>NC_086235.1:16310000-21110000 GCF_036321145.2 Pelmatolapia mariae | reverse complement strand
ATACAATCTGACTGGACTTTAGTACATTTACAAGAGAAACCTCTTTTTTTTCTTTCTCTCTGTCTTTTTTTTTTATTTATACAAATGGCTCACACTCAACATCTGCTAAACATGGACTCATCTGTTTCACCCCAGCTGTTCCCAAAACTAAACATTTGTGTTTAGGCAAATCAAAGCACTTGGTGGAAGTAAGATAAGGACCACTGTTAATGTTAAAAGCTGAAACTGTCAGTGTCTGGAGTGAAAGGGTGGGGGAGGCAGACTTCAACAAGAAAAAGCAGGCTCTTGTAGGTTACAAACAGAAGTAAAAAAAAAAAAAGACACAAGAAAAACAAGAAAAGGAAAAGAAAAACACAGGTATGGACACAGGGAACTTTACGGACAATATGGAATTATAAATTACATTGAGTGTTTAGTCCATTTAAATTGAACTCTGTTTTTTTCCCCCTCAGTGTGGTTAATTTGTGCAGGCGTGAACACAATGACCGCACTCAGGTGTGGACAAAAGCAACAGCACCGAGACCCTTTGGAGGAGTTGGTATCGGTTCCAAATTAACTCCATAGCGGTTCGTTTATGGCGTGAATGTGATCCGACTGTGATCCGACCCAACTACCATGTGAACATTGCAAGTTTGAGCTAAAAAAAACTTAGCTACGCATCATTTGCATTCTGGGATGCAGCAAGGCACTACAGATGTGCAAAGTCAGTAACTTACTGTGAAATGAATGAACTGATTTGGACCAGAGTAGAGGAAAATGCCCTTATATATACACAGAGGACCGATTAAGAAGGAGGATAATGAAACACTGGCGGAGACAATCAGGGGAAAACAGAACACAAAGCTAATGTAGGAGATGAAAATAAAACAAACCTTCAAAGTAAAACAGGAAATAATCAAAGTGATAAAGGCATAAATTGTAACACATGGTGAACTCACATTAAACATAAACACAGATTAAGGGAACACTGGAGAACAAAAACATTAACACAGAAAGATGAGACAGAGGGAGGAACAGATACACTGAGGCAACCTGAACTACTACTAATAGAAAATAAGACATTATTTCAATGTTCAGCACTTAGATCAGTGGCTGTGTTTTCAAAGTGCTTTATAAATGAAATTGTCTGGGCTTAGACTGGCATGAACTAAAGCACAGGATGGAACACTTAAACTTACGACTGGAATAACCATAAGGTTAACACAGGAAGACTTTCAGCCTATATATCTTATATAGACGTCATATATCTATATAATATAAGCTTATCATATGTATATAAACCAAAATGCACCATGAAAACTATTGTTATGAAAAAATATGTTATATTGACTTATTGTCAAGCTCTTTATGTGATTAAACAACAAGCTGATCTCATGATGCACGCTGACCGTAAGGTGTCAAGGATAAGCCCCAAACAGACTCTGAGCACTGGCCGCATCACTGGTAAGTTATTTGTAACCCCTGAAACCAGATGGTTGGGAGACGGAAGAAACAGACAAGACAAGGTGGCTGGAAGGGCAGAAAAGATTACGTAGAGGTCTGTTGCGATGAAGTTCTCATTTCTGTTTTTTTCACTCTTTATTCCTCTTGTCTATTTATTGCTCTGACCTGGGCCCTGCTGCTGTCTCTCCACAACATCTGCCCACCGGGGAGCTAAGCAGATTAATTGAAAGATTTGGATTTCTCTTCATTTAGCTTGCCTCACTCTGAGACTCTCCTTCCCAGCACACACACACACACACACACACACACACTCACAACTATCCTGCTCAAAATCGCTCAACCTTTTCTCATGCAGTCCTTCCCGCCCGCCGCCTCCCTCAGCTACAACGTATCACTTCTCAGACTGAGATGAAGAAAGACAAAAATAATGTCACAGGATTGTTTATAGCAACATATCCGGCTGCAGTTTTGGAAGCCCTCTTCTGCTTTGCGAGGAGAGTGGTGAGTTATGCTTATCGTTTATGGAGGAGATAAAAACAAGCTGGCAGCAGAAATTACAGGCCTGTGTGTGAGATGAGGACACAATGAGCTAAATAAAAAATATCAGTCGACAGGGACATAAAGTTATGATCAATCCTCATGTAGGTTTCCACATTTGCTGATGTGCTAATGAGATTTTATGCAGCAGTATTACTGATCCTGTTACACAGAAGGGGTACTGGGGTTGCCCTCCCCCCCCCAAAAGACACCATTCTCAAGACTGGTATGTGACATACACACAGCATTCACTGAGACCGAAAGATGCAATTCCTAGGAGCAATTCCTGCTTTCGATGATGTGATATTCCCAGACAGCGAGGTGATGGGTTTTGAGGACATGCATGAATTACAGCAGAGGTAGATGGAGAAACTGGGGAACAGGGGAATCGAGAGAGAGAAAGCAGTAGGTACGAGTCGTAATCAGGAGTGTTGAAGGTGAACCTTCAAGGTGGCTATTACAGGCTGTGGGCACTTGATTCTTCCAACCTGTACATGTGCACACATGATAACCCCCCCCCCCCCCCCCCCCCCCCCCAAACCCCCCAGACCTCCCGTTTTCCATGAAAAGGTCAAGTTGCTTGCTCGTTTCCGAGTCAACTGATTGTCATTCATTTAGCATTAAACTTGAAAGTGCTTAAACCTGAAATTTGCTGATGAACTGAAGACCAATTTAAAAAAAATG
This sequence comes from Pelmatolapia mariae, assembly GCF_036321145.2. Taxonomy (NCBI): domain Eukaryota; kingdom Metazoa; phylum Chordata; class Actinopteri; order Cichliformes; family Cichlidae; genus Pelmatolapia; species Pelmatolapia mariae. Next base: position 21,107,336 of record NC_086235.1, on the reverse strand, counting down.
TCAAATGTTACGGCTTATAAAAATGACATTTTGCCTGAAAACCCCAATTTCATACCATATTAACAGCACTGAATGTCTTGAAATGTCAACTGAGACAAATCCAGCTTAGGTACCTTAGAGTGCCTTAATTAGATAGGACTATGGTTTGCACGAGCTAATGACTGAGCAAATAATTGCATTACTAAAGATAGGTATAAACATGTACTTAATGTACACACACGCGCGCACACACAAACACACACAAACTCTCAGAGCTTGACTAACATGAAAGAAAAGCTCTCTTATATAATAAACTATATCCTGCACTAAATTTTAATCCCGCTGGCCACACACGGACAGACCCAGACAAAAACACACAGATTCTCAAGAGTGCCATAATGCGACTGTCTGATTTAGAGTATTGATCATCTGTGGTAAGAGGGTCCTTGGAGAGCATGGCATCACATAAAAGACAACATTACAGCTTATCAGCAGGGGCCAAAAACAAGGTGACCTTCACTTTACTGCCTCGTGGTTCCAGCATCCACCAGCATCGATGGAGAGATAACTGTGTGTTCCCGGGTTTCTCTGTGCATGCAATTTATGTGTACATGTAAAGTGCGTCAGAGCATTTTCACAAGCCCAATAAGAAATGTCAGTAAACAACAGGCCAATTATAATAAAAAGCTACATGATTACCAAGAAGCCTGATGATTTAATGCAGATTTACCTATTTTTAGCCGAAGCCTAATAAGAATGGCAAAAATCTGAATAACGAAGGTTCAAGTAAAACTAAAACAAAAAAAAAAAAGCTTTAATAAAAGTCTGTATATCCTTCCATTTTTAGGACTCATTTTTTCCTTTAAAAAATTATTATACTTTTACTTGCCTGCAGTGATTTTGCAAGCAACAGTGAACCATTGCGCACAAGGAATTTATTGTACACATATGGTTTTGAACATCCAGCATCATCCCAGCACAGCTGCATTCCTGCCCTTCAGTCGTGCACAGACTGGGCTGAACAGCTTGTCCACACAACAAACAGCATAAAGCAGAATCATTAGCTTGCGACTGCAGGAGGGCTGAACATTTTTGCTTCCATTCTTGTATTTCTAAATAACCATATGGCTTATGCATATTTATGTACTGTATATATTTTGTATTTATCACACCAGCAAAGCAATCCCATTCCTCTTCCACACTGTGAGGTACAAGATTTTTCTACTTATTGAACTTCTCTCTCAAATTGTTGCTCTGTGTGTGTGTGCGTGTGTGTGTGTGTATGTGTGAGACAAATACATTCAATGTCAGGCAGCAGAGAAGTGAGAAAAAGGAATCTTAGATAGACATATAATCCTCCCTGTGTCATTTATCGCTGAATATCTAGTAATGGACGCAGCCCATAGATGAAAGAAAATACAGGGAGGAGAAATGTATCTCTCCTTGACCCTGTGCTCTGACAGGAGTTTGGAAGTGCATCACTTTATAATCCGTCCTCAGGAGATGACAAATCTGAAGGGTCATCAGGAAATTTTGTTGCAGTGTGATAAAAATGCTTGTGCTGCCAAAGGGAGTTTTAGAGTGATTTTATACATTGAACAACTCTCTTTTTTAAAAATTACACAATGTGTAAAATGTAAAGAGTTCGTAACAAAGATACTACATGAAATAGAGGAAATGTTTACATTTTATCGTTCTTTTTTTTCAAGTGCTCATTTAAATTTGTTTTCAGCAACGAGTTTTAAAATAAATGGGATAGAAGAAAAGTTGAATTTCTGTTTTAAAGACACCAAATAAACACTTTTGAATTGAGAAAACAAACTGCTGTAGTTTTGAAAGTTAATTGTTTGTTCGTTCATTCTCATCTCTCTGTTGTCTTCTTTCCTTTTGTTGCGCTATCGGGGTTCACTCTAAGATTTGGGGATTTTCAGCTTTAAATATGAAAACTTTTGAGATGACTTTTACAGAGATGACAAATCTCTTTACACAGTAAGGCTATCAACCAGTGATTAGTTGCCTCATCTTAGTTAAAAGCCACAAATGAGAGAAACGCAGCCTGCCTAACACTGAATATAACCAACTTTATGAAATCACTACTTTGGATAGAGCCACAGCAGCTACACTTTATGGACAAAAGTACTCTCTGAATTCAGGTGTTTTCAGTCCCGTTGCCACAGGTGGATAAAATTAAAGCATGCAGTCTGCCTTTACAAACATTTGTGAAAAAATTGGTTGTTCTTAAGAGCTCATAAACTTGAGCATGGCATTGTAATAGGATGCTACCATCAGAAGAAGTCAGTAAGTGAAATTTCTTACCTACTGTAAGCGGTGTTACTGCAAAGTGGAAGCACTTAGGACCGGTTACAAGTTACAGAGTGGTGTCGCTCAGGCTCATAATGTATAAAAGTCTCCAAATATCTGCAGAGATTCAAACCTCCTCTAGCATTAACATCAGTACACAAACTGTGCACTGGGAGCTTCACACAGCTCCTGTAAGTGTAATGTGTTGGTAACCCAGAACTTTTGTCCATAAAGTGTATTTTAACCATTTCCAGATTTTATTCTGACCTATGCTTAAACAGCTTCTTGCTCTATCACCGTATTAAACACAAACAGATAGAAATAGAAGTATTTGTACATTTATACAATCTTTTGGTGTGATTTTGAATCAAGCCCTCATAAGGTTGATGATTTTGGTTTCTATGCCTGTTCTATGCAAAATTAACAATGCAATGGATCTACATATTTCCAACTTGAAAATTTCATTGAAAATTTGAGATCTGATGTGTGACTGTAGTGTTCCCTTATTATTTTATTTACTTTTTTGAGCAGTAGTTTTCCTGGAAATCTCAGCAAGGAAGCTACTAAGCATTATCACTGTTTTATACAATATGAGCATGAAATTCTTTAACTAAAAAAAATAAGTGATAACACACACTATTGTGTGCTAAAGATAACGAAGATGTCCAAATAGAAATTATATTGCCTTTCCATTGATGACATGGTTAAAATGCACTGACACATACTGCGCGAACCTCTTAGTAGTTTTCTACTCAGTAGTAATTTTCTTCAGCAAAAAAAAAGTTACAAAGTTTTCTGCTTCCCTATTTGCCCAGAGGGGTTAATTAAACTTTAATCTAACCTAACGTTGGTGAGAAATATAGACATTTCTTCAACCTTCATCCATCTTCATTTCCCAAAGCCATTCAATTATTTATTAGTTGTAGAGTAACTGCGGAACAACTGGGGAGCAGGCTCATATAATGTTGCATCCCTCAAAGAAGCCACAAGTTCACATTAACATACATCAATCACCTACGACCTCAATGTGTATCATCTGAAGCTTTCACACCAAGCTGACACTCGATTGGTGTAGTCCTCATACAGATGTTTACAATGATGCTAAAATTATTTAAATAATAGGATATATATATCCATTTCTAATAGAAACAAACTAAATGATGATGAAACTGCAGGCTCCTTTTAAGGAACGATGATGAAGGCCGAAGGATGGTATATTGGGGAAACACTTTCTAAGTGCTCTGTCCTCCAGAATAAGAAACTGGTACTCCTTGCCAAAAACCAAAGAGTACCATAATCAATACTGCCACAGCTATTCCAGGAACAATGACAAAGTGGGTGTATTGAATTTTCCACATTTTGAATCAAGAGAGATGATACTTTTCCTGAAAAAAAAAAAGTCATTCCCAAGAACATTTTAACAAAACTTTTCCTTTTATATGCTTTGAAAAACGCCATGCCGTGGTAGGAGATGATCACCCTGCTTATGATAATATACTCGTTGAAAAGCATCCAATTGATATGCGTGAAATATGCCTGACCAAAGGTGACATGGCGGTAACACCACTACTTTGAAAATGTTTAACCGCTTACTTAAAATAACTCACATTTAATACTATGGGAGTCATTTATGAACTCTTAGAGTGCTTGTGAGTGTGTAGGTGTTTATGGGTGAGTATGTGAGTATTTTGTAGCGCTGTAATGCTGTCTCTTTTGCCATGATTGCTCTTCCTCTTCTCCTTTAATGAGGTGACCAATGTTATGATTTTCTACATCCCACAGTATGAGAGGATGGATAAGGTGACCATAGCCTAGCAGCATAATATATTGTATTTTATGAACTGGTGGCCATAGACGGACATTACAGCCTGTAAGGATGACCAAGTATCAGGAATATTGGCTATGGCAGTCATATTTCTTTATATAGTCAACTTTCTATTGCTTTTTCCTCCTATATTGTGCTGATGGCAAGGTATGTGTGACTATGAAGCAATCTACTCTGCTGGGCTTTAAGATTAGGTGCTTTTCTTCCCTCCATATTTTTACCTCTTCTCATTTTAACAGAAGTAAAATGCGCCAACTCCGCTTCGACGTGTCTTTTGGGCTGAGTGGGACAATCTGCTTTATGGGCTCTTGGAGTGTTTGCTCATTTCTCAGGGTGTGGTAGCCCTCCATTTCACTTGGCCCACTGAGCTTTATCTCCTACGTATATTACATTTTACTTTAATCCACAAAAAGGACACCGTATCCTCTGTTCTGCAGTGTAATATTGATTGAACATAGTATAATATGCAATATGCAACATAAAATGTGATGTGAAACATGAATCCTAGAAGCAACGCAGTAAACCTTGCTAATAAGATCATAGCAGACGAAACCTGCCACGGTGATTTAAAAGGCATGTCATAATTTTACCATATCCACAATATGTAACTGTAATAAACTTGCCCACAAATGCCCCACTGTAAAATGGGAGAAGACTGTATCGGCTGGTTCTGTGATAGCCGGCAGAGCTGGATAAGGTATTTAAAAAGAAATTATGGAAAATGCCGTTACGGAGAAAATTATCAATCTCTTTTAAGAGTGCAGCTTGTGGACCAAAGAATAGGTCAAAACAGATATTTTTACATCAAGCGAAAAAATGTAAAAAATAAAATTTAAAAAAAATCTTGGAATAGTTATTTTTCTGTCAAAAATACAGCAAAGTTCATTCATCTGGCCAACCTGTGAAAAATCTGGAAGTGGCTCTGTTGAAAGTTTTTAATCATGAGACTTATCTGGCTTTAAGAAATTACAAACTGCACACACTGGCAAAGTATTTTGTTAAAACCTAACAAAATTTAAGATCCAGTGTGAGCTGAGACTTTCTGCTTACTTCTTAAGAGTTTAACAATTCCTTGTGAAAAACTACTTCCTGTTAGTCTCCACACTTGTTGGAAGTACTAAGATGCGTAGTGCCCTGTAGCTGCTGTTTTCCTGGTGCCATTAAACTAGCAACTTGTGTCATAATGCAATAAGACAGCTATAACAAATGGAAATGCTAAATTAAGCTATTTAGCTATAATACTGCATTTGTTTTGGTAACAGACTGATAAGAGTACCAAAAAGTAGTGAGTCTTAAAGTCTGGCCATTTTTTGTTATACATCATTAGTCTGTCAAGCATGCTGTTTAAACATTATTAAGCAATTTTCTAAAGACTATGGTCATAAAGACTACAACACTCCCTGGAATAACCCTTATACACACCATCAGCTTAGCGTCCATCCAGTTTATGTGAGCGTCTGCCCTGTGAGTGGCTGCTCTGAACTTTATAGGAACTGGCACCAACTTGCTTTGTTGATTTTTACAAGGAGTCATTGGACTCAGTCTTAATTCAGAAAATACAGCTTAATGCGGATTTAAATATCAGAAATCGCTGCCAAGATACATCGTGCCCCCAGGTTCTGTCAACACGAGAGCAGATGGACAGACAAACAGAGCTCAACCCTCAACTCAAGGCCCAGCCCGTCATAACATTATATTGTAGCGATAACAGTCATAAATACAGATTTGTAGCCCTACTCCCTCATATTTTTATATCCTGCTCACAGTATACTGTATCTTGATCAGTGTTTAACTCATGAGGCACCATAAGGCAAAACAAAGCACTCAAAGTGAGCTTGTTTATACTCAAAGGATTTTCTGCATTACGTAACATTGGATTTCTCCACTTGGCACCGTGATGTTTCAGTTTAAATGAAAAGTGATGGGTTATAAATATTACACGCAGAACTGGCTTTATAAATAGCATAAATATAATGAGAAGGCACAGCTATGACCCCCTCGTGCTAACCTGATTTGCATAAAGTGCTGAATAAAACAGTCTTGCTTAACGATGATATGCTTGTCAAACGCAGCTTGAAACATGAGAAGGAGATTTAAGTGAGGAAAATAGAATTCGAGCTGAAGTTGGATCGATAAAAGAAACAGGGGCGGCTTGGCTTTCTTTTTAAACTTTGCAGGTGTTAAAAAATAAAATGACTGCTGGTGGCTTTCCTGAGTGCTGCAGCTTTCTGATACTTGTAAAAAGGAGTGCGTATGCCCTGCTGCTGTTACTCAAAAGCATATTTTCACAGATGCCTGTGGAAAAACAGTCGGTGACAGAGGAAGATAAGGAAGGAGACAGAGAGTTGGTGGGAAAGAATCTCAGAGGTGAAATCAACCCTCAGGCCAAGGAGTACATGACAGTTTGGGAGGTCGAGGCAGGTCAGACTGTCAGGGGCACAACTGCAAGGTAGTGATTAGGAAGAAACAGTCAGCAATATGGAAATGGGATTAAGATGACTTCAGCCATGCTGGTTGGGTATCTTTAGGTAAGGGTTACAACAGAGTGGAGGTGAAGAGAAAAGGGAGAATATGTGGGAAAAGAGAAGATACTACACCCAAAGTGAAATATTATAAAAAGAAAGGGTTGAGTCACACTGCCTCCTTTCCTTTCCTTTCCTTTCCAAAACACACCAGAAGGTGTCGGGGGGAATTCTTTCAAACATGTCCACATAAAATATTGGTTTGAGAAGCATTGTCAAGACTGTGTTTATACCCACCTGTTTTTTAATCACATTGTCACCGTTCACATGAAAAAAAAATTAGAGTGGAAATGGAGTAAAGTCAGTTTTGTTCGCTTGGCTGATGCAGAAATTTGATTACCTGGAGGAGTACTGCACCCACACTGATTTAACACACATAAAGAGTGGGACTTAAATGTTACCCTGAACAGATGAAAAGTGGCAGCAGACCAAAACTGTGTGGAGAGGCCAATTCCAGTTTCTGTGTTTTAGAAGTCTGAACTGTTGATTCCTTTTGGGTGTTTCTGATTTTCTTTCTAACTATAATTGATCATTTTGTGACTTTTCGAGACTCTAACTTGGTCTTAGTTTATTGCTACCTTGATTAGTTTTATAGTTGGGATTTGTTTTGTTTTCTTTATTTAACTGAGTATGTTTTTATTTTGCTGTACTAATGTAAGGTGACATTGAAGGTCTTTCAAGGTGCTTATAAATAAAATGTATTATTATTACTTTTCACTTAATGTTCACACCGACTATTGGATTTTGTTATATTTCTGCTGGCATTCTGCTTTCACTACAGCAAATAAAGTGTCCCAGGTTGCTGGAGAGAGCTTTATTGTAAATAAGCTGTAGTATATCCCCCGTAATCGAATTGAATTCTGACACAGCTTTATAGGCGTGTAGAGTGGGACCATTAAAATTCGGCTTACATCCACCAAGGTTTTAAAGGCAAACTTAGAACTTAGAAACTGTGATTTTTACAGGTGTGTTATATATTGCAACATATAGAAAGCACCATGTAAAGACTTAAAATGTCATGTCACAATTGACCTATGACCTCTCCTTCAAGGTCAAAAGATTGATCTGAAGGTTAAATGGACAATAATGCTAAAAAGAGCTGTTCAGAACTATGTTTCTTACTGCCATTGAGACCATTAAGGTGACATATATGTAAATACCATGCTACTTTGGGCCTCTAATCTCTTCTTAAAGGTCAAAAAGGTCAAACTTTCATAACTTTCACTCCTATGTCTTTAAAACTATGCTTACATTTCTATTGCCTTTATTTGTATTGGTAAAATTTAGGACGCGATACTGGTATATGGAGATTCTAAATATATTACAATATAGTTTGCATCCAAATATCACATTTGATCTCTGATGTCACTTTTATATTTCATTTCATTTCTTTCAACCACAGCCCAAAATGTGTTATTTTTCCTGCACTACAAACTTAAATTACATTTTAAAAGAACAAAGAAAACCAAATAAATATGTAAAACATAATAAAATTCCCTTAATGGTAAATACTGGCTTAGATGCATCTCTCAGGTCCTGTGTCCGGTCTTTCCTTTTCCCTATTTCTTAATAACATGACTTTCAGATAGTGTTCATCTGCTGCAGATAGTTTTTAAGCCTGCCATTTCTTTATTCGTCCTCCATTTGTCCAGTTTCCTCAATTTTTTTAATAGCTAATTTTGCAGAAGTAATAGAAGGAAGTGCCTCATCCTGCTAATGTCTGCTATATACAGAAAATCAAGATTGCATAGCTCTTTCAAAATCCATATTTACACTATCATCTCCTTTTTCATAGCTGTCTGTATGTTTGTGTGGAGCAGTTACTGTGAGAGATTACATTAAATAACACCGAACAGTGTAACGTGGCTAACAGCTATGATAACTTGCTTCATTTGGAGCTCTCCTAGCTCTCAGTTCCCCTCAAAGGTCATCTCTGGGAAGTCAGCTAGCAATTGATGTGATTCAGGTTGAATGAGCTTGCCACAAAATTTCTGTCGTTTTCAAGCTGAATTCCTCTTTGACAAATGTTTATTTAAGTTAAAGTATTATCTCTTGTTCTCTTCGTTAAGAAACTCCGTAAACTGTAAAATGCATGTCCAGAGAGCACCTACGAACAAACCATAATCTGCTGGGACACACAGCAGATTCCCACAACCATAACCCAACCGTTATGTGGTTACATTATCTCTCATGTATGAGATTAAATTAAGAGCTACTGTCACTTTGGCTTTGTTTCCTCTGAACTTCACATGGCAGCTTATGAGACTTTGACCTAATAACCAGAGGGTGATTAGCTTTTGTGTCTCTCTTTGTGTGAGGGAACAACAATTTCTCGGAAATCGAGCAAAGGCAAACATTTTCCTCTGCCTCTGAATGACGGCAGGACTGTGATCATGTCACACTGATTTTTTTCTGAGGTCTGAATATAATTTTAGACATCTCATGTTTACCTTTTTGTACTTTTTAGTGGTTCAGGGTATAAACAGAAACACATAAAAGAAATTATTTTGTGCTTATTCTCCATAAAATTGACAAATAAATAATTAAACCGCTTAGGATCCAATCAGTGAGTTTAGAAGCTGGCAGAGACAAGTTACCCTGGCTTCCCAAACTGCCACCTTCTAATAACACTGCTACTGTGCTGTGACGTGAAGAAGCAGCGGGAATATCACGCTGTCAGCAAGCACTACTACACACCCAAGTACATTTGCACACACACAGACAGACACACACAAACTTTCAGACCAGAATTAATGAGGTAAGAATGCCAGCTTAAAGCTCACTTGGGATAAATCCATGAATAGATGAAGCAAAGCTGAGGAAATTCAATCTGTTGTCCTAACCTTTGCTGCTAAGGCTAACGCTGGCTTCACACTCCTGCCTGTTCATTTGCGATCATTGGACACTGTAGAATTTAGCCGATACAGCTTCCATCCATCACGTCCATATTGGCGATGATGATGGAGGGGGCAGCAGCCAACCAAAACAAGTACCTAAAACAGATCTGAATGCATTTAGACATGACATAATAAGGAGAAAACACCACTCTACATCGCGTCATCTAATTGTAATTATAATACCAGAGTTTAGAGAGGGAGAGTTGTAGCTGAAGCTAAGAAGAGAGCGAGAGTAAAAAGAGGAAGGAAAAAAAAAGAGAGAAAATAACCCGCCTGCCTTTTATTTTTCAAGACAGGAGTTCAAGCACACTTCAGGTCAGCTGCATAGCGGGGTCTTATGTAAGTGCCATGTTGTCAGAAGTCAACAAGTCCAACATCGATTTGCTCTTGCAAGAGTACAAGCAGTCAGCTGAGGAGTTTTAGACTACTGAAGTGAATCATAAAGTCACTCGGCCGCTCTGGGAATGTTGAAAATATTAACCCTTAAATGAACACGATCGAGACAAAAATAAGCAATTCTAATTTCGTTCCTGAAATGCGATAAACCGAAGTTGTGTGAAAAGATTCAAAACCTTCTCTGTCAAGTGATCAGTGTCAGAGTTCAGGTTCATACTGAACAGTAAGTGAGCCGATTATTCGAATCACAACATATTAAAAGAACTAAATCATCTATTACATCCTGTCCATCACAAGCATCTTCAAACCCCATCTCCCACTGATATGATGTAAAAGTCACAAAGACTACAGAGTTTCGTACTGCAGATGAATCAAAGTAAATTAAATCCATGACATTTAAGTCTTTAAGAAGCTTAACGCAACACTGAAATGTTTACATGAGAAATCCATCCTTTCTGGGAAGTTTTCCACAGACATCTGCCCACACCGGGCCAGGAGGAAGGACTAAGCTTTTGCTTTATGCATTCACATTCAGTACGCAAATGCTTGCGTGCAGGTCAGTGGGTACGCAAGCACAGGTAAATGCTTGTGAAACATACCACTTGCACAGCCCACAAACCCCTCCTGCGAATTTACACATCAATTTACCTCATGCTTTCTCACACCACAAGACAACCCTCTCGATCAACGCTCCGACAATGCAAGCATTACTGTTTAACAATGAGCATTTCATGGTTCCCTACTCCACTGTGGAAACAAACTGCTGCACAGCATCTCCCATGTTCGGAAATCAATGGTCCTCTGGGTTCATTTCACCAATCACCTTCTTTTCACCCTCCTTACTGCTGCCCCTCCCTGCTGCTAGAAAAAAAAAAGCCTGCGCCACCAAGCATGGCAACAGTTGCCTGGAGCTACCAAAGCTAAGAATAACTTGATTTTGGAGCAAAGGCTAGAAGAAAATCATTCACAAGAAAACCTTTGTAGATCCAGTTAATGAGTCTCTGCTCTCATACGCACCGTTCATTTTAATGCGATGCGGTCCTTTCAATTTACATAATGATCCCTTCACAACAAAATTAATAACAATTGTGCAGGGAATCAATCACTTCTAATTATGATATCAGAACGTAATTCAACCCCCCCTTTTTTAATGTAAACATCATTACTTATGCAGGCGGTTTCTTTACAGATGAAAATTCTGACCTCATAAAAAAAAATCAAAAGCGCCAATCTTGAATTAAAGCCTCTCAAATTGTTTGTGTGCCATTCGGAATTGAAGACGAGCGGCAGACAAGCCCATGAAACTCCGGACTTAAACACAGCTGTCAAGGAGTCACTGTGTCCTGCAGTCAGTAAATACAGTGCTCGGCCATGGCAACAGCTAAATGCCACAGCACAAGTGGCATTTTACCCACTGGGACCTTACACACAGACCCAACAAGTAAATGTCAAACGAATATTCAAATAAAATATCTCAGGGGAAATAAAACAAACAGCTGTGTCCTTCTTAGCCACGTTTAACATATGGAATGTGAGAACATCGATTTGGGAGATCTCGTCAGCGTTTTAGTGAGATGCCACTAGGATCTTTTCAAGAACACACTATTGTGCTGAATGCATACTACTCTGCAGTGACACTGCAGCTAAACTTCAGCTGATAATGTGAGGAAAAACATCAATCCTTCCTTGTTGACCTTTAACCATCTGTCTCTTTCTCTGCCCTTCTTTCCCTTATACCCTCTCTCTTCCTGCATCTTTCTTGTCAGTGTGTGTATTGCCATTGCTCTGCTGTTTCCTTATGGCTTTCTACTCAGTGGGATGCTCCATGTGACTGTGGATTGTGTCCCGATGTGCACCGGTGCGAGGAGACTAGGTGGGGACACAGCCGTGTACCTGGCTCTCCTTGTGTGTCTGCGGTGCTATCATTAGCGCCAGCACCTTTCAAAGAGAACTCTCTCTTTCCCCCGCCTTCTTACCCCGCTCTCCTCTCCACGTTTCTATCATTCGCTCACCCACCTGGGAGCGACAATTAGGGAGGCATTAGAGTGGTGAGCCAACCCTCCCTCCATGACCTCCCCCATGGGGAAAAATGGAGGGAGGCGAGCTGTAAAACCGCCAGCGCACGGCTCCACCCCTTCCTCAAAGGCTCTACCCTCTAAAAAGACACCCAGACGAACAGGACGAGAAGCTGGCTGGAACAGTTGAGAATAAGTCATGACTTTGTGTTTGTCCAACTGTGGAAGGTTAGCAAGTTAAGGGATGAAATAAGTTACAGCAGCCTCAGTCTTTCTGACCTCCCCCCATCTGTGAGTACACCAGCTGCAACAAAGCTGACCGCAGCCTCGCCCCCCAGGCTTACGGTTGTTTCATTTTTAGTGTTGTTTAGATCTGGTATGGCAGCATAGCTTTGGCATGATCCTAAATGACAGAAAATAAAATAAAAGATAAGATGAAATCAGTGCAAATACTTCCTTTGACCTTATTCTTCAGTGCTAGTTATAGTCTAATTATAGACTTCATTCATTCTTAGAATAATACCAGTGTGAAAAGAATATATATGGAGCACACTGGCAAAAATAGTTACAATCACAGTGTTGAAGTAGTCATAAAACAAGGCTTGAGTCGGTTGCCCAGGTGAATGTGAGGTGCTTTCTGGACACGTAATGAATTAAATGCATTGAGCTGTAAAACCTGCATGATTTGCACCAGGTTACAAACTACCTAGATGCCAGGTTTCAGGGTAAAATGCATCCCAGCACTGTTTGAAAATAATAAAGGGGCAGGCTCCAACACACGCAAAACTGCAGAACAATCACAGACCTGGAAACTGTAAGTTAACATGCCAATATCCTTATCTGATAATAACACGTGTCATTTTTGTTCTGCTGTTTTGATATGCACTATTTACCTTTATTTTCCTGCTTAAAATTAAAGGCTCATTTTTTAATCTATGTAATTTTTTCTTTTCTTAATGAAATCATCCTTGAATGATTACAAATGTATGCTTTCTAATTGCATGATGTTTTGGACTGCGCATCGAGATACGTGTTGCAGCATGCCGGAGTGCTACGCAACCTATTTATAAACAAAAATGGCCATGACTAATTGTCGCAATTAGCACTGAAGCTAAAGCTTAAATAACTGAAAATATAGTGCGGTGAGAGGAACTACTTACTATTCTACAACCGAACGTGGCCCTGGGGCTCATTTTCCTTCTCTGCACGGCTCACCCCTCTATTATTAAGGCAGAATTTGAGCAACATCTAAAGATAATTTCAGCAGAAAGCTTTCCTTATCACCTTGCTTTTTCTTTCAGTGGGGAGGATATGATCCACAGGGATCGTCCTCTACTGCTGTTTTAATTCTCCTCAGTATTACAAGTTTAGCACTGATTGATTTCTGATATTAGCCCATTAAGCTCTTATCAATGATTACATAACTCATCACATTTACATATTATAATCAACTCACAACCTTAAACAGCATGTGTAAAAAATCAGTAATCATACATGTGACTCAATCCCCCCATGTCTTTAATAAGCTGTGAGGCACATGCATTCATATACATAAACATGAGCACTTGCCTAGCCATGTGCACACATCCCACTATACAGATTTCACATCCTTTCCAGCCAAGGAACTTGAATTCTCTTCAGCGATTTGGAAACCGCTCAAATGCCCCCTGACTCTTGTGTTGACTCTGTTTGAGTTTGAGAGTGAATAACGAAGACGCAAATCAGCAATAAAGAGGAATCTGAAGGCAAAGAGGAGGAAAAACTGACAGCCAAAATGAAAAGGACGACGATGGGGCCAAGAAATGAAGGACAGAGAGGAGACGAGAGGAAGAGAGAAGTGTAAAAGAACATTGGAGAGTAGTTAGAGGAGTAGAGTGGGTACAGTAAAAGCTCTCCTTTGGTTGGCATCCTGCCAGCCCCTGGACAGAGATGCAACTCGCTGCTCTCCGCCTACTGACCGCCTCCTCATCTGAACGCTCACTCTGCATTAAGGGCTCCAATCAAATATTCATTCTCCAAAACCGGCACTTATATAACCGATACAACAAGTGCGTCTCCGAGCTGACCTGACTGAGCAGAACAATGTGTTACACCGAGCGAGGAGCAAACAATCAACCGTGCAGCAAACAAAGGGTCAGCAGCACGGGCCCACTCAGAGCAGAGGATATTCTTGTGCAGCAGCTAACAACCTTTGCCTGCAGAGTGCTCTGTTGCTGCTAATTAACAAATGGATAATTTCAGAGGAAAAGCAGGAGGCGCCGTTTATGGAGCCGAAAAATGGGTTGCTTTTAATAATTACGGGAGCAAAACAGCTCTAAATAAATGATAAGGACGCAGAGATTAGAGAGTTATTTGCTCTTACAGTAGAGGCAAATGTACTTTCTGTTATGAACTCAAAAACTAGAAGCTAATGCGACTCTACAAATGCACAGTGTGCCGAAAGCACTTATACAGCAAATTTTAATACACTTACATCATTGTCTAACATTTTTTCTTTGCTACATTAGGAAATGTTTAACAATTACAGCTCAAATTGGCTGATTTTAAAAGAACAGACCAGACAAGGTGGAATTTAGACCTAGAAAAGGGCATCCTCTTATACTTTACCCAGTGTTACAGTGAAGTGAAGTCATTTGTCTATCACATTCAGTACATATTTTCCTTATGAATTGAGCTTTAGCTCTGCAAATGTTAACTCAGTCATTCTACATCCCACTGAATCAAACTTTTCTCAAAAGTTTTGATGGCTGGGAAATATACTACTTGTACTTCCTGACCTTGCTTCTTGGCATTTGTGCAAAATGATCCCAAACCTGTTGACGTCACCTATGCAACAATTCATTTTCTTATAGAGCAGTTCGTCAGCGCAGCGGCATTTTGAATTATGTTTAGCAAACCAAAGCAAAAGGGTGGTGCTTGGAAAAGACAGGAGATGAGAGCGGGATGAGAATGTGTTGTCAATGACTTTGCTGAGCACAAGGCCTGAAAAATGATGTTCTGATGGGTGACTAGTGTGTATCTTTGTAAAGGACTGAAACACTGTTACCCGGCACATGTTGAAAATATGTAGTACGTCTAAATGATACATCTAAAAGCTGGTCCGCTGGAAATGATTGTTGAATGACGAAATCTATAAATGAGTGACCCATCAAGTCAGTCTATGAGGACCTTTTTCCCTTTATTCCTTGCCAACAGACATTATAGTAGTCACAATAATAAGTTATTTTAGCAAGGCTGAATCTATTTTGAACTTGCAGTTGCCTAGTTAAAGAAGATGGTGTGAGTTTATATCATAAACTTAAATAAATGTGTCTATTCCCCCCGATCTCTGACTGCAGTTTTGCTGATTATTAATTATTATTAATTATTGCTATATATTTTGCACTTAGAGTGTGTGTGTTTGTGTGAGAGAGAGAGAATATGTGAGAAGTTGTTTTTGCTCCAGTACAAAAAAACCTCTGTCCCGGGGGCCGATCACAGAGTTGTTACACCTGTGCTGGAGTGTAAAACACTTCTGGTGAAGTAGTCCAACAGGGCATTGAAACTTGAAGAAGTACATGCCACAGAATTTATCCAATCTTAGCAGTAACATCAGGAACAGCTGTGTGGTAACACGTCTGTGGAGGTTCTCATGGTAATCTAAGGAGCTTTGAAAGAAAGTGACAGGACATCTTAAATTTAAAAGGCGTTAATTTCATTCAAAGAAGTCCAGTAATTTTCTTTCCAGGAAATGGACACTTACCTGATCCATGTGAGCTACCAGGAAGTCGGCCTGCTTAAAAACAGGGAGTCCTGGTTTGGATGGGCTCTGAAGCTCATAGAGACCCATTCACCTCTTTGAAAGTATTGAACCATCCCTGATTCAATCTTATCACCATCCCAATAATTACACCAAGGGCAGGACTCATCAAGGATTCACTCTTTACTACTCAAGGGCCATTAAATGTTGTCACCATGGTAACTAGCCTTATCAGCAGACACCATCGAATGCCTTTGTTTTTTTAGGGTTGTTTTTTGTCAGGTTTTCTTTTCAAGCATTTGACCGCTACGCGATGCCATCTCAGCAGAAGATTACTAACCCGGGACAGGAGAGGCCTGGCTGCACATGACAGCACGTAATTAAGCAAATCATACTAAACGCACTTTTCCTACCAGCTTCTTGCTAATTAAAAATCACAAGTACAGTATGTTTAAAGGGTACTGATGTCAATGATTCTTCTGATTTCTGATCTTCGCCTTTTAGGCCCCTCTTCCGTGGAATCAGCTCCCAGTTTGGAATCAGCAGACATGCTCTCTAGTTTTAAGATTAGACTTAAAACTTTCCTGTTTGATAAAGCATTTAGTTAGGGCTGGATCAGGTGACCTTAAAGCCTCCCTTAGCTACACTTCAATAGACCTAAGTTGCTGTTGGCTTCCCACTATGCACTGTTTCTTCTTCACTCCCCTTTTATCATTCTCCATATGTTTGCATTTAATCACTAGTTATTAGTCATTTCTGGCTCTCTTTCACAGTGTGTCTTTTGCCCTGTCTCCCTCTCCTCACTTCAAGCGGGGACAACAGATGGCTGCCCCTCCCTGAGCCTGGTTCTGTCAGGGGTTTCTTCCTGTTAACGGGGAGTTTTTTCTTCCCACTGTTGCCAAGTGCTCGCTTAAAGACATTGTTTCAGCATTGAAGTTTATTTCAACAGTACTGGCACCAAATTCCAAATGTATGATATTGGGGCTTCGGTACCCACCATAGCTTTAGCTCTGATGCTTCCTATGGACCTTCTTCAAGGTTAGTTGATTTAGGAAATGAATCAAACCTCCACACTTCATTGAAATGTTTACTGCATTTCTGACTTTTATGCTACATTAGAGAGTTTCAAGTCCCAACAGTAGACTTTGGCAGCTGGATGTGTTTTTCTAAGTTTCCTGTTTCAGACCTCAGTCTCCAGGAAGTGAAATAGAGTGCCTACCATCAAGACTTTCATAACCTAGATGTTACTGTGTGAGGGAATGCCAAAGTCTCCACTGTTAAGTGGTCAGTAATGGCAAAGTAATTCAATCCGAGTGGGTTTTTCTCTTTCCACTCAAAACTTCCGGTACAATCGCTTCTTGTTATGTGGGTGAGCAGCTTTCCGGAAAACACACCAAGACATCTTAGTGACTCTGCCAACAAGCCAATAATGCAATGGCAATTAGAACACAATTATGGCTTCAATTGTTCTTTAATTGAATTGTGTTACTGCCTTACAGGGCTGTGAGAATAAAGCATATAGACGTAATGTGCATGCTGCTACTTGCTGAGGCATCACGAAGATGCTGGGGTTAAAGTCTGAGATTGTGTCTCATTTAGATTAAGGCTGTGTAGGATGGGCTCTAAGGCGTGAGAAGAGAAAGAAAGAGAAAATACAGACATTGAGAAAAAGCTCCAAGCTTAAGGAGAAACAGAAGCAACTGTGTTCTAGCACTGATGAAAGGTCATGATGACTCTTCTCACTCTTATTTCTCCTGCATAAATCACATATCCACACAATCATCCAACTTCTTTGTGTCCATTACGGTCTGCAGCTGTAATAGAAGAAGCAGTCAGATCATTTATTTAAAGTGGACCTATTATGCTTTTCGTTATTCCCTGCCTTTAGTGTCACATTAGTGGATGCTGGTGGATATTATACATGGCCAAAGTTTCAAATAATGAGGTCAGACCTATGTAGAAGCAATTTCAGTGAGCCAGACTGCTTTGAATGTTCCTTTTCAGACAGTTTTTATTCTCTAGGATTCGAAACACATCAAGAGAGGGACATTTCAGAGTGTGAGCACAACAGCCAAATGCACCTACTGTTCACAACTTCTGTTTACAATCGGCAGCCAATCAGAAGAAAGTTGGCTAAACAGAAGGTCGTCTTTAAAGAGAGAAGAGCTAAAATGGATTGTATAAATAAACCATTGTATAATTTAAATTTGTATTTTTTTGAACTTTAAATCATTCAAAGCTGCTCTAGTAGATTTTAAGAATAAAAATATAAGAATATAACATAACAGGAAAATGTAGTCCTACATTTAATACTTAAAATATTACATAAAAATGACAACAAAAAGTTATTGTAGCTCCATAAAGAGGAGCTGTTTCTATACTTTGCTATTTCCCAAAGTAGAGGTTTGGGTGTGCTCTATAACGCCACAAGATAAATTTAAGGCTCCTGAGTTGATTAATGGATAAGAAAACAAGAAGAAAGTTGTTCCGCTACACACATTTATATTAATGTTCATTTCATTTGAATTTGCTTGCTGTTTCAACAGCAATATTTTTAAGCAATTTGTCATCGTTGCCGACTGCGTTCCAAATTTTAAGGCAGACTGCGAATTTATGGTGGATTCATCTGACTCATATATATTTAAATCAGCATATCATTCAGGTGTTTGTAGCAGAGTATCAAGAGGTCAGTGTGAAACAGAGATGGTTGCTAGAGAGGTACCAAGGTCGTCCTTGTTTGCTTGATAGTTCATAGAGCACAGGTCATATTTGGCTGTCATTAGAGAAGGTTTATTGGGTGGCAAAATGTCACAGCATCACTGACACTTCCAGCTCACTGAGCTGAAGCGTTGTGAAAACCTAGAAGAAGCGGTCGGATATCAAAACTGGTGCCAAAAACTGCACTGCTGTGTAACTACAAAGCATATCTTCCATGATGAGGTTCAGGGGATAACTGAGCTCAGCTCCCCTCCACTTTGGTTTCTGTAACTGGGGACACTTTACTCCTAGTTGCTGTACCTTCCATGGAAGCAGGCACAAAACTTTTTAATGGATGAAGTTGCTGATAGCAAACCAGAGAGATTCCTTTATTATGTGATGAAAAGCACAAGAGCATCCAATTACACACTTCACCGGTTACTTGTCATGTATAAATGGTTCCTCAAACAAACAAACAAACAAACACACACAAAAAAACACTCATTAGGTCAGAGTGTTTCTTAAAACATAAGTCAGCTATGCTGTCTTCTAGTCATTTTTTTAATGATAACTTTTGATCATAAGTCGCTTCTTCTGCAAATTATTTAATCCCAACAATATTCAAAATTCACGAATTAAGCACTGGGCTTATGGCCTGTTTGTCGTTGTCTGCTGCAAACACCTTTATGTGACTAACATTTAACTGGTGTTTCTTTTCTACAAGACACGGATGCACCACACACTGCCATAGCACATATATATATATATATGTATGTATATATATATGTATATATATATATATATATATGTATATATATACATATATATATATTTGACACATACGCTTTCTCCCATCCCTTTTAACTAGATTACCCTCTGTCAAACACTCGGTGAACACTGAGTCAAAAAGAACATCTCTGAACATACTGCTTGTTAAACACGATCCAACCGTCTCCCTGCCAAATGCAAACAAACGCACATGCAGAGAAACCAAAGTGAGTGTCTTGTATATATGTCACAATGTTATGAATTATGGATGTCCTGCGCTGAAATCTATAGGTGGAAAATCTTATGCAAGCCAACTGTGGTGTCATATTCGATGAAGCGAGACAGTTCTTTAGAAAGTCTACATCTTTATTTTGGTTGACGCTTTACTGCATGCACAAGTGTAACTTACATATTGGTGTACCTCAGTTCGTGTGTCGGCACACTAAACACTGCACAGAATGCATTTGGGTGACTTTGTTGCACACTGTGCACCTAACAGTGTTAGGTGTCGCTCAGTAAAGTGATAGGTAGGCTGGATGCCAACATCCATCCAATTATTTACTGTCATTGTTGTGTTTTCCAGGAGGGCACTCTGACAGTACACATAAAAGACATGATGAACTTGAAGACAGCACTCTTCACTGACCCTGCCTCAGCAGTTGAGTCTAAAACGAACGCCGTGACATTTTTATAAACTGTTGAGAGCATCAGTAAAGTGAAAAGAACGCTACTTCATAGAGCTTTTAATTTAACATGAGTTAATAACCAAATAGTAAGACCATACATTATAATCGAGAGCAGTTACACCACGGAAATAACCATCCATCCTAGCGACCTGAATTGAGGCAAATGGGAGATACGAGCAGGTGATTCTACCTGGAGGGTGTGGATGGAAAAAAAAGTCAGTCTGTAATCGAACATCATCAGGTCCAGACCTCCAGAAACACTACTCTTATATTTCATACACACCTATTTCATGGTTGTGCTGTAGATCACTTCCTGTTAAAAGGGAGTTCTTCCTCCCCACCATCGCCAAGTTCTTAGGATCACTGACTTGTTGGGGTTTATATATTGTAGCTCCTTAAAGTGACTTGAATTGAATTAATTTAGCACTTATTTTGAGTTTACTTTGAATCTCTGAATCCCGTATTTATGTGACTTGGAAAAAAACAAAACAAAACAAAAAACAAACAGTGCTTTATCTCAGTAACAACACTGCTCTGTGCACCTGTGACGTTTTTTGGTGTAAAGAGTAAAATCCTTGCTCAGTGACAACAAGTGCTTACGAGAAAGACATTAAATACCCACTACATACAATTCTTATCATTATCGGCCTCTTTAATTGCTGTATGGGTGTTGTATTACAACCAACCATGGCATGCCTAATTCCACTTTGCAACCCATTAAAATATAAAGTGGGTACAGCTAATGGTATAGTTTTAAAATGTGTAATGTTCCGCATCTATTGAGCTCAACAGGCTCTCTTCCAACAAGTGTATTTAGCTTTCTGACTCAAGAACACGCTAGGGACTGAGGATGGCCCTTTGTGGTAAGAAAGCCTTCCCTGGTAATGGCAGTAATATCTAAGGGCTTTTACCATCTCTATTTCCCATAATACACTTTATAGATGTTTCAGTATCCAACAATTAGTGGCATCCTCCCACAGTTTAACATTAAGCACCACAAAAGCCAGCTAATGTGAATATTGTGATGCTAATGCTTGTTTTACCCTAATGTACATCCTTAAAAGGGGATTGTCCGAAAACCCAACAGGACAGCTGTATCTGCATTTTCAATAATTTTTTTGTATTCCCAATTAAAAGTATATAAAGTTAGGTCCATAATTTGTTGGACAGAGACACACTTTTTGCAGTTTTACCTTTTTTACTCAAGCAGACAGCATGTGATTGAACTGAAGACTTTCAGCTTTAAGGGGTTTTACAAAAATGTTGCATTAAATGCTGATTACAACCATTTCTATACACAGTCAACCATTTTCAAAGCCTAAAATATGAATGAGCAATTGACTGACAAGCGGTTTCATGGCCAGCTGAGGCCTATTCTCTTGTTATTTCATGACAAATTAAGCAGACATAATATCTCAAGTTCAAAGAGTTAAAAACCAGTTTTACCTACCACTGCCGAAATCGGCAGTCAACAGGAGATAGCAGGGTGAATTGTGAAGTTTACCAGCCTATACTCTCTGCTCTCTCCTCAGATTAAGCCAAATGCTGCTAAACAAATCAGACACAATACAAATGGATAATGATCCAAAAAATACTCCGAAAGCAACCAAAGAGTTTCTCAAGGAAAGGAAATGGGATATTTTTCAGCGGCCGAGTCAGTTACCTGATCTAATCGGAACATAAACAGGGTGTACCTTTAAGACCGATTGTCTGTATGATCAACTCGGTCATCTATAACATTCTTGCTACAAGTTTCTGGCTTCGATGCTCAACCCGCTGGTAGGCAGCTCTGAACACCACATCCAGAACACCCTGGATTTTGTTGAGAAGGTGAGAGATGTCATTATGGAGGCAGATGAAACCATGGTCTCGTACGACGTTACATCTCTCTTCACTTGCATCCCAGTCATGGAAGCATTGGAGGTAGTCCGTAAGAGATTACAGGATGACCCCAACCTCAGCAGCAGGACCACTCTCAGCATCGACCAAGTGTGTTTGCTTTTGGAACTGTGTCTTCATTCCACCTACTTCACATACAAGGGTCAGTTCTACAGGCAGAAACATGGGTGTGCCATGGGCTCCCCAGTTTCACCCATCGTGGCCAATTTGTACATGGAAGAAGTGGGAAAGAGGGCTTTGCTATCCTACCCTGGAACACCACCAAGCCATTGGTTCAGATATGTGGATGACACCTGGGTGAAAATCAAATCTCAGGATGTACCACAATTCACGGATCACATTAACTCGGTGGACCGACACATCAAATTCACCAGGGAGGATATGAAAAGTGGCAGGTTAGCCTTCTTAGACTGTGAGATTTCCATCAGTAATGGGGGACATCTAAAAGCTGACATGTACCGTAAACCTACGCATACGGATCAGTATTTAAGGTTTGACTCTCATCATCCACTGAAGCACAAACTGGGTGTGATCAGGACGCTACAACACAGAGCGAACACCATCCCCACTGACACAGCGGCCAGGGAGGCAGAAGAACAGCACATCAAGAAGGCCCTGAGTAAATGTGGTTATCTGGTGGTCAGCTGGACTTTTGTCAAAGCTGGGAAGGCGCCAAAAGAAAACTCCAGCCGATCCAGGAGAGAAGGACAACCGCTGCCTAAGCGAAAACCTATAGTGATCCCGTACATGTCAGGAGTATCAGAGCAGTTGAGACGCATTTTTTCTAAACACCGGGTCTCTGTGGCTTTTAAACCTCAAAACACGCTGCGCCAAAAATTGGTCCATCCCAAGGATCGGGTCCCCCGACACAAACAGAGTAACATAGTGTACGCTGTTAAGTGCCAGGAGGATTGCCAGGATGCGGATGGCACAACACAGAAGAGCTACCTCATCAGGCCAGGACTCTGCAGTCTATTTACACCTACAGGCCAGTGGACACTCTTTCAAGGATCTTGGACAGGGAAGAACGCTGGTTTGAGCGCAGAGTCAAGGAGGCCATTTATGTGAAAAGGGAAAGACCATCTCTGAATCGAGGAGGGGGCCTAAGCGTACATCTTTCGCCATCTTACAATGCTGTGATTGCAGCCATTCCCCAACTCTCTGTGAATGGTACTCATGGCCATTGATCAGTGGGTTTTGGTCAGTGGTTGTTGATCAATGGTCATGAGAATTTGCATAATTAAGATTAAGGAACTGACCTCCCAGCCCATTGTTCCTTGACTGGGCTGGTTTCAGTCATTATGCAAATGTACTGTTTATAAGATTTGGGGAAACCTGCAGTCAGCTGAGACTGAAGAAGTCACTTGGATGAGTGACGAAACGTTTCTCGCACAAAACGCTACGTCCAGATGAACAGAATCAACTTTTGGAGAACAGAGTACAGTTTACAGTTATTGAAGATAGATACAAAAAAAACAAGAAGCAACTGAAGGAAAAGTCCTTTCCTAACGGCCCAGCAGAGCATTTCAAGGGAGGAAACACAGCATTTGGTGTTGTCCATGGGTTCTAAGCTTCAGGCACTCACCGACTGCAAATTATTTTTATTCAAATATTAAAAACAATGCTTATATTTAAAATGATGCAAGTCTGAGCTATTACTGTTGAGCCTCTGAAAATGGAGGACTATGTATAAAAATGGCTGTAATCCATAAACAGTTTATGCAATATTTTTGGAAAACTTGCTTTATAATCCACTTTGTGCAACAAATTACAGATCTAAATGGACACATTTCTTTAAGATGAGTCCTAACAGTAACATCTAAGATAAGATACATTAAAATGTGGTATGTCAAAAACACAGGGGAACGATGCTACAGTAAATGGCAAGAGGTATAAACAAAAGCATAAAAGCAAATCAATACATATGATACATGATTTATGAATGCAGGCAGTTACAGGGAGTGTGCCAGACTCTATGCTTGCTGCATGGGTAAGGATAAAGTAGAGCCATGAATCATTTTCACATGGCAAAAGCCATGGATAAATCGCAGCTGGCTTGCACTGAGTCATGTGCTGGTGGTGGCTACTAGACTGGATCTGCAAATTGCCAGCGCGATGGACATTATGATGATGGCTTTCTTCTCTAACTTGCTGAAATGAGTCTCATCAGACCACACGGACAAACTCTCTGTCTCAGTTAACACAGCCTTTCATGCAATGCCACACCTGCTGCACTGTGTGCTGAACGGGCCGGTGCATCCTATATGTCAAACCATGACCAGAAGAAACAAAAAGGAAAGTCATCAAGTCCTTGACACTTGCAAAAAAATAGACCTTCACACACACCCACACACGCACATCTGTGCTCAGTGTCCGTCCCATCCTGATAAGCATCGTCAGAGATAATGGCTTTGTGAATGAAGTGAGACCTGCTTGAGACCAGCGGCTGATGCAGCTGATGGTTATCAGTGGGTGGAGATGTCAATGGTGCAGTAATAAAGTGAATATTTCCTGAGGCACACTTTTAGGACCGAGATGTGCCTCACTATGTACTAACACGCTTATCTCTGCAATCAGTAATATATTGATCGTGCGTCTGTCTGTCTAACGTTATAATCGGGCATGACAGCGACCTAATGAACATATGGTGCGTGTTCTGTATTTGCACGTGAATCTATAAAAAGCCTTCAAATGATCCCGCACCGCTTCCTGCAGTCAGCAACATCACTGAGCTGTTAATGATGGCTTTCATGTGGAGCCCTTGCAAATTACAACATGCAACTGTAACAGAAGATCACTGCAGGTCTTTTTGACCATTAGTAAGCCTACCTAACGCATATCACACATATTTAGCTGCCATCACAGAGAAACAGCACGTCTCGTAATAGCCAGCAACTTGGTGGTATGTGAGTGTGTGGAACGTTCCATAATGTGTTGGTTATTTCAAGCTCCACATTGATCCTCGTTACATCTCTTCACCTGTTGTTCGCTGACAGAATTGCTAATAGCGCTGGACTGGAGAAACTGTTTACGGGCTTTTGTGATAAAAGAGTGCATCAGTGCTTTCAATAAAACCGGGCTGGCTCAAAAAAAAAATTCTGCTCACGTTCTTTTATCCGCCGATGAAACCCTTCAGGTGCGTCAGAGTGTCATAGAAGCAGCTCGCGTTAAATTAGACCAAGGCTAATGTCACCCCAATCTCAACAGGCTGGCTAATTACTGTCATCCTTTCATGCCCCGGAGATGAGAGGTCACAGAGAGGTTTGGGAGAGGCAGTCGGTGTAACTCCTCCAAAGAAGGATCTTCCAAAAAACAAGTCAAAGGCGTCTTCAGAGTAGGAAGATCATCTCATAACACTGCAGCGATGATCAGTCCTGGTCAGTGTGACAATAACAATAATTTGTAATTAGATTTTGTCAAACCTGAGGCAAACACGTCGTTACCACAAAGCTGAATTACACTAGTAAATTACACTGATCATTCCCATCTATCTATCCTTCCCTTTTCAAGGTGACTGACAGCCGTCTGCTCACACCCACTCCTAATTCCCATCAATCACAAATGTTTCCGGCATTATGCCCATTATGTGTCATCCAAAAAGAGGCAGTGACACAAATCATTCACCACATGCTCGACTGTTTCTGTCAGATAGAACAAGCATAGAAAATTGAATGAGGAGATATGGAAAACGGGGAGAGGAGAGGGATGGAATGAAGACAGGAATGGAAGGAGGGAAAGAAGGAGATCTGCACACCCACATAAAGGCCCCATTAATCAAAGGGCTGTCCTGCACGCCTCGTGACAAATGAAACAGAATAATGGTTTCCGTGACGAGGAAAATATGGGATAGAATGGCCCTCACATTGTAACGATTCCCACATTCTTCGTCTATATCTGGATATCAAATTAATACCAGCGTACTGAGTGCCTGCACGACTCCATTTGCCACATCAGCCTATCTTCATGGATTAAGCAACTACTAAACACGTACAAAAGAATTTAAAAATGAATTTACTAGTTTGGGTTTTTTTCCCGTCAATTTTCAAACTTGATCAACGACTGCATTACTCCCCAAATGCAGGCAAATTGGCGAGCACACTGATGATAACAAATTGCTCATTGCCTCAACTTTTCCAGAGAGGGCTGTGACATGAAGCTATTACAGCAAAGAGGCAGGTTGTACTTCATTTCATTGCAATTCACTGAGTTGTGAGAGGTCTCACGAGATACACAGTGGATCTCAGCATTAATGATGTTATGGCCTTGGGCTAGAAACAAACAAAAAAAATCTACACCAAAGTGAGGTTCGCTTACTTTGAAACACTCAGTCTGAATCTGAGGAAGACGTAACAGCACGTAAAGACTACCCAGCTGATGACTTATATAACCTTTGAGCCTTAACTCTAAGGGTAACAGTGAAAAGTGCATTTTTGTGATCTAATTCAATCATATCATTTTAAACAATGCTTTGACATTCATGTCACGTCTGAACTCGAGCCACATGCGTGCACGGTTGTATATCATTCACACAGAGGCAGGCAGTAACACATTAGTTTGCCAAATGTTGCTGTGCTTGTTTGTTTCTTTAGTAACGACCACTGCAAGGTATTACTCTTTGAAGCTGAAATTGCATTTATTAATCCCAGTAATGCAAACATCTTTCAATGTTTTGAGGGGGCTTTTTTTATCAGCAGTTTAAGGTAGTTTTTTATTAATTCGGTCTTTCCGTGTTCACTGGAGAGACAGTCCAGTACTTCTAGCTCGGGGCTAGAGCTCTGTGTGGGGTAGTTAGCTTTTACTGAATGGGAAAAAATAGACAAAAAGTGAGTTTTCACCAACTCCAAAGTTGTTTTATTTATATAATATCTGGGTAACACTTTATATAAAACACACAAACTTCAGTAATGATGATTTAATGCATGAATGCAGGGTTAATCACAGACTCGTGATCGCCCTGAAGAACTGATTAAGTCACTATCACTTTACATTACTGTTCACACTTTATAGATCATCAGTTAAGGGATGTCAATTCACAGTTAGTTCATACATGAAGTGATACAGAGCCAAATTAGCTGGATTAGAGTTACATAACTTGTTATTTCAGTGCCTGTTTTCTCCTAGTTATAAGAGTATGTTGTTGTTTTTTTAAAGCAAACTAGTCATCAGAAGCAAGCGCTTACCAAGTAAACCTAAATGAATCCTGTTTAATTAAAAAAATAGCGTTTGTTTTGCTAAAATTAAAGCAACCCATATATAAAAGAATAATTGAATTGCATGGTTAAATTCCTAAAAAATAGAAAGCTCACCAAAAATCGCATCCCTTGCTCAGCGATATGAAAACAAGCTTATCGTCTGAGTAAGTGTGTTACCAGCATAGCCACGGTGCATGTGAAATGCATGCAGATAGTGGTGATAAGGTTATCGAAATCAACCATGAAACATAGATATACCAAAGCAAAGTTTTACCATAACAGCTTGTTGTGTGCTGGGTGCAAAATAAAGTAAATAACAGCCTTGTTCATGCAATGTTACAGTGGAGAGTTGGTCTAAACAGACAAGGATATAAGCTAACAAGCTAGCAGGATTTTGAACCTTAAAAAAGAAAAATGCAGAAACTCTGGGAGCAAAAAACTGGTCTATTATTTAACAACAAGGGTAAGTTGCATAGAGATGGGAGATGTTGCTCAGCAGGCAATGCTGTGATGATATTTAATCATTTATATACTTATGTGTATTCCTAAAGCAACATTTTAAAAAGGACGAATATCCTTAGCATCCAATTTGACTGACAGAATACCGATGTAGATGATTTTTTTCCTGATTCCACAGTTAAATTCACATTCTTTACATTGCCCTCGAGTTCCTGCATGTGGCGAAACTATATGCAGAGGAGCAATTCCTCCATACCGCCCGAAAGAATAAATTTGCAGATTTTCCTCATCACGTACCATATCCAGCTGCACAGCACCCCATCAAACCCCTGCATTTGTTCATAATTGATGGTCTGCAGCACTGTGGGACTCAAAGGGGAGAATATAATATTGCGTTATTGCTTGCTTAAAGTATGAGGACGATACACACAGTGTGTTTGGACTGTGCTAACACCACAGAGAGGTGAGGAGAGAAACAGTTTCACATTGAATTTTGTATTGGATGAGGAAATAAAAGATATTACTGTAGCCTCACACGTGGTTCTCAGCTCAGGGTTCTGCCCTTCATCTGGGGGTTTCACATAAAATGGATGTTATGAAGTTTGATGAGGTAAGGGGGGCCCTTGTGTGACTGCTAGCCTCGATGTATGAACATAAAAGAGAAATATCAAATATGTATTTATTCATGGAGTATGATTAGATGTTTGTTTAAAGTATATATTTATCACAATAAGTCTCTGTGGAGCATATTTTTCTGCATGGAGGTGTGGGTGTACATACTGTACATCTGTGCATATCCGTGTGTGCGTGTGTTTGTTCTGGCTATGCAATATAGCTGTTGTTCTCCGCAAAGTAAATATAAAAGACGGGAATAATCCAAGAGAGATTGCCTTTGAAACCACCAGCATCATCTCACAGAAAACAGGTTTATCCTCTCAGTCAGGTAGAGTTTAAAGACAAGAAAAGCTCCCTTTTCTGATTCTCTGCTCAATTTGTCTTCCCATATCTCAACAGACTCCCCCCCCCATAAAAAAAAAAAGAAAAAAAAGTGTGAAAACGAGCCAATGATGAGCCAATGATGTTATGATGTTGTAAATGTCACCAAGTAAACAGTGTGCACATCCACACAGATTCCCTCTGAGTGCTTCCTTGCACTCCCACAGAAGTCCATTAGCTTGTCATTCGCTTTCTTTATAGTCATTCAGCTTTTGCACATGGCCCATGGCAGTATGGAGCAGCATGATCCACATGAATAACAATATCTGATTATTCAGACAGCAGCCAAGTGACTCAGCTGTCTCTACTGTATTCTATCATCTCATCTCTTCCTTCCTTTTCCTTCTTTCGTTCTCTTGCATCTCTGTCCAGCCACTTTTCTTTCCCTTCTTTCTTCCATTTATCTCCCTCTTTTATTAATCTCCTAGGTTATGGTCCATGTTGTTCATTTCACATCCCGTCTTCTTTTCTCTTCCTCCCTCTTCTTGTGTGTGTGTGTGCATTCTCTTGTGATGTGGAAAGGCTAACTTTGCCAATGGTCATGTCGGCTTGCTGTTGTGTGAGCGGAATCACAGAAGGATGAGGGGGAGTCTGCCACATTCATAGGACAGGTAGAGCACAGTGAAGTTAGTCCTGCTGTCGAGACAGAAATAAACCCTGGGACAGCGTTCCCACAGGGACCCCCTTGTCTGTTTCCACCTTAGAATACACCTCCAACTGGATATATTTAGACTAAACGGTCTTGTTCATATTTCTCCTCATATTTCTGCCTTAAACTGTGAATGACTGAAGAAACAAACCAAGTCAAAAATACAAAAATACAAGCCTGTCAAAAGTTTAATAAGAAATAAATCAACTAAAACAGCGCAGACATGAAAATTATAAGCTTTTCTCAAAATCAGTAACTTTATATTCATAAAGATTTCAAAGCCAACATGAAGCTGGACGTCTGCAGCCTGCAGCCTGCAGCGTGAAGTTCTTTATCGGACCGCTTCTCTTCATCGTTACTTCCTGTCATATTTAAACATTTGCATTTAAACAAATCAAAAATACATAATGTTGCTTGGATTTGTAGACATGGTTTTAAAGTTTCTGCAGCCAAAACCTGCAAAGTAGCAGCAGTAGGATATGTTTGGGTGCACTAGCTGTAACTTAATCCACCTCTTGCTGTATGTAAAGCAGGTATACAGTAAACAGAGAGGCTGATCTTAATGAGGTAACCTTACACCATGCTAGAGTCTGCTGTCACCAGTATGAAAACAACAATATGGGCATTATTCAGAATACTGTATAATGGCTATTGACGGGAAAAGAGGATGACCAATAGTACAAATTAATTATTTGTGAATTCAGTATTTCAAATGCAAACAAAGAGCAGCAACATGGATTTACTGGCAAGTTAACAAAACAGCGAAAGCAGCTTCTGGTGGTCCACGATTGCTATGACGTGAATGGAAATGTGCAAGACGCCCATTTTTACTCCAAACCATCACTCACAAAGTCAGCCAACATTGCAGTCATGCTTTCTAAAATGCAGTGGCCTTTGATGAGGGAAATAAGCGCCACAGAACTCCAAAGAGCTGTCCTAGTCAGCTTGTTTCACGTCTGGGCAAAGTGCACCTGAACAGTAAAGGTGGTCCTGTCACACGAACCAAACCAACTCATCAAAAGAACTCTGTCCTTTACTTTGCCTTTCGCTGCCACTCTTGCGTCTTTATTCCCTCCCTCGCTATTTTCAAAGGACTAACTTTTCTTTTTTTCTGTTTCCTACTATCAAGAAGTCCTTTTTTCTCCCCCTTGATGAAATAAAATCCCCTCCCCACTCAAACACTGAGAAGTAGAAGCATCTTCATTAGCATAAATGCAAGGACAGATAATCCCCCCCTTACCCTTCAGAGCAAACCCACATTCTGCCCATTTCTCCCCCAGTGCTTGCTTTCCCATGAGCCTCTTTGTGTCTTTCATTTCACCTCCTCTGAAGCGGGAGACCTGTCAACCTGAAATATAAAGCTTTAATTGTGGTGATGGAGCGCTGCCCTGTGATGATAGGGGCCACAGGGATCACAGTTGCAGCAGGGTCACTGTGTTGCTAGCAAATGTTGGGATACGGTGGCACTGATCGGGAACACGCGTAGAAATGCAGGTGCCATTAGTCGCCTACAGGACACTTACTTAGAAACCATTAGAGCGTTTAACAAAGGCTGAGTCAGGATGTGTGTAATTAATGTAGGCACGATAACTTAGCTATCCTACTGTACCAAATGTTGTGCTACCAGTTCTGTGGCTTGGGGCTTTGTTTGATAATTACCCTGTTAATGAGAGTAAGAGGGGAAGCAGATCAAATCAGTGCAGATAACCGGGTTTAAGTGAATTCTAAAGACCAAAATGTCCTTTCGTATTCTTCTGATGTACTAATTACAACTCAACAGACCCATATGATAATTCCTGTTGTTGTTGCTCTTTGCAACAAAAAAAGACTAGAGTCTGGAAAATTAGGATCAATCTTGAGGAGATCGAATGCCACAGAAGAATAACAGATTCAAATGACGATTTCACTCAAGCCCAGATGAAATTTGAAACACAATATGAAGGACATGCAGTGTCTTCTGCTGTGAAGGATAGTTGGACCTGTTGTCCACACCCTTCCTCTATCGTGTTTTACTGTCACTCACAGATCAAGACCAGCTGGCTGATAACATCATGCCATTCCTCTGGGGAAAGCCACCCTTAATAAAAAGGAACAAGGTGACGAGACTAGTAGGTTAAACAACATAGTTCTGCAGCATAAACCATGTGAGGCTCTTCCCCCTTGGTTTTTCCCCTAGGTTACTTTTCATAGGAGATTCAAAAAAGAACAGATGGAAATCAATCCGGGTAAAAACAGACAGCAGGTGCTCTGGCTCTGTAGAAAGGCCAGGGATTGATCGGGGGGGAAGTGGAGGAGAGACCGTGGGCACGAACCAAAGCCTGGGCCAGTGGCCAGAAAGTACGCAGCTGCACAATTGCCACTGTCCTGGCCAGAGCTGCGGCGAGGCGCCTCCATCTTGTGCTCGGCGTGTCTAACGCGCTTGATCTGCCAAGTGCTCCTTTTAATTAACTACTCCATACAGCTGCATAATTACTCCTCTAACCTCCCCTAATCAGTCGCTCGCTGGTGCATACCATATTTTTCTGCCCTTGTTCATTGTTCATTACCTGGGTGTTGCTCATACTCAGAGCAAAGCCAACAGACAATGCAAGGTTGACTCTTTTGCACAATGGGGAGTGCGGGCTAAGTGAATGTCAGCGCTACTTTGGCACAAACCTTATACGCAGGAAGAACAAAGACCGACACAATCACAAGAGTTATTGTCTGAGTGGGTTACAAGCTGCACGCTGTGTTCCCCGGTCGCTTCTGTTTGGATGTATTCACCAGCTTGTGCATGTTTTGTCTCTATAATCATGCAGCTGTATCACAGTAAGGAAAGAGACATAATTGCATGCTTTCTTTTACATTCAGCCCAATCCAGTGGGAAGTGTGAAAGTATCCACTGTTGTCTTGGTTACATCTTCAGTCTTGTCTTTTCTTTCTCTATAAATAACTCTAAGGGGTATGAACTCAAAGGAAGCCCCCAGTGATATGAGTCAACAGTTGGAACACAGAGTTAGGCACCAAGTAGGAAAAGATAATGACAAAGTGTTAAAAATCACATTGGAAACAAGGAAAAGTGAATGCAGCCTTACAATGCGTATTAGGATTAGGAAGTGAGGTGGACACGGGAGATTAACTTGAACCACACAGTCTGTCAGTATATCAATAATCAGGCCATGTTAATGAACATTACCCTCGTGTGCGTATCAGCAGACTAATACACAAAGCAACACAACACAATGGCTCGTGATTCCCATGCTTGTGGTAGCATGACCTTCTCTTAAGCCTGTGCAAGAGCAATCTGACACTGGAACAGAGCCGACGTGGATTCCAGTGTGTTGCTGCTGATCCCGGCTGGCAGGTAGGATTTAGCCCAGAATTTTAACTGCAATTTGTATTTAGATACTCTGTTTTTAGTGGAGGTGTTGATGGTTGCATGTGTCGCACCTGTTTTCTCTGAAACTTATAGAATGTTATAGCAGTTTGCACCAGTTATATACAGTGTGTGGGTCAAGATACAGTACGTTTAAGATGACAAGGTGACACATAGAAGCGACTGTGCACAGAGAGCTTTTTCAAGATTTCTGAAAATTTGCACAACTTTTCAAGGAACAGTTACCACAGTTGATACACTGCGCCCCAATTTCAACAATACTCTGCTAAAAAAAAAAAAAAAACAAGAGTAAAGGAACACTTACTATAGCATCAAATCAGTAAAACTTCTGGGAAATTGAGCACAAGGGTTTGATAATCAACATGGGTGGGTGTTTTCGTGTTTGTTTTTTTGTACTACTTGGACACTAAAGTGGCCCTCCAATGAGATGATGGTGGCAGAAGTGGCCCGCGGCTCATTTGAGTTTGAGACCCCTGCTATAGAGGTTGCACAGGTAATCCAACTTCTCCAGGATGGCACATCAATATGTTGTATTGCCAGAAGGTTTGCTGTGTTCCCGGGGCTTTCCCAGTCTCAAGAGCATGAAGGTGATTCTAGGAGACAGGCAGTTACTCTAGGAGAGCTGGGCAGGACTGTAAAAGGCCCTTAACCCAGCAGCAGGTCCAGTATCTGCTCCTTTATGAGAGCAGGTTCACCGTGAGCAATTGTGATAGATTTGAAAGGGAAGCCATGGAGAACGTTATGCTGCCTGTAACATTAATCAGCCTGATCAGTTTGGTGGTGGGTCAGTGATAGCCTAGGGAGGTATATCCATGGAGGGATGCACAGACCTCTACAGGGTAGGCAATGGCACCCTGACTACCATTAGGTAGGTCTACATACATTTTTACCTAGACTCCTCCTGGCGCACCACAGTGTCCAGCCTCATCCAGCGAGTATGCAGGTTTCTATAGGATGAAGGAATTGATACAACTGACTTTGAATTGATGCTCACCTAAATCCAGTGGAATACCTCTGGGACATTATGATCCAGTCCATTCGACGACGCTCTAAACTATTTGTACATCTTAAGGTCTCATCTTGGTCTTCCCCACAGGTGAAACTACATCCGTGCGTACAAGAGTGAAAATGTGTTTGTTTGGACACTCCTCAACAGGTATTACTCCTGATTTCTACTGTAGGTTTTTCTAACTCACAAGCATGTTGAAAAAATTATCTCACTTGTTCTTCTCTCTGTGTTACATGTAAAAACATGCAAAGGAGCGGTAAAGCACACCTAACCCACAAGCTGTGGCTGTGTCATACTGGCTGCTCCCATCCTTCCCTCTGAGAGTTTTAACTGCCTGTCTAGGATGGCTGGGTGATGTCACTGATGCTTTCCGGTGCACTGCTCTTGTAATGGAGTCAATTTAGCTTCATGCTGAGCCATTTCTGTCCAGCCCTACGCCATGAAGGACACATTAGTCCCACTACCCCACCCTCCATCCTTCAATCTCTTGTTTCTTCATCCCATCTCTATTTCACTATTTCACTTCCTGCTACTCTGTCTCCATACATGCCGCTCTGCTCTTTTATATCCTTTACGTCCAGATTTACATTTTGTTTTTCATGCTACAGCTCATCAGCTTGTTGCACCCCAACCCAATCCGATAAATGTGCTCCACCCATCAAAGATGCGGCCCTGCATGAGAATATAAACGTAATCGCATTAAAGTCAAATGGAAACTGCAGCAAAACGTCTTGATTAAATACTAATCAGTGGCACTGTGAGCAGTGATAGGGCTTGTAGCAATGTGTAGCACACACTCAGACAGAGAAAGAAGCTCACACACATGTCCTCCATAGTCTGCAAGTGTATTTTGGAATAAAGTAAACATCACTCTCTCCGGGTTGTTCAGCTTCTTGGAAGCAGTTGTGTGGGAGTGTGTTGTGTTTAAACACCCCACTATCTGAGTCGAGCACTCCCGCTGCTTCCTTTGAAGCTGCTTCAACTTTCATATTCTCTCTGAACAAACACACACACAAAAACTTTAGCTTTAACCACAAGCATAAAACACAAGTTGCTCTCCATCACTTTCAAAGTCAGTTGTGGTCATTCCCTCTCCACTGTCTCTCCACCTTCCAGTATCTCCAAAAGTATGCAGTATTTTCCTCTAGTTCAGTTTCAGTTTGAGGCATCAGCTTATTATTACGTACTTACACCCGTCCGACTGCTCGCTCCATCCCTTCAATTTCTGCCTGCTGCATGACTGCACAAAGGAGGGATTAAGTTATCAGGATGATAAAGTGATATTCATACACTTCTGTAGCTGCGCTAAATTTAACCTGTTGCAGTGGAGATTGAACTTTAAATAGCCCCGTCTGTGTTTATGCCAGATTAGTACTGGCGCATGCACGGCTCACTTGCTAATTTGCCTAATTTGCCTTGTGAGGTGGCATCAGATTAGCCGGTGTGATGACTTGCACTACTGCCACGGTGAGTTTGCCATTTAGAGTCTTCCCAGAGGATACAAGCAGAAAAAAAGGCCACATTTTAAAAAAAAAGATATATATATATATATATTTCAAGCACCGGTTATGTTCAACTGTAAGAAGTTAGAATACATAAAATAGCATACAATTTGGGCTGACAGGTTATATGTGGTCTCCTTCCCAAGGGATAGGTAAAACACAGGGCTGATTTCCCTGCTTGATAAAAGAACAAGAGATAGGGGGCAGGCATGTGGGTGGATGCCAGAAAAAGCGACTGTCATCGAGGGGGAAAGGAGAAAGTCAGATAAAGTAAGAGGCTAGAAAGAGGTGAAAATGAGAATAAAAATGGGGAGAAACATCTGTTTTTAGCTAACAGTTTTAAACCTCACCAACACATTCCAGATCACAAACTTCCCGATATGCGTAGCATCCCAAACCAGACCTGACACTCTTACTTGGGCTTGCTTGTGCTTGTACCTACTGTACATTATGCTCTGTCACAGTTTCTGCTCAGTCGGCTAAAAGGAAACACGTCCCCTCATGTATAGATATATTTATATGAACAACATAAACTCTGAACTTCATCATATGAGACACAAGTCAGGTCAGGTGAAAAAGTGTTCACACAAAGCAGAGAGACTTCTGTGATGGGAGATTCATGTCAGTTCATTGATAGCTGATGGGGGAAGCTTTTCCACCAAAAGAACAGAACATATACTCTGCAAAAAAAAAAAAAGTGCCACACTTCAATGCACAGGCTGAACACACCGGGTCATTAAACATTTAGCTCATTTTCCAGTGGCCAAGGAAGGGGGAAGTCACCAGCAGCATTGCCAAATATAACATTATTTCATTTGACAGCAATATTGATGAAACTTTTAGATTGAGCCGAACATCAAGTAAACTGAGTTAGGAAATTATTTAGGAGCTATTGATTTTCAGAATTGTGTTTTTCTTCCATAGTCAGTCTACTATGTGGCCTCACAATGAACACTGTGTGAGGCAGTCTGTCTCCAGCTGAAGGCAGCAGCATTAGAGGAGAGGAGCCCTGAAGTTATCAGTAACATCTCACAAATAGGAGATAGCCTCCTGTTACGGGCACAGAGTCACAACCTCAGCCACAGCGCCGTCGCTGTGAAGCTGTGTCGACTCCACTTCTTCATAATAGGCTTTTATCCCTCCAACTGCTGCAGTCTGTTACTGTGACACAGTGTAGCTCACCTCTCGCTCTGTGGCTGTGGTAGTTCCCTGTTGTGGCTCCATATTTCATTTTTTTTCCTCTTACCCCAAACTTCCCATTTGTGTCTGCTAGCACTTTGTTGCAATTCAAGTAAATGTCGTGTCCATCAATATTTTATATCAAAGTACATCCTCCTTACTAACTCCTTTAGAATAAGACTTCAGTGTAACTGCCAGACACTAATGAATATGTTCTCAAAGCACAAAGCAGATATGTCTGGCTAATAAGATTGGAGACTTCATGATTACACTATTTAAGTTCAGAGGAAAAAAAACTGTCTCAGCAGAACTGGAACTCATCTAGAGTCCATGTTAAAGAACAAAGAAACTGAAGGGAAATTTGTTTGACATTTACTAGTTAGATGGTATTTAATGTGTTCTTGTGAATGGAGCTCACACTTTCTGCAGAACACTTGAATTGCAATGTGCTTCAAATGATGCTGCCCATGCAATGTTCTACATGACTGGCTGCAGAGTGCTACATTTGCACTCCTACACAGTCAGGCAGGCATGTACACACACTATACGCACATGCAAGCAGCGTGCGCTAATGTAATCTGCAGGCTCTGTACACTGTGTCGTTCGGCACAGGCCCCTGTAGGGGCCAATAGGAATGCTCTTATACATCGTCTATTTCAGCAGGTAAGTGAGCTACGCCTGCTGAACACAGGCAGAGATGTGACCACGCATGCACGGAAAAACACACTGCAAAAGCATAAAAAGAAATGGACCCAATATATTTTCAAATGACTGCATGTCTGAAGAACCTTTTACAATAATGCAAAATCCACAATTTCTTCAATAGTCAACCACAGAATGCACATAAAGGAAAAACTGTGGTCATAGCAAATAAGGTGTGATTCAACATGCCAACGACTCGGAAAATCAGGCAACTCAAAAAAATGTCCATTGTGTTAGTAAATATTTTACCTCTATTCTAGATTCAACATTAACATCAGTTTAGAAGGCTGTTACATCCCATCCATCCATCCATCCATCCATCCATCCATCCATCCATCTTCTTATTCAATTCAGGGTTGCAGGGGCACTGGAGCTGACCCCAGCTTCCATTTCCACTGGGCAAGAGGTGGGGTACACCCCAGACAGGCTGCCAGTCTACTGAAGCACTAAGACAGGTGAGAAAAACAACCATTCACGTTCGCATTCACACCTATGGCCAATTTAGAACCACTGGTTAATCTAACATGGATGTCTTTGGATTGTGGGAGGAAGGTGGAGAACCCAGGGGGAACACACAAACTCCCACTACACTGTAAAATGTAATATTGTGTTTAATTAAAAATATTAAATAGGCTGAACTCAATTTTTATCAATTTGTTATTAGAACTCAATTTAAATAAGTTACCAGTACTTTTTATGCAAAAATGCTGATAAACTCGATTTATTTGAGTTGTCCTAACTTAGAAAAAATAAGTAAGCTGGAAGTTTTGCTTCTCAGGGCGGAAGGATGAAAGATGTGGTTTGAAAATGCCACGTGACTACCGTCCCCCTCCCTCCCGGATCAGTCCGCATGTTCATGGCACCAGCATTTGTTATGGAATATATTGAGCAAACCTGGAGATATTATTGTTGTCATTGCTGTTGATCTTTACTGACTTGGTGAGTAAATGTTTACTCTTATTCAAACTGATTTTGTGGCTTCTCTTAGTTTAGCACCAGGTTTATAATCTTGCTAGCTAGTTAGTGTTAGCCTAGCGTTGCTGCTGCCGCTGGGCTCATGTTACTTAAAAATTAACACCACAGCCTTAAAAACCTTACATAAAACTATGTCGGTGATTTTTTTTGTTGATTGTTTGAAATAAATAAGTGAGATAAGAGCCCAGACAAAATTCTTTGGGAGGTGCAGCCGTTAGGGGTAGGGTGGGGTGTGGGGGGTGGATAACGGAGCTCTCCGAAAACGTGGAAGCACTTTTGCAAATATGTGATATTTTGATAAATTAAGTAGATATTTGAGCATTACTCAGCTACATTCTCGCCTGAAAATATCTTAAAAGGTTATTTTGTGACCCAGAAAGGGTAGTCTGGTGAAAAAGAGGATCGCATTTGTCGGCTGCGGTTGTCGGAGCCTGTGCGCACTTGTAAGCGCGGCAATGGCGGAGGAGCACTGCTGAAAAACGTATTACTTTTTCTGGGTCACAAAATAAACTTTTAAGATATTTTCAGGCGAGAATGTAGCTGTGTGAATTTCAAATATCTGCTCGATCTATCAAGACATCACATATTTGCAAAAATGCTCCGACGTTTTCATGCTTTGTGGCAGCTTTAGAACATCTGTGGCATCTATTAATGCCAAATCTAGCCTTTATTTAACATCATAAGCAAACTCTATGTTACAATGATTGCACAGCCATTAAGGATCAAATCAGTTTCTGAAATATGTTCTGTTTTTTCTCCCTCTGTTTGCTTCTTACTGTCTTTGAGGCTCGGGACCAGCACTCCTGTTGTTGGACAGAAAGACATCAACTCAGTGGTAAGTATTTTGGTTTTCCAATATATTAGCAACTGTCAGTGACATTTATATTAATCAGGCTGAACTTTAATCATACTTTAGATCAGCCTGTTTTACTTATTGTTTTGTTTGTGCTTTGGTTTGGGGAAGTTGTTTCTTTACTGATCTTTTCCTGTCTTCTGTTCTTAGACTTGAGATATGACTGCACTATGCTGTTGCTGGTGACTCCAGTTAATTCTATAAGACATGCTGTGTAAGTAAACAAACAACAACAGTTTAGTCTGCATTTCTTGAAAGATCACATCCCCCAAACTTAGTTTAGAGGGTCTACACTGTATATAGTGAAGTCTGCAAGTTTTCTAACAGCAAAATTTGTTTTGTGCCCAAATCATTTTGCACATCATTAGAATGAAAGTTATTGCCCATGTTTGCATAGACCTTTTTAAAATGATGCTTTCATGACATTATTGTATGTTGGGTGGTGGTCAC
The DNA here is from genome assembly GCF_036321145.2 of Pelmatolapia mariae. NCBI lineage: Eukaryota > Metazoa > Chordata > Actinopteri > Cichliformes > Cichlidae > Pelmatolapia > Pelmatolapia mariae. The sequence continues at coordinate 21,068,270 of NC_086235.1, read as the reverse complement.
GGCTATCCAGACTGACAATTTGGGACATTGAATGTCACCTCTCCGGCGGGGAGGGAGCCTGAGATTGTCTAAATTGGAGTCTGTTTTATACCAAATGCAGGAAAAAATGTTTAAGAAAGCAATTAAGTTCATGTTCCAAAAAATATGATTGTTTGCTTGCAGGACACCAGGAGAGATGAGTCCTCCATCACAGATGGTGTGGTCAGTGAAGATGGTCGCCTGCAGGTTCAAGCTCATTGCATCTCCAACCCACATCCACTGCCACTGTACTTAAGGGAAGTTAAAGACTTTCTTCTGCACCTACATTTGGATCACCTCGATCCATGACAGTCATTCAGGCAGTAATGCCTGGACTGGAAACAAGCATCCTTAAAATAATACAACATTCCAGCTCCTGTGTTGGAATGAAAAACGAATGTGTTGTTTAAATTAGAGACTGCACTTGTGACAGAACAATAAATATTTTATGTTGATTATATAAATAATGTAAGTACAAAACAAACTTGTGGTAGGCCTAAACTTATTTTCAGAATAATTACATCTGAGACTTTGTTTCGTTGTAACAGTGATGGCAATATAATTTTTATTCAGCAGAACAGTGTCCAGTATGTTGGCTTTTGTACTTTGTTGTGTTTGAAAATAAAAGTTGTGCTCATTTTAACATCATTACAAAAATTGTTGTTAATTATTTTTAATCATATTCATGGTACCACAAATTGTTTTTTCATTTAGTTGAACTTGAAATGTTTGTCAGTAGGTAAACAATTAGTATTGTACAGTCAGAAATATCAAGTTATTCTTAATACTGCAGACTTGCAATGTATAAGTTGTCCTAACAGTCATCCTAAGTAAGCTTTACTTAGTTTTTTTGAGGCAACGAGTTTCCATAATTTTTTTGAGTTCTGGGAACTAACACGGCTGTGTACATTTTGAGTACAGTGTACTCAAAATGAGTAAGTTGCCCTAACTTGGTCATCTTACGTAAACTTGATCCAATTGTTTTGAGTTCTGGGAACAAATGAGCTTGTACAGAGTACTCAAAATAAATAAGTTGTCCTAACTTAGTCATTTTTAGCTAAGCTTTACTCAATTTTTTTGAGGCAACGAGTTTCCATAATTTTTTTGAGTTCTGGGAACTAATTAGATTTTACAGTGTACACAGTATATACCTGCATCAGTATTTACCTACATCAAGCGAAAAAGCCACTTTTATGAATAAATCCTAAAATGAGATGTGCAAATCTTATCAGATATGCAAAGTATGTTATATATTGCATGTAGATAAGCTCTGTTTTACTTTTCCAGTTACTATAAAACCAAACTGATGCTAGAAAGTTGTGCAAAATGAATGATGAAAGGTAAATAGCTGACTGATATTTGCATGTGGGGTTTGACACTACAAATTACTGTTTTCAGATGACTTATGTAAGTCATCCGACCCACTGTTAACATTAACATACAAACCAATTCCTTCTTTAAGTCCACTTTTAACCTCTCCCCTTGCTGAATTTTTCTACAGAGTCAGAAACGTTTCCTCCAGATTAGACTGTCAGCCTCAGCAACCCATAGCGTCCCTACGCGACTCCAACCCTTCCCCATTAAGCCTCTCTCAGCCAGGCCACACAGGCAATCGTTTTAATGAGCCCACCTATGGCCTATTTGGACTTAATCAGATTTATGTTAGTGATGCTAATTGATTCCTTGCCATCACGAGCGTGTGATTGTTGTGACAAGCAGGCGACTGGGACGTGGCAGTTGATACTACGTAACAGGGCTTTTAATTTCTGCCCTTAGACTTTGCTGTGCCGTCACAGAGGATTAGGGCAGCGGCACATCAGGTTGGTGGTGTGTGTGCTCGTCAGACAGACACACACACGAGGCTGGATTTATACCTCGCCACGCCAGACTTAATCCTTGCAAAAACACAGACTTTGGCTTTCAATTAGAAAAGAGTAATTTGTGGAATTTTTTTGTGTTCAGCAAGACAAATTACGCCACTATGATTAAATCAGTGTGACTCTTACACAAGGCAAAATGGTAAACATTTTTAAATTAATATTTATTAAACTTTTAAACTGTTAAGCATAAACAACATTCCTCTGGCACAACTTTCCACTGGCAAAGTGTGCTTGCTTCTCCAGACACATTCCTCTAACTCGGAGGAGATCCATCGGCTGTATAAACCTGTAAATCAGAGGGTTACTCATCTCAAGAAGAGAAATGAAGCAATGCTAAAGCAAGCCAAAATACAAACAATAGCAAAAAAAAATCAAACAAAGTTTTAATGTAAAATATATCAGCATGCAAAATTAAATGTTGATGCTTCAATCTTTGTAGAATCCTGAGATAAATGTAAAGCGGTATAGAGAATTGAAATGAAACTGGAAAAATGTTATGTTTTTTTCTTCTTTTTGATTGGATTGAATAGTCCTCAGTCAGAAGTGCCTTCATGCCACATAGCAAAACTGGTATGGCCCGGATCTGGCCCACACAATGTGCTTACACATGGCCCACATACCGCAAAGAATGACAGCCCTTTGGTGGCCCAGATCTGGTCCACACATGGGCCAGCACAAGGCCAGTTGCAGACACACTGCTGGCCCTGTGCTGGCCCAGAACAGTTTCAGCTCCGGCCTCAGATGTCAGCCTAATGTGTACCTTAATCAAGCCATGTAATAACAACATGTGCCGGAACATAATAGTGCAAAAGGAACATGTGAAACTCTATTTAGACAGTGAATGGACTCATTCTTATATAGCCCTGGATTACTCAAAGTGCTCTATAAACCATGCCACATTCACACACTTTCTCTAAACTGAGTGCTTCCTAACTACGTTCATACACATTCACACTCCTGACACACAGACTGGAGGAGCCAGGAATCGAACCACTAACCTCCCGATCAGTAGGTGACCCGCGCTACCGCCTGAGCTACAGCCACCCGGTGGCAGACATCAGTAAACCCTCACTAGGTTTTGGATAAAGTGTACACTCACAAACCTGTCAAACCTGCATTTGAAATGTTGACTACCGTAGCAGTATAGTATTGCAACATGGCATTTGGGTCTTCTAACTAAAATAGGAAAATAGGAACATAAATAGTGCCATCATTGCCACATCTGGCCCACATCTGGTTGACATACACCCTGCCATGACACCAGTCAGTCAGAAGTGCCAGCTTGATGCTGGATCCGGGCCAGACCTGTTTTCTATGAGCCTGGGCCACATAAACCAAACCACAATCGGGCCAGATGTGGCATACCATCACATAAACAGTGCCATCTACGCCAGACCTGGCCCATATCTGGATGACATACCACTTACCATGCCACAAGTCAGCCAGCAGTGCCGGCTTGACATCAGATCCGGGCCAGACCTGTCTGCTATGTGGGATATACACTCCATTAGGCCGCTTTAATAGGTACACCTTGCTAGTACAGAGTTGGACACTCTTTTTCCTTTATTACCTTAATTCTTTCTGCAGATTTTTGCAGATTTGTCAGCTGGTATCAATGCATATTTCCTGTTCCACCCCTTCCCAAAGGTGATTGACATCTGATGACCGTGGAGGTCATTTGAATGCATTGAACTCACTGTCATGTTAAAAAACAACAGTATGATGATTTGAGCCTCGTGACATGCAGTGTTATCCTGCTGGAAGCAGCCATCAGAAGATGGGTACACTGTGGTCATGAAGGGATGGACGTGGTCAGCAACAATACTCAGGTAGGCTGTGGTATTTCAATGATTCTCAGGTTGTTCTAACAGGGGCAATTTCCTCCACACCATAACACCACCACCATCAGCCTGAACCAAATTCTAAACCTTCCGTCGACATGTTGCACAAATCAATAATTAATCTAATTAGACTGATTAGAAACGTTTTTCCAGCTTTCTGCTGTCCATTTTTGGTAAACCATGTGAATTTGTGTTTATATCTGATAGGAGTGACACCCAGTGTGGTCTTTGCTGCTGTAGCCCATCTACTTCAAAGTTCGATGTGTACCATATACCTTGGTTGTAATGAGTCAGTATTTGAGTTACTGTTCCTTTCTTATCTGCACAAAGCAGTCTGGCCATTCTCTTCTGACCTCTGACATCAACAAGGCATTTCCACCAAGAAAACTGCTGTTCACTGGATATTTTCTCTTTTCTCTGTAAATCCAAGAGATGCTTGTGTGGAAAAATCCCAGTAGATCAGCAGTTTCTGAAACACTCAGACTGGTCCGCCTGGCACCAACAACCATGCCACGTCCAAAATCATCTATATCACCTTTCTTCCCCATTCTGATGCACTGTTTGATCTTGAGCAGGTCGTCTTGACACACTCAGGTTCTTGAATGCATACCTGGATTGCTGCCATGTGATTGGCTGATTAAAAATTTGTCCTAACAAGAAGTTCAACAGCTGCAGTGGCTGGTGAGAGTATGTGCGCATGGATCTGTGCTTAAAAACTGAAAATAAGTATTAGTCTGTAAAAAACAAAGAAATGCAAGTGAAATTCAAACAAGGTCCCCAGCTCCTGAAAAATTAAATTCGGATTTATATTAATTCAATTCACGATGTACTAACCTTCGATCATCTTCATCTACAGAAAAAGTCACATGAAACAGGACACACACAAAAAAGAGCTTCCCAACAAATCAGCTGTTCAGGTTCTTAAATGCAAGCTTTAGTTATTTCATCAAGGAAAAACTGGATGGCCTTGAATTTGGTCAGAGGATTACACACACTCACAAACAAATCTATACATGCATACATAGGATATTGCCTCTACAGTATGCTCTTATGCATATACAGCCAAAAGGTAAACCTTCAAGTGCATCACTTTGTAAATTACATTGCCTCCACTGAAATTAAGTTTAAAGGGCACGGTTTCATTGGCTGTGACATGTGAAGAAAGAGAATGAGTGCGTACTGAAACAATAACAGATATGAGTCATGCATCCAAATGTGGACGAATCAATGCCTTACTCGATCTAATGCTTGACATTATAATCCGCATTAGCCTTTGCCCTTTCATACTGCAGCTATATGTTTAAATGAGACCTCTTAATCTTTCCCCGTATTCCCAACTAGTGAAGAGAAAATCAAGGTTTTAGTGTGTGCATGATTACAAACGGATCTGTAGTCCTCCATGTGTCGTAATGTGGCGGGACTGGCAGTTTTGTTGGTATTTTTAGAGATAAGCTTCTCCTTACGTCTCTCTCTAATAGTGTCAAAATGTAAAGAATTTTAATACAGAGCTTTATGATGTCCATCTGTTGCGTGGAATTAATTTTAATGCAGCTTTTAGGAGGTTAGTGTCACTCAAAAAGGGCAGAACTGTTGATGGTATAGTTGGGGAACGCAAGAAGACAGAAAACGTGAGAATAGCGAGACTGGGAACGGGACAAAGGCGGCTGCTCCTTTGCCTCGTATCACCAGTCATCCATCAACATTAGTATTGTTATTTGCTTTTAGACACCTTATTCATTACCTTGTAATAGGAGGCAAAGCTAAAAATGCTTCAGAGTCTTAGGTGGCCTTTAGATACTGTCATGCTACTTAAGGGGGATTTATTGCAAAACAAGTATACTTTAAAAATCTTTATTTGGGCCAGTGCCAGGGAACAGTGGCCAGCGCCAGTAAGTGTGGGTGCGAGGCAGATTAAAGATTTACAGCAGGTTTGGCTTATCCTAACAGAATATGTGGCAAATTCAATGAAAGGCAAAGGGGAAAAAATGGCTACAAGGTGACATTTCAAAACATTAGCAAGAAATATGCATCTTTTTTCCTCAAATATTATTTCTGCTGAGTCAACACACAAACAGGCTTCATTTACTCTTTGGGGAACTTGAGGAAAATAACCTCTTTTATTTGCATGTGGCACCTACTCAAGTCATTATTATTACTTTATAAATCCGGGGACTTGAATAGCTCACGTGCAATTTTCTGCTCATATTTAAAGTGTTATGCACAATCTAAACACGTCTCACACATTTGCTTGTTTGGGGTAATTTTCACCATTTATGAACACCCCAACACAGTTTCAGAAAACAAAACAAAAAAACTTAAACTCCAAAAAACACAAGTGTAACTTACTAGGTTTTAAGACTTTGTGAGATAAATCTAATAATATCAACCCACCACCTGCTTTTGCCTTCTGGCTCCTCCGTGATTATCAACCTGCCTGCATGCGCACGGCACCAGAAAAGATGAGAGGAGGAGAGGCTGTGCCACTGCTGACAGACCTCACAACACTATTGTGTGTATGTGAGTGTCTTCAAAAAAGATTCAGGGGCTATTTTAGCTCATAATTCATACTTATATGTAAGTAGTAGAAAAAAATAACCCAAAAGAGCCACCCCTGTTGAAGCCATTGTTGCATGTATATAACCTTGCATATATTCATGATGTTCATGTTTTAAAAGAGATATAACACAATATAATCAGATCTAAATGTTAATCTTCACTTTCAATTCAGAGAGAGGGAATTCCAGCAAAATGTTAGAGAATTTGCACTCTAACAGTACTGGGTGCTAAAGCTTCCTGCTATGCTTGCTCTCTATACAGAAGCAGTAATGTTTCTAATAACTCTGAAAGATGGTGGGTACGAATTTTGTAGTTTTACAGCACAGGCGGGATCCCACCATCACCCTAATCCATCTGAAATCTCATTTTTTTTGTTTTCCTTCCTGCACTTTAAAGGAAACAAGTGATTTGGGAGCAAGAGTGAATGATTGCAGGACACTAAACTATGATGCAGGGCAGAGAAAAAGAGGCAAACAAGTATATTTTACACAAGAGACATGGATAATCAAAGGAGGCTGTAACGAGAGTCAACTTAACGGTGAGCCACTGAAGGTGAATCGCATGAAGGAAGGAGCTGAGATGCTGTAAAAGTAGCACCGTGTTCGGAAAAATAAACAAAAGGATCTAGACATAAAATACACAACATTGGTCGCAGCTGAGGGAGAGAACCGGCAAACATCAGAAAGGCACACAAGTCTAGAAGCAGCACTGTATTTCATTGGCCACTGACGTTGCATTGTTTAAATAAAATGAGACTGGTGGACCTTTCAGCACACCGGTCAATACCTGAGAGTCACCCAATCGATTGGCAAGGTGCTGGCAAATGTCAACACCCAAAAGACCAAAAGTCTTTCCAGACCATGCAGATGGAGAACAGATCCTTCCTGAGCTGGCAGCAGCACATAAAAACACCAAGAAAAATTGTGCTGTTATGTCTCTGACAGCACTTCAGATAAGGCACAGATTTATTGGGCTTTTAGACTTTAAGATGAATGCAGACCTCTTTTAAATGTTTGCCTGCTGACAGTGGAGAGCAGGCATCTGCACCTACACACAGGGATACTGTTAAATGTGACATAGGTCACGTGGTCTGTGTGTAGTGTGTGTGTGTGTCATCATCCCTGTGTGCACTCTGACCAGCCGGGGTCACTCTCTTCATTGGCACTAAGCTGATTACAATCACACTAGGGAGCCAAAGAGCTGTATCAATGCCTCTTGTCACTTTGCCTCACTAGATACAAACTGGCCATTCCTGCTGAGGGCACATTAGTGATTTGTGTGAATGACTTATTGCTTCCATGAATGGCCTGGGAATTACATAGGAAGTGCCGGATGAACAAAACCTTGCCATCCCTCTTTGTAACTTATAGAGTCATGCTGCGCTTACTGTATCTTGTTGTGACAGAAAATGGAAATAAAGTATTCAGATTAACTTTCTCAGTAAGATGAAATTTAAGCATTCAAGCATGTAAAGCAAAGGAAAGTTACTGTGGTCAGCAATAAGGCGCTCTGGTGGTGAGGCAAAAGATGTGGGAGGCTTGCGTCGAGCACGCAATATAATCATTTCTTCTGTCACTTCCTGGAGTGCGGGGAGACAGCAAACAGCTGGCAGCACTTCCCACAGAGACGCCAACGGCATGATGACACAAGAAAAAAAAAAGTGATAAAAAGAGGGAAAGACGGATATGAAAATGGAGGCGGTCCAACAGAGGAGCTAAAACAGGAAAAAGACCGAAAAAAAGCTTAAGACTGGAGAAAGGAGGAGGTGGTGGACATGAGAGGGAAACCCGTTTGCCCGTTTACAATCGCTTCTGCTTCATCAAGCCAGTATCCATGAGGCAACGAAGGCTACCAGGTTGCTTCAGCCTCGCTCTGTCGGTTTCCTTTTTTTCTATCAAGTCTTCAGAGGCTCCTTCATAGAGCAGAGATTTCCAATACATCTCCCCTGTCTTGCAAAATCAAGCCCCTCTTTTGTTACTGATGCTCTGGAGACCCTGTGATTGCCCTAGATAGGACTTTCACAAAAGCCAATTTCACTGCTTTACTAAGCTTTGAGCAGAGGATAACTAATTTTTAAATCTCGGCATAATTGAAAGGCAGTGTTTTCCCTGAATATGTGAAAATGTGAACTCATTTAAATGCTGCACTGCAAAATAGGAAATAATATTAGTGTCAGCGAGAACTGTTAAAGCATCTGTTATAAATGATACAAGCAGAAAATTAAGGAAGACACCTAATTGGAAAAAAGAAAATGATCCCAGTGGGGGGAAAAAGTATTTTGAAGGCAAGTTTTAATCAGTGAGACCTGAACCGTGCTGAAAATGTAGAGCAGAAGCATTTCCCTTAAATTTGCATCAGGGGTTGGCTGTGGGGGCTGAGGTACCAGCTGCTCTGCCTCACACACAGCCTGTATAGAGATGAATTGCTCCCTGGGTGTCGATAAGTCACCGTGGCACACCATGGTCACCATGGAAACAATGCAAACACAGCATTTCTGAGGAAACAAGTAAAATGAAGTTGATTACACACTTCTTTCTGACTGAAAGGACTCTTCCTCCTTAGGAAATCCCGTCTTATTGTCAGGATTTTCAATGCATATTCAATGTTTTTGTTTTTTTAAAAGCAGCAATTCTGCTTTTATGGCACCTCAGATATCCCAAAAAATACTAAGACAATGCACAACTGCAGTTCCCGAAGCAGCCACCTGAGGCTGTTCTCAAAAGCCAAGCCAATCGGAACATATCTATCTACAACAAATTTTCCCTTCATAACCGCTGAACTGAGCTAATTATTTAAATGGTGTTAAGGCTTAAAGTTATGCATAGGGGTATTGTTGCTTTGAGTGACTGTATCCAGTATGCTGCGTAGATCAGGACAATTAAATCAAATCAAATGTAATCAAAAGCGACACTCAGAACCTCTAACTAATCTCACCCACGTTGGTTTTTCTGTTTTTTTTGTTTTTGTTTTTAAATTGTGTTAATACTTCCTCTGTTATGTAGTCTCACTCGTAAAACATTGTGAAATGTCTCATCAGGTCACTGAGCAGATTCTACCAAATAAAAATGCAGTACTTGGAAACATTTTTGCCAAACAGAAAAACTAAAAAACTAAAATAGTTTCAGAGACCAAAGTAATTCCACAAATCTGTTCCTACACACAATTGCCCAAAAATATCCCAGCTGTAGAAGCTGAGTATTTACAGTACAGACCTACTGAACTAGGAGTGAACTAGCTCTAACTTTGAGCCATGTGTACTGTTTGCAGTGTTTTCGTGCGTTTCTGTGTGTTTGATTTTATGAAACGATATAGGCCGTTGTGAAGTTATTATAATAATAATGTATTCAAAAAGTCCGCTCTCCGGTTATGCAGAGTAAAATAGTTTTTACTTTTATGTTACGTAGCACCATACAATCTATGGATGAACCTTGCTAGCCATTCTTGCTAAAGTTAGCTGACAACTCTGGATCCCACCCTCTCATCTAAATGCTGTCCAAAATAACATGCCTGGGGTCACTTAATAATATCTAAGAGTCACAGCTGGATTTCAAACAAACAGTGGGTGATATCTTTATTTATACCATACATCTGTTTTCTAGGTAGAACCAGCAGCATACTGTCCTGCACCTCTGGTATTACACAAAAAGTGAAGACACTGATCCAGTGATCAGGATGCACTTCTCTGATGACTGGTAGTCAGTCACACACATGAAGGACTGAGAGCCAAATATAAACACCACAATGAATACTAATGCACTCCCATGTCAATGCTCCCAAGATGGAACAGCAAGAAGGATCACAATTCAGCTTTCACGCTGCAGGGAAGCAATGACAGAAATGTGGAAAGAATGGAAAACAGAGCAGAGAGAGGAAAGGGCGCGGGAGGTATATAGGAGGAAATGGATGATTGTAGGGTGAAGGTGATAAAAAGAAATGTAAAGGGAGGCTATGAAGAGGGTGGGGAGACTATTGAATGGTATGGAGACAACAGCATCTCATTCGCTGTGTTGTGAAGCCCATAGAAAGCTGGCTCAGCAGCATTTGAAGGTTTTCAGATAAAGAGGTGTGTTATTGTGTGTGTGTGTGTGTGTGTGTGTTTGTGTGTATTGCACATAGACATGTCTCCTTGTGTGTTTACTGAGGGCAAAATGCGTGTCTTATTCAATGTATGTGCAGAGATTTGGAAGACTGGCTGTGAGCTCAGCATACACAATGTGTGTGTGTCTGTGCAGGGGGGACTACTGGAGCACGTAAAAGAGACCCGATGCTCATAGCATTTAGAATGATGACTCTCTTCTCGCACCTGTCGTCTCTCCATCTCTCCCTATTCCTGATCTCTTCTGGGACAAGAAAAAAGAACAACAGACAGGGTGAGCAAACTTCCCTGAGAGACAGCAGTGGAGGAAACAGGGAGGAGATGAGGAAGGCAGGAGGAGGAAGGAACACATTAACCTTACTCTGGGCGTCACTCGAGCTGCCAGCACTGGGTAGCGCTAGCCCTCGTTGGTGGTCCATATGCAGCCACTCCCAGCATTTCAGTGGGATTTATGTAGGAATTTGATGGCAGTCAGATCTGAGGTATGCCCTGTGCAACGTGGAATATATGTAAGAAGTTGTTTATTGCAGAGCTTTACAAAGCTTTGCAGCAGAAGGCAGCTGTTTTTGGCATACAGACTCTTACCCACTGTTGCGCACCACCTGTCGTGTACAAAAAGGCAAGAAGGAAATGCTAATGATGTGAAACATTTGGCAGCCAGAGAGCCAAATATTTTCCATAGCAGCTGGTAGAGACCAAAAATGAAGCAAAAGGGTAGTAAAAACATTTGGGTAGTAAAAACAATTTAGATTTAGAGCCCAATCAATACAGTGTTTTTAGGACTGATACAAATACTTTTTTATTTTCGGTATTCCAGTAATTTTCCAATATTCCATTTTTTTTCTTTCAGACACACAAAACAGTTATGTGGCAGGGGTGTGGTCTCTGGCCTGCTGCAGTCGAGGGGCGTCACAGTGAGCTCTCAGGGCAGTGCCGAGGTGTGGCAGAGAGGGCAGGTGTGACCGCTCTAGGTGATCATCTTCTTCTTCTCTGTATGTTTAAACAGTGACGGCAGGGACGGAGAGGAGGAGGAAGTAGCTGCTCCTGTGCGACTGGTGCCAGAACATCAAAATACAGTTGCTTAAGCGAAAATAAAAATAAACCTTTAGTGCATGAAATCCAGTGTGCGTGTCGGGTCCTTACAACAAGTTATTTATTTACTTGCTTACACGACGCCCGACTTTGCTCTGATCCGCTGTTTGTTGTGTTCCAAACATGGTTTTCCAATGGAAAAGTTGCAGAGTGCCCTCTGGTGGAAAAACTATGCAACATGAACACTCGTGATTTGGTTGAAGGGTGTTTCTCCCGTCTCTTCATTACTTTTTAAATATTAATTTATCAGTTATTATAAATGCTGATACTGATAGACTGGCAAGTAGCTATCGACTAATAATATTGGCCAGCTGATAAATCAATTAGGTCATTGTCTAAATAAATTTTTCTTCATTGTTCAAAGGACAGCTATTGCTCCAATTTTTTTTAAAACTTTGATTTAAAGTAAATATTTCTCTAATCTTTTTTTTGGCAGCGTCCAAGTGGTAATAATTTTGTTATTCTGCAATTAAAGTATAAGATTAGGGAAAATTAATTGAAATGTTTAAATCTTGACAAAATACTGAACACTCCCTATAATATATTTTACTATTACTATACAGGGTAATTTAAGTTAATTTATTAAATATAAAAATAATGGAAGAACAGTATAGCCGTACCAAGCTTGCTCAGTTGTAGGTGAGGTAGTAAACTGAGGGCATAATAGCACATTTACTTACTAGACTTCAGCTATCAGCCCTCTCACACCATCTGGCCACTCATTAGCTTTGGTTTGTATTGACCTTGTTGTTTATGCTTTAGACCAATGCTAAAAAAAAGAGGATTTGCTTGTTGATCTTCTCCTTTTCTGTATTAGTTAAATTGTGTGGCTAACATAGTGAGGATTAGACGTGCCTCACGAGTTTCACTTAATGATGTCTTCATTCATGAATCACTACACGCATGGTCAACTGCAATTAGCCGTAAGACAGGCCCCTGGGCTCTTTTGGGATGCCATGGCCACTGAGCTGCATTCAAACTGTAATTCCTCGGCACGCAAAATCCCACTGGTGATCATAACTAAAGAAAGCAGCACTGGGTTGTCACAGAAGTGTGTGTCACAATAAACGCATACACTGATGGAGGGGAATTTTTGAAATAAAATATACAGCAACAATTTAGTACTGAGACAGATGAACTTTATGTGCCGTCCCCCTATTTGTCTTCCGCAACCTCTTTTGCCTCACTATAAACGTTCCCTTGCAGATACAAGGCTTTGTTTGGATCAATAAAGAACTGCAGTGTCCTAACCTCCCCCTCATTTTAAATATGACCCTGGGATACCTCTGCTGTAAAATCCACATGAGATCCAGTCTGCCTCTTAACAGTGCGGGATAATCTGACACAAGCTCAATTTTCTGAGCATTTCAAATTAAAAATTGCTTTTGCGTGATGAAATGTCAGTGTAATGTTATCCGTGTGTATTTTATGCCACACGTACCTCTATTTTTGTTCATGCAGCGGTCGATTAAAGCAATCAGAGAAAATCAAACACACCTAAGGCATGAGTGTAAACCCTTATAAATAAATGCAGTATTAAATTCGAACTGCAAAACAGGATTTCACAAGTTTTAATGCAATTTTATTTCTACAGAGCCATGTGAAATGACCCTGTCAACAGATGTCATAGTACTCATCAACGTGGAATGCTTTTGTTAGGAAAGTTGATATTTGCTGCTTGGTAACATAACTATAAATTCAGACAGCACTAACAAAACAAAGGACAGTGGAAAGTACTCTACTGCTTACAGCGCTAGTGCCATTTGTTGTCCATGTGTGGAAATGGAAACTGGTGAGTATTCAATGTACATACAACAAATCAGCCACTTCTCAAAGAAAACGATAGAAGACGCCATCAAAAAACGCTTTAAATGAAGGAACATAAGCACTTCTTTTTATAGATGAAACTGATCCAGAGTATATTTTGAGGGAATTAAAATCCATTGCTTGTTATTGTCAGGGCTCTTGCAAAGTTCTTGTTATCCCCAAAACAATATTTAAACTTTTTGATCACTGCACAAGTGATCGCAGCCAAAGATCATCTCAAAAATTATATTTTGTTGCAGGTGACATAGAGAGAGAAGAAAGGCAGCAGTGGATGGGGTAAAGTTTTTCCTGGAACATCCTGATGACAAATGCTTCTGCCTCTTCTCATGGCGGGACTATAAGAACTCATGCCACCTATAATCTAGCAGGTTCTTTCTTATCTGATTATGAATGCTGGGTAAAGAGGATTTAGGTGCTGGTGTCTAAATGCTAGGCTGTACTGATTAGAGGCCTGATGGAAGGCTTATGCAACGAGGAGACTACACGAGGAGAGAAGGTGCGCTCTGCCCAAATGACAAACTCGCTTCGGCTATGCATCCTGATAACTCCTTAAAATGTAACACGATAACTCACATAGATTTGAGTTACCACTAGTTCCTGTACATGGATGCATTGCTTGAAAAAACAAACAAACTTGGAGACACAAATATTATTTGCAAAGTCAAGGTCGGTATTAATCGGAGAGGCTTTTCACAACATAGGTAAAAAGTAGCTACAACGCACACATTTCCCCAACAAGCTGAGTTTTTGTCAATAATATGCCAGCACTTATATATTTAAACTTCTGAGAACTGACCACGAGTCAGGCAGAGATGAAAGAATGATTATGAAAGACAGATTAGCGGGTCCACCTGCTGCTTGAATCTGACACAGAGGCGCATACGCTGGAGAACATTTGACTTAATGCTGACGAAAGGCCACGCTCATTTTTCCTTTCCCCATCTCCACTCATCTTTGACTCAGGCAATATCAGAAACTACATCGATGTACACACAAGGCCAAATGCTCACTTCAGTGCTATAAAAGCCTGGAAGGAAACAGATGGATGGACGGGAAGGGGCTGTCTGCGCTGATGTGAAACAACGGGCGGCATCAAACGCCGTGGAGTCGTGCCACAACAGTATGCTAATTGAATTTGCTCCTATCACATCCAAAGCTACGCATTAATATTGTCACTTCTGCCGTCTCACATGTCCCGTTCTATATGCGATTCTATAAATGAGCCAATAAAGCCAAACGGGCAGTGTGTACTGTGGATTTACCGCACCACATTGAGACGGATGATTATGACAACACTGACATTCACACAGTGGCATTTAGGATGTATGTTACAGTAAGGTATTTTGTTACAGCTTCCTTATACTGTGTCATCATCATCATCATCAACAGTGGATGGACTTTGGCTGCTTCCAAGCGTGGGAGGACCAAACAGCACAAGGCTGCGCCCATGCAGTCCCACTGCTTACCATTTCCACTAGCTAGACTAGCTTATTAGATAAAGGGGAGAGTAATGTTGCACATCCACATTAGGAACAAGCATAGGGCTGGACATGGCCTGTGTGTGTGTGTGTGTGTGTGTGTGTGTGTGTGTGTGTGTGTGTGTGTGTGTGTGTGTGTGTGTGGGTGGCTGGCTGGCTGGCTGGCTGGCTGGCTGGGTAGGGAGGGTGGGGGAACAGAAAGAAACACTGATCTCTTTAAAATGCTCTGAATCCTCTGCTATTATTTTCCGGGGCTGCCCATATAGACTTTCTCTTTTAGAGTCACTGGTGTATTAAGGCTCTAATACTGTGCATTACATTATTAATATTCTGAAAGGTTTATCTGCAAGCACTGCATGAAACAAATCAAGATTAAGAAAAGATGCTGCTCTTGCATACTGCACTATTAAAACTGAGCACTGTATGCACCCATGTCACGACTAATAGCAATAATTTTAAATACTGACTAAACCGCTAAGATCTGTAGCAACTGTTCGTTAACATCGTGATACTTATTACACGATTTGGGTTTTTTTTTTTTGCATACCACTGTGTTTATTTGAAGGCAGAAACAAATGCATTGGGGGCATCTAATCACATTTTCCATCTCACTGACAAAAAACACTTCAAGTGGAAAAACACAGGCAGGTTACAAACTGCATGCACAAGTTACATTTGCCATCTTGGCATCATGACTGTTAAAGTGCATTTACACAGAGAAACATCAAGGCAAAAATAAATTTATATTTCCCAAAGCAATCCAGCCATTTTAATACGACTTCCTTGTGCAAGCTAGTGTTAAGAATATTTGCTGTAGAACTATACCCATGACTCATTATAAACAAAAAAGGTCAGGGCAGCACTAAGTCCTTCTGGCTCAATATCAAGGATGACACGTTCTACCGGATTATAAGAAATTATAGCCTCAAGGAGGGAAAAGATGCAAACACCATCTTAGGTTTTATTTTTCTGAGCACAACTGCCACTAAATTATTATATACAGTATCTAATTGACAAGTAGAGATAATATAAAAAATGTATACATGTGTGTGTGTTTGTATTTACAAAGAGAGTGCAGTGACAACATTTTATGTAAGAGGTGGAAACTCTATTATTTGTTATGTAAATCAAACATTTATATTGATTTACTAAACAATATTAATGTTTACAAAAAGGTTCTTTTAATTTTTTGCGCTTGATATTAAAATGTACTGACTGCACCTCTGTTTATAAAAAAGTGCAACTTTTTGCAACTTCCCATAACGCTAACCACAACTATGAGCGCTCACACACCGTTTACTTACATGTGCGATTTAATTCAACTCGCAGGAGCTCGCACTAAAGTGCACGAGCCTGGAAGATCTTTTCTTCTACATGAAATTCTCGCACGCCAAACACCCGACAGTGCCCTCCCCTCCCACCCACCCATGCGAGAGGGCACTAAACCAAAAGTCACAGCAACATTAAGAAGCCACCGCACTGCCGAGTGTTCTCTTTCTTTGGACCATTCATAATTCACCGAGAAAGATTTGCAAAGATCCAGCTCAGCATCCTGAGGCGTAACTTACATGACTTCATCTCTTACATCACTCTCTCTCTCTCAGGGCTTTCCTTTGCCACTATCTTGTCCACCGCAGCGCTCCCTTCACTTGTGGCTCTCTCGAAGCACCTTTTTTTCTGTTTTGGTGCAGTGTGTGCTAGGCTTCTGCCTTTTCCCTTCCTCTGCCAGTGCTCCCAAAGCATGAATGAAATCCTGAAAGAATGAAATCCTAAATTGATTGACCCTTCTGAAAAGGTCGGCCCTCTTATGCGTTACCTTTATTTAAGGGCAGAGCGGGCCAGCGGTGGCATTAAGTGTCAGACTGGGTTCCTCGTAAATCTCATAAAGCCTGCTTTACAGAAAAACAAAGAGAGTGAAGGGAAGGTGTATATTCTATGCCGTAAGACTCTGTGATTGCATTTGACAAAGGGCTCATGTTGCTTTGAATAAAAGCACATTGCTGTGTACCAGGCTTGTAATGGCATTTCCCTGGTAAAGGGCTTTCAAGGCACGCACAATGTGTGCCCCATAAAAGGCTTCCCTGACCTCAGGGAGCTGCCATCTGACAGTCCAGCAGCCCTGGCAGGTTATTTCCAAATGTACTTTCAACTGCAGATAACCTTAGTGAAATCACAAAGCCGAGGCATTCAAGCTCGTCTTGCAAAGCAGTCTGCAGAACGTCAGTGCCATTTGAATTAGGGAGGAATTTCCCTTTCAGGGTTCACAGGCTTTCCCCATGCAATAGTGTACAGGTCAGCAATACGTAGACGTGTCTGGAGACTAAAGGACTATACTTGGACTTATCAGTTTAAAATCCACACACATATCAAGTTACTACACTGGTATCACCAAGTTTAGCCTTAAATTAAATATTGCCAGCTCTTTAATTAATTTAGGTGATATAAAGCTTCCCCCGTTGAGGATGAATGCAATCATCGAGGTGAGGCGGGGTCCTCGTCAGTCACATATCACTAGTTGATGTGTGGGTAAACAAGCTATATGGATATAATACAGGAAGGCAGGAAAAAAATAAAACATCTATAGCAGCCTGTAAAATGAGCTGAACTTTATGCATTGAGAGTCATTACCATTTTTTGCCATTTCAAAGCTGAATATTGCACCATAATTTTAGCACCGGGGGTCTAAAATTGAATCGAGCACGAATTCCAAACTGTCCCAGTCGAAGTGAAACAGCTTTTGCTTTAATGGAAAAGGGCTCAGAACAATGCATCATCCAACGTGCACTATACAGCACATCAGACGGGGATGATGTTTCTTGGGTCACGCACACAGGTCCCTGTGTTTATGATCCTCTGACGTGGAATATAATCCCGATGAGCCCTGCCCCGCCTGCACTGCTTGATGATGGGATCAGGATACTAAATTACCAGTGATTGGATTTCATCAAGGCTGACCAACCTAATTGAGGAATGAGTGAGGGTGGAATGAGAAGGTGGGGGAGGAGGAGATGTCATCGTTTTACAAGGAGCAGCCATGACAACATGGCAAGACAGTCACTTGATGTCTGTAGTATTTATCATGTTGATTCAGGGCATGAATGAACACGGGGCTGTATGTGACTGATGCAGCATTTTTCTAAACATGTGGAAAGGTGGGTAGCACCTGCACCGATGACTACCTCAGCCCTCAGTCACACCAAATAAAGATGCCTTTATTTATATACAAGTATTTATAAAAAGGGCTATAGAAACTGTATTTATCAATACATATGCAAGCACCTTATGACATTTTCCTGACTCACAGTCTGACTGAGAAAGAAGTACATCTAATCAGTAAGACTTACGCATAATAGAGCCACATGAGAATATATGCTTGTACCGCTCTGTCCAAGAAATGTACCGTTTTACAAGTCATGAACAGATGTGGTCTATTTTATCCAGGCAAAGAAAGCCAGACCAGAAGCTGACACTCCTACCGATTATTTCATCAAAGCAAATGAAGTCAAACTCTTTCTAGTCCAGTGATTCCCACTCATACTAGAACTGTGCATTTTTACTTAAGGATGATTTTTCATCCCTATATTCTGCTTTTCCTCCATCCGTACAAATTGTTATCCAAAGACAGCAGCTTTCACTACATTTCAAACCGATGAACTCATCAGTATTTTTGTTTTTACAGGATAGATCTGGCCTTTGATAACCATGTCTGCAATGTGTTGTGATCCAGGGAGCATGTTCAGCTTTGAATGTGAACATGAAATGTGAGACGGTGTGATCGCACTTCCAGTTTGGGTTTCCTACCTTGGCAGCCACTGAGGAGTTGGGTTTCTCCAGGAGATCCCACAGTTTCTTCCTCTTGTCCGGGCAGCAGGTGTTATCAAACTCTCCCTCTCCCTCCCTCTCCCTCATTGTCTCTGCCTCCCTCCGCAGTTCCTCATTCATCTGCTCTTTTTTCTGGTGGTAACGGGCCTGGCAGCAAGACTCCAGGTAGATCTCATCAATACCCCAGTAGTCTAACTCCTGGCCAAACGACAGGGCGCACATCTCCTCCATCATGTGCAACTTGCCTGTGCGGTAAAAGTTCAAAATGGAGGTGAAGGCCCCCGGGTGCCGATCAAAGAAGTATTCATTCTCGTTCAGGCTGTAGTCATCACAGATTTCCATCAGGGACTCGTGGCTGTTGCACTCTCGAAGCTTGCCAAGGCGGGTCCTGGGTAGCCGATCCAGGGTCCGCCACAGGACTTCATGGTTCAGACCCCCGACGTTAAGGCGGACTCTGCGGGAGCGGGCTTTGGTGCGGATTATGTCGATGGGCTCAGGGGGAAGCGAGGGAGCAGTTCGGATGTTGATGGGCTTAACTCCGATTGGTCCGAGTTTCTCAGCCATGGTGATGGAAAAAGAGACTTCTGGGAAGATGTTACACTGACCTCCTCACCCCCCCGAAATATGGGAAAATAATTTAAAGCTCTTATGTCGGTTATGTTGGCTCGTCTTTAGGCAAGTCCCTCCATGGCTGAGAAAACAAAAGAGAGAGGGTGTGAGATGAGTGAGTGACTGATGGCACATTAGTTAAATCAATTTCAGCATCAAAAGAGACACATTTCACCTCCAAAATTAGAAAACAAATGCGATCTCTTCAGTTGGGAACAGTCACCTGTTACTTCATATTGTCAAAAAATAGCATCAGCCGTGCAGCGTTATTGATCCCACATTTCTATGAAGGTGTTAGGCAGAATAAATGATTTTGTCAATATAGCTGCTTTGCTTTGCATTCCACTCCAGCAGCGTTGTAGTGAGGAAATGAACTCCTGCTACTTTCTGTGCAGCCCGTCGGCCCAAATGGGTCATGTGCCATTAATGTTTAGATGCACCAATCTGGAGGCATGTGAGGCAACAATTTTTAACTTCTCATTATCATGTATCATTAGAGTCATATTTTTTCAGTAAAATTTAACTCCCTGCACATAAACAAAAAGCTACTAAGGAAAACTATTTTGACTGGGATGTATATATATATATATATATATATATATATATATATATATATATATATATATATATATGTATGTATATCTATCTATCTATCTATATATATATATATATATATATATATATATATATATATATATATATATATATATATATATAAAATTCAATATTTTATAATTAAAAGTTGTAAATATATCCCTTTTACTAATTAGCCGCACAAGGGTTTAAAAATAAATTAAAAAAATATAAAAAATAATGAGAAATAAGTCTATGTAGCAGGGAATGATGGGAGTACTCCTGGATGCAACAGTTTTTAGTTACATTCCCAACTGCCGTATTATCTGTATCACGAATTTGCCACTAGGAAGCCAATTTTACTATCCACATGGATGTGTATAAGAGGGGCATGCACGGCGAAATCGCGCGGATAATATAACTGTAGTATAATCTGAATACATCGCATACCTGTTACACTGCTGTGTTTTTTCTTATCTGTGTTCAGGAAGGTTTTCATGCCTTCACAGTCCACCACCTACCTTCAATCTAAATCAGTCTAACAATCCCTGCTGCTCTGGTAGCGCACATTCGTTTTCGACTCACTTCAAAGTAGAGTTTAAAAAAACCCCAAAAGAACAAAAAGAAAAACAGCAGAATATATGGTGTAAAAATGATTCTCACCTTGCCTTGACAAACCACCGTTTGCATGCAAACTCCTCTTGTTCCTGAGGGAGCAGAGGACGAAAAGGGAGCCGGGATCTCCCCTTCAGTCAAGCGGCTATTGCTGTAGGAAGCACTCCGCCGCGCAGAGAACGCGCGCCCCACATTTTGTGTGAAAATGAGTCGAAAAGAGAAGAAAAAAGCGTCAACGTCTTCCTCTGAAAATGTTCATCGGGAGAACGGACAGTGTCGTTTCGCCATGGGAACGCCGAGGAAATGAGTCCCGCGCCTTCATCCAAAAGCTTGAAGACAGGGGCTCTGAATCACTGTAACTGCAGACGTAGAGCGCGTAAAAGGCAACGAGAAGGAACGGGATAAGCGAACTGCGGAGTGTCCCGCTGTATACTACATAAGGAGGAGCAGAGGGGCGCACATGGGCTGCACCACATCCTAGAGGTGAAACCAAATCAGAAGCGGGCGGAATATTATTTTTCTAAAACAGAACAAAATGTTCAGTTGAGAAGTGTTCGATTTCTAATCACGGAGAGCAGAGATTTTTAAAGTTACTGAGCGAAATCCTGGATCATATTATCCTACAAGAGCAGTCACGCACGGCAAATCAAAAGCAAAATCTTTACAATACGTCTATAGTATATAATACACCACTGGCCTATCGTTGCTGTGCGTAAAGTGTTGGTAGCAAAGGATAGGTGCACTCCTTGCCGTAGGTGTGACTGTAGATATTGCGCTGTATTTCCTGTTTCGGTGGAGATTTGAAGTTGGATTATCACAACACGCTGCTGTGAATAATCTCCAACAAAATTTCTCAGGATAGCAGTTTTTACATTTTACCAAACTACTTTCAGTCACTCACACACTAGCATGGCCGCCACCTATTGTAAGGAAAACAGCTAAAATCTCACATGTATTTGGCATTATACACCAGATTGCTCCCGTTTCTCCATCTCTCGCTCTCTCAGTGCACAGGAATATTGTCCAGTGCTGCGGTGATATTTTCTTATAGAGTCTACACATGTGTCAACTGAACATTTCCCCCTTAGCTAAGCACTTTTCCAGAAATTTGATTATATGCTGCATATGTGTAATCAATTTCTCTGCCATGTTCTTTCCTTCCAGTGACAATTGATCAATACTGCTGCACTGACTAAAGAGAGCCTGGTGTGCATGTAGCCTATACTATTTCTTAACTGTGTGGGCACAATGTTTGAAGGTCAGTATAGTTTTGGTGCTCTTCACAGATTTTGTACATTCCCACAGCACACTTATGGCAATCACGTATCACCCCGATTAGTTGTTTGAATGTGACCTCAGCAATCTGGCGGTCTAGTGCATAAGCTGCATTTGCTTTGGGACTGTTTTTTTAAAAGATGGCAAGAGGATTGCAGGATTTGTGCTAGTCTACAAATGCAAAGAATCTATTATTTTACACCCCAATAAAAGTGTTTACCACTTAATCAGGTAATGATTTAAAGATGTATTAATTTAACCCCTTGTTATCAGGGGTGTATTAATATGACAGGCCTCAGGTCTGCTGCAGTGAAGCATGGCTATGACCCCTAAGTGACAGATGTAAAATATTCTGCTGTTGACAAGAAAACTGCTGATGACACAGGTTGTTAATGAGGGTACAGAATAATGATTAAGAGTAATCGACTGTGTCCCCTTTCATTAATTATTGCGAAACTGGCAGCCAATCAGTTATCCCACGTGAGGTAGCGCAACAGGGCAACATTGTGCACCGCAGCTTCTACAGCAGTGATTTGTGTTGCGTGCAGTAATGTGTACTTGCTGTAGATGCTCCCAGCCCTGTGCTAACAGCACCTGCATGCGCGGGTACTCCAGGGAGTTGAAGGCAGCCTGCATCCATCCCACCATGTGGGTGGAATAATTCTAGTTACCAGCTTGATATCTATAATTACCAACTTTCCAACAGGTTACAAAGACTATAAAATGTTTGTTTTCTTTGGACAGTTTGCTTTTTTTTTTCCTTCTCATTCCTGTGTACTATGTGGGCATTTGTGCTTGTGTGGGATGTTGCCATAGCAACCCAAATTGTAGCATCATGCTGAAGAAACACTTTGGGCCACAGAGCCAGATAGGCTTGGATATTTAGATAACCAGCATTGCTGCTTTGTTACCGCTGAATGATTGAATCACTTGTTTGGCCAATTAACCTTGGGTGTCTGTAGTCGTCAGATTTCCTCTCACAGTTTGAGAGTGATAGCGGGCTCATAGAAGAATTCAAAAGAAAGTACTTGGCCACCTTCCCCCCTACCTGCTCTCTCTGTAACATTCTTATCAATCTCCGACCAAAGAGAAGTTGACTGACTGCACCGGCTGTCTCATCCATGAGCTGTCACTGCCTGCTGTATTTTCCCTTTTCAGTTTGTCATAAAATGTGTCCACTCCATCATCCAAACAACACCGTGGACACACTCGCACCCCACAGCTCCTGCCTCTGACGCTGTCAGCACATAAGAGAGACACATCATCGCCCGTTCGTCACACACTCATTAGACAGATACACCGAGGAGCACCACACCAATGATTTTTCAGCTTCCTTTTACTGTACTGGGTACTGAAAGTGTGAGTGTTTCACATAAGAAGGAAGCACATGGGCTGATCTTAAAAAAGAAAATGTATGTTAAATAGGCGTTATGAGTGTGTGCACAGTGAAAGAGAGAGGAAATATGGATGCTGTAATTTACTGTCAGCTTCTGCAGGAGTGGGAGAGCAAAAGTCAAATCCACTTAAATTACAATAATAAGCATTCAATCAGTGTGGAACACCTTTCTATTAATAGGAAGCTGTCACGGATTTGAATACTTGCGATAGAAAAAAACCCACATGGGTGGATAAGGTTAAAAAAAATCTATCTGCTTTCTCTTTTTTACTGCTTCCTGATCCTTGCTTTGACAGCTTGAATGTAATGTAATTTTCCATTTTTGTCACTTATTATTCTGCAAAGTTCAAAGTTGGAAAGGTTTTTGGATGGCTCGATGTGAGGCTGCAAAAATGTGAGCCCGGAGACTTTGTAAGCATGCCATGACACAGTGCAGTGTGCTCAAATGTGCTTGTGCGTGTGGGTGCGACAGCGTCTGGTGCGTGCTTTGTTTTATTTGTGTGTGTATGTTTGTCAATAAGAGGGAGGAAACACACCATAGCAGCAGCCTGTTTATTCTCTTTTGCTATTTTTAGCTACTGGTCATGTCAAGGTCCACACAAGCACCCACCCACAGTGGGCAGCAGTGGCCTTCAGTGTAACGGTCAGCTGCAGACTGGAATCATAAATCTATGTCATGTCTTCATTCATTCCACAAAACACACCTGTTCACCTCCGATGCTGCCAGCATCACCTAATGTGTCAAAAATACACACAACACAATGAACACGCTTTGGTATTTGGTTGTACAAACTGCATGTATGCTATGTAGGCTTGCCCTCAGGGGTTAGCGGTCTAAGTATGTACCAACTACTAAGTCCTGGTTCAAATCCAACCAAGGACCTGTGCAATATGTCATCTCCCTCTCCATCTCCCCATGTGTATTGTCACTTCTCACTGCCATCAATCAAAATAAAGAAACAATACCCTAAAAAAATGCATTTATCAAAGTGTATGTCCATGGTGCTCTGGTCTCAGCTTTCTCTCTGGAGCCGATGTTAGCTGCGGACAAACAAACATGATTGATCACCCCTCTGTGATGCTGGTTATGTTTGCATAATACATCCAGGGGCATGGATCACTAATTGACTGGGTGTTGTTTTCTTTCTATATTATTATTGGTATCTCTGCAGCAACTGCCTGTCAATTGCTCTTAAAAAAAATCGTCGTGTCCAGCACAGCACAGCAGAGGATACACGCTGCCACATAGACACATAGATCCTAGAGTCTTGTTTTTTCCCCCCTTACAGCTCAGCATCACTGTTTTCCCAACACAGAATGCCACATCCGGTGCAGCACAGCTTCTCCAAATTTCAGGACTTTGCACCACACTCATCTGCATTCATTGGTGTGAATAACACTGCCTTGCAGAGCAGACAAGATGCTCAGTGTCCCACCTTAACCCAAAGTGCTTGTGGCAGCATGATAATGTGAATATAATGTACTTGGCATAATTGCTGCAAAAACACCCACTCTGGCAATTTGACCTGCTACTACTGTCAAGAGACGGCTTATAAGGGTAAGCATTTTTTTTACAATCAGGGCAGGTGTGAAAGCAGTGATCACTGCGTGTTGTACGTTTTAGTGAAAGACAGGGAGGAGAGACCTTGGAATGAATAGCAATGAAGTGGTGTGGCTGCCAGAGACATTAAGCTCCGATGGACAATTCAGCATGTTCAGTCTGCACCCGAGCTCCATGTGTCGTTTAACTATCGACTTCTCTGGAGCATAATGCTCTGTCACAGCCTTTATAATATCATGTAAAAAGAACATTAGGAAAACTGCTTTTATTTTTACTTGCAATGCAAGACACTCACCAGCCACTTAATTAAGTACTTTACACTGCAAATATCTATCATGGCAGCTACTCAGTCCTTTAGGCACGTAGAAATGGTGAAGACATGTTCAAACTGAGCATCAGAATGGGGAAGAAAGGGGATTTCAGTGACTTTGAACACGGCATGGTTGTTGGTGTGAGAAGCTGGTTTGAGTATTTCTGAAACTGCTGAACTCTACTGGGATTTTCCTGTAGAAACCATCACTTGAGAATGCTCTGAAGAGGAGCATTCTCAAGTGATGATACCAGGAGTCTTGTTGATGCCGGAGGACAGAGGAGAATGGTCAGATTGCTGTGAGCTGGTGGGAAGGCAACAGTAACTCAAGCAATGGTTGCAACTAAGTTATGCAGAAGAACATCTCTAGATGCACAATATGTTGAGCCTTGAAGCAGATGGGCTACAGCATCAAAAGAGCACACCGGGTGGCACTCCTGTCATCTAAGAACAGCGAACTGAGGCTACAGTTCACACAAGCTCATGAAAACTGGACATTAAAAAAAAGGGAAAACACTGTCTGGTCTCATGAGTATTGATCTCTACTGTGATATTTTGATTATAGGGTCAGAATCTGGTGTAACCAACATGAAAACATGCATCCATCCTGGCTTTTATCAATGATTCAAGCTGCTGGTGATGTAATGGTGTGGGGGATATTTTCTTAGCACGTTTTGGGCCCATTAGTACTAACTGAGCATCGTTTGAACACCACATAGTTGCTCACCATGCCTATCCGTTTATGACCACAGTGAAGCCATCTTCTGATGTCTACTGACAGGAGAATAACATGCTCAAAGCTCAGATCATCTCGAACTGGTTTATTGAAAGCCGTTTGGTAGCGAGTTCACTGTACTCAAATGACTTCTACAATTACCAGATCTCAATCCAACACAACATGTTTGACAAGTGGTGGAACTGTGATGGATTGTTGAATGAGAGATTTGCATAATGAATGTGCAGTAACTGTGTGATCTATCATATCAATATAAACCAAAATCTCTGAGGAACGTATCCAGCCTCTTGTTAAATCTGTGCCACAAACAATTAATCAGAATCACAATCATAAAAAAGTATATCAATTCCCGAGGAAAACAGAGTAAGGCAGTTCTGAAGGTAAAAGGGTGTCAAACCAGACACTAGCAAGGTGTACCTAATAAAGTGGCCAATGTGTGCAATGTTTTATAAAAAGAATTATTCCACCCAGATGGCTGAGTTGCAAATGATTCGTTCAGAATAACAAAACTTTCAGGTTGAATATGGTGAGCTGAAGAACTTTACAGGAGCTGAGCTCTCAGTTCAAAGCAAAGTTTCAGGGATACACTCTAGACTTTGTGAACTGAAATAACAGTCTAAGTCTTCTACTTAAGGCTCTTGTTGACCTTGTGCCATTTTTTACAGTTTGCAATGCACAGTGAAATCTGCAATATGAACATAATGGGTAGGTGAAGACCGTCTCAGATCCTTTCACTTGACAGATGAGTCATTTGTTCATTGATCATCCACAGCTACACAGTTCAAACTGCTGGAATAAGGTACAGCAAGTTCAAGAGTAATGATGAATTATAGAGCTTGGAAAAAAGCTTCTAAGTCATTAAAAGCTCTTGTAAACGAATCATACAGTTTGGTGTGCTTGTAAAAACTGTTCTCAAAGTGATATTGGAATGCAGCATATATCAGTCTGTCGTGTTTCAGTTGAGCGAGTGGGACTATGTCATTGAACCTTTGGTCCAGTTCCTCTCCTTGATTATAATCCAAATTCAGCTACATTGTGAGAATGTCATTTTCAGTTTTCCATTTTCAGAGCTCTCATAATCTGTCAATAGATGCATTTGGTTACAATGTTTTCTCCCTTTGCTGCTTTTCAGTAATTTCAGGAAAGTGCTTGTGGTTCTATATTTATATCTACTCCAATTTCATTGCGATCCCCACAGTTTCTGTTGTTTGATCCGTCTAACCAGCTAATGTTTTGCTGGTGTAATGGCAGAGAGACCCATCTACCCCTCTGAGGCTTGCCTGTAGCTCTAGCATACTGCTTCATCTTCAAAAGTCCCTGTAAAAAGCTGTATTGGAGTAATTCAGCAAATGGAGTTTAAACTGGGAACTGGATACTGAATCTGAAGAAGCAGAAAAGCAAATTTAACAGTGTCACCTAAGTGGGTGGATCAGAATGGCAATTGCTCGCTCTGTGCAGTGTTAGAAATTGGAGAAAAAAATAGCCTTTGGCTTGACAACATTATCGGAGGTCTAATAATATGATGCTAATGTTTAATAAAACTTTTTCAGTATCACCAGCTTTGATAAGTTAAGAAGAAATGCTTTGAACACCAGCATTCGGAGAAAGATTATGTCTTTTGTATGTTGAGAAAAATACTTATGACTTAACATTTCTCTAATAATGTCTTCTAGTATGTTAAAAACACACTTATGGGTATGCTAATGATGTTAGAAATTTGATTTGCACTGGACAATGGTGAACTGTTTCTAATGATAAAAGATTGGTTTTGTGCAACAGACTCAGCAAAACAAACACAAAGCAAACTTTTATATCATCATCAGCGGCAGCAGCATTTCATATTGATGCTGGGCTGCACTAATCCATTTAGATGATTTCTTTTTAATTTATACTGATCGAAGACAGAGGCTCCTGTGCTCACACTGCCCTAGTCAGAGAGTTGCATTGATACAGTTGTCAGTGGTGTAATTAGGTCCACAGGTAGTGTTGTGGTGTTATGACTCTTTCTGCAAAATAATGTGAAAGATTAATCATTTGGACAGGAAACCAAAACTTTCCCAATCCTGGGAGGGATACCGTGATGGGCAAATCTTTTCCTCGGCTTACAAATGAGCACAGAGGAGAGAAAGCAAAGTGAGAAAGTCCAAAGTCACAGTGAAAAAGCAATGTTAGTTAAATATTTCTAACATTAAAAAGTATAGCAAAAGGAGAGTTTGCTACAGCACCGGCACACATACTGGACTGAGGTGTTATAGCCCATTGTATTATTGATACTGTAGTTAACTGCTAATGTGTTGCAAGGCCAATAAAATTGTCTTTTTGAGGGAGAATCATGTCCTTTATGGCTAAAACAAGCCTAAAAGACCCATGAGTATCCTCCTAATAGACTACCAGGTAAAGGAGCAACTGCCACAACATTTTATTGCATGCAGCAGCTCATGCGTTCTCTTTTTGTGTAATAACTTTTCGTTCATTAATATGATGTTTTATCAGTACTTTATGTGCTGTGCATTTGTTTTCATTTCCTGCTTTAAAAAGTTGATAAACACATACAGACTATAATAAGCTAACTATATATGTCCACACATGCTCTATGTCGATGTATGCAGGCAAACACGTGTGTGTGTAGGTCAAACTGGGTGAGACGGTGTGGTCTTATCTTGTTTCCTGCGGTTTACCTGTTGACGTGCGTCTGCGGTCACGTTGAGGAGGGAACTCAGCACTGAGCTGTTTCTGGGTTTAACTAATGAAGATGGCATTGCATTGACATTCAATCTCCCCTCACTTCAGCACCACTTCCAACAGGACTCTGTGTGCGTGAGTAGGAGTGAGTAATGACCTTGAATATGGGTATTAAGTAATTTGTCAAGTCAATAAAAACTGAGCAGTTGTTGTAAATAATCACACATTACTACACCATCAGCATCCAGAGATGATATGATTTTTATTCAGGGCTCCACATTTTGAACTTTAAACATAATGCAAACTGCTAGAGGGCTTTTGATGGACATGCTCTGAGAAAGTGTCTTTCATTTAAGCCAGTCTGTTGAAATTGTTGCTAGTCTACGTCTTGTTTTCTGTCCTTGATAGTAGGTGATTCCTGGCACTTGTCACACAGTCAGCGATCCAGAGAAGTGTCATATACAGAAGACTGGAACATTTGAAGCTGGGGAGCAAGCATCAGTTAAACTGCTTAGCAGCCTTTCCACTGCAGGAACTTGTGGGTATAAAATATTTAAAGAAGTGGACTCACAAGGTAAAGTAATTTTTTGACAGCTTTAAGTAAGTGCACCTATAAAGGTATGCACATTCAAGGCATTCCTCAGGAGACTTAGTAGGAAGTCAGGGCGGCTAAGAGGACTGTATTTATACAGACAGAGTCATTCAGGAGGCTAACTTTAAAAGGTGGAGCCCTTTTGGAGGTCAAGCAAGGGAACAGCAGCAAAAGTAAGGATCTTGTGGGGATTGAGCAGCAGTGTGTGCTTAGTGACAGAGACGCTGGAGTTCAGGGCACCATGCAGGGATAGGCAGAAGGCTGAGATCTAAATAGTAGACAGCTATTAGACAGCACAGACAGATGATAGATGGAGGTCAGTGGCCAAGGACAACTATGCAGAGGGCGTCCTTCCAACTCTAAAGCTGACTGGAGGTCACTGGTTGATTTTGGGCTGTTAAGGTCATAGGCCAACTTAGGAACAGATGTGGTATCGGCCAGCTCAGCGACTGAAGTAAGACTGACCAAGACTGGACAACTGAGACTCAAGAACAGAGAAGATATCGACTGACTCAGACTCAGAAAGAAGAAAGAAGGGAGAATCTGAGTCAGTCTAGGGAGTGTGAGGAATGCCATCTAACTGAGGAGCAGGAGGAATGTTGGCTAATGTGGGATTGGGAAGACCCTGGACCAGGACTAAAGACCCAGGTCAGACTCAGAAATAGGAGAAACTTCAACCAACTCAGAAACTGCCCTGGAAGTGACGCGTTGAATGTGTTGCTCAGCCATTTAAGGGATCTGTACTTAAGATATAAAATAAAAGGATTGCTTTAAAATAAAACAGGAAACAGACAAACAAGACAGCCCTGAATGAGTCCCACAGGAGCCATATATGTAGTAGGAAACATGCACAAAGGTGCAGGCTGCTCTACAACAGGCTGCTAGTTCCTGCAGTGGGAATAGAAACAGGTTCATACTTTTTCAGGTTGTGGCAATTTAACCATTTGTTTGTGAATGTGAAGCATTAAAATATAACATGCATTGACAATATGAGGGTTTCATAATGGTGATAACAAAATAAATTGGTTTATTCAAATTATCCACTGCAAATTAGGGGCCAGGCACTTTTCCAATACACTACTTGTAGATAAACTGTGCACTGGTCAGAAAATATGGTGAACAGAAGTGCTGACCAGCAGGTTTGCTCTTGCGTAGTGCTTTAACCCAGACAGAGCTCTGGTTTCTCTTCTTTACTTTCACACAACCTATGTATATTGTGCAAATATCCACATTTAAGATAATCCCTCTGATTTCAACTGAAAAATGCAACAGTGCCTCCCCTCTCTATGCATCCATTTCTGTCCCCCTTTCTTCCTCTGACTATACAGCAAGATACAAGTACTATACAAACACAGCGAGACTCTCAGGTTCATTTCACCAGAACACTGTGTGTAAGCATTTTCACTGTCCATTAGTTTGGAAGGCCACTGTTGTGATTCAGAATGGGGCCGTTGCAGAAAGTGAAGTTACGAGACAACCCGAAAAGGGACTTTTGCTAGAAAGATTTTATTTCTTAGAGAATGCAATGCAGTATATCATCCAATTGCCTTTAAAGGTGGCAGTTGTTCCACAAAGACTGCAGTAGCTCATTCTGATCTAAAGACGACACTGTGGGTCTAATAAAAATCTGGACTCATGTCTATATACAGAACGCAGAGTGCAGCTCATAATGCCAATGCACTTCTTAAAAGGCTGACATAAGCATTTGTTGTGGCTTTTTTCAGGTTGGTCTGCTTGTGTGTTGCATGTTGTCTCATACACGCACACACACATGCACACGCAGTTCTTTATTGCCTGGTATTTCAATATACTTAGCCATCAGGAGAAGTCAATAAGGTTTTTCCTGCCTCTGTAATTCTAAGGCAGGCTATACTCTGAGTGTTTTCTGTCTTACCCACACATTCTCACATACCCTGTCCTGTCTGTATCAGTTACATTAGGAACTACCAACCCTTCAAACTGAGCCAGGGGAAGACCCGGGTGTATAGATTTTTTTTTTCTGAAAGGAGTCTAGATATTTATCTCCTCTGTGAAGAGATTGCAGTGAAGAGTGGAGAAATGGAGTACCCATTTCTCGAAATACATTTGAAGTAAAGCTCTAATTTCTACTACGTATACATAAATCTATTAAGCTTTAGCACTGATTTTGGGAAACAATGTTATGATTGACTTTTTTAAAAATTTATATTTATAAATTTGACACATGTCCCACACTTCAAATCCCCACTGACAAGGAAAGCTCAATACTAATACTCCCCTTCCCCTCATCCATCATGCAGAGGGCCTAGCAATCCCGAACAACTCAACGTGCCCTTTACCTAGCACACAGGTCCAAGCCCTTGTCCAAACGTGGAGTCATAATGAGAAGTATCAAAATGAGCTATTGCTGTCATCATAAAGAAGGACCCCTGAGGACAGTTGGCGGTCCTTGGATCATTGCACCCACATTAACCTTCCTGTGAAGGGATCAGGCACAAGCTTTCTTTCACAAGGGAGTTGGGTCATTGTTCTAAGAATACAGTTTCTGTTTTTTGGAGGACATTGATATGATAGAGACCTGCCTCTGGGAGCTCCCGTGGCAGAAAGCCCTTAAGGGAGACCGAGAGAAAAGGAATAAAGCCCTCAAAGGAAACGGCAGACAGGTCTTTGGCAGAGACGGTAATGTTATCCCCGAGGTGTAAGTTACAGAGCAGAGGTTAGTGTGCTATCCGAACTCTAGCCTTTTGATTACCGTGACTGCTGCAGGTGTAATTAAGTTAAAACAGTTTAATTATGTTGAGTAGGATTCAATGAATGTTTCATTGTAAACCCTAGTTAGTGGGAGTGCTGTAGCGTGAGACAGCTGGACCACCCAGCGGTACATGAAATACAGATATTTGGATGGGATTCTTGAAATGGGACCTCCAACTGGCAGCACGCTCAGATATTTAATATGAGCCAAAAGTCACTTTAGAGGAGCAGGTGATCAGTTTGATAGCTCATCCAGAAATATCTTTTTTCTTTAATAATTATAAAAGTCATTAACATTTAATTCTTTTTTTAAAGCTAATCCTCCCACATCCCGTGGAATTAAAACTGTAGCTGTTTGATTTTAGCAAACCAATTTAAAAGCCATCATCCCTCATGCTGTGACAATAGATGGGTTCCATTACTTTAGTGGATTTAAGTGTTTATATATTGCAGCCACTCTGTTGTTAAGCATATCGTTGGCACATTTTTCCCGCGTGCATTAATCGAGCTCTAATTGAGAGCTTTCAGCAAGTCATGGGATGATTAATTCAAATCAACATTAAACATCATCGCGCTTCTCTTGCTGTTAAGTAATACACACTGTATGACAGCTTAACCTTAAGTACACAACACAATTTTTTTCCAGCCCATTCTGCCACAAGCTTGGCTGGGTGTTTACTGTCCATTGAAACGGTATTGAGTCCTGTCTTTTTTAATGACTGCATTCATCAGTATAAGCTTTCAGTCATTTGAAATACAGCTGGACTGCGTTCTATGCAAGGTGTTTAATTGTCTGTTCTCTAAAAGCCCTCCCGGTATTTTATTGAACTAATTTATTCTGAATAGAAACCCTAGAGGGTATAAAGCCATCTGTTTGACATTGCCAGCTGGACTCTGTCCGATAAGAGACATTTTTACAATGGGGTTAAGCTTCAGGGTTTAAAAATACACAATGAAGCGAGATCGGTAAGCACGGACTGGAAGAGGTACAAAACTGTTTCCGAACTATGAATGAGAAGTCGCTGAAAGCACACTGATAAGGTCGTAAATT
Source organism: Pelmatolapia mariae (assembly GCF_036321145.2). Lineage (NCBI taxonomy): Eukaryota > Metazoa > Chordata > Actinopteri > Cichliformes > Cichlidae > Pelmatolapia > Pelmatolapia mariae. The sequence goes on along the minus strand of NC_086235.1, from coordinate 21,035,530 downwards.
CTGATCTCAATCTTGTGTGTCCTAAACCAAAGATAGAGTGTTTGGAGGAATCAATAATCTGCAGGATGCAGGAAGAGACTATTTAAAACCAGCTGAGATAAAAGCCGAACAGATAGAGGGAAATTTGTGCAACGGCAATGAATAAATTATCTGCCTATTTTTTTTTTTTTTTTAACTGCAAGGTCAGCTCTGTTGCCCTCCTTCTCCAGGGAAACCTCCGCCAACTCACATGAGTTCACCCACAAACACACACTTTAAATCTAGTCCCACACAATGGTCAATAGCAGGCACCCCCACCAACACATTTCACATCTTCCTACACAGGAATGCATCTTATGAGAGCGGGCGCGCGCACTTGCATCAAGTTCTGTCTGCTTTTGTACACATGCATGCATTTGTGCACCCCCACCCCCCAAAAAACAGAGAAAGGTGTGTTATAATGAGTATCGAGTTATACAAAGGGCACCTTTACAGTAAGCCTCTTGACATGTGTATGTGGGAAGCTGTTTGCTGTGAGAGAGGAGGTGGTTAAAGGGTGAAAACGGTTCCCAGCACATACTCTTACATTACTGCACAAAGGAGGTAGCCGGTAGAATTTTACATTCAATGTAACAAAACTCTTTTTTTATAATTTCCACATTGGGGCTTTCTCACAATAATGCTGGCACAACATTTTTACTTTAATGTACAACTTCATTAAAAATCTTACACATCTAAAGGTGATACATGAGGTAAGAAGAAGCATATTTTAAGACCCTGCCTTGGCTGTATGTATTTTACAGTATATATGGCCTCGTATAAATTTCTCCAAAATAAATCGGAAGGTTAGAGAATGATTAAATTTTTTTTTTTTTAGAATTATTTATCGTGTGCTGAGCCGACATGCTGGGAATAATTTATTTGTGGACCATCAAAAACATTTATGAGTCTGTTTCAGCAGTATGCTCTAAACAAGAAGTCATAAATCTACCACTGTATCCTCACTCGCCTCTCTCTCTCTCTCTCTCTTTGAGCCGTCTCCACCTTGCTGTCTCTCCTTCCAATTCTTCTTCCGCCTATTTCTCATTTTTCAGGGAGCCACATCACTCGAGTAAGTGCCTGGGCCTAAAGATTTGCCATCAATTCAAAATTCATCAGTCGTGATTGGATTTTGGCGGTGGAGAAAAAAATCAAGGAATCTGTTTGATTCGGTGTTGCCTCCTAAACAGCAAAGTGGAACACATTTCAAAGGTAATGTCCTTCATACAGCAGTTCTGGAAAAAATATTAAAAAAACAACAGCCACAGGTGCCGCGCTCTTGTGGACGGTGCTGCACTTCACAGCCGTATTTGCACATTTGTCAGATAAGCATTTCCTTTCCAGTTAAAAAAATGGCACAGGCTGCGTGTTTAAGCACCACATAATATTTATGGAGGGCGTGTTTGAAATATAGAAACACTTCCTTCCATTTGTCTCTCAGCATATGTGTTCCAATCATTAATCTGTGTTGTCTCCACAAGGTGGTGTCATGCTCATTAGCTCACTGTTGCAGCTCATTGTGTCAGCTAGTCTGACTCCTGCACTGATGTGGATATGTTGCATGAGCGATGCTACTGCTTCCATTCCCAAATCTATCTGATAGAAATAATGGAAAGCCGTGTAAATCAAGCCCGCAGTTAACTCTGATGCATGCTTATTTATTTGGTTTATTACAGTCAGTTAAAACTGTCTGTGTGGGGCCCTTGTTATCCTGCAGTGTGAAATGCCAAGCGGGTCTGTGCAAACCATTTCATCGCTGAGAGCAGTTCAGTAAAGTGAGACAGTGAAGCCAAACACTCATTACCACAATTTGGAGGGTGTAGCTGCCTTGACCCGTGCACTGACCTTCAAAAATAATAGTTGCAGTGGTGTGGATGCAGTTCATTACCCACAATGCCTGCCAGTCTTCCAGCTCACACATCCGTAGTCACGAAATAAGGGCAAGAAAATAAGAGCATCCTGGAGCGGTGCACTGACTCTCGTGTCTGTTTCTCACTGTCCTTCCAACCAAAACAATTCAGATTCACATTTGTACTCAAAACTTGAAAAAAAAATGCTTAAAGAGTTTTTTTTTCTTCTAATTTTATGCAGTTTTGCAGAAGCAAATGTTAACTAATTAGAGTAATCCCCTTTTGTTACCAGTGGCACATTGCCCCAGTGGCCAGCTAGGATCACAGCTAAAGTTACTTAAGCATGACCCCCTTTGGTGTCAGGGTTAACAAGCTTTGCATGTGTCAAGTAGACTCAACAATGAGTCATGATCAGCTTACCGATTCACAACCAGCATTTGCAGTTTGCAAGAATGAGATCACTGAGCTTTGAACGCTTGTCAGCCTACATCTCTGTGGTTATATGAACTCCGGCTCAAATCAGAAGATGTTACTAGGATTTATACTGAAAATCTGATCATTATATGCTGAAGAGGTGGAAGTATACAGTATGTTCTGCCTATGTACAAAGTGTTTTCAAAGCCCTAGCAACAATTAATGAAAAAAATACATTGTATGATTTATATGAAACTGCTGCTCTAATTTATGGACAGTGGATACAGGATACACTTGCAGTTTTCTCAGTCATTTTGGTCTATTTCCTTATACCAGGAGTGTAATTTTCACCTCCTTTAATGCTTGTCTCAAAACAGTAAAGTTATTTCTCATAACACATACTCAAGTGTGCAAAAAATAGTAAAGAATCGAAACCTTTTTCACATATGTCAAGTCAGTCCTTCATTTCAACTCTGTAATCAATGAATAAAAACCCTTTTACTGCCATTTCAAGACAGACACTTTGTACTTTTATTAAAACCTTATTGGTTTTGGAGAGTACTGAGGTTTAAGAGTACTACAAAAATGTAGGCCTATGTATGCGTATAAAGTGTTCAGATGCAAAAATGAAATGTGAAGGATTTATTTGAAGTTTACACAGTATCACCGAGAAAAGCAAGATCGACATGTACAAGAAGAAACTTTTCTTCTTCTTTTTCTTCTTGCTCCCTTCAGGGGTCACAACAGAGAATCATCTGCCTCTATCTCCTCCTGTCCCTAGCATCCTCTTCTGTCACACCAACCCTCTGCATGTCCTCCTTCACTACATCCATGAATATTCTCTAGTCGTCCTCTTCTCCTCCTGCCTGGCACCTTCCTTGTCAACATCCTTTGTCTAATATTTCCACCATCCCTCCTCTGCACATGTCCAAACCTTCTCTGCCTTGCCTCTCTAACTTCGTCCCCAAACCACTCAACCTTAGCTGTCCTGCTGATGCACTGATTTCTGATCCTGTCTATTCTGGTCACTCCCAGTGAAAATCTTAACATCTTCAGCTCAGCTATATTCACCCAAAAAACATTTTTCATCTAGAATAATTCTACAGTTTGATCCTTGTATTTTGCTGACTCTAAAAAAGTAGAAGCATCTCATTTGTAGCTTATACACCCTTAAATAAGTTTAGTTGACAGTTTAATGAGCAATGGCCATAAGCCAAAAAAAGAGAAAAGCAAACTGTTGTGGAAGATGAGATAAAAGCAATGGGAGGAGAATCTGAAGCCAGGCATTATGTATTATTCAGTGGATTAAATCGAGAGTTGACAAAGAACGTCAAACATTGAGGTTAGGAGTGTGTCACCCCTGCAGTGAATGAAATGAGGCAGAAACACACCCAAAACTACACCACCCCAACATAAACAACAGGAAAACCACTGAAGTCAAGCCTAGAAAGAAACTGAAGAAGACCTTGATTGTAACAAGCAGTCTGACCATTCTCCTCTGACCTCTGACATCAACAAGGCGTTTTCACCCAGCGATCTGCTGCTCACTGGATATTTTCTCTTTTTTCAGATCATTCTCTGTAAACCCCAGACATGGTTGTGTGGGGAAAATCCCAGTAGATCAGCAGTTTCTGAAATACTCAGACCAGCAAATCTGGCACCACCTTTCTTCCCAATTCTGATGCTCAGTTTAAACTTCAGCAGGTCAGCTACACCAGTCTTTCCCAAACGCTGAGAAATGATGAGGCGTGCTGTGGAAGATGATCTGGTTCCACCTCATTAGTACTCTAAGCGACCGGCGTTAGTAACAGGCAGAGTAATTACATTCTCTTCCACTAGAGGGCAGTACAACTACCTGCTCTAATTAAATGGGTTGCCAACTGCCAGTAAAACAGAAGAAGACAAAGAAGAAATTACATAATAGTCATGCATTGTGTAATAGCAATAGGCAAATATTTGAAAAGAAAAAGTAGTCAATCTGACCTGGGTCCTGGAGAAAATTCCGACCCAGATGAAGGCCCTAGCTTGAGTAGAGGTCAGAAGAAAGCAAGAAAGGTATACTGGGGACAAACCAAACCTATTCTGCTATGCCTGGTGCACTGGTAAAAGTTATCAATATGCTTTTTGTGACTTTTTTGTTTTGTTTTTGTGATTTTTCTAATGTGAAAAATGTGCTGTGGCTCCAAAAGGTTGGGAAACACTGAGCTACACCATGCCTACATGTCTAAATGCTTTGAGTTGCTAACATGAAACAGGTATTTGCCTTAACAAGGAGCTGAACAGGCATACTTAATAAAATAGTTGCTGAATCTATGTAGTGTGACTTTACTGGACTATATGATGGTTGGTATTACATTCTCAGATTGTTCATATTTTCTTTGTCTGTTTTTTGATGCATATAGTTTCATGAGTATCATTTGGTTATTGAAGCTAATGTTTCCAGTCGCTGCCTGTGCTGGTGCAATGATTCTTCAGGTCAGTCACTCAAGTGTGACTGTAGTGTTAACAATGTGCACAGGACACAGCAATGACAGATGGAAGAATACTGTTAAAGAGGATTAAAGGTCGACTCAGGAGAAGTGGTCCTCGGGGTACGTCACGGGATGCAGCAGAGAAACAGCTGCAATACACATTCTTCTCTTCTTCAGTCCTAATCTGGTCTTGTTGTGGATCTGTCTGTTTGGTGAGAGACAATTTTTTACTATAATCTCTTGCATAAATGTATTTAATCACAGATGATATGTGGAAAGAATGTCATCAACTGTCTGTATACAAATTATTAAAAAAAAAGAAAAGAAATTGAACAAAAAAAATGAAAACGAAACAAAAAGGGACCGCCACCAAACACAATACTCCACTCCAAGTGTGTGAGGGCACGGCCTTACAAACTGAACAGATGGTGTAGCTGGGATGGAATAATATGATACTTTTTTTTGACAAGCAACAGCAGCAGTCTGTGTAGCTCATGATTGTTTTTCCAATTTGACTGGGGCGAATCAACACAGATAATCACGAGCACCAGGATCAAGGATTTAGACCTCAAGGGGGTTCCAGCACTCATAATGCTCACAGTAGTCTCAAGACAGTGCAGTTGAGCTCACCTCAGCTCATCTCAGAGCAGCTGGGGTTTGATGTGAAAGAAAAGAAAGACAATAAAAGTAAGAGAACTGCAGCAGTTCCATGTTGCCTGCTGTAAGGGATTCAGTTGCTCTTGCACAGATTCTCATTCACTATAACTTTAACATGTTTTTGAATTGCTGACAGAGCAGAGGCAAACTACAAAATGCTGCAAAATTACCAAACAATGCCCTATTAAAAGCACTTATTGTTAAAACTCCTTAAAATTTTATTAATCTCCCACTGCTTCAATAGTGTTGGGTTGGGGCTCTGAGGAGGCCAATCCATGACTAATAGTATGCTGAAAAATGAAGCTGCTGTTGGCGAGACGCTTTCCAGATAGATCTGCATGGTTGTGGTGGCTGCAGACACTCACTATGGTACCTATCTCCTGACCTCCAACATAAATGTTGACGCAAATTTGCACCCAGTACTCCATAAGACTGTTGCCACTGATTTTCAGCCCATTTCTTGTTTAATGTGGCATTCCTCAGCATTTTCTCCCTGTTTGCCTTCCCTAAGAATAGCTTCTTGATGGCCACACTTCCACAGAGACCATCTATGATGAGGTTTCGGTGAACAGTAGATGGATCAACTGAAGGGCCAGCTTCATCTCTCAGTTCCTGTGTCAGGTTTTTGCTGGACTGTGTTACTGTTTCTTTATATTAGATACTGTTCATCTGCTTTAGGTGGTTTTTTTTAGACTACTCGCTTTTTCTTTTGGCCACCACTTGTCCAATTTCCTTAGATATTTTAAGGACCAACACCATAATGAGATATGCCAAATTATTGACAAATAGCTTTTTGGGAACCACCTTGTTGGGATAAAATGTTATTGCCAAACTGTGTTATTTTTGGTATTTTTCATATACTTAACTAAAGAAATTGAAATAAAATATATAGCGTAATATAACAGAGAGTTTTCCAGTGTTGAACCTACCCTCACTGATGCAGAAAAAGATGACAATACAACTGAGGACTTGTCACAAGTCAACTGAATGTACTACAGTTCACTAACACTACAAACTAGATATCCCAATGTAGACTCAACATGACTACACCAGTATTTTAACAAAGCTCTACAACAGCTTATTTTATAAATTTAACCTTTATTTATACGGGCATTAATACTCAATGTCTCAATTACAACAGAGACCTGTTTTCCACACAGCTTCAATGATACTGATCACCAAAACCTTCGTAACACTGTTGTATTCCACCTTATTGCCACAAAAACTGACAATGCAAGCACCATACATTTCTTCCTTCCAAAAGCGGACTGTATAACAATATGTCTCCGTGGCATAATTTCATATCTCAGTTAAGCCTGAAAAGCATCCTTTGAGCTCTTAATTATATGCTTAGAAAGAATCTAATCCCCAGTATGACTAAAGAGATTTCCTGTGCAAACATATTTTTATTGAAATTTGCATCCTCATTTCAGAGTCATTTACAATGGCTGACAAGCCAGTCATTCTCAGAGAGGAAAATCACTGGAAACATCATAAAATGTTTTGTTTGTGCTGTTGATTTAATGGATGGGGAAATGACTATTTGTTTTCACTGCAGATCACTCACTGGTGGCACATGAAAAACCAGACACGCTCAGTAGGTTTTCAGCAGGAGTCAGACTGGCAGCCGTAAGTCTGCTGCCCGAGGTCACTGCGACACTTAAGAGGTAACCTCATTTATAAGTGATGGAAACACCAACACAGTCGCAAACGTTTCCAGGGCCCCATATGTGCACACACATATAAAGACGCACGCAAACAACATTGCAAACTTCTGATGGACGGCTCTGCGCTAATGCACTCAGCATATCTCTGCTCTCAGCCACGTTAAAGTTCCCTTTTTACACTTTGTAAACTAAGAGGTTTTCATTCTGCAACCGTGGCAATTTAACACCTCCTGTACATACATCACAGTTAACAAAACCATGCAGATGTGCGAAATTGCTAATAAACTTCTCAGTGTGTTAATAATATAGTGATATCAAATAACTGTGCATGTGGAAGCATGTATGATATGAATTTTTGTTTTTTTAATGGCGATTTTTCCACCCTTGGCATGCCCTGAAGCAATTCTGCCCACAGGTGCCCTCCCAGCACCAGAGCCCAGTGTGTGACTCATCACCTGTCCTGAAGTCATATGATGCACACAGCCCAGCTTCGTCATTTAGAAGTCGCTGCGCTCTAAATACACCTGCCTGTCATCTAAATACTATTCAAATCAGTTTGTCATTAAATAACCATCACACATACAGGAACACTCGTGAATGCTGTCCCTAAAGCAAACTTGGTCAAAACACACACATCCTCATCACTTGGTCTTCCTCATCTATCGTTTTTGTGCGCTCGCGCCCACCGCAAATTTCCAAGACAAACACGGACTTATTGCTGCGCAATAGTGTTTACTGTACATACTGCATACAACATGAGCCTAGAAAGTCATCAATCTCAGCTGGAGATAATACATGCTTTGTGACTCCACATCTGCTGCATGTGTGGCTTTTCCCTTGGACAACGACACACTTCAAAGATAACCTTGCAAGAACAATAACCGGGCAAATATTAGTTTTGCTCTGTAAGGCTTATAGGAGGAGGATGTGGTTAAAATATACCTGCTGACATTTAATACACCGGTTTGTTATTTGTTGGTGTGCAGCAAAACAGAACTTAAGGATCTTTAATTAACTACTAAAAATGTTTTGTTATTAAATAAATCACAAAATGGTGCCTATAAATCAAAGCTGTGTCAGGTTTTGAATTACAGCTCATTTTCAGAGTTTAATAATGTTTGCAATAAATATTTGGTTGTTTCATAAAGTTTTTGTACATTCTTAAAGGCAGATTTCAAACATCTAGGCATTTCTGTTCAGCTGTTTTCAGCTAAAGTAATAGAGATATCCATATATTAAAATGCTTCTAAAGAAACAGAAACATGGTGATGTTTCAAGAGGAAACTCTAACTATATTTAACAGTTCTTTTTTAATCATAGCTCATCTTTTTAGCTGTTAATATTTGCTCACTAGGACAAAATTGTCACTGATTTGGCCATAAAGGTTTTCTGGCTGCTGGTTTTACTTGTGTGTTGTGCACCCCACCGTATGTTCTCCACTGATTCTGTCCTCTGGTTCCTGCTCAGCCCGCCGACTTCTCTCAAAGTTTTTACAAATATAGACTTCCACGGATTAAAAATTCATGCAGAAAGAGTAGTAGTTGACCTTTTCCGTGGCTGGACATGTCCTGTCATGGGGAAAATACTTTTTTAAGCACTTTAGATTTCTTTTTATTGTAGTAGCACAAGCATTGACTGGGGGTAAATTACCTGCAAGTCTGAGTGGCTTACACTGCATTTGGGCCTATTAATCCATCCATGCGAGAAGTGCAGTAGTGAAGGAGTGAAATACCATCAGTTTGGCATGTATATTGTCATGAATGAACTCAGGAAAAGGTGTGTTTTCAGCTACAACAACAATAATAATACAGATATCCATATATTAAGATGCTTCTAAATACACAGAAAAATGGTGATGTTTCAAGAGGTAACTCTAACTATATTTAACAGTTCTTTCATAACTATAGCTTGTGTTTTTAATATTTGCTCACTAGGACAAAATCGTCACTGATTGGGCCATAAAAGTTTTCTGGCTGCCAGTTTTAAACTGCACGTTCTCCACTGATTCTGTCTTAGACAAACTGAAATTTTAATCTAATAACACCAATTATTAGTTCATAAATATCTGCACCAAATTGCATGCCAGTCCATCCATTAGTGGTTGAGACACTTCACTTAAAAATGCCACAAGGTGGCATTAGAGGAAAAGTCAGGAAACCTCAACCGTGCTATACAACTGTTGTTGTTTCCAGATGCTGACATTTTTATACGATAGAAGAGAAGTGGAACTAGATGATAAGTAATATGATCTAAAAAGTCATTATGATTCATGCACTGGTGAAATGAATCTCTCTTTGTTTCCCTTGTAATTTGTTTAATAGGTATTATTTTGGGATATTTTTGAAAGTCGTAATCCGAGCACCCAGCAGGAGAAGATTGCAATCCTTGGAGCTTAAGAAATGGCTAAAATGTCTTTAAGTTTCCTTTTACTCTATTAGTTTTTAAAAGAATGGCTTGCCTGTTTTCAGTTTCTTTTGATGTTGTTAAAGGATTTTTTTTTACATGATATCCAATTTAATTCCATAATTGGAACATCAAGCAAAACTTTAATACACATTTCATATTGATCTGAACAACTCTACAGTTAGTCTCTTGATTAATGTGGAATAGAAATGCTGGTATAATCCTTAGTTAATGATACACCTTACCTGATAATCCTGCCTGATAAAGATTCACTAGGGAATACTCAGTAATCCTCAACAAGGAGGTCTTTAAGGTCATCTTTAGTCACTTGCTGAGTCACTTCAGAGCAGAAGCACAAGACTTTCACAAAAAAACAAACATAAAAGGCTATTGCTTCCATTACAATCACTGATTGGATAAATGGTATACGGTAGGTCATGTGGAGCTGGGTGGTCAAGTTTCATCTGAGGGGAGCCTTGACTTTCAGATGCTAGTAATAGGCAGAATCCTACATACTTTCAACCCCGTTTTAAAGATGAGCATGAGCTTTGGTTTCTTCAGTTCGTCATCACTTTTGTGGGAAAAGACGAGAGAGACGGCAAAATACGTAAACGCATCAGCAACTCACATCTAGACACATTAATTAAAACCTATTGTGAAGGAGAGTGAAGTATCATGTTTGCTGTTTAATGTAATGCTGCCAGTTAAATATCCTATCACGTTACACCATGGGCTTGTCGTCTCTTCTGTGAAAACAGCATGAGAGTCATTCGGTCACAAGGGGCAGCATTTTGCCTGCATTAGACTGGGAGATAGACAGGGAAATAGCCAGCTCACCACACTATTTAAAGCCCTTTCACAGGCAGTAGTGAGGAGAACGTCCAGATTGCTCAGCTCAGTAGCAGCATCTCACAGTTACAGTAAGTAATGTCTTTAATGTTGTCTTTAAGGTTTTGAGTTTGTGTGGGGACGAATTTAACATTTAATGACGATTAGATATGGAATATTTTACACTGTAGAAAGTATGTAGAGTGCTGTTTCAATTGATTAAATATATGACTATATATATTTGATCTCTGGTTTTATTAGCAGCGGATATGAAAATGTCAGCTATCCCACAAGCCTGCACACTTCATTATGTTCTTCGTCCATTAGAGTTCATTATTTATGTAACAATTAATACTGCAACATACAGAAGCGGTTTTTAATCCACTTGTTATTTCTCCACTCATATCTACTCATTATTTTTTAAGATAGTGTTAAAAATTCACCCTCTGAAGTAAACACAATTTGTGAGGGTAATGCTAGTCTATTCTGTTTAAATGTGAACAATGTGAACTCATGCAAGGATCTCCTTGTTAAAATTAAATATATCTCCCGCTTGTTTAGGGATTGTTTGGAAAATGTGTTTACCAGTGCCTATTAGTGCACTTCCTGGAAACCATCTGCAAACTAAATAAGCAAATCAATTAGAGAAACCAATGACACTTATTTACCGCAGTTGCCTGGTAATGACAGGGAGGAGGATATGCAGTGGGGTCGTTATCTAATTGGCCAAATTAGAAGGAAATGAGGTGACACCGTCTTGGACTGTAATATGATGTTTTATCAGGACCACAGACCACAAGTCATGAAATATCAATGACTTGTATGGTAGAGGTAATGGACTCAAGTATTCAGATCAGTGCAGATAGTGCTGAAATATTGATGGGCGATCATGACTCATAATGCAAACTGCAAATCTGCCAATAAATGCAAATCCAAGTGTTGGATGTTTAGAGCATTACTTTACAACCCCCAGAATAAAAAGTCTTCATTAGCCTTCATTTTCACAAAGAGACTAGAAGTTTAGTATGTTAGTAGTATCTTTCATTGATCAAGTGCATGCGATGTCACTTTAGTGCTTTAGTTAAACACAAATTACACTCATGTTGTTAAAAATCATCACAGGTGGTGTGACATGTTTTCCAGAAACAGTTGCACTCACAGTACTTTTATATATGTAAAGAATTTAAACTAAACCTTTACCGTGATGTAAATATGCTTGTGCTTTGGAATGCATGCTTTTTAAAAATATTTGAATAATGAAAAAAAAAAACAAATGCAAGTAACAAATAGAAGACCATATTACTAAATATGATTAAATATGCATACATATGCTAAGTGTGTCTTAAGTACAGCATCTCAGACACTCATCCTTTCATCCACCCATTAGTCTGGCTTGAAGCTATCGGAGCGGCCAAAGGCCAAGAGGCCAGTCCATCACAGGCCTATGCGATTTAAGTGTTTCTTTATTATTATATTGCTCTAATGATATATCAATAGCATACTAAGGGCATTATTAGTGTACCAAACTATACTAACTAAAAGCTGTAAATGAAATTAAACCCTATAAATAACCTATAAAAATTAACTCAGTGATCATTTTTGACTTGCTGTTGTTTGTCTTCACCTGATATTTGAACTGGTGTCTTTATGTTTTAGTGCTTAAACATTTGGATCAGGTTGTTACTGACTGAGCATTAGTCAGTGTGTATAAAACACCAACAAAATGTGCAAATCAAACAGTAAAACATAGCTGCTGCTCTGACCCGAGGAACAACATCAGCGTATGCCAAATAACGTAGGTCAAGGAGATTTGCAGTGAAGATTCTCAATAGTAATTTGCTCACCAGAAAAACAAATGCCATTTATTGTTTGGCCTTTCGATGGGACTGAAGGCAATAAAATTACAAAGTCTATCTCAATCTCACTCACCCAGGACCACGCAAGGACACCTGAGACTGGCTCAAACAAGCTGACCTGCAGCTGCGGAGGACATAATTGCTCTCTTCAAGTGCAGGGCTTCAACCCCCACCACAAAGACTCAACGGATGTGAATGCCCTTCTGGGTAAAGACAATGTCCTGTGCCCATGTCCCCTCTAAACATTAGAAGGCTGTGCCTTAAGGTTTTATTTGCGCTATCTATCACATTACGCTCTAAGTTCTTCCAGCTTGCTAAGTAGGCTTGCTCATCTGTGGCTTGATTGAAATTATGGCATCGTTCTATCTGTGTTTTCAATCTGCTGCTGTCATGTGCATCAGTTTGGACACATGTGTCACTGCTTTCTTTGTTTTTAATAGGGCTCATGTCCACAGAGTCTCAGCTAAGTGATGAACTTCAGCAGGGATGTGGCACGGCAAAACAGTTGTTATACATATGTGATAGAGGATGACGATCCGGGCCTGGCAAATCGAAATATATTTGAGGTGAGGGGAAAAAACATGTCTGTAAAAAACGTTTTCAAAAACTTACTTATTTCTGCCACAAGTATTCACAATATGAGAAGGTTTATGTAACTCGGATTAATCCCAGCCCAGTCTATCCTTAAGGAGGAGGTTAAGGAGGCCTAAACAATTCTAGTATTACATAATAATAATATTACATGAGTTTTCAACAAATTGGATTGAAAAGTCTGTTTTTATACAAAACTAACAAATGGCCGTTATATCATACTCCAGTGATTATATCAGAAGGCACACAAGAATAGTTTGAAATGCCTTCTAGCATAGTGTGTTCTTTGGTAAAACACACTTTGAACAAACTGGAAAGCAGAAAAATCAACACGTCTATTCTGTTTCTCTTCTTTGTGTTATATTACTCTATATAATATCATCTAGTTGGCTGAGAAGGGTGACCTAGCTCTCCTGGAGAACCTAGTGAAGAAGAGCCCAGAGGTCCTCGGTGAAAAAGATGAATGTGGAGCCAGTCCCCTTCATCACGCTGCCGCAGGGGGTCACATCACCCTCATTCAATTCATCTCCACTGTCACAGATACACAGGGTAAGTGCACCTAAGTCATCGATCACAAGACGTGACACAACATGTTTTGTGACTCGCCGTAATTCCATTTCTAAAGTTACTGCATGGAAGAGGGACATTATTTTTGCATATTATATCTGATACATACGCATACAAACCTTTCTGCATATGCTCCTGTATCGTCTCTTAGACCTGAACAGCTGTGATGAGCAGGGCAATGTGCCCCTTCACTGGGCAGTGGAGAGGAACAAGGCAGAGAGCTGCAAGGCTCTTTTGGACCTGGGGGCTAACCCCAACATCCTCAACACTGCCCTCCTGTCCCCCCTGCACTTGGCTGTCAGCCATGGACACAGCAACCTGGTGGGGGTGAGAAGGCTGATACTGCACAGTTGATGTAATAATTTAAAGGACAGGAAGTGTGTTTCCTCTTGAATTCCTGTGGTTAACAAGGTCAACGCAGAGCATGCTAGCACTTTATTATACAGCACTCAACTAAGGTGTAAATCCCCTGTGATTAAATGTAATTTCTGTGTATGTTATTATATTTAGATGCAAATAGTTAAAGGTAGGTAAACTACAATAAATGGTAAAAAAAAAAAAAGAAAATAATTTTTTGTTGTTTTTTACAGGAATTAAAGTTAATTTAAGGGGTGTGATAATTTTAATTACTGCATAAACAAATTTTTAAAAAATTTAGCTGGTAATTTAGTCAAAAAACAAACAATATTTTCCCACCTTACACCGTATGTACTGTACTTTTTGGGGCATTATGGACTGGCTAAACCTTGTCTTTTTATGTCTTTATTTAATCTTTATTACGTTGATGTGCTTGATGGATTTTCTATTGTTCAATTGCCCTTTTTTACTTACTTAAAATTAGTTACTGGTTTAAAATAAGTCAAGGGGTAAGTCACTCCATAATGCAGCCCGTAAGATTTTGAAATATCGTTTATTTTCTGCTGAATTACCAGGAGATTATGTAGTACTTAAAATAACCTATGCAGTGCTTAAATGTACTTTTAAACCACTTCAATGTATTTAACTAAACTTACAGTATAATTATTTATTTGCTTCCATTAAAACCAGACTTGTTACATTCTCATTCTAGTGTAGCTACCTTTAAATATTTTTATGTGAATAAATATACATTACATTTAACTACAGGGGGATTAGGCCCTTAGTCACGCCTCGTATTACAGAGTGTTACCCAGATCACATGTCTGCTGCATTTTAAGTCAACACATGACATGTGAAGTGTATCTGATGGAGTCCCAGATTTTCTACTCTTTTCATTATTTGGAAGATAAAAATAAAGTCAGTGAAAGGATTGCTTTCCTCTGTATGAAATCAACTGAAAACTGACAAACCTGACTAAACAGGCCATTCAAAAGATCTTGTCATCTCCTCACCACGACATTTGTCTTTCAAAAAACTGAAACATCGCACGTATTGTTTAAGATGAACAACACAGGTGTATGTTGTGCATAGGCAAGAAAGTTGGGGACAAGATTAAACTTACTGTTTTTATATCTCTTTCATGAAGGTGCTGTTGTCCTACAGCAGTACAGACTGCAATCTAAAGGGAGACCTTGGAAACACCCCACTGATGCTGGCTTGTTCCCTTAATAACTGTGAGGCTCTTAGCATGTTGGTATGTACGAGGCTCCAGGTTGTACTGCGTACCTACACCTTACTGCAAATGATAACTGTGAACTCATCATGTAGCTTCCTCTTGCTGCAGCTTTGCTTCTGACAAACACCATCTCTCTTTGTTTTGCCTTCTCATCCATTCATATATCCATCAAAGTTAAAGCATGGAGCGAAGCTTTGCCAACAGAACAAGCTTGGCCATTTCGCCATGCACGCTGCTGCCTTCGCAGGTGCGAAGAAAGCCATGGAAGTGATTCTCAAGGCTGGTATGATGAAAGAAAAATGCTATCATCAAAATCTCAAAGTGCTGACAGCAATGAAAATGTTTTTTACAAGGCCGAGCAGCACATCAAGCTGGTAGATTACTCCCCCCCCCCCCAGATAAGCACTTGGGGTATTTTCTGTAGGCTAGACATCACAAATGATAGTATGTTTATCCACAGTGGGAGGTCTGTTTGGTAACTTTGGTGCTTTTGGACAAAGTTTAGTAAGAGCTTAAAATATTTAGGACATTTGTGTGCTGTACATATGCACATTACTCATTACATCTGCCTGCTAAAAACAAAACAAGAAAGCCACTAAAAGTCAAAGACGGAGGTGGTCATAAGAAACTGCCATTACGGACCTTTTCACTGCATTTCACTGCACTGCATTTCACGTTCAAGATATAAAAACAACTTATTGAATTCTCTCCTGACAGGAGAGGAGTTAGGCCACTCGGCTGTGTGCCACATCAACTATTTAGACAAGACTAAGAGCAGCCCCCTGCATCTTGCTGTACGTGGTGGGAATATTGAGACCATCCGCCTCTGCATTGCTACTGGAGCCAAAGTTGACCAGCAACAGGTACTTCTATTATAAAAGATAACAAGATGTAAATCACTACATGGCCTTTTCATAAACCGTCTCAAAAAGACTGGGCATACAGTCATTTGATTTTCACCACTGTTTTTACCTACTACTCAGAATGCCATAGCCAGATTACAAATTTTGGTATTCACCCATACTCTGCCAGATTTGCATTGCTTTTTAAACAAACCTGGATTCCAACACTTGTAAAACATGTTGTCACCAGAGGGTCGCCTTCTTTGTACTGTTAGAGCCCGTCAGTCTTATCACACCCATCTGGGAGTGATCGTTATGTCTTGCCCTGGGCTAGTGGCCAGAGCTACATCAGCAGTAGCGAGTACAGTAATAGCTTCGGTTGGCCAAATTGATACAAATTGCATCCACTTACACTGTGAAGCTGAGTGGAGTGATCACTGGCCTCCTCCTGCCAGTCCTGGTTATCTCATTAAAGGCTTGTGTTACAGTCCCCAGTGTTCAGCCAAGAAGTCTGGGACTTACTTTGCTAATGTTACACAGAGGAAACTTGCAGGATTTCTTTGTGTGAATCATGCATGAGTATACTTATTCATATCTTTTCGTTTGTGCCAGTTTACATCGCTGCAGGTTTATAAAAATCTCCACAGGGTTTCTGTATGCAGCAGACATAACTGTGTTTGATGAACTTGTAAATGTGCATCATATTCCGCATTCATCACTTGTAATGTATCCATGTTTGTCGGACTCTAGAACGACAGGTCTACACCGCTTCATTTGGCCTGCACCCAGGGTGCTCTTGAGGTCATCAAACTGATGCTGTCTTCTGTTGAGCAAGTTGAAGATATCATCAATCTC
Source organism: Pelmatolapia mariae (assembly GCF_036321145.2). Classification (NCBI taxonomy): domain Eukaryota; kingdom Metazoa; phylum Chordata; class Actinopteri; order Cichliformes; family Cichlidae; genus Pelmatolapia; species Pelmatolapia mariae. Next base: position 21,018,917 of record NC_086235.1, on the reverse strand, counting down.
ACTGATGGTGCATGTCAGACCCCTCTACACAGGTGGGTCTCTCCTTGTCGTTCATTTTCGATGCGGAAATTAGTGCACGGATCCCCCCCCCCCCAAAAAAAACCCCAAAACCCCAAAACCCCAGTGTATTTAATCAAATAATTAATCATTAAGGAGAATATACTCAGTATAAACTAAATCAATACTGATCAAGTAAATTTCATTTGACCAGATTCTTTAAGTCTAATGTTTTACATTGTACTTATGTAACAAAATTACATAGAACATTTAAATCGATTCAGATTATTTAAAGTCAGCATTTGGGGCATAAATATTTTTTGAGTGTGTTGATAAAACTTAATAATGCAGCTGCATGTGGTTATGTAGGCTTTGCAGGCTGATAGTAGCCATCACAAACTGTGCATCAAAGATGGGCATAGGCATCATAACCACACTCAGTGGTTCATAGTCTTGTTTTGAAACCTGGAGCATATAAGCTTCTCTATCATGGTTTTGGTCATAAGTGAGGGGGAGAAACCAAAGGCGCTCGGCCAGTAGACTGTGACAGCAACTTCTTTGCAAATTGCTTTTCTGTAGAATTTAAAATTGGTGCCTTTTTGAAATGCAAATTTCATTGTTGACAAAATGCAAAGCATCCTGACCATGCTGACCCGTGAGAGAGCAGAGAGTTGCTGAGACTCCAAAATGGAAAATAAACAATATCTTATTAACTGTATCTCAGCATCCAATTTTAAATTAATCTCCATAGACAAGAGTATATATATCTTCTGTTCCTTGTGCTGAACAGTCAGTGACCGGGAGCACAAAAGGGCAAGTTTCCACTATTTCATAATTCTAGTTCATAATTTTATTGGTGGACATTGTTTTAATTAAAATGATCTTTGTTGCGATACCAATGAAGTTGTGTAGATATGCAATATTGCAATTGCTACTCATTTGCTTGCTCATGCTATATAAAGATCACTTTATCTGCATCATATCAACAGTAAAACACATCTGCAAACAAGATAATTAGATATAAACTCCTTATGCTTGGCAAACAAAATGACGAGCCTGAGGAAAGCGATAATGATATAATTACATAATAAAGATTTGCTTCCCATCCACATAGATTTTATCTAAAAGCTATTTGTGTTGGCACTGACAGTAGCAGAACAAAGGACAAAGGTCCTCCCTCTGTGTTTTCATTCTTATTTGGACGCCATTGCTGTGATGTGCAGTGAAATAATACCACAAAAGGCCTTTTAAGCACAATAGAAATATGTCGTCTGGTATCTGGATGATCAAGTATATTTCAGTCCATCATTTGGTTGTGGGGAAATCATCCACATAAGTCTCTTTCTTAATGGAGAACACAAACACTTAGTCATTAAAGTGTGTCAACAAAGGGAAGCCGTACAACCCTGAAGATAAAAGTGTGACCATAAAGGGAAATCTGGCTATTATGTTGCCGAATGAGAACTAAATCATCCTCACTGCTTATCTGACAGCATGAGTAAGACCTTGACTCACAAAGTAGTGCGCTGAACGGCTGGTTTACAACAACTGTGTTTACTTTTCCAGGGCGACAATATTTGATCACACGGAGCTGGCGGAGTACCTAATTTCTCTGGTAAATAAGACACACATGAATACACACAAACGCCACGCAGCTGTTATACACATGACATGTCCGGTTTTATTATCAGATATTTTCTGATTGATTTTTTATCCTTCGGTGCATCAAACCGACACAAACATTATAAAAACAGCAGTCCCCCCCACATATGCTGAAATCTAAAAGGCAAATAAACTGTGAATCTCTGATGTGAATCTCTATTCACTGCAGGTTGGATTTCAATTAGTAAAATCTTCCACTCGACTATGTTTGTTCCCATTGCTACAATTAAACAATATTTGCTATTTTAAGTACACTCCTGAGTAAATATTACAGGTGCTGCCCATTGCTTGTGGACCACCTGTCACCATCTGTTGCACTTTGATGGTTCTAATAGAATGGTGTTGCTAGGTAGGAAGCGTAGTCCAAGTTTATTTCAAGTCTACTCGTTTAGATGCGGCAAGCAGTAGATGAACCTTAGTGTGTTTATCTCAAAAACTATAAAACGGTGGTCTGCACGGGGTGATTTCACCTTGCAGGTGCCAGCAGAACATCAAATCTTAACACAAAGATGTGTGGTTCATGAAATGTTTATTTCGTTTAGGTACTATTTTAGTTCCCCATCTAAAAACGTTTTTCTCGCGCATGACACATGTGCATGTATTTGTGGAAATTTCAGATAGAGGTGTGCAAAAGCAGCATGTTTACCCTAACTTTAGAGCAGAGGAAATAATTATTTGATGCCCTGCTCAATTTGTAAGTTTGCTTACTTCCAAAGAAATGAACCATGTCTAATTTTTATGGTAGTTTCATTCTAATAGAGAGAGAGAGTATCAGCCAGAAATCCAAAACACACATTACATAAAAGTTATGAACTGATTTGGATGTCAGCATTGATTGCCAAACAAAACATGACATAGTATGGAAAGACTGGCTGCCAGGTTTGCACACATCTCAGGAGGCATTTTGGCCCACTCCTCTTTATAGAAACTCTCCATGGCCTTATTCTTCTTAAGCCACTCCTTTGTTGCTTGGTCGTTTGTTTGATGGGTTGATGACCTATCATCAATCCATCTTTGGTGTTCTGGCTGAGGGACGGAGGTTCATGGCCTGGTCCATTTGCCCCTCAATGCAGTTAAATCATCCTGTACCCTTAGCAGAAAAACCAAAGCATAATGCTTCCACCTCCGTGCCTGACTGTGATGTTCTTTGGGTCATACTCAGCATTTCTCCTCCTCCAAACATGGCGTTTATAGTTGATGGCATAGAGCTCGAATTTGTTTTCATCTTACAACACCACTTTCAATCACTAGAAAACTTAAGAAAAGGCCATTCATGTAGCTTCTCGAGCAGGGGGACCTTGCAGGTAGTGTGTTGCCGTTGATGTTTTGGTATCTGTGGTCCCAGCTCCCTGATCCAGCACTTTTCGCATGATCATCCTCACCCCATGAGGCAAGATCTTGCATGCAGACCGAGGGTGATTGATGGTTATTTTATATTTCTCCCTTTTCTGAATAATTGCACCAGTTCTCACTGATGGTTTTGTGGCCCATTCAGCCTTGTGCAGGTCTACAATCTTGTCCCTGATGTCCTTTGGCAGCTGTTTGGTCTTGTCTATGTTGGTGGAGAAGCTGAAATGGAAGAAAGTAATTCTGTGGACAGTTGTGCTCTATATACATAACCTATTCAGGAGTATCTGTAATTGTTGGATTGCTGGATTGATTTATTGTTGTTTTTGTGCCAGATGGGTGGCACACAGCCAATCTTATTTCACTCAGTTAGATTCAAATCAATTTATATCTTTTATGTTACGTGTTTGTTCTTGAGTTTTGGTTGATAGTCTGCCTCTCTCCATTAAAATGAGACTACCATCAAAAATAGAGACTGTTCATTTCTTTGTAATTTAGTTCATTTAAAATTCAGCATGGGATCAAATTGTTTCCCCAATGTTTACTTCTTCTGCTATCATTACAAAATATCACCTATTGGTCTGATTTGGTCAAGCTAAGTTAATGAAATTTGTTTAAAAGGACTTTTAAATGCGTTCGCTGATCCTCTTAAAACTGAGAATCCTGTGGACGTGTATTCATTGCTAATGTGCACATAATGCTTTTCATTTGTGTGCTAAAATTAAAGAGGTAACTTTAAAGCTGTAATGCATTCTATCTTCAGGGTGCAGACATTAACAGCACCGACTGCAAGGGAAACTCTCCTTTGCTGCTGGCTACGAGCTGTGGAGCATGGAAAACTGTGGCTCTGCTGCTGTCAAAAGGTGAGCTAAAGTAAATGACTTCTCCACCAGTTGTGCTCATATAATTTGCCTGATAATACAGGTTGTAAACACTTATGCAAATGTTAATGATTTTTTAGGAGCCAACGTTAACGTGAGAGACAAATGTGGCTGTAACTTTCTTCACCTGGCCATTCTGCAGCCAAAGGGCCTGAAAAACCTCCCGGAAGAAGTACTGCAGGTACTGCCAATTAGTTGGTAGCTTATTAAATGCACTGAATGCTGCTTAAACAAAAATGTCATTAAGTGGCTGGAATCTAATTACTGCACTGTCCTTGATCAGCTTGCCTGGAGCCTTCAATAGTTGCGTGCTTTCAAAGCCAGCTGATGGAAGTTCATTACACTCTCACTAAAGCCATATAGTTCTTTAAACACTGTGAGCTTTTTCCTGAAGCTACATCACTGTTACAGCTTTCAAAATGATACACAAAGACAGACAGTGTGAGAATAGCAGACCACAATAATTTTGATATAATTTTTGTCTGTGTAGTTTCTGATCGAGTATGGATAAGTGTCAATTTTGTCATGTGCATAAAATATAGCATTTCAATTTTTTTCATTGCTTAGTATGCACTTGTTGGCCACTTTTTTAGGTACAGTTTCTAGATTCAACAAGGTGCTGGAAACATTCGTCAGAGATTTGGGTCCATATTGACATGACAGCATTACACAGTTGCTGCAGACCTGCTCCCTTTCCTCTCACAAATTCTCAACTCTACCATCTAAATACTGCAGAAGAAATTGATATTCAGTAGATGTTTTTTCACTCTTCTCTTGTCCAATTTTTGGTGAGCCTGTGTAAATTATATCCTCAGTTTCCTGTGCTTAGCTGACAGGAGTGGGACCCGATGTGGTCCTCTGCTGCTGTAGCTCACCTGCTTGAAGGTTCAACACAAACATACCTCACTTGTAACAAATGATTATTTGAGTTATTGTCACTTTCCTATCATCTCAAAGCAGTCTAGCTATTTTCCTCTGACCTCTGCCATCAACATGGCATTTTCTCTTAGAGAACTGTCATTCACCAGATATTTTCTCTCTTCTCTGTAAAACCTAGAGATGCTTGTGCGGGGAAAATCCCAGTAGTTCATCTGTCTCTGAAACACTCAAACCAGCCCGTCTGGCACCGAAAAACTCATTCAAAATCACATTTCTTCCCCATTTCTGATGCTTAGTTTGAACTTCAGCAGTTTGGTCATGTCTACATGACTGAATGTGCTGAGTTGTTGCTATGTGATTGGCTGATTAGATATGTCGAATAATAAGCAGTTTAACAGGTGTACCTAAGTGGTCGCCTGTGATTGTACAGTAAGAATGAAGAAAATGTGTTCATAATGCATTTGATTTTAGCTCAACAGTGTGAAGGCACTTTTAAGCTGTGAGGATAACGAGGGCTGCACCCCACTCCACTACGCCTGCAGACTGGGAATCCACGACTCAGTGAAGAACATGCTGGGCCTCTCGGGGCAACTTGGCCTTGCATGCAAGTCCAAGGACAAGAAGTCTGCCCTGCACTTTGCTGCTCAGTAAGACTTAACATAGCATAGATTTTCACTCAGTTACATAAACTTTGGAAACAGATTTGTTCAAACAAATGCAAAGTCATGGCTGTTGAAATTAATCAGATGATATTGACCACTGTATGATGGATGATGTGTAGCATATAAATCGTTTCTGTTTGTTAATTTCAAGTACAATTTTTAGCTGTAATATCACCTAGTGCTGTGTGCCAGTGTAACTCCAGTGTTATTGTAAAACACTATACGTAGCTGTTACATCCACACAGAATTTCATAGGTAGCTATCCATCCATCCATCCATGTATAAACAAGTATTTGCCTCTTTCCTGCTTTCTTAGTGTTTTGCATATTTGTCACGCTTACATGTTTCAGGTCATCAAGCAAATTTTAATACTAGACAAAGATCATTTGAGTAAATACAAAATGCAGTTTTTAAATAATGATTTTTTTTTTATTAAGGGAAAGAAAAAAGGTATCCAAACCTGTGCTGTGAAAAAGTAATTTTCCTCTAAACCTAATAACTGGATGTGCAAGAACTGCAAGAACTGTCTTTCACATCACTGTGGAGGAATTTTGGATCACTCTTTTTTACAGACCTTTTTTTAATTCAGTCGCATTGGACACTACCAGCGCCTCGTTTAACTGTGGGTATGATGTTCTTTTTATGAAGTGCAGTGTTCATTTTACATATGGGACAAAAACTTTCCAAAAAGTTCAGCTTCTGTCTCGTCAGTCCTGGAATATTTCCCAAAGGTCTGGGGGATTGCCAAGATGTTTTTTGGCAAATGTGAGACGAGCGTTTGTGTTATTTTTGGTTAGCAGTGGTTTTCACCTTTGAAACCTTTTGCCCAATCTTTTTCTTATTGTTGAATCATGAACTCTGACCCTAACTGAGGCAAGTGAGATCTGCAGTTCTTTAGTTGTTGTTTTGGATTCTTATCTGACCTCCTGGATGAGTAATCAGTGCACCCTTGGAGTAATTCTATTAGGCTAGGCACTCCTGGGAAGATTACCCAGTGTTCCAGGTTTTCTCCATTTGATTGGCTTTGTATTCCTTTCCAAACTGAAGAAGTCAGTGACTTTGTTTCTTGTCTGTTCTTGAGTTTCCTTGGATCGTAGCATGATGTGTTGCTTTTTGAGATCACTTTGTCAGACAGGCTGTCTTTAAGTAATTTTTTGATTCAGTAGTTCTGGTAATAATCAGTCCTGTGTGTAGTTAGGACAATTACTTTTTCACACAGGGCCAGTTTGGTTTGGATAACTTTTCCCCCCCTAATAATTGAAATCATCATTTAAAAAGTGCATTTTGTATTTATTCAGGTTATCATTCTCTAATATTTACATTTGTCTTATGATCTGGAACTAAAAATAAGCAAAAAACTAAGAAATTTGAAAGGATGAAAATTCTTGTTGGCACTGTGCTGTATGTCCATTTGATTTGTAGTCAATCAAATGGACAGACAAATAATAAAACATCATTCCTTACTGTTCAGCTGTATAAAACCTCAATACATTCATGCACCTAAAAGCTTTTAGAAGATTAATTCAAGTAACATACCTGAAATATTATGCAGTGACCCAAAGGAGCTGTCACACGAACAGAATTCAATTAGTGAGGCACATGTGAACAAAATGTTACTCACAGTGTGTAATGGGTGGATTTTCAACATTATTATTATAGATTTTTCTATCATGTACACCCATTTCATTAGAACTAGAGGGCAGATGAAGGCCATGCTATGATATCATATCTTAACGCTTACAGAAGCCTCATTCTCTACTGTACAGACAATACTGCTGACCTGCTTAAAAGGTTCAGAGACAACAAAACATAATCTCCCAACTAAATATGTCACTTCTACTTTTTTCTTCTTACCACTCCTAGCACTTTAAGTCTTTATTGCTACCCAGCCTACAGCCTGTTTTATCTACAGATTCAAACCTGCAACAGCTGCCATGGGTGTCTTACAATAAAATTGTCTAGAGGTATTGAGCTCTACCGTTTCTCCACAATACAGTGATTCTACTTTTTTTTTTTTAAGGTATGGCCGCATCAATACATGTCACCGATTATTAGAGTCCATTACTGACTCTCGTCTGCTAAATGAAGGCGATGAGCGTGGCCTGACTCCACTCCATTTGGCCTCAAAAGAGGGACACACAAAAGTGGTGCAACTGTTGCTGCGCAAAGGAGCTCTCTTCCACAGGTAAAGCCAAACACATGTTGTGTGCACAGAAACATGTACATGTGCAAGCATAAAAAGTACACTGCTCAAAAACATTAAAGGAACATATGGTTTGAGTGATCATATTTTACAGTATACTAACCTGTAGAGAAATGTCCTGTTGACAGTGATTACAAGGGCTGGACTTGTCTGCACCACGCTGCTTCTGAAGGATACACACAAACGATGGATATCCTACTGTCAGCCAATCTCAAGCTGCTGGATAAAACAGATGAGGATGGGGTATTGCTTCCTGTTACTCCAAAAATTTCACTGTGATCTGTGATATTTATTCTTGAACTAATTAATTTGTCCTGACAATTTTTATACTAGGGTTATTTTTCCAGTTTAAATGTTAAAACACAAATAAATGCCATTCGCTCCGAATAAGTCATCCGCCCCACACTGTAATGAATCTGAGAAGGTGTGTTCTGTTGTACTGGCAGAACTCGGCACTCCACATCGCAGCGAGAGGTGGACACATGGCTGCGGTCAGGCTGTTGCTGGCCAGGGGGGCAGAGATCATCTTAAACAAGAACCACACTTCATTCCTCCACGAGGCTTTGCAAAATGGGAGAAAAGATGTGGTCAATGCTGTAATTGACAGTGAAAGGTATTTTGTCAATACAAAAACAAATAGAGCATATTAAAGAACAAAAAGCTTAAATAATTTTTTCATTTATCCGTGCAATATTTAGCTCTTTCTTGGATCTGTAAAAACTATGAATCTATGAATCAGCTACTGATTAGTGGGTTTGTGACAATGATTTTTTTCAGATAGTCCAATCTAATTAGTGAAAGAGGTAGGATAGATTTCTCAAGCTATAAGGGAGCATTTAATCCTCGAGTGACAAACTCACAATCATCAATCACTATTAGGAGTCATGCCATGCCACACAATAAAATGTGGGCAGTAGTGTGAATTGCTATTTGCAGCTGCCTGCAATGTGCCACTGAGAAATATTAAAGTGACTCTACAATCCACTAGTTATAGTCGTTTCTGTAATCTTATTATTTTTTCTTGCAGGTGTGCTGAAGCTGTAAGTCTGTTCAATCCCGAAAGCAGTCAGCGATGCCCCATACTAGACATGATTGAGTTTCTGCCTGAAACTTACAAGGTTTGCTGCTGGCAAAATAAAGAAATAATAAAATAAAATAAAATCCATGTCATAAATCACTGTATACGGTCATCATAACTCACATCTTTCAGCATTTTTGTGTTGTGTGATCTGTTGTTACTTACTAAAGATTTAATTCCTTGTCACTGTGCCGCTTCTGTCAACAGCATCTTTTGGACCGCAGCGTGAGGGAATCTGATGATGACCACAACAGCCCTGATTACCACGTAATCAAACTGCACAATCAAAAACACACAAAACACCCATTAAACGTATTGTTTGAAACACTGATCGGGAAAAAGATTAAACAACTCTTTTTGTGGCCTAGATTGAATATGACTTCAAATGGCTCCAAGCTCCGATTGAAGTGAAAGGGCAGACTTACAATGGGAATAAGGTTCAGCCACTGGCCGCTCTCAACGTAAGCAAACCTTTTTTTACTCTTTTAACAGCTTCACAATCCAAATGTTGTACTTCCACATGATTCACAAGGACTCAAGCTCTATTTCTGTCATGCATCAGCATCTAATGAGGCTCTGTAGACTTCACCGCTTGCCTTGATAACTTGTGGGATCAGGATTGGCCTGTCCCTCCTCAGGGGCAGTGATGACACTTCCTCTATTAATTATTGGAAAGTGACAGTGACAGCTACATAGCCGCAGTGTGTGGCCTATTCAGAAATGTTTTTACTTTCTCTACATAGTTTAGTGACGATGACACTTTTATAACGACGTTCATTGTGCCTTTTTTCCTCCACTCTCTTCCTGCCTTGAAAAATCACAAAAGAACATCCAAGCATCCCTGCTGTGATGCCACCACCAGCACTCTGCCCTTAGCACTCATCAGGAATCAAACTTGTCTGATTGGTTGTTGGCAAACATAAAATAAAAATCTGGTCTCTCTTCCTTGCCTCTTTGAGCACAATAAATAATAGGTTTCTCCTCTGTTCTTGCTACAATCTCCATGTGTTGTTTACATGGTTTCACCATTACAGACATTCAGCCCACCCTTATCGATATAAATATTGTGAACTAAAAGCTTTAAGTATGTTACAAGAGAACAGGTCAAGAGAAAGACTAGCTGTAGCCTCTAAAATGGCCAAAAAACAGTTCACCTCTGCAAAACATTTTCATCAGGAAAGAGAAAATTGCCACCTCAATGAAGGCTGGACATATTATTACAGTGTTACATCTGCATCAATTTCAGCTCGTTGTGCTACCTAAATTGCCAGCAGAGGGTAGTTCAAGCGGGGTTTAATCTGCATGCAAATGTTCACAAATTTGGTGAGTGGCCAAGTCTACAGAGACCTAATAACAGCCTGTGCCAAATCACTGAGGCGAAGATACATGGTGCAATCTTTCCTCTAGTCCTCCGCACAGCAGCCACCCCTTCTTTTCTTGATAGCTTTGCACTATTTGGAAAATTACGACATCTTTCAGTAAATGTTTTTAAAAAATACTGCACCTGTTTACTCCTGCTGATGTCATCGTTTGTCAGGGTCAAGAGTCAAGTTTCTCACTGTCTCCGCCCTAAACCCAAACAACAGAGCGGTTGAGCTGGACTATTTCCAGTGCAACCCCTTTGGTTCTGCGGTGAGCACCTCTGCTTGTGCAAAATGTGCTACTGACCGTGGTTTATTTTTCTGTTACACCTCCTGCAGGCAATGGTGCAGTACAACCGCATCGAGCTCCTCAACCATCCCGTCTGCAAAAAGTATCTGGCAATGAAGTGGTGAGTATTCAGGGGGACTTGACCCATGACCTATATTTATTTTTACAGATTTATTCACCCTCGTCCAGCTCCAGCTAACGTTTTACCTTGAACGTTGGTCCATGGTGTCCTCTGTTTTGTCCACAGGGTTGCTTATGGGAGCATAGCTCACGTGCTCAACATGTTTCTCTATCTGTTGGGCTTGCTGCCCTTAACTCACCTTATAGTGACTCTGAGACCCTCCGTGAACACCAGTGACACGGGCGAGCACGATATCATCATGGTTCCCGTATCTTTCACAGAGGTACTAATGGCTGTGGTGATGAGTAATAATGACAGCATTATAAGGAAATTATGATTGAAAACAAATGATCTGTCGTTCATTACTAGATAAAATGCATCTTTACAAATGTGCCTCGCCATTCAAAGTATGTCTCAACATTTGTTTCACAGCAACGTGTGTCCTTGTCCTTCTCCATGGTGATGGTCTTGGTTATGAATATCTACTCGATAGGAAAGGAAGTGGTGCAGATATCACAGCAGGTACTGTCCTCTTATGGAAGTGTCATTACCTCACATAAAACATGTGCCCATAAATCTGTGCAGCACCGGGTCTGTGTGGACACACAGGCAATCAAGTGTGATGAATGCGTGCCCCCAGATTTAGATTTACAGCCCCTACTGAATAGCAAAAAGTCAGAATGTCACCTCCATGCTTAAGCTTAGCTGTTAAATTTGAGAAAAAACTGATTTTATTCATCTCGTTGCTTCAAAGCGCTGGAAATACGTCACGGATTATTCCAACCAGAGCGACTGGATTTCAGCCATCTTCTCTATACTGTTCGTCGTCCCCCTCATGATCAATGCAGAGGGTTCTTTACACTGGCAAGCGGGGGCCATAGCAGTTTTAAATTCCTGGGTTGGATTTCTCCTTTATCTCCAGAGGTACTATTCACTCTGACTTAAATCCTCCACTTTCTCATAAAGTTGAGGTTACCAACCTGTTTATTCTCCTGTTTCCTCAGGTTTGAGGGCGTTGGCATCTATGTTGTGATGTTCGGGGAGATTATGAAGACACTGGTCCGTATTGTATTGCTGTTCTTCTACCTGATGTTGGCTTTCAGTTTGGCCTTCCATGCCCTGATGCTCAATCAGGTATTAAAAGAACGCAGTGATGCATATAACCATACAATTCCTGCAGGATGAAAGGGTATCATCAGATTTTCAAAATTTTGCATGTATATCAGTGATCTCCAGAGGATTCCTTCAGTGACACGCAGACCATTGTAATAAGATCAGGTCACAATTTTTGTAAGAACATTCCCCTCACCCTTTGTTGTACCACCACACACACCTTAGAAAGCCACCAGAACGCTGTGTTCATGCACCACTGCATATTTTATTGACATGGCTGCTAAAGTCACCTAACTTTAAAACTTCACTGTTGGTCAAAATTTAGGCCTGCACAAAACACTTGTGGGGATAGAACAATTCTTTAGTGTCCAAGCTGGGTACAGAAATGATTAAAACCTAGGCCATCTGGATGTCTGGATATCTGTTATAATAAACTGTTAGACTGACTGTTACTAACATGCAATAACACGTTGCTGTTCTTTTTGTATCATTAGAGGGAGTTTAATAGCGTGCCGCTCTCTGTGGTACAAACCTTTGTGATGATGGTCGGGGAACTGAACTACCAGAACAACTTCCTGGATGAGTATCTGAATCATCGACTACCTTTTGGTATCCTGACATACTTCATTTTTGTGGTCTTTGTTCTGTTCATGCCAATCCTGCTCGTGAACCTGATGGTAAGCACACCCTGATCCCCAGCTGCATCTTAAAGTAGTTTATGTGGCTATACATTTGGCTTGTATGTTACTATAATAATTTCTGTTCTAGTGCTTTGACAGCAATTTTGTTCTAATCATGCTCTTGTCATAAGCTTTGTATTTTCAAAGGTCCCGACCAAAGATTTTTTGTCTTTGATTGTGTTGTAGATTGGTTTAGCAGTTGGAGACATTGCTGAAGTTCAAAGAAATGCTGCGCTGAAACGGATAGCCATGCAGGTTTGTATTAAACCAGGTTATATTTTTTTTAACATAAAAAATACTTTGGATTTTTTTTTTAAATTCACCTTGTTCTTTCTTGATGATGTGGTGTTTTGCTCTTGAGCCATTTTAACAAAATGCATGGAACACTGACACATAACAAGATGATATCAATGATATATTCCTCACCCAAAATTGAACCCCTGACTAAATACCAGCCCTTCTGACCCCAGATTGATCTCCACACCGCTCTGGAAGATAAGCTCCCTTATTGGTTTATGAAACGAGTTGACAAAAACTCCATTACCATCTATCCCAATCACAGGTGTTCCAGGGTAAGCTAAAAAAAAAGAAGAAACAGATGATGTGCAACATGATGATTTATGTCTATAACTTATAGCAGCGAAGTGTTTCTCCTTTATTAAACCTTCACACTTTTGATTGCAGCACTTTCTGAAGAAATTTTTCTATGGTGAAGAGGAAACCAATGAAGTCTGGAATCATCTGCAAGCCAAATCAAAGGCATGCACTCTGATTGAGAATGAGCTCAAAAAGCAGAAGACCAGGTAAGGCATGCACATGAAAGTCAGTTTCCATGTTTCTAAAATCATAAAAGTGTGCAAGCTTATTATTGAGGTAATGGATGAGTATTACAGGTACAATGATCTAGACTGTGCATGCTGAAAGCTAAAGTGGGAATTAAGGAGTGGAAAAGTAGTTTTTGATGCATGAGTGACCCCTACAGATCCGACTCTGTATCTCTGTTTCTATAGTAAGCGCATCAAGTCACCCAGGAGTCTGACCTTCCAGCAGTCTCATTATAAATCTAGGCAAGAGTGAATGAAGTCTGTCACTAAGTGACATGAATTGATTGTTTTGTCTTTGTTTTTCTTTTTCCCTGCAGAATGAAAGAGATGTCATGCCTGCTAGAGAAGCAGCACTGCCTCGTAAAGCTCATCATCCAGAAAATGGAGATCGCCTCTGAGGCTGACGAATATGATGGCCCCGTGAACGTCAGAGGGAGCATGTGGCCCGCTTTAGGTCAGGCTAAACAAAGCAGAGAGACTACATCTCGGTGGGTCCCACTGATGAAGGCCATCGAGGCCAGGCGAAAATGAAGACGATGAAACAACACAAAGTGACAACTAAACTCTGAAAAGTCTGAAAAGACTAGATCTATATGGCATAAAAAGATATTAAATAGGTATAAATGTAATCACTTATATTCCGATTTAACAGCGGCGTTCACTATTTACATGTTGTAACAGTAGTAACAGTTAATTATATTGTTATTAATAGACTTGTCCTAACTTATATGTGGTTCTTGAGACATTAAATACCGGTACTTAAAACGATAATATTAATGGTATTATTGCAAAATCCTTCATTGTTGGATAAAACAGTAACATTTCTTGTCCTGTAGGCTACTTTTAAGTTATACCAGTGAGCTATTGATAAATGATTTCATAGTGTGCAAGCAGTACTGGCATATTTCTATTACGCACGCAGTTGCTGTTTTTGTAAAGTGGCTTGAAGTCCAACTCCTGTTCTTTTACTCTATAGATAAGATGGTTCATCAAACCTAATTTAAATCTAGTTTTTCACTAGATTGACATAATAAACATAGAATTTGTAGCTACAATAACAGTGTGCTTGCATCTATGTATCGTCCATCTGAAATGTGTGCTGTTGCGCCATCTTCTTTGGCTTGTTTCTGTCATTATTATGATGCACTTTGTGACATCTGCTCTTGTAAAATGGTACACAAATAAACATCATTACATCAACAGAAGCCTACATCGTACATTTTGTCATAAAATTCCAGCACACTGTTGGGCACAACTTACTAAATAGCATAAAACAATAAGAAATACATAAATTAAAAAGGTTATAGAAGTTGATGGTTATAGTCTCTGATTTGTGAGCTTTTCACTCAGCAGCTTAATGTGCTGCAAGCTTCTTCAAAGGCAATCATGGGAATCATAAGTGGCTGGGAGGGAAACTGAGTCAGGCCTGTGACATCATGAGCCCGCACCTGTCTCTCTGGTTTTTCCAGCTTAGGGCCGTGATAGAGGTCAAGACCCCTGAAAGTCTTTGCTGACGGACAGATGCTTGCTCTCCCTTCAAGTCAAGTTTTAAGTGTTATTTATTATCGCTGGCCCTGAATCTAATTATTCCCAAGACAAATACAATAACCATGTAGCCATCAATTACACTTATTTTTTGGACAATATGTTCTTCTCCTTTCTCTCTTTCTTTCTTTTTCTTTCTTTTTTTTTGAAGCACAACATGCACAAAATGACAAACGAGCAAAGTTATATCTCAACCTGTTTCTCGGTGACAGTGAATGAAGCAGCAATGTGAAATATGTGTCATACAGCCAATATCTTTCACTGTTAGATTTTTTTTTTTTTTTAAAAAGAGAGAAACACTGTAAAAAGAGAGTTAAATCAGTCAGCAGGATCCTATAACTCGCACCTTCAAGAGTGTCACTCACCTTGCTGACGGATGCAGTGATGGAGGACGAGTTGGCAGCATGCCTGAAGCTCTAACTGTCTTACCAGCACAAGTAGAACCTAATATTTCAGAGTCGTGACATATCCAAGGGTGTGCTGAGCAGAGGGATCCCTCAAAGCAGCAGCTGATCTCTGCTTTTGTGAAAATTGCTTGGAAAAGCAGGATTACAGGAAGCAGAGGAATGTGTCCTTGGATTAAGGAAACATTCTTGCATTCTTCTTCTTCTATGACAGAGGAAAAGTGTTGGAACTGGTAACAATCAACCATATTACAACTGAGGTTTTTAGTTTTTCAGAAAGGTATGACTTGAAGCCAACATGCTGGAATAAAGTTTCACTGTTGGGGTACAAGGCGGCATCGGGCCCAGTGCCGTACAGTAATTTCCTTATTTTCTCTCATGTATGCTTGGCCAAAATCAAGCATACATCTCAGCTGCAGTTAAGTAATCCTTGGCAAAGCCTCGCTATTGTCATTAAAAAAAATGAAATTTCACACATATTACGTGGTGTAATAGCAAACAGGGACCTGGGATTTTCTGGGAATATCTTTCTTGACAGACAAAGAGACGGCGCGAGCAGAGAAAGTATGAATCAAAACTTGAAGAGAAAGTGTGGCCATTCAAGTTTCTTCCAAATATTTGTTTGCATTTTTGAAAAGTGTTTGCATCACACCGGAACATGACTGGTCTTCTTAGTGTTGCGCAAAAGTCAACTTCCCATGGGATCTCAGCAGAGACACTTTTGTCCCTCTTCCCCTCTGCTCTACAGCTCAGTCCTCATATCATTGATTAAACCACCAAACCAATGCACAAAAGAAATGCAAATATGGCCAAGACACCCAGTAAAAATACTTGTGATACTATGAGAATGGTGGAAGCACTATGGTGCCTCCTTGCCTCTGCCACACCCATGTCATGCCAACGCTCCAGATGTCATGGGAACCAATAACAGCTGGGGCTGGTACACACAGGCTGCGTGTGAAGCGCTGCTCCATCTGCAGAAACCCAATCCCTCTGTGAACGCAGCGAAGGATTAAACACTTTTGATAAGGTCCTCGAGACATTTCAAAAACACATCTGTGGGACCACAAACTAGAGGACTTTTTACTGAATATAATGTAGTTGTAATTGTTGCAATGGACTGGACCTAAATCGGGGAATTAGTGCTCTCCAATAAATTTAGAATGTTTAAGGAATTTGCAAAAAAAAAAAAAAAAAAAGGGTAAAATTATTGCACAAACAGCTTTGGAGGAACTTCACTGCATCTTTTGCTATAACTATCTCTGAGGGCAAATAGTTGACAGGACTTAACTTTTTTTAAAAAATTACGATGCAAATGAGCAACATATGTCTTTAACAGTTTAAACAACGAGATGGAGTTGTGGTCTCACTGAGGTCATGGGCGCTCGGACAAAAAAGGGGGAGGAGAAATGCTCAGAAAAAAAACTGTGCAGATGCCAAGTCCATGACACTTAAATTAGAGGGATAGCTAGGCCATGTCTCTTTAGACAGAGCTGTCTTTAGTTCGTGCAGATGGTACTGTAGTGAATCAAGGGTTGACGTTTTAGCGCTTCTGTGGGAAATAAGTTCCACGGTTACCAAATGGGAATTTAAAAAGGAGGTGCTGACTTGCAGCCTCTCGTCATTTACTCCATTCTTGTCTGTCGTCCACAGTGCCACTCCGGTCTGTTTCCCCAGGCGCAGGTGGAGCAGCCATGTCCACTGGCTCTGCTGCAAGTGATGCCGAGGACGACGAGACACGCCACAAAAGGACTACCTCTGCCTTGGAGGCCACCGCGCGGAAAGTCACCTGCTATAATCCCAGCCGGTACTCGGAGGAGGAGTTGGAAGACGAAGGTGTTGAGGGGAGGATCAAGCAGGAGCACAGACTTTCCAAAGCGCACCAGAGGGAAACTCGACAGTCGCAGAGGAACGCGGCAAACGCCAGGGAGAGGGCGAGGATGAGAGTGCTGAGCAAAGCTTTCTCCAGACTGAAAACCAGCCTGCCCTGGGTCCCAGCGGACACCAAACTTTCCAAACTGGACACCCTTCGTCTCGCTTCTAGCTACATTTCCCACCTTAGGCAGCTTCTGCAGGATGACCGATTCGAGAGCAGATTTGCACACCCTGTCAGTCTGGTATGAATGCCAAACTTTTACAGCCATGACAGAAATCAACTTTTTCTTTTATACTTTTACACATTGCTTCAGCAAATATAAAACTAACTGTCCTCTGCTTCTGACTTTCAGTATGAACCCTATTGTCATCTTTGCTGACATGACAGAATGCATGATTTTTCCAAAATGAAAGCAATTCTGAATTAACCATTGTCATTCTGAGCAAATGAATTTGTATTCTTCTCCAACAGACCTGGCCATTTATGATGACAGGAAGGTCAGAGGAAGACATCTCATCATCTATGAGACTTTGTGGAGCAACAGCTTAGGCGACACGTCTTCACCCACCAAGCTCAAGCTCTTCGGCTAAAACCTGAAAACAACAACAACAATAAAAACAAAAAGGAGGGGCATCAGTTTGACCCCATTTTAACCACATGCCCTAAACAATGACTGTGGATTCAAAACTATTATGTTTTACTGTGTGCATGTTTGCTGAAATCAGTATTATGTCACATTTACACTGAGTGTAACATCTAATCTTCATTTATGCTTGATTTTTTTGTGTGTAAAATTTGGATTTAGCAAACTTCTTTAATATCTTTCACCCCATCAGTCTGTGCACAGCATCATTAAACTGTTATATGGCTGAACACACTTTTGATACATTAAACAGTTTCGGCAGCTCGGCCTGTGCATGATGTCCAGTTGCAGTTTGATTCTTTCATTCTGCTCTATGAGGGAATTTTTTAAAAAACAAAACACCTCACAACTTAAAATACTTTCTGCTTTTTGCTAGTTTGGCTTGACACTATGACAGTAACCACAATAATTCACCTGTATTGTAGATCTATTTATTGTATTTGTGTTTTAAAGTCTTTGCATTTGAGACAATGTGAGAATCTGTCTGCATTTATTGTTTCCATAGAAGTTCACCATTTAGCCATATGCATGTATCCATGCATTGAGAACTGCTGGAAAATTCGGCACATCTGCAGAAGATGAACATCAGAAAGCGCTCACACGATAAAAAGCAAATTATAAATGTTGAATATCTGTGCCACTTGCGTAAACAAAACATGTTTTAGAAAGACATGAAAACCTTTTAATTATCAGTGTGTACACATTCTTGACAGATGCACTGAAACTATAAAGCCAGGGAAAATATTGGACCCGTCACACACATACAGGCTCCGTAATGAACTCTAAATGTGACAAAATCTCCAGCGTTGTCACAAAAGGTCCAAATAAGTGGCTCAACCAAATCAAAATGCTAAATTTGTGGTGGTCACAAGGTTAAAGAAATTCTTCTAAGTCCTCATATCAGCTGCTTGGAGCCGCCACACATGACTTCTCATTTTTGGCAGCAGGAGGTTGGAAATCTTGAACACCACACCACACAGTGATAATATTCACATTCATATAAGAGTGGTGAAAAGTTCAGCGAAAAAATCAAAGGTCACTGGTAGAATTCCTCAGTAACCTTCTGCACCCCTCCATACATTGCATATCCCTCTTGCGGGAGCACACACACTCATCCAACTCCATGCTTAGTTGGCAGAGAGAATGGATAACAGTGATCTCTTGATCTGGGAGTCATTTTATCCAGTTAAACCCCCCAAAATGATGTGAGTACAGATGGGCTGAGATCCAAGCCCGGGCAGTCTGGTGGGACAGACTGACAAAACGGTTTAAATGAAAGAGAAAGAGAGAGGGGAGAGGATGAGTTTTCATCAGGTTCATGTAGAGCTGCAGCTGTTGCTGTGTTGGTGAGTTTCCCAGAACTCTGAACTGCTCTCCTGGGAAAAACTGGCCACTCTCTTGGACCCGGCCAGCTAATGAGCTGCCTTCTCACACTCACTCCTCCTGTTGTCGTACCATCTACTTAAAAATGTGGCACCGAGGGACAGCATCTTGTAAATGTCTGACGTCCAACTTGACTGCACTGCAAATGAGGTGCCATTAATCAAAGCGTGGCACGTCAACAGAATGATGATGTTTGGGACCGGTCCACATGCAGTGAGCTGATTCCTTTCCTGAAGGACTGAAGGTTTTTTTGTTTTTTTGTGTGTTTTTTCACAAACCAAACAATTTGTCTCCGTTTATGTCAACACTGGCCAGAGCAAATGAAGACGCCTAATGAGACTTAAGCTGTGTTGTAGAGCTCATGCATTTTGTAAATGTTGCATGAGTGGCATCTAGTGGTGAGGACTGTGAACAAAACACGCAGAAGTTTAATTTAATTGCATTTATGAGAGGAAAAAATATTTAAATGTATATTTTAGATATATTCAATTTCCATAACTTTGTAGATTGGGTATGAAAGACTCTTTCAGAAAAAGAAAGTCCACAGTTTCCAGGTAAAAATGCTTCTTCTATTGTTGATTTAAATTTACAACCATACACGCACACAGTGACAGTCATTTCTAAGTAAATGGACAATGTCAGTTTGCTTCTTCTGGTTTAATATTGTTAAAAGAAGTGAAATGATTTCATCTCAGCATACATGATTTGTACGTATTTTAAGAAAAGCAACTCTTTATTAAAGCCATGTCATCTAGTATTGGAGAATAGAATAGAATAGAATAGAATAGAATAGAATAATCCTTGAATGGGCCCACAAGGGGAAATTTGGTTGTAACAGCAGCAAGAAAAACACATATACAAACAAACAGGACACAGGACACAGAACAGAAACATACACAATATTTTTACATATTTACATCAAGGACAATAGTTACCAAAAACAGAGTACTGTACAGTTATTAAAATTAAATAAAATTAAATACAGATAAGAGGCAAACCCAGGTTGTTGTGTGAATCGGTTGATAAAATAGTGCAAGTTACAGTGCTGATGTAAACATCTTTGTTTGTTGGGAGCAGTTTTGATTGTACAGTCTGACAGCTGCAGAAAGGAAGGACCTGCGGAAATGCTCCTTCATGCATCGAGGATGCAGCAGTCTGTTACTGAAGGAGCTCTGCAGTTCAGCAGCATTTACATGCATGGGGTGGGAGACTCTGTTGATCAGAGATGTTATTTTGGCCAGAGTCCTTCTGTCTCTCACCACCTGCACTGGGTCCAGGTAATAAAAGCAGAGACATCAGGGAACATTTTTTATATGTCATGGTGTAAAACTAGAGCTGTCATTTATAACAGTAGTGACTGGCTTTACCTGCCTGTGCGTTCTGTTCATGCTGGCTTTAAAAAGCCACAGTTAATACTGTACCATTTCTGTTCTATCTATTCTAATCGAGTCAGAATATATGAAAAATTAGAAGAGTTAGTTTGTATTTGTTAAACTAAATCCAAGTGTGTAGAAGTCAATTAAAAAAAACAAAAAACAACAAAAAAAAAGACCTCAATTTCAATCATCCCTAATTTAATAAAACATCCTAGAAACAGTTAAAGTGACAATACTTTCAATCCTAGAGTGTTCTTGGAAGTCATCACAAGACCTTTGCTTTTATATATATATTTTTCAGTCTTTTCTTTTCTTTTCTTATTGCAAAGCAGGAAACCCTAAACGGTTCCTCATCTGATAAAGGGTTAAAAATCCGGATGGAGAGCTGTAAGGTCAGCTGAATCAGAAATGAAATGAGTCTACTGTCGATCAGAGACTTTTAAATGCATGTATTTTAAACAGAACAATGTTGAATATTTATCACCAGCAGAGGTCAGCACATCTTCACGTAAGTCATCAGGGTAAGGCCAGACTGAAACTCTGACTACCCTCCTAAAATTGTACAGCGTATTTAGAATGATGTTAAATTGATATTACATTGATTTTCAGTGATTTTTCATTTATTGGTTATTTATTTATTTATTTTTAACAGTAATTTGAATGAGAATACACCAGCAGCTCATTTCCTCTCTTGGTTCTCGTTTCCATTCCACACTGAAATATGTATTTCTTCTTTGTCTTATATATATTTTTTATTTAATTTATAATTCTTTAAAAAATATATATCATTAGAATGAACACACTGTTTTGATATAAAATTACCTAATCAGCCATCAAGGCTCAGCACCATCGAGTTTTTTTTCTTCTTTTTTTTCCTTTTTTTTGTACATCTGAAACTTTTTTTTATTATTTGTAGAAGAATTTCCATGAACAGGAAGGAAGTGTAGCTCCAAAGCCGACATCGGGGGGTTCAGTAAGGCTGCCATTGTAACTACCCCAAAAACACTGACTTTAGGCCTGCAGACTGCAGGAAACCAGCCTACATGCTTTGGCTTTTTCATAACCACAGTCAGCATGTTTGTTGTTCAGAATCAAGTACGCCAATACTGCTAATGAGAAAAGGCATATGCTAATCAACAACTGTTTAAATCATGCTAATGTACATGCTTCTCCATGGGGAGATTAGTTCCTCTCCTGTGTCCAAGCTTAATATAAAAAACAAACCTATGATTGATTAAGAAAATGAAGTTGAGGTGATTTCTATAATAAAAAAAATAAAATGTAGTATTTTGTATTATTGGTAATTAGTTCTTAAGATAACTTGCTGTATTCTCATTAGCTTTGATGGTATGCCTATATGTGCCTACATCTCTATGAATACGGGTGTGATCTCAGCAACTTCCTTTTTTAATGTAAAAAATAATATATATATCACTGGTGTTTTGTTTGCGAGGACATAACCATGAAAATGTAAGTCTCTAAAGTGAGGGAGAAAAAAAGTGTATCTGTTTTCTCTGGTGCGTGAGTGTGAGAGATAGGGGCAGACGCAGCGAGGCGATCTGTCTGGTGCACAAGACTTCCTGTTACTCTGTGGAGATGACACACTCTTCTGTCAGATGATTGGGTTACAGCGCAGGGCTGGTAGACTCCTCTCAGGAGAGGATTCAGGCTCTTTGTGGCAAGATGAGGTGGATGCGCTGAAAGGGAAGGCAGACGCAAGTGAATAATAAAAGAGCAGAAGAAGATGGCAGAGAAGATGCACAAACAAGGAGGGGCGAAGACAGCTGAAGGTGAGGCGGATTGACAAAAAATGAAAACAACATCTACGCAAGCCTCCAGGCCCTTGCTTGGCCTCATTCACCATTGTCTCCCTAACTGGGTGACAGGACAGGAGTATCAGCCTTGCACGGCTGTCTGTTGACTGGGTAAGCTGCTGAGCTTCTTGGGTGGCGTCCTGGTTCCAGTGTTCCTGCAAACAGGAGCCAGAAGAAACAGATATTTGCGTTTGCTCTCAGGGCATGTGAAACAGTCCAAGCCATGTTTACAAGGATTGGGCGGTGCCCCTCGGGCTTATTATCTTGTCCTCACCTTTCTTTCTCTCTCACAAAGAGATTCACACCAACAGGTATTTTCCCCCCACTATGCTTGCTTTATGTTCACACTGACTGCACATTTTCACCCATTGTCTCTGAGTTCCTGCTGGTTTTGGTTCTGCAGATATGTACATTACTGTGTTGCAATAAACAAGCTATGAATCATGTCAATTGTGCCCAGTAATAGGTGCACATTAAAAAAAAGAATGAAAGAAATCCCACATGCAAAGTGTTACCTAAACACTCTTTTAGGTTGAAAAAAAAAACATTAATTCATTATTAAATGGAATATAAATGACACAAAAACATCTTCTAAAAACTCCTTTGGCATTAACACATAACCCTAATGAGGTCAGAAATTTTTTTATTTAAAACAAGGATTTGCACTAAAATCCTCAGACTAGACCGAATAGCTTTCACACTTTCTAAGCTGGTACCATCATCATTCCAGTTCGCCCTCCGGTGGCATATTCTCCCTGAGTTCATCTTCTGATGTTACAAAGATGGCCACAACCTGACAATGGAGATAATATTTTCCTTTACAATGGCTCCCACTATCTGCTCAGGGCAAGGGCTCAGTAAGTAGCCCGGGTTTTCCCATCCCTGTCAGACAGCAGCCCAGCCCAGTGGAGAAATGAGTCCCCAGGTTGCTTAAAGGGCTAACCTGTCAGCGGTCCAGAGGGATTAGCCATTCACAGCCTCCATATTGTTCTCGAGGCCACAATAGGCTGCATGGGGCCCGACCCTTTGTCATCAACTCTGTTGTGAACCTTTGCTGGGGCAACAAAAATGTAACACACCTGCAACTGTGGATTAGAACTTTTTTCCACATTCTTCTCCTCTTGTTTTCTCTTGTCTTTTCTTTCTTTTTTTCTTCTTTCCGGGCACTTTGCCCGTGGCTGTGCTGTCCACATCAAAAGGCATCTTTAAGATGCCAAAAAACAACCCCCAAAATCCTTAATTCACAAAGGAATAGTGGGGAATACAGGCAGAGGTTTTAAAGTGCAATTCCAAAAAGAGAAAATAAATATTTTGGAAGATATGTATCTATACAATTTTTGAAATCATTTATATTGTTTCACAAAATTGCTCTAATGAAACCATTTACGTGCCCTGGGTGTTTTCACAAGATCAAATAAATGTCAGGAAAGCTATCTTTTTCAGGCATCAGTCTTATTTTGACATCCCTGCATCACCTTTAACCTTAAGGAGAAAATATTCTGTCACGGGTCTCTGACTGCCACATCCCAGCAACTAAATCCCAAATCCAACCTTTTTTCCTAAGAGCCTTGAACTTTCCATGACCACATCAGAAATCAAAGCGATTGCACG
This sequence comes from Pelmatolapia mariae, assembly GCF_036321145.2. Lineage (NCBI taxonomy): Eukaryota > Metazoa > Chordata > Actinopteri > Cichliformes > Cichlidae > Pelmatolapia > Pelmatolapia mariae. The sequence continues at coordinate 20,995,168 of NC_086235.1, read as the reverse complement.
GTTATCATGTGGAACGTGATGTCTTTAAAAAAAAAGTGGAAGAGAGACATTTATTGCAATATTTTCTTCTTTAATGCCTCTGAGGAGGGTTTAGTATGCACAGGTGCAACACAAAAGTTTTAGTTTTTTTTAGAGAAAGAGAGATTAATATCTGAATTTTTGTGTTACAGTAGAAGTACATTAACACAGAGCAGTAATAAAGTAGTCTCACTTTGTACTTTAAATGTTGGTCAAATTGTTTCCCATCATCAGCCAAGTGTTACTCAGTTTTGAGGGATTTCTTTTTAAATTTTTTTACACTCATTTAAATTTTGCTGAAGCTTTTTTTTTTTTTTTTTTCAAAATAATAGCGTCTTTTCATTTTTTAACTTGAAAATTGATTCAAATTGGAAAGTTTTTCAAAGGAAACTCAGTTTGACTCTGAACTGGAACGTCAAATAGTTCCCTGTAACCAAATTATTCACATTGCATAAGTGCCAGATATCTTCATCATCACCATACATTTGGGATAATTTTTTATGATACATCCAGAGCCAAATTGCTGGAGTGGGGATTATCATTACTGCACAAAATGATCTCTTTGGGCGAACCCTGGGGTCACCGTCATACATAAGACACAGCTGACAGTGACACTTGGCCAGTTAACACTGTGTGATTGATTACCTGTAGGCTTGCAAGTGCGCATGCAGGGTTGTCTGTGTGTGTATGAGATGTACGTGTGTCTATGTGAATGCGTGCGTGTCTGCAAACCCCCTCCCTCCCCAAGAGAGCCTCTATGGCCGGATGGTGTATCAGATGGCACGTTAATTACTCAGCCTTCAAAAGGGGGCTGTCCTGGGTAGAAGTGAGTAGAGGACTGATGGCTGTGCGGTGGTCAGGAGAGGCTGCCTGTAGGGAAAAGGTGTAGAGATGAGGGGCACATGTGGAGATCTACATGTGTATCCCCCCGCATCACACAGATGGGTGAGTGCTTGCACAGGTGGGCAGTGAGGTTATCATAATGAGAAGACAGATGTAAAAAACTGCCACTCTTTCTCTCCCCGCTACGTTGTGACTTTTGGAAATTGAATTGAGTGGTGGCAGTTTCAGAAACTAATGCAATACAGCTTGTGCTGGCACATATGACGTGTAAAGGTGCAGCTCTTTACACATCTGAACATCAGCAATTGTTATTTGTAGTACTTCCTCTACTACCCGACCAATTTTGGACAAAAAGTGAATTATTCTGCTTTTAAATGTGTTTTGGTTGCCACACTTACCAATAAAGGATACATGCAATGTGTAAATGTTAAACACTCTGCTATATTCACCAGCTAGCCACTGAGTTTGTTTGAGAATGCTTTAGTGATGGGCTTCTGTGGGTAAATATGATGATAACGGTATAAGTTAACACAATTAAAGGCTGGAAAACCAAAGTAGCAATCTGAAAGATGCTGTGGAGAGCTCCTGGAAACAGGTGATCGTTCTTTCTATGGTTTTCAGCATAAATCTAAAAAATTATAAAAATTATTGATCAAAAACACTTGTTTGTCTTTACATATTTGTAAGCATGTGTTTGTCTGTGCGCTTCAGTGTGTGCGAGAGCAGTCCACAGCCAACAAACAGGAGGACAGTGGAGATGGGCACTGGCCTTTGACCCCACCTGACCCTAACCATCCCCCTGGTTTTCAGTCTACTACCCCATCACACACATAGACAGAGCTTATAGTTCCCAAAGCCCTCTCAGACCCCCGTCTTCTGTCGGTCAGATGAAAGATGCCGGGAGTTGAGAGGGACCTGACCCGTGGGAGAGGTGGAGGATCCTGCTGTTTGGCTAGTCGGTGGTGTGGAAAGAGGCAAACAGGCAGCTTCAAGGACAGACTGATGGAGCCCTAAATCCATAGAGGTTTTTCAAGGCCATGCATGACAGAGGAGCCCGTTTGTTCTGTCGTCATATAGAGACATACTCACAGACTTGAAAAGACACACGATCAGTGTTTCTCTCACTATCTCTTCCTCCGTCGCAACAACGGAAAGGCGCCCACTCAGACGCTCACGCACACTCTGTATCTCGGCTTTCTCTTTGCACATGTAGGCGTCTTTCTTTATATTCTGGGCCTGTCACTCTGATTAATTGGTGCCTAATAACGAATGCACAGCTAATATTAGGGAACCTGTTTTTATCACTTTCTGATGTGTCATATTTTAATTCTCTCATCTATATCAAAGCTCTGAGTGTAGATGCAGCTCAGCAATATTAAAACACAGTTCCCTGAAAGTGATTATGCTGTATCTAAACTAATACATTATTATTTATGACTGAATGCTGATATTTTGGAAAGAAAGTCATGCAAAAGGCCTGCTGCCTCAGCCCGTGACTTTGATTAATCTGTGCGATAATGACGACACGTCACAAACCCTGGTGGGTGTGTAATCACCATAATCATTTAATAATTATGTTGTATTCATAAGGACTCAATGTTTAATGATGTGTTTACTCACTTCATCCTCACTTGATTAGATCTAATAACACCTCAGAAATAGAGAGTAGTTCTTTTGTTTTTTTTAAATAATAATTACTTGCGGCTCTGGTGGATTTGTAATTGGCCTTTTTTTACGCATTGAAATGTACAAACAGTGATGGCTCATTTGCATCTATATTGCAAATGAGAAAACTTAATAATATCTAATGTCAACAATCATAGGCTTGAATTTCACAATCTCTCATAGCTGAGGACCATAAAATACAGTTTTGTAGCATGAAATTTCCTTTGAAATCCCAGAGACACCTGATGCTTGTTTGAGCTACTTCATGCGTCTCACACCAGCCTCCTCCATGTTTTTATTAAGCACCCTGCAATTTCAGATCCCTGTGTTCCCCTCCCGGTTTCCTCAGCCTATGGTGTGCAACAAAAAGACACACCGCAACGCCGCTCGCCGACTCCCTCGCGCTTCTCTGTCTCTCCTTTTTCATTTACAAGGTGACAAAGCTCGCTGCAGTGTCTCTGTGCAGCTGGCATCTCCAGTTAACAGGGAGCTCCCATGCGATCTATCTGCACGGTGCTCATGTTATCTCCAGCGAGGGCATTTAAAGCTCTATGTCTTTTCCACATGGCCCAGACTAGTTTAATTACTCAGCTTTGCCTCAGCTGTAACTGTTGCACGCCCACCCCTCTGTCTGACTGTGTGGGAACTTGAACGGAGGTGGACAGGGTCTGTATATAATACAGTGATATAGTACGTTAACATAAAGGCATATAGTGTGCACACTAAAACAGGTGACTAATAAAAGGAAATCCACAAGTTGATCACTGCAATGAAGGAATCCGGTGGCTGTGGTTATGGTGTTTGGGGGGCATTTTTTCCAGCATTTTTTCCACTTGTCCTGTTTGATGAAACAATAACTGCACAGCCAACACAAAAATGTTCAGAGTGATCACATAGGATGATTTCTATCCTCATGGGAGTGCTCTTTTGTGGCATGCCAGTGTTGCAATCTGGAGATCACAAGGGGTTACTGGATAATTTGATGAGCTTAAAAATGACGTAGATACGGCCTTCACAGCAAGAGAAGTGAGCAGACTTCTCCCCAGCAGACTTCCAACGATGGGGCGATCGTGGCTCAAGAGTTGGGAGTTCGTCTTGTAATCGGAAGGTTGCCGGTTCGAGCCCCAGCTTGGACAGTCTCAGTCGTTGTGTCCTTGGGCAAGACACTTCACCCGTTGCCTACTGGTGGTGGTCAGAGGGCCCGGTGGCGCCAGTGTTCGGCAGCCTCGCCTCTGTCAGTGCGCCCCAGGGTGGCTGTGGCTACTATGTAGCTTGCCATCACCAGTGTGTGAATGTGTGTGTGAATGGGTGGATGTCTGGATATGTAAAGTGCTTTGGGGTCCTTAGGGACTAGTAAAGCGCTATATAAATACAGGCCATTTACCATTTACCATTTCCAGAGACTCCAAGAATCAATGTGAAGGTGGCTCAACACTTTACTAAGACACTTTACAGGGTTTTCCCCCCTTTATATCTCTTCCATTGGCGCCTTGATGGACAAGTACTTAGATTTTTATCTTCTAATATAATTATAATTCTAGTATTATTATCACCATGATTTAAACAGTTCTTACTGAGTTACATTAAATCAGTCTATGTCTTAACTATACTTCAAAAGAAGGTCTCATATGGCCACATAAATCCAGTTCCCACTCTTATTCTTGATTCTTCCACAAAAAAAAAGAAAAAAGACAGCTATGCCATTCATGAATTCTCCCAGCCCCATAACAAAATCTGACACTCTACAGCCCACTATAATTAGGGGGGGTCACTATGATCTAAATATGTAAGTTTTACTGTTGGCATAGATGCGCACAGGGTACTTATTCTTTTTTAGATCTTTTCACCCCAACATGAAGACATTTTTTACTTTTTGTTTATCTGTTAATACTCATCTTCAGTGATGTGCAGTAATAAAAAGCTTTGCCTTGTGACCATGTGAAGCAACGAGATATAAATTCTGATTTGACCGAGTTTAAATTTAATCTTGGGTTATTCCAAGAGGTTATTCCCATAATTCAACATTGTATAAAATAATGTAATTTGCCCGAACAAAAACTAGCCAGAGTTGCGTTCATGTGATACTGCGGGCTGACTGGGTCAGGATTCTCTGGCTCTGAGGAGTGCGAGAAGTTGAGACACTCTGATAGGATCAGCTCGAATGACCTTTTCACTCCTCTCCTCTCCTCATCCCCCCCCCCCCCCCCCTTCACTCCATTCCCTCTTGGCACCACTGGCGCTGGGTGGCACCCAAGAGCTGCTCGGCCCGAGGGGTAGGATTACAACAACCAGGGCCTTGACTCACATGTTTTAACAATTTCCTCCATTCTCAGCAAAATTATGCAAATATTTTAGTCCAGTTTCCTTGAGTCTGGAACACCAATTAAGAGTGTCTGTTTGGTTTTCATGACAGCTGTTGAGGAGACTTGCAGACAGGCAGGCCTTTACGCTGGAGGTGAAGGGCTCCCAGCATGGAGGCTTGGACCCAGATGTAAGACATGCAGATACACAGGAGGCTGCACACAGTGAAGCGCTACTGATGAAGTGAGAGTGGAGCATAAAAAGCAGGAGAGTATTGAGATAAAGAGGCTGAAAATGAAGTCTGAGAGGCGGAAGATTAAAGCTCACAAGTGGGAGAAAACATAACAAAGACAGATAGGAAGATATTAAGAAGATATTAAGATAATATAAGTGGGATTTCAAAGACATTAGTATACATGGTAGGGTTACTATTATTTTCCAAAGCCAATATAGATTTTAGAAGAATAGCAGACCTTTGGCTTGGCATTTATTTAAAGAAAACCTCCTTTCTAACTCCCTTTTGGCTTTCAGTGCACCAACACAATTGAGGCTTATCAATCTGTTGTGATGAACTTCCAAAACTGCTCTTTCAACAGCCAGTAAAGTCTAAGTAGTGTGCTATTCCCACCATTTAAAACTAACAACATCGGCAGGTCACAATTTTAAAATGAATTCAGTGCTTGTTTCTAATCAGCCCTTCTTGCTCTGTGATTGATTTTTTATGCAGTCCCTTATTTTCTTTTTCTATCTCTGGCACGTCCACCCTTAACATGCTTAAAAAAGGCTACAAAGTCCACTCTAACGCTCTGGAAACCCAGCGTTGCTTTGAAGGAATGATGGCCCAACAAACTCTCCAGCATGGTGAAGGTTTTAATCGAGGGGATTGTGCTGTCTGGATAAAAGTTCCCCGTGCTCTCCAAGGGGGGGATGGATTGAGGTCATGGCATTAAAGTATCTCCCTCAGTTCAAAGGTGCGCATGAACGAGAGTCCAGGAGAGAGATTCATCTTGGTTAGGAGAAAACCTCTTGAAAGCAGGGCATGTAATTGCACTATGGGGCGTGACGGACCATATCGTTATTAAACGGTATTGTTAAAAGAAATAGGAGAAAGGGGTCAATTTTGATGTAAGTCACTTTATTGTGACATTTGATACGAGCCCGTCACAGATGCTGGTGATAGATTTAGGTTTAGCTTTGATGAGCCTATCAATCATTATAAAAAACAACATGAAGGTCGATGTCATTTGGGGGGAGGGAGGTATTTTATATAATTTATGTGATATTGCTTTCTAAAAGGGTGAGATGAAAGGTCTAAAAACATTTTTTAGGTCAATATTGCTATTTTATTATAGCGGGATTTCCCTCAATACGCCATAACAATTAAACATTTTGGCACACAACTTTTTTCTTTTTGTCTTTATCTATGATTGTGTGCAATTTACCTGAAAGGAGTTGCTGAGAGTTGAATGAGAGAATTAACATCACTCTCACATTTTCTCACAGTCCACCAACTGGTTTATAACTCAGCACAAAGACTGAAAAGGCAACAAAGGATGTTACTTAGCTCTGGCCAAAGTTGTTTGTTACAGCACTCACACTGTTTTATTCCATATAAAACGATGTATCTGTATACATGTGATTCAAAGAGGTTGTGATACCTGCTGCTGGGAGAATTTGCTGCCTTCAAATAACGTTAGTGGTTTATCTCTTTCTACTAAGCTTAGCCAACTGGTGGCTACCTGGTTTTATTTCTCTTATCAAGTCTTAGCAAGTAAATGGTACAAAAATGTGCTGAGTATTTCAAAAGCCCACAATAGGAAAAGGTGAAATCATTTAGTTTCACCTGCCAGTTGTGTCTAGTCCTTTTATCTCATTCAGAGTAATGGACTTCTTCATCTCTCACTCTGCAAAGTCTCCCTCTGTATTTTCTCTTTCCCCTGTTTCCACACTCCCCCCTCTGTGGTGTCTCCCAGAGTTCTTAGCGTGGCTGGGCCTTCCTGCTCCAGGTGGTCTGCAGCCAGCCACCTGTGTTGTCTTTGTGGCCCTGTCATCTGTCTCCGGGCAGGCTTTGTGGGCTTGCCAGTGTGAGGACAGGCCTGGTGAGCGCTGATGATGGAGATAGTTCTTTCTGCTGCTGCTTCTCCCAGATTCTCCCAGGACTCCAGTGTTGCTGGACATAAGGAGCTATGTGTACACTCCCAGCCAGGACCAAAGAGAAATCCTGGGAAAGTGTCTGAATTGTCTTCTTCCTTCTAATGTTGTAAGGGATAAGTCTAAATGCTGACGTTCATCCAAAGGATGGATTCACAAGTTTGCACATTTAGATTTTAAATAATGGATTAAAGTTGATTTTGGGTCACCTCAGGCTTTATACAGTAAGTATCATTAGATGGCATTTTATTTTTTTTTTAAGATGGCCTAATCTGGTTTCTGTGAGTTTTTCTCTTTTAAGAAAGTAAAAAAACAAAATCAAGCTCTGACTCACAAGCTTTCTAAGCCATTGCCTTTCTATAACACTTGTATACAGGTACTAAAATAACACAGCATCAGAAACACAAGCTGTAATGTGCTTTACCAGGATAATGCAATTTTCTTAATTTCCAACTGAGAGAAACATGATTCAGCCATGGCGCCTATTTTTTTTTCCTCTCTCTACATAACACCACAGAATAAAAACCCAGGTGAAGAGGAAAGAGCTTTGTAAAGTTTTATATGAATCAATTCTGGTTTGTCTGGCAATTATTATCTCAGTTAACAAATTCATTTATTTATTAATCATTTAATTGCTACTTGACAGGTGAACTAGTCATATTTCAACTACAAAAAATACAAAAAATGTTGTTTGTAAGAAATGTATTGAAATGGGCCCCAGAAAGCCATTAAAACCCAGTCGAATGATTGTTAGTTTGCTCATGTACTTCTTTGATCAGGACTGTCACACAGGGCTTTATTGAAGTGGCAAAAGAATGACATTAATTTACCGTACAGTCACGTAAACGTAACCAGGAAGGACGTGATTTAGGAGCAAACACTCAACAAATAAACAAAATAAACTGATGACTGCTGTGAGGTCAAAGTTTAGCTACTTCTTTATTTACCATTACACCACTACGTATGCTCAACATCCCGGGTAACGCTCCCCACTTCTTCTTCCCTCCATTTCCCCTCCGTTACATATTCAGAGTTTTATTTATTCCTCATCCGGAGGGGAGAGTGTTGATAAATGACGGCGCTGCGCCCTGGGACTCTCCTGTTTAAGGAGCGCCGAGGCGATTTATGAGCGCGCTCTCGCAGGCTTCACCGTGATTAATCGACGCCGTCCTCCGCGGCCACAGGCGGGGCAGGGGCAGCCGGCCCTCCACTGTTTGGATAGGGAGATAACATCAAAGCAGCCTGCTGCTTGTGTTAAGAAAATACTGCATTCTGGGTCAGCGCAAATGAATCCAGGAGGAGCCTGAAACTGTTTTTAATGGCATTCCCATCGATATATTATCACTCTGCACAATTTGGGCGTATAGGTCCTTAAATGACATGTGCAAATGTCTTTGTACCTTCAACCCCAGATGGTGCTTGAGGCTAGACTTGACTTTGATGATCTAACTGTTTATGGCATGCTAAATTTATGAGCGATGTGTGGGTGTGCTTGTCAGTGAGGGTAAACATTACCAATGTGATTTCCCTTAATTACTAAGTAATAATATATTAGTTTGTTTTGTTGTTTTTTTATTATAGCTAATTAGATTGTGGTCTAATAGTAATAATAATCTTAATAATAATAATAAGAAGAAGAAGAAGAAGAAGAAGGAGAAGAAGAATTGAAGTGGTAATAAAAACATCAGTTAAATTTGCACACCTGCATCCTTGCTCAAAGGTCAGCGTGATGAGCTGGATGCTTCAGGGCTGCTCTTGCTGCAGCTCTTTTGATCTCTTCAAAATGACCTGCTCACCACAAGGCTAGAAAGCCCTCTTGACTCGCGTTGGCCTAAAAATAAGAGTTTGTCCCCGGGAAATGACACTCAGTGCTGAAATCTCTGTTCACTAATTTGCCCACACAGAGACCACACATGAATCAAAAATGTTTTTTGTTTTTGAATGCAATGAATACATTAATTAGCCAGGTCTCTTCCACAGTATGCAACAAAGTAAAACAATCCCTGCTAAGTCCTCCTTTATTTCTTATCTCATTTACACATCAAAATAGTTTCTTTCCTTTCCCATTGTGAGAACACCGTACTCCTCAAGTCAGCTGGGAATCACTGGGCGAATTTCCGCTCTTTATTTTCTACTTCCAACTGCTTCCCCAAGTTCCTAAAAGGATGCCAATTTAGCTGAAATCGGGCTGAATTGAAAGGCGCACTGTTACCTGTCCGCTGGGGTAGAACCTCTGCGGTGGCTGCCCTTTCCCATGCTTCCACCGCAGGACCTCAACCGCAGGCAGACAGAGGGGACACCTGTTTCCTCAGAGAGGTTGGCTTGCATCTGAAATCTTAGTGTCGGCCCTGCCTATTGAGAGTGGGCAGTGTGATAAGGCCCTCGCACTGTGATGGGGTAGAGGAAACCTGAGAAGAGAGCAGGAAAGGGGATGCCTATAGCCAGATGAATCTGGTGCAATTTGCCAAAACACTGTGCCTCCTTCCCCAAGACGATTACCCACACTTGCAATAGAAAAGCCTTTGTCTGCTATGAGTCTCCACTTATCTATTCTTTATCGTAATGCAAAGGGAATAATGGTCTACCTGTGCTGCGGTAAAGGACAAAGTTTAGTGCAAAAGGGAGGAGGTGAAATTTAATGTGTCTGTAGCTGCTGGTGTAAATCAGCGCAGTTATAGTCTGGTAGGAAAAAACATTGGCCTCTTCTAGAAATACCTTTGACTCAAAATCATAAATTGTTGGCACAAAAAGCCCATCAAACTTTACGTTCTTTGAACTGTTTGTGTGTTTTTGGCTCCACTCTGCCACCATTCAGCTCCTATAGAAACAAAAGAAGCACAGAGGTTGATTTGAGAACCAAGAACTCGTGCAACGGCCCATTGAACAGGATAACTTTTTAAACATGTGGTAAAAACAGTGAAAGACTTAAAGATGAATGTGATCTCTGTCTCTTTTTTCTTTTTTCTTTTTTTAATCCCTCATGGTTACAGCATAAACTAAGCCCACTGCTATTTCCTGACTTTGTTCTGACTACAAGCTTCTGAGCATCTTTTGTGAGGAAAAGCAACAACATCTTTCTTTCTTTCTTGACTGAATGTTGCCAGGAACATATGGGTCACAAGGGCAAACACATTCCAGCGAGAGTTTGTCCAAAATGTTTCCGCATGAGCCCCTCAATGAGGCTCATACTGCCTGTCTTCTCACACCATATATCATCAACCTTTCCCACTGAGCTTGTGTCACCTTCCCCACACCCCTCCCCTTTGATGTCATGAGATACTGGAGTACAATTTGTAATCACTGTTGAACCAAGCTTCGGCGCAGCCTCAGGCAGGCCCCAGTTGATCGCGCTCTATGTTTTTATGTTTTCTTTTTTCCCCCTGCACTTCCGTAATATCTCAGGGTACCCCTGCTGATATGCCTCAATTGCATAAAAATGTCATGCGCCTCAGTCCTCAAATATGTTGAAGATGTACCCTAAAAGACTAGATGGGCAACAAGGGGCTTATAAGAGAGGCCTAGGTCAATGTCTTTCTGCTGCCTTTCGGGGAAGAAGAAAAAAAAAAACAGCAGGCAGCTCTGCTAAAGGAAGTGAATAGTCTGAGGAGCAAAGATGCAGACTCCTGACATTTTTAAAGATTTATTTTCCCTTTGATTTTCACTTTTGAAAAAAGAGTGCGGTGAGAATATTTTACCTTTAAACTACAGTAATGTTTAAATGATCGTTATGTTTGTGTATATATCTCATGGAAAGCACAAGAGGTGATTTTAAAGTAGGGCAGTTTTGTTGTTTCTTATCACAGTCTCCATAGAAGCTGCTTTTCGTGTACTAATGTTTAAAGAGCTTGAAAAGAAGGTGACCAGACTTCTTCAAGTTTTGTTTTTGTATTTATTTATTTTGATTATGATTTATCTCTCATTGAAGAAGCTTCTTCAGTTCTAAAACCAAAAGGTGGAGGGTCCCAGGTATTTAAACCCTAGTGGAGGTTGCCCCTTATGAGGTGGTACTGAAAGTCGTTGATCCTCTATTAATCATGTGTGTCACCACAAAATGTGTATTTATAAGCAGAGCTATATAGACAAAGCTCCATAGAGTAGTGGTTTCCATGTTCACCGTATAAATGAAAGAACTCTGCTTCAGTTCTAGATGGAGCCACAAATCCCTTTGGGGTTGCATCAGGAAGGGCAGCTAGTGTAAAAACCCTGCCGTGCCATGTGGAGCTACCTGCTGTGGCAGCTTCTTGTGAGTAAGGGAACAGCTGCAAAAGTAATTGGCTCTGCCTGATTGCTTAGTTTTGTTTTGTTTTTTATTTCATATTTTTTACACTTGCATTTTTGTAGATCATCAAATAAATGTTAATATTAGACAAAGTTAACCTGTGTTTTGCAGGTTTTATAAGATAATTTCATTTATTAAGTGAAAAAAGATATCTAAACCTGCCTGGCTCTGTGTGAAAAAGTGATTGCTACTCTTGATAAATCATGAATTAAGGTTGATTTACCAGATTTTTTGGAACACTTTTACAAGCCACAGAGGCCTGATTACTGCCAGGCCAGTTGAATCAAGAAATCGCTTAAATAGAACCTGTCTTACAAAGTGAAGTAGGCTAAAAGATCTCAAAAAGCAACACATCATGCTACAATCCAAAAAAACAGCAGAGAATCAAAGCATTTGACATGTATTAGTCTGGAAAGGATCACAAAGCCATTTCTAAAGCTGGGACTCCAGTGAACCACACTGACAGCCATTATCCACAAATGGAGGATATTTTAACAGCAGAGAACCTTCCCAGGAATGGCCAGCCTACCAAAGGTTCTTCAAGAGTGAAGAAACATCTCATGCAGGAGGTCACAAAAGAACTCAGAGCATTACCTAAAGAACTGCAGGCTTCACTTGTGTCAGTTTAGGGTATGAGTTCATGATTCAACAATACAAAAGAGATTTTATTTGCTATAAATTAAGTCCTGACGATCACCAAGACTTCTGGAAAAACATTCTGTGAACTGATGAGACAAACGTTGTATTTTGTGGAGCGTTTGAGTCCCGTCTGGCACACAACTAACAAAACATTTCATGAAGAGCGCATACCAACAATCAAACATGGTGTTGGTAATATGATGGTCTGGGGCTGTTTTGCTGCTTCAGGATTTGGACAACTTGTTGTAACTGATGGTAAAGCTCAAGCACACCCGGGTTATGCAGCAGGACCACCAGCAAGTCCATCTCTGAATGGCCAATAAATAACAAAACAAGAGTTTTTGGAGTGGCCTAGTCAAAGAATGGACTTAAACCCAAATGAAATGCTCTGGCATGACCTTAAACAGTCCGTCCATGCTCGAAAACCCTCCAATGTATTTGAATTAAAACAATTCCACACAGAGGAGTGGGCCAAAATTCCTCCACAGTGATGTGAAAGACTCATTGCCATTTACTGGAAATGCTTGATTGCAGTTCTCGCTGCCAAGGGTGGCACAACCAGTTATTATGCTTAGGGTGCAATTACTTTTTCCACACAGGACCAGGTAGGTTTGGATAACTTGTTTCACTTAATAAATAAAATCATCATTTAAAAACTGTGTTTTGTATTTTAGCAGGTTATCTTTGTCTAATATCAAATTTGTTTGATTATCTAAATTTGCAAAAATAAAGAAAGGGGCAAATATTTGTTTTACAACACTGTAGCTGCTGCATACAGGTTGTTTTTTTTTTAATTAAATTTTAATGAATTATTTTCTTAGGTTATTAAGGTAAATTTTGTTTTTGCACAACAGAAAAATCAACATACCTTATTAAAAAATAACCCACATCAGTTTTACTTCAGGCTGTTTATGTCTGAGCATTCATGTCTTTCTGAAAAGTCAGTATGTTTTCAAAGTCTTGGGTAACACCTTAGTATGGCTTCCTAATTTATTTCCCCACCCATCCTGTGGCTCAGGACCAAAGGAAAAAAAAACCTCTTTTGTGAAAACAATAGAAGACGCCGTGTTATTGGGGACAGTCCGTTAAGCTGTCCTCACCTCTTCACCTGACCCGAGATTGCCTGAGATGCTTTCTAGCCGAGGCATCCTTCCTGCCGGAGAAGAGCGAGGGGTGATTTATGGACCAACATGTTGAGAGGGAAGTGTAAGGGCACCGGTCGAGAGTTATTGATCCTGGGAATCATGAGTAAGGAAGAAGAGATGAAGAAAAAATGAGAGAGACAGAGACTGTTAGACAGGAGGCTGATAAAGAGAGGGAGGAGAGGGCAGCACTGTGTGCAGCTGAGGCCATTAGCCTCTTCCCCTGTGCAGGACAGACCAGGCAGTGATGGTTGCTCTCCTGCAGAAAAGGAGTGGAGCACAGGAGGGGCTCTAATAGGATAACTCCCCCATTAATGCAGGGGAGCTGCCTTTCAGAGATGCTATCACTCCAAGCCTATGTCTCCATCATGCCTGCCAGTGTCGCCATGCAATACAAGAAATGCTGCATATATCTATCTTTCAATCAGGGAACATATGGTGTATGTCAAATCTGCCAAGGGGAACACATTAAAATGGAGCAAAATTAGCTTCACTGTAAATCTTAGATATTACAAATAAAAAAGCAAAGTAGTGTAGGTGGTAAGTGGCTGCAGACCTTTCTTCATATCTGGGTTCATGCCATTCTAATACTCACTATGTTTACAGTACAAGCATCTGTGCAGAGTTGCTAAGCACTTAAGGAATTGTGCATTTAACAGGGAAAATGTTTTCTTAAAGTAAACATAATTGTCATGGTGACTGTTTTTTTTTTCTAAGGCAACTGACAGCATTCATAAAACTTCACACGTTGCCATTGTAGCCCCCATTTTAAAAAATATGATGTAATCGGTGTCTAATTTGGTGTGTTTACTCTTCACTAGCATTCAGCGAGGTTCTGTTTTTGCCAGACGAACCAAACTGCTAAAAAAAGGGAGGGGGGGTGGAGCTACTTTGATTGTGCAGTGAGAGCGAGAGAGAAAGTAGGAGAGACTGAAACTGTTAAATCCAATTTACCATATCAGCATAACACATGAAAAATACACCTTTTCTTGCCAGATAATGTGAACTTGTTTTTCTTAATGTTGCAATGTTGAACAGGTTCTTTGCTTTTTTGAATGCGGTACCCACTTTGACTGAATAAGGCCGGCACTCAGTGCATGAAGAATGAGTGCCTCCGGACACCTTGAGTGGATAACCATATGCTGTCACAGTAGACCAGACGCGCCTCATATTGAGAGCTCTGTTGAACTGGGAATTGTGTGGGAGGTGGGGAGTGGGGGTGGAGGGGCACAGGGGACTTGTGAGAGTTTTGAGAGGTACAAATCAAGGATTTAACTGCTCCTGCTCCGTCCAACTCAGACTGGTATAGACCAATGTTCAGTTTGGGGTTGTTTTTTTTGTTGTTGTCTTTTATTGGGCTGTCAGTGGCTCGCAAATTACTGACATGAACAGTAAGGAGAAGAATCAAGAAATCATAAAGTACAGAGTCATGTGGTGGCTATGATGGTCTTTGAATAAAGAGAAAGAGTGAGAAAAAGTCTGAGGGAGAATCTAGGAGGAGAGAGAGAATCGGAGGAAGGCAGATTTTGCACCAGCACCACGGCTCTTTATTGGGCCCACTCATTAAATCAAAGGCAGATGTTCATTCCCTTCGACCTAACCACATCAGCTGTCGCTTTCCTTGTTTCCTCCAGCCTCCTCAATTTTTTCTCAAAGGGGAAAAACCAAAACTAACTATCAGTAAACATGCAGACTCCTCAGATTCCATGAATGTCAAGCAGCACAGGCAACAAGTCAGTCGGCATCCGTTTGTATATAGCTGGGAAACCCCGCTCTGGTTCTGATGCAGGGGCTGAGTCTAGCACGCTAGTTTGCGGGGGGAGTGTTATTATGGTTTAACATGCCAGAAGTTCTCCCTCATCATGAAACAAACCCACCAGTCTGTCAAACAACTGTTGACTTCCTAGGAAAGCATGTTATCATTTGCTGCTGAAGTCCTGTTTGTGGTCGATGGAAAAGAATCACTTTTTGTGAATAATCAACGCAACTGAGCAAAATATAAATGCGCCTTTGTAATTCAAAGCGAGCAGGCAGCAGTGTGCTGGAGTTAAGGATTTGCAACTTGGAAATGTGTCATTCTAAAGTAAAGAAAATAGATCTCACAGGCATTTGACAGCAGAGTGACGCTGCTCTATTAGAGGTGAACCGAAAAAACACGGCAAAAACTTTCACTGGTCCATTTCTGCTTTAAGTTTCATAGGAGATACAACGCGTTCCCTTCCTTTACTTATACTGTACATGAAAATGAAACATTTCAGAGTGATGCATATTCAGCCCTTGCTTGCCTTAATGGTGCCCAATCAGTTCCACCAGGTCCTTTCCAATGGGGTAGGCGGCCTCTACCCCTGATTACACTGAATTGTGGGTATTTCCTGCCTCTAAGCCTTGCATATGGATTGAGTAAGGCAGTGGCTGAGGGACTACTGTTTCTCTCCACTACATCTTCCTTTCTTTCTCTCTCACTTTTTTTTTCAACGGGAAAAGCAAAACACTTTTGTTTTTTCTGGCTCTGCTGTCAAAATACTGAGCTGGGCCTTGGCTCAGTGTCTGCTTGCATGTAGCCAAGGAAAATCCCATGAGACAAGTGTGGCTAAATGCAGTTTAATCCACATGATCACTATCCGTCTGCAGGACTCAGCCACACCTATTGCTGACCTATTGCTATGAGGCACATTTCTAGCCAGTATTTTTCCCAGTTTCGGATATAGATGTTTTCAGTACACCCAAAGTAAAAAGTTGATATGATTAAGTCAGTCCCACCATATGTCTTTGGTCTTTTTTCGTCAAAAAAAAGAGAAAAGATGCATTTCCCACTCAAAAGAAAATTATAATATAATCATGAAATACAACCTTCTGGTGCAAATGCCATGGTAGGACCAATAAGCGACTATTCTTGGAATTTACCAGTTATTGTATTAGCAGCACACATATGTAAGGCAAAACTGGAGGAAAATGGTGTCTGCATAAAGGAAAGGAGTGAGATTTAAGAATAGCACATCAGTGGAATCATATTATATCCAAGGAGAGTCAATAAGGTAACCCCTCTCTGGAATTCCTTATGACATTTTTAACCTTCAAGTACATTATTTCTTCCAAATGTGGTTTCTACTAGAAGCCAAAAAGACTCAAGGCAAGGTGATAATTCAAATAGGGTAACATATCTCCTCCCTGAGCTGGTGAAGTTTCATCTCTATATGATGAAACTTTGCCAGCTTTGGCAAAGTTTAAGAGATCCTTGTTTAATTTAAAAAGGATGTCTCATCAACAATCAAGGAGTAAATGGGGAGGGAGAAGATTTGGCATTTGTTGCTAGTTTACTTTATGACATATTAAAAAGAATCCGCACATACCAAATATTTGTACCGAGCAGTTTTGGAGGATTTCCCCTGACTGCAAGTTTCCCTTACTTTATGTTCTTCCACTGGACCGCTGCTTTGTAAGCTCTTTCTGTGGAAGATTCTGGCATTTGATGCCAGTGCTTGTATGTTTGCCTTGAATGTTTTTTTGGAACGGATAGCTCATTATTTGGCACTGTGCTTTCAAACCCCGGGCACGCGTCTTCTCAAATAACGCCTCTGATAGAAGGCAGATTGAACTGCGCTTTTTTTTCAGCATTTTGCATACTAGCAGGGGTATTTGATTTGGCAAATGAACAGCTTTTACATCGAAGCCATATCAGACACCAGAGCCATGAATCAAAGTATTTGGGTTGTTTATATATAGTTTTTTTTATATTTGGAGGCTGATCAAGTCCAACATATACAAATTCGCCGATGGCAATTAATTACTCTTTCTGGAGTACTTTTGCATGGGTGGTTGAAAAGCCTCTCCTCTAAAGGCACAATTTATGATCTGAAGCTGGAGCATGCAGGCTCAAAAAGGGAATTCAGTGATTGGATCTTCAATTTGAATAGTAACCACCATATATTAGCAGTACCCATAGTAACCATGCACCACATTCCTTAGTTTTAAAGCATAAAACTGCATTGCTGTCCTAAACTGTGCATAAATTGTTACTCTGTTCAGTTATTTATACAAACTGCAGGGTTTGTTTCATAATCTGATTTTGGGAAATTTCCAAAAAGGCATTTTGTTGTTTCTTCCTTCTGTGAACTCACCCTGCCGTCCTGTGGCTAACAAAAGAGATAGTGTGACACCTACTGAATTACTGCTGCGCACAGTGTGATTGATTGACTTGTTGTCAGCCTGCCACGACCACTGGAATGCACCTCGTGTGAAAGGTAGGTGCCTCCAACAAACACACTGGCGCATACCTCCTCAGGTTACCTGGGTGGCACTCGGGGTACTATAAATTTCATTGTGTGCTTAAAGGAAGGATAATGAAGACAGAAAAACAAAAATCAAGAAAATGTGTGCTTTTCTTCAGGTGTAGGTTATTTCACTTTGCCTGTAATCTGATAGGAGAATAATACAAAACACCTGACCTCAAAATGAAATGCTGCATATAATGTAATAAAGTACATTGTCTGATTGGTTATGGTAATTCCTCATTTAGTCACAATAGACCTAACCTCAACCACCTCGCGTCCAGTGAAATCACTTAAAACAGATGTGGCTGACGTGCGGTTCTAGATGGATCCATGAAAACTGTGTCTCACAAAAATGAGGTTGCACCAAAAAACCCTCAAAAACGGGTCCTCAAATGCGCAGGAGAGTGTCCCTGTGAAGACAAAGCACGGGTGCATTGTTATATTTTACAGTCTTGTGTAAATCAAAAATTATAGAGGTGCTGAGAATAAAAAGCATCTGACATTTTTAGCGTGACAGTTCCACCATTCCTGCGTTTAAGTGGCGGTGGGAGCTTTGTGGCGCTAGGCCGAGATCTCCTCCTGTTAAGTACACATCCTGTAAGCTTTGTCCCATGGCAGTGACCTGATCCAGCAGGAGGAAGCAACCAATCAGGAAGATATTAGATCAGCTCCAGGAAAAATTAATAAAATTCTCTCAAGTCGGCCTCACCTACTGTACTGAGCCCTGAGATTCGTACACAAGACTGAAGGCGTTCACTTTATATGCTTTCATCAGAGTGACTCCATTAAACTCCCCTCTCTCCAGGTTCTAATGATCTATGGGCATCATGATATGCCTCTGGAAGGTGTTGTGTTCCTTACAGCTGATGTCCAGACAAGGGTGGTCTGTGCAACCGGATCCTTTGACATCACAGAGAACATGAAAACATGAAACATAGTTATTGATCACAGAGTCCACGCTAATCAAATAGCACCCTGGTTTGTTTGAAGTTAAAAATGGTTACAGTGGGTGTTTACCATTGCACTTCAGGACCCTCCAGCCGCACCCCTCTTAAACATACACAGACAGAAGTGTTATTTGTATTGTTAAATTTACATTAAGTCCATTTTAATTGCATCAACCCACTAAACAGATCTTACAATAATGGGCCTGACAGAGAAAATTGCAATCATCTGTGAAGAGCCTGTGGCGGTATAATGGACAAACCTGATTAATTTAATCTTGTTGCACTCCATTATAGCTGCACTTTATCATTTCAACAGATGGAGCACCAAGAAATTAAAAAATGCTCTCAAGGATATGTGGCACTCTCTCATCCACTCGCATCCCTTTATCTGAAGGTGTGTTGGCTGCTGTGCTAAAATGAAGGCCTGGACTGGAACCTTTGGATGAGTGCATTTTCAGACCCAAATGAGATTATGTGAACAGTCAATTGATGCAACAAATCATCAGAATTGTCTTGTGATGTATTGCTGAAGGCTGTTAGAGGCTGTCCATCCAATCATCTAGCTCAATTACTTGATATTATCAAAGTAGCAGAATGACAATCGCTTTACTATATGGAGGCTTTTCACGCAAGAATGAATGCCGCATTCATTCAGCTGCTGTTTCAAACTGAAACTGTTTTTATAGTGCAGGAAAACCATATTCCTGATATTGCCAGTGAACTGGAATTTTGTAACACTCAATTAAAAGTGAAAACTGCAGCAACACAAACAGAATAAAGAGCAAATTTATTCTTATTAATTTACATTACAGATGTTTCTAGAATTTATCCTAGTAGTTTATACAATAAAGTTGTTGTTTTTTTTTTTTACAGGTGGCCCCCTTGATATGTATTCTTGTTATAGTGTATACATCCTCTATAGATTACTCAGTCCTTTCAAGCCTTGAAAGGAACAATGTCAGAAGAAAAGAGCATAAATCAGTTTGAAAAGAAATCCTCATAAACAGAATTTGTTGTTCTTATTTCATCCTCGTCATCGTCTAAAACTATGCTATACTAAAATGCTAAAAAAGAAAAAAAAACAAAAAACAAAACAGGAAGCATTCATACACACATTAACAGCTAAAAACCATAACTAAACAATGGTTCCCGTAGGTGGCGCTCTAATTCATATCCAAAAATTGCGAGACATGAGGATTACTGTAACTACAAATAATCATATTATGACTCACCAGAGCAAATGTCATTTAAAAAAGTGGATTTTTTTTTTCAAAAGGCAATTGAATGATTTTCTTTTCTGACTAATTATAAAACTATGCTATCAAACCAAAATGGTGGTGTGGGCTAATCTTACTGGTAATAACTGCGGTTAAAATATATATATATATTAAATTATATGGCACCGACAAGTAACAGCCTCTTGTTGAAGCCAAAAGTGAAGTGAATTATACCCTGGGTAAGCTTTCTTCGTGCCTGCCACATTTGATACCAGCGAGCAGCGCTCGCGCACAGACGCATGCGGATATCTTGCCAATTCACTGGAACCTTCCGACTCCGCTGCCATGAAAACGTTTAGCTTTAATGACGGAGAATGATAAGCATTTTTACGTGATTGAAACCCCCTCCCTATTTTCCAGCCAGCAAAAGAAAGAAAAAAAAAGTTGACGGGCCAGCCGACTCTGGCGTTAATCTTTATGGACATGGATACTTGTTGCATGTGGTGACAGCGGCGGTACATAACAGCAAGGTAGGCAGCAGTCAAACCACTCGTTTCTCCTTTTGTCTTTGTTCTGTTGGCCATTTCTGCGCAGTTGTTCTGTATTTGTTTGACTTGTGTGGCGAATTTGACAGCGTGATATTGAGCCATTTCCAGAATGGGCGGGGACAGCGGGGTTACTTTCAGCGGGGCAGCCTCACAGTCCTCTGAATCACAGCGCTAGTCTAAGCTGCGGAAGGATCGGTGCTCAGTGAGAAATTAAAGCTCCCTAAACTGCGGCTTTTTCTTTTAGGGTGACTGTGAATCGGTTTGTTTATTTTAGTTACGTCATTGTAAACATTTTAATTGCAATTCAGTGTTTTGAAGTTTTCTTTGAATTTCTTTTATTTCAAGCGGTTTATCCTTCTGCAAAATTGACAATGCGTCAAAGAGTATGAACACTTTTGAACTTTTTTAATTGAATTTATAAAAAAGCAGCACCAAGCCACATTTTGCAATAAAGAAGACCTATGCCTGCCCCTGCACTACACTGTGATTCATTACATGTGTCGACTCACCTCAATAACATATATAAAAACGTGTTTTTACACCCAGAAATGCAGTGATCTACGTACCAGTTGCGTAAGAGACATTTGTCAAAATATCATTTGCTCAAGTTGACAGGAGCTGTACCTGAGTTTCGCTCTCATCCATTCTGCCCCAGACTGCAGTCATTTTTCTGCTTAATTATTTCCCCCTTTTTTTAACCGTGCACCGCATTTGACAGTGATGGATAACAGGTTAAAAATGGACATTTTCTCCTCACTTAGTGTATGTTGGATTGGCTCAAGTATGCATGGTGTTCTTCCCTCAGACCAAAAGTCCTTGGAAAGATTGTGTTCCCCCTCTGTTTTCCCCATTCCTGTATGATACAGTTTGTCTTCATTTTCTTCTCCTTCAGAGTTTTTGTGATGTATGGCTGAATCACATCAGCAAGACAGAAGTGTAGGTTATGTCAAAGTTATGCCATCACGATTCAAATTTTGCACTGGTAGCCCCTCTGCTAGCCCTGCACTGCTAATTAAGCAGCTCTCTGGACCTACTGTGTAAAGGCGGTGGTTCCCTGATTCCCTCCAATCAGTGTCATGCGTGCAGGCTCTTGATGTTCATAATCAAGATGAATTTCTTCACCAGTATCCTGAATTTTAGATGTTTTGTTGTATTTTAGCCTTCAGTGCACAGACATTTGAGCATCCATTTATTTGCAAACTTGGTTTTATTTTATTTATTTTTTGGTTAAACATTAAACATTGTTAAACAGCATTAACATCATTTACGATGTGGTAAAAATGTTTGAACCATAACACAGTTAAACACTCAATATTTAGTTGAAGAAAAGCAGCAAATCCTCACATATGAAATAATAAAAAAGAAGTAGCATTTGATATTTTTTGCTTCAAAATATCCTAAATAATTAAAACAGTCAACCTGTTATCAAAATAGCTGCCATTCCTTTTGATTAATTGATTCATTGTTATAAGATTATTCTGTAATAGTCTTCTCATTTTGATTACGTCATTTGACAAAGCCACAGTTTAATGTTCCTTTCCGTGGACTGCCCTTCAGAAATATCATCTATTATAAGAGGGGTCTGGAACATGGTCAAAATCCACAACATTGTAAATGACATATTTATTGTGACTTGTGGTCAATACTTTTTATAGCTTTTTATATTTCATAGGGTGATCTCACATCCTCTGAATATTGTATTTTATGGACACATTTATTGAAATTGTGGAATATCTTGTTTTGTTTTGACCCAGTTTCTTTTCTTTTCTTTTGTGTGTGTGTGTGTGTGTGTGTGTGTGTGTGTGTGTATCCTCAGTGGCCTGAGGTGGAACAGCTGCAACCCAAAGATCTGAGTTCAGAAATCCATCACTTTTTTAAAGTGTGGCTGTGCAGTAGAAATACTGCAATGTATCATGTCTGCAGCAATGAGAAGAACAATTTTCATTCACACATGTACTAGATTCCCTACTGTACTGTACATATGCTTCACGTTTTCTTTAAGACTTGACTTCAGAGGGAAGTTCTCCAGTCTGTTCTCCTTACTTTTGAAGTTACATGCTCCTCCTATTACTGGGGCCATGCAGTCTCCCCCATGGTGTCCTTGGACAGCTCTTTGAGTGCCTGAAAATGTTGCGGACCATTAATTCTGGATTGTCTTCATCTGTTTGCATAATTTTTCCTCCGTAACCGTTTTCCTCCCCCATTTTCACAGTCTGTGCTCTCAGGTTTATATTATTCTCTTTTACAAATGTTTGAGGCTTCGGCAGATTTCAGTTTTATATCATTTTTTTTTCAATACCACTGACAGTTGTTAACGTTTTACATGAGTCTGTTTTATGGTATACAGCCTGTCAGCTGTGTACTGTACACAGTATGCTTTACAGCCTCTGTGCTGATGCTGACTGTTGAAACTCTTCACCTGCCAGCAGATAGGTTTACAGATATCTTCAACAATATTTTTTGTTCTTTTATTAAAAATTTCCAGAAACATGTAAAAGCATGAGCGCAACAGAGCTGTCAGTAAACACGCAAAAAAAAAGAAAAAAAAGTGGGTGTTCTCTTTAACCTTATATATTTTCTATTTTTTCTGTTAGACTAATTTGCTGTCAGGCGGGAGGTTGTTTTTGCAACTCAGGCAGACTCCAGAAATTAATTTATCCAAATAACCAAGTCCTCCTGGGCCGTGGAGGTTGGGACACTGAAATGGCCCTGGTAGGCAAAGCCGTCTTTTGAAGTCTGGAATGTTTTGGCTGACTTAGAGCAGGCGACTGGAGTGGAGGGATCATTTTCACTGACCCATGGGATTTTTAACCATTTTCATATACCAAGAACAAAACAAAGTGAGGAAAAATGCCTGAGCTGATTTGCATTGACTTTGCTATCAAAAACCAAGGGGAAAAAATTAAGTGAGACTGATTTAGCGGGGCAGTAGATTTTCCTTCTTTTTTTTTTTAAAGTCATTTCTGGAATATGCTGGCGATGGTGTATGTTACTTCATGGCTTAAAAAGTTTGACATATATTAAAAAAAAGAAAATGTAACTTAATGTGAGATGCCTGGTTGTCATGTTTCCATTCGTTCCATTCCTTTTCAAGACTACAGACTTTTTGCTGGTGGGATTGTTCTGTGATTTATTAAAAAAAACAAAAAACAGATCTAATAACAATCACCCTTATTAATGCATTGCATTAGTGCTAATTAGGTGGTCATTTGGACCGAGGGCAGAACAAATACAGGGCACATCCTAATAATCCAAACACTTTAATTGTAAATAAATGTTCTCATTAAGAGCATGCGCTGGCAGTAATTTATTATATCCATTATATAAAATCAGCAAAATAGTCACATTAATAAAATTAATTTCTGTTTTTATACTCAATCCTATTAAAGACTTTAATAACAGCACCTAAATGGTATGCTTTTATTTAACAAGCCCAAGAAAAGGGAAGTGCAGTAAACCAAGCGGCGTGGAGTAAAGGGGCACTTGAGTTTCCAGAGTAATAAATAATTCACAGGTCCTGTGTGATGAGCTGCTGAGGACAGAAATCCCTAATGACAGCTTTTTATAACCTATGACTCAGCTCCCCATTATGCTTCTGACATCCCTACATAGACCACATCCCCTCTGCTTGCCCAGTGCTCACTCTTCTCTCGCCCTCCGCTGCTTCGTCTACTGCACTGACTAAAAGGAGTTATATTACACACTACTATGTGCAGTCACTTAATGAAAGAAACTGAAATGGGAAAACATATAAATTTTTTTAGAGGCTAAATGTATGTAATTCATATAGCACATCCTAATGAAATTGTTAGCATTTAATTTATTTTACTTTACGTTGAAAACGTTTTTTGTTTGTGCGTTTTGGGTTTTTGTTCTTTCCCATATGCGCTGGAGTCACTTGCTAACTTCTTGAAGTGTAATGTAACCCGTATTAGTCAACTGGCCTAATTAAATCTGTATGTGTATATTTTAATGTTGTAACAGTTATTTGTTTGTGCTCACAGGAAAAGAGAAAAAAGTATCTTTGTTGAATCAATATCTGCCTGTCTTGCTAGCTTTTTACTGAAATAGCTTGTCAAAGGATTTTAGTAAAAACAGCAGTTTTACTTGGAAATGTGTCCAAGTTCATGCGTGGTTATTCATTTCTTTCTTGTACTTTGCTGCCTCAGGTGAATGCTGGAAGAACTAAGCTAAACTCAATACCCATTGCTACTGCTTTGTATGTGTGAGGTAAGAACCTGAATAATTGAGTTTCTCCAGTCCAACTTAGGTCTGTGACTTAAGTGCTGCAGTGTGTGATTGGCATAATGGCACCATACCCCCCCAGGTAAGGTCAGTGCGAGCAACATCTGGCTCTATTGTGCATAATGCAGCTCCCAGTATGAAAGGCAAGGCCTCATATGGTTTTGGTTGATATCATTATTGTTATCATTTCCAAACCCCAGTTCTCACTAAGAATAGGTGGTTAATTTTAGATGCAAAAAAAAAAAAAATCCAATTACTCAGACCTGCTTGCAGTTGTCCCCAGAGTTAGTGCATGGAAATAAATCTGGTGGCCTTGATTAAGTACCTGACAATAGAGTTAGCACAGTGCTAGTAGTTTATAGTAACACAGCGGACATGGGCAATTAAGCCCACCAAGTAATTTACAGTACTGCTTGCAGGTGGTGACCAGGTACGAGCTGGGGACCACCTCAGTAACAAATTAGATCATATAGGCAAGGAGAGTAGAGGCTCTGTAGGACTGCCAAATAAAGTAAAGCAATCAAAGATTTTAAAAAGCTTGGCACGTATTTCAAATTTGTTATGATTTTGGTTTCTTTTTTTAAAGGAACAACATAGGGCACTGGGGTTTTTTGTCTGTGATTTTCTGGAGAATGAATGATCACTTTTATACGTTGTTGATCTTTTTACGTCAACGTGGACTGTTCTCCTCTCACTGCTGCCTATTAATTATGAAATACTGTAGGCCTTTCCCATTTAATTTTACTGCTTCTTCCTGCTGAACTTGGTGTGAAAGGCTGCTGTTCTTAAATAGGTGTATAAAAGTAGGAGCGGAGCGTTTCCCCGAGTACCAGCTCTCCCCACAGCATTATGTCATCAGAGTCAAAAAGGCACAGCTAAAGAAAAATAGCTTGTTTCACACATAATAGACACCTTAACACGTGGAGCAAATGGAGCGCGTACAGGGCTACTTTTCTTTCTGGTCACAGGACAGACAGTGGCCGCCTTGATAAGAAAAGCATGTTTGAATGCATCAAATTTAACACTGCAGAAAGACGTGAATTTTGGAAAAAATAATATAAATTAAAAAAATTCTTATCCTCTAGGTGAATTTGTTCAGTGATGCCTTTATCATTGTACTGTACTCTGTGTACTCCATGTAACAGTGTTGAAAACAGTGCCCTCTTCTGCCTGCTTGCCAGTGTCTGTGCTGTTTGTCCACAAACTGAATGACTTGCTGTATTCCACACTGCTGAGATGCACTCTGTGTGGCACCTTATCTATCGTTTATCAACCTTTTGTAGAGGTAATGACTAGGCTGTTCAGCCTTGGAAAAACTTCGACTACCTTGAGCTCTACTGTCAGCTTCCTGGCCTTAGTGCGGGGGGATTTCATCAAGGCCAACACAGTATGATGGCCCTGCTCCCTGTAAGTGTCCACTGCTGGGCTGGTTTCCTCAGTAAGGCCATTTCACTTAACAGTCCTGTGCGGCTAATCCAGTTCCCCCATGGCCCCTCTTATACTGTAGATGTTTCATAAAACCCTCATAGTTGTATTTTTGTAGTATTTTGTGTTATATTTTCGCAGCAGGAATAAAGTAGTAATAAAAAAAACTTAGCTTCTTTAAAAAAAAAACTGTAAGTGATTTGCCTCTATTTTTATTTATATCTTTTAAATCTTTATAAATAAATGTACATGTTTATTGCCGGTCATACCAAGCACAGTGGTCGGTGAGTAGCTTTGAAGGATGGACCATCTATTTTCATTTATGACCAACACCCTGCAAATAGTCTTAACAGCTAATTGGCATAAACTCCAATGATGTGAGCAGAACCCCAGCACCAGCAGCTGTGTGTGGTCCACAAATGCTTGCACAGCTATTTTAGAACCCCAGTCCAAAAGAAATATACAGTGTGTTTATGCTTCGCTTGCAGTGCAACTCAGAACATTTCGCCTTTTCTCCAAGCAGAGAAAAGAGTCTTATTTCTGTAATCTTCTTTAATATTGATATTTAAAGCATTCATCATGCAAGTAAGCATCAGATATATTTTTTAATGTGCATGTTCTCTTTGTAAATAAAAAAAATATATCCTGAATAGTCTTATAATAATAATTGATACTTTTAATGGAACATTTCCAAAGGTATGGGTTTGTTGGATATGTTGCGGGGCTACTGAGCAATAATTAGCATTTTGGCTGCTGATGTTTAATCTCTTATTAGCCTTCAGGTGACATGAAACAGCATCGGCCTCATTCTAGTGTTTGCCATTCAGACGCAGGTTGAGTGACAGCCACAGAACAGCACATCTCTTATGTAAACCTTCCCTCTACTGCCACGAAATTAGAGTGCCTGTTGCTACACACTGCTGCCTCCTGCTTCTGCACAAATGAGAAGTAAGCACTGTGGTTCAGAAGTTCACATTTTGGATGCATGCCGGAACTACTTAAAACCAGTGACGTTTTCAGGGAACAGGTGGTCCGGGTGACATAATTCTGGCTTACTGTTATGATCCCTAGAAATTAGGCCCTGATACGCTGCCAGAAGGGTTATTACGCTGTCATTTTCTATAAGTTTTAGTGTATCTGTCTTGTTATTAATGGAAAAATATATGAATGCAAAGATATTGATACAAAATACTTCTTTGCAACTGCTTATATGCTTAAAGATATTAAATATCGCTACAGATAATTTGCGTACATGTCAGACATTAACACCCATCTTTTACATGTCTCAAGGCTTGGCTAAGAAAGCTATTTATTCTCATCCACTGTTAACTACTGGCACATATGCGTTAGAGTGGAATGCCATTCAGAATGCAGAAAATATATTTAGTTCTTGCCAACAGACAGCAAAAGGCACCAGTGGGTCTAGCCCCTGTGTGAGAACAGTTATTTCTGTCACAGTATGGACTTTCAATTACTGTAATCCGCTCCTTAAAGAACATTGATATGATTGATAAGATATGAATTTCAGCACATATTGTAAGTCAAAAACGTTAAGATGGTGTCTAAAATCATAATGTAATGATTTGCAAATCATTTAAACTCTAGTATATTTAATTAATAGAATAAAGGCTATGTGTCATATACTGAAACTGAGATTTTTTTAAAATACATGTGCTGTTGTTGCAAAACAGTGCATTTAGGTGCAGCCCTCGCCACTTTTATGCAGACATAGTGGGTGCAAGAGAGAGAGAAAGAATAAAATAAAACAGAATAAAACACATCTCCCTGAGCTCGACAGGTGGGTTGCTGGGCCTGCATTTCAGAAAAACTTGGAAAAGAGGCATGTTTAACATTGTTTTGCATTGCTGCTTCTCTCAGCATTGTCTATTAACTACACCTACATGTTCAGGAGCTGTAGTTGCTGTAGTTTTGAAAGCTATAGCCTTTCTTCCTTCATACAGGATTCCAGCTGCTTTACATTTCAAAGGATAATTTTTTGTAGTTTTTTATTTCATCATCTGCCCGATGTTTTCTCTGGATTACACGTCTAATCTTCAGGCATGTCAATTTAGACTTAACCCAGACAATTTTACAATGGAGCCATGCAAATTTAATATGTATTGAATGGGTTTGGCAGTGTCTTGCAAAAAATATTGCCTGGTTGACACTAAACCACTCTTTATTGCTTTAATGGTGCCTTCACAGATATGTGGTTACCCACGTGCACTAATGCACTACCATATTATTACAGTTACTTTGCATTTATTACAAAACAGATGTTCCCTGTTTGTTTTGTCTCAGTCCATCTTAAAGAAGCTCAGACCCACAGAATGCAGCAACATTTCTTGATTTTATTTCTGTTTCTTTTTTAATTTGCCTCACACAGTTTTAACTTGGAATGAACTGTGTTCACTGGCAATGCTTTTTAGATGTCTTCCTGAGTTGTTTCAGTCATTTCCGTAATATACTGATGTCTTCTTTTAAAGCAGTGCAGCCTGAGAGCTTAAACATAATGACCACTGAATAATGGCTTAAGGCCTTGATTTTTAAGTACAAAGATTTTTCTGGTTTCCACGCCATGCATACACTAGTAAATGCTCAAATTCTTCACAATTATGCATTGCAGAATGTCATTCATGCATTTTTAATTATTTGCTGTTTATTTCATTTTATTTAATGAGCTGAAACTTTTTTTTTTTAAGTGTTTTGGCAATGTTTTTAGTTATGACATTTATCACCGGTTGGAATTTTTATGTTCTGTTTTTCATTTTTATTTATTTATTTTTTATTGAATAGAGGATTTAGATAATTTAATTTGGTAGTGTTTATTTATTTTCGGATGCAAGGTTGGCAAACTTTTATTTTTACATGATGGTTATCTGTTACACTGGCTTCTTGGGTGTTAGTCTAGGATATTGTGGAGTGAATATTTTGGGACATTAGAGCGTATTGTACCCTTTGGCTTTGTTGCTATCTGCATGCCTGCTTTTGGTTTGATACGAAATGACTGCATTAGAGAGATTTTAACAGTCTGACAGATCTAAGTTATTATTTTGAGTTTCTGTAAGCCCATTAATAGGTAGGCACTTATGGACGGTGGAAATACCCCACAGCTGCAGTCTGGCTGTTGCTCCATATGTTTCCCCCAGAAGAGCCTCAAACTTCAGTGCTGCACAGACATGTGTCCAGCAAACAGTAATACAAAGAGAAACAGATGTCTTGTTTTTAGTCACAATCAAATTAATAGAAAACACAGTTAGAAATCAGCTAGTATTTTCCATGCAGATGTGTAGTAATCCTTAATGTTTAATTTATTATTGATATGCATGTTCACATGTAACTCCATGGTGTTACATGTAAACATTTTATTTCAGGACACACTATGAGGTCTGATAATTGGAGGTTTTATCTAAAACCAAGTCTACCAACAAAGTCAGGTGATTCAACAAGGGTTAAATGAGAACAATGCCCTGATAAGTGAATTACTTTCCTGGTATGAACACACAACAGTAATGTCCAAAAGCCCTCTGTTTATATTAGGAAACTATTGACCAGCTCAGGCAAACACTACCTATCCTGTTTAATTGGTAAGTAATTCCTGCAAAGTTGTCTTATACAAACAGTACAGAGCAGTGTGAATGGTTGCTGAGTGGTAAAGTGCTGGCTTCGTTAGAAAGGCAAATAACTGTTGGTTTGAGTTGTGTAAATATTTTAGAACCGAGCTGCACGACTGACTATTGCCCATCAGTACAGTTGTGTATGCAACACCAAGCCCTATGGCCACTCATGTATAAAAATACTGTTTTATGGATGATTAAGCATGTTAAAGACAACACTGCTGTGTAATACTACAAAATACACTGGTTTTCCTTATGAAATTTTCCAGAGTTGGTGATTGTAAAGTCGCACCAGTTTGTAAACCTTTTTTGATCAGGGAAATAATAAAAACAATTTTGTTTTTGTCCAGGTTTTCACAGGCTCATTAATAAGTATTTTCAAGCATAACCTCATTAATGTACCTCATCAATGCCCAAATGACTGCAAAGTGATGATTCATTCATTTGCTAATTGTTTGTTTAATTAATTCTCATGTTAGCTTTAAGCATGAGATAACTCTGATATTAAAAAGCAAATTTATGCCTTCCTTGTACAGACCTTTAAGACCACTTTGCAATCATCTGGATATTAATAGTAGTAGGAAACAACGTCCTTGCTGCAAGTCAGACTGAATATTGGATTAACTTTATTATGATTAAGAAAACAATCTTGCATGATGGCAAATGAAAAAAGCTTAAAACAAACATGCAGCTAATAGCTGACATTGCCACCATGGAGCCATTTATTTAATAAACTGTAATGAATAACTTGAGCAGACACTTCATTGGTGTCCGTGGTTCTGCATTATTGAAGTAATTCACTAACGATATTCCATATGCAAATGAGGATTATATAAATGAAAACTGAGATATGCTGTATTTGTTTCTCAGAGCAGATAACTGTGTCCTCATCTCTGAAAAATAATCCATGAGGTTTGACTAAAATAATCAAAAATAAGTTCTTTGGTCATTATTCTGATTTGCTACCATGAGTGAACAATACCTTTACCTTCTTTCAGTACTCAAACTTTTTAAATGTCCTAGAGGAGTTCTTGTTCGAGTCCCAAACCTACTGAGATCTCTAATGAAGGCTTTACCTTCCAGGCAAGCATATTTCTCCAAATGACAGTAATTTACATATGATGTATTTAGAGAAGAAGAGGGCAGGCTAATTCCATTTGGAGAGTTTCCTTTGTTTTAGGAGTCATTAGCAGCTAGCTCAAATCTAATTTTTACAATTTCATCAGGCCATCTTGGAAAGCCTCTGTGAGCTCATCAGAGAGGAGCATTTATTGCTAAGTGTTCTCTATTGCATTAGCACACAATAAAGCGGCCAGGGACTGCTACAGACGTTTATGGGGAATCCAGTTAACACTCTGGCAATTCGTTTTTTATTGGGACACAATCAATTTTTATTCATTTTAAAGCCAGAATGCTTTCTTTCATTGTGTGCCTACCCCAGCTTATTATCCCCTAAACTAATTACTCAGTTGTTTTCACAAAATGCTAATATTTATGTTAAAGATTTCCTCTTTTAAATTCAGACATGGCGTGCATATACATGCACTTCCCGCTAAGCTTTAAGCATAGTAATTGCATTCATTTAATTTGTGTAAGTCCTATTTTAAAGTATTACAGTATTAATCATTGAATCTGGCCCCTGGGTCAAATCTGGCACTCTGAGTCATTTGGTCCATCTTGAAATTTGAATTTTACCATTTTTAAACTGCAACAAAACTTGTACTAGCAGAAATGTGTGCATGTAGTGGACATACCAGGGGGGTTGAAACAAGTTTTGCCAATATTACATATTCCATAATTATTATTAAACCAGAAGGAATTTCAGATTATTTGCTAGGAAGACACTCTGCCCTGGCTTTGGCAAAAGCAAAATAAAATCATATTTTCACCACTCCTTACTAAAACTTCAGGTTTCAATATCCGGCATTATTTTGCCAAACTCTGAGTGAGTCTCTATGGTTTCTTTTAAAGAGACTCTTTAGCTTTTTCAGTGCCCAATGTGATCTCTGCATAATTAGAAACCAAGCTGTACTTTTTAAGAGCTGCTATTTCTATCCTAGATTTATGTTGATTTTCCACCATGACTTCAAATGGTATCCTTAATCACAGACAAGTCAAGCCCTATCAGATAGACATGAATGTGACTCTATCATACATATTTATGCAGTATATTGTATTTAAAATTAAAGGTACTATTTGCTTTACTGGTTGTGGGATTGTCGAGACGAGCATGGACCCCTCTTCCTCTGTAGTAGTCTTTTCTCTTGTTTACCAAGACCGTCTTTAAAGGCTCCCATTTGATGCTGATATTGTTTGTATCAGGTGTATATCTTGCACCTTTCAACTTTTTCATCTTTTTGTACCGAAGCAATCTTACCTCGTCGTCCTTGATCCACCACTGCTTTCCCATCAGTAAAATGCACAGACACAACTAGAGAATATCCATAGCTGCTATTAATGTGTATGTGTTTGCAACTGTTTTACTTTCTATGTGCATGCACGGATATTCTTTTCTTCCAGTTTTGGGATTTGTTCTGCAGTGGCCTCTGGAATGCTTTCAACACATTGATGAGATGACAAGTTATCATTGATCTGTCCTTACTTAGTGGGATCTATTAAATAATGTATGGGCTCCCGTGCATTACCAGGACACTCTCCTGTCCTCGACCCATTAGAGGAGTAGGGCATGGGGCCCTAGTGGCTCAGGGCCCTCAGAGGTCCTTGGGCTTTCATTTAATTAAATTATCCTATAATGAAAACTCCCATAAGGAGATTAATTTTAATTATTTATCAGCGGCCGATTTGAGGGAGAGGCTGCATTAATAATGCATGAAAGGGCTAAACATTTTTCAATTCATCACCTTTTCCTTTTGTTAAAGGTGCAATTTATTAAGTGCTCTGCAGCTGCTAGAGATATTGGTGGTGGAGATGTGGACAGTCAGTCCCAGAGGTCAGTCAAAGGGGCTGCTCAAGTGCTCAAATGTCATTTGATAATGTTCATATTTATTGGTCAATTAATATCCCTAAAATTCTTCTGTAGTATTAAGTATTATACTAGTGTCTTTGCATGCATTTGTACGTGTTTTGAAAGATTTATCCACACCGTGAAAAAGAAAGTAACACTTTTCCTTTCCTCAAATATACAGTAATGTTTTCCTCTGTTTCTCAAAGCTTGATGGATTTTATATTAATACCTAAGGCAAGGAAGTAATCAAAATTTTGCCAGTAGTTCTCTGTTGATGTTTGTATATCTCCATCAGATTGGCATGTTGATTCCCCTTGTGTGAGCACATTAGAACGCTTTGGTGTCTGGCCAACAGAATAGGGGAAGATTGTCGACTGTCGCACTGTGTGAAACTGTAATTAGCTGGCTTGGTAATGTACTTATTTGAGTCCCCCGGCTGCAGAGATAGCAGCACAGTTGAGAGCTGTAAGATGATACATTGCTGAAAACAGCTGCCTTTTTGTGTTATAAATGAACAAAATCCACATTTTGCTAAGTTTTGTATCACGGGAACATACAGGCAGACAAAGTGGCAGAAGTGGCTCAAGGCAGGAGACAAGAATGTCATTGGGATGGTGAGCGGGGTGCATTTATCAGCCTTCATCAATAGTTAATAAATAATTCAGGCAGTGTCTGGGGCTTCTTTAGGGCAGGGTTTCAGCTAGCTTGTAATTTTGTAAATTGCATAGTCATCATGCAATGGATGGGCCAGGCTCCTCTGAGAGCCACAGCTGTGAATCTAGAGCTGTATTTATACATGCACTGCAGCCCCAAACTTTTCTAGAATCACAGAGCTATATGTCAAAATGCTAATGTCCAAATCTTGTAGAGTATGTGCTTCAGGTAATTGTCCATGTCTGCCCAGATACAACCTAAACTACATGAAGTAATTTCATTGGGGAGAATGCAAATAACGAGGGATATCTTCCATTGTTTGCAACATGTGAGAAAGTGCAAATTTGGATGATGTGTAGATTGGATTCTCCTGAAATGGTCCAGAGTTCATGCCTTTCGAAGATGCAAGAGAAAGATAGTGTTAACCAACTTTGTGTCAAAAATACCTATATTTTAAAGGTTTTGTTGCCCTCAGTATGTCTAAACTAGAATGAATTTCTAGACGTAACTATAGATAAAAGTTTGACACTCAGTACTTCAGGTTGAAATTTTCCCAAAGCAGATCCACAGTTTGCTACATAAGCTTCTCTACAGCATGAACAATATAAATCAATATTCAGAAAGTGGCTTTTTGTTAAACCATTCTCCCATCTTTAGACAAACTTCCACCAGATACTTGCACCAGCTCACACCAGAATAAACACGCATTTCTTCCCATTGTGAGTTGTTCAAATTGTCTTAGCCCAGGTGCGGGTTTAACAGAACAGTCCATGCCCATTGAATGACCAAAGCCTTCAATTACTCAAAGTCAGCCTTCTGATACTCCTCCTTCAACAAAATAGGCCTTCTAATTGCCCCGACCAGTATTACCAGTTCTGCAACCAATAGCACACTGTTCTTCCACGTTGTTTCCTAGGCAACTGGAAGTCTTGTGACCTATAAAAAGTTGCTACTCCTGTAACTGATCCGAGCCTTTGCGGTTGTTTGTTTCCATGGTAGGCTGCTGAGCTATTTATATGTCTGTTTAGTTGGTAGTAGTAGGCAGAGAAAGTATTGCTAACAGTTTTATTCATTTATTTATTTTAGGCAAAGTTTATGTTGGTGTTGATACTCTGAGAGTTGACATGTGTTTAAGAACAAAAAACCACCTGGGGCTTCAGCAACTGAGTCACAAAGTTGAGAGGAAGAAGGCTTAACACTCTCATCCCGGTTTTCCCTCTGTCTGCTCCTTATAACAAACAGTGTTTATTTTGGAGTCAGAGGCAAAGTCCCGGTCGGCCAGAATTTCTTTGTTGTGGCTTTGTTAGCAAAGACATGCAGATCTGCTGGTATTGATGAATCATGTGTTCATCATCAGAGGTTACTAGCAGTTCATCACACTTTCCCCTTGTGATGTTTGACTATCAAAAGGTTTATCAGGGATTCCTCGTTATTAAAGTGATAATTTATCTCTGATTCACAGGTTTGAAAAGGTATATTATTTTTCAAAGGTGCCATGTACAGAGTTCAAGAAGAGATCTCCCTGAAGGTATTTGGCAGCTGTAGCAAGCTGAACTCCAGTTTTACTCTTGTCTCTTTCACTGCCTTTACACACAGCATGCAACAAACACTATAATATCACTTGTTAGAGAAGTGTACCACCATTTTTCTTAGTTTTGTTTCAACTCACAGAGACATGTACACAGATCAGCCACGAAATGTACTGTCCCAGACATTTGTGCAGACCAGCACGCATTTCCAATGGCAGCAGACTCCCTCTGTGCTACAGTACGCCCAGCATATCTGTTCAAAGACAACTCAAGGAGTACAAACGAGAGCTGAAGCTTCAAACATCTACCTATCCCGTTCTGTTCAAACATTGTTTCAGAACAAGCACGATCCACCAAGGCACCCCACCTCCACTTTTCTCCCACTGCAGCTCACAGTAGCCAAAAGATTTGGTGCCAGTGTCCTTGTGTCAGACACAACAATACAGTTGCAGAGATCCTTTGTTTATGTCCGCAATGGGTCAAAGAACTTTTGATGACACGAAGGAGATCTAAACAATAGTAGACAAGTCCTGTTAATGCTGTGGCTGTGAATATTGTACAGTTGTTTGCTTTATATGCATGTTGTTGCAAATTTTTTTTATGTCCGTGACAGCATTTCTTTTTTTAAAATCAGGTCATTATCTGTAGCATTGCCATTTAGATTACATATATGCAATGCAAAAATAAGACTGCTACTTGGTCACTTATTTTGAGATCCCATAAGAGTGGGAGGATATTTGTTAGATGGATGTTTACACCAGGTGAATTATCAATAGGAATTCATGTAGGTTATAGTCTCAATACAATAATTCAACTAACAATCAACCACTGCCATCTTTAAAGCTTTTTACACTGCTTTAATCTGACCTGGCAATACATTTCCAGGTACTGCACACTTTTAATGCCATTCTTTTGGTTACATGT
The DNA here is from genome assembly GCF_036321145.2 of Pelmatolapia mariae. NCBI lineage: Eukaryota > Metazoa > Chordata > Actinopteri > Cichliformes > Cichlidae > Pelmatolapia > Pelmatolapia mariae. The sequence continues at coordinate 20,959,788 of NC_086235.1, read as the reverse complement.
CTGCCATAGCTGGTTTGTTGCTTTCCCATTTAAATCCAACTATTACTTCCCAGTCTGAGTCATTTGCATAAGAGAAAACTTGGCACAGGCAAACAGGCAGACACCAAATCTATTCTGTTCTGCAAGAAGTATCTTTTTACCCTTACCTTCTGCCTGCAACAATGTATTTTTTTTTAAATTAAAGAGTGGCAATAGGATTGCGGTGTTACTGTACTTAAGTTGATACTAAAATACACAGAAATACTGCACACTAACACGAGCCATATTGACAGAGAAAAGCGTAAATTCTGAGATTGTTTTTCTTTGAATCAGTTATACCAAAAAAAAAAAAAGAGAGACAGAGAACATATTTTCTCACAAGCACAAAGGGAGAGTGTTCTGCGTGGAGTGCATTGCAAATTCCATTTCCTCATAAGGGAAGTCACCTTTTAGAGGGGCCACTGCTGCTCTGAACACATCAAGAGGAAACAAACATGGCATATCATTGACTTTTAATGATTTCATTCACAGTGTCTGTAGAAAATGAACTGCATCTCAACTCTTTACTGACTTTTCAGTAAATTATGTATTCGTTGATTCCTCTTGGTTTAAACTGTTAGCGCTTCTCCTGGCGGTGCCATCTTTGTTTTTTCATATGTAAAGTAACTTAGACAGCTCTTCCTGTCTACTGGATATTGATAGTGCAGCAGTAGTACTCTAAGAAAAACAATAAATGAAAGGCTGTCTCCCTTACTCGTGATGGCTGCAGCAACAAGTACCAGACACATGCACAGAAGTCACCTAGAAGTACTTTGAGGTGATATATTAGAAGAAGAGTCAGTGCTCCTCCTGTATTGTCTGAAACTACAATTAATGCATTGCTTATTTTGAAAATCTGTAAATATTTCACTAGCTAGCTGCTGTTTGTTAACTGTATTCACAACTTTATTGTGGAGCTCAGTGTGTTTCTTGCTCCTGTATAAAATAAATGAATAATCTACGCATCAGCCGACCGAAGTGCAGAGTATGCAGATAAACCCAGCTGTTAAATCTGTCAAGGAGTTAAAAATTACTGAAAGCTGGTGTCCAGTGGCGGTGCTCATTCATCACTGGAAATACCCAAGCTATGTTTGCATGCACTTGTTTCTTTGAGAACAAATGTGGATGTAGGTTAAATATAAGTTATTTTCCGGTCTGTGCTATTTCTGTTTATTTATGTAGGACAAATATCTGATTGATAATGCCCCTGGCTTAAATCCTCGTCTGTGCTCTTGTATCATCCCTTGGCAAATATGGCACTGCAACTTGAATGTGGAAGCATTTTCTGTTAGTAAGACAAACCGCTGGCTTGCACAGCAGTGCCTCTTTTGTAACTGTATTTAGTCACTGAGGAGAATGGCACAGACCCAATTCAAGTGTCTTTCATCTGGCCAATTCAAACAGACGTTTGACCCCAGACATTTGCCTAATGTGTTTTTGTTATGTGGACTCCTGGCTTCACAAATGTCACAGTGGTTGGACTAGTGGGGGTTTGGTAAGTGAGTCAGAGAGGAGGACAGAGAGTTTGCCTGGAGGGGTGGGTTTGAGAGGCAGCAGTTATGTCTATAATGTCTGCATTTTGCACTCTAACCATTTGGGAGTTGGTTGGTGGTGAACATAAGTTCCACTGATGACCTGCCCCCCCCCCCCCCCCCCCCCCCCCCCCCCCGGCCTCCTTGCGGGCCAGACTCACTGCAAGCCTGTTGATCAGTGGCCTGGCCTCTAGTGCTTTGCTGACCTGGGCAGCTGGGGAAGAGACGGGGAGTGCCACATTTCTGGCTGCCTGGGTTGCACAAGTCAGAAGTCTGTCCGAGACAGTTGGGGCAACCCTGACAAATGCTGCCATTAAAGGGGTGCTGAAAATTTATTACCAAACATATTGGTATTTTAGGGTGCAGCTAATTTAGATTTAGTAGTGTTGCTGTGAGGCTGTATAGTTAAACCAGAATGCTAGAGAAATTCTAAAGTCTTACTGTTCATTATCACAACAGTGATTAATATCTGCTAAACCTACTGAGGAAGAACCCTCTTTACACTCAGATTTGTTTCTGTGCTTGATTGCAAATTTTAAAATGATGTGACAGCTATAAGCAGATCCCACAATTTGTTATATCAAGTGAAAATGTGCTTTTGTGTGCATTGCCAAAAAATTGCTGCTGAATGACAAAAATGTGCCACTTCAAGATGTTTTGATTCCTTTTTCTGATTGTTATTGCATTTGCGGGGAAGGCATCTGAAAGCAGTTATCCACTGTGTAACTTTTTTACATTAAATTATGAAACTTTTTTGGGTTTTGGTAAAAGCTGATGGCGAACGAGGGCCTTCTATTTTAAGTCGATTTCAGACTACTGAGGCTTAGCAAAATAGTATCGATAAAAAAGACAAGCGACTGTAGAGGGTGAAATTGTTTTTCCCTGCTTTCATAATGGAGCCGTTAATGAGTAACATGAGCACAATAAAGAAACAAATACAAAAATAGCCGTTTCATCATTTTTTTTTAAATTATATTTCAATGCTATTATGAAGGGTTGTTAGGGTATAAACAGCTTAGATAAAGTGTACCTGTTTCGTGGTTAATAATTTCTCCATAAAGCCATGCAAGATCAGTTTTCAATGCAAACTTTGTTTCTAATATGGACAGCAACATATAGATCACATTCATGACTAGAATCAGCAGTTTAGAATATATCTGTCTCTAAAATTTTATAGCCTTATATTTCAGTGTTTTTAGCTTTAGAGATTGTGATAAGAGCAAACTATAGATCATACTGTCATAGTATACCATTGGGTTGCACGAGCATTAAAGCTGGAGAACATGTTGATGTTCCTACTCATCAGTTCGTAATTACACAAGTTCCCAGTATTCATAGGTTGGACTATACTCTTCTTTAATCTAGTTTTATGTTCTTGTACAGACATCTATAAAATGTTTCACTGAATTTTGCAAAATATGTCCACCGAAAGATGAAAACAACATCAATTATACAATTAGATATGGTAAAGCTTTTTCTTGCATGTTCAGATATGTTAATGTCAGCTGTAAAATGTGTGTCTATATTTGCAAGGAAAGTTAGGTCATTGTTAAGCCAAATCCCAAGAGAGATAAATCAAAAATCCACATTTTACTTACTTATTAGAACAAATGTTCTATTAAAAATTTCTTTATCTTTCAGCAGGATGTATATTATGTATGTAATGTCCACAGTGATAGCTTACTTCCAGCCCTAGCAATGTCTTATTCTGAGTAATAGGTCTCTGAAGTGTGCTTGTTTGGCTTTTTTGGGGCCATTGGAGACCAATAAAGTATCTGTCTGAGGATTTTCAGGGTTCCTTATAGACTTTCCCCAGGTGTGCTTCACTGGTCATAAACTACACTTGTCTCTTATGGCATATTCATGGACAAATGTGTCCATGGAGAGTTTTTAACTACATACTAGTTAGCAAGCACCGGGGCAACTACAAAATATATTAATTGCTTTTGTAAATTCTTAAATCTCAATAAGATTGAGTTAAGTACATATATATATATATATATTGTTTTTTTCTTAAATGGCATTTTCTCATAATTCAAAACATGTTTCTCGTGTTTTATTTGGAATCAAGATGACTGCAACACTAAGGTCACTCTGTTCATTTAACTTTGTGACGTCCACTGAGGTTAACCATTTCCTTTGTTCCTTGCTTTCTGGAGAAAAGTGCTAGTGTATTTTCATGTCGAGGTATGCTGTGTTTACTTTTATCGCTGCTCCTCAGCGAGCCAATCCAACCTGATGTTTGTTTATAAGGAATTCAGGCTTCACTAAGAACTTTCATTCACCACTTGAAAGCACTTGAGTTGCTACTAATTTACCTTGAGGGATTTCAAAATTATCTGTCTGCACTGTCAAAATCTTTTTTGTGGTGGCAGCTTATCATCATCAAAGATTCTCTTTGGATTTAATGAAAGCCTGTTAGATGGGCAAATGTTATATTCTGTTTACTTGAATACTGGATGCAGAAAGACATTTTGAAATGTGTTAACATGTTTTTGGTCATCAAAACGACATTGGTTTGCTTTTTGTTTTTGCTTCGAGTGCTGGAGTTGTCATTGTTGCTAGGAAAGTTGCTTTTAAGTCTACTATTACAGAGTTCAGAAGAAAATGCATGCACTGGAAGAGAGAAGGAGTGGAATGGTATTGAAAGTGATCTTGTATTTCCCTTGGTCATCAGAGTACTCTTTCTTTACCAAGGATATGTCGCTCTGTGTTGCTTTGTTTTGAACAGGAAACTTTGCACATTGAACAACTCAGGAATATCCAGCAACTAGCACTTACCAAGCTCCCTGACAAATTGCGATCCGGCAAACTTCACGTCACACTTGGGTCAGGGGCAAAGTTAGGAGTGGGAGGTTTGTATAGTTAAGGGGTTTTTTTGTATTTTCTCCATAGTTAAAAGGTGAACACTTCACCCGGTAATGTCTGTATAAATATATAAAACTGTTATTTTATCCAAAGTTATCCCAAGTTCAGATTTCTCTTCTTGGGGGAAGGTTTTGAATGTAATGCTTTGCTGAGACGTATGTCAAAAAAGGAACTTGATCCTCCAACGTGTGACATTGTGCAAACACTCTAGTAGTTCTACCCAAACAAGTTTGCAGCATATGCATATGAAAATATTGCAACTGTGTCACCGGGGTGTTAGCATTTTGTTTCATCTGGACCACTTGATACCTTGTCAGATCGTTCCTGCTCCCTTCACACTGTTTATATATTCTTTGTCAAGTTAGGTAAACTCACTTTACTGAGATGTTCTCCTTTGTGGAACAACAGAGTAAAAAAATTGCCACAATTACTTGAGTTAGATCTATGTTAACTCTTAATTCTTTATCTCAAAAACTGCATCAGCCAGTTGGAATTGAAGTCTCTTTCCATGTGTGCAAGAAGCTGAGTGGATAACCTATTGGCAGTGGAGGACAGTGCAGATCTCTCCTCACTCTAAATTACAGTTAGGCATCCCTGCAGCCCCTCATGAAGACCATTGAGTCCCATCAAGATAATCCTTAATAAAGAACGGCTTCGCATTTAATCTTAGCTCTCTTCTCAAATTTCTTACTTGATATAGTTTTTGGCAAGTGGTGTTTTAGCGCTGATGTCAGTCGAACAGTATCACTGCATCTTTTGTTAAGCTTCCATCTGGCAGATGTAGAGGCACTCTTAGTTTTTACAGTTCCACAAACGATTATTTTATTGCTCTAATCTGCAAGTTTTTTTTTTTTTACTTTGAATATGTTGAGTCCCCCTAACTGTGATAGTATATTGTTACTCTTTTTGATTGTGTGCAAAACTTCAATTTTCAAACTCATAATATTGACAATTCAACTCGAGGTTTAATCTGCCATTTTCCGTAAAATAATTTTCATTTATTGACCTTAAATTTAATACTCCGTGACATGAACATAGTAGTTTAGCAGTAAAACTGCTAGATTGATTGAAACTTCGATTCACAACATTCAGATGCAGGATGCATGCAAGAGTGTAAGAGGAAAATCTGAGTTTACTCAATGAGACATAAACAACTCTGGATAATTATACTGTACAATTTGAAAATAACTCACTTGCAAAATTACATCTCAATCTAATTTTACACAGCCACTTAAAACGGAGAGTCACTGAATGAATGTAGTAACTTAATTGGCATGTGTACCCGTCTGCTATTAGAACTAGTTACTTGAGAGCCCCCAAGCATCTATTAGTCAATTTAGCTATTAAGAATCTGTTCAATGTGCAATATATTTCATGATCTGATATTGCAATGTGATCCTGTGGATTTACCTGTGGGCTGAGGGTTTGGAAAGACAGGCAGCGCTTGCATTTCAGGCACGTCCACATTATTACTGCACTGTGTTTAAATCAGGAGTAGTGCAGCCCGGATCTATTTCTGTCAGCTCCTCGTTGACTACTGCTACACAGAGGCCGGTTGGTGTCGACCTGCTTTCAGTATGGGCCTTGAACACTACAGCTGATCAGGTGCAAACTGATTAACTCATTTTCATTAATATTAAATAAATACTATCATAATCATAAAGATTTGAACGTGCTCTTTCGGTGACATGTGTGACATTATTTAATTTCTTATCATCACCAGCTGACTGGGAGTTAACAAGATATTCAAGTAGCACACAAAAAGCCCAGCCACTAACACAGCACGCTATTCTTCTGGCCGTGGGTGTTCTTTTTCTCTCACCACCTCTTTACCATAGTAAATGTATGGTTTCCTCTTTCTTGGTAATCATTTGTCAGTACTACAGTTGGTATTTAACCCACAGCTTTATTTTGTGGAAATTAAACATATTTTAAACGGTTCATTGATATCTCAGCCATTATTTACACAGACTTGATATTCTTGAAAAAAAAATGTCATGACATATTGAAGCAAAATCTGTACACGCCTCATCACCAGCCTGAATAAATCACCAGTTCAAGCTCATCAGTAGCAGCGTGGCCTTGTGTTGCTGCTTTGCGCAGTTGAAATAATAACCTGGAGCAGACAGAAGGCAGTCATTACCTTGCACACAGATGCCGTGTGTATGTGTTGACGGAGGACTTCCACTAGAGTGCTGTGGAGATGAACAGAGCCGAGTTTCTCGGCCGCTTTTAAAACCTCTGGCTTCCCATCACCTTAGCTAATGACCTAGCCCCTTGTTTACTCTCTGAAGTCCTTCTGTGACAGAAAGAAATCCAGCAATGACCCAAGGCTCACAGGAGAGAGAAAAAAATGTGGTTTGTGGTGAAAAAAAAGAGCATAACAAAAACAACAGAGAAAGGGGGGAGAAGAAAAGTGTGAGCCCTGAGGGTGTGTGAGCAGAGCCTGGTGTTCCAGTGGACAGACAGGGCATTGGAGAGATCAGCCTTTTCATTGTCTTAGTCTCCACTGATACAATCTGGAGAGGACTATATTGCTTAAAGCTTTGAGTTAATGACATATGGGAAGCTGGTGTGAGGCACAACTCCCCCGTGCCTCCTCCAGACCCAAAGTCTTCCTGTGAGAGCACCGAGCAACTTTTCTGCTTTTTCAAACGGCAGCAGCCTCCCTCTCCTTCCCTCATTCACTGCCTTTTTTTCCTCCCTCCCTCCCTCTCCTTGCTCTCGCTCACTCTCTCTCTTTTTTTCCCTCTTCCTCAGACACTCACTAGTCACTGCCTGAAGCAGTAATCGGACAACTCTCTTTCTCAATGGGACTGAGTCTCCTGAGATACCGCGTGGGGCTCAATGGGTTCCAACACCTAAAATGAAAAAGAAAAAAGTAGTTTTGTAGTTTACATTTATCGTGCTACAGGTTCTACGGACAGCTGAGAAGTGTTTTAGAAAGTTTGCCACCCGCTCTGCTGGACTGAACGATCTTTCTCAAGAAGATTTTTTTTAAGGAAGATATAAGAAGGGATAAACACACAGTGATTCAACCATAATTCTAGTGAGTATGACTTTAATTTCTGTGCGATAATTATTTGACATGATTATTTGATTTCTGGTTTACTAACTGTCTTGACATGATCAGTATTTCTAGAGTCTTATAGTGTGTGTGAAAGTTTGTCTTATTTCATACATTTCTGTCAGTGTTTAAGCAAGCATATAATACTCAATTAAAGCATTAATGTCAGCAGAAAGAGTGACAATTATGACTGACATTATCTTTTAAAACAGCACCTATGACAACCCTTATTTTTGCAATTTAAGAAATGTAATACTTGAGTGCATCTTACAAAAATAATGGTAACACAAACTCAAAAGGAAGGCTTTAAATTTCACGCGGTAGTTGCAGTTTATTAATGATAAAGATAGATAGCAAAAGTATTTAATTACATTTCACGTTAGTAAATCCAGCTAATATAAAATTAAAAAATTACACAAAATCATACACTAAGCTCTGTTTTTATACTACATGCAGTCAGACTGAGTTTTACAAGTTTCCAGTCAAATTTGTCTACAAAAATAATAATTTATTGATGTAAATTACCAGTGTAAAACAGATATAATTTTTTTTAAAGTCATTAAAAAAATCTTGTTTTTTGGCCTAAGTTAATTTTTTGACCTTCGAGTAAATATATATTTGAATTTTTTTTAAAAGCCCAATGTCTTTAGTGGCATTCAAAATAATACAAAGACCGTAAATACATCAAAATTCACATTTGAAATATGGGAGCCTCTTTTTTTTTCTTCCTTAACACACTACATTTTGTTAAAGTGTAGAAAAGATGCTGGACTGTCGTAGTTCCTTTTTTTTTTTGTTACTGGCGGAACAAACAAAATGAGCACAGTCAAAGCAGTTGACATCTAATGCCATCTGCTGAAGCGAGGAATGTTGCAAGACCTGAGAGGCTCACAGCCTCTAAACACGACAACAGACCCCGCTTCTCGGCCGTGCTGCGTCTCTGCTCGCCAGTGTTTCACGTGTAGCGAAGATGACTCACCCACTGTAATCACTAGCCTCTCTAATTGAAGGATGTTCTGGTTTAATGTTCTGCGTATGATCACAGGCTTACATCTCAAGTCGAGGAATTATTGTATGGTGTGTGTGTGTGTGCATGTGTCCGTGTGAAGCGCATTTCATCTTTCTGAAATTTTTTTCTTTTTCATCCTCTAATTCAATCCTCTAACAGCGTTTGCCGTTTTCAAACGCCTGCCCTTTTTTGGAGTTTAGAAAAGGTGTGTGCTGATGAAAGAGAGGAAATAGAGAGGTTAGGATCGCCTAGTGAGCCTCCGCTCTATGTAGACAAACATGACAGTGTGTTTGACTGCCTGCTGCAGCCATTCATTCACACAATAACCGTATTTATCCAATTAACAGATAATGAGCAGGCTGATTTGGGGCTGTTTACACTGTGTATTTGCTTTACACAGAGAGAGATCAGGGTCTCTCTGCCTGGCTGCAGTGCCTCATGCATGTGTAGCAGCAGTGTTTATAAGCAGGAGTGGTCGGCGGTGATGGTGGCATTGTTTGCCCAAGGACTGATGCCTTCCGTATGGATGTGTCTAGCCGGCCAAGCTCTCATCCTCTTCTCTCAGAGAGGAGATTGAAAATGGTGAAAGACACAGACGGCTAATTGATCGAGCCTCACTCAACTGTTAGGGAGGAAGATGGAGGGGTGGAAGAGAGCTCGAGAGAAGGAAGAAGGTAATAGGGAACCACCTATTAAGTAGCCCATGCTGGGCATTTAGTGGAAAGGAGTTGTTTACTAAATACTGTGGGGTGTTGTTTTGTTAACACACCCCTATTTAGATGTGTAATATGTGGTTGAAAGAGCAGGAAATGAGTGCTCCGAGCCTTTTCTAAGCTTTCCTGATGATTGCTATTGCAGGTCCTCAAACACTAATACCCACTTTTGTGCCTTTTGTGTGTAAAGGGCAATATGTTTATGCCGAGTCAGAATAAAAAGCAAGGCGCTGAGAAAATGTATTTCATTTCAACTGCATTGCACAGAATTAATTTAATTTATTTATGTTTTATGTTTTTGTTTTTATAAAAAAGATATTGCTAAAACTACTTTGCAACCTTTGGCGTTGTCAATTTGAAGTCTATTTAAAATGTGTATTGTTTCCTATTCTGTGCAAGTATTAATTTTTCTCAGTATAACAAATTGCTTTTTCAGGATTGAGAAAATTAAAACGACGAGTATTAAAGCTTCATAATCATTCCGATTTGTCCCTGGACTTTCTTTCACCTTTTTCTCGTAAAGCCTCTCTCATTCTGCAGCGGTCACGGTGGTAGGCAGGTTGTGATAAAATGTCCACCTTAAATCTTGTTTGATGGCCCCTCAAAGGCAAAGTGGCCTTCTGGAAATAATTTTGAGGGTTGAAGAGCACAGTATTAACAGATTTAATGTAGCCATTGAGCGAATTGCTGGAGCACAATGTCATATTGAACCAAATGAGAGAGACAAATTGCACATCAACAAACAGCACATCTGTTAATAATTGTGCTTTTAATTGTAGACAAGTTCAAAATTTTAAATTGCATGTGAAGCACCATGCGCTTTCAATTGTCACTGCATGTCGCACGCAGTGCTAAAATATATAGAATACTCCTCCATTATATGTATGCATTAAAAAAACAAAGTCATGTATTATATTTTAAGTAATAATAATTATCTTTAGATTTGTTTTTTAATAAGATATATGGGCCATGATGAAGTCGTAATAAATAAAATAACAGAAATAGTTTCTCTTGTAAACAAAAAAAAGGATATTAAAAATACACCAGTATTGAACTTCACTTGTCACTTCATTTTATCAGAAATGTGCAGTGCTTTTGTAAAATTAATAACACTGACAGGGTGAAAAAGCACCAGTGTATTTAATGTTGCATTTGTTGGCAGCCGGCTTTTTTTTTTTGGCCACGTATGGAGACACAAGTGAAGTGTAGCATTTTGTAAACTGTGCCTAATTCCACTCACATCTGTGTCCAATTGTTGTCCGCATCTACATTCTTTGCGAGTGGATTTATTTTTCCTGGGCCACCATGTGGATTCAGCTGACCAGCTTAAGTGGGGATTAGTTGTTTTAAAGTTAGATTTTGATTAAAGCATTGTTTTGCAAAAGTTGTAACGCACAACACATGGCTTATATACTCTGTAAAATACAAAAGACTTTGTGTAGATTATAAGATAAATATGTATTAGAAATGACAAAGGGGGTATTGACTGAAAAATGCCACTTTTTAATTGTCTTGTGCATTTTTAAAATTTGCATTACTTAAAATACTAAACAAATCACGATTTTTACGACAGTGCGTATATGAAAATAAGCAACCCTTGCTTGTATAATAACAGGTATATGCAGCAAAGAAGAAGAAACAGTGTGTGCTTGGTCAGGCACCCTGCATGCTCAGATGATCTAGCTAAAAGCTTGGCTGTAGCTATATTTATCTTTGGAAATGCAGGTCTTGAAATAAGCAAAGCGTAGCAAAAAAAAAAAAAAAGCCTGCTAACGGCTCTGAATGAAGCATGTTGTGGCACTTCTTTTTTTTTCTTCTTTCTTTTGATGACACTTCCAACGCTTCATCTAGTCAGGCTTTGTTCTTGTTAGCTTCAAAGACCTGGCAGTTCAGGTTGAAGTAAAGAAGCACTTCAAAGATGCTAAATGCAGACCTTTTTTAAAGAAAAAACTAAATATTTAGCAATGATGAAGAAAGGCATGTTTTTGCTTTTAAATCCAAGCCCCCTCCCTTCTCCTCTCCCATCTTCCCCGCTCTCCCTCACCCCCTTCACCTGGCTGGTTTCACCTGCTGGCAAAGGCTGACACACCACTATGGTAATGGCTTTATTGGCATGAACTGTTGAACAGAGAAGCCAGCCACCACACACACCATACCACATCAGCCCACCACAACACTCTCGCTTCACAGCTTGCCCCAACTCTGTGATCTCTCTTAATGTGCTGTGGCAAAATGTGTTTCTCTTTCGTCTCCATTGCTTTTGCCTCTTCTTTCTATTCTATAAATATAGATTTTACTCATGTTGTAATTTTTTTTCATCCTTTTTGTGTATTTCAGTATTAAGAAATTATTGGAGGAAGAAATGCTGTTGTCTGTGGTTTGTGAAAGTAAAAGTGAGGTGTGAGAATGAAATATACCGGTTATTTTTGCTAAGATGGCTGTATCGTAAGCAGTGGGAGAGAAGGCAAATTGTAAACCTGGAATGGTGTTCATGAAGGCTTTGCCTTGGTGTGAAGAGCAAAGCCTGTTGGGGTAAAAAAAAAAAAAAAAAAAAAAAACCTTAGACCATGGAGCTCAGGTTACCCTGGCTCATGTAAACAGTCAGCCATTAAAAAATCATGGCAGGATTTTTGAAAAAAGACTTTATACATCTTTCGCTCCATCTCTCTCTCTCTCTCTCTCTTTTTTTACCTGACCATATGAATACCTTTGACCTTTTTTGGACCCTGTATTCCCATGGTGGGCTGGAGTCAGGTCTAATATAGTGTTATAGCCATGCAAGTATATGGCTCTGCTTGATGTTTGCAGAGAGACAAGCAGAGTGGGAGTGGACAGCAAAATGTAACTGTCAGCTAAAGGAGAGTAATAGAGGCATTCGTAGCGTCATAGGAAACATATGTGGCTCCATATGCTCTCCATGTTCTCGTTTCCAGTCTCTTTCATTGTCTGAGATGCACCACTGATCTGAGGGCCTCTAAAGTGCCCTGCGCGCGTGTGTGTGTGTGTGTGTGTGTGTGTGTGTGTGTGTGTGTGTGTGTGTCTACGCCACTCATCTGGGGGCCTCTGTAGTGCCCTGTGCATGAGTGTGTGTGTGTGTGTGTGTACACATGCAGACATACAGAAATGAGTTATGTGTCTTTGTGTGCATAAAAAAAAAAGACATAAGCATGAACCTTTGTGTTACCGCAAAGAAAGTGTGTGTGTATTTCTCTTGTTCTTTATTTCATGGCCATTGTGAGTCGGCTGTGAAGTTGTGCATTTTTCTATTGTGCCCCAGGCACAGGCAGGCCTAGGGAAGACAGCCCTGATGGTCATTAGGACCTGTCAGTATGCCTAGAGGAGGAGTGCTGATAAATTTCAGATAGTGTCAATTGCAGATGAAAGATCTGCTGAAGATGCTAGGGGTGTCACGCTTGACTTGCCACTGCTCAACAAGTCCCATCTTCCTTCCAGCAGCAGCAGGCTACCTCAAGCAGGAAAGTAGGCAGGCTCTCCCACCCTTTACTGGCCCTCAGCCCCCTTCTATCCACTACCCCTCACCCCTTTGCCTACCTTCACTCCCTCACCCCCTTCCCAACACCCCCTCACCCCCCTCCACCCCACCCCTTCCTGCTTACCTTGGCTAAGCCGCTTTGCATGTTGATTGGGGGAGGGCTAATCCAGTTTGCAGCTGTCGTAGACCAATGATGAATCACCTTTCCGTCATTTGGCCATGCTCCCCTTGCTCAGGGAGGAGGGAGGACCTGGAGGAGGAAACAACAGTGGAGCGGGGCTGCGGCTCAGAGCGAGACAATGTGAGCCTCTGTTCCCCAGCTAGCCCTCTCTTCCCATTCTGCTCCAGAATAACAATAATGTTTTCTCAGACAAGCCTTTTTGTGTCATGGATGGCTCCGGACTGTGACATCGAGCTGCAATAACAAGGAGTGACATTGTTTCTGCTGGGGCAGGTGGAGGCAGAATAAAGAAAGGGAGTGTGGTTTGAGAGGACTCAAAGCCATCTAGGTCCAGGTAAGAGCACAGTTGTGCCAGTGCCAGGAGCATCAGAGACATGTAGCTCTCTGTGTGGCATCAGAGATTGCTTTAGAAATTCTGCTAAAGAACTGTCGGCATTTCTCGGCTTGACTGATTAGAGATAGGAGGCTTTTTAGCCGTCAGTTAATGACAAAAAAGTTTGGCAAAAGGAAAAGAAAACAGGATTAAGCCGTGTGTGCAAGAAATAGGGTCAGTTTATTCTGGATCATCCTTAAGAGTATGCTTAGCGGGTGTGATATTTTTAGGGGAGGAGTAAATTAATATACCTTTGGGAAAAAGGCAATGCAGCTTCCATTACTGGAGCACGCGTGAAGAAGACTGACTTGGACTTTTGTGTTGCTGTTTTTTGTTAATTATAATTACCTTTTTGGTGTGTACTGTCTTGCCTAAATGTATATATATTTTTCCCATAAATAATTGATTTGGATTTAAACCCCAAGAAATGACTACATCTGCCAAAATCTACTGGAAAGTATTACAACATAATATCATTGCAATGTTATTTTAAACCCAGTGAATGCATATCATAATTTAATGTTTTTATCTCATAATTCTGTTTCTTGGTGGCATCTGATATCACTCAGACTACTCAAAATTGCTTGAGCATTTATCTTTGTGGCCTTTTGTAAAGGCCGATGTTTATCAGCAGAGATACCCCAAACCCTGCAATATAATTAAAAATGACAGTATAATGTACAAAACATTTTATCCTAATTTCATTAACTCACTGTTGCAATGGGAGCAGCGGCAGAAACAAATGGGGTGTAGAGTTTGTGGCCATACTTTTTCAAATCACTCGTGCCTTCTTTTAGCTCCATTGTCTGTGCTCAATCAGATCCTTTGAGCGCACAAATGAGAAGAGAGAATAATGTTTTCAGTGGCGTGGTCTTTTGTATAAACACAGAAACAATTAAGGAGCTTGCCAGAGCAAACACATGCCTCATGAGCTTCTCATCTGCCCATCACTGAGGCATGGACTCTTATAATCAAGCAGAGTGCTGCGTTTTTAACAGGCATGCTGAGCGTTGCTTCCAACCAGCAAACATCTGTTAACAGTCTTCATTATCGCACAAAACGACATATACTTAAGGCCATTTTTGTTTCAAGAAGCATCAGACTAAATTAAGAGTAAACATTTTGCGTTTACATTACGTTAAATTGTGACTGCCAGTGAGAAATCTCAAACTGTGCTGTCAAAATGCTTACCAGTCATTTTATCACTCTGTTCCACACAGTTTTTTTTTGTGTGTGTAACATTTTGTCTTGTGTACTTCTTTCATTTTAATCTGATAATTGTTTTTTTTCTGGGCATTTAGCACAGCATAAAAATTGCTTTATTTAAAGTAGTAAAGTAGAAAAATATCACATTCAAGATAGAAATTAGTAAACTTGCATTAAATTGTGTATTTTTCTACTGTAAGTGCAGTGGAATACACATTTTTTTTACTTTATCTTCTGTACTTTTTACTCTCTCATGTTCACCATTTTATACCGTGCACGCTGTGTACACAGAATTCTGCATGAGAGCTCTGCGCCTTCCCTGAAACCAGACTATCTAATTTGATTTGATGTGTGCCTGCGTGTGTGTGTGCGTGTGTGTGTGCGTGTGTGTGTGCGTGTGTGTGTGCGTGTGTGTGTGTGTGTGTCGTCAGGTCTATGGAAATGCAGGATCTAGCCAGTCCGCACAGCCGAGTAAGTGGAAGCAGTGAATCTCCTAATGGTCCCAACCTTGACAACTCACACATCGGTAACAATTCCATGACACCCAATGGCACTGAAGGTATGTGTGCAGTGCTGTTGTGCGTACATTCAGCTTTCTCTCTTTTAATGCTTGCTAAAGTTCCTAAAATAACTGAAAATTGTGACAGTAAACCTAAAAGGATTTTATCACAGTATCGATGCTTTACAGCAATAAAGCCAGCGTGAGTGTTGAACTGATATTTAGAAGATTTTTAGGATATATTATCAAAACTTTTGCTGTAATATAGTATTAACGAGATACTAAAATGGGGCGTGGATTCATTTGACATTTGCTGGTTCTCAGCCTTAACACAGTTCAGTACCTCTGTTGGTCGTTTTCTCGTGACTATTAGCTGTTTATTTAAGCACCCATGTAATTATTCAAAGCCCACAAATGGAAATGATGGCACTTTGCATGTGGTTTCTACTCTACATAGTTATAGTCACTCAGGCGATTCACCTGTGCTTCAAATCTGAGCCTTTGTTTAATGAAGCAGTCGTGCCCAAATCATAAAACATCAATTTATTAAAAGAACCACATTGTCAGATAAGCTTTAGAATGGATTTTGCTTCAAGTATTTTTTTTATTTATTATTTTTGTTTGTTTGTTCATGACACACAGGACCCGTAGTCATGATGTAGACTGTCATGTGTTCCTTTGCCATTCTGTCTTTCCCATAGGTGATAACATCACAATGCTTACCACTGCAGACTGGTTGTTAGGTTCAAACTCACAGTCCGCTGCAGGTTTGTCTACTGTTGGTGCCAATGAAAGGACAATACTTGGTGTTTTGTTTTTTTTGTTTGTTTGTTTCAACTCAACCGAAAGCACTCATTGTAATTTTGAACCATCTACTTGACTCGTGAAGAAATTTGTATTCTTTAAAATCTCCCCTTAAAATTATATTACTATTTACCAGCTGCAAAGTTATAAAATCGCCTCAACTATTGTGCCTTTCATTCAGAAACTCTGGTATTTGTTGTTATTTTTTGTGGCATTCTGTTTCAAGCATGGTTTGACACAGACTTGACTTGAGTTCATTGTTAGTGATTGGTCGTACTGTGAACTTGCATATAAGCATTATAATTTTTAATTTTTTAATTTGGTTGTTCCATGCTGATTTCCTGAATACAGTGGTTATTGTGTGCTCTGTGACCTGATTGCTAGTTTATGCATGCATTTACCACTATTTTTCATCAGTGTGCTGTTGAAAAGAACTACCCTTTGTCAGCATATGTTCCTGCACTGAGCAAGCATAGTGGAAACATGTAAAACATGACAGCAAATGGCTTCTTCAACCATGAGGGATTCCACTGAGCATGACTCCTTTGCCCACATTGTCAATCTGTTTTTCCAAAAAAGGAAGAAAACAATCCTTCAGCTCGCCTGAAGTGAAATGGATAGATTTCAAAGAATCCTGAGCTGTCAGATAGCTGTGAAATTGTCTTTGCAAATCTATTGCTGAGCTGTATAATAGCATCAAGGTCAAACAGCGTTCCCCACCCTCTTAAAAAGATTTTATACACCATATATTTCCTTGACATTTCAGTTGTACTTGCGTATGCTTTTTATCAGCGACTTTAACGCACATCTACTGCACTTATTTTCATTCATCCCACATCTAAGTACTGATATGTCAGGAGGTTATTTTCTTTAAATTAATAATAGAAAGCTTTAGTATTTTACATTTACTAGAATCCACTCTCATATGAAAGTTTAATTCATGGTTCTTTTTTAAGTAGATAAAAAACTTTCCTCTTGCAGTTTTGATCTTTTCTATTTTGTCACTCTGAAAGATCAAAAGAAAATCTAGCTTAGGAGATTCGCTACCAAAAATAATTAGACAATTCAGTAATACATGTACATTAGACTACTGCAAATGTATCGTGCATTTAAATTAGCTGACCTTATTTTACATGCAATACACTTATTAAATGTTATTTTTGTGAAAATTTCCATGTTTGTGAAAATGTGGAAGCCTAATGTAGTGAGACAAGATTTTCCTTTTTTCCTGACATTGATTTAGTGCTCTCGCTGAGAATGTGTCTTCTTTGTTTGCAGTTAAAACAGAACCAATGAGCAGCACCGAAATCGCCACCTCAGTAGCAGACACCTCTCTAGATAGCTTCTCAGGATCAGGTGAGAAGTTTTGGTGTGTGTGTGTGTGTGTGTGTGTGTGTGTGTGTGTGTGTGTGTGTGTGTGTGTGTGTGTGTGTGTGTGTGTGTGTGTGTGTGTGAATGTGTATGAATGTGTGTCCGACTGCCTCTCTCTCATACACACAGCAGATGAGCATAGAGATGACTGACTGATAAGCCGGTACCCGGGAAATGTCCCTTCAGCTAAAACTGCATTACAATGTGTGTTTTTGTGTGGTAGTGTGTTTAAGAACAAGGGGATCTACCTCAACTGTCAGCATATATATATGCTGTGCTTGCTTGCACCTGTGTGTGTGTGTGTGTCCTCACTCCACTGGTTCCCATGTCAGTGAGGACTGAATTATGACCTGTAATGCACTGAGCTTGTCTGTCCGGTGGAGTGACACGCTGTCCCAGTGGCCCTCGATCTCCACGGGCTGTTACCCAATCGGCCTATCAGAGCCAGGCTTTTCACACCTTCCTTTCAGCAAGGAAGCATCTCACTCACACACACACACTCTCTAACATAAACACATTGTTAAATAAAACAAAGGCCGCAGAGTATGATAAGCATTGTTGGATCTATAATAGGAATTATAACTATTTAAATTTTGGGGGGTTTATTTTTCCACCATCTGCAGTAAATCTTCGCTGTAAACATTTGTTAATAGCACTACGTGCAGCTGTACATGGTATTAACCTGCTGCTAATTTGCCTTTATTTCCTAAGCTGTTTAACTAAATGCTTGATACTATACGCTCGGAGGACATAAATCACGGCATGACTTTTGTCTCTGACAGTATTAATGAAATTTAGTAATCTTATACCCCATATCCTCCGTGGGGGAAACCCAAAGCGCTCTTCAGAAGAGCAAGTTTTGTCCAGTGGCAGGTGCTACTGATGTGGGAAAAGTGTTCAATATTAATAACGTGTGTGAGGGGTTTGGGCTTACAGTTAGCGCCCCCCGCAACCAAATCCCTTATTTTACATGTCATGACCGATTAGACAGATGTTTTAAAACTGCGTCTCCGGTACAGTTAAATGCCGAGACTGAGATTGTTGCTTCCCTGAATTGTTGTGGTTTTAAACTAGCTGTGAATTATTTTGTCAAGCTTAACAGATTTTAATTTATACAGCCATCTCTTGCATTTTATTAGCTTATTTTGATTTCATTCAATATGACTAATTTTGGGTTTTTTTTAACATTTAAAGTTTAAATTTGCAAAACAGCATTCAAGGTAGCTCTTCCACTCTCAAATTTAATTTCTTTTTAAAGATTTTCTTCCTATTCAGAATTATTTACCAGAGTCCTATAAGTAAATTTATATTTTTTGTTAACGTACACGTGCTCTGTGGGTTGACATGGGTGCACATGCACACACGCATCAGCAACAGTAACCGGGAAGATTTTCTACAAATAATCAAATTATAGATATTAAACGTACTTTTGTGACTGTTGTTATTTGACAAGCTGGAAAAATGAACCCTGTGCTGTGAATGTGTCAGAATGCAAAGCAGCCAAATACATTTTGAGTTGTTTGACTTAAAACCGCACCAGCTAGTTTAATTCTCAGTTTAATCTGAGCTTGCTAGCAGCTTTGTGTTAAAGTTGCCTGTCTTATCTAAAGTAGGGCTTTGTGTTGATCAAAAGGCATATTTAAAAATCAGTATCTCTGTGATTTACCATCAATAGCAGTCTGATGCTTAAAAAAAAGTTTTCGTCTCAGTTTATTTCCCAACTTTGCACCTATCTACCTATCACCTAGTCTCACCTGCACAGTTTGACTGAAGATAGGGTTGATCTGTGAGGCGGCTTTGGGAGAAACCCTCTAACACTATATAGGAAAATGGAGTGAGACAGCTGATATTGCACAATTTTACATACCCCACAGCTATAATTAGTGTAGTAATTTTAGAACTAATTTTACAAGTGAATGCATATTATAGTTATTCTGATGAAGGCGGGGAATTGTACAAATATATACATTGTTGAAGATGGATGGAGTGAGTTTGAGCATCCCCTGAGTATTGCACAGAGAGCCAGAGCCTCATACAGCATGGCTAACAAAGGCAATCTAGAGTTAAATAATTTTTTCTGCACTCAAAATAAAAAAAACTTGTAGAGTTGTTTGTATTTCAACCTTAAGAGCACCGGTGAAGCATATACTCATCAGTGATGAAACGAGTAGCACTCATTAGCTCCAATCAGTGACGTCACTTCAGATATGGCTGTGGCTAGAAAGACCCAAAGCATCTTAAGCCACAAGCCGAGACTGATTCAGGCCATCGTGTGTGTGTTTACACCAGTGGTTGTCATAGCGGCTCAGAAGTATGTCAGAGATACGTGGGTCAGCAGGAGGACCTGATGTTTTTACCTGATTATTTTGCTTCATTATAACTCTCCAGTTTTCAACCTTAAATAAGGTTACCAAAATAAATAGAGTAATGCAATGTAATTACTGTTTCCTTGGAATCCAGAAGTTCTGTTGGCAAAAGATAATATTTACCTTATTTCTTAATGTTTAAATATGTGCTTGCCTCTTTTCTTTTTAACTCTCCTCAGCTATTGGAACCAGTGGCTTCAGCCCAAGACAAACGCACCAGTTCTCTCCACAGATTTACCCTTCCAAGTAAGGTTTCTTTTATTTTTCTGTAAAAAAATAAGCAGCATCCAACTTCATTTCGTTCTTTAATTAGATCCTTCTGCTAGATGGGGGTTTTCTGACTGGCTTTGTTTGCATGGGTGTCTGTAGCCAGCGCACTCTGAAATCTGTTGTAATTATTATCTTGCAAAAATTTCCTTTGCCATTTATTGTTCTTTCACTATGTATATGAGCTTTGCTGTGCTGTCTATCTTACAGCTTGGCTGGGTGTTTAGAACGAAGTAGCTCAATCACAAGGAATTTCTCAGTTAGCAAAGTTTGTGTTATGGTTTTGGGGGTAAAACACGGGCCTCACTTTTCCTGCCTTCCTTTTCTCACTCTAGTTTCTTGTTTCTTTTCTCAAATAGCAGAACATATCCGCATATTCTTCCTACCCCTTCATCCCAAAATATGGCTGCGTATGGACAGGCGCAGTACACCACAGGAATGCAGCAGGCCGCAGCTTATGCTAGCTACCCCCAGCCTGGCCAGCCCTATGGCATACCAGCTTATGGTAAGATTAACACAAATGATTGCCTCCTCTTGCTAGAGAGAGTCTGTTAATAATGTCAGAGTTCTTGAAATTGTATTAACCCAAAGTCTTGGAAATGCACAACTAATTTTTTTTTTTCTTCATGAAGTTTAGGAAAAGTACCTTGCTCATGTTCCCAGAATTCCTCCTGTACACCAAAACCAACAGAGATGCTGAGTTGTTGTTTAGTGCCTGCATATTCTCTTGCAGTGCAATAGAAGAAAATTTGCTTATGAAGCTGTTCAGATAGATCAGAAAGATTACTGATATAAATCTGAAAACAAGAACTGGTTTCCTCTGGCATTGCAAGAGAAGCATAGAGTACATCGCTTACTGTAGACTTTATTTGTCCTAAGTCTTTGGAGTGTTTTGACCCCAGAAGACTCTCCAATATGTGGAGGAATTTACACTGTTTATTTGAATAAAGTCCTGCAATCTGCCGTCGCATAGAGACTACATTGTGACTGACTCAGCCAAAACAGTGGTCAGGGTAGCTCACAAACACTGGCAGAAAGTTTTGTTACTTGTGCATCTTTTCATGTGACCTTTGCTAAATGATAATAACAGTTATTAATAAAATCATAAAATAAAACAAGCCTAATCCAAACATGCGTTTTGGTTTTCGAGCAAAGTAGTGTGCTGTTGTGCGGAGTGATGGAACTCAGCGCAAGATAAAATTTCCAAACAACAAATGATGAAAATCAGTAACAGATAATCACCAGTCATCCACTGTGATTAGTGTGTTATGCTAACAGACAGAGGTGGTGTCCCTTTGCTGTCCAGTGTAATTTAAAACTGTGTTGACTGTTGTCTGTGCATCAAACCGATCTGGTGTCACTAACTGATTTAGGTCCATTGTGGGCAGGCATAAAGACGGAGGGGGGTCTGAGTCAGTCCCAATCCCCGGGACAGACAGGCTTCCTAAGCTACAGCTCTGGCTTCACAACACCACAGACAGGACAGGCCCCCTACAGCTACCAGATGCAGGGTGAGGACATCATTGTGAATTCTTTGCTTTTTCTCCCAATTTTTTCCGAAGTTTGAATTTGTGCGTTAGAAAACACACCACAAGATGAAATACATTTTACTTAAACCCAACAGCATATGAAATAGATGGCAAACTTTTTTTTTTTTTTTTTTTTTGCTGTTGCTTTAGTGGGTCTCTTTTTGGATGTAATGCACAAAATCCTGTCTTTATATTCAGCCCTTCCAAATAAGGTTTATTGTACTTTTTTTACATTAGAAACATAGCTCTCTGATGATGATTTATCTACATGCAGAGGAAGACTTATTCACAGCACAGCCCTCGCCCTCACCCTTGATAGTGGTTGCAACCCAGCGGTGTTATGTGCAGCCACAACGGCTGCCTTCCTTTCCTCTCCTCTCTTAAAAGAATCAACACAGATGGAAAAATGGCAAGCACTTAGGAGGCAGCAGCCATGTCGCTCCCCAGCCTTTGTTTTTTCTCTCCCTGTGATCATATTTTCATTTGTTTAAGAACTGAGAACACAGAGATTTATGCCCTTGAAACCGATTAAGATGAGTTGTGCACCCTATACTCCCCCTTTTTGTGCTCTTTCTCTCCAGCCATACAATTTAAATGTAGATCAGGCCTAATGCCCAGTGGAGTGTATCTGTTACACTCTTTCTGCTTCTCTCTGGTTCAGAAAGCCTCTGCACTGGGCAAGCTAGCTGCTAGTGCAGTCTTTGTATTCTCTCCTGTAATATCTAAAGTGTGACAGTTGAAATATCTCCACATGTTGCTGAAAAGCCCCCAGAACATCCCACAATAAATAACACCAGCTCAGCAGCAGATGTAGCAGGGGAAGCCTCTCTTCCACGCCTCTTAACCAAATACAGTTG
This sequence comes from Pelmatolapia mariae, assembly GCF_036321145.2. Lineage (NCBI taxonomy): Eukaryota > Metazoa > Chordata > Actinopteri > Cichliformes > Cichlidae > Pelmatolapia > Pelmatolapia mariae. The sequence continues at coordinate 20,937,635 of NC_086235.1, read as the reverse complement.
GCCACATTCAGAGATTTTGGAGCACACTTCACACCTGAAAAAAGGAGAGGCAGAGAGAGAGCGACAGGAACAAAAGTCAGAGCATGTGCGGCAGAGTGCACAAGCTGCTATCCTGCCCTTAGTGGTTTAACTCATGATGACAGTATTATGTTCCCATTCATCTTCTAAGTATTATGCTCTTACTCTGTCTTTCTTTTAACCTCTGTCTATCTCAGCCTCTCCCTCACTCTCTTCAGCTATCTCTGCCTATCTTTTCCTCCATGTTAGCGTTAAGTGCGTTAGTAATTGACAGCCATGTAAGATGACAGATTGACCACTATTCTGGCCCTGGGTTCTCTAACTGTGGCTCTGGCCCTCCGCCACACCATCATCATTACTCTCTCCGGCCTATTGATCTGCCTGGGCAATGTGCCTCAGGCCTGGGTGTCCCAACCAAAGACTCCTTTTCCACATCTGATACTCCCCTTTCTTTCAGTGTCGCTGCCACCAGCCTGTGGCCAGCTGTCAAGGCAGAGGACGATTAGATTAATGTTTTTTGCTCTTTGCTTTCATCTCTGATGCGATCGAGCTTTGTATGGTTGCTAAAGTCAAGACACCAAATCATAAAGTGGACACTTGGGGCACTTTTTTTGTAGGGCATTTCAGGGAGTACTGAAAATGGCAAAAAATATTAGAGGAGCGTAAACAGACAGAGACATTGTTTTTATGGTGGTGCTGAGCAGATGCTAATTAGGTGAATAATTGGGTTCCAGCATTCTGTCCCAATGGTAGTGCGAGCTGAAGAAGCTGAAGCCTTGGTTGCCTTTTAAAAGGAGAGCCCCATCTGGACTTGATAGGCTATTCCCAAGTGGGGCATACAAACTTCTGCTACAAATATTGTGCACTGATGATAGACATAGCCCATGGCAAGGGACTGATCAAGCAAAGCAAATGGACTTCCAATTGTGGAGCCAGAAGGCAGGAGGGAAGGAGGAGAGGAGGGAGGGATGATGTCTGGTCCTGAGTGAGTGAACTAACTGGAGCAGGACAGGGGGAGGGAGAGAAAACATGCCCCCCGGGGAACCACAAGGCCCTTTCTTTCTCCCCCTGCTATAACCAGCACCACCACTCCAAACAGCATGGGCTCATTCTCACCGGGCTAGCGGGGGTCCCCTCAGCTTTTATGTGGCTCCTTGTTCTCCACAGAGCAACCCTCAAACCTGGCAGCGAGAGCTTTTATGACTGTTTGAACTGTGCATTAGGCTAATTTGTTGTTCTTTGCGGCCTTTGCTCCTTGTTTTTGTCTTATTGTTCAATTGAACCTTCGCAGTATTTTGAACTTTCTTCAGCGAACACAGGAAAGTTTTAGGTATCTCCTTCCCCTTAAAATATTAAACAAGAAAAGAAAGAGCAACGCTGATAATTACCAGGATGTAAAACATGCTGGAGGTAAAAACTGCACATGCTGCACAAATAATTATTAAATTCTGGTCATTTAAAGGTATTTCTTTTTATCTTTTAGCCACTGTGCTGCAAGTGTAGCTAACTGACAAGTCAAAACTCAATGTCTTCATGCTGCTTTGGATGCACTGCCTTATCACCCCCGCACCCAAAAAAAAGATACACGCACAAGACACACATACACACTCCCCTCCACCCACACAGAAAAACTTCCCTAATCATTCCCCCCTTTCTGAAAGCTGCTTCATGTTTGTCACGGTGTGGGAGGGCCCTCCTGATGGGGCCAATGACCATAGGATGAAAGGAACTCCCTCTGTTTGTGTCTGACAACAAAGGTGTAATTACGTCCTCATTTAGGAACAGTAAATCTATCTCCTGCCTCGTTTTCACTGAAGCTGTGGGATACTTTCTTGGCCTTGGTAGGATGACTACGGTTATAGGTAAAGAAATTGTTTAAAGAATACGACGGCGGTGCCCTTTTTGTGTCCCCTACGGCTATATGGACAAACAAGCTGCTTTTGTATGGACAGAAATGAGTTACAAAGCCCACTGTTTTTTGGGCTCAGTGTTTTTTAACAATTCATTTGGAATGAAATAATTAAAATTGAATCATCTGTCACTGAGAGTGAGAGAGAGTGACCAGAACTGACCAAAACCCTTGATTTTTAGTTTTGTTTATTTTAATGTGTGCATTACACTGTTGGCAGAATAATTTGCTTATACTAAACTCCACAAGTAATCATTTCTTAATTGCAGTCATTATTTTGGATCACAATGAATTATACTTGAGTTGATGAGAAATCTGCACATAAAAGTCACATCAACACATCGTGGCCCCTACTCACAGCTTTTCTGATGAGTATTTTGCAATTAAACTTCTTTATAAACACGATTATTGCTCATTTGCTCAAATGGGAATCCCCTTCACGACATCTTTATAATGGATAAACCAGTTTTACTTAGTTGACCAGTTCGGAGTCATTGTTTGTGATTATATAAATATTTGAGTTCAGTTTAATGCCGTTAAGCCTTGGGCAATAAAATCTGGCAAATTCTCTTTCTTTTTTTTTCTTTCTTTAACAGTTTGAAGTAACATTTATATATTAATTCGTGGATCGAAATATGCAAATGAAGACAGATTTTATGTTAATTATTCAGTTCTTTGAATCTTCACAATAACTGTTATCTCAAGAATTAGGATCTGGTTTCTCTACCAGTGTATGACCCCTTTAAGCTGTCCCTCCTGCTGTTCTCTGACTTGACATGACAGTACAGGTGGATGGCCACTGAGGAGAGATGTTGTGTCCCAGAGGGCAGCTGCTGCTGTCCTATGCTACAAATCATAGCATGTATGATATTAGGGCATTAGATACTATCGACCCTTTTGAGTGATTTAATTACCCAGAAGAACCATACTTTGAACAAGTGGAAAGGAGAAGCATACATATTCATCAGGGCTGGATTTCAGTAGCACACGATGCCAGAGCTGCTCACCCCAACTTCAACCCTCTTTTCATATACGTCTCTGTCACTATACCCCCACCCCCCACCTCCTACTCATGTCCCGTCCAGAGTGCATCCACCGTTTCCTCCCCCTTTACTCAACGCCACCCTTCGGTAACTCGCACACAACAGTCTCTTGTGTTCTTCGCATTGTGCGGGCTTGGAAGCAGGTTTTGCCCCCCCACCTCTGCACTGTCATTCATCAGGCCTGATCCAATCACAGATAAGGGAGGAAGAGCAGAAAGATAAGGCCACTGTTTGGAGCTCTCCCTGAGGCCTCCCTCTGTTCACCTACTCAAATAGTTGTTTCAAGATGAATCTTTTTTTCCCCCTCCTAACAATGCACCATTTTATTTCTGTCGCTGCATCGAGTTTTACACTACTGCAGATTTAATTTTGTCTTTTCATGTAACATAACTTAAAGTTCCAATGTTTTTCTCCCCATAGGTGGGACTTTCACAACAACGTCAGGATTGTACACAGGAAATAACTCCCTGACAAACTCAACTGGCTTCAACAGCACGCAACAGGTAGCTGCGGATTTCTCCCTTATCTCCTTATTCCTCTAATCTGGTATCAATTTGCAGCTATCATTTTATACTTGAGGTTTGAACTGCAGGCTCAGATCTTGGAAATCTTCATGAAACATGCGTACTCAATATGCTACATTTCACCCATGACACATTCAGACATAAATCATTCACAATGTCAAAAGCTTTGTACACAGGCTTATCTACCGTACCTCCTCCAACACATGTATATTATGCCACAGAGGAAAGGAGGAGGGGAAAAAACAAGACAGATCATTGTCCAGATGTAGGACAGAACAGAACATGTGTTTGCGTTTATTTTTTGGAATCTGCACTGTAAAGTAGCAACACTGGTGCAGGGCATTTCTCAGATTACCCTGCCAAACCACCTAGTTATTTTCTTCAATTCTGCTACCTTTTGTCTTTCTGTCTGCCTCTGTGTTTTGATCTAAATCTTCCCTCTAACATCCCATTGAACTTATCATTCCATTTGACTCTTTTTTTATGTATCCCTGCTCAGACATGCACTTCTTCTCTGAACATGTTGACTTTATGTCTGAGTGAGCACTCTGGTAATACTTATGTAAAAGTCACGATGGCAGTATTATGACGCTGGTCCTAGTAAGGATAAAATATCTCCATTTGCATTTGCAGACAAGCAAACATAGGATCGTGACCCATTGTCTGGAAAGCAGCTTAGAAATAAGTCCAGCCTTTTGCACGCTTGGAGCTGGGCAGGCTTTTGGACAGAAACTTAAGAAAAGGGAATTTAAGAAAAGGATTCCCTAAAAGTCATGAACTAGCCATGGAGATGATAATGTTAAACGAGATGCAGTGAACTTAGAACAAATTCTTCAAAGAAATTTTGAACCTGATGTCTCTTTTAACTCTGTCATCTCCATTGCCACAGCACCATTTCCACAAACCATGAACAGAAACTCCAGTGCTGTCCAGTTTTGAGTGTATGACATCGTGTGTGTAACGTCTCTTTTCATCACTATTGGGAAGATGTCTGAATGAAACCTTGAGGGACACTGACACACAAGTGACCTACACGTTGTGTCAAATTAAAGGAAAAAGCTGAACACTGAACCCCTACAGTGCTCTTAGAGGGAAAAGTACAATAGGGGTTAATAAAAAGTTGTTCTAAGTGATCGTCTGTATCCTGAAATGAAAATCATGAGTGTTCTTCCCCTGAAAGAATTCAAGCAGTTTTTGGCTGCAATTTATTCCCTTACATGTGTCTGACTAAATGAAATGCCATCACTTTAATCAACTAATTAAAAGTTATCAACTTTTTCAATTTACCCTACTTACTCCACAGGACTACCCAAGTTATCCAGCCTTCGGCCAGGGCCAGTATGCTCAGTATTATAACAGCTCACCCTACACTTCACCCTACATGACAAGTAACAACACCAGCCCCAGCACGCCCTCAACCACCACTACCTACACCCTCCAGGAACCACCCGCTGGCATCACCAGCCAAGCCCTCACAGACAACCCTGCAGGTAGGAATTAAACCTCAGCTAGACCTGCCTTGTAACACCTGAATATCACGAGTTTGATTCTGGTAAGAAGTGTGTGTCTCTTGGAATTTGCTCTCCATAGCAGAGAAAATGTTCACTTCCACCACATAAGAACAGGACAGTTTGAGCCACTACATCTAGTGGTGAGATAAAACAGAAATCAGATGTAAGATTTTCCATAATTTCATGTGACATTAATGCATCATCTTGCAACTGAGATTGTATATTATAAGCCACTCAGAATTTTATGACTGCATTTGAAATTGTCATCATTCACACTGAAGACAGCTGGCTTTAACTAAATATAATTTCATACTTACATCATTCAATTTAGATAAATGACATTTTAGCTATTTCCAGTTGACATGCACTCCATTACCTCTTGTTTATTAAATCAGTATGGCGCACAGTAGCCTTTATTATTTGTTCTGCATCTGATTTATGGCATGCTTGTTACCTGCAGTCTTATAAGTTATGTCTCCTGCAGGATGCTGTCTGTCCTCCATCAAGACAAATGGTCCCTTTAAACATCTTTTCTAAAAGCAAATAGAAGCTCGTCTTCGGTGCGCTCTTTTAATACGCCCCTTCCTCCTTCTTTCCTTCCTTTCAGGAGAGTACAGTACCATCCACAGTCCATCAACCCCCATTAAAGATTCAGATTCAGATCGATTGCGCCGAGCCTCGGATGGAAAGTCACGTGGCCGTGGAAGAAGGAACAACAACCCATCACCGCCGCCTGACTCTGACCTTGAGGTAGGGTGAACCCGCTACCTTGGCGACAGACAGCCTCGCCCTGTCTGAGACACATGGACACTAATCCACTTACTATATGGCTGCCACACCAACTTTAACACTTGATGGACATTAATACTTAAAGACATGATTCCTTAACTTTAAATGCATTATTAATGCATTGTGGAATATATGAGTCATCACTAAACGCATATCATCTATAAAGAGCTTTGTATATCGTATAAATAAACAATAAGGCATGTGATTAAGTGAGTCATCACTGATGAGATACGTACTACTTATATACCACGCACTGAAGGCTGCTCACTAGCTGTTGCTTACAGTGATGTTATTGCCCACTTTGATAGTGACCATGTGTCAAAATAAACTTGCTGTAATTTCGGGGACTCTTCATTAATATGTTATTAATTTGACTGAGGATAATAGCAGCCATTAAAACACTGACATCATGGCATGTTAACATATCTAGTTAATTAGTTTGTCACTATTGATTACTCTAATGTAAAGGGCATGGGGTGGAAAGTGTGTAGTGGGGTGGTGAGAGAAGTGTTGCGGTGACCAACCCAAGCAAATGGATCCTGGTCCCTGTGGCACACGAATACGCTCCTGGCCTATTGACCAGGAGGATCACCTTGCAGCCCTACAGAGTGCACCATTGATTTTGCCTCTTTTTTTCTCTGTTTTTCTTTGTTTCTTTCTCCCCCACCTCTGCCCCCCATCTCCCTAGCGAGTTTTCATCTGGGACCTAGATGAAACAATCATCATTTTCCATTCCTTGCTTACGGGTTCTTATGCCAACAGATATGGACGGGTGAGTGACATCAGACTCTGGCAGTAGCCATTCACTTTATCAGCAAAATGCATAAATATTAAAAGGAGGGGGGCAGAGGATAGATTTCACTTTGCTCTAACCCCACAGTGAGACGATAGAGCAGAACTCAATGTATAGATAATTGCTTCTTCTTTTGTTTTTTAAATGAGTCCAATGAGATCTGACAAAAACCTGACTGCTCTTTGCAGCTGTTGGGGCTCTGCATGGCCCGTCCAGGCCCGGCTGTAGGGGCTCACAACAGTTGCACTCTGGATGTCTATTGACACATCTTGAGTGTTCCTTTCTCCTTCAGAAATGCCACATTGTTAGTTTAATTAAGTGCTTCTCAATCCATCCTTTTCAGGCAGGGATCTCCCTGGAGACCCTGGCAGGAGAGTGAGTCCACTAAATACAGCCCAGCCAGAACTCAAACTAGAGCTTAGAAATTCTGCCAAACCTGGCTTAATTAAGACTCAACAAATATGTATGTATTAACAAACATATATTTTTATTATTATATTTTTATTATTATAGCGAAAGGTCATTTCTATCCCATGTAACTTTGTGTGCTCATGAAATGAAGAGTTTACTTTTCCAGGGTTTTCTATTTGTTGTTTCATGTAAATTGCTTCTCTAAATTTAAACCTTCAAAACAAATAATTTGGGAAATAAGCCAGAATGCTTTTCTCATGGTTATATTGAGGTCATAGGTTCCTTTAAAGTACATCATCCTGTCTGTTTTTCCCCTTCTAGATATAAAAACTGACTTTAATATGAAATTCATAAACTAATATGCATTTTATTTTAATTTTGTTTTAGAACAGTGTTTTTTTTTTTTTTAAAATCACCACGTTTTGGCAAGTTGAAAATGACATATTACTCCTCCTATGTCAGAGAGCTTAGCGTCTGCAGCCCATGCTCTGTGCCTTTGTTCTGGTATGAGGGGGTGTTTGATGGGGGTAGTGTTTTGTTTTGGGGGTGAAAGAGGGCTGCCCCACGACCCTTTACTGTTTATTTACTTTATTCCCAGCCCTGCCTGCTGCGTAAAGAGAGAGCTAAAGCTTAGGGAGCTGTGGCTCCGTCATGAGGGTCTCTTGCACCATGCACACACATAATCACACATAGGGTCTCCAGTGTGCTCCTCTGAAACTCCATAATGGCCCATTCCATCAGAGCTCATATAGGATGCGACAGCTAACTAGAGCCACTCACTCTGGATTTTTTCATTTGTTCTCTGTTTTTCTTCCTCTCTGCCTATTTTACTCACTTTGTAACCCATGTTTTTGTCCCTCTGCCATGCCCTTATCTGAAATACAGATCTATAAACTCCCTTAGAAAAGAAAGTTAAGACTAACAACCAACACAACTATTCCACCCCCTTCTCCTCCTTTCTGGCTTTCATTGATGCCAGGCATAAACAAAAAAGATACAAAACAGTTTTCCCTCCTAGCTGCTCTAAACTTGCTATAAATAGATGTGTATCTGAGTGAGTGCACATCCACACTTTCGCTCACTCTCTGTGACCTCCCACCCGCGCTCTCTCTGACTTTTTTTTCTCTCCCTCTCTCCCTCTCCCTCATACACATAAACACACTGCTGTTCTTATCAGCTCTTTTAATTGGCATCAAGGCAGCTCACCCCCATAAAGCTGATGGCTAAGGCCAGCTGTGCTGGTACTGGGCTGGCCAGAGCGAGAGCTTAAAGTGGGTGGGGATGGGGGTTGTTATTGGTAAGGGGCTTGAGGGTGGAGGGGGAGGCTTGGCGTCCCCCTAAAGCCACTGACATCTCAGGACAGGTGGTGCTGGAGCAGTGACAGCAGCAGCACTTTGGCCTTCTGGCCTGCTTGTATTCTTAACTCCCTCACTGACTGATTGTTTAGATTTAATTGGAAAGGATTCACTTGTGCAGAAAAGGCAGCCTTTTCCCACCAAACCAGTCCATAAGAGTGAATCACCCAACAGTGCCAGAGGTTGGGAAGAGGGAGCTGGTAGCCTGTTCATGTGGGAGGCTAATTATTTTTGATGAATTCTTACTGAAAGATTGGTTCAAACTGGGAGGTTAAGAGGAAGGAGAAAGCCTCTAGAAGTGGGGATTGAGCTCTACTTGTGTGGTTTGTACTCTGTCATTTTAGAGAAAACATAAGCATTGTGGGGTGTGACAGCTAATCAGCGGAAAGCTCAGGTGTGTCTTTAGGTGGTTTAACTCTGTAATCCCTGCTTCTGGTCCTGCCTGGCTTGTCTCTAATACAGGTCTCACCCAGCTGCAGGAAAACCTCCTCCTCCACAGGAAGCTTTTGTCTTGACTTCGTCCTTTACTTGCCGAGGACATTCTGCTGATTTGAGACTTAAAATGTAAAAGGCATTCAATATGTATGAAAACAAACAAGCACAAAAAAAGAGTGTAAACATATCTCTCAAGTTAGTTAATTAATAGTAATATTAATAAATATGAAAACCCAAAAGTAAAACAACAATAAACAATGGACAATTTTATAATCATAAGAAGTCTCATTACAATGACAATCATTAGGGTTTATAATTTTGTAGATGTTCATGTGAGAATGATCTGATGACATTTTGCCTATACGTTAACTTTTTAAAAGGAAAACTGCACACATTGTCACATGCTCATTAACTATTTACAGTGTTGTTCACTCCTCTCTTGGTATTATCTTACAGACAGTGCAGCCATATCACCATTGCAGCACGTGTCACATTGCTGACAGAGATCACGATTTAAGGAGGAATTTGTAGTTGCGCCTGATATAGGGATTAATATAATTGTTGAATTATTTTGCAGTTTTAATTTTGAACAAACGGAGTGACTGTCAGTTAACTAAAGAAACTTTACAGGGAATCGTATTTTATCATGTAGAGAGCAATCAGATGATGCATCTGGACAACTATGTGGAGAATGGGCTATTTACGATGAGGCTGTGACCCCGGCTCTTCCATTTAACTGCCCCTCCCAAGAACAGGCATGGTTTTACTCCGTTCATTCTGTCTGTCTGTGGCATTTCTGATGACTATTCTGGTCCCTTTCAGAGGGTCGTAAACAGAGGCTGAAACTTTCAAGTGCGCCTAATGTCTTCTTTTATGGGAATACCTTGCTGTAGAATTTAAAGGGATTTCTGTGTTAATTGACAGACTTGCAGGGAACTTCATTATTTACTGTTCTGCATTGCTTCATCTGCTTCTTAAAACATACAGTATATACACACACACTTACATTTCAGAATAATGTGGTTTGATTTAACTAGTTTTGTCTGTTTTCTGTAGGACCCGCCAACATCTGTATCGTTAGGCCTTAGGATGGAAGAAATGATCTTCAACTTGGCCGACACGCACTTATTCTTTAACGACTTAGAGGTGAGTCTGTTTGTGTGTGTTTTACTCTGGTATGTTTTGTTTCTGCACAATTGCCTTCTGTTTACTTTCTGATGATTTTAGTGGCCAGAGGAGTGGATGTGCTGGGGTGTGAGAATTTTTTAGTAAAAGAAGCAACTGTTACGTAGCGTAGAGCCTCTTTTACTAATCTCTTAGTAATCTATCCCATAAGCGATGGCATGAATTTTACATGCGCTGTCAGTCTCCTGGGTCACCAGCCCTGCCCCCCCACCTCCACTGTCTTCCCACTCCCATGGCAGCTAGTCCAATTTGTCAGGCTCTAGTGTTTCTGTGGCTGCTCTGTCTGTGTGTCATGCTGTGTGCTTGGTGTCGCTGTCCACCTACACCACACCACAGACCCCTCCGTCACAGCATGAAATTCCCGCCACCTCCCCTCCCTTGCCCCCCTGATTCATGTACAGTTAGTGTAAAATCTTCCCCTGGGGCACAGGAATAGAAGGATCAGGCGTGGAGAAAAATGTGTGTCACATTTGTTTCAACAAATGTGACGCACACTTCATGCATGGGTATGAAGCATACCCTCTGTGCAGATTCAAATGTCAAACCCAACTTACAAGCAACTGTCCACAAATTTATCGCATTTTTTATATTTGCAGTTTTTTTTGTCCACGCCTCAACGTTTTTCTCCCGGTGAATCTGATCCCACCGGCCCTGCTTTTTTCCTCAGAGTCCTGCTTTATGCTGACCTCACAGGAGAGGAAATGTTTTGTTTGATACTTAAGTGTGAAGAGATCTGCGGCCGGCCTGCCAAGTCTCATTACTCACCACCATGTTTGGCTGTGCTACATGAAGCAAGCCCAAGAACGAGCAAAAAACATGGGAGACAGGGAGACAGAGAAAGAAAATATGCATACTCCCCCAAAAAGACAAGCGACTGAGATCCCAAGTGCAGTCATCGTGATCAAAGTTAATTGGCTACAATTGGCTGGTTAAATATTTCCTTATGCCCTGGCCATGTAGAAGCTGTTGTAGCTGCACTTTATTTAATAGATGTGCCCCAATCATTTGAAAAAAATGGCACTTTGTGACAATGCTTAAATGTGGTTTTGCTCAACATCTGTCCCGTGTTTTGATCCTTTCATGTGCTTTGAAAGTGTTCACAGATGAATTGGCAGCTCAGTCTTTTTCAAAACTCCAGCACACACATTTCTTCTGCTCTGTCTCAGCAACAGTATTATTTGATTTTGTGTTTAGGCTTTAAGGACTCAATTTTTTCAGCTTAAACTGGTGTGGTATGCTTAGGTAGGGATGCTTTTTACAGTGTCCAGTGTAAAGACGTCTCTGCAGATTCTGCAGTGATTGTCACTAACAATCATACCAGAGGAGGAGTGACATTCTCTTGAAGACATATTGATCTCTCCTCTTAAGCTGAGCAGGGCCAGTGTGAGTGTTAAGTGCCAGGTCTCAGCAATGCCTAACCAGTTGTATTTCCTCTCTGCTGATTTACGGTCCTGCATCTCAGATAGAGCCAAGTAGAGTCCAACTATAAATACCACAGCCAGCAGCAGTTATGTATTTAAGCATGTGCAGAAATGCATATGGTCCATCTAATTTGGTCTAAGCCATAAAGGGAGACCCCAGAGGCTGTGCAGAAACACAGGTGCAGAGTTAGTGGCCTGACGGTGTGTGAGTGGTCCATCTAAGTCTTAACACTGTCGTTCTGACAGCCACTGCACGAGAATATTAAATAGGAGCTCAATAAAATTTCAAAGTGTGTATAATTCCTAATTGCTTTAATTTGAATATGGTTTCTTGTAAGAAAAAATAGATTCAAAGTTTTTAAAGCATTGGGCTGTTTTATAGGACATCTAAAAACCACAATTAAGCATAATATTGTACTGAGTCTGCAGAGGCCACATGCCACATGCCACAGGCCACAGCGTATAATGCGTGTTAGTGTGTGTGTATATCTGTGTGTGAATAGAGGCTGGACTGTGTTGATAGAGCTGGTGAGTGACGATTCAGGGGAAAGTCATAAAAAGAAAGAGGGCATGCCGAAGGGGTCAACAGGGATCAGTTTCCCCCTTATGTCTCTCTCTCTCTCTCTCTCTCTCCCTCGCCCTTTTTCCTCCAACCATTTTTTTCTGGATCAGCACTCTCTTGTTTTTGTTCACTGTTTTTTAGATGAGTCCCAGAAATACTGAAGTTTCACTAAAAGACCTCCCTTCCCAACTTCCACGCGCAATTCTCTCAATCGATTGTCCCACACAAGCCATTTGTTATTAAGCTCTATTGTAAAGGAAGGGTGTATGATTGTATGAAAAGCACGATCTGTTTTCTATCATCAAAAATGCTCAGTATAGGATAATCCATACTGAGGCGATCTCAGCTCTATTATTTTTTTTCTTCTGGTTAGAAAAATCGTACTTCAGTATTTACAGAAATAAGCAAATGCTTACTTTATTACAATGTGTAAAACAAAACAAATACTGGCTGTAATCAGTTAATAATAATATCTCTAATATAATGTAATGGTGAGGGATTTTTTTTGGGGGGGGGGGTTCAGTATCATACTCTGACAATACTAAACCTGTTATCATTTTTGTTCAAATACCCCATCTTTGAAATATAGCAGATTGGCCTCACTGAATGCCTTTGTGGCAGGGGATTGCATGTGGAGTTAATTGATGGTCTGAAGTGATGTGTATAATGAAGTCCACTGAGGCTGAGCGCATGGAGAAGACTGACAGCTCTGCCGTGGTTCGGGGTGTGAGTTTACTGTAGGTGTGCTGCTCTAGGCCGAACTCTAATGCTGAGCAGTATGTGGGAACCAGGGGCCTCTTTCTCGCTGGCCGAGCCCCCTGTGTTCCCCTCTCAGTGGGGTACGGGGGCTGCCGTCTCCCGCCTCCTTGGGTGAGAAAACAACCCTCCCAGTCTGGAGAATAAAGGCCATGGGGGCAAACCACTCACAGGGCAGGAGAGGGGGAGAGGTCTCTAAAGGTGGGAACATTTTAAATGAGTCCACTGATGCCTCTTTGCTCTGTGCAGCGCACACTCACACACTCTAAACACATGGAGCTATACCCAAACACATATGGAAACGCATGCATACTGTATGTAAGTGTATAATCAAATGCTGACATTCGCACACACATGCCTGTGTAACAATCCTGTAACACTGTAAGCTGACTACCTTTTATAGCTCCCAGCCTGCAGTCACAGGGTTGAAAACTCCTCTGTCACTTTCACCCAGGGGCTGCCTGTTAATGAGAGATGCTGTGAAACACACAGTTACCTTTTCCTACTGGCTGAAATGGCCCTCCAGAGCCTCTTATTGTAGAGCCTTTCTGTTGGTTTTATGTCCCACTTTAGAAATGCAGTCCTGTACTTGCAATTCTATATGACTGGTAGCTTTATTGTGTTTTTAGTGATAGTTTATTTCTTGGTGATTTTATTCCTGGGAAAGCAGGGCTGTGATGCTAGCTGTGATTTTAATTGAATCACAAAATTAAGTCATGCACTTGATCAGTTACCAATTAGCACTACAGCAGAATTAGTGATTATTTGTATGTATTCATAGGAAATCAAAAACACAACACTGTCATCACGTTAGACACCATTATAACAGCACATAAATCTGTGAAGATCTGCACCAGTAAAAAGCTTGGAAACCAGAAATTACAACTTCCTTTTCTTTCTTTTTTTTAATTTATCAACTTTCAACATGCTGCCGAAACCAAACTACAACATTTTTATATGTGGTATATTTTGTCAGATGGGCTTCTTTGGGTCTGCGCACAGTGATGTGGTTATTTTAATCATTTGCTTGGCCACTGATGCTGCACTCAGACATAACTCCATCAGGTTTCAAGGCGGGGTTGATGGTGTGTTTTGGGAGGACTACAAACAAGAAAGTGGTGGTTTCAAAGCCATCCTGTCAATCTATGCTCCACAGAGGTCCACATCAACCCCATCCTCCACTATCCTCAAACAGCTGATTCATACACCACTAAGGGTTGAGGGTTCATGGAAAATAACATTACGGTCTGGTGACAAATGAGGAAATTTTACAGGAGATTTCTAGTCTTGCATTAAAAAGAAAGATGCAACACCTGCACAATGTGATTTGTGTAGGAAGAGATAGGAAAGTGCACAGATTTGTCCAAACAACAGACCACTCGGCAGGGATAAACTCCTACACCACGGATTTGTTCATTGCTGGGGGAAAATGCTGAAATGACTGAGATTTGATATGGCATTTAATGTTGCTCTCCTTGAGGTGCAGTTTGGATTTGAAGTGCCAAAAATAAGAAATAATGAGGAGCAGCTCATCTATCACACAGAATGAATTTATACTTTTCGTTGCCTACCTGTGGGGTGTGCCTTTTTTCTTTCTTTCTTTTTTAACTTTAAGCTACAGAGCTCTAAAAAACATTTTTGTTAAAATGCAGTTTGCTTCCCTCTGTGCCCCCTTTCCTGGTTGTTGGATTTTTTTTAAACCAGCATAGACTTACCTGTGCTTTGTTTGGCACTGCTGTTTGAATTCCATGACTGTTCAAGCACAGATTGTGGATTGGAATGAAGTGGGTTTGAAGAACTCTCCCTTTGTTACCCACATCCTGTGTTTGACCCCCAGATAATCACAGGCCCCCCTCCCATCTGCACCCTCCTCACCCCCCTAGACAGGGGTGCCTTTGGTGGGAACAGAGAAGGAAGTTGCTGGGGGTCACAGACCACTGGGGGTGGGGGGGGTGACAGCCTCTACCGGCAGAGTGGCAGCATTGAGAACCTGCGAACCATGGATGAGCCTTTTTCACATGGCATTAGCCTGTAGGGTCACAGGGAATTTCGTGATGATGGCTGTTATCGCTCACACTGTGGTGTGGGGTGGGGTGGGTGGCCAAAACACACAGCTCACCTGAGAGAGAAGATGAGATAGGGGGAGAGAGGGGTGGCTTGGATCTAAAAAGTGGACCCTATTGTGTGGCAGTGACCTAGACCTTCACCGGGGGGGGGGGGATGGTCAAAGAGGGAGTAAACATGGTCCTTTCTGTGTTTTGGTAGCATGCATTGCAGAGTTACCCCGTCTTTCTTCTCCCTACCTCTGACTGCTGCAGTCACCACTCTGAGCTCGATCCAGGGCTACAGGAAGACTCATGCCGTCATTGCTGATTGCTTAATGACAGATGCCAAGGGAACAAAGAGGGCTCTGATAACTTCCTCCCCAGTGAAAGGTTTTCAGCAGACTAGTGGAAAGACAGACAGAAAAAGGAAGAGAGAGTGAATGATGCCGAGATGGAAGCATCCTGTCTTCAATTCGTTTTTTTTTTTAGTTTGTGTTTTCTTCTTTCCTGTACAGATAAAAACTGCTCGGTAGCTGAATGAACTCTGATAAAAGAAAAGAACGCCTCTGATGAATTTCACAGAAAGACTTGGTGTTTGCGTTAGGAGCAATTGCAATTGCTTCTGGTGGAGGGTCTTCACTTCTTAGTACAGTAGGAACATCTGGTGTAAGTTAGCAGTGATTGTAGGTTTTAGAAAGACCACTGTTTGCTTGGTGAGGGAAGAACGGGGAGATTCAGTGGAAAAGAGGTGTTCAAAAGGTTCTAAGAAATTCTGACTGGCCCTCAATGTGCCACCGTCATGAAAGCCTGTCAGTCTATAGTTAGGATTATACAAACAAAATATTTTTCCTTCTAACCCTTCAAGCGACAGCAAGTTCAAGACCCTATAATTTATTAACTTTATGAAGTCCTGCACGACTGCAAATAAACTGCTCCTTCATAATGTGGCAATATATAAGTCATAAATTATTATGGTCATGTGATTAAGTACATTTTTTTATTTACCCTCTTTTGACTGAATTTCCACAAACTATTGTAAAATCCACAGCCTGCTAGTGTTTCCTTCGCTCTGTCCTCTTCGACCTGTTCTGTTCATGGCCCTGTGGTGTTTATGAGGCCTTCAGAAGTGGCTCCTAATGAGTATGTGTAAGAGTTACTGTACGACATTACCCACAGCAACCTCCTCTATTAGCTTTCCCAGGGAGCCAGTGCAGAGGTTTATGCCAGCCCCAGCTGGGAAACGTAATTGTTGAGTTGAGTCTTCTCATTCATCCAGCAACCCAAAATACACGCACGCACGCACGCACGCACACCAAAAAAGCCTTTTCATCTATTAATAAAGCATTTTAACATAATCAAAAAACTATGTAAACATTTCAGAAACAATGAAGTTGAAATGGTGCAGACATTTAAACTCCAAAACACTGTATTTTTCTTGGCCCCTTTGAATATTTAACACTTTACATTTGATGTGTTTATTAGGTTAAATATTTGGACCCATCCATGAAAAATCATTCGTAATCAGGCAGCAGGTACAATGGCTCCAGTTTGGCCTAATTACAGAGACGTATTAATGTGCTTCATGCCATAGTGAAGTATCGCTTGTACGACCTAAAATAGCTCCATTATTAACGTGCTAACAGTGTTCTCAGATATGCTTTGATACACGCTCGGTGTCATACTCTGAAAGAAAACATTACGAGTGAAGAATATAGGGAGTTGTTTTAAACAAGGCTCAATAAAGTGGGATATAATTTGAGATATAATTTTGTAACCAAATCAGTGAAATTGGTGGCAGAAGCTGCTCATCAGCCTATTGTGTCTGCTTCGTGAGCAGATCATTACTAGATAACAAAAGCATTCCAGTCACTTACGTCGAAATGGGAGGTCTTTAAAACGAAGCTTAATGAGGTGCTTAACCCAGGATGCTGTTTTTGTTTTCTGAAACAAGCACACACGCCTCTACTGCTTACAGAATTACGTGGAACAATATGCCTGGGTTGAGAGCTATTCTCCGGAAAATTTGGGGATTATTTGTGAACACAAATTATCTACAAGTTTGTTGGCAACAGACCCTCAAGCTGGGACAAATTGTCAAGTTCTTCAACTATTAAAGATCTGCCAGCGAGTGTCTGGAAACAGATTAGGCCGACAGAGCAACAAGTCCCCACGTGCAACCCATGTCAGTTGGCAGTTCATCTTCTGAAACACATTGCTTCAAACTCACTCCATGTGAGGTCACTTTGGACTCTATCCCCCAGCCTTTACCCGTTTCTCTTCTCCATCTCCACCTCTCTACCCTTCCACCCCCTTATCGGGGTGCCAGAGCCCCAGAGAGGAGGGGAGAGGGTCACGGGGTCAAAGTCTTTTCCTCTTTGGATCTCGGGGCTTGCTGGGAGAGGCTTGGCGAGAGAATGGCTGCATTAGAGCTGGGGTTGGGGGTCAAGATTTTAATTCTGTTAAAGAACAGCTGGTTTGAGTTTTTCTTCACGTCGCTCTTCCCTCCCTCTCCCCACAAATCCAGGGAGATGAAAAATTTGTTCAGATGGGAACCAGTAAAATAAAAAAGGTTTACGGTCCAAAGCCCTTACCCTTACCCTGCTCTAGCATTAGGGAGGAATGTAATAACGTCAGCATTTGGCCTCAGTTAGACTGACTTAAAACAAGGAAGTCCTTTCTGTGTTTTGGTGTCTTAACAGCCGGATGAAACTTAATTAAAAAGCTCAAAAATTTTTGAGGGATTTTTCATACTTGAGACCAGAGGAATTCACTTCCTCGTGTTTCATTTTTCTTGAGAAATTATTAACATAACTTTAAACAGGTGAGACAAACTTTTTTGGCAATTGCGTAACCACTTTAAAATCTTTAGCCTTCCTAAAAAATGAGAAGACAAACTAAATCATGGTGGATCAAGTGCTCTCTCTGTTATTCACACTGGATTAAAACTGACTGAAACAAATTTAGAAGTAACATAACATGAATTTCAAACCTTTTTCCTCTTATCTAGGCTATTGCTGAACCTCCTTATGGCAAAATTGCTAACCACACAATATTAAAGAAAAAAAAATAGCAGCTGAGCTACTTTGTTTTTCTTTGCCCCACATGTCATATGCTTATCTAGATGCCAAGGCAGGACTCCCTCACCTTTCACCACTGATGGGGTGGAAAGAGGGCAGGAAGGGGGGGGGGGGGGGGGCACTAGAGGGGTCCCATAAATGGAAAACTAATAACAGATTTTTTTTTTTATTTTAGTCTGCTTTCTCCTGCGCTCTTTTACCGGTTGACTGGCTCACTAGCCCCGGGGCTGTGTTGGTGTGTGGCGCAGCAGCAATCAGAGGTCATAATTTCATTGGCGGTTAGCATCAGGTTCAATTTTTCTAGTAGGTTACATTTACCAGAAAGTCTGGATTGTGTTACTGTGTACCGGTAGAATCAGTGCAGGGCTGCAGAATCCCGCTACCTTTCCAAGAGGAGCCAGGCACCCCCAAAGTGGAAAAGGAGTGTGCGCATATGTTTGGAGATGGACACACACAGAGACACATACACATGCACAAATCATTAGTGCGAAGATGCTTGTACTAGCTAGCTCTAGTCCTTCTGCTATGTAGAGTGTATATATATATATGTGTGTGTGTGTGTTCATCTGTAATCTTATACATAGAGGAGGAAACCTGGCGAGTGTTTACAGTTTCTTGATTGAGGCTTATTGGTTATGTGCAGGAGAGTCCACATCTTTAGATGTCTTTCAGGCTGATGGTACAGTTTATTTTTATTTAGACCTTTGAGCTGCTGCATAGTAAATCAAAAAGGGGAAGAGCTGATTCAAAAGGAAATGGGGAGGCTGAATGTCTACAGGGAGCACAAAAAATACTGGGAACATACAGGAAGTGTCCCGCATTACACAATTAAGTGATTGTTTTGTATATTTTAGGAATGTGACCAGGTGCACATCGACGATGTGTCCTCTGACGACAACGGCCAGGATCTAAGGTACAGCAGTGATTCATAGTTAGTCAACAAGAAATGCATCATATGCTCGCCCGCCACAAACAGTGAAACAGGCTTGTGCTAACACATTCTTTCTCTGCCCTTATTTTAGCACGTACAACTTCAGCGCTGATGGTTTCCATGCAGCAGCTACCAGTGCCAACCTATGTCTGGCCACAGGCGTACGGGGAGGCGTGGACTGGATGAGAAAGCTGGCCTTCCGCTACAGACGAGTAAAAGAAATTTACACCACCTACAAAAATAACGTTGGAGGTAATCCCCGGCAAGCAGAGCTGCCCTGTACTGATTTTTTGAGTAGAAATGACTTTGCAAATGTACGTTCCCTCATTATGTGCGTGTTTGTGTGAGGGTATGCTCATGTTGGTGCGTGCGTTCTAAAAGCACACATGCCCCCACCACTTGGTCAGGGTAAATTTTGAAAACTTCGCTGGTATTCGGGGGGCCCGTCCAACCTAAACAATGTTACCCTGCGTTTCAGGTCTGCTGGGCCCGGCCAAAAGGGAAGCCTGGTTGCAATTGCGAGCAGAAATTGAAGCCTTGACGGACTCCTGGTTAACACTGGCACTGAAAGCACTAACATTAATCCACTCAAGGTAGGACTCCAGTGAGGAAAATTTTACACAGTCCCATACCGCACATATATAAATTTGTATGTGGTGTGGAGTACCCCATACTCCCACATTATTAGAAAAACAGCAACGCTATGCATTTGTCTTTTTTAGACAGTCTTTATCTGCTCGTTTAGAAAAATACGTGTGCTAAGAGATCCGACTTGAAAAAGGAGCTGAAACGCAATCTTTCATTGCAGGACACTATTTAAAGAACTGATTCATTGCAGTGTCTTTATTTTCTGCACACTGTGTTTTCTTTTGTCCTCCCACAGAGTGATTTTGAATGATGTCACCTCTTTTTCTGCTCCTCTGTCTTTGTTACTGCAGGTCAAACTGTGTGAATATCTTGGTGACCACCACGCAGCTCATCCCTGCCCTGGCTAAGGTCCTGCTCTACGGATTGGGAATTGTCTTTCCTATCGAGAATATTTATAGTGCAACCAAAATAGGTAAAGACTGCATTTGATGTTTAATTTCTGAATTAGCTTGTTTGTTTTAAGTTTTATGTGGCTTTGAGACACAAATGTCTATTTATTTGTTTATTTATTTATTTTTGCCTCGGTGCAATAAAAGCAGTTAAAACATACATGCTATGACTAAAGTGACAGGACTGAGGCACGGACGGGGTGGGAGATTGAGTCACCGGAGAGGGTTGATGTTCTTGTGTGAAGGAGTAGTCCCAATCAGCCTAGGATTATTTTCTTGGAGCTGGGCCTGCGCTGGGCCTCTTCAGGCCTCTCCTGCTCAATCTCTGCATATGAAACCACTTCTGCACATTTATGTCATTCCAGCGCAACAGGGCCCCGTCCTCTTCCTCCTCCTCCTCCTGCTTTTACCTCCTCACTTTCCCCTTTTTCTTTCTTTCTTTCTTTTTTTTTTTACTGTTTTAAATGCAAAATAAACATCAAGTTTCACTCTTGCATCAATATCTGACCCATCAGCTAAGAGTTCAGGGAGAGAAAGAGACACAGTGGAGCACAGTGGTCTTCAAAACCAGACCCTGTAGCAGGACTGATTTGCCTGTTTGTTCTAGATTTAAAGAGGAGAGGGGCAAAGTTAATGCTTTTAACATTGTCTTTATCTGGGGGACAATCTTATCACATCTCCTTCCTGAACCCACTGTTTACACTCTTCCCTTCTTTGTAAATTTGGTGTTTTAAAGAGGCTCTTGTCACCCTCGGCTCCTAAATCAACTTTGAGCGTGTGTGTGCCTGCATATCTTTTTTGCATCCACGTAATGCTTTACTAAGAAACTGCCCTCAACTTCTTCACAGGGAAGGAGAGCTGCTTTGAGAGAGTAATTCAACGGTTCGGGAGGAAAGTTGTTTACATTGTTGTTGGAGATGGGGTAGAAGAGGAGCAAGGCTCAAAAAAGGTAAGAGGTTTTAAAATAATAGATAAAGTAAACAACATGCACACTTGTATGTCTTTAGGGTATATTTACATGGTGAAAACAACCATGAGAACCACATAAAGTGTGGAGCAAAGAACTCCTGATTAGTTTTCATAAGGTCAGGAGTTCATTGTGAGGGAACACCGAACATACCTGCCATACTTTTCCAAAGAAAGGAATCAGCGCGCCGGCTTTCCTTCTCAAGAGTCTTTGCTTTGCTTTCATTTGTTTATCCTCTTATACGGCATCCAAGCACAAGAGAGAAAGTCTGTAGTGTGTAATCAGCCCTCTTCCACCACCATCTCAGGTTTACAGAGCAGGGGAGGGGAGAGATGGCATAATTATATATTCCTGCTTGGTGCTCTGAGCAGTGTGAATGCTGTATGTGTAACGCTAGACAAGCCCTTTCAGGCATGTTGAAGGCGCATCGTAAATAGAGCGCACATAAAGGCGACTTAAATCATTGTTGATGAAATTAGAATATTTACTGCAATGACAAGCCTGTTAGTACGAGATGGATCAAGGAGGGCTCGCTGCCGACCTCCGCCCACGCTCTTGCAGGAAGCATGACAGTATCTGTTCAGATGAATTTGATGTCTCGCTGTTTTTTTTTCTCTTCCCCATTTTTTATGTTACTTGTTGGCTCTTGCTCCAGATCTTGTGCATTCAGCATTCCTGTCAGGTTTGGATGTAAAGCAAATGCTGCATGTGAAACTCACACAGCAAACACGCTCTTTAGCAAATTAATCAGCGGCTCAGGAGAATACTTCCCTGACAGTTATGGTGAGCCGCCGTGTCACGCTGAAGACATTGAGTTTCCCTTTGAAAGTCCTCCAGCTCCTTCTTCACCTGTTTCTCCGTAAACAGAGCAGAAGCACGAGGACCGACGCAGAGCGATTAGGCAGCTATTAGAGAGAAGTAAGAACCTTTACCCTGGATAAAAGCGTAAAGCAATAGCTCTGTGTTATGAAAAGCGAACACGCCCTGGGAATGTGGTCTTGAGGGGTGATTGTGGAAAAAGATGCAAATATTTTTACTCAGCTTTGAGTTGTTGGAGAGTGACATTGATGGAAGAATAAGGTGTTTTTTTCCCTCCATTTGAGTGGTGCAAGTCCCGCAACATGCCATGCAGTAAAAGGTTTCTGTGTCAACATCAGAGAGAAGGTGAAATAACACAACAATTTCACCCGTCAGGAGGCGCATATCAGACGTGACACATCGTGGAACTACAAAAGCAAAAGTCTGAAACTTCTCCCGGTCCTCATTCCTTCACTTACAAAAAAAAAAAGAAAGAAAGAAAAAATTCACAATCCCTGTCTTCAGTTATTGCCTTCGCTTGGGAGAGACAGCAGAGATAACATCACCAGCTTTTAAACTTAAAAGCAAAGACAATTTACAAAACAAAAAGCAAAAGAGCTTTTTAAGGGTCAGTGCAGGCTCTCCTAAGCGGAACATACGCCTGGGAGAGGCCATACCTTTGATAAGGGGAGGGTAATGGGCTCCACACACTGAGGAGCTGAGGACTCTACCTGACAAGCTCCTTTCATTCTCTGCGACTCAAGTTTCTCCCCCCATCCTTTGCCTGGGAACAACAGCTCATTTGCACTGTCCTAAACACACACTGGCAGGCAGGAGGTTCATTCAAAAGACACTGTGGGAGTTCATTTCTGTTCAAGTTAAAGACAGTCAGTGCATTAGTCTTGTGGTATAAAACCCCACTTTGATGCAGCAAAGAAATTAGTTACAGGTACAGATGTACGATTTGGCTGCGCGGACTTATGCACAAGGGAGCAAGAGGAGTAGGTGGGGTGTGTTAATGATATGATTGCTTTTCCTGGTGAGTGGACCAGGCTTGCTTCATTCACTAAACATATTACCGCAGTATAAAGAATAAGAAATCAGTTTAGAAGGCCTGCAAGTATTGGTCTGTCCAATTCTAATAGTGTGTTCTATGTTAAAGGCTGACTAAAAAGTATATAATTTTGTCCATAACATATTCCAAAATTAATTGATATGATTTGCAATCATGAAAAGAACCAAATGCACTCATCTCTTAATAAATAACTAAAAGGATTGATAAATATTTTGCTCATTAACATCTCTTTTTTAGCAATTTTACTCTTTCATACTCTAAGGTGCATTTTCCTGATTTTGAATAGAAGTCATTTTTATTCATGTAAATGGTTAAAAAGATCATTTAAAAGAACAGATTAATTCGTTTTGTAATTAGTTTGAGAATTTTGAGTTTTGTGTTTAATAAAACTAAAAAGATGCTTTTTCTTCCACCCACAGCACAACATGCCCTTCTGGAGGATCTCCAGCCATTCAGACCTCATGGCCCTCCACCATGCTCTAGACCTGGAGTACTTGTAGCACCACACCACCAACGTGTACCCCCTGCTCCGCTTCGGCACACCACACAACCTTTCACCTTCGCCCTCCAGCCCCATCCCTCGCTTGCCACGGACCCCACAGCTCAGAAAAAAAAGACAAAAAACAACAAAAAAAAACAGCCGTGCTGCTGTGCTGCCTGGCGTTTGTCTGTCACTACATAGGAAGAAAAGAAGAGGACAACGGAAAAAAGAAGACTGAGCACACGGTTAACGTGCTGACATACGGTCACACATCGTCTTAACCCTAAACTCTTTCCTTCTTTCTTTTTTCCGGCGAAGCGAAGGAGAGAGAGAGAAAGAGAGAGCGAGGTGAATTTACGGCGCTGCAGCTGCTTGCCCTGGTTACTGTGAATTGGCCGCTTTCTGAAGCTGTCAAAGTGTTTTACGGCCCCCTGTTTGTGCCGGGACTCTGTCAGGGTTCACACCTGTGAGGAGAGCAGAGCTACTGGTGGCCTCGCCTCGCTTCGCCTCACCTCGCCCCAGAACTCAGTTACAGCGAACTGCAGGGCCCACAGCTACTGGTGGTGACTTTTCTGCGTCCCTCTGGCTCGCCCCACGTCTGCTCTTCGCCTCCGCTTTATTTCTGTTCCTCTGTTCACCCACTTCGTAGCCTCCCCTTCGCTGTGGGGCAGAAAGACAAAGCAAGTGCTCCTCTGTAAAGCGTCGGCCTGGGAGCTCTGTGCTTCTTATTTATGAACAGACACTTTGTGAGTGGCACCGCGCCACTGAGAAGGTACCTCGATGATAAAAGACTCGTGCCTTTTACAAAGTACTATTGATTTCCACCGCAGCGAGAGGAAGACTTTTATGGAAGAGAGAAGAAAAGGGGGTTTTCTAATAATTTAAGAAAATTACAAAAAACTTTATTTACAATGCTGAGACAATCATGTACAGAGGAAATCTTTTTTTTGTGTGTGTGTGTGTGTGTGTGTCTAAGTTTGTAATCACTGGACTATTCCTTCCTATATTCATTTTAGGTACATGCTCTTGAAAGATGGCAATGCTTTTTCATTGAAGTTTAAAAAAAAAAGGCATCTCATCGCACATAAGTTTGTGCGACGACGCCTGAAAGTGTTGATGTGTTAAAGTTACGTTGGATAAACAAAATATGTAGATATTGGGATTTTGTGATAAATTGTTTTGTCAAGACCAAAAGCATGGATGTCAAGTGTCAAGGACCTTTCTTTTCACTCTGTGATGTTTTCTCGTCCTTACAGGAAACTTCAGTCACACACTTTATATAGAACAACAGGTCTCTTCTTACTATACGTCCTTCTCGGACACATATATCAAAGGGAAAATATACATTGTTTTTTTTCTTTAGTTATGCAGGAAGGTAGCTCACAACCTTGTGTCCTTATGGCATTTCACCAGCTTGCAGCCCTGACCCCATATATTCAAAGGCAAACACAATTCTGACGAGGGTTTTTGGATACGGCAAACGGGAATTTCTGAGAGCCATTTTAATGTCAAATTTGAATAAATCTGATGTTTGGAAAAAACAAACAAAAAAGCAGGCTTGAATAGGTTTTATTATCTTTTATACAAGCACTATAACAACTCTTGTACAGCAAGCGTAATTTTGTATACTGTAGTGTTTTTATTTCGACTTTGAGAATACATTCTGTGTCCCTCTTTGAAGCAGCTGAAGTACACGAAGCCCTTTTTCGTAGCGCTTCTGCATCTGTGGACGGGGAAACCATAATTAGCATTGAGAGAAAAGCCACTAACTTCGAGAGGTTTGTGAACATACAGGACATGTGCTATCGACTGTGAATTTCTTAAACAGAAACCGACTCGTTCTGTTTCTAATTTCTTTCCCTCCTTTGCACATGATCACTGTTGTCCTTTTACATTTCAATTCAAATCCTTCTCTCTTCTGACGTACCCCTTCCCCCTGCCCCGGCAATCACACGGGGTATCTACATATTGCTGCTAGGTAAATAGAGGAAATGTTTTATAGAGTCATACAGCACGCTTTTTTTAATTATGTTGCAATCATAAATGCAAACTGGAAATACTTTACACTACATGGGCCTCATTGTGGAAAAAAAACGCAAAAGATTGTCGTGTCTGCAAATTATGTGTACAGATGTTTTTGACATTATTATTTGATTGTGTTTAAATTAATAAAACTGATTTGTGAACTGTTACACGTTGCTGACATTTTGTCCCCTTTTCTTTAAAACTACAACATAAAATTTAACATTTTTGTTTTTTTGAAGAGCAACATTATTGCCCTCCACAACCACCATGACTAACCACCAGTGTCCAGATTGACACAGATGCCATAGGGTTCAGACACTAATCCTACCAGGAAGTAAACAGAAACTGGAGCTCTTACAAGTCTAGACCAAACAACAGCCCATACCCTTTACCCACACACATGCTAATCACATCCCTTTATTAATCTTCCCAATGACTACAACAATAACTTTTTTTTTTTTTACACATCAAGGCCACATATGAATTTAGACATGTCTTTGTGACTGTTAGAGTATAACATAACATTCAGGTTAGGATTCTCTGAATGCCTGCGTCTGAAGTGTCTCTTAAAGCATTCTTTACGCAGTTTTTGATTGCATCTCTGTTAAAGGCACAGTTCAACCCCAAATCCAAGTTATATATTTTTCTGCTGAGAAGAAGAAAACCTGTATAAACTGTCTTACTTGCATGCTTTGTTATGTTATTAGCACCTTAATGTGGGAACTATTGTCTGTATTCTGTCTACAATCCACCGTAGTGAAGGAGGATAGCAGAGGATTGGTGTGACAGAAGAGGATGCCAGAGATAAAATAGATGGATGCAGATGATCTGTTGTGGCGACCCCTAAAGGGACCAGCCGAAGGACGAAGTCTACATCCACGATCCAGGCGAGCTAGCATTACATCTCAGTCAAGGAGGATCCCATTCATTTGTCCTTTCTCTCATGCTATCAGACCATCTGGTCACTGGTTCCACGCTTCCTTTTGCTAAGTTCTTTGGTAGAAAGAAAATAGTTCCTAATATGTAAAGATTAAGGGTGTCCCTTTCATCTGAGCTGAAGGTAGCTAGCTGACTGCTTGTTTTAGGGAGGCGACAAAAAAGTTTGCAGCTTTTTTTGGTGCTTCCAACACCACAAGAAAAGAGTCAAAGATTTCTATAGCCCCAAAACTGGGCAAGCCACAAAAACACTCTAGATGGCTAGCATACATGGCAGCTCAGCAGAAAAAATGCACATTTGATATGGGGGTGAATTTCTCCTTAATTTGATTTTTTTTTAATTCCTGTGAGAAAGTTTACTTGATAGCTTCAACAGTATATAACACGCATCATGCATGTTTGAGTCTCTGGAACCTGAGCCAAAATATAACCTAATATTTGGAATGCTGTAGTTATATCCTAATAGTCTAACGGAGCCTCCATGCATGATTTACGCTTATCAAACCACTCCAATTCAAAGAGAGCTGAGTTAGTTTAAATAACATATGAAAAATATTTATGAGCCTCATTTTATGAGGTGGTCACAGCTAAGACAGTCCAGTGTGTTACACTAGCCTGGACAGGGAAGAAAGTGTCCGGCCTCCAAAACCACGGTGGGAGAATTAAGCATGCATGGAATTTTATTTAGAGCCACATGGCCCGTTTAATATCCAGATCAATTATGTCTTCAGATGGAGAGGGAGTGATGGCCAGGGAGAGGCATGTGCGTCTGCCAGGCTGGACAAAGCAAGTCGGGGCGCTGCCATCGGAATGCACCAGCACAATGACCTCTAATGTGCTTTTCCCACTTCTGAACAGCTGAAAGACTAAGTGGTGTCTGAGGTCCCGACTGGATTTCTCTTTCGAGGAGCGGAGCGCTGCTCTCTCACAGAATAGAGGTCTGTTCTCTTTGATAAGTTTTCCCGATGTTCAGAGACCTGGCAGAAATAGTCAGACACAACCAGACCAGACATTTTGAGAAAGAAAAAGTGGGTGTAGAGAGTGTCGGCCAGCCATTCTGGCTGCTCGGACAAAACAGACGGGAATAAAAACAAGAGCCAGATTGTGTCTGTTTGGCTCGTGTCACTCATCTGGTTTAAAGTCCTCTATCAGGTCTTTAATTTCTGAGGAGTTCTACCAACCTTTGCAGGGCGATGTATGGCCCGGCTGTTACTTGTAGGTTTCACAGTACTTTAATCAGTCTTAACAGTAACCACGTAATTCTCAAGAGGCCTGATCTTCACTGAACTCCCACCCACATCCTTGTAGAAATAAAAGGCACCACTACCTTGCAGATCCCATGTTGGGCATTCCTCTCCGGGACGTCCCAGGAAAGTGCCCGCCCTCCATAAAACTGTACTGCAATAATAAACAATATCATTGGTGATTTACGACCTTGCCCAGACAGTGATTTCATGCAGATTTTCATAGAGGGGGGCCTCTGACGGTGCATCACAATTGAACTAATATTGTATTACATGCATATCAAACTCCCCTCCAAAAAACCTGATCCACATCCACATGAGCCACATCTCTTTTACGAGCAGGAAGCCTATTAATAGTCCTGTGTTCTCTTGGTGGCTAGTGTGTCTCAACTTTAGGGGAATTTGTGTCTGTAGCGAGCAGATGTCCACAGGCTGAGACAATAAGAAAGAGGGGGGAACTGGAGACATTTTGACACAAAGCTTTTACCCTCAGCACTGCTGTGAGGAGTTACTCCTCAATCTAAGAAGCAGAAGCTCATGCTGTTGGGACATTAAATCATGTTTTTCTTCATTTTTGGTTTGCCTGATGCTATTTGTCTTGGGGCTGGATATCAAACCCACTGACACTGATTACAATGCCTCCATGAGTGCTTTCAAGATAGGGAAACGCTTCCAACTCATTTTCCTCAAGTGCATGGCTCTGTTAGCACTGGCAGGCAGCGAGAGTGGCAAACCTGTTGTCATGCTGTGGTGGGCAATGGTGCTAAACTAGGCCCTTTTGTTTACTGTTTGTTTATTTCTCAGTTACTGGGATTTGACAGACAGAGTAGGACAAGGACAGCTGGCAATCAGGAAGCTGTGGATGCCAGGGATCTCGGCCAGGAGTGTCAATGCCGAAGGGGCCGGGTGTCCACAGCTATGCCTGTCCAATGCAGACGAGGCATTCTCAAGTAAATCAAGACTGTGACACGCCATTAGTGTATGTTGGTGGAGGGTCTGATTGGGCCAAAATACTTTGGTCATGGGTGTAAATGAACTTGCTGAGTGGATTGTGCTGCGTAGAGGTCAGCCACGGTTAATTTGCGTACACACATTCAGACGCCTGCTAGATGAGCCATGTATTGTATTAGGATTTTCCAGCTTCTAGTGTTGCAAATTGTGTGAAATCTTACCAGAAGTGGTTGTTTTGATAGAGCCCAGACTGTTTTAATAAAGCATTGAGGTACAGTGGTAGTCACTGTGGATGGAGCCTCTCATCGTGCGTCCCACATCGAGGTCGGAACCATACTCGCTTGCGGACACGGAAAGCTGTGGATAAGAAGTCTTTCCTGTTATATTTTGTTTCTAAGTCCACTTGGAGTACAGCTGAAGGACAAATGCATGGTTTCAGTGATCATAAAAGAATGACGTAAACAGATGTGCAATCGTTGCCCCACTCAGACTTAAGCCGACTCGCATAGTTACACATAACTCAGCAGTAACTGCTGCAGCTTATGTTTAATTAATATGACACACAGCAGTGTGGCACTGCTGTTTCTGGCTAGTCGGCTTTTCTTTGTTGAATTTGGATGTTCTCCCTGTGCCTGCATGGGTTCTCTCTGGATAAAGCATGCATGTTAGGTCAGTAGGTGATTCTAAATTGATCCTATGTGTGAATGTGAGCATGAATGGTTGGGATAGTTGGGATAGGCAACAGTCCCCCTGCGATCCTGAATTGGATAAGCTGCTGAGAAAAGAGATGGATGAAGTAGAAACATGTTATAATGTAGCTTTCACGTTCTCTTGTGATCGCAGTGATGTCGGTTTGGTAGCCTAAGCCCTAACTCACTGCTGTGTATCACCTACAAAAATAGTTCTACAACAACTGATGTAGTTTGGCAGGTATTGAAACTCCTTCTCTAAGCAAATTCAGCAGCACCAGGCATACTTTCAAATAACCTCACACCACAGCTCATAACCTCTGCGAGGTTGCAGTGTTTGAGTAGCTATGAGAGCAAGCAGCGTTGCCAGGCCCAGAGTTGGACCTGTGCTCACTTTCTGCCCAACCACACATCACCTCCACCTGCATCTGTGGTCAAACACACACACACACACACTTCGTAGTATTTACTGGGCCCACTGCACCATTCCATTTGAAGGTGAGTGCCACAATTTTATATGGCCCGGCTAAAGCCACCCCCACAACCGTGAGCGTGCTTGCGTGTAAGTGTGCAAGTGCAACACTTCTAAGCTAACTCAAGAGCTATGAGCTACCAGGTCCCTGAGGGTTTATTTAACAGCCCTTCTAGACCTCCCTGTTTGCTGTGTGTGTGTGAACATGTGTAGCATACTTACGTGAATGTGCATTTGTGTGAGTTTTTGTAACGTTAAGTGTGTGTTTGCATGGACCTCCCTCGCGGGTGTTAATTGGGCCAGCTCCCTCCAGTTAGGTCTCGGACTGAGGCCAAGCTCCCTCTCGTCTGGCAGGAGAAACAGCCTCTGAGCCATTTTAATAAACTCGATGTCATCTGTTAATAAAACAGCCTCGAGTCCCACCTTGGCTTGTTTTTGCTCGATAAGTCATGGGTGATGTTTCCGTTCTCCCCACATATTTCTTCTTTAAGAAGAAATGAAGGAAAGGTGAAACCTGTTCATTTTATTTTATGTCCTCAAACACTAAACACAGCAAAGGTAACTAGTTTTCTCTGGTTTTCCGTGTGTGTGTGTGTGTGTCTTTATTCGAAGAGTGATTTGTTCTAGATCTTTAAGGGGTCAGTTATAGTTAAATGTACCCTGAAACGTTAGGTGTTAGGTGTGCAAATAAAATCCACTGTATTCACTACAACAAACTTAAAAAATAAGGGTGTTTTACAGTAAAATACTGTTTTTTGAGAATACAGTTGAATACCGTTAACCAAATGGTGATAATGATAATAATGTATTAACAACAAGCTACTGTACAATCATGTTATATATAAATTTAAATCATGTTGCATCCTGGCAGACTCAGGTAGCCATAAAATATTGTAGTAACCTAAAGAGATGGATTATGAACAGCCCAAAGAACCATGGAGTTTCGGTTTCAGTTGTTTGGACAACAAACAGTTGTGCAGCACATATGGTAAGGACAACTGTTCCTAAGACTGGTATCTTGTCATAGTTTAAGAAATAAATAAACTGCATTTAGAGTACATTCATAATGGGAAATAATACTCTGTTTTGGGACACAGTTCTTCAGGTTAAATATTTGTTGGGATTAAGGTGGTGTCTACAAGAACATTGGTATTTTAGTAACGATAGTGTTTTCTATGTGCTTTGGCCCTCCGTACAACCGTACACGACATTTTAGGTCAGAAACAAAGGTTCTGACTCGTTCAGCGATGAAGAAACTCCAGTTCTGTGTTTGTATGTGGACGAGGCAAAATAAGATTCTCAAAAAATCCCTGTTTTTTTAAAAAAATGCCAGTGTAGGTTTGGACATAGTCCAATTCACAAACTTGTTACTTGCATGATAACATGAAGCTTGTTCCAAGTATCTCCACTACACACTCATTGTGTACAGCTCCAGCACGATGCTGATGGCAACCAGTCAAAATAATGCTTGTGATTCCATCAAAAAGGCTTCAGAGCATTTCATCGTATTATATATTATACAGTAAGCTTGTGTACTATATAGTGCAATACTGTAATATTGTTACAAGAAGAACCTTGCCTAATTTAACACGCAAGTTTTTTTAATCATTATAATTTTTACAATGTTGGAATAGTAATAGTAACCTCAAATACGGATAACCAAAAAGCTTACAATAATTCCATATTTAGAGTCTAATAGGAGTAAGAATGAAAAAAATCTTACAATTTTGGCATCAACTGAAAATACAGAGGGACATTATGTCTAAAAAGAAGGCGCACAATAGTTGTTTTATGCCACATGTTTTTCTCTAATGGTATCTTCACTTTAGTCTGCTGTTTTGTTTTGTTTTTCTTTCTTGGGGCCGTGGTGGCCCAGTAGGAATGTTAATGTCCTGTTCCAGTTGGCTGCAAATGTTTCTGCCTCTATCTGGGCCCGGGACTCAGAGGAGATGTTAGGTAGCACAGTGTGATGAGCCGCTGTGACAGGAGAAAAATTTTCTATATCCTGGGTGACTCCACTCTTCTTGGGGATTACAAAGGGTTTAACTGGGGGATGAAGGAGAGTAAAGTGGTAAGTGACATTTCTGGTCTGGGAATATGGCATGGAGTCCAGCCAAGTCTACCGGCCCGGCCAGAAAATGCTAAAAAGGCTTGGGAGAGGGTAAACAAACGCAGCACTGGCTAGCAGTGCAGGAAGGAGGGGAAAGGAGGGAAGGGAGGAGGAGGGAGTCCAGGGGGACAGATCTGTTAACCATCAGTGGCTGCGTTTCATCCCGCCGCCCGTCTCCAGAACCTTCAAGGGAGGCTTTGTGTACCTGCTCTGCAGACAGGAGCTGGGAATTTGGGGAACAGGAAACCAAGGCTTGCCTCCATCCCTCCTTCCCCACAACCTAAACCCGTTCTCTTTCCCTGTGCCCCCGGCTGCCCTGCAACACACACACCCTGCATTCACCACATGCGATGCCCTCTCTCTTTCGTCACCCCCCGCTAACTTTTATACCTCTACCCTGAATGAGCATGTTGTACAGTAGGCCATTCAAAACACCCACACCCACACACTGGCAGGTAGGACTGATAAGGGGACACTGGCTTGTCCTACTACTTCTTGATGTATGAAAGAATAAATGTTTTTTCATGAGCTTACTTTTAAATCCAAAAGAATACTTCAGGTTAACATTTCCATCAGCAGTAGTCATTTCTCAGCTTCGACATGAATGCACAAAGCTTGTCCTGCATCAAGGCCTACATCCTACAGGCTGAATAAACCAGAGGTGGAGGTATTTTAACCTTAATGCATAACTCATGATTCTTCCTCTGAACCACCAAACAAGCGTACAACACTGACAGAGTTCACGATGCTAATCTTATGAGGTACGTCACAACTGGTGCGCAACTTGAAGGATATTAATGATGACAAAAAGCTGATAGGCCTATTACTTAGGCCTAAGATTAGTTGGGTAGAGTGAGAGTTCAGAAAAATAATCCATGACAAACAGTGACTGTATTCACTATCTGCTATTACAAAGTACAGCAATGATGTCAATCTTTCGATTTCTCCATATACTATTACGATGTCCAAGATGAGGTCATAAAAACAATCCAAAGCAGAAGGCCAGCCATTTTCTTACCTGCTTATCCAAATCAAGGTTGAGTCGGGGTTGAAAGCTCTACCAGCTGTCATAGGCCAAGAGGCAGAGTACACCCAGGATGGATCATTCAGGGGGAAGTGAAGTCAGAAGTTTCACAAACTGACTCTTGAGGCAGACTCCCAATATATCCCGATGTTAAGCTGTCAATCTTTAAGGACAAAACTAAATATCAGGGCTGCAAACCAAAGGCAATTTTGGCTTTTACATCTCATTTTTTATATCGAATTTACCCCATCTATTTTTTTATCACTTGTGTAATTTGTGTATTCAAGTTGTGTCTTAAATTTGTAAATTTCCCTTGTTCAGCTTCCAGTTCTACTAAAGACTAGAGATGGACCGATCCGATATTACGTATCGGTCCGATACTGACGTAAATTACTGGATCGGATATCGGAGAGAAATAAAAAAATGTAATCCGATCCATTAAATATCAAAAAAGCACCTCAGAAAACTTGCGACATGGCATAACTCGGATCATAACCGTAGCACGTTGGAGCAGTATGCGTCAGGTGATAGAGCGGCTGTGTTTATTTGTAGCCTCGCTACCAAACCAGCATTTCATCTCCGAGGAAGTGATCCCAGAGAGAAGTAAAGCAAGTGTGTAAGTTCATCTCTGAATGTTTGTAAAGCATTCCCACGTTAAGCTTAACAACCGATATATGGAGCGACTGCCTCTTCTCTCTCTCTCCCTCTCCTGCCGCTACTTCAATTATGAAACTGATTAATGATCAGCTGATCGGCTTTTCTGTCGCGAGTCCGTCTCTCTTCTTTGTTTTTGGCCCACTTTGCACCAGAAAGAGGAAACCAGCGGCTGAACAACAGCACCATGTTTAAGCTTGATAAGCTGTTGTTAGAATTTATTTCATATTACTTTCTACACCAGGATCCTTTTCTAGGCAGCTGACGGCTGGTAACTGTGCAGGGGCGGATCTAGCAAAGTTTAGCCAGGGGGGCCGATAGGGCATTAACAGGGAAAGGGGGGCACAAAGACATACTTTTCTTTCTAATTCTCATTTAAAATGTCTAGTTTTAATCTGATGTAAAATGTATAGAAGTCCATTACTGTATATAGTAACTGTTAAGTCTAATATACTCTAGTAAGCTATATTACTTTTTCCTTTGGGAAGATACCATCTGTGCAGTCTGCAATTCTGTTGAAGAAAGATATTGAATCTATTTAATTATTCTTGAAAAATGATTTATTTCTGTGCATTTTTTTTCCACACTGCATCAAATTAAAGTTGATTACGTCGATTAAGCATCATGAGGTGGGGGGTGGTTCCCTATTTTTTTTGCTGGGAGTTTGCAACCCTATTAGTTAGGTTGCTTAATATTTCTGCTAAGTACTCTTGAAAATACCAGAATAGGAAAGATGGAGTAGGTTTAAGTTTATTAGATTGATCAGTATTGCTGAACTATGAAATATTTTGGGTGCAGTGTATTTTTTACATACAGGTATAACAGAATAGCTTTAGTGTTGTTGTTTATTTAAACTTGAGTATGAACTTATACAAAATGCAGCAAGATGTTAAAAAAACAGTTTTATTGATTAAAAAACACTATATCGGATTAATATCGGTATCGGCAGATATCCAAATTTATGATATCGGTATCGGACATAGAAAAGTGGTATCGTGCCATCTCTACTAAAGACTCTCCAAGTAGTTGGCTGTTCCTGCTGTAAGGCTAAATGGCTAAATGGCTAACTAAAGATAAATTATATGAGTGTCACAACTAGGCCCTGGTGGCCAGTAGTTTGCATGGAAAATGAAAAATAATAAAGATACCACATTTGCATTTCTTGATTCCAGGACCTTTCCTTTAGATTTTTTTTCAGTACGTTTACCATGTAGAATCTGTAGTATAGCAAGGAGGCTTTGATTTAACATAAAAATACAAATGTAGCTTTCCTCATTTCTAGTCATCTTAGGTCGCAATCACACAGGCCAAAAGAAACATTTGTAATCCGGGTCGCAAAGAGGTATTCGGTGCTTGTCTGAAAACCTTGTTGCGATTACTTTGGTTGCTAGCAGATGGAAGATGCCAGCTTGTCTTCAAACACTTGCTAACTACTCTCCAAGTGGAAGAAAATCTTAAAAATCTGTGTTCAAATTAAACGTTGTGCCTCAGTACTGCAACCAACACATTTCAAAAGACTCAGCTTTACTTTAAAGGGTGTCCCTTTCCAGATTGTGTTGAAACTTTTCAGTTTTAGTAAAGCTTGGAGAGCAGTAATGGTGAGTGTAATGAAAACTATGGTCGACAGCAGCAAACTGCAAGCAACCAAAGCAAGAAGGGTTTTTCGGTGGAGCACCTTATGCCTCTTTGCACGAGTTTCCCCTTTCATAAATTCAGCATCTTCCCTTTACGATCAGTGGTTGTCAGCTGGTTTCCGAAAGGTCTCTAGGCCTGTTTGAATGTGGCTAGCAATGTGAAGTCTACATTTGTATTTTTATGTCAAACCAAAGCCTCCTAGCAAAGGTGTAGCAAGTTGTCCTGGAATCAAGAAATGCAAATATGGTATTTTCATTATGGAGCCCATTACTGAGCCTACTGACACGTTCAAATTTTAACATTAGCAGCTTCAGAAGTAATTTCTTTTTAACTATATTATAGTGTCTGCTCTTCTGAAGGAAATGGGTGGCTTATTGTCTTTTAATACTAGTGACGAAGAGCAATACTCATCCCTGGCACTGAATTGAAGCAGATCATAAAGGCTTCATTGTGAATGTTGACTTGTCTCCCAGAATGCTAAATTAAAAAATGGATGTAACCTAATACGGGATGGTAGCAGCGATAAGATCTAGAGTCAGCCCGTGTCCCTGCAGGCCCTTCTGCTCCTCGCTACACCGCAAGGGAAGGCAGTGACAAGAGGTGTTCAGGAAGCAGTGAACACCCAACAGATCAGGAGATATTTTTTTTTTGTTTTTAAGGTGAATAAATTCATTCCAGAACCTTAAATTACAATCACCTTTCAAAAAAAATGTCTGCTCTCGAAGCCCGAGGCACTGTTTGTCTAGGACACGGGGAGGGGAGGGAAAGAGGAAGTGCAAGGTGTTAGCTGACGGCAGTTGCAGTCAGCGAGATGTATCGGTGTGCGCGCGTTCTCGTGTGAATGTGCGTCTGTGCTGACATTCATAGCATTAGGTGTGTTTGTGTGTAATTAAAGAAAATTTGAGTCACTCCTAAATAGCTCTCAGAAGGGGGATTTTCATTATCGCTAGACTCAGCGGTGCACATGTGAGCGTATGCATGCAGAGCAGGAGAGTCGCCATGCAGTGCCATGACAACAGTGGAGCTGTCTGATCCTCTCTCTCTCTAATTGTCTGTGACCTCGTAACTGGAGAAGCGCTCTCAAGGCAGGAGGAGGGCCTTTCACACGGCAATCACTTTTGGATTTGTCCTCTATGCAACTCCTGAATACCACTTGCCAAAAAGAGGTGTGTATATGTGTGTGCGCACGTCAGTGTGCGTACGTGCAGGTGCGGCCACTTCCTTAACTCCCACCTCACATGTATTTGTCTTTTCTCGATTGGCTGCGGATTAAACGTAAGGCATGTCTGGATTAGACACCCAGGTCACATCAGGGGTTGATCTTTTTTTTGGTCTTATTGTGACGTTAATGAGAAATTTCAGGTTTGTGAAAATATTCACAAAGCTAACTTCTCTGACTTGCAACAAGGGAGATGATGAAATTCCTGTTAGAAGAATTTGTGCGAATCCAATAATGCTAATTAAAAACAAGTTCCTATCAAACCTTTAAGGTGCTTTTTATTACTTTTAAATTGTTTTGTAAATTTAAATTTTTTCCATATTTGGATTTCAGTATTCCAGTTTTGTGTACTAAGTGATAGCGAAAGTAATTCCAGGGGAATGCACTTTCCTCTATCTCTACACAGATCCCCCCCATCTGTCCTCAGAGATCGGGCTTTTTTGATGTCTCTGTTGTCTTCTGCCATAAAGGGGCCTCAGTAATGGCCCCTGTCACACACAAAGGTATTAAGGCCTAAAGCCTCTCTCTCTCTGACGCCACTGGCAGCTGGACCAGGGGAATAATTTGATTTGGTATTTTATGCTGGAAAAGAGCCTTTCTTCCCAAGCCACATTTGCGCTTGGCTTCGCCTCAGCCCAACAGCCCTCTGAAAGACTTTACATGACATTAACACATTTCAGAGAGCATTACGGCTTGAAAAGAGATTTGTCTAGACAAAGACATGGTTTATTTGTAGTTAAAGCTTCATTTCCTGCCTGTTCCTTCCTTGCACTCTTTCCCTGCACCTTTGCTCACCCCTCCCCAGCCCCCACCGTTGCCGACTCCTGCCGAGTGCACAATGGTTGGCGCCCTGACAGGTAAGAGGATTTCAATTAGTTTACCTCGGAATGGGCCCAGCAAAACGTGATTAATGAAAGCAATTAGTCTCTGTCATGTCTTCAGCACACTCCTGCTAAATCACCGGACTGCTCCTCACTGACGCTAAGAGCAAATTACATCACCCGGGCCCTCTCTTCTCCCTCTCTCCCTTCCTCTTTATGAGCTCCCTGTGTCTCAATGAAGAGAGCAACCGAAAGCAGAAAAAGAGAGGTATGAAACCCAGCTGATACCCATGTGTGAGGGTTTTTTTCTTCTTTTTACACTTTAAAAGCCTACCCTATAAACATCTACACTTTCTAAGGACCGGCAATAAAAATGAATAATCCTCACCGTTTTTTTTTCTAAATACCATTTAAAAAGATTTAGGACACTGCTGTTTAAAAAACTAACAGTTATGATACAGCGAGGAAACATTTCTAAATCATGCTGAATGCTGTATGTGTGTTTGCGTCATGGACTGACTGATAATATTTAGGCAATGAACAGCATTGTGTGTGTGTGTGTGTGTGTGTCTTATTTAATGAGGGGTAAATTAATCAGGAGCTTGGCTTTTGCTCCTCTCATTATAGCACTGATGATCTATAGCATCATACATCATCATACACTTCATAAATGTACTTTTCCCTCCATAGCATCATACTATACACACCGGTGTGTAAACTATAGTGGAATTTAGGAGGACACGGTTCAAACTTTTAAGCTTCAAAGAGCATTATGGGGTTTCTGCCACGACAGCTCACAACCTGCAAAAAAAAGATCAAATCCAATCAAAGGGAATTGACTGAGCCATAGATAATGTTTTGCTAGCTGCAGGCTGAGTGGAGCACAGCCAACAGTAATCACTGCACACTATGAGGGAAACAGCCCCACCTGCTCCAAAACAATTGCATGCACGCTTCTTCTTCTCACAGTATTTGCTTCTGTTGTTTATTTATGCCGCTATCCGTCTGCTTCCACCCATCTGTCTTTCTCTCAACAAGCCGAGAACAGGACACAGAGGCTGGCTAAGCCGCCGCGCACTGTGAATTTTTGCAAAAATGTGTCAGGCTGTTGTAGGTTTGCAAATGATGGGGCTATTTTAGCCTTAAGCACTCCAGTGTACCAACAATTTGCATACTGGCTAAACTATACAGCAATATAATAAGGTGTTCTTCTCAGGATGGCTTCAAACGCGCAGCTCTCTACCCCTCATCAGAGTCGGTCAGGCACGTTACTAAAACGACCAAGAAACAGTGATTGTTGTTTGTACTTCTCTAGTTTCGATTGTTTGATCCACATTTCATAATCCCCCCTTTTTTAAGGGAAGTTTTGTATTAGTTGGCAAGTCTGCTAGACGGCTGCTAGACGTTTGGTTTATTTTACTGTCGTCAACGGTGCATTTTTTTGTTCATGGTTAAAACACGTCTCTTAATAAACTCCATAAAATTATTTCATCTGGCTAAAGGTTAATCTCCTAAGCTCTACGCTGGCTTGTCTGTGGTCTTTGGAAAGGTGTGCTCGGGATGATAGGGCTTGCATATTTTGATGTGATCCGATTTCTTCATTTCCTGCATTGGCTGGGAACCTGGGAGCAGCGCAGGTTTTAGCTAGACCAGACGCTCCTTTTTTCGTTCTCTTCCGCTGCCATTCCTTCTCTTCCTCTCATGCCCTGCCTGTCAAATCTCGGGCTAATTTGACAGGCTTGTTCTGATGACAATAGGACAAATGAAAATCTTTGGCATCCTGGCCCGTCTGTACTCTCTGCGGTTCAAGAAGTCATATTTAAGGACAGCAATATCTGCATCTCCCCTCTCTGCACCTTGCCCTATATGTCAGATATTGGAAAAACCAAAATGATTGCACACCCACACCCGCCTTTCTCTCTCCATCTGTCAGTCTCTTTCACTCTGTCTCTCTCTCTGCTGTTGTCTAAGGTTTTCCTGTCACAGAGCCAAAATCTAATTGTTCAAACTCTGTCAGCCTCCGACACTTTGATATTTTTCCCAGGCTTCAAAAGAGCATGACAACAATAGGCTTGTGCCTGCAGGGCATACCGAGGTAGCCAAGACTATATTAGTTATCACGTCTTTATGTCACTGGCACGGCTCAGAGACTTTTACTGGGTGGAGGCGGGTGCTTCGGAAGGAAGGAGACTTGTTAGTGGTTTCTCAGGCGGCTTTTTCTATGCCTCGGGATATTTTTTTGGTTTGCAACGTACTTTTCGATACCAGCTCAGGTAAATATCAGGGGGTGTATGGTGTCAAAGACTCAAACGGGGCAGTGTCTTTTCTATGTTAATAACAATGTTGAGGTTTCTGTAAATGACACTGTCTTACTGTGTGAAATTTTTTACACATTGTTATTCACCCAACCACAAGGCAAAGTCAGTGTTTAAGGGTCTGGGATTAAGGATAGACACGCTCAGATAATTTGTTACAGATTTAAACTTGGCAGCACTTCAGAAACCCTGTGGGATCATTTCAGAGGCAAAGTTTTAACAAACTTTCAGTTGAACCCAGATCTTTAAAGAAAGATGTGACCTTTTGGCATATTACACCATTTGGTATATTATTGAAATAATACAGAAAAATAAAGCAGCCAAAGTTAGATACCATGCTCAAACTGTTATCAAGCTAAGAGGATTTATTCAGCCTTTATTACCAAATACAAATGTGATTTTGTCTCCATTTTATTTATACATACCTGTTTAACACTGTTACGAAAATGACAGTGCATAAGGAACATTTTACCTTGGGATTACAAGCAGAAGAACATCTCTGAAACGGCAGAAGACCACACTGGGTTCCACTCCTGTCAGCTAAGAACTGGAAACTGAGCATAACATTTGAAATTTGATTTCGTCTTTATTCAGTTTGAGCATTTTCGCTAATTTTCAATCAGACATAGCCTAGTATGCAACCTAAAGACATCCCTGTTGTTATTCAATTACTTAGAAACTGAGGTTACAATTCACACAGGTACACCAAAATTGGATAACACTGGAAAAATGTCAGCTGGTCTAAAGAGTCTGAATTTTTGCTTAGACATTTACATTGTAGGGTCAGAGTTTGAGGTAAACACCATAAAACTATCAATCTATCCTGCCTTATGTCAGTGGTGTAATGCATGGGGATATTTTCTTGGCAAATGTTGCTATCGTGGCAAAACAGACCAGAATCTGGAAGTTGCACCAAGTTGAATCTATGCCACTAATAATTAAGGCAGTTCTGAAGGCATAAGGACGTCCAACACAGTACTAGGAAGGTGTGAGTACAACTATCCCACTCATGAATCTGTAAGCATTTATATGTCCCAGATCTGCAGAGTTGCTAGGAAGAAGCTAATTGAAGCTGTGAACGCTTAGTGGTGGTAACTTTAAAAATATTTAGTTTGTTTATAAAGCCAAAAGTTGCTGCTTTATTTTGTCTAAGTGTCAAAAGATTATATTTTGTGCAGTAATTATTTTCTGAGATCATCTTCAGCTAATTGTTAAAGGAGGGCAATGCTAACATCTTAGCTGGCTCTTAAAAATATCTCTGTAGCATTTTATTAGAATTGTGTTTGCTGATTTAATTCACTAAAATGAGTGTTCTCTGCATGCGCTATTGTTATTGTAGCATTTATGCTAAATCGTTCGTGTTCAACTATTGAAATGCATTGGGCTACACAGTAAATTAGCATTTAGCTGTTAACTAGCTAACTGTGTAACTATTACAGCATCAAATCTGACCTCGTTTAAGTAGTGTGTTGTGTTCGCTTGCCTTCACACCTTTACTCTATGTCTAACTTTCCGAGATAGATGAAAATGAAAACAGGAAACACTCAAAATAAGATAACATTTTAAATTTGATTTCTTCTTTATTCAGGTTGAGCATTTTTGCTAATTTTCAATCAGACGTGGCCCAGTATGCAACCTAAAGACATCCCTGTTGTTATTCAATTACTTGTAATATAATTCTGTCAAGGGAACCAGCACTTGACAACAATAAGCATTAGATTGCGTTACACTTTCTTGTGTTTTACTCCACATAACATTAGTTCACTTTTCACACAACAGTGATCCAATTTCTGTGTTTCTCTGTAACAAGTATTGTTTAGTGTGGAGGTTGCCAGCAGCAGGTTAGCACCTACTCAGCCCTGCTAACATGATATGCATTCACCTCCATTGGGATATGCTCTGCACATTCTATTTATGGATGCTGAGTAAAATGACACTTCACCCTCAAACTCTACTGTCTGAAAGGAAAAAAAAACAGACAGAGGCCATACTCATATGTTGCGTGCAGGACAA
The DNA here is from genome assembly GCF_036321145.2 of Pelmatolapia mariae. Classification (NCBI taxonomy): domain Eukaryota; kingdom Metazoa; phylum Chordata; class Actinopteri; order Cichliformes; family Cichlidae; genus Pelmatolapia; species Pelmatolapia mariae. The sequence goes on along the minus strand of NC_086235.1, from coordinate 20,896,404 downwards.
GAGGTGGACAACCAGGAGTCATGCATCCTGAAGGTATGCCTCAGGTGGCAGTACTGCTACAGAGCATTGGTTTCATTCAGATTCTCCTAACCTCCTAACCAGACGAGAATATTATAGGTTAGTCAAAACCTCAATGATCAGACCACCAGACCCAAATAAATGGGATTAATTTAGTTCCCTCTCCTCCCATCTATGTAATCAATTAAACTACTGCAAAGACTTTTACCAGCTTGAACAGTGTGTGAAAATGGTTTTCACTGAGTCTCTTTTCAGCTCTGTGGGATTTCCTCTTGTGTCCCAGCGCTCCTGTTGAACAAGGAGTGGGTGAAGACAGAGCCGCCTAACAAGCTCCCTTCTCCGTCTGCGACCAGACTTTAACTCACTGTTGCAGAAAATGGCACTTTCCGCTGGGACAAGCGAGGTTTGGCCCGCGCTTCAGACGCAGATCGCGGCAAGCCTGCTGGCAGTAGCAGTCACTCAATCTCCAGCTCCTCTTCTCCCAGCAGCTGGGAACAGTGGGAGTTGCAGGCCTGTGATTACTGGCCAGGACACCGAGGTGAGGTGAGCTCAGACTCGCTGGTTTTCACTCACTCACCGGGAGCTCTGTTTTTACAAGCCTCCAAATGTGACAGGAAATGGGTAGCAAATGAGCTATGATGTCCTTCGTCAAAACACACCGCGTTACAGTTTGCTTTTTCCCAGGCTAAATATATCATACAATATCTATAATTAAATTCCAAGCTATATCAAGCAGACGTATAATAGAGATGGATAAAGTACAGAGAAACTGTCTGTGTGCATCAAAATGGAAATCTATCTGAAAATAGCAGACAGTGTTTACACAATAACTGGCCTTAACACATATGTCCATAAAATCAGACACACAGCCCGCAGGAAGCAGTCTGCGTCCTGATCTTCAGACATTTGATTCCCTCTTTTTCAGTCTGCTTTCTGCTTTTTGTCATGCATTTGCTGGTGTAGAAAACCCAGTGTGTTATCATGTCTGATATATTTAGGCTTTCCCTTTTATTGCTTTCCTTCCTTTTCTGTCTCCCTGCATGTGGAGCATCACTGCTCCCCCCTCCATGCTGATGTGTTTGCTTTGATAAGGCAACAGTGTGGAGCATTTGTATTACTGAGCTGCTTTGGGGCAGACATTTCTCCCTTAAAGTCAGAAAAAGACGCCTATGATTTGTTGAGACAGATGCACATGGTTCAGTTTTAAACAGTCTAGATTTAGACTGGGAGAAATTATTTATAATTCCCGAGGCTTCTCATTTCTCCTATGTTTGCACAAGCTGCAAAAAAGCCGAAAGAAACTGAAAATCGGAAGGCATTCTTGTCATTCCACCTGTCTTTATGAAATGGCATTAACTATACTGTAAAATGTATTAAAATAACACTTTAAACCTTAAAGCAACATTAAACCAGCGGCCTCTTTAACAGAGAAAATTCTTTTGTTATCACTTTGATAGAAAGCCGTCCTTATGCCATGCTCTCGCCGGGCCATTTCCTCCCATTTTCTTCCTCCGGTGACAGCGAGTGGATTTATGTGTATGCGGTTGCCCAGAAGACCCTGTACTGTACCCTCCCTGCAGAGCCTGTCACGCGGGCTGATGTATTCCCCTCCACCCCCTCTCCCTGGCCGAGCTTTATGATGGAAACTGATACAAACACTGTGATAGGGTTTCGGGATAAATTATTCACGCTTCCAATGCTCTCTGCTGCTGTTTCAGTTCTTAGAGGACGTCCATTTTACAAATGGCCCTTTTTTTAGCCCTCATCCTTTTAATTGATCCGTGGCAAAGACAATACATGTGTGATTGAGAGAGGGGGACGATCGCACGGTAAAAAGTTCAGGCGTAACACTTCGGTCGGGTTGGTGCGCGTCGTCGGTTGCTGGCTGCCTGTGCAGCGGGGCAATAGGTGCCTTAAGATTTACTGCCTGGTAAATGAAATGGCTGTCCATCGGTTGCAGGGGCGGCACATCAGCAGAGTCCTGCACTAATGTCTCTACCATCTGGTAGGATAGGCCTTTAATTGAAAAGAATTTCTGGACTGAAAGGGAAGAGCTGGACCAAGTCTCTCAGTCCCCCAAGAGAGAGAAGTAATGAAAAGAAAATAACTTCTCTCCTCTTTAGTGCCTATGGAACCCATAAAGAATAACAGGACATGGTGATATAACAGACGCACGGCCGTAGTGAGTGGGTGAATAACTTTCATATTACAGCCTACCATCTGCTAAGACGGTTTTGGAGCTAGGAAGCCAATTGGATTAAACGTTATGGCCACTTTGCTCACCGCGGCTTTTAGGGCTACCTTCAGGTGGCAGTTCATAAAGCATTTCTTTGTCAGATTTATTTAGACATGAAAGATGTGTTTTTGCTTTTGTGTCAGACGCACTCACTCCGTACTCCCACTTTGAGAGCGGGATTTTTCTTAAAACAAACAGGGGAGTGAAAGGAGGGGATGGCAGACATCCTGGAGGCCATAGAGGATAACTGATGAGTCTAGCAGGACTGAAGGGAGAATAACAACGCTCACCTTTAATGTGGCTTTTACCATTGGGATCCACCGAGTCCCAGACACAGCCGCTGTTGTGTGCGTTTGTATGCGAATCGCACGTGAATCGGAATCACGCAGGATCACTTCGTGCTTTGCACAAATCACGAATCTGAATGACTTTTGGGCTTTCGTCAGTCGTGAAGAAGATCGAGGCACGTCAGGGCTTCGGTATGCTCCCGCGCCACTTTGAAATCCTTCCACCTGACAATATTAGCTTCTGTGATGAGCGCACTGGCAGTGTGCATGTCTGCAAGGGCAGCCGTGAGCTGTGCTGGCTACGTTTGTGACAACCCTCCAGGTTTCCAGACAACTGGGCTATGTGAGAAAATATATCATTTCCATCCACTTAAAAAAGAAGAAGAAGAAGAAAAGAATCCTGCACCAAAACGTGCTGTATGAACCTATTCCATGCTTACTTTGGTTGACAAGTGTGCATACTGAATGAGGTCATCGTCTAAATCATTTTCAGCACCCAAAGGAATCACCCACACCCAAGGTAAACAGATATAGATACTAAAGGTAAACAAGAGGGGCTGTTTAAAGCAGGCAACATCAATGGGAGATACTGTACTGCAGCAGATGAAATAAAAACAAGCCGTAATAATGATGATTTTCTACATGTATTTTTCCACGTCTTTGTAAACATCAGCAGTGTTGAAATCAGGCAGACAGACCCTCTTTGAGCCCACATCCAATGCCTCTTGTGTGTTTTGGCATTTGCTGCCTTCTACCGGCATTGCGGCGGCGTTCGCGCACGCACGCGCGCAACTGAAAACGTACACACTGCTTTCCAGGGCGTGAACGCAGCAGCAACAGAGAGATACTCATTTTCCAGTTTTTGTCTAGAGGCGGCGGGGTCCAACACGGCTAGCGGCATTACATGTTGCACGCACAGAGACAGGCAAAGGACTGTTTTCACTCTCTGGCCTTGTTTTTTTTAACTTATATTTTTTGAGTCAACAGAATAGGAACGCCGTCAAATCCAAATCAGCAAATAAAGAAGGAAAACGCTCCTGTCAACAGAGCGCGAATGCGCAAGCAAGCCATGAACTTATGGCAGGAAAAATGTAATCAGATATATCTACCATTACAAATACAGCACTCAACAAATTGCACAAGGGTAAAGCGCTCTGTTAAAACAATAGCCAAGAATAGGCGGCATGACATGGGCCCCTGTGTGTGTGTCTGTGTGTGTGTGTGTGTGTGTGTGTGTGTGTGTGTGTGTGTGTGTGTGTGTGTGTGTGTGTGTGTGTGTGTGTGTGTGAGTGCGCAGACATGGGTCACAGCTTGTCCACTGACACGGACCCCATTAGATCAGATGACAGCACTTCATAATATTGACACATTCACAGCATGAGGTGCGCTATTCAAGAGGTCACAGTGCTGATGATATACTGTACGCACCTGACGTGTCACAGGCTAATTCTGATTCGGTAAACCGCCTCAGTCACGACACTAAACAAGAGAAAGCTGAGCTACATGGAAATATAAGAGTTTAATAGATGGCACACACATATATGCACACATACAGGTAGTGCATGCTGTAGTCGTGCATACATAAAGTTGTATAAAAGCACAAGTTAAACATATAGAGTGTGTGCTCCAATAAAGCTGTATATATGTATTGTATTTGTCTCTAGGCAGATTTATGAGAATTTTCTTTGGAGATTAGAAATGTTTGTTATTGGGAAAGTGAGGCAGTTACAAATGCATTTGCGGCTGACAGATTTTCATCCAAGCCACATGTTTTTAGGGTAAACCAAATGTGCTCATGTTTTTTATTTTACCTCCGTTGAAAGCTCTTGCGCATGTGCAGATTCGCCATTAAGTTTATAGCCACATCCCAAAAAAAGTGCCTGTAACAAAGATCCTTGTGTCATTTGAGTTGTGCCGATTTTTAAACTTACACACTTGGGTGACAAAAATGCAATGGTCAATGAGCTCTTAAAAGAAACAGGTGTTTTCTAAACTTTTGGCAGGGTTTAAGCTGATTTTCTGTGCTCATTTAGGGTTATTATTTTATGCCTATGCACTTATTTTAAAAAAAAAAAAAAACAATCAGGGAATCAACCCTGTCCACTTTCAGAGCTGGTCAGATTACCTCAGAATAATTTGTCAGTGTTTGGAGGGCAAATGGGATAATTATGATGCTGACGGCCAGGAGATGATTCAAACTCATGCTGAAGCCTCCCCAATTATGTGTGTGAGGTAAAGTGGCCTCCGCCAAAGCCAATGAGAGCCGCTGTGGCTCTCCTCGCCTCCTTGCTCTTGAACAAACACGCCAGTCAGACATCAATAGGAAGTCTCTCTGTTTTAGCATGCCTGACCTTTAGCCGCTGTCTCAGTCTGTGCCCACCAAGAGAAGGCCTGCACGTCCCACACATTCAGCGGTAATCACTAATGCCCGCATGAATAACATCATAAACCTGGTGTGACCCTCCTGTGGCTACCCAGCACCAAGCTGATCATCAAAGCATGATGGACAGATTGCTGCAGAAGACTAAAATAAATAAAACGGGCCTGCTGGGTGACAGCGAGGGGCTTTAAACGGTTGGTGATTGAGCATGGGAAAGAGGAGGAGAGAAGAGGGGAAAAGAGTGAGAAGACATGATGGAGTGTGTGTCAGAGAGCAGGAGAGAGAATAGCAAAGGCGGGGCCCCTTGTGGGGCTAGCATAGTCTGTGTTGTGCCATGCCACGGGGCCAGCTGGCAGGGCCCAAAGCTGGCATGACAGAATGTGACAGAGGATCCGGAGAGCAGGGACTCGGGGAATCCCGGCACAATAATGCGGATGGCAGAGGCTAAAGCCCAGATTTAATCACAGCCATCACACACCTGCCAATAGAAAATTACACAACAGATATCAATGGCAGCCTCTCCAAAGCATCGAGCCCTCAGCAGTGTTTCCAGGCAGGGCTAAGCTGTCGGTCACTGTGATACACATTCAGATCAACATTTATTAATCCCAAAAGAAGGACGATTTGCTCACAGCCTACTCCCACAGTCAAACTCACACAACCACTAATCACAAACACTGTTACACGTCAAGGCAGAGCTCAGCAACAATGAGGTCAAAAAATAAATAAATACATTAAAATTATGATAAAAAATAGAATAACAGAGAGAAATGTTTAAAAAATGAAAAACTGAAGGAAGATTAACAGCATTAAGTGATCGAATAGCTGAGGGAATGAAGGATTTTAGGTATCTGTTTGTTCTACGCTGCAGTACAAGTCAACGGTGACCGAGATGTTTCTAAGACTGCACTAACTGGATGTCAGTGTCATGAATAACACTGGCTTTATACTCAGTGTTAAAGCATCAACTTAGTACGAACGACTAAAAGTTATGAAACTACTCCAAGCAGTAAAAGAAGTGGCGCTCTTTTAACAGCCAAACAACGTGATGATCGTTTACCAGTTGTCCTGCAGATTCACCGTCTCAGCGGTTTATAGGTGTGTACATTTCCAGAAACATAATTAAGGTTTTTATCACCGATCCTTACACATTAAACACACGTTTTCATTCAGAAAATCTACAGTTTATGGACATTTCAACATGATCTTTGTGGTTATGTTTTATAATATGTTTATATTTTCAGTTTCAGATGTAGCTTCCAAGTTTTGAATATCGTACAGTCTTACAAAAAAAAGAAACGCACACACACATCCACACACAACGTTTGTTGGGTTCATCAAGGCTCGGTTTCGCTGCAAATTGACTTTTTTTCTGCGTTGTCAGAAATCAAATCACAGAGAATTTAGATTATATAATGACGATGTCGGCCTAGAGCGGCGCAAACACTCTGATTCTAACCAGAGCTTTTTTAGTGTCCCAGGCAGGCCTCATTTTCAATCATATATAATCATATACATACACACTAATCTACACACACACACGCACACATTCATCAAGTCAGTACGCAGTGCTCAGACTTGACAGGTAACGGTCCTGTGGTTTGGATACTAATCAGTCTCCAAAAATGTTTACATTTTTCAACCGCGCTGCATGCTTTGACTCTCAGGTGCCCCTGTATGGATTGCTCGGCCACAATTAAGATCCACCAAAATTGGAGCAATTTTGCTTGCTTAACACACACACATATATATATTCCCTTATGTGATGCCTTATATCTTTAGCTTTCTGTTAGATTAAGTTTGGGTGTTGTTGTTGTTTTTTCTGTCCAAAAATGTGCTAGGGATTCTAATTTTTTACATTTTCAGTCCTGTAAATTTCCTTCAAATAAAGTGACATCGTTCTCCCCTTCCCGCCGTTCATAACATCAGATCAGACTCAGCTCAAATCTCTCACATGCTCTCGATTTCAGCCTTTCTTTTATGTGCTTTTGCATGGACTGCGTGTGTTTATGTGTGTGCGTGCGTGTTTATGCTTCTGTGTGTCAGACCCTGACAGCTATCGCATCTGACACAAAGTGGTTGTTTTCTGAAGGCTTTGCCCCGTTTCATGTTCTAATAGCTTCCCTGTGATGGCAGGGAGGACCTCTGCTCTGCGCTGCTCTCAGCCATGACTCCTGCAATATTTACATGTTTACGCTCACAATTTCCATCTGTTGTTTCTGGAACAATCAGCAGCAGAGGCCTGGAGAGAAACATGGGGAACGGCTGTAAGTCGCGCTCAACTTGGGTTTCATGATTGGGAGGCTGGGCCTGATTATGCTCGGCTTGGGTGGAGGGGAGTAGTAGGCGGGGAGGGGGGGTGGTGGATTTGGTTTTCTTTTCTTCAAGGCCTTCCCAAGGTTTTTGATGGCGGGCTGGAAGTAAGCGAGGGGCTCTGGGGATCTGTTCGAGCTTGCCCTCGGAGAGATGCTTCACTAGGGTGAGATCAGTCGTTGCGGCCCGCTCGTGAGCCAACTGGCTCGGGCCGAGCTCACTAATAGATTTCAGATATGACACAAAAATCAATTGCAAGGGTTCATATTTGGTCAAAACCCATTTTTAATGTGGCTGATTATAAACTGGTATGTTTACAACAACCATTTCAAAAGGAGTGGAAGAAAATACAGTCATGGTTAATAAGTGGCTTGAGCTTAAGGACGATTTTCAACTTTTACCCTTTCTTTTTTTTCACTTTTATGATGTTGACTTTCAAAAAAAGACATTTCTTGACTTTAGGAAGAACATTTTGCACATGTGTTACTTAGTTAGGAGTTAAAGCGCAAACCCAAATCTTGTGTACTCTGCAGACCAGAAAAAATAAGGAAGGTTATTCCTAGAGGCTAGTTAGATATTATCAAAGTATCAGCAACATTGTTATGGGCTTCAAATGGAACACTAAATAATCATTTAGAAGTCAAAAGAAAACTATTACTACTGAGAAGTAAAGTTAAAACCCCCCGGGGACAAGTGGGAGCTCTCAGAGAAAGGGTGATACTGATGACTGTGTGGATAGAGGGAGAAAGAAAGCAAAGAAACACAGGCAGGATGAAAGGGTGTGTTGGTCCCTTGTGATGTGGCTGCAGACGCACCGGGTCTCAGCGTCAGCCTGGCCCAGCGTCGGGTTTCCCCATGCCGGAAGTGGCGCGTTTCCCCCTGGCGACAAGCTCTTCCTGCAAAATAAAGAAATCATTAGAAAGATGACAGCTGGGCCAGCCGACAGAAAGCCCAGGGGGCTCAGCCTCAGAGAGCTGCCACCCAGCATTAGCTGGCTACATTTGGCTTCGCCATCGTTTCCTTTAGAGAAGGTAAACCACCGCACTCCAAAGCGATTCCCATCGAGAGCAGTGCTCACTATGTCGTCCTCTGTCCCACTCCTAATTTTTCTTTTTTTCCATCTCTGATCTCGGTAGGCCTATTTGACATGCTTCTCTCACTCGCTCACATCCTTCAGCTTCGTACAGTCCCTGAGGATGACGAGTTAAAGAACAATGTCGGGTTGGCCATCAAGCGGTGAAATATTCTGACCCTTTGACCCTGAATCATATGAAGCTGAAGGGTTCGGGCTCAGGCACTGACCTCTGGCAATCATGGCGTGTGGCAGCCACACTGGGGCCTCCATAGGATGACTGTTTGGGAGCACAACACGGCACATTCCAACTCAAAGTCCTCCCAAAGCATTTCCTCCACAAACCATTGCTTACTTCTGTCTGCCAGATGAACATAGAGCCAGGCGACTTAAGAGTGCATTAAGAGAGCTCTTCCAAAAACCATCAGTACTTGACCTCAGCTGAAATGATTACACTGTAAGGAAGATATTTGAAGTTAATCCCAAAAGATAGGCTCATCATGAGCTTAAAGGCCTACCGAGGATCAATTGATGCGGCCTTACAGAAATTATGCTGTACTTGAATTTAGTTTTTTGTTAATTTAGGAGATGTCTCACTCATTCTTTTTTTACATTATGAATAAACAAATCGTTAAAGACTTGGGGAAATAATTATTGCAGAGACAGTTAGCTTTGATTTGCATTATGTCTGGGACATTATGTCTGGAACATAGACTGAATATTAAAGAAGGGCAGCCTCTGGATCTGAAAAGAAAAACCAGTGCCTTAAAATCCACACTTTTAACAGCCAGCAGGGGGCAACTCCTCTGAGTGCAAAAGGAAATCTGGTTATATAAAAGTCAATGAGAAAGTGACATTATTGATTACTAGACCTATAGCCTACAAAGACAACAACACAGACCTAGAGACCATCTGACTACCACTTTGTCAAGAGAGAAAACTGTGCAACTCGGGGGTTGCTGCCAGTTACAAGGTAAAAACGGTCACAAAAAAAGGGATGCAGTGCTGCACTGAAAACCTTGCAAGTGCTTTGGTCGTTAGCACGCAACCACGGTTATCTCTAGTTTGCATGGAAGACACCAATTTATCTGCAAATACTCTCCAATTGCTAATGAAAATGTGTGACACAAACTGGAAACATAGACCATTTGCCTTCAAAGTAAAAGTTGCACCTTTTGAAGTTTTACTTACCTATTTCTAGCTTGCATTGCACCTTTTCAGGTTTCAAGCAATTGGAAACTGTCTGTCCATGCAATGTCCATACACCTACTAGCAACCATGGCAATCTGCTAGCAACCAAAGAAATTGCAAAAAGAGGCTTTTGAAGCAACACCATCATTGCATCTGCCACCACCAGGAACCAACCGGTTGGTAAACCCAGATTTCTCTGTATCAACCAGACGCATAAGTTGACCAGCGTAGCAAATGGTCCTTTGAAGGTCTTAAAATAAATGTAATAATAGGGGATGCACATTTTCTAAGATATTGATCTATTCAGAATACATCAGATGACAAAGTAGGGTATGTTTTAGGGGATAGCTACCCTATCACATTTCAGCGTGCATCATCCTCGCTCAAGCTAGAAAATGCTCAAGTTGAGATGGGTCCTCACAGGTATCCACAAAAGGGTGACTACTTTCGTCTTTCACATACAGTCTGCAGTCTTGATAAGGTGACAATCAAAAGTCAGTTTGATTTTTAAAAACTAAATACCTAGTTACTTTGATTCATATATAAGCAAAAAACAAATCACTCCTCTGGGCTTAAAAATAGGCTGGTAGACAGTGGCTTGCGGTAAGTTTGGACTTTTGTAGGGAAACAGAAGTATATGCCCATTTGTCTGTTAGAGGTCACAGTAGCTGTTTATGATAGTTGTCAAGTTGTTTTAAGCTAAGCTAACAAGTGGCTGCTAGCTCCAGTATATAGCTGAATCTAGAGTAATCAGCACTTCTATTAAAACAATTATTTATTTATTTTGAAAGAAAAAAAGTTAATTTGAATCATTGGGCTTAGGTGATGATCAAACCATGACACAGCCTCACAAACACCTCCAGGTGCCATGACTCTGTTGCCATGGCGATTAGGAGTGACATAGGTTAACACCTGCTAGCGCTCACTCATGGAGATTAATGTGGCTGCTCGAGCAAGACACACATACAAAGGCACACACACTCGCATACTCACGCTAGACTCCTGTCCCCTCTAATGGGGACTGATAAAAGACAGGCTCCATCTCTCACAAACAGGACTGACTGGGCTGCTGGAGGTCAGCTCCGCTACAACCATTTCCATGTGCTGCTGCATTTAGACATTCAGACTCATGACTGGAAAGCGGTGCGCAGTTTCTCTGGATGCGCTACACTTCCTGCGACACTGTGACAGAAGGCGGGTGGTTGCACGAGGCCACTGTGATACTAACTTACAAAATTACATGTCAGCCAGCCAGTGGGTTTTATGTTGGTTTCTCTTTATTGTTTGACATGCTTTACATAACCAAAATAAGAAAGACCCTCTCCCCAACCCTCACAGAAAAAGAAAAATCAACTTTTCTCTTACAAATAAATGGCATGGTAAAACCTAAATGAAGCTGGATGAGCAAGTTGATATAAGCTGCTTTGAGGCTGTTGACACACTGGGGCTCATTTCCATTGTTGATGTCTGAGCCAGAGGCCATTGTGGTCATGGTTCAGGCTTATTTACACACACAAATGAGGCTGACAGCAGAGGCAGACGTTACACTGATGGGTAGATTGCCAGAATCAGCACTTGTCAGAATAGTTCTGTTGGATGCACCTAGAAGCGCTTCTGAACTTTAAAAGCATGCTAATCTAAATTCTAGAATGCATCTTATCCAAACATGATGATAGTCAGGGATAAATTTTGTATATATAAATTATATTGTTGTATATAGTTGCACATAGAGAAGGATTGGCTTTATGTCACATGACCATACGTCCAGGATAGTGCCAAATTAGTGCATATATGTGGATGTGTATGATTGGTTCTTTTGTTTTTACAGTTACCCTATTTGTGGTCCGATTTATTTTTTTATGACAGCTCAGCAAAAGGATGATAATAAAGGATCAGACAATAAAGTTGCTCTATCCAATACTATCAATGAAATAAAGTTTGCCAGCCAGAAGACTGAGGTTCATTTCTTGATCAGGACTTTGTTTTCCTTTGTTTGCTGATCACTTGCTGCTTATTTTCTAATGTGCAACACATTATTTCTTAATTTGCAGTGTTAGGAAAGATAAAAATGTTTAAGCTACAAGCCATCAGCAGGGCTGATATCAGTAAGTAACATCACTCGAATGTTTGTTTTCCTATTTGTCAAGCCTGAGCACCCATACAAGTGATATTTAGTTTAGTTTCTGGCTTTTTACTTTCAATTTGACTTGCTGGGTAGGTTTAGGCACCAAAAAAGCTTGATTGGGTTGAGGAAAAGATTAATATCTTCACAACTCTGCATATTGAAAAGTAACACCCAGTGCATTTCAATTTGATGGCAAAGGGCTTTTTTTTAAGTTGTACTTTATGTGACAAGCTGGGAACGAAAGACTCGTCTCATTGTCGCCATCAAAGCACTGATATCTAAAGGCAAGCTGTGCATGTCCGTTAGACGCCAGCAGCTTTTTACAGAATGGCAGTGTGTCATGCCTGCAGTGAAAACTGAAATCAGTCCATTAAGTACTACATAGAGATGTACTACTAGGAGTGAGGAAAATATATTTTTTAGTAGATGAACCTTTTAAACTGGTATTGCCCACATTTTCAAAAATAATGATGTAATTCTCTTTGATCACTGTCCTGCAATTAAAGACTTTTCCTTATTCGAGAGTTCACCACTGACTCCACAAGTGGTTTTCATTGGGCTGAGCCGCCTAGAGCAGCTACTAGCCTCCATGTCGGCCGGCGTGTGTCCCGGAGCAGTGACTGTAAAATCCATTTGGGACGCTAAGCCCTTAATGATGACGGGATGCTGAGGTAAGGCAGGTACTCTGCCTAGCCTCCTAAACTCTGATGATTTTGGGGCAATTCTAACTCCCCTGGACTTGGGTGTCCATCTCAGCCAAATCACTCACATGGTACTATTTACTTGGCCTGTTAGCGGGATAATCGGACCTTTTTCTTCTCTTTCCCTCCCCCTGGTTCTAATAGGAATTGATATGCGCTATTAGAGGGTATTCGCTGTGTAGTTTTTCCCCACATGAAAGCGGTGGTCTGTTTACAGAGTTCTAAATAATTGGGATTTGGAAAGCATTGTCATCACAGTTAAAACCAGGGGAAGGATACAAGGCACTTAATAACAACAAAGAAAGAGATCCACAGGCACGCCGCACAGACAGGGCAGAATGTTCAATCCATACACTGATATGTAACCAGTAAACTGTGGGTTGGCATGTTTTTATGGAGCACATATTTCCTGGAGAATTTAAGGAAGCGCATTATTTTGTAATGACTTGGAACAATCTGTGAGGCAGAGGATTCCTGGTTCACTGTGACATTGTTTTGTTTTGTTTTTTTTCAGGAAACTGATTTGATATCAAATGTAAAAGACCATCCAAAACTGCTCCTAACAAAACAAGCCCAATCAAAATGAGCAGCAATATTTCACTTTTTGGAGGGTTTTCCCCATCAGCTAAATCAAATGCTGCAGAATGCAGTTATAGAAATAACAAGATTACTAATAGCAAGACTTTTTCTTTCCCACATACTTCATATGCCAACTGCAGTACTCTTAATTCATGGAACACTGAAGATCTCAATCTGTTCGTGATTATCAACAATGCGTCGCTCAGCACTGAATCTAAAAAGAGCTGCTGTCACAGTGCTGTCACGCTATGGTTGCCACCATAATGGCAGACAACAATAATAAGGCCTTTTGTGGAACAGCCCTATAGGCCACACTGACCTATTCCAGTGTTCCTTAAATTCTTATTCTTTCTTTTTCTCTTTTTTCTGCAGTTGATCTGCCCTGTCATTTTGTGCATTTCTGAAGAAGACAGAGGATGGAGTACAACAAAGCTTGGAGGTGCAAAAATAGCCTTGAGGCTTTAGGATGCATTGTTTAGTGTCTCAATACAATAGGGAGGAGTGAGACGAGCCAAGGCTGGGAAACACCCCAAGGGACGAGAGTGGTGAGGTGGAGGCAAACTAAGAAACAAAGTCCCAGGTGACATTCTAGTGTCAGTGTCACGCATTTAGGGCACGGCACAGCGGTATCGGTGACAAGAACCACCGCGGGCTCCGGGACTCTGTCAGTGCTGCTGTGATCCCAACAGGGAGGAGAGGTTTTCAACACAGACCTTAAAGAACACAGCGTAGATCTTATATAAGGCCCCACTGATTGTACATGTTAAATGCTGTCCCTTTTCATGTGGTGATGGATGTCCCTGTGTCATACAGCGTATGCATAGGTGAAGTGAATGATTCTTGCTTATCTCCTCAGTGCTGTGGAATCCTGCAGAGCTTAACCAATTGTGCACTGCAGTTCATTTTAATAATACATAAAACCAACTTTTTTTTATTTGTTGCACTTCTTAGTCAAACTATCCTGGTGTGCAATAGATTCATGGTCAAGTTAACTTAAGCAAAGATAAATACGGTGCCTTTTAAGATAAAATTACAAGGAAAACAGGAAAAACAGCAGAACAGGAAATAGAAAATAACACAGTAACACACATTAAATGCTACTTGAATACCAGCTTAAAAGATAAGTCTTCAGCTGCTTTTTGAGCTCATAGATAATACAGACCTAAGCCAACAGACTGGACACTCTGCTACACAGCTGAGCATAGCTGCTGCTCCCCAGTGTTAAAAAAAAGCCAGATGAAGTGATTTAAACCTACCAGTTGCCTAAAGCTACAGTCACACAAGGGAAAACAAGTGATAATTTTGGTTGCAAATAAATTGTGGCTGGATTAATTTTATTTTTTGTCGCGCTGCAGTTGGAGATCACAGCACGACCAATGAAATAGTTGCTTTGAACACAGGGAACAGATCTGTTACCCTCCATAAAAGTACGTTTGGTACAAGAAAGTCAAGACAGCAATAAAATGACAATAAGACGGACTCAGCCTGGAATCAGTTTTCTATTGAATTTGGTGGAGTTGGTAATTATACGCAATCCATTTTTAATAACCTAAACACGGTGATAAATTTGTTGCCCAGTGCAAAGATATTCATCACAAACTAGTCGAGCTCATCGGCATAGATCGATTGCTCCGATTGATTGCAATGTGTCGGCAATCTGTCTGCGTTTATAAATTAGAAGGCAACTGTTTGCAAACCTTGGCCAGTTTATTTGAGAATAATCGAAGTCAGTCTGAGTCAAACTGTGATTGTTTGGAGACAGGTTGCCTCCCACGAGGTGACCTGTGCAATCACGATCAAAAGTAGTCGTCCAGAGGTTGAGGGTGTTGCCTGGGCAACCAGCTGGTCTCTGACAGCAAAAAAAAATGAAACGCAATCACCGGGCAACCGCTGATTTTTCCTGGTTGCAGTGAGGTCCTATTTTTACTCTGGTGTGAGTGAACCCTAACTACAGTGATTGCCTCCCACTTGGAGGGCAAGTGCAACACACCCTGGAGGTATCAGCTGGTCCAGTAATGATTAAGGATTCCTGCAGGAGTCGGAGGACATTCTCACGAAGGACATCACATCTATTTTGTTGGGACTCAGATAAGCAGCATAAATGGATTCAGATTACATTTCAGAGCTTTTGCGTCTGTCTCTTTCAGGTGTGAGTCTTTTCTGTTTTGAGATCCAGGCTGGGCCTCCTTCCAGTCACTGTGGTGGTCGAGCATTTTCCTATGACGAAGCAGGGCCTAGAGTAATGGATCCATTTAGCAGTAATATTCCTTAATGGAAACAGCCTAATTACAACCGCAAATAACCACAAGCCTTCACAAAGGATTAAATATACAATAGCAGAAAAAAGGCAGGTATACATTTTCCAAATGATGAAAAAGTGAAACATCTGCAGTTCTTAGCAGGTTCAAAAAAAAAGAAAAGAAACGTCTGGCCACGGGCTTGGAAGGAGAGAAAAAAATGCTTTGTCACTTTAGATTTCACAGCACCAGTTTGAACTACAATGCAGCCGGTTTGGATTTCAAAGTGCTCTAGTTCCAGAGAGAAAACAAAAACAAATGTTTGTTTTGTGGTTTATTGTGTTTTAATATGGCAGCAAGATGAGACACAAATTGAATGCAGGAAGAAGTAAGATGCAGCTGCTGAAATCAACGAAAAGGATCTCTCTGTCCAACAATCACGAGTAAGCCATGACCTAATCTTCCTTTGAGGAATATTTGTGATTTTGATTACCGACCAGTTTGATTATTTGACTTTTAATCTTTTGATTGTATTGCCCAGATACAGATTTCTTGGGTTTTTTTGTTTTGTTTTGTTGTGTTTTTTCACTATCTCAAAGGATTTGCTTGTTTTAGTTTCTTCTGACCTTTCAACTTACAGTCTAATCCACAGTTCCTAGCTCCATGATCTCAGAAATGAGTTTCATTAGAACTTCAAGGGGCGAAAGGGCAGAAAAGTGAAATGACCACTTCAAAAACAAACACTTAATATCAAAACTCAGCGACAAAACTATTCAGGCCTTGTCAAACTGTTCATGTCAAAAAAGGCCTGAATAGAAAATCCAAATGTCCAGGCTTATTAATAGCAGGCCACAGTAAATGACAGGTATAGTGAAACGAGGCCACCAGGGACTGTTGATTGTGAGTGAAGGCCTATGAGCATCACTCATCGCCGGTCGTTACACCCATCGCTCCTTTGGTTAG
Source organism: Pelmatolapia mariae (assembly GCF_036321145.2). Taxonomy (NCBI): domain Eukaryota; kingdom Metazoa; phylum Chordata; class Actinopteri; order Cichliformes; family Cichlidae; genus Pelmatolapia; species Pelmatolapia mariae. The sequence continues at coordinate 20,880,302 of NC_086235.1, read as the reverse complement.
CCCCACTGGCTGCTAAAATTGAATCTCAAGTTGTGTCCTATTTTGGTTGCAGGAACAGGTGATGTGCTTGGCCCAGCTTGGTCCCTTGCCTCTGCACCACCCCCTTGGGGCTGTTAGTGAATGCAATGACAACATAGTTTGCCAAGAAAAGGAGCAGAGGCGAAATGGGCCCTCTAATCTTACGTCGTGGATCGATACCTGATTAGCACGGCCTGCGTGTGCACTGCTGTGCTTAAAATTGGGAATAGACATATTTCCTAATGAGCATCTGGATAAAAGACACCCGTCCCCCGATTTTGTTTGGTAAAATAAATCCACCTTGGACAGATAGTGGTAATTAGTCCAGTACTGTTTAATATTACTGTCAACTCGTGTGGCACGGAGCTTTCAGTCTCGCTTTGTTGCCCTTTGTTGACAAATGCTCGACTGACTTGAAAATATCTATCCAAATGAGGCAAATCTTTCATCCCCTGTGCCCTCTAACAGAGTCGCACACCATAAAGCGACTTAAAGCAATAATTTAACCAAGTCACTTTTTCAGTACATTCTATTATATATTGCTCTGGTCTCTAAATAGAAGTCAACACAGAGCAGATTTTTTGTCATTGTCAGCACACCTGGACTTTCCCTTGCGCCGCACCTGCCTGTCTGCTTGCTTTCAGTGTAAACTTCTCCCGACGCACTATTTACATGCCGGCCAAATCCTATTCAAATGCCTCCATCCAAACAGAGGAGCGTTTCAAAACAGACACCCTCAGTTGACTTGCGATCATGCATCAATTTGTATAAGGTCTCCTCGGATGCAAAAGCTAGAATAATCAAATCGAAGCTGCAGACATAATCCTTTATTGTTAATAATGCCACGGTAGGCCTTTACATATCAAATCTTCAATCTGAATCTGGCAGAATATAAATATCTTTCCTGTTACTCTGAGAGGGGCCCGGATCGAGGGGAATAATGCAAGAGTGCTGTGACAGAATAGTTGTTATTTGCCTGGCACACTACCTAAAACTTTCCAGCAATCTTTCAGTTATTTATACCATGTGCATGATTACAAGGACAGCAATAGATATGCACAAGCAAATTATACTACAATCTGGGATGCTTAGATTCGAATACCAGCATGCTTAACTCCAAAGGCCACACTAGAGAAGCGCATGAATCATGTGAGAAGGAGGAAATAAGAGAAATACAACATGCAGCCAAGAGTTCCACATCCCTGGTTTCAGAGGTACGGAAAGGAATATTAGTGTAGATTTATATATTTTGGTTAATTATGAGAATGAATGTGAGAGAAAAAAGTTCTGAGAGATGCTGAGAAACTACATTCAGGGGAGCCCTGGTGCTGTAACTTCAATTTGAAGAAATGAACCGTTCATATTAACTACAACGAAAGACCAACTAGTACAGTGGTTGCACTTTCCTGTGAAAGTGATCACATCTTTATGGCTCCCGTCGCTGCTCTTTACAGATCTGTTTCCCAGAGGTATTCGATGGGGAGAGCCAAAGCAGGAGGAAGTGTGGGTCTGCAGCCGGCATGTTAACAATGGCTCCCCTCAGACCCCCAGCCCGGGCCCAGCCAGTCATGAAACACCGTGGAGATGTTATTGACCTCAAGGTTAACTCTCCTCAGGTAAGCCTGGGAGATAATGGACAAAGAGCAGTTCTTTTACAGGTGGAGTGACACGGCATATCCGCGCCGCGCAACTCCTCTCGCATTGACAGATTTTCTAATTCACTGCAGATTCCCATAAAACTGGGTGGCCAGGGTCAGCTCTACCCAACAGAGGGCCCATTCATGCTGGGTGGGATAGGGGGCCTGGCCAAATTAACCTGGATTAATTTAAAAGAGCAAAGGGCCCTTACATCCGAATAAAATGAAGATCAATAAATTAAATGTCCAGGTCAGGATGTCAAGTTGTGGCGATGATCGACTTGCATAGGGAAAGCTACGTTCTTTGGCTTAGGCTGGTTTCTTCCTCCCCACCCCCACAAAAAAAAAAATGAGAGAGAGAACCTTAATTACTTTATTCCAAGGAAGAGAAGTGCTTCCATGCGTCTCTCTTTACATGCTAGAGTTGTGCTCCTATAAACACACTCATGTCAGAAAAGAATGCTCATTACTTCTCTCATTTGGCCCGGGATTAGTTACTGCAACAGAAAAGTCATCAAAGAAACCACTCAGAGGTTTTTAAACATGTTTGTATTTCACAGTAAGAATTATTATTTAAATGTGTGATTAATCTCTCTCATGGTTTTTCCAGATTTTTTTTCTATTTACAGCTAGATTGTTTTCCACTATATATATAGTGTCGGTGATTTTTTTTTTTTTTAAATCAAGTCTCAATGCGTACATCTTTAATTTGCCAACCTGAGAGGAATGTAAACTTATTCTTGAAGAATGCATGGGCCATAAAGGAAAAAGAAAACGCTGATCGTGGAGAAGCTAGACCTAAACCTGAACCACATCATGTCATTCACTGCACGATCAATTATCCAGTAAGGGCGGCCTTGTAAGGAGGCCATCTCATCATGCAGCCATTAATATCTAAACAGTGTCTGCCTGGAGATGACATGTAGGACAATGGAAAGAAGGTCTAAGAAATGACCAAGTGGCCCAAGCCCAAGCTGTTAGCAGATTAAAGTGACTTAAAAACGCAGGGGCATGAATTCTCCATGACAAAAAGATAAGACAGGTGACACAGAGAATTAAGGTTATGTGAAGGTTGTCTGTAATTTTAAGTCAAAGACCAAAAAACATAAAATACACGTTCTTCCTCTCATATTCATATGCAAAAAACACACACTTCACTGTTTAAGGAGGAATTCTTTGTGACTGTTTTGCTATGTCTTCAGTGCAGATGTTAACTCAGGCCTAAAAGTGAAACTTATTGTTCTCACGCCTAACACCCCTGTATACCCACATTTGTATTTTTATTGACTGTTTTTCAGATTGTGTACTTTTGCCCCTATATCTGATATTTGGAGTGAATAAATAGTTTCCCACTGACGTTTTACATGTGCAGCCACATACAGAGTGCTATATTGTTCTGAGATGGGTAACAGGGGTTTAAAACACTGTGGGACACTGTACACTAACCTTCACACCAGCCATGCTGGCTATATAGTGGAATGGGCACCAACCAAGGACACAAAGATGACGCCCAGTTAGCTAGCTAGCCAACTGTGTCGCTGTAATAGACTGTATGAAATATGAACGTAGCTTCCACTTTCAAGTGACTTACACCTGCATTCTACCTGAAGGCCTCAAGATGGCGATAGCTGTGGTTTCCTGTCGTTTTTCAGAAGTCTACCGGAAAATGGTCATTGGGTTCAGAGAAAGATGGCGGTGGATGATGACGGTAATCTCAAGGCCTCGAGGACTTCATAAATCAATGGAATGGTTGATTTTTTTAAAGGTAGCTTGCACCATCTTTTATAATGTGGTGTTGTGTGGTTTTTGTCCCCCTTACATTGACATCTTTGATGTTGAAGATAGATCAGAACTGGAGGTGTGACAAATACAACTCCTACTATGGCAGTAAGTGTACATACTGCAGTACATGAACTTACTTTTTCTTTTTTTTATGAATGAAAGGCATTTTTTGTTGTTGTTTTCTTTTTCTTTTCTTTTTTTGGCACTGAAAACATTTTTTAAATTTCCACCTCGACTATCAGTTGCATAACATTCGCACTGGCTTTCCAAATGAAATACCAAAGCTGTTGCATTGGTTGTTTGTGTGTTCACTACACAGGCTTGCTGAGACAGGCTTCACAAATATGCTAGCACGATACTTCCTCAGATTAGCAGTGCTGTTTACACAGTCCCCTGGTAATCTGGGCCACAGGGGACATACCTGTACTGTGTCAGAGACTGAGCTAGAGTTACACAGTGGGACCAACCAGCCTCAACAGCCCACACCAGAGTAAGATCCAAAGGGTCCAGTGGGATTGGCCTGGTTCCAAAAGGGTTGGCACTGGGTACAGCTGGCCTCGGCTCCCCCTGACAGATAAGGGGATGACTGGTGTGTGCATGTGTGTAGTTTATGTAAGGTGGTGAGTGGAGGAGTATACTTGCTGCCACCTCTATATCCTTCCTTCCTGTTCTTATTTTTTTGGGTGGATACTTTTGTAATTAGCTTGTCCACAGGTCCATAAGCTATACTGGCAGATACACATGCATGAACACAAAGAGGAAGCTTTCCGTCAGGTTAAAAAAAAAATGTAACCATGCCTTATGGGCCTGGACAATGACAGCACACAGATAGGAGAATACTGGTGTTATTGTGTACTGAGGGGAGGGCTGTTTTAATGGAGCCTAAAGCTGATGGAAAGATAATAGGAGAGAGTTGCCCTGTTTGAACTGCATGTATTGTAATCAGGCTTGCACACACACAACCACAAAAACACTATTCTGTGATTCTGTGCACCGGTGAGTGTGTGTATGTGTGTGTGTACTCACTGGACAGGGCCTTTCTTCCAGGCTCTCTTCATCCTTCAGCTGCTTCTGTCTACAAGCAGGACAAAGGGCAGGGATGCTCAGCACCTGTCTGCATACAAGCAAACTCAAAAGGTACTATTTTTGTTACTCTGGTATATGTAGAATTTGCTGTTTTGGATAGAAATCCTTGAGGAAAAGCTCGAATGTGTGTCTCTCCTCCAACAGTAACAACGCCAAAAATGACACCACCATAATTTGCTGCTACATGTGTACCAAGGAACAACAGAACAGGTTTGGCACGCTGGCCCTGTTCTGCATATTTCTGTGCCCATCTGCACTTCAGGTTATCTGTATGTCCATCCATCTATCTTTACCACACAAGGATATTCTAATAGTAGGTAATAGTTGACGACACAAAGGCTTTCTTTATCACATCAGGATTTCAGACCATGAGTTCGGTTTTCACAAGCCTATAAAGATCTTCTGCAAGTGCATTGAAAAGACATTCAAACACTGAAAAAATTTCACCTAAAGAATTACACAAACCACCCACACACATATATTAAGTATGTGGTAAGCTGCAAGCTGCAAAAGAAGCCAACATAGGTCTTCTGGGCTGAAAGAGCAAAGCAAAAGTGAAAGATGGAGCTGGGTGTAGCTGACACAGGAGTGCTGGTGCACTGATCTACTGTGCAGCATCAAGAGGCAGCACCGAACAATCATCAGCGGGAAATGCAAGCAGACATCTGAAGTATGCAAGCAACAGTGACGGCAGTCATCGTGGAAACAATTGCTATTGACATAGTTTTTTTATGTTTGGTGAAAAAAACAAAAAGGAGAAGGATTTGATGATCGGAACTCCTTGCCGACTGTTCAGTGGGTGGAAAATATTCAACTTTGAGGTTATGTGACACACACAGAGAATTCCACGATATGTCAGCAAATTATGGAAATAAATATCATGCAGTCAGCCAAAGACAAGAAACTGAAAATAGGCTGGCTTCTACAATAGGACGACGGTCCAAAACACGGCGCAAAATCTGCCATGAACTTCTCAAACACAGGAAATCTGCGGGTAGATTTTAACTTGTTTAAGATCTCAAGGAAAGCGGCAGAAAATTCCTGAGACTTTTAGCTGGCTACACAAAGTATTTGCAAGCTTTAATTCTGCCTGAGTGAGGTAACTAAATTCTGACAGCTTAATCATTTTTTAAAAAATTATTTTTCGCTTCAATAAATAAAAAGTAATTTGCTTCTTTTCCCGTCAAAAATCAGCAGAACTTTTGCATACAGCTGTGTAGTTCAGCTGAAAAACGAACATAGATTTGCACATCTGGTGCACTGCTGCAGTCAAACAGTGGCAAATGGAGAGCTGACAGATAACAATACTGCTTGTGACAATGACAACAATGATGAAGCCATTATCTACCCCGCCCTCCCTGGTCCCCGCCTTCTTCCTTAATGTAGGGGGCAGCTAAAGGGTGTGTTTAACATGCTAGTGAAGCAGGAGGATGATTCTGGAGTAAATCACTTGTGGAAAGGTGAAATGTGGCCAGCACGAGTCGGCCTAATCCATGCCAGACATGTGCAGAACACCAGAGGAGCAGGTGCAAACAATTGAAGCAGCTGTCAGTGAGCTGCCGTGATCTCTTTTGATATCTTAATTGTTAGTCAATCCAAGAGCAATTTTGGCAACATTGCTGTCAGCCCCAGGACTTGCCCCGCTTAGCTTCAATCTGTCAGGGCCTCGCGGGGCTCTGGTGCTGCTGCTCCCTCCCTGACTGAGGGCCCGTGTCTCCTGGATGTGTGTGTCCAGCCCATCGAGCATCTCCGAGGGAAATCGGGCCTGATTGCTGCCATTTCCGCTCACTTTGGAGGTTTGGGTCGGGGGTGCAGGCTAATGCTGATAATTGCCTTGCTTCAAAACTACTGGAATTCCTCCCACCCAACTCCGTCCGGCCCCGTCCCGACCCCCCTCGTCTGTTCAATATTCCCAAACATTGTGATTAGCATAACAGCGGAGTGTGTGTCAGTACTGATTTAGGTCTCCAATCTGAGACTCTCCAGATACCTCTGCTGCGGAGTCATTTAGGACAGGGGCGATCAGGAGCTACGCGGCTCGAGCTCGACAGATGTGGGATCGAGCAATCAGACTGTAAGAAGCACCACCAAGCTATGAGCTAATGCAGCTCTCAGCCAAATCTAGCTGAAGCAATTGTTCTAATTTAACGTGATAGCTACATTAAAATTCAGAAGTCCTTATATAAAAATGAAACGACACATTCATATTTTCACACACACACCCAAGCACACACACACCCAGACGCTCACACACATTCGCAGACATTCAAGTGGCGTCATTATAAAGAGATAACTCACAGTGCAGTGACAGTGAGTGACCTGTCTCTATCCATTCAAAGTGAGGTGAGGCCCAACTGTAAGGCCCAGCCTGACCCTCTCCGAGTGATTTATGTGGCCCCAGTAAGCCGGGTCTATTTGAGGGTCCGACGAGGAATGAAAGTGTTAACAGCGGGTGTTGGGGAAGGTGGGTGCTGAAGGAGAGTTATGAGTTTTCTCAGCTGAGCGCCCAGCTTTGGGTTTCTGACATTGTTTTCATCGGGGAGGGAGGGCAGAGTGGAGTAGTAAAAGGTTGGGGGGGGGGGGCAAAAAAGATGGGAGCAGGGAGGGGAGTGCGTGGAGCCCGCAGGCTTGAACTCCACAGCTGAACCACTGACCCCGACCATCCATCAGTGCAGGGGTGTGACAAGGCAGGGGCAAGGGTATGTGACAGGAGGGGGCAGGAGTGATGGGAGATGGAGGTGGGGGGAAAGGGACTGAGGGCTCTAATGGGCTTTGGGACATGGGAGGGGCTGGTCACTGAGGAGTGTAAGGAAAGGCTAGTGTACTGTAAAAGGATGCAGCAGATTAATAGGCGGAGATTTCTGGTTAAGATAGAACACTGATGTAGTTGCTGTGCATTACAGTCATTTGGTAGTGTGCAGGTCTAAAGATGGGGCTTGATTGAGGTTTGACTATCATCATATATGAGGTCAGAATGCTTTGCTCGACTCCTTTTTGAGCAACAATTGCAAGTGACCAAAATGTAAGTAATTAAGAAGTCAAAACTTCTACTGAGTACGTTTCAAAATACCTAAAAATAAAACAAATGCTTATGCTTTTGGTTGTGATCTCTACTTTTATTCACCGTGGAAACAAGTCGGTCTGTTTGAGCACAACCGGCTGCAAAGTTTGTCATATATTAGCTTTATATGCGACGCCACTTTTAGAAATAAAACTACCAGTGCTGGTCAAACCACCCAAACCTTTAAGAGGCAGAGCAGGTTCGCAACTGACTGCAGTAAATGTTTTGCACATCGCAGTTTGCTGATAGAAACTCAAAGAAAATAAAAGATTTTATATTTATCAAAATGTTGCTTTGATGAGTCCATGTGTTTTACCAACATTGATCAAGAATTTAAAAAAATTCAAAATGGGAGTCGAGCCATTCCTCTTCTGTAGACAATGGCTACAATTCTCTGTTACACTGTTTCCACTTTTAGGAGATTTAGACTGAGCTCAAAGCCAGACTGAACCCTTCCCCCATTTAGGCTCACGCTGCCAGCGTCTTTCAGCTGTTGCCCAGGACTCACTGTCACTTGGCTCCACTCACACAATGCATGGCCAGTGGGTAGACTGGACCCCGGTATCCGTCCTCAGAGGGGCATTGGCCCTCAGCCAGACAAGCCTGAGCCGCCCCCCTCGTCACACTGAAAGACTAGAGGAACACTAATGGTTAACTCTGAATCGGGACATGAGGAAGAGTCTGGGAGAGAGGGAAGGATGGTTTTAATATGATCCAGTTTGAAACTCCATAACACATATTCCGATTTCATTAGGGGCCAAAGATGGAGCCTTATGTCGGCAGCATTAGCAGTTATAGGGGTGACTGTGTTTGTCTGCTTGACACTGTGTAAAATAGGGTTAGGGTCTGGAGGATGAAGACACGGAAAGCGAGGAGGGGGCGGTGGAGAAGAGACGAAAAGGAAGAGAGAGTTCTGGGCCCTCCCAGTTAGGTTATGGCACTGCAGCATGGACAAATCCATGAGCAAGCGAAACCACTGTTTTAAATAGCAGGTATCTGGTGTCAGCCTACCCTGAGAGAGGCCCTCTCCATCAATATGTTCCTTTGCCCTTGTCTGCTCCTGATATCTTTATCTTGTCAGGACCTCTCCTGTATGTTCCACCTCAATGGCTTCCGTCTGTGCTCGCCCTCTCCCGTGCAGATGGACCTCTGCTGGTCGATCCGCTCTAGGCTCTCCAGGCTGGATGGCAGAGATGGGGGTGAGGGCGGGCGGGGTTAAGGTGCAGCGGGGGTGAGCTGTGAACGCAGTCTTATGTCAACCTGTAGTCTACAGGGGCCTCATTACAAAGACGCCAAAGGAGAAGCTTTTAGGGGGTAATTAGACCATTACAGATAGCCAGGGGAATAAATGGGCACTCCTTATGTTGTCTGAATAAATGAGATGTTAAAATGTGCAACTATTCTTTTCAGCTTCTACTACATTTGATACATTGTTACTGCAGGGAATAGTCAAATATAAAAAAAAAAAAAAAACAGCAGTTTACATGCTGAACAAAGAAATTATACTGCACAGGCATGTTTGATTAATGTAATTCTTAACATTTTAAGTGTAAAACAATAAAATATCCAAAGCAGTTCAACTTTTCTTTTTTATTATTTATAAGCCGCAGAACAATAACAACAATAAGTGCTTTTTCTCAGCGTAGATGCCAAAGACCTGCTCCTATCACAAACCCACTGTGTTGAAATAGACTCAGCGTGGATTGTACCAGAGTCCCGCTGGCCAGGAGGAAGCTTCCCCTGTTCTTTCCTGTAATTTCGAGCTTACCCTGAGATGAAAATGGGCCCGGGATTGTGGGAAATGACAGATGCTGCTCAGGAGGGCCATTGAAGAGGTCATATGTCATCACGGGGTCGCACATGCCCTTTGAGGAAAGGCTGAGGTGGAGAGGGGAGGGGGGGTGGGAGTTTACCCTTCCCACACTACCTGGGGAGACGAGACTTGCGAACACAGCTAACCTGGACCCGACTGACTCCTCTCACCTGTCAGTCTGGTGACGAGCAGACAACCCTGCATCGGCGTATGCGGTACACTGGCAGCTGTATGTGGTGCTGTAGTATAAGAAACTGCTCCAGCAATGCGATCCAACCATAAAAAGACATGAAAAGGCATTTCCCTTGTCTGACTTTCTATGTTGCCTACACTTTCGCCTTCGCGTCTATAGTGGGAAGCCTTGTGCTGTAGATTTACAAATATTACACACATAAATCATCACCATCATCAGTGACATGCTCCTTTGCCTGGTATGTCCTGTCTGTGTTAGAGTTTCTGACAGACAGGCGCCTGCACTATATTTCATCTCTGCCTCCCTCTCCTTCTCTTTTAGACTCTTGCAGTAACTTGCAGTGTGTGTGTATGTGTGTATACGTGGACTCGGTGTGTGAGGTTTTAATGGCCGTTGGTTACCTGCTCACATATGATACCCCTCCAGCTTGCTTGGGCAGATGGCTATTACTTTCCAGTTGTGAAAATCAAGCTTATATAAACACAGGCAAGACTGAGATGCACCAAACCAACTGTAGTATCCATCTTATAGATAGTATTTGTGTGTGTGTGCGTGCATGTGTGTGCGCGCAGGGCCGATTCTTTGGCGTCTGTCATGCACAGCCTATCCTGTGGAAATCATTAAGTAGGAGCATTAGGCCGTCACTTCCTGGCAAGGCATGCAAGTGAGATGAAGAGCTTTATCACTTTCCAGGACAGGTGGGAGCGTTATTGAAGGCAGGGCAGTATTAGTGTCGGATCAGAATCAAAAGTGAAAAGCAATTTTCACCTGTGGTTGATTTACTTTTGATTTTAGCTCTTGTAAAAAAAAATAAAATAAAATAAAATAAAATAAACGTTTTGTGGAATCTTTAGACACTGAAGCCAGTTTTTATATGCTCTTTTTAAATAGAGAAGAGGTCATTAACATAAATCACTGCAGCAAATAATCCACAATTTATGTTATTTTCCTGCATCTCATAAAAAATAATTAGCTACTATATTAAAACCTTTACGGGACAGCTTTGATTTGAATTTTCCGGTTTCATTAATTGCGGGATCTCTATGTTAGGCATGAAACCTGAACTTCTCACTGTCTTGAAACTCAATATTCCTTTTAGTGTCAAGGTTGGCCCTGTCCTGTTGCCTCTCTTATGGAATCTGCCGTCATGTGACTTGCACCACTGTCCCAAACTCCCTGGATTATTGATCACTCGCTGCTGTGAGTGAGACATTTACTGTAGCCCATATCGCTCCGCAGGAGAGCTGCGCACGGATCGCTTCTTTTCTCAATCGATAGATAATACAGTGGTAAATTATTCAGCCACTAATCTCGAAATCTATGCATAATAATAATAATAATAATAATAATAATAATAATAATAATAATAATGTGTTGTTGTTGTTGTTGATGATGCTTTTGTTATTATTTTTAACGCATTTACATTTTATAGCAATATTCTAATAGGCATGCAGCATAAAGGGAATTGCTATGTATTTTGTGTAACAAAATAGACCAAACAAAATAAAATTAACACACAACAAAATAAATAATTTCGCATATGCGTAAAATTAAACTCTAAGTTGTGCAATTTAAACGATTAGATTAATTGAAACATTATGCGGTAATATTTAGTGTATTATTCAGTTCTAAAATTACAAGAATAGAATATTACAACTTTTTTCACATTTTTTATGTCATCGACGTATTATTTTAGTGGAAAAATAGCTTAGTCTTTAAAAAAATATAATGAAAATTGGGAGTAAATTTAGCCTGTTACATATTAAATTCCTTTCCTTTTCTTTACCATCACTAAAGGAATATGATCCAGAATTTATTTTTTCTTTTCTGTCCTTATTACTATAATGCGTGCATATTTTTTATAATCGTTTACGACATTAGTTGCACTGATTTCCGGAATTCTGGAAATGCAACGAACAGCTTTGCATCGAAGACACAGGAGTGGCGGGCTAATTGTCTCAAATCACTGAACGGTATTTATTGAAAATCTAATTAGGCAAAGCACAGTTTGCTTGAAACCAGCCGAAGCGTCGGGCTAATTATTGCAGAGTGGAGATGAGTGTAATGAGGCCGATCAGGTGTCTGGCTCTCTCTGACTGCTGGCCTCTGGTCACACAGGGGCAGCCGGAGACTGGAGCCCTGGAAGGCCGAGGCCGTGGATGTGTTTTCGTGTATATATACCGCCATCTACTGGACCGAAATCAACCAGCTATTCACACACACACAAAGTCAGATAGTATCTTAAAATAAATTCAGAAGTGTCTGCACTGACACTGAGTCCAAACCAAACCATTTGTAAAAAATACACTAACCAGTAGAAGTAAGAGTAATAATTATAGGCTTAATAATAACATCATGGGCTTGATTAACTACAAAGCAAAAATCTGCTGTTATCAAAGTAAATGAACTTTTATCATGATACTTAAAAGCTATTTTTCATGCCATATCAGCATGAAAACCACTATCAGCATGTTGTTGTTGACTCGATATATGTGGTGCAGTTACACTTATATTTTTTTCTGGTGACCACTAGTTGACAGCCTGTGGACCCCTTGTAAAATTTTTAGAATCTAATACATTAATATTATGTTTCGTCTAACCTCATGATTGGCAGATTCAGATGCTCCATCAGGAAAACGACACAGCAGGTAGTCTGTATATTTCCTCTAATGAATCCTAAAAGTCCATTCAGAGCTGCCCAGTGGACCATATTCCTAAAAGTTGAAATCTTTACCGTTGCAAATGTGATCCGCATCGACAGGCAGACCTCACCCCGTTGGTTGAGAAAGCAGCAAAGGGCCTTATAAGCTAAATATTTTACACAAGCCAAAAACCCTGAACAGAGCTTTGTAATAATGCTAAAAGTCTCTCTGTGTGTATGTGTCTGCCTGTGTGTGTTTCCTGGGAGGAAATCCCACATGTGCCTGCCTGAACTCAGAGCCCTATTTGGGTATGCATGGAGCCCGGTGTGGACGGGACCCTTGGGTGGCCTAAACTATACTTTTGCTCCATAAAATGATCAATAATAATTATGTCAAATGTAAAACTCCTATCACAGAAGACGTTGCCAATCTTGAGAAGCAGGGGGCTGTTTGTTTGAGCTCTCCAATGACTTATTAAGGATAAAGCACTTCATTCATTCTTGCTTGCTTGCTCTTATGTACGTTCCCTGACCTTTGAGCAAACCAGCAGACATTCTTTGTCCAAAAAAAAAAGAAAAGAAAAAAAAAACAGCTTTTAATTCATTTCCACTTCCCCTGGTCAACTTTCACCCAGAGTCACCTCTGACCGCACTCCTCTATCTGAAACCTTCATAAGCTTTCCACAGATTTCTCCAACAACTTAAACTTTCAAACATCTTTGGCACAAATTACAGCCTGAGATCCTCTTGGCATAGGCAGAATGCAAAATAAACTGCCTCTAATTGTAATGCTATGACCATCTTCCCTCTGACTGTTATTTAGCTTGGCCACTGCCTGGGGCTTTGTGGTTTCAACCAAATAGCTCAGTCAGTGTGAGAGGGAGAGCGCATTATTATTCTCGCTGCCCGCTACACTGCACATGCTAATAAGGGAAGACCACTGGGATGGTTTTTTTTAAAGAGGGGGAGACGGTGATGTCATCAGTGTGCTTTATCTGAGTTGAGATCTGAAGGTGCTGGTGGTGGTGGGGGTAGTTTCCTCTGGTAGACTCTGGGGCCCAGGAGTGAACCCGTGGCTTTGCCAGGGACCCTTTTTAAGGAGATTACCAAGTCACCACACCTTTGTTGCATTACGGGCTAGACCAAAAGGCCTTGCACTGTGCACATCCCATTGAGATGCCATGCTGATAGCTTTTTGACACTCAAATGAAAACAGATAGCAGCAGTCATGTGAGCCGAGCATTTCTGCTTTCTATAAGTTTGAGGAAGTTGGAAGTTTGGTTTTTTTAGGCAAGGGGGTGACTTTCTAGTTATCGGATTCCTGATTAATTCTGTGAAATGATGCTGGCGGAACGTTTCATCATTAATTGTCAATAGCAGGACCACGAATTCAGACAAAACTAAAGACTACCTCTTGTATATGTGCTAAACAAATTACTCTTGGAAAAAAGAGAAAGACACATTTTGAAAAGAAAAGAAGGATCACTTGAGAATTGCTGCTGATCCACAATAAAATGAGGTCCTTATGGCCTTGTGAAAGTCCCCTGTTGGACTGTATTTTCAGTAATGTTAGAGGTATGAGCACTGAGCATTTCTAGATAAAAGGCAATAGCAAACCACAGTAGCCTGTTTGCTCAAAACTGTAAAAAGCTCTGACTTATTGTTTTGCCATAATGAAAAATTGTATGCCATGAAAATGTTTAAGTTGGTTTTAGTATTTTTAAAAATTCTCATCGCATTTGCTATTACAGAAAGAAGCTAGCTAAAGAAGCAATAAAGCTATGCTAAGTTTAAACTATCTGCCTGTTTTTGTGGATGTCTTTAGCTACAGCTTAAGCAAATGTTTTACCCCAGTTATTAATAATAATAAAAATCCCATTAATAATATCACTTTTGATAAACTAACACTTTGATACCGAGGTGCTTATTAACAAAAAGAGACTGTAGCTAATTTTATTAAGCTAACTAGCTTAGAAGGTCTCAGCTGCCATTTTATTAGACTATTGGAATTCTTATCATTCTTATCATTATATTTGGTTTTGTCAAGCATAAATTCACATTGAAACTAGATCATATGTAAGTTAATTGATTATTTATCGGTATAAAAATATATCTATTATATATGTATACGTGTAAAAAAAAAGAAAAGAAAATAATTTGTGTAAAATCTCAAATGATTATAAGAAAATTCTATCTTTTGTTCAAAATATTTAACAAAATATTTAAACTGCCATATCCAAAAGATTGGGCATATACTGCACATGGCCCATCTGGATTTTGTAGGTTCTACAGTAAAATAATAAGCCTAAAAAGCAAACTGAAGGCAAGTTTCAGTCTGTTGTGTTGCTTTTTAGCCAAACTTGAGGTAAACTTTCCCCTTATTGGCCGTGGCAGAAGAGGAATGGGGTGGCAGGCTGAGACTCGGCCCAGTCCCAGTAGGCGGGGGAGTTCCACAGTCTATTCCAGCCACACAGAACCTGATTTTATTGCCCTGATAAAACGTCCTCTGGGGTAATCATGACAGGCAGTTGCCCTCTTTTCATGCGCACGCTGGAATGGCACCGCAAGAAACCAGAGAGAAAATCACACATCCCATTTCTCACACCGACCTGTCCCTGTTGCTCAGGCCCAAAAGGAGTTTTATGGTCATTTCCCTCCCATTCACTGCAGATGGGTTAAATATTACATCAAAGGGTCTTTAATGTTTCACCTCTCACATTTCTTCTCAGTATCGAGTTCAAAACTAGTGTAGGCTGCATTTTTACAGTAGATTTAATGGATCAATGTCCATAATCACATTAGCACTAGCTTAACGTATAACAAATTTCACCATACCAGCATCAAAGACCTGACCTCTTGTTATAATCAGGCATAGCATCTTTTGCTCTACTCAAGATTTTTGGCCTTTGTGATACTGGGCAAAAAAGAAAATTGTCAAGGGGGTGATAAGCTGTTGTGTACGCGGCTCAGAGAGAAAATGTATGAGAGAAAAACGTTTGTCCCCCCATACTCATAAAGTCACAGATGCTTTGTACGCCCCCTTACAGTTTTCATGGCTCACCCTGATAATCATTTCCTTATCAGAAGACTTTTTTGCCATTTGTGTTTCTCATCGGGGTAAAGCTCTAATCCACAGGGAGTCCAAGGATTTTACAAACTTTCACTGGTGGCCATACTGATTGATGCCATTTTGACAGAAGGAAGAAAAAAAGAAAACATGATGTATGATGTTAAAAACTATACCACAGTGGCCATCGCTCAGCACTTCCTGTTTAAGTCCAACGGGCCATCAATGAATAATCCAGATTAGCAAAAGATTCAAATAGACAAACTGCAGACAAACTAGAATTGATGGCTTCCACTGAACCGCTCGAGGAACAGGCCATGACGTAAAAGGAAAAACATGTCAGGTTTTGCCAGCCAGGTTAATCAAGACAAGCTTCCCTTGCACAAAGATGTGTGTGTGTGTGTGTGTGTGTGTGTGTGTGTGTGTGTGTGTGTGTGTGTGTGTGTGTGTGTGTGTGTGTGTGTGTGTGTGTGTGTGTGTGTGTGCTAGTGTGTTTGATTGCAGACTTGTGCATATGTACGTGTGAACCCATTGCTCATTCATAATATGCAATCTTATTTTACGGCTGATTGTATTTGCCATACATAGGCTGTATGCATGAGGTCCTCTTACCCATATTTCTACCCTGCACAGCACAAATAAACAAGAACACTGGATAATCCATCATCTTGTGCGCTGTGGGAGTGTGCCCAACATAAACATGGCTTCTGTTTTCTATCTGTGTCTATGTCTGTGCGGGAGAGACCGCGTGTGCGGGCTGGGATGGGTAGCACCATTATGTTAGTGCACGCTGATTGTCCGTGGCTGTGAAACATAAACCTCCTGCACTAAATGAGGATTATACAAATGAGCTTCCTCTTCGCTCTTTGTTTCTGCGTCCCACTGGCTGGACAAGACGCAGAGCAGGGAGCGCGCTTTGCTTCAGAGCTTTAAAGTCCTCTAAAGATGACTCACATGTGGGTTTGTGAAGAGCCGAAATGGGGTCAAGGTGACACGCCTGTAATTGTTTTAACGTTTATTTTCTATTAGCTTAGCTCCAAGGAACTGGTTTTGATTTAGGCCGGTAAAAGAACTTATATCATACAATCGTGTGTTAGTCTGCATAGAAGGGAGCGTTAAGTCTCAAGCAGGATCAATCTGCAAGCAGTAGGTGATCAGCTACAACCCCCTTCTCACAGTCATAAACACCAAGTTTCTTCTTAATAGAGCTAAGGTCAACAGTTTAAGACGTGTTTTCCACATCAATGCACTGATTTCCATTTTTCAATTAAAAATATGGGGCTATATAATAACCAGAGCAAATATTAGGGCCATATAATAACAGACTATCCCTTTAAATCAACATTCATATTTCACAATAAATATCTAAATAAGGAGAATGTCTCCCCAGAATTAAGATATGTCTATCTGAAGTTAATTCTCCACGCTAGATGACTCGTTGCTTCGGGCAAATTGATGCCTTATGTCAGAATTATAGCAACAACTGACCTCATCTACAGTAATTTCTGCTTAATCCCAGATTGACTTTCCCTCTTGACATACAAGACCAACAGCTACTCCGTAGCAAAAATCCTAGTAGTAACAATGGTAAGACCATTGTACCCACCATAATGCATACAATATCCTCATTCATTGTACGAGAGCTTTATTTACAGAACCCTCTGGGTAACGCAATGCCACGCTGTGATCACACACACCAGCCCACTGCATGTAATTATACTCAGCCTGCTCTCCAATCTGTCACTGCCCAACCTAATTTGTAAGTGTGCATGTACAGTGATTAAAGAAATTTCTGTGCCACTGCAAAAAAAAGGGGTGGTGGTGGTGGAGGGGGGGGGGGGGGGGGGGGTCTATCACTCCCTTCCTCCACATTTGAGGAATTCTCCCAGAATGAGGCGACGCTGCCATGTCAGAACGAGCCAGGCAGACGTGTACAGATCGCCAACATTGCTAATGCATCTAAGGCACTGGTGTAGCAGTCAAGCCATAATAATTAAAGACATACAGCATCTTAGGGCTTCATTAATCATGGTTTATATGGACTTTGAAGCCCTAATGAAAAACAGCCTGCCTTCCCGGGTTTATTGTGTCTGTACAAATTGTGGGGATGGTGTATGCCAGGAATCCCCCCCCCCCCTCATTTCTCCAACTCTGACCGGCTGTTCCAGGATGTAGTGATGGAAAACAAAAAGATAAGATTTGGTGAAAAGTTTAGCGGTGGTTATGGAAAGGTCACCGGTCAAGACTGTTTATGTAGACATGGAGTGCCATTCAAATCAGACAAATCAGAGCCGGTGCTGAGGCGGTGACAGTGGGTGATTGCATGCCTTTGTGTTGGTACTGCTGCCGTGTTGTGCGAGTGTTCGATAGCACCGCAAGATCAGGCCTTGACTTGGCAAAATGGAGACCTGTAGTGCTCTGGAGATTCATCTTTGATCTGGGTCTAGTTTCTCAGATTCTCACCGAGCGCTCCAGCATTTTCTGGAGGCGCATTTCAACGAGATCGGAGTTAGAGATTACTGGGTATTAAGCTCTCAGTGCCAGAAGTGGAAATTACTGTGAGGCTGTCAACGCCAGCGTTCTCTCTGCTTGTTTTCTCCTGGAGACAGGGAGGTAATGCTTTACTCAACACATTTTATCCCAATGGCTTGCGACTGTTCCCTGGCAGTGCTATCAGTGGTGAGTCACCGCCATATGTAGTTCGACAAAGACCACAGAGAGAGAGACTGCTTAGGACTCCAGCGCAAGACACATGTGTCTTCTCCCAATAAAAATCCCTCTGGCAGATTTACATTGCATTAGTTCACTGAGCCCGAGGAAATATACAGTAGAGGGCAGAGAGGTGCGCATTCATCATCTTAAATCCAAAGGTTGATGTGATTTTGGTTGAGCTGCAGTGAGAGTCCTCCTTGCAGGTGCTAATACCCAAAGGTAAGTTGTTAAAAATCAGCATCACGGATAATCTACACATACATTTCTGTCTTTTTGAACTATATCTAATCACCTTTGTGTTCTCTAAATACGCACAAATCAAATGCACGCCGTGGAGTTGGAGTGTGTCCGATGAGGTTCCACAGTAAAATTCTGTGCACTACCTTGCAGTGATTCATTTCCTCTCCAACAAAACTTCCTCACTTAAATTTGTCATTTTATGGAGTGCTTCTGACACGACACAACCGACAGATGAAAGTTAAAGTGGCCTCTTGGAGTAAACAAGTCAGAAAGCTCCGAGTTTGGCTAAATTAAAGGAAGGCCAGGGGTGAGGGTGGGGGTGGAGGGGGACGTGCTGCGCTTATTTGAGAGCCAACAACCATCGTGCTCTCTGGACCCTGCGGTTTGTCAGCGTTCCTCCCAGGTGAGCTCACACTGGGCCACCCTCCCCTCCCCTCCTTTTCTGCCCAAGCCAGGAAGAAACAGCGTCCGCAGCTCTCTCCGGCTTGACTCATACAATATTTTGCTGGTAGTCAAAACAAAATTAGCACTGGTTTGTTATTACTGGTTAGCTCATCCATGACCCCCTGTCTTCACTACTTCTCGGGGGGGGGGGGGGGGGTGTTTAGTTGCCACCTTTCAGTTTCTGAGTATTAGGATGGTGAGGATCTTTCTGGTAGCTACATTTACAGTAATATTCAAGTTCAGCGACATTACTGAAGTGGTAGATGATCCACTCATCAACTCTTGGTGAGCATCTCGACTGTCCAGCTTTCCTGTTTTGTGTGTGAGCCTGTACTTGATCAGCTGAACTATTCTTTTTTACTTTTGGCAAAAAGAAGAGATATAAGGCAATAATATATATGTTTAAGGCTTAAATAGTATACTTAAGAGTCATAAAAAATCAACTACAGTATAATTTTAAATATTATGAAAAATGTTAAGGAGAAAACATTAGAGGGATTAAAAAAATGGCTTGACCCCATCTTTAAGTAATCTTTGATGCTTTCTTACTAAAAGAACAACTTTGGTGGCTTTGTTACTGTTGCTCACGCTACCATTGAGCTCACCATTACTTAGAAAAGTCAGCCTAGATAATGGCGCCATCCTGTGTTGAGCGTATGCACTACAGGTCCACTTGCAAGATTTGGATATACAAATGTTACACTGCGCAACGCTTTGGTTGGTGGTTCACCAAGCTGCTAAGCTTTGGAAAATAATAGGGTAGAAATGCTAATATGGGTGGGGTGATGCACTGACAAACAAGCCTTTAAGAAGCAGGGGAGAAGCACAACAATGTTTTTATGTTGCTCTCATCACTGCTATATTATACTACACACACTTGGGGGAAATTGTTGATTTTATTAATCTTGTCTTTCAGTTTCTTCTAAGATTTAAAAGTCATGTGAAAACATCAAGAGATAATTCTGCTTTCATTAATATTTGCAGATTACCTGCTTTATTGCACATTGTAAGAATAAATAGGTAAAGAAAAACTAAAATAGACATTCAACCACATATATTATTGTCTAGCTAGCCACCAATAGTGCAAATGGTACCTTCAAAACCTCTAAAAGCTCCTTTATTTTATCTCCGTGTGAAATCGTTAGGCCGGTTGAACCTGTGCGTGTCTGTTTGAACCCTGTCACGCTAATTTGAAAAGGAAATTCTTCATTAAGGTTTCAAGAAGTTCTTGATTCTTGCAAGTGACTTTGTTTCCTTTGTTTCCAGGCCGTCCACCTCATCCTCTTCGCGCTGCACCCTTCTGGGGTGCAGTTGGACGTAGTACAAAATGAGGCACACCAGTCCCAGCACTGAGCATCCACAGATTAAACCGCTGATTGTCAGCAGCAAAGTGCTTGTTTGCAGCTCCGGCTTTAACAAAGCCATCAATGACGGCGACATAATGTTAATAACAGTGTAGAAAATGTAGTAGGTGGTCATGGCTACTTTTGTGTCTTGTCCTTTCACATTAAAAAATGTGAATGTCAGGATGACTCCTACAACTGCCCTGTAGAGAAACTCCAGGCTTCTGCCTGAGCAGAATTTGGTTTCAAGCAAATGTGTCCATATTGTTGCCAGCAGCCAGAGGACAGTGAGTGCTACTGTAGTGTAGATACTCAGTATGAGGAGGAGGCTGTAGCTGAGAATGAGGCTGGTGATGGTACAAATTTTGTAGAGGAGGTAGATTGCTGTGGGGAGGCCAGAGGGCATTTCTCTGATATGGGGGAGAGATCTCCGCAGGCAGCGGCGATAGTCCACCAGTGACCATGCAATGTTACAGAAGGAGAAGGCCACAGATAGACCTGAAAGACAAGAACAGGCAGTGTAAGTAATGATTCTTCAAGTTCGCACACATGTGTAGAGTATCTTTTGTCTCTACTTACACTGCATGACTGAGACCTCGTTGTGGCCCAGTAATATGTAAAGCTGTAAAAGGAGCTGGGGGGCACTCTCCAGGAAAGTCTCAAAGAGCTTGAGCATGCTCAGATCGGTGGCCATGCAAAACAGCTTCTTGTGAACTTCTCTCAGCTTATCCACCCCATCGCCATTTGTTTTCGTCCAAACCACTTGGAAACCCTCTTTCAGCAGGTGGTAATACCTAGAGACAAGGCAAACACAATGAAAACAAACAAGCTGCCACCCTGCAGTGCACGTGTTATTGCATAGCGTGCTATTGCTGCATAGATGGTGATTCATTTGTAAGGCTTTATCTTAATGCCATACAACAAGTTGAACACAGCTTGAATGTGGGCATTCCAGTTTATTAAATACCACTTTGTCAATGTGCGTGATTAACATAAAGCACGTTTTGACTCACAACATGCAGGCACTCCTTTTTATAGGTACAACAAGCAACTTCAAGTTAATTTGCAGGTGTTAAACTCAAAGGTCATATCCTACTTCGGCTACTGTGGTCTCATGAAAGCTGTAATTTTAATGGCATACCTGGTAAAGATGCCCAAGCCAAATGCATGCAAGACAACAAGCCCAGGTTTTGACATGTCTGATATTTCTTTTTTTCCTTCAGGGTTTAAGAGAGGGTCATTCAAGTCATCCCAATACCAGGCATAGCTGAAGATCTGAGTAACCAGTAGTCCGATCAGAATAAACATTACGGTGAACCCAGTCCAGACGTATTGTTCCTCTTGAAAATATTTCACAGCCAGTACAATGTCTGTCCAAATGTCCCCGACATACAGGAAGACTCCAGCGATGGTTAATAGCCATCGCACTTTGGTGTACCGAATGTCTGGCTGAAGCATCGTGTTGTCACTTGAAACTTGAAGTATCCGTCTGTGTTGCAGGCAGATGTGCTTTTGACTGAAGTTCAGTTGTGCTTTGAAGGGTCTGGAGAAATGCTGCTGTGGACCCTTTCCAGTGTTTCAGGGGCCATTTTGGTCAATCTGCAAAGAAGGCAAGCAAAGAAAGAAATATATATAATATACGTGTGTGTATGTAACATTTTGTCTTGTACAAACTGCTGCTTGTTTTTGTCATTGATATGAAATGCAGCGTGAGTTTAGTCAGGTGCTGCATGATACTGACCTTTGATCCATGTCATGAACACATAAAAAATCCTGATAATCACTTAATTTATGTAATAGAACAATTATTGATTATTTCTATCAGTGCAAATCAGAGCATTAGAACTCTTACATAAGAGACTGGATTGTTCTTACATTTCACACAACAAATAAGCCAAATCTATGTTGTTCAATTAGGAATTTTCAAAAGCTGGCAAAAGAAACATTTTGAATAAAACAGCACTGCAATTTAAAAAAAAAAAACAATTTAGTTTATGTTCAGGTACCTGATTTATAAAATTTTCAGATGTCATTTACAGATCTGTTTGATAATATTCAGTCTACACAGTTATCATTGCGTGTTATCACACTGAAATCAGGCTACAACAAAGCACTCTCACACACACACACAAGCATTTTAACTTACCAGTACACTCTGAGAGGAGAGAGGTGTTCATTCAGGGAAGGAAACTGTAAATGCCACTGTCCTTTCTCTTTTAAAGGGCTCCACCTCACATAACTATACAGTCAGGTCGGAAATGTGTATACGTGTATAGGAACAGGGTCACAGTTCACACTTCCCTGCAACAGTTTCATGTCTGATATCACCAGCAAGTGACGAAATGCCCGGGTTTCCACATATTTCAAAACTTGATAACAGAAAACTCGTGCACAACGATCTGTGTACATACCTTTTAATTGCTCTGAGCACATAGGCGTAGACAGGTGAAGTTATGCAACACCTCAGCGGATTTCCTGTAATCTGAATGATTACTGCAAGCATGTGATTACCTTTGCCTGAGCTCAATAAGCAGCTTGCCCTTCCCTTTTTCCAAAAGTGAAACATAGAAATGGCAAAAACAGAATTTAGTTTAAAAAAATAAATAATATATTGATAGATAAACATTGATATTGGCATAACAATGACTACTGTAGCTTCCTGTTATGACAACAGGCACAGGATCCTCACTGTAAGTTTTTGGATCTTGTCAAATATTCAAATAGGCTAAATCAAGTCCATAAGTAAGGATTCACATATATTCATATCTTTTTCACTTCTTTTCTAATAAAGTTTGAAGTCTATTTGTTCATAAGGGAGCCAAGATTTGAGTTCCTCCCTTGCTATATACATAAAAATCACATGAGGGCAACAAACACTGTGGCCTGAGGCCGGGTGTGGCTTTGCCCTGTATATTTTCTGAGTCAAATAAGCAGCTGATATCATTAAAACCTCTGGCATATCGATCAGAGGAAGGTGTTAATCAGTTTCAGCTGCTTTAGTGTTAATGAAATTAACCACAGGTGCACTAGAGGAGCAACAATGAGACAGTGTCCTAAACAGACCACTGACATTTTTCCCTCTTTGTTTTTTCTGACTGTTTGTTCACTAGTTTTGCATTTGGCTAGGGTCGGTGTGACTACTGATATCATCAGCTGATACCTGGACCCTACAGAGGTTGCACAGGCAATCCACCTTCTCCAGGATGGCACATCAATATGTGCCATTGCCAGAATATTTGCTGAGTCTAAGTCTAAGAGCATGGAGGAGATTCCAGGGGACAGGCAGTTATTCTAGAAGCTGGATAGGGCCTTAACCCATCAGCAGGACCGTAACTGTTTCTTTGTGTAAGGAGGAACAGGATGAGCACTGCCAGAGCTACAAAATTACCTCCAGCAGGCCAGTGAAGTGAATGTCTTTGTCAAGACAATCCGAAACAAACTTCATGAGCGTGGCCTGAGGGCCTGACGTCCTCTTGTGGGCTCTGTGTTCACTGCCTGGTACAGTGGAGCCTGATTGGCATTTGCCATAGAATACCAGAGTTGACCATCTCTGGCGCCCTGTGCTTTTCACAGACGAGAGCAGAATCAGGCTGAGCACATGTGACAGACATGAAAGGGTCTGGAGAGCCCATGGAGAACGTTATGCTGTAACATTGTTCATCATGTCTGGTTTGGTTCCTCCTGGCATGCCACAATTCCCAACCTCATGAACAGAGTTAGTTCCTGGAGGATGAAGGAACTGATACCATTGATTGACCCCCACACTCACCTGATCTAAATCCAATAGAACACCTGTGAGACATCATGTTTCAGTCCATCTGACGCTACCAGGTTGCACCTCAGGTTGTACAAATCTGAGAGGAGATCCACCTTGGACACCATCATCATCTCATTAGGAGCATGCACCGACTTTGTCAAGCATGAATACAAGCACTTGGGGGCCAAAATGGACTCATTTGCCACATCATTTTTTCACTTCAATTTTTTGGGATGTTTCTGAATTCAGCCCTCTGTCGGTTGATCATTTCTATTTCTATCAAATGATGTAGCATCCTTTCATTCCAAGCACATTAACCATTCTGTATCACTGTGGGTATCCAGCATTATTTTTCCTCCACTGAGTTTTTTTTTTTTTTTTTGAGCATTTGCTCATAAATTGTGTTTTTCCCTATCCCTATCCTTAAACAAAATGACATAAGAGTGCAAACTAATTCTCACTTTCTACTTTATGAAGGTGTGGCTTGGTCCAGTTTATTTTTAGAGTAAATTAAGCAGCTGATATGATAGAAAATATTTTAAGGGAATGCTTTCTCCAGCCACTAAACTCAGCTTACATCTTGTACTCCGAACCTCTAGGCAGCGACAGAGAGCCCCAGCTGTTACTCTCCTGTGCGTAAAGATGGCTCGTTGGTCAGGCGCACCAGCGCTCTCCGTGGACCCTCCCACTAGTGGAAGAGTGACACGCCATTCAATTGCTGCCTGGCCCGCTGCATGTAGGAAACAGGAGGGAGCTTTGAGCACAAGGATATCTTACTATCAGGCAGGAGGAGGGAGAAAACCCGGCTACAGTGAAGCAAAAGTTAGACGAATCGCGTCGACATGGGGATCCGAAAAAAGACTAACAAGAATCCGCCGGTGCTGAGCCATGAGTTTGTCATCCAGAACCATGCAGATATTGTTTCCTGTGTTGCTATGGTGTTTCTCCTCGGCTTGATGTTTGAGGTGAGTCCACATGTTGAATGGCTTATTTTAAACTGTGGATCACTCGAGGGATGCTCGGCAGGAAAAGTGAGGGGGATTATCGCTAGACGGAATGCCGAATACTCCCAATCGGTTCTCATGAGAACTGACATGGCTGTCTGATCTATTCTTCACACTACTTCCTCTCGTAATCGAAACTTTTCCCCATCACGATGGCCTCGCGTTTGCGTTTCATTCCAGAGCGTTCTAACCTCACTCAACTGCTCTCGGGTAATGATATTTACAGTGACTAAATATGATTTTTTTAAGCGTTGTGGGAACTAGTTCACTCACATCTGGCTCCTTTCCCACCTAAAATTCGACAGGCTATTTAAGAAAAAAAATCATCGACACTAAGGCCCGCGGTTCGATCATGCACGCAAAAAGAAAACCAAAAACAAAAGTATTTTTTTGCGATATGTTTTACAGAAATTTCCCATCAAGCGGCAAGTTTGCATTGCAGCACTTTATCGAGCTCAGTGGTTACGGTGTTTTGCAACACTCTGGACTTGGGTTAGTTTGTATGTGTTACGTGGCAATCGCGCAGCGGTTCACAGAGCGCTGTCATCGCCGAAACCCGCTTTCTCCGTCACTCAAAGTTGTCACTGGAGCTGGGAGAGCGCTTCAGACGTGACCGGACACAGCGAGCTGACACACGGGATCGTGTCACACAGCACGGCAGTCTCTTAACGCGCTGCAATCTGCTCTGCTTTGAAGCAAATCTGCGTTAATGTCAAAGCGCGTTTCATCCTAGGCGGAAAAAAGCACCGCCGCTGCTGGTGTCCAGCCGGCCATAATTAAAACTGCTTCCTGTTTGTGCTTTCCAAAGTAAAACTCCTGGGAACTACGTGCAGTTGGCAGCGTGGATGTTGAAAAGCGTGAAATTTGCAGGAATTGTTAGTTTTATCTGTGCTACTTTAGCTTTAGCTCTTTTTTCTTTGCTTTGAGATATTTATTTGTTGCAAGCCGGGTTCTCTTGCTGTGAAGGACTAATATGCAACTTACAACTGATATCTCCTTAGCTGCCTACCTTGATTAATTTCTGTTTACTTTCAGTGAGCGTAAAGACATTGTGCTCTTCATAATTCACATTTAGTGTCATGCATTATCTCGTGTTTTTAAATTATCAGACTAAAAATGTTGTATACAAAAAATACATAAGCAAAATGAAAGTTAAAAAAAAAATTGGAAGGCATAGAAATGTCAAGTATTTGTACCTGTTGTTTTGCTTTCTGTTTTAGTTTTCCCTCTTTAGGCCAGGAAAACAAATATCTCCACTATAAATATAACTATAACTGCACAAAATTAGTGGGACACAAAGGAAAAACTCTGACTTCTTGTATTAGTAAAAGCCTTTTTACTCATATGGACACGAGTATCTGGCCACCTGCACACTGCACCTGCAGGAGCTTTTATGACATCCCATTCTAAGTACATAGGTATTACATAATATGGAGTTGGTCCCCACCCCCCCTTCCTTTGCAGCTACGACAGTGTTCGCTCTTCTAGGAAGGATTTCCACAAGAGTTTGGAGTGTGTCTGTGGAAATTTTTGCCCTTTTATCCAGAAGAGCGTTGTGCTGAACGAGAGGCCCTCGCTCAAAGTCTTTCTTTCAAAGAGTTTTTGTTTTTGTTTTTTTGGATCAAGGTGGCACAGTCAAGTTCTTCCTAACCAAACGCATCCACCCGTTTTCCTTGCTTTATAGACGGGGACACAGTTGTCCTGGAACAGAAAAACCCTTCCCCAAACTGTTCCCACAAACCTGGAAAAACCTAGAATTGTTCAAAATGGCTCGGTAAGATTTAACATTCACTGGGGCTAAAGGGCCCAGGGGCCCCAAAAACAACCGCACAGCATTCAGTGATTAAAAGATAAGGCCCAGAATCTTGTGTCTATATGGTGTATAGCTTAATAAAAAGACTTTTACTAATATAAGCTGTAAGTTGTTTTTTCCATTGTGTCTATTGTGCAGAAAAGTTGTGTTTATAGTGACGATATGTTTGCTTTCCTGGACCGAATATGGAAAAGCATAACAGAGAAAGCAAACAGGTAAAAGTACTGAATATCGGTAAGTTTGTGTTAAACATAACAGCATTAACGCAGGTGTGTTATATTACCACTATATTCATACACATCCTAAATGTATCATTTCAATATTTAATAAGCATTTTGACTTGTATTTTGTACAATTGCTGTCTGACTGAGATTGACACGACTGCCTTTTGTCTGCAGGTCACCTCTAAGTTTGCAGTCTTCTTCATAACTGTCCAGTACAACGTCACCATATCAACAAATGGTAAGTTAACCAGTGGTGTGTGGCGAGAACAGATGTTTCAGTGCAGTACTTTCTTTTACTTGCTGCATTCCTCTCATTTGGATTCTAAAGTGGCACTTACGCAGCCCTACACAAACCCATTTCAGGGCTCTTCCCCCCCCCCCCGCTTCCGAGCTAAATTTAGTCTGCCTGATTTATAAAGTTCTCTTGTGGCAAGGTTGCGCCGGGCGAATTTGGGCTAAGGTGTAATATAGGCCTCACAATCTGAGTCCTGCTCCTTTCAAGGTTAACAGAATCTCTGCCAGCTGACTTCAGATACCGAGACTGCAGGACCTGTTCGTGCTGTGTGTGGTGTGCAGGCTTCCAGCTCGGTGATTCAGCTCTTATCTGCTGGACCTGACGACTTGCCGTATTCTGTAACTTATTTACAGCTCGAATCTCATGAGCCACATAGCATCCAGCGTCCTAATCTCTCTGCAGTGAGTGTTCTGAAACAATTTCAATGATGGCTGCTGTATTTTTATTTTTCAAGCGACCAATTGGATTGATTTCTTTGCAAGCTTCTGTAAATGATGACCAAAACCACTCAGTCCATCTAGAATACTTGCTCGGAACTGTGTTCACGTATCGGCTATCTCTGTTTTTATGGAGACTGAGCTCAAGGGTGCATGGAAATAAATGTAACTTTAGAAAGCTAGGAGAGATTCAGTGTGTATATTGGTGCAAATACAGTCTCTTGCGTTTTCAAAGCGGTGTAATTCTGCACAGCCGGTGCTCACTAATCCAAACATCTCACTCCAGGAAAGCGCACCTGACATTTTAATGTGAATCAATCACGGATGGGTGTTGATTTTTCACTCTGCATGACTTTTGTGTGCTGCAGAAGCACCAGAGGAGACTGCCGTGAACCACTTCCACCACGGGATCAAGGACTTGGCAACTATCTTCTTCTACATGCTGGTGGCTATCATAATGCATGCCATTATCCAGGAGTATGTGCTGGACGTAAGTGGGATAAAGACACGGAGTTAAGTTCATCTCTGTTAGAAACGGTTCTGTATTGTTCACTGCTGGTCATCTTTGCAGAAAATCAACAGGAAGAAGCACTTCTCCAAAACCAAACACAGCAAGTTCAATGAGTCCGGCCAGCTCAGCGCCTTCTACCTCTTCTCCTTTGGTTGGGGCACAAGCATCCTGCTCTCTGTACGTACAATAGCCAGCTGCCTTTGGTTTTTGTTTGCTTATGCCTGACCCCATAAAACATACTTAAAAGCTTGCTTGTTCTTAGGAAAACTTCCTGTCCAATCCAGTCAGCCTGTGGGAGGGTTATCCACATACACTGATGCCGTAAGTTGTGATGCTGATTGTGGAAATTCATCAATCATTTGGGACTTTTCTAAGCTTTTTGTAATGTCTCGCTTTCTTTCAGATTCCAGATGAAATTCTACTACATCTGTCAGCTGGGCTACTGGCTGCATGCTCTACCGGAGCTGTATTTCCAAAAGACAAAGAAGGTAAGAGGACGTGCGGAGCCAGTCGCTTTGGGATGGGACGATGTGACGCAGTTTCCTGTTTGACTTCCACGGCCAAGCCGCATTGTTTCAAAGTCTCATCATCCTCTCGCTTAAATCACCATGTGCAGAGCCGCACTGCTGTAAATATTTTGACCATGTTTGGCCTCCCACCCTTTGTGTTTACTGTTTAGGAGGATATTCCACGCCAGCTTGTGTACATCTCCCTGTACCTGGTCCACATCGCTGGCGCCTACATTCTAAAGTAAGAAGCGCCCACTGTAGAAAGCCTTTAATTAAGTGTGTGAGTTGGTGTGGCTTGTGTTTGTACACTGCCCTTTAGGAGAAAGTTTGTGGTGTCTCCTTGTGTTTTTGTTTTGTTTTGTTTTCCTGTCATTTGTAATGAAAAACTCTCTAAAGATGTTTCCTTGTGTGTTACAGCCTGAACCGCCTGGGTCTGGTCCTCCTTGTGTGTCATTACTTTGTCGAGCTTCTGTTCCACATTTCCCGTCTGATCTACTTCAGCAATGAGAACAGGCAACTGGGGTGAGTTCACTATTAGGAGGTTTTAGATCGAAAGCGAAAGAGGGCAAAGTCTTAAAACTTGTCCTCTTGTTTTGCAGTTTCACCATTTGGGCGGTCTTGTTTGTCCTTGGACGTCTGCTCACCCTGTCCCTGTCTGTCCTCACCGTGGGCTTTGGCCTCTCCACAGCTGAGAACCAAGGTTTCGATTGGGCCGCAGGAAACTTTAACGTCCTTTTTGTTCGGTAAGTGCTTCTGAGAGTAGAAATGGAAATATCTGAACTTGCTGAAATTAATTTCTTTTGCTCGGACAACCTTTTTTAAAATGTGTAATTCGTGGAGATTGAAGCTAAATTTCTTGATATTTTTTTAAAATTCATGTGCGGCAAATGTAAATTTGAAAGAACCGCTCATTGACCGCTCACAGTGGAGACGTGAGGCCTTCTTTGTAGACCTTTTAAGAGCATGTTGTATAGAGCTAAAATAAACCTACAGCAAGAACATCGTCATACAAAAGGAAGTGCACTCCTGCGTCCATAAATGAGCATGACGCGCAACCACAATGCGTCTTGTGCTAAGCAGATTAAACACTTCCTACTTTGTTTTTGTGTGCCGTTTTTACCAGTGTCTTATGTGTAAGATAAAGTGCGATGCTTTTATCCCTCTCTCTACTAGGGTAACTGTCCTGGCTGCCATCTGCCTCACACAGGCCTTTATGATGTGGAAATTTATCAACTTTCAGCTGCGCCGGTGGAGAGAGCATGCCCAAGCTCAGACCTTGAAAAAGAAACAAGCTCCTTCCAAGAGCAAATCAAAGAAAGACAAAGGTGAGAGCACGAGCATGAATTAGCTCCCAGGATTAATTAAGCTAACAACTTTCCATATTTAAAGCATAATATCTAGCTATTTTTTTTAGTGTAAATAATCCTTTCATGCCCTAGAATGGCTTGGATGTAACTCTACACCTTTCTTTCTTGGAGTATGTTCAGCTTTGTGGTGCATATGCAAATTAGAATTACATCTGAAGATAGACGATCCACTCTACCTTCACAGCCGCTGTGTCAAAACCCATTTCATGTAATTCTTTCTACAACATTAAAAACCTTGAATACCATCCAGTTAATAACATCTTTCCAATGTTGCATAAAACTCGTTCTTAATCTGCAGCCCTGTAGCTCATGC
Source organism: Pelmatolapia mariae (assembly GCF_036321145.2). Taxonomy (NCBI): domain Eukaryota; kingdom Metazoa; phylum Chordata; class Actinopteri; order Cichliformes; family Cichlidae; genus Pelmatolapia; species Pelmatolapia mariae. Next base: position 20,850,035 of record NC_086235.1, on the reverse strand, counting down.
TGTGAAAAGTCTAAATCTGTGCTTTTGAGACCGTCGTTGATACACTGCAGCTCAGCCATATAATTCTTGCTTTTGAAACAATTCATGGATATGTTGGATCTTTACAGTAGCTACTTTTGGCTGCTTCCTTGCCACATGGGATCACCACAGTTGTACTTTAAAATACATGATTAAATGTCTTTTTTTTTTTTTTTTTTTTAAGTTTTTCAAATGAAAAAAACAGTACACAATTTAAAGGCTTGTATGCTCTTTCACATTTTTGATCTCTCCTTTTTTTTAAGCCAACGGAGTAAATGGAGTTAACTCTCACCAAGCTGATTCACCAAGAGCCAGAAAAGAGAAGTCCTCATAAAAACATTCCTCTCAGCCCTTTCCATCGCCTCCCCACCTCAGAGAACTCTCCTCTCACTCTCTGTCCCCTCCTCACGTCCGGCCCAGCAGATCCTCCAGCTCCTTGATCTACGACACGCATCTTCAGCTCCCACACACGACTGACCTCCCAGCTGGACTTCAAGGACCAGAATGCAGCTTCGCTTCTCATCCAGCACACCGTCATTTCTGAATCTTTGCCCTGCTGTGCTATTGTGAATGAAAAGAAAACCAATTTAGAAAATAAACTATGAAAAAAAAAAAAAAAGACCTTTATTTAAGAAGTGCCTATTGATACGGAGCGTTTTTTGTACAGAGTGTAATTTTAAAATTTCAGGAATGATCACTGCAGTGTTTTAATGTTTCTCCCATTTTATCTTTTCATGCTTTTTCTAAATACTGTGTATTTCAACTCGTCTCTTCTGTTTGTTTTTTTTCGTCTCCTTTTATTTATAACTGCTCGCTCAGCTCCTTTTCTTTGCCACCCCTCTGTGGGGGGATTTTGCAGACACTATATGTGAATTTCCCTGTAATGTCTCTTGTTTTCCCCTAAGTGAGGGATGCAAAGAGGAAACAAAATCTTATCTTTGTCTTTCAGATTAAGACTGGGGTCACAAATCGACTCAAACTCAGTGTTTTCTCCATTTCGTTCTTCAGCGGACACCTATAGATGGAACGTAAGGTAGAATATGGAGGTTTTTAAAGTCCCCTTATGAAAATAAGGGTGAGTGTGTAAAAAGCATTCGAGGAAAACAGGAGACATTGTTGTGTAATAGTGTAAGTAGATTCACGGTTCAGTATTGTGCAAAACTGCCAGCAAAGTAACCTGATGTAGCATTAAGTGTCAGAGTTCAGAACAGCTTTGTAATCAGATCATGAACTGTTGCGTTTGTATCTATAGTTCTAAGAAATAAACACGCCTTGTGTTTTAGCTTTGGATGACATGACTTTCTAAGAGAGACGGAAAAGACTTAATCAGGCAATATGTCGGTTTAGTGAGTTTGAATCGCTGTCTTGTATGATCCTGTCTCATTTGCTGTTTAAGTGGAATTGTTTCCCTGTGTTTGTGTGGCCTGCTTGAAAAATGTTCACATGAATGACTTGTTGTAAAAGCATGGACCGAGAATGAAACATAACTATGTTTTGTTTAGCTTTTAACACCCCCCCCCCCCCCCCCCCTCCCTTTACCCTACTGTTGACTGTGCCATATGAGCCTGGTTGATATGCCTTTTATTTACATGCCATAAGATAAATTTGCAAAGCTACAAAGAGCAATCAAATACGTTTTCAAGTAGTTTCCCAGTTAACACCGGCCTGTTCCAAAAGATTAACCTGTTGGGTATGCAGTGGTTGCCTTTAAGCCGCATGTGGATTTCTGAACCTGTCCTGAGGGGCTATCTTGATAAAGGAATAAAATGTATTGAAAACAAATTCTGAGTTATGACTTGTGTGTATTAATATCTGTGTGCACATTTTAGTTTTTATTTGAAGAAAGAGGCTCACAGTTGAGATCACTTAGATGAAGCCTGGTATTTAACGTTTGAATGCAATCGCTTCTTACATAGACGCAACACCTGCTGGGAACCTGGAGTGAAAAATCAAGAGTAGTTTATTTCACTAATATTTAATGCGAAGGGGGCAGTGTTACGACGAATTATGCCTCAACACTGTATGAAGCTTTTATTTTAGACTATACAAGTTAAAAGGGGGCTTTGTGTTTGTCGTGATTTTCTGTCACATAGGTATATGCAGTTGTGGTCAGAAGATGACATCCACTCACTATGGGTATGAATTTCATGGTAATTTGGGGATTTTAATAAATCGTTGAATCGTCCAGGATTGGACAATTCAACAACATAAATCTTTAGTGGCTTCAAAAAACAAAACAAAAAAACACACAAGAACTGGGTGCACAAGTTAAAATTTATTTGGGATTTTCTCTAATCCGCATTGAATCAAAAGTATATGTACATACACCCCCACTAATTTTTGGTTAAGTGTCTTTTAGCAAGTTGGATCACAACCATATACTTTTAGCAGCCATCACAAGCTTCTGGCATAATTCTGGCTGGATATTTGACCGCTCTTCCTTGCAGAATTGGTAGCATTTATTTCAATTGGTTGGTTTTCTGGTACAGACCAGACTTTGAAGCATAGCCCACAAACTTTCAATAGGGTTGAGGTCAGGGTTTGGGAAGGTGGTTGTAGAAGTACAATGTTAGCCTGCTTTATTCGTTCCAGAACAAGTTTTGATGTGTGCTTAGGATCATTGTCCTGTTGGAATACCCAGCTGTGTCCAAGTTTCAAACATCTAGCTTTTGACTTGAGGTATATTAGAAGAATTGGGAGGTAGTCCCCCTTCTTCATTATTCCATCCACTTTGTTCGATGTATCACTACCACTTGTACCAAACCAGACCCAGAGCATGATGTTATCACCACTGTGCCTGACAGTTGGTACAGTGTTATTAGGGTTTGAAAGCGTCACCTTTACTACTCCAAATGTACCTCTTGTCATTGTGGCAAAATAACTCAATCTTTATCTTGTATGACCATAAAACATTTGGTAGACTTGCAAATTTAAGTCGAGCTTGAAGGTGCTGATTTTGGAGCACAGGCTTCTTTCTTGGTCAGCTCCCTTTTAGCCTATTGTAATGTAAAACTTGATTCACCAATGGATAGCGGCACTGGTATTCTAGCAGTTTCCAATTCATGGCAGATTTGACCCTTGGTGGTTCATGGTGGTGATCGTTCCTGAACATCATGAACAATTTCCTCTTATCTGAGAGTGATAATATGGGTCTTCCTACAGGCCATGGCATTGGTATGTCCAAATAACTTGTACTTATGTACAGTTGTTTGAGCCAAAAATAAAGCTACAATTCTCCTTTTTAGATGTTCACTGAGGCAACTGGACATTCCTTTTGTTCTGAGTATTGATCAATCCAACAAGTTTTGTCAAACAAATTAATTTTTGTGCTGGCAAAGAGAATTAACCTGTTATAGTCAATCACGATCACTAACGAGACGTTAATAGGTCTTGGCCTTGGCCTCAAAGAAATCATTAAAAGTCCATAACTACTATAATGTTCATGCCCATCACTAGTGGATGTCAGCTTCTGACAACAACTAGTTATATGACAGAAAATTATGAACAACATGAGACCCCTCAAAACCTATATAATGAAAAATGTGTAAATTAATCTACAACTGAATACAAGACAGGAATGACTTCTTTTACCACTCAAACAGCCAGTTTCAAGCTATACATCCAATGCTCTTCATACAGTTAAAACCACATGCCAGCCTTTTTGGTTTGTAGTTTCATGCACAGGTAACAAAAAGTAATGTGTTTATCCCTACTGTAACCGATGCAGTCTTTGATGCCTAAAATCTGGGATATGGTCACTGTATGATTTATATATAGGAAATAGCTTTGCCTTCTTTTAATAGTTTTTCTCAAAAAAAAAAAATATATATATATATATATATATATATATGTAGGCCACACACACGAAGCTATTTGCAGCTCAGGTGTTTGGTTTGATCTAATTCAGATTGTCACCTTTTATATCCTGGCCAGTCAATTTTAGATTGATTTTTTTTAATGCAAAATTGATTCCAAAGAGATTGTAAGTAGAATCTGTATAAAGCTACACAGATTGCGGAGTTCCATTTTTGGGACGTCTTCTAAATTACGCGGATAAACAGTAAATCTATTTCTATTGATTTCACTGCTCAGGGTTGGTCTCATTAAATATCTCTGTTAGTGAGCATGATGTGAACATGATTGTTCTCTCTTCTCTGTTGGCCAGAGTGTGCATTCTTTCGAGGTGGAAGGATTCTCTGCGCCCAACATCTGGCTAGTAGATTAGAGGGGTTATATGTTATATTCATCTAGAAAGAAAAGATCAGGTACACCATCAGAAGATCTGCTGGGAAAGTCTAGGTTACCTGGCAACCATTCATATCCTTTGTTGAAAGCATTACAGCTGTTGTTATTAACACGTAAAATGACCATTATTTTTATATATATATATATATATATATATGATTGAGTAAATATGCTAACGATGTCTGACTATGTTCATGTCCTGAACATATCAAGGACATGTGAGAGAGTGGAAGACGGCGCTGGGTATCATGGCATGCCATCTCTCGGTTCGCTTGGTTCTGAAATATTTATGTTATCAGTTTTTAAGTTGTATTTTTTTCTGTATTGTTTTTATTTATTTATCCTTTTTAATCTTCAAATAGTTGTTCAGCACTTTGCTTGAAAGTGCTTCATAAATAAAGTGATTATTATTATTATTATTATTATTACTATTATTATTATTATTATTAACATAATCAAACGGGTGGGAAAGGTCTGATTTTTTTAAATAAAATAAAATATTTAATAAATTGTAATAAGAAACATCTAAGAAAAATAGTAAGGGCACCATAGCGTTAATTATCATGTTTTTTTGTTTTGTTTTATACATGTTTTATACATATACATCAAATGCCATGCCATATCTTGGAAGATGTTTAGCCACAGTTTCTTTTTTGACATTATTACAGAGTTACAGCAGCTTCATCAAGTACCACAAAGCAGTTGTTTCGTACTCCAAAAAAAAAAAATCTACTTCAGTGTGCTTTCTGTGTAACATTCACATTCCGATGAAAGTGAGTGGAGCAGCCAGGGTTCAAACCACCAACCTTGCAGTCGGTACATGATCTGCTCTAACCTCCTGAGCCACAACAGCCCTGTATATGTTAACTTCATTGAACTTGATTTGCAACATAAGAATGAAAAATTTTGCAAAAAGTCACACAAGGTAAAAATTCTAAGGTTGTAATTTTCAATTCCCATGTATTTCAAATAGGGTTAAAGGTCTCCGAGGGATTTCCATTCTAAGCCTAATTTTTCAGCTTTGCACCACTAGGAGGTGATGTTGTACAACTTTTAAATGTAAAGAAAACGCCTGCTTGCTCATTTGATCCACAGATAGTTGACCAGACAGTAAATCAAGGTAGCCAGATAAGCTGGAAACGCCTTGTCATATTTCTTAGGTTTTTAAAGCCCCTTTAGTATTTTTAAAGGCCCCTTTCGTTAAATAGCCACCAAAGTGGAATAGTGTGGCGAAAAATCATGGCCTTGCTGTACATTTCCCTCATGTATTTACTGTATCTGACGACTGTAATAGCGATTTTTAAACTAGGGTTAACCAGGACAGACCGAAATTGCACTTTTAGTGCTATGGTTGAAGTGAAACCCAACTACACTGCTTTCACCAGGCGTTTTATTCAAGGCACAGCGCTTACACACATCATTTATAGGCACACATAAATCTTTATGACCTTACATTTACACACATCTTGATGAGCCATTTCTCCACAGCTCTGGGGATATTTTCTAAATATATACATAAAAATGCACTTGTTCCCTGTGTGAACCTGGAGTTGGGGAGTTGCTCGATCTGCGCATAAAAGTACAACACATTTTTGAAATATTATTGACACTGACGTGGCACAGTGGCGCGTCAAAGTAACTGCTTGTCAGATAAAATGTTGCCAAATCCGACGCCGATCAATCAAACTGCAAGTGGCCGGGTCATCGTGACAGGTAAATCGCCGTAGGACTGCTCACGAGTCCCCCGGTCGTAACCGAGCTCATAGCGCTGTGGAGCCCCCGTGATGTGGTGTGGCGTGTGTGTGGGGGGAGGATAGGATCGCTACCAGCCAGATAAACACTCGGCATTGGTTTGCAGAGCAGGAGTAACATGGCGGCACAGTTAGCCAGCAGAAATGTTGTTTCACTATCGCGAAGGTCAGAGCTGCTTCGGATAAGCGGAATTTAACAGCGAGGACACGGCCAAAAGTGTTAAATCGTAAGTAGCCACACGCGTTTGTGCTCCTTGTCGAGACGCGGCTTGGTGTTTTTGTTTTTTTTTTCTATGTTTTTTTTTTTTGTGTGTGAAATCCGCTGAGCAGGAGCGAGAGGTTCTTCAAATCTCGGTTGTGTGTCTTGTCTGTCTGGCACAGGCTCTCGCTTCGGCGTTAGCTTAAATTAGCAAGCGCTAGCTGCTTGGCTAAGCTCGCCGCCTGTATCGGTGGTGTTTTCTGCAGCAAACTTAATTAGACGACACGGGCAAAAAGCGAGCCTTGCAGCGGGGAGTTACTGCAGCGTACGCGCTCCGCTTTTTATTCGGCGGTGGCCGCATGTGAAATGGGCAAAAAGTGAAAATGCGAACTGCACAATACTTTCATGTGTCATTGTGTGTGTGTCTGTTTTTTTTGTGCTGAGTGAGCGAGAGACCGTGCCTACAACACCGGACGAAGTTCGCCAGGGTAAGCAGGAGCCCAGTTAGCATGCTAACGATGTAGCCGCACAGGCTGGAGTCCCTTTTTTATGTTTTCCTTCTTCTTTTTTTTAACGTTGTTGTCAGAAAACGTGAGTCAGGACAGTTCCCATCACCATGTGCTTGAGCGGGCTGTTGTTGTTTGTTGTTGTACTATCCAAGCCTCATTACTACTTGACACATTAGGGTAAGTTGGCGATTCCCCCCCTTTCTCTAGGGAGCATAGACCACTTTTTTTGTTTTGTTGTTGCTGGTTTTCATTTCTTCTTCTTTTTTCCTGAACTAATGTTTCTCCTGTGTTTGACGGTACTACTCGTGGACTTGGTTACAGCAGTCAGAATGAGCGCTTTGTAACTGTAACTTTGTAGCAGTTTAAGTCAAAGTGTCAAAGTTGCCCATGGACACATGGTCACATGACACGAGCACAGATTGTGCACTACACTTAAGGTTGTAAGAGGATAAATCTGGAGGAGTTTTTTTTTGTTTGTTTGTTTGTTTTTTTTGTAGTGTATTTTGGCTTTGCTTTAAAACAGTAAAATTGCCATGGATTCAAACATGCACCAGTCGCATGTTGGTGGAGGAAGGAACTTAAACTGGAATACAGTTTTAGGCATTAATGCAGTGTCTGTTTGTGTGTGTGTGTGTGTGTGTGTGTGTGTGTGTGTGTGTGTGTGTGTGGTGGTGGGTCTGCTTGTGTGTTGCATTGTTGTGCCTGTGTTGAAGGAGTGCAGCACTCTCCTTTTTAAGGGCCCCTCTTGCATGACTGATTCTGGACTATACAGACAACACAGCTTGTGCCATTTCAATGTCTGTCAACTGTTCTCTCAGTAATGCTGCAGGAGCGCATCCCGTGGAACCAGTTGAGCAGTTTCTGTTGCATCCCTCTCCCCACCTGATGGTGCACGGGGCTTGTCACATCACCGATACGAGATTTAACATGACATGCTGTCCAGCTGCAGGTTTGACTATGGCTTCACTGCTTATATGGAAATGGGATGAGATGGGATTCTGTCAGATCTCACAGTAGTCATATGCAAATTCTGGAGAAGATGTAACAGACACAAATGTGGTTTGTTGTTTTCTTTTTTTCTGTGCTGCTGTGCATGTATGTCTGCATGCATCTTGTATTCATACATGCTGAAGTATGACCAGAGGAATATGCAAAAAAGTGTATTTCTTTAACTTATTGTGGGTTTTTTCAGCCCCCCCATCCATGTGTGCATGTGTTGTGTGTAAACCGCTTTGAAAGTATCCCTCTTTGCAAGCCTGAACAGCATTTAATCTCCAAGGCATAGAAGTTGTTGACTTTGTAGTTTGCACAGAAAGAAAATTGTTCAGGTATTTCAGTGTGTGGTGGATCGAGGCAGATTAAACTGTTCGTCCTTGTGAGAAAGTAAAGATGTCCTCCTGAGCTGACCCGATTTAAATTTTCAGGCTGTATTAGATAAGGGGTGTGGATCTCTTGTATGACGTGTATGTGACAGCCCACTACTGGTTAAAGGAATGCAGTCCTATTCAGAGGCAAACCTGCTTTCCAGCGCTGTTGTTAGATGCCTGTATGCTTTTTGTTTAGTTTAAAAGAAGAGACATACTAGACTACTGAAGAAAGGGGGGGAAAAAAAGAGAAAAAAAGAAAATATTTTTGTATAGCTTTCACTGAACAGAGTGAAAGAATGACTGCTGGGATTCACACAAGCATGTAAGCAAGTATGTGGATGTTTATACAAGGATAACTGGGTGGAAGTTTTCTCACACTCACTTGGCACTATTTGTGCGATGGGCGTTTCCTAAAAGCAGAACTCAGCCTGAGCGCATTGTAAACTGTAGCTCCAGCAACAGGTGTGTGGCACAGACGTGCCGGCCACGTCACATGATTCAGAATCAAGCCTTTCTCCTGCATACTTGCTTTCTTTTTGTTGTCTCACTCTGTGACAGACTTTTTGTATATTGCCCTTAAGGTCCTTGTGGCATCCTACTGCCTGTTAACCGTGTGTTCATAATTTCCTAAATCAAGCCAACATGTTGCTGTGAACTTGGAGATAAGCCCCTCCTAATATACGTGCTGACTTTTGTCCTAATGTGAGTTGCTTTGTTGTGTCACACGAAGTGATACTGTATTAGCTTGACCTTTGTTCTGCTGCATTTGTGTTGCCAATTCTTGGCTTTTTATTTTTTATTATTCCATTATCACAGCTGGACTAATATCTAGCTCCAGTAATGGATCTATTTTGGATTTCAGTCACACGGCAATTCTGTAATTGCATGCAACTTGTGTGTTTAGTGATTTGTGCAGACTTTCATTCAAAATGTCGTCTTTGGCTGTGAATTAATATAACTGAATTTTAGGGAATTTAATATTTGTCAGACAAAGCAGGGCATATGAAGGCAACTTTGACAGTGGTAAAGGAATGATCGATTTATTTATTTATTTAGATACAGGGTGTATCAAAAAGTATAATCCGATTTCAAAGTGCTTTAATTCAGTAGGTGTTCACGGGTAGCGTTTGAAACACGTACTGTTAAGAAAGAGGGGATTTGTGAGTTTCACGTGGTTGCTGGTAGGTAGCAGTGGCTGCAGTGATGCCAGATGTGCTTGGAAAACACATGTGAAAATTGAAAGTTTTGTATGTAAAACTGTAAATTTAGCCATATATTTTTACAACTTACTGCAAGCTTATGTGTCCATTACTTTGAAAAATATAGTCTTTTGAAACCGGATTATTCTTTTTTTGATACACATTGCATTTTATTGACCGATAAGTTGGCAAGCTAAGTTTTCCATTAACCTGTAAAGAAAATCCTCCCACAGCACTATAAACAGTTTTGTTAAGACTGACCTGGAGGGGGGAAAACTGTAATGACGTCTGGGGTCATGTTGCAATTTATAAATGCTGTCAAGACAGTAAAATAATATATAACAATAATAATAATATCATGTGATTCTGTTAAGTTTGAGTCCTGTTACGGGGTCTGCCGGCCATAACTCTTATCGCTGTGGTCACCTGTGGTCTCAGCTCGTTTTCAGTTTTATTTTATTTTATCTTACTTTATTTGTACAGTGTGAATAACTGTATACCACATGCGCAGGTGAATTCCTAAATCATAAGATTCCTGTAATCTTTGTCCATTGGTATTTGAAAGGAGAGGTAGCACTCAGATGCTGGCAAAATTACTGCTTCGCATTTTAGGGGATGGAAGATTGTAATTCAGTATGATCAATTAAACTAAACAATCGCATAAATTCTTAACTAAACTTTGGGAGGCATGCAGTAAAGAGAGATGTGTCAAGATGACGCTCGGATAATGTTGCCATGGGTAGTTTCACAGCTGACATCTGGCACCCTGACATGTGTTCAGACAAATGTGTTTTTAACAAGAGAGGGGGAAAGACAGCACTGGCATCAACAGGTTCTGAATGACGCTGCATTGGATACACAGAAACTTGTTATTGGTATGTTAACGTTTATCTTAGCAAATCTGTATATTTTAGACTTGTAACCAAAATTCTATTCAAATAACAGTTAGTTTTAGTAAAATGAACAGTGACTGAATACTCGTGTCTAGGATTCGAAACACAGTTGCCGTTGATGACTTATTGAGTTATTAATATGATCCTAATATGATCTGTTGACTGTAATCACTTGTATATGTTTTGGTGAGATTGTTAAGAGGTCGTTGTAAGCTGTTTTCTAGTTCGAGTTTACAGTTTTTAATTGTAGTTGGTTTCTTTAGTCTTCTTGGAGAGTAAACTGGTGGTCACTGGGGTTGTTGGGTGCCTAAAAAAGGAATTTCAAAAGGAAAATTATGTAGAACTTGGATCTCCCTCCAGGGAAAGCCTTGCTGGAGAAATCAGCCTTGTCATATGGTACCTCTGTGACCCATGAGCAATCTGGTGAACAATGATACTGCTGGGTTAATTTTAACACACAACTGTTTAAATAATGACATCAGAAGCCTTTTTAACCATGTCACATTTTAGCGGTGAACAAAACTACTCCTCTTGTTACTACACAGTTGCTAACATTATTAAATTGACTCATTTGAACCAGGCTGGAAGATGACATCCATGTGTCTGCTGCTTAGCACAGTCAGCTCTGACCATCACCACAGACCTCTGACTTACTTGAGGGCTTTAATGTTTTAAAGACAACAGCTAGCACTCACAGTTGTGCAGCTTCATATTTATGAGAATGTTGAAATGTATCGCTGGTCTGTTTTCAAGTGTGCACATTTAATTCAGTGTGTTTCTTTGCTTTTAACAGAGTTTACAGTGACCACTGGGGAATTATTACCTTAAAGTGGCTCTTATTTGTAGGTAGGTTAGATGTACCAGATTTACCTATGCTGTGTTATCTATCCATCACATGCTGTGAGTGTTTTCTTGACATGGTGCACCCCTCCCCTTGGTATCTATATGCCTTGTCTTGCTGGGCATCTCACCCTGCTGTCTCTGCGTTTGTGTTGTCATGGAAACAGCAGTGTGACAGGTCCTGGGTGGGCGTGAGGGATGAGCTGTGGGGTAATGGCCAGGTTTTTACAGCAGAGGGAGAGAAGAGGGTGTAACGGCAGTGGAGAGGTATCTGAAGCAAGGCCGAGATGATTGGTGAAAAAGCTGTGAGGGCTTTGACGGCAAGAGGAGAAGTGGGGGGGAGTATTTATCCCCTCTCTGCTTCAAGACTGTTTTCATTGTGTTATTAAATGAACTCAAATCAATCATCTCATCTATTTGCGATGTGGAGTGGAAAGAGAAACCACATTGGATATGGTTTCTCTTTTTAGTTAAACTGCTTGTGGGCTTTCTAGAAAAGTTCTGAAGATGCTTTGTCATCAAGTTTATCCAAATATGAGTAAAACCGCTGCTAGATAAGTTGATATACAGGATTTGAACTGATCTATTGGACAATTATGTTAATTTTTTTTTTTTTTTAATGGATATGTCCTTGTACTATGTCACGCGTCAGTACAATTTTGCTAGAAGGCAAGCTACATAGCGTTGAAAGAGCTAACAACAAAGGGTCTCCAGTATGAAGGCATTAAAGGTTCACTTTGCCAACAAGTTCTCTTTGTTTGTGCTAATTTGTGTCAAAATTGCGATTTAACAGCAAACTATGGGCAAGTTCTTTGACAATGTCGCTCCTGTCAGTTTCACTCTCATTTTTTCAGTTTATGTGTGTCCTTCCTTCCCATGACGAATACTGGATATTAATTTCAGTTCAGTTCACTTTTATTTATATAGAGCTCATTCTCAACAGATGTCAAGGTGCTTCATGAGGGAGTGAAGGAAATTCTACAGTTTGAAAATCAGACTTGTCTTATTAGCAAGTAATTGGCAACTGTAGGAGGTTTTGGTTTTTTAAGCAAGAAATCTTTAGGCCAGCCTCAACGATCAGATTGGGACCGTATTATTCAGTAAACGGAGCAAAGGTAGCTGTGCTGATATCAGGACTCTAGAAGTTTGATTCTGAGGTTAGAGTTATAACTTGTGCCTTAAGCGTGCTCAGTATTTGGCATTCAAGGACACCAGTCTGTGCTAAATAATGAGTATGTCAGTTTAATGTAATATTTCAGAACATTTAAGCTCAGTAAGTAAATGTTATTAATCTTGCATTTAATGATAATAAGGACGGGCTATTTCTCTGTGGCAGTTAGCTTATGAAACACCTGCATTGTTAAGGGTGTACTCCTGGCTTAAGAAGGGCCTTTGGTGTAATTGTGATACATCAACTTGCAGTCTGTGTAGCCTTATTTGGACAGCAGTGCATTTTCCTTTTATGACCTTTAGTGAAACTATTTAAAGAGATGAAATCCCATTTAGCAGATCTGTTTTAAAAAATACTACAAATGCTGGTGATTTTCCTCTTCTGGGGGTGCTTCTGTGCAGGAGAAACCCTGCGAGATGTTTGAGAATGTTTTGACATTAATGTTTTAAAAACATCAACACACAAAGATTGACTCATGCCCTACTCCCATGGAGACTCCACCAGGCCTCTCGGGATGGTGATGCTCACAGACAATCCAATGATTTCAACATTCTGCGCTCCTCCACTTATGTAGGTCAGCCACAGCAAAGTGCATATTGATCTCTTAAGCTAAATGATATTGTGATATCTACTGCTTATTGAGAAGAAGGTGCCCTCAGCCTGTTTGGCTTTACCAGAGGAGACAGCAGAGGTCACATGTCTATGTGGCTGTTCTTCTGCTGCTGTTTGCCCTTTTGTTTGTTAACCTGGTATGGCTCAGCTGTACAATACTGTAGATCTAACAATGCGTAAGGTGCTCATTGTTATTTTAGAGGAGCTCCTTCCACAGTCATCGCTAGTGTAATGGAAAGATTACTTAAATAAAACTAAATAAATGTCTAAATAAATAGACATTCATGGAGAGCTTTATGGTAAAGGGAGCTTGGCGTTTTCTAATTTGATGCATGACAGGATGTAGTGCGTTGTAGATAAGGGTCTTTGAGTATGCTGTCTTAATTTGTGTGAGTGGGTGAATTGCCTTTTTCCTCTGCCACAATGTGTTTGTGGCTCTGGGTGCTAGCATGTGGTTGGCATCTTTCCCACTGCCCAGGATGGAATCCTTGGCACTGAAGGAGGGAGAGAAAACTTGGATTGAGCAAGCTGCCTGCTGGAGTTGGGTGGGTGGTCCAAAAATATGCAGTGTGAATTGGTCTTGAGAAAGCCATGCATTCACTCTTGTTCTAGGACAGAGGTAAACGCCGCACTTCCACCGCCATCACAGGCCGAGCTAGGGTGGCAGGGAATGATGTGCAGAGCAGCAGCATTTCTCACCCGCTTGTCATAAAGCCAGAGGAATGCGGGGATTCAGTTTCAGGCTTTTCACTTCTGTGCACATTGTGAGAGTCAAACTCTGACCAGTGCGTTTTCTCCTAACCCTCCCATCTCTCTCATCTCTCTGTCGACCTCTTTCTGCTGACTCAGCAGCGTTTCGTCAGTGACCTATAATGTGGTTTTGCGTGCTTTGTCTTTACTGCTTTCAGTGGGCCAGGGAATCTCCTTAGCCGACCTGTGTTTTCAATCTGGACTAGAGTTTAGGTATAAAGCTGAAGCACTGTAACCAAATAACACCAGCACTTCAGTTGTTGGGCTTTTATATAATTGAGCAAATAATTAACAAGAATTTGCTGAACTAATCTGCTTTGATTATGATAAGTGTAAAGTAAAAATTGAAAGATTTATTTTTTGTTGTTGTTGTTGAATGTAGAAGAAAGCTTGTGATGAGACCAAACAGCAGATGGGTTTGAGCATAGTCAAAAAAAATTGTCTGACTGCTCAAATTATTCAGCTCTCAATCTAAATCTACTACATGCTAAACACGGAAGGAGAGAGAAGTAAAAACAAAGCAACACGTAAAGAGTTTTTCCTCTGTGATGTTTCACTTATGAGTGGTTTTTTTGTTTTGTTTTGTTTTTAACACAAAACCATCTTTTTTTTCTAGATGTTAAGTTTAACAGGCTCACATCATGCAAATACTGACGGCGAGGCTGACAGCCTTAGAGACGTAAACTTAAGTCTTTGTTCAAAGTACTGAAAGTATGCATGCATACCTCCATGCAAAAGTGTGGCTCTGACATTTGCTTTTGATTTTGGTTAACAGTGGAGTTTTACCACCTAAGATACAGACGAGAACAATTTTGCAGCTTGCTTGTAGGATAAATGCCTGGTTTGGGTTAGTTGTTTGGTAACCTTAACCCATCCAATTCCTACGTCAAAAAACTAAGATGCAGTTAAAGCCCACACACATCCTTAAAGGCCAGCTCTTATAGTGGCCTTAAACTGGAACCTGGTTTTGTTTTTGCGAATTTTATAACATTTGAGTGTTTTTCTTAAGTGCCTGTTTTCACAAAAATCTCTAGTCCGGATTTAAGCAAAAAAAATAGTAATTGAAATTCACATGTGCAAGCATTCAAATGCTTAATAACTTAATAAAATGTTTTCTTTCCTGTCGGAACTGTCAGATATTTGTCGCTCGTGTTTGTATGTGAGTGTGCATGTGTTTGTTTGCATGTTAACGTGCTACCATTCATGCCTGAACTCTAGAGATTTGTGGTTTTGGCACCTGAAGATGTGGGCTGTCAAAACAAAACTCCCTCCCATCTCATCTGGCAGTGGAGTTCAAAACAAAGGCCCTCGCTGGAGAGGAGATTACACAGGAGAGGCTGAGCACTGATGCTACGCTGTGGAAGCCAACTGACAGTATCTTAATTTAACAACTCTTCTAGTGGGGAGAGCTTTCTTTGGTATTAAAAGCAGTGCTGACAGGAAATAATTTCATATCCTCATAAACTGAATATTTAAATAATGTATCACTAATGTTTGGAAAGTTGCCTGGCACTTCAACTCCTTTTTTCTGATTCCATTTTTTTTAAATCAAAAATGTACTTATTTTCTTAAATAAATAACCAAAGAAAAAGTAACCAACAGAGACAAAAAAGACAAGAAATTGCTCCTCCAGTTTCACTCATGGCAGTCCATAAAGTCTTTCCTCAGAGATAAAAAGGCAATTATAGTAAACAAAATTCTAAAAGAAATAAAAATCAATTAAAGAAGAGCTACATAACCCGTGACAAACAGCTACTCTTGCTGTTCTCTGCTTGATTTAAACTTTCCTAAACGTTTGGAGTCTACAATAATTTCCAAATGCTTTTATCTGTTAGTTTATGTGTTATTCTTTCAGGTACAAGCTGGGCATCATTTATCTAGTGCACAATAGCCATCTGCACTAAAGGTATAAAACCATTATGCACTAGATAAATACGCACTAATAAGGACTGAAAAGTATTGTTCGGTCTAGTTAAAATTCTTTTGAAGTCGCTGAATAAAACATTTTGGAATGAGGCCAAACGCAGTAAAACGCTACGTAGACATCGTCGAGAAGACCTGCTGAAGTTCAAACTGAGCATCAGAATGGAGGAGGAGGGTGTTTTTAAGTGACTTTGAACGTGGCATGGTTGTTGTTGCCAGATGGGCTGCTCTGAGTATTTCAGAAACTGCTGATCTACTGGTATTTTCCCCACACAACCATCTCTAGGGTTTACAGCGAATGGTCTAAAAAGAGAAAATATCCAGTGAGTGGCAGTTCTCTGGGTTAAAATGCCGCTTTGATGCCAGAGGTCAGTGGTGAATGGTCAGACTGCTTCAAGCTGATAGCAAGGCAACAGTAACTCAACAACTGCTGGTTACATGCAACCAGGATTTGCAGAAGAGCACCTCTGAACACACAAGTTGAACTGCAGGGGCAGAAGATCACACCAGGTGACACTCCTGCCAGCTGGGAACAGGAAATTGAACCTATTAAAACTTCTAAGCAATTTTCATTTATAATCTTTTCAATTTAGATTTAATTTGTGTTCTTCAGAAAACATGACACCAGAGTTTAAGTGATCCAGAACTTCAGTCTTTTCAAGCAATTTAGAGCCTAACATCCAATGTGTGCCCAATAAGGAATATGTAACCTCCAGCAATCACAAGGCAAGTTTAAGGAACATAAACCAACCCTGGCTTTTCTATTTGTCCATCTCTAAGCAATATTTTGAAAAGTATGAATTACTGTTGTGTTAGATGATTGTGTGTGGGATTTTTCTTTTTCTTTTTTTTTTCTTTTTTTTTTTTTGGCAAATTATGAAACCAGGAAGTGAAACTGTTGAGATCAAGAATCTTTTGTGTGGGTTTTTCCCCGCCACCTGGACACTAAGTTAGTGCATGACATTTACACAAGTTTGAGGATAACCATGCTTGCATTTGAAACCAGGACCTTCTTGCTGTGAGGCAGTGGTGCTACCAACTCAGCTACTACTGACTGCTTCCTGTTAGTGATTTCCACTGAGATAGTCAGTGTGTGCTTTGCCAAGTGTAGGTCAAATAGGTTAGGGTCTACTTGACCTGGCATATACAAGTGTTTCAGCGGGATACTGTATAAATGGAAGGAATGGTGAGAGAGGAAGAGAAGGGTGCTTTGCGTAGGTCTTTGGTCTGTCTTGTCCAATTACATGTTCCACTATCAGAGCAGCAGCAGTTGTCTTAATCAGGTAATGCTGAGGTTTAAAGTCATCCCCCTAAACATGCTTCACAGATGATTACCGTGCTCACGCTTACAGTGTAGCGTGAAGCAGAAGACAGCATTTGGAACCGTTTTCCTATCCTTGCTATTGTCACAGAACTAAAAGCTGAAGCACGTTTATTTAAGTCTTTTGCAGATTCATCAGTCTTTGTGTGTGTTTGCAGTGACTGTTAGCCTGTCACATTGTCTCAGTCTTTGGCTGAGAAAGTGACATAGTTGTGTCAGCTGATCTGCCCTCCCCCCCCCTCCCCTCTGCGCTAACATGGTGCCTTATCCTGATTCTGCTTCCACTGTACAGCTTCAGGCGCCATGGGAACTAATTCCTTACAAACTGTGACAACCAATAAAAGATGGCAGACCCACCCCCACACACACGCAGATATGCAGTCGATATACAGAGAAGTCACAAGACAAGTTCCAGATCATCCTAAAATTTGATACAATTGGCCACAGATTGCTCTTTCTGTTCACACCCTTTCTCAACCTCGTGTTCCCGTGGCTCTTTTAGCTACACACACATGTATCCATGTGCTTCCTCTTGTCACTGTGACTCACCTTTTACATCACACGTTATTAGTGTCATTACGGTCGTTATACATTTGCGTTTACTGCCAGTGAGGTCACAGTTGAAGGTGCTAGCTATTGCTATTTGAGCAACATATGTAAGGGCACCAAACACAGGGCTTTATCTGCACCAGTCTTTTGAATTATTAATGAGCATATCTCTGTATATGCTGATCTCACTGATCACTGGATTAAAAATCACTGAATTTTTAGTCAAATAGTTTAGATAGCAGGCTCTTTCCTTCTCTCCCTTTTTGTGCTTGCTGCTTGTATTCTTTGTAGCAGTAAATGAAAATCTGTACAAGTTGTTCAGAGTGATTATCATCATCTTACGATGACACATTTATTTCCTGATAAGAATGGTATTCAATGGTGACAATGTCCCACTTCATAAGATATGAGTGGGGACTCGGTGTTTAAATAAGTATGTGAATAATGTGAATGCTGTTTGCGTTTGCATTTGCGGTCACTAGATCTCAACCCAACACCTCAGGCTGATTTTGTTTAGCTAGCACTCACCATCAGCATCATCATCATCACAACTATTCAAGATCGTAGGAAATCTCAGTTTGGCAAAATGCTGTTCAACTGATTGTGATTGTGATTTCCTACACCTTGCAGTTTCTCCTTTGTGTGCCTTTTTTTACCACAGCATCTTGACCATATCTTGACTTCACAGTGGCTTAAAGGACTTAACGGCCAGATATTCCCATGAGGATAGGCATCAACCTTTTTTTTTTTTTTTTTTTTTTTTTTAAATTAAATTGATGGCCATTAGTGCCATATTCAGAAGGCACATAGCTGTAGCTCCATTGGTGGTTAACCCTTGTGTGACCTGGCTCTTATGGTCATGAACTATCTACCCTTTGTCCAATGAAAACCTGATTAGCTGGCTTTTTAGCATTTTTTAGCCCAGCCTCAATGACAGAGTCTTTGACTCAAAATGAACACCTCACCAACTCTCGAAGCAGTAAGGGATTGCAACTACTAAGTTTTGGCTTTAGATAACAGCATCAACCAGAGCAAAAATGTTACCCATCAAAATTGCTTTGGTGTGAGGTACCCAGTTTTGGCTTTAGAAATTTCTGCCCTCTGAGTATAATGGAACTTGATGGCACTTGCCTTGCGGTACTCAATGTGCCAAAAAAATACATTTGTCACTTAACAGCAATGTCTTTCCAGGAATCATGACCCGGTTCCTACAAACTAAGGCTATGAACTAAGGCTTGTCTGGGGTCTGATATATCTCTGAGTACAATAGTTTTCAAACTGTGCAATGTTCAATAATCTGTCTTGCTGTTAAGGTTCAACAATACAATATTATCATGATACTTAACTTGTTTTTGCTGAAAAAAGCAACGTGGTCACTAAAAACTGTTATAAATGTTACCGTAAGACAGAGTCAGACTGCTGTCAGTCTGCGGTTAAATGGGATCAAGTTGGCAATTACATGCAATCTGTTTCTGATAGTACAGAAATTAACTGTGACAAGTTGTCGATAATCATATATCTGTTGCTGTGTGCATAGACAGAAATTCACATTCACCTATTACATTTGTGCTTAACACCTTTGCTGTACTACCTGGTGACCAACTAACTCAAATCTACATTTATAAATTAAGAGGAATTGTTTGCAACCCTCACTCTGATAGTGACTGTAGTCTGACCAAGACAGACCGCGACTGTGTGCAGAAAAGTTGCGTCCTATCAGGCGACCTGTCCGATCGCCTTGCGATCACAACTGGTTGTGAGTGTGTGACAGCCTTCGGGCAACCTAGTTACCACAATAATAATTGGTTTCATTTGTGGTAAAATGTTTTGTTTTTTTTTAAAAATCAATACAATCACTAGCAACCAGTTTGTATTTTATTTTATTTCTTTGTCAAAGATGCAAGGAAGTTACTGTCGGCACCATTAGTTTGCACGACTAATATTATCTCAGGGATGTGGTATGTGAGATGAACCCTCGCTAGAGTATTGATATCTGTTGTCCCTATATTGATACAATATCTATTTATTTTATTCCTGTACTCTTCATTTTTCTGCCGTAATGATTTCCCAACTGTAGGACTAATAAAGGGAATCTTATCTCGTCTTATCTTATCTTGTCAATTAGCACTGCACTTATCTACATGGATAATGAGCACTAAAGCCAAATGTAAAGTACACCATAACTGGCTCCTTAGAAATGCTGATTAGGTCTTGAATAGCATATCTGAAGAGCCTGTGGCAGAGTATGCATCACAGCAGAGCAAACTAATGCCAGGATATAACACAGCGGCAACATGCTGCCTCTCTAGTAAGCCCCTCTTCCAGTGTGGTCGACTCACAACTTCACTAACTAAAAATGTAGTGGGTGATTGTAGTCCCTGATTTAGTGAGATCCACATAGCAGCATCAGCTCTCCATCTGATGTGTCATATCAGAGAGTGGAGTGCAAGTCTCACACACACAGTTGATTCCACCTTATAGCTGTGTAAACCTGGAAGTAAACGCTATTGATAAAATAGTAGTTCATAGTTCCCTCATAGTTTGTAGCTTCACTTTCATTCAGCTGGGATTTTTTCTCATGTTAAGGATAATGGGAGGTTTTGCTGCGTATAATGAAACTGTCTTTTATCAGTTAACTGTTTAATTGGCTGAAGTCTGTTTAAGAGGAACCTGAACTTCTGACCTCATGATCTTTGACCTCTTTCTAAATGCCAACAGATGGTTGGACTGAGACCATACAGAGCGCAGTGACAGGTTTCGAGGTTTGTGTGACCAGCACTGTTAGTGAGTCTGC
This sequence comes from Pelmatolapia mariae, assembly GCF_036321145.2. NCBI lineage: Eukaryota > Metazoa > Chordata > Actinopteri > Cichliformes > Cichlidae > Pelmatolapia > Pelmatolapia mariae. Next base: position 20,829,894 of record NC_086235.1, on the reverse strand, counting down.
AACTTTGTGACTTCGAGTACTGAGGTTTTGTGGCCTTTTTATTAGCGAGTGTCTTTTGTGTGTCTGTGTGTCTTACTGGATAAATGTTAGTACATAACTCAGTTAATGTTGCGGCTTAAGCACAGTGGTATCTTGGCTTGACAGTGGTGTGTGTGTGTGTGTGTGTGTGTGTGTGTGTGTGTGTGTGTGTGTGTGTGTGTGTGTGTGTGTGTGTGTGTGTGTGTGTGTGTGTGTTTGGTTTTTTTTTTGTTTTTTTGCAATCACAACATGAAGGTTCCATGGATCTAAAGGGACACCGCCTTTTTCTTAGGGGCAGCTCTGCTCAGTTTTAATTACATAATTTGTATGCTTGTGTCTTGCATATTTCTGCTATGACTCTTGATCCTAGTCTGCGATGACACCGGTAATGTCACCACCGGGTTCCCTATGTCACAGGAACTATTGATATTGTTAGATGAGATTGGAGAGATGCTACCTGCCAGTTAAAGTGACGTAATGGGAAGGATGCTTCAGCATTACTCGTAACCCACCCTTTTCCCCCCTGTGGTGCATCATAACAATAACTCCTCATGATCCAAACAACAGATCTGTGAGATCCATTTTATTTTTGATTATAGCTTCTGACATGTATTGATCCAGTTGAGCATGTACAGAATATTAATGTTAAAGCAACTCTATAGTGTTTTCACACTCAGCCCACAGATTAAGGGTTTTTTGTGAGTGCGCATGTGATCGCATTAGTGAAAATTCCTCCAGAGGATGAAAACTAAGAGCTATGCAGGAAAGAGGAAATGAAAGGTGGAGCTGATAAGTACAGTAATACTGACATTTTTCTTTAAATGAAATTGACTGTAGCAGTTTTTTCCCAGACATGTGAGCTAATTCGTGCAGATTGACAGTAATTGTTAATTTATTTTTGTCTTTAAAGTATTTGGTAACCCTTCCCTGACTCCTCTTAGATGCCAGGTATTGAAGTGTGTCGTGTGCAGCAGTTGAGAAAGCCGAATATCACCTTTCCACATGGCTTCTAGCCGTGCAGTTGTGCAGCGTTCACGAGAGGAATCAGTTTACTCTTATGTCAGCACATGACATCACGTGAGTGAATTCCTTCGGCTGACTCACTTGGCACCTTCATGAAGAACGACGGCTGCGTGAGGCTACTGAAGCCTTTCATTTACTACCCCCCCCCCCCTCCCAGTGTAGCCAAATAACTTGGCAGAGTCCTTTTTAAAGTTACCATTGCATTTTATAATTACCCAAGTGGGAATATCATTTAAAATTGAAACCTTTTTTTTTCTGGATCTAATTAATTGTATGCCATGATTAAAAAGGTGTTCACTGTCTTCCACGATGTAATAGGCTTCACGATCCCCAAGGATATTATAAGACTGCAGACGACTAACTTGCAGTTTCACACTAACTTAATGTAAACTGTTAATGCTACAGTTGCAAGAAAATAAGGCCAGGCTTTCTGCTTCGTGATATGTCTTTACTTTACAACATGCAGATGTTGCATTATTGACTTAGAACATGTTCTAATATACCACAGTTACAGATTTTATTTATTTTTGTCCTGAGTTGTGCTGATTCACCCTGTGGACTGTGGACCCCAATTCTGCTGTTATTTCTTTCATCAGGGAGAAGTGGATGATGCATAAAGGTTTCCTAGCATTAACGTCTTGCAGCAATGGCCTGAGGGACTCTCTGGACTGAAGCCAAGGTGAGAAGCAAAGCCAAAGCCAATTCTTATTTAACGCAACTCTGCTGTGCAACATGGCAAATAAGCACTCCTCTCCAAACACAGAAAGACCAAATGTACTGATGATGCAAGGCTCAAACCTTTTTTTTTTTTTCAATTTTTCTTTCTTTCTTTTTTTTTTTTTTTAAATCCTTAAGTTTGGGGGGGGGGGGGGGGGGGGGGGGTTAGATTTGTCCTCAAGCTTGTCTGAAAACAATCTTGCATGTCTTCTTCAGCACTTTGTTCATGTGTTCTATTATCTCCAGCTTCTTAGATCAGTTTTGTAGTTTTAAGAGAAGAGCAGCTACACAGTGAAGATTTTGGTTACAGGTTAGAGCTCCCTTTGGAGGGATCAGTCTGCCTGATGCAGATATTACTGGGAGATCGAGGCCTTCTTAACCCTCTCTCCTGATTTACCACAGCTCTTGCCTGACCCCTTTCTTTGTGTTTAAACGGTGTCCAGATTCAGCTGTTCTTACAAGTGAGAGACCTTTTCAACCATTTTGTGTGTGAGGGGGGAGAAGGTTTTACTCTTGGAACCAGTACTACTACTACTACTACTACTACTACTACTAAGTTTCTGTTATTTTAAAGGTTACATTTCAGTTGGGGCTGCCTGGGATTATTGTATTGCTCACTGTTCTTAGACCATTTTCTGAGGGGATTCATCATCATAATAGTTTGCATAAGATGGCATGGTTTTGGTTGCTGTTGCTAAAACTGGATTTTCTTCTTCATGTGCTGAGTTTTGTTGTATTTTTGATGCAGCCTGCACTTGTTTAACGTAGCTACACTCTGAATCGACACAGACACACTTAATGTGCTGCCACGTGCTGATCCACAGTGGCACAGTGAATGTTAAAAAAAAGATGGTATGCAGTTCTCAGCACCGCACAGTACAGTTGCAAAATAAAGTTTGAGCTGTTTGGAGTGCTCTGTTTTGTTCTCATCTACATCCAAGTCATAGTTTTAGACACACAATCAGACTAAACTATTAACATGAAACTCTCTTTAGTAACAAAGACACTCCTTTCCTGCAGATACTTATTGCACAATTATTAGGAGGAATTTTAGACTGTTCCTGTTCCTTTTATACTCGAGTGTTTTGTTTTGGGGTTTTTTTTTGTTTGTTTGTGTGTTTGTTTGTTTTTTTATTGAGTAGACCTTTCTGTCTTGCCAAAGCATCTTACTTCAGTTAAGGTCAGTACTCTTCAATTCGGCCTTTCAAAAACCTGAATTTTATCCTTTTTAAACTTGTTCTACTCCTATGACGATGACTACATGATTTGTAGACATTCTTAGTGTCTTTTTTACTTCATGAATGCCAAAGTAATTAGAAATGCTTTTCTAACCTTTCTTAGATTTTATGCCACTTCCTCTGAGATCATTTGAAAATTCGGAGTGGTTGGTGGGAATTATGCCTCAATCTTAAGACATGACATAAAAAATGGCTTTATCTATAGGGAGGGGAACCTTCTGCAAGTCACACTTTCAGTAGCATCTCCTTGATTGAAACACCTGACTCTAGGGGGATTCATTAAAACAGAGATTTACTCACTTTTAGTACTTTCGTCAGTGCATTTCTACAGTTGTGGTTTAGATGAAGATCAGGCTACATTTTTATTGACCTTTGTGGAAACCGTGGTAATTCCTTTAGTACTGCCATATAAAGCTGCAAGTAAATAATCAAGCAATTGATACTTCAAAGATCAGGTCATAGTTTCCCTACTTCCACCTTCTTCCATAATCTGATTTGTGCAGTGATATCGGAATCTCCTTTCTGGCATTGCTGTCAGCCACAGATGAATTGTTGACTGGATTGTTGTGGGGAGTCGCTTACTTATACCAGTTAATCAATCAATTTCACCATCCCTTGATAGCTGACACTTCACTTCACCTATCCGACCAATCTTGTGTGTTTCTCGGACAGCCAGAGGCCAGCACTCTGTGCTTATTATACCGACAGACCTCTGCTTCGCATCCTGCGACATCCTGAAGTGACTGCCAGCGTTAAAGATTGATGAGCGTGATCAGCTTTCAGTAAATGGGGACCGGGCTCTTGGTTGCACTCGGGCACTTTAGAGCCATTACCTTGCAGTGATTCTAGAGTGGACAAATGCTTGAGTGGGACTTGGTAGCAGGCAAATATCATACCTCTCTGTTGATTTAATCAGCAGTGGTCTGTTTGTGTGTTTGTGTCTAACTTTTTGGACACATATAATTTGAATAAAGAATTTACTTTGTTTACTGGCTAACCCTCATAACAATGGTTGTTTAAATGTCATGGTAAGCGTGTAGGTGGGTAAGTGATTATGTTTTTGAGGAGAGAACTGAAAGTTAACCTTAGTTGTGGATTTGAACCACTCATTTGAACCACTAAACACAAGCCATTACACTCTGCAAACCTTCTCTTAAATGAGGGGGAAAAAAAAGAAAAGACAAAACAAAACGTGCTGTGTTGCTGTCCCCTCTGTTCATTTACTGACTCTGAATTCTTGTAATCACAGTTCACCATTGATTCCTCTACATGGAATACATCTACAGGGAAATACCCACCACTCAAGCGCCATTGTCATATTGCTCCAAAACACTAAATCCATCACCACATACATCCCTCCATCTCTTTTTGCCTCTTTCTCAACCCAAGCCTAATATCACAACATCTGGTTTAAGGTAATAGCAGCTGTCAGCAAGGTCAGAGTTCACTGCAGACCCCACCCCACTGGGTATTTTGCTGATATTTATATTGTTTTTTAAAAACGTGTTTGTCTTTAATACCATCTTACATGATCCCGTCATGTTTCTTTGTGTTTTGGCACTCTCTGCACATCTTTTCACCCATCGCAAATATCGAGAGCGTAAAATGAGAAGCCACGAGTCCTCTGTGCCCCTCCCCTTTCACTATTTCCCCTTCAGTTTGTGGGAAATAAATGGACCATGTTGCAGCGCTCCAGAAGCAGTCTTTATTGGTGCACTCTTGCTCTCCGTTTCTCTCTCAGGGGACCTGTTGAACCAAGGAGCCAACTGAGGAGAGATTACACACCAGCGAGACAATGTTCAGTGCCCCACAGAGGCTTTGCACTTTCTGGAAGGGCTCTCATTATTATAGTGCAGGAGACTTCAAACGATTCCCCAGTAGCTTTTGATGCAGTTTGATGCATAGTCATGCCCAGCTCTCCCTGAGCTCCAGAATCACTGGGTGTGTCTCTATAATCAAAGCCCTGCTAACCCACATGATTACAGGAATGGCACACTGGCACATGCCCTCTCCTCTTGGCAATCAGACACAGTCTCCCCCTTCCCCCTGCGTTGCATCCCTTTCCCCCATCATTATAGTATGACTAGAATGGGTGATTCAGTGTTTTTTAAAGGCCCCCTTTGGTGGCACGCATTAAGCCTGGTTCACCTTTTGTGGGTATATGAGCTGTATACTGTTAAGAGTATTACAAACCCATTTAAGGTAGCAGAAACCGTTGCATTGTTAACGGTTTGGAAATACAGCTAAAAACATCAGGGTAGGGCTGGGCGATATGGCCCAAAATTCATATCTCGATATTCTTTAGTTGGATGGCGATATACGATATATATCGCGATTATTTATTTATTTTTTAAGCCATAAAGTAAGAACAAAAAAAGAGTTCTTAGTCATGCTGTGTCCCAGATCTCATACAGGCACTTTTATTATCATACAGCGTAGATGTACATAAAAAAAATTACTCAGAAATAAATTATCAGCATTTATTAAACAATAATGCTCCATAAATAAAATAAAACAATGTTGGTTTTGTGCATAACAAAAAGCTCACAATTGTGCAGTCAAAATGTAAACTAAAAGACGCTGAGCATAATAACAAATAATAACAAAGAGACAGCACTAAAATCGTAATCTCCAAATGTTTTCTTTTTACCGACCAGCTCCTCTTTGATAGCTGCCGTGTCCATCTTGTCATTGCCTGCAGGTGAAGCGATGGGGGAGGGGGAGTTGTGTTCAGTGAAGGAGAAAGGCGAGGCAGAGTAACATTATATATCGATATAAACGATATTGTCACATATCTCGTATAAAAATATATTGATATATTTAAAAACTCGATATATCGCCCAGCCCTACGTCAGGGTGTTGTAAATGTTTACAAAGTCCTATCTGAATTAAAATGCTCTTTCCCAGCCTCTTTGTGTGCATAAATGAAAGTTCAATTATTAAAATTGCTCAAAAGATTTCTCACATATTACCCCATGAAGGTGGAGATTACTGCACATTAATCTATCCATCTTACTGTTTCCCAGCTGAGTAGCTGCAGAGCAAATTCCTCTGGTTCTGTGTATTCTTTAAGTGAAGTGTTTTGTATTGTGCCATTCTCTCCTCACAGATGCAGATAAAGTCTATTTTGTGCTTTGGATGTGCTCATTGCCATCCATGTCATGTAAAGGTTGAAGCAGCTTAGTTTGATCAGAGGAAAGATGGTTGCCTCAAGCAGCAGAGGCAACCTTAGCAGCAGCCCCTCGTTGTCTCTTCAGTCCATCCTCGCCAGACTGGTTGGCTCCAGGTCCGTTGTGGAGAGTCTGCACTTAGGTGACACCTAAGATATAAGCAATGACACTCACCTATGAGCACCTCCCTCAAGTGCACAGAGTACTTTCAAAGTCAATTGATTTCTCCAGCTTTTTGCTTGCGTTTGTTTTTTGGTTTATTTTTATTTACACTTTGGTGTTTTAAGACGCTCGAAAGCATTACATATTTGCATTTCTAAGTTCTGACAAAATCAATAATTCTGATTAAAACGGATCGGATACTTTTATTGGAAATTCATCAGTGTTGTGTTGCTATGGTAGTGGTGTTGCTGTTACAGAGGTTTAATTACCTGACCTTTAATTCAGCCTTGTGAATCAGTCACACAGATGCGCTAAAGATGTAAAACTGTAATGAAGTGTCAATTTGGGGCAGTGGGTAAGTGTTTACTGCACTTACATGAGCTGAGACCTAACAGCTTTCAAGTTGTGGAAAATCTGCATGGAAACGTGTGTTAGAGGACCTCAATGACCACAGGATAATTTCCAAGCGCATTATTATGCAGGCATTATAGTTTCCACGGCCAGTGTGTGATCGCTCGCTTGTGTACGAGTGACGTTCTGTAATCAGATGGTACATGCAAGACTGTCTGCAGGCGACCACATGCCTGCCAGAGTGTTTGTGAAAGACACTAGACCACAACACGTTCAGCAACTACTGCATGTGCCCTTGAGGAGAATTTCTCAAAGTGGATTTGAAAAGTATAGAACAGGAATGGCTGCATTTTCATGGTAAATCGAATTGTACTTTCCCATTGATTTTTTTTTTTCTTTTCCCTCCTCTCTCTCTCTCCTCCCAGCCCGCTACAGCCAGCCGTAAAGTATGTAAAAGACATCCCCCTTTTAAACAAATTGATTCCAGATAGTCTCTTACAGTCTGGCTAATGTTTGTCATGGTTGCATGGTCTTCCTCATGATATAAAAAAACAAACAAACAAAACTGACTTGCTTACTACCATAGTTACTACTACACTCCCCATGATGCGGTATTGTTTGGCCTGTTTGAAAACTGATATAGTTAATCACATTGAGAAAAGTGAAAGACATTATACATGAAGTGTATAATGAAAAATTGGTATAAAAGGTTGTGTTTAATCCAGTGTATACTGATATGTTAAAGAGGATTTCATAATTTAATTTTGATTATGATCCATGCCTTATAGTTGACAAATGTCAAGAGCAACAACAAAAAAAGCATAAAATGACATTATATAGCAAAGCAATTTTTTTTAATGAGATGTAGATTATGTCTTATTGTTATGAACCATTATGAAGTGCTATAGGTACATAAACTACAAATAGATGGTTATAACCCATTGGTAGGAGGCCGCTAGGCAACGTAATTACATCATAATTAGATGTGGGAATCACCAGAAAGCCCCAGTGTATGATATTCCACTTTTTAATATTTTGTCATATGCTGAGTATTGCAATAACCTTGTGATTTAGCACCTTTTTTAGAAATGTTTTTCCCTGTAAAATGATTGTCAAGCATACAATAGCAGAACTAAAACCTGCCATAAATGTTAATGTAACATGGAGTTGGTCTGCTATCAGTCTGCAACTGAATGGGGTCAAGTTGGAGATTACATGCAACTTGGAACCGTATCTGATAATACAATAATTAGCTGTGATAACCCATCACACCCATATCTGTTGTTGTCTACATACATAGGAATTCACATTTAATTATTACATTTGTGCTCATCAGCCTTCCCGTTCTATAGGAATATGACCAGAATACAGCCAGCAACCAGTTGAGTCTACATTTATAAATCAGTATTATTTGCAAACCTGTGGCCATCTCTCTGAGTGCAGTGGCAGTCAGTCCAAGTCATGCCGGGACTCTTTGCAGAGAGATTGCACAGGTTGCCTGGTAGGAGTCAATCGTTGCCACGCGAATGCACATTTAGTCAACACAACTCGTAGTCGTTGGCAAAATGTGGGGGAAAAAAAAAATCAGTACACTGTCCATGAATTTTTGTTTGGTGGATGCAAGGAAATTGCTGACCAATTTTTACTCATTAACTTGCTCTGAATTAGGAGGTATCGTTTTTGTTTTTGTTTTTTTGGGTTGATTTTAATGTAAGTTTGCTTGGCTAATGTTTTCTCAGGATGGTGGTGCATGAGATGAGCCCTCTTGTTGCTACTATTCCCTGACTATTTTAATTTATTTAATGAAATATCAATATTTGGTGTCTGTGTATTGTTACAGTATCGCCATGTAAAATACCACAACATTTTGTTTTTTATTTGATTTTTTTTCCCCCCACTCCAATCATAATATACAATATTGATAAAAACATGTACATGTGTGCTAATTTGATTGTGCAACTCCTAATTGCGTAGGAAGAGTTCATGGAGAGGCCAAAATTTTGTGTATGGGCACACTTCTCTTTTCAATTTCACTTTCTTACTCCAGTGGACATGTGGTATGACCAGCTGAGGTACTATCCGTCAGTTCTGTAGCTCTTTTGGCTTGTGAAGAATATTTGTTTAGAAGTGGCCCGGCTCTCTCTTATTGTGACTGTGCGAATCTTGGCAAAACCTGCTTGGTCTTACACAGATGTCACACTGTGTATGACTAACATAAGGTAGCTTGTAATGAGTGATGGACCATATGTCTCAACTTACAGCACTAATGAACTAAATGAGCTGACAGCTTGATGAACTGAACATTTGATAGATGCCTTCCAGAATATGCCAATCACTCCCCTACATAATGAGGTTACTCTCTTATGCGGTCATTAATCTGTGTTGAGTCTCATCAGCCCTGTTATTGCAGAGTTTAACATAGCCTGCATTAAAATATCATTTAGTCCAATTAAATTGTTTTGAATTGCACTTCTCCCCTCGTGCTACTACCTAGTCTGCTACAAGCAAAATGCAAGTATGGTGTTAAATAATTTTTTTATTTATGTTTTTTTTTTTTTTAATTGAATAAAGCATATGCATATGGGAAGTCGGTAAGGATCACGGCAGAGTCGTTAGGCATAGCAGCCCTGCATTTGGAACTATAACTGTGATGTTCTGTGTTACCTCTGAGATCTCTGTCATCTGAAGTGATGTACACAATTATGGTCTGGGGGATGGGGATAAGAATTTATCATGCCAGAGACACACTTGGGGAGCATGCCACTATTCGCTTCCTTCATACCTACTGTGTCCAAGAGCATTTAAGCTTTGAGGAGCTCTTCCCGAGGGGGTGATGTTGATAATTAAGTCAAATCTTAGCTCCCGTATAGTAAGTACTAACACCAGTGCCCAGCTGTTTATAGCTGCCCTGGGAACCAGCGCATTCTCCAGGATTAGAAATCCTTTCCTAGTTTGCCCATGTGAAGATCAGAGCCCTCCCCCAGCAACAAAAATGGCCTACCAGCCTGCTTGCCAGGGTGTCTGGCTGTCTGTATTGGTGTCATTGAGACGTGCCTTCTACATCCAGTCTCTCTTATTTGTCTCAACGTACAATGACCCATCATTACTGCCATGCCAAGGAGACGGAAGCAACCAATCATATCTGGCCTCGCGGGGCTGGTGGAGCCAATCAGGTCTAGAATTCCCATGGTAACTTGTGCCTGAAAGCCAGGGCACAACCAATCGGAGCAGAGAGTGCCACTTAGCTATTAGGGTTTAATTGCCTGTTTCCGTTGTCATTAATAAAAGTTGTAACCTCTCTTTTTAGAGACTGTTATACGTTCAGTGAACAGCACAGTGCCTCGGCATGAAAGCACCCTAATGGCATTTGAAAGAGCGTAACACAAGGGCACATGCACAGTGACGTTTGTGTATCATGCTCTGTTCATTCACTGTACAGGCCAACAACAGTGCTCAAGTCGCTTGTCAACCGAATGTCTTTTACCCTTCAGATTCTCCTCTGTCTCTCTGGCCAATCCTGACTGCTTCATCCATTTGTGCACAGACCCTACCATTAGCTTAAAGTAGGTCATTTCAGGCCAGGAGGGAGCCAGGCTCAAGTTTGCATGGTCACTTTCTCTCCTTTTAGTTTAGCCTGCTTCTGACGAGCTTTTCCTTTCCACTCTGCTCTACATTGTGTTGTTTTCTGCTCTGTTCTTCCTTATGTAATGGCTGAGCAGTAAAGCGGCGTGTGTGTGTGTGTGTATGTCATAGCCGTTTCCATGGTTAGAGTGGCTGAGAGCGTAAAACAACACAGCATGCCCCAATCTTGGGCACTGTAGTGAGGAAAGACTTTTCCATTTTCTTTCTCCAGGTTTGTCTGTTTCTTAGTCTTAATTGCCTTTAACCTCCCCTCCCTTGCTCTGTCAAACTCCGAAAGCAGAAAAAGGTGTAGCTGATCATGTTGCATGAGCCAACGCAATGTTGGGTTGTTTTTTTTTTATGCATTTTTTTTATAAAGAAAGATATCCTTTTATATTGAAACCCAAGTCCATTAGGCACCATCAGATGTTCAGATCAGGTGGTAATTAATAAGACATTACTCTGATCAATAATTGATTGTCTTTCATTTAGTGGCAGCCTATGGTTGCTTTCAGGGTTGGAGTAAAAACAGCATTCAAAACATGTTGGCATGTAGGGTTTGAGACAAATTCAGCAAAGTCTCTGAAAGCTCTGGGCTCGCTTTAAATTATGGACACGGCGCATTCATACTATAACTTTATGGCATTCAATTTAAACCCAAGATAGCTGCGTGCGTGGGGTTTTTAGCAACTGAAACAGCCCTCAGCTTCCTTGTCAGTTCTGATAACACAAAACGGTCACAACATGATTTCTTACTCACTAAAATCTTACAGTCTGTCCCATAAGTTCAGAGAGAACAGACAAGATATGATTCCTGCATTTAAATTTTAAGCGACTCTTACAAACCAATGTGAAGCATTCTCAGAGGCACTTAAACAAAGAACACATGTTGTCATTGTAAACCCACTCTGCTCTTAATGTGCGCCAGCTTTGCTTTGGTTTTGTGTAACAAATGGGTTTTTCTTGGTACATGGTTGAGCGTGCAGTCTGGTGCTGTGGGCAAGGTGCTGTGTTCTCATTTCAGTCTCTCTAGGGAGAGCTCCACCATCAGAGAGAAATGATTGAATCTCTTTCTCTGCTCCATTTTCACTCATTTCTCCTGGAGTGGATCTGCCTGTGCCCCCAGCACATTGTAGAGTGTGCGTGTGTTGTATGCAGATTCCGATGTTGGCATGTATACAGGCCAGCATGGGTGTTCTTCACATTATATAGCTGCCTATGCTCGTAGTGCTGAAGCATTTCTTTCAAATGTAAAACTCTTTTTTTTGTGCCTCTTTGTGTTCATTTTCCAGACGCTGATATGCATTGAGGATGAGTGGAGTCGGCGAAAACTCATCTGACCCTGCCAGGGCAGAGTCACGGAAACGCAAAGAATGTTCTGCTGAACTTCTTGGACCCAGGTATTTGGTCCCTTTAAGAGTTATGTTTTTGACATTTCTGCGAGTTTTTTGCTGTGTACAGTTAAATGTAATGTGGGGCAAAGTAGTTATCATGCACTAAAGGTCAGATCCAGTTTTAGTCGGTCCACATGAATGAGTAACGACTTTGCAAAGTTGTCCGGTTCACAATCTCCTGCACACATTTTTCTTTAACCTATTGTAACATAAATGGAGTAGACCTGATTTATTAGCAGGCTGATAATATCGACCTATATTAGGTATTTGCCAATCTATCGGTATCTGCATTTATAACCGTTAATAAAGGAAAAGACGAGAGAAACACCCTTCAGCTGATTGACATTGAATAGTTTGTGGACCAGAGGGCACTCTGCAGTTTCCCAATCACAAACACAACCACCTGCTGACTGAGCAGAGTCTGGCAAATCAGAACGTAAACAATAAATAAATAACTATATAGATCCAATGTGGGGGAAATGTTTGTTTCATGTGTACGAAAAAGAAAAATATTGGCCAACATATTGAAATAAAGAGTTTTTAAGTCGGCAAGAATGTTAAAAATCCTATATTTAATCGGGCTCTAAGTGTAATCTTGGCTTACCCTCGTGCCATGTTAGCAGCGTGAAAGCTCCTAGAAGGATGAATTGACACTAGTGTTGACTCTCCTCGATGCTGCAGTAGATATATTGCACTGTCAGTGTGCTGTCATTTGGCAGCTTTCAAAATGAGAGGCCTCTTCAGCCCTACTCAGGAAAAATGTGTGGACACTGGAACCCTGGTGTAGTTTTATAGATGGATGGACTTTGCTACCCTGGAGCTGTTTGATACACTTCCACTCTCTTGAACCTTTCGCCATCAATCTGTATTGCCCGTGTTGTGTTACTGCTGTCCTCAGTGCAGTTTCTCACCACTCTGTTTTTGTCTCTGCAGTCCCAAACGGAGCAACGAGAAGCGTAACCGCGAGCACGAGAACAAATACATTGAAGAGCTCGCCGAGCTGATCTTCGCCAACTTCAACGACATCGACAACTTCAATGTCAAACCTGACAAATGTGCAATCCTGAAGGAAACTGTGAAACAAATCAGGCAAATAAAGGAGCAAGGTACAAATGGCAGCCTCTAATATTTTTGAAACTTGATACTTTGTTGCAGAAACTGTCAAGATCCCTACAGTGCAGCAGTGAAAGGAATACTGAGTTATTTGAGCTGTTTATTTTATTTATTTTATTTCTTTATTCCCATGAAGTTCTGTAATTTTCCCCTTTCAGCTTTTTGTGTCGTAAAGCCCAGTTTTATACCATGGCTAACCTTAGTGAAAACACGTTAGTGGCTTTGACACAGCTGCAAATCAAATTCGTTGCTGTGTTCTTAGTTGTGCTTTTAAAGTTCGACACAGCTTCCACGGGTGGCTTTATGTTGACAGAAACCTCAGATCTGATAGCATAAATATTATGATTTGGGATCTGTTCCATACACAGTAACTGGTGTTCTTATTAAAGAGCAGCACAATTGATTTAATGTTCCCTCCAACACTCCATCATATAATGTGGATGAGCCAGAGCAGTTTTTTTTTTTTTTTCTTTTTTTTGTTGGCTGCCAGTCTTTCCCAGGAGCGCTCTGAGCCAGAACATCAGGCAAATCGATCAGCATGTTTGGTTGTACTCACTTCTGCCTCTTTTTGTGTGTGTGTGTGTGTGTGTGTGTGTGTGTGTCTGTGTGTGGTAGTAGGGGTCTTTAGTAAGTGGTAGAACACTTAAAGCTTTTAAAAAACAGGGCTTCTTCTCTTGCTTCAATTTGAAGGAACGTGCTGATCTTAATGTTTTACCATCGCACAGCCAAAAAAACAGCCGAGTGGCTGGTAGACAAAGAGTGGCCCACTCGAGGTGTGTATGAATCAGACCAGCTGATGATGTCATCATGTTTTGTGACTCACAGAGCCAACTGTTATGTAATGGTGATGCAAAAATCACAATCAAATTCTTGCTAGTGTCTGTTGCTCCCACCCCCTTTGTGATGTCTTATTCTGTGCTGCCTTCTTTTCTACCTCCAACACTTCCTCTCTGCATTGTCATCTTTTTTTCTCTTTTTTAACCCTTTGCTATAGTGACATCCTCTGCCTGACTCTGAAGGCAAAACATTTTAGTACAGAAGGAACCCCTGAGGGAAGGGCTAAATTTTCCTATTCTGCTTTGTCCTCCATACGTCAGCGGCCACGTAGATGAACCTTTTTTTGTGTGTGTAGTTAAAGCAGGGAGCTACTGCATCTCATCCTGCACAAGTGAAACGGGGATGCTGTGAGCTTATGTTATGTCCTACTGTTATTTGCTTTTCATTGCACCTCATGTGTTTAATGTGATCTGAAACAGAGGTGTAGTTATTTTTTAGTAGTATATTTTTTTTCTGTTGTCCACATTTAGTTTACTCTCTGTTTATAGCAACAACATTACATGTATTCAATTACACTTATGTGACTTAATATCTCTCTCCGATTGGTGACTTCCTGTAGAGATGTGCCATGTGGTGAAGATGGCCTTTGGAAAAAAAAAAAAAAAAAGCAGTGAATTCATCCCTGTTTGTTCCTCTCACACTGTCTGCGTACATTTTCCACCCTGATTTGGAAACTGGTTGCAATTTTCTGCGTGTCTTTTCTCTTTCCAGCTTGTTGCACCTTCACAGACAATATGTGGAGAAATATGCTTATAGAGCCTTTAGAATAATGGCATAGCCAAGAGTTTTACAGCTTTTTTTCTTTTCTTTAACACTCCGTGTTGGCAGGAGCACCCAGTTAAGACTCATAAAAACTGTGGACTGGGCTCTGTGTAGCTGCTAAGCTGAGCCTAGTACATTATTTATTCCAATATTCAAAATATAAAAATAAACTCTGAGCAAATTGTTAAATATCTAAAAGAAGGAACAGTATATAGCAAATGTCTTGTTGGTTGTGTGTTAAGCAGCAATTGTTACCCAACTGGTCAGTCCCTCTCTGTGTCTGGCACAGTTCCACAGTTCTCCAGACAGAAAGGCAGGGAGGGCCGCACTGACACTGAGTGATGGGTCTGCACCCAGGGCAGCTGTGCTGGTCTACAGGGCCCCGCTGGGCCCGGAGAGGCCCTGCTGATGCACACATCATTAATGCTGAAAGAGATGAATTTGTGTCTGTGCGATGGTGCACATACTCACAAAGCCAAGGGAACCCTGCATTTGCTTTCACCCTTTCAAAAAGAAAATACAAGGGACGGGATAATTTTGTTTGATTCTTACCACAATATTTATTCACCATATGGTCAGCCTGCTTCTTGGCATCATGCGAAAGCAAAATGCCTGACCCCCCCCCCCCCCCCCCCCCCCCCCAAAAAAAGCCAAAAACAACAACAACAAAAAAAACCCCAATGATATTCCGCCTCACATCGTCATCTCTAAAAGTAGGGCAGCCTACGCTTTGAACATAAGGCTTCTCTGCATGGTTATTAACCCACTCAAACGGACACATGCATCGCACTATAGCACAGGTACAGGATTTTTATATTTATTTGTTTGTTTGTGGGGTTTTTTAAAGTGGATTTTGATTGGACATAAGATGAAAACACAGTAGTAAATTATAAGCCATACGTATCTTTGTGCTCAGTAATTCATACTCTCCATATCCATTAATAGAAAATCAACAGGAGTATTGACTGCTACAACTTGTTTTCCAATTTGGAACAACATTGCTTGGACACCATCAGTGCTTAATTGTTTCCATATTGGCCTTTTTTGTTTGTTTGTTTGTTTGTTTGTCAGGGCTTTGGCATAACAGAGTAATCTAAACAGAGACTCCCCCCCACAAGGCAGCTGTGTGCTCTAACACACCTTTCGCACTGTGCTGCTGCTCTGTGCTTCGGTGTGAGCCATGGCCACATGGTTTCACAAAGGGGACCGATGTGTTTGCTTTGCAGCAGCATGGATACCTGTTAAAAGACTCGTCAGTGGCTGACCTCTTTTATAGTATGTGGGTTAGTTTCAGAGGAAAAGTAAAATTGTTTGTTTCAGCCTTTTCTTTTTCCATGTTTGACAGTACAGTACGTTACAGGGTTTTTTAGTTTTTTGGTTTTTTTTAGTAACTTCCTCATTGTGAAACAGTAAGGAGCCCTGACACAGTCTCTTAAATTTTTACTAACTTTGCTTTTAACAGAAAAAGCTGCAGCAGCAAACGAGGAGGAGGTGCAGAAGGCTGACGTCTCATCAACAGGCCAAAGTGTGATCGACAAAGACGCCTTGGGACCAATGATGCTAGAGGTGGGTGCACGGCCTTTTCCTCCTTACTCATAGCGCCATATGTGAAGAGAATATTATGAAATGCCAGACTCGAGCTGAAGTACCCCACACTCCACTCATGTGCTACCACTCACGCAGGAGATGCTCTCCTCTTTAAATCATGATTGCTATATAAAGTGTCCCATCTACAGAGAACAATTAGAAAAAACGAGCCAGCCGTGGTTGTGTGTGAGCGTTGCGGAGTTAAAGCTGCCAGCATCTTGTATCTGCCCCTGATTGGCTATAAATCACAAGCGGGCCAATGGGCCCCGTTGTACCACGAAGGACCACTGGAGTGCTTACATATAATAGGAAAGAAAGCAACAGCCTGGCAAATGAATCAGTCCATTGAGCCTGTCCTCTCACTCACTTCCTCCCTCCCTTTCTCTCTCCTGCTTGTTCAGTTCTCTTTCCTCTCTGTCTCTCCCTCCCCATCTTCTCTTCCTTCGCCTCTAGATCTGTCCTGTCATGGAATATTTATAGCTCTCCTGGTCCAGCGTCACTGAATCGACATACTAACTCGCAGCTAAATATAGACCAGTGCAGCCTGCAAGCTTTCCCATCTGTCAGCAGCCCCAAAACACAGCGATCGGCCATTCACACCCGCTCCGCTCTAGCCATGTCCCCGTCCGCCAGCCCAGGCTAATTACAGTGTGCTCTGCGGAGTATGGCTGTCGGCAGGAAATGCACCCACGCGCCCCATGACCCTCCTTCAAGGCCTTCTGCTGCCCACTCTCATGCCAACTCAAAGACGGACAAGGCTGTGAAGAAACATTAGTGTGCTGTTGTTTTAACCTTCTGGGAGCAGTCTTCTTCTGTCACATGATTTATTGTGGCATGTAGTTTGCATCCTTGCTAGCCCACTCGGTACAGAGGCTGTTGTGCGTTTCATGTATATTTTTGCCTCTACCAACAAAGTGTTAAGCATCACTGTCATACAGTACTAGAGGCATGTTTGAATTGCTTTAAGACAGAAATGTAGAAAATGGCTAATATTAAGTGAGAATTTATGAGAAGAGAGAACTCTGGTTGCAAAGCACTGCTCAGATTTAAATAATCCAGAGAAATTCCCAGATTCCTACCCTGCTGCAATTCATTACCTGCTGTGTAGCAATATTTAATCATATGTGAAAACAATAGGTTCTATGATATCACTCACAATGTATTTATTCAGGCTTTATTAATTTGTAGTCGCTGTAGAAATGTCTCTAGTGTGTATATTTAGTATTTAGGGAGGGTGTTGCAAATTAAGGTATTGGCTAAGAACATTATGCAAGAGTGTCTGGAGGAAGGCAGGCGTTGGCACTAGAGTGTGTTTGCTCTGTTTTTGTTTGCCCTACTTGTGCAGTTCATGGCCTTTCTTCATGCAGACTGGACTTACACAACTGTGTTGCATTTTGGAACAGCTCTGCTTCATGCGGTGATAGATGAGATCTCCTTAATCTATTTTCAGATCGTGCTGTGTTAAGGCGTGCAAAGGAAAACTTTCTTCTCAACATGATCATGTGTTCCCGGGATATGTGTTTGCTACATCCAGACTTTTAGCATGTCGGTTCACTGTAGATTTGTTAGGAAGTGTAGTTTGAGACATATACACTATAGTTATAGATGAGCAAGGATGCAAAAAAACCAACACGATACAAAATAAACATTTACGTTATAGATCCTGTTGCTACCCGTTGAACAATTCATGTGCCATGTGTGACCCTACACGTTGACAAGTGTGTGTAGTGTAGATAATGTTTATTTAAGCTGAGGTGAGACACCTTGAGAAGAGTCTCTTGCGTCTTATCTTGACATCAACTTTACAGCGTTACAGGCAGCAGAATTCCCTTTTTAAGAGCTCCCGGTGATTTGATGGCCTAATTGACACCATCTTGTGTGTAATGGCTGACCTGGGGCTGTATTCTTTCAATTAAGTACTGCTCCTCCTTCACATCCGCCCGTCTCTGCAGGCACATGCTTTTATCCTGCTTTTTATCAGCCACAGCGATGGTGAGCGTCTGTGGGAGTGATCCATGTACCCAGCACATGGCGTACTAATCGTTCCTCTTCAGACACAACTAGTACGTGTGTCGACTGTCATGGGGATGTTAGCATCAGCAAAGCTGGATGTTGCGGTCGTTGGAGTTTTTAGATAAACTGCGCCTTCACTTAGTCGCCTGGCATTATCTGTGAGATCATAGAGGTAACAGTGCATTAGATGATGTTGCGGAGAATAACCAGACATGGTGAGATTTCCTTTTTTGTTAGGGAGTTGTGGAAGTACTGCGTATTATAGAATTTGCCATGATTTGTGCCAACATTTTTGTGCTGTATAAGCATTCTTGCTGGAGCACACTAATCACATCTCAGGCACAGTAGGCGCAAATAGAACATCCCTAATGATAATGAGCTAATGAGCTAATTGGTAATTAAGTTACAATAAGACAAACAAACAATAGAATTCAGCAGAATATACATCTTTCTCTGCATCTGTTTGTGGAGTTTATATGCTTAAAACTGGATAGCCTGACCATTAACCAGTGAAAGAAAAATGACCCAGTCCATAGTGAACAAACTTCTGAACTGTCTTTTTTTTTTTTTTTTAAATCCTCCAGGCTCTGGATGGCTTCTTCTTTGTGGTGAACATGGAGGGTAACATTGTGTTTGTGTCAGAGAACGTGACCCAGTACCTGCGCTACAACCAGGAGGAGCTGATGAACACCAGTGTCTACAGCGTGCTGCATGTCGGGGATCATGCTGAGTTCATCAAGAACCTGCTGCCTAAATCCCTCGGTTGGTTCAGAGATTGTTTTTTTTCCTTTTTTTTTTTCTTGCTGTCAGTTTCTGTCTCACTGTGTCTCTTTTATTCCATGTCCCTCGCTTTTCCTGACTCTGCATGTATGTCCTTTGTGCTGTGCTTCCACTGCCTCTTAACACCCTCGCCTCTCTCGTTCTCCCTATTCAAACAGGTATGTTGTAGGTGGCTGTTGTTACAGTGATGTCAGATTAATTAAAACATTTAAACGGTCACGGTCAGAAAGCATTTGATTCAGCCGTTTAACAGAGACTTTTAGGATGCTGCAAAAACCTATAGGTTCTTCATTTTTCCCTTTTGCTGACACTCAGCCCAAACATTTGCTCGCACTCTTCCTCCCTCCCTTTTCAGCTAATTAACTTCCTTTTTTTGGCTTCTCTCCCCTGTCAGCAGCATCGTGCGCCTCCTATATTTCCATTTCATGTCCTTCCTTCTCCTTCTCTTCACTTATTTGTGTCATTCTCTCTTTCTCTGCCACAAACGCTCACCAAGTTCCTATTTTCATGTTCTCACTTTCCCATTTTTTAGCCCACACACGGAAAACATTGCGTTTATCCTCACCTTACTCCATTTATTCTGTCACGTAAGATAGAATTTACTTTCATAGCCGTGGCCATTTAACATCCTACCTCTGCATGTCTTCCGCACGAGAGGTGTTTCTTTTTTTGATCTGTGTTGTTGGAGCTCATCAGGAGCTCGAAGTTCTCCTCTCCTTCTCTCGTGGCGCTTCGGATTGAGGTCTGAGTACCCAGCCATCTGGGTGGGAGAGCAGCGCAGAGCGAAGCACCCTGGAAACGATCAGTGGGCTGTGTCCCAGATACTGGGAGATTATCAATGCACTGAATGAGATCACAAACCAGATGGAGTGTGATGGGAGTTTGTTAGAGTGAACAGAGTGGCATGTGTGACTATACGTTTCTTTCTTTGTGCGCACGTGCACGCACGGCCGCTTACACATGTGTGTGTGCCCTTTCTTGTGTGTTTGCTCGTGCCTGTGTAAGTGTTGGAGAGAAGAAGAAAGATTGGCAATGATGTTTTACAGGACATGCATATGGAGGCCTGGCTGTGATGCATAGCTGTGGATAGATGGCGCAGGGCTCAGGGTTCCAACTGCTCATTATGACTGATCTCTACCCAGCAACAACCCTCTCTTTTTTACACTTTTTCTGCCTTCATTCTCTCTGTCTTGCTCTCATTATGTCTTTCACTTGCAGTGTGGTAGCCTCTCTTGGCTCGCTCGTTGCAGCTCCCATTCTCCGCGTTCTGTTGTTCAGTTTTTGCTGCAGTACAATTTGCTTAAAAAAAAAATCTCCTGTTCCCTTTCCTCCCCCTCGATTTAGTAAATGGTGTCCCGTGGTCCAGCGAGGGTCCAAGAAGGAACAGTCACACTTTCAACTGCCGAATGCTGGTCAATCCACACAGCGAGAGCCAGGAAGAGCCGCACGAGCACGAGCCGCAGCAGCAGAAATATGAGACCATGCAGTGTTTTGCCGTTTCGGAGCCCAAGTCCATCAAGGAGGAAGGAGACGGTATGCAAGGAGGGAAAAAGGGAGACTAAAGTGGCACCCTATGAAACACACTTAAGCATTTCCTACTAGGCACAATTGCGTTGAATGTTATAGTTTGCTTTGATTAAGTCTAAACCATTTGCAGTAACCTTTGTGATTAGGTATAATAGATTTATAGTATGATTAGGTTCCAAGAGCGAGCAAAATAATATAGCCTGAAGTGCAAAGGTGTTTGAATCATCTGTGGAAGCATTTTAAGCATTCAGCAACCCGACCCTTTTAGAAATTGCACGCACTTATGTCAGCACGTTAAAACACTTGACAGAGGACTGAAAGACCGCTTCAGAAAGTAATTCAGTTAAAACTGACATTTTGCTTTTGAGCGTTCAATTAAAAAGCAAACAAAAGCAAGAATTTGTCTACTCGTATAACATTAGACTGAATTCTGCCCTCTTCAGTGGAGAGCTGAGTCAAGGTGAGCGGGATCAGGTTTTTTTTTTTTTTGTTTTTTTTTTGTTTTTTTTTTGAGGTAGTGTAAAGATATACACACACCATCGACAAAACCTGGAGAAAGAAAATAAGAAAGCGTGCTTGTGTTTAAGAAACACTGGTCGCCACCCAGTGTAAAATCATTTAAAGTAATAATCAGCTGCTAGTCATTCATAGGGCGTTGATTGTTGACAGTTATCTGTCTTATAACTGGATTTGTATAGCCAAATGATGAAGAGCAGTGCTGCTGCCACTCAACTTACACCCATGAAAAGTTAAGTGACACAAGGGAGACGGGAGGTTGGGCAGCTGTCATTAAAGCTCATCTATAATTCATGTACATCCCTTCCAAACCTGGACTTATGACTCCAAGGGAACCATGTGCTTTAACCATGTAATGCAACAGCAAAAGCAGTCATTCAGTACCTTTCACAACAGCTTGAACACAACAACAGAATACAAACAAACTCGACACATTTGGGAGCATTTGTGTGTAAAGAAAGAAGAGGAATTTGTGTTAGCCGCTGGTATAAACATCTGCTCGCCTTTCCAGGGAAGCGATTTTAAATTGTATGTTGTTTCTGCTCTGCTTTCGGAGTTCAGTCACTGAGAGGTCACAGGGCTATTCCAGTGGTATTCAAGGCTTTAGATGGGAGCATGAGATGCTGAAGAGTGTAAAATTCCATTACAAACGACCTTTAGCCAGAATATTTCAGGACTTATGATTGTACAGCGGCCTAAATCCCTTTTGTTCAGAGGCTATATTGCCAATCTTTAACTCAGCGGCAAATTAAAACAATAAGCAAATGTTTCACTCCAAATCTAGTTAGAGCCTTTTTTCCCCTACTCTCTGGCTTGCTTTTTGTGAACCAGCTGTTTGCCAGCCATACTTTGGCAAGTAGGCCAAGTAGGACTCGGGCCAGAGGTGTGCCAGTGTTTGTGTGTACTGAAGTGGCAAGGCAAGATGAGTGGTTACCAGTGCAGGAATCTGTCCAGCTATAGACAGAAACAGGGGGGAAGGGAGGCGATGGAAAGCAAGAAATTAATGTAGATTCACAGATTTAAGGGTCGGACCACCCAAGAGGCTGTTTAATAGGACTGTGTGTGTGTGTGTGTGTGTGTGTGTGTGTGTGTGTTAGTTCTGGCATGCATTCATTTACAAGAAACGTGTATGGGAGTGTGGGTATTACTGGCACCGAAAAGTTAGATGGCAGACTTTTTGGGGTCACCCCAGTCCTGGACTTGGCAGTGTCATATTTGCCATCAGTCAGTCAGCGCTTCACACACACACAGACTTTAATGTTGAGCCAGGAGAGGTGTCATCAGTGTTAGATGTTCCTGCAGGTGAGAGTAGCCAGAGATGGGCATTCAAGTTCGCTTACACACGTGCACACACACACACAGACACACAGGCCTTCAAAGGTCACACTTCATCATTTCCCTTGCCAGCGATAGCTGCTCCTCCTCATGAAAGGAGCGGAGCCCTGATCCCCATGCTCATTAATAACTGTATTAATTATGCTGCCTGGGAATAACATGCATTTCATTTTCTTTCCCTCCCTCTGTCTCTATCATTTACACCCCATCCCTCCCCTCTCTCCCATCCCTTCCCCCCTTTCACCTCTTCTGTTTATCTCCCTGTTTTTGTTTTTTTTTTTTGTTATATACTCCATCTCCTATTTTCTTTCCTGTGCTATTCTGTTTTCTCTTTCTGAGTTTTTAATTATTATTATTTTATTTATTGAATTTTTTTAGACTTTCAGTCGTGCCTGATTTGTGTAGCTCGCAGAGTGCCAACGAAGGAAAGACCCATGCTTCCCACGCACGAGAGCTTCACTACACGTCAGGACCTACAAGGTACACGAACAAGTCAGCCGGCAGTGAACTACAAACCACTGTTCACAGAAAACTTTGCTCTTGATTTTTTTTTATTGCATCTTTGTTTTAGCATAGCATCTTTCCATATGTGGCTTTTCAAATAAAACTTGGCCCTGCATCAAAAGAATGGTGTAATGATTCTAGTAAGGCAAAGTTCCAGCAGTACCTTATTTGATGTCAACAGCTTGTAAATCACTTTACACTACAGTTAGGGATTCAAAGAATATTATATCCTTGGTAAAGATCCTTAGGATTGAACAACTTAGTAGACCCAGCTTCCTACCACAGGCTGCTCTCTGGGAGGTAAAGTACCTGCCTGAACGCTGGCACATAGACACAGACAGCTGTCTGTGTTTCACCTGGTCTTTGATGTACCCGTACCACTTGTGTGGCACAGACACACACACACATTTAGTCACTCATGTATAGTAATTTACTGTGGTTTCCCACACAGACCTCAGTAGCCATGCATCTAGGCAGGGCTATTATTTATTTGCCTCTTTATTTGGACTGCACAATTTTAAATAATTGCCGTGATTTGTTTTATTCTAGATTGACAGCATTATTTTTCTCTCATATTTTGCTGAAAGTACTGCCTCTACATTCTTATGCCTACAAGAGCTTCTTGGACATGGTGCAGAGCTGTGAATAGTTCTATTATGGATGTTAGTTTGACAAGTCTTTAGTCAGTCCCTATGGCTGTCATTCAAGCAGCAGTGTGCTTGTCACCCTTTCAAATGCATCATGCTTTCATTTAAATTGCATTCCAGTGAGGGACAACTGTTACACTGCTGTGACTGTGTGTTTACACACGCAGCATGAGAGTACTTGTTGGGCTCTAAAGATAGTTGAGGCTGAGCTGCCCTGAACTCATTACCTGCTGTAATGAGTGTCTAAATGGTGGTCTTTTTAAATTTATACTGACAGCACTTGTAATTGTATTTCCATGTCTAATCCTATATAGTCAGGACCTTCTATTCGGTTTACTAGCACAGAAGCTATTTCTAGCGTTGGGTAAGCTGTAATTAGAATGTAAACAAAGATTTATAATGTATTCTTTAAGTAATATTAAACCACTGAGATCCTGGCCGAGTCAACAGAAGAGACATTTATTTTTAATGTCGACATTAAATCTTTACATTTGTGTATGTCAACCGAAATGCTTTCCTTTATGACTAAGATCTCTCTAATCCGGTACTGTGTGCTTAGGTAAGATAACATCCCTAGATACCAGTCTGCTACGAGCATCCATGAAGCCAGGCTGGGAAGATCTTGTGAGGCGCTGCATCCAAAGGTTCCACCTACAGAATGACGGAGAGATGTCTTTTGCAAAGAGACACCAGCAGGAAGGTAATTCCATTAACTATGAGGACAATCGTGTTTAATTTTTTGCTCTGGATATTAGAGTCATTGTGCATGGCTGCATTAGCATGAAACGGTTGTTTAAAGAGGGGCTGCAGCCACATTAAGGAAATGGTCAAATGAGAAGTGTTATTTTGCCATCAATAAAATTGTACATGTGTGCCTAGTGCTGCGACACGGCCAGGCGTTCAGCCCCATCTATCGGTTCTCCCTCTCTGACGGAACCATCGTCTCAGCCCACACCAAGAGCAAACTGGTACGCTCGTCTGCCACCAACGAACCTCAGCTCTACATGTCCCTGCACATCCTACAGAGGTATGTCCTACCTGCTCCATGTGAGTCAAAAAGAGAGACATAAACCCGAGGCATCAACTTGCTAGCATGTTTTGTCCTGTGAGTTCCCTGCAGCACTGCCTGTTGGCTTCATGGAAATTGTGAGGATGGCACGGTTTTCAAAATATGTGCTTCCAAGTGTTCTTGGTCAAAATCAGACAGCGATATGTTACACCCCCCAAAGAGAAACAAAACCAAAAAAAACAACCAAAACGAACAAACATATTTTCTCACTTCCTCCTCATGGTAAATTCATGTAGTTGTATTCATACTTTGTCTCATTGTTGGCAAACAGAAGAGTTTTATTACATGTCATATCCCATCCTTGGCATGCACATTGACATTTTTCTTGCAGTATAGTTTATACTGTATAGATTATTTACCCTTTACACTACTGATTTTCTGTGCATCTCATTGTGCATGCATTCATATGATAGTAAAAAGCGTATTTGAAGAAATGCAGAAATTTTCCTTTTCAGTTTAAAGCAGCCAGTTTTCTAAGATTTCTAACTCCCATGTAAAACTTTTGGTATTGTGTTTTTTCTAATGTATGTGTTTGTGTTTTAAAATCCAGGGAGCAGACAGTATGTGGAATGGGTCAGGACATGGGCCCTGGCAATCAGGCCACAGGGATGGCTCCCAAACCAATGAACTCCTCCACTCCCTCCATGACTCCGCCAACCCCAGGCAGCTTGCCAGGTTCAGGGCCTCAGGGCCAGGACACTACCATCAGCAGCAACAGCACGCCTTTCTCCCCCCCAGGTCCTGCTGGTCCCAGAGAACCAACGGCTATGGGGGGGCATATGCAGGGCTACCGCTTTGGCTGTCCTCAGCCACACAACCACAATGGGAGCATGCAACCACCACAGCAGGGCCCCAACTGGAGGATGAATAGTCCCTCTCGTGCCAGCCCAAGCCCAGCCGGAGGACCCCATCCACCTCAGCAGAACTCTATGCTATCACCCAGGCACCGAGGGAGTCCTGGGGGTGCAAGCAGCCCTCGTGTAGCAGGGGGTCTGCATTCACCCTCACCAGTGGGGATGTGCAGTGGAGGGCCTGGAGGTGCAGGAAGTAGCGTGGCTAGCACCCATGCTAACAGCTACACTAGCAGCTCTCTGTCAGCTCTGCAGGCCCTTAGTGAGTGCCATGGTGTAGGACACGGGCATGGACCCCCTCATGCACATACACTAGGGTCTCCAGACCGGAAAATGGGCTCCCCAGCTGGGGTCACACCAGGGTCAGCGGTAAACGCTCATCTGATGTCAAAACTTGGAGGATCCACCAGTGCAATTGGTGGTTCAGGAGACTCATTTGGACCTCATTCAGAGATGAGTCAGGGACACACCCAGGCCCAAACAGAGAGCAACTTAGTGGAGCCCAAGGAGGAGAGGGATGGACCCCTCGAGGGCCATGATGCTCACAGCCGTGCACATGACAACAAGGGCCAGACAAAGTTACTGCAACTGCTCACCACCAAGCCAGAACCCCTGGAGACGCCTCTTTCCCCTGGTGCAGGAGTTGAGGGCAAGGACCAGGCTGGGACAGGGGTCCGGGGTGGCAACACTCATGCCACGTCCCTTAAAGAAAAACATAAAATCCTCCACCAACTGCTTCAGAACAGTACATCCCCCGTGGATCTTGCTAAGCTCACCGCAGAGGCTACAGGCAAAGAGATGGGCCAAGACCAACCCCAGGGTTCCGGTAGTGCTGCTTCTGCGGCAGACATTACTCCTAAGCAGGAGCCATTGAGTCCCAAGAAGAAGGACAATGCCCTGCTACGCTACCTACTGGATAAGGATGACACTGTAATGAAGGACAAGGTCCCTAAGCTAGAGCCTGGGGAAGTGAAAGTTGAAGGGGGCAAACACCCGCAGGTCAAGGCGGAGAAACAAGATGCAGGATACGACCGTGCTGAACAGGTCAGTTTAACGGAGTTAATCTTGTTTCCTGTCTTTTTCTTCTTTGAAATGAGTAAGAGTAGAGTTACCCCAAAACTAACTGTAACCTCTTTAGCCTGTTGCAAAAAGCAAAAGTTTTCTGCCCTCTATTGCTCCACTTGCCTCTTCTCTCTGTTTTGCATGAATCTGGGTTAGGTAGCAGATGCCACGTCCATGCAGGATGTTACAGCTAAATGTACAAACAGTCAGGGAATGCAGAAGGCAAACAATATTTGTTGCGCATATATACATTCCGAATGACCATCTTATACACTGAGCTCATTGTGTATGCTCTTTATTAATGTATATAAACACATCAGGTCCTTTCACTGCCTGTGTGTTGGCAGCTGAGGGAATTTATCCGCCAGCTTCAAACAACTGTGACATTTGGAAGGAACCCCTGTGGTTCTTCAGCCATTTGATCCTGGTTGCTTTTGGCCAGATTCCTCAGGTTTGGCACCGTGCTCAGGTCAAGACTGGCGCTGAAAGAGAGAAAGGAGTCAAAGGAAGTGAGCAGGCAGAGTGTTGCTGGTGAAACTCAAAATTTCTTTGTAGCTGATGTTCTAGCAAGGCAGAGTGTTTAGAACAACCTGCTGATACCCTAATGCAGGAAAGAAACCCGGCGTCACCGACACTCACAAGCTTTCATACAGGAAACCTGCGCATGACACGCGCTACTAAACACCTATGCAAGCCTGCAAGTGTCATTCTATCACATACTCTTCACTGCTAAACCGCAGAATTACAACGAATTACATATAATTACATAAATGCCCTTCCTTTTCTTTTCTGTCTCTGTATCATTAGCTTCCTCTTCTTCGACCAGTCACGTAGTCTGGGTTGCATGCATGCCATTTAAATGTCAGTAACACTGAACAGAGGTCACATTTTTTTGTCAAAATGCATGTTCATCTTTTTATAAAAAGGTAATCTGTGTGCAAACTGTGCTTACTGTGGTTGAGGGATCAGACAGTTCAGATAACCTGGTTTGATTGTCCAATTTGAAATGTCCGCCTACAAAAGAATAACCTGCGTCAGAGTGGGTTTTAAGGGAATTTATAAAAATCAATCTTTTTTTTTAATTATTATTATTTATTTTTTAATATATTTTAGGGTTTGTTTGTTTTTTTTCTCCATTCAGAGAGAGACAGCGGCACAGACTGTCACGCAGCTATGCACGCTCACAGTGTATGTACAGTATGTGCTTGTGTGCTGGGGTACATAATGTGAAGAAGAGGGAAAGGTGATTGGTTGGATAATACAGTAAGAGCCGCTGTTAAACTGAACAAAGAACGGGAGAGGAGAGAGGTGTAGATACCCCCAGGAGAGGCCAGCCTCGGCAGGCAGAGTGAAAATGATGAGCCATATGCTCCTGCATGTCCTCTCTGCTACCATGGAGATAGAGGGGAGAGGGAGTGGTGTGTTTGCAGAACGTGCAAGAAACAATAAAGAGAATTAGAAATTGAGAGAAATCCAGATTTTAATGTGTAATGCCAAAGGGTTTTATTTTGTGGAAGTGGCCAGTATACAAGGGAACACAGTTAGACTGTATTTTAAAAGGATTTTGTTTGCCCTACATTTAAAGTGCAGCTGAAATGAGGGAATTCTGGGTTTTTGCCTTTAGTACTTTAACACACTCACGACTTAATGTGGTGACACATTCCAGTTTAACAGATCTCATTAACTAGAACAAGAGCATTTTGTTAGACGTGCACTAAGCTGAGGCTTCATTAGAGCCTTTACATGTGTGTGAGTGGGCTTCTGTTCCTTACTGGTGACTTGCTGCTTGGCCATGTGTGAGAGCTGACTGTACTAGTTTGAGTCCACTCATCCTCCTCTCCACTAACCTCACCCACTATTTTCTCGCTGACGCTCCTTCCCTTCCTCT
Source organism: Pelmatolapia mariae (assembly GCF_036321145.2). Classification (NCBI taxonomy): domain Eukaryota; kingdom Metazoa; phylum Chordata; class Actinopteri; order Cichliformes; family Cichlidae; genus Pelmatolapia; species Pelmatolapia mariae. The sequence continues at coordinate 20,801,709 of NC_086235.1, read as the reverse complement.
GCCTTTCTCGTCCTCATGATTGTTGAGGGCTGAATTATTGATGGCTGGAGCAGAGCTAAATGAGAAATCAGAGCAGAGCTCTGAAGGAGTTATGAGTATGGCTGAAAACAGGGGTGGTTCAGACTTGTACCAAACTGCCGATCAGATCGACTATTAGCGATTGACGAGACAGTTACCGGTTGTTTTCCCTGACAGTGATAATCTTTGATATTAAATCCGTAAAAGTGATTCTGCTCTTTAATCCCTAATTTAAGGAAGTCAGTTTGTTATTCCTTCATCCGATCTTTAACTTCATTTTTCATGTGCTTGCTCATGACCAAAGCATCTGGCTTTGTCACATGTTCGCTGTGTCACATCTGCTAAATAAGATTAGAAGTTTAGGTGACCAATGAAGTAATAGGCTGTATCTGACTCACTCTCTCACCTGCTTCACTATCTTTATATTTTCTGTTTTCTTAAGACTATCTCTGAAGCTAAAATTGACTTCTTATTGTACCATATATACACCAATAGGCCACACCGTCAAAACCACCTACATTGTTGTGGTGGTGCACCGTGTTCCCCGTTGAGACATGGTACTCACAGGATGTCTGAGTGTGTGCTTTTAGGTTTTCAGTTTCAGGCACCAAGAAGTTTAAAGTAGATATATTTCTTCAAGTTGTTAGGTCCTTCTTTCCAGCATGTTCCACAGATGCTCAGTGTGATTGAGATCTGTGAAATTTGGAGGCCAAGTGAAAACTTTGAACTCCCCACCATCGTTCTTAAATCATTCTTGAGGAATTTTTATGATGCAAACATTATCCAGCTGAAAGAGGTCACTCCCATCATGGATTAAGGTGTTTCTGTGGTCTGTAATATTTAGCTAGGTGATATATTTTAAAATATATCACATCAATGCGTGAATCTAAAGTTTCCCAGTTGAACATTCCCAGAGTATTAACGTACCTTCACCAGCTTGCCTTCTGCCTTCTCTTCCCAGGGTTAAAAGCCCACAGGTGGTCAGACTAGGCCACATTTCCCAGTAGTGGTGCTTTCAGTAGTGGACATGGGTCAGCATGCAGGTTTCACCAGTTTTTTACAGTAACTCTCAGACTAGTCTTCACTTCCTACACATCAGCAAGCCTTTGGTGGCTTCTTTGAGCTATCACATTTTGGCTCTTCACAAAGTGAGTCCAAGTTTTTTTCCGCTGCCTATTTTTCCTGCGTCCACCAATGTAACTTCAAGAGCTAGCTGATCAATGGACACCTAATTTTGGATCTAACTGGGGGGGGGGGGGGAATTGGTTTAAATTCTACTTCCAAAAAGCTGGAATTAAGCTAGCCTCAAAAAACTCAAAAAACTGATTTACTCAAAAAAGTAAATCAGAATGACTGAAATAACTTTTCTGCACCAAATGCAGAAGCAGAAAATCTTCACTTGTACTCCCAGTTAAATGTCAGATGTCTGTGCAAGTGTTGCAATTAATGTTGGAGCCATGTGTTGTCCTGACTTTTATTTTATTTAACACTTGTTTATATTTAGCTAACAAAAGAGCAGCATGACTCTGGGGTGACTTTTTCCTTTTTCCTTACTTGACAGTGCCATTTCTGCTTTTCTCGGCCTTTCTCACTTCCCTTTCCTACAAAATTTCATGCACTAGATCAGGGCTTCTGGAGGGCTCCTGTGTCCTTTTGAAGTCCACATCACCATTAGGGCACTGGACGTTTAATGGAAGAGTTGGAGATTACTGAGTGCGTTTGAATCTAATGATTCCAACACACTCGCATGTCACACTCGCAGTGTTGGTCCGTTACTGAATACCAAATCAAATCAAATCACTTTTATTGTCACATCACATGTGCAGGTACACTGGTACAGTACATGTGAGTGAAATTCTTGTGTGCGAGCTTCACAAGCAACAGAGTTGTGCACAAAATACAATAACGTAAAACAAGCAAAATATAAGAATGGCTAAATCTGAGAGTAATAAATATATGTACAATATATAAGAGTATATGCATTACTGGATGTGTATACTAAATATGTTTTTCTACGTGTGTGTGTGTGTGTGTGTGTGTGTGTGTGTGTGTGTATACATATTTTACAAATTAAATAGAGTAAACAATAAAATATATAGAATATACAGAGGTTGGTAGTTGGACATGTGCAAAACCAGCTCAGTACTTTGAAAGCGTGCTTTGAAACTGTATGTTAACTAATGTTTCGAATACAACTATTGCAACAGATAACAGAGTTTTTAAGTAGTGCATTTTGTAGTTGCCATTTGGATTTTTTTTTCTGCTGGACCTTTTAAAGACTCAGTAAAGAAGTTGTTAGGTCAAACATCACGATCTTACTACACTCCCTGAAAATTGCAGTGCTCCTTTCATACAGGAGCGCTGGAATAGTTTACTTGCAGTTTACTTTGATGCCTTTTATGATACAAGTGCTGTTTATAACTCACATGTGGCTTCAACTTAAAACTAGACATGTGTCCCACTTTATATATATTGTGTATTTGTCCTACAAAGGCTGCTGGAAATGTAAATCAGCTCTGCAGTGAAAAATGATCCTTTTTATGGTTTGAAAATCTTTGATTTCTTTCATTGTTTTTAAAAAAAATGAAATACAGTAAAATGGTGAGAGATGCAGAAAAGGAGGGCTCACATTGCATTACATGCACCGACATGCATTTGAAAGTGGAGTGTAACATGAATTGATAGAAATGGGACCCATTAAGGGTAAAAGCAACTAGAGAAGTGGAGAGAATAGAAAATGGGAGGAGAGAGAATCGAAGAGGAGGAGGAGGAGGAGAGCAAACTGAGAGTGTACAGAAGCATTACATCATTCCTGACCTCATTAGGGCTTTTCTCTCTCCCACCACCACCGCCACCCCCACCCCTCACTCTGTTACTCTCTCTAGCTTTCCTACATATCCTGTCTGCTTATAGCTGTGATCAGCTATGTGCGGCTGTCTGTATTCGGCTGTACTGAGATACTATTTAAATAAAATCTTCCAAGATGTAAAATAAATAAATAAATAAATAAGAAGTGCATTTGGGCATAACCGAGACAAGGCTGCAGTCCTTGAGCCGTCTAGATAATTTGTTCTATCAGGCATATTTGGCAGCCTTCTATCTGTAGCAGCAGTTACATGCCCAACAAATACATGTCATTGTCAAGTACAACATTGAAACAGTGCTGGTGTGCTGCTTTCCTGCTGTACAGTATGTCATGATCAGGGGATTCAGTGATTCTGTGTGTGCTGCACTCTGGTGGACAGTTGCAGCTAGTGCAACTTATTTACTCAAAGTCCCTCAAGCCTTGCTAGAAAGTGCCCAGATCACTTTTGTGGAATTGTAGTTTCTTTTTGGTTGTAATGCTTTGACAGTTGGTTTTTTTGTTTGTTTTTTTGTTGTTTTTTTTAAAGGGTGTGGGTTACCGAGATGTTTTACTGAGCTGCATTATTCGAGAGTTCCTGTTATTGTGTTGTCCCCCGCATCTGTGACAGAAAGATAAATACACGCCATGCCAGTGTTGTGAAACGGACACTAAGAAGTTTATTCTTTTGTGGTTCTTCCAGTTCTTTTGTTCAAGATCAGGTCCACAGCATGCCCTTGTGTTTGAGTGTGTGTGGAGAAATGAAACAGAAATTGTATAGAGAGTCCAGCTGTGTATGAATGCAGCTTCAGGCTGCAAAGAGTTGGCTCAGTACAGCTGTTTACAGTAAGGAGGCAGAGAGGAGTTCAAACAGTTGGCATTAGCCTGACTGCTGCTTATATCTGCTCTACTGTTTTACTTTGGCAGGACAAAGTTTAAGTAGCCACATGTTTTCTGTATTTGTTGTTTTCTTAGTTCAGTGGGAGTAAAATTTTGGATTTAAAAGTAGAGAACTTGTAATAAACCTCCTGAAAGAACCACTCAGCAACAGCAAAGTAGAATGAGAATCTGGGAAGCTAAGTCAAAGTGAAGTCTGGCCTAGATTTGATGTAAAGTGCTCCTTTTTTTTTCTTTCTTCTAGTTATCCTGTTTTATAAACAAGGCCAATCCCACTGAAAGACATCTCGTGGAAGTTTGCTCTCGGTAGATGTGCATAATAATAATTTAGATTTGTGCATTTACAGGTGAATGAGTAAAGGGTTTCCTAATGGGAGCCTTAACAGCAAATTTAATTCACATTTTTTTCCGCTTGTCTATCTGTCCTCTAGTCATCGGAGCTGGATGACATCCTGAATGACCTACAGAACGCTCAGCCACAGCTCTTCTGTGAGCCGCGGCCTGTTTCGTTGCCCAGTCCCATGGACAAACAGAACATCATCAATGACATCCTGCAGATGTCTGAGAGCAGTCCTGTCATGGCTGCACAACCGCAACACCGGGGCCTCGGACCCGGCATGGGACCCACTAGTGAGTCCCTTTCTTTGTTTGAAAAACAGAAAAAAAGTGCACTAACCACATTGTATATTCATAAAATACTCCAATGAGCGTGTGGCCTAGCTGCATTTATTCCTGTCTTCAGATTTTGGCGGTGTTCGACCAGGCCAGCCAGGAAGGGGTTTGTCTGTTAGAAGTGTGTCTCTGGACGTGAATATGTCCCCCCAGCAGCCGTCATTACAGTACCCCATAAGGACCACAAGCCCATACACTGTTATGCAGCAACAACAGCAGCAAGGCATGGTGGGGAACCATGGCATGATGGGTAACCAGGCTGCTATGGTCAATGCAGGTAGGTGTGATGGTTATGATTTGCAGAAGCTTGTATTTGTCTGAGTGTGTGTGATACTGCCTTCACACCTCAGTATATCCTAAAAAAAATGAATTAAATTAATGTTTAAATGCTTGTTTATGCGCAGATTGCTAGATGAAAATATTCAGTCTGTAAGAGTGGCTTATCTTGCTTGTTACTGTGCAGGTATTTAGCTACCAGAAGCTTTCTGTTTTAGTTTTGTAGTCTAATGATAAATCACATTTGAGCAGGCTTTAGCTGCATGAAGGAAACCCTGAGCCATCGTGCTCAGAGGCTAAATCTTGAGATCATTGTTTCTCAGATTACATAGTGCTGAATGTGTTTCCTCAGTTTAGATTGACTGTCGGTAATGAATCTCTTTTCAGTTTTTGACAGGTTTTTGTGAAGTGAGATTTCCACCTTTCAGTCTCACAACAGCCAAACAAGTAGAGACAGAAATGTATTTTTCTTCTCCTAGATAACTGTGGTAACACTTAGAGCTGCTCCTGAGTTCTGAGGAAGGACTTCTTTCCTCTTGTGTGTCTCGCTCACCCTTTAACGTATCATGCCATGGCACTGTGACTCACTTCCTGTGACAGGAAACAATCACCCACACTGGCACAAAGTTCTCTGACTGCTACTCCCACATATTAGTCTTTCCTCCTTATGTAGCATCATGGGGGCAGCGGGCATCTTGTGAAATCTGTCCTGAGATTTTTCTCATTGGCTCTTATCTTCGTGTGTGTGTGTGTGTGTGTGTGTGTGTGTGTGTGTGTGTGTGTTCCCCCAGCACTGATGGCTCCAAGTGCTCCACGGCCAGGCATGCAGCAGCAGGAGGGCTGGGTAGGCCCAGCCTCTGCACCTCCTATAGGAGCGCCGGGCCCTGGCCATCAAAATGCCATACAGGGCAGGACAGGACCCAGTGGTACTCCCATGAGGCCCAACAGCCAACCAGGGCCCCGACAGATGATGCAGTCTCCAATTATGCCTAATGGTAAGAGCACTGTGTACCAAAAAATACATATTACAGTGTTTTAAACGCAGAAAGAACCACACTGCCGGTTTTCAGACTGAGCAATGCAATAAAGCTATTTTCCAGCCCCTAAGAGTGTAACAGATTCTCCAGCATGTCAGTATAGAAACCCAGAACAAAATTACTTGTACTTTGTGGAAATTAGATCTGAGTTGTCAGGTGTGATCCATCTAAAACTCCTTAGCAGATATCAACTTGTCATACTTGTAAAAGCTGCCATCTAGTGGTTAACCACAGTGCAGCACATGGCGTTAACTCAGATCTGCTACCCTGCATGTTCCTTTATTTTAAAGAGTATTCACTCTTGATTCAAGTTTTCAGCTTCCTCATCATGACCCATAACTACTTCACTGTCTAATATATATCTTTTTTTCTTCCCTATTTAGCCCAATCAGATATAGACATTGGAATGGTTGGTGACCATTTCTCACAGCAACAGGCTCCACCCAACCAGACGGCCCCCTGGCCAGACAGCATGATGCCAATTGATCAGACAGCTTTTGTAAACCAGAGCAGGTAAGCTCATTACCAACATAGCTCAGTGGCATAATTTTACACAGTTAACATTTTTATTCTCATGAGACTTCTATATTTTTTAATAGTTTAACTGTTGGTCTAAATGTTTGCTGTGGCATATACAAGACAATGTTTTTAAAATATTTGTTTGTGTCTCCTCTTCACTCAGGGCTCCACCCCAGGATGATCTGCTGTGCAATACAGGGCTCAGCTCAAGTGATGGCAGCGCAGTGGACGAGGGGGCTCTGATGTCTCAGCTGTACACTGCACTAAAAGACTTTGATGGCCTGGAGGAGCTCGATCGTGCTCTGGGGATCCCTGCTCTGGTAGAACAGGTGGGATTTCCATCCTGCCAAACCTACATTATAACATTCTTGGTTTTTAAGTGATATTTTATTATTTTTGTTTGCGGTGCTGCATTTTTTAAAAATAATATATTGCTGCCTGTTTCAGAGCCAATCACTGGAGCCAGACCAGTTCCCCCAGGAACCCTCGGTGATGTTGGATCAGAAGCCCCCCATGTACACCCAGCAGTTCGGTCCCCCAGCATCACACATGGCACCGAGAGGCTACCCTGGTGGCCCCATGCAAGAGCCAGGCTTCCACCCGATGCCTGGCCAGATGGGTCCACGGCCAGGTTTCCAAATGATGCGAATGCCGGCCCGGCCAGGACTCAGGCCTACTGGAGTCGTCCCCAACCAGCCCAACACACTACGACTGCAGCTCCAGCACCGGCTTCAGTCACAGCAGGTACACATGAATCTAGACTGTCCTGACACTGCTGGAAGTACTCTTGCTCACTGATTCTTGACTCTACTATAACCTCACTCTTTAGGATCGAACACACGGACAGGAATTGTGTTTTTATCCTTGAGGGTGACATTTTAGCAGCTTCGATGACAAAACAGGAACTTTTAAATCTACCTGCCACACATTAGGCTTCCAGTGGACTTTAGCCTAATTCTAATGTAAAACTATAGATTATGTTATTTTCAAATCCCGATTAACAGTGTCTTCATAAAAATTAGAGTATTTAAGGGTTTTAACCCTCCAGGGTCAAGGGTATAATTGGCCATTTTTTCCTACTTTTAATTTACTTTATACTTAATTTTAAAAGTATAAAGTTGAAATGATTTTTTTTAACTATGAAAACCACAAATATGTTTAATGCATCATATTCATAACTTGAAATGCAAATATAAGTTGTTGTTTGCTAAATTTGTACACAAGCATGAAACCTTGGAGGTGTGTGACTCCTGTTGTCCACCTGGAGATAGCGTGTACATTTCAATCTGCCTTTGGTGGCTTTTTGGCCATTTCTGATATTCAGTAGTGGCTTCATTGACACACAATGCGTGGCCTCGTTGTTTTGACACACACAAACAAAAACATGACTACACTACACACTAACTGTAGAATCCAAACATGCTAAATGTCTCGAAACTTGCTATTTATATCGCTCTCTTTCGCCATTACTCTCACAGGTTTCTCCTTTTCCTCAGCAACCAAATACCACATGTTGCTATAGAAGTTTGTGATTGGTTGATGTGATGTATTTTTTCACCAATAGGAAAGGAGGTGTCTTGCTTTTGTTTTGTGTTAGTGCTTTGAGGGCTTTCCTTGAAAATCCTGTTTGGTTGTTTGTTTTTTTGTTTTTTTAGACACACGGCATCTCCGTCAGCTACAGAGGGTTAAAAAGTCTATATTTCCCTCTGTAACAACCATTTTCTTCTGTTTTTTCTTCCAGCAGAATCGCCAACCAATGATGACTCAGATGAGCGGTGTGTCAAATGTGAACCTACCTCTTAGAACTAATGCTCCAAACCAGGTATATGCCCACTGTCATTACATGAGCCGCCTGCACAGACATGTTGTGACTGTAGGTAGGGTTCTTCTCTTTAATAGCTTGCAGTAAATTAAAGGCTTTGATGTCAGTGTTGTGTAGACTTGCTTTTTTAGATAATGTTAGCGGGTTTTTTGGTTTTGTTTTGTTTTTTTATATTCAAACCACCTCTCTTACTTGAAGGGAACCATCAATGCTCAGATGTTGGCACAACGTCAGCGGGAGCTGCTGAGTAATCACCTGAGACAGAGGCAGCAGCAGCAGCAGGTGCAACAGGCCCAGCAGGTCCAGCAGCAAAGGAGCATGGCCATGAGGGCTCAGGGCCTCAACCTGCCTCCCAACATGGCCACCGGAGGCATGAGTAACCCTCGGAATCCCCAGGCCAACCCCCAGCAGCTCCCCTACCCGCCCAGCTACGGTACCAGTACAGGCCTGGCCTCGTCACCTCCCCCTACCAGCTCCTTCCCCTCTCCTCTCTCCCCCAGCCTGCCCTCTCTTACCCCCAACCTCCACCTGCATGGCACTTCCTCCTCTTCCTCCACTCCCTCCTCCTCACAGATGATGATGGGAAACACAAACATGATGGGCGGACAGTACGGGGCCGTACTCAGCCCCCAAATGCAGCACAGTGCCTTTCAGTTTCCCAACTCAGGTACTGCTCCACCACCCCAGCCAACCACACACCTCACCCTACAACCTGTGTTCGTGTGTGTATGTGTGTGTTGATGTGACCACCTGAGCTGCTTCATGTGCTTTTCGGTAGCTGCTATCATGCAATTTATAGCTTTATATACTGATGACTATAATAATCAGCTTCCATTGCATCATGCAAATCATACTTAATATTCTCCTCTTTAAAACGGAATAACTTGTGAGTAGTTGTCTGTAAGTGTGGCCATATGTCTTTATTATTTTGTGCGCTGTCCAAAAGGGTGACCTGGCTATTCACTCTTGCTCCACCAGGGGACACTAGAAGCACAATAAAGCATTATTTCATGATCCACACTGATGCCAAACTCTAAATATTGTGATCAGTAAGGACATGAATCATCTCTGGTACCTGTCAGTCTAACAGCTTGACATGCAGCCTGGGTATGATCTATATAATTTGGTAATCTGGTTTGTTAGAGAACTTTTTATTTATGGCTTATGGGTGCCTGTAGAGCAATAGTTTGGTCTCTCTCTCCCCTTTCTCCCTCCTCACCTATCTCCCGATCCATTTTCTTCCTAGTTCTCTGCCTTCTATTTGTCACATGCATGAAGGATATATAAAATTTTTACTAATAATTCTAGAATGGGCTATTATCACGCGAGGTGTTCGTCAAACTGTTTTGTCTTTATGTGGCATGTTTGTGTCATTTGCATGGAGTCGACTACACTTCCTTACTCATTGGATTGGTTTATTAACGAGTCTCCGTGGGCTGAGTCGGGCTGACCTCTTTTGATCCACAGGTATGAGCCAACAGGCAGATGGAACATTTGGAGGTCCCGGCACACCACAGAGCCCTCTGCTTTCACCCCGCATGGCCCACACACAGTCCCCGATGATGCAGCAGGGCCAGCAGAGTGCTGCTTTCCAGGGTTCCCCTGACATGAATGGATGGCCGCAGGGTAATATGGGAGTCAACAGGTAAGGATGGCTGATGCACCTCATTACAGCATCAGTTCATGTTGTCAACTCGAGTTCTATGAATATATGCGTAGCTATTTTTAGGAAGGGCTCGTGAGGAGATTCATGATTATCAACAGTATTGTTGATATCCATAGAGAGTATTGACATCCATTATCCATAGAGTTGTTTTTACCACATGTTAAAGATGAAAAACTTGCCAGATTTCTCTGGCTGACCAACCAGGTCACACCCCAAAGTGAGTGTTGTCATGTACTTTTCTTTCTGCATTCATACTATTGATTTTGTGTTTACTTACACAACTTCTCTCTTCTCCGCAGTATGTTCTCGCAGCAGCAGGCATCGCCGCAGTTCAGCCAGCAGAATAACAGCAACATGTACAACGGCAATGGCATGAACCTTAACAACGCGTCACTGGCCTCCAACATGGCAACCAGCAGCATGGGCCAGATGGCCGGACAAATGAGTGTCACGTCCATGGCCTCGGGTCCCTCACCTGGCTTGCCCTCCATGGGGCAAGAACAGGTAAATACTTTCAGGCCAGTCCAGATACATTGGTTCTTTAAATGAGACAACATTAGGAAGCTTTTTTATTTTTTCTCATTGGTGAGAGCAAAAATGGTGAAACTTGAGTGGTTTAGGAAATACCCACTGGGGTTTCTCATCCTTTCACAGTCGGGCATCATTAGGCTTGGCCTGACTGAATTAGAGGTGTTCAGGGGCTCCTGTAATATCCTCAGGGTATCTCTTTACAGTAGTACTCCGTAGAAATCAGTTCCAGGTTAACAGAATGGACCCCACAAAGTTTTACACAGTAATCAGGGGACCAAGAAATACTAAAAGGCTTTTCACTCCACTCTTGGCTTCTACTATCAGTGTTTGTCTTATCATACGACCCCGAGTGTTTGGGTACACTTACTGAACCAGCAGGCTAGTGAATAATTTAGTTGTTTACGTAACTCTTCTTGCTGTAGTTCTGCTGCATAACTTGAACTTAGAGGTCAGTGATGTAATTAGCAATGTGCACTTCCAAGCCGGAGCGTTGAGACTGTAGACGGCTAAAGACTGGTATGCCGATCAAAGACCGGTCTCTGTCAGCTGTGGACTCACGAGCTGGTTGACTTAACATGGAGAGCTTGACTCCTTAAGGCCTCAGATCTGTCAGATCGCCACAGCCTTTACACATTCAGGAGAGTGACCCTATGTCATTAGGAGAGGTGAAGTCATACTTGCATGTAGATAAGCTACTTCTCCCACTCACTAAATGTGAAAATGTTTTCACTTTGGCAGCACTTAGTTGCTGGTGTTTATCATTGTTTTAATGTCGTCCAAGTTAATCCTTCTTCCTTTGTCTCACTGGTATTGTTAGCTTGGTATATGGAAAGCACTGTTGTTGTCCGCGATGCTTTTAAGCCAATAAAGGGCCATGAATATTTAACCAAGGGGCTGCCATTCGATGTCTGCACTTGAGACTGTTGTAACACACCAGTATACGTGTCACTTGATTTATCTCCCTTGCAGGATTATAGAAAAATATTGGCACTTAGATTATTTCAATTATTTACTGTTTGCCCATTAGTGCGGGCATCTGTGATTTACCGACTTGTTTTTGAGCCGACGATGCACTCCGCTCTGCAAACAAGTTTAGGTTCTGCAAGTTCAAGTTAACCAGTCAGATGTGCTGCTGTTGAATTGCGGATTCAGTAACTGCCTTTCTAGTTGGGACTTACAGTGTGCCGTTTCTCTGCAGAAATACTGTTGACCCCCATGGAGCTACTCACCTGGACCTCAGTGATCAACCTGGCTCAAGAAGCGCGTCGGCCCTTTAATTATTTAAAAAAACAAAAGAGAGAAAGAAAGAAAACACGTAATCAACCGACTGCCCCTTGAACCAGCCAGGCCGTGCCCTGACCCCTGACCCCTCGCACCTCCCCAGCTCAAGTTTGCCGTCTGTCCAACTGGACCCCACTCAGACACTGGCTGGGGAAGGATCGCGGATATCTGTCCCAACAAGCCTAATCCTCCTGGAGGGAGAGCCTCGTGACGAGCCAGTCAATCTGCCTGTCCACCTGCATTCACCGTAGTGTGACTTACTGTAGGCCTCCTGGTGGGGTACACTGACTTAAGGGGGCAGCAGTGGGTGGATTTTGTTCAGATGAATGTATTCCTCTCAGTGGACAGCGGCCATTTACAATCTCATCTCGAAAGATCACATACACTGATTTCTTCTCTTCTCCACCCCCTCCCCCAACTTCTGGATCATTGGAGACATTTCCACATAGTTCCGAATGGCAGCAAATACTCCCAAGTTATGTTCACACTTATGGATGGAGCTCAGACACTTAGCCGATTTTGCCTTTTTGCTGTTCTTTATTTTATTGTTTTTGTTATTATAATTATTATTGTTGTTGTTGTTGTTGTTTTTTAGATTTTTCCTATTTGTTTGTTTCTGTTTGTATTTTTCTTGTGAAAATTTAAGATGTAGAGTGAAAATATGGTGTTTAAAAAAGAGAGTGACAGAGAGAAACTGAACGTGGGGGAAAAAAGAAAACACTGCAGAAGACTGGTTTGAATGGTGAATTCTAAGATTAGATTAATTAAAGAGGTTTATATAGTGTATTAAATTAAGTTTTATTTTCTGTATAGATTCATTTTAATTATTGTAGATTATTCTTTATCTTAGTAGCAAGAAGAAGAGTATTTCTAAAATTGTGAAAGAGGCACTTCTTTTTATAATTTTAACAGCAATGGTTGTATTCTTTCTGAGAAGATTCTTCTATTAACCTGAATGGTGGATTTTGCTTTGGTCATGTAGTTTCAGAAGATGTCAAAATCAAATATAGTTTGAAATGAATTACAGAGTTTGTACATACCAATAAGTAAAATCGTTTTCTTTCCTATTTATTTTATTCCTTGGGGCTTAACGTCTCCCAGCCTGGTCCCCAACTGCCTCCTGAAGCAGAGCAGTTTTTTGGGGGGATTTGTGTGTGTGTGTTTTTTGAGGAAGTGGAGGGAGTACCTTCACCTTCTTAAAGTTCTGGTACAGTGCAGACAGGGGTGCGGGCGGGAGGTAGGGAGGGTTGTAAATGGGTGTGCTGTGTATACAGTGTACAGATTATCGCTTGCTTCTCTGCCTTTAGCATAGAACACAACAAAAATAAATAAAAGAAGAAAAAAATCAATTCAACACAGCCATACAGTAAAAAAAAAAAAAAAAAGATAAAGTGTGCTTTCTATGTTGTCTGGAGTGGAAAAATGCTTCATACAAGCTGCTAGGTGCAAACTGTTCTGTGTGTTGTAAACAAGCAATAACAATTACTTGAGAATCTTTTGGTTGGTTTGTTTGTTTGTTTGTTTTTTTGGTTTGATTTTTTTTTTGTAATTTTTGTACAGTTTCCTGGGAAAAAAGGACACGTTTTTCCTCTGCGTTTGGATGCAGTATTAAACACAGTTTTTTATTGCAGTTTGTACCAAGAAAGTCTACATCCACAGACACACACACATACACAGCGCACACACACACAGCGTTCCTATTAGATTATGCAGCATAGGCTGAGATCTGGAGAGGGAGTTAGTTTGTGGTCCCCATATTGACACATGCCCTCTCTGCCTCCAGCCGTTCTTCTATAGCAGAGGTCAGAGTTAAGACTGCACGCTTCACAAGAGCTGCTCTGACAGACACTTAGCCATATTTTATGACCTCAGGCAGTTAGTTCACCTATAAAGTGTTCAGTAATGGCCTGCTTGTTCTTGTGCCCCACCAGACGGGGGGGTTGGTTTGGCCTTCACAAGATCTAAAGCGAGTCATCTTCTCTAACCTCAGAAGATTTTCCTCAAAAAAAAAAAAAAAAAATTTTATATCGACTATTTTAACCCAGGACAGACTTTGAGCAAGCCAAATAATCTTCACATTTCAATTGGATTTCTGAATTCTACTCATTTTCTTTTTATTTATTTATTTTTTCTAAGTAACCATTTGATGGTTACCATGGTTTGGCCCACAGGAAAAACAAGAAATTTATGATGATGTCACTCAACAGGGTCTGATGTAAATGTTACATCATAAAACAGGAAGAGAATCACTCTGAATGTATTGTCCATAAAGGCCTAAGGATGTGACTGATGGTGCATTGAGGTGTGGACAACATGTTGTGCGGTTACACCGTGCTCTTCTCAGTGTTTCTGAAGTTATCCATTGTTGCTTCTTTTTCCTTTTTTTTCCACTTTTAATTTCTGTATGCAATTTGAAGTTGTAGCAATTCAACTGTGGAACAAAGGAAGCCTGCATTAATGCTTTGGTTGTTCTGCAGGTGCTTTTTTTTGTTGTTCTTGTTGTTGTCGTAGACCTACAGGAGATCCCACCTTTTTGATAGATGCTGTTTTGATTGTACAAGGAAAAAAATAAAAGATACGGCCGTGCAGAATCAGCCTTTTGAGCCATTTTAAAAAAAGGAATCACAGCCCTTTGCAAAATTTCCAAAGATTGTCAAGATTTTAAAAAGACTTAAAGCCATGTTGGTAGCAGTGCATTTTTTTTTTATAGCACTTATAATGAGGACAGGAGCAAATAAATGATTTTTGCCCCTCACAGATATCCAGGCTTTGGACCCATGAATCAAAAATATTTTTTTCCTCTGTAACTTATGGTTTTGAAGAACTTTAAATGCCCTTTTGTATTGTCTGCCAATTTCTTAGAGCTAAGATGCAACCTTGAAATGCTAAAAACCCTAGCATAATGCCTTAGATTTTGTCCGTTCTTGTACATTACACCGCTGTCTGTATAAATTTGTATAATGACTTGTGTACAATATTGAATGGGTGCATCATTGTTCAACTCTTCTCAGCTGCTGGGAACTTGGTCACGGTTCTCCTTTGCTCTCTGTTCCGTGTTGGGTCATCTCCTCGCCCTCCGCTCACTGTTTGTATGGACAAAGGTGATGATACATAGGGATACCGAAGCAATATGTAATATACTCTATGGACTTTCTGAAGAAAGCTTACTGTTGTGTTTTACCCTCCTCCCCCCGAGATCTTTTTTCTGCATTGTTCACGAGTCACACTGTATACCCGCATCGATCATTGTACCCCTAGTGTGTGTGAGCGTTTTATGCAAAGTTAGATATACAAGAGAAGTTAAAACCACAGTTATGCAAGTTGTGAACTAATATGGCTTCGCTGATGCTATTTGCCTTGTAAATAAAGAATTCTGTTATTGCATTATTTAATCGAGCTACTCTTATTTCATTTCCCAGCGCACGAAGATTTGTGTTCAGGTTTTGTTTTTTTAACTGAAACATAACAAAGTTATTAGCTGGCTACTTAGTGACCTCTTTATTTAGTTTTTCATTGACATAACAAAGTTGAACAAATATATTTCAGTATATGATAAGCTATTGTAAATGTTATATAATTGGTAGACTTTTTTTTATTAATATAAAAGATCACAAGTCATCGAATCGCCAAAAGTTTCGAATGAAATTTTTCATTCGCCAGTAAAAACTGAGCTTTTTAAATGGTTTTATGAAGGTGTAGGCCTCTTATGTTTGTTTTTCTTTTCCCAAAAAACACAAGAAGCTCCGCTGATCTAGAGCACAAGAAAATTACCTGTTTAAAATTAGCAATAAAAACCTTTTATAAAAAAGCAAACAACTTTACATTTGCACTTTACTGAAGTATTGATGGGGATTGGTTTAAGGTTTTTTTTCTGTATTCAATGAAGGTCGGAGCAGTGATCTAATAAATGCCTGGTCATTTCCCCGCTATTTTTTTTTTTAATCTCTTCTTTATTTCTAGCGTCTAAGTGTTAAGCACGATAATACACTCCACGCCTCGTGAGCAAATTGAAATCTTAGGCTCATTCTCATAATCGGCCTCACTTTGGCAAAGAGAGCCGACTCCGAAGTGCAAAGAACACGGGGGTGGGTTGGCCCTGAGAAAATCTATTCCTATGGGGTGGGTGGCATTGAAATGCATGAGGTTGAGCTGACTCCCGGCCAATAGGAGTAAGGAGATGGCTGTATACGGCATAGGTGCCCTCAGATGACCACAGAGCAGCACATCCTCTCTTAAGTTTCGGCTGCTCCCGGCAGAATCTGAACGTTTGTCTGCAGTGTTTGATTTTAGAGCACGGGAGGTTGTTCAAACTCTGGCCTGTGGGCATGACGGAGACATCGCCCGCGTGAAGCTCCTCTAATTTTTTTCAGAAGGTAAGCTTCTTTATTAAAGTTCACAAAGATGTTTGTAGCGGTCCGCTTTAATTTCACTCATTTCACATGATTCCTAATTTGTTTGTACCTTTAAAAAAAAGTAATTTTTAAAGCCCCCCCAGCGGGCATTACGCACTCCTATCACGACCCTATTTCCCTTCATACAGCGGGCTGATTGTAAAAGTCATTAAAAGCTTCATTAATGTTGACCTCTGCTCTGGCCAGCGGTTCTTTAATTAGTGTCATGACCCTGATTTGTCTCTCTATTTACTGGCTGACTGGTAAACTGTTCCTAAAAAGCACACCACCACGCAGTGGGGTCATTTGAAAAGCCTCTGATGAACATTTGATGTGTGGCTTGTGTGTGACCCCTCAGCTGGAAATAATGCAAAATCGGCTGTCCGAGTTCACTGCGGATTGCTTTCCCCCTTTACTCGATATGTGTGCAGTATTTTCATTTGTCGCCGACAGTTTCATTGCTTTTCATTTTAAAAGAAAAACACTGCGAATCTGTTGTAGATTTCAATTTCTTAGCCATAATCATCTGCAGTTTGTATCAGTTCCATATTTAACCAGAGGGTTACCAAGCTTCTTAACACGTTTGGAAAAATCTTAAAATATTTGGAGGAAATGTTCATAACTGGAGAGCGAAGTAAAGTCTTACGTTCATTAAAATAATCAGTTCTGGTGGGTTCGGCCTCTTTTGATGTCCTGTTTCCTTTTTTAGATTTCTTACATTAAACTTTTATGACTACACCCCCTCCCCTCTACCCACGCTCCCACTTGCTTCTATCTCTCTCTTCCCCACAGAAGGCTCATCATCTCCATTTGACCCTTTGCCTCACCTCCTGTGCTGTCATGTCGGTGTCCCTGTCCAGCATCCCTGTAATGCTGAAGGAGAAGAGCTATCCAGCCGGCATGCTGAAGGGCAGTCCTGCCCGGAGCTTCTACCCAGTTCCTCTCCCCGGCCCTCATCACTATGTGGACTTCTTCCCGCGTACGCACAACCTTCTCCACCCGCTGAAGTCCCTCGGTCGTCTGGTGTCGGACGCTCAGGCTTCCCTGCCGCTCAGCCTGCACGGCGGGGCCACTCCCTTTCTCGGCCAGGCCGGCCACAACGCCTCGGTCCTCCACGAACACATGTTGAGCGCCTCCAGCATCCCGTATCTGAGCCAGATGTTGCCCGGACACCCACTCTACTCCAAACCGGAGGAGCTGGCTGCTGTGGTGACCGAACACGCCGCCGGTCCGCTGTCTTCAGACTTCAGCAGCCCGTCCAGTGAACGGTCTTCTTCTGCTCCTACATCCGCCAACACACCGCCCAAGGAGAGCTTCCTTCGGCTCCGGAGCGCGGACCATTCACCAGAGAAAAAGGGCGCATCGTACAACTTCAGTGAGGACGACTTGTTCACGGTGCTCTACGGATACTCCGGCAGCCAGGAGCGTAGCGTGGGTCACGCCATATCGGGAGTGGCCCTGCCGGAAAACTCAAGTGAGAATTCAGATTACGGACTATGGATTAAAATGACTGGCGTTTCATTTTGTTTGGTGTGCGATAATAAAAACTGCCCTTGATTTCACGTTATCCCCCAAACATAAATGTTTCCCTGTGACTACTATTATAGCCGAATATAACACATAGATCAGAATCTTTGTAATGCAGTTAAAGATGAAACACTACTCAAATACTCCCGTTGAAATAGTAACGAGAAACCTTTTTTATCTCCCTATTTTGTTCACATTTGTTTGTTTTCTCTTTAGTTTCTGACTCACACATTTTCCCACTGGACAAAGAAACTCTTGAACTTCCAGAGGGTAAGAAGCCACCATTTTTATCTATTTATTTATTTGAATCACCTTTACGTGTGTCCTTGATTGCATGATAGAGTGCTGAAATCTGAGACAGCTTTGGCTCTGTGCTGCAGGGTTAACCATCCTCCAGGCATCCTGGGGAAACGCTTCGAGCTGTGGTGTTTTTGCGGATAAACGCAGTATTCCTAAAGGCGCCCGTTTTGGACCTTTCCAAGGAAAACTGGTCAACACCAGCGAAATTAAAATATACGACGATAACACCTTGATGTGGGAGGTAGGGTGGTGAATTGTCTCCTCATAGTACTGGTCTTTAATTGGATATTTTTTGTCGGTATTTCTAATACTTTTAACACACCCTGCAGGTGTTTGAGAACGGCCGCCTCAGTCACTTTGTGGACGGAAGAGGGGGATCTGGAAACTGGATGTCTCTGGTGAAGTGCGCTCGCTTTCCCGAGGAGCAGAACCTGGTCGCCGTGCAGGTCCAGGGCCAGATATTTTACGAGGCCTGCAAGGAGATCACGCCAGGCCAGGAGCTTTTGGTGTGGTACGGAGACTGCTACATCCAGTTCCTCGGGATCCCCCTCACACTGAAAGACCCCAGAGAGGACAGCAACGCGGTGCCTCCCTCTGAAGGTCAGGATTTAATCTTCTTCACTTTTTTAATCATCGTACATATATTTAGTTTGTTTTTAAAAAAAAAGTTTTTCCCCAGATGCAAGCGAAGGCTTCAAGTGTGACAGATGTGGGAAGGTGTTTGCGTACAAATACTACAGAGACAAACACCTGAAATATACGCGCTGCGTGGACCAGGGGGACAGGAAGTTTCCGTGTCACCTCTGCAACAGATCTTTCGAGAAGAGGGACAGATTACGGATCCACATCCTCCACGTCCACGAGAAACACAGACCTCACAAGGTAAAACATCCCTGCATCCGTCTTGCTTTTGTGAGGGATTTCCACACAAACCTCCCTTTACATGGTTGTGGTCTGTGGAAAGTTTTAGATGGTGCTGAAAGAACAGCTCCCACACTGCGTCACAGGTATCTTCAGATTTTTATTGGACGTAAAAAAAATAAATAAATAAATAACATTTATACGAGACTTGCATTTTGTTTTGTTTCTGAAAAGCGAAAACAACTCCGAGATGTATTTAAACACATTCACAAAATGAGGTTAGGTTCTTTTTAGCTTTATTTTGAGCTTAATGCATTCGAGTGACACTTTGTGTATGTGAATTTGCTGCAGTGCTCGGTTTGTGGGAAAAGCTTCTCCCAGTCCTCCAGTCTCAACAAACACATGCGCGTGCACTCGGGTGAACGTCCGTACAAGTGTGTCTACTGCAATAAGGTAAGAAGCTTTTTTTATTCTTTCTAAAGTTGCGTTTGGCTTGACAAAGACAAGACTGTTTGACAATTGGCTCGATACCAAAGAAAAATAGGAATAAATCCTGGAATTCGACTTAATTGCTGGTGCCAGAATATTTTGAATACGCCATGGGTGTGCTGCCAAAAATAAATATATACAAATAAAATAAAATGAAAATCTTAGAAACATTAATTGTTTTACAGCAATAACGACACTGTCCTCTGAGAGGTTTTTCCCACCCTGCTTCTATTAGACCTGCAGGCTTTCTACTCGTTCCTCTTTAAACTACATCCGCAACCATTTCGGGTTTCCTCCTGTTACGGTGCATTTGGCACGCGCCTCTCCTTATTGTTCCTCGCGGAGGGCACGCTCTGCATAGACACTTACATGCTAATTATCGCCAGATGTACACTCACCCCTTTGTCTGCCAAGATTATACTTTTATTTTATGGCCCTGGAATGAGCAGAAGTTTTTCTTTGTGTTTTTCGTTCTTTGTTCTCGATATCCTTCCCTTTTTATGTGGACTGTGGACGTTTTGTTCAAGCTATTCCCCTTTATCCTTTATTTCGACTATTTTAGGAATGTGGCACGAGCCCAAAGGTTTTTGCCGCCTTTGAGCACTAGGCTGCCCCTAAAAATGCCACAAAAAACAGGAAAAAGTAATCCTTTAACAAAAGTGTTTATGAAATGTTAAGGAGCATTTAAAAAAATAAAAAACAAAAACTTTTTCTGGCAAATATATATATTTTTTAATGGCTCCCTTATTTACGCTTACCCAGTGTTTTAAACTCCACTCTCCCAGGCCTTCACTGCCTCCAGCATTCTGCGCACACACATCCGCCAGCACTCCGGCGAGAGGCCCTTCAAGTGCAAGCACTGCGGGAAGGCCTTCGCCTCCCACGCCGCCCACGACAGCCACGTCCGTCGGACGCACGCCAGAGACAAGCCGTATCCATGCGAGCTGTGCGGAGCGTCTTTCCAAGAAGAGCAGGAGCTTAAATACCACATGAAAAGCCACAAAAGTAAGCGCTCGATTTAAAATACCCGCCTGGGAAGTGTTTTAGGCTAACAGCATGGCATCAGGTGTTTTTTTATGGGTTCAGACGTTTTTATGGGTGCTGTCTAAAGGAGTTCATTACAGTAAAGCAATTGAAGCAATCGAATATTAAGAGGAATAGAAGTTCAGTACAATTATTATTATTATTAATAATAATAATTAGACCTGCAGGCTTTCTATTATTATTATTATTATTAATAATAATAATAATAATAATAATCCATAATAAAATTAGCCTAAGACAGTTGAAATATTAATTAGCTTTGCTACAGACTGCTGTTATTGGCAATGCCCTTCAAAAAGAAAAACAACTACTGCAAACTGCCAAACTAAAATGTTGCATACTTTTTTTTTAACTACATATTTTCTGGTACTTTTCTTCCCCGCAGAAAGGCAAATCTTGGACAGCACCATTCTCCCGTCTTCTCCGGAGAGAGGATTGCAGGAGGAGTCCCTGTTTCCGCTGAAGGACCATCAGAAGAATAGCGGACAAAACTTTCCTTACAGCGGCTTAACAGTTTTAAATCCAGAATATCGGCCCTGGAACTAGACTCTACTTTCTTCTGTAAACATGACTGATCCTGTGATATATATTAGATGATTTGAGACAGCACAAACACAGCGAAGAATCTTTACGCAGTGTTTGTGGTGAGACTGTGAAAGATGAAGGTAAATTTGTTGTACAGGCCTATTTAAATAGGTGGATAATAACTGGATAATTTGAGCTGCTGGGCAACTGTGTCCGCGTCTATTTATATGAACATGTTGTGTATTTTCATGTGGCTTAAAGCTTCTCCACTATTGTTGTGCGGGACAGTTTTGATGCATTGTAATGCCTATTATTATTATTATTATTATTATTATTATTTCCTTGCGTCATCTACCGCTTCAAAAGCAAACCTATTTTATCGCTGTAGATTTGAGTCGATTTGTGTATAAATGTACCCCTCCTAATTTATAATGTATGATAATGTTTTTTACTGCAATGTTAAGCTGCCAGAAAGCAACTACAAGTGTCGTCGTTTGTTCACTTTGAGCGTCCACTTTTTCATGGTTAACCTAAAAAACAAAAATCAGCGCATGCAACAAGAGTGTTTTTGCTCTTGTTTATTTCCGAATGTAGAAAATGTATTTCTAAAAAGAATAAAATAAATTAACACTGCCCAAACTGTGCACTCTGGCTTGTTAATAGTCTTAAAGGGTTTTGTTGTTGTTGTTGTTGTTTTAATTTATGTTTTCATGATGAATAAAACCTTTAAACAGTTGTTATTTACCATTACAACCAAGAAGCAAGAGTTGTATTTTATATAAATTAATATAACTGCATCTCAACATGCCTAATGCAATCTCCATTCCCAGTTCCAGACATGCATCCATCCAGTCAGGCACATGTCACTCCATATGCATTTACAGTCTGCCGAGCTCTTGTTTTTTAAGCCACGTGATGAATTGGATGCATCATGCTCACAGTAAAAATGAACAAACCCCACTGGACCAAATGAATGACAATGAAATGAAGCAGTAAGGGTCATTTCTCCACACACAAAGGCAGTCGCCATGACTGACATCTGCCCTCATGCTGGCACAAACTGTCCCACATGTGTTCCCCTGAGATCAGATAGATAGAGAAAAGTGTGTGTGTGTGTGTGTGTGTGTGTGTGTGTGTGTGTGTGTGTGTGTGTGTCTGTCTGTCTGTGTGTGTGTCTTAGGGTTAATTTAAGGAAAGCCCCAATTGGTAGTGTGGTGGTGGCAACAGCATGAGGTCTGACAGATGACACAGTGTCCAGTCTTTGTCTCTGTGCTCTGTTATGTCACCTTTAACCTCTTGGCTGCCATCCTTCAAACTGTTTGGATGAGTAATAACAATCACACTGCAAAGGTAGGTTCAAGTAGAACATAGAAGAGGAAAACTATGAAGCAAGACACTGAAGAAAGTGATCGAAAACACATCACGAAGCACGATATTTTACAAGAGCCAGTAAAAAAAATTAGACATTCAAAGTTGCTGTCAGCTCAGAGCAATTAAAGACTGAAAATTAGACTTCCTCCTGGGTTGTCTGCAGAGATAAGAGCAGTAAAGAGATTAGCAATCACTCCAGCCTCTCTGTTTATTTTCTATAATGGATGGACAGCAGTCGTCAGGGTCAGGGGTCACCTCCTTACTCAGTGTTTAACAGCCTCCCTCTCTCTTCAAATAGCCAAACTATGGATGCTTGAGCAAGTGTAGATCAACCTTCAATGGACCAGCCCCTCCCACGTATACAACCCCTCAAGCCACCATGAATGGGCCCACTGTGAAAAGACAAGATACTCCCCTTTGTGGTCTTCCAGGAGCAAAAGGGGTGGAGGAGAAGGACGGGACAAGAAACAAAGACAAAAAGAAAGACAGAAGGAGAAAAGCGAGAATGAGCTGCCAGAGCTGAAATACTGAGATTGTTAGCATGCTGTGCTAAAAGACTGGTTTTACTAGCGCCTCTGTGATTGGCTGATTTAGAACTCAGCGCTAAAGCCTGAAAGAATTTTTATCTAGGTCGTTTATGTGGATTGATTTCACACTTAACCTCCTGGCAAGCTAACAGGGCCCTCTAAAGGGCAATCCATTGGATTCATCTCTGTATTAATGTGATATTAATGATGGGAGGAGTGGAGTTTTTATGGCAGTTAATTCCCTCTGAGGTTGAAGCAATAGAGCATAACATTCCACAAAGCAGTTTCAATACTTTGATACTCTGTAACACTCAAATGTGTCCCGTAAGAGTGCAACATTCAGTGGTATGATTCAAATATATTAGCAATCACTCCAGCGCTCCCTCATGTAAATGCATGATTAGCTCTTCTCTTCTCTTCTCTCATACAGAGCTGAGTAGTCAAATGCTCTGATGTATTAGCTTCTATCGATTGCCTAATAGCTGTCAGTGTGTATGTGTGTTTGTGTGTGCTGTAGTCTGATGTTGAGGCTAGCCGTTGCTCCAGACAGGCCTCAGACCTTCAGCTGAGTGGACTCGTAAAATACAACCACAGCAGCTCTGCGTCCATCTGTGCCTGAGCCTGCGTCAAACCACACAGCAACTCACTGATGAAAAAGATACATGAGAAACTTTAAAACATGTTTCTTCTTGTTCTTTATAAATGGTCAAAGTTTATTTTTGATTCCTACTGCCCCCTTCATCCAGCGTTTACCTGATTGTGTTTTGCATTTCGGTCAAAATATGCAATTTATGCACAAAATATACACAAAAGAAAAAGCTGACAAGGGTGACTTTCTGTACCACCTCTTGCCTGAACTCTCTTAGCCAATATACAGTTCAGTTTTATTTCTATAGAGCTAAATCACGTGTCACAGGTTCAAGGGGCTTTATATTGTAAGGTAAAGACAGTGCAATAATACAGAGAAAACCCCAACATTCTGACGACCCATGAGCAAGCACTTGGTGAGAGTGGGAAGGAAAAACTCCCTTTAACAGAAAGAAACCTCTACACCAGTCAGGGAGGGGCAGACATCTGCCAGATTATTAATCGACATAAATAATTGAATATAACCTTACTGCTGACGACTAGTATTTCACCAGTGGGATGTGATCCATTGTTCATTATGGTTCTCACTTTAGACAGAGTTCTCCTCTTTGTCACCATAGCGGCTCTGTGGTGTAGCGTTTTGACCATTTGATTAACTAACAAAAGATCCCTGGTTCAATCCTAGGAGAAAGCTCAAACCCAGAGGGATTCGTGTCAGGGAGGGTGTCTGGTGTAAAAACTCAGCCAAACCAAGCATGTAAAGCTTCCTGCTGTGGAGACCCCCTGTGAATAAGGGAGCAGCTGAAAGTAGATTCTTTATCACAATGTCCAGAGAGTCCGAAGAAGAATCAGAGGAAAGATTCTGGTCCTCTCTCAGTGATTTGTTTATTTCTCTATCATCTGTTGTTTCACTTGTACTTCGAATGACTGTAATGCATCCTTCATTTAATTTAATTTTAATGAATTTTATTAGTTTCATGTTGTTCAACAGCATGTAGGCACTGACTCTGCAGTTGTTTTTGATTTTTGCATGTGTTAATTCCGTCTTTTAAATCTACTTTGTTGCATTTTTAATCCCAGCTTTCTGACATTTGGTTCATCCTTACAGAGAAGGTGTTCTCTGTGTGACCCTTTCATTCAAAGAAATATTAGACTTAAGTCATTTTAGTTTGAAAGGACCTACTGAGCTATGCCACCCCCTCCTGTTCCCTCAGCTGAGAGATGAAGCTGATCAGCTTGTGTCCTGCCATTCATGCCTCGGGTTGAAGATGTTTTCTTCGGCCAGTGATTTCCACTGGGACAGTGGACAGTAGAGGAGTAGACATACAGAGAGGATCAGCATCCTGCATGCTGCTGGCTGGATGAAAGCAGATCAAACACTGTCTGCAAAGCCCCTCCATATTGCTCCTGAGAGTGTGTATCCTCTAGGTGGGATTGGTGTGTGGGGTGGGCAGATGGCCTTATCCTTCCCTGTGGGGGCTGGTGTGAGGTTCCATTGTGGTCCCATGGGGCAACATATTTGCTGACACACACGCTTACAAACACACACCTCACATAACCCCCTGCAACTCACAAAGCAACCTATGAGAATCTACTGTATACATTATATCTGAGTCTTCTGGTACCTATCTATCTATCCATCTATCGATAACCATCCATCCTGTTTGAACTATTTAACCCCTGATGGATTGCAGGGCTTCTCTTTCGAGTCAATTCATATGCAACTAAGCCGAAAGCAGTGATTCTTCTTGTAGGCTGACATGTGGCATTGTCATTCGGGATGTTAGAAAGTGTTATAGAGTTCTCCTCCCCATGCGTTGCGCTTTACAAAAGTTTTTCTCCGTGTGCTATCTGAGTGTCTTTAGCCGCAAGGCTTTTGTCCGCGCCCAACTGTTATTCCTGCAAGTGATGAAGTTGGTGGTAGGTTAGTGAGGAGAGGACTTAGTGTTACTGTACTCCCCTTGCTCCCTCCCTCTTTCTTTTGCTTCTGTTTCTACAGTACATCATCCCACCTTTTCTTGTGACCCCTCTGATGTGCATGCATTGAAATACTTCTTCAGAACCTTTTTAAGGTTATTTGATCCAATGAGAACTGGTGTAAATACTGTATATGTTTTTTGTTGTTGTTGTTTGTTTTTTCCGCTGACACACACTGACCATGTAATTCCTTTGGAAGAGCTGCCTCATGTTGCTAGACCCCCAGTTGTGCATGAGTCTTTTCTGGGGTGAGTGTTTCCTTCGTACTGGTGCATACATGCATTAAGGCACTTCAGGCATCCTTAATGTTTTTTTTTTTTAAATCAATCTTTTCTGCAGTAAGTGTAGTGAAAGCTGCAACGTTTAAAAGAAAAACTGTGAATTAGTAAAAGAATAACTGCATGTGTTGTTCCTGAGGGAAGGATTTACAACATATGGACACTGTACTCCTGAAACATGCGCATGCATGCACAGACAAGGTGACCTCTCTGCCTCCAAAGATGTTTGCTGTTAGTCCAGCTAATCCTGACTAAGCTGTCCACCTAGATAAACACTTGGAGGGTGTCGCTCCTGTATGGTATACAAAGAGTAAGTGCCAGAGTTCAGTTCACTTTCTCACTTTTACTGCCACATCTTGGGGGATGGATCCTTCCTTGGGGGAGAAAAGAGAGATAAAGATTTAGAGACAGTCTTACACATAGCTTACTGTACCAGTGTCACTTTTCTACAAATACTGAAGAGCACAGAAGATGTGAACACGGAGGAAGTGGAAGATTTCATTCCTCTTGGGGCGGATTAGCTAATAAGCACCCTTGTCTTTTCCTCATCTTCCTTGTTTCCTTCATCAGTTTTTCCCTGAGAATGCACAGTCACCAGCCACACAGGACAGCCAGTGATTGATTTTCCCACTGACTATCACGAGAGCATAGGAGTGAGCTGTGCAATCTACTATAACCAGTGAGTGTACACTGGACAACCACAAAATTAAAACCACTGACAGGTGAATTGAATAAGATTGATCATCTCATTACAGTAATGTGCACTGTAACGTCATCCACACACAGCCCACTATAGTAATGGCACTCACTGATGGCAGCAGCCTCCCCTTGGAGGACAGTGCGCCGCACCAAACTGCAATAACTGCTCATAACGGCTTGGGGAACACAGCAAAAGGGTGTAAAAATTGAGTTTTTCCTTCCCACTTTCGCCAAGTGCTTATTTGTGATAGGGTCATCTGAAGCTAGTACAGTCTCTGTAAATATCATGCTCTTTCCTTGCCTTTAAAAATGTTGTAATTCTAACTACGCTTCTATTGTTCGTGAAATAATTTACTGTGACCCCAGTCAGCTCCCGCTGGTCTGTGAGGTCAAAGGATAGAAGAAACTAAAAGGCCCCAGGGTGTGGATGTTTAGCAGCTACCTCAAGACTGACATGACTGTTTAAGCACCTGATGGTTCGCACTGGTGCCAAACATCGGCAAATTCGAGGCCAAACGGTCATAAACCTGCTCATCCAGGAGACCAGAGGTAATGATTCAACAGAGCGCGTGCTGACAGTGATGGAGACGAAATGATGAGGCGGTTACTGAGTGCACTACCACAGCTAAAAGTACATGTGCTTCTGCTTTGCAGGTCACGCTGTGCATGCGTGTTCCTAAGTGTATTGTCTATCAAATGTTTGTGACTGTGCCCTGCCACAGGAAAATAAAGCGTCTTGGCCCTGGAGCCGCAGCCGTCCATCCCCACCCCCAATACTGAGTCATGATGGCTTTTTGACAGTAGAGCTTGGAAGACAAATGCCCCTGTCCTGCTGAAACATTCATGTAGCCTTATGATCCTCTCCTCCAACTAATGTACCCTAACAGGCCTTTATGGCCTCACTCTAGCCTAGCGTCACCTTAGTGCTGCTTCCCGGCATCTAAGTCCTTAACACCCAGCTGGTCTTTTAAGCCCTTTCAGCAGTTTTGCTGGAGAGGCCTTGTCTTAGGAAGTTTTCCGTAGCAGACAAAGGAAGGCTGCATAGTCATTACTCCAAGAGACGCTCTAAATAAAGCTGCATATATGCACATGTGTCTCCTGCATGTCTTTGGGGATGGTTAAGGCAGGCTCTGTCATTTGCTTCCAGGTTCATGTTGTTTCCCTTCTTGTTTCTTTCATCCTTCACATGTGGTCATTGACAGTTTTTGTAACCTGACTCCTAAGCACTGCATTGATCTGTTAAGATTGTCACTTTAAAAAAAGCCCCATTAGGGTTTAAGGTTTGACAGTTGATATCAGCATCCGTTAGTGCTGCGTAGTGACCCGGAGAGCAGAGAGGAAGGTGTTGAAGAGCAGGAAGGGACCACTGTGTATAGTTACATAGTTTGCTTGTATTATAAAAAAAAAAAAAAAAGACAAAAGTCAGAAGATAAAACTTAAGAAAAAATCAAAGTGCTGTAAAGCTTTCTGCACTGAGCAAAATGACCTCAGCGTGTCATTGGACCGTGTCCTCTGTGTGTGTCCACCCTGTGTGGGTCCACAGGGAGATCTGGCCTGAGCAGTGTGTTTTACTATTCTCTTGGCCTCCCCACTGTGTTTACCTCTCCGTGGTAAAAAATGCCATATGCTAAATGGGCTAATGTTACGGCTCTTGTTTCCAGGCGGCCCATCGGCCCCACACACACTCCAACATCAGTCAGAATGGATATCTAAGCTATATCTAAGCCTATAAAGTAGAACATCATTGATCTGTTTATGCTTTTTTTTTTAACAATCTCCAACACATGAGATTCATCTCGGTCACAGACAATCTTCTGATGGTCATTGATTCATTTGGTAACACCAGACCAATTAATTAGCGGTAGCAATCATTGCCGTCCTTTGTTTTCAGTCCTCATTGAAGCATGATCTATTACCTCACAGTGTTTACCAATTCAGGAAGTCAACTGAATAATTGTTGTTTGGTTTGTTTTATTTTTAATTAAGTATTCAGCAACACATATAGGCTCACGCCACACAGCTTTACACCCCAGACTACATTATTGACAATGTTCTTATTGACTGAGATAATAGTCATAGAAAATGTCTCAGGATACGGTAAGGGCCAGCCCACATCTCTCTTAATGTGCAGGTCTGCACGTCTGCAAGAATTTTCTTCACTTCTGGAGTGAAGTGAAGAAATGGTGCATAGTGTCTACATACCAGATATAAAACTGTGTCCAAACATCTTTATTGTATCTGTTTTACTAAACAGTTTACTAAATTTAAATGATCCTAATTATAAGTTGTAAATCACTTCAACTGAGGGCTGAAAAGCACAACACGATACAGGCAGGCAAAAAGTGGGCTTTTACTTACGAGCTGCTACGCAAAAATCTATGCTAAGCTGACATTAAATTAAAAATTAAAATAATGCCAAAAATTAAATCATTTCAATTCAGGCTCAAGGAAGATGGGCTACAAAAAGAGGAAGGATACACATATGAACTGACAAATAAAGGGCAAAGAGGAAGTTTTTCCAGATGTCCAGAAATTCCAGAAATGTTTAGTGTCACGAACAGAAAAGAAATGGACATAAATGTGTTATTTCAATTAAACAGATGACCAGATGGAAGAAGACCATTTGAAATTTAAAAAGGCTGAATCTGAGTTTTAGCCTTTGTTACATTCCCTTAAAAGATCCAGGAGATGAGGGAAAGGGAAAAAAGGAGATATGGGGGCAAAATGGATAAATTAAAGGGTTTTATTAATGTTCCTATTACTAACTAAACTGAAAGAGACAGACAAGCTGCTTTCAACTTTTAAAGAAGGAAAACAACAAAACCCAGGGGTTGGCCAATAAACTGAAAAGTAAGTCAAAAAAAAGGGTTAGTTGCTAAAACACTCCTTTCCACAGAGCAGGAGCAATCAGCCACCATATACACAGCTCACTAGCTGCAAAACCACCAAAGCTCTCTGGCACTAGGGCTCACCTTTCTCTGGCCCTAAGCACTCTTAATTGCTGATGGGAGTTAGCTGTACAAAAAAGGTGGCACCTAAGGCAGGGGAGATGGCATAATCCTGAAAACACACATCACAGACTGGAAACAATGCCAGTGTGATACTAGGTGTCATCAGATAATTGAGTTATCACACACACTATGGGAATTGTGGCTTTACTAATCTGTGGTACTGACAAAAAAATAAGTATACAGTAATTATCATCCATCGAGCAGTGCTAGGAAGAGAAAAGACAAGAGGAGGGAAGTAATGAAGTACAAGTATATCTTTACTGTACTTAAGTAGCGTTTTCAGGTATCTGTACTTTACTTTAGACAACTTTTTACTCCCTACATTTAAACACAAATATCTGTACTTTGTACTCCTTACATTTACCAGGCTCATTATTTTAGGTTCTACTGTATAATTTATGGCTTTATAGGAGTTAAAGTGAACCAGAGCAAGTTGTGGTACTTTAGCATTTAGCTAGCGCTACAGACGAGGGGCTAGCTTAAAGGGAGCAAGGTTATTTCAAATGTAAAACAAACTGTTTGTGTGCAGTCTGTCGCACAGTGTGTTGGCAGCTGCTGTATTTCACAGGGAGAGATAAGGATGAGAACGGTTTTAGTCGGAGGTGGAGAAAGATGTAAGAAAGAGGGAAAGGAATGGAAGAAGAGATGATATATTTAAAGATAAGAACTGATCAGTGACACTTGATATACTGCAGATTTAAAGAATACATGTCATTTTACTATTTATAATCTATATATGATGTGTTTTCATAAATGATGTATTTTCATATTGTGAAACATCCAACCTTGTGCTATTCAAATGTTGCATGAAAGGACTTTTTGTGCAGGATAAACAGGTCAGCTTGGTGTACTGTGGTGAATTTACAGTAAAGCACTGTGTTGGACTGTTGCACAGTGGCTGTGGTGTTCATGGTCAGGTGTAGGTTGAATTCAGTTGTATAAATCCACAAGAGCAGCAGGTCAGCTGATCAAAGTCTGTACACAAACAAAATCTGTTGGAGCTCACGTTTGAATTTTTTTGAACTTGTACTTGTTTTCTCTGCGCTGAGCAACTGCAACAGATCTTAGGGTTACCCCATCTGCTGAAGCTCATTACTTTTACTAGTGTATTTTTTTTAACACAGATATATGTACTTGTCTGTACATATATCTGTAGTTTTTCCACCTCTAGAAAAGACTTCATATTCACTTATGAGGCTGATAGGAAGTTAAGCCACGTCTCAAACTGAAAGGAGGGGAGTAGACAACTGCAACATACATAGACTGATGAGGAGAGTGATCTTAAGACATATGTAATGTACTCAAATAAAGGACTCAGCATGTTTCTGCAGAAGTTTTCTTTAACATTGATTTATTGTCTTCTCTGAGACTACCAGACCCTCACTAAACTACCTTTTAGACGCTGTTAAAATGCCATTTCAGAGGACCAATAAAAAAACTAAAAGTTTCAAGACCTATTAAATATATCTGCAAATTTTGTTTTATTTAAGAAATAACTATACAGGCATTTTGTTCTTTCCAAAAAGTGTGAGGAGAGTTAATTTGTTTGGATTTTTTGGGATACACCGATGACAGGTCTGAGCAAAGATAAGCATGTGGCATTAGTACCCCTCATTGCATGATTTTATATCCACTCTGGGTCCGTCTCTCAGGCTCCACCTCAGCTCTCGCCCAGCGAGCTCCAGGAGCAGATCAATGTGTCTGAAATGGAGCCGACCCGCAGTCGGCAATAATGGTGCTCATATCATCTTAAAGGGCTCTTCCCAGAAGACCTTCCTCCTCACACTCTGATACATGCGTCAAACACAGTAGCCAGCAGAGGGGAGACAGAGGTCAGTCCAGTGTTTAGCTTAGCGAGCCCTGCTAACAGTCAGAAGCTTACATTACAAGGTCCTGTTCATTAAGGACCCCAACAAAACCAGCGGTAGTTCTCAGACTTGGTGGCGTATCGCAGGGAGGGTGGAGTGGGTGGGTATCATATGATCTGCATGTTCTCTGCAACAGGAAGCATCTGTTTTCTTGACATGAAAAATAAATCAAGCACCTTTCAGCCTTCTTGTCTCTCTCGCTCTCTGTGTATGTGTGTGTGTGTGTTTTCTTTTTTTCTCACCGACCGCAAAACATCAATTATGGCACCTCCTACCATAAAAAGATTGATTCACGGGCACCAAAAAATTCTGAATATGATTTTTTTTTTTCTTTGCAGACAGGGATATGACCAGTTCATGTGGATAACAACTGGAGATGTCACCTTCACCACTGAAACATAGTGACTGCTTATTGGAAGCCAAATTAGCTTCACTGATGAGCCACTCATCTCTAAAGGTCCTGGTGGACCTGAAAGGCCTCCTCGGGGGAGAAGGGTTTAGATGTGACCCTTCCTTCCTCTGCTTTCTACTGTGGGAAGGCCTCCTGAGGACAAGCAAGCAGAGGGACACGGTAATGCATGAGGTGACAATTTTTATGGATTTTTTTCTTTTTCTGGTGGTCCAAAACATATTGGTACCATATTTATAAGTCCACCTTTTCTCGCAAATAAGGTCACTTGTCTTAAAAAAAAAAGAAAGAAAACACTGAACTCAAGGCTTGAAAACAGCCTAGAAACCAATGGATGACGTAAAAGTAGCTAGATCTATCTTTTATATGAAGTCTATGGATCTTCAGATGAATTAACCAGATTGTTGTGAATCAAGACAAAAAATAAAGTGTTGATTTAGAAAGATTTAGATGTAGAGCAGGTTTCATTTCAACCTTGCATTCAGGCTCCCTCCAGGTCAAGGTCTTCTTTACGTTTATGCCTCATTCAAATGGTTTTATAGTGACTTATAATCAAGAGAAATTAATAATTCTGTACTTTTGAAGAAACTCAGAGGAAGAAAGCTCTGAAGCCTCCTCAACTAAGAGTAGTCCAGGAAATAAATCCACCTGTACTCTGTACTATCTCCCCAGAGCATCCAGATTGGTTACACATGCTAATCATGTGTGTTGATTTGATTTAATCTCAGCTGCCAGCGAAGAGGGTCAGCGGCACAAGAGTTTCCCTTCTGTCCTTGCGGTGTTCAGGCCCAGCGCCTTATTGATCAGAATGAGTAAGTTAATAAGCTTTAGACTCATTCATCAGCAGGGTAGAGACTGGAACTGTGCACGGCAGGCTTAATCAAGTCATCAGTGCCCGTCAAGCATGAACACAGTAATTAAAGGAAGAGGGAACATAGCGATGGGGAGACAAGCAGAGCAGGGGTCTATAGGGCTTGCCTTGAAGAGAGATAGAGAGCTTAAGTGCTTCATTTATAAAGTACCGATTTATAAAGACAGTGGCTGAGCAATGACAGAGTTACAGTCATCACTGTTTGTTTTGCCAGAAATAGCTCTCACATTAATCCGACCTTAGTTAATCAACAGCTGAAATACAATCAGCCAAACGATCCAAACAGTAACCCGAGGACAGACAATTCATCCCGCCTTGAGCAGACCCTCCTAAGTGTAAAAACACGTGTGCATAAACAAGACAAAGGACAACACACCCCTCCTCTTCCTAAAGATACACACAGCCGAGGAAATCGCCAATAATCACCCTTATCATCATCGTCCTCCTCCTCCTCGACATTTCACCGCTGCAACAGAAGCGCCACGTGAAAGAAAAAGGATGATCTCATTCGGTTTTCTTGCCGGATTGCTGAGGCCTGCTAGATTTACAGCAGCAGCTGTGAGTGATGATTTTCCTCCACGGATAAAAGCCGTCGCTCCTGTCTGGAGCAGGGGAAGAGATAGGCTGGAAGAAACTCTAATGGGCTCCATGCACTGATTTAGAATCACAGCCCATCTGAATCTATGGATTCTCGCTGTTGCCACAGATGTGCGTGTCAGGTCATTCGAACATTCCTCCTGCTGGTTATTTTAAAAGGGAGGTTATGAACTTTGTCGCACAAATATCCTTCATCCTTTGTTTTGCTTTGAAAGAAACATGCTTGACTTTGCTAATTTGGACTGCTGAACATTAGCTTCAATGTACAAGGAGACATTGCAGGGGTTAAATACTGTTTACTGTGCATAAGATATTATTATATTTAAGTTATTTAAATTTCTAATTAAACTTTAAAGGGTTGGTTCATCCATTCATATCATTTGTGCTTATAGGATCATGCTTATGAGTGTAACATGTGAGCAATGGGCTTCACTCAGGTGCTCCTATCCCCCTGTGCCCCATTATTTTTAAACCTGACCATTACACTGTCCCTTCAACTCCTGTGACAAACACACACATAATGAAGGCAGCTCCCAGACCGAGCATCCATTAACTGTGACTGTTGTTGTCCTGTAACATGTCTCTGCCTTGAGACAAGTCTCTGAGCTGAGAGGCGGTTTTGATGTGTGTGGTGAGGAAGCTGACAGGTACCGTATTCAGAGGTGGACGGGGAAGCACAGGTGCACGCACATGCACAAGTGGGACACACATGCACATACCCAGACACATAAACTTGTTTAATTTAATTAGCATCCCTTCTAAGTTTTGGCAGCTTTTTTTAGTCTTTATTGCATTAGAACAGAGAAAGAGGACAGATTTAAGCCCAGGCCTCTGCATCCAGCCTTCCAGCACATGTGTCTCCATGATTTTTAAGATCTTTCAAATGCAACGAAATGACCAAAGCGAAGTGAAGTGACCTATGTGCTTGCTATTTCTGTTCTTTGCATTAATTGGTTTAACATCTCAATCCACACATCTCAATCCCTCCCCCCTGGTCTTTCTAATCACACAGTGCAATGGACAGGATGAATACTGATCCCCCTCTGGGACGAAAACCAACAACCACAATCACAATCTGCTTTACAACTGATAATTAGCACGGGGAAAACATCTCCCATTTGGGCTGAGAGTTTGAAAAACACATGCAAAAAAAAAAAGCAACACTGTGTGTCTAAATGATGATGATAATCCTACATGGAGCATACCTGGGGCGTATACAAATGTGCCTGCAAACCAGAGCACAGGCACACTCCCACAGCAACTCAATTACAGCGCGAGTCCTTCATAGATCTGTTAGTTTATCTGATAGCCAGATCACCTGATCGATAGAGAACAACCACTGAGGGTTTATTTAAGCCTGCCGATCATTAATGTGGGGCCTGCAGTGCAGAGACAGATCAGGGATGGAAACCTGTTGGAAGAGCTCAGCAGCACAAACAAGGCCAGCACCAGATGTGTGTGTGTGTGAGGCTGTTGTCGGAGTTTCTGTAAGCAAGATCAAGAGTTGCGAGCTTGATTTCTCACTCTGCTTGATGGGGCGAGGACCGGGTGCTCATCTCATCTTAGGCAGCAGTCGCCCTCGCTGTATTGATTCCCATATAATCATTGACAGAGCAATCTCTAAATGACTGGCATGGGATTCAATTAAAGGCTCAGCCCACTGATGATTTCTTTTTCTCATCCACCTTGTATGGCACCACCTCCCTCAGTGCCTCAATAGAAACACCGTACCTCCTCAATTAATGGGTAACTAATAAATGAAATGAATGACCACTTGTTTCTCAGTGACAAAGACCTGTGATGAGAGTGGCCGGCCTCTAAACACAGAGGCACGGGGCAGCACACTCCAGTGTTTGCATTAAGATGTTGTATAAAGTTTGCCCCATTGTGGGCCATGCTTCCTGGCCCATTGCGGGGCTTACTGTCACAGGGCTAATTGTGCCTCTGCTTAGTCCCTTTGTGGCAAAGCACACTTCTCTTGTGTGTGGGGCGAAAGAAAGACAGCCTTTTGGAGCTTTTGGAGGGGTCTGGGGGGTGGCGGTTCAGGGCATGAGGAGGAGGGTGAGCACTGGCAGTAATGAAGGAGCAGGCACGTATGGCCAACAATGAGATCCATGGGATTATGGTACAGACAAAGACAGTGTTGCGGCAATTACAGTGCAAACACCGCTGTATTGTGTGTATGTGTGTATGTGTGTATGTGCGCGTGCATGTGGGTCCACGGAAGTGAGGGCATTGCTCTGTTAGCAGCTGTGTCTCAAGAACCTGATCGCTGTAAGAAGAAGAAGGTGTGTGTGTGTGTGTGTGTGTGTGTGTGTGTGTGTGTGTGTGTGTGTGTGTGTGTGTGTGTGTGTGTGTGTGTGTGTGTGTGTGGCCCACAGAGTGATTAAAATCAGAGAGGAAATAAAGGGAAAGAAACCTGCAGCTTGTGTATTTTTTGTTTGTTTGGGGGTTTTTTTGCACTAATAATGAATAAATTTTTTTTAAAAAAATGGCAGTGATGTCATACATTTCAGTCTTCATCAGCAAATCTCTCAAAAAGACAGAAATTAACAGTGTGCAAATTTATTTCTCACTAGAGTGACAAATACCTAAAATTCTTAGTAAATACATAGTAAATAAATAAACTGAATTTTCTTCTTTTACTGGATGAGGACAATGAGAAAAGAAGACTAATCCTTTAAAGTGTTTGTTTAGTATTCCCAAACTACATTTACAGTTATATTATTTTAGTGTGTATTGTATTGTCTTAAAATCAGCTAAAAGTCTACACAGCACAATGAGGAAAACAAAAGACCTGTTTGAATTTAAAAATATCCCTTTGAATGTGCACACAAAACCACTAATTTGTCCTTTTTTTGTGATGATCTCATCTCATTCACTCCTTTCCTTAACCGCTTATCCAATTTAGGAGCGAGGGCTGGAGCCTATCCCTGCTGTCACAGGGCAAAATGCAATGATGAGCCCCAGAATCACAAACTCTAAACTACTAAACTGACCTATTTTTATTACACTATTAGTGCTAAGTGTCTTTTTGTAGATGCATGTACAAAGCAGTGCTTACTGTTTTCTCACACTGTAAGACAAAGTACACTTGCAATCTAAGATGTGCATTGATCTTAGCTCACCAAATGCATCTTGGGAACTGTTACGAAAACTTGTCAAACTAAGGCCTTTTGGTCCAGCTCGTCATTTTCATTGAAATACTACCATTTCCTTCATTATTCCCCCCCCCCAAGCTTAGGCTGATTATCAGGAGTGGCCCATTTACAGTATGGCTAGAAGGTAATTAGTGGGATGAGCTGGGCAGAAGGATCCTCTTCAAGGGTTAAGAAGCCACACACTCAAGTACCCCTGGCTTCTGAAGACCAGTGGAGCTGGTGTGCTTCTGGGTGGCTTGATAACAAAAGGAAAGAGATTCCCTTTTAGAAGCACCCGCGCTAGCACCAACTCAGTTCAGAGGGAAACTCTAACAGTTACCTCAACTTAATGATTTTTACTATCGGTCTTTAATCCAGAAAAATGATGAGCTGCATTATGTCTGTTTTCAGAAGTTGTAGCCGCATGGCAGGTTTGTTTGGTTTATTTCAGTCACAAAGTCATATTAAAAATCTTTTATTTCCTTCAGGAATCATGCTTCCTATTCGAAGTGAAAACATGCAAGAGAAATAATCAGTTTAGCGTTTGTCTTGCTATCTTGCTAGCAGGCAGGTAGAGCCCACACATACACATCTTCCTTTCCACTGACAGATAAGACAGAACCTCTGTTTGAGTGGCTGATGGTGATTACCTGTGCCTGAGGGACTGAAAAACTCACACATACTACAGATAGCAGCTTAAGCCTCAATTATTCCATTCATATGGAGGTAATTGTCTCCCATGAATATGAAATGTTTGGCAGTCTCTCCTTTAACACTGTGAGAGCTCTGTTGATGCTCGTGGTGGAGAACAAAGCCCTCAAGGTATGTCCCATTTCCATATGGGGGAATTGAGGAAAGCTTGAAACATCCCACTGTTTACAGTAAACTCCTGGTCCCTTCAGAGGATCTGGAAAAGCTGGCACTCATACCAGCAGCTTACTCTTTAACCTTCACCCGCCAGCTGCTCTTCATTTAACTCCCCGAGCTGAGATCATTTCTCCGCATGCACTGCGCAGAGTTATTTTAAATTTTGATATACGATAATCGACTACAACATTTCATTTGAGTTCCTGATGCATTCAGATTTATGATTAGAGATTTCATTTATTATTTACCAGCACTTGCTGTTAATGTAGGCTGTTAATGCAACAGCTTGACCTATGTGTAGCACAGTCGTGCTTTTATTTTATTTATGCTTATTGAACGTATGATGCTTTGGTTTATATATTCTACATAATGATTTCAAGTATCTGTTTTTAACTCTTACACTGTTACAGCAATCTATAATCACATTAGATTAGTTTTAAGCTCTGAGATGTTTTCCAATGCCGCCCTCAGCAGGAGATGGTTCTCGGCCATCACTGCGTAATTAACTTTGCTAATCAAACCTGTATTCTATCAGTGTTAAAGATCCCTACAGGGAAAGGAGCTGTTGTGCTCTTTTCTTAACAAGGCACATATTTGTTAATGTCCTCCTGATTTATTAGGAAAGGGACATTCAGTGAGCCTTTGTCATGGAGAGACCTCTATATAAGAGCTCTCATTGGGTGAGCGGGACTACCAATCAGGCTTTTGGAGGTCAGAGTTTTTTGGAGGATGGGCTGGGGAAAGCGGGGTGAGGACTTTAGCATAAGCATGGGGTCAATCTGCTAGGACTGCTCTGCACAGTAAGGGGCCCTCCACAGGCTTGTACCAGGGGTCTTTATTTCAGGGTTCTTGCACTTTTTTCCCTTTTTTAAAAAAAAAACACAGCAACTACATCAACCTTCTGTCCTGACCTGCTTGACTCATTCATATGTATCAGTTGCTCTCTGGGCTGCGAAGTTTCCAGATGCATGCCTGCGTGAATAGGTGAACTAATTTGGGAAGTAGTCCTAAGACACAGACCGGGGATCCTGTCCACAACACAAGAATGTAGACTTAGAAAAGCAGCACAAAGAGAAGAGCTAATTTACAAGGATGCCGTTCTTGCAAGCAGAAGATGGTGAAACAGTACCACAGAGGGTTATAGTTCAAGCACAGAGTTCTCCTAAATCTTGTGATGCTGTAAAGCCATTAGCTGATGAAGCCATGCAACAGTCAGCAGAAACTGAATTATATCTTTTCAAACAGTGACGCAAAAACAGCAAAAGACCTAAAAAAGATGCATTGTTATAGTAAAGATTAAGTAGTATTTCTTATAAAGAAAGTATCACATTTGCTCAGTGGTCCAGGAATTCATAGTAACACCCCTGACTTCCAGTTACAGATGCACACACCTCCGTGTCTACCATTATTAGATTTTTCCCGTATGCCACTCGGTGGACATGATGCTCAAGGCTGCACATACAGGAAAAAGTGTGGATTTGAATAGTGGGGGATGGGCATGTACAGTATATATATATGTATATATATATATGCATGCACAAACATGCCAATGTGTGTGCTGTTCCCTGTAACAGGCAGACACTGTGAGCTAAGAAACAGACAGCGCTTCATTAGTGATTCCTGTAATGTCAATAAAGTTGGGATGGTTAACAGGAAGAGTGTGGGATGGGGCAGGGGGAGACCGACCCAAGGC
This sequence comes from Pelmatolapia mariae, assembly GCF_036321145.2. Lineage (NCBI taxonomy): Eukaryota > Metazoa > Chordata > Actinopteri > Cichliformes > Cichlidae > Pelmatolapia > Pelmatolapia mariae. The sequence continues at coordinate 20,763,115 of NC_086235.1, read as the reverse complement.
CATGGGATGTGTTGGACCAGGCTGATGACGGCGGTGAGCCCATCACTCATCAGCTGACAGAGGGAGATCTCACTGTCACAGTTAATATGCAGGAAGCACTCTGAGTATTGTAAAGACTCTGTCTGATGTGTACAATCGACCAGTGGACAACAAAAAGCTTAAATCCCCCAAATCAAAGGCCTACTGAGTTTTTTTTTAATGTGATGTTTGAGAGAACACATTTTCCCATCTTAACATCCAGATGTTGGTAATTACTATACAATATTTTCTGAAACATTTCACACTTTAATTCAACCCTATCAGAGCAAAGTTCTTTTGGTAATTCTCAGCATCCCAATTTAGCTGTCCATTGCACATATTATAATTATTATAAAAAAATGTGTAAATGTAATATTTCCAGGTTCAGTACGAACAATTAAACACATAATGAAGTTATACTGTATTTATTTAATTAGAAAAATAGTAGAAATATCCTAACCTTGAGGGCACATGAGACATCATATCTCTTTAAGGACTCAGGATCTCAGAGATTTTGGTCCATATTGACACGGTAGTGTCACACAATATCACACAGTTGCTGTGGATTTGTTGACTGCACAGCCTTGATCTGACTTTCCCGTTTCATCACATCCCAAAGATGCTCTGTTGGATTGATATCTAGTGCCCGTAGAGGCCATCTGAGTACACTGATCTCACTGTCATGTTTAAGAAACCAGCCTGAGATCATTTGAACTTTGTGACATGGCATGCTATCCTGCTGGAAGTAGCAAATAGAATATGACTACACTGTGTTCACAAAGGGGTTTATGTTGTCTGCAGCAATACTCCGGTAGACTGTGGTGTTTAAAGAATGATCAGTCGGTACTAAGGGGCCAAAGTGTGTCAAGAAAATATCCAACATACCCATACCATCCGAATGTTGCATCAGGAATTGAGAGTCATCAAATCAGGGAATGTTTTTCCAGTCTTCAGTTGTGATGATCCGTGTGAACTGTGGCCTCAGGTTCCTGTTCTTGGCTGACAGGAGTAACACCTGATGTGGTTACTCTTCTGCTGCTGTAGCCCATCTGCCTCAAGGTTCGACGTGTTGTCTGTTCAGAGATATTCTTCTGCAAACGTTGGTTGTAAAACAGTATTATTTGAATAACTGTAGAGATCCAGTCAGCTTAAATATCCTCTGACCTCTGGCATCATCACGCTTTTTTTTTCACCTTAGTGGTGGTTCTGCAGAATAATCGCAGTAGAGAAGATGGTCAGATACTCAACCTGGTACCTGTCTGACACCAACAATGTTTCCGTTAATAAGCAGTCCAACAGGTCTACCTAATGAAGTGAGTGTACAGGTAGGTTTTCGTTCATCTGTTGGTTTGTTTTTTAGGAAATTTGCTGTTTTCAGGCTCGTTATTGTAAAACCACTTCCACCATTCCCATTAATAACTGAACATATGCATTTAATAAAACACATTAAATATTGTGAAAATGTAAAAATAATTCAACCCTATTATATCAGGAGTTGTGATGGGCCTGGAAATTTTTGCACTTGACATTATTGACTCTGGCAGCTATCAGTACACCACACGGCATCTTTTAGTTTAGACATTTGTGTATTTCATAGCTACAAAACTACTTTTTGTTACCCTTTTTAAAATGTTTTACTGCCCCTAAATGTACTGAAAAACTAAGATTGACAAAGTCCATAAATAGATAAAAATAACAGAAAATCACTGAAAATGAATCAGAAGCATATCTGCTGTTCACATGATTTAGATGCTGCCTGAAAGATCAAACCATTAATTTATGGTGGGGGTGGGAAGTGTTTGCATTGCGAGGTTGTGTAACACATAAGGGTAAATGTTTTAATTTTTCTGGAAATCATTGTGTACTTTTAGAGAAATTTTACAATATATGAAAAAGAGCCGTGCTTATTCAGCATGACCAAAACCTTCTGAAGATATTTCCATATCTTCAGACATAAAAATACTGAAACTGTGAGTAATGGCATCATGTAAATGCCGAATCTGTAGAATGAGCCTACTATTTAAAGGGGGACTATGAAGCTTATTTACCACTAATGATTTCTATTCTTGGGTTCTCTTAGAGTAGCTTTGCATGAGTCAAGTTCAAAATAATCCTTATTTATCTTATACTTCAGGTAGAACATTAGGAAAAGCATTAACCTCCCAAGACCCGAACTCTTCCATGGCATGCATTTTTAATTTCTTTTTGATATTTGGGCTGATTGGGACCCAATGAATGTAAAAACAAAGAATTACCAGACTGATTTTTTTTTTACCTGATTTTTGTTTCTAAGAAAAATGAGAGCCACATATGAGGATATTCATATAAAATGTCGATAGATCAGTGGCAGTATAATGTCCTCGTAAGTGGACATCAGGCCCTTGTAGAGCAAAATTGAGTATTTTGGTCTAAATAACCCAAAATGTGGTGTCCACATATGTGAACGCCAGGTCCTAGGAGGTTAAAAATTAAATAGTTCACTTAATGGGTGAGAAAGCCATTTTCTGTTTTTCGGGATACACAACGAATCTGAAGGGGCACTTGTGCAATTTATTCTTAAATATCCACATTTGATATGCCTGATTTTTAGTTGTTAGTCAGATGTAACCAGCATCTCTCATCATTTCAGGTGTTACTAATAATAATAATTTGAGAGCCTGAGATGAGAAGGGTTTGTTTCTCAGACATGCAGCAGATATGGCTGAGCGATGCTCTTCTTGATTATATCAAATGCATATCTTCACATTTAGTATCAAAAAAAAATATTAGATACACTAACTAACTATGGAAAATCAGTGCTTGTTATTCTGTATGTCTCCCCAGAAGCATCCTCTGGTTGAAGCTGCTAATCTTGAGGTCAAAGCACCATCTACTGGTCATCATTAAAAAGCCAAAAGCGCTGCTTTTAATAGCTTCTCTGCATGCATCCATGCACTAGAGGGTAGTGTTGTACTTGTCTCATCCGAGGGACCAGCACTTAGTTTGTACCCCTACTTCACATTACAAATACAAATAACACTAAAGGTTTTGATGTTTATTTGCTGTATATTCCAGTTAATCCTTCTGTTTTTTAAAAAAAAATCCACAGTGCTGGTCTCCCTCTTCAGTGCCAGTTCAGCAGAGAATGATCAGTTTCTCCATAAAACATCCCTTCTGTGTATTGCCCAACAATACTGAAATTTCCAGTAGTTTGATTTCTGACCCCATATGAGTAATAACATATTCTGCAGTCATTATAATAAGTGGCTGTAAATTCTTACTGGTGGGAATATCTGAAATGCAATGCAGTGATAATAGCTGGCAGTGATTGTGGGAACCAGTTAGACATGAAGGAAAGCTTTGTAGTATCTCTACTGTTAAAATGCAGTCTTGTTCCGGCCTCTGTGTTACAAATTTGCTTGTTTATGTGGGAAAATTTCTGTTTGTCCTTTTGCACAAAAAGAGCCATGTTTTGTTCTTCTGCTGGCATTTAAGCAGAACTGAACTCCATAAAAACTATCTCTGAGAAAACGTGTTCGTGTTAACCTTTAGAAAAGGCTGCTCCTGTCATCTGTGAAGTCTCCATTCACTCTCCTTGTTCTCACAAAGGTCATGGGCTAACCAAATGTCCCCAGGATAAGGCTAAAATGTTGCTATCCTCTCTGAAAACAGCATTTGGCATTTCTGCCGTACACCATGAATATACAGTATGCGGAGTAGACAGATACTTCTTGAACACCTACAACTCATTCCACATGATTGGAACTAAGTGGAGATATTGTGTTTGAGTTCCTGACCTCATGACTTTGCCAGGTGAATGGTGGCTGTACTGAACCCATATAATAACCAAATATTATATGATATAATTAGATAATCACACTTTTCTACATAGAAATGTATAGGCAGTATAGGCAGTGGTCAGCATTGCAGCCACACAAAAAGAAAGTCCAGAGTTTGAATCCACTGACCTCTCTGTGTGGAGTTTGTATGTTCTATCTGTGCTGGTTTTCTCTAGGTTCTCCCAGCTTCTTTCTACAGTTTAAGGACATGCGTTGGTTAGGTAGATTGGCAATCCTAAATTGGCTGTAGGCTGTAGTAAACTGGCAACTTGACAGCTGGGATGGGCTCCAGCTCCCCCCGTGACCCTGAATTGGGTAAAAAAGAAGAAAATGGACAGATTTGGATTTCCAATATCCAAAAAAGGGCTTTAAATGTTCCTTCAAGAAGCCTGGAGAACTATTCCTGAATACTAAAAGAAATTACAAGAAAGCTGTCTAAGAGAGTTCAGACTGTTACAGAATAAAGATGGTGCCAGCTCTATCTTCCTCACATCCCTTAGTGCTGATGTTCATTTGTGGTGGTTTGTCATATTGATTAACTTGCTGAATGCCGACAGGCAGAAATCCCTTACACAGATGCTTCTCGTACATGCTGGACTGCATGATAGAAACACTCACAGGAAACTTTCAATGTCAGAACATCACAACAACATCAAATGTTAAGCCTGGACATTGTGTCTCTGTAAAAGTTGTGCTCCTCCACGGAGGAGCTGAAAGACATCAGAATGAGAGGAGGAAAGGACTGATGTAGCTTGTAGACCAGGAAATTAATTAATGACCACCAGCATAACGATCCATCTTTCTGACAGGCCAGCCTCTCGTCTCTAAAAAAGGAAAGCCTTCAGCCCAGATGTTTTACATTTAATATCTACATTTACAAGTGAAAAATGAACAAATGTATTTTACTTGTATTTTACAATCTCATTTTTTATGAGTGGAAGTGGTGTTGCAGTCCTCTTGAGAAAAATCAATATATGTCATGAGACATTTACATTGTCCTCCTCAAAAGGCAAGTTTCATAATTTACATTAATGAATCTCTATTGTGTATTGTTTGTATTTCTTAATAAAAGGTTAAAACATTTTTGTCCAAGGATGAGGATGTTATGTCATTGGCAGTGTTTACTGCAGCGCATCCGTGGAGGCCTTTTCATCATTGACAGGGTGGTAGGAGCAGTGGTCTCCAAAGAAATGAAATGACTACGCTTGATGTTGCTTTAAATTTATGGCTTCAGAGAGTGTGGCAAGCTCAGAGGCCATTGTCAATCCCAGTCAATCACTGCTATGTCAGCAAGGGTCCCAGCTGTCCACATGACGTAGTGCACTGAACCAGTGACCATATGGACTGACAAGCATGCTGGTACATGAAGTCACAGTGTCAGTGCAATTTAAGTTAAGTGAAAGAAAATGTACATTTCGGAGAATTTACTTGAGTAGCAGATGTAATTTATGCCTGAAAGTAGCTTCGTTACTGAAGTCAATTATTTCTACGATAAAGCAGAGAAATGGACGTAGGTTGGGCTTACGGAAAGAAACTACAAATCCCAGTATGGCTGGTGTGGGAAAAACAATTCACCCCCACAATCTCAGGCGTTCAAATTGCTGTAGCCGCGTTGGATTTTTACCTTCACAGTTGGAAAACTGTGAAAAAGATAATCAGCCTTTCGATTTATGTTCATGATGAAAAAGCACAGGACGCAGGCCGAGACCTGCAATATCCCAGAGCTCAAAAACAAAGCACTAATTTCACTTATGGACTTTAAAAACATGTAAATCTTCAATTAAGTATACACTTCGAACAAGAAAATCCTTATAGTCGTATCAAACATGCAGTACTAGCGCGTTTTCCATTTTATGAGTTTTTGTTATAAAAAATGAAAAACATTTTATAGTTTTTTTCCTGCACTGTTTCAGGCTCTAAACTCTGCGTTATATGATTTCCGACTGTATTTGAAAGCATCCCCAGCAGCAGCAGCCCCTCCGCATCTCGCACAGATTCATTCACTGTGTGGCTGCTCCGTGTAGAACAACAGGCTACCTCCCTCAGTCCTGTGTGAGTATTCCAGCCTCTGAGTCCTTCGTTAAAGTTATATTAAATATTAAATTGTCGTTTAGCCTCGAGGTCGGATTTCTTTTAAGCTTCAGCACAGTAATATTTCTCTCGCGGTTGAATCGGGGGTTTTATTTCTTTTCAAAGTCATGACTGAGACGTTTGTGGACAGCATGGTCTTTTGTTCTCTAGCTATATTTCTCGTTTTGACAAAGGAGAGCTGGGTTTTTATTTTGCCTAATCGCCTCGGCAGCTTGACACCAGTGTTTGCTAGTGTGGGTTATTTTTTTATTTTTGTTATGAAATATTCTCCAGTCCTGTGTAGCAGTTAAGCTTTACAAGGCGACTGTTATAATCCTGTGTAGATGTACTGTAATACCAAACTGACATAAGAGGAAAGGGCTGTATTTTGTATTTAGGCCTGTATAAATGTATCCACTTTGGAAGTAGCTATACTTAATTATGTTTTTCTTAACCCCCCTTTTTTGTATTGTTTTTCTAGGATGCTGCACAGCAAGGGAACAAAGGAAACAACAGAAGCTTTGAACCAATTTTGCCATCTAACAAAGAGCCATAAAATCAAAATCAACATGGGATCCTAGATAAGAAAATCATTGTGACAGCATCTTTTTGTTATTGATTACATTCTAGTCATCTAGGAAATGTGTTGTCAACAGATAACTCTGTTGATGACCTCAGGTTTTTAGTTCAAGAAGGTGATGTTTTTCCGTGTTCAGTCAAGCTACCGCTATCAGGATTGTTTTGTGTCTTGTAAGCATATTAGGAGTCTGATGTTTTGCTTTGAGGGAGGCTACTTGTGACAGAGCGGTGCTGCTGTGAGTGGGGATGTGGAATAAAACATGCACATAACTAGAGGAGTTCAGTCTGCCTCAGTCTCACTGACAGGGCAGTCCTTTCTCCAGCGCACAGCCCTGCAGCAGCTCTACACTGTCCTCATGTGGCACTAGTTACTGACTGGCAGACTTGTCAGCGCAGCCAGGGGCCGACTGAAGCTGAAACTCCAGCTGCGCCATGGCTTCATTGGACAATGATGAAACTGGGAGTGATATGTCCGAGTCTCTGGAGATCTGTGAGCTCCAGGACCAATACATGGAGCCAGAGAACTGCTTCAAGTCCAAAAGTCTACCAATCCTGAATGAACCTTGTCAACAGGGTGGCAAGGCTGCCGAGCCTCGGCTGGTCGGCACAGCCCACACTTGTGTGGCCCTGGAGGACAGTTGCGGGCTTCATCCTAAAACCCCAGACTCCAGCCAGGCAGAGTCCCCCTCCTCCAGAACAGACTTCTCCCCCTCTATGTCCAGCATGGTGGGGCTCAGCAGCTCCCTGCCCGTGGAGGGCCACAGGGCCACAGGCTCCGGTGGCAGAAAATTTGGATTCTCCATCACCCGCCTTATCCGCATCCCAGCTAGAAGGTATGTGCGGGTCATCCTGAGCGACTCACGCTGCTTCTTGTTCTGCATGTGCTACTTGACCTTCATCCAGTCCCTGATGGTCTCAGGCTACCTGAGCAGCGTCATCACCACCATTGAGAAGCGCTACAGCCTGCGCAGCTCCGAGTCCGGCCTGCTGGTCAGCTGCTTCGACATCGGCAGCTTGCTGGTGGTCGTCTTCATCTCGTACTTCGGCGGTAGAGGTCAGAGGCCACGCTGGCTGGCTGTGGGGGGTATTGTGATCGCTGTAGGCGCAGCGCTGTTTTCGCTTCCCCACTTCATCTCACCACCTTACCAGATCCAAGAGATGAACTCCTCAGCGGGCCACGAAGGCCTTTGTCAGAGCAGCAACAACAGCGGCCGTGAACTGCTGGACGTGGCATCGTGCCCTCGCGACCAGGAGGGCAATGAGCACAACCTGTATGTGGCACTGTTCATCTGTGCCCAGATACTCGTGGGCATGGGGTCAACGCCAATCTACACCCTGGGACCCACCTATCTGGACGACAATGTGAAGAAAGAAAATGCATCTCTGTATTTGGGTAAGTAGCAGCAGAACAGGAGGCACTGCATTCAGAAGAGGATAAATCTGTTCCGTCCTCTAATCCACTTCTATTTTCCTTGCTTATGACTGACATTTGCAAAAAGTCAAGGAATTATGTTTCAACAATAAAGCACTTAGTTGGTTTTGCTCAGCCCAGACTGGCTGAATTTATATAAATAAATCTGTAAAGCTTACAGACCGCTTTCTCAGACTCAAGCAACTTCGCAGTTAAACCGAGCAGCTCTGGTGTGTGGCTGGAAGAATGCCGAGACACTGGGTTACACAGTCAGTGGTTTGTAACACAATTAGCATCGGTTACCCGAGCCTATTTCATTCCATTTGTTAATGGATTGGATGTTGGGAACGTCCGAGGCTGAAAGGTTATAATTTTATATTGCGAGAGATTTAGAAGACTGCTTTTTAATTTGTTGGGTCATGTGATTTTTACAATGCATGCGTTTATACCTCAAGATTTTATCCCCCACTCTCATGCTCTGTTCTTCTGATTTAAACCTCTACGCCATGTGACCTCTGCACCACGCTGAGGTAAATACAGAGACTGCAAAGTCAACCTTGGGCCAGAGGCACACGAGAGATGAATCTGTAGCAAGAAGCAGAACTAGGTTGCTTATGATTAATAGACCAGAACTGGCTCTGTGTGTGCGTGTTTTCTCTAAGTTTTGTGTGTGTATGAAGAAGCCAGAAAAGACAAGGTTGTGTTTGAGGTGTTAGCAGACTGTTTTCTCTGTTCTTATGTGTACTTCTTCACAGGTTTCCTTTTATTTATCTGTGTCGGGGCTTTGCCCGTCTCTTAATGTGTTTGCTCAGATTAATTGGATTTATATAGATGTATCGCATACTTTAAATAGCTCACGGAGTAGCTTATGACTGTAGTAATCCTATATGTGCACTGTAGCTGGGTTACCGGGACATGGGGCACCCTTCAGTCTTGGAGATGGCCACTAACTCTGTAACATTTGTGTCATGCAATCTATTCATTACATTTTTGATTTTTTTTTTTTACACTAAAAACATCAGATAAAAGCTGAAAACAGGCATTCAGAGATACAGAGAATATATGGTTGTTTTGTATAACTGTTCAAAACTCTTGAACCACTGACTGTTTTACTTGATTTGTCCACTTTTTGTCATCAAAATCGTTGATTATATGTTCACTGGTGTGCATGAGCATCTGTTTCAGTGACAGCTGGCTGCTAGTACTTTTGAAATTAGTGCCTATTTTACCACTGAAATGAATTCACATCATTAGCCACGCTGCTGACGCTGGTCCAGTTATTTCAGCATTGCGCAGCCTACAGAGCATCAGTCCGCTCTGCTGCCTGCACTGTTGCCCTCGAGACCCAGTATTGATCAGATCCCTTCATCACGGCGACTCATTGCAGCATAGCTATCGAACCATCCACAAAAACAAGTCCCAAACGGTCTCAGACACCAACTTGCTTCGCCTTCATCCTACTAAGGTATTTCCACAGCAGATGCATTAGGGCTCAATATGCTCCCTGAGTCGTCCTGCTCAAGACGTCCCTTTGTGCAGATTTCCATCAAAAGCAGCGCTTGCTCTGATGACCTTGATGGCTATTTTGAGAGAGCTCACAAAGGGATAATCTGTTCACTCCAATAAAGCATTGTTTGGAAAACCAGACATGTTCTGACATGTCAGAGGGAGCAGATAATCGGGGAAAAAATGTACTTTATTTGTATTGTAGATCCCCAGAGAACCATGGTAACGCAGTTTCAGTAGTATCCACTTTGAGAACTCTTATCTTTCAGAGTCCAGACAGCTTATCATGTTTTCTTGTGAGTTTGAGTGTAAACATAACCTGAACAGAGGAAGGAGAAGAGACCTTACAGCAGGACTGCAGGTTTTCACCCAGAAAATCATTTTGTAAAAATATAGGCTAACCCACATCTAGAAGAAGCCTCCCCTTAAACTTACCTTGCGGTGCTTTTTCTCCCCCCTCAAACCCATTAATGTAAACCCCATCTCAATTTGCTCTGCCTCAGAGGGGAGGAGTTGCTCTCTTTTGTAGGACAACGTGCTTTACGTTGAAGGGTACTTCTGGTGTCCTTGGAGAGAGAGAAGGCATGCACATGTGTAAGAGAGATGTATATATGATGTGTGTCTTTGTGTCTGCATGAGTACACAGAGCCCATCACTCCATTTCTCAACTCCGGCCCCACATCTCTGGGGTAATATAATAGGCACGGTGTCTGAACTTTACCTTTTTTGCTCTACTTTCAGAGCAAATGGTGACATCAGTGTAGCATTTATGGTGTGTTTTGCCGCTCTCGTCTGTTTTCTAAAGACATGACTTGGACGGACACAGGGGCTACTACCTTTCCTCTTGTCCTTCCTCTTCTTTCGCTCTGACAGATTTACAGCATACCATTCTTGGTGTTACTATGGTGAACGTTTGTCTGGGAAGTCACTTCATTTGTGTGATGGTGGCTCGTTGCAGTGGGTACTGTTGTGTGGCAGAAGAATCATTTGCAATAGATGAATGAAAGAAAGATGTATTTGAAACACTTTTGTTCTTGTTATTTCTGTTCAGTTTACTCAGCTATTGTTGTGACTTGTTCTCTATAAGTAAAACTACCTCAAAGCACCTTATAGTTAAAAGTAAAGACCCTACAAACCCTTAACAATCAGATGATCCCTATGAGCAAGCACTAGGTGAAAGTGGGAAGGAAAAACTCCCTTATAACAAGAAGGGAGGGAGGGAAGGACTTTACCCTGACCAATTGTGGTTAAAGGGGAAGGAGACAGGAGAAAATTTTTGTTTTTGTTTGTTTGTGTGGTTTTTTTTTTTTTTTGTTTGTTTGTTTTTTTTAAATGAATGTCTCCACAGAGATCCATAGAACTAATCAGTAATCGTGTTTGTCTTTGAATATTTCATCCATACCAGCCTTTGGGCTGTGGCTTAACCTGTGCTTATTAGATGGGGTCTTTTTCCCCTCTCCACTGATGACTGCAGTGATTTACAAGCTAATGATGCAGAGAAGGTGTAATTGACGTGGAATAACTTGAGATACTGGGTTTGATTTTACTGCCTTCTGCATTCCACAGTAACTTTCAAATGACGTGCTTGAGCTAGCTTTATAATAAAATAAACAGAAAACAATGATATTAAAACATTTTGTTTATGCTCTGTTGTTCTTTAATAACCTTTCAGTGTCTAGACGTTGCTGTCTCTGGCGCTTGTATCTAGCTACCTGCTTTACATACAGGATAAGGTTAATTGATTCCTCCTAGCTGTCATCCTCACGGCCTCTGCATTAAGTACTGTAGTTTGCAGTGCAGAGGTCTCTCTGAAACTTTCATCCCAGTTTCCATTATTGGTGTTTTTGAGTTATTAATTTTTTATTAGGTACTCATGGAAACCATGCATCAAGCCTCTGGAGGATGAATAGGAAATGAAGGAGGCGATGCCCAGTTTATGAAGAGAGGCCTAAACAGCAGTGCTGTCTGCGTGCTGACACACAGACACATGCTCACATGGACACAAGGGGTGTGTTTTCTGACAGATTTAGAAAGAACAGTTGCTCTCAGACTTTTCTCCTGCAGTGCGTGCGTGTACTGCAGCTTCGAGAGGCAACAGAGGAATGGACTGTTAAGTTTACAGTTTAAACCTCACTGTGTTTATGTATTTATTTTTTTGATGTAGGATTATCACTCGTGGACCTCGCACGTCCCTTTCTCTGCTCACTCAGTCAGTTTCATTAAATTGTGTGTCCTGGTCTGTTTAGCAGCAGCCAAAGCAAATGCAGGTTGTGCACATAGTCAGGCAAACAGTGAAGTCCCCAGAGACCCCGCCTTCTCCCCGCTCCTCTCTGCCCCTCTGGGCTGACGGGCTCAGGTTTCAGGATCAGTTTAGGGTACACATTGATCTGTCAGAAGCTGGCACACATATAAAAAGAAGACTGGTCTTGTTTCATTGCCGTCCTCATGGAGGGTTTAAATTATGCCACACTGGCCCTGCAGGGTTACTCAGGAGCAGGCGACCTTTCTGTGGGGCTGCCAGCTCGGACTACTACTGTTACTATGACGCGCCTGTGAACGACTGACCTCTGCGTGGCTGTGCTACTGATGACAGTGTGTGCTTCAAAATATTAATAGTGCAGCAGGAAGAGAAGAAGTGATGTGAAAAAAAAAAAAGGTTCATGTGAGCATAATAGTTTGTCTCCAGTGGTGGAGGTTTTTAACCGCAGCAATTGTAGTGTGTTGTATTTATTGCTTAACCTCATTGACCAGTGGCTGTTTTTCAGAGTGGTGGCCGGTTGTTTTGACAGTGTGGGAAGGTTCCTGGGGAAATGCCAGGAGAGTTTTTTTGTGATATGAAGAATGCTAAAAGTCCTTTTGTTTTCAGCTATGCAGGAAAGAAATGTTTGCTTTGTTCTTGCTGCGTCTTTGGTGCATGTTGTTCCACCACATCCTCACTGATCCCTGACTTCTTTTTGGAAATCGAATTAAAAAAAAATTCTCAGAAGACCTTTTGGTGTAGTTAAACTCTCAGAGCACAGAAACACTGCCGAGGATTGGGAACACTGGTGGTAGAAAACAAGACCGTGTTATGGGTATAACATAATTAATAGACACCTCAATAGAGTGATTATCTGTATCACATTTGCTATTTAATTTGTTTAGGACTGGATCTAACTTATGCCTAATTATTAATCTGCAGTAGGCAGTAAGCTTCTCCTGCAGCTCTCCTCTCTCTTTTCTAACTTTGCCACCACTTCTTTGTAGGGGCTAAAATGAAAGCTGACTTAAACAGGATTGCAACCTTGCTCTCCCAGGTGAAAGTCCTCACTTTAAACCTATTGCACTCTCTCTCTCGCTCTCTCTCTCTCTCTCTCTTTTTTTGGATTTACATTACTCATCTCAGCTGATCTAATTTAAAAAGAGCTCTGATTGGCTGAGGTCTCCTGTCATAGACCAGAATTTCTGAAACCTGAAAACAGTTTGTGCAGAAGTCTAGTCCCCCATCTGAGGACTTGGATCACAATTTAATGATAGTTTATTCTGGATTATTTAGTTGCTAAAAATATTTTCATGGTTACAAGTTACCTATCATCCCTCACCCCAACTTCTTTAGCTTTTTATATGGATAGCTTTCCTCCACTCAGCTGTCAGATCTTTCTGAAAGTGTTTTATTGCTTACGGTTTAAAAAAAATGCGAGTAGCCACTTCCTTTTCATCGCTGCTGGCTGAAAACCCTCAAAATCATTTCTGTGTATTTTCTGCTGTTAAGCTAATCATAACCGTGATGAGAAACATGACCTTCCGTTGCCTGTTTTGTCCGGTCCGGAAATGAATTGGCGTCAATAATTGCCAGATGTTTGCTACCAGGGGTGCAGTATATCCTGCGATGGCCATCAGAACAGAGAGTACTGCTGCTAGCACACGCCGTGTTCTCGGAAAGACGCATTGTCTGATGGAGCTGCTTTGGGTTTCCACGTAAGTGGCTTTTCTCTTGGGATCGCAGGGTTACACCAGTCAGACACCGTACATCCACATCAAGTTAAATTGCATTTCCTCCTCCCCTACTTGTGCATGCTACCTCCTCTGCGCAGTGCAATCTCCATGTTGATGCAGGCTTCAGGGTGTTTTAGGAGTGTTGCTTTGCTACAGAGACGAGGGAGAAAAAAAAAACTCACTCCATTCCAGTGTTGTGCCCTCTTAGCGGTAGACTGGCTATTGTTCTTCTTGACCCCTGTGCTGCTCAGATGGAGAGTGAGCGAGGGAGGGTGGCTGGAGGGAGAAGTGTTAATGGGATTTACATAAGTGCAAGAACATGTGGAGAACAAAAAAAGTTCTGCTGTTTATGAAAATTGTTCTGTTGCTGTTGTCCATACAGATACCCAGCAGATCTTTTTTTTTCTCTTCACAAGAAGTGATTTATTTTTATAATGGTTTATTAATGGACATAAATCCTGTGTTGAGCTTCCCAGAGCCTGCTTTGTGGGATGAGATGGATGTCTTTAAACGCTCTCTGACCTAACCCCATTGGACGCACTGTGCACGCCTTTGGGGAAGCGCCAAAAAAAATAATGCATTATGACCAAAAACGTTGCCTGACAGCCGCACAGATGACAAGGGTGAATTGAGCTGTATGCTTTCATCTGTCTTTCGCAGCGATGCTGCCAGGCTCTGTTTAGCTTGTAAATGTAGCATTAATCTGGTTGTGCATTATGCAACACGGACTAATAGGCTACACATGCAACTGTGATACAGTTCACTGAAGAAGCAGTGTTTTGACAAGCATCGTCCTCAGATGTTGGCAGCAGCTGAGTTTGCTCTCTGTGGAGAGGTTAGTGGGTTGGGAAGGGCGTACAGGTACAACGGAGGATCCCTCTGCTTAGCACAGACGCTTTATGCTACGGAAATGTTCATTTTTCACACTTTTGTTTCTGTTTACATGTGGGGGGGTACCTAGTTTTAAGGAGTCAGTAGGCTCCGGGTGTGACCCTGGAGAGAGCAGCTGTTGAGAGCTGGCAGGATGCTTGCCTGGGGGAGGGGGAGTACACATATATGAATGTGAGTGTGCACCTGCAGTTGGGGTGTGGGCTAGAATTGAGGGCTTTTGGGGGGGGTTGCTGGTAGTGTGGGTAAGTATTCGCAGAAGGCTTGTACACTTGTTTTTCCTGCAAGCATACACTTACAAAAAAAGAAAAAAAAATGCAGGGCAGAAAAGTCTCGTCCTTAACGTCAAGTATGGCTTCATACTCTCCTGCCACAGTGTGTAGGAGGTACTGCTGCAGAGCACAGTCCTTTTCTTACTTGCGTAACACCAAATTAATGAAATCTGAATAAAGCATGGCTGTGCTATGTAATCTTCACATCTTCTCGTCGTGCTCTCCTGTGTTAATTATATTCACCCTGTTAAGAGATCATTAGATCGCCTGTCATCCTTCAAGATACCCAGAAATCAAATTGTCTCAGGAGTTCTTACATGGCTGTAAATTGCAAAACACACCTACAGGAATGAAAACGGCAGGAATTATTTGTTTAAGAATTAGCCTAGTGTGTGTGATTAATTTCCAAGTCATAAAGGGAAAATTGTTAACTATTAGAAACGTCAGTTTGAGTATGAATAAAACTTTTTTTTTATGAGGCTCTTGAGTTGGAATGAGCATTTTTGTGGTTTAAAAGAGTAGCAGAAGTAATAGTCCTAGTGGAGGATGTACTGAGGATGCCAAATTCAGGGCAGAGCTTTAGAGCCATGGAGCAGATTGCTGTGCCATGTCTGTCATTTACAGAAACTGAAAAGCTGCAGGTGCCAGCTTGTGGCACACTGAAAACCTAACTCGCTGCTGTAATGAATTCACAGCTTCACCAAGTGTAATGTGGTTCTACCCTCAGCCCCCAGATGCCTCATTCATGGCCACTCATCAGCTGAAAGATTATCTGCCACCCTCTCAAATGTTGGAACATTATCTATGCACAGGCAAACACACAGCTTGTTGTGTTTCAGGCTGGATCTGGGACCCCTCCCCAGTATGTTCCTGTTGGCAGGGAAGAAATGAAAGGAAGGTACTGTAAAGGTCTCCTCAAATGTCCTTAAATGCTACAGCTCTGGTCAAAAGTTTCTCTATGTGATGATTCATGAAGTCACAGCACAGAACTTTACAGGCTTTAATTATACCATTAATCTCATAAATCACATACATTTTTCTTGCAATTTTTTTTGCAAGGTGTTGATCTGAATGTTTCTTTACCTTTTAGAGAAACCTCTTCACTTATTAACCATAAACATTTAGTCTTGGACAAACAAAAAGTTCTCTACTTTCTGTTCAAATCTTGTAAAGTGAATGCAGGAGAAGTCACAAGAACGATGGATTAAGAGGAGAATCTAAAGATGATGGATTAGGCTGTTAAGTAAAAGGATTTGCTAAACGTGGCAGCATGTGAAAGACTTCTGAGAGTAAGTGAAGTAAAGTAAAGAAATAAAAAAGGGAGGAGACGCAGTGGAATTAATCCGTTTCTCTTGAGCCCGTGTGCCTCTGAATGACATTTTATCACTAAGCCATTTAAAGAGAACCGTGTTGCTTTCATTGGCTTGTCACAAGGGCAGATTGTGAAGAAGAAAGATTTTCAGTTGTAACAGTGTTCACAAAAACACCCTTGCAGCTGCTGCAGCGTCACAGTTAAAGTAAATAAGTCATGGCTTACTTATAAGTAATAATTAACTGCATATATGTAATTGTACACTGCCCCCCCCCCCCCCCCCCCCCCCCCATTAATGCAGGGTTTTTTGCTTTTGTTTTTCATGTTTTACTGAAGGGAGGGCGGCAAAAAAATACACAATCAGTACACATTAGTCGCCCATAAATAACAGCAATACAGTAAATGGAAAGTGGTTCTAAGAGAGGAAGTCCTACTTAAGCAGATTTGTTTTCCCATGCATTACTTAAACTTAAAATCTTGCACAGGGCAGATTTGCATTCGAGGCCCACTCACACATTTTAATACATCACGGAAGAGCGGGCAGCTGAGCTGAGTCCTGATGTGCGTTGCTTGCTGGGTTTGTCATGTTCCCAGATGATTTTTTTTGAGATTTTTCTTTCTTTTTACCCTACCCATGCATTCTTTTTCAGCTGTGCTCTCTCATCGCTTCATCCCCTTGAGTGGATTTTTTTTTTTTTTTTTTTTTTTTTTTTTTAGATCAGCAGCAGCAGATTTGAGGACTTTTGCTGCCAGTGCAGGCCTAGAAGCCTTAGGCCAGCAATGGAATCAGCAGAAAATGGTCATTTGGTGTCAGAAACGGGGTCTGTGACGCAACTAATGCACGCTAGCGTGAAGCTGTGTGTGGGTGGATCGGCTCCCACGGGAAAGCAGTGGCATGCTGGAACCACTATTTCTTTTTGGACGTTGCTGACAGTCTGATTAAAACGGTTAATATATTTTATTCCCATCTTTTAGTTTTTCTTTATGCTAATTCAAATAAATAGATAAACGTGTATGCATTCATGGCTGGTTGAAGTGTTGCCTCACTGGCTGGCTGACTACTGTACCTCAGGCTCTCTGCTGTAGCCGAGGAGCAGCTAAAAATAGAGAAAACCCCTTTCGTTCTTTTTTCCCCCCCTCTCATTTTCTAAATATTTGATTTTGCAAAGTGAGCTTGGGGAACCCCTGCATGTAGCAGCTTCCATGAAAAATTCATTACATTTAGAATTTTTCCTGCACCGTACACAGCAAAGTGCTGTGGTATATAACACGTAATAACAGAGAACACAGTTTCAAAGTGACGCAACTTGTGCCGCTTGACTGCACCATGCACAGAATATTTATGAATGGGCCTGCACTTGCCTTTATTGTGTCTTACACTGGAGGCATCAATAATATACCATATTACCAGCATTTTTCACAGCTGGATTAGGCGAAAACATTCAGTTTGTTGTACAGAAACAGAACGTAGAAGAGGATGGAGGAGACAGGCAGGCTTGAGATGCTGATCAAGTTCTTAGTGCTCCTTGTGACTTGTCATGTCTCTTCTTAAGGGGCTTCCACAGGAATGCCTGGAGGTAAAGTGGTACAGAAGTCTAACGGGTGGCCTGAATGTTGATTTCCTTCTGAACTGCTTTGATTGTGCAGTTCAGAAGGGTTCCCGGTAAAGACTTTGGTCTGAGTCTGTACCCGCCTGTGCTGCTGTACTGCTAGATCAAAGTTTTCCCCATTTAATCCATTAAGATCTTCACCGCTTTCGACACCTGAATGTAAATTCAAATGAAAACAGTTAAAAAAGGTGTAAATCTCATAAAGAAAATCTAAAAGTCTTGCTTGTTCAGCATGTTTTTATTCACTTTATCTAGAACATTCACAGAGTGCTAGCACTATTCCTACTATTCCTTAAATATATAGATGGATATGTGTATTAATAGATCAGATTTGCATCATTAA
Organism: Pelmatolapia mariae; assembly: GCF_036321145.2. Lineage (NCBI taxonomy): Eukaryota > Metazoa > Chordata > Actinopteri > Cichliformes > Cichlidae > Pelmatolapia > Pelmatolapia mariae. Next base: position 20,745,313 of record NC_086235.1, on the reverse strand, counting down.
ACAAGTCCAGATTTAATGTTCTGTATAGCTATGCTATTAAATGAGGCTATGCTTTGTTTGGGTGTCCCGCGCAGATTTATGTTGTTATCACAGATACGGTATCTGTGCTTGACAGTTTTTGACTTTAATAAGTAGTCAGTCTGTTTTGGTTGACGAAACTAGGAGCTGGCAGTACAAGGCAGTCCTTTATCATTTCATATTACTAACACAGCGAATGTGCAAGTGTATTAAATGTAATCAGTTAGTAATAGTCAGCTCAGTTGTGCTTATGTTGCTTTCAGCTTTTTTTCCTTTCACGCCTTATTCTCATGCATTTCCACTGCCAGTACTCCATGGCATTTTCTCTATCTGTTCATGCATGTCTCTTGATTTCCGTTTAATTCTCCTCCCTGAATGTTCTTATCTGACTGGAAGCAGTTGTACAAGTATGTATAGAGAACTTTTTACCCATTATTCACTTGGGGCCAAACGCAAAAACATGCACAGTCTTGCAGAGGCAACTCATCCTTCAAGTCTGTGACGACGAATGTGTACTTCATTATAATTGGGACCACATCCATCCTGAAAAAGATCATAAACACATAATAAATGGATTTAGAGATGTATGCCTTTTTGTGTATGTGTGTATCATATAAATAACTCTGACTGCATATTAAAGCAGTCTGCCCCACTGGCCTCACTCTGTTTGTGTATGTGTGCCCTTTGGGTGAAACTGTAAGGTTAGGACTTGTAAGAAGACACTGCTATGTCAGCAAGTTGTCATGACAATGCCGCCATTCCCCTATTTCATTGTGTTTTTTCCTCCTCTTGTCTCTCGGGGTTGGAGGGGAGGCCACATGACTGTCCTGATCCCCATAATACAGGGATACATAGAGCAGCGTTTCCCTTCTGTGGCTCTTTTTCTAGCAGCAGCAGCCCCATACATCATCTATCAGAAACCCCCCAAAACAACAAAAAACAGCTACTACACTTTCCAAAGAGCTTTAGGAACTCCACAGAGCAGCAAATCAAAATTCTGTGCTGACATATCGCATAAAGTAGATGTTATTAAATAAAGTAGAATAACTCAGTCTGAGTTTCCCCCCCCGCTGTACAGCAGGTGTGAGACTCAATTATTATCCTAGGCTAGAGTGAATAGTTAACGTGTGATGTATAGTGCCACATAAATCAACGTGGCAAAGCCCAAGTGACGCTCACGAGACAACGTGATTGCATCTTTTTTAGAGATTCGGCAGCTCCCACGTAACGCGCTGAATACGAACCCAAGGTCGTTCGTTTGCTGCCTGCTGCCTGCTATCCATTCCCGGGCTTGTTTAGAGGCTGACTGAGCGGTGTAGGCTAATGGCCAGGTGGAGCGCTACATAATTCATTGAAACGAAGCTTTCCAGCCAGAGAGCTGGAAAGAGAGGGATTACAGAGCGAGGCTCATACCTCTACAGCCTTTATTGCAGGACAGTCACAGGAGAGAAATAAATTCCCAAAAAACAAATGGGATTTTTACTTTGGCTGCGCGTAAACATTGCTGCATAGAGTTTGGTTTTGTATATGTGGCTGTGTGGAGCTGTGCGACCTTTTAACCTCACTGACGATGCAAGTCTTGTCCTTTTTATTTCGTCAATGTGCTTAAATCAAATCATTAATCTGCGCTAATTAGTTTGACCACCAGGGAGCTGCTTCATTAGCTGCAATGTGCTTTCTCATCAGGTCCTGTGGCTCTGCATCCTCTGCTGCTCTGGCTGAGTCTCATTGGTGAGGGGTGAGGAGAACACGAGGTCAGGAGAGGTCGTGGGGGAGGGGGATGGAAGGTCACTAGAAGCCATTGCATTTTTATGGATGAAAGTCCGTTCTTGTCGTGCAGCTATTCAAGCAGCTTTGGGTGCCTTGGTGACTACCAAAGATGACGCCGTAAAAGCTGAAACGCAATAAGACCGAGTGCAGTGAAAATCACCTCACCAATTCTTTCAATTCATTCTTCTTTTTCTCTTTGGCCTTCATTCATTCCTACGAGCTGTGAATGAGTCACTGCTGCTCGTGAATACAAAGGAACCGGCAGTGTGGAGGAGGCAGAGCGGAGACAACAGAGCAAAACTGGTCCCTGAAGGTTAGATAGAAGAGGGATGCTGCTGAGCAAGCTTTATCACTCAGTTATACAGCAGGATCAGTCACCGCAGACTGCACCCAAGCTTCTTTTTTTTTTTTTCTTTTGCGCTCCTTCTGTTTCTTGATGTTCGCTCTTTATTCTCACTCTCCGTCTCAGATATTGTGACCATACATCACATTTGGTCAGATACTGAACTGGCAGCAGTAATCTTAGGTGCCTACCTTGCCCCAGCGTTTTAGAATTTGTAGCTTTTTTTTACAGCAGCATCGATTTTTGAAGCATTGTTTACTTTTCTGCAGAATCATCTTGTTTTATTTTGCGTTTTCCTTTTTGCATTGATATAATTATGCTTAATACCTTCTTATTAAATTCCTTCGCAGCCGTCTTTGCATGCACTACAAGTCTGGACGGACATGGGTGTAAACTCCTGCTTGACTGGTTGGTAGACGCATAAAACTGTTTCTTGCTTTACTGCCTTTCTCTTTCTGGATTATTGTTGAGTAAATCTCCTCTCTTCTCCTCTGCCTGACACTGCTGTGTCCATCCATCACAAACACTGGAGCCGAACCGCTAAATTGGTGTCAGTGAAGCAGTTTAAAACTCTAACCTCACTGCTCCGTCACTCTTACCCTTAATGCACCTTGCCTCCCTCCTTTCACACTTGCGGGTGAATGCACATTAGAGTTAATGTTTTTAAGATGCAGGGAGAGCTGACCTTGGATGCCGGTGAAGTCACCGAGTTGTAATTGAAACTGTGTGCTTCTTGTTGAGCTGTTTTCAGTGCTGGGGTGATTGTGTTTCCTGAGATTATGTGGCTCAGATGATAATTTGTTGCTGATGTTGGATTCTGTTTGTGTATTTTAACATGTATGCGGTGTGACTACATTCTCAGTTTATATCTTTTGAGGCCTAGAAACCATGAAGGCTGAGCCATTACCTCAGCCTACATGAAAGTCAAACTGAATAACCACGTGGATGATTTAGATTCTGACTTTGTTTAACCTAAGAGTGATAAACCAGTAACTGCAATGCAGCGCTCCTAACGCGGTACCTCTACATGTGTAGAAAGCCACATCAAGTCTTAATATGTTGTCCTTCACGTGCCGCTGGTGAAGGTCCGTTGCGTAATTCAGTGAAATGAGCCTGTGGGCGCCATGCGTTCCTCATTGGCATGCACCCCTGCAGTCCACTGACGTCTGCCACCGCAGCATGTGTTGTGTGTGTGTTTGATGGAGCGCTGCTGCTGTGCCAGCATATTTCTCAATCCGATGCCTGTGCCCCGGTTGCCCTTCAGGCCGGATGCGGCCCTCCAATCCCTTCATCCCAACCTGCTGATCTAAACTATCTCGGCTCTATGCCAAGTGGGCAGGATAGGGCAACGACTAAGGTACAGTTTACGACCCGCCCTTTGTCCTTCAGTCAGGCACAACGGCGTTAACGTGATAGATGGAGTAGCAGGACAAACACAATCCCCCCCCAAAGGGGATAAAATATGGCCATCCTAACCCGGACCCCCACGAATGACGAGGATTGAGTTTGGAGGGCAATCAAAGGACCATGCTTGGTGCTTAACTTTTGCATGACAACATGCTGGTTGGATGCACCTGGTGTATTTGTGACTCAAGCCAGAAGGTGTTTAAACTGTGGTGTGTTATATTTGGGACAATGAAAAGGTCTATGAGACACTGGAACTATAACTAGTTATTTAGTTATACCCTTATACTGAGAAAGATTGCTAATGGAAGTTATCTACAGATTACAGTTGTCTGTATTTCCATGGAACAGATATAGTTTATTGACTAATGTAATGGGCAGTGAATAAAAAGATAAGTAGCAAGCATACTTTTTAATTTACATTTAAAAGCTTGCAAAATCGCAGATTTGTGGATTTTCTTTTCTTGGATATTTGAAATTTGGAAAATGGGTTAATTATGCTTTGCAACACAGTCTTTGTCTGCTTCAAGTTTGTCAAGCTTACAGTACTTGATAGTGACATTTAGAGTCTGTCTGATAGGAAGTTTTTAAGACGGATACCGATATTTAGTGAAGAAGAAGATCAGCCTGTAATATGGATCAGCAGATGAATCACTGCGACTATGAGGGAGGATCGTGACGGGGGCAGATAATTTGAATCTGCAGCAATCTATAACATGGCGTTTACCTACACATTCACCCTTGTCTTTAAACTCCACTACATTTCCCAGAATTCATGTGTGAAGACTGTTTTAGGTTTTTGTGAGACATTTTTAATTTCACAATAGCCAAGGCACAATAAGGCCTCTTAATGTCCCTGCCAACTGTAATGAACTGTTTATTGTCTCCAGGTGCTAATATCCTGTTGCACTGTGTAAATGCTTTGACTGCAGCAGTGAATCGACTCTCCGGGCAGCAGGATATGAAAAACGGCAAAGTGAAATGAGTTAAAAAGATCAAACGTGATAAAGGGAGAAAGAGGCAAGAGAAGCTTCATGTAGATTTTATTGGAATAAAAGTTAACAGATCTCCAGGCTCACCCACAACTTGGGTATCCATTTTAATATATGTGTTATATGTTTTTTAGATGTGTATAGGTTGTTTGTTTTCATATATATTTTTTAAAAATGTAATTTTTATATAGAAACTTTGAGCCCAGAGAATTGCTGTCTTACATCTTGTGCTTACAAAAGTGTGTTACTGCGTAAATGTGAATGTCTGCTTTAGGTTGGCAAGAGGAGGCTGTTGAGCAATGTTTTCCTCTCTTCTTCTTTTACTCAGTGCTTTTATTTAAGGGAGCCTTGATTTAATTAAGTTTTGATGAGGATTTGGGCTTTAGAAATACGTTTTTTTTTTGCTACTTTACTGGCCAAAATCCACAGAGGAAACGATGTCCAACAACACCCAAAGTGCTTGGATGAAAATATGAAGGTGCTATATGCAAATGTTGGCACGGCAGCTGAAACATTTGGTTAAACAGACTGAGATGAAATGGTGTTTGAGTTTCCATTCTGACAAAGGCGAGCTTACATGGTGGATAATGTGTGTGTGTGCGTGCGTGCGTGTTATGTAATCTGGCTGAGAAGACGCGTTCATTTGGTCTCAGAGATAGATTTGATATTTTGGGTGCTGGTGTGGACACACGGCACACCTGCTGCCTCTCCTGCTAAACACAGGCTCTGTCACAAACAGCAAACACCAGCATGTGTGAACACACAGTTCAGAGACGCAAATCAACAAATCTGAGCATTTCGGTGTGTGTGTGTGTGTGTGTGTGCACGCACGTGTGGGAGACGAGCAACAGAAGCATATGGCTTGTAGCTATTTTGATCTCTAACTGCAAAGTCTACATGTGGGTATGAATTTTGTCATTCACGGCAACATTTTCAACCACAGACACACACACACGCACACACACAGTAATTATTAAGTGCTAGCAGCAGTGTTCCAGGTGTAATTATAGAAAGTTTTGCCCCCTCATTCCGACTGGTAAATGTCTGCTGGATGTCCACAGGAGGTTTTTCCACTTGTCCAACTAACTTTAATGAGTTTTCCTCTTCCTGAAACAAAGTGACGGTGCACGATTGGCTCTCTAACTGATGGTCTTAGACCTCGGAGAGTTAATGTTTCAACCACACAAGGTCTGCTGGTGTGTCAGAGCTACAGGTCATCGTGAGACCTTTGTTTTTGTTTTTCTTTTGTTTTTCCTCAGATGCTTTATGAGCTGTGAGAAATTACCTGAGGTGTAGGTGCGCAGTTCCCACTGATCTCAGTGCAGGTGTTTAAGATATAATGAATGTGATGTAATGAACAGCTCCTCCAGGTCTGACGCAGTTAGTTACTGGGAACAGTCAGTCATTAAGCATTAATGTGGAAATTTGTAGGCTTTGCTGGCTGCAGGCTTCACGCTCATCAAAACTTGCAAATACCTGACAATGTTTAATGAAAGCTGCAAAGTGTTTGTTTTGCAGACTTCTGACTGTTCTGTCTGTGCCTCTTCTAGCCATCATGTATGTGATGGGAGCCCTTGGACCCGCAGCTGGCTACCTGCTTGGAGGCGTCCTTATCGGTTTTTATGTTGACCCCAAGACTGTTGTCAACATAGACCAGAATGATCCTCGGTTTGTTGGAAACTGGTAAATATGAAGCTCGTTTCCTCGTGCCAGCTGTCCTGTGATATGATCATGTATTTTCTCAGTTATCTTTATAAAACTTTGATTTTTCTTTTCCTTTCAGGTGGAGTGGTTTTCTCTTGTGTGCCATAGCTATGCTTCTGGTCATCTTTCCCATGTTTGCCTTCCCTAAAAAGCTGCCGCCACGCCACAAAAAGAAGAGGAAGAAGAAGAAGATTGGCTCACCGGGTGATGTGTCCAGTGATGATGACGTGATGAAGGAAAAGTCCAATAGCAAAGGCCAAAATGTTTCCTCCTCCATGGGCTTTGGAAAGGATATTAAAGGTGAGGAACAGATAACATTATTTTCACTAAGCATTTCTTATAGATGGATCTCTAGGTACCTTACACAAAGAACTCATGAGCTACTGATGTCCAAACAGCCTTTAATTCAATCAATGACTAGGATTAGTCATTTTATCCTGTAGTGCAAGGTTCACTGAACTCTCCTTTAAAGATGTTATCGATTAGTGATGGAAGAGCGTGTCTACATAGATGCCTAATGAAGCAGTAAACCTTGGAAGTGTTAGTGGACTTTAGGTTCTATTAACTTTAGTAAATAAACAGTAAACATGTCTAAAGGTCACACACAGGACAGTATGGCTGCACAGTGAACTTAATTTTAATCATAGTCACAATTTTGGCTTCCTGCAATTAAATGAGCTCCATTTTAAAATACATGCTCTGCTAATGAAAACACAAAGCAAAAGCAAATTAAGCACTCCTTAAATTAGGACCGACCAGGTGCCTGCATGTGCTGATCGCAGCTGTTCCCTGCACTGTGCTGCTTGAAGCTTCCTACACTAGCCTGGTTGAGTAATACTATGTTAAAAGACAGACTTATAAGAAAATTCAAATGTTTGGCACAGGTACAAACATAAGTTGGCACAAATTTAAAAGGAATGTAGCAAAAGTGAAAGCGGTGCTCCTTTTTTGGTCATTAAAATCAGTGTTGAATCAAATAATCATAATTATCATCGTCGTGCAGTCCATCAGTTGATTTTGCCACCAAAGATTACTCGCACTTAAGGATGAACTGATTCGACTTCAGTGATCAAACTTCTGTTACTTTGCTGTGAATGTGAATGTAATATCAAAGCAATGCATTTTTGTGGTCAAAGGTCAAGGTTGCTGTAGCTTATGTGTTCCATTCTTGTGGTTGTTGATGTTTCATGTGCACCTGGATTATTTTCATTATATCTGACATAAACGTTTTCTTGTACTCAGGATGAACTGGGAGGGACTGGATTGTGGTTTTTGCACCACCCTAAAAAATGAAAAATGTGCTGGTAAAAATGTGATTTTTTTTTTTTTCTAAAAGACCTGCCCAATGAATTCCTTCTTCACAACAAATCACATATCGGTCTAGACTCTAGACAGACATGATTGCAAACTGCAACTGGACCGGTTTTTGGAGGCTTCCAGCTACAAAGTGGTGATTCTAGTTTATGTCATCTCTGAGCCAGATGCCCCAGGAATCTCCCGGCTTTCCCTGGAAGAGCCTCTAGTTGAGTTCTGCTCTAGTGTTTCCCAGTTACCTCTTGTGCAATTTTTGCTCTCAGTCAGACAGCTCTCTCACTCTCTCTTTCTCTCTCTCTTTTAAATGAGCTCTCAAGAGAGTTCAGTCACATTTCCACACACAGGACTAGACAGACTGAGCTGCAGAGGAGTGCACGTTCGCATATGTGAAAATCACAGCTGTAAATTTGAACACGCATTTAAGGTTTCTGCACGCTTATAAATGAATCCCCGTGTGTACGTCGGAGCATTCGGAACAGGATTTCGTCTCAGAGAGACGCACACGTGCTGGAATGATGATGAATGCGTTATAGCTTCATCAGCCCACAGCTAGCTCTCCGGCTGTTTTATTTGTCTCAGCACAATGTTTTGGGCTGTTGTGCAAACTGTGGCCAATTTCGCAGACTCGGGAGGTTCAGTGTTTGGATCTGGAATGTATTTCAGTACTGTGGATGTCCTTCAATTGAGGTGTGCTTGTTTGTCCATAGCCCGAATTCAGCACTTTCTGCGAATGATATGCTGCAGTGAAGTAGCTATCTTTTTTCTTTTTTTTTTGTTGTGCCTTTCACATCATAAGCAAACCCTGAAAAATGCTAACACTGATTTTTTTACACATCACAGGGACAAACTTTTTGATTATGGAAAATTCCAGGCCTTGGTCTACTGCTGCGTGAATTCCCCATGGAAATGTTGTCATTATGGATAAACAACTGCTGACACATACTGTGTATTACAGCCATGTTTCAATATGTGATTTATTACCTTGGCACGCTGTGAAATACACACACAGGTATTTCAGCTGGCATTTATTCCTCTCACAGGATAAAACGGTTTCCAAAATTCACTTCTTAGCTCCAAACGTCAGCATCCGTCTGAAGAATAGAGTCATTTAATGTCAAAATATGCGTTTTACATTTACACCCTGTCAAAACAGTTTTAAGTACTGTAGCATGCAATGACTTAAAGCTAAAATGATATAGGGGTCGGTGCATTGTATTACTAACTGCGGTAAATTGCCTTTCTTTATCTTTAACCAACACGAAATGTGACACGCGACTATTAACGACGCTTAACGTGTTGGTGTGTTTCAACCTTGTTGGTTGGCTTGATCAGATAGATGAAACAATTTGATGGTGTCGTCAAATAACTTCTAATAGAAAAGCAAATGTGGCAACTCTTGTGAGCCAGTGGTCTGTCTGATTGAGGGAGCAGCTGCTGTAGATGCCAGCAGGACTTCACCATCTGTCCCCCTGCAGACAGCGTTACAGCACGCCTCCCAGGAATGAAATAATTAGCGTCACTTTCCTTTTCCTACCTTTTGATCTGGGATAATGCTGACAGATGCTGCTAATATTTCCCCACCTACAACAAGATCAGTTGCATTAGTACTGAGACTGCTATTCTCATATCTAGGCACTGTGTCATCTAGTCACACTGGCCGGCTTCCTAATAACCTCCTTTAATAAAAGGCGATAATAATCAACATCACTTTCTTTCTGCCCTTTCTTTTGTTCCTGCTTTGCTTTGTGGTATTTGCTTTTGAAGCATGTGAGTCAGAAGAAGCCCTCGTGAGAGCCGCATGGCTGTAAAACCTTTATGTTTAAAATCCCTGGACACACACACACACACACACTAGCAGGGAGAGACTGGAGATGCCAGTTGCGCAGAGGGTAGGCGAGCCACCTCCAGCTAAAAGGTTTTCCAAGTCTCGCTTTTGTGCCCAGATGTGACTGATCAGACCACACGCACACTCATACTGAGAGAAAAAGACTGTAGAGATGGAAGAAAGACTGAGCAGCAAGATTTTCATGATTAAAATATAAGGCTGTCATTATAATCTAATGATTTTTTTATTCACTTGAATAAAAAAGCTTTACTGACATATTTGTGACCTGACTTCTTAAAGTTGGTTGGACATTTTCTGACTCTTTGTGTTTCCTCTGAATAGTAAAAAAAAAAAAAAAAGTAAAGGCCATATCTTTTCATCTCCCAAATTTATTTTTCTTTCTATTCACTTTGTCTCTTGTTATAAGTGTTATAATCAAAGGAAACCCTACAGACTCTTAAAGGATGATTTGCTCCAGCTCAAGGTGACTTTGGAGCTATAGATTCTGCAGCACGTTCTGGGCGGTCTACGGCACATCAAACATCCAAACTACATGGATAGTAGTTATAGAGAAGCAGTAGCTTGAATCTGAGGTCCCTGTGGATTGGAGAGATCCTCATTCTGTCAAACTGCTCCTGAAATCGTATACCTTAGCTGTGCTAAGATGGAGAAGTCCATATGCGCCAGTGACCTTGTACCTCTTGCAAGCACAGTCAAGGAAAGCTTATCTTACACAAGGTTTAGACACATAAAATATACAGAAGACCGAAATAATGTCCTGAATATGTCCTGAAAACAGGGAAACCAGGGAGCCATCCCTAGCCGAGACTGCATATTTCCATCTCCTCTGATCTGACATCTTTTTATAAGATATAAGCAGGGATTAAAATCTGAATTTTAGGGTTCAAATCTGGAACAGAATTACTTAAAAATCTTGCATAAAATTTGGTTTTGTGAGGTTGTGGTCAGCTGACCTTTGCTGCTCTTTGTGTGTTTAGTCAGCTAAATTCAATAAGATACATATCGATGTTTCACAACTTATATCACTGATTTTTTCCAACCCCTTAATACCATGAAAGTATTATAAAAGGTAGCAAGTGAATCTAATCAACATCATTTGAAATACAAATTAATGTCTGCTACCTTTGATGTAAGCTAATATTTACCACAAACACCACGTCTGCTCCGTAGCAGTCCAACATGAAGTCCTGACTGTAAACTTCACCACAACACTGTAAAAAAAAAGAAAGAAAGAAAGAAATTCATTCAAAAAAAAAAAAAAAAAAAACTAACCAGTTTAGCCTGCATTAAACTGCTTAGTAGTGGCCTACTGTATTTTTACGCAAAGTTTGAGTGAGACAAAATGAGTGTACTTCAATTCTACATTCAACTTTCATTTTAAATGATCTCCAACTTAACCCACCCCAAACAAAAAATTGTTGTTGTTGATAATATTCGCTTCTCTTCTGTAGCTCTGACCGCAACTTTACATTTGCACCATGAACAGTTTACAGGAGTGAGAAGAAAACAGAATGTGTTCCGGGCATAGCAGTGAGTGGGATGTCTTTATTTTCTCATTAATGAAAAGGATTTCTCTGTCATCATAAATTATGAACTCATTTGACAGTATTATGCTGGCAGTATGGTAACCCGCCTATCAGATTTAATAGATCATTAATTAAAGGTGCTGGATTGTCGTTCCAGATCATTCCTGCTCACATTAATGTCTGTATATAAGATATATGCAGAGATGCATTTTTGACATAACTGCGTAATTGCAGTGGGATAAAAAACATTTTTTAAAAACATTTCCTGGGACTATTAAAGGCTAGTAGCAGGGAGTTGATTAGTGATTCAAATGGAAGTCTCACATTTGTTTTGTCTTGACAGCAACCATCTGCCCTGCTTGTTTATGTATGAGTAACTGAATCCTTACTTGCTCCAAACATTTTTTTTTTTTATTGTCACCAGATATTTATCTTTGAATCAATAAAAGCACTTCGGTCCACTTTTCTTTGCTGCTCTTTTTCAGCCAGTATGACCAATGTACTGGACTCCATAGGAAGGACAAGGAGCTTAGTTCTGCCCGGTAACAGTAACACACTTTTACAGTTAGACCACATGACTACTGAGTGACAGAATGAAGGGGGAGTGTTTTCATCATGGGGACCAAATCATATGGACACTGCCCTCAAGCAGACATAAAAGAGCATGTATACCCTTGTCATGATAAACCAAGGATGACAGTATTCAGGCTGTAAATGCAGAGATTGGTTGGTTGGTTTTGCGCACGCGGCACAGAGGCACATGATCCACATGTTTGCACTGTATGGCAAACATGCCGATGGTTTCGTTTAACCCCTGAAGCTCAAAACGATATCTAGGCACAACTGAATAATAAAGGGAGATAATTAAGAGGGCAGCATGAATGGTTAAATTGTGCTCATTTATAAAAAGAAAGTGTTTTCCACAGAAATCACGGAACATCTGCATGTTTGTTTACTGTCTTTTTCTTCTGCAGTCGTGCGTGAAACAAGAATAATTACCCAGACTAATGAGACGAGGCTGAGTGCATCTTTGTATTTAACAATATTTGAGTGAGTTTCATAGACGTTTAAGTGTTGTTTACTCTGACATTACCTAAGGCTGATACTACTTAGGGCTCGTTTTGGCTTTTCTCAATTACAACTCTTCTTGCAACGATTCTTCCGATTGTTCCAGCGAATGTAGAGTGTGTGCGGAAGAGAGTGAGAGCCAAATTAAGAAATTGATTGCACGTTAATTACAGCGTGACGGTAACGAGCTGCTCTGTCTTGTCTTGTGTCGCTCCTCAGACCTTCCCAAGGCAGCACTGAGGATCCTCAGCAACATGACCTTCCTGTTCGTCAGCCTGTCCTACACAGCAGAGTGTGCCATTGTCACCGCCTTCATCACCTTCATTCCCAAGTTTATTGAGTCACAGTTTGGTATCCCTGCCTCCAATGCTAGCATATACACAGGTGAGTGTGACTTTCTTTACTCGTAGGTATGAATATGTTACTACTAGCTGCCAGTGAAAGAGCTGTGGCAGATTGGTTCACTTTATTAATGATACTTAGGTCGGTTTTGTTTTCTACAATCAGAAAATAGCCGTCGATTCAGTCTGTACTGACTTAAGCTCACATTTGTTCTCACCTCTCCACGTGCACACATCGCTATGACTCTGAGTCCTGCTGGATTTCATTCAGTGATAATCTTCCATTACATCTCATGACTGTAACACACAAGTCTCTGCAGGCGACATTCATCGTAGCTTGGTCTCGCTGGTATGCACAACCACACATACACACACAGGACCCTCCACCCTGCCTACGATTTGTGCACCGCATACGTAGGGTTCACAAAGAACCGGTCTAATCCTTCAGTCGCGTCTGAGCCAGCGGTATTAATGCACAACTAATCTGGTATCAGGATTACTACGCTAAGGACTGATTAAAAACTTAATTATGTCTTTGAAGTCATGAAGGTGTGGGTATTTGTGTGTGTGTCTGTGTGTGTGTCCAAGAATACTGCTGGCTAACATATGGTCATTTTTAGACTCTCACATATACACACAATACCGTCGCCTCTTCTCGTCTGCCTGTTGCCAGGATACAAGGGGTAAGGGCAAACGGGTGGTGCAGTTGCCATGACTACTCAAATGATGCCAAGCTGCCAGGATGTGATGATGGTTGGAGGCGATGAGGAGAGGTGCCTCCCATTGATGGGAGCATAGTGCTTCCTCAAATAGTCAGCTGGACTGACCGAATACATTTCAGATATGATGCAAAGGAAGTGCTGGTTATAACTTAGTAGGTGTAGGTTTGGTATTTATATGCCAGATATCCAAATCTCTTTGCTAATAGCTCTTCTGGAATCACCTTGCTTGTGCAAAAATACCCCTTCTTAAGCTGCATTATCTTTGGCATTTTTCATAGATTCAAGTAAAGAAATGGAAGCAAATTATATGTCTCTATAACAGGCTGCTACTAACAAACTGCCTAAAGGTACAATTTAAAATTGTTTTTTTGTTAAGTTTGCTTCAGTGATTCATAGGTCAGTGTTAAGTGGCTTAACAAACACAAAACTTTGAAAGACCTCCAGAAAGCCTGGAGAACTATTGTGGCTGTAAAATACAAAATAATCTCATCTTTCAGGAACCTTTGAATGGTTTTTCTCTAGCACAAACAGTAATGGAGTTGTGCTTATTTGAAGAGCACTTGTAAAATGTGCACGCTGCAAGGCTGATGGTTAAAAAAGAAGAAAAAATCAAAAAGATCACTTTAAAAAAAATCCAAGAAAGTCTGGCTGCTGGGAAGCAAGAAAGAAATGAGGGGTGACTCAAGACTTTTGCACAGTACTGCATATAAATAAACATGACTCAGCTTAGTGCAACTAAAGTGAGCTAGCACTGCATTTAATGAATAGCAATATAGTCTCACAGACATCAAATAGAAATAACTTGAAATCACATTAATTACCACCTTGTTGGATCAGCATCATGCCTGGTTACAGAGCTGCCACAGCTACATGTTCATTAGATGTTGCTGCAGAGATAGAGCTGTAACATCACACGCTTTGCTTTCTGTTTGTAACTCTGACTATTTGTCGCTTTAGTTTCCCTCTTTGTGTTCCTTATAGTTCTTCTTAGGTTCTTAAAGCACCTCTTGCATATAGTGACACACACATAACCTCTCATGTTAATAGCTGTTAATGCGGAAAGAATATGTGTAAAGAGCCTTTTCCCCCACATGTTTAATGTCTCACAAAGTGCATGGTTTAAGCATAGAAACATGCACTTATAGGATAATTTTAAACACCTGTATCCTGCCTAGTTCTCACTGAGCGTGCTCAAGGATACTTTGTCTTTTGTCCTCTCTTCTGTTTTTTCCTCTTGAGCTCTGCTTTTAACACACACACACACAAATACCATGGATACGGGGAGAAGCCCCATGACATTTTTGTGTACTCTTATCATTTCTCTGCTAATCCTCTGTCTTTGACGGCCCTCCGCCCCCGCTGACTGACCCGGTCTTGTTCATTACCCGGCTGTGAGCATGTGTGGCCGGGCTCGAGGGCTGCCATGTGCACCCACCCTGATCCTCGACCCCAGCACGAGGACACTTGCCGCTCGGCCTGTTTTGCTACAGGCCAGGGTTGCCTCTCTTCTCGCTGTCAGTCTGACTGGCTGTGGTGGACTGAGAGCACGTGCTGCAGCCTGAAATGACTCGCAGCTAACCCACAGCGTGCCCTTGTCACATTGATGGAGCAAACCTATTCTGGTTTCTTGCTTTTGATAAAGTAATTTATTCTTGATTAAACGGGCGGGGTGACCTTGAGCAACCATTTCTGACAAAACTCACAAACATATCTCTGTCATATAAACGCATAACAAGCTCGCTTGGCATTCGTGTCGGTGTGCCTGATTAGAAAGCTGTGCCTCAGATGTTTACACCAATTCATTCAGTGTTATCATTTTTCCATGGCACGCTTGCAACACCTCTCCGTCTCACCAATGTCTTTCTCAGGTGTGATCATCGTACCCAGTGCCGGGGTGGGCATCGTGCTGGGGGGCTACATCATCAAGAAGTTGAAGCTCGGCGCAAGAGAGTCGGCCAAGCTGGCCATGATCTGCAGCGGGGTGTCTCTTCTGTGCTTTTCCACTCTCTTCATAGTGGGCTGCGAGAGCATTAATCTAGGAGGCATCAACATACCCTACACCACTGGGTAAGGACAGATAAACAGAAGTTATTGGAAAGGAATTGTAAACCTAACATTGCTTTTCATTCAAAATAATATCTAAACATCATTTAAGAGGTTTCATTAGTTGTAAAATAGACACACTAGACAGTTTTTTCCCAGTCTGATCTAAGTCTTGATTTTTTGCTTTGCAAGCGTGACTCTAAAAACAAAATTAATCATTTAAAATGAGCCATTGCAAAGCCAGAATCCTCAGACTAGACTGTGTATAAGATGTATCTGAGAAAGGGTGTGGGCTGTCAGCGCTCCCATCTTCCTCATGTGTTGTGGTGTGGTGTTGGGAGTGTGAATGATTAATTAGCAACACTGGCATCTGCTGAAGTGACTCGCTTTGCCACCTCTATTTCTGAAGCTGCTGCTGCTCGACAGCACATCAGCAGCCTGCTGCTGAGTTAACAAACAGTCATGCGACGTGTCAGCCCCGGGGGCAGAAATATGGAGTGGTCTGCTGGCACACTCAGCTATGAGCCCGCTCGCACAGACGCACGGAGGTACCATCCACACGGCGACCTTGGATGATGCAAAAGACCCTGCAAACTGATTACAAACATTGCAAATCTACTGTAATAATTTCCCCCTCTCCTCCCACTGTTTGCTGCTAGCATTCTCAGATATTACGTGTGCAAGCATACAGGGATAAATAATACAAATGCAGTGAACATGACAAGTATTCACAGCGCTTCACTTGTTGCACATTTTGTTACATTTTGGAATAAAGCTGTAAATCTATTAGGTTCAAGTTTGGGCTCTGGCTGGAACACTCAAGGAAATTTTCAGAGTGGTCCCAAAGCTTGAAGCACACTGAATGATGTCTCTCTACATTTGTATTCATCTTTCCCTAAACCCTGACTAGCCTCCCAGTTCTTGCTGCTGACAAAACAGCATGTTGCTGCCACCACCATGCTTCACTGTAGTGATGGTATTGGGTGATATCATTTAACATCCTAGGACCTGGCGTCCACATATGTGGACATCACATTTTGGGTTATTTAGACCAAAATACAAACTTTTGCTCTACAAGGGCCTGATATCCACTTACGAGGACATTGTACTGCCATTGTTCTGTCGAAATTCAAAATGAATGTCCTCATATGTGGATCTCATTTTTCTCAGAAACAAAAATCAGGTAAAAAAAAAAAAAAATCAGGTAATTCTTTGTTTTTACACTCATCAGGTCCCAATAAGCCCAAATAGCAAAGAGAAATTAAAAATGCGTGCCATGAAAGAGTTCGGGTCTTAGGAGGTTAATGATAAGGTGATGAACAGAACCTGGTTTCCTCCAGTAGCAACAATCGGCATTCAGGCCAAAAGGTTCAATCTTTGTTTCATTAGACCAGAGGATTTAGTTTCTCATGGTCTGAGAGTCCTTCAAGTGCCTTTTGGAAAACCCAGAGTAGGTTTTCCACCCTGTTGTTCCAGGATAATATCGAAAACCTGCAGGACACTGGCCCTTGAGGCCTGTAGTTTCCCATCTCTGTTCTAGAAGGTTCCCCTCTCACCACAGAACAACACAGGAGCTCTTTAAGAAAAATTAATGGAACAACTGAAGTGTTGTGAATACACCAAACATTTTATTAGCCAAGAAAACTTACATTAATTAGGCTCAACCGAAAAACCATCCAAGAGTGGACGCACTTGGGTTGACCTCCTAATTGACAGCAAGCTAATGGCTCTGTCACACAAGTTAACTAAGAACAGATTGTATGTAATTGCCAACTTTACCCCATTCAATTGCAGACTGATATCAGATTGACGCTGTCTTATGGCAACATTTATGACAGGGTTAGGGTTAGGATAAGTTTGAAGACATCACTTTCAGTTTAAAACAAAAAAGTAATATCGCAATACTCATCATATTGCAAAATGTTAAAATTGCAATAATATTGTACCTTAAGTAAATTATTGTGATAATATCGTATAATATCTGGTGATTCCCACCTCTAGTTTGTATCCATGCGTATCCCACTAAATACACTTAACAGTGCTTAACCTATGTGAAATTTGCTTTTCTCATAACTAAGTTAATTAAGGTGATTATTTACTACACTGCCAGTAAGCCACTGTGCTTTAAAGTCCTGGAGCTGACTCATTGATAACTGTAGTTTTTGTCTGAGCCCATGTTTGTAGAGGGGTCAACAAGACTGTGTGAGCCAGCGGGCCTCCTCATTATGAGCAGCGGTGGTCTCTAGTCACGGGTAGCACCCACACGGGAAATATTTAACCCAAGCTGCCCTTTGTGTCTGTACTCTTACACTAGTCTAGATGCGGCTCTCCCCCTGCTGACAGACTGAGGACTATCTGACAAAAAAAGGACAGAGCCAGGAGGCATGTCGAGTTATGTAATGTTCTTAAATGTCTGCTAAAGTGTAATGTGATAATGTGTTGGGCTGGCTTTCTTAATTGAAAGCTACAGCATCTTCCCACAAGACCTTTGTTCCTGATAAACCTCCCGACATCACAGGTTTGTTTGTTGTCCTTTTTTTTTTTTTTTTTTCCTGGTCATTGTCTGCCAGCGTCAAAGCCGATTAAACCACTCACTCTCGTCGCTCTGTGCTTGGGTTTTTCATGTAGTGCTGCCTGGGCACAGTGATGCAAAATTTGCAGGGTTCATTAAAGGCTGGGGTTTAGTCTAGAAAAGGACATGTGCAATCAGTGCTGCAAGACTGCAACTCCATGAGGGTTAAATTCCTTTTCTTTAAAAAAAATGTATGCAAACACACTCATACACACACAGAGTCTGGAATGTGACACTGTTATGTCAGGGCGAGCCCAAATGTGTCGTTCCAGTGACAGCTAATAAATATGAGCCTGGACTTTCTGGACCTGTGAAAAATGATGGTCCAGTGATTTAAGAGTAAAAGAAAATGTTCAGATTTTTTTTTTCCCCCTGTTTGGCAGAATTTATGTAATGAAAAAAATTACTGGCAACGAAAGTAACCTACCATTACACGGCATGTCGAAAATAATCAGAGAGAGAGGCCCCACCAGTGTTGGCTGTGTGTGCTTGCGAGCGTCACTCCTGACCGCTGTGTTGTTAGGGCCTGTCCCCATCTGTTCCGCTGGGCTCAGAGTGAAGCTTCCCAGAGAAAACCCAGGGCTCGCTTCACTGCTCCCGGCTTAGATGAAGCCAAAGTCCTGTCTGGCTTAGAGCGACTGTTCCCACACTGCCTAAAGAGCCAGTGGAGGTGTCACTTCCTCATCCCCCCTCGTTTCTGTCATTCTATCATCGCACATTCCACACGGCTAGATCAAAGTTAATCAGAAGGCGGATTATATATAGAGACAACTGTAAAGATTGTCAGGAAGATCAGCAGCCTCCTCAATAATACTTTGTTTCTTTGTTGAATATACAGCTCCACACAGAAACTATTTCAGTTTTTTAATTGCTTTTTGATGCTTTTTTCCCCCTGCTTTCTCCACCCTTGAAACAAAACTTTATGGCATGCTGAGAGGGAGAGTGGGACAAGTTTAATTGTCTTTGTAGCAGGGAATGTGGTTTAAAATGCTGCATATAGGGCCATAAATTTGTTTTCAATTTTACCGGAGCTAAGTGACGTGCTGATCCTCCCGCGGGCTCACGCTTGCAAAAAGAGATTGCACTCACACTAACCTGGACAAATTAATGCTTAAGAAATTATTAAATTCTCCTGCAAATTGAATGGCCAATTCCCCTTGCCTCCAGCTCTTGCTAACACAGCGCTCGTGTGCATTGCTAAATTAAAAATGAGGGGTGGGGTATAAAAAAAAAAAAAGACTGTTTGGTGCATTTTAGCATTAACTGATATAGTTGGAAACATTGAATCAGCTGGAAAATATGAGGTAGAAATAAGCACCGAGTCAGGCCAGAGGGCAAAATAAACGAATAACATTACTGAAGTAAATGGAAAAAAATGGCTTTATGATGATTAAAAATTCATTTTTTTAAAATAACGTGCTCTGCTATTGGTGCATCTTCCACCCACTGATTGTTATTTTTTAAACATATATCTAACCTGAGGTCTCTTACTGGGCTGGAACCAGCCAAAGCTGTGATTGGCCCCATAAAACACTGAGGCGACAGTGTTTTTGTTCTTAGCGTCTGCGCTTTTCCTCTGCAGCCCGACTCTGACGATGACCCACAGGAACCTGACGGGCAGCTGCAACGTGAACTGCGGCTGCAGGATCCACGAGTACGCTCCAGTCTGCGGCTCTGATGGCATCACCTACTTCAACCCCTGTCTGGCTGGATGCAGCACCGTCGGCAACGACAGCACTGGGGTGAGCGCGCAATAGAGGGGGCGATTGCATACTTGCTGCACTCATAGTTCCTTTTGTGTTTGCGTCACATAATTGCACAAGCGTCAAATAAATCGGAGAATTATGAGTGGAAAAAGAAATCCGAGGAGTTTGCCAGAGGATACACAAATCATAATGGATACACAAAGACCTGTTCTCTGTGCATTCTCTTCTTGTAGCCCTGCAAATAGAGGAAGTTAGCGTACAACAATGTGCCAGAGGAAGTTATAACAACACAAGGAAAGAAAATGTTTGGATTCTTTGCCTAGATCACTGATTGCACCGTGTTGGTGGTGCCATCCAGTCTGTGTGTGAATCTAAACGTCTGTTTTTAGGGGGCTTTGTTCTGATTTAACTCAGTTTAATTGCAATTTCTCATTGTTGTTTTCTCCCACAGATCAGGAACTACACCGACTGTGGCTGCGTGCAGAGCAGGCAGGTCATCACCCCGTCCTCCGGCAGCCAGGTCAACCAGCTCCAGCTCGTCATTGTTAAAACGTACTTGAACGAGAACGGCTACGCAATGTCGGGGAAGTGTGATCGCACCTGCAACACACTCATCCCTTTCCTGATCTTCCTCTTCATTGTCACCCTCATCACTGCCTGTGCCCAGCCCTCGGCTATCATCGTCACACTCAGGTAAGGGAGGCTATCCTGCCAGGTTTTGCCAGAGAACATCTAACACCCTTTGTTGAAGGGTTCTCAGTTTTTCATTCTAATGTGGTTTCCCTTTACCCAGGTCCGTCGATGAACAAGAGAGGCCTTTTGCTCTTGGGATGCAGTTTGTCTTACTCCGAACTCTTGGTATGTTGCTCATTATTTACACCACATAGAAAAACTGTCCTCGGCATGCTTTGCCATCTTGTTAGTTTGGATGAATCTCTTATCATTGCTGCCCTTTGAATCTGCTTTGCCCATAAAGGAAGTGCAAACGCTTTAATTTAGTGAAAAGTGAGTATTTGTTATTATTTTGTTCACTAAGACATTAAACAGCTTTCTGAGCAGCTGAAGATGTGTCATAAAGCATGTAGCCAAGCAAATCTGTCATCTGATGTTTTCACAGCTTCTCTATAGTCCACTTTTCTCCAGCTTTTATTGTCTTATTCGTCCTCATTAACACCACAGAGAGCAGGGATATGCCAGCTTGTAGCACACCTCTGTGAACTTTTGAGCAGACAGGTGTAGAAAAGTGCTCGGGCTGAGTAAACGCTGCCCTTGCGTGGAATCCAATCTTACTGTGTGAACATAAAGTTGTCACATCACTTTTCATTAATGCAAAATGTGTGCAAGGATGCACGGTGGAGCCCTGTGTGTGTATGGTTATAGAGTTAACACAATCTAATAATGTGAACTATGAGTTTCATTATATACACCTATACAATGTTACTGTAGTTATCAGTTAACGGCGCTTCTGATCGGCATAAAGACAAACATTGCCACCAAGTGGTAGAGAAATGGTACTGCAGTGCAGTTACTGTTACTACTGTGCTGTATGTATTAGGATGTATTTGAATTCTGTGAAATTAAGTTTGTTAGCAAGGAAGTTTAATTTGAATTAAATTAATTAATTCAGTTCAATTAAATATTGTTATGTCAGCCTCAACCCACTGTATAGTTTATATTCAGTTGGCTGAAATTAAAGTAATTAACTACAGCTTCTCTCTCCCTCCAGCCTACATACCGACGCCCATTTACTTCGGTGCTGTGATCGACACCACCTGCATGCTGTGGCAGCAGGACTGCGGCGTGCACGGCTCCTGCTGGGAGTACGATGTGACCTCGTTCCGCTTTGTCTACTTCGGCCTGGCTGCCAGCCTGAAGTTCGTCGGCTTCGTCTTCATCTTCCTCACCTGGTACTCAATCAAGCACAAGGAGGCGCGAGCTGAGCGCTGGCGTCAGCACCTGCCTCCACTGGGCACCGTCAGTGAGCTCGTATGCCACGCCGGAGGCCAGAAGAGCCACGCGCGCACCCGTTCCTGCCCCGTGTTCATCCCGCCTCGGCCCGAGCCACCAGCCGCCCTCCTGCTTAACCGCGGCCACAGCAGCCTCAGCTGCCCGGGCAACGCCCTCAAAGCAATAACTCCCCCCATCTTGTTGCCACATCACCACCGAGGCTCTGCCCACGTCTGAGAGCGCGCCGGTTTCATAGTGACACGTGCCTTCCTGGCGTCTGCTCACGACACCAATCGGACGCCAAGCGGGGGCTCCCCTGCTGCTGTAGGACAGACAGGCAGAGACACAAGTGCGCCCACCACACCTAAAGGGCTGCTCATCCTTTACGATGACAGGAGAGCGAAAGATGTTCTTTCACTCAAGAGCATATCATCAGCTGCAGCCACACGGCATCCACACAGAAGGTCAGACCTCCAGGTTTGGACGCTATAAAGACATCTCATGGTGCTACTGTTAAAGGGCAGGGCATTATAATTATGTACAGTCAGATGAATCATCATCAACACAGCGTCTAAAGCACAACCTGTACTATGCAAGCTCCTGTGTACAGCTCCTCCCTTCTCAGTACTGTACAGCTCCCTCTGTATTCCACATCTGTACCTCCTCTGCTCCACTCATCCACACATACCACCACGCTGTTGTCCATTCTTTGATAATCCCATTTTCACTTGCAGGTTAAGCATACTCTTGTGCATTTGAACCTTTTGCACCTGTTCTCTCGTCTGGTGTTGTCCACATCTTCAGTGGGACTGGTTTCTAATCCTTTCACCTCCTTTACCTTCATTTTTTTTTCTTAACAGTGCCTCTCAGGCTGCCTCGGCCAGTCCAGTATAAAAGGCTAGCTACCAGGGTAAACGCTAGCTACTAAAAAGCCAGTCATTTCTTCTTCAGCTGGGCGACAGCACTTTGCTATTGGTTGTCACAGATGATCGTCTGCAAGTTAACCATGTAGCTCAAAGCAGGCAAAGACCAGTTGGTACAGTGTAGAATGACTATGGGCAAGAAAACGATATTTCATAGCAAGTGGTGTTATTAAAATGTTATTTGTCAGAAGCGAAAAGAAGAAAGGAAATAAGAACGGTACATTATCTCTTACCATGTGCTGAAGTTACTGAATGTCCCAAAGATGTGACAGTAGGATTTCTTTTTAAAGTGGCAAAACTCCCGTTTACTTTAACCCCTTTTTAAAAGCGTCGTCTTCAGAGTAAAATGATTTGTATGGAATGAACCTGCAGATGAACACATGCGTAATTTTGGCTTTGTATTGTAAAGGCGTCTCCATACTACTGATCATCAGATGTACATAGTAGTATTTTAGAATATAAAAGTAGCAGTGCAGCAAGCTTGACCCCTTATGTCAGTTATTGGGCGTTTGGGGCCATCTAGTGGACACAGAATGATTGCGTGTGAAGGCCAGTGAATGTTGCTGTTTGTCAGACCTACTGTACTATGAAATTATGAAATTATCGGTTTCTAAGTTAATCACTGCTCTGGATTAATTGCTTCAGACCCCCAAAGGTTATAATCGAGAGAACAGATGATCTGCTGTCTTGGATATTTATTTATTTAAGTCAGATGTTTAAATTTTTTCTGGCAAAGTCTGCTGTGTTTCCCGTAACACTGGGCTTGTGTTGTTTAAGTAAATTATGACTTAACTTCCTCTAATCAGGAGGCGGGGGGCATTGAAGCCTTGTTGTGTTCTGATGTTAGAAATATATAAAAGTGCATTGAAAAACTCAAAATGTGAGACTTTTTTTTTTTTAAACCACATTTTTAGAAGTATTTTTTCTCCACGTGCGAGGGGATACATAAGTCTAATAAAAGTAACAGTATTTTATATTCTGATTGGTATGAGTTAACAGCCCTGCCACTTAAAGATTATCATAGGTAGATCAAAGATGAATTTTTAGTGTTACCGTGACTTCAAATGAAATATTCATAAGTCATCATTGTGTAAATATTAAAGCAAATGAATCATATTATAGAGCTCACGTGTAGTTAGAAGCATATTTATAAACTAATCCATGATGTTGTAGTTAAAAAGGTAAAAAAAATTCTTAAAGCTAGAAAAAGAAAAAAAAGTGGTTGAACAGTATTATTCACACGGGAAGGTTCATTTTACATCACAAAGGGGAAAGGTTGGGATTATTGAACTGTTATCCGTCAGCTGAACATAATAAATTTAAATGTTTAAACTATGCTTCCCAGAATGTCCTCCTATATTATGATTCTCTGCTCTTCCTCCCCTGGGTCGTATTCATCACGCACTCTAAAGAGGACTAGCAACGTAGGATTACAAATCATCTACTCACTTACTGTGATTGCTGCTCATGAAACTCTGTTCTGATTCTTAAAACCTGTGCAAAAATACCTTAGGAATATGTTCACTGCAAGGCAGAACAGTAACATTTCCAAAATATTACTTAGCCCAAGGCCTTCTGTGTTCTTAAAATTCGATTTTTATTTTTTATTAAAGCATGAAACCATCTCTTTGAGGTGAAGCAAACTGCTCTCCTTGCAGGGAAGGCTAGAGAATCATCCGGCAATGCTGCACCAAGGCGGCAATGTCTGACTTTGCTGTACTGTACACATACTTGGATTTCAGTGTCCTGCTGTTCAAATGTCTGGATTGCTACTGGCACAGATGACTTTGTGTTGACTGCAAGATTTGCTTTCTTTCTTTTTTCTTTTCTTCAGTATTTACACTGAAAGTGAGTTTCCTGTACTCTCCAAGTTGAGCTTTTACTGCTTTGTGTTCCTCAGGAGCAAAAGTCTATTTACTGTTTGTGAACACTTGGTTTACAAATGCCTTGAATACTTGATATTTGTCATTCAAATAAAAATTTAAAAAAATCAATAAATAAAGAAAAGAAAATGAACTTGCTTGAATCATTACACACGGAGACTTGAGGGTGAAAGGTTTTATTTCTTAACAGCGTCATGGCTTTCCCGAAACCAGAGTTGTTCCATCATTTCTACACACACGGCTAGTGCTGCAAAGAAAAAAGGGGCTTCGTGAAACCAGTTTCCAAGATAGGAGATGTGAAACATTGCCCTTGGAGAACCTTTTAGGCTTTTACTGACATGGACAAACCTGTAACAGTGTGTCATAATGTAACCACCTTGAAATGAACTGGCCATGTGCAGCACCATTCTCTGTCTTACGGTGACGTTTCTTTAACAAGTTACAGAACCACACGAGGAAGACGTTCTACCACGTGAGCGCTTTTCTTGTGATTAGTGACGAAAATCTTTATTTAAAAAAAAAAAAACACAAAACACAAACGTGAGCTGGTGTCGTGTTTCACGCAGCTCGTAGCTGACTGTTAATCTGTGCCGTGATTGTCTAAAAGCAAAATAAAGTTATGTTGATTCTGTAACCATTTAAAAATGATTTCATAAAATCTGAGTTCACAGCAGACAGGCAGTGGAGGACCAGGGTCATTATTTTTTTGGGTGGGGAGGGCTGTTTAAAAGTGCTTGTGGATTGTGATGGGAGTTTGTTGCGACTGGGCAGGTTTAGGATAAACTGATGAATGGAGCGTAACTAACTCGATGCTAATCACCCATTTAGAGATGGTTTAACCACTCACACCGTTTTTCATAAAAACATGTTAAAAACATCGATGGTGTTGCTATCCATGTGGAATTCAGCATTTTTAATTCCAACACTTAAGTTTAGCTGCATTAAGGCTTTTTTTCCATATATATATACACATATATGTGTGTATATATGTGTGTATATATATATATGTGTGTATATATATACATATATATATACATATATATATACATATATACATATACATATATACATATACATATATATATACATATATATATACATATATATGTGTATATATATATATATATATATATATATATATATATGTGTATATATATATATATATGAGGAAAAAGAAACATAACACTGTTTACTAATAATTGTAGGCAACAGTAAAAAAATAAACAATAACTTTAATACTCATTATACAACTCTGACTGACTGAGGTGGCATTATTCTTTTTGCTTCGCTCTTGGCTAGCTCTCCTTAATCACTGTGTCTTTATGGTGACCAGAAGTTTATTGGCTGGCTGGCCAGAGCGTGAGTATGCCTCAGAGGGTCTGACTGGAGGGTTGAGGCAGAGAGCCGCTGGCCTCGTAGTCCAAGGTGACGGGCAGAGCTGACTGAGGCAGCACCACCCTGACACTCTGTGTGCTAGTCTGTGTGGTGGGGGTGGTGGTGGTGGGAGGGCTCCCTGTGGTGCTAGCTTGGACCTTAGGCCTCAGAGTCTGCGAGACAAAAGGGAGAAAGCCTTGGGCGTGGAAAATATCATCCTCCTCTTCGGGGTCCAGGTTTTGACTAAGACCCTGCGGGCTGATGGTCTTTCGGTGACCGGGGCCGAGTTCTAGCTGGGCTCGCAGGCTGTTGTGAGTACGCAAGAGATCATCGTGTCGCGTTTCGAGCTCTGTCAGCCCATTCCCGCTAAACGTTTCGCCTTCAATCTCCTCAAGCAGCTGCGCCCACGTATCGCTCTGGAGGACATCCCTGCCTCTACTCAGACCTGGTGATGATATCACTGCTGATTTTGACATAACAGACGTCTCAGGTCCGCTTACAAGCCTCTCGGGAAGGTCGTTGGCAGCAGGCTCCAGTTTCTGTTCCAATGTGGGCCTGAGTGTGGGTGGTGCCAATGGTATTTTGCTGGGGATGGGGGTGGTGAGGCGAGTCTCTATGACTAAGCCCGGCCAGACGTCACTGGCAGAAGCCAGCTCTTCTCCACTGCCCACTTCAAGCCCTCCACCCCCGGCCCCGGAGCCCAGCTCTGGCAGGGTGGAGTCGTCAAGCTTATGGGTTTGGTTGTTAAAAACGTGTCGCAGTGCAAACATTTTATCTACATCCTTCTGGAAGTTGTCCCAATTCTCTGGGCTGGGGCTGTAGTCAGGCCTACATTCATACAGGCTTTCGTTTATGCTATACAAATCCTCCAGTCCCTGCCAGTTCACCTCCTCATCTGTCAAGTTGGGTAGCTTAACCTTGTCGTCCTTCCCATATTGGCTGTGTGCTGTCAAAGAAAGAGAGAGACTGTGAGGAGCACAAAAATACGGGGAGCTCTTTTCAGGTTCACTCAGTCGGCATGCAGTCACGCTCAGCTCCCAACACTCACCAAAGCAGCCAACGTATAGGAGTCTGAGGCCTCAAGCAACACACACACACACACACACACACACACACACACACACGCGCTTCAGAAGTAGCATTAGAAAAACACAGTATTCACCCTGAGCTCAAGCCATGAGTAGTGCAAACACATGCTGGCTTTTTGCTAATTCAGAATAAATAAAAAAAAGTCTGAGGAAAAACAAAAATATTCAATGATTATCCATTATAATATACTAACAAGTAATATGTAATGATATAGTTAATGAAGGGCCTGGGCTCAACTGAAATGCAAAGTCAGGCAACCTGGAATAAAAGAATGTAATGGCAGAGGAAACAAAAAGATGGTCAACAAACA
Organism: Pelmatolapia mariae; assembly: GCF_036321145.2. Lineage (NCBI taxonomy): Eukaryota > Metazoa > Chordata > Actinopteri > Cichliformes > Cichlidae > Pelmatolapia > Pelmatolapia mariae. Next base: position 20,718,418 of record NC_086235.1, on the reverse strand, counting down.
AAAGATGAAACTCATGAAGCAAAGTAAGAGAAAGTGCTCGGTAATTCCCAGGAAAAATGAGAAACGAATTCAAAATGCTACGAAGAAACAAAAGTAGCAGCAAAAGCCGAAATCAAGAGTTTGGCTCAGTTTGATAAGTGCAAGAAAAGAAGCGTCACAGGCGCTTTTGGTTGACCGTCCTCGTGGAATCGCTCTGGACTATTTGCAGCTAGGAAAACGGAGATGGTCTGACATCGGGTTTTTAGGGACTCACAGGAAGGAGAGGCTTGTTCTCCTCTTTGACCATTTTCGATGCTGCTGCCGCCTGGTAAGCAGGTGCCAGAAACAGAGGTCAAAAGTGCAGAGGTCAATGCCTGGACAGAGAGGTCACGGCAACTCAAGTGTCCATTCTACTGCTAGCTAATGGCCATGAGTAGATATGAAGAGCTATTCTGAATGTCATGTTACACCGGGACAAAATGGAATGACTGTGGCTGGCATGGCATGAAATGTCGAGTGTTAAAGGAATAGTTTAAAGTTTTGGGCAGCTTTATTTTTTGCCTAAGTTAGATGAGGAGATGGATACTCCTCTCAGGTCTGTCTGTCTGTTTTTACCCTTTGCTTTTGTGAGGATTAAACAAACGAGACATATATTGAGTTGATAAGAGGAGATTCCTGGAAGTCTCTTTCTATTCTTCATGCCTGGCAGGTACGCGCCATTCATCATAGAAAGTGAAATCAATCTTCTCACAGGGCTGTATATAAGCTTATCTCCCAAAAATGTCAAACTATTCCTTTAATGTCAGGTAGTGATGCATTATGGGGATGATGCGGTTTCATGCATTGTCATTTACATGCACTTGATGCTTGGCCTCAAGTAAAGAAATATCCATTATTAGGACTTGGGATTATTCTATTTAAACAGCCATGCTACCCTATAAAAAGATACTAAAATGATCGATATTTTAACATAAGAAACTGATAGAAGTGTTTCATCTTGAGCATTGCTGTGAAAACATGTGGCAGAGAGCATCTTAGCTGCTGCAAATCGACAATACACAGCGAGTAAATATAAAGACAGACTGTGTGCGCAGGATGAAACAAACAAACAAAATATCTGTTATGCTTTGTTAGCGCGTTCCCAGCATGCAGCCACAGATGAAGCGTCGGCACTCCGTGTATGACGGATTAGTGGGAATGAGGCAGTTGGGCCCATGCAGGTGTTAAAGGGAGGAGAAAAAAAAATAAGCCACTGAAGAGAAACAAAAACTTGGAGAATACCTGTGTGGCTCAAAGCTTCCTCCATCTTTACCTCCTGATAAAAATAAAAGCAGTCGATTGTTAATGTTTTGATTCAAGGAGATGTGGGAGGGAAATAAACAGATCATTCACACTGAAGACGTCTTCATGCACCGCTCCTATATGCTATGGAGAAACGCAATCATTGGATGATTAGGAGGAGGAGGAGGAGGAATGAGGAGACAATGGAGGAAAAAGTCTGAAAGGTCTTATGACTGGGCTGGGTTTAGAGATGAGGAGATTCATCAGAGTTAAGTGGTCTGATCAGGCGCTCACTTTACAGGTTATCCCCTTCAAAAGCAAAAAGGATACAAGGTTATCCAGTCAGGTGATTGCTGAGGGTTAAGTCACACATCACAAATAGATTCTGCTGGACCCATTTCACCCCACAGTTAAAATTTTAATAATCTAATTTTCCAACTAAAACATCACTTGATTGAACCACAACAGTAATTTCATTGGTTCACAGAGCTGGCACCGTAACTGAGAAAGGGCAGCCAGTGCAAGTAAGAGATTTTCGGCTGTTTTGTGACATGTGCTGGCACGGATTTGACAAGACCAGCATGCCAGCGCTGAAACACAATCAGGTTTCTCAGAGCAGCTTTGGCCGCTCCAGTGCTCCACTCTCCAGCTGGTAATTACAGACATGAAAGTTTTATCCTCGGGACATAAACAACGCAGCCAGTTCATGCCACACACAAACGCTGTATAGCTCAGACTTTACCGGCTTAGGTCATAGTGACATTACTTATTAACCGCCTCCATCACTGGGATGTCTTCTTTTAATGATCCTTGGACCAATTGGTGGTGATAAAAATAAATAAATAAATATATTGTGGCTGCCTATAGCACCGATGCGTGACAGGCTCGAATAAAACGACAGCCTCAATTGCTGTGATGACAGAGTCCTCCAAATAATATCCCTAACACTCGGTGACTCACAAAGGGGAAGATTGGCCACGATGCACAACTGTAACCTGGCCCTATATTTTTCTTTTTTTTTCTTTTTTGATAAATTCAGAATATATTCCAGTAGAGTGGAAGATCCTGAGCTGAAAGACAAGTCACAGTGCATGTGTGGGTGTGTGGGTATGTGAGAAGAAAACACAGGAAACAAAGGGAATGCATATCTCAGTGATGATTACTTGACCTCCACCTGAAATTTGAGCAAACTGAGTGGATCATCCCCAAACACATGCACCATGCAGGTATGTACAAACACACACAAGACTGAGACTGAGACAGATTCAAACCACAGAAGACACACACTGTGGAAGACTGGAACACAAATATTATCACATCGTCCCTCAGATTGTGAGTTATATTAACGATACCATTTATTACACGCTTCATTCAGTCTGTTTCTTCTGTGTGTAGAATCTGTTTCAGTCTTTATTGGCATCACAACTACCACTAAACCCAGTTCTTCACTCAAAGGGGGAACAAACAGACTGAAATAGGATTCTTTTATTTTAATTACTTTTTTTTTTTACCTGTATCCAAGCCTTTAGGGCGAGGGTTACACTGCTTGTATCCTTGACAACTCCTCATCTCCATGAGCTGGGCATGGAGTGTGTTCAGCACCTCTCGATCCACTGCATATACTGCGTTGGTAAGCTGCCAACACAACACACGCACACAGACACAAGACTTGTTTTATTGTCATGATGTTATATCTTCTTGTTATATTCCCATGTAAATACCTGCAAAATTACTAACAGCACCTGCTCTTTAATAGATGAGTTTTATAACGCAGGAGCCAATGAAAATGGTTTAAGAGTGACAAAGCAGACAAATGCAGTGAGAGAAAGCGAGAGCACAGCTGACTGATTGTAGACAGATGTTCACCCACCTGGTAGGGGTCACTGTTGAGGTCAAAGTACTCCAGGAAGCCGGTGGAGAATTCGCAGAAGAGCGTGTTGTGGGTCTCGTTGATTGTTCGCAGGCACCAGTACGTGTTGTTGTTGGAGCTGGTGCACGCACAGAATGCCCCCACTACGAAATAAATGACACAGTTGCTGCCGTCAGTCCTAATCCTGACCATTATTTCAGGCGAAAACGTGAAACTCATTAAATGAATGGAAATTTTACAAATGTTTGACAACCAGATCTACATCATGTTAAACACTGATCAAACAAACAATCATTATTTCGCTGATGTTTGGAGACTGAAGCTAATAAACGCACGTGTCCAGAAGGGAGCCGTCTGCCAGTGGTCATTGTTATGCGTGAAGCAAGTGAGGCCTGGCAGGCTGCAGTCGTCGCCATTCCTCTGGCGCTTCTTCTCCTTCCTTTCCTTCTTTCTCCTGCGGATCTCGTTGTACAACTGGGCCTTCCCGTCTATGTCCCGCGCAGCCTCTCTGTCAGACAGAAACGTGAGAGAGGATTACAAAGGCGTGACGCAAACATGACATCAGCCCCTACCCTCCCTGGTGCCAGTAACCGCAGTAATTGGGGGGATACAAAGGGGACTTCCAGAAGGCCTCACTGATGCCAGGCTATGACAGCCTGTTTACTTTCATGTTTGAGGCCTTACTACAGTATTTCCAATTTTCTCTGGAATGACATTCTAGCCACTGTCCCCTCTTCCTCCAGCCCGAACACACGGCAGGCACTGCGAGAAACAGCTGCTTTACATTGGCATAATCGGTTCCCAGTGTTTCCTGGTGCAAGCCGATCACTGTTTGAGGGACTGACTGATTTCCCTCTCTGCTGGATCATTCTGTCTTTCCATGCAACTCAATCACTTCCAGACACACAATGACAACATCTGCTTTGTCATTTAAAGTCTATTGAGGGACCATTTATAGATGGCATGCCTTATTTAGAAACCTGTGTGTATTTTAGGATCGCATACATCATTAACACACCAAAGTAAACGTACATGATGGAGTGTTCAACTGTGAGCTACAAAGCAACCGAAAATGAAGATGAGCTTTAGTGATGGATTCGTGTTACACCCGCCATGCAGGGACCACCATGCAGATGTACGGTTAAAGAGCATCGCAGCACACACCATTTGCACATTTTCAATCAGTTGCAGATTTCATGGTCAGTGTTAACTGATAGATAAAATACTGAAACTAAATAGGGCAAACTCAGAATTAAAAGGGGAAGAGAAACTCACTTAAACGGATGGAGTTGATCATTCCTGCTCTTCAATCTCTCTGCCTTGTTTCTGTGTCCTTTGCTATAATAGCTGTTTTTTATGAACAGAAAAAGGACCGTGGAAGAAAAGTTGTTTTTTTGTGTTTTTGTTGTTGTTGTTTTTAATCCATGCAATCCAGCAGGGTTTGGAATAAGGCCTAAAACAAGCTTTAAAATCAACTTTTCCAACAATACTAGAGAGATAAATGTATTTTTTAAGGTGAAATTATAAGTGACTGACCTCTTCTTTCCACAGTCACAATCATCTGGCCGTGTCCTCTTCAGATGACCTCTTACTTCTCGCAGTTTTTTCATTTTTTCTTGAAGTGCTTCAATCTAGAAATACATAAGAAATACAAGCAACGACCTTTGATAAAAAAAATATCCAGAAAACTGTCCAAGAGCCTCATATTGAACCTCATACACTCACCTCCTGGTCCACATAGCTCTTATGATCCTTCCATGCTCTGGGGGACTGGTAGATTTCTCTCTCGCAGTGGACGCTGTCATTCACGAGGATGTAACACCTACAAAAGACACAAAACACCCCCTGCTATACACTACTTTATTGACGCAGAGAAATGTAAGTGAGAGGGGAAATTTGATTGCTTACTTGTGGGTAACTTTCACAGAGTTTGGGTATCCGACTGCATTTGTATCATCTGCCAGCATTTCCTCTGAACCGTCGTCAGACCCCAGCTCATATTCTGGTTCCTCTGGGTTGTAGTGACGCTTGGAGATGACACGAGGACGGACAGCTGACTGATCATCTGCCTGAAGGTCAATATCATATATTTGACCTTCAAACTCCACAGACAGAGACCTGGCAGGTCGAGTGTGGACGAAACGTGGGCGATAACCTATTAAAAGGAAAAAAGGATGCTATGTATTTCTTTTTAGTCTCATTTCCACTTTATTTCAACATCACAATGAAGTAAAAGTCAGCGTCCTAATACACCAACTGATTTTTGGTAGGATATCCTATCTGGATTTTTAAGGCTTATTACATCTTCATACTTCAGTTGTACTGTTTCCAAGACACATCAGAGGGCATCAGACCATTTGATAACAAAGTCCCAACAGCCCACGCATGCACAAAGGCACGTCCAGAGCATAAATTCCAGGACCTGATGCAGAGTGTTTGCTTTTTCCATGCATGCGTCTCGCTAGAGCATAAAAAATCCATTGCCGGGAATAAAAACTTGAGGCTTTTAAGATTTCTCTTTCTAGTACTGAGAGACAGACATTAATGGGACTGTTTAAGAAAACAAACCTCTTCTTTTTGAAGTGAAATAATCTTACACACATGTATATGCATTTTGCCATGGTTTCAATTAAATCACTGTCCCTCTATATTACAAGAAGAAAGAGCAGGTTTGGGTATACTCACGGCGGCTTGTTGAGGAAGGAAACTGTCGGTGGGAGCGGCGTTCGGTCTTGGATCGTTTGTACTGTGCGTCTCCACAGTCGCAGGCCCTCTCCCTGTTGTCGTAACTGTTACGGGGCTTCAGGCTGCGGGCTCTCTTCCTGGAGCCTTCTTTGGAACCACCTTTACACTTCTGTATCCTCCACTTCCCTGTGATCTCCTCAACGCAGTGCCATTTCTGCAGAAAGAATTACTTTTGGTAGCACGACAGGCTTGCAAAAAAAAATAAATAAACCAAAGTTTCCTTGCAACAGCAATGAACACATTTTATTTTATTTTTTTTGGTATGGCTAATTAGTGCCATAGATGTTAATGATATGACAGCACAATTTGAGATTTCACAACTAAACCTTTAGGAAAATGAGCACATGCTTCTAACAGACATATCAGATCAGATCAGAGCCTGTGGGAAAGAACAGCATCCAAAAGCAGCGAGAAAGATCAACCAAAACTAAAGCATGAGATGAATTGGGTCTGTCTGGTTTCCAGAAAACAAAGTGGAGACCCATATCATTTTCACATTGGGTATGTCCATACTATGTGCTTCACTAGTGTAATTGTGTAAATACATGTCCATACACTCGCAGACATCCCCCGCGCCATTTCCCAACATGAATTCACGCCGGGAAAAGAAAGTTTTGAAGCTAATTGCTGTGAGTAGTGCCGCTGGTTGGGTCTCGAGTAAACGAAAGAGACACATCTGTAAAGTTTGGTATAGATGATGAGGGCTGAGTGTGGGAACGAGGGTCCAAACAAAGGGCTGTAAGGCAGATCGGGTTTCTTTTGGAAGAGCTTACAGACCAAACAAGGCTGTTATATCAGCATCAGACAAGATGTGAGAGCGAGCGAGAGATGTACTGTCACTGGAGGAGGAGAACAATCTCCGTCTCTCCTTCTCCCTCGCCCTCCTGCGAGTGCTTTAAACGTATAAGAGTATCACTGCTGCAGCAAAAAAGCAGAATAATATATTATAGAATTTCAGGATATCATCCTGAGACCGATCCATGTTGAGATTTTCCACTGTGCATATTAAGAAAATAAGATAACTGTAATCAAATTTGTTAGCATGGATGAAAAGGAGAGATAAAGCACTTGTTCGCTTTGAGCAAGAAACATTTCACTGGCCTCCAGGTTGCTTATATGAAGGTATAGTTAAACCATTAATAAGAAGCTACTTGCAATCACTTCAACACACTAGATGTACTTATGAGCACACATGATGAGCCCACACTTTCACTTGCATTATATGATGCAGTATACACCTCTGATGTCTATTGCTCCTCATTGTTATACACACAGTGAGGTGTTCGTTATGATGGATCTGGACTGCATTAGTCAAACCCGTAGAAATCTCTGTAATTGAGTACTACAGGACATTTGTAATAATTTGCCTTATTCTGGCCTGTCTGTTCCGGGGCCACAACCTCTACTATTTGGCTGTTGGTCTGCCAGAAAATTCATGGGCATAGATCAAAGGGATGTACCAATTAGCGCACCACAAAACGGTGTAAAGCGGTCCAATTATAAACCAGTTGTGGCTTTGTAGAACAGTTCAAAAGGCAGCTAAGAGGTCACTTCTAAATAATTGCATTGGCTTTCTTTAGTGGATATATCAGGGCACTCATGTGGTCAAAGAGTTGCAGAAAGAAGAAATGCGCTTGTGTGTAAATGGGTGTTTCTCCTTTACCTGTCCGGGCTGTTCACACGGTGTCTGGAATTCAGCCTGCTGGCAAGTCTCTCTGACCTTCTTGTACTTGGGGAGACTGTTGCTGTGTTGAGTACTCACTGAGTCATCCTTTTTTCTCAGGATCTTCCTACACGACAAAACAAGAAAAGCAAAACCATATCAAGTGGTGAGTGACTTTTCCAGGGAGTCGGTTTGCTACACAAGGTGAATGAAACTTTCCTGTTTTTACATTCTGTCATAGCCAGTCTTGTGCGTTTTCATGGCCAGCGAATGAATAACTTATGTAGTGTGTGTACATGCCAGAGGGTCTGGGTATGGAGTTCAGCTTAGCCTCACACCGCTGCTCGGGTCCACGCCAAGCTGTTTGACCTCAGCTTGGCGTCAAATTCAACTGCCCTGTCCCCTTTTCCTTTACAACCACCACCACAAACACCGGCTAAGTCTCTGCTACAGCCATGCCAACACCACTGTCCTTCCTCTTCCATTATACCTCGACTAGTCACAGCAGTCACAGACAGAATGAAGATGCCAGTGAGGCACAGAACAACCTGTCCCCTTACACAGGAGGGCCACTGCAGTGTTTCATTTTTTGTTGCCCTCTTCTTTGGCGGGAACCAGCCAATGTTCACACGCTAGCTTGGCTGACTAATCTTGCCTTCAGCCAAGAGTGATTAAAGAGCAAACAGTTGTTAAAGACCCTCCCTGATTGCTGCATTACGTAGATGGAGTTTTAAACAACACAGTCAGTCCCAGCTGTCATTCAGCATTTCACAGGCTCAGACGTAGTACTGTAAGGTCATGTGAGGTTATTAAATCAGACAACATATCACATGACTGGTGCAGGAATTGCAGATAAAACTTCAACTACTGTATTTGTGTCAATAGAGTCAAGTTAATGGAGGCTTATCTTATCACTTAAAGAAAAGTGGACCTGTGGACGTCATTTAAAAAAAGTTTAGAGTTTAACTGAGAAACAGATTTAAAAGTCAGCAGGCTGCTGGCCGACATGAGCAGCAGCAAAGCTGACTACAGCTTCTTTTATTCTCTTGAATACGTGTGAGAAATGATAGCGGTGATGTAGCAGTAACAGCAGCTGTAAAGAAGAATGTGACACTGTAATATATAGCATTTTTCATTTTCATTTTTCTTCTTTTACACAGCTACACAGACTGTGCTGCCAGCACAATCTGCCTTCAGCCAGCGATTGTTCTCTTGCCTTTCGTTTTCATACGAGTGCCCTCATGGCTTTCTTTTCTTGTTTCTTCAACCTATTTTTTTGTTTTAACCCTCGGGCAACTGTATATCATAAAGTCGAGCTTGACGGGATTATTTCTCTCCTCGGTTGTCATGTTTCTGTCAGTGTACCCCTGGCGTTAGCACAGCTAAGCATGTTCATTAAACAAAAGGGGACTGACAGCTTGGAGGTATCATTTTCTGCAACATATATCTTGTGGCAGAGGAGGTTAAATAAAGAACTGACAGGGTTTGTGAAAGGACACACACTGGATGGAATCAGAAAACAGCTTTGGGGAAATAGTCAAGTGTTTTATGCAGTGTGGCTCCTGCATTCCACACCGGGAAAGCTGGTGACATGTCCTGTGAGTGGATTGAGTGTGAGGCTTCCAGCTATTCCTCAGGTAACATCATCCTGAGCCTGGCTAGCCTTTGTTTATTTTGTGTATGTCTAGTCCTCCCATGTTACTGAAATGTATCTTCCTCCTGTCTCCATCAATGCAAGCTAAGTCAAGTTTAGGGCTATGATCTAGGATTGTGTACTTAACATATGCAAGCCCCAAGCCGCCCCCCCCCAGGAGACAAAGACTCGATAGCTTCTTTTCTTTTCTTTTTTTCCCCCTAAATGACCTGGTTACATGTGTCAGCGCCCCTTGCGTGAACTGTCATAATTTTCCAGGCATTTTAGCTTCGCCAAACAACTTAGAACACTTTCAATTTGTTACACCATCACTGCCGTCCAAGCCGACTGTGGTCAGGAAATGTCTGTCAGATAACAAATAACCGGGAAAAGCAGATGTGTTGCTCGAAAAGGGAACACGCACCGAGCCCTGCACATTTCGGGTTCATTTAAATGTTTTCATCAGGTTTATGTGACACACAGGGTTCTGCAGTGACACGGATGTGTTTGTGGTGTGGAAAGGGAATAAAGAAAGCCGGTTTACCCTCGCTCCACAAGGAATGTGTCTCTCCAGACTTTGGGTTTCCGGTTTGGTTTGAATCTGGGAAAACAAAACGTACAAAGTTTATAAGCTTCATATGGCCTATGCACTCACTATCAGCTACAGCATGGTGGGAACAAAGCTAGTGAAAATTATGGAAGTTGATCACAGCAAGCTCAGGACCTTGCGAGTGTAATGCTCTTTTAGTATTAAAGGGATTGTGCTAAGTTTTTCTGTAGAAACATTTTCGTGCAGATTTATTATAAATAGTGCAAGGCACAATAATCTTGCATTCCTTTTATACACGGTTAGTACAGTGGGTTTGCTGGAGACAAAAAACGATTCAGTTTGCAAACAAATTCTACAGGAAACCTCATAAAGAAGAAACTCAGTGTTTCCCAGCCAAAGTCCCACAGCCAAGGAAAATCTGCCAAATTGCCCCAAACCCACTCTGCCCAGCTGGAGCAAAAGCCATCATTTTGGCTATGGAAATTTGCATTTGCTCAATAGAAGTCAATAGACAGAGTTGTTGCACATATGCACGCTGTGGAATTACATGTACATAGTATCCATTACAGCATGGTATAATGGATCCACACAAACCTGTTGCCAGTCCGTTCCTGTTCCAGCAATTTAAGGATGGGCTTTCCATCCATGTCTGGAGGGATCTCCAGTCCAGCAATGTGAAGAAATGTAGGAGCCAGGTCAATGTTTAGCACCAGATGAGGGTTTCTGGAACAGTACAAGCGTGAAAGACTTTAGGTTTTAAGTGATAAAACTGATGGATTGAAATATCAGAAGTTTACTCAAAGAAGACAACAGGAGTGCAGTAAAGACTTACTGAAAGTTTTTATAGTGACAGAAAAATTTGCGTAGTTACTTACACTGCCCCGGGCTCCACATTCGGTCCTCTCATGAAAAATGGTACACGGATATCAAAATCATAAGGCATTGACTTGCCCTTGACCAACCCAAACTGACCAATGTGGTATCCATGGTCTGCTGTATAAATGATGTAAGTGTTGTCCAGTTCGCCAGTTTCCTCCAACATCTCATAAATCTGTGTGAAAAAAAAGCATCAGTAAAATGATCCATGGTAGATTACACAATTATTTACAGTAACTACATATCCATTAATAATTACTCATACCTTCTGCACTGAATCATCCACAGACATAAGCGTCTGTAGCCTTTTCCGATGCAGGAAGTTGGTGAACTCCATGTGGATCGGTTTCATGGGGCCCGTGTACTGCATGATCCAATGTTTGTCCATATTCGGGGCATAGTTGTAGCTCGGGGTGCTGAAAGGGCAAAAGGAAAGAAGAAAGGAGATGAGTATGTTAAAAAAAAAATGCTTTATTTGGGTTTGATAGCTCAAACATTTTTATTGTGTTGCCGATTAACTCACGTAGAAGTACGAAAAACATTTTGGACGTGTCCACATGCGACTTATCAGAGCAACTAACAGCCAAGGGGAAAACATTTAACATGCCAAAAACACCTGTCTGCTACTTTTCACAAACCTCTGCTCAGCAGCAGGTGCCACAGTTGTCCACTGTGCTTGACAAGCATCAATAGCCGCTCAGTTTGCTGGGAGAAAATGTCTTAATACTTTGCACCCAGCACCTTGACTGTTTTTCCACACCTCTCTCAAACCAGATCTCTCCTCCTCACACAGACACAAGTCTCCTCGCTTCACTACACTCCTGGCAAAGACAAGTCATTTGAGGGTTGGCACATGCTTAAGAAAATAATAGGCCCAAAAGTCGGGTTTGCAACAACTTCTGGTCTAAAAAAGCAAAGAAGTCATGCTCATTTGAAATTGGGGAATCACAAGATTGGACAAAGGCAAGACAGAGAGAGAAGTGCTTGCGTTTGTCAAGTTTGTGTTCAGCTGAAGAAAAGTGTTCCCCTGCTTGCAGTAAAGGCAAGCGGAACATCTGATGTTGTGCAAATCTTCTGCAGTTGAAAGCAAAATAGCACACAAATTATATAAACTAAGTATATATAATGTACGTAGAAACCCACAGAATCTCAGTAGCAGTGAAGTTGTGTCCCTTCAGCTTTAAGTAATCCACTTAATAAATGAACAGCTTCTACCCCTGAATAAGCAGCCCAAGCCTCAAAATTTGTGTACTTAATGAAGACTTGCTTTGGGAGCTACTTTGCCCTCAGTGACTGAGCTGCCTTCTGTCCTCGTCTCCTCAGGCCTGCTTTGTGAGAAGGGTGAACTCTTCACCCACTTAGCAGGCGGTCTAATAAGACCCACAAAGGGACCTGTCTCTGGGCAATGGGCCACCAAGGTATGGGGGCGCTGAGCACCAGGGAACCAGGAATGTAGATGTCAGTGGAAAGACGCCAGTCCGTAGCAGAGGTCACACCTGCATACTGTTGCATATAGTGTAGGTCTACCTTATTGTCTACATTATCCTCGGCTTACAGGAGCACTCCATGCACCCTAAAATGCCTCCTAACCTTAAAAAAACACACAAAAGACACAGCACGCTTGAAGATGAGAGAGTTTCCATAAAGCAAGTTGTTAATCTATGGCCAGAATAGCATCTATCACTCCCTGCTAGGGAAAGACATGCCATTGACAAACCGCACCAAATCTACGGTGTTTAAAATAGGTCGGGAACATAGTTCGCATCTGAGCGAGAGTAAAAGCACCTGAGGAATGTTAATGACATTAACATCAAACCATCCCCAGCTATTGGTGCTGTCAAAAGCACAGACGCTTGTTTTGATTTATGAAGCGGCTCCTCCTTAACTGCCACGCGGTCTCTTTCCATCTCTGTGCATAACACACTAGCTGTAGATGGCATCTACTACAAAGTCATCTTTCCATAATCCAATTTAAAATGGAACAGTGTCAAGAATATTCCCATCTATAAAAATAAATTTTTGAACATCTGAAAAAAAAAAGTGTTTCCATAGCTGTTATGAAAGTTTATAGTAAAACAAACACCCACCCATGCCAACCACCTGGGCTCTCCATAGTAATCTCACCACTTAATCTACACAAACACACACACAATAACTGGGGCAACCCCTTTAGTCACTCGTGGGCCCCAGCTCCACCCCCTTCACCCGGAGACTCAAGCTAAAAATAAATTAATAATGTCACAAAGGGTGTTCCAGAGCGCACAATGCATTCCTCTGGTCCTAGGAGCTCCAGGGCGAAACTGCTGATTGATATGGACGGGGTCAGGAAGTCCTTTGCGAATTGCACAGGCGGGGAGGAAGGGGTAAGCAGAGCGAGCTGGAAAGAGAGAAGGAGATGACACTGGGAAACAAGGGGGGAGAGGTAAACAGAGTGACAGAAACAGAGATATACAGATAGAGAGACAGAGGGGTAGTATAAATAGATGAGAATGTTAAGTGTGACAGAAAGTGAGAGGCAGGAACACTAAAACCTCTGGGAAACATAAAGAAAAGGGAGTATTGAGCCTTCAAGTCCAAATCTAATTCTCTAAAACACCATGCCTCCACACATTGAGCCGTGCAGTGAGGCAGTAGGGCTTGGGGCCAGTGAAACAACCCAAAGTACTGCAGCGCTGCCTTAACTCAATGAGAGCTGCTGGAGGCCGGTGTGGGTTTGGCATAGAGCACAGTGCTACGTTAAAAAGCCATTCCCGATCTTCCCTATGGTATGTGCCTCAGCTACTCTTGGATGATAAATCATTTTGATTTCACGCTTGCCAAGTCGTCGCCCCCAGCGGCTTCAGAGCAACCTGTCATCTCGTGGGGATTGGGGTGCATACTTACTGTAATAATGTTAGGCAAACCAAATCGCAAAAACTCAATTTGGCTGTTAATGAGACAAAGGCTGAAATCAAAATGTGGGCCCTAAATACTCATTTTTCATTCTTCTCTAAGGCTACAATTCCCGTGTCAAAACCCTGATTAGTGTATATATGTTTGAGCATGTATGATAATGTGAGCCTCAGTATTGCTTACATGTGCTGCGAAGCATTCGGGAAGAATTCGGCATACTGTGGCGCCGAGTCTTCTGGGCCGTGAGGAGCAGCGTGACTGACGACCATCATCACGGGACGGTGCGGGTACATCTTCTTGGACATGCGGAAGAAGTTAATGCTGTCGTTGGTGATTAGGTCTGTGAAATAGTCCTTTGAAAGAAGAGCAAAAATAAGGCCCGTTAAAAGGGCGAAAAGTCTAAAAGAAAAAAACCTAGAAATAAATGTGGAACTGAGGGAAAATATACACCAAAAAAAAGAAAATAAATTACACAACACATGCTTTCATAACTCATTTGCAGTCCAATCACCGTGACATGTTGCTTGCCTTCGTCTAGTCACTTTCAAATAAATTGAGAGGGGCCATTGGGGATATGAAGTGGGGCCATTGAGTACACTACAGTACCAATCTGTCGAGTCAACAGCTGGCAGCTTGCCTGTGTGTGTGTAAATGAGTGTGCGTATGTGTATACAGTATGTGGGCAGTTGCCTCATCAGTGAATCTCTGCACTATTGAATGTGACACCACTTGATGGTGAGGGGCCAGGCCCTTTTAAATAGCATGTTGTGATAAATTTGCTTTCTGCTAACTTCATTTTATTTTGCCCACTTTCTGCTACATCTCCCTGCTTCCTTCTGTCTTTTTCACACAAAGTGACAACAAAATATCTTTTAAGAAACTGAGATATTGGCTTTGGGTAATATAAATGGTAAATGGACTGGTTATTATACAGCGCTTTTCTACTCTACCTAAGCACTCAAAGCGCTTTATACAATTTGCCTCATTCACCCATTCACACCATTCATACAAGCACTTTTTCTATGCTTCTTCTATCTGACATTTATACACATTTATACTCTGATGGATGCATGGGAGAGCAACTTGAGGTTAGTATCTTGCCCAAGGATATTTGGCATACAGACTGGAGCAACCAGGGATCAAACCAGAAAATAGGCTCAAGCGCCAACAACAGTTCTCAAGATGCCAAATGCTGTGTTTCTCTAAATTAAACACCACAGGCAAAGAGAGAACAACTGGATGAATGTAATTGTAACTTAATGTGAAGAGCTTAGACACAGGAAATGTGAAATTGTCACAACACTGTACAGCAGTCCCACCTTGAACTGAAATTACAGTAGCATTCGCCAAGTTTCCAAGAGAAGACCAACCATTGTACCTGTTGTTGCTGCCTGGCATACAACAAATGAAAGGGAGTGCCAGGCTGAGAATCAAAGGGTAAACGGGTGATTTCCCTGAAATGTCAGAAGTGGGTTTGGCTGATTCATCTTGTCTCTATTAATAGGTTTTACAGCTAGACCAGCTTTAATGGCCTGGCGGCTGTACATGCCCGTGGAGGCCGATGATTATGTGCACATGGCAAAGCACCGCCGTGCACTTTATGTTGCCAGCTCCCAAATCTGAGCCACTGCTGCTGAGAGCTCTGGCAGGTCAAAAGGAAGTGACAGTGTCGTGGGGAATGCCTGGCCAGTGACTATAAAATAGTCAGGGAGGTGAAGAATATCACTTTTCCCTTTTGGAGCTGATTGGTAATAGTAAGTGGCACTCACCCAACGGCACCCCATTAGTACATGGTTTCATTTCCCCAAATCATTCATCTATTTAATTTGTAATTCTCATAAGTTTTTAAATGACCTACAGCCAATGCACCAGTGTTTTATAGGTTTACATTTACAACATTTATTGTTTTTTCAAAGTTACAAGATTGCACATCTGTCAAATTAGCAGTGAGACACTTTATAATATCACAGCTGTTAGAGTTGTTGCTCTACTGTCATGGGATTTGAATACAAGCATTACTCCATTGGATGATATTCTGAAACTAAATCTCACTCAAGAGTGTTTGACAAAACCCTTAACTTCAATTAACTCATCCTCATACAGAAGAAAAATCAAACAGGACCTAACTGGATGAAATCACAGGGCAGGGTCTGTAGCTTAATCAGTGTCATGATGTGCAAGATGCACTCTGCACAGATACTCTGACCTTCTCACCCCATCTAAACCTAAAGAACTGCGGTTGTCCTGGTGGCAGCAGGTTGATGGGCTTTGGCAGTAAACAGAAAATATTGTGTCCATTTGGTTGTAAACCACAATCTGCTGACCAAGTCCGTGTCATGTAAACACACCGGCCTAAGCCTGTGGGTAATTTTACACCTTGGTCCAAGTTGGCAGAGAAGTAGCAATCCAAACATTTGTTTGCCCATCTCATAGGCCAGCCCGCCACATGGATTTCTTGTATATCCAGCACTGCGCAACCTAGGGAGATATTGGCACGGACTTGCGAAAACAAACTGACAGCTCTTACAAAAACATTTGGGGAAGATTGATGACCGATGCCATCTAGAGCTACAAAAAGACAGTGTAACCACAGTGTTCATCCCCCAGCAGTAGCAAACAGTGGTGTTACAGCACAAAGTCATTCTGCAAAACTTGATAGTGAGACACAAAGAGGAAGAATAAGAGTGAGAGACAAAAACAAGTGCAGGTCGGTTTTTGTCACAAGTTGTCAAGTTGGCTTCTCATAAAGATGCACCACTTTTATAGTGTCTAAATATTGAGGAAAGGTGCATCATAATAAAAGGATGCTGCAGAAAGAGGAGGCGTCAACTCAGCTAGTTCCCTTTAATCCTCAAGAGAGAATTCCTGCCATCCTGAATCACCACACAGCCATAAGCTGCTTCACTGTCTGTACTTATAAGCGAGTGGAACCTGCAATTTGTCATGTGAAGTCTTAATATTAAGTCATAACGGCAAAACAAATTAAGGACTGAGCTAATAGAGCCTTTTCGTATGAATTATGAGAACACATACCGTGGCATAATCAGCACCATGTTTCTCCTTGTAACCATTCCGACAGACAGTATAATTATAGAAGCGGGAATTTTTGATCAATCCAACCCATTCGCGCCACCCAGGTGGGATGTAGCTGCCATTGTACTCATTGAGGTACTTGCCGAAGAAGGCTGCAGAAGAAAAGATGAGAGAAAGAAGGGAGAGATGGGCCTCTTTTAATATGCAGTTTCTTTATATATGCAGTCTTTACAAGCACTGCTTCCTTAAGGCGATGCCTGTAAAAAAACAAAAAAAAAACAACATAATTGTGTGACTGTGCGACTTTATCTGCGCTTATGTGATGTTTAACATTTTTGCTTGTCTCCTTTTCCCTGGATTCCCTGACAGCATTCTCGGATAGGCTGGGCAGGAAGCCAGGCTGTCCCAGAGACGGCTAATTGCAGACTAACGCATCGACTCCAAAACCACAGGTCGAGCTGCAGCCCACAGGACCCCACTGAGCTGCCCAGTTCAACGCCTGCCCATCACTCAGGCAGACAGTGTCTGATGAGACACGACATCGACCTGGCACGCTCAACGTGTTTGCATTTCTCACAGCAGACAGCCAGGCAGGCATGCAGGTTTGTGGAGTCTAGCTTACTGTATAAATTTGCATTGACTAACATATGAATGGCGTTGCCAGGAGGAGATTAGAGCTAGTAGTGACTGACACTCTGTTAATCAGAACCGAGAACCTCATACAGGTGAACCATCGTCACTATCAAAACTGCCATTTTCCATAAATAAAGAATAAGAGAACACCACAGGCATGAAATAAAGAGGCCTCAATTATATTTGTGTGAGTGTGCATTCACAAACCTGTTCTATAGCCAGTTTCATTGAGGTAGACTGCAAAGGAGCGCGGCTCATGCTGAGCTTGCCAGGAAGGGGAGGAACAGTTCTCATTGTTGGTGTAGGTGTTGTGGTTGTGGACGTACTTGCCCGTCAGCATGGAAGAACGTGACGGGCAGCACATGGGTGTGGTGACAAAGGCATTGGTGAAAGAAGTGCCACCATCCTCCATGATCTTGCGGGTTTTATTCATTACCTGTAGAGAACCTGGAGGGCGAGGTAACGTGATCAGTGCTGTACAGTTACAGTGAAATCTTGTTAAACACACGCAAATACTGTTTTTCACTCGTATTTACTTAATCTGTGATTCAGTCCTCTGAAAGGCAAATAATTACAATTCAGCACACGAGAGACCAGATGGCCATTCCGGTGTGGCTTATGGCCTCTACTTAATATTTAATGTGCCAAGAAAGACTACAGAAGTCCTGATGCAAATCACCACAAAGACAAAGAAACACATTAGAACAGAGAGGATTGAAGACTGGGAAAAACACTGAATTTTAGATAAACTGTGCACTTTTTCTTTTAAATAGGGAACAAAAATAGAAGTCAAATGAAAATTTCCTGGAAGACCAGGGGTTTCTGCCAGGCAGCCTTACCCAACTCAACATCCTGGTCGTCAGTCATGATGAGGATGATGTTGGGCCGGATGTTTCTGCGGTCTCTCTGAATGCGACCCCTGAGGCCCTGAGCCCTGGTGGTGGTGAAGGCCCAGCTGCCTGGAGCCCAATCCAGCGACAGGAGGGCCAACCAGGACAGCCAGTGAATCAGCATGGTGACTGAAACAACAGGCCAGAGGATGGGTAGATGGAGGAGATTAATGGAGAGAAGGGGAGGGAGAGAACCAGCCGGGCCGCTCACTCACACTTGTGCAGCTCTCGCAGCAGTGATGGACTGTGGGGAGACAAGAGGGGAAAATGTATGGAGATATTACAACAATAAGCATGGTGGGAGGTGAAACTTTGGGGTCAGTTTTGCAGTAGTGGAAGAGAAAACTGCATTGCACCTGCAGAAAGCCAGAATCCCTGTTGGAACATTTAAGCACATTTACTTCAGGTAACTTCTGTGCAGATGGTCACAAATCACACTCAAACAGAACAGTTTATCCATAAACAGGGAAGCCAAAACAGATTGGCTTTAGCCCTTAACGGTCCAGCAAGGAAAACTTATTCAGCAGTTCAAATATATGCTGTGTGCAGATGGAAACTCCATTAATACTGAACACAAAATCCCTCAACCTCAACTCCCTGATCTGAAAGAAAAGAAAATACTCAACTATGTCAAAGTTAAACAAAAACAAATAAACTGAAGATCTAGAAAGACAGATCTCACCTCAGAGAATCCCGCGAGTCCCCTACTTTTAGAGTTTTCTCTTTATATCTCTCTCTATCGTTTCCTGGTTTTCCACTCTTCTACCGTGTCAGAGAACACACTCGTGCACGGAAAGTCTCCATCCCTACTGGACAGCTGCTGTTTAGCTAACTGTGATGAGATTAGGCCATTGGCTGCACACCCAGAACCACTTGCCTGCGTGAGCCAATCGTGGCCCCCCTTTTACCTGCCACTCAAAAGTCACCCCCTGGTGAGTCAAGCATGACACAGGGCCAGTGGGGGGAGAAAAAAGGCACTGGAGGCAGGGAGAGGGTTCTACTACATTAACCGCAACGCCACTGTCGGGAATCACAGATGACTGCTGAGTCGCTGAGTCATCACTTGGCAGCCTCTTGCTCACTATAACAGTCATCATAGCTGAATGCGCCGACTAAATTCCAGTGATCAGTAAAGTAAACCTGAGCTCAGATTTTATTCCTGTACCAATGAAAAGCCGGTCTAAAGAAATTCAAAACATTATACCGGTAGTGTTGTGCTACAGAATAAAGTTAAAATGTAAAAAGAATTCAAAGATGCCTTCAAATATATATAAAATATATGTGAAAGAATGGCTTCTGCCTATGAGATGAACCGTGACACAGTAATAATGAGAACCTCATCACCACCTGTGAAAAAGTGCCTTGCGGACAGCAGTCCCACTGAGTGGCACCACACTGCTCCCTATTCTGGGTTAATGGCCTGAAAACAAATGGCAGGTCTATGACACCTGAGCCCGGCCAAACCCCACTGGGTGGCTCCGCCCTTACCATCATTTCCACAAAAGGCCTGTCCGAATCAGCAGAGAGTAACAACCCTAATAAATGATTTGTATCTTTAATGAAGTGTTTTGATCTATTGCACAGCCCAGAATGAACTAACCTGCGTTGTTCGGTAATTTGCATCAGGAAATTAAAACACCTACTCTAGTCGTGTATCGGATAGATGCAAATCATCTCCAACACCCAACACCTCCCAATGTTGACCCTGCTCTACTACGCTATTTATTTCAGCTGCTTCTCCAGTTAGATGTTAGATATGATAAGCAGAGCTTCAGACAGAGCTTTAAGAGTACTTTGGTGTACTGTGTTTCAGACGAGCTGTGTCTGGACTAGCCAGCCAGCCCAGCCATCGTGACAGCCCTGTGCAAACACTGGCGCCGTTTGGACAAACACCCCTCTGGTGCGGGGTGGCAGAGTGCACAGAACCTTGCAGTGAGCTACACACACAACACAAACTACTTTACAAACACATGGTGACACGCAGAAACTCATAGACGAGCCTTTATCCCACAAAAAACACACTCTCCTGCCATGTGGGTCCAAGTCCTCTTACACAAATTGGGAACGCTTCCCATATACAAGACACATAACCCATATCTAGACAAAGCTCAAGTCTCTGTTTCTATCAGAGCTGCGGAAGACCTGACATCAGCTGTAAGCCAGTCGGCCAACGAGTGTAATGTTAGCACCCAGCGCAAATTCAATTTTACATGCCAACGATTCCAAGCAATGGCCTCTTCTTGCATCTTAGACAAAACAGACAAGAAGGTTCATTGTGGTGTCTGATGCAAACCTTGTGGTGCTGATCTACAGTGGAGTCAATAGCTATACTGTCTGAAATGACTGGGACCGCAGGGCTAATAAAGCGCCACACAAAACCCCCCCAATAGAATGAGGGCTGTTATTATGCAGCCCCCCCGCCCCCCTTTTTCTGGACTACCGCTCATAGTCCATTTCACCTGATCCACTTTGCTCACTAGGCCATCTGAGGTTCACTTAGGAGCAAAAGGACTTCTACAGGTCTTGGATCATTCGATCATCCTTCTCAAAGTGACCCATCATCAAAGAAAACCCAAGTTTATGCTGACATCATATCCTCAGTGCCCTGACTTCCTCATGTTAATGTGACATATGGAGCGTAAAGCCTCCAGAGGAAATGAGCAGCTGAGTGACAGGACATGTCAGAGTGTCGAGATAAGCAACTGCTGTTTATAAAGCAAAGATGGCAGGCTATATTGTGACCTTTAGTTCATGCACAAAGTTTGCAATTCACTGAGCAAGAGTGAGAAAGAGGCAAAAAAGTGATTTTACTTGAATTAAAAATGTAATTTGCCTAAGGATGCTTAGGAGATATTTCTTCCATGCAGACTCTAAATCGTGGTGCTTTTATCAGAATAAAAAAAGTAGCCCTGCAGCCATTTCTGCCTCAGACAGGTCCACTCTACATGAAGATTTAATTTGGCTTGTTTTAAATATAGAATACATCCTGTGAGCGCTCTAGAGCAGCATGGTATGCTTTATAGTTTAATATGCTCTATTTAAAATGTATAATATAAACATCTGCTCCAGATTTGAAAGTGTGTCTAAGCTTTACAGACAGGATAGTTTAAACACCTATTTAATTACTGCTAGATGTCAGAATGAACTCCATTAGTTGTGTGTGTACAAACACAAATGTGTGTGTATTTTGTTTTGTACAAAAGCTTTACAAAGTGTTACACAGAGTTAACGGCTTCAGGCACACTCAGGGATCGGCATAAATTAGGCACTTCGTACACTTTAAATACACAAAACAATATGAATGACTTCTGAAATGTGAAAGTTATTATTAGGCTTCCAAATCCATCTTCTGTTATTATCACTGATTCTTTCTTGCCTCCAGAGTTCAAATTCATGTTTCCAATTTCACGATCCCTCGCAGATCATTTTCATGTCATTTTCGCAAACCTTTCATTTTGAATGACTCATTTATTTATGTCATGTAGCGTGATATCAGCAGAACAGGCAACTTCTATACATCTGTGGAGCGAACAAGAGGTCTTTATTACTGGACAGAGTCAGAGGACTAGGGAGCACATTGTTTCTCCTTCCTCATTGTTTTGAAGGATTAGCTCTAATGACCCTTTAAATGAGCCCTTACTGTACTCATCATGGTTAAGCTGGGGGGAGAAATATTGGGCATGGATGGGAAGAACGCAGCATGCCTAGGGGTTCAAAAGGACTGAAACAAAAAGGCCACTATGGAGTTTTCAGATGCACAGCTGCCAGATACATAAAAGATGTGCAATTTTCAGATTAATGGCAATCAACACTTTTAGCACACCTCAACACCGTACTAATCTTTGCTTTCATGAGGGTATTTTTTTCTCCTACTTGTAGAAAAACAGCTCTTTTACTTGCTTTCCTACAGCACATGCAGCATTGCTCGGTAATTTGGTATGGCTATACAGACAGCTGTGCTTTGTGCACCGAGTAAAGCTGAACATAATAGAGTTGCTGCTTGTGTAGCCATGCAGGGCAGCAGTATTTGGCTGGTTGGCAGTTGTGCCCTCTTGTTAGGGCCTCAAACCACACACTCTGCTGCGTCCTGACCCTCCTCCGACCTGAGTGGTGTTATGGCTTTGATGGTGGCTTGTTTAACCTAACCTCAGCAACCTGAGGCTACCCACACACAGGGGTTAAGAGGTGAAAGTCTGAAGAGAGAGCGAGAGAAAAAAAAGAAAACAGAGGTATGAAGGCAACAAAAGTCTTGTCTGGTTGTGATTGGCCCACATTTTCATTTCATCAATGGTCTGCATCTGGCTTAAGTCGTGTTCATTCAGGAGCGGCAGTCTATACATTTATCAGCTGTGACTGAAAAGTAGCAGATTACCCAAGAGCGCACATGAAAGACTTCTTATGTAAAAAGGCAGGATGACAGCCGAGAGTTCGCGTATCTCTAACAGCCACATGTTTGTCCACGAGCGCATGCATGCCCACAGAGGAGAATCTTGCCCAAGTTAACACAGAGAGTTTGGAGGTGAGGGGGTTCACATTCCCAAAACAAGATGCAAGTCAAACACAAACCAGATGCCATGCTCCTCTAAAGTAAATCAGTCATTCATAAAAAGGCCTTGCTATTAAGGACAATGGCCATTTCAAAGCACCTCAAATCCCCCCTTATTCCTGTTCATTCTCTCTCTTGCTCCCTCGCTATTTGCCTAGTCCATCTCTATGGCAGCCAAGTCACAGAGGAACAATGGCAAAAAGAGGGGAATTATAGTCCAACAGCATAGTTTGAATTCTGTAGCCTGCTCTGCGACTGTAGGCTGCATGACTTGCAATAACAGTAAAAATCGTTTAGTACATAGTCATTCCTCTACCATAGGAGAACTGTTGAAAGAAAGAAATAAACATCGCAGAGTCGGGATATAAAACATGCTAAACTACAGGCTGGTCAGATTAACAGATAAAGACACAATGTTTTGCACTTCTTCTTTCAGAGAGGAAAAAATGAATAAGACGAGGACTTAGATTAATATGGAGGTTTGTCCAAATATTTCTGTAATCTGAGGGAATTCAGCTGGTCTGCTGCCATGAGGGCTGACGAGGGACTTTTATACTGAGGAGAGCCTGTGTCAGGGCCTGCTGTGCCCGGCAGGCCAAGGGCAGCGCTTGTACCCATCAAGGCCCACCCGTCAGCCACACTGAGCCGACTGAAGGGGAGTTCTGTCCCAGTACATTTACTTGGCTGTGGGTAGGCACTGGGAAAAGACTCAAACCTTGGTGTTTTCAGACTCTTAACTCCATTGATTTGTTTGACCAAAATGCCCAAGTTGGTGTAAGATTTATGCAAAAATTCCAATGAGAAAACCCAAGTGCAAAGTAGTGAAGAGAGATCACTGTTCCAGCACGTTTATGGCTACAAAACCCTTTACTGTGACAGGCACAATCAGAATCTTTGTTTTGTTCAATATTAAAAACGATAAAACTTCAGATGTTTAAGCTTCCCGTTCACTGGAATGTGGTTTGTTTGGGGTACAATGCAGGCCACTTTAATGAAGAAGAATGGCCTCAATTCAGTGAAACATGAACCTGGAGTTAGTGCATTCACAGCTATTAGTTAAACCCCACATGTTTCTCTCAGACCTGGGGAGAGACCCTTTGTAGTGCCATGGCTGTCATTCCACTCCATCAATATTATGGATGCATCTTAATGTATAATTAAATGAATCCGGGTCCAAAATACTTCAAAGTGGGAATGACTTGTGGGCCCACAAGCAGCCTATTGGAAACATGAGTGGGTTTTGAGTACATTAGGAGGTAAATGATTAAAAAACACAAAAGGTCACATTTTATTTATGTAAGGGTGTGTTCCCAGTCTGACGGTGGTCTGTATTTAAACATTCATATCCTCAGCTATTTAGTTCTTTGAGTCTAAACCAAGAACTTTACGTAGGCATCCATGGCAATCACTCACACACAGCTATCATACTTTCAGTAACCTGACTGGAATTTAGAAAGTTCAAGAGGCCCGTTTCTGCCTCCATGATTTAAAACTAGTGGTAATACTTAAAATCAATATATTTTATATATAATGTTATGATGTGCTGGTGCTACACGTTTACCTATTGGTAACCTCTGCTGTACCATTGTCAAAGTATATGAAACAACTGTAGGTGGACGAGGGCTGGGCAGTTTTTTCTTTCTAATCCGGTGTTTTCCTCCATGTCAGTTTAACACAGTAATTAAAACAAAGTAGTGCCACAAGTTAGCGCCTCCTTTTTCTACTGTGTTGAGCTAAGCTTAAAGAGTTCCACACATGGCACATTGCTCTGTCGGAAGAGTCTCATTAAGACTTTTGTTAATGTTCGTGTGGAAAGTCCTATTATTGTATCTGACAAATTTAGGTTAGCAAGTTAAACCAGAGACCACACCAAGTAAGCTAGCTGCGTGTTATATAATAGCATGTTTTTGCCTTCGGTTTTCTTCCCCGAGGGCCTGAAGGGCGTCCTTCATCACGTCCTTATTTTAGTTTGTTTGTCTCACTGGTTTTTGTCTGGTTTAAAACAATTCAGTTCAATTTTATTTATATATTTATAATCACACTGATAGTCACCTCAAGGAACATTCAGACGACACCCTATGAGCGAGCACTTGGTGACAGTGGAAAGAAAAAACTCCCTTTCAACAGGAAGAGACTTCCAGCAGGGTTTCTCTGTATTGTTGCTTGGGCTTTACCTTACAATAGTGTCTCGAGGAGACTGTTGTTGTGATTTGGTGCTATATAAATAAAACTGGCCTAAACTGAAATTGCATACTACTCAGACGCATCTTCAGCGACAAGAGCAACAAGTAGTCCTGCCACAGATGGTCTGGCCCTTATACAACCCCAATCTCAGCATGATTGAGTTAGTTTGTGATTAAATGAAAAGATAGAATATACAGAGAGCCAGAAGCTTGGCTTTGTATACGAGGTTCAAGTATACAAATGGAAAAGCTCATTTACTGTTCACGTGGGTGAGGGAAAAAGGTAAGGGGGGTAGGAAGCAGAGAAGAAAGTGAACAGAAGGGAAACCACTCCACTGATTTATAGTGTGATATGAAAACATGGGATCACAATCAGAGGATCAGCAACCACAGTTATATGAGCCTAAAGCAAGCATTTTCTTTTTTAAACTATTCTAAGCCATGAATGGAAACCATTAGCAACAGACGACCTCAGCTGAATGAAATAAAAACGCATTTTTTATTCCTCCAGCTACGTTCTTGTCAAAATCCACACTCCCATCAGAAACACTCTATCAGAATACAAGTGCTCCAGAGAGTGAGAGGGAGCAGAATGAATTGCTCACTCACGGGTGGCTTTCTTGTCTCTTTGACGTGTCAAATATACCCCAGATAAATTATTTCTTTTACCACAAAAGAGAGCTATGGCAAATTGCTTCAATGGGTTTCCACTGAGGTAATTGTCAAGAATAAAGAGACTGACTTCTTTTCCATGAAATCAGCAACATGGTGGCAGAGAGAGAGAGAGAGAAACACAGAGAGAGCCAATGCACCAAGCCTGATGGATGATTTTTGTTCCCTTATGTGAAAAGTGTGACTTTATTTTTTTCTCTTGCACTCTGTGAATACTGAAAAAGCAAAGGATTTCTAAGGTGGTGAATTTGAGCACAATTGGAATCGTTTAATAGGAACAAATGAGCTACTCTGTCAATGTCCACTAGTTACTAATTGACAATAAAAACAATTTAATGAAATCCTTGTTTAGAATATGCTAATTCATCAGAGTTTATTACATCTAGCTTCTAGACAGGTGACCGTAAATGAGTTTAATCTTAGAAAAACTGTTGTATTATAAATCCCCCTACTTCTGTGAAAGAGTGAAAAAGGTGGTAACAGTTGAGAAAGGAAACTTCTATTAAATGTAGTGCGGCTCCTGGCACATGAAACTAAACACCCCCAAAATGTGAAGCATGTGGAGGCATATTTTTTGGGAATCATAGACAAACATAGATCATGGGAACCAGCCTGTGTGACCGTGAATGTCATAAACAGACTTCTCGATGACTCAGACACACCAACATGATACCACTCATAAAAATGTATTGGACTCATTGCACCTGTGCCAGTTCAGCACTCCCCCCCTCTCACCCAATCATGCCTTTGGATATGTGTGTGTGAACGCCGGGTATTTGGATATCATGTACTCTGTGAGTGCGTGTCATTCACTCAAACAGAGAATGAATCACTCAGACTTGAACGCAGACAGACACGTAACCTGTAATTTGTACACAGGGGAGATCTCCTTTCCATTGCCTCTGGCTTAGTGTGTGGCTTTCCAAAGCATGCAGCAATGTCATTTGTAATTGAATTAACTTTATCCTCCCTGGCAAAATTTCCATATTTAATTCCATTGTAAATAAAGAAATAATAAAACACGATTTCGATAAAAAGATAAATTAGCTTGCATAGCGTTGAACAGGAAGCTTACCCATCCGAATCCTTCCAGGCCTATTACTTTTGAGCCAAACCTAGAAGAATGCAGCCACTACATCATCCAAACATGTTCAAGAGACAGCAGGCAGAATCAGCTGAAGTTGCCACGGGCAACTCGAGAAAACCAAGACGAAGATAATGTGAGTCATGCCATCATAGAGCTTTTCATTATAAAGCAAGTTGCTGTTCAAACCCTTTAAAGATGCAGCCATTCTGCATCCACACGGCCGAGTCGTGTTGATCAAATAAGGTCAAACAGGACTGGAGGCGACCAGCAGAACACGGCCAAGTCCTCGCATATAAGCGCTTGTGCGTGTACGTACACAGAGATGCACAGAGGCAGAGGAGGGGAGAGCGCTGGCAGAAGCTGAATGTGTTTGCTCGCTCCAGGGGAGAAGGAAAGAAAGGGAGCAGAAGAGCTGAAACAAACGCATGCTGGCTTCTATTAGTCGAGCTGTAGAGCGCAATGAAGGGGTGAGGAAACATATTCATTCCCTCTGCCTCCCCCCCACCCAACAACATCCCCCCACCCCTCCCACCCTATTATATCCATTCTGGAAAGGCGGCGGATGAAAGGGGCAACCCCCCAGTGGCAGCACTTCTCCCTCCAAACTTTCGCCGACGCATTCTGACGGCTGCTTAATTGTACGTGATACAGGCAGGATCCTTTCTCTTTCAAATCTAAAACAGATTGCTTCTCCCTGGGGAGGAGGATTATTGGACAAGAGAAATGACAAAGCAGGGACTGTCCAGCCCTCTGGGAGGTGGAGGACAGAGGGGGTGAGCTCGTGCATAGTGTGCCTATGTGTGTAAATAGCTTTTCTATGTTTGTCTTACATCCCTGTCCCGCAAGAAGATTATGTTTGTACCCATGTGTTTCGAAAGTGCACACATTATCCAACCTCCCTGCATCTTTTTCCGCTTTAAAACTCTCTCTTTAGTCCCCTCTTTATCACACATTCACACCTCCCTTTCTCTGATCTTGGCCTCTCCTTTATCTTATCCTGCTTCCACTTCCCCCTCTGTGGCTCTCTTGACCTGGCTTTCTCTTTCACTCTCCAAAGTCCATGCTGCATCTACGTGCAGTGACATCTGAACAAATGCTGCTCTGAACATTACAGAAAAAGCATTAAAATCCTCTCTCTCAGTCTCCCTCTCTCACCAAGGATTTACCCATTAAAGTGCACTTTTAGCCACCATTAGCAAACCCGCATTTACCCCAGTTGTGTAAATTCTCAGGCCACAATTGCATGGGCTGAGTCTGGGGTCATTCCTGGCTTTTGTGTCGCGGAACCACCTACTGAACATTTTCTTCATAAAACACATCTTTCCTTTTTGACTAGTCATCAAGGCAGAGGCTCGAGACAAAGGGAATGAGAGCCATAGAAAACAGTAAAGTACTGAATGTGTGTCTGGATTGCTGCTCCTTTTACGGTGTCCTAAATACCACATCAAAGGTTGGAGGGATAAGGAATTCCCTCCAATAATGAGATGGATGTAATGTTTGCATGCCCTGACCTCTCTCATTCAAATAGCAAGCTGAACAAACATATGGGGTGCTATCATGAGCTCCCAAATACCCCCTAAAAGATTTCTTTTGAGATATGTGCTTAAAATTAAAAAAAAAAAAAAAAAAAAGACTGCATTTAACGTACACTTTGCAAATGGATCAAAACTCCATAACAATGTTTGATCAGTAAGGTCAACAAAGGAACTGGGAAAGTGGCTGACTCATCTAAAGATAGCCTTTCTTGATCCCACATAAATAAAAGCATGCCAAATGCTCACTGTTCAAATGCTGGTCATTTGCAGTGATAGGACTGTGCAATCTACACAAGCGCTACTATGCAATCAGGCTAGTATGAGGAACACTATCATTAAGTTGAAGAGATAAACAAGTTCTGGAGGAGAGAGGGTGGTTTAGGAAATCTTTTCTTAACATGCTCACACACACAAGAGAACACACACAAACTACAGTTATACAGCACTGCTCTCTGTACTTTCCAGAGAGGGAAAAAGGGGAAAAACTAAACTAGTGTCATTCCACTGGACTTCAAAGCAAAGATGTCTCAATCCAATTAAACCGATTAAGTGCTACTTGATTCAAAATAATTATCCAATTCTAGAACCGGTGTCTCCACAATCCCAACTAAACTCTTTTTTTTTTTTAATAAATGACAGAATTCAGAAATCTGACTCCTGTCACATAGGATCAAGCTCACAAAGCAATGCAGCATGATGAATGAGTTGGAGACAACAACAAAAAAGCAGAGTCAAGTCAAAGCTCATCTAACATGGTTCTGATTTGGAGGAACAAGTAAGGATAGAAAAGCTAAAAATACTGAGCACTCACCTGAAAGCATCTCCCCACACACACGCGCGCACATACACGCGCACGCACACAAATGGAGAAACTTGGATCAGTATGACATTACATGTGCCTCTTTTCTCCAAAGTGACTTCCCACAGGAGCGTTACCTAAAAGTTTAAAACTGTGTTTGCATCCCGTTTAAACAGAATCTTGTTCAGTCTATTAGACTAACACACATATATGCATATTTGAGCCATTTCCACTTCCTACAGTAATCACTCATCCATGAATGTGTTTGGCCCTGTTCATGATGAGATGGCATGCGTGTCTGGGAAATCTCTGATCCACTGCTGGTATTTAAACAGACGCACACACTTTTGGTAGCATTCGCTTACACCCAGTCTCTCGGCATGCTTATCAGAAGAACAAATTAGCTCACTGAATACTGTCACACCCATAGAAAGACACACACATACATCCGCAAGCAGATCTGAATGATGGCAAAGCGACTACTGGAACAACGTTTGTCTTGGCAAGCGCCTACCCCCCAGAATGTAATTATTTGCAGCAGCTGCTCATGCGCTTGTTTGTACCACAGTTAAGCTAGAAACTGTTTAAAGGATCTATCTTCTTTTCTGCGCTGGCAATAAGGCACGGCGTTTTAAAGCAGTCCAAAGCTGCTTTGCTGTGTTCCGAGTAAGTTAATCAGAATATTGAGTCTAAGCGTTGCTTGTGGATCAGTCTTGTCAGTAGCGAAAGTTTCAAGTTAAAGTTCCCCATCATTCTCCAGCCTCGCATTCAGTAATACACATGGACACTGCCAAAGTGTTGAAATGTAAGTCAGCCAGTCTACTCAAAGAACTGGATTTGAATGGGACCACAGTAAAATTTTGCCATCTAGGTCAAAAGGATAAATTCCCTGGTTTTTGCGGACTTGTAGGTGAGCACAGTGATCCAGTACACATTAAAGTCAAACCGTTCACTTGGATGGACTTCAACAATGTACCACACACACAGCAGACAGGGGCAAAATGTACTCCACATTTTGATTTTTTCTTTATTAAGAAGCTTACTAATACTCAGTTTCACTCGGTGTCCCTTATAAAATTTAAGACTGCAAAAGCATCTCAACGACAGTCGGTCATCTCTCCAGCTGATTGATTCTAACAATCAGCTCATACAAACAACTCTACAGGTCTTAAAGCACTACTAATCACTACCTGTTGGTGGTTGTGTTAAATACTTCGAGTAACAAGCAGGAAGTGTAGCTACGGCTGGTTTACAAAGGTAAACACAAATTCACACAGCAGCAGCTTTCACCCATACAACCTTCTCTCCTCTCAGCCCAGCTGCTGTTCACACAACTTTTCACAGCTGCACAGTCTCCATTTGCAAATGCCTCATACACACACATAGTGCCTGGAGCAAGGCATAAATACTATACATCATATTCCCACTTCACTGGCAAGTTTCGCTTCTCACTTGACTTGAGCTAAATAGCTAAAGTGAGGTGCACATTCCCAGCGTCTCTCCCTCTCTGCTGAGCTTTGACAGTTTGTCCGGAAAGAACTCTTCAGCAGCTCATCCATTTAGCGCATACTGACACGATCTGCCAGAGGTGCACTCTGAATGAGATTTATGAAAAAAACTTATCTGGCCTGAAGTGAAGGAATATTAAATGCCACGCTGATTTATGGGAATGTTGAAAAAAATGTGTCTTAATTTGCTATTACAGAAAAGGAAAACAATTTAAACTCAGTACTGGATTTCTGTATGATAAAAAAAATGACACCATTAAAATAAGAACATGATAAAATACAACCTGTAATCTTTTATAGATTGCACCATACTGACAGTTACATACTTTTAAGTGAGAGAACAGTTTAAAATGTAATGGAGCTACTTTTCACATTCCTATAATTGGCATTCGGAAAATGAAAAATGAACTGATGAACGTTCATGTTTTGGGGGAAAAAATGACATTAATGGAATGTGCTGCCTTCTAATCCCTTGAGACGGAGGAATTTGCGACCGAGGGAATTCCTGTCATTCACAGGGAAAACTATGAGATCCTGCACACACTGAGCTGCTGTACGGGCAGCACAGACAGGCTGCAGGAACAGCGCAGCTCACAAGTCCAAACTTACTGAGTTATACCTGACTCCTGGACTGTAATGTGCATCAGAAATTTACTGCTAAATGAACAACAACATACACGCTCTGCGAAAGAACTGGAAACCTGACAAAAAAAGAAGTGAAAAGAGAAAAAAGTTGTACAGTACCTGGAAGGCAGGAGAGAAAAGTGCTGGCTGACTGAGAGGCAAGGATACGATTCCTCTCAGTTTTATCCCCACGCTTCTTGACCAGATCTGCCTTCGCTCATGGAGGGGTTTGTATCTTCGTGCTGGGACTTGGTTTCAAGAGTAGGGGGGACCACACAGCTCCTGGAAGACAACCTCTCTCCTCTAATCCTCTCCCCAATGTGATGACACTCTCTAACCTCGACCATCTGTTGAAACACGTCCCAAAGCAGTCAGCACCACGCTGTGTCAAGAACCCCACTCCCCTGCCCAATCACAGACCGGCTGCTGGGTGGCTCCTCGCTGCCAGGAGGCAGGGACAAGGACACAGCACACACACGCACAGTCGGTCACACCACTGCCTCCACCCCACACTCACACAGACACTCTACGAGATGAGAGCAAGAAAACCCCCCAGTCATCGTAACCTGAGAGGCAGAGTAGGACGGGGAGAGTGAGTGGAGGAGGAGGAAGGGGAGGGGAGCAAGCAAGAGAGAGCAAGGGAGGGGAGAGAGGGTGAGAGAGAGGGGCACATGCTTAAGAGCTAAAGTAGGGAAGATAGAGAGATACAATTTGTATCTTTCATATTATGTTGCTGGCAATGTCACTTAAATAACAATCCATCTGCCCAATTCCTCTCCCTGTATCTATAGCACATGTGGTCTAAAGAAATAATACTTTTAAAAAAATGCAATAAAATTCTATATTGGCTCCGAGGTGGGAATGCTGTTGGCACTAAACTGTTACATCTGCAAGCGTAGAAGCGCAGGCAGCAGCCCTCACACCTTAGTGTGTTAACTCCTTAGGTCCCCCGGCCGCATTCCAACCCTTCACCACCTATTGCCTTAAGTTAGAAAAGAGGGCAGAGGGGAATACACTAAAATGACAAAGCTAAAGGAAAGAGTAAGATAAGGAGAAAAGAGATAAGTGACGTCTAGATATTTTGACTAGATGATGGCCAGCTGTTTAAGCAAACACCTTTGACGATCAGTCTTTTGATGGCAACACAATTACTACTCAGTTTCCTAAACAAATCAATCCAATTTTCACTTCACGTAAAACACGAGGAGCGTTAGGTGAGAAAGGCTGTCTCGTTCATCAGTTGGTTGAACTACTGTCCTACTCACTGATCCATTAAAAAAGGGATTATGAGACCCTAATGATATTCAGGGGTAAATTCAAAGGCAAGCACTAATGAGGTGATGCCCATTTGATATGCAACAGCATCACCATGTGTTAATCAGAGTGGGGAAACGCCAAAGAAAGGCTTGTGAGTGATTCATTTACATTACATAAGCACGAGCAGCACACACACAATGACCTCTGTTTGAAGTTGTCAGACAGGTATTAATCAAAAGTTTGAGTGCCACTTTCCAACTTCCCTTGATAATGAGTCAATTGGTGGGGGAGGGTGTGTGTGAGTGTGTGTGTGTGTGGGGGGGGGGGGGGGGGGTTAATTCCTAAAAGAAAGTTTCACCTTATTGTGTAACAGTCCCAAATCTGTATCAGCTTTATATTTTAATTTTATTTTACTGCATAAACCCACACAGAGTGCCTTTTTTCAGTGGATGCTACTAGTTATCTCCCCTGCAGGTTTGCATTAAGCTAAACAAGCCCTAGACATGTAATGCTCTTCCCAGCACCGACTGATGTTTGAAACACGGGCAGTGGTGAGACAGAGCAAGAGCCTGAGGGGGGAACGAGCTCAAATTAGATTAACTAAATTTACAAAGACTGTCCCCAGCCCCTGCTGCACGGTTACACACATCCCAACCCACACCTACAACCCCAAGCCCCCATTCTCACGGCCGAGAGGTTTCAAAAGGGCCTTCAGGCAGGACAGGGGCGACCAAATCCCTGTGCTCTTTACTGGATTAAAGATGGCTGCCCCACTAGGGGAGAGGGGCTGTTTTTATACAAGCTGAGCACATCTGTAAACATCTTAAATCCATGCTGACAGAAAAGGTGTGTTTCTGTGGAGAAAACATCCAGAGTCTTATCCACGGCTATTCAAACTTTCAAAAAGGTAGAAAATGGTCAATGGTTTATGCAAACAAGCCAACCATTTTGCATGACCGCCATTAATCTCCATTTTCCATTTTCACTTCCGCTGATGGACACAAGGGCAACAAAAGCGAGGGCAGGGGGAGGTCTATAAAACGGCCTCATCTTATGAATGACTGAATGACCTGCAGGGGGGCAACATGGTCCTCTGGTAACCCCTATTCACTCTCCTTCTCCCTATCCTGACTGCACAAATAATTCACCAAGCACATCAGCGGGGACATCAGGCACATAAATTACCTTTAAGATGAGTTGTTTTCTCTTATTTTATACATATCTTATTAGGTACCTATTTTAATGCTTCTTCCTTGTCTCTTGTGCAAGCTTTGCTCTTAAACTGAATCCAAGCCTCTTCTGACCTCAGGCTCACTTCCGCCCCCCCTTTTCCTCAGAGCTTTCCAGCCATCAGTTAGGTTTGCAGGTGCAGGCAGAGCCCAGTGTTGGGGGGGCTACTCGGTTCACTAGCTCCATTTTCTATGGTTGAATGAGATATATAGGGGTGTCATAGCTGTGATTCTGCCTCTGTGCCAGTATAAAGTGCTACAGCTCAAGCTGAGAGGTGGGGGGATTGGGTAGACATGAGGTCATTTTGTCTTGTTTTATAAAGTATTTTCAAACCATTCTAACCTCCAACTGGTCAATAAAGTGAAGAAGAATTAAAGAGAGGGGAGGGCAGAGGGGATATAAATACGTGATAGACAAAAGGCAAGAAGGTCTAAGGGAAAAAATAGAAAGGTAAAGTCATTGTGCAGTGAACGTTAAATACATACCCCACACATATGGAAGAATCTCACCTGATACCCGCACTAGCAGTGCCATGGAAAAGGTCAAGAACTCAAGAACCGGTACCAGACATGAGAGAGACATGGCAAAGCAATCTGAACTAAAACTGATGATGTCAGAAGGGAAATAACTTCTTACACATCGTTTGGGGCAAACCTTTTAAACAGTTTTTTATCAGATTTGACCGGTAATTTTAAACACACAGGTTTTATATTCCATAGGCCATTAAAATTCAAGTTAATTTAGATAATGCTTTAACATGATTGCTCACATAATGCTTGATTTAGACCTTTGCTGTAAACCGACGTAGTAACTTATGAGGTAACTGGAAACCCCTTTTAACCCTAAGCGGTAACCTTCCACGTTGCGTCACGTGCACCTCCTGAAAAGTGCAACTACATGTCGACACAGCCCGCAAATATTGTGATATTATTTCTTCTGCAGTTTAGAATTTATCACTTAAAGAATAACAATTACTGTCTCAGTATAAAGATGAATAATAATAGTGTAAATATAAGGACTCACAAATGTCAGCAAATTCCTGGGGGGAGATTGCCGAAGCTACCAAAATGGTCGTGAGGGAATGTACGAATAAGTAAAAAAACCTGAGGGACAAATGTGTTTGCCTCTGGAAAGGAAAAAACTGACCACAAAAAAGAGCCGGGACCCAGGAGGCAAAAAAATCCCCACATATGAAATATCGGAACAAGGCCACACAGTATTTAACACATAAACACATACAAGCACAAATGTAAGCAATGACATCGGCCCCTTACATTAGTCTCTACAAAACTCCCCGGGGAATTCTATACCAGGGGTAAGTGGCCAGCGGTGTTTATTAGGAAGGCTACTGAGCGGCAAGGCTTGCATTTACAAGTATTTGTTGCTACTGAATTGGTCAGAGGAGCAGATAAACTCAGTAACATCCAGTACTCCAGTGTTCATTTGTGCAATCTTGTTGGGTGTTGGGATGCTGCGTAAAATGAAAAAAGACAAGGACTTGCTTATTTTAGCAAGAAAATACCAAACTACATTATTCACGTAAATAAAACAGCATGGCTAATTATTAAGCTAAATTAATGTGGCTGCACTCCAACAACAACATTTGCAGTATTTTCTGTTTCATTATGAGTCAAATAAATGCTGTGATTTTTTTAAGCAGCACAATTCCAACACCCTGCAAGAATAACACCTCCTGTTCAAAACTAAAACGATTTGTCTCATTTTTCTTCTGCTCAAATAAAGAAAGTGATTGAAAAAGAGCATCTGAGATGTTCTCACTTAATGCATAAAGTTTAAAATCAGTAAATACTATTTTTATTTAGATTTTGTCCCCGGCTTGGACAGTCTCGGTCGTTGTGTCCTTGGGCAAGACACTTCACCCGTTGCCTACAGGTGGTGGTCAGAGGGCCCGGTGGCGCCAGTGTCCGGCAGCCTCGCCTCTGTCAGTGCGCCCCAGGGTGGCTGTG
The DNA here is from genome assembly GCF_036321145.2 of Pelmatolapia mariae. Lineage (NCBI taxonomy): Eukaryota > Metazoa > Chordata > Actinopteri > Cichliformes > Cichlidae > Pelmatolapia > Pelmatolapia mariae. The sequence goes on along the minus strand of NC_086235.1, from coordinate 20,682,965 downwards.
GCTACAATGTAGCTTGCCATCACCAGTGTGTGAATGTGTGTGTGAATGGGTGGATGACTGGATGTGTAAAGCGCTTTGGGGTCCTTAGGGACTAGTAAAGCGCTATACAAATACAGGCCATTTACCATTTTCTACAGCTTCCTAACAATTTCTTATAAAAAACAAAAAAAAAGAGTTGCGATGTCACATGTAATAAAAATTCTACAAAGGCTCTGATAATTGTTGTTGGCTATAAAGAAATGAAAGTTCGCACAGGTCAATTTTTAGCATGCCACATAAATGTAAACTATTTTTACTGAAAACAACGTTTGGTTTTACTTTGTGAAAAACCTGTCATCAGTCATATTGTATAGTGAAATTTGTCTGGATGCAAACGTTCTATTTCACTGCATGTAACAGATAAAAAAAAGGCTGTTCCTGCAAACATCAAAGGTGACACCTATTCTTCCAAACCCATTGTAAATTAAGCTAACAAGCAGCGCTGCAGACAACAAGAATACACACACTGACGCATAATGAACTCATTTACAGGAACCCGACTGAGTGCGATGGTGATGGGATTAAGAGGTCTTTTCATAATAGCATCCATTAACAGGTTTCAATCAAATGCCACATATGCCATCTCCTCTCTGGCAGATCTTTACATGACATAACATGTAATAGGTCACAATCAAACACACTATTATGTTTGGATAATCGAATCTTCAGGTTAGAACGTGACAGATTAGTTCAGAGTAGCTCATTCATTTTCATTCATTGAGACAAGTCGTTTCCAAAAACAACTCAAACTGTTCTTATCATTCTTCTTATACTGTGAGGTCAGACAATGATCAATTAGATTTCCATACAAATTTCCATCCATTTTCTTAGTATTGGTACTAATAAAAATGTAAAAATACCTACTAACTACTGCATACAAGTTCTGAATTAACACCTCCCAAAGTATTTCTTTGTAATAAGGGAAATGACTTGGCTCTTACAAGCTACCCTCAATTAATCCCTAAATCTTCTTCTTCTTCTTCTATTTAGTATGTAAAGTATTTTATGTACAGAGTTAAGAAAAATAATAAAATTCACTGACAGTGCAGAGGGAACAGCAGAAATTTCACAGACCACCCACAAAGCTTTTTTTTTGTAAGTAGGATTAGGACCTTTCAAGGGCTTCTGAAAAGCAAGAAAACAGATAGCAAGACAAATCAATACTATCACAGTTCTGATCTGGTAAACCACAGGATGACGGAAATGTATTTGGGATGGCCTTAAGGTTCGGTAAGTGGCTGGGAACCAGTGCTGTAAACCATGAGATACAGAGAAGAGATACTGATCAATCTCCCTGGGTCAAAGTAAGATGAAAGCTAAGACAATGGTTATCATGTACTCACCAGGTTTCACAGGCAAAGCCTAAGGGACTTTTGACAATGAATGAATGTTAACTAACTATTAATGTCAACTAGTTAATTAACTTTTTTTTCTTTCCTGTTTTTAAGCAAGTAAAAAAAGTAGCTCAGGCATGTAAAGTTTATAGAATCATAATGATTTCAATTACACAAGTTTAAAACTTCATGCAAAAATGAAATTATTGCATTTTTGCCACATTCTCAGTCCCATATTTTGTCCTGTCCTCTTGGAGACAAGGGACAAGCAATCTAACATATTACATCTTTCATACAGTGCCATTTATTATAAAATAATGCAACAGCATAACATGCTGTTGCAAAGCTCACCTTTGCAACTTTTTATTATCCTGGTGTAAATCATGCATGAGTCTGACATTGAAACTCTCACACCAACATGTTCACGTTTTGGTACTTTCCCCAATGAGACAGTGGCATACTTGAAAGCCATGTATGGATCCAGGTAGATTTCGAACTATTCAGATTTTTCCCTCTAATAAAATATCCAACTCTCGCTTCTTGTTCATGTTATAAGTTTGGCTTTGGCTCTTAATTCAATGCTGGCTTTAAAACGTATGTTATTTCACTAACTTGTAATTAGGCTATTCAAATCATTAGTAAGTGTCCAAAACTTTAAAATAAGCTCATCTAATTCTGCTGATAATAACAGAACTTAACCCAGACAATCACAGTTCTCTGACTGAAGAGAGGGCTTGCAGTTTTGCACAAGAACTAGACGTCTGTTCAAAGAGTATTTCTGCTCACTGAGCCCAACCTGAATTTGAACCCTTTTGCTGGAACTGTCAATGGGACATGGATATTTTTGACTCTCAGCAAAGAATGCTTTTGACCATAAAGAGATTTATCAGCGATAAAGGAAAAAATGTATTGGTAAAGCATATTGTTGACCTCTAGAGAGAGTTCCTCTGTAGCCACAAATAAACAGTTTCCACACCACTAAACAATAATGCATTCAACAAATAATCATTTCCCCTCATACCCCTGTGCTCCGCAGACTCCAAACAGTCTCTTGGGTCAGAAAAAAATTTGTTTGTTTACACTGATATTCCCTCTGTGTTAACTTCTAAAAACCGGGACTCATGAAAGACCCAGAGAAAGGAGTAACCGTTGTTATAATGCTCAGCTTCTTCATGTCATTGAGGTGCTTTTGGAAGTCTCATCCTCACAGAGTGGTGCTCCATTTCCGGAAGCCTGACTTACTAATCCTCTCAGGCGAAAAGGTGAAAGGAAAGACCAAGGAGAAAGGGAGAAAGCGGTACGTGGGAAGGAAGGGCCATGTATGCTACAGCATTCAAAATGCCTGGTTGAAAATAATCCCATAAAGCATGCCGCCAGCAGCCTGTTGAGAGGAAGAATTAGGATTTGTGTTAGCCAGATAGGCTGTTCAATTATCCCCTCAGAGGCCTTAACTGGCCCCAGGCCACAATAAGGACAGAATTTTCATTTGTCAGAAGAACGGGGCAAGAACGAGGCAGATCAGGTTAGAGCATACTGTAGTGCAACACAACAGCACTGCAAATGATATGATACGCTGAAATCATCAAACTAAATGCAATGAGCAAGAAAAAATGCCTGATGAAGAAGCAAACTGACAAGCCAGGAGACATCCACTGCAGCACTGCTGTCCACATGGCAAACTTGGTAAACATGCTATCTGAATCAGAATACAAACTATGTTTTCTGGGGGCCACTAAGATTAAAAAACAAAAATAAAAACACAGGGTTGTGGCTGTGGCTTTTAACAGGGTGTTTGTTGGGTTCCTGAGAAAGGGGAAGGCTCTGTGTGATTTGTGATTCGCACGCGGGTGGGAAGAGAAGCCTTTTAATCTGTGCCCCTGGACTCCGCTTCCCCTCACTAGGGGAAAATCAGTAACATGAACGGCTCAACCACTGGGATGTTTATGACCCGCTGCAGGGCCACACAGCGTAAGAGATCATTTGTAAGAGAATAGGTACAACAGCGGGTGCCCTCCCCTTTACTAAGCTGCCTCATCCAGCTTTTTTTATACTCCCTGGTCTTCTCCTCATATACCCTGCATCCATTTATTGTTCTACACCACCTTTCTCCTTTTAAGATTTATTTAAACATTTTTATATATCAGTTCAGAGCTCTATCCTAGGTTTATAAAGAATGTATACTTCACAACAAGAGCCAGCTTTCAGAAAAGAAGCCCCAAAGAAGCTAGGTCTCAAACAGGTGCAAATTCCAGTGATGCCTGCGTGCACTTGGACACTATTGTGCCTCTTTAAAACTGGGCCAAGCCACTCACTGGTGATGGCCAGCAGAGATGTCTGACAGCTAGACCTGCTTTCATGCAGGCAAAAGCATTCTTTTTTTACTGTGATGGTATGCATAAGTAAGGTAGACAAAGTGCAGCATGAACAATTAATATTTGTATTTATTATAACTTCTTATATTTTAAATTTAACGAAAAAGTAAATTGTGACACAGGCACAGGCTTTTCCATTTTATGCTCATCTTGCAGACTGTGGAGTCTGGAGGAAAAAAAATGTACCAGACGGCCCATACCAAAGGAGAATTCAGAGGAGTCTGGAACTGTGTGGGTGGGTGAGCACTCATTTGAAGAAAACTCCCAATAATCCAATTAAGCACATAATTTCCTTTAGTACACAGGAACTGAATCGACTGTCAGAAAGCAGCCGAGTCAGAAAAAGTGAAAAGTTAAAAGGCTACGGATAGAGGAACGGGTAAGAAAAGACTTCTCTGTGTACTGTTCAGCTGCTGCACTGAACAAAACGCAAACAAAGCTTTAGAAAAAGAGGCTTTAGATCTCTGCAAACATGGTGGGGCCTCCCGTGCTCCACTTTGTAACTGTCCTGCTTGGCTGACGATCAGCTTCCTTGCCCGGGACTAGTTTTTATCCCTTGACCAAGAGCCAAGTTGTCTTTCACAGTATGTGTGAGTGCGAGTGCACGCGTGCTTGAATATGCATGAGAAGAGTGAAGGGGCTCCTTCACTGCGCAGTGTTCTATAGCTGGCCTCATATTCACATAGAGAGCGAACAATGACAAGATGAAGAATAATAAGAGAACGGAAATCTTCATTTGTCGGACAAAGCAACTTGGACCACATATCGTCGTTAATTCTCTGATACCCGTTACAGATCTCTGATTATGTGAATATTCTTGCAAAAATAACGTGGAAATGATTGAGTGAATGCACTCCATCAAAGAGAAACAGAACCTGTAAAGGAATTCTGAACATCTTTCTTGTAAGTGATCGTCTTCCCTCTTGGGGCAAGGAATCTCACACTAGCCAGAAAAGGAGAAAATGGGCATAGCAGGTCTTTGAGCTACAATTTTAACCTCTTCAAATTATTTTCTACATATCTGTTGGGTTAGATCATTTAAAACATACACAGATCAAAGTTTGCACAAATCGAAATTTAAAATCTCATCTGAAGTTTGCATTTTACTTAAAAAAAAGAGATCTCAAGTAAGTTTTTAAACTTTAAGTCAGCCTTTATTTATATACGATGACTGCAGACTTTGTTTTGACAGTGACAGTTGTCCAGCCTTTGAATAAAGACAGGAAGGACGGAGCAAATGAAAAATGAGAAAAGTACGAAGAAAGGTAAAAGAAAAGGGAAACGGGCTCAGTCTCTCTAAGACAAGCTTAAACTGTGAAAAGGGGTGCTCGGCTTTCTTTTTCAAGCTTTCATATCCTAAAAAGATCCCCACTTAATTCCCCGTTCTTCATTTCCTGTCCAGATGGCCAAGGTATCTAGAGTGCAAATGTAGCTGAATCACTGAAGACTTTCACGAGTGAGTTGGTGCAGGAATAATGTCGGTTAGAGGCATTTGCCTGGTTTCTTATACATCACTAAAACTATTTTTTCAAAAATAATAATTAAAAAAATCCTGAACTCAATGAGGGTCAGTTTGAGCTCCCGAAAAACTGGAAAAATAACATCCTCCGTTATATGGTAATAGTGTTAGACATACGGAAACCACACACATTAGAAAGAAAGGGGTTAACATGAAGGCTTTATGGGCCCCTTGCCAAATACTGTACTACACTTGAGCTCATGGTGAAATCAAAACATCTGCTTACAGCATTAAAACAGTCATAAATATTATAGCCTATAGCTTAGAAAAACATGCTTTAGGGATTAAAAAAATACAAACCTTGCAGCTGTGGAGAAGTTTTTAGCACTTGTCTGCACAGGTACGTTTAGAAAATGACAGGATATAAGATGGTTTAAAGCTAGCAATAAAGACAAGTATTCTAATTTAATACTTTGAATCTTTATTTTTTTTAAATGCAAGAAATCACTAACAAAATAACAAAATCTGTGAAAAAATGTTATTGGTCATCATCATGCTTTTTAGTGTAGCCTAAAACAGATAGCTGTCAGGCCAAGCGGGGCTTAGCGAGAGGACAGCTTTAAACAACCGAGGTGTAGCCCAGGTAAAGTGGGATTGCGGGCTGCTAAAAAGATCAAGCCTTTTGCAAGCAGACATATTCCAGCCAAATGCTGCAAGCTAATTGACAAATCAGGTTAAATCATTCTGTTTTGGGAAGCTGTCTAAATCCCATTACGGAGAAACAGTAACTCAGCTCAACCACAAATATGCAGAGTCAAAAAGTGTGACAGAAATTGCCTATAAAGTGCGCTCTCTGCACTTTCCACAACACATTGAGTTTGCCATATGAACCCCACGTTCTTGGCATCTTTGCTTATGCCATTACACAATAGTGTTCCATGTCAAACGCAAGCTGGTCCTCTCAGGTCACCAGCCAAACAGAAATCACAACCTCAAGTTTAATATCCAAGTCAAAGAAAACTATGCTTCTGGCCCCGCAAAAGTAGAAATCTAGATCAACAGGAAGTCAAATGGCTTTCACTTGAATGTCTTTTCTACCGCCGTTAGGACATCATAAATATATCCCAGAATATAAAACACCTAAAACTGGGCCCTTTTGCACTGCATCTGACTGACAAGACCGCTGTGGTCCAAATTATTCACAGGCACACACAGCAGGCAAATAGAGCACTTGGCTGAGATGTGTGTGTGGTGCCAGTGAGCTGTACACAAGCCAAACTTTTGGAGTCAATTGTCAAGGGCATGCAAGTCTTAGCCATGAAAGCCATCTGGAAAGGGGCAGAAATGCCACTATTTACAGCTATAAATAGAACAAATAAGACCCACAATCAGTGATAATCCCCAAACAATGCAGCGGCTTTGTGGTATTACTTAATGTTCCACATCAAGACTTGGACAATATGTTCTGTTTCACCTAACCGTCACATTGTTGCTTTCAGACCAACTGATATCGAGTACATTTTATGTAGTCAGAGTGTTGGGTCGGCCACGTGACCTTTGACCTGAGTCGGGAGAGTCCGAGAGGAAGGCCACGACACTTTAGTTATGGATTCTCACTTAATCCCTTCATCTGAAAGAGTCCTCTTCAGCACAAATGAGGTGGAGACACATGCAGCAGGCGGATAAACTGCAGTCGCAATGTAGCTGATCAAGTCAACAAGGGCCCAGTTTATCATTTCATTTAAGTAGTTCCTTAAATTCTATATAAAGAATTTAATTTTGATCAGTGGTTTTAAATTTATACTCAATTGTATTAAAAAAGGGAACCAAATGTAAAGTATCTATTCTTCACCTCCATCTGGGTGCTGAAAAGCTAACTTGGCACCCCCTCTACCTCCAAGATCTACTTCTGCATAGACAAACACATGAAGCGCTGCACTTCGGAAGGCGATTCTTTTTACCAAATAGCGTTTCCCCCTATGGCATTGTGTTTGCTCCTTCTTCCTTGACATGGGGGCAATTTATTAAAATGTATGAGACTTTATCCTACTGTGTTCAAACAGAGCCAAGTTGGGCTTGCCTAAACCTCTCACACACTCTCACTTAGACTCACACACGGAGACACAAGGGAGAGTCAGCTTCTGTCTCTGTCTATAAGTAGGAGCTGCAAATATCCATGCTGGAAGTGTGTTTGAGATGAAATGGCATACGGCGAGCCAAAACTGGCCTTTAACAAGAACAAGAACAAAGAAACCAAGCCGCAAAGCTACAAAAACAGAACTGCCAAAACCAAAGGACTTTGTGTATTTAAGGTAACCATCGATTTTTATTTGCGAGTGCTTTATTCTCTCTCAGTTTTTGTTTAATTACAAAACCATCTCATATTTCTTCCACTTTCAGGCACTCAAACACAGTTCAATGACTTACTCTGTTCCCATCATTGAAGCACACAGTGAGGCTACACGCAAAAACTTAAGGGAAAATGTGGTTATTTGCTAAAAAAAAAAAAAGTTTACTCCCCAAGGGTGGCAAATATACTCAGAGTTGATGCAAAACATATTCAAGAATTAAAGCCCCACTTCCTCCTAATGTTGGAAAAGAGTAAGCAGCAACACAAAAGAGCCTCATCAATGGGATAAAAAGATCAGACAAAGCCAATCAAAAGCAGGCTCCCCCCAATATCAGCATCAGCTCTGGGCTCAGTTTTAAACACATACCAGTCATTATTGGCAAGTTTGTTCTGGCCATCCACTGGATAGGAGAAGATTATCAGATATCACCCCTCAGTACTGCTTCATCCTAACCCTAAGGCAACCCTTTCCTCAAACAATAAAGGTGCTATAAAGTTATCTGTTACATATCACAGACCTGTACACTGTCCTGGGAAGAGAGTATTTACTGATAACAGTGCAATCTTTGTCATTTTTATAGCAGAAGAGACCAGACATGTTATTGTTATAAAACACTTTTTTACTGAGAAATTTTAGACATCAGATATGAAGCTTTCTGAGAAACCCTAAACATATGTTTTCATATCAGCCTCCGTGGCTAGCTGGTGTTTTCTGGGGCTTAAGGCTGGGAATTGAGAGGTTTGTGGATAAAGGGAAGCTCAGGTTAAGCTCAGACTGCAGATAAATCAACCTCTACGTACACTGCTCTCTAACTCCTTTCTTGTCCTCCGGGAACTCCCAGTTTCCCTGAGCCCAGCAGAGCCGCAAGCTGTCGTTTTGAAACAAGACTAAATCTTCTCCACCACTGGTCTAGAAAAACAACCTTGCAAAAGAACAACACTATATAATGACAATCTGTAGAGCAAACCACAAAAAAGGCCATATTTATTTTTTAAAGCATGTGCAGTTGCACTGTACGCAGCCCCAGTCCCAGGATACATAAATGGAAGATTTCAGAAAGACGGGAAACACCAAAGAAATCATTTTTCATTGATGGTTATATAAAGCATATGCAACCGCACAATGGTTTCTGTATGCATGACTTGTGACTCTGCAGCCTTTTCATGGAGATACACACAGAGGACTCTATGCACTGATCTCAATAGGTAAAGGTGATATCATCCACTATTGAGGACTGAGGTGCCAGCACATGCACAGAAACACTCTTTCGACATCTGCATTGTTATGCAAAAGGACAATAAATGCCACTAGCTACCTACTTATTAATACAAATGCAAACCTCAACCTCACACATCATATAGTTTAGAATCTTTTACTTCTATTTTACATGTTAAATTTTAGGAGGAAAAAAAACATTTTCTAGATCTGAAGTCGCATAGAAAAGTTGTTACAGACCCTACATCTGCAGTGCAGTTAGTGGTCAACTAGATAACCATTATGTCGTGAAAATTAGAGACATGTAGGTCAAACAAAAGGGGCACACTACTAAACACATAAAATGCTCAGGATCATTTATCATAATTTTCATAGATATAACATTATATTCTCTTTAAATGTATGATCTTGTTTAGTTTGTGTGTCTCTGCATGGCATCTGTGATCTTAGCGGGGGTCGAGGACCAATGTGGCATTGATTGTTTGCAACTCTAAGCCTTCCTGGTAAGCCATCTCCGTCGCCCATGATCCTTTCCAATGAAAAGCAGGCTTGCCCAGGCTTCCATTGCAGTGTAACAGCTCTAAGTGATTTTGTTCTTAACCCCAGAGCTTGTTTTGAAACCTCCAGGGGGTATTGAAAAATGAATTGCGAGTGTTGTGGAAACTTTGCCCTCCTCCCTTCCACTGCCACGGTTAAGAGAACAGATAGTCCGTGATGGGGAAGTGCATCTCACTTAGCTAAATTGACCGTGTCTCATCCCTCAGTACCTACTGTTCCAGTGGAGTAAATGAGTTTCACCAGGTGCAAATGTAGGATCTTTAGAGTCCCAAGAATTTTCCGAACTTGTCCACACCCCTGCATTCATCCTATTGAAGTGCAGATTGGTTAGACACGCCTGAATGGCTTTGGTCAACACCTCACCATTACCAAACCTTGCTCTGAGTTGTGCAGCAGTATTTCTGATGAGTCATTCAATATAGCTCTGGCACAAATCTTCACAACACACAATTTCACTATATAAGGTGTCACATTTTTTTTTAAGAATTTGGATGGAGGGCAAATTGTCCAGATGGCCCTAACTCAGCAGTAGCCATATTACCTTTCAAAATGCCGTCTCAGTCCCGAGTTACCGTTTACCTGCGGCAGCAGGGCACTTCCCTTTTGATTTCTGCACAGTTGCTCTGATCTGTCAAGCAGAAAAATAACCAGAGGCTACTTCAAAGGCCAGGTTTCCTCGCAGTGGCTGCGTCCTAAATGCTACTGGCTTCATGCAAGGAGCCAGAGCTAAAAGGCGTCTTTATATGAAAATTGGTTTCATTAAGATCACTGGAATCCTTTGAGGATCAGCGCAAAAAAAGAAAACACATGTTGACAAGCACAAACGTCTGCACCTTCTTATAAACATGAGCCCCCACTACTCTACACAATGCGTTTAGGGTAGTTTCCCCCCGTCAATTTACTAAGACGGTACACTACTCATAAAGCAAATGTTAAAAAAAAGTTTGAGACAGTTTCTAAACAACAAGACCCTGTTCTCACACCGGTAAGACACATTTATAGTCTCCATGTTGCTGAAAGCATACCCTGTACTCTAACATTTTATCTTAAGAGGTGTTTTATAGCTTCCAGAGGGAGGCTAAGAGGAAAAAGGATCTATTTATGTTTTTAAAAAGCTAAGGTACATATGTTGCACTTATGGAAAAAAAACCCACTAATAATCCTCTTTTAACTCAAAGCCTTATATAGAAAAAATGTCAGTACCAACCACATAAAAAGTCAAACTGGGTGAAAAAAAGTCTAACAATAAGACATTTACGTCAGACAGAAGGGTCAAATTCACAAACAGACAGGATAAAAAAGATCAAAGGCGCAGATTCTAAAGATTTAGACAGACTCAACGGTCCTTAATTTTTGGGGCTAATTTCAAGACACTTAAGCTGGAATGTGAAACTGTGAGTCAGCTGCTTATTCACACCCTTCAGGATGGCCTGAAAAGCTTTCCAGCTGTAGCTTGGCTGCAGAAATATGTCCGAATCCTGTCAAGTCAACTGATATCCGAGCATGGAAATTATTAGACATCTTACATGAGGAGACGGGAGAACTCCAAGAGGGAGGCATTTTATCACAGTCCAGGCTCAGGACCTGTTGTGCTTGTTCTCTTCCAAGGTTACAAAGGTGGGTAACCCAGTCCATCAAGCAGTTCCTTATCTGGCTGTTGATCAAACCCTTGGGAGTGTGTGGTAATTTCTTCACACTGACTTTGACACAGAGGGTTTTGGTGTGGTTTGGTCCTACCATTAAAAGCAGTGCAAGGTCTATTCACCTATACATTATACAGGACTGAGATTTAAAAAAAACAAACATGTCATTAGTAAATGGAAAATTAGGTGTTTCTTAACACCTCACGGGGTCTTGGGTAAATTGACTGCTATCAAGTTCAAGCTCTTTTCCACGTTAGATGCTTTGTCATCAAAAGCACACAGGGAGGATTTCAGCTCTCAGCTGTAGGTCTTGTATATAATAAGTTACAGTTAGGCTACCATAGCTCACTGAGCCCTTTGCGGCTTTGCTTTCAGAAGAAGTGAAGACATTAAAGTCATCTGTTTCTGGATGCATTTTGGAGGATGGTTGAGTTATGAGTTTGGCTCGTGTTACCTGGCTGTGCTGGAGCTGACCTGAGCGGGACCTACAGATTAAGGAACCATCTGGGAGCTGCAACCTGAGCCCAGGAGAGGAGGAACAGGAGGGCCTGGCCAGGATGTTGTTTTTCCTTATTTACAATAATGCATGGTGCAGACACACATATAGAAATTAGCCACAACGTCATGTTTAAGACCAATTTAACCCAAAATGCCTTTTAAAAGACCAAAGCCAACCAAAGTGATAGTTGGTATCCACAATTCCTTCAACTCCACACATACACCACAGAGCTGTGCGTGTAATGCCAATCTAATTAGCTCCAGTGATCGTCACAAAGATTACTGACTCAATGATATAAGACAGACAGATTAAAGTCAAATGGTGGCTGACATAATTTCATTTGACTCAATTTATTTAAAAAAGAAATCACTTAATATTCCTTTATTCTACTCTACTTTTATTACAGCTTCTGCTTAGTGGATTTAGCTTTATTTATTAGTATTTCCATTTACACATTAAAACCTAAACATCAAATATATTTCAAGAGAAACATTAAAGAAGCACCAAAAAGAAACAAAAGACAACTAAATACTACGAAACTACTTTTTCTACAACGTCAAAAAAATATTCCGACAATGAAGCTGGCTGGCCAAAAGTCATTTCACATGTTATATGTTCATGCCAAAATCCAGGATATACAATTTCATCATAAACAAAGTGTTGTCTGTCTTTCATTACTTCACTTTTGCCTTAACACTGCAGAGAACAGTGGCTGGAGACCAAGGGACAACCAAAATTACTGCGAACGTGCGCAGTGAAATTGTGATCTCATTGCTTTTGAAATAGTTGCTTCAGGGACCAAGTCTGCAACCAAGATCACAAAACTTAGTTGAATGATCATCGTACTTAACTACTTCAGCATATGCTAAATCATTAATAACAACTGAAACTTTTGGAACATCACAGGATATCTTCTTACTCTCCAAAAAAAGTAGATATCCCGAGAGTAAAAAAAACTTTTTCTTATTCTCAGAAAAAAAAACAACTCTACCAGTGAGGCAGCTCTTCATCAAAGCAAGAAACCATAATGTCTAAGCTTAGCAATTAGAATATTTGGGTCAGTGACATTGAAAGCTGCAGTAAAATTCAAGAACACAACCCCAGCTACTTTCCTTTCATGTATTAACCACTGATCCATCATGTGTACAGAAGCAGTGCTAGCAGAATGCCATAGTGTGTAAGCCTGCTGTTCTCATGTAAACAGATCATTAATGCTAAAATAATTTATCTGACTGTCCTCACAAATGAGTTGCTTACCACATGGAGTATCCCAACAATAGATGTAGAGTCAGAATCAGTAAAACCTGCCTATACATTTTTAGATTATACATTTCTTTCCAAAGCTCTGGAAAGGAAAGCAGAGAAGCTGCAATCTAAAACATTTTTATTCCAAGTTTTAGATTTATATACCAGAAGATGTTTTATCTGAAAAGTGACTCTATAGTGTGCTGGTTTTACACATTCACCTAACAAGCAAAAGATCCCTAGTTTGAGAAGACACAAAGCCCTTTGTGGTTGTGTCGGGAAGTGCATCAGCATAAAATCATAAAATACGTTTCAAACACCCAAAGCTGCCCACTGTGCCCCGCCCCCTTTAGAAGCAGCTGAAATGAGCTTTGTTTGATCCTATAAAGACGGAAACATCTTTCTTGCCCTTAAGACAACCCCTGAGGAAGTTGAATTAAAGCAAAAGTATACCATTGTCCAAAAGAGGATTTGTTTCTTAGCAATTCATTTCCTATTTGGAGAGGTACTCTACATACACCAAAAGGACCTACACCAAGGTAGATTTTTCAGTGAAGTAATTCATTTTTGATATTTCCCACCAGTATAATAAATCCTCTACCTCATTTATTCAAATTATATTTCAGAGGTCACCGCAAGTAGGAAAATCTTCATCTTTGTAAAGAATCCTGGTTTTGCATTTAAGAGCATTTGCTGCAGTTCATAACAGTATGGCTAGATGTGAAATACAGTAGGCATGATGTTACATTTTCTGGCCCTTTGATCCTTAAAGACAGAGTACATCTGCTGATCATTTTGTTAATATATTATCCTTATACAGTTATGGAAAATGAGAACCAAATGCTGTCTAACTGTATTTATGTAATGCAGGAGGTTTAGGGAGAGGCCAATTCATCTTTAAGGGACCAGGTCACATGTTATTAACTGCTGCCCCTTAACCTTCAATTGACTACACAATCTCAGGATCGGGTTAGGTGATGATGATCATGCTCTTCAGAAGTTCAGAAGCTCCTTTCTAAATGTTCCATGTGATTCTCAAAAGGCTCATTTAGGTCTTTGTGGTGGCAACACTAATCAGTGTGTTACACACAGGAACCTGCCAGAGCTCTAGAGAAAGGCCTGGTTTCCATCTGAGAAAACAATAATGGCTCCTAATGCCATCAGGACTCTTTCGCTGTCAGAAAACACACAGTGATAGGTCCATTTATGGCAATTATGCTCATTTTTAAATGAGCCTTTTAGGTCTCAGTTAAAAGGCCCATTCTCCACAACAAATGCCAAAGCAAGTAATCACTTGATTAAAGATCATATGTACAAAAATGACTTCTTTTTTTTTAGATGCCTTGATTTTCCTGCTTTCAGTCAACAGACTGACTTAAATTTCTTTTAGGTGATTAGGGTAATCATCTAAGCCCCCTGAATAGGCCTAGACTAGTTAAGATTATGAGTGAAAGAACAGATGCTGCACTTTGAACATTATAATTTATGAATAGTAAAATTCATAAATTATAATGTTCAATCCAATCCAACCTTACTTCGCCTTAGTTTTTAAATTGCCTGTCCCACAACTTAAAGACATTTAGATTATAATTTTACAGTTTTAGGCAGAGGTAACAAATGAAATGACCACTGTTAATAATTAAAATGGGGTTTTGGTACTCCTTAATTTTGACTTGAATTAAATTTTTTGGTGCGAGGACTTTAAGCTACTTAAAATATTTTTCTTTTCATTCTAAAGAGGGAATCATGACGCTGGACAATTTGCCATCAACACCACAGGCCACTGCACTCTTAAAATATCATTCACACCATTACCATAGAATGGTGTGAATGATACAATACAATACAATACGATTAAGACTCCTAAAACCAGGTGACATTTTTCAGAGTGTATGCAAATTGTAGCCTCAGTTTCCTGTTCTTGGTGTGGTCTTCTGCTGCTGCATCCCATCTGATTCAAGGCTTGACATGTTGTGCATTCAGAGATGCTCTTCTGCATACCTCGGTTGTAATGAATGGTTATTTGAATTACTATCAACTCAAAGCAGTCTGGTTATTCTCTTCTGACATCAACAAGGCATCTTCAACCAGAAAACTGATGCTTGGCGATTTTTTCTCTTTTCCAGGTGATTCTCTGTAAAACCTAGAGATTTCTGTGTGGGAAAATTCCCAGTAGATCAGCAGTTTCTGAACTTTTTAAAGAACAGGCCATCTACAACAACCACGTCACCTTTGAAGTCACTAAGTCACCCCCCATTCTGATGCTCAGTTTGAACTTTAGCAGGCCATCTTGCCTTAATGCAATAAGATGCTGCCATGTGATGTGCAGTTAGCTATTAGCTAATCAATTATATCCAATGAACTGGATGCTGGGTGTATACTGAAACTATACTATATTTGACCTGTAAGTCTTGCTTAATCTTTTAGAATAATTTAAGAATTAACAGTAGTTCTATGACATTTTGAGGACATTACGTCATGCGCATAACCTCATAACCTAAAGCATAACCACACCAAATACCAGTCAAAAAGTTCTTTTGAAAAATCACCAACATACTTACCAGCTCTACACCACTGTACTCTCTCACAATGAGGCTCACATCAAGAATCTGCCCACCCATTAGCTGTGCCTACAAGGCACACAACCCACCAGAAAAACAACTATGGACTCCATCTTCCCTGTAAAGCCCCAGTTCTGCTGACAGCTGTGATAAGCACAGGCCTCACAGCTGCTGCACTTAACAAGTTCACCCAAAACACGAAATCAGGATACCATCTGCTACTCATGTCTTTTCAACATCATTAATCAAACTCCCTATTGCCTCATTGATGGTGTAGAAGATATTGTTTCCATCACATCACTGGGAGCACAGAAGCACACACTGTTTTATATATGAAGCAGTTGATCTTTAATGTGTCTAATGGGGTGAGGATTTTGCATTCTCATAAATGAAAGCATAAATCAGTAAGTCAAGAACTTTAAAAGTAATGGCATTTACACTCATTTGGCAGTACACACTTAAATTCATAAGGCACTGAATGAAGCGCAAACACTTCTAACATCAATCGTTAAACAAAACCTCAACTGACTATTTCGTCAATATAAAGACAGAGCGAGTTCTTAATATATGATAGTCTTTATTTTTCAGCAAGGCAAAAAAAAAAAAGATTTACTCCCCTACTTCCTGCTCTGTGGAGTTTGATTGTACCCGCTAAAATCTATGGCAGATACACAATCACCACAGGGCCATTACAGAACACCACTAATGGATACCAAAATCGCAAGTAATGACTGTCAGTCGTTGACACACGCTGTGCCATCCCATAAACCTCAGACGCCCAACAGGGGGTTCTTTGCAGAATTTAATAACAAAGGAATGTTTTCTGTTGAAAGATAATTTACCCTCACTTTTGACACGTTGTGACATCATAGCTAGTTTGGAGCATTTCAAACCTTACACCTGTCCAAATACACCATTTGTGACAATTTATGATATGGCCATATCGAAAACATAATAAGCAAAGACAGAAATTTGAAGAAAACTACCACCAGATTGTTCTAGTGAAAGAATTTGCATTATTCCAACTTTTACCGGAGGGTTGAATATGGACCACCAACATATAAGCGTGGGACATATTTTTCTCCCTTCTACAGAAGGCTGGATGTCAAAAACAATAAATCAAACAACAAAACCCAAAAAACAAACACACACATGCAAAATCTTGGCCTCGGCTGACTTCTTTGACAATATCCTCAAAAGCAAATGACGTGTGACCACCCAGCAATTCTTCTACGCTAGGCCAGAAAGTGAATGCAATAGCAAAATCTTCTTCAGAGATTTTGTTTTGATGGGGTTTTTTTGGGCACATCACAGTTCAATGTTTGAATTCACAGAGCTAGAAAAACTCAATACTCTTTACGGTCCATTTCCAGGTCCAGACTTGCTGTCAGGGTCACCGCTAATATAGCAAACAAAAGTATCTAACAGTGAACTTAAATTAAATGTAACAGTTACCAACAGTTACCTTTGTTCTCTAGACATTTCTACATTAATGACAATATATCTGAAACCTATGCACCAAAATTCTCTCACTTTCCAGTTATGTCCATGTTATGGCCTAATGGTGTGTTCATGAGAATTTTCACAGTCAGGAACTACAAATTTCCAAGACAACCTTGTTCTACAAGTTGCTGACCCCGTAAGTTAGGAAGTGTCTATGTAATATTATTCAAGGACATGAAGAAAGGCAGTATTGTTAACAAAAACAGGGTCCTTATTTGCACATAACTGGAAGCTGGCAAAGGTCTACCATCTCCTCTGATTAATATCAGTGTTGTCCAGCCACTGAATTGATGGTCTAGTTTACCAGTTAACTCACAAGCTCACAGTGGATTTAGCTGAGAGGGATACCAGCTGGGATCCACATGACACATGGATTTCTTACTCATGTGTCATGTAATATGATATAGGGCTCTGAAAATGAATTTGCCAACTTCCTGATTTCTTGTTTTTAATCACATATTTGAACAAACAAATTTTAATATTACAAAAAGATAACCAGAGTAAATAACAAAATATAGTCTTTAAATATGATTTTGTCCAGGACCATCACACTACCACCATCATGTTTGACTGTTTGATGTTCTTTTCCTGTGTTAGTTTTATGGCAGATGAAATGAGACTTAAACCTTTGAAAAAGTTCAACTGTTGGGTTTTTTTTGGTCAGAAATGGTTTTCTCCTTGGAACTCCCATGGTTTAGCCATTTTTACTCAGTCTCTTTCTTATTGTTGAATCAAGAACTCCGACCTTAACTGAAGCCAGTGAAGCCTGCAGTTCTTCAGATGTTGTTCTGGATTCTTTTGAGACCTCCTGGATGAGTCGTCGATGAGCTCTTGGAGGATTCTGGTAGGCTACCCACTCCTGCGAAGGTTCACCAGTGTCCCATTTGCGTATAATGGCTTTCACTGTAGTTCACTTGTGTCTCATAGTCTTAGTCTTATGACTTTGTAACCATTTCCAGACTGACAGATGTCACTTACTTTGTTTCTGTTCTTGAGTTTCATAAAATTATGGCATATGGATATGTTGCTTTTTGAGATCTTGTAGCCTATTTCACTTCGTCAGACAGGCTCTATATAAGTGATTTCATTGGTTCAAAGGGTCTGGCAGTAATCAGTCATGGGTGTGGACAGTGAAATTGAAGTCAGCTCTCCAAAGAATGTGGTTACTCACAGTTAATTCATGATTTAACAAGAGGAGTCATTTTTCCCCCCTTTTACACATGGCCAGGTAGGTTTGGATAAGTGTTTTTTCCTATAATAGATTAAATCATAATTTAAAAACTTAATACTAAATTTGGATCCAAAACATTTAAGTGTAACAAATATGCAAAATAAATAAATAAATCAGGAAGGGTTAAATATTTTTTCACAGCATTGTATCTTTCTGCAGGTGATACAACTTTGTTTCTGAACTTCAAAAAATATTTATTTTTATGTGATCTTTTCTGGTAGCCCTTGAATAAAAGTTAAAAATACATCTGACCTGTGAGATTTTTAATTTTGCCTTTCTTGGAACCTTCTCAAAGCTTTTAGCTGCATCTAGCTGACACAGCCACTGAAGCAGACAGTTTACAGTCACAAAAGGACTTTATTAGAAGACAATATAGTTGACTTGCAGCAACTTGAGGCCCTAAATATCGTTTCACAAGAGCTGCTGGACCACATCACAGCTACAGAGGGAGTGAACACAGGACTTAAATTTATCAGGTGGTCAGAAACATAACTCCTGTGGGATGTTTATGGCATTCGATGCTGGTGAAGGCACTTGTGTTATATGTTACCCAACTTTGCACTGTAAATTGAGTTGTCGCTGCTGTCCATATGAATCTGTTTTAGGGCCTTACTGTTCACTTGGGAGACAAAAAGGACTTCGCTGCAGATTTAACTTGAGAATAGAATTGTCAAGTTGAACTTTTTTACCATTTCACATTCAGAATTAATTACAGTACAAACAACAACAAAGCAAAAAAGAGCATGCATGTGTAATATATATGGACTTTGACTTGACCGGGGGCTCAGAGGATGGCATGTACCATTAAATGAAACATCTGTGATGGGAGGTTCCTATTAGATAAACTCAATGACCTACTCTTCTATGTCCTCCCCATCCTCAGAAATAAGCAGCTATATGAACCTGCATTAGCACCTACACAGCATATACATCTGTCATCATCTGTGCATTAGTCCTTATCTATTACCAGAAGACTTTGTTTTGAATTCCCAACTGAGAAACCAATCCAGCTAAACTCACTCAGAAGAACTTTGAGTAGACTTTTGACACTGCCAAAGTAATGCCCTTGAGAGCCTTTGTGGCTGTCCTGCCTCAAGCTGATTTATGAGAGTGCCAACTTTTAACACCAGTTTTGCTGTGCTATTGCAACTGAGCCTTTAAAAATCTGAGCCAGGCTTGACAATAAATGCAGGAATGAAATTTCAACACAGACACAAACATTACTATAAGGTGCAGGGAGTTCATTTCTGTGCATTATTCTATTTACAGTGTGAGATGCATGCAAGCTGATGCATAAATGTTATAATTAGACCAATAATTGCCAAACATTTCAGCACTAGCACATTCTTTTAAAGGTTTCAATATGCAGGCTTTTCCTACAAAAACATTAGTAGACTCATACAAAAGTCATCATTTTTGACCCACTAAAATTTGGGGATGGTCCATTAATCTGCAAAGACCCTACCCTCAGTTATTTATATTATTTTCATCCTTTTTTGCTGTGATGTTTTAAAACTGCAACATTTTGGCTGTGGGCATATACCCAAAAGGATGTTATAATTAGTAATACAGGACCCTGTTGCAGGGTTGTGCTAATGTGGGGGTGGCATGTTTATTTGCTCTTTAATAATTTCAGCATTATCAGAAAAAAAGATGTCTAATGTCACTGCTTTTCTCTTGCTAGGGCGGGTCCTTTCCTTGTCATTCACTCACTGAGCTGAGGCCCAGGTTTGAATCTATACCTTTAAAAACAGACATGAATCTACTGAGTATCCAGATAGGAAAAGAACCAGCTCATTGGGACAAGGTAAGATCAGACAAACACCAATCCCTGGGAAGTAGGAGGATAGTAGCAGACAGATGGCAAACTAAAAGACTGTGTTAAGAACAACATCAATGAAAAACACCTGTCATTGCATGTTTAAAACGAGACCGCAACTGAAGAACAAAGTCCTGTGATGGGAGTACTTCTCAGATCTGTGGTGTAAACTGAAAACTACTCCACTACCATTAGCCATCTGAAAAGATCATTTTCCCTTGTTCCCACTCTGAGAATTTACTGCTTCTATGACAACGTGCTCTCTGTTTACTAACCTTCTCAGAAACATCTGGTTGCACCGCCCATCAACTAAGGGCAGTGGATTTGCTCCATTATGTATTCCTGCAACCTATCCATGATGGCAGATTCTTTTCTGTAATACAGACAGTTATCAAAAGTGAAGTTAAACCCCCATCCCTGGGGGTTTCTAAAACACACTGTCTATAAAACATTATATACTAAATTAGTCCACTAATTGAAGATCATGTAGGCACATGATACAAAGATACAAAAGTTAAATGGGTATAATGCTGGAAAAATAATTTTGCCTCCAACAAAACTACCGAGCTTAATGGATCACCTTCTTTAAAGTTTAATAAGGACTGGACATTAATGCTTGTCCACTTGTCATGGACAATGGAATTTTTGTAGGACATGTAAACGAGAAATGGACTTTATGAAAAACAAATACACACCTTAACATCGGTCAAATCATTCCACAGAACAGGAAATGTTCACAGTTTAAGCATTTTACCTGATCAGATCAGGCAATCGGGCATTTATCAATCGCTCAAATCAGAACATTATATTATCTGGATCATTACAGTCAGTTCCTGTATTCATGTTGACCAAAAATACACCAAGAACCATGACAATCTGACAAACAGAAATGGAAATTAAACACACCTGTTGATATGTATACACATTAATATGGCAATTATCCCATGTATAATTCCTGACTAAGAGAGAACAGACGCTGGGCCTCATGCTTGGAAATGTTTATTTTTGTAGCCTTAGGGTACAAAAAGGTTAAAAGGCTGCCTGTCTTAAGACGTGCAGATTTAAGAGTGCGATGAAGTGAGATAAAAGAAAGCAATGAGAGAGATGGACAGGCTGAAGAAGTAGGTGGGACTGTGGCACAATAGGAAACAGAAGAAGCCTCAATTTTGTTATGTAAAAGTAATTAAACAGCATTTGTATTTAGCTCAAGGATGGCAGTCTATCATTAATATCTGTTACACTGTAATGGATCACTGCTGCTGTGGGCCAATTACCCTTGAATAGAAGAAATAAAGACATCCAACTATGAACACTCAGAAGACGATATAAGATGATATGAATGAAAGGACTTAATAACACCTGCTGACGAAGACTGTTTACAAGCCCTTTTTAAAACACAGGGGCTCTAATAACAAAGCAAGCTGTCATAGTGATACTAAGTTTTGGTCAGGTAGGTGGAAGATAACATATCTAATTGGCAGAAATTTATAAAATTACTAATGATTAATACTGTAAGAAGATTTTGGGCATATAATGACCTTTTATCTAGCTAACAGAGGGGTGTAAAGCACTAAAACTTGTGTTGACAGTCTGTCAGTTGAGTGATCTTGACTTGATCAAGAGAGAACTATCTGTTAACGTTGAGACACTTAGCAAGCACATTATCCAACACTAACATTTAGCTATTGGATGGATTGCCATGAAGGTGTTTCATGTAGCCACCCAGGATGAGTCCTAAAACATTCCCTGTCCCTGTGACTTCCTTTTGTCCTAGCACCACTACTTCTGGATACTCACTCTCAACCATTTTTTAACTGACCAAAGCTTTCCCACTTCCTTCTGTTAGCTTTCCGCTAATCCTTTCTGCCCTTTGCCATCATTCCGGATGTTCACTGCTGTCACTGGTGCTTCGTAAATCCCACGTCTTGTCAAAAATGACTCAGTGTCCTTTGATGCATCTCTTTCGCTAACCCCTCCATCCTCCCAGTCACCAAATCTGACTTCAACTGTCCCACCCATAGGTATCCCTGTATGAGGACTTGCTGAGGCAGCGTGTTTTCCTTAGGAAATGACTCATAAATTATGAGAGCTCCCAGGCTGGCTGTGAAAGAGCCAGACAAGCATACACAAAGGTCCCTGATTAGTAAAGCTGGGAGAAAGGCCAGACAAGTCAAAGCTGGAGGACCCATTTAGGAGCGTCGCTGACTTGAAAGAAGAAAGGAAAACATATTGATCACATTGCACCGGCTGGGTCATATTAATAGCTATTTTAGAGGGATACCTGAGATACAAGAACAAGTCAAGCATCTCATAAGGACTGCTTAATATTTTCCTTTGTTGAAAGGAGATTTTAAAAAGATTTTTAGAAGGTCAGTTTACATACAAAAGTTTATTTACATTATGTCACATAAGAGTCCCAGTAGCCTTAGGCTTCCAAAAGCTAAGAGTTTCAGATTTCCTATGGTTGCACTTCATAAAACGGATAATGTTGCAAGTAGTGGTGAAATGCATACTAGAATAATAAATTATTAGATTAAGAGAAAATAAGTGAAAAACGGTTTCAGATGAAAACAAAAGATTTGATATTAACAGCTTTCTAAATGAGAGCACTCACTTACTCTGCCATTTAAATATATGTGTACTGAAAAATGTCTTTTGGCTGTTAGATGATAAAAATATTAATCTTTAAAACAAAAGTCCTCCAGGAACTTTATATTAATTGGTCAGCATTTTATAGAGCAAATAGCTAATGGAAAGCTAAGATGCAAAACTTTTGGCATGGTGGTACTTTAAACTGAAATGGGAACATATCTGCAAATAAATGGACTCTTACTTGTATAGTGCCTTTTCTAATCAATTTGAGCAATCAAGCCACTTTCTTACTACATATTCAAACAAGCACATTTTTATATAAAGAGGATTTAAACCTAACATTTACACACTAGCATTAGGTGCAATTCAGCCATCAGTATTTTCCCCAAGGATAGTGGAACATGCATGCTAGAGGAGGAACCAGTGATCAAACTACTGACCTTCTGATTAGTAGACAATCTACTTCATCTCTTGAGCCACAGATCAATCTATTCTAGTTAGTTATTGCAGGGTATTACCATCTTGTCTCTGAGGCACAATACAGAGAGATTAAGCCTTCCATTGGAAAAGAGTTTCTACTGTCTAACCTTCATAAAAGCCTTCAAATAAATCATTTCTAAACGGTTATTTTTATTTTTCATTTTACCCACAAGCAAATATCCCAGTTTTCAACTTGGAAAGCACCTTATTCTAAAGTGCTGGATTTTTTTGATTCATTTGACATTAAAGTGAAATTGCACAGCGGTATACTCACCAATATACAGTGTACAACCTGTATATTCAGAAGATGAATACCAGAAACCCTATATATAACGTTGTAAAAACAAAGTCTGCAGATGAATTATAACAGCACTTGGGCTCTGGATTTTTTTCACTGTTATAAAATAGGCTTTCCATTGAGGAAAACCAGGATCATGTGCTGGTGCTTATCTACAGTAAGAGTTCATCCTCAGCCAAGTTTATTAACTTATGAAAGCATAAAATTCTGGGGAACAGCAAATTTATATGAAAGACTAACTGGATATTTTTGTTTGTAGATTCTGTAAACAGGGGCAGATTTCAGAAAAGGAATGCTTTGTTCAGTCCTGAGCTATCCTTTTTACAGAATGACAGGATAAATCAAGTCACATGAATGCACACAAGTATACCTCTTTTGAACTTGGTGTACTTTGAGCACACACCCAATATTTAATGAATTTCAGGTCGAGAACATTCCCCTCCTTCACATCTTTTCTGTCTGTATCTAAACTTTCTGTTTCACAGGACTCTATGCAGAACTTTGCACTCTTACTGGTTCCATATGAATTACGAGGTAAGCAGCAACCAGCTGCTGCTAATCAAATGCACTTGATTAACCGATCATCAACAAGCATGACCACCTCTGTAAAAGCAGTTTTGGTACTTCTCTCTACAAAGAACAGGGCAGCATGGCTAAGGTTTGCAAAGTTGCATCTGTACAAACCACAAGAACAATATCCTCTGGACCAAAGGGAATATGTCTGGCTGTAATGTACGGCACCACATTTGGTGGAAACCAAGAACAGAATATCAACACAAACACTTCATACCAACTGTCAAATACGGTGGTGGGGGGGGTGATGATTTGGGCTTGTTTGGCAGCCATAGGACTTAGTCACCTTGCAGTCACTGAGCTGAACATGAACTCCTCGGTGTAAATGTGAGGCCGCCGCTAAAGCGTGGCTAAAACTGGGTCATGCAACAGAAAAATGATGTCCGGACCTCAACTCAACTGGCATGATGTGAGAGACTGATAAAGTCATGCAAACCTTAACTTATTGCTGCTTAAGGTGGCTCTACAAGCCACTGAATCATGGGGGTGTACTTAGTTTTTCACACGACTTCATAGAGTCTCTCTTTTTCGCATGTCTATAAAGGTGAGATAATCGAGGTGCTGCCTATGTTGCTGTTGTAAAAAAAGGAAACAGACCACAAATAGGTACTCCAATAATACGTCTTATCAGCAGGTCACTATGACTAATCACACAATGAAGGATGTTAGCACTATAGATTTACAGCTGGCTATTCGGTTCCTTATAAGATTGCAGTTTGTTACACACAATGCCTTTTTTAAAAACTTGTCTACATTAGCACAAATAGCAGTTTTGTGAAACTGTGGCTGCTGAGAATACTCAGGTATTTTCCACATTCTCACCTACAGCTTTTTACCACTTGGGCTAATTAAAACATTTTATAGGTCTACAGACAAAGTATGTAGTTGTGAATGGATAAACATGATGAACACATAAAACACAGAAAGAACCTTTGCAATGCCTCAAACATATGAACAACAGCCATCTATAATCTCTAACTTAGCAGACAGTCTAGGTCAATAACATAGTATAAAAGACTCAACACCTAACAAAAACAACCCTTGAATGCTTACCAAATGCCCTGCAATTTTCCACTCACATTTCCACTACAAGAGACAAGGGATTTCAGTTGTGAGAGGAGTTTGGGTTTATGGGCACTCCCTAAGGATGCATAGGAGCATAACAGTTTACTTTAGCACATTCTCTGGGGGTTAACTTCAAAAATACTGTTCAGACAGACATAAATCCAATGAGTGCATTGTAAAGTACCAAAAAACAAATAACGCATTTAACACAAGGTATGCAAGTGCCACACATGAGTGGGTCAATCAACCCAACAGGATGCCATCCATCTTTATGCCCAAACTTTACAGAGAATAAAGGCATGCTCACTTAAACATTCCTGGCTGTTCAACGAGGTATTCAGGACTTCAAGTCAAGCATGTTTCTCACACTATTAAATTTTCCAAGAATGTCCTTCAGAGCAGACGGCAATAAAGAGAGATGCGGAAAAGTGTGGCCCTTAAGACAGAGCTATATTCAGTCTGATTTTCAGAGAAGCCAGGTGACGTCTAGCTCTTTGAGACTAATTCCCTTAAAGCTGGAAACAGCAGAGGATCTGTTAGCACTGTGACAGGGATATGATTCTGTATAAAACATGGAGGAGAACGGGAAATTCCCGGAGAGAGTCTTGAGACGACCATTGTCTCACAGTCATTGAACTGGAGAGCATCTGTGCCTCACCTACCCCTAACCTCTCCAAGCCAGGTCAAACTCAAAGACAACAGGCTGCCAAATTAGCATTTTATAGTTGTGGGTTGTAAAGGAGGTGCAGCAGAGAACAAGGTAGGAGGTGGAGAAGAGGGTGGGAAAGAGGAAGCGAGGGCTTTGAAAAAATACAGTAATGACAGGAACTGTCATTCACACTGTTGTAAAAGTGCACAGCTCACTGTAAATTAAATAAATGGATAATAAGGAAAAACTGTTCACAGAGGAAGTAGAGCCTGATTAGTTAAGGGTCAAGGTCAGTAATTTTTAACAAGATATGAAAGCCTCATCCTTAAGAAATAGGATGGGTTAGTTGTCAATATGTATGGAGGTCAGGAAAGAGTATGACCATGATCCCAAACCCACTGCCAGTGCATCGCTATCAGCCATAGATTGGTCTCCCCAGAGCCCAGACCTCAACATCATTGATGTTGTGTGGGATCATCTTGACAGAAAACAGAACAAAAGGCAGCTAACGCCCAAAGAAGAGCTTTGAATATCCTTCAAGAAGCCTGGCGAACTCTTCCTGAAGACTACTTAAAGAAATTATACAATCTTGCCTAAAATAGTTTAGGCTGGTTTGAAGAATAAAGGTGGTCATGATAAATATTGACTTTCAAGCTTGTTAGAATTGTCTAAATTGTCCAAAATGTATGTTTGGAGATTATTTCAAGAAATAAAACAGTAAAAATAAGTCACTGACAAGAGATGCAATAGACCTGAAAGTTATTTCCAAACAGCTTAGACCAGGAATCATCAAACGCTAACACACTGAAAGTAAAGCACACCAACCTGGTATCTTACTGGAACTGATCAGACAGGACTGCATTACAAGAAGGCATTGCAGGCTCCAGTAACAGACAAATCAAAGCAAACCTCCTCACCCATACTACAGCATATACAGTGCACTCCTGCTGAGATAGTCTGACTGCCAAATATCTCGAGAGCTGTGGGAAAGAAAACTCAGTTGAGTTGAGAGAAAAAAGGTTTTCCACATCAAGATGTCTCTGAAATGTCCAACAAAGATGAGCAGAGCATGGTGATAAATTATGTTGCGAGACAGTGGCTCACACTGAAGACCCCCACCTGCACTCCATCCCCCCCAAAAACCCTTCCTTCTCCTATTAACTGAAGACAATACAAAAGGGAGCATCACGTTTTTCCCTATTGAAACCAGTTGTATGAGCAGTAGTAATATCTCTAATCCTAAAATCTCAAATGAGTCCATATAAACCCGATCACAAATCTGCAAGGGGGCATATAACAACAGCGGCCATTTATAGTTCTATGGCACAAGACGTTTACAAAAAGAAAACACACCCGATCGTGCCATGTGTTAGAGGTCTTTCAATCAGTGACAGCAGGTTTATTTTAACAGTGTAGATGAAACATGTGCATGATCTTTGTCAACACCAGTGAGAAAAGTGTTTTTTCAGCTGTTTGAAACTTGTCATTTTATTTTTTTAAAAAGTGGTCAAATAAAGGAGAATTTATTATAAGACTTAAAATAGAAATAGGCTGGCTCTCAAAAACCCAGTTCCAGGTCTGTTCACAGTGAACAGAAAATACTTGGGTTTTTTTTAGTATACTATATAAAATATCTACAAATGAATTACAGTTTTTGAGAAATACACATGATTAAAAAGATACAATATATCTACTGAAACCAAGACCACCAGAAAAAGCAGTTAAACTGGGAGTTCACTTCATTTCCCTTTGCAACCACCTGTGCATACATCTTAAAAGTTTTGCACTCATTAACACATACAGAGCTTAAAAATATCATTTTCAGTAGCACAACAGGGCGAAGTCAGTTGATCTGAGGTGGCGGTGTTTGTATAAATTTAGAAGGACAAGTCCCTGTTGATCCCACCACACCCACTGGTTTCCTCTGTGAAAGGTAAATAACAGCAGGACAGAGATCATTCTGACTGCAGCGCTCCTTGACCGCTAATGCAAACACACGCACAACCGTCAGCTCGGCAAGTTGTGCAGCTACCCACTCTCCCTCTCATCTGAGGACGTACTCATCACCTTCCCCCGCACAATCTGACTTCCTCCATTTTGCAAGCCCGATAAACAAACACACCAAATGCTAACATTGCATAACCCAAGCAGCGACCCTAGCCAAATGTCACCTCTATACACACACATACACTTGGCACATCCCCCACAATGAGGGGGAAGAGATGTAACTGCTGCACAAGCTCTGATTTGAGCGTTCATAAATTTGCTCATCATTCAATATATGTGTCACTGCTTTTTTTCTCCCCCTCCCCGCCTTGCCCTCATTTCCATCTTTCCCCTTCACTTTTTTGGCCAACAGGTCCTTCCATCTGTTAGCCAGCTGGTGGAAGACGAGGATGGTGGGAGAGTGTGGGGTGGAGGGGGTTGCTCCACCCGTATTTTTGCTACTCTCCACGGTTTTAACTTTCTCACACTAACTAATGACTCTCCTGTTGGTCCCACTAGGGTTTGACCCAGCGCCGGGTATACCTCCCTGCAGGATGTTACATCCGGGGCACAGACAAACCTGCGCTGAATAGAGAGGGAAGTAACAAATCACTAACATAATACTTCCAGTTCAGAGGGTTCGCATAATAAATGCAGAGACCGAATATGTGGAAATTATAATCTTAGAGCACTGGGACTCCGCTTGTAGCACGGCGCATACACCTATATGCCTCAGATTAACACACTTTAAGTGGTTAATGCAAAAATACAGTGTGTAACATACTGTGAAGTTAAATCATCACTATAAAAATATTCCTAACTCACTGAAGAAGCCATTTTCTTTTACTTGTGTTTGCGAAGAGAAAAGGAAATTACAATAACATGATAAATAAAGTGATTAAAAATATCTGAAATGGTTTGGTTTATTGTTCTTTTTCTTAATCTACTAATTTGTTAGCTCTTTTTAATTGTTCAAAAGACCAATAAAAGACACTGGCAGAGTAAAGATAAGAGTACGTATGCTTACTTATTCTCTTAGTCTTGTTTGTGATTTGAAACACTTCCAATACAACCATCAGGTCTGATTAGCCTCTCCTACTGTAAAGCCTAAAGCAGGAAACAGTCTGGCTGAATAGAAGCTATTGAGCAAAGCCTGCGTGTCAAAATGTTTCACTCGTCAATTTTCTTCCTCCTCGTCTTCACTCTCCTCTCACCCTCGGCCTCTCTGACAGACAGGTTCAGGGCAGGTCTGGGGTTGACAACATGTAACCTGACCCCGCATAGTGCTCTCACCCCCTCTCTAATGATCTTGGCCCCTTCCCATTCCTAATGTTGGTTTAACCTGATGTTAATATGCCCGCTCTGTGCTACTGAAACAAAGTTCTGTTCCACTATGCCTAACGAACGTCTAGCCTCGGTCACCTCCGTTGTCAAATAGAGTTTTAACTAGCACCGTCTTAAACAAGAAAGACTACTTTCGTACATCTGTAGCCGCATGTGTTATTGCAACCATGGGGGAGATATTGAGTGACCTACAGTGATTATATCTCTGACAACTGGCTGATTTCTGGCTTATTTTTATAATCAGGAGAGGGAGAATTTTCGCTCAGGATTTGATTAGATCCTTGTTGTCTTTCTAGATCAATTCAAACTTTTATTCTTGAATCTTAATCTAAACACTAAAGAAAGGACGCTCTGAAAAAAGCCTGTCTGGTCTTAGCTTTACTTGTTCAGCTGATCTATTTGTCACTTGATGGGCGTATGTGTAGAAATCCAAAGAATTCAAATACTGAATTTAAATTCGTATTGATGTGTAACCCTAATTTTAGCTCAACGTTGGTTTCTTGTAACACTATCACAACAATGAGAGACACAGCTTGTGATCAGGCAGGCAACTGTGTGGAGTCAGACAAACTTTACTCCCTAGCACCCTCTCGAAATGTGGCAACTGCTGTGAATGCAACAGCCTCTTATTAAATGTCTAATGGACACCTTTCAGTACCTGTGGAGTCCTTCAAAAGCTCTCAATAGATCCACGAGGAGTATAATAACCTCTGTCTAGCAATAAAACTCAAGATTGGCTGTAAGCTGCAATCAGTCTATTCTGAACAGGTTTGATTTGAATAGGAAACGCTGGTGCAATTCAAGAAAAAAAGAAAAGAAAAGACAGAGGCACTATGTTTTTGGTCTTTTTACAGTTCACTGCGAGCCAAATCCTTCAATCATGCCCCTCACCTACAGGGCTGCATATTAACCTACAATTTAGCTAACTGGTTTAATTGATAGGTGTATTCTCAGAAGGTGAAAAAGTAGCAACAGGTTTTTAATGTTATAATTTGTATCTCCAAAAGCCTTTGTTATCCAATGACAATGTATTTCTTTACCACACTCAACAGTGTCAATTATAGTAAAGTCAGGGTTTGCCTAAGGCAGGACCAAAGCACCTGTTAAAGGATTCAGTGGTCTTACATCTTAATCATTTCAATGGGGCAATGTCATGTTGTGTCAAACTGGTTTCTGGGTCACTTGTTTTGCTTTGCTTGCAAAGTTTGAATATTGAACTGAATGCAAGCGCTTTTCAAGCTAACTGTATCATGCAAAAAATGTTAAGAGGGCGGAGGATAAAAATGAAGGAAGAGGTGGTCATTAAGGTTTTAAGTCTCAGGCATTTGTGAACTTTGATGATACTTGGCTTGCTTTGTGAATCTGCACAATGTGTTTTGTGGGTAGTCTAGCTATTATTACCCCCCACCAGTTACCTCAAACTCCAGGCAAACCCATGATTAAGTGTTAACACAATACATAGGTCAGTCCTGTCTAAACATCAGGAAGCAGCTGCTGTTATTTGGACTGAGAATTACTTAATATTGTTTCATTTTTTCATTTTAGCTCCACTGTTTGTGATAAATCAGTGGAAACTAGATTGCCAAACACAAATATTAACTTAAATATCAATCAAATAGTGATCCTTGCATGTATTCAAAGGCATTTAATTACAATTTTAACCATAAATGGAGAAATAAAACATAAACATGACAAAATCAGAACACAAACAACAACACAAAGAGACTCCTGATCATACTACAAGACCAACAACCCGACTTGTGTCAGTTGCTCGTTCTGTCCAAGTAGCGCATTACCAGAAGCAATTCCAGGCTGGGACTGCCTTTAAAACTTCACTGACCTTTCACCCCTGGTTGTGCTACACCTGTTAGCAAGTATCAGTTCCATGTGCGATCCATACCACCCACCCCCACGCCAATTTTACCCTCATTATAGGATAAGATCCTGACTTTTGTGAACTCAATTACTTAGAAGAAAAGTTCATGGTGCACAGGAAATATTTGCAGACTGCTCCTTTAAATGCTAAATTCGTTTTAACCAAGGGCAAATGAGGCAATGACTTGAACTGAAGCTAGTTCCTCTTTCCATGAGGTTGCTTAGGTGTGTTTCTTGAATGCAATTCCTGAGATGCATGTCATTTCCATTAAAAAAAAAAAAGTGCTGCTGTTCTGTGACTATCTCCACAGTATCACAGCTCCAGAAGTGCATGTAGAGCATGTAGAGAAACAATTCCAGATGATTTCTTAAGTCCAGGCTTTGAAGTTTTATGATACTGCCTCAGAGGGCAAATCCCAGACTCGCCCAAGTTGCATCAGACAACTATGGTGCAGACCACCATTTGCTATCACTCTACCACATGTTCTAGACACATAGTTTACCAAAAATGTGTTTTCTGACCCAAAGTCATTAGTGGAAGAACAACATGATGACAGCATGAACCATTCGCTTTATACTGACCTCATCCTAACAACCTCCCCCCGCTTTCACTGCCCGTCTCTTACGTCCTATTCAAACTATCTTTGGTGAAAGCCCTAAGTCTTCCCCTCATTCAATAAAATGCCTGTCCATTTCAGCTGGGGTTTCCATGTCTCTCCAAACACAGAGGGGCTAGGTCAGAAGAAAAGTCCACCAAAGAAAAATCCATTCTGTGTCCTCAGCCATTCGGCAGGTCAGGACATGAGCAAACAGCATGCTTTCACCACCCTGGCAACTCTTTTCACTTCACACTGGCAAACTCTTGCGAGTCCACACACACACACGAATCAAAGTTCTTGACAGCAAACCCAACACCCTCTCATGAACTGAGAGATAAACGCTTTCGTAGTCACAACCAGAAAAAGACTTCCGGGCTCTTTGTGACACTGGTAGCAAAGCCGTCTGGGAAACCTGAAGGCTCTGACAGTTTCTAAACATTGCAGAGATCTATGGACCGCAGCATTTTGAGAAACAGATTGTTGAAAGAGCAAGCTTTAAACTATGGTGCATATTTGACATTTGCATATGGTAATCATTGACCAAACATAAGGATCTAGCTTATTTTTCAAAGGCTTTAAGATACTTTCATGAAGTGCATTCAATTCAATTAAATGTGTAAGCTCTGCAAATAAGTATGATCCACGCAAAGTTGCGTTGTTAAGAAGGAAAAGCACCTTTAGAAACACACAGAAACTTGTGCTGATTAAAAATATTTAAATAAATGTGCCAGAAATTTCACAGAACAGGTGTAAAGTTTGTAAGTGGTCATTACACTTCACAACTGTTTTTTTCCTTTTCTTTTTTTTCCAATTCAAAGGCTGCCTCCTGCTCAGTTCAAAGCATTATTCCTCTTTCAATTACATGTCACACAGACACAGAGCAAAGCGATGGGAAAATTCAGTTCTCAATTGGGGAGTTTGCTTGGACAGATTGGACAAATATTTCTTTTATGTGGTCGTATCCACGCCTCAGTTCTGCCCTGACAGCCACAGAAGAGGGAGTGAACAATTCAAACTGCACTACATTATGGGCTGGGTGGCTGCTCCATCCAAGACACATGGTTGTCTCAGCAGCTGCCTGTCTGTTTACACTTCACTGCTAGCCTTAGGTATCAATTAGGTTTATGGGGACAAGGAGGCTAATAGTACAACATGGACTGAATTCAGATTACTGACAACACTGAACGGAGAAATGAAGGCACGGTGATGACAAAAGAATTTAACAATGTACTCTAATGAAAAACATGATGGGTAAGAATATGGTTTGATGTTATAAATTCAAGCCCAAATTTCATCTAGAAAGATTATTGTATTTGACATCAGTTAGGCCAGTTTTAAATGTCAAGTCAGTTTAGAAAAGAAAAAAAAATCACTTCCCTGGAACAAATAACTCATCCCACTTTTCACTCCAAACCAAACTCCAGCCACAGGAAGACAACTTCGAATGTCTTTCTTCACCATATGGGGCCATCTAAAGAGTCTAAGGCTTTGTAATAGCACACCAACTGCAAGGACAAACAGCAGCCCAGACCACATGCTCCTGTAAATCAAGCCCAGCCTGCGGTCTTCGGTGTCAACATCTGACATCCAGCACTAAAGGATAGGTGATATCATCATAATCACTGCATAGTAATGCATCATAGGCTGTTCAGCAAAGCACAAAGCCTTGTCCTGAGGAAGGGAAAAAAAACAAAAAAACATTGTAGATGTGTCAAACTTTTGAGAGCTCGCCAAGAAATGTCTTTGCAAATTCACACCACTGAATCGCAAGTACCAACGGTCCTTTAAAATTTCCCTTGTTAAAATTCACATTTGTTTGGCACAAGTGATCCTTTTTGATAACCGATTAAATGATCTATTGTGTATAATAATTGTTTTTGATGTATTAGTCCCTTGAAATTTGTTTAAAAGTTTGCAATTTCCTAAAGCTCAATTTAAACGGAAAAAAGAACAACAGCCAACCACCCACAACATCTGTAAATATAAAAACAGATTATGAATTGAGCCAGACTGAAGGTTAAGATGAAGTTTCTGACCCACTAGACTTATCAGCAGAAACACTTTTGGGGGAGGCTATCCAGCAACATCATCTGTGCCCTCTTGTGGATGGATGGCACAGTTCACATACCTTGACTCCAAGCATCTATTAGTTAATCTGAGTCAAAAAGACCACAGCTCCTGGCAAGACACATTCATCAACAGCGATTCCAACCCCTCTTATTTCTCCGCACGTCTTTTTTTTCCTCCCTTAAAACTGTTGGCAAGACCCAGACCCCTCTCAGCATGAAATACATCAGAGTAACTGGTATCAGCCCCAAACCCCTCATTGTTTGGCCTTGACTTGAAAGACTATTAAACTTCAGTGCGCTATATCCATAAACTTAAGTCCAGCTATGAGCTAAACTTGTCACTGACATCATGGAGGAACAGTAAAATTGCTTGGTTATCAATGATTTCCCTTTATTCGTTCACCGGTCTCTCTTTAAAATGAGCCAAAGCCAAATATCAAAAGCAATCTAAAGGGGAATTATACAGGCAGCTTCTGCCCCACTGACATGAAGCAGGAGACAAAGGAGGACTCAGAGTGCTGATCCCGTAATAGGAACCATTAGAAAGGAGAACAGAGAACAGAATAGTCGGTACACAGGAGTCATCAACTGTGATTAAAAATCGTTTATGGCTCATGTTCAGTCTCAGGACTGAATAATTTGATAAATCTCTCTTTTAAGTTGTTAATGCACACTTGACAGGGTCTAAAGAAGTGGATCATCATCAAGCAGTGGTTAAGTGATTTTTAAAGGTTGTAAATGATAAAGTGGGCAGACCTCTTGGTACTTAGGACTGGTGGTTGTGCTTATTATACAGTCCTGTTTTTTTACAGTACAATGGTGCAGAGTTGCTTTGGATAACAAAAAGGCAGATTTGCTCTTTCTCTTACCCAATAAATCCTTTTTATTCTCTTGTTCGTTCTTGTGCCGACACCAATGAGATCATTTACTATTACATCTGCTCTCAAGCCTACAATATAGTACATATTGTATAGATCACACTTGTGGGTTACAGAATTTTACAACATTGTACTTTTTTTTCCACCTACAGTTTTAAATCTTTATGGTCTCTACTTAATAGGAGGCTAAACACTGTGTGGCTGCAAAACGAATCCAAAGTCAGTGTTTGAGGTAGCCTACCTGCTGCGTAATCTTTTAAGGCAAAATTTTCTTTCAAGTCACTTCTATCCCTGGGGTTTCAAATCACTTACTGAGGTTTCAGACCTGTTTAGTTTGAATAAATATTACATTTATAACCTCCGAGATTAAAAAAAGCCCCAAATCAAAACAAGATTTAAGCCTGCCTTTTGATGAAAAAATACATTGGGACAGCTGGTATGAACATCAAATCGTTCTTTGTTCAAAATCATGAAACTGAAACCCAGAAACTGGAAAGCGCTTTGTGCCGCCAGAGCAAAAACACTTATGAGTCAGACAGAATTTCACCCCGTGCTGGGGATTCATCTTCTTTGTATCTTGATACTAACAACATCCTAAGCAAATCATGACAAACTTCATCACAACAAATGTGACTGGTTCCTGTTCCAATATGTCCATCGTGTTCCAATTCAGCAAAAGCTAGCTAACGTATCATGACCCCTGAATAATTTCATTTTGCACTGCATTGCTGGGAAGTTGACATCAGACTCTTGGCCGGATAAGCCTTTGATGAGGGGAAACGGCGTCATCTTGATGATCGGGAATGCAAAGAACCAAACACTTCCAATGTTACTCACTTAGTGACAATTAATCTTTGCCATTTGTCCTGCTGTTACCTACAAGCCAGTGACCCTGAATTGCAGATGAATTAATGTGAATGCACTGCATGCACAAGAAGGAAATAATTAAAAATGAGAAGAAAAAAAAAGTAAATCATTCACTACTCGCTTGAAAGTAGAGGAAAGAAGAAAGGGGAGCGAAGGCAGCAGGTGTAGTGCAGCTTTTTGGCATTATAACAGACATTTTCTGTCCTCCTGTGGTCAGGCTTTCACAAATTTACGAACAGAGCTAATCACGCAGCTAACCCTCATCTGACCGGACGGTTACAGCAGCATCATTTATTCCTGCTCCACCCTTTTCCTGCATGGGAAATCATTCCACGGAGAGCTGATAAAATAACAGGAACACTACAAAAGAGCCCTTATTACCAATTCAAATGATTACCAGCTGTGACAGCACGGCCAATATTGTTTTTTATCTTCTGAGTCAGTCAGCATGTCTATCCATGTCATCACAGCAAAAATCTGATCCCTGAGACCACAAAGGCAGTTTTAAGTATTTTAGAAAGTGTCTGGACAGACAAAGTCTTTGTAGACAGTTGTATCAACATTGCACTGTAACAATGCAACAGAACTTGACAGATGTGCAGCTGAAGATGAAGGTGCAATGAGACTGGGTGTATGAGCACTTAGTAGAGGCTGTCAGTGTTAAGGGACAAGGTCTGCGCCTCCTTCCCATTTTATGATTCTGTCAAGCTGTCTTTTGCATTTGCAGTGTATTTCAATCAATGTGGGAACACAGCAGCAGCAGAGGAAAATAGCAAATGTGTCAGGATGTGTCAGGGCTTCTCCATGCTTGGCCAACATTTACAGTTTGAATGCAGATATCGATGTATGCAAATGAATAGATGTGCGACTCCTCACATGAGGGATCCTAATCTAATGTACAAACATAATACCTGGAATTTTTTCTTGGCTCACAACAGGCTTTTCAGAACAGTATGCAAGTAAAAGCAATTAATCTGTTTTGACAGAATATTACCATGCATATTACTAATATTTATGAATATCCGATAAATAAAAAGTTCAGTATCATTTCAACCGATAACTTACACCCTACAGTACATGGATCTTAAGTGTTAAAAAAATCATCAGAGAAGGAGCCAAGACAAAAAATATTCTGTGAGTAATACTTCCAACGCTGTAATTTTCAGAAATCAAAATAAATACTCCTGCACGGGAAATGGACCGTCAAATATTGTTTAAGAATACAACTTTCATACGGCAGTTTACAGTCGTTTTTTTTGAGTGTAGACATAAATCAGGCCGCAGATGTGTCCAAAGTGATTAAAAAAAGGTCTCGAGTTTACAAAAACAGTCACTTCTTATTATACAAAAGGCCACATTATTTATGGACCTGACAGTGCATTACCAGTTCATCCCCAAATCTCTCCTGCTGACATACTAAATATTTATCTCCTCACATCAGCAAAGGAACACAGAAACATGACAATGGCTTGACTTCAAGACAAATACAATTAGCATCTCGGTCAAGACGGTGGTTTTGATCATATTTGATTGGCAGTGGAGTATCATATGGACATGGAAACATGAGTGCAAAGCATGTGGATTAACCCCCAAACTCCCTTCTGTTTTTATTCCTTCAAGAGTCATTGTATCTGAAAAGAATTATAATTGCACAATATTGTATGCCGTGACATTTTCTGAGATGGTTATTGCTCTGTGGAAATCTTTTATTGTTGCAAGTGGCGATGCACCAATCTGTCAGCCATCTGCCTGTCTGCAAACAGGATGACATTTACCAAAGGCAGTGGTAATATGCTAAAAAATACTGTGACAGAGACCTAAAAGACTTGAATAATGAAGAAAAAGGGAAATGCATACCAAAAAGTAAACAAACAACCAGAAAAATAAAATACTGACACTGGCCAAATAGTTATTTTAAACACCGACCCAAGCAGAAGGCTTGGATTAATGGGAGAAAACGCAAAAAAGCAAAAGTACCCTGCAGACAATTAGAACAAAGCACTATGAGAACGTGTAATAAATCACAGCTTGAGTAAAAAACACCATGTGCAAGCTCAATAAATTCACTGCAACTTTATATGTAAATGAAAACACAAAAGAGAAAGGAGCAGAAGAGATTGTTTGTGAACATGATAGTGAAATGAAACCCAAATATGATTTAACCGAGGCACTGAAGGTGATTTTCCTTAGCCTAAGGGAGCTTTGGTGGCTACCTACTGTCAACTACCACGACAGAAGGTATATATAATGATTAACCCTTTGTTTGTGTCTACGATATTCTATTTCAGTCCACCCCAAACATTTCCAGCACACTGTGCACCATCACACCACGATTTTAACCCTGTATTTGAAAGACTAATAACACTAATGCTAGCACAAAGATTTCCTTGACCCAGAGACAGACGCTGAGTTTGGATGATTCATCCGATCCAGGTCTAAGCCTCACCCACCGCAAGGCCTGGCAGTGTGTAACACACACACACACACACACAGCTTTTGAAAAGATCCCCAAACATCTGGATACTGACCACATCACGGTCAGGGAGAAGAATCATAAATTTGTCTGCGAGAAAGAAAAGGAGAGATATAGACATGACAGCTCAGACTACTGTTCTCACACAGTGAGGTTTCACAATTCAGCCATAGCAGTCTACAGGGGTAATCTCAGGGCTCCAGAGCACTCCTGAGTCTGTGATTCTTATGGAGATTTGACGGAAAAAGCCTCACGCTCAGCCAGAGATCACAACAGGATTTCTGTTTATCCATCCACTTTGTAATCCCTCACTAGTCCATCTGGATTTTCTTTTAAACAGCATTAAATACATGTTGTTCCAGTGGACCGTGCAAGCATTTACAAATCCTGATAGGGATCTTTTTTTTCTCAAACACACCAAAGGAGATGAGTCACTTCCATGTCGTTAATCATTAAAATTAAGATCGCAATACCGGAAGAAAAAGCAAAGGCTCGTTAAACTAATGTCTCTTTTGCTATCATTTGTAGCTGTTGAGCGTGGGTGCCAATAATCTGCCACGGCAGAGCAGCTGTAAACGTTAGGAAAACTGCTGAGCTAGAAACAACATCGCACTTGTTTAATACAGGCTGTATGTCCTTCAACGCACCAGGAGCCCGGCCAAACCTAACAGCCTCAACTATCCACACAACAATGATAGATATCTTCTGGTTTACAGTGTTGGGCTAAGGATGGTCAACGGTTTCATTCTGCTGCCTGGGGTAATAGCTGAAAATTAAATACTGGGGTGATTTAAGATGTTCCGCACACGTGGACATGCTGACAATCAAAGGACATGTGATTCCCCCGCAATAACAGGCTAACCCACCGCCAAGCTGGAGGTATAATTTTTTTTTTTAAATAGCATTTATAAAAGCAAACGAATTAACCGACCAAACCACACAATTCAGCTGGACTTACCTTCAAACTTCCTTCATTTTGAACGTCGCTTTGTCTCATTTCTGATGCTAATCACGTTTCAAACTTTTTTTCCGTTAATAACGTTTGAGGAACTGAGCTAAGGTAACTCAAATACACAATATTTATTCAAATGAAATGATAAAGAATGATATTTTGAAGTAACATTTTTGTTTTGAGCGTATTTCGAGACAGTTTGGAAAAACAAAGACGTGGTTTAGTGTCTGTCAACCATTTAATTAGATGCCATTGACCGTTCCTTTGATTGGAAGCATGCGAAGAAAAATGCAGATGAGTATGAGGTGGTTTTTTGTGTTGCTTATTGCTTGTTGTTCCTTGGAACCTGTACACATTCTAAACAGCTTTTAAATCAAAAATGATATAAACATTTAGATAATGTTACTCATACCTTTTAATTGTTCTATTTTATTCAGAGATAAATGTGCCACATAATATTCAAGACAATGTACATTAAATTAAAAAGATAAATAAAGCTTTGTTTATTGACTAATTTTAACCTAAATCTGTGTTATATTTAACAGTCATTGGGTACACCTGTTCATCCCCATGTTTAAGCAAATATCAAAGCAGCCATCATCTCTAGGGTTCTAGGGTGACCATGTTTTGATTTCCAAAAAGAGGACACTTGGCCCAGTCATGAAGAATTTTAATAATACTGTCTGCTTAAAGAAAACTTTTGCATATTTAAACGATGCCTTCTCTGTGCGGTTAATGAATGGTGAAATAAAAAATGTCATACAGGGTTTTACAAGTCAACAAGTGCAAAAAAAAAAAAGAGGACGTTTGGTCACCCTAGTTTACAAAGAGAATGGTCTGAAAAAGAGAAAATACCCAGAAAGCAGCAGTTCTATGTGGGAAAATGCCTTTGTTGATGCCCAAAATCAGAGGAGAACGGCCCGACTACTTCGAGATGTTATGCAGAAGAGCATCTCTGAATGCACAGCATGTCGAACCTTGATGCAGCAGAAGACCACACCGTGTTTCACTCTTGTCAGCAAAGATCAGCATTGTTTGTATTGTAGTAAAAGTGCACCAATGTGCAAAACACTTCTGGCTGTGCGTGCAGAAACCAGAAGTCCTGTCAACAACATGTGAACTCATGTTCTGCTCTACAAACATTGATGGGTGCAGTCTTTTATTGCTTATTGTTCCTTTTACTGCAGCTAGGAAAGTTTATTGCTTTAGATTTTTTAGAAAACAAAGTGAATTGGGCCTGCTTTAACGGACCAAAACTCCTACCTCGGCTTCAAATGACAGCACTTCCGTGCTGATGACAGACTCAAAGTAGTAAACAGTTAAAGAACAGCGGAGGCTGATTTTTATTAGTTCTGTGAGAACAGGCAGTTTACTTCAATGAACACAGAAAACAAAATCCAGATTGATGATTATGTTTTAAATTACAGTTACCATAAAAAGGACCCACATAAACCTCCCCGGGTGATTCTGCTGAGGAGTCCTCACAAAAAGGGTTTAATATGGAGCTTCTCCATAATTATAGCCTACCACGTGTAGCGGCAGTGTAGAATGAAGTACTAGCTACTTATGCAGATTTCATCCTCTTCATGTGAAAGTTCAAAAAGTATATAATACGTTTATCTGTGGAAAACTCAAAAGCATTTAACGTAATTAGAACATTTGATATTGGGACATTTCAAACAACAAATGACTCTATATGCCTTCAAAGCATACCTCCCACCAACCATAGATTTATTTGTGCTGCATGTCAAGATAATTCCCAGTCTGTTCAGTTGTAAATTAAGACATGGGTCAGCCTGCTGACCATTGATGGTGGTCTGGATCTCACGGTAAGTACAGCGGTGGCTGTTGCTATGCCTGGGTGGCCCTTACAGTTGCTTTGGGCCTGACGTATAAAGCCTGCACAATATGCACACTTTAAGAAGATGCTGAGGGTTTCATATTCTGCAGAGAAGTATTAACGATAAGCAATTTGATCTCTCTCTGATTGTGCGGCATAAAACTGACAATCACAATCATCTTTGTGGTAAGCATAATATCATATAGCTACAATCTGAAATATGATACTACGCAGAGCGAGGGTGTGGGTAATTTTATGTACAGAGACATTGGCAGGCATAAAAAGCAGAGGAGAAAGGATCAGAGTGCTTATTTTGTGCGACATCTGTGGCAGTAATTGAAGTCCTCATCTCTCAGAGTGTCTTGCCTTTTTCCAGAACTCCTCATGCCTTGAAATTTGGCTGACACAACAAATGAAAGCCTGGAGGAGACACATGAACTCAAGAGAAAATATTGATAGTATAAACGGAGCTAACATGCCTGCGATCAGTGGAACAAGAACAGACGGCAGTCACATTCCCCAATGTTTTTCCAACATAGGGAAAATGGAATATGAAATATGAAAATTGAAATACGCAAAGCGATACATTTCCCTTCTCTGTTAGGAAAATATTGTTTATGGTGTTATAAAGATTATATCAAGGCACCACTGTGAGTTAATTATGCCATGCCCTGAAATTTTTCCACAGATCTGCGAGAAACCACATCCTCTTTCCAAAGAGCACACAATGTGCTAGAATGCGCGGGGCATTAATTCACATGCCATGTTTTACAGGATGGGGGTTTTGAAGTGATTAGTCTTCTTACACATCCTTTTTACAGGAATCAGCCGTTGTGAAATGAGGCTGGAGATCTGAGTAGTTTGCAACCACATCCCGAGGGACAGGCTCGAGAGCTGACATTGCTTGGTGTACCTTACCGCAAAACTCAGTGGGGTTCGAGTGAAGGGATCAGACTGTCAGACTGAAGGCTGTGTCCGTGGTGCGCCTGTCTCTGGAGCTGACGTTGTCTGTGTTACACTCAGACAGCCACAGTTTAACTAACAAGTGCCCAGGCAAACACAGAGGCAGCGCGGCAAAAGGTCACGTCTCTGTGCAGAACCTCCATGCATGTAAGAGACGCAAAGTTAAACGCTGGGGAAAAGATGGGGGGGAAAGACTGGATTAAACCAGGACTTCATTACTACACATGAGATTTAGAGTTAAGCTCTATGCACCCCTGGAGGTCCTTGCACAGAGAACAGGCTGCATCTGGCCCAACTTTTCAAAGGTTGCCGTGCATGACACAAAAAGTACGCAAAGTACGGCTATGAATATAATGGATGTTATCCTTCATTTCTGTGGACTCATATTTGGTGGAATTTTTAGGACCGTTTAAGTACCATAAGAGTTTAATGACTCACTACGAGGATGTGTTTACTCTCCTTTTTTCTTTTTTGTTTAAGGATTGATTTGGAAGGAGTAAAACTAAAATTCTTTCCTGGAGTTTATAAGAACTCGTTCAACCTGATGACGGGGACAATGAGGCGTATTGTATTACAAAATTCTCCCAAGCGCCTCATCCATTGAGGCCAAGTTGTTTTTGTTTCTTTTCATTTTGGCTTATTTCTGGGGAAATTTTTGAACAAAACTGCCTCGAGCTTTAGGGGGTAAAAACTCCTCTTTCAGTGCTTTTTTTCCCCCCCCTCCCAGGTTGAAATTCAGAAAGCGCTAAATAAAAATAGCAGAACAAGGTGTGTTACACTGGGGTAGAAAATAGAACAAGTGCACCAAATCAATATAACAGCATTCCATGGATACCCTTCAGAACTTGCGTATATTTAAAAAAAAAAAACCCACACAAAATCTTTCACCAGTGCATTTAATAAACACTTTCCTAACATAGGTGTGCTGCCCTGACAGTGTGAATATGCCACAGGCCTAGAAAAAGTCTACCGACAACAAAATGCATCTGTTTGCTGGACTCCATGTAGAATTTCAGTAGCATGCTATAGAGCAAACAAAAATAAATGGCATATTCCATACTCTCAAGTCATATTCTCACATTTTTA
Organism: Pelmatolapia mariae; assembly: GCF_036321145.2. NCBI lineage: Eukaryota > Metazoa > Chordata > Actinopteri > Cichliformes > Cichlidae > Pelmatolapia > Pelmatolapia mariae. The sequence goes on along the minus strand of NC_086235.1, from coordinate 20,640,547 downwards.
TCGTACAGTTACAGTACAATGTGTATGAAATATCTGTGAAAAAGTATACAATCTTTTTCTTTCCTATCTATGAATTATAAAAATAATTGTCTGTGTATTCACATATTCAAAATGTCCAGCGGTTTGCATAATAGTTTGATTGGATCAATGTCTCTGGTCTCCGTCACTATAGGCCTGTGAAAAATGAAAGACAAAAACATCAGTCTCCTAGAAACCAAAATCAGACACATTTAACCGCTAATAAGAATAATAACTGGGGCAATTACTTTGAAACAGCCGTTTAATATTTGAGCATGTCATGGACAAACATGAGGTGGAAAATTAGACTTAGTGTTGCCCAGTGGAGGTTCCAGTGACCATATTTCACAATATGGAAGAGTTGTGGGAGAGCAGTGAGCTTTGAGTTTGGTTGCTGTGGCAATGCTCTGGCCTCTCTGATAGCCAAGCAGCAGCAGCAGCCTGTTCTCAGATCTGCCTCCAGACTGGCACACTGACACTGGGAGCTGTGGGCACCTCCGGAGCCACAAGAAGGAGAACCGCAGACAACCTCAAACCAGACAGACTTTCTCCTTCTCCCAAATGTTGACGCTGTGACTTGACGCTGTCTGCTGCGTGTAAACTCACAACCCAAGTGACTTAATGGAATTGGGCAACAGAGTCCCCGCGTCTCCACACACAGGCAGCCTCCGCCAATCGCGTTTGAGAGCCGCTGTGCCCTCCATTTAGCCTGTGACTGTAACTGAATGGACCGTAAATGAAGGTGGAGGCTACCAATTCGCCCATTGGTAGTTATTTGGGAAACATAATGTGGCTCTAAACATGAGCTCATTGACAGACGCTGAGGCTCTCTCAGTTTGAAGCAGTTACTTACAGCAGCAGAACTCTTGACATAGTTTGCAAGCGGTGGCAAAATTATGCAACACATTATAAAGGGAGACTGTCTCTTAAGGTTAAAACATCTACCTGTTCAGATTCTCACCTGAAAACACGGATCTCTTATTGGCGTCTCGTGAACCACCTGTGAAAGAAACGAATACGAAAATGTGTCACGCAGGACGACGGCTCTTATTTAAGTTACAGTAATACAATACAATAAAAGTTTATAGGCATTTGTGGCTTTGACAAAAAAAAGTATTAGCATGATTCCTTTGAAATATCTTTTTATACAATGACTGGATAAAAAAAGGCAGACCTTCAGCCCATAGTAGGTGTCACATTAAGCACTAGGCTGGCAGTGAGGTTGGCATATTAGTGCTGAGCTCATTTAGCACCACTGTATTACCCATTTACTGCACTACACTACACACACATGTAGACTCTGTTTCACATGGGTTAAGTAAGTCTAGCCTTGGACTAAAAACCTTTTTCAGCAGAGATCCTCTCTGATTTTTATTCTTTTAGTCTAGGACTAAGCTGAATCCAAGCTTGAACCACTCGGATAGAGTTTCTAAAGTAATCTCTTATATATATTCAAAATAATACACATGCAAGAAAATCAGAATTTTACTGGAATTGCACAAATTTACATATTGTCAAAGTGCAAGCTGCAACTAAGTTCATGGCCTGACACTACCCTATAACAAAACGTAAGAAAAATATCCATGCTTTTCTTCCCTGAAAATTTCTAGCTTTATTTCTTTTCCCAATACTTCTCCTGGCTTCTCTGCAAATTTTATGACTTTTCCAGGTTTTTTTATGATCATGCAAACTCTCGTAGTCTAAAATTTTAACTATAGCTTTACACTAAACCTATAAAACTATAGCCTACAGCTAGTTTTGCTTAGTACAAAGAATGAAAATAAGGGGGAAAACACTTGCTTACTAATATTTTTCATGTGTCAGATTTTGCACACAAACAGCCAAAATGACAGGACCCAATTTAGCTTTAGCCGTGTTAGCAGACAGAGACTTTAACCTGAAGCCTTTCTGTGTGGAGTTTGCTTCAGTCTGTTAGCTCTGTTCTAAACTGGTGACTTGTCCAGGGTGCACCCTGCATGTTACGCTATAACAGCTGGGATTAGGTTCTAGCCACCTCGTGATGCTGAACCTGATAGGGAGAAGAAAATGGATGGATTTTAACCCAAAGTAGCCAGCTGCAGTTTCAGATTTAAGAGCAGCAAGATAGAAAACATAATGAGCTATACTAAGGAGATGCATGTTGTTTTGTTACATACAGTGGCTTGCAAAAGTATTCGGTCCCCTTGAACTTTTCCACATTTTGTCACATTACAGCCACAAACATGAATCAATTTTATTGGAATTCCACATGAAAGACCAATACAAAGTGGTGTACACGTGAGGAGTGGAACGAAAATCATACATGATTCCAAACTTTTTTTACAAATAAATAACTGAAAAGTGGGGTGTGCGTAATTATTCAGCTCCCTGAGTCAATACGTTGTAGAACCACCTTTTGCTGCAATTACAGCTGCCAGTCTTTCAGGGTATATCTCTACCAGCTTTGCACATCTAGCGACTGAAATTCTTGCCCATTCTTCTTTGCAAAACAGCTCCAGCTCAGTCAGATTAGATGGACAGCGTTTGTGAACAGCAGTTGTCAGATCTTGCCACAGATTCTCGATTGGATTTAGACACCAGACAGGTCAGGGATAAAGTTATTTAGAAATTTAAAGCAGGCTTAGGCTACAAAAAGATTTCCCAAGCCTTGAAAATCCCACGGAGCACTGTTCAAGCGATCATTCAGAAATGGAAGGAGTATGGCACAACTGTAAACCTACCAAGACAAGGCCGTCCACCTAAACTCACAGGTTGAACAAGGAGAGCGCTGATCAGAAATGCAGCCAAGAGGTCCATGGTGACTCTGGACGAGCTGCAGAGATCTACAGCGCAGGTGGGGGAATCTGTCCATAGGACAACTATTAGTCGTGCACTGCACAAAGTTGGCCTTAATTGAAGAGTGGCAAGAAGAAAGCCATTGTTAACAGAAAACCATAAGAAGTCCCGTTTGCAGTTTGCCACAAGCCATGTGGGGGACACAGCAAACATGTGGAAGAAGGTGCTCTGGTCAGATGAGACCAAAATGGAACTTTTTGGCCAAAATGCAAAACGCTATGTGTGGCGGAAAACTAACACTGCACATCACTCTGAACACACCATCCCCACTGTCAAATATGGTGGTGGCAGCATCATTCTCTGGGGGTGCTTCTCTTCAGCAGGGACAGGGAAGCTGGTCAGAGTTGACGGGAAGATGGATGGAGCCAAATACAGGGCAATCTTGGAAGAAAACCTCTTGGAGTCTGCAAAAGACTTGAGACTGGGGCGGAGGTTCACCTTCCAGCAGGACAACGACCCTAAACATAAAGCCAGGGCAACAATGGAATGGTTTAAAACAAAACATATCCATGTGTTAGAATGGCCCAGTCAAAGTCCAGATCTAAATCCAATCCAGAATCTGTGGCAAGATCTGAAAACTGCTGTTCACAAACGCTGTCCATCTAATCTGACTGAGCTGGAGCTGTTTTGCAAAGAAGAATGGGCAAGGATTTCAGTCTCTAGATGTGCAAAGCTGGTAGAGACATACCCTAAAAGACTGGCAGCTGTAATTGCAGCAAAAGGTGGTTCTACAACGTATTGACTCAGGGGGCTGAATAATTACGCACACCCCACTTCTCAGTTATTTATTTGTAAAAAAAGTTTGGAATCATGTATGATTTTCGTTCCACTTCTCACGTGTACACCACTTTGTATTGATCTTTCATGTGGAATTCCAATAAAATTGATTCATGTTTGTGGCTGTGATGTGACAAAATGTGGAAAAGTTCAAGGGGGCCGAATACTTTTGCAAGCCACTGTATATGTAAATGAAGGTCACTGACTATGTCTCCATGTATGTAAACTATTTAGATCCAGTGACATGTACCCCATATTGAAAAACACATACAATGAGAGCACTTCAATTTGTTTTTATTTGAAAATGATTTGAAGCAATTCCCAAATAAGCAAACATTAGAAGATTGCTTTGCCTCTTGCCTTGTTTATAGGCTGTGATTTAAAAAAAAATCATTTTTTCCCCAATCGCGTATTTAGCTGTCAGTGCAGCTGCTGTTTAACAGTATTATTTCATAGGTCAAAAAATTCCCAGGAAAAAAAAATTGGATAAAGAGAGCAAAAGTGCTCTCTGAAAACAATTTTAATGCCTTACACTGACTAATACAATCGCTCACATGCACATACGCAAAGGCACACAAACCAGATTTCAGTGAACAGTCCCAGTGGGTCCTCTCTCACGCCAGAAAGTGCTTTGTCACGTCTTGTGGCTCTTTTTCTCTGTCAGTCTCTCTCTCCCCTGCCTGAGCCACGTCTAATTCAATATGCGGTTCATATTCTTTCTCAGCATTGCCATTACTACTGCCAAGACTTAGAGCAGACCCCCAGGGGCTATTAGGAAAATCCATCCATTTATTGTGCAAGATACACATTTGGCAAAACAACGGCCCTCTAGAGGAACTTGTCAGAAGAGTTATATTTCCATGTGACAACCATTCGCCTGCTTGATCTTTTGTTTGACTGGAATTCTTGTTTCATAGCATCAATGAAAGCGGTCTTTTTAAGTCCCACATGCACTTAATTTTCACTTTGTGTAGCTGATGATTCTTTGTTTGCTGAGAAAACAGGGCTTAGTTAATTTCAGAGCGTTGTCTTTTATCATTTAACTCATTCATAAACTGGAAGCGTCTTATTTTTGGCTAAGCAGTCACAGGACCTCAGTGTGCCAGTGCTGGTCTGCAGCGCTCTGTACATCCAGCACATTGGTCCACTTCAAGAAGCTTTGACAAATACAACAAAGGATAGCGTGGGATTTGGTTTGAACACTTGATCAGGTTGTAATTGTGGAAACATGCTGATCCATTGGATGTCCCAAAAGGAAAAGATTTCATCGAATTTTGTCTGATTTTTAATGATCCAAGGAGAATTTATCATAATGCTTTAAATATACTGGGCATATTCATGTTTCCCCAGAGGATGAATCTCTCAGTTTGCATGGGATATTTCATCATTTACTCGTTTATTTGTTCGCTTTATGCGCTGTCAGGAAATCTTCAGAGAGCATATTCATGCTCTCAGTGACATAAACCCTACTGGTTTTATCTTGACCCTGTCGCCTTATGTCAGTGCCTGTATTGGAATAAGTATCAGAATGTCTTACTGAGTGGCTCTATAGTATAGCCCAACTTAAAGGTCCCAAATCCATTTGCGGTTACTTCAGGAAGGGCATCAAATCAAAAATGCAGGGCTACCCGCTGTGGTGACCCCTTGGGAATAATTGCGCAGCCAAAAATAAAGTCTTCTACTGATAAGGTTGTTATAACATTTGAAGCGTTTCAGTCCAGTCCATTTATATTTCTGATACAGCAGACCTGCAGGAATATGTAATGTTTACATGACTGATTTGTCGTTTAATGCAGCTACAATAACTTAAAAGTCTCTCAGGACCTAAGACATTTATCCATATGTTAATCAGTCATAAGGCAGTATAAACTTGACAGTTTCTTAGTGGATCACAGTGAATTGAAAAGTACTTAGTTTCACTCTGGCGAGCATGTGATTATCAGACCATACCACCACATGCACTCATTTGATTTATGGACCAGAACTTTCAAGGAGGTCTGATTTAATTCTGCCATGTTCAAAGCCAGAGTAACACACTGCACCGCATCCAAGCCAGGCCATTACTTTGACTCGATTTATGACTTTTTAAGCAAAAAAAACAAAAAACCCCTCCACATCTATGTGTTGGATTTTGATAAAGATATATCTCCTACAGGTGCCAGGAAAGGAAATTGTACATGACAACATCCCACCCTTTCAGAACCTCTCCAGGATTTCACCCAGTGATGAAATATGGAAATTATCATGAGTCAGCCGTTTTGCTCCGTTGCAGAATTTTACAAGGAATATGTTTCTATTGCCAGTTTAATCCAACAGTTAATCATTGTGGTAAAGTGACTGTGCAGTGATGAAATGAATGTCACGTCTCACAAAGAAAAAAGAAATCAGTGGAAAGGTAAAAACATTAGAGGGCCAGATGTGTAAACGGTGCAAATGAGAGCTTCTGAAAAACTCCCAGTAACTGAGATGCACTGTGGATGTTTGGTCTCGCCTGCATGAGGGGAAAAATGAAAGAAGAAAGGTAGAGCAAGAAAAGCAACTCACTTTTATCCTGTTCTGGAGGGTCCAGGATGTCACTGTCTGTGTCACTAGGAATATGCCAAGGCTGTCTGATGGCCTGTAACTGCTGGTAAAACTCATCCTAAAATGGAAAAACAGAACATAATAGAAGAGAAATGATAGAGGATGGTAAAATTTATACTCTGCAGATAGATGGACAGAACAAAACAGAAATGGAAAACAGGATTAGGAAAGACAATCTAGGCCAGCCTGTCCGTTTAGCAAATTTGAACTCTTAAACAAACTGAAAACGGAAACAAATCTTCAACCTGTTAATGGTTGTCAGTGTATTAATGATTATGTATTAATAATTGTATTAATTATTGAACATTTGGAACCCTATACCATCAAAAAGTGCAAACATCAAGAGATAACAATGTACAAAACTAGTTGAATACCAAGAACTGTGTCTAATGAGCACATATATACAGTAAAATATATACTTTATATGCAAGAAGACACTGCTTATGTCTTCATATGTTGCTTCTATGGAGCCAGACTTTCTCTCCAGTTTTAAAGAGCAATAGTTGTCGAGCATTCCTGAAGGTCTTTCAAAGTTTTCTTTGGAAATTGGCTGCTTTTTCACTTTCTTCAGTCCAGTCCTTGTACCAAACCATTTTCAGAGGAATGTTTACTCTTGGTTGTTAAGTCACTGACCTATATTAATAGGTCATTGAAGCCCCCTCAAGGGATGAATCAGTGTTGTACCCTTTAGAAGTAACAGAAACAGGAAAAAAACAGAAAAGACCTGACACAGGACCTAAAAGCTGCTTCTGGCCCATCAGTTGATCCATTTACTGTTCACTGAAGTCTCCTCAGAAATGGTCTCAGTGGAAGAGTGGCTGTTAAGAACCATTCTTAAAGAGGGGAAACAATGGCTGGGGTACTCAAGTTACACAAGATCTGGACTGAAAATCAGTAGCAACAGGTCTTGTGAGTTAATGAATAAAATTTGGCATTTTTGGTTCAAATCATCATCTATATGTACGGAGGACTTTAGGAGAGAGGTACAACAGTGAACGTTTACATCCTATCTGTGAAACACATGGTTGGTGACTGCGAGGGACCTTGGCAAAGTTGATCCAATTATGAAAGCAGATAATTTTAAACACACCAGCAATGCAGTAAAGGCATACCTAGATGAAAAAAAAAACCCACAGTGAAACCCTAGCAGTCCTGGATTGGCCTCCCCAGAGCCCAGAATTTAACATTATTAAAGCATTGTTGCATCATTTTCACAAAAAAATAAAATAGAAAGATAGCTAACATCCAAAAATGAGCTTTGAATGTCCTTCAAGAAGCCTAGAGAACTATTCCTGAATACCAATTAAAGAAAACACAAGAAAGCTGCCTAAGAAAGTTCAGACTCTGTTGAAGAATAAACATGATCATACCAAATATTGGCTTTCAACGTCGTTACAATTATACATACTCTGTTTGCCTCATAGACTTCAATTCCATGTATGTTTATATGTGTTTCAATAAATCCCTCTGCCTATTTCCCATATTCTTTGCAAAATATAAAGTAATGAGGAATGGCTCGAGGGTTTTGCACAATACTGTGAACAAAACTACAAAAATATGTCTTTGTATTCATCTTGGAATTTGCAATAATCTGTATATTGTTGTAGTTTTTGCGTAAAAAAACTTCCTGCTCAGTTTCTGTCAAGCAAATGCTTCAGACAATACCTTTTGATTAGCCATGTCTCATGCTTTCTTGCTTTGTGGTAATCTTTATTCTGTATTCACTGAGATATTTGAATGCTAATCAATAAAAAACAAATCAAAACCAAATCAAAAATGTAATGCTTTGGGTGCTTGTTCCCATGTTTGAGTTTCCAGTTGAAGTGGCTACACAAATAAAGGAACACAAGAAAGCTAGCATTTATATCCGTTGTTTTCTCTTTTAAGAGGTTAAAGATTCTCTCACTCTGGAACCTGGCCTCACTTTAAGGCTTCAGTTCTTCTACCTGGGACCAGGTGGCCTTAATAAAAGCCGACTGGGTGCAGTAGTGTTTTGGATAATGTGACTAGGTGTCAACTGGCATAACTGTCAGATTACACAAAGGCATTGTAAAATTCCTGCCCCACCATTAATAAAACCTTCAAAAAAGGCTCATATTTAACAGTCCTGCTGTTAAGTAGATCATGAAAGGAATATAAGAAAGAAATCCCAATGAAAGTTCCCGTTTTATGCCAGACTCATTTTTCCACAGTGAAGTGACATCCTACTGTACAGACCTCCACGACTTTCTGCTAAACCCCACACGAAGTGCGTGTGTGCCCGCAAGGATTTGCACATGTGTAATATTTTGTGCTCTGGTGATCTCGCTCATATTTCTTTCTGAGGAAAGGTTCTCAGCTTCAGTGCCCGGCTTTACTTTTTTGGCTTTCAGCACACAAGTTCACTCTCAAGATACTAAAACCTTTTCAGACCATGACCCAATTTTTATGACATTTTTATCCTTGCAATGTGAAATATAACATGTAGACCTACATGTCTCATTAAGTGCTTGCATGACTTGTAAAAAACAAAAGTTTCAGTGTGGAGTCTTACCTCAGACAGATAGGCCCGTAGGCTGGCACCAAGGGTGTCTGTGCTGCTTAGTCCTGGAGGGGTGAGCAGCGGTCGAGTAAGTATTGGCTGACTTGTGGGTGTAACGGGGCGGCTCCGCGACCTCCTGAAGGTCACCTCTTTATAAGAGCCGGAGTTAAAGGTGGAGCGTGTCAGCAAACTATTTGGGGTTATGGGCCTGCTGGGTGTTCTGGGGGTTTGAGTCCTGCTCCCAGGGTTGCTAGGAGACTGAGTCCTACCCATGGTGAGGGTCGTGGTCTTGGGGCTAAGCAAGGGGAGGCCCACACCACAAGACTTGCCCGTAAGGCTACCAGCTGGAGACTGGGGCCTGGACACGAGGCTGGGGAGGGGGAGTGTGTCAGGTAGAGTTCTGTGGCGCACTGGGGTGTGGTATAGGTTGCTATGTGGATTATTGGAGCTTCGGGTGGTCATCTTTCCTACTTCTGCCAGCTTTGCCAGGTCCTTCTCAACCTCTGGAGAAAGAAAGGCAATAATCCAAGTCAGTATCCAAACGCTTAAGGAGTAAATTTCCTATTTAAATCCTATAGTATACACACACATTGAAATAAAAATTGACTTTGTTTAAAGCCATGAAAATGTCCATAATACTTTTTAAGATAACTCTCCCAAATAACTCTGGAAAAGGAACTTTTAACATACCATCAGGCTTACTTTGAGTTTTATTCATCGACTGATTTGACTAATGATTCACAAACTTTACTGAGCATTAATGTGGGCGAGACTGCTTGGGTTAATCCCTTTTCTCGGCAATGATGACAATATTTATAGACCTTATAAACTGTGGTTAATCCAGCTTCCTCTGTCAGAAAATGTCCCAAGTTGATACAGTAAGTACAGCATGGCTATATTTTTTCCCTTCTTCCTGACAAAAACACATTAGCCTGCTGCTCTGGTAGTCTCGAAAACATTTTTGTTTATAAAAAAATGCGACGCTGCCAACTTCTGTGATCAACATATGGGTCATTTTTTCCATGTTTTCTGCTTTTGTTCCAGATCTTGGCAATCGGGATTCGACAAACTGGGAGTTATCATTTAAGAGGCATGATTTAGAGGAATGACTCACTCGAGGTAGAGGGTACTTCTGGAAAACTGTGTATGTGTGACGTTAGATAAATAACAAGAGCAAGCAACACAATTATTTCATAAACTCAGACTTCCATGTTTTTGAGCAAATTTCAGCTTTCCTGGGTTTTACAAACAACATTTGCAGAAAACATGAAACATGTGCTTCTATTCACTGACAAATATCCATTTAGTATGCAAACAGAAAATGCCTGTAATGCTATCCTAAATTTAGCTTTTGGACATTACTCCGGAAGATTCTGTTTGTTTAAAATCAGACAGTGCTGCACAAAATCCTTTGGGGATCAAATGCATATAATTATTTGACATGCCTGAGTGGATTGCTGTTTATGTGCTTAAGCAGCTCAGCGTGCATAGAAGTAAACCTTCATTTGAGACACAATGCTGAACATATGCTGCTTGTTGTTGGTTTTATGTGTTCACTAACTTGTGTCCTGCGTGATGTTATGTGTGTGTCTGTGAACCGTTAAACTTTACAGACGTAATAATTTCTAAATTATAAGAGCAGCGGGTTCTCAAAGTTTTACTGACTGAATGCCAACACACACTCGGAGGACGCTTCATTAGGTACACGTGTTCAGTTTCTTATACTGCATCAGCCAATTGCATAGTAACAATTCAATGCATTGAGGCATGTAGAGATGGTAAAGACAAGCTGTTGGCATTCACACTGAGCATCAGGATTGGAAAGAAAGCTGATTTAACTGGCTTTGAACCTGGTATGGTGCCACATGTGCTGGTCTAAGTATTTCAGAAACTGAAACTCTCTCAAGTTTACAGAGAGTGCCCTGAAAAAAAGAATATATTCAGTGAGCAGCAGTCTCAGCCTCGTGTCAGAGGTCAAGGGAGAATGGCCAGACTATTAAAGCTCTTAGGAAGGCAACAGTAACTCAAATAACCCCACATTACAACCAACATATGAAATTTCTCTGAATACACATCAAATTTAGCCTTGAAGTAGATGGGCTACAGCAGCAGAAGACCACCCCTGTCAGCTAAGAGCACGAAACTGAGGCTATATTTCGCATGGATTAGAAATCTGACAAAAGAAGATTCAAAAAAGTTTGCCTGGTCAGATGAATCTCAATTTCTGCCCATTAGTTGTTACTAATAGGCAGAAATTGGCCCATTAGTAAAAAATGAACATTGTTTAAACGCCACCGCCTGCCCAAGTACTGATGCTGACTATGTCCATCCTTTTATGAACACAGTGTACCCATCTTCTGATGGCTGCTACCAGCAAGATCAAACTGATCAAACTCCTATCATCTTAAACTGGTTTCTTGAACATGACAGTGAGTTCACTCTACTTAAACGACCTCCATAGTCATGAATAGTTCACCCTTGGAATGTGCTGGAATAGGATGGATGTGTTGCCAATAAAATCTGCATCAAGTCTGTAATGCTAACATGTCACAGACCTGACAAATTGTCCGGTATGTTTGTAATGTGTCATTTCACGGTCATTTTTGGATTGGCTTAAATTTATAGTCACTCTTAGCAAAGTTTAGTTGACTATGAAAACTAAAACGGGAAAGCTGAAATGGATGAAGGAGGAAGTGAGACGGGGAGAGGAGAAGGTGGCGGCCTCAGAGGCTAATATTGAAAGATAATGACAATGACTGCCCAAAAGTACTTAGAAGATAGTCCAGGCTGAAGCAATAGCAGCACTTCTGAACCAACCAACAATCTTGAATCCTCAGTTCATCTCAAATTTATATAAGATGTAATTTTTCAAGACACTGTCCAACATTTCTTCTATCGCTACACTAACACAGAAAAAAATCAATAAAACAACAAAAAAAGAAAAGAAACAAACAAACACAATGACAAAAAAAAAGCAACATCTGTGGAGTTGAGAGTAGCTTGGTCACTGCTGAGGACGAAGCAATCAAATTACGGTAAACACTCAACCGTGCGTGCTGTTCAAGGCAGGTCTTGACATCAGCTTTTGGCAGTGGCAACACTGCTGTATGTACTGTAACTGTGTGCTAACCTCCACAGCTGGATCTTGACCATAACACTAAAGAATAAATAAGTGAATACCTTTAGACTGCAGTGAAATAAATAATACAAACGTGCAAAGTAAAGTACAGCATATAATGATTTCCCGCTTTAAGTCCTTAATCACCCACACTATGTCCACCCACACTGATGGCTGATATTATTTTAAAAAGCTGTAAACAGGATGTATTCCTTAGTTCCGGTGTTTCCATAAAGCTTATATTTTCATCTTGAGGTATTTACCAGTATAATGATAAACACCACATGCTTTTGCTCTAAATACACCCCCCCCCCCACCACCACCACCACCACCACCACACACACCGACACACACAGAAATGGACGTTCCACTCCAGCTACCTAACAGTAAAGAGTAGCCTATGAAAGCAGTTTTATTTTTAAACTGACTTTGTTAAACACAGGAATACTTTAACATATCTCAGTGACACTGATATAAAGAGGCATGCCATCAAAATTCATATACTATGAACCTTGAGTTTGAACCCAAACCCAAGTAACAACAACAGGGAAAAGAGGGTAGAAAATGAGACAGAGGAGGACAGAAAGGAAACAAGAAGAAATAGAAACAGATCTATTAAAGTCTTTGATCCAAAAGCAGTTGCATGTGGTGAGCGAGTACAAGGCCCTAGCACGCTATACGACCATTCAGAACTCATGAAATCTTTATTGGATCCTTCCACTGAAAATAAACAAGTGCGCTAAAGACATGTCATTTGTCAGCAGGCTTACAAGTATACAATATACTGTTTGCTTGACGAAATTAAAACGCTACCCTTTTGTCCTTGGATTGATAACGTACAAATAACGTGAAAGAAATGCACATTCCTCACATGGTGTGAATGGAAGTAAAATTAAAAGTTGGCAACGCGGTCTTGGAAAAATTCTTGGGATTATTTACTCTTACTCTGACGAGATATCCCTGGCTCTAAATGGGGGATTTTTTCTTTTACAAAAGCCTTTGTCACTGATGAATTGAGCAGTTTGCGATGTTTTGTACAACGGATGAGGAGGTTATAGGTATTATATAAACACAGCTTTCAGACTCGGGCCCCTCCCTGGCCTCAAACAAGCAAGAGTGAGGGAGCAAATGTGGTCAAGCAAGCTAAAGAGTGAAAGGCAAAGCAGTGAATCAGGAAGATGAAGGATTGTTTCCTGATTGTTTCAGGGTGGTTTTGTTCAAATAAAAACAGTCACACCTCTGCACCAGCTCAAGAGAAAGGGCCAAACGCCGATGGAGTGCATGTTTTATGACTGGAGGGCAATGAAACCACCGCCGCCAAAAAATGCCCCAAACACAGCAAGTTCAGAAGAAAATACAGACAGAGGAAAGGGTGCCTGCATATAAATACACAGCCGCACACTTCAAGGTAATAACTGAGCGGGATTATCTTTGCATGAATCTACAAAATTATGTATATTTATACACTTGAAGTGTGCTAATACATTAACTACTTAGGTATTACAGACATTTTTATACATAGACCCTCATTTTCAGAGGCCCAAAACTAAATTTAGGCAAACAAATGATCTGAACTTGATTTCGTGTTGAGCTTGCATTTTTGAACTAGTTATTCGCACAAACTCTCAATATGGGGTCCAAAGAGATGTTGATGCAAGTAAAGGAGGTCAGTATTAGGCTGATAAACCTTAAATATTAAAAACTTTAGAAGTGGACATATCAGCAATCAGGCTCAGCAATACTAAAATGCCAGGTAGACCACAGAAGATGACTAAAACGGCTAAAGACATATAGCCAAGTCAAAAACACTCTTGAGGAAGTAGGTGTATTATTTAAATTTCAAGTCTATAAGCAAGAGATGCTTTCATGAATGTAAATACAGAGGGTTTACAGTAAGGTGCAGACCACTGGTCACACTCAAGAACAGAAAAACATCGAAAAGAGCCTGGACAGTTTTAGGGGGAAAAAATTGTCTCCAAACTGAGATTAACTTGCACTACAATGATGGGAAGAGAAAAGTGTGGCGAAGGAGAGAAACAGCTCATGACCTGAAGCATACCACATCATCCGTCAAACATGGTGGAGCCAGTATTGTAGCATGGTCATGTATGGCTGCCAGCAGAACCGAGCCACTCGTGTTTATTGATGATGTGACTGCTGATAGAAGTAGCAGGATGAATTGTTAAGTGTATGGGGCTACGCTCTCTGCTGCGATTCAGCCAAATGCTGCAAAAGTCATTGGAGAGCGATTCACAGTGCAAATGGATAATGGCCTGAATCGTACTACAAAACCAGCCCAAGAGTTTCTTAAGACAAGGAAAGTGGATATTCTTCAACAGCCAAGTCACTGACCTGATCTCAACCCAACAGAGCATAGCTTTTCAGCTATTAAATACAAAACTGAGGGCAGAGGGACCCACAAGCAAGCAGCAACCATAACGCAACTGTAAACCGTAAAAATGATGTTAGTTTGTCCAATTACCTTTGAACTTCTTAAAATGGGTGACTGTGTAATTTCTAAATGATTAATCCAATGCTTTTGTTAAATCTGTTGAATTAGAGTAAAACGGAAAGTCTGCAATTCAATCATATATTGATTGTTTGAATTAAAATACCCGTGGTGGTGTACAGACGCAACATTACAAACAAAAACTGTCCAAAACTGTCCAAAAACCTCTGTCTCTGCTATATTTCCAAAATGTACTCTTGCGCAACTGTGTGGAAAAAAAAAATCCAGAAACAATCTCAGTGAGCTAAGGAGCCTGGAAAGAAAAGCGTCTTCATTAACTTCATTAAGTTTCTTGAAGACGTTTCACCTCCCATCGGAGAAGCTTCTTCAGTTCTAAGAGCAACTGGTGGAGTGTCCCAGATTTTAAGCCCTATGGGAATGTCCCCAAGAGGGTCATGGACCCCCAATCAATCCTCTACCTAATCACACGAGCCAAGGTGTGACAACGGGTGTGGGTCACAATCAGTCACTGTGAAACCTAGCCCCACCCTATCATGTGATTTACTGAGGTCAAATGGCCCAGGATGTGAGTGGGCGTTAAGGCTTCTGGGAAGGGATCTCAAAACTGGATTATAGATGGCAGACAGTTGGTGTTGTAAGCCGCCGTCCTCTGTTCAAAGATGGTTGTTCACAATCGACATAGATGGCTTCTTTCACTCCTCTTTCAAACCATCTGTCTTTTCTGTGCAATATGTGAACATTGGCATCCTCGAAATAGGGGGTCTATGACCCTCTTGGGGGACACCCCCATAGGGCTTAAAATCTTGGACTCTCCAAAAGTTGCTCTTAGAACTGAAGAAGCTTCTCCAATGAGAGGTGAAACATCTTCAAGAAACTTAAAGAAGTCCAGACGCTTTTCTTTTCAAGCTCCTTAGACTACGATGACCTGGCTGACTGAGAACCTTCACAGAGAATCCCAGTGAGCACTAACTGAATACATACACTACTCAAAAAAATTAAAGGAACACTTTTTAATCAGAGTATAGCATCAAGTCACTTAAACCTGTGGGATATTGATCTGGTCAGTTAAGTAGCAGAGGGGGTTAATAATCAGTTATGGCTGCTTTGGCCTCCCAGGAACATTTTTAGGCATGCATACAAGCATGTAGAGGCCATACAGACTACTGACTACCGTTTTGAGTTGCTGAAATGAAATATTAGCAAAATAGATTTGCCTGCCACATCATATTTTCATTTTGTGTTTCTTTTGGTGTTTTTGAATCACTGAATTCAGCCCCTCTGTATGTTGATACTTTTCATTTCCATAAAATGATGTGGGATCCTTTCGTTCCTAACACATTACCCAGTGTACCCATATCAGTGTAGACAACCAGCATGATTTTTTTCCCCATTGAGATTTGATGTGCTTTCAATGTGTTCCTTTAACTTTTTGAGCAGTGTGCATAAGAAAATGTCACAAAATACAAACACAAACTGGGGAAACAATAGAAGCTCAACAGTGAGGCTCTGGCTCATAACGTGGAAGAGATTTAACAGCTAATAAAGGCTTTAAAGACTTGAATTAGCTTGTTTAACAGCTTCTACGAAAGGCCTGCTGGGAATCATCAGGCTGACTAGTCAGTATAAAACTAGAAATCAATAACATCTGAAAATTTGGTACATTTTTAACACAAACTTTTTTTTCTTTTTTGGTGTGTATTTACTGTCATTTACAGATGAGCTTAGAAGGTCATTCCAGCTGTGACCACTGCTGTTTGACAGAAACGAATTCACTCAGTGTGACCAGCATGTGTTTAATATATCTGGTATGCAAAGGCATGTATGAAATCTTTACACACTGTGACGCTGTTAAACAGAGTGGGAGGACGTGCATATACAAACAAGTGTGTGACACATGACGGTAAATGGCAAGTCTCTCCCTGGCTTCTATTCCTCACTTTCATCTGATTCATACTTGATCTTCATGACAACAAAAGCAGTCTCTGAGTCACCCAGACATCACATATATCAAAGCTCAGCCTTGGACTACATTAAGAATAATCATTTCCAAATTGCCACACAAATTCCATTTCGTCAGACAAATAACACTCCAACAGAGTCAGCCTTCGATCGGCTCGTATTGACTCAGCAGCGGGAGTGAGAGTTATTAACTGAACCTGTCAAAACTGAAGCTCAATAGGATTCCTGGCATGTGGAAAATATTTTTAATTAGTTTTTCTATTTACTCTCCATAAAGCCCAGGAGGAGCAGAGAGAGATAAGAATATACATATCTTACTATACTAAGCACACAAAATGCTATATAATTCATTCCCGTGTTATAGATTCATTTGTTCCTGTGATTTAAATAATTCAAAGCCAAAAGATACATCCTGTCCTCGCGTTTTGGTTGTGTGCGTGAGTTATATAAGTGTGCCAAAAGAGCAGAACACCCTGTGCAAATAGATTATAATTTCCCTGATCAATAGCTTATAAGAAAAATGTTTAAACCAAAACAGAGAATAAGATAAACAATCGAATTTTGCCAGAACAATCTCTCCCCTGAGCTGGATGAATACCATCAGTCTTTTTTTGCTGAAGGTGAGTTGAGTGCATACAGAGAGTCTACACTGAGATGAAAAAATATTCAGTAACTTCAGTCCACATCCACATGTCTGGATGGTTTTACTACAGGGCTTTTAAGTAGGGGAAAAGGCTTTTGCATAATTTGGGGTTTTTAATTTTACTGGAAGTAATTTTTCTCATTAGGACGAATGCTCATATTCTCCACTCTTACGCTATCATTGTGGACATGGATGCGGATATAGACAGCTGCAAATATCATGGGTAGATTCTCTTAACTAACTGTTAAGCAGTTAACTGTTCACTGTTCACATATGCATTATATACATTTGAAAGAGATTGATCCAAAGTCAAGGTAATTTCTTTCCAAGAGTTATTGTGCATTTCTTTAAAGACAAAGTAAACAGATGCAGTGGTAACGGACGTCTTCACATGCTATTCTCAGATGCAGATTTCTCTTTGGATTTGTGGTTCATACACAGTCGATTCCCTTGGTCCACAGTCACAGTGTGGATTTCATTAAAAAACTAACAAACTGCAATGAGCTTCATGTTCAGAACAAATTTAAGTAAGTGGACCACCCTTGTGGAAAGTGCTCTTATATAAAGTAGTGTATAATCAGCCAATTATTATTGTTTCTTGGTGACACTACCTCATGTAAGAGTGACCATCCCTGTGCACTCATTTCATCACTGGCCACTGAGAGAAGGTGAATTGTTTCATGAAATCGCATTTGGAAAAGGGTCGCTGCTTGAATTTTAACACTTTGCATAAAAGTTATTGATCTTTGATGTTTGTATTTTATTATTAAAGCGAGAGAATGAATTAATCAAAACGTGCTAAAACCTTTATACAATGTAATAAAATAGCTCATTTTTTCTTTTTCTGGCTAATCCAGGGCTCCATAAGTCTTAGTTTTTAATTAACCAGGAAATTCCTTCCACCAAAAGCTGTGTATTCTTTTACTGGATAGCCCCCCACCCCTCCCACTCCTCAAGTGCTATCTAAATCCCCTTCAGTTATATAAGACTCTATAGTTTTGCATGCCTGCATGTGTGCATGCTGGCACAGTGTTTTTGCTTTCAAAGAAAGAAGGCTTTTTGATCTGCCTGAGTCTCACAATTCATCATTATAGCTAATATCACATGCAGACGCATACACACATAAAGCACGCAAACATACACATACAACTGCCTACCAGCAAGCTGTTTGCCCATGTTCTCCAGCTCTTTAGAAAAGAGGGAGTCGCCCAGTAGCAGGCCCGTCTGCCCGACAGAGCTCCCACCTCTCACAGCCTTCAGATCAGCCTCCCAGACAGCCTGACGCTAGTTAGCAAGGAAAACAGAAAGAGAGAGAAAGTCACATTAGAAGAAAGACCCTTCAATTAACTCTTTATATAATTTTCAGCTTTTGCTGGAAATATCTGAGCCATATCTGCTGGGGGAAAAAAAAAAGAGCCAATTATTATTTTACGAGCTCAAGAAAAACACAAGAAACCACAGCAAGTGTAGATGAAAGCATACATCATGGAGTGCACTGTGTTAACTGAGTGCAGGGTGCTAGACAGTCAGTAGTGGTTCAGAGCATTTTTGTGTAACTATCAGTAAATCTATAGGAGCGTGTATGCACACCAGTCTGTTGGCAACGAGCCTGGCAGCAGCAAATCTCGCGCTGCCAGTTACGGAGCAATAAATCAGCCACTTTGAATAGTTTCCAGAGTTCGCGTGACACTTTTTTTTTTTTAAATAGAGATGATCATATTCTAAAGCATATGAAATGAAAGAAATAAAAAGGCAGATTGGATCACTTATGTGTAGTTGCTGTGTTTGGCCTATTTTGCTCATACCAATCATGGCCAAGTGTATGATTTGGAAAGGGACCTGTTAGATAGTCTAAACTTTGCCAAGTTCTTTAATGGCAGCATGCCTAATCCTCCTATTTTTTTTCCTTTGATAGGACGCAAGCGGCCAGATGATCTGTTAAGTCAGTGGACCAAGCGTACATGAGCTCCAAGCACAGGTGAACAATAAAACCTGTCAGCCGTAATTCCACCTCCTGTAAGTTTGGTTTACACTAGATAAGTTATGATACCTCTGATGCCAGCACTTACATCATTTGATGTGCTAAGCACTTAATGGGAGACAGAGCTGACTAGACAAAGTGCTGACACAGAGTGAGGTTTGGAGACATCTGGTGATATACATAGAGCGAGGCTTCCAGCGGTCTTTAAAGACAATCCTGGGATAATCCCTTCATAGCAAAACCCGAGCACACGGCTGCGCAATATCACTAAAACAGTGAAATAGTTCAAAATGAAAACATCTTGCAATAATTTTTCTGATTTTTATTTTGAAGTGCGAGGTACTTGATCCTATGCACGACAGACTATGAACATAAAACACAAGCCACAAAGTCCAACTTTAATAGAACAAATGTCAGAACACCTGTGACCACTGGAACCAAACCGATTCCACATGAAATCCTAGTTGAGGATAATTGCTTGAACAAGGTTATAAAAGAACACCTGTGAACACACAATTTCCTCCTGGGTTATATCTAATACAACATAGCTGAGTGTGGCAAAAAATAAACAGTGTGAATGGGAGTGTAGGAAGAGCCGTGTTACCAGTAACGGAAGATGGAGTTGGTGACCTCACACAAACCTCCTATTTGGAAAAAAGACAAGCAAATGCTTTTGATTCGGCGAGAAGAATATCTGGTGGTGTCGGGCGCTGCGACGGACACTGGATAAAGTCAACCTCAAAAAAGCCATTACTCATAAAACTGCAAGATTTAACTTGGCCGAAGGACGAGAAAAGAAGCCTGATGAAGTGCAGAACACGCTTTGGTCAGTTACAACCAAAATAAATTTGTGTGGATCTGATGGTTTCCAGCATGTCTGGTGTGAACCTGGCCAATAACACCACAGAGGAGTGCATGAAACAAGGATGTGTGAGTGTAATGTTATGGGACAGCATTAATGTCAAAGGTGCATGGACGGTCGGGGCAACTGAATACTAAATGGTGTTTTCATTCAGTAACTGGGCAGCCACAAGAAGCTCGAGAGGAAAGGAATTTTACAACACGACTGTGTCCAAAAACGCACAGGGGACAAGGATCTTTACGGCGAAAACTATGAGCTGGATAAGCGTGTCCTCTCACTAAAATCCAACAGATCCTTTGGAGATCTTCAGTGATAAAACCTCTGCAGCAAAGAGCGACTGAGAAGAACTGTGTGAATAATAAAGGAGTGAAAAACTGGCAACCATCAAACATAAAGGTGGACAGACAAAATAGCCTATTTAAAAAAAAGAAGAAGAAGAAAATAAAAAAAATTTCATTGATCAGATTTTTGCATTGGGATTGTCCTTTTGGGTTAAGAGGTGTAGTTCTTAACACATTCGTCTTGCAAAAGAAAAATCCCCTGTCTGGGACACAAACTCAGGGGGTCATCATACTCCTAATACAGGTCCCGTGCCCGGATAAATGGGAGGGCTGCATCATGAAGGTTATGTGTTGTAAAATCTGTGCAAAATCAGAAATATAAAAATATGCAGATCCATGGGCTATGGCGACCTGCTAGGTAACAAGCAGCCAAAAATCCCAGTATATGCACAGGAAGGAATACACTCTATTATAAGAAGAATCTCTTAACATTTTAGTATTCTTGCACAGAGAGGAGGTTAACTCAGTTTTGTTGTACAGTAACATGTTAAGCTCCCCTCAAAGAGGACTGCAATGCTTAAAGAGTAGGTGTAGTGAAAAACAAGGGAAGCTGCTATCCTCTGATAAATGACAGAAGATCATTCCCAGGATCTATGGCATTGATCTTCATGCCTGTCAGATACATAAGGCGTTCTGTGGTCACAGAACCACAACACCCAAGCCAATCTTTAATTACAGTCCTCATAAAGCAGCAAGGCGGGTTGAGTGCTACAAATGAATCCCCTCCCCAGCTTTATTTCTTTCTCTTTGGTGGTATCTCCCTAAATCCAGCAGCATGACATCACACTGTCCTCCTCTTGCCTTTTTTACTCAGCTCTGGCAAACAAGGCCACCAACAGATTCCCAATTTTAAGTGGACTTTACGTCGTTACATTTTAAAGCCCCGGTGCTTCGGAAATCCAGAGTCCAAGTTGATTATATCAAAGATCAAATTTATCGTAGTGCCTTATTAAAGAGCCCGGTTTTATAAGAGCTTTTGATATACAATAGATCAACTATTATTAGCAACATCTACAGCACAACATCTGCATTGAGTTCTAAAGCTCTGCTGTAATCAGGACCATATATCCTGGAGACAGCAGACTGGAGGCCGAGGCTGATGGGACTCCACAGTCCCAAAGACCAGGAAAACCAAGCAAGCCTGTAAGAAATTCACCTCATCAGACAAGATCAATAAACAAACAGACAGTGCAATGAAAATATGACAGTTATTTCATTGAGTTTAGTGAAGTCATACTAACAAAGTCACCTGGAAGATGTAATCATGTATCAATATGGCATATTTGAAAATCATGTACAAAACAAAAATGCTACACAGGAGATGTTGGGGCACAAAATGGACTTGATTACACGGTGAGACGATACAACAGAATGATGGAGAGTGGTTTCATTTAGCCATGGTTTAGAGCATCTATTGTTCTTATAACAAACAGTGCATGACGTGCGATATTTTAATCCACGCGGCCGAAAAGACAGGAAGGAATGGCTTTTCATTTGCAAAATAAAAAGTGATTTTGCAATGACTTATAGTGTATTAATGTCAGTGGTGCAAAACTGGTATGATCTCCCTCCCACTATGATAAAACTAAAGAAAGCTTAAAGAGAAAAGGGGAAACCCTTCTGGTAAAACTTCTGGCTAACTAACAAACATGGGTCTTGTTTCTTACAAAATTGATTCCATGTTGAGAGCAAACAAGACAGAAAGAGAGAGGATAGACGTCTAGAGTCAAATATTTTATAGCCTGCATGTGTGGAGCTATACGTGTGTGGTCAGCAGTAATAATCACCGCAATCTGGGGTTTGGTCCAACATGGCCCCTCCACACAACAAGGACTGAGGGGGTGTGTGCATGCAGTCACAGGGGTTTGAGCGTACTGCTGGCTTTGCGAGCACAATTGATGGACTCTTGTTGTGGTCAGGCCTGGGTTGCATAGGGACTAATATACACAAAACACACACAGGACCTTGCACCAAGACACACTCTATTTGATCATCTCTCATTTCAGCTCATTATTTGAGGCTTTTAACTGCTTCACTTGACGTATTGGGGCTCCTTTGGGTTATAAATGCTCTGGCTGATAGGATTTGCTACTACGAGTGTTTGGGGTGTTTAGTGTACGTCACTACCACAGTACCTTTAGTGGACTGCACTAAAGGTACTGCAGTTCTCCTTAAACAAGTGGATCACTCCATATAAAATCTACTAAATTTGAAGTCAAATGTTCCCACCAAACCACCTTAGAATCAGCTTTTCTTTTTTTCTTTTTTTTTTTTGGGGGGGGGCACTAACTTTACTATGTTTAAAGAAGTAAAACAAAAGTTTACCTTCATGATATAGCTTTGAGCTTTAATCATCAGGAGATATATCATAGTTCTTTCTGTGTCATAATAATCTGAAGCTGACTGATTTATTTGCAGGCTGATTTTGTCGGCTGCTATCAGCTACTTGATGACATATGAATGAATGAATATGAATGGCTCTGTGTTTATTTAATTTTTCTGAAGTGTTAGCAGGGCACGGTGGTTAGCACTGTTGCTGCACAGCAAGAAGTTCCTGAGTTCAATTCCACCATCAGGCCGGGGTCTTTCTGTGTGGAGTTTGCACGTTCTCCCCGTGTTTGCGTGGGTTCTTTCCACAGTCCAAAGACATGCAGTTAGTAGGGATAGGTTAATTGATCAATCTAAATTGCCCATAGGTGTGAATGGTTGTCTCTTTCTTTGTGTTAGCCCTGTGACAGACTGGCGACCTGTCTAGGGTGTACCCTGCCTCTCGCTCTATGACAGCTGGGAAAGGCTCCAGCGCCTCCCACGACCCTGAAAAGGATAAGCGGAAGCAAATGGATGGATGGATGAAGTATTAGCGTTTATGAAAGCTGGTTAATGAGACATGTAAAAATTAAAGAAGAGACAGGAGAAACAACCATGTTATGGGTGTTGGCATTACACAGTTTGGCCACCAGAGGGCACTTTGTTACCTGTTCGCAAGACACGCATGTGGAACGCCACAAAGACAACCGACTGATCCGAGCAGAGTTGGGCAGAGGGTAAAGAAGTACATAAACAACTACACATGAGATTTTTAGTAAAATGTATTTGTCTTGTATGTCTGAGAGAAAAAAAATATCAGCAGTCATAGCGGAATGCCAGATTTTTTTAAATCGCCAAATATCTGTATTTATCTAAAAAAATCTATATCAGTCAAGCTGTAATAACAATTTTGTTACATAGTCATGTTTTAGCACTTGCAAAATGGCATGTCTGTGAAATAAAGAAACATCTTTAAAATTCCTGCCACGCACTGGCCGGGATCACCGAGGGTGTCAGGTTTAGTCTAGTGATTAAAGGCCAAAAAGCTGTTACAAGCTCATAACGCAATAAAGCAGCAACCTACAAAACAGCCCTTTTCTTTGCTAACATGAAGTTTTGGATCAGTCACATCCTTTGCTACTTCAGCAGCAGCAGGAGATAACCACCGACTTTAGCCTTGTCTGTACCTCGTTTCCTTCATACTCGTTTTTAATTTTGAAAAAGCTTCCTCGGTTATAACTATCAACGACCGAGCTCCTGCCAGAAGCCAACAATGAGGAGCTTGGCCTGAGCTCTCTCTGCAGTGCGCTCGCACAAAATACTGTGTGCCAGGTGGTGTAAAGTAGACCTGCTGCATGAAAGACACTCTGCGGACCCCTATTTGGTGTGAGATTAATCTGGGCATAGTGAGAGCTGACATACAGACTTAAAACCATCACATGCCAAAAGAAACTCAGCATAAAGTGAAGCATGACATTTTTCTCTCTGTGAATTTTCATCTCGAGCCTCATGAACCTTTTATGTCATCGGGCCTCAGGGTTGAAGCTCTGGTAAGCCAGCGCATTAAATACTGACGAGTACCCAGCCAGTCCTGTGTTTTTTGTAGAATCAGGTGTAGTGATGCGTCAGTGCTGTACAGCTGAAAAGTCTTTTCCTCTATTCTGGGGAATGGGTTTAAAACAATATTATTTGTAGTGAAAAGAAACAAAAATAGGGTCATATATTCTGTTATATCCTTACATGGATTAATCGGCTAAGCTTTACACTAAGAAACAGAATTTATTACAGGTTTTCTAAATAACTCACTTTGCTTTTGCAGCCCCATCTAAGTTGCATGGCTGTGGGAGAATAACACTCACACTTTTAATGAATTCCTGTTGTTTTGGCTTACAGCAGAATCACCTAATGGATTTTATGGACTTGCATACAGAGCTCAGAGGCTCACTCATCCAACCACAGCCAAAAGCAGACAGGATATTGACAATAACACAGTTAGGCTTTCACTCAAGTGCTCCAAAGACCGACTTTATGACACACTGGCTGTTCTTAAATCAGAGAAAAACAACGAAAAGTGTCAATAGAAGTGCAAATGAGATGATTCTTTACAAGAAATAGATAAACATTGGCTCTAAAGCTCAAAGAGTCTGCGGGAAAAATTATATTTTTACTGCACTGTACTTCAAAATTTAGCTGAAGCCTTAGAATCAGTCTGCCATAACACAAAAGATTAGTTTTTGTATGTGTGACATCTTGGAGTTCATTTCCCAAAACTTAAAAAAAAAATGTTAAAGATGTGAAAGTGCTTCAACGTGTTAGCCTGCAACAGACTCTCCAGGATGTACACTGCTTCTTATCCTATGATGCTGGGCGAGGTTTCAGCATCTCCCATGACTCTAAACTGGAAAAATGGAGGAAAAATAGATAGATGGATCTATTACAAGAAATTCCCTAACAGAAATCTCTCCATCATTGTAAGCGAAAATCATTTTAGCGCACAGGCAAATAAAGGAAAACAGAAAATCCTGTGAATCCAAAACAAAGCTTTTGGCAGATTACACCAGCACTTGCGTTGTGTGGCTACGCTGTGCGATTTGCTCAGATGACAACCATACATCCGTGTCTGTGGAGGTGTGGGGAGCAGACTGTTGCCAAATATAAAAAGCCATAGAGCCAAGATTCCTTCGGAAACAGAAATAAACCCTCATAACAGTTCTGCTTCGCATCTCTCTCACACACACAGCACTGCATCACACTAATTATCTTATTTCCAGCATACAAGTGAGCAGTTTCCCTTGGCATATTTTACGATGGTAACACCCATACCACTCAGAGCAAATCTGATTAACACATATCACTTAACAGTTACAAAGGAAAGTGGGAGAATTTGGGGGGGAATTTACGCCTGGCTATTGCTTTAGGAAAGAATTTGTCTTTATGGGGCAATTATCACCTAAAGGGAGCTGGCAGAGGTAGGAGACTAATAATGATAACCATTAAGAGTGTTTACTTTCCAACATCTCCAGGGCATTTACTGCCCAAACCAGGCCTTTATTTATGGACAGTTGTAAATGCTAATAATAAAATATGACTTCAAACTTTTTAAAGTCGCAAAAAAAAAGTAAAAAAATGCAATGACCACTGCGACAAGAGAGGAAGCACCAAGACACTTTTCTGCCAGTGTAATGAAATCTTATGTCTTTACTCTGTACAATATAATAATAACTTTATTCGAGTTATATGTCATACTGTACTCCCACCTCCCACCAAATAAACCATAAAAGAAAAAAAAACTTCCACACTGCTTAGTCATTTTACTCCACAAGCCCCTGGACGACTAGCTGAACTTACAAGCTATTACAAATTGCATTTGCCTTTCGAAGAGGGCCAAATATCAGCAATTAAGCACGAAACAAGCACGGTTACTTGCAGCACTATAGGTTACAGGAGATATTTGCACTTGCAGAGTCCATATGGGACCTATTAGCGCACTGTTCTCTAAGTTGCCAGACAGGCTTAACCTGTGAAGATTGCAGTGTAGCGGCAGGATGGAGTGTCTAATCCCTTGTTGCACACAGCTACAAACTAGTGGTTAAGTGTGGATGTGAAGGTCATTGGAAAGGAGAAATAAAAGGCACAGGCTAAATTGATCGACTTAACTCTTTCAGAACTATTAAAACTCTGTTACTCTGTGTTGGTTGCGGTCAAGCCTCAGCTTTTCGGTTCTAAATCCTTCTGTGCGTTGTGTCAAAGAAAACGCTTGTAAAATGCTGGGAATTAGTGTGACTGGCATGTTAAGGTCCAAATGTCTACAGTTTCAGGATGGAGGCTATTGTATTTGGCTAAATCCGTCAGAGCTCCGACTACTGCTTTAGTCCTTCAGTTACTAAAGGTCTGCTCCCAGTTAGTCTGGAGCCTCTCTGCATCTGCTCCACACACGGAGCACTGCACTGGCTCCTTTCTTTCTTAAAAAAAGCAGTAAAAAGCCTTGTCTAACACTTAGATTGGGCAATTATATTTTTAAAAAAAAGTATTGGCTTTTCGGAGAGGTAATTATACAAAGGTACCGGCGTCTTAGCTGAACGCTTTATTAACAGCATGTGCCTTTGTGTGAGTCTGGTGTGCGCCACGTAAGGCCACTATAGATTTCTTCCCTGAAGCGTCTGAGGTTTATCACGCCACTTTGCTATTCAACAAACCTTTGTGTACCTACTGTAACCCAGAAATATTTAGATCCATTATCAAACCCATCTAAATCTGCTGCGGCTGTTACGTCGCTCGATATTCTTTTTGTGTATTCCTTTCAAACTGCACACAAGAGCTGTGAAAGGCAAGCAAAGTGATACAGGGAGAGTTTTAATTGGGGCTGTTTAGCGCTATCAGCTGTTGTGTAAGCTGAAATCCCCACATGAAGATGGATCACTTTTACTTGGGCCTTGTTCTGTTAACGAGGGGCTCGAGGTGGTTTCGAGACAATAGCAGTCGAGGAGGAGAGAGCGACTAGGTAATTGATGGTTGTAAAGCGATCTTAATTGTTTGGTGATGGATGTAGGGAGGACACTTACAGAGCCTGACATCTGAGATAAGGTGTCGCATTCCTGGAGTCGTCCCGCCACTGTGTCCAACCCGGGCAAAGGAGCTGCTCCAGACGATACGCACAAACGAGGGAAAAAGGAAGCATAAAGCAGAGTGCAACGGCATAAAGATTTTATATATTAAGTATGAACTGCAACTTACATGATATATCAGGTACAGCTTGTTCAGATATGTGTGGCCTATGCTCCTCTTCTGATCTGCTGTCTGATAGTGTGTCTCCCTGCAACCTGGAAAACAACACACAACATAAACTTGCACTGCAGCGCATGTTTGGAAATTGAATGTCAGATAAAAAAACAAGCCAGCCTCAATCAGTCTGAGGTGATGAGACAATGAGGAAATGTTTAGCGAAACGTTCGGCGAAATCTGGATCGGCACGGAGATCGGTTTCAGGTCACAAACTTTTTTGTTTTTGCTGAAATTAAATCTGAATAATAATGAATAAAAGACAGTAATGCACAAAGAGATGATGTGTACACAGGCAGTAGCACCTCCACTATCCCTATGCTTATAAAAACATAAAACTGAAGATGAATAAGAAAAACTAAAAACTGGCACGCAGCTACTATTTTCCCTGACATCATTCAGTTACTGTTTTTTATCAGAATGTGTTCCAAGCCCATATTGCTTTTTTTTTTAAAGATAACACCGTGGACTGAAATGGAAGTGGGTCTGACAGATTTGGCTGTCTTAAGGTAGCAAAAGATTTGGGCTGCCCAGAGATAGTGAAGTAAACTGCAGATGAAAGACAAACAGCCTTTTCTCGTTTCACCTTTCAGCGAGAAGAGAAAAATGCTATTTAAATGCATTTATGCTCTTCTAAAATGCTAATTCGTACCCTCTATACACTCACTATAGCTGTAACTGTAAATCACATCATATGTCAAATTTGTGCACGCACCACGTTGGCATCAAATTCTTTATACCTCATGCTGTTTCCATGTCATGAGAGCAACCATTAGCTGAAGACAAAGGAAAGCAATCCCTATGCCTTTATGGCACAGCTGCATTCCCAGCTGCAGGGCCTCCTTGTTTCTACCTCTACATCGAGACTAAAGGCAGAGCGCAACTTCTTAAAGTGGATTCTATTTCTTTCCTTCTTTAGACATCCCTCTCCTTGTCTCCCCCCCTCTTTAATGGTCTTTATAAGACCATTAAAAGTACCCAAGATGACTATCAAAAGGCCTTCCCATTCTCTGAACAAAAGCTACTCATAGCCGCAAGTCTTGACTACAATTCCCCTAGTGCATTCCTGATATGAAAGCAATTAATTTAATGAGAACGACAAGTCCAAAAGAGGTTTGTGGAAATCTATCCATTTCCTTAAAACCGCACTGCCAGCTACTTCAGAGCAGGCCTAAGATCTGGGATGCGTTTGCACACAGGAGATTTTGTGGCGGGAGTACATGCTCTTTAAATGAACTGATCAGGCCAATAAGGGAGGTGGATGAAATGTTGGTGTGACCACAGTTATAGCCCAAAAGGCAGAAACGTGGCCACAACACACAGGCCACACAGCATTTTGCACTTCAACCAACCAGCAGAGAGCCACTGGAAGCTGCATGTTTTCAGACCTGCCACTGCTGGTTAAGAGGCACACTGGCTGACTGGAGCATTTGGTGGTGTGGCCAGTGTCTGGACAGAAGGGACGGAAAAGGACGTTGGCAAGAGAAGGTGTCTTAGAAGGCAGGGATCAGTTTCAATACGGGGTCAGTGAGTTCAAAGAGAAAAGCGATCCTGCAGTGCAAAGTTGACATTTTGTTCTTATTATGGTGCCCAAATGGGAACTGAGTTATCGCCTTCACACTGTGGGTGTGAAATTAGGTGTCACTTTTTCCTGGTTTGGGGTAGTGGTTCAGTCTCATTTGCCCAGACTGATAGACCTCACTGACCTGTAAAAAAACACAAGGGAAGCTGGATTCGAATGTGTCTGACCGAGGGATGACGGGTATGTGAGGAATGCTTATCCAGCTTGGGCCAGTGTTCACAGTTCCCTGCTGAGCCAAGCAAGCCTCTGGTATCTTTATGTGAGTTATAAAATATTGCAAAGATTCCCCTCAGTCATGTCAATATTAAAATGAACTAACATGAGCAGTACTGCAAGGTCACATCTCTCAATAAGTCTCACTGATGCTGACTCGAAGGACAGATGCACTGGCACACATGTTAGTTTTCTGAAGAACAATTTTAAAGCTTCTGCGAATCCCATCAAGGTAAAATTAGACAGTTTGAAACCTGTGTCCAGGCTGCCTCTCTCCAACCTGCTCTCTGACCTTTACCCCTGCAATCTTCTGCTCATGTCAGTGTATGCATACAAGAACATGCATGCACATGTTTTATGTGTGCATCCATGAATACCTGAGTCTGTGCACGTATGAACTTCCTCACAACCCTAATTTGAGAAATCTGTCTTCTCAGAACAGCACAAAGGGCAAGCCATGCGTGCAGCACTTTTCCAGCTTACTGATCTGTTTATGGCCTTAGACTACCCAAAAATGACTTTGAAAGACCACAGCTCCTTTGCCAATAAAACTTGGGAAAGATTCGGTGGTCAGGTTAAAGAGGACGAAACAAGAATTTGGCTTCAGCCGAAAGGATAAAGGAAGACAGAGAAAGGGAACAGATGTCTGACATTTCAGTAACAAAAAAAAAACCCTTCACAAGAGCCAAAAATGACTCCAGATACAGATGCCGCTTTGCTTTGCCACTAATTCCACCATGGGACAAAAGGTATAAACAATTCGCTTAAAAACATCAAGTCGATAAACTGCCAACAAAAATCCAGCGATAGCATTCATCCTCCTGCACAAACCTTTGACAACAACCCGCAGCCTGCGTGTGGAACGAAACTGATAAGCTGCATGAATGAAAGAAGAGTAGGAAACAAACAAATTCCAGACCCCAACCAGTGGAGGCTGTGCAGGCAGATTCGTGCCTGGCGTCTCATCAAGAAGATACCGTTTATCTTTGACTGGCATCAAGGAAGAGTTTTGCCCACACCTGCCTACGGTATCACACCCAAAACTCAGAAATCTGAGCACCAGACTGACGATGTGAATCTGAGGGAAACAGGAAATGTGTCTGAGGAGAAAAACTATGATAACAAGAGAAAGGGTGATAATGGAGACAATTATCCTCGCTAGAGCTGATTTTTGAAAACAAGCAACACTGGAATGGACTTCAGATATGATATTATTCTCTGCTACCTCTGATACAAATGCAGAGAGAGGAAATGGAGGGTAAGAAAAGGATAAGAAAGAAGTGTTGGATGTTTGAAAGAAAAAAATGGATGCAGCAGATGCTACGGTATAGTAATGACAAATGAACTGTAGAGGAAAATTTACAGAAATTGTTTAGCATTTCAGTCAGGAGATGAATTTGTTTCAGTTCTTGCTGAGACTTTGATGAGGAGATTATCTAGTAAAAAAAACAGTAAGTGTGGCTTTGCATGGGGTTAAGAGCTGAGCAATTTCCTGGCTTTGGGCAATAATTTAACATAATCCTGGAAAAACAGCTATTTGTCACCTATACACTGCCTCCAGTCTTTAAGCTAAGATAACAAGTTATCCATTGCAACAGCATTAATCTATTTACCTGACTACTAGAAAGAACAAGTCTTCTCAACTGGTTATACTTTCTTAAGGAAAGCTGTTTTATATTATTACAAAACTCAAAAAATGTTGTAAATAACACTAGAGACAGACAAGGAGTGGAGAGAGAGTGGATCCAAAGGCAGACTCTGGAGACGGACAGGAACTAAAAGCCTTTATTTACGGCTCTATGAAAGGCAAACAAAAAGCAAAAGGGAGACAAAGACTAAACCAACAAAAACCTAAACTGGGAAAATAACTAAACACTAAGTACATGGCACGTGAAGACCTGAAACCTGAGACATGAAACCTGGAACATGAAAAACCTGAGACTTGTAAACATGGGGGAAGATGAGCAGGGTGGCTGAACAAACAATTCGACAACAGGCAGAGGAAGACAGAGGACTAAATACACAGTGGATAACGAGACGGTGGGAAACAGGAAGGAAACACAGCTGGAACTAATCAGACGCAAAGACACGCAAAACTGAACACGCTGAACCCTGGACAAGGGACTATCAAAATAAAACAGGAAACATGAAACATACACTAAGACACGGACTAGACAGTGGAACCAGGGAAGACAGACATGGGAACATAACCGACTGGGGAGACAGAAAGAGAGCACAGAAAACAGACACAAGGGAGACACACAAACATAAAGACAAGGATGTTTAGGCATGAGACACAGTATCAAAACCCTAAAGACTAGAATGTATAAATATAACCAAAGCAGAAAATAACTAAGAGAACTAGAAATATAAATGGAAAAGCAAGGAAACTGAACCATGAATAACACTAAATGAAAGAATATTAATTAACCAGCAACGCAAACATTGGGTCACAGGCCCAGGACCATGTCGTACCAATACCAATGCCGCACCCTAAGTACGGGAGAGCAGTGTGTCATGAAGTTTTTTTTCATAGTTCATGTTTGAGGCATATTTCTTTCATCCAAGGCAATTATTTAACACATTCAGAGGGCTATGTACTGAACTTAGAGGATAGAAACAAAATATCGATCCTATCATTAGTTATAAATAATCTATCATTGTTAAATTCATCAGCCTATTCTTTTTCTAAGAAAAGGTTAATCCATGAAGAAAATTTCCAAAAACACATGACTTCATGCAGAGGTGTATACTACTCCTTTCACCAATCCCCACAGTCTGGCTTTTTAGTTCTATTAAATGAAGTTGCAAGCTGAAAAAAATGCAACGTCTGTTTTTCAAACTAACTATTCTGATGTATTATAATGATTGTGTTGTTCTTTTGCTCAGTTGTGCCCTTGAGCCTCGCTTTTTCTTTCTGTTCTAAGGAGAACCAGTTTGAATTGCTCTTGTAATAGAGTAGTACACATCGTAGCTTAAAATCTTTACTTGTCTGACAACTCCCACAGGGAACACCGTTCATCCCTACTACCAGAAAAAAACAAACTGATGGGTTTCAGAAAAAAAAACTTTTATGGAGGGGCATTTTGAGACTGTAATGGAATCTACAAACGATCCAGACACTTGACCAGCTCCATGCTGACATGCGAAACAAATGCAAACGGAGAACGATGAAGACGATTAAATGCTATTTGTATAAACATATTCATGTTAATAACCACTGCATGTGTGAAGATGTTTGTGAAAGGTTTGTTGAGAAGACAGAGTACATACAGACATATATACACACATATGCTAAGATTAGTACTATAGTTTGATATTGTGATGAATGATTCCATGAAACATTGGCCTGATCAGTGTAATGTTTTATAGAGGTAAAAACAAGGACATTTCAAACTTTTGAACAGAACTGTGCGTATATTCTCCGTCCACTGTGCCAGAAAAGAGAAGGTAGAAACATTTACCTGGCACACCTAGAGCAGATGTTGAGTGTAACTTTGGCCTGTGGTTCAGGCTGATAGGAGCTGCGTCCTTGGCTGAACTTACTGCCGGATAGAACCAGCCCTGTCACACCCTCCATCCGCAGGTCATCCAGGTCCTCTGGGAGCAGAGAGGGAGTAACACAGAGACAGCAACAGGGAAAGGAAAGCAAAGAAAATGGAGTGAAAACAAGAGACAGAAAGGACAGTTATTAATCATACTTTGGTATCTCCCTCCACTAACGATCCCCTGTGATGACAGTCTGCTAAGAGCCAAACGAGAAAGCAAGCACATCACAGTAAAGAGACACTCGGCTTAGCCCTGTTGCTGTGCTGCTTCACACACACTCCATAGGCATGGATCCACAAAAAAGTGCAGAATCATAAAGTTCACATGGATAACACTTTGTTATGAGGAATGATTTTAACAAGGTGATGACAGGACCGCATTATTCCTGCACAGAAACAGGATGGTTAACAAGTTGAACTGGACAAAGAACAATATGGAGAAAAAACGAGTGGTAAGATGGAAGGAAAGGGTGATGGAGAGGTGGAAAACTGGGTTTTGTCTGATCTCTTACTGTCCTGAAGAGCAAACAGTTGCAGAGCACACAAACATAGACTCTCTCCCCTCTGATTCTAAAGAAGTCCATATGACATTCCTTATGAGTGTAAATACTGTCCACATGCTACAATTCAAACAATTCAAAGTCTGAGAAATGGATGTGATGCAAACCTGACCTGGTTTTATCAGGTATCCGCATCAAGACACAGAGCACACTACAAATGTCTTTAATAGACAGAGGACAAACACCACAGAGGAATAAATCACACCAGTAACATGATTTATGAAAAAAACAGTGGTGATGTTGAACAGTTACAGACTTGTAACTGTTCATTAATACAATTCCAGTATCAAAGGGGAGCGTCTGAATCAGCCAGGCCATTTTGGTTTTGAGTGCATCCCCAAGAGATAAAACATACTGCAGTATTTTCCGTGTCACGGTCCTTTCCGTGAGAACGAATAGCGTGCGGGTGTTTTGGCATCTTCCTCTGTGAAATGTGCTGTTCAAGTTTTTTAAATGTTTAAATCAACATTTTGAATGGTCACCATAACAATATTTCTCCCATTTTTCTCAGACCAGATGAATATCTGAGCTTTGCCAATTGGGGTGAGGGGGCGGAGGTCACCTTCAGGCCAGACAGTATACTCGAGCTTCTCGCTGCCATTGTTTCTGCTTGTATACACGTAGCGCAGTACGTGCCTGACTGTCTGCGTATCTGTGTGTCTAGTTACTTGAAACCAACAGTGATACTTTTCATTTTGCGATTACATTACCTGGCCCCTGGTTTAGGGGGGGAGAAATAATGGGCCTCACACCTTGAAAGAGGAGAATGCATGACTAATCACCTGGATTAGATTGGATGACACTTGCTCATGAGAACTCTCTCGCTCCATCCATCAGCGTGGCACAAAGCCAGAAAATCTCATCTGTCTCTTCTCCCCTTTATGTGAAATCATTGCAACAAGACGGCTAAAAGTCTTCCTTCGGTCGTATTTGTTATCCACCTATCCTGACCTGCTACATAAAAGAAAGTCAGGACAGATGGCAGTTAATAGATTTTTAGTGTTATGTCACAAACAACTACCGCTAGCTAGATTTTAAAAAGGAATGAAAAGTATTCAGAGCATCACCTTTCACAAAACAATTCCTAGAAACATTCCCACTGTCAACTGCATGCCTGATCTGCAATTCTGCAGCTTTTTATTTCAACTTTAATTGTAGTTATGCACTGGGGTTGCTGTCTGTGACATCCTGTAGTCAGAAAGCCTTGGTATGAAGGATGCCCCTCAAGAAATATTACATGCACGGTTTGTTGGCTTTTCAAGTGATGGAGCAGTAGTACTAAGGGGCCCATTAAAGAGGAGGACGATCTGATATCCTCGTGTTGGCGTCAGATCGTGCTTAAAGAGGAACAGTCATACTCCTGAGAGAAAAGATCAAACTTCACCTGGCCGTCATTCACTGTATCATTTTACTTAGTTACAGTTAGTCCAAATGCTGTAAAATGTATTCCAGAGCAGAGTCATTTGCACATATTTTGCAGATCTTTTTAAACTGTTGAATTTTGAAACCATTTCAAATTAAATATTGAAATGCTGGCTAAATAACACTAAAATAAAGAGGGATTGAATTCTGGCATGTTAAGCCATTTGTATTCCTGCATTTGTCTGCGAGTGACTAAAAGGGAAAAGGTGATACTGTGAATATTAATTTCAATTTTTAAACCTGTTTTGTTGTTTTGAATTGCACTCTGATATTAGCCAACAATGCATGTATTAGCATGCCACAGCACTACATTGTTACAGCCTTAGTGGCCATAGTTCGTCCTGTTAAGAGCTGGTTAAAACACAGCATTTCTTTAACACACAAAAATACATATTTATATCCACAGAAACGCTACTGAAATCACACAGATCAACTGCCTCCACCTCACCCTATCCCTCGCATCCTCTTCTGTCCCACCAACCCTCTGCATGTCCTCCTTCATTACATCCATGAGTTTCCTTTGAGATTTCCCTCTTCTCCTGTCTGGCAGCTCCACATTTAACATCCTTTGTCCACTTCGTCCACTATCCCTCCTCTGCACATGTCAGCTTTGACTCTCTAACTGTATAACCAGTAGCCTTTATGAGCTTTCTTCTCTTATATTGGTTTGTTTATTCCCACTTGTTTGCTGTCATAAAAAGTAAGTGTTTTCATGGTTTCAGAAATATGTAAAATACAAAACCACATTCTCTTAAGAAGCAGAAGTTATTTGTTAGTCGTGGCACAGAATGTGTTGAAAATATGTCCCAGCATCAAAGAAACAAAGCCATTTTACAGTCACCTTGTCAGTAAAACCCTCATCTAAAATTATGTTAAAATCTTTTGCAAAGTTTTTTGGTTTTCTTCTACATTTGACAATATGTTACTCAATTCCACACAGCCAGAGAAAAAGGGCTGTTTTAGTGTTTAGTGAAGGACAGATAGGATACACTCCAGTGATGCCCTTAAGCAGCGCAATATTAAATGCCCCATTCATCATGGAATGCATTGGAGGGGTGGGGACAAAGAGAGCCACCAGCGATTTGAGCAATTTTCTGGTCGTGGGAACTGCTCCGTTTTGGGTCTTCACTCTTTCCTATTTTCTCTTCATCCATTCACACTTCTATCCATTCTTTCGGCAACTGACTAACATGGCATGCCGGATTTTCTTTGGGTCATAGCCTGTGGTACAAATCATTAGCTGACACTTGGAAATATTCACTTTCGAGACAGCAGCTTTCATGAAACACCAAAAGAATAACAGGGACCAGTTCTGACCCTGAAAAATGAACATGACCTCGGTATGCACAGCTGCTTGTCACTTCAACTCCCATTTTGTCTTTTCAACTTGTTTCCTTCTGGTCAAGATAACATGACACAGTAAGGAAGAGAAAGACCTCCGCCTGAAGAAAGAGGACTCTATTCTCAGACACTTAGCGGTCACTGAGATAAACAAAAAATTTTGTCTGGAGTGCATCTTACATACAAAAAGAACTGATTAGACTGCGGCTAAATGAAATACAAGAGAAGCTCAAACATTCTGAAATGAGTCACCAAACCTGAACTTGACCTGACCTGCCAAAAGCA
This sequence comes from Pelmatolapia mariae, assembly GCF_036321145.2. NCBI lineage: Eukaryota > Metazoa > Chordata > Actinopteri > Cichliformes > Cichlidae > Pelmatolapia > Pelmatolapia mariae. The sequence goes on along the minus strand of NC_086235.1, from coordinate 20,604,402 downwards.
CAGGAAACTAGCATATGCAGACAATATCAAGAACTGCAAATGGAAAGTAAAGAGTTTTTTTAATTGCGTTTATGAGCATGTGCGTGCATGAAAGTGAAGCAGCAAAAATTGCTGACCTACTACGACCTACTACGAAACTGAATCAGCGTGAAGACCTGATGCTAGCTGCCCCGACTGTAGCTGTTCTATGGGTGTGCATTTTTGTGTCCTTATTAGCTCTCAGAAATAAACTGCATAAATGACAAAGATTGCTTTTAGAAAACAAACAGTTCTTTTGTGAGTTAAAGTTTTGTCTTGCCAGGAAGAGGCTTTGAAGGAGGGTTTAGCCCTTCATCTGTGTAACAGCAGTCTGAACTGCATCCATGTTGGCCCTCACGCTGAATCCAACTTTCCACTGGAGAGAAGTGACAGATTTCTGTGTTGACACCATCCTATCTCTGAGGAAGGCCTGTGGATGGAGTGCTAAAATGATGAATTCGTATCTCGTGGGATAATGTTTGGGTGTTAACATTATATATGAGTCCTTTTACAAGCTGGGCTTGAGGTCTGAATATGACAGCAGAAACTGTTTATTAGTCAGGAAAATTTGATTTTTGTCATCCCGCACGCAAAGTCATAGAGTATGACAGCAATTAATAAGGATTTATTGGTTTGCAAAAGGACTTTTGGTGTTGGGAAAGAAAAAATAGCACATATCTGGAAACCATATATATGGAAACATTTAAAGTTGTATTTAACGGTAACAGCTGTTCTACACACAAATAAAAAAAAGTGTTACATATGCCACCTATACTGTTAACACAGAAATTCAAGTGACACTGAATGAATTATCATCAAGCCAACAAAAGTGCCAAAAACTGCAGTTCCTCTAATGGCCACATGAGGCTGTAACATTTTTACAGCCAGAATAGAAAATTTACTTTAGCGTCTATAAATTATTTAATTGTTTACAACACTCATACAATGGGTGACTTTTTTAAAAAAGCATCCATCCATCCATCTATCTTCTAAAGCAATTATGCAAAGAAGCTGGATCCTTTCCCAGCTGTCTTACGGTGCGTTCACACCGAACGCGATAGAGGCGGCCAGAGCGTCAGGTTTACATGTAAAGTCAATGGAAAGAGCGCGATGACACGCGATTGCGCGTCGGGCAAAAATTCGGAAGCAGATTTGCGTCGCCAAAACGCCAAAACGCCTGAAACGCGCGTCAGTGTAGCGCGTCTGGCGCGTTTGACTCGCGAAGAAAACCACGCGTGTCAGATCTTGTGTTGCATTTTGTGCACACGCGCGTATCGCGCCAACCACTCGAGTTGGAAAATCTGAACTCCGGCATCAAATCGCGCCGCGACAACCAATCAGGAGCCTGGTGACATGGCTGTAACTAGGTCAAAGGGGCAGATCCAGCCAAAGCCCTTCATTCATCATTCAGTATGGAGGAAAAGCTCATCAGTGCCGTGGCTAATCATCCAGAGCTATATGATGCCAGCTGCTACTTCTACCGAGACAGGAATAAAAAGGCCCTAGCTTGGAGGCACATAAGTGAGGGGATTGGGCAACCTGGTAAGTTCATTCATTCTTCTTTTAAATTTTCAGACTGACCCGATGAAGCCGCGCAAAAGCTAGCAAGCCCGCCTACTGTCCTGTTATTTTCCCACTGATGTACAAATACCTTTCCGCTAACAAGATAATGTCTTTATTCAGAGGACATCTGCAGCACAACACATCTGGCACAACTTCCTCCCACATTCCTCCCACATTTCCGGTTCACGCGCGTCAAAATATGCAATTTTGCGGCGCGATGGATTTGTGTTGGACACGCGTCGAGGTGCGAATGTGCACGCGTCAAATTAGGGGTGGGGTACACTCTGGACAGGCTGCCAGTCTATTGTATTCGGTCTCACACTCACATCTACTGCACGACCAGTATAGAATTACCATTTAAACTAACACCCTACATGTCTTAGGACTGTGGGAGGAAGCTGGAGTATGTGGTAGAAGCCCTCACAGGCACACAACGAACACGCAAACTCCAAGCAGAAAGGCGCCAATAACCCTTTGCTAGGCTTCACCTCCGCTAATTAGAGTCACTGAACAGAGGACTCGCAGCTGTATTTGTTTTGTTGGCACCTTCTGGAGCATTTTTAATGCAATTATCTGAAAAATAATATGCTTGCTGTGCAGTACAGCATGCCCAACATGTTGAAATTATAGTACTTCATTAGACTGTTAATTAGCGCTAATTATCCTGTTTCCATGTCTGTGCATCACACCCCTACAGTCTATGGATGCAGCTTGCTAACCTAGCTTGCTAGCGTTAGCTGATAACTTAGCATTTTAAACCAAAATAAGGTCAACAAGTTTTGTTTTAAATGACAACATAACGATTGATTTTTTAAAATAACACATTAATGTAATGTGTTACTGTACTAAATTCAGAAAGTACATTACAATTATTTTGTTACTTGTTACTTTTTTTTTCCTGTAGACTTTCATTACTGATTTCAGTTTTTGTGCTGGGAGGAGGAAAATGGTGGAGTGATCTATAGCTTTTAAGGAATGGAGACATTCCACCACAGACAGATAATACTTGTATTTTTATTTATTTTTTACTTTTATTTTTATTGCACAGAAGGACAAGATCATTATGCTGAAACAACTGCATTATACTGCTAACAAAACTTTGGCTCTTTGCAAGTGTCTGCACAGACAGCAGTCTAACAAGAAGCTAGCCAAGGATTTGCTTTGTGTTGTCAGTTTTGTGTTCATACATAAAAACTAAAACATCCCATCTGTGTCTTCATTACAATTAGGGATTTCTATTAGTGTGTGGACCTGTAAGTTTATATTGCTAACTGGAAATTATGCGGTGCAATGAATGCAATGTGTGTATAAATATTTTCTTGTGTAGAGTAAAAGACATGGGTACTCCCCACATTCACAGCAGAGCCCAGCATGTATCCCGCACAATACGACTATGATAAGTTTACAATGTGCCTCCTGTGAGACTAGTTTACCCAAAGACCAGGACAGCCTCATGGGCCTCAGTCTAGACACAACAAACGTCTGTCCACACTCGCCTGTTTGTCAGCCCTGTCACATTTTCACTCCCCAGGCACCAGGGCAGCCATGCGTGCTCCCCCCCTCGTTTAACGATGACACGGCAGATAAATAAAATGGATCTACACTGGGGGTGAGTATGGTGGGAGAGGAACGGAAACTATTCAAGCGACGCAATCCCAACAAAAGGCCCAAGCGCTCAGGAATTCCGTGCCGCAATCACTCACTTGCACTACAGTAGGGAAGGAAAGGAGACGAGCAAAGCACGCAGATAAAGAGCTTGTCTATCTCTATGTTTCCATGTAATTTCATGTTGTTTGGATAGCGACGGACTGGCTGTCTCTTTCCTACTCTTCCTAGGCTAAAAAAAGAGCTGAAGTCATAATTAGCACACTAGCTTCACAAATAACATAATATACACCTTCTCAGATGATGCGCTGACAGATGTAATGGGTGGAATCAGCTCAACCTCACACATGGAGGGAAGGGACACACACGCACACACGTACACACTCCATCTCCCACATAGAATCATGGCGTTTCATCAAGTGCTGTGAATTATTGGGTCTCATCGATGTGAAATAATTGAATTTTCCATTCTTTCATGAGCAGTGGTGACAGGTAACCACAAAACACTGGGGTCTATCTAATTAATAGTCTCTATGTGACACATGCCTCGCTCCTTATGGTGCGCAGTCGAAAAGCTGCGCTTACTCACAGACGGGGACCCACATGTGTGAGCAACATACTCAGACTTATAGATAAAAAGGCGCACGGCAACACATACAGTGACACTTGCAGACCCCACACTTTTGCTGGCCTCACACACACACAGCCAGCATTTGTGTTTCATTAAACCTCAAGCACCATGCCTCCACTCGGTGGTTAGTCGTCACACAGACATCTTTGATGTGATTCGCGACAAAGACACATTTGTTTGGCTTTGTAATAAAAACAATATTCCATCTTACATTTTATAATTATGTCTCAGCTTTCAATAGCACCCTCTCCCCCACGACCCCCTCCTCTCCTGGCCTAAAAATACGCCTGTTAGGCTCCAAGCCCTCGCAGCTCAGAGCGCAGCAGTAAAAACTCTGATCAGAATCAGATGGGGGACACACATGAGTGGGGTAACATCACAGCTCAGTGAGGCCTGTGGAAAGTCTTATCACAGACCTGGTGCAAACCTCCTTTTAACTCGCTTTCTAACCGCAAATATCGCCGAGATTAGGACGTCAGCGTAGACACGGCCAAGCTTGATGTATTGATGGATTACGATCCCAGTCATTATACTGGGATAAAGACTCTTTATTGGTGTTTTATTACACATATTTCAAAATTAACAGGACTTGATCGTCAAGAAAGCATTTCACATGTACTACATAATAAAAATACATGGAAACATCTGTCTGCCAGGAGCAAGGTTGCCATCTACAGCTCAAAACAACGACGTTAATCACTCAGAGAGAAGTGTGCCTAGGCAAGAAGCAAATGGGAGAAATTACTGAGAAACAGCTATTAAAATATCAAAGATGAGTGATGGAATAATGTGGTAAGTAGCACCATACAAGCAATACATTCATTTGAGCTGAAAGCTCCTTTTGGAGATCACTGCTTGTTTTTGATAACTGCATAGATACAGCACAGACACAGTTGTATTCGGTCATTAAAATATTAACACTCTAATAATTACTGTACAGTGTCATCAAGTCTATAACTCTATCAGGTAAATTTCTTCTCAGCATTAATCTCGAAGCATGCGCGAGCCAGAAAATGCTGGCGTCTTTAAAGGGTTGCCTATACTAACACAATGGATCTATTCACACAACTGCTTTATCTGCCAGTCTAGATAACAGCGCTTTCTACAGATTACATACTTGTGCACCTATCTATCATCTTTTGGCCCCGTCTAGCAACAGTAGTCACAATACAGCTTCACTGTATCAATTCAGCTCGTTTCCATTCGAATAATCTGCTCAGTTCATCTAAGGTACGTACGCTGGCTGTTATTAGGCCACGCTCTGCGTAATGACTACCTCTAGATTTATGGTATAATCGCAACAGTCTACTTGCCTATTGGTAATTGCTTCCAGTAATACCACCATAATACCGCAGCAATTTGCCCCTCGATTAACGTATCCATCTGCACTGTGGAGACTTTTACAGGCATCAAATTGGGCGCAGTTACGCTTTTAATGGGGACATTCTTTTCGCCATCAGGCCAGCAAAACCTTCAGAGGTGAGCCCAGTCCTTTCAAGCGTCCAAGCGAAAGATTTACTGTTTAAGCAGCTTATGCTACTGACATATATGATCTCATTTACCTCCTCCTCTCAAAGCACTGCGATGATACAGCTTTGTTTTTGTTGGTTTACACCGTGTCCAGGGCAACTGTTGTGTCTTTAGTTGTTTGGGCAAAGATGAGGAAAGCAATGGTATCATGAACTGGCTGTACCTCCTCCTCTTTCTCTGTGTTTCCTCTTTGTTCTCTCACTTTTTATGTCTCCTGTTTATTTACAGTCTCTCTTGTTGTCCTTCAGTTTGTGAGTTTTATGCACGACACCTTCGTCCCGGACTATTTGCCAGTGATTGTGTATGACTGTTTTTATAAGTTCATCCCCATCCTGTATATCTGTTCTAGTTCACGAGTCGTTTTCTACAAGAGCATTCAGCCTGTTAGGCTCGCTCTCCGTCTGCCATCAGTCCTCTGTCTGCCTACCTGACAACTCAGTTTCCCCCCAGGGCTGCACGCTCCATCTTCAAAGATCCATCCACTCCAATTACCTGACTATTCACAACAAGCTACTTTTAATCATTGCCAACTTCAGTGTGTGCGTCTTGCCTCTTGGGGTCCTGAAATTTTCAATCAACATAACAAATGGCGGTGATTAAAGTGTGTCTGCATGTGGTGTGCATTGCAGGAGGTCTTTCCTGATGGTATCAGGAAACTGGAAATCTTAACTGACCTCAGAGCCGCAGTCAACACAGCAGTCCTTCTAGTACAGCAACTTGTATTAACATAGGTAGGATGATATTAACGGTGATCTTTAAAAATCATAGAAAGTAACTAAAAGTAGTGTACTTATACAAAGAAAATACTTTTAAAAAAATTCACACCAATGTTAATTTTTGCATACATACAATGAGCTTATAAAACAAATTTACAATACCAGCATAAACTGCAGCTATTCATTCACTGGCCATTTTATTATGTACCCCTGTTCACCTTCTTTTTTACACAAAAATGTAATCAATATATACTCAACACATTCAGGCATGTAGACAAGGTCAAGGCAACCTGCTGAAGTTTAAACTGAAGATCAGATGAGGGCTAAAGGTGATTTAAGTAACTCTGAATGCTGCTTCAAGCCGACAGGAAGGCAGCATTTATTAAACCAATGTACGCAGAAGAGCATCTCTTGAAGCAGATGGGCTACAGAGGCCCACACCAGGTGCAACGAAATACGATTCACAAGGCTCACCAACATTGGAGAACAGAAGAGTGGAAAAATGTCATCTAGCTTGATGAGAGTTCTGCTGCAACATTCAGAATTTGGTGTAAACAACATGAAAGCATGGATCCATCCCACTGGTCCATGGTTCAAGCTAGTGGTGGTGGTGTAATGATGCTGGGGATATTTTAGCACACATTTGACTCATTAGTGACTGTGCATCATTTAAACACCACAGACTAACTGCTTATTTCAGCAGGATAAGACGCCATGTCACAAAGTTCAAATCATGTCAAAGTGCTTTAAAGAAACAGGACAACGAGTTCACTGTACTCAAATTGCCTCAATGGTCATCAGATCCTGTCAGATCCAGTCACCTCTGGGATGTAGTGGAATGGGAAAGTCACATCCTGTATGTGTAGCCAACAAATCAGCAACAACTGTGATGCTATCATGTCAATATGAACCAAAATATTTCCAGCACCTTGTTGAATCTGTGCATGTTTTAACTAACTGGTACCAGCCCTTAAATTTCAGGAAGAAAGTCGAGATAGTGAAAAACATCGCTCACTTTTCCACACCTATTTTATTTTCTACAAAACACTGAGCTATTGTACTGCAGGCAGCACTTCATGAAAGGAAGCTGTAACACCAACAAAAGAGCCACACACATCTATTGTATCTCATCCACCAGTCTGCGCTTAAGTCTATGTGTATCAAAGATCAGACAGAGCTTTATCATGCGCTCATCTTGTCAGCGTCAAATCTTCAGTGTCGCTGTAACTCGGCGAGCGCAGGTAAAGCTACTCTTCTCCTCTCCCATTTCAGGATTCACGCCAGAGTGGGTTCACATACTGAAAGGGTCTGCTGGCTCGTGAAGGGGGGGGGGGGTCTGATGATATGTCATATATTAGTATTTTTTTACACTGGAGGCTCAGTTACCCTCTGCAACAATGGAAGTGTGTATGTGTGTGAAATGCATTCTGGCCCAAACAGCCTTACAGTCTTTTAAGTATAAAGTATTTTAGACTTTATGTTGCTGCAGAGTTAAATACACAATACGTCCTATTGAAAATGTTTTTTTTCCTTTTTTTCTAAAGGAAAGTTTGTTTTTCATCGCCTGAGTTCATGTAAATCAAACATATTCTCTGCACATATTAATAAAAACTGAATTTGAGAATTCAATCAGCATGCCCCCTGAAATGGAATACTTCCACCATGGATGACAATAACAGTAACCTTACAGCAGGGAACTGGCTAACGCGTCTCATTAACTTACCATAAAATAACACTGCAAGGCCAAAAAAACAGGGTGTTTCTCTCCACACACTGAACTCAGCTTGTTTCTTGCTTGGGTTCAGTATATTGCTGCGGTTCCACCGCCTAGCAAAAGCTAGAATTTTGACATTTTCCATGGTTGCACAAGAACATGTGAGTCATATTCATTTTAAATATGGTTTGGACTGTGGTGAATATTAAGCGCACAACTAATGAAAACAACTGGGAAAACACAGTGCCATCCCTGAGAACTACCAGAGAATCAATAAGACTGCAACCTCTAAGCTGATTTTATTTTCTCCTTTTGGAACAATGTGAACAAAACAAATCAAACTTGAGTCACGCGTATTCGGTTTTTTATAATTGTATTACATCGGGAAAACCTTGGCTAGCAGTACTGTAAGCCATTACAAGGCGATCCTATTATTTTCTCATAAGCTCCTTATCCAGGTACTAGGGAAAAAAAAGAAAAAAGAAAAGAACAACATCCAGTTTGCAAAAACCTCTTTCCTACTATAAAAATGCAGAGAAGTTGCTAACTGTTGTATCCTCTAAGTCCATTTTTATCACACTCTTGCAGAAGTTGTCCTTGTTCCACAGTAGGACAAAGCAGTGCTCCTTTCCTGCCTCCCAGTGGAAAATTTGCAGTATGTTTTACATTTACGTTATTCCCCGAACCTCCCTCTCTTCATTCCCCAGAAATTTTGGCACATACTAAACACGATCGCTCTCAGCAACATCACAAGTGTTTATTTCTCATCTATACATTTGCTTTCATTTGTATGCAGAAATGGCAAGTTACCAGGCGAGATAACAATGGCCGATCTGCCTGACAACATGGTGAGGCTTCGATGTGCATGTGGACCTAACATAGGATGTATTAGCATCACATGGTAAATAAAGGTAATGTGCAAAAAAGGTTAAAAAAAAGTTATTAAAGTCTATAGAAAATTTTCTGTCAGATTACCTAAATTCAAATCATTGCACTCATCTGGGACAATGCTCTTAATAAACTTTAGACACAGCAACTGTAATTCAAGCATTTAGCCACTAGAGGTCAGACTGACCTAATGCTTAAACACATAGCACCCAACAATTTCTATTCCTGAAGCAGTTGCATTGCCGCATGTGAGAGGCCTTTAACACTGTGCACCATGTTTAGCATATTACCAGTCAACAGCTTATTGTTTGGTGAAGCAGAATCAAGAGAAATGAGAAGATAATGTTGCATGTTTATAAAAATGAACAAAAACAAAGGTATTTTATGTAATAACCCATTACTGTACAAGGTTAAGTTACAGCAGCTTTTGCTGTGTCATCAAATTTGAGAGAGCACTTAATTACAGCGATTCAACTTATCTGACAGCAAGCACCTCTCAGCTGTGAAGTCCTTGAACATGTTTCCAAATCCCTATCAGCATGTGGAGCAACTCTGAACAGATGACCACATGTTTTAGCCTTGTGGACAGCAGCAGGGAAAAAAGATGAATATCTCCTTTAGGGATCAATATACTATCACAAGCTCACCAGCCCTGCCAAGGATCATCAGTCATCTTGGCATGCATTTGGTCATAGCTACAGAGTTTTTGCCAAGACCTTCTTTCTAGTTGAGGCCCAAAAAATCCTCACAAGGGTCCACCAAGGCACCACATGATACGTGTTAGCATCACCTTTAATCAACTTTACAGTAGTGAGGCAGTCAACTCAGAGGCGGCGGTCTCTGGAGAGCTACGTGACCAGGCCTCGACAGAGGATCAGAAATGCATTCGTTTCTTTGAATTACTGCCATAGACCAAAGTGTAAAAGCCACAGGGGGAATACGCCTGGGTTTCAGAGCTATGATCAAGGAGGGTCATCACAGACCACCAGCATCCTGCTTTCTGGTTATATTTATTACTACTCTCCTGGGTCATGTCTGTTGAACCCTGCCTTCTAAAAATGGTGTTCCCAAACCAAACTGCATTCATAATTACTTTGCAAGAAGACCCATTTTCTCTAGCACAAGACTGTCATACACCAGATGAAGGATCAGCTACCATGTCAGGGCATTTTTCTTTCAGATTTTCTTTTCACTTTCCACTGTGCTCCAGATGTAGCTCACGAGGAAGAATGGGTTGTCTGTAACTCGGGAGGTCGGTGGTCTGATTCCAAACTCCTGTAGAGTATGATTAAGCAAGATACTGAACCCTGAGTTGCCCCTAATGTATCTATTAGACCAGGGGTGGCCAACTCCAGGCCTCGAGAGCCGGTGTCCTGTAAGTTTTAGATGTGTTCTTGATCCATCAGAGCTGATTTAAATGGCTAAATTACCTCCTCAACATTTTTTGAAGTTCTCCAGAGGCTGGTAATGAACTAATCATTTGATTCAGGTCTGTTGACCCAGGGTGTTATCTAAAACCTGCAGAACACCGGCTCTGGAGGCCTGGAGTTCGACACCCCTGTACTAGACTGTAAATTTGTGGATGTTAGGTTAAAAACACTTACGCATAGAATAAAGAAAACATATGTATGTGAATGGGTAAATGACCACTGTAGCAGAAATTACCTTGAATACTTAAATAGGGCAAAAAAGTGTTATATCAAAACCAGTCCGTCACATTTGGGCACAAAATTAAGGTGCTTAATTCAAAATTAAGCACCTTAGAATTAAGCACCTTAATTTTGTGCTTTTGTTACGCACCTTTGAAGCTTCTACCTGAGCATGCAGAGTCCTGCCTCATTTAATATAGGAGCTATTGCCTGAAAACACTCAGAAAGACACAAAAGGAACAAGTATGCCTAAAACATATACAGTTTCCATCTAATTTTGTTACATAATTATACTGTAATATCTATGAGAAATTTACTTGGTTGGTATCGTTCAGTTTATATCAAGCATATTTTTCTTGATTAATTATTGGACCAGACAAACCATTGATTTTTTTATATTTCTGTTGCATTTTAGTAAAAAAATATTAAGTCATGTCATGTTATGAGGGCAAAGAAAGTGTTTTTGAGTGAAGGAAAGATACCATAAATGACAAGTATTTTGATTCTAAATATCTAATAAACATTAAAAGCAAAGGGAATTAAAACTATACTGACAACGCTGTTCAGCTGATTGGAAATTTTTTGCAACACAAAAGAAAAGAAAAACTTTGTGTTTAAATAATATTTTCTAAAGATTTCTTTTATATATTAGCGGACTCACAAAAGCCAATTCAAGCCCAGGACCCTCATGCTGTGAGGAGACAGCGTCACGGTTGCCGTGACGAAACATTACATTAAAAGAGCAATTAATTTGATAAAATGTTGCAGCTTTGAAACCGAACACCTAAAATGTCGCAGCTTCAGTCTGTGTAACCGCGCGGGAATCGCTGACACGCAGTGAAAAAGAAATGCGACCCTCTGAATGACCCTGGTGAACAGATCCTGCTAACAAGCAGAAGTGTCTCACTGCTGTGACAGGAGAGTGGAGAGCACAGACTTGCGTAGATGTGTGTGTCACCACAGAGCAACAGCTCTAAGGAGACCGAAGAGAGACTGAAGCACTATTACTAGAAACCATGTTAGTCACAAGGAAATAAAAAGACTGCACTACAGGTTGCCGTTCCTCAAAGAAGTACTGCTTGACAATCATTTGTTAGCTATGAAAATTTTTTTGTAGTATTAGCTGTAACACAGAACTGTCGCGATTCAGATTTGAATGACATAAACGGTGTACGTGACGCTTTAAATCTACAAGTGTGACCATAAGGTACTTTACTCAAGAGAATCACCACGCAGATAAACATTACTACAACGCAGAGACAAACTGCGAGGAACAAGTGACAGATAGTAGCAGAGGGAATGCTTCACCACAAAAAATATTCAGACAGCACATTCAGTTTAGAAAGAAGCATTACATCCTGCATCTGCACGTACAGAATGACAAGCTCTCAGAGCCTCCACTGAATTAAACTTTACATCAGGTGTCATTTCCACTGACACTCATCCATCTCAAGTCATGGTGGCAGAACTGGCGTGAAGGAACGTAAACACACACATGCACTCCTGACACAGGCGAAGTAAATCAAATGAGCCACTTTGCGATTCTACGCTTGTCAGAGTGAGCAACATGACTCGCTAGCTGAAAACATCTGGCATTCCAGTGCAAACAGGAAGAGCAAATTCCTTTAACAGCTACTAAAGTGCTCTTTAATGCAAATCAAACCAAATTCCACTGCATACACAACGCAGGCCTCTGCAGGTGTGCGTATATACAATGCTTTCCATCAGTTCAAGTCAACCCTGTTACATGTTGAAGAAAATGTACATTTTTACATCTTTAGTTAACTTTAGGGCAACAGAATCTCTGCAACCATAAGAGAAAAGAGAAATTATCCAGTGAACAGCAGTTCTCTGGGTCTTGTTGATGCACGATGTAAGAGGGGAATAGCCAGACTGCTTTGAGCTGACTGGAAGGCAAGAGTAACTCAAATAACCATAACTTGGTTTACAACCAATGCATGTGGAAGAGCATCTCTGAACGCACAACACATGAAACCATGAACCAGACGGGCTACAACAAAACCGAGACCACACTAGGTGCCACTTCGGTCAAATTGAGGTTACAGTCCACACAAACTTGCTAAACTGGAAATAGAAGATTAGAAAACCATTGCCTGGTTGATGAGAGTCAATTTCTGCTGCAACATTTAGATGGTAGGGTCAGAATCTGCTGTAAAGGAAGATGAAAGCATGGATCCATCCTGCCTTAGATTAACTTCAGGCTGGTGCTTGTGGTTTAATGATATGAAGGATATTTTCTTGGCACAATTTGGGCCCCTTAGTACCAGCTGAGCATTGTTTAAATGCCAAAGATCACCTGAGTATTGTTACAGACCATGTCCAACTCTTTTTTTTTTAATGGCTCAACTTAGATTCTCATTGAATTCAGTGTACTCAAAAGGCCTCCACAGTCACCAGATCTCAGTCCAATGAAGCGCTTTTGGGATGTGGTGGAACAGGTCATTCACATTGTGGATGTTCAGGCATTTATTATTTTTAATTCACCAAATACAAATTCCAAGTAACACACTCTGTAACTGTAACCAAACTGTGTGTGCTTAGGAAGGGCAGATGTAGTGCATGCTCTTTGCATGAGTAGGTAGGTGGCCTGTGGGAAATTTGTGTACAGGGCTCATGGCCATGATAATCCATCCATGTTTGCCATTAAGCACTTTCCCACTTTTAGCAACATTTTTTCCCCACAACTCATAGAAAATGTGTCAGAACACAGTGAATTTGACTGTATGCAGGTGGCCAAAGAAAGCAGCTGCAGTAATAGTAGTGCTGTAAAAGAACCAATTTCCCTTTTTTCCCACCTAAAAAAAGCAGGAGGCACAACATCAACTGAACATGCCATAAGCCTTCAAAGTAAAGTATTTTTTTAAGTTGTGCTATGAGGTGTTTCTTCCAGTTGTACAAAAATACACAATATGCATGTTTTTTATTCCACATAGCCTAAAAAATATATAGTGAAAAATGTGTAGTTTCAGCTGCAGACTTCATTTTAGTGTTATCTGAAATCGCAGTTCAGAGGTTTGCCAAATGCATCACATAAAAACACTCATACATGCAGACTCATAATCAGCACTAGGATCAATGGTAGTTTTACACTGGAAAAACTAATGGACCGCATCTGCCTTGGAAAACCATTCACTCTGCTCTATTAAACAACAAATTTTACACAGATTTGTAACTTGCGACTTTGTATGTAAGTCATATCGGGCTGCGAGATTACCCAGAAGCTCCATGGCATCGTCCTCGTCCTCGATCTCCTCTTCCACAACAGAGGGGGTGGGGCTGTGGACTGAATCAAAGGAGTCCTGGGACAACATGGCAGCCAGAAGCTTCTTATGATGCTGCTGCTGCTGCTTTAGCCCTTTGCTCTTTGCTTCCATCTTCAGGCTAAAGGTGAAATAAAAAAGTCTTAGCAAGAAAAATAGCATAAAGTAATACTTTTCAATCCTCATACAAACTGAATCACGATTTAATACTTATTAGCAAGTAATTACATTGTCGCTCACTTCTGTAAAGCATTTTAAAGTTGAATAGGTCATGAATCTGGAGCTATTATCTTCTGCAATAATATGCTTTGAGTTTCTGGGAAACACGTGGAGAAAAATAATATGTTTTATAATAACAGTGTTCCGACAGTAATTATATACTCTCATCCTAATCTGTTAGAGTTGTATCTAAGCAGACTCGAGCTTCCTAGCAAGAACCAAATAATGCATCTGCCCCAGTGCTATGCACATGCGTGACTATTTTTAAAAAGGTGTTTCACCAATCATTGCACTTGGTAGTCATTCCATGGCTGGCACAGACAAAACAGAGTACAGTTATATGAAGTGTCATGAAGGTGCAGTGCACCTTGCTATACCTGGGTAGCAGGACGAAGATAAGACAAGATAATTGCTCTGAGGTGAGCAACAGAGCAAAAGTTCCAACACTACCCACAAACCATTAGGCGTTTAGAGGATGTCAGGTTGAAAAGGGAATCTAAGCTCAGGATTTATAAGCATGTAGGTGTTGAAAGCACCCCCTGCAGTTTTCACCCAACGGGGGAGCCAATGATCAAATCCAAACGAGTTACTTACTGCTTGAATCTTTTAAATATTCAAGAATGGGAAAGATATACAGACTTACATACTCTATTTAATATCTTTTTTTTAAAGGATCGTTAAATATTTATAAAATCTGAATACTATATTTCTAAAATTATTTCTTCTTATATCATAGCCAATAGTATTACTGCTTTGTTCCAGCACGTCTGGCTTCTGTTTACATTTCAACATTGTCTTCAGCCTCCGCTATTTGTTTTATTATAAAGGCTTGCGCTAACATTTCCCACATGGTAATTTATAAACATTACGTGCTGATTGCCACGGGTGTATCCATGGAAATCACGATAAAGCCATCCATACGTCAACATTTGTGGAACGAGGATCACAGTTCTGAGACTGTATTCAATTAAAATAATAACTGGATGAAAAAAAAGAATTCTTTTCTTCATATTTCTGTTCCCACACGCAACAGCGTCTTCATTTTCCTTTACAGTTAAGAGATACACATACCACATTGAAAGCTGGCTTCCTCTTACCTCTATATTGGCGAAATTAATTTTCATATCCCAGTGGCCGAGGGCGTGGATTATAGGGGTGGAAGATTTAATTTGATGCTAATCTCGGTTTAATGACTTCTATTTACAGCTAATGTGAAAGGGTCAAAAGATGACTGATATTTCTTCATACCCTCCATGTGGTATTTATGCTAATAGTATCTCCTAATACAAGTAATGTGGTTGGTATGGGGTATTTTTTTATAGCTTTTGTCTTTGGGTAAAGAAAAAAGAACAAAAAAAGTTGGAACATTTTGCTGTGATTGCAAACAGTCAGGTTTAACCTAAGGCTAAACTTTCCAACATTGCGGCAAGAATCTAAGATGAGAACAGCAAACAAAGCAGGAAAGTAATAATTGTGAAAAATAGAAGTAAACAAAAAAAGAGAGAGGCTGCTCGGCTAGCTTGTGTGGAGACAGTGTTATTACTTTTATGTGTTGTATAATGGGCCCACATCTAATATGAAAATCTCAGGCCCACTGTGCCTCCCTGTAGCTATACCAGAGTCAGCAATTCTTTTTCACCACAGGAGCCAAAACATTAAACACAATAAATATGACAAAAAATGCAGCTTTACGGCACTCTCTCTTCCTGTCTGAGTGACCAATAAGTAATCAGAACCCATAGAAGCTAATGTCTTTATATTTTTGTTAACAGAAAAAAACTTGTGTTCCTGCTATACGCTAAATGTGGAAGCCTCGCTCCACCGGAGAGTGAAAAAAAACAACTCCTTGAATAAACTTTGGCCACAGTTCATTCTTGATTTCCCAAGTGCACTTTGCACTTATCCCTCTGGAAACTGCAGCCCATCATACAGAGAATGGACACAACCTGTCACTTTCTCTTATGGTCATAAATGACAGGTGGGCTGGAATGAGGGACAGAAGCAATAAGTTTGTAAGTGAAAGCAAGTAAACTTGCAAAAGTCAGAGCTAGAAGATGGACTGCCTAGACGAAAAAAAAGGTCAAATACATGAGGAAGAAATAAAAACATATGTGCTTTCAGATTGCAGATAGAAGTTTTAATTTTTTTTTTTGGCAGAGCTGAGTTGAAAATGTTAAAATTTTCATTGGGATTGTCTCGGATGGACAGGAGTAGAAATGAGTATATCACAGGGGCAGCTCTTGGGGAGGTTAAGCAGACAACGTTGGAGAGGTTAGAGAGCAGTGAGCATGGCGGTTCATGGATGTAGTGATGGGGTATATGCAGAGGGTTGGTGTGACAGAAGAGCATGCTGGGTGAGATGAAGTCATATGAACCGCTGACTCGGGCCCCTAAAGGAAGCAGCCAAAAGAAGAAGAAACTGAACGCCTATGAGCACCATGAAGGGACGCCCCATTAAAGCTCACATGGGATTTTAAGCGAGGGCACTGCTGGTCTTTGCCAGTTTTCCATTAGATCAGTGGTCATTTTTAGCTTCTCTAATTATAAACGTGACCAGTGGATTTAAAAATCTCTAGCCATGACATTTTATGTCATTTAGTATTACGACTTTTAATAGAAACATGACACTAGGCTGGGTCAGAAAACAGCTTGGAGTAATTGAAAGTGATGTGGATCCCCAAACAGAATGTGATAAGGGAGCAAGTTCCCAGTAAATGCAATTAAGAGTTGATATAAATGATCTATGTGATGAGCCAGGTACTCCTGTAGTTAATGAGAGAAGAGGCTGTGATTATATTGGGACACGACACCATCCCAAACAAACAGCGGCTCGCGTTTCTCACAGTCTTAATAGGTAAATACAAAACATCTCACTTACACGCACACACACAGAGCAGAGCTCATCAGTGAGCCCACACACACATCCCTATCTCCCAGCTCAGGGTTTAAACTAAGTGATTTCTCCCTATAATCCACCCATACAGTAACCTAATGAGATTAACACTGTGTGTATGTCAGCTCAGGCCTGAACATGATTTATGGTTTTATATCCATTCCTCCTTTAATTTGTCATATCAGAAGCACATGCATGCACTTGTGTGTGCACTCTAACACACATGCGCCGCCCTTGTCTTATCCATGTGGGGGGTAACTCGTTGGCATAATGCATTCCCAGAAGCAGAATATTTGTCCCCACAGTGACACATCACTCCGTGGCTTTCACACAGCACCACAAGTTTGTCACACTCCTCATAGGTAAACACAAAACATCTCATTTACACAAACACATATATCTGGTTCTGTTGGGACCATAATTTGTGTCCCCTTAGTGACAAAAGTCCTTATGGATGAGTGAGCTGTTAGGTAAAAGTCCCCGCCAGATAGAAAAACATACGCATGAGTGCACACACACACACACACACACACACACACACACACACACACACACACACACAGGGCAATAGCCTCATCTAACAACCAAGTCCACTTGACTTGGAACTTAAAGAGTTTTTTTAAAGATGACAAATGATTTGACAATGCAATGCACGACGCAGTTACACTGTCAAAAAGGGGCCATTTTTAAAATAACAAGCAGAAAATTTCTTGGCCTTGAGGACACAGAAATGAGGTTAGCTTTAATTTGAAATTGGGTTGAAGCAGTATCATGGCAAGCATGTTTGATCGCGCCTTTGAAATGGGATTATCAAACCCATTCAGATGGGCATTCCTCAGGCAGCCAGAGTTAGAAGTCTACCTCCTCCTATTTAAAGAGCCAACAAGAGCTTTGTGAAGTTTCTGAAGTTTTAAACTTTTTGCATTAAGTGATTCAGACGCACACACTTGCACGCACACATACACTCATGTAGATGACGTCACAAATATACTATATTCCCAATCACTAACCTCCCAGCAGGGCTGCTGTCTCCACTCCAACATACTTCAGTTTTAGACCGAGGGACGGGAGGGTGCAGCATTTCCGCAGCCAGTGGGTCTGCGTCATCTTCGTCCCGACCAACCCACTCCCCCACCACCCGAGGGCGCAGAACTGCGTTATATCCCACCAAGTTCTAAAACAGAAATGCATATTTAAAACAGCAGGAAAGAGCAGACAGAAAGGGAAAGATAAAATGAAAAGAAGCAGAGGTGGAGGTGAGAGGAGTCAGAGAACTGCTATGAATCTCTATCTTAACACTGTGTACTTTTAATTCAAAAAGAAACCCTTCATTATTAAATAATAATGGAGTTTTTTAAAATAATAAAGTTGAGAAAAAGAGCAGAGTGTTGTCTGATATCTGCCTCCCAAGCTGCCTCTGTACACATTTGCACGATTCAGTGTGCAAATGCAAAAATACTTATCCTCATCTTTCACAAAATCCAGAAGGAATTCTATTGTCTCTGCACGATCTCAGCAGGTATTTAGTATTCATTCCCCGTTCTGTTCCACAGAAAAGAGGGAAAATCTCTGGACTATAAGCCAAGGATGTTGGACATGGTGCGCTGAGCAAAAAGTAAAGTCCCTGTCAAAACATATGCTGTATTTCTCATCCAGAGCCAACATTTCCAAAATCGATCTGTGCATCTCCAACCTGAGCAGCCGCTGCACTATTGTGCTGGGAGGGAATTTGGGCCAGGCGAGGACAAAGGCAGAGCACAGACAAAGCTTTGCGAGTAAGATCCACAACGAAGGGGCAAGGGAGAGGGAGATGGAGGACATGCTTTACTGAAGTATCACTCTCGAATATCAATCCCATGAGATAGCAGTTCATCATCAGAAAAAGATGATGTCCGTGCTGCTCTGTTGAGCAAGTGAAAGTTAAGAAATCTGGCTCTTTTATTTGATGTAGCATGAGTAATTCAGCAGGGGTGATGAGAGGAAGCTCTAACTAGTGTCAATATAGGAGTGTTTTATTTTTCCGGCTAGTTATTATCTACCTGGTCAAGCTCATCAGAGATGGCGATGCCTGAGGAAAGAAGAAAATGGTTTAAAGCACAGAAGCATCTAATACGGTTTAAAATCCCAGCTTAGGCTGCTTCTAAGCTTAGTGGTGAGCCTGTAAGATAAGCTGCTCTATCCGGTTCCTTCTCGGGATTAACAGTGACATTTACAGAAAGGTCTAGACTTTAGTTCTATACGTTAAGATGTATTAAACGCTGCTGAGTATGATGTAAGCATGCATTCTGCTGAGTTGCAGCCACTCACTGCGCGACAGGCTCTCCAGGGCCTTGCCGAGCTTCTTGCTCTCCTGCAAAATGTGGTTGAGCTCATCAAAGTCCCTGCTCTCCCTCCAGTCCCAGGGCGGGTACTCGATTGACCGAGGTACTGGACATCACAGAAGCAAACATGCAATTTACGTCAGCGCATCCGAAAGCATCGCAGATCCACTTTGTGTGAGTATTATGAAATGGATGAGAACTGACCCTATGAAATGTCCAAATAACCATACTACAATCTGGAAACACCCCTGCTTGACTTTCTATTTGCCCAAACACGACTTTGTGAATCACTGCAGGATGAAGTGAAATGGAAACTTTGGCAGAAAAGTCACAGTGTGGCTTCCAGAGGCAGAGAGCTGACTGGACTGAGGCCAGGGGACAGTGTCTGTCAGTCTCTTTGATTAACAAAATAACTCAAACAGGAGCAGGAAATGACCCACATATGTTACTGATGTCCTGCTCGCGTCCCCTAGCAGCGCTCCAAAGCTTTTGGCGGTCTCACTCAGACATGCAAGGAGCAATATTGTTTTATAGAGGACGGATTACTCGTTCATCCATATCAAACGTTCTTATGCTCAAACACAGCTGGACGGAAAATCAACATCAAGTAACAGCGAAGACATGCCAAAAATGTGCCGGTTATCTACCAGCCACTCTTCAGTCTCTGAAAACACACTGAAAACTATAGAGAGGAATTTGGATTAAACTTGATGCATGTTTGAATGAAACTAATATGTCCTGACAGGTGCAGAAAGTGAGTGGTCTGTTTCCCCACAAATAAACTCGAGGGCGAATATTTGTCAGCGCTGCAGCTACAATCTGCCTTCCCCTACACTTGTTCGCTCTGACTAAGCTGCTTGGCATTCTAACAACTGTAAACACACAGCAAATTCGTCTGCCAAATACAGACATGAGGGGGGGAAAAAAATCATTACTTCCGGCAACGAGTGTCATTCTCTCCTATGCGTGGCTCTGTGTGATGTGCTGCCCCAGCAAAGGGCTACGCTGTATCTTAATAGCTTAGATTAGGGGTTAAGAATTCAATTCTCTTTGGATCTGCCCATTAAACTATCAGTCAAGCAGAAGTGAGGCCAAACCCTTTGCCAAACCGTGCACAGAAAAGGAAGAGGGATTCATTTTGATCAGCGTGTGAGTGGACCTTTAGTATGTTTTTGACAGCTGTTGTGCCGGCTTCCTGCATACAAACTGTGCAATAATGATGTGAGACAGTTCTTTTGATTTCAATTTTTCATAAGCTGTGCATGCCAAAACACCTATGCATGTATTTTTAATGTGATTTGACGTTAAATCTAGCTTTGAAAGCTTCTTCCTCTGAAGGGGGCAACAGGAATGCTGCTAACACACCAAACCTTGATGCTGATGCACAGTTCTCCCGTTCACTCGTCCTCTTTTATTGACTTCACGAGGTTCTCGTGACACCTTCATCCTCTTGACTGTGAGCAATGCTCCTAACATAGTCTAAAATAGACTCGGTCTGGCAATGACAGAGCACAGTGTTACATTATTGAAGAAGTCTGTGGTGCCGCTTGATACCCATTTGACCTATTCTTATCGCCTCAATTGCCATACTTCATTCTAACACCACAGCTAAAATTAGCCCCAAAATTACCCCAGGAAAATCATTTTCATATATTCTGCATGAACCCAAGAAGTCTGTGAAGAATCCGTCTTTAGAGTGCGTAGAAGTGCACGGCTGTAAGTAAGTGTAGGCTATAATAGGTGGTCCTTAATAATGAACTCGTCTGCAGGGCTCTGAAAGGCTGGAAGGAGGACACTGGACTATACAGTGTGACTAACTTTAATTAGACATAATTATATCAAATTTAAAATGGAGATTAAAGTCAATGGAGCGTGTAATTGGGAAACAACCGATATCAACAGGTATCAAAACAGTGCTGCTTCACATTTAAAAATGGATTATGTGTGTCCGGGTGTGCCTGTGTAAGTAACACAACCAGGAAAAAATTTAAGAAGTAAAGATTAAATAAAAAATAAACTTACGGGATTTGGATTCTGGTGAAGGCGGAGAGATACTTGAAACAGCAAGGTCGCTCTTTGATTTTTTTGGTTTCTTTGGGTGAATTTGCCACGGCTTTTCATAGTTGGTGTACTCCCTCCGAGTGTTTTTGTTTTCTGTCAGGAAAGAGTCTGAATTTATGTTCAGAAAACAGCATATCATAGGACTATTTATCATGAAATGGGGGTATTATGTGCAAAGGAAAATACTTTATTCTTCTTGTGTGTGTCTACCGCAATCATAAATGACAGCAAAGCACAGTAGACATTTATGCTAAAATGAATCAAGGGCAAATATATTAAACTCTTTTTTTTTTTTTTGCGGGGTAGACAGGGAGTTTTGTTCGTCCAGGTCCGAGAGAAAGGCAGAGGACACGCAGCATACTTATAATGTGTTTGCAAGTGTGTGTGCACCAACCTGGGGAGCTCTGTGCCCAAAGTGCAGCAGAGCCTGAGAAAGCTCTGTGTAGCTTGCCAGGGCTGTCTTGCTTGGTCTGCAGGTGATCAATGAGAAAAGGGATTGGATGGTCTGGAGTCTCAGTTATCAATTTGGTCATCAACTCCTAGAGAAGAGGGCAAAGCAGAGAGCCATTAGAGCAAAGTGGCACTGCAACAAGAGTGAGAGAGCAGATCCAAGCCAGCGGAGTAGTGGCCATGCTGATGCTGAGAAACACAATCAATCCCTAGAAGCATCCCAGGAGTTTTTTGAAGTTGAAATCACTCAAAGCAAGTGTGCGCGTCGAGCAAGTGGTGATTTATACCATGCCCATATCACAGTCTTTAAATAATAAAAGATGGTACTAGTTTTTCCTTACAGACATGGAGCAATTCCCTTCCGTGTCTATTAGTAAAACATGTCTGCAAGCTTGTTAAAAATCAGATGAGGCAAATAAGTATACAAGTAAATAAACACTGCAGGAATCAAGGGTGTTCTTCAGCAGCCTTTTCGCTGAGTAACATTTGAAATATGAAGGGCAACTTTTTAAAAATGCTCTAGAATACCAGAGAATGCAAAAAGAAGGTGTAATTTTTTCTTCAAGTTTTTCTCCAGCATCACATCTGGTGATTTTCCAAAGTTTGCAGCCTGAAAGTGTTATTCTGACCACGTGCACTTGCACAGTTGAGAAAGTGTTGAGCAATCGTTGTGTTAGTATTGTGCAGCCAATAAAATCCTGCCTTTATAACACACTTTCAGCAGGCCCACAGTGACATACGGGACTTTCCAAGGTATTTTGAGGGTTAGATTTCATTTTACTGATTTAGTAGTCTGCCGCTAACTCAGTATATATTTGTAATCTCTGAATAGTATGAGAAGGTGGCCCCTTCCTTTCTTTTTGAGCTGCATTTGACAATGGTACACAGACTAATAGAAATCTTTAAAGTATGACTAGCGAATATAGCGCCACGGAGACCTGACTCAGTGCTGCACAAAGCTCCACGGATATGATGATGGCAGTCAGTTATAAAATTCAATATATCACCCATGCCTAGATAGTTTTGACACTTTTAGATGTTAGAGAGGAACTTGGCATTGGCAGTCTGACAAATATAAGGTGCACAACCCTGTGAATGCCACAAAAAGTGCACATCTCCTAGTTGTGCTCCTGACTTGGTGCACTGCAGGCTCTTCCAATCAGTTTGACACAGAAACAATTATTTACTCACAGCTTAAGTTAAAAATGGCAACCGCACGGACACAAGTGGTGTGCACAATACTTCCACGGATGGTTGTAAACGTAGAAAGAGCACCCAGAGATTACATGTAAGCATACCATCACTGGGATAAACTCACATTTTGAGAGAAAGTTAGCCGAAAAAGAAGAAGTGTACCTCAGAAAAAAAAGAGAGAAAAACACACTGGTGGGAGTCACAGTAACAGGTGCTGAGGGTGGAGGCCATATCTCACTCTGCATGCTAATTTCAAATCCTTCAAATGCATGATGGGAACTGCTTCAAACGAATGATCATGTTCAAACTAATCACGTCCCACCCATTTACAACACATTCCCTCCTTGTGCACACACACTGACAAAAAACACAACAACAAAAAAATATTAACACTGCCCAAAACACTTCTTAATACACTAGCTATGATACAAATGCAAGCGCAGAAGTGGGTTTTATTTTTCTTCACCTACAGAGACAGAAAACCACAGAGCGAAACTCTTATATCACAGCTATAGGGAATAGCAGTCCCTTTGAAGATGATGGGTGCAGTGAAATGAGCATATGTCTGCTCCTGTCAGTGTATTTGTGTGTGCCGCTGCGATACGGTATGAGAATGAACTCTGTTTGACCAGTTTAAGCCAGTCAGAGCAGAGCTCAGGCTGACTTCAGGGTGACTACTGCAGTGAAGCAGAGAAGCCATTAGTGGACTGCAGTGAATTGGCAGTAATGTATGGATAAAATGAGTGCGTCTGTGTGTATGTGTGTGCTTAAGTATTTGTGATAGGATATACTGTAGAGTTGCTTACCTAGCAGAATTGTATTTTCCTACGCTTTGATGGCTGGTATGCATTTGCCAGTGTGAGTTTATTTGTATATGTGCGTGTTGTTGGTTTTTGAAGAGGTAGAGAGAGGATAAAGAGAGCCTGCCTGTGTGTGTATTACAGCTGGCTAGTCTTGGCTGCACTATGTGTGCTCAGAAAGCTAATCAGGTAATTGGTCAGGGGGACATTCCTGCTCTGCCCCAGTGTCTACAGCAGCTCTGACAGGAAACAGCATGTGAATGGATAAACAGGGCGCATGCTGAAATGTCTCTCTGTAAAGGCCTAACAACACAGGCAACTCACGCCACTGTTTGCAGGAGTAGCACCACATGGGAGAATAGCGCACCGAGAGTTTAGCAAAGCAGCGCTGCTCACCATAGTCTAACAGTTTAAAACCTCTAAAAATGGCACTAGGCAAAAGTTGTAATTACTGCTTAGTAGTTCCTGTGGGTAATTTAACTAACTTACCAACAGGAGGTCTATTACTGAAGGTTGTAATTTGGAAGCAAATGATGAGAACTCTGTTAAGTGCCCCAAGTGTTAATTTCTTTTTGCAGGGAAGGGGTAAAGGGAAGACGGTTCTTAGTGGGATGTGCGTTCACAGGGATGCACAGGCATGAGAAGGAAGCGATGATGCAAAGAAAGAAAAGATCCCACAGCATGCAGCTACATGTGCATTCTGCACACGTCTGTACTGTACAGCACTCTTGTGTCAACGTATATTGATTGCATGTACTACAGAGTGTTCTGCTTCCAGCATGACACATGGCTGTTTAATGAGCTAAAGCACCTCTTCGTCCTTTACCATCTACAATGACAATTGTAATAAGGCAAAACCTCACACTGTAGATCCCACTAAATCTGCACGGTGGATATGCATGCATTTGCATTGCTCACGTATGCAGCAGAGCAAAGTAACCGTGTCTGACACTTTCACGTTCTATGGTAATGAGCTGCTTTAAATAACACCAGTCTTGTTTTGATAAGCACATTGCTGTTAGACGGGTAATCACATTTCCTTCGACAGGAACCACAATAAGATGTAGACTCAAATTTGGGTCAACATTTTTCTGTGCAAGCTGACTTTAATACTATTTGGTTTGGACTTACTTGCACCAGCAGAACATCATCCTTAACGTACGGTTTTATATGTGTGAGAGAGATTTAAAGAGTGCCCGAGAGTTTCGGTCTGTGAAGCGGTGATCTATAAGCAGCCCAACAGGTGGCGGAAGCAACTGAGACAGTGGAGTCTCAGTTCGTATCTGTGCAGATGTGTCGTTTGGCGGGATATCTGCGTGCCCCAGGCAGTTCCGTTCGGTCACAGTAATTGACAAACTGTCAGCCAGCCAAGAGACACCCATGTCCTTGGAAGCTCTCGAGGACTCCCTCCGGGAACAATAGCAGTCATGATACGCTCACTGATGCCTGATACCCCACAACTTAAACAAACTCCCTGAATTAAAAGTGGAAAGAAGTCGAAAATAAGAGAGGAGGGCAAAGAGAAAGTTCTGGAGGTCGTGCACGAGTAGCAGACTGAGGCAGTTTTGACGGTGGCATTGAAAGAGGAAAGGAAGAGAGAACTCTACCAGGGTGGTGGGTAAGGACAAATCTTCAATCTCTGGTGACACAGTATCCACCCTGCTCAAGTGTCGGTTGCAGTATAATAAATTTTGCCAGTCCCAAGGGGTTCTTTTCCATTTGTTCCCTTGGACACTTGGACAATGATTTCTCTTGTGCAAATCAAAGACGGAATCGCAAAGAACACGGACAAGAATAAAAAGGCTGAAGTAAAAAAAAAAAACAAAAAAAAAACCACCAGATACCGACAGAGCCAACGCTGCTTCACAAGCTCTGTGATTTAAGCGACTTTGCCTAAGCTTTAGTTCTTTTTTGTCAACCTGTGAGCTGATGAATTTCCTCCTCAGCCATTGTAGACTCCTGGTGGACTATTTGAGCTATGGATTTATGGATGCGAGGAGACACTGAGCCTGCAGCACACAACACTTACTCTGCATGAGTCGGCTTTCTGTGATGTCTGTGTTCCAAAGAGGAAGTATATCTATTCACATATCTACTGAGACAAGCGCAGTGTGTCTGTATTGCAAGTATGAGGGTAGACATAAGAGGATTTCAGCAGTATAGAGCACATTTACACATTTTATTTCAGGCTTGTTTGAATAAAATCAGTGTCACCTTCAGCATATTCTGGACTTGCAGAAACAGCTCCTCCAATACTCCCTGGAGGGCTTCCTGTCCCTGTCACCTATAGAAGAGGCCAGTGGCTGCCAATGATTTACTTATTTTTTCTGTTAATAAAACATGTCAATGCAAAGTCATATCACAGGTTACTTAAGGTGACATGTGAGTGTCTTTATAGTTCAGAGCCAACGTAGGTGAAGACAAGCAGAGGGAAAGCAAGAGACATGCCGGTGGAAGACATCCAAACCCTGAATAAGCAGGGAGCAGCAAGAGCAGAGGAGATCATGTGGAAGAGGAGACTACAGGAGAGGCAATGTCACCTGGCCAGACTGGCACCAGCAGATAAAACTCGTCACAAGAGCTGCTCTCGTCTGCCTCGCTGATATGCACCCTTCACTTGCTTTGTCCTTGCGGAGTATTTGCTGATTATGTTTGACAGGTTTCACTGTAGGGCGCTGTTGGATTGACAAAATTTGCCACAGCAATTTTCAATCAAACATCTTCCAGTATCACATCTTTCCCTTTTCTATTTACATTTGTTTCTCCTACAGTTTAATTTGTGCCATTTACTGTTCTCTGTCACTTCTGCAACTAGGGAGAGCAATTATTATCAGCCTCTATTTATTTATGTATTGCTTCCGATACTGTTGGATTCTTTGAAGGCACTGAGAAATAATCGTGTAAATGCTAATTTGCTTATCATCTTTTTGGTAATTATCTGTGGTGCTTGATGGGTTCCACAGGAACAGATTTATTCACAACATTCATACGTGACTTAACCTTTTCAAAATATGACGAACTTTCTGCTGCACAGCAATCAAGTAATTAAAATAGAAAACGAAATGCACAGAGGCATTGCTATGACTATTACTGCTTTCAATGACTGTATTTTGTGTTCTATATGAGAAAAACTTTTTCTTCACAAAGCTCTTCTTTGCAAACTTCTTGGGTATCTTGTATATCTTTTTAACTACACATCAACTTCACACAGTCACAAGACTACCTAGCATTTGAAAATCAGAAAAAAATTAATTTTAGTTACTGCTCTCAGTGAACACTTTGCCCCATATTGCCCACACTATTACACCACCACCACCTGCCTAAACTCTTAAGAAAAGCCAGGATGGACTCACGCTTTGATTTTGGTTAGACCAGCTTCTACCAGCTGAATGTTGCAGCAGAATCTTCTATTGTTCAAAATTTTGGTGAGCTCATGTGTCAGTTTTTCGACACAGTGTGGACTTCTGCTGCTGTAGCCCATCTGTTTCATTCAGAGATGGTCTTCTCTGTTGCTTTCCTATCACCTCGAAGCAGTCTGGCCATTTTTGGCTGATCTCTGGCATTAACACGCCATTTTCACTCAAAGAACTGCTGTTCTTTAAGTATCGTCCCAATTTTGCCACTTCTTTATCGCCATCACTCAAGGATATCATCCAGGAGCCAGCTCTACGTCAACAGTGTGTAGATTATCCTCTTCGCAATAATTGTATAGCACAATACAATTTGGGACAACTAATACTAGTTAGACCTAAAGTTGGGAAGACACAGAATGAGGACTGTGGATTGTTTCCAACATCATTTACATTAAAGTTGAGCTGGAAATGTAATGGACAAACAGCCAAATGTACTTTGTCTTTGCAACCTTTAAAAACACACACGTACATTATAGAAATACATACAGTATGAGCACTGATAGTGTCTGGACACTGTACACACATGGTCATTAGTCAACAGCTGAACAAACAGGGCAACTGTCAAGGCTCTTTGTATCACATGATCAGCTCTCCTACACCACCAGCATGACTATCAGCTTCACACATCAGCAAGCCCCCAGGATCAGCGGGCTGTAAATGGACATGATATCTTTATTAGTATGCACCAGAGCCACTGTACTCTCTCTCTCCTGATTGTTTCCTGTCTTCTTACAAATACAAGCATACTCCTTCCCCCTGCCTAACACTGCACACTTTAAGTCTTCCTCATTTTGGACTTCACTCATCGTGTCCCTGCTTGATCTTCCAGATATCACAGAAATGCTTTACCTTCCCTCTTTGTCCCCATCCTGCACTCCCTCAGGACCAACCTGGCCTTGGGCCATGTGTTGAGCCGCCTGTCTCGTAGTAATTACTCTAACTGTGCCTGAGGGGAAGCCGTGTTAACCCGTGCATGACCACACATCTGTCATGCCAAGTTACCAAACTCGAGACCATCACAGAGTTTGAAGAAAAAAATAACGCCTAATTGATAAGGATGCTGCAGCACTTTCTCTGGCACATTATGATGTAATTTAACCAATCCTAACCTTCTCTCCCCTGAATTTTGATGCTGTTCATTTGTAAATGAATCACTTACCCTACCAGCCAGACATCAAAAGGGAAAAAAGGCTTTGTTTCAATTTTCTCACGGTGTCGTAATAAATTACCAAAGGAAATCATTTTATTCTTAATTGACAGGTATTTACCAAGCCTACACATTTGCTTAAAAGGATTCAAAGTGAGCAGATCTGTGTCTGCATGCTGTAATAACCCACCAACAGGTGTGCATACAAATGGCTGAAACTACAACCAAAAGAGCAAGCGTAGAAAACCCGAAGCTATACTTAGTCTTGAAGATGTAAGGTAACGAGCATACCCGGATTTATGATCAAAGCGACTCACTTCTCATACTGGACCGTATACAATATGATATACAGAGTGTTTTTGATAATTAATGCTAAATATTTAGTCATGCTCACTGTTGCATCACCAGTCTTTAGGATGATCATTCATTAATTTTTGCTTCAGGTCAGTTTGGCTAAGTGACAGACGGAGAGGTTTCAATTAAGTTACAGAAATCCAAAATAAAGAGAAAAAAAAAGGAGTTAAATTGGATCACTTTCCAGCAGGAAACACAAGGAAATAAGATATATTTCATCTTTTAAGCTATGTGTTTTCTTTAAAGTTACAGTCTTTGTAATTAATGATACATTTTTGTCGTTGTTCTTGTTTATTCGACCTAGATGAAACAACACTGTAATGGATGAAGTAACATTTGTGTTTTGTAGTCCGTCTTCTGTATATTGTAGTTTCAATATGTCACACTGGCCTATTTTACAAGTGCTCTTTAAATGACCGTAACGCTGTTATCATTTGTGCTAGAGATGAAATTCAAACAGCTTTGGAAAGAATAGAAGAAATTTGCTGTAGAAAAGTCCGCTCCACCTGGATTTTACCATGTGCCCGTCACATGATCTTACTCCTTGACAATTTTAATCTAAAGAGAAAATTAAAATAGTCCCTGAAAGATGAGAATTATTTTGTAATTTTACAGCCAAAATTACAAAACACATCCACCTGTATGATACTTGGATGATAAAGGATTAAGGAGTCTAGTCAGATTCTCTGAGCACCGAAAGTCCTTTTGAATTTTTCTTCACAAATTTGCTTAACCCCATGACGTTCTTGCTCAAAGTGATTAGAAAAGAAGGTAGGAGGTCATTTTTTGGATTATTTGACTGTACCCTCTCCCTCCTGTCTGCACATCCTGATTAGTCCCCCCGCCCCCCAAACACCTGTTCCCTATCAGCCAATTACTCACCCATCTCCCATCAGTGAGCTGCTCACTGCAGGATGTGTGCTGTTCCTGTATGTTCCCTGTCAGATCGTCTTACTTTCACCATGTCAAGATTTCCAGGCATTTCTTAGTTTTTCTTGTTTTCTAGTGTTCTTGTTATTTCTCATGTTTAGTCATTGATTTTCTTGTGTATGACCTTTTTGGGCTGTTTTATGGATTTGCCTTTTGCCTGCTCCCTACTTGGACTGTTTACCTTGCTGCCTTCCTTGTTCCTATGATCACTGCTTATTTTTGACTAAAAATATAGACTTTGGACATTTACTAAGCCTCCCCTGTGTTCTCTGTTCAAGTCCTTTCCTCTCTCGTTGTTACACTGCAGAAAAGGCTGACCTTATTTCCTGTTGAAGGGGAAAAATTACGTTGAAAGAAAAGAAATCAGACAGCAATCCATGGCTAAACTGGATGTTCAAAGACTATCGATTATATTAATTCTTGATCTGACTGACCTATGATACACATTCCTAAAAAATAAGACTAACGTTCTTCTATGTTCTAATTTATAGTTAATTTAATGATTTTACAAAATATACTGTTAATGGCATTTTCTAATCATTTGAATGACAGCTTGCAGTCTTACAAGAAATGGACGCAGGCAAAAACATGGAAATCGGCATGGCGAGTGAAGGTGAGACAGAGGTTCTACCTCTGTAGGACGGATGCTGTTTGGTTATGAAAAGTATGACATAGACCAGAAAACTGTACTGTAGACCACACGCATTAAACTGTGATGCACTGTGTTTTCTGACACCTTTCTATCAGAACAACCGATTTGAGCTAAAGTAGTTCATCTATTGCATTGAACTACCCAGCCTCAGCCTTTGGTCCCCACATGCATCAACGAGTCTTGGCCATCCATCACTGCTCCGTCCTTGGACCAGTTTTAGATACCGACCACCGGAGACCAGGAACACCCCACAAGAGCTGAAGTTTTGAAGATAACCTGATCCATTCATCTAGTCATTGCAATTTGGCCCTTGTCAAACAAATCTTTATGCTTGCCTATTTTTTTTTTTTTTTTGCTTTTAACACATCGACTTTGAGGACAAAATGTTTATGTGCTTCCCAAGTATCCTAACACGACACTAACAGGTGCCATTATGAAGACAGAACCAGTGTTACTCACTTCACCTGTCAGTGGTCATAATGTTAAGGCTGATCTGTGTATATATGAGATGACCTTATATGGGTATATGAGATTTGGGTTATATCTCACAGTCCTAGTTCCAGTGTAAAGTCAAATGCTCAAAGTAACTAAGATCAAGCAATGTAAATTAATATTGTAATTTATCAAATTTTATGTGACTTTTTTACTTTTTGACTGATGACTCTCAATTAACATGAATCAATTCAATATTTTAGGTCTTTAACTATTAAGCATTTTATTAAGTCTTCTTTCAGAGTATTTGTTTGTATTGTGTGAATATGCACCGTTTCATTGTTTCTGTGTCTAAAGTGGGCACGGCAGGACCCCAGGTTTGTAGTGGCTCAATTTTGGACAATAGCATAAATAATATGCTCTAAAGTGCCCAGCACTTTAATTTACCTGCAATTAAGCAGAACATTTAACATGTTATAACAGTAATTATCTACCTGAGTTCTGCCGTTTGGTTTTCCTATACAGTGTAGATGATCTTCAAATGGGAAGAAATCACAGTAAATGCAGGTCTGATACAGTGAACACATATTTATTAAGTTTAGGTGTATGTTTATGGCCAACAAGAAATATTAAAGTTTCACTGAGACAGAAAGATGAGGGATGTTGGTAATAATGTTGGTGAAAATAAGCTGCAAAACACTCAATCACACCGAGTCCAGTAAATTATCTCCAAAGGAAGTGGATCAATAGGTCAGGTGGTGTGTGTGTCTGTGCATATACGTGTGTTTCCCAGCCCTACCTGACCTCTTAACAGCACTGCAGGGCTGGACTTCTTAAACCCTGGACGCAGCACATTAGAAGAACTACACAGCTGAGCAAGTTGGAGTGGAGCTTTTCTACGTGAACGGATAAACAGTTCACTCAGAGAAATCTTCAGGGAGAAGCAAAGTCATTTAACTTCACTCGAAGCAGAAACACCAATAAGTAGAAACTGAGCAGCCTACTCGTTTAAATTCCTACACCTCGACCCAAAGAATTGGCTCAAACAAAGTGCAAATTCAATACGGGTGTTCTTTTTTCCCCAGTTATCGATTTCAAATCTGTCATTCTCACTGTGTAGAACTAATTGAGCCTGATCTTTTTTTCTTTTTTTAACCTCCTAGGACCTGGCGTCCACATATGTGGACATCACATTTTGGGTAATTTAGACCAAAATACTCAATTTTGCTCTACAAGCGCTTGATATCCACTTATGAGGACTTTATACTGCTACTGTTCTATCAACATTTTAAACGAATATCCTCATATTTGGCTCTTATTTTTCTTAAAAACAAAAATAAGGTAAAAAAAAAAATCTGGTAATTCTTTGTTTTTTACATTCATCGGGCTCCAATGTGACCAAATATCAAAACAAAATTAAAAATGCATGCCGTGGAAGAGTTCGGGTCTTAGGAGGTTAAGGCATATGAATGATGAAAGCAATGCATACACAAACTTCAAAGAAATTACATGCACTCGTGTTGCACCGATATTTTAGAAGCAACAGTATTTTTCATTTGCAAGTTTCTAAACACTGTTGTGAACAACCCAGACCTGTTCTATTTAATTAAATATGTATGTAAATCACTTTAAATACAGTCTACATCGTTACTCATCGACTTCATTAATATCGGCGAGCAATCACAACAGCCTCTAAACTATAACAAATACTCAATTCATATCAAACCTATATTCAAGCTATTAAAGTCACACAGGAGAAAAAGTCAGACCCCAATTGCTTCACAGAGCAGGGCTGTATTTCAACATCTGACTGTTACACCAGTTTCCAGTTCAATGCTGTGACATTTTTTTGATCCAGGCAACATTTACATGATCCATCAGTTCACAGTTCCAACAGAACCATTATATCGGCTAAGACATGATTGACAGATCACAGCGGGGAGGAATATGAGAGCGGGTTTTTTACACCGTCTGCTGATAAAGGCAAAGAATGCACCATTTTACACCAACTGTGTTACACGAGTTTAAATGTCAGAAGCTTGCAGGTAGATCCTGCAGATCCTCCTCCGATAAAGCAAAGATTAAAGAATTAGACCCATTATTTCATTCAATTAATGAGCCCTGTGTGTTGACAAGTGTCAGGAAAGGGGGGCTTTTATAGTTTTAAAAAGTGGCATTTACAATGGAGTATCATACAGAGTATAACAACGAAACCTGAGCATGTGACCTTCAGCTTGCTTTAATGCCTAACACTGACTGGGATTTGTCACACTGCAGTGAAACTGCTAAGGCATTGGAAAAGGGCAGGTGTTTGAAAAGAATATCAATTTACCAAAACACTTTATAATACGTTAGAGAGCAATTACTTCAGTTATTACGAGAGGCTGCTTCACTGTTTTGGAAGAATATTATGTCTGTGTTGACTCAGCTTGCTATCTCTGTAAAGCAACCATTTCATTAGTGGGGTGGGGTGGGGGATCGATTCTCTGGCAAATCATAAGCTGTGTCTCATCAGAGCGAGTAAATGAACCCTCACTCGCTTCTACTCACACTGTTTAAGACTGCAGCTGGGTATGAGGAAGGAGTGATGGCGCTTTGCCTTAGGAGGAAAAAAATTAAGCTGAAGTTAGATTTTTATGCAACATGAAAGCCAAGGGTAGATTGGTACAGATCGGAGAGTTCAAGGAGGGAGGGAGGACTTAAACATACATAGCCAATATTGTAAGAGGACTCTTAATGGAGACAAAGGACATCTTTTATTTCCATTACAAACTTGTACACTTGCATTCGAAAAGGCTCTTCAATAAATATATTTTGGCAGATCCTTCAGCAAACAAAGGGCGGCCTTTACTATGAAGAGTTATGCAAAAGCTGGAGGAGACAATCCATTTATATTTTCTGTACGAATTAGATCGTTCGCTAAAGAAAGTCTCTACAGAGTACTACCGCTACACAGAATTTCTGCACTAATGAGCTAAAAGACTCCTGGGAATACAAGTGTTTAAGTTCAATCATCATTAATTTAGTGGTGTTGTGACGGTTATGCTGCGTTTGGACTTTTTTTGTGTGGATGTGTGATCCACTTTCCACTGTTTGTGTATCTGAGAACAGTGTTGAAGTTTAGCTAGCGATGAGCCACCACAACAGAGATTAATTACCTGTGGCTAGTATTCAAGTATTCATCAGTGTTCTTGTGACAGTGCAGTGAAATGAATATCATGTTTTTAAGCTTGCTATCTCGTCATAGTCAAGGGCCCGAGTGCAGAAGACTGCAGTTCATTTAGTGGCCCTTTGAGGCTGGTTCCACAAGCAGGCTTTCCACGTTAAACCTCACCGTGGAAAGAAACCACTTTAAAGCCTGCTACAATTTTTTGCTACTTCTCATCAACTCAAAGAACTAGATCTCTCAGTCGTGTTTGTGGTGTCGGTGCCTTTTCAAAGTACATTATCTCTCCAAACTGTCCCATTCTGCTTGCTTGTTCACTAAGCCTGCTAGTATTTTATGTCATTAGGAGATGTCTGTTTATGTGCACTGCACCCATTGAATTCCTCTTGCTTTGCTAATGTAGCCTGACAGCTCGTACTGATAACTGTCCCCTTCACCTTCAAAACAGGGTCCCACAAACCAATGGGTGATATCACAGTGGTTACATCCAAATGAGCATAGTTCAAAAACAATAAAAACTAACCTCATAGCCAGCAACATGTAGCTTGAGAACCTGGTTAGTGGTTTTACACTCAATGCCCACTTTGCTAGTCACACCTGTTAAACTTCTTATTAACGCTTTAATTGGCCAATCACATGGCACCAACTAAGTGCATTTAATCATGTAGACATGGCTGAGACGACCTGCCGAAGTTCAAACTGAGCATCAGAATGGGGAAGAAAAGTGATTTAAGTGATTTGAATGTGACATGTTTATTGGTGCCAGACATAGTGGTCTACTTCAGAAACTCTTGGTCTATTGCACAACATATTGAACCTTGTGGTTCAATATGTTGGGCTACAGCAGCAGAAGACCACACCGCGCAACACTCCTGTCAGCTGAAAATAGCAAACTGAGGTTGCAATTTTCAGAACAGGAGACTGGAAAAACACCGCCTGCTCTGATGACACTGCAACATTTGGACAGCAGAGTCAGAATTTGACATAAGCAACATGAAAGGATGAAGCCGTCCTGCCTTGTTTCAAAGGCATAGGCCGGTGCTGGTGGTGTAATGGTGTAGGGGATATTTTGTTGACACTCTTTGTACCAATTGAGCATCATTTAAACACCACAGCCTACACGAGGATGGTTAGTGAGCATGTCCATCCCTTCATAACTACAGTGTACCCATCTTAAATAATAATAAGTGCCCAATGAATGTAGCTCTATGACACTTTAATATATTTTTGTACAAAACTATTTATGGATATTAAAAAAGAAAGAGTAAAATGGCAACCTTACAGCTGGCAGTATTAGAGAATAAAACCTCTATTATATAGTGTGGTAGTGTAATATCTTTCACAGTAAGAATGTGCTGCAGATTATAGAATGCATATTATAAAAGCAGCACTTTGATGTAGGCAATTCTAGCTGGCAGCACATTATTGTAATTTAACAGGGCAAGTTTTAAAGTGTTTGTGATCACGATGGCTTCTTGTTTATAATGACTATCTGTAATACAAGACCATTATATTGTAATAGTATCACTACATTTTGTTTTTGTAGTTCACTTTGCCATAACTGTCCACACTGTACTCTTGTAGTTCTTTAATTACAAGTACATTTATAAATTCATTTTACCTGTAGGTGTTGTATTGTTTGGATATCAAGCTTCCAGCGAGCCCCTTATTTGGTCTGAGCAGCACAGAACAGCTGTATCATTCCTTCACCTCTATCAATTTTCTACATCTGATCCAAAAAAAGAAAAAAAAAAGAAAAGAAATTAAAGCGAGAATTCAAACCTCTCTTCAGGACTTGTCCAATAAAAAAAAGAACTTGTTTCTTCACAACTGAAAGCACACGGATGGATTTTCTTTAGGACAACAATGAAATGGTCAAGGGTTTTCAAGCGCAGCAGCAGGGTAGCAGCTACATCATTTTTCTCATGAGGAGAGCGACAGACCCAGGAGAGTTTTCAATATCCCCCTCTTACTACACCTCTTTCTCTCTGCTGGCAGTTTCCCCAGCAAATCTACACGACACAATGCAGCCTCACAACACGCCATTCGCAGCCTATTTGCTGTGAACACCTCGCCAACGATCCCCGTCTCTGTAACTCAGAATAACAAGTCTGTTTGATAACTTTGGGAGACAACTCTGGATGTGAATGGTTCACTATAAAGTCTCATCACAGATGTTTGCAACAAATGCACTTTTGATCAGCGCGCCGAGCACTTCCTTGGCTTTAATCGCCTTCAATCGTCACATGAAGGAAACACAATTTAATTGAGCACGGAGCAAGGAATGAAAAAGAAATCACAGACAGGCGGCAGGGAAGGGTGGGGAGGGGGGACAGGTGGAAGAGGAAGATGGAGGGAGCAAAGACAAACAATCAGAGATTACAGAGGCCTTTCAACTGAGCGGTTTTGAGCCTGGTAGGAAGATTTTCTCTCTTCTACGCTGGTGAAATGCATGTTAGGCTTGATTCACTGTCCACGGTGCTGAAACAAGCCACAGTAGCTCCTGTAATCCATGCACTTCAAGCTCTGTGCTTTTGCCGCTTCCACACATGCAGTTGGAGAACAGAAGTGAAACGTCAGCACATTTGTGAAGCACACGAAGTGCACGTATAGAGTCAGTTCACGTATACAGCCATCCCTCTGTATCCTTGCTTTCTCCTCATGGTGATAAGTGATTCTTGAAATCAGACTTCTGCACCTCAGAGAAAAGCTACTTCTAATAAATCTGATTATGTCTCACACCCGTGCAGTCCTGCTTTCAGCAATTAATCCAGGAGCAAACAAGGGATGAAGTCATGCTTTTCCTAACCCCCAGGGTTTCTTACTGTAGCTCTCACCCAGAATAACCCCCGATGAAGAACACACAGGCGGTTTCAGTGACAAACACACAGCGAGGTTGGCTGTGTCCTCTGTAGCACAACGCATAGTAAAAGCCAAGCCTACTGTGTGCAGTCTGAATTACAACTGGTTTCCCCAACTTCACCAAACTGTAAAAGGCACAGAGAGGATGCTACAGCCCAGTCTTCTTAAATGCAAATCACCAACAGAAGGATCTAAGCTTGGAGATGTGAGGGCAGACAGAGCAGCCGATATTGCTTCATAGGGTTTGCAGTATCGTTTAAAGGGAAGCGCAGGGGGAAGACATTAGCTGTAGAAGTGCAAGAAAATAAATGTTTTTCTTTGAAACTAGTCCTTCTGATTTAACCTCTACGACGCATGAGTAATAATGCAGTAATAAGCCAGTGACAATTCACGCAAACGCGCGCTCTCCATTTGGCACAAACTATAAATTAAAGCGAATAACGCAGTCCGGTGCACAGCAGTGGTGGTCTTTAAACCGGTTGCCAATAACTTCGGAGTTGGATGCACATTCGTACACTCACCTCAAACAAGGGTCCGATTTTATTCTTCTCCAGATACGACTGAATTCTTGACTGTTGAAGAGACGCCATGGAGAAACTGCTGTGCCTCGCGGAGAGCTTTTAGCGGGATGAAATCATGAGGTGAGCCGCTGTCATTCGTCCTTCAGGAGACGTCTCGGCGACTTGAAATGTAGAAAATGTGCACCGGGGTCGGCGGCGACCGAGCCACGTTAAGTTCAGGCAGGTTTGCGTCAAGTGCGGAGCGGGCGACTCTGAGTCCGGCTCATCCTGGAGTCAGCCCGGGACCTTCCCCAGTTTGTCGCCTTACTGACTCTGTGGCTGTAGCTTCCCCGCATGAGCCAATGCCACAGCGGCTCTGTGACAGGGATTACAAATCTTCCGCTTACTGGCTGCCAGTTTTAACCGCGCCACGGCCACTCCCACTTATACACCGGGCACTGCCTAGCACTATCTTTAACGAGACTGTGGTGTGTGTGTGTGCGCGCTTCAGCATGTAAATTGGGCAACAATTCCGTGCACTGACCACAGTTACTGCGTATTCTGCTAATTACCACAAGGAAACAAGTGCACTTCTCTCCTCGTATCTTTAATTAGACCACATTACCTGCACATTGATAAGTAAAACTGCATGCACACCTAAATAAAGTGTTGTTGAAAGGCGGGTACCTTCTACACCAACCACAACCAACAAGGCCGGTGGAAAAGTGGTCATTTTCAGGAGTAAATCAACTACAGAAATGTCCCCTGTAATCGGCTTTAATATACATTTTACAAACTGTATACATGGCAGGATTATTATTATTATTATTATTATTATCATCATGTAGGATTTTAAAGGGAATATGCAGAAAACCCCCAGTCATCTTCATTTTTACATTGATCATACAGAGGCATACGGTCTATGTAGGAAACATCACCCTTTGCATAGTAGCAAGCTAGTCATCCACTCTACAATGATAGCAAGTTTTAATCCTGAGTACTGTCAACATATATATATATAGGAACACAGAATATAGCTCCTAGCTCTATGCTTTTTTATGTTAATACTGATAAAATCACTGACAAATCTTCATGTCCATGCCTAACAATCTGAACCCAGTGAAACAGTACGACTCTATCAACACCTTTTCCCCTTGTTTTTCCTTTCTTTTTGCTAAATGCTGTGCATATTAACAAGTGAATAAACATCTTTTCAAGAAACACACACACAGTCATACGATTAAACAGCACGGAACTGACAAAGCACTGAAGTCAGAGCTGAACAGAAGCTGACAAATTACTGGCTAATTTGAACAAATACTGTGCCAAATTACATCCAGTATCCTTCTAATCATTTTTTTATTTCATATGCAAATAAAGCTAATACCATGAAATGCAAATGTCCCTCATAAAAACAAGAAGAATAATATGCAGACACTTAACTGATGGGATTAATTTTGTTCATTCATTAAGCTAATTTCGCTCCCTTTGCTCTGACACATCGTCTTGTCAGATGCATCACAGAATAAAAAGAAAATCAACAATATGTATCAAATACAACAGTGAAAAATGTAAAGTATTAAAACACAATCTGGGGTTTACAAATTCTATTTACACTTTAGGCTACTCTGGACATGTAAAATGAACCCAATAACTCTTTAATTAGATTAAGCTATTGGTGGAGGGAAAGCGTTGCTGACTCAAAAGATCCTCAAAACCTCTTCCTGGATGCGATGCATTATGGATCACCATCTGGGGGTGGAGGCTGGCACAGCTTGTACAACCTGATCAGAGAAACACATATGCAACATGACGCTTAATTACATTCGACCCAAGCGATGATTCTTCAGGCTTCAGGTCTTTGTTTGGATTTACCGGATATGTGTCTGCGTACTGGAAGCATGCAGTAATATCTCTGTATTACCAAGTAAAACAATATTAAATATGTAAAGAGAGTAAAAAACAAGCAAAGAACTTGTACATACTAAATAAACTATGCACAGTATCTTTGTTACACTTGCTAAGACTGCCCTCTATACATCATAATGTAAAATATAAAGTGCTCATGTATAAGTCCATGAGCTGTTAAATCCATATTCATTTGTTAAATTATTAAATGTAAAAACTGTCCTAATAGTTTCCATACTTCTCCCAGTCAAAGCATGGTTTCTTCTGCCACCTTGGTGAACAGAAACATTACTGAAGCAACACTTTGATTTGCTCTTGTCCGTGATTGGTCACTTGTAATCCAAGATCAAACTCGAGCAGCATAAGATGTGATAAATTTGTTGGAGTGGACCCCTCTATTTTTCAGGTCTCAACATTTTAAAAAGGCCTGAAGGAGGTCAGGGACAGCAGAGCACGGGAACCTGGCCGTCTTGTTTGCACTTCTTTGTTTTGCCTCTAACAAAAGTCTTGAAGACAGCCTCGCTGCCTGTTGATAGTGTAGGTGTGCACTGTGTTCCCAATCTAAATGATGGTATGAAGAAAACTCTCTTTGCCAAGTGAGAATATGAGAAGCATTTGCGCTCATCTCTTCTCCGGGTTTTTTTTTTTAAATTTATTTATTTTTTTAATAACAAATGCATCAATATTTTACACTTCACATCTGCATCTCCTGAAAGATCATTTCTGCACAGTGGAAAAACGCGGTCTCATTATATTTTCCACAACATCACGTGAATTTCTCGCAACTTGAGCGTTAACAACACATAACTACAGGGCAAAATGTAAGAGACCCTTCCATCTACAGATCAGCAGGAATGAGAGTCCATCTTGTAAAGACCCTCAGAGGATACATACATATCCCACAGTTGTGGCAGCTACTTATGCTGCAACACTTATGACATAAGCCTGCAGGGAGTGCAGTAATTTTGCTGCATGACCACAATGTCTCAGTGTCTCAATACTAATCATCCGGCCACTTAATTTTATTTGTCAATTTCACTAAAAGGTTCAAAAGGGCTGCCTCTCATACAAAACCTATATGCTATAGCCAAATGGCTAGAGCAGTCTTTGCCCTCCTGTTAAAGCTACTAAGCAACAGGAATCTTTCTGCTAATATCCCTAAAATGACCATTTGGTTCCAGACCTGTTGAAAAAGCACACACAGAGATCTATAGCACTACAGTACATGTCCTTCTGCTTAATTCTTCTCAGCTACTCAGATGGACATTATGGAGGCACTTTTTCATGCTGAACAACATCTTGCTGGGTCTTGCGGTTTAATTCTCTCTTCCAAAACCACTCCAAAAAGCATTTTTTTTGGCCAATGTTATGTGCATAAATAAATACTTTATTTACTTACATAGCTTCCGAGTCAGTTTCCTCATTAAATTATTGGATTTAATCATAGACTGTATATAAAAGACATACATAATTTTTTGGTGTAAAATGTGAAGCCAATGAGGAAGTGGCTTGACGCTTGATTTGCATTTTTTTCCTCCATTTTTTACAAAAAAGATAACATATGAATAACAGAGGCCCCTTTGCTATGCAATCTAGTTAGTTAGCAGTAGCTAATCAGCTCTACTCTGTGCTCCAAATATAGTCATGTCTGGTTAATAAATACAGGAAACCCAGAGCTTCAAACTAATGGTCGACATCCCGTGGTTAAATTCATCTTTTATGCCGTCCATGGAAAGAAGTGCAAAGAAAGATCCATAACATGAAGTTTGGAAAAATCCTAAAAAGAGTGGCCTCGAAAACAAGAAAAGCTAGTAACCTTTAACTAATGTTGCCAAATGTAAAACGAGTGGTGCCTGTAGCTTTACCTTGGGACGGACGACGGCGTACGATCCCTCACTCCCAGGTTCTTGGCAGAATTTTGAACTCTTGCCCCCTAAAAGACAAAAAAATAATAATAATAATAATAATTGAGGACAAGGACATAAATCCAAAAGCAACAGCCTCAAACAGAAGCTGAATGAAACACCACAGAGAGAAGAGCTTAAACAAAGCTTAGACAATAAGCCGAAGAACATTTCTGCCCTCTGGGTGTTGAAGTTCTTTTTCCTAAAGCTACAAAATATATGGTTTGTCAGCTCTTAGTAATAATAAATTGCTGAGCAATATCATTCAGACCGTCTACAATCTGACATCATATGTGCTGTTCTTCCAATAATAGCTTATTGATGTTTATTTAATCAGGAGCGCTGTGAAGTTTTGAGTCAGTGTTGACTTTAGTGGAACAGCTCTTCATGGATCTCTGGTTTCCCCTTCTCATCTTTGAATGGATTTATTTATGGTCATAAATTCAAAAACACAAGAAGCTCATATTTCATATCTCCAGTGATAGTTTTTAATTAACAACATGAGGATCTCCAGCCTTGAATGACTTTCAGCCTTCTGCAGGGGAGAAATTACAGGTTCTTTTCTAAACATTATATGTTATGAAGCATATGAGGTGCATGTATAGAGTCTAAATTTAAGCTGCTGCTGCCAGTGTGTAGCTCTTCTTTGTTTCTGTGTAGGCAAAAGAACAATGCGGATTATTCTTTGTAAGGAATTGTAAACCAGTAGTAAGGAATCTGGAAGATGAATAGGGTGTCTGCCTGTGTGTGTTACAGAGTTTGATTATGCCCAGTCAGGAGTATGTCTGCTCTTTGCTAATGTTCCTTTAGTCTGCTGGCTGTGCGCAGAGTCGGCAGATAAATGACTGTAGGGGGGCAGGAAGCAACTTAGGCTTTCAATTTAGAGGCACGAACACCTGCGCTCACAAACACACCGTCTCTATATCTGCGCTGCATGCAAGTAAGCAAAAAAAAGAAAGAAAAAAAAAACAAAAACACATAATCAAATCTTTTCTTTTGATTATCAGCGGATCTGCATCTGCTCTTTGAGCAGAGAGAGAGCAAGCGGCCAAAAGTGCATTAGCCGACCTCTCAGTTACAACTCTGCCGTGCCCCATCTTACCGTCTGTTTCGAGTTACAGCCAGATAACAGGATAGCATCAGCAATTACTCTATGCCTATCACGGCCATCCATT
Organism: Pelmatolapia mariae; assembly: GCF_036321145.2. Lineage (NCBI taxonomy): Eukaryota > Metazoa > Chordata > Actinopteri > Cichliformes > Cichlidae > Pelmatolapia > Pelmatolapia mariae. The sequence goes on along the minus strand of NC_086235.1, from coordinate 20,562,426 downwards.
CTGATGCCTCCAGACAGAGATGAACCCTAATGTCCCTGAAGGACACAGCATACAGAGAGACGACACCAAAACTATTTTAAAAGCAAATTAAATAAGTGGAATTTTGTTTACACGACTGAAATTATCCGAGGACTTTTACAGACCAACATAATGAATGTATACTCTCAAACGATGGTTCTGGAGACGATAAAAACAAAGCGAAGAGAACTTTAAACCACAAATCTGTGAAACTTTCAGAATCTTATTAGGTTACAACAGGATATTACACTTCTTGTTTTTACCTACTTCACAAGTAAGTAAAAAGAACAGGCATCTACATCCACAGCATCTACTCTCACCATCCACTTTATTAGGTACACCTATTCAACTGTTCGTTAAACACACAATCTAAATTCCAATCATGGCAATAGGCTATTAAAACCAATATGTTGGTAACAATAGGTTTATTGTGTCCTATCTATTGCTAAAGCCCCCACAAACACTTAGTAAATGTTAAAGTTTAGGCTTTCTGGAATGTCTTCTTCACAAGCCGTATAACACATCATTTATTATCACATTTTCTAATAAATAATCTTCAATTTCACGCCAATCTATACTAGAGTTATTAAGATATTGTAGTCTGGGCTACAGTGGTGGAAAAGCAGGCAGATTCTGCCATCAACAAAGCAGCCAGTATGTAATTATCAAAGACTCAAATACATATAATGCTAAAGAATATATGTGATAAAAAAAAAAAAAAGATTAATATGGTTGTCCAGGAAACAGCAGAGTTCAAATAGTGCATGCACAGTCCTTCGGTGGTTTATAATGAGCATCAGTTCACTCATGCATGCAAAGTGCTGCCTGTAATCAGTAGAAATGTTTTCATTTTTCACATGTTGACTCTGCAAATGCTTAATAACGCACATCTGTTGGCTGTTTCTTTATGTACTGTGTCAGCTTCTAAAAATGGGAGACGTAATATTTGCCCCCAGCTTTAATTGAAAGTAAAATTAATTATGATGAGTTTTTGTCAGCATTTTCAATCTGGTTTAAAAAGCAATGCTTACTTCTCCGCAAAATTAATTTCTTATAGATATTTTAAAAAGTTGAAAGGGACTTGATTTTTCTTTTTTCCTGAGTTCATAAGGCCAATGCTATAAGTTATTCTTTAGCTTTAGTATAAAGTTGTACACTGTTTGTATACAGAGCAAATATTGGACGTATTTGATGCAATTTGGGCAAAGCAGGTCTAATCTCAGCGTGATTTGTAAACCTCCACGCCGCATTCTCATTCTGAATTACGTTGTCTGGGCTCGATGGATGAATCCTGCTGGGACTGGATTCTGTGCTGATAACCTTTTTTTGTGAGCAACTGTGACTCTACAGCGAGAAAGAAGATGTGTCATTCAAATCCTGTGTGATATTCATATTCACCAGATTCATCAGCTGATGTCTGAGAGCAAGGGTAGGCACGCACACGCGCACACACAAACACACACAAAGCAGCTCAGATTCCCCAAAGCGCTCTATCTGGGCTGAACCACGTCTCCTCAGTGTCTGTCCAGGTCAACAATGATACAAGGCAAGAGAAAATGTCTCACTACAGAATAAGGCTTACTTGTATTAATCTAAATAATAAATCCCCCTGTCTGCACTTTTCAGAATGGATGTAAAATATCCTCAAATCACAGCCCTCGCAACGAGGTTCCAAATGTTTGCCAGCTGCACACTATACAACTCAAGGTCACACGATGCACTAAGTTGCATCCTGCTGGCTGCCATCCCATTTCTCTGAGAGGAGAAATTAAATGCCTCTTGTCCTGCAGGATCTGAGCCTACTGGGCAACCTCTCCTCTCCTCTCAGTGAAAATAGCAATGAAACCACAACTGACACAACTTTCAAAGAGAGTTTGAGCTGTGGTCATGGTTAGAGCCTCTTTTTTTTTTTTTTTTAAATGAGGTGATAATGTGTATGCACTAAAAGACTAATAGGAATTTCTTCCTTTGACTCCTAATGCATATGCAGATAAACAAACAAGCCCCAGACTTTCAACGAGTCTGCTGAGTTTCTCATTACTCTCTCATTTGGTCCGATTCATATTCTGGTAGCAGCGAATGCATATCTGATCAGTTTGAAATCAGGTTGGGGGGTGGAAGAGAGAAAGAGGCAAAACAAATTATAATGTAGACAGGAGCTAATGATTTTTTTTTTCTTTCATGTGGACAGCAGCTAATATTTCTTTCATTACCCAAAAGCATACTTACTGCCGGTTCCCTTTAAAAATGTCATTATTACTGAAGTAATAGACTCTGTGAGAAATATTGACCAAGGAAGCTAAAATGGCACAACTCTTTCTATTCCACTCGACGAAGCATGCGGTCTATGTGATGACTTCAGATGCAGAAACTGTTCTGTGAGTTGAGACACAAATTTTCTCAGAGAGTGAAAATGTCACTGCGGTAGACGCGGCAGCAGCATCAGGATGCTGAGATGAAATTTAACAAAAGAGGCCAAGGTACGTTCCAGGTGTGTAAATCAGTAAGTCGTTAAAAGATACCTTCATGATGCTGTTCTTTGGTACACGACTTATCCCAGAATAGTCATCTGAGACAATATCTGTCTATGTCGGGAAGAAAAACTACCCATCAGAAGGTAAGATGGAAGAATTATGCATTTCTCCTCTGCAATGTATTGTGTGTGTGTGAGTATTACGACTATTAATGTGTCAGTTCAGTTAATTAGCTCTCTAGTTTCCTTTCCACCTCTATGAGTTTCTTTTTTATTATTATTATTATTTTTTTTTTTACCTCAAATAAGTAAACTTCCATTCACTTTACCCTTATTCATTTATAAACGCCAACGCAGTAGTTATTCTTTTTAAGTCATTGTGGCAGGAAAATGCATTGAGAAGATTTAAATGCTTTAATTGAAAGGCACTTATTTTTCTTGTATAACAATACTATATACAGTTGGCAGTGTTTGTAGTCCTCTGTGCATCACAACAGAGGACTTTAAAATCCAACAATCAAGAGTTGATTGAAATGCGGACTTTCAGCTTTAATTCAAGAGGTTTAATAGAAGCATTGCATTTACTGTTTTAGTACAACCATTTTTTAAAACAGTCCTCCATTTTCAGAGGCTCAAAATTGACAAGATGTTTAAAGGAAATGTGAGTCCTGTTCCCTCATTACTTACTGATAAATTAAGCAGACAAAAGATTTGGAATTGATCCAGTTTTTGGAGTCCAATTCTGTGGAAATTCTTCTCCCTTTTTAATCTATTGACCATTCTTCTCTTTTAAAAACAACCCTTTCTCCGCTCTCCACTTTCCACACCGTCTCCATGAGGTTTCACTCACAGGTAAAAGTTTCAGTCTTTAACTTTCAAGCTTCCTTGCTTAACTTTGAACGGGGTTACGTAATGTGCTCACAAACTGAACTGAAGGTCTGTAGTTTTGCTTCGTTTGCACAGCTTCCGGAGAAGCGATGAGGAAAAGACGCCACAAAAATATCCCGAGAGAATGAGGTGGCTGCCAGAGCAGCTTGTCATTCCCTATCAAAACAGAGGAGAAGCTGATCACTGTGGTGATTAATCACCTTGTATCATATAATCAGGGTTTAAGTCAAAGGCAGCCAGGTAAGCTCTTTTTAACAGCCATTCAAAGCACGATGATTTTACCTTCAAAAACACTCCCTCTGAAATGTCAGAGATGTGTGTAAATGTATAGCACTGGGAAAACTACAAAGTGGACAGCGGCTCATTATAGCAGACATCTGCGAAACACATACCTGCTTCCTCATGACATCAGTGGCCTGCATGATGCAGCGAGGTGGAAGGCCGTGGTTTCGAGCCAGCAGGATGGCCTGCTCCAGTGTCACACTCAGGGTGCAGCTGTTAGTCAGAGAGAAAATATGTGGTCAGGCTTATTCTCATCAAACGGTGCAATGATGCTTAATCATCTTCTTTACCATCAATCAAAATATAGTATCCACTGAGGAAATCTGGGACTAGGACTTTGTGACGCCTAAAACAAAAGGTTTTTAATGTCTTTTCCCCCCAATTCCATGACTCTGCAATATTAAAATGCAGTCCGTGTTTGACACATGACGGCAGTCGAGCAGCCTTTGCAGCAGATGGAGACTGAAAGTGAGATCTGATACTGAAACAAACATCAACTGAGAATAAAATCCAGTTCAGCTAAATCACATCACCATGAGAGCGTTTTGCTCCTCTTGACACCTTGCCATTACATCGCATTCTTCCCACCTCACCTTCGCTTGTCTCCGCTCTAATGAATCACTGCACTTGCTTCTGAAAAGTCAATCACAGCGAGCAAAGGCAGCGCATCAAGAGGATAACAAGTTCGCTGATCTTTGCCTTAGAACAAGCACAAGAGAGGGAAATTTGTAGTAGGCCTCTGGGACTTGAGGAGCCTTCCAGGTTTTCTTGTCCTCAGCCCAGAGAAAGAGGTCCAAGGACAAGTCAGTGCTTCTCCTTTGGCAGAGGCGCTATACTCTCACCACCATAAGGATGCTATATGCGTAAAATGAGTGCTGACACGAGTCTGTGATTCATTAGTTGCAGCAAACTTTGTTCCCAAGCACATACACAGCCAGCCTCTTCCTCTTCTGCCTTACACAGACACACGCACACACAGATGGCAGTGTGGGGATAGATCCTTAGAGAGCCAGTGACGGGCATCAAGGCTGCTGGATGACCTTTATATGATAACAAGCTGTACTGGTAGATCGATCCAGAGCCTTTTCACTGCAAATTGAACTGTCCAAAGTTCCAACACTGCCATGACGCTGCTAAGAAATCTGAGCTGTTTGTTTAATATCTCCTTCTCTCATGGTAGCGTTTCACATTGACCGAGGAGAACAGAAGAGAAAAGAAAAAAGAAAAAAAAAAAAAAAGAGCAGATGTGAGACGGGGGACTTATCACTGCCAGAAGCCGTTACTTTGAGTCAATCAAATCAAGATTTAAAAGTCCCCTTGAGTTTCAGTTGCATAACTTTATTACAGGGAAACAAGATACGATAAAAGTAATGAACCCAACAATCATTTCCAGTATGTGCCGAAAGATATCCCAGGAGAGAATTGCAGAGGATGTCCTTTCACAGGCCACCCCAGAATATTTTAAGCACCCGCTTTGAGCTTCCCACACCGATAAAGAAGTGGGGAGAAAAAAAAAGCTAAAAAGGAGGATCTTTAAATATCTCTTCTGCTGGAGCACGATGAAGGAACTGCACGAAATCTGTGTGTGTGCGCGTTAGCCTGCACATTTTCCCTTTTGATTAGGGCTGGTGAGATAGTATGAGATGATTTATACCCATCTGTTTTATGTTGTTCCATCACATATCCCATTTACACTTTGTGTTTCTGCAGAGTGAGCCCATACTGATAAATGAACAAGAGAAAGAAAGACACAAAGGAATGAAAGATAGAATTAAGAGGAGAACTAAAAAAAAAAAAAAAAAGGGGGGGGAAGCATAAACAGGCCAAATATAGAATTAGTAGTAACTTCTTTTTTTTTTTTTGCTCTCAGTCAGTGAATCCTCAGAGTAATTGGAAAAAAAGGACAACAGAGAAACGCTAGTGTTTTGCTGATATCACCCAAAATATCACGCTTTCACTGTTATTAAAACTCATCCATCAAGCCAACTAATCCAATCAATAGTGCCTGAGAAGACTGTCACACTGATAATGCAATTTCCACATAGCTAATCTACTGGCTTGGTTTCACTGGCTTTTCAATTGTTCCAGATTTAGCCGGCGTGCTCACCATTTACATTTTAACAATTCGTAGTCTACAGAGAAAGAAGCAAAAATTGCTTCATTTATATACAATCTGTGCACTGTTAATAGTAGAAAGGGGTTATATATAAAAACCTGATCTGCCAAAGTTAATGACATTGATTTTTAGAAAACTTGCACCAGCCAAGGATTTGCGATTCACTCTCCCGTCATACAAAGTCCAATACGCCCATCATTCTCCAAGTTTGAAGGGTAAAACGGTGTTTAAAGAGAAAGCCTGTTGACAAATAAACCTCTGATATGGCAGGTGCTGTCACCTGATGTGTCACTACACTTAGCCTGCGTATCTGAGTGAGTTGTAGCCAGTAAATGTAATTGCAAACACACAAATATAGGCTGTAGGTTCATAAACAGAACTCATTGCACAGACAGGAACTTTCTATTGGAGCTCTGTCAACCAGACCGCTCCATCCGCAGCCCTTTATCAAGCCATCAGTCACATACGGTGAATGCATGAATGAGCGTGTGCGAGCCTGTGCATATAACCGAGACAAAAAGATATGGAAACTGTCACACGGTAAAGGAAGAGGGTATCAGAGAGACGGGTGGGTGGGTGGGTGTAGGGGAAGAGCAGAGTACGAGATGAAGATGAAAGCTTGTACTTGGGATCAGCGGTGACAAACGATCTGGATATTTTTGTCCTCGTGCACTGATGAATGCTGCCCTCAGCAGCAGGTGAATTAGGAAGCTGTATATAGAGTTCAGTGAGAATGGAAGTAATTGGTCCATCTCCTATGTATGCCTTCCTCTGGTCTGAGAAGCAATCAGGCCTATTAACTAAAATATCCTGCTGTTAATTAATGCAGAGAAAAGTGTATTAATAGAAAACCCCAAGGGCGAACAGTGTGGGGCTCATGAAATTGAGAGGTAGCTAGAGAATAAACTGAGATGCACGGGAGCAGGGAGAAACTGCGGTGGAAATGGGAAAGGTGAGAAGAGTGTCAACGCAAAACAGATGAAAGAGAAAGGAAAATTGCAAGTGCGCTGCCAAAAGAAAGAACATGATGAGCACAAACGTATAATTTAACTGGAGGCGGCCCATAGTGAGGTAGAAGACGTGCACAATACATGTGCCCACACACTTACCGATGAACGCCGCTGTTGCACATGACAATGTGTGTGGCTCCCAGACGTGAGCAGAGCTCAGAGGCCACAGAGAGCAGCCCCACGCCAGAAGCCCCGCAGGCGGTGTACTGACAGGCAGCGGTGCGGCGACAACTAATAAAACTTTCCATCAGACGGTAGAGCTCCTCCAGAGCGTTGAGGGGACGCATTAACTGGACAGAAACAATGCAGAGAGGTTAGTGTGGGATTAAATCACAAAGAAAATAAGATAAACTGAGTAGATTATAAGGTTAACATTGGAGTTAGACCATTTCTGTCTTAGGCTGTCATATATACACTGTTACAATGCTGGGCATTCAAGGGTGAAGCTTCCAACCAGCTTTTTAACAATTTGATCTAGTTGTTGGCTGATGGGATATCCATAATATAGTCAGGCACACAGCCCACTGACCTTCTGATTATAAGGAAAGCTAATAAGTAGACATTTGGGTTAAAGGGAGGAGTCTACTAGAGCAGCTTTGCTTGATTCAAAGAATAAAATATGGAGCCATAAATGAAGATCAAAGTTTCCTTTAAAAGCCACTGCATCGACTGACTTGTTAAGGCTGCTTCATTTGTTTTTCATAGTGTGGTGCCAGCCTCTCTCAGACATCTGCACCTAGCAGATGTCTCAGATCCTTGGATACTGGCTTCCTACTGGTCCCACAGAACTCAGCAACAACACATGGAGAAATCAGCCTTTAGCCACTGTGCCCCCAGGCTGTGAAACAGTCTGAGCTTCAGAAATCTGAGGGAAGGAGCTTCAAGACAAGGGGTGGCTGTAGCTCAGGAGGTAGAGCGTTTAATCTTCAGAGGGGAAGGTTGGTGGTTTGATCCCATGCCAAAGTATCCCTCAGCAAGATACTGAACCCTGAGTTGCTCTCCCACAAGTTTATCAGACTTTGAATGTTAGATAGAAAGCACTTAGGCGTACAAAAAAGTTGTGTGAATGAGGCAAAAGCACCAATTTACACTGCATAGACAAAACTATTGGTCACACCTGTTAACCCATTATCACAGGTATGTAAAAGTCAAGCACCTAGCCATGCAGAGCTTGAGAAGAGATTCATGGTTTTAAATGGCTGAACAGCTGGATGTAACTTGATTTTTCTTAAGGCGACTCTTCCTTTATACTTAGTAATTTCTTTCTTTCTTTCTAATTACATCTTAATTAAATTAAACACAGTTTTGCTTTTCTTACCTTTTGAAGACCATAAATTTATTAAGAGAAAATGCACTTTTCTGCTAGTGACTACATGTAATACTAAGTAAATATGGAAGTATTTTCAAGGTAAGTGACTGGACTTGACTTTAAAGTGTGATTTCCTGCTGTTGCCCCATTGTCTGTTGCAACACATGCAAATAGGTCCATATTGCAGCATCTACTCCTGCTCTTCGGCTTCCCCCCCATAGTGTCACAACTGTACTATGAGGCTGTGTAAGGTCGTTCTTACCTTATCTATGAGGGCTGCTTTTGGTGCAGAGCAAGGCGGCATGTTGGACTGATCGAGGTAGAAAGCCCTGTGGGAGAAACAAATGGTAAGTTAATACATGTAGTGAGAGAGAAAACGCCACATACTAAAACCTATCACATGACAGAAGACTTTCATTTAATAATCAATCAAAAGTTGTTTTTCTATTTAGCGGTTCCACTGCATGAAATCCAAACTGTTTCCCTACACCATTAGGTCATCAGGAGAACTGGCTGGCTTTCTGGGAAAACTAGGCCACTTGCTCATTATGGACCGCCACCATTTGACTATCAATCATGAGAGTAACTTGGGCACAGCTAAGCAGAAACACAGACTAAGCATCTCTTGTCCTGGGCATCACTCCAAATGCCATTCCCTCATTCATTCATGGAGCACAATCAATGTTCCTCTTCCTCCACTGGAGGCAGCACTGCACTGGCGTCCTTGCAGATGGGCGCTGTATGCCGCAATGAGTCCTTCTGAGGTGGAGTGCTACTGGTGCAAACTCAGCAGTCTGTGACTCCATCAAATCTCAGTAATCCAGCAGCGTGCTAAAAATAGATACACTACACCACATTAAACACCCTGTAATAAAATCACATACTCCATTACCTCTTGCTAGAAGCAATTATAATGTTTAACGTACAGTCACCGATTTATAACACATTTCTGAAATCTCTAATATAATAATGAAGCAAAAAAAAAAAAACTTTTAAGAAACTCAGCAACTGCAGACTGAAGGAGGGAGACTGTTTACAAGAATCAGTGAAGCACATCTCATTCATCTGCATTCACTCTGCTATTAAGTGATTAAAATCAAGCCAAGCAGGCATTCATTATGTCTGTGGTGTTTCTGCTTGACATAATATTAATGAAATTAATTAATCAGGGCATAGTTAACACATCCCTGACTCAAGATTTTATAGCGATTATAAACTATTCTGGCTGAAATGAAAATTCAATGAGAAAACAAGCATTAAATATACACTATAGTCATACTGGAGGAAACCTGCACCCACCCGGGGAACCAACGCATATGTGTAAAAAAACAGATGAATTTTCCTAATCACTTAAGCCTATTTAAATATTACACAGCATGCATCTATTCTGTGATACAGATGAGTCCTGAGTCTATACTTTCACATGTAAATGTTTCCTGGTAACTAATGCCTATCGGCCAAATGATGCGTTAACTCTGAGGTGTGCTCTTCAAAAGGACTATGAGCAGACTTTACTAAGGGTTCAGATGCAGCTAACAGCCCATGTAATTGATTCAAGATGGCCTTATCATTCAAATGATGCTCAAGACAGACTAGGATAGTCTGAGCATTTAAAGTGGCCAAAAGCCCACAAATTGCCAAATAACACATGTCAGGGGTAAACGGTCATTTAGTATTTGGCTTAAACTCCATTTGTAAGTGAGTGCATACTTATCGGAATACGAGTGTGGCGTTCAAGGACAAATCTGAAAAGTAAGCGAAGGTTACATTCAACAGTTTCCAAAGCAAACACTATTCATTTACCAAATCAGCAGCACGCATTGAAAGACTGTGAACGCCACACAAAATGACATTTATTGGAATTCCTCACCCTGAAATAGTTCCTGTTCCGTTATCTGTTTACTCCAACTGTGAGCCCATTCACCCTTGTCCTTATCGGTCAACTGCTCAGACTTTTATCTTAAACGTATATAATAGAATCTGTCCGATAGCAGTCGACTTTTGTGTAACTGTCCAACTCTACTTCGTCTGCACACAGTTGTTTATCTTTTTCAGACAAAACAGACGAACCTCGTCTCGCCCTTGCGCGCCTCTTTTTTGCAGAACCAAGGTCATAATACCCACTGATTATCTCATCCTCCTGTGGTAAGAGTTGTACTAAAAATACCACCAACCACAGCTCAAGGAACGGGCCAGACTCTCGTGGAGGTCTCTCTAATGACAAAATAATAGGAGTCCAACTTACAAGTGATGTGTGATTTTAAATGGACCTGCGTTACATCTCCTGAGCCGATGATGTTTTGTCAGAGCTTTGGAAACTGAGCACCTTAGAAACCTTTATTATGGGTGAAATATGACATTTTAAGGCCACACACAGTGCGCAAACATACCACCGTGCGGTAAAGAACACACACAAACACACAGGGTTGAAAAATCCACTGGGTGTTATTTCTTCACACTGTAACACACTATAACGGCTCCAGTTTCGACTCCCCTTACAGGCATCAATTTTCTAACCCACCTGCACGCTCTAATGTTAAAATTGAAAAATCTCAACTTCTCTTATTTAATTCTCAAGTGGTTTTTTTGTATTGTTTTTGTTGTTTGTTTTTGGGGAAAGCTATGCCAATCAAAACTTGAGCCTACCATCTGAAAGTAAGTGTGTACCAAAAATAAAGGTTGCATTAAGTATGTGCAATCAAGCTTGTCGTGCTTACAAGAATTTGCCTTCCTCGTGTTTTTGCTTTTAGTAGAGACTGAGACAACCATAGGTAAAGCTTGCTTGTGGCTCTCTCTGAAATAACAACAAAACAGAAAACCCCAAACCACATTCATTCACACACACGCTCACAGACACGCACACACACACGGCCAATAGCGTTTCACATGAGGCTCTAATGGAGAATTTGGCTACAGGCCAAAGATGACCTGCTCTGCATGTAGCCGGTTTTCTTTCATTGAGCCAATGAGAATACTTAATTCTCTTTGTTTCTCTACCTTCATGACAATAAGGCTCTCGAGGCCCTTTACAGCACAGGAGCATTAGCAGTCAGCTGCAACGTCAACAAAGAGGAATCTGAGGCACAGATGTTTTCAGACAAGTAGCGTGGGAATGCTTGTATTAGCGCCACATCCTGCACATTAAACCGTCCAAAAGAAACATAAATTGCCCCCTTGAATTAAACGTGTTAATGTTTTCCGTGGGTTTAGTTTCATACTCATTCACACAAGTAAATTGTCTTGAATTTATGCCATTACGTATGACCTTCTGTACGGTCCGTACTGGTCCATGTAAATCACTCAGAAAGCCATGATTAATGACACCCTCCATTATTAAATTCTCCACCAACCTCTGAAGTGTGTGGCAGAGCTGCCTGGGGGCTAATGAGGGCTTCCAAGGGCCCTCACATACCGCACGGCGATGTTAGCGCAATGACACCAGTGAAATGGTGTGTGTGAAAGTGTGAGGAAAGTCATTTTCTTATCCCACACATTTGTCCTATTTTTACAAAGATGTAAAAGCACATGTTGGTGGATGTAATATGTACATGTTATGACCTGATCCTTGCTGGTTTAAAACGTGAATATTTTAATGACAAAATGATATCTGTGAATACACTGGCATGTATGTCATGCCATATAATAAAGAGAGAAATTCCAGTCATTTTCAGCTAAAGCAACATTGTGCTGGATGTATCTTAATGCCACGAGTAGTTACTGTGTGACTAAAACGCTGTCACTGGGACACTGAGGACATGCAAATTTACTAAAATACAAGGTGAGCGACTTGCTTAAAATGGGGACCAAATTTATGATCCTAATGGGGCACATAAATAAATGCAAAGTATTCCTGGATCTTTAAAACAAGTGCCGAACGTGGTACAGAGATGAGTCAAGGTCCACAGCATTAAGCATCACTATGTGCAGAGCTGTCATCATTACAGCCAATCAATGATTGAATCAAAGAGAAGTGATAAATGGGAAAAAGCTCAGCCCTCTGGGCTTTATAAACAGAGGTTCAGTGCACACTAGCTGGAGTAGAACGAAGCCTCTCCACCTTCCTCAGAGCTCTAGTGAATTGGGACTCCCTCTGCCAGAGCAAAAACTGCAGCATTTTCCAAAGTGGAGAAAAACAGAAAGAAAGCAATGATGCTGCTTGGGACTAGCATAGAAGACCAAAATATCTTCCTGCTGAAGTTAGGTTAATATCCATAAGCAATCGCTATAATAACACTGAATATCTAGAATTATCCATAAATACATAATATCCATAATAGCTCAATTAAGCCAAATTCTTCACTAAACTAAAAATACTCAAATGAGCTACACCGCTGCATGACTTTTGCTCCGCCCGGAAGCGTAATCGTTTTAGAGTCCTGCAGTGCTAATGCATGCCGAATGGAAGAATTTGCCACAGTAGCTACTGCTATAACTAACAATACTGCCGTGAGCCAAGAGGAAGGAAAAACACCATCGGTTAGAGGTAGAAACTGTGTTACTGGAACACAGCTACATACTGGTGATGTTGAGCACTGTGCTGCATCAATCTAAAGTCATGTCAAACTACCCATCATCTCATTTTCTGGGCATATACTGAGGATGTGTCCTGAGAGATCTACGCCAAGGAAGCTGCCCAGGAGGCTTTTATTGCTGGTATAAATTTACATGCCTTTTTTTGTAGTCGTTTTTGAGGATGCCAGCTGGAGTGGATACATGCAGCTATCTAAGTATAGGATAAACCTACCTCGAGCCATTAACTAATCAAGTGAATCACATTGATGGACATTTGGCACTTTAACACATCTATGCTCTGTTCCAGCAGCAAGCAAGTGAAATCTAAAAAGGAATGAGGGAATACTGCAACGGTGTTAGACTTGAATATATAGCCTGTGACAGGCATTAAACACTTTTGCTTAAACAACGTAAAGTGCAGCGATATGATTATGGGGTCCATATGGCTGGTAGAGTATCTATATGCACAAATGTCTTAGAAGAAGCTGTGGTGTGATGACAAATGACTGTTTAATTAACAAAACATTAAACAGTCTAATAATATAAACCAACAATGGGATAGAGCTATACATCTAAATTTATTGCTCATCAACCAGCATGCACAGAATCATTATACTGCATTTGTCAGACTGTGTAGAATTTTTATATCCACATAAATCAAGCTTTTTTTCTTCTTTTTAAAATCAGAGGGGCATCAACTGCCAAACATTTTCCCCCGTTACTGCCAAATGTGTTTTAATTAGGGAGAAATGCTCAGTGGCTGCAGCACAACATTGCAGTTTCTCCACTGAGGCTTCCTGCTTACACTCTCAGTTACTGTTACACCTGCAACAAGAATATGCTGCACATACAATTCACCAGCAGACTACATTCAGCGACTGATGCACCTTTATATTCTTGCACTGGAAGGGTGTATCTACATGGAAAACCCAGGTCCCTCCTGAAAGGTCTTGTCAATAAGAGCCAAATGTGATAAAAATCATGAACCTGCAATAATCTCTCCCCCTCTCTCTCTGAATAATGCATTTGCGTGCTCTCTGCTCTGATTCTCCTTTCTTCAATCTACTTTCCCTGACCAACTCTCTCTTGCACACACTGCCCTCAACCCATCATTCTCATCCCCTCTCTGAAATCCCCACCTTGCCATTTCACCATTTCAATCTTCCCTCTTCTATTATTACTGATCCTAAAGGGAGGGAGGTGGATGGGGTGGGAAGATTCTCTTCTTTCCATGTACTTCTACCCATTTTGAGAGAGTTTTCTTATTCCCTCAAATAAACTCAATATCTTTGATTTTTGCATGACAGGGAACTTGCATGCGATTTAAGCGAACTGCAAACCTGTGACTAAGGAATCTGTCACTTTTGAACACATCAGTGTTTCCGGGTCCTTTTAGATAAATGCACATGTCAGCTAAGATGGTTTATGCAAGCTTGAAAACGTGGGTGCAGTTTCTGGCTCTATATACCGCTGACTAACCCATTCTGGCCCATGAGTTCATGTTTTGTGGTTAAACTTGTGAGTGACTTCATCCGACATGATGGGTTTGCACAGATCATGCTGTGTCTTTTTGTGGGTACGAACAGTGGAAGCCATAGACACAGATTGTGGTATTATTTACCACTCTGAAATTGTCCACGACACATGCTGGCAAAGATCAGGGTAAGCACAAAAATATTAGTTGATGTAGACATAAAATATTACCTTGTGCTTCAGCATTTCACAATGAAATGCACCGCATGTACAAAATGATGCACGCAAACCCCAAATCGTTCCTGCAGAAAAACTTGTCTTTTAAACGGGATCCCACAAGAGGAAAATATAATGAGAAGCTCTCTTTACCATTAATTCAAAATGACTCCACTGCCAGCATTTGATAAAGAAATGTTAGTTTAAAAAAAAAAAATCTAATTTCTAAATAACTACACCTTCAGGGTCCCAAATGCACATGGGTTCTTGGGAATAATGGGAATCTGTCTAGGGAGTCGACAGCAAGACAGTGTTCAACCCTCGGCCCTGCAGTTCATTCAGTTCAGTAATGTGTGTTCAGTGCTCTGTCTGTCTGTCAGTCAGCCTCTGGCTCCGGCCCACAGCGTGGGTTTAACCCAACACTGCTGTGGCTGAACTCCAAGGATAACGAGGTGCTCGAGGTTGGAACTCTGCAGCGGAGAGAGGAGTGACATCACAGCCTGGTCTGTGGTCAGCCGGATGACACATGGCACCCGGCAAAAGAAAACTGCTGGTAATATTACACGGAGTGAGACCACAGCACTGACTACTGAAAACCACCTGGGACTGTTTACTTTGTGACGTCTAAAACAAGGAAACACTCTGGGTGGGAGCAGAAATGGGCAGTTGTTTACATCTGGCTCTACTTCACTTTCATATAAATGAATGACAATGAATGATTCCCTAGCAAATTTAAAGCTGCAGTATTGATTTGTGTGCTTTTTCATCATTCTGGATACACACATCATTTCAGTGACTATCGTTTCAGTGAGGTGATTAAATCACCGCACTGCTCACCTCAGAGACCTAAAGTTCAAGTCCTCCACATCACTGGTTTTCACATGGCTTCACTATTATTTTTTAAATATGCTATTAAATAAAAATAATTCACTTGGTTACATTTATACAGCATTACAGATTAAAAACTACTGGGTTTGCTTTAGAAAAGGATGATGATTTCCCACTTCTTCTGAAAGCTTTGTTGTCTTGGTTGCCATGGTGACACCTCCCCACTTTCTCTAATAAATGAAAAAATGAAAAAAGATCGGTTGTTTTTCACTATTTCAAATTCTCTTATGAAACCGGGGTGCAATAAAAACACAGCCTTGAGATACGGACAACCCTAAAGCTCAAACAAATTCAAAGACGACAAAAAGTTCATAGAGGATCATCACGTGTATTAATCATCGTTAATTCACTGGACTTCACATTTCATTTTACAGTATTTTCCCACAAAATGTGATTTGTGAAAAAAGGATGGCAGCAAGAGTGAAAGGGGAGGTTTACAAGGGGGCGTCCGAAAGAAGGAGAAAAATAAGATTTTCTCACGACATGATTAATCCTGAAAATGATAGAAACATTATACATTCTAAGTAATGCACAACAGAAATAATTCCACCTCAGAGGCGGAAGCAGTTACTGACAAACAGTTGCAGTTAAGTTAATGTGCTCAGCTCGTGTTCTTTGCATTGTGATTTCTCGCTGGTGTTGCTGCAGGGAATCACATCAGCAGAAAATAAAGAAGTCAAACGGCTGCCCAGACTTTTTCTGCTCTAAAAAAAAAAAAAAGAAAAAAAAAAAGAAAAAAAAAGGTGACTTTTTGTAGAGTCGTTGCTTGGGAGCAGATATATATGTCAACTCTACACCCCCTGATTCACCCCACTAGACTGCAGTATATATACAGCATGAGGCCTGAAAACTGTCTTGAGAGCTTAGAGAGCTTATTGGATTTCAACTGAAATAATCAGCCGTTTTATGCTGCAACAGGTTTTGCTGAAAAGCAGTATTTGAGAAGAGCACAGTCTCCAATAGTTTCACTCTGCTTGTATCCCTGAAGCACACTGCCTCTCCAAATCCCTACCCAGCACCCCTAATGCTCCCAAAATCACCAGCCACACTTGCTTGCCTGTAAGACACATCTGCTCTGAGTTAATGCTGGAGCCTGTACTGTCAATTCAATTTAAGTTTTTTTCAAGTAAAGGTATAAGTGTACAGACATTTACAGTACATGTGCACACATGTCAAACCAAAGGCTGTCCTAAATAACATGGCTAAATTCCAGAAAGTTCCTACTCTGCGTGTATGGTTTGCACCATTTAGAAACAAATGAGTTTGCTTGGATAATTCATGTGAAAAGGTTACAATAGAAAAAGAAGATGAAAAGGTTAGACTAATGACATTTTAGATACTGATAACCTTTATCTTCAATGCAGTCTGCAGAAATGGAGCTGATGAGATGAAAGAGATGCAACAAAATAGCAATATTTGACTATTAAAAAGGTTGTAGAGTCCCAGGAGATCTGACGCACAAAGAGTTAGGAGGGCAAGCAGAAAAGCCCCATGCACAGCAAAATCTGCTCTCCTAAACTCTGCTTTGGGCAATCTGATACTCACAAAACACTCAAACTAAACACTGCAAACAATTTAAAAACTCTCCCCAGAAAGCAGTCCCAGTAAATGAACACTTTGCTTGAGTGGTTTGGTACTGATGTGGCACACGACTGCTCAGACCTTAAATTATTCAAACCCCCACAGCAGCCCGTCCCTGAATGCTAAGAAAAAGTTCTGATACAAGATCTGCTTTGTATTTAATTATCCGCCCGACCTGCAGCAGATGTTTAGTCGACGCTGACATGTCAAATCGTCGAACTTTCCAGGTATTCAGCGAGGGAAACATATTTTAACTGGGCTTCAAACATCTCTGCATGAGAAGGATTGTTCATTTTTATGAACCAGGATAGTTTATAAAAATCATCATCATTATTTAGTGTTGATGTAACAGGACTCTTAGTTACACTGGCAGAAGGATGTAAAGAAGGCTTTCTTCCATGATGAATTTGTGTCCAATCATCATAACTGAAAGAAAATCAGCCTATATATTTATTAAGCTCTCATCTTGCAACAGGACATTTGTAACACTTCAAAAGCCACATGTAACTTCTAAATTAGATAGTCTAAGAATTTCCAGTTTATACACAGCTGGTTTTAATGTGATTTCAGCTCTGTGAAATCACAAGCTAGCCTCTTCATTAAAACTGCAGCGATCCTCTGACAACATCGTGCAAACTGCAGGTCAGAAGTTCACATCCACTCATCAGGGGCATGAAAGTCATGGTAATTTGGGGTTTTTAATGATTTCTTTGAACTGTTCTTTTTCCAGATTGGAATGATTGTACAGATTACATCTTTAATGACTTTGAAAAACAAGAATTGGATGCACAAGTTTGAATTTATTTTGGATTTTTCTCTCATTCGCATGGGCTTAAAATTATACATATAGGCTTAAATGTCTACATACACTCACCTAAAGGTTTTTAAAAGTGTTGAAAGTTCTACAGTATCTTTTAGCTTGACAAGACCAAGTCCTGTTAACTACTCATAGGTGATCGTGATTGATTACAACTCTTTGAAGCACAAAAAGGATTTGTTTGGGAGCACTCACCAATAGTCAGAACAACGAGAAAGTCCAAGAAACTCATTGAAAATCTAAGAAGAAGAATTGCACATTTACACATGTTTTAAAGGTTTCTTGGAGGCATTTCTAAGTTCAAACAATATATGCAAATACAAGTTATTCGGATGGGGCATCACTTTGCCGAGGTCTGAAAGAAGACCCAAACTGTCACCCTCAGATAAGAGGAAATTGGTTAGGATGTTAGGAACAACCCAGGAGCCTGTCTGGATTAGATAAATTAAAAAATAAATTTGTTTTTTAATGTCATTAAAGACATGTGCTGTATAATCATTCCACCCTGGAAAAAGAACAGTTCAAAGAAATCACTAAAAGACCACAAATTACCATGATATTCACGTCCATGCTGAGAATATATAAACTTCTGACCACAACTGTACACTCGCTCATTGCCATTTTCAGGAAGTTAAATAAAGTTAAGTTCTCATTTATTACTCCCAAAGGCGTCTTCTCCTCGTTTCTTTTCATCATATTTAATTATCCTCGCTTGGCCAATCACAGAGGGTCTCACAGAGGTGTGCAGCAAACCAATGTGGTGCGAGAGAACCGAGTGCAGCAGCTGTAAATGCACTGCATCAGCAACGGTGACATGCTGGGCACCCTCATCCAATCACTGCTTCCCCCTGCTGAGTGCGTTCGCAACCAATCATAAAACATTCCCGCTGTGTTTCTCTCAGCCAATCACCTTGAGGCCCTGCTGGGTGTTGACACCCAAGTCTGACTGAATTGGAGGTCGTCTTGATTTATACCAGACTGTAAAAAAGCCAAATCACAAAGGGAACGCAATCTCAAAGTGTGAGTGTGTGACTCATACAGTTCATACGCATATTAGCGTAGCAGACATTCCAGTAGCCTTTTGTGTAACTCTTATTTATCCTTTTTTTTTTTTTTTACTTTTAATTTACTTTTAATCCAGCTAAGAGGGTAGAGGTTTTTTTATTTTCTGTTTCAAGGATTCTTTTTCTTATTTGATGATATTTTTTTGTATTATAATCATCATCATTATCATCATCACTACATTATTATTGGATCTATCTAATCCATCCGTGTGTGTCATTTACAATACCTCAGTCTTTTGTTGTACTGCTTGACCTTATCCAATGAGGCAGCATTGATTTGAGCCTGGTATTCCTCCACTGACACATTATCTC
Source organism: Pelmatolapia mariae (assembly GCF_036321145.2). NCBI lineage: Eukaryota > Metazoa > Chordata > Actinopteri > Cichliformes > Cichlidae > Pelmatolapia > Pelmatolapia mariae. The sequence continues at coordinate 20,543,467 of NC_086235.1, read as the reverse complement.
TGTAGTAGTATCCTTCCATACTCTCGAGTGCTAAAAAGGGATCAACAGATCAAGTGAAAGATAAAGGCATTGCATATACTGACCACGCATAATGTGAGGACTGAGCTTCTTACAGCAGCCAGGCTCACTCTACCTTGTGTGAAGAGCACTGGGTAGATTTTGACACCTCCTCCGTTTTTCAGCCTGTAAGGCAGCTGAGAGAAATAGAAACTCTCAAGGTAGAAGCAAACTTTCAAGGCCTGGAGATTGCCCTCCACCTGGTATGAAATGGGCATGTCTGCCAGAGGAGAGGAAAGGGAGAGTTTAGAATTTATTAATAGCAATCAGAACCCTGTGATGATAACCGTCAGAAGATGCTAATGTGAACTAAAACACAGAGTACATACTGGCAACAAGAGGCTCCCCTTCAAATTCCTGGAAGTAGAAGGTGACTTTCTCCAGGTCAATTAGGGCTACTTGAGTGTCTTCCAGCATGGCTTGCTCATCAGTCTGAAAAGAAAATTAGAGCACGAAAGTGTTTGTAAAAGGAGTGTAATGGCCGGTTATCCTCAGATCCTAAATAAAAGGGGAACTACTTCTGCTTGAGGGCACATTAGTATAATGTTTACCAGGTAAGATGCAGCCAGGTTGTGGGTAATGTTGACACCTGGTTTTCAGAAGGGAAAAAGCTATGGCCCATCCATCAAATAAGACATTTTAACCTTTAATCTGTAATGTGCAATGCATGCCTCCATCCATCCATTTTCTCCCGCTTATCCAATTCAGTGCCACAAAGGGGCTGAAACTCCTCTCGGCTGTCACAGGCAAGAAGTGGGGTAGACCTGGACAAGTCACCAGTGTGGTGCAGGGCTAACTCAACAGGACAGACAACCAGGAACGCTCACATTTATACCTACGGGATTAATTTAGAATCACCACTTAACACATCATCCAGCCAGAGTAGCTGGAGAGAACCCATACAGGCACCAGGAGAACATGCAAACTCCACATAGGCAGCGGTGCTGCAGAGGTCAGCACTGTCACTTCACAGCAGGAGAGGCTGGTGGGTTTGAATCCTCCAGCCAGCTGCAGCATTTCTGTGTTGAGTTTGCATGCATGTAGAATACACCCCTCTTACAGCAAATATGATCTTCCTCCAGAGGAGAATAATGAAGTTCTCACATTCAAGCGGTGGCTTAATAATTTATAATACCTCATGGTTTACAAGCCTGCAAATCTTGTTAGCTGATACACAGTTCAACAAGGGTAAATCATAATTTAGTCTCACCATTAATCTGTGATGATCACAGTAGAGAAGTCATACTATCCAACCAGTTTTACTTTTTTCCTTCAGTGTTGGCTTTGGCTAGTTTGACATTTTGCATGTATCACTGTTAACATGCTACACACTTAAAGAGATGAAAATTAACTTTATATATGCATCTTATGTTATATGCTTGTAGTTTCTTACAGCACCCCTGCCTACTTTAACTGATGAAGTACCTTAGATTTTCACAAACATCGAGTCTTTTAAGTAACATTTTTAAGCACATATAAAGACTACATGCATGTGAACTAACTGATGTAATCCACCTCCAACACTGCTCTCATTTTCATGCTGCATTTTCTTTTTTTTTTTTGCATTGTATCTGACCCATACAGTTATATCTATCTGATAAATATAAAAGTTGCCACTGACGCATGCTCTGCTCTTTACAGGGGATCCTGCTGTGCTCTCAACATCACTAACACTAACTTTTCATCTATGCAGATGGAAGCTATCCTCGTCCTTCCATACATGCATGTGGAGCTTTGTGTGTCTACTCAAGCCAAATACAAAATTACTGCAGATGGAAATGACAGTCTTGATTTGACTGCAGTACAGTGGTCCTCACTGAAAAAAAATATTTAAGTGCACCATCACTCAGATGCGTAATGGCACAGCACTTTAGCACTGATATGTTCATATTTGCTTCAGATTGATTGCTTATATATGTCTGACTGTGCGTGTGTACATGTTTCCATTTCAAACATCCACAGAGGCAACCCTAATGGCAAGCGCGTCTGCTTGTGGCCACAGTGATAGCACCTTGAATATTTTGATTCTGACACACTGCGCTCCTCAGTCACCCTTCTTCCCATTTCATTTCTTCCCCCGTCTCTTCTGCTTTCCATCCACCACATGCAGAGGGATAAACAGGAGCAGCGGTGGAAGAGGATTAGGGCCTTTTTCTAAAAACACATTTGAGATGGCCCGACATGTGACAGAAGGGTACCCACTGTCCTGCCAAGTGACACCTGCTGTGTGTGTGGGCAAGTTTATCTCAGAGGATGTGACATAAACACATTACCCCCGACACACACGGTATTCAGTGCACACAAAAACGCAAACACACACACATTCACAACGTCCCCAGCTCCACTCATACCGCCTTTCATGCGGTGCCCTGAAAAGGAACGTGGTGAGATTTCATTGGAATCACCTGCAGGTACCGAGGCCCTAGTTTGTTCCACAGAGACACTTGAAAGAGAAATTTCTTGAGACAGACAGAGAAGGGAAGGCGTGCAGAGAAAAAGGCAGTATGGCAGCAGGCAAAGAGAATCAACCATCATTTCCTAGGTCTTGACATAAGCCACCTACCCCTCTAACTTAAATAAACAGTCATCCACAAACGGCGGTAAAGAAGCAAATAACAGCTTTCAAAAATATATCACCAGTCCTTCAGCTACTTAAACTAAAATTTTGGCTTCTCGAGCTTGGTTGAAGACACATTTGCATTTATTGAAAACCTTGGTGGGAAATGTTAATATTGATCCCACTGAGGTTGCAGTCTGTGCTTGGCTCGGTATTAGCAGCGGCTGTTCATAATGAACTCCTGCCTAGACTTGTGTGCTAAAAAACAATCTGGCAAAAACAAAGCTAAAACAACTACGTGTTTTGGTTTTTAAGGCATTTGAGGTCTGCTGTCTGAGGACACCTTGAGTTAGCAGATCCAGCTTGAACAGTAACTATGCTGACCAGGAAGCTGTCTGATACCTGAGAAACAACAGATGGAGCACAGCTGTAGCAACTGGGATCTTGAAAATATTGCTTTAGTTGAGGTCCACCACACAACCTGGTAGTGGCGTATTGATCGATGATGATAAATGTTTAAAATCCACATAAATAGTATCTTAGTTGGTAGCTGCAGTTAATGACTGAGCTGTAGCTCAAAGCAAAATCTTGTTGCGTAGCTCATAACATACAGTCATGAGAAAAAGAAGGTTTGAGAGAGTAAACAGAAGAAAAACAGTAACCAGGCGCTGCTAATCGAATGTACTTGAATAAGTGATCATAAGCAAGTGTGAGCACTTTTATAAAAGCAAAAGTTTGGGGATTTTGCAGCTCTGGAGCATTCAGATGTGTTTTAACACAATGCCACAATGGACTCATCCCAAGCTCAAACCATGCAATGCTGGGAAAAACAGCAAAAAGCCCAAGAGCTGCATCTTAGGCTCAGTTAGCAAGTTAAATGTTAAAGTTCATGAGCGGGCCATACCACTTATTTATATAGCACTTTTAACAACAGCAACAGAGCTGACCAAAGTGCTGTACAATAACATAAAAAACAAACACAGGCCAAAGGTCCTGCGCAACTAGTAGTTACTGAGTCAACATGTGAGTCCCGTGAAAACATATTTCACATGGCTGTAGAAAACTTTGAAACTCAGTAACCAATACTGGTTGATATGACTGACTGTTTGGTATGCTGTTTGTTTATCAGAACAAGAAAGGCACTCTGGCAAGATAAGTAATATATCACATCATATTATATCTCTTACCACCACATTAATTATAGACTAAAAATTAAAGTCTCAGCAGCATTTTAGGTTCAAATTCAAGAGGGGTCATGTTGCTCCACAAACAGAGACCCGTTCATAGAAAGAGTAAATACAAACTATCAGAATCTCCAAGGATGTCAAGCATGCATGGCAGCAGTTCACTTACCCAGGGAGAATGTGCCAAACAAAATACAAATGTGAGCAAGGGGATTTCTAAACACATGATGTCCCCTGATAGCACTTAGCTGACGTGACTATGGTTATAACTGTCATTTAAAAATAGCATTTACTTTTATATAATGCAAAAATATGCATAGTAACAGACTTGATTATTTTACAACAAAATGAACAGCAAACTCCTGTTTTCACAGTGTCTATATCCAATCTGTCGCTCACCAGATTGGGCGAAAGGAGAGACTGGAAGTGGAACAGCAGCCCAGCACTGGCAATCTGCTCGAGCCATCGACGGCTAGCTTCCTGGGCCTCCTGAAGGTCCTGGGAGTCAGGGATTTCCTGGTCCACGTCTTTCCCTACATTGCAGAACTGAGAGAAAATACAGAAAAGCTAAGCAGAAAGCTGAGGAAAATAACTGTATCTTAATTCCCAGTTCTAAACAAGTCACATACATAATTTACCTGGTTGAGGACAGCCAGCAGATGCTCGGAGAAGGCACACACAGATGCCACTAGAGACTGACAAAATACCATATCGCGACGTAACTGGATCTCTGAGTCTGCAAGGAAACAAAGAGAGGTGTGAGACTGAAAGAAAATCATGGTCAAGCAGTGAAAGCAGCTGAGAAGTAGATTCAGGAAAAGATGACAGAGAAACAATAGAGTGAAGAGTCAAGATTAAAAACTGCAGTGTAAAGCAATGAGGGTCAAAGAAATAAGTGCCACAGGTCTGTTATGGTAATTAAAGAGACTTTCAGTAAGGTGAACAAAAGGCTGCCCTCCCCCACCCCTCCACATGTGTTGGGTATTAAATAATGTATCAGGAAAAAAACGAGAGCAAATGACAGGTGTGCCCAAGCGGAAAATAATTGGCTGCCATAATTTCCAGAGAAATAGGCCCCTTTAAAAAGTTCAGCAATCCAACTGAGTTAAAAATAGGTTCATGAACCCCTCAGAAATGAATAACGTGAATGTTGCAGGGAATGACCGCAAACTTTTTGACACTATTAACCCAGTTCCCGGGGGTCTGTAAATGAGCGTAATGTCTGAGTTTTATCAGCAGTTATTCTGTCCTGGCTTCTCCAGTATAATAGTGCCAACACAAGTAGTCATATAGATTTTGATTTATAGCTTTCATTGTAGCAACATGGAAGTTATTTTTAATGGAGTGGTTCCCAACCTTTTTACTATGGGATTTTGTTTTTCTTTAAATAATACACCTGTAACTATAATACATCACTGTCCACCTGCAATGCCTTCTGAGACTATCCATAATAGGAATTATGCTAAATTTCAGGTCTCCGCTGTCATTCTCAAAACAGTATTTCAAAGGATAAAGGTAGGGGTGGTTTTAGTGGTTTTTTAGCGTTTGATGGGTCATTTTAAAATGCTATTATCCAAAATCCATTAGAAGTACTTGACCCAGTTCCTTCAAAGTTTTCAGGGCAAATACCTGCTACTCTCTGACTACGGACTCTCAGGAGTGTAGCTCAAGTTAACAAAAGATGATGGATGCTCAAAATCCTTAAAATATTTGGATGTCCTCGTTATTGACAGCAGATTTGAAGGCCAGTAGAAACCTCAATTTTTAAGGGAGGGAACTGATATTTTATTTCACAGCTTCTTGTATACAAGGCACATGATATTAATCAGGTGAATGATTATTAATGTTTTTTTAAAGTGATGGCCAGATGGGAGGGATTTCAATTTTTGGGCTCCTGACACCTATTGTAAGAAACTGAGATCTAACCCTTAGATATGGCAATGTACTTCTGACTCTTATATTTTGCATTTAATCATTAATATCAATCTCTGGCTCGCTTCCACGTTGTGCCTTTTGTCCTCTCTCTCCCCCTCCTCACCCCCAACCCCTCGCGGCAGATGGCTCCCCGAGCCTGGTCTTGCTGGAGCTTTCTAAGATTGAGTTTTTCCTCCCTACTGTCACCAAGTGCTTTCTCTTTGGTGGTCATCTGATTGTTTGGGTTTTCTCTCTATAATTTTTGGGTCTTTATGATGTGAGGCAACTGTCGTTGTGTTTTGGTGCTATAGAAATGAACCTGAACTGAATTATAACTGTAACACAAAGTGAAAAATGTGCTCTATAATTACAGGTGCACACATGAAACTATTTTCTGTGTTGTAGGTATCTGACTTAATTCTTTCCCCTTTCTTTCATGTTTTGTGTCTGCATGTGTGTTGCTTTCATTATCTTATCTTATTGAGCTTTGAGTTTGGGTCACGAGCACACAGCAATGTCTATGGGAGTGTTGTTTTGGGTTTTACTCTTAAAAAAAGGCCTAAAATTTATTTGCTATTGCAATCTGTATTTAAACAGAGTAAATCTTCAGTGTAAAAGGAAGGGACAAACCTGTATACTGTAGTAGGACCAAGAGCAGTCGAGTCTTCACCTCTGAATAAAACAAAAAATTAACAATTAAATAAAAGAAATTCAGTGAGGCAGTGGACAACCTTTTATTAAATCAAATAGACCCATTTCTCCTTAACTGAACTGACCTATACTTTAAATTTAAAGTCTTAAAGTCATAAACAGGACAACTCTGTAACTTCACTCCATCTGAGCACATAAAAAAAACATAACATCATAAAAACAACCAGAGGCAAAGATAACAACATAAATCCTCATTTGTTTATAGTCATCTCAGAGCTCCGGGTATACTAGCAGGAGGCTGCACTGCTTGAAAAGCTATCATGGGAAGAGGAGGGGAAAAACGTAGCATACACAGGGCCTCTGCTTATTATTAATAAGTAGACTTTTCTCAAGCGTGACCGCCCGCTCACCTTTCCCAGGAGTGTTGTGTGGCTGGCCTTTGTTTGTATCTGGGAATTTAGTGCTAGTGTGTCCATGTACAGTATTACTGTATGTGTCTGTGTATTTAATCTGTCTGCCAACGAACACAAAAACCACACACTCCCGTTGGGAATAAATATGGACGAAATGTCTCTCTGGATAAAAATCAATAAATAAAGGAATCTCACAGAGTGCAGCTCTTTAATTCTCTGCATGTGTTCAGCTCCACCTCTGTTCCTCCAATTTATGAATCCCAGGATGGTTTCAGGTTTAAAGGTTAAGGAAAGTGCTGCAGTTAGTGGGACTGCCTGTACCCACACAACTGTAACAGAGGTTATTATTACATCTCATAAATGCGACGAGGTTTACTGGATACTCTGTCAATTTAAAGCACATTTCTTCTCCAGCCAGACATGTTCTATCCATGATAAATATTTGATGTGACCGTGTGAGCAAGCTACATGGCTTGAGCATTGAGAAAGCATAAAGTGTAAGGGGCTGGGTGCGCATGTTAACCATGTGAGGAGCTGCTCGGGTACACGCTGACCTTCAACATATTTAGTTATGGTTTGTGTGAGCGCCTGAACGCTGCTGGGAAGGTTCCAGGGATCCTGCTTGACGTGGAGACGCAACTTTTTGGTGCAGCTCACTCGGGGCTCCATCTCCTGCTGAAACTCTGACAGAAATACAAACATACACGGTAAATTAGCATGGGTCTACCACAGCTACATGACTGCATGTACTCTATATCAGTTGTGAGGCACACTTTGCACAAAGAGATCACCAGTCAATGAGAAAAACTGCATTAAAAAAAATTTCCGTTCTGCCTCTAAAGCAGTTCAAGACACATTAAGCACTTATGAAAAAAAATATCGTGCCTAGATCAGTCTGCTTAACCTCATCTTCTTCTCTTTTCTTGTCAAGCCGCACCATCTCGCTCAATCTTTCTAGAGAGAATTATAGGTCACTGATGTCCAGAGGCAACACTTCTTTTTTATTAATCAATTTTAAACTCCTGCCATCAAATCTTTTTATCACCTCGCCCAGACAGTGCTGAAAAATGAGTATAAAAGCATGTCAATCTGATGTAACACCTGTTAAAAGAAAAAAAAAAAACTACACAGAATGACTTGTAATAAAGTTTACTTTGAAAAACAACAGATCTCTGAGAGAAAGGTGGCTGTTATCAGGGGCTTTGTGTGTCTTAGAGCAACAGACAGGGTGTGAGACGCAGGAATGCTCTACTTGTCAGATAATCCTATTTGCTCTGCTATCAACCACACACATTACTGGAGTTGTGATGGATCTGCTCTGATCAAGGCGTCCTGAGGGAATTTATGCGTACAAACCCACACACAAACAGGCGTGCGCACACACACACACACACACACACACACACATGTCTGGTTTGCTATCCTCGTGGGGACATCCCATTGACATAATGCTTTCCCTAGCCCCTTACCCTAACCCTAACCATTAAAAATGAATGCCTAACCCTAACCCTTACCCTAAACCTAACCATAACCTAATTGTAACCCTGACAGTAAAACCGCATTTTGAGTGTGAAAATTGCTTTCAACCCCGAGGGGACCTGGATTTTGGTCCCCACGGTGCAGAAAGTCCCCACCAGGATAGTAAAAGTCAGATTTTGGTCCCCACCAGGATAGTACGAACCCGTACACACACACACACACACACACACACACACACAGAGAATTACAAACCCACAAAGAGAAGCGGACCTATTTTCAGTTCAAGCATATTTGCACTGACTTGAGGACAGCTGTAGATGAGAGGGGAGGCTGTGCGCCAAATAGGTCGGAGTGTTTGCAAGCTTTAGTAATCAACATGACAGAATCACTGGGTAATTTTCTATTTTTTTTCCCCTCTTACTGCACACCACACTTCATAAAAGTCACTTTCAAAAAACATAAAATAAACAAACTCTGTCATATGAGAGCTAAGCGCAATACAAACCACCGGGATATAAAACAGATAGCATTTTTGCAAAGACAGAAAGAAAACAATTGCTGATGTCAACCACTTTTCTTATCTTAAAATGGACTGAGTCATCCGAATAGCGCTCCACAGAGGATAAAAGGGCAATGTAAGCTAGTTTGAATTTGTGTGGGGAATGATAAAGGGTAAATTCTGTCCTTTTTCAGTAACATTTGCTACATTTTTGTTAGAGAGATAAAACAACAATAGAAAACGTGGTTAAAAACCAAGGCTAGGAGGAGGTCAGGTAGCAAATAAACAGAGTAAAATTAAACGATCATATAGCATACAAGCTTAAGAGCTTTTATAGGGTCACATTTTCAATTGACTGGTAAGTAGCACTACAATAACCGTAAAGTGAAGATGAGTACCCAACTAAGTGGTGCTATTTCAGCGCTATAAAGGGAAGGACAGCACAATGGCTGAAAGTGAAAAGAAGTGGAAAAGTGCAGAGGCAGAGGGGAAATGGCTGGGAATCTGTTTTTTGTTGTTTTTTTTTTTAAAACATTCTCAAATCCACCTACAACACTTTCCCCAAAGTCTGTGCACACACTCATTACACAACAGGAAGTTGCTGCCCCTATGTGCGGGCGGCTGCAACATTTTTCAGTGCCTGTTCTGTTTTATGTCCATATTGGTGCCGTCGGTGCTCAAGAGTCTCTAGCATCATCTTTTTCTTTGTCCTTTCTCCCAAAACGATGCAAATATAACACAGAAGAAAACACAGAAGTAATTAGCTTTAATGAAAAGGTTAAACTTTTTCTATTAACAAGGATGCAGGTGACGACATCACCGGCGCAAGGGGCTGTCTTACCTTGTAATCCTCTTCCAGGTGTGAAGCATTTGGTCTGCTCAAATGCCCGAGCCACTACTGCTCCTGTCAGCATGCTAGAGATTGAGTCCACCTGAAGACAGAACAAGGGTCAAGCTGATGCACTTGATACAGTTTCCCCACTAAGTACGGATCGAAAGTACTGCATGTGGATGTGGATGAAAGCAAAAAACTGCCCAGGCATACCCAACACCTGCTTTTCCTGCTCTTTCTGCAACACACATACACACGCTGACAGACCGCAGTGAACAAAGTTTGTGCTTTGTTTACACACTGCACAGCAGAGACAGCCAACCACGGCTTATTTTTTTGTGCTTGTCCTCTGCCGATTGAAATGTCCTCATAAAACACGTAATACGATTTGGTCGGTCTTTGCTCTAAAGGTTCCAGAAAGGTCAAGGATCATTAAGGTTCTTGCAATTTTTCCCTTCCTGAGCACAATTCAAAAATACACAATTCCTGCTTTTCATACCCAAAAGCCCCAATAAACATTTGACCTTTGGAAAAAACAATAAGTTACACATGAAACAAGAGCATCTCTTTGTGTTTGAAATTCATTCACTGTGCATTTTGGTCTCATATTTGTGTTAACGCACAAGGAAATAACCATAACACAATACCATTAGGCGACACAATAACATGTTTCTTTCATTTTAACCAGGCAACAAAAAGGGAACAAGTGTTTGGACAATGACACCGATGTGATTGAAGTGCAATTGCTGTAACTGTTTTGTAATTACAGCTATTTTTATACACAGTTCCTAACTAACAGGATTTTAAATATAAAGATTGTTTTTAATACTTGGATGAAAATCATTTGCAGTGACTGCCTGAAGCCTAGAATCACCAAATGCTGTATTTCCTCCCTTCAGAGGCTCTATTAGGTCTTTACTGCAGTCGCTTTGAGTTGCTGATTGTTTGTGGGGGCCTGCATTTGGTTTTGTTTTAGTCACTGAAAAGCAGGCTCTGTAGGGATGAGATCAAGAGACTGACTTGGTCACTGAAGAATATCTCCTCTCTCTGCTTTCAGAAACTTTTGGGTTGATTTGCAGTAAGCTTTGTGCTATTGTCTATTTGCACTGTCCAGTCAGTTTTGCAGCATTTGGCTGAATCTCAGCAGCAGCAGTTGAAAAACACTAGTAGCCTCATTCCATCGGCATCTATACGTGCCCATGCTGTAACATTGCCTCCACAAAAAATGTGGTGCTCAAGAGTGTAACCGCTGCTTTGCACTTTGTTGTGAACCTCATGAATATAAATTGATTTTAGACCTTCACAATGATATGTCTACCTCCTCAAGAGTGTTCTTCACCTGGATGGATCTTTAAAAAAAAAAAAAAAGAAAATTCGTAACCATCCACTTTAGTTGTCTTCTGTGGGCTTTCAGGGCTTTTGGTGTTGTAGGCTCAGATGGGTATTCTGTCTTTTTAGGAGTGTACCATATTGTTCATTTTGTCCACTCTTAAAGTCTTTGCTTTGTCCTGTTGTTTTTTAGCATAGTGATGGCTTCTTTCACTTGCAATGACACCTGAACAGGGAATCAATTTATCTTTTATCTTCTAAATTCACAGAATGGAATAAGAAGGTGGCAGACCTCACCTGGCCATAAGCCTAATGTGAACTACTCTTAGCCACTTAAACACTAGTATCCTGGTTCCACTGAAGTGGCAGACTATGTATTATAAAAATGTCTGTCTCCACTTCAATCACACCTTGACTGCTGGATTTAAACTGTGCGTGCACTGTGGTGTTTAGAGGCTAAATAACAGAAAATGTGTCATTGTCCAATAACCAACATTAAGTCTGAGGAATGCCCTGGGAAAATAAAATTGTGTAAAAAAAACTTATTAACTCATATTTCACCCACCTGGCTAAACAGGTGCTCTAGAAAGCTGTGAAGCTTCTTCTGCTTATCATGGGACAGCCACACACTCGAGGGCATCTCATCTCCTGCAGAGGGGGGATTACAACTGTACTGTAGTAAAACCAGTGCATAGGTTTACTGTATGTGGACAGAAAGTCCAGTGCATTCTAGTTAGTTCTAGTTCAAATATACAGCTTCACTTAATAACTGTTACCTGTTACAAGACAGCCTTTTACAATATTACTGTTGACAAAGGCTACGGTTTATGACACTGAGCTGAAACAGGGTTTTCCTCCCTACTGCTGCATGGTCACAGGTTACTTAATGTGATCAATCATGAGGATATTACTCAGAAAATACAACTCATGCATGATTTATACCGATGAGCTTTATGTGGAGGATAACAGTGTCTATATTGTTGCATTTTGCATACCTGAGTCCATGTCGTCACTGTGAACGTAGGAGCTGCAGTGACTGCTGCAGATGCTGGTGAACGAGGCAATGGAGTTTCGATTGCTGTTACAGTCACTGATAAGAAATTTGAGAAAAAAATTTAATATGATGTATACTTTAGAGGTGCACATAATAATTGATATGGATAGGTTTGATATCATACACTTTAGGTATGGAAAACTAAGCCGTGCATCTGCATTTAGTGTATGAAAAGCTATACATAAATATTGCTTTATATTACAACTTTGCTACTTGTTTTTCAAAAATCTTTTAAATGATAAAGACTCTCAGAAATTCGATCACCCTATGTGACCATGTTTGACTTTGGTTTTACCTGTACGAGTCTCTGTTGCTGATTGTGTCGTGCCCGGAGTCCTCCTGCTCATCCCCTGCCATATTAAAACAGACTTTCTTCCCATTCCTTTCACCCTTCTCTCCCTCACTCTCTCCCGTAATGTAGCTCTCAGGGGTTCTCACCTCTGAGGCTGGAGGATGGGTGATGGAGGATAGAAGGCTGATGGAGAGAGAAAGGAAGGAAAGGAGGGGAAAAAAAGGAAGAAAGGCAGGAAGGGTTATTTAAAACTATGACGTTCATCCAAATCTAGAAACAAAGCAGCATGATAACAGCAGCTCCTTTGATCATACACATGATCTTATACATGTCCCAGCACTGAAACGTTTTCATTGGTGCATACAGTCTGCACTTTAGCTCACGCAAATGTAGTAAGCTTCCACAGCTGAGTGAGCAGGCCAAACTCAAACCCCAGTCTGTTTGTGTTTGACTTCCGCACAACAGCTTCAGATGTCAGGGATCGGCATCGTATTAATAGGTTCAAACATGTAGCAAGGTGCAGCTGTGTCAACACGCTGCAGCACGGCTGCAGAGATCAGCTCCGCTCTTATTATTACCCTTGGCTTGTATTCTGTTAGACAGCTATCAGAGAAGCAGGAAGAGGCTACGTGGGATATTTTCACAGTTGCAGCAACACATGGTGGCATTTAAAGCCATATTCCAATAAATTCTAGGCTAGGGATTTTTTATTTTTTTTAATCTCTCCCCACACAAAATACTGGCACGCGATGTCTGTTTACATTTCAGACTTATTTTAATTTGTGTCTGCTTGCATTTTCCATCGTGTCACACCATTGGCCTCCAAGACGTTTCAGAGGCAGAGGGGAGGGGATTCATCAAAAATAAACAACCTGTCTCTCTGTTGGAAGCCAAATGCATCCCAGTTTGATGCCTATTTTTATGATTTTCAACACCTCTCCTCACCTCCTCCTCCTCCCCCTCCCTCGCCCGACCCCCTTTCTACCCATTCACAGGCTGACTAGGCCACAAAGATGCCCTCATTAAGGTCCACTCCAGGAGGCACCACAATGCCCCTTGTAAAACTGAGTGACATTCCATCGCCATGGAGAAGCCCTCCAGGCTCTGTGATTGGCTATTGGTTAATAAAGAAGTGAACGCAGTTTGGGGCCTTTGGGGCGAGGGAGCAAAGCAGAATAACAATGACTGGATCAGAGAAGTGGCTTCAAAAGAGAGAGACAGGAAAAAAAAAGAGAAAAAAAGAGAATGAGAACAGGCCAAAGTACATCACTGCTTATTGCACCAAATCAGAAAGATCTCTTAATCTCCAACAGGAAGCTCTTTAACCCACTTTGACACATTAAACTATTAGACTTCCATCACATTTATTGCATCTGTAAGTGCGTCTGCATTACAAAAGCTCCACATCAGGCCGTTCCACAGTAAGAAATTTGCATAATGCTTCACTCCATAGTGAGATAAATAAGTCAGTGGATCCTATAGCTCTCCACCCACTGCTAGTCATGGTACTTTTTTATAATGTGCAAAGAATAAGGAAAAGATATGAAAACGGGTGGTATGGATTCAGGAAGGGAGGAGGCCCTGATATAACACACGTCGCCAGGAATGTCCTCACACAGCTGCGAAGCCTTCTCGGTGGCCCCGGAGACAAAGGTTCACAGGTCACAGCCTCAAAAATGGATTCCTCGCTGGCCGGCCAAGAACTTATATAACGTGGAGTTGTTTGCTTTTCCCAAATTGCTTACGGATATTTCTAATCTGCCACAAATGTACCGTAGACTTCCTCTGATGTTGGGAACGGAAGAGGACTGTGTGTAACATAATGCACAAAATAGTCACCCGAGTTCATTATTACATCCTTCAAGTAGTGCTGTCAGAGCTGACCACACCCAGTACAGAAAAGGAAGAGTCACAGTGAGCAAAGAATGTCAGTCTGCAGTATCCATGCTGATGGGTGCAAATACATCAAGAGATAGGAAATGAGATAAAGAAAAAGACACAGACAAGCGTAGACAAGCTAAGAGAGGGAGGAAAAGGTGCCTGTAGTATTTGTAGCAGTTAAAGTAGTAGTAATAATGACCCTTGGCCAATTTGTGAACAGGTTAATGAAAACTAATCTGCTAAAGTTCTCAGAGCACCCACAAAAGGTCAAAGAGATTCAGTCACACTGCTGATGCTTGCAGTGCATCCTATTAGTATCACTCGTGCCCAACCTTACAGCTCAGCCTTAACAGGCTCCTTAAGTGCTCGTGTGTATCCGCATGTTTGAACAGATAGCTGATGCTAAAGGTCACTTTCGCTTTGGTGGGTACGTCTTGGACCATTTCAGTGTGCATGGATGCGACTACGTTAATTGCCATCGACAGGAGCATAATGAAATTTGTCCAGACTCACTCATTACGAGCCCTGCCGTGGACTCTGGCTCATTATTACCACAGTTAGGTGACAGCTCCGCTTGCAATGTTTGATGTCATTCTCCGAATGTTGCTGCCTTAGCTGAGAAGACTCCTAATGACTAAATCACCCAAATGGCTCTTCTTCATAACACACATTATAACCAGTTAGATTTCCACCAGTAAATATTAAAGACTGCTGCAGCTGCAGTCTGTAGACAAAAGTTTCTCTTTAAAGGCAGGTCACTGAGGAAAACGAAATCGAGCGTCACGCCCTCCTACCTGAGACAGTACTTCCGGGTTCACGGGTGGTGTGGCTAAGTTTGACAGGAGGAGTGTTTCCCATTTCCTCTCCATTGCCTCATGTGACTCCAAATAATGAGTCTTGTAACAGAGACAACCATGCCAAAATCCTGATTGGCCACACACTACTTTTCCAGCACAAATTGTGTTTTATAGAGAAAAAAAATCCAAATCAACACATTTCCGCCCAAATCTTTGTCACATGCATTGCGTTCATAGGTGCTGTATGTTTACTAATGCCCAGCTGTTGCACATTTATTATGCGTGTTACTTTGGCTACAGCATGCTATATGACACAATCTGATTTCAAAGGTCTGTGATCATTAATGAAACATATTTCATTGAGAGTAGGTATGCACCCAAAGCTACTCACTCATCAATGTGGGCGCCGTGTGTCTCCATCTCCCTGACAGCAGCAGTGAGTTTATAGAGAAGTTTCTGATATGCATCCAGGGTGAGCAGGTCTTCTTCTCTGAGCAGGAAACGAAGGCCATGGCCCTCAGTCCGCCCCAGGCTATGACCCGATGGTGCTGCCATAGTTGTAATGGTGTGCTGCACATTTACCATGGGGTTCAGCTTACCTGAACATAGAAGCATGAAGAAAAAAAAAAAACAATAGAATACAAATAAAAATTAAAAAAGCTGAACATTGTGTGTGGTATACCACAGGGTTGAGTGGTAGGGCCAAAATTATCAATGATATATCCAAAATGACTTTTTTAAAATGTGTTCTATTTTCCGATGAAACGAATACCTTGAGCTCTGGTGTGAACTTGCAGCAACTTTTGAACCGGATGGTTTGACATAAATATTATTGCTAAATTTGAAGAGGAAAAACAGGACTACTAACCTTATAATGTAAGGTTAGTAATAACAATTATGAATATTTTGGGGGGTGGGGCTTACAATTTAAGAGGTGCACTAAATCAAAAGAAGCAGTTTTCTGAAGGAAAGAAGACGTTTTTCTATATTCATATTTGGTGTAAAATTGTGGAATAGTTTAAATGCAGAATTACGACAATGTCCAAGCATAACTTTAAGAAGAATTATAATTTATAAATATATCTATAAAATTATATAATTATAGTTGGTGAAGTTTATATTGTGTTGTGTGTGTGTGTGTGTGTGTGTGTGTGTGTGTGTGTGTGTGTGTATTTAGCTATACATATGTATACTATTTGATTATATATTGACTGATTTGTAATGATTAAATTATGTTAAGTGGTGTAGGATCACATAAGTGTAAACTGCAATCTTCTCCTTTTTGAGCTATTATTGAGCAACTTAATGGCTTTATGTACAATGCATTTAGTTATGTATTGTATTTCTATTTACATGTAACTATAAATACAGACATATCAATCAATATGTAAAATTCCTCCACTGTCCAGGTGGGTTTTGTTATGCTCACCCTGCTCAGCACTGCTGCGGCCTCCTTTCTCCAGCGTATTCTTCCTGTTGTCCAGCTGCACACCAAACGCACTACCCAAAGAGGTTGTGGTCTTTGGATAGGACACCTCCATCACATTAATGTGACAGTTTGTGGGGCAGAAGTCACTACTATGGAGAGGAGACACCTTGGCCTTCGCCTGCTTAAAGGTGGGCCATGCCCTGTTCTTGAGTACCCGGGAAAACTGGAACAAGAGCAATAAATTATAATAGTTTCAACAATTTTCTTTTAAGATTTTACACAATCACAGCAGTGAAAGCCACCTTTTGATACACTGGTAGGTGGTGGGCTACAAAAGGAAGAATATTTGAATTATGCAGCTCATGTGAAACATAACGGTGTATTTATCTAGCTAAATGTGCTGTTTTGTTTTTACATTCTATGCGTGACATCTGGTCCTAGAAGAAAAGAATAAACACCAATTTCTGTATGTTCTCAACATTCAAACTCAAATATTTAAACCGAATGAAAGATCCAAGACAGACTCATAAGATTATCATTACTTACATATGTGAAGAATTCCAGACCTCAACATCACCATTTATCATTTAAATTGATATGAACGGAGTTAAAACGGTGCATAGCAGCTTGTATCATCATGTTGTAATTACGACTGGAAGTTCAGCTTTAACGACATCCAGAGCAGTGGTTTTATTTTCAGCGCAGTAATATCAAACACATTTTAAATAAAAATTGTGTTTTTAGTCTGGTTCAGACTAGACTACATTTCTATTTTTTCTGATGGTCACTGTGCCAGCCTAGGGATCACCGAGTCATAAAATCTTGCTTTTTTGTGACACGACAGCCCACGCATTCCTTCCCGACTAACCGTGCATGATATCATCTGTAAGAAGGTGTTAGCGGCAAAAGAATGTAAACAGAAAATGGCAAAACGAAAGCCTCGTGTCAGGATGGCTGCCTTGTGTTAATCCATTTCAGTTACACCTAGCTACATCGTTGACATCATTCCTCTTTTGCTTTGCCATGTTTACAGCTGTGCGCAGTAGAAAGCAAACTGAACAGCTGGTGGAGTGCTCGGCGTTCATAACGGTCAAGCTCACAGAGGTCGGAACTATTGTAAAAGCCCAAAAAAATTTATTCAAACATGCCGGTCTTTCTGTGGGGATGTTGCAATGGTGTCCCATATGCCGTGCTGGTACAAGACAAAAGTTAACACTGATTGCAACGCCAATATTCATTTTAATTCTACCCCAAACTGACCCTGTTGTGCAGGGAAACCTCTTTTTAAGAGTTGCACGTTATTTGTAAAAACACAACACGCAGTGACGTTGTCACCAATACAGCTGATACAGAAAATCATGAAGGTATTTTCTTTCTTTGCACTTTGCATGAACCCACCCCCACCGGGCCTGAATCCTGTCTTGGATATACAACAGATGCTTTAAGCCATCAGATCAGGTTTTAGCATCTTAGGCAGATAACACAAGCCTAACATAGCGTACACCTGAAAAAAATAACTTTAAGCAAACATTTCTCATCTTTTATTTCTTAAAGCTGGAGTGTGAAGCTGTTGTTTCAACTGAACAGATGATTCACATGGACAACGAAGTGACCTTCAGTGACCGAAGAGTCATTTAACACATCCACGCGATCTCTGAATAAGTCAGGAAAATTTATTCCAAGCTCATGTCTCCTTCTAATCATTTTCTGTTCCGTCTTCCTGTCCCACACAGATTTCATTTTTCTCTCTACATACATTTCTTGCTCTTTTTCTCTAGGGGTCTGAGAAGGAATGCTCTGCTGCATGAGGGAATCTTACACAACAAAAAAATACTGGCTGTGGCTATGCAGAGATATTTATAAGTGACTGGTAATGAATCCAAGGCACAATCGCATGTCGAGTCAGATCCTCTCTCTCTCACGCACACTTGCATGCGTTGTTTTGCCTATAGACACATGCTTGCAGATGTGAATGAAAAGTGCTGAAAATGCTTTGGCTCTGTCATTTACCAGCTGTAATTGAAACCAAAGCGCTATATTGTGGACACAATCACAAAGTCAGCAATAAGTGTGGAAGTCAGCAAGACACTTTGGCTTAATTAGTCTTGAAGGTCAACGACCATTCATTACATGTGCCGCTAAGAAGCATTCTGATAGTTGAGCTCTTGGTTGAACTTGTTTGTACTACAGTCCAGTCCAGTTACTGACTGATGCACCTTGATACTTTAATGGAAACAAAGTCAGCACAGTGAGAAAAAGATGCATGTGTACCTTGTCTGTACCTTTTCAGTGTGCTTAAAGTCCTTAACACTAAAGTTTCTTTTCATTTCCAGTCAGTATGTAGTGAAAATCCCTCTACAAGTCCTGTTACACTATATCTATGTTTTACAGCTTTCAGAAAGGATTCCCAGTCTTTCTTTCAGGAGCAAAACCATGTTGTGGATCTTTGCAAGAGTGTATCTCCACACCAGCTGCATCCTGTTTCTATTGTTGTAGGTCTTTAGAGAACTGTCCATACTCACACTTCCAAGCTGTACAGTTTAGCATGGCAACAAGAGACTGCTCAAGGCCCTCCAAACAGTTACCTTTCTGTAGTTAGTGATGCGTCGATTAATGTGCTCTGCCCTCTCACTATGCATGGCACTGAGGCGCACCCGCAGCTCCTCTGGGATCAGATCACAGCTGGAAATCAACCTTCCACACATCTGCACCAGCGCATCATCATTACGCGCCAGTACCTCCAGGATCTGATTTCAGAAAGAGTAAACAAAGTCAGGGTTGATTAAATGATATGCAAATGTTTCTTTTTTTTAAAAAATCCCTTTTGGAGGAACTAATGGGATGTAAATGAATGACCAAGCTCCTTATTCAGTCGAAACCAAGTTCAAAATTGGACAGAGGGCAGATTTTTCTGCAGCATTTCATCAGGAGTTTAATTCCAATATCAAAAAATTTGCACGTGCACGGAGATAAACTCAGATTGTGATGCATATACTGTTCATATGAAGACTGCAAATCAGAGATTAGATATGAAGACAATAAGACACACAAAACTCTGAGCCTTCTTAATGAGATGCCCAGTGGAGGAGGGAGGAAAGCGAGGGAGGAAATGTAACAGCAGGAAGAGACTGAAGCACAAGACAACCCATGCACCCCGACAGCGTAACCAACATTAAAATTCAACATCACACAGATCTCAGAGGACGGCGTGGAATGCGAGAGCAGATGTTTATAATAACACTAAAATTTTACGTGGGAGAAAAGAGATATTGCATATAGTGAGAGAAGTTATGGCAAGTGTTGTTTTGTGCATGTCATCGGCCGTGTTTAGAAGAGAGCTTTCACAGACTTTAGAGGACAAGAACAGTAAATCTAGATCAACTTAAAAACATGTACCCAAATTTGATCTTGTCTAATTTACCATAAACAAGACAGATGTTGTTCATCATGAAATTTGGCAGAAATACGCTTCAAACTGTGTTTCATTTCCCACATCAGCAAGTGTGCATCTGTGTCTGAGTGAATCTTCCATCCTCTGTGTATCTTAAATCAATAATGATCATTCTGTGAACATCACTGCTGGGATGTAAAAAGCATGCACTTAGCCCAGCTGAGAACTAACACGACTAAAATAAAGCTGTCTCTTTTCACTAGCTTCAAGCTCCACTCCAATCTGCACAGCAGGAAAGCTGTTGGATTTAGTGACAACAAAAACATTACACTGGAATTTATGGTGGAATTTGTGTATCTTGTCAAATTTGAGGAGAAAAGTGTCGTGTGTTAGTAGTCTCCTGCTCAAGAGCCGGCTAAAACACAGACAAGATGTAAAGTCTGTTCACATCTTGTCTGCTGCTATCCCTTACCAAGCAAGGAGCTGCTCTTTGGTAATAAGCACCACTATCCATCATCTAAAAGGTAATAAAATGTCTCCCTCTCTTTCACTGTCGTCCCTCTTTTTGTCCACAACCATCCAGGATGAAAGTCACAGCTTAACGCAATATCTTTGCTTGATAAATTATGCTCAGGGGGATTTTTACTAGCTGAATAGGACATTCTGCTAGATGTGGATTTGCTAACACAGAGAACTTCAACTACTGGGTTCCTGTCAGGTGGAGAATACACACCTCATGGGGGCTTTTCTGCATTTTTGCAGAGCCCTAAACACCAAACTTTGCCTCCTGCCTTAGTAATAGTGAATCACATGAGGCCTGTAATTAATGAATCCATAGTGTAGTGGTTAACACATTCACCTAACAAGCAAAAGATCTTCAGTTCAGTCTCCAGAGGGGAGAAAAATCTCTCTGGGGTTGCATCAGGAAATGGATTTAAGTAAGGCTAAATCAGACATGCAGGGCTATGTGCTATGACAACTCCTTGTAAATAAGGAAGCACCTGAAAGTAGCTTTATGAGTCATATTCAGTTAAACAAATACAATACATGAGAGAAAATGCTAATAATGTAAGGCTGGAAAATTTGATATTGGACAAATATCTAGTATAAAAGCTACCAACTAGCCTACTAATTATTTTTGCATTAAGATAAATAAGTAAATCACACACCCTGAATGAGAAAGGAAATGTAATGTATTCATGTAATTGCATTTTTACCTTAGCAGTGAGGCTGAAGAATCCCTTGGGTTCAACCATCTTCTCCAGTACATGGCACTTGGTGCCAGCTGTGCTGTCATACTCGTACACCACTCCGTACTCCAGGTGGACATTGTCTACTGTCAGACTTACATGGTCTGTTTTTCCATCAATGATAGCTATAGTGTTGATTTTATCCATTACCTCTGAGGTTGGAGAAATACACAAAAACATAAGACATAAAAAAAACATATAGTATAAAATATTTATGTTAACTGGCGAAGCAACAAGGCAGTATTTATGCCCGAAACTATTATAATGACACGCGATAATGTTCTGCAATGCACTGATGCAGTTTTTTCCAGTGTTTTCATCAACACACTTAGAACTGTGGGAGGCCTCTGTTCACCAAATCTGCAGATAGTTTCAGAGAAAGACCTTCTGCTCGTGGCTTTCTTCCATTTCCCTTCAAAAAAAAAAAAAAAAATCCCAGAGCAATTCCAAGAGCACCAAGTTAACCAGCCCTACAGTAAAGCAGTGACCTAATGTAGTTATAAATCCTGACAGAGCTGTTTGCTATGAAGGGAATAGCTTTCCTGTTTTACTCTCTCATTGGGATGCATAAATTGCAGGGGGAAATTAACACTTGATGAGCCAGAGGGGGCAGCTGTTCTCACACTAACACATTCCAGATGAGCATGTTTGGAGCTATGTTTTACTTGTTAACTGAAGGAGGTAATGGGATTGTGTTCCTGTGAACAACCCTGCATTACATCCACAGACACTTTGAGAAAAGGAAAAAAGAAAAGAAGCACTTTGCCAAAATGAGATATTCCCATGTAGCTTGTGAATGAGCATGTGTGTCGTCACCTTCGACTTTACACTCAAAGCCATCTCCATTCTTCTCAGGGATGGGTTTCTGGTTAGTTTTCTGGTTGTCCTCCTGGGCGTTCTCACTGCTGTTGTAGACCCACTTGATAGTATCTTGCTAAATACATTTAAGAAAAAAAAAAAATTAAAGATGGATTTCATTTGAACTTTTAATAACATTATTTTTGTATCATATTAGTGAAGAAGATGCTAAAATGAAAATTTCCCCCCAATTTACACTTTAAATTGACTAACTGTAGTCTGTGTCTTTTAATTTACAATTAATTTAACTGGAGAAATTATAGGCCCATATGTACACAACTGTCCACATGAATCAATCTACTGCAGCATCACTCTTATCCCTCCAACCCTGGTGTTTAACAGGTGGCATTTCTATTACTCTGTTGATTGTGTTCATGTGTACACAAGCTGAGGCTGGAGGTTTGTTGCAGCCCGTTTAGCTGATTCTGCCTAGATATGGTGTGCAGTGTCACAGTTGGGTTGGCAGAGCATACAGTGAAAAGTCTTCACAAACATATGGAAACATGGCTCTCGGTGAGACCGCAAAAGCAAACCCATGCCAAACTCATCAACCCACTCTAGCATGCCCTGTGTGTATTTGAGTGTGTGTGTCCTTTCTCTACACCCAAGCCCACAGAGGGTTTTCTGCCAAGGCTACATGCTGCTCCGTCCCATTGGTCTGTGGTTTTCTAGTGTACAACCGCACACGCAGGCACGCATATACAAACACACACAAAGACGCAAAGAGCGAGAAGGAGAGGGTGGTTCCTCCGGGTCCACACTTGATGGAAACCAGATCTCCAGGAGTTTTGGAACACTCTAGTGCATCATTAAGCCTGAGGTCCACACGAGGCTCAATTATAATGACACACTACACTAACTCACACCATACACACACCCTGGGGTTTCTATTTTTCACCGTTTCCCACCTTCAACAGGTGGACCGAGCTCTCCTCCTACACTTGTCTGCTGTCTAGCCTACCCCGGCACTATCCCCCTCTTTCCTTCCATCTTCAATCAGTCTTACTCCAAGGTTCTCACCCACTCTGACCCCCAGCCAGCCTCGGGATCCTTTCCCACCTCTATCTGCAGCCTGCCAGTCTCCCACAACAAGCCCACCGCTGTGAGCCAGGGGTCAGCGCTAAAGAAGCCAAGACTACTATTATTTTTGCGTAATGACCCAAATGAAGGAAAGGCAGAGAGAACCAGGGTAAATAGTTTCCCTTATTTTCTGCTCTTTTGCATTTCTACTAACATATTTGCAGAAATGAATTCCATTTTTCCAGCAAGACAATCATTTATTCATTTTTTTCTCTGCTTCACAGTGACACATAATAAAAATTAAATACTTTTTCATTACCGCTGGATGATATCCCACTCCCACCCCCCTTGACAAATCCTTGTGTCTGGTTAGATTTACTCTGCAGTTTATCCCTTTTTGCTTTTTCTTTCTTCCTCCCGTCTCACCTGCGTGGGTCGCCGATACTTCCTGCACGCTGTGACATGAGCGATGACGCTGGCATGGCTCTCCTTGCTCACATTGATACCGTTCACCTTTATAATGCACTGGCCTGGGTGGAGACCGGCAGTTGCTGCCACTGTGCCTGGCGTGAGACAGACAGATGCAAGGGGAAGGAGGGGTGACAAGAGTAAGAGCTACCGCACGTTATCTTGCAGGTGCATGCTGAAACCGGATGAAAAAAAACATGAGCACATCCTAAAAAAAAAAAAATAATTGTCACTTTTTCCACATCCTGTATGCAAAATTAGATTGAACAACATTCTTTTTTTTCTTTTCTTTTTTTTTTTGCTTTGTATTTACAAGACTGTTTCCTGTTTTTGGCAGATCAGGAGGAGTGTGAGAGGGAGAGTGTGGTGCAGGGAGGAGGGAAGTTGTTTATCTGGGGTAGACGAAGGCCTCTGAGGGATGTGATTCAGACCATAGGAGAACTTCAAGGTTTACAGCTATCAGAAGGAAGTGTATGGCAGACTAAATATTCCTCCCATTTGTTTTCTCAGCTCCTTAAAAATACATCATGAAAACCTCACGCTGCAATGTAAGGAATCTGTAATCACTTGGCCGAAGATTGCAAGGATGGACATATCCAGTGTACTTTCCTTTCCACTTCAACTGAACTTATAATATATCAACAATAGACAAGGATATTCTAGTTATTAATAGAGTAGAAGAGAAGAGTCAACATATTACATTAAAAACACACTTAGCAAAGTCCAGTATGAATGCGTATTGTTCAAAACATTTTTATATTTTCTTCATGCTTTCTACAAGGGCTTCAACATCTTCTAAGTGGCCTTTTTGCCCAATCCCCCCACAGGCCTTGGGATTCTCTAAAAGGATAAGCATGTATTGCTAATGAACAATAAAATATAATGATCAATAACTCTCTAAGCACCCAGTCTCAGGTGAGTTGCTCCTTTAGAAAGGTCACCCCAACAATATTAACATACTAGTGTTTAGCAGGTTTATTGCTTGCTATGTTAATTGCGTTTACAACAGCATACTTTAGTACTATTACACTATTTAGAGTGCATAAGTGTGTTTACACTGATAAGCACAACTAAATGAAGGGCAGCTCAAGTACCCAGATGGTGTACTCATAATGGTCAAAAGTTGAAACTTCAGTTGAATCCTCAGTAGTCAGCATTTTGGCTATACCACCAAATAATTTTTAGACAACTCAAGGAGGATTCAGCTAGTTAACTAGCTGAAAGATGGCTTTCTGGCCACGTGGAGTTGTGGTATGGCACTCTATAAGGCTAGTGCCTTCTACTTACACTACATTCAAGACCTTTCTACGTGTTTAAGACATTTTAGGGTGAACAATGTCTATATAATAAGGAAAAAACAACCAACACAATAACACACATCCATCTAGACTTCTGATTTTCTGCAACTGTGGTCAAAAATTACGTGACGTCGTCACGGACATGAATATAATGATAATTCTGTCGTTTTATTGATTTCTTTAAACTGTTCTTTCTCCACTGTGGAATAATTGTACAGCATACATCTTTACTGACTTTAAAAATACAAGACGTTTGAATTTATTTTGGATTTTCTCTAATCCCCACGGGGTCAAAATTATACATACGGGCTCAAATATTCACATGAACCCTCACCAACTATGATGAGAAGGGACAATCAACAAGCTTCTTGTCATCTGTTCTCATCGTGACATAACTCTGGCCTGATATTTGACCACTCTTCTTAACAGAATCGGTAGACTTAATTTAAATTAGTTGCCCTCCTGACATGGAGCGAGCTTCCCGCATACTTTACAGTTTGGGACTTTGGGAAGATCATTCCTGAAGCATAATGTTAGCATGCTTTATCTGTTCTAAAACCAGTTTTGATATGTGTTTGGGATCATCGTCCTGGAACACTCACCTCTGTCCAGGTTTCAACCGTCTAGCTATCTGATTTGAGGTGAAGCTGAAGAATTTAGATGCAATCCTCCTACCATCCACTTTTTGCAACCTAGCAGTACCACTGAGAGTAAAACAGCTCCACAGCATGGCGCTACCACCACCATACTTGACAGCTGACATTATGTTCTTAGGTTTGAAAGCCTAACCTTTAACCCTTTAAACAAATTAGATTAGAGAAAATCCAAAATAAATTCAAACTTGTAAAACAAAAATTGATTGCACATCACAGCAGTGATGTATACTGCAGACATAAAAGTTTAAAGAAATCATCAAACCCCCAAACAAACCATGGCATTCGTGCATGTAAACTTCTGACCACAGCTGTAAAAATATAGATGCCTGGTTCGCATAAACACTTATTTTACAAAAATGTGCAACACCTGTGTCAAGCAACAGTGCCAATACGCTGAACTGCTGTGTGAAATTAATTTCACAACAGAGATTTTTGTGCAACTGCTCTTTTTCTGTGCCTCGGTTTCTTCATCTCTAATTGGTATTACCAGCTCCTGTTGACCTCAGACACCACGGAACAGAAGCTATTATGACAATCCAAAGGATTAGACACCTCCTATATATATATTGAGCTTTGTCCCCGGGGATCGCAGCATCCACTTAAACACACACCAGGTTCCCAAGCAACCACATCATCAAGTCAACACATGCAGGCGCACACATGCACGCTGACACGAAAGCACATACTCTGCAATCTGACTTAGATTGCTTAAGGTGGGGAAAAATAAAAGATTCAATTCCCTTGAGATGGAGACGAATTGTTTTTTGATTGGACCCTACCTCATGCCAGCCCTGATAGCAGTGCGACTAAATATGCTGCATTAGGTAAGAGGCCTGATGAATTTAGTGCAAAAAATGCAGAGTGCTTTCCTATCAAACAGATTAATCGAACTGCTAAGAAAAATGCGAGTAGGTGCATGGAAATCATTGCGATCACGTCACACCGCAGCCAAGTCACGCACACCCCCAAAGGCTGGTGTAGCAGCTGCTCGCCAGCTGTGCCACAATAACAAAGAGGTGATGGAAAGACTTTTGCTGATGAGGCCAGACAGCTCAAGTGGTGGAAACTGCAATCTCTTACCTCTCCCAACAGCATGGACCACAGAAGGACCAAATCCACGGATCTGGAATCCCAAGCCATCGGCCGAGTCTGGAATCTTTATTGTCCTGGAAATGAAAGGAAAGAGTAAATTACCGAGCTGGGACATGCACACAATAAGATGAAATTGACATTGCGTGTGCATGCAAAGATCTGAGACTTACTCTCTAGGCTTGGTGCTGACCAGCACTCGGAGGGGTCCTTTGCTGTTAAAACATTGCTTGAGGAGAGCTTCAACTTCAGAGAAAGGCCTGAGGAACACCAGGTCTCCATTTATAGCAAACAACTTCTTCCCCACTTCCAGGCCAGCCATCTTGAAAGAGAATATGAAGAACAAGAGAAATAAATAATAAATTATAGAAAAGGATTAAGTCACACATTCTGTCTTAATGTGACGCAGAATCACAATGGACTGTTTAAATCACAATGAAAAGCACGCACACTCCCAGCATTAGTAGACAACACTGGGTAACTTTTGTCTGTCAGCACACAGCTGGATCCTGTTGAGGATTTAATTTTTTTAAGACATCACACAAAAAGCTATTCTCAATGCAAGCCAGACGTTCAAGGCTCCTTCAGTGCTACTTTAGGACTGGAGGGAATTATAGATCATGCGCTCAAACTGATCACATTTGCCTTCGAACCCTCTTCTCTCATTTTCAAATAGCAGATCAAAGCTAAAAAAAACTGCCCCATATTTGTATGAAAGTACTAAAGGTAGCATTAGTGCCACATCACAATAAAGCAGGTTTAGAGGAAGGGCAAAGAGTCACGAGGTTATATTTTTTCGTGACTAATGACTGAATCACATTTTAATAACAAAAGACTTCTACTGGCTGGCACATCTGCAACACAGCTCTGCCTTTACTTTCATCTTTGAAAATAAAATCAAAGCAATCACATTAGCAGTGCTCCTTCCTATTCTCTATAACCTATGATCTGCTAAATGAGGAGCAACTCGAGGAGAGCTTTATGCCTGGCATGCATTTTTTTTTTTTTTTTGAATAAACATTACTAACACGTTCTAGAGCATGCAAAAAGGCTTCAAAGAAGTACAGAAGAAACTTCACGATTGCGCTTTTGTGCATCTCTGTGTGTGAGACTGTGTCACCTCAGCTGGGGAGCCCTTCTCAACAAATTTGATTATGGGGACGCGGTTCCTCTCTTCCAGGGTAAAGCCATAGCCTCCATCACTGGGCCTTATCTGGAAAACAACATGTCTCGCATCAGCAAAATCCCAAGTGAGCAGACCGAGCACAAACACAGACACACCAGAAGAAGATACTGTTAAAGACAGATAGCACACACATTTCTGTCTGCTCACTCGCTGCAAAAAAAAAAAGAAAAAAAAAAAAGCTCTCCTTGCTTACCAAGGTAAAAAATGGACTTTTGCAGCGTTATTACTTTTACTTCTCACAGCTGTGTGCTGCATAATGATTTACAGCGTTTCCACTTTGCTCCAAGTTGTGAATAAATCCCAGCGAGCCACAGCATATCAGTCAGAGTGAGCGATAATCGATCAATAATCCACCAAGGAGCACTCACCAGGAGAGACTTGGAGATGACATTTTCAAGTATTTTCAGGTCATGCTTCATAGGTTTGTACTTTGTGTTGGAACCCTCCATCTCCTCATCAGCGAAGAAGCGGAACAGTAGGGGCTCGTCCTTGAATTCACTCTTCTCCAGCACTGAGGGAGGTGACAACAAAGTCACATATGAAAAGTGTGACTGGAAAGTTCAACAGTCCCCACATTTAGCTACAAATGCCAAGTACAGTTTAAAAGTTACACTTTGATAGCTAAATGTGAAAACTGAGAATTTTAGAATTGATTTTAAAGCTTGTTATCGGAGTGTCGGACAAAATTGTTACTTGAAAGGTGGATTTAAAATGTTGAACCCAAGACAACTTCTGAGGGAGTAACCTCACTGTGTGGTGCTGTGCAGAAGCAGGACATGTTAAATTTAGCAAAAAACTCTTTTTGCATTACGCTAAGAAGTTTAAACCCATTTAAGTGTGACCGCAGTAGTATTTGCACGCCAAATGCATAAATAGACACTTTGGGAAACAATGAGACCCCACTTTTATGGCAAAAGGAAAAAAAAATCTTTTGAACAAACCCGGTCTCAGGAGCAACATAACATATCCACTATGACTTTCAATTTTAAACCAAAAAATAGCCCTGAGGGGAAAGAACAGAGCTTCCATCTAACATTTCCTCACTTCATTCCTCTCAAGATCAGATATAGCTACATCGTGAGGGCAAATAACTTACAGGCACGAAATGAAATTATGAAATTACCCTGTAGGCAGTGGAAGTGACAGGAAGTTTGATGGCTGGGGTTGTTATGTTCTGGAGATGTGCTGGTAATTTGTAGTGTGAGGCTTGAACTGTGGGTAGTTTGAAGCAGTTGCATCATGGCGGTACGAGGTGACATGCTGTGATTCATACTGTAGTGTGCATGATGTGGACTTTGGCACAGGGGAGGTGCGCAGTTAAAAACAAATCCGACTCTCATAAGCAAACTGTAACCATGGCCACTGTCTGTTTTGCACTTACAGATAAACAGTTTTCATGTATTTACCCATAGCACTTAGTTACTTAAGACCTATACAGTGCATACTGTATATGGGAACATGCATACATGGAATTAATGATGGTATGCAAGCATCACACACGCACTTATATTCACTGGTTTGGAAAATAGTTCTGTTCCTGTAGCATGTCAGAGGGATATTAAGTAGAAATGGAAAAAGAACAAGTGTGGTTGTGTTCTAAAACAGGACGCTAAATGCCAGGCGCCCTCTGCGTGGTTTCAGCAAAGCATTCATCTCTCATTTACTCAGTGATGGATAGGATTCCAAAGTTCTGCAGGATTTTTTTCCCCCTTTTCTTTTGCTCTGCTGAAATCCTCAGGAGTGGAAAGTGACGTACCGTGATGCATGAAGCCATTGTTGCAGAGCTCCACCCCCAAGATCACTGCTTCCTCCCTCGTTCTGCAGTCCCCCTGCACCAGAAGAGTGGACACACGGGAGAAATAAGACAGATGTAAGCGTGAAGAGTGGGTATAGTGAATAAGTCAGAAGACAAAAAAAGAAGTAAAGGAGGATGAGAGAAAACAGAACAAAGGACATTGTGTGTTTAGAGTGCAGTCAAAATGTCACATTCACACCCCTCCTTTGTTCTTGCGTCCAAAAGCCCTCAAGGCCAGCAGAGCCACTGCACACTCGATCTTAAACAGAGCCAAAATCATGTCTAGACAGTATAGTGTGACAGCTATTGAAGTCCCACTCAAGAAGTGAGAGCCACTCCACTGCACCGACTCAAACACATGCATATGGACTACCGCAATCACACACATGCACGTCTACGCAGACACAAGCATGTAATGTCTGCCAGCAGTTCTGTGGTTCCTGGTTGCCATATATGTTTCATCCCTTTGTTGTCGTCCCGAACAGGACTATCAATCTGTCAACCTCAGAACTTCCTGTCATAGTCAATAAAGCTTTGCTATCCAATCAATTCTGCTTTTCTTTTTTCGTTTCCTCTCGGCTCCTTTGAGAGCTTCAAGTCTGATGGTTTCTTTTTTTCTGCTGCACATCTGAAGTGACTGACGTGTAATAACAGCAGACACTCCCAGAATTTTTTTTTTTTAAACTTCTATGCTTTAAAGAGGAAGAGGTGGGGCATCTGTTTTCAACATGGCCAGAAACTAATGGAAAGGTGACTTCTTAAAAACACACAAGAAACTATATGAAAGTATCTGAATTTAAAGAAAAAAAAATGGTGTTCAGAATAATAATCTAACTTCATCAAATTCTTTGCACAAGCAAAATAGAAAACTTCAGCAACTTGTATTCTTATTAAATAACATTTGTGAAGCAGCGAAAAAGCTTACCTGTGCTATAAGCCAATCTATGAGCTTGTTAGCCATGACCACTGATTTGTAGGTCCGTAAATGATAGTCCTTATCCCTGGACGGGCACAAAAGCAGAAGATATCAATAGAGGGATCTGGAAAATAAAATTCTTGGTATTTTTAATTTTACTATTTCCTTTAACTGTGAAAAAAAAAAACGTAGGCAAAGAATATGTAGAGAAATAATTGCTTGGTCTATTTAAACACAATGCCCAAAAGGAGGGATAATAATTCCCCAGTGTCAGCGAGACGTGGCCTCTTTTCAAGCACTGGCTGGTGTTTGGCCTTGGGGTGCTCCATGTCAGTATGGGGTTGCTTTTCTCAGTGTTACCCACACAGCCGCACTTTGCCAGACCCCGAGAACGCTGTTTGAAATGGAGCCGTGACTTTCCCATGAACACAGGGCCCTCCCCGGGGACACGCGGGGGCTGAGCTGCAGGGCCGGGAAAGTCCAGAACCACCGTGACTTACACCACTCCACCGCTTCCAGCACATGCAAACACTTACACATGCGCACACAAAACTAAACATACACACGCCTTTTTAGCACACACAGTTCAGACAAGTCAAACAAGACTTGTGGGCCAAGTTAAAGTCCAATTTCAGACTCCTGGTACTCTTCAGAAAGTGAATTGTTAGAGGCCAAGCCCGGCCATGTTTCATCCATTCTGAAACTTTCTGTTACATAACTGTGTCTGACAGCCTGCGCTAGTCTCGGATGAGGACGGTACAGCTGGAAGCCGTGTCGCACCATGCATAAACCACTCTGACAGAGGAACCAAGAGCCACCCTGCATTTCCCCAAGAATGGGATACTAGAGCCAGTGAGAGTTGGGCTTCAGCGGCTGGTGCAAAGTGAGGCTGTCAGAGTGAAAAATGGGGGGTAAACAACGGCCCATTGGGCAGCCATATGTCGAGGATAAGGAAACAGCAGTTTGAGGAGTAACAGAGGGAAAGGTCAGAGAGGTAGTTTTTAACTTGCTGTCCAATGACAAAGTTTGTCTTGACATTTTGTGAGCAAACGGATGCAACTGTCGTACTTTCTAAGTACTCCTTAGAATAAATTACACAGAGGATGCTGAAAGTTCAAGCTTTAATCCACTGCTCAGGAGTGATAAATTAATCAAGCAGTTTTCCATACTGTTTGTTATTCTGAAAATCCTACCCATGCATCAGTAAATATTGAGCTTCTGGAGGACTCATCAGCATAATGAGGAAAACTTGTCAACATTTCAAATGCTGAGGTAAAAATGACAGGTTTTTTTCCCCCATTGTATGTAAAGAATATTTATGAGTGGCCTTGGCTCTAGTGTCCCTGTGTACATGATGAAAAATTGTTCTTATTATCTATTTCAACATATAACTGTGTACAACAGCTTAAGTGGGCATTTGCTCCTTTGCAGCGAGATCCCCTGGAGTGGCTGGATTCACTGATTTCTTGTAATGAAAGCAGAGGCTTAAGGGGGGCAAAGAAGCTGCAGAGGGTTATGGGGTCTGCATAGTATATACCCCCCTCTTTGCCTCATCGCTCTTACTCTGCCAGGAAATTCCACCTAATTAGGCAGGGGCTGGTTGCTCCAATTAAACTCTGGCATTCCCAGGCCCTGTGATGCATTGTACTGGCTTCCCAGGGAGAATGCGCTGCGCAGATATGTGAGCTAACGACGCACACAACTCAAGTTCACCAACAGGAGTTTTTACGTCAAGAGTTTTGGCCTCAGCACAAAAACACCAGTGGACTGAATGCTGACAATCCAAACATACACACACAAATTCACCCTTTGGGGTTTTTAGTAGTTAGAGCAAACAAAAAAGCCTCTATGCTGGGACAGATGAAGGATCAGCGTGCCCCCGCTAGCCATGGCACAGTTTTATAGTTGTGAAATTCAAGCTTTTATTCGGGTTATTTGAAATCAGTATAAACAGCCAACTCTGATGTTGTGTTTCGCCATACGACACATTAGCAGGTGGCAATAGAATTAAAGTCAGATTATAAGAAGTAAAAACCAAAGCAGGCCAGCAAATTCAGCTCATTTGAATCCAATTTTATTTATACTGCGCCAATCACAACAACAGTCGCCACTCTAAGGTAGAGAGTCTACATTATTAGACAAAATTCCAACAATCTTCTATGAGTATGGATTACGTGACAGCAGGAAGGAAAAACTCCCTTTTAACAGGAAGAAACCTCCAGCAGAAGTGGGCTCAGGGAGGGGCAGCCATCTGCTGCAACTAGCTAGGGGGGGTGAGGGAAAAGGAGAGAAAAAAGGAGAGCACAGGAGAGCAGGACAAAATTCAAACTACGGAAGAGAGGAAGCAAGGAAGGAAATGGATGGAAAGAAGTCCTCATTATATCATGGGAAGTCCCTTGGCAGCCTAAGCCAATAGTAGCATAACTAAGTGATGGCTCAGGGTCACCTGATCCAGCCCTAACTACAAGCTTTATCAAAAAAGACAGTTTTAAATCTAATATTAAAAACAGAGTGGGTGTCTGTCCTGAATCCAAACATGGAGCTGGTTCCAAAAAAGAAATCCTGAGAGTAACTGAAGTCTTTGCCTCGCTCTCTGCTTTTGGAAAAACCAAGGAATCTGCAGTCTGAGAGCAGAGTGCACTGTGAGGTCTCTAAGACATAACGAGGCCTGATTTTTCAAGAACTTGTATACTCCAATAAACATTTAGGCACTCTAGGCAAAGCTTTAAAAAAAAAAACCAAAAAAAAAACCCACTTGCCTAAGTGACAATTTCTACATAGCCTACGCTGGATGTCCTCTTTGGGGAGTTTCCAGTATTTTCCCTATTGTAAGATACTGAGAGAAGTCACATTAGTTTCATTACTCATTCTATCCAGCCAGCATGCTTATTTTCCAAGTTTAATTACTGTTTTGCATCATGCTGTATGTCATTTTAAATCAGGAATGGCTCTGTGTGCCTTTCAAAAAACAAGATCAATATGAAGTCATTCACTCTAAATGAAATGTGTTAAGAGCTGAGACAAAAAAATGAGGCACTATTGAGCTGTGACTGGGCCATGTGCTGCTGCAAGGTGTAGAGACACATCAGGAGAAAGTACAAAACTCAAGTAAAACACAAACAAAAATGCAAGCACTTTGGTGACAGTGGGAAGGAAAAACTCCCTTTTAACAGGAAGAAACCTCCGGCAGAACCAGGCTCAGGGAGGGGCGGCCATCTGCCGCGACCGGTTGGGGGTGAAAGCTGAAGGCTCTCCCTCCCATTCTACTTTTAAAAACTCGAGGAACCACAAGTAACCCTGCAGTCCGAGAGCGAAGCACTCTAATGGGGTAATACAGTACTATGAGGTCATCAAGTTAAGATGGGGCCTGATTATTCAAGACCTTGTATGTGAGGAGCAGGATTTTAAATTTGATTCTGGATTAACAGGGAGCCAATGAAGGGAAGTCAGTATAGAAAAAAAATAAGCTCTCTCTTTCTAGTCCCTGTCAGTACTCTTGCTGCAGCATTTTGGATCAACTGGAGGCTTTTCAGGAAGTTTTTAGGACATCCTGGAATGAATAAGGAAATACAGTAGTCCAGCCTAGAAGTAATAAATGAACTAGATTTCCAGCATCACTCTGAGACAGGATGTTTTTAATTTTGGAGATACTGGATGGAAATGGAAGAGAGCAGTACTACATATTTGTTTAATATGCGCATTGAAGGATATATCTAGGTAAAATGACTCCAAGATTCCTCACAGTGTTACTGGAGGCCAGAGTAATGTAGCCAGAGTGAGCATCTGGCTAGATACTGTGTTTCTTGGATTTCTAGGACTGAATACAATAACCTCAGTTTTATCTGAATTAGAAAGTTTGAGGTCATCCAGGTCTTCATGTGTTTATGGCATTCCTGCAGTTTAACTAATTGGTGTGTGTTATATGGCTTCATGGGTAGAAAAAGTTGGCTATCATCTGCACAGCAGTGACCAATGCATGCTATGCCTTCTAATTACATTGTCTAAGGGAAGCATGTATAATGTAAATAGAACTGGTCCTAGCACGGAACCCTGGAGAACTCACTAACTAACCTTTGTGTTTGAAAAGAACTCACCGAACTGGAGTCCATTAGAAAGGTATGATCCAAACCACTGCACAGTACCTTCAATACCCACAACATGCTCTAATCGCTGTAACAGTATCGAACGCCACACTGATGTCTAGTGGGACAAGCACGGAAACCTGGTCATATATTTTTGACAAAACAATCTGCATGAATAACTTTAATTTTTGGCTTTATTTATTGAAAAACAGGTTTTATACTGATGAAAATGTGGAATGAAATTAAGATCTCTACACAAAAGCAAGTAAAAACACCACAAATATGGGAATGTTTGTCAAACTTGTATTACTACAACTACCAGATATTTAGAATTACCTTTTAAGCTGCTTACCATGTTGATCAAGACCATGTGTTAGGTTATAAAACACACACACACACACACACACACACACACACACACACACACACACAAACAAAGGGGAAACTGTAGGAGGACCTTATTTGTAATCAAATGATCACCCACTTAAACTGACATTCTTCACCATGACAACATTTTCCAACAAACTTTCCTCTCGGAAGCATCAAAAGTGATGTGAGATTCATCACAATATCACCAATTTTTGTTTTAAGCATAAATGTACGCATCGAAGGGAAATTGAGGGAATAGATTCAGTTTCTTTCAGCACATCTGTGTTTTGAGAACAGCCAGATAAAACCTGTCATGCTCAATCACCCACAGGAGCCTGTGCCAACTCCTCACAAGTCCTCGAAAACAATGAGCTCATAGTTCACAACCTAATCCCTCTTAGTCACTTTTTCGTATGTGGCAGGCAGGGGTTATTTTTAGGCACAAAAGCCAGACGCTAAACTACACATGCCCCCACCTGGCTTGACTGCAATGGAGTGGAAAAGAAAATGACCGCCCACCTGATGACGGGAGTGAAGAGGCTGTGAAGACGGCAGAACAGCCGAACACCCTGTGAGAAAAAGGAGAGAGAGTTTGGGTTATTTCAGCGATATGCGCTTAAAGCGCAATTTTAAATTGACTTGCGTTTCCACCGGAGCACTGTTACCTTGGATATAACATCGTGCATGTCACTTCTCGGGTGATAGGTGCCATCGTCGTAGCGGAAACGGTAGAGCACGGGCTCAGGTTTGAACTGATGTTTGTCTGTGACTAAAGAAATGCCACACATTCAGGCCCCAGAGTGAAGGGGGGCATTATTTAGTTTGCTTTAAATGTGAAAATGTAAGAACTAAAAAACAAAAAAACAAAACGCATTCAAACCAAGCAGGGCTGCAAAGAGAAACAAGCTCTCCAGACAAGAAAAGGACTCCAACCCCACACAGAGCAGTCACAGATAGCACAGCTGTTCAGAGCTTCCTGCTTTTCTCGCTTCAGGGGACTGTGTGTAGACCCTCCAGCAGTCATAAAAGCTGGCTTCGTACTCTTGGCTGCAGCTGAGCAGGTTCCATTAAAGTTTTTTTGTTTTTTGTTTTTTTTTTTAAATAAAAAGATATTCTATCGTTTGTCGCATGGGGACTGCTAACTGCACCGTGAGAGAGAGCTCGGAGGGGCTCTGAGTTATTCCTCTCTGTCAGGAACAGCTCTGAAGCCCAATCTCATTTCTCACTGAGGAAGCAATAAAGTGCCCCTGAGTGATTTAAGATGCAACTTGACTTGGGGCCCTACACTTTTGAGGAAGAAAAAGAAAGAAAAAAGAAAGAAAAACCATGCAGGGCTGCATGCGCCATTTAGTGTAAATGCAGAGCGTTAGCCAGCTTAAAGTCTCATGCACTAAACACACTTGTTACCCAAAGCCACAGAACAGCAGCTGAGAAAATATAACACAAACATTAAGGCAAGAAAAGATTAATATTTATAATCCCTTACCTAAACATTGTGTCAAAGCTGTGTTTAAATGGGACACCTGCTAAGAAATAAATAAGAGAGCCACATCTACTTTGTAGACTCCAGCCAGAGAGTGAAAGCACAGCATTCTTCAGACATGTCTAGAGGTTAGGTTAGGGAATGGCAGGCATTTGCATGCTCTACACTGTGCAGCACAAAGTAAATTAGACTGTGGCAGATTTGATTTAATATGTGGGACAGCAAAGGATGATAAAGCAGGTCTGAGTGGGAGAGAAGACGGGAGATAAAAATGAAAAACTAACCGTGGTGGATGATACCATTCTCCAGCAGAGCTTGACCCAGGTGAACCCCTTCTTCTGGGTTGTCCGTTTCACCGATTTCCATCAGCCAGGACACAAACTCACTGGTCGGGTGGGGGAATAAATTTCAAAAAACAGAAGCACAAAATAAAGAACTGGCACGGCAACATACGTGGCTCAGTCGCAACAACAACACAACACAAATGCACAGAAAACCCATGGGAAATTTCCTCACTTCATAAAAGGGCAATGTTTGTGATTATTGGAGAGAGAAGAGAAGAAACAGCCTTCATAACTTTCTACAAACTGCATTTACTCTAAATCAACGTGACTATGGCAACAAACACCCGGGCTGGCAAAGGGGGAATGATTTATTTACAGTCAAGGCCCAGGTTTGTTTGTTAAAACAACCAGCAGGCCTTAGTTCTCGCTTTTTGTCCAGTTTGACTTTATTTAATTTAGACACACAATATAATAACATCAATAACAGAGGATTTGATTCAAGCTTGGGAATTTCTTGATAGAAAAACACGTTTTTTAGGGGTGGGTTTTTTCCCCCCTCTGCACCATTTACAACTGGAAAGAAAAAAACAAACCAACCACTAAAAGGACCAAACACAGCATCCGATGTTTTGGCCCAAATGAACTTAATGGGATAATTCTTTATAATTTAGTGACTCAATAAAAGAGACAGAGAGAGTAAAGACAGAGAGGACTGAGCATGAACAGGCAATGCAGCGGCAGTCTGATTACATCCTTGATGTCCCGTCTGTCCGCAAAAGCCAAACAAACACATCCAGCAGCGCGACTGGAATTCTGTGGAACACGCTTCCAGGCCACGATGGGGGCAACTGGTGTCAAAGTTGAGCCAAAAGCAGCATTTTTTAAACGATTTTAGAGAAACAACTCACTGAACACGCCACCGCCAGCTTGTCACACTCTTGAACCACTGATTGTTGACGTCTTTTCACTCCAAAATAAACCTCAGGGGGAAAACCACAAACCTATAACAACCTCTGTATGGAGAAATGATCTGAAAAGGTCAATGATGGGGTTGAATATGGCTTTTATACCTTCTTGAAATAACCCCCAAAAGGATTTGTGCATCTTTCTGGGATCAAACTGGGGCTCTTTCGCTCGTTAGATGAACACTGCTACACTATGGAGCCACTAGTTACGCGTTTCTTGAGTAAAAATGGAAGAAAACTGGAAAGTTGACATCCTGCGCAGCCTTGGCCCAAGTGTAGAGCACACTGCCCACTAATCACAAGGTTTGCTGCAACTCCATGCGCCAAAGGGCTCTTGGACAAGATACTAAACCAAGTTGCACATGATGCCAGGTAAACACCTCACATCTGTGTGTGTGTGTGTGTGTGTGTGCGTGCGTGCGTGCGTGCGTGCGTGTTAAACTAGGTGAATTCAGTTTTTTGTAACATTTCCTAACCAAACTTGAATTTTTGTGGTTACTTATATGTTGTCATGGATTTTTTTAAATCTCCCACTGAATCAAATATTTTACACGGTTAAAACAGATTCGAAGCTAAAAGGTCAACTTTTAATCCTTTTATTTCCAGCAGAAGTTATATAAAAAATATTATTGGGGGGGGGGGGGGAGGCGCACTATGTAGAACTTCTGGAGCTCTTTATGTTTGTTTAATATGAGTTTTACTTGGTTTGCCAGTCAGAAGAAGCGGTTGCCTGTAACTGAAGTTTTATATAGACATGCTTAGGCATAGACTAAACAAACAAGATAGAAAGTGTTAATTAGTGTGCTTTAAAGGTGCTTCATTTAAATACATTTTAGTGCCTTCGGGCAGAGACGGCCAAGCTGTTTCCCCCCCATGTGGTCTTTATGGTGAGCTGAACAAACTACCCGCTGGCATAACTTCATATTTACAGAACAGGAAGAGCATTGCAAGAGATAAAAAGGCTTCTTGCAGAACTCTCAGCAAGAAAGCAATAATGCATGTTTCTCCAATTTTCCTATATCATTTCCCATGTCCATGATCATGGTGCATAAGGGGTTGCTCCCGATGCGTTCATCCAAGTGTAAGCATTTATGACTGTATGAATATGTGGGTGAATGAGGCTTGTAGTATAAAGCGGTTTGAGTGCTCAAGCAGAGTAGCAAAGCGCTATACAAGAACCAGTCCATTTACCATAACTGTCATAAATACTCACCAGCATCTGTCACGACAATATACTGCTGGAGTCCATCATATGTAGAAAATGTGCACATGGTTTTTCTGTTTGTTTCAGGTTTAAAATTGGATGATAATATCAGACTAGGTGGCTCTCATACACATTTTCTTTGATGAATTACCCTCTTGCAGAAAACTAACCTCAAATAAGATCGTAGCATTTGAAAGGGAGGAGTCTGAGACACAGAAATAGCCCTCTGTTTTAAAAAGAAAAAGTCAG
The DNA here is from genome assembly GCF_036321145.2 of Pelmatolapia mariae. Taxonomy (NCBI): domain Eukaryota; kingdom Metazoa; phylum Chordata; class Actinopteri; order Cichliformes; family Cichlidae; genus Pelmatolapia; species Pelmatolapia mariae. The sequence continues at coordinate 20,504,536 of NC_086235.1, read as the reverse complement.
AAAGAAAAAGGGGGAGGCGTGGAAAGGGGATAATGGCAAAGCATTTCACAATGGAGGGAGTGGGCTGACTTGAAGCCATAGGCAATGTGGTTTTCATCAGAGACATACAATGCTGGTTTCCATAAGCCAATTACGCCTTCATGTAATCATCTCCGAAATCAGCGCAGACAGGGGAAGTACCGAGGGGCCATAGACGTCCTTTTACTCACAAGTGGTCATCCAGGTGAAAGGGGATAGGTTTTCAAAGAAAGCTTCCCTGAGCTTACTTTCTCACCATATGATCGCTTCAGACTCAACAAGATGACCGCATCGGACTAGTGTTTGATCCTGCTAATCTTTTCAGCTGACAGATCCATTCCTTCTCCGGACCGCAAGGGATCTGGTGTTGTCTGTGTGGACCAAAGGAGAAAGTAACCCTTCATTTCAAACCACCATGCCATGTAACTTGGCCACAACTATGTCCAATTGGACTTTTTGGTTGGTTTTTGCTCCCCTCCTCTCTCTTTATGCTTTTAAAAATAACAGGGATTTTGACATGACTGTATAAGCTCGGGAGATTTTCAACGTGACTGTAACAACTCAAGAAAAACAAACTGAAAGTACAATTTTATAACAAATGGAAAACATGGCTCATTCTGAATTGTACTGGAGTGTTTACAAGGCAAATTTGTTAGAGAGGATCAGAACTTGAACAGAATCCAACCCAGGCCGTCTTTTGGAAGCATTCAATGATTTAGCTGAGCCTTTAAAATTACAGGCATCGCTCTGTAAACATATTTTTGGCTTCCACATATCATCAGAAGCTTGTTGTTTTTATTATCTTTATCCACGTTCGCCACCTTCTCAGTCACACTTTGTCCTCTTCCCACATTGGGGTACAATATGGGATAGATGCTATATAACAAGAGAGGATGCTGAACATGTCGAATGGACCAAGAGAAAGTTTTGCAGTTCCCAGATTCCCGATAAAAGTGTCTTTCCCCACATATTTGATCTAATTTGAAGTAGAACTACAAAAAAAAAAAAAAGTTTGTCCTTGTCAGGTATTCAAGTCTTTTATCTCATTAAAGCACACAAGTGCGCAGAAACCTACAACACTGACGTGAAACCAATTCGTCTGCATTTCACATTATGAAAGCAAAATACCCAAACGGTGGCATCAACTTCTGCTTACCTAAAATAAACCAAGGATGAGATTTTCAGCAAAGCACCACTCACAGTAAATATTTTTCACCTGTCAGCGAGTGCAGGAGAGATAGTCATATTCAGACTCAAAAGTAAATATGGAAAGCGCGCCCAAATTAACTGTGAAAATTCAAGGACAACGATGAGCGTGACACACTCGGATGGTAACACAAACACACGCACACACAGACAGAGCTGCCCTCTGGCATAATGAACCTTCTACAACAATTACCTCATGGATTTCTCTGCAGACAGCTTACTATAATCTAACATGGGCGAGGGAGCAAAAGGGGCAGTCAGCTGAGCCGCGCAGGGATATCTAGCCTGTGATTTATGACTGGCATTCAATGGCCGATCCATCCCCAGACACCACACCAATAATCCTTAAATAAGATTCATGGGCTAAATCTCGCTGGATTTCATTTTCCCGTGACTGAGATGGCGGATCCACAACACAGAGTCTCCTGAGCAGAAAGTACCATTGCTTTCTTCTTTCCAGCAGCTGTCTTTACAAATCCTGGCCAATTGATCTTTATTATTACGTTACATTACTAATACCACTTCTTTTAACATCAAGTACAAGGTCCTATAAATCTTTAGAGACACACAGAATACAGATTTAATTTTTGAAAGGCTCCTGGCACAGTCATGCAGTCTGACCTACTCACAGGTAAAATGCTTACATGACACAGAGAAAACCCATAGGGCTGAACACTCGATGGAATAAACATCAAGACCAGCAGAAGGATCCTTACCTTCCCAGGAAACACTTGGGAAAGGTGGTGAGCTTGCGTTTCCGGTCCTTTATGAGGTTACCCTTGGTCATGAGGTGATAGAGCTTCTCTCCCTTCTCTGACACCATCACCCACGTATCCTGCTCCATGCCGAGCCTCAGACCTACACAGGAGAGGGTGCAAACAGACCGTCAGTATCACCGCATTAATAATCTTTGCACCTAGCTCCTACACTAAAAGCATCAATCACTAGACGGAGAAGGTTAATGTCTCCTAATTTGACAAGATAATCAGCAGTTGCTATAGCCTTCATTATGTGATCTGCTTGAGGGAAATAACACAGTTACTCAAGAAACCCCTTCAGTCCTAGATGCAGATCCCACATGCTGTTCGCAGCTGGGATCTATTTGCGTTTTTAATCATTCAAGTTATATTGCTTTGTATCGATTTTCCCAAAACACAGCCTATATTTTCAGTTATTTAAATCAAGACAGATGCTAAGGAGAAAACATTGACCGGCTTTCCCTGAGTGTAATAAAAGCCCTGACACTGACAAACAGTTGCTTACTTTTCCTGCGTTCCCTCTCTTTCATGATGGCCTCCAGCCACTCCTGCTTCTCCTCCGGGGTCTTGGCCATGCAGACGAACCACTTGTTCTTGGCCGTGTTGTGGATCTTCCAGCCGTTGTTCACTATGTTCCCGCTGCTGTGGTAGTCAGCTGAGAAGGAGAAAACACAGGCAGAAACAATCTCAGCTCCTTCTAGTTTAAAAAAAAAAGAAAAAAAGTCAGCTCTTTGCAAGGGGAGGACTTATTTAATCCCAGAACTTTTTCATATTTGAAAGGGGAAGGCCATGAGTCTGTGGGTACACTGATCATGACATAGTAAACAGAGTTATTGGGAAGTCGGGTTCACAGTAAATAAGGGTTACCGCATGAAACACAGCAATAACATGGGGCACAAAGTGAGTCGTTGCAGAGAAAAGCAAAGCCGAATGACATAGTGACATCAGCGCTACTATAAAGGAGTGAAGAAAAAAAAAATCTATAAATTTAAAAAAAAAAAAAAAAAACATGCCTCTTGATGAGTTATTGCTTTCCTATATAGCAGCGTGTGGTCTATTTTTAATAAAAAATAAATAAATAAAACACAACAACAACATCCAGAGAATATCATACTCTGTCTTACTGCAAATGCTGGACTCGGACTCATTTTTCCCTGCTCCACTATCAGACTTTCTATCGAGTGGTTCATTGATTATCACTCTTCTCCTTTAATGAGATAAACGAGAGGGAACAAATGCAGAAGGAGGACTATCCATCAGCATTATTTACTACTGAGTCCTCAGAATACTCCTTCAGAGCTGGTGCGTACTTGTGATTAACTATGCCCGTAGTATATACATGTTAAGAAGCCTCCAGATAAAGGAAGTGAACTCTTGACCTTTGCCCATCATCATTTTCATCTTTTAGGAACCCCTTCCAGTCTCTTCCCAACATTCCTTTGATTTTTCTTTCTAAGCTTATAACAAAAAGTGACCCATTACAATCATCAATTACAATCACGTCTAAAAACACAGACGGTGTGGTGGTGGTGTCCTTTATATGGAATGCCCCGAGGGCGTGTTTCAACCTCAGGCAGCAAGTGTGCGCCTGGGAAAAAGTCGTGGCACTTTGTTAACATAGGAATCCAAGCTAAAATAATCCAGTCACCCTGGCTTTAAGATTGAGATCTCCCGCCTGTGGTGAAGAACACCCACAAGTTACTGCTCTGCCGCCTGCCTCGCCTGTTTATCCAGACCCAAGCCCATCCATCCCTCACCAAAAACACCCAATATTACTGCCCATCTAGGACCGTTGGAAAGGAAATGATGGCTTCTACAAATATAAATGCTAATCAGTGGCTATGTGAGGCCAAAAGACACAAGCGCTCAAGTTCACCGAGGACCAGCAGCAGCACAGCCCCAAGGATATGTAACTATAGACGTCTAAAAAATGTTTATAGGTAAGTCTCATTTTTCCATTGGCGATCCAAGTGTAAAAATCACACAGTTGTGCACCAGCTATGTTGTCTACTTCTCCGTGTGGCTTATTATGGCATGTATTTAAATTTCTGCTGCCAGAACTGCTGTAAGTGGTCCTGGCAAGTTAGCACAGGCAATGACAAAAAATAATAAACTCAAACAGCAGCTGTCCAAAATAAACAGGGTATCTTCTTTTAGAGCACTGCTCACCTGTGCCATCATCCACATTTTCCACCTCCATCACCTCAGTGCTGATTCTTCCCCTGAACAGGTAGCGAGGGCCCTCAGTGGACGTCTTACTGTTTTTTAAACGCCTTTGATGGAGAGAAACAAGACTATGATTAATCCTTTAACATTTAAATCATATTTAATAGTCAGTCACACTTACCAGCCTATTTTGACATCAAAAGGTAATCAGTAGCAAAATACTTTACATTTAATACTTGATACTATATACTCAGCTTATTCATCCAGTTTTCTGCTGCCAAACACACATTAATTAGAGGAGTTTCACGATTCAGCTTTGCCTGATCAGAATAAATGTCGTATTATTTGCATCCAAAGATTATCTAAAAGATCAATCTAAAAGGAAAATACTACCCAAACGTGGTGGTTCATATCCCTACCTTGATTAATCACCCAAAATTTCGTCTAAATCCTTTTCTAATATGCGTCTTCCATCTCTGCCTCCTTAAACGTTTTTCCAACTCCCTCACAAAACAGAACCTAAAATACTTCCCACAGTAAGAGGAAAGGAACGGTGCAGTGAATTATTTATAAAGTCTGTACTTTAAATGTTCTGTAGGAGGACAGACACACAGGAATTAGCACAAACAATATTTTCATTTTCTCTGGGGAAGAGTAATGAATAAAAAGTCACCTATTTTTCTTCTTGCAGTAGACCAGAAGCTTGTCGAACAAGAAAAAAATCCTCTCTTGTATGTTCCCAGCTGAAATCTTCAGCAGGACACCTTGCATTAGCATCTCCGTGCATGTGTCTGTGATATTTGAACCCTGGAAATGGACAATGGTGCAGGAAAAATAACAAAACACAGGTGAGTTGTCATTAACATGCATGAGAGATGTGGGAATTTGTGCACAAAGTTCAAGTTTTAATTTTAAACTATAGTAAAGTATATAAACTGTGGCATTTAGCATTCATTTATATTGTCTGAACAGGAGGAGGGACTACAGAGCCCAACCTTTTCCTCTTCCCACTCTCAGGGGTCTGTAAAAACAGCCCCGCTTCCTCACAGCAGATTGCTGTGGGATTTTAAAAACGCGCAGCCGTTAATAGCCTCTACAGAACAACATCCCGTCCAGTCCAACCATGTGCTGCACTGTCGCGTCTGGTCACCAGATTGGTTGGGGTTCCTGCTGCAAGTGATAAAGTGTGCTGTCTTTTCCCCTTACCTTGCCTGCTCTGGGAATTTATGTACCACGTTTGATCAGCCCTCCAGAGCTAAAAATAACCCCCATGCACACAGAGGCGGAAAATGTGCTCCCAATGGAGACACGGGCGGGCCAAAACCTATCCCACTTTTTTTTTTTTTCCCCCCCTTCTTCTCCTCCCTTCCCTTCTGCTGATCATTTTTCACTTTTCTTCCCCTGCTCTGTTCTTCGCTATCTTTTATTCCTTCCTCCACACTTTTCTTTTTAACTCTCCCACTCTTTCAAGGGCCCATGACCAGATGTTAAACTAATTTGCAGCTTTTCAATGTGTGCGCACCAGACACAGAAAGAGGTCTCGGTCACTTGAAGGGGCCAATGGCAACATCACACCGGTCCAGATTGTAAAGCAGCGTGTCCTTAATGGAAGAACTGACACTTCCTCTTTGTGTTAGACATGCTTTTAGCAGAGCCTCTGTCCCATTCACTTAAATTTGCACTTCTTTTGCAGCATTTTTCACTTGTTCTTTATATTAACCGTGCTCCATAGAAAAAGCTTCACACTTCAAACCCTCAATCATCCGTTTCATCCAGAATTCAAGCATCTACTTTCATAGTAAGACAATGACTCATAACAATTGCAAAGCAGGATATGCCATTAATTAAGAGGGAAAAAAAATAAAGCATTGAGCTCTGAAGTGGTATTTGCCAATTACCTCGAGAGATGAGAGAATTTTTTAAGCTAAGGAAGCCAAATCAAGCAAACTCTACAACTCAAGTACATTTTAAGCATGCTAATTAAACTAGAGAACAGAATGTGAAATGAAACTTGAAACTACAACCCTCTAGTCTAAAATTAACATATTTTTATAGCGCACAGTGACAAAACACAGACACATGCAACACTAACCAACTGGCAATCACTACCCTGACGAATGCTGGCAGCACACAATCATAGCGACCACTTTGGGCCACAGCCCTGCTTCTCACACGGGAGGTGAACCTGCCAGGATGCCCCGAGGGTAGCCAGCAGTGAAGCGGGTCAGCGCTAACAAGCAATCATCCCAGGAGGAGGAGCAGAAATGGAAAAAAAAACAGCGGCTCTCACAATCACTCCTCATCCCACTGAAATACCTCAAAAACACCCACACAGAAAAACAAGATACAACCATCACTCAGTTCTTTCCCCCCCCTCTCTTCTCTCCCTCTTAGTTCCATCTCATTTAGAGCCGGAGAGCCTGGCGTGCAGCAGTCGCAGGGTCCGGCTCCAGAATGAGCTAATGTTTACAATTAATAAAAAGTACTGAGGGGAAACTGCAAAGTAGCTACAGCCAGGATTATGTTGAACACAAGATGTCACCCCACCCAAAAACTAAGCCTGACTCTAATTACGCTATTCTTAGATTTGTGTGTGTTTGTGTGTCGCTCTGTAAACCTAAAACCTGTATAACGGCCTTACATTGAGGTTCTGGGTTGGATTTAAACTGTATTAATGGAGCCACTATTGAAGTTCCTGCCATATATTTTACTGTAAAGCAAAACACTCGCACTAAAAGGCATTCTGCTAATACTAAAGCAACTCTTTACAGTTGTGGGTGACCATAGAAAAACTAGAGCAACTCAGTCAAATGCAAGAAACTCTAAACATTTTAGTCAAAAAGCCTGTTTTCTATTTAGAAACAAATATCTGTTACTGCCTGAAAAGGCTCTATCAACACTGCAGCATCTCTCTGTGTGCATGTGTGCTGGAAGCCTTAAGGCCCTTTCACATGAAGCCAGGTCAATTACATAAGTATTCTGCCCTCTTTCTGTACAATTACCATCACTTTTTACACTTTTTCCAACTACTACAACCCCTTATTAAGAATACCTACGGGGGGGAAAAAATAACCCTACATACAAAGAAGTGCAATCTACCCAATGATGATCTGACTGCTCACCCCAAAGCATGACGGCTTTAACTCAACCATGCAGAAGTATGGCTATTGTGAATACAAGTCATTGTTCCCAGCGAGTATGCGAAAGCTTAAAAGGCTACACAAGTCAGGCCATGTGGAATTCTTGCTGGCACAGGGCTGAGTAACTTTAAATAAGTCATGACTTTCAGCTTAAGTAGTGAAAGCTCAGCTTAGGACAAAAACAAAACAAAAAAAAAAAATCCCCAAAACTCTGAAATACAGCAAGACATTAAGTTAAAGTTAATGAAATAAATCATTAAACATGCTTTACTGAGGCTCACCTCCCAGCCCTCGATATGCGACTGCCATTCCTCCAAAATCTCCAATTTTTCCATCTGTCTCTTGGCCTCATTGATGCTGGAGCACACCTCTTTCATCACCTGCAGAGACTCCTGTACCAGAGCGTAGTCGTTGTGCTTCTTCGGGGTCCTCTTAAGCAGCTCCTACGCATGTACAGACCACACAAAATGTCACATAATTTCACAGAAAAGTATAATTAAAGTAACGCAGTTGGAAGAATAGCTGGCAAATATTGCTCCATCGTAAAAAGCACTTCACTTTTCACTCCCTCGTGGTTTTTGAGTTTAGTGGTTTAAACCCTTCTACTGAAATGCCAATCTCATAATCTGTAGTCTAAACACTGTGTTTTAGCATGTCAGCTACTATGAGTGCACAATTTACACTCTTCTGGATGTATTGGTGTTACTTTATGGCCCTGGCAGCTGAAAGACTTCAAAAACGCAGCGCATCGGATTACCCCCTTATTATCATAACATCTCTGCGCATATGTTGGTGGCTGTTTAGAAAGCGCCTGGGAGAATTAATAGATCATAACAAGATAAATGAATAGGGACAGCTCAGATCACCAACTCAAACAAGCCTTTGAAAATGTATTTCATTTCACTCACGTTTCACATTCAAAAATGGAAACTTCAAAACTAACAACCTAGAGTGCCAGTGTGAATGAGCCCAGTCAAAGTGTCTGAAAGCGCAGCTGGGCCGCGGAGGTGATGATAGGCCTCGTGTTATTCCTGCAATGTGACTGTGCCAGGGAACTAAAGCAGAGACGTGTCAGAATATGAGGCCAGTGTTTCATTAGCAAGGCAGAGGTTGATGTGAATAGGATGGGACAGCCCTAACTAATGACTAGGTGTGGTTGGACGAAAAGAGGGGAAGAAGTTGCTCTACAGAGGTGGCGCATGGGTGTGGTATCTCTTTAACACATGTTTAGCGTGCACAAGACTATACTCACTCTGAGCAGCAACGGGTACTTGCAAATCCTCTGAATAGGAGCTACCAGATATCCCTCCAGTGGGACCTCTGTGTTTTTTCTGCCTCCCAGCAACATGTAGTTCTGGTGGGATTGAGAGGAGAGGATAACAGAGGAGAGGAGAGTTAAATTAAATTAAATATGAAACATTGTCAGAGAATTCGTACTAATAAAGCACTTCATATTACGAAGTGCTTTAAAGCTAGTAAAAGGTAAGTATCAATGTTCCAGCATACAGATTCATATATATAGTGTTACATTCATTGCAACATACACACCTGAGATGTAAAGTATTTGAGAAAGATTATGAAGAAGCTAACCTATAAAATGAGTTTTCAGCAAAGTTTGGATGCTACAACCTCAAAAGTCTCCAGTTTTAAAATAAGAGCGCTGAACAGTTAGCAGACCTTGACCTTGGTCTGAGTAGCTCTGCCGTATAAGCAGGATCCTGACTGTGAAGAGCGTTTTATGTTAATATCAGAATTTTAAAGTGGATTCTGAGTTTCACTTGAAGCAAAGCGAGACTATGGGTGACGGCACCGTGAGACAATGTTTGATGTTTGTTAAGAAACAGATGTAGTATATCTATATTTTTATAAGTACGTTTGGTGAATATTAGCTGGGTATTGATGATGTCATTCCTATGCATTTAATGCAATGCTTTTAACCAGTCTTAATTACCCAATTAAAAGCAAAAGACATAAGTGTGGCAGCTACAGGTCAAACAGGTGTCAAAATACATCAAATGCATACACAAAACTTTATGTGTTAGCGTAAATTAGCAAAAAGCTGTGAAAATATTTTCGTCTTCAATAAATTAAAAAAATGATACAGAACTATTTAACAGCTAATTATTTCATTTAAGTGATGTAACCGTTACAAATGTATTTGTGCCATTAGCTAACCATTTCAATGTTTAGCCATGATTTTATCTTGCTATTTCAACTGTTAATCCTCAGAGTTAGCTAACATTTAACTTACAGCTATACTTTTAGCAAAATTATTGACAACTTTTTTATTCCAAATTTAAGCTAGCTGGCTATACTTCAGCTGTGTTTATTTGTCTATGACTAGCCTTTAGCTAAAACATTTCAACAGTTTGCCATGAATTTAGAAAGCTATTTGAAACACATAGCTAACTTTTCTACTCCAATTTGTTCTAGTCCTGTCAATTCTTTCATTTTCATAGGTGAAGTAATCTTTCTACCTACACTTTGGTAAGAAGTATTTTCTGGGTTATTTGTAGCCATGTTTTAGAATCACGACACTGACCAACACTGCTATCCACAAACTATGAGTTTAACTTTTCTCCCTCAGCATGACAATTCATGTGGTAGGTTGCAAATTATGAGGAAATATTCAATCACACCTTTCTCTCACCTGAAATTTAGAAGCGGTACTGCTGAATATAAACACTAAACCAGATTTTATTGCTGTCAGCAGGCCAAAGGTTATAGTGGAGGTTATATGGAGCGGATATCCCTATCTTGGTCACTGTAGGGTCTGGGAGATGACCTGAAGTATATAAGCTCATGGCTGACTGGAGCTTGGAGGGTAACACGAGACCCAAACGGCCCTGATGGCAGGCTAGGTTACCAAAGGGTCAAGACTATAAAGACCACAGCAGATCAGTGTCGGTTAATATCTTTAATCTAAGGAGGCAGTTTAGCCAAAGACACCAGTTTTCCATATAGTTGTATATAGTACATGCATGTGCGTATTTGTCTCTCACTCTATCATTTACAGTGTGAGCAAAGGTCATACACTTCCCCACAGATGTCTCCAATCAATACAAGCAGACCTGCCGTCATACTGTAGTTTTTCTAGGTGTTTAACTCTTTACTGGAAGAAGGCATCTTTTCATCGTCTCCAAACACAGGGTGTGATGAGATGCTTATAACTGTCACACACAAAAAAGGAGCCAAAATTATTAACAGAGGATAAAACTATGAGTGGGGACCTGTGGATAAACAGAGAAGAAAAATGTGCAAATTTTTTGACCTCCCTAAACACAATCCAGCAGTGGGAACGTAGTCAACTTTTGTTCTCGCAACACGATGCTCCCCTGTGGAAGTGAAAGTTTCTAAGAGCGTCGGAACAGGAAGTGGGAGTCAGCCCACACACAGGGGCAGAGCCACATCAGCTGTCAAACAAACTGGGACACAGAGTAGAGGGTTTTACACTGTCCAGCTGCTATGTGTGGGTGACTGCGTGTTTGTGTGCCCAGGAGAGTGTGTAGTGGCCCTTAGAAATCACCTCAGACGCTTTAATTGTTCCAGAAATCATGTTTCTGTTTTACCAAGAACTAAAACAGATTTCTCAGATTTAGGCTTGAACTTACAATTTAATTGTTACTGAACCTAAACACATACATTTTTAAGACTGCTTAAGACTGCTTACACTTTCTTCAAATACACAAAGGTTCAGAGTCTCTTCTCACCAGTAAACATGTCCTGACATTTCTGATCTTATTGAGCTCCAGCAGCAGCCTCTGGGCCTTCTCGTGGTTCCCGCAGTATTCGTCATAAATCTGAAAACGGCTCCTCTGCAAGAGCCAGAAAAAGTCAAGGTGAAAAAGAAAAAAAAAGAGGGACGTGTAAGGAGCAGAAATTATAGTCAGAAAGCAACAGAAAGAGGGCAACAAAGTCAAACAGAAAAATGGGAAAGGAGAGGAGGGCATCAGAAAACAAATGAACCCAGACAGGGCAGTAAAGAAGACAGGAAAGACACAGTAAGACTGACTGCAAAATAAAGAAAGATGAGAGAGAGAACGAGGCAAACTAACTGGAGAGCACATATATATAATTGAGAAGATATAAATTATTCGTCCCACTCATCACCAAATACATAATAGTGATCATATCCTGTCATCTGCCTCGCAGCCATGACCGACAACCTTCCACCAAAGCCATTCATATGACATCCATACTCATTGTCTTTCGCAGCGGGCCCAGACCACACAGCCTCTAAATCACTCACTACAAAGCAGCAAAAATAGTACGCAGTCTTCAGCCGTGCTGCTGTGCCGCAGAAGACAAAGCGGGTGATCTGAAGAGACATAACTGTCAAAACAAGCGGGAGCGCGTACAAAAACAGAACTTTATGATTAACTTTACAGATCGCCCGACTCGAATCGTGTTTTCTAGGAAGACTATTTACGAACACCCAAATTGTTTATGTTCTGGCCTTGGGATGGATTGACTGATTCCAATGCAGTCCCAAAAGGAAAGTCTTCAGCCAGCATAAACTAATGTTCAGGCCTGAGTCACAGAGGGAGTCGCACTGCCCAGCTGGCTGGCTTTTTTGTGTTTCTGGAGTAGATTGTGTAATTCTTTCGTGAAACTTTTATAGCACCAACAAATCACTACAGAGTAGGAAACTCTGAAAAATGCTGCATAATACGTTAGGCGTGTCTAATTTGTTTCATCTCTATGGACACATGTCCATAGACATGCTCATGACTGAATTATGGTCATGAGTTTTCAGTATATCCCATCTTGCTAATGAGGTCATCACGTCATAAACCTAAATGTACCACTTATACTGCCAGGTCATCTCTCTTGCACCTGTATGAGCAGCAGCTAGATGCGACCGACAAACTCGCGTTAGACCCAACAGAAGGACGCTCAGATTTATTAGACTTTGAAGACCGTTATACGCCAGCGTGCCTCAAGGCTTCGCATCAAAGAACTGTGATATACAGTGGGAAAGAGCAGTATATCAGAGCTCTATCAGGCATATCGCACATGTGGGCACTCTCACCGTGAGTAATCCAAGGGAGTTAAATTGACAACACGTGGAGCACGTCGGCATAACCGTGCACTGAAGCCCCGACAGAGGGGTTTTTTCCCCCCTTTTTCAGATCACACGCTCCAGTGAACTGAGGAGTATTACGAAGGGAGATAGCATCAGTGCCACGGAGCTTTAAGAGCTCGGACAAGACATCGTAATTAAAATGCGTTGAGTTGACATTCAATTTGCAGAAGCACGAGTTGCACGAGTTACGTACAAAGTGCAAGAAGCAGCGACCGATTTCATGGTGAGCGTGAGGGTCGGGCTGCAGGAGCTCCTCCACCATGGACAGGAAGTCTTTGTGAACAGCCAGAATCTCCTCAATGTTAGAGAATAAGACCTAAAAGAGAGAGAGAGGCAGAAAGAGAGAGAGAGAATCAATACTTTGGCATATGCTTCCTCTTGTGGTCGGTGGTGCTTTGATGGCCACGGAATAAAAACCGAGGTTTCTTTGTAATGAGTATCTTAGCTTAAGATCTCTTTGATATTTGAATTTCAAACATAATTAGAGATATTTTAACAGAAAGAAAAAAATAAGGAACACAATGTTAAGATCTGTTGTGTGGAAACTTAGCCTTCATGTGGTGTTGACTTCTGCCCTTATTTATGTCATTTTTGTGGCGATATTAAAGAAAAGAAAACTGTGCTGGATAAGTGAAGCGAGTGAAATGAAACCAAAGCATGAAAACCAGAAGTCTTTCATGGGCGTTCTAAAGCCAGAATAAACTTAGTAGCTAGTGATACCAAGGAAAAAAGGAAAATCCGATCATTGGGTTTCCATTTTGGAGCACTCTCAGCCGCTCGGTGGCATTGCAGCTGTCGGCCTTTGCAGTGATGACCCTTTTCGTTATCTAAAACCCCCGTCAGCGTGTTCCCAAACAAATCAGAACATGAGGGGACACGTTCCAAAACACGGGACATCCAGTAAATATCCAGTGAATGCATGTTTACCTTCAAAAGTAAGCAAGCTCAGAGAAGAAACGCCCCCACTGTGAGAGAGCATCCTTTATTATCCTCCAGCTGGGATAATTTAAAAATAGAATATATTTACAGCTGCTTCCTGGATCGCCCACTGCTTCTTCTACAGTCCAGAACTTTATGCTAGTTCAGGTTGAAAGAACCCCCACCCCCTAGAAAAGCTTAATTTTTATATAAAACTTCCCAACTCTTCACGGGTAATGCCGCTGAGTGCAGTGTCAGAGCAAAAGACTGCTTCTCACCTTCACCGTTTCCTCTGTGACGTTCTTTTCGATTTTGGTGGCTGCGTACTGATTGAGACGATGCAGGAACACCTGAAGCAGAGCAGAAAAGGAAAACAACAGTTAACACTGTGGAACCGGTCCCACGGTAAATTGCTTTTTGGCATTTGATCTCTTGAACCTTAAACAGGCTGAATAGAAGACAAGATTTGAGGCTTTCTGTGTGCAGCTGCAACTCTTCACAGCCACAGTAAATTGGTAACCTTCACAATGGACACCTGATATTGGCGAAATACAATCTTTACACTAGATGGGGGGAGAGAAAAAAAAAAAAAAATTGCAGCTCATGGTATTTCAAAGGCAGCGTTAAGTGGCTTTGGATGTGAATTGTAAAGGCCAACAGTGTGTGAACTGAGATGGATGGAAAGTGCTCTTAACTTTCTTCGGTCTCTGAGGACGCTGGTTCCCAGGCTGGTTTGCTGCATAAGCGCCCGACAACCCATTTAATGCTTCAGGGAACTTTCTGAGAATGGCAAATTAAGAAGGTGTGCTTCAAATGTAGTGCTAAAATGGGACTAAGGAGAAATTAGTCATTTTCTGAACTCTGCCTAAGGGAGAGCTTTTAAAGACGAAGACATCCATCAGTGGGTACCGGGTGAGAATCTTTACATTTACTGCATGTGTGCAGTGCTTGGGATAGGGTTTGGCAGAAAGCGATCCACCTTCAATTTGCTGCATCGTTTTCATTTTGATGGATGCTCGTATACGCCTTTACTCCAGGGAAGCTGTGATGAAATCAGAAGCAAGGCTGAAAAATCTAAACTTTTATAAAATATTAAGAAGATGTGAAATTACTGTCAATAGCTAAAAATGTTGCAATTTTTTCCAAAACAAAACTTTTTCTTGCTGAAAACTTTAAATAAGAGTTAATTAAGCAGCACTCAAGAAATGTCATTGTTACAAAAATCATGAAACTGTATTCAAGATTCAAAGAGTTTACTGTCATGTGTGCAAAGAAAAAAAGCATTTCTCTGTACAATGAACTTCTTTCTCTGCTGTCCACACACAGATGCCGGTTAATATGTACAAACAGATAAAATACAAATAGCATGAATAAATAAATGGAGGCAAAAAAACTGAAGTATTAAATAGATTTATGTGCAAAAGAGCTGAGCTAAATATGCTGGTTTGATATGTGAGATGACCTGATGTGCTAAAATTATTATTACTGTTAAAATAGGTCAGCTGTTCAAGAGTCTGATAGCAGTGGGAAAGGAGTTGCTGATACAGTTATATCAACTGAATATAAAAAAAAAACTTAATGCATCTTCTAAATAGTATTTAAGGCAGAAAGAAAAGCACAAAATGAAAATGTTTGGACTCTATTATGTAGAGGTGAACTGATTTATGGACTGAAAGTACCTGATGTCTGTATTTGTATAGAAATCTGCTTTTGTTTGCTAAAGCAAAAATGTGTCAGGTAAAGCTGCGTGTAGAGCAACTCGTTAATAGTTTGTTATTTTTACCGTTTTTCAGTAGAAGAGCAGCTAATTTTCATTTGTTTAAGGGTGATTTGTGTTTCCACCTGGGATCAAACCAGGTAATTTTCACTTGTTAGGCGGATTTGTAAAACACTACAAAGGGGGAAAAAAAGGATCTATATCTGATTTTTTAAATCCTCAAATGTCACTATCAGTATTAAAATCCTATATCAGTCAGGCTCTACTATTACGCCTATTAAACTGTGGTAAGATTCATCAACATGAAGGCAAACTTACAAAGATGAAAGAAAGCTGACACGAAAACAATTTGTTGAACCAGATCTATTCAAACCACATCCACCGTGGCAATATGATGAATTATAACTCAATCAATGGCCTGTCACAGCAGTCCGAGCCAATGCGACATGACAGACAAGAGAGACTGAAGTACAAAACAACAGACTGACGCTGACATTTCAGCAGCCCATTCATTGGACAGAAAGCAGCAACAGCAGTTCTGTAAACATCAACGTGATCAAGCTCCACACTGACGCGCAGTCACTTCAAGCAACAAAAACTTACATCTGTCTTTGCAGTTAACCCTAACCATGGGCATCCGCTTACTGCCCCACCGAGGGCCATAATGCCATCTGTCGCCCACTGCAGCCACACAGCAGGCTGCCTGACCTGAGCAAGCTAACATAATACAACCACAAAGCATGTTAACAGGTTACTTTAATGAGCACACAAGCCAAGAGTTATTCCTTGCCACTGAGATCTAAGTGAGCGCCTGTGACTATAGTAAGCTTATTGAACAGTTTCACTTGATTAATTGTGAACAGATGGAAAGCGGGTGGCGCTAGATTGGTGGTAAAATCTACATTTCAAGCTAATTACTAAGCCAATGTTCTGTTAACCGTTGTAAGAAAACAAGCCGACGTGAAAAAATTACTGAAATCTTTTTAATCACATAGTACTGACGTCAAGCAGCACTTCAAAAGGAAATGCACAAGCAAATGTACGAATCTAGGTTTGTGGTTGGAACGGAAAAAAATGAAACGAGTGGGGCTTAAATAATCAGCCTCTTTGTTGTAGGCCAACTTCATGCTGATTACCATTCTGTAGCTGCCTTGCCTCGCAACTCTGCCACTCACTAGCATTAGCATCTGATTAGCAATTCTAATATGTACAAACACTAAGCAGAATCCGTCAGGCCTTCGCAAAGGCCCGCCGGGGCTTATAGTGTATGACCTCAGCTGAGCAATTTTCACCAAAACAGTGCTTCCTATCACCGAAGACAGCCTTTATGGAGTATCACTTCTAATAATGAAAGGTCTACTCGACAGGAAATAATCTCTATATCTGCAACTCGCTAATTATCCTGCATATCTGCAGTTAAGGAGAGCTCTGCTGCAGAACGTCAGGAGACACCTCGAGATGCTTATCAGATTAAAAAAAAGCATGAGACAAAACATGTGGCACAATGGACGGCGAGGACTCTAAATCGGATTGGACGGAGATAATAAACTGCATTACTTGTAAAATGAAGAAATGTTTTGTCACCATGAAAGGCTTGTGTTAAAAAAAAAAAGAAAAGAAAAGAAAAAAAACATCAGTCTGAACAATTAATCTGAGACATTATGGGCGTTATTCCTAGAATTGCGGATGGCTCGGGCTTGATTTGTGGAAACGAACACATCTCTTCCTAACCGACTGCCAAAAGTTCCTTGTTGATGTTGTTAAAGAGACTAGTTCTGGAACAGCTCCACGGACAGTGAATGGGAATTCGACTGGCTGAATATATGGACACAGTAACAGTACCCAGGGTGACCACTGCAACACCTAACAGCATGTATCTAAATCGAGCACTTATGTCATCCAAATCCAGTCTCATTTGGTTAGTGGAGTGTCTCTTCACTGCATCATAGAACAGAGCATCTGTTTTGTGGCTTAAAGTTTTGGTTGTAATATTATTAACAGTTCTTGCCAATATGATAATAATTAGTAGCTTGAAACAAACTGCATTGAAAATTGATTTTATAATAATTTTTGAAGGTCATTTTCTTTAAACCTCGGGTATAATTTGATGAGAGTTTGTTCAAACAAAAACAATAACAACAAAAAAACACCTTCTTACTAATCTCCTTTTTATTTGCTATTCTGTCCTTGTGACAAGTGAAATGCATTTTTTTTTTTTTTTTGCAGTATGTGTTTTCTTGCAGCGGTCCACTGTGTCTGGGCGCTGACCACTGCTGAATCCCAAGCAGACTTCAATGGCTGCAGAGCTCAATGGGAGCTGTTCATGGTCAATGTCATGGCTTCTGAGACCAAAGATGTAAAGAAACAAGCATAAAATACTGAACAACAAGTTGTGTTTCATTTATGGAAGGCTTTGTGGTTTAAATACTCTCTTCAATCACTACCGGATTTCTAAAAGATACTTTTTCAGAATTTTAGTGAGTAATTTCAATTTTTAATCATTTAGCAACTTTTTTTTCCTTCTTTCATGAAAATGAAGGAAAAGAATGGCCTTCAATACTCTCAAGTATGTTAGAGTATTTACTACTGCTGTCAATGTAACATTTATAGACTAATTTTGAACTCCAACTAAACAAGTTAAGAACTCAAACATAACCACACCCTCAATTGCATTGTAGAGCGTCCGGTTATATTAATGAAAGTTATGCATCTGCTAGATTCTCAGTCTCAACCTGCCAGTACTAAATCCCATTGCCACTTAGCGTTATTTGGCCATCTGTGTCATTTAATTTCAATATTTAGTATGAAGTAATGTCAGATTTCAAAAGCACAAAATGTCATCAATTAAAAAAAAGAAAAAAAAACAGTCTGCTTTTGTTACAAAGCGTGTCACCCCTCTTTTAGCCATATGTGCAAATCTCCATATAGGGGAAAAAAAAAAAACTGTTACATTTGCTGAGATCAGCAGGAGACTGTCAGAGTTTGAGAATTAATATGTGAAAATGATTTGGTTTTATAATGTGCTTTATGCCATCATGCATCACGGGTTCTAACTGTGAATGACATAGTGAATGATGGTCAGGTTAGTGTTGCTTTTTTCAGGAGTGGGACTGTTCCTCCCTATCAGCACATTAAAGCCGCTGCAACATCAGTTGCAAAACCATCAAACTGTGGGAGAGAAATATCTTCAGAGGTGCCCTTCATAGCAACACTTTCTAAATACTGGAGCTACTGGGGCAGACAGAACCTGCACAAGTTTACCTTTGCAGGGAGTTCTGATGTCAACGATCAGGCAAGTGAATGACAAAAAGTATTTCTAGGATTTATTTGAGTCTCCTGATGCTTTGAATCCAGTTAAATTCTGCTATATTTAGTTAACAATAGTTCTCATACTGAAAAAGTGGTGCTTGGTGTCTTAATGACAACTTAAAAAGGAATAGATCCATCACCCCCCTTCCTACTCATTTTCACCTCTAGCGTTACAGAATCCCAAGGGCTGAGAGTGAAACTCTGTTTCTGACATGATTGTTGATGCAGTGCTAAATCAGAGGAGGTTAAAAAAATAAATAACATGCTAGCAGATACAGTGAAAGACAGACCTGAGGGTGGGTGTGGTGGTCTTGGTTGGGGTGTGGGGGTTAAAAAACTCTACTCCTGTCTCAAATCTCAGACTTCGGTACTTTTACTTGTGCAACAGTCTGTTCAAATCGAATACATGCAATGCACTACAGAGTACATGGATGTATACTATGTATACTTTGCAAAGGGTAGGTTGGTTATTGTTCTGGAGGGCTTTGAGACTGAGGTTTTAGCAATCAGTTTTCCCCAGCGATCGCCATCAACCCCCAGCAACCACTCCCAACTGGATGTGGAAAACTCATTTTTCCTTCATACCTGATGGTTGCAAGATGGCCATGAACTGGTCTCTAAGCCAATGTGACTGGGGCCTTATTCACATGATCCTAGATAATCACCATGATTGGCAAATGCCCAAAAATAGCTGAGAAGTTAATGTCACATGATTAGTTGTCACATGTCTGTAAAACCTCAATAGAAGTCTAAGGGAAAACCACTTTTTGTCTTGACCACTGATAAACACTTTCTTGCTTAGTTTATGGGCTCAGTCACTCATTGTGGGTGATACTGAATTAAAAAAAAAAAATAGTGTGCTGTATTAATCTTGGTCCTATGTTTTAAAATCAAGAATTATCAGTGGTATGAAGTCAGACCCACCCCTCCTCATCACATCCAGATTTTTGCAGCCAATGACGACAATGAAAATACTCATATTGAGACTTTAAACAGGACTCAGGTGATGTCATGTTAGCTAGGTCCATCTTTTATACCATCGCTAATACTGGCACAGTTTTTTTTCTACTCATTGATGTAACAGATGTAGCATTGTTTGGTATTTATTTGTGTTAAGCTGTCACCTCAAGTGTATAATTATTCAGCATTAAATGTGTGGTTGGAAAGACTACGCAGTTCAAGAAAGTGCATAGTGCACTACATGGAAATGCACCAATAGAAATATATTCAAGCAAAGGTTGCTATTAGGACATACAGTACAATCTTTCCGATCCATGAATTTCCATCAGCAGCATCCAACAAGAAAACTCTTAGAAATTGTGTTCCCTCGGGCCCAGGTATAATCACCTGGATTGTCACTTTGATGGCTGAGGGTGGGGACAGCACATTAAAACCCCATTAAAGTTTTCATTATTCTGCAGAGCAGATGGGTGTGATGAATAGTTCGGTGCAATCGCTGCATGTGGCCCTACATGCTATTAATCAGCAAAGCCCTACATGCTGTGGGCCGCAAAGGCACGGTAATGTAAATCGTTGCTTTGCTCTTGCATACAGTGTTGCTCTTATTTGAGAAGTTAAATAATCTGACACTAGGATTAGGAATAAGAAGCTGACATCAGGTTAAGCAAATAAAAGAACTACCGACTAGACACTTAGACATGAGTGACAGCTCGCTCAATATCTGCAGGAGTCGTGCAGCTCAGATTACACCCTACGTCCTCTGGACTTCAGTGTCATATACAAAAGTAAAACAGCAGACAGGCTAGCCAGAGGACCAAAGTAGTTCAGGACATTTTGTGAATGGATATTATGCAATGCTGTCCCCGCGGCACCTCTCCACCAGACTGGAAAGATACAATCGGCGGAACTAGCCCCTCCCCTTGTTTATGTTTATCTCTTCGTCAATGAAACACATGTATCAAGAAAAGGAGTTTGTCAAAAACGGAGGTCACTTGCTTCCTCAAATAAGTAAGCTAGCAATGACATGACAGGAGGACAATGACAGACATTCTTGCGCTCCAAAATAAAGGATGTGCACATGAATGCTGTATGTGCCGAGCCAGAGCACATGCTCGTGTCAGAGGCTGCAAAGAATGTGAAGTGCATGGTTGTTCGGCATGCCCAGCAGAATGCGGTGGCAGGGTAGGAACCACAGAGAGAGGAAAAAAAAAAAAAGAGTGCTTAAAAATAACCAAAAAAAGACCGAGACAATGCAAACAAGCTGCTCTGATTAGAAAAGCTGAAAAAGCTACGTAGCTGCTTCGATGGTGCAAAAATGACTTTGAATTGAGTACAAAGCTAGCCTCAAACATCTGTTAATCCATTCAAGTTTGAGCCATTTAAAGAGTGGGCAGGAACACAGGGTGTGTTTGATGTATCAAATGGAAAACAACCATTTTAAGTCCTTGAGGATCAATTGGCGCAACTGTAGAACACCAAGCTCTTCCTAAAATTAAAGTGGTGACGCAGCTTTATTAAACAGAGTAAAAATATTATGTGAAGTAACACATCTGTCAGCAAAACTTGTGCTCTTAACAGTATTACGCTGCTTTTGCTGTAATGTGGGATCTGTTGCTCACTACTGAAAAAGGTCCAATGGAAGTTCATTGGCAGCGGTTCTTCTGCAGCGCTCCAGAAGAACAAATAGGCCTTTCTATGAGCCTATTAGAGAAACTGGCCCTTTTGTCCATGGACAATTGGCTGATCTGCTTTGTTGTGGTGACTGATAAATAAACGTACACATAAACATCCTGTGTGCACCCCCCCAAAAAAAAATAAATTATAGGCACATCTCTATGCACTTGTTATCATTCCATCACAATCTGTGATCTAGGGTGTCTCATCAGCAAATAACAAAGATGAGACAAAAGCCATTCAAAGCTGGAGACAGACACATGAAAAAGTCCACTGGAGTGAATCACTAGACTGTGACGCTTTGCTCATTAACATAACTGTGTTTTAGAGTACAGTGTGTGCGCCTGTGTATCTATATTGGATATATATTTCTGTCTACCACCACAGTAGTCTAAAAAGTAAAGCAGAGTAATAAAGGAGAGCCGGTAACAATGGTGTGAGCTGTTCAGCACCCCTAGGTAAGCTTTGAAAGCACCTGAGTGTGTGAAGGTGCTGCAGTGGTGAGAAGTGAAGGGCAAAGATGGAAGGAAAGGCAGGAAGAGGCATTGAAAAAAAGAAAAAGGAGAAAGACTCTTTGACCTTCTTTTTAACATAACATCTCTGTAGGGAGGATATGAGTATACTGTACGTTGCCTTTGCCATTTTTCCTGTGCAGAAGAACTGCCTTTGAATTAAAACAGTATTAAGGGCTAAATTCAGAGTAAATCACCTACACACATGTCTATGACACACACAAACACACGTATCCACACACCCCAAATTCCTGGCAAGCAAAAACTGAATTTCCTTCAAATACTGACTAGAGACAAATAGTCTCTGGTGCAGAGATCACACTGGGAGACATCCGAATAGAGAGAAAAGGCTCTTTGTAGCAATTCCCGCAATAAGCCAGGTCCCTTCCTGGCTTCAACAGGTTCTGATGACACCTCCTAGAGGCATCCTGTGCTTCCCATCTCATTAGTCCTCTTTCCCAAGCTGACTTTTTCTCCTCCACTGGGAATGTATACAGGAAACACACGCTATAAATACAACAGGGAATGTTAATAATTCCAACTTGGAAGCAGCTATTAAAGCTCATCTATACAACTCAATAAAAGCCTCTGGTTTTAATTTACAGCGGAGTACACAGTGAGAATTCATTTTACATGATCTTCTGGTAAACAAAAGTCCTTTTATCTGTATAATATGCGTTATTTGGGG
Organism: Pelmatolapia mariae; assembly: GCF_036321145.2. Classification (NCBI taxonomy): domain Eukaryota; kingdom Metazoa; phylum Chordata; class Actinopteri; order Cichliformes; family Cichlidae; genus Pelmatolapia; species Pelmatolapia mariae. Next base: position 20,482,384 of record NC_086235.1, on the reverse strand, counting down.
AAGCTGTGTGTATAAGAACTGAGAAACAATTAAAATACTGTAAAAGCAGGGATTTGACATTCTCACAACAGCATATAAAAATACAGTGGTGTGAAATATTTGCCCCCTTTCTGATTTCTTATTTTTTTTTTGCATATTTGTCACATATAAATGTTTCACATCATCAAGCAAGTTTTAATATTAGCCAAAGACAGACCGAATAAATACAAAAATGCAGTTTTTAAATGATTATTTCATTTTTTGTGGGCAAAAAAGTTGTCTAAACCCACCTGGCCCTATAGGAAAAAGTAATTAGCCCTATAAAAAAGTAAAAAAAACACCACGATCTAACACAAAGAAATACCTGAGAAACAACATCGTTGACATCTATCAGTCTGGTAAGGGTTACAAAGCAATTTCTAAGGCTTTGGCACTACCAGTGAACCAAGGTGAGAGGCATTATCCACAAATGCAGAAGACTCTGAACAGTGATGAATCTTCCCAGAAGTGGCCAGCCTACCAAAATGACTCCAAAAGTACAGTTGGTAACCTTTTATGGCCTCCTCATTCAGGAAGCCATAAAAGAACCCAGAACATGATCTGAAGAAATGCAGGCCTCACTTGTCTCAGATAAGGCCAGTGTTCATGATTCAACAATAAGAAAGAGACTGGGGAAAAATTGCGTCCATGGGAGAGGCCCTAGAAGAAAAAGAACTCCAAGGCTCATCTCACATTTGCCAAAAAAAAAAAACCAAAACAAAACAAAACAAAAAAAACCATCTTGATGATTCCCAAGACCTTTTGAAGAGTATTCTGTGGAGTGACGAGACAAAAGTTAAACTTTTTGGAACATTGGTTTTCTGATAATTTGGCATAAAACACAGCTTGACATAAAAAGAACATCATATCATCAGTCCAACATGGTGGAGGTAGTGTGATGGTCTGGGGCGGCTTTGCTGTGTTAGAACCTGGACAACTCGCCATAACTGATGGAATCATGAAGTCTGCTCTCTACCAAAAAAAAAATCCTAAAGGAGAATGTCTGGCCATCAATTCATGCCCTGAAGCTCAAGCACAGTTTGGTTATGCAGCAGGACAGTGATACAAAACACACCAAAAGTCCTCCTTTGCATGGCTCAAAAAAGTAAAACGCAGGTTTTGGAGTGTCTTACTCAAAGTTCGGACTTAAATCTGATTGAGCTGGCATGACCTTAAAATAGGCCATTCATGCTCAAAAACATCCAATGTAGCTGAATTACAACAATCATGCAAAAAGGAGTGGGGCAAAATTTCTCAAAAGCAATGTGAAAGACTCTTCACCAGTTGTTGCAAATGCCTGATTGCAGTTCATACTGCCAAGGGTGGCATAACCAGTTATTAGGGTTAGGGGGCAATGATTTTTTCACAGCACTGTATGACCCTTTCATGAAAAAGCCCGGAACACAGTTCTGGCTTGTGAAAGAAAGTTTAGACCAATAAGCAATGTGCTTTGAGGCATCTCTAAGAACTCCCAATTGTCTGTAAAAGTTAGAAAAATTCTCCACTTTGATGTTATTGCTGTACTTTCACTGACCCTGGCACCAAGTACATTCATAAACAGCTGGAATGAAGCAATTTATCTAATGAATATGTCTGTGTCCAATGTCTCTGCCTGACTCGGCGAGCTGCTTTCACAATCGACACTGAAGCGAAATGAGCACATGAGCATAAAATGATCCTTGCGGTCATGTCCGCAGAGCTTAATACCTGACAAGTTGTGGGTCTGTTTAATTTCACCCATCGTTGTACTCCAAGTGGTTAGCAAGTTTAACATGTTAGGAAGATCATTTCATTTGTGAAATTGGATATTAGGTGGGGAGACTTGCCTCCAGTAGATGAGAGTACGTTTCCAGAGAGCAGGGCTACAATCTCTATGTGCAGTCAAGCAAACCATCACCCACTGATTGCTGGCGATTCCCAGCAGAGCCACACACACAGCACACTGTATTGATCTCCGAGATGACTAAACAGAATTGTCAGCCTCCTAATCTGTGGCGCGCTCCCAAGCATGACTGTCTCACAGCCCGATTGTTCATTTGATTACCATTCAAACCTTCCAAACCATCTGCAGGAGGCCCCCCTGCCACCCATTTCAGCAGCACTGGCAGGAAAAATGAAACCTGCAGCGTCAGCCTCTCTCACACATGACAGAACTGGACATTTTGTCAAAGGAGAACTGAACAACTACCCTGCCAGTTTCTCCCCAACTCTCATTCTGCCCAACCACAACTACTGAGCGTATTCCCACCCCCCCAAAAAATCTCCTTCCTGACAGGGTTCAGCTCATCATTGCTGCTTTTTGGATTGTTAATGACCAGTTCAGAAAGCACCACACTGAAGGAACTCCATTATTTATCATTATTGTTCATAATGTGGTGAAAGTTTTCTTGCCAACAGACAGTACAGATACCAAGACTCTAGCCTTGAATACAAAAGGACAGTTTAACATTAACATGTGTAATATTGGGGCTAATTCATCCTTCATACAAAGTCCAGCAATTTTATATCTTCAAGAAAAAGAAAGCAACAGAAAGGATGTCTGCAGACAGAACTTGTTTAGAAACAGAGAGACACTTGTCTTACAGCAAATCTTATTCAACTGCTTAATTAAATAATTGACGCTAAACTGGAAATTCCCGTCACGTCTGGCTAACTCTGGTTGTGTACAGAGTCAGAGCCCTGAAGTGCAGGATGGACAGAGACATGAATGACATGGAAAGTGTGAGTTTGAGCCACAGAGGAAATATGGAAGCCTGTCTAGACATATTCAGCAAACACTCCATCAAAAAAGAAAAAGACAAAATCAGATTTGAGAGTGTAGCAGCAAAGAGCCATAGCGTTTGTGAGATAATTGAAGACATGAAAACACATGGCTGGCAATTACTTTTTTTTTTTTTTTTTTTTTTAATGGCAATCGTTTAATCCGGCTAATGAGCAACATATGAATATTTTGTTTAGTTTAGAAACATGCTTTCATTTTTTCCAGGGGTGTTATCCAAAAGGATGGTAATGCTACGGGCAAGTTCACAGCACTGTGTCTACCTTTGTCTCGCCGTTTTTTACTAGTCGCATGCAGGCACCATGTGACAACGCAGCTGGCACAGGTCAAATCACATCCTTCCTTCTCCTCTGGGCTGAGGGATAGCACCCCTCCTCTGCCTTCTGAGCTAAGCCTACTCTATGGATTCAGCACAAAGGTTAATGCAGCCCTGACGCCTATGCAGTTAAGCCTCCTGGTTGCTAAGAGGCTGCTTGTACAGTAGCACAACACTGCTTTCCATGGCCAGTGAAGGCATCGGTGGGGGGATTGTATGTGTGCGCATGTGTGTTTAAGCAGGAAACATGCAGCACAATGTAAAGATGGGAAGGTCCAAGAAGGAAGGAAATCCTGCTTGAAAAATGGCCTGAGACAAAAAGCAAAAAATGCTTTCTGCTGTGTTAAAATCTGCTAGTGGGATTTTACACCAGGTCCTTCTGGAGAACCACAGAAACGTTTTCCTTTTTGGATCTGCACTAAAAAAAAAAAAAATTATAATATTTAGGGTCTTTTTGCAGCAGAAGAGAAACTCTGAGTGCCCTTTGCAAACTGTGGTAAGTATATATTGATTGGTCAAACACACACACAAAAAAAAAAAATCCAATAAAACAACTGTAAAGGATTAGCCTTTAAAAATGGACCAAGATACACAAGAATGAGCTGACACTGGAACCCAGGCTTTATGAAGTGCATATTTCCCCTCAGCTTGCAACTACACATTACAAAGCAAAGTAGAAAAGAACAGGAAGAGACTGAAACAGGATTACAAGACAATATAAGTCCGCAGCAAGCAGTGACATTGCATTCAATTGGGCAGCCATTGCGTCACTTTTGCATTTCCTATTAGCAGTGCAAATTTAACACAGAAAAAAAGGCTTGGGCATATGCGATTCCCCAGTGGGTACGTATCCCCATGTAACTCTCAAAACTGTTTGGTGGACTAATGACAGAGAGAAGGGAAGATCACAACTGCAAAGAGACTTATCGAACGATTTGCTAAATCTAGAATGGCAAGGTGAATGCATGAAATGCTGAAATGCTTGCCAAAGACACTGATGCTACTCAACACAGCACTGCTCAGTAAAGAGAAGGACGAACCTACTCAGTGTTTTAATTGATCTAGGACTCGAGGCTCTTGTCTCTCCAAACTAATCTTGGCTGGCTAAAAGGCAGATTTAGATTGAAGATATGCCGCTTAACATAATATATTATAAGAGATATATTGTTCATACCATATATTGTAAAAACAAAATTACGAAAGACACAAAAAGTGCCAGCTTGGAGTAGTTTACTGCCAATCAGAAAGAGAATCACTTAAATTCAGGAAGAGAACCTATGAAACTGTTCAGTAATGTGAGAGGTACATCCTTGCAAACACAGCATAAAATGTAGGCCGCTTGTGTAGTGCCAGCAGTGTTGCAATTAAAATGCAAGTGAGCCGCTCCGTCAGTTTGGGGGCCTCACAAGGGGGACACAAGAGAGAAGCTGCCTGTATTCTTGGAGAGGACAGCCTGACCAAATCCAATTAAAAAGAGTCAAGGAGAACCACGTCTCACCTCTCCCTCGCTTCACTTCTGTCTTCTAGTTAGTCTCTCACAAGCATACGCGTGTGTGTCTGCGAACCTGGATCATAGCTAAATGAAGAAAGTCTGAAGTTTAAAATTCTGCTCGGTGACGAGGAAACGTGGCTCTAGCCAAACAGCGATCCATAAGTGGAAAAAAAATACACTTCTTTAAAGGCTATCCACGGGTGGAACATGTGCAGCCACCACCTGCTCTGGGAGCAACGCTGGAAAAAAGGAATAACAGGGATTTGTGACATATGAAAGGGCAGAGTGTATAAGAGGCAGGTGTGGAAGCCATAACATTATGAGGCTATCATCCGCTCTGGAGAAAAAAAAAAAAAAAAAAAAAAAGGAAGTAATTAAGGAATAAAGAGGGGAGCAGTCGGGGGAGATACAGCAGACTGCCTCTCTGTGGAATCGCTTATCACACACCGCAGCCTATTATAGAGACAAACTGATGTAAGCAACAGTAAATGGCTATTGGCAGGCTCTCTGCATGAAACACTCAGCCCCAGTCTCATAACTATACAATCCCAGTCTACCAGCATCATGCTGAATATGCCCCGTCTTGTGTTATGTTTCATACACAACTTTTGCTTTTGCACTCTTTGATCCAGCGTCTCCAGCAAGACAACAGCTTTTAACATTTCTGGCTTCTGATCCCTACCACATGCACTAATTAGCTTTTTAATGTCAATAAAACGTTCATCCCTAGTATGTATTCAATAAATAATACGTCTGACTTCATCTATTATTTAACAATAAATAAATAAATAAATAAATAAAAGGAACTGCTTAATTTACCTGCAGACTTCCATTACAGCAAAATATACATGGCATTTTAATTCTTAAACATGGCAGCACTGAACTCTCAAATGCACACGTATACACACAAGATTGCGTTTTCTCTGTTTACAAGTTTGCTTTCTCATCTGATCAGGATGCACTGATCGGATCAACAGAATCTTCTCTTCCTGTTTCCATCATGCACAAGAGAGCTGAATTCTCAAATGACATCCACAGATTATCAGACAGGAAAGGGATGGGAACAGGAGGCTGTGACCTTCGGGGGTCATCTGCTGACTGTCGAGAGGCGACGAACTGCCTCCTCATTCGGCTGGTTATATGTTGCAGGCAAAAAGAAAGGGAAAAAAAATTCCTGGCCCAGCGGCACATGCCAGAGCAACTATCCCAACCATGTAAATAAATCCAAACCCAGAGGGACCGCAGTGGAGCCTTCAAATACAAATACACAGACAGAGTTTACTTGAATACCTGGGTTTTCTAGGAGCTAACAGCATTTTCCATTAGGCTTCATTTTCTAACTTCCTGCAGGCGTATTCACATGGAAGACACAAGTGATTTTAAAGTGCGGACCAACAACTGCTGCACGTCAAGTCCAGAGAGCACAAGAATAACCTCTATGTTGCCTGTGCACGCGCATGCAATATGAGGTTTTTCTTGAATTTCTTCCCTTGCTGATAAACAGTATCTAAGATAAAGGCAAAGGTACGAATTCTACAGCATTGCACGGTCTAAAAACCACATCTATTCAATTTCAAGTTATTCAAAGGATTAAAAATGTTTTATACATTACACTCGTATTACTCGGGCTTTTGTTGGGTAAGGAAGGCAGCAGCTAAGGGACCACTTAATGCACTGCAAAGCTCTTTGGAATATATTAAGTTAACTTGTGATCTCCCTCCAGAATTGGGACATGAAAGGTTTCCCCCATTGTAGCTTCTTGCATGCTTCTTCTCTTAAGTGCTTATCATGCAAGCAAATGGCTTTCAGTGTCTCTCCATCAATGGCAAACATTGGCAGACTAAGTATTTTGTTTGACAGTGTGGCTAAAAAACTGCAGACAAGCAAAGACCTCATTAGAGTCGCTGTTTACATTATGCCTTGATTTGTTCCTCCCATTGAGGCTTTTCTAAGAATGACTATCATTTTATTGGCTCGTAGCTGTCCAAGATAAACACCACTGTCCACCACCACCCACTATCTCTTGCTATAATTGTTCATTATATAAGATAGGAAAGACATATTACGGACAGCTTCCCTGAAGCCTTCCTCTCACTGTCGGAATACTGGGGACGTTTAGTACATTAGGTGGAAAAGGTGGTGTTTTAATCCAGGACAATGCCCAATTTAAACTTTCCCAGTAGCTTTAAGATATAATCTACATATTTTCCCACAAGACGTCGGGTAGATCCACACAATAGGCGCATACTATCCTGGGACAAACTGCTCTAATCATCCTTGTTCTCCATGCTGTTTTCCACTACCTTAAAAGTGAAGTATGTGTGAGGTGCATTGTGTTTAGGTCCCACAGATCGGCAGCAACAATCTTTGCTCTTCAGTTCAACTTTGCCTACGGACCGGAGCCTCATTGTTCTCCAGCATTTCCTAACCTCAGAGGAATTCCTCCTCCAGGAAATATGCTTTACAAGAGAAGGCACCAAGCCCAGTTACTCACAGAGACCACCCCCCCTCTACCCTTCACCCTCCTGGCAACATCTGCCCTGTGATCCGCTGTACCCTTTTCCCTCTCAACCCTTTAGCGATATCGTGCGTACACATCTTCAAGGCCTCCGATGCCGCACAAACAGGGCATCTCCACCCTGACCTCGAGACACTTAGACTCTTGGCAGTGGAGTAAGAAAAAGACAAGTATGTGTTTGTGTGATCAGATGAAAGTCTTCAATGTGACCCTTTCTCCACAGGAGGGCTGTCTTTGATCATCCTGAGCGTTTCTGACGATGCCCTCCAGGATCTCCCAGAAGATAAAACCGCTGATAAGAGCGAATCTTTGTCTTCTTCTTATTCTCCTATCTTTTTAATCATTATCACTCCACTAAACCAACTTAACTCACTTTTAAGACTCCAGTCTGATGCTTCCAGCATGGCATTCCCAGCCAGAACAGAAAGCCCTTGTAGGGATCAGTCACCTCTGAAATCAATCCCAGTTCCAGCACTACAGGGGAGATAAAGAAGGGGAAGGGGGAGGCTACATTCCCCAACCCCCCATCTCCAGGACTGAGGACACATTCCCCTCATGTAATCACCTCCTCAATTTCTCCACTGATGTGCCACTTCTAAGAAAGGCTCCATCCCCTCTCTGGCTCCTCTGTCCTCCATTGGAAACATCTGGGCGGTGGCGGCGGCGGCGGTGATGGAGGGGTCGGGATGTACACATTCATACATGTGGTCTGGGAAACTGCAGACCACAAAGTGCCCCCTCAACCTTTGTTCACAGCAAATTTCTCACCACGCTGGGAATGCAAAAATATGGTGAAAGGCAAAAGGGCACAGGGCATCGCATTAAAGTGTTCACCGCCAGGATTAACGTCCTACACGGCCACTTGGGCAAATTAAAACACTCGATAAGCAGCAGTGCACAATGACGACTTTTCACAGCTTTTTGGTTTCAGCAAAATCGCCACATCCTCCTGTCTTTGAAGTCAGGCGTCACTTCATGTAATGCCATTAAGTTGACAGCCATGACTCTGCTGTGCAGAAACCAAAAGTGTTATGCTTTAGTGCAAAGCTGGAGTTGTGCTGCCAGCTGAGTGCTAACTCCAGCGGTTTGCATTTGAGTCCACCTGTGCTGTCTTTGGCAGAACTCACTAATGAGAAGCTGGCAAAGCCGGTGACTAAAATGCCCTCCTCTGTACTTCTTATGAAGTGTGTGGCAAATTGGGTAATTACTGGACTGAACAGATGCTGTAGAGGGCACAAAATAAAATAAAAAAAAAATAATAAAGAAAATACACACTGAGTTGAGATACAGATGCCATTTAAAGTTTCCTCCATGAAACTTTAAGGTCTTTACCTTAAAGTTTATTTGCCATCTTCAGAGTCACTGAAGTGTAGACAACATAGAATGACGTACCTAAATGAGCGGGGAAAAGTCCTGGAAACATTTACTTTTTTGTCTTGGTTGACCTGCCATTTATCCTAATGGTATATATGAGGGCCAGACTAACCACTGTGAGCTTAGAGGAGCCCATGAGCAGACTGCGAAAAGGATTAAACATCACAGTGGCTGTGCAGGAACTAAAGCTGTGCCATGCCTCTTTGTGACTGCTCTTCCAATTTCACACTTGCATTTTCAAAGGTAAATGTCTCCATCAGTAGGATAGCGTCACACAGTATTACAGACAACTTTATGGCTCATGTTATGCTCACAGCGCAGCAGCAGCAGCATGCAGGCTTTGTACAGGAGAACGCGCAACACTTCTTGCCCTGCAGGCTGATGCACCGTGCATACTAAACAGGCTGGCTGGTTTGTGTTTATTGAGAGGCTTGTTTTGTTTTTCCCCATTAAAGTATGCAATCTGAGGGTTCTCTGTTTAAAACCATTCTCATCACTCACCGAGAGAAACTCGAGCGTCCCGACATAGTCCCGCTCAGTCTTTAAAAGTTCATTTAGGACGCACACTCGCAACCGCAGCTGTTTCTCCAGGTCCTTCCCGCTTTCAGCTCTGTGCTCACTTCTGCCTTCCTCAGTCATTGTGAGTATATATATGAAGTTATTTCCTTCAGGAGTTCACAGCTTCACATCACACAGCGAGTTTTAATGGCAGAAGTGTAAAGTTTGCAGCATGGTCAAAAAAAAAAAAGTCAAGGAGCAACCGGTGCCTGTGCTCTTAAATCCACAAAATGTAGGGAAAAAGAGCGAAACGCAGTGTAAGAAAAAAAAGTTAAAATAAAATTTTTTAAAAAGTTTCTGAAAAGCAGCTTCCAACAAATTGTGTGACTGACCGTTGTACAACAACTGGACACCACTTAGTGCACCGAGTCCATGTGACTCCTTAAATCTTCATCCTAATCCAGCCTCCCAGCAGCTTTTTACACGGAGGACCAGTGTAAAGGCACCAGCAACACTGGTCCTCTTGGTGCTGATTTCAAAATAAAACCACGGGCGTTGAGAGGCAGCTAAACGGCAGATCAGATAAAAATGACCTCACGGTCATGAAGATGCTCTAAAGTTGATCTAACTGCCAGCCAGAACTGCGGAAAGGATACTTACTGTACACCCCGGTGCTTAGTGTGACCCTTTTCGTGCTTTTAATTTGAAGGAACGGTTAGTATTTTGAAGCCATCTCCAGGTAACTTGACAATCCTTGAAGCATATAATCAAATACACTTAAGATATATTAGATCATGAATCTAAGCTACTAACTGCAATTTACAAGAAATCTGCATAATAGTGTCTTTTTATAAAAGGTGAAGGAACACACTTTTATTCCAGTGAAATTTACTGAGTGCAAAATAGTTTGAAAACCCTCTGCAACTTCATGCACCCCCTCTGATACTGCTGCAAACCAGTGGTCACTTCAGAATGTAACCATGCAATATATAATCATATATTATTATTTAAATTACTTTCATTTTTCTACTTGTGATACAGCTCAGTAGTTGTTTAATGGCATAATGAATTTCAGTCATAACCCTTTGACTTGTATCATTAAGTTTCAAATGAGCTCATCACTACTATCTGTGAGCTAATAGAAAACGTATTGCACAGCCTGCGTACACCATCGGTTCTTTAAATCAGTGGTAGTTTTTGGTGACAAGAAGGACAGAGCTGTAAAGAGCAGCTACGTGGGACATGATAGCCCTGCACGCGCCATGTGTTTTAATGCATTTACACATTTATTATTCTTTAAACTTTCTGCTTGAGCACATTCAGTTTAAGATAAATGGTTTACACCCAGTCTGAAATGTCCCTCAACTCTTAACCTCTTTACACAGACTTGTCTAATTCTTGCCAGCTGACATGTAGGGCAACCAGCAGGCTCTGATATGTGCCTGTGTCCGGTCAGTTTCTCAGTGATGCTCCAGCTGTGACTGAGAATCTTGAGCTTTGTTTCATATTCTTTTTAACATTATTGCGTGCACAAATATGGCTCTGATATGGATTAATAGATAAAAGGTGTCTTTTAGTTTGAGGGATTTATGAGTGAGCTGTACAGGTGAAGAAGATATTTAGAATTTATCTGCCAAAATATAAAAAACAGCAGTAAATTTCACTTATTAGAGGAGTAGCTCATCACTTAAAACACACCATATAAACTATCTATCAAACATGTTTATGGCTATTTTAGGGGATGGGCATGTATGGCTGACCAGAGGGCTGGAACTTTGGCTGACAGAAGCACCAAGATGAATCCAGAGACAGGCAGGAGCATTTACTGGGCTCAGATTTAGCCAAATATATCAAAACGTATTGAATAACAACTCATGATTTAGCAGGACAACAGACTACCGGACGATCCAATCAAAAACCAGAGACCTTTTCATGGTTACTGGCCAAAGTCAGTCACCTAATCTCAGGGCGACTGAGCAGCATTACTGAAGAGCAGACTAAAAGAGGCTACAGTGAAGGCCTCGGAGTCTCTGTGGATGTTTGTGACAGAGAATGAAATATGATGCATAGATTCACTCCTGAAATTTGGGCGCACTAAGATACAATACTGCAGGCAATGGTAAAATATTAAAAAGGTGAAAAAACAAACAAAATAACAACACCAATAATAACAACAATAAAAAAAGATGTGAGTCTACAGAGAAAGACACGCTTCCCCTTTGCTTTCATTCTCACGGGGCTTTCTTGAGCACAAATTGAAAAAAACACTTAGTTTCAGTGAAAGTGAGGCACAGGTGGCAAGAGAGGCTGACAGGAAATGTATTATCATCCGTCTCTGGAATTCTCAAGGAGGCAGTCCACAAACACTTAAATTACAGGCGTCCAAAACACCACACGAAGCTCTTCTCTCCAAAACATCGTTTGTGTGAGAGGATTTCATCTGGAGCACAATCAACAATTGCGGTTGGTTATGCCTTGCGAACCATTCAACTCCCTAAATACATGTGCATGTGCATGTACACACAATACATGTTTTATACAGGCAAAAGCAAACTAGAATGTTATCCAGGAAACAACAGCATCAACGTGCCTTGCTCAAGTGCTCCTGTCAGATGTTTGTTAATATTTGAGTGAAGAATTTCCTCTTAATTGAAGCTCATCCTGTTACATTACACTCAAGTTAAAAACATGGCCCTAGAAAGATGCATAATCATATTTAATTAATCAGACTCTTTATAATTAGGTCAGAACTTCCTCCTACAGGCAGGTAAGATGCGTCCCCCCCCCCCCCCCCTCCCTGCTAACACTAAATTCACTGAAAAAAGGCCTCTTGAGAAGCTGGTTAAGTGTCTTTATATTAAATTAGACACAGTCAGAGTCATTTGTGCCTGGGTAAATACGAACGCGATCAACACTAAACCCGGCTTCGCTTCACCAGCTTCAAGGTCTTTTGAGAGGATTTTAGAGGAGCCATTTGCAACCTACAATAATGATTTAGGGATTAACATCTCAACAAGTAAGGATTCACTTAGCTCCCTTCTGTGGTCTATTTATAACCTTTCTTCCATATCATTTTTTTCATGCATCTGCAAACCTAACCTGAAGAGTAGTCTGTGAAGTTTAGTGGCACACATTCACTGCAAGAGAAAAGGAATTTAACTGATGAAAATTGCCCTAATTTGTCAGGGCCAGAGGGAGTCTTCCTTTATCGAGCTGTTTTACGTCTCAATTACAGGTTAGCGTCAGTTTTGTTAGGTGAGTCGAGGACATGAAGCTTAAATCTTGGTATTTACTCTCCTCTGGTGCTCAAATGCGGTACTGCATGCATTCAGTGTGTTTCCAGATAAAGAAAGGATATCCTGCACTGTTTTCTTGTTGTCACCAGAGAGCAGTGTTGTGTTGTGTTTTGTTTTGTTTTTTTAAATGAATAATGATCCTGATAATAATCAAAAGACTTTTACCATTACACAGATTTAGATCATGGCTCGTAATAAAGGGTCTATTTATAAGCAAAGTCCTTGAAATTCAGAGCGGGCATTGGTGCCAGACTGACACTGAATGTACTCGGTTCAATTCCCAGTCTGAAAAAAGCCAAAAACCACTAGTAACAGACCAACTTAATTATGGTTTTATATGGGCCCTTTCAGCATAGGTACATTTCCAGACCATCTGATTTTATTACCCATGGCTTTAGTCTGTGGAATTACCTTCTATTATTTGTTATCCAGAGCTGCCGGTGCCTTGCTGAGTGCTGCCAGGAAGTGTTCTGTTCTTTCTATTGGAAAAGGAGGTACGAGGGCTGCTTTTACTCTGATTATTTTCACCTAACACTGAGCACGAGTGTTGATAATACTGTTAATTGACTGATATTAACCTTTATTTCCACCCATTTCCTTCTAGTTCCCTTTTGTGGCAGCCAAAACCAACATTCACATGTCCTCTGCAGTGGTGTCACTTTCCCTTTCTGCTCATATCATGGAAAACACAAAGAGACAGAGAAGATAATTAAAGCCAAGGCTGGGTGAATTTTGAAATCAGATTTTAAAACACTGGTTTGAGACCGGGCTGTAGGTGTGTGCGCGTCTAGATGCAGCATTTTCTAATCAAATAAAATCTTTTTTCTGGGAGAATTTTAATGCACTTATGCAGCCATGTGAAAAAGGACGCTTTTACAGGACTCTCTGCAGTCCTGTTTGAAAGGCTTTGCAGCTACATGGTCCAGATAAAAAGAAAGCACGCCCTATTTCATTTTAGAAAATCATCTGGTCCGTACCAAAAACAACCTCAGATGAATCTCAGTGCATTCATATTATTTCTGTATCAAAAACTTAGGCCAAAAGCAGAAGCAGTGCGCTTCATGATTCAATAGCTTGTAGTACCACTTCTTGCAGCGATAGCTTGAAGTATCTGTTTTCTGGATGACTTTCAGGCTCTCACATCGTTATGGAGGAATTTGTCTTTTCAACACTGCTTCAGTTCATTGAGGTTTACATGCATTTGTTTATGCGCAGGTCTGTTACTGTCCTTCCACAGGATATAAGATAAGATAAGATAAGATAAGATAAGATAAGATAAGATAAGATGACCTTTATTAGTCCCACACGTGGGAAATTTGTTTTGTCACAGCAGGAAGTGGACAGTGCAAAAGTTATGAAGGACAATTAGAATAAAATAAAATAAGAATAAATACAGTACACAACTGTACAGAATAGAATAAAAATAGAATACTATATACAGTGGAATAAAATAGAATAAAATATACAATAGGATAAAAATAGAATTCAAATGCTATATACAACAGAGTGAAAAATACAACGGTGCCAGAAAGATTATTGCACATTTGTGTTATTATCAGTCGGGTTAAGGTCTGGACTTTGACTGCGTCATTCCAACAACTTGATTCTTCTGTTGTCGATTTGCTGCTGTGCTTTGGATCATCGTTCTGCCGTATGACCCAATTTCAGGCATAATTTAGCTGTCAGACAGATGGCTTGACATTTGAATCATGAAAGTGGCACACAGAGGAGTTTGTGTGCGACTCAGTGGCTCCAAAGTGCCCAGGTCCCGTGGCTGTAAAACAAACCCAAATCATCACCCCTCCACCACCCTGCTTGATAGCTGGTACGAGGTGTTTTTGCTGATGTGGTGTGTTTGGTTTTTGCCAAATGTGGTGCTGTGCATTAACCATTTTCACTTTGGTCTCGTCTGTTGAGAGGACATTCTTCTTGTGGTCTCATCAGATCCCACTTTGCAAACCTAAGCTGTGCTGTCATGTTCTTTTTAGAGAAAGGAGACTTTCTCCTGGAAAACCTTCCAAACAAGCCACGCTTGTTCTCTCTGTTTGTACTGTGGTGAACTTTAACATTTAACATGCTAACTATGGCCCGTAGAATCCAACATGTAGCTCTTCAGGGTTTTTTGTTTCTTTGTTTGTTTGTTTTTAACAATTTTTCAAGCATTACACAGTCTGACCTTGGGGTGAATTTGCTGTGACATCCACTCCTGATAAGACATCTGAATGTTGCTGAATCCAAACTGCCGAAACCTCTGCATTAACTGGTGACCAGTTAATCTAGTGCATTATATTAGCAGCACCTGGATTCTACTCGGCCTCTTAATTTTCCCGAAAGCAGCAAAGCTTAGTGGAAAAAGTCCTGTGAAAACTTTCTGTTTGACATAACTGTAAGATTAACAGTTTAGAAAAGGAAAACTAAACATTTACAAAGAAAAATAAAAGAATGTGTGAGCTACATGTTTGAGAATATAAATTCATGTCACAAAATACTCAAATTCCGGTTGTAGTGAGTCACAATCACTGCATTGCGGTTGATTTGCACAAATTCTTAATGCAACAAAAGGTCAAGATAAGTTGTTTAATAAAGTCTTGGTGTGTTGCTAACACAAGCCTACTTGTCTGTTAAAGTTCTTCAGTTCATGTTTCACCCAGCAAGGTGGCTGAACTGAAAAAAGCGAGTCATATTTTCTGAGCGTTATCACCAAAGTCCCCGCAGCTATTAATAAAAATCCAGTAATATGTAGTAATATGATGCCGGGATAAAAAATGGTCAGTTTCCACCAGACTTATAGAGCAGTATGTTTCATAGAATAACAAAGGGAGTAGCAGTATCTAAGATTTAGATTACAATCAAACGCCATGAAGGAATACCTTCTCACTCTATAAATTCTGTTGTCCCTTATATAAATCCATTTTAAAAAAGCTAAATCACCGAGAATAGTTTCTGAGCTGAAGTGGAACAAATTCATAAATTGGATTAATTCTGTATTTGTCTAGAATCTGGTGTGAAACAGTTTAAGGTTTGTCACTGACTCTGAATTACACCTTTAATATTAAGCAAGTTCAATCCCCAAGTGTTTGTAATAAATGTAAGTCATGCACTGTCTGGTGTGTGTGTGTGTGTGTGTGTGTGTGTGTGTGTGTGTACGGGTTCGTACTATCCTGGTGGGGACCAAAATCTGACTTTTACTATCCTGGTGGGGACTTTCTGCACCGTGGGGACCAAAATCCAGGTCCCCTCGGGGTTGAAAGCAATTTTCACACTCAAAATGCGGTTTTACTGTCAGGGTTACAATTAGGTTATGGTTAGGTTTAGGGTAAGGGTTAGGGTTAGGCATTCATTTTTAATGGTTAGGGTTAGGGTAAGGGGCTAGGGAAAGCATTATGTCAATGGGATGTCCCCACGAAGATAGCAAACCAGACATGTGTGTGCGTGTGTGTGTGTGTGTGTGTGTGTGTGTGTGTTTGTGTGTTTTAATCACATTTCCCAAGACACCATCAATCTGCCTTTCCCCCGCATTATTTATAAAAAAGGCAGACCTACATAAATCTGAACACAAACTTTTGAGGAAACTCGTGTTGCTTGCCAGCACGAAACAGTGCAGGAAAGCCGAAAAACAAAACAAAACAAAATGGAGAAATAAGATACACTGAGCCAAAAACACAGAAAGGTAATTCGTAACGCTCTTGACAGCCTTTCCATTTCCATGCTGTGTAATGTAAGCAGACTTGACGGCTGTACCAACAAGCAGCACTCTGCAGAAATCCTCTTCCACTTTATTGACTCATCTCATATTCTCTAACCACTACACTCTTCTGCCAAGGTCTCCTGTAACGCACACTGATTTCTATTACTGTGAGCGAGTCTTTGTGCTTTGTAATCAAACAGATGGAGATCTGTGAGCTGCAGATGTCTGAGCAAAGATTAGTGCATGCTTCATCAATGCATTTCTCTCATCATGATGGATGATGTTCTTGCTTTTTGATCTGTAGAACGGGATCATTAATTAAAAGCAAGTCGTCGTCACTGAGATGATGTTTTTGTGGTAAATTCTTCATTCATTATGTAAGTGACAAATTTTTCTGGCTGTTAAATGCCCCGCTTTGTGCTGCCTCTCAGTGTCTGCATCATCTTCAACCTCTGCTAACCTCTCTCTTTCATTTCTCCCTTTGGGGTCAAATGGTCAGAGATGTGCACTCACAGTTCTGCTCGGGGTCAGCTACCACCTTTCAGATCCTGCAGAGGCCCCGTGGTTTCACCAGACCCCCACTCAGCGGCACCAACCTGGCAGACTGCACGCCTATCAAAGGGTTCTTTCACGCCCCTCAGCACAGTTTCGGGACTCAGGGATGAAAATGGAGATTTACTGGCCCTGGATACCATGCTAAGATTGTACAGCTTTAGACTTATGGCTCTGAAAAAGGAGCTTGAGCCTCCACCTTCAGTCAGACCACAGCGTAAAGGACTGCTACACACCCAGGTCTGTGTTCCTGAGTATTAAAAATAACACCAAATTGAGTCTTGGCGGTGCCCTCTGTACCAAACATGTCACGCTTAAATGACCGGCCAGTGTAACTGCCTTTACACACCAGTGTTTTCACTCTGTCTACAAATCCCTGAACATGATATACGTAAAAGGCAAAGCAAGCATTTTATGAATAATCCTCCTGTGTGCAGCTGTCATGGTGCTCAGGCACTTTCATGGATTTTGTGTTATTTCTTTAAGAAAATAAAATTTAAAAAGTAGCCCTGTCAGACAAACATCTTGCAAGGAAATTTTCCAGTGAAGAGCAGGATTTTTTACATGGCATGGATATTCTGACCAAGTGCTCCTCACATGGAGTAAAGGCAAAAACCTCAGCTGTTAAAAAGAAGGTCGAGCTCCATCTTGATTGAAAATATGTTGTAGCTGCAGAGCGAGGTGTCATTTTCTGTTTTTTACATCTGAAACATGTTGTTAGTACAAAATCATAGAATAGAATAGAATAGAATAGAATAGAATAGAATAGAATAGAATAGAATAGGCAAAAGTCAACAAAGTCCTACATGCTAGAGGTTTCAGAAGGGATGTGCATGAGTCTGTGGACAAAAACAGGCACTATCTCAATAATAGCTAAAGTCAACACCTTTACAATGAGTATCCTAGGACTGATTTTTGAGTGATCATGGCAGGATACAAAATTAACAGCTTTGTGCAGTTGTCTTGAGGCACCCCTATTTTATCTCTCCAAGCATCCAGGCTCTTTTTGTAATGTTTTAAAGTGGCCTTGAGCAACAGTTCGTTGGGGTTTCTGAAAAACTCATTTTTGAGTCCAGTCCTTGTACCTGATCATTTTCAGAGGAAAGCTTTTTCTTCACTTTAGAGCTGACCTCTGAATCATTCAAGCATAAAAAGGCTCCTAACTCAAGGGATAAACCAGTGTTGTGTCTAGACATAACACACAACTTAGCAAAGAACCTATTTTAAATGACATCATTCGGCACTCTGTTACTAGCAGCCTGTCTCCAAAAACACATAATTTGTTCCCATTTTTTCAGTTGAATCACTGAAAAGTTTAACACAGTCTGACAGACATAAAATACTATTTTTATGCCAACAAGGTGACTGTCAAAGTGCTATTAGCTTAAAAAAAATCAGCATATCCCAGCATGGTGTGCAGTGTCTCCTTAAAAAATTTGAGGAAACTGGACAAAAGTAAAATTGGCAGAACTAAAATCCATCTATTCACGGTGGCTCAGGACTTCTGCACAGTAATGTATATATTGATGTTATTATGTAAATGTAGGCACAACAAAGAGCCTTTAAAACAGTAATTATCAACCTAGACTTTGTAACAAGCCAAATCTGAGCTCTTGTCTCCTGAAAATACCTTTATCTGAATGGTACAACTAAAACTATCCCATTTTAAGGTCGTAGTTTTCATGTTATTCATTTATATCTTCTCTGCCTAAAGTGAGTGCACACTTTATTCCTCTCTCTCTCTCTCTCTCTCTCTCTCTCTCTCTCTCTCTCTCTCTCTGTGTGTGTGTGTGTGTGTGCGTGTGTGTGTGTGTGTGTGTGTGTGTGTGTGTGTGTGTGTGTGTGTGTGTGTGTGTCCGGGGGGGTGAAAAAGAGAAGGGTGTGTTATGGAGACTGTTGTAGAGTAATTGGTGTAGAACAGGTGGCGCGCTGTTGACACTGGAAAAAAAGTATGTGAAAAATGTGCTGCTGCCATGCAATCACAAAAGGAAAAGGCTGGCGGTTGACTTAGACATTTAATCACCGTGCTGGGTGATAAGTAGTGGATCAAAGGGAGGCACGAAAAAAGCCTAGAACAAGGAGAGTCATCTACGTCTCATCAGAGGAATTCCTCCATGGTGGAGTCAGGCCAAGGCACTGACAGAAAAGCTAGCTGGTTATTATGACACTGGCTTCGGAGTACAGAGATGTAAGTAAACAGGAAAGCAGAAGGTTTAGGATCTCAGAAGGCTCCTCGGGTCTGAATGAGAGTTCCCTCATGTTGTTTTCCGGATTCAGCATTTTCTTGTTCTTCTCCTGGCTCAGACTCCTCTTTTTCATACCAAGTTCCACCTAAAGGTGCACACTGTGACACTGTAACATGATTCTCACTATAGGGGATACAATTAATAGTATAAAAAAAGATCAGAGCGCTGATGAAAATTACTTGTGAGAAGAGCATGTGTATTGTTTGTATGCGGATGAAGACGGCGGTAGGATGTTTAATCGGCACCAAAAAAGCGCCTGAGCTGAACACACTTGAAGAAAGTTTCTCTTAAAGTTTAGAGGTGAATTCAACCAGAACTTTATGCATCGCTTAAAAATTAAAAACATATATAAATCTCCTTAAAAAATAACCTGAGGCGGACGCAGGTTAACGGCTGGCATTAAAACTCATTATCCTCTCAGAGCACATTACGCACCGGAGAGGGATCCAGTTACCGGCTTCGCCCACACCGGAGCCACGCGATTCAGGTCCTCCTCATTTTAAAAAGAGCTGCTACCCTGCAATTCCCTCCAGAGCTTCAAAGAGTTGGTAAAGTATCTCTCGTGTCAGTGGACTGACTTTTTGCACCTTTTCCGTCAGTGGAAGAACTGAACGAGAGTGCACGCCAATACGCGACTTTGCCAATCTGCTGCTGCTGCTGCTGTTGCTGATGGTGGTGGGCTGAATTAAGTTTCCATTTTTCTTTTAGTTTATTTGCATCCTTCAGAGTGTCTCCGTCTTCGATCAGAAATGTCACCGGACCACAGGGGAGCATTTCGCGCATCGGTTTTACTGACTTGTGTGATAATCTGCAACAACGTGCTGTGTCCCGTCCTCGGCTATCTCTACAACAACCGCTACGCAGGGTGAGTGAAAGCCCCCCCCATTCATTTCTGAGGCTACTGGGATTCCCATTCACGTAAACACTGAGAGGGAGACAGAAGTGTTTAGAGTGAAGGAAGGGCGCACTTTGACAAGTCGTCTGCAGACACTACCATTTATCTTATGAGAGACTGAACAAAGACAGCCTTTGTGCTAGCCATCTCCACAATCCATGTGGGACATGTTTCCCGTTTGAGACATAATACCATGTTTAAGTTTGCTCTAAATTTTTCCCAGAGTGTTCTTGTTGACTGATGGCATTTGTATAAGACTGTGTCTGTTGTGTCCAGATTACTCAAAATACAGCACAGATGACAGTGGGGATTCTTGAAGCTGCACTGGCTTCCAGCGCAATTTTCTTCTAGTACTAATGCTATGAGGTGTTTTTTTTTTTTTTAATCAAAGGTCTTGGTTTATCAGTCTGTCTGCAGGTTCATGTGACTGAATGCAGGCAAAGCACCCCATCGGGTAAATTACAAAAATCACTGTTTGACCCCAGATTAAAAATTTGGGGGGCACTTGGACAACGAGATATTTCCTCTAGGGCTTATGTTTTGGTATTATATAGAAAAGGGAGGTTATCCCAGCTGGAAGCCTCCTCTTCCAAACTTTTCAGTTAATATCATGTAATTCATCAACAGAGCATTATCAGACACTGAAATTTGGATTCTCCAAATGGAGGAAGGCTCAGGGTAGTTTGTTTAAATATAAAATACTACTGAGAGCTTTTCGGTTTAAGGGCCTGAGCGTCTTAAAAACAAATTGCTTCCATCCCAGAAAGGGTTCTGCTGTGAGAATCAACAGACTGACAACTTAAGGACAGCTTTAGCCCCGTAGCTGGTAGAAACAAAGCAAAATGTCTTTGCCAGTCCAGCTTTGTAACAAAAACAGGCTGTCAGCTTTGAGAATCATTAAAACATGAAGGAATGATTTGGCCTAAAAAGCATTGGGATGCTAAAGGCTGTCTTTGGTACAGTAATATAAGCATGGCGTAAACAAAGTCCTGTGAACCTTCTTCTAAACGCATGTTACTCTGATGTTTCAGGAACTGTGTTTCAGTATGTCTTCTGTCATTGCTCTTTTCGTGGAAACAGGCTGGGTTTTTTTTTTTTTTTTTTTAGCAGCGTGAAATGGGGCAGTCACTCATGTGGGACACCCAGACGCCTTTGTTGCTCAGACCTTTAGAATGGCCTACTGCCACCTTTGTTTAGGAGGGGCCCAACTTCCTGTGTGACAAACCATTAAAAGACTTTTGAAAGAAGTGAAAGACGAAGATGCTCAAAGAGAAGGTGGAAAAGTGTGAAAACCAGGTTTCTCTGCAGATAAAATAAAGCCTATCGTAAAGAGAATGTAATGAAAATACTGCCGGCATGTTAACTTTAAGGTAAAGTGAAGACGCTGTGATCTGCAGATTTAATAGCAACATGATGTAAGATTCACATTGAGGAAAAAGAGAGCCTTTGTTTTGCTGCCAGGCATAAAAATGTGGTTTGCAGACTGGGTTAGGAGCACTCACAGGGTTCGCGGGGTTACAGTTTTTTATTCCATTATCTGTGAACATGTCAAGAATTGTATGGGGGTGTAATGATTGCTGTCTTGGTGGTGTAATTTTTAACTTTTTTGCAGTCAAATGTATTCTTGTTTCTTAAGTTCACTCGGGTTTTGTTTTAAATCTCATTGAGTCCATTAATTCTAGTAAGATAAATCTCATTGTTAAATATCTATCTGTAGTTTTATCTGTGTGGATTTATCTAAAATTACACAACTGGAAAAAGGGGTTAACTATATTTTTAAAAGTAGGCAAATGCATTAAACTAATTGCTACTTCTAATTTAGAAACAAAAGATCATTATACTATACTTGAATGGTAAATACATGACATCAGTCCATATTTACAAGATGTACTGATTTGCAGTATGAAAATGTGAAGCAGCTACCGCTGCTACTGTATGAAGGCTGCCAGGGACTCGTTCCAGGTGCAACCTGCAGAGCTGGAAACGATGAAATATAATCCTTTAATGACACCTCAGACAGATTGTTTGGCTGGGGTCTGATCCTTGTCATCTATACTGAAAAAGGACCCACCCATTTCCCCCCATCTAAAATCTATGCTGCTTTTAGAAGTGTCCTCTTCTATTGGCACAAAAGCCAGTTTCATTACCTGACACAATGGCCCAGATGTTTTTTAAATGATGTGTTTTTTCCAAAACAAAAAAAATGGATCAAAGACCTGTTACAGAGCCATAAAAAAAACAAAACACTTTAGGATACTTTAAAAAAAATCCAGTGCTTACAAAAGCTTTTCTCTTCACAGTGATCAGGTCTTCAAGATCACCCCGAGTAATGATGAGGAGGTCCGAACCCTAAAGGAAATTCTCGGACACATGAAGGTTGGCACTTTATGTTTTTCATGTAAACCTTTTATATCCATTCCTAGGTGCTATATATTTATGTGATGCCTTTTTTAACATGTTAAAAGTTTAATATCTGTTATTATTCAGCCCACATGAATGTCTGACAGCTGAACATCAGCCACAGACAAGCAGTTAGCCCCGATGCCGGTGGGATGGTGGGGTAACAAGGCGATGTGACAGTTTCAGTGAGGCAGAAAGCAATCGAGTGTGTTCATCTGTCACAGTCAGGACACATTTGCAATCTGAGAGACTGAGATACTGTCAGCGAGACACTCAGCAATCATTTTTAATATGAAACACCAAAAGAAAATTGGATAAAATACAAAGGAGTTTGTCATATTGGGTCAAACGCCTGGATGTCTCACAGCTTAAGAACTAAATGAACATGTGTTTCAAAGATACTGAAATTAGAGGGGGGAACCCCCGCAGGACACAACAGCCCTTGCTTCTTTTCCCATATTCATTTGGAAGTAATTACCCATCAGCCTCAGAAACAGCATGGCCTTCATTGTACATTGTTTTAGTTTGCTAATGCAAAGCTAAATTGTTTGCAAATTTTAATTCATATCAGGACTCTCTATTTTGTAAGATTAAGACTTACAAAGAAACATCCAGTGATCCAGTCATCCTCTGTGAGCAGGAACTTAAAGCGGATCTATTATCCTTTTGCTTATTTTCTGGAATATATGGCATATGGCTTGTTAGAATGGTGGATCTTCATATTAAATATGGTTTCAAATAATGAGGTCAAAGTATTTGTAAGTAATATGTGAGCCAAATGTTCAGTTTCATCAGTTTTCTCTTCTGTCTCTCGCTGGTGTCAGTGAGAGTGGGTGTCGTTAATACGGCCATCCTCGGGCACAGTTGGTGAGAGATTAGAAGAAAGTTAGTTTACAGCGAGAAGGCAGGGAACTTGTTTCAGACAGTGGATCAACTGCATCAAGGTCCAGGATCTCTAACAGAGTCAAAGGTGGCAAATGTGGAGTTGGAAAGGAATAATAACATTTTGTCCCTTCTAACAGCTGTCAAAAGGTCAAAAAATACACTTAAATTTAAGACTTAAAACAGGAGACTGGGTGGACCTTTTTCCCATGGATATTCATGTTCATATATTCACAGATGAACAATCTGAGGATTATTTTGTTTGACAGGTTTGTTATTACAGAATAATTACCTTGAAAGTCTGCTTGTAGAAATAATAACTGTAGAGTTCATTAAAAAAATCGAGCCTTGGCGGTTCTAAAATCCTAGTTTTCAGACAGTGTGGTCAGTTTTAGCTTTCTTTGGTATACCATTCACCGCAAGTGGTCTAGGAACGCCAGGCCAGTATGGCCCAAAACAGAAAAAGGATTGAAGAGAGACAAAAAGACAGAGAAGTACTTAGTAAATGCTTTTTGATTTGTAGGGAGCGACACTAAGAGAGAGCCAGGCTCCTGGTCGGGACTTGGCCTCAGTTTTATGTATGAATGGGCAGTGGACAGGGTGCTTCAAGGCCACCCAACCAAAGCAGCAGCAGCCACTGTTTGGACAGCTGTGGACATGTGTTTTCAGTAGCTTGTTCACACTGCCATGCCTCCAGTGTCAAGTCAAACTTTTCATTTTCAGGGTAGGCATGAGGTCGAATACACTTCAGGGTGCAGGTGAGTCAAAAATCGGACGCATCACAGACAGAATAGCATCATTTTTTAGAGATCTCCTTTTACCTGGGCTCCTCATTTTGGAAAAAGCTTGGCAGTGTCTTCAACTAAGGATTTTTTTCGTCCCTAAAATGTAAAAAAAAAACATATATAGAAAAAAAAGTCAAGAGCAAGCTCTTAAAGTTAATACTCTCATGTTGCTTTTGTCCTCTGACCAACTATTTAAAGCTCGAGAACATTTAGTTTATTTTTACATAAGAACAAGCAGGAAACCCTTTAGAACTGAGGAGATGGAAATGGGTATTACACTTATGATAGCTTTGCATGAAAACACGGGCTTTACGTGGTTACTGATAGTTTTCCTTTCAAACAACGGATAGAGTAAACCGCTAACAGTTCCAGCTGTAACAGCCGAGACTAAACCGAGATAAACAGAAACATTCAGGGCCTTGATGGGAGCTACAAAAAAGAATTAGCTTTGGTTTCTTTCAGGGCTCATGTTAGATTTGTTTGAGACATCCACAGGCTAATATGAAACCGATATTCTTGTCATATTGAAATAATTTTTTATGTTTGTAGAGAACTTTCAGCGTTTTCCTATAGAAGACATCATCATAAGTGGAAAATCTCTTTTCCACAGCAGGAGAGACAGTCTTTGTTAATCGGCTGTTGCTGATTTTGAGGATAAAACTGTCACAATCCATGTGGACCTTACAGGTTTTCAGAATAAATGTTGATTTGCTCCAGGTATGACTGACCTCCAAACAGATTTAAGGCATTTAAGATGCTATAGCTCGTCTATTTCAGCTTAGACAGCCCCGTTAGCACTGTTGACATTCTTATATTAAATCTACCTTGGCCAACTTGATTTCATTTACTTGATTTCACCTCATCTGGCCTAAGGAGAGCCAGCTCCTTTTTTATTGAACCGTAACTTTTTCTTTCTTGTTCTGCCCGTGTCTGTGCTACATCAACCAAAACAAAACAAATCCAATTTATGGCTACGCTGCAAATAAACAATCAAGAGGTAAAAGATTTATAAGCAGATGAAGAATGCCTCTTTGAAGCACATAAATACAGCTATAAAATGTTAACTTAAGGAATTGTATTATCTGATCAGGGACATTTGAGGGCCTTCTGGCATATGTGTTTTGGATTTGTTTTGCTAAAAGACGAGCGGTGCTGAAACATTTGGGGTGCTTAACCATTTGGAAACACCATAAAAGTGCAGGAATAGAGAGGGGTTCGCACTCAGGGGCACCATGCATTCCAGCTGAGGGTATTTGACCCTTCTGGCTCTAAACGTAGTTAAATTAATCTGGTATGCATTCTGTAAAGCATTAAACCAATTGACACATTAACAAGCGTATGCATGTTTTGCCCCCATGCAGAAAATGAAAGCCAGCTGAGGGCGTACACATCTGCAAACATAGAAACAGCAATCTCTTTACAGTGACTACAGTGCTTTTATTGGTAGATCAGTTCCTTCCTGTTTGTTTTAAATCCTTTTAAATTCTCGTCTTCTCCGCTTTTTTCCACTGTTTTACTACTATAGTTACTATGTGGTTTATTATTTGTTTATTTGGTTGGCAAGGATATCTGGCTATTAGGACTCTGGCTATCACATCGTGATAAGTACTGAAAGACCTTGTTATCAAGGATATTTGAGGTCATACAGTAGAGGAGAAAGCCAAGTGAGGTTTATTTACTCTGGATTGTGCATCGGTTTTTGTTCCATTGAATCATTCCCCAAATTTGCTTGATCACGGAAGTAGGAATGGTTCCCTGTTTGGGTCTTAATAAAACTGTGTGTGTGCGTGCTTGCATTTGATAGAAAGTGTTTAAAGGTGTAGAATAAAGTATGAATGAGTGAATATGGTTTGCAGTAAAGTGCTTTGAATGATTAGTTAGGTTAGAAGAGCACAATATAACAAAGCCTGAATACGGTCCAATTTATTGATCGGCCAATAAATGACAAGATGCGGCATAGTTTGTCCAGCACGTGTTTGGAACACCACAAACACAACAACCAGCTGATCGTCCTGAGCATAAATGAGTAATCCACGAGTTGTTGGGAAAATAGAACAAGATTATTTTAAAACTGCATTGTCATAGTATCTCAGTAAGGACTCATAAATATTTACACACAACAAATGTCAGGAAAATCTGTTTATGTTATGAGTACAATCCCTGACATATCCGACCTTTTAATCACCAAATATCGGCGTTGGTATCGGTCTTAAAAATCCTAAAGCTCTGCTGTGTAAGTGCAAGTCCAGTTTCTAGTGAGTTTCTTTGGGTAGACGGCATTACACACACACAAACTAAAAAATATTTGTTTTTATCAAAGAAATTAAAATAATCCCATTAAAGTTGGGTGATAATAACTGTGATAGCTGGCATACAGTATGCTCAACTATAGCAACCGGTCAGCTAACAGTTTGTTTACTCTTTAGCACTCCTGGCACCTTTCATGGGAAAGTTTCTATCGATAAGCAGGGCTAGTGCATGGAAAATTTCATGAATTAAATTTGACACTTTTTAAGATAAAACTGTCACTTCAGTCAGGCTGTTTTTGCCCAAGAACACTTTCACAGTGTAAGAACATTTGCATTACTGCTGGGTGTTTCTGTCACTGTCACTGCAACCCTAATATGTTCACTGTGTTCCATTAGGTGGATTTCTGGCAGCCCAACAGTGCTTCTCTAATCTGTCACAATGCCACAGTGGATGTCCACGTGAAA
Organism: Pelmatolapia mariae; assembly: GCF_036321145.2. Classification (NCBI taxonomy): domain Eukaryota; kingdom Metazoa; phylum Chordata; class Actinopteri; order Cichliformes; family Cichlidae; genus Pelmatolapia; species Pelmatolapia mariae. Next base: position 20,455,931 of record NC_086235.1, on the reverse strand, counting down.
CGTAACGACACGCAAGGTTTACACACACGCTTAAAGCGGGAAAATATTGATTATCAGTAAGTATAAAAGCATGGACACTCATATTTACTTTCATGCATGCACCCTTTGACACATCTGTTATCCAAAGGTTGTTGTATTTACTCAGCTTTCTCATAACAGAATATATGATTTGCACATGCAGAATAGGCCATAGTTTGCATGCAAAGGCCCTCATATTTCCACAAAGCTGGGACACACACACACGTACATCAGAGACACTCTATCAATCTGCTCCAAAAAGCAACGCTTTCATCTCTCGACACCATCCCTCATCAAAATTAGCGCTGAAATGATGGAGTTTTATCAAAGCAGCCACAGCTAGAAAAAATTCCATTGTCATCTCAGTCCTCGGGGAGGAATTGAAGCGCAGAGGAGGATTTTTTTTCCACTGTCTGTTGACTGATTGAGGATTTTTCACAAAATGGTTTACGCGGCGGGGGGGACAGGCTTTGGTGGGTGGTTAGGGGTTTCATTTTTGTTCATATCAGTATAGTCACAGGATAATGATCCAATTTTTAGCATCACTAAAGGAGTTGTGGATAGAAACTGTTATAGAAGGATGTTATGAGGAAATGTATTTTAGTACGTACCTGCCAAAAAAAAAGCTTTAAAAAAGATCACATGATGTGCTTTAGACTCGGGTGGGAGGTGAAGAAGGATCGTATGTGTACAGGTAATGATGCTTATAATTGTGGTTTAACCTCAATTACACCATATTTCGTAATTCATAAAAAGTAGTAGCATAACTGCTATGATTCTTCCTACCAGCAGGGAGATTGATGAGGTGGAAAACTGGTTTAGATGTTGCAAGAAATGAGAGAGGGTGACCTTAGTTACATGCATGGTCTCATCAATGAGTCAACAATAAATCCAGGAGTCCTGATTTACTGCCTCATCCCAGCACCCCCAAATACCTGTGTGCTTCATTCACAGTGGTAGTGCAGTCAACAGGGACACAATTTATCAGGTATTTGTATATAAAAAGATATTATCTCTACAGGCAACAACACATGAGAGAAGCAAAATTAAAAGACAAACTCATACAGACCCGCTTATCATTATTTGCATTATTTCCAGATGTGAAATGTGTTTTCCTGCATCCTGGTAATTTGATCAAAAATTACTTTTGTCACTAATCATCTGTGTTATTTGTTCCATGTACAGTCCAACCCCCTGACAAGCCAACAACAGACATGGTGCAAGATTCATACATATTTAGTCCTTTCAGAGGCTTACGGATATGTAACGTTCGTTTAGTCTAAAAGAAATAACTGAAATTATACGATGCATTTCAAAATGTACAACCCCAATTTAAAAAAAAAAACATGTAGACATGTCAAATGTAAATAAAAACAGAATGTAACATGTCAAATATTTAAACTCAAATGCACTATTTTAAAAAACAGTAAGGTCATTTTGAGTTTAATGACAGCAACACATTTCAAAAAGTTGGGACAGGGCCATGTTTGCCACTTTGAAGCATCCCCTTTTCTTTTAATAGCAGTCTGTAAATGTGGGGACTGTGGGAACTGATGAGACCAGCTGCTGGACTTTGGGGAGACAAATGTTGTCCCATTGCTGTCTCATATGAGATCATTGGATTCTAGCTGCTCAACAGTCTTCTGTCTTCTTTGTTGTATTTTACATTTCATGATCATTTCATGTGTCGGATGTTTTCAGTCAGTAAATGGTCTGGACTGCAGGTAAGCCTAGTCAAAACCTGGACCCCTCTCCTATGAAGCCATTCTGTTGTAATAGATGCAGTGTGCAATTTGTAGATCTATCATCTCTATAGGATAAGATAAGATAAGATAAGATAAGATAAGATAAGATAAGATAAGACTTTTTTGATCCCACTACTGGGAAATTTTTGCGTTACCTCAGCTCAGGTACAGATATCAGAAGGAAAAATATCAGAAGAAAAAATACAAATAAAATACAAATAAAGTACAAATAAAAAATAAGTAAGATAATACACTATATACAACGGTAGCATACACATTATGTGATTATGAATATCTATCTATCTATCTATCTTAAATGAGCCCAGAATAGATGGCAGTGTTTCTGGATCACATTACATATGGCTTCTTCCCTGTGTGATAGCGCTTTAACCCCCATTTGTGGATGTCACGGAAAACCGTGTGTACAGTGATATCTGGAAGTGTTCCTGATCTCATGCAGTGATTTCCATGACATATTAATCATACCTCTTTTTAATGCAGTGCTGCCTGAGAACCTGATATGACAGCGGAGTTAGCTGAGACTTAGCGGGGAATTAGCTCAAATGGTAGAGCGCTCGCTTAGCATGCGAGAGGTAGCGGGATCGATGCCCGCATTCTCCAGCAACATTTTTGGGGTGGCTGTAGCTGAGGAGCATACACAGTATGTGATTATGGCTATCTATAACTCTGGGACTCTCCACCATTTGACCTTAGAACTGAAGAATCTTCTAGGATGAGAGGTGAGACGTCTTCAAGCAACTTAAAGAAGTCCAGACGCTTTTCTTTCCAAGCTCCTTAGACGTAGCTCAGGAGGTCGAGCAGGTCATCTATTGATCGGACCCCAAATATCCTTGGGCAAGATATTTACCCAGAGTTGCTCTCCGATTCAGCCATCGCAGTGTGAATGGTAGTTAGTAAGCACTTAAAAGCAGAGAAGACAGTACTTGGGTGAATGTGGCATGTTGTATAGAGCGCTTTGAGTACTCCAGGAGAGTAGAAATGCGCTATATAAGTATCAGTCCATTTACCATGTCATTTTGGCTTTGTCCTTTACGCACAGAGATTTCTCCAAAATATATGATAATAATTTATCATCAACTGTAGACGGTGAGATATTCACAGAGATATTCACTTGTGAGAAACTGCCTCTCTAAGATGGTCTTTTTTGACCCAGTCATATTAACGATGCATTGATAATTAACCTAATTAGTTTCAAAATGTCCCTTCACTTGTTTCTTTTTAGCACCGCTGGTTTTGCCAGCCTTTTGTTTCCCCCACCAGTCCAACTGTTTTGAGACCAGTTGCTGCAATAAAATTAAAATGATCTTATTTTTTTCTTAAAATTGCATTTTATCACTAGAATATTTTGTATTTTTTCTGTGTTCTATTGTGAATAAATGTGGGTTTATAAGATTTACAAAGCATTGCATTCTGTTTACATGGCATTCCAACATTTTTGGAATTGGGGCTTTTAAACTTTTGAGCTGAGCTCACGAGTTCTTTCCTGAACTTCTCCCATTTTACAGAATTGCAATCTCTAAATCCCAGCCTCCTTTTTGGATTGATTTTGGATGGAAATTTAAAGTGTAGTGACTCATCACTTACAGTAAAATGCTCCCCAGTGCTTCATGATATGAATCTCCACACATTAGCTGCACAATGAGACGTAAGGCAGCTCTGTTTCTGTATTCTTTAGATTACATTACTTATGTTTCCCTTTGGCTAGTTCACACCCTCCTCTATCTTTGTATTAACTGTCTAATAAACCATACACCATACAGTCAGAGTACCAAATGTGCCGATGGGAAACATGCTACAGTGGTTATAATGTGTACCATGTTTGTCTGCTTCACTCTCTTTCATTCACGCAGGGTATTTATCTCCAATCTACAGAAGGAAATTGAAAAGCAGACGGGATATCGCTCCTCTCGCAAGCGGAGGTCAGAGGCTCAGTATGACTACGAGGTTTACCACTCTCTGGAAGAGGTAGACATGAAGCCCAACATCTACCTACCTATCTGTCATTCCCCTCTGCTCTCTAATCTATTGCACCCACAAGGTAAACAGAAAACCTCTCTAAGGGTGCTTTCTCTCAATTACACAGTTCCACATGTGTCTTTCCCACGGCCTCGCGCTTTCACACACCGAGACGTGCGCTCCACTTCAGACACTTCACAGCTTTAGAGTGTTTATTTTCCCAGGTTGATCAGGCTCCTGGTTTGCAAATCTTTCAAGCCCTATGAAACAGCATAGCTCAGAGGACAAATCTTTTGTCCTTTGAGCTTTTATCCTCTCCCTCACTGTACAACACACGTTTACAAAGCACACAGATGTGCAATAATGCATAGTAATTACTTCTGAAAATTATGTAAACAAGTCTTTTAAGATCCACTTCCCTACATTATTTCCTGTCCCTCAGATCCAGAGCTGGATGTTTATGATGAACACAACCCACCCCAATCTGGTTGACGTGTTCTCTGTTGGGAAGTCATATGAAGGAAGACCGCTTTATGTGCTTCAGGTAGGAGAGGAGGCACATTAAAACTAAGAAACACACTGTCTTGTCCAAATCTAAAGCTAACAATGCTCGTGTCCCGTCAGCTAGGAAAGAAACGTCGTCTCCAGAAGAAAGCTGTGTGGATCGACTGTGGTGTTCACGCCAGAGAGTGGATAGGACCTGCCTTCTGCCAGTGGTTTGTCAAAGAGGTGCTTTTAAAGTAGGAAGATTGCTTTTAATTTATGGAAAGAATTTTCTTTGATGTATGCGCGAAAAGTGCCTCAACAGGAACACAATGTATATCCCGCCGATTGCCTGCTGTAGATCATCATTCAGGCTATCTGTGACATATGGTCTCTTCATCAAAGCGCCAACATCTGTTCACTTGTCATTTACAGCTATCCAAATACTTAAGAAAATACTTTACAGCTAAAATGCTGGAAATAACACAGGCATTTACGCAAGTTCCTTTGCACCCTTAAAGTCTCCGTGCTCTCTGAAGTGAGGACGGTACCAGACCAGAGCCAGACATTAACTGCAAGAACATTTAATGGCTCATTTTATAATGCTTAAATGCCAGATGAGTGGGATTTTCAACACGGTCCAGCACAATAAGTGCCAGAAAGTAAAGAAAATTAAAGGAAAATCTGTTATCTGTAAAGTCAGAGCGCTGACTTCAAGTGAATTCCAAAGGATTGTTTTGGGTGTTTTTTGAGTGATAATGTTACCTGTGAGGTGCATTAAAACCAGCTGTTTTAAAATCCTCTTATTTTGAGGTGTAAATAACTGCTTAAACATCAGCTAGTAAAAAGTGTATTACACTGAACCTTACCGTTCACAGAACAATGATTTGTTGCATTGACATTCTCCGGTATGATGGTTCAGTTCAAATTTGTAGAAAGGCAAAAGTCAAATACATGACTGTTTCACCTTAAATGGAGTCATGATGAACGGAAATACAAATGTGCTGTGGTGTAGTGACAGAGGTAGGCCACTGGAGGTCAGGGTGCCATCTTTGTTCAAGCCTTAAGCACATTAACCTTGGCCTCAGTCTGGTTAAAAGGCAGGTATAAGCAGCATTAGCCCAGTGCCCAGGTCTCATAGCTCCAATCCTCTTATGCTGTCAGACTCAGATTATCTCAGTTGTTTGAATGCACAATAGATAATGAGCCTGAATACAATATAAAAAAGATACACTGCTCAGAAATAATTAAAGGAACACTTGATCATCACAGTGTAACATAAAGTCATTTAAATATCAGTTTATGCAGTCAGGCTGCAGAAACCTTTGTGAATCAATTTCACTTGCTTTCATGCAAATGAAAGTGACAACGAGTGCACCGGAGAGGCAAAAACAAAGACCACCCCCCAAAAAAGAACGAGTTTGCAGGTGGTAGTCACAGACATTTGCTCTCTCCTTATCCCTAATGACTGATTTTTCTCCATTCTTGCTTTTTGCTAGCATCCCTCCCACTTATGGTAGCATGAGACAGTACCTGCAGCCCATTCGGCTTGCACAGGTAATCCGGCTCCTCCAGAATGGCGCATTCACAAAAGAGGATTAGGGTCACTGGGGAAAAAAGTGTGGACATCTGTTTTTTTCCAGAATTTTGGAAAAGAAAACGCCCCAAAAAGAGAACAAGTTTGCAGGTGGTAGTCACAGACAGGCAAACGCAGACAAATTGAGGCATCTCTAAGATGTGCTCACTGTGAGGCTGCTCTGGCAAATGGCCATCAAGCATCCTTATAAGTTTCATGGAGTTTGAATCTCAAAATTTGGTCAGATACATGGACGTGGAAGTCATTTTGTGAGGCGTTGGCAGTGCTCCTCTCGGCCCAAAGGAGCAGTTACTAATCCTGATGCCCTTCCACAGCCCTGTCCAGCTCTCCTGGTATCTTCTCCACATTGAGACTGTGCTGGGAGACACAGCAAACGTTCTTGTGATGGCACGTATGAACGTGTCGCCCTGAGAGAGCTGGGCTATCAGTGCAACCAGAAGGGGCTGCAAGTACCGTCTCATGCTGGTTGCCTCTTCAGTTGAGTATGTTTTATAATTACACTGGACTTACATTATATTATTATTACAGGCTATCAGCTCATACCAATATGACTCTGTGATGACGAGACTACTGAACCAGCTCAACTTCTACATCATGCCTGTCTTTAATGTGGATGGATATCGTTTCAGCTGGACTACGGTACTGTAAGCTTTTCTGCTGGTCTTTCTATATGTACATTTTTGAGAGGAAGCTTTTCTTAGAGGGGAAGCACATTTTACATTTTATTGCATTCTTTGGATTGCTTGCTAAAAACAAGGCAAAGAAGGGAAGCTGGAAGCTTGTTTTTTTCCACCTACAGATTGTTATAATAATTTTAAAGAAAGAAAAAAATGTCTACGTGAAAACAGGAGAAATAATAATGCAATTTGTGTTATTACATGTTATTATGCTGCTTTATTTATGTTTAATTGTCTACATTTATTGCTGCATGCAGGAAAAATGAACCTGTTCCCATAACTATTGTTAAGCAATTAACCCACTAGAGCTGAATGAGCTGGATATTTGTGTCATACTGGTTGTTCAGATGTGTTTTACTGCCAGTGGACAAGAACGTTTTGTTTTTTTTGTTTTTTTGGCCTGCAGGATCGGTTCTGGAGGAAGACACGGTCCAAAAATCACAAGTTCCACTGCAGAGGAGTGGACGCTAACAGAAACTGGAAAGTAAAATGGTGTGGTAGGTATAATAACACCTGGCAAATCTGACTAAAAGTATATATGTGCCCATATGTGCGTAGGAACAACTACATCCATTTGTTCTCATTTATTCTCTAGAGGGTGAGGACATAGGCTGAAAATAGAATAAAGTTTTTTTTGTGATACATACATACAGACACACAGGAGTGGAAGATTTCTTTATACCTGATGAAGAACATCTCTTCAAGGGAACGCTCGGTCATACCATACCATGAATTCACAGCATTTAGAGTCCTTTAGAGCATATGACAATTTGAGAATATGTGCAAAATATATGATAAAAGTCTGGAAATGGTGTGAGAAATGTACCATAATTAAATGAATTATAGTCTATTTGATTAGTCAGTAATGGACTGCTGTAAAAAGGCATGAAACAAGACAGAATGAGCCCAAAGATAGCATTCAGTCTGATTGAAATTCATGGTTTTTCATTTGCCTCTGCTATTTATAGATATATTTAAGAAGGACTTTCAAGTGTAAATGTACATCATGATAATTGAGCCTTAGAAAAAGTATCCCTGAAATAAACTTTGAAATATGCTTTTGTTCTCTCCCACAATTTCTAAAGTAACAAACACATTTCAGACTAATACTAGTCACCTTAGAAGCCCTTTTTACTATGTAGTTTTAAAAATATGGCTTTAATTAAAACCAGCATGTGTTCAGATGCTTTTCTGTTTGCTTTTTTTGGGTCAAGGTGAGTCAAATAAGGTTGTCTGTAAAGGATTATAATGTGATCATATTTCAGTCTGTGTCTTTATTAGTTCCCCGTCACGCTGGCATTTGGTTTTCTAGACTTTTCCAGTCTTACTGACCACCCAAAGAGCTTTACACGACAAACCCCATTCATCCATTTACACACATTCACACAGCACTTTATTCTGTGCTCTTAATGCGCTCTAAAGCGCTTTTTTTCCCTCTCACATGGCCACACGTGTGGCCGATTTAGAATCACCTATCAGCCTAACACACTTATCTTTGAACTGTGGGAGGAACGCACACACGCTCCACGCAGCAACACCGCAGGAAAGTTTGTGGCAACAATGCAAACTACTGCTCTACTTCCATTTCTTTACACTTACTGCTTGGTCACTGTTGCTGGATTAAGGATGCCACTTAAAGCATCCTGGTATGATTAGAAGATATGATGACGTGGTTTCATCCTTTCTCCCTTTGCTTCCCCAGATGAAGGTGCTTCTTCTCATCCGTGCGATGACACGTATTGCGGTCCCTTCCCCGAATCTGAACCTGAAGTCAAAGCTGTCGCTAAGTTCCTGCGCAAGCACAAGAAACGCGTGGAAGTATACATATCCATTCATGCCTATGCACAAATGCTGCTTTACCCATATTCCTACAAGTATGCCACAATCCCCAACTTCAACTGTGTGGTAAGATATCTATTGCTTAACACTCAATGAGTTTTATTTTTTTAATTAATCTGAGAGAGCTGCTTATGACCTATCCTTTGATAGTGTTAAAGAAATTAACCTGGTAAAGCTGATTAAATCTTATTGTGAGTAAATATACAGTATGTGAGATGAGCTGGCCTTCTGCTTTCATGCATCCAGGAGTCAGCAGCTCACAATGCAGTGACAGCCTTGTACTCTGCCTATGGCGTGAGGTACAGATACGGACCTGCCTCCACAACTCTGTGTGAGTTCCTCGAATCCTTCTAATATTGCGCTCTGGCAATGGAAATGAGCTGTTATTCATTTTAAACTTAGGAGAAAAATGCCAGTTTTCTAATTATACAAGATCAATTCAGAGTTGCCTTGAATGTTGCTCTAGAGAGGAGCGACATCTAAACGCTGACCTGCAGCAACAGAAATGAAACACTTGTAAAATCAAAGCTACTTAACTTAAGGTATTCCTGTTTTAAGCTTTCCTTACCCTTGTCTATTTTGCACTTCCTTACAGATGTCAGCTCAGGAAGCTCTATCGACTGGGCATACAGGAACGGGATCCCCTACGCATTTGCATTTGAGTTGAGGGATACGGGATATTTTGGTTTCCTTCTGCCCGAATCTCTAATAAAGCCAACCTGCACTGAGACTATGAGAGCCGTGAAAGCCATCGCATCAGGAGTGCTGAAGAAGTGCAAGCCAGATAGGGAGAAATTTCCATATATATGACCGCACCCTCCGACTTACCTATCTTAGCACCTAATATTTTCCTGAGATTTCATATTCCGCTCAGATGTTATCAGGTGACGAACCGACAAAGATCCTCGGAGCGTGAATTTGAATTTGTCGTTCATCTTATTCTCCTTTTTCTGATAAGAGCTGATGGTGATGCATTTTTGTGTGCAAAAAAACAAACACTAAAAAAAACTTGAACCCTACAGGATCTTTTAAGTAATGCATCTTTAAAAAAAAAAAAGTTTATTTTTTACAGTGAATAGTGGTCATGTGATCACTTATTATGCTACAGCAGCACTTTTATGGTAAAGATAAAGCTAATATTTTTTATGTCTTCCAAAATGTGCTTTATTAAATACAAGTTTAAAAAGAACAACATCTTTAAGCCTGTTTTTATTCTGGTTGTTGTTTTTTATTCTAGGAAATATTCTTACCAAGTGCCACTCTAGATTTTCATAAAATGCGTAAAAACCTTTATTACTAATAATAAATATGTTCAAAGTGGTTACAAACTAGCACAAAGCATATGTATAAATTTCAGTGTAGATCTTTTTGATACCATTTTTCTCTCTTTCATTTGGTTCAGACTGACATTTAGAAAGAATGACCTGTGACCTCAGCAGCTTACTGTGTCATTACTCAGGCATGGAAAAAGACAGTGTCTGAAATGTTTACTTGTACTCGGCTATGTTCTTATCATGAGATCTTTTTAAGTGTCTGACCTGAATAAACATTGTTTTATAAAACAAAATATATTTTTTGTAATTGAATTTCTGTCTTCTTTGCCTTTCTGCTTGTCCGCTTTTACAGGTGTACATTTTGTTTTGGCCTATTTTCATTTAGTTTGGCCTCTGGCTGCAACTGACATCATTAGAAAAAATTCATTCCTAATGGCTTTCATGCAAACATCTACAAGAAGGTTAAAGGTCACGCTTTCAGCCCTCATTTATGTTCTGTCAGTGTTTTGCACACATACTCGTCGCCATGTTTGATGATAAACATCATTGTAGTCAGCAGATGTTTTTAATGAATAACGTTCTGACCTTTTTTGATTTAACTAATAGCATTTAATGATCGATTCAAACATCTGCCTCTTATTTTAGTTTCTTCGTAGCCAGTCTGCAGATTCTGCAGCTCTGCTCTTATTTATGGATTCAGAAACGTTGGGACTGACACGCGGGACAGTCCGATCCGAGTGAAAGTGAACTATACCGCCCACAACTGCCAAATCTGTGTTGTCAAATTGCCAGATTTCCTGGATGTGTTGCACTCTGCTAAAGGCTGTAAAATGCAGTGTAGCACCATCTAAATGTGTGGATATGCACAGTTATGTATGAGGTAAGGCATAAGCAAAATACCATGAAGATTAAATTGACTGGGAAATTATAACGGAAATTAACCACAGACAAATAAGTTGCCATGTGCAGGGATTTAAAATTGCTCCGCCACCAAATATGAAGCCTGCGATCACTCCTGAACTGATTTGATACATGAGCAAAACAAAAAGCAGCAACTTGAAATTGTCTTTTTTTAAGGTTTTAAGTTCTGCTGAAATCTTTAAAGAAAACTACATTTGCATTCATTCACGAGTAAAGTGTGTTAACCCCCTCCTCCAAAAAATCAGTGGGTCCTTACAAGGATGAAAATCAGATGTATTTACACTGTATTGTTTCTAAATGTAGAGTTAAATGGGTCCGATTAACTGAGAATCCCAAAAGGATCGACTTCAGTTCTGTTTGAGTTAACTGTATTATGATCCCTTCATAGGCTACTACACACTTACTACAATGGAAACGTTTAACAAAATGCCCACAGGGATACCACGCACAGGTTTGCTGTAGATCATGTGCATGTCAGAGGAAAGTTATGTTTTATTCAACAAAAGACAGCAAACTCTTCTGCTTGGTGGTTGAAGGCACTGCGGCAATATGTTACGCCAGGGTTTTTACACATAGGTTTAATACGACCATGAAGGTTTATATGCAAAGACAGTTTTGCCTCTGTATACCACCACAGTGAATTTTAAAATCAAACTATCAATATGTGACTGAAATGCATTAATTACAGACATTCCTATACATTTAATATAAAATTATTTGGACAAACTAATATCATTTTATATATGATGCTTTTAATACTTAATACTCTAATACTTTGCAGCCTTAGTGTTGTGTTTCCTCTCAAGCTGCTGCTTGTTTGTGGTTCTTCCTGCATTCAGTTTGGCATTTAATAACAAAAAAGAAAAAAGCTCTTCTTGGTGGAAATTAAGTGACTGAATTGGCCTTTAAAGAACATCCCATTTCTTTGATTTGAGAAACTCCTTGATTGCTTTTGCAGAATACTTTGGGTCATTATCCACTTGCTCTGTGAAGTTGTGTCTGATCAGTTTTGCAGTATTTGGCTGAAGCAGAGCAGAGAGCGAGATAGAGAGCCTTTTACACTTCAATTCAATGAGCTGCCCAGTGCATCAGACTACTGATCTGGCCACGACTGAAGCTTTTCCTGTCTCACTTATGGGTTTATTTAGGTTCCCAGTCCAATGATAACCTCCAATACCTGCGCTGTAATCTCTTTGGGCCTCAAATGTGAAATTCCACTGAAAAGGTATTAATTTTGAGCTTCTGAAACTTGGCAATTTTTTTTAATGGCTATAATTCCTAAACATTTAATGCAATTTTTGTGTAAAACCCCTTTAAATGAAGTCTGCTCCTCAGTGACGGTGCACAGAACCAAAAGTACAGAAAAACTGTCTTGGTCTAACAAATCGTGGATCTCAGGTGTACATGAATGTGCAGAGAAAGCTCGGGTGCAGGGCCACTCTCATCTCCGTCCTCACTCCCTACTGCCTCACTGCGGCCGTTCTCAAACGTACGTGACGTCGTTTCCTCTCTCCAACATGGCGCAGGAGGCAGGTCGTTAATGGCAATCTGAGGGATTTACCCCACCTTCTGTGTTTATTTATGTTTGTCTGTTAGGGGCTCTGCGGCTGACATTACTAAAGGAATTACATCTCTGTTCGAGGAGGCTGCAGCCCCCCTTGGGACCAGGCACACCTCGCTCCAAATTCCGGTGCGACATGTTTGAGGGCAAAAAGACGAAAAACATGTTCCTTACACGAGCTTTGGAAAAGATCCTGGCCGACAAGGAGGTGAAAAAGGCTCACCATTCCCAATTGCGCAAAGCCTGCGAGGTGGCACTAGGTGAGTTGTGTTGTTTTAGCGTCACGTTGTTGCTGTCTTGGACTCATTGATTTAGACACGTCATGCACCCTTTCACTTATTAACCGGTTATCCTGCAACAATGTCGCAGTGTTTGGCAAGGCACCGTGTGCTTTTCGTTTATTACAATCTGGCTCTTACTCCGGTCTTATTGCCCTGCGTAAGATTTCAGTAAAACCTATGCATTTAATTGACGTGGCACAGGCTCCGTGGAAATGATTCCGTATAAAACACGGAAATGGTGCAGGAGGGGTGGGTGTTTGCAACGCCGAAGCGATGCTGCGAAACTAGTAGCGATGTGAGCACAGGCCGGACATCACAGGGGAAACAAAGTTGTTTAAGGCTGTGTTTCTCTTTAGTCATCACCCTGACACACAAGCACACTCCATATATTCGTCGAGCGTAAACTGTGTTTCTCTAAACTACATGATTTCACCTCATTAAGGTGAGATGTTTGCGTCTCTTCCTGGTACAAAGTGGCCGTGCCCCGGTCAGTACAGGAAGGGCTGAAGACTTTTTTTTAATTTACTTTTATTACATCTGTTATTTATTAACCGAGGGTGGCCTCGTCTTCTCTGTAAAACTAGACAATGAAGTCGACTTGGCGAGAAGCTTGAGGTTGACAGTTGTCAGTAGCACCTTTATGCTAGGAATGGTGTCATTTCTAGGGGTGGAGAGAAGATAATTTCCGGTTAGTACAAAAATAAAATTACAATTAGAAGGATTTATACGAATCAAAGGGGAGCATCGCTTAATACAGCCTATTAATGCTTAATACACGTTATAAATTGTACTTTCTGTTTTTATAAACGTGTTTTTTCGCAATAAACCCAAGATTGATCGGCGTGCTATCTAATTAACTGCGCTTTTATTTTGAAATGAACGTCACTGCACGTCTGTTTGACCTTCTACTACAGGCGTGAGCTTCACTAACGTTTGCTAGCAAGTGTGTCTTGGGAAACATGACCTTAGGGGTGATAATTAGTGGTAAATGTAAATTTTGTAAAACATTATTTACAACAAGGAAATTCACCCCGTAAAACATATATTTTTTCTCATGTTGGAGTTAAAATTAGCTCTATGCAGGCTAGGATTTTTTTTTTTTTTTTTTTTTAGTTTTTTCCTGGTGAGTAATATGACACAGCTAGAGAAACAAAGAGTCCTGTTGTGAAGCAGCCAAACATCCTACCTGTCCCAACAGTGCTGCCTTTATCAACACGTGCAGCTGCTGAAGGCTTTTGTAGTGGCCTATAGGCAAAATACATGCAGCATATTTGTTTAGAGTCTGCTGTGGTGTTTTGTGAAGCTAAACCACCCACATGAATTATATAGCTTTTTGTGCACAGAGCAGCAACATGGTGTTAATTCAGAATAGGAAGCTCTATGTTGCATGGCCTTAAAGCAGATGTACACAATTTGCATGGTGCTGTTCCTGTTATTAGTGGACAGTCGGTGTTGTTTCTTCATCTGGGGGGCTTAGGGACTTGATCTGGTGATGTCATCAGTTGGTACTGATTGTCCTTTGCTTCTGATTTTCCTGCTTACCTCGAGGGTTTGATTAAAATGTAGACATTACAGCTGTGAGACAGAAACCAAGCATAAACCATGTGTAGTTTACACGGGCTATGTTTATTCATAAACCATTAAAGTCACCATGGTTACTGGCTGGCATATAGCATTTTAGCAGCTACATTTGTTCACTACAATATGTTGTCATTCTGATTTAAAAATCGCTGGTTAACACTGAATCCTACTTAGCAGTCAGTGGCGGTGAATCTTCTTTAAAAAGAAAAAACAAAACAAAAAATAAAACCTTTTAACATCCCAGTGAAGCCGTACATGGGCGCTATGAAATACGAATCTCTGCAATAAGCGCAGTTGTAGCGGCGATGCAGTAGTGTATCAAAAACAACTGGGTGACCCAGTATACTGCTTGACTTACATAATCCCCTTTAGCTCTTGGAGCTCTGAGACATCTCTGAGAAAGTGCCTGTGCCACACTCTCCTCTCTGCTGTCACTGAAAGTCTTCCTGTTTCACATGGTCTCTGTTAAATACCCGTTATTTTCAGCGTTTTTCCGTCTGCAACACAAGGTATCAGGAACAAGCTAAAAAGAAGCTACCTTTGCAAACAGTTCACCCTCATAACTCCCAAAGTGAAGTTCCTCCTGCATTATCAGTGTCACTCGGCAGTTCACAAAACTATATCATCTCAGTTTTCTCACATTCTCCAAAGTGCTGCTTTAGCAGGGCCCTATTATCTTTGGATCTCACTGTCGGCTTCTTTGAGAGGAGCTGTCTGGTGGCAAAGAACAGTTAACTCAAAATATCAAAGGCCCTTAGACCGTATATGCACACTACCTCCTTGAATTCGGCTCAGGCTTTGGTTCATTGTTGTCACAAGTTTCTATTTTCATGTGATTGGATCTGGTTGGTCTCATTGTTTTGTAAAGCCAGCCTCCTCTTTTCCTCGAGTAGCTCTTGTGGCCTTTTGGCTGGTGAAAGATTGGTAATGTGAATGTACGCAGCAGTCTAAACCAGGGGGGCTCTCTTCACGCCTCACTGCTAAGAAGAGGGAGCACTTGTTTCCACCTGAGCAGTTCAGTCCCGCTGAGCACAATGCTCATTATCTCTCCCCTTAGGGGTGTATGATCTGAGGGTCAGCTGCAGAGGTCACAAGAAACCTGTTGCCGATGAAGTCCTACAGAGTTACCTGCCAGCCAAGGATGAGTGAGACAGAAACACTGTGACTCAGTCAGGGATGTAATTTTTTCGGTGTTTTTGTCAAATTTGATTGTAATGTAATACACAGTCACTCATTACCACAAAATCTTAATACATTGCTATACCAACATTGGTAAAAGATGAGAATAGTGAACTGTGTTTGAGTAGAGCTCAATCAGTACTGGACGTTTGGGGGGAAACTGCTTTTTATATATTGACCCATATGCTTTACATTGGGGCAAAGTTAAAGCATCCTATGGTGAACACCCTGCTACTTACTTAGCCTTTTTCATGGTGATGCTATCCTGCTACATGTGCTGCAGACAGTGCTGAGGGCAATCCATGTTATAATATGGATACAATTGAGATATATCTAACATAGCACTGATGCTGTGACTGGCCAACCTTTGGCTGAGTCCATTTAAAAGAAAATTAAAGACATCTGGCCAGCTGGTTCGGTCATGTTAAAAATGATGGTTTCTCTGTTAATGTGTACTATTACTTTGACTTCTCAAAGGTACCTGTACTTTCCTTTACTGCTCCTCTGGCACATAGTGGTTAATAAACATTTAATAGTCAAAATCTTTCAAGAGAAGCTTGTTTAATATTTACCCAAAGTCCTGTGCTACTTAAAGACATCTAACATATATCAATATTTTTATTACTCCAACAATGACTCATGAAGTCAACATGATTAGGAAATGTTTCCTGCTTATTGACTGAATTTTTGCTCCACTACAAGGTTTAATTTGGACCAAACAAAAAACACATTTCCAGCCAATGCCACTTCACTTTGAGCTTTGCTGTGGCAAATATTTTCCCTGTCCAAGGTCAAAAGAACCTTGAATGAAGCTGTAAACAGAGACAAAATCAGCAAGAGTTTGCAGGGTGTGCTTTTGCACAGAGCTCAAGGCCGCCGCTTGCATGGACTACCTTCTCTTTAGTGCTGACCGGGAAGCCAACGGGACAAATGTACCTCTGATCATTAAGATTGGTGGGCACGTGCTCCTCCGCGATAAGCTGCACCATAGTCGCCACATGCTCAACCGTGATAAACACAAGGTTACGAGTGGTGCCGTCTGTTAATTGGGGTTTTTAACCACGATGCGCAAAGATCCCACACAGCCTTCCCTGGATGTGAAGCGCAGGCGCTCAAGGCTGCCGTCGGGGGCAAGCCTTGAACGTCTGTACTCCTGCAAAATAACAAACGCTAACTTGCATGCTTGACAACCTTTTACTGGCATCTTTCATTCTCCTTGTGAAAATTTAGCAGAAGGCAGCCAGTTTCCTTTTGATTTCTGTGCAGCTGAGGCACACCAAGTAACCTGCTGATGACACCACCAGACATTTGGGGCATTGAGGCGTTGAGAAAGTGTAAATGAGGGAAGCAACAGCAGCTGTCAGCCTCCTTTTTTATGTCACTTTTATTTGCCAAGGTACTGTAAATGTTCGGGGCTGTTTGATCCTAACTAGAATCTGATTATACAGGTGCAGTTCAGGTCAAATTCTTATAAGTAAGAAAGGCATCAGTCGAAAAATAATCCATCTTGGAGCTCTGAAAGGTTTGATATGACCTCGAGACTTGCATATATTATTATTTTTCTTATTAGAGTCATGGCGACACCTTCAGATTGCTTGTTTTGTCCAAGCAACACTTTAAAATCCAAGCATATATTTAATTCAGAGTTATATGCTATATATTTCTATACTACTTAATTTTAGATTGTAGTGTATGTGTAAGAAAAGAAGTACAGTAGATTTATTGGGAGAAATTGTTCTCCAATCATGTTTTCTCTTCTGTTTCCCTAAAGAAACGGCCCCACGCCTGGTTTCTGTCTCATTTCCACCCCTCCAGACCAAGTGCAGACACAAAAGCTGCTTGTAACCCCAAAGGTTGACTGGTGTTCAGATAGCGAGCAGTGGAGTAGTTAACATGGCGGAGCCTATTCTAGCTCTGAAAGCATAAGTAATCCTTTTATCTGTGCAGTGGAGACTGTTTAGAATGTAGAAAGGAGACTGTTTTTGTCCTCCTCACACTTTGTTATGCTTACACTGATATGCCCATACATAATACATCATTTCTTTCCACTGATGCCTCCTTCAGTCCTGGGACAGGTGATAAATTAATTATAGTCTACTGCAAACAGATGAGGCACACGATGAGAAACCCTCCTCCCTCTGTGTTGCTTTCAGTTTCATCTTGCAGGACTTTATTTATCGGGGTCATCTATCTTGTATTCATCTATTTGCTGTATTAATTTGTGTAAATTTGCTACTGAGCAAATTATGTGTCGCAGTTATAGTTTTTTATTCAGTTTCGGGGGTTTTGGGGTGGGGAGGGTTTGGGTTTTTTTTTTCTTTTTTGCACTTTGGAGGAATATAAGTGTTTATAGGTACTTTAATATGGTTCAACTTATAAATAAGTCCAATGTCAGCAGACATGGAGGCTGTTAACCAGCTGGGTGCCATTGTTTATCGTCTGCAATTTGAGCCGTGTATTAATTTGAGTCTTAATTTAGATCAGAATGTAATGAATATTATGGTATTCTGAGCTTGTAGAGCTGTCAATACTCCAGTAGTCACATAGTAGAGACTGTAGAGATTGACTGGGAACATGCTCTGGAACAAAGGTCCATGAACTGGATGAGCTTTAACAAAGTGGTAACAAAGTTGAAAAATGAATTCAACTCATACTCTCATGGCTACTTGAAGCCGACTCCATAAGCAGAAATAGAAATATGTACGGCCTGGTACAAAAAACAGCTTTGCTTTCTGTATCTAACTTATGCTTTCATGACAGTTGTGTATAGAGGGAGTTTATTTATTTAGTTTTTAAAACAATTGAACCATCAATTTTTTACTGAGGCTAAAAGTCTGGGCATGGCAAAAGGTAGAGGCAGACAGCAACTACTGGTGCTAGCAGGTTTGTGCTTCACCTCTGCTGATTCGAGACATTGCAAAAGGGCCTCTGTGGTGGCGGTGTATTGCTAGCTGAGCTTGCTGTTGCTAGCAAACAGTAAAGCTCAGGGCAGATGTGTGGTGCAGATGGAGCTCGTCTTGAAGTGACAGGAATGAAACATATTCGTTCTTGATGGTTAGTCTTAAGCTAGCACTTTCTGAGTGGAGTAAAGGGACAGTTGTATTAAACTGCACTACAAAATGGTACAAAATGGTGCAGTGGCTGGCTGCAGATACGGTAGTAGTGCACAATACAAGTTAACAGCTTGTGTCCTTGTGCCAGCTCTCAAATGTCAGGTGATGTCAGAGGGGAATTTTAAACTTCTCTTTTTAACAAATGTCCAACTTCTGCCATAATACTTACAGTATCACTGTAATAATGACGTCTCACACAGTGCTTGTGAGTGTAACGTTCCCCTAAACATGGCAGGGCAGGTAGAAGACGACAAGTGTACTTTAAAAAATGACTTGTATTTACCTTCCCTAGGCTCAGTGTTTGTCTCCAGATTCTGTAGCCTGCACGCTGATAATAACCCAGTTTTAAAAGAAAGGTGGTTGCATTTCATACCTATAGATAGAAGAATGCCACATAATGTGTCCAACCACAGTGGAATTATTAAAGATGCATTAACTTTAATAACAAAGCCAACAGCTGAGTAATCGAGACCTTGTGGAGGCAGAGCACTTTGGGACTTTTTGGCTACAAAATTAGAGCCTCGATTCAGCCATGGGAGTGAGACTGGTGATTAGAAGGGTTTATGCAAGTGCGAGTGAGTGGGCTGGTGGGACACACACGTGCACACGGAAATGTAAAGCACACATGTGCGCATGCCCAAGCGCATGAGTGCACATGTGATTAGGTAGCCTAGACAACCTCTGACAGTCTTTCCTTCTTCCACACCAAATGTAATTACTGCTGTGCAACCTTTCCTTTCATCGTGAACAGCAGAAATGTCAGAGGTCTGATTTTTCTCAGGCTTCCTTCGGTGATCGCAGCTACGCCGTGTTTGCCTACAACAACAGTTTATTCTCAGATTGGTCAAATGTAGTGCGTTAGTGTGAGCCTCTGTCTTGTGTGTGGATATTAGCTTAAAAATTAGGCTTAAATGCCTTTTGTTGATTAGCGAGTGTACCTGAGATCCAATCATGACAGTCTGGATACCAGGTTGGAGTTTGTCACTGGTTCACGGGCTGTGATCATGATTGTTTTTGGGGTAAAAGCAGTCTGACTAAAATGAATTTTCGCTGATCATTGCGTATGGTGCGGTTAGTGCCAACTGCAGGATCCATGCCAAATGCAGATGGGCTCTGAAGTCTTTGAAATGGAAATAGTGCTGCAGAAGGCGGATGCCCTTTGTCGCTCTCCAGCTCCTTTCTCAGGTGATGGAAACTGAGTCAGAAATTAACCTCTAACCTCTTGCATATGTATATGCATGTGCATGGGTAGCGATTGTTGCGGTCCCATTGTGAAGAAGTGTTGTGTTATCATAGTGCAGATTTTTTATTTTTTTTTAACTCAACAAAGGTCCAGGAATTGATCAGGCTGCAGTGAAATCCTTCACATTGTCTCTCTTTCTTATATGTCTTATTTCTTCTGTGTTTTAGATGAACAAAAACATGTCTGATTACAGTCTAGAAATGATTACTGTCCTCCTGCACTGTGGTGGCAGCTTTACAAAAACAGCAACACAATGCTTCTATTGCACATACAAAAACCAAACCCCATAATCATAGAACTAATAAAAAGGCAGGTTTATTAAGCTTATTTTCTTTGGAAAATAGCCTCGTCCTTGCCTCTGCTTCCTCTCGCTTTCTCCCTTTTCTCTCCTCCCTCTGTGTCTGAACCCAGTGTCCCCTCCCAGCGAGCTGTTTTCTAGCTGCTTGTCTGGTGACGTGTTGCGGAGCATCTCCAGAGAGCTGCCTGTTTATCTCTCTCCCTCCCACCAGTGTAGCAGCCGTGTGCATGCTCTGCTGTGTCTTAATTGATGAAATGTTAGAGGTCTCATGAGATTTTTTTTTCTTCCTTCTTCTGGTGTGGGCGCATGCGCGTTTTTGATTGCATTTGATTGTTATTCCGCGCATGAACTTTACGCTGGCTAAAAATGTCTACTTATTAAATTAGTGTTGATCCAGTAGCTTTAGTCAGCTAAGATATATTTGCCCAGGTGAACGCGTCCTCAGGGCTGCCATTGTGTGCATCTACCTGCTGTGCACACTGTTGTTGCCGTTAGTGATAATGAGCGAATCCTGCAACAAGACAACCGGACTGCAACATTTTGGAGAAGAATTGCACGCTGGATGGGTTACAGTTTTATTTCTGTTTGTTTTTGCTCCAAGCCTTCTCTCTCAGATGTCCATGTAGAGTTTACTGGTAGTAGCAAAACGCAAATGTCAAACATATCCTAACAAAATTTTTCATTTGGTCTCACTGAGACAGAAAAATAGAGAAACACCTATTGATTTGCATAACAGTAAAGCTAAACTGGCAAACAGAAATCGACAATTTGCGAGTTTACTGAGTCGCCAAAAGTTATTGAAATTCCAAGCAGATGTCTTTTTGTGTGTACTTTGTTTGCACCACCTGCTGCACCCTTTTTCCTTCTGACACTAGGTTGGTACTTGACCTTCTCGAGATGGGCAGCTTCATTGCCTTACAGCCTTTTAGCCCTGTTTAGATTTAATGTACAGAAATAAGTGAAAACTTGTCCGATTCTCGTCACCATGTCTACTTGCAGCAAAAGTAACCAACGACATATGCATAAATACACATGAGGAGGCCTTAGGATGTGTGAATCCAGGGTTTACGGTCCTGGCGAGTTATTCCTGTGGCAGACACTCCTCGCAGATTGCTGTTGACGCTGAGGAATGCTTCATCATGGCACTCGGGCAGGATGGTGCACGGGAAGGGGGGAGACTCAACTTAGTCTGCAAGTAGCTCCCGGCAGCAGTGGGAGACGAGAGGGAGCAGGTTGTTTTGCGATGCTGCGTCTTGAAGCAGGAGTTTGATGTGTTGTACATATGATGAAAGCAGGCTGTTGTTCTGCTTGTGCTAGCGGACTTGGCGTTTTCTACAATTCATCACCACGTGTAGCCGGGGCGTCTCGTAAATGTAGTACACTCTTAGCCTCGGTACAGACTTCCATGAATATTCAAGCACATCTTTTATCAACGCTGTTTACAATCTCAGAAGACAAACACTCCTTTTTGAGGAACGGGGTGTGAACTGTAGTGGTCAACAGCATATTTCTCATTCAGTCATTGCTACATTTTCTTTTCTCGGGGTTTTAAACTGGCAACCCTCCCACAATCCCACTGCTAACCTTTTGCTCAGGGCTTCCAAATACTTCCCGTGCTGATTCATCAGCCTTATCTACTATGGCTGCCTATTGGAATGCTAAGTGGCTAACTACACTGTTGTGTACTTCATATCTAAGCCATGATCAGCTTTTGCTGTAGCTCAGTGTAAGTGTGATTGAAGGGGATCACTGATAAGCCCCTGTGAAACACATATTATATAAAGCACTACAGGAACCTGTCTCAGTTCACTGTCAGGTTCAGCGATTGAGTGTGATGTTGGTGTCTCTCTCTTCACATCAGGCTGTGCTTATCCTAGCATCTCAGTCAGGCACTGTCTCTTACACATATGAGGTTTTTGTGCTTTCATCTGTCAGATTATTGGCTGTTAGTTGCTCATACTGTTATATCTGTGTTGTGTATGGCTCACACCCTAATAACAAATCACCGTGCCTTACGTGCTCTTTTCTGATAAGTGCATTGTTTTAGTAGTGCTGTCATGCTGTCAGGGGTGGGATTTGGTTGTTTTGTGTGAGCTGGCTTCAGGCTGAGGCACTGAAGCTCGGGTCTCTTCACGATGTCATCATCTCATGTATTTTTCACAGGCGGCCTTGATGTGTAGGTGTCACATAGCAGACTTTAGTTCACAGGCAGGGACGCGAGCAAAAAGAAGTCGTGATCTGCTCCGAAACGTAAATAAAAACGACGTGGGGATATGAGTGAGATATAAATCACATTGTGATGTTTGGTAGCGCTGACTCAGCAGCTTGCATAGGTGTTGTGATACATAAGCTAGCTGGGGTTGCAGAAGTGAATGTTTTCTGAATATGAGGAAGTTTTTGTTTTGTTTTTTTACTTACCCATCAGGAGGCTGTTAATATAGCAGGTGCTACAGTATGATTTTATTGTGGGGAGGTACTTGACTAGAATGTGTGTGTCTGTGTCTATGTGCTTGAAAGTATTAATAAATGCCCATTTTATAGTCTTGCCAGCACTCAGAGGCCGCACTCTACCCACTCTTGCCTTTATACAGGTGTGGAGACTGCATTCACTCCAGAGCAGAGTGGAGCAATGATTAGCCAGCTTTTTACTGACCCTCTCTGCAGCTCAGAGACGGTTTTATTGGGAAGGGGGCACTTCAGTAAATGACAGCCTCAGGGTATGTAGGCTTGCCCTAAAGTATCTAGGCTAAACTTTTTATAGGACTGGCAGGGTTAGCTGGAGTGTGTGGACACAGTCTAATCTAACAACTAGCGTCTCATTTTAAGAAGTAGTCCTGTGTGATTATACACCAGAGAAAGACATAGTTCTATATGTAGTTGACCCACTTGTCCTTGGATGATGAAAGAAACGTGTACTGCAGGCCTAAAAAGACTCTCTCCAAGGGGGTCAGATTGGATGTGCAGACATTATTGCTCATTTAAGTCGTAGTGTTAGGATCTGGGTCAAAGTCAGGGTAAGAGTGAAGAGACAGAAAGTTGGGGGAGCTTTCAAAGACTTTTTGTTGCTTTGTGATGTGGGTGATGGCTGATGAGCAGGATGGCTCCCTGTAATGTATCTTGTGAGTGTATGTAAGCCACAAGAAACCTATAACAGATGCATTAAGACACCTGTTATGGATTAATCGGAGCAGTTTCCTGTCCGCCAGTCATTTAGCTGTAATCCTGGCACAGCAAAATCAACCCTGTAAGTAAGAAAGAACTTGAAACAATTGATTTTCATTGATAATGTTTCTAGTAGTTCTGTTTGTGACTTTAGATAAATGAGCCAACTTTATTGGGATTTTTGTTAATTTTGAGAAATCTCCGCCTATGGGGCAGTCTGATTTTTGAAGTTTTAGTTACAAAGTTTCCAAGTTTTACCAGCTGGCCCACAAAAGCCCCTTCACTGGACCCCTGCTCTTTTCCAAATGTACTCATCGGACTGAAAAGCGGTGAGCCAATTGGCTTCATCTGCATCACTGTCGCCCCATGTGACAGCCGTGTGGAGGAGGTCTTACTCTCTTCTCCTGTTATTTCCTCTTTTATACCACAAACAAGTGTGCAGAAAGCTTTAGTTATGCAGCACTAACACTAAATACCTTGGTACACCTTGGTTTCTTTGTTGCTGACCTTGAAGATAAAGTAAATCAAGAATGAGGCTTGGTAAATAAATCACAAAGGGTTGACTTCTATCAGCTTGTGATAGCAAACTAGCAAACTAAAGTTTGGAGATATTTTATGTGGGAAGGCTCATTTAGATGGTTTGGTTTATTGGACAAATACAGCCCAGTTTGATCTCTAGTGGAATAGACCATTCAAACCATTAAATAACCAGTAATCTTTTTCTTTTCTTTCTTTCTTTATTTTGCTACAAAAACAAAACCCAAAACATCCTAAATATGTTTACACTGATTAAAAAATTTCCTCTGCTAAGTAAGAATATAAAGCTGTTAAGGCATACTGTTCAAACAGCTCTTTATCTTCTGTCATCATAGAAACACTAGTGTTCTTCTATGGGGTGGGGCCGGTTTCCTTGTCGGTAAGAAGGCTGTAAAACTGGCAGGGAAACTGAAAGATCAGATAAGCACTCTCATAATCACTTTAATTTTAAATGAAGTGGAAAGTTTAAAATGATGCCCTCCTACCCTGCAGTTTTCACACTTTGCAAAGCCATCCACTTGGCCTAGATTGGACCCTTTGGCTGTTTTCTGGCCTGTGCTTTTCTTCATTTCTTCCACTACATTGAACTTTTTACTCGTGTCTTCTGGCCAAAACTGTGCCTGTGAGTTTTCTGACAGTTTCTGATTTTGAGACCATAGATTGCACTTTGATAGCTCATTTGTGCTTCCTTGTCGTTTGTGACAAGTGCAGTGTTTAGGCTTTTATATACCAACGTAATTCAGCTCTGTATCCAAGGAAGGAAACCATTACATCATGACTCAGTTAGTAAAAGTGGAGACAAATTAATAAGTGTCTAGGGTTCTGTGTGTGTTAATGCTACTCTCTCATCTTTGCCCACTTCCTGCTTTGCCTCACAACTCTGCATATGTTTTGCTTTGAAACCCACGACTGGCAAAGCGGCCATAATTTTCCATAACTTTAACATCCATCTCATGTCTGTCCAATCCTAGGAGTGTCCAGCACTGTTCCTCCTTATCATTATTACCACGAGCCACCGTTGCTATGGTTTCAGTGTTCAAATCCTGAGGTGACAGTTTCTCATCGATGCATGGAGCTAATTACTTGATGCTTACTTACACAGTCAACGTGACAGTCCCCACCCCTCCTGTCAAAATGACTGCTTTTGTACCGGCTGCCCGTCTGCTTGTTTGACTTCTCTGTGCATTTGCATAAATCTGATAGCGGCCCAAGCAATTGCTTGACGTGAAGCTAATGTTGATAGCGGAATAACCAGGGGTCAGCACAATTATAGTTTCACACATCCCGTAATAGAGGCCTCTAGAGACTTATTGGAATTTTAGTGTCATACAATACCGACAGTAAGCAGAGCAGGAGAGATGCAATTTTACACCATGTTTTCTTTCATTGTAACATGCAGTGCAGTGATATAGCACTGATGTTTGACTGGGTCTTTTTCTATCATGTTTGCTTTTTTTCCTGTTAAACTGAAGGGATAGAGATCTGAAAGATCGGACTGTAATGATTTTTCACTTTGGAGACTATTTCTTAGGAGCTAATTGGTCAAGGTTCGGTCAAAACTGAAATGGTGTTCACCAAATGAGGTATCAATGCGACACACTAACTTAACTCTAACTCTCAAACTGACCCATTCAGAGTTGATATTACAGCTTCAGGGTGCTGGCGTTTTAAATGCTCGTGCACTGCGGTAGTGCTGTCGTGGAAGGAAAGCTCTGCATTGCGCAAACTTTATTGTTTTCTATGAAATGCTTTTCATTTTCTTCCCTCTTCCTGTTTTGCCATTTGCGAACTAAGTTCTTCTTCGTTCGTATTAGAGATGGCACGATACCACTTTTTTATGTCCGATACCGATACCGATATCATAAATTTGGACATCTGCCGATACCGATATGTAGTGCTGGGCGATATGGAAAAAATATTTATCACGATATGAATTATTTTATATCACGATAACGATATATATCACGATATACCACCTGACCTGTGGTCATCTGGAAAGTATGCAGTCTGTAAACAGCGAGTGGAAAGGGTGCAGTCTTTGTTTTGAGTTACTGTAAAGTATGTCGCAAATCCGGGTGCACGTAAAGCAGCACCATGTTGCAAAACCACAAGACAGAGTTTCTTTGCGAAAAATATCATTTTTTTATACTTTATTTTCTCTTGCATAAAGTTAAGAGCATGTATAGTGAGAAGACAACACTAATATATTAGCCACAGGCTATTTAACCCTTTACGACCTACCATAGAACCAAGTCCGCCAGAGCTTATCTTTACATTTATTTATTTTGAGTGTCTTCATAGTTTTATTTTTGAGATACACAAATTTTTATATATAAATGAAAATAAATTAATGCAAATTTGCAAAAAAACAGCATGTGCATCAAAATAAACTATTTCCAACAGTGTAATTTGACTTCTAAGCATCCCAGAAACGATACAGAAAAGCATAAAGTCAAACATGACTTTTAAAAACACCAACATAGACTTTGAAGCTTAAAAAACTACATTTTCCGCGAAAGTGACGTCACTTCCGGTTTCGGACAGGTAATGGCGGACATGCGATAGTTCGCGCTGACTTATATTCCAACGTAGGAAGTGTTATGAACAGCTGATCGGATTGGCAAAGCGTGTTTCTGGAATATTATGTTTTTGTTGCTGCAAGTCTGGAATATTATGTTTTTGTTGCTGGAAGTGCTTTTTATGCAATTTTTGCAAAGCCATACGTGGAAGGAAACCGTGACCTAGGGCAAGCTAATGGAATAAGATGTAAGTACAACTCCTACGGTTTCATATTCAAAAAAAAAAAACATTATTGCACTACCTTGCGTGGTTCTAGTTCTACAGGGATTTAAAAATAGTTAGGCAAAACGGAGTGTGCCTGCTCCGACTGGTTGTAAAGGGTTAATGATATATTTTATGTAATAATTTGTAAAATTCGGGTTAGAAACGATAGAAACGATAGAAGACAAATGGCACGATAGACACTTTTCTATCGTCCACACGATATATATCGTCATATCGCCCAGCACTACCGATATGAATCCGATATAGTGTGTTTTTTAATCAATAAACCTGTTTTTTTTTTAAATATCCTGCTGCTTTTTGTGTAAGTTCATACTCAAGTTAAAAAAACAAACAAACACTAAAGCTATTCTGTTATACCTGTATGCAAAAAATACACTACACCCAAAATATTTCATAGTTCAGCAATACTGATCAATCTAACAAACTTAAACCTGCACCATCCTCCCTATTCTGGTATTTTAAAGAGTAAGCAACCTAACTAATAGGGTTCTAAAACTCCTAGCAAAAACAATAAATAAAAAAAAATAGGGAACCACCCCCCACCCTCCACCTAATGATGCTTAATCGACGTAATCAACTTTAATTTGATGCAGTGTGAAAAAAAAATGCACAGAAATCAATTATTTTTCAAGAATAATTAAATAGATTCAACATCTTTCTTCAACAGAACTGCAGACTGCACAGATCGTACCTTCCCAAAGGAAAAAGTACTATAGCTTACTAGGGTGTATTAGACTTAATAGTTACTATATACAGTAATGGACTTTTATACATTTTACATCAGATTAAAACTTTGGGTGTAAGATTCAGATAATTATTTATTAAAAGCTAGACATTTTAAATGAGAATAAGAAAGAAAAGTATGTCTTTGTGCCCCCCTTTCCCTGTTAATGCCCTATCAGCCCCCCTGGCTAAACTTTGCTAGATCCGCCCCTGCACAGTTACCAGCCGTCAGCTACGTAGAAAAGGATCCTGGTGTAGAAAGTAATATGAAATAAATTCTAACAACAGCTTATCAAGCTTAAACGTGCTGCTGTTGTTCAGCTGCTGGTTTCCTCTTTCTGGAGCGAAGTGGGCGATAAACAAAGAAGAGAGACGGACTCCCAACAGAAAAGCCGATCAGCTGATCATTAAGCAGTTTCATGATTGAAGTAGCAGCAGGAGAGAGAGAGAGAGAGAGAGGCAGTCGCTCCATATATCGGTTGTTAAGCTTAACGCTGGAATGCTTTACAAACATTCAGAGATCAACTTACACACTTGCTTTACTTCTCTCTGGGATAACTTCCTCGGAGATAAAATGCTGGTTTGGTAGCGAGGCTACAAATACACACAGCCGCTCTATCACGTGACGCATACTGCTCCGACGTGCTAAGGTTATGAGCCGAGTTACGCCATGTCGCAAGTTTTGTGAGGTGCTTTTTTGATATTTAATGGATCAGATTACATTTTTTATTTCTCTCCGATATCCGATCCAGGAATTTACGTCAGTATCGGACCGATACGTAATATCGGATCGGTCCATCTCTAGTTCGTATTAAGTAAAGTCTTGGCAGGCGATATAGGCGATACTGCCACCATAGCTTCCTGTAGTGTACTGCAGTTAGAAAAGCACATATGACGCGTTGAGAATTTTATTTGTGGGCGTCATCGATTATGCCGACCAATCGTTTCAGCCCTAAACAATTGGTCGGCAATCGACACCTAATTCGGCACACCTTGCTAGTACCATGTTGGCCTTGAGAACATGGGTGCTGGAAGAATTCCTCAGAGATTTTGGTCCATATCGGCATGACAGCATCACACAGTTGTTGCAAATTTATCAGCTGCACATCTATGATGTGAATCTGCTGTTCCAGCCCATCCCAGAGGTCCTCTATTGGATTGAGATTTGGTGGCTATGGAGTGCATTGGAGTACAATGAACTCATTGCTCATGCTCAAGAAACCAGTTTGAGAATATCTGAGACTTTTGCATCTAAAACAAAGCAGCAGGAACACTGTTTTTTGACACTGTGCGTTGGGCTACATACATCTCCTGCACAAACACACACAGGGTGACAACAAACCAGGTGAAGATAACTAAGTATGGAAGAATAGCTCAATCAGCCACAATGTTAAAACCCCCTTCTCACTATAGTGTGGGTCCTCCTTGTGTATACTGGAGTGGATCCTTTGGGACTGCATGGAGGCCATGGATTATCCTGCAGATGCCCATTCAGATCAGAGTTAGAGCACTTTGAACACTTGGGTTTCTTTGTTGTGTCTCTTGACTCGTTCCTGTGCAGTTTTATATGTGGCAGAGAACTTAATGTTGTTCAGAGATGTGCTGATCTACAGTCTTCTGTCTGTTGTTAAGCAACATCATGATAATCACTGTAATATGATCAGTTATCTCTGAAGGCACACATGATTTCCCACTCCTATGTAACCTCGAAATTATGTAACCAATTCAGATAACATACGCTAACACTTAATCTCTGTCCTTCTGAAGCCACCCTCCATTTCAGGTCAAATATCATTTGTGTTTACCGATTACATGTTTCATATTCAGAGCATATACTAGAAATATATGTTGAAAAATGGATGCTAGGCATAAGGTGAGAAAGATCCTCTGATGTCCTGTTGCAGTCCCTAATAAGTGAAAATATCTGCCTTAGTCTCAGCTTAGCTTCTACAATCATGCTTTTTAACTGAATCAAGAAAATGGGGGGAAAACTGTCACAGCCTTGTTATTTATTAATTATTAAATAGATGATTTAGACATAGCGGTCACAATCCTGTTCTGTCTGCTGTAGAATAAAGACGTTAAAAGATGATCATTGTTTTGATCTTATGTCAGATTTGAATCCATGTGAACAAAAGTCCTGTGGGCCGGTTGTGACTGCATGTAAACGGATGTATAAATTTGCATCAGACAGTTCGGAAAATCGTCCTCTCCTGAGTTGTGCAGTCAAACATGGTTGAAACCAGCTTTAATTTACTTCCACAGAGTGTTAAGAGCTAAATATTCTCACCAAGTGGATTTCTTTGAAAGGACCCGTTAGCCTTCCAGCAGTGAAATAATTGAGCTGTCATTGCATTACTGGGGTTTTTCCCAATCATCGCTAGGCTCGTGCAATTCTGTGAGGACTCTGACGATTGACACTGTGTTTTTTTAAAAGCTTCCTCATTGAAGGCTCCCTTTAATGTCTAGTACCAATTGGCCTCTCTTCCACTCTCTCTAGCTCCATTTCTGTCTCAGCTTCTCCATCTCTCTCTCCCTCTCTCATCCCTCCCTCTGTGTGTCTGCCTCTCTTGTTTTCCTGCTCTTCTGTGTCAGTGCTCAGCAAGTTCATACAACTGCTTTCAAGCCTGGAGATCTGTGAAATAAACACAAATGTTGGCCTGGCTCACGGACACGGCGCACACTGAATAATGATTACATTTTGGGGACTGAGTGCTGCAGCTGAGGCAATACACAAACCAGTCTCCTCTCTGGTTGCCGTTAGGGACGCAAACAAGACCATCACCATGACGAAACAAGTGCATTCAGGCGGAACCCCACCCCAACAAGCTGTACAGTGAACGCATCAACTTAAAGCATCTTAGATATTGTGAATGCAGATGCGTTTGAAAATTTAGTATGTTGATGCACTAAGATTGCAGATATGTTCGATGTGTGCAGCTGTATTGTAACTTGGGGGCAGGGAGGGGTCCTCACTCTGAATCAGCCTTTGGGAGGTGTGAATGCACACATGAACAGGATTTGTCAGTGTCAGTAAAGGCAGCGTGTGCGTAAACTTTCCTTGGCAGAAATCGAAATGTTTTGCTGTCATTTATGAATATTTGCTAAACCATAAACCTCTATTGTCCAGAAATTAATTAATTTTCCTTTGGCTCCAGCTAAAACCTTATTGAAGGGTGCCAACAGTTCCTCTGGGAAGGAAATTGGTGGCTGCACATAGATGTCAGTTTCCAGATTGGTTCTGAGTAACCCTTTGGTTTTTAATCTGATAATTCAAACTTAATGCAGACCTGTTGTTCTAATTTCCAGTTCCATATTTTTGTTCTTGGACTCTACAAGAGTAATTTACCATGATACACAATTCAAAAAAATCCTTTTGTGTCTTTTACCGGGCCTCTCTTCATCCTGAAACAGGCCTTTTAGCTCTTTTTCCTTGAAGGACATTCTCTTTAAGCCAGCTTTCCTCTGATTGGCTACCACTTGTAAATAGAAGGTTTCAACAGTGTTAGCCTATTTTTGTTCATAGCCCATGTAGGGCTATATAAAATAATTAAAAACAGTGAAAACTGAGCACTTAGAGCAGTTTGGAGGGATTACTTCTGCATACATTGACCTGATCATTTGAAACTTTTGGCCATGCATAATATGAGCTTTCAGTTATTAAAAAATATGTAAAATACTGCCCACAGATTCCTATATTTGACTTATTTAACATGTTGTCACTTTTTTTTCTGTCTTTCAGAGGAAATCAAAGAAGAATCGGAAAAATTAAGGTAAGCAGTTGATGAATGAAGTCACACAATAAGGCAGCAAAGGTCATTTCATGGGTTTTGTCACTCCCTGCGTGTTCAGGCACTGTAAAATTCATGACTCACTTGCAAGTCTTTCTGCTGCTTTTGCCTGTGTTCAGACGCGTAAAGGGGATTAAAACTGTGTATGTGTGTGTGCGTGTGTGGGTGTTCATGTGCATGTCTCTGGTGTGTTTTTGTTTGTGGCTCTCTGCCTGGCTTGTTCCCAACAGTGGCTTGCCTTCTCATTAATGGATTTCTTCATGAAGCTCTGCCTAATGCCTGTGTGTGTGTGTGAATGTGTGGGGTGCTCATGAATGGGCTTCGAAGTAACATGGGCTTTGGAATGAAATGTAGCATGAATGCCACCTCGCCTCTTTCCCATCCTTTCTTCCTCACGCCAGCTCATTTTTATTTCCCACTTACATTTCTGTCCCTCATCATTTTCCCCTTCGCACACAATCCTTCCCTATTATTTCACTCACTTCTCTCCAAATTAGATTTACCAGTGACTCAAAAGTCATCTGAATTTTAAGGTTAGGGATTCTGTGCAGCCAGCACAAGGCTCACAGAAGTATTGCTGCTTGTGTTTTCACCTCAGGTGCTTTACAACTCTTTTCGGATAGATGCAATACTCTAGCTTTGCTACTTATGAATACAAACACCCTGGTTGAGCCTGCAGCCAGTTTAAATAGGTTTTCTCTGTGCATTCATTCTGTAATGTAATTGCAATAGTAGGCATGGGCAGTGTCTAACTAAGTACATTTCAAATCACTATTTAAAATCAAATCTTGTTACGATAGCTAAATGTATGCAAAGGAAACAGGTACTAAGCATTACTGGCTAATCTAATCACTGTGATATTTAAACAAAGCAGCCACATAAAGCTCATGTTGTATGAAAACCATTATTGGTGTTTTAGGAAATTATTCCAGAATCATTTCATAATCTTAAAAAAATGCTCTTATCAGTTAACTACCACACCACATAAAGGCCTGAAAGATAAAACATTTAAGCTCTACAAGGTGACCTGCACTCGGTACAGTTTACATGAGTTTACATGAATTAGGTTTTCTCAGTTTTCTGGGACCACTAAACATTGATACTTTCCAATATTCTCAGGACTTGTTCTGTATCTTGGTTTCAAGTAAGTGACTTTAAAATTACATTCTTGCCAAAAGTTACAGCGTCGATAACGCATTAATCTGCAAGACTAGATCCAGCTTTTGGTCTTCCCGTCTGCTATACTTTGATAATACAGTTAACACATCCAAGCTGCTCAGCCATGGTAACCCATGCTATGAAGCTCCCAGTACACAGCTTTTGTGCGGATGTTAATGTCAGAGGAGGACTGGAGCTCTGTGGGTATAGAGTCAGCAGGGGGTTGGCGACTTATACGCATTATGTGTCTCAGCACGCAGCGACCCAGCTTTGTAACTTTGAGCTGCTGTGTTCCTAATGCCTTTCACTTTGTAATAATACCACTTGCAGTTGAACTAGTCGGAAAGAAATTGCACAAACTGCCTTGTTGCAACAGTAGCATCCTGTTACACTACTATGCTCTTTAGAGGGACCCATTCTTTTACAAGTGCTTGTGAAGGCAGACTGCATGGCGAATTGCTTGACTGTTATTTTGATTTTTTTTTTATAAACCTGTGGCAACGAGGTGTGTCCTAATACTTTTTTGTCCATATGGCGTAGCATCTAGAAACAACAGCCAGCGTTCTGACGCTTTAAGACTTCCTGTTTTGTGCACAGGTCTTTCTTTAAGAATGTCAATAAATTTTTAAAAAAGCTCATAAAGTTAAGTTGTCATCAGGAAATGGACACTGGTTTGGAGTCGGTGTGAAAAAGCAAAATGGGGATTGCATTTGCCAAAACACAGACTGTTTACCTGCACACAGGCCAAAGCCTGCTGTATGATCGGCCAACACAACACGTAATGCAAACAGACTGAAAGCTTCCAGCACCCGATTTTCTGTCCCTCGTCTGAGAACTGTGCTTATTTAAATGCTGATGTATCTTTGTAGAGATTAGCTCAGGATAAAGATGGAGGAAACGCTCTGGTTCTGTCCAAAGGTGACAGATTTGACCAACCGGCAGCCCTGAAGTCCTGAAGTAGTACACAATAAGATAAATTCTATGGATTCTTTTTGTTTTCTTTGCAAGGAAATTAGATAAGCTTTCTGTGAAACTAAAAGCAAAGTGCAGCTGCTAATGAAAGCACATGTGACGTGATTGAGAGCTTGTAAGGAAACATGGCTCCAGTAAGGATTTTTAAGCGCTTGTTTCCAAGATAAAGATGAACCTTTGACTTCAGCATTTAATCTAATGCAGTATTCAGTTACATGTAATAACACTGATATTAAATCATGCTTTGCCACACACGTGTTGTCTCTTGCCAGACCAGTTACATGCTGTTAGCTGCAGGATGTGCTGGCTGTGCTGTCTGACTAGAACTCAGTTTTATAGTGTTTATGTTTTATAAGCAGCCTGAGCCTGACATTGGGCTTATAATAAAGGGCTGAGCAGGCCAGGTGACATTAAGCAGGGAGTTCAGGAATAAACCAGCGGAGACGAGCTCCCTGCAGATCCACAACATAATAGCTGAGAGAGAAATGGAGACTGGGTCAGACCAGTAATAAGCTGACAGAGTGGATGCTTTTGCTGAATCATAGCAAAGATCTTTTTAATCATTTTAATGTTGTTGTCCACAATGTTTTTGAAGAAGACTGTAAGCCTGGTAAACGGGTTCATGTTTTCCATTTTTATGCTCGATATTTGTAGCTCCTTCCCTGTCCAATCATCTTTAATTTGTGGTAATTAATACCCATTTCCTCGGCTGCTTTCAGACAACTTATATTATATTTCTTTTCAGCCCTCTAAGCGTTCTCCCTTCTTCTGCTCTTCTCTGAGCACCCTCATTTTCCTGGTGAATTCATGCTGCTTGATGCCTCTTTCGTTTTTAACTGGCTGTGAATAATTTTTTCCCTCTTCTCTTCTTGTACAAGTGATCCGTCCTCGCTTCTTTCTCTGTCTCTGATTGTGCCCTTCTATGCTCGGCGTGGTCGTCCCTCTAAAAAAGAGCTGAACTCGTCCTTTTTCTGTTGCCAAGACATAAACAATGCAGCCCCCTCCACCGCTAGCCGTCTCCCTCCCTTTCTCTGTTCTTCTCCTCTTCCAGCTTGTGCAGTCTGGGTGTGGTGGTAGTGCTTAGGGATGCTGTAAAGACATGGCTGCTGAAAGCGATGGTCTATATTTTAAGGCTGTCTCCGGTCTTTTAAAAATTCTGAAAAAATAGCTGTGCAGTTACCAGTCGTGCAGGAGGAGATGCTTTATCAGCATGGACCCATGGCAAAGCTTGAATTACAAAACCTCTGGGATTACTACCCCAGGCACTACATTAAATTCAGTGTAATAAAACTGTTCTTACTATTCATTTTCCCCCTCAGGAACAGGATAAAGCACAAGGTCTTCTTTGGTTTAGCTTGTTTGATGTCCTGCTCCAGCTGTGGAGAGCAGAGGTTGTTCTTTATAGTGAAGCACGCCATCCCCAGCGCTTTTTCGTGTTTGTTTCAGGCTTGGATGTCAACAAAAGTGTTAGTGTGTCATGCTGATTTTTATGCCCCGTTTCTTTTCTTGTGACTCCAGATGACAGACAGGACCACGGAGTCACAGTGTTTATCTCACAGCCTCTGTCCCTTTCTTCCTCTTTTTAAAAATGTATTTATTTTCCTTCCCTCCCCAGTCCACCCGGTGGAGATGGCAAATCAGGTTCCAGCACTTTACCGCCAATCAAATCAAAGACCAACTTCATTGAAGCCGACAAGTACTTCTTGC
Source organism: Pelmatolapia mariae (assembly GCF_036321145.2). Classification (NCBI taxonomy): domain Eukaryota; kingdom Metazoa; phylum Chordata; class Actinopteri; order Cichliformes; family Cichlidae; genus Pelmatolapia; species Pelmatolapia mariae. The sequence continues at coordinate 20,421,289 of NC_086235.1, read as the reverse complement.
CGTTTGAGCTGGCATGTCAATCCAAATGTCCCCGCATCGTCATCACCTCGCTCGACTGTTTACAGGTCAGTGGCGGGACAAGTCACACCGCAGACCCCCAAGTGGTTGCACGAGTGTTACTTTATGGTAGCGAACTGTGTGCTGGGCTCTGCCTTTACTCTATCTTTGGATGTCTTTGAAGAAAAATAAGTTCTTTTAATTCCATGCTACCAGGTCGTTTAGTTGTTTTTGCATATGTGTGTTTACGTCTGCATGTTCGTGTGACTTTTAGAAGCTGATAGCGTATGGCCACCTGACGGGCAGCGCCCCGGACAGCACGGCTCCGGGCAAGAAGCTCATCGACAGGATCATCGAGACCATCTGCGCTTGTTTTCAAGGACCTCAGACTGATGAGGGCGTGCAGCTACAGATTATTAAGGTGTGCTGCCGTCCCCGTCTTCTGACATATCACAGCTTGTCGCAGACACGCTCAATACACACTTTAGAGAATTTAATTAGCCGACAGTCATTCCTTAAAAGACCACATCTGTGTCTTTATGTGGCTTTGATCTGCAGTAATCTTTAATAATACTGCTGTTTGTGGCTGCAGCAGATAATCCTGCTGGACTGTTGAATAATACAAATATTATTTTACCTTATTAATATGTATGTCATTTGAAAAACAATCTGTAATTATATTGTAAATATGATTACTTGAATTTTTTTCATTTTATCTCGGAGACTTTTACCTGACAAAGTCAATGATAGTGGCAACTATTTAAGTTTCAATATTAGTTGTGAACAGTGTTGGGTAAGTTACTTTAAAAAAGTAATTAATTACTAATTACTTAGTCAATATTGTATTTAAAATACTTATCTAATTACTGTGTCTGAAAAGTAACTTAATTACTCAATAAGTAATTTAACTAAATACTTCTTAAAATCCCTATAAACCTTGAGTGGACAAACAATAGAAATTAAACTCTTTAAATAATAAATTTTTTTTTTTAAAGACGGAGACTCTACAGTACGCAGCGGTAGCATCTCTTCCACAATGTAGCCTGCAATTATTTTTTTAAGCTCACCTTCAGACGCTTTCTGTGTTGCTGAAGTAAAATCAAGTTTTGCCTGCTTAGCAGGAGTTGCCGCGGTGTTATCCATGGATGATGAACAAGGATCCCTCAGAAGTGTTCGTCTATGCTCTCGTGTCAGGCGCTTCAGTAGAGTACTCATGCTATTACCAGCGGCCGATAGTTTTTACATATTACTCTAATGTTCTTGTCTGCTTGATTCAGAAAAGTGAAGAGTCGGGAATATGTCCATTTCATAAAACAGCCACTCGCTTCAGCCGACTCCGACAGCTTCCGCTTTAGAATACGACTATGCTGCAAACTGGCGCGAAATGACGTGCACCTGCACTACAGCGATGTTAAAGCGGCAGAGTTTGCTTCTACGTTTAGAAAACAAATTATTGAAATTAAATAATGATATTCAGCGAGTTTAATTATTTTACAATGTAACGCAAGTACATTGTAAGTAACTGTAATTAAAATACCTAAAAATTATTAATTACAGTAACGCGTTACACCCAACACTGGTTGTGAATCTGTTTTATATTTATTGTTAATAACTTGCTGTCCCTGCTTTGTGGTGTATTGTGTTGTTCTCCTGATAGACTATATAAAAATGGACAAAGCCAAAGTGACTTTGGTTTTAAAGACTTTCACTTAGCTTCATGGCTAATCCCCTTTTTTACACCTGTGAGTGACCCTATTTGGGTCTGTGAGCGGGGATTCCTCCCTCGTAGCTGTGAGGTTATGAGTTTATTTGAAGTTTGTGCATCAGAAAAAGTTCAATAAACTACATTTTATGACATACTTTTGTAGGGCTGTTCGATATAACGATATATATGGGATGACGATATAAAAACGTCTATCGTTTCATTTTACGCTATCGTTTGTTTCGTGGTGTTGCAAAATAAACTGTTTACAGCAATATTTTTTCATCGTTTTGACGGTCACTGTAGTGGCTATATTAATTTCTTAAAGTTCTCTCGTTCTCTTATATTTAATATAACCACACTACGGACGGACAAGCGCCTGTTTTTAAGTGTTGTCGTTAGCAACAACGATGGTAAAACCATCGCATGGCTCCGCTGTCCGCTTGTTTGTTTTCCACGTAAACCTTTCACAATAAAGCTCAAGATCCTGTTGAGACTTTTCAAAATAAACTGAATCATGTGAATGAGTATGCAGGGTGTTTACGGATGAGAAGCAAAAAAGAGCCGTCAGGTGCTAAAAAATAAACCTTAGACTCAAACGTTAGAACAGGCTTTTCCCCGCAGCACGCCGTGAAATAAATACTCACAAAGAAAACGGCGGCCGTTAAAACCTATGTCTAAAAATGTGTAGTTTCATGCATCGGTTAAAACATTCGACTCCAGGTACACGACGCCCAGCTGGAAACACTAAACGCAAGTCGAGCTGCCCGAGATTCACAGAATGTACAGAAAAATGTTAAATTTTTGTCATTTATATCGTTGTCAGGACGATAAATGTCTTATATCGGGATATGAGATTTTGGTCATATCGCACAGCCCTATACTTTTGAGAGATATTTGCATTTAAGATTTCAAATGCAGGAAGTTTGCTGAAATGTCCGGCTGTTCTTGACTGCATCAGTGTTTGGCTGTTGTTTTTTTTGCGCAGCTGCGATTCTCGGCTTTTTCTCGTCCTGCGTCAGCAGTTAATGGTAGTTTTTGGTCTTTCCTTTCAGGCTCTCTTGACAGCGGTGACGTCTCAGCATATAGAAATCCACGAGGGTACTGTTCTGCAGGCCGTCCGCACCTGTTACAACATCTACCTGGCCAGCAAGAACCTCATCAATCAGACCACAGCCAAGGCCACGCTCACACAGATGCTCAACGTTATCTTCGCACGCATGGAGAACCAAGCAGTATGTTCGAAGCCTCTGTAAACACTGAATCGCACAGAATTCTGTTTATGTAGAGACACCATGGACAGCTCATCTTTGGAGCGGCTGTCTGAATCACTGATGCTGTCACTAATGCATAAAAGCCAGTGAAGCTAATAGAAGTATTAAATAAATTATAGCGCTAGCCTAAACAAATCTATGCTGCAGTCAAATCTGGAGTCAGAGTGGATTGGAAATAATGTCTTTGCTTTCTGTGGCTGGTTTACTCGAGCCACCAGATTTAATTAAAATCTGCTGTTTGCTTTGTGTCCAGAGGGACATTTTAGTTATTGGGAAAAAAAAAGCTTGCTCTAATGTCATCTTTTTCTTTTTGAATGACACTTTTTCCCCCCTTCCTCACCTGCCTCCTTCCTTTCCTTTTGGACACATAGCTTACAAATCACAGGCTATCTTGGTCTCTGGCCTCCAGAAAGCGTGACCGCCAGGTAAAGCGTGCAGGACTGCCGTGACATGCCTGATCCGACCTCTTCTAAACTCTTCTCTGTGCATCTGTGTTTGCGCATTAGAGCTTTTTTTTTTCCTTCCCTCACTCATCCATTCATGCACTCATCCGTTCTCTCCTCCTTTTTGCTCCTGCACCGCACAGGAGCAGGTATGCTGTGCACTTCTTCCACCGTATGCTTGCTGTGGCTTCTGTTGACTTGCCTACAAATCATCTCGCTTTCCTCCCGCACCAGTTTACATTTTAGTTTACAGTCGCACCTGGGCGTGGTAAACGCTGTACAAGCAGGTCAGCTGCGCCCGTCTCATTCCTGACGAGTTTTCTTATGCTTTGCTTCTTGAGAGGGCTTTCAGAACAATGAGCCATTGATACCGAGTCAGACGGAGAAATGCGAGGCAGGAGTCGGTAGACGAGGCAGACTTTGAGGCAGAGGCCTATTGTTGTGCTGTCACTGCCTGCGTAGTGCTGCTGCTGCTGCTGCACAGGGAGATCCACTTTGTGTGTCTGTGTGTAGAAGTACTCTGCACGCTGTGATCACAGGCACAGAAACGCGCTCATGTGCAGCCTTCACTATCCGACTGAGGTGGCATTTAAATAATGAGCTTAGTTTGTCTGCGTCGCTTCGCCCAACCCTCCCAGTCGATGCGCCTTCGTCCTGTCCCGCTACCATCACTCGTATTCAATACTAATCGTTTCACTCGCAATGCCGTGTCACTGAATCTATTCGATTACATTTAATGCGAGAAGATCAGCAGTCTGGTTTAATTATCGAGAGTGTTGATTTGAGAGTAAGACACAACGAGTTTAATGAGAGGAGTCAGTTTTTGGTTTGCTTTGTAAGAATTCAAAAAAATCAAATGATTGAATGTCATAATACTGATAGTGTAATTATGTCTTATGGCTAGTAATGGAAACGAGACAGGCTAATTCATTGAAACAGATTCATTTTGGCTCATTTGTTCTTCTAATTAAAGCTCTGAATTCGAAAGAGAGTCCGCCGTCGCTCGAAAGATCACCATTGTTTGGTAAATGTGTCACACTAGTTGTGTTTTCATCTGTAACCCACGTCCCCCCCTTCAAGCTGCTGCGCCTCTCCTCTTTGACTCTTGAGTCTGTAATTTGCCTTTTAACCTTTATTGTCGGCAAATCATCACACGCACGCTCAGATGGCAAAATGCAGCGTTGGGTTGTTGTTAATTTAGCTCGGCTGAGAGAATCTCCGCTGCTCGTAGTTATGTTTTTTCCTCGTACGGATTTGTGTTTGCTGTCAAGCACTGAAGTGTTAAACTGTTTTTTTTTCTTAAATATCTCTTTGTTTTCTCAGAAGCCTTTTCCAGAATGCAATCAGCACAACTTTCACAAACATGAAATGTTTTTTTTGATTACATTATGAGCATGTGCAAATGATTTATGACCCACTTTTGGCCTGTGCCCTGCCCGGCTAAAGCATGGCAACACTTTGTGGCGCTCCCCGTCAGAAGCAGCGGTTGCACATGCCAGCTGTGACATATCAGCCGGGACAGCCATTTTTCCACCAGAAATACTTTGCAGCACCAGGGGGTTAGAGTAGACCCCGTTCACACGGGCCAGCATGAACCGATTCCTCGAAGTTTGTCTCATTGCTGTTTTTTTTTAATGGCATGTCTTTCTTCTCAGTGCGTGCATTTTCATACGCATCTCCATAAGAACACACATCTGATGTATGCTGGCAAACTGTACTGCTTTTTTTTTGTACTTAAAAAAAGAAAACTACAATCTGTAGTCATCTTTTGTTCTCTGTTTTGACATCTGGGAGTGTTGTGGCTCAGTGAGTCTTCAGGGAATCTAGACAAGCTGATCAGACTTGTAATTGTTGATGAGTTTGTTTATTTGCTTAACCTTTGCTTTTTTTCTCTGTGTGTCTGTGTGTTGCATGCGTCTGTCTTCTATGATGCTTTTGCTGTTCTTTGCATGCTTTATCTGTCTATGTGTGCTTTGCTTTGCTGTTTTTTTTTTTTTTGTGTGTGTGTGTGTGTGTGTGGGCCCCACCCCTGCTTACAGCTGCAAGAAGCAAAACAGCTGGAGAGAGAGCGGCACAGGCAGCACTCCCCAGTCACTCAGCACACCGAGCCAGACTCCGCCCAGCACCAGACCCACATTCACTCGCCGGCGAAGGGTCCGACACGGGAGGCCAACGGGCCCCTCACCCCTCCGACTCCCAGCATCACCACCCCGTCCACCCCATCGACGCCCTCGACACCGGCCCCGGAGAGCAGCGGCAGGTCTGCCCCCAAAGAGCAGGAGGAGCAGAGGGAGCAGGAGGAGAAGGGAGAGAACCCAGACCCAGAAAACGGTTCAGAGTTCTGCGTGGCTGAAAGTGAACAAACCGAGGCAGACCAAGCCACTGCAGCAGCAGAAAGTAAGGCTGCACACAGAGTTTGTTTGGTTCTCTTTCTGTGTCAGTAGACACGGACAATCACAAAATATCTCTTCCCTGATTATGAACCCATTATCTTGCTTTTTTGTTTTTTGTTTTTTTAAGTTTTAATCTCTCCCTGTGCCACTAAATACCATGTTTGGCCACTAAAGCGATCAACTCTCTCACAGCTAAGTGCTGCTTAACAGTCGCTTTAAATATATCAGGCACACTGCGTAACGTTCAAGAGCACGTTGCATGTCGTTTGAGTTGTATCAACTTGTCCAGAGTCAACAGCACCTTGAATGCACACTGTAAAAGCCTCGTGCTTAAAATGCTGTGCAGTTTGGTGTAATAATTTTAAAAAACTGCAAGAACCAGCGTTTTCTGTTGCTGATATTTGATACTACAGACAGTGTTGCAGAAGCTCCTTTAATGAGGGAACTACTGTAGAATCTGAAGAGGAGAATAAAAAATGTTTTTTAGTGACATTGTAACTTTTTGCATGCTGGCCCCTTTTACTGCACTCCACACGCGGTTTTAAAAGATCTCTAGGCAGTCCTGTGGCGGCCTATGATTTGGATGCAGCAGCAAATCTACAACAAAATGACCGAAGAAGAAAAGAATCAAGGTGTCCAGACCTCAGCCTGACTCACATGCTGTGGTGAGACCTTCAGAGAGCTGTGCATAAACAAATTCCTGCAAACCTCCATAAACTGAAGCAATGTTTTTAAGAAGAGTGGGCCAAAATTCTTCCACAATAATGTGAGAGACTAATAAAGCCATTTTTTCCAGCCTCTAGCTTTGCACGGGACTCTATACAGAACTTTCTTTTTCACAGGACTGCATGTACAATGTATCAAGGCGTACACTCAGACTTTACATGTTTTTATTTAGGCGCAGCAGCCCAGAAGCATGCAGAGGCAGCTGAGGACGAGGACAGGGAGACCCCAAACTATGAGGAGAAAGCCCAGGAAATTGTCCAGAGTATTCTGCAAGAGGTGGTCAATACTGTTGCAGGAGGTGAGATTTCTTTTTGCTTGTTTGCTTAAATCTGTGTTTTATTTTTAAAGGCAGTGGTTAATTGCGTCATGAGAAAAATGGCTGACTGAAGAGTAAATTCAAGCAACTGCAACCAGCTGCTCTTTATTGAGGCCAACTCCTGAAAGTAGATTTCAGTTTGCTGTCGGAGTAGGAGATCTTTAAATTCTCAAAAACCTGTGCAGATTTGCAGCCATTATGCAAAGCTTACCCCAGACTTAGCGAGTTAGAAGAGTGTTATCTTATAATTTCTCCTCCCAACGCTTCCACGGCTAATTCGTGGAGGTGTATGGAAAAAGCAAAGAGCTCTTTCTTTGTGGGCAAAAGCTTAAAAACCTAAAAAAATTTCTTTGAGCACACAGAAGAATAGTTCTTTGCTTTGCTAACCTCAGATGAAAGATGGCGTTAATGTTCCAGAGCCGTCTTCTTTCTTAGTTTGACGACCTGATCAAGTACAAAGTCTAGAATGCTTTTCTCGTCATAAAAAACAAATTGTGTGCTTTTTGTAGATCATTTTAAGGTGTTTAAAAATTACAGATTAGTGTATCACGCCTCTCAATTCAACTCCACCCTGCAGGCCACTGCCTGGACCCAGCAAACCTGTGCTCTGACACCAAGGAGTCTGGTGGCGAGGGGGAGCCAGCAGAGTCAGAGCCTGCAGAAGCGGCAACAGAGGGCACCCAGAGCTCCCTGGAGGATGAGGGCACTGTGGGTAGCGACAGCGAGCACGTCCATGCCAACGGCATCCCCGGCACACCTATTTCTGCCAGCTTCACCCCCTCCCTGCCTGATGACAGACTCTCCCTCTCATCCAACGACACTCAGGTACCAGGAAACGCAGCTTGCTTACTTTATGTCAAATTAACATCACCTGCAAATGATCAGAGCTTTGACTGTGAACCTTTATGTTACCCTATTTGAATCAAAAGCATGATGAAAGACATGTCACACACACTTTGAATACCTGTTTTGTTTTTTTAAATTAAGCTAAAATAGCTATTTTCTACAATTCTTATGTAGTTACAATTTTTCCATTCAGCTGTATGTGACCAATTATGCAGGATTGCACTCCTCAGTGATTGCTGTTAAAGAAATCTAATAGATTTGGAAGCTCACAATCACACACAGTTTATGTTAAGCACTCAACAGGATATAAAGAGTGAAAGTGGCATTTTTTAAAAGTATTTTTGTTTCTCTGGTTTGTCTGCAGGAATCAGGAGCAGCACCGGGCCAGCCGCCAGGTGCTAAATTCTCCCACATCCTCCAGAAAGATGCCTTTCTTGTCTTTCGCTCGCTCTGCAAGCTGTCAATGAAACCGCTATCAGATGGGCCACCTGATCCGAAGTAAGGATACAAATTAAACATAATGACTGCTCTTGTGTGTTATTTGGTTCGTCTGTTTCTGGTTAATATTTTCGACTCCTTTGACTTATGCAAAAAAAGTGAGAGAAATATGCTGTGTTAGGAGAGAAAGGTGTGATAGCAGCCTGATACTGAGCTTTAGACACAGCAGTAAAAAATACATAAAATGACTTTTGTTTGGTTTCATGCCTGTGAAAACCAATCAAGCAGACTCTCTTAAATTATGTCGGGAAGGCATTTGAGGTTTCACTTATTTGAAGTCAGGTTTAATAACTGAGGATCGGACGGCAAAGGCCTCCACCTCAGTCCACATAGCACCAAACCCCTTCAGCCCCTCCTGTCGGTTGGACGGCTGGGCCTTGTGGCACTGCACTTCCTAGGTGAGGTGTTTGGGGTATGTCCTGCCAGGAAGAGACCTCAGGACAGAGCCAGCACACTTGAGAGATTATATCTCTGACTTGGGAGCGCGTTGGTGTCCCCCTGTAGACCTAAGAGGGGAGGTGGTCAGTTTGAGGAAAATCTTTGGGTCTTTGCTTCGACTTCTACTGATGGATGGATGACTAAGTGATTAACTGTAAGACCTAACTGTAAAATATTTTTGCTGCTAAACAACTGAAATAATGAATTATCCAAATAGTTTTGGACTTACTTGCTATCAGTTCATTGCTGTATCCCAATCTTGATTACTTAGTTTGCAGTGGAGGAACATATTACTGATATTTATTGAGAAATAAATGACATTTTTAATGTGGTTATCTAAAAGAATGTGGAAAATCTGTTTTATTTGGATGCTTTCCAGCTGACATTCTCCTTCGAAAACCTTTGCTTGCTAATAAAATAAATTAGTGATGTATTGTGCTTCTAGTAAAGCCCCCAATGAAAAGCTTCAATTTTTATTTGGTTTCATCTTTGGGATAGACACGCACAAACGTGAGTCATGGTTTAAAATGAGGATCGCTCCCATGATAACTGCAGTGTTCTGATACATGATGATAGGGCAGACAATGAGCCATCACTCAGCATTTTCTGAATCACTTCCTGGTTTCATCCCATTTTAACTGCTTCCCTTTTTTAACAGCAGAAAAGTATAATTAGATTTGTGCCTTCATGTAATATTTCTTCTGACCCATCTCTGGTTTTCCAAAAAGAGGCATGTGATTGGCTTGACCTGATGGCTATAGCTTTTGAGAAACTGGATTTCCCGCATCTGGTTTCTTTGTGAAACTCAATTCAGGCTCTGCTGGGTGGTTTGTTTACTGTTCCGTTTATTTAATCATCTGTCACTTTTATTTTACTTTAAACCGGTGAAATGAACTGCAATCTCAGTCCTTTGCTCAATAGCTTTTTAATGAAAATGTTAAAAAATTCAAAAGAAAGAATGGTGTTTCTGTGTTTGTGCCCATTTGTGTGTGTGTCTGTGTCTAATGAAGGCCACGTCAGTTACCTCAGCACTGATGTACCGTGTCAGTGCCAGACAGAAACCTTTTACCTTCCTAACAAGGCTGTTCTGCCTCATGAGTCACACTTTGTCACTCTGTCATGAGGGAGCACACAGGCGAAAGTGTGGCTTTATTATTATCATTATCACCATCGAAAACTACTTTGTTTTATTATTTTTGTAAATTTGAAGAAATACTTGATTTTTATTCTAGATTTGCTAACCACCAATGTGCTAACTACTCTTTCTGGATATCCTGAGGGGGATAAACTTAAAATAAAGGCGGATGTAGTCTTTGGGTATGAAAACGGAGGCCAGCTGTCTTAACCCTGCATTTTTCTTTCTTATTTTAATGCTTTTAACGTTGTAGTTTTCTTGCATTGTACTAACATTGCATTTGTTTCTTCACAACAATCTGGTTGGCGATAAAGCAGTATGTTTTCCTTTGCTCCATATTTTTTGGCTATTGAAAGAGAAGTAGAGGCACCCTGTTGTTGTGCCACATAAATCCTAATTTGTCTGCTTGCCAGAGATGGAAGACATTGCACAGAAGCAGCCAAACCCAGAATATAAAGTAGCTGAAAGTGTGATTTTTGACTCGTTTCGTCCTGCTGCTGCAGGAAAACAGTTCAGACGGGCTGAGGCTATACGCGCAGGGGCGCTTTGATTTGGTTGCCCGTGCATTTCTCTGATGGCTGTTGAAGTTTTTAACTCTCTGATGCAGAGATACAGCATGATTTAGTTTTACTGTGCGTTACACTTTTCCCACTTTGTGGAATAACTTTGCTTGAAGGACAGATCATGTCACTTATAGGTACTTTGTTTTAGTGAGATTTTTTTTTTCTTTTGGTTGCCAAGAGCATTTTGTGACAAAAACATGTCATGGTTAAAAGCCTTGGGCAGATGATTAGATAAATTTTTTGGTTGTTTTATGCAGCGCTGAGCGTTATTGCAGATTTGGATCTATAAAATGGTATATGGAGGTTAAGCTTCACACATCGATATGTGCACACAAACAAACCACTAGACAGGGTGTCTTTCTGTGTTTTAATTTAAGCCCTCTTTTCTATTCAAAGGAGACAGTCAATTCATGATAACAAGCTTATGTTATTGTTGTGGATTCATTTAATTTTGTAACTTTCCGAAGGGGAATCAAATGTTACCTTTGCTTTCATCAAAAATTTTAACTTCCTCTTTTCTCTCCTCGTCTCAGGTCCCACGAGTTGCGGTCGAAGGTCTTGTCCCTCCAGCTGCTGCTGTCCATCCTCCAAAACGCCGGGCCCATCTTTAAGACCAACGAGATGTTCATAAACGCCATCAAGCAGTACCTGTGTGTGGCTCTGTCCAAGAATGGGGTCTCCTCTGTGCCTGAGGTCTTCGAACTGTCTCTCTCCATTTTCCTCACTCTCCTCTCTCACTTCAAGACACACCTCAAGATGCAAATCGAGGTAAAACATTTGCTTTAAGTTTGGACAAAAGCACTGGGTCTCCTACACAAGAGCTGTAGGCCGTAGAAACCCATGCCGTGAAGCTCCCAGCACACAGTTTCTGTGCTGATGTTAATGCCAGAGGAGCTCTGCAGTTATTGAGTCAGCAGAGACGGCACTCGGGGACCTTTACATGGTCTGCCACTTCATGGCTTGGTTGCTGTGGTTCCTAAATGCTTCCATTTCCTTTCTGTTATGGCATCACAGTCGTATTCAGTTGTGTTTGTAAAGGGACACTGCATGGCTAACAGTAGGTGTGACCCAGTGCTTTTGTCCATATAGTTTATGAAAGTATTGACCATAAACTGTATATAAAAGATGATTGTGGTAACACAATTGGAAGCATTAAGTCTGGTATTTCAGTCGTTGCTATCTTGATTATGTAAGTGACAGAAGAAGAGTTTTCAGTTGATATCTCCTTTCTTTGTCAGCAAGCTTCATCCATAGATCTTAGAGGTTCATCACAAAGACATGCAGCCCCTCTTATTTGGGGTCTTACTTACTATTAAACTTGTAAGATGCATTATTGTCAGACAACTGTATTAAAAATGCAATCATGAAGTCCAGCTCAGTGATCCAAGGTAACATCTAGGAAGGCAGCGAACTGTGTCGGCACACTTAAATCCTTATTAGGTGTAAATGTGTGAGTAATAAAAGAAATCCTCCTTGTACATTACTGATGAAGGGAAAATTAGCTTTAGAGACCCAAATCGTTTTGTCCCCGGCTATAAATGTTTATTTCTGCTTTAACATCTGTGAGCATTGTCTCACTTTTGGAGTTCAAAGAAGTGCCGTTTATAGCAAAAAGGTATCGACAGAAAGGATCGCCATAGAAGCAGCAGTTTCTGTGCTAACAGCCTCTGGAACGTAGTACAAAGAAATGTTTTGAACCCAGAAGTCATTCAATTTTTTTTCCCGTGGTGAGTCAGGCTAGGATTTTTTTTTCTCTCTTTTATTTGCTTCGTGATATTTTTACTTAGATGTGCAGGGAAAACCCGATGAACTAGTTGGCTGATGAACTAGTTGGCTAGTTCATCAGCCAACTAGTTCATCTGGCAGCTGGTTCACTTTGTAGGCAACACAGGAAATGAACAATCGAGGTGTTAAACGATGAGGGGAAACTAAGGACAAATATGTTTAATTGCGCCACATTTAAAAGAGAAAATAATTTTGATCGACTTGTTTTTACAGTGAAGACCTGTCAGTATATGTGTGTATCTTTCATGTTTATATCTAGCATCTTTCAGTGGTAAGAGATATTGACGGGCTGTTACCATATCTGCTGTAACGTTCTTCCTCCTCTGCTTACAGTTTATTCTTCTGAGTGTAACTGTCGAACATTTGACATCCACCTGCTATATTTGTTGTATCCACTCGAGGGGAATCGTGTTTTGCTTCTGGAGGGTTGCGTGTGGGCTTTCTTTCTTTTTTTTCTTTCTTTTTTTTTTTGGTTATGCAGGCAACTGAAGGTTGTTTTCACCTCTCCTTGTGTGTGTGATTCATGTTTACACTGTCACATGAACTCTCTCAACAGGTGTTCTTCAAGGAGATTTTCCTGTATATTCTTGAGACGTCCACAAGCTCCTATGACCACAAATGGATGGTCATACAAACCCTCACTAGAATATGTGCAGGTTGGCTTCTCTCTCTATTTTCACTTCTCTTTGTGTCATTTAGAAAATAGAAGTACTTTGATGGGGGCTTTAGATGTGGTGCAGATATATCTGCTATTTGTCAAAGGAGTTTTTAGCTGTACAGAAATGCTGAATAATACCTCATATGAACTGCTTCCTTTTTCACGTGACTGTCCTAACAAAGTTGCAGTTTCATCTAATGATTAATTATTATCTTTATATGTATGCCCATTGATTCACCCTCCACATTTTCACTCCCAAACTCTACCTGGCTCCCATCTGTCCCATCAGACGCCCAGAGTGTGGTGGACATCTACGTGAACTATGACTGTGACTTGAATGCTGCTAACATATTTGAACGGCTGGTCAACGACCTCTCGAAAATTGCACAAGGTCGTGGAGGCCATGAGCTTGGGATAACCCCCCAGCAGGTGATTTTATTTATTTATTTAATTTAAAGTTATTATTGCTATTATTCACAATCTTGGGCTAAAAAAAATTGTTGGGATGCTTTTCTAGGAGCTGACCCTGAGAAAGAAAGGCCTTGAGTGTCTAGTGTCAATCCTGAAGTGTATGGTGGAGTGGAGTAAAGACCAATACGTCAACCCCAATTCCCAGACCAGCCTCGGTGAGACACTCGTGTCTTTTATCAAAACTGTCTGGCAGTCATCAGACCTGATCTGAATACAAGGCATAACCTTTCTCTTCATTGTTATTCTGCACACTGATCAGTGTTTGGCTGGTAGTTTGAAACAATCCAAGACAGGCTAGCTGTACACAGAACAATGTGTTACTGCAGGGGAGAGTGTAGTAATTCCTTAAAAATAACAGTGAAGACTGTTTGGTTAATTTGCATACATTGAATACATCCTGACACAAGCCTGTAATATTACTGAAGTCTTCAGAATGAGGTTTGAATGTATGATTAAAGCTTAAATAAAAGGAAGTGTATGGGTACCTTTATTTTATTTTTTGCCTTGTAGCCGCCGTCTTTTTCAATCCTCCACCTGATGTAGGAAATATGATGCTAATTAAACACTTATATGCTATTTAAGATTGAATATTTTTTATTTTATTTGCCAGATGGTTTGATAAACGCTCCTATTTACAAAATTTAGACATTTCTAGCAATAATTTCATAATTCAGGCTTTTAAAGGTTTTTACTGGTTTGCAATAAAGCTCCATCAGCATAGTTGCAATCAGAGGCAGGGTGGACAGCTGGCATTCATCTGGGAGAGCTACAACTCTTAAGAAGAAATGCAAACGTTCATCAGCTCGGCTCCCACCGCTTGAAGCAGCGGGATAATGCCCAGAGGCCGGTGCAGACGGGCTAATCCAGGAGGTTTAATCCTGAAAAGAACGATACCTTAGGCCGAGCCATGATTGAGGCGGGGGGGAACAAAAAAACCTCCATGACATACTGAGCATATCTTCAGTGTCAGACTGGCCCTTGGGTTTTCAGCACATCGGAGGATTTCTGTTGTTTGCTCAAACTAAGGAAGAGTACAGCTGCGTGAAAGCACTGGAAAGATATCCCAGAAGCCCTCTGGAACAGCCCATGGGCTAGCCTCAGGCTGGGCTGTCAGGGCAAACCAGCATAGGCAGCTGTGTTCGCTCACAGTGGCGCTATTTCTATTTCAAAACTTATGACACCTCATTAGCAATCTAGCAGGAACTCATAGGTTAGTATTTGAATTTTGAATGTTACGTTTGCCCTGCAGGCTGCCGCCGAATTTCAGACAGAGAAGTTTTCACTGTTTTCTTACAATGTGGAATATGAATTGTGGTTACAAAGCATTGGATTGTGTAGTGTCTTAGAGTATAGCAGTACAATATATCACATCCACTGTTTTTAAACTGTCCCTTGTCTCTCCTTTGTGAACGACTTCAAAGCAAGAGCAGGTAACAGTAGAGCAGTATGGAGTGTTTGCTGGAACGTGTTTGTGTCGCTCGTTTTACGCCCGTTGTGTCCGTAGGGAGTTTTGTACTAATGTTGCGTTACATAGCTTGTGTTTGAGAGTTTCCTGTTGCCCAGCTACACCCATAGATTTGTAACAAAAACCGTGTTTGAATTTAACCACAACTACTAATAGTTGAAAATGCTGCTGGTTGGTTTTGATGGAAACGTTATAAAGTGGTTCCCCGACGCACAGCTTGTGTTCCCCCGTTGTTTTCCCTCCGTTCTGTAAGCCAGGGAGTGGACACAGACTGCCAGCTCACATTACTGCGGCTTTGTCCTGAATGTTTTAAAGAGTTTCCGATAGGTAATCAGACTCCCTCCGTCTTACAGCGTGGACTCGCTCCAGCAGCAGCAGCAGCAGATCCCTGAGCTTACTCCAGCAGGCTAAAGAAACCCCTCCCCTCCCTCCTGCCTTGCACCTGCTCCGAATGTCAGTGTGAATAAATGTGTGTTTCTGGAATTCATTAAGCTGCAATTGTGCACGCATTCGAGTAACGCTTGTATTCATACCCTCCCTGCCAACAACAACAAAAAAAAATCATTAAGTAGACCTTGGGGTCATTTTCATTGGTCCAGTTTTCTCCCTTTTAAATGACTGAAGTTTGTCTCCTGCAGTACTAGCTTTAAGTTAGCTGTTTTTTTAAGCCTTGAGGCCATGCTTGTGCCAGAGTTTCAATTAAAGGCCTCACTTCTATGATGTTTGCTGGGAGTTGCAACAGTAGAGTCTTTTTTTCCTGTTATTATCATATATTTCCACTTATCTGTCATCCCTTCTGCGTTGTCTTATCTGGCGTATTTTTTTCTTTCTTTTTTGCTCCTCAGGCCAAGAGAAACCATCAGAACAAGAAAGCACAGAGTCCAAGGCTCCGGAGACCATAAACCGCTATGGGAGCATTAACTCTCTGGACTCCACAGCCTCATCCGGTATCGGAAGCTACAGCACACAGATGTCTGGTACTGACAACCCAGAGCAGTTTGAAGTGCTCAAGCAGCAAAAGGAGATCATCGAGCAGGGCATCGACCTGTAAGGGGTGCCGCTTTCACGGAGTAATCGTTTTATCCTCCAGATAACTGTGGCATTAGCTTCATTAAGTTGTCCTTCTCTGGATCTTCCATAGGTTTAACAAGAAACCAAAGAGAGGAATCCAGTACCTTCAGGAGCAAGGCATGCTGGGTACAACCCCCGAGGACCTTGCTCAGTTTTTGCACCAGGAGGAGAGGCTCGATTCGGTAAGAAGTCATGTGGTTCTTACTTTCAGCTAAAACCGAGTACAGATCTGCTTCTCTGCTCACACCACAACACAGATTTGGGTCCAGACTTTTGGCATGTTGAAGTGAGGAAGCACAAACCGCACAGTGATCTCAGAGCAGGTGTAACGTTTACAGCTTTATCCCAAGAC
Source organism: Pelmatolapia mariae (assembly GCF_036321145.2). NCBI lineage: Eukaryota > Metazoa > Chordata > Actinopteri > Cichliformes > Cichlidae > Pelmatolapia > Pelmatolapia mariae. The sequence continues at coordinate 20,405,156 of NC_086235.1, read as the reverse complement.
CGAGTTAAGCGAATACGATACTCGGTCACCGACTGCTGATGGTGCCAGAGTTGTAGGTGCGGCTGTGGCACCAGAACAGTTGTTGTATGTGTCAGAGGGGGTGTTATTAAAAATAGCACAAATGAGATTTACTCAAGCGAAGTTATGGCAGGGAGGAAAATGGCTCATTCTAGTAGCACGGAGTGAGTTCCCCACACAAACATCTGGAGATCAGAATCGTTAACTAAAGCTGAGATATGAAATGAAGAAATATGTCTAATATTGTAAATATTGCAACAGATGGCATATGAGATGGCATGCAGGGACTGTTTTTCTTCTGTTGCCTGCATCCGCCCGTCAGAACAAGGGTGCAGCAAGCTAACGCTACAGCCTGTCCTATGAAGCAGGATGTGCCTAATCTATCTTAAACCTGAGTTTTCTGGACTATCAAGGTGGTTCACGTCTTGCTGGGTTACATCGTCATGGTAACATGTTGCCAACCTAACCTGCTCTGGAGCATGATAGGTTTGAGATTAAAGATCAGCAGGTATGAAATCGCCTCTTACTGACCAATCAATTGCCTAGAAAAATCCATTCCTGGAAGGACCCCCTGTGTGTGGAGTGCAAGAGGGTCTAACGATGAGGATCAGTGATAAATACAGTTTCTTACACACAACTTACCAGCTACCAGCACATGCTAAACCTATCCCAGCTAGATTGATAAATCTTGGGTTACCTTATCATGTTCATGTCCCGATGTTAGGGTAAGTGGATCCAAATAACAGAAAGATGTTGAACCTGTTTTGTGGTACAGAGCCCAGATCAGCTACAGTAGGATACTATTAAAGTCTACATCCTGTCCTGCTGTCGCTAGCATGCGCCTCTGCAAAGTGATGCAACTGGCATTTGTAGCCCAATAGAAAAAAATGTTGTTTGCATAAAACTGGTCACACCCCCTTTTTTGTGCAACCACATGATTATTTCTGAAAAGAAATGTTGGTGCTGAGTTTGTCAAATGTATTTTTGGTGCTTCATGCATCACAAGGGGAGTGCCATTTAGCTCCATTAAGAAATTTGCCAGAGAAAGACAAATTTTGGCACATTTATGGTCATTCCATCTCATTAGAAAAGAAATCTCATCTCAGAACTTCACTCTATTTCAGACACTCTCCCTCACACACAGTAGATAAGAACCAGCACAGACGTATGCTAAATATGTGTTTACGTTGCGGTACGTTTCACATAGCCTCTGTTTTCTTTTGCTCTGTCAGACTCAAGTGGGAGAATTCCTCGGGGATAATGACCGTTTCAATAAAGAGGTGATGTACGCCTACGTGGATCAAATGGACTTCCAGGGCAAAGACTTTGTCTCTGCGCTGAGGATGTTCCTGGAGGGCTTTCGGCTGCCCGGAGAGGCCCAGAAAATCGACCGGCTCATGGAGAAATTTGCGGCGAGATATCTTGAATGCAACCAGGGGTGAGTTTATGACTCTGGAAATGCTTGCGTTCGGTTCTCTGTGGTCAGTACACACTGTGCTGTTAAATTAATCTGCTCTCCTACCCTTGCTTTCCTGTCCATTTCCCAGGCAAACTCTCTTTGCCAGCGCTGACACTGCGTATGTGCTCGCCTACTCAATCATTATGTTGACAACAGACCTTCACAGTCCACAGGTGAGCGCTCCACCTCAGTGAGGCAGCGGCCTTCGGGATGTGTTTAGACAGTAGTCCTTCCCTTAAATATCCGTTCAGCATAAATCACAGAAGTTAAATAAGCAGCTTTTGACCCGAATCCTTGTTTTTATCTGCAAAGGTTAAGAATAAAATGACAAAAGAGCAATATATCAAGATGAACCGGGGCATCAATGACAGCAAAGACCTACCTGAGGAATATCTCTCAGCCATCTATGACGAGATCGCAGGGAAAAAGATCGCCATGAAGGAGACAAAAGAGCTCACCATGAAATCCAACAAGCAAAGTGAGTCTCGGTGCTGGAGGAGTTCTCAAAGGTGTAATGAAAAAGGAGATTGTAGATATTATCCAGAGTCATTTACTTGATATCTTTGTTGCTGGAATGGTTTTGGATGAGGCTTGGAGCTATCAGAAATCAGTTATTCTATGTAAAACACTTCTGATTTACACTTTGCGGCAGCTGTTAAAAGAAAAGCTGCAGTTTTTTTCACTTTCTGTAAAAAATAAAAAATAATAATAATCTGTCCTGGGTCTATTGCTCAGGTGTGGCCAGCGAGAAGCAGAGGCGCCTGCTCTACAACGTGGAGATGGAGCAGATGGCCAAGACGGCCAAAGCTCTGATGGAGGCCGTCAGCCACGTGCAGGCTCCCTTCACCAGTGCCACACATCTGGAGCATGTCAGACCCATGTTCAAGGTAATAACGCCAGCACATCCACACATGCTTCAGACACAGCTGGGCACAAACACAGCTGCAAATAAATCATCCTTGCCGTTGTTGTTTGTTTGTTTGTTTGTTTCCTCAGCTGGCATGGACGCCCTTCCTGGCCGCCTTCAGCGTGGGGCTTCAGGACTGCGACGACACCGAGGTGGCCTCGCTGTGTCTTGAAGGAATCCGCTGTGCCATCAGGATCGCGTGCATCTTCTCCATACAGGTACTGCAATCTGTTTTGGAGGATTAGTGCCTTACCGTATTACCGACCTGGCAGCGTGTTGACCCAAAGCATTGTTGTTATTTTGCCTCTGTCACAGTTGGAGAGGGATGCGTATGTGCAGGCTCTGGCCAGGTTCACCCTGCTCACAGCCACCTCAGGCATTGCAGAAATGAAGCAGAAGAACATTGACACCATCAAGACCCTCATCACTGTGGCCCACACAGATGGAAACTATCTGGGAAACTCCTGGCATGAGGTTCGCTCCACTTACGTCACATGAAACTGGCATTTGTGTTGGCTCGCAGGAACGTGTTGTTATAATACATCTCATATTTAAATGATCATCTTTCCCAAGCCTCAGATTCTTCTGGGATATCAATTTGTATATCTAGAACAGAGCAGAGACCTGTCTTTACTTTGTTTATAGCTCACATTTTGTAGGCTTTTGGTGTTACCCTTTTCCCACTTTATTCTACATATGATAGTCTGCTGCGCTTGCTTGTATTTTAACTTCTTTCTACATTTCTGCATCTGTTTTTTTCCTCCAAATACCTCACTCCTTGCAGATCTTGAAGTGCATCAGTCAGCTGGAGCTGGCTCAGCTGATTGGTACCGGGGTCAAGGCACGCTACATCTCAGGGACGGTGCGGGGCAAAGAGGGCTTCATTGCGAGCACAAAGGAGCAGAGCAGCGATGAGTACCTGGGTCTAGGTCAGCGATCATCATTTGAATGCATCATGCACACAAAGACCAACATTAGAGCCTAAATCAGCCTAACAACCATCTGTGTTTTGCTCTGCAGTTGGAGGGACTGTGGACCGTAAGCAGATTGCCAGCATTCAGGAGTCCATTGGAGAGACCAGCTCTCAGAGTGTGGTGGTGGCTGTGGACAGGTATGCACCTCCTGCTGTTGTTTGTTTATTTGTGGACTTTAACGTCCTTAAACTGAGCATGCAGTAAATGAACGTAGCAAGGATCACATCCTCTTATCTACCTTTATTTTGGAGTAAAAAGAAATGAAAATACAGCGCAGCTCTTAAGTAATTTGTGTTTCTGTACAGGATATTCACAGGTTCTACCAGACTGGACGGTAATGCAATAGGTGAGTCCAGCTGATCCACTATTATACATGTAATTTCCTTATTGCTTACAAGCAGAGGTGCATGCTAGCTATTTTTGATTGGCATGAATCACGTCCTGCACAAACCGCTTTTCATTGCCAACGTATTCTGTCCGTTCATCAGTTGATTTCGTGCGCTGGCTGTGCGCCGTGTCCATGGATGAGCTGGCCTCGCCCACACACCCACGTATGTTCAGCCTGCAGAAGATAGTGGAGATCTCCTACTACAACATGGGTCGCATCAGGCTGCAGTGGTCCAGGATCTGGGAGGTTATTGGAGACCACTTTAACAAGGTGAGCGAGAACTAGATAACTCATAGCTTAATACACTGATCAGGCACAACATTACAATCACTGACAGGGGAAGTGAGTAACACTGGTTTTATACATATTGTAATATAAATTTTATTTTTTTAATTTATTTTTTGGTAGCTTTGGTCCTCCATAAACTTGGTTTGAAAATCTATCCCAAAGGTTTGCAGGAACTGAGCTACAAAGGCTTGTTTTCCTTCTCTCTCCCACTTTCTGTTTTGCAATGATCAACACTGATTGTTGCCAAATTCTGGCATTTTGATATTCAAGGACTCGTCTCTCACCAAGATTTGCGTCTCACGGCGCAGCTACAACCTGGAATTTAACGAAGGAGTGCCTGTTATGTGAAAAGTGTATTCAAGAAATGTTAGAGGCTTACTTTTCAGTTCCAAGTTTCACTAAAGGAACAGTGTGTTCTCAGAGAGCCGCACATCATGCGCTGAATTTAGGAGAAAAAAATGTGAAAAATAATACAGTGTTAACAATATTGTTCTGTCTTTGTGTAGGTTGGGTGCAATCCCAATGAAGATGTGGCCATTTTCGCGGTGGATTCTCTTCGGCAGCTGTCCATGAAGTTTTTGGAGAAGGGGGAGCTGGCTAACTTCAGATTCCAGAAAGACTTCCTGAGGCCTTTCGAGCACATCATGAAGAAGAACAGGTACAGACGGAGTGCAATCATGTGTGAGTGAGTGATCACGTTAACTCTGCAAGTGGAAATCTGTAGTTCCTGGTGGTGTAAAGACAAGTTAGGAATCGCCCTTGTTCCTGGGGGCATGCACAGAATGAAGTAACGCACTCAAACCTCTCCCTTTAACCTCATCTGCAGCTCTGTGCCTCCCTTCCTTTCTCCTTTGCTCTCTGTATCTTCCTTCCTCCCTGTAGCAGTGAGTTGGCATATTGTTTGCTTTCTCACGTGGGGACGAGTAGCAACCCAGCATTTCAGCTGACCCATTTCAGTCTCTTTGCATTACCCTTTCAGTGAATTCGCGTAAAAGCCTCTCTTTCCTCGTTTGCTCCGAATCTATCTCGGCTGGAATTTAAGCAGCTATCATTTATAAATGAGACCGATTTTTCCCGTAAAGGCTGCTGCGCGGCACGTCAAAGAGGAAAGCTGTTTCGCTACAGCACACGTTTCATTGATATGAAATAGGAGTAGCAGTTTAAGTATAAATCCACCCACAGATTGAACAGCCCGAGAGCTTCAACAGAGAGGAGATGGCAGGCAGCCACGTAAACCCTGCAGCGCAGTGTGTCTCGCTCATGCTCGTTCATGCTGCGTTCCTCTGTGTTGGTGTGTGTGTAATGGTGAGTGGAGGCAGAGCTCCTCTCTCATTCATAGCTACGGAGCAATTAGGATTGCTCTTCACTGAGGCCACAACTCTAGCCAAAGCTGGAATAATCATTCTCTCTGAAAACAGGGCTGTGGATGTCATCAAGAGCCTTTAAAGCTAATTGAAATCAATGAAGGGATTCATTTTCTTCTCTTTAAAAGGGACCAATTATGCAGGCACCAGCTCCATGTTTTTCGTCTTTGACTCTACTAGAGTAGCTTTACTGTCATCCAGAGTTCAAAATAATGCTTATTTAGTCTATACTGTGCCTCGATGCATGCTGTCAGAAAGTCTCCTTATTTTTCAGTTTCATTGTTATTGTTTGCTGGGTGATGATGTCACATGCTTTTACGACAGTCCAGCCGTACTAAGAGTCCGAGGAGCGCTAAGCACGGGGGAATAGCGATTTCCAGCCGTGTGCGTTCCTGCACAAATGTGATTCAGAACCTCTCTAACTCTAAAGATCAATTCCCAAATTAATAGGGTGGATATAACTCTTCGTTAATTTCAGGAAGTTGTTAGAAATCTGTGGTATTATGTTGCTAAAGTATACATCTCCACTGAGGCGGTCTAGGAGGAGACGGATCTATACTCTGACATATTGTTTACATCCTTTAGGGGTTTTAGGTTAGGAGGTAGCACATTATAAGGCATGTACCTGATATGGAGTATGTTAGGAGATTCGACTGATATTGGCAGAAGCATGTGACTTCCCACCATAGCCTTTGACACGGGTCGGATCTGCGTATAGCAGTTAGGTTATTTGGCCACTAGAAGGCTGTGATGACCACCTAATTGCTGATCTTTGCTAATATTGAGATATTAGGCCTTTCTGTTGTTTGAGATCAAAGGAGTTTGCAAACTCCTTTGACTACGATGACCTGGATGACTGAGAACCTTCACAGACATGTTGTTTGAGATATTCAGATATTCCTGCCAATGGGAGATTTCATTAATCCAGAGGATTTAGTTATTGGTGTATGATGTTGAAAAGTAATGATTGTTATATTTGTCATGTAATTATTCTCCCTGTTTTCTTGTTATTTAGAACCACAGACATACACACCCTCATACTTTCACTGAGTATGCCAGTTGCTGTACTACTAGCCTGCTGTTCAATCAGTTAATGTTCATTAAAGTATATCTGGAAAGCAGTCTCTGTGCCCCACTCTCCGACTGGAGTCCTTGTCCTGAGGGAGCTATCACACTGGCATCCCAGTGATAACTCTCTAACACATTCACCGCCTGAAACAAGCTATGTTAGCTTTTATTCCTTTAAGGCCATCCTCTCCTTAAGAGTGTGTCTTTATGGCGTGGATGTGATCCGACCTCCATCCAACCAAACTATCACGTGCACCTTACAGGCTGAAGTTAAAAGCTTTTCTGTAGTCACATCCTGTATGCTTAGCATTCTGGGATGCATCAGGGGTACCATGTTCTCCAGCAGCCCAGAGCACAGCACCTTCTTCCTGTACTTTTGTTGCTCTCACCCCAGACACATCTGGCCAATACACTTCAAGTACACTTGTAGGTTTTTTGCGTGTGTATGTGTTAAGAAGCCAAACTAAAGAAAAGCTACAGGTTTATAAACTCATCAACTGATTTGGACCAGAGTAAACAAACCATTGGTGTGAAAATATCCTAAGACTGCTTCTGATTGGCTTCCATCCTTAAACAGAAGGTTTAAACTGTATAACAGGATGTTACTTCATATACTATGTATGTGGTATGCTAAATATTTGTTTACTTTATTCCTCCTATTTTGCGTCTTCATCTGTGGTGCTGCCTTTGGCTCTTCCCTTCCTCTTCTTTTTCCTCTTTGTTTTGACCCCTTCTCCTTCTGCTTCATCACTCACCTCTTTACTCTGTCTCCCCTTCAGGTCTCCCACCATCCGAGACATGGTGGTGCGCTGTATTGCCCAGATGGTTAACTCCCAGGCAGCGAACATCCGTTCAGGATGGAAAAACATCTTCTCCGTCTTCCACCTGGCTGCCTCTGACCAAGATGAGAGTATCGTAGAGCTGGCCTTCCAGACCACTGGTCATATCGTCAGTAAGTCCAACGACCTCCCCAACTTATTTTATCGTTAACCACTTCCATTTCCCTTGTAGTCAGCAGACTGATTTAATTTGTGTTTCCCCTGTACCCCCACCACTCTTCTAATTTTGCTTTAATCCCCCTCCTCTGTCTGCCTCCTAGCGAATGTATTTGAAAAGCACTTTGCGGCTACAATCGACTCCTTCCAGGATGCCGTGAAGTGTCTGTCAGAGTTTGCCTGCAATGCCTCATTCCCGGACACCAGCATGGAAGCCATCCGCCTCATCCGACACTGCGCCAAATACGTCTCAGATAGGCCACAGGTCAATATGAGTCCTCGTCTTATACAGATCGCTTAATTTAATACTGTACGGGAGGCGTGTTGTGATTGATTATGATGCAAAATGCACCGACTTGTGCATCAGCTCAGATAGTCTGAATATAAATGGTTGGTTGAAGCAGCAAAAAATTCAAGTCATATTAAAGACATCAATATAGAGACACTATTAAAGATAATGCATTTAAGATATATATTCATAATGCTAATGTCATGTGTGTAGTTCTGTAATCTATCCTACGTCTACTACTGTCTGCAAAAAAACACCTTCTTCTTGTGCTTGACGTAATAACTTGAGAACATGTGCAGTGCGTACCAGGGGCATGAACAGTATGTATGGATGTGTGGGAGGATTAATTGTCTCCTGAGGCAGAAATGGCGCAGTGGTGAACATGGCTCTTATTTCTCTGGCAGGCCTTCAAAGACTACACCAGTGATGATATGAATGTAGCGCCTGAGGACCGTGTGTGGGTGCGGGGTTGGTTCCCTATTCTCTTTGAGCTCTCCTGCATCATCAACAGGTGTAAACTGGATGTCAGGACCAGGTAGGCGGGATTTACCTTTTAGCTTGCTGTTTAGGGGCTTATAGGGTGGGTATCTGTATGCACAAGTATGCTTTTAAAACGCTTTCACATTTCAGCTGATTGGAAATGGAGAATTGCAGGCAGGGGTTCTACATAGTCCTGCTGCACAGCTGGAGTTAATGCTAGATGACAGACTTTAAAGACTTAAAAACACATCAGCTATAGCATTAAGAAAAACAAAATGTGCATGTGTGTGTCTGCGTATTTCCCAGGGGGCTTACAGTGATGTTTGAAGTCATGAAGACCTATGGGCACACCTTTGAAAAACACTGGTGGCAGGATCTGTTCAGAATCGTCTTCAGGATCTTTGACAACATGAAGCTGCCCGAGCAACAGACTGAGGTACACAATAACGCTTTCATCCACATCCTCTGCTTCACATCCTGTGTTTGAACGGCTCAGCCAGATGCACTCGGAAAATGTCAGAGCACAATCTTTAATCTCCCGGTATATTTGTTTTTGTTCTCGTGCTGAAACTTTCTCACTGCGCCCTCAGAAAGCAGAGTGGATGACGACTACCTGCAACCACGCACTTTACGCCATCTGCGATGTCTTCACCCAATACTTTGAGTCCCTCAATGGCGTCCTGCTGGATGACATCCTTGCTCAGCTGTACTGGTGTGTGCAGCAAGGTGAGTGCACATCCCTCTTTTTGGCTAATGTTTACAGGCAGAATTATCTAAAAAGTGGCAGAATAAAGGAGCAGAGAGGTGTACAGCTCACTTACGTGGGCCGGAACAGTGAAAACCCCCTTTCTGTCAGTGTCAAGTAGTTTAGCTGCACAGTTAGTCCCTTAGGTATTGCAATATAAGGAAACATCTCTCCTCTCCAATTCACCGTTTCCTTATCTCTTCCCCCTCCTCCTCCTCATCATCATCTCTTCTTCTTCTTCTGCAGATAATGAGCAACTTGCCCGTTCAGGCACCAACTGTCTAGAGAATGTGGTCATCCTTAATGGAGAGAAGTTTTCCCCAGAAACCTGGGACAAGACATGTAACTGCATGCTGGACATCTTCAAGACCACAATCCCACACGCGTAAGCTGCTGCCAAAAACACACCCATGCTTTTGAATGTAGCATTTAATCCCTCCGGTTATTCTTATACCAGTGCTTAGTTGCAAAATGAAAGCAGCAGAATTAAAGAATAAAAGTCTTAATTTTTCATTTTGTGCATCTAGATTTTAATGTTTCACTCTCAATTCAGTGTAATCACATTCTTTCAGATTATGTATAATTAAGTTAAAAATCATAATGGATTTTAAATTAAGACCTTGGTTGGTTTAATCGGCCGGCCGTCTCTGGTACTTTTCTATAATGAAAGCCGGATGTTGTTTATTACCCTGCATGAAAAGATGAATGTGTTGGGTTTTATTGAATGACTAATTCTCCTGTCTCAAAGGCTTTTAACATGGAGACCAGCGGGGGCAGAGGGAGAGCACTTATCAACACAGAGCCTGCCTGACAAACAGCTGGTATTTTTCATTTATATCACTAATTATTTCTTTCCTGTGCTTGTTGCAGGTGATAAAATTGTTGCATTTTTGCTTTCCTTTTTTGCACGAGAACACAAGTTAGATTTTCTATAACTGATTGATTTACACGTACAGCTCTTGCATTATAGCAGTACCTCTGTTTACTTTGCTCCCAGGACTCAGTTTCCCAGAAGTCATTGGACATCCAGTCCCGCTCTGATGACCAGCATTCCATCAGCAGCTCCGACAGAGCTGCGATGGAGAATCGTCGGCAGAGTCAGTACAGCTCAGCCTCAGGCGTGACCGAGGACGGTCCAAGGAGCAGGACCCAAACAAGTCAGTCCGCCACTTCACTCAGAGATTTTTGACCCCTGTGTGTTTTTTGCCTGCGTACATTTTCTGATTAACTTTTTCCCTTTTTTCCCCCCTGCGTATCCCACAGAGATCCAGGAGCAGCGTTTATTCTCGGCTTTGCTCATAAAGTGCGTCGTGCAGCTGGAGCTGATCCAGACCATCGACAACATCGTCTTTTTCCCTGCCACCAGTAAGAAGGAAGATGCGGAGAACTTTGCAGCTGCTCAGGTACAAACAGCTGTTTTCTCCCACTCCTGCATAGAAATGCGGCTGTGTTTTGTTTTTGTGTTACACAGTAATGCATCATTCATTTGTCTTTTCGCAGCGGGATGCTGTGTGTTCAGCAGACGTCTCCGTGGAGACCCAGGACCAGGGAATGTATCGCTACCTGACCTCTGAGCAGCTTTTTAAGTTGCTGGATTGCCTGCTGGACTCACACCACTTTGCCAAGGCTTTCAACTCCAACAACGAGCAAAGAACCTTGCTGTGGAAAGCAGGTAGGGCGACAGAACATGGGCTCCATCTTTTCTCCTTTGCTTTTGATCATGTAGTCAAAAATTACAGTAACACCAAGTCGGTTGTGGAGTCTCTTTAGGTTTGACAGACAAAAACTTGAAAACTTTAATATGCTGAGCTGTAAACACTTGCTTGTGTGTGTCCATTTTGAAGGTTTCAAAGGAAAGTCGAAGCCCAATCTCCTGAAGCAGGAGACCAGCAGCCTGGCATGTGGGCTGCGCATCCTGTTTCGCATGTACACAGACGAGCGCCGCCGGGACGCCTGGGAGGAGGTCCAAAGACGACTGCTCAAGTAAGGACTGCATGCTGTGCATAGCGTATCACTGATGGGCAGCGCTAACGTTGCATCTACTAACGAGGCAGTCAGTGGAGCTGAGTTTAAACATCCCAAATCTTATTATTGGCTCAATATTATTATAGTAATCTATTAGAGACTATAAGGAAAAGGACTGGCTTAACCCCTCGTCTAAGTGTATGTGAGTCTATTTGCATTTATTCTGTAGTTATAAACTATTTTATTGGTCAAATGAAACCCAAGACATCTGAAGGAGAGGGTTGTTCTGTTGTCGTTCTGTTGTTGCTATGACATTAGGGAGGGTTGTTGAGATGTCGGTAACTGTAGTTCGTTACTTGTGGCGAAGGCCCAGCATGTTAGCAGCTTTGAGGTTGTCTGAAGTGGATGCTGTGTGATGTTTGGATCCAAAGGAATCAGCACATAAGATGTTTCATTGTTCAGTCAGCACTGCTGTCATCACACTGTCTTTATTCAACGCCTCACACACTGCTGTCATCCCATTTCTCTCCCTGCCTCGCCTTTATATTGATGATGATGTCAAGATGAGGCAGAATCATTGCTCATCTCTCCTAGTTGCATTCATTATTAGAGAGGAGATAAGAAGGGATGCGGGTGGAGGAGGCTAGTGCCTGCATGCAGATCCTAATTCACTGAAATGCTGCTGTGTGTCACTTAAAACACCACATCAGCAGCACAGGCTTATTTCTGAACTCCACACAAGCACTTTTTCTGTTTACCAGAGGCCACGCAGCACACATGCTAGTTTGATTAGCGCAGGGACCAAAGCAGATTTGGGTGGCCATTAGGTCACAGAGGCTGGAGAGCTGTGAGTATGAAGGAGGGAGGAGAGGAGGAAGAGGATGTTGTCAGGCAGCTGCAGGATGAGAGACGAAAGGTGGCTTCAGTTTTCCTTGAGCTTAAAGTGTGGAGAAAAACGTCCAATTGTTTTCATACCAGCCTCAGTCAGGGGCTTTAATTAGCAGTCGCTGAGCTAGAGCAACCTTCATCATCCTCACTGCAGCAATTTTTCATGTGACAAGTGAGGTGGGGATGCAGATGTTGCCTTGCTACAGTACATTAGAAAACAACACAGGAATTAGAAGCACTTTTCTATGTTTGACTTCATATTTGGATTCCAGGCTTGTTCTGTTCGGTGTGTTAATCCAGATTTCTTCTTCTCTTTCATGTAGCGTGTGCAGCGAGGCTGTAGCATACTTCTTGGCCCTGACCTCAGAAAGCCACAGAGAGGCGTGGACCAACCTGCTGCTGCTCTTCCTCACCAAGGTGCTAAAGATCAGTGATGAAAGGGTAAGAAGCCAAAACACCCACTGATGCTCTTCCTCGCTGCTGCGCACACACACAGACAAGACCTTTTAAGGCTATGTGTGATGTAGCTTAATACTTCAGACTCCATTTATAATTTTTTTGTATTTTATTGGTGTCAGAGGCAAAACAAACATATTTTTGGCCATGTGTGCTGCTACATATGCTTGCACATATCCTGTTAGGCATACAACAAACAAAACTGAGCAGGCTAAACCTTAATCCCACTACATTCATCATCATGTTTTCCTTGAGTATTATGGTATGGGAAAACGGTGGTTGAAGATAACAGCAAAATTATTACAATCAGGTGAAATGAACTCATCTTATTGCATTTGAAATAGATGCTTCAAAGATGGAGACCTGGTCTGCAAACCATTGCAGTCAGTTGCTGTATTCAAAGCAACTTTGGCGCATCAAGATGATAATAAAATGGAAATGAGACAGAATTAGACTATGGTCTGTTTGCAAGTAAATGGGGTCAAATTGGTATTTACATGCAATGTAAAATGCAAAATCGGGGTAAAGATCCGTTGCCATCTCTGCCACCTTATGTCCAACCAGTCCAACCAGAACCTCAGAAAGTTCTCCACAAAAATTGACACAATTTGACTGCAAAAGAACACAAACACTTTGTAACCTTGCTTTCATATATAAATATATGACCAGATTACAACCAATTGGCAGCCAGTTAAGTCAAGTTCCCTAATGCAAAGAGATTGCAGACAAGTTGCATTCATCAGGAGCATGTTGGCAGTCTGTGCATTTATGAATGAGGCGGCATTTATTTACAAACCTTTGCAAATTTGTTTGTGAGTGATTATATTCTCTGCTGCCTCCCACAAGCCAACCTGTCAAATCACCCTGTGAACAAAACTAGTCACTGAAAAAAACTGCAATTAGTCACCCAATGCGAAAAAATTAAATTCAGTCCCAGTCAGTTGTTTTTATTTATTTGTTTATTTTTTTCTAGTCACAGTGAGGTTGTCATCCTGTTTTCACTCTAGTGTGACTGGGCCATTACAGATTTCTCTTTGTAGATTTTTGTGTACATCAAAAAGAATATGAGCATGTGTTTAAAGATCTAACTTCTCATTGTCTTCCTCTGTCTCTTCCCTGCTCTCTCATCTCACCCCCACTTGTAGTTCAAAGCTCATGCATCCAGATACTACCCTCTTCTGTGTGAGATCATGCAGTTCGACCTGATCCCCGAGCTCCGAGCTATCCTAAGAAAGTTTTACCTGCGTATCGGCATCGTGTTTAACATTGCACAGCTGCCTGAGCCAGAGCCTCAGCAGGCCTGTGAGCCAGAGACTGACATGGAGGTTGGGGAGGAGGCTGGGGAGGAGGCCCAGTGACGTTGCACCGCAAACAGCCTGGAGCACGAAGCTCTACCGAGGCCTCCGTCGTAGATTCGCGTAGCTGTGCTGGTGCTCTGTGCTGCCTCAGGGGCCTCGGTGTGTTTTTATGCCGAACACTTGATTTAAAAATGGCTGATTGTCAGTCAGCTATCTGTTAACATCCACCCGCTCCCTTAACCCTGTCACCACACACACAGACACGCCTGTACACACAAACAGCCCAGACGGAGTCCTTGCTAACACTATAAAAACATGTCTTGTACCAGGTGTAGCGATGCCTCTACTGGATAAAACTACTGATAACCAACTGACAGTTATCCATATCTCTGATCTGCTCAGAAGGAAGATATAAAAAAAAAAGTGTGCTTCTTACTGTATATTTAAAACAAAGAATGAATGGTTTCAGCAACATGCAAAAAGACATATTCTGCAACTATGACAGTGACGTTTGTCACACGTTGATAGTAATGATCTCTCTGTCTGCACTGCAGATGGCTAACATTAGTATGGATAGCCTCTTGGATGATACTAGTTGTACAGATCTGATCTGCCGCTGTGTAATATAATCTTATAACACTAAATTTCTTTTATTTTTGTTTAAATTTTTTTCCTTCTCTGGATTTGCTGCACTTGATCTGTTTTGTTTTTGTTTTTCAAATGCACTGGAGATTTTACTTTTGTGATAATTTATTTGACTGTACCACCTCCTGCAGATTGTCCTAAACAGTACGATTTGTAATTAAACTAAGACCGCGAAAAGTGATGGGTTAAATTATTCCATTTTATATGTTATGAGGTTTTTAACCGAAATAGACGACAACGAGGCTTCTATAACTGGAAGACGACAGCAAACTGATTCTAGCTGCTTTTTTGAGTCACTAGTCTGTTTTCATGTGAGTTTAGTTTTCACTCTTGTGTACAAAAATCAGAAGTTAATAATATATTTAATGTTTTTTTTTCTTTGGTCTGGGGGAAAGATATGTATAGAGAAAATGACAAATGTTAGCTGTGCTTTAAGTATGACTGGGGTGCATTCCTGCTCATGGATGTAGAAAACAAAATGTATATGATACAGCAATGTAAAGTTTTCTATGTTGCAAAAGAATATGTACAACTTTCTGTACAATACATCATCTGGCATTCTAATCAGGTTCTAGGTCAATAAAGTTTTTGAACTTGGTTTATTTGAAATGCTGAATCACTGAATTACAGCTGCTGCTAGCTGTTTCATAATGATCAGCCAGGACAACATTACAGTAACATTTTTATTACTCAAAAACATTAACTGAATCCCACCTTTACAAAATTTTAATGTGCTAAATGTAGAAGGTAAAGAGGAACTGGCCACAGTGAGTTTTGTATTAACTGTTTCTTCTGTGATCTAATAGTCATTAATGTTTTTACAGACTCTGGTCTCCAATGAGAGCAAATAGTAATAGCACACAAGTGAAGTGTAAGTCAGTAAAGCACTGCACAGGAAGGACATCCGTTCTCATGAAAACCCCCACCTGCATTTGCAGAAAAGGTGACTGTGCATTCCCAGTTTAGAGAGCCACCAATGGGAGCTGTGCAATGCAGTGTTTAAGTCTGTGTGGAACTCCCATCCTGCTGTTTATCCTGTCGCTACAGCCTCACTGCTTTACAGCGCCTGATGTTCCGGGCCGCAGCCACAGTTCCGTGGCAACCGTGTCCACAGAGACGCGCCTCCCCATGGCAGAACCCAGCGACGACACGTCCGCTTCATCACCGGGCAGCCAGTCTGTAGAGTACAGGGGCTTATCCATCACATTTTTTCTTTTTTTTAAGGATACTAAAAAATGCTTAAAATTTGGCGCATGTACATTTTGGTTTAGCATCCATCTCAATTTTGTTGAGACAGCAAAGGTTTAGGTGGAGACTTCTACATATGTTGCTAAAAGCCAACAAGTATATAAAGTGGCACGCTCTTTGTTTCACTAATTTATTAGTGAAAGATGTTTAAGATTAGCTCCCACTACTATAGTAGTTATACCTTTGATCATTTAAATGCTTCCTGTAGTGAATTATTTCGTCTTACCTTTTACGCTGTGATCACCAGAGTGGGAGTCTGGCTTCGTAATGTGGCGTTTGTTCTGGTTGTTGAGACTGGGTACTGCTGGCAGATTATCACCCCCCTTATCAGCCACCTCCTGTAAAGATTTGCAGAGATTTGATATCTTAATGATGGTGATCCTTTTGATCTTAGTAAAACACAAGATACATATCAGACATACATCATAGTTAAGTCTCGTCCTTGGGGCCGTCCTCTCCTGGTGCTCTGCTGACGGTTGAGGGGACCTCTGCTCACGTGCCTCACCACTGTAATCTGACAAAAACCCAATAGCCATGTATTATTAATTGCAAATGTCTTTACAGCCAAACAGCTAAACCTAAACTTTATTCCGTTTATGCATGCATAATATGAAAATAGTGGGAAAACCCTGAGCTTGAAGAAAAGTATTCAAAAGCCATCAGGCTTTTTTTTTCTCTAGTGTACCAATTGCCTGTGCTCTGGCAGTCTGCTATCACCACCCTGCAGCTGGCGTAGTCACCTTGCATCCAGCACTGGCACCAGCTGCAACACAGACAGCTGGCTGGCATACACCACAGTTAGCCTGGCAGAGAAACCAAGAGCTAAATTGGCCTGGCACACAGAGTGTTGTAGAAAGGTATTATGAGGTTGTATGTAGTGGACTTCCCAAACCGTGTCACCTTTATGTAAAACATCTGGTGCTTTTGGGATTTTTTTTTCAAAGTCTATTGTGTCCCCAGTCATGTGAACACAAGAAGGGAAATAAATGAGAAAGACGGTTTTTACAGACGGACCACGTTCTGCCAAACTCACCAATAAAAGAACTCTCTGATGGCAATATGGGGTTTCTGTGAGTGGCACGTCCAGGGTTCTTGATCTGGGAGGAGACACAAATGCAGACAGAAAACAATAAAATCTCTACAATTAACAAAATTAAGCCATGCAAGACTGAATTATCTGCCAGGGTGAAAGTGCAGAATATAGTTACTGTGTAATGTGCTGATCACTTACAGGATTATAATTACCGAGTTGACGGCCCAAGAAGTCTACAGAGGAAGACAGAAGGAGGAGTTAGAGGACAAACATTTGAGGTGAAACTGATTTGTATTTGCTCACTGACCACCATCTTCCTGTCTCCTCATTAGCCTGATTTTGTGCTGTTGTTCACGTAAAAGGGCCTGCTGCTGGATGTCCAGACTTTGCGCGTCAGCGGGAGGGTCAGGGTACAGGGTTCGAACCTCCTCACGAGATGTCGTATCTGCAGGATAAAAGCAAGCTACGTCACATCAGGGATTGTTACTATAGGGCAGCTCTAGAACAAGCAATTGACTAATAAATTAAATATTTGCATCAGTACAATAATAAACAAAGCAAAAAAAGTGTTTAGTGAAGCCAAAAAAAAACATCTAGTCCTTTATCCTCTTTTGTTGGTTTTACAGCTTGCAGCTCTGAGTGTGTTTCAGACTCCAGTTTGGGAACACATTCAGTCATTCTTTGGTAGTTTACATGAGATTCACTGTACACATGGGCAAACTGTCCGTCACTGACCGAGGCCTCAAATGACCTCATGAGATTAAAGTTTCGGTTTAGGTAAAAGGAGATAGAGCACCAATTAAAAGTCTAAACCATTTGGTATCCTCCACACTTACAAGAACAGCATGACCAAAGTGATTGTAAAAAGAATCAACACTGACTTCCTCTACGTAGCTTAGTACTGAGAATAAAAGAAAAGCATTATTAGACATATTTGTGCTTCTTCTTCTTCTTTCGGCTGCTCCCTTTAGAGGTCGCCACAGTGGATCATCTGCCTCGATCTCCCTATTTCTAGCATCCTCCTGTGTCACAGCAACCCCCTGCATGTCCTCCTTCACTTCATCCATGAATCTTTTCTGTGATCGTCTGCAAACATCATCATCCACAGAGACTCTTGCCTGATCTCATCTGTCAGCCTCTCTGTCACCAGTGAAACAAGAAGGGGCTCAGAGCCTATCTCTGATGTAATCTCACCCCCAACTGTCACTCCCACCGCACACTTCACCATTGTCTTGTTGTCCTACATGCCCTGCACCACCATCACATACTTCTCCGCCCCTCAGGACTTCCTCATGCAGCACCAGAGTTCCTGTCTAGGCACCCTATGATATCCACAAAGACAGTGCAACTCAATCAGTCCTTCTCTACACTTCTCCATCTTATTCCTCTGTAGTTACTCTCTTCACATCAGCCCCGTTATTTAAAAGTGGTACGGTTACACTCCATCTCCATTCCTCAGAAATCCCCTCAAGATTGTGTTAAACACTCTTGTTCAAAAGTCCACGGCCCTCGCTCCTAGACCTCTCGATGCCTCCCGTCTCCTTCCTCTTCAGAGTTGCCCTCACTTCCTCCTTGCTGATTCTCTGCACTTCCTGATTCTCTAACTCCATTTTCATCCACTTTCTGTCATTAACTTCATTCATGAGCTCCTCAAAGTACTCCTTCCATCTTCTCAACACACTCTCTTCACATTAGCACATTTCCACCTCTATACTTAATCACTCTAATCTGGTGGACATCTCTTCCAGCACAATTTCTCTGCCTAGTCATTCATTACAAATCACGTTCTCCTTAGTGTCCAGCCTCACATACAACTCACTACAAGCCTTTTCCTGCGCCAGGGCCACCTCTCTCTGTGATGTGCGCCTAGCTTTCCAGTACTCTTTTCTTCAGCTCTCCGACTATTCCACTTTTCTTTGCCAGCCTCTTCCCGTGAATACATTCCTGAATCTATTATTATTTGTGCAATGAAAATTAAATCAGACTTACTGCAGGTTGGTACATTGTAAGAACACCAGTGGTTCACAGAAGCATTAAAAGCTGTGTCAAAGCTGTGTCTCTTATTACCTCTGTGTTTAAGCTGGATGAACTCCCTGATGTTTTGCCTGTTAGCATGTGCATCAGCTGGAGAAGGACTCCTAGCTGAAGACAGGACAGCTTCTCTATGTGCAGATTTAAGGGCCTCCGCCCTTGGTCGTCTTCTACACATGAGCAAAGGAGGAAAATCCCAAATTAAACAGAACAACTACCTCTAATAACAAACAGATGTTTCTCTGAAAACGTGGCAGCAGCTCACTATGCCAAATGCTTTCTAGTTGTGCACAGTAACTATAACATTTAGCTCCACCTGCTGCACTGTCCTGCAGTGACATAAATTAATTCTGCATTGCTATAAAACAATGAGGGCATTACGCTTGACCTGTACTTGCTGAATACATTCCAAAGCTTTTATGTTCCCTAAAGCACTGGTCCTTCTGTGTGAGCAGTCTGTGACAAAATAAAAGCCCAGAGACTGGCACCAGTTCAAAGGCATTTCTCAGATGATTTGCTGTAAACTTGAATACAAGCACAGATTAACGAGTGGCTTGTAAAACATTCCTGTAATTTAGCAGGGAGGGATGCAGTTACTCGACATATCATGCTGGGCCTGGTAATGTTGAGAATATTATAAGTAGCAACATGGCTACTGTAGTGCTCCACAGCAATTCACTGAGCAAAGACGTGGGTCACTTCATTTTTTCCAAGCACAGTAATACATACTTCACTACAAATATCAAATCAAGATCACACTTTAACAGCCCAGAGTTAGTATTGTGTCTTCACTTCACAACATCTGGGTGTTAATTGGGTTAAATTCAACATAGCAGCGTCTCTAAATGACTGATTGTAAGCCTGGCACAAAAGATAGAAATCCCTGTTATTTTGGGTCTGTTATACCTGCACACATCCCCCTGCTGTTCAGTGCTGCCTGACTGCAGTACCTGTTTACCAGATTGTAGTGGGTCTCGTGTGAATCTGTGCGACCGATCTGAACCTCCAGTTGTTGCTGCTCTTTCCTCAGATAACTACGGAGGGCTGACAGCTTTCTGATCACTTCCTGTTGATCATCTGAAGCACGACAGGGGAGTGAAGGCAGAGCAAGGATCAGAAAAATAAATGTTTATGATTTGCACGCACAGAGGTTAAGACAAATCTTACCCTGCTGGCTGGGAATTTCATCGGGTGGTCGGTGATGTGGTGCTGACACTGAGCGATTCTGTGAATGCATTTTTTTTATTATAGAGTTATCATAAAGGGCAAAATGTGAAAATATTTGCAGCCTTTGCGATGAGTTACTCACAGTTCTGGATGAGTGCTGGCTCAAAACAGAGGAGGGCCTATATGGCGCAAGATTTGCCAGCTTTTTCTGCAAGGTTGGGATAGGCGGAGAGGGCTGCCTCTGCAGGACAACAAGTAAAATGTCATTCTTTGACAAAGACAGCGAGCTAAAGCACTCCTGTCTTTTCGTGCTTACCGTACCTCATAATTCAACCGTGAGTCTTTCTCCACCCTGGTGGTCTGAGGTACCTTCTTAGTCTCTTTTTCCTGCCTCACCACCTTTTCTTGCTTCTGGCGACGTGTTTCAGCTTCATGGATCCAGCCTTGGTTTTTCAGTTTATGCTGCAGAGAGTAGATAAAACTATTTCTCTAAGTCCACTCCATTGTTATGGAACCCACTCTTAACTATAAAGAAGGAGAAATGATGAAGGACTCTTTATAAAAGAAACAAGCTCGTCACCTCAGTCCTCCTTTTCTCTTTCCTTTGCTCCTCCTCATATTCCTCCTGTAAGCATGCCCTCTGCATGGCCAGCCTCTTCTCTTCTTTCTCCTCCTCAATCCTAATCTGTTCTCTTTCCTCTTGCTGTTTTCTCTTGTTTTCCTCTATCTGTTTGAAATGCACAGTTACAGTTAATTTACAACTTCTGTGCTGAGAATACAGGTTGTTGTAAGTCTAAAAGCATTTCATTTCATCCTGCAGTTGATCAGTGCCCTCTCCTGTCATCCATCTACAGACTGAGGCCCCGGGACCTACCTGCTGTTTCAGGGCTGCTCTGTAACTGTCCTGCTGTTGAAGTGTCTCATCCTTGAAACCTGTAAAGGTGAAAAACAATTTAAAACAGAAAAAACAGAAAGCCATAAGCTATAGATCTACAAAGCATATAAAATGCACAGCCACTGAAATCTGAGGAAGATAACACTACCTGTTAGTCGATGGGAAATGGGAGAACTAGTTTCAGTGCCAGGAGTGGGCACAGGATTCCTATATGATGCCTCATTGATCCTGTGCATCTGATTCAGGTCACCTAAAGGCAGCAAAACATTCATTAAAACATGTTACATTGATAGCTGTTGATCAAACATATTAAATTATCTTACCTCCGGTGAACACCATTACAATAAAACTTACTAACAAGGTTGCCTTTTTGGTCTCTAATCGGAGCGCCTCCTCCACTTCTCCCCCAGGGGTTGTATGCCTTCATCTCAGCCTCTATCTTGGCATTGAGTCGTGATGATTCTTCTTTCTCTATTCTTCTGTGCTCCTCTCTTTCTTTAATCTGGGCCCCAGACACAATTTTCAAAGGATGAAACCATGACACTGCTATAATAGAACATGTGGTTTCTTCATGGAGCTATAACAATGCACCTGCTGTCTGAGTGTCTCTTGGTAGCTCAGTACACTCTCTCTCCTCTGCTTTGACTTTTCTGCATGAAGTTCTTCAAAAACCAGAGCAGATGCTCCATGTTGATGAGTTTCTCTGGAAGCAGATAGAGTAGCAAATGGCAAGGAGATATAAGTACAGAAGGTAGTGATAGGCATTCAGTTTGTGAAGACCCTCTTCCGGAAGACAGAAAAGATCTACTGGGTTACTGCTAACAGAGATGAGGGCATTTCATGCAGATTTACTGAATAAAATCTATATTAACATCAACATGATGAAAAAATTAACATGTTTTACAAAAAAAAAAAAAACAAAGGTGCTGGGAAGGTCACTGACTCATTGTGGCCACTGGATCTGAGAGGACGCGGTGTCTGAGACAAAATCTTGGTATTCTCAGACTGCCGATTCCCCCCGGGCAGACCATCTGATGTAGAAAATACAAAAATATAAGATAAAGAATGCACACGATTCAAGAGCTTCATTAACTATCTGCTGCCGCTGACTGCCACAAACAAAGCTCAAATAAAGGGCAGGAATTTGGCAGTAATATTAAAATAGAAAAGAAATAACTGTAACCAAACACACCACTCGCATATAGTATTATCATTAATGTTGCCTTCAGCTGTAGAAAAGGAGAAACAGTAACAGTAACATTACTATTTTCATGAATGTTGCTTTAAGCTTTTCTGAAGCTTAAAGCAACATTCATATGATTTGCAAGGAGGTGACAGTTGCGTTAAGTGCAGCAGGTCATCTATCACAGTAAATATAAGGGTTTATTTTAATTTTGTTAATAGGTTGTTGCAGTTTCTTTGTAATGTTGACTTTACACAAACTGGATAGCAACACGTTTTTCAACTCCAGCAATCTAAACATCACCACACTGAAATCAAACCAGTCTTTGTCTGCTTTTTGTTGTATTTAAAAACTACAGCTTGCTTTAAAAACTGCTAGCAATAATCAACAACATAAGTCTAAAAAAATGGGGAATAAAAACAAGAAACATTTAGTAAATACATATTTGTGAAACCGATAGTTACATTACTTGGATTGTGAGGAAGATGAGGATCTAATGGATTCCTGGTTCCATAGTAGTAATAATCTGCATCATATGGAGTCTTGTAATTGTGAGGTACAATGGGAGGTAAAGCAGGAGCAACACTCGCAACCCTGAAACAGAGTTACCAACACTCCAGTGAGTGTATAGCAGGGCTGCTAATTTTATTCATTTAATCGAAGCAAATGTGAGCTACCTTGGGATGGTCACCTCTCCTAGGATGTTTGAGAAGTCTCTGTGGTAGTCCTCACTAAAATAGTCCAGTGAGGGGACACCTTGCAGTAATTCCATCCCATTTGAAGGCACAGTCTTCCCAGGCAGTTGTCTGAGAGCTGTAATGACGTCCACCTGGGACTTTCCTGGGGGGGCTCTCTCATCTGCATTCTCAGTGGGTTTGCCATTTTCAAGACTGGGATTTAGGTGCTTCCCTTTGGCCTCTAGATTTTTTCCTAGCTTGTGAAGAACATCCTGGCTCAGGCTGTTATAGTGACGATTCACAGACCCTAGCTGCTGCATCCGGTCAGGCTGGAACAGATTATGTGTAGTCCAGAACACAATCATCAAAAAAAGACAACGTATATATCGAGAATAAGATTAGGTGGCACTTCTTTCAAGAAATTTCTCCAAGACTCCACAACCTATGAAAGTTATAATAACAAATCCAGACCTGACACAAACATTATGTTTCTGCTGTTTAAAGGTTTTGCTAGCCAGATCTTTTAATGCTATTCTCCTACCTCTTTCTCAGGGTAAACTCTCAGCTCAAGTCTTTTCTCCCTAAAGAGAAAAAAAGGACAGAGAACAACGTCACAGGCTTGATGTTGTTTTCTATGTCTTCTTTTTTATTCAGCTGCTCCCTTTAGGGGTCTCCACAACATGATCAACAGCCTCCATTTCACCCTATCCCTAGCATGCTCCTCTGTCACAACCCGCTGCATGTCCTCCTTCACAACAGCCATAAATCTTCTCTGTGGTCTTCATTGTTTCCTCCTGCCTGGCAGCTTCATCTTCAACACTCTTTGTCCAATATATCTGCTATCCCTCCTCTCCACATGTCCAAACCATCTCATCCTTGCCCCCCCCCCCCTAACTCTCATCACTTCTCTTCTTAACCTAGCTTCGACAGCTCTTTTCTAGGTTAAGAAGAGAGGTGACCAGCGATCAGTAGTAAGATTTCATGCTTTGTAGATCATAAGGGTTAAGCTAGCTGAATAGACTCTGATGAAAATGATGATTTTTGAGAATAAATACTTACTCCATCTTCTTCCTCTGCTTTTCAGCAATTTGTCTCAGTAACTCCTGCCTGTATTGTTCTTTCCTCATCTGAGTGGTCTCCTGCTCTTCTGTTGCTCCTGCATCAAGACGTAGAGTCATTTAAATACTGCTCAAGTTCTGACATATGACTTTAATTGATAAATTGCATAAATTATCTGTGTAGTAAGAATGTTTTTTACCTATCAGGAGTCCAGTAGCAAAATCAGCCTTATCCTTCCTGACAGCAGATCTTGCAGCCATCTTCATGCTGGCTGGCACTTGAAGACTATTGAATACAGATACACAAACAGAATGGGGCTCTCCATAAGAGTCACCCAATTACTGACAGCATGTAAGGGTA
Organism: Pelmatolapia mariae; assembly: GCF_036321145.2. Classification (NCBI taxonomy): domain Eukaryota; kingdom Metazoa; phylum Chordata; class Actinopteri; order Cichliformes; family Cichlidae; genus Pelmatolapia; species Pelmatolapia mariae. The sequence continues at coordinate 20,381,276 of NC_086235.1, read as the reverse complement.
ACATCACTGCAATAACTTCCTCTTTAAGCCACACCCAGCTACGATTTTATGTCACACACTGGCTACAGAGCTTTGAGGTCTATAACTCAGAGACAGAGAGCAAAGGCTTGTGCTTCATCAATTCAGCTCTTCTAATAAACTCTAGGGTGAGCAATTGTTTGCCTGGAGAAGGGCCAAGGCTCACTCTCTATCACAGCACCACATGTTACCAGGTTACTGAGTGTAGTTCAGGAACAATGAAATGCAACAGCAGGCAAAAGAAGTGCTGAAGAGCAATAACCGAATATGGCAGCAGATACCAGTATAATCAATTATGGTACTGATGGTATTGATTCTGAAAATTTATGAGACTTTCCAGGGGGATGTTATTGGCTGCCCATGTCTGCATGTGACCACTGTTTCATCATCATAAATCACATTGCTGCAAAACCAGTCGCCCAGGGCAAAGCATCTGTAAGCTAACATTATTGCTAGTGTACAGTTAGGAGCTGAGATCATTAACAACTTTCTAGAAGCAGGACTCAAAAAACAAACTTGCTTACTCAGACTTCCAAATTGTGTCATTGGTCTTCTGATCAGAAACTGTAGGAGCCGCTGTCTCCTTTATGTCCTGAGAAGCCCTGCCATAGAAACAGACAGGACAGTGAAATTTGGCAGAGGAGCAATCTGATCTCATTTATATGGTAATGGATGAAACTACCAGTAATTCAAATCATTTTCCAGAAAAAAATGGATACTTCTTCACTCTGCGCTCTTGCGCTGTCATCTCCTCTTTGTAGTCAGGCTCTTGAGTGTGCCTGTCCTTCCTCCTCCTGTATCTCAAATCAAACTCATCCCCTCTGTCTGTGTTTAGCTCGTCTTCAGAGCTGTAGGGCTCTGCTCTGTAGATTTGCCAGCGTCTTCGCCGCCTCTGAACTGGACTCCTGATTTCTCCATCATTGAACACCTCAGTCAAAGTGGAAGCATCTTTCCTCTCATTGTGAATGGGGACTATGTTTGTGTGGGTATGTTTGTGATGGGATGACAGGGGAGAGGCTGGGGGAGAAATTTTCAAGCCATCTGAAGCGTGAATCTGTCCATGCTGAAAATGAAAATGTGAGGAAGAAATTCAATGTGAAAAAAGATTTTCTTTGTAACAGAGTGCTTTTCGTTATTTATCTTTCAAGTACTCAGTGAGCTGTATCTACCTGATAAATGGAGAAGCATTTCTACTGATAGAGAATCCTTTAAAGTGTGCTATAAAAATTGCATGGATTATTGCACCAAACACACTAGTGTTATTGTGCACGATCTGCCTATTGAGTCATCAGTCTTCTTACCTTGGGACTGACAGAAGACGTTCTCCTCTTTATGGTTCTGATTTGAGCTTGTTCTTGGAGGAAGAGGTTGTATTCTTTATTTCTCTCCTCTCTCAGTTTTTCCTGCAAGAGAAAAAACAAAAAGTCAGAGTCAAGCAGCCACACTGCTCAGTTAAGCTCATATGACACTTATAATTTAAGGAAATACAAAACTTAAAGAATACCATCTTCTATCAAAAGAAGATACATATTTCTGCTTGCACACATTCAGGTGACGATGAGGTTAAGGCTATATTTTTTGCCTCAATATTTCAAAAATGCTTGCCTCAATACTTATCAACATTCAGCTTGTCGTGCACATATAGACGCCTGAATCCCTCTTAACTTTTGTTTGTAAGTTCATGGTCTTATATAAAGAAAATCAGTTGCCATGAAGTGCGCAGCACTGTGCAGTCAGCCGTTTATATCAGTTCTAGCTGAAGAGCTAAAGCTCTACTTTGATGACCGAATGAATGCAGGCACACCTTTACAGATATCCTCTCATCAATTGGTAGTGACACTCCATCAAGTTGTTGTTGAGGCTCTTTACTTTTCAGATCCGTTTTCTGCAGGAAGAATAAGAGATTTGCTGTGTGTACGCAAATGCAACACAGAGGCAACTTAGTTAAACACAGACATAAACTCACCAGCCACTTTGCTAGGTACACCTGTTCAGCTGCTCATTAATGCAAATACCAAATGAGCCAATCACATGGCGGCAGCTCAGTGCATTTGGGCATGTAGACACGGTGAAGACGATCAGCTGAAGCTCAAATCAAGCATCAGAATGGGGAAGAAAGGTGATCTAAGCTACTTGAACGTGGCATGGTTGCCGGTGCCAGATGGACAGGTCTGAGTATTTCAGAAACTGCTGATCTACTGGGACTTTCCCACACAATCATCTTTGAGGTTACAGAGAACAGCCTGAATCCAGGGAGCAGTAGTTCTCTGGGTAACATGTCTTGTTGATGCCAGAGGTGAGATAAGGGAAGAATAGCAATGATTGCTTCAAACTGATAGGAAGCAAACAGTAACTCAAATAACCCTTTGTTACAACCAAGGTATGCAGAAGAGCATCTGTGAACCTTGAAGTAGATAAGCTAAAGCAGATAGTGGTGGTGTAATGGTGTGTGGGATGTTTTCTTGGCAGACTTTAGGCCCTTTAGTACCAACTGATGATACTACGTATATACAGCCTATGTGAGTATTGTTGCTGACCATGGCCATCGTTGTATGACCATGAGTATCCATCGTCCGATAGTTGATTTCAGCAGGAAAACACTCCACCATGTCATAAGCCAAAATCTTGTTCAATCTATGCCATTTAGATTGCCAAAATGGTTCTAATGTGGCGTTAGGAAGGTATACCTAATAAAGTGGCTGGTGAATGTATTTTCGTAATGATTTCCGATATGTCATTCCAGATAAAAAGTTCTCATGTTCCAGACAATTTTAAGATTAGGATTTATTAAGTCTTAAATGTAACACTGATTAAAAGGAAAAGTCTAAAATGCACATTTAGGTGTTTTATTCCATTCTGTCAGTTGGATATGTATGCAAATTAGCACATATTTAATCTATGTTAATCGGACACCAAATCTTTTAAATAATTCAGCATAAGCTTCAAAAACCTTGCAATACATAAAATTATTATCTTAATATAAGTAATCAGCTGTTGAAATTTCATTGTGACTGTGATTCATTGTGCTTTTCCTTCTACAGTGAGCCACAAATTTTCACTTCGGTGGCACTTACATAAAGCAAAGATTTCCAGTTTTATTAACTTGATATTTTGACTTTAGAGTAATTATTTTTCATATACTGTTTAGTCTACTATTTAACAATTTATTACAACAGTGAATGAAAATAACTCAGTAAAAGGTTTTTATTCTAATGTCTGTGTGTGGTGCTCTGTTGTTTATTTCTCTTTTTTATATTGAGATCGCTTGTTTATTTTTTGGGACTTTTTTTTAAATTGTGCAACTTTTACCTCACTAAGCCAGTTTGTTTTGGCATGTTTTTTAAATTTTATTTTAATAAGCTATTCTGATTTATTTAAGACCTTTTCTTATAGGTTATATATAATTATATCCCTGATGTAACAGTAAATTCCTATTGTTTTGGCTAAATGAACTATATATTATTTTATCTATACATGTTCAGATTTTTATTTTATTTTATTTATTTATTTAGCGTCATCACACCCTGGATATATAGTTTCTGTAGTCCAGCTGGAGCTCCCGCTGAAGCTTCTGCTTCTTCCTTTCATACTCGGTACCCAGCAGATGGCTTAAGCCAATACCTGGGAAATACGGCATATATAGAGTAGACTGTACAATAAAAACAGGAAACTATTCACTAAACACTACAGGCTTAAATAATGCAGCCAATTCACTACTACAGCCTTGTACAGTACCTCTGTCGGGATTGGGGTTTACTCCTAGAGCTGCTGCTGAAGTCATGTTTACAGCATTGTGTAATTTGCACCATCTGACCCTGACTGTAGAGAAAAACTCACTGAAACACCGATTTGCTTATTAAAAAGCAACATGTGATTAAAAGAATTCCATTTTTTTTTCTTTTTTACTCACCGGTTGATTAGTTTACACCTATAAACGTTGCTTCGCAAGTCCTTGATCACATATGGCGGGGAGTTTTTTCTTCGTGCTTCTCAAAAAAACGTCCAAACCCAATAAGGCAAACATTGGACTTAATGTTTATATACCCCATAATGGGGTATATGAACATGCGCGTCTATTTTAAAGCTCGGCTGTAACTCTGGCTAGACAAATAAGAAGACCAAATAAGACGATATATATCAATAATTCTTAAATTTCCACACACAGCTCAAACCTATCCGACCGATCTTTCACAGCGAGCCCAAAGCGTTATTCCGTTGCCATGGGCAACCATGACACAAACCTTCTCCTGGGAGAGGCTAGCAAACACATCTAACACAAACATTCTAGAAAAATATGTCTAATATAGTCCAAATATTAAGTCTTTAATAACTCTGCAATATTTAACACTAGGATCTGAATTTGCTGTTTCTTTTTAATCGTCTTTAAACAACATAAAACCAGGCAAAGTTTATTAACAACATGTTAATAAACTTAACATACTGCAGTTGTCTAAAAATTATACCATCCAGCCTTAACCAGCAGCCCTTTAGGCTAATTAGTAGCCCTTTAACTTACTAGCTACGGCCTTCCTCCAGAATAGTATTGCCTAATTATTGAATACAAGCTTCAGTTTTATTGACTCATTGAATACCTCAGCTCCCAGTATAAATACAGTGCCGAGGCTCTAAGAAAAAAGCCCTCACAAATAGATGTAGGTACCTTTCTAAAAAGCGCCGCTAGATGTCAGTGCGTCCCCAGCGGTTAGTTTGACGTCGTCGCAGGACTAAACCATGGCTTCCGTCACAGGGGTAAATATATTCTAATAAGAGTAATAAATAAGATACAAATATGATTAATGAATGCAATATCACCATATATCATTGCGTTGTAGTGTTAAGAGATGACATATAACAAATAAACACATCGGTGGTAAATATGTGTAATATGAAGACGAACGTCCCCGTCGATTTCACTTTGTTGCGTTGGTATCGCTCACTGTCATGGCTCCTTGAGCGAGTGGCTATCAGCTCCTAAAACGATATCAAAATCTTTGGGGGAGAAATAAAGCACTTCTTCCCTTATTTAAAGAAAAAAATCGGGGTTTTTTACGGCTCGAGTTTTGCTTGGACATATTATTAACATGGCGGGGAGCAATACGGCTCAGAAAACATGGGAGCTGTCTAACAGCATGCAGGAAGTTCAGAGCATTGATGAAATTTACAAATATGACAAAAAGCAACAACAAGAAATCCTCGCTGCGAAGCCATGGACGAAAGAGTGGGTGCAAAACGACATTGTGGTATTTAGGTTTCTGTCTAAGTATTTAGGTGATTGCTGAGCTGCCGTATTCGTATTAAATGGTGTTCGTTGGTAGTTTATTGTTGGAAGATTAGTGGTAGCTTAGCTACAAACTAGCAAACCGGTGTTTATGTCAGTAGCAGTACAGCAAACTGGATGTGTATCTACAATATACGCACTGCTTAATATTATCTAACATCAATACAAATACATTTGTCATTGTTCACCTTTTAGTCACCACTACTTCAAGTACTGCAAAATCTCAGCTTTGGCTCTGTTGAAGATGGTAATGCATGCCAGGTCTGGAGGAAACCTGGAGGTGATGGGCCTCATGCTGGGAAAGGTGGACGGTGAAACCATGATCATCATGGACAGCTTTGCTTTGCCCGTGGAGGGCACAGAGACCAGAGTCAATGCCCAGGCGGCAGCCTATGAATACATGGCTGCCTATATTGAAAATGCCAAACAGGTGGGACATTGACTTCCACGCACACGAAGAGCATCGTGTTTAAGTTATGACTTAGAAAGAAGGAACCGAAGTATAGCCTAAATAAAATCAGACTTGATTTCATCTGAGACATTAACTTAATACTTTCTGTGAATGTCACTGGCTTGCAACCATTACTTTTTTTTTTTTTTACTTAAGGAAGAGTGTTTCAGCTGCTTTAGAAAAGTTTTTAACTTAATATCAATAAGATTTTTACAAACTATAAAGGGATTATTTGAAGCATTACTGTCTTTTGATAGTATTAATATTGTGATAACCATATATAACCACATTTGTCTGCCTTTTCCCATGCTGAGTATACGATTATTTACCTCTAACTTATTTTCAAGCACTTTATTGTAGTTAATGTTGCAACCCAAGAAGCAGGAATACAGTATGAATATATTATAAAGTTAATATGATTTGCACTCTTTTATATTATCTAGAAATCATTGTAAAATTTTGTGTAAATTGTACTATGTAATGAGATTTCTCCAGTCCCTGTTTAACATACACTATCCAATACTCTAATGAATTCAAGTGACTACACGAATGTGGAGATATTTTTTCTTAAAAGAAAAAAGAAAGATAGGAAAATGCTACTTTAGATAAGGATAAAAACTGCAAACTGTGTCAAATACAATCATGTTATTGACATCTTACACTGTCATAAAGAAGATATGATTTTATATTATCTATAATTCCTCAGGTTGGCCGGCTGGAGAATGCGATAGGCTGGTACCACAGTCACCCGGGCTATGGATGCTGGCTCTCAGGCATAGATGTCAGCACCCAGATGCTCAACCAACAGTTTCAGGAGCCTTTTGTGGCTGTTGTGGTAAGATGGGAAATAGTAACCAGTTTTATTTTGAAGCTAATGGGTTTGTTTTTTGTTTTGTTTTTTAACTGTGACTTCTATTTTCCCACTTTTCAAATGGAGCTTATCCCATATCCCACATCCCATTAATGTGGGTGTAGCTGAGAAGGGGGGAAGATTACTGATGGATGAGTTGTAGATTTGCACGTAGTACTGAGGAATATTTTGCTATTACAACCACATATGCTATTTACACTTCATTTGGTTTAGCGGCGCTTAAATGCCAGGGGCGTCATGTAATTAAGTGTGTATTTTCAGCACACTGACAGTCCCAGTAAAAAGGCTCCTGGTGGCCACATTTGAGTAGTCCCCAGAGGTTTGTGTGACCCCTGACTCTGTTTTCCTGTTCTACTGTATCTTGCTTCCTATAGATTGATCCCACTCGGACTATTTCTGCAGGGAAAGTCAACCTCGGTGCCTTCAGAACCTACCCGAAGGTAAAGCAAAGACTATATAGCAGCAGTCCTCTTTGGTCTTTAGTAAAATCACAAAATATCTGCTTTTTTATTCTTCTTGTGCATAGCTATATTTGATTATTTTAGTAGTTTTTATATACTGATGTTATTGTTGTGTATTTGTTAAGAATATATTTATAAATTTATTTTCAGTCACTCTGTATTCTTAATTCCTTATTACTGTAGTAATTGCTAGGTTCTTAGTATTTCCTTTTTGGATTTTTAGGGTTACAAACCCCCTGATGAGGGACCCTCAGAATATCAGACTATCCCCCTGAACAAGATTGAAGACTTTGGTGTACACTGTAAACAGTGAGTATTTATATTTGCTACAGTATTGTACCGGATCAAATACTTGTGTAGCATGTACTGTATCACACATTTTTCACTGTTTACTTTATTGTCAGTACTTGCATATGCGCTTCTTTTTTCTCTATCTCCTTTTTAGGTATTACGCCTTGGAGGTTACTTACTTTAAGTCCTCCCTTGATAGAAAGCTCCTGGAACTCCTTTGGAATAAATATTGGGTTAATACCTTAAGTTCTTCAAGTCTCCTCACGGTATGTAGGGCATTTCAAAAATCAAAATGTTTGCTATTTGTTTGACATTTTGATTTATGGTTAATTATTACTCTATAACTCATTTAGACATGTGGTCACCAGCTTGTGATGTCATGATTTATTGCTGCTTATTAGCTAAGCGTCCGTGTTTGTTGATTTTAGTAATAAGCTGTACGTGAACTTTTTTCACAATGGAGATAAGTATTAAAGCTGGAGCCGACTCCACGATGCTGCTTTTCCCCTCTTGCTGTTCGTTCGAAAGCCTGAAAGCCCCTCATGTAAATTTCCATTGTGGATGCAGGAACTCTGTCCTGAGCTTGACTAAACAGTCTAAATAGGCATCAGGCTTGTCCAAACAGTTGGCTTTTTGGCGTTTTGGATGAAGATGAATTGACTAGATGTCAAGAACGGGCTGCTTTATGGGTGACGGGCTTTGTCAGTTGCTACACTGTCACCCCAGCCAGGGGCCTCCCTTGTCATTGTGTTTTAATCACCTTTTCTACCATAAACATGGCCTCACCTTAAGCAAACCTTTCACTGACTTCTTTTCATTCACCACAACCTATAAAGTGTTCCTCTGGCTTTTTAGACATATTTGTTGCTATTCTGCAAAAAAAAGGAAATCTGTTATCAAGCTTTTAGTGGCAAATTGTGCATGAGTCAGTTTCTGTGTGTTTGTGTGTTGCATGGTCAGAACTCGGACTACACCACGGGCCAGGTGTTCGACCTGTCAGAGAAGCTGGAGCAGTCGGAGGCCCAGCTGGGCAGAGGCTGCTTCATGCTCGGATTAGACACACACGACAGAAAGTCTGAGGACAAACTGGCCAAAGCAACACGAGACAGGTGGGTTTTATTTTCAATAGAATGCTTTAGTAAAATTAAATGTCAGCTTAATTTATTTTGGGCACTGTAACTTAAGTATGATATAATATGACTGTAAATGTATAAATAATATCCCACTAGATGAATAAAGTGGTCAATGGTGTTGCTTTCAATTATGTAATCATATTTTCTACCTGTGTGATATATATTATTTTTCCCACTGACCTTATAACTGGCTTGTTTTCTTTAATTTCGAGCAGTATTTTTATCACATCCTCTAATTACATGTCAGTCTTTCTGAAGTCAGGCATTGATTAGGTGTTAAGGACAGTAGTTTATTTTTGTGTTTGTTGCTAAATTAATCTAAAATTTGTTTCTTAATCCGACCAGTGTTTTTTGGCTATTTCAAATTCCTTAATTTAGTTTCTAATAGAATCCAAAACAGAACTCAAACTGAGCTCAGTAATCTCTTTATTAACTCCGCCAAGGAGGTCATGTTTTTGGGAGAATTTTCATGTGTGTCATTCTTTCTGTGTGCAAGCAGCTTCAAAATGTTTGAATTCATTTAGATAAACTTTGTTGGGGTGTAAGGTCGCATCATGTTAACAATCCATTAAGATTTGCCTTACATCCACTCAGGCCTTCAAGGTCAACTTAATGATTTATTGTCTGAAAATTGACAAAAAGCCCTATAACTTAGAAACTATGATTCTTACAAGTGTGGTATAGAAAGCACCATATAAGGATTTATAATATCATGTCATATTTGACCTCTGACCTCTCCTTCAGGGTCAATAGATCTGAATTGATCTGAAGGTTACAGTGACAATAATGCTATATAGAGATATTTAAAACTGTTTCTTTAAGCAATTGTTTGTATTGACAACATATAGGCATATTAGGAATGACATATAGAGTCTAAATATCACATTACTGTATTATGAATTTGTTATGCACATTACAATAATAGGTTATAACTGTTTAAATACATAATTTGAATACATGTAGAATATGTTTGAATATGTTTTTTTTAAACAAACTTCTGCTGAAACTTTTTTTAAATTATTTTTTTTATTATTAAATATTTAAACTAAACAATGAAATAAATGCTACACATGTACTATATCCACATGAATTTAAAAAATGGGTTTCATCAGTGCAAATAATGTTAATAGTGGTTTCAGTTTTATCTTTTAGTGGCTCTATAATGTAGTGGTTTAAACGTTCACCTGTAAAGCTAAACATCCTCAGTTTCAGGATAAGACACAGGAAGGCCAAATCACACACGCCGAGCTACCTGCTGTGGCGACCCCTCGTGAATACGAGTGCAGCCGAAAGTAGCTTTAGTTTCAGTGATATCTGATACATACACCCACTACGAATGTCTGCAAACAGCAACGTTACTCTTTAAAAAGTCTGCTGACACCACTTTAAATGTCATATCCCTTTAAGCTGCATCTGTTTTCCTTTTTTTTTTCCCTGGATTAAATGCTGATCTTCATTTCTCTCTGTGGTTTATTTTAGCTGCAAGACAACCATAGAAGCGATTCATGGTCTGATGTCTCAAGTCATTAAGGACAAACTCTTCAATCAAATCAACACGTCTGGCAATTAAACCTCAGCCACAAGGCCATTTGAATTACACCTGGAAATGTGTTCTTGTGCATGCCCGGTGCTTACTGATTCATGGTGTATGTTTAACTGCTAAGAGTAGCATCATCTGTTATTTCTCTTGGGAGTGCTTTTCTATTCATTTTTCCTTCATGTAGGTAAGAATTAGAAGACACGTGCAAAAAATAAAACTTAAAAAAAGCAGCATTTTGTGGGTTTTTTTGTTTCTTTGTTTTATATAAGGCAAAGTGTAGCTGCGACAGTGATCGGCTTCAGTGGAAGGTGGATTAGATGTACACTGCTGTCCAAATGTTTACTCTTTAACGCATAATATTATATCCTCAATGCCCAAGGCACGGCGGCATCTTTTCGCACATAGCCCTGATTCAGCACAACATTTAAATAACACATCGGTGTGGTCACATTTAACGCTCAGTCTAACCTAGCACCAGTCAGTCATTCAAGTGGTGTAGCCTGTCATAGCATTACATAATGGAACAACAAACTACAGCTTCTGCTTAGGCTCAGCGGGAATCGACTGCCATGCGTGGGATGTCTCTGCGGAGTTGCTCCCAGCACAGTTTGGCCCTCGGTGGTACGCTGTGGCAGAGCGGCCAGCTCGTCAGGTTGTGGTGTGGCAGTGATGCAGGGCAGAAACAGAAGCCGTGCACACTGGGGTCCATTCACCCGACGCGCCTGCTCTCCATCGAAGCAGACACTCGCCGAGTCTGCCTTTCTTTCTTTTCTTTTTTTTCTCCCCTGTTCCTTTGGCCTGGGGTTGTGTGATGTCTTTTTCTATGGTATTGTAATGGCTACATGTATATTTTTGATGTCATGTATTGCAGAGGAGAGAATCCCAGTGGGAGAGTGGAGGTGCCTGTTTTTACTCATAAGCATGAGCTTTGGCACCACTTGCTATAATGATTTTACTTAACCATGATTTAACCCGTGTCTTAAAACTGAGAACTTTTGGTGTACTGGTTTACGAAGATGGAACTTATTATATTAGATTTGATGAAGTTTAGGAATATGAAATCATTGAATAAGGTTTTTGCACTCAGTCTACTGACTAGTTTGTATTTTTGCCAAATATTTAAATGTACTACATGGCTGACTGTCAGTGCTGAGGAGGTATTTAAAGTATGCACTTCTAAAATAGTTTAATCTAATGTTTGGTCTTTCATGATTTAAGAAACATGTTGAACTTGTTGGATATGTAAATATTGTGATTATCACCAGATGGACATTTGTATGCATGACTAAAGCTGCAATAAGAACATTTATGTAAATTCTAATCAAGTCAAATTGTGGGCAGCCAAAAAAAATTAAACTATCCTTTTCAACAGATTTCTAATTCTGAAGTATGTTCCCGTTAGTACAAAAAGGTTTCTGCTTGCATGACTGTGAAAAAGAAACATCGTAAATAAAATTATTTAAGCAGCGTTTTTAATGTATATGGCACTATTTTTATAGTGCTTTGACAGATAGTTAAAAGCCTGCTGTTGTCCAATAGGCGGTATAGATCTAATGACCACACTAATCAGGAGATGGTAAGAGCAGTTTTGCTGTGAGAAGGATTGATCCCACTTCCTCCCCACCAAGGGCTCCTGCATAAGCAGAAGCAAGTCACTCCTTCACAGGAAACCCAGGTCATGACAAAATTTAAAGTTTACCGACTTTCCCCTAAAATAAAAACAAAAAAGCTGTTTTCAATCTGGAAGTTTTACCATCATGTTAGCTGTTCGAGACTTTTCAGTACACTCTGTCCGGCAGTTAACTACTTAATAGCCTACTTCCGCTTCACTGGTGTTGCGCCAATTTCAGTGACCCGTGGAATTCTGTTGTGTCTCGCGGACGCTACTTCCGTTGTTTCCATAGAAACCATGTTCACGATCTCAAACAAAAAAGCCCAACACGCTTGAAAATTGTGTAGCTATAGCATACGTTTTAAACCCCGTTGCCGGCGTTGAAAGGTAGGAGAATGCAGTTAATTATATATATATTTGATTTTTACACCTGAAGAATATTTAGCGGAAACGTAGAACTTCGTGTTAGATGCAGTTAAGAGGCTAATATTGGGGCTATATTTGTTGTGCTAGTTTTAAAGCGAAGCTAGCGATGAACATAAATAGGACCCGATTCCTTCCTTTCACACTTGCTTTGCAGTTTATCCACTTCAGTATGTTACTCCCTGCCCGTACGCACTGCTATAAGCGTGGATTTTCTTTGACAGTGACTAACCGCCGTCCCCAAGTCCCTGGAAACCCCAGGCCCAGGAGTGTTTGAGTTCAGTTAGTCTATAGCTTATCGATCAGTGTCTAGTTTTCCTTACAACACCGACCTGAAGCCTTGAGATCAAGCGTGGATGAGACCTGCTGTCACATCACTCTGCTCTCCTCTCCCCAACGCTGTCTTTTAACTACAGGCGTACACAGTTGTATACCTAATACAACCTAAGCCTAATACCTAAGGAAAGTAAACTCAAAAAGTATCATTGTATACCTCAGTGTCAGGTCATTTTAGTACACAAGCCTTATATAAAAACACAGTGGACACCCAAAATCATATAATTTTCCATTAGTTATTTCAAACCATGACATGATTAGGTTTTAGACCATTGAAATTTCTGTACAAGGTTATTACAAATGTAAAAAGAATACTTTTCTGTCAGCAAATATTCAGAGGAAATATTTGTATGTTTTACACACAGCCAACCCATAGTCACTGCTGTGGGCTGAATGCTTGGCTGAAGCTGAAAGGGATCCTCTCTGAAGCCAAGATTGTGACAAGCCAACATGGTACATCTGACCGTAGATCTGATTGCTAAGTCTAGAAAGCACTTCAAAAAGAAAAGGGGCCTCTCCTTCCCAGAGTACCTCAAGACACTCACCCACCTCCACTTTTCTAACAAGAATATTGAAGATATTGTAAGTAACCAGCATCTTTAACACTTCTTTAATTCTGGTTTTTCAATTTACTAATTTTAATGCCTAATTTTCTTGATTTTCAAGGGAGATCTTTCAATGTGTACAAACCTCACCGTTCTTTACCTGTATGATAATAACATCACTTACATTGGCAACCTCAGCTTTGCCTCCAACCTCACGCATCTCTATATGCAGAACAACAGCATAACCCATATAGATAATCTGCACAATCTGCAGAACCTCTCTAAACTGTGAGTAAAGTTCAACTGATTGGTGATAAATATATGAAGTGGGAGGTGTGTGTTTGAACATGTATGTGATTTTCGCTGCTCTGCAGGTATCTCGGGGGAAACAGAATTGCTGTGGTGGAGGGCTTAGAGCAGCTCCATCAGCTCAAAGAGCTTCATGTGGAGAATCAAAGACTGACACCGGGGGAAAAGTTGCTCTTTGACCCCAGGACTCTCGACTCCCTCGCTGTATGACCTATTTTTACTCTGTTCGGCTCACTAATAGTATCAGAAAAAAACATCCCCCACACTTCCAAATAATTTAAGTTATCCTTGGTTGATTCATTATACGTTTTTAAGTTATCAGAAGACCAGACGAAGGTCTGACATTCACTTTTCATGCACAAAGATGTGTGTGGGCTGTCAACCCATGTGTAGGTTATCACATCCAGTGAAAGAGAGATCTGAGATTTCCCCTGATCCGTGTAAGAGCAATATTGTGCAGGGTTTGATGATGTCAAAGAGATCTCTGTTGCTCCCTCTGGTCTGACAAATCAGTTGAGTCTGTTTGCTTCGTTTACTGCCCATGCTATGGATAAACACACCAGAAGTCTCAGCTTCTTGTTTGTTTAGATAAATTAAAGAAATTGCTGTGCAAATTTAAAGAGTTCCAGCGTTTTATAAATGAGCCATTGTGAAACTTCTAACCAGGGTGAACATTTTGCAACTGCACCACACACACACATATATATGTAAAGACAACATATCCACATGCTTAAGAGTGCTTACAAGCAAATAAAGAGATAAAAGTAAATGTAGTTTGGACCCACTAGTACTGCTTCCTTTAAGCTATGATATATGGTATTGCAGACATTTTCTTTGGGTGGGTGCAAATGATTTTTGCCTTTTCTTTGGAAGTTGCGTTGCATATTTGAATACCTGTAGTTTAATATCAAGTTGATTTGACCATAAAAAATATGTTTCATATATACGTTATAGTCCAGGATCTGTTTGTAGTAGTCTGTCATTGTACTGACTGTAACATGAACTCTTTTCTTTACATTAATATGAATTCTGTAAATTCTTTGTTCAGGAATCTCTGTGTGTCCTGAATATTAATAACAACAACATCGATGATATCAGAGACCTGGCGGTGCTGAAGGAGCTCCAGCATTTTTCTGCTGCAGACAATAAGCTGTGCAGTATTGAGGTAAATATACGTTTTCAGGACTTACTTGATGTCATTCAAGGCTCCTGCTGCAGTGTGACTCAATTAGAAAGTGAGTGCACGTGAAGTCAAAGTAAATACTACCCCTTCACAGCAACTATGCATGCCTGATCAGGTCAGCATTAACATTGTTCCATGGCTTTCTGCACTGATGTGTGAAATGATATGGATAGCGGGGTTGTAAGGAACTAAATCCTGCAAATCCCGCCAGAGCTTCCCAGTCTCCACGACTCGCACAGGGTCAGAATTATTCAACAAATCAGCGAACCATTCCCCTGAGAATTTTCTCGCTGACAGCTTCAAACAAGCACAAGTTTCTCCCGTTCCTTGGAAGATTGATTTTTCCTCTCTGCCTTGGAATCGTCTATTTGATGTCCCAAACCCCCGCTGTATCACTTTATGAGATTTATTAGACTCCCTGACGCTGTGATGGCAATGATATCTCTGTTTAAACTTATCTGTTAACTGAAAAAGTTGATGGCTTTATTTGAAAGGGTGTAATTCTTGCTTCTCATTGGCATTTAATAGCAGGATGACGCAATGAAAGCACTTTGTAGTTGACTTTACTACCTTCTTAAAACAGGGGACTTTCTTTGGAGATCGTTGATGCAGGTAATTGTTGTACACGTGTCATTTTTTTTAGCAGATGTCTCCTATAATTTATACAACCCGTCTGCCACTATCGATTGCGCAAAGACAGCCCTCCAAAGGATCAATTTTTTCTTCTGCACCATTTGGTCAGAGTCCAGAGGAAACATTATGGATTTTTAAAATAGATTATGACAGGCAGTCAGCCTGGGTGACAAATGGGGAGCATCTTCTGAGGCAGTTAGCTGTGCGCGGGGCAGAGAGGACAGGGGGAATCGAAGCTCTGGTCAAATACAGGTTCATAACTGGCCCATCATTAGTGGAAGTGAGAGAGCCGGCCAAGCTCAGTGAGCATTCAGCCTCTGCTGTTCTCCACGCCCCCGCGTGGGGGGCAATTTGGCACTGGGCTCCTCTTCAGTGAGGGCCTTCTGAGTGACGGCCCTGACACGATCATTTATCAAAGCCTGGGAGCGCGTGGTGCTCAGGGGTCCCCCTCTGAACTGATTGCGGCTCAAGCTGGAAAAGTGGAAGCGCTTTGGCCAAGACAGGAAGGCAATGAACAATCAGAGCGTGTCCAGAGAGTATTCATATTTCCAGGCTTGGATTAATGTGCCTTTAGATAAACATACAACTGCAGGCTACTCGCTGGAGGAGCCAGCCTCACACTGCCCCAGGAGAAAACTTGTAGTTACATGACACCGGCGACACTGTTTATTAAAACAGACTGATGTGTTGTTTATGCACTTTCTATTGGCCCTTATACTTCATATTACCATTCACTCACACCTTTCTTTTTTTCCAATGATCATCTGAATAGCAATCATAAGATTGCATTGTATTTGTTTTAAACAAACTGGGCTATTGTTTGATGTGTAGACGATAACCTTAGAGACACAGTGTTTCCAGTAGAATAATTAGGGATTCAGACACAACAGATTATAGCAGATTTCCTGCTCTGTGTTTATTTTCAGGAGCTAGAAGATGTGTTCAGCCACTGGCCTCAGCTGTTTCTAATGGATTTGAGTGGAAATCCTGTGTGTAAAAAACCAAAGTACAGAGACCACCTGATAACCGTGTGCACAAGCCTCGGTAAAATAATAATCATTTATTTGCTCAGTTTACTTTTAATGTGAAAATACATTTTTATTATTTTGCTGTGACTTAAATTTAGGAAACACTCTTAAGGATAAAATCAAAACATTCACAATAGTTCATTTTATGTTTTTATTTTTAATGTTTGTTTGGTTAAAACATTTCTTATAGAGGCTCTTGATGGAAGGGAGATTAATGACTTAACCAGAGAGTTTCTTATTAACTGGAAAGCATCCAGGGAGGCCAAGAAGAAAAAAAATAATAAGCATGATGTCTGGAGCACTCATCCCTTATTCTCTAACAAGTAAGTTACTATATTTGTACATTTATTTTAAAAATCCACCAGCCTTGTTTACAGTAATTTTTTACCTCCTTTTTTTGCTATTTAATTCTCCCTTTCGTCTTTGCATGGTCCATTAAGTCACTTCTTTGCTTTAGTAAGAGTACTGTGGATCTGCTAATATGTATAACACTACTGGAAAACCATACTATCAGTTTTTAGATTAATGTAGAAATCACAAAAAAGTCTGAATTGAGTTTTACACAAATTCTTAAGGCCGCTGGGTGAGTTCACACCCATGCAAATTTCAGTAGTCGTAGCAGTACTTGGCATTGTTTATATTTCAGATGAATTTAACATGGGTCAGGATCTGCAGCCTGGTCACAGCCACGCTAACATGCAGAGGTGGAAGCCACAGCAGTCTCTCAGGTCCAGTATCACAGTTTAAAAAAGCCTACATTTGGCACATTTTGTTATGACTTACTAAATTATTCAACTGCAGACTGAATTCAAGTTATCAGTAATAACTGCTGATGGTAGGCTGACCCCAATTATTAAATTCCCCCCCCCCAAAAAAAGTGAAAATTGGTAGATAAATTCATATTTTATTGTAAGAGTCAGTTTTGCTTCATTCTCCTTCTCCTTCCTATCTTTTTTTCTTGAAAACCTGAAAGGAACAATCATCAAAGACAAGATCAAAGACATTTCAGTTTAGCCATAAAATTATTATAGAGCTAAGATTTATTTGTCAGCCTCTGATTTTTTTTCTCTCCCTCTCTCTTATCTTCCAGGGCAGAAAAATTCCAGTTTCTGTAAATGGACTTGATCTTTTGGCTGTCTCATCAGCCGTCTGCAGTCGTGTGGTTGTTTTAAGACAAACCTACAAGTGCACCAAAATCTTCACCCACGACTAACCGTGCTTGTGCCTTGTTTATCCATCTTGAATATTATAGCTGCAAAATTGCAGGCAACTCAGAGTCACTGCAGCTTCCTTCACCTATGGCATGTTTTTACAGCATATTCTAAAGTGATTTCATTATATTGAAATAATAAGTAACTAAAATTAATAACCATTGTGGGGAAAAAATAAAGAAATTTATTTAATGTTTTTTACAGCTGTTTTATTGATAATGGCTTTTTTTTTGGGGGGGGGGGGGGGGGGGGGGGGGCTGATGATTTAAATAATTTGTCCAAACCCAAACTGCTAGTTGCTATACATTTCCTGTGATGTCATTTTTCTTCTAAATGCATGTCAGCAAATAAGTGACCCTGGAGATGCAGAGTGGCACAATCTAAATGATCGCTCTGCTTTATTATTACAAGTCTTTACATTATCCAAAACTAACAGCGTGTGCTTCTATTTAAACAGTCGTGATAAATGATTCAGTCCTCTTTTATAACATATAAAGCCGCGACGCGGACGTATTTGGTCTCATCGTGGTTACTTTGAGTTTTTGGGGAGCCACGTGGGTGCGTAACCCTGAAAGATGCGGGATAATTAGGGAAACAAGCTTACTTAACCTTCCCTTACTTCTCCTTATAATTAGTGGCCCGAAGCAATACTGTTACCCCATCCTTACAAAAACAATGTTTATTAAGAACACTCCGAGGACACACATATTATGAATAATTCCTTTCATTAATTTGCCGACATCTCTGTTTGGAGCCCTGAAAATCAGAGTGATTAATTTATGAGTCTCACAAGAATTTCCTCAACGCCTGCCTGTTGATTGCAGTGCTGGAGTTTATTTATTAGCTGTTCCAATGAGCTTGCAATTCAAGACACTCTGGCAATTCGTCACATGTTTTGCATATCACCTTACCCTTGTCAGTTTGGCTTCATGGTCTATTGCAAATAGCGTTTTGGTAGACCAGCCTTTTGTTTCTGACCTTAGGAGCATATTTGAGGTAATTGTGACCAAACTTCTCCCCAATGCCACTTTCTTTTTTTTCTTTTTTTGGTGATAGGCTTATGAAGAAAATACAGTGTCAGGTTCGCAGCCAATTAGAGTGGGATACGGCCTGCACATATCGGAGCTGAAGCAAAAGAGAGCCCTGCCTCTGGCGTTGAAAACGAGCCTCTGCTGCCCCCAGACAGAAATAAGTTGGGAAGGGGGAAAGAGCAGCCTTTTCTCCGCTGCGAGCGGGTGTTATGGGTCGAAAGATTAATTACGTCGGAGTGAAATACTTGTCCGCCGCTTTGTGTGTCCAATAAATTAAGGGCTCCCGAGACTTACGCACACAGGTGAAGTGTTGGATGTGCGTACACGGGGACTGCAGCGCAGTGTTTCTGCATACTTTATAAGGATAAACTGGACTTTGAAAGGGACCTCTTCTACATTGGCGAGCAAATTCTCCGACCTAACGACGTCTTCTTTGGGTTGCCTTCATGTCGTTTTTTGAGGCAGAGCCTTTGAGAAGTACCAGAGGTAAACTCCATATCAGACTACCGAACAGATAAGGCTCTCATGCCGGGAAAGACTTCGTTTGGAAATCTTCTGAACATAAATTTATGTCAGTGCAACTAGACAGCTGTCAGTTTTTTTGGATTAGGTTTGTTTTTTGTTGTTTTGTTTTTCTTTGATGCTGAAAGATTTTTAGACTTGAAGTGTGTTTCCTGTTTTATTTGCAGCATCATACAGTTTGACCTTTAATCACAGAACTTAACTTATGGATATATATAAATGCAAAAGGCAGCAACTTGAATAGTGTAGATAAGAATAAATGTTTAAGTTCAAATTAGAACATTTGCTACAGAACAGCGGACTCCAATAAATATTCAAATTTGTCTGTAAAATGGCTGAAAGTTACAGCTAGAGTTCAAATAAAATGTGCAACTGCAGTGGGCAGGTATAGGCTAACCTAAAACCTCTTCATCCAGGTCAGTAAGTGCACCCCGATGGTTGGAAGACAGGCGCTCCGAATGGACAGCGGTAATTGCTCCGGAGCAGTGGTGGATGACAGTCCAGGATCCAGCCCGAGCTCCAGCCCGAGTCCAGACGGTCGTCGTCAGGAGCTCCACCGGGCCAGAGTGCTCCAGAGCGGCGGGATCGGCGGCAGAGGACGCCCGGCAGCAGCGAATGCGGCGAGGGAGAGAAGCCGGGTACAAACGCTGAGGAACGCCTTCCTGGAGCTTCAAAGGACTTTGCCGTCAGTGCCGCCGGACACAAAGCTGTCCAAACTCGACGTGCTGATACTGGCCACCACCTATATTGCCCATCTGACTCGAACTCTGCAGGAAGAAGGCACAGAGGAAGGAGAGGGCACGAAACAAACAGAGGCGTTACACTCACTGAAAGGCGAAGGCTACCTGCACCCGGTGAAGGTCAGTGTTAATAAGCATTAATCACTAGCGATCTAGTTTTGTTTTCAATTCTTCATTAATTGTTTTATTCTAAAATTATTTTGGTCATCATGTTCTGTTAGAAATTTCTCACTTTTTAAAATTCAAGAAGTTAGCACAGCCTTTATCCTATAGATGCAGAAAATTCTGTGACACCACCGAGCTCTGTTTTTAGAAATAATTTTACCAATTTAAATATTTCGATTTATTAGTTTCTGTTTTCCCCTACAGAAATGGCCAATGCGATCCAGGCTGTACGTTGGAGCAACCGGGCAATTCCTAAACACTTCAAGTCCTTCAGAGTCAGAGGATCAAGGCCCATCGTCGTCCACCTCCCAGTAAAATAGGCTTAATTCATTTGTACCGAACAGCTTCGTTTTGTGCATGAGTTCGTGCTTTACTTCGGAAGCAGCACATGATTGTAGAACAGCTCCCACTAAAGCACCGCAAATTAGGAAGACCTTGTAAATTAATATATTACGTGAATTTTATTGTATAAATTTTGAGAAAGCATACATTATATTTCTGTGTGTTATTTCGACTAATCCTGCCTGCATTGTGCAGCTCCACACACGTCCCAGGTATATTTACAGAGACTCCTCGGGGCAACGAGCCCGTCATGCTTGAGTGTGCACTTTCAGCTGAGACATTTGCACTAAATGCATGTGTGAATAACTTAACATCTGTCATGTGAAGTGGTCTGTCAGGGAGCCCACAATGCAGGCTCCGAGTCTCATGTTCCTCCTTATTTTTTACATGCATGGGTGTAAATGTGTTTGTGAATAAATTACTTGACAATGAAAGAAGATATGTCTCCAAGGTTTGAACGATAGAAAACATTTTAAAGGTGTTCCAATTATTATTATTATTATTATTATTATTATTATTATTATTATTATTATTATTATTATTACTGATGGTATTTGCTGGACAGTGATTGTGGTTTTTGTGGTCTCTGAACAGTCACTGTAATTGTGTGACTGTAGGTTTTAATCAAATCCATCTGTGGTGTTCGATTAAGAATTTGGAGATAACACAAATTTCACTGATGACTATACAGAAACTTTTTAACTTGTCTTGCAGCTGATTTTAGAAATCCGACTGGCTAAAAGGTCTATGTAAACAATAATAATTGGTATTATTTTTTTTATAAAATATAAAAAAATACGATATATGAATGCATAATTTATAGTGTTAGTAAAAACAATTACAATCCATACAGTTTAAAAGGGATGACTGAAGTGTTATGATAAGTGTTATAATACCAATTTCGTCACTCAAAATATCTCTATTGGTGACTCTGTTAGACTAATTAATCGGATTTCATGATGTAATTTTTTTAATATTGATAAAGGTATGTGGAAATCCCTTTAGGCTACAATGGAACAAATGACGATATTTCCCTAATTTAGCCAGTGTGGATTAAATAAAGAAAGAGCATAGAAACAGAAATTATGATTTTTATTTTTTTATTTTTTTTTGCTGTCACATGTCCGGATCATCAAGTTACATACCCCTCTTTGTTTGTTTTTTGTGTTTGTTTGTTTTGTTTTTTTAATTCACTTTTATTCATTTGTTTTATGCTCGGCCTTCTGTTCCTTCTTCAGTAATCAGACATATTACACAGGAACGTGCATATACAAGTACATAGAAGTAGTTCCAAATTCAGAGCATCGTACCTTCCTGAAAAAACGAAAAGTGGCCATGATTGTACAGCTTCATTAAAAGCTCTAAAGTACATTATATTAAATGGAAAATGAACAATAATAATAGATTTAATGTAAGTTTTGATGCACACACACACTTGCTTTGTCTCTTTTCTCTCTCAGATCTATTTTTTTAACTGAATACAGCGCTGGTATTACTATGTTTATTTATTTATTTATTATTCCATTTGCCTCTTGGATTGCCCCCCCCCCCCCCCCCCCCCCCCCCACACACACACACACACACACACAACTTTACATGGGCCCGTGAGCGCATGCCCAGAATGACCATCGGTCAGAATACAGAGTGACGATAACTGAAAAAAATCACCACATATGTATATGTCTTTACAGGCCATCATGATTATTATTAAAACTTTATGCAATTCAGTGCATAAATAAGAGCACTTTAGATTTTAAAAAGAAGCTTAAAAAAATGCTTCGCTGTGCGCTTCGCATGCTGCACTGCGCAGCTGTGGCGCGCAGAAACAGGAGGTCGGACCGGAAACTCTTCCTCTTCTCCTGGAGATGGCTGCAGAAGGCAGTGCGGCGTTTCAGCTCTTCTCAACATTTAACTTCTTCGCGATTCAACGCGTAGGTAAGCATTAGGGACACGGTTGTGTACGTTTGCATAGCTTAAAAATGGACCATCAGTCAGCGTGTTTTCAAGCTGAATATGAATTTGCTCTTGAAACAGGCCATTAGTCGGTAGCATGAAGCTAGTTAGCTACTCAGCCACGTGGGTGAAAGGAGTACAGCGTAGCTTTCCTCCTCTCGCTTTACTGTTTCTCATCATAGTAAAAACACTAAACGGTGTTTCATTCCATTTGTATAGTAAAGCTAATCTGGCTCCTGATTTTGAGCATTGCACCAACTCTGTCCTTACAAAAACACGTTAGTGTGTTGGTAATAAAATACCATGAATCATTTCACGTGGCAGACATTTTTATTTCTCGTCTCCCAGTCCCACGAACTCATTGGTTCCAGTTTACAAATGTGAACACGTTAGGCTCACAAGAAACACGTGGCGTGTGAAGTATTATTTTGCAGATCTGTGGATGTATGCCTGCGTAAACTAAAAACGAAGCTGAAATGATGGCGAACTAATATTAGATATTAAGTTGGGGCAAACTTCTGGTTACTTCTGGTTTCTTGGTTGCCTAAAAGCAAGTGATAGCGTATTTAAAAAGTTTGCATTTTCACCTCAAATGTAATATTGGGGATTTGTCTTCCTTCGCCACCTTTGTTCATTGGTGTGCATGTCTCGTTATAATAGACAGGTCTCATCCCTGAAGTAAAGTAATAAATCATTTTTCTGGACTCACTGTCATTCAGCATCTTACTGAACGCTACGTCTAGTCTTGTCAAGGGGTCAGCAGAAGAGCTGCTGGTCAGGGAATTACCACCTCTCATTAGTTCACTGGGGAAAGTCATCAAGGCCCCAATGAAGACATAAGGTTATGGCAGAGGTCGTGACCTGCTGTTGAACCCATTCTCAGACATGCGGTGTTAGCCATGCTCCTCGGCTGTGTTATTTTGCAACCTTTGACCTTCAGGTGATCAGTCATCTGTTCTCGCCGTATTGGCTTTTCTTTCAGTACATTTTATTTATTCAAGCTGAAAATCAATATCCCATCACTCCTGAGAGCAATTAGTTGCAAGGTTTGGAAAAGTTGCAGTGACAGACTTTCACTGATCTTGAGAGGTGGTTGGGCTGTATTTCTGTTGAAAGGGAGTAACTACTTGATTTAAAAACTTAACATTAGAGCGAACTATTAGGCTGGTCCTTAATAAAACCAAAAGATCATACTAAACTAACTCATATTTATTTTTTTATTTCAGATGCCATGCTGCTGCAAATAACCTGATGTCTTCACTGTGTTGACCCTTTAAGGTGAGCGCTGAAATATTTGACCATATCTAAGTTTTGGTTTAACTGTAGCTCAGTCCGGCTGCTGGAATAGTGATGAGTTCACATTTTTGCCGTTTACCCGTCAGACAATAACATGGTGAAACTGTGACTAACTGAATAGCCAGCATAACATCAGACAGCCTCATATTTGATTTGTATGAAGAGATTTTCAGGAAGTTCATGTCAGTGGTTTATTTTGCTTCAGGTCTCATGCTGTGGTTGCAGGAGAGGCACGAGATGCCTAATCCTTTGTCTCCTTTCCCTGAGGACAGGTTAGTGGTTTCACAACAGTAAAATAGAAACATGAGTAACTGCAGTAATTGTTGCAGATCTTGTCTGCTCATACTGATTCAGTGGTTAAAATGATTCCCAAACAACAAGTTATATTAATTTGCTTTGCGGCAGCTATTCTGTAGCTGCAGCTGGAATAGTGATGAGTTCACTTCTTTCGCCGTTTACCCATCAGACAATAAAGTGGTGAGATTTGTGACTACTGAATTACCAGCTGCAGGCTTTGTGTCACCTTGTTTACCCCATTTTTTATTTAATACAGAAATAGTTTCACACATAGCCAGAAAATTTCATCCTGCCAAACTTGGCATTTACTTTCCATTTAGCAATTTTGTTGTTTGTTTTTTTTTTAATCTAAATTCAGTTGACTTCCTCTGAAATTCTTCAGTCTTGAGCCTATTATTTCTACATTACCTGTATCTAAAATTACACTGTGTATTGTTAATTCTGCAGATAAACAGCAGCAGCAGTAATGGAGCTACACAGTGACTGGCAGTGATTTCATGCCTTTCCTGGTAAGTAAAGCCAGTAGTAGACGGTGTATTCAGGAGCTTGTGTTCTAATGGCCCTTTTCCTCTAGTACCTACTTGGCACGCCTTGGCTAGACTGGGATTTTAGGAGTTTGCATTACATGGTAGTACCTGGGATCAGGTACATTTTTAGTACCTACCCAGTCGGGTTTCCAGTCCAAAAATATGACGTCAACAGACAGAATACCACTAATTGGCCAGTCAGTAGTGTCACTCAGTAAGTCATAAAAGTGACTTCTTCCATTTTTGAAACCTGCCAATGAGGGAAATGGCTTCACAGAAACATACACTGTGGTGTTTTTGTCATATACAGATGTCATTACTGGACTTTCAGATGCGTTGCTATAATGACTGCAGGCACATTTGGTAGGATTCAGTTGTAATGGAAAGCGTCTGAAACTGAGTCGAGTTGAGCCGAGTAGTTACTAGTGTAAAAGAGGCATAAATGGCCAGCTTACTTCACTGGTATGTCTGCTGATGTAACTTGTAATGATGAGTTCACTTTTTCGCCGTTTACCCATCAGACCAAAATGGGCTGCTGAGAATGTGACTAACTGAACTTAAAATTATTTTTAAACCCACATATATCATTGATTCTCATTTGACTGACTATATACTGTATATTTGTTAGATGTGCAAGGTTTTGGAAACACTTGAATGACCTGGGAGTACACAGAGTGGCCACAATTGAAAGGTAAGTAACAGGTTCTACCCCTGTCACTTTGGTTTTTCAGACCTGCACATGCCACATTGAGCTCATTTTTCCCCCCTTTTTGCTTACAATTTAAAAATGGATAGTTACTACTTTTTCTTTCTTTTTTTCTTTTTTTTTTTGTTATGCACAATTGGTGGGGGATTTGTCTGCAAGAAAAATATCTTGACTTAAGTGTATTTTGGATATTTAATCTTGGATGCAATATTTTCAAACATGTACTGTATTCAGATTTTGGGTAATGCTTACAGGACCCCCTCCATCTTTTACCTGCATTCAGCACATATTTATTTGTTTGGTTGTATTTGATTAGTGTACAGATTTGAAATGTAAAAATAAAGGAGTTTAATCTTGTGTTGCCTACCTGCATTTTGTTAAACAACCTAGAGAGGCTTCACTCTTCTGTAATGTATGTGTCTGCTCCAGGTGCGTTGGTGTAGATGAACCGTAAGATAAGCTGATGGAGCTCATCCAGAGCAGCGTCTCGCTTGCACAAACCATCCACATCTCTCAGGTCACAAGGAAACACTGGATCGGGTGGAATAATGAGAGCAGAGGCGCCTGTATGAAGAAGAGAAAATCCTGAATATATTGTATATTATGTTGGTGTTTGATGCTTTATTATCTTGAGTGTTATATATTGATCAATAAAATGAGCCATGCTTATGAACAGAACCATCGAGTAATGTCATTAAATTGCTAAGTATTTACTTTTTAGTGTTATGAGGAGGTGTGAGAATTTAAAAATGAAATAAATACCATGCTTGAGTGAGACTGAGCTTTCACAAAGGAGTACAGCGATCACGGCGTCCTGCTCTAGTACTTGAGTTCTAAGACATAGCTTGCAATGGGCCTCAGCCAAAGAGATCCTGTGACAAAATGAATATACAATGTGAATGTCTGCCTCTGTATTCAGTAAGACCTTTCTAATACACTGTAGGACAAGTAATCAATAAAAATGTTACATTTCAAATGTAAATGGATAAATCAAGACTGGCTGTATATGTACAGTATAATGTGGCCTGCTCTGTTTGGCCTTCTCACTGAGAACATTTATTTTCATAGTTTTAGCTGAACATAAAACGTGTCACCACAGTGGGAAAGATTTGTAAACATTTGTCAAAGTTGCATGAAAAATGGTCATCTACGAGCAGCAATAGAGTGGGCTTGCACCACCTGGTGGATGAAGTTGACATTACAGCAGACTTTGACCTCTGCAGTTTAATATGCAGAAAGTAGAGATTGAATGTAAAAACCCAGTAAAGCACTTACAGCAGTTTGATAGAGGCTACAGACATGTTGACACAATGACCCTGTGATCGCACTCTGCGGCTCGCCATGTAGTAACCATGGATTATTTTCTCTGCTGCAGGGCTGAGCTCCACTTGCAAACCTTGTGCATGGGCCACCAGCTGAAGAATATAATAGTATATTAGCAATATAACATAATTTATAATGTAATAGTAATAGAACATATTTGTTAACCTCCTGATAGTCTTGAGTGGAAAACTCCCAGCAGGGTGGGTCATGGGGTTTTCCAGACTGTACTGCATGCTGGAGGGTGTGGACAGTCTGGG
Source organism: Pelmatolapia mariae (assembly GCF_036321145.2). Taxonomy (NCBI): domain Eukaryota; kingdom Metazoa; phylum Chordata; class Actinopteri; order Cichliformes; family Cichlidae; genus Pelmatolapia; species Pelmatolapia mariae. The sequence continues at coordinate 20,354,794 of NC_086235.1, read as the reverse complement.
CAAGCAGGGCCTGCTCTCCAACCCTGTCTCTACACTCAATGACAAGGCCAAAGGCATCTGCCAACTGAGCTGGTACAGCACCCATCTCCTGCTCACAGTAAAGAAAGCTGTCAATAAACCTTTATTTTAATGGTTACATTTCATTATTTACCCCTTGCCTACAAAAAGAGCAAGACAAACCACTGATTATTCTCAAGGGTTCTGCTGTGAAGTAATATTGCCTGGGCAGGGCACTTCCTTCAAGAGCACTAAATTGTCTCAATTTCCTGTTTTGCCTGTAGCACCAACAAACAGCATCTAAGCTGAAGGAAAGGGGCCTTTTTAAAAAAACAAAAAAAAAACCTGTGTAATACGCAAAATAAGTTACAAACATAAATCTAAACTTAGACCCAGTAAAGCACATTCATACAACAATAACTTGATGGAACTGAACTCACTGCTGTTCCCAGTGCGCTACAGTCAGCCCTCCCAGATCGATGGGAGGAGTCTGTGACGGCCCAGAAGCTACATTGGACTGGAAAGGAAAGCTGCTGGTCTGCATCCTCACCATATTTCTTTCCAGGGATGAACACTGATAGTGTGCGGGTCTCCATAACTGGAAACATTTTTGTTTAAAAAAGATCCATGATTTTTATAGCTGACATCCTTTTAAGGTTATTGTAGCACTTAATTCGTTACCTGACTTAATGGAATCCAACTTGTCCTTTCTGTAATAGCTCAGATCTCCCAACATGCAAACACCCCCAGTGGCTAGCAGAACAGAACCAGCATGGATGTTAGCAGTACCTGCCCCATGTTCATCCCGGGACAGGCATGCAAACATCTCCCCCGTGGCCTGATGCCTGATCCCACGATAGGCCAAACTCAAGCTGTATGTCATCAATCTAGCACAAAAGGATAAGATGATGGATGGATAATGAGGACGATTTGATCATAAGTGTGGTACCTAGTGGGTCCATTTAGGTAAATGGACTGGTTCTTAAATAGCACTTTTCTATTCTACTTGAGCACTCATAACGCAAGCATGTGGTTACACACTGCTGTGTGATGGTTTGTGACCAAGCTCGTGCCCAGCATGAGGAGGAGGTGCCAGGGCTGTTGTGGCTGTTCATGGTTCTTCCACATGTTACTGAGGTCGTGGTTTGTTAATTAACAAATTGTTAAATTGCCATTATGTCTTCTTTCTTAAGACTTCAATCATCCAGTCCAATAAACGATACCAAACAAGAGTAAATAGCAGAAAAAGCTGTTTGGCATTGGCAAACAAGATTTGGCAAGTTTTTCATGGGCACAACCCACAAATGCATTTCCTTACAAACGTGGCACCATTTAAGGGGAAATAAACAGGCTTTCCAACAGTGTAAGATTTATTGCCAAGAATCATTGTTACAACACAGAAATAACTGATCAAACACAAAATTTCCTTACTTTTTGTTCTAAGTATACATCCCTGTTTAGGATGCAGTAGGTTTCAGGATTCAGATCATTTAAATTTGTTTACCTGTCGAGTATAAGCGTGTCAGTGGTGACAACAAGGAGATCCAAGTTGTGAAACGTGTCCTTTTCATCTATTCTGGTCTGCACCAAGCTAAGCAGCAAGCTCAGCTTCAGAGTGTCGTACAAGCCTTGAGGAGCCACGTCCAACCCAAAGCAGTGAGCTACAATTGCGGAGAACCTCCACGGAGACGAGGCCGTTCCCTTCAACAGCTCCTGGAAGCGGGCACTGACATTACAGTCACCTGTAAGTTGAGTTGTAAAAGATGGTAAGTCTTTTAATATAATTTAAAAATATAAAACTAAAGATGTCACTGTATGAAGACAAATTTAATATATCTGCTATTCATTCTGTAATTTTAATGGGAGATAATTCACAGGCTTACACGCTGGTTCCCACGGCTGGACACTATTTGCCTCCACACTCCAGGTAATGTTGGGCCACTGGTGCACATGTGCAGGAATGCCCAACACCCGGTAATATCGCCCGATTCTCATGGAGTTACACAGCTCGTCTACATGAGTAGGGGAAACAAAGCATTAACACTCAAAGGAGTTGTTCTCGGCTGCCCAGTGATTACTAAAGAAACATGCATGCCACCTACAAGCCACTGCCAAGAGAAACAGAGTGAGGCCTTCAGAACAAAGATTTCACTGTGTGCGAACTGCACAGCCAGCTAATGAGTGTTCTTTGCACTTATTAACATATATGTTTAGTAACGGGAGCTCGCTGTATTGAATTCCTCCACAGGACTGGGTCAACAGAATATGTTAATCCTGCTGCAGAGATTTGCTAAGCTCTCAGGGGTGCTGGCGGGACAATGTTATTCGAGGGGACAGAAACACTTAATATCCTACCATGAGGCACCGTGCTCAGCCGGCTGCACTAAAATCTATTTATTTGAACTCTCCCCCACCAAGTTTGTGTTTCAAAGCGAACCTCGTTTAACAAGCCAGAGAAAATTAATGGCAAACCTCAATACATTTGACTGTAAATATAAGCCATTATAACCACATTTCTCAAGAGTAATGGATTAAAATCTTATTTTCCAAACAAAACAATAAACTTGCATTTTGAGGATATTAATCTGCAGTGCAGCTTGATTTTAAATGCTTCAGTTTACAAATGAAAACCAAGCCTTTTAACCAAGGAAAAAGGATTAATCACCTTACAGGGTGGGGGCAGAGTCTTTTCAAATAACAAGCTATTTGGTTTTCTGCTGCGTGGTTCAGATGTTTTATAGCGAAGATTTGTTTTTGTTATGGAGCTGTTCTCTGAATCAAAAAGCCAAGGTGCACAAAGTCCTGTTTGAACCAGCAGATCAGTGCTGACCTTCACGAAGGAGCCGTCACACTCAGAACTGTTGGTGTTATGATTTGTATCGTCTGTTTTAGGATTAGGCTACTCTGATGTAAACGTTTGGTAATGCAATGTGTTTCTGCTCTTGGGTATTATTAAGTGTGATCATGATGTATTGTAATGCATGCTAGTGCATATTTTTCATCTTCTGCCACTGCCTTCACCACTCCCAAAAAAAGCTATGAGTTTTCTTCTCCATTATTCACGCTGCTAAAAACAGTTGCACACTGCAGACTGTAGACATACCTCTGAGAAACAGGGTAACAGACTGGTATCTCATTGAGCTTTGCTCATGGCCTCTTAGAACATCCAGTGCTTTGAAATGGATCAGCTCCACCAGCTGTTTGTCTATATCCAATAAAAGACACATACATAATTACTGTGCAAAAGTCTGGAGCCACTTTATATATTGCAAGGAAAATGGGAAATAGGCACAATGATTTACTGAAACATGGGTAAACATACATTAGAAATACAGCATATTAGGCAGCAACAAATTTCTTATAATTCCAGACAGATCACAGCCTGGAATCTCTTAGGCAGCTTTCTTGTCATTTCTTTAAGTAGTCTTCAGGATTCGTTCTCCAGGCTTCCTGATGGACATTCAAAGCGCTTCTTTGGATGTTGGCTGCATTTTTGTTCCATTTTCTCTCAAGATGATGCCACACTGCTTCAATCATTTTGAGGAACACTGCTTCAATCATTTTGAGGACCGGGTTCTGGAGAGGCCAATCTATGACTGGCAGTTTGTTTGGGACCATTGCCATGTTAAAAAAATGAAACAGCTGCCAGTGAGATGGGTTCCAGATGCCACTGCATGGTGGAATAAAGTCTGATGTAACTTTTCAGCATTTATAATTGCTTAAATTTGATAAGATCCCCAACACTACTGGCTGAAATGTAGCCCCAAACCATGACATAGCCTCCACCGTGTTACTGTGGCTGTTTTCAGCTGATTTTGTTGATGCAAAAATACTATTTTATATCTTTCAAACTGTGTTATTGTTGCATTTTTCATAGATACACTTAAAAAAATGAATAAAATTTGTTTTTTTGTAAAAGGCTGCCAGTAACATAGTGTCTAAATATAAATTTAAAATTGGCTTATTACCAAGTTTTGTTGTATGTGTATACAGGACGTGACCCAATATGCTTGAATAATTTATAGTTCAGTGTTAGGTGATTTAACAAACAGAAAACAAACAAAACAACATTCCTATGAAAATGGACAGATACAAGTATGGACCTAAAACTGAGTGAAAAAGCAGCCAATGTCCAAAGAAAATCTTTGAAAGACCTTCAGAGAGCACAAGCAAAAAAAAAAAAAAATCACAAGAACGTCTGGCTCACTGGAAGCAAAACATAAAGAAATGAGGGGCTGACCTGATATTTTTGCAGTAGTAATATGTTAAAATAAAACCTTACAATGCACTGCAGCATTCTGAATCAATAGTACCTCCTAAAACTCTAAACTTCACATCCTCTTTCAATTGGGAGCTGCACATCATGCAGCTGAAGTCGTTTCTCACTGTGGCTGACTCTGTTGCTCCGGGTGCGTGCACTCGAATGTGGTGAAAACCTACAAGCAGCATCACAGAAATGAGAATTTATATACTGCATTTGTCTTAGTCTGACTTAAAAACCACAGAGTATGTGTATGTACTGCAGTACCTGTAGAGCAGGGGCAGTCATCATCAGTGCAGAGGAACCTTGCCCCCTGGGTGTACTTTGTGACCCTTGTCATGGCAATGACCAGGCCCTCCATGGAGACAGGCCTCAAAGGGCGACATAAACGAGGAAAACTGGAAAGGTCCAGTGTGTACTCGGGGAATGGAGGCAGGTGTGTGAACTTCAAAATAACATTCACCTCAAAAGAAACACACACACATCGTTAGAGGACAGAGGCATCATCTGATTTATTACACTAGGAAAAGCCCAGGTGTATTAATGAAGGCTGTATTCCCTTTAGGAGTCATTGTTTACTGGGACAGTAAACGGAAACGAGCCCTTCACTTGTGGATTTATACAAAACAGTATTGTTTCGGTGAAAGGGGAAGCGGTTGTTTATTCATACCTGACTCTCCATGTGTATTTTTTCAATAAGTGAAAGGGTCTTTATAGCCAGGAAGCAAACCTAAATGAGGAATTGGTTAAATATAGTTAAGCTGACAGCAAAAATGTAGCTACGTTTCATTTTTGCCCACAGTATTCACTTACAGACTGAAACAAAGCCGTGGCTTTCAGGGGGTCATGGAGAACACAGTCCCCCAGTACAGGATCCAGCTCCAGCACATCGGCGGGATTAACACCGATACAAAACCTGTACACCGCCTCGATCTGCTGGGAGCCTGAAAATGACCGTTAGCAAAGTTAAAAACTCGGTGATTTTAGCTGTCATGGCTGCCTTAGAGCGGAACCTCATACCGTTAAAATGTTTGCAGTTTTCGCAAAGTTTCTTAAGACCACCGCTTCTGTCTAAGTACACCAAAACCGATTCTTTCAGCGATAAAATGTCAGCCATTTTTAAAAACAAATTATATCATGAAGACGTTTAATGTTGGTTAGTCCGGGTTCAGCGGGGGTGCTAACTTCAACAATATGACGTAATAATTTTTTTTTAATTTATAACTGTACATACAGAAAAACTAAAAAATATATATAGTTTCAGTTTGCGGCTATAAAGAAAATATTTTAACGAAAATTATGGAACTTCTTGTTTTGTTAAGAAAATTTCATAAATTTGTTTCCATAATGCGAAAAATTGTCAGTTCAGTGGTTTCTAATTGACATTATTGCTTAATATTAATTTATAGCAAATTTGAAATACACACTTTTATGCATACGTCAATGAAGATGTTATTAAAACAAGGGAGCTGGGCTTAAATTTATCCACAAACATTTCAAACCGATTTTTTTTTTTTTAATTTTCTTTTATTGTTGTGCAGGAATACAGGACTACTTAATTGCCAGACAAAGAAAAGCATTGTGGATTTTTAATTTCTGAATTAAAAAAACTGTTAATGCAAATAACAGAAAAAATAAACACATACAGTTCAATAAAAAAATCATATAGAAAGGTAACTTATGAAGCAGAAGACAGTCTCTTTTCCATTTTGCAAATGTGACCTACAAACCAAAATGCTGCATTTACTGGTTTCTCAAGTAATCCCCACTTCCAGCTTAATGTGAATGTGAATATAAACAATAGGGTTTTTTCTTTTTACAGTAATTACATAAACAAACACAATTGTGTCTGAGAGTCAAATTGAGTCACTTAAAATCCAGTGAACTGTTCAAGTTTGTCAGAAAACTGCATACTGACTTTATTTAAGGGATAATTTTAAGGCAATATAAAGGCTTATTTTGTAAACTGACAGAAATCACTTTAATAAAGAACAGTGGTCCCTAAATCTAAAAAATAGAATCTGTTGGATGTACATTTTTTGTTTTTATAAATACAGGTAAAATAATATCTTGTTTCAACCAAAATCTGTTTTGAGTGCAGTTCCTTCTCAGCTGCTTGCTTTGGCTTCACATAACAAGTTAATCCATTTATACTGCTTCCCTTTAGAAAAAAAAAAAAGAAAGTTACAATGGTTAAGGCAACTGAATGCTTCTATGGGAATGTTTCATAGGAAAGAATCATCAGAAGGTGGTGCGTAAGAGAAGCCCACAAAAGCGTCATCGGCTTCCATAACACTAGCGTTGACAATCGACTGTTCTTGAGACCAGCACACTGAGTTGGGGACCATCTCCTCTGTGAACTCAGGATCGAAGTTTGAGATATCACTGACAGAGCTCTGTTTAAAAAAAAAAGAAAAGAGTGCAGAGGTCACATTATCATTCATGTAAAAAAATACAAAACATCATCACGGAGTAGGTCACCTAAGGGTGACTTACTCCTGTGACAGAAAAGCATTGTTTCAATTTTACACTGTGCTCCAAAAAGACGCGGCAATCATAAAAAATTATAAATGGAGTTGCCAGTTTAAAAAAAAATCAAGACTTGCAGTTGTACAAACAACACGATACCCCTGCAACAAAGCTTACCTAAGCGAGATGTGACCTTTTCATTGTGTCAATACTCTGTTAGATTGCATATCTAATTTTGTTGGACTACATGTGCACGCTTGTTACAAGTTTATTCTTGTTTGTTCTTTAAGAAATACTATGAACTAGATCTACTCATACTATAAACATGATAACTCAAATATTAAAGCTACTCCAGTTCCACAAAGATGTTTTTAGTCATTCAGTGTGATTAGAATAGTATATAAACAATGTACTGTACAGAACGTCCTGTAAGTCTATACTTCTGCAAAGCAAAGAGAATTATGTCTTGTGAAGAGTCAAAATAAGTGTAAAATACCCAGGCGGTTTTGATTACAGGAAAAAATATTTACCACAAGTGGTGTAAAAGGGGGAGGGATCTTCTTCTGCTCAAGGTCATCCCAGTTGATGGAAGAGAAGAAGCTGTGTCTTCTGATCTCAATCTGAAAGTCAAGAGTAAATAAACCTCAACATGATTTTTCAGCTAACAGAGCGTGAACAGAAGAATGACACTCATTTTTAATTAGTATTAGAGACAGTGACACGCATATACATTAAAGGTATGGGCCACTAGAGGGAGCTCAAAAGTTACAAATTCTGTAGTGAAAATCGATTTTTATAAATGACACATACAAAGTCTTCCCTGTATCCCAGTCTGCGCTTGCCATCTTTCTCCAGCAGCCCGTCGAGGAGAGACCAGGCTGTGTTGGAGGCACCGGGACGCCTGGTTAGCGGCTTGTGGAGGATGTTGTCATACATCTCGTGTGTGTCCCTGCTGTAGAAAGGTGGCTAGGATATAGGAAAAAAAACAAAAAAAGGGAAGTAGAGGTTTGTAAGTGAGTAGGAAAATGTGGCAACTCATTGAAATGATTCAACATTTAACACTAAAGCAGATTTACAAATCTGAGTTATTTTTGGAAATGTCAAAGTAAAAACTCACTAGACCAAAGAGCATTTCATACAGCACTGAGCCCAGACACCACCAGTCTACTGTGCGATCATATGGCAGCTTCTTCAAGACCTCTGGAGCTAAGTACTGGCCATTTAAAAAGAATAAGAAGAAAAAAAACCCCACATAATAATATGACATTAACTCTCACATTTTCTTTCTAGCTTAAAACACATAACAGTTATCAATGCTACAGTTCTTTTGCATATGAAAGTGTATTTTATTCTCCAGTAGTTTAACAAATTACAACACACACACACACACACACACACAGCTGAAAATTATTAACTTCACTGTTGTAACAAGGTTTTCAATGATTGTCATGTTAAACACAAACCTCAGGTGTTCCACAAAATGTAGTGGTAGTATCCTTCTGGGAAATGCCTTCCTTGCACAATCCAAAGTCTGTGAGTACGATATGCCCCTGGAAAAGGGAGGACATAGGGATGTTTTTAGATAACATGTGCCACACAAGCAGCTCATTATCCCCCGGGACTGAGGATACTATTGTTTACTAGGAATGTTGGCTGCAGCATTCAGTCACATTCACCGTTCCCTAACTTTCTCAATGAGGCTAGGCAGGAAAATCATTAATAAGACCTAATCCAATCACACGCTTTCTGTCCAGCTGGAACTGGAAATGACAGCAGGAGAATGAAATGTGTCCTGTAAATGTTTTATGTAATAACTCCTCCACCAGTTATAAGCCTAACATGATATCCAAAAGTGGCATTGAGATATATTTTGGGATTCGTTGAACACTTACCTCGTGGTCAAGAAGGATATTTTCTGGCTTTAAGTCTCTGAAAAAAGTAATTTCAAACACAGTTGTATTTAAATGCCCAAATGTTTTAAGTAAATGTAATTTCAATTTAATTTCATAAGCTCTACACTTGAAGAAAGTCTTGTAAAAAAACAACAACTAAGTATATCTCATCCTATAACAGCTTAAAGAAACACATTTAGCTTTATTAGCTTGAAGTAATCCGCCTCTCACACTACATCTTCTTTACCACATTGCTTTAGTTCAGTGAGCTTTGCAGGCATTCATTTATGCACAGCTTTTTTATGATCCCACCATAGCATTTCAATCATGAGATGTCTGAGATGTAGCTCTTTGGGGTTTTTTTTCCTCATAGTTTCTCTGCACAGTCTATTTGCTAGTAGCAGTATTAGTTTTTCACATGACTTCACAGAATCACTTGAACTTTCTTTTTCACATGACTGTATCTTGGCTTTACTTATTTGGCTTGACTGACACTTGAATAGCAGCATACCTGTAAACAATCGTGAGAGAATGCAGGTATCCCAGCGCACTTGCCATTTCAGCAATGTAGAACTTTGCTCTGGGCTCCGGAAAGGTCCTTTCTCTTTGAAGATGAAAGAAAAGCTGAAAAGAAAAAGGTTAGAGTGAACATTTAATGGAGAACTTATAAATACTGATATTTCACTTTTGGCATGTTGTGCTCATCTGGTTCAGAGTAAGATTCGGCTTTAATGGCATGCTGATTGTCACGCAGCGCAGCTAAAAACGCCGATCACACTTGAAGCAGTAACATGCGAAAGCCACCCTTACTCTAAGTAATGCTATAATTGCTAATAAAAATATCACACATGGAGGTGTGTTATCAGTGTTAACAGTAAAGGGGGATTTTTTTAAAGTTTCTTTATTGCTTCATTTCTCAGCTGTTCATGACAGTGTGACTCATTTCTGTGGGATTTTATTGCTAATAAAACTGAAACAACTCACTTCTCCTCCATTGATGAAATCCAACACGAAGTACAACTTGTCTTTAGTCTGGAAGGAATAATGAAGCCCGACCAAGAAGGGATGTTTCACGTTCTTCAGCAAAACGTTGCGTTCTGCCATGATGTGTTTTTGCTGATTGGCACAACAATATATGTGAACCATTATCATACACATATCCAAGCCAAAATACAGATAAACTCAGTGGTGATCAAAGTTTTACCTCTTTCCTGTTGAGAATGACCTTTTTTTGTAAGATCTTGATGGCATAAAACTTTCCATCGTGTTTTCGTTTAGCGAGGAAAACCTGCATCAGAGGAGAAACAGAGCACGTTGAGAATTTCATCAACACTGAAAACCAAAATAATTCCTTATCCGATTCTCACTTCCTACATGGAAAGGGCAACACATGCAGAACTAAAACTTGTTGCTTCCCCAACAGTAAAGACAGTAAAACTTGTCACTGTCTAACATCTGGGATGAAGATAAAGTGAACATATTTTCCAGTATTGCACCAATTACATACCTTCCCAAAACTCCCTTTTCCTATGACTTTTAAAAAGTCAAAGTCTGTGGGCTTGGCTCTGAAAGATAAAATATTTTTAAATTTACAGGCATTTCAGATAGAAATAATTGATAAAAACATCAAGGCCTTGTCATCTATGTTCTAGTAAACATACTGTGGATTTGCAGAGGGTCCCAGGTTGATGTTTCTGGAGGTAGAGTTGTTCTGTTGTAGAGCAGAAAAAACATAATTTATATAAGCCAGTGAGACCCACAGCTGCCATATTAACAAAACAGCCTAAAATAACTGTCTGAAATATTTATATAGATATATTTATGCATGTATATAAAGGGTTATCAGACAAGATGCTGTCATCAGGACAGGCAAACCATCATCCAAAATTGTTGAAAACTGCTACATACCTTTTCATCTTCATCCTCAGAGGCATCTGATATTTGTTCCCTTTTTTCCATTAGTAAAAATGCCCTCACATCTGGACTGTGAAGTTTAACACAGGACAAGCAGGTAAATAAAAAACATTCTAACAGCAGCAGGTGACAGCCAACATAGTACAACTTTTAATTTAAATAAGCACAAAGCACGGCTAAACAAATCTGAACAACTCATCCTAATAAAGTTAGCATCAGACATCAATATATAATATAGTGTTGTATAACAACAGTAGGAACTGCTACACTTACTGGTTGCAAAGCTGAGGATGTGAGACGAGTCTTTTGATGAACTCATGTAACCCGGCTCTTCTTTGCTTGATGAACTCTATTTAAAACAAACCTACAATCAATCACTTGCACCCAACAAAGATCAAGCAGGGCCTATTTAGTTAAATGCAAACACCTACCCGGGTCAAAGTTGTCCCCAAATATCCTTTTAGCTGGAATTTTCAAGTTCATAGATGGAAATTGTTTCCTTAACTGTGTTAAAAGCGCAATAGAGAAAATTCTTTTAGAAGAAGGGAGAAGATTATTCTGACATATTTGTAATTATTCTGAATGATTCTTAATATCATGAAACACAAAATCCACCCCCCCAAATCAGATTTGATGCAAGATCAAGATGTTCCACTGCTTACTGTGTTAAAGAGTTTATCAAACTCTGCATATCGCCTGAAGACAAACCATTCCTGTTGTCCAACATTGACAATCACTTTGTAAACCTGAAAAAAAGACAACCATAATTCATGTAAACATTAAGAAAAGTGGCAAGTCCTAATTTAAATGACCATTTCTGGGATTACATTTCCTGCAGAAAAAATATTAATGAACCAATGCACGCACTGTGTAACGCTTTTTCTTGTCCCTCTGCTCATTGTGGCAAGGGATGCTGACATTGGGAAAACTGGGTTGGTCCTCCATCTTAGGGCCGGTCAGCATTCAAAGGTGCAGTAACGTGTCCCCCAGGAAAAGGCTTCAAGTATACGACTGCCCAATCCTCATTTTGGGTCTCTACTGCAAAAGAGGAAAGAGAAGAGCTTACTCTGTTATACAGGAAGTGAAACTGGTCTTGCTCTGGTCACTACACATATCAGCTTGCAGGGCTTACATCACTGCACACTTCAGAGGTGGCAGTCTTTGCTCATTAATCAGATTATATCGGCACAGTATTTGTTGTAACTGCTTTGCACTTTATAAGCACTCAGTTCTCGAAATGGTATCATCCCATGTGTTAGAAACGCTCAGTTTTATTTTGCCAAGAATCAAACATTCATATCATTAAGATATGTTAAATACACAACAGAACAAAATATGTAACACCGGTCGAGTTATTTTTAAACTAGGTTATGTACACCGTATATTAAAACATTGAAAAGTGTAAGTATTTTTCTTCTTTTTTGTGTTATTGTACTTTTTGTCACTATCTGTTACATTACAGGTAATCATTTTTAAAAAGACGTTATTCAAATGTAGTCTTGGCTGAAAGTCTGTCTAGAAGTCCTTTGGCTTTCTTAACTCTTTCACCCATAAAAATGACATTTGACTATAAAGAAATAAAGTTTCTGGATTTTTCCAAGGGTAGCTGCATAGGCAGAGCCCACCTTCACTTGCCTCTAATGCACATCCAGTCATTTTGTTCTTTAAGCAGGCTTAAAATATGACAGAAACCATTAGTTTCATAAAAGAGCTTCAAGGGTTACTCCTGCTAGGCTTTTGAGGGGTAAAGAGTTAAAAAGGGAAGATTGTGGTGAGAGTACAGGGACAACAGATGGGTCAGTGAGCTGCAACATGGCAGCAGGTGGGCTCCCTCCTCCTGGGCAACCAGTTAACTCACTCCTTACTGTAAGCATATCCCATCCTCCCTCAGTTTTAATAAAATAACACTTAAACATATCAATACAGCACATACTAGCTATTATTTTGCTGTTAATCGTGCCATCTTCTTCCAGATGTCTCTATCCATGCAATCCCTTCCACTCACACACATCTCCCCTAACAAGTGAGCACATACAAGCCCACAGGTATTCACACACTAGCTCTTAAACATGCTGAGTCTATGACATTCTCCCTTGTTTGGCTCAGTAGAAAATCTGTGTTGTTGTTGTTGTTTTTGTTTTAACTTGCAGGGGTTTTTGAAGCCAGAGTTACACAGCAAGCAAAACATTAGAAGGAAATAAATAAAGCAAATTGCTGGGATCCAATAAATTCCTTCCCCTGACTGTTGAATAAACAAAAGGTCAGGCTATCAGTTGATTTCAGGTGAAGAGGGACAAAGTTCATTCATACTGATAAGTCTTAATGAGTAAATTCTAATAAACTGTAACAGGAGTGTCTTCTGTCTCCAGCTTAACTGGGGACCTTAAACGATCACGTGTACTGTAAATACTCAACACTGTGTGATCTAACTGAACACACAGAGAGCGGCATATCCTTCTCCGTCCGTTATGTAACGTCTGTTGTTTTACAACAAAGCTCTTTGTCTGCTGCTCTGACTTGACCATTGTCTGAGGCTTGTGAGGTCAGCCTAGTTTTGTTTAGTAGTTTTCTCTTTCCAAGCCCTGCTGCTTTCTCAAAACACACGGAAAACCTGCTCTGTGACAGCTTTCTCCTGCTGCGTACGGATCCTGAGTGTATCCTGAGTGGGCATCTCATTCTGCTCACGTTGGGGTGAGGAAACGGTAAAAGAGCGGCCCTCTTTAAAATGCATGAGTGCAGTCAGAGAGACCTTCATGCCCTCTTCATCACTAGGCGTTCTTTCTGTTCTGTCACAACACTGTAAAACTTTCTTTTTAGTTTCACTTTTACTCACATTTATGAGAACACAAAGAGCCAGTATTAACAGTACTAACTTTTCCCCCTAATACAACTGCTTGTCCACATATGCAAAGCACTTGCTTAAAAATAGGGCTGTAACTAGGAAATATTTTCATTTTGCTGAGACTGTTCAGTCTATCAAAGCCCATCAGCCTCAACCCAAGGTGACCTTTTAATGTGTAATTCTCGTGACACCCGCCACCTAAGATGTAAAAAAATAAAAACAGGTAAAAGCAGGAAAACATATTTTCTGGCGATAAATTAGGATATGTGTTGATCTAATTGACTGAATCTTATTACAGAATTGGTGTAGAAGATCTTCTACACCAATTCTGTAATGGAAAACAAAAAGGTTGCGTCATTGTGGCTGGTACACACTAAAATGGCTGTGCACATCGCCGAGCTGCCTCACATCTGTGCGTGTTTTTCATGCTTAAATGGCTTGTGAAGCTCACAGGGTAGGACCCGCTTTTTAACATTCCAGAAATTTTTTTGTTGATGGGGGGGAAATAACATATAACCGTGCAGTGAAACCTACATTTGGAGCCCGACACACGCTGCTACTCCTAAGTATGGAATGCTGCAGCTCACCACACCCACCAGCACGCACTGTCAAGTTAAATAATAAGAAGTGAAAACAAAGAGTGGGAAGCACAATGCGAATAAGAAGGAATGAGATTATTGTTAAACATGTGTCCTCGCCACAGTTTATGCCCACATCACAACATGAATTAACTTGTGATGACAGACCCAAAATATTACAGCCTACTACATGGGATCAAAAAAAAAAAACTTCTTAATGATCAGTTCAAACATAGGGATATCTGTGGTTATGTACAGTAAAGCAGAAGCAACACTAGAAGACCACGAAAGCTCAGTCAGGCAAGCAGCTGCTGATCAACAAAAAAAAAAAGTGGCAAAGTTTTGAGGGGACGAAAGATGATTTCTAACCTTTACTCAGACCAGTCTACGTTACCACAACAGTGGCAAATCTCTGATAGAGGAAGTGCAGCTTGAGTAGTGCGGGGAGCATAAACATAGTGCATCAGCACATGACCAAATTCTTACCCTAACCTGACAGTCCAGACAGCTTAGAGACAGCCGCGGTGTCTACTGACTTCCTTTTCGAAACAAACCTGAATCAGTGTGTGCACTGACAAGAAATGACCGGTTCATCAGCTGCAGAAAATAAGATTTCAAAGAGAGCACGCTCAGCAGCCTTAAGGAGCTTGCTCTGTTATGACAGATGTTGAGCTGGCTCTTTTGTAATGTGAGTATTTGTCCCATAAAACCACACATTAACATCAGGGAAGGAAATGTGAACTTCCTCCAGTCAAAGCAAATGGACAGATGAGATGAGACTCCACATGTGAGTTTAAATATACTCTTTGGATAACAAGAGGAAACGGAATGATGAAGAGAAGGATCACCAAGGGAAGCAACCTTCCTGTCAGTGTAAATTTGACTTTTTTTTGGTGCGTGTTAATATCACACAAGCTTGGATAAACATTCAAGGTGAACATTCATTGTGACAGCTTCTGAAGTCTGACAGCTACGTAGAGCTATGTGGATGACAGTTCCCTTGAAGACAGCATTGAAAAAGGCCTCGTCTACTATTTCTGTTTCATTCTGCCAAAAGTATCGGCAAAAGCTTACAAAGAGTACAGGTGTACTTACACCGGTACTACTTTTAAATCTGTGCACATATTACGTGTATTGAGGGGAAAATAATTTCTTAAATAATACATTTTCGAGTCGAGGACGTGAGAGAAAAGAAAAAAGAGACAGGGGAGGGAGGAGCTCAACACACACACACACACACACACACACACACACACACACACACACACACACACCAATAAACCCCCGGCAGACACTAAATGATAAGCTTCATACACTCTAACAAGACCGCAAATGTAACACAAACTATAAACAATACAGTATTAAGCTATAAGGACATGGTGAGTACTAAACAGTAGATGAGCAAACACAAGTTAGTAACTTTAAGTGTCTCTCGGCTAAACTTTTCTTTAGTGACACATTTGAGCAACAAACGGTTAATGTTATAACTAGCATTATGTTACTTAACATTACACTGGCACCAGTTCTCCCCATTTGAAGTAAATATTACAGCTACAGCTAGCCAACACGTCGTTAGGAGTTACGTGAACATCACGTACCTTTCAGGATTTTGATGCGGTGTTCCTTTAATTTCGCAGTTCCAGCGGGGATTTTTCGCTCTACGGCAGTTAAGCTGCTAAGGTAGCAAACATATGTCCCGGTCGGGCAGGGACGAAAGTCCCTAAACCCTCCAAATGAAAGTGTGCTTTCTCTCTCTGCTCACAGCCGTCCGACAACTGAGCGCATCAGGAAACATGAGTGTTTCCTGGCCGCACAAAGTTCCAATGAAATTTGTCACGGGACCTCACACGGACAGACACGACCGCCGTGAAGTACACACTAGACACCACTTTACTTCCGGTGCTGCTTTTCAAAATATAAGGGGAAAAAATAAACTTCCTGAATGTCTTTTGCTTAGCCGCTGTGCTAAAAACAAACAAATTTTAAGCACTTTGTTTTACTTTAATGTTCCCGTCCACCGTATCCTCACGCCAATCATAGTTCTAATTAAACATATTAAACACATCTTATTGTAGCCTCTGAGATAAAAAGCTATGCTTTCTGCTAGAGCCCAACCCATATAATACTTTTGAGTCATTCTATAATTGGGCAGTTTAGGTTTCAAAAGTGGTGAATAAGTGATAATGCATTTATTTTATAATCTATGTATTTAAGAAAAACAAATAATAAACCATGAAAACAAAAACAAAAATGCGACCCCTTAAATTTGTCCACCTCAGGCATCAAAGGTTCACTTTTTATGAGATATTTTAGTTAGTTAACTAATTAATATTTAGACTTAGACTTAATCTTAGCAACTTTTGAACCTTACCACATCTAACTTTTCAATAGTTCCACTTTTTTGGTTTATTTTGAAAACCTTTGCTCAAATAAACTCATCTAATAATTTAAACCAGTGCAAAGATAATAGATTCAAAGCTAAGAAAAACATTTACGGTTATATTATTAACATGACATGGTAACAAGGTTACAATTTGAGTAACCATTTACACAAGACATAATGACTTATTACATATAGAACTTGTGCTTGTACAGCTATGATAAATATATATTTCAGACAACAGAAATGTTGTTTATGTTCTTTATGTTTACGTATATGTTTTTAGCATGTGTTTGTAAAAGGTGCGAGCTGTAGAATATGATACATGTGATGATGGGAAGTCAAGGATACATGCAGTCATATAAATAAGGGAAGTAATCTTTTAAATTAATTTGCCTTCCGTTGGAAATATGTGTAACAGGGTTGCACTGGTGAGAGTGCAACTCAATCTAGTCAGAAAAGATTGGAAAAAATACAAAGCATATCAAAGAGGACTGACTTCTGGGAGCTGAAATGTTGCATTATTCGTCTTTGTCATTTTCACTGTTTTGTTGATTCCCTTTCCAATCTAAATAAAGGCATGCGTCAACAAAATCCAAACAATAAGTATGCATTTAGAACTCATTTTAACTGTTATATTTGAAATGCAATTTGGTTATCAAGAATCTGTGATATGTTTGGATTCTTGAGAGATATTTTGTATTTCAAATGCTTTGGAACGCCTTTTATAACATCTATATTTTGTCCCTGAACAGTGGTTTACACAATTTACACAACAATTTACACTGGCCTTCACAGACACAGTCACCTTTAACTAAATTACCAAATTTGCCAACATTTCTTTAGTTTTATGAGTTTGTTTACTCTTGCGATTAAAAGGGCATTTAAAAATAATTTTGGCCAGCTATCCTATAACTCTGTATACATGTAATTACACAAATGTCCTTGATTAAAATTTCAAAACTTCTGTTTTAATAAAATCATGACGTTTTGATAAACCTTTTTGGGCTCTTATTTTCCAAAAGCTTCCGGTCATGTTTGCTTGGCACAGCTCGGTTTACTCTTATTCTGACGAACCGCAGCATTGAGAAATCCAACAGTTCAACAGCGCCACCTACAGGAAAGCAGGCAACAGAAGCCCAATAATCATAACAGTATTCAGACCGTTGAAGGCCAGCAACTATGAAGTATCCACGATGAATTATTTCAATTATGAATGATCTAATAATAGTGATCATGCAATTATTAATATTTTGTTAGTTCATATTATTGAATATAGTGCTTCATAAATGTGGTAATATCCTTTTTAACAAAAAAGTGTGATTTAAACTTTCAGTGCTTTTGTGTCTGACCTTTCGTGGTCAACACCTAAACACACTGTAGTCCAGGTCACACCTGACAGAGCTGATACAAGAGAAAGGCCCCAGCAGTGCTCTCCACAACAAATTTGAAGAGCTAAGCCAACATTAAATGTAAATATTTTAAAAAGAAAAGTTTGACATCTACATTTTGACTGAATATTTACATATATTTAATAGTTAAAGTGAGAAGTAAATAGTTTTTACTTTTTCAAAAAGTTTTGTTGTTGTTGCTGAAATCGGCTGTCCTTTAAGTCATCTTGATAGTAACCAAAACTGTATCTGTATGAGTGTGAATAGTTTTCAGTTTGTGGACCTATGCCACAATTTGACAAAAGTAACGCAAAATACAAAGAAATAATAAAAAGAAATAAAATCAATAATATTATCATACTTCAATGATTGTAGTTTGTATGTGTATGTGCTTGACAACATTTATATGATGTACACAAATACTCTATACAAATCCCACAATCATATATTTGTACATTTCGACATGAAAAATGGCAACAACAAAAAATCACATTTTACATGGTCGGATCGTAACAAGTTCCAAGTAGAGCTTCAACATGCCACAAGAAGAAATGGGGGTGAGACAAAACATTTTTTTGAGCATGCAATTTATTGAGAACAACACTTAAACTGAAACAGGCTGTTTTACAGCTGATCAAAAGTTTAAGACCACATGCTTTTAAAAGGCCAAATCTGGGCACAAATGTGGATTCACTGTCATTTTCTGTCAGGTAGTCACACTGTCATGGCGTTCTGATGGTAAAGGCAAAAAAAAAAAAAAAAGTTCCCTTTTTGAACATGGTCGGGTTGTTGAACTGCATAAACAGGGTCTATGGCTATCCATCAAGACACTGGATGATCCTCGACCCAAATTAAGGCCGTTACTGGTGCTGACTGCAGCCCCATAACCATCAGACGGCATCTGAGACTGAAGGGCTTCAAAAACAAAAAAAAGTCTTCAAAGGCCTCGTCGCCTTGAACACCACAGAACTGACCGTTTGGACTTTGCAAGAGTGCACCAAACATGGGACACTGAAAGGTGGAAGAAAGTTTTATTCTCTGATGAGAAAAAATGTAACCGTGATGGTCCTGATGGTTTCCAACGTTACTGGAATGACAAGCAGATGTCACCTGAGAGTTTTTCTACGTGCCACAGTGGAGGGGCGCCATAATGGTTTGGGGTACTTTTTCCTTCAGTGGAACAATGGAGCTTCAGGAGGTGCAGGGGCGTCAAATGGCTGCTGGATATGTCCAGATGTTGCAAAAAGCATCCCTCATGACTTAGGGCCCTCGTCTGTGTGGTAAAGACTGGGTTTTTAAACAGGACAATGTTACAGTGCACAATGACTGCAGGACAATGGACTTCTTCCAGGATAATCTTTCACTCTTCACTCTTTTGGACCATTCTGCATCTTCCCCTGATCTCAATCCAACTGAGAACCTTTGGGGATGGATGGCAAGGGAAGTTCACAAAAATGGACAACAGTTCCTAAGAGTAGATGCCCTTCATGCGTCCGTCTTCACCACTTGGAGAAATGTTCCCAATGTTCCATTTGCCTAAACAAATGTGTGATGGATCTTCAGAAGGCCTGGTAGTGAAGTGAAGTAAAGTTTGTCTGGCTCTGCTCTGGTATAAGTATGTCACTGTGGACACGGTTGCTACAGAGACGCCAGACTCTGTAAAGCACAGGCTGTGACAGGAGGATGGATGCAAGAAGGTGTACAGCAACTGTTTCTGTCTATAATGTAATGGTGAAATTTTGTGGATGAACAAACACATTTTATATCATTCGTTATTAAATGATAAAAATGTTCCTATGATGTTGTCCTGGCTGATAATTAATAAACATTAAACAGCTAGCAGCTGCAACTCTAATTCAGCGATTCAGCATTTCAAATTAAGTTCAAAAACTTAACTGATCCTGATTAGAAAGCCAGATGATGTGTTGTACAAAAAGTTGTGCAGAATCTTTTGCAACATAAGTTTAGAAAACCTAACATCTACAAATCAGGAAACCAGTTTTGTTTTTCCTCCTCTGTACTATGTTTTTGCTGTTTGCATAACAGAACATGTGCACACATATAAAATACTAAAAAAATTATTTCAGCTGGTTTAATTTTGTTTCTTAAATACTAAAAGTTCATGTAACACGTAACTGTCTCAGACTGACTTGTCTGTGTGCACAAAGGTCACTCACAAAACATCAGTGGGTGTTTTGACTTCCTGTCATTTCATCACTGATCTTTAGCACCTTGGTGAGGAAGAGCAGCAGCAGGCTGATCCACGCCTCTCTGTGGTTTTCTGAGGTCAGGGCCAAGAAGTATGCTACAGCCTCACTGCACACACTACACAAAAAAACCCACACGGAACAGAACAAGCCTGGAAATCAAATATGAAGTCAAACATAGAAACATGTTTCTGACTCCTGTGTTGTTTTGTAATGTACTGTAGCAAGGCTTCCCTGCCTGACTTGTCACACGAAAAATTGCTGCAGTGAGGATGATGAAGATTGCTCTTGCTCAGTGACTGCTAATTAAAGCCCCTGACTGAGACTTTAAGAACACAATTGGACATTTTTCTCCACAGTATAAGCTTGAGGAAAACTGAAGCCACCTCTGACCTGCTGTCTAATGTTAAATTCATTTCATCATGTTCAGGGTGATATTTTCAACTGTAACTGCAACTTGAGATCTCAATCTTAAAATTATTAAGTTATTGTACTGACTAACTAGTACTTTATATCTATCTATCTATCTATCTATCTATCTATCTATCTATCTATCTATCTATCTATCTATCTATCTATCTATCTATCTATCTATCTATCTATCTATCTATCTATCTATCTATCTATATAAAAAACACCCATCTTGCCCCTGTGGGCGGTTTATCCTTCAAGCTCGGGTCCTCTACCAGAGGCCTGGGAGCTTGAGGGTCCTGCGCAGTATCTTAGCTGTTCCCAGGACTGCGCTCTTCTGGACAGAGATCTCCGATGTTGTTCCCGGGATCTGCTGGAGCCACTCGCCTAGCTTGGGAGTCACCGCACCTAGTGCTCCGATTACCACGGGGACCACCGTTACCTTCACCCTCCACATCCTCTCGAGCTCTTCTCTGAGCCCTTGGTATTTCTCCAGCTTCTCGTGTTCCTTCTTCCTGATATTGCTGTCATTCGGAACCGCTACATCGATCACTACAGCCGTCTTCTTCTGTTTGTCTACCACCACTATGTCCGGTTGGTTAGCCACCACCATTTTGTCCGTCTGTATCTGGAAGTCCCACAGGATCTTAGCTCGGTCATTCTCCATCACCCTTGGGGGCATCTCCCATTTTGACCTCGGGACTTCCAGGTTATACTCGGCACAGATGTTCCTGTACACTATGCCGGCCACTTGGTTATGGCGTTCCATGTATGCCTTGCCTGCTAGCATCTTGCACCCTGCTGTTATGTGCTGGATTGTCTCTGGGGCATCTTTACACAGCCTGCACCTGGGGTCTTGCCTGGTGTGATAGACCCCAGCCTCTATGGATCTTGTACTCAGAGCTTGTTCTTGTGCTGCCATGATTAGTGCCTCTGTGCTGTCTTTCAGTCCAGCTTTGTCCAGCCACTGGTAGGATTTCTGGATATCAGCCACCTCCTCTATCTGCCGGTGGTACATACCGTGCAGGGGCCTGTCCTTCCATGATGGTTCCTCGCCTTCCTCCTCTTTCTTGGGTTTCTGCTGCCTGAGGTATTCACTGAGCATGCTGTCAGTTTGGGCCATCTTCGTGATGTATTCGTGGATGTTTCTTGTCTCATCCTGGACTGTGGTGCTGACACTCACCAGTCCCCGGCCCCCTTCCTTCTGCTTAGCGTACAGCCTCAGGGTGCTGGACTTGGGGTGAAACCCTCCATGCATGGTCAGGAGCTTTCTTGTCTTTATGTCAGTGGCTTCTATCTCCTCCTTTGGCCAGCCTATTACCCCAGCAGGGTACCTGATCACGGGCAGGGCGTAGGTGTTGATGGCCCGGATCTTGTTCTTACCGTTCAGCTGACTCCTCAGGACTTGCCTGACCCTCTGCAGGTACTTGGTGGTTGCAACTTTCCTAGCGGCCTCTTCATGGTTCCCATTCGCGGGATCCCCAGGTACTTGTAACTGTCCTCTATGTCTGCAATGTTGCCTTCTGATAGTTCAATCCCCTCAGTTCTGACTACCTTCCCTCTCTTTGTCACCATCCGACTACACTTCTCCAGTCCGAATGACATTCCAATGTCATTGCTGTATAGCCTGGTAGTGTGTATCAGTGAATCGATGTCTCGTTCACTCTTGGCATACAGCTTGATGTCATCCATGTACAGGAAGTGGCTGACAACCGCTCCGTTTCGTAGTCGGTATCCGTAGCCAGTCTTGTTAATGATCTCACTGAGGGGGTTCAGGCCTATGCAGAACAGCAGTGGGAACAGAGCATCTCCTTGGTAGATCCCGCACTTGATGGTGACTTGTGCTATGGGCTTGGAGTTGGCCTCTAGTGTTGTACTCCACATCCCCATTGAGTTCCTGATGAAGGCTCTTAGGGTCCTGTTGATCTTGTACAATTCTAGGCATTCCAGTATCCAGCTGTGGGGCATTGAGTCATAGGCCTTCTTGTAATCAATCCAGGCAGTGCACAGGTTGGTCAGTCTGGTCTTGCAGTCTCGGCTGACTGTTCTGTCTACCAGTAGCTGGTGTTTTGCGCCTCTGGTATTCTTGCCAATCCCTTTCTGTGCCCCGCTCATGTATTGACCCATGTGCCTGTTCATCTTAGCCGATATGATGCCTGACAGGAGCTTCCATGTAGTACTGAGGCAGGTTATTGGTCGGTAGTTGGATGGGACCGGTCCCTTCTTGGGGTCCTTGGGGATCAGGACCGTCCGACCTTCGGTTAGCCATTCCGGGTGTCTCTCGTTAACTAGCAGCTGGTTCATTTGTGCTGCCAGGCGCTCGTGGAGTGCAGTCAGCTTCTTCAGCCAGTAGGCGTGAACCATGTCGGGCCCTGGTGCTGTC
Organism: Pelmatolapia mariae; assembly: GCF_036321145.2. Taxonomy (NCBI): domain Eukaryota; kingdom Metazoa; phylum Chordata; class Actinopteri; order Cichliformes; family Cichlidae; genus Pelmatolapia; species Pelmatolapia mariae. Next base: position 20,332,069 of record NC_086235.1, on the reverse strand, counting down.
CAACTCTTCATACTGGAGACCCTTTCTTGGATGTCTGCGACTGTGATGGTTACTGGACCCTGTTCAGAGAGGTCGCTATGGTCTGCCCTCAGATCCACTAGCCACTGAGCTAGTGGATCGCCCCAAGTGCGATCCTTCTCCTATCGCACTTGGGGCTATGTACCCAATCTCGGGTGGGGGTGATGATATCTCCCCCCTGACCTGCATCCTTCTCCCATATGCTCTTCCAGTATTGCTCCATCTCCAGCCTTGGTGGTGCTGTTCTCTTATTGTTCCCTTGCCACTGAGAGTACACCTTTGCTGGTTCTGTGGAGAACAGCTGGTTTATTCTCCTGCCTTCTATCTCTCTGGTGTACCTTCTCAAGCGGCTGGCCAAGGCTGTGAGTCTTTGCTTGGCAGTTTAAAGGCCTCAGGTATGGACAGCTTGCTGTATTTCTTATGCACCTTCTTTGTCGCGCCTTTCTGCAACTTTGATCTTGCCCTCTAGCCTCCTTCTCCATGGAGGGTACTGCCCCTTGTGGCTGTTCAACTTGTAGCCAAGCATCTCACTGATCACTGCTGCCGTATTGTAGATCAGCTTGTTAGTGTCGGTAATCGTGGTTGTAGGTATCATCCGTAGTGCTGCATTAACATCATCTAGCAGATCTTCTGAGGGTACTTCACGTAATCTTGGTAACCGGCTACGGGGGATCCAGGTTTCAAGATTGGCCATGATCCTATCTTTCAGGTCAGTTCCTCTCGCACTCAACGATCCTTCTCCTATCGCACTTGGGGCTATGTACCCAATCTCGGGTGGGGGTGATGATATCTCCCCCCTGACCTGGCGTCCTGACTCCTCCTTGCATTTATGTTGTACCTCGTCAATCTCTAGCTGTGAGAGCAGTCCCTTCTTTCGAATGTTGGAACACTGAGCTACTAGTTGTTTCGCCGTCATTGTGGATGTTGGGTATCGAAGAATCCATAGGTCCCTCATCCTATTCATGTAACCCCTTCCGCCAGGGTTACTTGTGTAGTAGCATTCCAACAACGCCCTGTTTTCGTCTCTTGCCCACCGATGCCTTCTTGTTCCAGTAGCCCACTTGCCGTCAGGGTGCCCTGGTTCCTCAACACCTGACGCGGACCTTGTTGATCCGGGCGACGTCCGAGCCGGCATGCCTTCATATTTATCTGTCTCGCTCATGTCTGCGGTAGGCTCGCTTAGCATAGGGGGTCTAGCCTATATATATATATATATATATATATATATATATATATATATATATATATATATATATATATATATATATATATATATATATATATATATATATATATGTATACATATATATGTATATATATATATGTATATATATGTATGTATATGTATGTATATATATGTATGTATATGTATGTATATGTATGTATGTATATGTATGTATATTTATGTATATATATATATATTCATGCTTACACTTAAATCTGCTACCTAATTTTAATTTTACTGATTTCACTTTTTCACTTTTTTTTTTTTGCCTCATCTTGCTGATCTTTTTTTGACATAAATATACCTTAAGGACTTGCATTGTTGCATTGGAGGTGAAGCAATATGTTTTTAGGTCTTGTGTTATATTACGTTTCAAATAAGTATGTCCTTTGCGTCTCACATGCTTATTCATCATGCTTATCATTGGAAGTCCACTTTTGTAATTGAAATCTTCAGAAAATCCAGATACTGCAACAAGTACAGTACAACAACTATACATATAATACAGATCGAAGCAGAATTTAGATCTGAGAGAGGGTCAGAAAAGTAGATGATAAATAGATGATCTATAAAAAAAAGGCATGCTGGGGTATAGTGATGATCATTAAGAGAATAGAGGAAAATCCGACTGCTGAGAGAAAAGAATGTAAGTTATGTCTCTTTAAACGGCATAATGGACAAAGGATGTTGAATATGAAGCTTCCAGGCCAGAGAAGATGGGAAATGGGAAACTAAAACAAATGCTGATTATAATGGAAGTGCATGTTTGCGACGAAAGTCGGTAATAACTGTATTCATGGGTAATCTGGTTTGCAGTAAATACTACTAGCCACTAGGTGGAGACAAAGGAACCCTTTGGACAGTTACGTTTTGACTGAAAATCTCCCGAGGCAGCGTCTCTGTGTTGCTAAATATAAATAATTGATAAATATGTTTAAAAAGTATGTTTTAAACTCTTCTCTTTCTTTGTAGCTGAAAACCAAGGCGGAATATTTTTTGTACTGCAAAAGTAAAAATCAGAATAAGCCTAGTAAAGAGCAACATTACAGCCAGAACACCATATTTTCAGAGCTGATATGAAAAATTGGTAGAGCCAAATAATGATTCCTCACCCTCAGTAAATACGAAGCAATAATTCTGAATAAAATGCAGCTAAAATATTTAAAATCAAAGTGTTATTTATTCAAATAAGTCATATTTAAGGAAAATGTGCCTGGTACCAAGCAAATTTCATTTGAGCACATTCTCTTTCTAAAAGTAATATTTTACACTGTACTTATTTAAAAAACATTACATAGAAATTTCATACTTAATGAATAAAAAACCCCAGTATGTATGGGACTGCGGATGGGTAGTGACAGTAAATGTTGTAATATTTTCATATTGTACAAACATAGAAATGTCACTGTTGTCATATCACTGAAATAAACCCCATATGAAGAGGTTAATTATATTTTATATGAGTGAAATCTGCAAGCAGTATGTCGATATCCTAAGTTTTGTCCACAAGATGCCAGCAAAACACAGTTTTTAGAGCTGCTCGTGGAAAGCAAATTTTTTATGGTACTGTTTTGCTGCTCCCCTTATATAAGATGCAAATTATAATAATAAATATACCATAGTAATGCATCACATCAGTGCAAATGCAATCACCTGAAGGTATACGATGGCACAAAGGTGCAGATGATGCAGCCTTTTGCGCTTTCATTGTGCGATTTTTCGCGCTGCGTGCCTCAGAACCCTCTGAAAGTCCCCAAAGGGCCCCCAGAAAGTCCCGAAACCCACTTTGAGCCACCACAGTCATAATGAAAAGATCCATTCTACTGAAAGAGGTGACAATACTGTTGTCTGCTATAACACCCACCTCCTGAGATTCTCAACCAATGAAAGAACTGCTTGCAAATTTTTAACCAATCACTTGCGAGTGTGTCCTTGTTTTTGACCTATCAGTTTCGAGAACCGACTCCTCTCGTCACGGCCCCGTTTCTGACCAATCGGGGGCGAGGCCGCCTGTGCAGAGGGCTGGGCGCGAGAATCGGCGGGATGGACAAAAATCATAACGCCAAACAGAAGTACAGAAGAGAAAGATTATGATAGAAACAGCCCGGACGGTGAGTAATGAAAGTAGCCCACCTTCAGTTTCATAGCGAGTTTTTATGTTACGAGTCCGCATTTGAAGACATCCTTTATCTGAAGAGGACATAGCAACGCCTTTCTCTGGGAAGATGTGAATATGACTTGTACGGAGAAAGTATATGTTATAAACTGTGCGTTTAGTTAGCTCGCTGCTAGCCAGATCCCGAAGAAACCTGCAATGACTGTCAACGCTTTCTATGGATACACATCTATTAAAGAGGGATTTTAGGGAGCTGCCAAGCACAGGTTCATCTACGAAGAATTTCAGTCCTCCTACCAGCTGTCATGGACAACGTGAAATCACGCAGGTGGGTGCCAGCAGTGTTTCATTATTCAGTTCCCGTGACACAATGCACCTGTGTACAGTTAATACGACGTGCCTCATATAAACAGCTTATACTGCAAGTGCACCTGCACACTTGCACTGTATTAAGGTCTGCCTATGGGATTTATGAATAAGTAGTTAATGAATAGCACCTATAGTTAATAACATACCCCGATGAAAAGTATAGACAGTGTAAAATCCACGTTTCAGATATAGCTTAAACAACCTGAAACGTGCATTAATTTGAATGGGTGGCAATGCTTCTGAAAGTTTCGCATTCAAAATAATGTTCTGTGAATGTGAGGCGGGCAGCCAGTTTCACACAGCTGTTATGTAACAGCATCATCCTTGAAAACCCATTACTAGACAATGACAAATCAGCCAGATTAATGTATCTTTACTGCTCAGATTCACTTTTCCGCTCTGAATATTTAAAATAAAAACAACCACAGACTAAAAAACTCCACATCAGATAGCATGTGTCCTGTAATTATACATTACAGAATTTTGCATTAAGTCTCTTGGGTTTCTGGCAATGAAAGAAAAAGCTTCTAGACTGTATAAGTATAACATGTGAAAAATGTGGGTTAATTAGTTTGAAAATTATTCATGTCAATCAGTTTTGTTAATCAGACATTATAGTCATCGCTTAAGCTAAAAGTACTACACATTTTCTCAGTCCATCCCAATAAGTATGAATATTTGAACAGTATAGTACTGCCCCGTGCATCGTTTGGACTGGTACCTTTAGACTTTGGAAAATAGGAAACCTTAAAATTGTAACCTTGGTCTGTTAGCCTCTGTAAAGGGCATTTTTCATTATGTTCTAAGATATGGATAAACTTCAACAGCAGCATGATTGTTTGAACACTGGATGTAGATCAGTATACTATTTGGTGACGCTTGTTACATTTTATTTGAGAGAAAATCCTCTATCCAATTAGAACAACTCAGAGTTATTATTTCATATTCATTGCTTATGACTGGTGATGTATTCCTAATGGATTAAACACTGAATATAAATATGGTGCTTCTTTTACTTGCCACCTAGACATTATAGTTTTATATTCTTCAGTTTCAAAGTGAATAAATGAGTAAATGCCAGGAGGTTATGCAAGTATACCCCCTTTTTTAGAACTTTTTTGAACTGGACCGTTAGGGCTTTGCCAGTCCCCTAACCACACCCCAGTACACCTCTTCCACCTCATCAAGACACACACACACACACACACACACACACACACACACACACACACTCTTATACAGCTCTGGTAGTGAAAGAGCCTGTTGATGCAGACCCCTCCTTTCCTCCAGTCACCTTAGGCCCCTCCTTCCTTTTCAGCAAACTTCTCTTGCCTCTTGTGAGGTAATCAGGCCACACCAAAATTCAACTGGTATACTAAAGTTTCCACTCTAAGGAAGACCTTTCATCCACATTTTCATACAAGACCTCAAGAGAGCACTCCCCACCCCCCTGTGTGTGCATGTGTGGTTGTAGAGGTCTCCTACAGGGCAACAACCCTGGCTGTTCAGGAATTTAATTTCTCCTCCATTTATTAAAGTCTGCTCCAGTACTGCAAAGACTTTAGTGCCCAGCAGCAGGTTTTTGCATGCAAAAAAGTTAAAATGCAGTGTGCTGACATTTTGTATTATCAGTAGTTCTATTTTGTGTTCTTTATTGTGCATAATTGTAATTGACATGTTATTTCTGTCTTTACATCTTCAAGACCTGTGACCTACACTCACACTGAGATCCCCGCATCAACTAACTCATTGATTCATTTGTTTGGTTAGCTAAAATGTCCAGAGTCAGTGCTGTGCAACACATTTCCAATCTGATATCGTTTGGTGAAGAACATGTTGCTTTCAGTTTTGATATGATGTGTCAAAGGCTTGTTTATTGGCCACTGATGCTTTTAGTTTTGCTTTTATTTGTCTTTTATTAATGTATTTGTTTATTTATTTTGCTGTGACATTAAAAGAGTTGTGGTCAGCTTTTGGTACATGCTGCTGCTTTTTCTCAATCCTGCCCCTAAAAAGCTTGGCATAACTCACTGCTAAAGTCTAATTCTTTTAACAGGGATTATATTTCTTTCAGATGAAGTTAAAGCAAAGAGTAGGCAAATCTACTTGGTCACAAGACTGTTTAATTACACTGAGCCTTCATCCTGTAGTAATAGTTAAGCTTCTTACACCATTCCCAAGTAATTTCTTTTTACAGCTTTGGTGTCCATGTATTGATGTCTAATATATTAGCTTACAGGCACTGACCTCATACCTCAGTCTTGGGCTCCATTTGTGGTCTAAATGTGCTCTTCTTTTACTGCCTTGTATATTTTAGCAATGATGAGGATGAAGAGCTGCAGTCCACAGATCCAGAGAGTAAAGAGAAGAGCAAAGATAAAAAGACACTGTGCAAAGTAAAGTGGTCACGAGACGAGGTAAGTTTATCAGAGATCTGACATCTGAGCTGGGAATTTGTTGGAAACATTTAACTTAAGGCATTGCATGTTATGCTCTGCTTTTACCTCCTTGCAAACGTCTTTAAGGGTAACTGTATAACAGTGTTTATGTGAAAATGCTGTACAAGACGCCTTACATGCGCTCTGTATCATTTGCTTCTATTCCATCTCTTTTTTTCTTCAGGATGAAAAGCTGAAAAAGCTTGTTGAGCAGCACGGAACAGACTCCTGGAAATTAATAGCTGCCCTTTTTCCAGTAAGCGCATTTGGATTGTGTAATTTCATTGAACAAAAATGTTACTACTTTACACCATATTGGTTTATCTCTTTCAGTTACTACTGTAATGAGGTGTTGCTCTTTGTGTATCTCTATCACAGGGGAGGACAGATGGCCAGTGTCAGCACCGCTGGCAGAAGGTGCTCAATCCAGAGCTAGTGAAAGGACCATGGACAAAGGAGGAGGATCAAAAGGTAAGACGAGCTCTGAGTTCCTATTTTGTGCAGAAACATTGGTGACAAAATGGGTAAATGATATGGCAGAGAGGGGAGAGAGCAGTTTAGACAGGTTGAAAACACAATACAAAGACAAGTGCCACAATATGTAATGTACCCTTTAGCTTCAGAATAACAAGGCTGTGCACATGTGCATGCTTACTTCCCGCCAAGAAGTTTTTTTTTCTTTTTTTTCTAAAGTAAATGCTCCACTACGTCATTCGTAATAAAACAGTCTCTCCAAGTAAGAGGTTTAGCAGCCAGCCGCTTTTTTTATTAGTTTTTTTCCTACAAAGCAAAGCTTGAAGACCTTTTCCTGCTGTTAGACCAGCGATGCATTCCTTAAATGGATCACTGTTGTTCAAGAATGTCATGAATGGTGTCTCATTCCTCCGAAATGTTGGAATCGTAACAAAAACACAGATCTTACAATTATAGCTTAGCCTGCCAAAAGTGACATCACAACATTTCTCAGCCTCGATGGAAAGAGCCAAACAAGCTCTGCTGTTGCTATAGTGAAGGTTTCTAAACAGCACTGCTTCTCTTAGAAATCTGCTCTTTGAACAAGTTTATAGTCTGGCAGAATTAATTAGGGCCCTACCCCATTCATTCATAAATTCATGAATTTATTTACTTGTGCTTCTACTGAATATCCTCCATGTGGTGGTGTTTATGCAGGTTATTGACCTCGTACATAAATATGGTCCCAAGCGCTGGTCAGTGATTGCGAAGCACCTCCAGGGAAGAATCGGAAAGCAGTGCCGTGAACGCTGGCACAACCACCTCAACCCAGAAGTTAAGAAGTCTTCATGGACTCAGGAAGAGGATCGAATCATCTATGAAGCCCACAAACGCCTTGGCAACCGCTGGGCTGAGATCTCTAAGCTTCTTCCTGGACGGTAGTGTAGTTCGTCACACACTGTCTGTTTCTGCTTCCTGTCTAAGTAATGTAAGTGAGTCAAACTAGCAATGCTATCCCCTAACAGAACGGACAACTCCATCAAGAACCACTGGAATTCCACCATGAAGAGAAAAGTGGAGCATGAGGGGTACCTGCAAGATGGCTGCAAGACTTCCTCTGCTAATGGGAAGAGACGCCACAACAGGCAGTGTCCTGCAACTCCAACAGAGCCCCAGCACTGTGACCGCAGCCCTGTGGCTATGACAGCATCAAACCAGGTCCATCCTCAGTCTTTGTTTCATTTGTCCTCTTACTTAAAACATCCTTCTCCTCAAATACAACATCTATAATCAGGGCCCATTTAATTGTAAAAATCTCATAGTACCGTATCACCCCAATCGATCTCTTCATTCTCAGACTGTGGGCTTGTGATATTTAAAAGTAGAATGAGAGACAGAGCCTTCAGCTTTCAGGCCCCTTTCCTGTGGAACCAGCTCCCAGTTTGGATTCGGCAGACAGACATCTCTACTTTTAAAATCAGTCTTAAAACTTTCCTTTTTGATAAAGCATATTGTTAGGTCTGGATCAGGTGACCCTGAATCCTCCCTTAGTTATGCTGAAAAAGACTTAGGCTGCTGCAGGTTGTTTCTTCCTGTTAAAAAGGAGTTTTTCCTTCCCACTGTTGCCAAGTGCTTGCTCATAAAGAGACGTGTGAATGTTTGTGTTTTCTCTGTATTATTATGATCTTTACCTTACAATATAAAGCACAATGAGGTGACTGCTGTTGTGATTTGGCGCTATATAGATACAATTGATTTGAGCTAAGTGTAATGCTCTGTTTGCAGATGGGTGGTTTTCCATTTGAGCCTCATGGTGGGCACATGATGGACAGTCTTTCTGAAAATTCAAGCTTCATATCAGTGAGTCTTTGTTTATGAGGTTTCTTTGCATGCTAGTGGGGAAAACGTCTGACATTCTTTATTTTCTGGTCTTTCTGTAGTTGTACTTGTGATTGCTAACTCTGGAGCTCAAATCAAAAACTTGAATGTCCTGTTTTTTCTCCTAACACAAAATACAGCTGAAAGGGTGTGCGATGTCAGTGCTGTTGTTGCAGTGTTTTTATGTTTATGTCTTGTTTTCCTGATTTTCTTAACTCTCGTAACTCTTTCCTCTTTTCCTTTCGCCTCCTCTTCCTCCGTGATGTTTGTTTATTCCAGCCATCCTGCCTGGATGATCCTGACAGAGAGCAAAGAATTAAGGAGCTTGAACTGCTGCTTATGTCAGCAGAGAGTGAAGTCCACCAACAAGTGCAGTGCAGAGGTTCATGTGTAAGAACACACACTGAATGTGTGTTAGCATTCTTAGTCAGCATAGCCTGCGTGTGTTAATAGCTTACAGTACATACACTGTAAAAAGGCTCATATTTATATTAAATATGTCTTCACATCAAAGTGAAATAAACAGCAAGTTACATAATCTGAAAAAACAATATATTGATATCGAAAAGCTTATTTAAGTCCAATGTCCTGGCATTTGATTCTAACTGGCCTTCATTAATGAACTTTTTGCAGTGTATATATTCTAAAACAAGAATGGGGGGCATGTTTGTAGCCTGTTTGCTGTAGTGTTGCAATAGTAACTACTTTCCCCTTCTTGCCACTTACTCAGACTGGCCTGAAGCTGTGCTTGGTAGTCCCCCTAGCACCCACCCCTCACCTCGCCCATTATTTTAGTTTTAAACTTGATCCCGCCCCCTCATCCCCTCCAGCCCTCACTCCCTGCCATCCTACCATACCCACACTTAGCCCGCAGTTTGGTTCTGACTAAAGCATTCTCAGTCTCTATTCTGTCTGCACTGACATTGTTTTCATACTTCATTCACATTCATTCTTTCCAGTGAGCGACTTTATACTGTACAATTTTTTCCCACCATTTCCTACACATAGTTTCCAAACTCATGCAAATTACCAAGAATTTTACACCACATCTGCCAAACCCATCAAATCAGACACCATCCTGCCGCATGAGCCAAAGATCTAACAGCAGTGTCTTTAACCCCCACCCGTCCCCTGCTGCCCTCTATCTCAGAGTTTGGAGCAGTACCCAGCATGGCCAGACAGTGTGTCAGATGACACGTTAACCACAAGTAGCAGTAGCCTGGAAGAACAAGCAGAGAGAAGACCCTGGAAGGGCCCTGAGATCCCGCAGGGAGCTCCAGCACCGCTTCCTGTCTCGCCCAGCAAGTTCCTGGCTGTAGAGGCCAGCACAGTGCTGTCCACCCTGCAGACCATACCAGAATTTGCAGAGACCATGGAGCTTATTGATTCAGTGAGTAACAGATGGAGATGAACACAGAACAAACATAACTCTGTGTAAATTTGTTGGCCAAATATTGTGAATGTATTAAAGATCTACTGTAGATGTGTTTTGCTCTGCAGGATCCTGTCGGATGGAACGAAGTGGCCAGTTTTGATTTGTCAGAGATGGCGACGCCGTCCAGGCACAACCAGGCAGCCTATAGCACTATCTTGCAAGAGAGCACCATGTACAATTCAGTGAATTACCCAGTCAACGCTGCCACTACCGACTTAGGCCAAGACAGGAACTGTGCTCCATTTGGTGTGGGAGGTCTTACATCCCTGACTCCCATTAACTCATCCAAACCCACCCAGGCTTCCACTGGGAGGAAGAGGAGAAGAGAGAGGGGGGAACCATCTCCTTTGTGTGACAAGACTTGCTCTTCCTTCTTGGAAAATATTTCAAATTCTCCCAAGAAAACACCTATAAAGACACAGCCATTTACCCCGTCACGAGTAATTATCTTAATAATTTACTTCAGAGAACATCTTCCCATTACAGCTGATGCAGTGATTTGACTAATATGCCATGTCTTCATTCTCCTCAGTTCTGCAACATATCAGTGCCAGAGCATCTCAATCTGGAAAACCCCGCCCTCACCTCAACTCCTGTGTGCGGTCAGAGGTGTCTGCTCAACACACCCCTTCAAAAAGATACCACACCTAAACACCAGAAAGAGAATGATGGGTAAATGAATCGGCTGTAAGCAGTATATCAGAAGATCTTTTTGCTTGCAGAAAACTAGTGTAATCACAATTACAAATCTGTAGTTCCAGGACTCCTAAATTCTGCAAAACAGTCATGACTCCAACTCCGAGGACACCCACTCCTTTCAAAAATGCTTTGGCTGCCCAGGAGAAAATGCACGGGCCACTAAAGAGAGAGGTAAATTAGCCAAATTCTGGTGCAAGCAGGTGAACATATTGCTGCCTTTTTTGTGGTTATACTCATCCATTTTTGTTTTGCAGCCACAGCCTTTGGCCTTTCTCGAAGAAGACATTCGAGAAGTTCTAAAGCAAGAGACAGGAACAGACATCTTCAACAGAGCAGACTTACAGCCAGATTACAGAGTGTGGAAACATAACGTAAGTCACGAAATACAACCTTTATGACCTCAACACCTCATCAAAAAACTAAGAAATAATTTTATTTCATTTCGATGCTTCAAAATTAGATGGATGGCCCAGCTAGAAAAGTGCGCAAGTCTCTTGTCCTGGACCCTTGGGGCAAAGAAAGCATTAATACTCAACTTTTCCAAGACCAGCTCGGCGATGCACAGGTAAGCCTCTCTGACCATACTTCAAATCAGCTTCAGGTCCTGGAGCCCTTTCCAAGTAAAAGTATTTTTATAAATACCATGTAATTACTGTTACTTCTAATCTACTGCTTTCTTAAAACCCACACCATTCAAAGAATGCCATATTGCAGGTGTCAGATGAAGGTCTACTGACAAGCTCTTCATTGGTTTCTCCGATCTCCGAGAGAGACGAGTGTGGCCATTCTGTGACTTCTGGGAAAGATGAGCTCTCATTAGGAGTCGCCGTTCATACTCAACACTTTACTAGCCCTCGGACAAAGAAGCTTCCGACTTCTAACAAAGCAACGAAACACAACACTGCACAGGTATGACGAAACAAAACAACTGTCATTAATGTCAATGTGTAGTTAATGCTGTGAAAAGGGTAGAAAAAGACAATCACAGTAACCACTGATCACCTTCTCTGCAGGTGAGTGAGTGGGAAGCAGTGGTTTATGGAAAGACACAGGACCAACTGATCATGACAGAACAGGCTCGTCAGTACCTGAATCCCTACCCACCATCCACCTCTGTCTCAAGGGCGCTTGTGCTTTAAAGCCGTCCCCTCGACTACACAGGCAGCACTACATCTGTCCGACAACTAAAACCTCCACTGAATCATGTAAGAGACAATCCAGTGAAGACAAATTGTTTTATTTTTCTTCTGAAGCAGAAGTGCACTGCCAGTGACGTCCACACAGAGGTTTTGTTCTCAACACATTTTGAGGTAACTGCCCAAAGTGTTCTCTGTTTGGCCTGCATTTGATTTTGCCAGCTGTCATGAGCAGTTTTGTACACATACAAAAAGGCTTTTTCTTTTAATCAACCTGCACATAGAGTAGGCTGCAGAAATAGTGTGTATCACCAGCAGCGGCTGCTTCTGAGTTGTATATTATTAATATATTGTTTAAAGACATGAAAGACATTATAAGATGTAGCGCTACTCATTGTTTATCTCCTCCTGCCTGTTTTTACTAAACTGCCCCACTGCTGTTAACAGATAAAAAAACCACGTATGTGCAGCATTTGTAGCTTTTTACTGACACCCGTGTACAATGAAATCACGCCATGGGTTGTAAACTGACGCAGTACAGACTTCATTCACTGGCCACTTTATTGGGTATATCTGCTCGACCACTCATTAACGCAAGGCATATCATATGGTCAAGATGATCATATGATGTGAAGTTTACACTGAGCATCAGAGTGAGGAAGAAAGGTGATTTAAGTGACTGAACACAGCATGGTTGTTGGTGCTCAGAAATTGCTGATCTGCTGGGATTTTCCATCACTACCTTCTCTAGGTTTTACAGATACAAAATTCAAAATGGGTAAAAATGGCCAGACTGAAGGCAAAAGTAACTCAAATAACCAAGATATGCAGAAGAGCACCTCTGATGTAGCTGAGGGGCTACAGCAGCAGAAGACCATACCAGATGCCACTCCTGTCAGCTAATAACAGGAAACTGAGGCTTTAATTCACACAGGCTCCCTGAAACTGTACAAAAAAAGATTGGAAAAATCTTGCCTGGTCTGACGAGTCTCAATATTCAGATGGTAGGGTCAGAATTTGGAGTAAACAACATGAAATCATGCATCCATCCTGCCTTCCTGTACTCAAATGGGATCCACAGACAACAGACCCCGTCAGATCCAGTCACCTTTGGGATGTAGCTGAAAATCTGCAGCAACTATGTGATGCTATCATGTCAATAAGGATCAAAATCTCTCAGGAAAGTTTCCAGCACCTCGTTGAATCTGCGCCATGAAGAATTAAGACAGTTCTGAAGCCAAAAGAGGGTCTAATCCCATATTAGGAAGGTGTACCTAACAAAGTGGCTGGTGAGTGTGTAATGTTACTATTGATTTTTAAATGAGAAAAAAATGCACTTACATGTTTTTTGTGACAGCAGTGTTATGTTAAGGAGGAATACCAATCCGACTCCATGTGAAGTTTTTAGGATGGAAATAGGAAGCTGTCAGTATTGCACTATTGAGTTGACTTTGCTGCTGAGAAAGGAGCAGTATTTTCGAGGGCAAACTGGATAGCACTTGTGATGGTATTTTTTTTATTATTATTTTATTCCTTTTATAACACAGCGTTTCCTTTCCAAGGCCATAGAGTCGGTGGAGACATCGGTTGAATGTATTTCATTGCAATGTACATGTGAAAGAACCTCAAAAATGGAAGGGTACCTTAATGTTTATTTTTGTTTGTTTTATTTATTATCTGACAGCTCTAAGGCTTAGATATTAATATAAATCGGACACCATGAGTTTCGAAGAAGTTTAACCTTGCTGCCAAAACAGCCTAAAAACTCTCACTTGCTCTAAAGCAGTTCTCTATTAGGGAATGAATGGCCGCCATTGTTTTGGTCAGACGTTCGTATCATTAGTGCTCAGCAACAAGCATTTTGTTGGAGAAGGATTTAGGTTTTATGTGAGGGCTGTAGGTTATATTTATTTAATGTCTACTAATTTATTTATTTCTAAAAGAAAACATTTAAGAGAAATTATTGAGAAATTATATTGTCTTTTTTTCTTTCAAAATTAGGATTGGGCAACCATTCAGTTTTCATTTCTCCAAGTTAGAAGAACAAGCACTGCAACTGATTTAATGTTAATTTCTTCTCCTGATTAGGCGAGAGCTAGCAAATAAACTTTGTGTAGTTGTATGTGTGATTTTGTAAAAAATAGATAGGATGTATGTAGGTAGCGGGACTCCATTTCTGACCTCTAATCATAGACTAATTGCACTTTTTTTCCTCTTTGTTTAAATGTAAATGTTCATTCTCATAATGTAGCTCCTGTTCTTACCTTTTTTCGTGTGTGTATGTGTTAGATGGGTGTTTCCTCATATTTGAAGTGAATGCTGATGTTAAGATCATGCTGCTTTATTTACACATGTTCTTTTCTCCTGTTTTGCTGCAAAAGGTGTATTTAAAATGCACTACGTAAAAACCTTGTATTTTTAGACAGATGGCTTTGAGCTAAAACACAAAATACATATTGGTCAATACATATGTTATTACAATTCTGTCTCCTAAAATGCTGGGCTGCTGTGCAGAATGCGATATGTTGCTAAAACCCTATATTTAATTGAAAATAGTGCAAAGATGTCATTGGATGTTATGTTTTGATACTGATGCCAGTAATATGTTTCAAATAAGGTGAAAACAAGGGCTTGTTTACCACTGATTACTGCTTTTTTTTTAACACTATGAGGAAGGCAGTTGCACTAGTCTGAAAGCAAAATGTTTTCCCATTTTTAGATTTCAGTGGTCACCAGCTCCTAGTCTTCATTGTCATATTTTTAATTTCTTTATGACATGTCCGAACACTGGGCAGGACAGTTTAGCACCTGCTTTCTTCACCCCTTTCTTTGGAGCAATATCACCGAGCATTAAAGCGCAAATTAGCCGTGCAGTGTGCACTAATGCAACCTCATATCATCTGGCTTTTTGAGCTGGACACTCATAACAAGTTGATTGATCCGTCTCCCTTTTTTAGCCCGGGCAACACATTGTCCATGATGTCAGAGATGAATTACAGATTGTGATTGGTCAGACCACAGGACAGTTTTTCCCTTCACCCCAGTCCGTTTTAAATGAGCTTGGCCCAGGCAGCTGTATTTCTGGATATTGTTAGATTAATTTTTTTTCTATTCTTACTTTGAATGGCATTTTTTATTACATACACTGTGGGCAACTGCAAGAAGCCGTTCACTGAAAATGGTTGTCAGATGTTTCATTTTAGTTTCAGTGTCAGCTTCACTGATGTCCTCTGGAGACATCACATTTATTACTGAACTATTAGCCCACACAGTCTCACTAAGTGAAGGAGTCCTCCCTAATTTGCCTTGGTCACTATAGTCACTACAATGAACCTAATTAGGTTCTTTCTAATGTAGTATTAGTATTTAAACTGGTTTGAAACGCCTTGTTGACATCAAGTTCAAAATAAGCGCAAATCTTTCTATTTAAATTTTTTTGTCATGTCACCTTTGTGACATTTTAAACTAAATATAGGGCTTAAAATGTTTGCAAATTATTGCATTCTGTTTTTATTAAAATCTGTACAAGATCCAGATGTGATCTCTGCTGCAGCCATTGTCTCCTTGTATCCTGCTGAACTACCCTTGAGTGAGATGTCACATGTTTCTCTGCTCACTCATTTCACCTTCTGGACAAGAACAAATGCACTCTCGAACCATCCTTTAACAAACGCTCCATAATCTGGTGAAGTAACACTATAGCTACATGTATTTTTTTTCTTGTATCATCTGCTTTAGTGGATCCAGTAATGGCTATAATCTGGATTATCCTGCATTAAGTATTTGAGTGAGAATAAGAAGGGAATCTTGTCAGGGAAATCAGGTGGAAAGATCAGAAGAATATGGTACACAACGCTACAAAACAGACTAAACAACTTGTAAGATGTTTACTGTATATTTGGATCTGGTGGCTGAAATCTGTCTAATCTGTATATATTTGTGTCGTATGTTCTGTGTGTTGGTTTGTACATTCCATTTGTTAAAACCAAGATAACCTATTTGTGTGTTAACGACACATTGAAACATCATAGGTTGCAAGGGAATTAAGTACATATAAGTACAGGATAGTAGCAGCTGTCATATACTATTGTAGTTATGCATGAGCAGTACACAAGATGCTGGACTTTGCTTTCATTTACAGGAGAATCACACATGTAACACTTGAGTTATACTATATAGCATTTTCAGTTGAAACCATAATCGAGGTACCATAGAAATCCTGCCAGCTGTCTTTGTAACCATGTACTTAATTTGGCTAAATAAATGCATTTGTTGGATAATTTTAAAGGTATTCTGACTTTCTTGTGTTTGCATTTTCACTTGCCATCAACTGCCAAAATGCCTTTGTGCAAATTAGTATACGTTACATGCTGTTTTCTGCATAATAAAGATTTCTGATGATCGCTTAGTTTTTCTGACACGCTCACAGCGGGCATGGCGACACTCTGACGTCTTGCCAAAAACTAACGCCACTGAAAGCTTTTTCTTTGTCTTTTTAAGTGGTGAAAGTGGAAATTGAAATATTCCACCTTTAATCATGCACTCTAATTTTTCCTCACATGCAGCGTGGACATCTAAGCAGGTGAAGGCTGGGTGTGACAACTCATGGAGTGGTTTGAAGATGACCTCTCTGTCATGTGTGTATGTATACGTTGGGATGCTGTCAACTTGGCCTGGGGTCCAGGGACACGAGCCCCCTCCACCAGAACAAGAGGCCTCTCCACAGGGTCAGCTGCTGGCCCTAAAGGGGCCCACTCACCCATGACTTAATGCCCCTGAGCTCCTTTGTCCTTTGGGCTGTTGGTTTTACAGGCCCATTCACTCAATTGCCCCCCAAATGGAGGGAGAATGTGACGACTTGCCTTATGCTGAAGGAGCGGCAGTGCGCATGCATGCAAACAATGTACACATAAACACACGGGTGCCACATGCACGCCATGTCCACTTAATCAATCTGTCCTCCTTTGCTTTCATTCTGGTACAAGAGGGCCTTTTGTTATTGCATGACCCGCACTATGAGCCGAAAGATGTCGGGGACCCTTTGCTTCTTAATTGGTTATTGGCAGCAGCCCTTCCACTTTGTACCTCCTGCATGTATTTAGTTGAAACAATGACTTACTGAAACACTATATAGACCTAAAATAAACATATAATTGCTGTTTTCGGATGAATTACATTTAACTTAGATATACAGATTCTCTTCACATGCTGTAGTTTCCACTGATTTAATTATAATGTCCAGTGCACGTTTGCCCCCCCTTCTGTATCTCTTATCATTCAGTCAGCTTGACTAGGTAAGGTATGTGTGTGTCCATTTTTGGGTCTACCCTGTGCACCAAAGACATGAAACAACCTACAGGCATCTGACCAAATCTCCTCGGCCTTCTTTCTTTAAGCACACACCCATAAGCGAGTGCACAAACTCTCTCACACACACTGTTTGCCTTTGTGTATGCTAGACAGCAGATGGCAGCCCATTATAGGGCTGACAGAGCAGTCATCTGGCAGGCACCCCGGTTACCCCCTCCTTCCACCTCTCCTCCCCCACCACCCAAAAGACACCCAGCACAACACAACAGGGATAGGAGCCTTTTAGGCGGGAGACTGTATCTGTGTGTGTGTGTGTGTGTGTGTGTGTGTGTGTGTGTGTGTGTGTGTGTGTGTGTGTGTGTGTATTAAAATTGGACACTGGCCTTTCCGCTCTATATAGGTCACTGTTTCCACTGTTGTGTTTGTCAGCGCCATGTGAGGTAAGTCAGGCTCACATTTGACTGGGGATTTGCCAGGTTATGACTTACTTTGAATGGAAAGTTTATCTCTACAGTATGGAGGACTGATGCTGCTAAATAAAAAATTTAATGGAAAAATACATGTATGTATTAATTATGTAAAGAATAAAAAAATGATAATAATGTTTCATTCGGCTTCTTTATTAATTTACCTTTGTAGTATTATCTCAATGTATTTACTTACACATTTTTATTTCCTTTATTTTTAATTTTTCATCTTTCCATCTTTCACCTTCTGACACTTTTAATGACAGTCAGTAATACAGAACACAGAAAGAATTCAGTTTGTGGATATATCCACAAACTGAATTCTTTCTGTGAAAGATCTTGATCTTCTTCAAGATTGGGTCCTCTACCAGAGGCCTGGGAGCTTGAGGATCCTGTGCAGTAGCTTTGCTGTTCCTTGGACTTTTCTAGACTCTTCAGGACAGAGATCGTATATGTTGTTCCTGGGATCTGCTGGTACCATTCGCCCAGTTTAGGGGTCACTGCACTGAGTGCTCCGATTACCATGGGGACCACCGTTGCTTTCACCCTCCACAACTTTGCAAGCTCTTCTCTCATCCCTTGGTTTTTCTCGAGCTTCTCATGTTCCTTCTTCCTGATGTTGCTATCACTTAGTATAGCTACATCTATCACTACAGCCATCTTCCTCTGCTTTTCTACCACTACTATGTCCAGTTGGTTAGCCATCACCAGTTTTTCTGCCTTGATATGGAGGTCGCACAGGACCTTAGCTCATTCATTCTCAACCACCCTAGGGGGTGTGTCCCATTTTAACCTTGGGACTTCCAGGCCATACTTGTAGCTTGTAGCTGTAGCTGTCCTCTGGTATTACAGTCCCCTCAGCTCTGACTAGCTTCCCTCTCTTTGTTATCATCTTATTACACTTCTCCAGTCTGAACAACATTCCAGTGTCGTTGCTGTATATCCTGGTGGTATGGATCAGTGCATTGATGTCTCATTCACTCTTGGCATACAGCTTGATATCACACATGTAGAGGAGGTGGCTGATGATTGCTCCATTCTGTTTTCAATAATCTCACTGAGGGGGTTCAGGCCTATGCAGAACAGCAGTGGGGACTGCAGATCCCACACTTGATGGTGACTTAGGCTATTGGCTTGAAGCTGGCCTCTAGAGTTGTTCGCTACATCCCCATTGAATTCCTGAGAATGACTCTTAGGATCCTGTTGATCTTGTACAGTTCTAGGCATCCAGGATCCATGTGTGGGGCATTGGGCATCGGGTTTCTTATAGTCAGCCCAGGCAGTGCACAGGTTGGTGAGCTTGGTCTTGCAGTTTCAGGCCACTGTTCTGTCTACCACTGCTTGGTGTTTTGCCCCTCTGGAATTCCTGCCTATTCCTTTTGGTGCCCCGCTCATGTATTGAGCCATGTACGCAATAAGACACTTAAGCTCAATTATATTAATTTAAAGAAATTGTAAAAAATTAATTTTGCCATATTTTATAATTAATGTAAAAATTAAAAATTACAAAAATGTTTTCAATTCTTTTTGGTGCATTTGTAGACATATTTATTTATTGATTGATTTCATTTAAAAAATATTAAAGGTTTTTATTGTTTATTTTGGATTTTGACAGTTTTGATCCTCCATACTTTATACCCTATATCCAACTACACTTACAATAACTTTGTATATATGTGCATACACTCAGTTCTTTTGTCAAACTCCAGAAGTAATCACAAAGTTATTCACAATAATTCCTTGACCCTATATAAAAGTGAGTCATAGGCTCGAGGTAAACTCTAACAGTAAAGGCTACAATATTCTCCTTGTGAATGAGAGTTTGCTACAGGACGAGTGGAGCTGTCTGTCTTTGTAACATTTACACTCTTCACTGTGCAGGACATGTCTTCCAAACACTGGCCCCAGAGTGACTGCCTCCTGCAGCCTTTATAACAAAGGATTATACAACAGTGAATATCAAACAGCAAGTGGAGGAGGGGTGTATTTCCCTGTGGAGGTCAAGGCCAAAGTTAGGATTTTATGTCCTCTGCAGAAGGTAATCTACAGCCCACCCTATAGAGATCCCACCACAAGGACAAGGCTGGGAGGCACCACTGAAAAAGAAGACTACATGCAACTTCTGAGGGCTGCTTTGGAGTTGCTGGGGCAACTGGCACAATCCCTGGTCTTTTGGCAAAGCTTTCAGCAGGCCTCAATCACACTTCCTATTAGAAAGGAGGGAGGCCCAGTGTGTTTAAAGGAAAATGAACAGGAGCCTGAGCATTGAGTCGTACACTGAGGCATGTTTGGACTGAAATGAAATCATCATACAGTCACGGAGGGTTTGCTGGTTTTATCATTATCACAGTAACATATTACAGCATATTAAATAGACATAGACACACATTAACAAATCACAGGAAAAAAGTAAGGAACATAACAAAACCAACAGCAGAAATAACACTCAATAAAGGCAGCGTTATAGAAAAGGCTAAATTTAATAATCATGAAGCATCACTTCCTGCTTCACTGACTGCATCTAACTGCTACGTTGTTTGAGCTTTGATTGCAGCGACTAATGTTGTACAGTTTTCAGAATATAAGCCTGACTTTAGATTAGCTGAAGCACTGGGCAGAAAAGAGCAACACCTTCAAACTTTCCAGCATGTTGCACTTGAGACAACGCCCCCATCAGTGATGTCATGGCTTGCTTTGCCCATCAGATAAAGTGGGTAACACACACACACATACACTACTGTGACATCACTAATTAGGGTGTTTACATTCAGCCTTCAACCTCCTGCTTGCATCTAGAAAATCCTGATAAAGCACAAGTATAAGCCCACATCAGGAAATTCAAGACTCATCTGCACATTTCAGAAGCTCCTCTGCCCCCCTCATCCTCCACCCCGAGTGCAACCTCACCAAAGTGATCTCAGCTCAGCCACCCAGGACAAAGAAAAGGGTTTCTTAGTCGCCCTCGAAGGCCCCATTGGTGGCTCCCTGGCATTCAATCTTTTTCCGGCACTTGGACAAGATCCTGTGGAGCAAGTTTGGAGATCTCTGTGCCTGGGGCTGAGAGGCCACGGGCTGAGGCAAAGGGATCTGGGAGCTCCGAACCAGGAAAGGGCCTTCACGCTCACCCTGGCCCTTCTCCAGCCCCACTCCTCCTCCACCTCCTCTGCTCCCCCTCTTGAATGCCTGCAGAATGTGTCCACTGGGGGACAAAGAGGAAATAACAAACACAAAGACCCTGTTTATTCCTTATGACCCAAATTCCACTGTGAGCAGACAAGACGTGAAGAGGCCTGTGGGCTTATGTACAGTATGTTTGCGTGTGTGTGTGTGTGTGTGTGTGTGAGAGAGAGAAAGTATGTGCTATGAAATGTAATAGATTTTATTATAATAAACCAAATGTGCTGTATATCAAATAGTTCTTGCAGGGGTGTATTTGACTGGTTTTTCTTTTAGATAAAAAAACAACAACTACAAAGTCTTTTCTTTCCCTCTTGCTCTTCTTTGGCCCTAATGAGATGCAGCACTGTGAGAAGGGGATTGACTAGCTTGTGTGCGTGTGTGTGCGTGTGTGTGCTTAGCAGGCTCAGTAATCAGTGTGCTTTGTCAACTAATGAGGGAAGAGAGGGGCCACCTGTTCAGGGGTGCTGGGCGGAGAGCAGTGGGGTGGGATTTGGAGATGGGGGATGTGGGGAACATCTGCCGAATGCTGGGTGTATGTGCATGATTGTGTGTGTCTCTGTGTGTGTGTGCATATACTTGATAAGAGAGAAGCATGAAATTATTGATGTGTGTGTTTACACCTACTTCCCATATCTGCCGCGTTCACTGTCACCGGGTGTAGTCCTCACAGATAAACTCCTCCGAAGGCCTTTGGGAGGCAGATTTGCCTGAGAGTGGAAACATGATGTTTTTAATTCCACCTTTTATTAATTATTTAATAGTAAATAGATTATAAAATAGAGTTATTTAAAAACTTTTCTTCTTCTTGTTTTTGATTTTTTTTTTTAACTTGTGTTGTTCAAAAACAAAGAAGTAATTTTTCATAATGTCTTTTTGTTATAGCAAATAACATAAATTAAAATAAACTGACATTATCAAAGTTTTGATAATACAGGAAATTTTTTTTAACTTTTTTCAGAGAATGGTGAGAGAATAGTAGTTTATAGTTATTAACTGTTAGTGAGGAGCATGTTATACTTCTTAACACCTGCTGTGTTTGTCAGTGTTTAATTGCTAAATTAGAGAAGGTAAAATTGTGAGAAATCTCTTTGCTTCTGGTCAATCACTGCACAATATGAACTGTGGATGAACTACAAAAAACTAGTTTTGAGCTCCGAAAAAAAGTTTTTTCAGGACTCTGTGTAGTCCCGTGTAATCCTAAATACACCCTATGATTTAATAGCTTGTAGAATCAGCTTCAGCAGCCTCAACTTGAAGTAATCTTTTTCTGTATGGTTATTAATCTCTCCCATGGTTAGGGAGGAATTTTGTCCCACTCTTCTTTCTAAAATTGCTTTAGATTATTAAAAATTGGGGATTCTGCCACAAGATTTCAATCAGGTCAACGTCTGGATTTTGACCGGACCACTGCAACACACTGATTCTTTGAGATTTGCTGCTGTGCTCAGGATCCTGTATCTGTAGGATCACCCCTCCACCACCATGCTTTGAGATATTTAAGTAGACCCTCTCTGCTTCCTCAATTTCACCAGGTTCTATTATATGATGCAACTTGTCTTAAGCTCAAACTGAGATAGCCCTAATGAAACATAACAAGTGACATAATCTGGGTTATTTTTCAATCATTACAAAAGCTCCCACCAAAACCAGTGCAAATATTATGCATTTAAGTCTGAAATTTATGAATTACCCTTTATAAATATCCCTTAGTAAATGTGCAACAATTCAAGACTGACTTAAGGAAACAGCTCTCATAGGCGTTTCTAAATTCTGTCATGAATGTAATATACTTATGTAGGCACACATTTGGTTCTGGCTTGTTTAAAACATACATGTGACAAGCAGAGCAGAGAGGAAAATATAATCTGTTCTCTGTAAGCTGCAGCAGCAACAGCCCTGTCCACTCTCTCTGCATTACTGAGCACATTCAAGAAGCCAACCAACCTGGCCCAGCTCCATCACACATGAGGCGGGGAAATAACCTCGCTGCCCATTCTGCAGCTGCCCAAACCACCTCCCTTCCTCGTGTTTGGACAGCACCAGGGTGACGTCACCTGGAGACAGCTCCAGCTCGTCAGGCCAGTGGGGCCTGTACCTGTGCACCACTACCATCTAATGGACAAAAGGAGAATTACAATAATTTTAACTCTAATTTGAATATTCAATATTGCAAGATTAAAATTCAATGCTAAATTTATGTTAGGGCAGAACTTGTTCATGATCAGCGTCCAGCTCCTTTTTTTTTTACATCCTGCAGGTCAGACTCGGTGAATGGAAAGGATTACGTGTGAAGACTTGGATTAGTTGATATATAGTGAAATAGTAACTCTTAATCAGGGTTTACCCTTCATTATGTTACACCTGAATATTATGTGAGAGAAATTGGAAAACTAAATGCGTTGTTTTGCAGGAAACTGATTAAACTGATGCAATGTCACATTCATATCCATTAGTCTTTGACATATATAAGCATACATAAAACTGTGAATTGTGTTCTCATTTTCATATCAGTGCAGTTAAATATGCAGATTTCTGTTGATGGAAATTAAGAAAAAAATGAACTTGCCTTTTCAGCTTCTGCTCTGTATCGATACCTCCCTGTTTATCATTGAGAGCAGAAATGAATCAGCAAAAAAGGGTTATTTTTAACATTTTTCACTAATATTCAAATGTGCATAAGAAGACCTCGACATTAATGCGCGCACATAAACATCTGTGCAGTTAAATCTTTATGTAAACAGTCCAGAAGGAGGGAAAACAAGGCATCTATCGGTCAGCTGGCACTGGGCTTGCTCTTGCTAACCACATAAATAATGTCCTGCTAAGCCACACTTCCCTGCAGATATGATTCCACTCACCTTGTGGAGCAAGGACAGTGGTGAAAACCTCAAAGTGTTCAGTGCTGTGCATGTAGATGCGCTGCATCTTGAAGATCGGACACTCTCACACTGTCCGGGACTACTGAGCTCTCTCTGCAATACCTTAAATAAATGCAGCTGACTAATCCACTGCAGCACAGACTGGAGCTGGACACACACACACACACGCACACATACACATACACAGAGACACACACACACGTGACCAGGGACGAGTAAAATCTTAGTTTATGTCAGAAAATGTATGATTGTTAGAATTTTCTTATCACCTGACACCAGTGCTCTTTATTTTGGAATAAGAGGCAGCATCTTTCTCATATATCATGCTTGACCACTCCATCTTGCTGCCAGTGTCTATTGTTCTTTGACCATCTGGCCACATGCAAAAGAAGTTTAGAGGCCACTGCCACTGCTTGCTCAGATGTGAATGAGAATTCATAATTTCACCTCATCAGGAGTGCTTGATTGATTATTGGCTGTGCCCCACTTTCCTGTGGCCTGGGTGAGCAGGGACAAAGATGATAGGGCTGGGGACAGAGTGCCCGACCGCTCAACAGATGGTGATTGAAACCCCACCACCGCCTCCCCTCTCCATCTCTGGTGCAAAGGCGCTTGGCTGCGAGCTTGCATTAGTGATAAAAAGGCATCCATCATTAAGATGAGAGATGACTCAGCTGGAGCTGGACAGAGCACCCCGCAGCCTTGGCGACAAAGTGAGGATACAGTACACGCAGAAGGATTTGACTTTTTGTTCTTCTAGACAATCCAAACAGAAATTACGCGCAGTCAATTTTCACAAATAATTACAATCAGTGTCAACAGGAAATAAGGTTGTCAGGGGATCACGGATTATCTAGGTGAACAGAGCAAGAGGTGCGTTTGTGTGCCGTCTGAAAGTGGAAACACCTCTAAATGCAGGAGACTAATAAATCTCATTATCTGAGGCCTTAGCAGTCCAGGAAAATGTCTGACTAGACTGCAACCGCTCTGGCTCCAAGACCAATCTGTTTCAAAAGGGTGAAGACCGTGGAAATACACACCTCAATACCGCCACAAAAGAAAGACGTGCTCAACTGGATGAGAGAAAAATCCCACTCACAGTTTGCTTTGTGTTGTGTTTAAATGTACTTAAGTTGCAGATTCCGGCTTTGTGAGCGATCTGTTACACTATACACTGCTCCTAATTCAGAGCGATGGCTCCAGTCTAGACATCAAGGCCAAAGCGAAGCCCTTACATAACCAAAAAAAACCCACAGCTAAGCTGCTAAGAAATCCGATCTGATGCTTACTTCTCAGAAGAAGAAAACTGATGAACACTGAACAGCTCAGAGTCTGTAAAGACAATCTGCGGCAGCTTAAAAAAATATTCGGAGCATAAAAACCTCTCTGCTGTTACATGAATAATACATCTGATCTGATGCCGACATGCATTTACTGGCTGGAGCTTGTTGCTGCAGTTAACCAGCCTCATTTAATATGAATGGGAAGCTTCGAAGCTATTCCTCGAGACCATGTAAATTAGTTAACAAGTATGTATAAAAAAATCTGTTTGCACGTTTCCATTAAATATCCCTGGGAGCATTGGGGCATTGTAGGCTACCTTTTTAAGTAGTCAGAATGTACGGCACCAGTTTTTCCCCCATATTCTTTCAGAAAATACACCTTATATTACTAAATACACACAAACAAATTATTAAATACACCATAAGAGGTATTGTTGCACATCACCAACCCTGGCTGACTTTTTCTTAGCTACTGCATGGCTTTTTATGCAGTCTCATATTCTGACATGCATATATGTTCATATCCAGGAGCAGAAAATTCACCTATTAACTCCATTGTTTTTTTACAATAAATTGAAATAATGATAAACATGCATATTGTTGTACTACTTTGCTGCTGTGTTGGTGAAATGTTCCACAAACTAATTCTAATAAATCAGAATTAGTTTGTGGATAAGTGTATAAAAGTATGCTGTAGATATTAACACCCTTGTAATACTTACACTACTTGCGCAAAGCTGCAGCAGCTGCCACGAAGCTCCCACCGCAGTTTTTCTGCAGATGTTAATGCCAGAGGAAGGTTGGAGGTCTGCTGTTATTGAGTCAGCAGAGCACTTCAGCGACCTTAACTTCACACAGAGTTCCTGTGGTTCCTAAACACTTCCACTTTAAATGAACTCATTGCATTCCTACTACAGAACCACGGTTAAATTCAGGGAACGACCCAGTCTTTCAAAAATGTTTGTAAAGACAGATGCCAGATGGACTTTTGTCCATACAGTCTAATTGGCTAATAAACAAAGCAAAGCAGCAGTGGGAACATATGGAAGCTTGTTTCTGCCAATGAAAAAACAACTTTTTCTGTCATCCATATCTCAAAATTTAAAGTTAATAACTTCAAGGTTTTTTTTAAGTTACCAAGTTGATAACCTGAATTTTTGACTTATGGATGGGACATTTTTGTTCTTTCAATTGGAGCAAGAAGCTTCCAAAGGAATGAGTTGATGCAGAGAGCGAGCTAATTAGTTTGACATGATTAGCCAAAATCACGTGAAAAGCTTCATTTGAGTAACACTTTTTAATCATTCTGCAGCAAATCTTTATGATTTATAGGAAATTATCTCTTGACCTCCTGACTACAGATAAACGTGGGTCCCTGAGCCCAATTTAAAGAAAAAAAAAAAAAGTTAATTTAAAATATCAAATAGTGCTTATAATCCCAATTTGTTTTGCACAAACACTCTGGTTTTATTAGTACTATTAAAGTCTTTCCCCAAAGTTACATAAACTACATAAAACTTCTGTTAAAACTATGTAAATCATATGAAAACTTAATGAAATTAAAAATTAGAAGTCAAATATTTTGAATGTATATAAAGAGTTTACAAAGTAATATGTAAAGGGTAACAAAAAACAACCTATTTTCAAATATGTCTCATTTATCAAGGATCTAAAACACTTTACGATACTTAACGTAACCGTTTCAGACGTGAAGCATCAATTTAATCACACAAAACTAAGAAATAACTTCTGCAATAATTAAAGACAGAAAAACAAGTCACTCGTGTTCTACTTGGCGGTAATATTAAAGTATATTTGTGAAATTTTTTCATGAATATTACACATATATCGAAAAGAATCATCATGGATGCTGGGGTCATAATGTACAGTAAACATAGTTTACATAGATGGAGGGAGCATCCCACCCGTGGGCCACAGGTAAACCAGATGCTCTGTTCATATTGCATCATGAATGTCCAACACTTTGATGCCAAGGCAGGCACACACACCCACACACAGGAAGACACAAGTCCTCAGCGCTTCCCAGGTTTGCCTCTTCTCTTCCCTCCTCCCCCTCCTGCTGTTTTTCCTTTCCCACCTTTTCCTCTGGCCTTTCCACCCATGCTGCCGCCTTTACGTCCCTTCTTCCCTGCTGCCTTCTTGTGTTTGGCAGCAGCCTCCTCTCTGTCCTCCTCCCTCATCTGTTTATTCACAGCTTTGGTGATGTCCAACTTGGGCTTCTTAGTGTCCATGACTTTCAGGAGCTCCAGCTGCTTCTGCTTTTCATTAGAAAAGTTGCCAATGAGGGGCTCGAATTTCCTCTTCTTGCCCTTCTTTGCTGGGTTCTCCTTGGGCAGGCGGTCCTGAAACCTCCCCAAGGATGCTGTGGAGGTTTTGGCCACACTCTCGGCTCTGGCCAGCTCGTCTTTGGACTGGCTGGCTTTGGGGGTCAGGGTTACAGCAGGGATCTTGACTTTCTGCGATCTGGCGATGTTTTTCAGCCTGTTGAGCTCGTTTTTGGCCACCCTCTCCTTCTTGGCTTTGACGCGTTTGGCGAACTGGTCCTCATTCGGGTCTGCGCTCTCGGGCACCTCGATCAGCCACTCTTTGGTGTCATCGCCGGCCCTCTTGTAGCCCCAGCGCCTCTTCCACTCCTTTGCGGTTTCATCCCACACCAGGTTGGTCTTCTTCTTCTTCTTTATGCCTTTCAGCTTGGCGAACTGCTCCCATTTTGTTGGAGGTCTGGGTTTCGGTGGTAGCTTCTCTCTGGGCAGCCGGGTCGTCGGCTCCGGCAGTTTGGCCACTATCGCCTCCTCGACCCTCTCCGTGGGCTGTTTCCATATTTCGTTGACGAGAAGCTGCGTGTTGTCGCGAGCGAGAGCACGCAGAAAGTCCTCTTTGCTCTTCTCCCGGAGGTCGCGAGGCTCGATGTGGTTTTTGTCACACGCCAGCAGGTTCCCGATGTCAAACTCCAGGTCCAGCTCTTTCTGGACTGATATGCTTTTCAGCGTTTCCGCCTCTTGCGCCTCTGCTTTAGCCAACAACTCCTCTACACTGCACGCTGCCATATTGCTCAGTGCTGAAAACCCCACGTGTGAGGCAGGAAAAACACACGAAACTGCTTCCGGGTCAAAGTCGGCGAGCTGCAGTTTGACACGTGACCACAGGAGTGCGCTGTCGTTTCATTTCTTTGCGTAACAGCGACGCACAGATACAACAGATAGACAGTATCTGAAAGTCATGTCCTCAAGAGACAGGAAGAAAAATCCACAAAGACCTGATACTGGACCCGAGAGATGGATCTGGCCCTTCAGGTGATCCATTTAGTGTTCACTGAAGCCTCACCAGAAATGGTCTCAGTGGAAGGGTGGCTGTCAAGAAGCTGTTCTTAAGGAAGGGAAGCAGGGAGAAAAGGCTGAATTATGCCAAATTACACAAGAACTGGACTGAAAATCAGTGGCAGCAGATCTGATGGAGTGATGAATTCAAATATGACATTTTTGGTTCAGATTGTCATCAATATGCAGGAATGTCGTCAGGAGAGAGGCACGACAGTGAGTGTCTACAGTTATTTGTAAAACACAGTGGAGGCTCCGTCATGGTTTGGAGCTGCATTTCATCCAGTGGTGTTGGAGATCTTGTCAAAAGTGATGAATTGTGACCTCAGTGGCATCAGATACAGATCCACCATGCAACACCATCTAGAAATTGTCCAATTAGCAACATCTTCATTTTTCAGCGTGACAATGAAACCAAACACACTGTCATTTCAGTAAAAGCATACCTGGATAGAAAAAATGGATTGAAAATGGAGCACAAACTCAATCTTTGCTTTTATATGCTGTATATAAATGTATTTATATATATTTGCACTTCCTTCAATAAATTGCTCTGCCAATTTCCTGTTTTTCAAGCAAAATATAAAGAAATGAGAGGTGGCACATGGACTTTTTCCTCATCACTGTATACAAAAATGATCCACATGTAAAAATGATCTGCCTTTAACAATAAATACATTTCCAAAATTAAAAAGTCTAAAGGTGTTTTTAAAATTGGCATCTACATGCTATGAAATAACAAAACAAACAAAACAAAACAAAAAACCCATCTGAGGATCTATAATGTTCTTTTTTTTGTATTAAAAAATACATTTATTTTTTATAGAAATTACATTGAATTGACAAGAAATGGTGTAAATGAAAATTAATGGAGTCATTCATAGTAAATCATTCATGATTTTAATGGATTATCTATGCAAAAAATCTGGCCACACTATGGACCCAGCAGACATGGACCTGTATGAGCGGCAGCAGGCAGCGCTCTCCCAGCTGGAGGAAGAGCTCAGGTGGAAGCCATGGCGCACCCCTGACTACGAGCGCATTTTCCACGAGACTCGTTTAGCTCTGGGCAGTCCCTGGAGAGGCCATGCTTCTCCACCTGCTGCTCCACAGCACCCACGCCTACTCAGGTTTTCTTCTTCAGACTCATACTCCCCAGCCTCTGCGCCGCTGGAGGCTCAGCTGTTTTGCCCGCTGGCTCCCTCTTCCTGGAGGAAGCAGTGCTCCCGCTGTGTGAGCAACCTGTGGTGGTAAGTGAAAATGACTGTTTTTCTCACACTCCTCCTGAGCTCACAAACATTAAGAAAAATAAACTCACCTCAAAAACTCTTCTGCCTCTCTGTGTTGCTGTCAACGGGGCAGCTGTGGTACACTCCTCCCCTGTACCCATGCCAGTTTCCTGGGTGAAGGGGAGGCTAGGGCCTGTCTCTGTTCCAGTTCCCAGACCAGCTGAGGCTCTACTAGTGCCTACACCTGTACCTGTTTCTTGGGTGGAGGCAGTGAAGGCCCAGTCATTGTCGGTGCCTGTCCCAGGGTGAGGCCAGTCGTGAACCAGTATCCTGCTGCACCCGTGCCTAGTCCTCGGGTGGGAGAGGCTAGTGCCATGCAGATGCCTGCATCCGTTCCTGTCTCCGTTGGAAGCTCAGGTGAGCCCATCCAGCCACCTTCCTTGTCTGTTGTACACTCAGGAGAATTAGGTCAGGCACCGCTCAACCGCCTGCAACTGCCACGCCACCAACCAACTGCTCAACCGCCTGCGACTGCCAAGCCATGCCACTAACTGCTCAACCACTCAACCACCTGCGGCTGCCACGAAGCCAACCACTCAACTGCCAGCAGCTGGCATGTTATCCCACGCCTCCAACCGCTCAACCACCTGCGGCTGCCACGAAGCCAACCACTCAACTGCCAGCAGCTGGCATGTTATCCCACGCCTCCAACCGCTCAACCACCTGTGGCTGCCAAGCCATGACACTAACTGCTGAACCGCCTGCGGCTGCCACGCCACACCACACCACCAACCACTCAACCACCTACGGCTGCCACGTTGCGCCGCCAACCACTCAACCACCTGCGGCTGCCAGACCACATCGCGCCACTAACCGACTGCAGCTGCCACGCGACGCTACCAACCGCTCAATCGCCTGCGACTGCCACGCCACCAACCAACTGCTCAACCGCCTGCGGCTGCCGCGAAGCCAACCACTCAACTGCCAGCAGCTTGCATGCTATCCCACACCGCCAACCGCTCAACCGCTCAAACGCTCAACCGCTCAACCGCTCAACCGCTCAACTGCTCAACCGCCTGTGGCTGTAATGTCACGCCTCCAACCGCTCAACCACCTGCGGCTGCCGCGAAGCCAACCACTCAACTGCCTGCAGCTGCCACGTCGCTCCTCCAACCGCTCAACCGCCTGTGGCTGCCACGCCACATCACGCCACTAACCGACTTTGTGCTGCCACGGAATGCCGCCAACCGCTCAACCACTCAACCGCCTGCAGCCGCTCAACCGCTTGTGGCTGCCACGCAATACCAACAACCACTCAATTGCTTTGCGGCTGCCGTGCCACACCATTGCCGCCAACCACTCAACCGCCTGTGCCGCTTTGCTTCCTCTTTGTCTTATGTGTCGGATTAGGTTCAGCTGTGTCTCCCTTCTGTCATGTATTCCTTCGTTACCCTCTGTCTTTATTGTGTGAGTTTTCCTTTCTTCCTTGTCGGATCATCTGCTCATCATCCACTGCTTCACTTCTCGTGTTTCCAAGTCCTGGGGTTTCTCCAGGTTTCTATATTGTGTTTTCTGAGCATCTCATGTGCTTATGTTTTGCTGTCCCCAGTTTAGGTTTTTGTTAGTTTTTCTCTGTTCCCCTTCACTAGTTGTTTTGTAGTATTTTCCTGCAGCCAAGAATAAAGGCTCGCTGTCTGTTAAACATCCACCTCTCTCGCTGTTTGTCTGCTTTTGGTCCACTCTCCTCTCCACACAATCTGCCCTCGCAAATTGTGACTAAAGGTACCCACAAAACACCACACTCAACATCAGCAGTGAAGAGGCGACCTCATAATGCTGGCCTTCAAGACAGAGACGCAAAGCTAATAAACTGAAAATATTAAAATTTTTAAAAATACAGACCTTGGATAGAGGAAAACAGTGCTAACACAAATGGAAAAGTTGTTATTTTTCCTAAAGCTCAATAAGTCTTTTAACATCAGGGAACAC
The DNA here is from genome assembly GCF_036321145.2 of Pelmatolapia mariae. Classification (NCBI taxonomy): domain Eukaryota; kingdom Metazoa; phylum Chordata; class Actinopteri; order Cichliformes; family Cichlidae; genus Pelmatolapia; species Pelmatolapia mariae. The sequence continues at coordinate 20,300,627 of NC_086235.1, read as the reverse complement.
TTGAGTGACGGCTGCTGTAAATGGATACTTGATGAAAAATCAATAAGGATGAATAATTCAATGAATCATTAATAGTCACTTGCATAATTTATGATCAATTTATTGTTATTTTAAATAAATGCAAATGTGTTGTTTGTTCAGAAACACAGATCTGTGTACGTAGTGCCAAACCTTTGAAGGTAACATACTTACAAAACAAACTAAAATAAGATAGAAATACATGAGAAAAATTTAAAATTTAAGCATTTGTCAATTTGGTTAATTTGATCAACACAACATGCATGATGTGCCGCTGATCTCAAAATTATATCAAAGTCGTATCTTCCACTCCCACTTATCCGAGTATAGATCAGGGTTGTGGAGAACAGAGAAGACCTCCCTCTCCCCAACCACCTCCTTCTAGTTCATTCAGGGGGACACCAAGCCACCCGAGAGATGCAATCAAGTTTTCCTCAAAATAGGACATCCCCAAAACACCTCACCCAAGAGGTGTCCAGGAGACATCCCAGTCCAAAACAACTCAGCTGGCTCCTTTGGATGCGAAGGATTAATGGCTGTTTCTGCTGAATCACTGAGCTCTGCATCCCATCTTTAGGAGAGAGTCCAGCCACCCCCTGAAGGAAGCTTTTTTCTGCTGATTGTGTCTGCAGTCTCCTTCTGTCAGTCAGTATCAAAAGCTTGTGGGCATAAGTGAGGGTATGAATATAGATCAACCTCTAAACTGACAGTTTCACTTTCATGTTCACCAGTTCAGCATCGGTGCAGATCTCCCCTCACTCATGAACAAGATCTCATGATACTAAACCGCTCCACTTGTTCCTTACCCAGAGTGGGTACTCCACACTTTTTCCGCCCTCAGACTTGGAGGTACTAATTTTCATCCCAACAGCTTCACACTCGGCTGCAAACCGCCCCAGTATGAGCTGGACGTCATGGCTCAATCAAACCAGCTGAAGCACATCAGACACAAAAAGCAAAGGCGAGATCCTGAGACCAACTGACGCCCTCCACCCCCTTTGCGTCCCCAAAATGTAAGAATACAGAATGAAACCATGTTGCCCACAGGTGGCATTTGATTTTAGCACCTGCATCTGATCTTTAATTTCCATTAACCCTTCATAGACTATGTCTGTGTAGAAACCTCCTGGATGAGAGGTGAAACGTCTTCAAGAAACCTTAAGAAGTCCAGGCACTGTATTTCCAAGCTCCTTAAATTGAAAACACAACTTCTCAATAAACTCTATTACCATAAAATCATGAATAAGATAAAAAAGGAAAAACAAAACAAACAAAAAAAGAATAACTGATAAATAAATATTTTTTTCCTGGTCTACAATTAGAGGTTATATACTCATTAGAACCCCCTCCTCTATAGCCACCTGGAACTTTCTCAACCTAAAACGTTTCACTCATTAATTTAAACGGCTTTGCCACACATCACCTCAGGGACAAATTAAAATAATAATTTTCTGTTGACCTAACCAAACTCGCCATAATAGGATATGTTTTAATTCCAAGAGCAGTAATTCACCAGTATCAGCTAAAATCTCATAAACCTGCTTGTTGGGCGACTTCTTTCATCTTGACAGTGTCAGAGTTAATCATGTGCAAATATCTGCTGTTTACAAAGTGATGCACCTTCATTACAGATGCTAAAACAATAAAAACTAAATTGAAACAAACAAACCCAGTCCAGACGCTAATTGAAACTAAACTGAGCTGAAAAACCAAATTAATTAAAAACAAATTAAATTATTAACAAACCCAAATAACTCTGACACAGACAAACTTTCACTGTTTTAGCAAAACACCTCCTCAGTATGAGACTCAGCTCATACGTCACTCTACACGCTCAAACTAACACAACTTCATAAGAAGTCCTAAGATTAGGTAAATACACCCAGGATGAACAGCAGCACATGACGTATTAAACAGTGTCATTATTTATTTAAAAAAAAATTAAGTGAAAATGAAGAAGCCGGGTGTGAAAAACGAAGCACACTCGATGATTCAGTAGCTTGTAGAAGCATATTTAGCAGCAATAACTTGAAGTAATGGTTTTCTACATGACTTTATCAATCTCACAAGTTGTTCTGGGGAAATATTGTCCCACTTTTCTTTAAAATGTTGCTTCAGTTCATTGTGGGTTACGAGTATTTGTTTGTGCACAGCTCTTTTAAGTCTTCCCACAGTATTTTAATCAGGTTGAGGTCTGGACTTTGACTGGGCCATTGCAACACATTGATTCTTTCCTTTTCTACTCTGCTGTAGATTCGCAGGTTTGCTGTTGGACATATCAAAGGTAAAGATATGAGCGCATACGTCATTGCACCAGTATAATGAACAAGCATACAAACACAAACATGCACGCATACACGCATGTATGCCCACAAGATGAGATTCAAGGACTCATGGATTCTTTGTGTATGTTTGACTCCAAACATGAAATTAAAAGCTCATTTCAGACCTTGACACACCAGTAATAATATCGTTCAATCAACGCTCCACAGCAGTCTGAGCTGCTGTTTGAAGGTCATAACCTACGTTAGAATCAGAATACAATAATATATAAATTGATTCTTGCTCCTTTTAAATCGCAAAGCCTTAAAAAAATGTAAAAATCCAAGCAGTACAGAAGGCGCGCGTGTTTTCTCTTTCTTTAATTGCTTTTAGCAGTTCTTCCAGAACATAAAAATGTAAATAATTTGAGGGGAATCCTGTATAATGAACATTACTAAGCAAGTGACAAAAACATCAGGTGTGGGAACACCTCAAGATCCGTGATAAAACTAAAAAATGGAGAGTTGTGTATGGATATTGCATACTTCTCTTTGACTTCTCTTAGCTGGGTGTCATTTTAAAGTTGTGCGCCTGTAATAAACTTTATAATAGGATTACTATAAGTGTTATCGTGAGAGATTAAAATCCTGAATTATTAATATCCCATCCCTTCTCTCCAGTCTGTTCTGAATGGGTCTCTCCCACAGACCCAGGACGATAATGACTCTATTTTTGTCTTTGTCTCATATAATTTGGAGGAGGGAGGGTGGGGCTCTGTTACAATTGACTGGCTGCTGGTTGCTCAAAGACGATGGTGTTATTATTTTGGGCTCCAGTAATTACATTCATCGCCACACTTGCCATGTGAATGCTAACACTCTGACAGGCACAGAGATAAGGTCACAAGCGATGCTGTGTTTGTTAGATGTGAGGAGGAAATGCGCAATTAGTGGCCCAAAGTCCCTGTCGTGATTTAGAGAAGGCTATAAGGTCCTGTGTGACGTGGATATATATCATCTAAAATTACCCAATTTAAGCACAGTCCACCCGTTAGCTGGCTGGCCTCCTGTGCTCGTTTCCTTTCTTGCTGACTTTTGATCCAGGGTGAATTCAGGCAAGTAGGATTACTTTTCCATGGTGTTTCTTTTCTGAGAGGATACACAGTCACAGGCAGGATAAAGTCCTCTATGAGCTGTGACCGTGGAGCAAAGACATTCCCACTTTCAGTGCTGCCATCTCCCCAGATTTTAAATGGGCTTATAGGATAAGATTTAAAAAGAGTTCTCTCCATAAAACATTACTGCTTTCATGTGAAAAAACCCTTGAAGGTTTAGATTTCTTTATTTTTATTTGTTACTTTCAGTCTAATCCCCTTTTTTCTTTCAATGCGTCTGGGAAAGAGAGGCATTTGGGACTTGCAGGGGACATTTGATGTTCTGCAACTGAATGAGTCTCATCTGAGTTTGTATTGCAGTTAATGCAAAGTGTAAAATAATAGGAAAAAAGACCAAATGAGGAAGTTATTTTTTAATTTAATGACTTCTTAGTCGAAGTTTATTTATGGTCCTGATTTTTTGCGTAGTGATTCAGAAACTAATCACTGTAATATACAGATACTATAATAATATACATAGTGAAACACTGCAGGATATTCTGTGGCTTTGTTATGTTTGAGATAAATCTCACCGCAGAGGTCTGTTCCCACTTGTCTCCTTGGAGAGGGGAGTTGCTACAAATCAATACCCAGTTGCTCTGAGTGATCACCTTTATCTTATGACGTAGAGTCAATGCCAAGATGCAGTGAGGCTGTTCTGGCAGCAGCTGGTGGGCAAGAACACTTTAATTTGTAACCTGTCTGTATTTTAGTTTTAACTGAAAGGAGCTCGTGAAGATTATGAAGGCTATCCAGATGTACCCTTTCAACTTTCTGATTACAGCTATCACTTTCTTCAGCATGAACGTCCCTTCATTTCATCCATTCACTTTTTTTTATCTTATTAGTCTCTATTGAGTGTAAATTGCATGATATTTTGCTCAGAAAGAGCCCATTTAGCACTGTTTTCCTGCAGAAAAGAGGTGTAGTGTATCTGTGATCACTTTCTGTGTGTAAAAGTTAAATAAATCAAATCAAATCAAATTCATATATTTTTCCTGAATTCTATATTGAATGATCTCTTAGTGCATGGCCTCACCTGTCCTGTGTAAGTTGTGTAAAACACTAATGCAACAGATGAGATGACGGTGCTCTTTGTATTAAAAATCCAAAGTAAAGTAGAAAGAAAGCACCTGAAGTAATAATCACAGCACAAAAATCTACTAATAATAACAACCTAATTATAATAATGGTTCTTTACTGTAAAATACATCCGGACATGTAATAAACAAAGACCTTAATCACCTTTGCACATTTGTGTTTTTTTTATGAATGAGCACGGCTTATGAATGGTTCACTAAGCAGGAACAAACTGCCTGACAGGATCAGTGCCTTGCATTATTTAAAGAGCTTTATAATTTAGCATTACAATATCGCATTCACTGAATTTATTTAAAGGTTTTTTTCCCCTTTTTTTAAAACATTGTATATGTTACAGCAACAACGCTGGTTATTTAAAGATCTGCATGCTTCACTTTTTAAGGCATCCTTAAATACTTACTGACTGGTAGACACTATGATCCATGAGTCACGGGGGAAAAGAAAGGACACCCATTCATGCAAAAATGGGCCCGAGGCTTTAAACTCCTTCTAAAAGTTGACCTGTTAGCATCAGAGAGGTGCGAGCGCTGCGGGCCCAGATACAGAGGAGAAAAATAGTCTCATCAGCATCGTCCCAGCGTAAATCAGACATGATTAGCTGCTGACAGTTTGCTTGTGTATTTATAGTCCTTGTGTTATTACATAAAATTCTTTGACCTACTTAGCTGGAGGACAGAGGAGGTATTTTTTTAATAGATTTAGTCAGGATTGAGAGGAATGTTGGTTATTTTTAAAGAAAAACATGATTGTAAAATGAGTTTTAAAGGGTGAAGTCTGCTTTTTCTACAGGAAACAAAAGTGATTGAGCACGCAAATGAGAAACTTTCAGATTCAACATGTGTCAAAGAGGCCAATAGGAGACTTAAAATATTCCCCAAAGACCTAGCAAACATTTGATTTGATCACCGAGGCCAAAAGAAATAGCATCATATGACAGGATTTTTCTGACAAGGATCAATAATTGCCGCCCTTGGGTGCTCATTTCAGACAAAAAATTCAAAAGACCTAGCTGCTAAGCTCACACACTTTTGTGCGCTTCCTGTTTTCATGAGCGTTCCCTTTGCTAACAGAGTTGAGCTGGCTGACAGCCGAGGTCAGAGCTTTTATTGATCTGCTGTAGTCGAGACAGAGACATCATTTGGCATTGAGTAACGCCTCACAGCTACCTGCTGCTCCCAAACTACCGCCTGCACCGCATGGCATCTCACACTCTGAGAAGTCAGAGGATAGACTGCAAAATCTGGGTGAAAGGTGGCAAGTAGTGGCAAGTATTACCCAGCTCTCTGGAGCCAAGACACATCAGGTGTCCCGTTTGCAGGTGAGCAGGAAACAAAGCCACAGGCTCCCGGAAGTGCGCCCCCTGTTTGTCCAATTGACTCGAGTGAGACAGTTCACCCCAAAACCTGGCCTGCTTCCTAGACCCAGCATGGTGTGGAAACCGAGTCCTTGAGATATCATTCGAGCCACATTAATTCTGTGTGTGTGTGTGTGTTTATGTGAGAGGGGCTATGATGATGCAAGCGAGTGCATTACGCATGTGTTTGTGTGTGTAGAGGCTTCATGCTGGATGCTGGAAGCAGACAGAGCCGGGTAGTGCCTAGTGTCATGGAAGCTTACAGAGGTCGTCCCTCAGTTTTGTATTCAGCAGCACTGCGGGGGTCTTATCACAGTGACATCATCGGTTATACCTTGCACACTGTTTAGCCAGTTCCCTCACAACCTCTTCTACTTAAGCTACAGCCAGTAATCGTTCTTGTGTTGTTTCCATCAGTCATTTAAAGTGAACACAGAGTATCGTTTAGCAGGTAGCTACATCCATCCAGACCAATGAAAGGCCTTTTTATTTTTAGCTCAGGACATTGCAGCAGTACCCACTTCATTACCTGCTGCCTAAATTAGCATAGACAGTAGCCGTTGTGACCATTGTGAAGCCCCAACGTAAAGCTGATCATCGCCGTTTTGTTATTTTGACACTGGATCTGATGAGGGATGGACAGATCTAAGACAAACTGAGTGCAGTGCATCCTCATCCTGAGTTACATGACTTGCAACTGACTAGTTGTTAACTAGTAATTGAGCCCATAAGGAAAGTGTTTACCTACATTATACAGGAAAAGAGGAGACAACAGTCTTTCCATAGACTTCAGTACGGCCACAAGTCTTTTTGCAACCGCAGGAGTTGAAAGTTTACATTATTCACACGTTTGCTTTAGCCTGGACCGGGAATCTGCAGTGCCCTGAAAAGTATTTGTCCTCTTTCTTGTTTCAGATCATCAAACGAATTTTAGACAAAAATAACCTAAGATACCGCCACATCAGAAATCATGAATTAACTCTGATTAACCACATTTTTTGGAAAGCTGAGTTTAGCTTCACTGTCCACACCCAGGCAACACATCATGACATAATTTAAATAACCTCAAGAAGAGATGAGAAACACAGTCACTATCAATCTGGAAAGGGTTAAAGCCATTTGTTACCCTTTAAGACTCCGGAGAACCTTGGAATAGTGGTGACCCTTCCCAGGATTGGCCAGCCTACCAAAATTATTCCAAGAGTGCATCAACAACTCATCCAGAAGGTCACAAAATAAACCAGAACAACATCTAAAGAACTGCAGGGAAAATAACTTTTTTGGAAGGTTTGAGTCCTGTTACATCTGCATAAAACAAAACAGGATTTCGTAAAAACATCATACCAACAGTCAAAATGTGGTAGTGGTAATGTGATGGTCTGGGTCATGACTGACCCATGAATTCTGCTCTCAACCAGAAAATCCTAAAGGAGAACATCCAGCCATCAGTTCATGCCCTCAAGCTCAAGCACATTTAGGTTATGCAGCAGGACTGCGATTAAAAAAACACACCAGCAAGTCCATCTCTGAATGGCTAAGGAACACCAAACTAAAGCAAACAAACAAATAAAAAGTCAAAAAGATGATTTTGGTGTGCCCTAATCAAACTGAGATGCTTTGGCAGAACCTTAAACAGACTGTTCATGCTTGAAAACTCTTCAATGTGGCTGAATTTTTAAAAATTCTACAAAGAAGAGTGGGCAAATTTACAAATGTTAAATTATATTTGATGATCTGCAATATTTAAGTGTGACAAAATGCAAAATTGTAAAACTATGAAATTAGGAAGGGGAAAGCCCTTGTTTCCAACTTTTCTTTTATTATGTTAATGTATCGTAGCCCTGACTAAGCCCTGTCTGCACTGTTTTGATAGCCAATTTTTGCCTTTATGACAGCTGTGCAGGAGGGGTAAAATCACTTTATAGCTGACCTGTTTAAACCCTACAACGGATTAAATGTTGCATCATTACAGACATGGCCACTGTATCTGACAGGTGAGTACCAACACAGGCAGCTATATCTAATTTGTATTACTGCTTGACTGTGTTTGTGATGCTGGTGTGATGTTAATACTCTTATATGACATATTTCCAACAGCCTGTCAAACAAGTCTCCATTTTTGGTAAGTGGAATTATTGTATTTTATTTCTACATCCTTTAACTTGAATTATCAAGAAAGCCTATCGATGACGTTGGTCGCAGGCTTATGAAAGTACCATGCTTTATACGTATGCTTTTTACCCTCAGATGATAACTTAGCAGCCGTGCCTCTCACCTAAATATAATCTTGCTTCAGAAAAATTAGATTTGACTAGTAAAAATTCTAAAATTGAGGCAACAAGAGTTCACTAAATAATAGGTGACGTGACAGTGGCTTTATAGTGTAGTTAGACATAGACATGATGTCCATCCGTAGCCAGGACAGATTCACAAGGCACAGTCTAGCCTAGTCCATAACCTCTCCCTCTACACAGATGACCTTTATTAAATGCATTTCCAACTGTCTGCTTTCTCTCACTTTAATATCGTCTAGCCTGAATTCAAAAGGTAAAAGGTTACGAACCAAGTAGGGAAAAAAAGAAATGTATCTTGAAAATGTTTAAATAACAATAATAGCAGTAATAATAAAAATAATATTTTTACATCTGAGAGGATTTGTCAAACTGGGTTCAAACTGAAATATTGTCTACATAAAGCTCATTGCACCTTTTAATTTACTCCAGTTTGCATAGCCTAACCGGAAGAGAATGGAAAGATATTACAAAGTTACAAAGTATAAGAAATAGCTCGTATCACAGTTATCGTTAAAATCTTTGGTGTTTGGCTCAAATGAAGCTCCAGTTCGCACCTCAAACAGCACACAGTTCCCAGTGTCCGGTTTAGTCCCCACTGTGTGGTCAGTGGCTCAACAGTACTCAATTCTTTACACAAGGATTTGCTTTCCTTTCTTTTTCATTCACTTCAGCCACTCATAATTAGCTGAAATGTCATTCCACTTCTTTGAAATCAGGCAGTCTGCAAAAGCAGTTCCTCAGTTTCCAACAGCAAACTCCTGAATTCTGAAATCGAAAGATGCCTTAGCTTTGATTAAAAGCACATCAATAACTTGCATAATTGACTCTCTAAATCATGCAGCACTGTATCCCTTAAAGGCTCCTGGGAGATGCCATGTCAAATCATCTCTGACGTGACATACCCTGCCTGGTGCGTTCCTCATCCATTTGTGTCGAGCGCTTTCCACAATGCTCCTGTCACCAACACTTAATTGGCCATGACAGTTTCTGATAAATGCTATACCTGCAACAGCTGTCACCAATCTCCAGCTGGCTGGTAAAGCCTCTGCAGCTAAAGGACTTTTGGTTAAATTTACTTAATTTCAGAGCTAAAATAATCTTTAAAGGGGGAGCTTTATGAAAAATAATGATTGGAGGGGAATATTGACGCCACTCAGGTGAATATGAGGCTAATGCTAGCAGCCAGTGGTGCTGATAGGCAGATGTATTGTAGAGCTGATTAAAATCCCCTCAAGAAATCAGAAAAATATATTAAAAGGTGGCTGAAATATTCCTTTAAATTTAGTGCAGTGCCGACATAATGGCTAAATCTGTGCTGTCACAGGTCCTTCCAGCCTTTCATCCATAATCATGTTAAATCTCCACCGGGCCTGAAGACTCGTAGAGCACCCTTAAATAGTTTGCCATCTTCTTCTGGAGCCTGTGGTAATTTTCACATGCTTATAATCAGTTTGCTTGACACGCATTAATGCAGAAAGAGAGGGAGACAGAGGAGGAGAAACACCAACTTTTGCCAAACCCTCAGCCTAATGTGTCATCCAGCCCCCAGGAAAGAGCCAGAGAAATCCTCTTTGAAAACTCGGTGCACCTCCATTAATGAGGGGGGTGAGTGTTGGGGCCCTACGTGAGAGGCATCCAGGGCCCTTATTGATCCCCTGTTAATTAGTCCGTAGGTGCACATTGGCGCATAATTAGACCAATACTGAGCTTAATGAATGCAGACAGCCACTAATTCCACAGGGAAATTGTTTTCTGCAGAAGGGATGTAGAATTCGGTCAATCAGACATTATGTAGTGAATAAAGCATGATTACAACAGACATTATGTGCATGAAACCCAGCTGAAAATTAGGTATGTAATTTCATGTGCAGCGCTTTTAATTTTTTTTTTTTTTCAGCGAAATTTCAATCACGAATGATGAGCTCGTGTGAAACGTGGCTTCAAAAAAGAAAAAAAAAGGAAGTGAGCAGCCCTGATGACGTACCCTTCACATGCTTTATCAAAGACAAGAGGGCTTTTAGCCACTAAGTGCTATTCAACGTGACGCCAAATGATCTGATGGCAATGGACCATGGGGGAATGTAAAAAAATATTACCGAAAGAAATTGTTTCAAACAAAAATATGCGTTCTGACAAGTGACAAATTGGCCTTTTCAAGATGCGCTGAGACGCCGTGGAAGTGCTGCTGTCTCCCTCGTGGGCTGCGAGTCAAGCACCACTAATATTTCAAAAAGGATCTGCAGAGACATTTCATCTGTCTATTAAACTTCAGAAACTCTTATTCATCTGTGAACGCAGCCGGAAAGTGTTGAGTGGGAGACTCGAGTCGGAAGGACGTAAATGACGATTGCAAGTCAGCGACAACAAAGTGCAAGTTTAGGGATAAACTTGACTTCTCACTTTCATGAGCTGATCAATTTATTTGAGCAGCAGCAGCAGCTTTGGAGTTTGCCTTTTTCCAATTCTGCCTCTTTGTCCACCTACATCTGCAGGAGTTGATGGTCCTGCTCTTTGTGTGTGTGTGTGTGTGCATGTGCATGTGCATGCACCGCTGTGACAGGCAGAATGGAGTGAGATTCCAAGAAATCCACCCGGGAATAGGGACTTTGTTCCTGCGGCATTCAACAGGAGCCACTCATAGATCAGTCTGTGGTGTTAGAATGAGCCAGAGGAGCGGTGCTCATTAACAAAAGGGCAGGAGTCACCTTGCTCCACTCATTCTCTCAGCCTCTGTCACTTATTGCTAACAGAGTGTCAGTTTGTCTCCGGCATGCTAAACATCCCAGTGTGATCACATTCATGCTGGAGCAGATAATCGTAGATATAATATAAAGTCCACCTGCTCCGTGTGTCTAAAACCGGGTCCCGTCAGCTGCTTTGCTTCGTTTTCCAAATAGTTGCCAGATCAATGGAGTGATTAAATGTTGGTCACGCACTGTGGAACCCTTTGGCTCACTAATTGCAAACTACATTCACCTAACTGTCCTCGCTTGTGGCCTGACAGACGCCGAGCAGCATCAGCGTCCCGGGGGACATTCCTGAGCTATAAATAATATGGATCGCATACATCTATGCAAGGACCCTCAAGCCTTGGTATGCTCCCTTTGAAATGTAAATGTAATCTCTACTTTTTTTTCCCTTCCACGCCCTGAAGTTTGAGTAAGTGAAGCAATTTGGTAGAGTTTCACAAGGTGTCTGCAGGTTTAGAAAGCTCAAAAATCACATTTAATATTTATTTTTCAGCATTGTTACTGTTAAAGTGGTGATTGCATGTTAGCCACCTGATGTGAGGCTACTAACCAGACTTCCAGAAATCACAACAGCGAGTACCCAAAGTGGACAAAAGTGCATCAGCAAAGCAGCGCGCTGGTCATAAATGGACACTTTGTCGTGGTTAAGTGCCTCCAATGTGCCGCCTCAAATAAGACCACTAAATTGAGCCGGCACCTCGGTCGCTCATTCCCGAGAAAACTGTATTTTGTGACCTTGGGCATACAAAGCTCGAATGTATGGTGGTGCTGCCTTTCAGAAACCACTTTTATCTAACGCCTGTGCACAAAGACGAGAGAAACCTGGCGTTCAGAGCTCAAATTCTGCACCCCTGAGCCATGAAAAGATCTGAGCATGAATGAACCTTTATGAGGAGTTTTTGGATCTCAGCGTGCAAAGCAGATTTCCACCTCAGTTATCCTTCAAAGGGGGGGGGATCTTCTATTGAATGAACAGTTTCAGACTGTGACAGCATCTAAAGAAGGCTCGAATCTGTTTTCAAAGCAAAGAGCGACGCTCCTCCACCTCACCACCCCTCAGGTGCTTGATATCATTTGGTGTTCCTCTTAATTTGTCCACACTTGCTCGCGCTCGGAGGATAGATGCGAGATTGTGGTATTTCAAAGGCGGGACTCCCGCTGCTCTGTTGCCATCTTAGATTCAGCAGGAAGTGAAGAGAGCTATTATAATGAGCTGTGATCAAAATGGTCAAAGTCAGCAATTCTTTTGAGAGGGTCTTTCATTTCCATTATATGCAGCCTCTACAAACACCCTAATGAGAATACATAACACACACACACACACACACTCACATCGACTTTGCTGCTCTGCCTCCTTCCTCGAAGAAGCACCTCAAAGTGAAACCGACTGCCGTGCTGCTTCTCAGGTTTATTCTGAGGGTTTTAAAGTGTTTCCTCCAGAGCGGGGATTTGTGGATAATTTACACTACAGCTTGTTTTACTCCTGCCTGCATACGTGGTGCCGGTCGTGGGTAATGCAGAGTGACAGCCTCAAGGCGTCGACTCCATATGCACTTCCAAATAAAACATGATGATTCAGTGTTGGAGACGATTTAGGGAGGATAACAGATGCCGAATCCGTTTTCTTATCCTTTACATGCTCTTACAGGCAGGGTGTAGGGGTGAAACAAAGCAGCATCTTGACTGCAATTGTGTGAATCACCTCAGGCTATGTACAGCCTACTTGTGGTTAGTTAGGCTCCTGATCCTTCTGCCCTGTTTGAAAAATCACTGCCAAACCAAGTTAAACTAAACTACATCCACCCTGAGGCTCAGCGTTACATCACACAGCTCAATCAGGCGGATGGGTGCATATATTTAGTCGTGTTTTGTACTGTAGGTTTATTTATGTGAAGCAGACGAAAGTAATGTGCACATACACATGCACGCCAATGCCAAGACAACAAACCTGAGCACGGTGGAGAGTGATGGCTTCCAGCTCAGTGCAGAAGGAAGGATTGGGTTTGGGCCAGTATCCAAAATCCCTCATCTAATTAATGTTTACATAACTGCAGGTAATGAAATTCACTCTCACTGATGTTGAGAGGGGTCAAGGAGCTTGGGGAAGCCCACCGGAGTTGACAATCGCCTGTGTGGGAGTTGTCTGCACAGCCCAGTGAGCTGGACACATCGGGGAGGGGAATAAAGAAAACACCCTAATTACAAATCATTGGTCACAGAACAATTCAGTAGTCAAACAGAAAGTTCTTGGATGGATCGAGTGTAGCCTTCCAGCTATGATCATTGAATATTTGCTCACCGCATCCTGTCTAATTTAGCTGCCAATAAAACATTTTTGCACTGAGGTAAGGATGTTAAAGCAAACCTTAAGCATGAGGCAAAGTAATCAAACAAACACTGCTGATTAGTAAAAGTGGAAACAATAATTAGATCTGAAAATGCAGGTACTCAAATATAATGACCTGTGAATGAATTCTTTGCTTTTTTTTTCAGTCATGCTGCAAAGAAAAACTCCCATCGGAGAGCACTTAGCGAGTTTTTAAAGGCACTGTGATTTAATTGCGAGGAAAGGCAATTTAAGTCGCTGGCTCGACAGGGATAAACTTCACCTTTACTCCATGTGACATATATTATTTTTATTTTCAAGTCCCCTCATTAGGCAAACATTGTCACTGTCGGCCAAATGAGAGCTAACTCGACTTTGTACGAAGTAATCAAAGGAAGACTTTGTTGTCACAGTGGCAAAAATAATTGTGTTGTGAGAGGAACAATTTTAATTTGATAAAAAAACCAACAACAAAATAAAACAAAAAAGACTTACTACATTGTCTGTGCTAAAACACCGACTGGCCACTTCATTAGGTATACTTTGCTAGTACCAGGTTGGACCCCATGATTCTTTGTGGGATATTTTCCAAGGTGCAGGAAACATTCCTCAGAGATTTTGGTCCATGTTGACGTGACAGCATCACAGCTGCTGCAGATTTGTTGGCTGCACATCCATGACGTGAATCCGTGTCACCAAAGTAGCTCTATTAGACTGAGATCTGGTGAATCTGGAGGCCATCTGAGGACAGTGAATTCACTGTCACGTTCAAGAAACCAGTTTGAGATGGTTTGAACTTTGTGACATGAAGAGTTTTCCTACTGTGAACAACAATCAGAGGATGGACTCACTGTGTCATACAGGGATGAACATGGTCAGCAGGAACACCCAGGTAGAGTGTGGTATTTAAAAATGCTCAGTTAGTAACAAGAGGCCAAAAAAAAAAACCCATATCATACTATTACTGTATTGCACCACCACAGCCGCCAGCCTGAACCACTGACACCAGATACCATATTCTGACCCTACCATCTAAATGTTGCAGCAAAAGTCAAGACTCGTCAGATCAGCGACATTTTTCTAATCTTCTGTTGGCAAATTTTGGGGAACCTGTGCAAAATGTAGCCATTGTTCTTGTTCTTAGCTGACAGGTGTTACACCTGGTGTGGTCTTCAGCTGTTGTAGCCAATCTACTTCAAGGCTCAATGCGTTGTGCATTCAGAGATGCTGTTCTGCATACCTTGGTTGTAATAACTGGTTATTTGAGTAACTGTTGCATTCCTAGCAGCTTTGAAGCAGTCTGGCCATCCTCCTCTGAATTGATTGATGATTGTACAGGAAAATCCCAGTAGATCAGCAGTTTTTGAAGTACTCAGACCAGCCCGTCTGTGACCAGCAACCATACCACTTTTATAGTCACTTAAATCACCTCTTTTTTTCTCCATTAAGTTCAGTTTGAACTTAAGCCACTCTTCGTGACCATGTGTACATGCCTAATTGCACAGAATTACTGTCATGTGAGTTGCATTAATAAACAACTTAGTGTAGACTGAAGTTAAAGATCAAAAAGTGCATCTAAAAATTACATTTACAGGTTACGTCAAAAACAGTTATGATGCAGTTTGACTGGGAGTGGAAATTTACAGAAGGCTGCCTATTAAAGTGAACTGTAAGGTGCTATGCATGGCAAAGATACAAGTGTGGAGATACTGAATAGGCTTTTTTAAAGCTTAGGATGATGGTATAATGTGAATCAACAACAAAGAGCAGATTTGGAGGTTGAGGCAAGATGTTGTAAGCAGCTTACACATACAGCAACCGGCGTTAGCCAGCAAAATTCAAGTGTTAAATCTACAGATAGAACTATTTAATTCTAACAAAGGCTTCAAAAGTTCAAAACTGGATGCTAAGACAGGCCAAAAGTAGAGAGTCTAGTAGCAAAAATAGGACCTAAGAAAAGGCAGTAAGAAAAAGGACAACAGACAAGCGAGGTCTAGCTTTTGTCACAGTTTAGTTTTTATAGAGCAAAATTTAATTTGCCTCTCACTGGGGCATTGGCTCATGAGTGGCAGGATATTTTAAGGTATGCCAAAGCAGCTGAAGCAGCGATGGTGTATAAACTCAGGCAATACATATAGAGAAGAACATGAAAAGCTCACGTGGTAGCTGGGCTCAGACACAGCAGTGCTCAAATGTATAAAGATTCAAAGGTTTTCACAAGGTCAGCAGGCTTGGCTGCATAACAAGAGGCCACAACAACAATTTAGTGCATATAAACAGAAACTATTTTTAGCTTCGTCAGGGCATTATGCTCTAAGTGAAACTAGCTTTGTAGGAGGAGGGAAAGAATCATCACTAATATCAAGGCAGCCCAGAGAAGTAGTTGTAGTCTATGTGCCTTACAGAATACAGCTTCTCTTACATCAATATATAAAGTGCAGGTCATTGATGCCTTCGGACCAAAGCCTGTTGGTGGTTCCTCTTTCCTGACCGAAAGCTAAAGCATTCGAGGTTGCATCTTCTAAACCACAGAATGCACTTCCACTATGCTACATTTGAGATCTATGGACTTGATTTTATTTTAGCTTTAGACTTGACTTGAAACGTGGACAAATAAGATAAATATTTTTTCCAGGCTTACCAGAAAGCTACACTCACTACACATTACGCATACAGGAGCTGCACAACCCTGGAAACCCTCATCATGAAGCTCCCGGTGCATGGTTTTCGTGCTGATGTTAATGCCAGAGGGGTTGAAACTCTGCAGTCACAGAGTCACCAGAACGCTGGTGACTTTTATGCAGTACACTACAGCAGTTTCTGAAATACCAACCCAACGATGCTACGTTCAAAATCACTTAAATCGTCTTTCTTCCCCATTTCTAAACTCAGTTTCAACTTCAGCATCTGGTCTTTACCATGTCTCCATGCGCAAATATAGGGATTTTATTAGATATTTGTGTTAATGAGCAGTTAAACAGGTGTCCCTCACAAGGTAGCAAACGGGTGTATACTATGAAGTTGACGCCAGCAAGTGACTAGGCTAGTTTTGCTAAGCTAGCTTAACTTAGCAAAACGACTGGAACACAAAGTAAACAGTGAGCCTTGAGTCCGTTCATGGATAACTTTGCTCTCCCTTTAATCAAAAAGGGTTACAATGTGACTGGGTTTATTGCTAACATCTGGCAATTTTCATAGAAAATTTTCATCATAAAAACTTAGTTAAACTACTAAAAATACTGGTTGCTCCTGTTTTGAAATGTGACCAGATTGTGGAAAGGTGAAACTCATCTTGCTTACCTCACTGCCCATAATGGCGTACTTATGTCTGTGTGCTTTCTACGTCAAAGGGTGTTTTCTTTGTGCATTAGCAGCACCGGGGGACAGTTACATCAGAACCTCAGTGTTGCTAAATATTTGGATGACCGCCCATCACCACTGCATCGAGAAGGGACCAGTGAAGGACAGTGCAGTTCCTGGCACATCTCCTCTGTTCGTCAGCTGTTTTGGCGTTGCTCGAACTAAAAAATAATGTCACTACTGAGTTGTCCAGTCACTCATGCTGATGAATTTAGTAGACAAGGCTAGCTTCAGTGTCCAACCACCTGCCATAAATGCCTGTATCTTCCTCTACTGTTTTCTCTAACCCTGTTCCCTCGGACTCTTTCCTCTTTCCCGGGAGGGTTAAGCTTGGTGGTGAGAGGTTTCTGACAGAGGACCTCTTCAGATTAATGTGTGTATCTCTGCTGATTGATTCATTACATTAGTTTTATTCGACTAGTTCAGTAGATTGATGTGGAAGCTCTGGAAGCTTTTAAATTACAGCCACTCAATCGAATTAATCACGAAGTACAAGGTTCACACCAGCAGTGATTCTCTCTGACACAGTTAATGCTTTCAGCATAACAATATATTTATGAAAACATATTATTCACTGTACAGTAACAAAAGCTTTAACACACTTTTTCTTATTGTATTAGAAGCCGCTTTATTTCCAAGTTCATTTTTGTGCCAACCGTTTTTAGGGAAACACGATTTGCTCGGGTTTCTGTGAAGAAAGGATGAATATCTTTTGGTTCCCCCTTTTCCCCCCGAGTGCTGCTGTCTGGTGTGATTGTCTCATTTTTTATTTTGGCCTGCTGCCACTGTGTGATCAGTGCCTGTTAGCTCCTCAAACAGGCTCAGGGAGAAGCCAAAGAGGGAATATTGACACCTACACAAACAATTAGGGAAGAGGAATACTTCCCAATTTACAGTAGAAAAATCTCAGTCATCTTCTGATGTTAACAAGTAAAACAGGAAAAAAAAGAAAGCAATGGATGAGTCACTCATTTTGCTCTGGGGTAAAACATGTGCGGATATACAGAATGTCTTTATTTGACAGACACTCTCTTAATGATCTTCTAATGTGATAAACACCAAAATCAAGACTGTGGGTTTTTTATGGTAAAGATAGTTCCTTTTCTGCAGAAGGGTCTCAAAATATTTTTTTGACCCAATTTGCTGCTCCATCGTTTTTTTTCCCCTCATTAGACTAGTCACTTCCTGAAAAACAACAATGCATCTCATAGCTGATTTCACTTCATCTTCAGTGGCCTGGGTTCTGTCTAATGTGATGGAGGACATTCGTTATGTGTGCTATGGGGCAAATGCCCAGCGTGATCATCTGAGAAGACTCAGTTTGTGCACAAGCCATGAAGAGCCATGAAGACACACACATATATAAAAGCGGACAATCTCTGTTAGAAACCGGGAACTTGGAGTCAGTTTGATGAAGGGGATGCCAGCAGCATGTTTGCTCTCTGTTTGGGAACTTTACTACACTATTGAAAGTAAAATGTGTCTTGCTTGACACATCGGTGTAACTTTGTGCTGAACATTGGGGGGGTCAAGATCTCTGTCTAAATAAATAAATAAATCTGGGTAAATTCCCAGATGATTAAACATGCAACTATTTTGCTGGTAATAACTGAAATTAGTAAAGAAAATCAACAGCCTATTTATGCAAGATAATTCATAATTTTATTGGGGGGTTGTATTGGTTGGGTCTGATTATTGGGGGTGGGGGGGTCATAACCCCCCTAACCCCCCTGGAAATTACACCCCTGGCTTGACATAGGACTTTCAGCTCCTCAGAAGCAGAAACAGGGCACAGTTTTCTGTGTTTTTTATTTTATTTTATAATGTGCCAAATGTTTCAAAGGTCTTGACTCCAGGCATGCCACTTTAGCACATGGACTCTTTTGGAGCTACACTGACAAAATGTAGTTTGGCATTTTCTTGCTGAAATAAGCAAGATACTTCCCTGTTCTTCTGCATGCATGCCTTCCTCGATCCACAGATGGTACCCATGCATTGTACATTAATAAATTATGGGCTCTGGATTTTGATCTGTACCGTGGTACAACCTTTCAGTCCTCTTTATCTCCTAATTTCCACAAAAGTATTTCAAAAAGTTTTATTTGTAAGACCATAGGGTGGTTTTTCCACACTGCTTTAGGTCAGTTGCCACCAGGCTCAAAGAAGGCAGTTGTGTTATATAACTCGTTCCCCCATAAATACAACATTTTATATCCTCCCCAGTATATTTAATGACGAGTTTTGACACCTCAGTATATCGATAAATATGTGGTTTAACGAACATTAGAATAGGTTAGAGGTTTTCCCGAGGGCAGCAAGCTGTATACAGAGACCATCCTTACTAACTTCTGATGCACACCCAGTCATTTTGTTCTGGAAGCAGGTCGTGCACTGATTTCCATTTAGAGAATCATGGCTATTTTTTATCTAACCTCACCCTGCCACTGCAGTGGTCTGAATCATATCTGTCTAATAGACTCCAGTTTCTCTATGTGAATGGGGAGTTACTTAAGGAGTTCCACAGGGTTCTGTGCTAGTACCAGTTCTATTTACATCATACATGCTTATACAGACATGGCAAACATGTTTATTGCTATGTGACATGATACCGAACTTTATCTATCTGTGAAGCCAGATGAGACAGACCAATTAGTCAGAGTACAAGAATGTGTTAAAGACATAAAAGCCTGCATGATCTCTAATTTCCTGCTTCCAAAATCATATAAAACTGAAATTATTGTACTCGACCCTAAAAAACGTAGGCATATGGTATCTGACCAGATGCTTACTCTGCATGCCGTTACTTTGGCCTCCCAAAACCCATTGGGGATCTTGGAGTTGTCTTTGACCAGGATGTGTCCTTCAATGTGCATATTAAACAAATATGAAGGACTGCTTTCTTCCATTTCTGCAATCGCTCTAAATTTAGAAAAACTATTTCATGCATTTTTCACTTCGGGGCTGGATTATTGTAATTCATTATCAGGTTGTCCAAAAAACTCACTGAAAACTTTCCGTTGATCCAAAATGCTGCAGTGAGATTATTGACAGGGACTAGAAAGAAAAAACATATTTATCCTATATTAACTTCTCTTCATTGACTCCCTGTTAATTCCATAATCTAATTTTAAATCCCTCTCCTCACATAAAATGTCTTGAATAATCAGATCCTGTCTTATCTTAAAGACCTCATAGTACCATATCATCCTAATATAGCACTTTGCTCTCTATGACGGAGGTTTCTTCCAGTTAAAACTGCTTTTTTCCTTCCCACTGTCGCCAGAGTGCTTGCTCACAGGGTGGCCATCTGATAGTTGGAGTTTTCTCTTTATTGTTGTAGGGTCTTTACCTCAAAATATAAAGCACCTTGTGGTGACTGATGTTGCGAATCAATGTTGTTTAAATAAAACTGAATTGAATTGAATTCTCTACTCCTGAAGGCGAATACCCAAACATGTTATGCCCTGTTTCCAATTAATGCATATAAGATATTTCAGCTGGTGTAAATGAATACACATATTTCAAATAAATATAGGCTCATTAAATTCTGGTTTTATTTAAATAAAACCTTTTTTTGGTTCCTTTGTTTCTTTATTTTTTTGCAACAAGATTTTTGCTGTAAGTGGTTTAAGCTAGAAAAACAGAAACAAAAAACACATAGAAGATGCAGCAAGCATGCTTAGGTAAAGAAAGGGAGAAAAGACCACACACTTCTATACACTGACAGGTTTTATCTCATTAGCCCACCACTTGACATAAATAGATGCAGCAGTTTCTGAAACTGATGGCATCTTCTCACCAAATTCAAAAACACTGCCACAGACATTACAAATATTACATAAGAAAAATATTACAGGGGTATAACAGCAGTTATAACCATTTGAATCCACTTATTGGGAACTAGCTCTGTCTGATAAACTTCCATTTGATCATAACCCACATAAAGAGCCCTTATGTAAAGATATCTGAGGTAACCACTGATCGCTGTGAGACAGAACAGCATGATGGACATTCACAAAGACAGGAAGAAACCTGTTCAACCATTTCAGCCTTTATGCCTCTGATTGCTACATGGTGTGAGGAGAGCTGTGTTGAAAGGAAGAAGAGTGCTTTTAAGGTTGTTAGCGCTCTGAGACAATCCAAGATTAGAATAAAGAAAGCTGTTTGAAATGTTTCTTCCCTGGCTGTCTTCTGTCACTTTGATCTGTATAACTGCCAGCATCAATGTATTTGATGTTTGTCAATCTTGAAAGGAGATATGACTCTATTTTTTTTTTTTTTTGAGAAATTCCTGCCACTGATCACACTTTATAGCTGCATAACGATTAGACAAAATTAATGAATTATAAATGATTCGCAGCTTAGCCATGAGGGTGCACAGGGAAGACAGCATCAGCATATATGTTCAGATTAAGTGGCCCCAAAGAGACAATTATGGTCAAAGTGTATTATCAAAGAGAAAACTGGGTTACAATTTTGCTAGAATGGCTTTGGCCTAGATTTCTCCCGAGACAGTTTTTTTCCTTTTTTTTTTTTATCACACTCTAGGATTGGAGATTTGCTGTCTCATGCCTTTGAGTGAAATGTTAGAACAGTATGTCACGTATCACTGAAATAAAGTTTCACTAATAATAACTTGAAGTCATGCACAGAAGCAGAACATTTAGTATTTCCTGAAACAGAGACAGACCCCTAAATATGTCTTATTTCACAGGATAACTCTGAGAAAACTGACTGAGCCAACATATTCAGTTCACATAATGTGATAGCAAGGTGGGAATTATAAATTCTGTCTCCATGACTGTTGGACAAATGACAGGAAATTACTAGTCAAATCAAAGTTTAGCAAAGAATGATGCATCAACATCTCTGCAAGCATTGTACAAACCCATGTCTGTGAAAGCATTTACAAAACTGGACCCCCTTTCCTTCAGAGCTGCTTCATGCTGTAGATTCAACAAGGTGCTGGAAACATTTCTCTGAGATTTTGGTCCACATTGACACAGCAGCATCACGCAGTTTCTGTACATTTGTCAGCTGCACATCCATGATGTGACTCTCCCATTCCACCACATTCCAAAGTGCCATGTTGGATTGAGATAGGTGACTGTGTGGTTGTAATGAGTAATTTTTTTTTAAGTTACTGTTGCCTTCCTAGCAGCTTTGAAGCAGTCTGGTCATTCTCCTCTGACATCGGCAGGACATTTTCACCCAGAGAAGTGCTGCTCGCTGGATCTTTTCTCTTTTTCAAGTCATTCTCTGTAAACCCTAGAGATGATTGTATGGGAAAATCCCAGTGGATCAGCAGTTTGTGAAATACTTGGACCAGCAACAGCCATGTCACATTCAGCGTCACTTAAATCATCTTTCTATCCCATTCTGATGCTCATTTTGAACTTCAGCTGGTTGTCTTGACCCTGTCTACATGGCTGAATGTAATGATTTGCTACCATGTGACTGTATATAAAAAATATAATTTACAAACCTCCTCCTTGGTCGGCAGTCATATTTAACTGGTTTGTCACACTGAAAGTGACAGTATAGTATGTAGTGTCCAGATTAGAAGATAATCTGGATTGTAATCTACTGTACAGTTTCATCTTTTCCTATGTATAAACAACACAAAAGAATTAATGTTACTAATAAGCCTAAGGATTCTGTGTGCTATAGGGCTCTTATTTAAAATGCGTGACCCTCGTGCTCACTGTTGCACTGGTTTACACACTCCCTCCTTAAGACTCACAGCAGCATACACAATTCTGGTGACGTGAACAATCAGAAATAACACTAAATGGACCTTTTACTGTTATTTGAGTGACCTTTGCTGAAAACCTTAGACCTCAGCTGTTCCACGGAATCACTTAAAAAGAATAATGAAACTATGTATCAGTGACATCTTTAAAAATTTTATACCTTCATGGGAGCAAACAGGGTCTCGTGGCAAAAGGCAATGACAGCCAGCCAGGTGCACAGCTGATTTTGGTGTTTTTATGTGATTTATACAAAAAAAAAGGCTTTAAACCCTCCAATCTATCCTTTTAATTACAGGTATACAATATTGTCTGTTTAATTTTTAATCGAAATATAAAATTAGCTTTTTAGACGAGCCCTGTGACAAACTGGCGAACTCACCTCTCGATCTATGACAGTGAGAATAAATGGATTAATGGATGGAGGCTTTTTAGATTAAAGAACTTAGTATAGTTTATGTCTTTCTTAACAAACAGAAAAGAGATTCTAAACTTAAAAAAGACTCAGTATCCTTATGATACCAGGACAGAATAAGAACAAAGCTGGCAGAATTATCTCTTTAAATGACTATAAGCACAGAATATGAACTCAAACTTTTGGTTTCCCAAAAAGTAATCTGCAGGTATTCTGTAGTTACACAAACACATACAGTAATTACCAATTTGTTACTTGCTTATTCAACTTAAACATTGGAGCTATTCTGGGCTCTGTTATGAGTTCCAGTATCATAAGTTCCGGTATCATACTTACAGGCATTCGTTCCCTTTCACAGCGTTTGTGTGACAAGACTGGCAACCACTATGTGAACGAGTAAAAGTGAAGCTTCTGACCTGCACGTGCTAGATCGTTACAGACAGATGGCCCTCGGGGGGCTTCGCTGCATTACAGAGAACTTTGCGTCACACGTTCTCATACGGGTTACGTACACGTTCTTAGGAAGAGCCAGAGAAAGCCAGCCGTGTCACATTTAATTTTTCAAGATGTGATGACATTGAAACCTTCAAAAGATTGCTTTGTGTCAAATCCTGAAACATTCATCAAAACAGTTCTTTTCAAAAGCAGCTGGGGTACACTGAAGAACACTTTAACATTAAGCCACCCTGTGGGGATACTGGCAGATCTCCTCTTGCATAGCAAATTAAACTTCTTAGCCTTAAATAGCCATGGTTGAAGCGTATATGTTTAACCATATAACTAGTTGGCTGATTGTATGAAAGCTTTGAGTAGTTTTGTGGACAACTGTAAAACAAGAAATGCCATTTCTGTAAAATTGTCCATGTCTTTTTTCTTTGTAAAATGAAAGGCCAGGCTCTCACTTCTATTAGAGGTGTTTTTATAACAGGTTATATCACTGCACTATAAACCAGAAGGACACCTGAGCAACAAGACTGAGGTCAGGTGGTAGTCTAGCCCTGGGCTCTGCAGTCCCAGCGATCGCACTCACTTAAGCAGCGAGAGTGACTTTGATTATTAAAATTTTGTTTGTGAAAGTCAAGCATGCATTAGGAAAAACACGCTTCTATCCACTGGAGAAAGCTGTCCAATTATTCACGAAGGGAAAGTTCACCGAGAAGCACCGGAAAGGCAAATGATCAAATAATGAATCTGCTGCAGAGGAGAATTTGCTCTTCTGACAGTGATTCTGTAAAATACTTTTTCTTTGGCAATTTGCAGTTTGTGTGCTGTGGAAATCCAATTTCATCTATTCATTTTGAGTGTCTCACCAAAAGATGCCAGTGGGAAAGGTGGCAACATTCCATTTTTCCAGGACAAATCATTTGGGTTTTATCTAATGTAATCATCTAAAAGACTCACTCTAATTGAGCAAAGAGAGAGATAATAATTTAAGCCCAAGTCTTTTCCGGGGTGGCATCACAGGAGAGGATTTCTCTCCCAGTGATCTGTCCAGGGACGGTGATTTGAAAATGAGGTGATGTGAATTGACCACGAGCAGTCCCTCTCTCATGGCGGTGTTTTCTATTTGTGTCAGCCAACATGTGTTTCTCATGATGGGACCTGACACCTCCCCTTGAGCGGTAACGGAGCATGAAAAGTGACAAAATGGAGAGGCTAGGGGAAACAAGGTTTTTGCATATTATCCTCTAATCCACTAAAACCAATGCAGGTAATGCATGAATCTTGGAAGACAGTACTTTTTTTCTGAAGAAAAACCATCCTGCACTTCATGACTACATTTACACAATCAAATGTTCCCCCTCTGCTCTCTCTTCCTTTCTCTTTCCTGAGTGGTTGATTTTGCTTGAGTGCACACTACCTGTTAGGTCACTTTGACCTCTACATATGTTTGAATCTTACTCTTTCCCGGTCTGAACATCTGAATGAAATTGATTTACTGTTAAGCATTAATTGGAAGGGTTGCCTTACCATGCATTCTAAGTTTAGGTGTAAGTATGAAAGGGCCATCTTTTTATCAACATATTTTGCCATATGGGAATCCACATCCTCTGTCTCTGCCTTTGTGGAAGAATTAGTGCTCATTTAATGGCACTGCACAACTAAAAGGCCTCTCTACCAATGCCAGTGTCCTAGCTCATCATTTAAAAGAAGGCCATCTGGATCCAACCAAAGTATAATAGCCAACTTTCCACCAAGTTTCATGAATTTCAGCCAGGTTGTTTTTACTTAAACTTGCTTACAGACAAACTAATGAACAAATGGAACTGAAAAGAAATCCTCTGTCATTGTGGAGGAATTGCTTGTTTTAAGGTACTGCACAAATGTTCGGGTAAATGTAAACCAGGTAAAGCAGACAGAAACACAAAGTTAAAGATTTGAGCTTTTTAACATTCTAATCACTTTTCTAATACTCGGATAAGCGCTTCATCTTGCAAGTGTGGCTTGGCGGTGGGCCCCTCTGGAGCTAGGTGGTCAAGGCACCGATTGGTAGAGGTGGTGACGTATATATGTGCAGCAGCAATGAATCACTGGGAGACAATACCTCTCTCTCTCTCTCTCTCTCTCTCTCTCTCTCTCTCTTTCTCTCCCAGCCTGAGGTGTTTGCAAATGCATTTTCAGTGAATGCAACACAGGGCAGATGGAAAACTGCTTTGGAATACTTGTGGTGTAAAATGCAGAGACAAAGTGAGTCCTGAAGATTGCACCAAAATGTCATACCTGAAACTACCGCACTTCCACAATGTTACATAACTTTTGCAATTTTGTAGGCAATAGCAGTCACTGTGTGGTGTCGTCAGATGAGGAAGGTTTTTTTTTGCCCTTTGTCTTTTATAAGACACATGATGAAAATGAGCAGTGACTGATAAGAAGAAAAAACATAGTTCCAGACTTACCTCGTCTAAATATTACTTTTTAACTTCTGATTATTTGCCACATGGAGTCCAAAACCCTTGGAATTATTTTTCAACTAACAAACTCAAGTGAAAATGCCGGCAGGTGTGTCACCTATAGGCCTATTCTGAAAGCGCCGAGGTAGACGCTCGTGCACGTGCGCGCGCACTCACATATGACTCATCTCATCTAAACTAAAGCACTTTGTCAGAGGCGTCCATTCACGTTACACCCATGCAAGAACGCGCAGACTCAATCTCAGCTTGGAGCGCGACACTTATAGTGAGGGTGGCTATATAAGTCCATTCAGCATCTATCCTTTAAGTAACTATATACTTGATTCCTCAAAGTGAAGTGAAGGAGGGCGGCATCTCGCCAACTACCTGGCAACCTACACGGCTGTAGCGGACCACCTCTAAAGCCTGAAGGTAAGAAAAGTTTCATTAATTTTACCCACATTGTGAATTCGTATTTTTCCCTCTTTTGGCATTTTAGTTATTCTTTTCCCCAAGCACAGCTCAGTGCGACTTTGCTTAATTAAAGACATCTTTGTGCTTCACAGCAAACATTTAAAAACTGTATTTGTAGATGATAAAGTGTATTTGTAGATGATAAAGTGGATTTTTGGCTTTGCTGATATCTTTCTGTTCTCATTTCTGATTTCATTTTTGGGGATGGACTAAGTATAATGATAGAAGACAATAATTCCTCATTCTAATCTTCGAGCTTCCTTTACGCGTAAATATTCCACATCGCAGATCAATTTTACAATATATAGTCTCATTAATAATAACAGGTGGCAACAGATCGCAAAATATCTTACAATAATAAAAATAAACTGCGGCAGCAATAGTTATAATTTGCCCGTTACATTATTGCAACGTCTCTTTTCTGTGCGTAATTGCCTTTTTACGCGGCACATCTCGCGCCACAGCAAGAAAAACGAGCGTGCCAAAATTAAATAACCCACATTTATTTCTTTTTCTTCCCAGATTCCTGTTGAAATCCTGACATGAAGCTCAATTTATTCGGTACCGCCGTGATTCTGCTAGTTGCCTTCTTACCGCGCTACGAATGTCGGGCTATTGAGAGCCCTGGCAGTACTCTGCGCGTCCCAGCTCTACAAACCCAAAACTCCCAGCAGCAGCAATCCGGCCCGATTCTGGAGAGGCTTGGGGAGGAGTATTTCATCCGACTGGGCAACGGGGACTCGAACTCTTTCCCATCAACGTCCATGTATCCCGGCGGATCACCTTCCATCTTCAACAGAGCTTTGCAACTCCAGCTGACGCGGCGTCTTTTACAGGGGAAAGTTGGGAACATCAGGGCGCTCATAAGCGGCTTCGGAGACCGCGGGGACGACTCGATGGAGAGGGGAAGAAGGTCTGAGGACCCGCCGATATCCCTGGATCTGACCTTCCACCTGCTCCGGGAGATGATGGAGATGTCCAGGGCGGAACAGCTGGCTCAGCAAGCGCAGAATAACAGAAGAATGATGGAGCTCTTCGGGAAATGATTTCCCAGCCCGCCAAAGATCTCCCTTCCCTTTCTTTTTCTTTTACTCCTTCTGTTGTGCATTTTTGCCATCAGCACAAAACATGCTCTGTACAATATAGTGCTGCTTTATCACTTTATTGTTTATAGCTTTAACCTCAAACTATGGAGCATAAACGGGCTTGACTTATAATGAGCCGATTGTACCTTGCCATTTCAATGTTGGTGTCAGATCTGTAGAGATATGCCGTTCTTCATATTTGAGACGAAATACTTTTGTCTAAGACATGAATTGCATTCACAAAATTGGCATTTTGTTTTAGATTATGAATCACTGTATTTATGATATTTATGTTTGTTAATAAACTTATGTGCAACCAGTCATTTTCTGTTGTGCAACAGAACGTCTTATATCTATATTTTTAATAAAAAAAAATAAAAGCAATGCTTACATTTCTCTGTGGATATCCTTACATATTAGTTACCACTAACTCCAATAAAAATAAATAAATAATCCCAATAACTTTGACTAGTAATCTGATTAAAATACACTTTTCTAATAGTCTTTAACATATAGATTTGTAGTCCCACATTAAAGAAACTTAAAAAAAAGAAGAAGAAGAAGAAGAAGAAAATAGCCGGTTAAAGAGTGCACAAATGGCCACAACATTTCAAGTCTTGCCTATAAATGCTGACTGGTAAAGGTTTGCCTAACTCAGTGCAAAGAATTGCATAGGTCTAACCATGGCATTGCTCTGAAGCCAGTTCATGCCTTCTGTCTAACACAGACACACACAAAAAAAGCTCTAACTGCAGTACTTTGCCAAAAATCTGAACAACCCTTCAGCGCAGTGAACATTCATACAGCGTTCTTCTTCTAAACCCTTAATCCTCAAGAGGCAATTCTCATTATACCAGCAAGAGGCAACCACGCTTAGCTCAAAGATGCACCACTGATAGCTAATTAGTGTCAAAGACACTGTGTGTGTGTGTTTATGTGTGAGCGAGTGTATGTGAACGCTGATTCTTGACCCCCAGTGTCAGGCTACGCTAAACAAGAGCCGTGGGTGTGAGTCATCCTATTCTTTTTGGCCCGCGAAGCATCTTGAGGCTTAGTGTGGGATTGAGCCCGTTTGTAAAGGATCCAACTCACCGAGACACGGTGTAAAATAACAGATGGTCGTTGAATGGTGGACTACCTGAGCGGTGGAGTTACAGCAACGTGAGGCCATCGCAGGGCAGCAAATTATTTGCTTTGGTCTAAAAATATGGGAGCACTCATATTTGCTCACTGTGGTCTCATATGTATACGCAGGAGTGTTATCCTGACCATGCAGTGGAGAAGGATGTTAAAAGTGTCTGAACAAGCCAAAAAAAGGCACTCACGCATTGAGCTGGATTTCCTTTCACAGAAACATGCCAATAGGAATGTGGAAAGACGAAGAGGGAGGGAGAGAGAAGGCATTACGAAGAAACAAAACAGTTTTTTTACATCTAGTGTCAACTAGCGATGTGAAAAAGCATGCTGAAGGTATTTAGTCAAATCACTTTTAATGTATATAATATGCATGTATCATATATGTCATCATGGGAAATAATACCTGTTCCACATTACAATGAAGAATAACGCAAGCAGCCCGATGTAGGAAATACTGAAATGTCACAGTGCTTATTTTATCACTCTGCTACATTACTCATAGAGTTATATCAGTCATCAAGAAGTATACAACAGGGAGGAGAACCAGCGGCTCTCCTATTATGTTTTTTTAATGATGGAGTTTAAGGAGCAAGTCTCAAAAGGTCAACCACATAAAAAAAATATTTGAGTACATCTGAATTCTGCAAAGAGCTGAATGACAGTCAAAGTCCCTCTGTCATTAAGCATGTTCAAAATGAAAAGGAGGAATTAAAGCATGTTTTTTTTAATCAGAGAAAAAGAGATAAAATCAGTCCGAATGCTGTGATAGACCAATCACAACAAAGGAGGCAGAAGTAAAATATCTCTGCCTTCCTTAAAATCTACATACACAGATTAGGTTCCCCTCGTGGCTAAAAATGTATCACAGCTGACCTGAGGTCAACATTTAGGAGCAACAATCAATCCTGCTTCTGAGTTAGGTGTTGTCAGGGCCGATGGCTGACAGCTAAGTTGAGGGAGTGCTCGTGGGTGCGCTGGGGGAGGAGCTCATCTGCTGGGGGGGTGCAGAAGGCTGGGCAGAGGTGGCTGAAACAGCACCTCCAGAAACAGTTTGTGATCCTTCTCCTTCCTCAGCACCGGCTCCTGCATCCTCATCTTCTTCATCCTCATCTTCGTCATCTGTGTGAGAATTAAGGCAAAAAAGGATGAAGGCTGGAAAACTACAACACTGAGGAGTGTGAAGCAAATTAAAGCCGTGATCTCCGTAACTTTACCTTGGATGAAGTCGATGCTCCGCAGGGCCTTGCCCTCTTTCTTGAAGTCGACTTTGTAGTGATCCATACTCTCGTAGCCAAGCTCTACTTTATCCAGGTGCGCTGCACTGGATGCCTCTTCAATCCTGAGCACACAAGTTTCATTTAGGATATTCACAGGACTAAATGTTGACTCACAAAGTCATGGTAACACGTCTTAAATATATTCAATCTGTGATGTTTAGCACGTTCGGCAAGTTATTTCAGGATGCCACAGCAGAAGATAGTGATTTGCAACATTTCACAGGATTATTTTCCACAGCTACCAGAGGGAAGGTGTGACCTTGCTCTATTAGAGTTGTGGTTTTATGTGTAAGTGCAGATGTAATCATTCATGAGAGTGATTAAAAAACATTAGCTAGAAAGGATTTTGGCTTTTACACTGGCAGTGTAGTCTCTTTTTTTGCAAAACCCCTTCATCCTCTTATCAGTGCAATTATTATTATTGAAAAACAAACAGCATACTTACTTTTTGAGGAGAGGCTTTGTGTTCTGAAAGACACAAGGGAGAGTTCAGCTGAACATGCACATAAAATACTGATAAACCTTTATGAATTGGCTAAAATTATGTCAAATTTAAACCCCATGTGGTAGCAGCTCTGACCTGCAGGAATAAAGCCATTTCTGGCTCATCCATAGTCTGGATCCCCATCTCCAAGATTTTACAGCTCTCCTCCAGATGGTCTCCATATTTCCTTGTCAGGCCCCGGATATAGTTTACCTTCTCTTCCTGTTCGTCTGTCACCTTCTGACTCATCTCCCTCTTTTTCTCCTCCAGGATAGAGTATAGGCGGTCAAACTTTTCACAAACCAGAGTCTTCTGTCTCCGACTGTTCTCCTGTACGTGCGTGAACAAGTGAAGAAAACACGCACACCCACAGGGAAAGATTGTAAATTCTGCAGGTCCATTCTTTATTAATGAGTTCTGGGTGGGAAATGTAGGCAATTCAGTTTCGAAGTACATTAGAATTTCAAAATGAGAGAAAATGCGGTAACTAGTTGTTGTTTTCATTCTTCGGATGTCTAAATACTGCAAAATTCCTTCCGTTCAGTTGGTGCCATGTGCATGACGCCACAGCAGTGACACACAGGGGACTGGAGTCACTCCAGCTTCCTCTCTACTACGTCCAACTGTGGCACGTGAACCATAAGAAAGCTGCCTGTTCTCGCCCTATCAATTACACTGCTCGTTTTATTGTCCGTGGAAGTGGGTCGAAGGCAGAATAGGGTGCTCTAACTAGTGTATGTGGACCCAGCGTAGGAGAAAATATGAAAAGGGGAGATTAAAGCAGTCCGTGGAACCAAAGAATTTATTTTCCTCTTACTGCCTCTCTGTCTAAATCTCGCAGATGGATAAAAGCAGAAAGAGAGGCCGTGACAAGGACACATTACATCAGTTTGGTCGTCTGTGCAGGTGCATTAGTGTGTGCACGGAGTGAGGCTTGCTGCGTGAGTGAGCGGCCAGGCACTGCAGCAGTTGGACACTGACCTCTATGGCACGACAGGCTTCCTCTAGCTGACTAATGATGCCCTGCATCCTGTCATTGTTACCAACCACCATGGCAATCCCGTCACTCAGCTCCGTCTAGGGGGCAAGGACATGGCAGCATGACTAGAGACTCAAATCTGGGGCAAATCTATGATTATACTATGATATACTTCATGATGAAACTGTAAAAAACACATCACCATGGCTGACAGTATTCGTAGCCTTTGTAAGCATCTCGGGCCTCACCTTCTTCGTCTGGTAGATGCTGCTGAGAGGAGCCACCTCGCAGTCTTTGTGGGCTCCAAAGACCTTGCACATGGAGCATGTGGGCACACCGTGGGTCACGCAGTAAATGTTGATCTTTTCGTCCTCGTGAATATCACACATGGGCGTTTCTTCCTTTTTCTCTGGTGCTGGTTTGCTGCTGTTGAGGTGCGATGGAAACAGCGGTAGTATCCTGTGATGCTGCACATTTGACTGCATACTGATGTGACATGCAGTGTCAGTTTGATAATGTCACTGTTACACATCTCGGCATCTCAACAGCTTATCGATGACCCATCAGGTGTGCCCTGCCATTCACATGCACTGCCAGCACTGTAATCAATAGGTCATCATCATTGCTGAGTAGTGTGGGAGCAAGCATACATGATTCATGTTTATATAGCTTAAAAGTTTTTCCCCCTTCCTTATTTCTTAAGTTTATACATATTTGTCACACCATCAGACAAAGATAACCCAAGTAAATAAAAAACGCAGTTTTTAAATAATGATTTCATTTTTTTTAAATGAAAAGGCTATCCAAATGCACCTGCCCTGTGTGAAATTGTAAAGCTTTTGGCGATATCTGGCAATGAGTCTTTCACATCACCGTAGAGAAATTTTGGCCTGCTCTTCTTTGCAGAATTGCTTTAATTCAAACACATTTAAAGGGGTTTTTGAGCACGAACAACCTGTTTAAGGTCCTGACTTTGAGTAGGTCGTTCCAAAACCTTACATTTGCTTGTTTTTAAGTCATTAAGAAAGGATAAAGGTCACTGTTTGGAGGATGCAAATGTTTACATTTTAGACCAAGGAGACGGTTTAAAAGACGATGACGGATCATTAAGAACACCAACTGTCAACTACCTACAATGCAGTCTCAAGATCCGTTTCCCACGCGGCTCAACACCCACTCACACGTTGCATCAGGTGAACTCAACGGGTCACATAATGTGGTCTCACGCAAGATCTTGCAGTGATTTCATCTGAAGCCTCAGGTGGTAACGACCCACTCCTTTCTTCCCAGTTTGGCTCGTGTGATGATGGACATGACTACTAGTCGGGCAACGATCTCCTCTCAAGGGGAAATCCCCATTAGGGTTTAAATACCTGGCACTCTCTACGTTTTGGTTTCAGAACTGAAGAAGCATCTCGGTCATCCTATAAACTCTACTCAGGATAATGGTAATGAAATAATGTCACAACAGCAAGAAGTGTTGTGGATATCATGTCATACAAGCCTTTCAGTCATCTGCTGGATAAAAAATCTGTGTGGATGACTACTGCAAGTAGAAATGCCCTCTCACCCACTGCAGATCTCTGACTCAGAAGCCAGTGTTTCACTTCCTGCTACTATACTTTACTGCAGTTTCACTAATGAAAACATCCTCCTGTCAGACATGAAGAATTCTTTTCATTTTCTGTTATTTTGACAAATGTCTGATCTGTCTCACCTGCTGGATTCTTGTTTGAACATGTCAATGATATTCTCAACCAACAGGTTCCTCTGCAGGCCGTAAACACCATGCCTGTCCAGAATCACCTCATGTCTGCAGGACGGGCATCGGAAACGGCCACCAGAGGTCAACGAGCCGCTTCTTGTCGGAAGGTACGGGTTTGAAGCCTGTAAACAACAACAAGTGAAGCTCTGAATTTTGCATGACAGCTGGGTTTTGATGGATAGCGGGTGTAAAATTAATTACATTGTTTCACTCGGCAGTTATGAAATATTAATCCAGGGGATTAACAGTCCATAACACAAACTTCAAACCACCATCATTAACATTCAGTCCACATGTTTGTAAACAGAGCCTATAGGTGTTAAATTTATGTCACTATTTGGGTCTTTGATATATGAAAATTCAGACCAACTTTATAAATAATTACCAATTTGAGCCATTCAATAGCTTACCTGGAAAACATCATTGGCACATTTTCTGCACAGGTTGTGCTGGCAGGGTAGGATGACCACAGGCTTTGTAAACATTTCCAGGCATATTGGACAAATCAGCTGTTTCTCCAAGTTGTCCATGGTGTCAACGATTTCAAACACAACTAAACAACTTAAAAAGTCTGAAAAGTTTAGTATGAAGTCCTTTCTAAAAGCAGTCTATCATAGGCCCAGCTTCGGGCTGAGTAGTAGGCCTCTTATGTTTGTCCTAGAGGGTGTAGACTCCTATCTCCTCTGTGTCAGTTCTGTTTTTAGCAGCTACTGCTGTCACGTCTAAGGTTGCCATTTTTGCCTTGTCCATATTTGAAACTAAGTAGGGCAGTGCTGAACAGCAGCCCATCCCCAGCCTCTTCTACGCTGGGTGCCATGTAGCTATGCGTTTGATAGGGTGGGGGCAAGTGATTTGGCAAGAGATGCAATCATATGACCCATGTGACTTTTAGATCTACAATTATTGACAGCATCTGACAATCTCTACTGAAAATACGTAGTACTCAGTACCTTTTTACCATGTTGCCAATCAAGTGCCGGCTTTGCATTAATGTTAACGTAGACAGCAGCAGGAAGCTATCAAAAGTGACTTCCAGTCAAAGTTTGGAACAGACCATTACGTTAGAGGGAAGATAACAGCGCACAGGAGAGGTTTGTTACAATAATAGGTTCGCTGGCTAAGTTCCTAATTAAAGGAGTGATCGTGATTTTACCTAGCATTAAACAAACTATGGTAAAGCATTTTTTGCACATGGGTATTTGCACTCATCCTTAAAAGTAGGTGATAACTGCTACTATTTTTAAAAAGAACAATTCAGTTAAAACATTTTGGTGTTTGTTAGCATGTTCAAGGCCTTACATTGAATGAAAATGAAAATGTTATTGGAGAATGCGGGCATCGATCCCGCTACCTCTCGCATGCTAAGCGAGCGCTCTACCATTTGAGCTAATTCCCCGGTACGGAAGTTGCTCGTCGTTTGTGTATTTATTGCTTGTGAGATACGTAGTCGTTCCGATGTGGTGGTGTAGTGTTTGATATATTTCGCATATCATGCCGAAATACAGTGCGGTAAGGTAGCATTATTAAGCTGTCTAGGTTAACTCTAACGAATATGAATAATAACAGGGTTTAATAGCTGCTAAGTTATTGAAAGGCTCGCAATGTTAAAGTTCCTTTGGGGGACACCAAGTTACTTGAGATATGTGGGGAAACTCTCACACACAACCATTTAGCTCGTGGAAAACAGTAGCGAATGCAAATTTCCCGAAAACACGTTGGCCGAACAGGGCGTCCGCCATATTTGCCGATCTTATAAATACACATGGGTTTGAAGCAGTCGTCAGCTCCCTTCGATAGCTCAGTTGGTAGAGCGGAGGACTGTAGTGGTTTCTCAGGCATCCTTAGGTCGCTGGTTCGAATCCGGCTCGAAGGAGAGAGTATTTTTTTCCCCCCCACTCGACATTCTGAGCGCTTTTACAAATTTGCTAAGAATTGCTGTTCTATGAAACTTCTCTAATCATTTCTTTTAATGAAAATGCATATTTCAGATGTTGAAAAAAATGGCTAGTATTGGCAGTTAATGTATTTTTCTACAAATAAATGCTAATCCATAAAAACAGATTTGATGATTTTCTTAAACTTTCCCACAGAATCAAGTAGATTTTTTGGGTGGATGAAAGATAGAAGTGAGCTTGAAAATGTTTGGCACTGCACTGCCTGCAGTGATGGTCTAGTCAGCAAAAATACACAGCATATCCTGCAAATCTGCTGTGCATGTTAAATAAAAAATGATCACACCTGCAAGCACTCTGTTCAAAAAAGGAATTTAAAAGTGATTGTTTAGTGTTTGATTATCTCTCCACTCATGATGAAAACAAACTTTATCACTTTGTTTGACTGTGAAATGACTTATAAAGGTGCTGCGAACACATTCAGATGGATGACTCAGAGACCGTAATTAACAGTTGTGTGGAGGACTGTGGCAAGCGTCACACACTAATAAAGCGCCTTTGTTTATTTCTGTGCTGTTGCACGATTGTTATTCCTCCGTCCACTGATTCTCATTAGCGGTATTTCAATTACAAATTAAAACCCAGTCCTCTGCTAATGGAGTGCTCATCTTCATGAATCTGTATGAGTTCCTCACTTTATGTCCAAATATTTGTCACGTCTAAATATCCCACGCAAACGAAGCAATCAAAGATGCACTTTTTCAAAACATTTGACCTATACAAAAAAATTTACATACTCTTTAATTAGAAACTCAATGTCAAAACGAACATAGCAGGATCCTCATAGTGAAAGCTTCTGACCCATTTAAGCATACCTCATCTTTTTTTTCTTTTCATCTGACTCATACAATATGACATCTGCCTTCCTCGCACCTCTTTTCCTTTTATATAAAGCCACATGGATGTGCACACAGTGCTTTTCATGCAGAATCAATGAGTCATATTTAAACATTTTAGACAGATGTCATTACTGAAAATGAATGAATGTCTCTCTCACACTCTCTAATTTGTCTCTTTGTTTCATTTAGTGTCCCCTCCGGGGTTTGCAAGTTAGGAATCAACTTTAAGAAATGAGAAAAAGGTGAAAAAATAATAATAAAATGGGGGAAAAAGGATGAGAAACATACACATTCAAATAGTAAAGTTCCCATCTCTTGTGATTTGCAAGTCTATATAAATGTAAAACACCGCTCTTACTAATTTTTGTCATTTAGCTATTCATGTGTGTCTCACCCAGTTTTCCTTTCTGTTGATGTGTTTTTTCTCTGTGATGTACTACAAATGAAGTTTTTAGTCATTTTGTGATGCTGTGGGCACACCACTTTATTCAGTTTTAATCAGTAATCTCTAAAAAGGCTGAACTAGCATGATTACATATTCATTAGTGACAAGCACAGGCTGCTCAGATGCTCACCATTTAGATAAAAGTGAATTCAAATGAGATCAATTAAGAAGATGTTCTGGGTTATGTCTTTGTGATTGAAGTGAATTCATAATTTTTCAGCCATTACTATCTGACTCATAATATTGCAGCGCCTGTTAGTAAAAATCCAACAAAGATTGACAAATTAAGAGCAGTGTGGAGATTACTTGGAGATGAAAGGCCAATATGAATGCCAGACAGTGCTGCCTTTGAGGCTAAAAGCTGCCAATTTAAAGAGCACAGTGTGAAACTCCTGTTCCCCTCTTTCGCTCGGCGTTGGTAAGCGGTGCTTTGCGTGAATCGTGAAAAAGGTCTGCATGCACTGCCAAGGCCATGAAATACACCTGCGCTCACACATAACCGCACACATAAGATGTCTACAAACTCATAAGCAAGATGAAAGTGTATAAGGGACCAGAAAAGGGAGCAGAGCAAAGGGTGCCATCTGTTCACTTGTATGAATATTTCAGTTAGGTGGAAGTCATATTGTATTCACGCAGATGGCAAGCAGTCAGTGGCTGTGATTTAAAAACGCTCTGTGAGCAATTCCAGATAATGTCCATTTCTTCATCTCCATATCTGTCCTAAATGATCCACTGAGCTGAGAGTCTTTGGGTCAGAAAAAGTATGATCATACCCTAGAATGAATAGTAATTTTAAAGGTAGCAGTAATTCACAGTGGATTGGCTTGGGATGAAGAAATGTTAACGTAGAGCAGTAATTAGCAAGACTTAAAAGGTTTTCCACCTTAAATTAACACAGACACTATCAGCTAGGCTTCACATTATTTTTAAATGCCAAGGATGTAGTTAAAAAAAAGCAAGGTCAGATCTTTATCTATTTATGCAACTTCTGGATAGTTCAGGTCTGAACTAGTGATACTCTGGGCAGTTTAGAGGATTTGCCGTCACTGTGTTAATGTTGCAAAAGAACAAAATGAAAACGCAGGCCTGTTTATGATACTGTGATACTATGAACAGTACTGCTGAGGTCATACTGGGGGTTTTGTCTGGAGTTACATACACAGATATACAGCAGCTGTACACCAAATATTTATAGTTGATTTAGCAGCAGCATTCACATTTATTTTCTCCAAGAAACAGAAGATCCAGTGCTCGGTGATTACCCTGATTAGATTTTTAGTGAGTCCTCTTAGTTATCCCAGCTAATAGATCTTTTCTCTGGCGTTTCCAGATGCACAGTGATGATAAGTTATAAAAGAAAACTACATGCGGTCCTGTGTACTGTTACAGCCAAGAGTTTGGATAATATAAGACATGTAAAAGTAAGCAATCCCTATCATATGAATAAATGAGCAGGAACCTTCAACATGCAAGTGACCTTTAAGCTTAGCAGTGAGGAGGTGTGCCTCTACTTTTTGGTATTGTTTTTTTTAAAAGAATGCATGTCAGATTATCCTCTAAAATGCTTCCAGGTTCATCTGTGCCTGTCAGACCTTAATAGCTTCTGGTCTGCAGACCTTTAGCAGATCAAGAACGCAGTACAGTACCTTATTCTGTTTATTTTAAATGAACAATATCATGAAAATCTAACTGGGCATAATGAAATATTGTCACACTTTGTAGATATATCTTACTTGTTTTAATCGTAATAAATAGAAACGTTTTCTAGTACTTCATTGCTTTGTATATATTTAGAAGTTATTTTGACCCTACCTTCAAAACACAAGTAGTAGTGTTTTGGGGCAGAATGTGTTTTAGAGGCAGTCATCAAGAATACAGATCATTTAAGCTATGAAAATGTTTTAATATTTCTTTATATTTTTTGTTTGTTAGTGGGATTAATGAAAAAAAATTACAGACTGGGATCCATGACAATATAAGTAAAGGTCAGGTTTGACTCAACTTAGACGTGATCTCATTATGTTGAGATCTCGTCATTTGTGATCAAGACACAAACTCACTGAGTCACTTTCCAGCCATGCTAAATTACTTAAAAATACTCAAAACAACCCGCAAAACTCAAAGAGTGACTCTGAAAAAAAGGCTCAATCAGCACTTTTCCAGTAGCCATATTATCTTTGGCTTTAGACTCCGTCCGCGATACAGGCCACTAACATCTGTATTAAGATCTCATTTAAAATGCACCTTTCATGCTGTTGTATAATATGGCTCAAAATTGCACAGCTTGGCTCAGTTGTGTAACAAATGTCAACCTACAATGTTTTAGATCGGAAACATCCCAGTCTTGTCATCCATAGATTGATTGAGCTGGACCAGGTGATCCTGAATCCTTCCTTAGTTATGCTTAGTGTTTCTTCTTCACACTCTTTGTGTGCTCACACACACACACCACTCCTCATTTAACTACTTATTATTACTCCCCTGCTCTCTTCCACAGTGTGTCTTTTGTCCCGTCTTCTTCTGCTCACACCCAACTGGTCGTGGCAAATAGCTGCCCCTCCCTGAGCCTGGTACTGCTGGAGGTTTCTTCCTGTTAAAAGGGAGTTTTTTCTTTCCACTATCGCCAAGTGTTTGCTCAAAAGGAGTGTTTGATTGTTGGGGTTTTAACTCTGTTATTCTAGGGTCGCTACATTACAATATAAAGCCTCTTGAAGCGACTGCTGTTGTGATCAGTTCAATAAAACTGAACTGAACTAAATTAAAATGAAAATGGAATTAGAGTAAAAATGTGCCACACTCTTTCTGGGATAACTCAGTCTTTGTATGAGTACAGATGGATAAACAGATGAACGAGATGCGATAACTCTCACTCACATATAAATGTCTAACATCCTATTTGATAAAGCCACTTGATTAGAGGAAAGATGAAATCAATCAGCCTGATTTTCACTCCTAACTTTATGTAACATCCTCTGCCATGCGGTGACGTAAAAGAGACGTCAGCCTGTTTTAACAAGCACCGCTGCACCGCATGGTCATGGGAAACTGAGATGCACTCAGCATTCAAGTGCTTGTCTCAGCCTGGTTTAAACCTCACAGCCTGTAAACCATGAACAGTGCAGTCCTTTAAAGCTTTGTTTCATAGGATAGTGAAGCAGGGTGATTTTAACAGCTGGAACCTTCCAGTTGTTGGCTAATATTTTATCTCCACCTGTGCCAGATAATGAATGTCAGTGTTACATCTAATCTGTTAATTGTTGAGTTTTGATCCAATTGCTTAATAACATTTGTATAATAAATCAGTTTATCAGCAGTTTATTTTTTTACATATTTAAATAAATAAACAATTCAACTCTTAATGGTTACCAAAAAAGGATAATACTGTATCGTACTGTACTTGTACTATGGAGCTGTCACTGTAACTTGTGCAGGCCTTCTACACAGTAAAAGGGTGCTATCTAGTGGCAGAAAGAAAACAGGGTATGTCCAGCATGTTTCACAGCTGCATATTGACATCATTGCAGACGTCAGCACAGCACAGACACTGCAGTCACAATTATGCTGTTACACCTTGTGATTCACACTCTTTTTTTAATTAGATATATTGTGCACAACGTAGATGGAAACGAGAGATGAGGCGATTGGGAAACATTCGGGCCTTGGTTTAAAACAATTGAAATGATCATTTTATGTAGTTTGTAGTATTTATCTCTACATATTCTTTTCCACATAAAGCATAAATGTTTAATTAGGTGAGCTATGTTTGTGTGATCTTTGTATTAGCTTGTCATATTGAAAGATTTAGCGGTATTTGTAGAAGATATGCAACTTTCAGAAAGCTGGTAGGAGTTTTGATGATTGATGATTTGGATATACACCAGTAACCAGATATTCTATTTTATATTTTTATATTGTATTTGAGATGCTCTTTCATTTAAATGAACATCATTTTTTATTTTTTTGTTTTAATCTAAAAGCACACTGTCATTGTAATGGCCCTTTTTTACCACAAGATGGCTCCAGATACATACAGCGATACATTTTCAAAAGCATGCTGTTCATTTCTTCAGTTTTAACCTGATCATAAATACATAGAGACCTATAGAGGAAAAAAACTGCCAGTAAAGGAAAATATAATGACTCCAGTGATTCTTGCAGTGTAGTAGAAGATTATCAATTAGGGATACCGTGGTACATTGTCCTGGGGGAGTGGAGTGTTGGGGGTTCTCAGAAGCAGACACTGCACTTGTGGCACCAAAGGGAATTTGCAGGTTTGCAGCTTACCTGTCTTATTAAAACTCCTGAGACTGATGCTCAGTGCTAGTATATAACACCATGCATGGTGTGTGGTAGTTTTTGTGTGAGTGTGGCAAAAAAAAGACGGCCAAGGAGCGAATTAATTAATGGAAAAGCTTTCCAAGATGTATATTTACAGCAGTAGAGGTAAAGTGTGTGCCGTCGTGTGCTCACATGTGTGATGTGCCACTGACACCGTCACATGCTAGATTAAGCAGTTTCAGAAACGTGCACTTAAAAACAGTACAGCCTATTTGTGGCTGGCCATCTCTGTAGTGTTAGCAGCAGCCGGTACTTTTAAAAAAGCAAGGTGTGTTATTTTAGACATTTACACGTGAAACGTCACATTAAAAACTTTTGTGAATGTATTCTCAGCCACAAGGTGTTCCACCAACCAGAGTGGAAAGTAATGAACTCTTCACAATATTACTTTGTTAATCA
This sequence comes from Pelmatolapia mariae, assembly GCF_036321145.2. Taxonomy (NCBI): domain Eukaryota; kingdom Metazoa; phylum Chordata; class Actinopteri; order Cichliformes; family Cichlidae; genus Pelmatolapia; species Pelmatolapia mariae. The sequence goes on along the minus strand of NC_086235.1, from coordinate 20,259,776 downwards.
TCTGCCCGGGTTTGCAAAGGCCAAATTTGCTTTGAAAACAAAAGCCCAGAATATCTGAATAGAAATTTCACTTATTTTCTTATTCCTCCAAACAAATCCTCTGAAAACAAGCAGATTTGTGTTTCCTACCTTTTTTGTGTTATTTCCCAGAGGTACCTGCACTATCAGATCAGCTCCAGTGCCACCATGAATACTAGTGGCATGGGGATACTGCAGTATCCATCCAAGTAAGTATAAGTAAATATAGTATTGCCAGTATTGCCAATAGCAATACCGATACTGATGCTTTTAACATATAAAGGCAGTGTATGTAGGGGTGAGCAGTGTATCGAGATTTATGACATGAGTCAGCATAAGTTTGCAAATTCTGAACACATTTTAATGATCCCTGCAATTCTACAATAATCATTTAATAGAATAAAAACACACCTTTCAGCTTTTCGTGGGTTTTGAAACTGGGTTTTTGGAGATCTGGAATTTAAATGTGCCTGCCTCTAGAGCACAACTTCTATTGTTTAAATGAACTATAAGCTATAAATAAATAGGCTCAAGTCCGCTCACTGAACTGGATAAGCAGCTAATAAGATGGATGGCTTTTTCAACTTTTAAAAATCCATTTCAATATTTATATTAAAAAGATGTTCCCTTGCTTTTATCATTACAATGAATCTAACCATCTATACTCAACATTTAGCCAACAAGTAGCTACAGATATTTTATCATTTAATTGAATGCTGAATATCTGATACTTTTAGGCCAGCTTTCCCTATAGTGAGTCTTTTCTAATCTTGACATATTCCGTGGAAAACACAGATGTACCCTGGCGTATGACGACTCTTTTAGATTAACATATATAAAATTTAAGAGTAACTCTTATTGTGTATTGCTACTGAGCCCTATAGTTTCCTTTAGTAGTGTTAAACACAAAGGAAATGATCTGAAAACAAAACCCCAACCCTTAGATAATGGGATAGCTGTGCTTGAGTTAGCTGTTCTGGTACTCCGTCCTCTCCTGCTACTGTCTATGACACATTTGTTGTTGTGTTTTTGCAGTGTTGCCTTAGTTGCCTGGAAAAGATGCCAGGACCTCTCTTTGTGGGGGGTATGGCTGTGGGGAACTGCATTCAGACCATTCAGGAGCGTGAAAATGGGGGATGGAGGGGATTATACATACACTGGCACTGGGCCTGGCTGTTGCCATGGCACACCCATTGTCCCCGAGCACACGGGCATGGCGGAGAAACCTCGAGTGAAAATGCGAATGTAGTAATTTTTCACTTAGGGGTTGATTTGAGCAATTGCACCAGAAGGCCAGCTACACTTTATAGTGAAAGATAATGAATTGCCAAGTGTGTTAGAGATATATGGGGTAGACAGAAGGTCCAAACACTGCACGCGGACAGTAAAACACTCAACTCAAAGTCATCCTTTTGTACTGAATTTCCTTTTGTCTCGCAGTCAACACATGCACTCATATATGGCCACTCTTTAACAAAAGATGCAGGTTTTGCAGCTGTTCTTAGGCTGCATTTTAAACTCCCGGTAAGTCTCAGCTCCAGAGTAGTATGACTCACGAGAGGAAGGTAATCACAGGCAATGATGTCGACCGCTGCAGGGCAAGCCCCGTTGTGGAGGAATACCCTTGAGAAAGTCCACGCCGTCTGCAAACGACTGCTCATATAGGTCTTGGGATTGCCCTGGCCTCACAGCTAATCATAGCTGTCCTTCTATACCATCTAAGCGTCACTGTCCAATCGACGTGTAGCTTGGAGCAGCTGCTTTCACACCATTGGTCGAGCTAAAACAAGGGCGGTTTTTTCCCCTCTGCTCGCTCCAACAGCACCATCTCTGGCAGGTGGTGTGCGCTCTTAAAGCGTAAAGTAGGCTAATGTGTAGGACGATAGGTAGGTAGTTGTAGTGAAAAAAACGCCGCGTAGGGTATTAATTTTTTTAGGGTTTTTTTATTTATTTATTTTTTGAGAGGGTTGCCAGATTTGCGGTGCGCGTCGCTACGTTTCCTTTACACCCAGCGGAGTCGCAGTGAGTGAAATGAGCGTCGGGGTTCCCCTCTCTGAGCCAGACACTTCGTGCTTTACGGTCAGCGGCGAATTTAGACAACTGCTCCTTCATCATGCAGCTCCAGAAAAAGGACGGAGAAGCCCTACGTGTTGATAAAATCTCGCCGGCGGTTTAAAGTGTGAATGAGAGAAAGCCTTCTCCTCCCCCCTTCCTCCTTCTCCTCCTCCTCCTCCTCGTCCTCCGGGCCAACGACCGACGAGCTCTCACATCCTGGAGCTGCCTCACTTCGTCCGCCGGCGTAGCATACAACATGATATGTTGATGACATTTTTTGGAAGTGGTCGTGCCTTTTGTTTTCACGGCGGGATACGTGATATGCGGATCTGCGAGTGCCACGAAAGCCGAGCGAGCGGACGTTTTTTTCTGCTTTGAAAATGAGGAAGCAATTTCATAAAGACCCAGAAAATGGCAAGAAGGTCTCGTCGTCCGTGGGCCCGGATTTGAGTAAAATGAGAAGGAAAGAGGCAAATGCAACAGCAGAATGATTTATTACTGTTATCATTATTTTTTAAATCTGACAGAATGACACCAAAGGGGGTAAAACTGGAGGTAGATGAGACGCAGCATCAATGAAGGCGATCTGCACAAGTTTTAAGTCGCTCATGATGAACAGAAATACTTTGCAGCTCGATATCAGATCGTTTCCACAATAGTGAAAGATTTTTTTTTTCTTTTTATTTTATTTCTTGCCCCGGCAGATTTTCTAGTTCATCACTCATCTGCTTTTTTCCGCATTGCATCTGCTGTCTTTTTTCCCATTAAATATTTCATTTTTTTCTATATTTTTGATCCGGATTCAGCCCTGACTATTCAATGGAAGTATGTTATCAGCTGCCGGTTTTGCCTCTAGACAGGCCGGTTCCCAAGCATGTCCTCAGCCGAAGGGGAGCCATTAGTTTCAGCTCCAGCTCTTCTCTCTTCGGGGCTCCTGATCCAAGACAGCTGTCACAGGTAAAAAGGAAAAAACACGTATCATTTCCTATCATCTGATCACAGTGGGCTCGATTCTTTTTTTTTTTTTGGGCGGGGGGGGGGGGGGGGGGCACATGCGTCTTAAAACCCACATCATTTTCAGAAACCATATAAATAATCCACAGGAATCTTGCAGGTGGTTGCTGGATATTTAGGCCCCATCTCACACACACACACACACTGCGAGAGCTCTCCATCAGAGGCATACTGTATATTCTTATCTTCAAGAGCCTAAGACACACAGCAAGTCATCACCCAAAGCCAACTTTACATTTGTGTATGTTTCCCCCTGATAAAGGCCTCTTCAGCTTAAACTTTGTAGCCTTCCTCAGCACCATGATGCTGAGGTGTACCAGCTCACTCCTGGGATTTGTCAGAGGGAACGTGCCACACAGTTATTTATGTTAACATGCTGGGAGGAGAGCTTAAATCATTGAGTCATGCTTGAACTTCCTACTTTCTCAGAGTGTTGAATTCTTGAAAATGTCCCTCTGGTGAGCCTGCCTTTGTTTATTTCTCTTGCTTCTCAAAACAGCCTATGTGTGTGTGTAGGGCGGCGGGGGTCATGTTCTGCTTGACTGCCATGTACACACAGACACTGGCAGGCAGCACAGTGCATTTTGAATACATTAGCCAATCGCTGAACCACATTTGAGCATGTGTCTGAGGTAATGGTACCATCTCTTTGGCCTTTGTCCAGCGCACTAGTTAAATCAACGCATGTGCCTGCGATGCCAGCTCACAACAAAAAGCTGCACATCATGTCACCAGTCAATGAAGTCCCTTCTCCACGGTGTCACTCCTTTTAAAAAGGGAAGCATCCTTACTATTTATTCAGTGTTTCTTGACAAAAGTAGCAGCGGGGTGTATTCTCATGCCGTTGGGGTCACATCCTGCTAGTTGCTCATGAACAGAAACTCCCACGGTGTTGCACGGCACCTCTCAGCCCATTAACTGAGCATTAAGCAACTGTCTATGACTACGTGAGCGTCCTCTTCAATGGGCCATCCATTAGTTCTTTGTACAGCACCCTGCTCCACATATCCACCCATGTGTGTCTCTGCTTTGAGCCTACATCCATCCTCACAGGCAGCCCCTTCAAAGACCGATTCATAGGCCTGTTGTCAGCACTCTTTTTTTTTTTTTTTTTTCCTCACTGGGTCATTAGTGTTTGTCCTTTGGTGACCAATATCATGCAATCTTGGATAAGTTGGCTGGACCATGTGGTCACTCAATAACACTCTCTGAACACACTGTGCAAACATCTCTCTCTGAGTCAGTCAGGAGGCTTTTCATAAAACCAATCCAACAGCCTCAAACTGTCCTTGCACAATGGTGGTTTCTGGACCGTAGTCCAAAGGAGGGTTCCTTGGGAGAAATCCTAAATCCTTATAAGGAAATCAATATAAGTATAGTGCTGCATTGTTCCTTCTATGTATACAAACAGTATCCGTGAAGCCGTTCTGTCTCCTGCTCACGTTGATCTCTGTTCGGCCGGTCTGCCTTCACAGCCTTTGCTTCTTTGTCATAAAAAGTGCACTGTTTAGTGTTAAAATCATTTCCCATGAAACAAAACTGATCTGCATGACTATTTTTTTTTTTATTGTTGGACTAGAGAAGGCTTACAAACACTGCAGACAACATTGAGACCAGCCTACGTTGTAGTCATTTGTCTTTATCCCTTGTGAACATCGGCAGAATTGGGTGAACATGCTTGCATACGGCAGTGTCACTCAGCCTTTGTCACCAAGCAATTACACTTCTACAAATATTGTTTTTTGGGCCCTATTTATGACCATAAGGGTGCATTTGTCCTTGGTGGCTGCTGTGTTTTTGTGTGTGGTTCCACAGGCCTGTTGTTTGTGGAAGCGGGGCTGGACTACCATTGCAGAAAGAGGCAGTTAGGCATGGGCCTCAGCTCTGTGGGCAGTGGTTTGGCTTGCTGCCAGGCTCACAGATGGTCGAAGTCTCAGTCCCTTTTCTTTTCTCTGGCTATCTTGTTCCGCTCGCTCACAAGCTCCCTCTCTTTCTTTCTCTTTCTCCGATGCACCCCTCCCCTTCCCTCGCCGATGAAGACATTTCCTCTCGTAAACAGTGGACGAAAGAGTAGGGTCTGAGTCTCTGAAGAATATGTCACTCTGTGATTGTGGAATTCTTATGATTGGGTGTAAATATGCCGTTGAAGAGGCGTTGAAAACACCAACGGCATTAAATAAATGGGGCCCATTTATCCATTACAATGCCTCCATTGTCTTTAGCACAATGGGTGTTGTAAGTTGATTAAATCCCAAAAGTGAGGTGAAAGATGAATTTGAATTTTCCTGGAATATGGCGTTGCATTGGCTTCTCTTGGAAAAAGAGAGAACCAAAGACACGAATAAGTCAGATTAGGTTGATGCAAAATGAAAGGACCAAGAGGAGGACGCTGCAAAGAGTCATGTGGTTCTCATCTAAACTACAAAGCACAAATGCATTTGCACACAGCTTGACAGTATGTTACTTGTGTAATTACATACATCTCATATTAAGAGATGATGCACAGGGTGGGAACGAGAGTTTCTCGTCTTTTTGTTTGGCTGTCATGAGCTGCTGCCAGTAACGCACGGTCACACGGTTGCGATAAGGCTTTAAACTTTCAGAAAGAAAGATCCTGCAGAGATAAAAGGGGGTCAATAAACAAATACAGAGTATTGATGAAGCCTGAGCAGTCCGATGATTTTTGGTGATAAAGGGAGGAATGCAGCTTTAGACTGGAAGAACTGATCTGCTATCAGTTCGTCATATCACAGTGAGAGATATCATCAGTGCTGTAGTGGCTGCTGACCCGAGATTGGCTCCTCATTTGAGATGTTTACGCACAAGAGATGATGATGATGATGATAATGAGAAGCCCGTGCATAAGGGTGGAGGATGGCACTGCTTGTTTCATCGCTACTGTGGGTGTTTCTGTGGAGAGGTCGATAAGGGAATACAGTGCCATGCTTTTTTTTGTGGGAGTTACTTTGTTGATTTTAACTGAACCGATAAGGTTTTGTTTTTTTTTCTCCTGTGCAGTGCCATCAGATTGACGTCGTTTCAGGATGTGGTAAGAATGCTGAAGGAGCCGTTCAGACTCTGAGCCTGGTGTTTCACAACCTTTCACAAAAACATTTAACCCCTGCGCCGCCAAAACTTTTCACGCTGAATTCACACAGTTGAGCTGGAATGCGCTGTGCTGTTTGCCGATAAGAAGGCGGGGGATTGCGGGTGTTTATTAACCCGCTGATTAATAAAGAGGAGCCAAATATTGCACCCTGTCTTCATTCAACCATACACACTCCTCACCCCTTCTATTTGCCTCCCTGTCTCTGCAAGGGGCCCCCTCTTATCACGTGACTGATCTGTTTTTGTGCTGCAGCGTCGAGTGCTGTCGGCCACGAGAGTGTGGCTGCGCACATCGACAGCCACAACATCAGCGCTGCTTGATTTTTATTCTTATTTACTGTGGCTTTATTGACGTATGAGCCTATACAGGAAGGGAGTCTGTTTCTCAGTGCTACTGGTTTCAAACCTCAGACAGATCGCGCTGATTGGTGACCTAGGTTTTGTTTGTTTTCCTCAGAAGGCTCTAAGGAGGGACGGGGCATGAAGTTGGCCCCGAGAGGCAATTAGAGCCTGGGGATGATGTTTGAGATGAATGAAATTCCTGTGCAGCGTAGACGGCCTGTGAGAATATGAAGCACAAGTCTCCCATCCCCCACCTGCTATCTCTACTTATTTTATAGAGCACTGCTTACAGTATGTGTGTGTATATAAGGCCCTTTTAAGCACTCGGTGTAAAAAAAAAAAAAAAAGAATTTATGACACACTTGGCGACTAGTTAAAAGTTAAATAACAATAAAAAATCACTGATTATGGATATATGACTGCTTGACAGGCATGCCGCCTTGTAACACTGCTACACTCATCATCATTTGCTGGCCAAGATATCAGGCCAATTCACCCCAGGCCTCTCCTCCAAAGCAGCGGCCCTCTCGCAAAACTAACTGCAGCTGGAGTGTGTCACAGTGGACACAGTACTCATAAAACACTCTTCCAGCAGGTAGACTCTATCCAGGGTTTTAGTGTATGTAGTGGCTAAAATATATATTATACACACACGCACACACTCCAGATCTGCTTGTGTTTATAGGCTAGCACTCAGTTTCTGGAATTTGGCGTCCCACACAGCAGAGCGCTGCAAGAGGCTATAAGTCAGAAGGAAGCTTTTGGTTTATGAAATCCCCGTCCACCTGCTTTTTATCTCGAGCATTTACATATATGTGTGTGTGGGGTTTGGATGTGTGTGTGTGTGTGTGTGTGTGTGTATAGGGTTTATGTGTGCACTGCTTTGTTTTTTGATATGTCAGTTTATTGGAATACTGCTGGCTTCCTCATTTGCTTGGCCCCAGCTGACTTGCTTACTGGAATAGGCAGGTCCTCAGTTAAAGTCAAATTCTAAGATCTTTATAACCTAGTAAAAGCCGGTTTTAGGCCTGTGTTTCAAATCAGGAAGTGTGAGAATGTTGCATTCGATTGTGCCATTGAAAGGGCATCGGACATCTGTATCTGCTCTTTCACGGTGCTCTGGTGACAAGAGGATTTTTGGGTTTTTTTTGTTTTTTTAGAAAAGTGCTTTTTGAGCAATGATTTTGAATTTCTGAGTGTTTTGAAATGAGTGTTTTGGGTTAATTCTGCATGCATTAATCATACTGCATGTTTTCTGATATTTATAGTGTCTGTTTAACTGTACGGGTGAGAAAATGACAAACAATGAAGCCCTGGGGGTCAGCCACATAGTGAGGAGTTTTCACATTAGGTCCTGACCTCAGAAACCTGAGTGTTATGCCCCAAGGCAGTGGCGCTAAGCCGAGATAAGAAACAGAGCTGTATGTAAACGAGCTTAGATGGAATTGCAGGGAGAACAATGGTTGCGCTGTTAGGCCTAGTGGTTAAAACTCCAAACAGAACTAAAGCTAGCTTGTTCTCAGACTGCTACAATCAAAAACCAACAGACTGCAACTCAAGGTGTCATTTAAAGGCACTGAAAGCAATAGAAGTTTTGTTAAATTTTTAAAGCTATGTTGAAGTAAATTGAAAAAACCTTCAGCATGAGTCATTGTTACTCATTTAAGTTTTAATAAAGTGTATAATTCAGAAGATTTGGTGCAAATTAAAGGGAAAAACCAACATGCGTGTTAGTAAGATGTTAGGCTCACATGTGCCTCAAGAACGACTTCGGTGCATCTTTGCTACGATGTCCCAAGTCTCTTTAGTCACTGGAGGGATGATTCTTCCGAAAAATATTCCCTCAGTTAGTGTTTTGATGGAATGGAGTGGAGAGACCACTCCCTTTGGTATAAAAATTGATAAATTGATCTAAAAGTTACCAAAAATATTTCTGCAAAAGGCATTGTAGAGTTTGTTTTTCCTTTATTTTCTCTTTTGCTTTGCTTAGTTTTTTAACTGGTAAATATCTCTATATATACTCATCTGACGCTTTATTAGTTACATCTTGCTAGTACTGAGCTGGGCCCCTTTTTGCCTTTAAAACTGGCTTGACATTGATACAGCGAGGCGCTGGAAACATTCCTCAGAGATTTTGGTTCATATTGACATGAAGCGCCATAGTTGCTTTCAAATTTGTTGGCTGCACATCTATGATGAGAATGTCCCGTTCCACCACATGCCAAAGGTGCTCTATCTGATTGAGATCAGGTGACAGTGGAGGCTGTTGGAGTACAGTGAACCTGTTGTCATGTTCAAGAACACTACACTGTAGTCATAACAGGATGGACGTGGTCAGCAAAAACAATTCTCAGTTGAGGCCCAACATGTGCCAAGAAAATATCCCCACACCATTATAGAGCATCACCACCAGCTTGGACCATTGATGTCAGCTGGGACGGATCCATGCTTACATGTTGTTTACACCAAATTCCCAGTAATTCAACAGTTTATAAAAAAAAAAAAAAAAACAAACGTGCCTAGTTCAAAGTCACTCATATCACCTTTTTCCCCATTCTGATTCTCAGTTTGAACTTCACCAGGTCATCTTAACCATGTCTGCATTCCTGATTGCACTGTGTAGCTGCCATGTGATTGGCTAAAGAGATACTTATGTTACTGAGTAGTTGAGCAGGTGAACCTAACAAAGTGACCAGTGATTGTACAAGTATAAGTACTTCTGTAACAACCAGCCATGTTGATACAAATACTGATACTAGCTGATGAAATCTACCTTTTGACATGCAGACTTGCGTAACTCTCCATGTTCTCATTCTTCAGTGTTTTTGGGCAAGAGTAGCCTGGGGACCTGAGCAACTGTCATTATTTACAGGTTCTTTAACAGCAAGTGGGAACTGGGTAGAAGGGGGTTCATTTTTTGCTGTTAAAATATAATTATTTGTTTTGTTTCATAGGGGCTCTGTGATTGACATGTGCCAGCTAGTCTTTAAACTAGATGTCTATATACTGAAGGTGTGGCCAGCCCTGTTGTTTGTGTGGTGATTTGTTAACATAAATGTTTGCTCACTCACATGCCATCTGGACTTGTAACTGTCCTCATTTTGCCTCCTTATGGAAAGCTAACAACTTCACACTGTGTTTACTCACTCCATTTGCAGTTATTACAAGTTATTAGAAAATCTAGATGGCAAGATTAGCATATCCTGTACACACGTATCACTGTTTTTTTGGTAGCTATAATGCTCGGGGTGATCAGGAGAGAGTACAAAAGTGTTGTGTAAAACTATCTTGAACACACCAGAAATGGCTGGATGGTGACTTCATTGCTTTCCAGCCCAGTGAGTCACGTTTCACCCATCACACCCCTGTTTTGCTTTAACCTAATGTTTAAAGAAAATGCTAAAGGGGAACAGAAACTTGCAAGAAATTTTAATCTGGGCTCTGCCTTGTTTCATCCCTGAGGCTGTTGGTCAAATGCAAACTGGCACTGCTCCAGAGTGAAGTCAGAGTTTCTAAAGCTGCAGTTTCTTGGAGGACAGCTCAAAGCAGCTCAAAGTAACTTTAACTGTATTAAAGTCATTGGGAGACAAATCAAGCAAGTTTTGGTCATGACATGAAAAAGGGCATTCACTAGTATCTACCTGCCACTCTAAGGCTTGTCTTGTTACGTGCAAGAAAATCAAGACATCTTGTTTTTCTTGTGTGCAGCATATAGTTTGCATAACGTGCATTAATAATTTTTCAGTCTCTAAAGCCTTGATTTAAAAAAAAAAAAAAAGGTTGTTGACCCATTTAACTATTCTTTAAAAAAAAAAAACCTCAAACTACTGTAAGAAATAAAACAAAACTTTAATTACCAATTAAAAACAAAAAGAAGCTCAGTACTGGACTTCTTTTTATATGTTGTAATTTCAATTTTGCAGTTAATTAAAGTGAATAAACACTGTTCTTTAAACTTTAATAAATCTGTGTAGGTTCTCAGTCATCCAGGTCATAGTAATCTAATAGTAGTTTAATAAATTAAGTGTGCATGTGACATTTAGCTCAAGTTCTTCAGTTGATATCTTGCATCTGTCTTCTTATCTCAGTCACCAGAAGCCTAAAGCTTAAAAAAGTGACTTAACTTCTTGTTGGACCATGACAGGCCCATGGTTGTCTGGCTTTGTGTGTTGGTGCAGCAAGGCGTGTCAAGGGTATGTGTGGGTGTGTGTGTGTGTCTCTGTGTGTGTGGGTGTGTGTGTGTTGTGGGCTGGCCATTTCAAGGGTAAAATGTGACTTTCCCTTCTGTTCACAGTGAGAATGTGACATACACAAAGTGCAGCTCTTGCCAACTTGTTGTACAAGGGAGGTCATGGCAGAAAGCGCCAACTGGCTGCTGGACCCGTGTGTGTGTGTGTGTGCGCGCGTGCGCCTAGCCAAAAGGTTTTGTTGGTGCTAGCTGTGTTAGCAGAGCTGGTCACTCTTCATACCCACTCTTAGCCAGCATTATACAGTTCCCACACGTGTTGCAGCCTATTCCAACCCCCATCTTATACACACACACACACAGACACACACACACACACACACACACGCCCCGTGCATAACATACCCACAATCTATAATGCTCACACTAAACACTGCGCCATGTGTAAACACAGAGGCCTGTTGACACTAAAATACAGCTTTGCACATTACCCACCCTGAGTCAAGCTGTTTGCTAGGCAGTAAAATATTAGCTTTGGATTGGTGGCTGTCATGAGCTTAGAGTACAGACATTGTTAGGTGTATATCTGTGTGTGTGAAAGATTCACAGTAATCCTAATTATATGAGGTAATGAGTGTACAAGCCAGAGCATTTGTGTTTTTGCATGTGTTTGTGTTTGGTGTGACCTGCCGGCTGTCGTTAAATGGCCACAGATTAGACACATTTATCAAGCCCATTGCTGTACTCTGTAGTTGTGGACCATAATACAGAGCTTCCTAGTTTTGCCTTTTTAAATATATTTTTATTATAACTTTCCTTTATATAAAAATATGCTCTCTTTTCATTAGAGTGCTTTGAGTGAAGGGTGCCCTGTGTTAACCTGGAGGGTTAAGGATCCAGTAAGGTCCTTTTGTTCTTTAGAGTTGTATACAGTGAACAGGTTGGTTGTCAGTGGACCAAAACATGTTCCTTTTAAAAACAGTTTGTCCCAGTAGAGAGCCATAAGTCTGGCACCGAGTCAATCAGTGAGGTAATCTTCCAGTTATGCAGGATCTTTGTGAAAGGGGTAACTCTAGACAAGGGTAGCCCCGTTAGGGTGAGTGAAGAGTTGACCTGGAGGGGGGCCAGGATGTGTAAAGTGCACAGAGAGGTGAGCCAGCACCTCACTGTAGCCTTGGGCAGCTGTCTGTCAACGGAGCAAATATGTAGTTACCGCAGTCCTGCTACAGCTACTGCTGTGCAAGTAACACTATTGTCGCAGCTGCCTTCATGCACTGGAATACTAGTTAGGACTGGATTTTGTTTTTGTGCAGAGAATAAAAGTAAAAATTTTATCCTCTAATGGATTGTTATCCCAGCCCAGAGTGTACCCTGGGATAGACTGCTGACCTCCTGCAACCCTAAGTTGGATAAGCAATTAAGATGAATGGATGGATGCATGGATAAAAAAGTAAACATGGTTTGCTGGAACATTTTTTCAATGTTTCTTCAACTCATTTGGTTTCCATAGTCAATAAAAGCACTATTCAAATTAAATGTAATATTTGGGAATTCCACAATAGGTCTGAAATAACCCTCTCTCTCGAAACCTGAATAACCTAAATGGTTTATTTCCTGGTTTATTCTTCTTCTTTCTTTTTTTCTTTTTTTGCCAATGCATTAAAAATGTATCTGCAGCCCGTGTACCAAAGCCGTTTGCTGCACCGCTGCAGCCCTTTGACGCATATTGAGGAAGTATTTACATATTTTAAAACGTGATGTGTCAAGTGCATTACTTTACAGGAAATGGTATTGTGATTTGTTTGGATGTGATGCTGAACCCAGTGTTGACTGAGAGAAGTATTTCAGGAAGTTACAGCGTTTACGTGGTATTTCGTGTTCGTGGGCTACAGTAAGCAGTAAAAGTGATATTCCAGAAGAGTTTTGTGCAGTGAAGTTACGGTAATTTTGCTTTTGAAATTGCTACTAAATTGCATTTCAGTAAATTCCATAAAACTCTTTCTCTGTCTCTGTGTGCAAGGAACAATACTATAAATGAAGTTCCCTGATGTGCTTTTTATTTTATGGGGAGGGGTATCTGTGTTTGTGTGGGATCTCCCCCGGGTCCTTCTTCCTCCCACAGCCCTAAGATACTCACGTTTGGTTAACTGGTGATTCTGAACTGGCTGTAGGTGTGAATGTGGGTGCGATTGGTTGTTTTCCTCTTGTGATGGACTGGCAACCTGTTCAGGGTGTATCACAATGCTTGCTTGTTGACAGCTGGGATAGGCTCCATCCTGAACTGAATGACAGTTAAGTAAATGAATGGGTGTCGTTCAATGCACGTTAAAGATTTATTCATCATATTGCAAGTCTGGTTGTGGCCTGTCTTAGTCCACTGCTTTAAAGTGTGCTTTTTGGATTATTGAAGGCATAGACCGAATCCTAACACAGGGGTACTATTTAGAAAGGACTGAGTGTTGTTTAATGTTATTTACGCATAATGCTCCCTCTGCTTTTGTCTTGCATTGAAAAGGTTTTTCATCATTTTCTTTTTCCTTGGCACACTCTGACATGGAATAAAAAGTCTAAATTAAATGTCCAAATCTAGATTTAGCTCAGACTTTATTGAATAAACAGTTAGCAGATGGCCACTAAACACTTCCTGTAACTGCTTTTAAGAAGAAGAAGAAAAGTCTTTTATGAAGCAGCTGCCAGAAGCTCTGAGTTTAGACTATTAAGCTGATAAGTTGACTTGTTGCTAGCTGGTCCGTCACATCTGTACAAGCTGTCAATTCCATCATAGTCACTTTTACTTCAAAGTGCATTCACGTGCTGACATCAGAATAAATAACTTTAGAAAATATATCTATACTTTTAATACTTCTGCATTTTCAAACTATGCTTTGAGGCAAATCTTTAAGTTGCATAAGAACCTCACACATCAAAAAATTCTATTGGTGTCTGTGTGTGTGTTTGTGTCCCCAAATAGCACATGTGTTTCTCACATGACTGATAGCAGTGCCGAATCAGGCTGATGACACGGTGCTAGAGCATGTTTATCAGTATAACAGCAGAGTATACACACACTGCAGATTAGAACCCGCAGCAGAAGCATTACACCACCCTCCTCTTATCAAGTCCTGCATATGCATTAAAATGTAAAAAAAAATAATAATAATAAGGCACATGTTTCTGTTTCAGAAGAAGTGTTTTGGGGTGTGCCTGTTGTTGCACTGTGATTGTTACAGTAAGAAAACAGCTGCAGGGCTCAGGTTTACAATTATTTATTGAACCAATAAAAAGAAGTGATGTTTCAAGCACCACTGGTCTTTATTGGTGATCAGGGACTGTTATACTTCACACGTGGTTTTGGACAGGCGGGACCTGTTTGTTGTTTGGCAGTATTTGTAATTACGTTGCACTGTATCGGTTGAACAATAGCTGATGTTTTCTTTTCGTTTCTTCTTTTTTTTTTCTCCTGCTCAGAGACGAGGGGCCATCTCCTACGACAGCTCTGACCAGACAGCGCTGTATATTCGTATGCTAGGTAAGTGTTAACCTGCTCTTTCTACATACACACAGTAGAGACACAGTCACACTACTTCGAGACCTCGGAAGGTTTACCTTCTCTGTGATCGTCTCCATTTCTTATTGTTAAAATAAAAGCACTGAGATGCACATTTAAGGGCATGTCCAGAATCCTTTCAATCCCTGGCCTTTTTTAATCTTTAAGTCACGATAGGGTTCAGGGTGTGTGTGTGTGTGCGTGCATGCGTGTGTATCGGTAGTCTTCAGTCTTAAAAGTTCAATCAGATATGTGATGAGCATAGGGTTTTTATTTTAACTGTAAATGGACTAAAGCGTCTTTGGCTGAGGTTATTTTTTTGTGTACATATGTGTGCATTTGTGCATGTCCATTCGCACTCAGTGACCCTAAAGAGGATAAGCAGTTTAGAAAATGGATGTGAGGATGAAGGTTCATAGCTCTGCCAGGCAGATGGAGTCAAATGCATCTAGGAAGCAGCCAGTTCAGCTCCGTAATCAATAAGGTTACTGGGGATAATGGTGCGATTAGAGCCTGGTTATACCCGTGAGGTATGTGTACTAAACAAGGATGCTGTCTTGCATGGAACTTTTGGCACCTCATATCATACTTGTTGGCTGGGAGGTAGCAGCAAAGAAGAAGAGTAGAATTGCTTGAAGTGTTATCCTGTCTGTATTCTTCTTGGATATTTTAAATTGCTGCTATGAAATGTAGTTAGCAGGCAGGGAGCTATCAGTATTAGACTCAGTTCAGCATCTATATTTGGTGGCTTTCTTGAACTGCTTGACTTATGTTGTTTGTTTTTTTTTTCACATATTATTGTCATACTTTGTTTCTTTCCGGCATGATCATGAGTCGACTGCTGCCACGTGTGTCTAGTCATAATAACAGCATTTCATTGAGCTGAGTGAAGGAGCTTTAGCTTTTTAATCATTTTACTTAGCTAAGTATGATGGCAGTCTCATATGTCACAGGCATAAAGCATCTGTGTGTAGATTTTCAGATTAAATTAAGTGTAAGGAGAGGCACGCTAATGCAGACGGGTGCTGGCCTGGGCCTGGGTTCAGTCTGCCAAGTTAATGCTGATGTGCTTTCAAATAGCAGGACTCAGAGCTTTTGCCTCATCAGTTATAATGACATGACCTACATTCACCCCAGAGCTTCAGCACTAATGCACCATAGGGGAGACGTGGACCCTTTGACACTCAAAGCGCACTAATCGCACAAACTCGCGCAGACAGACACGCTCTGGGCCCGAGCACGTGTGTTTGCATCTGCAGATGTGACAGATGTGCATACATATGGGCATATGATGACTGCCTAAAAGTGCATGAATTGTGGTGTTTTTTGTTTGTTTTTGCAGAATTCATATTGTGCAATCAAAACTAAACATTCATGAATAGCTTTTCAAAGTAATGTTTAGCGCCACTATGCCATGAATAGTAATTCTTAGTTTTTGGTATTTTGATAGGAGCTTGTGTAGTATTCAAACAGCTGTTTGCAAGTAAGTAACAAGGTGGTTGTGGGAACACACTGGTGTGACTGCTTTTTTCTGTTGTTGTTGTTGTTGATAAACTGATGCACACGTGACACAATTTTAAGTGCTATGCTGGAAGCATACCATCGCACCTTTAATCAGTATACTGCAGTATAGAGTCTTGCTGTACATACAGTGTTGCCTGGAACAACACACTAGCATTTGCTGCATCAGTGTCATAGCACCATCCTGTCACCTCACTGTGCTCTCACTGCTCTCGACTGCAGCCTACAAGCAAGCAGGCCGGCCGCCGTCTGTTAGGTCTGAGTTTGGAGCCTGTCTCTGTTTCTCTGCCTGACTACTAAAACCAGTCACAGATCGGCTGTAGATCCTTCTCAATGGCTCGGAGTACTAATAGTAGAGCAGACTGCCCTGACATGGCATTGCATGCTCAGCTGTTTGACTTGTCTGTCCGTTGAGTTTCCTCTTCTGGAACATGGGAGTGTGTGCTTGTGTGTGACTGTGCCCGCACATGGATAGTCCACACTGGGTCTTGGTCAAATAGTATTTTTCACAATCTCTTGCTTGTTTTAGCTTGCTGGGGAGTACAGAGATGATGGGTTTTACCACAGCGTCCTGTCACACGTCATGATTTAGTTCCAAAGCTTCACATAAGAAGGATTATTTCCTAATTGTTTAGAAAAGCTGAGACATGATTGGGGAGGGGGTGGGGTAGGTTTTCTGTCAACACTCTGAGGTATAATAAATAGTTTTCTGTAAGTTTTCTAGAAAAAAGCAAATTTGAAAGATCAAATTGTTGATTATTTTGTTAGGATTCAGTGCTATGAGGCTATGACAGTGAAGTAAAAGGGTTTGACATTAAAACGATTTAAGCACAAGCTACTAAAAAGGGCAGGTAGCAAGAAATACAGGGACAAATAACAGTTTATAATAACAGAAATCGCAAAAATAGCAACTAGTAAGAAAAAACCAGAGTAACTTTCAGCTTCTTAAAAATAATAATGAAAGAAGATTTACCACATTGTCATGTGGTAAAGCCCATCTTTGTGTCACTAAAGCAAGATAAACTCCAGGATATAGTGCCAAAAGATTACTAATTGGATGCACTTCTGGACTTCTTTTCACGCTGTATGAATCTTGAGGAAATAAGTGTTGATTTCTTCTAGGAGATGTGAGAGTGAGAAGTCAGGTTGGATTTGAACCGGAACGTAGAAGCTCCCACCCGTACCTGTGCATCGACTTCCGAACGCTTCACAGTGAGTACAGCCTGAGCATCTTGACTAAAAAAACCAGCCTCCCCGGTAGGAGTCACAGACTAGTCCTGTCCTGCGTGACTGAAAGACGCCTGTGTTCTTGTCTCTGAGGTGTGCCTTACTATAAACCTTGTTTGAGGCTTACAGGTGCACGATAAAGCACCACTTTCATTTTCAATGAAAACTTTTGAGTGTACTTGTTGACATTTTTGACCCAAGATTAATCCTACCTCACGCTGACGTGTTTCTGGATTGCAGCGACAGTTTACTCAGACACAGTGCCTTTTGTGGGGTGTGTGCGTGTGTGAGAGAGAGGGAGGGAGAGAGACCACTGACAAAGCATGTCTGCTGTGTGATCCCAGACGAAAGGCTTATGAGTGGGCGGCTGTGTCAGCAGCAACTGTTTGTGTATTGCTGTGTTGGTGTCAGATCCCCACCAAGCTTGTCCGAGCCAAGTAATTCTCCAGGCCTAACGAGGTTTAGAAATGAACGTGCCCCAACGTTGTCGTCTGTTTTACATGTTGTATCCTTTGTAAAATATCGTGTGCGTCTGTGTGTTTGTGTGCGCAGCACGGCTGGGCTGCGGCTCCACGTCGGCCAGCTCTGATCCTGAAAGGCGGGTCCACAGGCTGCTCAGCTTCCAGAGATACCTGCATTCGTCCCGTCTGCTGCGAGGAGTCCCCCAGCAGATACCCCTCCACATCCTCGATGAAGATTACACTGGACAGGCTAGAGTATGGGACTATTTGTAATATTTGGCACCACAATAAAACAGAAGTGCACATTTTCTTTTTATAATTTATTTTTTCCAAACCTCACATAAAACTCTCTCTTTTCTCTATCGTAGTGCATGCTGGAAAAAGTCGGGAATTGGAATTTTGACATTTTCCTCTTCGATAGGTTGACAAATGGTAGGTAAAATATAATCTGTAGGACTTCTGAGACGTTGTTCTAAATGCCATGATGCCTTAACTGACATCAATCAGCCACAACGTTAAAACCACAGTTCCTCCTTGTGACCCAAAAACAGCCATCAGGGAACGGACACAAGACGTGTAAAGTAAAGATTTTACTCTGTTGTAGACACAGACGGCACAATGTCACACATGCGCTGTTGTTGCAATGTAATGGCCACTCTACATCCACATGGAGCCTCACACTTGCAGTCTGATTACAAAATTTTCGTGACTTTGGAGGCCAGATCGACACAATGTGGAGGGTGTGCAAGAACTAGAGTGAAGGTGGATGAGTCTAAATACCTGCGCTCCACTATCAAAAGCAACAGGCAGTGCACAAGAGAGTGCAGGCAGGGGGGAGTGGGTGGGGTGACAGAAGGATGGCAGCAAGAGTGGAAGGGAAGGTTTATAAGACAATAGTGAGACCTGCTGTGATGCGTCGTTTGGAGATGGTGGCACTGACAAAAAGACAGGAGACCGAGCTGGTGGTGGCAGAGCTGAAGATGCTTTTGTTGGGAATGAGGCAGATTTCAGATCAGATTGAGCAGTTTGGATACAAAGTTAGAGGGGGAAGTCTGAGATTGTTTGGACATGCAACCAAACCTGCAGAGGTTTGGTGTGACACATGAGGATAGATATGGATAGAGTAAGATGGAGGCAGATGATCCTCAGTGGCTATCCTTAAAGGGACCAAGTAAAAAGAAGAAAAGGTGTGCGTCTTCTGACTCTGAAACAATGTTTCACGAGTGGCATTTATCAAAGTAACACCCACATGAATGACAGCACTGAAGGTGTTGTAACAAAATGATCAATATTCACTCCACCTGTCGGTGGTTTTAATGTTGTAGCTGATTGTCGTGCACACTGACTGGTGAATCCTGACCTCTGGTTGAGATTTAAAGTGTTGGCGCTGGTGCAATCTATCTGATACCTGGCACAGTTTTAGGATTTACTGTTTTTCTTTAAATATACAACAGCTGTTTTATGTCTAAGCAAAGCCCAGGCTTGACAGAAAATGAATATACAGTGCTGTATTATTTAGATTTGTATTAAACTAAACACCAGGAGTACTTCCTGTAGTGAGAGCATGTCTGAAGCAGACAATTTCCTGCTGTGTACGACATGTGAGAAAGGATAACGGGGGAAAATATTCCAACGCGAAACTCTCCTCAGCTGACGTCTGAAAGGAGCTTCAGAGATTGTGCTTTGTATTTTCATCATACTCCTTTTTGGGGGTTTTTTGGGCAGCTGGTCTGTGTGAAAGCCAGACTACAGCAATGGAGTTCAGGAAGTCAATAGTAAACAAAAGTAATTCGTTTTTTCTACATTCTCTTATTTTTGAACCACTAAGTGCCACTCTCGTAATGAGGATGAAAAGAAATTCTTATCATGTATATAATTGCACATCCTGCACTGTATAATTGAGGTAACCTCAATCCAATCATCAAAACAGCCTTAAGACATGTTCTTGACACGTCTCTGACTTGACCCGAGTTAAACTTCAAAAGCAGGAGTTAAAGATCGCAGTGATGAGAATCACAACTATTAAAAATTAGACAGAGAAGGAGGAGGTGGTGTACTGGAGGCAGAATTAGGAAAAATGGATGCATCCATAAAAAAAGACTGGAAATATAAGTGATTACTGTTGTTTTAGAGTTCAGCAGCGTTCAGTTGCAGCTTTTATAGGTGAACTTAAGGGATGAATGCGGAGTGGTCATTCTGATTTGACTTCTTGCTCAGGAAACAGCCTGATCACCCTGACTTTCCACCTGCTGAACCAGTATGGGCTGGTGGAGCTCTTCCAGCTGGACATGGTCAAACTCTGGAGGTTTTTGGTCATGGTTCAGGAGGACTACCACAGCGACAACCCGTACCACAACGCTGTCCATGCTGCAGATGTCACACAGGCCATGTACTGCTACCTGCGAGAGCCCATGGTGAGACAAAACACTTGAGCTCTTTTGGGTTTAAGTAGCTAACTCTCACCCAGTCCTTTGCTAGCCACAACAAGGTCTTCTTAAAAAAATTTTCTTGCATAGCCAAGGTTTCTTGCTTCAACAGTATTCAACTCACAGTACAGGCTTTCCTCATCAGCTTCTTTCAGTCTAACCAGTGAATGCTACCATTAAGATGTGCGATTGATAATGCATCCAAATAAGTGCTCTTACAGACAGATTTTGAATAAAAGTATGCTATTTGCAGAGCTGAGAGTTCTTCGAAAAAGGCATTCTTGTATTTTAAACCTTTCTTGCATTATTTTTTGTGCAGCTTGCCAAGTCTCTGACCTCCAAAGACATCTTACTGGGACTCTTAGCAGCTGCCACCCATGACCTGGACCATCCTGGGGTCAACCAGCCTTTCCTCATCAAGACTGACCACTATCTTGCCACACTCTATAGAGTAAGGCAACAAAGCAGTCACTCTTTAGCCTGCCTAACTTATTAGAAGACTTAAGTGAAGGATGTTGTATGATGTATTAAATTAACATGCACACACAATTTCCCGTTTGTACACCCAGAATACCTCAGTTCTGGAAAACCACCACTGGAAGTCAGCAGTGGGTCTGCTCAGAGAGACTGGGCTGTTCTCCCATTTGCCTGCTGAGGACAGGTCAGTCTGACACTGAGAAACACAAAGAGAACTCAAACTGTGCCACTTACAAGGCTGTACAGAAACAGAGTTCTTTCATAAGACTGCTCTTTGCTTTAAAATGTGTTTTCTTAAACAAACATGCTTTGTAATACCTCAGGCGGAACATGGAGAGGGATTTGGGTTCCTTAATCTTGGCCACGGACATCAGCAGGCAGAATGACTACCTGTCCAGGTTTCGCTTGCACCTGGACCAGGAGAACCTGTGCATGAGCACCGCCAGCCATCGTCATTTCGTCCTGCAGGTCAGTGTTGGTTTAAAAAAAAAAAAAAAGCTCCTGCATCTCAGCAAACAGCAGGTTCATATTTATCTTTGCTTTTCCAATTCATGCAGATGGCCCTGAAGTGTGCAGATATCTGTAACCCCTGCAGACCATGGGAGCTGAGCAAACAGTGGAGTGAAAAAGTGACAGAGGAGTTCTTCCAACAAGGTCATCTGTCCATATTTTTCCCTTATTTTGCTCTTTCTTCTTCAGATTGGAGGTCCTTTCTTTCTTCTTGTTTATTAAAGTCTTTGTTACACTCTTGCAGGAGACATTGAGAAGAAGCACAAACTTGAAGTCAGCCCACTTTGCGACAGAGAGATGAACACAGTCGGCAACATTCAAATAGGCAAGGATTTTGGCTCTGTTTTTACTCCCCCGTTATCAATGGCTTGCGTGTAATGCAAATACTCGTCCTAATCAGCATCTGCCACCCTTTCTCCTCCCTCAGGCTTTATGACATATGTGGCTGAGCCGCTGTTTGCAGAGTGGGCCCGTTTCTGTGACACACGTCTGTCCCAGACCATGCTGGGTCACATGGGGCTAAACAAGGCCAGCTGGGGAGGCTTACAGCAGGAGCCGGCTCCGGTCTCCGAGGAGGCAGAGCCCAGCACGGCCTGCGCAGACACAGGAGACGCTGCCACCGCGCCGAGTGAGGGCAGCACAGCTACGACCGCAGGAGGAACCAGCTCCAAAGAAATACCTCAGGGAAGCAGAGAATCCTGACACACTCCTTCTGTGCCATTTCACCTCAACCTCGTGACCCCTGGGGGGCCTCAGGGCCTCACAATACACTGAGGGGGTCGGGTGGGGCACCCAGCGGTTTGCGGCCACGCCGCTGCCCCACCGGTTTTGAACACCTAGTTTATGTTTTGTTGCTTTGGCCTCCCATCTTGATAAACCACTGATTTTATTTAATTTATTTAATTTTAATTCCTCTTTTTTTTTGGCATAGAGCAATACATAGATACCTCATTTGGCTACTGCTGTATTTTTTCTTTTTATTTGCTTTATTTATTTGTCCACTGTAGTTTTGGCATTACTGACTGAACACACCACCTTTTTTTTTTTTTGTGAACTTTAAGGGGAAAGCAGTATAAGAACTGTAGAAGACCTTTTTTTCTGGTATTTTTTAAGTGCCATTTGAAAACAAAGATTTGAAGAATGATCTGAACTGTATTGACTGAGACAACTGGAGTATTCAGACCTTTCTAAGACTTTGGAGTAATGCCGTTGTTGCATTCGTATTGAAGATTCTTCCTCATGTAAAAAAAACAACAACAGAAAAAAAAATGTGACAAGCCCAGTCCTTTTGCTGCCTCTACGAAGACTGTTTACGCGTCTTGTTTGTTTTGTATCTTTCCGTCGAACTGAAACGAATCACGTCGGCCCCACATTTGCCTTCGAAGCACAGATGTGAAGAAACCACTCATTTTGAACTGTTACCCCCCACCCCCTGTCAAAGCCATGAGCAGAACCTTATTCAGACACACCAGATGCCATAAATGACTCCACCTGTTCTACCATGTGTTCCTGCACTCCCGAATAACAGCGGTGTTCGATGAGCAGCTTTGTTTCCAAGACATCCTGTGAAGGTATTATAGGAAATAGTCTCTTTCTGATGTTTCCACATCATCCAGTCCTGGTTAAACTTGGGGCAGTGGGGTGAGGGTGGGTGGGAACTTTCCCTGCCAGACTGGAGGGTGGTTAGTCACCGCACATGCATCTCACCTGGAACTCAACTCCACGCAACTCGACTCGCTCAGGGTTTGCCAGACTTTTTTTTTTTTTTTTATTTCTTTTTTGTAAAAGCGGAGGAGGATAATGCAAGTTTTTTTTTAATTATTATTATTATTATTGGGTGGTCAGGATCTAGCTAAGGATCTCTCCTCAGAATGTCTCACAGCCACATGAAACCTAAAGGACTGCTCGACTGATGCCTTACAACTATGCACAAACTATGCTAAGTGACCAAACCAACTCCTGTTCCCATCAAGTGCATGGCGTGCTTGTCTTTGAATGCACTGTCCGATCCCTTTGCCTTTTTGTTGCAAGGAACAACTCCAGCTATCTTTTCTTTCCTCCTTCTTTTGTACGGAAACAAAATTGTCGAGTGAATTTGAACATTCCATTTCTTCGTGTTTGGTTTGTCTACTTTGATTCTGTATAGTGCCACAAGTTGTGTTTGTGTTTATACATTTTGAAAGATAACAGGTGCTTTTTTTCTTACTTTAGCTGATTTGTATTTTGCTGTTAAGTGCTGTAAGACTGTTGACAAAAACTGTTTACAATTTGTTGCGACAGCCATTTTTTGGGAAGACTTCAGTGTCAAGCCAGATTTTGTAAAGGCTTTGCTGTATTGACCTTTTTGATACATGCCTGTTGCAGTTACAATTTGAATAATAAAACCCGCTGTTGACAAATGTTTGACTTTTACACCAGTTAATAAATAATCACGTCAATACTGACAAACTGTGAAACCAGTAGGCCCACTCAAGCTCTTTTTAGAGGTACAACTTGCTACTGCTGGGTTACGACCCCTTTTTGCCTTCATATTCTTCATGGCATATACTCAACAAGGTACTGGAAAGATTCCTCAGACATTTTGGTCCACGTTGTCCTCATATCGTCACACTGTTGCTGTGAATCTGCTGCTTCACTATCCCAAAGCTGCTCTGTTGCATTGAGATCTAGTGACTATGGTAGCAATTCAAGGACAGTAAACTCATTGTCATGTTCAAAAAGGCAGTTTATGATATGAGCTTTGGCACATGGTGTGTTATCCTGCTGGAAGCAAACACAAGACGATGGGTACACTGTGGTTGTAGAGGGACATGGTCAGCAATGATACTTGGGTAGGATGTGGTGTTTAAACAATGCTCAGAAAGTGTACCAAGAAATTATCCCCCACATCATTACACCACTAGCAGCAGCCTGGACCTTTGATACAAGGCATGGTGGATCCACGCTTTCATGTTGTTTAAACCCAATTCTGACCCCTGAATTTGTGTTGAATGCTGCATCACAAAGACCAGGCAACATTTTCCCAATCTTCTACTGACCAATTTTTTTTGACACAAACTTTATCCTCAGTTTCCTGTTCTGACAGGAGTGAAACGCGGTGTGGTCTTCTGCCGCTGTAGCCCATCTGCTTCAAGGTTCAACAAGTTGAATATTCAGAGACGCTTTTCTGCATACCTTGGTTGTGTCGAGTGGCTACTTGAGTTACTGTTGCCTTCGTATCAGCTTGCAGCAGTCTGCACATTCTCCTCTGACAACTGCTGATAGATATTTCCTTATTTTCTAACCATTCTCTCTAAACCCTAGAGATGGCTTTGTGAGAAAATCCCAGTGGATCAGCAGTTTCAACAGTCTTGCCGTATTACAAATAATTTATATCATCTTTCTTCCTCATTCTGAACTTCAGCAGGTCATCTCGCCTATCTCTACGAGTGCACTAAATTTTTGTCAGGTCTTTGGCTTTTCTATATATTTGCATTAGCAAGAAGTTGAACAGGTTTTTCTACTGAAGCGGTTAGTGAGTGCAGATTTCAGTTAAATATGTAAAATGCATGTAAAAATTACCTATAAGGGTTACATCAAAAACAGTTACTATGTCTCACTTTGAATGGAAGCTGAAATTTACAGAAGGGCAGACTGTTTAAGGGTACACTGCATGCAGAGATGCAAGTTTTAGAGGGAGTAAATGGGATTTTGTAGTTTCTTCCATGTGAACAGCTGATTAGATATTTGTGTTAAGCAGCTGAACAATAATAGGTTTATAAAATGTTCAGTCAGTTTTCAGGTTGACTCACAACTTCTGCAAAAATTACAACAAAACAGGTCAGGATAGACAAATTTTTATTTATTAGTTTGATAAATTAACTTTTATGTAAGACAACTTCAACAAAAACAATTACTACCGACGTATCCACTCCACTTTCCCCCATGAAAGATAATCCAGCTGATGTTCAGCAGCAATTACATGGCATACATAATAGTCACAAATAGTAATAATGTGCATTCCTTAATTAAACAAAACACTTCCTAAAAACCTCGAATGCCTCTGAATCCAATCCAAACTTGGAAATGTGATGAACCTCTACACGAAAGCAGGATTTATGCAATACTAATGACTTTGGGTACGTTTGTTAAAACATGCTGTCAATACAGAGCTTCACAGTATCGTGACAGCGTAGTGTTTCTTTAGTGTTGTTGCTGAACTTTTAATCTAGGAGAGTGTTTCCTAGCAGAGGTAGAAACAAAACGCTGCATGTGTCCCAGTACCGTTAAGTATCCAGCAGCAGTTAATTTCAAAAAGACAAAAAAAGGGACATAAAATGCAAAATTTGGTATTGAAGGGTGAAATCCTGAAGGGCTTCAGTGAAACATCTTTGGTTCTTAAAGGCGAATCACACAGAAAAACATATGGATAATTGTGAACCAGCTAAAGGCAAAACTGGCAACTTGGGAAGAAGATGAAATATTATCCAGCGTTAATGAAACCTGATTGATAACACATTAATTTACACTGAGACGAATCTAAGCCATAATTAAGTGTTAAAAACTAAATTATTCACTTAAACCAAAACATAAACAGATCCTAATCATAAAGTAGTCTAAACGTCAGGCAACAAAGTGCACAAGTCAGAAAATCTTCCTTTCCTATGAACTCTTCAGCTTTTATGCAGTCTTAAAAAATAGGAAGCTGATCAGCCCTGCTGAGGCGCAGGTTTAACAAAACCCAAAGTTTCAATAATAAAATTAACTTTCACTCGAGACTGAACACAGAAATTAAGACCTTCAGTTCAACGACAACAAAAAAAATGACAATAAAACGTCTTTAAAAGAAAGAGGTTAATATAAGTTAGGAAAGTGCAATATCAGTCAGGATGACTGGTGAGACTTGAGGTCTTATTTGGGCAAAAATCCCTTGTCCTTCCAAAGAAACAGATTAGATTAAAAGGAATTTCAATGCATCTACAGAACATCTGGACCTTAAGCTTACATTGTCTGTTCAGACCAACTTTCTTTTTCCAGTTGCTTTCAACATGTGCTGCCCAAACTGTGGAAAAACAGAACACAGCAGAATTAAGTGCATGAGAAATCTGCAGAGCACTTAGACAACTGCACGACAAAAGAATGAATTAAGATCCTGAAATGCTGCTTAAAAATGATATCTGTGCCATCTGAATTAGCATCTACAAACACTGAGTTTTAAATATTTTACTCATCTTTTTTGTAAACCGCTAAGAAGATTTTTTTTTTTGCCCTTTTATAAAATCAGCTTGTGGTTCTGCTTCAAATTGTTCACTTGTAGCTGAACCAATTAGTGTTGACCAATCAGCATCCTTTAGAGAAACATCAGGTCAGTATGATTGAAGTTAAAGGATGTTTCAGGTGTGATGAAACATTTTTTCCATTCATACTTCCATTTCACTTATAAAGACAGCAGGAGTGGTTTTCCAACACGCTAACTACACAGGCTGGTAAACATTATCATAGTTAACTGAAAGTAAACTAAAGACTAAAACTGAATATAAAAAATAAAAAGATCGCAATTTACTAAAATAAAAGTGAGAAAAATTCTAAACAAATAGAAACATAAAAAATGATGATGTGATTTTGTCAACTTGGAAAACATAGTTGCCAAATACAGTAACATTTCAAAAGACTAACAGTGAAAATAACAAGCAAACCCACTGTGGACACAACTGAACTCATTTAAAAACAAAAAGTTAAGAGCTAATTCCAAAATACAAAACTTTGAGAACTCCACAGCGAGTTACATGTTTTCTGAGATTTGTTTTCTCCTCACCACTCTGTTCTGTAATTTACGAATTTGATTTACTGACGTCAGCCTGTGATAGATGGTTCATCCAAACACCTGCCAAATATTTTCTGACAAGGCAGACCTTTTACAAACTGTTCTGAAGAACAACTTCATGCATCGTTCTGAGTAACAGACCATCTGGAGTGTTGAGTTGACTTCTTCTGGATAATAAAAGTTGTTTTTTGTTTGTTTGTTTTGTTTTTTTAAATTAATATAAGCCTCCTCACAATACATCAACATTTCTCACCGGAATGGTTTCTTTTTGAGGCTTCGCTTCTATGACAGGAATTTTGAATTCTTCCATGTCATCTCGTTCACTGTCGTTTCGATGACGATGAGCAAACTTGCGCTTCAAGGCTTCGGCGATGAGAGCTGCAGCATCTGCCGGCTCCTTGGACTTTGTTTTGGCATCATCTTCTACCAGACGACTAAACACACACAGGTGATGGGGCATTTACCAATGTTACTGTAACACACCAAATCATTGAGTGTTTGATTCTTTCTTTGTGAACTCCTCCAAAATTATCAACAAGCAAACCTGGCACACAGGTACACCATCATACATTTTATTGTGCCATATCGTTCTTATCTGACATTCCACTCTGTTCTACAGTGGGACATTCCATTCTGCTCTAAGCTATGACATTCCGTTCGGTGCTCAACTGAACTCTCAAATGCACAAATATGTACGACTGTGGGATTTGTATAAAATATTTGTGTACGTCACACAGGTGCTCTAGGCAATGTTTATGCAAAACCTCATCAAGATTAGTCCACTGATCTAGGATGAGATAGGGAACATATAAACATACATGGGCGCTACTATCACTATAGTACAATGATAACGTCATCACGTTGCCTAGCAACATGCTAAGAGGATCTTAACGTTTACAGCCCTACAACACCTTGCATTATTTTCATGACAACATCATCTAATTTGATTGAATTAGTTGAATTATGCTTTCTGTATTATGAAGCCTGGAAACCGCCTAGCAACAGTGACGTGTTTTTAGCCTTTAAGCACCTAAAAACACCTGAGGAAAGCATCCTATTGTTTTAATTTCACTACAATAGCCTCTCACTTTTATCGACGAAAAGTGAATTATACATGCCTAGCAACCACCTAGCAACAGGCAAAAATGACCCATTTTTTTGGCAAACAACATCTACCACCCCTATTCTTTTTTCTTTTTTAACTTTTCTCACTGTGATTACACATATCAGTTTTCCAACAGCCTGACCAAAGCACACAATACTGTAATATGGGCATGTAGTAGCTCTGGCACTACATAGGAATGTAGCGTGATGCAAACATCTTGAGTAGCAGCGGCTTAATAAAACAGAAGACGACACTATGTGTCTGATAACATGAAGTTGAATTTGAAGTAATGCATGAAGTCAATGACTTAAAGGAGATTCATCTTGAATTAGCCTATACTTAGCAAGGAGGTGTCAGATTCAGATGAATGTCTTTGTGTCACACTCTAAAAGCCATTACACACTGAACGCAATGCATAAAAATGACAGGAAATTCCAAATTTTACGGATCCGAACTTCATGTGTAACAAATATACACACACACACGGAATGCGTTGCGTTTTTTGCAGAAAATTTGTCCTCAGAAAACAACTGTAAAAATAAACAAAAAAAATAAATAAAAAATAAATAAATGAAGTTTTCTAAATGAGAAAAGGAAGAGGCTGAGATTCTGGATTCATCCAATTGTAACAGCAGCAGCAGGGAGAATATTATGGTTTGATCCAGGAGTTGAGACTGTATCAGCTCTCGTACATATTTTAGGATGTCAGTGGGGCAATTTGAACTCGTGTTAGCAGAGAGCCAAGAGAGCCGGAGTAGTGTGTGTCTGAGGTAACAATAGTATTATGTTTTATTACTTCCATATCATTGTATATTCAGTACCGGTGGACAATTTGAGCTATTAGTGCACTTGTTGCCAAATGTACCGTTTTGATTGGTCAGATGCAAAACATTGAAAAAAATAAAAAAAATAAATGCCACAAATTTGATCAGTGAAATTATATGGCCGGTGTGAACTGCTGTATTAACAAAAGGTGAATCCGAACAATATTTTTAATGCACAAAAGATACGCCTGGATTTTGTGTGTCTGGTGTGAAAGGCCCTTAGCACTTGCATTCACTTATGAGACTTCAAACACCTCAGAAACACTTCACTGGCCACTTTTCATCACTTCCAAATGTATCTCATTCATGTCTTAAGCAGAGGCCTACCTTTTCACTGATCGCAGCTTGACTTTGTTCATGTCCTTTAGGACATCGAGCATGCTGGGGATTTCGGCAGGTCTTGACTCCAAAACTGTCTGGCCACATGCCTTCTTTCCTCTACGCTCTTTTATTAGTTCAACGGCCGAAAATGTCCGCTGCAGACTTGCGGGTGGGGGTGGAAGAGGGGGAGGTGGTGGGGGAGGTGGCAGGTTGCCACAGGGTAGAGGGGGAGGAGGTGCCCCTGTGGTAGTAGCAAATGTAACACAAAAGAAAGAGAAAAAAAAAAGAAGAAAGAAAATAGAGTATACGCCATGTGACACTCTGCTGCCATCTAGAGGGAAATTTCCATTATTACAGTTAAATATGAAGAGAAAAATAAGAGACTATACAGTCATTTAGTATGTTGCAAAAAATAAAAATACAATTTAAAAAAATTTGTAAGAGAATTGTTAAGCAGTACCTGGCTGTGCACTCTTTTCTTGAGCCAGAACAATTTGTGCAATTTGAGCTCTGAGTTTTGCAAGCTCAGTCTCCAGTGCACTGATCTTCTGAATGGCTTCGTTGTTGGCAGCAGCTGACGCCTGTGAATCCAAAGATCCATGATGCATACTGGGTAGAGAGTTCTGGCGGTTTAGGCGACTTCTGCGAGGGTGAGGCCAGTGGGCTCGAAACATGAGTCCTGGTGGGATCCCCGACCTGTTTCCATTGCAGATTTGAAATAAAACTGTCTGCTTCTAGTAACTCTTTATAAGCGCTTAAGTCTTCAGCCTGATTCAGAGAGGTCTTTCTACAGACTATAGTCTTACCTCGGCCTGCTAAAGTAGTCGTCTTCATCATCCTCATCCCTGTCGATCCATGCGACATCAGCCAGAGTGGCCACCAGGCAGTTCTGCCTCTTGCTGCCAATCAAGACACCAGCTTCATCATGGTATGGATAAAGCTATCAGAGCAGGAGGATTTTAAAAAAAATGCTTAGAGGGGGGGAAAAAAAAGCCTGATGATAGCACACCAGGCACGCATACAACAACTAATGTTAGAAAATCATTCAGCAAAAATAAGGTTATTTTAGAGGAAGAGCATCTACACATTGTTAATCAAAGGTTCAGGTAGCTCAGTAGGACTTAGTCAGCTCAAGGTTGTTGAAGGTTGCTGAACCAACTGACCTACAGCAGACATACTGCATTCCTCATAGCTACGGAGGGTAGCTGGAGACAGAAGAAAAGAAGAGAAAAGCACAGAGTTGAAGGAAAGTGAAGAACAGCGAGCCAGTTTTTAACATTTTTAAAATGGTAATCAAATTCTTAAAGGTTAAAGTCAGTGTTTGAGCGGTAATCAAATATCCCTTCACCCAAACTGTTTATGGTTCTAAAATGAAAACAGTCAGACGAGCAGAGGTAAACAAAAGTTTAGAGGGCATGTGATTTTGTCACATGGCAGTGACTCCAGCAGGTAGGAGAGACGTGCGGGAAAACAGATGAAGAGAAAGGAATGACTCATAAGAGAGACAACATGTCATTGTCTTAAAAGAACATGAAAAAGAAAAAAACTTTCTATTCTAATTTGCCTTAAATAAGACAAAACTAAAAAAAAAAAAAAAAAAAAAGCTCTAATGAGAGTAACTTGGCCTCACCTGAAAATGTACCCTGGGACAGGGTTTAATCGGGAGACTTGTACCAATTCTCCTCACAATACTTCTCGAGGACCCATAAGGCTTCACTGATCCAAAAGCCTGAAAAAGAAAAAGCAATAATAATTCAATTCAAAGCAATTGAATAATAACTTAACTGGGTACAGCCGAGTTATTATTCAACTAAATACAGCTCAGTCAATGTGGAACCGTCACCTGACTAACAACAAATATCTGTGTTTAATCTAATTTATCACATACCAGGTCCATTTCCATCCTTGCATACTCTTTGCTCATTCTTGTCGGTGCGTTTCAAGGGTACACTGGCACACGTGCCAACATCAACATCATCATCATCAACCAGTCATCTAGAAGAAATACAAAACAAGAGTGAGAAAGTCAGTTTCAACCACCATCAAACACAACACTTTAAACCAACAACAGCAATGGAAGAACCTTGTGGATCTACAGTATAACAGCGTTAAGATGCTCTGGAACAAAAAATAAATAAATCTCTGCTATGTTAAAAAGTAGAAACGATCTTTTTTTCCCTAAAATTTACAATGTGGTTTTTCTTTTTGTAATTTGGCTGCTCTTACATTGCAAATCCTCACTGATATGAATATTTATATGTTTCCCTTTCTATATAACATTAATAAGCCACAAATTTTCCTTCTCTTATTACCGAAACAGGATAAGCGTGGGAACAAGCGCTTTCAGCCTAACACAGACCAACGTATTTATAGAGTGTATGATTAAGCTAAATGAGTGAGTCTCAACTTTAGCGGGCATTTATGCTAAACGGCTAATGATAGCAGCTGGCTAGCTAATACAATCCGATGAATTTTATAAGGATTTGACCTAGAAACACACATTTATAATAATTTATAACGTACCCGAGACAATTATCACCACGTGTTTTTATATTGTATTCACAGCCAAAGATCAGTATGTGCCTTACTTCCATTCCAACTTACCGGATTTGCGCTTGTAGAATAACTTTCTCAATTTTTCCACCTTGTCAACACGACGGACATGGACAGCGGATAGTGGCTAACATAGTAGGACCTATGGAATGCGTTTTGAGCCAATTGAAAAAAGCGATTACGTAGATTAAGCTCACGATTGGTTATTATAATTGATTGGCAAAGAAAGTCACCAATTAGCATTGAACTCTAAAACATATCTGTCTCGTGATTTGCTATCACGACAGTCCATTCTACCAGACCATCCAACCACATGCTAGCAAATATGTGGACGTTCGTTATAGTTCCCTACATTTCCCGGCGGAGCTATGTCACAGTTAAACTGTTGGGATCCTGGTGGAAAAATGGGATGTCCTTTATGAAGAAACAGCTGTACCCCATTTGCTCGCCACAAAACACAAACACAGTGCAGTGCACAGCTGCTAGCTAAACAGGCAAAGGGGAGATAGAGGCGCAGGCCTGGCGTTACTGAAATAATTTCGTTTCTCTTGTTTTGGGGTTAGCTGTTTGTAACGTAGGTTTTTTGTTGTTGTTGCGCAGTCTTTGAATCCGTCGTAGCCGAAGTCACGGGGAATTGTCTCTTGGTTTCCACGAAAACTGACAGGAAGGTATGCTCCAATTGTCAAGTAATGCCTGCTAGCCTAGCTAGCATAGCCCGGACCGTCTCACAGGGCGTGATTTGAGGTGAGGTTAGGGGTCGTAGAAAGTGTCTTTTCACTGAAAGGAGCATCTGTATTTGGGTTAACGCAAATTAAAGTACTGGTTCAAGTGCCTCATACAACGCTAAACTACTCGATCTTCAGATAGTATGACAACTATCATAGATGTCTAGCTGTGTAGTTATAATCCACTTCTCAGTCAGATTACACTGTACGTTTTACACATGTTATTGCTGATATAGTGTTTAGTAGTTAGAACTTTCCGCCAACGCTTAACATTATTAGAAATTGTACCATTAACATAGGTTTGCAGCAAGTTAGTTTAAACGTTGTAAGATTTACAATCAACCCAACTAAGTTTTCTAAAGACATCAAGTTATAAATATTTACAAGTGACTTGCAAGAAGGATGCAAGAAGATAAAGCTGTATAGACCTTTATACACTTTAAAGCAAAAAAGTGAACGAAGAGATCAACTAAATATGACTAGCAAAATGAATACATTCAATAAAGCTAATAAAAATTAAAGTGATTACATATATAAAATTATATTATAGATCCAAATTAATAGCTTGTTCGTTTACCTGTGTAATACAGATGTTTTTAGCTGTAAGTCTGGAAAGAGCATCACCAAATGTTTTTTGTTGTTCTGTGTGGAACAACAGAAGAATCACATGATCTAAGGTCCCTCCCTAGTTAATGAGCAAGAAATTATTCAGAGAGTTAGTCTAGTGCAAGGCCACACTGTCAACAACATTCACTGCTTTGAGCTTGGCTTTAAATCATCCCAAACCGAATATCTTTGAGCTTGTTACCAAATTGTAAAAGATGTGAAAATTAGATTTCATTAAGAAAAGGTCTTTTAAAAACTAAAATTAGCTGCTTCTCTGAGTTGTTCAACATACGCTTGCTAAAATATTCTATCGTTTTATTTTAGGAAGAGACTGTTTTAATGTGTGTGGCATCGAGACAAGAAGCACCATGAGTGCAGAGATGGATGCACTGACTGTGGTGAACCAGTTGCGGGATCTTGCCGCAGACCCCTTGAACCGAAGAGCCATAGTAGAAGACCAAGGCTGTCTGCCAGGTCTTATCCTCTTTTTGGACCATCCAAATCCACAGGTTGTCTACTCTGCACTATTGGTAAGTATGTGGTCACATAAAACACAAAACACTTGGTTTGTAAGGGAAAACCTCCCCTGCTGTCCTGCAGTGTCAGAACAGGTTTCAGTGACAGTTTAAAGGGCATATTTTCCACCTCTGTGTAACATTCAGTCACAAGCTTGCACATGGCGCAATTTCAAACAAAAAAAGAAAAGAAAAAAGGTCCATATTTGGAAACACTGCACAATAGGGACATCTGCTGTTTGATGTGGTGTAAACACTATGCTTTACATAGCCACCCTTCCTGACTTCCTCTATAGCCATTCGTTCACATTGTGTGCATACATTTGAAGTGGCTTTATATAACTACTTTTTTCGGTTACCCGGTAAACACAAAGGCAGTACGTTTGTATTTATATCGGTTATGTAACATTTAATGTTTGCACATGCATGCCCTTTTTAAAGTCGTGCCCTTTTTTCTTTTTCTTTCTTTTATTATCACAAAGCGTCTTTCAGCTTTTATGGCCAGATAGATAACAGCTGCCCTTGTCCTTGCAGGCCGTGCGCTACCTGGCAGAATGTCGAGCCAACAGAGAGAAGATGAAGGGCGAACTGGGCATGATGCTGAGTTTGCAGAATGTCATGCAGAAGCAAGTCCATGTTCCCATCACACACACACACACACAGAGCACGGACACACATGCTCACAGTGCATTTTCTTTACATGAAACCTTTAACATGTTTTTTTTTTATTGTTTTGCATGGACAGTATTTGCCACGCTGCAGAATTTTCCAGGCAGGCTGATGTCCTTCTGTTTGCCATGTCAGGATGAATGTGTGATGAAAGTTGAACTAGAATAGGGTGTCAAAGGCTTAAAATGCAGTTTTGCACGTTACAGATTTAAATCCATTTTGTTGTCTCTGAAAGTTCTCTTTGTGCATGTGCTAATTGATGTAGGCGTATATTAGCACTTGCTTTGTTGTGCAGTAAGTAGAATATCTTGCAGACATGGTAATTTTATATTTTTTGTGTTGACTGTCCTTTAAAAGCTTTAGAAGAACATTGCATATAATGAGATCTGCTTTTAAAAAGATGATCATGCACATGTCATTTTTAAGGGAGACAACTGCTTTTATCTGATTGAGTGTCTAGAAGCACCTGTGGCAATAGCTCATGCTAACCGTAAAGTAAGCCAGTCACTCCAGCTCGTAGGTGTTGGCATGAACAGTAGCCCTGCAGGAACAGCAGCAAGTTTCTGAGCTTACAGCCCAGTCATGCTGACTTTGAGTGGAGGTCGATCGTAGCTGGACAGAGTGGGAACACATGGCTAAAGGGAAGTGTCTAGCATTGTTGTACAAAACGGGTGTGAATGTAATTTTTAAACCCTTAAGTCATTAAGCTCTCAGGTAGCCTCATCTTCTTCAGTGATTATTACTAAGTATTAAGTATATTTAATGAATTAACTCATAAGAGTGTTTTGTTTGCTGGAAGGCTTCTGCAGAACTGCGTTAGGAATGTGTGGCACAGCTCTGTGGACCGTCAGGCTCCCAGAGGGTGGCAGTGCCAGACAGCTAATGTCATATGCGGTTAATATGGAAGGAGTGATGACTTGGTGACACATGAAGCAGTATAGCCTGCAGGAGTAACCCAGGATCCCTCATAAAATATCAATTCTGGCACAACAATGGCTCCTGACCTTACATGAATTTCTCGCGAAAAGCTGCTGCCCTGTGAAATATTGTGCTTTGCTGTGAGATTTTTGCAAAAGGGACAGTAGCAAATCTGACGGCAGTGCAGAATAGGCATAATTAACTTGTGTTTCAGTTGTCGTGTCTTTAATGGCAACATTGTCTTTAGTTGAACTAAATAGCTGCACAAACAATTTTGGAATAGAGCGATGCAAAGATGAGTTACCTTTAAAGGCTTCCTGTGAATGTGGGTGCCTGTTAATCTCCAGAATCCGAACAATGGGGATGCTTACAAAGCTTAGAATTAAACCTGCGTAACATAGTTTTGGCATTACCAAAAAAACCAAACAATAACAACTACTGACTTCAGCATATTTCTATCTGACTGTTATAAGAGGACTTTAGACTCAGACTATTAAAAACATCAAACATGTAATGAAAGACTTCAGCCACACATAGATGTTGATGTGATGATTATGAAGCAGTGCATGAAACCCACTGTGTATACTTTGCTTGTTAGAGGCTTTCATACCAAATTTGGATACCTGCAAGGGGCTACTTATTTTCAAATGTTTAATTCTCTAGATTTCTGTCTGTTCAAGCTGTAATTAATTTCAGTTTTATGAGTCAGTTCACACTTCCTACAGAGGCAATACCGTTTCTACTTTCATTCACATTAATTGTCATTTTCACAAGCCTAAATTAGCTGATTTATTCTTTGCATCAGAATTACTTCATCTTTTGCACCTTTATTTTCAGTACAGATGTACTTAAAAAGACATCCAGAGACTTATCAGGTAGTTTCAGCTCAGCTCTGTAGGGTGACGCTGACCACTTGCTTGGACATCAACAACATTTCACGGTTCTTTGATGGTCTCCTTGCGCTGACTTTGGTCTTTAGTTCACTCTGCAGATTTTTCAGTGGTATTCAAGTCAAAACTGTTTGCAAGCCAGTCAACAACATTCAGTTTGGTCTTCTGGAGGCGGGGTCTTTACCAGGGGCGACGTATGCTTTGGGTTCTTGTTGTGTTGGAAGCGACGGCAGTGAGCCATTTTGCTGCTGACTGCTCAAGGTTTTCCTTTAAAACCTTCACATATCCTTCTTTCCTCATAATTCCTTCCATCTTGATGAGATTCACAGTTCCAGTCACAATGAAACATCCCCACAGCATACTTCTACCACAGTGTTTCACTGTGGGGATGGTGTTCTTTGGGTTGTATGCCTCTCCCTTCTTCAAACATGAGCAGGATCTCTTTAGCCAAGAGCTTCAATTTCATCTCTTCTGACTAACGTATGTGCTTCCAATATATATAATCTTTTTGCTGGTTATCCTTAGTAAGTCTGGTCTCTATTTTGCAGTATTGAAGTTTTTGTTGGTCTACAACCTCGCAGTCCATTGCTGTGCAGGTTTCTAGTGATTGTCTCCTTTGAGACTAAAATTCCTAACTTGGCGAAGTCATTTACTAATGTCTTGACAGTTGTTCTGGGGTTGTTAGACACTTCTCACTCAACGTGTCGGTCCCCTGCTTTTTGAGCGTCAACAGTTCTTTTCTCAATTCTGAACTGGCTACATTTACCTTGATTTTATAAGCTTTGAGTCTTGAGTGCTATGGCTAAAACAAAACAAAACAAAGCTCAGTTTTTTAGGTAGGTAATAATAATGAACCTGGTAATTTAAAAAATACATTTTTTTTCATCGTGTGCAAATAGAAATAATGTATGCTTTCTAAAATTAATATAGTTGGAAACTGTAAGTTGGAAATCCCTTTGCACTATTAAAAATGCACTTGGGAATATTTTGACAAAAACTTCACAGGCGGGCTAGTAACTCATCTGTACATGTACTTTCTGTCACCGAAGGAGCACCTCACCTGGGGAGACCAAACTGCTGGCCTCAGAGATCTATGAGATTTTGCAGTCAGCTGGTAAAGAAGAGGCTGAGAAGGCCGAGGCAGCTGCTGCATCCTGCCGGCGCAAAGCCCATTTCTTCCTGGGCTCCAACAACAAGAGGGCCAAAACTGTCGTGCTGCACATCGATGGACTGGACGATTCTGTAAGTCCATTGAAGTCTTAACACAGCGTATCGTCAGGCTTCTGTCAGGTCCAGACACATACCAAATGTCCACAGTGCACAAGAGTCTCATGTTTGCTGCTGTCATAATCACAGTGTTTGCCAAACAT
Source organism: Pelmatolapia mariae (assembly GCF_036321145.2). Classification (NCBI taxonomy): domain Eukaryota; kingdom Metazoa; phylum Chordata; class Actinopteri; order Cichliformes; family Cichlidae; genus Pelmatolapia; species Pelmatolapia mariae. The sequence goes on along the minus strand of NC_086235.1, from coordinate 20,222,585 downwards.
CATAAGGGTGTCTATCTGGCACATGATAAGAGGGCAGAGGGGTCAGGTTGTAAATGTCAGCCTCTGAACAGCAGGACATTGAGCCTGAACCTGAATGCTGCTCCCCAGGAAGCTTTCACCTAGCCAGATTACATTACAGCAGACAGACGGCCTCTGATGGGCTGCTTCTCTATCCCCTTAGCAGAAACACACAACGCTGTTGAAGCTAGAAACTAAAAATCTATAATTTGTTTCCCAAAAGTGAGTTTAAATAGCAGTTTATTTTATCATTAAAATTGAACAAAATCACATTTTCAAGCTTATAAATATATATCTAAGACAGAATTTCTTCTTCTTTCTGTTCCTAATGGTCACTGTGTCACTTCCTGCTTTCAGACTCGAAGGAGCCTGTGTGAGGAGGCCTTGCTGAAGATTCGAGGAGTCATTAGTTTTACCTTCCAGATGGCTGTTAAGAGATGTGTTGTCAGGATCCGCTCTGACCTTAAAGCTGAGGTAAAATGTTTGTCCGGACACAGAAAATCTCTTTTAGAGTTCAGGGACACATATTTTGACTCTAAGGCTAATACCAGTTTCGTTTGAAAAGCGTGTATTAGTTTATGGATGATTCGTGCTTTATCATTAACAGTCTTGGAAGTGGTTTTTAAAATTGGTATTTCAAATATAAAATAGCTGTCATTCCTAGCATATTAAATCAGAACGTATCTTAACAAGTCACATATAAGTAATCACATTTGTTGGATGGCAAATATTTCATGTTGATACTGGTACCAGATGCACTAGTGCACAGGATAGCTGGCCCAGTAGTATCATCAAGTTGTATACTGTTTTTGAAATGAAATGCATGTTCTTCTCCTAGGCGTTGGGAACGGCCATTAACTCCACCAAAGTACTGATGGCTCAGCAGGTGGTGAAGACAGAGGATGGAGGAGAGGTAAAGAGGACAGGAGTGCTTAGTTGTGGGAATCAAAGCAATGTTAGACTTGCACTGTTTACATTAAACTCCTTTAAATAAAACTGATTTCCCCCTTGAAGCCCCCAGCTGATAGGTCAGTGTGCTCGCTGTATGTTGTGTGTATCTGTGTACAGGGAGTCTATCCCCCTGCCTGTGGCTGAGACTTATTCACACTGACATGATTAGCTAGTCACATCTCTGCCTCAGCCTGTAGGCTAGTTTGCTTTTTGCCAAAGACATGACTAGTCCTTGTTGCACCTTTTACAGCAAATAGTCCCCATTCTGCAGTGGCCCACATTCAGAGAGCATAATTTTACCAACTCTATAAAAAATAAGCTATTACCCTATAAATATTTAGAGAGATTATTGCTTTAGTAATTACTCGAAAGTAGCAGTTTATCATGCAGCCAGCAGGGGTCAGACCTGTCTCACTGATGTATTTTAGCCTAAACTGTGGTTTTAGACTCTGTTGCCAAACGGTTAAGCTAACCCACCTAATCTTATGTATTTGCTTAAAAAAGCACTTTATTCACTTTTTTGATTATCACCCCTGACTGTGTGCAGCTGATGGTGCCATTCCAGGAGGATTCAGCGGTGGTGGTCGAGGAAAACACAGACATCCCAGACTACCTGCCTGAGGACGAGAGTCCCTCCCAGGAGCAGGACAAAGCTGTCACACGTGTAGGATCTATCACTGACGGCATGGGCTGGCTCAGTACGGCTGCCAACTTCCTGTCACGCTCTTTCTACTGGTGACAGCTTTGCGTGATCTGCTCTTTGTTCCCTATTTTGTCAAAGGTACCATCCAGCTGCAGACTTAGCATCTCTCAGCCTCCTTCCAGGCTCCAGCCTGCCTCACAGCCCTACACTAGTCTAGACTCCCAGATCCAAAGCACATAGAGCCCAGCCACACGTGTGCAGCAAGAGCTGGACTGTCAGGTGAAGCCTGCAATAATTTGCGTACATCTGTTACGAGCTACACATCCCACTACTGGCTGTATGTGCACAACTATATACTAGCTGCATATGTAACTAAAAGAGATAGCCAGAGGACTGAATGAAACCAAATAGCTTTCTGGGAATGTGTCTCGCTGCGTCGACTGGGTTGCAGCAGTTTTATTTTAATTTTTTGAGGCGATTTTGTGTATCTTGAAAATAGAGTGATCTCTTTTTTTGTGCATGATTTTTTCCCCCTGATGTCTAATTCCAATCATAGTCCCATTAACACATATTTTTCATATTTCTATCCTTTAATTTCCTAATAATGTAATTTCTGCCTCTCCCTCCATTTTTCTTTTGTTTTTAAAGCATGCTGTTACACTTTTGTGCCAATTTGCCTGATGCTGACCTCCTTGGTTATTGTGTGTGCCTTTTTTGACATTTCACTGTAATTATTATTTATTCATCACTCATTCAAACTATTTGAGAGCTCCGAGCATGTTTAATGTTTGTTGTTTGCTGGCAGCAGCTGCCCCCTCCCCCGGCTTTCTGCCCACTAAGGGACGTCACTTCAGTAGAAATAGTAAATAGACACCAGCAAGAGGACACATTGACTCAGATGTATTAGACTGCATTGCACTCTGGAGGAACAACTAACCGGCCTGTTGGCTGATTAACGAACAAGCCCTCGATGTCTTTGTTTGTGTCTGAAACCAGGACTTTTCTGGTCTTCTAATAAGACGGAGTGTTCAACCGCGAGCCCTGCAGTGTCTGTCGACTTTAGGCTACGTTTGCTTTCAGCTTCCTGTCCTCACATCAGCATTATGATCATCTGTAGTTTTAGTAGAACCGTGTATCAGCATGGTGAAGACAAACCCATTAGCTGTGTGTTTGTCAAATGCTTCCAGTGTTACCTGTACTTCCACTGACATTTTTTACAGTATTGTAGCGGCTCCTGATGATAAGCTTAGTTTTCAGTTTAGCCAGCAGTGTCCTTAAAGCAAAGATCATGCTGGTGCATTCTCAACAAAACACGCACACACACACACACACACACACACATCCATATAGAGGAATTAGTAACGCTGGCGTAGGAGCACTAGTGTAAGAAAGGTATGGTTATGTATGTGTTGTAAATGGCGACTGATTCCCTAAAATCCGATACATGTGAAGGATTTTTTTTTGAGTTTTAGTAATAATGGTTTTAAGTTGTATTATGAGGTTCAGACGGTTAACACTAATCCTCTTAGTGAGTTTTAAAAGAGAAATTAACCCTTACAACTAAATCACTCTGTTTTGATATTTTGATGTTTTCGAGCATCCTGTCTTTTATTCTTTTGATGGAGCGCAGGTGGCAAAGAGATGAACGGCAAGGATTCGAACTGAATAACCTCAACTGATGAACCATAAACCCTCTGGAAAAGCAATAATCACTTATGTATTTAATGTAGTTCAACAACAGCCTAAAAATCTACATTTTTGAACAAGAAGGTGTGAGCTAAAAAAAACTAGACTTGTGAGCAGTATTAAAGTCGCATCATTAACGTGTCCATTTTCACAAACCTCCATGTGCAGTTTCGTTCTAATTTTTTCTGTCTGGGTTCGTACTGGGAAGAAATACTTGAACAATGTTCAGAATTGTCCGTATGTGTTGATCGAAGTGTAAATTCTTTTTAATTTTAGAGTTGCCACAGCTGTACGGTTGACAGAGAACCACTGACAAAGTCCTCAGACATGTAACTTCATGTGTACAGACATCCACTGTCAGCAGATGTACTATAATGTATGCAGATCTTAAAATTGTAGAATTCCACACACTGTTAAGGCAAATAATGATAAAGGTACAAATCAAATTTTGTCTGCTGCGTTTTTATTTATTTATTTTTTATTTTTTTTAACAGATTTCGTTGACCTATCATTTACACTCCTCCTCTTCTTGCCATGTGCAGTGCTCACACCAGCGCTCCAGACCTCACTTTGTCAAATCAAATCGCTGAGGGCAGCAAGCATTCCTAGCACAGAGAGAATTTCAGTTTTCTTTACTGGTGCATGAGCGACGTGCCCAAGGGCAATCCTGTGGCCTGCCCACCACTCTACCCACCCCCAAAGCCTCAGTGCTGGTAGGCAGGCAGAGGCAGCAGCCAACCCCAGCTGGAGGCCCTGAAGCCACTGCTGCTGCTGCTACTACTGCTGATGTGGCTACTGCTGAGCCTCCAATGAAATGCTGTGCCAAGCTGTAGAGAAGGCCTTCACTGATCTGCTGTATCATCTGGATGGACAGTGGCCTAAAATAACATTTTTATGTTAATGTTGACAGAAAACTTTAGAGTCTTCTGAGGCTATAATTTATACTAATGCTTTGTTTTTTGTTGGAAAATATCCTGAAAATGAAAGAAAAGTGAAAAATGATAAAAACCAGTATTAACACAGCTTGTAAATTCAGTATTATTTGACTTTGTTATTCAGGTATGATCTTTGACAGGCAAACAAACAGTATGGCAGTGAAAGATAGAAAGCAAATCAATATATTTAAAACACATCAATAAAAATTAGCCAAAAAAAAAGAGAAACATACTTAATGTGGCTGATTTTAAAGGAGGTCAGACTTGTTTATGAACAAATAACCTTCCTGCCTTTGCTGACTACTTAACTAGCTGTTGTTTCTTCCCCATTATGAGGATATTAAAATTGAGACATTTGTACAAATGTGAGTTGGGGCTTTTTTCTGAGCACATTAAAAGCTCGCACATTCTCACTATTTTAATAGAGGCAACAGTTTGGCACGTTACCCTAATTATTTCAAAACCGAATCTCTTGGATTTTATGCAGACAGCAGTTCACAGGATGGTGTGTGTAGACTTTTGTTATGAAAGGCCTACAAGTCCCTGTTTCTCACGCATCACCACTAGAGAGAGACAGCAGCCTGGGGAAGACGACAAACAAGAAAGTGAGTGGTCCCGAGTATAAATCTCATCGCCTGATGAAAACATTGTTTGTAATTAGATGACCTAAGATGATTATTGAAAGCCCATGCTGAAACTCCCTTTCCATCTGGTAGGTTTGAACTTGAGCAAGAATCATCATGACCATTAAGAGACCACAGCCATTAATGCGCTTTATTCACCTCGGTCTAATATCTGCGAGGCTAACGTAACTAATGCAGCCATAAGGTTGTTTTTCGTAGTTAAGTGCACACCTTTCTCTTCAGTGCCCTTAGTGCTAATGATAAGCCATTTTCAGCTTTACTTTTTTTTTTTCCAAGAGCTGATATGCTTGTCTAACAATGACCTTACCACTCTTAGTTTTTTCTCTTTAATATAAGGAGATATGCTTTGATATCCTCCAGAGAAAATGGGCGGCACTCACCTCTCATTTTCCAATTAAAGCTTTAGATAATTCACTCTCCTTTAGGTTTTTTTCTCTTCTTCTTCCAATTCCATCCTTTCTAATCTCCCCCATCAGATAAAACCCAATCAGCCTGTCTTGTGCGCACTCCTTGCCTCATATCAGCCCAGTTGCATAAATGTGCATAAATGTTTTGTCGGTATCACCCTCCCACCTGTGTGTATTTGCATGGTTAATCTGCAAGCAGGGAAGAGGGGTCTGATGAAGGGTAGATAGGTGCATCTCATGGCCCCACGGGCTCTTGAGGAATTTTATTGGAGGTTCAGCTCCCAGTCAATGGGATCAGCTGTAAATCCCGCTCAGAGTGTGGCAGGAAATGATGTGACTCCGGCAATTTATGTCAAATAACTTTTGAGGATGTGTGAGTGTAGCGATCAGCGCTACCGGGGCAGCGATAACTCTTCGGCAGGGGGCCCCGGTGAAGATTTAATTGAGACATTTTTCTTTATCTGGAGCGAAGCGCCTGAGCCGTGTTGTTGTGTAACGAGATGTAATGTCTCTCTTTATACGGGGGTCAACATCCAGGATGAGGGAAGGTCACGGACTGACTGTTTGAGCATCCAATTTGCTCACATAATACCCGCTCTTCAGGGAGCTGGGTAAAGACACAGAGTATTAAGTTACACAGTCCACATATCACACTAAGACCTGAGGCCCTGTGCGCTGCAGGAATGTAATGCTGTGTGAGTTTAAACTGGATGTAGCTTTTGTTAGAGTGTGAGGACAACACATATATAAAAAATATGTTTGATGGGGGTATTTTTACTTGTTTAGAGTACTGATGATCTTTTAAAAAAGTATCTTTATATGTATTAATGTGGAATACATCAACTATTACTTTAAATGTTGTTTATAAACCTTAATTGAGGACTGCAATACAACACATTAGTTTCTCACTTTACAACTAAGCCATTATAGTTACATAATACAACCTGGCAACCCTTGGCAAAAAGCTGTGTTAACAATTAATAGACTTTTATAGCTCACACTGGCGTTGTGGAGCAGCTTTATCAGAAAATTTTACAAATATTTATTTCCTGCAGTTAAAAAGTTTGTGTTACAAGCACATTTTCTGCATTTCCTAGGTTACATATTAAAAATAAGAGCTGCCCAAACGGGGTACAGTCTTGAAAGTGGAATAGCTCCTGTCAGTGTTATATAATACTGGATAACTATTATGTAAGAACCATATGATGTTAGTGGTGGGATAGCAATGCGCAGGCACATTTTGCAAAATGCATCATAAGCTGCTTTTATATTTTGTGTGCATCCGTATGCAGAATGGAAGACTGCAATGGAAATATAAAACTGAAGCCATTACAATGCTTCAATCTTTACTACAGAAATATTAGCATATATATATATATATATATATATATATATATATATATATATATATATATATATATATATATATATATATATATATATATATATAGCTTATATCTCTATAAAGCAGAATGGCTGCTAGAACTTTTTGTAGTCTTATACTGTAAAAGTTACTTTTTAAGTTGGGATAGACTGTAAATACGTTTGTGCGTTGCAATAGACGCAAAAACCTATTTACAGCTGATATAATCAAAAACTAACAGTAAAAAGTTGTGATTACAAACACAGTTACTAGTTTAGCAACATAATTTTGACATTCTTAAATGGGTGGTATATCATGTTATTACATTAATCATCCAGCAAAAGTACAAAATTCTTTGCCCAAAATCAAATAATAAAACCGAACTAATAACAGCACTTTTCTTTTAAGCCTGGTTAATTGCATTAGAACAGCGTTTGACCTTATTGTTAGGTGAGTTCATTGCTTTTACACGTGTAAATATCTTTTGTTTAATATAGAAAATCAGTTAAAATACAAAAGAATTTCTGTCAATTCAATGTTAAAATAACTATTTCTAATTTCATGTCTTGTAAAAAGACAGGAAATTTCTGTATTTTTACATGATGGGAAAATATCCGTCATTTATTGAAATATTAAATTTTTTAAAACATTTTTTTTGCAGATTTTCTTTTTCTCTGTGTCCACTCGCTCAAATGCAGTGTTGCGGAAGTTTAAACCAGCATTTGAACCCTTTCTCTTTCACTTTAAGTATCTAATGAAAACAATCGCAAAGCAGCGATTAAGTTATTTCCATTACTGACTGAACAACTAGTTGAGTATAAGCCCATCCTATAGTGCGTTTTTAAAATGTGCTATATGTATTTATTTATTTTTACATTGTGCACCTCTCTGCGTGCTTCCCTTCCTGTAGCAGCTTGCATGGAGGCCTTGATGAGATGCATGCACACACAGGCAACTCGTAATTGTGGCCATAGCTCATTATTGTTCCCCGGATGATTTGGATCCGCCGGGGGGAGTCTTGTCCTCTGACACCGCCGCGTCCGCCCGGCGACAACCACTCCAGGCGCTGATTGGTGGGATGAAATATTGCCGGCGAAAATTAAAAGGTCCCAGTGTCAAAATAATTCATGACATGCATATCTTCCCGGCTTGATGAAATCGCTGATATCTGGATTAGTCGGATAATAAAAGCGATCAGGCTACAGTGAAACTCTTTCAGCACTAGCTCTGTGGAGGAGGGAGAGCAGGTTCCTCGTGGTTTTGCTGGGTCGAGAAAGCCCACAACAAGTGTGTGCGTGCGTGAGCGCGTGCACGTGCACGCACAACGTTGGTCAAACCCCTGTCAGGTCGTGCGTACTGCAGTTCACCACACAGCCAGACCAGTGATTTGAATATCCGCTGTAATTGTCCCAAAACGGCTCATCAGTGGATCTGCCTGCTGCCATTAGGGCCCAACAAAATGGTGTGACATTCAAATTCCCCTCAATGACAGGTTATTAGAAGCCCCAAGCAGCCGGCACATAATTAAGCGCCATAACGCTGACCTGTAATATGAAGTGATGGCACACTCGTATAGTGGGCAAGAATGAAATAGGTGCTTTGTTAAAATACAAGGAGAATTGCATGATTTTTCACACTGGAGCAAAGTAATCATAAAAAAGAAGGCAGCTGTCAATGCATTAAAAAAGCCCACTCAAAATTATAGAGGCAAATAACACAGAGGAGGATTTTACAATGGGGGGAAACTGCATGCCAAATGCCATGGCAACTGCTGTCACACAGCAGAGATTGACGCATTAGTCATGAACACCGTTCAAGAAAAAGTGATGAATTCTGATATTATTATTCCTAAATTTGTGCTCCTCTCTCGGGCCGTGCTGGTTTATGTTATACAGTTTGCTTATAAGTCCATATTTATCCCTGAGATAAATCTCTCAGTCCAAAAAGAAAGAAAAGAAAAAAAAATCAACCTGAGAAAAAAAGCAAACGTGTGACTTTCATTTGTGACACTAAAAGCCTATTACACAACTTAAGACATGCTGTCTTAGGCCCCCGCTTTCCCCTTTAGAACAAGTGGACGTTGTGATGAGCAATGGACCCATCTGCTGTGCCCTCTCCTCCAACTGGTGTGTGAATATGATGTAGTCTGTAGGTCCCATTTCCAAGACAGAATATAATACCACTGGTACCTGGGAAGTATTACAAAGATAATAAAGTTTGATTTTATGCATACCTGACTGTGCCCCTGGGGTTGAGCAGTTATCACCTCTCTGCATTTAACATCATGTATTCTTTCAGTGTGCTGTTCATGTAAAAGAAATACAAGTGCACAAGTTTTATGACCCACTTCTGCTTCTTTTATTGGACCAAAAAAACTCACCTTCACATTACTGGGACGAACCAAGGCTTCATGTTAAACTGTAGGCCAGAGGCCTGTGTAATGGTGGGTCTGTGGCAGGGTTGCCGAACAGAAGGTCTGCACTTCCCTCCCTCCTCCCTCCCTCCATGTCTCTCTCTCTCTATCTCTCTGCTAGCCCCCCCCCCCTCCTTCATAACGATGGCAGATGGCTGCAGATGAATCCCTCATAATCATGTCAGGACGGCTCCTCCGATCCCAATTCATCTCTTTAAACACATTTCATCAGACGGAGAATTACACAAAGATAAAGGCGGCCGGCAGACAACAAAAGCACACAAAGATTGTCCTTGCAAACAAGTGTTCCTAGTCCCTAACACCACTTAATCATTCGTGCTCCTGTTATTGCTCCTCACCCTGTGTGCAATCAACTCTGCCCCATTTACCTCCACTGTTTCTCACTCTTTCACTCTTTATTCATGCTTTTTCTATACTGTTAATTGTCTCCATCCCCAGCTACTGTCTGTCCTTACTAACCATAAATCTTTCCTCTCATTCCTGCTTCTGTCTGTCGTTCTTTCTTTCTTTTTCTTTAAAAAAAGGACAGGTGTGTAAAATCCTTTCCTCTCCTCACTAAGCCCCCCCTCTCCCCAGTTTCTTCTGGGTGCCCCTTTTGGAGGGGTGATAATTTGCCACAAAAGTGAATTGTGCTTTCCTACCCCACCTCCTCCCATCCATCCCTCCCCTGCTGTGTCTCCGTGCCACCCATCCGCATGATGCCGTTAATTGTGGATCAGGTGAAGTTTGTCTCACCTCATTTCAGGGCCATGCTCTGCTAGGGCCATTCTCCCCACTCAAAGGCCACATAATTTCACAGCCTCCTACTTCTCATTAATCCCTCCTGAGTGGCTGCTCTCTGAGTTCCAGTTCACAGATTTGTTTTGCTCTTGTTTTCTGACTCGCTGCCCTTCCTGCCCCACCCACTCCTCTCCTCCGCCTTTATATTAACCCGTTTAGGGAGACCCCCATCGCCCCCCCCTTCCCTCCAGCCTGCCTGGATCTTCATTCTTCACACTATATTTCATCCATAAAAAGCTTTGTAAAAAATGTGACAGCTGACAGTACAGTACTCACCAGTTTACCCACATTCCCTCAATTGTACGACTCTCCTCTTCTCTACCTTTGGAATAGAGGCTACTGTATTATAAAGTGGGCATGAACAGGCGTTTGCTCGTGATGCCAGTATCACCTCTTCTTCCAAAACAACTCCACACCCGGCCGCATTGTACATTCAACTTGCGCAACCTGCCATCTCCATCCTAATAAATACCCAGAGACAAATTGAACACAACAATGGGAACTGAAGGGAAAGCTGTGTGTTTGCTCGTCTCCACACACGTGTGCGTGCGTCTGATCAACACGGCAGTCAGACTTCCTCATTCCTTTCCTGCTAAACTTTTTTTTTTGTTGATTCATAAATTATTCATAAGGCAAAAAGCTGAAGATCTCTCATTAACATAAAATAACAATTTTCTAATTTATGGAAACTCCTAATTACTTGCCTTATTTGCCATGACCATATTAAATATTCATAAATATGCGATTATTTCTCTGATTTGACTGTCGTTCAGTTTAATCTACTATTTTTCCTCAACAATAGCGGTGTGCCGGCTTGTGCTGTGTCTACCAAGCAAAGCAAAAACCCAGGAGAGAGCAATGAACAATTCTGCACATTCATACTAGAGGTCTCTTTTATTTCAATACACCTGTTTTTTGGTTTGTTTTTTTACATTATCCATTATGTAAATTTCACATCTTCATAGTTGCTGATTTGAAACCCTTTTTATAGGTGGAAAGGTTTTCTGGCTGCAGAGATCTCAGGTCATTTTGTGAATTGATCTTTAGGGCACTGAATTTGCAAAACTAAAAATAAGATCCTGGCTGACATATTTAAAAAAAAAAACAAACAAACCTGTATCTACCAAGCTATCTGTGCAACAGGGTGCACGAACTGAAAAGCTCAGTAACGCATGACACATAAAGTAAAATCACACAGAAATGCACTCAGACTGCAGGAGCTTGTAAAATGTCTCGTGGATGCAGCTTCATTTCAGTGCAAGTCAAAAATCAAAAATGCATTCATTCATTTGGCTTCCATCCAAAACTAATCACATCATTTTCCATTCTGTAGCCTGCAAGACAACTTTTGCTTCACTCCATTAATTCAAAGCTGAAAAAGACCGAAAGGGAATGCAAGAAAACTGAATATCTCCTCTTTGATGCAGCAAGCAGTTGTCAGAGGAGTTCTCGGCCAAATTCTTGGGAGAAAGCAGAGTCTTGGATCCCATCTGGGACGACAAGATGAGGTCTCTTGCTGTCATCGCGTCTGTTGTCAAGGCTGCATTTAACCTCAAATTTATGGCTTTGTTATATCAGAATTAATTACAGATATTTCCCCCCAAAGTGAGTGACGTTGACGAAAACGCTAAGCGCAGGCAATTTAGCTCTATTTGCAGATTAATTTGGGCCCACCTGTGATGCTTGGTGTGCTAAGTAGGTACATCAGTTTTAATTACAGACCTCACAGAGTGGGTTTAGTTAAATTACAGTATTAATTATCACATTTACCAGATATCAGAGTGACAAACGGTTGTGGAGAAGCACTTCCCTCGAACCTCCTGTTTCTCCAGACAGTGGCTTCGCTTGTGTCCTTCAAGCAACCTTCAGGAGAGCAGATATGATGGAGGGCTTTGTTTCTGAAAGACAAGTGTTTACCTTGATTTACCGCATAGGAGTAGCTGTCAAAGCAGGAAGTCACACCTGAAACGCACTTCTAAATGTGAAGTTTTATGGCCATATGGTGAAATTGGTTGATTATGTGGAAAATGGGGTTTTGGGGGGGGGGGGGTAGCTGATAGAAAACAGTAGAAAAAAGTAGTCAATCCCAGTGTAAAAAGAAAATATGTGGCCTTTATCTACATCATTACCCCCTTCATTCACTCAGATACATTAATCTCCTCAAGGATAATATGATTCATGCTTGACTGCCACTTCACGCCTCACGCCACGTCTCCATCAGAAAGAGAAAATAGTGATCTTTGACCTATAGGATCATTACAAACAGAAGATATATGGAATGGGTGATCGGTGTGAGACGTTTACCCTCTGTGTTTATAGGAGGGCTGCATTATTGTTCATACATGAATAATGGATACCCGAGCAGCTTTATGTAGCGGATCCTAAAAATATGGTTACATTTAATTGATGAGGATAAAGAGTTATATGCTCACGATGTAAAGTAAGGATAATTGTAGAAAATGTGCTTCTTTGTGTTCTTCCAGAGAGTTAGGTGACAACCACTCTCATCTCGGCACACTTAATACGAAGCCACAACCACAGCTTATCTCAGGGAAAAAAAATCTAGCCTGACTCTTTCCAAACATAACACACTTGTGGCGAGACTCCACATTTGGCCAAGAAATAGTTGTTATCATAAGCTCAGTGTTTTATTTTCTTTTATTTCTGGTACAGATTAGGCAAACGAGAGATTTTGTTAAAATTACTATTATTACATTAAGTATGAATCAATTGTCTGCTAATATTTGACACACTGTACATACGGAGTGTCTGAAGCTCTTTTCATCCCCACAGAGCTCCTTTTATATATGTTTGGCTTCTCTTGTTCCAACATTATTGTTTTTTTGTGATCCTTTTATCACTCTCATGATGTCATTTTCTGCCACAGCAGGTACTTGAAGGTAAGAAGAAAGAAAAAACAAACAGTTCACTATCTTCCTAATACAACATGTCATATAGAATTAAGCAATGGCTGCAGCAGCGCATTTTCAATACCTGAAAGGTAAAATAGTATCCTCTTGAATTGCTGCAAGCCAACATATTAATAAAAGAAGCAGGAATATTGGATTTACATTTATCAGTGACATGTCAATGCAGACTCTATGTTTAAATACACAGTGTTATTGTGAGGCTAGTCAGGTGGTGCAAACCTGTGGCTATTCTGCCATCTCCAGTGACTCCTTATGACTTTGACAATTAACTTTTTAATTTCTAAGTGATTTCTACAAATGATTTTTACATTGTCTGTAAAAAACTGTAAAAATCAGTCTAAAGCACAGATTTTTTTTTAATATATGCAGTTTTAATATATGCTCCAAAGCTCATTTTAGTCACTTGGCACCTTATGCTACGATGTCATCATCAGCCAACAAACCAAATTTTTGGTTGTTACGTTGTCCCTTAAAACTTGCTTATTTTTTCTTTTTTGTTTAATGACACGTCACATGTCTTGTGTGTTCAATGCAACGTCCACATCAACAGAATCAACTTCCTGGGAAAACACGTCACAGTTCAATAAAATGAAGATTAGCAGAAGGTTTTACCTTTGACCTATGGGGGCGGAGCAATCCTTTTAGGAACCATATCTGTGTAGGAGGCATTACCTGCTACTACTAAGACTAATAATTTTTTTACATGTTTATATTGAAATGAGTGTATTAAAACTAAGAGCATTACTAAGAGCATTTGGTGTTTCCTCAGGACAACATCATGCTCCAACACACCTGAAATACTTCAAATAATGATCTATTATCAGGTAACTGTAACAGTTAAAACCCAGCTTATCATCTGAATCCGGTGTGTTGGAGCAGGAATTGGATTCACTGTGTTAACATTGTGAGAAGTGGGGTACGTGGGTCATGCACAAATCATCACTAACATAACATAAACCTGTACTAACTTACATGAAATGGGCAGAAGAGCTTTTTATGGGAGATAAAAATGGGATTGGACAGTTGGGGGTCACTTCCTCAGTGATGAAAGTGACAGTGGACCCCAGAATCAGGTTCGAGGAACAGCTGGGAGATCAGGGATCAGTTAAAGGCCAAACATAACTGATGGGTGTGAATTAGCAATAGTATGTGTATTTAAAGGATGATGTGTGCGTGTGATCTACAATTAGAAAACTTTTTGAGTTTGAATGTGATTAAACAAATGTCTGCACACATGATTTATAACCACCACATGTGGAACTATAACTTTTTATAAGCAATGCCGGCTTGTGCAGACTAAACCTGTTTTCATGACTGACTGTCCTGTTCTATAGATGCTTCCACTGATGATAAAAAAAATAAATAAAATAAAATATGTGTAGAACTGTACTTTAACTTTATTATACGTAACTGTGTATGTAATTTCTGGAGCACTTAAGATAAGATAAGATAAGATAAGATAACCTTTATTAGTCCCACACGTGGGAAATTTGTTTTGTCACAGCAGGAAGTGGACAGTGCAAAAGTTATGAAGCAAAAATTAGAATAAAATAAAATAAGAATAAATACAGTACACAACTGTACAGAATAGAATAAAATAAAATACTATATACAGTAGAATAAAATAGAATAAAATATGCAATAAGATAAAATATGCAATAAATATGCAATAAGATAAAAATCACATGAATAACACTTACTTGCTTTTTGTAAGGCAATAGGTTTGCATGGTTTTAATAAGTAAGTGAGATTCCTGTTCAAGTAAATAGAATTTGTCACATTAGTTGTTTAAAATAGCAAAATAGTAATCCTGAGTAGTCTTACTTAAAATATTAAGTACTCGGTACAATTTTATCTTGTTACTTACACAGAAGTGTAAGTAAACGAAACTAAAAAATCTGTGTTAGCACTTCATACATTTTCTATTCCACTATACTTTTGTCCAAGGCCCCTAGTGGTTTGCAGGCTTTTTCTTAGAAATGTTAGAATTTGCACTGTGATGTTACAGAAGTCCTCACAGAGCTGAAACGCTTCCAGGACTGGAGCCAGGGACAGAGAGAGGTCCCTCATTTAGCCGTTGGCTGATGCTTTCTCCCACCAAAGTACTATATTAATCATAATCACACAACACCATTAGTCTATGTCAATCTATTAAAGAAATCACATTATCATACATTTCATTAATTAAACCCAAACGCAGTCCACAGTCTGCAGACAGAGAAGGAAGTGTGGGGTGGGGGGCTGAGGTCAGAGGGCAGGACACTTCACCACTCCACTCAGCATCTCTCCAAAGGGAAATCAAGGGGACGGATTTGCATGTCATAGGATCCTGGGACTGGGAGCGAGTGGAGGCTTTAGACAATAGCATCTGATGATGGAGGTGGAGTGGAGAGTCTGGGATGAGGCAAAAATCCTTCTGATAAGTGTCTGCACAATGGAGAGAAACAAGAGGAGGAGATGGAGAGGAGAAGAGGAAGGGCCATCCTTATCCTTAAACGCTCATCACAGGCCGGGTCGTGGGGTGATCCTGGATGATATGATGAGGGTGCAAGGGATTCGATTCCTCCACCCTGACATACACACACTCTTCCAGTGGCTGTGAAGAGACACGAGTGCTACTGATACCTCTTTGACAAGGAAAGGTGCACCTGTTTGTGCTTAGAAGCTGGCACAAGGCCCTGTTTATTAGCGTGTTTTGCACTCTTAGCTAGCTATGTGTCTATGGTATAGCCTTATGGGCGAGTGATAAGCAATTTGTTTTGCAAATAATCGAGGTTAAAAAAATTATGCCAAATGTGAGGTGAAAATCATCTAAAAATTGTGTGTTTTTTGCAAAAACACAAGCAGCCAATCCTCTGTGGATATTTCTTTTTTCTTTATTTGGTTTAGAGATCCCCACTCTCTTTTATTTTACTCCATTTCTTTATCCCTGCCTCCATCTGCCCATCTCTGCTTCTCCCTCTCGCCGTCTCTCTGGGTCTGATTAGCATGTGTAGTGTATGTTCCGTCACGCTGTAGTGTTGACCTGTGCTGTCATCTCCCTGATTACCTCCCTGATTCACTTTCCTTGTTTAGTAATGTGCAATCAATCATAATCAATTAGCCAAAATGTAGAATCATTAAAACCATTATCATTAATTAAAATAATTATCACTTTCTGCCAATGCTTCATTACCACTGTTGTCTAACGTGTCTGCCACACACCACACTTTCCTGCAACACTATTTTTTTTTCTTTTTGAGGAAAGAAGATTTCAGAAGATTTTAAAAGTTTGCTTTAAAGCTCTGAAGTTATTTGCATGCAAACGATTGCTGATTGCTTTCCTTTTGTTAATAATAATTGTGGAGTTTCTCTAATATAGCCATTTGAAAGTAAACTGTTAAAAGTAAAAAAGCTGCAGCAAGAGTTTAGGTCTGAGCAACACTGACGTTATTTTCCAGAAACTGATTTATCTCAAAGTCTGAACATCAAACATGTCCAAAAAGTTCCCAGCAGAGCACAAGCAGTGCTTCTTGACATGACCTGAAATGTTTTCTCACTGTCTGTCCCACTGCCTGTTTTGTTTCCCTCACACTTGACCAGAAACTGTCTTCTCTTCTACCTCAGACCTACTGCAGCCCTGCTCTTTAAAGGACAGAGATGAGACAAGAGAACCTTAATGATGTGTAAACATCCAGGGAGAGCAGAGCCCTCGTCTAAAAAAGCCCAGAGGGGGAAAAAGAGAGGCAGACAGACATGCAGCTCACTTAGTTTAGCACACTGCCTCAACCTGAGTGGTAATTCCACATGACTGTCAGCCCGCTTCTCCTCTGTGTGTCTGCTGGAACCTGGAATAGACCTGTCAGTCCCCTAACCCCCAATAATTGCTTACATTGAAATTTCCTTGAAAGTGGGCTGGAGGCCCCGAGGGTGCAAAGGGTTCAACTGAGTGTATGCGTGCATAAGAGATGTGCGAGCCCGTGGGCGTCTGTTTTTCCAGCCCAACCCATGGGGCAAAGAAGGGTCTCCTCGCTCCCCTGCCCCTGCACTGCGGAGGAGCATCGCTCACTGCCACCTGGGGAAAGCAGGCGTCTCATTGGGGTCATGCCATCCCCAGTGGAATGTGAGTCAAAAGGAAATGGGCCTGAACATTGCACAGTATCCCCAGTCTGAGCTCCATTAAGCCAGGCATCCTCACTGTGGGATGGATGTCCATTATTACGCAGAACACAAGGGCTATCCATTGAGTCTAGAGACACACTGCCTCATGTCCTACATCACCACATTAAAGGAGAGGATAATGAACTTATACGGGGCATTAAAGGGGACTTTTTAAAAGTCCTTGGCATATTACAGTGGCTAAACAAATAAAACATCTTCAGTTAAAATATTCAGAATTTAACATGTCTCAGTTCTTCAGTACTTTGCCCCCCCACCCCCCACCCCCTTTATTAACCAGTGCCACTCTCAGTGAAGAAGTCTGTCTGGCTGTTCATTCTCTCTCGGCTCATGCCCACGGCACTGCCTGGCATGAAGGGGGGTCCTGCAGAGAGGAACCACACAAAACAGGCTGTGAGACAGGAGGGGTCTCAGAACATGTGGCATCCCTCTTTCCCTCCTTCCTGAGCCTTCAGTGGAGCCCATCAAGCCCACCTGATTACATTATTTGCAAATGGTCTCCAGGAATAAAAGTAATTGTGTCTCATTAAATTCTATGAAGTGTAACAGGAAGTGACTGAAAGAGTTTTTCCAAAAATATCTTCAAAGGCAACAGAATGTTCTACATCATTTTGGAACCTATAGCTTTATTTTTATTTTTAGCAAACATTAAAATGATCCATAATGTTATTTACTTGGTGGTTAATAGTTGTCTTTTACAGCCTCTATGAACATTACTTCTATGGTTTTTGTAAAGTTGGAACTGATGTTTCTGAAAGTTTGTTCATAGTGCACCAGTGAACATATATTTTATGGTTACTACAAGGTTGAAAAATTAGGCTTAAGGGTGTTTGAATGTGATGCCAAGGGTTCCTGCCCCCAAGAGGGTCCAGTGCGTCTACTGGGTCCTCCTTCTAACAGATGCTTCTTAAAGGACACCTCGTGCATGTCAGTGCGACCAGCGGCTTTAACTAAACAGCTTTGACGCCCAAGTACAAGGTCACTGATCAGTAATGAAAGCTTTATTACTAAACCACAATAAACACTCACCAGCCATTGTATTAGGTACACCTGTTCGACTGCTCATTAATGCATATATCAAATCTGCAAACCACATGGCAAAACTGAATGCATTTAACCATGCAGACATGGTCAAGACAACCCGCTGAAGTTCAAACTGAGCATCGGAATGAGGACGAAATGTGATTCTGACTGTGGAGTGGTTACTGGCGCCAGACAGTTTCCTCTGAGTATTTTAGAAATTTTTGAAAATACCTTTTTGATGCCAAAGATTAAACCAATTAAGCTAAAAGGAAGTAAACAGTGAGTCTAGTAATCACATGTTATAATCACGATACGCAGAAGAGCGTCTCTGTATGAAAAGCACATTGAATCTTGAGATAGATGGGACACAGCAGCAGAAGACCACACTGGGTACCACTCCTGTCAGCTAAGAACTACAGGCTGATGCTACAATTTCTAGTGACTAGTAGAAATTATAATTCTATTCAATTTGATTTTATATATATATATTTAAAATTAAAATGATCTTATATCACATAGACTAAAAAATGCTAATGTTTAATGTTTATATGTTTAATACTTTTTAGTAGCGAATATAATTATTTTATTTTTATTATTTTATTATTATATCAATATACAATTTATTATCATTATTATTATTATTACTATTACTTTTATTACTACTACGACTACCACTAATAGTAATAACAGTAATAACCATAATAATAATATTCTCAGTGCAGTTGAATAGAATGAAGCTCTGTGCTTGTGATTTTGTGGTAGAAGGATACACTGGACACGGCATCTGATGAAACAGTTTAATAAGAACAAGCACCCAGAAAAAGACAAAAAGACATCCTGTTCGTCCTGGTTGTCTCCATCTCTGCCTGTTTATGATGAAGGGCTCTTTTTGGTGTGAGAGTGAAAGAGACAGGCTGGGCTGCCTGTCATGTCATAAAGGATGCAGTCAGAGAGAGCAGACATGATTTCATGGATAATGATTCCTGCACTAATATCAGTGTGGGCTGCAGAGGGGATAACCAAGTTGAGCTGTCTTAGCTCAAATGATTCAATTAGGCCAGCTGTCCCTATTTGTCATGGCTCAACTGGCTTCTAGATTACCTTTCCAGAGTGCATACGTGCCTCTGCATTGAACTTACCAGCTCAACAGTTTCACAGAAAAAAAGAGAAAAAAAAAAGCAAGAGAAACAGAGGGCGACGGCGCCGTGGAGAGGAAGGAATGAAACAAAGAATGCAGTAATAACCACATTATCCACTTAAACATTGAGGCCAATTATCGAGATAAATGTGACTTTTTTGTTTCGAGGACGATCCTCGTGAAATCAGAAGAGAGCCTGTGAGCACGCTAGAGTGACGGGAGAGATGCTAGACATGGAAATCTGATCCACTAAAAGAGGATAGCAGAGACGATGTGAAGGTCAAGAGCTAGAAATAAGGAAGATAAAACAGAAAGATAAAACGTGAAGCATGATCTTCTGCTGTTTTTTCATTCTAATCTGTTTGTTCTTCATTATATGTCCAATCATATAAGTGCTGAACGACCCAAACACTGCAGAGGTGTTGCCTCATCTTTCCCTCTCTGATTTTATGTAGGCTGAGCCTCAATTAAGTGTGTGATAAGTATAAAATTCAAAGAAGCATTAGAGTCATTACTGCTGATTGAGTTGATGACTCCAAGGGCGATGTCCTCTTCCTTTCACTTTAACGTTGTTAAACATAAATTTCCATCAACTAACCTCATCAGGTGTAATTAACACAATTGTCAGTTTTGGGTCAAGGAATAGGAGACGAGGATCGGCATACTAAAATGGTCAAATATTTCATTTATTAGAGGTAATTAGTTATGTTAGCATTATTAGTGCTGACACTTTTCCCTTAATAAGGCACCTACAGCACGAGTCTGTGTCTGTGCAGCAGACGCGGTGACGATGTGAGGAAGAGCTCGATTAGACATGCCTTTTTACAATTCAAAATAAATAACAAGCCATTAAAAGCAGGGATGTTACATGCTTTGTGGGTAGTGTGCTCGATGCTTACATGACCATGAAAGCACAAATGATGCTTCATTTTTCAATTCTTTGTGGCTAAACAACATCACATTATCGCTCTCCATAGAAGCAATATTAATACAAGAAATGGGTTTTTATCCTTAGCAGCCTAATGGGATGATATCCCTTAAAGATGCTCGTGTACTGCTTATGGCCTGCGAACAATGACAGTGGTGATAATGAGATAACACTGCTGTGTACATCAGTGCAGCTTCTTAACTCTATATGAATGAGCTTTTGTGTGAGGAGGAATATAGACTCATATTTACATCTGCTGGGTAAGGTTTAAAGGGATTTGAATTTAATGTATTTCACAAAAGGTACACGTTTTTTATGCTGCTTTGATTGAAAGTGACCATCAATTCTTTTTTTTCAAATTAAATAAGTATACAGTAGTTTATCAAACTGCCATAAGGGACGATATTGATGACTCGTTGATGTCTAGAAAACTTAAATCATTAAAATTAGGATGGCTGATTTTAAGGTCTTGTCTTTTTTTTTTTTACTGTAAGAGATAAATGAAATGTGCTGCTGTATGCAGTTTGTTGAGCACTCCTGGATAGGCTGCAGTTTGTTACTCCAATCATTTTGCCAGCTCTTGTGCTGTATAGAAACAGGGCAGCCTCATCGCTGAGCTGTCACAGCTCTGACTGGGATCAGCCTTATTACAATGATTGAGAGAACAGCCCTTTGCAGCAGAAATACCATCCAAGGGGACTAGCATGACCACATTCATACAACTGAGTTCACATATTTGTCTTCGTTAATCCAATTCACTTCTCTTTTGTCAGGTTTTCAACCGAACAGCTACACAGTTATGCAGTTGGTGAAGACATAAAAGGACCAGATATTGCTAGAGGTTGCAGAATTGATGCAGTAAATGAGAATATTTCATGTTGTTAGTGATGAAGGTCCCTCAGGTGCCGGTGCTTTTGAGCCTTTAAAGAATGTGATGATGGTGTCATTTAATGTAATGAATCGCTGACTGATTGACTGCTGATGGATTTATGTCAGCACACACTTCATCCGAACACTTTTTATATTACATAATCTTCATGGGCATAATCATCGTTCATTTTCCCTTCTGACCTTCCTGATAATACTTTTATAATAAAAAGAGGGACGCTCGGAAATAAACAATTTTAGATGAATTCAGCATATGTTGTCTGCAGGCTAATTTGCTCTTGGGATCTTTACCACTTTGGCCAAATAGTGACTAACACCTAGGCTCGACAAGCCCAGGAATACAGAACGTCATTACTGCCTTATCTTTGGAGATGGAGCGAGGTGTCAATGACACTTCTGCTGCATGCAGGCAGCAGCTGAGCTGCGAGATGTCCTGGCACACAACGCAGACTTCTTGGCCAGAGCTTTGCAGCCCAACACCCAGAATCTTTACCTTATAATTACAGGAATAATTACTGCATATATGGGTTTCAAACTGTACTAATTTTTAGCCTGTTTCATTTGCATGCTGTTTTTATAGCTAAACATTTATTCTTTGTCTCTTTTTCGAAGAGGTCTTTAAATAAAACCTTCCTATTTCTTGCAGAATAGAAAAATGAAATATTTGTGGTACAAAAATTATATACTTAAATACTCTATTTCTGTCCTGCTAGGCGACATAAAGCAGTGTGAGAAATGTCTGATAGGCTAAAGACAGGAATAATGAAGAAAACAGTCAGTCTGACTATGACGTTCTTCACAGAAAATTTAAGAGCTGAAGAAACCAAACAGCACCACAAACCAAAGCTTATTAATTTTGTAAGCTTCATCATTGTTTGGCTCAACAAACTAACATATTAAGTGTTAATTAAGGACTCTTATGTTGCAGGTTTTGTCACATTTGACAGAGCCAAGCTGGCCATTTCCCCTGTTACCAGGCTCTATGCTAAACAAAGTTAATCTACCTGAATCCTACTGAAGCTTTAAATTTAACTGATAGATGAAAACGTGGTAACAGGATCTCATCCACAACTTCAGACATGAAGTTAAATCATATTTTGCCAGGTACCATTTCTGTGATTTTAGCTGCCCGACCATTTGTAATTTGTATTGATCCATGCCAAACTGGACTTACTGTAGATTTTTTGTGTGAATTCAAACCTCCCCAAGCAAATCTGAGTCAACTCTGTGTGCAGTGGCAGTGCCATTAAAAATCTCAAGGTCTATGACTAGAAAGAAAGAAAATATGATCTCCAAAAGTCAAACAATTTAAGTTCATTGTCTTAATTACTTTAAAATTACAAATATTTTTATGTTTCTTAAAATTTCAAAACTTCTTGATTAGCAGAAAACAGATTTTATTTATCAATCTTTTTTTCTATTTTTAACTTGATGTTAATATGTGTCCATTCTTTGGATTGTTGTGGTTCAGTAACATTTAATGCAGGGCAAAATTGTCTGTTTATTTGCAGTTTATGCATCAGAAACTGTTGGATAAACAACATTTTTCAGAGATGTTGCAATTAAATTTAGTTCTTTTCAATGTTATTTATATATTGCCAAATCACAACAGCAGTTGCCTCGAGGCATTTGCAGAGAATAAAGATAAGATAAGAAACACTGGAAAATTGTCCGATTGCATCATTTGTGTTTCTTTGGCTGACTTTTGCCTATGTTGGGTCACATATAGTATTCATTTAAACTCAGCCTGATTTTTTTTTTACCAATTATCCAAATCAGTGTTAAACTAAGGTATCAGTTATGTCCTTTTGCCACCAAACAACAAATTCTAGGAAGAAAGCAACTTCTAGCTAACATAGCTATGGGCTAATTACCCTTTGCTTAAATTAGCAGATTCATGGCTAACTACAATCTTCATATGCTGCCCTTACAGTATGTGGAGTTTTTAGCCCTGTGTTTGTCGTGCTGGGATTTGGTTTTTGTTAAGGTGAGGGATTAGTGGAGTACCTCTGAGCTAACATTTGCTACTGTTAAAGCATAGTGTCAAAGCAACCATCTTTTACAAAGTTATCCTACAATCATCAGGCAATGTTAGAGTATTCAGCTCTCGTCTTTGTTTCTGCTCTGTATCTGCCATATCTGAAATTATCCACTATCCGAGTGCCCCTCTCTGCTGGAGATCAGAGAGACAGAGGGTTCATAGAAAACCTCTTCACCTTCTCCCTTCACCCCTCCTTCTTTCCTCCATGTGTACCTGCAGTACTGGGCTGCACTGCATCACGGGTGCAGCTGAGGCCATGCCAAAACCCAATTTGGAACGTATCCAACACTTCATTGGAAAGTAATGGTTTTCACTGAACTGAGTTATGACCAGCTGTTTGCAGACAGTCTGTGACATACTGATGGAGCAGAACACCGTATGTTGCTTTCCAAATCAAATGATACAAGGAGTGTGACAGTGTGGAGAAACATCTGTCATTAGCAATTTTCAGCACGCTCCACTAATTCTGGACAAAATACGCCTAATGAAGTTACTGCAGGAAACTTCAAATATTGTCAGTGCAACAAGGCCATAAGAAGCCAGTGCTCACCAAGGCCTGTAATCTGATTCATTTGTTGTGAGAAAAATACAGAAGGAGGAGGGTAATTGTTTTTGATCACGATGTTTTTAAATGCAAATCACAAAGATTCTTCTTTAATCCCGGAACAAAAACCCAAGAAATCAAGGACGAGAGGGTGGCTGGCTCGCCTTCACTGATGTCCTCTCCCTTGTAGTGCGGCTTTATACATGCCGTTTCCATATGGGAGAACACAAAGGCTTTGATGAGCCTGGTTATCAAGTCGCCATATATACAGTACATGAAACTGATGATCGCTTGTGTTCTGTCATCTGCAGAATGAAAGGCTTGGTTCACGGTAAAAAGGACTGCGTTTCTATCCAAGTTATCCCACAGGTTGTTCCTTCAGTGAATTGAAAATGTGTGAATAAGAAAATTAAATCACTAAGAAATAAGCATATACATATATGTATACTTTATTTAATTTATTTTAATTATATGTTAATATTTGGGCCACGACAAACCACAAATAGGGTTTCTTCCTCAGTGAATGACAGCTTGATACTGACTTGAAATGTATACTATAAGTCTAGCACTAACAATATTCATTTGGCTTCCCCGTGTTTGCCAGTTTCCAAGAACTGTTCTCAATTTATTCAGACTTTGCTGCAAGGATGAGAGGGTTTGTGACAGGCAGCTCTGCTGAAAGTGGTCCTCTCCTCCAGAACAGTTGTTGTAGTGAGAAGTGTTAGAGACGGGTGGGCGTCTGGACCCAAGTATGCTGCTCAAACACGAGGCCTGTGTCTATCTGGCAGCAATCTCCTGGCGGCAGAAGGGCTATAAACCCGCCTGTGTTAATTCTGCCGTAATTATCATGGGTGCCACATGTTATGCAGGATGTCCTACCACTGCAGAGCCACTCAAAAGTTTGCAGTGAAATCCTTCCACACTGCTGCTTAAAGCTGTGGCAGACGAGCGGATGCAGAAGGTGACAGTTGGCCATTGTGATTAGAAAGGGCTGCTCCTGGAGCCCTGCCCCATATCTCATTTCCTGTCGTGGCCCTTTGTAATGATGTGTTTTATGCGGTGCATGTTGGTGAATAACTGGCTGCATTGAGATGACAATAATCACCCATAATGCCCCCAGGGAGGGGGAGGCCTCTCTCGGGGACAACATTAGTCATAAATATGCAAAACGGCTGCTGTCCTTTATCGCACGCTACCTCACAAACACACTTTGTTTCAGTTCAAGGTTGATCTAACTGTATTCTTCTATTTGAAAAAAACCCTCAAACATATAAGTTACCATTAACAGAAGTTGATAAAATCTGATAGCAAATGTGACAGTTTTCGTGTTACTGAAAATCCGAGGATTTTATGCAAGGATGCATAAAGCCCTACTGAGTTCAACCAGAATAAGAATTTTCACTTGGCTGAGCACTTAAATAGTCCACCGCTGATCAATTGCTACCATTACCATTACCCATCACTCTCAGCTTCAGTGGGAGCTCCTCTCCACTGCTTCATCTTGAGTCCCTGTATCCCCCAAGAGAGGCACAAGCAGCCCCTCTCAGCCTGCCTTGGCCGTGCTTTGGCAGGACTACATGGTTTAGCACCCTGAGAAATCACACACTCCCCCCCCTCCCCCAGTCGCTGTAGAAGGCTTTGTGTCTCTCCCATCGTGACCTTCTCCCACTCCTGCACTGCCGACATCCATCTGTCAGAGAATGCTTTCGTCCTGTTGTCCTGTGATTCTGACAAGATCACCCACGTGCTCCCATCTTGTTACCCGTTTACAGGGAGACAAGCAGCTCGTGCAGCCTTTGTTTCTTAAACCACGCAGTAAACTGAAGAACAACGCTCTCTAAAATATTTGCATGAGCATGCGCATAATCAAACTGCATAGAGTCCTGTCTGGACAGTAATAGCATCCACTCCGTAATATCACCGATAGTAAAATGAAGCCCTCTGTTTTATCCTCTCAGCACTCTAATGAGTATTAACATACCCTCCTGTTTCCAGGAGGAGTTAGAGCAGGGCAGTGACATCTAGACATGTCTGTCAGGTTAGTGGACGTCTCCCCTCCCTAAATCTGCTGACGTTGATTTGTGAGCATAATGCCTGATTATAGGATGGCTGACAGATAAATTTTATCAAAATTAAGGCACAATTAAACATTTCATCTTTGCTAATTGCTGGCTGTAGATTTGGCAAGATGACCATGTGCTGTAGGAAATCAGCAACCATAACACATTTTAATGGGGCACAGCTGTCTTACAGCTTGGTAATATTTGCACAGTGCACCAGAACTGTAATTTATGAGACAGAAAGAGGGGGAAAATCTGCATTGGATTGAGTGCCAGAATAGATTTTGAATTTATATTCTTTAATGAGGTTTGGATTTGTTGCTGATGGTTGTTCTGCATTTAAGATCTATGCAGATGCCGTGGCATCTTGGACGACACTGTCGCTGTTTGTATTTCCTAAAATAACCTTAATGTTGTATCTTGCAACTTTGCACCCGCGCCTTTCAGATTTCTTTTGAGAAGCTCACCGCAAGAGAGGAAGGTGGCTGGTTTTTGAGCATGCAGCCTGGGCAGACTTGATGGGTTCACGCTAAAGTAATCAGCCCCAGTATTCACTTCTGCCAACAAATAAGCCTGGGAAATTCACCAAAATGTGGGAACAGCTTGGGAACAGATTGATGCAGAAGGGTGAAAAAGGCTGAGACTGAGTGTGTGCTGAAATGGGTGTGTATGTGTGTATATGCTCTCAGTGCTAATTCCAACGCAAACAAGAGGAAGCTTCTTCTAAGTAACTCAGCTCTGGTGTGCTCCAATGGTATGTCTCCAGTGGGGTCTACCAATGCCTCTTCAATTACATGGAAGTTTGGCCACCAAATCCCCTATAAAACATACCCAGCGCATTGTGAGGAATATGAATTTTACGATTTCCACACTGAAATGATCGATGTTTATCTGAAAGTAGCTGCTTTGTGTAAGAATTTTCACTTCAGCAGGGCCTGGATGTTAGCAATGCTCCATCAGTGTGTTTGTCTCATACAGAGGCGTAGTCCTTACTAGGAAAATAGTACCATTCTTTAAATGTATTTGACTGGATGGTGGCCTGCCATAGCAAAATGACTGATTGACTTTAAAATATATTCATCTGACTTAACTGATATCATCCCATCACGTGGACCGGGCAAAAACTGACGAGGGTTGGGGTGGACTGCGCTGGCATGCTGCGGGCTTTGTTTGGTTGGAGCCCGCGGAGGTTAATTTAACTGCTGTTTCCCGGGTGACACCTTCAGTCTGTGACAGGCCTGCAAGGGCTGGGTGCTTGTGGCACTTTTCATGATACCCCACTGATCTGCAGTTGGGTCCAGTTCAGGTGCATCTCAGCACAGTAAACTCCCTGAAGGCCCTGGTGACCTTCTTTTATGAGTGATTATGCTCATATTTACTGTAGTGATATTAAATAGTGACACATGGTCGTTTAGCTTGTCAGCTGATGATTTTATATGTGAAATTTCAATAGGAAACAGACATAAGCTTAAGGTGTCGTGCTTATGTGTCTAAAAGCATTCCAGGAGCTATTTCTTTTTAATTAATACACATTAAGATGGGTTTACAGTAATTTTTAAAGTTGTCTTGCTTTGATATGATCAAAGTCATATTGCAGGCTCTGGCTGCGGAGAGTTTCTGCTTTGCTCTGAGCTGAAATATGACCACAGGCTGGCATACAGTATGTCAGTTTGTGCACCGTGCTGGAGACTGACGAGGGGGCTCACCCTCACAGATAGCCGGCTGTTGTCCTAAAACTGCAGCACATTGCCGTTATTGCTCCAGGACAGAAAATCAGGGACAGCAAAGGACAATGAAGTACATTTGTCTACTGACAGCAACCCACTCTTAACAAACAAGCACTGAAATTCAGAGGACTTCAGTCACACAACGGAATTATGCAGATTTTTTTGTGTGGTGATACGCTACAGTGAAGGTTTTGAAGCATTATTTATGCAGGGGAGTGTTTCTACAGTCATTAGGTCAGCTATGCGCTTCAATAGTGCATCTTTGCTGAGGGAATCCAAACATTACATTAGATGTAATTGAGAGAAATGAAGCCATGCTTCAAGCAGTTAAGCCTTTTGCATTAAAGCATACACTGAAATGCTCTTTGTTAATCTCTGATCAAGTGGGATATTACCTCTCATGAAGAGCTTAGTAATGCTCATTAAGGCATTACACAGTAAATGCCTGAATAATTATGAATTCCATTTTGCCTCCCTATATAATCACACAGTTTACCAAACAATGAATGGCATTAAAGTGAATGAACTTTTGGCTTCTAAAGGAGCATGACAAATGAGTGGTGACGTTACACATGTCAGTTTTTAATCCTGAACATACTCTTCACCCTCCTGGTCATGCAGTACATATGTCAGGGATAGGGACAACAGCCTCCTGCCAATGTCTCATACCAGGCTGAATCTGTTTGAATCAGACTCATGCATGAATGGACATTTGTGCACGCAGACTTTATTGCGCAGCATAGTGCTCTGATTATTTTATTATGACAATTTCCAGGCACACACACGGATGCCTCTTTATAGGCACTTATTAGTGTTGATCACCGGCCCATGTGGTCACACAGCTTTTTTCCACGATCCTGCAGGATACTGTTGCTGTATTTTATAAAGGTGTGACATTGACACCATATGTCAGTGCTCCTAGAAGTCACACATTAAATGACAATGTCTATTACATGACAATGAATACCACCAACAGCCATCCCACCTAACATTTTGCCACATGCCATATTTTCCTATTATTCAGGATTAGAAACAGGTGTTTGTGTGTGTATGCATGTGTGTGTGTGTGAGTGTGCAGATGTATTAACACAGCCATCGAATGCCCTGAGTAGATCTGTATTTGTTTTTTTGACAAGTGGTCCTGTGTGCTATGTGCGTGCTTATGCGGGTATGTGTGCGTGACAGCTGAAGAAGAGGACTGTATTTGTGGAGGAACAGCATGGCTGCAGAGAGGAGTGGAGATCCTGAGGGAGGCCTAATGGTTCCACTCCTTCCTGCACAGAGATAAAGACTCATAATAAGCGTGTATGCTCACCATCTGGCCCTGTGCATGTGGCCCTTATGGAGGCGAAAGCAGCACAATCTGTAAACGATCAGGAGCCATGGCGCTCCCCCTAGAGAGGCCGCCATGCAATCAAGGTGACAGATGGCAGCACCACTGCTGTGGCCTCATGGAGGAGATCAAAATCACCTTCAATAAACTCTGACTGGAATGGGCACAAGCCCCTCAAAAAGTCAGTTTGTCAGTCAAACTGTGGCAGCTTGCTGAAACAGGGGGAACACACAGCGGTCCGTCCGTCCACCGCCTGATTTCCATATTTTCCATCTGACTGAGCCTGAACTGTGATCTTTCTCCAGTTGTCCTCTCGACTCGTGCCGGCGTGGGCAAGCTGGCTGCCAGGACGAGCAATGCTACTGGGGGAAAATTGAGAACATGATGCTGCTAATGTGGGACAATATCAGCCGATGGTGGTAGTAAGACATTAAATAACTGACTCGTAATCTATTTTTGACACGACAGGACCCCCCGTGATTTGCCTCTATGTGCTTATCTAACTATAGATTTACTCACACACAGGCAACCACACAAAGCCTGACACCACTTTGCAGCATATAATACAACTCATTATTGTAAAATAGCCTTACAGTGCGAGGAACATTTGTCCTGAATTCCTTCCCTCTGATATTTTTTTGTTTAAGCATCTGATGAAGCAGCATGGTCCGGCCTCCGCACCTTGCCTGCATGTGCGCGTTTGTGTCCTGAGCATGGAGACAGAAAATGCTTGGGAATGCTATTTCACACATCCCCTTCATCTGATGTGCAGCTTCTGTCAGTGATGTGAGAAAAACAGCCTGACTCTCCAAGCTTTTTTTGCACCAGTGCAAAAGTTCAAAATTGAAAGCCATCTGTTCAAAAAAAAAGAAAAAAAGAAAGAAACTAATCTAGGCAGGGAGAGCTGCTTCCAAGACGGCCCTGATTGGATACGTTTCTTGTCTTTGAACTCCTTGCCACACGGTTCACAATCAGCTCAGGATATTGTCATTTGCAAAAATGTTGGGCAAAAACAAACCCAGTCAGTCTTTCCATTAGTACTAGATGTTTCTGCTATGCTTTTTGAGCTTTGCTTTTGAACATTGCTCTGCCTTTATCTTATAAATTCAGCTGTGGGCACTTTTATTGTACATAGTATATCTGGATCGGGGTCCTAACCATCTTCACTCTTTAGTTCTAATAAAATGTGAGGCCTTAAGTACTTTCACAGAAAATCAATTGTCCTCTCTTCCACTGCTGCCCTTAAGCACTCACTTAGTTAATTGCCGCACTTATTTGATTAATTGGATGTGTTCCATTGTAGTCTCTCTTTACCTCCTATGTTTTATAGAGGTGTTTCAGAGTACTCTTAATCATCCACTTTTAAACATCTTACCAATGTTAAATATGTGCACTTTAACTAATAATTAGATCAATTACACTAATTAGTTTCATAAGTTGAACTGTAAAACACTGAAGTGGCTTTTATGTCTCATATATAGAGTGTGCTATCTTTGTGACTCCAGTTTTAAATCTGCGACCTGTGGCTGGTTTGGACGTTGTACGAGAACATCAGAGCTCTCATCAGGTCATCACGCTTTAGGTTAAAATAATAATACTTAAAATTCAGCTAATCTCAGTTGGTTTTATTTTGCTGATAAATATCAGCTGTAAGATTAAAGTCCATAAAGCAGAATTATGTCTGATACTGTTGATGTGCTTCATACTGACTCCTACGTAGCTAAGTTCTAACTATGGCTCTGTATAGTAACCAGTTATTGATCCCTTATTTATTCCATAATTTATTCCAACATTTTTGCACTCTGCACCATTGCAGAGATGTTGCTATTGTCTGTACTGAAAAAGAAAAAGACTGAAAAAGACAGCCTTAAAATAGGTATACTTTTTAGTTTTGCAATTAATTGTAACACAAAGTGACAAACCATCAACGACACACTGACACTTTGTCACACGGTGGGGTTGGCTGTCCCTATACCTATCATAGGGTTTCAGTAAAAAATTGTGATTTTTTTGAAAAAAGTCCAACTTTTTAATTTATTTACTCGTTTTTAGATATAGAAATCAGTAAGTTTAAAAGTAAACACCACCTACTGGCTTTGTGTTTAAAATGTGAATTCGAACAAGTGAAAGTTATTGTTACTTATGAGCAGAGAAATTAGGGGATTTACAGCGTTTTAATAACGTAGCCTTTAATAAAGCCACATAAAAGGCCGAGAACAGATTCCACACTCCTCTGACTCTATTTTAAACTGAAGTACCATTGATATAATTAAAAAATGGCAGATGTTCCCTGTATCTTTAAAAAATTAACAATCTTTATGTGCAATATTTTCCAACTGGTAATTTGGATAATAGTGAGCAGATGAAACATCGATATCAAACTGACTCTAAACTTCTCTCCATTCTAGATGCATGCTTTATTATTCAGGTGAGGAAAGTTTGTTGCTAGTTCTGATCTAACAACTCTGTGCCTCACTCAGAGTAATAGGAATCAATTATGACAAAGGTATATCTTTGGACTGCCAGGAGTACAGTCTTTCTGAGATTAGTTTTAGCAGGCAACACACTGAAGCCATACTTATTTGGGATGGCTGTTGGTGTATGGCTCAACACAAACCATTTAGCCAACAAAGAAACAAAACTTATCTCTGCCTTTACATGCCTAGCTGTTAAAACATATCTCATACTCAGGGGTTTGGATTTTTAAGGACCAGTGAGATAACAATCGCCTCTTGATAAACATTTGACTTTAACTTGCTAGTAAAATCAAAGCTATTACCTTCAGCTTTTTAATAAGTGTCCTTTTTTTAATGACTAATATTGTGTGAACTTTTAATACAAAAACAACAACATTAAAAATAACTCTGACCTATGAAAATAGCACACCGATGAGAAAAAAACACAAATAGCAAGGTTAAGTTTGACCAATCCTTCCACTTTTCTTTTGAAGGACTGGGAGTGGGCGGGGCTTGTCAATTAGCTCACCGTTTAGCCAGAGCATAGCCATTTTTATGTTTTCTGAACTTCTGGTTGGAATAAGTTTATAAAAATGTCTCTTAACAGCAGAGACGTTTTTATTTTTGTGTTTTTTCTGCAACATGATAAAGTCCCGCTTAGTTACAGCAAATACCAGGTAGTCCAGGTAAGCCAAGTTTCGACTATGCACTGCTGTCGTTCTCACGCCTGCTTCAAACGTGTATCTCAGATAAACACTCTTCTTTTTTTTCCAAGACTAATACACATTTAGATTTTTTTTCCTATTAAATACAACCTCCCGTTCTTCTCGCCTCTTTTTACGCATATGTGTCGTTTAAAGTGGAGCCCATATTGTATAAAAACATTACTGAACTGTCCATGAGCTTCTGGCAAGGACAGTAATGTTTTGGCAGAGTTCATGGGACGCTACGTGTTTATCATTGTAATTGAAGGGTTTCTCTTTTGATGCTGTAAGCATTTTACTTGGCATTTGTCAGAGTTTTTGTTTATTCTGCAGTGTTTCTGCTATACTTTAGTTTCATGAAATAATGCATTTTGCACAAGGAGTACAGTTATGTGCATGCCTATTACCTTCTTCTGTAGGTACTGCTGAGTATTTTGCATGATGACAAGAGGCTGTAAAACACAAACAAGCTCATGTTTCCTAAGGCCCTGCTTGATCAGAGGCTCATGCCTCACATCCTGTAAGCCTGCCTATGAAAATGCAAGTGTTTTTGGTTGGATCTAACAATATGCAAAATAGTCTTCCACCTCGCTTCTCCACTTGCTTGCCTGAAGTCTACTCCCACAATGCCTTTGGACACAAGCCCCACTCATTTATATGTTTTCTTGTTACATGGAGGGAGCAACTCTGCTGGTTGCAGGTCCACACTGCTGAAATTTGTGTGTTTTGTGACTCACAGTTTTTTGTGAATCAGGAGGATTGCTTGGACAGGGAACTGTTTTCAAGAGGTCATAAAAGAAAAAGTCAGAGCACTTCAAAAAATCCACAGTGCCTGGAGCACATTGGACACTGGCAAGTGCTTTCTGTTAAAACTAAACAAAACTAAACACAACATTTAGATTAATACTTGTTTGGGAGTTTTGATTGTACTTGAAATAGTAGAATGAGTGAAGTTAACATGATCATTGTGGGTCTGCTTCACTCTCTGTGTGTATGTGTGTGTGTGTGTGTGTGTGTGTGTCTCACAGTGAGCTCTGCAGATGAGCAGAGGATTAACAGGCACATGTGCACACAGTGAAACAGAGTCAATGAGAGCAGCAAACCAGCAGCAAAGACTCTCACGCTGAGCTGAAGTGAAAAGATAGAGCAAAGACAACATCCTTTGATTTGACTGGTGTTGTCAGCAGCTAATAATGTGTTGCCCATGTTAGATGAACCTTGTTCTGTAATTGCCAGCTCTGACAAGTTGGCCTTGCCCCTCATGTTGTCAGGATTTGATCCACTAGTTTGATACTGTGAAACCCTATCTGTCTTTTTAAGTGGGTTTTTTTTTTTGTTTGTTTGTTTTTTTAGGGCTGTCTTTGGTGCAGCCTTGGCTGTGGTGTTCACTGCCCGTTTCTCTCAGGATGTGTCATTAAAAACCCCCAACAACAACAAAAAAGCATGAGAATATGTTAACATGTTAAGAGCGTGGAGGCAATCCTTAAGAGAAATGTTCAGTAACTGCCAGCTGGGTTTGTTTCAGCAGGCGATCCACTTGACCTCAGAGCAGGAGCAGTGTTGGTGCTAGCAGATTAATAAAGCAAAGTATCATCAGCTGCAGCGGTAGCTAATAGACCTTTCTCAAACCAGACATTTTGTCTGCTTTGGGGAGAGCATAGGTGGGATTAATGATGGCTCAGTTGCATTAAGTGTCCCTGTCAGCCATGACAGTTAACCAGCATGCACAAAAGCATGACCTCCTCTAAGTAGAACGCAGCCCTCATTAATAGACCCGAGGTTTCCCTACTGTGACAAAATGTCTGGCATGAAATAGATCAGCGCAACCCCTAGACAGTACAGAAGGCTACAGTGCAACACAGCCACTGATACATGCACTAACGATGAAGCCAGGACTTGTTTTCCTTTGCGATTGTGTCTGAACCCTGTCTGGCTTTCAGAACCACACATTCCCTTCAAGATTTAGTGACAGAATGTAAAGAAGGGGCAATTGGGTTAAACCTTAGTGTGAATTTTGGCTTTGAGGCCGTCTTATGATTGGCTTAAATCACACTGATTCATGAGTGAGCTCGCACATTTCCCATCGCTTTGTCAGATGAGGATTTTAATTTGAGCCTCACCTGATGGATGCTAGTAATTTATGCTGATTAGAAATAAAGCGTCATATTTTCTTTTATCTTCCCCCACCCATCTCAACAGAAGAAGACTTTTTTTTTTCCAGAACGGCACAGGGAGAGCAGTTGATTAGTTGTAATGTGACCGCTGTACCCCACAGGCTGAAATTTATGTCCTCCATTTGAAGTGTGGCTGCGCGTGCTGTATACATCAGGTTTGTTAATGAAATTTGTCGCCAGGAGGGAGTTGGTGGCGGCGGTCGTTGGGCGCTTTGGCACATAATCGTGTGAAATCTAACCTTTCAAACATCAAGTCAGCACAACTTTAATTGTAGCATTTATATTATCCACATCAAAACATTACACAGTGTATTACTTTATGGATTATTGCTGTCAGACTGTTGTAGAAGGAATTAAATTACCAGTGTTTTATTTAATAATTTCCCTGTTTGCTTTAAATGCTACACAGCCACGTTAGGAAAAACCGTTTGTTTCACAGGGGCCACATCAGGAGTGTCACGGTGTGGCAGCACTACCTGTGCACTGTGTGTGTGTGTGTGTGGATGAGTGGTAAAGTGAGGTCAGTACTGCTCTGCTCTAACATGTGGACCTGTGTATGCTGCTGTCCTCTCCATCCTGTCTGTGAGTGCATGACTGACAGGTGTCAGGCTTGTCATAGCAATCCAGGCTGCTGTGGGTGAGATGTTTGGGGACAGTGAGAGATGGAGGCAGTGGAGGAGAGGGATGGCGAGAGAGTCTGTCATTTCACTCAGGCTTTTCTCTTTTATGACACGCATCCTCAACCCCGTATTGTCTATCAGTATCAGCAGATGACTGACAAAGGAACTGCTCAGCTACAGACAGATACACATCGGGACTGTGTTTATGCCTGCGCCTGTGTGTGTGTGTCTTTGAACTTTCATGGATGAATGCAGGAGTTGACGCATTAAAAACAATGGCATGCCCTCACTTTGCGAGATCAGCATATCCTCACATCCTCGCAGTTATGATGAGACCTTGCAGTTTGTGCACAAAACACCAAACAACTGTGCCTGCTGCCTTTCCGCTGCCTTCACCCCTTTGCACTTGCTTCAGCCTGACCATCAAAATGCTGACTGCTTTCCAAAAACTTGATTTCACAAATGGAAAAACAGCATCTGCTTTCCTACAGCTTCACATATGGCAGCCATAACTTGCTCATATTAACTGAAGCAGGTAAGCAGGGTAGGGGGTTGGCCCCTGGGGAACTTGAACAGAGGGCCTGGGCCTGGAGACTGTAGGGCCACTCTGCAGCAAGGACCCACACTTGTCCAGAGCCAGATGAACCTGCATATGAAATGAGGCCACAGAGAGCTGGCGACCATGAACATGGAGAAAAGTGGAGGTTGTGCATCTGCTATGGTTATTTTAGTAAATAACCAGGGAATATAGATTAACTCATTAGCAAATTTAATTTAAATTTGAACACCTATCATTCCCACATAAAGATTGTTTGCACAGAAGTAAAACCACTAATATTTATGAAAAATATTAGTGGCTTTAAATCTTTTAAACCCAGCATCTGTGACGGGATAGGATAGATTGTAAAATCACTCCTCAAGAGTCCTGTGCTTTATTTATGGAGCCATAATCTTCAAGATCATGCTATATTAAAAAGATTTGAAGCTAGCTGCTGAAACATAAAGTGAAGGAAACTGTTTACTGAGGTCATAAAAACAGATAAACATTAGAGTCATTCTCTTCTAGACAGTCGAACTTATTTTTACAACTAGAGGAATCGCATCCTCCGCTCGTGAGTTTGAGGAATTTCTGCATTGGCTTCTCTTTTCAGCTCCAGAAGCAGCATCCATCTTTAATATACAGTCTGTTGTTTGAAGGTTTTCTTGTCATTGTAAGATCAGGGCTTTAAAAAAACATGTTGTCCTTCGAGTATAGTGTCTAATTGTGCCCTTGCAGACATTTCATAATAAAACAACTAACATATTTTGAAAAATTAGCATGTTGGCTATGTTTGTGCTCTGACTGATTTATAGTTGATGTTATGGTTCGGTCAGTTAGGTTAGATGCAGATGTTTATAAAGGTGCTGTCAAACTGGTCCTATGAAATCATCCAAATTTAATCAGATTAAATTTAATCAGATTCTTTGTTTCTTTTCCATTTTTATTTATTTATTTTTGCATGGTGAAATCATGCCAGCTGCACAGAGGAAGGTTTGGCTGTATTGAGTGCAAGGACGGTGACAGAGGTCAGTAACAGTGTTTGAAGCTGTTTAATTAACAGCTAGCTTTGTGAAAAGCTGCTTCCAACCTGCTAGCCACACTAAATGCTCATAGTTTATGGTTATGTTTACAACCTGGGCTCGTTTCTGGCGTCTGCTGCTTTTTTTGCCAAGCCACATGACTAAAGTTGTTAGGCAAATTTTAACTGTTGCGCTTGCTCTAATGTAACCAATTCTGTTTTATGTGTAGTTGTCATTTAGTTGTCAGGAGTCTCGTCTTTCTTCCCTCTGGTCTGCTCTGGTCTCCCGGTGGCCTTACCAGTGATCGCAGCATGACAGATCGTCCTTGGGGAGTAGGGAGCACCGTTTATAACCTTTTTGGTGTCAGTGCCTCCTGTCTGCTGTAATTTCCACCTAACTGCTTTACCTGAAACACTTACCCCGCGCTTACCCAAACTATGCAGATATTGGAGATCTATTATGCACATAGGGTTAATAAGATATGGCAGAGTGAGTGGTGGCAGAAAAATACATTTTTAGCCCAGGATTCAGGATTTCAACTTTTATGCATGTCTTATTGTCTTACATGTGCTCTCAGACCCATGAATTGTAGATTAAATAATGCGGTGAAATCATTACCAGTATCTGCCTGTAGGCCACACAGAGTAGAAATTTGTAATGATTGCTAATTGCCTTGTTAGTATGAAAACAAAAGCAGCATTTTTTTTTCTCATGCTGAAGGGCTAAATTACCAGGAAACAAACAAGTGGAGGGGAACATGTGAATAAGGATGTTTTTACATGAGCATCTGTGGATACAGCTGCTGCTTGCTCTGACCATCCTGCCTTCTCCTCTCTGCTTCTCTCAGGCTCAAACAAACAAAGCCAAACAAGACAGCATCCTCATGTGCCTATTTTTGGGTAAGT
Source organism: Pelmatolapia mariae (assembly GCF_036321145.2). Taxonomy (NCBI): domain Eukaryota; kingdom Metazoa; phylum Chordata; class Actinopteri; order Cichliformes; family Cichlidae; genus Pelmatolapia; species Pelmatolapia mariae. Next base: position 20,185,535 of record NC_086235.1, on the reverse strand, counting down.
GTTGTAATCTACAGGCCGAGTTTTTTATGACATCAGTTCGTGGCTTTTTTCTTCTTCTGGTGAGCAGATAAAAGCCGTCACGATGTACCAGGGTAGCAAGTCTCCTCTGTTTTATGGGTTTGTTTTTATGTTTAGAGCAAGTATAGTGCAATGTTACCACTACTGTATCTTCTGCTAATGATGGAGGCAAACAGCACCCTGGGTGTTTCTTTCCTCTTCAGTGAATCACAATTTCTGCTCTGATTAAACACACTCGCTTGTTTCCACTGTCTTTTACCCCAAATCTTCCCTGTGCCTTTCTTCATCGCAAGAGAACTGTGTTTACCTCGGCAGTCACCTGCTACTGCGGGAGGCAGAATGAGATTCAGGGGCCTTTTGTCCCAATCAGCTTTTCCTATCAGGCTAAATGCTCCCCAGAGACTGGGCTTATTACCTGACACAATTCCCAGAGTAGATAAATAGCTGCCCATGTCACGAGTCGAACCCTGCTTGTGGGGGCTGGGGGTGTGAGTGGTAGACAGACAGCTTGGGGCCCCAAGAGATGAAGGGAGCCCACAGCCTTATTGACATTTTAATCAAAAACAGTTAGCACTGAATCAGACTGTTTGCAGGCAGCGAAGCAGGGAGGCTTTTCATCCGGACCTGTTGAAAATATGCAAGGATTGAAATGCAGACCTTGCTGACATACAATTTACCTGCTGTCAGTCTGTATGGGCCTGTTTTATCACGAGGGCTTGTTGTGATGTCTCCCACACCGACTCTCCCCACTCACCCACCCTTTGCATCTTCTGCCACTTGTTTTAACCTCAGCTACGTAAAGCTGCACGCTTGAGTGTTAAACCTGCGTGCAGTTGTCTTTCAGGCTGATGAGTCTGTGGAGAAGTATTCTGAGGCCATCATTTTTTAACTATAGAGAAATCCTGTGATCACAGTCTCTGAGGACAGCATCATTTAAAGGCTCTGCTTTGCAAAGAGACCACAGAGGTTCTTGGAGTTATTCGGCTGATTATGTCTGAGTGGTTGGACGCCTGCTATAACCTTTTTCACACATTTTGACATATTACTGATAGCATTAATAATGGCTCGGTTGTACTCAAGCGGTACTCTAAGCCATGAAAATGTGATAGTGACTCAGCGTCAACTTATAATAACCTATGAAAATTGTTTTTGCATACTTGAGTTGGTAACGGGATGTAATTCTCATAGCTTTCAAATATCAGGCTGAGTACAGGTTTGATAAGAATGAGTGTGACTTTTGTGTGCACATATGTGGCCTTTAAATGTGAGTGACTTCATCAACAACAGCAGTGTTTGTTGTAACATGAACTGTATTGATGTTTATTGGTTCCATGGTCAAAAGTAGCCTTCTGACTGTAACATCCACAGCACTTTGCTAGATTGAAACTTGGGCTTTGTCTTTGACTTGTAGTTTGTCTATTGTTTATTAGTAAAAAAGTAACAAAGTTTCATGCCATCTCCTCCCTTCCCATCAATCCTGATGTGCATAATACAGAAATTTACACTGGGACAGGTTAACATTAGTAATAGTGCGCTCTCCTGATTTATTGGTTCTTTATTATCAATGCTGACAAATTGAAAAACAAAAGATTTTTGTCATGACTTTTTCTTCTGCTCTGGTTTTATTCTGTGTTTATAGTTAATAAAACTGTTATTCTGACACTGAAAAGCTCTGTAAACCTTTTTTTCCACACTTAAACTTTGAATTCAAGAATTTCAAAAAGAACTGGATTGATATTTTTATTGGTAGTTGCCAATAAAATCCTATAAATATCTATCCACGGTTTTAACTTGACGCTTTTTTTAATTTATTTTTTTTAGACTTTTTAGATCATGAGGTATCCATGTGGCAATGGGATGCCGTCTTCTGGGACAGTTTTGTCTATAATTTGTAGTTTTGTCTGTGGACACAACCACAGAGGGGTTGAAATGAAACAATTAAAATCCATACTTGTAACTTTTATTCGAAGAGTTTCATCACTATTTTGCATTAACTGTTTAGGAATTACAACCATTTTTTTTTTAAATGCATAGCTCTCAATTTTCAGAGGCCTAAATTCAACTTGACAATTGAGCGGCAAACAGTTATGTTGGCCAGGTGAAGCCTGTTATTTCATGACAGATGAAGCTGACATAATAGTTGAAGTTAATTCAAAATGTTGAATTTTTATTTAATATCTTTCCACTAGAATGTTAAATACATGTCCCCAAGCGATATCAGTGTAAGTCTGGGAAGCAGTTATTAGGCTAAAAAAACAAAAAAATCAGAGAGCAAAGATTTGAACAATCTGGTGCATTCCTGCCAGCTCAGGAAATTCAAAAGGTCTGAAAGACAACAGAAGAAAACTAAAGCGCATGATGACAGAATTATTTCCATGGTTAAGAAAAACAACCTCACAAAATATGACCAAGTTAAGAAGACTCTCAAGGAGGAAGGCATACTGTTGTGATGCTCTGCAATCAAACAATGCTTTCCTGAATATAAATACAGAGCTTTTACAACAAGTTGCAAACCACTAGCTACACTCAAGACGAGGAAGACCAAATTAGACTTTACCAGAAAACATCTAAAAAAAAGTCTCCATGGTACTGAAAATCTTTTTCAATAGACGAAACCAAGATCAGCTTGTACGAGAATAATGGGAAGAGAAAAGTGGGGAGAAGGAGAGAAACACTTCATGATACCATATACCACATTATCTTTTAAACATGCTGGACGCAATGTTGTGACATAGGTATAAAGGGCTGCCAGTGGAGCCAGGTCTCTGATTGGTGAAAGCTTCAGAGTGCAAATGGATAATTACCTAAAGCATACTGCAAAAGCAACTCACCTGCTCTCAACTCATTGAAGAAGCATCAGGTTTTGTCCATAGGCTCTATGCTTCAAGCAGTCATTGACTGCTTATATAAAAAAAGATGTGCGATTATGTTTGAGTATAAAATGACTGCAATTCCCAAATAGTTAATGCAAATTTCTGTAAAATCCCTTGAATTAAAGTATAAAGTCTGTACTTCTGTCATATCTTGTTTGATTTAAAATCCAGAGATTTTGGTGTGCAGAGACCAAACAACAAAAATAGTTTATATCCAACAAATTGTGAGCCGTAAGCTGAAGTTGATAGGCAAGTGGAGAGGAAGTAAGTTTACCAGAGATGTAATTTCCAAGTTTCATGTGTTTTTGTTTTTTTTGTTTTTTACCTTAAACTGTTGTGAGAGTATGAAACATTTATACAGTCAATAAATTAAGAATGCAGCCTTATAGAAATTTATTTCTCTTGGGATAATGTGTGTGCATATTTTATGTGTGTATGCCCATTTTTACTTTATAGTTTACATCACCATATGAAATATTTATCATAACATCCTGCTGTTTACTGAGTGGACACCTTCCAGCAGTTCCCCTCAGTCATGTCGGATCTCTCCCTCAGTATTAGAACATTGAATGCCAGCAATCTCAAACATTTGCATTTCTGTTATTTTTCATTTTGCACGCTTTAGTCCGACTCTGAAAATGCAGCGACCAATTTTCCACAGTCAGAGCTACACAACTAATTGTTAAACACACTCCACTGAGTTTTAAAGATGTTGTCACAGACTTTTCATCAGACATTAACACGTGGCACTGATGATTTCATGCAACGCGCTCTTAACATCGTGCTTTTAATGATGCTCCAAAAAAAACCCCTTTAAAACTAATCATAAATTACTCAATGATAATGGGAGGAGGGAGAGCAGGAAAAGGCTCTGCTCCCCGACCGGTCATAAGTTGATCATCTTAAGCTCCGAGCTGCAGGTAGGCGGTGACAGCTGCTTAATTTGGTTTTGTCACCAGGGTGACTTAATCCTGTAGCGGGCCCCGGTGACAACGGCCTCACAGACGGCTGAGAGACGGAACGGCACTCTGGTTGCCCGTTTACAGATGCAGCAATAGACACCAAGGTCACTTTAATTAACTGCCAAATTACAATTTAAACGATAATACTAATCACTCACTTTTGCAGTAGCAAGAAGCCACTGGCTGTCACGATAATTTAAGGCTGTGGGGGAAAATGGACATTTCCACCTCTGCCTCTCAGTAGGCCTGAGTCTGTGCTGCCATGTTTTCATTTGCTCTCTGTGTGGCTTTCAGATCACGAGCAGGGTGACCTAACTTGTCTCTGCGGCTTTTTATTACTTTTGAGTCTTCATCACTTTCTGTGCCTGTCTTAGTTTTTCTCTCCCGCTGAATTTGCTGTCTTTCTCTTTCTTTCTACATAAAAATATTTTTGCTTCTCTCTTCCTCAAAAGTCTCAAACTGAAATAAGTGGTACTCGGTGACGTCCTCCCCTGTGTTTATGGTTTTAACTAATTACATCAAATCAAAATGCTTAATCACTCAGTGCCTCAGATGGACACCTAACACTGGCTCCATCTCTGTTCATCCACTTAAAGATAAACTTATCTATTTTTTAACTCTGTTTTCTTAACAGCGCGTTTGAATTTTTGACTATCTAGACATCTACTAGTACTAGGTCCTTCATAATTGTTAAGGTACTATGTTTCTGTTAATATGGACGCTCGGGGGTCTAAAGAATGATGCTTAAAGATAAGAGAGCACACCATCACAAATTTTGATGAAACTGGATTTTTCTAAAAAGCCCTAGCTCTCCTTCTGCACATCTGCTTTTCTCTGCTGCACTAATAACCCTGTGAGGTTTAAATCATCATATGTGCAAACCCTAACCCTACTCCTACCCTGCACTTTGGGAAAGTTGCACCAACCATTGCTAGCAAATGGTGCTTTGCAATATCAAAGTAAAACAAATACCTGAATCCCAAATATCTAAAGTTAGTATGATCTAAAATATCATACTAAATGTGATTCAGAGCATTTTTATGTATCATTATTGTTATTTTGTTGAATGCCAAAAGAATCCACATAACGGCACTGTTAGTTTGAAGTCCACACTTTTGACACAAGTTAAAATTAAGAGTCAGTGAGGCTGCATCTTGCTGCTAGGCCATTTTAAATCCTTGTCCCCCTCCACTGATTTTCTCTAATCAGCAAATCAACCCAGATTCTCCTTGTTTTGTAGTCTTAACCTTTCTTTTGGCATAGGCTCTATCATGAAGCCTCCATGGGCAGTGTATATACTAGGTAAGCTCCAGACTATGGGATATTTATTCAGGCCAACCTCCACCCCATTACAGTTACTGCCCATCTGCCACAGCTGCCACTCAGAGCCCTCCTAAAGGTTACTCATTTACATATGGGGAGGAAAAAGCCTCTACTGATAACAGAGTTTCAATCAATCAATGATTCATGATTAGTCCCATGTAAAATCTCAGCAGTGGGTTAAAATTCTGCCTGCTTGCCTCGTTGCCACTTTTCAAATGAGCTCCTGGAATTCCATGACAAGTAACTGGAAACAACTGAATAGAAAAATTCATAATATCTTAGATAAATTATGACGGGGTGCCTAAAATTGATTTATTATTGTGATCGTTAGCCATATGGCACAGACTGCTTTGCTCCCCCCCAGCACCCAAAAATCGGTGATTACAGGGCTAGGTCAGTTCAACCTTTACCATTCTGCAAATGAATCTCAGTCTAGTCAGAAACAAAGGACAACAGAAGTGTGAGAGTTTGGGGAGTCACAATGAGAAGTGCACAGATACAGATATAAAATATATTTCATCAAATTACTAATAGCACCTTCATTCAAGAGCCATTTTTGGTTGGAAAACATAATCTTACTAACTTGCATAGTTACATCTCTTACTTACCTATTAGGCCTACACTTCCTTACATCCAGATTATAAAGTTAGACAATTATGCAAAATTATAGATTTTATTTTTGAACATGATTGTCATGTGCATTTTGCATCTGTTGCATTTGTGCAAATATTTACAGGTTGTCAATCCTCTGATGATACACTCACAAGACTAAATTGTTCTACACTAAAGGCGAAGGATTAACACACACAAAGACAGTTTAAACCTTCTGATAAACATTTCTGCCATCGCCATTGGCTACAAAACCAGATATGATGTGGAGGAGCGGCTCACTGGCTAAAGACTTGAGCCACACTTAGTCACTCATTAGCCAATGGGTGTCTGGTTTCATGACACAGTTAATTCTCCACTTTGAGGCACAGTGGACCAAATTTCATAAAATATTCATAGTTTGAATTCTGTATGACCCAAATGAGTTACTGTGCCCATAAAGCCAACAGGAAAGTGTTTACAAAGGTCAGGACAGAAAGATGTTTCCCGTTGACATCTGTTGGGACCAAAAGGTTTTTAGCCATCGCTATCTGGTGGTCTTTAGGTAGAATGCAGGTCAAAGGTGTTTCCATTCTGGCTTTGTTTTTATGCTTTGGAATCTATATCCATATTTTAATACTGTCTCTGGACTTACCAAGCAATCCTTCAGTTGGTAGTTACTTTTTTTCCATTGTGTAGCCAAGATGGTGAACATTGAGGGTAAGAAGTGTACAGCATCAATTTTTTGATTCCCGCTTTTGTTTTTAAGCGTGAATGCACTCAAATTAGCAAGTGTAAATATGGATCAGTGAGCTTTAAGACACAGCAGTTACACTGATTTAACAAAATTGTTTTCAGGTAATGAACAGATACTGGGGTATATTAGCATTCACTAGGAGTCATACTTCAAGTCACTCTGTGAATGTAGACGTTAAAATATTCACCCTACTTTTATTTTAGAATTTGTCTCAGAGGTTTTTGGTGCTTTCCAAATTATTTATATGGTTGACATACTAACACACCAATTACTGATCAATTTTCTTTCAGTTAATTAAATTATAAGTCAACTATTATTGTGCCAACAGGGATATAGTTTGAGGTTTTGTTTTATATGAACTTATGCGCGAAAGTCTTGAACCGCCCCTAATGTCTTTATGTGTTGCTAGGAAAATGGGAAATAGGTGGAGCGACTTTTGAAATGGGAAATAAATGGAATAAATGGAAATATAGTATATTAGGCAAAAGTTGGTGCAGTTCTAATTAGTAATTAGCTTGAAAGTAGATGTGTAGGCATGAGTCTGGTTGAGTTGGGTATCTTTTTATGCTTGAATGATTCAGGTCATGATAAAGTGGCTTAACAAACAAACAAAAACCACTCCTATGAAAACGGTAAGACACAAGGACCGAAATGAAAATGAGTGAAAAAAGCCAGAAAGTCTGGCTACATGGAAGCAAAATATGAAGCATGAAGATGATATTTGAATAACGTCCGTCTTTGTCTTTATCTTTGTGTTGAATCTTTTATGTTCTTATGAATTTGCCCTCTTGAATCGTCACCCCTCATACTGCACAGACAAAAGTCAAACCTTTAGGAAGAAATGTCCTGTTTGTAATTATTTTCATGTGACCTGCCAACATTTACATTACCATCGCCGTGTCATAATAATTGCCTGCCCCTCCCATTTGCTCAGGGCAGTGTTGTATTAGATTGTAATCTTCAACACTGTTTCCTGACACAAACTTGATGTGTCACCGTGATTGGCATGGAGGAGATGACATGACAGAGCTGGTTTTGGGAAACTGACAGATAGTTGGCAGGTTAAGGCTCCCCTGTTGGGCGCTGCGCTGCCTCAGGACAGTCACCTGTCAACTCAGGTGAAGGCTCGTCATAGCTGATGACTGGGAGCAGCAGAGTGGATATAATGGGATGAGCAGACTGACACAGACGTAGTGAAGGACTCCCTTTGTCTGTTGGCGAAGGAGTAGACCTTGCTTCAGTCAAGTGTGCCGCCATGCTGAATTAAGAGTATGAAGAGTTTTAGCACTGCATGTGATGTGTTGGCAATTATGTTCTGAGTGCACAATCGATCCAAGTTATGCTCAGACCCGTGAGGTAGAGTGTTTATAGTCTGCTGCACATCTATTTGTTACACTAACTGAATAACACTGCAGTTATTTTGATAGATACAGCAGCAGTTTGTTTTCTGTCAGGTATTTATCATTGTATATGTTCACCTAACTTTCTATATGATAGATATAAATACAAATAACTTTTACCAATGTTGTCAAGGTGATTGTAAGTTGAAGTGCTTGCATCTTTCTTCACGAACCATCACCTAGTGAAAAAATGGTGTGCAATTTTCTTTTTTTCTTTTCTTTTATTTTGTGTAAACGGGGCGGGGATGAGTGTCGACCCGATCACTGTTGCCATTTTTGTTCAAGTTCCTCAAAAGACCGTCCTGCCAAGCACAGGGGGACCATGTGTCCATCAAAGTCAGGCTGATATGAGACGTGAGGGCTGAGGCCTCCACGAGAGATGGAAGGATGGGACTGACTCATGCAGAAGCTCAGGAATCAGGATGTCACTCTCAGCACAGCACACTGCCATAGTGCATCAGCCCACACTGATCCTATGGAGAAACTTCTGGATCAAGTGCAGTATTTACCAGTGTCAGGTGCAGACAGTTACCATTTATTCAGGAGGTATTTCAAACAGTTCTTAATTAAGACACCCCAGAGATGATTTAAAACACTGTTAAACCCACATTTCATAGCATAACATCAACTACAATTTCTTATAGAAATAGACTATTAGAATCTGAGTTTAAAATAGAAAATAAAACAAATAAAATGTAACTGACTTCAACTATAAAAAATAAACATAAATCATCCCATTTGTCCTTAGGAACCTTTACTGTAAAAATGATCCTCGTCAAAAAAAAATTATCGCATGTAGTTTTTTGCAATTTCCATTTATAAATTGGGCAATTAATAGTTAATCCTGTATGAGCTAAACAAACTAATGAGCTAGAAAAATAGCTTTTCAGTGTAACCTAAAGTTGTGTGGTGTTGATGACCTTTTGTAGTTCTTTTAAAGATATTTTTTGATTTTTTGATGATGTGTGTTGCAGGTCTCACATTTTCCCCTCATTGACAGCACAGCATACTAAACCAGCTGGTGCTCACGTGCCCACTGTCCACCTTTTCTGTATTAGGAGCTCGAGCAGTTCTATATCTCGCTATCCGAAGATTTCAGTCCCAGAGGCCCTGAGTGTCCATAAGTGTGTCCTCCGAGCCACTGTGAAGACGATCAGCGGCAGGAGCAGTGCTTAGTAATCTGGATATAATCTGTGTAACCTGCTCAGATTATTCATCTTAATGGGTAGATACAGACCTGTATCACTGGAGTGCTATTGCTTCACTTAGGGCTGTTCGATATAACGATATATATCGGATGACGATATAAAAACGTCTATCGTTTCATTTTACGCTATTGTTTGTTTCATGGTGTCGCAAAATAAACTGTTTACGGCAGCGGTCCCCAACCCCCGGGCCTCGGACCGGTACCGGTCCGTGAGTCGTTTGCTACCGGGCCGCGAGAGTTGAGGCTCAGGTGTGAAATGTATGGTTTTCAGGGTTTTGATCGGTTTTTAGCGTTATTTTGTTATCGTTTTTATCGTTAACTCGGTTTTCCTGGGTCTTTTCACGTGTGTTATGAATAAATCTTCTTTTTTTCGGTACCGGTACTAGTTTTATTTTGTTGTATTTATCCGCGACACCTTAAAGGCCGGTCCGTGAAAATATTGTCGGGCATAAACCGGTCCGTGGCGCAAAAAAGGTTGGGGACCGCTGGTTTACAGCAATATTTTTTCATCGTTTTGATGGTCACTGTAGTGGCTATATTAATTTCTTAAAGTTCTCTCTTTCTCTTATATTTTATAAAACCACACTACAGACGGACAAGCGCCTGTTTTTATGCATTGTGGTTAGCAACAACGACGGTAACAGCATCGTGTGTCCGCTTGTTTATTTTCCACATAAACCTTTCACAATAAAGCTCAAGATCCTGTTGAGACTTTTCAAAATAAACTGAATCACATGAAAGAGCAGATTATTTACGGATGAGAAGTAAAAAAGAGCCGCCAGGTGTTTAAAAAATAAACCTTAGACTAAAATGTTAGAACAGGCTTTTCCCTGCAGCACGCCGTGTAATAAATACTCACAAAGAAAACGGCGGCCGTTACAACTTGTGTCTAAAAATGTATCGTTTCATGCATCGGTTAAAACACTCGACTCCAGCTACATGACGCGCAGCTGGAAACACTTCCCGCAAGACGAGCTGCCCGAGATTCACAGAATTTACAGAAAATGTTACATTTTTGTGATTTATATCGTTATCGGGACGATAGAATTCTTATATCGGGATATGAGATTTTGGTCATATCGCACAGCCCTAGCTTCACTGTACCCTTTGTGAAGGTGTCCACATCTAAAAAGTCATGAGTCACACTAACCCCAAACTTCAGGTCTAACCTTGCTTCCTCTTACTGATTGATCAGTATATCATAAATTACGAATTAAGTCACATTAAGTCATTTAGTAGCCAAGACAGTTGTACATGTGTTATCAGTAACCCTTTATTTACCTGGTGGGCCTATTTTACAAGCACTCTTTAAATGGCTGTTACTCCATTACCGTTTGTGCTAGAGGCAAAATTCAAACAGTTTGGGAAAGAAGGCGACTTTTACGGGCATTTTCAGTGTGTCACAGTAGCACAAGGTATTTGTAAGGTATTGCTATGTGTACACAGACAGAAAGAATCAGCTCTGGATAGATTTGACCATGTGTGCTTCACATTACTTTGTTCCTCAACCAGTTTTGGGCTGGAGAAAAAAATCCAATGGTTCCTGAAAGATAAGAATTATTTGTTTTCCTTTTACAGTCAAAATTACAAAGTAAGTCCATCAGGTCTGTGTGAAACTTGGCCGATGGAGGGTTAAGGTATTTTTCAAAAACAAATGAATTAATTTGTGTGACTGCTTGCTAGCTTTTTTAGCATTGTGGCCTCCAGGTAACAAAACAAAAAACAAAACAATAATATATGCAGCAGGCAGAAAATACGGCAGTAATCAGAGGTAATTGTGTGGTAATTATTGCATATCACGTTGTGAAAAGTATGTTTTCATCTGTACTCTGTCGTCCCATATTGCTGCAGGTGATTTTTCAGTCCTATCTTGGTCAGGGGCAAGCTTCAAAGAGGACACCTGCAATGTAAATATTGAGATAGGCACTTTTTCTATTGGTAGGAGCTCCTTAACAAATGTAGCTAAACCCAGCCAAAGGGAATTACGGTTCTCATTAGAGCGAATAAAGGTGTGGCCATATTTTGCTTTTCCCTCTGAGGGAATCAGTGTGCCGTCAGAAACCTCTTAATTAATGAGACCTCCGTGAGAGATTAAACAGGCCAGAGCCTTGCAGATTTAGACCTTCAAAACAAAATAGTTTGCAGGAGACAGGTCAACAGTGGCAACAGCGGACGCCTCAAGGCTGTGCTGGGCACTTATTTGCTGTTTTATTTAGCGTGGTGTTTTCGCCCGATTGGGGGCATCTTAATTCTCTAAATGACTTTTTAAGTAGTGCCCCTGCACTGCGTGACCCTGCTGAGTGACAGGCCATTCTAATCCTTTTCACCAGGGAAAACAGGCTTTGTTGCAGCCTCTGGTCAGTTTGTTTTGCCTTTACAGCATTTAACACACTCGTAATTAAAAGAGTGAAACCAAAACGCTCTGTTCAGTCGGCGGCTTTGGGCTCGCGTTGGCGGACATCAGCGGGGGATCGCTGAGGTCCTGCAAACATCATAAAATCCTTTTTTTAAATATTACATTGATAATAAACAGACATGAAATGATGCAGAATGCTTCAAAATAAATAACTGCGTGCTATTACAGTGTTGATTGTTGCGTTAGCAGGTCAGTTTTCATCAAACAGAGCGAAATTAACAGAACTTAAGCACTCAGACACAAAATTACATGTAATGTTGGGGATTCTTGACGGTGTCCCGGCTTGCCGTTTATCCTAGTCTTTTCTAGCCAACTGGGTGAAGGATACTCTGCCTGTTTCCCCACCCAAACTCTAGGTCCCATCTGCTCACAGAAAGGCACAGCATTTGTCAAAGTAGACTGGATAATGGCTTTGGCATCCTTATTATAATCTCAGCATAATCTTCATTTGTCCACTTTTGGCACCAGGACACTTCTGGGTTTGAGAAATCGGTCAGGACTCTTAAGTGTCCTCGTTTCGTTTTCATTAGCTCAAATCTAGGCATGAAAGCTCATTTAATTCCAATTTAAAACATGGTGGTTTCTGTATTATTTGGAGGCACAGAGAGCAGAGGTTGTTTTCCATCCTGCTGTGATTAGCCTGAATAAAACTCCCCAAATTAAAGCGGTCATAGAAATAAACCCTCATCAATCTGTGAGTCTAATTTTGACCTGATCGAGGCTTCTTCCTGACACATTTCAGGCATCTACTGTAACGTCACGATTGAGGCATTAGATTAAAATCAGATCCTTTCATCTCTAGGTTACCACTACAGCTACAATTAGAGTGCAGCAGTCATCAGGCTGCTTGGATAGTATTCACGCTATCAGGGAGTAATTAACAGCAGAAAAAGCTATAGAATACAAGCTAAAAACAGCTAAACTGGCTTTTTTTTTCAACTTCATGCTTGTAAAGACAACAGAGGGACAAACTTCATATTATGTCTCGCTATTCTCCATTAAGGTTGTGGCTCTCAGTTGACTACTGCTCCCCCTGTATGTGGGTCACATACACTGTTTCCAGCTGCGTAGCCCAGTCAGCTGTGCCTTTTGCGATGCCCGCCAACATCTGCTCCACAAAAACAATATCCAGCTTTTAGCACTCAAATGGAGGTTACACCATATGCCAGCAAGCCACTTAGTTTCTGCCAGGGGAGCTGGGGCCTGGCCGCAATCGTCGAGGTAACAATGAAGGAGAGCGGTGCTGGAATATGAAGGAGAGCTCGTTTTCCTCTTTCTTTCTTTTCTTTTTTTTGCTTTATCCCAAGTCGTCATTTTGGTTTCTTTACTCAGTCTTTTGTTTTAATTTGATTTTTTTCCTTTTGTTTTATTTTTGAATTATCTATCCTTTTCATTTTGCATTGTTTCCTCTTCAGCTGCTCACTCAGACCATCAGTGTGTGCCAGTGTGCATCTGCTCAAGGTGCTTTGGCAACATCACCTTTTGAATATTAATGCATCACCTAAAAACAGTTTGCCTGCAAGGTCTGCCACAAGGTCTGTTGCGGTGTGTGTCTACACTCTAATACCTGAGAATCATTTGTTGTAACACTGGTGCACTTTTGTCAAGGGGGGGGGTTATTTTTTAAAAACGAGTCCAAGCTACTTGCAACAGTTTGACTTCCCCTTTAAGAAAACCTGAAGTCCGGTTGCATGAAAATAAATTTAGCCATTTAAGGCCAATTAGGAGTGCAGATCTGTATAGTATAGGCTGAAGTGCTGCTCGCTATGCTGAGAGGTGATAATGGATTTTTAATTAAATGTGGGAACCAAAGGTCCCAAAATGGAGCTTGCAGCTAACCAAGCAGTAGCCATTTGGTGACTGTACAGACAAGGTCCATTATTGTCTCTGAAGCCTTGAGTCTCTTTTATTTTCTGTGGTCTAGCCAGGGTGCAATCCTTCAGGACTTCCACAACTGCTCCTTTTGTGAAGAGGAGAAGTATGGAGTTAAGAAATAATCAGAAAAAATTAAAGAATTTCAGTTGTTTTTGTTTGCTTAACAAACAAATCAGCGATCTTTTATCACGCACGCCTACACTTTATAGTACCGTGCCAGCGATTACCTTATTCATCTCTTGCAAGCTCTTGTCCTTGCTCAGTCTTTGGGGGTGGGTGGGAGAGTAGGGGAAGACAGTCAGAGCCACGTGCTCAGGGGGTGGATCCACTGAGTCGCTCTGGGACGGCGGGTCGGGGCTGCCTTCTGCAGGTCACGGTTTCACTTGTGGGTATTAATTTGGGAGGGACAAGCACACAACAGCTGTGTGTGTGTGTGTGTGTGTGTGATGGCCATGGTGAGAGCTGTTGGAGGAAATGGTGAGAGGTGAGAAATCACCTTGACAGGAGCTGTACTGTATATCATACTTAGAGCCGATGCCACTCATGAATGCTGATTAGAGTCTACTGGGAGTTTAATTACTTTCTGCTTAAATGCTGAAGAGCAGTTTGTACAGGCTTGGAAAAAAAGATGGAAAATGTATCCGTTTTTGGCCACTAAACAACTTTGAGTATCATCAAGTTACCAGCTGGTTGAGCTTAAAATAACAACACCACCAGTCAGAATCTAACCAAAGGGCTGCGCTGGCAAATAAGATATATTTTTCCTGTTGAAAGATACTTTTTTTTGTTTGCAGCATAGCAACATACTGTGAGTTATTTTTCAGGTTGTTTATGCCCACCTCTAGCTTGTATTTATTCAATCTGATTGCTATTTTTTGTCCAAATTCACACGTTTTTATCACGTCTATTTGATCGGATCACATCCGTCTGAGAGTCACTGCTTGTGTCGTGGAAATGCCAGCGCTTTTGGCAACGGCAGCAGATTTCTGTCAGCGTCTATCTTTGAACACCTCCCACATCATGTTCTGAGGAAGTGATTCCTGTCTGGTGCCAAAGGGGTGCAGTCCAACAACAAATGGCACTGGATGTGGTGGTGATGGGGGGATGAGAATGGGGTGGGGAGGACTCCGCTCATCCACCTTCTGCAGGCTCTTTACCAGCAATAAAATTAATCTTGAAATCATCTTTGCTTTAAAGAGTGTAATGACTCGGAGCAGCGCTGATGAGTAGCTGTGCCGCTGTATGGACTGTATGCACTTCCTTGGACAGTCAGAGGAGGGCAGTGCTTAAGTGGAAACAAAGCTGTCAGGGTGCAATCGGCTTCATGTGTGTGAAGTGTGTGTATATGTGTTTATGCAAAGGTGTATCTGTGTTTGTATCATAGTGTGTGGCTCTCTCACAGCTCAGTGAGAGTCTGTGGTTTGCTGTTATCTGCAGCTTGTAGCATTCTGCTGGGTGTCTCTATTGTGCTATACGTTACAGTAAGTAACACAGACAAACTAGCACAGAAATTATGCTAATGAAGACAATGATTATGTTAATTTGCCTCTACCAGTCCAGTGCAATGATGCTGAGCCTGCATGATTATTAATAGGATCACAACATGTTAGATCACAAAGCGGTTAAGTTGCTTCCGGTTCTCGGGTCACTTTTCTTTGACACCAAAATTCACCATTTTATCACTTCATAAAACAATGCTAATATTTTAGCGTGTCTATTTCTTAAAATATAGCAAATTTTACATCTAATGAAATTATTTTAACATGATGTTTTTGTAGGTTAGCGGCTCTTATCTCTGCTCCAGCTGTGACTTCTCAAACAGACAACTTCTGTAAAGGCCGTTGCATGACTACCTCAAGAACGAGAGTGATACCTCGACAAATGTGTTCAGTCAGCAACCACGAACGGGCATCACGGGGACACGTCAAAGAACTGTGATCCTGATCAGTGTGAAAAGTGTAGACGAGGATGTAATATTGAACGTCCAGATGGTTTCGAGGCAGAGACAGACGTGCTGTGGCTTGGCATTATCTTTAATTCATATCTGCTCAGCCGTTCTCCCTTCGTTGTTAGGCACTGGGAGACGTGCAACTAATTTTATACAGAGGACCAAACAAAGTAAGTTTAGTCAGTGTCACTTTGGCTGGCACTTCAGCTAATTTGTGTAAACAGTGTTGTGTATGATATAGTTCAACATGGTGAATGCTTTCTCTCGCAATTGGAAATGACTTTTTTGGGGTGTCTTGCCAACAGCTTGATGATGATGCTCAGAAGCCCCACTATGGTTCACGCCTCAGTACTTTAAAGCAATTGTTAAGCTCTCTTTAATGACATGACATACACCATTATTGTGGTTGTCTCAGTCTCATATACTTGTTTATGTATTGTCTAAAGTTGTGAAATGTCAAATATTACACACGCTATCCTTGCCTGTTTGAATTTCATTCTTTAAGGGTTGAAATTCATATGAACTCCATATTGTATACTTTAAATAAAGTCTTTTAGAACAGACAAACAAAGCTTTATATACCCAGGACTGAGCTGGGCTGAAAGGTAAGGGTCTACTTCTCTCTTATCTTGGGCCATTTTTAATCTAAATGAATTTAAAAGAGAGGAGGTGGTGAAAGACTCAGAGCTTGGTCACACTCTTCAGCTATCAATGCTGTGCAGATGTGCTTGTATGTGTCGTTGTGACTGACAGAAGATGAGAAAGTCCCGACAAGGGAACAGCACGGGTCCCTCACAAGAAAGCATGAATACATTGCAGGTATGAAAAAAGTACCTAATTGACCTAACGAGGGGGAGTATTCTTTATTAAGCTAATTTTCAGTGGGGGGAACGATTTCAGTGTCACTATTGATCAGATGTTGAGATGATGAACTTTCTCTCCTCGGAGGATAGCTAGCTTCTAACATTCAATGCATCTGCTCTTCAGAAGCAACTGACAAATGTATGTTAATGTGTTGGCAGGATTCAAAAAGTGAAATGAGGCAGCCCATCTTTTCAGATCAGTCATGTGTCACAAAGCCAGAGCCTCAGCTCTTTCCTCTCTCCTCCATGGGGCCGGGATGACCTCAATAATTAAGGGACAATTTTAAAATGCATTTCTAATTTTCTACCAGACTGAAAAGCTTTATCACGGAATAGCTGACAAAAACCCTCCCCTTGAATGGGGGTGACTCCTGGGCTTCCACTAAACTGGTCATGAATGCACAAACCATCTGTTTTTCTGGCCGTTTGTCAGTGTGAGCGTGGCGGAGGCAGCTGTCGGAGTGGCCCCGGTTTGAATGATGGAGCACACAACCTTTGTTTCACTCTGCAATGGCTTTGTGAGGTCTGGCTCGTCCTGCTCACGATGCCCTGCAATGAAACCAGGCGGGAGACGGTTTCTGTGTTTTGCCCCACCAGTCGCCACCAAGTTGGCAGAAAGACAGAGTCGGAGCAAGAGAGACAGACTTGGAGAGAGCTTGAGGAAATTAAATGAACGAAGAGAATGAATGAAGGGGAAAGAAAAATGAGGGAATGGACAGAAGGGATGTGGTCAGAGAGTTAAAGAGAAGGTGTATGGCCGGTGAGTGCATTGTGTTGGTGAATGAGGATC
Source organism: Pelmatolapia mariae (assembly GCF_036321145.2). Classification (NCBI taxonomy): domain Eukaryota; kingdom Metazoa; phylum Chordata; class Actinopteri; order Cichliformes; family Cichlidae; genus Pelmatolapia; species Pelmatolapia mariae. Next base: position 20,168,515 of record NC_086235.1, on the reverse strand, counting down.
TGGGGCATTGTGTGCCGGCCAATCTGTAGCTCAGTGGGTGAGGTTGTCAAGAGCCAGAGCCAGGGATTAGGGCCAGAGGGCCAGGAGAGTGAGGTGAGAATGTGAGAGCAGCCAGCAGGGTTGGGGGGTACTGCAGGAGAGTGGAAGCATGAAAATATCGCATGGTAGTAAAGACGGGAAACATTATTAGGAGCATCAAAATGTTGATTTGTTTTAGTTTTGTGCACTGCTTGAGTGATCTGCTTAACTCTAAGAGTTTCAAATGTATGTTGGTAATTAAAAGCAACACAATTTTGTCTTTAATTTCCATTTTACTTGCATGAAAAAGGTGTTGCTGGTGTTGGTGGGAGTCCATGGTTGGCAGCCAGGAGTGCAGAAGGAAAATTCCTGTTAATTTGAGGCTCATGGATGCTCAAGGTTTCTGCCAGGGTATTGCAAGCTTGCAAGCACGCTGTGCATAAGTTGACCAGTGCCAGGCCAAAAGACCTATAACTGTTAACTTAGCTAATATTTCTTATTACCCTGCTGTTCCCATCAACTGTTTTACACACATGTTATACGCCACAACTTTTCTGGTCAGAACAGTTGCACTTGCACTTTGCTTTTTTGACATACCAAATGTGGATATAATCATGAATTCTCTAAAAACCAGTTGAAACAGCCATAACATAACTCCTGTGATTCTGTGGTCGGTCTTATTGTTTGTGGCTGTCCTAAACCTGCCGCTTCTCCCACTTTGCAATCATAGTGAAACACAGAAATAAAGAGATCATTGTTCGTTACTTGGCTTGGACTAAGAAGATTGGCTGGGACTACATGAATACATTTTGTTAAAATAAAAATGCAACAATGTCATGCGTTTGGAGCAAAAGCAGATTCATTCAAAACTAGATATTTCCATGTAGAAATACAAGCTTATTTTGGGTTTTTAATAACACTGATTTTATTGCTCTGCATTTATATTTAATATGTAGGTTTCCAGAGTGATGATGCAGTGATGATCTTACTGAGAAATCGAATAGAATGATAAGAAACAGAAAGGAAGGATTGTTGTTAGGTTGTTATGATTTTTTACGCTGATACGAAAAAGATTGGTACCGGCTAAGCCCATCAAATTTAAATTTTATTCATATCATGTAAAATGTGTATTCTGCAATTTATTTTTCTGTTTTGTTACTTAGTATTCCCCTGGACAATTTCCTGTCCTCTTTCCTGGTACGATTTAACTTTTATTTGAAATTCATAATGACTGTTGTCCCCCGTGTGGGTGACACTGACCAGCATGACCTAATTCATACGTTGTTGTCCTGGCTGAAGCACTTGACCGGAACAGAGAGGCTGCGAGTCCACACGTGTGGGGGTGTAAAAATAAGTTCAGTGTGTGTCTGTGTGTGTGTGAGATGTACACCATTGTTGTGTTCATCAATCTGTTAAAGCGCCAGCATTCTGGCATTCACACATCGCTCACTTTGAACGATAATGTTCCTTATAGCTGTTTAGCGAATTCTCCATACAGTCTTGCTCTTTATTGACCCGAGTGACTCGTAAAATTCAAGAGACAAACGCACACGACAGCCCACGGTGACGCCCACTGTAGGTAGCAACGGCCTAAGTCTCTGTGTTGTAATTTTGTGTATGCCTGCATGAAGTTTGGACTTTTTTGTGAAAGACATGTTAGACATGATCTAACGAGATCCGACCTAGTAATATTGCCATTCCGGCTTTTGTGGAAAAGTGCGCTCATTCAAACATGAAGTCGACGCATTTAGATGTCGTCAGAATAATGGAAAGTGCATATCTGAGGGGCTTTATGTAACCCGACATCAAACCAACATATGCAGGCAATATAATACCATTACTAAAAAGGTCTTGTGTAGAGATGGAAGTTGACATTATTTATGATATTCTAGCAAACTCGTGAAACTTCTGGATGATGTTGATGGCAGAGTTAATGACAGTTGCCTTAAGGCACCAAAGAAAAATTTTTCGCCGGCTCTTCTTGTGTGTGGGTTGACAGATGAATGAATGAGGGCCTGATAGGGTCTGTTCTTTCTGTCACAATACAAAGCTTATTTCACATGACTTACTGCTTGGTCACAGGCTTATTGTGTTTGGATGCTTTGAAAATCTCTTCTCTTCTTGCAGTAATGAAGTTCCTTGTGTTATAATGCAGTCTGTTGTTATTTGTAGCACTCGCTAAGCTTGTTATTGGCTATGAATAACTTTAAAGGTCTTAGTGTGACAAATGTGATGTTTAAAAATAGTTTTCTGAACTTTTAGGCTGTATATTATATTTCAGTTTCTTGTGTTTAGTAATATAAAGAGTAGCATTTCTTTTTTGTTGTTGTTTTCTGACATTTTATTGCATCTCGTTCATTTGTAATGGCCCAGCGATGCCGGCTGTGGGCTGGTAGAGCTTATGGTGGAAAAGCAGAGTTTAGCAGAAAGCAGTTGTGTTCTCTCACACGGCAGTCTGAGCATGGCGTTTTTCTGTAGCCCCAGGGCAGGCAGGCACCCAGCGCTAGCACTGCCCGTGCCCAGCCCCTCCCCATCTGTGTGTCACGAGTCAGATCTTGTTAGAGATGATGGTTCTCTGATGTGGACAAATTGTCACTAAGGGGGGACCTGGAGACTGAGAGACACGGCTTTGGGTGTTTTGAGGAGAGAAAGTGTAGAGAAATGTGTGTGCAGAGCAGGACCTGAAACAGCAGAGGGGCAATTCTGGTGCTTTGTCCCCGCCGTGAGGTGTAGAGTATCTCTGGGGTTTCATCCAGCTCCTCTGTTGTCTCGTGTTTAGCTGAATGTTAGTCTGGATGCTCATAGCAGCCAGGAGATCTCAGTAGGTATTTAGCTGTATTTAGTTCAGACAGCAGCAGAGAAACAATAAGCAAATCCCATAAGTCCACGGCGCCACCCCGACGAGCCTCTCCTTTGCCGAGGTGTTGATAGGCGTGCCAGTCGCTGCGTTTAATGGGGCACTCGGGGAGACAAAGTAACCCCCGGTTCTCTTTCAAAATGCATGCATCAGGTGCAGTTTCTCATTTCAGATCTGCGGCAACCTCCAATAGACTGCCAGCCACTCATTCATGATCTCACACTTTTGTCTCTTAACCTCCTAGGCTCACAATAAGCAGTGCAGTGACAGAGTGGCCCCTCTTTTAATGGTTAACGGGCCAAGAGAGGCCAAGCATCAACACCGGGCTTTGAGAGGAGGCTGGAGAAGCATATGGAGCTCTAAATAAAATTCAGATCAAGCACAATGATAGCTGAGTTCTGCTTTGTGTGTGGACGGCTGGGTGAAAAAAGGGGGCGGAGTGGAAAGTTGGATTCCCATAATAAGATCGTGAAGCATGAGGAAATGAATGTATGGCTCTGTAATGTGGCACGCTATTGATTCTAGAGGAAAATTGCAGCGGCAGTATTATTGTGGGGGGGGGACATACTCTTCAAACTCTGCCCTTTATTACTCCTCAACGGCTGGCTGCAGTGAAGCCTCATCATCCTCCCAGAGTTCTGCTCCTAATCAATGACGCTGACAGATGACAGATTTTCCAAGCTTGCAGTCTTTGTCAGAGGCTGATGGTCTGAAAAAGGCTTGGGTGGTAGGGCAATGAATAAGATGTTTAAAGCTCATAAATAAGCCCTCCAAAAGCTGCACTGGTGCGTGTGTGTGTGCATGTCTGTTGCAGAGGAATGGTTGTAGGGGGATATTTTTTCTTTTTTTTTCTCCTCCCTCTTTTTTCACACTTGCAGAATCTGCGGCCTTTGAAGGACTTGTGAAGCCGAAGGCATCCCGTTGCTCAATCAAACAGATTAAGTCAGTCAGACAAGCAGCGATCTGTCCTATTCAATAAAGTTACTTTTGTCATGCTGGATCTCAGAGGGCCTCATATATGCATAACACTGGGCTTGGACATGTAACCGTTTTATCACAGTGTGAGCGGGCTTTGACTGGATTTTAGTTTGCTGTTTTTCTCTCCTTACTCTTACGCCATCAATGTAAAAGACAATATTAGTCATGGAAAGCACTATTTAATTGTTTTTTTCAGAGATGTTTTCCAATATTTTAACATTAACTCAAACTAATAATAAGATTAGACTACGCACAAAGAGTTAAAAAACCTTGTGATGTTCCTTAATCCCCTCATCTGTGAAAAGTTGAATAAGTAGTCTAAAGCACGGGGCGACCCAGTAATGAGGACATCTGTTTTCATATGGTCCTTGACACGTAGCACCAGAAATTTGATGTCATCCTGTCCAAACTGGTACATGGCTGGCAGACAGCATGGCATCCTGTGATTGGTTCTGACAAGCCAGTGACAGCTCTGGAGGTGAGGAGGGTGCATGACAAAGGGCAAGCAGAGGATGAGGGGGAACGGCGTCAGGCTATAGGTCTGTTTGTCTGTACGTCTGCCTGTCTTTTCTGGATTCAATAACCCACCCCCTCTCTCTCAACCACCATCACCCCCTCCTTTATAGCATGCTGCCATCAACACTCAACCTCCACCCATGTTTATCAAACCAGTGACACTTCCTTATCTGTAACAGCTGTTCTGCAGAAATATATTTCAAAAACATGTATCTTTATGTATAATATCTAAAATATTGCTTCTATTTAAAAGTCATGGTTCCTCAACCTTCACTCATTTATATAGATTTTATTTCAGTATTTAGACCCCAAGGGGACCAGAAGCTGTTGCGATGTTCTTTTATCAATTGCTAAATAGGCCAACCATGGTGGTTTGTGGCTGGTATTATACAGAGATCTCAGTTTTAAAGATGGCCACCTGTCATTATGAAAATCAGCTGCTATGCTTTTGTACACAGCTGAGCACTGTGAGAGCCAACAAAGCCTCCTCGACGCCGAGAGTACAACATGTTTTTGGCAGCGAAATTCTCCTTGTCATTTTTTTTCTGCCTCAGACATAAAAGAGAAAGGAATCTCTGTTTTATACACGGGACACTTATTAGGGCTCCTAATGAAAAAGGTTCCCATTTAACACACTGACACGTTATAGCAGCTCGTGATGACTACATCAGGAGTTTGTCTGCTGGGCTCACAAAGCAAATTAGATGGCTGTTTTCTCCTCATGTGGCCAGTCTCCAGTGTGACCTTGCATTAGTGCATATGCTCACAGCAGGGTCACTGGTTTAGGGCATGATCTGTCAGCCTTTGTTTATGAAACGCAGACAGCACAAGCCTGTAAGATAACATATTTCATGCAATTAGTGGTCTGCTGTACAGCATTTCTCTAAACAGTATCAGTAAACAACATATATTATGGCACTTATATTCCATATACATGTTTACATGGAGCAAATGTTGTCTTTTTTCAATTAACTGCATAATTAATGTACAAAATGAAAAAATCTAGTTGATTTTGATGATATTTTGCTTAATTTGCATTTTAACAGAGAAAGATTAGCAAATTCTACAATTTGAGAAACTGGAAACTGCAAATGTTCAGTTGTTCAACTATGGATAAATTCCTGTTGGATGAAAACGGTTTAAATGCGGGAAGAATAAGTGTTGCCTGCGAACGCTTCTGATAAAGATGTGTTCAGGTTAGATCAGCTTGGTGTTCGCATGATTGAGATGGCTTCGATATGATAGAGATAGGTTGACAGAGTCTGTCAGTGCAGAGTTGGCAGCAGCTCTGACAACAGGCGCCCTCTGACAGTCGCTCTATAAAGGCTTGGTAACCAGCCTTTTTCCTGGGAGGTGTTCACTGTCACTGTGCATTGTGGGTGCCTGGCAGCAGTATTTCTCGAGGCTGTCAATCTCCACAGACACTAACCTGCCATGTTAGATTTGACCTCCACTGGGGAGATTACTGTCTCCAAGCTTTAGAGGCATCCTTCATTTTTCTCTGCTCTGTAGGGATACCTGGGAGAGATGAGACGGGAATGCACGCAAGATTTGTAATGCTTAAATGTGACAAGAATATTCTCATTGCTAAAACCATTACAGCTACTTTTTTTACAGTGAACATTTTAACTACTGCCCTTTCTGTATTTTAGAAAATGTATCTGGGAATTGATTTCTGTGATATGCAGTATTACGGGAACGTTAAGTTGCGTAGTAGCACTGCATATCCGTGTTTTTGTGGAGTAGAAATGAGTTTTGGATAAGGACACTGGCTGTGACTTTGATGCGATATGTGTGTGGGAGGCCTCAGAAATGCCTGCTAATTAATGGCGTTACATTATTACTCTCAGCACAACTAGTACAGCAACTAGACAGAATGAGCTATCACTAGTTATATTTTGGGATGTGATAATTTTTGTTCAATATTCCGCCGTGAAAGAAACAAAATACTTTACTGTTGACTCATTTGGCTCACGATGAATAGATTAATGCTAATGCTCCACTCCTTGAAGTTGATTATACTAATCTGAAACTATTAATCAGACAAACTTTTGTCATAGTCTCTTAAAAATTTTATATATCCACTACAGCAGCTTTGATTGATACAACAATTTTCTGCCTTTTTAGGAAATAAGAAACTGAAACGTGGTCCTTAGACTGTATATAAAAGATGGAAGTAGCCACCATAAGAGGTAATGAACGTATGAGGAATTTAACATAACTACCTCAAGTTATAAATTTTGGTTGTCCCATCTTAATCTTTTGAAACTAGGTGTGACCATATTTAAAGGGTTGGTCAGCTAATTCTAGAGGTAGCTATCTTGGTTATCAAGGTTCATACGTTCTTCATTGTGTTGCTAAGTGGGATGCTTTTTGCTAATGAGGCTTAAAACAAAACATTTCTTCATGTTTCAGACCTGAGGCTGTCCATTTTTTATGTACAGTCTGTTGGTGCCCTACAACGTCGAGAACAAACCTGAGTCCTCCCTTAGTTACGCTGAATAGTTTTGGACTTCTGGGGGCTTCCCATGATGCACTGGGAAGTGTTTCTTCCTTCACACACATCTTTTCACTCTATCTGTTTATGCACCACTGTGCACTAAGTCATTCATAATTATGAATTTCTGACTCTCTTCCACAGCGTGGCTTTTGTCCTCTCTCCCTTCCCTCAACCCTAACTGATCACGGCAGATGGCTGCCCCTTCGTGAGCCTGATTCTGTTGGAGATTTCTTCCTGTTAAAAGAGAGTTTTTCCCTCCCGCTTTTGCCAGATTTTTGATAACAGGGGATAGTCTGATTGTTGATGTTTTCTCTGTATTTTTGTAGAGTCTTTATCTTAAATAATAATATAATAACATAAAGTGCTTTGAGGCGCCTGTTGTTGTGATTTGGCACTATGCAGTATAAATACTCAAGCTTTATTGTCATAAAGCTTGAGTACCGCAGGTGTTGTTGAACTGATCATCTGGCTCCCTGCTGGCTTGTAACACATAACTGGCATAAAATAATTCAAGAAATCTTCTCCCAAATACATTTTAGATTAAAAGGATCAGATGCATCTAATTCTGAGTGCTAACTAAGATTGCCAGGAGTTGCTTCTGACTGTTTGCGATAGTAACTTTATTTTATACGTGAAAAAGTCTTTCTGGGATAGTAAGCATGAGATGATCCAACAATGTTAAGAATGATGTGTATAAAAATCATCAAAATTTCACAATGCAGTGGATTTTTTAAGTTAGTTTAAGCTAACTGGCTGTAGCCTTATATTCACTTTTCCCTGCAAGCTAAGAAATCACTTATTGTTTTTGTTTTTTTTACATTCAGTCTAACATTTTCAGCTCCTATCTGTCTGCTGAAGATGTGTAATGTTTGATACTGTGCACATTAGTCTGCAGTAAATGCAGACTTGCATAATCAGCTGCTGAGAAGGAAGTGACTCTGTTCTGTCAAGTGGTGACTCTGTCAGCAGTGTACCTCCTCACACCTGTGTCTGTCTATAATTACATTTGAGTATGATGAGCTGTATGTACTACAGGATGTTGATGGAGTTTCTGTGTTTAGTTATGGCCTTTAACTTGAATTATTTGTATTAGGTTGAAGCTTTTACATAGACGCCGGGTGTCTTTTTTTCCCCCAAACTTATTTTAACTTTGTAGTAAAATTTGATATTGTACCTTAATGTTGGAAATATTGAAATTTCCAATAACCTTTTTTAAGAAGGTTCAGCTATGCTATCAGAAGCTAGTTCAGCACATAACGATGTTGTTTGAGATGGGCCATCACACATAAATTTACTGCTTTCTCCATTCTTATCGTAAATTGACTGGTGCACTGAGAACGAGTGGTTATACAGTCACATAAAACCCCCAGTTATGACCTGTGTTCTGTTTAGCCCTTGATAGAAACGTGCTGTTGCTTCCTGGTGTATTTCTGACCATGAAAATTATAATATGGAACAAAGATTAGAATGAAATTATCGTGGCCGGAAGGCATTTAACCGTCTTGTTGAGGCACGCTGCACGGGGTTAGAGGAGGGGGGAAAAAACCCTGGTCCCCAAGAATAATGATAATACATTAGGCTGTGAGCGTGCTGGTATTATTGCTGTACATTATGTATGTTCCATTTATACTACCTCACACAGCCCAACCACTGCTGACGGATAGGTCATTACTTCCCGCACCGGTGAACACTTATCAGGCCCCACTGCTGTTTATGGCCAGAATGAAGAGCACTTGTCAGTCAAGGTCACTGCTTTGTGTGTCCTCTTTAATAGTTCCTTCTTCACAGTTGTTGAACTTTGTATTCTAGCTCAGGCCCCCCCTCTAAGTGGTGAGGGAGATGGGGCAGCTTTATATTCAGGTAGATTCAAGCTTTTATGTTGTGCAGAGGAGCGGCCCTGCTGGAGATGCTTTAGCAGTCTGAGCAGGATTAAATGTTTCTAAAAATGTGAATGTAATCTGAAGACAACAGGAAGCTCAAAGAGATCTGTGTCCAGTAAAAGCAAGCTAGCAAGATGCTCTTCCATGTTTGTTTTTTCTGTCTGCCCGTGTGTGCATGTGAACGAGAGTGTATGGTAAGTTCGGGTGACAGGATCCTAAGAGCCCGCTCTAACTGGAGGGCCAATGCTAATGCATGGCTGGTTGCGTTACACCAGCTAGTGCAGAAATCAGAAGTGGCCCACAGTGCAGTGCAGGCTTTGGCCCTGGGACAAAACCAGATTTTGGTTGCCTTGGTTTTCTTTTAGCCTCAAGTCTCAATATTTGTCATCTCCGCACAAGTTGTATCTCTGTATCTTGTAGCACTGTAGGCCTATAGAGGCAAAGACACTCACTTGTTTATTCAGCTTTCTTAGGTAAAAAGGCTTGCCCCATGGTAATTGTCAATGTTATTTTGTGTTTAGCTCTGATCTCTTTTTTTTTTGTCTGCACTTGTTTTCTGCTCCACAAAAATGGCCCCTTCGAATAAAACAATGAAAAAAATCTGTTGTAAATTGTAATCCACACTTTCAAATTTAATGAGTCAGATTGATATTTTTACCAGCATTGGCTACATCCCAAAAAAAAGAAAAGGGAAAAAAAACGCAACTGATGAAACAGAATTTCCTGAAAAGATCTAAGACGAAATCACAGGTGTTACCACAGTGTTGCACCATGCAGGCAGCACTGCCACCAGCAGACTTGCAGTGTCAGATGAAGTCCACACGGATGCAGCTTTTTAACATAAAGAAACTCGATCTGTGGAAACCGCTCCAACTTTTTTTGTCTCCCTTCACCCCGTGTCAGGACCTCATTTTCACTCCACTGTCATACTTCCAAACAAGGGGATTTTTGACAAGGTGCTTTTCATTGTCATCATTTCCCCTGTAAGTCACCCAGCATAATTTACGGTGCTCACCTTCCCAGCCTGTTTCCCCCCCTACAAGAAAGCCCCTCCACAGTCCCACTCCGAGCTGTAAAAATGAACAGTTCCTGTTTCTCTGCTTTGATGCAATGCTGACAGGAGTCACTTTGATATACTTGGGAGTATGAAATTTAGATCTGTCCTGTTTTTTTTTCCCTCCCGAGGCTTCATCTTTGCAGACATTGGGAGCTGTCATTTCGCAACACCCTGTGATGTGGGTGACACTCAGCTGCTTTGACAGGTGCTGGACAGCAGACACACTCGTAGACGAGCTGGCAATATTTCTTCAGGTAAAGTGCTGAAATGTGTAAACGAATTATTGATAAATTTATCTCTGCGCAATTTTTTTTTAAAATAAAGTCACCCTTCTGCTCAGTGAAAAAGTCAGCATTTCATTAAATATCACTGGTTTAGACTGGTTTATTCATATTTAACAACTAAAAATTCAAGACAATTTAATAACCAGCTTTACTCATTTTACATTCAAAGAAGCATCTTTGAAATGCTTCTTTGGACATTCATGAAGATATTAAAATTTTCCAACAGTCTTAATCTAATGCATGCAAAAAAATAAGCATTGTGCAATCCTTATTTGCACCTAATTTAATATTCATCCCTCAATAAATGAGTCATTGAGCTGATCTGTATAAGAATACAAACTGAGTAATCTTACCTTATTAGCATATTTTTATGTGTCATAAAAATGGAAGACTTTGTAACTTTACATTAGACACACTAGCTAGGTGAGACGGATGGTTTTGTTGCAGTGCTATGGTTAGATCTCGGCTGCATGGTGCACTGTGGGAGCCCACGGGGTGTGTGTTCACAGCGTTTCCTGGATTAGACACCTTGGTATGGCCTGTGGAGAGATGTTCATAGTCTGCTGTTCACACAGTCTGCCTGCTACAGCTGAGCTGCCCTTTGCCAACAGGCCTGGAGACAGGACGAACACATTTAGATTCGCATGTCGCAGTTCTCTGTCGTCATTATTTTTCACTCTTTGCTGTTGTAGGTGAGGGTAATTCGAGGCTGAACGATGTAGACCAATAAAAAAGTGTTTCAGAAGTTTTGTTTGTGTGTCCCCTCAGGTGCACCTCTATTCACTTGGTAACATTTTACAGACTTACATGCAGATTTAAAATATCTGATTAGAGCGATGGTAGACTGCCTACTGGATAGCTTGGCAGTTTTGTGCCTAATAGCACAGTTCACAGCTTACCAGGCCTATTGTTTCACCACACACACGCACGCACACACAAACATGTTGACATGCTCATCTGTCACTAGGAAAACCGCCACAGGCTGTGGCCTTGGCACAAAGACATTCTCCGAGCTGAGTGAAGATGCTCAGAGCCAAGATGCACCCAGTCAAAATGTTAAGAATTTCACATGCCAGAATCGACAAGCACAAGCGTTGATTTGAGGAGAAATGATGTTGAAGCAGCACTGTTGATACACATGACAAAGATGCTTTATGGGTTTTTGACAGCTTTAACAACTCCCTGCTTGGTTGTGTTGTTAGTGCTTTGAAAATATAAAGAAATAAACAAATTACTAAAAATTATTTAGCATATATATATATACATATATATACATATATACATACATATAATGTGTGTGTGTGTAACTAGAAATACTTTGAGATCAAGGGAGGGATTTTTAAGCTATTATTTTCCTCCTCTGACAATTCAGTGTCAAACATAAAAATGTTCCCTGTGTCTAAAATTAAATCTACCAAAAGAGCTGCAGCAGGGCAAAGCTAATGAGACGTCATGCGTACAGGGTGTGGTTAAGAAGGGTTGTTTACTTCTGTGCAGGAGCTGTAAGTAGACATTATTATCATTATTTTGCATCTGTATTCGTTCAAGAAACAGCTGTTGAATTTTGAGCGAGATTTAAAGTGGCAGGGCCTGCAGTTGTTCTTGTTCATTCAGCTAACTTAGCTTTGACATGATGGCTTCTGGCAGAGTTTTGTGCTGAACTCAACATCTGTGACAACTGTCAGCACCACTGACCAGTCCTCTCCGTGTCTCTTTCTCTTCTGTGTCTGTATATCCCTCTTCCTCTGTTCTCCATGTTTTCCTGCCTTCCAGGATTGCCCACTTTCGGGGGTAAAGACCAAAACAGAAAAAGCGGGAAAAATGGGAACCTTTGTTGCCACTAGATCAGTTTCTTCTGCCAGTACCCATCTCCATCACTGCCACATCAGCTGGTCCCAAGGTTGTGAGGTCATCCAAACATCTGGCCCCTCCGCCATGTTTTCTAAGGTCAGTGGGTAGCATCTGTTATAGACCCCACCACCTTCAGTGTCTCTGACAATGAAGATCACGCTGAGAAAACCAGACAAAATACTTTGATCAGTTATAATTGTTGACAGGACGTAGATCTGATGCGCGTAAACCTGCTGCAATCCAGTGCGGTGCTCTGGTAATTTATGAAATAGTCTTGAAATCCAGTGTGTTTGTTCATATACAGTTCTTAAGAAATAAATTAGAGCACCTGCCAGAAAAACAAGAAAACACAAATTTTATAGAAATCTGTCAAAGCTGAAAATGATATTGCTATTTATTAGGCAAGTAATAAACAGATGTTTTTTTTTCTTTTATCCTAATTTGAGCCGGCACACTGGACTTCTCTGAGGAGTCACAAATTAATCAAGCATGATATTATTCAAGTACTAAGACAAATTTTTCTGATTAGGAGTCCAAGTAAATAACTGTAATTTGACATAAAAAAATAATGTGCCTTATTATTTTTCAGCTTTTTTAGTAAAACTGTAAGTTTAAACAATCATGGATAACAACAACAACAACTACAATTATACTTTAGAAATAAAAATATCATTTTGATTAAAGACCTTGCACGTACTTGTAATCACTACAGAAACATAAAACCATTATTTTGGTAATTACCAGTACTGTTAAATTAAGGCAGCTGTGGCATAAACTTACATCAGGTTGTGGTTTAATAAATTCAAGCAACACTCAGCAGAATCTAATGTATTTCAGTCTGAAGTGTCTTTTTTGTTATGCGTTCATCTGTGCTTATGTCTCCTTCTTGTTAAAGCAATGTCTTTTTAATGTCTTGAGTCAATTTTCTTAGATTTGGCACAAATATTTCACTTGGATTCATGAGTGAAATATTCACATTTTTCACTTTTTTTGTTTACTACACATAAAGGCCTGTTGAAAAAAGCTTTCACAGGACCGCGTGTGAGCATCTCTATAAAAACAGGTTTGGGTAATTTGCTGACCTGGAGCAAGTTTGGCCATAATGCACAGTGCTACAGTATGTTAGATGAAAACCAAACACAGCTTATTAACTGTCAAGCACGGTGGTGGAGGGGTGGTGATTTGGGCTTGTTTTGCAGCCACCTGGGTACCTTGCATTCATTGAGTCGATGATGAACTCCTCTGTATACCAAAATAACAGTAAACAGCAGCCAATCCACAACAGAATGCATGAAAAATAAAAGAATAAAGTTGTTGCAGTGACCCAGTCAAGTTCAGACCTCAGCCTGATTGAAATGCTGTGTTGGGACCTCAAGAGAGCTGTGCATAAATGAATGCCTGCAAACCTCAATAGACTTAAGCAACACTCTAAAGAATAGTGGGGCCAAAATTCCAAAACTGATAAAGTCATATCAGAAAAAAGGTAAATATTTTAAAACAAATGCTATTCTAAATCACATACATATGTATAAAGACAATCTTGAAACAGAATGAAAATGAATGTACCTACTACCGCAAAATGGAAACTGTGCATGTGCAGACATCAACAATGTGCAGGTATCAGTTCAATAACATGACTAGTTCATATTTTTCCTGTTGATTGGCTCTTTGGGATGAGATCTGCCAGCTTTGGTTTCCCACTTGAATTTGTGTTGAGGATTTATTTTTTTTTGCGTGGCATTTCTCTCACTCGTGTTGTTGTTAATCAGATGCAGAAAAGTAATCCCATATTGTAACCGAGCCTGTACCCAAGACCTTAAACTTCCTAATGTCACCTTGGAGACGGTGTAGATTTTTCCTTTTCTTTTCATGTGCTTTCTGAGATCACGCAGCACGGTGAGTACTGATTAGGATTGAGTTATTATAAATAGCTCGAAATATGAATGAATATGCATAAATATGAATCACCTTTTTTATGACTAACCATCAGTCTTTTTTTCCAGTTCATTTTAGAGGATCTTTGTAAAATAGGAAGGGACTGAGCTCTTTTCAGCAACTCTTTTTATAATTATACAACAAGTCAAAGACACAGAGGTATAGAATGCTTCAAAGACAGAACCTTTAATTTAAGCAATTTTCAAAAATGAGGTAATGTTTTGGTGAAGTGTCTCAAGGCTACGACACTTTTTTAGTAAGCTGCTCTCCACTTTTGACCACTTCATGCAGTATCTCTGTACTAAGTACACCAGTTTGATCCATTGTTTTGGATGATACTGTTCTAAGTTATGATTTGGCCGCAGAGCATAATTCCCTGCAAAAACAGCTCAGAGATTGGTCACACTAGATGCATGCCAACTCTTCATATGTGTACATTCAGTGTTATTCAATCTGGCTGGAGTTGTAGTTTAGATCTTAAAGCATTAACTTGCCAGGCCTGAATTATAAAGGTGAAATAAAATTCATAAATTACTTAAAGCTTAAGCCAGTTGCAGTTGTCACATTTTCTCACTCCCAGTTCCTGACACAAGGACACATTCATGCAAATATTGAACTTGTCTAGTCCTAGGAAGTCCCTTTCCATGTCCAACATCAGCCATTTGGTAACGATAGAAAGAAGAGTAATGGATTTATCTGTCCTACTCCAGTGCAACATGGCCACTGATGTGTTTATGTAGAACCAGGTTTGTGAGGCAGATGATTTGGTGGCATGTAGGCACCTGTCTCTTTGTGTCTGTTCCCGGTGAAGTTTGAGCAGCAGCCGGCGCTGTGATGTCAGGGGCTCTTAGGGGTCAGAACAGGAATTATTGAACAGAGGGTGGCTGACAGAGGGAGCTGGCACTGGGAGCAAACAGATGTTGCAATCATAAAGAAATACACAACCTCTGAATTAAATATGAAGAGCGGGGGGGTTGCAAGAATTGAGCATACTTCTTGACTCTCCGTTACTTGTCCAATCGCAGCGACTTGTTGCAAGTTTAGGAATCACCGAATGGTCGGTGGCCATCATCACGAGAACCAGGTAAATCGGTTAAATTATGCAGGTTTCCAAACCTCGAGGACAGGATGCGACCAAAAAACCTTGGAGGAAAAAAAACATCTTGCAAGAAGACAGCTGTTCAGAACATACTGCAGATTCATTATTCACAAGCAGAGAGTCTCTGGACACAGCATGTTATGTCAAAGTGTTTTAAAGCATTTACGCCACAGTGGCTCAGTGATGAAATCTGTAAAAAAGAGAAGAATCTGACAGAATGTCCTCAGAACATTGTTTTACCACAAGTGTTTTGTTTCCCAGCCATTTTACAGGGTTTTTCACTCACAAGGAATTACAAGTGTGTCTGAATATTTGATGGCAGAAGCCAGTGAGACACTTTTGTGTCTTCTTATCGTCGAAATTCTGCTGTTTGCAAGTTGTGCACTGCGGTTCTTTATTTGTTTTTTACTGATTTTTTTTTAGATGCTCATATGTTTAAACTCCATGCACAGTCGCTAGGAGTGTGTTATATGTAGTGTGCGTGTATCATCACATTGATATAATGTGTTTTATGTGATTTTTAGGGGATTTTTCTGAAAAATGAAAGATTTAAGATTCATTTTAGTAATTGTCATGTAACACGAGATGTTTCAAGCTCCTCTGTTAAAGGTAACAAGGAATTGTGATTTGAGCCTTAAGTTTCTTTGTCATGTGATGATGTGACTCCCAAAGCCTTAGAAATGGCTTTGTAACCCTTTCCTGACTGATGGATGTAAATGATTTTGTTTTTCAGCTGCTTCTTTAGATCGTGGCATGATGCGTTGCTTTTTGAGATCTTTAAGGTAAATTAAATTTGCCAGGGAGTTTCTATTTGAGTTATTTTTTTTAATTAAACAGGTCTGGCAGTAATCAGGTATGGGTGTGGCCGTTGACACTGAACCAAGGGTTTCAAAAATGTTTAAAACTTCATCCAAAAATTCAGATAGTGGCAGATGTATAACTTCCAGGAGAAAGAGGTCCTGGTAATTTAAATAATGTTTCAAAATAACAGCCCAAATAATTGCCCAGAGGTGTTTCAGGATGGACTTGTAATCACTCTCCTCTTCTGTCTTTTCTTTTTCTCTTTATTCAAGCCACACTAAAAATAGCAGAGAGCATCTAGTGTCACATTTTCCTTCTTCTGTGTTACACCGTGAAAATGTCATTGAGCGACAGCGGTGACTTTTTCAACCCAATAGGTGCCACCTGACAAACCTGATCTGTCTCTCACCGTAAATGCACCTCAACATGGTAAATGCAGTTTTTCCTAACACTATATTAACTCATTTTACGACATGTTTTAAACCCACTGCTGCAGATCTGTGTGTGTGTGTGTGTGTATTTATCTTTAAAGTGGATGGCCTCCTGCCAGTTGGGCCTACTCCGAGTGCCGCAGTGTCAACAGTGAAGAGAAAGGGCCAGAGGGGTGATGTAAGTATTGATACACTTCTTGAAATCACTTTGTCACCACCAGACATGCCAGGCTGCTGAAGTACCACACAACAGCAGGAAGATGATTGTGAATTCTTGGCAGCAGGATGAGGGATGCCATTAAAAAGGCAAATGTGATTAATTTTTAGTGAGAACGCTCTCATGTTGGCGATAGTCAGTGAGGTCGGGCTAAAGGGATGTGACACAGAAATTACTCCTCCCCCTGGCTCCTAATGTGACTCGTCATTCTCAAGAAATATCTTGGAAATGGGAAGACAGAAACACTCTCATCCAATAGCCTATTTGTTCAGGGCTTTTGTGGCAGGAATCTGGCTCGATAGCACAAAGAAAATCCATTGCTCATTGTAGATCACTGGCTATTTAACACACTTTTTTTTGTCACATTTGTGTGATCGAGGGAGATATTTGATACGTCATCATCCTGGCCCATTTAGTTTGTCTGTTTTAGTTTGTTTAAAAAGAGAAAGAAAATGAAATGCCTTTTTCTGTTCCAAACTGTGTTTTTCTGTAAACCTGTTCGAACTAAGACTCCCCCTCCTCACCCCTGTGGAGTGACATTTTCCAGGTGACACAATGGCGTAGGCCACACTTAATGTGGACCCCTTTATAAACACGGCGGGGCTGCGGCACCTCCATCGCTGCCTCTTGTCTCTGTCTGTATAAGCGCTAACAACAAAAGACAGGACACAGGTCACGTTAAAGGTTATGTCCTTTTCTGTTTCATGCAGTTTTAGACAAATGATTTTTACAACTTGAATTCATGTAATTATTGATATGCACAGCAGATAAAACCGCACAAGTCTTCTTCATTAGCTGGGGGATGGTCGAGTTTTAGTTATGTTGTGACTTTTTCAGACTCCTCATCATCAGTGTGTGTTTTTTTTCCCCCACTACAAAACCTCAATAAGTAGCACGATACATTTTTTAGTAATAAATTGCCCCCAAAAAACAATAATTGCTGAATGTGACAAATATGGTACAAATCAAAATAAAAAAAAATCTGGCAATTATTTCATGCTTTAGGTTGTAAAGCATTAAAATACGACAAATTCATTTATGTTCAGGCCTCTGCATGTAGAGGCAATGAAAATCAATATTCATATAAAGTGGTGTTTATAGAGCTCGATAGAGGTTTATATGAAACCCACAATAACGTTTGCCTGTCTATGTGCCTTTTTAGAGTTCTATGCTTCTTCATGTTCCTCAAAATGACACAAGAGAACCACAACAGCAAAGTTATGATGAAAAAACACCCCAAAACAACCAGCTGGAAGTGGTCTGAACCACATATAGCTGAGAGACAGTCTATGTACTAAAATTAAGCTAAAGATTGATCTTTTTCATATTTAGTCATAAGTCATTTATCTTTTTTTTTTTTTTCAAAAAATGTCAAAAGGATGAAGGTTCTGAGTCTATTTAACCTCAGTGTTTCTGTAACTTTGAGCAGAGCTATAATTGATTCCCCAGACATCCATGAATAGAGAGCTTCAGAGTGCTCAGAGTCATAAAAATGGCAGTCTGCATGTCTTGGAAAGATGAAATTGTAAAACGTTCCCCAAAACGGAACTGTTTCTTTTAAAATTGCCAGCTGCCCTCGCTGAAAACGAAATATCTTCTGAGTGTTAAATCGATTATAAAAGTCACAAGCCAGCAGAGATCACAATTGCTTAATCCGTTCTCGCTTGTAATCTTGGATTAGCCCTCGGTTTACGTCTCCTCAACAGAAAATAACAATCCCACTGCACACAGGCCAGCAGGACAGTCAACTGCACACCGTGCTGTAGTTTACTTAGGGTGGAAAACTGCTCACGTTCTTGTATCCCATTACCATGACCACCTTGAGATAAATGGCTCTTTCTCCCTTCTGCCATAAGGTTTTATATCAAACGACATGTGTTGAGTATCTGACTGCAGGTTATATTGTTGCAGCGGAAATAAAACAATCACTTTTGGAGTCGTTTCAAGGCGCCTGCATGCGCTGTGTAACTGCTGGCCGACCTATACGCACAGTGTTTATAGATGTAGGGAAGAGGACAGTGGCAGGTGACAGGTTAACTCTGCTGTGTAAATTCCTGGGCCGTGTATGATGTAGCCTGTGATCCTGCGGTCCTTGATTAGATCTGAGCCAGTAAATATCCTGTGATTAATCAAAAGGGCTTGTTCTGTGTGTAGCGTCCCTGTGTCACCTTCACAGCTGGGTGGCAGGGCCGCTGTGTTTACCGCACTCCACTTCCATCCCTTCAGACCTCATCCTTATTTCATCACAGCCCACAGAGGGACGACTTAAAGGCTCCTGCAGCCCTAGTGCTGCGGACATGGCTGGCATTATAATCCAAGATAAAAACTGAGATATTGTGGAAGATTTTTGTCATCTAGTGAGCAAAATGTGCGGGCGTATAATCTCCACAGTGAGGCTGTGTCCCGCTGTCTAGTATGTTACACAAATGTAGAAGTGGGAATTGTAAAAGTTTATTTTTCAATCTTTATTAGCTTTCTGTAGTTTTATTTCTTCATTATTATGATTGGCACTCTATTTTAAGTTAAATGCAGACGGACACAAGCACATTTCTGGCATTGCAGACCAAAACACAAGTACCGTTCATCTCTTGTACTCTTTACTCGCGACCCTTTAAAAAGAAATATATAAAAAAGTCTTTATTCTAGGCAACACAGATGGGGGAAGCGAGTCCGATATTGTGTTTTATGATATTTGTTGACAATAAGAAATATAGAATACCACCATCCTTATCCTTTAATTACAAAATAATTAGCGCTCAGACCGAGAATATCCCCTGGAAACAGCTTTGCTACAGGCTCGTTACATCCATGAAACATGTTCAAATGAAGGCCAACATGATAATGGGTGATTATAGTAATTAATAGACTGAACTAATTACTTTAGCCAGTTGAGATTCATTTAATGCTGAAGAGTAAGTGGTGTGTGTTTGAGTGGAGCCTGCCCAACTGAAACTGACTCATTTCTAATTAATCATACTCCTCTGCTTCCTTACAGTATCTTTAGCGTTGTCTGATAACTGGTGTAATTTTAGTTAGCTCCTGTCTGTTTAAAAAAAAAAAAAAAATCCTGTGTGGTCCTCACAGCATCTTTTTAGGCACTATTTTATTCCCTGAACAGCTCACTTGGAAAATCCGTACTGATGTCCTGACTTGTCCGTGGAGCATGATTTCACTGATTCCTGCCCCCCTTTTTATGATGACCCCTTGATTGTCATCTGAAGATGGTCTGTGGGACATGCATGTCATGTTAATAAATGCATTAAAACCCATGTATCCCTCCACCACAGAACAAAGTCTGGACCTGTCCGCGAATATAGATCTCTAATTGCTTTTGCGTGGTGGTGCAGCAGAATTGTGCTTCCCAGATGTCACGTCTGCCAAACCCCGGTGCACATCACTGTCAGCGGGCCTGAGAAATCTCCCTAACAAGCTTGTGATTACATAAATCCATAGCTGCAGTGTCGCCAAAGAGACTGAATAACTTTCAAGGAGACTTCATGTTTGATGTTCCCGGGCTTGATTGCAAAGAGGAAAAAAAGAGAAACCCTCTATATTGGGAATGTGTCCAAACACTCTAGGTTTGCTAATTTTGTCATAGTCAATTTTATAGCATGGCCGTGAGAATGGGTGGCGATGGAATGAAGTTTCTGAGTGCTTTGCAAAGGGGCGTGAGTGGGTTTGACAGGCCACTGAAATATGCTCCGCTCTACCTTATTTCATTACAGCAGCAGGGGCTAAAAATGCAAATCTGGGGTCCACTCTCAAGAGGTTGTTAGAAAAGTGACACGTCAAACAACTGGCTTCGAGTGGCAGACAAAATCTTACATTAATGTTTCATCACTGAGCTCATATTTTGATATCTGATTACTACAGTGGCTTTTCAGGCATTCTCAATAAATTCTCATTCTCAATAAAGCTATGCTTTCCTCCAAGCAGCTCTCTAAAGCCATTGTTTGGATGGCCTCGCCATTTACTTCCATGTTTAATATGGCAGAAATCCTTGGTCATGAGAACAGTAACCACATCCTAAACATAGAGACTGATAGACCAGATCCGTCTCATGGCCTTCTCTTAAGGGGTGATGAATTGGCTTAATGGGGAGTCGACCACACAGCCACACAGAGGGAGGAGTGAGAGGAGGTATTAAATGACATGATTTTATAGCCTATCAGCACTGTCATACCTCAGCTGTAAGCTGAATGTCTTTTTTTCAGTACAATAATGCGGTTTGAATATAACGGCCTATGCCACGTTAAACACACTTACGCAGAACACTTCAAGTACTGCCATGTACTTGTGCAAAAGTTTTTAGCCACCCAGCATTTTTTTATATTTTGCTTCAAAAGAGCCAGACTTTATTGTATTTTTAAGGTGGTTTTCCTGAAGGTCTTTCAAAACGTTTCTTTAGAGATTGGCATCTTTTTCTCAGATTTTCAATCCAGTCGTTGTACCTGACTATTTTTAGAGGATTGATTTTTTTCAGATCCGTGTAGCAATGACCTATGAATTATTCAGGCATAAAAAAGGCACCTAACTCAACATATGAACCAATGTTGTGTCTAAAAAATAACAGACAACTTAGCAAAGAACCAATAAACTGCCATAAAACACATCATTTGTTCCAATTTCTTTATTCAGAACTTTATAAAATACCAAAGATAACCCAGTTTGAAGGTATAAAATTGTATTTTTGTGCCAACAAGGTGATTCCCAAAGAGCTATTAGCTGGAAAATTGGCATATCTCAGCATGGTGTGCAGTGTGTCCTTAAAAAGTTTGAGGAAACAGGACAAGTGGCAGAACTTTAAAAAAAAAAACATTATCTGAAATCAGTTGCGAAATAGGACTGGACTGATCAGCTGATACATCTACTTTTCCCTGAAGCCTCCTCAGACATGGTCACAGGAGAAGGGTGACTGTCAAGGAGCCATTCTTAAGGAAGAGGGAAGTGCGCCGCATTACACAAGAACTGGACTGGAAATTAGTGGCAGCAGGTCTTATGGAGTGATGAATCCAAATTTTCTTCAGCATTATTGAAGCAGTGTAGTATCATCTCAACAGAGAGCGAAACAAAAGGCTGCCAACATCTAAAGAGGAGCTTTGAATGTCATTCAAGAACCCCAAAGAACCCTTCCTGAAGACTACTTAAATTATAAGAAAGCTGCCTAAGAGAGTTCAGACTGTGCTGAAGAATAAAAGTATTTAAGGAAATTATTGACTTTTTCATTAGAATTGTTTTTGCCTTGCATTTGGTATTACCATTTGTGTTTATATGTTTCACTGCACCTATTTCCCATTTTCTTAGTAACATATAAATAAATGAGAGGTGATTAAGACTTAAGACTAGCAGGCATCTAGCTGGCATCAACAGTAAAGAAAATTTAAAGACCACTTTTTTTTGGATTACATGTGCTTTTTTTAAAGAAGTTTAGTAGTTTAGTTACCAACGATATGGAACCAGTTTCATTCATTTACACTTGTGCCAGTTCCAGCTTTTTGGCAGCACTGGCACCATGTTGGTGGTTTCCATGTTACCACTTTCTGTAGATTTTAGTCAGACCAAAGAATTAGTGGGATTTGTATCTGTACATAGCTTGGATGACCCTCTTAGTTGTCCTCTGGCACTATTGTAAATATATATAGTCATGAAATTTGGTCTGAAAAACAGCTTTGATGGTTCTTTCTTATTCATCCAGCACAAAACCAAATAATTTGATCATGACCGAATCCCCGCCAAACTAATAAGATTTGCATCAGCCCTAATGTACTTAGTGCTAATTTGTTGGCCTGCAAACACACCGAAGTCAGTCGCCAAACACAGTCAACACCTGCTTAACATCCACATGTTAGCATTGTTACCGTGAACCGGTTTGAATGCTCCTGTGAGTTTAGCTCAGCATTCAGCTAGTGCCTCACAGAGCAGCTCAGTTCTCGGACTTTACAAACCACGCAGGTAAACAGGTGTAGGGATTTTCCAGGCCGCTGGGAAGACGCGTATATAAAAATACTTTTTATTTGAAGCCAGTCCAACAAGCACCCCAGAAGCCGTAAACAGCGCGTGACAGGTGAGACCCATTAGGGTGATATTCTCCTTGAGTATTTAGCAGCCTGTTTTCACACAACTCATTATTCCTGATAAATTAGCTGGCTGATGATAGTGATATGTTGTAATTTGTAAATGAGTGGGGTGCACCTGTCAGTAAGGCTCATTTGCTAATAACGAGCATCCACTAAATAAGTAACAACCCTCCTAATTTCAGTTGACTCCTTTACCGTCTGCTTTGTATTATTTTGCCTTTTTCTTTTGCTGCAGATTGATTCCTTCTTTGAAAATGTGTTCCCAGTCAAGCCTCCGTCTCTCTTTGCTTCATAGACTCACATGTGAATTATTCCAGTTCATTATTTGCTGAACTGGTATTGATGATCATTTCATATCCTTGACCACTTTTTTCATTGCATTTTATTTTGCTTTTATTCATAAAAAGAGACAAAAAGATGATAGTCAGTGAAACATAAACATGGCAGTACACTTTGCTTTTTTTCTTGCAGAACTTCTTTTCTTTAGTACTGCAAATAAAAATTCATAAATATATTCAGGAAGGCTTACTACTCTGTCTCTGCATGAAATATCGATATATATATTTAATAAATATACTGTCAGATAAACAGACTGACAAATATTTTTGCCTCAAATATGGTAAAAGTGTGCAAATCTTAAAACCTTAAGGGAAAAACGAGATAAAAGGAGCACCGAGGTTTCGTGACTGGTCACCCATTAAACGATATTACCCTGTTACTTTACAAAGGCTTCCTCCTAATACAAGACAAGGGGGTATGTGACCTTCAGCTATTAAACCAGCCTGTTAATTGTCTAATAATAAAATGTTTTTATTGTACAAACCCTCTTTTAGTGTAATTGAATTTCTGTCTGCCTTTCACTCATCTCACTTTTATCTCTGTCTTTTTTGCTGAGGCTGTGAATCCTCGCTATTACTGGTTATAATGACGGCATAGGATTGGTTCTCCGGGATCGCCACATCTATCCTCCTCCTCACTCGTCTCCCCGCAAACTTTACATTTAAACCACTCTCATTACAGCGCAGATTACAGAGGCTTATTGGTCCTCATTAGAGCCCACTGATCCTTGGCTGGGCCCATGTCCTAACATCTTTTAATTAGCATTCTGGAAATCTAATCAATGTAATAACTCAGATTAATCTCCCCTTTTGCACTTATTTTCTCACACTCTTTTATTTCAGGAGGTTCTTGGCTCGAAGGCTCAAAGGCTGAGAGATTGCGGTCTGTTTTCTGAAGCTGCCAGGTGTGTGACATGAGAGTTGAGGAGACCTTGAAGTTTTTATATTTGAAGGGCAAACGGGATCATTTCATGGATTTGACTGAATTTATTGGACTTTGATCAAACAAATTACACTTAAAATGCAAACTAGACCTCTCAAATGTAAATACAGATTGTTTTAAATGTATGTTTCTCTCCATATAAGGCTTGCAGTACTTTGGAAAGACATGAAAAGATTTAAATACCTGGTAGTGACAGATGTTGACAGTGGGCCATGAGTTTTTCCTCTAAATGTGCTGTAAAGCTTTCACTCCCCAGCCAGGCTCTGTGCTGTGATACGAAGTGAAAGCCAAGGCGGAGTTTGGCACTGGACGGCCATTTTGTGTCTGGTCTGATGCATGGTTTCACTGGGTGTCACTTTGGCTTCATATCACAGTCAGTGGTGGCGGCGAGCAAAGCTGCAGGTCTCATTAGAGCATGTTTACTGCTACAGTTGCAGGGAGTGCAGGAAAATAAAAAAGCAAAACTGGGAAGAGTTTAAATGTTTATGAATGAAAATTCAGGTCCTGGATTATTAAATGATAATGTTGCTTTTAAAAGTGTAACACCTTAAAAATAAAAACAAGAATCCATTTCGTCTGGCCGTAATAAAGTAAAGGACAACTGCATTTAGGCCATTGTGACTGGCATCCAAGTAGGAGAAGTCCAGTGTCTGACAGCCCGGTACTCACACACCTTTGTGTACAGTAAAGCACCGTTTCTATGCCAGGTATCCAGGGCAGACATTTTGGCGCAGCTTTGACCATACAGACAAAGACGCCGGGGTGTGATGGGACACAGACCTGCCATTTCCCAGCAGCACTGGCATACCTCTCACTGCAGAATGATGAATGGTTGCACACGCATGTTGCACATTTTCTCATGCTCCCTTATAACACATACACGCTCGATCACATGCACACTTGCAAAAGCCCCATAACAGCCCTCCTGGTCAGGTCAACCAGGCATTGCATCACACACATACACACTCTCTCTCTCACACATACACATAGATGCACACACATGCAGACAGGCATCCTCACTGTAGTGCTGCAATATTCAGCGCCAGGTGTAGGAGGAAGGGGGAATAAGGTTGTGTTTATTAGCAGCTCCCTTGGTGTTCTCTAAATTGCCTTGTTTGCTCGGCACAAGCACACAAACAGATGCTGTCCTCTCTGCTCTGGGTAATTCTTGGGGGGTCTCTGGGTACTTACTGAAAGGCCTACCCGTACCACACAAGCAGTCTCGTATGTGGTGATGCATACGGTTCCTGCAGGCAAACACACACACGTCAGACCAGTCGATATTAAAACAAACAACAAAAAAAAACCCACACATTTGTGTGCTAATTTTTGCACTGACATTCAGAAGTACAGTTTGATTTGTGCAAAGAAGACGACATTGTCTCTCTGGATGAGTAATTGCAGTCTCGCCGTATAAGCAAATCTCTCTCTGTGCCTAACCTCACAGTGGCACAATTTCACTCTTATTAAGAAAATCTGCATTTAGGAGGGACCAATGCTATCAGTCGAAATTAATCTGCTTTGACTGATCCTTAATGTGACCACAGTCATCGAGTAATTATTGTCTGGATGGCTGTGCACCAGGCTCATAACCGCCATCCTCCTCCTCCTCCTCCTGCCCCCCCACAAAAGGGGCTAGCCTTGGTGTGTGAATCCCTCAGCAGCGGGCTGGTTACAGTGGGTACGGCAGGCATGTCATTAAGCGCTTGATCAGTGAGTCGTGATTAGCCTGCCCTGTATTATTGTGATTAACGTCTATCCAGCGGACGACTGTCCCGTTGTCACCAGTGAGACCATCTGAGATCCTGAGATTCTGGGGTGAAGGCCAATGGAGGAACCTGGTAGTGTGGATACACAAATCTGCTCGCTTCAATGAAGGCTGCTCCTCTTAAATGCACACACACCAAAAAAAACCCAACAAAAAAACACACACACCCTGTCAGTCACGAAAACGAATGCATGTAACGAGTGCAGCACTCTTTCCCCGTGCAGCTATGTTTTGTCTGTGTGTCTTCTCTGATTAGTTAACCCACTACCTCTTGTGCAGCTTGCATGCTCTATAGCATTTCCATCAGGCCACATGCCTTTTGTCTGCGTGCACGCTGAAAGACAAAAACCTCCTCTTCCTATTGTGCTCCATTTCTCTCTTTCATCTCGCACTTCCTCGACCAACAAAGTCGATTTGACCACGGCTGATTATTGTAACGAAGGCAGTCCAAGAGAATATGCACATTCTCACTGTACGTCAGATTCGATCACAGCAAGGGGGGGAAGCCTCGCACTGACCCACGTCTCTTCCCCTCAGACAACTGGCTGCTTACACAGAGGGAGCTTTTGAGAACAGGCGTTGTGGACTAAACTGCAATGGAAGTCTCACTTATGCGGCGCTAAGGACACGGAAAGACAGTGAGAGGAAATTGGTTTAAATTAAGAAATTGATATGAGAATGTGGCAAAAAGAAAAAGAAGAGGAAAACTAGTGCTAAACTGTGCCACACGAGAAATGGAGATCAGACTACTTCTCTTTTTGTGCATTTTAAAAGCAGCTAAATATATAAATACTTAATATAGTTCAGATGTATTCCCTGTAGCTTGGATTTCATGTTTTTTTTTCTTTTTATTCCCAAAAGTTTCATTGAGCTTTTTCTTCACGAGCCCCTGTATGTGTGTTTCATTTCTTTGTAATTACTCACCTAAACCCAGACCCTCTTCTCGTGGCTCTTGTGCATCCGCCGGTGGAAAAGAGTCAGTTTTGATTACAAAGTAAACGCTGCGGCATCAGACAGGGGGGTTACATGCTGATATGCATTCTATCAGGATGATTTATGCAAATTATGCACATTATTCCCGCAGGAATCTCTCTTCTGAAAGTGCCAGGATAAATTGCCGGAAATTAGCCATAAAATTCACTGTGCAGGGAGTGTGAGGTGAAGGCCGCCAAGGAGCCAAGGACATTGGGCCGCCATGGTTACGCTTGGCCTGGCCTGCCTCCCCCATGCTTGGCATTCATGGCTGTTAAAGACCTCTGCTCAGACAGATACACTGAAGCCTGGAGTAGCACTCAGCACATCAGGAAGATCAGCCAAGCAAGTGTTACACTAACGGCGGGGTTTCATGCTCTAGTAACATGACAGATTTTTCAAAGGGAGGGAACGAGATTGTTGGTTTATTCTTCCCACGTTTTAGGCCGAAACCCACTTTGTAAATTCTTCTGTGTTCCTAGAAAGTGGCAGTGCGTTATCATTGAGTAGCTGGCCTCAGATCCAGTCACCGTTTGAACTGTTTTATGACTGAATTTATGCCTTTGTTTGCTATATAGCTGACCTTGCTCATAGTGCATCCTAATCTTCAGATTACACTCTAATCAGAAACCTGTTCAGCAATCAGGTGATGAATTGTTGTAGGAACGGCACATAAATAGGTGGCTGTCATTATCACAACACAGAATTGAGGTTGTATCAGGCAATGTCTTCTTTATAGCGCTACACGCCTCCCTATTGGTCAGGCCTTTCATTTGTCTCATGATCGGCGTGTGTATGGGAGGGAAACAAAGAAAAAGTGTGTGTGTATATTAAATGAGAAGCGAGTGACTCTCGGTGTTATTGTGTCATCCTCGTGTCTTTATTTCAGTGTGAAAGCCAGAGTTAATGAATATGAGAAAATGGAGATGAAATCCACCTCGCCTTGGCTTTAATGAACCCTGAGAGGGTCACGATCTGCATATTGAGCAGGACGAACAGGCTCTGTCTTTCTCACAGGTGAAGTACACAAAAACCATTGCAGTTTCACGTTTTAGTTTAAATCCTTTACTCTGTTTAAAGTTTGCATCGACGTGGCCGAGTGCAGCCGAGCGTGGTGCTGTTAACACAATCCAGAGCGGCCGCTCGGGTCACTGTGAGTTCTCCATCCCCTCTAATCAAGCACATTATCTCGATGTTAAGGTCACATAAATGGAAAGTTCACAGCTGTCAGGGAAGCTTTGACCACTGCGCCACCGGAAGTTAGTTTTTGACGTTAAAACAATCGCGTAATCTGTAAATTCAATGAAAAATAAATTGCGTTTCTTTTATTCTTTTATCAAGATGCGTGGATAACAAGTAATTTCTTAATAAAATCAACACTCGCATGGAAAACACACCAAAGCTCAAAGTTTATTTCAGGCAACGGCCCCATAAAACGGCATCAAATCGAGTGAATTGCCTCCCAACGGCGTTCATAATTTGATTTATTTGGCACAAATATTTGAACAATGAATGCACTTCACTTCATCGCCTGTTCTTGTTTGTTCAAACCACAGAGTAAATTGTTTTTTGTCTTTTTTCTTTCTTCTGGAATAAACAACCTGTACAGCAACAAAGAGCCAGTGCTGTCCACAACAACAACACGGCCACCACCAAATTACTGTGCTCAGCCATGACACAGTTTAATCCCAGCGGAATAAAAGAACATCAGATTACGGCAGAAAGACAGAGCCATCGGTAAACAGGGATTAGGAGATTGGGGCTTTAATCTGATTAATATGGAGGCAGTTGGAATATTAGAGATGTTACTCAACTGTTGTATTCCAGATGAGGGGATAATCACACTTTGCTACGTCATTTATTGTGCCCTGTTAGAACTTTCAGAGCTAAACGAGCTGCCATATGTTTACCTGACCTCGAGGCTGCCTCCGAGATAAAAACATTTGCGATGTAATGAATTAGGAGCTCGTTAGGTGAGTGGGAAAACAGTTAGAAATATGCAGGAAATACTGAATGTTATTGCAGCGAAAGTGGTCTAAGTCGGCGTCAGTATTCTTTATATTTACAGATATAAAGCAACTCAGAGTTACAACAAAGCATCTCTAAATAAAAGCCTTAAAAAGCCTTGATTACAGTTAAACAGCTCCTTTAAGTATCAGTGTTTGAGTATTATAATAGGGATCGTTTCTATTTTGAAAGGAAAGGCTTAGTTATAGCATTAATCTGTAAGATCCACATCTGGTCTTTTTCAGGGCAACCTTAAATCAAATGTGGCATTTATCTTCCTTCACACAAAGAATGAGTAGATGGATTTGGACTTTTTTAGCTCATTAAAACAACCCTATTTGTGTTTTAAAGGTGGTAATCATGTATTTAATTGTTGTAAAGATTTTGAAATATTCAGCAAATTTGGACGGTTTATCCTAAAAACTGTGCTCAGTATTCCTTGTCTAATAAGCAAAGTTTCTAATAAAAGTGCCATTGGAAAGATTTGTAGCTGAAGGTCAGAAAAAGCTCAAGTAAATTTCTCGAATGTGATAATGGGCTCATCTACGAAGACCAGCTTCATATATCGGCCCTACAGTGCATCTGATAATGACGGTTTCACTGTTAAGAAGTTAAAATTTGTACTACTGAATATAATCAGTTTACCTCTTTAGCTCCACAGTTCTATTAGCCGGCATTGCGTGCACCAACAACATTATGCATTGCTATCAGTGGCCTGACAAAAATGAAGTACCGCCCAGCAGTTGATTTGGTGCCTCAACCAGTGCAGCACATATATCTTTATACACAGTGTGTGACACAGCATGGATGAATCCATTGTCAGAGTTTTGCCAGCTACTGATATGAAGGAGACATTTCAATTTGGCGTACTTATGTATATTTTTAATGTTTATCATCTTTAGCATACACAGCAGCTGCGTTATGAACAAGCGCCCTGCTGCCCACTGATATGGCAAATTGGACATTTTATAGTTTATGAAAGGGGTGTTTTTTTGTTATCTTCCACTTTTATTCGTCAGTCCCGATTCCCACTGTAAATGCTTTAAAGACAGATGCAGCTTTATTGGGCTTGTGGATAAAAGCAATGTTCCCTATTATGACTTGGTTGGTGGCCACTTTAAAAAAAAAATGGATAAAAAAAGAAGAAGCTTGAAATCCTCCCATTTTTTTTCTGTTTTCATGAGGCATCTTGGGGCTCTATCACTGCCCGGCCCAGCTTAACATTTCAGGCACCCTTGTGTGTACATGACATTTCACCAACTTGTAAAAATGGCTGAAATACCAAGTATCTAGCAGCTCCCTTATCAAGAGGATCACGGAGGCTTTCGATTATTCAATTTCTTACTTTTTCTTAAACACACCCTGCTCCTTGTGTTTGCTCTAAAATTGTCCTCTGCCTTTACATTGATATTTTTATGCTGTTGTCTGTTTTCCTTTGGATGTTGTGTTCTGTTTTATGCACCCATATGGCTCTGTCTCATCCCTGGGGAATCTCCTCTTCTGGGCTAATGTGAATATTAGTATGGGTTAAATGCTCCACTCATTTATGCATTAATGCATATTGCATAATTAATGTTTTTGTGAAGTCTCATTTTCAAACAGCAGCAGGGGGAGAAAAAAAGCCTCATCTCTGTGTTCAAACTACAATAAATAAATAAATAAAAGCTTAAATCCTGTAACGTGAGTTGCTGACAGGATTTTCACTCCAGAGCTGTTTTGATGTCTCCTGATTATTTCCAGTCTTGATTAAGGGCTCTTCTGTGAAGATTCAAAGCATTCAGGGGTGTGATGGGATTAAATGGGACACTGTAATGACCCTGTTGTCAGAATGGCTCATCATACAGACACAAAGCTTAGATCGGAGACTAGTAAAAAAATAAATAAAAAAATAAATAAATCAGAAACCAGTGTTGTTAACACATTTTCATATTTGTTTGCTTCTATGTGGAAAAATGAGATAAAGATGCAGGCTTTTGGTTAAAATTATTAGGATAAAACATTGATCATGTTACATTTAAAGAGAGGTTTTTGGTGTATGGCTCTGCAAGCTTGAAGCTTGTTTGAGGATTTCAAATGAAAGCTGTGCCTAAAATATCACAGTATCCATCTACAACAGAAACATTTATTGGCAAGACGTTTGCTGTATTGAATTTAGTTGATTGTATTAAAAAGTTCGGGGAAATCTGTGGTGCGAAATCATCAGTGATAATTCATGGTCTGAAATGTGAAATCTGTGGCCTCTGTCCATGGTGCTGAAGCTTTCACGATATTTACCCTGACTTTTAGGGGGGGGAAAGATTGTGGAGATTTAATGCTAGATTGGCTTTACTGTTTCAAAAGCATTTCCTTATCAAATTGTTTTCGATGTGGACAGTAAAGTGAGGGGGACGAAGCTTGAGTCGATCGCGGAGCAGCTGATGGTTGCGTTCTAAGTAAAGACACCAAATTGCGGCAATGAAACAGAGTCCTAATTACATTTCTTAATCACAGTGTGGAGGTCTAATTGCCTTAACGATCTGTTTGATTATGCGAGGCCAGGTATTACTGCCGACAGTTTTCATACACACTTGTTTTCGCATTATCATATTATTACACATAGGCGTGGAAATTGTCTCAACATCCACAGTAAAGGTCATCAGAGTGTGTGGGGTTTTTTTGTTTGTTTTTTGGGTTTGTTGTCTTTCTTTCTTTTCCCTTTTCTTTTTTTTCTTTTAGTCCGTGGAGCACAAACATCTTAATGTTGCACTGAAGCTACGTTCGCCCACCCACGTCTGGCCTTCGTTCCCAAGACTTAAGACAAGAAAAGTTACCGGTTTTGATGGAGCAGAAAATTGTTGAGCATTATTTCCCCTCTCTGCTTGACACCTGGTGAGAATGCAGAGACTGACAAATGAGAGCTGCATCGCTCCTAGAACAGAGAGGCTCTAAAGTTATCCTTTTTAATTTTTTTTTTAAATCCTCCCTCCCCCCCAAAAATAAAAATCAACAAGAACAATTAACAGTTAAATGCAGCTCGCTCTGATTCCACGTGCGCTACACTTCACATGAATAATCAATTTTCTTTTTCT
This sequence comes from Pelmatolapia mariae, assembly GCF_036321145.2. Lineage (NCBI taxonomy): Eukaryota > Metazoa > Chordata > Actinopteri > Cichliformes > Cichlidae > Pelmatolapia > Pelmatolapia mariae. The sequence continues at coordinate 20,136,918 of NC_086235.1, read as the reverse complement.
GTTGTTCAAAATATTTTAATAAAGCTTTTCAACACTGAAATACATACAAACGGCCCTCCTCTGCTCTTATAATAACTAAGGTATCTACAATAATCCACAGCCCGACCTGACAACGCGAATAATCTGAAGACCTCAATCGTCATGTTTCAAAAGAAAACAAAAATACAAGAAAAAGAGAGACGACAATGTGCAATGCAAGCAAAAAATATCCATCATAGATATTCAAATGAATAAAATACAAAAGCACATCGAAACACGTGATAAGCTTCAATTCAGGATTTTAACAAAAAAAAAATCTGGATGTTTATTATATGACAGTGCCCCCTCACCCCCCAAAAAGAATTGCAATAGGCGTGCGCAACGATTAACAAGTGTCTAAAATTAGCACATAAACATCTGACTGATTCAACCTCTTAACTCGCTGTTTCGTTTGACTTTCCTTGCTCATAACATTCCACTTGCTCAGCAGAAAAACTTCGTGAAAGCAGGCCTTAAACCAAAAAAAAGAGGAAAAAGTCTCTGACTTGAATGGAAAGAAAACCGTGAATAAATGAGAAAGCAGCAGAAAGTGAGTGTGGACTACCGCTTCGACAAGATGTCCATCTACTCAAGTGGAAAGAGTCGCAAGTTGTCAGGTCACCCAAATTTCCAAAAGTGTCCATCACAGAGCAAGTGATCAACAACTCACTCAAATCAACACTTGCAGCCATTCTCACAGGCCCTACTGTACGTCTGTTTGGTCTTCACTGTCATTCATACCAGCACTTTAAGGATGATTTATATTCACAATCAAGTAATGTTTGAACAAAAAAAGCGCGTTTTAATGCATTTAGTAAATATTATAAAAGTATTCGTCGCCATTACTTTTTCTTTTTTTTCCTTTTTTGTCTCTAGCCTACTGACTTCACTGGTTTTCCTCTCCAAAAGTGTCCTTAAAAGTGGGTTCTTCTTTCTCGTGTGCTTCTCGGAGTCTTTGTCAGGCGCGTTAAGGCTTGTCAGTGCACTGTTTGCAGAGGCTGGAAGTGGCATTGTTGAACAGGGCACATTTATCGGGGCAGGAGGACCCGGCCACTCCGGTGGGGAAGGGGTATCCGCCCGGTTGGTCGTACGCGCCCAAGCCGGGAGCTGCGAGGGCAGTGGTGGCCGGTATGGAAGCGGCAGAAATGGCCTGGCCCTGGTTGAGATACATCACTAGCCTCCTCATCTCTTCCAGCGCCTGTGACTGCATGAGGATGTAGTTTTTGGCGAGCAGCAAAGTGGCAATTTTGGAGAGTTTCCGCACTGACGGGCTGTGCGCATAGGGGATGACCGCTCTGAGCTCATCCAGCGCGTCGTTCAGATCGTGCATCCGTCGTCTTTCTCTGGCATTGATGTTTAGCCTCAGTATTTTCTGCTCTTTGGTTTTCTTACCTCCTTCAGCTTTCCCTGTGCTCACCGTCCGCCCATCGCTGAGGAGGACCATGTCACACCTGCCGTCGCTGTCATCGTCGGGACTCTGCTCACCTCCGCTGCTCTCCGCTGCCGAGGTCCTGTTGGCGCTCTCTCCGTACTTTACGCACAAAGATCCCGTCGGCAGACCCAGCGTCCCCCCTCTGCCTCCTGCCAGTCCTCCCGGTTGAATCTGGTCTGGCTCGGCCTGGTCAAAGCAGCTGATCGGTGACTGGCGGTCTCTGGCTGGTAGTTCGATGCCGGCCGACGATCTGAAAGGGTCCATTTTTTTAGTGGACACGGCGCTCAGAGTTTTGTGAAAAATGTCCCCTGCGCCGCCGTTCAAGTTCATCCTCCTGTCCATAGCCTCGTGGATTCCGCGTCGTTGCAGGCTATGGTCTCTTCGGGAAACTCTTGACGCACGTCTCAGAGTTTCTTCCTCTGTTTGTCCTTCACGAGTTTAGTTGTGTGTCAGTGGTGAAGTTGCAGGCTCGCTCCACTTGTCAGCTGAGGTGTAGAGACGAGGAGGAGCCTCACGTAATAAGAGCCACTCTCTCCTGCCTCTCTCCCTTTCTGTGTCTGATTCACCTTCACCGGATCTCCGCGATAACCCTGGTTACGCACAAGAGGCTTTGGTCCTTTTTACATCATTATCTCGAGGCGGGTTATTAAAAAGGATTCGCCTATTGGGATACAGACACCCTCTCCCCCTGGCACTCACCACCCAATCACGTTAACGTTTTAATTATTGGTATTTAAAGGATGGCAAACAAAGCAGCATGCGCTCTGTCTCACTTCTGTAATACGCTTTGGGTTCAAGATCTTTATAGCGTGTTTGCAAAGATCCCCCCGATCATAAAATAGCCCGCTTCACTGATTTGGTTACGAGACATCAGTTCGTGTCCTTTTCAAGAGTCGCAAATTAACCAACGTCTATAATCTAAAGCTGTTTTAGCTCAGAGAGGAGATAATTTCGCTGATCTCTTACTGCTTTATTCAAATCAAAAGATATTGGCATAGTGTTTTAATTCATTAATTTTGTTGCTTTTTCCGATTGTTCGCCCACTTAAGTTTAATTTTATCATAATAAGGCAGGAGATACAGCAGGGATTTATCAGACCATCTAAGATTGAAACGTTATCTTTTTTGTTGTTTTAAATTTTCAGGCTTTACTGTAAAGCAAATATACTCCAGAACAACACGGACCTTTTCATTTCACTGTTGTAGCGTTTATCTCACGTTGTGTCAGATTTCCCATGATAGATCTGCGGGCTTGCCAAGCTTTACCTGTGCTCATACTGCCATCTTGTGGATGGTATAGTGCAGTACAACCACACTGGAAAGTCAAACGTCATAGGTTTTATTCAGATGGAGCACACGACCCCCTTTAGCATTTAAATCACGTGATTTCCTGCTTTAAAAATCCTGATTTTTAACATTTGAATCTGCATTTCAAGACTTCAGATTGTAGTGCAGGGTTAAGGTTTTATAGTGGTGAAATAATGAGATAAAGAACGTTCCTTTTAAGCACCGAAGCAACCAAAATAAATTATGGGCTTGATTATAAACACTCAACAGAAACAAGGAGATACACATTGTTAAAGAAACATACTAGATATAACTTTTAAACTTTTAAAAGGGTGCTTCAATGTTTGTTTGTTTGTTTTCCCTGCAAGTGAAGATTAATTGTTTACCATTTACAAACAATTTATACTAAGATGTCTGTAATCTGTTAATAGTTGCTCGGCAATATTACTTCTGATTGGGCCTGAGACTTATGTTTAGAGAGAATAACTGATCCTGTGAACCTTTGTCAACATGTTTGGAAGATATTAGCTGACTGGGAGGAAGGGTCTAATCAAAGTCACTGCTTTGCATGACTTCCAGCCCATTGAAAGTTTGATCTTAAATTGCACTTTGGTGAGTAATGTGGTTTAAAAGAGGTAACTGCAGGGTTATGGTGGGCTGGAGCTCAGCGTAGAGCTCCATAGTTTATATCTGAGCTAGGTTTCATTGCAGAGGGCACAGGCCTAAACTCCACAGGTGAAACTTAAGTTCATTGTAGCTCTTAGAAGCTCACAATGCAGCATGCAGCCTTCTCGCAGACATTTCAGCTGCTAACAGTAATTTCTGTAATTACTCTCCACAAGAACCTATTCGTAGGCGCTCGTTTCAAAGCCTTAAAGGACACACTCTTCCCCCTTCTTCTATCCAAGTAACCATGGTTATTTACCATGGCATGTCTGCTGCACACATTAAAGGTACCTTTAGCAGTGATTAGAGCTGACCACTGCTTTCAAACCGCAGTGAATGTGCCTTAATTTTTTTTCGCCCTCTGGTTTGGTTTCTTGGCAGCTAAATATCAGTGGAAAAGTCTGTTCAGTGAGTCACCCACTGAAGATATTCCAGAAAGTTGTCTTGTTTTGAAATCATGTTTGTCCATTAGTGACATGGAGAGAAATGGAGTCAGAGAGTAGAAACATTTGAGATATTTTAATGTAAATAGTTGCGATGCCATTCTTCCCTGTTTTATTTCTTAGCTAGTTTGTAAAATCCATTTGCAGTCATGACTTCAAAAACAGTCTGAAGAGCATCTTAGCAAGTTCTCAGTTAACAGATACTGTGTTGACAGTATCTGGTCAGATGTAAAATGATTCATTACAAAGTATTATTGATAAATTTACTGGGATTTGTAGCTAGATCCTCAGAGTTAGAAACATTTATAGTAAAAGTATGAAATATCGGTCTCCATGTTTAAAGTAGACTCTAATTTTAATGTTAAGATGTGTTTTGTTCTCTAAAAATGACATAGTTTGGCCTTTGTTATGTTCATATCTTTCATACAAGTACTACTAAATCTCCCTTTAGTTACTGTAAAGAATTGTACAAACTGGTAATTAAAGTCAGAATCCTCTCTTTGCAACAGCATCACAAGCGCTGAAATTGGACGCTTTGTTCCACACGTTCAAGGTCAATGTTTTAGCTCTTTCCTAACATATTTTAATTTGCTTATGTCTCTCTTGGGGGGGGGGAATAGTTGGGGAGTTATGATCTAAGAAGTGGCAAAGACAGTCACTTTATTCTGAGATGGCAAGAGAACACCTTCATGGCCAATCAGGTCCGGCTAATGAGATAAGATGGGTGAGGACAGTGGCACAGCCATTACAGTCACAGTACGTCAGCACTTTGGTAATGAGGAGACCATGAAGGCAAAACTGTGGAAGAAAAGGATTTCTGCTGGGACAAAAGAGAAGTTTAGATGCTGAAAAGTAAAAACAAAAACACAGACGGATTAAACTGACTCATTTTTCAAGCAGAGTTGTTAAGGAGAAGGGGGAGCCTTTCCAATGTAGTAATTATCATTTTTGCCTTATATTATTGTGAAATATCTTTGAGACTTGGACTGTTTCTCAGATAAAACTGTGCATTTGGAGCTTGTTGTAGGACTGAAACACTTGGAACTATTCCAGACATAAATCCACGTTTTATAATCCAGGCCAGACACATTATTTATAGAAGTATATCTATTTTTTTTGTTCTGCCATTGACACACTTTGACTCCATTAAATATAATTTGATTTGTTGCTTTTAAAAACAAACAAACAAATACATTAACAAAATGCTCATAAATGATCTTTTTTTTTTTTTTTTTTTTGCTTTTATCTCCTGAAATCACGTTTTTCTAAATGCAATTTACCAACACTCATAATATCATCTGTTTTCTCCTCTGTCCTCATTTAAAAAGGTGTACTGGTGACTCTTCATGGAAGCTTCACTGCAGAATGATGCATGTTTTAGAATTTAACACATGCAGCTTGCTTTGGAGCAAGGTTATTATAGTTGACTTACAACAAAGGTTATTATAGTTAACTAAATATAAACTGAAAACTAAAACTACATGTGTGAAGGAACATTTTAGTTAACTAAACTAAAAACTATGCTTTTGAAAAAAAATTAAAACTGAATTGACTTTACAAAGTGCTGGCAGCACGGTTGCCGTACAGCAAGAAGGTTCTGGTTCGACTCCACCTTCCACCTTCGTGTGTGGAGTTTGCATGTTCTCCCTGTGTTTGTGTGAGTTCTCTTTGAGTATTTCCCACAGTCCAGTGTGAGTGTGAATGGTTGTTTGTCTCTCTGTGTTGCTGCGACATTTCCAGGGTTTACTTTTGTCCTACGGTAGCTGGGATGGGATCCCCCACCCACCTGCCCAGCCCACAACCCTGAATTGGATAAGCAAAAGAGAATGGATGGATAGATGGAATTTTTTTTAACTTGGAAAAACTAACAAAAGTCAAATAAAAATATGGAGAAAAAATCCTTAGGTTTTGGTTTGTTTGTTTGTTTTGTTTTAGAACAAAACTTGCTTGATGAGGCATTGATATTTTTATTTTTTTTCACTCTTTTTTTTTTTTTTAAATCTATGGTGTGTTTTTTTTTTAATGTGTTCTTATTTCTTTAAATTTACCCTTGTATTGCTGGAATTCCTGTTTGTTACAAGCCAAACAACACTGATCTATTTCTCCATTATTTCAATAATGGAAGAGCTCGTAGTGCCATTTTCAAGCTTTCTAACCACGCTGAGCTTTTTATGGAAATAATTAAAAAAAACCCGATATCGTCCCAAAAAAATATTACTCGAAGGAGAGCCTGTTTATAAACATGCCTTCAGGGGATCTTTAAGAATTTGCTCTTTACTAAATCTTGTATGTGCTGTTTATCAGCATTTATCAATTTCCGCCACAAGAGGGCAGCGGAGTTCTTCTGACGTCCTGAGCAGCCCGTGCAGGAGGAGCTGAAGGCAAAGCACGAGCATGATGAACATTCTTTATGGCAGCCTCATGGATTTCATTCAACTTTGAAGATTTTGGTTATCAGTAGAAACCAGACTCCAGGGCTGCTGAGTTCTGATATGAAAGTTCAATTTTGTAATGTGGTTCTCTGCACCAGTGTACCAAATACATGACACGGCAGGTAGACTGCTCTTTTTTTAATTCATGAGGCGACCGAGTTGTAGTTTCATTTGTAATGATATTAACCACCCGAGCAGGTGGATGTTAGAGCTGACTTCTTAAATTGTCAGTCCCCCTCCTTAACCACTCAGCTGATTTTAAACACTACAGCAACCGATCATGCGCACTGTGGAATCCGTTGACTGTACTTAGAGATTCAGTTTATGCTTACGCTGATCCAGATGTGTTTCTCTGGAAGACTTAAAGGAAATAAACTGATGATTTGGTGAAATGACTTTTATGTGCTCCCCTCCCCACTTTAGCCAGGCCCCGCTTATCCTTCTATCTACATGAAGCGCACAGACTCATGTCATTAATTAAGATCTGATTATTTTCTGTCGGTGTGTGCAGCATGGAGCCAATCATCTGAAGGAAAAACAGAAATGCGTCCAGATAAATAAATAAATACTCTAACATAACTTGAGTCGTACTAAATGAAGCCCCACCGATCTTTAACTGTCCGGAAGAGAGAGTCTCCATTACGGTTTGATATTGCGTGCGGACGCCACCAGGCGACACACTAAGATCGAAGGATGTTATTTCATCCAGCGGAAATGCCACAAGACTCTCACAGTTAGTGGTCTGCATTCATCTGCTTGAGCCAATGATTTTGGTGAACCACATTTTAAAAACCTGATATTCGTTTAAAGTCCATGCGAGTGTTTAAGCCACACGCTCCACGGTCGTCCTCCTCATTTACATTCCGCAAAGGCACCACGCGTACTTATGGAAATTAATATGCAGATCCAATAAATCATGGTTTATTATCCTTGTCACGCGAGGCTTTATAGGTTTTTTGTGGGGGGAGGGGGTTAGAACCTCTTTACTGTGATAATTGTCATTTGTACAAAATATTTTAATACAAAATATTCCTCAAAGCAAGTTTTAGGGGAAAAAATTGGTCGCTGATAAATTCGTGCGGCGATGATTTGAAGTAAAAATGTGTGGGGATGTTTTTATGCTATTTTTAGAACCGAATGAGCTCAACGGTAATGCCAGCCGTCACTCCATTTGCAGATTTTCACGAATTTCCACACTTAGAATAAATTAATAAATAAATATATGTACATAAAGAACATTTGAGGTGCCTGCAAAATGCAAGAATGTCGAAATTTCTTCTAACGCAGTTGCTTGCGTTTCTACGTCGAGGAGTCCGGACTGCATTCCTGCACTACAGAGAAGAAGTTGAGCCATTTCCGCTTTTCCACCGGCGGGCAAGTGAAACAAAAGGCTGATCGGTGGCGCACAGATTTCAGCACCACAGAGGGTGGACAGCGCTCCGGGTAGCCTGTGTGAGGATGGACAGCTCCCACCGACACACACACACACACACACACACTAGAGCAAATATGTTCATATAAAACAAGAGCTTTCAAATATTGTATTTTGTTTATTGTTAAATGCAGGAGGAAAAGAGACAGCACACGAATGACGGCACACGAATTACAGTTTGAAACACAAGAGCAAAAGTTCAGTGTGAGAACGCCACGAGTATAGTTTTAATAACATTATAGTCTATCTATTTTTTTTCTTAAAAAAAATAAATCTGCAACTTTAAACTTTTCATTTCTGGGGTGTGCAGATCGGAGAAGATAGGAAGATCATCTCTTGGCATTCACCGCGTGCCTTAATTGTAAGACATTAAATCAAGGTCCGCTGTGAACACGGAGAGACACAACCCGCTCATCTGTGTGTGTGTGTGTGTGCGTGTGTGTGTGTGCGTGTGTGTGTCCGTCCACCAGCTGCATCCACTCTACTGTGGGAAAAGGGCAGACACCTCGAAACCTTTGCGTAAAACCTGTTACGACAAATAATAATCAGTCTTTATTTCTGCAGCCTCTGAGGCCTCTGACGTGTAACTAAAGATGTTTTTGGGATGTCAAGTTTCGCCAAAAATGTAAAGAAATTTTTTTTAAATCCAAAGCATCCCGTATGCATCAAAAGAGATCAGATCCTCCAGTGATTGTACAGGCCTACCTTAGAGTATGTGTGTGTGTGTGCGGGGGAAAAAAACATTCAGCTGGAGAAAAAAAAGAGGTTAAGTTACAGGACTTTAACGCAGAACAGCCAGTTTGGAGGCAAAGTGATTATACGTCCCAGACCGCTTTAGCAGCCAAAAATGACTTGATCCGTGTCCGTCGACTGCTTTTTGTCCAAAATCGAGAAAGGCATTAAAAAAAATCCTCCATTATCCCATAGTGCACCTAAGGAAAAAGAAAACACAAATGCGTCATATTGAATTGCAAATGACAAATTCTCATATTCCACATTGACCTGTTCAGAAACATCACTCGGCGTCCAAAAAAGGAGGAAAAAAGTCCGCGTGCAAAATATTGATTTTCCTATAGCCTCATAACGCCCTCCTCATATCATCTATAGATACACGCACACACACACAAACGCCTGCAGCCTCTCTTTGCGGGTCACAGGTTAAAATTGCCGCAAATCGCAAACCGGGCAGCCGAAGAACCCTGAGAAACTGCCGGTGTCCTGAGCTCATCGGTGCGCACTGTGCGTGCGCGTCCATCCGTAGCAAACTCACCGGGACATCGAGACCGAGCTGAGCCCGGCGCGGGCACCACCTAAATGGGACTGATCTCTCTCCGTCCGGTCTTTTCCTCTGACTTTGGGATTAATGGTGCTCCAGCCAAACAAATGAGGCATCTGCCTTCAGCACAAGAGGATTGGGATGAAAGGGGGGGGGGGGGGGGGGGGTGCTGACGTCACCAGGCAAACAGATGTTCCTCTATATTACCCAGCGTCCTCCTCATCGCTGCCCCGTGTCCTTGAAACTAGGAGGGAAATTGACGACTTCCCAATCCGAGAATTAACGTTTATCGCCGACATGTGTTAATAGTTCTGCTGCTGGTTGGTGTATGTATGTGTGTTTGCGTTGGTGCGTGCATGCGGATGTGCGCGTGCGCGTGCTGGCAAAGGAAATGCCAACAATGGTCTAGCAAATTGTGAAGCCCCAAATCTGGCATTGGCTGTGATCAGTTATGCAACATTGCACTATTCAAAAAAAAAAACAGAAGAGAGAACACACGTGTACCTACACTCACACACATAGACCCACACTCACGTGGGCATGCGCACACGCACTCTCTGCACACAGTAATGATGGAGAGATGCTTGTGCCATTCTGATCGCGCCGCTTGACGTGAGTTTGACAAGTGCTGCATTTAGCTTCTGGTGATGAGCTGCAGCTGATTTTCACTCCCTCAAAATATTATTATTATTTTTAATCAGTGACGCTCACTAAACTGTAAGGTGCATTATGCGTGCTATGGCGAGATTATATAACGCGCACGCTGAGTGTAACGGGAAAGTGGCTCAGAGGTGCATAAATGCGAATTCCTCTCCTGTCGAATGCCTCAGCTGAGTGGGAAACTGACAGAGATCCTAGAATCTGTGCAATTCAGCTATAACCCGGTGAAATCTGCAGCGATGCAGACTTCACGGAGCACACGGTTATTTGCACACCTTGTAAACTAGAGCGAAAGCAGCTTAAATTCAACCCAAGTCACTGCTGTTTATGAGTAAGAGTCGCATCGGACACCTGCCCACAACTGTGAGCTTGACGGATCTCCTGAGCTCGGCGTTTAAAAAAAATAATAATTACGGCTCCTGTTTTACAGTCAAAGAGCTCGCGCACACACAAAAAGCACTGTGGAGTGGGAAAGAGAAGGCGCAGGCTCGTAGACTGTAGGCTAATTGCAATGCATCACCCACTCGTTGGAACACAGAGGAGAGGGATACAGAAACAAAGGGAATCGCCATTTTAGACGGAAACGTCCCTATCCCCCGAAAACAGTCCGACTCTCGCGTCGACCCCTGTTTGGAGCTCCATCGCGACTTGTCAGCAAATCACCATATTTCACCAGTTCTTCTCTTTCTCTCTCTCTCCCTCTCTCGCCTCCCAGAAGAAAATGACCCCTATTGTCCTCACGCGCCGTGCAACGAACAAACGGTGAGGCTCAGATATCCTCCGTCCTCTTTCCCCTTCTGAACGATCATAAAAACATAAAAACAAATCCCGCTCTTTAAACCTGCTCGGCTTTTTCTAACGTCTTTACTCATCCTTTTTTGTTTTTAAACTAGTAGTGGATTTTTCCCTGAAGCCCGCAATAACAATGGCAAGTGCAGCGTGCACAGGGACCCGTTATCTGCACGGAGAACGATCGCCATCCGTTTTATTCTGTTAAAACGCACGCGTTACCAACGGCGGGAGCAGAAAGACGCAAATCAGCTCATCAATAATTACTCAAAGGCTTGATTATAAAGCAAACGCCGGCGGAAAATACTCACCGTGGAAATGGTCCACGCCATATGGTGGATCCCAAGCACACCATGCGCTCTGCTCGTATTTATCCGTGCCCTGCTGTTTCTTTCACTTCATCTGAGCGTTATTACTTCACCGCAGCTCTAGGCAGTCGCTGTGTATTCCCGGTTTCTCTCGGCGTGTAGCAGCGAACGAGCAAAGACTCCGTGTGGCGAGAAGCTGACGCTACCAATGAGAGCGACGCTGTAGCCTCTGCAAAGCATGGCTGCGCTTTCTCGCTTTTTTTTCAAAAAGAGGGCAGGTCGCTCTGTGCATTACAATGAGTAAAATCTCTCTCTCTCTCTCTCTCCTCTCACATGCCCGCGCACAACACGCGTTTATCCATACAAACGCGCGCTCGTTCGCAGACACTCAAATATGCGCGTTCTGGAAGTTCTATATATCCAGTGATTTAAAGCGATCATTTATCTGATTTGCTCATTATTATTATTATTATCATCATTATTATTATTATTATACACGTCAGACTGCTTTTCAATGGAGATTTTAGCAGCACGGGCTTGTTGTAGTTTATGTGGTCTATACGTGGGAATAACTGCTCTATAATCTGGTGAAGCCTGACGGTAGGACTGTGTAGTCTGGTCGCCTTCTTGCCGGCCACAATTAATCATGTTTAACGCCATTTGTCTTGAGAGGTTCATTTCAGTTTCACGCATCAGGCCACCGGTTTTGCAACTCAATTTCTATAGGCTGTTGGTTCAATTGTGTGTTGTCTCTGCATAGATTAAATGAGGATTTTTTTTTTTTGGGGGGGGGGGGGGGGGGGTTAAAGGCCTGTAAATAAGGTTAAGCGTTTACTTTACACGCATTTTCTTTCTTTCTTGTATTTCTTTCCTTTTCTTACGGCCTCTACCCTTACCACACGTAACTTCTGACATGCAAAGGCGTAGCTTCCTTTTAGGGAGTCTTGCTTGTGCATTCAAAATTGGAGCAGTAATTGATTGAAGCAAGTGGCAGTCCTGCACTGCTCGTATGTGTCCCCTTCACTTCCTGCCGTGATTGACTCCCAGGCAAAGATCCAATCGAAACCACGGCCCCACGGATGATGTCATTAGAGTAACCTCGCTAACCCTGTGGCCCAGGCGCAATAATGCCCGCTTTGCCTCCAACTTATTAACGTATATCTGACTCCAACGTTAAAATCACCCCACAGGTGTTATTCACGCGCTGTTTCTTCGAGTTCTTTCCTTTCTGTCATCTCGTCCTCCGAGCATCCATCCTCTGTCTCACAGTTTCCCTCCGTTACCGTTTCATTGTTTCACTCTGTTACAGTGTTGGCCTTTGACGGCTGCAAGAATCCAGTCAGTGCAATGATGCAACGTTCACCCAAGTTGTGATGCAACTCGGGTGAACATACCACTGAGAGCGTTAACGTTTTGTCAACATTTTTCTTCTTCATTTAAAGCGTTAGAGGAGAAATTCTGTTCGGGCTTGCATCAGGCGACATATAGGGAAGTTTGAAAGCTGCTTTTTCTCTGGCAGAGGGAGGAGGAGGAGGGGTGGGGGGGTTGTAAGGCTATTGTTCCCGCTGAAACAATGGAAGCTGCGGGGCGACATGCAGCGGTGCGCACATGAATGGCAGGGCTCTGGGATGTGTGTGGGTCAGTGGCCCGGGGTCTCCGTCCCAAAGCCCCTTTCCCAGCGCCTCACAATGAACCTGCGCAAGGTCGGGGCTCCTAGGGGTCACAGGCCAACCCCTTTTGTCCCTCACTTCAAAACACATAGCCTAAACATTTATTAATCAAGAGGCAGCCGGTGGGCCTCTCTTTTGAGAAAAAAGGGGGTTGAGAGGAGGGGGGGCGTCAAGGGTGGGAAAGAAGTAGGGAGGAAACAGAAAGAAATAACTTGTGGCTGCAGTTGCAAATTCCATCATTTGGACAGAGGTGGAAGTTTGTAAAAGTTGTGGGCTAATGGTAGAAGTTGGGACTCCGCGCAGAAGGCGGATGGGAACTCACGGCCAGCAGGATTTGGACTTCTTATCGAACCGAACCTGTTTGTTTCGCATTTCTGCTGGATTTGCGATCAACACGTCCGGATAGGGATTTCTGTCGCACACCGACACGTTGTTCTGGACTCGAGAAGAACAAAAGAGAGTACAACAGAAATATAAACCGATCTGCGTGAAGTAAGGGAGTCGCATAATCGCCGTGACTGCCGTTCTTTAACGTCAAAACACAGAGAAACTGCCGCATCGAAACGCCCTTTGCGTGCGCAGCGTTCTGCACACGGAGCCTATGGGAACAAGTGCCACAACAACAACAACAACAAAACTAGATGTAAGGCGACATCGAAATGCGGTCTCTGCTGTGCGTCTTCGATCGAGGCTGCTGTATAAGCCGACAAAAAAAATCTGAAGCAGGCCTTCCTCTGCAGCATGGCCACATCAACCGTACCTGTGTGAGAATGTACTGACAACCACATTCATTTTACTCAAGATCAAACTATATGTGACCCTATGGAGTAAAATTAGTTAATTAACTAATTAAAAAAAAAAACAAGATATTAATTTCATTTCAAACCTGTGTGGCACGCGTGAGCATTAAAAGCTCCCAAATAAGCGTCGGTGTTGTTGGTCTTTTATTTTTGGCAGTCAGTGAAACGAATTGAAAGTCAGGTCGAAACGCGAACGTGCTGTCTGTAGGAAAGTGTGTGCAGGGTCGCTGTGAGCTATGTGCTCTGCAGTAGTAAACGTTGTAGTTGCATCAGTTTTAACCAAACTGAGATGCCTTGGTAACCGTTGCCTTTCTATCAGTCCCCCCTCCCTTTTAATTTTTAATTTTTTTTTTTTTTGCATCATGCATCAGGCCTTACCCCAACATCACACAGCCTGCACGGTGGGGCTCATTTTGTGCTACAGTTTACTCCATAAAATCTATGCAGAGTTGGTTTAATATGCTTATAATTTTTGTCTTATATTTTTTTAGCATATTAGTTCTAGTAAAAAATGTTATAACACAATAGTTAAACTGTAGTTAATATTTTATTTGATATATTTTTTGTGGAGATATTATTATCCATGCTTTGATTTTGCTGATCAATGCCAAGTTATTTTTAAACCCAAGTTCAAATTTGTTGCATATTTTTATGTGTTAAAATGTGTGGCAGTATCATTCACTTAACAGATTCTGATGTATTTCCAAATGGCTTTTGTAATTTCTCAAAATTGATATTAAATCAAGTTAGGAGCAATCACCGCTGTCCTCAATGATCTTGTGAGGAAGCGGGGAGGAAAAAAAGGTATTTATTTTGGTTTTCTGGCTTAAATTAAAAGATGCCCCATCTGTGATGGTACATCAGCAACATAGGCAGGTAAACATACCTGCAGTACCACATAAGAAAGAGGGGGCATACTGTGCATTTCCACAATGTGAGTGGAAATATGGAGAATATTTAGCAGTGGTAGTGAGACATTGTGCGCCTTGGGTAGTGACAATTTCTTGCTGTTACTTTACATTCAAAAATCATCCACGGGATGACTATAAAGATGCAAACCGCTGTGTGGATTTATTATTACCTTTGGAATATGTTTATTCTTTAAAAAATGTTTATTAAAAATAATAAATACATCATTCAAATTATTCAAATCATCCTTTTGTAAGTTGGCTTAAAAAAGTGCACAAACACACACATTTCACCATGTGTTTCTACAACCTATATAAAAGCATTTATATTATAAAATGTGTATATGTGGCTGTTCTGAGTCCTTACAGATGTCATTAGTAGGTTGTTACGAACAAAATAGTTAACTATTAAATTTTAGTAAGCTCCACATATTTTTGTATTGTGCTTTTTCATCACAGATGCTTATTTTCTGACATCTCTATGTGTTCAGTCATCAGAAATTGTAGAAACTTTTCAACATTCAGTGTGTTTAAAAATAAATAAATAAAAAAGACTATATGGGTTACAGCGTTATATGTGCCACCAGTCCTGACCTGCAATGAGCAGACTCCAGAATTAGAGAATAACCCAGTGGATGTAGCGCCTGCTTTGTTTCAGGACATGACCTGATAGCAATTTTTTTTTCCAAGCAAATCCTGACAGTAAGGTTTGCCTGCTTAGCTTTAGCAGGGACAGTACGCTCCCCAAGCTAACATCAAACTCTAAACAGCAGTTGTTATTTCATGGTTGCGTGCAAGCAGAACCAGGTCATCTGCACTGGGTTACAGGCCTGCTGGCTGTGTTTGTTGTGCCCTCCAAAGTGTGCTGCATCTTTCCTCATGCTGCAGAGAATTGTGTTTTTGCCTTAGTTTAAAAAAAAGAAAAGAGAGGTTGATTTCCTAATGATTACCTAATATGCTCTTATATTTGCACATTGTTAAATGTGCAAATATAAGGAAGCGTTGCACTTTCTAGCAGCAGACACTGATATGTTTCTTATAATTCACTAAAACACTGAGCTTTTTATTTCATGCAGTGGAAACGTTATGTTCCAGGATTATGCTATATACATGTAAATATTAAGAGGTAACTAAAGTCTATCTGTAATTACTGAGATAGTACTCTGCAGCCTAGTAGTGTTTTGTATGAGTGAAGCAAGGGTGTGTGGGACCTTCCCCTTATGACATTAGCAGGGGGTCAAATGTGCATGTAGGGCACCTGGCTCTGCACCTCCCC
Organism: Pelmatolapia mariae; assembly: GCF_036321145.2. Classification (NCBI taxonomy): domain Eukaryota; kingdom Metazoa; phylum Chordata; class Actinopteri; order Cichliformes; family Cichlidae; genus Pelmatolapia; species Pelmatolapia mariae. Next base: position 20,121,522 of record NC_086235.1, on the reverse strand, counting down.
TCTCTCTGTGATGTTAAATGTCAACCAGCAGCATCCAGAGAAAGCAAGGTGAGCCTCCATTCTAATGCTTATGGCAGGAGATCATCGCGTCTGACTCCCAAAGCCATGTTTCTCTTGTGTAGTGCAATTAAAACTGTTAGAGAGGGGAAATTTACAGAACCATTAACCTAAGGTTTTCTTTTTAGTGAAGTCGATAGTCTGAGGGTTGCTCTGCTGAAAGGAAAACCCCTGGCTTTTTTTCTTCTTCTTCTCCTTCTTTTTCTTTTTAATAAATGTAAAACGAGCGGCTTAATCTTGATTTGTTTCGGAAAGATTTGCGTCTTTAGCCTTAAAGTGCAGTGGATTGCCTCATCTGCACTGCCCACCTTGAACATAAAACAGTAATTGAATTAAAAAATGAATTCATTTATTTTGAACACACGTGCTCATCCTTCTGGAAATCATTTTGCTCTAATAACTTGTATTCCAGTGCTGCCGCTGCTTCACTTTGCTCAGTCGCAGTTATTTATTTTTTTCTTTAAAAACAGATGCAGCGGGAGTGATATGATCAGATTGCTGATTTTATAAGGTACAGTGTGGAATAATGTATAGCTGTGTAACTGCGTCGCACACTTATCCAGTTTTCCCTCTGATTCCAGATACAGTTCGGTGTCTGCTTCAAACCCGAGGCGTACAGGAGGTTAGATGTAAATCTGCACCATCACAGAAACATCCTCACTCAGAAATGGCAGCAGTCAGGACCTTCTGCTGCACTTCTGCTGCTCCCTAATAGAAAGCCTATTGAGGCCCAATCAGCAGGTCTGTTCCAGCCTTGTAAGTGGATTTCTCCCATACCCCCAAGGTTTGTGAAATAGGGGTCAATGGGTCTGTTATTGTTTTTCTCTGCCTCTTTATCCCTACATAACTCTGTGATGTCAACAGCAAAGTGACAGAGTGAGCTGGGAGCATGGAAAAGGGAGAAAAAAGAGAGGAAATAACTACTATTATGATCTTGCGTGTGTTTCTGCTCACAACAGGGCTGCAATTGTTCCAGCGGGCATGGATGCATCCCCATATGAAGAATGGAAAGAGGTAAATATCACTTATCCCCCAACAGGTCGAAATGAAACAGCAGCAGCAGCTGGCAGAGAGCTGCTGAAAATATTGAGTTTAGTCTGAAATTTATCACTAAACGTAAGCCTCACTGTCTCTCAAATGCTATACACTTTACTGTGTAATAAGGGTCTATGTGAAATTATTTAATGTGCGAACAGTATTGTCAAATGTGCCATTCGCGAGATCTATTTTTCACATGTCTCAGCTGGGATGTCATTGTCTCGTTTAATCCGGTTATATCGTGTACAGATTTTCACATACATTGAGGTTTTTTGTTGTTTCTTTTTCTTTCTTTCTTTTTTACCTTGCTGCTTTAAAAGACAAATGGGAACAGATGTGACTCTGAGCAGGGACGTTTAGAACAGATTTGCTTCTTATGTCAGAGGAGAAATGGCATTGTTTTCCGTTGCGTTACAGCCTGGTGCTATTTATTAAATAAAAGTGGGGATCCGTTATGAGGTGGAATTTTATGCCTCTGTCTGAAATGCGATCATTGCACCAAAGCACAGCCATAAATTTCTTTTTGATATAATTGTATTAATGCAGCAAGTAATGGATGAGCATATGTTTCACAGTGATTACTATCCCTCTCTGACTGTGTGTCCTAGTTGCCTTCCCATCGCCTGACTATCGGAATGAGAATATGTGCCTTGAGTTAATGCTGATTGCAGCAGCTGCCAACACATGAATCTCCATGGCAACAATAACGGTTGCCAGGCAACCATGCTCTTTTAGGGACACTGAAAGAAGCCCAAAGGCGTACTAAAAATATATATATGGGTATAGTGCTTCTTGAACACCTCAGCCGTATGCACGCCATGCACAGAACGACAAAGAGTTAAACGCTTAAGATGGCGACGTGTTATTTTCTCCTCTTCAGCCGCAGTGTGTGTGTGTGTGTGAGAGAGAGAGAGCTTACGCTGATGTTACCCTACTTTGGCATGAGTGCTAAACGGCAGCCCCAAACGCTGCTATCTTTTTATGACATTAACACACAGAGCCGTGTCAGAGGACCTAATGCTTTTATGAGGTTATATTTGGAGGCTGTGGGCAGTCTGGGTTAAGAAGATAGTGACATTTTTTTTCTTTTTTCATTTCTTTTTAACACTTGGAAAAAAATGGGGCAACTGTCAGCCATCTTGGCTCCTGCATCGAGCTTCCCTCGCAGCTCGCACAGACCCAGGTGGTATGCGCACACGCTGTGGAACAAAGCATTCCATCAGCGCAAGTGACATCACTGCAGTCAGCTCAGCTGTTTCTGCCTGCGCTATAAATAGTGTGGTGGAAAGAGCGGATTGCCTATGCAGAAAATATTTAACTCCTGACCCCAAGCCTTAAGAGATTTTTTTTCCTTTTCGTTTCCTTTTTTTGTGCTGAAGCGGTGAACTGGATCACAGTCAGTGCATCTAACATGGAATATGGCTGGTATAAAGTCTAATCCCGTGCTCTGTGTTGACTATATAACAGTGACGGGAGTTAAAAAGTGACACTTTATACCAAAATATCCAAGTCCACTTATCCACTTCTTACAGTATTAAATGTAAGATCTGAAATATACATGCTATCTAAGATATTAGCATTATTGTTGTCACAAACAAAAGTTTGAGTTTGCCTCTAAAACATAAAAGTTCTCTATAGACTTCAGGTTAGGTGGGAGGCTGGTTTTCTTGTAGATACAGATATTGCAGCCTCTAGTTGCCAAGCATGAAATTACACAGAGCAGTGACTTTTAAATACCTCCAGCACCTCAGCTGATAAAGTAACTGTTATCACAGGCAGGAATCACGCTCGCTGACAGTACTTCATTCGTTATGTCATATAATTAGATATATTTTGGCAGCAAATCAGTTTTTTTTAAAGATAATTTGCATATGTATTTTAGACCTTGTCAGCTAAGAGTTGCCTGTACAGAAAGAGATGAATGTTGAGGCAACGCCTGGTGCAAATACAAAGATGAACCAAGGAAGAAAGCAGGGGAAGAGGGTAGTCAGGGGAACCAATCAGAATCTTCAATCCTCCAGCTGGTCTCCCAGCTTCCTACATCATGGCTTTTACATTACTAACCCACAGCACGCTACAGCTGATCTTAGTGCACCCCGCCGCTTACTAGCACCGCTGCAGCCTGCGAGTCCAGCCAGCAAACTTGGGGTCGTGGCGTGGCTGGCCAGGCGCCAGGACGTGTGCAGGGGGCTATGCCATGGTGTTGGCTCTCACAGGCTGGCAGCATTGAGGAGCGTAAAGGCATTCAGCAGCGTGAATGTCCCTTTGTCTCAGAGCAGCGTGCCAGGCTAGCTCTAATGAGGCAGCTCTTTGTGGCAGGCCTCTCAACATCAAGTGGGCTGGTGGACTCATTAACCTGACTACTGCAAATAAAGCAGGCAGGCACAAGAGACGCCTATGATAGCACACTTAAGGCCCCGCTGAATCCCCCCACCACCCCCACCGCCGCCACAGTCATCCTTCCACCTCCTCACTCTCTTCTTTTCCCTCCAGTCTCTCTCTCAGGTTTCCCAGGGCTCCTCTGATAGGAGGAAACCAGCCGCTGGCCTATTTCAGGTGTCCCAAATAAAGGTTGGTTGGGGGTGTGATTTCCACTTTCTATATTCTGTCTCGTTCATACCTTGAGCTTTAATCAGATTTTTGGCTCTGCGCTGTAACCTGGTTTTTGTTGAAGAATGAATGAACTGCTGGAGTCGACTTGCAAAGCGCTACAGAAAACGTTTATGCGTTTATCCACGACGCTTCTCTTTATAGATGCATCTGAGTCAGTCTTTCTTTGTGGTGATAGGAAACCTATACTTCTAAGTACCCTAGAATATTTCAACACAGCTTTGTATGCATTTGTATTTTATTCCCACTTTCTCCCCCAAATAATTGCAATTTGGCTTTATCACCAGCAACGAGAGGGGCGGTAAAAAAGAAAAAGAATAAGAAGGGATGAATAGAAATATGTCAGTACCTTTGTTTTAACACCTGGATAAAGAGTTTTCTAACATTTCCCATTTATAGCTCTTTATCTTGATCAGTGACAGTGTTTTGACTGATATGTTTCAGGTGAAATGTGACTTACAAACACGTTTTGACAGTCAAGGTAGTCTCTTGCTGCTATATCACTTTCTATATTAGCTGAACTGCTGTCAGTCTGATTTTAGTTCCATGGCTAATGAGTCAAATCCTTTTATGCCATCTTGAATGTTTTAAACTTATCAACTTGAGCTATGCGCTGATCAACTTGACTTATTTAGGTCAGCTAAGCCTTTATGAGTTGTTCTCCCAACTAATGAAACAGTTGTAATGTTGGGACCAGGGATTGTAAGCGAGTCTGCTGAAATAGATTTGCTAACTTGTTTTGATGAATATTTTTGCAGTGGTTAGGAAGTCATGTGGCTCACCGCTAAATTATGTAGCTGAATGAAATTGGGTCGCGAGAAGCTGTTTTCCGCACACTGACAAGGACAGGTCAGATGCTCGTCTCACAAAAGGATAGTCGGCTGTTTATATTTGTCTTTTTATTTATCTCTCATAACCCTGCCGGTTATTAGCGCTCAGCGCTACGGCTTATGGGTGTGGACCTGCTAGATATTGATTCGATGTTAATGTCATGTACTGTTTGATGTATGGCCTCTGAAATTGCTCAAGCATTTGATCAAGTTGCTTGTATGTAGATTAGATTCATTAGATATTCCCCCCACTATTTTTCATGATGTTTCCCCACACTCATTTTACAGCCTCCCATTGTCTCCTCTGCACAGTAAATGATTTTAATCTGGTGATGCTGTGTACTCTTGATAAGCCCTGCACAAATTGAGGCAGTGTCGCTGACGGTGAGGAAGAGGCTAACGCCACAATAAGCTCTAATCGTGCGGGCGCCTCATTTTCTGAAAAAGAATATTCATACCAACATCAAAGGGGTTAGCACTCCTGACACTGACAAATTGCAGACGAGGTTTCATTAATTAAGTAGGCCACTAATGTTTATTTAAATGAAATTTACGGTTGCATTATTGATTCGCCGCCACAAAATTATCTGACATGATGCACATGGATTGTGAGCTGTGGCTCTCTGCAGGAGCAGACAGACAGCAGGAGTGTGGATGGGAGGGAGGTGGGAGGTGGATGGAAATTTAGAAGGGGGTCTGAAGGCTGGAGGGGAAACATGAAGATGATGGTTAGGAATTTTTACAGCTACCAGCATGAAGATATTCCTACCTATATATTTTTTCATTAAAGCCATAAACTGCTGAGAAAATGATTTTTTTAAACTACACAGAGTTTGGATTTAAGATTCAAATGATTCTTTTTTTCTACCCCTTGTCTTGATGAAAGTAGCAGTAATTGAATAAAGTACACATCCAGTACGCTTCATTCTTTCTGGATGAAAGCAGAGTTTTCTTAGTACAACTGGAAAACAATTTGACTTATTGGTTACTCTTTAAGTAGGATATCTACCTTAATTTACCATATTAGGATGGCTGTTGGTGCCATATGAGCTTGTTGGCGAGTTTAAGAAACTGCCAGCTACTGGGATTTTCCAGCACAATCGTCTCTACGGTTTACAGATAATGGTCTGAAAAGGAGAAAATATCCAATAAGCATCAGCTCTGTGTGGAAAAAATGCCTTGTTCATGGCAGAGGTCAGAGGAGAATGGCCAGGCTGCAAGCAGTCACTGAAATGACCACTCGCTACAACCAAGATATGCAGAAGAGCATCTCTGAATGCACAACACATCAAACCTTAAAACAGATGGGCTACAGCAGCAGATCTCACCAATCTCACCAAAATTAGCCAAAAGAAAAGTGGAAAATGATGCCTATACTGATACTGATTTACTGCAACATTCAGATAGTAGGTCAGAATTTAGTGTAAACAACATGAAAGCATGGTGTTGCTTGTGGTGGTGTAATGGTGTGGGGGATAATTTCTTCTTTTCTGAGCATTGTTTAAACACCGCAGTCTGAGTATTGTTGCTGACTGAGTCCATCCCTTTATGACAACACTCTACTCATCTTCTGATGGCTGCTTCCAGCAGGATAACACACCATGTCACAAAACTCAAATCATCTCAAACTGGTTTCGTGAACATGACTATGAGTTTGCTGTTCTCAAACGGCCTCCACACTCACCAGATCTCAATCCAATAGAGCATCTTTGGGATGTGGTGAAATGGGAGATTCACATCGTGGGTGTGAAACCAGCAAAACTGCAGCAACTGTGTGATGCTGTCATGTCAACACAGATGACAAGGTGTGCTTATTAAAGTGTCCAGTAAATTTATTACTTGGTGTGATTTTTTTCTTTTAACTCATCATGATTCGCCAATGTGTGGTCAGTAATGACACTAATACTTTTGTTGAGTATAACAAGCGATGCTACCACCAGCAGCCTTTTTGTCCTAAAGATTTGTAGTGACGCCGATCAGTTTGCTAATGCAATGCTCCAGCTGAGTTATGTGCCCTTTTATTATAACAAGGCTTAAATGCAACTATTCATTTTTATTTTCTAGATCAAAATGCTGATGTCATCTGTCCCACTTTCCAGCGTGCTGGCACTGAAAGAGAAGGTCCCTGTTTACCAGGGCTGCAAACCAGTGGCAGGCAGTTGTGTTTCATCTTAGACCCACCAGTTAACTGCTGTTTACATAAAGTATTAATAATACTTTATGTATTAATAATATTATAAAAAGTATTAATCATGGTATAGTATTTAACTGACTAGTATTTGTGGTGCAGAATAGCAAGGACAACAAAGTTTCATTGTTTAATTCATTAATAGCACCGATCCCTAGATAGCAGAGACTCATAATTCCTACTAGTGTTTAGAAGCTTCGGCTTTATTTTACTATATTTTTAACTTTGCTCCTCCAAAATAGAAGGAAATAGACAAAAAATTGCAAATGCAGACATAAATTCCTGTTTTCTATATATAGTGTGTCGAGACTTGTATATATCTCATACTGTGATTTGCTTATATAAGAGGCCCCTTTCACATTTTTGCCATACAACTCGATTCATGCTGAATTTGTGTAATTATACTGTTTAAGAAAAATGTAAACGGGGCATTTTTTATCCAAATATGAGACATATACATCTAAGGAGATGTATAAAAGTTGTAAAAAAAATTGTTGGAAGGAATGTAAAACTTTTTTTTCTATTCCTTTTCCATGTGGGCGGTGACTAGTTTGAATTTGTGTTTGGACTTTAGAAAAATCCACTCAATATCAGATTCTCTGAACGTCACCCTGGACCTCAAACTGTTACCTCGTGCATTTATTTCTCCTGCTACTAAGGGCGGGGTTAAGGATACCAGTGTGTGCGCGTTCATTCACACACATGCACTCGTTTGAGCTTCAGACACACGCTTGGCACTGTTTGTCAACACAACACATGTAGATGAATTGCTATTGACAAGTATACACAACACACCGAGGGCTACTGAGAAGACTCAATAAAATTGAAGGATAGACTTGTTGAGATCCAAGGCCCTTCTAATTTCCTATAATAGACTCCTCTATGCTTTGAAATGTGATTTAGGCTGGAGCAGTGGGTTTTGGTAGTCTGTTAGCCTCTCCATCCATCGCTCCTCTCTGTAATGGAGAGCATCAGAGTCGCTCGCAGGTTTTCACTGGGCAGAGACGCACACTGCAGCAATCGTGCGATAGCCACAGCCTCCTCTCTGTCCCACAGTAAAACATTTGACTGAACAAAAATCGATCTTAATTAGATCAGATGAAATTAATCCAGGTGTCAGAGTTCAAGCTCGTACTAATAAACCAAACTGTGTGCTCCCTGAATTTGCTCTGTGATTAATCAGTGATGCTAAATGAAATATTAAAGGTGATATTGTGGGAATTAATCTTGCTTGTAGTCAAGTGTACGTTTTTATATATTAATATATTTTAAATATTGTATTACTGTTAAAGCTAGTGCAGCTAGTTCAGATGCTTATAAGAACTTCTGCTCTTCTATTTGTTAATTGACTTAAAACAGACAACGGTGCACAGCCATACTCACATCAGCATCCATGCGGTGTGCCTTTATTGAAGAAACAGATCCATCCGTGTGTGTGTGTGTGTGTGAGAGAGAGAGAGAGGGAGATGAAACAGTTTCTGTTCTGTTCTGCCTCTCGGGTGGCACGCTGATGGCAGGTGCATCGGGATGACTGCCTGCCATCTGTCCAGGTATGCTGCTCCGCACGCCTGCGACACACATCTCTGTCGAAGTGTCTGAATTTTGTGCACAAGCCCGGGTACGTGTCTGTTTTGGTGCGTGTTGTATTCTCTCTCTCGCTCTTGCTTTTTTCTTTAGTATCTGTGGCCTTTGCTCTTGGAAACTACAAACCTCTCACAAGATGAACTTCATTTCATCCTCTTTTTTTTTGTTGATCGTTTTCTTGAACCTTCACATATTCACGCTGACACTTGTTGAGCACACTTTAGTCCATAACACAGCTGCCTGTAGCTGCATGTAGCAGCCCTCTTTACCTGAGGACAGACCTGTATATTTTTGTGTGTGTTTGTAGAGAAACAAAGATGTGTAGAGGTTGAACCGAGGCAGTGAAAGTGATAGAGTGTGTGTGTGTGTGTGTGTGTGTGTGTGTGTGTGTGTGTGTGTGTGTGTGTGTGTGTGTGTGTGTGTGTGTGTGTGTGTGGCAGGTGGTAAATGACATCGCAAGCCAACAGACTGAGGTCAACCTTGCTGGGCATAAGCCCAAGCTATATTATCAACTGGGTAGCTGGCAGCTTGCTCTGCTGTACTGCCCACACCCACTGCTATCCACACCATAGATATACACACAGAAACATTCACAGACAACTTGCTACAATATTGATTTTTAAACAGCGTGAAATTCTAAAGAAATAATTTTATCGCTGGAAGCAGCAGCAGCAGAGCTGCGCCAATTTTAACACCAAAATGTTGCCTCTTTACTCCAGTTGATTAGTACAGGTATTGCTAAATAAAAGGAAAATGCAGTATTCATATTATTAAAAGTGTAATTTAAGCAGTTTAAATGATCTGCAACACAAATATTCTCTGAAAAGCAACTTTTCTTGATGGTTTTCCCTGCAAGTTGGCGCTATACGCTGAACAAGATACATAGTTTATTTGTGTTTTGCATCAACGTCTGATCAAAAAAACACCATGTAAGATTGAACTGAGGACATTTTCAGCATTCAAAATAGATCAAGTGCCTTTTCTTCACAGCGCATCGCGTTGCCCTATCTACACCATCCCTTCAAAGGGAAATAGAAATCTTTTGACATGCTCTCATTTTTTTGCAGTAAGTCATGCTTCATCAGAGCTGCGTGCTGTTTGACCCACTTTACTTTAACATTTCATCCTCTGTTGTCTCAGAAGAAAGCCAAATACCACGGTGCATTTACAGTAGTTGGGTGGAAATGACAGAGTGCATTTTTCAAGTGCTGGTACAGCAAATACCACAGTTGCTTTACATGATATGTATAATGACACATAGCTGCTTACGGAAGATGATATCGACGTGATTTGTCTTTTTTTGTAAGTGTGCGATAACTCGAGCTCCTTAGTCAGATCGTTGCCAGCGTGCACGACATAGTACACTCTCTTGTATGTGATAAAGTATTTCCTTCACTAGTGGCACACGGTCATGATAAAGACAGATGAAGATCCTGCAGCTGTTTGTTAGCGCTGCTTATCTGTTTCCATATCAGATCTGTGTATGTGGAAGGCAGGGAGGTCAGAGTATGCAATAGCAGAATTTTGCAGTTTTGCCCCTTCTGGGATCTCCTCCATACAACAACACCTCGTCAGCCATAGGAAGGACCCAAATTTACATCTGAGGTTAGGAGGCAGGAGGGAGAGATGCTGAGGAGAGGGGGGAAGGGATGGGATGGAGAGAGAGAGAGAGAGAAAGAGGGGGAGGGGGGCACAGCAGCTGGCTCCTTTTTCCCTGTCATTATCCCCGGTCGCTGTTTCAGTCAGCTCCATTTGATGAAAGTCAAACAGTACACTAGCCCTGATTATGTGACAACTAGAATTCACCTACTTAGTTAATCCTGCATCGCGGTTTAGATTTCAATTAATTTCTCTCTGGTTGCTCCATCTTCCCAGGGGATGGTGAAGGCGGGCTGGGGGAGGGGAGCCTGCTGTGTGCATGAGGATACAGTATGATGGAGATGGCGGGGGGAGGGGAAGCCGTACCTAGAGAACCGAGATGGCGAAAATGCCTGCACAGCACATTCAGATGTACCACGCAGAGCGGGGAGATAGTACCTGTCGGGTTTTCTTACTTTGACTGCGTAGTCAGGGAGCAATCAGCTGAATATTTTTATGGCTTCTGTTTCCTTCTGCGGCGTGCGTGCGTGGCTGCAGCGTGTGCACGTGTGTCTTTGTGCCTTCCCGCGCTGTGCTCAGCGAGCGGCTGATACTTTATCCACATGCTTCAAATATTTTTGTTTATACGTGTAAAATTGAGTGTACGCGACAAACATTTCAGAGCATGCCTGTTCCTCAAAAAAAAAAAAATCAAATAAATAAATAAAGCTGCATATTAATAAGGTCTCAGAGGCCCTTTAGAGGATCGAACCCCCCAGGTTGTGATTTTCCGCCATTAGTCTTATGAGGCTGAAGGGACTGGGACTGTTCAGGCCAGCTGAATCGATTGTGCTGAGGGAACAGTGCTATCATACCTCCTTTCTCCATCTCCTTCCTTCTCTGTGACATTCCTTGACGTTCTGATGGAGGTTTGAGTTAGAGCCTCATGTCGGTGTCACCATGGTAAATCTTTCGCCATATGGCGTCCACTAGCACTTGGCGTCTGTGGTGGGGGATGGAAGGCAGAGGAGGCCTGGTGTGATGCTGCTGCACATCAATTTCAGAAATAGGCAGGTGTATTTCCCGAAGCGTTAAAATCTGATATCTAAAAAAAAGTATGTTAATATATAAAAAAAAAAATACACACATTTTTGCAATAGGTGCAATAGGCAAAATATAAATTCTGCCTGGAAACAGCAACATTAAATTACGGTTACTGGCGTCGCTCACGGTGCTCTTTAGGAAAATGCTAAGTGTGAATAATTTAAATCAAGTCAAAACCATCAGCTTAAGCCACAAGATCTTTTTAAATTTTTATGTAATTATTTTTGACAATGACTGCACACAATAAAAGCCATGGTGGAGTTTTATTGGTTAAAACTCCCTCTCCTGCAAACATCAGTTGTGGAAAAGAAAAGCCTGTTCAATCATCTTCTAATATTCAGTGTTAGCGTTTTGCTGATGCACATTACAGCAGCTTTTAGCCTTAAATTATAGCCTTTTACTTGAATTGCTACAATCTTCCCCACTTTTGCATCATTTGTTGTGTGCACTGTCAAATGCTGTGCATGTCAAACATGTTTCCTTTCATACTACTGGTTAATTTTTTCCATAAAAATGTATTTCATCTTGTAACTGCTGATTTCATGGGTGTAGCTCCTCAAATACCGTCGTGTTGTTATAAATGATGTTGCGCTAAAGAAAGTGATTGGGATCTGCACCCAGATTGGATGTACTCTTTCCTCTCTGGTCTTCCTATCCACCAAGTTTTATGAATTTTAGCCTGGAAGTTTTTGAGGAATCTTACCAACAGACGAACTGCACTAAAAATATTCCTCCACCTCAGCTCCCTCCTTGGTGGAAAAATACTGCCACATACAGTCCTTGCTCTCCATGAGGTCTCATTAATAGCTATGGTTTTGTGGTGTAAAGAGCATGATCCCTAATACACTGCCAACCTGCTGTATTTGGCTTTCACCAGTACAGCCTGACAATGTGGTGGGATAGTTAACACAGCTGCCCTTCCTTACCAGACCTCCACCCAGACCTGGATCTCTTCATCTTTAACCTGTGCGATCCCTGTGTGGTTCTGCTCTGCTGTGTCCTCCCTGCTGAGGTGAAGCCCTCGGAGCAGAGGATGCTGGGACACTAATGGAGCCTGGCATCCAAGCTCACTAACGGCATCCCAGACCGCTCAGGATACCACTGTGAAGAGTGGGGAATTATAATGGCACACTAAGCCCACACTAAGCGGGGCAGGAAAAAATCATCCTTTATAAAAGTTCTGTCTGTATAGTAACAATGGTGAAGAAGAATAACACCACTCACCTGCATGTGCAGTAAACATCAACTTAGCTAAGCTAAGCTAACATTGTTCAGCTCAATTCAGGAATTTCCAGCCTTTGTGCTAAGCTAACATAGCTCAACTTATCACGAGGATGGAAATTCCTCTAGCCTGCATGTTGTATTCTTGAGTGAGAGACGCGTAACAGCCCATTGTCCCCTTCGATAGCTCAGTTGGTAGAGCGGAGGACTGTAGTGGGTTCCCAGAAATCCTTAGGTCGCTGGTTCAAATCCGGCTCGAAGGAGGGTTGATTTTGTTTTTTTGGGGGGATCTGACATGCAGACTAGGGGAACCAGTCTAAGTATTCTTGGGCAGGAGGTGAGACACTGAATCCAACACTGAAAGTTACCCCAATGTATCTGTGAGTGTTGGGTTAAACGTGATTAGTCATAGAAAAAGGCGAGTGTGGCTTGTAGTAACCTTGAAGGCTCAAACTGAGTACAAAAGTGCTCTTTAAGTACCAGTTTCTGTTGCACCTATTGGTGTGTGTGTGTGTGTGATTAGGAAGAATTTAAAATCCTGTATGCCTGTGAATGTGGCTTGTTGTGTGAAAAGTCCTTTCCAAAGCACTGTCCAAAATTTGAAAAAGGTATTAATTAACATTTTCATTTTGAATTTTTGAGATTAAGATTAATCAATATTTAAAAAAACACAAATAAATATTTTTGCGATGAACCATTTCTCCTGGAAGTCACAGAGTAAACCCAATAAAAATTCCAGGAATAGATGTACATGAGCTGGAAGAGGATTAGGGCCACTGAAAAACCCCCAAAGCAAAACAAAAAAACAAGGGTTTTTAGGATTTTCTCTTTTTTTTTTTTTGTTCCAGATTTCGGAGAAAAAGTCAGAATTCTGAGATTAATGGACATTATCATTAGTCAGTTATACTAATAGCTGCCCTCAAAGGTCAGCTGAGGAAACACATTTCCATAAACTGTAGATAAATGATGGCCATCTCCACCATTACTATTTTGAAGCCTTGATTGATTGATTGATTGATTGATTGATTGATTGCACTTTCCGTTTGTTTTAGATTGCTTCTGACACATTGTAGCCTAATTGTGTCTTTAAGGTCACACGGGCCAAGAGTCCAGTCAGTGCAAAAGTGACCCTCCATAGGTTGGCACAGTTGCCATTACTTTGCATGGATGCAGGCTTATTTCCAGACTTTCACCAACTACCAGAACTGGCGACAGTTTCCCTTGAAAGTAAAAGTTGCACTTTTACAACACGTTGGTCTCAGGATGAAACAACAACATTTTTTACTTTGAAGGCAAAAAATTTCGGTTTGTTTTTCAAGTTTCATCACAGATCTGGGGTTAGTTAGTGAGTCACAGTCAGTGACTGAGACAATCCTTTAGTTACCAAAGCTATCATAAAGAGCAGTAACACCATTTTTGCGGCCAATTTTACCTGGTGAGAGCCAGTAATCACCCAGCAACCAGTCAAGGAATATACAGGGGACAGGATGCAGAAGCCCTCACATTAATTTTATAATCAGTGAATGTTTTGTTTTTCAAACCAATCAGCAAATCATAGCTGCAGGAAAAGACGAGGAAAGAAAAAAGGGAACAGGTGTAGTGATACTGTGAGTGTGTCAGTGTGCTGTTTCTCTTTTTTCTGAGAGCTATGCTCTGTCACACTCGGATAACCTGACATATGTAAAGTCTACAGGCAAAGATCCAGCTTCTACTTCAATAAATACTACATTAATGAGTCTAAAACAAAATCTAGTTTAAAAAATACCTTCTTGGTTCTATATCTTTGCATTTTTTAAATAAATTATTTAAAAGATATAACATATATTTGTTAGCTTTAGAGGTGATCCAAAGCCCTTTATTGTACCTTTGGACAGAACCAGACTTACTGCCCAGCAGCTATATTATTTATCTATTAGAGAGCATCAATCTATTTATCTGACTCTTTGCAAGAGAACAAAACCACCTAATATTCCTCCAGTGTTTGTTTATCAATGTGATAGAAATAAAGAAGCATCAAAAGCTGCATGTGTGCTAGAGAGAGACATGTGAGGAGAGTTTTCCTGGCTCTGTAATGGCTGCCATCCTCTCTCTCTCCAACCCCTCCTCTTCCTCCTGCTTACGGCTGCAGCTCTGTGGATCCTCGGTGCCCAGGCATGGTGTACTGAACATGCATGGCGGCGTGTTTCCTCCTGTAGCAAGCTAACTTCTGCACCACTCCTCTCGCTATTTCAAGGAAAGTGCAACCTTTGCCTTGGGCCTTAATTATGTTCAATTTGCCAAGCTGGGCCTGAAACCATTGGGGGGTGGAAAAGCTCTCTGACCTATTTATCAATGCAGCTTTTTCCTTCCACTGACGGAGACTGAACCAAAAAGGCACAGGGAGAGAGAGAGAGCGAGAGAGAGAGTGAAAGAAATACACTTTGCTCAGTTTTCACATAAGCAGAGTGTAGGCACAGCACAGGATGAATGGGAGTAGTGCAATATATACATTTAATTTCTTAGAAGGTGCTTTTGTGGGAGTGTGACAGTACTATTTTATATTATTCCATCCTATATTTTATTATAAAGTCCTACGAAATTGAAAAAAGAAATCACTTTTTTTTGGTAGTAAAATGTCAAAACACAGAGAGTCCAGAAAAAGAATGAGCCGGTGTTATTTTTTGGTTTCACCTGCAGTCAGAAATGCTGTATCTCCTAACCACACCGGTGCTCTTTCAATAGAGACTGAAGAAGCTTCTTCAGACCACATGATTGGAGGTAAACACTGAGGAGGCCATTGACCTTTCATTATAGCTTCTGATAAGGCCAACTATCTCCCCTCTCTACACTGTGCCCTAAATGTCAAGTCACTGTATGTGTTATAATTACCCTGAGTTGGTATTTTCCTCCTCTTTACGTTTCAATGCATGGAGAGCAAATCCTGCTAGCGGAGGTTGGCTGAGGACATGTCACCGCTTTAGACGTGTGAGGTTAATTTAGCTGTTCACAGGCTAATCAGTTTTCTATTTTTATTTATTTATTTCCCCCCCTTCTTTTTGCAGCATAGCATTTTCCAAACATGGAAGACCTTCTTAACACTGAGAATTTACCTCCCTAGAGTCGAGGGCTTGTTAATACACTCTCATTAGGAGGTTTTATGCATGGACAAATAAACAAATGCTAATAAACTCCTAATTATTTTCTCACAGCAAATTCAAGGATTTTGAATATTCATGTTTAACCAAAAAGCAGTGCAATTATTTTGAGCATAACACACACACACACATATTTATATATATATATATATATATATATATATATATATATATATATATATATATATATATATATATATATATATATATACTTTCTCTTAATAAAACAATTTGGTAGTCAGGAACTTGTTTGAAGAACAAAGAGGTAACTCCTGATTTTTTTTTTTAAGGGAGCATGCATGTGAGTAACTGCTGAGAGAATATTTTGATTGCACCACTGACAAAGGTGCTAAAATGTACAGGCTGCGCTTTTCTCCAAGTGTATATTTAATTGGTTGATTCATAATTTTCTCCCCATGAGCAATTTCTGTGTTTTTGCCGGAAGTTGTAGTTTTTGTAGTGATTTTATTTTGTTGTGAAAGATAATCTTGCATTTATTTTTCCACCCTTTACAAGAGAAACCCCCCAACACTGACTCAGTTCGATGCACCACATTTGAGCTCTATTGTGACTCTTTTTTTCCATTGTGAAAAACATTGTGCATCACTAATACAATTTGACTTGCAGGTGCAATTGTGTGGAAGAAAGTTGGCCCATTTTGCTGAGTGTCAGGAAAGGCTTTTAAACTGTCACCACACTTTCTCCTTCCTTCATACGGAAACCTTTTAGACGTCCTCTTTGCTGGGTTGGACAATGGGGTGTCAACGCTTTTACCTTATTCTGATTTTTGCTGCCGAGTTAGTCGGTAGTCTAGTGACTGATCGGTTCTCTGAGTTCTGCTTTTAAGGACGTATGCATTTGGGCACTGTGAGTTTTGGTGCTGTAAACATACGTACCACATCAGGACTCCAAGTCTTGTTTGCATGTTGACAGACTGCCATAATTCAAGATGGCACCTGTCTCGCTGATGTCTTTACCGCTGCTGCTCTGAGTCCTCTGCAGCTTAGTGACAGCCTGAATCCTCTCTGACGTGAAAATCGGAGAATCTGAGATTAGGAATGTCGTCGTTAGCATTTGGGAGCGTGAATCTCTTCGTTGAGGACGTGGTTTCACATTAATTGTGAGATTAAAACCTGCTGTGGTGCTGAGAGACGTCGGCCCAGCCGTGCCACGATTTGCCGCGTGCCTTTAGCAAGTGCAGCCATCGCTTGCACGTGGCACACATCGAAGACAGGAGAAAATGAAATTATGATTTGCGATGACAAATCTGAGATGTGTGCGTGCTACCACAAAAACAGCAACAGCTCATGAATAATGCATGGCTGCCGTGGGCTATAGATTAAGTGTGAATATTCATTAATTTGCTTGCCCTTTGGGAGGTAATGCAAATTCATACAAAAGCATACTGGCAACTGGGTTAGCCACCACTCACAGGAGTAAATATGGGTGACGATGGAGGACGCCGGTTATTTTTTCCTTAAGTACCTGAGCTGTTTGTAAAATGAAGGACAGCATTGGCTCTGTTAAGAAGTTTTAACTGGGTTTTCCTGGAGTAATAACCACCCACCCCCACCCCTCCACCTCTTAAGTGCTAAGTCACCAGAGCAGGGAAAGCCCATTAGGGTAAAGAAGGTGGGGGAAGGCAAGAGTTTGAGTGATTAGGCTGATTGGATATAGCAGCACTAGGTTGCTCAGGTCAAAGCTAATCAGCTTCAGAACAGAGGGAAGGTCCTTATAACTAAAAGAGAGAAAGACATAGAGATGCGACTGCTGCCCTGTGTAAAGAAGCGTCATGTCACACAAACAAACAAAAATGCTCCCATACAGGCCTGAACAACCACAGAGCGCTTACTGACTCAGCATAGAGATAGCTGATCAACTAATAAGAACAAGCGGCCAATATTTAATTCTCCTATTCACTGCTTTTTGGACAACGTGAAAAAGGCTGGACTCAAGTCTTCGGGAAGTAAGGACAGAGAAGAAGAAGAGAGGAAACTGTGAAATCTGCAGGTTTTCAGTCTCAATTTTGCTGACAGCACCCTGAAACAGAGCAGAAGAAGTATTGACAGTGTAGCTGCACCGGCTCTCGACTGTGGCTTCATTTCTGCACTTACTGTATCCCCTTTCTCAACCATGAAAAAAAAAAACCCTGAGCAGGATAAATTGATTTTGTTTATGGGATCATTTGCACATTTATCCACACTACATGCAGGACCCTGTTATTTAGATTTCCCCCCGCAGCAGGCACTGGCAGGAAGACGAGCAGGGATTGGACGGAGATAAACGACTCATTAACCCCAAATTGATCATGAGCCGCACACTTGTGAGGATATTTCATCATTAATATTTCAACTTAATTATTTGTGCCCATGTTGACTCTGAGGTCCTAATTTACACATCACCGTGTGATGTATGAATTATTGTAATGGACAATATTTGAGCAGTTATTTCTCCCACTGCCACCATTTTTCTATCCCCCTCCCTCTCCCACCGCCCCTCTTCGTTACCGATCTCTATTGCTTGATTTTTCTCTGTGTGCTGAAATAATACCGCCACGTGGCGAACTCATATTGTAGAGGCTTAAATCTTGTAGATTGTCACTTATAAATCAAACTCTGCGGGCCGAGGGAATTCTCCTTCGCACACATGTACTCCCTCTGAACTGCAGGCTCAGTGTCTCTGATTTCCCCTTCGTTTGTTCACTGAAGTGCGCTTTTCAGTGGCGAAATATCGCTTTTGAGAAAAGCTGTCAGCAGAGATGGAATTTCCTATGAGGGGAAGAGAGTTTGGCAAAACATTTTCATGAAGTTCCATGTTCGTCTCGCTTGAGCTCCCGCCTGTGTTGTCCCCACTTTTATTCTGTATGACATGCAGTAGGTATCAGCGTGGTGATTTGCTATCCCTCAGAGGTGGAATGTCTGCTTTGCTTTGTTTACCACTCTCCCTGTTGTCCCTGTCACTTGCGCTCAGCGAGATAGTGGCAACTAGAGAGAAACTTTCATTTCCACTAACCCGCCGCCTTCGGTGCGCCAACAGCTCTGAGCATCAGCGCGCCACAAATCATTCTGCACACTTCTACTATAACATCAAATGGCTGAGAAACGGCTAAAGCCCGACAGCAGGTGTGCTCTGAATCGTTCAGATCAACATGTCAACACCTTTAACAAGACATCTCATTTCAGGCACCCGCGCTGTTACCACAGCTTGGGCTTTAGTAGATGCCTCTGACTGAGGTTTGAGGCTCGGAGCAGAGAGTCAGATTGAGAGGTTTGGGGATTGGAGGTGAGTGCAAACCTGTGCATCAGCATCTCTTAATCCCAAAGAGCCATAATCTGGGATTAGTGATCCTCTCCACACTGGATCCAGATTAGAGCATCCGCTCATGGAGGAGCCTCTGCAGCATCGGATGGCACCACCTCCCTGAGCCCTGTGGGAGGGGCTTGGAAAGGCTGTGGTGCTCCCTGATTGGAGGAAGCTCCGGATAAACTATGTGGTGACAGGGGTTGCCAAGACGATCACGCTGGCTTTGCCATGATTGGTTGTGTCAGAGCTTAGGATGTCTGCTTGTCCTCAGACCGGCATTAGATCACTCGCTATAGAGACACTTGTGTAAACGTATGTATGTACACGCACACGCTGTGGGACATGCATGTAAATGATTGAAAGCCACTCACTCTACAGTTCATCAAATTTACCAACATGCTCTTACAATGCAGAGATACTGATTTATGGATCCAAAAAGTGACCAGTGCAAGCGGTATTTCACTTGCTTGTGTTTGTATGTGCGTGTGTGTGTTGGCCAGTGGATCGTGCCCGTTGTCATCTGTCACTAATATGCACTCACACACAGCAGTAGCAGCAGCCCACATAGGTCAATCTCATCACCCTGCTCACTGGCACATGGTGGAACCATAATCCTAAGGGTCAGAGGTCGGCTTCATGCTGCTTGCCTGGCTGAAAGGGCAGATGGGACACACGCGTGCATGGACACACACTGGCCAGCTTCATGCTGCTGGGTTGGTTTGAAGGGCAGATGGGTGCATTGTGTCATAATGGCGGCTGAGCTACAGCCTGTGGGGGCGGCCATATTGTCATTGAGAGGACACTCGGTAGGTCAGGTGTACAGAGGCGAGCACTGACTGTAGTGTTTTACACAGCCTTTGTTTCGACTGGTTATATCCATCCAGTCTCCCTGGGAGTAATGTAAATGCCATTTAGGTTATTTGCAATTTTCATTCTTTAACTTGGCTGATTTATTATGTCATTGTGGAGCTTAGTTTCTTTCTTTCTTTTTTTTTCTTGTCTTGAAAAGCTATTAAAGCAAAAAGTGATTTAGACTACGCGCAGGAGGCCTGTAAGGCAGAAACTCAGCTGAATTGTTCTTCCTGCCCACTTCCATGTTCTCATTTGGAGCTAATCCACTTGAGGGTTTTTATGAGACAGAAAGAAAAAATAATCTGTATGCAGCGAAGCACTGTGGAAATTGCAAAGTGATATTATATTGATTTAGTGAAGTAACATAAGTAATGTAAAAAAAAAAATTAAAAAAAACTTCTCACTTTTTCCGTGCAACTATTTGGGTCACAGTGCACAATCAATTACATACACGCACATATAGCACGTGTCAGCAATCTGCAATCACTAACTCTTGGTTTGCTCTGACTGGTTGGTTGAGCATTTTCTTCTTGCTGTTTTACAAATACACATCATCAGTGTAACAATGCATTTTTCAAAACATAATTTACGTGACTCATTTTGCTTGCGTATCTCGGCTCCCTCTTTCATTGCTGCGGAGACGACGTTCGGGAGGTTTATGTTGTTTAAGCTGCTTCAGTTGCATTTCCACTGCAAATGTGGTATTAAAAAAAATTCTGCAATTTTAAGGAATTTAATACATTTTTAATCTGCTTTTCCTGGATTAGGCTCCCACATTAGAACAAATCAGGAAGACACAAAGGGCAAGGACTCAGGGTCTAAATATACTCCCTTTATCCGTCACTGCATCTGTCCCATTTTTGGGAGATGTGCTTCTGGTGATGAGCGCTGGTACTTTGTTTTTACTAGAGGAGCATTAGAGTCTCTATAAAACAGGGAGTGCAGTCATTTCACTCCACAAATTCACACAAAAATGCTCTGGCTTCCTATTAAAGGGAATTCTACTGTGTATTTGTTTGTAAATTTTATGACAACCTGCAAGTTGAAGCCAATGGTAGTCAAATATTTGTGCATGCACAATATGTGTGCGCATGTGATTCGGAGCACAAGCTAGAAATGGGTGTTATAAGGTAGGCAGAGGATGACAGCTCTCAGTTAGGTCTGTCAGACCTGGGACTCTGCAGGCTGTCAGTCCCAGGATAGCAGAGAGAAAATGGAATACATTATATCCCCGGTCTCCTGCAGGTCAACTGTGACAGGGTTGCCCCTCAATTACTGAGTATCAGCACCTCTTCTCTCCTCCCCACTCCCCTTTTCTTCTTCTCTCCTCCTCTCGCTCGCTGCAGTATGTCTGTGTGTGCTCTGCAAGAAGCATGCAGAGAAGAAAAATAGAGAGGAGAGTGGGGGCAGGGTGGCAAGTACCTACAATAGGCTGCCTGGAGATTCCATGGAGCCCAACGAATTTCCAGAGGCGTTTATACCTTGGTGATTGTTTGAATATATCTCCTCACCTACACCAAGGATTTGTTTGCTTTCATCCAGCGTAACGATAGACTTTATGTTTTATTGATTGCGCTGCGAGTGCTGAGCATCACCTTAGATATATACCCACTGCCGAGTAGCATCTCTCTTTCAGTGAATCTCATATATCTAATGATCCTAAACTTCATGTTTTATGTATCCACCTTAGCTAATAAGGTCAACTAGCAGTGAAATGGGTGACAGGAATTTATGCATTTTAATGCTGCTGCGGAACAATGGACACGCGCCAAACACAATAGGGTGGATGCAGAATCAGTCAGTGAGGAGGTAGTGTGACCAGCTGGAGCCCTCTACCCTCTGACCTGGAGGTCACCAACTGCTACACTTCTCTTTCATCTACCTCTCATGGTTGACTCATGAAAATGCATGGAATAAGAAAGTTGCTTTGTTATACAGATAACCTTGACGCGTGGAGGTCTGATAGGGCACCATTACGAAATCACTTCCCTTTATATTTTGGGGCGGGGGACTAGTGCCTCTTGATGTGTCATTTTATTTTGTGGATTTGTGATGGAAAACAAGGTCAGACCTGGCGCAGATGGAATGGGCTGCGTCAGTATAACTGGACGCCCTTGCTTAACCTTGAACCCATATAAATCCAGAGTGCTCTGCCTTGCGGTCACTCAGTCACCTTTGAGCAAGCAACTCCCATTAAGAAGGCTTACAGCAGGCTACGCTCTTTTCTTTATTCCAGCTTTTTCCAAAAGCTGCAGGCCAAACAGAATGGGAGTCTAACGTCCCTGCGTCCTGGTCCCTTTCAGAGCAGTGACTTGAGCTTTGTGTTCAGAGACTAAAGAGCTCTTTCCTGCTCCCCTGTCCTTTTTAGTATCATGGCGAACAGACCTCTCCGCCTCCAGCTCTCAGCTTGCACACTGCTGCGGCTCACAGACAGTAAGAAACCAAACAGTGAAACAATCCAACATACAGAGCGAGTGATCTGCCACCCCGTGCACTTTAATGGCTATGTGACCTATTTGCGGGAGACAGGACTGTCACGGAGATTGGGCCTTGAAGCTTACAAGCACGAGGACACACGCACAGGCAGCCTGGAAATGCAGTTTGGGATTCGTGCACAGTAGAGCCAAAGGCTTACACCTCTATTTAGACTCCACTTAGAGGTGGCTTCTGACAGATGTATGAGGCATCGCCGCTCTTTTTGTTTGTGTTTCAAGAGCAGTCATCAGCTTTGACATGAAAAGCTTGTGAATGTAAGTTAACCCATCAGTTTTCAGCAGTAAAGCTAGTGTGGTTTGTGCTTCATTGTACTGGAATCAGTGACTACAGTAGAAATATTGAATTTTCCCAGCGCTGGATACGAGGTCTATCTTTTCAATCTAGTATCATGTCTGTAAAGCTCAGCCTCTGTGTTAGCCAAATATTGTCAGACAATTGACAGAGCACTGGCTTGCTCACACTCCCAGGAAGGAGGCAGGGACCAGGGAGCGGTACAGATAACCAACCCAAACATCCATGGATATCTCTGTACCCGACTTCCCTGGTCTTATATTTCCAGGGTTAAAAATCAATAGGGCTACTGCTGATGAAATTTGCCGCATGAGTGCGCGTCGGAGAAAGCAAAGTAGACCTGGACCGAGACATTTCTTTGCACCCACCGTTATTCACTTTTGTTCCATTCTGTTTTCAAATGCAAAGGGGATTTCATTTCATTCTGCTTTTGCCATTTTACTTTTTTCGCTCTAAATCCAGCTTTTGGAAGGCCCAGAGGCTGAGTAAATGTGATCGATTTCTAGAGAGTGTGTCATCTAGGCCACCCTTTTAGGAGTGGTTTTGTAACAGAGGCACAAAGGCGCGTGGAGCCATCATTCAGCCGGCTCTTCCATTGTTCACTTAATTCATGCTGAAGGATCCAGGTCAGGCCCGCAAGAACCCTTCACAGGTTAGAAGTCAGGACTCCTCTCCAATAAACTAAGGCAAGAATAAAATCACTTGTGTCCAGAGGCATAATGTGTTATTACCCGCAAGAATTACGCATATTTCCACCTCTGTTTCCCCTCCTATTTGTAATATGACTGTGAAACTAATGAGAACAGAATGTCTCTGAAATTATATTTGCTCAACAGGGCTTGCAGAACAAAGAGCTGATATGAGGCTGGATGAGAACATCAAGCTCGGTTATTGGTTGGACTGTGTTTAGCGGAGTAGCAGGTTTTAAATCCATACTGGACTGTTTTCTTTAACGTGGCCGTCATCTTTGGGATAAGATTAAGTTTGAATTAACTGCAGCATCGCGATTTGCTGTGTATTAGAAATGAATATAGCTAGTTTGTTTCGCTTTTCATCTCTTTTGCAAAGTCTTCCCTCTCGTGTGGCTAAGTCTACAACAATGAGCTCCTCCTGTCTCAGAATATTCAAAAAGAAGCTATCTTTCCTCCGTCACTGAGGGACCAATTCAAACGGCAGCCTTGCAGCCAGGCTCTCCTGTGAAGGAGAATTAATCTGCTCCAAACAACCTTTTATTTTCTCTACACAACTACTTGTCAGCCTCAACTAAAAGCAATTTGTTTTTGGCTCGCTTCTTCAGGCTCATGTAGCAGGACTGAGAGAGCAGTGTGGCATGTTGTTTCAAAAAGGAGAAGAGGGGGGAAAAACAGTGCTTTAATCTGATTAGACCTGGCTAAAATCCCAAACCGGGGCTGAAGTGCAGTGCTTGTGGTTTCTGAACAGCTTACGCTAAGTCTGTACCATGGAAATAATCTACTCTTAAAACCCAGGAAACAAATCAACTATGGTAAGGACATAAGTCGCTGTCATTACGGAGTCATTAGGAACAACATTTCCATACAGCATGCAGGCCAGTAATGCTGGCAGAAGGGGGCAGTGTATGTGTGTGCCTGTGTATGCGTGCACTTCTCTGATCCTGCCTTTTATATGTAAGTGTGACTGTTGATGCTTCATATTTATGTGTGTGTGTGTGTGTGTGTGTGTGTGTGTGTGTGTGTGTGTGCGCACGCGCCTCTATTTATTCATATTTGTGTGAATTTCTCCAGCTTAAAGAAGATTTTGTTTTTGAATTTACTTTCGGTTTGCCTGCGTGCCTATCTCCATCTATCTCTCTGTGTGTGTGCATGCGTGTTTCTCTGCGCTGCTGTGGGATTGCAGGACGACTTCTCGGGTTCTGAATAATGAATCAAAGCATGAGAGAGGAGCAAAGTCACACTGCAGCAGCTTGTCTCTCTGCACTGCTTTCACCGTAGCCGAGCTTGATGACTAGACCCTAGAAGAAGCTCCCTGTAATAGGGCCAAGACCCCGCTATCACCTCCGCAGCCCCACAGCGGTAGACCACAAAATTCTCTTTGATGTAAAGTTAAATACAAGCTGGACAACCGAGTAAAACCAGATATTTCATGAATATTTAAAATGAAAATATTAGCATTTATTGTAAAGGTACTCTCTGTTGATTAGAGGTGCGCTTAGAGAGACAAGAGGAAGAAGCCATTTAGGAAGATCAATAGAAAACCCTCATAAATGGGCACTTCAACAGATGGCCATCAAAAAGATGTAGAAAAATCAGTTGGTGATCAATATCCTGTAAATTTTGGAAAAAAACAATGAGCGGATGAAGCCTTGGGAAGCAGCGGAGAGGAAGAAATACGCTTGGCACCTTGGAGGCTTGCAGCAATATCACAAAAAAGGATCTTCTTAATGACACTATTAAACTGTTTTACCACAGCATAACATGTTGTCAGCCACAGCGTTTCATTGTCCCATTAATAGCCTCCCAACACAATTCAGATTTCAATATCAGTTTGCTCTCATTATCTCTCTTCTCTGATACCGTTTCATTTTGTGCGGGCTAAATTAAATGTAAAAACCATAATGCAATTTTGCTGGAGGAGAACATGGCGTCTAATTGCATTAGGCGAACTGTCGGTGGAGTTTGCAGCAGCTAGGCCCCCCATCACTCCCACAATTAGTGCTGGCTACTCCCCTCAGCAGCAGGTGTTGTTCTGCCCTTGCCAGCATTCCAGCTGATTATCTTAGCCAAGCGCTGCGAACTGCTCTTCATCCATCTACGTTAGGGCACCACCACAGCTCTGTGCAGATACAGATTACAGAGCTTCAATTACATTACCGGACAGCCAGCAGATACAGATGTTGAGCTGTGCACGACAAACGGTCACACTGGAAACAGGGAGTTGGAGAGAGGACCTACGTCGTGCTGTCATGTTGCACTCGGAGGAGCTGCAACCTTGTTCTTGAAAGGTTGTGGTGCATCACCAAGAGAAGCCAAGAGGATGTGGAAGAGCATGCTTTGAGTGAACCTTAGAGGCCCAGAGCGGTAGTAGCGGCAATGTATTCACACACATACACACACAGCCTGAGGTTGGCAGCATTCCAGCAGTCTCTGGGAGCAGTTGTGCTAACCAAATTATAAATTTACAAGGACTAAATTACATAGCTAGGGTGCACACATACTGTCACATCAGAGACTCAGCCACAGGCGCACATACTCACACACTCACTCCTTCCCTGGCTGTTTCTCCCTATCTGCACACACACACACACACACACACACACACACACACACACACACACACACACACACACACACACACACACACACACACACACCAGGGATACAGAGACAGCCAACATCAAACAACTGAACTTGAACTTTGGACAGGTAGAGAAGCTTCTGTGCATGATATGAATTAAAAAATCTCATGCCCAAAGAAAGTCCACAGCTTTTTGATGCCAGTTTGCTTCCATCCTCTCATGTCAAGATTCCCATCTGTATCTGAGATGCATCATCGTGCAAATCAAACTAAAAACTGAAATTAAGATCTAGATGGAAAGCGTTCTTAATTATCCATTATAGGAGACATGGCTAAGCTTGCTTGCAACTTACAAACTAAGGTCCAAAAAAGTAGGGACGCTGTGCAAAATGCAAATAAAAACTGAATGAAATATTTGCAAATTTTATTCACAGTAAAAACATTGAAAACATATAAAATCTTCAAACAGT
Source organism: Pelmatolapia mariae (assembly GCF_036321145.2). Classification (NCBI taxonomy): domain Eukaryota; kingdom Metazoa; phylum Chordata; class Actinopteri; order Cichliformes; family Cichlidae; genus Pelmatolapia; species Pelmatolapia mariae. The sequence continues at coordinate 20,095,493 of NC_086235.1, read as the reverse complement.
AGAAAATGTAGACCATATATTATTATATTATTTGGAATTTGAGAGGAGCAATAGATTAAAAAAAAAAAGATGAAGCAGGATGATTTTTACCGCTATGTAGCATTCCTTCTCTTAACTAGAGTTCGTAAACATCTGGGAACTGAGGTGACCAGCACATGAACTTCTGGGAGAGGAATGTTTTCCAATTTTTTGTTTGATATACGATTCTTGCTGCTGAACAGTCCTGGGTGTTCTTTGTTGTATTTTTCATTTCATGACATGTCATATGTTTTAAATTGGTTATTCTGGACTGGAGACAGGTCAGTTCAGCATCTTCAGAAATCTTCTACTACAAAGCCTGTGGTAGATGCAGTATGCAGTTTAGCATTATTGAGCTCAAATAAGCAAGCCAGTCCCTGAAAAGGGCTTCGTCTGGATCATTTGTTACTGTAAAACCTGTATATACAGTACCTTTCAGCACTGACTTTCACTTACAGCAGGGTGCAGCTTCCATGTTTCCTAAAAAGAATTTCAAATTTTTATTCTTCTGACCACACAACAGTTTTCCCCTTTGCCTCAGTCCATTTTAAATGAGCTTTGGCCCAGAGATGGCGGCATGTGTTGTTTCTTCTTTGCAGGATAGAGCTTTAACCTGCATTTGTGGATGTCACAGTGAAATGTGTTCACAGTCAGTGATTTCTGGAAGTGCTCCTGACCCTGTGCAGCCATTTCCATGACATAATCATGCCTGTTTTTAATGCCCGAAGATCAGAGGCGTCAAATATTGATTTTTAGCAACACACAGAGATTTCTGCAGATTCTTTGAATCTTTTGTTGATCTTATGTGCTGTAGTTGATGAGATATTCAGTCTTCCCAATTTTCCATTGAGGAATGTTATTTTGGAATTTTTCCACAATTTGTACTTTACTTCTGAGAAACTCTGCCTTTCTAAGATACTTTTTTAAAAAAATATATAAATAATCATGTTAATGATCCTATTGTCAGTTAACCCAATTAGTTGCAAAATCTCCCTTTAGCTGCTTGTTTTTAGTACCACTTAATTTTCCCAGCTTTTGTTGCCTGTCCCAATTTTTTTATTTTTTACCCGTTTTCTATGTTTTGTCATGAATAAAATACGAGTTTATGAGATTTCCAAATCGTTACATTCTGTTTTATTTACTTCAAACAGTGCCCCTACGTTTTTGGAAGTGAGTTTGCGTGAGTTGCGTGAGTTGGCGTTCTTATACACATTGCTTCTAGATGACAGATACTTGAATCAAGCTCCATCTGATTCATTTTCAGTGACCGCTTACCCAGACACCAAGACATGGCAGGAAAAACTGAAGACTTGAAGAGGTGAAGAACAGTTTTAGCCATAGTAAATATAGTATATGTCTTTATTTATAGTTCAAGTGGCTCTGTGCCACTTTCTTGTAAACAAAGGAAAAAAAAGTTATGTTTCAATTCAGAGTTACGGTCCATGGCACATGTAGACATGAGGGGTGACTCCATTTCCCAGTGCTGGGTGCTTGATGGACATGCCACTAGGCAGTGCCATGATAAATGCTTTACGACTGCATCCTACTACCACACCGGCACTTGGCTTCACCAGGCTTTTAGTGTGCTGCCTGCTGTCTGTTTTTAAACTGGACCAACATGGCAATTAACTGTTATATTAGAAAAATAGGTCATAAGATATAGGCTGTTTTTTTTAAAGGGGTTTTTTTTTCTTGGTATTTGGCCAAACGTCAATATTCTGAAAATGCATAAAGACCAGTTTGACCCCAACATGTCACCATGCAGCTCTGCCAGCTTACATTGCACAGCTGGTATAATATAGTTAAAATGAGTGTGCAAATGAGGGATGAAATGGATATCTACTATTATTCACCAAAGCTTAGGTGTGTGCATGTAATTGACATAAACAAACCTCCAAACCCCCGGACCTCATAGAAACCTCCACAGCACCGCAGAGGTCTTTAAAACCAGGGGGAACCTTTGAACTTCTGCAGCTATCCACGTGAATCATACATGACCAGGCCATATCATGCTTTGATTACTGTGAAATACACAGAGAAATTGAGTTTACAGTCCCTCATTCACTTCGGGAGAAAAGCACCAGTGGGAAAAATCAATTATCAGTACTGAATATAAGATCATTTGACGCACCTGCACATTTTACGCTGTTTATTTCCTGTTTTTTTGTTGTTGTTGTTTTTTTGGGAGCGGTGATCAGAGAATGCAGTGGGTTTGAAGTGGTCATGGCTTCGATAAATGTACCTTACAGAAAAGGCACAGTTATGAAAAGACACGTGATATCTGTGAAGCCACTGTAGCCTCAGTGTATACATCAAACAAGCTAGATATCATCAGCAAGGTGTAGCCATAGAGTGTATGCATCGCACAGACAGAGATACTTGTAGATAGTGCTAAGCAAATACACAATGAAAATGGACACACAAGAACTGTTATTTTTCCTGGGTTGTTGACTCAGTGTTTTGCATTTTGTCTTTTTTTTACTCCTTTTTGCTTTTGTGAATAATGAGTTTTGTTCCTAGTTTCTGTTTTCAGTGCTTGGTCTTTTTGTTATTTTTGTCTTTATCTTTATTTCAGATTATCCCGCTTTCCCTGTATTTCCCGTGTCCAGTTGTTAAGTCTCCCTCAGTTAGGTGTTCTCATGTTTTGGTTACTTCCTGTTTTATTTTGTCATTCCCTCCCTCTCGTGTGCTTCATGTTCAGGTTTTTGCCTCATTACTTAGATTCTGTTAATCTGTCTTCTTTCACTATTATCTCATGTGTGTATTAAGCTCCTCAGTTTTCCTCAGTTCCTTGTACTGTTCCTTGTGCACCTTCGTTCCGTGAATTCCGTTTTTGTCTCCGACTTTTCACTTCTGGCTCCACCCTAGCTTTGTTTGTATTTTGTCCCTCTATGCTCCAGCAATAAAGCTACCTCTGAGTTTGTTTTTTGTCTCTGGAGTCCTGCATAGTGGCCTGCTGAACAGAAACGCAACAATATTACATATGTGGCTATGTAGGTCCCTTTCATTACTACTTGGCATTCACCTGTCACACAAAATGTCCTCACATTATACATGACTGAACATTTAATAAATAAAATGCATTATAGTAGTCACATTTTTGTGTACCATACTCTTAAGTATCCTCATTTCTGCTGAAAAGCTGCGTTTGACTCAATTTTGAAGCTAGCCTCAAGTGGCCTTTTGAGGAACTGCAATATTTGTCACCTCCACTGCTTCCAGAGGCTTTTTTCCCCACTTTGTCACTTAACCGTGTTTCCCACTGCAGAGTTACACTTAACTTTTGTATAAACTTCTTAACTGCGCTGCAACCCCCCACAATTACTAATCCACTTTTAGGTCTGCAGAAGTGCTTGTCAGATGGTCGAACACCTTCGGAAACCCTTCCCTCCCACAAATTTCTGACATCAGAACTAAGGGGGCACAGAGGTAAGAAAGTTAGCGAAAGGCTTTGAACTTCTTTCTAAAGCTCTTTTATATTCTTGGCACAGCAATTTCTGTTTGTTCGTGCAAATAAGTACAACACCATGAAGGCTTTCAGGAGACTGTCTGAAAGCATGCATCATTATTCCCATACACACAGTATTACAGCTCTCGCCTCTCAGTGTCCAGCTTTAACCTCACCGCCCAGTGCGGCATTCAGAGCTCAGCCTATATACTCCTTTGCTTGTCAATGCGGTCAGACACATTATACAAATTCTTTTTAAACACATCTTTGCCCGTCTGCCCACCGATGTATACGTATGTTTGCCCAAGTTGTGGTATTGCACGGGTATAGTTAAAACTAAAAGTTAAAATTGTTTCCTTAATTTTTTGAACAGTAATTATGTGATATTTACTGTAAACTATGTCTGTTCTCTGTATATTTTTGTGATAATTCAATCTTTTGATCTTTAAACTAATTATTTGTAGCTCCATCCACCCATTTTTTTTGCATAACCAGTGACTGAGGGCTGAAGTGTACCCCAGTTGTCATGGGGCAAGAGGCAGGGTATACCCTGGATAGCTTACCAGTATATCACAGGGCTAAGGGCTGTTATACACTGAGCGCATTGCGGAAAAAAACAAACGCTAAATACCAGATTTTTCAGAAGCAAACTTGTTGTGTAACGCTGGTCCTGATGTTTCTAAACAAGCAAAGGAAGAAACAAAGATTGTGGGGTCATCCAATTCTCAAGAAAAAGCAGTAGCAGGGAGATTGTGACCACATCCAAGGGGGCTGAAGCAGCATCTAGCTGTGCCTGAGGTTAAATTATTACTTTACTATTTCCATATCATTATATATTCAGAACCAGTTCACATTGTGAGTAATGAGTGCGCTTGTTACCAAATGCAGCAGTCTGATTGGTCAGATCTGTTTTGTTTTTTGCTGTGTTTTTAATTAATTAATTTGTTTCTATATGATCATAACAAAACAAGCAGTACAAGAAAAAAAAACACAAACCCAACTATATTTCAGACAAAAAGCGTGTAGGCCGAAGCAGCGGCTTATGTGCACCTACCACTCATGCATATTACAAAACTGAACCAACCACAAAGTAACAATGTAACAGAAAACAATATTTCATAGTAACATTAGTTGGCATGGTGGTCCAGCAGTGCCACAGACCTCAAGTATTAAAGATAGACTCTGCATAAGTCAATAATTGAGTTCCTCCACTCACATTGTCTCAGTGCGGCTTACATCCAGCAGAGATGTTACGTGAGTTAGAGATAACTCCGCTTATTTAGTCTATTACAAGAGAAAATGTAATAAACAGTGTTTTTTTAATCTCTGTGAACTTGGCCTCGATCACAAACCCCTGCTTTTATATTTATGGTGTTATTTGGGGATGAAATGTTCTCAGCCTGAATCCTTCTAAGCGTACAGTTCTCTTACAGTGATAATAGGGAATCACTGTCAGTGGCAGGCCACACTTTTCAACAATGGCCCTGCCAGACCGGCTGCCAATTACCACCAAAACAAGAGCAGAAAAGTAAACATGCAAACACTTTACACATCCGTGCATGTGCACACGCACTCGCTCAAATGTTTTGTTTCCAAATGCTTTTCCTTACCTTTGGTTTCGCTAGTTAAACAAATAAATTGATTCAACCAGCAGACTTGAGGTTGAATGCCACAAAGAAAAAATAAATGATGTAAATCCCGAGCTTGTCATTTCTGAATGTGATATCCTGTGATTCGCAGATTATAGTATTACTATATTTGCATTTTCTCACTTTCTAGAAGTCAAAATATAAACAAAAAAATTACATCTGAATTTAAATGTGTGTCTTATTTGTTTAACAAAAGTAGTATAAGCGTTTTTAAATGGTTGTCAACATAATTGCATTTGAAAAGCTGTCTGAACGTGTCATAAAAAATACAGACAGTGAGCCAGTGTGGTGTTAGTCTGCAGCTTCCTAGGTCGGGCATTTTGGTGCATTTTGACGATAATGTTGTGGTTGGTGGAGCAGCTCAAGCTCACATCCATGGAGACAATGCGCACTCGTCTCTCCCATGGTTAATTGCTGTTCATGTTTCTCCAAGTGAGGCAACCCTTCCCTATATCACCCCTCAGCCAATTTACATCTTATTATGTCTATCTGTGCTGAGACGCAGTCTCTCAAATAGAGAGAAAATTACTCTCCATTTCTGGGGGAAATAGTGACTCGTCCTAGTCTGCCCAACACTGATGCGCTCTGTCACCATGTCAGGTGCCTCTAAAGATATTACATGAATTCTGACCAAGCATTGTGGTCATTGTTCCATATTCTCGCTCCATTATTAAAACCCTAATGCCATTATCAAGAGCACACATAAACTGGTGCTTTTCAAAATAACTGGATGATGTGAATTTGGCTCTTACTTTTAAAAACTGGCGTAGGGCACAGCTGTGTTGATGTCATAGTTCATGTTAAATCACTCTTTTTGAGTCGTGCGAGTGTTAGGTGAATAATACAAAGAATTTATGTGAATTTTAAGCTACAATTGTTGGTTTTTATTCCTCTTTAATTGTATGATCTTAACTCTGAGATATATTTCCTGACTTCTTCTTTTATAATTTACTCATGCTTTACTGTCAGCGTTGAAGTCTGAAACACTATGTGAACTGTATTACAGTACAAAAGTCACAGACAGGTTAACCTTTTATGGTCATTTTGTAGCACATATTATTGTTGGAAATAATCTTTGTATAAGTTGCACTGGTATCTCAGAGCCTCTTTGTCTATCCACTTTCTGAAACAAGCTATTTTAGGTCGTTTCCCTTTAAGGCTGTGGAGGCCATTTGAATACAGTGAACTCATGATCGTGTTCAGGAAAGCAGTTTGAGATGATATGAGGTTTGTGCCTCAAAAAATGGTGTGTTATCCAGCTGAAAGCAGCCATCGGAGTATGAGTACACTGTGATCATAAAGGGATGGACATCACTTACTAAAAATACTCAAGTAGGCTGTGGCATTTAAACAATGCTCAGGTGATACTAAGAGGCTGAAAGTGTGCCAAGAGAATATCCCCAACAGCATCACACCACCAGCAGCCTGAATCACTGATATAAGGCAGGATGGATCCATGCTTTCAAGCCAAATTCTGACCCAAACATTTGAATGTTTCAGCAGAAATAAAGACTCATCAGACCAGACCGGTGCTGTCTTTTGCTGTTGTAGCCCAACTACAGCTGCTTCATAGTTCAGTATATTGTGCATTCAGTGATCCTCTACTGCGTGCCTTGGTTATTTGATGTTGCTTTCCTAGCAGATTAAAGCAATCTGGCCATTCTCCTCTGACCTTTGACACCAGCAATGATTTATTATTAAGTATTTTCACTGAGAGAATTGTCACTGGATATTTTTTGTTTGTCAAATCATTTATAATAAACTATAGAGATGCTGTCTGGGAAAATCCCAGTAGATCAGCAGTTTCTGAAATAATCAGACCAGGCACTATCCCACATTCAAAGCACCTTCCTTCTCCTTTCTGATGCTCAGTTTGAACTTCAGCACATCAATTTGACCATGTCTACATGCCTAGATGGACTGAGTAGCTGTTACGTGATTGGCCTATTAAAATTTTTTCAAACTAGCAGTTGAACAGGTGTATCTGAAGAATCAGGCAGTGAGTGTATAACAGTATAACAACAAACCATTGCCAAAAGTGGCAATATCTACAATAATAATATGTACATCTTTGATAAATACTAAAAAAAAAAAAAAAAAAAACCTCCAGACAGATACCATAAAAAACAGTAAAAGTGTTGAAATTCTTGCAGTTTTTTTGTAAGAGCATGATCAATTCATGAAAATTAAAACACAAGTTCTAGGATAAGGATAAGGATGGAAAAATCCAGCAGACAAATGTACAGATGAATAATTTCAACTGTTATCTCTTATTCATCTTAAATGATTTGTGTGGGTCTCAATGCTCCATCCTTAAAAAGAATTCACTTGTGTGTAGGCTCTTTGTTTTACATTCATATGTTCATATTTTAACCCAGACTAGTTGTAATTCAGATTTCTGTGGGAATATTATTTGCGTGAAAAATGTTGTAGCTTTATTGACTTTATAAGCACACATTAGCTTGCATGTATTCACTCTGCCTCTCTCTCATCTACATGTTCACACGCACAAGGGTGGCGAGATGGGATCCTCTGATTCAGCAAATCAAAGGCCTATCCTCCTGTCCATATTATCGATGCTGCTGGAGGGCCGTGGAGGATGCCGGGGCACAAGGCAGGGTGGGGGTGGGAAGAGCTGGCGGATCTGTAGGGGGGGCAGGGCAGGCAGGCAGGGCTGGAGCTGCAGATTATTCTGGAAATTGCCAGCTGCAGTGTCTGCAATCAGGATCAAACCGGTTCCGGGTGGGGGAGGAGAAAGTCACTGTCGATTTTTGTCAAGCCAGCCTGTGCCTGTGTGTCTCCCGGCTGAGTGGGATGACATTCGTGAGGACGATGGTGGAAATGTCCCACCACCTCACCCTCTCCTTAATAATTCATCCGCCTTCCCAGGCTCCCCGGCTGTGGCCGTGCTGCCTGCCTTTTAATGGAGCCGGTGATTACCAACACTGACATCTTAAGATTCAAATAATACACAGACACCAGGCCGGAGCAAAATCAATAGCACATAGAGGGAGCGTAAAGCACATCCAGCAGCCATCTTGCCTTGTACATGCAATAACACATCCAGCATTCCTTGCTCTGCATGCTGCCTCCCCCTCACTGTTCCCAATACTGTTCCTGATACTATAGGGCCTTCTTTTCCTATTTCCCTCCCTCTTCCTCATCTTCTCCTCCTCCCTGAATTGCCTATCCTTCCTCTTTCATATTCCTCTCCTTGTTTCTTCCTCTTCTCCCGCTCTGCCTCTTCCGCTCTCTGAGGATTGCAGGGCTCCTGAGGCGAGCAGCAGCAGAGCCTTGGGACAGACCCTGATTAAAACTGCCTGTTAATGACAAAGTCCCCAAATGCTGCAGCTCTCGCTCTAATCCTAATCTCTGTGTATCCGCAGGAGCATATATTTCTTCCCTCGCTTTAGCCCTCTGACACCAAACAGAAACACAGAAGCAGGCAGCCATTTTGGAACAGCTGTATGGAGCTTCGTGTAATGGAGGAGGTGTTCACAGGAAGCCAGCAGGAACAAAAACCGTTGCACCAAATCTGCATCCAGTTGACAGTGATGATGTTAGGTTCTCCTCATCCCTCCAGATCTGTGCATCCAAAATCATTGCTACATATGGGATAACTACAGGTGCATGCCAGTGCAAGGTGCATGAAGCCAGCCTAGTCTTGTCACTGAAAGCTCAATTTTAAGAGGCTTTAGTACTTAAACACAAGCTGTTCTGTCATTATTTGACTTTAAATAATCGACAGGGTAACCTTGAGTGCACAGGAGAAGCAACCCATTCACCTGAAAACAGACTGATGTGCTAATAATACACAGGGAAGGTGAGCAGTTTATTTTAGCATGGGGAGGGAGGTTGGGGTCCGCGTGTCTCCAGTGATGCGGGTTTGATTTCTTTCGGCAGGCCCGCTAATGCCCCGAGGCAAGCGGGTGAAGGGCCGTAGAGGAGAGGGGAAGAGAAAGAATCTGGCCTGGAGAGACTTTGCTACACGAGTGCACTGGAGCCATTAAAATCTAACAAGAGATGAGTGTAACGGTATATATTTAGCAGCGGTGAAAGCCTGCTACACCTCTGCGTCGCTCTGCACTGGTTGTTCATATCTTTTGGTCACTGCAGGAGCTCAAATCAAAGCAGAAAAACTGTGAAGGATGAAAAAGAATGAAGGAGCAAACTGAGGTGTTTATCATTTGCTGTTGTTGCTGCTGGTGTGTAAAAGAAGCACACCCTATCTGAGCAGCAACCACATTCGGTGCGATAAGAAACAATGGAGTCTTAAAATGAACAGGGGGGCTGGTTCAGTGCTTAGAATTATGGATGCTGGGAAAGGATTTTGGGTGTGGGAAAAAGAAGAGAGCGTATAATGAATTTTCAGCAAATCGCAGAAAAGCATATGAAGAAATCTCTATGAAGACTTCTCTCTGTACCCCTCTGTCTTTTTCACTCTTTAATTTTTTCTCCCCCGTCTCTCTCTTTTTTTAAATCTATATCTCGAGGTCTTCTACTTTTGTGGATTTCACGATAATTTTCTAATGACATCGGCTTATATTTTCATCTGTCCACTGTGCCAATCTTTGATTCTGCAATCTGAAACATTATCATTGCAGTGCAGCATTATTTATTCGAGCCTCTTTATTCAGTTTTTTTTTCTTCTCAGTATGTGTAAAATGTCACATCGTGAGACTGCTTTCATTCCTACTTGCATCGCTGGCCTTAATTGAGCGACTTTCCAGAACAAATAGAGAAATCGCACATGTCGTTTTGTCTCTGAGCTGATATTATGAGACCTAAAAAATATTTGGAGTGTAATAAGTTAGTAGCATTTTTCTAAAGGAGTAATTTGATATTTTGGGAAATATAAATATTCAGTTTGATCACAAGAGTCAGATATGGAAGACTGATACAGCTGCTTCTGTCCATTATCTTGGTAGATAGACAGATAGACTTATATTTAGGCAGAGCCAGATTATTTGGTTCCCAACAAAGTCTGTGTAAAAGATATATAATGAATGATTTATGCATTGCAGCTTTATGTTCATGTTTTTATTTTACTTTTACTTTTTTAGCAAGTGTTAGCCATTTTTTGATGAGCCATCAGCTAGTACTAGCTATCTTGGTTAGCAAGATGACTACCACCGAATACCTGCTAATTAGTGGTCAGTCATATAAAAATAAGAAGTCTTACCACATAAGACTTCTTACATGATTCGTCAGTACCATTAATCCCACAGAAAGCTTTGTTATTTGTCAGATAATTACATTTAAAAAGCTCAAAAAGGTAGCAGCAAAGCAGTCAAGGCATCCAGTTCGGTGGCTCAAATTAGCCCAGGTAGCGTCTAGTGCTTAACTCGTTGTACACTTGTCATTTAGAGTAGCCAGACCAGTGAAAATGCATCATTTTATGGTTTAATATAATTTAAATAGTGAGATATTTTTAAAAAAACACTTACTATATTTAACAGAACCTTTTGTAAGCAGTAAGATTTGACACTTTACTCAGTTTTAGAGCCAGTTTCCAGTGACTGCCGGAGAAACTGCAGTATGCACGCACATTAGCACTTTGAATCTTCTGTACAGGCTTAGGTTTTTTAGCCCTGAGGAGGTCCCCTTGCTAACTAACCATCAGTTGTGGTGACAGATTGAGTCAGCCTAGAGCTGCACAAATATAACTCTAACTTTTGGTATTAAAATGATTACATGTATTTCAAAATACATGGGCCAAGTAAACTAAAATTGTCTCGTAGTCAGACTGTATTTACTTTGTTTTTCCTCTCTTTCAACACAACAAATATTTTTTTTCTATTACTGACCTTTTATTGGCATTTAGTTGGAAAAGAAATCACCCCAGTCATACTTTCCAGCAGAATAGAGACGTCCGTTATACACGCAGGCATTTTCGTTCTGTCCACTGATGAATAGGAGATGGTTCTTGTAATTACAGGGTGCTTTGCAGAGTCTGATTGCAGCGCAACAAGGGGCAGAGAGAGCAAAGTTCAAGCTTCCTGATATTTCCCAGAGAAATAAATATAATCAAGAGGTGTTCTCGGGCTCCTGTGGATCACAAAGTTGAGTCCCCTTTGTGTGGACACCTTTGGCACCGGAGAGCCAAGCAAATGATTTAGTGAGCTGCAAAGGTTCTGAGATGTTAGAAAGGTAGGGAAAATTATGGAGAAATTATAGAGCTTCTTTAATCTATCCATCAGCAGCCACCATATGAAAAAGGGCTTGAAGAATTTTGCAGATTGCTTTGGAGCTAAAAAGCGTGGATTTTGTCTTTCTCTGGCTTCCCTCTGAAACAGCTAGGTGGAGTTCCTATGCCCTGAGCACAACCTCTCGATAAAAAGAGACTTTTTACTCCAAACGCTACAATATTCTTTCAGCTTAAACAAATTCAGCGGCTATTCTTGCAAATTTCGCCTTCTTATCACTGAAATGACTCATTTGTGAGCACCGTGCCATAGAGATCAAAGAGTTTGCTACATAGTGAAATCTCCATTTTGTAGCAATGCACAAGTAGATCTCACATCACCCTCTTAACATCAATGGTAGAAACATCAAATATTGAACTTAATAATTTGATGTTTAAATTTCATGAACTCCCAGACAATGACAAAAGACAAGTCCTCATGCTACTCTTCACATATGTAATTCGAATCGATGGTTGCAATCCTCTAACTCTCAAACCGCAATCAAGGCTGAGGGTCTTGAAATATTTTCAGCTCAAACCTGTCCTTTTGAATATGAATACTACACAAGGTAGCATGCATTATGATAATAACCTTCAATTACCCAAGATATCTGCATATCTATCTCCTCTACTTCTTGTAATACAGTGAAGAGGAGCATTACACTTCTGAGGACACTATACGTGAGAGCCGCGTGAATGTTGGATCATCACTTCTCTCCCGCGTCTCGTAGTTGCGCGCTTAGCATCAGCATTCACACCTCATTTCAATCGATATCAATTAATTATCACAGGCACTCCGAAATGATAAATGCTTTTTATCTATCACTTCACAAATCAGTGCCTTCTCTGTTACCGTGCTAATACTTCCTCCATCGTCTAGTCGCAGTGGACAATTTAAATTGAAGATGCATGATGAAGGAGAATCAATATTAGTGGTGGTCAGAGTAAAGGGGAGTGTGATGTCTGTGACAAAGATTTTTTTTAAAAGATTATACCATCAACAACTCAAATTTTATTACAGTCGATCACAAACAAAGTGACCAGCATTGATTGCAACACGCCGAGCCCTTCTCGTCTTCTGTGCAGCCATAAATCACGGCTACTGTAGATCTTGGGCTTTGTTGAGGACAGGATGTTAATTCAGAGGTTAATCTGTACACACTGACCGTGTTTTCATGGTTGTAGCTCATGTCTCATATTGAGCACGCACTGTCCTCTGTGACCGTGTGGCCGAGAACCCAGTGACCTGCTCTGGATGGTGTCTGACCCCTGAGGGCAGGGTGTACAGGGTGAATATGACAGGCAACGCCTCTCCTTGATGCTGTACCGTCGACCTTTGACATTTGTTTGAAAGCTCAGCTTTTGGAGTAGAAACATAAATCTTTAAAGGAGATGCTAACAGTCACTCTAACATCCAGTGTAAGCTTGGCTTTGCTTTGAAGGGAAACGTTATTTGAATGCAAACACAACTGGCTTGATGGCAAATTGGAAGAAAGAAAATGTCACCCACTTTAGTAGCAGTGTAAAAAAAAGAATATTCAGATTCTTTGTCGTTAATTATAAGCAACATGTAATTAAGTGTCAAAAACTGAAGGTGCTTAATGATTAATCATGATTTTTGATTATTATCTATATATCTATATATGAATATGCAGCTGTCTGGTTGTTATCCTGTAGGTAAGGAAGGTTTGAGCAGGTTTACATGTAAGCAAACACTAGTGTTGTGTGACTATAGAAATTTTGGTATCGATCCAGTACCGAGTAACTAGAGGGCCAGCACTGCCGATACTAATACAAATATTTTTGTCCTATAAAGGCAGCTTATGTAGGGGTGTGCGGTGTGTCATGATTCATGAGATGAACCATCATCAATTTCCAAATTCTGAACACATTTTAATGATGATCGGTTCAGCTATCAATACGATACCAGTACTGTACCAGCACTTGTATCATGCTGTTGATATTTGGATCACTATTTGGATTTAAAAAAAATTTAAAAATCCTGCATTTATGCAATGTTGAAACAAAAGCATTCATTATTTTCTGGTGTTTTATTGTATTTTCCATTGCTCATAATTTTACAGGAAGCCTTGAATCAGATATCCTGTAGCCCCACCAGAAGCCCTGACAATTTATCCTGAGAGACGAAGTCTGTAGACGAGCTGTTTGGTTCCCACTTTGCTGCCGCTTAAGCTCCACTTTATTCCAATTCTCATTATTCACCATGTTTTATTAGGTAGGTGGTGGTAATTTTACCTCCTTTATATGGACTAGGTTTAGTCCCATGGTTGCCAAACCAGAAACTGAGCCCCTCCAAATGGCCACTAGATAAATCTGAGGGGTCGTGAGATGATTAATGGTGTTGGTAACAAGAAACAATAGTTAGCTGCAACATGTAGCTACTTGTTTGTGTGTAAGGATTTGGGGACGTGGGCTGTTTCTCCAAAATGTTTAATCTTTTTGTGTTTTCAAAAGAAAAATTGGCAAATGAAAGTGAGATATGTTTACCGCTCTGGACCTCTAACCTTTAAATGAAAAGAAAAATATGCTGCTAAGTAGCTAGCAAGCGGTCTGTGATGCAGAAAAATGTGGTACAATAAAAGATGCAATTTTGCTCTCCATAATCATATTATGTATGCAAAATAACTTAAAACTACGTTAAGTAGCACAGAATTGAGTTACGTTGCAGTGCTATACACTACAGTGTACATCAGTTTGTTTCTATGCATTTAGATACAGCAAATAGAGCAAAAATAATTAAAGTTGTAATTAACTTTGCAATGTCAATAACGACAAAACAAAAACAAGTTGGAAAAAAAGCCTTCACAGTGAGTCTAAACTCACTGACACTGATATATTCTGGTGAGATGTGTTTTGTTCTAAAATTACCGGCCCTACTGTAGAAATCATCAGGGATGGAGAGAGCTCCATTCCTATATTCCAATAAATAAATGTCATTACGCCTGAAGGGGTCAAAAGTTTTTATTGTGCTTTTAATGCCAAGAAACCTGCAATGTTGTTTCTGCATTTCCTCCACAGAGCACGTTTAGGTCTCCGTGCATATTTACCTAATTTGGATGGAATAGATTGTTCACAATGGTCTAATTACCATAATTATACATGTTACTATGGAAACCCACAAGTCCAGGTCCGATTCACTGTGTTTTACCTCCCAGACAGTTTTAATTGTTGTGATGTGAGATAAGAAATGGCCGCTGGCATTTTCAGAACTACTCCACCATTGGCTTTTAGCAGCTGCCTTAATTTCACTTTGTGTCAGCCGCAGCCGTATTCAGTGTACTCTGCAACACCCACACACCTGTCGGGGAACGCTCTCTCATTATTCCAGCAGAAGAGGAATATGTAAACTTTGCTTGATGCGGTGTAATTTTGTGATATAACCTTTATTTCAAATCCACTTAATTCAGTTAATAAGTCACTAATCTAATAAAAATATAGTATGTTTACAGTTTTTCCAAATTAAATAAATGAATCTAAGTGAAGCTGACTTTTACGCTGTGCTTTATAAATTGTATATAATTTGATGGAAAATCTTAGTCCCCTTTTTAAGTTGTGTTGCCAGTGTTGTCCATAATAAAGTCAGCAAACCTTTACATCTTCTGAAATAACTGAAATAATTAAACTATAATAGAATGAACTCTGTTTCCAATTACAGCCGTTTTTATTGAAAAAGGGAAAAGTCATTTAGGCAGTCTAATTGAAAATATATCTCACATTCCGCATTAAAATTCCTCATGTTCCTCAACTTCCTGCAGAAGTTGTCATACCCTCTGTGGCTCCCGGGCCTTTGCAGGACTTTCTGTGGAGTGTCCTCTGATTGTTTTTGCCCCGCAGAGGACGCAACTCAGATCTAAGACAACGGATCCCAATCAGTCATGGTAGCTGGCGTTCGGGCCGCAACACATCCCTCACTATTTCAGAGGTATCGATCGTTTAATTACACAATATGGGTCAGATTTCCCATGATAGATGACACTGTAAAGGAAAAAAAGACAAATTCGGTAACCATAAAGGCAGAAAAGCAAAATAAATTGCAAAAAGAAAGACAACTGAAGAAAGTTGGGGCGTTATTGTACAGTATATATAAAAAAAAATTATATTAAATATAATGCTGCATTAAATCAGTATTAATAATTTAAATTTTCCAGGGTATTTTAATGGTAACAAATGATTGTGGCACGATTATACACAGGACAAAAATGAAAGTACTGGTGACAACCTTTACTGAAGTTCTTGATTAAAGTGTACTTCTGAGGTACTTCTGCTTTAGCTATAGCTTCTCCTCTTTCATACAATTTCAGCAATGAATAATATACCGATAAAGTACTAAATTATCAGGCAGCTGCATCTATTTGTATTGTGTATTTGTATTTTTTTAATAACTTAAATTTGGATAACCAGTTCTTAAAGTTGACTTGTACACTTGCCCACAAACACAGCATGCAGCAACAGCCGTGCTGTAATTCTTAAAGTAATAGTTTCCTCAAATGAACATTGATGTAACTGAGTGTAACTGAGTGTAATATTGCAACTTGTGGAAAGCTTGCTGTGTAAACTCCTCCCTGGCTTTTTTTCTGTGTATGTGTGTGTCTGTGTGTATGGTGGAATCACTGTAGGCCTTATCAGAGCAAATCCCTTGTTGGTGGGACGGCTCGTGAAAAGCTTTCAGGCGACATAAATTTGCGGCTACTCGTCACAGTGCGCTACCTGTGAAGTAAAAGTGACGGCGTATGGAGGGAAGGGTGAAATCTTAGCCCTGTTATTTATGTGCTCTGTCTCTCTGTCTCCCTCAGCTGTGCTATTTTCTGCTCTCCCTCTGCAGCACGGCCCTCGCTCAGGCAGGCTCGGGCTCTCAGCTCTAATTCTGCAGCACTCGCCAACGTCCTTCATTTGACCTTGCCGCACCACGGTGCCCTCTGACGCCACGCTGCTATAGCCTCGCTGTGCCCCCCCCCCCCCCCACCCCCCCCACCATCCCCACTTCAGCTTGACAATGCGTCATTACAGGCACACACAAACACACACTGCCATCCTGCTAATCAATAGTGCATTGGGCTCCAGGTCAACAGAGGGAATTAACTAAGCATGCCCGATCACATGGTAAGAAACATTGTCTCTGCATTATAATGACTGCATGCATGCAAAGTGGCGTGCATCCCTGTTCCCTGTGTGTATGTACTTTCAGTAATGAGTGCAGTGCAAAGGCTAAAAGCGATATTTTGCCGATGACCTGCTGTTCACTTCACACCGTTGTGTTTCTCTATGTGGGTTGTTTGAGCCTGTGAATGGTGATGGTGCTATGGAGGCTCTAAACCTCTTCTATAGAGGTTACACTTGTATCATCTCATCCTCCGCCTGCACCTCGCTGTGCCTTGCTGTTGAACAGGAGTAGGTAACACACGTGTGTATGTTTCTACCTATCTTGACTCCAGGAACAGAAGCCTTTTTCTGTGCAGCAGCATTGCATTATCGTTCTCTCTGTCTTTCTGATTAACTGCTACGTATAGAGAACGTGCCTCTGTGGTACAATTAAAACACACATAATCATCAAGTGATTTGTTGCCAGTGTAAATTTTGTACTTTGCGCTGCAGTAATGTGTTTTTAGGCTCGTTTAACTGCAGAAAGCCACTGTACTTCACGTGCAGCATGTTATGTAGAGCATTCAAAATGCCTGATTTTAATATAGGAGAACATGAGTACATTTCAACAGTATTCATTCTGGACCTGCATCTGTATAAAAGGCTGACCAGTGAGATAGAAAAGAGTGCATGGCATTCTGCTCTATCTCTACCGCTCCATTCCACTCATCTGTCCCCAGGGCCAGAGTCAGAGCGGCGGGATCAAAAGTAAAATCAGAGCGGAGAGCTGTATCCAATCATGTCAGTCGGAGAGGTCTCTCCTTCTACTGTAGTCTGGCAACGTCCAGGGCTGAGGGCACTGATCTCTATCAACGAGGATAAATTCAGTCAAGCCGCTAAAATGTGTGGCGGCGGACCTCAAGTGATTTAAATCATTAAAATGAGGCCAGCTGCATCATGCAGTCAATGCACGCGGTGGGGGCATCCAGCAACCTGGTACAGAGAGAAGAGTGCCATCATCTGGCCCCCGCTGATACATCCATCCTGCTGCAGATCGCATGTGTGTGCAGAGATGCAGCAGCTGATCGGTGCAAGCTGCAGTGAAGGTATTTGTGTGTGCGCGGTCATGAAATAATAGGTGTTTGGTCCGGTATGATATTGCTGTCAAACTCCTGAAACCCTTAGACCCATCCTAAAATTACGATTTGAGTCAAAGTATCCAGCGTCCACACACATTCAGAGCATACCCCCATCGTCAAAGTGTTTCTTTCACGTGAGGACCATTCCGTGTAATCTGTGTTATGGCACAATTATCAGGGCCGATCAAGAGAGGATTCTCTGTTTTCAGGAGAAAATGTGCAAAAGCCTGACAGCATCTTAAGAAGAAGCCAGCAGCTTTTAAGTACAGACAGACAACAATCACACATCAACCGTTCCATTTCGCAAATAACAGAGCAGCCTCCTGCAACCATTATATGGGCCTGAGAGGGAGAGTGTGTGTGTGTGTCTTGTATAATTGTAGGGTTACAGATGTATGTTTGTATTCAGTCTGCTCATTGCAAAATGGTTGTGAGGTGTTGATTCACCTGTAAGTCTGTGATTGAAAAAGAAAATCGCTGCAAGCCTCTCAGACTCACACTCGGGACAAAATTGCTTTTTAGAGTGAAATTAACAGAGTTTTATTAGTGCTCAACTCAGCTTTCGAGGTTATCTTTGACAAGGGTCTATGTTCTACAACTTATTCAAGCTTCATTTATTTATTTATTTTTTTGCCTTTATTGATAGGAAGGTGCAGAGACCGGGAAGACAGTGGAGCCCCTTCAGCCCCTGCAGAAGCCTTCAGCATACGAGTCGCCTGCTCAACCATGTGAGCTATAGCAACGCCCTGGATCCTTTATCAGGTATAAAATGATTTAAGCAGTCTCCTTGTTATGCATACTTGCATCTTGTCTTTGTCATTCGCTCTCGCACATGCCGCCAAAAGATAAACATAAGCACGGCGCTGCGTGTCCAATTCAGAAAAGCCTTTGAAAAATAGACTCCGTGAAATCTCTGCTCAACTTGATGCTCCTGCAAACCACGAGAACGAAACAAACAGGTGGCGTTATCGGCGACATACCCGACAGCTAAAGCACACACGGGACCATCTAAGTCAATCAGCAATCACGTCTGTCCTGACCATAAACACACCTATTATACACGCCAGGCGGTGTCAGTGTAAACAATGCAGAACAATACACTCTGCATTTCGAGCTGCACCGACTCCTCTGATTGGCTGAATCGATCGTCGGAGGCATTTGATGTTATAGGAGGAGAGGCGAGGCATATTGATTGGAGGATAATCAGAGTCAAGCTGGCTTGGTCCTCTTCAATAATTCAAAGGAAGGATTTGGGTGAGATTCCCTTAGATCGGAGGTGTGATGTACATTTCATAGCCTGAGAGTTTGGTAGCAGCACAGGAACGGGGAGATGTGTGTGTGTGTAAGACTGAGTGTAAGTGAAATGGGGGGGTGCGGGGAAGGGGGATGGCAGTCACGTGTGCCCAAAATGAGATACCTTTTGAACCAGTTGCAAGCAACAGCAATGTTGTTGTAATTTTGTTCTACAAAAATTAAAACTACTATTAATATTTTGCATGTGATGTGCATGTGTGTCATTTGTGCGCTTGAGTTTGTGATTAAATTCATGCATTTCCTTTTTTGGAGGCTTTTCTCACAACGTTCTTGAGGCAGAATGTATAGCAAACTGTGTTTACCTCACCCAGAGGACCTTACACTGCAATCCAACCATTGATTTTCCTCTAACACCTTCAGCTCTGTATGTGTGACTAAGCCAGTTTTACCAGCCATGACATTTCTGTGAAAAATAGAACAAGCATAAACATTTTATCATATTTTTTTTTCTTTCCTGTCTTCACTGAACGCAATAAAATCTGGATCAACATACTGCCGTCTGAACCTTAATCAGATTATCGTTAAACTTGCATCAGTTCACCTCAGATCAGCAGCATGTCAAATCAAATAAACTTCATCTGATCTGATTGCTTGGGTGTGGAATTTTAGACTTTAGTTAATATAGTGCTTTAACATTTAAATTTAGAAAAAAAATGATTACCTGCTTTAAAAAAATTGTTTTTAGACCTGCTAAACTGGGGGGGGAAATGGTTTCTAAATAATTTCTAAATAATTTAAATACCTTCAAATCACACAAGCTCAAAAACACGCACAGAGTATTTCGTAGAACCACCACAGCAGTGCCATCGCATGAATAAATCAGTTAACTCTTTATTATTTTGATATGCATGCAGATCTGTGCAGCTTGCATGGGTTTGCAAGACACCAGAAGTTAGTGAGCTACCAGCCAGATTCAGAGCACTGCCAAAAGAAAAGTAACAGAATTTAAATATTTAAAAGTCAGAATTTTAGATGAACATGTCAAGAGAAAAGAAATCATAAATCACTAACAAAGCCCGCAATGTGCCGCGTATATATAATAAAAAAGACATTGGCAATATTTCATGAGGTTTTTGAGCCCTGTTTCTAACTCAAAGAATTGGGAATTTGGGGAATTTTTGTAAAGGTCAGGGCAATCCCTACTGCTGCTTTATGTATTGCCAAAATATTTTTTTTACTTAGAGATGGACAGCGAGGGTTTCTGTCACACCATGTTGCAATATTATGTGTTGTTAAAATGCATTTATTTAAAATCAAAGTAAATAAATATGTCTATAATAATAATAAGTTAATATCAAACAACAAAAGCGTTTGATCATTTTTACAGTGCGAACTGTATATCAGTTTCAGTGATGGATAAAATAATAGAGTTATTTCATTATCTTCCTTAATTATTTAATCTATGTCAAACATGTTGCGAATACGGTGAGTTTCAAGATTTATTTAAACATAATAAATAGCACACTTAACTTATAGTACAAGAGAAATAAATTAGAATATAATAGAAATGTGCACTTGAAACAAAGTTAGAGTTGATGTGTGTGTATAGCTACACATAAGCAAAGAATCCGTGCAAAAAAAATTAAAAAATTAACAATATAATAGAAAAAAAGAGCTATATTTTCACAGCAGGCGATGTGTAAATTAATTAGTACATGCAAAGTTAAGAATGTAGGAGTTGTGTGAAAAAACTAAGCCAAGAGGCTTTGTAAAGATATGATTTATGGAAAATAATTTTAGGGGGAGGTTGATATCACCCATGCAGAAAGTTGCGAACCACCCTCTGCTGAGAGTCTTAAAAAATATTTGGATTGAGGCCATTATTGTGGTGAATATATCAGTTTCAGACTGTTGCTTGGAAATGCTGCACCTTTTGAAGCCAAGCTCAAGGTGTGGTGAAGGTCTGGAGAAGCTTTAGCGTCTCCATATTTTACACCAGCATGACCCGTCCTGTGGATCTATGTGTCGCTAGTCACACGTGTCTGGAATCAAGCTGCAGTGCTGCTTCTGCATCCCAGCGAAAGGTCACACGGGGGGCTTCCTCCACAAAAGTGTGTGTGTGTGGGGTTTGTTTTTTTTTCTCCTCCTGACGCTTATCTCGTAATCACTGCAATTACCATGGCAGCGCTTGTTTGTTTGTTTGCTGAAATGGTGCATTAGAGTGTTTGTATCCCGCTGACCGGTGCAGACGTGTCAGCCAGGCGTCCTGGGAGGGACACTGCAGATAGAGAGGATGCTGACTGCAGATGTGGGGATCTACAGCATATCGAGGCTACCAGGATGCCCCATGCCATCATCGTCATCGTCATCATCATGTTGATTGTGTTTCTCTCTGTGTGTTTGTCTTCCTCGCTCTATCACAGTGAGGCAGAGGCACTGGGGAATTGCTGCACCAGGTCAAGTCTCATACAGCATCTCCATACATCATTATGCACCCTATTCACCAAAGCTGTCGATTAGGTGTATTGAGCAATTGAAGTCATGACCTTTTTGTTTTTTTCTTACCTCATGCCCCGCCTCAAATGTGCATGGGGCAAAAATGTGTCACTAAATCTTCATTTCATCTGTTTTTTTGTCTTCATACCATTTTTTTTTTTTTGATCTACCACCGTGCCTTGTGGTATCTTGTTCTTTTGCCGCCGCCCTTGTCTTGTTCAGCCTGTGACACAAGCCCCGGTCCACTCACTATTTGAGGAAAGGAGGTGAATGTGTAGCGAAATGTCCTTTCCTGTGCTCTTTGTCACCTCTTACCTGGAATCACATCTCCATACACACTCTAATTATCCCATTTGATGAGAACTGGGTCTCCAGTCCTAGAAGGTAGATGCAGGGCTTCTCTCCCCCTTACCATTTCTGCAGGAGATACCTGGCTAATTATAGCCCCATACTGTTGTAACAGATACAGACCTGGATGGCAGGGTGACTGGGAGGGGCAGAAATTGCTGGAAAAGGAGGTTTAACAAAGGAATCTGCCTGCTTTTCAGACTGTGTAAAAGACATCAGCTCTGCAAGAGGACAGAAAGAGTTTATTTTCTGTGTGTGTATAAACTCAGGAATTTTCATGTCTCATTTTATTTTCTCGTTGGAGATTTTTAGATAACATTTTCACTAGAATATTTTATCTTTTATAATTGTGTGGGGGGATTTTTTGGTCATGTGTATTTTTCAGTATTCTGTGCATTATGAAAAATGTGTTTTGCATTCTCAAAAACACCACATGTGATGTAAAGATCCAAAATAGACTCCACAGTTTATTGTTTTTTTGGGGGATGAGGGAGGCGGTGCCAATATTAGCTTTAGCATTTCTGTATTCCAGCCTACACAGTGCAAAGCATCAGGTTCAATACAGATTGACCTTGATATGAAGTCTGTAGGTGAGCTGCAAGGCAGTTTCGCACACACACGCACATACAAGCCAACACACACAATGCGCTGTGTGTGCTTGTGTGCTTGTGTGATTGTGTGCGTGTTCTCAGCCTCTCTGACCCAGCATGTCCTCTTTCCATCATCTCCATTTTTTTTTCTCTCATCGCTGTAATGGTTCTCTGCACTGCCTCTTTGGGTTTATGCAACATCATTCACAAACATCATACAGTCCTCATCCTCATCCTCTTCCCCTCACTCATCCTCCTGTCCTTTCATTCTTTTGAAGTCCTCGATTCACGTATATTTCCGCTGAAGTGCTCCTATATGTCAGCCGACCAGCCAGAGAGACAAAGACAGGCCTGAGTTAATTACCTATCATTTAGAGCAGATGGCTGCAGATGATATGTAAATGTGTGTGTGTGTATCTGTGTGTGTGTCTGTGTGTGTGTGATTGTTAATATGACTACATATATGTGTTTGTGTTTTCAGAAAAATATTCACACACATCTAATGTAGGTATGAAGATGTTTTTTATATATATTTAAAATAGGACATGAATTGTTTTATTGCACATAGATAAAGTGTTAATGACTGAGATCATAATTATAGGTGGCAATAATTTTTCTGCAGTTACTCACAGCCTCCTTCAAGCTGCCCATGTGTTCATTTTAAATGTATGTTTAACATCCTGTTCCTTCATATTAGAATTAAACTACTGCTTTGTGCTTTTGCTTTAAATTATTGGAGACCCACATTTGTGCTTTAATTGTTTTACACATAGCCCATATTTTTTTAAAAATGCACAAGCCTTTTTAGGAAGTGTGAGCTATAGAGTCATCTGACCGAAGCTAGGTCATAATGAGTCTACTGAGACATTTGTTTTCTGCTTTCTTTTTTCTTTTTCCTTTTTTTTTCTTTTGGCGACATTTTCACTGGTTTCAAAGATATTTTTCTTTTTGAAACAAGCTCTTTTGATGCCAATCATGAGCTGGTCTCTGCTCTTTCATAGCACGAAGCGCGAGCAATTGTAGATCGATGATGAATGTGCAGTGAATCAGACATATATGTTACAGTGCAGTCCGTGACACAGGAAGGAATGTAACCACAGAGGGAGGGCAGCAGTAAAGGGGAGATGGGGGAGGGGTGTAGTCAGATCAATAGTACTGCTCAAAAGACCTTTTCTTATACTTCACACTGTAAATCAGGGTTCTCTATGCCAACATTTTCTCAGTGGCAAGTGCATGAATTACAGTGCATATCCAAGCTATAATGTGGTCTTTTGTGTATTGTACAGTAGCTGCTCCAATGTGTGAGATGTAATGTGTGTATGTTTATTCTCCACCAACACACCCAGCAGGGGTCTGTGAATATAGTCAGCATGTGTGACTGTAAGTTTGCAGTGCCGCAGATGGAGAGCCACTAATTTACTCATTATGGGGATTTAATATGAGACAGTAGCGCTGCAATGATCAGAAGTAACTAATGCACAGCATCGCAATTCAGTGTGTCCTTCAGTTTGAGCCTGAGCTTCACACTCAGAACCATCCACTCTGTGGCACACTGTGCTTAGTGAAGGCTGAAATATTACAGAAATCCTTCTTACTTTATTTCCTCAGATTATTATTTTTTTTTTTTTTATATGCTCAGGCGTGACGCGATCAGTGCAGCAGCAGCAGCAGCAAATGGAGCCCATTCACATGATGGTTAGTCCCCTACTGGCTCCCTGGTGAGCAAAGCTCTTTCACAGAAGTTAACGCTGCTTCAGGCCTTTTATGGCATAAAGGGAATAAGAGCAGTTTGACTTCATATGATTAAAAACTGTTTATTAATTCAAGGCTAGTGTAGCGCTTTTGTTCCACCATGTCATCATATTAAAATCTGATATATATTTTTTTTAATTTATGCTTAGCAAAGATATTACATTAGGAATTGTGGAAATTTCTTTAACATGGTCAAAGTGAAAACAACTAGTTTTGTTGGTATTGCGGCTGTAATTGTATAGTAGTATTTTTTTAAGTTGCTAAAAAATGTTTGATTTCATGAAATCAAATAGAATTCTTAGGTAAATCAGCAAAATGTGAATATCCTGCATCACCGGTGCACTGACAAATTCAGCACTGAATCAGCATCGTCTGCTTAGGATCAAGCTGTGGCTGCTAGAAAATGGAACCAGTCATCTGTGTGTTTTATGTTATAACAAGGAGGCCCCCTACTGGTAACAAGAGTCTCTGCACAAGCAAAATGAGTCTCCTGTTTAAGTCTCTTCATTGCTAGTCCATCTGGATTTTTATTTATTTATTTATTTATTTTTTGTGGTTTTTGCCAGTTTAAGAGCAGTTGTTGTAATAATGTGGATTGCAGAATGATTAAAAACACTGGTGTTATTGTAATTCTACATTCTGGTCGTCCATAGAAAAGAAAAGAAAATACTGGGCTATACCCAGGACACCCCTGCAATTAGGTTTATTATGTGTCCTTCAGTCTAAATATATCCGCTCCAAAATAATATGTCCTATTGTCTTAAGATTATAGTGACCCCATTTGGAAATGAAGAGCACCACACAGCGAAATGAAAGAGGATTGTGGCTAACCATTAGCCACGTTTGAGCGTTACTGACTCCACATGCTCATTTTGATGCATATTTTCTTTTTTTCCTCACAGAGATACAGAGTATCTCTTGTATCCCCCTGCGGAGAAAAGTGTGTGCACCTTTGATCTGGTCTTGCTCGTAGTCTATATCACTCCTGAAGCAGGAACCCATTACATACACTTTGCGTCCAGATACACTTGTCATGCAATGGCAAGCTCAGATCCCGGCAATCAGAGGTGTGGGTGATGCCTCCAGAACCAGCATTAATATGCATGAGAGCGGAAGCTTCTCTATGATGTAATTGCAGTAGCGGCGAAGGTCAGTGCCTTTGCCCAGCATCCGCACGATATCAAAGCCCAGATGTAGACAAACCACTTAGGTTTCTTTATGGTAATCTTCATGCATTTTGAAGACTGGGGATGACTCTGCTGATAGGGGTGTGAAAATAGATGAAAATCTGCTTTAATTGTGTTATCGCCAGACTTTTTATGCTCTCAGGGGTCTGAATCTCACATTACAGTGTTACACTCTCATGTTCTCTGCTTGGACACACATCACAGTGGGCCTTTCATCCAAGCTGTAAAGCTGTTTACAAGCCTCCCACCCATGTGGTCCTATTCTCATGGCTTCTCCTGGTTCTGAATATAATGGATCTTCCTTTTATTCATATTCCAGCTCTTCCCCTGATTCTGCCCCAAGGATTTTACTGTATATCAAAGCAAAGCACCCCAAACTCATAGTCAATGCAGACCTTTTCCTGCATTATAAAATGTGGGCATTGTAAATAAAATCCAGCAGTTTTGCCATTGCTGACGTGATGCACTTCAGTTATTCTCTTTGTATTGTTTTGGGCCCTGTGAATCCCTCCCTGCTCTGGCTGATTGATAGAACCAGGACAGGCACCAGCTCCTATCACATAGCTATAACTGCTATTAGACCCAGTTCTGTCACAGCATGTGCCTTTCCTTTAAAGAATAACATTATGTATTACAGTATTTAAAGTGGAATCAAACTTGTCCGTGAGGTATTTAGAGAGTTTTCAGTCAGTCTTCATCAAAAAGGCTGTTGAAATGTAAGTCTGCTAATCCCAGCAGGCAAAATCTTGACTTCATGACCACTGTGTAAAACAATTCAGCACGCTCCTCTCACTAAGCCACAGCTGAGGAGTCAAAGTATGTTTGTGCTGAATATTTTACAGCTGTTGCTGACACTTTCATTTAATGCAAACATCACAGAGGACATTGACACTGTGGCCAGAACTAGCCAGCCAAGAGGTCCACTGGATGGCTTTGACAAATGTAAGAAATTGCAGCAAAGCCATTAGGATTTTTTTTTTCAATCAAACGCACAGCTCCTTCTGTTGTGGTGATGCCAGCAACAGCACACAGCCGAAGCAGAAAGTTCATTTCTAGACCTTGACAAGTTGTTTGAATGATAAAGAAGTGAAATGTTGTTGTTCTTTAGTTTCAAAGTGCTCAACAGCTGAAGGTTTTGTGCCACTTTGAGCTTTAAATTGGATTGCACATGTAACGATAGCAGACTGAAAGTGGAAAAAACTCAGACATATTGTTGAAATTGGTCTTATATTCCTTAGGACTGTCTCGGGCTGATAGTCACCTGTTTTATAAATCATTAGCTGATTAAATTTGAGTATCTTAAGAATGCACGTGTACTTCACACCAGAATAGCTAAACAGCTGTGGGTTTATTAAGTTATTGGTCAATTTTTTTGCATGTTGGGCTTAGTTGAGACCAAAGTTTACTGTATGTTGCACCTCTATATGTGCCAGGTTCTTTTTTTGGGGCCATAAAGTATCGGACATTCTTAAATTTTCACCTGCTGGCGATGCTAAAGTCATTAAATCATTTAAATACATATGGGTAGCTACCATCAACATCTACACAAACTGTCATTGCAATCAATCAAAGTGTTTGAATGAATGGATGAAAATATAACCTCCTGGTATTGCTCGAGTCAGAGGATCCCCAGTGATAAAAATTCATCCTCTGGAGTCCATAAATCTCTGCAAAAAAATAAAATAAATCCATTCAGTAATTATTGGGGTATTTCTGGACCAAAGTGGTGAACTGATCAGCACACACTGGCATTCATAGTTAAATGCTGTTCTTGTGGCTAAAAATAATCAATTGTTCTTCATCATGCCAGATGGCTTTAAGATAAGGCATTTCTGAGAAGGAATAGATATCCGGTTCTGCGGGAATCCCCCTGAGTTAGCAGGATAGTGGGACACTTCCTGTACAGTACAAACTAAGAAGATTTCCTTGAGCCCCTGTCAGTGCTAATAACCAAAGTGGTCTTGAAGAGTGCTCCCGCAGGGCTGTTTGACCATGCAAGGATGGGAGGAGGTGATGTTCAGAGGGGTGGGAATCAGGAGGGTGTTAGCTGATGCCTTTCAGACTGTCTCAGCTCATTTAGCTTAGGGGCAGAGCCAATCCATTTCTCTTATGTAGAAATAAGGTTCATCAACTCTGCTGTGTTTAGAGACGACTGGAGAGCACAGAAACAAGGAGTGGGTAAGATACACGAGTGGACACTGAGAGCAAAAGACAAAAATACAGATAGACATGCAAGCAAATATTCAGAGGCTTGCCGAGGGGCCTCGGGGCCTTCTGGGCATGTCCCGGTGCTGACATCAGCAGAGGCAGAGCAACCTCCACAGAGAGGGATAAACCAGTAACGGCGGATGGGAGGAAGAAAAGAGGGGAGGGGCAAAGAAGAGAGAAGATGGAGGGGGAGGGGATAAGAATGGGGGTACAACACTTGTAATCGGATCATTGGCTACAGTGGGTTGAGTCGATGTGATCAATAGAAACAGCTCGTGAAGCAGAGAGCTTTTAATGGCCCTTAATCTCCATCAGACCTGAACAGGAGGGTGAAGAGAAGAAGAAGAAGTCACAGGAGCAGCCTGCATCACATTACACACTCGACTTCTAGTAGCACATGCACGTACATTTCCTCTCACATACATATCTGTATGTATATATATATATGTGTGTGTGTCATCATATAGACACGCAATATATATGCACAGCTGTGTATAAAGTCCCAGCCGGGGGCTCCCGAGACTTCAGGACTCAGGAGTGAGCATGTCATATTTCATTCCTTGGCACCTATTCATTTCATTTCAAATGCATTACATTTCAGACCTTTCCATTCTGTGCTACCCCCTGCAATGCAAAGCCTTGGTTTGAACAAACCGTGCTAGCACAGGACACATTCCAACCTTTGAATTCAATAAGCAGCCTGCCCACAGCTTGAGTGTCTTCAGTCATCTTCACAGAACTGAGAGCACAGTCCAGATATGAAGTATACTGTTGATGTGGTACCAAATCTTTGGACGCAGCGCTTTCTCGCATTCCTTCAAGTCATATATTTCCTTCATCTGCTCCATAGATGGAAGATTCATATTTATGAGGCCCGGTGCTGGTGTCCAAGTTCCCGGGGCAGCGGTGAAGCATAATGAACATACAGAAAAGATATTAGTGCATAATACACCAGTACAGTACAGCTGATCTGACCTGGCCCTAAAATATAGAGTGGACTGACAATAACCTAGATCCTCAGGGAAGACCAGGACTGTGCAATGAGCAGATACATATATATTCAGATCTATGTTAGATAAGAGCCCTCTATTTTGTTTTCCAGACATGTGCACATATAGATTTATAAGGAACAGTTCCTGTGTACTTTGTCACATTATGGACACACAAGGAAAATATTTTTTGCACCCAAGGAGTTACATTAACATTAATTTGATAGTTTTGATTGTCGCCGGCAAACATTTGAATAGATTAATGGCCCTGAATTATTCCCTGTTGCTTTAAGAGCTGCACAGATGCACCACATAAACATTTCATTTGTGCAGAAAAAATATAAAGTTTTGAAGAGTGCTCTTACTGATTGCTGACTAGCACACTGCATTATTCACTGTAATGTCTGAGTAGCTTCATAAATCAGTTGAATATAGAGAACTCTGAAGGTGAAGCGTTTCCCTGGGAGTTAAAGCATCGTGATAACAACATGTTTTACGTGTGGTTATTATCAAGTAATTCAAATAATAGTGAATAAAATGTAATGTGTTTGTATTTTAAAATGTTTGTGAAATAGCTGACAAACAATGGCGTAATATAACAAATGCAGATCCCTCCACACATGTCGACTTCATTGCATTGCTCTTTGGCGTGTATTTAAAAAAGGAAGTTGATTTTAATTTTTTACACAGACAACAAGTGGAATATCAACATGACTTTGATGAAGTTTTCATTGTTGGATGTCAGAAGCTTTGTGAAGACAGATCAATAATGTTTCAACGAGAGCAATCGCTAATGTGACATTTGCCCCATTTACTTTATTTATAAAATGATCTGTATAGTGTATCAGCTTCACAGTGTACACCATTATACTTTCTTAAACACCTCACAGTGTGGTATAACTAAAAATAAAACCTCAAGAGTAATTAAATATTACTCTTCCTCCAGCTGATCCAACCTTGCACAAACTTTTAGGCACCAGCTGGTCCATCTCCCTCGTGGTTAAAGATTTATGAAGCTCACCATGGCATGACAACATATATTGCCAGAGCACAGCAGTCCATATGGTGGCCAGATTCGACCAAACGTGAGGCAAAAAAAAGTGGAAAATGCAGTGCGCCGAAGCTTCTGCTGAAAAGGCCATGATCATGAGGGAGATGGACCAGCTGGTACCTAAAGGTTGGAGTCATACCATCAAGTGCGTTACACTAGTATGCTGGAAAAGATCCACTGTAACACACTGCCAAGGTCCACCAGATTATGGATTCATCAGCAGTAGCTCTGGTGCTTTGTGATCTGACATTGCACATATTAAATGGTTCTCCACTTTTTGCTTGACATGTTTGGTTTCTCCAGTTGAATGGGCAAAGCTCTAAAAATAATACCCTGGAGACCTTAATGAATGCTGTTGCACATTTCCTCTTGTATACTGGCAGGGATGACAAGTTTTAACCCTCTATAAGGTCCTGGCGATTAAGCTCAGGTGGAAAGGCTTTCCGATTACCCATCATGCTTGCAGCAGGTTCTTAGTAACTAGTAGATAACACCTATGTCCTGTGTCATCCTCATCTGAGTCAGGCCTGCTGATGGACCTGTGTGGTAACTACCTCCATTTTCAAATGAGGAAGCATCTATTGTAACCCTTGCCTCTCTGTTTAAGCTGCTGCATGCACCCCCATACCCAGTTCTGTCTGCCTTGAGCAGATCTGTAATCAACTGTATGAACTTGGCTTTAAATGACTTTAAATCTCCTGAACAGTTCCATGATTGCCATGATTTTGGTTTTGCTTCTGTGCATTATGAACCAGTGCCTCAAACTAGGAATATGACTTTTTCAACCAAAACAATTGGTGTTGACTGTTGTGATGTTTTTTTACAAGGTGACCAAAAGATAAGGAGGTCATCTGCGTGACGTGTTTTTCCTTCTCATCTTAACAGCATCTGTATCTGTCATTTCTGGACAGATCTTTACTGGCACATTGATTTAGGTGGTTTAATCATGCCAGAACCTTACCTGTGGACCAATTTCTGGGCTATCGGGCCCATATTCTCCACTCTAGTTCCTCCTTAACCTTGTCAATCAACAATAGTGGCACCTGACGTGGCATTAACAAAGCGCTGAGCTTGGCTCCTTTCCTCAACTCAATTCTACACTCCCCCTGCAGGCATTCGAGGCCTGTGAAGACCTTGGTGTATAGCTGTTTGATGTCAACCTCATTTTCTGAATACTGTCAACTTGACACATAACTGCAGTCCCTTGATTTCTGTCAAGCCAGACTACACGTACTTTGCTGTCTTGTATTCTATTCTATTCTATTCTATTCTATTCATTTGAACTGTCCATTTACCTTTAGTTGGTTATAGCTCACATTGCACCAAGGCCATGCTCTTAACATTGTGCTTTTAAACAGTATCTGAAATGGCTCCCATGTCTGCAGCAGTGTCCTGATTAAAGGCTGGTTAACCTTTCAAATTCAGCATTTACTTAGTGTTCCTGGTTCTTTGGTTTCACTCGATCATATATGGCACCAAAAAAGCCTTGATTATGCACTTTCTGCATTCTACACCTGGTTGGTGTCTATGGTTGTTTGTCCTTTTACAGAACTCCTTTTTGCCATTGCCATGTGCATTTTTTGCTTTCGTTTATCTGTAATGAATTTCAGCATATTCACATTTGCATCTTTCTGCAAATTTTAGGGGTTCAGTTGTCTCGCCCACAGTGGGTTGCTGTTTCTTGATTTCTTCATGTCGTCTGATTTCCATGAAAAACTTTTG
This sequence comes from Pelmatolapia mariae, assembly GCF_036321145.2. Taxonomy (NCBI): domain Eukaryota; kingdom Metazoa; phylum Chordata; class Actinopteri; order Cichliformes; family Cichlidae; genus Pelmatolapia; species Pelmatolapia mariae. Next base: position 20,064,358 of record NC_086235.1, on the reverse strand, counting down.
CCAGTGTTAGGTCGTTATCCTTTTGAAGGCTGTCTGACAAGCTGTGGTATCTTAAACCTCCCACTAACCTATACCTAATTATTTCTTCCTGCTGTACACCATATTGTCAGATGGCTTATAAGCTGCCAAAAAGCTGATTTTCCTGGGTATTTACATCATTTATTGAATCAAGTGCATATAAACTACATTTCTTCAGTACATATTTCACAGAATCATATATTTCATTGCATTTCTTGTGCATTTATCATTTAAGGTCAGCATGCACAAAATATCATCAGCAATACCACCCACAAATTAATGAGCTCATCTAATATTCCTTTTCATTCACTCTGGTGTCAATGTGAAAAACCTTTCAAATCAGCAAAGTCTGAAAAATCAAAGGGTCAGATGGGTTTACGGAGAACAGGGAATTCACTGGGGTTTTTTCTTCCTTTTTATTTCCTGTTTTCATCTTCCCTCACAGAACTTCTCTCCATCTTGCTAGTTTTGCTGTGTTAAAGTTTTTAACTACCAGCCAGCCTAAGTTGAAATTACTTACAGCACCAATTCCTAAAATGTCGTGACACTGCGTCAAATGTAAATAAAAACAGAACGCAATGACCTGGAAATCTCACAAAAAATGATTCACAATAGAATATAAAAAACATCACATGTTAAACTAAGAAAATGTACCATTTTAAGAAAAATATTAGCTGACTTTTCCTGCAGGCACTAATGCATCCCCATACTATCTGAGATGCAGGATTTGTAAATGAGTGCTGATAACAAACCGAATGGTCCTTCTGCTCATTAGTTTGCAGGGCGCGGCATCCATGTTTTCCAAAATTACTTTCAAATTTTGATTTTTCTGACCATATATCAGTTTTCCACTTTGCCTCAGAAGACAGCGGTATTTCTGGAACATGTTTACAAATGGCTTCTTCTTTACATGATAGAGCTTTAACCTGAATTTGTGATCTGTGTTCACAGACAGTGATTTCTGGAAATGTTGCTGAGCCCGCGCAGTTATTTTCCAGGGCAGAATCGTGTCTGGTTTTAATGCTAACAGAAATCCAATTACAGTTTTAGTCCTATGCATTGTGCACAGAGATTAGTTCAGATTCTAACATATTTTTAATGATATTATGCACTTTAGATGATGATGTATTCAAAGTCGTATTCCACAGATATTTTGGAAATTATTCTGTGGACTGGCTAGACAAAAGCTGAGCTTTTTGGAAGGTTTGAGTGTCATTACATCTGGCATTAAAACTAGCACAGCATTTCATAAAAAGAACATCATAGTAACAGTCAAACATGGTGGTGGTAGTGTGATGGTCTCCGGCTGCTTTGCTGCTTATGGACCTGGACAACTTGCCATAATTGATGGAACCACAAAGTCCGCTTTATACTAGAAAATCCTGAAGGAGAATTCATGTCCTATAGCTCAAGCTCACTTGGGTTATGCAGCAGGACAATGATCTGAAATACATCATCAAGTCCACCTTTAAATGTCTCAAAACAAAAACAAAAGAAAGGTTTTGAAGTGACGTAGTTAAACCCTCCAGTGTGGCTGAATTAAAACAATTTTGCAAGAGTGGGCCAGAATTCCTCACACAGTTATGTGAAAAACTCTTTCCAGTTATCACAAATGCTTAATTGCAGTTCTTTCTGCCAAGGCTGGCATTCGTTTTTATTAGATTTAGGGGGCAGTTACTTTTTCACACAGGACCAGGTAGGTTTGGATCAACTAAATGCAATACTGTTTTTGTATTTCTATGAAAGCCAAAAGGTCTGATATGAAAAAGGACCATTGAATGGTCCTATAGTGTCTAAACATTCATCATTTTGTGCAGTAAAAGCCACACTTTGACCAAAACACACTGTTGAGTGAGGTACATTTAAAAACAGCGTCATTTAGCAAAATCTAAAAGGGCAGAGGGGCATATCAAAGTCAGGTGCATCTTGTAGAGGTAGATTTAAATCTGTTTGTCCTTGTTATGGATGGTGCCTCCCTGTGGACATGAGAGATAATAACACTAACCACAATGCATTGCATAACTTGCCTTTGAATTTTTATTCCTTGCTCCAAGTACATGTAAAAGTATAACAAGTCTATACGAAATGTGATATATCAGATCTTTTCATATCAAAATGTAATTTCCTTGATAATTATTGACCCTATTCAACACCTGCATTAACTCAATTACAAAAAAATATTGAGGAACTATTAGACTGCAAATGACTCATGTCTATTTTTTCATTGTAAGCGGTAATAAAGCCTTTTCAGCTCACATCTACATTATATCATTGTGTTCGGCAAAATGCTCAGTCTCTACTTTCAGTTCTCTGATAATGATATAACCATGGCAACAGAGACACCTTGGGAAAGGGCAGGCAGAATACTTAGACATTACTGTCAGTCAAAACCCTGCTTTTTCAAATGGGAAATAAAACTCTGCTGATTATTTCACTTGGCTTGCTGAGTAACACCTTGAAACTTCGGCACGGCTTTGAATGGGACGCCGCTGACATTTGCAATTGTTGACGCTCTCGCATTACGCCACTTTTAACTGGTAGCATCTAAATATGTATAAAGAATGATTTCAAGCTCCTCTGATCAACTGCTTGTCAGTTAACATAGTCATCAATTGGACTAATGTTCTGTGAGGACGTATTGAGTGACATGCCTTGGCCCAGAGTATGAAAACCTTCAAAACATCGAGGAAGTGCCAACCCTGAGACTTGCCCTAACCTTGCCTTGAGCCATGTGTTGATGAGCCTTCAGTGTGACTGAAACTTCAAAGGCATTTCAGCTCTCTGAGCAGTGGATGCTGCTTCTTCTCTCTCATCTTCACTCGACAGAATCTCTCTCCAGAAGGACATTTTGATAGTTTGAAAAAAGATAAAAATAAATAAATAGAAACTTTGCCTGGCATTTTATTGGAACAGCTTTGACCACTGTGGATAGGAGCAAATTAACTGCATGGTGACGTTAAAGTCATTAACCAGCTACTTTGACTCCTTAAAAGATAAGTACAACATGACAAGCCATTGAAACAGAGCCAAAAGAGGAGTGGGTCTGCAGTGCATATGTTTCTCTGTTTAATCCTACTTATTTAAAAGCTACAGATGTGTGGTATTCACAAAACAGCAGAGAAAGAGGTGGTTTTGCTGCACTTTTCATCAGTTAAATAAACAAGGTTACATCAACAACACATCAGAGGTCTCTAATTAAATTCGTGTTTTCTGCATATTTAAGAATTTGTGCACCATCACACCCAAGTAGTAATTGTGAGGGCATTGTGAGGCGAATAAATAACGAGTTTCCCGCTTAGTTTGTCTGTTGTGTTCACAGACAAATGGAGGCAGGAAGAGTGTGGTCTTTTCAAAAGCTGCCTGCAAAGACCTGATGGGGGCACAAATTAACACACAGAGGAGAGAAGTTGCAATCCAAAGCCTACAATGTTATAATTACAGCCCTTTCTTCCTCCTTGACAAACATAAAGGGGGATTTTTCTCACTCCCCGCTTGCATCCTCTTTCTCTCGCTCCTCTCTACCCCACCTCTCACTGCACAGCTTGGTGAGCAGCCATTAATTGCTCCAAAAAGCAGTGGAAGCACAACAAGTGCTTCTCATCCTGGTATAATTGTGTCTGTAGGAGTAGGAGGGCTTGAGAAGAAAGAGGGCTTTGCTGCTTACAGGAAAGGCTTTGTAGTATGTCTTGGTAGCAGAGCAGGGGAACATTTGGAAGAATGTGATATGATGGCGCACTCTAGTGGAGAAGACATTGAAAGAAACATTAAAATCTTTTTGTGACAGTTTCATTTCATCGATTATAGTAAACGCAGTTAAACTTAAGCCATCAGATAAAGGAAATCATTGGCCCCAAGATAAAGCTGCAGCTTAATTCTGCATAGTTCATCTTTTCATATCAAAGAGTCAAAAAATAATGTATGTTTTTATCTGTTAACATGCAGGTGCAAGGTTTCCCAAATGTCCACCGATACTCTGATGCTGACAGTCCATTAAAATTTGGCTCACATCCACCAAAGTCTTCAAGGTCAACTTATTATTTATTTGTCGAAAACTGACAAAACCCTCATAACTTAGAGTGTGGTGTACATTGGAAACATATAGAACGTATAAAATAAAGACTTAAAATATGTCACATTTGACTTCTCCTTCAAGATCAATAGATTGATCTGGAGGTCACAGCAATAACACTGCTATATAGAACTATTTAAAACTGTGTGTCTTAATGCCATTGTTTGTATTGATAACATATAGGCATGTAGGGAATAATACATGGTCCAGGTAGTACTGACAAATGTTGAAGAGGTGAACCTATGTAGAAATTCCTTTAATTTATACCATTAGCATTAATGCTGACGAGTTATAATTGTATTTTGGGGTTGTTGTTTTTTGGGTTTTTTTTTTTTTTTTGGTCACTGTGGTTGTAAAGGTGAGTACATTTCAGTAGCATTTGGATCACAGTTTGTGGCTTCTATTGAAGTCAAACATTTAATGCATGACAGGCAACAATATATTTCTACAGTGTAGTATTAATACTTCAATTAAAGTAAAAGTTCTGAGTACTTTTTCCACCACTGTACGTCATGCAAGATGCAGTCTCGAGTTCATCCCAAAGCTGTGAAATGGAATTGATGTCAGGTTTACTGCAGTCCTCACTGATCTGTGCTGTAACCATTCATAATGAGTGCATCACCTTGTTTCTTGTAGCACAGCATGAATCTACCAGCATGTTTGTGTTGTTGAAACTGGGACTTTTCAGACCTGAAAAGTTTATTTCTGTAGTTCACAGTGCCTGGTTAATATTGACAGGGTAAATGTTGCATGCAGTGGAGGAAAAACTAAAACAACCATGTAAAAGTACAAATCCTACATGCAAAATCCCTTTTGAGTTAAAGTGTAAAAGCATTAATACTCCAAATTACTAAACATACCGAAGGTAAATATACTTGTTATTATAATTTTACTGTCATGGTTGGTCAAGTTAGTGCTAGCTGTTATAGTTCAGTTCTTAAGTGAGAAAAGAAGAAAAAAAATTAATACACAACTACTGTATACACCCCAACCGGTCGCGGCAGATGGCGGCCCCTCCCTGAGCCTGGTTCTGTCAGATTTCTTCCTGTTAAAAGGGAGCTTTTCTTCCCACTGTCGCCAAAGTGCTTGCTCACAGGGGGTCATATGATTGTTGGGTTTTTCTCTCTATGTATAATTGTAGGGTCTATCTTATAAAGCGCCTTGAGGCAACTGTTGTTGTGATTTGGCACTGTATAAATAAAATTTAATTGAACTAAACTGAATTGAAAAGTCTCTCTAGTATAGCTATAAACAAGCCACAAACACTCAAACTATGACAAGGTGCACTAACCACAAACTGACTGTTTTGGACAGAATAACAAAGGGTTTTAATTTGCCCGTGTTTGTTAAGTTTGTTGTAATTTTTTGGTTGTCATTCTTAGTTTTGCTAAGTATTTTTTATATCTTAAATGTAGAATAAAAAACTAAATATTTGCACCCACAGTGTTAAGTAACTTAGGGTGGGCAAAGCATAAGTAAATGCGTTTGGTTCATTGACCTTTTAGCATTATCACAAGTAAATGAGATCATGAGCTTATCTTCAGTGTTTGATTTCATGTTGCACTAACTGAATGCTGATGCTTTCAAAGTTTGAACTCATAGTTGAGTAGTAAAGTATTTTACCTGTTATTTGTTTTCTACATGCATTTCCCTTTATGCATGTGTTGTGTGATCTGAACTGACACAGTTAAGGCAGGCTTCTTACCTCATGCATCCCTCATAAATATCCAGACATCCCTTGGCTGTTAATTTAATCATATTGTCCGACCTCTTTGAGGAATAAGCGGGAATGATGCAGAAAGTACTGTACTTGTTTATTGTAAGGGGCTTTTATAGATTTTTTTAAGGTTATTGAATGCATTAAATACTGAAAAAAACAACATTATTTATAAAGGCAGAACACAGTGTGTACACATTTTGAGGCAAATATAAGAAAAGACACAAAAAGCAGTGATTTCGCTAAACATGAGTAATTTTTATTTAGCTAGTGAGTTACCTAGAGGAGAAAACTGTCACATCCTTGCAGTTGATGTCTTGCCTTTTTGGAGGAATCTCTGTCAAGTCCAGCAGGTGTTGATGTGGAGGTTCTCCCAAAAGTGCTAAGAGTTGTTGAGGACAGACAGTCGGATTGGGCCTGAGGTACGGTAGAGTACACCAACATCAGAGCTAAGACAGTCAACCATGGGGCCAGCGAAGGCTGCCGATAGTTCTACCACAGCAGCAGCAGCAGCTTTCTCCTCAGACAAATGCACTTCAGAATGACAGAATCACAAGGAAAAAAGGGGGTGGGGGGCAAAAAAAAATGAAGATGTGCACTAGCCAGCACTTGCCAGCCTGCTGCATAATTGTTATCTTTTGGTACACAGAAACAAATGCAGAAAGGATGGAAACAGGTAGATGGAGGATACATCCTATGATTGGCATGATTGTGGCTGCTTCTCAATTATTTCATCCCACCTGTCAATCATCGCCAGCCTCTGTCTGATGAGGATCAGATGGCTGAATACAGATTCAAGTACAAGACTAATTTATACATATCATATTTAATTGTCTTCCGGGCCTGATGAAGGTCACCAATATCCCAAACATTTGAGGCATTTAAAACAAAAAAAAAAGAACAAAAAAGCTTGGTGAAATATCTGACTACTCGGGTTAGTCAGTTAGTTGCTCACAAACAAAATCAAAGAAGAAGAACAAAGTTAGAGAGTTAAGGGTACTGGTAGAGGCTGCTGAGGACTCGAAAGTGCTTTAAAGACAGAGTTTTTCATTGTGGGTTACGTTCTTTTTCTTGTGAGACAGGAACACGGGGTTTGATGCACCAGTCAACGGATACAGATGAGTCCAACTATGGTCATGTTCAAGTGTTCAGATACATTGTCATCTTCAGCGGAAAGATTGTGAAAGCCTTTCCTCCTTGTCGTTAGGCAAATTTGATTTAAGGTCCTACATCATTAGTGTTGCACTTCTAGCAGACAGCTTGCTTGAAGGTTACGGTTTATTTCTATTGCGCTCCTAGCAAAAGAAGAAAAAGATAACAACAAAAACAGAAATAATCAGTGGATTGTACCAGAATTGGGGCAGCAAGGGAGAAAAAACAATTATAAAAAAAAAAACATCTAAAAAGTGCAACATCCCTTTTTCCTAATGGAATAAAGATATATTGAAGCCAAAATCATCTATATTGTCAACATGTAGATGCACTCCTGTGCACAAAGAAGTTGGGATTACACTCAGTAACACTTATACGTCAAGCCCTATAGGTATGTCAAAAGACTAATAATCACGATTGTCAGAGATTAAAATACAATAAAATGCAGTTTTTAGAAGGCATGCCTTTGAACACGTCAGCAAATCTCATTTCTTTACATACAAATTAATATGAATTCTACATATATAAGCAATACTTGACTTATGAGTTAAGAGTTTAAGTAATTCTTAATAATGTGTGTTGGAAAATCACCACAGAATAATTACCAGAGCGCATGTGTTTAAGAGTATAGTGAACACTGGCATTTGAAAACACATGCATGTGTCCTGTTTATGCAGCTTTATAAAGAAATCACCTAAAATGTAAAGTTTGGCTTCCTGTTCCAAATATTTAAAGGTTAGTGGCAGAATATTAAAACGATGTATATATACTGTGTTAAATACTGCAATCCAGTATAAACCATACAAATACAAGCACAGCTTCACTTAAAGACATCAGAAAAATCCTGAAAGATACAAAAAAATGGTTAATTTAAAAACAAAACAAAATCTTCTATAGACAGGGCTAAAAAGCACATACTGCTGTTTAGTGATCTATAGTTGGCATGCTGAGTTATTTAAAATACACTGGCAGGCAAAGTAATCAGTCACTGAAGTAAGAAACGCCTTGAGCTTTTTGGTGTTTGGTGGAAAAATAAGTGAGACAGCAAGCGAGTGAGTGTTCTCTGTAAGACAAACACAGAGAAAACGACTTTAGAAGACCTAAGGTATGCACTAACCAAATAACGAGATATGTTTATACTGGCATGAGACTGAAGCAACGACACTCAGCTTGTAGTAATAACTCTAAAGCCAAGTTCCAGACAGCCATACTCAACAAAACATGAGTAATGACAAACAAATACACAAGGGTGTGTCGCAGATTTAGAAAACAGGAATGGCTAAGAGTTGGTAAAGACACACTAAAATAGGTAAAATGCCAGTGGGACATTGGAGTCAAAATAACCCCCAGAGGCTGATGGTTTTCTCCAGTTTTCAGTCGGAATAGTGACCTCATTGAAGGTGTCCATATCAGTGCTCTGGGAAAACCACAGAGACCCAGGCCCCAGAGTAACTCTATCCCCAGTAGAGCAGCTCTTAGCACAGAAAGCTTCACAAAATGTAGTCTAGACTTGACTTATAGGTCTATATCGCTGCATGAAAAGGGGTCACATTAATTTTAAAAAAAGCGTGTAATTCATTTCTTTGTAAAAAAGTAGTAAGAAAAAGGGTTTTCCACCTTAACAATCAGCTAAGACTGAGGAATGTATTATGTATGGCACATACAACTGTAAGCATTACAGCAGAGTGGAATTCATCCCATCTTGTTATGAGAATCCACACCGCAGGAAAGAAGGAGCTTCCCTCTGAGTATTAATTACCAAATTAGTTATGCTAATCAAATCCTGTAACAACATTTAGATCCAAAGTTACTTCTAAAGAAAACACCCTGCGAAGGTGTTTTTTGTGCAGGTAGCTGTGCTGCTTTGACACCTCTCAAAGTTCAGGAAGAATTGGCCAAACAACAGAGAACAATTAACCTTGTCAGCCTTAGGAGGCGGAGCCCTCACTCAGCTGATCCTGTCATGTAGGAGGTTAGGGATACAAAAAGCAGCACGGAGCAGGATGAAACTGGCTTTCTACTGACAGGTTGTTTTCAGAAGCCTGAAAACACTGACTTGAAATATTTATGAGAAAGTAACCCAGCGCATATTAACAAGGTCAGCTGTGAGCAGCCAATACAGCATCAATAGAGCACCAGTAGTGGGGGAGTAGGTGGAAAAGAAGGGAGTGGGTCGTGGGATGGGGTAGGTTTCTAAACGCAATTAGATTAGCATACCGGTGAATCTAAGAATGGATGCAGCAGAGAGCTATCAGTGATACCATGTTGTTTGCCTTTTTGGCTGATGTTTTTCCACAGCAGCAGCCTCCCACAGAGTTTTCACTACATTTGTGGTACACCACTGTTATTACCACGGTAACATATTTTAGTTTCCCCAATGAGAAGCTTATTCTGTGCTTGCTTTTCTCGTTTTTACTTACAATCTCACCGTGCATTTTTAGAATACATATTCCTGGCAAACTGCGCCGACTGTGCCGTGGCAATTTGCAGACAGTTTGTAGGCCAGGAGCTTATGTTGGTAAAGGCTAATAAAGCATGAGCAGCCCGTGGAGAGCAGGGGCTCGGTGTTCAAAGGAAGATCGGAGCCTACATCTGCCTTTGTCTGGCAGAAGGAATGCCAGGAATCTAGACTATTTCAGGAAAACTTCATGCATCCAGCTCCATTTGGGCAGATCATCGCAATCTCAGCAGCATGAGATGGCTGATGAGAAATCAGTGTTTTCTTGAGCCTGCTTATGAGTAATGGTGCCATGTCAATCTGCTGACAGGCCTCTGGGAACTTCCATTTACAGCAGACTGTTCATTCAACAACAGGATGATACAACCTCTGAGCAGGTGGAACAAGATCAGCTGATTACAGTCTGACAACAGCCTGCAGCAGTGACTCTGTGAAAGTTAGCCTCCCTTTGAATTAAAGGGCGATAAAACTGAACTACCTTGGCACATGCAAACAAGATATTTACAGAGGACAGGGCTCTTAAAGTATGTATTATCTCACCTTCCTCAGAGCCTCCTCCTCTTCCTGACGTTTCTCATAATGTGCAAAGTCATCAAAGATTGAGGTGGTATGCTTGTAAGTGGCGATAACTTTAAGCACTTGTTTGGCCTTCTCCAGAGGCACTTCCTGAGTGTCCCTGGAGTTGGTCACTGGCTTGTTGTCATTGTTCTCCAGCCGGATGTGACGCAGCTGGTTGTTGGGCACGTCTTTGATGAAAATCCACTTTACCTCAAACTTGCCCTTCCACTTATCCTGAGACCAGACGCCTGCATAGGCATTGTAGTCCACCGGTGAGCGCATTTCAGCTACGCCACAAAAGTGCCCACTGCCGTTGACACTAAACAACAAGTACAGGGGCCCCTTGTTGCCCAGGGAGCGGTAAGCACCATCCAGGCGCTTGTTGCCGTGTTCTGTACTGCACCAGATAGAGTACTTGATTGAGCGGTGGATGTCATCTTCTGAATAGCTCTTGATAATGAAAACGCGCCCATTTTTCAAGTTCCAGTCAAAGTCTTTGGGGTTGTAGTTGTTGAGGGCACGAAGTTTCTCCAGCACTGGGTGCACTTCTCCAGAGCAAGGGGAGGCACTCGGTGGGATTCCAACACAAAGACCAAAGCCCTCGCCACGGTTCCTAGGAGCCACCCAGCGGTTAGGGGGCGGGCCAGGTTGTTGGGGTTGTTGCTGATGAAGAGGCTGAGGGGGTTGGGAAGGAAGGTGCAGGTGTGGAGGACCAGGGGGCAGAGGCTGGGGGTGTTGAGGGGACTGGAGAGACTGGAGTTGGAAGGGTTGGTGTTGGTGTTGGTGTTGGTGTTGGTGTTGGTGTTGGTGCTGGGGCTGGTGCTGGTGCTGAGGCTGAGGGGGTAAAGGGTTCTGCAGTAAGGGCTGTGGCTGACCAAGGAGAGGCTGCTGCACCAGAGGCTGGGGGGGCATCATAGTCTGAGCTAATGGGGGCTTGTTCAGAGAGCCCTTATCATCCCAAGTACCAATGTTCATATTGTGCTTTATAGGGGGTGGGGGAATAGCGGTGCCTCCCCCTATCCCCATGTTGGCTTTGGGTTTGACCTTGGGTTGTGGTTTGGCCGGCTTCTTGGCAATAGCTGCCCAGGAAGCGGGTTTAGGTGCAGAGGAGCTGACAGACGGAGGGAGGTTGCTGGCCGACATGCTGCTCATACCTGCTGTGCCTCCTAAAGGTGAGCCCACAGTTTTGGTGACAGCTGCCACCATGTCTGTACCCAGCTTTAGCCCCGTCATACCCTGCTCAATGCTGTTCAGCACCGGGACCTTACTGAGCTGGGTGTCGCTTCCAAAGCCCGCCTGTCCGTCCGTGATGGCTCGACCCAGCGAGCTCGGGGCGTACCCATAGCTATTGCTGTAGACTGAGCTCTGTGTGGACTGGCCCTGAGAGACACTAGTACCCCAGGTGGAAAAGTCTGCATTGCCCGGAAAAAAGTTGAAGCCGTGCTGCCCAAGGAAGGGAGGGGTGTTTCCCAGGGCACCCGGTTGACTGAAAACACCATCAGGGATGAAGTGTGGCTCGCCGTTGCTCATCTGTCCATAGGTAGTTAAGTAGGGCATAGGTGGGTCTCCTGCTGTGGACCAAGCAGCCTCCCCCAGAGAGTAAGGGAAACCAATGGATGGAGCATAGTAGCTGGGCATGTAGGGATCAGACATTGGTGGATAGCTGTTACTCTGTGTGGCCAAAAAAAAAAAGTCACAGGTTATACAGAGTGACAACATACAAGCAAGAAAATTCTGTGTGCAAGTCATTTGTCCATAATACGTGGTACTCGTATGCCTCCTTACCTGATTTGTCTGGCCGCTTAGGTAAGGCTCAAAATCATCATCATTTACACCATCCTTTTGATGCATTGATCCGTTTTGCACTAAGATCAGAAGCAAGGGACATTCAATACGAGAAATTCAGAAAGAAAGATGTAATCAGAAACATTTTACTCACAGGTTTTCAGCAGCTAAAGTAAACAAGGCTAACATAAATAAGCTGCAGTTTTGAATAGCATGGTAGCTAATTGGACATGAAAACAGCCTGCAGTGCCACACTGGAAACGCCACAGTATAAAGCCTTACCTTTATTTCCTTGTCCTTTAGGTCTCTGAGAAAAAATACATAAAAAAAGAAAGAAATGAGAAATGAGACTAGTATCAGATCACGACAGGAAACAAGAAACACACGCACACTGACAGAGCAGGCTGTATCCCTACATAAATAAATATATAAGTCGACGATCCAGTCAACCTCAGGCTGAAGCATCAGCCCGGATGCTAACATTTACAGGTTGCTTCGTGTTATTGACCGGATGTCAAACGCTCTGACATCCAGTAAACGGTGCCGCATTGGCAAACCCACCCGGCTACAGCTAGAGTTGATTAGTAGTACAGTCGGCCTACATTACAGCTAATAGCTATCACACATCAAAGACTTTGGAGCCTGTTTGCCGAGCCAGATGAAACTGTTGTCGGCAAAGTTTCATTCCGCCGCACCGCTAAATCCGTAGCACCGTTCCGCTTCCGACACACGAACCTGATCGACGGTGGTCGCAGACATCCTCCAGGAACCGAAACTGATGGCTGTTTGTGAGACTGTCCACGGCTTCCTCTCTCTCCCTCTCTGCACTTTGGTGCTTTGCTGGCTCGTCTCTTCGGTTGTCCAATCACTCTGTTAACGTTACAAGGCGGCGTTTTTTCCCTTTTCCTTTCCTCCTGCCGTGCTCAGATCCTGACGACGATTCGCTGCTTTTGGCTGTTACAAACGGCGACTTTGTGTCTGCGGAGAGGGCGTCAGTTAACGTGTCCGATCCTGCCACAGATGGTGTTTATCAGTCAAGCCCAAACTGACTAGTGCCTTACTGGAATATCCCTTACCATATTCCACAATGGCGGATAGGCTTTTTACTCCCGCTTCCGTTCCGTTCTGCTGCTCCGTGACCTTCCGCCTGTGACGCTCTGAGTCATGTTACAAACTGACACTTCACATGACGGTCACAACAACTTCTCGGCTACCATGTCCGCAGCACTGTCACCCCCTCTGTTACCCCTACCCACAGTAAAATAGGCACACTGCTTCACTGATTGTATCTTAGCGCGCATCTGCTAACCCCGAGCACTGGATGCATGCGTGAAACCCGCATAGAAACGTTAATAAGTAGTACATTTACTAGTTTTCATAGTATTCTGTTACTTTTATGTTATATTTTCTTTTTTGGCATGTGACTTCTGTTATATTATTTAATATTAAAGATATTAAAATAAATCAAACATGATGCATGACACTGCACAAACACTTAAAAAAAACACTATAAAACTACAACATGAAAGATGATATTTACTCATAAATAAAGGCAGTATTGCTCACAACAGCTATTTTGATTTACCTGATTTGCGTTGCTTATTTAATGTGGGATCTTTTTCTTAAATATATACGTAATATAATACATAGTTGTATGTAAAGAGACCTCACTGTTTGCTTTTATGTGTGGTTTTTTGTTTTCTATTTTTCTGTAGTTATTAAATTGAATACATGTGTGCACTACAGGTTTGATAATCTGCACACTGATTATTATTATTATCTATTTAGTCTTTTTTTTTTTAACAACTTAATGCGTTTTTGAGCTAGTATTACTAAGTCTGGGTGTTGCTGTCAGTTCAGTGAATGCACTTAAGAATTAAAGAGTGACCAAAAAGGGCTTTTGGTTACAGTATGCTTGTTTTAGAGAAATAATAACAAACTTCAGATTAAAGTTTTTTTTTTCGTGATTGCCAAGATAAAGAAGCTTTACTGCACTGGTGCAGGTGACGACATTTTCCCAAGTATTCCACTTTAATAGCCTTTTGAGGTACCCCCTACCCACCCAAATGTGTAAATGTCTACTTTTTTTTCTTCATTATATTTTTAGTGCAAGTTTAATGCGTGGCTTTTATTGCTAAGGCAGTATATTTTCACTGAAGTAAAGGAATGTAGTACAGGACGCAATGTACATCTACTTTGAACTACAACTGTTGTGCGGCTTGAAACGAGACTCGCGGCTCCAACTCTCGTGATGTTTCCTCAGTGGTCTCGGAGCAGTATGGCAGCCGTCGCGCTGAGGTCTTGCCGCAGAGGACTTTCACAGATTTTAAGCAATGGGGGGCTCGCAGCTCTGTCTTCAAAGCGTCTGGAAGGTTTGTTGAGGTGTCCTCTTATGGCAGGAACATTTGGTAACGTTCGTGTGTCTTACAGAGGTATTTAAACACGTCGGAGGGGGTGTGGCTCGCACAGACTGCGTCGTCCTAAAAAATTTTTAGGACATGAACGGCGAAATGTTAACGCTCGGAATGCTTTTGCGCCATTTTTGGTCAAATTTTGTAGCATTTCTAAAATGCTTAGAAAGCTAATTACCCTCGCTTGAGTAAATCTCTGGTATGTTCCAGCGATGTGAAAGAAATGCCCATGCTCTTGCATCGAGATGAGCTTTATCCTATGCGAGGCATGACATGTGTCCAGCAAAGTTCGCCAAACTGAGCGAAAATTCTGTACAGGGAGTCATTAATGTAACAAATTCAGTATCAATGAATAATGTTCAATGTCAATAAATAACAAAACTAATGCTCTGTGAAACAGAACCCAGGAGACACAAATCTTCGGTTCAGTATGCTTCACGACCAGATCTCCCAAAGCTGGCCTACAGAAGAGTGAAGGGAAAGAGCCCAGGTGTGGTTTTCCTCCCAGGTTATGGCTCCAACATGAATGGACAGAAAGCTGAGGCGCTGGAAGAGTTCTGTAGGTCACTGGGACACTCATACCTCAGGTAAGTTATCCAAACATATCACTCTGAGAGAGAAGCCCCATACTGAGCATGGCATTAAATCAAGTTTAAAAAAAAAAAAAAGCTAAACGCAGTCAATCCAAAGTGAGCTATAGGACTGCAAGAAGCACAAATGAAATAAATGAATTGTGGGGGGAAAAAAACATCATCCAACTGATATAGAATTAAAAATAGAGAAATTTGATCTGCAAACAAGAATCAAGTGACCAATAAGTACAACTGTGTTGTCTTTTAATGTGCTTGTTAATGTTAAAAAAAAGAAAACACCTCTATATGTGGGAGAGTATTAAGAATACGCTGTTGCTATAAGGTGTTTTTGTTTGCACACAATATCATTTTCTATATACCTTTTGAATATACAGTAACCGAAACTTTTTTTGCAGGGATGCATCTTTTTTATTAGCTGAAACCAAAACAAGATCTAGTAAGTAAACTGAAACCCAAAGTATTATAGCTATATGGAAATATATATAGATTAATTGATAGATTTAATTAATCCCACACTGGGGAAATTCACTTGTTACAGCAGAACAAATGTGAGGAAGAAAAAATTGAGTTAGAGTTATATCATGGAAAGAAAAATGAATAAGAAAGGTAATGTACAATAGTTGTCTGTTAAAGCACGGAGGAATGAATTAATAAATAATTTAATTATCCTAAAAATACCACCACCTTTCATCGTGTAAAGTCTGAAGTTCCTGGTTAAACAAGTGGCTCCAGTTCTGAACAATAAGAGGCTTGTCAGGTCCACATAAACTTGTCTGTAGCCTTGTATGACTTGCCATCGTTTTAGCTTCAGATATTCACCCACTTTGTGCTGTTTGTTGCTTTCCAGGTTTGATTACACAGGACATGGAGCCTCAGGAGGTGTGCTATCAGAAGGAACTATTGGTACCTGGAAAAAAGATGTCCTTTTTGTGTTGGATGAGTTGGCAGAGGGGCCACAGGTAAATATTTCCTAGGCTAATTCCATTGCTAGTTAGAGGACATAAGTAATCAGTCAAGTTATGTAAATTTTGAACAGCAGGCTTGGTCCTGCTTTAGGATTGGTTTCAGTTATCAGGTTCCTGAGAATAATCCTCAAAAGTTTTCATTAGACCAGTAATATCAGACAAACAAATATATGAAACCTTGAAAGAAGGACCTAAATGCAGGACCTAGCAATAGAGCTTCAATCATTTCTTCAATTTGTTAAATTGCAACTATGTGTTGTTTTTAATAACCTACAGGTAAGTAATGCATCATCACATGTTTCAGTGTATTTGAAGTTGGCAATTACCAGAGTCACTCTGTCTTATGGCAACATTTATAGTAGGTTTTACCAAAAATGCAGGTATGCTTGCCAATCTCATTTTGCTGCAAAAATAAAATAAATAAAGATAATTTTATCTTGTGGGATAAAACAAATATTGATAAAGGGAGGTGATTATGTTATTCTACTATTCAGCATATTGCAAAAATATTAAATAGACAAATAATGTCATGTCGTGAGCAAAGTATTGTGGTAGTATCGTCATGATGTCCCACTTCTATACTTATGCACATGCACATTTGTGATGCGCACTGAGTCTCCTGCAGCGTAAACTTCGTTTTGGGGAAGAGGAGGGAGTCGCAGGAGACCCAGCCTGCTAAGTAAGGATATTGTTGAGCTACATATGTGTTGAAAATTTGACCCACTGACTCCATTGACGGTGCACAATCCTGTAAATGTTTTTTTTTTTTTAAATGAGGATGAGTCTCATTTTAGGCTGGGAAGTTGTGGGGTCTTTCACTGACAGTGCTGGGTTTATGTCTGATTAACAATGATCCTTAAAATAAAGCTTGAGACGGTATGATACAGAAGCTGATTGGACCTGCAGGTGGTCAGAGGGCAACAGAAACATAGCAGAAGTGATGGGAGCAGTGCGTGGCTCCGCAAGAGGATACAATTAAGCGGTACAGGACTCCAGAGAGTCCAGTGAAAGCTTTTTTTTTTTTTTTCTTTTCACATGACTGTAGACTGGTAAAACGCATACAAAATACACACAACAAAATACCTAAAATAAGTTGACATGTGCACATGACATGCAAAATCTTCCCCAATTCAAAACCTAAAGAATATCTTATTGTCCTCTACTGAAAAATTCTGATCTTATAAATGTACAAAAATATTCATAAGGTCAGTTGCTGAGCACGGCATTTCTGCTGCTGCATTGAAAACCCTTCCCTAGAGTCTGTGTGCTGGAGGCTTCAAATCTCTACATTTACGTGTAAGCTGCATTCTCAGCCATAGCTGGCTGTAGCCACAGCTACTTGTAATGTCCTGAAATTCTGCTGTTGTTGAGGGTGGACGCGGAGAAAATCTCCCCTTTTAGCAGGTGAATCTGAAAATAGCCTTCTAGTGTCAAACTCAGCACTTAACGTTATTCTGCACAGTGAATCCAAAGCTAACAAGTAAAGGCAAAACAGGGCTGGGAGCAGGTTTAGTGACACTTCAATGGGTGCATTTAAAATTCTCATTTGCAGTAACTAAACTGGGTTCATGAGCGAATCAATAACAGAGATGTAAAATCTTTCTAAATTCTACCTCCAGTGTTCCTTTTCCCCCCATTTCACCAGAAGATGGCACTGTTGCCACATTTATAGCACAGCTTTTGTTTTCAACCGTTCTACTGCATGAATGTGTGGTTTCTTAAAAATGTTTGAAGTGAGGTATCCAAGTTTTTGGGGTTTTTTTTGTTTGTTTTGGGGGTTTTGTTTTTTTGTTTTTTTCCCCAACTATCAGTTGAGCTATATTTAATTTGTGGTGTTTTTGCCATCTTGTAGATACTGGTTGGTTCCAGTATAGGTGGTTGGCTTATGCTGCTGGCAGCCATTGCCAGACCAGAGAAGACAGCTGCACTAGTGGGCATCTCCACTGCCGCTGATCATGTTGTCACAGCGTTCAGCTCTCTTCCGCTGGAGGTGAGAATATAAAATACAATAACATGTGTAATTCTTAAGTATTTTCTCATCTAAGTGTGATATCTCTGTGTTCAAATGCAGACACGCAAGGAGTTTGAGGCCAAGGGGGAGTGGACTATACCCACCAAATACACGGAGGAGGGTGTTTACAAGTTTAGCATGGACTTTTTGCGTGAGGCAGAAAATCACTGTGTTCTCCAGAGTCCCATCCCCATCACCTGCCCCGTGCGGCTCATTCATGGGCTCAAAGACGAGGACGTCCCCTGGCACATCTCCATGCAGGTTGCAGAGCGTGTCCTCAGCTCCGACGTGGACGTCATCCTCCGACGACATGGCCAGCACCGCATGTCTGACAAGGACGACATCAAGCTTATGGTCTACACCATTGACGATCTCATCGACAAGCTGACCACTATGGTCTGAGTAAGGAATAGGGAAGTGAGCCCGAGATGTTCCTAAGATTAAAAGATAATGACTTTGTTAACTGGGAAGTCAACCCTCAAGGATCTTACCAAACAACGGCATGTTGCACCGCCAAATATGACCTTTTATCCATCTATGTTTTTCATCCCGTACTTCATCATGTCAACATGTCGGAAAATTGAAAACTATATTGTAAGGGAGCCCTCCTGCTAGCTGTTCCCTTGTATCTTCAGGTTGCATTTGTATGTGCTCCAGGTTATGGTATCAAGTGTTACGTTTGGTAAGCCGTTCTTAGGTCTGCCATTGCTGCTGTCTCTGCCGATGTTCTTACTGTTTGGCTGTCTCTTCCCCTCCTTCCCTCCTCCATCTTTACTTAGAAACACAGTTTTCCTGTGCCTTTTTAATCACTTTTCACCCGTTTTGGCTAATAAAACCTTTGCACACTAGAGTGCAGGTCTCAAGTCTGTGAAAGTGCACACACAGATGGCACAAGCAACATGTGGTGACAAAGAGCAACTGAAAGCTGCATTCAGGTGTATTCAGAATAAATTGCACTGGGAGATGTTAGTTGGAAAATATAGTTTATTCAGAGTCAGAGAGGATTTTTATCTATATATTTGTCTAACTGGGGAAAATACAAAAAGTCACACCCGAACGTATATCAGCACCATTACTAAGTAGGGTTAAGAATATAGTGATACTTGTACAATGTAAATTGTCAGTGCGAGCTGAAACCAAGAGTTTTTGGTTTCTTTGTATTTGCACAACATTTCTGTTACATAACTCCGGCCTGCTGAAAGGAGCCGCTGAGCTGTTGATTATTAACATGTAACTGGCCACTGGGTGCTCTATGCTCAATGGGGTGAAACCAACCGCTTGGGAGCTCTCAGGTCCACATAACTGCAGCAGTGACCTTTAACTTATGGCTGAGCTGGGTATCCAGTCATCTGGCATGCCTAAACTAAACTCAGATGTCAGCTTGTGACTGTATTAATAAATTACATTTACTGTGTTGCTCCTGCTTGGACAGAAGTGTCCCATATTTTAGTTATGTTACCGTGTAGCTGGATCAAGTAAAAAAGAACACTGTCCAAGTTGAACCACGGTGCTCATCCAAGATAAAGCTCAAATTCAATTAGCTATAATGAATGGGTCCCACTGCTGAAATCAAACAGTGTCTGCACTGTGCAGAAACCCAGGAGGTAGACCAGCACTTTAAAGAAAACAACATAGACAACTGTTGTTGAGCAAGTCAGTGTAG
Organism: Pelmatolapia mariae; assembly: GCF_036321145.2. Lineage (NCBI taxonomy): Eukaryota > Metazoa > Chordata > Actinopteri > Cichliformes > Cichlidae > Pelmatolapia > Pelmatolapia mariae. The sequence continues at coordinate 20,044,958 of NC_086235.1, read as the reverse complement.
CTGCCAACTGATCAGCTATGATGAAATAAAAGAGGATTATCTTGTTTGCTATGATCTCCATCTACTATTGCCTTAAGGTCGCAGGCGGTAGTTCAAAGATTTGATTCGACACCATCATGTGCCTCTGCTTTGACGAGGATCCGTTCAATGCCGAATGAGCTGAGCGTGCACTACAGTGACCACTATCCGGGAACGCAGTCACGTCGCAGTCTGTGCTGAGAGTGACTCTGGGGACACCTCCCGGGGGAGCTGCCATATAAAACCAGTGGCTCGCTCCTCCCGGACAAAGTGAGGTCCAGCCTCGTCCCATCAGCACGGATGCTTCAGCACTTCAGCATCCTCAGCCTCAGCTCAGCTTTAGCTCAGCGGAATTAACGCATCGGATACGGGACGAATCTGACCTTTCTCCCTGCTGTCCTCAGTAGTAAGTGTATCATTGCTTTTCACCCCCTCGATAAAAACGCTGTGAGTGCATGACTTTTGCAGCATATAATGCATATATGCAAACAATGCGGCGTCACGGCTGCCATGTGAGCTTTGGACGGCTCCTTTTCTGTTTTAACAAGCTGCAGAATGCGTAGCAATGTGGCATGGTGTTATCAGGTAACGGGACTTTATGTTTCGTGCATTACATTTAAGTTTACTGCGCACTTTGTGAACGATGCAGTGAACGGCAGGTGATGTATTCCCAAAACGCTTATGCGTAAAAGAGGACTGACGTAATTAAATTAAACTCTATTGCAGCTAAAAATAGCGCAACGTGAACTTCTGTATATTGTTGGAAGCTCCCTTTTAAAAATGAAAAAAAAAGGGGTATAAACTTTTCGTGAAAATACAGTTGATTATTTAATTTACGTCATGTTGCCTGCGCGGAGGTTATACTTGAACGGACATCAAGTACAGCGCATCTTTGCGCTCGGTGTGCCGGAAACGAGATTCATCGTTGCCATAGCAATAAGAGGGCTTGTCCCTGTTCGGGGCGGCAGTGAGAGGACCACACCCATTCTGTGCTAGAGGCTCCAAAGATGTCTCTGGGTGGACCGATGGATGGGAAGCGAGACGTGTGCTAATATGACTGTTATCTAAACATTAACATTTTGTTTTGTTTAAAAGATTATTGTAGCCAATATGGAAAATTGATTTAGATCAGACAAAATGGTAACATAAAATATAACATGAGAAGATTGCACTGGTGTAATGATTGATGATGAAATCGTTTGTTCTCTTCAGGCAAATTGCACACTGCATAGAAAATACATACTAGATTCCTGGGAGACCCACAATGGCAAACAGAGGGCCTAGTTACGGACTGAGTCGAGAGGTGCAGGAGAAGATTGAGCAGAAGTATGATCCTGACCTGGAGCAAAGGTTGGTCGATTGGATAATTGCACAGTGTGGAGGAAACCTGGAGAAACCACAGCCGGGAAAGCAGAACTTCCAGAAATGGCTGATGGATGGAACAGTGAGTGTCTGCGGCATAGTTTTCTGCTTGAAATAGAAGCTAACCTTAAATAATTTAGGATAGCTCTGTGAGATTTAAAGAGCCCAAGGTTGGCAAAAGTCTAAAAAAAAAAAGTTTTTATATTTTTTATATATTAAAAAATATAAAATATAAATATATTAATATTCTCTTTTTATTAGAATTTTTTTATGTACTATTGGCTAAGTTGCAATTAGGTTGGTAAAAAAATACTTGTGTTTTGTGTTATTGATAAGTCACTGATAGCAAACGGCAATTTGAAAATTGCTAACTATTATGGCTATACTGATCTCTGTAAGCCTCTGATTTAAAAACTCCTCTATCTTCACAGTGAAGATGCTTACCAGTGCACCCTTCACTGTGCTGTCTTTTGCCATGCTCTTTAGCTGACTCTAATGCTAAAAAAACTCTCAGAGAAAGCAATCATATGACGCAGATACATCAATTTTTGAACCAATAATTAACCCTAGAGATAAGAGTGTAATGCAATCAGAAGCCATTGCATGTTCACAGCAAAGTGACTCAGACTTTTTGTGAATTAGAAGACACTCTCAGCTTTACTTCAAAGTGCAGTGGGTTTGGGGGGAATAGGGGGGTTGCTTCCTCTCCAGAGACCACACTTCTTGATATTAAGCTGTTACTAAAGTACAAATTGAAAAGGGAAGATAAGCCCACAACCCAGAGCAAAAATGTCAACATTAGATTAGGCGTGTCAAATGACAATGTCTTTGGGTAAGCTATTCCTTTAAGAACCATGAGTCATTAGTATGGTATGGTCAGTATGTTGGTTGATGACAGTCAATACAGATTCCTGACCTCTTTTGTCCCAGATTCTCTGTAGACTCATCAACAGCCTTTATCCGAGGGGGAAGGAACCCATCAAAAAGATCCCAGAGACTCAGATGGCCTTTAAACAAATGGAGAAGATCTCCCAGTTCCTGCAAGCCGCAGAAGCTTATGGAGTCACAACCACTGACGTCTTTCAAACTGTAGATCTCTGGGAGGGTAAACTCTATCTTCTGATGCAGTCATGTTTACTCTATGTAATAGTCACCAGATGATTTACAAAATGTTTACAATCTGGCTACAGGAAAAGACATGGCAGCAGTCCAAAGGACCCTAATGGCTCTGGGGAGTTTGGCTGTCACCAAAGACGACGGTCAATACAGAGGAGATAGAGACTGGTTCCACAGGTGGATACGCAGCGAAACAAAACAAAAAGAACTCAATTTCCTCACAACTACACAGCTAATCCTGTAACCATATTGCTGTTTCTATTCAGGAAAGCCCAGGGGTACCGAAGAGAATTCACCGAAGAGCAGCTACGCCAAGGACAGAGTTTAATTGGCCTCCAAATGGGCAGCAACCGTGGGGCTTCCCAGTCTGGTATGACAGGCTATGGCATGCACCGTCAGATCATGTAGACCCATTACTACCCTTGCTGTTCTGCTTCCAGACCTTCCACCACAAATATTGTAGCCCCAAAAACCTTCCTAAGCTTCGTAGCACCTGCCACGTTAACCTCAGTTTCCCTCAAAGTGCTGCTTTTGCCAGACAGTGTTTTATTCACACTTTGAAAAAAATGATGTCAGATGCTGTAGCTCTCCTTCTTTGGACTCGCCTTCCCTTCCTTTCTCCCAGGTTCTCACGTGCTGTTTCCTAACTATCACTCTTAACTCCATTTGGTTACTTTTCAGGTCCAGATGTTTACGTTACGTGGAACTCAGTGTTTCAGCATCGGTTTAGTCTTGCAAAGTGTTTAAATAAAATCTCTATACAATGCAAGTCATCAGAGTTGTACATATATTTACGGAAGTACTGTAAGCCACTGTTAGAGCATGCCGTATGCTATGCATTTTTAATTATCGACACACTAATTTACATTTCTTTGCTTGTTTTAGGATGGCTACTGTTACCCTGTAATTATTTAGCCTTAAACCTAATGGAACCTAATGACTGACGATGTCTCTGCTATCTTGTCTGAAGACTTGTTGCAGTATCCTCTGTAACCAAATCAACCTCACGTGGTGCCTGGTTATGGGACTACAAAGACTGGGTCCTGAAATACTGGCCTCAAATTATAAATGAGAGTCATTCATTCTGAGCCATGCCCTTGTTATTTGTTTGTTAGATTACATATTGTACTGTGTCTCTTTTGTGCGCAACAAGCAAGTAAATGTGCAGTAGCCAACATGTACGACAGTGGAGTTTTCATCTCTGATGCCAGTTGATTACACTGCTTGAATGTGCCCTTTTATGTGTATTATATTTTTAAAATATATTTATATCTGGAAGCCTGTAAGAAGAATTATTTAAAAAAAATAAAGTACAGTATGATAAGAGGTATTTGTGTCAGTTTTTACAAAGCAAAAGTTGAGCAACTGCTGTGTACTCAGGGTGTTGGGTGGATTTTTCTTTCCCCCCTTATCTTGGTTTTATGTTCCAGCTCCTCCCTCATGCCCATCCCTCTCTTCTCTGCTCACTGTACACAATCTAATAAAGCATATGCTGCGCAGCATAATGATTAGGCTGCTTGTTTCTGATTCAAGCCTGTGTGCCAGCAAACCTTTGCCTTGCTGAGTAGACTTCAGTCAGATATTAAATCCCTCCCTGCTCCTGTAACGCCCTTTAATAGATGATCTTACCATTGTAAGAACAAAGACTAGAACTACTTCAAAGTGTGTGTAACCTTCATATCCTTTTATTCTGTCCATTTTGATACTTAACAAAATACAATTATAGTGACGCCTTTTTGCAGTGTCCTGGTATGTAATGTTTAGACTACAAAAGGTCACGTTTATTTCAGTGATCCAGTTTATGGGGTCACTTGCTTGCATCTGTTTGGCTGTTAAATGGCACATATGCGAAATACATGCTTTAACTGACATTTTAGTTTGCTATTAACAGCCAGTCTACAATCCATTCATAGAACCATTTATTTAATTGCTCAATAAAAAACTTGGTATCTTCTGGTGTGGCAGCATATATTCTCGATATGTAATTATTTGGTTAAGGTTAATATCTTGTTTGCTTCACTATATAGGCACTTCATGTCAACTATGTGGCCTTCTGCATGTCTGGCCCTCAAGGACTCTTTGAGTGTAAGCTTATTATTAGCCTTGGATTGACTGGAGAAGAATCTAAAAGAGGTGATGTGTGACCAGTGTGGCAGGCTCAATGAGTAAACCAAAAACAACAAAGAGACCAATGGCTTTGAGAGGTCTAAGGTCACTCTCGTCTGAAACTCTCTCAGCTTGTGTTTTCTGTAGCTGATATCTTTTCTTCTTTCATTGTGCATATCAGCTTTTAAGTTAAACATGCTGCAACAAGGCTAGCTATGCATTAGATTGAGACTTCAGGCTTATTTGTTGTGGGAAATTGATTTCAATAGACAGGTAAAACTGGTAAAATGTTGCAGACAAGGTTTAGGATCGCTTTACTGCTCCTTGTCTTGGCATTCAGATGTGTTGCACAGCAAGAAACCCAAAGTAAAGGCTGTGTCTGTGGATATCCTGGAATACCAGGTGATCCCGGGCACAATGGCATGCCTGGCAGAGATGGCCGCGACGGACTCCGCGGTGACAAAGGTGATCGAGGTAAGTTTACAAGAGAAACTTTATTTATTTATTTATTTTTGCATGTTTTAGGTGCCACCTTCACAGTTTATAATAACATTATAATTCATCAATCATTCTTGGAAAGGTGAACTTGGACCTACTGGGCTAGCAGGCAATCATGGGAACAAGGGAGACAAAGGGGAACCTGGTATGTGTCTTTACAATACACTGTGTGCACCTATATGTGTATTTATCTGCAAATGGAGTCACAACCACTGTCATTTATTAATGTAATTTATCAATATGTTTGCACTGTATGTAACTTGCAATATGTTACTGCACTGTAAACACCATACCTACAGTTCAAGGAAGGTTTATTGTGTGCTTATTATTTACAGGTGCAACTGGTCCAGCAGGGCTCAAGGGGAAAAGAGGAGATAATGGAGATAGGGGCCTTCCTGGGAAAATGGGACCACAGGGAGTGCAAGGGCCTGTTGGCCTCAAAGGAAATAAAGGAGAGCTTGGGCTGCCTGGGCCTCCAGGACCTGAAGGACGTTTAGGGCCACCCGGACCACAGGGTGAAAAAGGGGAAACTGGCCTCCGAGGTGACAGAGGCATTCCAGGGCCATTGGGACCACCTGGCAGGCCAGGTCCCAAAGGGGACATGGGTTTTCCAGGTAACAAAGGAAACATTGGTTATCGTGGGGATAGAGGAGCTCGAGGTGAAAAGGGCGATAGGGGTGAAAAGGGAGATGAATTTGTTGTTTCCAAAAGTGCTTTCTCCGTAGGACTCAGTGCTCAAACTAAACTTCCAGCAGCTAATGCACCGATCCGGTTTGACAAGATTATTTACAATGAGCAGAATCATTACGATCCACAAACAGGGAGATTCACTTGCTCCGCAGCAGGTGCTTACTTCTTCACGTACCACATCACTGTATTTTCCAGAAATGTGAAAGTGGCCCTCGTGAAGAACGGTGCAAAAATCATCCACACCACTGACAACTACCAGGGCAGCGAGGACCAGGCAGCAGGGGGAGCTGTGCTGCATCTGGGGGTCGGGGACAAGGTGTGGTTGCAGGTGGTTGGAGGAGAGCCATTTAATGGGCTCTTTGCTGATGAGGATGATGACACTACCTTCTCTGGGTTTTTGATCTTTGAGGCTTAATTAAGGGATCATTTATAATTACTATGACTAGAAACAGTAAAATGCAGAAGAACAGTACAAGTCAGTAGGATTTCACATGTCAACAAATTCTAATTAAATGAAATTCAAGTTTATGTATGTAGCACAAACTCACAACAACAGTTGCTTCAAGGTGCTTTATTGTGTAACAACAATACAGAGAAAACCCAACAATCATACAGCCTCTATGAGCAAGCACTTGGCGACAGTGGGACGGAAAAACTCAATTTTAACAGGAAGAAACATTCATTTAAGTCTAAAATGCCTGTTGCAGTGGTAAAATGTAACTAATTTATTCAAGTACTGTATAAATGTGAATTTTCACTTCCGTATTTTAATGCTGTTGTGTGACTCCTTCTCCACCGAGCTAACGACACACTTTTCTGTATAAGGCATTTACACTGCTCATCAAATTTTACATGTAAAGCAAGTGAGGGTGTTGTTGAGATTGAACTGGCTGTTGTAGATTAAACTACACAAGGAAGCTGGTTCAAAATTCTTCTTAAACATTAACACGGATGACAGTCACCCAGTATTATTGTGCTCTATAACAGATATAGCAATCAAAAGAGGAATTTGTTTTTACATTCTTTGCTTCATTAAAAGCTTTTATAGGAAACTTTGACACGTGTTTGAGTGCTTTTACACCACCTACTGATACTTTTATTAAACATCATGATTTTCCAAGCACTTCTGAAATTCTGCGTGCGTTCTTTTTTATTCTTTTTTGTTTTTAGGACATGAAATTCTGCTGACATGTGAGCATTGATCACATGAAAACAAACAGTGATATTAAACACTGTGCAAAGGTTGACTGTGCTCTGTGTTATTTCTGTAACCTGTTTACTCTCTCAGAACAAAGGGGAGCGACAATCACTCAGTCCCTTCTTTTTTCTTCTTCTGGTATTTTGGGATGGGCTCGGTACAGAAATATCTGTGACAATAATTGCTTGGCATGACACGAGGAAGACAGTGCAACACCAACTGGAAGGCCGAGTCTTTTTTAGTCGTCGGAGAGACGCTGGAACTAGGTGAAGCATTTTCTTCTGTCGTCTAACTTCATTGAAGAGCTTTGGGATGGGCGTGGTTTGCGGTGGTGACGACTTACTGAATTGCGATTGGCTCCAAACCAAAATGGTCGCCCTGTGGTCAACCACTAACCTCGAGCTTAACCTCCCGATGGCCCCGCCCCTTGTAACAGCACAGCAACAAGTGCATTAGTGATGCTCGCCAGCACGGTCCTCCAAGAGAGTTCTCTTTTAACTTGGAGTCACCAGCGACATTAGGAGCGTCCCGTGAGTTAGGTCGGGAGAAACCTCATGATTCAGTGTTTATCATCGCAGTCGCTTGCACACCAACGAGTTTTGCCGGTTGGTGAAAGCGAAATCAGAAACTACAGAGCTTGCGCAATTCACAAGTTTTATCAGTGGAGCCGTGCTTGAGCTAGCTTAAGGTGCTAGCTCAAGGAGTCAGCCAGCCATTTGTCTCAGTATGTTGCGGGGGGTGACTAGTTAACGGAGGTAGCTGCCATACTATTTTTTTCTCTCAATTATTTGTGAGCGATATGTTTTTGCGAGGGGAGCGAGGGAGCGACACAGCGATTGCCTGGAAGTCCGAGAGACTGCTCCGACACCATGGATAAATAACTACAACAGCTGCTCCGTTGATGTGCGTGAGAGAGAAAAGGTCAGGAGGACAACATCAGCGACTATGAGCAGGGTGAGCAGAAGTTTTGGTACTCTTCATTTTAATAATTGATGTTAGAAGTTTGGGTTTGGGTTACAGCTACAGTGATTTTTCTTTTTTTGTTTACCCTCTCTGTTGTGCTACCAGTTGAAATGGGACCGGGGTGCGGGGGGTTATTGTGGTGCATTACAGCCGTGGTTGTTATAGTGATGTGGGAGATGCCAGGCTGTGCAGGGAGTTGGTGAAGGAGGAGGAAGAGGAGGGGGGAGTTGGAGGGCCAGCAACTACAAAGAGCCGAAGAAAGTTAATTAATGCAGAAATAAATAAGCAGTTAGGCCCCGAGTTCTTTATGAGCTTAGAAAAAGTGCTCGATGTAATCCCCTTTCGTGACTCCCTGTTTTCTAGATTCTGCTGCGGATCTAACTGAGCTGCAGGAGAGTTTACTCCAATTTAATGAACTTGGGTCCCACACAGACACTTGTAGAGGTGAAATCAGGCGCAGGCCAGAGTCCTCTGATTTATAGTGGGCCTGAACAGTAATTTTACAGCAGAGCCAAATGACTACAATATAATTTTACTGTAGTCCGCTTTCTCTTCCAGATCTCATGACACATAAAATACAACGCCTACAACTCGTCTTTCTGTAGTTTAAAAAAGCTTATTACATTTTTACATTTCTGTTTTCATTTAATGGTCCATCCTTGTGGCTTGCGGTGCTGTCAGGTTACACTGCTGGCCCTTGAAACCAGGCTCAGTGGTGTTTTGTCTTCACTAAGCCTTTTACACTGTGTGGTATTAGATTTCTGGCAGTCTGTGTCTATGACAGTCCTCACTTGATCAGGTGAGTAAGTGGCTGCCTGTGTGAGAGTGGTGACACTCCCTGCTTTGGCGTCCACCTGTACTTCCCACGCTCTGTGAAAATGGGCGTGGTTTCTTCTTCAATTCTCCTCCATATGACCTGATCAAAAATGAGGAACTGGGTCACAGATGGATGCAAGACTTTAACCTTTAAATTGAACTCATAGATTAAATTCAGCTGATCCAGGAATGAGCTCTTGTGTATTTCATAATCACATCAAATACTAAAGATTTACAGTGTTGTGTCCCTGCGCCATGCAATCCTGGGGGGCATTTACAGGCTTTAGATGTCGCTCAGTCAATGCCGAATCACCTGGTGATCTTCTTTATCGGCCTATAGATGAAACCAGTTCTGAACACAGAGTGGTAGAGCTGCTCTAATCAGATTATGCCTGGAATGGAAAAGAAACAAGCTATACCCACTCCCACATCTATACACTGATCCCAAACACAGCAGACTTCCTTCTGAGTCCATTTGCTGATGCTTTTTTTTTTTTTTTTTCAGCGTGAAAGCAGAATAAAAGTCCAGGTAAAAGCATAAAAAGGACTTTACTATATAGTCACATATACACATACAGAATTTTGTCAAGAGTTGCTTAATCTTGCAAAAATCCTTTCGCAACAAGAGAAAGACAAATATATTGAACTTTTTCCTCTTGCACTCAACATATGCTCAGCTTACGTTTCACAAAACCCCATTTACGCACACCGATTTAGCTAATCAGCCAATCTGTTCAATCCAGAGGAATACAGTCTTCTCTTCCTCACAGCTTTTTTTCATTGAGGCAAATGGAAGACTAGTAAAGTGACATTGCTGCAGGGTAATGTCTGTCTCAGGGTTAAGCCGGAGAGAAGAAAATGAAAAATCAGACTTTCCCTTGATACCTTCTGTCTGGTGGTCTTGCAGTTTAATGCTGACTTCATTTTGTCTTCTTAATAAGTTTTAGCTTAGCCAAGGGGGGGGGGGGGACATACCTCTGCAGAGGTGAACTGTGGGCAGAAAGTCTCTTATGCTTGTTTCTTGTAAATACTTACATAACCGACGGCTGGAGATTTCCAGCCAAACAGGAAGGGAGTCAGTCATTTCAAAGCTTTTCTCCCTGCTCTGTGTGTATGTGTGCTGGAGTGTCCAAGTATCTAAGCTTATGCACGAAGGCCATACATTACAGGAGAGGATCCTCACGTGTGTGTTTTTTTTGAAGTGCATTTTTGCTTGTGCCCATGTATGGATGTTTGTGTTTATGCATGTGGATGCATGTTCATCCTGGGAGTCTAATCTGAAACTGGATCCAGCTGGCCGCCTTTCGTGGTAGTGAGGAGGGGGAGATCCTCCCTCAGCTCCTAATTAACTCTGGACCAGGGCCCCAGTGTGCCGCTCCCATCCACAGATTAGCAAGAGGAAGCTGGAGAAAAGCAGTGGTTCTGGTACTCGGGCAGCATAACCAAGTTTGTGGTTGTGAAAGTGATTTATTAGCGCGTACGTAAGTACTGCTTGCCTGGTTGTTCTGACATGCATATGAGGCGTGTATTTACTGGCAGGATTTGTTGTTTCAATATTTCCTCTAACTTAAAGGGAAAGATAAAGCATGAGTCAAAGACTTGTTAAAGCTGAGAAAAAATGTGTTTGGAGGTGCGTATCAAACCTTTTCATAGAAAATGTGATGTATTAACGCAAAATAAAAAGCATAAATATAGAAAGCAATATGTGATGGATGTATGGATGCCCTAAAACACCCTAAAGAAATTTAGAATACTAATGCGACAAAACTGCAGCAAAGTTTAGTAAGTCCGATTGAAATTTAATGTCAGCTGTTAATTGATTATGAAAATAGCCTGTTATATATTTCCCCTGTAATATGCTGCTTTCAGCTGCTTCCTTATTCCCAAGGGGTCCCGACGGCAGGTAGCGCCGCGTGTTTGTTTTGGCAGAGGATCCTCTTCCTGTTGCAACCTCAAAAGTGTGGATTGCTATTGGGTCTTAAATATATATCTACATCAAAGCTAACATTGTTATCTTGATGTATGCAGCAAAAGGCTCTAGTAAAAAGTCATGGTTACTGTAGATTTACTGCAATGTAAAAGCATCTTGCACACACGCTGTTGATGATTAAAGCCTGTTTTGCCAGCATGTGAAACAGTAGCCACCTGTGTCAGCTTGACTCTGACTAATGCCACTGCCAAGCATTAGTCGACGCCAACTGGCCTGTGACAGTTGGTGTCCTACTGCAGGAAGAAGGCATAAAGGTACTAAAGGATGGGGCATTTGTTAGAACTGCTGATAGCATGAGGTGAGTATTCCAAACAAAAACAAGCTGCAGAGGCTGAAGACATTCTTTCCCTATCTCCTATCTTTCCGCTTGGAAAGTAGATGGAATAATCGATCTTGTCTGTTTTTTGGGAGAGGGGGGGGGTTCCCACTTTGGTGCTCTGCGTGATTCCTCAGTGGCTGTGGAGGAGAAAGCACAAGAAGACAATTCAGCAATAGTTTGAAAGCAGCGCATTGTTTAGGAGTGTGTGTGTGGGGGGGTGTTTACTGTCTGTCAGCAGCGGTGCTTGGCAGCGGTGGCTCTGTGTTTACATAAGTGTTCATAGCGATGAAGCAAGCTGGTTGAAGTGACAGCAGATTCCACTGAGGGGTTGACGGAGAAAGCTCATCTGCTCTTAACGTTGCACGCAGCCAGGGAGTGTGGGAGCATTCCAGGATCCCTGCAACTCCCTGCATGCGCATGCAGCAAAAACTGGAGGCAGTGCTCTCTTCAAACCATAAAAGACTGTCTTCATCCTGTTAAGAGTAAATCATGTTGGCTATTTTTGACATTTTCCTCTGTTTAGATAGTTTTAGTGTAACGAATGTAAAACAATAAAGCATGCATACGAGCTCTCCTAAGCAAAATGAATGAACTAACTATAATGAGTATATTTTTGTAGATTTTATATTTGATGAATAACTATCTGTGTATGTTAACAGCTACATAAATTGGTTCTTTTCAACTGTTATTAAACTTTCATTGGTCTCAGTGTATAACCAGTTGTTATAATTGGTTATTTATTAGTTTATAATATATATATATTAAAAATGAAGAAAATTGTGCTGTAAAATCATTATTTACTTGTGACTGAAAAGAATACTAAACATTTGCATTTTTTAAATAAAATTGAGACTTCTATATTTTATACATGAAATATTTCAGATTTCAGCTATAGATTTAGTATGATGTGCTATGAGGTGAAAAGTGTCACTGATTTGAAGACCACACAACCTTCACCATCACCATCACCTCATCTTCTATGCAATCGGGAGAAAACTGGGCAATTTATTGCATTAATCACAATGGATTAGCGGGCTTCATTGCTTAGTCACGCTCACAAAGCCCCACTTCAAAGCCTCAGCTGCATTAGCCTCTGTCCTGAATCACACACATGTAAAGCTGAACTTGGCACCACCACCACCCCCAGCCTGGGCCTCAGTTTGCCTTGGACATTGAAATACAGCATCAAGGACAAATACATGAGGCATGCTCAGTAAAATCTCACACTCCTAATGATTCACTTCTCCTATTCTTAGGCAAAAACCGCAGATGATACACAGCTTTAGAATGTATTCAGGTGACAGTCTTTTCATTTTATTTGAGCTGATCAAACTTAATTTGATTATTAATTGTATTTTTTTTTTCTTGTGAACTTTGAAAAGCACTGAAAAATGGAAAGATTTTTAAATTAAACTCTGTTTTGCAGGCAGGACAAAAGGACAGGGTCTTGTCTGCAAGCGAAGACCCTCTCTCACAACTCCACAATACAAAAAATGACCCACTGATCCGGAGCAGACCCCTCAGTGATATATATCCATCCCAGAACCACTCTGAAAGAAGTGCAGTCCCATACCTGCTGTCTGGATATGGTGCCCAGGTGCAACCAATGAGTGCTGGTATTCACTCTGATGAGAGCAAACTGAATGTTATCAACTCCTCTGCTTGGTCCAGCTCAGTTTCATGTCAGCCTGAAGGAAAGCCCTACTCCTCAAGAATTATGAGGCTTTTTTCTAACTCAAGGAAGGGTGCCGTCACTGCTCAAAGTCCAAATGCAGATGATCCAACCTCAGCTCAAGGCAGCGGACTTTCAGGCATAGGTGTTGTGGACTCCTTCAAAAAACTGCGGTCGTCTGTGCTTCAGGGTATTCAGACCAGAGGGGCATCAAACCTTGATGGAGATAATGCTCCGTTGCCCAATCACGAAAGGGCTAATGGCACAGTTGTAAATAATTCTAATCTGTGTGTAGCGGATCTAGCAAATCATTCAAAGAGCACTGAAGGATATACTGTTTCTAATGGAAGTTTTACAAGCCAAACATTGGCTTTGTTAAGCCAGTACGGCTCAGATAATGATGACTACGATGATGAGGATAATTATGGGGATGGTCTCGCGCGCAATTCACGATTGTCCAGGAGTATCAGGAGAGCGTATGGAGCGGGGCGCATCACTTTATTTGACTCTGGGAATGGGAGAAAAGCAGGAAGCAATGCAAATACCACTCAGAAATCAGATCAGACATCAAAGCTCGATGTTCAAACTGAGAATACGAGTGACAACACAAATGTGAAGGTGCTGAGCAGACTGAGCAAAAGTGCAGAGAACCTCCATCTATTCAGACGTAAAGCGCCATCTCCAGGTCCTCCTTCCCCACAGGAAGACCTCCTGAGGACTAGCTTATCAAATGGGACAACAAACATCGAAAGGACCTCCAGCACCTCCTCAGTTGATCTCCGGGGCCAAGGTATTACACGCAAGAAGAGCCCTGTTAAGACTAAGCCACCGATGTTGAAGCTAGTCGGCAGCATGACTGACTTAACTGTGCGACGCAGGCGAAGTCCCTCCCCGAGTTCCGCATCTCTATCTCCCATGTCCCCCTCGAGCCGCCTCCATGATGACTACTCTCGCCGTGTGCCTTTCCTACATACCAATGAGCGACAGCGCCGGCCCATGCTCGTCACGGCCCAGGCCACGTCTGTCGAGCACACTCCTCTGGTCCATCCCCAGCCTGAACACAACAACAACCCACAACCCCACCAGGTGATTATCAGCGCCCCTTTCTGGGAGCCCCCCGAGACAACAGAGCAGACTTTACCTGATATCTCTGCTCATTATGAGTCGCCGGCTATAGCCACAACAAGTGATTATAAACAGATGGTAGAATGCAGTTCATCCCTATTCAGCCAAAGAGAACATTCACAGCAACGAGAGCAGACTGAGGGCATCGCATCACCAAATGAGGTAAGGCTGCAAATCTGAAGTCCAACCTGAAGTAATATCTTTTTGTGTGTGTATGTGTCTCTCTTTTTTCATGCTCATTAACAGCTATGATACCTTTTAACACATTGTCGAACAGTAATAATTAGGATGTTATTTTTGTGCAACTCGCCTGTTGATTATTTAGCTGGTTATTGATAAATAAATCTACTGCTCAAGAACAAGCATGTTTCAGATTCTTAATCAATGCACAGAAGAGCATGGGGTTCATATCTTTAGGATGACTGTTTGGGTTTAAAGAAGTGCTGAAAGACAGAAGAAAGGTTCAATTTCTTATCATGCAGAACTGAGTGATGACTTATAGATGCCAGCTGAACAACTTTGACCCTTGTCTTGGGAAGTGAAATATTACTTCTCCAACTTTAGAGTGATCTTTGAATCTGGCAGGATTCCAGCAAATTGAGATAAGTACTTGTGTTGACGTGAGGCTTGTCAGCATGCTAAAAGGAAAAAAATGAGAGAGAGGTTTATCCTGTCCAAAGTCCCCTTGAGTGTCAAATAAATAACGCCATCGATTCACACCGCTTTTTTTCTGTCAGTTGTGACTGCGCACTTCTGATGCTGCGGAGTCACATGGTGAAGTCAGCTGTTCCATGCTGACAGGCACGCCGAAGGAGCTGAGAGAGTTAATGATTAGGCTTTGTTTATGATTAGTGGCCCTTGCGCAAAGCAGCAAGTCCTGTTGCTGTGGGAGGGTTGGAGGCTATGAGTGCGTACAGCCCTCATTTCTCCCCCTTTCCTCTAGATGCAGCCCAGTGGAACAAAGTCCAACGCCATGAGCACTGTGCCTGGAACAGCAAGCAGCACCATCAAGTAGACAGGACCATTAAGAGATAATTTTAGCAAGATGACTTTTAGCCTATGGATGACATTTTCTCCTGAAAGATGAACAGGAAAACAGATTTGTTTACATCAGACATCGAGCGGCTGTTACTGGCTTGAAAAACCTAAGGACTTAAGTTTTTAAGGACTTGGCCTTGGGACCACAAGCCAGCCTGTGTGTTAGTCTGCATTTCATAATGGTGCTAGCCTACTGTGTGCCCTTCCAGTGTATTTGCCGGGGTCCGGACCCAGATCGAGAAAAGCAAGAGGTGAGATTTGGCTTTGCTGGCTAAAAAGATTTGGAGAAATAACTTCACCGTGGGTAACTCTTACCCAATAATGGACTCTTAAATATACGATACCTGCTCAGATGCATGCAGTGTGATAACATCTATTTGTTCGTATTGGTGCAATTTCTGCTGCAGTTTTTGTTTGAATATGATAAGCCTTGGTTTGATTGTGGTCAGTATATTGAGCCTCTTACTGCGTCAACAAGAGTCCTTTCACTTAATAAAAAATTTTTCTCACGAGATAAAGCTTTGAAACAGCTTTGCTCTGATTCCAAGAAAGCTCTTTCTGCATTTAACTCTTATGGTTTTTAATTTTACTCTCTAATGTAGTGGTTTACACATTCATCTAACAAGCAACGGGTTCCTAATTTGATCTGGGGATGGACGAAAAAAATCGCTTTGGGGTGATTTTGGCCCTTCAGGATAGGCGGATTAAAAACTGCAAAATCAAACATGAGGAGCTACCCGTGATGGCGACCCTCTTCTGTGAATAAAGGAGCAGCTGAAAGTAACTTGTTCTGTTTCTAATTAACAGATGTTCTTCCTAGTAGATAATTGTTCTCCGGTGCAGGTTGGAGAACAAGAGAAAGTCAGTTTAGTTTCCAACTTTTTGCTTTGATCTCGCAGGTGATGTCAGACCACCAAGGACGAGAAGCTCTTCTTCAAACGGAGGAGCTCTCCCCATCAACCAGCAGCACACCTCCTATCTCTCCATCATCCGCCTCAGAGTCACCCATATCCCCCACATCTCCCACAGATGAAGCCACACCTACCACGGAAACATCCTCTGTCAAGTCCAGACAAAAAAGGGGGCGCTCGAGACCACGGCCCATTTCTGACTATGGACAGCTGCTTTCCAGGAAACATTCCATCCCCGAGGAAGTCGGAGAGCTTCTTTCTGAGGAAAGGAGTGCAAATCCACTGCAGCGTAAAGACGGCACTGGTAATGATGCATACATGAACGGAGAGAGCCCTGAAAATTCCAGCATGAATGGGGACATTCAGGCCAGGAGGCAGCGGCCCATCTCTGTGATAGGACCAGTGGATCTGTTCCCTCCTGATGCTGAGCTGAAGGAAGACAACCTTCCCTCTGTAAGCTTTTACAGGTTTTATACATTTTGTGCAAAAGTCCTCAAACTTTTGTTGTTTTCATTGGTTATAGATCTTTCTTTGACTCTTTCTTAAAAATTGTTGTTACTCTGTCCATTTAAAGTAAAAGCAAGACCTGATTTGAATTTGGTCATTATTGATTGAAAGTCAAAGTAAAGTCAGACCATTTGGACAATTGGATGTCCTCCACTGTGTCACAGTAGCAACCCATGAACTTGAACTTGATCTTGGGGAAGAAAACAAAATCAGAGTGAGGCAAATTTGATGCTTAAGACAAGTAGTGAGCAAAATCATTGCTAAGCTATCTGATTAAATTGTCAAATTTCTGGGTGTGTTCAAAAAGCTAAGCAGAATCAGATCACTGTTGGCACTGTTGAATCTTCTAAATGCCATCCTAAAAATACACAGTGGTACGTACAACAGAACCGTGTTGATAGTCTGACCCTAGATGAAGAATTCATGGTACACATCTCTTTGAAAGTTGGAAGAAGAAATCACTAACAAAGTTGCAGATCTGTTCCCAATCTGGTGTACCAGCTTCGGGCTTGTCTGTCTTCCTGTAGAAGTTTAAGGTCTATGGTAAAATTGCAAAGGCACACAAGCAATTTTTAGTGGGCAGAATTGCTAAATATTGTGGTTTGGTATGTTTCTTTTATTTTCCAGCTGTAAAGTCTTTGAATTAATTGTGGGAGAAGGCTGGCAAAATAAATAAACACTTATATCAGGCATAATAAAACAAAAACACATCACCCGTATTCTCCAGTTTGATATATTGTCATGCTTCAACGGACCATTTATACATAAAGACTCTTTTTTGTATCTCAACCAAATACATGCACACAGGCATCACTTCTTTTTGTAATACTTAAAGCACTCAGAGAATATGGGGGAGAATAAATAGCAGCTGATGATTATATTTGCTCACAGTATTGTCAAGAGTTTGCAGGATCTGTTAGTTCTGTGTGACAATTTTCTTTTTCATTTTCGCCCTCTCTGCAGGTGTTGTCGCGACCACCAATCCCTTCCCATCAGGTGCCCCCTTACAGAGGAGTGTCTGCCAGGTTTCGCCCCTCCGCTCTCTCCCAGAGTACCCCCATCGGACTGGACCGCGTAGGCCGCCGTAGACTCCACAGGGTGCTCAGCGGTGAGAGCTGTTTTGTGTTAATGTAACAAAAAGTTGGTGGTGTTCAAACATTGCAGCTGCTGCACCATTAAGGTAGAGCAAACGCACCTTAAAGCCTGTTGAACAGTTTAAAGGAAACCCCTCGTTTTCATTTAGCTACCTCTGAGCATAATGACTGTATGAAGCTGTACTTATTACGTTTACCATCACTTAAGTGATATTAATAAATCACAAGATAATCCAGTCTTGTTTCTTTCAATTAAGAAATGGAGCAAAATCAAACGTATAGAGTCAGCCAGTGACTTTTAATGAAAGGTTTCCCAGACATAGATTAAGCCTCGTGTCCCAGACAAAGAAAAACAAAAGACATGGACTTAATCCATGTCTGGGAAACTGAGCCTTAGTTCTCCCATCTTTATTAGTGAAACTGGTTTGTGCTAACAGTCCTCCCTGGCCTATCTTCTATTTCTGTTTACAACTGCTGAACTGCTAACCAAATTTAGCCAATCATCCTGATTCTTGCATGGCTGTCCCTCCGCTTATATAGCAGAATTGCTGAGATCATTGTCAAGCAGTTGGTCTCTCTTTAATGCCAGTAGGTGTGTAACGTATACTGAAAAATGCGTACTTCCTATGAAAGGGTAGATTTTACCCAAGTTCTCAGGCAATTTTGAGCAATAAGAACTAAATACTGTTCTAATTCTCTTTAATACCTTGGAAACAGAAAACAGCAGAACTTTGCACACCGCTCATAGACTGAACGTGCCCCTGGGGTTGTTTGTGTTTCACAAGAGATTAAAAAATTTAGTTTGTGGGAAAACTGGAGTGTAGGAATGTCAATAAGTGTGTCGTAGGAATGTCAATAAGTGTGTCGCAGGAAACTGCTGATGTGGAGTCAGGCACAAGCTTTCCTCTGTATGTGGCTTCCTTCTGCATTTGTTGAGAATTTGCTGAGATTTTTCTGGTCCCTACAGTGTTTTCATCTCTACATACATGTTGCAGATGGTGTTTCAGAGTGCTCTGCCACACTCGATGACAGCGTGAGCGAGGAGGAGGAGGGCAGCTTCGACGAGCTCACTGACGTGACACCCTACCTCCAGCCAGGGGTGGAGCTCTCTGTGCTCAGTGAGGTGAGGTTGAGGGAGGGAATCTTGTCACGTTGCAACACTTGCAAAGATCTCTTCCAAAAATGTGCTTCTAGTTTCTGACGCCGTACTTATCTTGCCACCCTGCTGGCTCACAAACAGCTGTGCACAAATGTTAATGCGCCCATTTCCAAGATGTCTGGCTTCAGTTCAGCAGAACACACAACCAGTGCTTGGTCCACAAGCCTATACATAATCTTACATGTTAGACATGGGTTTGGCCTGCATGTAATTGTATGTTTATCTTATCTGTTTGTGCGCTGCTCAGTGGATAAGCTCTGGCCACGCAGTTTATGCTGAGGCTCTCTGGGACCATGTGACCATGGAGGAGCAGGAGCTGGCCTTCAAGGCTGGAGATGTAATCCGTGTCTTGGAGGCCTCACATAAGGACTGGTGGTGGGGCAGGGGGGCCGACAGAGAGGCCTGGTTCCCCTCCAGCTTTGTGAGGGTAAGTGGACTTCCTGACCCGTGTGTCTGATTTGTGTTTGCTCTCTGGCAGCACAGAAAAGACTCGCAAACTGGCTTAACTCCAAACAAACCCCAGCAGCCCTCTGAAGAAGGGGTGCAGCTGGTTTCTGTAGTGACCATACTTGATTGACAGTTGAGTGTTAATTAGGCAGGCGGTCACCATGGTGAGGTTCTTTGACTGGCAGGTGAGGATTGCTGTGTAATTGCTTGTAGCTGAATCAATGTTGGTGAACATGAGCTGGTTAAACTTGCACATGTTGTTACCTAAGTGATGTGGACAGATCTTAGATATAAAGGTACTTAAACCTCAAAAGACTCTTGTGGCTTAAGTACCTATTGTTGTAATTATGCCACTTTGCATATGAGCTTTAACATTTTTTTTAAGTTTTGCAACTGGAAAAAGAAACCATTGGCTGAATATGTTTTGCGACTTGAAGTTAGACTTTCTGATCATTCAGATGATGCTCAGGAGGTCCAATTGTGTCGGTGGTGAATGTGTTTCAGGTGCGTGTGAATCAGGAGCACTCGAGTGCTGAAAGTGTGGAGAGTGTAGCAGACCAGGAAGATCCAGCTCCCAGAGACACACACAGCTCTCAGCACAGGCAGCAGATGAGAACCAATGTGGTTCAAGAAATCATGAATACGGAACGCATCTACATCAAACACCTGAAAGACATTTGTGAGGTAAGGGTTTCAAAGCAAAGCCAGTGGTTCTCAGACTTTTAGCACTCTAGCATACCCTGGCTTCCAAATACAAAAGTTTACCTTCCACCCACCCACCATCCAACAGCTTTCATCACTCAATAACAACAAAGACAAAATGGTCCAAGGTGTCTTGTTTTGTTTTTGATTTTTTCTTTTTTTGTGAAATAAAGGACAGCTTGATTGCATCAGCCTCACTCCACACACTGAAAACAACTGGATTAAACCAAGTGCCTCACATTGGCACTTAACTTGATCTAGAGATGATTTACATCTTGAATTCCAGTCAGTGTCAGCAGTATTTGTAATAAGCTTGTTTTCAAGTAATGCAAAATCCCTGATAATCAAACTCATGTTTCCAAGAATTTTAAATTCCACCTTCCAGCACCACCTGTTGGCCAGTATATGAACTGTTGTCATGTCATATTTTCTCTCAGTCCCAAACACGGATGCCGTTTATGTTTCAGGGTTATATCCGCCAGTGCCGGAAACACCCTGACATGTTCACCGAGCTGCAGCTGAAAACCATCTTCAGCAACATAGAAGACATCTACAAGTTTCAGAGGCAGTTCCTCCGAGAACTAGAAAAGAAGTACAACAAGGACCAGCCACACCTCAGTGAAATAGGCTCATGCTTTCTCCAGCAGGTAGTGGCTGCACTTAATGCTCTTAGTTAACTATGTTAACTCTGGTCTGAATGATTGATCATCATTTGTCTTTTTATTTTAAGGGGGAAGGCTTCTCCATACTCTACTCGGAGTACTGTAATACACATCCCGCAGCCTGTGCTGAGCTGCAGCGGCTAATGAAGTTGGGAAAATATAAGCATTTCTTTGAGGCCTGTCGCCTCCTCCAGCAGATGATTGACATCTCTATTGCTGGTTTCTTACTTACACCTGTCCAGAAGATCTGTAAATACCCTCTGCAGCTAGGAGAACTGCTCAAGTACACGCCCAAAGACCACAGGTACTTTCAGGCACTGTTTAAAAACCTGTAGCATGCATTCCATAGTGTCGGCCATAAACAAACTCCTTCAGTGTTGATTAATATATTCCAGAATAAAATGACTGTGCATTAGAGGTTAGTGAGGGTAATCAGCTTACCAGGGATACCTTGGAAAAATCCAGAACCTCTTGTAATAGTTGTTAAACGTTTAACAAAGAGGGCGTCAGATGTTGTCTTTATGGGGGAAGGAGTTGAGTCACTAAATAAATTCTGATTATATTTTATTTATTTGTTAGCTTCACTGTTAGCTCTGTCCATCCCACTGCTTCACTGATTACTTACTGTTCCATTAGTCAGATTGAAGCGATGTTTCACTGTTAATGGAAATGTGCTTTTCCATCTGCGGGCCCTGTTTTCACTGCTGTGTTGTCGATTTAATGCAGCGACCACAATGGAGTGAGCGAAGCATACGAGGCTATGAAGAATGTCGCCAGTCTAATCAATGAGAGGAAGAGACGACTAGAGAGTATCGACACCATTGCTCACTGGCAGGTCGCCATATTGCACTGGGAGGTGAATATGTCCACTAATCACATTTAATTCTGTTTCTAATTGTTCAGTGTAGGGTTGGATGTATGCTGCCTCATATCTTTTGACTGAATATATTTGGAAACATGTTGTCCCAGGGACCTGATGTGTTAGAGCGCAGCTCAGAGTTGATCCACTCCGGTGAGCTGACTCGAATTGTCCGGCAAGGCAAAATGCAACAGCGCAGCTTCTTCCTGTTCGACCATCAGCTGGTCTACTGTAAAAAAGACGTGCTGCGCAGAGACCTGCTTCACTACCGTGGACGACTGGATATGGACCAGACTGAGGTGGTGGACGTGCCCGACGGACGGGACGCGGACCTGGGACTGACCCTGAAGAACGCTATGCGCTTGCGCCACGCCTCCACTCTGGAGTTTATGTGTGCGCTTTGCTGCAGGAAGGCCGAGGACAAGCAGAGGTGGTTACAAGCGTTTGCCAAGGAGAGGCACAGAGTCAAGGAGGACCAGGAGATGGGTGAGTCGAGCCAAATTCCTTTCACTGAGAATACAAGCAGCCACTGTAGAGAGATGTCAAGTGAAAGGTGAACAGGGTAAAAAGATTTCTGAGTAAGTGGGTAGTAAATATTTTGGCCTGAAGGTGCATTTGTGTGTGTGTCCCTTGGCAGGAATTGATATCAGCGAAGAGCAAAGGAGACGGGCAATTGTTAATGCCAGAAGGGCCAAACAGGGGAAGATCAAAAGTAAGGACAAAATATTTCTTTATTTTAAGCTGCTTTTGACTTCATATTCTAAAAAAAAGAAAAGAAAAAAGATTGTTTTGTATAATTTGCTTTACGTACTCATTTGTTTTTGATTTTTTTGTTTTTTGCACCTTTTAGATGTTGGTTACTCTGGTTCTGTCCCCCCACACCCCCAAAACTTGCACCAAAACCTTCACCCACTTCACCAGCGTCACATCACCATCCCAACCAGCGTGCCTCAGCAGCAGGTGTTTTCACTGGCTGAACCTCCAAAGCGAAAGCCTCATCACCTGTTGTACAGCATCACCCGCAACGCCTTTTTCAGGAAATGAAGCTTGGCTTCCTTTGTTTCTTTCTCTGCATGTTCAGAGCCAAACCGTCCTGAAGTCTGAAAGAACGCCGTGTTTCTCCTGTAATCCTGTCTGTAAATGTCACGTTTTGTTTTTGTGCCTCGTGTGCGTCATAATGTTTGTGTTGAATGTTGAATCTCAGTGCCTAAAATTTGTAAAAGGGCATGACAAAAGTGTTAAAATACTGACTGTCCATTTTATAGGTGTGTGTGGAACAATGCTGCTCATTCAGAAAACACCCATCCTGTTTTCTCCTATTAATTCCAGCTTAAAGACTTTTTTACTTTAATTATGACAACGATTCATATTCTGCTTTCACATTGACAAACATGGGTTTTGTTATTTTACAAAGGCTGGACCCTTTTTTGTGTGTGTGTGTGTGTGTGTGTGTGTGTGTGTGTGTGTGTGTGTGTGTGTGTGTGTGTGTGTGTGTGTGTGTGTGTGTGTGTGTGTGTGTGTGTGTGTGTGTGTGTGTGTGTGTGTGTGTGTGTGAGAGAGTCTGTCAGCTCTGAGCACAAAGCAGCCAGAGAGTAAATTAACCGGCACGTTGACCTCCCCCGTTAACATTGTGAATAAAACACTTGTATAAAAATGCCTAATGAGACTTGTTTGTCGTGCAACTGCTTTCTCATGATTACCGAGCAAAATGTTAGCGTGTGCCTGGTGAACATTAGTGCGTGTGCATTTGATAGAAGGTATCGATGGAAGTTAATGAATGAAACATTAGCCATACGACTGGATAGTTCCCCGTTTCGCTGTTCCTCGTCTGTGGTCAAGGATCTGGTTTCAGACACCTGCCGACTGTGGAGCCAAACGGTGCGCTTTTTGGCTCTGTTCGAATCTGCTGTTCTCATGAACGGCTGTTCTCGTTCTAAAAGGCAGTGGGAATGGATCTGAAGGAACAAAAGTCAGAAATTAGATGATTGCGGCTTGAAGGGATGCCTGTGTCATGGGCGCACAGCACGATGAGAACAAGCAGACAAGTGGAGATGATGATGCATCTCGACAGGACTGTGCCAGTGTAAGTAAGCTGTATCGTTAACTTGGTAACAAATAGCTGTGTGTGTAGATTTGTGTAACCTTGTTTTGAGCTTCAGCATAGCTGTGTCTCTAGACTCAAATCCTGGAAGATTTACTTTGACACATGTCAAAGCTTTAAACCTCTCAGCTTATTTCACATTAAATGGATATTTATATTTTTACTACGTGTCTATGGTCTGCTAACTTGTGATGGAATATTTGCCAGTTGCACAGTATAGGATGACACTGAATGAATAATACATGTGCATTGGGTAACTCAATGAGCACTGAAGTTACATCTGATGGAGTTGGTACTGCTTTCAGACACTGGGTCACGAGCTGAGGTGCCAAGTAAACCAGCCTCGTTTTTAGCTGGCACATATTTGAATCACTGGTAGCAGATCAAATAGATTTTGAACCATGCATTATTCAGAACCTCTGTCACTCATGCACTTGGGATTGATTATTCAGCCTACTGTAATAGAAGCAAGTTGACCTGCAGATACAGTACAGAGATAAGAGGAGGATGGTCTGCCCTGGAGAGCCGGCTTCACCCTCTTGTGCCCTTTCGTCCTGATCCTGAATCTTCATAGTGAACTGTTAATTGTTTTTGGTGTTCTTTTCCTATTATTTCAGCACCATTAAATCCATTCCCATAGTTTGCCCTTTTGTGTGATTGCTCTAAAGGGCAAGCAAAATGTGCTGTCCATTTGATGTACAGCTTTGAATGGCCATGACCGTGTTCCCCTGTCTGGCTGTAGATTGCAGATGTGTCAGTGGAGGTGGCAACGGTGGACCACACGCTGCAGAAGCTGCGCAGGAAGTACAGGAAAACTAG
Organism: Pelmatolapia mariae; assembly: GCF_036321145.2. Lineage (NCBI taxonomy): Eukaryota > Metazoa > Chordata > Actinopteri > Cichliformes > Cichlidae > Pelmatolapia > Pelmatolapia mariae. The sequence continues at coordinate 20,020,786 of NC_086235.1, read as the reverse complement.
ACGGAAGCCCAAAGGACTCAAGAGGCTGTGGCTCCGTCTGCTGAACATTCCACATATAGCTGTAATCGTCACAGCAGTAGTGTTCGTCGTGGTGGTGATCATGTGGTCGCTGCTGTGGGTCTTTATTTGTAAGTGGAAGTATTCTTATACTTTTATTTAAAAAACAAACAAACAAAAAAAACTAAAAAAAACTAAATGTTGCTCCTGAAAGATATTTAAAGGGACAGTTCACCACAGATTAAACTGTTTTCTCTTTGGGCCTCATCTGTAGTCAGGAAAGTGTGTGGCTGTCTCCCTGCTGAATTCATAATTTTAAATAATTACAAAAAAATGACGAGTCTATAACTGTGTATTGGTTTATTTAACAGTGAAAAATTGATGCAAGAGCATTTTGGAGCAGTTACAAATGAACAATCATTTTAGTGAGGGAGATAAGTATTTGATTCCCCCAGTGACCCAAGTTTGGGTCAAAGATTCATAAAAAAAAATAACATGCTAAAAAATAAATGTAAGAAACTCAGCATCACTGTGTCTTTTAAAAAGTCAGGACTTGGTTTCTTAAAACTACAGGAAAAATTGAGTTTTGCTCCACTATATTTGAAGGATGACACAAATAATACAGTAAAAAGGAAGTACGCGCTCTTTCAATTTTAAGGTTTTACCTATCATGTTAAATTAAACTAAATATAACCTCAGAGGAACTACATCAAACGACATGCTACAATGTGTTGGTATTCATTTAAGAAAAACTAAGCTAAAATGCAGGAGCTATATGTAAAAATCTAAGCACACCCCGTGGTTCAGCAGGCTGTATAACCACCTTTAGCAGCAATAACTTGAAGGAATCAATTTTCTGTATGGCTTTATCAGTCTCTCACACCACTGTGGAGGAAGTGGCCCACTCTTCTTTGTAATGTTGCTTCAGTTTGCTGACTTTTATTCATGCACAGCTCTTTTAAGGTTTCGCCACAGCATTTCTATCAGGTGTTCTGCTTCTGTGCGTCCGATCATTGTCCTGTTGCATGAAGTTCCTGTGGCCACGCACTGACTCTAAAACACTTACTACACAGATGAGTTCATGGTCAACTCGTTGACTGCAAGGTGCCCAAGTCCTGTAGCTCCAAAACAGGCCCAAATAATCAATCTTCCAGCACCACTGTGTTTAACAGATGCAATGACGTGTTTGTGCTGATATGCTGCATTTTGTTTTCGCCAAACATGGTGCTGTGCATTATGAACAAACATCTCCAGTTTGCTCTCGTCTGACCAAAGGTTATTGTGTTGTGTTCCAGACATCTTGTGGTTTGTTGAGATGCAACTTGGCAAAGCTAAGCTGTGCTGCCACGATTGCTTTAGAAAGAAAAAGCCTGAAAATCCTTCTAAACAGTCTGTTCATAATTAGATTGTTTTGAAGTTAGCATGTTAGCATGTTAACATGTTAGCTAAAGTTAATAGCATGTTAACTAAATGTTAATAGCATGCTAAATGTTAATATGTTAGCGTGTTAACATGCTAACCGAGGCCTGTAGAGCCTGAGATGTAGCTCTTGGGTTTTTACAGTTTCTCTAAGCACTGCACAGACCTGACCTTGGACTAAATTTGCTGTGTCGTCCACTTCTGGGAAGACTGAAAACTTTCCTGGTTTCTCTCTACAGAGAGATGCAATTCAAATTGTTTGGAAATGGCCAAACCCTTCCCAAGTTAATGAGCATCAGCAATTACTTCTCCAAGATCATTGATGTCTTTCCTCCTTGTTAACACACACTTACATGCATTTTAACCTAATTTTGTTTAAATAAATAATGACACTGTGTAATATGGCATATTTTATCATTCCTTTGAGGTTGGATAGATTTTAAGATTTGCTTAGGTCTGGATAATTTTTATTATTTGTTGATATGTAAAAAATTTCATGGTTTATTTATTTTTATTTTGTCATGAGTAGATCTCCAAAACTGGACAACTCACACTAAAACAATCTAGATGACAACAGGCCAGAGGAAAAATGAGTAAATTAGATTTTGAGGTGAACTGTCCATTAAATATCTTTGCAAAGTTCAGTGTTTAGATGCTGTGCATAAACGTTTAGCTAATTTCATTGGCAGCATGTTATTAAAATGTATTTTTGTAATGTAGTAGTTCGAAGGGGAAAAAAAGCTAAATTTGACCAGATTTCCTCAGTTCGCAGGGAAAGTAACAGTGGAGCATATTTCGCTGGGATGTTCCGTGTAGCCAATGTGGAGTTTATCCCAGAGTACCGGCAAGCAGAGTCGCATGAGTTTGTGTCCATGGCAAATAAAATACAGCACGTGGTAGGTGTCAGTGTAACCCTGCTGGTGAACTGCTGGTCTGTACTTCTCTGCTGTTGATTATTGGTGTCATTATTGGTGTCTTGCAGGTGAACAATGTGTACAAAATGTCCTCAGTTGCGAAACTCTACAAGCAAGCTGTCATTTCAGACCTCAGGTACTTTGGTGCTCCTTGTCATCATAAACTAAAACCAAACAAATCTGCTGTTTTTCATTTAGTTTTATGATTTTAAAGATGTTCTGTCAATCTGTTTTCCTCCCCAAGTAACAACAACAAGGGTGGCGTGTTGGTGCATTTCTGGATGGCTTTTGTGGTCCCTCGACTGAAGAGCTCAGAGATGTGTGAGGAGTGCTTAGCAGCCATTTTCAGAGATTCAGTCCACACCAGCCTGAACAGGTCCTCTGTAGGCTACCTGCTGGGTCTTCCAGTTGACATAGACTCCATCCTCATCAATGGTGCATTTGTGTGTTTCACCTGTAGTCTAATGCATATTTATCACTCTGAACCTTTGACTAAATTGACTATTCTGCTCTCTTGCAGGTGTTCAGCGTTCAGATTATTCATCCAACACAGCAGGTAAGAACTACTGAGGTGAATAACAAACATCCTGCATGTCTGCATTTTGTTTTCATGAGTTTTTTTTCTCTCTCCTTCCAGACTCTCAGTGTGTAGATAAGATGTATGCCAACCTTCCTGGGGTGATGGTCCCTTTAAGCGTCTTCTCGTCATGGGGCGGTATAAATTGCCATGTAAAGCTCACTGCAGTCCCTGGCTCTCTGATCCGCCTTACCATCACCTCATTTGTTATTGAGCCCAGTGACTGCGTGAACGATGCCCTCACTGTGTATGACGCTCTGCTGCCCATGAGAGGGCGCATTCTGCACAGGCGAGTCTGCACCAGAGTACAAGTTTGATTTACAGTATAGTTAAGATTCTCTAAAACAACACACAGAATTCCTGCAGATTTCTAAAGGTTTACCTGCATGTATTGCCCATTTTTAAATCCTAGTGGATTTTTAGTGGTATGATGATCAATACCACTTGGATGGCTTAGACTAAGCCTTTCCAATAACCCGTTTCTGCTTTTTGAGTCATTCCTCAGATGGCCTTAAAACATATCTATTCTTACTGTGGCCAGAAACTCCGTCTTAGTTTCATCTGTCCAGAGCACAATATTCCAGAGCATCTGACATTTACATATATATTCTAAGTATTTCTAAGTATTATAAGTATTTTTAACTCCACTGACAGACTCACAGCTACGTAGCACACAGCACGTTTTTTCAGATTGCTGACTACAATCCAGAGTTGCGCTGCAGCTCACGTACCTCTTCTCAGTCTTTTCAGGCATCCATCTTTTCAGATGTTTAAATAAGTCGGTCCCCACGTTTCACTTAAAGAAGTCCCAGTCATTGGCACTAAGACTACCAAGAATATTTATATACTCATAAATACAAATTTCACATGTGCTGATCTACATCTTTGTGCTGCAGCCTGTGTGAGCCGGTCTCCAGCGCCATCTCCATCGTTTCTACCTCCAATTTCATGCTGCTGTCCTTCAGAATGACCAACGGGAATAAAAATTTCAGAGGATACTTTGAGGCAATCGCTGAGGAAGGTATGAGACATTTACCTGCTCTGTCTTATAAACCAGTAGTTCTTGACAAACACGTTTTCTGAAAGCAAAGCATTGACATGAAATTAATATTTCAGTGAATTGTGTAGGATATGTATAATAAGTCTGCTTCTAAAGAATGATTTCTCAATAATATAATGTTCCAGCACCCAGATTTATGTAACATCTAGCATTAGCTTGGGAAACTATAACCCTCAGGCCTCTGTCACTCTCAGTTTGTATGTCTCAAATTGAGACCCAGTTGGAGCCTGGCATCAGAGATCGAATCTACAGCCCCTTCTACCCCAGCATGCTGCCCCCACAGTGCTCCTGTACCTGGAAATTTAAGGTAGACAAACAAGTGACATGCGAACACACGCACATTATTATTATTAGTTTTTGTTCATTGTGTGTTCTGTCATTTTATAACAGACCCAGAACTCCACTTTAGGAGTTGCACTGCGCTTCCACAACTATGTTCTGAAACCGAAGGACATGAATGGCTGTGACCAAGGCTGGTGGAAGGTGAATGAAGTCATGTACGTGGCTACACCTGATCACACTGAATTCAAATAAAAAGTTCCACTGCCTATTATTATTAGGTATTTTCAGTAGTCTACAGAGATGGATAGTCACCTCATGTACTGAATGTCCTGGATATTTTTAGACCATTCATTTTTATCATGACCATATTTGTCCCACATCCTGTGATGAGTTTTCTTGATGCTTGTTTTCCTTCCACAGTTACTGTGGAAGCTACGTGGGGCACGACACAGTTTTTCGGATTGCTGACTACAATCCAGAGGTGGAGTTTCGCTGCAGCTCACGTACCTCTGCTCAGCCTTTTCAGGCATCTTATAGCAGCTACAGTATGAACCAGCGTAAGCACAGCATAACTCGAGCCTGACTCACTGTGACCGCTAGGATGGGGTGCAGGAAATGCGTATTTCTGTGTATCTGTGTGCATGTGAACTAGAGATTGTTTATAAGAGGATTCTAAAAATGACAAAGTGAAAATGTTGGAAAACAAATATGGAAATTCATGTGAAAAAAAAGATAATCCTTTACTGTAGCTCTTGAAACTCTTGTAGCTCTTTTGTTGTTAATTGTCACTGAATTGCAGCCCCAGAGAAGTTTATTGTGTTGTGTTATATTGAGCCAGTGCAACAAAATGATAGAGATTTAGTTTTGTTTCTGTTTCTCTGCTCAACAGCCTGTCCAGAGAGCCATTTCTTGTGCAACACGGGACTGTGCGTGCAGAAGACTCGACTCTGCGATGGCCTGGATGATTGCCAGGATGAGAGTGACGAGGTCTTCTGCTGTAAGTTGTTTTCCAATTAACCATACATAGATTTTGTTTTTTTAAACAATGGGAATGTGATTCGGCTTTCATTCCTTGTCTGTTTAAAATAGCATCGTGAATTCCTGTTGAAACGTTACACTGTTCTTGATGTCTGGCATGTGGTTAAATGTGTTTATTTCCTTGAGGACTCAGTCCACACTTTAGAAAATGATGCATATTTTCACAGCAAGGCCCACGATGAGCTGCGGTGCCAATAGTCCCCTGCATCCTCTGCTAGTATGCAATGGAGTGACAGACTGCACGGATGGAGTCGATGAACTCAACTGCACTCAGGGTACGTGTCGTTTGCAACTTTATAAAATGAAACGTGCCTTTTAGCCACTAATAACTGAGACTTGTTTCATCAGAAACGACCTGCTCTGCAATCAGATATCAGTGCAAAAGCGGCTCCTGCATCCTGAAAAAGAACGCAAAGTGTGACGGACTCGATGACTGTCAGGATCGCAGTGATGAGGCCGACTGTGGTGAGTACTCCTCGATACGTGCCATGTGTACACATCGTATTTTTGTAGCATGCAACAATTACAGCTTGAGCTCTTGTAGATGACTCTACTCCCAACATGCGGTGTGATGTTGGGTTTGTATGAGACTACATTTGAACTCTTTCATAAACTGCATTCATTTTCAGTTTTTGTATAAATAGTTCATAATTATGCTCAAATAAATTCAAATTATAAAAAAAAAAAAAGGTTGAATTGTTGTGTCCGGCTTTTTTTTTTTTTTTTTTTAACCATCAGAACATCCAGTTCTGCGAGGATGAAGCTGCAATCACCCTGCCAAGTAGGAAACATTTTACACAATAAAGAGGTTTCCTACTCGGAAGGAAACCCCGACAGAGATTTTCTGATTTTGACTTCTTGTTAATTAAATTTGTTTGCGTTTTAGTAACATTATCACATCTAATACTGGAAATAGAAACAGTTTTGTGGTAGGAAATTGTTCCTGGATTATCCTTGGAGTGGCCACCTGAGTGCCTGAATAATAATAGTATAATTAATAAGCTTAAAACGTTTTATACTTACCAGGTTGAATTTCAGTGGCTTTTTATTCAGTTCACTTGAGTTTTAGAGCAGCAGCACGAGCAGTACATGCTGAACTGTAGATGTAAGGTGCCTTTAAAATGCTGTTGGCTCCACCTTTTATTATTTCCTCAGTTGTTTGCTTTGCTAACATCATAAGTGTTTGGCAAATAGATTGAGTGAAATAAAGCTGGTTCAACTCAATATAAGCTGTAATCACAAATATTTGCTTAAATTATATTTGCTTACCCTCTGATGTATCTGATTTTAATGACTGTGATTATGCTGCCACCACACTGCCAGATCTTTGCCAGATCTTTCATGAGAAAGCTGTCTTTTTTTCTAACCCTCTGGGCACTGAGCTGCAAACTTGCTGACCTGCAGCGCTGAGGTGACCCGTGGCTCTCTCTGTTTGCTGTTATTTTATCATGATGGGGTCTCAAGGTGGTGGGAACAGGTCTGCCTTTGATCACTCACTAACACTGGGCTTAGTACACACACACGTGCATCAAAGCTCTGAGTTTTAATAAGGTGGCAGCAGGACTGCCAGCCATGGTGATGAATCAGCATGTCAACATAGGTGATTATCGTGTGTGTGTGTGTGTGTGTGTGTAACTTGTGCCATGAGCTGTACACACTGATAAAGACATAGTGTGCACATGCATTTAAATGTGTGGCAGATCTTTGCATACACATAATAATATCAGATTCAGTAGTGCGGTTCTGTCACATAATGCAGTTAAATTTAACTGCATTATGTGACAGAACCACATGGGTTTAAATGGTAAAATACGCTCACAAACACTGTGGTCACCTTCAAAATCTAACAAGTGTAACAACAAACCCATCTCTATCACCCTCAGCTTGTGGTCGTCCCTCCCCATTGACCAGGGTGTTCACGTCAACTGGCTTGGAGCGTATCGTGGGTGGAGTAAACTCTGCAGAGGGGGAGTGGCCTTGGCAGGTCAGCCTCTATTTTGATGGTCACCTGTACTGCGGTGCTTCTGTCCTCTCCACTGATTGGCTCGTCTCAGCTGCTCACTGCTTCAACAAACAAAGGTCAGCCAAGCTCACTAGTATTCTTATGAACTATAAGTATTCTTTTAATTTAGTAATAACATTGCATCAATTACTCTGAGCAGCTGGTTTACTTGCAAGCCCACAGTTTTTCACAGGTTATAATCTGCCAAAGACCTCACATGATATCTTTAGATTAAAGATTATCAATTCATCAGCTCAACTCATCTTTCTTTTAGTGTGTAAGATCTAGTTTAATAAGTTCCAGTTTATACAACCTGCTTCTTTAATGTCACTGAACTTTGACCTCTGCCTCTGCAGGCTATCTGATCCACGTTACTGGAGAGCCCACCTCGGCATGCTGACACAAGGCAGTGCCAAGTACGTGGTGGAGATACAGCGGATCGTGGTGCACGAGTATTATAACGCTCAAATGTTTGACTACGACATCGCGCTGCTGCAGCTGAAGAAACCTTGGCCACCCTCCCTCAGCCCACTGGTCCAGCCTGTGTGCCTACCGCCCTCCTCCCACACCGTCACCGACAGCCACCGCTGTGTAGTGACTGGGTGGGGATACCGAACTGAGGATGGTAAGTACAAGCAAAGTCTGAGAAGTTTTACATCTGTCCATCTACTTTTTTTGTATCTGTTTATTTAAATTTAGGGTCCAAGGGGGCTGGAACCTACCCCAGCTGTCACTGGGTTAGAAGCTGTAAGATCCTCAAGATATATTTGGCAATAACAATTCCAAAAACACAAAATATTTAATTTTATCAATCTGGACACCACCTTTATTTTATTTTAGGGCAGTACTATAAGATGCAAATGATATTTAATGCTGAACTATTTGTTTTTTGACCTCAGAGACATAAACAATAAATGCATAAAATGTAGGCCCATTCTTAGGGGACTCATTTAAATTCAACTCTTTGTGAGGCAGTTACTGACAAATGAACATCTAATGCCTTCAACTGTTGATTGCATGCATGTCATGTTGCGAAGACGTAACGGTTTCCCAAGATGATCCAAAATATTTCAGATGCAAACAAATGAAGTTTTAAATAAAGATAAATAAATTATACATACATCTTGCAAAATACAAACAGAAATATGTAAAAGAAATCCCATAGAAGTAATACAAGCCTTTGATTTGTGTGTGTGTAAAGCAAAAACAACAACAACAAAAAAAGCCTGAGCTTAAGGCCTCAGTGAATAGGTGACGTTTGAACTGGTTTTTGAAAATCCCAAAGATGAGGCATTGTGGATTTGGGGGTGGTCAGAGTTAGTGGGGGCAGCAACAGGATGGTGTGGGGGATGGAGAGTAGGCTTTTGTGGACTACAAAGGTCTGAATGAGCAGTGGGGAGCAAGGGCTTGTAGAGATTTATAGATGACGATGAGGGTTTTATAGGAGATACCACTTGACCAGGAGTCAATAGAGGTGCACAAAGCTGAGGATGATGTGCAGCTGAGTTTTAAACATACTGCAGCTTATCCAGCACATTGTTAGGCAGGACAAGACATCATTGCAGTAGTCCATTTGGGAGGTGATGTGTTGTCTGATATGTGGTCCTCATCTCGCCGCTCTGCAGACACGGTGCTTTCCTTGGTGCTACAGAAAGCAGAGGTGTCTGTAATGAGTCAGACGGAGTGTAAGAAGCGATACGGAATCATCTCACCACGCATGCTGTGTGCTGGAGTCCCCTCAGGAGCGCAGGATGCCTGCAAGGTATGCTCCCATCCGACTGAAAAGACTCTTAAAGAAAAGACTCACATGCATTTCTGTGCACATTAGTGAGTGAATCATTGCAAGTTACTGTTGTGTACTCTTCGTATCTCAGGGAGATTCGGGTGGCCCTTTGTCATGTCAGGCACCAGGCGGGGGTCGCTGGTTCCTGATTGGGATTGTCAGCTGGGGGTCCGGTTGCGGCAGACCAAACCTACCCGGGGTCTACAGCAGGGTCACCAAGTTCACTTCTTGGATCTACAGCCATATCAGATGACACAATGAAACTCATCCATTCCCAGCACAATATTCCAAATAAAAACATCATTACTAGATACCTTGTGTCCTGTGTTGTGTATTTTTTTCATCCAATAATTAATAGTTTACTGATGTTATAAAGTGCCGTTAATCTCACGTACTGAATAAAAGCTCACAATAAGTCTTCGTACATTTTCAAACTGAACTAGGGTTTTATTTGCCAGATTTGTGATTGCAGTCTCCGTTTTTGTCCCCTAAAGATCATCCAAGGGCACAGCGGCCCAGCCCCAGTTGTAATACCTCACACGTTTCCCTCAAACACTCTTTTGTCCCACGGAGCTGAACTCCCACATACACAGCAAGGAAGTTTGCCCACAATATCTGTCGCACGGATGGTTGTGCGGATTGTACCCTTTCATAGTGCTCTCATTGTGCCCGCACTGCATTCTGGGGCTCCGTGTGACACCTGCCGCCAGGTTCAGGTAAATGGGAGGCGGTGAATGCCCGCTGCATCCGAGCCCCCTCGGGTCAGGTTTCGGTGTGGGGATTTTTTTCCCCCTTCTTTTTTTTTCCAGAGGAAGCGACAGCGGGGATTTCCTCTCTCTCCATCGTTTCTATGCCCGGGGTATTGTTGCATATCGCCTCTCCGGAGCTAAACGGGACAGTGCTATGTGGACTCTCCCCAAAAGCAAGATTTGTGAAGTGTACTGCGTCTCTGGGCATGGACACTCAGGCTACACTGCTGCACAGGTAAGCCATCAGCGCGTCTCTTTGAAACCTTTCTGCGAGAACTGTTTTTTCAGCATATTGTAACTCTTTTGCAAAGTCCGTCTGCTTGTTTCAACCCTTTTTTTTTCCAATACAAAAGGGCTGTATACTATTTAGAGTCCATCAGACTCTTACTTATGATTCCTCTTAAGTGTAAAATCTTGCTCTAGATGTCTCTGGGTCCCATTCTTATGAATGTCCATGTCAGAGTGGGCCACTTGATTGAGTTGCTGACACTGCACAGCCAGGCCGTGGGAAAGCAGACCACTCCAGCCACTCTTTGTCTGCTTCCCTGGGGGAAACCTGCCAAGTCCTTAAATGTCTTAGTAGATCTTTTAATCTGAAGGATGTTCTCCATTGCTCTCCGAAAATCAGCATCTGGCTCAGTCAAATGTTGTTCTACTGACTTTTTGGTATATAGATTTCATTTTCTTTACCATGAAAATAACAATTAGAAGCAATTTGAGACATAAAAACCTTGTATGATATTTGAGTCGTGTCCTTGTCTTTGAAAGGGAGAAGGGAACTTAAAGCCCACCCATTCACTGAGCCCCCCCACGAAGCCTGAGGAGCAGGCAGAAGAGAACGTGGAGGGGGTAAAAGCTCCAGTGTGTGATTCCTGGAGGAGATGGATGTTGGGTCTCTTGCCTTTCTTTCCCTTTATTGCAGCCATTGCACTGACACTCCACTACTTAACATGTGAGTACAGAGCTGCGGGAGATTTTTCTGGTCCATTCCTTTGGTGTTAAATGTTATTTATTTTGAGTCACATGGTGCACCTGTCTCAAATCTCCCCCTCCTGCTCCACAGCTCCGCCTTGCTCAGTGTTCTTTCTTGGAGGCAGCGTGGAGTTCCCAAACCTGAGCTTCTCCTCGGAGCTGGCTGACTCCACCTCTCCTCAGTTCCGCCTGCAGGCTCAGGCTTTGAACCATTATGTAAGTGGAACGGCAATCCTGTCTGTCACTGCCTCCCCTCTGAATGACACTTTAGAGTGCTGCTTGACCTTCCTGCCCCTGGGCTGAAGCTGATCTTGTTGTTGTTGCTCTGACTTTGATATCCTTCTCTACAACAGGTTACTGCTTCTTTTTATGTCGCACATTCAAAACACAGCCGCTCTCCTCCTCCTCCTCTGTCCTTGCTTTCTTATTTGTAGAGTTTCTCCTTATCTACTTCAGCCTCCCATCTCCGCTCTTTTTTTTCTGCACACCACTTTCTTCTGCCCCTTTCTCTTTCTCTCGCTGGTAGTGTTAAATGTAAAGCTGTAACAAGAGCTGGGCACAGTGTGTGTGCAGGTTCCTGAGACCCCCAGGGGACAGGGCCATTTCAGGGCTGAAGACAAGCCCAGTATTTGTGAGCCTAGCTAGCCTCAGGCAGCAAGAGTGAGAGGAAGAGCAGGCCCTCAATAAAAACGTTGTCTGTGTTGCTTTCACACAATCAGCTACTCTGTGCACCGGACACTACAGAGAGCAGGTGAACCTCTGTTTGATGCTGGGGTTAAGAGCTAGAGACAGGGCAGTAGGGTAATCTGGAATGACAGAAGGGCCGAGGGAGATATGATTAGATTTTTGGAGCAGAAGGTCAGGTATATAGCAGTGGATCTGACAGTAAATTGATAGGTGAAAATTCCCCCAAACACTGCAGTACCATAGTTTAACATCCCTGTAAGCAGCTGCAATGGCAATTTAGCTTCTTTGTTAAGTGGTCACAGTATCTCTGTGGCCATCTGTTCATTAAAGAACAGGTGAACTGAAGGCCAAGAGCCAATACCACCCAGTATCTTACCTCTACACAGCGGGCAGGTAGGGACACAAAGGAGCTCTGTGTGGCTCAGAGTCAGCACGCACACATGAAGAGTCTCATACACACACACAAGAACAAAGCATTTGCGCAACCAGGTGCGTTTTCATGTCACCTCAGTGGGAAAAACCATCTCGCGTGCAATTTATGATGTCACCCCCCCACACCTTTATTTTTTAAAACACAGTTCTCAGACCTCTACAAGTCCTCTCCGTGGAGCCCTTACCACGTACGCTCAGGAATTACTGCCTTCAGGTATGCTACACCTAAACAAAATCTGCTTGTGTGTTGCAACGGTTCTTGCATGCCAAGAACGTGCATGACAGCAGCACGCTGAGATCCAACCTCTGTGTGTGATAGTGAAGGAGCAGAAGGGCTCGCCGTCTTCTACTGGAGTAAATTCTCTGCCCCAGACAATGTTGCGATGGAAATTCAGACCTCCAGCCCAGAGAGGCTGCAGCGGCGGCTTCCCGGCAGCAACAAGATTCAGCGGGAAAGCCGCAACGAGCAGCGCTACTTTATGCAGCAAGATGATGACATACTTCAATTACTGGGTAGATACAGTACTTTTACGGCAAAATGATTTTCTTTTAAACAGAAATAACTTAGTTAGACTTTCATAAATGCCTAATTATGTACCCAAGTTTTAGATTTTTGATGCTTGATTTGTTTCTTTTTAGGTTTGGACCCTGACGACTTTGATCCAGATGAAAGATCTGACAAAATCAAAAATCCAAATAGTATCCAGGGCGGGAAATGGCAGCTTGGCTTCCAAGGTGAGGACAGTACTCTTCTGGCTTGACACTTTAAAACTCCTAAGTCTGTTTTGGTGAGTCAAACATTTCTGAGAACTCCATGCTTTTCCATGCAAGTACACAGAAAACCAGAAGGGGCAGAACACAAGTGCAGACATCAGATACGACACTGATTAATTCAGACAAAGCAGGAAAGGTGGAGTTGCTTTGTAAAGGAGCTTAAAAATGTGCACTAACTGTATAAATAGTATGCTTTGCTCTTCTGTGTAAGTGTGTGTGTGAGAGAGATCTAATCTGACTCACAACATCAGCATCATTATCATTTCCACTGTCTAGCCATGTCCTTTGACCTCTATGCCAAATATGGTAACAACCGCACCCTGAGCCTTGTGAGTCCCAAGAAGCCATACTACCAGTGGAGACTTCGTGTGCCATCGGGTCACGTGGTTCGATTGGTCGTCCTCACCCTTCATGGCGCCACACCAGGAAGCTGCACCGCTCACAAGCTCTCTGCATATGACTTCTTACTTCCTTTACAGAACAAGATAATTGCCAGGTAAAGAGCATTTTATGAACTTTGATATTTGTGTACACGCAGTAGTAACTGATAAGTAACATTTATTTTTATTCATTTAACTTGGTTCCGTCTCTAAAAATGATGCGCGTGACTGCCGCAGGTGGTGTGGGCTGCCTATTTCAGGCTCATCTCCGGTTATGAAGCTGACATCCTCTGGGAATGTGATGCTAGTCACGTTCTCTTTCAGCAGACAGAGGGATGGAGCCATCTTTAAAGCTTACTTCCAGGCCATCCCAAAAGCAGGTTTGAGTGCTCTCACACAGACATATAAAAATCTAATTTCATTTTGAATTGCATACGTAATTACATACGTGTGTACTTTGTGCACTTATCTGCGTCACCATCTTCCTGGGCAGGTTGTGGAGGGTCAATTTCCTCCTGGAATGGCTCTATTTCCTCACCCTACTACCCTTCCTATTATCCTCCGAATATAGACTGCATTTGGACACTGAGGGTGAGCTACATAAAAATGTTTGTGTACATACACAGAGTGTGTGCACGTGTTAGGAAACAATGGAATATTCTTCTGTAGCCTGTTGACATTCCAGCATCGCAATACTTTCCTTAATCATCTCTGGTTACTTCCTCAGGTGCCATTACCAGGATACCTGATCTCCATAACTATTGTGACAATGGACATTCAGGATTCTCCATCATCAGATGGCTGTGAGAAGGACTGGCTGGACATCGGAGGAGTGAAGTGAGTTGATTATAACTCCTGGTGTGTTTTATCTCCATGTTATTGCACATGCTTAAGGGTTGAAAGTGAAACTCCTCGTTTTACTGTATCTCCAGACTGTGCAATCCAGTGTCAGACAGCGGCAAAAAGCGAGTCTACTCCTCTCCTCTCACCCTCCACTTCCACTCTGATGAATCTCTCACCAACAAGGGCTTCTACTTGCTATACCGAGCCTTCGCCCCAGAGGGCAGTAAGTGAAACTGAATGCTTTCACTATAGTGTAGATATTACTCTTTATTTCTTAGAGCTGTAGATCCCTACTAAGGCTGTAATTAAGTTATTATTGTCCAGATTTACACTGGGCTTTCCTTCACTATCATAAAAATTCCTTAGTTGTAAATATCTGAAGTGGTCCTGATTGCATAATGTAAAATTTAGTTTCATCCCCTGTAAACTCCTGAAAAATTCCCATCTTTTGTTACTGCACACAGTGTTATTTCATTATCATATGGTTGGTTTGAGTTATTCCTCTAATTTATGTTTTTGTGGTTTTTTAAAATTTCTTTGCTGTCTATCATAAGCGTGCCCTCGCCAGTTTCGCTGTGGAGATAGTCGCTGCATCCCTCTGAAGAAGGTGTGCGATGGAGTAAAGGACTGCTCAGACGGACGGGACGAGGCTAAATGCTGTAAGTATTGTTGCCTAAGTCCTGTGCGCTGTCCTCACACGCTTAATCTTGTATTCTTTGTGTTGGGATCTCTGGTATGAATTATGTTTATACATCTTGATGCAGATATAGACACAAACCCTGGCTTAGACCCACATTTATTTGTGCTCTGTATCAAACCTTTAGCATCCTGCAAGCCAGGGGAACTGTTGTGTGGGAACAACCAGTGCAAACCTCAAAGCCAGTGTGTCAGTCAGAGCATTTGTGCGGACAGCAGTGAGGAGGGCAGCTGTGGTGAGCAGAAAACACCGCCGCTCTTTTAATACCTTCACATGTCAGTGTTTGGTTCCGTCATGTGTTTCATGCTGCCTTCTGTTTGCTTTTCAGGGGGTAAATGTTACCACGTCTGTCCCAACAAGGTGTGTTTGTCTAAGTCGTCTGTGTGTGATGGTGTCATTGACTGCAAAGACCGCAGCGATGAGCTCAACTGCACCAGAGCATGTGAGAGCTTATGATGTCACAGTTATGGTTTAGTGCAACAGTGTGCTCTTAAAAAAATAACATTATGACATTTGTTCTCTTTAGATGTTAAAGGCTGCTCCTCATCCTCCTACAAATGTGCCAATGGGAAGTGTGTCAGTAAGGTCAACCCGGAGTGTGACGGCGTTAAAGACTGCTACGATGGCTCTGATGAGCTGCGTTGTGGTACAGTAATTGCTCAAGTACCGCACCTCATACCTCTGTACTTGCTCATTAAAATACAGGCTCTAACATCTTCATATGTGTTCCTTATCTATTCCTCAGGCTGTGGAACCAGGCCCAAAAAACGCACCAAGATAGTGGGAGGGAGTGACGCCGTAGCTGGGTCATGGCCATGGCAGGTCAGCCTCCAGATGGATCGCTACGGGCATGTCTGTGGAGCCACGCTGGTCTCAAACCGCTGGCTTATCTCTGCTGCTCATTGTTTCCAGGACTCTGACGCCATTAAGTAAGAAAACTACAGGGAACCTTATGTAGATGATTCATATATAAGCACTTTATTTAAGCGCAGTGTTTCCTAGATACTCAGATGCACGTGCGTGGCGTGCATACATGGGAATGCGTGTGATGACGACAGGAAACCAAGGAGCAGCCACCAGACCGATCCGCCGCATCCTCCTCCACCCACAGTATGACCAGTTCACGTCTGATTATGACATCGCCCTCCTCGAGCTCAGCGCACCTGTTTTTTTCAGTGACTTGGTGCAGCCTGTGTGCGTCCCCGCCTCCTCTCACACTTTCACCACGGGGACCAGCTGCTATGTCACAGGTTGGGGAGTTCTTATGGAGGATGGTAAGCACTCATTATTGAATAAAAATATGCAAATTTTGCTTAATTTTACTGGAAACTTTGACCGTTTCTGTGGATTGTAGGTGAATTAGCCTCTCGCCTACAAGAGGCCTCGGTGAAGATCATAAATAGAAGCACCTGCAACAAGCTGTACGATGACGCCGTCACTCCCAGGATGCTGTGTGCTGGGAATCTGCAGGGAGGTGTGGATGCATGTCAAGTGAGTGTGTATGGATTTTATGGAAAACATTGCACTGGTTTCTTAAGAAATTTCAAAACTTTCCTTTTAGTCTTAACCACAAATGGTTTAAGATACTTTCTTGGAGTATTTCCAAGAAATCTAATCTAAACCACACAAGAGAAATTTACTTTTTCAGTGTCTTTTTGCTCATCACATGCTGCTTCCTATGATTTCTTGTGTAAAGAATCCTCTATTTAGCCAACTAACCACTTCTGGCGTGAAAACAAATAAAATTGTGCTCACGAGATAGAAATAGTAGAGAACTGGTTTCACTAAAGTAGACCTAGGGTAGTTATTTTTCAGATGCCTTATCTAACAGCGTTCCTCATGTTATCATCAGATAATCAGTGCAGATAATCATTTAGTCTCTGCAGAAAGTGCTACACAGCTGTCAGGGTTTTACAGGAACTTTCATGTTTGTGGTGAGTGTCACAATTTCACCTCCACAATTTTAGAAGTCTAAGCATTTTTGTACACACACACAACAAAGTCCATGTGTTTAAATTGCCAACAGCATACATACATTTTTCTGTAAAAACTTTATTATTGTGTTTTACGAATAATGACAGTAATTTCAGCAAACGCTAACATGAGCTGAAGTTTAGTTTGTTGATTCAGGCTGTTCATATATATGGAGATTCTAAATATCACATTACAGTTTGCATCCAAATATCATGTCACATTTGACCTCTGACCTCACTTTTACATTTCATATCTGCCTTTCTTTCAAGTTGACCCTAAAATGTGTGACATCTTTAAAGAAAGTGTTGGCAACAGAAGAAGACTGAGCTCCCTAGTTGGTTAAAAATATACTGAAGTTTAATATAATAGAATAAACTTAAGTTTTTCATGTCCTTTTATTTAGAAATCAATGCCTATTATCCATTACTTACTCATCCATAACGTTTGTGGAATCTTTTATGCTACTCTTACCTGATTTTCACTTCATTACAAACTTCTTTTTTATCTGAAAATCATCAAAGATCAAATAAAATAATAGATACAGCAGATCTGAGCTTCACTGTGGTGCTTTTTAAACTGGGCTGTTTAAAGGGTCGTTTCACCTAAAATTCCTAATAATGGCTGTCTTCTCAAAAAGCTTGAGCGACAGACTTTCAGGCTCAGTCTGTTTGAGACAGGAAGTAACTTATAGTAGGGAGCTTGGTTAGCACTGTGCTATAACTCATAAAACAGCTGCATCAATACCCGAAATACCCGATGTTTGTGAATATTTAGTTAGCCACTTATCTGGTAAAGTAAATCTAAGAGTGTCAATGTTGCTGCTAATGTTTGTGACAGCATCAACAGCTAGTTACCATCCTCTGTGTTGTCTAATCCTCGGGTGTTGAAGCTTAAAAGTTATGAGTAGATATAAAACGCCCTGGAGGAATTTTTGACTGCTTCCTCTTTATGATCTTATGTTTGTGTCTACATGCTTATCGGTGTGTGTGTCCTCAGGGTGACTCTGGGGGTCCATTAGTGTGTCTGGAGCGAGGCAGGCGGTGGTTCCTTGCGGGGATCGTGAGCTGGGGCGAGGGCTGTGCCAGACAGAACCGCCCCGGCGTCTACACGCAGGTGGTCAAATTCACCGACTGGATTCGTCAGCAGACCAAAGGACAGGTCTGACCAATCAAACGTCTTACTCACGTGAACTACACGACAGAGCTAACGCACAGGAAGGAGGTTTCAGACCTGAAGTCTGTCTTCAGATTGTCGTCATGACGGATGGCAACACAATGAGTCAGTTTTTGGCAGTGTGTCCAAGGCATTGGGCCAGTGGGGGCATCATCCCTGTTCCAAACCTTCCTGCTTCCTCATATTCCTCAAACAACGGCAGCAATGTTGCATGGACAAAAAAGAAAACAAAAATCTGATCTTAAGCTGATTATCGATTCACTTGTTTTGGCTTGCTGCATTTAAACGCTAACACTGGAATCCAAGACAAACAATGTCACTCAAGAAACTAGTCCAGCTACATAAATTGCACTGCTCACTCTAGAGCTGTGGAAGGCTCTACAGCCTGCAACTTGCTTTATGAATTACACTCCCAAGCTCCCATCAAGAGGCTGTTTTTTGTTTTTTGTTTTTTTTTTACATTTGGTGAAGTTCCCTGTAAAAGTCTTCACATTTGGCACCAAACACCAGCCTGTCGCAATCACACAGGCTGGTACGCATCAGGTTTCAGAGCAGATCTGAGGTGGGCTACATTATCCTGTGCGTGTAAATGTTGCCAATTACTTCCTGTTTTTCCATTCACAGCTACATTGTTCACTGCAGAAACAAACCATGTCCTGTGCTGCATGCAGTCTTATTGTGAAAAGAGTTCTTTCTTGAACAATACATGTAACCCTGTATTTTTGTACTCATTTGCATTACCCCGTGTACTGTATGCTACTGGATGTGTTCACAGCTCACTCTGAGTTTAAGAGTTGTTCTTGTACTGTATATGTACGTCTGTGCATTTGTATATCACACAGTCATAGCTTTATGTGCGGTATATGTTGTAACTGTAGATAAGAGAGCAGTCCATCCATAGTAGGTGCTTTTCAGTTTTACTGTGATTTAATTTATCTTAACGGTGCCACTTTTATACTTTATGTCCTATTAAAAAGCCTCCACATTAAACCTGAGGACCCAGTAAGATTACCATTACCAGACCTAAGTGAGCCTTTCTATGCAGACACTTAAGGGTTTGGTCCATTTCTCCATCCTCATTCAGCTCACCCCACCACCCAGTGGACAAGCTGTGCCATTACAATGTACCATGTACAATATCCCCTGAAGAAATGAAGAATAAAAAAACTGCAATTTACATCATTGTTAAATAATTCATTTCCCTTTATATTAAAGACACATTATCAATGCAGAACCATCGTTTTGCTTTGTTTTTTGTATGTCTTAAAACATAATTGTCTGTATTTGCTTTGCTATTAAGATAAATCAATGAAATTTGCTGTTTCAGTCCCCTGAATTTCATTTCGAACATTCCTGTTGCTTCAGAAATAGTTAATTTCTTTTGTTTTTGTTTTTGTTTGTTTGTTTTTTACTGAAAGGCACCTGTACTACAGTTTGAAGGAAACGTGAGTGACTTTCCTTTAGTGGTGAGACCAGATTTGCTCCAGTAGTGGAATGTTTGGCATCTTGCGCGGAGCACGTTTTTTTTTTGTTTTTTTTTTTAAATGTCGATCAGTTCACTATTCGTTTGCCAATGCCTACGTGCTGATCATCCCGTTTACCAGCCCTGGGTACTGACAAGATATACGCAAGCGGCTGATCAGTGCGCATCATCTCCAGTGAAGCGTAAACGTCCCGATGGAAAATAGCGCATGTAGACTCTTTGCTTAGGAACAAAAAGTGAATGTCCAATCCGAAGTGTGAAAAATCTGAGGAAACAGAGTTTTGTTTTTTCTTATATTAGAAAAATATAACATTTAGCAGGTTTTACTACAAGGGACAGCTGAAATGGGACCGCTGTTGCGCGCGCTGGGTGTGTCACTGGACGTAACGGAAGCCGTCTATCCGGTGGGTGCACTGTGGGAACAGTATAAAGCCGCACCACAATCCGAAACGATGGGAAAAAGTTGCACTGGAGCTCAAGCGCGGTGTCCTGTTGCGTGATCTCCCGCAGCTAAACTCAGGAAACTGTCTCCCATTCGGTGACCCTCAGCTCAGAGCGCAGCAGTCAACCGCGCTGTGCTGCGTTTGTAGTCCCGTGGAGAGAAAAAAAAAAGAAGAAGGGGGGGAAAAGGAGCCACAGCAGGAATACAACTTTTTTCATGCGTTATTTTATTTGAAAGCGCAAAGCTGCTTCGGAGTCTCCAGACATGATGAATTTTATTCTCATCTCCGTGCTGTGTGGATTTTATGGTGTTCTAGCAAAAGGTAAGTAACGGGGTCAGTTTTGCGGATGTTACGGGCGCACAGAGTGCGTGCCGCAAGGATAACTGCTAATTTACACAGACCTGCGCTAATTTACTCCAGTCCAGGAAACTTGTTTGTAATAGTTAGTTAATTAGAGCCAAAATCCGACGCTGTGAATCAACGTGGAAACGTTTGTAGCATGCGGTATTTTATGTCTGACTTCATGATCGTTATTTCTTGTAAACCTGACGCTCGGATAACAAAAAGAAGTATTTCAACTAATCAAGGTAGAAAACAACAGACGGACAGCTAATCCCCCTTAATTATTGCGCTGCTGCTCCTCATTTATCGGCTTGTTGTGTCGCCGCTGTGGCTGCGTGTCTGAAGCTGTAAACCTCCCTCCTTTTGCGCTGAGGATGATAAGCGCCATATCCCACCCGGACACTTGTTTGGATAACCGGGACCCCTGTGGCCCGGCTCCTTGCGCGCATGGCCCCTGCTGAATGGATGCGCGCAGGCGTTGTTTCCTGAAGCTAGTGAGCTTGTCAATAATATAAATGGATGAGGGGTCAAAAAGTCCTCTGAGCAGGAACCGATGTGAATTTGTGCTCATTGCTCAAACAGCCGATAGGTTGCATTCATGGAGTCCAGTGGAAGCAGTTCAAGGAATAAAAGATGACGCTTCTACAGGTGCAAAATAGAATAGAATAGAATCACCCTTTATTGTCATTGTACATGTTCAGCGAAACTGGCATATCAAATCGTGCGTTACATTAAGAACTTGATCCGGGACATGGCATTTTTAAAAAGTTTTAATTTAATTTAATTTAATTGTTTTATTTTGCATACGGTAAGTTTTAAAAGATGTCCTACACGTGTAACGACTTATTACATCACTAGTTATCCTCGACTGTTCATGTGCTATTACTCTTTAAAATTGTGTTTTTTCATTTTTCAAATGCATCATGGCGTTTGTTTTAAATCTGTCACTGAAACAAAAACTCCACCAATTATTTCCTGCTGGATGACAAGTAAAACACGCACATACATGCATACCTGTACTTAATCCATATGTACATATATAGCAGTGTAATACAGAGAAAGGAAGAAGTATAAAAAAATGTTCTGCATCACTATTTATTCAACTGAATGTGACAAATAACGTGAATCAGTCCATAATAACTTCAGAAAATACATAATAATAATGATTAATACATAATATAAAATATAATGCATAATCAGCCATTCTGAAAAACACCTTCTTACACAGAACAAACTAAATTCTTCATTTATTCACACCCCACTGTCACTGTTACCTTTAATACAATATATTAATCAGAATTATTGGAGAGACTATTCTAGACTGGACCTCTCTATATCTGTTAGTATTTTAAAATTGATAATAAAATCATATGATCACATTTCACTACAGGTAAACAAATTCTTCATGTCGGCTGATTGTCTAGAAATCTTCATGCTCCTGAGATTTATTGCAGTGATGTAAATTTCAGCTCAAAGAGTTTACTATGTCCTCATTAATTTGTCTGAATTTCACCTTAGTATGCATCTGCATGTTTCTGTTCATGGCACCTGAAATATTTCATTGCCCTCAGGTGTTTGTTTTAGATTTCCTGGTACGTCAGTGAAAGGGATTTTTACAAGTAATGAGCTGTTGTGGAAACTAACCACAGTAATTCCCGGTAACAATGATGTTGTAGTTAGGATTGCGAAATGCTTTCCTTTACCTAATAACACAGAAAGTGTGCTAATTAGACACTTGTTTAAAAAGCTTGTTGAAAAGCTGGAGGAGATCCTTGACTTCCCCCTCCATCTTCCATTCTCCTGCCTGTGTGTGTGTATTTGCTGCCTCCTGTGAAACCCAAGGAAGTAGCATAGGAAGTGTTAGCAGTATGAGTAATACTAGATACTGTGCTCAATGGGGGATCCACTGGGAACAATGATGCTGACAATGAAAGGCAATAATGGATTTAAGTGATAAATTCGCTAACTGCCCTAGCAGCAGTTTAACTGCTCACAGATCAGTGGAGGTGGTTCTTTATGAGCTGCTGTGCGAGGAGCAGTCCGAGTGAAGGACGGGCTTCCCTGAATGATGTTTCCTCTGTTGTTTTGAGGAAGGAAGGGTGGACAGTCTTTATCTCTCATTAATAAACCTCAGCGATGAAGTGGAGAAATGCCTTTATTTGATAAACAAGAGGGACACTGCTTACGCATTTCCACAAAACTTCTTAAGTGGGTTTAGCGAGGAGATGTGAGCAGGGTCAGAGATGCTGATGGAGGACGTGCTGTGGAGGTGGGAATCACCCAGACTGGTTGGCATACCTTACAGGAAGTGTGTTATATTTCAGGATTTCCCTAAAAGTGATTGAAAAGGGGTTTTCACTATGTACGTCCCAACCACATGGACACTTGTCTCTACACCTGAATTAAGCAGTTAAGCAGAGTCTACAAACTCAGTCCAGATGTACCCTTTTCACTTTGACATTTATAACTTCTCCTTGACCTCTAACCTCTCTGGAGAGGTCCATAGGTTAATAGATACTTGCTATGAGACAAACCACGCTACAGGTCATTAGGTATTGAACTGTTTCTATAAATTTGCTCATCCTTTCCGCGCTCTGACCTCTGCAGATAAAGATCAGAAGGGGAGGTTCAATGTCCCTCTCCTGGATGTCAAAACTCGGCAGCTGGTTCTGGATGCTAACCAGATGCTAACGCTCAACTGCAGGTGAGTTTCAGGTAGAGGCGGAAACATCGTGATTTAAAATCTTTAATTCAATTTTTCAGTAAAGATGGTGGTAAAAGTGTAACTTCCAGGAGGAAAAAAGCCTTTTAAAACGTGCATGCGGTGTTTATGTGCTGATAGCCACTGAAATTAAAGTCAGTTTGGATAACGTTATTAACTAACTGCCCAAAATAAGTATCCAGAATTGTTTTCGGATGGGTGCCTGCTGCTAAGACTTAGAAGGATTTTGGTAGAGAGATCTGAGCCAGGCATCCGTAGTTTGGATAAAGGGGCTGAACCTGGGTTGGGATTGAATGAGACAGTCACCATGACTGATATCTGGTTAAAGAAGTCTCTTAATGAAGGCACAGAATTACGAAAACTCTTAAATAAACACTAGAACTCCATTGAATAAAAATAAACCATCAGTTGTTGTGCAAGCACCTTACATCTTTTTCCACCTACTTCTTGTTCCTCATTCTTTCCTCTCCAGTTTGTGCATCTCATACAGCAGCTTAAAAGCATGAGTCAGTTTTTCCATTGAAACAATTTCTTCAACATTTACTAGTGATCCTTTTTCTAAATAAATTACAAGCGCCTATTATTACATGTTATTGCATGCTTACCACATGGAGCTAAAACAGAATGAGATTGTAATGTATTATAAGTCCATTAGAGTCCAATATATATCTTCATCTTCCACACACATGTTGAAATCATCTTTGGATAAAGGGATACAGTTACAGTGATGTAAGCTGTAGAGGGTTACCAACTCGCTGTAACTGTTGACCAGGGGTCGCTGGCAGCTGAGCTGGACGTTCCCAGCAGGCTTGGACAGAGATCAGGTGGAAGTGAGTGAATCTCGCTGTGGAAGGACGAGCAAGCATTACTGCAGCCAGGTGAAAGTCAGCAGCATCCAGGCCCAGCACACCGGCCTGTTCCGCTGCAGGTACCAGGACAAACCCCATAAACAGACATCCATCTACGTTTATGTCACAGGTAAGACACTGCTACCCCGGGCACTTTTTTCTTTTCTGCGTTATTTTTTTTTAAATAGCTGTTTTTAGCCCACTCATTGAGAAGCCCTTCACTCATTCACCCTGCCATGTGTATTGTTTGTAATGTCAGGTTAAACAGGATGCAGTGGGCGCTAAATACAGACCAATGCCAGTGAGCCAATTATATCTAAACACTGTTTGTCCTAACAACACATCCTTCTAGATGACTCTGGCACAGTTTCACTGCCCTCCTCCCCTGCCTCCCCCTTTTCTCATCCCTGGCCTACCTCCTTTTTGTCTATATATAAATTCTTCTTCTTTTTTTTTCTTTTTTTTTTACTTTCGTTTACGTGCTACTTCGAGGCCAGGAATAGCCCAGCTGCTGAAAGGCTCAGGCCCGGGCAGAGTTTCCCAGGGCATCAGCCTTATCTGCTCTGCTCAGCCTTGCTTGAAGCATCCTGTGCTATGGGAAGGAGGGGAAGGGCTCGAAGGGGGTGTGCTGGGAGGGAATGTCGCTGTGTCTCTACAAGGTGGCGGCAGGGTAGTGTGTGGAAGTGTGTGTGTTTGTGTGTGTGTGTGTGTGTGTGAAGAGCTGAGAAGGATAAGATGAAGGGCAGTAGCTCAGTGGTATCCAGGGGCAGAGGAGGCATGATGTCTGCCCAGCCAGCTCCTCCCTGTCCTGGAAGGTGACGCTGCTCAGTCTGCGCAATTATGAGGCAGAGTTGGGCTGGAAGCCAGGGTCACAGGGCACATTACTGTTTAGCCAACAGGACCCTCGGGAGCCATCAATCGCTCAGGTCACCATGTCCATTAAGAGTCAGACTTGGCCTGCGGCTCTGCTCAGACATTTGCCTCCCTCCCCGACTTCTCTATTAGGAATCAAAGCAGAAGAAGGAAGCCTCCAGTCTACTAGTCCTTGGGGTACTTTTGTTTGAATGTTCAGAGATTTGCTTTCCTTGAATAACACCCTATGGTCACAAACAATACAGCGAGCAACACCCACACCTTTGAATGGCACAGCGCTTTTACAGTAGTCGAGCCGAGAGGAGAAAACACAGAGAAGCCGTTTGATTGCCTCCAAACAATCTGAGTGTTTATCGTTGACTACAGACAGTCATTTGCTGAATGGGTATTCAGTGAATGTTTAGGAGTGTGTCTGTTTGCTTTTGTTTGTTGTTGTTGAGACTGATATTGGAAGTGTGTTTGTGTGTGTGGGTGTGTCTTGTGCAAAGAGGCAGTTTCTATATGTGTGCATGACTTTAAAAGTTGGCCCAAAATGATGAAAGGGATCTAAAAATGTGGAAACAGCAAGAGGAGTGATGCAACTGCTTGTTTGGAAATTTATTTACGGGCCTGTCTTTCACTTTATACATGCATCATTAATGGGACCAGAATGCAATATGAAGTGAATGCTAGCCAGTCAAGAACAAAACCAGGAGCAAAAGGTCCAGATTTTCTGCTAGATTTAACAGACAGGTAGCCACAAAGGAGCCACTCTGCTAATGCATAATTTTAACCTTAACTCCCCCAATATTTTTTTAACATATCATATATCTGTAAGAAAGACTCTTTATTCATGCATTTATTTTACACACTTAATATTGTACAATATGTATCCCTGACCGCAGTGTTTGGGTTTCAGACAGCCAGCAGCTATTCGTGGAGGGTGCAAATATGAGCCCAGACGTGTTGTACATGAAGGAAAAGGAGCCACTGGTCATCCCCTGCCGGGTCACCAGCCCCAACGTCACCACAGAACTAGTAAAGGTTTGTGCAGGAGATGTGTTTTATCTATCAAGTGACTGAACACCTTTTAAATTTAATGCACTGTGCATGGGTGCGGAGACCTGCTCTGCATCACGATCCATGTTCTGATTGTGTTTGGGCACTCGTGTCACACTTTGTACTTCTTCGCTCAATCGCTCACGTTCCGCTCTCTGCACATCATCGTTGCTTTGCCCAGTTTTTTCCATCAGGCCTCACATATGCACGCGATACAGTGTTCACTCATGTCTCCCTGTCCAGATCATTCGCCACATTGTTCTTATCTTGGCAGCCATTGCACTGTGGCGTGTGTGTCCGTTTGTTTGTGTCCGTCTGCGGATATGTGTGAAAGTGTGTGCGGATATGTTTGTGAGTGTTGGCGCTCGAGTGCTGAGTGAGGGGGAGAGCAGACAGAGTAAAAGTGCAAAGCGAAACTATTTGCGGGTTAATCAAACGTGATTCCCTGCTCATGTCTTTAACAAGCTCTACCTGTTTTTGAGGATTTTTACTGGGAACCACTGTTGGCACTGTTTTTACCTCTGGAGACAGGACATGGGGTCTGGAGTGCCCCACTGGCCACTGGCCAGCACCACTTCCCACATCTCACCCTCTACATCTTGTAGTAGGAACACTGGCTGCCAACTTCCTCCAACTGATGCTTTAAACAGCTGGACAGCCTGGTGGAGGAAGCAGAGGTAGCTACTGTTGGCCCCAATAGATCAAAGTAGAGTCTATTCTCTTTAATCAGGAGCATTCGTCATTAAAATGACGGTTTGTGCGTCACTATTGGAAAATGATATCTACAGTCAACAAGTTATAAAACATACAGTACTGGCTCAGGTCGAGACAGTGAAAGAAGGCTAAGTAAGTGTTGGTTATTCTGCTTTTGGATGCACAAAACAGAAAGAATACATTGAAGAGTAAAGGCAAACTCAGCAGTTTAGTACTGCAATTACAGTAAAGAAAGTGTGTAAAATTAGGCCAGCAGCAGCAGCATGGATTTATCTTTTTTTAAGTCAACTACATCTTTCATCATGCAAATTTCATGTTCATCCATCCACTCTTTGTTAAGCCCTTTAATTTCCCTCCATCTGCATTTGTGGAGGTCAGTGGCTGAAGCAGACTTTAATGCCAAAGTAAGAAATAGTTCTTTAGATATTCTCTGTTTGGACCAGCACACCCAAAGCACTGACACGTTAACAAAAGAACATGAGAAATATGAAGGAATTTTAGATTCTTGTGATTTAGATCACAGGAAGTCCAAAAAATTGGACAAACTAAGCCGTGCATGTCACATCCACATTCTTCCTGCCTCCATCTCAGTGCTTGGATCAGCTAAGGTAATTATTCTAAAAATAGCTGTCCTCTTCTTCCTTGATATCCCTCCTCTTCCCCTCCGGTTTCTGGTTGTAACCTGGAACCCACTCGCTGTCACTGGAGTGTTTTTTTCCTGGAAGGACTTTGCACTTTGCCTGCTTGTCTAGTATGACCCTTCTCGAGAAGAACAATGCGCAGGAGGTTCTGCTCTCTCGCTCTAGCCGTGAAAGTGACCGGGAGGTGCGGGATCACGGGGTCGACCAGGGGTTCCAGTCAAAATGTCTATATCCTGTAGTAACAGGATGCGAGGAGATGGACTGGAGTCACGTTTTTCATATCCTGCCAGACTCTTTTGCTCCTCCCCTTTTCCCTCCACTTTTTTCTTCATTTTCACCGATTCTCAGCATAGGCATTGGAGTAAGAATGGCACACAGGGTGCTAGAGCTCACGGGCTGGGTGTCATTGAGTTCAGAAGAGGAAGAAGTGAGGAAGTATCTATTTTAAAGGCCTGGGACAGGAGAAGGAAGAGCTCAGTGCTGTCTCGGGGGGGGGGGGGTCACATCACTCTGGGAGGGGGATATCAACCAGTTCACATCAGGGGTGCACGAGAGGGGGAAACTGTTTGTGTGTGATGCTGGTGGAGGAGGGCTCTACCTGTTCCCTCGGGAGAGGGTGGGAGGCTTCCACCATGTCACAGAAACTCTAGTAAACATTTCCTTGTAGCGACTTCCAAGAAAACAACAAGGTTGTTCAGTTATACAAGGTAGGCAAGAATCATAAAACAAACACTGTGGGATTGTAGGCAGCCTCATTCTTCTGGAGGTCTTTATCTGAAAGAAGCTGCACAGCATCCCAGAGGACTTATCTCCCCCAAGCCCGAGGATGATCTGTCCATTGAAGTGAAAACAAAAGCTCAAATGACATCAAGTGCATGAATTTCTTGTTGTTCAGCAAACTTTTGGTTGTTGCTGCGTGATTGCCTGGCAGCATGACCACAGCATGAAGAAACTGGAGCTACCCAAAACCTGCTGGGGCTCAAGGAGAACATGCAAACTCCTCACAGCATGGATCCACTTGCTGTGAATCAACGGCGCTAACCGCAGAACCAACATGATCCCGGCACCTCTACTTTTGTTTTTAAAAACATTGCTTTGAGAGAAACGTCCAAAATGAGGCTTGACTTGGACTAAAGTTTTAAAGTAAAGGTTGATTTTCAACATTTTCATCCCACTGGTAACTGTTCAGGAGCTTTTTATCATGTCCCATTATCAGCTGTATGAATACATTATTTGATGTCTATCTTCAGCTTGATTTAACACAAAACTGTTTCACATCTAATACATAATCTGAATTCATACTTGTTTTCTGGAGCAGGCAGATGCCTCTGCCTCAAAGCAAAAAAAAAAAAGAAGCAAAGTCACTGTTGCAAAGGACAAATAGTCACAAATTACAGTTATTTTACTCATAGGTACAACTAGGTTCTTTCCACATTTGTAACGTATCATGTGTTCACATTTCAAAGTTAATCACCATGACTTGTATCTTGAGCCATGACAATTGTTTGTTCAGTGTGGTTAAACTGTGTCATCGCTTCTGTGCTGTAGACTGTGGTGCAGTCAGACGTGTGATGGGTGTTGTTTTCTCCTTGCCTCTTTCACAGTACCACAGCCGCAGCTTGAGTCCAGACCAGAGGAACATTATCTGGAACAGCAGGCGAGGCTTCACAATCAGATCTCCCACCTTCTTTTACATCGGCCTCTTCTTCTGCCAGACCACTGGGGACAAAGTCCGACACCAGTCACGCAGATATTTTGTACACAGAATAGGTCAGCAAGCTCTTTCTGCACCACTATTTAAATCACGTGTTTACATATATGTGTGCATCAATGGTTTTTGTGCAAAATCCCTGATATTCTACTTTTTTTGTCTCAGTGAATAAAATCAAAGATGTGCGTCTGAACAGCAGTGAACATACACGGGCCTTAAAGGGACAGCGACTGGTCTTGAACTGCTCTGCCACTGCAGAGTTGAACACCAGAGTCAACTTTACATGGGACTACCCTGGAAAGGTCAGAGCTACTTTACAGTCTTTGGAGATGAAAGAAGCACAAGTTTAGACGACAGATGACCTTTGATAGGGAAGAATCACCTTTCTGCCTCACTTGGTCTATCAGCCAAGCATGCTACATCTTATACTCAAGTAAACTTGAGTATAAGATGTATACTGATATTTATTTTTCAGAGTAAAATAAGTGGAAGGTATGTAAGTAACACAAAAGCACTGCCTGTGCAAATTAGGGGTGTAATTAATGCCATTATTACTGATTTATAACAAGTGCATAACTCTTTCCCCTTGCACAATCAAAAGATTACCCTTCAGTGTTAATCTCATGGGTCTTCTGCCGTGTTATCCTGCAGAGAATCAATGCCGGCTCAACTTTCAAAAGGCTCGTGAAACATCAAACAGAAATGTTGTTCTACAGTATTCTGACCATCCCGAAGCTCCAGCGTTCAGACCGAGGCCGCTACACGTGCCGCGTCACCAGTGGTGATCAAAGCCAGCACAAACAAGTCAATGTTATTGTCTATGGTGAGTTTCCTTCACTGACCCATCCCGACATTCAGGAAATTCACCGGCAGTCATGTGCTAGGATTACTCATTCCAGTCATGCTTGCTTAATTTTTTTAAGTTTCTGTGACCAGCGCATACTTTATCACAGGCTCCAGAACGTCACAGCGGTTTCCAAACTTTGACGTCAGCTTTTTTAATGCACATTTTTTCCTCATTTTCAGACCGACCATTTATCAACCTGAAACCCAGAAACGGACTGGTGATGACGGTGCAAGCAGGAGAGAAATCTTATAAAATCTCTCCCAAACTGCGAGCGTTCCCGGCCCCAAAAGTCATTTGGTAAGTGATCAGAAATACTCCTGTATCCTCAGAGTTTAAGTCCACCTAACAAAATTTGTGACTTCAGAGCTTCTTCTTTAGTGTTCATACCTCTCGAGTGTTTTATTTATTTAAGCTTTACCTCCTTTAACCTGGAAGCTTATCTCAGCTCACTTCTTAATTTCTTGGAAAGAGATTGGAATGACTTCCCAGTAAAATATGACTCATCAGCACTTTAAGTATTCCAAGTTATTTCCTTCCCTGCAACTTTGTTTCATCCTTCAGACCCTACCTGAAGCTTTTCGGAAACATCCCTCCTCTCCACTTTACTCAGAGGTCTATTTTTTTTTCCTGGCAGGCTGAAGGATGGCAAGGTTGCAGCAGAGCAATGCTCCAGATACCACATGAGTGGGAATTCCCTGGTTATCCGGGATGTTGCAGAAGAGGATGCTGGGAAGTACACGGTCCTCGTACGAAACCAGGAACACAGACTCTACCAGAATCTCACACTCACACTTGTGGTTAACGGTGAGAAACAACAACAACAAAAATACTTCTTCAGGTCTAACAGTCCTGTCCTCAGAAACATTAAACCTTCTCACTTTTTTTTATCATGTTTATCTCGGCATCATCTCGTCTTGCAGTGAGTCCAAAAATAGGGGAGAAAGCGGTGTTGCTGCAGGACCCGGGCTCCGTACCACGGGGGAGCAGACAAGCCCTGCGCTGCACATCCCACGGAGTCCCTCCTCCACACATCCAGTGGCTTTGGCATCCCTGTCCGTCTAAAGGCCTGTAAGTACCCAGAACATCACAACCTTACCAGCACTAAGCACTAAAGCACTAAACTAATTTATAAAATCCATTAAAATGTATAATTTTCTATACTTTATAAATTCTTAAATAAAGGTAGTTGGTTTCCTAGTATGCACATAATTAACCAGAAGAACAATACAAGCAAAATTTAAAAATCATACAGCTATACAGAGCTTCAAGTGCTTTTATTATAGTAAAATTTGGCACCTCAGAAATTTTTAAATTTACTTCACATACTGTGCATAATTAACCTGCAAAAATGTAAAAAAAAAAAGGCTTTTTTTTTTTTTTACCTTTTTGGCCGCAAGGTTAAAAATATTAATAACATTATAACATTTCATGTGCACATAGAATAAATAATGATGTTTCTTTTATGTTACTCATTGGAGTGTGTGTGTGTGTGTGATTTTTCTTTTTGTTGTAAAACGAGACATGTTTTGTCTATTTCTGCGTGTGTTCAGACAGCGTTTCCTTCTTGTAACCAGAACAGATGCCTTTGGGGGCCTTTCATGTGCGGGAATGTGTGAAAATGTGTGTGTGTTTGTGTGTGTGTGTGTGTGTGTGTATTTCATCGGGCCAGTGTTTGCATGTTTGTTTGATTGTGCAGCTCTTTCTCATATTTTTGTTCTCTTACTGTCCATGTGTCCTTTCCATATGTTTGTTTAAGTTCATACAAATCTGCATCCTATGTGTGTGTGTGTGTGTGTGTGTGTGTGCCTGGTACATTCACAGACACAGTACACGTTGTATCTCAGACTTGAAAGGACAGAGAAAAAAAACACACTTCAATAGCAGCCAGTTCCGTGCTCTCAGTCACGATTTGTTGGTTTCCAAATCAAACGCTATGATTTAATGAATTTCCTGTCCAGGAGGCAGGGTGAGAGGCCTGTTTATTATTGTGATTGCACACTGCATCCTGTGATGCTTTTTCTTATATCTGACACACACTCAATATACAAAGTTCTCATGAGAAATGGCCCAGCCCGATGAAGCGAAGGGACAGTCAGCCTTAAACACACGCCAGTATCCAAGCAGGCATTTTGGCAGAAACATTGATTGAGCTGCTCTCGGAGGTCAAACACGTATTGTGTTCCTTACGAACAAGTCAGAAAGGTTAAGTATTACCTGAGAGCACCACAGCAGCTGCCCACGCTCTTTTGCCCCCTGAGACACACTGACATCACAACTGTACTTGACCCTTAACCCTGGCACTCTCACAAGGCGCCATGCCAATCAATCTCATCCAAATGCCAAAAGTTATCTACATAATGTACATTAGGATTGTCTCAGGCCACCTGGCAGCGCCAAAGTATGCAATCTTCAGTGTCAGAGTAAATCCAGGTCAAGTGAAGTAAGCTCTTTTGTTCATGCCGTTTATTGTATGTGTGACAGCACCTTTGTCTTGTTTCACAGTAAGATGTCAGATGCAATCTGCACATGTGAGGAATTTGGCAAAGCCCAGTTTTTAATCATCACTTAGATGAATAATTAGACTTTAAGCCATTTTTATTCCATTAATGTAATGTGATTTGTAGCAGTATTGTAATTACATAAACAAAGAGGCATAAAATAAACAAAAAGGCTGTATTTCCCAACAAAGTGGAACAGCAGAAGTTTTGTAGACCTAAAAAATGAGTCAAGCATGTTTGCACAGTAATTACACTGCAGATTACATTTGGCTTCTTAACTGGCTTTGTAAAGCTCTGTTCTGGTTCAGCTTCAGTGTCTGTGCTGATTGTATTTCTTTGGACTGGTACTTTTGGTTGGATCCTCACTGGGCCCCTTGTTCTTTGCAGCCCGGCTGCACCACCACAAGCCTGACGCCGTGCTGGAGGAGGCCCAGGGACAGTGGACCAGGCTGGGCCAGGCTGACGGGGGGCCTCTCGCCTGGGTCCTGGGTCCACTGCTGGGTCTGGCCCTGGGAACTGCAGCGCTCTTATCTGGCCCGAGCAGGAGGTGCATTGGGCTTCCTGCGCAAAAATCAGAGCGCTTTTCCTCTCGTTGTTTGGCTTCCTCTCCGACTCGAGACGCTTCCCAGCGGCGTGATTGTCCCTTCGTCTTCAAACGTGGCACGGCCCGCTTCCTCAAGAGCTTGATCTATTCTTGAGAGCACCCCCACACCCCTTCCCCAACTCGTCTGCCCCCTACACATACCTCTAAACCCCCTTCCATCACCAGCCCTGACCTGCACCACAACCCAGCATCCTTCACCTCTACAAAAGAAAAACTCCCCATCACCTCCCACCCTGGAGCCCTCCCCCTACATCACCGCCACCTCCACACACTCATCGGTGCCTCTCGACAGCAGCCAAAACCCTCAGTGACATCATCAGTGATCCATAGTGACAATCGCAAGCTCGGTATACTGGAAAATGAGTAAAGTGACTTGGAACACTGCTGAGCAGTGATGACCAGGAGATACAAAAAACCAGGAGTTATATACGCCACAACACTAAGGATATAAGGACACCTGCTTCACTGATTATTTATTTCCTTCCTTTTTCCAGTTTAAGTCTCCCCGCTACACCAGGCTGTCCTGTAGTTTGATGCTTTTTATATTTCACAGACATTTGAGCCAGAAAAAGTGCAATTCCACCCATCCACAGCCACATTTCTGGAGCTGCTTTGCTTGTTTTTTGTGTCCTAGAGTGGTACTAAAATGGGTGCATGAACCGTGCCTGCCTGTCCCAAGCCCCGATCTGATTTTGACATCCAAAAGAGAAAAAGAAAAAAAGCTGTGAGTTTCTGTTGCGATTTTTTAAACCACCAGTAGAAGATCAGTGTGCTTACTTTGGACGGGCAAAAAAGGAGAGAGGACATGCTTTGTGCTGTTCACTATGGGATTCCTTCAGTTCTCTATTAACAGACTAAGTGTCTGCAGATACCTACCATGTAGGAAGTCTGAGAAGGCCAGAGACGATCCTGTGTCGGTCACTATCATCCCATATCAAAATGTCTCATTTATGTGTCATATGGTGTCAGTATAACAGCCCTGTTGTCTTTGTATCGGAAGTTAATTAAAATCTAAGTGTATGCGTGATACTACAAGCCATTTTATGAGAATGAGTAGCATAAGTGTTTGAATAAAGTCCATTTGTGCATGTGAGCGTAAAGAGGGCGACAGTGTGTGTGCTTGCGCACAATTGTGTGTGTGTGTGTGTGTGTTTGTGTATCCTATTCTACGGGTGTCTGCTAATGTGATTAATTGCTTGTATACAGATGTTCTATGAGTAATATATGAATCTAATATTTAATAATTTTATACAACTAACTTACATATGACAATATTTGACTCTGTATGACTCTCTTAAGCTGTACTGAAGTGTTATATCAGTTGTTTGTGTTTTTTTGCATTAAACCTTGCTTATATTTGTGTATTCGTTTACATGCGCCACGGTTATTTTGGGGGGTTGGGGGCTAAGACAGGAACACACAGGGACAGCAGTAAAAGTGTATTTTAAGCAACATAACAGGAAAGGAAGAAAAGGCAGCAGATGACCCCTCTGATACACAACTCGAAGCAGTCCATTCATATACCCAAGCAGCCGCTGCTCACCCTGTTTGCAAGCACACACTGTGTGAATGTGGTGTGTCTGCGTGCATATATAGAAATTTATATGTGTTCATTTTCTGTATCTAACCATGTTCATGTTCACGCATCCATCTAACTAATTCTATGTGTGTGTGTGTGTTTGTGTGTGTGTGAGGGCGACTTTGAGTCAGAAAGTGTTTCCTGAGAGGCGTGGGAGTATTAGCTGGGTGGTATGGTACTGTAGGTGTGGGTGTCTGTGTGCATTCGCATAGCATGTGTGTGTCAGGCCCTTGGTGTCATGCACAGGGTGGGTCGCTTGTGTAACTCGCACACTATCTCGATGCCAAGAGGAAGAGCAATCAGTGAGCAGAGAGGAACCGAAGACAGGGAGGAGCTCAGGGCAGACAGAAAAAGATGACGACAAGGATACAGACAGAGACAGAGAGATGAGAGGAGGGGGGCAGTGACACATCCATAAACAGGCAGAGCATCAGTGAACAAAGTGGAAGTGATCGTTTACAAGCGGGAGGAGAGTTAATGTCTTAAAAAAAAGGAGGGGGCATCCTTTTATAAGGTAGCTGTTTTATAAAAAGAAAAAAGAAATCACCCCTGCACACAAAGTCCAGGTTTGTTTATTTCTGCTGCAAAACTGGCCATTTAGACATGGGAGTCTACAGGGATTCACTCACCTGTGGAGCCAGCCTCCAGTGGGTATGTGAGGAAACTTCAGTTTTCAGCCCAGTGGCTTGGTCTTAAAAATGTAATTCTGTAATAACAACTAGTGTTTTAAAAAGCTTTTATAGTAGAATTTTGAAACTAAACGCACCCTTATTATATTTTTCTGCGTATTTAAGTAACGCTTCTTCACTATTTAGGCTGTTTGTGTGCAGCCAGATGATCACCTGCAGTGTACTGAAAGTGAGGCACAAACAGGAGAGCTTGAATCTGTGGAGGTGAAGTCTGTACTTGTTGTGCTGAGGTATGTGAGCTACAAATACCTCAGCTTAAGATATTAACATTTGTAAATTACTGAGAATTTATACATTGCTCAGGATTTCCCCATTTAAACTGGCTTCACATTAGTGGTTGACACGAATAATTAACAGTTCAGTAAATGTTAGCTTAATCACTTGAAGTCAGTTTTATTTGAACAGGAACATACACGTACACGTAAACAGAGAACATAGTAAAGATCATAAGTGAAAAAAAATTAGTCAGAAAATTTTAATAAAAACACTAAAAATTTTTTTACCAATGATAAAAAAAAAACTGTCACTGTAACAGAAAAAAATTATAGTGAGCTCAACCAAACCAAGAGAGACCAAAATTCCTAAAAATCTAAAAATAGTGAGGTATTTAGAGGTGATTTTACGTTGTCAGCTGAACAGCTTCTTCTGTGGGAAGGTACGCTGTTTCAGAGCCCAAGGGCAATAACCTCAAAGGTCGCCTTTAGCTTTTACGTGAGGGCAGTGAGGGAAGTCATTGGAATGATGACCTCAGTGACCTGGAGGCGAAATACTGAGTTAAAAGATCAGTATCGTGGAGCTAATCTATTGTTTAAAATCTATTCAAAACTTCACAAGCAGCCAGTGCGGCCGAGTTAAAACAGGAGTGATCTGCTGCAATTTGAGCCATCTGCAAGCGAGAGAAATGAGCAAACAGACTCATTTCCCCTTTAACCTCCTAGGACCTGGCGTCCACATATGTGGACATCACATTTTGGGTTATTTAGACCAAAATACTCAATTTTGCTCTACAAGGGCCTGATATCCACTTACGAGGACATTATACTGCTACTGTTCTATCGAAAATTTAAACAAATATCCTCATATGTGGCTCTCATTTTTCTTAGAAACAAAAATTAGGTTAAAAAAAATCTAGTTCTAGTTCATTCATCAGGTCCCAATCAGCCCAAATATCAAAGAGAAATTGGAAATGCATGCCGTGGAAGAGTTCAGGTCTTAAGAGGTTAAACATATCAAAATTGTATTCACTAGATGAAATGAAGGTGCAATATTTTTTTCACTATAATATAAAATATTTTAGATATTTTGTAATAACATCTACACATTTTTTAAAAATCAAAAAGTTGGCACATAAATCTCAACATGAATAATTAGCAAGCATAAACGTTGAACATTTGTAAAGGTTGCCTTTTTTTGACACAAGACATTGTAAGATATTTCTTAAAATCTGAAAAGAATATAAATAATAAATAAAAATAATAAACTTTAGAAAAAATATATGATTGACTATATGGTCCTCTGAAGCTTCTGAGGATTTCTTTGCTTGTTGATTTACAGCAAAAAAAAAAAAAAAATCTGATTATAGTGTGGGTTTTACTCACTGTAATGAGTTAATTGTTGTTTTCAATAGCAGGTCTGGGCCAGAGTGGCAGCGCAACTACACAATCAGCTTGTTGCAATCTGGTTTTGCAAAAATTAGGCAAGGTCATCAAATCCATTTTAATTTGACCCTGAGAAAGTGGCACCGCTGGGTATATATATATGGATATATATATATAGAGAGAGAGAGAGGTTTTATGTTTCAGTGTTAACCTGAATATGTGGGCTCAGAGACGAGCTGTGTTCAATGATAGTTGTTTTCAGAGGTGTTCCTGCAACACGTCGTGCAGTGATTTCAAACTTGTTTCTAATGTAGATCTTACTTTCAGTTTTGCTTTTTGCTCAATACTGAAAGTCTGTGCTTACTTGTTTTTTTTATATGAAACTCCCCAGTTCTTTGTAATTTCATGTTGAGAAACATTTTACATTGCTCTGTGCACACACAGTCTTTCACAGAGTAGTGAATTCCTCCACATCTTCACTCCTAACATTACAGGTTTCACCAGCGTTGCGTAACTTTTCCAGTGTATTGTTGCCTCACTGTCAATTTTTTTTTAAACGTTTTACGTGTGACTGTTGGTGCTAAATTTAAACATTTGCTCATCTTAATCATTTATTATTGAATTCAATAGAATTTTATTTATTTAGAGCCAAATCACAACAACAGTTGCTATGAGCAATGGAAAGGAAAAACCAGACTCGGGGAGGGGCGGCCATCTGCCGCGACCTGTTAGGTTGAGGGATGGAAAACAAACAAAGGCACGCTGTGAACGAAAGCCAGATTTTAATAATAATTAAATGCAGAAATGTGTATTAACACAGAGCGAGTGAAACAGGTGACTGAAGAAGAAACACTCAGTGCATCATGGGAGTCGCCCAGCAGCCGAGACCTATTGCACCATAACTAAGGGAGGACTCATGGTCACCTGATCCAACACTAACTATATATCCTAATATAGTGCATTTTTTCTGTTTTCCACTGATAAAACAGCTTTAACGATTCTATAAATCACAGGATTTTGCATTATTTTAATTTATACATCCTTCTATATTTAAATTGTGGACCGACAATCAAACAGAAGCCATACTGTTGTGTTTTTTTCAAATGTGAGCAGCTTGCCTCATAAATGCATCATCCTTCACTTAGTTTCAGTTCCTGAGAGGTGACATTATTATTGTTTAAAACTTTCCTAAAATGCAATTCACATGAAAGTTCAGCTGGTTTGATGCACCTTAGAAATTCAAGCTACCAAAGCAACAAGAAGCACAAATCATTTTCAGAGACAGCAAACTTCAACAGCATTCAGATAATAAATCCTTTAAATGTTTGTTTGCTTTTAAGCAACGCTTGAATGCAGTGTGACTGTGTTTTCTCCAGAAACATCACTTATATAGTAGAAATAATTATATCCATGCATTTCCTTATAGCTAAAATATTTTAAATTTTGATCTGAATAGTTAAAATTTTGAATAAGCACTATAGTTATTATTTCCATCAAGAAGTTTATGCCTGTAGGTCTGCAAACATGATCGGTCGGAAGGTTTTGAATGAATTCTGATAAAAAATTTGTGTCCATTAAAAAGAGGCGTACATCCACCAATGTCTTCAAAGTCAACTTAATGATTTATTGGTCAGGATTCGACAAAATAACTTATAAACTTATAAAAATAAACTATGATTCTTACAATTGTAGTGTGTTGTCACAGGTTCATATATTGTGTCACATTTGATCTCTCCTTTAAGGGTCAATAGAGCGATCTGAAGGTCAAAGTGATTATAATGGTTCTTACTGTCATTGTTTGTACTGACAGCATCCAGGCACATAAGGTGTTACATATGAAAATTATGTTATTATGACTTTGTTATGTACACTGCACTAATTGTTTAAGTAATGAATTATTTGTATACATGTACAATTTTCCTGAATATGTTTTTGGGGTTGTTTTGGTAAACGAGATCAATTTATGGTCAAAATCTTTTTTCACTTGATATATTTTACCAAACATTTAAACACAAACAAATTTCACTAAATTACTCTAATTGTATATATTATATACAAATAAAAAAATCATACTCAAAATTATATCAAGTTTATTAAAATAACGAAATCCTGCACTTATTTTTACTACACTGGAAACACCTTAAAGTATGTTTAAAAAGGAAACAAAATGAATATCTACAGAACACGATACTATTAACATCATTATTATATTGCAAAGAAATAACTCACTCCTGGTTGTATTTTTGTATCTCTTTACATCACATCATATTTGATCTAGATAATTTCAATTCATGAATTTAGCATTTCCTACACAGACTAATTACAAGAAATGGAAAAAAAACCGAGGGATGATCTTCTCTCCTAGAGTTGTGAAACTAACTGATCAAGCAGTCTATGTGTATTAAGGCCCCACCCAACTCTTGTATAATTTAAGAATTTTTTCGTCATGAGGTGATGTGCGTAAATAACCAAAAAGCGTCTTGCATAAGCTCAAGTTCCCACAGCTCCTCCGGTGTGTAATCTATGGATTTAGACTTGCAAGAGTCATTGAGGGACAGGAACTCGTGTCCTGGAAATGTGGGCTAATTTGTTAAGAATAGAAGGAAGTTAATCGGCAGGATGACAATACCACCTCTGCATCCTTCATAGATGAACAATCCAACATTACATAGCACTTCAAAGATCCACTATTGTCAGCTTGCAGGGCAGGGAAAGACGACATGAGGCTATTGACAAAAATGTGGTGATAGTAACGATGATGTGATTCATGGTTTAACATCAAGCAGCAGCTGTCAAAGCGTTTTCCTGATGTTCTGCTCTTCCTCCTGCTGAGCACAGCTGAGAAAAACACTCGCACACCTGGAAGCAGCCAAAAATTATTTTTGTCAAACACAGCTGAGTCCCTCTCTTCCTCCGCCTTCAAGGTGTGTTTGTCCCACGTCTTCCTCACTATGGAGCCCTGTGACAGAGAGTCTTCC
This sequence comes from Pelmatolapia mariae, assembly GCF_036321145.2. Classification (NCBI taxonomy): domain Eukaryota; kingdom Metazoa; phylum Chordata; class Actinopteri; order Cichliformes; family Cichlidae; genus Pelmatolapia; species Pelmatolapia mariae. The sequence continues at coordinate 19,981,425 of NC_086235.1, read as the reverse complement.
CGCCTCGTCTACACACAACCACATCCTGAGTGTTACGCACAGAGAGGAAGTGCTTCGGGGGAAGAAAAGGGTAAGTAAAGAACAGAAATACACACTGGGACTGACAGAAAAGCTGTGATTGGCTAGAAACAGGCTGTCTAGTTACATTAGTGTAGAAAATGAGCTTTAAAAAAAATCCCAGTTTGCTCTATAGGAAAAATTTCATGTCCAAATTCTGGCATATTCCTTTCCTGCAGGTGCACTAATCCAAAAAGAGTGTGCATAATATTTTAAACCTCTTATTAAAGGGACACTCCACTGCACATGCTTGCAGATTCACTCGTAGTAAAGTCTCTCCTGCACACACTTGGAGCTTCTCACCTATAATACGAGTGTTGACCTACTAAGTTGGAAATGGGCAAGAGGTCTGGCTCAGAGACCACTATTGTCTTCTCAGTGAGCCCATGGAAAACATGATTCCTGCCATCAGTGGCAGAGGTAATGAGCCTGAACTTTATGAATGTGGGTGTTTTTCATAATGTCCTAAGTGCCGGTTTGTTCATGCGGATGTTTGTGCTCTCCATAGACGGTGGGGGTCCTGACTGTCGCAGAGGCCTTTGTGTCTGGAGTGTATCGCTGCATCGCCTCCAACTCTGCGGGGGCAGACCAGCTAGACATCCACTTCTACATCACAGGTGATCCCAGACAAGATCAATCATTGTGGGAGTTTTCTTTCCTTATTCCCACATCATAAACATGGAGTAAAGCTTCTGCTTGATCCTTTGTACATTAACTCAAAGTCTCTTTATGCAGAGCCTGCATGTTCCCAAAATAGAAACACCAAACTATCTTATACTGTATTTGATTATTTTACCCATTCAAATATATAGTTAGATTTATTTTAGTTTTTTGCAGATTTGTCTCTGCACACCACTGTAGTGGAATTTCAAACATTCAAGATGAAATTGCAGAGCAGACTCTCAGATTTAATTCAGGGACTTTAAAAAGGTATTGCATGAATTGTTTAAAAATGACAGCTTTTAACACAAAGTCCACCCTTTTTTAGACACTCAATTGGAAAAACTAACATAATCTTAAATATAAGGATTGTTTTTAATATTTGGATAAAAATCCTCTGCAGTCAGTGACTCTCTGTAGTGTAGAACCCATGAACATCACCAAATGTTCTGTTTTCGCCCCTAAGATGCTTTGCCAGGTCTGCAGCTGCCTTCGGTATGTGGGTCTCTGTGCCTTCAGTTTTGTATTTAATACCTGTGAAATGTGCTCTATTGGGTTGAGATCAGGTGAATGACTTGGCCACTGAAACATATCCCATTTCTTTGACTTAAGAAACTCTTGGGTTGCTTTTGCAGTTTGCTTTGAGTCATTTGCACTGTGAAGCACTGTCCGATCAGTTTTGTGCCGTTTGGCTGAATCAAAGCAGAGAATAGAGCCCTGTACACTTTACAATTCATCCTACTACTTCTAGCAGCTCTCACATCATGAATGTACAATAGTGGCTTAATTCCTTTGGCAGCCATACATTACTATTCTGTCATGAGTGGCTTAAAAGCTGTGACACATAATCAGACCATTAGTCAAGTAAAACAACAAAAACATTTTATTTGAATTCAGCAAAACTCAATGAAGTTACAAAGGGAAAAAAAACATTCCTCAGTCAGTAAGTGAGTAGTGTTGGCATGTTTGCTTTTTGCCTAACGTGGCGAGTGAAATGTTATTTGGGTAGAGAGAAAAGGAAAAAGGTCGAGTTGTTTTTCCCCCTGAGGGAGTAAATGGAGTGCGCGTCTATACTGGTGAAGACTGGGCCGAGGTGTTCCCAGTCACTAATAACTCAACCACACCCGCTGTGCATCTCTAACACAAAACACACAAAGACAACCTGCCAGCACAGCAGCCAAAAGAGGCAGGTTCATCATGTTGTCTCCGCTATGTTTGACAGATGATGCGTTAAACTTCATGAGCTGTTTTCTCTTCATTCTGGTGCAAGTTTAACTTGGTTTTAATTTTTCCAAAGATCTTTTTTTCACCAGTGCAGGCTCTTTTAGTTTGTTTCCTGACAAAGTCTAATGCTTCCTTCTTGTTCCTGAATGTAACCAGTGGTTTGTACCTTTGCAAACCCTCTGTATTTACACCCATGAAGGTCTCTTCATTGTAGACCTTACAATGATGCATCTACCTCTTTGAGACTGTTCTTAACTAGATAATGTGATGGGATTTTTCTTAACCATGGAAAGAATTCTGCGATCATCCATTTTAGTCACCTTCTCTGGTCTTTTTGGGCCTTTTGGTGTTGCAGAGCTGGGAAGTGGATTCATGAATCATTATTTTTAAGGAGAGTAACAGATTATTTTGGGTTTTTTAGTCTAATGATAACTTAAGAGTTCAAGGGAAAAACTGCTTGTTGGCCAGTTGACCTCTTACTTCTGTGCCTCTGAAAATGTGGGACTGTGTGTAAGAATGGCTGTAAATCCTGAACAGTTAATGCAATACTTTTGCACAACACCTTGAATTAAAGCTGAAATCCACAAAGGCAAAATAACACACATAAAAAACACCTTTATTCAAAAACTTAACTGTAAATAACTCCATTACTAACATGAAGGTTAAAATCCTCTGAAATCTATGATTCATATTGATTTGCTTTTTACACCAATGCACACACACACATTCATACATTCCCTAATGCAGGGGTGTCGAACTCCAGGCCTCGAGGGCCGGCGTCCTGCAGGTTTTAGATCTCACCCTGGGTCAACACACCTGAATCAAATGATTAGTTCATTACCAGGCCTCTGGAGAACGTCAAGACATGTTGAGGAGGTAATTTAGCCATTTAAATCAGCTGTGTTGGATCAAGGACACATCTAAAACCTCCAGGACACTGGCCCTCGAGGCCTGGAGTTCGACACCTGTGCCCTAATGGCTGGCACATTTTCAGGGTTTTATGATGAACTTGAGCTTACAACATCTTTACTATGTTGTATGAAAAACAAAATACCCTTCAGTCAACATTAGCAGTAAATGAAGAGGCCATAAATATGTGCAAATGTGCAGACAAGCTTATTCGCATAATGATCATGTTTGAAAAACAAAAAAAGATAAGGATATTTTAATCAACAGGAAAATAAATCAAGAGTGAAAGGAAGTTGGAGATTGGTACAGATAAAGAAAAACAAATAGCAAAATATTACATAGACGAGGATTTAAATCTAAAGCTAGGGATGGGATGGTTGTGTCAGAGACCTGCAAGAATATTGCAGCAAGATCACCACACTGATATAAAAAGAGACCTTGATGTCTCAGAGCAATGGATTTAAATGGTTGACAATAAGAATAAAATAAAACTGCAGTCAGTATGATGCAGATATACTTAAAACCAGAAGTGTGAAATACTGTTCAGATACAAGAACTGAAGTAAAGCTGAGCAGAAATGTCTGCACAAAGATAGTTGAAAATACCTGGTAGCACATAACAGTTTGCATGCATCACGTACATTTCGTACTCTGTAGTTTTGCGTGCCATGTGAAGTGTGTTGTACAGGTAAAACCTGAGTGTGTATGTGTCTGCAGTCAGGCTGCGCTGAGCTTTTAGTGTGTGAGCAAGAGCGAAACAGGAACCTGGCGCTCTTATCGTTCCACTTCCCCGTGCAGCGCACTTCCTTGGACTGGCAGGTCCACTTTATTTCGGGAGGCCTTGGGGTGTTCGGGAAAGATAAACACTATCTGCCATCAGGAAACTCTCAAGCCGTTTCCACGGGAAGTTTCAGATGGCTAAAGTAAATAAAAAGCCTTTTTACTGTATTGCACTACCTGCTTTAACCCACAATGGCCATTCAACATAGTCATCAAAGGTTATAGAAATGAAGACTTGGTAGAATGAGCTCTCCTGGTTTCAGGCACCAGTCAGGATCCAGACTCGCATGTCGGGAAACTGAGACGGCTTATTCATCTCAGTGGAAGGTTATTTGTTTATACCTCATCCTTACTTCTTCTTTCCAACTAATTCATGTAATTCTCTGCTCTGTGTCTCCATCAGATGTCCCTGGAGGCTTCTGTGTAAAGCAGCTGGAGGAGGCCAGAGAGGGTGGAGACCTCCGCCTCACCTGTTTAGCCAATAAATACCTGTACACAGCACTGTCATGGCAGAGAGTGAACAACACAGAGGAAGCCCAGTCTCGCGGCTTGAATAATCAGCAGTTCACATTTGGAGAGTTCTCCAACTCACTGGTCCTGTTAATAAACAACCTGACGGCCAGAGACAGTGGAGCCTACAGATGCTCCGCCCGCCACATCGTCACCGGGCAGGAGACACACCTGGACACACAGGTGGAGGTGACAAGTGAGTAATCTCAACCTAATGCACTCATAAAGAAGAAAGCTTTTTTTTTACAGTACCCTTTTAAAACCACACAAAGTCAGATATATTTAATATTATAAATCCAGTCTTTTAACCTTCACACAGGAAGTATTTAGGAGTGAAATTCCACAGCTAGTTATTTGCTGGCTCATGCTAGAGGTTTTAAGTTCTTTGCCTTCTTACAAATAATGACATGCAAGGTTTGAAGTTCTTCCAGTGGGATAAATGAAATCAAGAGACATAAAGCTGCACAAAGCTTTTGAAGATTAGTGAAACCTATTGTAGTTTGAACTGTTTTGCTTATGGCGATCTTGAATATGTGTTTGCAGACCTACAGAAGGAGTTTAACTTAAAATTAGTTTTCTATAAAAAGAAAAGGAAAAAAGGAAATATTGGGGACATTTAAACTCACAGCCTCTTCATGTTGTTCTAGTACTTTATGTTGCACTTGTTTGCAAACACACACATTTGCAGAGGTCTTGCTGCTTGGGAATGGGTCCCCTTAGTTTCCTGGGGCCCCACCCTAGCTTTGCTCTTGCACTCCAGCTCAGCACCTCTTTCACGTGGGAATGAGCTCTTGACTGGAGGAAGAGCACACAATGGCACTTCCCACAATGCCACATTTACAGGCCCCTGCGCAGCGCTGCAGGAACAATCAGCCAATCAGACACTGTCAGGCCCCAGCCCTCGCAGACAATCATCAATTGTTGTGCAGGAGGAAGATAGAGGAAACAACAATCAGTTGCTGTGGTTAAGTGACTTTTCTTCGTGTCTTTTACGGCTGCTCTCAATACAATCAGGGCTTAGCGCGTCAACTTCCTCCCACAGGACACCCAGCAAGGGAATTACTAGAGATACGGGGTGACCAGGATGAAAGAAGTGGTGGTGGTGGGGCTGGAAAAACAAGAAAAGGGGAGAAACGGAGAAAAATGTAAAACATGGAGAGTATGAAGTCATCTGTTTTTATTATCATGTATCATTGTGCAGTTATAGTGTATAAGAGCTGTGTTGGCCTCATTGTATGCACTCACGCACAAGCAGCTGTCCGCACAATGAAAACGTTCTGAAATTAGTTTTGGTTTTTCTTTTGTTTTTAGTTCAATTCAGTTTCACTTCATTTCCGGAGTGATTTTTGATTGTTTCAGCTCAGTTTTTCTTGTTTCAAAATCCTTAGTTTTACTTTCATTTTTATTACTTTCACTTTTACTCCATTTATTTATCACTTCAGAACAGGAATCACTCTCTAGCTATGAATACACACAACACTTTCTGAACTCAAAGTTGTGTCATGTATACATCCAACGTCTTAGTAAAGAAAATGTACCAAAGCTTTGTCCGGAATGTTGCGTTGACGTAAATTAAGAACAATTCCTGGATATTTCTATTTTATTTCAGATGGCTTATTTTTTTTAACCCCTTCACACTGAATGAGTCAGATTTGTTACGTGAGTTTTTTGTATGTTTTTGAGACTCCTACAGCAGAAGTGTGAGTACCGCCCACACTAAAAAATTGCACGATACATTTTTAGCAATAAATTGAAGGGAAGAAATGTTGCAAATATAATGCAAGTTAAAACTCCAATCCAAATTCATGTTTTATTTTTTTATTTTTTAAATCTGTCATGAAGTTCAATAAAAACTAATAATAATAATAATAAAAAAATTTATTATTAGTTTTTCATATTTAGTTTGAGTTTTGAGTTTAATTTTATTAACCTTGAATTCACCCCATTGTTGCTGCTCTTTGTATTGCAGGGTTATTAATACAAAAAAGGCCCAAGAGGACCCAGCCTTCAGCTGAGTCACAGGTTTAAGGCAAGGCCACTCTTCCACGTGTGTCACTACCAGCGTTGTAGTTATTGTCCAAAAGTGGCACGGGTCCAGAAAACTATGGGAAACAAATAGCAGCAGTTTCAGTTTATCACAAAACTGTTCAAGACTGTAACTACGACTGTGACTACTGTAAAAACTAGCTTTTTTTTTTTGTTAATTATCAAGTGGTGAAAAAACAGATTAGCCCACAAGAACTGAGAAGTGCTTATTTTTAGTTCTTATTATCAGCAGTGGGTAAATGGATCCTTACTGTACTTCAAGTTATGTAGAGGCTATAAAGTTACTTTAAAGGTCAACTACGGGGACTTTTAGCTCAAGAGGAGTAACCAAAATAATCCTAAAATGATCCAAACTTCTGCTAATTTAACATTTAAATCACATAACAAAGAAGAAAACATGTATGTAACTCCATTCATATTCATCTATACATTTATTTATCAATTATTCAAACGTGTCACTACTGGTGACACTTGCAAGTAGCGTACAGGTGACAGTTCGATATAAGGTGCCAGAGGACCCAAACATGAGCAGTCGTAGGGCCAAAGTCAAGGGCACAGTTGTGTTTTTCCATAATAAAGAAAAATCTGTTTTCATCAAGCCCATTCTTCTACATGTGTCACTACCAGCTCATACTTATTGTCCAGAAGTGGCACGGATCCAGAGAACTGTGGGAGAAAATAGCTCTGGTTGCATTTCTACAGATTTTAAATAATCCTCAGCAAACAATAATCTTACAAATTTATGTTTGTGTGTGCATGTGTGTGCAATTAATGCCATATTCAGGTGACTCTGTAGTTGTATATACAGCTAAAATACACAATCGACGTGTATTTTGGCTCACGATTCCCGTTCTGGTGTATTTTTACTGTTCAGCAGTCACTAATTTTGGCCACAACAGGCAAAGCGGAAAAACTGTAATGAAGAGTATGAAAATGAACAAAGTTGGCAATAAGCAAAAGAGACTTCCATTTCCTTAGTTAGTATAGATCAAAACAGAGCTAAAAGTAGACACAGCAGTGGAAACTGCCAGAAACAATGTGCTCAAAGTACAAATTATTCTAAGATGACACAAACGTCTGAAGCTCGCTAATGTTTCTTTATTTCATCAAAAAGGAAATGAACTCACTATGGCATAATGTTACCATACAATCAAAGTGGAGATGATTTTGCTTTAAACAGTACTCTGGTGTCTCGGTAATCTGTCAAATGAATGTTTAAACTTGATTATTTTTGTGTTTTTTGCTGCAAAAAATATTTGTAAAAAATTACTATACTTCTTCAATAATGATATGAAGTAAAATCAATCGCCTACCTCTGAAATATAGTGGAGCAGAAGTATAAAACAAGGGGAAAATGGAAATACATGCATAAACCACAAGGACAGTATAATTAATGCATTCAGTTAGATTACACACACACACCCAAACACTCATCTGTGCTGCACTGTTAGATGCAAAAGATCCTCAAGGAACCACTGACACTGCTGCAGTAGTTTCTCGAGGAACCACTCAGAATGTTTTTGAGCTCATTTTTATTATTAGAAGTAGTAGTAGTGGCAATATAAGTCCCATAAATACACAATCTCTCAAATATTACATGAGACAGATTAAGCAGAAAATTCAGATTAAAGTTAGTATAATTCATCTCTTTCTCCCCCTTCAGTCCTGGAGCCTCCTGTCCTGGTGAGTAATTTGACAGATTGCACCGTCAATGTTAGCAGCTCAGTGACCCTCAGCTGTCCATCTCGAGGGGTCCCACCCCCAACCATCACATGGTACAAAGACCAGCGTGCTCTGCTGCAGGGATCAGGTAAAGAAATCTTAACGTGTAAACTTTAGCGGTAAACCGGTGGTCTGTAACTTATTTGATGCCGTCTTCAGGTATTGTTATATCAGCAGAGGAAGCGAGGCTCCATATTGACCGGATCACAGTGGAGGACGAGGGTCTGTATACGTGCCAGGCCACCAATGAGAGGGGGTCTGCGGAGAGCTCGGCCTACATATGGGTTAGCGGTAAGGATCGCTGCCTTTTAATTGGCTCTCCACACAGTTGCCGATGTAACACATCCATATATAACCACTTTTGAACGTGCTTTGTTTTCACGTGTTTAAATAGGTGTGTAATGTGGATGCAGACATTTAGTAAAGTACATCACATTGTTTGATGTAGTGTTTATGCAGAGAGTGTGTCAGTTCTATTAATGGAGGATGATGAACGTCTGTTTATTAATTTCTAAGTAAACATTGATCAAAGTACGTCTTAACATAAACGTACTCAGCCTTTTGTTCAGTTTCCCTCATTCACACACCCACATACACACGCACACGCGCACACACACACACACACCTACACACACACACACACACACACTGACGTCCGGAGGTAGTAGAGAAGGCAGGACCTCTGGGGTTCCTCCCAGTCCAGGTCTGGAAAAGGAGAACTGATCGTGTGTGTGTGTGTGTGTGTGTGTGTGTGTGTGTGTGTGTGTGTGTGTGTGTGTGTGTGTGTGTGTGTGTGTGTGTGTGTGTTGTTGTGTTCGGATCAGTGAGGAAGGAAGCTGTCTCCCATTTTTATTTCCTCCGGAAGGGTCCAGCCTACGTCTCCAAGAGGCTCCACATAGTAGTGAGCTGGGCATTTCTTCATCATCCCATTAAAAAGATTTGAAAATAGTAATAAACCCAGATTTAATGGGAGGGGAGGATGATGGTCTTTGTGCGTTATGTGACCTTGAAATCACAGTGACCCCATTCGGATGGATAATTAAAGCATCAAGTACCTCAGTCTGATAAACTATTGTAATTCTCAGAACTGCATAAAGGAATAAACATTAATTTTATCAATTAATATATTCTTTTATGTACATATATTCTGCCCTGCGCTGCTCAGTCCAGGATTTTTATGTAGAGAAAAGAATAAATACCTTGAGATTTAAGCAGCATTAAGCTACTGGGTGTGTTTATGTGTGCAGGTGCTCCAGAAAGCTCATTTCTTGAAATCCCTACTCTCACCTGTACCTGTGTGGTGGCTGCTCTCTTTTGGTTTTTGCTCACGCTCTTCATACGAAAAATGAAGCAGGTGAGAGGATTATTTTGCTTGGTTTTTTTGTTGTTTTATGCATAATGAGGAAAATATGTACTATCAATTTTATGTTTTCTATGCTTCATATATTTGAAAAAGTCCTAGATTGCTTTTACAGTATGCTTTAGATCATTATCCTGTACACTTCACAATCCATCCACAGTTTCTCTCTGTGAGGCAATCTGTATAAAAAATGTCTATAACTCATAAACAGTAAATCCAATACTTTTGCAAATCCCTGTAATTAAAACTGAACATCTTCCACTTCTATCGCATCCACTGTAATTATGTACAGAGGCAACACTACAGTAATAGCCATTATCCATGTCGACATCACAGGTGCTGATTGTGAATAATAGAGCTGAGCCTTTTTGCTGCGCAGCAGCCTTGTGTTGTGATCCTACAGTGTTGTATATGCTATTTTCATCTGTTTGTCATGTGGCTGAGTGTTTCTCACTCTCCTGCCAATTTGATTGCCTCACAGCAGTTTGCGTGCTGCCACTTTTATTTGGTGTCTAAGTGTTTCCCACACTGTAGCATTTCTGGCCTGACTAAGATGAGCACTTCTGCCCTACCATTATCCCACTTATTGGACTTGTGTAATGCTACTCTGGCTGATGTGTGGTAGCTTTGGTGGTAGCTTTAGATGGGCAGGAAGAGGCTCCACTTTTACTCTTAAGATCCCCTTACCCCTCCAAGTTGGCACAGATACTCCATCCTGCAGTCAGTTATGTTTTCTATGTCACTGAAAGAATAACTGGCTGGAGGATGACCATGACAAATGCCCATCATGTTTTGGCGATCATCCTGAATTCACAGAACCAAAGTTAACTGTGTTGGGATTGAGAGTGATTTTTCACCAGCTCCTCAGCTCTTCCTTTAACCTCCCTCTCCTCTTTCATGTTTTTCTCAGTGAATATTTTTATGCTGGTAAATAACAATTTCCATAATAATTTTCTTTTCCTAGACTGATGCGAGGTGTTTGTATATGTTTAAAGAACTAGTGGTTTAGATTAGACTAGATGATTAGATGATACTCTATTAATCCCTCGGTTGGGTTCCTCCGGGATATTGAGTTATTTTGTTTTTTAGAGAGATTAAAGTAAAGGTCTGTTTCCGCCCGGTTTCGAACCGGGGACCTTTCGCGTGTGAGGCGAACGTGATAACCACTACACTACGGAAACTGCTTGGCGGTTTAGTCTACAACAGAAAATACTAATTAATGCATTGACATTTATACGTACAAAAACAATTTAATTGTGCATTTGAATGCACAATTTACTTTTTTTTTCCTTTTCAATGTGCCGTTGTTAGAGAAAACGGTTGCTAGGGTGCAAACTATGCTCTATGCTGGTACATTTATATACAGTAATAATAGTAATAATATGATACATATAAAATATATAATAGCGTATATTATAATAGAATATGATAAATGAAACTAACTCATTAAATAATAGCTTTTGACGACATGATTTGATGACAAATCTATGATTTTAATGTCTCCTTTATGCATAGACAAACCTTTTAAAGGTGCTCTCAGCTTCACAGTAACTAAAAATCTGACTTTATAGTTATTTATTTATGTCCGCTTGCTTTTCAATGTCTCAGACGTCCCTCTAAACTGACTATGGTGCAGCTAATCTGCCAGGTTCTGGATGAAAAACGGTAGTAATTCATTTTTTTTTCTTTTTACTGATACCGACTGTCTTCCAAAGCCGAACAGCTCATACACCAAAACCGAGTACTTGTCAATCGTACTGGACACAGGAGAGGGGCCGATAGATGAGCAGTGCGAGAGGTTGCATTATGACCCCAACCAATGGGAGTTTCCCCGGGAGCGCCTGAAATTAGGTATGCTGCTTCAATCTATTAAAGAAAAAATGTTTTTAGCTGATACCCTTGTGTGGGCTGAGATTAGACTGATGTTGTGAATGCAGTGGGAGAGAAAGGAGGTATTTAAGCCCACGTAACAACACAAGGATTTTCTCATAGACCTTATCAGCTTATTATTGGGAGTGACTCTCATTCCATTAATCAGACTTTTAGTCTGTGTTGTCTGTGCTCAGCTAATTAACCCCAGCATGAGACATGTAAACAGTGTTTACCGAAACTAATCAGCTCTTACGGTCATCAGGGCGGGATTTGGGCAGATGGGCAGCTGGTACGGTCTAAAGTCTTCTGTTATCAGCTCCTCACATCTGGATTGGATGATAATCATAATTAACTGAGTTGTTTTAAAAAGACACAAAACACACCTCCCGTATCCGTTTCATTCACATTCTCACGCTGTCTTTTTTCTCTCAGGAAAGCTTCTAGGCCGTGGGGCCTTTGGTAAAGTCATGCAGGCATCTGCATTTGGTATAGACAACGGCACCAGCTGCAAGACTGTGGCTGTGAAGATGCTCAAAGGTTAGGTCCATGATATTCGGTTAAATTTAACTACAATTTAAAACCCTTTTGTGCCACTCACTTTACTATTCTTCCTTCTATCCACCAGAGGGCGCTACAGCCAGCGAACACAAGGCATTGATGACTGAATTGAAGATCCTCAACCACATTGGAAACCATCTGAATGTCGTGAACCTTCTGGGAGCTTGCACCAAACCAGGAGGTGTGTGTGTGTGTGTGTGTGTGTGTGTGTGTGTGTGTGTGTGTGTGTGTGTGTGTGTGTGGAGGGGTTTCCATGCATTTGTCACCACATATGTGTGGAGTCACTGTGTTCCTGTTAACTTACTTGAATTCGCAATCAGTACCTGCACATCTGTGGCCTTACAACAGAGTTATTACAGTTTGTTGTATTTATAGTTACTTTTTTGTGTTTTATCATTATTTTTATTTATTGATTCATTTATTTATTTAATTCAGTTTAGTTTCAGTCAGTTTCAAGACAGTTTTTTGTCACTTCAGTTTAGTTTTAACTCTTTGAAACCCATTTGTTTTGGGTTAGGTCTTATTAATTTCACTATTCTTTCATTAGCTTTGGTCTTCTATTTTTATTTTTAATTATTATTGAATAGAGGACATATGTCATATTTAGGAAAATCTGTAAAAACAAACTCAATAAGCACATCCATCAAAGCCTCATCAGGCAAAGTTTTACCAAATTTTTAAGAACATAATTTACCATAATTTTTATTACACTAACTAATACTAAAGTTAAGGATATTTCCTCTATATTTGTATTTAATTTGTAAGTTTTACAAGTTCACAAAATAATTTCAGTTAAATTATTTTTGTTCAAAGGTCCAGTTTTTGTTTTTATTTCTTCTTAACTAAACTGTGGTTTTTTTTTCACATCTACTTTCACATGTTTTAGTTTAGGTTTAGTTAAATGTGATAACCTTGCCTTGCACTTACTACGACTATAGTGTGTGTGTCTGTCCTGTGTGTACAGGACCGCTCATGGTCATTGTCGAGTACTGTCGTTTTGGAAATCTTTCAACCTTCTTAAAGAACAAGAGAGACGTGTTTGTACAAGACCGGGTGAGTTCAGCTGCTGAACTTATTTTTTAAAATAAAACAAGCCTTTGAGTTACTTGTGGTTGACGGAACAATACTAACCCCCTTGTGCTGTACACGGTTACAAAATCGCACACTTAAAAAACTCACTTCTGCAATCGGTTTGAAGTTCAAAGATGTTTATCAGTTCTTAAGCGGGACACGATGTTCTCTAATTTCAAAGTTCACAAATAGCTCAAAAGTTTCTTCAGTTCCCAAAAGCAAAATATGTTTTCATTCATTTTCCACTAACAAATAATTAAAAAACTACAATTTAGAAGATCTCAGAGGACATGTCAGCCTCAGCCCTCAATCCAATCTAACATACCCGAAGTGTCATCTTATAGCAGAGGAACTGTAAGACCAAAATGCCTGCAAGACACCTGATTTGTAAGGCATGTTTGATATACAGTTAAACTGCAGTCTAACCCTAAACCTACCACTATGTGGTTCACCAGCAACTTGGACGATGTTAAAGATGTTAAATTTTACTTCATCATGCAGTATTTTATTTGATTCATTCAGCTGGCTGGAGTAAAAGGTGGAGGGCAGTGTTGGGACAGCAGCGTGTCCGATGACCAGAGCAGCTTTCACACAGACTTTGATGAGAGAGATGAGAAGGGCCTCTGTAAGACCTGAGCCTGGTGAACATTTTATTCTCGTCATTAATCAAACTGCTTTTGACACCTCTCTGTTTCTTCTGCTTCTAGATCCACAAACTGCTCCCAATTCCCCTCTTTACTTGGAGGATCTCATTTCTTTCAGCTTTCAGGTGGCACGAGGAATGGAGTTTCTGGCCTCTCGCAAGGTCTGACTCTTTGCTATTCCACCTGTGGGCATACACATACACGTATACTGGTTTTATGTCCTCATCTGTGTTCTGTGTGCGCCTGCATCAGTGTATTCACAGAGACCTGGCCGCGAGGAACGTTTTACTGTCAGACAATAAAGTGGTGAAGATATGTGACTTCGGCCTGGCCAGGGACATCTACAAAGACCCCGACTACGTCCGCAAAGGAGATGTGAGTATTTCTGAGGAACCTGGTTTGAAAAAGATGACACACTACTCTTTTTTTTTTTTTGCTTTTTGTTTTATTTTTTTAGACAAAGTGGCACATCTTGCAAAGTGTTGTTCATATAATAGGTGTGATTTTCAGTCCAAAAAGGGGAAGTAGTTTTGTCATGGCAGTCTATCACCAAGGCTTTTATAAATTTGCAACTCATTAAGTTGAGTGGTTCAAAGGTATGAAGCAAAAAATCACGAACTTGTTTTCCCTAAAAAGATTTATTGTGATTCTTTGGAATCAGCCATCCTGCAAAGTTTTCTCATATAAGCCAGGTTTGGTAATCCTGTGTTTTCACCGTCTGGCAGGCCCGACTCCCTCTGAAGTGGATGTCTCCCGAGTCCATCTTTGACAAGGTGTTCACCACCCAGAGTGACGTGTGGTCCTACGGCATACTGCTGTGGGAGATCTTCTCTTTGGGTAAGAGACGTGTGCTTTTTCTGAACATAGGCACGGGATGGACAATCATTACATAATGTCTGCACAAGTATATGAGCCTCATGAACCAAAATGTGTGCATTTAATAGGAGCATCCCCGTACCCTGGACTTCACATAGATGAAGAGTTCTGCCACAGGCTGAAAGGGGGAACAAGGATGCGAGCGCCAGAATACAGCACGCCTGAGATGTGAGCTGATATTTATTTCTCAAAAATTGCACAGCTGCACAGCGATTTGGCGAGCCGGTGGTTTGGGTTGTGCAGAAATTTATACCTTATTAGGTTGTACTGTAAGAAAATCCCGGTACGTAGAACTCCAAGAACAAAATGTGTTGCTAATCTTTAGTTGTCAGCGCATCATCATAGCCAGTCTCTTCAATCACTTTCTATTAACAGCTGCTTATGGGGAGAAAATATACTCCACTATCTATTTACTGATTGACTTTCGGTCCAGGGACCCATCCAGACCTATTGATTGCTCGATGGGTGATGGATGGGAAGGTTTAAAAGATCTGAAATGGTTGCTAAAGTTATCCTCTTTTGAAAAAACACTGTAAGGTGACCAGTGCTCATTTCCAGCTCTGTTATTTTTATTCTTGGCTCAACTTTAGCAACTTGTGCAGCTCTTATGTAGCTCATCCGCTGTCTAACAGAAGCTGCTTAGCTCCTCTCTCTATGAGCCTCCGTTAAGGCCTTCTTATTAAGCAGGCTTTCTTCTAATTGTGTGCTTGTCACAAACAAAAGGTTTGAACAGCATGTGGGCGGAGTTGGTGTCTTTACAGCCATAGCCGTGTGCCCCGGCTAGCCACATTATGCATATCTGCTCTCTTTGATATCACACAGAGCTCATGCTAGACTACGACAAAATCAAAGCATTCAGTGCTGTCTGAAGCCTGAGCTGCGGGCTCACGGTGGTCATCTGCACATATGCTGACCTCATTATTTAAAACTTTGGACACTGTTTTGACCGTGTGTGTGTATGAAAGAGAGTTAAACTGTTTTTTTCAGAAGTTTAAACAATCAAAAAATGTATCCTTAATTGACCTTTAACTTACAATTTAAGGTTAAGGTTCATTTAAGGTTATTCAAGTTCAGATAAGGTGATCGATATTTGCTCTCTTTTGTTCAACTTGATCAACTTTGATCGAGCTGGTTAGGAGCAGGTTTTGCCACCCTCTGTTCACCAGAGATCTGAGCGGATGTTTGAGCCCAAAATAGGTCCAACCACTGACTTCAACCTTAACCACAGCTCTCAGTTTCACAGAAAGATGTTTGTTTTGGACTTCCAAAACAGCCATTCTGTTATCATACTGCTAATCTTTAAGTATGTTTAGAGTAGACACTTTTTTTTTCTGTTGCTATCTGTGTGTCGCAATTTTCAGTTTATTATGTCTGCTATCATATCTGTTTGTGTGCAATCAGATACATCCTTACTTTTTCCATAGCTTTAAGAGGGTAAGGAGCAACCTGGTGCTAATAATCAGATGCACGTGGTTAACTTATTTTCAACAATGGGCTGCTTCTATGAAAGTAGAAGTTTTGGCAGTTTGCTCGTCTGCAGAATTCAGGTGTGTGTTGATGATGATGATCCAATTTGAGGGACAAGCACTTCCCATTTGAATTTTGTCATAAATAAGTCTTTTAATGTCACTGATTTATAAATCTTGTCATAAATTTTGTTGCTTGTCCAGACCAGTTCAGGAAACTTTAAGCTGCACGGTGTGCAGCAAGAAGATGTGATCAGTATATGCAGCGTGTGGTCAGGTGCTGATTTAGCAAGTGCTTGATCTGCTTTTGTATGCAATTAAAATATCACCCAGTTGTGCTCAATTTAATTGCGTGAGGCAAAAAAAAGATCATGATCAAGATAAAAAATTTGATTAATTGTGCAAAGTGGAGACCTTTGGCAGAGCACCTTGTTTGGTGAAAGCCAAATATAGCATATCAGCACAAACACCTCATACCAGCTAGAGATGGCACGATACCACTTTTTTATGTCCGATACCGATACCGATATCATAAATTTGGATATCTGCCGATACCGATATGAATCCGATATAGTGTGTTTTTTAATCAATAAAACTGTTTTTAATATATTGCTGCATTTTGTATAAGTTTATACTCAAGTTTAAATAAACAACAACACTAAAGCTATTCTGTTATACCTGTATGTAAAAAATACACTGCACCCAAAATATTTCATAGTTCAGCAATACTGATCAATCTAATAAACTTAAACCTACTCCATCCTTACTATTCTGGTATTTTAAAGAGTACTTAGCAGAAATATTAAGCAAACTAACAAATAGGGTTGCAAACTCCCAGCAAAAAAAAAATAGGGAACCACCCCCCACCCTCCACCTCATGATGCTTAATCGAAGTAATCAACTTTTATTTGATGCAGTGTGAAAAAAAATGCACAGAATTAAATTATTTTTCAAGAATAATTAAATAGATTCAATATCTTTCTTCAACAGAATTGCAAACTGCACAGATGGTATCTTCCCAAAGGAAAAAGTAATATAGCTTACTAGGGTATATTAGACTTAACAGTTAGTATATACAGTAATGGACTTCTATACATTTTACATCAGATTAAAACTTTGGGTGTAAGATTCAGATAATTATTTATTAAAAGATAGACATTTTAAATGAGAATAAGAAAGAAAAGTATGTCTTTGTGCCCCCTTTTCCCTGTTCATGCCCTATCGGCCCCCCTGGCTAAACTTTGCTAGATCCGCCCCTGCACAGTTACCAGCCGTCAGCTACGTAGAAAAGGATCCTGGTGTAGAAAGTAATATTAAATAAATTCTAACAACAGCTTATCAAGCTTAAACGTGCTGCTGTTGTTCAGCCGCTGGTTTCCTCTTTCTGGTGCAAAGTGGGCCAAAAACAAAGAAGAGAGACGGACTCGCGACAGAAAAGCCGATCCGGTGATCATAAGCAGTTTCATGAAGTAGCGGCAGGAGAGGGAGGGAGAGAGAAGAGGCAGTCGCTCCATATATCGGTTGTTAAGCTTAACGTGGGAATGCTTTACGAACATTCAGAGATCAACTTACACACTTGCTTTACTTCTCTCTGGGATAACTTCCTCGGAGATGAAATGCTGGTTTGGTAGCGAGGCTACAAATAAACACAGCCGCTCTATCACGTGACGCACACTGCTCCGATGTGCTACGGTTATGATCCGAGTTATGCCATGTCGCAAGTTTTGTGAGGTGTTTTTTGATATTTAATGGATCGATTACATTTTTTATTTCTCGCCGATATCCGATCCAGTAATTTAGGTCAGTATCGGACCGATACCGATACGTAATATCGGATCGGTCCATCTCTAATACCAGCTGCCTTGCACGGTGGTGGAGAGGTGATGATTTGGGCTTGTTTTGCAGCCACAGGATCTCAGGACGTCATTGACATACCGAAAATGATTACTTAAACTTTATTGCTGCCAAAAGTGGTTTTGCAAAGGTGTAAGGTGCTAAAGGTGCTTATATTTAGTTTTTCACATTACTGCAGAGAGTTCTGCAAAAGCTTTCTGTTTCACATGAGTGTACCTGTGTGTCTTCTGTGTACAGTTACAGCACAATGCTAGCATGTTGGGAGGCCAACCCCGCCGACCGACCCACTTTCACTAACTTGGTGGAGACAATGGGAGAGCTGCTACAAGCGAGAGTGCAACAGGTCAGAGATCATTACAACAACATTTGTCTACACAAAGGGCCTTAAAAATGCCCCCAATTCACACTTTCTCTTTAACAGGATGGGAAGGATTATATTCCTCTGGGATCTTTTATGACTGGAGAAAGTGATCGCTGTGAGGCCTTCAAAGAAAATCCGCTCACAGTCACAAACCTGAGGTAAAAAAAAAAAAAAAGGAAAGAGAATGAGCAAGTGCAGCACATAAGTGTCGACTTGAAAGGTCATGAATAATAAATTCTAATATAGTGGTCTTGAGAAATAAAACCAAAAGAATGGACAGAAAGTGAGAGCTGGGAGGTTAGGGTGAGATAACTGAAAGTAAATTCAGTAATTCTAAAAACAGGAAACAGGTTGAGATATTTCCAACTTGCTCTTTCAATCTGAACCCAATCTGTGCAGTTACATGAGGGGCATGGCCACACTGCAGACTTTTGAGCATTTGCCTTGCGAGGACCAAACCACCCCTGATGTAAGAAAACACCTCCACTTCTGCTAATTTGAAAACATATCACTTTAAAGGAAATCCATTAACACTGATACTTTTGGTTTCAGGATGAGCAGACCGATAGTGGCATGGTCCTCCCATCTGAGGAACTGAAGAATATGACGAAGAGCAACAGCAGCAAGCACAGGAATCTCAGCAGGTAAAGATCTTTAATCTGTGACCACTCGATGTTCAATTCATCTGTCAGTGCACGCTAAACGAGGCAATCGATCTCAATCTGTGTGTTTAGGTTCTTCACCTTCACCAAGTGTCGAGACACCCAGGTGCCCTTCCTGTGCAGTGACATTGCAGGTCTCCGTGAAAACGACCCCTCGATCCTGCCATGTGACTGGGAGTCTGACGAGGGAGGCTCCCCTCCTCCAGACTATAACTCAGCCTTCCTCTACCCCTCCCTTTAGCATCCACACTTGTGTATTTTTCACAATTTCATACAGGGTTTATACAGCTTTTTATCATTTCTCCAGACCTCATCTTACACTTTTTAATTTACCCCACCTCACTTTTTATAGTATCTGCACGTCTAAATGCCCCAGATATTTTGGATCTTCCTCCTTCAGCCAAACTTGTTTAACTTCCTAGGACCTGGCGTCCACATATGTGGACATCACATTTTGGGTTATTTAGATCAAAATACTCAATTTTGCTCTACAAGGGCCTGATATCCACTTACAAGGACATTATACTACTACTGTTCTATCAAAATTTTAAACTAATATCCTCATATGTGGCTCTTATTTTTCTTAAAAACAAAAATAAGGTAAAAAAAAAAAAAATCTGGTAATTCTTTGTTCTTACATTCATCAGGCCCCAATATACCCAAATATGAAAGCGAAATTAAAAATGCATGCCGTAGAAGAGTTCAGGTCTTAGGAGGTTAAGAAACTTTTGCAAAATCGCATGCTGTTGTACAA
This sequence comes from Pelmatolapia mariae, assembly GCF_036321145.2. Lineage (NCBI taxonomy): Eukaryota > Metazoa > Chordata > Actinopteri > Cichliformes > Cichlidae > Pelmatolapia > Pelmatolapia mariae. The sequence goes on along the minus strand of NC_086235.1, from coordinate 19,962,040 downwards.
CAAAGCGTCCTCACAAGTATTATCTCAGTGCTTTTCCATCACATTACCCCTTCTACGAGCAGCTAAGTCTTACCTGACAGTACTTATACCCGTGCAGTTATGCAGAATGTATTCACTAGTATGTAACTATCAGAGCTTATTGTATTGGTACCTCATGCCTGAAGCCTTGTGAAGAGGAGCACTGCTGTATAAAATAACTGCTCCTCTTGCACAGTCACTACATGCTGGAAAAAGTTATTATCCACTGAATTATACAGCTAGACGCAATGTATGTACCTGTATTTATTTTAGTTATGCAACCAAAATGTTACTACCTTAAATTTGACCATTTGTGAGTGTAGATTTTACTCAGTTTCCACTTTAATAGGTACACGTAGCTGTAAATCTTGCGGTCCAACACAACAGCCTTGGTAAAAAATTACATTCATTAAAGGGAACCTGCTATCAGTTTCCTTATTCCCACCATAAAAATACAGCGGCATGACCATAATATTGAACGAGGTCACCATGTTAGTAAGTCTATATTTTCAACTGCTGCTTAAAACATCCGTTTGCAAGGGCAACCAGTTAGAGGGAAGCTGGTACCTAAGACTAGTTATTTTAGAAAGGTGACAAACTGAAGTTTCATTAAGGCATAGTCTAAAGCTAAACAAGGATTTTTTTTTCGACAGTGAATAATACAAAGCTGTTCTAGTAGGAAGCGTCTTTAGACCGCTAATTTTTTCACAGTCTCCACCGCAGACGAAACAAATCTATTTAATTTTATTTATATAGCATCAAATCCCAACAGCAGCCGCCTCAACACGCTTCATATTTTACGGTAAATATCCGACAATGAAACTGGTGTGAGGACGATAGATTCTCCACGCGCTCCAACTCTCAATGTGATTTTTTTGTAGGCCACGGTGTTAGACTCCAAGATTTAAGTGTATCTAATAAACTGTCAACTGAGTATGTGTATTTTAATTCAATGTATTCTTTAATTCATAAAATCATTCATGCTGGGTTTGTTTCCATTTGCAAAAACCTTTGAATGTGCAAAGATTAGCTTAGTTATGATCAGTTGATCCTGTTTGTATATTCCTCTGTATAATACTAGTTGGTTAGACAGCTCTGTTGCAGACTTCATCACAGCCCAAATCCGTATACAGCTGCTTTTGTCTTTTCCGGACAACATAAATGTGTCTTTTTTTTCTATATCACATCCAAATGCAGGTTACACATTAAAGACCCCCCCCCCCCCCCTTTTTTTTTGAGGAGTGCGTCCTCCATTGAACCCACCTCTATTTGAGGTGCTCTTTAGAAGGAATACCTGTATTGTTTTGTTTCCATTTAAGCCTAAGACGCTGCCATTTGAAGATAAAAATTAAAATGCCTTTATTTTCACTGCAAGGTTATCTAAAAACTCTGAAATGTTTTCATACATATTCATGTGGAAATCTCACTTTGGTGGAATACCACTGGAAAAGATTCAGTGTGCTCATGGTTTTATTCCCAGATGAAGTCCTGTGTGTCACACTGCGAGTGTTTAACATGACCTTGCTGTGAAAATAAAAGCATCTTAATTTTATCTTGAAACGTGAGTTAGACTTTTTTCCATTTGATTTATTTGTGCAGTTTCAGCCTTTATTTTGATAGGTCGGTATAGGAAAGCAGGGAATGACACACAAGAAATGGTCCAGGGCAAGCTTAAACTCAGGTGTCAGCAGCCTTCTGGCACGAGCCACCCACCCAAACAGATAAGCTACAGCAGTGCCTTAAACCAGTAATAAGTGAGGTTAAAGCCCATCATGCAGTTTCAAAGAAAACCAACGAGGAATGTGTTTATAATACAGTAAAAATCCATGTTTTTATTATGTATGACTGTTATATTTTACCTGTATATTAAAAAGTGATGGTCTCTGTAACTGCTTCCCCCCCAAAAAAAGACTCAACATCAGTATCAGTTTTGGTATTCTTTATTAAAATACTGCTGTACACACAAATATTGCAAAAATCTGAGACAAGAACACAAGAGGGGCTTAAAACATACTAAGATGGTGATTGTAGGTGTGTTGATGTTGGGGAGGAGGAGAAGGTCATCACTAATATTAACCGGAGTGTGTGTTATCATGTGGAATACAGTGATATGAGCACTGACGTTACACAGGCCGAGTCAGGAGGGGTGTGTGTGTGTTTTTCAAAATGTGTGCAAGTTTGTTTCAAAGGGTTTTCTAAAGCACCACATTCACCAGATAAGTTTTGTCGGTTCATTTTTTTTTCTCATTTACTAAAACAGAGGAAGTAGTACATGATCTAACACAGCCAGCACCCTGAAGGTTTGTTGTTGCCCCCAAGAACAGACCGCATTGAAAAGCTCACGTAAAAGTCGACTGCATCTGGGACAGTTTACTTGATTTTGACCTCTATCATCATGATTCAACTGTGTCGACTGTGTGTGTTAGTCTTTGTCACTTTAAAGTCTCGTGTTTGTAACATTCAAATGTTTCTATGAAAAATCTGAATCGGAGGAGTCAGCAATTGTAGCTTGGCAGAACTTAGCTTGTTGTTTTCTGGGTAATTGAAGGTAAATGAACAATGTCTGAATGTTAAATGAACCAAAAGTAGATCTGTGCTTCAGGGCAACATGAAATCCCCCCCACAATGTCTTAAACTTACATTAACTTCCTAAAACCGCCATCTGAAGACGTCCCGCCCGCTCCACTGTAGCTCATCTATATGACTGGACAAGGGGCGGCCAATGACAGCCAGACACATTCAATCATTGGGCCCATCCAGCTGTTCGTCATCCTGAGAGAAAGCCAAGTCATCCAAGTGAGTGCAGCAGCCAGCGCTGCTGCTGTGTCTCCAGCACGTTTGTATTTCATGATCTTAAAAAATAAACACGCAAATAAAACAAATTACAGGTGGTGCCCTGTTTGTATCCTCCTTCGCCCTCCATCCCCTTCCCATTTACCTAAACCCCTGCTGGAATTGGTCCACAGAATAATAAAAAGCAAAAAAAGAAAACTTGACAGCCCTCCCAATTTCCCATCATGCATTCCTGCACAACAACTGAGCAAAGAAAAAAAAACAGCTGGGAAAAAGTCACAAAAGCAATGCTTTTTCTCAAAAGTAGAGGGGCCCAGACCCCCTGAGGGGAGGTGAAGTTTGGGATAAAAGGGAAGGAAAAAGAGGGAACAGTAAGAAAGAGACATATATAAGGGACATTAGAGGTGAGAAGATAGGTGTGGGACCAAATAAGGACATTCCACAAAGAGGCAGCTATGGCTCCACCTCAACAGAAGCCCCACCCATGGGCTACACCCAAGTGTTGGGTAGCACAGCCAAAATGACCCTTCCTTGAGCGGTAGATGCCACGACCGTGTCCATTGACCAAAGGTGGTTGCTGCATATGTAACAAACACTTGGTAGACGGCAACAGGAGAAGACACCCCTTCCTCAGTGCCAACAGAAACCACGCATCCCCACCCCGCCCCACCCCACCCCCATCTCACACTACCCCGCCCCACCCCACCCCCATCTCACACTACCCCACCCCACCCCACCCCACCCCCATCTCACACTACCCCACCCCACCCCCATCTCACACTACCCCAGGAGAAGACACCTCTTCCTGAGTGCCCATAGACACCACAAGTCTCCACCCACCCAATCCCATTCCATGCCACCCCACTGCAAATGAACCCAAATTCCATAATCTCCTGAACCAAAATGTCTGAAAACCTTATTTGTTTTCCAGTTTTACAAACCCTTCCCGCCCTACCCAAGTGGTTTTATTTCCTTTTGTCAAAGGGGAACCATCAACCAAGGCTAAAGCTAGTTAGCTGTCCAACTCCAATGAAAGCCTTGAGTGGTGTCTCCCGTCTCCAAGTGCTTCAGAATGAAGGGGTGTGGTCTCCAACCGGAAGAAAGATGCAGTCAGCAGAAAGCTAGATTTCTTTTTTTTGTTTCATTTCCGAGTCTGCTCTGGTAATTTATGTCCATGTGTGATTTTAGCTCTCTGTTCACCCTGTAGGCCACTCACACATATTCATAAAAATAACAAAAATTAACAAAAAAATTAAAATCTTAGTGCATCCTCCTCAGAAAAATAAACCCCAGCTGTAGAAACAAACAATAAAAGCAGGAAAAGTTCAAAACGTCATGTTTTGTGTCTCATTTTGTTCCCCAAATCTTAAAAAAATGTCATCATATGTGTTCGTCACAGCTTCCATGTTTGTCCTTAAACTTTTGTTTTCCTCCTTGTGTTTTTAAACTTTCAGCTGTGGGGTTTAAGAAAACTAAAAAAGAAAAGTTACACTTTAGAAAAGCCTTCCTGGTGGACAGGGTCAGTGTATGTGACTGAGGTTCACGAAGCCCTGCCCCGCTGCCTTTGCCATGCTGATGTCATCTCTTTGAGCCTGGTCCTCCACTGTAGTGCAAAAATGTGCTCCAGGTCCCAGCAACTCCACCCTGCCGGGCCTGAAAGCGGCGCTACAGAGAACCGGATGCAGCGGCCTGCAGCTCCTGGAAGGTACTGTCAAAGCAGCGCTTCAGGTCCGAGTAGGTCACAACCAGGACACTTTTCTCGTCCCGAGACACCAGGCTGATCTTCTCAGGAACGCCTGCGTCCAGCTAAATGACCACAAGAAACAGAACTTTTAAAAAAAGTATATTTTGTAAGTGTTGTTTTCTGTTTTGCTACAGTTAGCATACAAAAGCAATTCATTCTTATGAGAAAAGCAACTGTTTTGACAATCAGTTGGGATCGCTTTTGCAAGTTATAAGGTCATGTGGGTGCACCGATAACAGGATAAGACTATCTGACACAAATGTAACAGTGAGTGCAGCTATTCATACAACAGTTTACTCAAATGAAAAGGCTGTAACTGCGAAAAGTCACAGCTTTAATTAGATTCAGGCTAACAAAGTGAAAAGAGGAACTAAAGTGTTAAGAAAAACAGTGACAGCTTGTCAAGGAAGTTAAGCCGGTGGTTAAAAAGGATCTACACATGTATGGTGCTGGTTAGGACTGACATACTGTATAATTCAGTGTTTTGGAACTGAAATTTGGAAAATCGCTACACTGTAAAACAGGTTAATCTTTTTTTTAAACTTCCATTTGCAGTCACTGGGCACATTAATGTGCGATTTTAGCCTATGCTATTGAAGCATTAACAGAAAATTGGGCTGCTGTGCATGTTTGCCTAACTTATACACATTAAATAGTTCCATGAAGTGCACAACTTATCAAATATCTGCTTATTTAAAAACAAAAGTATTAAAAGAGACCAAAAAAAAGAAAGCTCCCTGACTTTGTTGAGGCAGGAGACGATGTGGCTGAGGTCAATCCAGGGCGTCCCCGCTTCTGTCACCTGGTGAAACAGGTGGTCCCGGAAAAGCTTCAACAGGTAACGGTCGCCCGTTTCTGACCACGTTGGGTCCTTTTGGAATCTGATTGGCACAACACAAGACTATGCAGTTGTAACAGAAATAAATCACACACTATGATGCAATGTTCAACAAGTGGTACTTACTCTGGACGTTCATTTATGGTGCCCAGCTTGGCCAGCAGGCGAAAGAGTCGGCCATTTTGCACCTCCTGCAGAGAGAGAGAGAAAAAAAAAAAAGGGGGGGCCAATTTTATTTGTCTGCACCAGAAATTTTCATTTTTCTTTCAGTTGAAAGAAGCAACGTTGAAAGCAGCACCAGAGGAGAAAAACACTCTGCCACTAGAGGCGATAGCAGGCAGTAAAATTCCCCACTCATTACCAACATGCAGTGAATGCTGCTTTAAATTTTATTTTCATTCCTGCAGCTGTAAACAGAGTATAGATGTTAAGTGCAATGAATATGGGCCAAATGAGAGGGGGTTTAAATTTGATGGGTGGGGCAGGGAGATAAATAAATAAACAAACATATATTTCAGTGGGATTTTCTCTTATAAAACACCAATTTCAAATCCAAAGATCACGTTCCCCCTGCAAGGAATGCTTCCAAAAACTGAAACCGCTGCTGTTGACTTTCTGCCCATACATGGTGCTGAGCTCCGTTTTCTCTCACAGGGTCTACAAGATACTTCCCTCTGACTGAAAGTGAACCCAAAAAAAATGGCGCATTTTCCTCTAAGCACGTCTAATTTTGGTTTGCAGTTTCTTCTCTGAAATCAAAGACGTGTAAGACAGAAGTAAACCAATATTACACCTACATCATGGCTCCTACACATCAAAACCACCTAACCTAATCCACATAACTCATTTGAGGTTACTTAATAGAGAAAAGAATGATGTACTCATAAATACACATGGATTAGGGTGGAATTACGTGATGCATTGTCATAAACATCTTTAACTTAAATAATCCATTAAAAATAAATGCGAGCAGGTGCCAGTTTGTGGAAGTTGCCATGCTGTCTCACAGTACAGTGGCTGAGATAGACATCGCTATTTCCCTGTTTGTCTGTGGCTAGAGACTGGCGATATACGTAGTATAGCTTTAAACACCCCCCCCCCCCCAAAAAAAAAAAAAAAAAAAAAAAAAATCGCACGAACAGCTCTTTTAACACTTGTACATGTATATTTTAATAATCTCCTTCTTGCTACATTGTTCTCCTCCCCCATTTCCACCTCATCCCTCATCTCCTGAACTGAACAAATGAACAAAAACAGGCATAAACATGCTTGTTTATTCCAGATATTGTCGCAGTTACTTATTGGCAGCAGATTACATGTGGGACCCTCTCATCTCTGGATAGCTGACAACAGGCCAGCTAAACAACAACAGATGGTTATAAGCTAATGGTATGCCAGTGAATGCTTGAGTTAGAGCTGGGCGATATGACCCAAAATTCATATCTCAATGTTTTTTAGCTGGATGGCGATATACGATATATATCTCGAGATTTTTTTTAAGCCATAAGGTAAGAACAAAAAGAGAGTTTAGTCAAAGCTGTGTCCCAGATGTCACACAGGCACTTTTATTAACATACAACGTAGATGTACATGAAGAAATTACTCAAAAATAAATTATCAGCATTTATTAAATAATAATGCTCCATAAATAAAAGAAACACAATGTTGTTTTTGTGCATAACAAAAAGCTTACAATTGTGCAGTCAAAATGTAAACTAAAAGACGCTGAGCATAATAACAAAGAGACAGATTTCACAGCTGCTCTATTCCCAAGTTCTACTGCGTGACTGACAGCCTTGAGTTTGAAATCCTCTTTGTAACCGTGTCTCTTAACAGGTGCCATTTATGGTTCTTATACACACACAATACGGTAATATTACGTTGAAGCACAGTACGTGTCACTCCGCGAGGCTCCTCTACGGTAGCCGTAATGCTCCGACAATCCATCAAGCGGTGCGGCTCCGTTGCTTACCAAAGTCGTACTAAAACATTTTTTGACAGATTGCTGAGCGCCCTGTACCACATAAAAACGGTTCGCGGTCAGTAAGCACAACCAGAATTCATACATAAGGTGCACTGTCGATTTTTGAGAAAATGAAAGGATTTTAGGTCATGCAGCCCCTGTGGGCTGCATGTCGTTAGCGCGGTTAGCTCGTTAGCGCGGTTAGCTCGCTAACACGTTGACGCCGTCCAGCCCCACGCACGGGGCGATCCGCGGTAACTCGTTAACGGAGATTTGCCGTGTTCATCTTGTCGTTGCCTGCAGGTGAAGCTATGGGGGAGGGGGAGTTGTGTTCAGTGAAGGAGAGGCGAGGCCCAGTAACGCAGCGTAGAGACAAAAATGGACGAAAGAGAGGCAAACTTGCGGCTCCACAAGTATAATTATAACGTAACATAGACTATATCGATATAAACGATATTGTCACATCTTATATCTCGTATGAAAATATATCGATATTTTTAAAAAACTCGATATATCGCCCAGCTCTAGCTTGAGTGTCCCAAAATTTACACCTTTCCTCTGAAAAACAGCTTGTTTACACTCTCACATCGTGTCCAAGCCCAAGAATGTTAGACACTCTTCACCAACGTGTACTGTAACTTTAAATCTGCACCTAAAGTTGTTGAAAACGTGATGTTGCTCACTCCATGACAGATTATTGCACTGCAGCAAATTACAGCTCACCTTCATGTCTGCAGATATAATTAATTCCTGCCTCTCCTTTCTCTTCTTCCTCTTTGTCTCACCCTGTCAACTGTATCTTCACTGTTGGACAAAGTGACAATTACTGAAAAACCAACTGGCCAATCATTTCAGCTCATTCGAAAATGTATTCAGGATTCATTTTTCTGTAACAGTATTCCCAGACTAGCTTCTGTGTCCACCAACTGAATCAGAAGAAAACTACTACAACACTAACAAAAAAAAAAAACTTTTTCAGGCTCCAATAAACCTAAAGGGAAATAAAAACAGAATGCAATGATCTATTTGAACTATATATGGAGTTTAAAAGTGAAAATGAGAACATCCAAAATGCTGAAACTAAAGAACTGATTCATAATAAATATTTGCTGTTTTGGAATTTGATACCAGCAACAAGTTTCGATGATGTTGGGGACAAATAAAGACTGGAATAGTTTCATGGCGCTTAAAAAAAATTAATTAATAAACATCAATAGTCTTTTAAAAAGTCTGTGGTTTTTCTCACTGTGATGCTGAGAAACAAGAATTTGGGGATTTTGTCAGAGATTGGTCTAGTATATAAATAATTTTAAAAATTCAGCAAATGCAGACACATGCAAATATCGAGGCTCAACACCACTCAGGCCACACTGACTAAAAACTAAAGCGGAAAACCATGCAAATGAAAGAACTTGTATTAACAAGATCCAGAAACGCTGCCGTCTTCTCTAGGTGAAGTGTTTACCTCTACTGTGGCGTGACCAATCAACATTAGACATTCTTTCTGCAAATCACAGATGCTGAGTTCTTCAGGCTGAATTTGCCTGCCATTAGAGCAAAGTCTTCATGACTGTGTGGTGCTGCATTATTGCACGAGACGGGTAACTTGCACATCTGTGACGATACTACCAATACCAAATGACATATATAGGTTTATGGGGCAGTTTTTTCAGCAAGGCAATGCCAAACCACATTACGCGTCTGTCTGGGGATTTGTGCTCTAGGATGAAAGCTATGCCATAACCTCAAACCCCTCTGGATCACACGCCTTAACCTGACAAAAGACTGCAACTATTGTGATTGGCCTTTTCTCCACCGTTGATTTATCCTGTGCATTTCTGGCTACTTTTTCACCACCACTTTTACATTTATAAGTGAGAATAACAATCATTGTCTCAGTAGAAGGGATAATAATCAAAATAATAATATAAGAACTCACAAATGTCAGCAAATTCCCAGAGGGAGAATGCTTAAATGGTCAGAATGGATGTGAGGGAATGAACAAAGAAGAGGAAAAACTAGAGGGACAAAAAAATAAACAAACAAACAAACGTCCCAGCAACTGTATTTCTTTCTATCAGCTGGCACCGCATGTAAACAACTGGGACACAATCACAGGGTAATTAACACACAAAGCAGCTACACAAGCATAAATGCCAGCCACTTACGCTGGCTACATCATAGCTTCTACAGACATTCACTGCAGAAGCCTAAATCAGGGCTGACTGCAGTTCAGGTCTGTCGCACTTAAAAGCATTAATTTACAAATAAAAACAACCACCAGTGATTAAACCCCCTGCTCAGCCTTCTAGTAGACACACCTGTGCACCTGTTCAAAATTGCACGTCCACTTGTTCTCAAGTTATCGCAGTCACAAGATTTTCAGAAAACTTACTCTGAGCTTGAGATCCAAGTTACTGAGATTCAAACATGTCCAAGAAATTTTTGTAGATGCACCTATAGTATGAATTTGAAGCTCCTGCGTTGACTGGCTGTCCAGTTATCGGATTCATAAGCTTAGCTGTCCACACCACTTGCCCGCCCAGCGGGGTGACGGCCATTCACCCATCCTTTTACCACTGAGGGGTAACAGTTACAAAAGGAGATTGTGAGGTATTACAAAACTGAAATACTGTGAAAGAATGAGGTTGAGGCATTTAGTCTTGTCAGAAATGAAAAGCTTACAGGGACCTGTTAAAAGAATGAGGTGCAAACAAGGCTCTGTCCAAGCTTCTGTTAAAAGATCCTGCTGGCAATTCATCACAGTGAATGAACACAGTTCATACAGTTTAGGAGAAAAACATTTCAAATCTCCTCTTTGTATCGTTAGCAAATAACCATAGTGTTTAAATTACATACCGTTTACTGTTAACATACTGTTACGGATACACTGTTTGGGGGGGGGGGGGTGTCTGGAGTTGACTGAACAGTGTCGGTTTTATTTTGTTAACCCTCTCCCTATCTGATGAACAGTTACAGCTGCAAGCAGAGCGAAACATGAGATTTCCTTTGTCTACCTCAAAATCATTCAATCTGATGTGTTCCAGATGGCTAAAAATATCAAGCATGGGTACCAGTGGTAGATAACAGCTGTATTTGTATTACTACATCTACATCACAAGAAAACAAAACAATGAGTGCTTCTTGGCAAAATTACCAAATTAGAATCTAAATTAAAGATTAACGAGTGTCTTTAAAAGCAGCATCATGACTGAAGCAACAACAACCTGTAACTTAACACAGCAGCACTGTTACAATGATGCAACCACAAACTCAAAACGGTTTACATGAAACTTTTAACTTTCAAATAAAGCTTTTCTTCAACAATATAAGAGTGACCAGGAAAACACAGAGGGCTACTGCTATTTTTATACACGCAGGCATGCATTCAGCAGCGTTTGACGTGATAGGCAGGAAATCTAAATACTGTCATTAGCTGAGTTTGGACTAAAAAGCTTATACTACTGAGAACCATTTCGGTGTTCTCATGAAACATTACCGACATCACTCAAATTTAAAGAACTCTGTTTTGATAACACCTACTCAGAATAGATAGTAAATAGGGTCTGCAGCTAGGAGGTTTAAAAAAAACAAAAACACAAAAAAAACAAAAACCACAAGCTACTTCACTGGTGTGTCAGCGCGGAGACAAGGCCGGAAGAGGAAGCTTGGGCCTGACCGAAAGAAAAAGACCGAGATGGGGTCGGGTTGGCCGTTTCACACATTGATGCTCCAACATAGGGAAACTATATTCAACACAAAAGTCCACAATATACTGTACAACATCCTGTGCACACACACACACACACACACACACACACACAACTTCCCTATTTGCTAACCAAGGCAATGCCCTCTTTTATCCACCGCACAGGCAGTAAACAACATGGCTGAATCATGTTACAGACACGTTTTCTGTTCAGACCTTCTCTGTGTATTCAACATAACCTTCACCATACCTTGGCCAGATCCTCCTCAATGACGTCATTCCTCATCTGCGATGCATCCAGTTGTGTGTAGAATCTGGCTCCAATCATCGGCATGATGTCATTGACGCTGCGCAGGCGAGACTGTTCGGTCAGCAGATACCTGCAAAACACAGCAACAATTTACCTTCGTGTGAGTTCAGGTCAGGCGCCGCTGCACTCACAAGAAGGCGGTCTCTTTACACACTATTTTCTTCTTCACTATTAAGTATAAGGTGCAAGCCGTGCACAAAAAGGTATAAAACACTGCTACGACCATAAAAACAGCACAAGTGTGAGTGCTTCAATTAGAAGATCAAACACTACTAACCAATCAGATTCCAGCTTTCTCTTATATGCCAAGTTTTGGTTAATTTCATCTATACGCAGACAAAATTAAGTGAAAACTCAGCTGACATGTTATTATGCTACCTGTGACAGTAGCCTGAGTATATTGCATGTCACAATTTACTCAAGTATAAAAGCATCAGTTCTTTTAAGAGGTCAACGCTCACTTCATTTACAGGACGCAGATCTGATAAGTCAATGGCCGTTAAACTTCAAAGATTATTTATCTTCACACCACCACAAAAAGGTCACACTGACTGAAAGTCCCTGCAGATATTTTCCTCGGCTCTTCTTACTTATTCAACACACGAATCGCATGATTGCATGTTTAGGTGCTGAAGACCACGTCTTTTTTTATAAAGATAAACATCTTTCAGATAACAGAAATACTGCATAGGACTAACACAGACACTGACAAATTTTTGAAAATGCATAAAATCTGACTATTTGAATCCTAGGTTACGATTTTTTTTTTTGTAATGTTCTAATCATTTCCGATTACAATTAATCCTACAGAAGTTTGACACGACTCCAACGTTGCTGACAGGTATTGTTAACGTACGTTAACAATACCTGTCAGCAGAAGTGCATCGATTGCTCGTGGTAGAGCTAACATAACATAGAGGAAGCTAACAGTAAAGGCTCAGTAGGAGGTACTCCATTCTTGCCCCACGGACAGCTTTTATTTGTGTTTTTGAAATAGTTTAAGTTAAACCACGACTGTGGTCAGTTGAGTTGACAACACTTTTTTGGTCAGTCTCAATGTGGTTGTGTTTGTTGCAATACATGTACAGAAGCCTTTATTGCACTTACGGTAACACCAATGCGTTTACTGCCACGTCCATTAATATTGTTTCACATCATGTGAGTTTGTCAGCTACACTGACACGCGACATGTGTAACAGGCAGTAAAATAAGGAACATACAAAGGAAATAACAGCAGTATGTAGCAGCCTTTGGACTCTCACACCGAGCTAGACTAATACAGATAAATTAGGTGGACAATGTTAACTGACTTGTTTACTTTTCATTTTATTAATTTAGGTCCGGTTGCCATTTAGTCATCGTACTAACAAGCACCAGACCATCACCTTAGCCACTCTACCACCAAAAAACAGGGATGTAAACTGAAGATTCCTCCAAGCTACAGATACCAGTGATAACCCAAAACAGGTATTAAGTGCAGGCATTTTAGTTCATCTGAATGCCCCCCCCCCCAAAACTGGGTAACGTCACACCACCACCCCCTTACAGAATGAGGTTCTTGAGGTCTGAAGAGTAGTTGATAGACACCAGCTCCATAGCCTTCTGCAGGTTCTCCCTTTGTATGCCAGCCAGGGAGTTGCATGCCAAAGCCAGCACAACCTTGCCCAGTGACACGAGATCTGCTTGCTACAAAAACAACACAAAAATAAACTTTAACCACACTTCCTCTGCTTTTGAAGTAAAACAGAACGACAGTACTAAAATAAAATAATTTCACATGAAGCTGATAAAGTACCTGGTACTGTGGCATAAGGGCAAGATGATTGGTCTGACTGTTGTCAAATGTTAAGACATCAAACACCCCAACACAGTTCACCCGTAACCTACAAAGATTAGCGCATTAGGCATTAGGTAACGTACATGTTTGTTGTGCATACACAGTAGCATTGTTGTGAAAAACGTAAGCGCTGAATGAAAATATTCTTCTGCTTTTAATAGTTTTTTTTTTTTTTTTTTAACACTTAGGTCATAGTTTCATCTCTGAGCTTAAACAATAAATTAATGTTCTTTCATACATGCACATTTATGGTTATAAGAGACAGGCTATGATTCTTATATCCATGCTGAACAATGAAATATGTGCTTAGATACTTGAATAGCGTCTATACCTGGTCTTGCCAGTGATGAGAATTTTGCTGGGGTCCATCACACGGCAAGCCAGGCCTGCCGTGTGGATGGTGCGCAGGGCTGAGCTGAGCTGGACGATGTATGCCCAGATGAGGGATTCTGGGAGCAGCCCCGCGTGCTGCCGTGGTGGAGGGGGTTCATGTTGTCCTGCACATGAGAAAAAAGTTTTATTGCGCAAAAGTGGTGTGAGGTTTTACATTACTTATGAACTAAACCTCAGACTACTTCCTCAGTAACCTTATCTTCATGACAAGCTGTTTCTTAGAGGTCTGACATGAGTAAAAACGCATGAACTTCAGTCTGTAGATTAACAAGCTGATAGTTTTCTCAGCAACAGTGCAGACTCAGAAAACAACTAAAAATTCCTGATAAAAAGAAGCTCAATGACAGATTGTTTACTGTATCTTTGAAGCAAAAACTCCAGACATACAGTTAAAGAAATATAATTCTATACAATATACGAGTATTGTTCTGACCAATACTGAGATTACACTGCTTTTGCATCCATGCTGTGCGACATTCCTGCTAATGTGTAAATCTCCAGCAAAATTCAAATTCAATTCTTTCTCATGCATCTAAATTCAGTGTGTCTCTTAGAAGGCAAATATAGATTAAAAGAACGGTACCAAAACACAAAATTAAATCACTTTTACACTATGCTGCATTCCTGTTAATTGCAGCTTTGTTTGCAGTTAAGAAGTGACTTAATTGCATTTTCTAAAAACAAAATATGAAGGAATTCATTCCATTCCTTGCAGCTGTCCAACAGATGTACATTAAACTAGTTGCAAAGCACTCAACAGCTGTGCGCAGGTTTTACCAATTTGGAAAAATTGCGCAAGAGGATAAAGTCATCCACAACTTTTCTGAAGCCTTCGTTATGTATGTGTTTGGTGGACACACATCAAATGTTACTGGCATTGGAGATTTCAGTGTGGTTTTGTGAGCTGATGGAGACCCGGATGCGCTGTACAGGCTTCTTTTTGGCCTTCATGCATTTAGTCAGCAGTTTATTTTCAGACAGCCGAGTAAGTTAGCTGTGTTGCTTTGTGGTGCAGACAACTCAGTACGCTTTGCATAGGATTTATTCTTGTTTAAAAATCACTTGCACTGAAGCCAAAGTATTTCCAGTCCTGACATTTGATTTTTGTTTTTAAACGGCCTGTTACATCTTATATTGATCTTTTAACAAAGTTTTCCTGGGCCAGACTGCATCCCGGAAACTTCAAGCAACCGGATGCAGGGAACAGCTGTGACTAGCACACGCTGTTAGGGTCATGGGAGACAATTAAGGAGCACTTGGATTTGCTCTTACTTTGCGTTCTATTGATGTAGCACGCAATTTTAATATCAGTCAATTATGGTCATTTAATTGTGGGAAGCCAAAGTTGTGACCGAGATTAAAATGTGATTAACTGTGGAAGCCTACTTCACGTAAAACTGACGAGTTCACTACATCACTGAGAACCGCTAATGAAATTCTTATTCTTACTCATCAAAATACTCGTTTCAGTCACAGTTTGAACAAGCGTCTCATAAGGCAAGACCGCTTACCGTTTCTAGAAATCATGTTTATTATCGGGGCAGTACTCACTTCTTTCTCGTAATCCCCCTGCAAGTTTTACAACCAATGTGAACCACTCGCATTGGGTAATGTAAGTCAGGCAGTAGAGTGTTAGGGTGTGTAGAACACAATCAAACCACAATGCAACATGTGAGAATAAGGAACCTGTTTGTTTCACTAAAGACCATTCCAAAATGAAATGGCTTCAGATTACGTTATCTGGTATTTAGGTGTATAATCATCATGTACCCGTGTGCAAAGGCATCTGAGAGACACTTGTTATATACACACGCGCTTGTATATACATCTCATTTGTTGTGGTTTCTTATCAGTGTTTGGAATGGATGACACAAAGACCAAGGTCTGAATGCCTCTGCTTCCTCTGTCTGTCATTCCTGTATACAGGCTATTTAACAGCACCTGCCTTAGGATCAGTTTCAGCCACAGTTTCCTCCAAGTCCCCGTGTGTTTATCACAAAGACCCGTGCTTGCCAACCGTCAGCTTAGGCTACCAAACAAGACTTCAAAAAACACACAAAAAAAAAAAAAAACCCTCTCCAAAACATATTTTTAGACACTTTGAATTTCTTAAAAACATCATGTATTATTTGTTTGCACAATCTAACCCATCTACCTACATACCTATAAACATGGCATGAGCACAACTGCATGCAATGAAAGCATGAAAGCATGCACTCAAATAGACTTGGGCCAATGACCTCATTATCAAACAAGTAAACAGAGTCGAAATGTGTGAAGGGGAGGGAGTGCAGAAAGGCGTGTGAGGTGATGCTAGGCCTATTCGTAGCAAAGAACGAGGAAGGGAGGGACAGTCAGCATACCCCATTTCCTTTTGGTGAAGTACGAGTCTGCTGCTGGGTCATTAAAGTGTCTGCTGAACATGGTTTCTGCACCTGCATGGAAATCATACGAGAACACCAAAGCTGGGGAAGAAGACAAAAGCGTGATAAAACATTAGGGCTGAAAAAAAAAAACCTCCCCAAAATGCTTTCTTTGTCATCATGAAAATGTAAAACGGATTTTAAAAAAATTGCATCTATTAGCTAACTGGATACTTCAACTCCAGCTAATGGTCAACAACAATTTATTTGTCACATAGCTTTAGTGTCAGATATTCACATTCAGAGTTAAAATCTAAAGCTGTAATAACAAGGAAATTACCACATGGCAAATTTGAGCCAATTTAGTATAAAATACAGTTATGTAACCAGAAAAAATGCAAGTCTAAAATCATGTAGCTATATAAAATTTCTGTTCAAATACAGGCAAGCATTAAATCAACAAGTCGTGTATAGCTAATTACACTCACAGTGGTCTCCAAAGGCCTTGGTGGTGAAGACCTCTCTCAATGTTACAGTGTTTGAGTGCTGAACCTTCTTCCACATGTCCACCAGCATCATGCACTTTGTGTTAACGAGGCGGAAACCTTTGCATATTAAAAATATTAATTATTTATAAGACATTCATTTTATGTTAGATCCAAGCAATGGGTGAAAACAAACAACCAGTGAATACATAAAGGGCCCAACTCCAAGAAACCTTTAATTGATTTACTTTACCTGAGAGCATTTTTATTGTTTCACCACACCTTATCTAAATAAGTTTAAATAGGTTTAAACTGGTTTGTTTGAATGTAGCCTGCTATAACCTGAGTTTTGGTTTAAAATTGGCTGGATTTTCACATGTTTTAAGCAAAATTTCGACTCTTCCTGGGGAAATATGTTTTACATGAGTAGCTTGTTAAGCTGTACCTTGCTAACATCACACATAAAGCCCAGCTGTAAAGTTACAGCATCACATTATAACTGTAATGTTCTGGTACTCCGATGGTGAAAATATTTATATGCTTTTATACTTGAGTCTAATCTGGTGTTTAGTCTCTTTTATATTGTTGGGATTGCAGCTCATAAAACACACACACACACACACACACACACACACACACACACACACGATGCAAATCAATAAAATTAATATTCAGTTTTATCTGCTATAAAACTAAAGCAATTTCCACAACTCCTTTATTAGGCTGTGGGAAGGTAACCTTTAATGTTTAAATCTATGGAGTTTAAAGTTTCAGAATGTCCTTGGCATTAAAATAATTTGATCAAATTAATTATTTAATTATTGCTCTGTGAGTTAAATCCCAATATTAACATTACTTTCTATAGCATTCATCTCTTATCTTATTTCCAGCAGTGTTGATTTCTACTGTTAATGCTGATATCATATTCATCTTACATGTTTCTTATTGGAGTAGGCGGTACTCATAGGGATTATTTTGTGAAGAAGCGTCAGATGATATGTGAAACTTCCCTTTTATGTAAACAAAACAGAGCCTGACAAAGAAAGCCGTCTTAACAGAGACAGGTGATAACCACTGTCCGACTGGGATTTTCGGTTTTGTCAAACCAGCTTGCTCACTCACACACAGTCACACTCACACACACACAGAGCTGTATTGAAACTTTCGTGGGGTATACCTCTCTGGTCTGGACATTGGCCAAATGTAGTAGACAAGATTAGAAAGCCTGTTGTATGCTGTATGCTATTGTTACAGAAATACTCATTTGGGGAGGAGCAGATCCTGGAAAGAGCATGAAGGTGGAACTACACCTGCTTGCTGGATTCACTCAGGTATTGAATGTTCTATTCTAACATGAACTCAACTGGACATTAAGTAGACATTGCATTACAGAGCTTACGAGATAAAAATCTGTTCTGTCAGACTGAGTCACAGCTCCCCCCCAAGTAATGTATTGAAAGTTTAGAGCTGCAGTGCACCCATGAAAGCATTTAATTAAATTCAACTCAATTTTATTTATACAGCGCCAAATCACAACAACAGTTACCTCAAGGCACTTTATATTGTAAAGTAGAACCCACAATAATACAAACAGAGAAAAAAACCCAACAATTATATGACCCCCTATGAGCAAGCACTTTGGCGACAGTGGGAAGGAAAACTCCCTTTTAACAGGAAGAAACCTCTGGCAGAACCAGGCATTACAATACAACATTACAATATTAGAAATGCTGGAACAGCTTCTTTCGCTTATTAAACTGGGCTATCGGGAGGGTGAACTCTTAAGATTATCTGACATGGTGTGTGGCATCTGAGAAAAATGCATATGATGACCACATTTCTTACCATGTATCCTCCTCAGGCAGTACGGTAAGTCATCTTTGCTATTCACTGCCTTGTAGCACGAGGTGATGTAGCTGAAGTTGCTGGTCTTCTGCATGCGGTTTGGTGGGGGAAGGGGCTCGAGGGGAAACAGGCTGTGATAGCTGTCCACCTCAGATGGTACATCTACCAAAAACAGGCATTTTTAGAGAGGGAAAAAACACCACATACTGCACAAAAAGTAAAGATTTAAAATGTAAGTGGCAACTAGGGTTGGGCGATATGTAAAAATTTTCCAACCGACAATCCTTTGTCCAATAATCGACAATGGGCGATATAGTCACTTTTTGATAGGCGGAGCAATATAATCATGCACAGACTGATTTGCGCGTTTACAACATAGAAGTACAAAGATGGACAAACTAATTTCCAAAAAAATTAGGGCTGTCAGCGTTAACGCGGTGTTAATTCAATCATCACGATTAACGCGATTAAATTTAACGCGCTCAACCCATCTGGAGCGCAGAATGAACCAACTTTGGACAAACTGCCCAAAATGCATTGACAGAGACATTTCAGGGAGTTCTGACTCAGCCTGCGCTCCAGATGGGTTAATTGTTAATCCCATTAGTCGTGATGACCGCACATTAACGCTGACAGCACAAAAAATATATATGTAAAGTCGCCAATTTGGGATGAGAGAGGTAAACCTAAGGATGTAACCAAAGTGGTGTGCCGCTTGTGCAGTCGTATAGTGCGAGAAAGTACTCAAACACGACTAACTTAGATGAGCATGTACATGTCCACCATCCGGATGAGTATGCTAGGCTATCACCAGCTTCTGCAGCTCCATCAACAAGCATTTGGGCGCACTCTGAGGAGGGTGCATTTGCTCACAGATGAAAGAGGGTGCTGTTAAAACAGCGCTATTATTATTTTTTCTGTTTGCTGCTTCTATTAGCTCCATCCTTATTAGAAAACTTGTTCATGGGCAAATAAATAAATCGCCCTCGTTAAAACGATCGCCGATGGGCTCAACCTATAGTCAATATATTCGTCCAATCGCCCAACCCTAGTGGCAAACAAGATTTTTGGTTTAATTTACTGTAAAGTTTATATTCCTGAGATACAAAAAGCTTGTTTGCAAAACAATCAGAAATCTTGTTTTCCCTGTTAGCGACCAAGAGCTTTTCCCCAGACGGTAAACTATCTCGAATAATTGTGAAAACCAGACAGCAGAATTTTTACAAAAGTCCCTGAAGAAGGTGAAGTGGGAGCATGACAGAAACCAAAAGTAAAACAAGACTGAGCCTGAAACGGACATTCACTCTATTACAAAAGCTCAAGGATTTGTGATCAAAAGCAACATGTGTGTGGCATCATCTCTAGTGAGTTAACTATTAACAAAAAACTGACTGCTTATTTTAAAACTGAATCTGAGCCAGACTTTGCAACACGTGCCTTAAGGGAGACACTGAAAAGCTGTCTGTTGCACCACAGCACTGCTGACGTGCTGTGTTTGTGGTAGTTGCAATCTTAGCAACTCACACACACACACACACACACACACACACACACACACACACTAAACACATACCCACAGAGCCCACAACCAACATATTGCACACTAACAGGACAGAATAACTCTACATCAGACTTGCAAAAAGCACTAGTGCTGGTTTGTTTACATGTAAATATAGAAAATAGAACACTGAAACAGCCATTTAGTTTTATAAGCGCATGTTTAAGGTCAGTTGTCACAAGCATCCCTTATAATGTCAACAATGTAGATGCTCTACCTGGATTTTCTGAGTGGTCAATTTGGGCCATGGTTATTAGATGTCTGTTTATCAACTCCTGAAGAAGACACAAGTGGACAAGACATCAGTTATAAAGCTCCAGAGGAGAGAAGGGGAATGTTTGGTCAACAAGGACAATACCTGTCGAAGCTCATCAGCCATGAAGAAGGACGGGGCATTGGCTTTCGGCTGCATGTAAGCCACATGTGGCGCCGTGGGGGGATAGATATGGTAGGTAGGAAACACCTGCAATAAAACCAGAAAAAAGAAAACACAGCTTCCTATTTACTGAGAAATGGAAACCAGTCTGATCATACAAATATTGTTTTCAGGCAGCTATGTAAATGAATGCGAGAGAATGAAACTCTTGTGATGTCATAAAAAAACAAAAAACAAAAAAAAAATTACATTCCCTATTAGGCTAATGTCTGAGTCAACAGCCATGAATTTACATCTCAATGCAGCCTATTAAATAAGACTCACATTTATATCAAAACTTAAAAATGCAGACTGATTTAAGTGATATTCATTTTGTTGTGTTTAAAGTGACTGAATGCATCTGCAGAGTGTATCCGTACCATCCCAGCCATTGGTGCCGGGGTGTTGTCTGTGTAAAAGTAGGTCGTCCCCCCTACAGTCTCTTTCTGGATAATGTGTGCACCCTGGTCAGACGCGGTGGTGGGCACCATGTAATTGGCAGGGTTTGGGGTGTGACTGCGTCGACGGGGAGCAGGTGAGGTGTGTGGTGTAATTTTAGGGGAGTGAAGAGGAGATGATCCCGCAGACAACGACATTCCTGAAAAAGGAGACAGAACGTGAGAAATGTTTCTTAGGAAAAGATTTAATTTCACAGTAATATATGAGGGAAATCCCTCACGAACTCAAGTATTACAATTTCTAAAGATGAAAAACAAAATTGAGCCCAACAGAAAGTGTTTGGGTAGAGGGTAGTTCTCAAAAAACCCACACCTGGAGCCAGGGCAGCAGCTGTGGAGCTGCTGAGACCAGGATGTGCAAAGAGAGGTGAGGGGAAGGCCTGGACAGTGGACTGAGCCATATTGGCCATACGTGGAGCTCCCTTAGGGATGAATTCACTCGCTGCCGGGTTAGGAGCCTGCCAACACAAATGAAAACAATGGAAAAATTAAAAGTCGTCTATCAGTCTTGTTGGAGGCAAATAATCTCATCTTTGTCAGGCTTCAAGTATTTCCTTATATAAAAATGTAATCCTGAACCCTTAAAGAACTTTAATGCTATGACCCGATGTTTGTACGCTCACCTTTCTCCTTTGGGAAATGCTAAGAGCACCAAAATCACTGAACAGTGAGGACGTCGGGGAGTTCACTGGATCTGCAAAGCACAAAGTGTTAAGGGCCCCTTCCAAACTTCAGTGGATGAGTGTCAGCTAGTGCCCCAAAGATATCTGAATACAGCTTACCATGAGTGCTGTGGCTGAAGTTCTTGGCACCATCGTTGAGAAGACTGGGAGAGCTGCTGCTGGTAGTCATTCGCTAAGGAGAGCAGCATCCAGAGGAGATGTGTTACAAAAAGCATCCCACCGTCCAATTATGTTCATCAAAATACAACGAAATACCATAAAATAATGGTGGGCAGCTCAATGATATTAAACACTGGCCAAAAAGCAACGCAGCCCACCTGCAGAGTCGAGTTTAGATCGTTAGCAGCATCTGAACTTTCAAAAACATGCCTGAGGGCATTGTCTACTAGTAAAGTTATTGCATACGGCACAAAAAAAAGAAAGAAAGAAATGAAATAAGGTTCAACCCTAACATAACCATGTTGCCAGTCACGTACATGTGAAAACCATTGACTGGGGATGTAGCGATATACCCGCCAGTAAATGCCTCGATGACTCCCAACAGCAAAAGATTAAACTTAATGATGGCAGTGGCTGACGTTAACCTATTGTGTCACATCGATTTCACAGTAGCTAAATGTTCAAAGTTGGAGTGATGGAGAACTTGAAGACTTTGGTTTATTGTGAAGCTGTTTTTATGCTTCCCTGTAAAAAAGAAAGGGCAATAACAACAAACTCACTACAGAAATCTAACTTGTATACCATCAACTCAGAATTTCACACGCATTGCATTCCTAACATAGCAAAATAAAACACGCATATATTCATTTTCAGTTCGTTTAACTGTACATTTACTGTGACAGACCTACAGCGTCCCTCTTGTACCTGCATCATTGAGTATTTAGGCTCTGCTGGACTTCCAAATCCATTGACCCCAATAAAGCTGCTGCTGAAGTAAGAGTTGGTAAGATTGGCATCGCTCAGGGTTGCGCCTTCCATCCCTGGGACTGTAGATGACAATAAAAGCAGAGTTTTGCAGATTAGGACTGCAGCCAGACCATATCAGTTAGAGATAATTGCTTACACAGTCCAAAAGGTAATGCACTCATGCTAATGTGTGCACAACTGAGTGCGTCCTCAGCCAATCACAGTTTGAAAGCATGTAAACAGTGAGCCGCAGCTGAAGCTTGACCCAAGGTGATAGCTACCACCAGCAAACTTTTTTAGTAATACTTCCAGGGCAGCTTTTAATGCACGACTGCAAAGTGCATGCTACTTAAACACAAAAACACAACACACAAAAACAATGCCTACTAAACCGTTAGCGTAGGTAGGCTAGTGTTAGAAAAGACTCACGAACTCAACTTGGAGAATAACACTAAACTTCACTTTAAGTTAAGTGAAGAAGAAAATGTGCTGATAAAAACACTAATTTCTCCTTTTTGGAGGAGAAACCCAAACAGGTACAATAAGTTAAAGTGGTCAGTTTAAACATAGTTTAGCTAACGCTAGCTGGCTATTAGCTGCAGGAGCTAACGTTAGTGGTACGCGGATTTCTGCCCACTCACAGCTGTCACACAACACAACAGGCCTCCTCGGCTACAGCAGCATGGCTCATGTTTTGTGTTTTTAAGATACTGGTAACACAACGTGTAGTCAAAACTTGTGAGACGATAGTTAAAGAGCGCGATATATGCTAGTTGCACGCTGGGCTGTTTTGCTAATGTCTGGTAAGTAAAAGTAAACCACGTTGTTTTGGCGCTGAGAGGCCTCAGTGAATCCTCGGGCTAAATTTTAACAAAGCTCCGTGAGGCCCGAAAGTAAAGTCACAGTCAGTCACCCTGCACGAGGCCTTGGTTTACAGTAATTTGTACTCACTGGTTAACAGCTGCCCCTCCAGAGACGTACTCGCAGGCCCCAATGTTTCACTCTTCTTGGGACCGCCGGTGCCCCCACCGCCCGGGCAGCCCGCCGCGGAGCCGCCAAGGGAATACCCCGCTGGCGTCCCACCACCCCCGGCCATGGACAACGGGACAGGGCTGCCGCCGCCGTGCAGCGACAAACTCGCCAAGGACGGATCCTCATGCAAGAACTGACACTCATCTCCATAAAAGCAGGTTTTGTCTTTTGCGTAGTATCGACAAAACTTCACCTTGACATTGGGTATCCCGGCACCCCCGAGCGGAGCAGCTGAAGGTGGGAGTCCACTGTTCATGGCACTGCTGCTGCCGCCACTGCTGCCGGAAGACGCTCAAACATAGAGAGATGCAGGAAGCTAGCGTGCTAGCCCGCTAGCTTTCAACCAGTTTTCACTTAAAGGAGCGGGTTAATGTCACTTCGGGTGGTGGAAAACACTTAAGATCCCAGAGTACTCACATTCTAAGGCTAAGGAGCATTTTGGTTTGAGGAAATATCACTGCACGTGAAATCCTGGTCGTCGTTGTTGCTTTTGTTGTTGTCGCTATCCATGCAGCTGCCTTCGCAAAGTAGCCTGTTGTTGTTGTTTTTTCCGCTCGCAGCCTCTGTGCTGTGCTACAGAGCCGCTAGCATAGCTGTGCATTGTGGGTAAAACAAATTGTATCTGCTGGATGCAAACTAAATTTGAGGTATCTGCGATGTTGACAAAGATATAGGGGGAAATTATCTTTTTTTTCTTTTTCTTTTTTTTTTTTTTTTAGCGCGGTTATCATTCAGAATTAAGCAAATGATGAAAACGTAGAACATTTTAAAATAACTTTTAAAAAAGAGAAAGAAAAAAGAAATTACTTCTTATTTTTGGTCTTACTGGATTATGGTACAAATATTTCCCAGCATGCATACAATATCTCTCTTCTCCCTCTCTGTCATGTTGATAACGTAGAAACCAGCCTCTTCAGTTTTTTCTTAATAAAAACACGGAGAAAACAATGATTGTACTTCCATTTTTTAAATCTCCAACAATAACGTTATACTGGGGGGATTAACAGTAGTTTCTCGCGTGTATATTTTAGGCTCTCAGCGTCATCCAATGGTCTTATACTTCCTCTGTTTATAAGGCACATACGGACGTCTTGTACGCCAGTCTAGCCACAGAGTGAGCATGTAAACCAGCCAGAAAATACGCATCAATGCCGAGGCACCAAAATATGATTGCGGGTGAGTAAGACTCTTTCAAATCCATGTTTTGTGGCCTGAAATATTTCCCACTGAAGTAGTGCAACCTTTAGATTCACGTTTGGCATTTACCAGTTAGGGTTCAAAAATAAAAAATGGCGTGTTAGAAATAAAGATTCAGATATAAAATATTGGGTTGACATCAAGATTTACATTTTCAGTTTGAGGAACTTCAAGGCTCAGCAGCGACTGACAAGTCTTAAGGCTGACATTTGTAGTTCATATAAGGTGACGGTGATGATGATCTCAGGAAGAAAATAAATATCAGAAATAATAGGTGTGTGTCCCTATAAAAAACACACAAATTACACTTTGTGTGATTTTTATAGTTTAGAAGTGTTTAACATTTCTAGTTTAATATAATAAAAAAAAACTCTACTGTGCCATTAATAAATTCACAGGAAACACTTAACACATCAGTTCATTTGTCCTCATGACTGTGTTGCTTTGCGCTTTTTTTCAAATTTGCTTATTTGCTTATGTTGTATTTTCTTTAAAATTAAATAATCAATTCCTGTTTCACTTGTTATTTTCCAGTAAATTTCTAATAATTCGGGAAATGTGCATTTGTTTGACCTGAAGTTTTCATTTTCTGTATCTCCAGCTGTTCTGCTGCTGTGTGCTGTTGGGGCACTGTCTGATGATGGGAAGACCCCACCATGTGTGCCCAGTGATGAAGTAAGAGCTGCTTTAACTGGAAAATAATGGGGGAAAACAGCACAATTTAGTAGATGCTGCACAACTGCTGAACTGACACATAGTAACTGTAAATAATATATGCACAAACCATTAGAACTCAAATATGAAGTAATTGCACTATTGCACCCTTTTTTGTATAAACAAAAGAAAATATTCTTCAAACTTTGTGTAGCTGTATCTTATTTTCACTAATGACAGTGTCATTGTTTTATGAGTATGCAGAAACACAAAAATGCAGAGCAACAAGATGATCTAAAATGTCACAGGGGGAAATGGTAATCCTGTTTCATTTCTTGAAATCTGTCACTTTGTCTCATTTCAGTAAAAACTCTGAGTCCAAATGTTATTCCATTATAAAAGTAATGGACGTTTTTTTTAACCAGTTCATAGTTTAATGTTTTCACACATGTAGTTGTGTGAAAAATAAAGTATACCCGCTTTCGTTTCTAAGGTTTTACATGACAGGACAAGTTAAAATAATCATCTGACCCTTAGCAGTGACATTATTTGTTTAACAAATACTGAGTCAAAATGCAGAAGCTGTGTTTAAAAATATAAGTAGACCCCCAAGATTTAACAGCAATAGCTTTAATAATAGTTTTCTGTGTGAGGTCATCAGTCATTCTTATAGCCCAAATTATCACCCTTGCACCACCATGCTTCACAGTTGGTATGAGGTGTTGGTGCTGATATGGTGTGTTTAGTTTTTCATCATATGTGGTGCTGTGCATGACAGCCAAACGTCTCCACTTTGGTCTCAACTGTCCAGTGGACATTGTTCCAGAAGTCTTGGTTCAGATGTTCAGATTTGTTCAACTTTGCAAAGCTAAGCTGTGCTGCTATGTTCTTTTTAGAGAGACGAGGGTTTCTTCTGGTAACCCTTCCAAACAAGCTGTGTTTGTTCAGTCTTTTTCTAATTGTACTGTCGTGAACTTTAATAATTAAAAAGTTAACTGAAGCCAGTAGAGACTGACATGTAGCTCACAAGCTTCTTGCTGATTCTGAGGTTTGCACTGTCTGAATTTGGGGTGAATTTGCTGGGACGTCACTCCTGGCAAGATTGGCAACTGTGTTGACTGTTTTCCACTTGTGTCATGATCTGAGCAGCCAGGAACACACAGGCACAAATGTAATCTTCAAAAAAATGGGTTTTATTATACCCCAAAAAGGACAAGATGATTACAAAAATTCAAAATAACAAAAATAAACTTTTTAAGAACCAAGTGGGCCCATAAAAGAAGTCAACTTAACAGAATGCTACTCAAAAGTCACTTAACAAAAACATAACTCAACAAACTGACCTGCACAAATGAGAAACAGCTCCAATTATATAGCAAATGAACAAACCACTATATACACCAAAGGTGAAAACTAAAGAGATAAGAGCTAACCATCATTCAAGAAGAACCCCATTCCCCCTACATGATCACAATAGATGGTCCAATCCACTTTATTGGCTTCTGCATTTAAACCAGCTCCACCCTCAGCCTCCTCTTTCAGCCAGACCAGGAAGGACTGGAGCGGAGGTCAGGTAACTCAGAAAGAGCAGAAATATAATTAATATAACATACCTATATAAAATAACAAACAATGCAAAGCAAAGTCTATGCCACCATTTGGGCTATAGCTTAGTGCTGTCATGTATTACAGGTAAACTCAAAATATCAAATTAGTTAACTGATCACAGAAGCTTTAGAGCATGACGTAAGCATAAGACAAAAAGATCAAATGAATATTACCTAAGTATCTCAATTGTGTGGTTGCCTGCAGCCATCACAACTTGTAAATAGTCTTTCTCGCTGTAGAATGATGGATTTCAAATTGTTTGGAAATGGCCGTGTAACCCTACCCATATTGATTGGGAGCAACAATTCCTTCACTGAGATGATTGTTGATGTTGTTACACTTTCACGCCTGAATGCTCCAGACCAGAAAACTGCTGAAACATTTGCTTTATTAGAGGTGCTCATGATTACTGATGATCAGCACTTGACCGCTACTTACCCTCTTAAATCCTGTGGAAGTAATAAATAGTTACTTTGGTTTTCATACAATGCTTCTCCATTTTTGCTTTATTTTTCTTAAATAATTATATAGTCTAATATTTTATGTGTTTTTATTTTGTCTTAATATGTAAAATTGAAACAATGTTTATGCTTGGTTTGGTGATTAACAATCTCTCAGCTTTTATTACAACTTCAGACACTTAAATGCTAAATCAACCTTTTTATGTGTTTTTGTAAACCATTTTTTTTAACATCTTGCCATCAGTGATTATTTTATTGCTGCTTAATAAAGGAGGATTAAATGGTGGCTCTTGTTTTTCAGGCAGAATGTTTCCTACTAGCTGATTATTGGAATCGATCTAGTCCCATCACCAAAGAGTTGGCGGTGGGTATGAAACTCATCATCTCCCTGGAGGGCCTCTCTGAATCTCCTGTCTGCCACTGCATCGGAGGAGAAAACCGACTAATAACAGCGTAAGTGACCGTCTGTGTTTCTGTTTGTGTGCTTTATCTTTTTATCTAATTAAACTGAGATGTTTCCTTTAATCTCAGCAGAAATGGGAGTCAGTCCATGGTCACATCACCGCTTTCTGAGACAGATTCAGGGGAGTACACTCTGACCTGTCAATCCAACAATGTCACCATGTTCTCCACGACTGTGAAACTTCATGTAGTAATGAGTGAGTAACAGCTTCTCATCTTCTTTCTTCTACAATACTCAAACAATCTCTGTTTGATCATAAATTTGTGATAATAAAATAAATGTAAGTGTTTTCTTTGTTCTTTAGAACGTCCAACAAAACCACAGCTGATGCTCGATGGTGTTGATGTGTCAGGTACTTCCCCGCTTTTTAAGTGCGTCTCTGAGGGTTTCCCCAAACCCACAATCAAATGGCCTGGGTAAGATGTTGTCCTTTACGTTTTTATGCAAACTTTAGAATAGCAGCACTTCTTAATGTCTGATTTTAGACTGAATCATTTAGAGAGATGCTTTATTTTGGTGGGTGGTTAGGATAGATGGGTATTAGACAAGCTTTGATAATAATATATGTCAAAGACACAGCGCTCTAAAAATATAATTTTACACCACTAACAATTTTTTTCTCTGTTTGATCAGTAACAAGGATGGAGAACAGAGTTTAAAGGAAAGTGACGGAAAGACAGAGAGCACAATATCAAGCACTGAGTATTATGATAGAGGAATGATGTGCTGTGCAACCAATGCTGAAGGACAAGAGTGCTCCCAACTGTATGACTACGGTAACTGGATTTAAATTAACTAATAACAAATTTAATACATCCATAATGAATGTATCCATAAATTATTACAGGAGTTAATTTGAGTAAAATTTGGTTCAAATACTTGAAAAAACAGTGTTTACTCAGACATTCACTAACTAATCTCAGAGAAGCAAATGACAAATTCTGCCTGCCAAATACATTTTTGACTTGAGGCCCTGATGTGTGTTTCAGACTTACAGAGCAGCATAATGAACAAAGATGAGGTATCTACTGTCACCCTCAGCAAAAATCAGTCTCTGCTGCTTCGCTGCAGAGTAACAGGATACGGTCTGAAATCACCTGTGTGGGAGAAAGGAGGAAAACAGCTCAATGCCAGGACATTATCATGTAAACCAGAGAAGGAGGAGGAGGTACAGTAATGTCCTGTAATCAGGAAGAGTTTCCTTAAACTTTCTTGTTATGTTTGTCTGAAAACTGACCGACCTCTTTAATATTCCTCAGTCTGAGACACAAAGTACTTCACTGATAACCATCCTGCAAATGATCATTATTATGTTTTTTTTTCTTCCAGATGTGCATTAAAAATGACTCACATTACGCTGTTCGGACGGCCTACCTGTCCATCAGATCAGTGAGAGAGGAGCACAGCGGCACATACACCTGCACGAGTACAAATAGAAACTCAACGTCTGTTCATGTTCATGTCTTGGGTCAGTAGACTTCATTTCATGTCATTATTATTTGAAACTGTTCCCAGTGAATAAATCTGGTTTATTCTTGTGTTTCCTCAGATGAAGGTTTCCTCTCTGCACAGCTGGATGAGACCAAGATCATATCAGCTCAGGAGGCATCCAGCACCTGCTTGCAGGCCACTGTTTCCTACCATCCTGTTCTCCAGCACTGTTCCTGGGAGACTCCTGACAAAAACAGGACTAAATGTGTCAGGGACACATGGGTAACACAGCACAGGTACTTCAATGAAGCAAACTGTCACCATGTAGAAGTGTAAAATTATCCATTCATTCATGTTTTTCATGAGCAGCAACAGAGAACTGCTGCTGTCCAGTATAATCATGTGATATGAGGTCTATAATGAACTGTTTCTCAGGACTGTGAAGCTTTGTGATCCACTCATATCAGGAAATTATACGTTACACCTGGAGGCTGGAGGACAAAAGGAAACAAAGACCATATCAGTGTGTGTTGTAGGTGGGTTAATGTAACCTTTGTTACAGTTATATTATTACTTATAATTTATATTTAAAATGTGAGATTGTTTGACATCATCTGATTTTGTTCCAGATGAACCAAAGTTCAACTTCTTGTATAATAAGGATGATGGTACCCTCAACCTTGAGACTGCCAGTCTGTTGCCAGCAAACTATACATGGATGTTTTGCTCTAAACTCAATGACAGGTATGATTACCTGCACAGCCGTTCAGCTCAGAGAGCATTTTAGCTCTGATTATTTAAACTCCTTTTACTCTGTTTCACAGCTGCAGTGAAACGGACTCATCCTGGGATGAGGTCCCAAATGCATTTAAAACAGTCTCTAATTTTTCCTGCAACAAGCTGATCAAGAGCCCAGTGAGCAAAGACGTGTTAAAAGGAGACCAATTCAAGTTTTGTCTGACAAACTCAGTTGGCTCCTGGTGCAAAACCCATTACATGATTATGCCACCTACACCTCAGCCCTCTATTGGTAATAACAAATCTTTAATGAATAGATTTACTGAAAATATTTGATGAAAAAAAAAATCTAAAAGTTGTCATGCTAACATTGTTTTGTTTTGTTTTTTAGGTAAGCCACCTGAGGATAACTCCTTCCTGCTGACAGTATGTGTGGTTCTGGCTCTGGCTTTGACAGTCGCCATCATGGTGCTCACATATTTTGTCAAAAAGAAGGTAAATATAAATAAGGTGTATCAGCATACATATAAATGCAAACACACACAAAGATATGATACCAAACCTTTTATGTTTCCAGCAGAAACCTCAATATCAGCCTCAGCTTCAGATGATCCAGATGACTGGACCCAGTGATAATGATTACATCTACATCAACTTCAAGGACTTTGAGTATGACAGGAAATGGGAGTTTCCCAGGGAGAACCTTGAACTGGGTATGAAGTACACCAAGTTACAGGGTTAAATATATGCATCAACACATAAAGTTTTCCACTCAGTCAGTAAGAAAAGGTTTAAAAGAACATTTAAATATATGTAAAATTATTGATTTAGCTGCTAGCAGACCTCCGAAACCAAATAACAAGAGGCCCTTCAAATGGTAACAAGACGTACTTGAGGGCTTGCAAAATGACAGACTGAAGCGGAAAAAAGAGGAAAAAAAGTTCTACATAAATGTGTTATCTGTGAGATATTCAGACTTTCCTCTTTTCATTTTTTTATTAAGAGCTTTACCTTTCTGGGCCTCAAAGTGTTGTCTGAACTCAGCAATACACCACGTTTAAAGAGGAAATGTCTCTTTCCCGGAACTTCTAACCAGATAGATATGTGAAACATATGAAGGGGCCCCAGCAGGACACCTTTAAGAGGCCACAACTCTTTGGTTTAATTTTGCAGAACAATCATTTGTCTTTAGTTTTTTTTTAATGGCATAAGCTCAATCTAAAAACTAACTTAATGTGAACACTTTTTTCCCTCATATTTCATTACAACGTGTTGATAAACGTAGTCAATATAATATACAAAACAGAATTTTGAGTGTTTTTCTGTCCTCCTCAGGTAAAGAACTGGGCTCCGGAGCTTTTGGCATGGTGGTCCAGGCTACAGCTTATGGCATCAAAAAGCCAGGGGTCTCACAGAAGGTGGCCGTCAAGATGCTGAAAGGTTGGTGTTTGTTTCATGAGTGAAATGCAGAGCCTTAAAAGGGATTATACCTAAAAGTGCTAATCTTGTACTTGACTCTGCAGAAAAACACCAGACTATGGAGAAGGAGGCTTTGATGTCAGAGCTCAAGATGCTAACTCACATCGGACACCATGCCAACATTGTCAACCTGCTCGGTGCATGCACAGACTCTGGTGCGTTTAACACAGCAGATTACGGACATGCACAATCTCATCTTTCAGATGAGACCTACTGCCCTGGTTTCTGATTATTTGGCATAAATTTTGTGCGCAAGCCATGATGCTGTATATTAATGTCAAACAGAAGTTTTAAAATAACCTAATTTCCCCTCATCTAGGACCAGTATACCTGATTTTCCAGTACTGCTGTCATGGAGACCTGCTGAATTACTTAAAAAACAACTGTGAACGTTACCACAAGTCTGTCACCGATGCTTTTGACAAAGACCGTTTCAGAAGCCTCTACCACAACCTGCAGCTCAGGAAATGCCCCAGGTGAGACAGGTTTCTATATCAGTGCTGCCTTTTGTTTATTTGTTAAATTATTCTCTGCAAAGTTGGTGTGGCATTACAGTTGTGTTACATTTGTCTTTTCTCAGTGCGCTGGAAGCACCAGTGGATAATTACGTGCCCATGTACACCGCTACCACAGGGGGGCAGGAGGACATCGCGCTCCTAACCATCAATTCTGACGACGTGGACAGCTGTGAAGGTGAGAAATGTGATATAAAGCCAGCACAGCATGCACGTTATCATGGTGAAAAAAGACGTTTTAAAAAGGTGTATTTGTGAACAGAGGTTGACACACTACTGTGATTCAGAAATGGTGGCTGAACACAATTTATCTGCAGACCCAGAGAGCTTTGAAACCCCAGACGAGCAGACGGAAGACCTGGAAGCCCTGACCTTTGATGACCTGCTGAGCTTTGCCTTCCAAGTGGCAAGAGGCATGGAGTTCCTCTCCTCCAAGAATGTAGGTGACAAACACCAGACAAACATCTGTCACCCAGCCTCTCTGCAGAAACACATTTAGTCTTTTTAGTTCCTCTGTGTTGATGATTAATTTAGACCTAAATTGGCAGAACAAACCTGAAACACCTGTGTTAGTTTCTTAGTTCTTTGCATTTTGTCATAATATATCTATATTTGGGGGATTTGGAATTTTATAAACCGCACAGTTCAAGCGAAATTATTTAAATATAACTAAAATAAAATTGCATATCAAAATAAATACACAAAACATATGCTGATGACTGCTCCTTTGGTCTGCAGTGTATCCATCGGGACCTGGCAGCTCGAAATGTCTTAGTGACAAACGGCAGGCAGGTGAAAATCGGTGACTTTGGACTCGCTCGGGACATCGACAACGACTCCAACTACGTCGTGAGAGGAAACGTATGTTGGATGATACTTTGGTCATTTTATATTATTCACTGACTTATGTTAATCACTGTGGGTGGGTGACTGAGCTCTGCTGTCTCACAGGTGCGTTTACCAGTAAAGTGGATGGCTCCTGAGAGCATCTTCCAGGGAATGTACACCATGAAGAGCGATGTCTGGGCTTATGGCATTCTGCTCTGGGAGATCTTCTCACTCGGTAACTTTCACAAACATTAACTCATTGTGAGCAGCACATTCAAAAGATAAACAATCAGTTCTAACGTCTCAATGATGTTTGTCGCAGGTGTCACTCCATACCCGGGCATAAAGGTGGATCATATGTTCTATTCAATGATTGAGAGAGGATTTAAGATGGAGTGTCCATACTATGCCAACGAAACTGTGTAAGTCACATCTTAAATGTTTCATAAATGTACTAGGTTGTTTTAAGAAAACTATTATTTTAGGATTCAAATAAAGACAGAATCACATTAATACATCAGTAAAAATCAAAAATAATACTCTATTTCTGTTCTGTTTTGAAACTTTAGCTATTCTGGACTTTTAAATATAACTTTTGCTTTTATTAAGTCAGTAGTGTTGTGTATGTTCTTCTGCAGGTATGGGATGATGCATAAGTGTTGGGCCCTGGATCCCGCTAACCGCCCCTCTTTCTCCAAGTTGGTGTCCTTCCTGTGTGACCTGCTCATAGACCGAGAGGAGAATGTAGGCCTTAAAGAAAATCGCAATTTTTGTGTTAAATTATACTCAAACATATATGTGAATGTAGCAGCGTAATCATTATCAACATTCACTTTTTCAGCTCTACCAAAACACAATCAATCAGACTTGCAGCGACTACCAGAATGCGTCGACCATCGTGGACATGTCTGTCTTGACCAAAGCAAGCGAAGAAAAGAAGACCCAGGCCACCAATGACTACTGTCAAACCTATGCCACTGAAGAAAAAAGAGCAGAAACATGTGACGGAGACACTGTGGCAGCTGAGAAGGAGCTTCTGAAACCATCTGATGCAGAGTGATCACCTTTATACCTTTATTTTTATCCATATATCCAGCAGCTTGCATAACAATACTGATAATATGGTACTAACCTAAGAATTTAGAGTAGAATGTACTTGCTTTATTTTATATTCAAGCATAGCAAGCAGTTTTGGTAAATTATCTTTTTTACAATAAAATGAGGTTTGATAAAATATATATATTTAAAGTATTTTTTGTCCAGTTTTTAGTGTGCAGCTACAAAATACAATTAATTATGAAACAAAAATATTCAGAGGAATGTACTTTAGAAATGTAGCTATGGAAAAAAGATTTCTCCATTATGTTTATATGAAGACTCAGGAATTTATTACATGTTGCATATATTACATTGTTATACATGGTACTATTTTTTTTTTTTTTTTTTAAATACATTTATACGCCAGCAGGGAATCCACGCATTATATTTTTTGTACACATTTATTTTTTCATAATAAACTTTCTTTATATATTTTACTGGAACTTTTACACTATATTACATTTTATCTACAGCATTTTATCTTCCAGCATTACACCTGCAATAAAATGTACTTTAAATAAAGAAACTAATTTGGCCATGCCTGGTGTTTCCTCGGCTGTTTTATTCGAGTCTTGTCAAAGAAATAACAATCAGAATTTTTTCATAAGCATTTCACAGGAAAATACTTTTTATACATACAAATTTTATTTTTCTCTTTAACCTCCTAAGGCCCGAACTCTTCCACGACATGCATTTCTAATTTCTCTTTGATATTTGGGCATATTGGGGCCCGATGAATGTAAAAACAAAGAATTTCCAGATTTTTTTTTTTACCTTATTTTTGTTTTTAAGACAAATATGAGACACAAATGAGGATATTCATTTAAAATTTTGATAGAACAGTAGCAGTATAATGTCCTCGTAAGTGGATATCAGCCCATGTAGAGCAAAATTGAGTATTTTGGTCAAAATAACCAAAAATGTGATGTCCACATATGTGGACGGCAGGCCCTAGGAGGTTAATGATTTTGTGTTATACTAGAGTACAACACATTCAGAGTGAAAACAAACTGCGCCTGACTTTACAGATTAAGATTTGTTGAAAAAAACACTGATCAGGTATTAAAATCTGATGTTCCTAACCCTCTACAGCATAGCGTTGCCCTGAGGCAACAAACCACATTTTCATGCCTTACACTGGCCCTTCAAAAAAAAACCCACTTTTTTTTTTTCAAATAATGCTACCAGACACATCTCTTTCCAATAAAATGATGAGTTGAAGGTGGTGTGACTTTCATTTTGGGGGGGGGGGGACCCCTTTCTGCAAGCTGCACTACATGAGAGACATCTCCATTAGGAGGCAAGATAAAGATCACTATTTTACGTGTTTATAGTGAAATAAATGTATAATAAAAAATACTTGCATGTGCATGAATATGTTAAGAAGCATATTTGATTGTTTGTTCTATTTTTTTAAATTTATTTATACAGTAAAACTGTTAATTTTCATTCGTTGCCTCAAGGCAACACTGCGCAGTTAGCCCAATTTTTTCAGGCAATATAATGCATTTGCATATGTGTGTAGAGATGTGTTTGTGTGCATTTATATGATCATAGTATATGTTTTTTACTTTACAATCTACTCATAATTACAGGACATGGATGTAAATACCTTTTATGGAAGGAAACCAAGGGAATGTGCACTTTCTGTCCTCAGAAAGTGAGGACAGTGAGCTTTCAGGGACTGACAGTGAAGTAGAGGAGTGGATTCCTAAATGAGGTTTGAGGGATACTTAGGAGCTCAGGGGTCAGGGGTTAGTTGGTAAAGTAACTGTGCCTGTGTGTGTGTTAGTGCCCACATAGCAAGCAGGTCTGGCCAGGATCTGGTATCAAGTCGGCACTGCTGGCTGACTTCTGGCATGATAAGACATATGTCATCCAGATGTGTGCCAGGCCTGGCATAGATGGCACTGTCTATGTGATGGCATGCCATATCTGGCTTGATTGTGGCTTGGTTTATGTGGCCCAGGACTTCAGAAAACAGGTCTGGCCCAGATCTGGCATCTAGCTGGCACTTCTGACTGACTGGTGTTTTGGCAGAGTGTATGTCAACCGGATGTGTGCCAGGTCTGGCAATGACGCCACTGTTTAGGCGATGGCATGCCATATCTCAGGTTGTAGAACAGGTTACAAAGTGATCAGAAGGTTAGTGATTCGATCCCTGGCTCCTCCAGTCTGCATGTCGAGAGTGTGAATGTGTATGAATGTAGTTAGGAAGCACTCAGTTAAGCAAAAGTGGGTGAATGTTTTGCATGTTCCGGCACATGTTGTTATTGCATGGCTTGATTAAGGTACACATTAGGCTGACATTTGGGGCCAGAGCTGAAACCGTTCTGGGCCAGCACAGGGCCAGCAGTGTGTCCGCAACTGGCCCGTGGCTGCACACCACCTACAGATGGCCCACATACCGCAATAAATGACGGCCCTTTGGTGGCCCAGATCAGGTTTGCCAGAGGTAATCCACACATGGACCAGCACAGGACCACCAGTGTGTCTGAAACTGGCCTTGTGC
The DNA here is from genome assembly GCF_036321145.2 of Pelmatolapia mariae. NCBI lineage: Eukaryota > Metazoa > Chordata > Actinopteri > Cichliformes > Cichlidae > Pelmatolapia > Pelmatolapia mariae. The sequence continues at coordinate 19,925,706 of NC_086235.1, read as the reverse complement.
TGGCCCATGTGTGGGCCACCTCTGGCAAACCAGGTCTGGGCCACCAAAGGGCCGTCATTCTTTGCGGCATGTGGGCCATGTGTAAGCACATTGTGTGGGCCTGATCCGGGCCATACCAATTTTGCTGTGTGGGTGTGTGCATGTGGTCGTGTATTATTGTTGTGGGGACACAAATTTCTTTACACACGCACATTGCGAGGTCTCGCCTACTTTATGGGGACAAATTGCAAGGTAAATCATCAATTTTAGGGTGAAGGCTTGAGTCAGGGTTAGGGTAAGGTTCAGGCAGGGACTTGTGATGGGTAGAGTCAGGATAAGTCTCCAGGAAATTAATGTAAGTTAATGTAATGTCCCCAAAAGTGATGGAAACATAACACGTGTGTGGGTGTGTGTGGGTGTGCGTGGGTGTCTGCACGCGCGCGTACATGGGGTTAGGGTCAAATGTTGGATGTATTTTGGTGTTGTATTGTTCTGTGAAATGTTTACATTGTTTATTTGTTGTTTATTTATTTGTTCATCCTTGTTGTACTAATATAACTTATTATAGAATAACTTGGCATTTTACTACCCTTGTCGCACAGTGTTGCCTTGAGGCAACAAACCAATATCTTTTTGGGGGGGGGCAGGGTGTCAAATTTTATGATTGATATATTATTAGTGACCCTAAAGCTCCCCCAAAATAGGGAGAAATATTTTTTTCCCCCAAAATTAAAAAGTCATGCAGTAGAGGGCTAAGCTGTGTTCTGTGTCCTCTTCCACTCCCTGTATATCCCAGGACTGTGAGGCCAAGCACAGCTCCAGTGTCATCATTAAATATGTGATGAGCATGATCATCACATATTCTGACAGAATAGTGTTTTTCTTAACAACCTTGCCCTGATTGTAAACAAGACGGAGGAGCTGACTGTGGATTTCAGGATGAATAGGGAAGAGTATGCCCATTAAGAGCCCCAGCTTTCTGAGGTCTTTGCACAGCAGCTCCATTCAAAGTATCCTGCTGTATCATCAGGTTTGGAAGCTGCACCGTAGAGGAACGCAACGCTCATCAGAGAGTTTACTTATTTATTTATTTGCTCTTTTGTCAGACATATGCACTTTTATTTTCGAGTTTTACACATATCTAAAATATGGTATCTTATTTTGTGGAGCTCTGTAACAAAGGTTTTTTCAGACACTTTTTACTTTTTAAAAACTGTAATGTTACAATAAAGCTAAATGTGAATCGTGGAGCACAGCAGCTATAGACAGGAGTCCACTGCTCAAGGCACCACTACATGGAAGACACAAACAAAGAGGTTTGTGTTGCCACAGCGCCACCTTGGGGAATTTCAGGAAATCCAAAAGTTAACCAAGAGATGTGATTCCAAAAATATATACCACCTTTATTCACTTTTAAGATGACAAGTCAGGATGAATTTGGGTTAAAGTTTAAAATATTTGTGTTTCATATAATGCTAAAGGTCGAAGCTGCTGCCTGTGATGACAGGGGATAAAGGTGAAGAGATACGGCTCACCAGGGCAACGGATCCTGACAGACTCACCACAAAGGGAAGGATATGCTGGCTCAGCCCATCGCTCCTACTCAGCAAAACAAAGGAATAAATCAATCATAAAATCACAGTAGAACAAATGAATAATGACTCCTAATCAAGATGAGCTTGGCCTAACAGGCACTATAAAATTCAATAGAATTTGCAAAAGGATCAGATTCTTCTGATTACAGCGTACAAAAACAAAGAAAACACATATACAGGAACATCAGTCACAGATATGGAAAACGTCCGGGTTCACAAAAGAGAAGAAAAAAAAGAAAATAATTTTTAATAATTATGTTATATTTTTTTAATTATTATATTATATTATATTATATTATATTATATTATATTATATTATATTATATTATATTATATTATATTATATTATACATCTTGGTGTATTTTACTGTATGTAGTAACCATTTGTGCATAGTATAATATTTTGGCTTAGAAATATAAACCAACATAAATATACCTGGGGAAAATCTGCGAGATGCTTAAAGTACCAGGCCTACATAGAGTTGGAGAACACTCCAGAATATAGACCATAACCTTAAGAGCCTCAGAAAATTACGGAGAAGCTACAAATTACAGGACTCGAGGTGTTCATGATCCAAGTGTGCAAGCAGGTCTGAAGAGAAGCTCTTAGTGAAACCATCAACTCAGTATCAACCAATCATAACCCTATCACTCAAAATGAGCCTTGCCCCACATTAAAAGGCAGACCATAAAAGTGACTCTAGCATGAAGAGGGACATGTTTCATTTTAAAGTAAATACATTTTTAAATAAATAAATAAAAAACTAGGCGAGCATAGACATTTTTAGCAGGCAGAAATATTTCCACTCTTGACTGTTGAACCTTGAATTACAAGGTTACCGTTAGGAAGCGGCTCTGGACAGGATTTCCATATTAACATTCACATAGATCCTCCCGACTGAACAGCTGAAATTTGATCAGTATTGCAACATGAAGCAAAACAATGTTACTTCCATTTAGGAGGGGCAGATACACACACTGAAACTATTTCCCGTCGTTGGACGGCTAGGAGCGCCACTATGTGCTCAGTGTTGGAATATTTCTTGAATTACAAGATTTCAGTCAGGCAGCCTATGGGCAGCATCTATGCATTTTCTTATGTTACCTCGGAAAGATCCTCCTGATTGAGGATTCCTATAGGAAGTGAAACAGTGTAGTGTCCATTTACGACAGAGAGGCACACTGGGATCATTTTCCATCTTTTGCAGATCATTTAATCATTTAATTTGGAAATGGCACAGTCAGTGTTACATAGATGTGTACAATATGACCTTGAGTATGTTTTGTTTTGCTTTGTGGCCAGCTAGTTCTATCAGGATCTTTTAAGCTGATTAACCAGAGTACACTTTTTCTTTCAGACTCTGTCTTGTTATCAAGCATTCATTTCTAAGATTAAGCTGTAAGCAATTACTTGTATTTTCCTTTGCGGTGTTCACTGTGAGTGTGTGAAGATGGAAATAAAGATGTAAAAGAAATCTGCATGAAAGTTCACCTTTTCAGTGCTGCATCTTCAACTGGATGTGCTAACTAGGTCTTGAATCATCTTGCTAAGGAGAGTGAGAGCGTGTCCTCCGGGCTCACAATTCATTATGAGAGACTTCTATGTTGATGACGTTGTCACAAGCATAGCAGATGCAGATGAAGCTATTCAGCTTGTAAAAGAAGCCCAAAAGTTCTATGCTATGGGTTTACTGTGACTACACAAAGTTGTGCATAGTCGTAGTGCTTGAGCATAAAACCATCTGAGCGTGCAACTGAACCAAAGGCTCTTGATCTCATCGTTAATGATCCATCACTGTGAAGAGCCTTAAGAACCCACTTGGACATTGAATCAGACAGTTTCAGTTTCCATACCTTTCTGAAGGATCAACCATAAACCCGACGTGGCACACTCTCCACAGTTGCCTCTCTTCATGCATCATTAGGGCTTGTTGCTCCTTTCCTGCTAACTGGGAAAAGGGTGTTTCAAGAAACTGTAGGCATTTCACAGGCTGGGATATTCCACTCATCAGTTACCCTCAACCAGTCTGAAGATGCTGGAACAGTGATCTGGCATTTGGAGAAAATCACATGCCTCACTGCTATGTATCAACTGACTTTGGAAAGATCAAATGGTTATGGCCAGTGTTCATATTTTAGACACGTGAATGAAAATGGATCTCTTAATTGTGATCTGATCGTGTCAAAGTCCACTGGAGCGACAATCAAGGCTGTGACAATCCTTAAGTTAGAGCTGACTGCTGCTGTTGTGTCCGTCGCAGCAAGCACTACTCTAAAGAAAGGACTTGGTATTTCAGGGATTGATTAATATTTCTGTACAGACTCCAAGGTTGTACTAGGGTACAGCAACAACAAACCATGTCATTTTCACACATTTGTATTGAATAGGATTCAGAAAACTCATCTCAGTACAACTACTCAGCAGAGGTGATGTGTCTCCACTGACAAGAATCCTGTAGACCTTGCTTCAGGAGGTTCAAGTGCAAGCAAGCTTCTCACATAAAACTGGTTTATTGGACCCAAGTTCTTATGGGAGAAAACAGTACCTCCACCTGCAGAGGTAATCCCAGAAATCTCACTTGGGTGACCTGAAGTTAAAAAGGTTCAAACACTAAATGTGAAGACTGCACATTTCTGTCTCTCTCATCCAGATCAGATTAAGTTACTTGTTAATGGCATTCAACTTTCACCCCTGAGTAAACTGTTTTGATTGGATGCTTTTCTTGACAATGATGGAATCCTCAAGGTGGGAGGAAGACTGAAAAATGCCTCCTTCACTGACTCTCAGAAGAATCCAATGATTATTCCAAAACACCATCACACAGCCAGGATGATAATAGCTCATTATCATGAGCAGGTTAAACACTAAGGAACTGGTTTAGGTGAATAAACGTTACGGTCTGCTTTTCACATGTCTTTGTTGTAGAGCAATTCACATTGAAATGTTGAATGACATGTCAGCTGATGCTTTCATTAACGGCTTCCGATGTTTTGTTGCTATAAGACCGGTTAGACAAATAAGATGTGATCAAGGAAGTGATTTTGTTGGAGCCAAGAATAAAGCGTAGAATGCACTCAAACAAATGGAGGTCAATCGTCTGACTACATTCTTGGCTGAAAAACAGTGACTTCGTTATGAATGCTCTCCATTCAAGCCATGTAGGAGGTGTGTGGGAGAGACAGATCAGAACAGGAAGGAATGAACTTTGGTCCACTCTTTCACCCTCATGTGAAAGATGATGATGCCAGTGTCTATTGTGGACAGTTGCCTACTCACTGTGGATAGCCTGAATGATCCAGATGGTCCTGAATTACTTACTCCCAAACACATACCATGAAACCATGAAACACACTGGAGTCTTACCACCTCCTGGAATCCAACACCATCAGAGAGGACATGCATACTTCTAAGAGGTGGTGTCACATTCAGTATCTAGCATAGCAATTCTGGCCCTGCTGGAGGAGAATATCTCTCTATTATTGCCACGCCAATGCTGGCGTGTTTCTAGCAGTGATCTGAAAGCTGGTCACATAGTCATCAAAAGGGGAGATGATCTGTCACGGAACGACTGGAGATTAGCCATAGTTGTAGAAACGGCGACTGATTAAGATGGACTTGTGAGGAAAATTAAGATTCGTCTTGTGGAACAGAAAATGAGAAAGTAAGGACAACATTCTGGCAAGCTGTCAATTGCTGAGGACTCATCTTGCTCTTAGAGGCTGTTTAACACAATGACCATAGTTTTTACTGTATGAAGACTTTATGTGTGGACTTTATCTGCATAAATAATTCTATTTCCAGTCTGTAAAACGCCTTGTGGTTAAAGGTCATTTTGTGTTTAAAATCATTAGTGTTATATTTCTCTTTTTTGTTAGAACACTTATGATTTGGTGGGAGTGTAAATGACCTTTAAATGCTCAGACTTTTTTGAGTAATATTTTCACATATATTTGTTTTAAAAAATATTGTGTTTACTATATGGTTAACATGATAGTTTTTATATTCAAACATTTAGGAATTAAGTCTCCTGCCTGGCATGTCTGGACACCATCATGGTGATTAACCTATTTAATTTCCTCGGGGTTAAATTCTCCTGTAGGTGGCGCTGTGGCAGCAACAAATTTTCCCTTCAGTATGCGAGAATGAAAATTTGGAGGCAGAGAAACATGACTGCAGGTAAGTCAGAGTATTTCAAGGTTCCTCAGAATTGGTGGTAATCACAGACTTGCAATCAAGATTTTCGTAGTTGGTCGGAGCAAAATGTTGAGTTATGAAGCATTTTGTCAATAACACTCAACTGTCCTTCAGAAATACAGTCTAAGAACCTGAGATAGGCATATTGTGAGGAACTGATTTGTGTTCTTCATTCTTCATACAATGTCATGCAGTATATGATGCTTAAACATTAGAAATAATGTATGTGTCCCAGTAATAGCACAGTTTATACTGAAACTTTATTGGTTTTTGAATTGTTTTGAATTTTTAGTTTAATGTTAAAATACACCATAATGGTCTTGATGCATTCTCAATCATCCAGGAAGGTAAATCTCCAAAAGTTGAATCTGTTCATCTGGACGTAGCGTTTTGTGGGAGAAAGCCATTCCCCAACTCTCTGTGAATGGTACTCATGGCCATTGATCAGTGGGTTTTGGTCAGTGGTTGTTGATCAATGGTCATGAGAATTTGCATAATTATGATGAAGGAACTGACCTCCCAGCCCATTGTTCCTTCAGTGGGCTGGTTTCAGTCATTATGCAAATGTACTGTTTATAAGATTGGGGAAACCTGCAGTCAGCTGAGACTGAAGAAGTCACTTGGATGAGTGACGAAACGTTTCTCCCACAAAACGCTACGTCCAGATGAACAGATTCAACTTTTGGAGATTTACCTTCCTGAATGATTGAGAATGCATCAAGACGTTTTAACCCACTTTGGCAAGGACTGCCTAAAGCTTGTACGTCAGTATGAGCAAACAGCACGTAAGATGGCGGACTACAGGAACCACCTGAGATTCAGTCTCAGATGCCGACAAAACAGGATTACTCCTAAAAGTCTGCAAATGAGCTCTTCCGTTAAAGGCTTCCGGGCAACAAAAATCCTCTAGAAGGCACAGCATCAGTTGCTTAATGAACGGGTGAGGCAAACAAATTTTACCATCGACATGCTAAAATCTCAAGAGGAGTGGATCCGACAGAGACTGACAATGCTTTTAGATGAGAATACTCTTAAAAAGGTGTTTGACTTTACTGAGAAGGCTCGTCGGGCACAGCACAAGAAGTCTAAGACCAGGCAACAAAGGAAGTTTGACTTACTTGTTGTATGTAGTCAGAAGAGACAAGGATGCGACATGGAGGATGTGGACAAGTGGGTGAAGAATTTGTCTGACAGACAGCTCACCCAAACAGAGAAAAACATCCTTGCTAAGGGGTTGAATTTTGCTGTCACACCGAGACAAATCCCGCTAGTGGAGCTGATCACAGCCACAGAAACAGCAATTCGTAACAACAATATTGCAGAAGTGGAAGCAGAGAAACTACGGACAAAAGTTTCAGCCTGTCTCAGCAATGCATAGCCCCCAGCATCCAACATCACCATGGAGGAGAGGAAGGCACTCACATCACTTAGTGATGACAACAACATTATCATCCTTCCGGCAGACAAGGGTAGGTGCACAGTATTGCTAAACCAGAAAGACTATCATGAGAAGATTTTGTCACTACTCAGTGATGAAAATACTTATGAGCCCCTGAAACGAGACCCAGGAAGTGGCTACAGGAAGAGGGTGATAGACTGTCTGAAGCAGTTAGAACAAGACAAGGCTATTGACCAGACCTCATACCACAGGCTGTACCCAGGGGAGTCTACACCAAGTCTGTATGGTTTACCAAAAATACATAAACAGGGTGCACCTTTAAGACCGATTGTCTGCATGATCAACTCGGTCACCAATAACATCTCCAAGTTTCTGGCTTCGGTCCTCAACCCGCTGGTGGGCAGCACTGAACACCACATCCAGAACACCCTGGATTTTGTTGAGAAGGTGAGAGATGCATTATGGAGGCAGATGAAACCATGGTCTCGTATGATGTTACATCTCTCTTCACTTGCATCCCAGTCACGGAAGCGTTGGAGGTAGTCCGTAAGAGATTACAGGATGACACCAACCTCAGCAGCAGGACCACTCTCAGCATCGACCAAGTGTGTTTGCTTTTGGAAGTGTGTCTTCATTCCACCTACTTCACATACAAGGGTCAGTTCTACAGGCAGAAACATGGGTGTGCCATGGGCTCCCCAGTTTCACCCATCGTGGCCAATTTGTACATGGAAGAAGTGGGAAAGAGGGCTTTGCTATCCTACCATGGAACACCACCAAGCCATTGGTTCAGATATGTGGATGACACCTGGGAGAAAATCAAATCTCAGGACGTACCACAATTCACGGATCACATTAACTCGGTGGACCGACACATCAAATTCACCAGGGAGGATATGAAAAGTGGCAGGTTAGCCTTCTTAGACTGTGAGATTTCCATCAGTAATGGGGGACATCTAAAAGCTGACTGGATCCACTGGAGCACAAACTGGGTGTCATCAGGACGCTACAACACAGAGCGAACACCATCCCCACAGACACAGCGGCCAGGGAGGCAGAAGAACAGCACATCAAGAAGGCCCTGAGTAAATGTGGTTATCCCAGCTGGACTTTTGTCAAAGCTGGAAAGGCTCCTAAAGAAAGCTCCAGCCGATCCAGGAGAGAAGGACAACCGCTGCCCAAGCGAAAACCTGTAGTGATCCCGTATGTGTCAGGAGTATCGGAGCAGTTGAGACGCATTTTTTCTAAACACCGGGTTTCTGTGGCTTTTAAACCCCAAAACACGCTGCGCCAAAAATTGGTCCACCCCAAGGATCGGGTCCCCCGACACAAACAGAGTAACATAGTGTACGCTGTTAAGTGCCAGGAGGATTGTCAGGATTTATACATCGGGAAAACCAAACAACCTCTGGCGAAGTGGATGGCACAACACAGAAGAGCTACCTCGTCAGGCCAGGACTCTGCAGTCTATTTACACCTACAGGCCAGTGGACACTCTTTCAAGGATGAGGATGTTCACATCCTGGACAGGGAGGAACGCTGGTTTGAGCGCGGAGTCAAGGATGCCATTTACGTGAAAAGGGAAAGACCATCTCTGAATCGAGGCGGGGGCCTAAGGGTACATCTTTCACCATCTTACAATGCTGTGATTGCAGCCATTCCCCAACTCTCTGTGAATGGTACTCATGGCCATTGATCATTGATCAGTGGTCTTTGATCAGTGAGTTTTGGTCAGTGGGTTTTGGTCAGTGGTTGTTGATCAATGGTCATGAGAATTTGCATAATTATGATTAAGGAACTGACCTCCCAGCCCATTGTTCCTTCAGTGGGCTGGTTTCAGTCATTATGCAAATGTACTGTTTATAAGATTTGGGGAAACCTGCAGTCAGCTGAGACTGAAGAAGTCACTTGGATGAGTGACGAAACGTTTCTCCCACAAAACGCTACGTCCAGATGAACAGAATCAACTTTTGGAGATACACCATAATGATTACTGTGCGTACTTATGACTGAGAAGAGCAATTTTGTCTTAATGATGCATTTATGTTTTTTTTTCTTTATGTGGTTTTTCCCACGTTTCAATAATAGTTTCAACTATTACAAGATTATTAACTACAAGAAAGAACTACAAACAATTACCAACTACAAGATTCAGTTTTCTATCTCTCCAGCTGTTCTGCTGCTGTGTGCTGTTGGAGCGCTCTGCTCTGATGATGTGAAGACTCCAGCATGTGTATCCAGTCATGAGGTAAGAGTTGTTTTAACTAAACACTGAATTGTTTGATAAGCTCCTGTTGAACAGTCATAACTCAAACTGATACAGTATGGCATTGCTCTAGAGATCTTTCCACCAGTGATGATTTTACTGTTCCTTAATGAAGGAAGATTAAATGTTGGCTCTGGTTTTTCAGGCAGCATGTTTGCTACCAGCTGATTATCTCAATCCGTCCCATCAGCAAAGAGTTGGCTGTGGGTAAGAAACTCATCATCTCCCTGGAGGGCCTCTCTGGATCTCCTGTCTGCTACTGGATCAGAGGAGAAGACCGAGTAATGACAGCGTAAGTGACCGTCTGTGTTTCTGTTTGTGTGCTTTTATCTTTTTATGCAATTAAACTGAGATGTTTCCTTTAATCTCAGCAGAAATGGGAGTCAGTCCATGGTCACATCACCGCTTTCTGAGACAGATTCAGGGGAGTACACTCTGACCTGTGAATCTAACAATGCCCATGTTGATGGGACGAGTCACAAGTTCTCAAAATGGGCTCATGGAGCGCAGCATGGATAAGATCTTGGAGAAGCTTGAGACTGCCATGAACACTCAGAATAAGACCCCTGAGCAAAAATTGGATTACATCTTGGAGAAACCACCATCATTTCATGCAGCTACCACTTCGGCGCCAGCTGTGGTCTCAAGGCTGGAGCCGAACAATAACACCCTGATAACAGACAGTGCATAGACTCTTCTTCCAGTCCTACGCAAGGCCACCTGGGTTGGCTGGAGGACTGTTTACTTAGCCTGGCAGTGCGAAGGACACTGTCTCAGCTGAACTCTGGACACACACATACACAAACACATACACTGATACACACTCATCTCTCCCTCCCTTTCCAAACGCCTTTGATGCTTGTTCCCTCCCGGTGCAGATGGCGGGTCGACTGGACCAGCGCAGACATGCTGCAGGACCGGATGCGCTGTCCACACCGGCTCTCTCTTACCCTTACCCACCCCTGTTGCTTGTCTTGTGTTTCTATGGTGTATTGACAGTCATGTGCTTTTTGTGCTGGGGTGGTTTTTTCTGTTCTCAAACTGTTCTCCCACTAGGAGCTCAGTCTGAGTGGAGTTTTTTTTCTCTTCCTCTCACCTCATGTTATGTATTTGGTTGGTGGTTTTTTTTTCCGCTCAGCCTACCTCTCTGACATGTCTTCCCAATGTGATGTTTGTGTAAAGGTCAGAAGGTTCCTTTGTAAGTGCGCAAGCGCCATTAGCGTGCTCAGATTCTGAATCTGATGTTTTCCACAACTGTGATTCTTCATGTAATGAGTGAGTAACAGCTTCTCATCTTCTTTCTTCTACAATATTCAAACAATCTCTGTTTGATCATAAATTAGTGATAATAAAAATAAATGTAACTGTTTTCTTTGTTGTTTAGAACGTCCAACAAAACCACAGCTGATGCTCGATGGTGTTGACGTGTCAGATACTTCCCCGCTTTTTAAGTGTGTCTCTGAGGGTTTCCCAAATCCAACAATCAAACGGTCTGGGTAAGACACAGCAACCTGAAAAATATGGGTATTAGACAAGCTTTGATAATAATATATGTCAAAGACACAGCGCTCTAAAAATATCGTTTTACACCACTAACAATGTTTTTTTCTCTGTTTGAACAGTAACAAGGATGGAGAACAGAGTTTTAAGGGTAGTGACGGAAAGACAGAGAGCACAATATCAAGCGCTGAATATTATAATAGAGGAATGATGTGCTGTGCAACTGATGCTGAAGGACAAGAGTGCTCCCAACTGTATGACTATAGTAACTGGATTTAAATTAATTGATAACAAATTTAATACATCCATAATGAATGTATCCATAAATTATTACAGTAGTTAATTTGAGTAAAATATGGTTCAAATACTTGAAGTGAAAGTAAAAACACAATGTTTACCCAGAGATTCACTAACTAATCTCTGAGAAGCAAATAACAAATGTTGACCACGGTATATGCTTTTGACTTGAGGCCCTGATGTGTGTTTCAGACTTACAGAGCAGTGTAATGAACAAAGATGAGGTATCTAATGTCACCCTGAGCGAAGGTCAGTCTCTGCTGCTTCGCTGCAGAGTAACAGGATACGGTCTGAGATCACCTGTGTGGGAGAAAGAAGGAAAACAGCTCAATGCCAGGACATTATCATGTAAACCAGAGAAGGAGGAGGAGGTACAGTAATGTCCTGTAATCAGGGAGAGTTTCCTTAAACTGTCTTGTTATGTTTGTCAGAAAACTGACCGACCTCTTTAATATTACTCAGTCTGAGACACAAAGTACTTCACTGATAATCATCCTGCAAATGATCATTATTATGTTTTTTTTCTTCCAGATGTGCATTAAAAATGACTCACATTACGCTGTTCGGACGGCCTACCTGTCCATCAGATCAGTGAGAGAGGAGCACAGCGGCACATACACCTGCACGAGTACAGATAAAAATTCAAAGTCTGTTCATGTTCATGTCTCAGGTCAGTAGACTTCATTTCATGTCATTATTATTTGAAACTGTTCCCACTGAATAAATCTAGTTTATTCTTGTGTTTCCTCAGATGAAGGTTTCGTCTCTGCACAGCTGGATGAGACCAAGATCATATCAGCTCAGGAGGCATCCAGCACCTGCTTGCAGGCCACTGTTTCCTACCATCCTGTTCTCCAGCACTGTTCCTGGGAGACTCCTGACAAAAACAGGACTAAATGTGTCAGGGACACATGGGTAACACAGCACAGGTACTTCAATGAAGCAAACTGTCATCATGTAAAAGTGTAAAACTATTCATTCATTCATGTTTTTCATGAGCAGCAACAGAGAACTGCTGCTGTCCAGTGTAATCATGTGATATGAGGTCTATAATGAACTGTTTCTCAGGACTGTGAAGCTTTGTGATCCACTCATATCAGGAGATTATAAGTTACACCTGGAGGCTGGAGGACAAAAGGAAACAAAGACCATATCAGTGTGTGTTGTAGGTGGGTTAATGTAACCTTTGTTACAGTTTATTAGTATTTAAATGTAATTACATTATTTATTTATTAATTTATATTTAAAATGTGAGATTGTTTGACATCATCTGATTTTGTTTTCAGATGAACCAAAGTTCAACTTCTTGTTTAATAAGGATGATGGTACCATCAACCTTGAGACTGTCAGTCTGGTGCCAGCAAACTATACCTGGATGTTTTGCTCTGAGTTCAATGACAGGTATGATTACCTGCACAGCCGTTCAGCTCGGAGAGCATTTTAGCTCTGATTATTTAAACTCCTTTTACTTTGTTTCACTGCAGCTGTGAAACAGACTCGTCCTGGGATGAGGTCCCAAATGCATTTAAAGCAGACTCTGATGTTTCCTGCAACAAGACGATCAAGAGCCCAGTGAGACCAGACCTCGGGGATGGACATCATTTAAAGTTTTGTCTGGCAGACTCAATTGGCTCCTGGTGCCAAAGTTACCACATAATCATCCCACCTGCAGTCCAGTACTCTATAGGTAATACAGAGTATTTGCATCAGAAAATATTTGATGAAATTCATTTAAAGCTGTCATGCTCACTGAAAAGCTGTCGTTTGTAGGTAAACAACCTCAGGATATCATATTCCTGCTGAAAGCAGGCAATATAACTCTCCTTCTGGCTCTGGTAGTAGTCAGCACAGTGCTCATATTCTTCATCAAAAATAAGGTAAATATATTCAGAGTTTTTAACAAACACAAATAGAAGAGGACACTGTTAAATATTCCAATTCTTTGATCTATGGGCTGAAGGAAGAACAACACTCAGTGTATAAATGCTCAATCAACAATCTCTTTATTCCATACAATTCTTATTATTCCATACAACACTTTTGAGCATTAACCATCCGGAGGGGAGATGAGCGCGGGAGGGTATCCGCCTGATCTCGAAGTGTTTGAGCGTTTCTCACATTCTTATAGCTTCAGCCTCCCTCCAAACTAAACATTCACATTCTTTCTCTCTTACGGCGCCTAAGTGACGGCCTGTTCCTGTTTTATCTCCTCCTAATGAGATGGGGCAGAAAACCTCTCCGGTATGCTCTGTTCTCTTCTAATCAGACAAATAAGGCCATGACTCTCTGAAAACAGTATTTCTTATAACTCAGCAGTATAATGCATCATAAAACAATATCATTCATTCACCATAAATCAGCAGTCTAATATAATACAAATCAGTTTAATAAATGTAATAGTTATCACCTTCTTCTAAGTCAGGAGAATAATGCAAACTAAAACTACAAAATAATTTCACAATCTTTAATTAGGGGTATAACGTGGCATAAGATAATATAATAAGTCATATAACAAGTCATTTGTCTTTGCAATATAAACCTCATTATCAGCCTTCAAGGGAGATTAATTGAATCTTTCATGGTTTTTGTTTGTTTTATAAGAGTTTGGTATCTCTGTCACAGTAATGTATTTGTGTAGCACTTTTTAAAACACAGTTACAAAGTCTTTCACAATCAGGATAAAGCTGTAATATCCAACAAAAGTCATGTTTTCAGAAGACTGTGTTCAGTTTTAAAAAGGTTTATTTTACAGAATTTCAGATCAACAGGGGAGAGTCTGGAGCTACAAGAGTCTTCTGCTAGACAAAAACAGATGAGAGATATTTTATTGGGATGAGGATTTGAGGTTTTACTTGAATATTTTTTTCGGAGTAGCTGGAGGAGTAAGTAGAAGGTCAGAGTCTAAGGAGTCACTAAGGAGTCAAACAACAATTACAGAGATAGTTTACTGCAGCCAATGCCCCGAGAACCTGACAAGGAGCGTAGGCTTGAACTGGTGCTTAAATACATGGAGGTAATGAACTGATGTGAAACAGGTGTGTTGGCTACAGCAGTGCCAACCTAATCTCCACCTAAAAGCAGAGGAAAGAGGAGACACTACAATATATATACTGCAATATTTTTTATTCATTAAAAGAAAATCACGATAATCATGTGTATGTGTCTATTTTATTTTGGTCCCAAGAGAAAAGCAATCTAACTTTATATGAGAAGGTAAGAAGTGACTTTTATTCAAGTCAAAGTACTTCACATTGAAATGTGTGAAAGATGATGTCGTAAAGCCACTCCCCACTCGTCGATTTCTACAAAAGGATTGAGCAAAACAAATAACAGAAAGCGGAACTGTACCATTTCCACTTAGGAGGGGCAGTGAGGCAGACTTTTCCAGATTGGGCAGCCAGCTTTGGGTGAGCAGATACTTTCAACGTCTCAACCTTGTTTGTACTCATCTTTGCTCTTTTCCTGTGTTTCTAGTTAGAGATCCTGTGTTCTATCTGTGAAGCTAGTTTATCTATTAGATGCATGGAGAAAGCGTCCCGTTATGATCCAGCTGTGATTAATTACTTGTGTTTATTTTTCCTTTGATATTATTAAGATATTATTAACTGTTTTGTCTTGTTCGTGGATCCTGCTGGTGCTCTGTGAGTGTGCGAGGACCTCTCCATCAAAACCTGCCCGTCTGGTGCGCAATATCCTGGCTTCTTGTCGTGTTTTCCCACCATCATAGTGATGAGCCTTTTTCATTTCCTTGGGAAGAAATTCCCATATAGGTGGCGCTGTTGCAGCAACAAATTTTCCTTTCAGAATACGAGAATGAAAACTTGGAGGCAGAGAAACATGATTGCAGGTAAGTTAGAGTTCTTCATTCCTGCACAATCGAAGGTAATCACAGACATGCAGTCAAGATTTTTGTAGTTGGCCAGAGCTAAATTTTGAGTTATGAAGCATTTTGTTAATGACACAGCTGTAGCTCAGAAATACAGTCTGACTTAGAAGAGCAATAATTTCCTCCTAATGATGCATTTATGTTGCTTTTATTTTTTGTTTTGGGTTTTTTTCCCACCGGTGTATATAAATTTGTTTTGATTTTCAGCAATATTTAAACTAAAAGTTCAGTTTTCTATCTCTCCAGCTGTTCTGCTGCTGTGTGCTGTTGGAGCACTCTGCTCTGACGACATGGAGACTCCAGCCTGTGGATCCAGTCATGAGGTAAGAGCTGTTTTAACTAAACTCTGATCAGATAGCTGAAAGTGACACTGACAATGAAGCCTTAAAGCAGGGAATAGTTCTGAGATGACATAAAATGAACTATTATTCTTTGATAAACCCCTCTGGACCAGTGTGAAATATGCATTAATTGCAGATATACATATCTGGGTAAACAACACACCTATAGTCTAGATAAGACAGAAGTGAACACCCATTTTCATGCTGTGCATCGACTCTTTAATGTTTGTCTAGGCTACAGCTTACCTTCACAAATGGCAGTGTGGTTTATGGTGAACAGGGCAGCAAAACAAAACAAAACAAAAAAAAAACAAACACAGCAACAAGAGGTGTTAAAACAGAGAGGGAAATAATGATAGCTGCTCTTTCTGTAATTTCCTGTAATCACTTTGTGTCATTCTAATAAATTTTGAAGAGGTTTTAGTACAAGTTTATTTCAGTTACAAAATATAAGCTTTCTTTTGTTTTTTTGTTGTTGTTGTTTTAAAGCAAACATTTAATCAGGAAATCAAAATTTCTTTATGTGTTTTGGGGAAAAATCTAATACAGATCTTGCCACCGGTGATGATTTTATGGCTGTTTAATGAAGGAGGATTAAATGTTGGCTCTTGTTTTTCAGGCTGCATGTTTGCTACCAGCTGATTATCTGAATTCATCTGATCCCATCAGTAAGGTTTTGGCTGTGGGTAAGAAACTCATCATCTCCCTGGAGGGCCTCTCTGGATCTCCTGTCTGTTACTGGATCAGAGGAAAAGACAGACTAATGACAGCGTAAGTGACCGTCTGTGTTTCTGTTTGTGTGCTTTTATCTTTTTATGCAATTAAACTGAGATGTTTCCTTTAACCTCAGCAGAAATGGGAGTCAGTCCATGGTCACATCACCGCTTTCTGAGACAGATTCAGGGGAGTACACTCTGACCTGTCAATCCAACAATGCCATCATGTTCTCCAGGACTGTGATTCTTCATGTAATGAGTGAGTAACAGCTTCTCATCTTCTTTCTTCTACAAACAAACTCTGTTTGATGATCAATTAGTGATAATAAAATGAAGTTAACTGTTTTCTTTCATGTTGTTTAGAACGTCCAACAAAACCACAACTGATGCTCGATGGTGTTGACGTCTCAGATACTTCCCCGCTTTTTAAGTGTGTCTCTGAGGGTTTCCCCAAACCCACAATCAAATGGCCTGGGTAAGATGTTGTCCTTTACGTTTTTATGCAAACTTAAGAATAGCAGCACTTCTTAATGTCTGATTTTAGACTGAATTATTTAGAGAGATGCTTTATTTTGGTGGGTGGTTAGGATAGATGGGTATTAGACAAGCTTTGATAATAATGTATGTCAAAGACACAGCGCTCTGAAAATATAATTTTACACCACTAACAATTTTTTTTCTCTGTTTGAACAGTAACAAGGATGGAGAACAGAGTTTAAAGGAAAGTGACGGAAAGACAGAGAGCGCAATATCAAGCACTGAGTATTATGATAGAGGAATGATGTGCTGTGCAACCAATGCTGAAGGACAAGAGTGCTCCCAACTGTATGACTACGGTAACTGGATTTAAATTCATTCATAACAAATTTAATACATCCATAAAGAATATATCCATAAATTATTACAGGAGTTAATTTGAGTAAAATATGGTTCAAATACGTGAAGTGAAAGTAAAAAAACAATGTTTACTCAGACATTCACTAACTGATCTCAGAGAAGCAAATGACAAATTCTGCCTGCCAAATATATTTTTGACTTGAGGCCCTGATGTGTGTTTCAGACTTACAGAGCAGTGTAATGAACAAAGATGAGGTATCTACTGTCACTCTGAGTGAAGGTCAGTCTCTGCTGCTTCGCTGCAGAGTAAAAGGATACGGTCTGAAATCACCTGTGTGGGAGAAAGAAGGAAAACAGCTCAATGCCAGGACATTATCATGTAAACCAGAGAAGGAGGAGGAGGTACAGTAATGTCCTATAATCAGGGAGAGTTTCCTTAAACTGTCTTGTTATGTTTGTCTGAAAACTGACCGACCTCTTTAATATTCCTCAGTCTGAGACACAAAGTACTTCACTGATAATCATCCTGCAAATAATCATTATTATGTTTTTTTTCTTCCAGATGTGCATTAAAAATGACTCACATTACGCTGTTCGGACGGCCTACCTGTCCATCAGATCAGTGAGAGAGGAGCACAGCGGCACATACACCTGCACGAGTACAGATAAAAACTCAAAGTCTGTTCATGTTCATGTCTCAGGTCAGTAGACTTCATTTCATGTCATTATTATTTGAAACTGTTCCCACTGAATAAATCTGGTTTATTCTTGTGTTTCCTCAGATGAAGGTTTCCTCTCTGCACAGCTGGATGAGACCAAGATCATATCAGCTCAGGAGGCATCCAGCACCTGCTTGCAGGCCACTGTTTCCTACTATCCTGTTCTCCAGCACTGTTCCTGGGAGACTCCTGACAAAAACAGGACTAAATGTGTCAGGGACACATGGGTAACACAGCACAGGTACTTCAATGAGGCAAACTGTCATCATATGGAAGTGTAAAACTATTCATTCATTCATGTTTTTCATGAGCAGCAACAGAGAACTGCTGCTGTCCAGTGTAATCATGTGATATGAGGTCTATAATGAACTGTTTCTCAGCACTGTGAAGCTTTGTGATCCACTCATATCAGGAGATTATAAGTTACACCTGGAGGCTGGAGGACAAAAGGAAACAAAGACCATATCAGTGTGTGTTGTAGGTGGGTTAACGTAACCTTTGTTACAGTTATATTATTACTTAAATGCATTTATAATTTATATTTAAAATGTGAGATTCTTTGACATCATCTGATTTTGTTCCAGATGAACCAAAGTTCAACTTCTCCTTTAATAAGGATGATGGTACCCTCAACCTTGAGACTGTCAGTCTGGTGCCAGCAAACTATACATGGATGTTTTGCTCTAAACTCAATGACAGGTATGATTACCTGCACAGCCGTTCAGCTCAGAGAGCATTTTAGCTCTGATTATTTAAACTCCTTTTACTTTGTTTCACAGTTGCAGTGAAACAGACTCGTCCTGGGATGAGGTCCCAAATGCACCTCAAACAGACTCTGACGTTTCCTGCAACAAGCTGATCAAGAGCTCAGTGAGCAAAGACGTGTTAAAAGGAGACCAATTCAGGTTTTGTCTGACAAACTCAGTTGGCTCCTGGTGCAAAACCCATTACATGATTATCCCACCTACACCTCAGCCCTCTATTGGTAATAACAAGTCTTTAATGAATAGATTTACTGAAAATATTTGATTAAAAAATCTAAAAGTTGTCATGCTCACACTGTTGTTGTTTTTTTTTTTATTGTTGTTGTTTTGTTTTTTTTTTTAGGTAAGCCACCCGAGTATAACTCCTTCCTGCTGAAAGTATGCAGTTTGCTTCTGCTTCTGGCTTGGCTGTAGCCAGTGAAGTGCTCATGTACCTCATCAAAAATAGGGAATATATATTTTATGAACACAATAAAGAACACAGCTCTCTCTGTGTGACCAGAACCGGATGGAGAACCCTTATTATTGAGGCTCACTCTCTTGCTTTTTTTTTTTAGCTCTGTTATAATGCTATAACCACCAGACCTTCAGCAATTGCCACAATGCATCGACCACTGTGGACATTTCTGAGTGATGAAACACAAAACAGGGCACTGTCACCTGCTGACTGCTGACACATCTGACTCAGACATTCTGGAATCTGAAAAGAATCTTCTGTAACCATCAGATACACAGTGATCACCTATATAACATTTTATCCATACATTTCACTTTGTTACTCCCCTTGAGTCTTAATAAAGCTCAACTTGTTCTTTGCGGTTAAACTGACATTTATTTCGGACAGGAGGATTCTTCAACATGCCTTAACATGTAATGATGTCCAACCACAGCCGATACAATGCCGTCAGAACTAAAAAGAAATACAAACTTAAATGAATATTCTTAATAAAGTCCTTAAGCATTATATGACGAAATATTCCAACAAAAGAATCAATAAAATACACATTACACTTCACACTGAGGTAATTGCACTGAAATATCATGCAACACTAGCGTATTTACATACAACGATAATAAACAAAACATTTACCTCATTGGCCTCACTCAAAGGGAATAAACTTTCATCTTTACGTCGTGGGGTAGTCCAAAAAGGTACTCTTTTACAACTTTCTGTAGACGTGCAAACCTCGTGGCTTGTCTCTTAATTAGCTTGCTGAGTGTGCCAGCCAAGAAAAATGCCCTCTTAGCAACAACAGATGGAACTATAGAAAAGGTTCCGATCTAATTGCACAGTTAGCACAAATAACACATTTAAACATATAAATCTAATCAACAAACATGAATTACTGTTTATTTATTATTTCTTAATATTTTAACTACTAATTGTTTCAACCTTAACTCCAATAAAATGAACTTAAATGTGAGAGTTGCCTATGACGGCAGCTACACACTTGATAATTTAGAGTAAAATGGACAGTCTTTATATTTTATTTAAATATAGGAAGAGATTTATACTTATAGGCCTTATTGGAAAACATAATAAGCCTATGTTTGAAACAACAGAACACAACAAAGTGTTTAAAAAAACAAAGTTTTTATACTTATGTAAGGTGTAGATATACCCGCTCTAGATTTATTCGATGTATAACATTGTTACACTTTTACACTGGATTGTATTGTGACATGTTGAAGTGTTATACTTGAAGTGCAATCAGTTTTATTCAATAAAGAAAAAAACCTGCTGTCCAGTGTACTGACCTGAACACCGCAGTTTTGTGTATCCCCTAAATCTTTCTGAATATAGCTTTATTTTCAGTGCGGGTCTGTAGCGGTCGGTAGCTAACATGAAGGCAACCAGATGATGGAAAAAACAACCACAACAGACTTCAGTTATTTTCCAGAGCTCTGGATAGCTTTCTCTTACAGATACAAGGGTTCAACACTCTCACCAGCGGCACATCTTAATATGAACATTTAAGAGATTCCCCCTACACACTCTAGCTACAAATATACATATACAGTGAAATACAACACACACCACATACATCTGACTCCAAACTCCAGTTAAATAAAATAGAAACTAACTAAATCAAATCAAACCGAAGCTTCAGGCCGCTCCCACCTTCAGCTCCCATCTAATGGTTTACCCCAATTTCTTTCAGGTGAATGTCATTAGCCTGTAATCATGTGTCCACTCCATGAATCAGCCCTTCAAAAAGTTGCCCTCAAAAGAGAGAGTTGTTAGTGGACTTCAAAATAAAAGCATAACAAAGCCAAAACTTCCTGGACATTGCAAGTGTGTGCTTCACCTTAGTGAAGCACATACTTGCCACCCACACAGGGTCTTTTAGCTCACTTGTAATATTTTCCTGCTCCCACTTGATCCACCACTGTGTGAAGCCTTGTGATGATCTCACTACCAGTCTGCTGCTGTTTTGAGTGGATATCCACACACTAGGGGACGCCAGAGGTCAGAGTTTTCATGCTGGATATGGATTCTGCATCTAGTGTGTTACCATGAATCATAGACATTTGAGCAGTAAATGCTCTTCTTTGCGAGGATTTTGTGAATACTTTGGGTAACGTGGTGGAGAAATATCCTGTTATAACAGCCGCTGTGTGGTCGATGCGTCCTATTGTAAGTTTAAATGCTCTGGAGGCTGTCATCAGTGACTTCATCCATGAGCTCCCAGAATCAAGTAATACAACGAATCAGCTGTGATGAGGTTTTACACATCTGTTTTAGGGGCTGCTGCAAGTAGACACTGATGTATACACACATTCATAAATATGACTATTGTCTGTCATCTGTGCTTGCTGAGGTGACTAAACAACTAACTCCAAAGCTTGAACCGACTCACAGATCCTCACTAATGTGTGTTGGGATCTTGGGAATTAATTCATCACAGTTACGGCTAATAGAGGGCATGACCTCTCGCTTTTTGATGCATTTCTGGCTTAAATCTTGAGGCCAAGTTACTGAGTGTGGCAGTAATGACATTGGCCTGCTAGTCTGAGAAAGTGTACTAGTGAAGGTAGACTCGTAGCTTTCCCATGACTTGCTCAAGCTGTTCAGGTTGTGGTCTATATAGGCATGACTGGAGTCTTGTCTAACTGCATTTAGGCTTGGTACGCGTCTTACAGATTCTTACTCTACCTCCATGTGTCACAGATGTAAGGTCTTACTGTTTCTTCCCAGGTACACACCAGCTCATTAAAGGTGAGGTGAGGTCTAGTTGTGTTGATCACTGGTTTTGGTCTGTGAGTAAAGGCTGAAGTATCTAGAGGAAGCTCACATTTACAATGAGCACTTTCAAATTCAACAAAGAAAGGCCTTGGAGAGGTGCTTAATCAGCAATCTCTGTAATGTGCACAAACTAGTAAAGTCTTGTACTACCCTGCACACCCCTGGAGGAAATGGTGAGGGCAAGCAGTTCAATGGAATCCTTCCTAAACCCTTCACTCTCTCCCAGTGCTGCTGAAAGGGGATTGGTCTCCTCTACAAATCTGTCTTTTAATAAAACCACATCCCGTCAAATCAGATCGGTCCCAATGACCCATTTGCCATCACAGGGTTGCATCTCCACCTATAAGAGGCACAGTTTAAGCAACAGTAAACCACGGCTGCTGTACAATCCAGTCCTGCTCTGAGTGCATCTACAGTGCAGGGAGGTTTGCCACTGCTTCTTCCCTCATTGGACCAACCCAGTTCCGGCAAGTTGGCTGTGCAGCAGACAGTGCCTTTTACAGCTGGTAAATATTCTCCAGGGCCTGTAACTAATCCAGTCAGCCATTTTCATAGCCTAGGTGCTTGCCTTCTCTTCGTCTTGAATCACAGTTGGGGGTGATAGTACAAATGTGGGGGGTGGATATACACTATTTCCTGCTTCTTGGTCACTCTTGAATCCTCTGCAGGACTAGTCAGGGCAATAATCTATTACTTATCCATGCAGCTGCCCTGACAAAGAAGCCTCATGTTGTTTTCTTCTTGTTGCTGGCAGCCAGACCTGAGAGATTAAAGTGAATACTTTGAAAAGAAGAACAAAATGTAATATTACTACTTTTGACCTAGAGAAAAAATCTATTTGTATTGAAACTAATCTCTCCTTTGCTCACAAATAAAATCTGGGCCAAAGTGTATCATGTTATCGCTCTGTAACATTGTATCTAAAAAAAAATGTCTGCACAACTAGATAAGTGTAAACAAAAAAACCTTTTCATGAGCAATTCAGTTGAAGTCCAGCACACTATGTGCTCACTGCTGGGATATTTCTTAAATTACAAGATTTCAGTCAGGAAGCCTATTGGCAGCATCTATGCATCTTCCTATGTTACCTCAGAAAGATCTTCCTGATTGAGGATTCCAACAGGAAGCAAAACAGATCCATTTAGGAAGGACAGAGAGGCACCCTGGGATAATTCTCCATCGACCGGCAGACAGTTTTGTGTGATCAGGTAATGCCAATATTTCAACCTTGTTTGCATTCATCTGTGCTCTTTTCCTGTGTTTCTAGTTAGAGGTGCTGTGTTTCACCCGTGAAGGCAGTTTACCTATTCGATGTCTGGAGTAAGTTACACTATCAGTACTTTCTTAACATGACTTCACTTTTATAGCTAAAGGCAAGTTGAGTCCTGTTATTCTGCTTGTGTGTGGATCACTTTGTGCAGATAAGGAGCATTCTTTCTCAAGCCAGTTTCGCTCCCCTGGCTCCCAGAGCAATCTTGCTTAAAGTCTGTCGTCACTGTGATCATATGCAAACGTTCTTTTTGATTTGTTTGATGCTGGTCTCAGGTGATCAAAGGTTTATTTGTAAGATCCAGCTGTGATTACGTACTTGCATTTTGCTTTTATTTTTTTGTCTTGAATGCTGCTGGCGGTGGTCCTCCTTTGTTGTACAGCAGTGGTGTGTTGTTTGCAGCATCGCGTTGTGTTGTGAGTGTGTGAGGATCGCCTCTTCATCTTCCTCAGTTCCTGCTCAGCTGGTGAGCTATATCCTTGCTTTTTAATCCTCATTACCTCTGAAGCCTATATGATTATGTGCTTATCACATTGGTTTCACTCTAACTCGTCAATTTAAAATTGAATGTCTGTTTAGGTATTAAGCCGCCTGCCGAGGATGTTTGCACAGCATAGTGATTAACCTCTATAATTTCCTGGGGATGAAATTTCCATGTATGTGGCGCTGTTGCAGTGACAAAATTTCCCCAAATACCATCAAAACAAATATTTGGCCGCAACTAAACATGATTACAGGTAAGTGAGAGTATTTCAAGGTCCTGCAACATTGGTGGTAATCACAGACTTGCAATCAAGATTTTTGTAGTCGGTCAGAGCTAAATGTTGAC
Organism: Pelmatolapia mariae; assembly: GCF_036321145.2. NCBI lineage: Eukaryota > Metazoa > Chordata > Actinopteri > Cichliformes > Cichlidae > Pelmatolapia > Pelmatolapia mariae. The sequence goes on along the minus strand of NC_086235.1, from coordinate 19,901,866 downwards.
TTATGAAGCACAGTTCAGAAATACAGTCTGAGGAACCTCAAAATAAATATAAGAAATAACATGTGTGTCCCAATAATGACACAGTTTATATTTGAACTTTATTCTTTTTTGAAATTGCTTACATTTCTTTTAGTTTAAAACTAAAATGTGCCATAATATTTCTATTTTATATTAAGGAGTTCAGTGAAAAGACTTCTTTTCTTAAGGACACATTTATGTTGAGTTTCCTCTTTTTCCCTGACCTTTTTTTTCTTTTTAATAATAGTTCAAATAATTGTTTAAACTAAAGATTCAGTTTTCTATCTCACCAGCCGTTCTGCTGCTGTGTGCTGTTGGAGCACTCTGCTCTGATGATGTGAAGACTCCAGTCTGTGTATCCAATCATGAGGTAAGAGCTTTTTTAACTAAACATTGAATTCTTTGATCAGCCCCTGTTGAACAGTCATAACTCAAACTGATACAGTATGGGATTGATCTAGTTTCTTAATAAAGAGGAATTAAATGCTGGCTCTTGTTTTTCAGGCAGCATGTTTGCTACCAGCTGATTATCTGAATCCATCTGGTCCCATCAGCAAAGAGTTGGCTGTGGGTATGAAACTCATCATCTCCCTGGAGGGTCTCTCTGAATCTCTTGTCTGCCACTGGATCAGAGGAGAAGACCGACTAATAACAGCGTAAGTGACCGTCTGTGTTTCTGTTGGGTGCTTTATCTTTATGTATTTAAACTGAGATGTTTCCTTTAACCTCAGCAGAAATGGGAGTCAGTCCATGGTCACATCACCGCTTTCTGAGGCAGATTCAGAGGAATACATGCTGACCTGTGAATCTAACAATGCCACCATGTTCTCCACGAATGTGATTCTTCATGTAATAATGAGTGAGTAACAGCTTCTCATCTTCTTTATTCTATAATACTCAAACAATCTCTGTTTGATGATCAATTAGAGATAATAAAATTAATTTAACTGTTTTCTTTCATGTTGTTTAGAACGTCCAACAAAACCACAGCTGATGCTCGATGGTGTTGACGTGTCAGATACTTCCCCGCTTTTTAAGTGCGTCTCTGAGGGTTTCCCAAATCCCACAATTACCTGGTCTGGGTAAGATGTTGTCCTTTACATTTGTATGCAAACTTTAGAATAGCAGCACTTCTTCTGTCTCATTTTAGACTGGATCATTTAGAGGGACACTTTGTTGGGATCTGTGGTTAGGATAGGGTATCAGACAGCACAAGAAAACAGCAGGTAAGTTGGGGGGGTTTCTCAGGGAAAAGTGGAACATTCACATAAGCAAAGGAGCCAGGCTTCACTGTTTGTAGTTCAACTATCCAGCAAAAGAGTCTGCCACTATCTTACGTACGGCTACAAATGAGGATATCAGGAACATGTATGTGATTTTTCACACAGAGGGCAGCAACACGAGACGAGTACCACACCTGCAAGAAAAACACCACACCCCCAACCCCAACTCCCACCACCACACACATACAGATAGTTAAGAAGAGAGAGTGAGTGTGCAAGAAGAAAGAAAGTGGTCAAGATTGAGGGACTATGACAGTTTCCCACCACTAATAATGTGATTTTTCTCTGTTTGAACAGGAACAAGAATGGTGATGAGGCAAAGATGTTTAAGGGAAGTGACGGAAGGACAGAGAGAAAAGTATCAAGCACTGAATATTATAATAGAGGAATGATGTGCTGTGCAACCAATGCTGAAGGACAAGAGTGCTCCCAACTGTATGACTACGGTAACTGGTTAGAAATTAATTAATAAGATGTTAAGTAAATCCACAAAGAACTTGTCCATATATTATTACAGGAGTTAATTTGAGTAAAATATGGTTCAAATAACTTCACTTCAAGAAGATCCAGAGATTCACTAACTAATCTCCGAAAAGCAAATATTTCTTACTTGAGGCCCTGATGTGTGTTTCAGACTTACAGAGCAGTGTAATGAACAAAGATGAGGTATCTACTGTCACCCTGAGCAAAGGTCAGTCTCTGCTGCTTCGCTGCAGAGTAGCAGGGTACGGTTTGAGATCACCATTGTGGGAGAAAGGAGGAAAACAGCTCGATGCCAGGACATTATCATGTAAACCAGAGAAGGAGGAGGAGGTACAGTAATGTCCTATAATCAGGGAGAGTTTCCTTAAACTGTCTTGTTATGTTTGTCTGAAAACTGACCGACCTCTTTAATATTCCTCAGTCTGAGACACAAAGTACTTCACTGATAATCATCCTGCAAATAATCATTATTATGTTTTTTTCTTCCAGATGTGCATTAAAAATGACTCACATTACGCTGTTCGGACGGCCTACCTGTCCATCAGATCAGTGAGAGAGGAGCACAGCGGCACATACACCTGCACGAGTACAGATAAAAACTCAAAGTCTGTTTATGTTCATGTCTCAGGTCAGTAGACTTCATTTCATGTCATTATTATTTGAAACTGTTCCCACTGAATAAATCTGGTTTATTCTTGTGTTTCCTCAGATGAAGGTTTCCTCTCTGCACAGCTGGATGAGACCAAGATCATATCAGCTCAGGAGGCATCCAGCACCTGCTTGCAGGCCACTGTTTCCTACCATCCTGTTCTCCAGCACTGTTCCTGGGAGACTCCTGACAAAAACAGGACTAAATGTGTCAGGGACACATGGGTAACACAGCACAGGTACTTCAGTGAAGCAAACTGCCATCATATGGAAGTGTAAAACTATTCATTCATTCATGTTTTTCATGAGCAGCAACAGAGAACTGCTGCTGTCAGGTGTAATCATGTGATATGAGGTCTATAATGAACTGTTTCTCAGGACTGTGAAGCTTTGTGATCCACTCATATCAGGAAATTATACGTTACACCTGGAGGCTGGAGGACAACAGGAAACAAAGAACATATCAGTGTGTGTTGTAGGTGGGTTAATGTAACCTTTGTTACAGTTTATTAGTATTTAAATGTAGTTATAATTTATATTTAAAATGTGAGATTCTTTGACATCATCTGATTTTGTTCCAGATGAACCAAAGTTCAACTTCTCGTTTAATAAGGATGATGGTACCCTCAACCTTGAGACTGTCAGTCTGGTGCCAGCAAACTATACATGGATGTTTTGCTCTAAGTTCAATAACAGGTATGATTACCTGCACAGCCGTTCAGCTCAGAGAGCATTTTAGCTCTGATTATTTAAACTCCTTTTACTTTGTTTCACAGCTACAGTGAAACAAACTCGTCCTGGGATGAGGTCCCAGATGCATCTCAAACAGACTCTGATGTTTCCTGCAACAAGGCGATCAAGAGCTCAGTGAGCAAAGACGTGTTAAAAGGAGACCAATTCAAGTTTTGTCTGACAAATTCAGTTGGCTCCTGGTGCCAAAGTTACCACATAATCATCCCACCTGCAGTCCAGTACTCTATAGGTAATAACGAGTATTTGCGTCAGAAAATATTTGATGAAATTCATTTAAAGCTGTCATGCTCACATTGTCATTTGTAGGTAAACAACCTCAGGATATCATATTCCTGCTGAAAGCAGGCAATATAACTCTCCTTCTGGCTCTGGTAGTAGTCAGCACAGTGCTCATATTCGTCATCAAAAAGAAGGTAAATATATTCAGATTTTTAACAAACACAAATAGAAGAGGGCACCAAGTCATTTGTCTTTGCAATATAAACCTCAGTATCAGCCTTTAAGGGAGATTAATTGAATCTTTCAGGGTTTTTCTTTGTTTTATAAGAGTTTGGTATCTCTGTCACAGTAATGTATTTGTGTAGCACTTTTTAAAACACAGTTATAAAGTCTTTCACACTCAGGATAAAGCTGTAATATCCAACAATGGTCATGTTTTCAGAAGACTGTGTTCAGTTTTAAAAAGGTTTATTTTACAGAATTTCAGATCAACAGGGGAGAGTCTGGAGCTACAAGAGTCTCGGGTGAGTGTGTGTTCACCGAACGAGAACGGTCTTCTGCTAGACAAAAACAGATGAGGGATATTTTACTGGGATGAGGATTTGAGGTTTTACTTGAATATTTTTTCAGAGTAGCTGGAGGAGTGAGTAGAAGGCCAGAGTCTAAGGAGTCACTAAGGAGTCAAACAACAATTACAGAGATAGTTTACTGCAGCCAATGCCACAAGAACCTGACAAGGAGCGTAGGCTTGAACTGGTGCTTAAATACATGGAGGTAATGAACTGATGTGAAACAGGTGTGTTGGCTACAGCAGTGCCAACCTAATCTCCACCTAAAAGCAGGGGAAAGAGGAGACACTACACTCATTAGATATAAAGTATGGTCAAAAATAATGTGCAAAGACGAAGGAAAAGCTAATCTGTAAAACTGAGTTTTCAGCAGCCAGTTAAATTCAGCCAAGCTGATTGCCAAACAGACGATAAGAAGACATCTAATTAGTGATAGCATTGAAGCATTCATGGAGGTAGGAGAGGCTGCTGAGGCTAAACAGAAAAGCCCAGCTGTGTGTTGTCAGCATAGCAAATGAAAGCAGACGTGGTCCAAGGATTGAACCCTGAGGGACTCCACGTATGCGAGAAGCACAAAAGCACCATTATCATTGAGTCATATGCCTCTTTTTTTTCAGCTCCATCATCCAGCTCTCAACCAGACTTCCTGCCGCTACAGGAATGTATCGACCACTGCGGACATTTCTGAGGGATAAAACAGGCTGGTCTATACTTACACATCTGAGTCAGACATTTAAGCAGCTGAGGACGATCTTCTGCAACCAGCAGATACAGAGTGATCACCTATATAACATTTTATGCATACAAAATGTTACACAATAATAATTTCTTAAAAATTTAAAGTAGAATGAATTTGCTTTACATTTTATTAAAATATAATAAGCATTTAATAACTTCAGGTGGAAGTGGGGAAAACATATTTAGCCTATGTTTATCATACTTTCCATAATGTATTACAGTGTTTATCTATATACTACAACATGAGCAGAATGCACGAAGGAAGTGAGGTCTGAATGTGAACAAAATTATTTTTGTATGTAAGTTTCATAAGATGTAGTTTTCTTTAACGGGATTGTAAATATTCTAAATATAAATATACATAATATATCTGGGGGTTTTGTAATATATATATTTAAGCATTATACGTGAAGTGCAATATTTTTTATTCATTAAAAGAAAATCACGATAATCATGTGTATGTGTCTATTTTATTTTGGTCCCAAGAGAAAAGCAATCTAACTTTTTATGAGAAGGTAAGAAGTGACTTTTATTCAAGTCAAAGTACTTCACATTAAAATGTGTGAAACATGATGTCGTAAAGCCACTTCCTAGTCGTCGATTTCTACAAAAGGATTGAGAAAAACAAATAACAGAAAGCGGAACTGTACCATTTCCACTTAGGAGGGGCAGTGAGGCAGACTTTTCCAGATTGGGCAGCCAGCTTTGGGTGAGCAGATACTTTCAACGTCTCAACCTTGTTTGTACTCATCTTTGCTCTTTTCCTGTGTTTCTAGTTAGCGATTCTGTATTCTATCTGTGAAGCTAGTTTATCTATTAGATGCATGGAGAAAGCGTCCCGTTATGATCCAGCTGTGATTAATTACTTGTGTTTATTTTTCCTTTGATATTATTAAGATATTATTAACTGTTTTGTCTTGTTCGTGGATCCTGCTGGTGCTCTGTGAGTGTGCGAGGACCTCTCCATCAAATCCTGCCCGTCTGGTGCGCAATATCCTGGCTTCTTGTCGTGTTTTCCCACCATTATAGTGATGAGCCTTTTTCATTTCCTTGGGAAGAAATTCCCATATAGGTGGCGCTGTTGCAGCAACAAATTTTCCTTTCAGAATACGAGAATGAAAACTTGGAGGCAGAGAAACATGATTGCAGGTAAGTTAGAGTTCTTCATTCCTGCACAATCGAAGGTAATCACAGACATGCAGTCAAGATTTTTGTAGTTGGTCAGAGCTAAATGTTGAGTTATGAAGCATTTTGTTAATGACACAGCTGTAGTTCATAAATACAGTCTGACTCAGAAGAGCAATCATTTCCTCCTAATGATGCATTGATGTTGCTTTTTTTCCCCTCCGGTGTATATAAATTTGTTTTGATTTTCAGTAATATTTAAACTAAAAATTCAGTTTTCTATCTCTCCAGCTGTTCTGCTGCTGTGTGCTGTTGGAGCACTCTGCTCTGACGACATGGAGACTCCAGCCTGTGGATCCAGTCATGAGGTAAGAGCTGTTTTAACTAAACTCTGATCAGATAGCTGAAAGTGACACTGACAATGAAGCCTTAAAGCAGGGAATAGTTCTGAGATGACATAAAATGAACTATTATTCTTTGATAAACCCCTCTGGACCAGTGTGAAATATGCATTAATTGCAGATATACATATCTGGGTAAACAACACACCTATAGTCTAGATAAGACAGAAGTGAACACCCATTTTCATTCTGTGCATCGACTCTGTAATGTTTGTGTAGCTCCAGCTTACCTTCACAAATGGCAGTGTGGTTTATGGTGAACAGGGCAGCAAAAAAAAAACACACAGCAACAAGAGGTGTTAAAACAGAGAGGGAAATAGTGCTAGCTGCTCTTTCTGTAATTTCCTGTAATCACTTTGTGTCATTCTAATAAATTTTGAAGAGGTTTTAGTACAAGTTTAGTTCAGTTACAAAATACAAGCTTTGTTTGTTTTGTTTTTTGTTTTGTTTTTTAAAGGAAACATTTAATCAGGAAATCAACTTTTTTTATGTGTTTTCGGGAAAATCTAATACAGATCTTGCCACCGGTGATGGTTTTACTGCTGCTTAATGAAGGAGGATTAAATGTTGGCTCTTGTTTTTCAGGCAGCATGTTTGCTACCAGCTGATTATCTGAATCCGTCTGGTCCCATCACCAAAGAGTTGGTGGTGGGTATGAAACTCATCATCTCCGTGGAATTCCTCTCTGGATCTCCTGTCTGCCACTGGATCAGAGGAGAAGACCGAGTAATGACAGCGTAAGTGACCGTCTGTGTTTCTGTTTGTGTGCTTTATCTTTTCATATATGTAAACTGAAATGATTTCTTTAACCTCAGCATCAATGGGAGTCAGTCCATGGTCACATCACCGCTTTCTGAGACAGATTCAGGGGAGTACACTCTGACCTGTGAATCTAACAATGTCACCATGTTCTCCACGACTGTGAAACTTCATGTAGTAATGAGTGAGTAACAGCTTCTCATCTTCTTTCTTCTACAGTACTCAAACAATCTCTGTTTGATCATAAATTTGTGATAATAAAATGAATTTAACTGTTTTCTTTGTTGTTTAGAACGTCCAACAAAACCACAGCTGATGCTCGATGGTGTTGATGTCTCAGATACCAATCCCCTTTTTAAGTGTGTCTCTGAGGGTTTCCCCAAACCCACAATTACCTGGTCTGGGTAAGATGTTGTCTTTTACTTTTTTATGCAAACTTTAGAATAGCAGCACTTGTCTGATTTTAGACTGAATCATTTAGAGAGACACTGTATTTTGAGGGATCGTTAGGATACATGGGTATCAGACAAGCTTTGGTAATAATGTTTTTCATAGACACAGCTTTCTGAAAAATATCATTTTACTTCACTAGCAATGTTTTTTTCTTTTCTCTGTTTGAACAGTAACAAGGATGGACAAATGAGTTTTAAGAGAGGCGATGGAAAGACAGAGAGCGCAATATCAAGCACTGAGTATTATGATAGAGGAATGATGTGCTGTGCAACCAATGCTGAAGGACAAGAGTGCTCCCAACTGTATGACTACGGTAACTGGATTTAAATTAATTCATAACAAATTTAATACATCCATAAAGAATGTATCCATAAATTATTACAGGAGTTAATTTGAGTGAAATTTGGTTCAAATACTTGAAAAAACAATGTTTACTCAGACATTCACTAACTGATCTCAGAGAAGCAAATGACAAATTCTCCCTGCCAAATATATTTTTGACTTGAGGCCCTGATGTGTGTTTCAGACTTACAGAGCAGTGTAATGAACAAAGATGAGGTATCTACTGTCACCCTGAGCAAAAATCAGTCTCTGCTGCTTCGCTGCAGAGTAACAGGATACGGTCTGAGATCACCTGTGTGGGAGAAAGAAGGAAAACAGCTCAATGCCAGGACATTATCATGTAAACCAGAGAAGGAGGAGGAGGTACAGTAATGTCCTGTAATCAGGGAGAGTTTCCTTAAACTGTCTTGTTATGTTTGTCTGAAAACTGACCGACTTCTTTAATATTCCTCAGTCTGAGACACAAAGTACTTCACTGATAATCATCCTGCAAATGATCATTTTTATGGTTTTGTCTTCCAGCTGTGCATTAAAAATGACTCACATTACGCTGTTCGGATGGCCTACCTGTCCATCAGATCAGTGAGAGAGGAGCACAGCGGCACATACACCTGCACGAGTCCAAATAAAAACTCAACGTCTGTTCATGTTCATGTCTCAGGTCAGTAGATTTCATTTCATGTCATTATTATTTGAAACTGTTCCCAGTGAATAAATCTGGTTTATTCTTGTGTTTCCTCAGATGAAGGTTTCCTCTCTGCACAGCTGGATGAGACCAAGATCATATCAGCTCAGGAGGCATCCAGCACCTGCTTGCAGGCCACTGTTTCCTACCATCCTGTTCTCCAGCACTGTTCCTGGGAGACTCCTGACAAAAACAGGACTAAATGTGTCAGGGACACATGGGTAACACAGCACAGGTACTTCAATGAAGCAAACTGTCATCATGTAAAAGTGTAAAACTATTCATTCATTCATGTTTTTCATGAGCAGCAACAGAGAACTGCTGCTGTCCAGTGTAATCATGTGATATGAGGTCTATAATGAACTGTTTCTCAGGACTGTGAAGCTTTGTGATCCACTCATATCAGGAGATTATAAGTTACACCTGGAGGCTGGAGAACAACAGGAAACAAAGACCATATCAGTGTGTGTTGTAGGTGGGTTAGTGTAGCCTTTGTTACATTTTTATTAGTATTTAAATGTAATTATGTTTGACATCATCTGATATTGTTTCAGATGAACCAAAGTTCACCTTCGTGTATAATAAGGATGATGGTACCCTCAACCTTGAGACTGCCAGTCTGTTGCCAGCAAACTATACCTGGGTGATTTGCTCTAAGTTCAATGACAGGTATGATTACCTGCACAGCCGTTCAGCTCAGAGAACATTTTAGCTCTGATTATTTAAACTCCTTTTACTTTGTTTCACAGCTGCAGTGAAACGGACTCATCCTGGGATGAGGACCCAAATACCTCTGGAACAGTCTCTAATTTTTCCTGCAACAAGCTGATAAAGAGCTCAGTGAGCAAAGACGTGTTAAAAGGAGACCAATTCAGGTTTTGTCTGACAAACTCAGTTGGCTCCTGGTGCAAAACCCATTACATGATTATCCCACCTACACCTCAGCCCTCTATTGGTAATAACAAGTCTTTAATGAATAGATTTACTGAAAATATTTGATTAAAAAATCTAAAAGTAGTCATGCTCACGCTGTTGTTGTTTTTTTTTTATTGTTGTTGTTTTGTTTTTTTTTAGGTAAGCCACCCGAGTATAACTCCTTCCTGCTGAAAGTATGCAGTTTGCTTCTGCTTCTGGCTTGGCTGTAGCCAGTGAAGTGCTCATGTACCTCATCAAAAATAGGGAATATATATTTTATGAACACAATAAAGAACACAGATCTCTCTGTGTGACCAGAACCGGATGGAGAACCCTTATTATTGAGGCTCACTTTCTTGCTTTTTTTTTTCTTTTTTTTTTAGCTCTGTTATAATGCTATAACCACCAGACCTTCAGCAATTGTCACAATGCATCGACCACTGTGGACATTTCTGAGTGATGAAACACAAAACAGGGCACTGTCACCTGCTGACTGCTGACACATCTGACTCAGACATTCTGGAATCTGAAAAGAATCTTCTGTAACCATCAGATACACAGTGATCACCTATATAACATTTTATCCATACAACATACAGCATAGCTCATTATCACTGTTTGACCAGCTTGTAGACTGAGGGCAGAGGGTCAGCCTGTTCACCTTCACAACTGGATGAATAACCATTATCACTCAGTCTCACTCGCTTTCTTTTTTTTCAGTTTGGTTATAAAGATATAACCACCAGAATTTCAGCGACTGCCATAATCCACTGAGCCCTGTGGACATTTCTGAACGATGTCTGTGTACTCAGACATTTCAATATCTGAGAAGGATCTTCTGTAACCATCACATACAGTTATCAACCATATAACATTTTATCCATACAGCATGTTACTTGATAGTCTTCTCACAATCATTTAGAGTAAAATGGAGTGTCTTTATCTTTAAATCAAATATAGTGAGCATTTTATACTTATTGCTGGAACTGGATAAATCATATTTAACCTAACACTTTTCATTATCTACCACAAAGAGTTTAACTATATACTACAGCTTAAGCAAACTGTATAAAAGAAAGAAGGTCTAAATGTGAAAGATGCCAAGAAACTCAGAAATTTACAAGGAGAGCATTCAAATTCCAAAAAGACATGTCATAACAAATCAAGAGATTTATACCCTGAACTGTCTTGCAATGACTTGATAGTGCTAATCACTGCACCACCATGCAGCCTTGTGCAGTACTCATGCACCATCATATAAGTATACTTGGGCTGTAGAAACCGCATCTTGTATGTCATTCTTGTGCTCAACAAGCTCCAGTCAGGAAAAGTTACAGGCACACCCTGTCAACCCACAAAATTCCTCTCATGTATCAGAACTGCACTCATTTCTGTGTATTTACAGCTACTCTCCAAAAGTTGATTCTGTTCATCTGGACGTAGCGTTTTGTGGGAGAAACGTTTCGTCACTCATCCAAGTGACTTCTTCAGTCTCAGCTGACTGCAGTTTTCCCCAATCTTCTAAACAGTACATTTGCATAATGACTGAAACCAGCCCACTGAAGGAACAATGGGCTGGGAGGTCAGTTCCTTAATCTTAATTATGCAAATTCTCATGACCATTGATCAACACCACTGACCAAAACCCACTGATCAAAGCCCACTGATAAATGGCCATGAGTACCATTCACAGAGAGTTGGGGAATGGCTGCAATCACAGCATTGTAAGATGGCGAAAGATGTACCCTTAGGCCCCCTCCTCGATTCAGAGATGGTCTTTCCCTTTTCACGTAAATGGCCTCCTTGACTCCGCGCTCAAACCAGCGTTCCTCCCTGTCCAGGATGTGTACATCCTTATCCTTGAAAGAGTGTCCACTGGCCTGTAGGTGTAACTAGACTGCAGAGTCCTGGCCTGACGAAGTAGCTCTTCTGTGTTGTGCCTATTAGGAGTTGGTGGGGTTTCTCTGGTGTGGTGTCATGGGTTTGCTTCTGTTTTCAGCACAGGTAGGCGGGGCGGTGTGTCACGGGATGCTGGCACACCGGTGGTACATCAGACGTCATTTGATGGAGCGTTATTTAGGAGCAGCGCGACAGACGTCTGGTGTCGGAGTATTGTGCCCCGCCCCGAGTGGTAACGTGTTTGTTAATTTCTGCGGTGTGCATTACGGCCAACCCATGTTTTGGATTTTGTTTGCTTACCTATTGTCCTGTATCCTTAGCCGGTGTTGTGCCAAAAAGTGACTGTCTGCCAAAAACTGATTGCTCGTATTTAAATAAATAAAATAAATAAATATTTTTTTTATTTATATAGCACCTTTCAAGACAGAATCACAAAGTGATGCACATAAGATTACAAGTCATAAAAAAGATTTAAAAAGAGAAATTAAAACAGGCATAAAATTAACCAAAAGCAGTTTTAAAAAGGTGAATTTTGAGTTGTTTTTTAAAAACAGCTTCTGAGTCCGCAGTTCTTAATGTTTGGGGGAGAGAGTTCCACAGTCTAGGGGCCACAGTAGCAAAAGCTCTATCACCCTTAGTCCTCCTCTTAGTATATTTTAAAGCAAGTAAGCCCTGATCAGATGACCTCAAAGACCTGCTAGGGACATAGGGCTGTAGCAGATCAGAGATGTAGGCTGGTGCCAGTCTGTGCACAGCTCTGTAGGTCAAGACCAGGATCTTAAAATTGACTCTAGATTTAACAGGAAGCCAGTGTAACTGAGATAACAATGGCGTCACATGTGAGTACTTGGAGGATTTTGTCAAAAGCCTAGCTGCAGCGTTTTGCACAACATGCAGACGATCCAGAGAACATTTGCTTAGACACATAAACAGCGAATTACAATAATCCAAGCGTGACGAAATAAATGCATGTATAGCAATCTCCAGTTCAGAACGAGATCAAATCGGGCTTAGCTTAGCCACATTTCTTAAATGATAAAAACAAGACCGAACCAGAGATTTCACATGCCCATCCAATGTGAGATTCGAGTCAAAGGTGACACCTAAATTCCTGATAGAGGATTTAACATAGAGTGAGAGAGGACCAAGGGCTTTCACTATCTGCGATAAAAATCTATCAGGGGCGCATACGAGGACTTCGGTTTTCCCCTCGTTGAGTTGGAGGAAATTTGCAGCCATCCAATGTTTGATCGAATCTAAGCAATCATTCAGACGCTGAAGCTTAGATAAATCCTCGGGCATAAAAGAAACGTACAACTGAATATCATCAGCATAACAGTGATAAGAAATGTCCTCAAATGGGAGCAAATATTACAATAGTTCTGTAAAAATATTTTAAGTGGCGATAAAGGACTGGTTGGTTATATTGTAAGTACAATAACACAGAGTTGTAAAGATACTTGAAAAGCAGATATTTCTTAAATTCTATATATAACCCCTTTGTAAACCCTTTTCACCGAAGTCTATTTACCAACATACGTAAAGATATTACAGATAAAAAATACACAGAAACATTGGAAATCAGTTTTTGGCAGGCAATCACTTTTTGGATCCATCACCCGCTTGCCTGTCAGCTGTTCGTGAAGCCGTATTTCCAGGATCACTACAGAGATCAGTCTCAGCTTTACTCTCGCATCCCGGAGATCCTCGCCCGAGCCTGTACAGCCAGTGTGACAAGTGGGCTCTCCAACTCTCCCCATATTTACTGCAGTTTCTTACCGACTGTTTGGTATCTTCCCCTAAAGTTTCGTTTCCCTTTTTTCCGTAGATCCACCCTGCGTGCGCGGATTACCCCTTTCCCTCCGAGAGCGTGTCAGCCCCCTTCCCTGGTTTCCCTCCGTTTATTTATCAGTGTACATAATCTCCCATCCTGTGTAAATAATTCTGACACTGTAAATAAAGAGCACTTCCAGCATTCCCTGCGCCTCTGTGTGTTCTGCCATAGAGTCCGTTCACTCTGCATAACAGTGCCATCCGCTTCGCCAAAGGTTGTTTGGTTTCCCCGATGTATAAATCCTGGCAATCCTCCTGGCACTTAACAGCGTACACTATGTTGCTCTGTTTGTGTCGGGGGACCCGATCCTTGGGGTGGACCAGTTTTTGGCGCAGCGTGTTTTGGGGTTTGAGACCCGGTGTTTAGAAAAAATGCGTCTCAACTGCTCTGATACTCCTGACACATACGGGATCTCTACAGGTTTTCGCTTGGGCAGCGTTTGTCCTTCTCTCCTGGATCGGCTGGAGCTTTCTTTAGGTGTCTTTCCAGCTTTGACAAAAGTCCAGCTGGGATAACCGCATTTACTCAGGGCCTTCTTGATGTGCTGTTCTTCTGCCTCCCTGGCCGCTGTGTCAGTGGGGATGGTGTTCGCTCTGTGTTGTAGCGTCCTGATCACACCCAGTTTGTGCTCCAGTGGATGATGAGAGTCAAACCTTAAATACTGATCCCTATGTGTAGGTTTACGGTACGTCAGCTTTTAGATGTCCCCCATTACTGATGGAAATTTCACAGTCTAAAAAGGCTAACCTGCCACTTTTCATATCCTCCCTGGTGAATTTGATATATCGGTCCACTGAGTTAATGTGATCCGTGAAATGTGGTACGTCCTGAGATTTGATTTTCACCCAGGTGTCATCCACATATCTGAACCAATGGCTTGGTGGTGTTCCAGGGTAGGATAGCAAAGCCCTCTTTTCCACTTCTTCCATGGACGAAACATTTCTCCCACAAAACGCTACGTCCAGATGAACAGAATCAACTTTTGGAGATTTACTTACCTGGATGATTGAGCATGCATCAAGATATTTACAGCTACTCTAACAGCTTTGTGAAGAGATTTCTACACATGCTGGTGGAGTTTGGTTGCAGTTATTAAGTCAAAGAGGGGGTCGAGACAGGTTCTGAGTGCTACTTGAAAAACTCAGTGTAAATGTTTTGAGGCCTCCAAGGCAATGCTTCCCCTGCCTCCTCATTTGATCCGTAGCATTAAGCTGTTCAACCATTACTCGTTGTGAGATCAATTCTTCCTGTATAAATGCAGTAACCACAAATGTTACTGCCCCCAGTGTCCAAATGTGCAACAACACAAAACAAAAACAATAAATGGCTCTTACACCCATGGCTGCTGTATTATGCTTTTTTGGTTTCATGGTGGCCACGTTGTTATCCTGTACAAGCCAGACCTGCTCTGAGCACATTGTCAGTGCAGGGAAGCCCCCCACTCCCTCATTGCCGTAACAGTGATGTTGTTTTCTTCTTGCTCCAGGCAATGAGCATTGAAAGTTTAAAGTGAATGTAAAAAAGAGAGAGAGAGAGAGAAGCTATGTGACCACAGATTTTTATCCTCGTGCTCAAAATATTTCCACCCACGGAAAGTCTGCTTATCATGAAACCCGTCTCTCCTTTACTCACAAATGAAATGTACGCCTGACTGTATAATACTTTCTCTGCTATAACATTGTATCTAAAACAAACAAATAAATAAATAAACGTCTGTGCACACCTAAATGAGTCTGCTCTTTTCCTGTGTTTCTAGTTAGAGGTGCTGTATTCCATCTGTAAAGCCTCTCTTAGATGTATGGAGTAAGCATCCCGTCATGAGCTCCCACGTGACATGACCTCCTTTGTATAGGTGAGGCAATTTGAGCTACTTTGGTTGTGCCTATAAGCAGCATTTGATCTTAAGCCTGTTTCAATAACAACCCCTGGCTCCAGAATGCTCTGAGACTCCTCCTCTGTGATGGAAAGTTGCTGTCACTGTTAACAGACCCAGATTTCCTATGTGTTTCTTTGAAACTGGTGTATCACTGTGAGGACGTCATCTTCAACATTTCCTGCTTGCCTGGTGAGACATGTCTTAATTTTCCTTACCTCGGCTGAATTGTTGTTTAATTTAGGTAATTGTGTGATCTCCTACTAAATGTCGGGTTAGGCCAAACCAGTGTGGGAGCGGAGATCCACTCTAGCCCAGCTGTTTGCTGTTGAGTCCCAGAAGTAATTGATTGGTGTGGGTTTGGGGCCCTTCTCTTTAAAGGGGATAGAAAGGAGGAAATATGCATGCAGAGAGACTGGATGGGAAAGGGTTGTAGAATACCTTTAAACTGAAGACCACAGTTGAAGGAAAGCTCTTTTTTATCTTTTTGTTTGGCTGGTTTTGTTTTAAAAATGCTTTAGTTTTACCAGAAGGAAGATTCATTTCAGGGCTTATGTGTTGCTTTAAAAAAAGAATTGGACTGAAAACTGCTAGAAGTAACCTGTGTAGCTTTAGGAGGAATAGCCTACCCTGTAATGAGGAGGTGGCCAATCTCATTAAAGAGACTGAGAGTTGCATTCCCAGGATCTTGTGTGAAAACTCCCTCCCCATTAACTCAAGGCCCATTAAGGTAGATGAAAACTCTTTCTCAGGAAGATGTTGAACTAATTTTTGATTGGCTGACAGGCTGATAATGCTAAACGTTATGTCCTCGGGCTGCTGGCCAGAATTACACCCCCAGCCCACTAGTCTGACTTGAAAGAAAAAATAAATCTTGTGTATCTTATTTCCAGTCTGAGTGTGGTGGTCACTAATAAAACTTTTTTCTTTTCTTTTTTTGTACTGAGACAGTTTTTGCCCATGTGATTTTGTTCAGTAGTAAATCTGTGTAGGAATTAGGTGTCCTGCCAACCATGTTTATACAACATCATAGTGATCAGCCTTCTTAATTCCCTGGGGGTTAAATTGCCCTGTAGGTGGAGTAGTGGAGTTGCAGTAAGAACATTTCCCCCTGCATACCAGGAGAATTAACATTTGGAGGCAGAGAAACATGATTGCAGGTATGTGAGTATTTCAGGATCCTGCAGAATTAATGGCAATCACAAATTTTAAATGAAGATTTTCGTACAATGTGACGCAGTATATGATGCCACTGGGAGAAAATAAATGTAAGAAATAACATGTGTCCCAATAATGACACAAGTTCTATGCAAACTTCAGTTTAAATTTTGCAGGTTAATTTTAAAATAAAAGTCAAAAGACTTAAACAAGCAATTAATTTGTCTTAATGACACATTTATGTTCCATCTTCTTTGGGCTTTTTACGTGTATTTTTTTCTTTTCAATAATAGTTCAAACTGTTGAAATATTTAATTTTCTATCTCTCTAGCTGCTCTGGTGCTGTGTGCTGTTGGGCTGTTCTGCTCTGATGGTGTGGAGTCTCAGGTCTGTGTATCCAGTCATGAGGTAAGAGCTGTTTTAACTAAAAACTCATCACAGGACTGAATGTGACACTTCCATAAGTTTTGTAGAGCTGAAAAGCCATTAACATTCAGTTAATTTTATTCCTTGATAAGTTCTTGTGGAACAATAATAACTGAAATATCCATTAATTGTTCATATACATACCTTGAAAACACCACCCATATTGTGTAGATAAAACAGAATTTGATATCCATTTTCATCCCATGCGTGAGCAACTGTTTAGTGTTTGTTTAGCTCCATTATATCTTAACAAATGGGAGTGTGCTGTGGCATACACAGTAGCAGCCTCCGCTCTAATTCACAAAGATGTTCTATGGGGTTTAGGTCAGGACTCTATGCACGCCAGTCAGGTTTGTCTGCACAAAAACTTGCTCATCCATGTTTTTATGGAACTTGCTTTGTGCACTGAAGCACAGTCATGTTGGAGCAGGACTGTTCACCACCAAACTGTTCCCACAAATCTGAAAAGCATGAAATTTTCCAAAATGTCTTTGTATGCTGAAGCATTCACATCAAAATCACAGACGGAGCGTGTGTATATATGACAGAATCATATACACACTTCAATATGTTAATTAATTAATTAACTAATATATTTTTAAATCAGGAGCATTAACTGTTGGCTCTTGTTTTTCAGGCTGCATGTTTGGTACCAGATGATTATCTGAATTTATCTGGTCCCATCAGCAAAGAGTTGGCTGTGGGTGAGAAACTCATCATCTCCCTGGAGGGCCTCTCTGAATCTCCTGTCTGCCACTGGATCAGAGGACAAGACCGACTAATGACAGCGTAAGTGACCGTCTGTGTTTCTGTTTGTGTGCTTTTATCTTTTTATGTAATTAAACTGAGACGTTTCCTTTAACCTCAGCAGAAATGGGAGTCAGTCCATGGTCACATCACCACTTTCTGAGACAGATTCAGGGGAGTACACTCTGACCTGTGAATCTAACAATGCCACCATGTTCTCCACGAATGTGATTCTTCATGTAATGAGTGAGTAACAGATTCTCATCTTCTTTCTTCTACAGTGCTCACACAAACTCTGCTTGATCATAAATTAGTGATAATAAAATGAATTTAACTGTTTTCTTTGTTGTTTAGAACGTCCAACAAAACCACAGCTGATGCTCGATGGTGTTGACGTGTCAGATACTTCCCCGCTTTTTAAGTGTGTCTCTGAGGGTTTCCCAAATCCCACAATCAAATGGTCTGGGTAAGATGTTGTCCTTTACATTTGTATGCAAACTTTAGAATAGCAGCACTTCTTAATGTCTGATTTTAGACTGAATCATTTAGAGGGACACTTTATTTTGGTGGGTGGTTAGGATAGATGGGTATTAGACAAGCTTTGATAATAATGTATGTCAAAGACACAGCGCTCTAAAGATATAATTTTACACCACTAACAATTTTTTCTCGGTTTGAACAGTAACAAGGATGGAGAACAGAGTTTAAAGGAAAGTGACGGAAAGACAGAGAGCACAATATCAAGCACTGAGTATTATGATAGAGGAATGATGTGCTGTGCAACCAATGCTGAAGGACAAGAGTGCTCCCAACTGTATGACTACGGTAACTGGATTTAAATTAATTCATAACAAATTTAATACATCCATAAAGAATGTATCCATAAATTATTACAGGAGTTAATTTGAGTAAGATTTGGTTCAAATACTTGAAAAAACAATGTTTACTCAGACATTCACTAACTGATCTCAGAGAAGCAAATGACAAATTATCCCTGCGAAATATATTTTTGACTTGAGGCCCTGATGTGTGTTTCAGACTTACAGAGCAGTGTAATGAACAAAGATGAGGTATCTACTGTCACCCTCAGCAAAAATCAGTCTCTGCTGCTTCGCTGCAGAGTAAAAGGATATGGTCTGAAATCACCTGTGTGGGAGAAAGGAGGAAAACAGCTCGATGCCAGGACATTATCATGTAAATCAGAGAAGGAGGAGGAGGTACAGTAATGTCCTGTAATCAG
Organism: Pelmatolapia mariae; assembly: GCF_036321145.2. Taxonomy (NCBI): domain Eukaryota; kingdom Metazoa; phylum Chordata; class Actinopteri; order Cichliformes; family Cichlidae; genus Pelmatolapia; species Pelmatolapia mariae. The sequence goes on along the minus strand of NC_086235.1, from coordinate 19,883,298 downwards.
GGAGAGTTTCCTTAAACTGTCTTGTTATGTTTGTCTGAAAACTGACCGACTTCTTTAATATTACTCAGTCTGAGACACAAAGTACTTCACTGATAATCATCCTGCAAATGATCATTTTTATGTTTTTTTTCTTCCAGATGTGCATTAAAAATGACTCACATTACGCTGTTCGGACGGCCTACCTGTCCATCAGATCAGTGAGAGAGGAGCACAGCGGCAATTACACCTGCACGAGTACAGATAAAAATTCAAAGTCTGTTCATGTTCATGTCTCAGGTCAGTAGACTTCATTTCATGTCATTATTATTTGAAACTGTTCCCAGTGAATAAATCTGGTTTATTCTTGTGTTTCCTCAGATGAAGGTTTCCTCTCTGCACAGCTGGATGAGACCAAGATCATATCAGCTGAGGAGGCATCCAGCACCTGCTTGCAGGCCACTGTTTCCTACCATCCTGTTCTCCAGCACTGTTCCTGGGAGACTCCTGACAAAAACAGGACTAAATGTGTCAGGGAGACATGGGTAACACAGCACAGGTACTTCAATGAAGCAAACTGTCGTCATTTGGAAGTGTAAAACTATTCATTCATTCATGTTTTTCATGAGCAGCAACAGAGAACTGCTGCTGTCCAGTGTAATCATGTGATATGAGGTCTATAATGAACTGTTTCTCAGCACTGTGAAGCTTTGTGATCCACTCATATCAGGAAATTATAAGTTACACCTGGAGGCTGGAGGACAAAAGGAAACAAAGACCATATCAGTGTGTGTTGTAGGTGGGTTAATGTAACCTTTGTTACAGTTTATTAGTATTTAAATGTAGTTATGCTTTATATTTAAAATGTGAGATTCTTTGACATCATCTGATATTGTTCCAGATGAACCAAAGTTCAATTTCTCGTTTAATAAGGATGATGGTACCCTCAACCTTGAGACTGTCAGTCTGTTGCCAGCAAACTATACCTGGATGTTTTGCTCTGAGTTCAATGACAGGTATGATTACCTGCACAGCCGTTCAGCTCGGAGAGCATTTTAGCTCTGATTATTTAAACTCCTTTTACTTTGTTTCACAGCTGCAGTGAAACAGACTCATCCTGGGATGAGGTCCCAAATGCCTCTAAAACAGTCTCTAACACAGTCTCTACTTTTTCCTGCAACAAGCCGATCAAGAGCTCAGTGAGCAAAGACGTGTTAAAAGGAGACCAAATCAGGTTTTGCCTGACAAATTTAGTGGGCTCCTGGTGCCAAACCCATTACCCAGTATTCTCTAAAGGTACAAATAACTTTTTATTTACATTACTTTTTAATAAAACATCAATTCTTAATTAATCAATTATCATTATTGTCCTTGTATTTCTATATTATAGGGGGTCTACCTACTTATAACAACATGATGGTGCTGAAAGTAGGCAGTTTGCTTCTCCTGCTGACTTGGCTGTAGTCAGTGGAGTGCTCATGTTCCTCATCAAAAATAAGGTATATATTTAATCTTTTTTAAAAACACAATAAAAAACACAGCTCATCATCACTGTGTGACCAGCTTGTACACTGAGAGCAGAAGGTCGACATGTTGTTTTTTATAGATTCTGAAGAAAAGTTTAACATTTTCACCGCCGCAGCTGGACAAAGAACCATTATCATCTCACTCCTTCTTTTCTTTCAGCTGTTATAACACCATAACCACCAGACCTTAAGCGACTGCAACAATCCATTGACCACTGTGGACATTTGAGTGAAACAGAAAATTAGACTGGTTACTGATACATCTGAGGTCAGACATCTGAGAAGGATCTTCTGCAACCATCATGTTACAAAATGTTTCTATATACAACTCAAACAAGTTATGTTTTACTATAACATAATCTAATTATTTTATAATATGCTAGTTTCCCTAAAAAATCTTAATTTTTCTAAATAAAGTATTTTAGATCTGGCTGCAAAACAATTTCCTACAAAATAAGTGGCGCTAGATTTATCAGATAAGATATTGTTACTAAAAAAATTATCTTTCTTGTTTTTAAACTCCCATCAATGATTGCAAACATTTTATTTATTTAGTTTGTAGATTCTTATTTTCATAGACTTTATATGGTGTATACTTTATATACTGTATTCTGGCATATGTCTGTATTATACATACATTATGCAGTAAAAGTTGCTTTACTCATTCATAATAAAATTGCTAATTACAATGTAATATCATGGGTCATATATTTATGTTGAGTATGTGTCTGTGTGTTTCTCATTTTGATCCCAAGAGAAAAACAATTAACTTTTATAAGAAGGTAAAATATCAAAGATTAGAAAAAAGGTGTTTGTTTTTTTCCTAGCTGTGTTCTACTTAAAAGTAGATTTTACTAAATGACAGTAATGAAATAATTTTTTTAATGTTTCCTTTTTTAAAGTGGCGGATCTAGAAAACTTTAAATGGGGGCAAATGAGAGGCAAGAGGTCTAGGCAGGGTGGCACATACCTGTTCAGTAAAGCATGTAAAAATGTGTAAATGGAGTCAACAAAATATCCACAAAGACACTTTAAAACTAGTTATTGTATCATTATCGTCATTATCGGTTCTAAGAAAACAAAGACAATTGTAGTTAGGTTTACACAATTAGTTTTAGCCATTCAGACTTAAAGAGCCTCGTTCAGGAAATGTGATCCCCTGAATTTGTCTGATAATGCCATCATTTTCAGTGCAGGTCTTTTAGCTTACGTAAAATTTTCCTGCAGCTCTATCGCTACAGGCTTTTCTCATGTAGAGGATCTGTCTACTTCTTCCACCACTGAAGCCTTATCATGATCTCAATATCGGCGCTGTTTTAATGGATAGCCGTCTGATTTATATTCTTTGCTGACCTTCGTTCAGCGCTAGGGGACGCCAGAGCTCAGAATTTTAATGCTGAATAAGGACCCTGCAGCTAAAATTTAAATCACTGTTTTCCTCCTATTTTACACTCAGCCAACTGTTCGTTCCAGTGTCAGATGATAGTTTCCATAAGAAAATATTAACCACTGCCAGACTATCCGGGAAGGGTGGGGGGTGTTCTGTGTGTCCAGCGGTGCGTTAACCCTTGTTGCAAAGTGTTGCGTAAAGGTCAACAAACACTGCCTGTGGCACCAGACTGTTCCCATAAGTCATGGACATTTCAGCTGTAAATGCTCTTTCTTACGAGGATTTTGTGAACACTTTCGGTAACGTGGTGGAAAAATGTCCTGTTATAACAGCCGCTGTGTGGTCGAGGCGTCCGTTTGTGAGTTTAAATGCTCTGGAGGCTGCTATCAGTGACTTCATCGACGAGCTCCCAGAATCAGGTGATCCACGGAATTAGTTTAGTAACATTTCTACCCTCTGCTCGGGTTAATTTTACGCGTTTGTTTAATAAGTAGGCCTGTATCAGTTTAATGCCATAAACTGACAGAAATGATCGGTTGTATGTGCAGGTAAAGAGGGGATCCTAAGGTGTCACCCCGACCTGGCCGGCAGGGACCTGCAGAGAGGCACCTTGACCCGGGAGTCGCGCCAGGAGCAGGCGGGAGCCGGAATGGACGTGCTGACCTCGGGGGAAGCCGAGCGCATGGCCCGTCTCAACGAGGAGTACAAAAAGCGCTTCGGCTTCCCATTTGTCATCTGCGCCCGGATGAACGACAAAGCGAACATCTTGCGGCAGCTGTCCGAGCGCTGCCAGAACAAGCGCGCAGTGGAGAGAGCGCGCGGCATCGAGGAGGTGAAGAAGATCTGCCGCTTGCGCCTCCAAAGTCTGCTGCTCAGTGATGGCGCGAACAAATTATGAAGTGTCAGAGGTTGAGTTTTGCGCCAGTTTGCCTCTAAACCTCATCACTCAGCTCAAGGGCTGTGGTATATTTTAATTCTGAATGTATCCATAAAATCTCCAATCAATAAAACATGTGGATCATTGATTCTAATTAACAATCTCCATAATACATCTTAGTGTATATACAAGTGTACACTGATGTATGGAAAACAACAGCACTGATAATCATGTCTGTGGTCCGCTGTCGGGAAAGGAGTTCGTCCTCGGTGAATTTGTTGTCTCCGCGTGCCATCTGGTGTTGAACCTATCTCAGAGGATGTTTAGCGATAAAGAAATGTCACTAAATAAGTCCAGAAATAACAGACTGTGAAATCCAGTCAGGGGGCTTATGGTGGTCCAAGAGAAATTTCTGAGGGGTCCCTGTAAACGAGGACTTTACAGAAATACCTGATACATGAACTCTTAAGACATTCCCCCCCATAATCACCCTCAATCTTTTCAGAAAAAAAAATATATATGTACATGTTTCCTAAAACTTGGATTTGAGTTTCAGTCAAAGTTAAAATGATCCCTTAAATATGAGTTCAGGTCTGAGTCTTAAAAATCTTAAAGTCTTCAAAATAGATCCGCTGTATCTATGCGCTCTCTCTGGAGCCGGAGGCAGACAGACCGTGCAGAGGGGACACGGGGGGTGTGGTGGCGTGAGGTCCGTTTGAGGAGGAAACCCCTCCCGCGGCCTCCCCCTGGTCCCCAGAGGTGATGGAGGAGTCCTGGTCGGGGTCGGCCCCCCTCGCCCTCCTCCGGTCCTCCTCCTTCTTCCACTTCATGCGCCTGTTCTGGAACCAGATCTTGATGTGGCGCTCGGTGAGGCTGAGGGTCAGCGCCAGCTCCACGCGCCTCGGCCTCGAGATGTAGCGGTTGAAAAGGAACTCCTTCTCGAGCTCCAGCAGCTGGGCGCGCGTGTACGCAGTCCTCGTGCGTTTGTTTTCTTCATTCTCAGTCATCACGTATGACCCTGAAACCACACGGAGAATTAGCGCCCTTTAAAAGCGAGAATATGTAATAAAAATGAATTTTTATTAAAATCTGAAGCACTTCAAGTGTAAATTTACATTTTTAATTGTAAACTATGAAAAGTGTTTTTATTTAGGTTAAAAAAAATCTTGGAAATGAACGTAAAGAAGAATCTCCAGCCACTCTTTATTTAACCAGTACTAACCAAATACTTGGCCAAACAACAGGTGATTATTACGGGGGATCATTCAAACGGGTTTAATTTAGATTTTAGGGGTGACGATTATTATAGATCACTTGTTTTAGAGATTAAATTAAGATTTCCTTCGAGGACAAAACATATTTCCCAGTGCACGTGATCACCCACAGCTGAAATTCAAGCAGATTAATTACTGTGCATATCATAAACCACAATCAGGAAGTCTTTGCTACAGTCAGTGAAAGCTGTATATAAGTTTTAATTTTTTTATGTATTTTCATATTGTTGAAGATAAAAACCGAAACAACAGAAGTTTTTAGACGCTTTAGAAGAATCCATTGACCGCTTCTTTAAAATAAATGAACAAATTAATTAACTTATTAATTAATTACGTCCACAACTCGATGAGATCCACGTTTTAATGAACTGACTGTTTAAAAATGATCTCTTCCATTTTCAATTATTCTGTGATGACATACTTTACATTTAAAACAGTCAAGTAAAAAACAAAGATTTAAAATATTATAGAAAAGTAATTCTTGTCTTTATTTGCATGTTATCAGTCACGCATCAGTTAGTTTGAAGAGCTTCTAGAGCGTTTTATTTTAGCTGTGCAACCCTAAATTCCCTCATAAAATTTGTTTATTTTGAACATCAATACAAGAAAGACTATTCATTCATTTATGACATTGAATGTGCAGCTAAATTTGTATTTAATACGTTCCAAATAATAATAATAAAAATACTGCATTTAATATACATTTATTTTCAAAGTGAAACTGAAATATGCCATCATGCAGACTATTTTTAATTAGAGTTACATAGTCAAGTTGTTAGAAATTAATATGAATCATGTGAAGCCACTGATTATAATTATTGCCTATTTGTAAGGCACTAATTTATAGTTTCGCTTCTGGGCATCATTCCCATTACCGTCGTTCATGCTGATTTTAAAGACTTTTGTTTTTTTTAACTTCATGCTAACTGTTTGAAAATTTCATATATAATACGTTTACACTGTCCATTAAGTATCTCAGAATAATAAAACAACGTGGGCCTGTTCTATCAGAGTGTAAGTTATTCAGTTTCGACTTTATGAGAGTGGCTCGTTTATACATAACGCTTCCATTGAGAGTTCTTTAGGAGAGAGGATCAGAAGAAATATTTTCAGGGAATTTCATTTTGACGTAAGAAAAGTACGAGAACTTTATTTGCCCTTTTTATTTTAACCAAAATATTTTTCCTAACCACCGCACTGCTTTTACGCAAATTCGCTGCACGGAAAGCCTCTCCAAGTTTGTTGAAATTCAGTCCACTGAAAACTCTTCCGTGAAAAATAGTTTCCTTAAAAAAAGTTCATTACATTTTAGAGTTTCTTTTTGTGTTCCACGTTATCAAGACCACATTACAAACGACTTGGCAATATAAAAGACTATTATTAGGCTGCTCGTGACTGAAGATACCGTGATTTATGAAAATGTTTTTGTACAAACAAAACTCACATTTTTGTGACGATAATACCTGATATGAAGCAACCGCTCACCTCCCGGGCCTTTCACAAAAATGACTGACAGGTAAACTGAAACACCCAGGATCGTATTGTTGGGGCCATGGTGTCATTAAAGGCCTCAGAAGGAGTCAGTTGAAAGTTACGTGTTATATAGCTAAATTGTGTAAACATGACTGTCCCATATTTTAATTTGAAGCCCTCTTTGAACTCAAATTAAGAGCTGTATTCCCCCTCAGTCAGATTCTGTAGCACGCTCATGATCACACTGTATACGCTGATTTGTTTGAGTGTTTACCTGCCCACTGTCCTTTCCAGGTGTGTGAGTGGGATTTAGTGGTTTTCATCCAGGGGAATGGCAGGTGATATCTGCTCTGTTCCACGGGGTCACTGTAGCCTGGAGGCGGCTGGAGGGTCTGCTGTTGCTGCTGGTGGTGGAGGAGCTGGGGCACGCCAGGATCCTCCCGCATACTCGGCAAACTGTAAGTGGTAGCAATGTCAGGAAGGCCGGCCTGCTCCAAGGCTCCCATGGACGGCGGTGTGTAGACGGAGTGGACCTGCCTGCTCATGTAGAGGCAGGGTGGCGGGCTGCTGTGGCTGTAGTCATCACCCTGTGATCTCTGGTACGCGCAGGAGTCTTTAAAAACCTGAGAGGGATAAAAATGATCTTCCCGATTCATGGCTGGCGAGGACCCGTGCGCACACACACGCACCGTAACCTGCGCCCTACCTCGGCGTAAACCTTCAGCTCTACCTGCCTCAGGCGCAACTGCGAGGCCCTTACTGCTCCACACAGGTGTGTCACTCTGCCACCATGTGATCCTGTAGCGCCCAAGCCATTGGTTTCACTGTTTGCTCAAAAACGGCAGGCCGATAGCTCCCAGTTTCCAGGATATTCTGCAGTTCGTGGGAGCTTTTTTTTTTCCAGCCAACTGAACAACTGCGCGTAAATCAATGCTACTCTGTAAATACCCCAAGGTTTACCTGGCATCCACCTGTGTCTGACCCCAACAGCAGCAGCAGCAACAACAACAACAAAAACAGGTGACCGTGCAACTGCTCCCTCCACATGTGGGGCAAAAGAGGGAGTTATTAATCAAGAGCGTCTGGAAGGAGCACGATTCTCACGCAAGGCAAGCTGGATTGTCCTCAAACAGCACAGCCATCGACATTTTATATGGATATATCTCTCGTGTGCACACTGAGGTTGATAAATCGATACGTATGGGCGCAAACATTGGTTGACCCGCCAGATAAGAGACGTGGATGGAGAAACAGTTGTCTTGGAAACTCTGGCGAAAAGCTCAAACACCACACACAGCCCACTTTTTTCATTTATCTGCTTTTCCCCCCTCTAACGTTTAAAACGCGCCCATTATACTTTTGTAAATGCATCATTTAACACCATTTCGCACGCATGGGTCCACGGTCTCCGCACGCAGGTATCTTGGCGACAACAAACAAGAGCTCATGCGGCCACTTCGCTCGCCGCACTCTCGCCGGTGTTTGCTGGTCATTAGGCTTCAGCGGCGGCGTGTGCTCGCGCCATTAAACCAATTAGGCTGGAGTGACTGGACTGAACTCAATTAACAGCCGTGCGCGTGGAGCGTGTCTCCACAGCCCTCGAGCTCTCCGGTGTCGCCTTTACGCAACGCGGAGACGAACGCGATTTACTTATTTTTCAGGAAAAATTACAGGAAGATCGGGCTTTTACCTCGCTGGTGTGCATCAATAGACCGTATTTGCCCGGAGTTCTTCAGAAGCAATTATGCCACTTTCGACTGTATCTTAATGGGGCACTCAGCGATGCAATAAAGTTCAAGTAAACCAATTCTACACAAAACACCGCCTGCACTATGGCTTAATGGTGTTTATATTTGATTATTGTTTCAAAGAGGAAGGAAACAGTTAACCAGAGCCATTCTCCTCTACAGTGGAGACAACGTGATTTATGAAGCATGATGCGCCTCAGATGCACTTTAGTCAACTTTAAAGCTGCAGATTTTTTTTCCTTTATGTAATGGCCTAAGCGAGGAGTGATGCAGGTTAACGTGGCTGTAATAGAGCCGTGTGTAATCAGGGCCAAAGAGCTTGACATTTGTCACGTTTATATAAGGCTGTGAAACAGTAAAACAAAAAAAACAAAAAAAAGAGGCCAAATGGAGAGGACACTGAAGGCTTCAGCAAACGTCCACCCATCCTCAAACCTTACAAAAGGTGAAAATACTGTATGTGTTAAAGGGTTAAAATACTTTACTGCCACACATAATCCTCTAGAGACCACTAAACCACAAGCACAGGCGCATGTAGGAGTGTCGGGAAAACAAAGTTTTTTTTTCCTCTCTCCTTTGACAAACAAAACCCTTTGTGATAGCTGGTGTATACATGTCAAAAAGTTGGACAGGCGATAACATGTGCTTACCCAGTGGCGACTGCAGCGTGGCCTATGTAAACATCATGGCTAGTGAATAATAACAGAAAAATGGTAATGACATTATGATTGAAACAAAGCCTGCTCTTATGGGCGAAGCATAACTGCATCAAACTATGACGAAGAGAATGAAGAACATAAACGTGTGGGATGTGTTATTCAGACAAAAGTTTACTGGGGGGGCGGGGGGGGGGGGGGGGGGCGCAGCAACTGAACCCATCATGAGAGACAATTGTCCACCTTTACAATCCGGTGTAACAAAAACTTAAAGTTTCGTGTAGCTCATTCTGAGCAAAGTCAGCAGATCCTCTCAGGTTTAAGTCCACGCACACACACACACACACACACACAGAGTTGGGCTATTTTAACTCGTGGAGTTTGTGTGTGTGTGCGCGTCTTTGTCTCGGCTCGGTCTATCAGTGTGTCTCCGTTCTCTGTCGCCTCTGTGGCGTCTGTCTTTGTCTCTATCCAGCTTCTTATCTCTGTTTCTGCGGCCGTCCCTGTGATGATGTTTATGATCAATGTGGCCTCCATTACTCTTGTGATCTCTGGGAGGTGTCCTGCTGCGGCCTCTGTCTGGGGAATCGCTCCTCAGGCGCCCCCTTGCGGTGGAGTGTCCGGCTCCGGGCTCGCCAGTGCGGCGCTGCAGGCCGGTGGAGCGCAGCGTGTTGAGGAGGAAGCGTTTGTTGGTGCTTCGCAGAGGACATTTCAACCTGAAAGAGAAGTGAAGGACATGAGAGGTTAGTTAGACGTGTTACGCTTACCCCTGCGACCATTAGAGAGACAGATGGATGGTCGTCACTGAGGTCAGAGCTAATAACCGCCACACAGGACTCACAGGGCAGATTCATCTTTAAAAGTCCTCGTACACAGAGCTGCAGCCACCGCTGAGGATACTGAGTGTTTCTGCTCTTTCCGCCTTTGAATCCTCGTGAAACTGATTAAAAGCTGGCAGTATTTTATGGGCTGACTCCAGCATTAAGCCTCCCTCAAAATCAATAAACAGTTCTGTGATTTTCCACACAGATTTTATCCTCAGAAATGGACATTAGACATCTCTTTGTGGTATTTAAAATATATATTTTTTAAAACTTAAAAACTCACACTCAATGGCTTAAACTGGGTGATTTGGATTCATGACCTCAGTATCAGATTGTCATTTTTTCCATCAAGGTTTTGCTGTAAAACATTTTGATCTCAATTAGACCTGTATGACAATTTTAGTTTCAAGTCTGACTACTTTAAATGTAAATATCAGTGAGATAAAAAGTAGCAATAACCACACAATGCAGAAAAGATCAAACATTCCAGGCTTTTCCAGGACATCATGGTGTTTTTACATATTACCAAACTGGTTATATATGACCCTAGATTAGTTAGAGAACCCTATTAATGGCCTTAAAGCATGAACTCAGTGCAGAGAAAAGTCAATAACAATGCAAACATTTTTAAAACTGTATTTTTGCTAACAAGAAATTAATTGTCTTACATGCTTGTTACACAATACCAAACATTTAACTACAGGCAAATTAATGGAAATAAACCCCCAATATAAAGCATTTTAGTAAGAGATCTAGTGACTGTGAAAGCCATGACATAAAATTTACATTTACATTCATATTTAAACCATTTAGTTCCCTGAGGATGGCTCGTGGAAGAGACGACTACCACCGGGATAGAACCTTTTCATCACAGGAGAAAGGCCATCGTTTAAAATCTTCATATTGACTTTCAATGAGGGGACAAACCATGCTAGGAGACTGCTCTCTGCCACTCAGGCGCTTATCCACCAGTCGAGAATACGACCACTTGCTCTCAAATGTGCACTGTTCATTGTAATGAGGGATGAATGCAGTGCAGCTCTACTGTAATTGTTTTACAGTAGGGCGGTTCTTGGTGACAGTCTGATTACATCCTGCACTGACATCCTCATTCATCTGAGAAGGAGTTGCTCTTTACTTTTACTGGGTGCACTAATGCACGACCATCACTTTTATCAAATGTGTGCAGTCGACCACAGCTTCCAACCCCGTTTTACTGATGCCTTTCCCATTGATCTAAATAGCAGAGAGCAGCATGGGACCATAAATCTAAACACATTCAATGAAAAATCAATCAGTGCCTTCCATCTGTCCTCCTATCAGTATCAGATATTCTTTTTTTAGGACAATAACTTTATTGTATGTAATGAATCCATGCTTCCTCCTACAAAATGAGTTACAGGCCCTCCGAGTACGCTTTTTTATAGTCTACAGTATTTCTCCAGCATTTTTGAATACTCATAACTTAGGAGGTGAAAAACAAATTGGAGCTTTGTTAAAAGCAGCAGCCAAACCAATGTAACGCCTAATGCAAGTGTCAGGATCTGAAGTTTTAAATAGGATATATTAGAGTTTCAAAAGCAAAACTGCACTAATTTAATATCTGTGGCATAGGATAACACAAGCAGGCCTTTATACCCTGGATTTTTTTTCTTTATCTGTTTTTTGGTCAAAAAAAAAAAAAAAAAAAAAAGCATTTGGGTCAATTTTAAATGTCAGATTGGAGGCAGGTCAAAACAAGATATATCATTTACCTACATTTTTACACTGGGGTCACCTTCTCCTTTGAAATCAAAATCATTTTCTAACACAGTCATGTGTTATACTACTTTCACACTCATAGATTTTAAATTTGTGCAGTTTTGCTATTGAAGCTCGGATATATCCCATAATACTGATGCTCAAAGTTTGCTCAGGGGCTATAAACACATTACACTGCCTCTACTATGAACATCCTGTCTAAGATCATTAAGGACAGCGTAATGGGTATGTGTGTCTATTTTAACTTTCACTTCAAGTTAAAATAAGTTTGTATTTGATGCATGTTAATTGTATGCACTGCTCAGGGAGATGCTCCAAATGTCATTGTGCACCTGTACAGAGACAAATACATGCATTCTCTTCTATTGTAGGATGTGACATTTTGAGCAGGTGTAAAGTTTATATGGTTGCACTTTTTAAAAAGAGTATAAAAGAAATTAAAGGTTCATTTTACGTAGATATATTTTGTAGAAGAAGTTATGAGGGCTTGAGACGCTAGAAGAAATAAGCCAAATTAAAAAGTGCCAAAATCTGACCCACTCATGTCCTCTTTGAGGGACTGCAACACTGAAAATTTTCATTCTGAAGGTAAAATTTTGGCTTTATTAACCACATTAAATATATATATATATGTGTGTGTGTATGTATGTGTGTGTGTATTTTGTTGTTTTAGTATGGAATGGCTCTGCTCTCACTTTACTCACTCCTCCTGCTGAAACACAAGGAGTTGTGTGACTGTCACATAGATACTTTTTCCCATTATTCCATTACTTAGATCATAATCTGAATCAGCAGGACCTGCCTAGGATTTTCCTACATGCTATGGATCCCAATTACTTAACATGTAGTGTTAAGTAATTCTAGTGCACCTTCGACCTTCAGTCATTTTTATTTGTCACCAGTCTCCTCCCTGTTCACACTGGATTCAAATTTGAGGTGGGTGGATCAATCCAAAGATAGTATCGATAGTATTGATACCAACACTGGTTTAGACACATACTAGCGCAATAGGAACGATGCTTTGTTTCTATCCTCTAAGTTCAGTATGTAGCCCAAGGAATTGCTTTAAATCATTTTTTAGTGAGGCATGCACTATGAAAAAATTACAGGAATCTTTTTTGGTGTTAACCTCCACATCAATTTTATTTATAGCTTATAACACATTTAAGCTAGAGAATCTAACCTAGCGTGCTGCAGAGACAGGCACATTTACACTCCAAGTCTCCAAAAAACCCAATGCCACAAAAAGCTAAAAGATGCATTTTTATGTGTTAACTAATTATAGTGAAAAGTAACAATCACAGCGATTTAATGCTCATTAAATCTGTTGCAAATGAATGACGATTCATTCATTTTCCTTTACAAGTTAAAATTAACGGTATTGGTATCGGCAATACTCGCCGTCTATGTACTTGGTATCAGATCGATACCAAAAATCTGCAGTATCGCACACTACGGCAGTCATTTTCATTTAGTTCAAGTGCAATGCACACATTATGTGAGGCTCAACTACCAAGCCTTCTTACTAAAGCAAATAAGTAAGAGTCAGACAGATGGCATGTCAGACACGGTGCTCACCATCCTGCAGGGCCCATGGTCTCTGCTCTCACGCGGGCTCTGTCAGTCTCCCTGAGGAGCTCCTCCACTGCACGCCTAGATGGATAAATAAAGAGGAAAAAACGTCAAACACTGTTCACGTGAAGGGGATGAGAAATGGGGAGAAGCCGAGGACAAAGATGGCGCAAATCCTCAAGGGGGAGCCAAGGGGAGAATAATCTAATTAAGTGAGAGAAAACAAGAGTGATGCGGAAGAGAAAGTGAATCATCAGGAGCAAAAGGGGAACAGTGTCCTGGTTTGACCCGAGCTGCTGAATCGGCACAATCCCAGCAGAGGAGACCCGCTGATCTACTTTTATACAGGACAGGCAGCTGATGGTGTGTGCCACCATACAATCACGAGCTCGTCTAACAAACACAATAAATGAGCCTCTTTTTTTTTTTTACCGACGGAGCGCTGTTACAGATTTAGACCTGCGTTCACCAGTGCGCAAATACCAAGTGAGGACAAATATTAACACACTACATACTTTTCCAGCTCATTATCTTCTGCCATCGCGATCACACGCAAACTTAATTGCGCTAAAATCGATGGATGATCGTTAATTAACCCAGCATTGCTTGTTTACCTCCTCGCGAGGTCCTCCGACCGAGGACCCCAAGGATTTTTGCTGCCCTGAATAATGCCAGATCATTTTTAACTTCACCTTCCACCCTTTTCTCCTTTTCTGTTTTCTGCCATCTCCCAAATAACTTTCTTGGTCAGTAACCGACTAAAACGTTATAATAATAAAAAAAAAAAAAAGAAATCCTGATATTTCAGTTTGGGCTCTGTTTATCACACAGTTAACAAAATGAACCCGTTTAGGAAAACGAAAGCGATGCCGCAGTGGTTATTTTTAATTCCCCATTTTACGGTAAACTGGTATAAAGCTGCTGTGTGCATCAAAAATATTTGCTTAACTTAAGAAGTTGGCAATGTTTTTCTCGTCATTATTTCTGACCATCGACCGACCTAAATTCTGGTGAGGTTTCTTCATTTTATTGCACTGCTTGGTGAATGTTATACGTCAGTGGAAAGGTTTTTTGTGCTAATTATCTATTAACATCTCTCAAAACTTGTTGAGAAAGTGAGACACTCTCATCTTTAAAAGCGGCATTTATCCAAAACTGAAAGCTGTAATATTAAGTTTCACTTATTATTTAAAATAAAACTAAGTCATGTTAATAAGTTTTAATCTCACGCCCCCTTTAAGCCTTTATAGCAGTAGTCTACAATGTAACCAGTAATCTTCAAAAAGAATAACTTACAGTATGTATGCATTTATTTATTTACGTTTTTATGTTTGTTACATGTATTTATTTATTTATTTATTTATTTATGTATATGTAGTTACTAATGCATCTTGCATATATGAATGTATGTATATATATATTTATTTATTTAGTTATATGTGTTTATTCGTGTATCGATTTACCCATGTTTGTCTGCGTTACAAATGTATACAGTTATCTATTTTGATGTGTTTGCTAACTTTTTTATATACATAAATATATTTAAACACATTTTGTTTTATTATTTATTTTATATTATTTATTTTGTTATTTATTTATTTGTCTATTTGTTTGTTAATTATTTATTTACGAAAAGGCGGTCTTAAAGCCAACCCCTAGCTCTCCTCTGGATTGACAACCGTATGCCCCGCCCACTCGGTTTTGACGGACAGCAGTGGGCGGGGTCAGCGCTGCCAAAGGCACGGGGGCGTTTTCGTGCGGGTTTTGCGGAACGGTCCGTTGCGGTGGATGCGTGATTGAGGTCCCGCGGCTAATAATCACCCCCCTTTTTGGGGCCGGAGTGCACGGCGCGGAGGAGCCGCCGGAAAAGGTAACGTCACATCACATCTGCCTGCGCGAGCGGTGTCAGTGTGTGGCTGGCTTTGCTTTCTATGCTGCTGTCGCCTCATCGGTCCCAGGTTTTTCCGCTTGTGGGGAGGGTAGGATGGAGTCAGACAGATGGGGGGCAATGATTAAAAAAATTTTCTGGTATATGTAAGTGTGTCGGGCTTGCGTATTTGATCATGACACTGCAGTGGGAGCGCTCCCAAGGTAGATCAGGTCTATGCCAGAAAAAAATTATTGTAAATTTAAATTAAATCAGTGTCATTTTTTTGTTATCTTTGTGTGTCTGGGTGGTGTGGAGGGGGGTGGTTTAAGAAAAAAAGGCAGCCTATTGCAACAGACCTTGCAGAACAGCAGCAGCAGCAGGCCTGTTCCTGCAAGTGGCTACCAGAGCCTTTTTTTTTTAAGATAAGAGAGATGGGGTTTTATGAAAATGTAGGCTAAGCCGAGAGGACCTGAGATTTTAAATCTGTGGCCTAAAACATCATTTCATCTTCTTTGAAAATGTAATTCCTGCACACTGGACTGTCGTGTCCTGTAAGATTAGATTGTCATTTCGAACAATAACCAGAGGGACAAGAGTGTTATTTACTGAAATGGAAAGCAGTGCAATGACAATAACAGCCCGGCCTTGGACTCTCATACACACATGTACACACACACTGTGTGGTGGGATTAAAAGAGATATTCTACAAGCATTTGCCAGTCTTCATATTGCTTGTATAAAGGAATCTGTTGCAACAGCTCTGTTTAAAACACATTTAAGTGCTTTTCACTGCTCTGAAGTGCCGTCACAGTGAAAACACGAAGACTTTACTTATTGATAAAGACCATTCACAGGTACCTAAAAACGCCCTTGTGCTTGACGTGTGTGTTTGCTTTTGGTTTTGTAGACTTACGCTCGCATGTCTACGCGTATATGTGTGTTTATATGTGTGTTTGTTTGTGTGTGTGTGTGATGTGGTGATGTCACAGCTTTGTTATAGAAACAGAGAAGCCTTGTGTCCTCATGATTAATTCATGTCCAGCTGCGGGATAGAGACAGAAGCAGCCAGTCACACGCAGACAGGAGGAGCACGTACTTAAAGGAGGCTGAAATAAGTAACTACCGGTGGGGTGGCCAAGGAGACAGGAGGGACAGGTTGTCACAAGGAAGGAAAAAAAAAGACCCAGACGAGATGAAAAGAGCAGAAAAAAACGACTCAAGGGGACTCTCATCATCATCGTCTGCGCTGTCTGACAAGCTTTCAGGCTGTACCGAGGAGGTGCAGAGCATCCTGCTGAGAGGAGTGCATCTGTTGTGTGGCTCCTCTGCATCCTTCTCTGGCTACACTCTGAATGTCAAGCCCCACTGAGCAGAACGGGATCCAGGTCGTCATGGAGACAGGAGCAGACCCTCGCTGGAACAGAGGCAGGTAGTCACTGTATCTTGGCTGGGCCCGCTGAGCGTAGAGGCACGCCCTCTGCTGTCGGCTGATAGCATCTGGCCCCTCGGAGGCTGGGCTAATAGAAGGGCCGAGGGGGTCTGAGGGGCTTTGGATGTGAAACGCTGTGGAAATGATCAGCGCACACTGTGGTGCATTAGCTCTGGGGACACGCTCTGCTCGCTGGAGTGCTATATTTCAAGACTTTGCTTTGGGCGTGTTCTCTTTCTGTTGTAGAGGAGACTGAGTTCATCTACTGTACCCAGCCTGAACCAAAAATATCAAGCGTTTTCCTTGGCTTCGCCCCCCTTCCTTCCATCCTCTCTTCCATTCCATGTTCTTATTCTTCCCTTGTACCTGTTTTCACATCCCATTGATCTCTTCTTCTTTTTCTTCTTCCACCTGTCTACGCTCCCTTCCATATCTTGCCGGCACCACTTTCCTTTTCTGCTGCTTTCCCAAGCTCACTTTCTCTGATCTGTGCCCTCTCTCTGCCTCAATCCCAGATAATTCCCTCTCTGTGGAATTGGAAGATTGGAGCAGGCGAGAGCAAAAGAGAGATTATACTGCCAGATTAGTGGACAGAAGCAGCAATACATAATCTCAGCAGTGACATAAACGTGCACACACACACACACACACACACACACGGTGTCACCCTCGGTCTCATGCAAACACGTGGGCACACGTGCACAAAGCATTTGCCACATGAATAAATGCCCAACACTTGTTGTCTTGTTTTTTTTCTGAAACAGCTGTTTAACTCTCTTGTTTTGGCCTCTGACCCACAGGGTGATGTGCCATCAGCCACTGGGGGGCATCTGTCCTCTCCGCCACCTGTTCAGCCTCTGAAGCTTATGGGATAGGAGTGTGTGTGCCCCTTCCCAACCGCTCTGCATCCCAGCTGGACTCAGTCGTGCCAAAGCTGAATTGCGTTGAAGGAGAAGACATGGGCAGCCCGGGCTCCGAGGTGGGTCTGGCTGGGACCGTGGAGCCAGCTCTGGAGGCTCTGTGTCCCGAGTGTGGCCAGATCCACCGCAGCTGGGAAAACCACCTTTACAACTACCGTCTGGAAGTGGACGACGATCTGGTGTGCCACATCTGCCTGCAACCGCTGGTGCAGCCTCTCGATACGCCATGCGGACACACCTTCTGCGCCCGCTGCCTGCGTAGCTTCCTCCAGGAGAGGGACTTCTGCCCTCTGGACAGGACCCGGCTGCAGCTGCAGGCATGCCGCAGGTCCAGCATCCTGGTGCACAAGCTGCTGGACAAGCTGTCTGTGTCCTGCCCTTTGACCCCTGTCTGCTCCCTCAGCATGCCTCGCTGTGACCTGGAGGCGCACCTTAAACACAGGTAATAAAGCTTTTATGCAGACAGATGAATGCATGAGATCATTATGACACCGTGCATGCAGTCAGGATTTCATGAGCTTAGCTTCTCAGCTAACAAAGCCACCAGGCGATCGGTTGAACATCTTTTAGTAATAACCACAAGCAGCATTCAGGGCCAATCCGTCCTTGTGATTGGCTTGTTTTTCAGCTGAACCAGTGGAGATATCACAAATCAGAGTCCGCATCACATAGACTTACCCACCATTCTTAACCTTAAAGGTCTCCCCCATCCCGTGCACACGCTTTGGCTTTTGGCCCGTTTGGACCAGGTGCTGTGAGACCCTGCAGGGATTATTGGGCTGTAGGTCATGTGACGGGGGATTAGTGATTCCCTTTCGACAGTCATGGGTTGGCTGACCAGGAGCCTTCGTGTTCTCATTCTGCAACCATGCTGAGCAACTTCAACACCAGAGATCTTTTCAACCACTTCTTCTGTGAGACAGCCAAGGGCAACCCCGGCCTGTGGTGAGTCGAACGCAGTGGGGTGTGAGGTCAGCGTGACTCAGAATGACAAAAAAACATTATTTACTCGCTGGTTTCCACTGTTTTTGTTATTTCAGTCTGTCTCTCGGTTTGCTTTGCCTCTTACTCTCTCTGTCCTGCTTCCTCTGTTGCCATGTCTTGCACCGAAGTGCACGGTTACGTGTGCGTGCATCGGTGTCAGGCTGTCATTGCTGCTTCAAGGATGTAATTCAAGCAGTATGTGATGATGTGTTTGTGCCTGGTTAAGGCATTAAAACCAGTGCTCTCATCTTTAAGCAGACTCCTTTGTAGTTGAATTTCTTCAGAGTATTTACAGTGTTTTGACGTTGGTTTATTGACTGGTTTTCCACTGTCCTCCTAACACCACGATTAAGTTGAGGAGATTTTCCTTAACAAGATCAGGGTAACAGACTATCACTTACAGTCCTTTAAAAGCTTTTCTGAGTCAGCTGTTTTTCTATAAAAGAATCCCTTTTAAAGAAACGCTGTGTAGCAAAGTGCCAGCCAGTGAAGCCGAAAGTCAACAAGATAACGGTAAATGGTCAAATGTTGCGTAACAACACCAGTTGTCGTCTTCTAGTGAGGCTGTAAGGGGAAAATCTCTTGAGTGTATCCCCTTTAAACATTTATTCTTAAAAGTATTTGCATCCCGGTCTTACCTCAGGAAAGAATACACGCGTAAGGTTGTGTTGACAAGATAAGGAAAGATGGTTTAACAGATCACACAAGGTCACCGCGAGGACTAACACGACATTCTTTAGCAAAGCTTAAACCTCGGCCTCATGCGAGCTCACTGCTCCCCTGCAGACTTAGGTTTAAGATAGCAGCCAACAGCCTGCCGTTGTGTTTGTGTGACTTTAAAAGTCAACATTGTTTTTGTTGAAGATTAGGGATCAGACATTAGATTAAAAGAGGAGGACACGGTGTTCCACAATGATTACGGTGGGCTGCTTCATTTTGTTGCCCGTGTACGTGTGAGGAATGAACTTTCACTGTCCCTGGAAAAAAAACAAAGGAACCAAATGACTACATCTATGTGAGCAGAAGTCTTTGTTTTTAGCATTTACCAGTTTTCCTGTCAAAATTATTTGTTCTTTGCAAAAACGATTAGACAAGGAAGGAAATTCATTAAAGAAAACAAAATTACTCTGTGTCACAAGGGATTAAACACCTGTCACCTCTAAGCTACCACTTACAGTAATAAAGGAAATTAAGGCTGATACCATACTGACCCTTTGAGGGAGTTGTTGTGCGTTTATTTTTAAATTGTTTCTAAGTGAAGTGTTTCTATTTTTGTAGGCGAAGAAGGGACACGTCGTCCTGTGTTTCTTTTTTAAGGAAACGTTTTATAATTAACTTGTAGCTCATTATCTGATCTCAGAGCCATTCATACAACAAATCAGCAGTTTTCTCTGTTTTCAGCTTCTCAGATGTGAGCATTTGCTGCCCTTTGCCTTTGGGAATTTGGGAAAGACGTCTTTTTTCGCTGTTTTATGGCTTTGAAGTGCTTCCTAGCATAGAATTCCCATTCTTCCCAGAGCTTTAAGATCTTCATGTTGCTTGAAAAATTAGATGATGTTATTAATTCAAGACAGTTTGAAGGGTCAAGGCTAATTTACAACTGAAAATCACAACCACAAAAACAGACTTTTTTTTTTCTTCTTTTTCCTGGGATCTTATCCTTGTAAAGCCTGAACCAGGACAAAATTGCCAGAAAATTTTAATTTTTAGAGTTTATTCAACCTTCTAACAAATTTTAAAAATCAAAAACATTAAATATGAATTTGCATAGTAGTTAGGGTTAAAAAAAAACCCTCACTATTGCACTATTCAAAGTGTCAGCATGTTTCTGGAGCTTCACTTGTGCTTCACTGATTTAATTTTGGAATTTTAGAAAGAACCTGTTAACTAAAGTCATTGTAAACTTCAGCAGTGTAAGAAAAAAAATCTCTCAAGTTTTCTTCTCTTGTGAGCGAGCACCACATCAAGTTAACTGAGCTTGGTTTTCTTTACATGTCGGATGGGGTGATACGCTGACACCTGTTGCTTGATGAAAGGTGTCCAGGGATGCGGAGTCAGCAGACAAATGGGGACGGTCCACGATGCGAGAGCGGGGATGAGCGAGCAATGGTGACCAGCCCTCCCAGGTCACCGCATACACCACAGACAGACCTGAGGGACCGCACGCCGTCACCGCCCTCTGGACCCAATAACAGCTGCGGTAATGGGCCTGTGTGGACAGATGATGCCGGCCTTGACAACCCAGCCTTTGAGGAAAGCACCGAAGAAGACAGTAAGTTGATCTATCGGCCTTGGATTGTCAGTAAAGTTAATAATATAGCTGTCATCCATCTCTTCGTGTCCTTCTGCCTGTAGGTGTAGTAGGGTTGGAGTGTGTGGTCCCCAGGGTGAAGCGGCCCCTCAGTAATCCCTGTATCCATCTCCTGCGCTCCGTTAGCTCCACCTCCTCTGGCTGGGACTGCCCTGAATCCCCGCCTCTGTCTGCTGAGGAGGGTATGACATCATCTGTTCCTTTCACTGAGGATCTTCTCAAAGGGACCTTGGATAATGAAATACCTTACTTAATAATAATGAAATACCTTGTAGTCTTATACAAAAAATGGATAATCACATCCAGTCAGCTTTGTACTAAAGGTTGGAAAGATGTGGAAATTACTTTCTTAAGTGAAGCTTTTTTTGATAATGTCACTGGTGTCTCCTCTAGGCTGTGTGAAGCTCCCCTCCCTTCCTGAAGGAGAGATAACTGCCATAGAGGTCCACCGTGCAAACCCATATGTAGAGCTGGGAATCAGCATTGTTGGTGGAAATGAGACGCCTCTCATCAACATCGTGATTCAAGAAGTTTACCGAGACGGGGTCATTGCAAGGGACGGGAGGCTGCTGGCCGGGGATCAGATACTCCAGGTGAGAGATCAGTTTCAGGTATAAATTTTCAGTGTTTTCAGAGAGTGTTTGGAAGATTTGTTGAAGACAAGAGCTTAATAAACATTTTATTAGGAGTCTGTGGGAGATGTGCTGCAGATAGTGCAGTGCTGAGAATATTGTAAACAGTGGAGTAGGGCACATTGTTCTGGATATGCTGTGTGACTGCAACATTTCTAAATTATCCTGACTATCAGTTTCCACATTGTGTTTTGGGGAAAAATATCTATGTATATATTTTTGGATAGTTTAGAGCTTCACTTAGAAATTGGCCAGTTGTTTTCTCTCAGCACCACATTTACTTTCGTCTTAGTCAACTTTCTATTTTTGGTCTACTATTTAAAGCTCCTCTAGTCAATAGTCTTCTGTTAATGGTAATCAGATGAGTACTTGTAGTTGAAAGGGATCACCCTTAGTGAGCAGTTCACTAATAGTGATGACCTATAGAAGATGTTAGCACCCTTTGGCACACTGTTGTGGTTTTAAGGTTCTATTTATGGTCCATTTCCATGAGAAAGCTCCAGAGAGCAGACAGACACAATTTAGTTACCTTTCAGACAGGGGAAGCTATAAACGCTGTATTTCTTTCTCAGTTGTTTTTGGTGTTGACCAAAACAGAGCTAAAAGAAAATGAGTGTGCGACTTAAATGCGTCAGATAGCTAAGAAACTGGTCATGTTTCAAAGCTAGCTTGCTCATCTAGTTTTTATTTTCCATTCCTCTCCACTCCAAGGTGAACAATGTGGACATCAGTAACGTGCCACACAGTTTTGCTCGCTCCACCCTGGCCCGCCCCTGCACCACCCTGCAGCTGACTGTACTCCGGGAGCGTCGCTGTGCCTCCCGGGCACCTCCCTCCTCTTCCTCCTCCACCCCAGCAGTCCCCCATGCCCCCTGCTCCACTCCCGAAGTCACCCCACCCAGCCCAGCCACTCTGAGAATCACCCTGCATAAGCGAGACTCCACAGAGCAGCTTGGAATCAAGCTGGTACGGCGAACGGATGAGTCAGGGGTGTTTGTGTTAGATCTCCTGGAGGGAGGCCTGGCTGCCAAGGATGGCAGACTGCGGAGTAACGACCGCGTGCTGGCAGTCAATGAACAGGACTTGCGACACGGCACCCCAGAGCAAGCTGCTCAGATCATACAGGTGCAGTTTGTTCATTTGGGTCTACAATCCTGGATTTCCCTTTTGGTTTTACAGACAGGGGCTGAAAAATAATTTTGCTACTTCAGATTTGTCTCTAAAGCACAGATTCTGCCCTTTCAGGCCAGTGGAGAACGAGTCCACCTGCTAATTGGCCGACCCAGCAAACCAACTCCACCGCCACCGCCAAAATCGAGCTCCACTAGAGACCTTTACTGCCTTGATCACTTCCTGCCTAACCACAGCTCTACCCCGAGTCCTGTGGCCATACACCTGTCCCGCACCAGCACCCACAGAGTGAGGACATGACTTGCCCTTTTTGTTTCACCTTTCCTTTGTTATAAAATTAATTTTATGAGATCAAAATCGAAACTGAGGTTTAAATGTAATACAATGAAAAGAGTATACTTTTTTTTTTTTTTTTTTGTTATTGAAGTCAAGCTTGTGTTTCAATTGCTCCCAGGACCTGTCCCAGTGTGTGACCTGTAAGGAGAAACACATCACTGTGAAGAAGGAACCACACGAGTCTCTGGGCATGACTGTTGCAGGAGGGCGGGGCAGCAAGAGCGGGGAGCTGCCGATCTTTGTGACGAGCGTCCAACCGCACGGCTGCTTGTCGAGGGATGGGCGAATCAAAAGAGGTGAACGCTTCCTCTGGACCGATTGAGCCACAACCCAAACATCACATCAGAAAACCACTGCATCTTCTCGCTTCCTCTCTCAGGTGATGTGCTGCTGAGCATCAACGGGCAGGATTTGACCTACCTGAGCCACAGTGAGGCCGTGGGCACCTTGAAGGCCAGCGCTGCGTCGCCCTCGGTCCAGCTGCGAGTGCTCGAAGTCAGCATGGTGGAAGAGCAGGACCATGATGAGCTGCTGCCTCACACTCACGACAGTGACTTTGATGCCAACTGGTCCCCATCGTGGGTCATGTGGCTGGGCCTGCCCAGGTGAGCACACAGAGGAAATACAATATAGTTCTGGATGTGTGATTGTGTTTTGTGATATGATGGTGTTTTAGAAGGGTGCTGTTCTGTTGTCAGCAGCTTCAAACAGGACATTATACAATAAAGAAAAGCTTGTATCTTCATTAAATGTCATGTTTTTCTTGTTTTTATCTTAACTAATTATATATTAACTTTCTGATTTGTGGGCTTTGTGCTGATTGGTTGGTTATTTGTCATATTTTCCCAGGAATTTTTTTTTACTATGTATTAAAAATATCAACATGAGCGTCCTGAATCTGTTCGTGGGATCATAATCAATCTATCTGTCTGTCCATCTGTCTGTCCAGCCCTCCTTCACTCTGCTCTCCACCCTCTCCTTGCAGCTACCTCCACAGTAGCCATGAGATTGTTCTGCGCAGGAGCCATCCTGGCAGCTGGGGATTTAGCATCGTCGGGGGATATGAGGAAAGCCATGGCAACCAGGCGTTCTTTATCAAGACCATCGTCCTCGGCACACCCGCATACTATGACGGCCGCCTCAAGTGAGTGATCAGTTGTGCTTTATATGATAAAATGTGGCTTACAAAAACAGGGGAAAATAAATAAATAAATAATTTTGTGTGATTTTTACTTCGGGCTTTAAGAAGAAATATGTGTATAATGATCATTATAATCCAGGCTGTCTGCTTGAGGCTTTTGAGGCTTCAGCAAGTACAGAGCAAAGGGTTAGTTCAAGCTCTGCTGTAATCCTGGCAGATCAGCTGAGCTCTGTGCCAGCCTAAATTGGACAGTGGCTCATCTGATACCTTTCATCCAATTGGTAAATCTCAGATAGGGCACTCTGTTTAAGCTGCTTTAGCCTGCCCAAAGTTGTTGCACAACTGCTGTCCACTTTGCAACCCATCACCACCCTGGCTCCTCCTTTTCACATTGTGTCTGACCTAATCAGTGTTTTCATACCTGATCTCCCTGTGAAATATAAATTACTACAGAAATAACTATTCTTTTGATTGTACTGGTCCTGACTGAACTTATTTAACAGCTGTAAAGGCTCAAAAGGCCAACATTTGTAGTGTGCGCTTATTTTTTATGCTAATATTTAGAGGCATAACTGTCTTATCTATTATCATAACGCAGCTTGCAAGCCATAAAATAATTCAGTTCTTTAACTCATCTGTGCATATATCAAAACGAATAACATCTATTGTAGGTTTTAAAAAGTTACAGTAGATATGTCTTCTCTCTGAGTATTTTAAACTGGGGTCAGGGATCTTCCTTTCTCTGTACCCTTTTTGTGTCAGTACTACAAAAAAATATTCAGAATAAAGGCTAATCTTTCCTCAGAGATTGAAGAATAAAGGTAGCGATATTTTTTTTTCCTTTTGTCAAAAAGTCTTTTTGGGAAAAAAAAAGCAAACAATGAAATAACCCTAATAAGAATCATCTGTATGCCACAGAGCTTTGTTTTCTAAAACCTATTAAAAACACCTCCCCTAGCCACTCTGGTACCCAAGGTTACATGTTACTAAAATACAGCTGCACAGCTTATTGTGGGAAATTCATAAGTGCCATTAAAGATGTTGGAGTTCAAACTGTACCCTGCAATTATTTTAATTGCAAATTAATATGCTGATGATCACAGTCATCTCAAAAGGCTCGTCTTCATGTATGTAGTGCTGTTTGAGCCCAAAGCTATCAGGTCCTGTTTCTAAGCCTATGATAACATGTCTCTCTTTGTCATCTCAGGTGTGGTGACATGATAGTGGCAGTCAACGGCCTGTCGACAGCAGGAATGAGCCACTCGGCCCTGGTGCCCATGCTGAAAGAGCAGCGCAGCCGGGTGGCGCTTACTGTAGTCTCCTGGCCCGGCAGCCTGGTATAGCTGGGCCAGATCATGAGCAGGCTGCGCACTCCATAGAGTCCACCCAGAATGTTCTATATTGGGAACGACCTTGGCCAAAGTGAACTGGTACGTGCTACTGTACATCGCTCCATATCGGGCTTAATCCAGGACCAAACGCATTCAGAACTACTGAAGACCCAGCAGGACCCAAGCCTGTCCTGACCAGGTGGGAACTGATCCAGATCGTGCCACGTCACGCGACAGACTGCACTCTCACACACACTGCTGTGATCATATGGTCATGTTGTCTTCACTCCCACGGGGAGAATAGTACTGCAACTGTTAACAGGCGATCTGTGCTGTATTCACCTCACCAGGCAGTTGTAGAATCCAGGGCTATATTCAGGTGGATGCATCGATGCAGGTAGAGATTAAATATTTTTGAGGAGTAGTTGGCGATCTGCTGTGATCTAGGATAATGACAGTTAATCAGTTTAATCGAGATGTTCTGCAAGACCAGTGCTGTATCCAGCTGAATGAGCCTCAGGCCTTATTAGAAACCTGCCGCACCCTTGGGGCTCAACTGCCCTTAGGCCTCATCACCATGATAAACCAGCTGCAATAGCAGCTGGAGTTTTATACATGTGTTTGAATGTGTGCTGTTTGTTTAATAAACACTTCCTGCAAAGGATTCAAGACTCTACAGTGTCATTTTCCACTTTGTAAGTGGGACATAAATGCTGAAAGCCATTTTGGCATATTACACCAACAGCTATAGAAGCATTGCTGCAGTAATAGTGCATTGATGAGGCTTTTATTCACAAACAAAAACAGAAATGTGATGTTTCATCATTAAAGAACACATCCAGATCTTAACGCAGCCTCAAGGTCTGTTATTCTCCAAAGTTGTGCTGTGTAGCTTTGCAGCAAGCTCGTTGGCCTCCGCTTGATTGGCTGCAGCTGCCAGTCCGGCCCGCTGTGCCATGGGCCGATTCTTTTTAGGATGCAGTTTCTGGAAGAGGAGTAAAGAACCAATGCTGTAACATATTCAAGGACAATGTTGGGGAAAAGCCATCACCCCAAATCCATTTTAAGGTCAATAGTACCTTCAGCTTTTTCTTTGCTGGGTCATGCACCACTCCATGTCGCCACAGGCTTTCCTAATTAACAGCAAAGCAAGGAGAAAATAATTTAGTTTCTGGATTGGGGAAGAAAAAGAAAAGCCCTGCCATATATAATGAAGGTTACAGGAAGTTGTTCATCACTGAAAACAATGTAGTCTCATTCTGAGAAAATCAGTTTGTCAACCTCTTAAGGAATTAACCCACGTCATCACCATTGTTGGACAACACTGGCTTGAAAGTTATACATATACATTTAATTCTATACACTGAAGTGCAGGTTCACCTTCATGGCAAAGCTCTTGTTACAGCCAGGAACAGCACAGCTGAAGGGCTTCTTCCCCTCATGGTCTCCCAGCACGTGGCTCTCCAAGTTGAAGCGGCGAGTGAACTTTTTCTCACAACCTTCTTTGGGGCACGGAAACAGTCTCTTTTCCCCGGAGTGAACGCGAAGCTCATGCAGGCGCAAGAACCAGAAGTTGCTGAACAGCTTGTTGCACTGTCCACACAGCACCTTGTCTGAGACCAGAGAAGTAGTTAGTGTTTTACAGCTGGCATGAGAGTCACATGGCATCAGTGCTTCCCCAGAGTTTCATTTATACCTTTGTGTTCTTTTCTGTGCTTCAGATAATCTGACCAAGTTTTTCCCTGAAAAGGACACCCTTCAGTCTCACAAGGGTAGCCTGCCGCAGAAAGACAAAAGGTTTTACTTGAGCACACACTTTGGGAGAAATTCACTGCTCTGGTACTAACTTACCTTCATGCATTTTCTCATGACGCTTCAGTTTTTTAAGAGTGAGAAATTCTCTCGTGCATCCAGTCAAGGAACAACTTGAAAAGAAATACGAGGTTAAATTTGAAATGGTCAAATACATGGAAAAAACAAAACAAAAACACAAGTCGTTGCATCAGCCACTCACTGAAAAGGCAGACTCTCTTGGTGCTCACACTGATGAGCTTTCAGCTGGTTCCTCTTGTTGAATTCCTTTTCACAGCCCTGATGATCACACTGAAAAAGCAGCAGAATTAAACAAATATAAAGAAATCACAGGACAACTTAAAAGAAAATAAGCATAGCCATACTTGAAATCGCTTTTCCTGTTGCTGATGAACTCGGGCTATATGGTTCTTCAGGCTGGCGTTCCTGACAAAGGCCTCGGAGCAACCATCAGCCGGACACCTGGAGAGCAGAGAAGGTAACTGTTCAGAGCAATCAAAAGTAGGTTTGCTTTTTGTTTTTTTAACCTAATGACTTGACAATTAGGCACAAACTGCTTGCTTACTTGTGTGGCTTTTCCCCACTGTGACTGAGCTCATGTTTGGTGAGTTGGTAGCGGGTGCAGAAGCTCTTGTCACAGCTCTCACAGGAGAATGGTTTCTAGGATTTAACATAAGGCCAGGGAGCACTTAGCAGCCATTCAATCCGCTGCATTCAATTCTCACATCAGCTATTTATTGTTTCACGCTTCTAGCATTTCTGAGACACTTACCAATCCTGTGTGTTTGCAAAGGTGAGCATCAAGCCTCCACGGTTTACGGAATGTAGCTTTACAATCAAAAAATGAGCAAACATAAGTTTTTTGACTTTGCAACCTCTCCCCCATATTTAAATAAGAGATGTCAGGTGTGGCCAAAGAGTAAACTTTTGTTTTCTTTTAATCTGCGTAGGACACTGAGTGACCTACATCCACCACCTCTCATGTGTTTAATTTATATGATTGGAATGTACCAATTGAGGCAAAAGGGGGTGTTGTGCCTCATCGAAATGATAAAATGTTAAGCATTCTGTAGTCACCTACATTTACGGGTTACTTAATTTAGCATGTAAGATGCTAGAAAATGATTTAGACCCAATGATACTCAAACATTATAAAAGTCCAAGAGTCTTTCCTCTACAATGATTAATACAGGCTTTAAAAATGTCACCCGCAGTCCTTGCAGTAGGTTTCTCTATCAGCTGATCTGCTGTGTGGCACACAGCCCCAGAGAGAGGCGACTGCCTGTCTCCATTAATCACACACACACACACACATCGAATTTACTCCACTAATCTTAATCTTATCAACCCTCCAATAAGGCTCTCTGATTGATGTGATTTATGGTTGTCTAAAATATTTCTTCAGTGTGCTCCTTTGTAAGCAGCACACCTGAAACTAAACCAAATCACCTTTGAAAAGAAGACATTAGTGCAAATATATATATATGTATTCAATAAAATTAGTCACACTTTAATTTTAAAAATATTTTTAACATATGAATTTCTCATTTTGGTGGTTTAAGTGTTAGCATTTGTAAAAACATGTAACTTAAGTTGTATATATATATACATATATATATATATATATAATTGCTAAATTATACAGCAGTATCCAAAGAATAAGAGACATTATATCAACAAACTGTACTTAATAAACCCAGGATGTTTGATACTTTATAAATCCAGTGTTGCAATAGAACAAAAGTGTTCTTTCACACATTTTTAAGCCTTAAATAAATTGAGCCCAAATTTTAAGGCTTTAAAAAAAATCATTCACTGACAATCCAGTGACATTATCTGCTTGTCTAAACATTACAGATCACCCTGTGTGCCCATGCTGTGCTCTCATGTGAAACCTTTGACTGATTTTTGTGAATAAGGCCTATTGAGAGCCTGTTGGGCGTTACCTCAATGCCCTCCCACGCTTCAGGTAAGCATGCTGGGGTCAGTTGACACTGTTATCAATGTCCCCCTCTTTTCTTCCGGCTCCTCCCCCGACTACCAACACCACCGCCACCTGTGCTGTCAGGGACGGAATCAATACAGCTGGCCCAATATCTACATGTATGGCCGTGCCTACACCTGTCTCTGATAACCACACAGGCTCTCACCCCACCTATCACACCCACAGATACTGCATGTTTGACCTGCAGTGGGATTTTCTTGGGCTTTTGTAAGCCCTTCAGGCCTATCCCAAACACTCCGTCACACCCACACTTGCATCACATTCTCAGATATTAGTCTCACAATCTCCGAGGGTCTTTTTTTCCAACCAAGAACTGGGAGAATAAGAGGGATGATGAGGCCTCAGAGGGGAATAAGATCACAATGAAAACCGCCAGTTCACCCATATGGCAAAAATATATATCCTTTGTTGGTTTTCACTGGAATTTCACATGGGCTCCTCACAGCACAGCAACTAAGTAGCTAACTCAGTTATTTCAGAACTCTGGGCTAAAGCAGAAGGTTGAAGTAGCTGTAGCTAACTTTCATTTTTACATAAGATTTTTAAGCAAGTTTAATAATGTTACAGATAAGTAGAAAAACTTGTTGCAAAAAATAAATAAATAAAGCTGCTGGAACATGAAATACCCCTAACATCAACGTATCAGCAGCAATACATTCAGTCTACTGCACGTATAGTTAAATATTCTCTTATGTATCTTTTGTGCATTTACTCAATCACAATTATGAAAATGGAAGAACTCCTTAATTTTTCATTAGCTACCTGTTTTTTTATTTTTTTATTTTTTGAGAAGCAGCATAGATCACATGCAAAGAGGATCTACCCATCACTGAATCTGTTAGGAAAATACTCTGAATCATCAGGGCGAATCCAAATAAAAGCCAACAACACACAGAAAGGTGCCCTTTAAAAAAAAAAAAACAACTCTGCAGTGCTACAAATAACTAAGTGCGCCCCATGATTCAGGAGCTTGTAGAATCACAGTTAGCAGCAACAACTTCAAGCCTTTCTTTTTGTATTACTTTATCCTGCCTCTCACGTCACCATTGTGGAATGTTGTCCCACTCTTTTTTTTTAAGGTCCCGCCACAGCATTTCAGTCAGGTTGAGGTGTGGATTTTGACTGGGTCATTGAAACATCTTGATTCTTTTCTTTTTCAGCCACTCTGTTTTAGATTTGCTGTTTTGCTTGGGATCATTGTGCTTTAAGTTTTTTATTTTTATTCTTTAACTATTAAACAGATGTGGGTCCAAAACAAGTTCAAATCATGACCCCTCCACCACTGTGCTCACAGCTGGTATGAAGTGTTGGTGCTGACATGCTGTTTGACTTTCTCCAAATGTGGTGCTGTGCATTACAGTCAAACATCTCCACTTTGGTCTTGTCTGTATAAAACACATTTAAGAAGTCTTTGTGGTTTGTTTAGATGTGGCTATGCAAACTTAATCTTGTTAAGCATGTTCTTTTAGATATTAGAGGCTCTCTCCTGGCAACCCTTCCAAACAAGCCATGCTCGTTCAGTGTTTTTCTAATTGTGCTGTCATGAACTTTAACATTTGTCTTATTCTGGGAAGACTGGAAATCATGGCGAATGTTGAAAAACAAGTGGAATGATGGATTTCAGATTGTTTGGAAATGGCCTTATAACAGCAACAGTTGTTTTCCAAAATCATTCCAGATGTCTTTTTTTCTTGGCATTGTATTGACACGCACCTGAATGCTCCACACCAACAAACTAGTAAAACTTCATCTGTTTTTCTAGAGCCAGTCACACTTATTAAGTGCTACTTATCCTCTCAATTCCCATTGAAGCAGTAACGGCGTGTTTTGTTTATTACAATTGTTTCTCTTTTGATTTTTTTTTCAGTACTTCCCTTCAGTTACAGATACCACTTTTCAGAGAATAAATTACAATGGGAATAGAGCTTATTGGGACATTTTTACTTTTTTCAAACCCTGGGCAGATTAACCAAATAAATCTCAAAGATAATACTAACTCAGTGTTATTCAGGTAAAGTGGGAAAGCAGATACTTGTGAAATGTCATATCTGCATATCTTGCCATGCAAGTTCTCCGCATAAAACTCTTGTCTGTGTCCATGACCAACTATCTGCTGTTTGTGTGTGTGTGTGTGTGTGTGTGTGTGTGTGTGTGTGTGTGTGTGTGTGTGTGTGTGTGTGTGTGTGTGTGTGTGTGTGTGTGTGGTTAATATGTAACGTCCTGGGTCGATACAGCTGCTCCGAGCTGCTGGCTGAGCTGACAGACTCAATCTGTGTGTGTCAAACGTGTGATTAAGGAGTTCATAGTGCTCCGCGGCTTTTATCCACAGGCCTCGTCTTTCTGCCCTCCTCCCTCTCGCTTGCTTTCTCTCTCCTATTTACACTCTGTTTCCTCAATCAGTAACTTCTATGAGTCAGGGCCACACATGACACTCCGTGTGTGTCTGTGAGAACAAGCACACACACACACACAGGCTCTGTATGTGAGGTGAAAATCACAGAATGAAATAGAAGCGGACAGCCAAAAAATCACAGACATCCCTCTTTGGTTAGTGACCACAAAGTCTTATTGAATTTGTTCTGTCAGCTTTTGCATCGTCTCCTTGGCTGAGAATAAAAAAGCACCCAAAAGCATGAATCTGATTCATAAAAACCTGGGGTGGCCTTTGTCAGAGAACCAATATTTAATTTTTAATTCAAATGTTCAGCCAATATCTGCATAGATGCTATTTCTCTTATCTAGACACTCCAAGTCAATTCCAGACCTTTCCAATCAATACCAAAGGCTTTGGCTGCCAGCCTGCTTATTGACTGATTACATTTTGTTTTTCGGGTTGTTGGACACGTATTACAATGGCCTGATAACGTCCATGCCTGAATATCATGACCTCAGGTCTGCAGGGTTATGGATAGGCAGAAATGAGACTTTTAGAAGTATACACTTTATTTACAAATTCTTCTACAAGTATTTTTTCTCTTTTTTAAAAAAAAATACAAACTCGGATAATACAACTACAGAAGTAATTTTTTTTAAAGTCCCTTGAACTCATTCCTCCTTGCGGGCAATATCTCTGTAAACTGGTCCTAATTTGTGTAAATATTAGGTAGAGCACTGAGGTGGGATGAGATAACCTATTTGTCACATAACCAGCCAGCCATTCAGCCTCCACTGATTAAACAGCCCACATCAAGCGGTCCACACACAGACACACAAACACTTACACAGGCATGACCCTGTGTACACATTCTTGTATTCAGCCGGGCAGGTGGGGGGGGGGGGGAATCATACGTCATGTACTGAAACTTTAAGAGTGTTTAAAATATCCTTATTTTTATGAACCACATAACTTAACATACAGTGTGGAAAAAAGTTTTTATGTGACTTTATGCAGTCCTGTGACAAACTAAGTGCACTTTTCCAACAAAGTTGCTTCTGAAGGAGCCACAAGACTTCTGGAACAATGTCCTTTGAGCAGATGAGACCAAATTGGAGATGTTTGGCCATAATGCTGATAATATAATGCTGATAGCTTATCAGCACAAACACCTCATACCGACTGTCAAGCATGGTGGTGGAGGGGTGATGCTTTGGGCTTCCACCCACAGGACCTAATCCAGTGTTTTACCCTGACTCTGAATTATTGTTCCACATCAAGGCCCTCGGTCCAGCAGCTAAAGCTGGGTCAACACTGATTCATGCAACTCATAGGTACGCCAGCAAATCTACAACAAAATGGCTGAAAAATAAGAATCAAGATGTTGTAATGGCCCAAAGTCCAGCCCGGATATTGCAAAACATAAATATATGGTATTCTGAAACTTTTAAGTGAAGTACAAATTTATTGATTTGGTGAGTTAGTAATTAAGCTAATAATACAAAAAGAATCTTCCTCACAGGTCAATACTTTAGATTTGAGATGAATTCAACAGACAACATCATAATTATGAACTCCCTGTAGATTCATCCAAGTGTTTTAGAATCTAGTATTATCTAATATAATATTGAAAATGTTATATCCTGCTTTATTTCACCTTTACTCGCGTAAAAAGGCTTCATGGGCTTCCCACAGGAACAAATACAGTAACTATTGTTAGAGTATTATCTTGTTAGTAGATACTAAGAATTTGTAAACCTTTTGAACTGCTATTCAAAGGCTTCTAAACCACAGATTTTATCTATTAAATGAATAATAAGACAAAAAAATTACTAAAGTCTAAATTATAAATTAATGAAAACTTAAAATGCCCTAGTGCAGAGGTAGGCAGGGGACATCCTAATTATAACATATAACCATGATGGTTGGAGTATGTTTGAGGGAACTGTTGAATCATGTTGTGTGTACACCTAAGGTGAAGTCGTGGATAATACTTCCCCTGGTTACAGTCTTGCACATTCACCAAGTATGATACATCAGCACACTTTAGTTCATCTGTCCAGCAACACACTTGATGCCTTCAGGCTGAGCTCAGCACACACCCTGGTGCACACTGCCACCTACTGTCTAAACAGTAGAAACCCAGCTACCTGACTGAGACCTGATAAGCATGCCCGATCTAACTTAAGGTGCACACATCTAATCACCATTTTTATTTTTTTAATTCTCCCAGTGAACTCTCTGGCTTCATTTTCTCCACTTTGATGATATTTAATGAGTGAAACACGCATTCTGTTTCTGTATCACAAAATTAAACTGCAAGATTCAAAGATGTTTTGTCTCATTTAATAAACACGTGACAATAATTTAGACTCTGAAACCGAGGCTTGCTTTCACACTTTGCAGGAGTGAATGGGTCTGTAGTGACAAACCAGTCAACGATAAATAACATAATAATAATAATAATATATATCATAAATATTTAGATAAGTGGTAAATATAATTAAAAAAAACAACAGTAGTGCTTGCTTTTATAGATTAACTGATAGCTGAAAATGTCATTATTTATTTATTTGCTAATTCTATATATAGAAATGCTCAGTATTCTGAGTTCACCTTTTCAAACCAAAAGTTGCTTTTTTTAAGGTCTGGAGTGTTAACGTAGTGTTGGTGTTGCCAGACACTGTGTAATTGAGCAATCGTTATCACAATAATAAATTTAGCTCTTAAAAACCTCCAGCAAACTGAGCTTTTCTCTGTTGTATAATCAGTGCCATCACTTTTTCTCATTTAAAGTCATTCCCCCTTTTTATCGATGCCCTTCCACTTATCAGGGTAACAGCTACCCACAGAGCAAGAAGTGGGGTGGCAACCCTTTACAGGTTGCCATCCTGTTACAGAGCCAACCATTTACACTCACATATAGACAATTTAGAAGTACCAATTAACCTAACCCCACTAAGTGCATTTCTTTGGACTGTGGGAGGAAGCCAGAGTACTGGGAGAAAACCCACCAAACATGGGGAGAACATGAGAACACAGAAAATCCCCGGACAGATGGTGGAGTCAAACCCTGCTCATAGGACCTTCTTGCTGTGGCAAACAGTGCTACCCTGCACCCCTTTTTATACAAATTGTAATTTATTACTTTTGTTTGGCATTACTCAGAAGATATGGATACACATGATCCAGAACAGGGGAAGTTTGTCTGGTTTTCACAGATCTAAATGAGATCATGGCGTGTACAAATCCATACAGCTTTCTTCAGAAAACAAGTTTAAGATATTTAAGATTATTCTCACTATTGCATTTAGGTGTAAACGCCCACATTGTCCTTACCCCCCCTGTGTACTCACAGGGGAAATGTAAACTAGTAGAAACCTGTCAGCTACAGCTATGCAGATGTGAAATGCTTGTGACATGTGTGCCAGTCACTCTCAGTTCGCCGGTGAAATGAAATTCTCTTTATTTCATTTAGAGCAATCAAAGGAGGAGAATCATCACTGAGTGATGGCTCATCATGACACTGAAATACATGATCAAATGTGTGAACAGATGACACAACTGCGAGGAGCGTGTGTACAAATATCTTTTATTTTAATCAAGCACTTTATGCCATGAACTCGTATGGGATGGGCTCCAGCAACTGTGGCTCATTTCTCTTAGTGGTGACAAAGTGAGCCTCACGAGGAGGAGCAGGCTGAGGAGACAGAGGAAAATTTGAATGAAAATACAATGCAGCACAAAAATCTAATAAATCTAATTATATTCAAATTACACATCTGGGTGGTCTTTTTACTTTTTGAGTATTTCAGGCTTTAACAATTCTCTATTCACATGTTACAATAAACTCATCTCATACCTGGCGCTTCAGTTCCACCCAGGTGCCCTTCTGCTTGGCCTCCATCTTCTTGCGCTCATTTTCCTTAACGCGCTGCAGGAAGCTGTCCCTGCTCTTTGAGTGCTTCACGTGCTCAATACGCACATTAATCCTCTTGGCCAGGATCTTGCCTCTGTGAGTGTGAACAATTTCAATTAACAGTTTATAAAAAAGAAACTGGGCAATGGTAACGTTTCTTTTAATTGTGTTGTGAAAATGGTCTTTCAATGTCCAAATGTCTCCTGCATAAAATCCCAGGTCAACACAGAGGAAGGTATGCTGGGATTCTTAAGGATGAAATGCTTTCCCCCACATGAATGGCCACCATGGACAGAACGGTTCATGGTAGCAAAGTGAAGATGGGGTCATCTTTCCTCTCACTAGGTTAAGTGCATGAGCCAACACACACCAGTGAGAGCAGACATTTAATGCAATAATGATCACATTGATGGAATCAAGACTTAACCCGGCCATGCCGAGTTGATCAACAGTTTCTCTGATTAGTTGTTAGATTCTTTTATTTGTAGACGTTCTAAGTCATCTGGTGTGTGCTAGCTCAAAGTGCACGAATCTAAACGTCCAAAAATAAAGGACCTTACTTACTTGACCTGCTTGTTGACAATGATGCCGACAGCATGTTGGGTTACATTGTAGATGCGTCCTGTCTTGCCGTGGTAGCATTTATGAGGCATACCTTTCTGAACGGTTCCTGTGCCCTGAAACAAAATCATAATAGTTTTATCAATTTTTAATCCTGTTAGTCACCAGATTAGGCAATGCATTTCTACAAACCACTTGTCAAATTATTTCTCATGGGGAGTAGCTGCTCAGCATGTGCTCCTTTTATTTAAATTAGGTCTGATCTGAATTAGGCACACTTGGTCATTAAAACACATTTTAAGACATGCACGTTTCCCAAAGCACTTTATAAAGAACTCAGCACATTTACTTCATAATCACTGGGGTGTCTTAGTCAGGTAGTGTTTTGATCTTGCTTACCTTGATGTCAACAATGTCTCCCTTCTTGTAGATACGCATGTAAGTGGACAGAGGGATTGGGCCTGTGAAAGAGAGAGAAGGAAAGACACGTTACAGACTTTATACACACTCTTGTGAGCAGTATACCTGCACTTCAAACTTGAACTCACCATGCTTGCGGAATGGCCTGCTGAACATGTACCTGGTCCCCCTCCTCTTGCCTCTGGTGTTCGTCATGATGCCTGATTACTGAGAGAAAACACACTTAGATTAGACACACTTAAGTGTGACCATTGCCTACTAATGTAAACACATAATTTTAGAAAATGTGTAATAATATAAGTCAATAAAAGGAGTTTATTTACATCTAACTGCGCCAGATGATGGGAAATTAGACCGACTGTCACTTAGAGAAAACATTGTTTTCAACATTGCAACATAAACACGTGGAAGTTCATATTCGTCACATGACTACAAACCTGCTGAATGAGCTCGTTCTACATAAACAGCCGATAAACAAAATATACGACCCCAAATATCCCTCACTTTTCAACAACAGAGATGCATTAGCCTACAAAACTACTATACATAGCCAGCGCATCATGAGCACAGCCTAGCAGGGACAATTCAGTCCGCTATATTGAGCGGTATCTAACATTTTAGAGCCACGTCATGAAAAACGCTTTAATGAAAATGTAAAATATCGGTGTTTCGTGTCTTTCAATAGGAATAAAAGGGTTTCGGAGGGAGCAAAAAACTGCTTCTATTAAACGCTCCTCTGCCTGGCAGGCCCACATGGAGAGCCACGCTACTGAACCGGAGGACAGTAAACGGAGAAAACTACTCCCAGGGACGCCTTTTTAGCCATTAACAACACCGTGGCGCATGAGGGAACAACTGCGGTGGATATGTAAGTGAAACTGTGCATGTAAGAAGGGATAATATAGATGAAAATCGACTTTTAAAGAGAGAACATCTTACCCCCGGTCTCTACAAGATGGCGGGTACGGCGGAAAGAGAGAGCAATGGCCCCGAAACTCCGCCTTGTGAAAGCTGATTCAGGAAGCCCGTGAGATTGCCTGAACGAAAAAAGGACCGACAGAGAGCAAGCGGTAACGCCTAGGTTGAAGACGAATGAAGAAGTCTTGGTTATGTAGTACATGGGTGACAACTGTCAGACTTTCACATTTATGAAGTGCTGAATAGTACAATAATATAATACAACAATACAAACACTTTCCAGACGCTCAATTAGACATCATCAGGTTGGCTGTGTGGACAAATATGATATTTCCTGATTATATTTTAGTATAAGCCTAGATAGTTTTAAAACGCATGATATTGTTTCCGTGTTTATTCTATAAGTGTAGTTTTTAATTTTATTTCACCTAAATAAAATATTTTCCAAACGAGGGTTTAACTTTAGTTAGCTATAGTAACATTGGTGGAAACACTAGAAAATGGGTTTTGGGGCATATTTTAGGATTGTGGTATACTTTTTAATATTAAA
The DNA here is from genome assembly GCF_036321145.2 of Pelmatolapia mariae. Lineage (NCBI taxonomy): Eukaryota > Metazoa > Chordata > Actinopteri > Cichliformes > Cichlidae > Pelmatolapia > Pelmatolapia mariae. Next base: position 19,845,577 of record NC_086235.1, on the reverse strand, counting down.
ATATAAAAACCCTAATTTTCCTAGTACTGAACAATGTGTCATTAATTTTTTTTAATTATTTTAACCATATTTAAAATCCATAACCTGAAATGCTTGTAAAGGTTAAAATAACAAATACAAAAATAGATCTGTATTGTGTTCATTAGCAGGGTGGATCAGTGAAACTAACTTTATATAGATAATATAATCTTTTTCACGTTCTTTCACTGTAGGGATGTTTAACTACACATCTATCTATCTATTGAACTGATTTGAATTTAGTTGATTCCCTCCTTCTTCTAATTTTCACATTTTGAAAAGCCATCAGTGTGCAAGACTGAACGCCTTTGCGGGCCTGTTCTGGTCCCAGAATTATATGTTTGACACGTCTGTCATATGTGTTTTCTCGCAAATTTATTATTTGTTCCGGTAATTTTAACGCTAGGTATTTACTTAATAAAATTTAATTAAATTTTGTCCTAGAATGGCAGTCTTAAAATAAATAATTTGAAAAAAAAGAAAAAAATGAAGCTAGAAGAACAGTTGTGCGCAACGCAAAGAGGACTTACTCAATGGCTCTGGATGCAATGTACGCATGCGCAACACTTGACTTCAGTCAACCTTTAATTTCTTCAGTGACATGGGCCTCAACAACACGTCACGTGATATTGCTTGATTTTTATTCGCCAGATAACTGCATCTGAGTAGGGATCGAAGAAGTGTCATAATGTGTGAATACCATAGCCAAAAGCTTTTTTATATACGCTGTATTGAAGCTACTCACTTCCGTGATTAAAGCTAAAACGGAAGCACCCGACAGAGAACGCTCTCGCGTTCTTGAGCAATTGGACCTTCCGTCGCGAGCTCAGCAGAATCTACCCTCACGAGGGGAGCCAGCCCAGTCTTGTCAGCGCGCTGCGGTGTGGTGGAAGATGGCGCTAGCCGAATGGAAATCCTAATGACAGTCTCCAAATTTGCCTCTTTTTGTACCATGGTAAGTGCGCGGCAGTCTCATACTGTTATTAGTCAGACTATAGGGTGGTACGGAAACCGCGGCTGCGCTGCTATTGGCGTTTTAAGCCGTGGAATTAGAAATGAAAGCAGTAAATTTTGCTGCCAGTGCTAGCCAAGCAGTTTTTCGTCTATAGCCCAACCAAGCAAGCAGCCACCCACCGCCTTCTCCGCTCCCCGCTTTTTGTTAACGACAGTTGACGGGCACACGGGAATGCTGGCTGCTTTATTACTCATAGCTTGACGACTTATTTGGTTAACATTTCTCACAGCTTCCCCGGTGACAGTGCACCTGCTGCACCTGTGATTTACAGCTAACTAGCTAACGTGAAGGTAACTAAAGCTAAACCAGTGTTTCTGCTTGCCAGCAACTGAAACACAGCTGGATAATGGGTGACTTCCGAGGATTAATCTGCGGTATGTGACGGGAAAACAATGAGGAGAACAGACAAGTTGTCGTGGGAATCTGCCAGATATTATTAACGCGGGCAATGACGACATTGTTTAACATTAGCTGCGCAGTTGTGGACCCATTCCAGGTCCAGATCTACTCTGCACAGTTTGTTGCTGTCTGCACGGCGCGTCCTAGTCTTTCACCCGTACTAAATAATACCAAAGGGATACATACGCAGCCACCGAGTCATCGTAAACTTCAGAAACCTTTGAGATTGAGCGTTTTCTGTTCTGAAACATGCAGTTTTGTTCACTTTTGCTTCTCGTGTTGACTTGAGTTTTGTCTAAGAACAGGTAAGGAATTTTGACTCCTGGCAAAAAAAATAAAAAGGTTTAATATGAAAAAAGCTGGTCTTGGAGCTTTAAGCACCCACTGTTTTTTCATTTATAGCAGCAAGCATGACCTTGAAAATGTGAAGCTAAGGCAGGATTTGCATTGGGATTTGGATGCAGTGTTGAAGAAAATTATCTGTCTTGTTTGAGGACAGTAAAATATTTGTCTGTCTGCTGTGTTTACAGGGCGCCAATGCCTCTGCTCTGGAGAAAGAGATTGGATCTGAGCAGTTTCCGGTCAATGAGCACTACTTTGGTCTGGTCAATGTAAGTGAGCAGTAACACTACCTGTGTTGCATCTGTACCTGACAAGTGCTCACATTGGGTTTTCCTCTTGTTTGTAGTTTGGAAACACTTGCTATTGCAACTCAGTGCTGCAGGCTCTGTACTTCTGCCGGCCTTTTCGGGAGAAGATCTTGGCGTACCGGAGTCAGCCTCGACGGAAGGAGAACCTGCTTACCTGTCTGGCTGATCTGTTTCACAGCATTGCCAACCAGAAAAGGAAAGTGGGAGTCATACCACCCAAGAAGTTTATCACACGACTGCGCAAAGAGAATGGTGAGAGGAACTGATCCAGACAGGGAGATTGGTGGAACAAAAAAAGACATTGCACAGGGTGAAACTATAATTTGCTGACCTGCAGAGACAGCAAGACATCCTGTTGTTGTTGTTGCTGCTGAACTTGGAGAAATGCTAAAAATTCTACTTTTTGTTGCGATTTTTATTCCTCAGAGCTCTTTGACAACTACATGCAACAGGATGCTCACGAGTTCCTAAACTACCTGCTGAATACTATTGCTGATCTGCTTCAAGAAGAGAGGAAGCAGGAGAAGACAAACGGCCGCCTGGCCAATGGCACTTTGGACTCCCAGAACAACAACAGCAATGCCACACCTGCCCCCACTTGGGTCCATGAGATCTTCCAAGGCACTCTGACCAATGAGACGCGCTGCCTCACCTGTGAAACGGTGAGATTCTTCACTTCATTCTGACACATAAGGTGTCATATCATCTTAACAAGACTCTTGCTTAAACAGATTTGTTCAATAAGCTTGCAAGGATAAAGTTGCAGTGGCACCACAGAGCTTAGTTTTTGTGCAAACATTGTTTAACTTAAGGAATTAAAACCTAAGACCTGACCGTGTAGTTTAAAACAGTTATTCTAACCTTTACAAGTCTTTTTTTTTTTTCCAGATAAGCAGCAAAGATGAGGATTTTCTGGACCTCTCTGTTGATGTAGAACAGAATACCTCCATCACACACTGCCTCAGGTAAAGCAACACTGCTGCATCAGCCATTGAGGGAACAGGATTAGCAGCTCCGTGCAACGATTGTGAAAAATGACACCTATTTGACGGTTCCAGCCTCTTAAAAGATAGCATTTGCTGTTTGCTTGTTTTCTTCTTACACTTCGTTTCTTTGGGTTTTGGACTGTTGGTTAGACAAAACAAAGCCATCTGGAGACAACAGCCTGGGCTCCTGGAAACTGAAATGGATAATTTTCACTGCCTTTAGATTGAAAAGATCAAGTAACTGCAACCATTTTAGATCTTTCCTAACACATTTTGTTGAAGCCCGCTTAAGTCAGACTGAAGTTATTATTAACATTTTTGTTACCGGCCATTTCATGTCAGAATAGCTCCTGCAAAAAGGCCTGTTATTAACTGAAAGTGAGTCACACCCTGCATTGTGTTGTATTTTTAAATGTGGAGTTAAAATTGACCAGTTTTCTCTTTTGATTCCTCTCAGAGGTTTTAGTAACACAGAGACACTGTGCAGTGAGTACAAATACTACTGTGAAGAATGTAGAAGCAAGCAGGAGGCACACAAGAGGTCAGTGTATAGGTTCATTATTAATGTATGATTTTGTTTGTGGTTCGACATTTATATCCAGCGTTGCACTCGTCATTGTTCTTTTAAATGTAGGATGCGTGTAAAGAAGCTGCCGATGATCCTAGCTCTGCACCTGAAGCGCTTTAAATACATGGAGCAGCTGCAACGCTACACCAAGCTGTCCTATCGCGTCGTCTTCCCCCTGGAACTCCGCCTCTTCAACACCTCCGGGGACGCCACCAATCCTGAGAGGCTGTACGACTTGGTCGCTGTGGTGGTGCATTGTGGGAGGTGTGTATGTGAACACATAACCGGTATAGAGAGATAAACAATTTATTCTTTGTTTTAATAATAAAATACATTTGAACCTGTAGGCTCAAGAGTAAAGTTGCATTACATCTGAATCTCATAGGGCAACATGTAGACTCTTGTGCATGGGTGGTGCAGTGGTTAGCACAGTTACCTTAGTTTGAACCTTCCTGAGGCGCCTGTGGCGTTAGCTTGCTATGTGTTACTACCTTTCTTCTAGCTACTCCGGTTTCCTCCCATGGTCCAAAGGCGTGCATGTTAGTAGGTTAACTGCTGATTCTAATCTGGCTGTAGAAGTGGAAATGAGGTAGATAAAGTAGATATGACAAAGTTTAGCTCATTTAAGTTTCCATCAATGCTCAGCTGTGTTCTCCTTTATCTCTGTGCTGCCTTTGACCCAGTGTCACTGGGAGTTAGTCTGTCTGTGTTTATTCAAGGTGTTTCCCTGCTTTTCAGCGAGTCCATGCTGAAACAGAGTCCAGTTTTCCACAGCTGTTTTAGGAATAATAGATTATACTTGAATTTTTCTGTCTCCCGTCGAGCTAAATTCCAGGGATGAATTCGTAGCATGACATTGATGGTCAAGGCTGAAGCCGCTGATTAGTCACAGAAATAAAACCAACAATTATATCATGCATCAATTTCTCTCAATTTTTTGTAAATTGGTCAGCCCGTAAATGTAAAGAGAAAGTAAATCTTTCCATTTCATGAATATTACTCACTATTGAGAATGAAGAATGACACTATCAAGTCATTCTTAATTGGGGGTTCACTTTTCTACTCCTTATTGCCTTCTTACTGGGTGCAAGTGAAATACCTCAGTGTTTACCTTTGACAGGTGAACTGCTCATGATGTTACAGAGATGAACCTTACCAAAAAAAACCATCTCTGTCTTCCAAGTACAGTTTATATTGCCCTTTATCTCTTCCCAGAAAGGCAAAATAAACAACAACTCTGAAATATATGGTAGTGGTCTGCCAGCTGTTCACCACACATCCGCCACTTGTTTTTCCACCTGTCTGGACATACTTATATTTAGGGGTTATAAAATATCTTAACAGGCTTTTACTGGAAAATCTTCTCCAGGAACCTGAGTTGGTAGAAGCAACTGCATCAGCCACATAGTCTGCCAATCATTCTCTGTAATGGAAGCCCCAGGCTCTATCCCACTTTTCAGATTTCAGCACATTAGTTGCTAGATTTTACGTTTATGCATTATTCTCACCGAAACTTTGTCAAAGACCAGAGACAACACCCCCTAGGTACACCAAGAGTCCTCCCCCAGCAAGTCAGCGTGCCCTCCTTACCATAAAAACTGACTAACAGACTAAAACCGGGAATACAGTGGGTGTGTGGATTCTCTGATTTCCTGTCCTCATCACTTGCTCTGTGACACAGCTAACATAAAAAACGGACACCGTACAGTTTTTGAAAGATGCAACACGGAGAGCCGCTTCTGAAATGCTCCATCAGCTCTGGTAGCTGCGATGTACCTATACCCAGAGTATTCCTGGGAAACTCTAACCCTCAGTCTGATAAATCTTGGCCTCACAACCCACAGGACACTATGTACTCCGATGTCCGCACTCTGACAGGTCACAGCTGTTTCAGAGGCACAAAGGAGACCTAAACAATAACAATCAGGCTGGCACTTTTAATAATGTGGCTGACTGGTCTCATAATGATGATTCAAAGCTCGCATTGTTAAGCTTACCTGCTTAAACTCGGTAACATTAAGAAACATCAAATTATGATATGTTTTCTAACCCTTTCCTATCATTTCGTCAGGCTTATTGCATCATAAGAATAGAAAGTGTTACATCAAACCTGCAGAGGTGAAGCTGAGGTTAGTCGAGTTAGACAGAATTAATAACTGCTTTCGTTTTCAGTTTTATACAAAAAAGGGCTTGAGGCACTTCCTGGCATATTGTTGTACTTACAAGACTTACTTGCAGTCGTGTTAACATTTTCATAATTAATAGTTAAAGCTTTGATTGTACCCGTCTTGGCACTTAGCAGTAGAGAAGTGTCTGAAAACCAAACAAATGCAGATGACTCACTTCAAGTGAAGAGGGTTGATTTATATTGAGTGTTTTATATACAGAGTGTTTTAATCCATTAATGCTTATAAATTGGTAACGTAGAAGTCATCTCTCACATGCTACTGAATCTGTTGTAGTATTAAAAACCTCCACGTTTAGATGGTCGCTGTTGATTTTAGACTTGTGCAGTGAATCTTTGCAGAGTATATATACAATGTAACGTATGTAAGTGGTAGACGTACGCCATCGCCTCGATGTCCTCCATTGTTCTCTTGGGTTTGTGTTGCATACAAATTATGTCACTAGGTTTTCGGGCCACCTTTCTATGACAGCCCCACCCATATTAAAGTGGTACTCAATTGTAATGGGGGAAAATGGCTCAAACTGAGTGGACCTGAGTAAGTGCTAGTTGGGGAAAAAACTGAGTCGTTTTGGCAAATCTCCCTCCAGGAATTTGCTGACGTCTCTGTCCTCCTATTGAGGTGATGATTGTTATTCTTACTGATTCATTCAAAAACTGCAGTGGAAAAGTAGCTGGAAATGCACAGGAAGAATTAACAGTACTGAACAGGCTAATCACGAGGTTTTGTTACATTTCCAGGGGGTTGGACGTCAGATAAGGGTGTAGAGTGTAGTTTTAACACCGAAATATAAATCTCCTGTCAGGCTTAATGGTTAAAAGTGACTTTGCTGAGCTAATGTGCTGTTTTATTTCTCTTCAGTGGTCCAAACAGGGGTCACTACATTGCCATTGTGAAAAGTCACGACTTCTGGTTGCTGTTTGATGACGATATTGTAGAGGTGAGTGAGTTTACTTGTGTGTTTGTGTGATTTAGAGTTCACTGTAAGCCTCTATTTCTAAAGAAAATCATTCTCCATTTCTGTTCCACAGAAAATCGATGCACAGGCCATAGAAGAATTCTACGGTCTCACTTCTGAAATCTCCAAGAACTCTGAGTCGGGCTACATCCTCTTTTATCAGTCCAGAGACTAAATTTGGGTCCTTGTGTGTTACTGCATAACCCAAGAGAAATGCTCTGTTCTCCCTCTCCGTGGATGGCGGCGGACTTTAAACGCACCACAGCAGCCTGCACGGTGTCATACCTGCCTGCACAGCTGTAATCCATACCTGTGCTTTTTACACACTCAGCGGTGCAGCTCAGCCGTGGAAATTCCCCATACGTACCAGCCTGACCCCGTCCTTCCTGCCCCTTCCACAGCCCCCCGCCCATCATCCGCCGCTGCTGCTGCTGCTGCTGCTCAGACAATAAGACAATACTGAATGCAAACTGTGTCAAGATTGTTTTTAAAAAAGAAAAAGACTTTGAATGAGGGTTGTACAGATGTTTGTTGGTTGTATGAGTGGCGTTTTAGTTTTTGCTTTGGGTGTGGGTTGAATGGGTATTTAATAATTCATATGATGTAACATTGGCCTGGTGTCTTCACCCCCCACATTGTGACCTGGGACGTACTGAGAGAGGATCATGGATGTAAAGGAAGATGAATTGTTGGGGGGAGTGGGTGGGTGTCCCACATAGAGGACACACCAGGCTGTGTATTTCTACAGTGTACAGAATGGTATTTGTATAAATATTACAAGAAGATAATATTATCATAGGAAAATGTTAGACCTTGAGAAGATGTATTAACACTATGGTGCACTTTTGATACTGTTTTGTAGGTGTTGGCAAGCTTAATGTGAGGGTTTGCTTGGAAAAAAAAAGGCCTGTTGTGAAGCGATCATTTTCTGTTTTAAAGAAAAAGAAATAAAGCCAGTAAGAATGAGGCTGGGTGTGCTCCCTTTTCCGAGTCCCACAGGTGCACACTGATGACTCATATGGGGGGGACTCAACATCGCCCCTTAGTGGTGTTACTTGGTATTCCAGCTTTCCCGCTACAACAGGAGCTATTTTTAATCCATTCAGGTCCAAAAAGGCAGGTGCCTTTAAAGAAACGCGCACAGCCGTTGTTACCCCCTGCATGGTCAGTTAAGTGTAGTCAGGTGTATTCACCTCCCCACCCGATTCACTTCACACGAGGTGTCTCTGAGGCAGAGCTGCAAGGGGATGTGACAAAGAAGATGGAGGACAGCGGGAACGGGAGGAGGTTGGGTGACACGCATCTGGGTTGCTGTTAATAGCACAGACGGGACCAGAATAGCAGGGCGTCGCGGGAGGAAACCGAGCCTCTGCATCCAGCACCTTCACGCGTGAAACTCGAGTCGGGTAGCAAAAAGGAGAAAAAAGCCGGGTGGGGGTAGGGGTCATAGAAACTAACAAAACCCTGCAGATCAGGTGATCAAACCTCATGAGATTAGGATCCAGTGTTGCACTATCATATGTGTGCTCTTTGCACAGAAATCATGTCAGAATAAGCAAACCGTGCCGTGCTAGAGCGCAGACACCTGTGCGCGCGCGCTTCACACCTGTCTTTGTCCTTGAGACGCCATGGACTAGACACATTTAGCTCTTTAACTGAGTTCAGCCGGTCTCTGGCAATCTGGTCCATTTGGGACTCCTCCTTCATCACCCCTCCACCCCCCCTCGCACTCACACCTCCTCTTCATCTCTTCCGCCGCTGCTCCGCTCGCTGCTCCCTGCACAGCCGCAGTCCACAGCGATGCGCCGTTAACGGCAGAGCCGCTCCGCGCTCTTTTCTGCTTCCATTTATCCCCCTCTCCCGAGCTGCGTCTCCGTCCACAGTGAGATACCGTGGAAATGTCAGGCTGTCGTTCTTCAATCTAGACCGGGAAGTCTCAGCTCACAGAGTCAAGGTAGGCTGGGTGTGGAGGCGCATTATTGAGCATCCTTGACATGCATGGAAAGATGCCGCCTGTGTGTGTGCGTGTGGTTTTTTCCTCCCCCTACAGCATCCTTTTGCTGACGTGGAGCAGCCAGTGTGTTTCTTATGCAAGGTGCACAAGATAAAACGGCACTTGTGGTATGAGAGGAAGAAACAAGCAATTCCTGAGATAACGGGTGCGGTGTATTCTGTTGTGGAGAGCGGGACTTGTCTGTGAATTAACTTACTGCTATCGCCTCTGGTAGTTTATCGATATTGGCTGTCTTGGCCTGGGATTTTTTTCTGCAAAGCATGCTCTGCTTTATGTTATCCTCTTGGGATTTTTTCTCTTGCCACATTAAAAAAGTGTTATAATCTCCTTAGCAGTCATGGGTTAAATTCCCAAAGGAAAATACCAGTTAGCCGTATGGATCAGCGTATTTCTTCTTCAGCGCAGGCTTTTATTGTTTTAAAAGGATGCAAATGAAAAATACAGATTTTTCTTTTATTTAATTCAACCAACATTGAGGTAATGTGAGGGTTTGCTAATTTGCTCTTAAAGTTCTGTGCACCACCTGCACTGTATATAACCTTGACTGTCTGTGGAATGAGTTACCCTGGGTCTTAACAGCATGGATTGAGATGTATGATGCAGACAGGACTGATGAAACGGCCCCTGTTTTTGTCTTCCCATGTAAAAAGCCCAAAACATGGAAAAAGAGGCACTTGTGGCCGGTTTATATGAAGCTTCTTGTGCTCTTTTTGGCCATCAAAGTATGCATAACATCAGGGTGACCTGTATTTGTTTTTGCCAATTTCAGACGGGGGGCACAATGAGTGAAGAGCCACCAGTCACCCCCAGCTGGCTGGCTCCTGATTCCACAGCTTGGGCCAGCGGAGGTGGTGGACCAATGGACAACAGCACCAGCCTGGGGACGCTTCCACCGGAAGACTCCCTGCGACCCAGCCAGCTGCCGCTGCTGGTCAACCCCTGGGACATTGTGCTGTGCTCATCTGGGACTCTGATAGCCTGTGAGAATGCTCTGGTGGTGCTTGTGATCTGGCAGAACCCGGCGCTCAGAGCTCCCATGTTTCTGCTGATCGGCAGCCTGGCATTGGCTGACCTGCTGGCTGGCCTGGGCCTCGTGCTGCACTTCACCTGTGCCTACTTGCTTCGCTCTGATTCAGCCCAGTTGCTGACTGTGGGCTTGATAGTGGCCTCATTCTCTGCTTCTGTCTTTAGCTTGCTGGCTATCACTATTGACCGATACCTATCATTGTATTACGCCCTCACCTACAACTCAGAGCGGACGGCAGCCTTCACCTACACCATGCTTGTGCTGCTGTGGGGCCTGTCCCTTTGTCTAGGCCTGCTGCCCGTCACAGGGGTCAACTGCCTAGCGGAGGCGGCTACATGCAGCGTGGTGCGGCCGCTGACAAAAAATAACATCGCCGTGCTGTCTGTCTCCTTCTTGCTGCTCTTCGGTCTCATGCTGCAACTCTACGTCCAGATCTGCAAGATCGTGATGCGCCACGCTCACCAAATCGCTCTGCAGCACCACTTCCTGGCTGCCACACCCCACTACGTCACAACCCGAAAGGGCGTGTCCACCCTAGCCATCATCCTGGGTACCTTTGCCGCCTGCTGGATGCCATTCACTGTCTACTCGCTCATCGCTGACTACACGTACCCGCCGCTCTATACCTACGCCACGCTGGTGCCTGCCACCTACAATTCGGTCATAAACCCGGTCATCTATGCCTTCAGGAACCAGGAGATTCAGAAGGCGCTGTGGCTGGTGTGCTGCGGCTGTGTTCCCACCAGTGTGGCCCACCGTGCACGGACTCCGAGTGATGTCTGACCAAGCAGACCCAGGTGGGAAGAAAGAGAGGCAACCTGGGTCAGCTCTGCTCCTCACTGGATCTTACCAGTGCCAAAGAGAGAGCAGCAGCAGAGGAGGTCCGGGGCAGTGGTAGAGGGCTGTGGCTTGAGCTCTGGCCTGGAGATGTCAGTGGCAGACGCAGATTGGTTAATCATCCACAGCCAAATGGATGCATGGATGGATGGCTAGATGGCATTTTTTTTCTTTGATACACGTACCACAGGGCAAAGTATCTCACTGTCTTCCCCAATAAAGGCCACTATCGGGACTGCATCCCGCTTCCTCCCGTTCAACCCACGCCACGCCCTTCCTCATGTCTGCAGAGAGCACTGAGTGCATCACATGTTAAAGGCAGCAGCTGTATATATAAGACATGCATACACTAAGCGGAACCGGACCACTTGAGGACATGTGCTTATTTTCCACCAACAGGGAGGAATTGTTAGTTTGCGCCTGCCTGTGTGCATGTGTGTCTGCGTGTGTGTTTGTGTAAAAACCTCACGGCGCATTCGTTTGTGGTGAGCGGAGAAGGAAGGAGGGAGGGAGCCGGCGCGGCTCAGTACGCAGGCATTTCCACAGCAAAGCCCGTCTGGAGCAGCAGCAACCCGGCAGCTCTGCTGCTGCACTCTGAACGTGCGTCGAAAGCTAAACAGCCGCGGAGAGATATAAATAGACCTGGAGCTCTCTGATCTGCGCCCTGCGTTCTCAACGGAAAGAAATCAAGCCGCTCCCTCTTTCTTTTCTCCCCTCTCTCATGTTCTCATCCCTTTTTCCCCCCCTTTCTGGAGGTATTTTAGTTCAGCTCGCATCTCTGAGGGCCAAGACAAAGCACTTGAGAGACTTTCCCCATTAGCCCCCTCTTTCATTTTTTATTAGTATGGATGGAGGCATCAAACCATATAGAGGCCTGTTGGATTATATAACATAACTGTATACCTCTCCTCCTCCACCTCCTGAGGGGAGATTTACATTTCAAACATAAAAGAAAAACAGCTGGTCTATTATTCCTAAAGGAATAACATGGGTGATGAAATTAACAGAGCTGATCAAATAAATGGAGCCAGAGTAGCAAAATTATACTATTTATTTTATTTGATCATGTTTTCCTCCCGAAGAGCCTCAACCTGGTTAATAGGTGTGCATGTAATGGCCCGGTTTAATTTGCATGCAGGTCCCTCATTGCTCTTCCTGAGTTCAGTGTGGTAGGTCACACAGGTCGCTGCAGGCAATGTGCCGTGGTTTCCTGATGTCACCATGACCCAAATAATTGTGTTTATGTATAATGTACCTCACATTGAAAGAGCTAAAATCATTGCACCAAGGTCACAGGAGAGGTTTTTGTTGCAGCATTTGCTTCAGACGCTCTGATAATGATCATTCCACATCACTCCTCAGCTGCTCTGAGCTAGTTCTCCAGAATATTTTGGTTTTAAAATAGGTCTGCAACCTTCTCGAAATCGTCGATTCCTTATTTTCTATTCAGCAATAACTAGCCTGTGATTGGTAGTTATTTTTTAGACGCGAAGCAATACTCAGACAGCAATAACATCTACATCCCACCACGACTTCTTCCTGCAGAGTCAAGTACCATCTTGGCGATGTGTTGCAGAGAACAGGCTCAGCGAACTATGAGTGATGCTTCAGAGATACATCTTCAAATGGATGACAGACACATAATCACTCCCATGGCTGAGGGAAAAAGAAAAAAAAAGAGGATGAAACTACTCATTCATAACAGTGACACCACTGCCTCATTTCTCCACAACCCTACATCGGTCTTCAATCATTTATCACACCGGGGTGAAAATGTGAACTTTATTTTCCTGTTGCCTCTGCCTTTTGTGAGCATACGAACTGTCCGTCCTGAGTTTTGTAATCTCAAATGTGTGATTTGGGACTGTTTTGCATGGTCTCTGGGTGTGTGCGTGTGATCCATCAGCTCAGCAGACCAGAATCTGTCTCCTTGTGTGGGTCAGAGGGGGAATAATGCAGGTCTGAGACATATCAAGTCCTGTTGACCTCTAACCTTATAGGAATATGCTGTAAGTCTTCCTGTCAATTCTGAAATAAGTGGCCTCGTTATGTGTTTGTAGAGCTTCTTGGAAGGAGATGGGACTAGGAGGTGGGTGCAGTGGCCGGAGGGAGCTCCAGCACCTCAAGCCAAAGTGTAAGGGACTCTAAATGAACTGGGATCCTAGCCCTGCTGTGTGTCTTCTGTCTCCTCTATCACTAATATTTTACTCTACGTTAAACAATTTAGTCTGGTTGAGGCAGGTGTCCGTTAAGTGACCTCTGAATGATCCTATGAGCTAAAAAAGGCTACTTCCAAATAAAAAGATAATGCCTCTTCTTTCCTTCCTTGCTGCTTCCCCCAACTCTCAGAGAGCCTGATTTGTGGGGCTCCCAGTATTAATCTTTCTGGCCTCAGACCAGGTGGGATCAGTGAGGAAAGTTAAAGGACAGCATTTCCAAGCATTGGAGTGTAGCCCTTGTATGTGAACTTGTGCACAGTGTCAGGCTGCACCCTGTAGTCATTTGATTAGCACCGACAGGTCAGACTGGCACACCACAAACCATCACAAACTCTTGTTACTTTACCTTTGGAGAAAAGTCTATTTTGTTATATTCATTGAGAAGTTCTATTTTTTTCCACTTCAGTCTGGCCTGACTTCTTTCGGATTCTGATGTTGTCTTGATATTAACCGCGCTGTAAAGCCTTTTTCTGAATGTAGTATTTATCAACTTGTTTAATCGACTCTCTCGACTTGTGTGTTTCTGTAAATAAGGCATGCCGAAGAGGAGGGACTTTATACCCACCGTGCATGGTGCTACCAAAGCCAGTCAAACTACAGGATGAGTTAAAGTTGCACCATATTTTCAGTGACATTTCTCCACTTTGGCTGTTAATGTGGACTCTTTGTTCAGTTAAGACTTTACTTTCCTCGCTTCAATATGCACCAGTTTGTCAAGGCTGGTTACAGGACGATTAGGAAGGCTTGGCTAAGCGTATGGGAGATGTTTTGGTGGTACTTGACTTTCTCTCATTGGTGAATGTGAATCTCTTGTGTGCGGCCAACAGTATTGTTGAGATTTTCATTGTTGAACATGTGAAAAAGGGCTTTGTATCCAAGAAAGGCAAACGACTGTGATGTTGGATGTAATACTTACCTGTAGACGCACCTGTTAATGTACCCAAAGGTTTCACGGTGTCATAGTACTTAAGGTTGTATACTAAACAGCGGTTATTTTTGGTGGGTAATGTTGCCAGTAATGGGCGCTTAGTTAAGCAGGAGAAGACCTAATTTAGAGCTAAATATCAAAACACTCAAGGGTAGGGATGGGCAATTAATGCTCCCAAGAGGAAACCTGAGAAACTGGGACTGTTGTGGAGGGCCCCACCCTGCTGCCAGGGTACACCCTGGACATGTCAACGTCAAAGGATAAATTGGAGATAATTTACCTGAATTTCAGAGTTCTCCATCTATATATGAATCCCCCCCCAATACAAGCTGTTTGTTCTTGTTTCTGCGCCCCACCTCTCCTCTCTTTTTCAATTAATTCATCGCTCATTAGTACATGGGGTTCTGCCTGGCTCGGGAGCCACCGCCAGTGCCCTTTGTGGCCTTCCCGGACCATAGCCTCAATTTATGCTTACGCCATATACCGTTATCTACTAGAAATGCTGTCAAATCTAAATGAGGATATGGTCCAGCTTAGTGATATTATTTGAGCAGAATTCAGCAAATTGGTTCAAGCTTCAACAACAGTCCCAGTTTCTCATGTGATCCCTTAGGAAAGGTAATTGCCCAGCCTTGCTCAAGGGTCCGCGAATGTGTGGGTATGTGTGTGTGCGTGTCTGTGCGTTTTAGGGTTGGGTTTGGAGATACCACGGAAACGGTAAGAGCATCTTGTGTAAACGTATGCGTAGTTCTCAATGTGAAATGCACTTTATTTTTGGGGGAATGAAAATGGCACAACAATTTAAGTATCTGCAAAATATAAACGATAATCAACATGCACTAACTTAACTGAGATATTGTAAAAAGAAAAAAAAACACATTTGTGTGACCGTGCTGTCTATTTTTCCAAGGTGTTAGTTGTACTTTTTATTGCTTTGGTTAGTTCACTCAACTGAGAGATCTTGTTAATTTTGTATTAAAACCAAACATGTGCTGTGCATAAAACTCCTGCCTGGACTCCCTTTGTTCATCCTTGCCCCTCCCTTTTCGCACTCTTCTGTTTCCCTGGCAACTCCCTTCTTAGCTGTACTGTTCCCATGGAAACTGAAGGGCCAGGTATTTGTCGTTCCTATGACAACAGGGAAGAGACACAGAAACCCAGTAATTTTTGTTCATTCATCATTTTATTTTTCTCTGGGTCAAAGGTTACACAGCTGACACTAGCATATACATGCCCCTGCCCTCCCCAATCCCGATATCCCTCCCTCACAGCAGTGAGCGACAGCAAGCGGCTCAATAGCGTATCATACTCTTCATCAGTAAGTCTCTCATCCATCCGTCCATCCCCAAAGTATTTCAGATGCTCGTTCTGGTCATCTGTTCTGCAGCCAGCTCCTCCATAAATTCCAGTTATTGTCTACACATTAAAGTCTCGCTTGGTGATCTACAGCATAAGTGTTTCAGTAAAAATAGTTTTTAAAAAAGGTACATTGGTTAGCTCAAGAGGAAAGTTTCTAATAATTCTAACACTCTCAAGCTTTGACTATACATAAAATAACAACCTGTTCTCATTCCCAGGACATTAAACACTCCTGTTTGTCTGAGCCGCTGGGCCTCACAGGCACGCACAAGGTGGCATCTGTGTTGCAACGGAGGATCTATCTCATGGTGCTAATAAAAGACCACTTGGCAGCACATTTAAACACACGGCGTAATCAGCATTTCTCAAAATGCAGGATTCATGTTGCAAAGGCCTGTATCTCGACATAATGGACGCATGCGTAGGTCAAATGCTGATGAAAAGGTTTGACGAGTGGACTGGAATAGGGAGGTGAGTGACAGCGGAGTTCATTGGGAACAAGAAAAGCATGAAATTAACATTAAAGATCAAAACTTCAAGAGCACAAAACATATGCTGGAGCTCATTGTTTTTGACAATTGGTTCCTCTTCAGCTCTTTGTCTGTTAGAAGTTATATGTATGTGTGTGGCCCACAGACCGGTTGTACCACATATTTCTGTACACTGCCTCCATCTGACAACAAACACTCTCTGCAGGCAGACGGGCAGTCCGGACTGCTTTCGCGCTGCCCCCGCTCAAGTATAAAACGCCTAAGCCTCCATTACACTCGGCTGCAGATACGGACACGACAGCAGGGTAAACATTCCTGTTATATTTCTTTGACATCTGCCGCCTGAGGCACAGACTTCAGCCCACGTGGTAATGACCCACACGTTTTTTCACACCTTGTCTAAAGTAACTTGCATGATTAAAAGTAGGTTAAATACCCTCAGCACCACCTCCACGGTGACAACCCCAACAGAGGTTAACAGCTGGGAGTCTCCATCGATCTTCTTTTAAAAGTGACAACTGACATCACTCAGACGCTAGCAGACTTGCAGAAAGTACAGCGCACATTTTAGTTAGGAGTGCGTGGGTGCCATGTACCGTGGCTGAGGCCTTACTCCAGCATCTTTTATCTATCTGTCTTTCTGTCATCTATTCTATTAATAGTTAATAAATGCAAAAATGCTGCAAAATAGAGGACGGTATCTCTTGGCCTGTGATATTGCCACAGATAGGATGCCAAAGGCCAATTTGTGTGCATCTGTGTGACACGGTGATATCTGACAGGATGCCTTTATTTGACGCCCAGGGATGAGAATGTGTTGAAAATAAGCACCTTCACAGGGTGTCTATAGTGTAATAACAGGTAGAGAAACATCCACTGGGGTGTATTCACAATACTTGTAATGTAGTCATCAGTTCTCAGTGTTAGTGTTTCACAGGGTGGTCAGCTTTACATTATATTACTTGTCTCTTTACAGTGTTTATGCATCCCAAATACAACCCCAGATTTCCAGTCTTGGACCATTCAGCTTATATCAACCCACAGCATGTGACTGTGTGTAGGTGTAATGTGTGTGTTTCCAGCAACTAAGTCTGTGACCACCTGTGAACGTGGAAAAGTGGGCGTTTTTCAGGTGAGCGTGAGAGCAATCGACTGCGTGTCTTTTGGTGTGTGTGTTTACGCCTTCGTGTTAATCTGACCAATCATTCTCCTCCAACTCGGAGTCATCCTCCGAGTCGGAGTATTCCACAGCGATGCGTCGCGACAGGATGGTGGCCACGTCATTTCCAACCGGCTCTCTCTTTGCCTGCTGCTCCTGCTGCTCCTGTACTTTCTTCAGCTGTATGCCTGCAGAAAAATATGAAGTGTTTTTTAACTACACAATTATTACACAAGTTATAAGACAACGTGAAAACTCATAAAAGGCATCGTTAAAAATAAATACATTAAAATAAATGTAAACATTTCCAAAGAGGACAAATTTACATGAAAAGGACACATTTTTACAGGCACAATTCTTACCCATACGTATCGCAGCTAGCAGATCGCTGCGGGCGTCGTTGACCGCTGTGGTCTCAGCGGATGCAGCGGAGGACATCTTGTGGGTTGTGGAGTGGGAGGCACCAGCTGGAAGTGGAGGAGGTGGAGGACCAGGAGGAGGTGGAGCAGCTTGGGCTCCAGATACAGGTGGTGGAGGCGGAGCATAGCCGGCAGCACCAGCCATTGGTCCGGGAGGCATAGGACCTCCAGGAGGTGAGGCAAAGGCCGTCTGAGCAGAAGGGATGACAGGAGCAGGAGGAGGGGGAGGAGGACCAGTGTTGGCATAGCCGTCCATACTGCGAGGAAGAACAAGAGAGTGAATAGAGTTAACAATAATTTTGTTTTCTGACACTTCTGTGACTTTTTCTCACATTTCCCTCCTTAAAAGTAAAGATGAGCATGATAATGTTGATGTAAATCAAATTTATTCAGCTCCGTGTCAGTACATATCTTCTGGTGGGAAGCCCACAGTTTGAAGACCAAAAAATACTAACTCACTAGGTGGCAGCATTAGCTCAAACTTTACAACAGTAGACTCAAGTAAGAGCTTTGTGCTGGCTTTTTTTTAAGTATTTGATACAACCTAAAATATAAGAAGAAATTATAAGAAGAAAGTTTTACTTTATAAAATAAAATAGAGTCAAAGTCTTCTGAAGCAGCAAAATCACTTTCACTGGCGACCTGTGCAGGAACCTGAACCTGCCTAATGACTGCTGGGATAGCTTCCAGCTCCTCTGGGAACCGAAGCTAAATAAGGAGCTGAGTTGTGCTGGGATTTGATATTTGTGTCTCATGTTTCTGATTTGTTTTCTCATATTTAAAGACTGCACCTGCCCATGGGCCCTGAATGTTTTTGTTTGTTCAAAATCTAAGTGTATCACAATGTTTAAATTTAATTTTTTTTTAAATGTAAAATAATGCAAAAGCATTAGCATTGGGCAGAAATGTGAAGAAAATACTGAACTATTAGTGATATAGTGGACAATTAAATACAGCTTATGGCAAAATAAACTGTCTGGCCTACTGTATAGCGTCAGTAGTGATTGGGATGAGGTTCCTGCATATGCACTGTGCATAAAGTTTAAACAGAATGTTTTGTGAAGCTTTTTTGCTTTGCTTATTGCTGGAAAATGCGAGAAAACTAATAAGCAGATGAATCCATTTACCTGTAGTCCACTGGTGGGAGAGACATAGAGCCACCGTTCATAACCTCAGTGGGTGGAGGAGGCAATGGGACGTGGTGGTGGTGAGAGCGGCCCAGTGTGCCACCCTGATAGGCCATCATGGTCCTGCCTCTGTTGTCGTGTTCACCTCCTCCGCGTGGTGCGTGTCCGGCAGCCATCTGGGCAACTAGGGCGCTGGGTGGAGGGCCGGAGTAGGTGTGGGCATGACCAGCATGGTTCATACTGTTGGGGTAGTGGTGCTGATCCAGCCCGTGTCCCCTGATGAGGAAAATATAAATGCAGCCTCATGTGTAAGAATAAAATGTGATGAAAACTAAGAGCACACTGGTGTTTGCCTATCTACCTGTTCTCTGGTGACATCGAGCCCTCAGAGGAAGCGCCTCTGTCCCGGTGTATGGTGTGTCGATGGTCTGGCCTCAGCTCCTTATCCAAAGCCATCATATTCCACTCCTGCCGACGGTTCCTCGCTTTGCGGACCTTCTTGACCTCCCTCTGTAGTGTCCCATCCACACAGCGCCTCTGCTCCTGGAAGAAAGAGTAAGCCAATAGATTTTAGGTGATATTAGGTTAAAATAAGCAGCACTCTTTATTAAGAGTTGTTTAAGATATGAAAAATGTACATTTCTCTATCCATCAGAATGAGTTGGACTAAAAATACAATTTTATGTGGTATGTTTTATGTGGTAATTTTACATTTTGAGGTGCCCAAGAGCACCTCAAAATGTAAAATTGCAAGCACCTGTGTTTGACACCCAAATAAATGCTTAATATCAGACCTGTCCTTGCACACTGTATAATATGCTCTAAGTCAATATGGTACCTTCTGCTTCCTCTTCTCTTTCCTCTTGTCCTCCGTGTCCTGCAGCATCTTTTCTTTCCACAGGTCAAAGAAGTAGGAGGGGTCTGTGTAGAACTTAAGCGCCTCCTTGTGGTCATCCCTACAGAGACAAAACCCGAGAAAGTTATGACGATAAACAACCGCCTTCTTATGCAAAGCCACGTTAAGTAGAATCAGTAAGTGTATTGATCCTTAAGATACAAAGAGATGATGGACACAGTGGCAGCATCATTTGCTGGAAATGAGACACGCAAAGCTAGGAATACTGCAGATGTTGAGGCTAATGGAAGAAAAGGAATGAAACTACTAATAGAGCTCCAGCTTTTTTTATCACAAAGAGAACATAACAGGAAATGACAGGATAAGGCAGAGCGATGCCGAGAGAATGGAAAAAAGTGAGCAAAGTGTGCCATGTAGTCAGGATTAGGAGTTAGGATTCCCACTGGAGCAAGACATGCTAAATATGTAATGCACACAAGTACTGAAAAGCACACTGCATAAAGGCAGTGACCAAACATGGTACGAAATAGTACCAATTCTGGTTTTTCACTCTTCATGTAGAAGCAAGAAAAAGCCAATGAAAACCTCCGGAAAATGTTTTAAGATTTAAGCCCTTTTTAAAACCACTGAATTAAAATCTTTTTGGGACTGACACTAACCAAAGTAAGAAAGTAAGTAAGAAATAAGAGTTATTTATTATCACTTAAGCCCATCCAGCTGTTTGGGTGTGTTGTGCCTCAGCAACACCAACCTGTAAGGTGTTAGTATGTTGAGAGGTGGAGGCTTGTCGCTCAGGTTGTACATCTCTTTGACCGGAGTGGGAACGCTGCTCTTGGACACCACCTGCTGGTCCTGAGTGGTGGAGCTCTTGAAGGCCTTCCTCATGTTGATATCTTGCAAGGAAACTAAGAACACAAAAAGAGGAAAAGAGGACAAATGATTCATCATTGGAAGGACAAAAATAGCTTACAAAAGCCATTCAGTACGCAGAAAACATGAGATCAGCAGGACTTCACCAATGAATGATAGCTTAGTGTGCATCCCCCCACACCAGACTTCAACCCTGTGACTCACCTTCCTCCACAGTGGAGTCCAGCTGTGTGACCTTGACAGCCAGCCGGTCAATGCGATCCTGGAGAGAGTTGGCACGCAGGTAGAAGGTGTTGGCCTCATTAAACAGCTCGCCAAATATGTCCTCCGCATGTTTGCCTGGGAAAAGAAAAAACAACAGAAGGAGAAAGAGAAATATGAGAGAGAGACTTTTAATCGTTACCTGGAGCCAAGAGAAACCCCTCAGAGACCAAAGTCCAATCAATACACCGGTAATGTGACACAACGTGAAACAGGAGTCTGCAGGAAATGGTGTCTCATACAACTCCATATAGCAACAATCCTCATGAATAATTGATTGTTAGCTGAAAACACACAATCCAAACCATAATATGAATTCGTCTGTGTGGATACAGATGCTACAGTGACTAAAGCAGCTAACCAGGATAGTAAATAACACATTCTCTCCTGCCGCAACAACTGCTGTTATGTAATAAATAAGCCTCATTGTCAATGTTTTAAGTAAAAGTTGAGTACTGATAATGCTCCATCTAAATATAAAGCAGTTTGCTTGTCGTCACCCATTTGATTTTAACAGGTCACTGCTGCAGATGAATATCCAGGCTCTCGCTGTACACATAACCCTCCTCTTTATTTCCATGCAGCACACTCCCTGGCTCAAAAATGGGGCAAACAAGGAAGTTCCAAAAACTGCAGTTCCATAAATGACCAACTCAGGCTGACTCAAAAATCCCCATGGACTCCCATGACTCTTAAAAAAACTTTTGGTCTCTATAGCAAATTTGCAGCATTTGTTTTTTGGATCAAGTTTGATTTTTCAGATTTTCGCATATGTATAAACAAAACTGACCAATCAGACCAATCCGGTGTGCTCATAGCTAAAACCACACCAAGGTACTGGATGTACAATGATATGACCAGCAACATGAATAGTAGGATAATACGGTTTTGGCACCAACACGCAGCTAGACATCGCTTCAGGTTAATCAGCACTCTGAAATTATTTCTCTGCCTTCTTAGATGTGGTCCCAACTCTGCCAACAAGAACTCAAACTGTCCCACCGACATCCTGAAATATGTACAAAAGCGGCAGTGATACAGCTTCATCTCCTGGATCAAACCATAAAAGTGCCCCTGCTGAGCCTTCTCCTGAGAAGTGGATGAACCCAAAATCTTAATATCTTCCTTTTCTTGTTTAGAAACATCAGGAACTGCTCATCATCTCTTAATGCCGACTTTAATTTTTTGACAGTGTGTTTTTGAGGATGAATTTTGAGCAAAAATGGAACATTTCACCGTGACCAACTCAACTGGACCTCTTTAGTGTGTTTGTGGTATGTTTAATGAATTAAATTCTAGTATATTACTCATATGGCAATTAGCCCTGTCTGTTCAATATTTATAGTTTATAGGTGCCACTTGGTGGCAGCACGGTGCCTAGCACTGTTGCTGCACAGCAAGAAGGTCCTGAGTTCAATTCCACCATCTTTCTGTGTGGAGTTTGCATGTTCTCCCCGTGTTTGGGTGGGTTCCCTCCGGGTACTCCGGCTTCCTCCCACCATCCAAAGATATGCAGTTAGTGGGGATAGGTTAACTGGTTAATCCAAATTGCCCATAGGTGTGAATGCGGGAGTGAATGTGAGCGCAAATGGTTGTCTGTCCCCGTGTGTTAGACTGGCGACCTGTCCAGGGTGTACCCCGCCTCTCGCCCTATGACAGCTGGGATAGGCTCCAGTGCCCCCCACAACCCTGAAAAGGATAAGCGGAAGTGAATGGATGGATGGAGGAGCCACTTGCTAACCAAGATTGCAAGCTGATAACTCATGGTAAATGGTAAATGGCCTGTATTTATATAGCGCTTTAATAGTCCTAAGGACACCAAAGCGCTTTACATATCCAGTCATCCACCCATTCACACACACATTCACACACTGGTGATGGCAAGCTACATTGTAGCCACAGCCACCCTGGGGCGCACTGACAGAGGCGAGGCTGCCGGACACTGGCGCCACCGGGCCCTCTGACCACCACCAGTAGGCAACGGGTGAAGTGTCTTGCCCAAGGACACAACGACCGAAACTGTCCAAGCCGGGGCTCGAACCGGCAACCTTCCGATTACAAGGCGAACTCCCAACTCTTGAGCCACGATCGCCCCCTCATGACTACACCTCATCCAAATATAGTCATTGTGGAAGAAAAAAGAATAGAAACCAATGATGCCGTGACTATGTCCATCTTTTACATACAGTCTATGTCAAATCCACAGCCCCACAGTGAGTCAGCAGTGTCTTTTGCTCCTTTTGGCTGGTGCTTCAGTTGATTGTTTCAAAGTTGAGAAGTGTCACACTGGTGACAGTCACCAGTGGGATGCAATGTGGGACTGGTGGCAGTAAAATCAATGCTACTGGTTGATGTTGTTTTAATAAATCCATGGTGTGAAAAAGGGTAGTCAGGCCCTAGTTAATGAGTCACAGCTTCAGTGAAGCCCGCAGCTCATTTTGAGATGCGACTGGATCACAATTTTTTTTGTTTATGATCTAACCTCAATTCACTTCAATTCAATTTAAAGAACCCAAAACATATTCTCTCAGCACCTCAGGGAGCTAAAAGGTTCCTTCAAACCACCAACGGCAGAGAAGAGCAGCAGAGATTAGGCAAGTTAGCCTGCCTACATGGCAAAAGCTGATTTTAGGACTTAAAAAAAAATACTACCAGGTTACATCTTTGCTGCCTCTATCGTGTTTTACTGTTTTCTGTCTATGTAAGAGCTGCCACAGGAGACGGTTATATCAGCTTTTCAGCTATGAGCACCACCCTCCATCAAGGATGTGCAGAGGAACAGGCTCAGAAAACAGAGGTCATTTCTCGGGTTCCCTGCTTTGTTTTCACTCCCTGACTTTATTCACGTTGTAGTTCACTTAGCAACAATAATAAAAAGCCTGCATCACCTATAATTGATCAATTTCTGAGTTTCTTTTAAAGGCACTTGTTCTGGTTGTGTTGTTCAACTTGAGCCCCACCCATGAGTTTCCAGGGTCACTCTCAAGGTCTTACCCCAGAGCAGATACTTCCTCATGCCACATATATGGCCCTGAAGAAGTCCGACCGGGGAGGTTCTCACTATGGAATGCACATAAAGGTACGGGACACACCCACAAATCGCCTGATGGAAAACTGCCTAATCTTAGCACAGAACTAATGGCTGCAAAAGGCCCTTCACTACAAGACTGTGGATCTGGGCAGTAGTGAAACAGAAACATATTAAAGCACAAAACAAAACAGAGCACCTCCGGTACAATTCCAATAAAAATATTTAAACATAAATACTTTGTAACATACAATGTGTGGTATGACAAACACAAACTGAGGGCTATTTCTGTCCCTCCCGCTGACAGGATGGGCTGCAAGAAAAACATTTAAAGGAAGGAAGAATCGCAGATCTGGCACGTAGAGCCCCGGTCAACTCTGACCCCTTCTGGGGATTCCTATGGACACTTATACACATGTGGTCACAAACACACACGCAGTGTCTGCAGATATACCCCCACCAGGCCTGTTGAAGCATTTATATTTAACCCGCACAGCTGCTGTTGAAATACCCACTCCCTGTGCAGGAACTTGACACAATAAGAGACAGAGAATGGATTTGAGGTCAAAGAGATGAGGTGTTAACGTCAGAAAGGACAGTTTAAATTTATGCTGCTGAGTTTTGAAACAAACCTTAAACACAGTTGCCATGAAAGCAGAAGGCAACTGTGGATAAAGGGGGCAAATGGGAAAATAGCTGCCCTTTGTGCTGTTATAATGTAATGCAATAGAAAGCCAGCATATAATCGATATGAAACACTTCTATACACACACACACACACACACTTACAGTCACATGTCCACAGCTATAGATAAGTTCATTTTTTGCGCGCCTGTCTAAAAGGATTACATTTCGACCCTCCGTGTTCCAATGTGAGGCTGCTGCAAGGCCGCTGTGAGCCCAGTGACCTCAGGCTCTGTAACCATGACAACGGCCAAATCAATCACAGCTTCGGGATTAACGATGAAAGCATGTGATCTTGTCCCGTATACAAAGAGGCTACACACAGTGTGTACCATCGTCACGCTGAAATTAACGGGGTTACAGCCTGAGGATGCTTTTCATGTCCCCAAAAAAAATACTTGTATGCCTTTTTCTACTAGACAGTTTTAGCAGCCTTTTGTTTACCAGGACGGCCGTGCTAGTGTTGGTGAATGTGTCTGTGAATGTGTGTCTTACTCAGGCTACTGAGCTGACGGATGATGGCGGAAAGCGTGTTGTTCATCACACACTCCAGCTCGCTGCCGATGCCCTCGGGGAGCGCCCCTCGGCAGAGGTGGCGCGGCTCGATGTTTCTCTTCACCAGCGGCATGGTGAGGCTTCACGCCGGCACGCAGACTGCAAGAGAAACAGAACGGTTTTAGACACAAACGCAGGTGAAGCGTCCCAAGTGAGGACATCAAATAAAATGCTGATCACTTTATTGATTACTACTTCGGTCTAAAAACATCAGAAGTTAGAATAGAGCCATAAGCCTGCAATGAGGGTATAATTTTTACTCATGCGTGGCAGTAAGAGATTGTATTTTGTTGTAAACTGTCCCTGTTTTTCCTATTCTTGCTCTAAAAACACAGCATTTTGAGATGAAAAACAAACAAAGTGTGGGTGGGCTGTTGACCAGAGAGCGATGACCAAGAGTGTGCCAAAGCCAGGAGACTTCTGTCGACCAGCACGGAGATTAAAGCATTAGGGATAGGAAGATACGGCGTGCCAGCTAATCCCAGCGCCAGCTTGTCACCGGCCCAGCTGGAAATCTGACACAACCAGAGATTCGTGGATGTGGTCAAGACCAAAAACAACAAATCCTAACACAAAACCTGCAGTAAACAAACACACCCGCATATCTTTCTCCAGATACACTGCTTTCTCATTTTGCTTACACCCACTGCTACTCTGAACTTTAATTGAACCCTGATTGCCTCTGATCAGACACTCCGAGCCCTCTGTAGTTCAAAAGAGGAGAAATCCCAGAGCAGCCATCTTATCGTTGTCTCCTCCTGCTTCCTGTTTTTGAGGTCTGAGCCTGGCTCCTGTTTCCTGGTCCTCCTCCCTGTGTCACATCTCTCCATCCTGTCCAAACACTTGGCTAGAACAATGCAGCTATGGGAAGAAGCTTCAAGGAGGACAAACAGGGGAGACGGATGGAAACGTGCACAAACACTTGTTTCCAATGAAATATTTTTGTTTCAGATTTGCACAAAAAAAAAAGGAAAAAAATTATTAATTTTGATTCCAGAGTTTTTCCTTTGCAGATATGCCAAAAAAAGCAGGTTGAAAAGACACAGGAGGCCAGTCAGAAGACTAATAATAGCAAAAGATAAAGGGAACCCCACTAAAATTTAATAAAGACTGCATACTGGAAAGTAAATTTTCAAAAACTCATTAAACCATTAAAACTATAAAACATAGACATCCTATTCTTTGTCAATACTTATCTCACTGCTTTGCTTGCACTCCTTATACCTTTAATACAATAAATCGCCAAAAATACGAGCAGGAGTGCTATCAGCGTCCCAGCAGGAGGCTACTGTAATTGCAGATTGTGTAATTACAGCTGTTCACAAAGACAAGAACCACTTGTGTTCATCAAGGCCAATTCCCATCAGCAGACCGCTCATTTGCCCCCGTTTTTTTAGCCAGCGACCCCCTGCAAACCCCTGACAGCCTCGCGCCAACGAGAGAAAACAAAAGGGTAAAATTACACCATCATGTGTTCCCACAAAAGGACCCTGAATAGTCAGCAAGGGCTGGTTTGGCACAGAAAGGCCCAGCTTAGGTTTAGCTTTGTGCATAAACATTTTGGAAATGCGGCGCTGTCTGCTGCTTAAAAATGAGGTGATGCAAATTAGAAGATTGCATGTTTTTGCTTTTACTGTCTGACCGGCATGACAATCACACTGATGAAGCGAAATAATGAGGGACCCGGTGGGAGGAGGGTGGAGGGGACAGGAGGAGGGATGAGGCCTTGTGCTGCTTGTGGGAAATGGGGGGGGGGCAGATGCAAGAGCATGAGAGAGACACCGAGCGGGACAAGAGTGTGACGGAAAAGGAGCGAGTGAATGAGACTAAGTGTAAAAGAGAGAGATGTGACACAGTGGAGGCAGACAAAAAAGTGTGTGTGTGTTTATGTGTTTGTGTTTCTGAGGGAGAAAGAGTGTATCGAGTAGGGGGAGGGGAAGGAACAGGGACCTCGGGGAAGCTGCTGAAAGGTTCCCGGGACAATAGAGCTCCGTTCACAGGGCAACAGCACTAGCTCTCCCATGCATCCTCCCCCTTCCACCTCCTCCTCCTCTTCAACGTTCTTTAAGGGCCCCTGTGCTCATGTGGTGAAAGAGTAGCAAGCGAGCGCTCCTCCTTCATCTTCCTCTCACTCAGGGAAGGAAGCTAGGAGTGAGAAATGGAGAGTAAAGCCTGCCCACAGCTGCAGAGAAGAACACATCTCACTCCCACATCCAGTGTCTGCATCTTCTTAAATTATTACAAAACCCCATGCACAGTAAGTCAGTCAGTCACACAAATGGGTACAAACGCACCAGGTAGGCTCTCAAATGTCCCATTAGCTGCATGTAAACAGTCCCATCAGCTGTAAAAATGCCTTTGATCCCTTGATCCGGCACACTTTCCTCCTGCTACATGCCCACAACTGTACACACAGAGCTTCCAGAGGACTTTACTACAGACGTGCGAACTCCATTAAGAGCTGAAAGGGGGAGTCATTACCAATTTATGAGCCGAGTACAGCTTCTTGTGTTGGAGGCTGTTCTGAATAATGCAACTTGGATTACGTCAGGTCACACTGCCCTAAATATGAATAAATATATATATAAAAATATATATATATTCCTGTTTTAGTATTTCTCAGAGGCACTCATGGTGAAACATTGATGGTGCCGTGCGTTGGATACAGTGAATCCTACTGGGTGAATAAAAGGCCAAAACATAAGGCTTTCTTTCATTTTTCATTCATTTACTGTTTAATATAATCTGATGACATCACACAGAGTTGTCTAAATTAATTTTGACATGTTACGGAAATATTAAAAGTTTTCCCAGCATATGAAACATGCTGGCACCCATCAAAGAAAAACCATCAGGACTGTGATTAAAAAATATATTTTGAAGCAGTATTATTTTATTTAAAGTGGGGTTTCATTTACTCACATATGAAATACATTTCTCCTGTAATTAAATGACCAGACATAACAGGAAAACACAGATCCATGGCATAGAATCAACCCTCAGAGGCCCATTTAACCCTTGAGAGTGTTTGTTTTGTACATATTTTTTTACTTAATAATTCACATGTGATTCTCAATACTTTTGCATGTTCAGGTTAACCACCCACGGGATCATTCTTACTTACTTCTTACTTCTTACTTGAACGCAAGTCAGTATAATCCAAAGGGATAATAACCCAATGAGCAAAGAGGCTAACTTATTTGTCAATTAAACAATTTAGATTTATCAGGAATACACTGAAATCTGTGAGGACTACTTCATTATGCGAGATTTAATGGCTTTTAGAGGCTGTGGGTCAGCACTTTATATTAACTAAGCATTTCTCACTTTGATTTCAGAGTATTTTATAGATCGGGTCACAGAAAACCAAACTGTCATCATGTCATTCATTATTTCATCTCTAACACTTTATTTGGATTACAGATTGACTGAATCACGTGGATGTCACGCTGGACTGGATTAAATGCGCTATTTTGATGATTTATGGATTAAAATCCACCCACACAAACACACACACACACACACACACACTCCTTTTCTCCACATACGGATAAGCGCACATTCACACACGCTCACACGCGCGCAGGCGTAAACTGATGGCAACCGCGATCAATCAGTGTTCCGCACCATCGCTTCCCGTTACCGATGGGCTGACCCACATCTGTTCATCTACCTCCGTCCCTGTGAGTTTTTTTAATGTGAAATTTAAATAGCTGTTTTTTTGTCCAGGCGCCTAATACACTGAACAACACGCCGGTGCACAGCCAGCATCAATCATATGCTTAAAAAACATTAAAGTTACCCTGTAATTGTTTTATAATATTCAGTGTTTGAGGCTTTAAGTCCGTTTATTATCCTCAAATCGGGGTCCGCTCCAACTGACCACTTAGCTAGCTCATGTCCAGTGGTCGACTTCTTAGTTTGGACTAATGAGACAAAAATAAGCAGAAATACCCGCACAGATTTCACCATTATGATAAAGGGTGTTATTATTCGCTGTAAAAAGTATCATAAGGCCCTCACCAGCACTTGAAATATTAGAAGAAATCAGCCCGTCCGCATGTCCCGTTAGATACTCCTATTAGCTCTGCCATCCTGTGTCCCCCAGCCCGTCTGGCCACTCCGGGGAAAATCCTTTGAGGACGGGGGCACGCCCACGGACCATATTCACCAATCAGATGTCCAAGGAGAGGATTTAGCGTTTGATGGACGTTAAAGCCAACCAATGGCTTCTTTGATATATAATGAGTGACAGGGAGACTCCCCCGCTAGATAACCGTGTTGAGCTGGAAGAGGGCGGGGCTAAGGTTGGGCGTTGCTAAACAGCTTAACGAGCTTTTTTTTCCTCCCTTTCACCTATCCGGGTCCGATACTTGTCAAAATTAGAGGTGCTGTAATTTATCTTCGACTCACTCGGTGATGTGTAGACATGTAAATAACCTAAAATAACACCTAAAAACTAAAAAACTTTTTAAAAAATTTATTTAAAAAAACAACAACAACGAGATAAAGCATCCTTTTCGGGGTTAGTGAGATTCACAGATTGATGCTGAGGATGGAGAGTATTGTATAACAGAACAAAATAGCTAGGCCAGCATCCTGCAGGAAGCGGTTCAGTGAGGACTGGCTATACTTAGATCAGTGGTTCAGTCTCTCAGGTATGTTTGTGGACAAAAACAGCCATCAAAGCAAAAGAAAAACAAGGATGCAGAGAACTGTCTCTTTTCTGTAGACAGAATTTGGTGAACTAAAAAGGGGAGTTTCAGTATATAAACTGCACTTCTATTCCTGGATAAAGCCTAAATTTATTAAGCAGCTGCTACTTTGTAATAAACACATAATTTAGACAAATATGTGACCAAATATGGGAATTTATGCTAGTTCATATGGACCTCTGAGGCAAAAGAACTCTTATTTAATTTGAATGTTTAGTAACTGTGTGAAGCTATCATATCAACATGGACCACACAAGAATTAAGATCGTTCTAAAGGTAAAAGTGAGTCCAACTCAATCAGACCTTAGTCACATGGCAAAGTGTAATTAATGAAATGTCCTAAGAGTGTATATTATCATTTAAATCAAGGGTGCAAAACATTAGGCCCAGGGCCAAGGGATTGTGGTCCGTAGAAGACTACAATCCGACCCACTTGACAGCTTCATAAAATGTGACTGTGCACATGTGATTTTACAAGTGGTACAGCTTTTCCTACTGATTAAGACCACCGTCCATGGCCATCCATACCACACCAAAGTACGAGGGCATTTTCTGTGAATGAATGAAAACTCTATACTCTAAAATGATAATTACAGGAGCAACGATCTACTAGAACATTTTCTTGAACATTAAATGTTTATCATGTTTCATTGGTGTTACACCACTTCACATCAAAGCACCAAACAATTTAACATGAATTTAGCTGCACATCTCTGATTTAAATATCTGAATTTTTGGGCTACAAAATTGTAGTTGGTTGACTTTTAATGTGTCCTATTTTCTTTTTCTACATTAAATTTAAAAAAAATTAATAATCTGAGAATTTAACAATGAAAACAGTGGTTAGTTGACAGCCTTTTTAAACATGATTCAGCTAGATCTCTACTATAATAACCCATTATTGAGCAAGATTTCATATAGGCCTTATTAAATAAATAAAAAATTCAGGACTCATTTGATATTCTCTCACTGTGGTAATGTCAAGTGCACATATTAACATCTGGGCGGTTAAGTTGATTTTTTTTTCTGTCCGTTTTCAAACAGCAGTACTTTGTGAATGCCTCGTGCTACCACGATGCATCAAATATCATCAGCAAAACTCGTCTTCTCTTCTTTCCCAAACTGAATTTTGTCTCAAGCACAAACAGTAACAAAGTGCCCCTAATGTGAAGCTCACATTAGGGGCAGATGTCAGTTGTTCCCAGAAAAAGAATAAACAGGATGAAAGATGTTACCTAAAATCGCTTTACAAATAAGAGTGACAACGTTGATGTTTCCACTTTTATTGTCGGGATACTTGCTTCATGTAAAATATTTCAATACATTACAGTACAATGCATGTTCCGCCTGCCATCCTCCATGCGATTGGTTGGTTTTGTCATCATGTTGTAAGGCTTAACCACAGCACATGAGCAGTCAGCTATCGCAAGCTGCTTTGCTGCTCTCGCCATGAAAACAGAACCATGAAAACAGATTAAATTAGAAACTACTAAAATCTTTTTTTTTTTTTTTTGTCCTCTCTGAACAAAAACCCCTCAACGCCACGGCTGCGAGTGGCTCCACATCCTCCCAGCATGTTTCACAGCAGCTCAGTTCAGTCCTCAGCTGAGGCCCTCATAGGGCCGCTTGCACAAAATAAACAGACAGACAGGAGGACAGGGAATCTGTCAACGCTGGCAGTCACATAGCAGCTTTCAGTTTCGTCCGAGCTTCGACAGGAAAAGGGTAAACCGGCCGGGGTAGGCTGTAGGTAAAGGAGACAGGTTAAGAAGAAAGGGGGAGGATATGACGGAACAGATTAACATTTCCTTTAAACCACGGCATCTTCTCTTACATCCGAGATCCGAGTAACAGAAAAAGATTGGATTCAATCAAAATTTCTTTTTTTTTTTTTTTAAAACCTTCCTCCCACTTTGTGTCTCACCTATCACGTTTTCTCTATAACTGTGTTTCTAATACTGCGGTGTGTTATCTTTATCTGGAACAAAGTGAAGACCATTTCTTTCAGGCCTAACGCACTGCTGTAGAGATGGTGCCCTCTGTGAGGTGAAGTGGGGTGAGGCAGGGTGGGTTTTGTTGCCTTGGACGCCCCCACATCCCTCGGTACATTCGTTCAGGTGGGCGTTGTGAGGGCTGTGTGTGTACATGTGTCTATTAACGTGTGTATGCGTGTGTGGGAGGGATGTTTCAGTAGCGGTGGGTCTGGTGGGAGTACTGGGGCGGCTGTTGGGAGGTAGAGGAATATCCCATGCTGCTCTGGGGCAGTGATGTGCTTGGTCCAGGGTTCTGGTAGGCAGCATGTGGATTGGAGCGCTACAGGAAGAAAACAACAAAGAAAGCAGTGACATATTCACAAAATCTTCTTTGTGTAATGGTTTAATTTGCATTTAAACTCAATGAACAACATATCCCAGTAAAATGATCACACTTTTAGTGTGGTGACATCTTAAATTCTGCATGCAAGAATAGTTGGATACATGGAAACTTCACTGTCATGTTAAGTAAAGTCACTTTTATTATGCAAAAACACCATCACTCCACGTTTCCAAGATTAGATGGATTTGTGTCTGAGCATGTGTCACATCTGAAACACGATTCAACATTCACATCCACCTCACGTTGCAGATCAAAAATGGTATTTGTTGCCGTTTCTGGTTATGTGTGCAGCTAAAAAGCCATTTCCCCATCATCCAGGAAGTAAAATAATATATATGTCAAGCATGGGAGGGTATTTAATATGTTCAGTTTTGCCACTGTGAAGAATATTAAAAGTATAAATCTTATAGTATATTATATTACATAGTATATTACCAATACTTACATCTCATGTAACATTCTTTTCAGAGTGGTTGCTATAATATTTTTGACCCTAGCCCACAACTTCTTATGCTGTCGATAGATTTCTAAACTTGTCTAGCCTGTGAATGGAGCGTTTCGTCTGCAAAACAAAGCTATGCTATTTCACTGTATATGTATTTTTTTAAAGTCGCTCGCTGATTTAATAAACAACAACATAGATGACAATCCAGAAACAGTGACAGTGAATATATGAGAAAGACGGATTTACCTGGTAGTCTGAGGTCATAATGAGGCCACCTGAGGTAGTGGTGGGCGGGACAACTCGCACTTTCTTTAGAGGCGGGCCCTGGGCGTGGCTGTTGTCTGGGTTGCCTGTGTGCCCCGCCCCATTTGTGTGGTTATTTCCCTGTTGCTGCTGCTGGTTTTTCTAAAGGGTACAAAAATATCGCTTAAATTACACCCTGGACTGTATGAAGTTTCACTACATGTTACTCAGCTTTATTGTGAATTTTCTATATTTCTCCTTTTACTTTTCTATATTACACCCATCTATATACCCATCAAGTAATGTTTAATGACTTTAGTAATGCAGCATGTGGCATATGGATATGTAATATTTACTTTGTCTGCCTTGTCCTCTGGCTCCTCCTCTGTCAGAAACTCCCTCTTGGGGTAAGGAATCTGGCAGCCTGCAAACACACTAGAGAAAAAAAGGCAAAGAGGCTTGTCATCTTCAAACATTAATTCCCATGACTCTGAGCTAATTAGCTAAGAGACCTGCTCAAGACATCCGTAGATCATATGACTTGAGCTAAGGACGAACACAAGACAAAGAAACTATCTTGTGAGTTGAATGTAGTCTGTGTGTGTGTGGGAGTGTGTTCGGTGTAACTCACTCAGAGGTGGGTAAAGGCTCCTCTAAAAAGTAGGGGTCCTGCATGGCCTGCTCGGATGTGATTCTACGGATGGGGTCCATGGTCAATAGCTTTTGCAGCTGTAACATATAGTGCACCCAGAGTTAGTCTCAAACATGACACAAATAAATTCATACAATGAAAATGCACACTTTCTTTGTCAACTAACCACACTGGGCACTTTGCAAGTCACACCCATTCAAATGCTTGTTAGGGAAAATTTCTAAGTAAGCCAATCACTTGACACAAAGTCAGTGCATTTAGACATACAGTCCTGGTCACATGGATCTGCTGAAGCTCAAACTGAACATCAGATTGAAGAAGAAAGGCGGTTTAAGTGACTCTGGCTGGCTGTTAGTGCCTGGCAGGCTGATTTCAGTGTTTATGAAAATGCTTATCTACTGAAAAACAATCTGTAGAGTTTACAAAGATAGTCATATCCCATAACGAGTGAATCTCTGGGGCAAAAAAAAAAAAAAAAAAAAAAAAAAAAAAAAAAAAAATAATGATGGCAGAGTCACTTGTCACCACAAGGTGTCCAGTAGAGCACTGCCAAATTTGCAACATGTCACAGCAAGAGAAGACCACACTGAAAGGCATTACAGTGAGTTTTGAACAGTAAATTAAGGCCAGTGAAGACAGGCTTGCCAAAACTGCCCAGTGGAGGTTCGGAAAAACAATTGCTAATCTGAGGAGTATATTGATCCATCCAGCATTCCTATCCCCAGCTTCTTTCACACAGTATTTTTCTGGCAGAGCTGTGCCTGTATTTCACTGTTCTGTGCAAAAGGTCAGCAACCGAATAAGGGGGCCACATCGTTGTTCCTGTAAGACAGCAGTTGAGACCCGATTCCAATACATCTCCTATGTCCTCCTACTCTGTGACGAGTGTCACATCTGCAGCTGCCGAAGGGTCTCATAATTAAGGGGTAGGGTGGAAATGCCGTGCAAGTTCTTTGCAGCTTGTAATCAGAATCCTTGGTGATTTACACTGTAATCAGATATTATGTCCATAACTTAGTGGAGGCGCACCTCAGTTTGTTTCAGCTTCATTCAAGTTTTTACGACAACAGTTCTATAATTCCCCAACTTTAACCTTCTATATCCTTCTCTCTTGTTCTTTATTAACATTTGTACCAATGAAAATAAAAGTAGTAAAATTTAGCAGCCCTATCCCCTAATGTTACTGCAACAGTCCTGAAATAATCCCACATAAGTCATCCATATCCGATATTACAGATAGGTGCAGCCCAATATGTACTTAAGGCTACTTAGGTTTTGGATTGGCACATAATGTGGCCGAGCCGCCATACAAACAAGCAAACAGAGTGAAAGTGTAACTAACTGTTGGGTCTGCTGTCAGCGAGCACACACACTGGAGTGTTTTCTCAGTGTAGAAGGAAATAACTATTCAGGCTGCTGCTGGTGCACCAGTGTTTGGGGGGCGGGTTCACACGCTTTATTCATTTAAATGTCACCCCTTTATGACAACAGTGTACAGTCTTCTCAAGGCTACTTTCAGCACAATAACGCATCGTGTCCCAAATCTCATATCATCTCATATTTTCTTGCCTCCAGTCAACAGATATTAATGCAATAAAGCACCTCTGGGAGGGAGAAAATCACATCATTGAGATGCTACCCAAAACTGCATGGCGCTAACATGTAAATATGTTCCCAGCATCTGAAGAATAAAGGAAGCTCTAAAAGCAAAAGTAATGTCAGGTATAAGCAACAAAATGGCAGATGACTGTAAACTCTTGCATGTAATTATCCTACTTCTCCTATACTTACACATTTTAACTTACCAAGTGGAATGCTTTGCTGTCTGGTTTAACTTTATGTTTTTCCATGTACTTTATAAGGCTGCAGTTTGTGTATCTGTGGGAGAAAATTATATTAATGGCATGCCTTCAGTGGATTTATCCTGCATAACAATTATTAAATGAGTAAAAATCACACAAAGCACCCAAAAATGTCTTAACCAGCAGACCTGCTTTGCTCTGATCTTAAAAAGAAAGAAAAGAAAAAAAAAAAATAGGGCAGTGTTGCTCTGCAGACTCACGTGTTCCTCCTAAAGTCTTTCATCAGCGTGGAGTGTTCTGGCATCTTTTTGATGTCCTCCCAGTCTTTATCTGTCAAATGAGGAAAACACAAGATTACAGCGTGTCACACCCTCTCACGAAGGACATATTATGTAGGTTGTTTTTATTGTTGTTTTTAATTTAAGCAAAAACGCTCATAAATTCCACACAACGCCCCATTGTTTATACAATGCATAATCTATCTGCATTCTGGCAAACATAATAAGATCTATTTCCTCCAAAACTGACATGAACTTGCTTATCTGCAAGCTGGTAAGCATTCACATCCATCATCTCTAACCTTTTCAGCATAACCCCATAAATATACTTGCCAAACATGGCAACGAGACTGTAAGACTTCCCCCCATTTTCTGCAGAATCTAAACAAAGTCCATCAAATACACTGGTGAATTATACAGCAAGAGCAGGAGTGATAGTAGAAGGAAAAAGAGCAGGAGCAGCTTAAGTGAGCTGGAAAAAATAGGCCCAAATGTAGCCCTAGAAGTACAAGTTTCTGTGTTTGTGACTTGGCTTCATCTAACATGTCAGAGGATTGATGTGCAGAGCACTTAGACCACATTGCTGCCTTTAAAAAAGAGAAGCCTGAAAAAGACCAAGGAATGGAAAAGGCTTTTCTTTCCACACAATTTCTCCACTGAATATGCAACACACTTTGTATAATAGCAGGTTAACTCCATTAATAGAAATACTGTGGAAAATCCGGTAAATCATTTCATGCATGTTTTAAATCGGGTCAGTCAAGACTCACCGGCAGGGAAGCCCATGACATTAAAGATGCGGTCCAGCTGGTCATGATGGTAAGGGTTACTGGTCTTGATATCCTCCTGGCGACAGTGGAATATGGGCTCAGACGTCAGCAGCTCCGCAAAAATGCAGCCAATCGCCCAGATGTCTGTAAGCACGCACTAATTTCAGCTCAACTGGTTGCACATGTACACACAAGGAGGACAGAAAGACAGATGGTGCCGCACAATCTCACCGATGGCTTTGGTGTAGTGCCGAGCTCCCAGGAGCAGTTCAGGTGCTCTGTACCAGAAGGTGACCACCACAGGGTCGAGATCGGCTAAAGGCTTCAGCGGTGAATTGAAGAGACGAGCAAACCCCATGTCCGCTGCACAATGGGTATGTGTGTCAATGAACCGACAGATAAACTAAGCAGCAAATAAGTTTTAAAAATGAAACACTATACATACCAATCTTTACTCTACCCCTCTCTGGCCCTTCCCCCATCACTAAAATGTTCGCTGGTTTCTGATGGAGACAAAGACAAACAAACACAGATAAAAATGTTTCCACACTCCAGACATCTGACAGGAAAACTTCCCAGTAATTAATTCAGCTTTGTTTGCCCCAGTTTCTGAACTACAGCCCTCCATGTGTAATGCAATCAAAACTCTTTCTTGCTGCCCTCTAGTGGACAAATAACTGCAATTTCCACAACAGGAGAGAGAAAGTCTACTACATTTCGATCTCACTTACGGCAGAAAGCTGACATCCTGTTCATGTGTTAACAAGTTAGTTACTCTCCAAACAACCTAAGAACACTGTTCATTTACATATTCATCTGAACACATACAGACTGACACATGCACTCCACATATTCTCAGCCCAATAGCAATCTTTCCGTCTCTCATTAACTGTTTAACCTAATTTTCCCTTGTAGCCAAACACCCTCCTCTCCCCCCAATCCTCTTACAAGATCTCTATGAAGGACCCAGTTAGCATGAAGGTAATGGATGCCATCCAGAATCTGATAGAGCAGAGACTTCACCATTCCTCTAGGCAACTGAAGCGGCTTCTTGTTGGCCTTAGATGCTCTGTGGAACTTAATAATGTGCTATGGAAAGAAAGGGTAAACAGTGAGCAGGGGTTTGCACGTACAGACTGACTGAAATGCATGTTCTTTTGCTACATATGATCACAAAAATGTAAGTGTGCTGCAGGCGAGTTGAGAGAGCCTAATGTTTGTGGCATGTGTTTCCACTTCCTTGGGAGGGGAATGCAATTGTTGGAGCTCTGTGGCAGAAAACTGCATCTAACTCAGTTCTGATTCTCTGCCAGCTGTTTCTGTCAACTGTAATGCAGCAGAGGTTTAACTGCTCAACGTGGAATACTTCTTGGTGGATGCGTGTGCTTTAATGAGACTTACCAGTGCATAATTAGCACTATTTCAAGTCTCATTCCTTATTACTGGTTGAAGGCGAATGTGAATGCATTGGCATTAAAAGGGATTTGGCATTTTTTAAAAAGAAAGGACATGCAAAAAAATAAAAAACAAACAAACAAAAACAAAAAAAAACAGCTATCAAATTGCATGCACATTTATGACCTAATTATGAAGAGAGGCCTATTTTAAGTCATGTCTTTGTGCTCATAAAAATAGGTGGAAATCTGCAACCCATGCATGCATATGAATATAAACTAATAAAGAAATGCTTAAAACAAACAATTTAAAAACCCCCAACATGCATTACCCTCATAATATGTGTGATAAGTCATGTCATGCAGGTCAAGTGTGTGTGTGTGTATGTGTGTGTTGTGTGTTTGCATTTTACCCAGAGATCATGTTCAGCATAGTCAAAGAGCAGCCATACTTTACGGTCAGCATGTGACAGGAAAACCTTCTGCAGTGAGATGACATTGGGGTGCTTCAGCTCCCGCAGCAGCTGCAACGTACAAACCCACTCAGAAGGCCAACCACACAATCTCATTACAGACATCATGAATGAAAATGACGTAACGAAAGAGAAACTTTGCACTTATTTTTGTGACTGTATTGATTATCAGAAATTATACTTAAACAGGGGGGTGGACACGATATCATCTCCTCAACTGAACACTTTCAATCTTTGGCAGTAAGATGGTTTTTTTTGTTGTTGTTGTTTTTTTTTTAAATGCTTGTGAGGCAATACTTTATATCACTAATTCTGTGTCTACTCTCTATATGCACTGCATTAACATCTGCTTCCTGACTTTTCAATTTTACGATTGCTTGTATTTCACATTTTTCATTTTCTTGACAAAAACTAGCGTGTGAAGGTCATTCAGACGTTACATAAAGCACCTGGAATGGCACGAAGGTGTTTAATCATAGACCAAACAAAAGGAACAGAGTAAGCCAAGCAGCTCTTACTGCAATCTCTCTGCAGGCTGACATGGAGATGCCAGTGCCTTCAATCTGCTTGAGGGCGTAGTCCTTATCATCCTTCCTACAAACACACACACACACACACACACACACACACACACACACACACACACACACACAGAAAGGTAGAGCAACATCAACACCAGACCAGCCCAGACCAGTCCAGACTGAGGGCCCCCTGAGAGCCGTTTGCACAGCAACATAAAGGGGGGCACTTGGCAGCTGCCAGTGGGACTCTGAGAAGAGGCCGAGTTGCATTACCTCCAAATTTGTGTAATCAAGCTCACCTCTGAGGGTCAAAACAATAGAGAGGGAAAGGAAACAGGGCCTGTCTGGCAGCTGGCAAGGGACAAACAGAGCACTGGCACTGGCGCTTACTTGAACGAATTGGTTACAACCCCTCCCTCTGCCGGGCCTAAATCATCTCATAAACCCAAGCTTTGTGCCTCCTCAGGCCTCGTCCAAAAGCAGCAGCGCAACTCTGCTAAAAAGTCTCATAAAAAAAGCAGGCTCCTAAAGCGAAATACAGACATCTTTAAACACTTTAGGGCTCTTTTGTGTGGTTCCTGCTGCCAGTATGTCCGGGCTGTAATAACGGGACTAGTAGCTTAAACCGTCTTGAGCTCCCCCCCAGCTCTGGTCCAGACACAGTTAAGACTGTTACAAGGCTCGCATTAGAAACAGCAGGAAAGTTTTAGGAAGAAAGGTGGGTGGTGCCCTGGCATCCTGAGGGATTAGCACACTAACCATGCACCACATAAGTCTACAGTTTGGGTTCAGCTATTTCCCTTACTTTACTTCATGCAAAGGCTAAAAGCAAAAAAAAAAAAACCCCAAAAATGTTAAAATTGGGTAAAAAAAAAAAGACTAAAGAGTGCAAAACCTGGGCATAACTAAAGATTATTTTTTGAATTCACACAAAATCTTGTATAAGTCTTTTTGGAGCCATGTAGTTCATGTATAAGAAAGACTTTAAAAAAGGAAGACGACATCAACAAGTGCTTCCACATGCACCTGCTGTATTACATTTACAACATCACATGGGGGAGGGAATTAAAAAATACTTTAGCTTAAATAAATAAAAAAAAAATAGTACCTAGAGTTAGGCATATAAGTGACAAAACAGATGCATGAAAAGGGAAAGCTCCAATCCCGGTGGTAAACCGTATGTCGGTGTTTTTTGTGCGCGACACAAAGCTCCATCAGCATCCCAACAGTGCGAGCTGAAACTGCTCACACTGCTCTCTTTTGTCTCTACACAAACCCACTGCAACACTCCCACATCTGCAAGTGGCCTTGAAAGGCGGAGGAAGAGGAGAGAGGTAACATTTATTTGGAAGATGAGAAGAGAGGCAGGAGGCGGGGGGTAAGCTGGCTAAGGGTTCACTGGCTAAAAGGCCTTGCTACTCAACAACTCACCCATCTTTTCTCTTCGCCTTGTATACATGGCCGTAGGTGCCTCTACCCACTTTGCATCCTTCGTACTCAAACAGGTCCTCGACACGCTCTCTTTCGCCAGTCAGCTTCACTTTAAAATCATAGTCCATTTTCACCACCGTCTGGCCTGAATGTATCCGCTCCTTCCTTTTTTTAAAGCGTCGCTTGGGAGGCAACTAGGCTCCTCCACCGAGCTCGGTTTGGTAATTCAGCTAGTTGCCTTCTCCAGCGTGGCTCTTTCCTTCCTCCAGCCCGGCTTTCACATCGAGTTCTCGTCTTAAAATTAAAGCTCCGGAGGAGATATGCGGTGCTCCGAGATAGTCCAGGTGCAAACGGAGCCCCAAATATATTCCTTTATCTTGTTGCTGCGTTTCTCTTCAGCCGGTATCTGCTCCAAAGGGACGCACTTCACTCGGTAACGACGGCGTATTCGCGCACGGCATTGTCGTAAAACGTCGTGAAGACAGCCCTGCAGCAGAGAAAGAGCCAAAGAAAAAATGGGTAGACTGGCTACACCACGTGGAAATTCTCAGTCTCACTCAAATATAGCTGAGATATGACTTGATTTCATCATATCGTCTTTATGCTAAGGAGAAGTTAGCTTATTATTTTCCGTATTGTGGGTTATTACGTGGTATAAGAGGACCGTGCAAACAAATATCTGCATATTCTGTCCACCACAAAGAAAGCAGACATGCGTTTGATTTTAATTCAAGAGAATAAGTAAAGTATGGTTTAAATAGCACTATATTATGAAAAGAAAAAGACTGTCCAAACAGATTAATGTTGAATGGGCAAGCACGGGATAAAATAATGAAACGTATAAAAAAAGGGAGACAAAAAACCCCCAATATACTTTTAAACTCTTTTTATCATCTTCTTTTTGCTGCTCCCTTTAGTGGTCACCACAGTGGATCATCTCCCTCCATCTCACCATATCTCTAGCATCCTCCTCTGTTACACCAACCCTCTGCATGTCCCCCTTCACTACGTCCATGAACCTCCTCTGTGGTCTTCCTCTTTTCCTCCTCCCTGGCAGCTCCATCTTCAGTACCTTTGTTCAATATATCCACTATCCCTGCTCTGCACATGTTCAGCACTCTTGAGGTGTGCCTCTGATATGCTAATTTCTAATCCTCCCATTGGAAATCTAAGGGAATCAGCTTAAAGTATTTTAAAAGTGGAAAACTGCTATGATTGGTCCAAGAACCTATCCACTCATCACCATACCCTAAGATGTTGGAAGAGCTATTTTAGTTTCTACATCCAGCAACCTTTATAATAATAAAGAGTGGCAGTTATGACTGAGATACAATATATGATTAGCTGAATATTTCGAATATTTAAAATAATTTAAACGAAAGCAAACAAGAACCCTAATGTGGTATGGAAGCTTGTTCCCACCACTAAAAAAAAGTCAAAATTTCCGGGTTTTAATCTCAAAATTTCATCTTACTAACTCACATTTCTGAGAAAATAACTTTGAAGTTTTAGATAGTATATTTGATAGTATAGTATAGCTGAATAAAAGTATAGCAACTTTATAAATTATGCTTTTACACTGACATTCACTGCTGTCACCTAGGTCAGCCAAACCTTGAGCGTAGCTTTGATGTTATGTTAGGTAGGAACTATTATAGCCGCGCATCTTGTTTTTGACCGACGCTGTAGTGCAGCACCGCTGGTCCCATCTTGATTTGAGAGAGCAGAGGGAGCAAAGCGAACCGTCCATATTACAGCTGCCTCGTCAGGTACGAAATTCTTTTACATGCTACTGTCATGTCTTATAAAAGTGTGTTAGGATTAAGTGATAGGTTCCGTGTACTCCCACTGCTTGAGAAAATGTTCTGTCATAATAAA
This sequence comes from Pelmatolapia mariae, assembly GCF_036321145.2. Classification (NCBI taxonomy): domain Eukaryota; kingdom Metazoa; phylum Chordata; class Actinopteri; order Cichliformes; family Cichlidae; genus Pelmatolapia; species Pelmatolapia mariae. The sequence continues at coordinate 19,803,985 of NC_086235.1, read as the reverse complement.
TTATGATAAGTTAATGAGCCTCGCAGCTCGCTGGTGGGTCGGCTAGCGGAGCTAAGTGATAGTCGCTAACGCTGGTTGTGCTAACGAGCTAGCGCTGAGTTAGCAGCTGAAGCATTGCGCACTTAAATGTCTTTTAAAATATCCACAATTCTAATTGTAATGTTGAGCCAATGTTGTCGTTAATCGCTACTATGTGTCAACATCTTGATTTTGTAATTCTGTAATAGCGCTAACGAGATTCTTTGTCTTTCACTGTTTGCCCTGCGTTTACATGGAGGAAGCCTCCCTTTCGGTTTATCACGGCCCGCCTATGTTCAACGCTGATTGGACGCCTGGCTTGTCCGTCTTTGAGATTACGCCGCTGATTGGTGGCTAACCAGGATGACAACGCCAGTTTTGTTGCTTTATTCCGCTGCCTTCAACATGGCCTTCCGTGGATACTGTTGTCACTGCGTTAATGTTAGGTTTCGTGATGACTGCTTCATTGTTACACTACCCCTTAGATTTACCGTGGTAGGGATTTAACTGAGCATGTGCATACATATTAAATTTGATGAATTCTCGGCGCTAGCCTCTAGGCTAAACGTTAGCAAGATTAACGTAGCCATTTCCATTCTTTTGCTGTAAGTGTTTCGACAGAAAATGGATGGCGTTGATTTAACTGTTGCCCTTGGGTAGAAATAGTCACTCAAAGACAACGTTGAGCAAACAGCTCATATTTGCACTGTGTTTTGCGCTGGTCTTATTTATAGCAACTGCTCGCTATATAACAGTTTGATCTTTGCCTGTCCATAACCGAATCAGATGACCATTAGCTAACACATGACTTGTTCATCTGCAACATATTAGAAAGACAAATATCTACAGAGGGTAACTTTAAGTGACAGATCATCCGTGACTGACTCTTGCTTATTTGTCTGCCAGCACTTTACACGGTGATGGACCCTCCTGGTGGGGGAGATGAACGGCGGAGGCAGGCAGAGCGTCTTCGAAGGGAGGAGGCGTACTATCACTTCATTAATGAACTGAGTGAAGAAGAGTACCGTCTAATGAGAGATGGCAACCTGCTGGGCACTCCTGGTAAGGAGGGGCACTTGATGCTTTTGCACCGTGTTGTGGGATCTGTACCCACAGTTATTTTTATTGTACAAAAAACACAATGCCCGTGAAATTTTGTTTTATAGGGGAGGTGACTGCTGAAGAGCTCCGCCAGCGTCTGGATGGAGCAAAAGAGCGTTTGTCATCTCAGCCCTCTACCGAGCAGCGCTCGCAGACTTCTGAGTCTGGAGAACAGCAGAGCAGCAGCGGTGAGGGAGAAGAGAGAGGTGCTGGAGGGAGACGAGGAGCAGGTAGGGAGGACTTCTTCCCTTAATCTTTCCAGATCTGGCTTTCGTGATGTTTTGTTTTGTTATGTTAAGCCCCAAAGTCACGTTTGAGTTAAATGGCTCTGTGGTATAGTGGTAGAACATTCACCTTACATGCAAAAGATCTGTGGTTTGATTCTGGGGTGAGAAGCAGACCCAGCTGTTCACCATTAGCTGTCGTTTTGGCTGGTTATGCACCTCGTGACTTTTGTAACCTGGCAGATTGTGCTGCTAGCTCTGCAGCAGGGTTTAAGATAAGAGTTTACAATCATGTCAGTTTTCACTGCAGTTTTAAAGATGTATTAGTAGAGAAGGTCAGAGATTCGCAGATTATACTTAGGGAGATGCTGCAGCAGTTTGAAGAGATGGAAAAAAATTTGCTCTGGATTTATTTCAAATGTCTTTACTTTCAGTTTTGTCTACTTCTCTTCCTATATCAGCGCTAATGTGGTGGTATTGTCTGAGTCGCGGCACCTGTCATTCATCAGAATACAGCAGCAGCTACCTGCGCCTGTCCAATGAGAGTAAATAGAAGTGGCTATGTGACAAGCACTGGTGATGTGTGAAGTCACAAACGAAGGGGTATACTGGGGTCTTTAGGGATCCATCTGCTGTGGTGACCCCTAAAGCTGCGTACACATTGGAAGCAATTCACAGCAATGTGGCGACTAGAGACCCTAGAAAGTCATCAAAATTCAAGTGAATAAAGACAAAATGACTGCAGGGGAAAGGAAGTAGGTGTCACTCGTGATAAACTTTTGTCAACTTTCAGAGGAGTAAATGAACAGACTAGTAATGAGATTGAAGACTACCCATGATTGACATATGACCTGGTAGTAAACTTATTAGGGGGTTACCGAGGGAACTGGAGCTTAGAATGTCCACAAATGACTGGCCATCAGCTTCAAAGCAATGTCCAGTGACTGAATCATCCATGGAGGTGTCTTCTTATATGTTGTTCCCCGCCTGGATGCACCAATCACGGAGAGGCACCTGCACACTCAGACTTACATATTACACAAAATAACGACAACAGTTGTAACACAGCCAAAAGTTACTTAATTTTTGATTTAAAAAAATGTGACAGGAAAAACACAAAATAATCTTTAAGGACTTTGGCAGCTATAAAAAGAAAAAGGAAAAAAAAGGATGACAAAAGACAGGTTTCACAGTATGTTCTGTGAAGGTCTTGTATTTATTTTAAACCTTGCCTAAGCTGGTACCAAAAAAGACGGCGTGCTTTGTAGAACCGTGTTTGTATTTATGTTTTAGCCTGACAGTAAATGCAGTCTAAGTACTGGTTTTGAATAGTTTAAAATGGCTTTCATATTGTTGCAAGAGAACAAAAGCAAGATTTCTGCTAGAGACCTGTGAAAAGAGAAGTAGATTTAATGATTTAATTTACCTAGTTGTAACCTTTTTTTTTTTTTTTCCTTCCTACAGGGGGCACAGAACCCGGAGCAGAAACTTCTAATGGTGACTCATTACTGGAGTGGCTGAATACTTTCAGACGCACTGGTAATGCTACTCGCAGCGGACAGAGTGGCAATCAGACATGGCGTGCTGTCAGCCGGACCAACCCGAACAGTGGAGAATTCCGCTTTAGCCTGGAGATCAACATCAACCATGACCAGCCAGAGCCAGGGGAGCATAATGAGACTGTGGATGCCTCAGACCCACCAGTGACTGCCCCAAATACATCACCCTCAATACGAACTGCTTCCTCCTTTTCAACCTCTCGCCCTTCAACCACGCCAAGGCCTGCCCCGTACCCTACCCCCCGCCCAGCCATCAGTAGGCGGGTGCAGACACGGCGTACACGCAGCAGCACTACCACACTTTCCATGAGCCCCCCTGCACTTCCTCCACCAGTGGCGTCCTCAGCTGCTACTCAAAGGAGAGGTGGCACTTTGCACTCTTTAACACCTCCTCCCAACGTTCCAAACCCTCCTCCTGATCAAACTATACCTGTACAACAGCAAGCCTTGAATGTAGAAGGAGAGCAGGGGCGTAATGATGCGCCTGCTTCTATAGACTGCCCCCGGGTGTCATCCCAGTCTGCGACACAGGCTCCAGCAGCGGGACACGAATCCCGTGGCAGTAGGACTCGATCGCATGGTCGCACACGCAGAGCTGCGTATGGAAGTGGGCTTTCATCGCGCGTGTCAAGGCGAAGTCGTTCCCCTTTACACAGAGTTAGTGCTGCTAGTACCACTCTGCCATCCAGTAGTGATTCCAGCAGCTCATCCATTAATACTGTTGAATCAGGCAGTGGCACAGCCTCTGTGTCAATGGAGACTGGAGAGGCCGTGTCAGAACCCGTTGTTCCAACGGAGCCAGCTGTAGAGATGGTTGAACGTGAAAGTGAATCACAAGTAATAGGAGCAGGAAATTCAGCAGTGCGAAGACATCCGACCATCATGTTGGACCTGCAGGTGAGAAGGATTCGACCTGGTGAAAACCGCGATAGAGACAGCATCGCCAGCAGAACACGATCTCGTGCTCGTGTTGCTGAAAATACAGTGACATTTGAAAGCGACAGTGGTGGATTTCGACGCACCATTTCTCGCTCTGAGCGAGCTGGGATTCGCACCTACGTCAGCACTATTCGGATTCCTCTGAGGCGTATCAGTGAGACAGGCTTGGGTGAACCCAACTCCACTGCCCTACGTTCAATCTTGCGCCAGATCATGACTGGATTTGGAGAGCTTAGCTCCCTAATGGAGACGGAGGCCGATTCTGAAACTGTTGCACCTAACCATTCAGATCCTAATGGTACAAACGGTAACAACAGCCCAGGCAGTCGCCTGAATACAAATGAGAGTGTACCTGGTCAGGTTAGTACAGGTGGGGTAGTTCACGAGAGAGTGGGGCTGGTGGGAGGTGATGAGGACCAGAATGGGCAGGCTAGGCTCGGAGGAGTAGTGAGCACCACAGACGGACGACCTACCAGCAGAGACACCAACAACCTAGTAGAGAACGGTACTCTACCCATCTTGCGGCTGGCACATTTCTTCCTGCTCAATGACGAAGAGGATGATGAACATCCGAGGGGCCTGACCAAAGAGCAGATTGACAATCTATCAACGCGTACGTATGGTCAGGCCAGCCTGGAGGGGGAGATTGGTCGAGCCTGCAGCGTCTGCATAAACGAGTATGTCCAAGGCAACAAGCTGCGCCGCCTGCCCTGCTCTCACGAATTCCATGTCCACTGCATCGACCGCTGGCTCTCTGAAAATAACACCTGCCCCATCTGCAGGCAGCCTATACTTTCAGTGCATCATGACTGACCTATTATCTCACAAACACAACTATCCCGCTCCTGGCTCCATGAACTGAGCAGATCCAAGTGGATTTTGCATGTACATAGCGCTTTCATGGTTTAATTTCTTTGATTGCTCATTGTGTTGAAGAAGGTTGAACCAAAAGTGTGGAATAAGAAACTATAAATGCAGAGAATAAACAAAACTTTATTTTTTTAGACCTTTGGTTTTCAACAACTCATTATTTTATTTTCTTCTTCCTGTGACCTAGTTTGCTTGACTCTGCGATGACGCTTCAGAAACTTGTCTATAGAAGGCATTGATGCTTATTAAGGAGCTCCTGTAGCTGCTGCTGAATAGTCTCACTTTAAATCTTTGATGTCTGACACGCGGCAACGTCTTTGTCACGACTGGACTATACAAATCACTTCTAGGCTCGATTTCTCTTCCAGTATAGGATGTAAATAACTCACCACTGCTTATATTTAAGGGTTTTGAAGAAAGCTGCTCTTCACATGCGATTTATTCAGAATGGAAGCAGGAAGCTTAGCTTATTTTAGCTTCATTTTTCAACATCCATTTTAAAGTGTCCCATTACAATTGGTTAGGAATTGTTTGATTTCTCGGGTATAAATGAGGAATGTCTTTAATTTTGAAACTATACTCTGTCCATCTAGTAGTATTTGTTTAAGCCCTTAAGTCCCATATAGTCACAACATAGAAGTCATCCATTAAAGTAACCTGCTAAAAACAGCCACTTTGAAATCATTAACATTAGCCATATGAGCAGCACAGTTTCAATGAAATGCAAAATGTGATAATCAGGAATTCAGACTTGTCAGTATGAGTTGTGCAATGCAGAGGGGAAAAAACAGTATTGTTTGTTTTGCTGTTCATTGTTGTTTACATTGTAACGCCTGAATATCATCTCCACTTAAAGTCTTGTTAAGAAATTGATGTTTGTTCTTGGTTCCTGTTTTAGGCCCACACCTGACAGGACCTTTGTCACGAGGTTGCGTAGTTAGCCTCTCACGTGGAATTAAAAACAAAAAGAAAGAAATTGATTTTCAGTTTTTGCAGTTCTCTGGCTTACTCGTAAGTCTTTATTCATGAGACTGGTGCAGGAAAAATGTTCTTTCTATAATGAACTTGTCCAGAAATGTTCTGCTAATGAGAACCTGTTTACTCATTTTTTTCCCCCCTGATTGGGTCTGTGCAATGATAGCTATCTGTTAAAGTTTCATTGCAAGTGCACACATGTGAATAAGGCCGTGCTAGTAATATATTTCTCTTTGCTCTTTATTGTTTGTTTTTACATAACATGGACAAATGTTGCATTTCTAGTGTAAAACAGGTGGGATATTTAGCTGAGCCACCCAGTCAGCATTTTCCCCACCAGTGTCACTTTGTACATCGGTGATTGCACAAGAGCTACTCTGCCTGTGCAGTTAACACATCACTAACAAAGCTGCAGGATTTGTGCAGTTTAGTCTGTAAGAATGTCTGAGCGTGTGGTAAGTATGTGTGCGCGCGCGCGTGTGTGTGTGTGTTTGGTATAATTATGTGTGTGTGAGGGGGGGGGGAAGGTCAGGTGTACCAATCAAACCTGGTTCTCAGAAGGCTTCTCTCTGGTGCATGTTCACCTTAGAGAAAATTGTGGGCAGTTCAGGAGTAACTATTTATTCTGTTTGTATTTAATAAGATGGAAATCAACCTCTGAAATATGAAATGTTACAATGTGATGAGAGTAAATGAAACGGCTATGATGAACATGTTACTATGTAATAAAATGAAGACGGTTTTCTTCTCTGCTCCTTAACAGTGTAATAAAATGCCGCTTTGTTATGCTGGATTTTCTACTGTATGGATGTATATGGTTAAAACTGTGTCTGCACAGTGATTCCGGCCAGGACACCATCCCATGCCGCTCTTTAGAGGATATAATAGATTAATCATCACACTTTAAATCAAACAACCACCACCAAAAGAATTCACTTTCATTTTATTATTGTGATCTTACAAGTGTAATGAGGAGAGTAACTTTAAAAAAAAAAAAACATACAAAAAGAACATTTATTGAAATAATCTGTGTTAAGATATGAAAAACTAAGTTTGAACATTGTTAGTTCTCAGTTTTCAAAGCTATACCATTGAAATGTACTATGAACACACACACACCTATCTATAAGAGATCATTTGCATATAATTATTAAACAGTAATATACAATAAGCTCAAACGTCCCAATGTTTTTATACTGAAAAATCAAGCAAAAGTATCAAATTTCACACACACATTCAGCGAAACATCATGAGCTACATCGATGTAAACCATATATTTGATTGGCACTTTTGGCAAGTTTTCAACTTGTAGCAATTTTTACATTTCTATTTCAATGTATTTATTTTTCTATTAGGTACCTACTTCTCTCCGTGTTTTCATTTTGTTGGATAGACCTGTTTACCTGGTTGCCTTAGCGACAGAAAGCGAAATAGAGATAACACGTGCTTAATTATGCGCGTCTTTGGCGTGCTCACCAGCGTGCCATGGAGACGCAGAGACTCTGTCTCCGTGACGTGCGCTTCTTCGAGGTTCTCAAGCAGGCCAGAACGACCCTCGGTCCTCCGGGAAACGCGGCAGATGTAAACAGCAGCACTGGCTACCGATAATCGGATCTATTTTTAAGGACCTTGTTAAATCTAAACTTCCACTCAGCACTTTTATTTGACCTAAGCGATAAAAGCATAAACAATTATATAATAATATATCAACTTTTAAAAAGTACTTTGAAAACAAAGTCGTTGAGAATTTCTAATAACAAGGGAAATCTTCTAAAAGACTTAGCTGTTTGTTCAGTAAAATGTTTCTGGCCGTATCTTTATGTATTTATCTCACACTGAGCCTCTAGAGACCGGGAGCGCTTACGCATCTTATCCTCATCCCATGCGCGCTCCCGTGGCTTGTCTGAAGCAGTGTCATAAAGCCAAACCGAATACGAGCAAAAATGTCTCGCCTTTCCTTCAAAATATGAGCCTATTAAGCGTTCACTAAAACCATTTCCAAGTAAAATAAAAATAAGATTTTAAAAAAAGAAAAGAAAATATATTGTGAAAAAGTGGTTGTTTTCACAATATAACAAACATTTACAGTATAGACATACTGTATATAAATATATATGTTATAATATATAAGATATATATATATTTTTTTATTTATTTTATGCCCCTTTTATGCCTCTATACTTTTTTAGACACAAAAAGACAGCCAAATGATAGTTGGCTTTTAAAATAGAATATAGTGGGAAAAAAAAGATTTAAATAATTTCAAGTGTTTTGTGTGTGTGTATATAAAAGGAAGACTTTTATTATATCCGTGTGACAATAAAGCTTTGAAACTTGAAACTACATTTTGCTATTAGCAGGTCATGTAGCGTGACAGCTATTAGTGTTTGCACTGTTTTTTCTTCTTTACTTTAAAAAAAAAAATCAATTAATTTATTTTCTATCCTCTTAAAGCCCGAGGAATAAAACAATTGCCAGAAAATTATATATTTTTTTGAAAATGGAGGGTTTATTGAACCATCTGATTAAATAAAAAAAAAAGAAATTAAATATTAATTTCTATCATATTTATTTTTATTTTTCATTTTATTGCTCAAAAACTTATTGTATAATTTATTTCGGTTTTTCATTAGGGAAAAATCACACGGATGACGTCTCAAAAAAAGGTGGAGGAAATACGATACACTCGTCTTTACAGAATCAGAATAGAGTTATAGGGTTAAATAACCCGTTTTTCTCCTATACAGGACTTTGTAGGTTTAAATATGCTTCATAAATAAAACTGGATTGAGTGCACCGAAAGCAGAGGCAGGTCACCGTTTAACCGCAAACTTAAGCGGACCGGCAGATGTCATGAATCCAGTTTATTCTAGTCTAACGTAATTTTATTTTGAAAACACTGACCGGAAGCACCTATTGTGTCTAGTCTGACGCGACGCTGGAGTAGGCTGCCCTCTACAACACATCTCCGCGGTTGACCGAGAAATAATGATCACTGAGAAGCAGCAGCAGCATCGGCGGCAGCGGCGACCGCAGCCCGGGCCCATGCAGAGCGTCGCTCCCCTGCTCCCCTCTCCGTGAGCCGTGAGCATGACACCGCTCCGGCCTCCTCGTTCTAGCCGCACCGACTCTCGTTCACCGCTCGCAAGATGTATTTCAACCGGAGAGCCAAGAAGATCCACAGCGAGGGAGGTAAGCAGCACGAAGAAATGTGTTATTTAATCTTTGCACGACCCGGGTTCCGCCCGCCGCTTTCTGCTGTCACACATCACTGTGAAGTGAATCCCACTAACGGGCCTGTCCTTTTTTCTGCATACAGCGGCCTGTGTAGAAAATCGTGCGTATTTGATATGTGCTTGGCATAATAACAGGGAACCGTTTTATTCGGGACTGCGGCATCCACACGGAGGGACATGCCGGTGTTTATCCTCCAGCCTCGTTCATTTCTTGGCACCGGATGGGAATGCAAAGGGCAAGCAGACTGCAGGTGCATGCAGTCTGCTTCAGGTCTCATTTAGAATAGCCTGGCATCATTATGGAGGAGCCAAGTGATGGAATTTCTGATGACCTCAATAGTATTTATCTTCCACGGGTTAAATGTGTGACCTTATCAATAAATATTGACTGCCTTGTGTAAATATGACCTATGGCCTTGTTATGGTGTTATATAATTATTCTGTAACAGATTTGTGTTCCTCCTGTGCTGCATCATAGTGTCCGCGATTGACTCTCAGAAAAAAAGACAATGTATTAACCTGCTTTTGCTGTGATTGAAAGCGAAATATTAGCAATATAAGGTGACAAATGTTTACACCAAGCGCCTGCAGATCGGTCCAAGAACAGCCTATTACCTCGCCGACTTAAATACCACGTGATTCTCTAAAGCGCACTCCTTATCTCACCTTTACCTCACCCTTAAGGGCATCCACATCCACATCCACAGCGTGTTCAGTTTTAAAGTGCTTCACACGCTTGTGTTGAATAAAGGGATGTTTCAGTCTGTTGCTCACGCGTGAATCTGCCTCATGCAACAGGACGCATTGAACTCCCGTTCATGCAAGAACCTGCACTGTCTCAGTCTTTAGCTGGAAAATGTCCTCATCAGCTAACAAGCTGGCCAGAAGGTGAGGATGCTGAAACAACCTGCTGCATCAGATGATTTCGCACATGGCAAGCAGACACTGGATTGGATTGTCCTGGAAAAGAAGAGCACGTGTTCGCCTCATCCAGTGGCTTTTTATAGTGACCGGCACATATTGTCAGGCTGCTCTGCTGTTGTGTGTGTATCTGTGTGTGAGTGTGGATGCATGCCTCTTGCAGCTTCCAGAAATAGAAAGCAGGGTAAATTGTAAGCGCCAACTGGGCCATACTATCAGGCCAGAAGTTCCACATATTTATTTGTTGTTTAAAAAAAATGCATTTCCACTTTTTACAAGCAGAAGGTCAAATGGTTAAGAAAGTGACATTGTTCCTGTTTTGTAGATCCCTCCCACCCATTTATTATTTGTATATATAAATATGTTTTAAACTGAATATCAGGTGGTCTCATGATGAATTTGTTACCTTATTTACACTGTGATTTTCAGATATAATCCTGCAGCTCTTTTTGGTTTCGTGGGGTCTAAAAGTTGCTTTAAAGCTTTTATACTTTAAGCACAGGATGGTAGTCTAGTCAACGTCTGCATGTTTCCGCCTGGGTTCCTCACGGTGCTTTTACTGTAATCTCTTGAAGCATGACCGCTTGATTCTTTGCTCCAATTAGCGAGCTGCCACATGCCTGGCAATGACGTCTGCAGCTGCCAGTCTGTCACATTTATTTACACACATTTGCAAAGAGAGTTATAGTTTTAACTGTTTGTATTTAAGAGGAGCCTTAGAAATATAAAGCATGTGTGCGGTAGTGAATGCTGAGTAAAAGCATTCTGCTCCATTTGAATATCAGTGTAAGGCCACATTTTCTACTAGTGTTGATGTGCTTTTCTTGATGTGAGTCATGCAGCTCAGCCAACTGTCAACAATACATCTGTTTAGGGAAGATAATGACTGGTTGTCATGGCTGCCAAGCTACCTAAGATACCATTTAGGAGATAACAGGGAGGCCCAGTAAGCTGCTGAAACAAGGCATTTACATGAAGTAGCCAGGAGGAGGCACTCCTGGGCAAGCTATGAGGGGTTTGGTCAAAGCGATTTCTGAGCAGCTGTTCAGGCTTACATCCATCATATGCTGGCATGAGTCTCATCTCAGCTGTTGATGCTTCCTGTGAAAGGCACATAACAAACAAATCATCTGGGTAGTCACTGACACATGGATGTGCTGTGTGAGGTACAGTCTGTGTGTACTGACTTGTTGTCTTGTGTGTGTTGTCTTCTCTCGCCGCGGCCTCTCTCTCTTGGCGTCCACAGAGCAGTTAGTGTTGACCACCATTAGGCAGGAGTCTCCTGAGCTGCAGGACCCAGGCCAGGGCGCCGGTGCTACCATGCGTGCCCGCCTCGCAGACAGGTTTGACAAAAGTGAGTTTGCTCGAATTAGACTGGATGATGCCTCCATCTGTGTCCGGAGTCCCAAGGTGCATGTGCCAACAGCTAGGGGCAGGCGTGTCTCAACCCCCGGCCCTCAAGAGCTACAACATTTACTCACATTAGAATCTCAGGGTCTTTGCAGAAAAGGTTATGACACGTTATCACTGTTGTGGGCTGATCATCTGTAGCTCCTTGGGGCCTGGAGTGCGATGAATGCTGAACAGGACCCTCTCACTGCATGTGCTCGTAGATATTGGTGGCATACCTGTAGCAGTTCATGCTGGTGAAGACAAAGCTATATGGGGTTTTTAAGCAAGTGCATCTGCATGCTGTAGAACTCAGCACATGCACGCATAGAACTCTGCCTGAACAGAGCATGTACAAGAACACTGCTGCATGCATGTAGGTACGACTCTGGGTATAGAGAGGGGCATGGGAGTAGCTGCATGTTGATGGGTCCTTTTTATGTTTTCTGGCTTTAAAAGATTTACTTTCACCTGTTTGTGTGTGTGTGTGTCCATAATGCAGTATCAGTGTGTGTGTGTGCATTTGCATACATTAGTTTAAGGTGTATGAGCGTGTTGCAATCGCACCTGTGGGATTATTAGGTTATGGATGAGCAGCAGGTGAAGTTGCAGAGCAGACACAGAGGGGATTATCACGCTTGCTCACTTGGGCCGTAAGAGGCTTGCTCGCCTTACTTCCTACTCTGTCAGAGTGGCCAATGGACCCACTGGGAATGATAGACGCCAGGTCTCCCGAGACCTGCAGATAGGGCGTGCAGGACACCTAAGAGAGCATCGACAGCCATGGGACGCAGGGGTCGCCTAGGCAGACGGCGCTCTGTCGGTAATGCTTTCCTGACTACACCGCCACTTTATTGTTGGCTGGATTCAAAGCATGTAGGCAAAGATGTGGGGTTTTTGGGGTGTTTTTTTTTTTGTTGCCGAACTTCATTAACGTTAAATGGGGAGGGGGGAGTTGGTGTTTAGCTCAAGAACACTTTGACAGGCCTTCTTGCTGTAGAGGATGACAAATGGAGGTTTTGCTGTTAAGGGATGAGCTCAGACACTTTCCTGCCATTTTTTGACGCAAGGATACCAAACACAAAAATAGAGTACTTTCATTTGCATTGTACATTCAGATAGTTTTTCAGATAATGAAAACATCGAATGAGCCAGAGGATCTGCCCCAAGTGTGGCTTGTTTGGAGTGGAAGCTCTTCGCCAACCGAGGATAATTGTATTCTGCTATAACTGCTGTTAATTAGTAGCTATTATCTTTTTGGCTAATTTCATTTCTGAGCTGAGAATTGTGTCTGCACCAGGCATGATTGGATTAAATGCCCAAGCATCTCTGAAGCTACATTCGTGCCATTTCAAACCCTATTCTGACAGGCAGTGAGGGACACCGCTTGACAGTGGCGGACTTGAGTGAAAGCTGGGGCGCAGCACCGGGGCGGAGTGTCTGGTGAAATATGCTCTGCCATACTGGAAAATGTTGATGAATTATGCAGCTCGCATCTATGCATTATTTATAGCCTGGCCAGCTTTTTAAACTGTGAAATTTTGGCACGCGGCCAGATCAGATTGGGTTCAACACAAACCCACAACAAATTAACACTGTGTATTAAGATATTATGAAGCTTATGATAAGTAATATGCTTTGTTTTCCCATCTGAGGCCATTTGCAAATGCTGAAACGTCACATTTTGCCTGCTAGCTGTGCTAAATGTGTTTGGCTTAATCGCCTTCTCATGACACATGTATTCTCAGCAGAGAGGTGCGTAAAAGATTATCAAGCATGGTTGCATAATGGATGTACGTTTTCCTCAGAGGGTATGATTGCTTTGAGGAAAGGAGACGTGTTTTTGTTTAAGACTCACCAACAGAATGGGTAGCTAGTAGCATCCTGCAAGCAGAGTAAGAGATCAGCGTGTTAATTGAATTGGGATCAGTCTAGTCTTACCTGTTGTGGCTGCAGGTCATCAGACCTGTGCTACCTGTGTGTCTGTCTTGGGCGCTTCACGTGTAATTGACCTGGCTGCTCTCTGAATGGGGTTTGCTGCTGAGTCATCGCTGGCCTGTTCGGTAATGAGTTACGGAGGTGGTGGCATTTCTGCTCCATCAGAGATGAGTTACTGAGGCATTAATCTCCTCAGAAATGAATTATAGCTCAAGTGGGTTGCTGAAAAAGCCATTATTGATCTCCTTGGAAAGGTGTCTACAGGGGTTTTAAAAAGTGAAGTGGAAGGATGAGGTTTGTTCAATAAAAATGTCTGCCCGTATAGAAATGACCAAAAAAAGGCTGAGAACATCAGAGGTGCTTGATGGCATTATAGTTGGCATACATTGCCGTTTATTACCTTTACCTTTGAATGTTCCTTGATCACTTCCTCGCAGCTCTTTACTATCTCAGTTGACCTTGTTGCAGTTTGCACTGTGGAGAGCTGAGCTGTGATTGGGACTTAAATCTCCGTGTGGTCCAGAGGTAATAGCTAATGGAGATATAGAGATAAGAGGCTGTTCATTTTCTGTGGGCTTGGTTAGACTTTGACCCTTCCTCTGTGTCATGTGCGGACACGTCGCGGGCTTGTGTGGAGCGGTTGGAGTGCGTAAACTCTTGAAATGTTGAGCAGTTTTGAGGTAAAAAGCAGAAAACACGAAAAACTCACAAATATAATACCACGGAAATACGTTGGGTTCACATAACTCCCTGGTAAACTATTAAATAGGTGTAGCCGTTTCCTGTAAGCACACGTAATCTGATGTCTCTTTCAGTGGAAAAAGTCTGATGGGCCAACAGATTTGATCGAGTAAGCCTGGCTCACTTACTTCTGGGTAATTTTACAGTTTATTGTTTACTTTAGAGCCGCAAGCTTGAGTGGAATATAATAGTATTAAACTGTTTGGTTATTGATGAGGGGAGAAGATGACTCGTCTATCGTTGGGGTTCGGTAGTGCTGCAGAAATAGAGTTTCAGGACTGTGGAAATTCAATCTTGCAATTAGCCTGCTGTTGTTTTCACGTACAGATTCACTGACAGAGAGTACACAGATCCCAACAAACTCAGAGCTTTGTGATGCATATGATTTCATTATGCGTTATATTTGCAGCAGCTTTTTGGGAATAGTATTACAATGACACGAGTGCGTACATTTGGCCTATTATACATTGCAATTTTGGACATGCAGAAACACAAACGACTATACAATCTATACAACCTGCAGGAAGTGACTGTTGCTGCTGTTGCAGAGGCATCACAGTGGAGGGAAGCAACACGAAGTGATCTGATGGATAGCTCCAGCTTCACGGATGTTATTTGACCCATCTGGTAAAGTGCCACTAGACCTTAAGGCGATATCAGGCTTCTGGCCCTTTAAAGACGAAACCCCGGCTTTGCCCCTCCGCAGCACTGAAGGAGCTCCATATGGCTTCCTCTCCTTGTCTGAGCTGGTAACAGCGAGCGGCTCGATACCACACCGGAGGGAGGAGATCGTCCAAAAAAGAGACTGATAAAGGCTTCAAGAGGCGGCAGGTGGCCAGATGACACGGCGGCGGAGCTTCTCGGGCCAGTATCTTTCAGCACCGGGGCCGGGAGTTTCCTGCTCAGCAGAGCCGAAGGAGGGCAGAGGGAGGACGGGCGTGCTGCTGCATCTGTCCTCGCCCAGGTTCGCCGTTGTTCCAGCTGAGTAAACTGTGGCGTCCCGACCTGTTTGCGTGTCCGTCACTCCCCTAACGGCTCCACAGAACCGCACTTGCTCCGCGTTAATGCGCACGCTTGATGATGAAAAACTGCCCGGCTCCCGGAGCTCATGCGGGGGTGAATGAGCGGAGATCACGACGCTTTAAAATGGTTGGAGACGACAAAGCCGGGAGGGCGGGCGGGGAAGCAGCGAGTCTGCAGGAGGAAAAGCGTGGTGCATCCTACTCTGCCACTTTTTTTTTTCTTTTTTTGGATAATTTGTGCTTAATGATGGTCGCGATGCGCGAGGAGGTTTCTCAGTTTTACATTTGAGCAAGTTGAAGTGCTGATTTAAAAAAAAAAAACAACAAAAAACCAAACCGACCCGGTGTGTTTGTTCGCCATTGTGCATCCCTCAGCACATCCATTATACGCGGGGGGTCCCGTGGGCGTCGGGAAACGCGCGTGTGTGCATTGACGGTACCTGAAAGACAAGAGGGGGGTGTTTATAACGGGAAACGTCATTGAATCAACCCCGCCGGCTTCAGCATACATCAGCATACAGTAGCCTCTAGTACTAATTAGTCGCCCTCGCTTTTGAACCTAAACCACGTCTCCAGTCTCTGTCTCTGTCTCTCTCGCTCGCTCTCTCTCCCCTTTCCCTCCCTATCTCTCTTTCTCTCTCTCTCTCTCTCTCTCTGCCTCTCATTCTCTCTGGCACTCACTCAGCCTCGCCTCTCTCCCATCAATCCAACGGTGCAGGACCTGCTTGCTCGTCCGCCGGTTACCGCAAGGCAGATGATGAGATGTCCGGGACCACTTCCCATGCGGATCCCGTAGACGCCTCGGCGCGGACGGTGCTCCTCAACCGGCCTCAGAATACCAAGTTCTGCGACAACCATGTCAGGTAGGCGTCACTCCCGAGCTTTTAACTTTTGCTACAAAGCATGCCTTGCGTGCCCTGTGGTTTTACGCACTGCTTTTTTTTTATATATAGAGGAATAGAGGACTGTCCTTCCTGATGAGCTGTCAGCAGAGAGAGAGAGAGAGAGGCAGGAGGATTTTACCCAAAATAATTAAAGACTTTTTTTTGTTGCTGTAAAAAAAAAGCACTTTAGACCGTTGCACACCTCAAAAGTCGGTCAGACTGACTTTTGTGCAGATTTTTAATTGTTTGTTTGCACTCATTATCTTATTATTGCTGACCCATCTTTAGTACCCTACATTTTTTTTGCATGTACCATTTCAAGTCAAAGCACACACCAAAGTGTAGATATCTGGTGTCGTACTAAAGGACACCATTTGCTCACAGGGGCTTTAGACCAACATTGTCAGGGTGAAGTCCCCTCTCTTCTTCTGCAGAGTAGTCTTTGGACCAGTGAGACTTAGTTTATTGTCCTCTTGTAATAGCTCTCTTTGTTTTAGTTTTGATGAAATCACACTGAATGTTTTACTTTTTTAGAATACTATTAGGGGTGGACGTCTATTGACAAGCCAGTTTAATAACTCACCTATTAAAAAGCTTGTTTGTATCTCTGCAGCAGTCTAAAGGCTGAACATATGTCCACTGCCTATAGGACGCAGGAGGATCTCAGTGGAAAAAGATTTAATCAGTATATGTCCTCATGAATAATTTTGGATGTTAAGCAAAATAAAGTTACGTGTTAGAAAGAAAATTTAGAAGAAGGTTTCTTTTTCTGTTCCACTGTTGTCACAGTGTCTACTGTGCTTGTGTTGATTGGATTTCACTGAGGATCAAAGCTGTCCACTCTTATCTCTCATGACTCAGTCAAAGATCGTAGCTGTGGGGACTACAAAGATTCACCTAATGTGCTGGCGTGTTTTGGTGGTCCCCGGTGCTTCTGCAGCCAACATATGTAATAATCTGTTGTAAGTAAGGTTCACGGGCCGAGCCAAACAGCATGTGCTGCGACAAAGAGTCTCTTTTATCAATCTCTTATTGTCCCAGCTGTCATTAGAATACTTTACGGGCTCAGCTGTAGTAATAAATAGAAACTCAGTCAAGTCTGATTCAGGCAGACGCCAGTGAAATTTGGCTCTTGTTGCTGTTTGCATGTTGTAACTGAGGCCAGTGCCATGAGGAGACCAGGGTTCGCGGTCTGTGAGCGAAAGGCTCGACGCTGCGCAGCGAGCATTCAGTGGGCTTGCCGTCATTGTCGGGAGATTCAGTTCCACTTTTAAAAAGAGCCTAATTCAGCTCTACAAAGAAGATTAAGGTGGTTGCTCCCTTGCTCCTCTGATTGGATCATGCATGGCGTGTTGCCCCCACTGCATGGTGATTGGAGAGGCGGGAGCACTCTGGCTCCAGAGGCATGGCCTTTGATGTCTCCGTGTTCCTGTAAATCTTCAGTTTGTGTTTTAAAAGTTCAATAGCACTATTGATTTTTTTTTACGGGGGCGGAGATTAAAGCCTTGCAGCTTTTATCTGTATACTCAACTCACCTCTTCTCCAATTTCCCAGATCCATCACTTCCTTTTTTTTAAATGTAGGTGTTGTTGTTTTCATAGCGCATTGCCATTAAGCACAAAGTACCATGTTCATAACTCATGTTCTTCCCATTATATCAATGACTCTTCTCCGACCTCAGCCCAGTTCTTAATGCATGAAGAACTCAGTCTGTTTTTTATAAAAACATGTCAAAGCCACACAACTGCAGGAGAGCATCACCCCTGCAGCTGACAGCTGTTAACCCCACCAGCAAGTTGGACATTTATGCTATAAAAAAAATAACACCAGCAGAAGTTTTGGGCTGTTTTCTCTCTTTTTTTTCCTTTTTTTTTAGCTAAAGCACTGGAAGCCGGGGTCTTGCTCTTTGTGGCATCCAGTATCACTTGTCTGTGGTTAGATTGAGGCTACCTTATCTGCTCGATCATCGGTGTAGCTTCATTGACTCTGACGTAACCAGAGCATCTGGGTCAGACTCAAGTTCTGAATATGTCACACAAATAGGTTTTCATATTATAAAATCAAAGTTGTTTTAGCGCAGGTTCAGAAACAGTCACGTACACTGGGCATGTGAGTCACAGTGAAAACAGAAAGCAGACAGTTGGTTGCTTGTACACAAAACTGCAGGAGAAGAACTAGAGTGCCAACAAGACTTCTTTACTTGGATCGACCATCAGGTGGTACTGTTACTGAAAGTGTCAATATGGTTGTCATGGCAGCAGGGGAAAAAAAGTAATTGCAAAGCAAGTATGGCGACATTTTTAAGAGAGGTACTGGGGGGCGTTATCCATCGCCAAAGGATTGTAGGGCAGTGGAAAAAGGAGTACCCACATGAAAAGGATCACATGTGGGCTTAGCTAGATATGTTTTGACTTAATTATGGTGATGGATAGAATCCAATTAAAAAGCGACTGTAGGTGTTTGCATCATAGCATGCATCCAAAAAGTCTCCATTTCTGTCCAAACTAAGACGCAGTTTTAATTTTGTTTAAGTTAAAACTGGATAAACAGGATTTCCAAATGTCTCTACTACCCTTTTGGGTGTTTTAGAAGTTGCAAAACACTACAAAAGTTACACAAAAATGCATTAGTGTGGCTGTACCCGGAGGACAGTGTGTAACAGTGTGACTGAAAAGCATCTGTTGGGCTTCTGTCTTTTTGTTTTTTCGTTTGTGTGTAACATCCCGGCCTTTATCGCTCTGTGTCTGAGTGTAAGGCAGATGGCGAAAGCAGTTTTGGGTTCATCTCCAAGGAGATTCTGAACTGTGATAGAGGAGTGTGTTTTGCCATTTGCTGCATGCAATCTATGCACTCACGCACGCTAACGCACACTGTCCATTATGCAGTCGGAAGCGGAGGCTCTTACTGTTCACTCAGGCTGCACGGGGGAAAAAAGAAAACAAAACGAAAACAAGGCAGGCCTTGACTTGAAGGCTGACTTCTTATTTTTAGCTCATCTAAAAGCTCTTACTGTAGCTCCTGGCTATAACAACGCTAATCGATACAGCTGTCTGATCAATACAGATGACTGACAAAAAGGTTGCCAAGGCTTCTTTGCGCTGTTTTGGGATATTTTGGGGTCTAAATTTAGTGTTGGATTAAAAGTCTTGGCCTATTTATAGAGAGGGTTGTGTGTTTGCAGGACGTAATGGCTCTGTTTTGCACTCTCTGAGCACAATTTAGTGTTTGTAAGAGATTTTCAAGTGCTGCAATATTAAAACCCAAATGACTTCTTTGTTATTCAGCCTTTAAGGTAATGCTACTCAAGCATTCCCCGAGTGAGGAAAAAAAAAATCATTAGCTCACAATTTATGCATGAAGTCCCACCGTTGCTAAAGCTTTACCTGACTTTTCCGGCATCTCTTTGAACGTAAACAACATCTAATCTCTCTTTCTCTTTTTGTCTTTCTTTTGTTCTCACTGTCTTCTTCTACAGCACCACAAAGTATGGGATTCTCACCTTTCTGCCCCGCTTTCTGTACGAGCAGATCAGACGTGCTGCCAATGCCTTCTTCCTGTTCATCGCACTCATGCAGGTAAACCCCAGCAGCTGCCGGCGCTGTTTGCTCAGCGAACTGTTTGTTTGATTTCTGCACTCAGCCCAGCCTTTAGATGCTCCGTCCTCCGCATCCCATGTCAGAGTGTGCAAAAGCCCACCTTTAAGGGAAATACAGTGTTATGAAATGGCATTTCTTCTCTTTGCGATCAGCTCTATCAGCATCAATTTCTCTCTTTCTCCTTCATTAGCAAATCCCTGATGTGTCACCGACCGGTCGCTACACCACGCTCGTCCCGCTTATCTTCATTCTCACAGTGGCCGGGATCAAAGAGATCATAGAGGACTATGTGAGTATCATCATAGCGTGGGTAGAAGCCAGCTTTTAACTCATTCATAAAGTGGAAAAGTGATGCATTGTGGGGCTAACTTAATCGTCATCATCATCTCGCCACAGAAAAGGCACAAAGCAGACAACACGGTCAACAAGAAGAAGACAACAGGTATCACGCGTGTGCTTGTTAATGGGCTTTCTGTTTTTCATGAGAGTGCTCGTGTGTGTGTGTATTTGCGTGGGCTTTGTTTTCCTTTCATGTCAGGGTGAATGGCTGTTGTCTATCAGTCATTATAGCGCAGGCCGCCGTGCCCCAGACAAAAGTTTAGTGGCTATGAATACTGCATGAGAGCTGCTCTATAGGCTGACTGATGGCTGTGTTGTCCTTGTCTCTCAGTGCTGCGGAGCGGAGCCTGGCAGACATTTATCTGGAAACAGGTATCGTCACATTCTTCGACTCTCGTGCTCTGACTTATCTCTCTTCTTGCTGTTTCACAACACCGATTAGTCTGTTTCATTGCCACGAGCGATGTCAAATAATGTTGAAAGAAGTATAAGAAACTCTCTTACTGTACTGAGTGTATTTTAGGTAAATTGTAGAAAAGCATGCAAAAGAAACAAAAAGTGAACACTTCGGAATGAAATACTTCAAAGCAAGAGCAGTAACCCTCATGAGATGATAAAAAATAACAGTTAGTACATCTGATTATGCCCTTTAGAGCTAAGAGATGGCTTTTAATGTGGACTTATTCCACCTTTTCCCACACCTGTCCTTTATTTGTTCAATAGACTGTCGTATGTGTACTTTGGATTCTTGACAGGCAAAACATGCTTGTCCAATTAGTAGTCATGTTTTATGATCAGATAACAAGCGCATCTAATTGTTCTTCAGGGGATTAATTTGTCCAGTATTTCAAACAGGCACATCTTTTTTGTCGAATAGTTGCATTTTCTCCGGTGGTTTGCAGTTCATTGAACCGAGTGAGTGTATAACCTGCTCACACAAAGCTTTTTCCTTCCAGTCTTTTTTGTCATTTCTGCAGGGTTGTGAATGTTCTTAGCGGACATGCCCATTAACTGATTCCAGCTGTGCACAGTCTTTCTCCAACAGGTCAAGTCAAATCAAATTTGAGCCCTCGTTATGCGGATGACAGACGTCTACAGCAGAAATTAAGCCCCATTGTTTCACAGTGACACGACAGGTGCAGGAATTTGATTCAGTTGCCCTTCAAACTCATTAATGTCTGCGGCTAAATAACTTTTCAGCAATTTTGGGTTCGCTAGATCCTAAAATCTGTTTTTGGAAGAGTTTTTGCTTTTCTTTCTATTAATTAAAGTCCGAGGGATTCTTTAAAAAAGTCGCCCTTGCCCTTCATACATGATTATAATAAGATGCAGGATCAGTATAGTAGTTTTTTTTGATTGTGTAAGAATTGGCACTGTCACAGTTTACATCCTACCCAAGATTGTCACATTTCTTGAAGTGAAGCTTACCTCCCCCCTTCCTGTGTACTTGGAAAACAAGTTTCCGGCCGCTGATCCGAGGGGAACCGACAGCCTGAAACACTTGTGTAGTTTCTGCAGTGCCTGATGTAGCAAACTGGCAGTGTTTTAGCATGACTGTCTACAATGATAAAGTCAGCTCCACATGCTTTGCTCTGACCTTGGTTCTCTGAAGTTATCATGCATTCCTTTTTTTGGAATTGGGTCATTTGGGGAAACGTCTCAGCTACACGAGGACTTTCTTTAGGAATTGTAATGTGTATATATACTTTTAAATCAGCTGCAGAATTTCCTGGAACACTTCACAAGACAAAAGTGTTCCTTCTCTTTTCTTCTGTCTTGTTCATGAATCGCATAAAACTTCAAACTCTTCTTTTTTTTATTTGGCTGCATCCTCTGCTGGTCACATATTAACCTGCCCATTGTTTCCTCTCTGTCTTCATCTCTTACCCCTCCTGTTCTCTGTTACCCTCTGCCTCAACACCCCTCTTCTTCCCTGCCTCATGCTGTTGCACTGCTGCGTCCTGGCCACAAGGTGGCAGTAGGAGATATAGTGAAGGTGACTAATGGCCAGCACCTCCCAGCTGACATGGTTATAGTGTCCTCCAGGTCAGAGTCCTGTGTCTCTCTGTCTGTGTGAGCATGCTGCATGTACCTCATTAATATATTCTAAACATCTGTTAAGCTGCTTTTAAGGGCTGCTGCTAATGTTTATTTTTATTTGTGGTTAATTTATTATTTTTGTTAAATAGATAAAAATAATAATCAGTCATTTTTACCTTAATTACTTCCTAAATATTTTGCTTATTATTTATCAACTTTAAATTTAAAATATTATAATTACTTTTCTATTTACAAATCTTTGCAGGAAATGTTTAATGTTCAGAAATAACAATTTATGATTTTCTGTACATTGTTTTTTTTTTAATCTTTATAGTGTTTTTAATCCAAACCTGCCTTCTTCTCTGCAGTGAACCACAGGCCATGTGTTACATTGAGACCTCTAACCTGGACGGAGAAACCAACCTGAAGATCAGACAGGTGGGTTGTCTGTCTGTTGTTCGTACGTCTCGTGGATGTGACATCTCTTCAAATGTCCCTCATTTTGCCCCAAAGGATGACTTGAAAATCGACTGATTAAAGGCAAAAACAAAGCAAATTTGTAATTTTAGCTTAAGAATTTTGTACAAAGTCCAGTAGTGCAGTTGCTTTGTCATATTTTGCCTGGTTAAACTGTTGCCTCAGTAAGCGCTCCTTGACTTTACTTGTCATGCCTTTGCTTTCCAGGGTCTCCCACTCACAGCCGGGTTTCAGACCCTGGAGGATTTGATGGCACTGTCCGGTCGTCTGGAGTGCGAAGGCCCCAACAGACACCTGTATGACTTCACTGGCACACTACGGCTGGAAAACCAGAAGTGAGAGACACATTTTTTTTCCTCGCCACTTAGGTTTGAGCTCTAGCAAATGCTCTGTCAGAATTAGGTGCTAAAATCTGTTTTGTTTTAAACTTGCGCAGCACTGGTTCCTCACGGAAGACATGCAGCGATTCGCATTTTTTGTGGATTAAAAAAACAATTAGGAAGTAAAAATTGAGAAGCAACTTAAAAGTAGAAAAATTAATTGTATAAGCTGCAGAAATCTACATTTATTTACCTGATTTGGGGCTAAAAACCTCTCTTTCATTCAGTCCAGTCCCTCTGGGTCCAGACCAGGTGCTGCTGCGTGGTGCCCAGCTCAGGAACACGCAATGGGTTGTGGGAATTGTTGTCTACACTGGCCATGACTCCAAACTGATGCAGGTAAATCCTCTGCCGTGTTCTAAGTCAGTAAACTGTGAATAAGCATGAAAAATCCGGCATTTGAAGCCAAATTTCAAACTGTTTATTAATTAGGATCTCTTCGTCATCCCTGCCTGGGCGAGTTTAGAGCTTTCAGTTAACCGTGACACATTCTTAACCGGGACTGCATCCAGACATTGAGTAACTAATCTTCAGCTACAGTCTTTGGATTGCTTGTGCATTCTGCTAAAAATGGATGAAAATCAGTCGTCTGAATTATGCATTTCTGTTACTGTTTGTGCACAATAATTAATTGAGTAAAACGTAGCTCCTAACAAAAGCCTTTCCAACTCCTAGAACTCCACCAAGGCGCCACTGAAGCGCTCTAATGTGGAGCGGGTGACCAACATGCAGATCCTGGTTCTGTTTGGCATCCTGCTGGTCATGGCACTGGTCAGCTCTGTGGGCGCAGCCATCTGGAACAGAGAACACACAGACGAAGCCTGCTGGTACCTGTCCCGGGCCGGTGAGACCATAACACGTCAAGATTGCTTAAGTCTCATTATATTAATGGCGTGTTTGTGTAAATCTGAGTTATTACATGAAGGAATTTTGTCTGCGACTTCAGGCGACATCTCCCTGAACTTTGCATATAACCTACTGACGTTCATCATCCTGTACAATAACCTGATCCCCATCAGCCTGCTGGTCACTCTGGAGGTGGTGAAGTTCACACAGGCTCTCTTCATTAACTGGGTATGACCCGTGCATCATTTTTAATGTGTGCTTATAAACTACAACTGGTCGATTACACACTTACTTCGAGTGTGTTTTTGCTCTTGTCCTCAGGATGTGGAGATGTACTACACGGAAACGGACACGCCAGCCATGGCGCGAACGTCTAATCTTAATGAGGAACTGGGCCAGGTCGGTTCCTCGCCCTCTTCGTAATGAGCTGCTATAAAACATCCTGCTTTTGTTCTCGTTACTCACCGTCTGTCTTTTTCTAGGTCAAGTATCTGTTTTCCGACAAGACTGGAACTCTGACCTGTAACATCATGCACTTTAAGAAGTGTACCATAGCCGGGATAACGTATGGGTCAGTTATCGCATCTGTAAATAAAGTCTCACCTCTTTTTCTCTCAGATCGTCTTACTGATATTTCCTTATCGGCCTGTGTTAGATGAACTTAATCAGCATTAGCTGCTGCTCAGTTGATTAATCTCGTGCATGCTTAATTAGATGAACTAATCAAATTCATCAACTGATTTCAAACTAATTCCTTTTGCATTTCCACCGCATTCATTACTGCAGCCACTTCCCTGATCTTGACTGTGAGCGTTCAATGGACGACTTCAGGTTAGTGACCACCTCCCCCTCAACATCAGCCTTTCCCTTTTTAGTATTCTTTTCTTCATTTTCTGCGTTGCACTCTTTCCTAAATGTTTACATGCTTTTATCAGAAAATTATGTCTTGTAGCCTGCAAAGACCCCACACCCCAACACACACACACACACAAAATAAATAAAATAAATTTGGATTCTTTTTTTTTGTCTTTTAGTAATCTGCCATCCAGCAGCCACAACTCCACAGAGTTTGACGACCCAACTCTGATTCAGAACATCGAGAAGGACCATGTGAGGCTTTTCTCTTTCTTTCTTTGAAGCCAGCTGTCTTGGAGGCTGTTGCTAATAACCACGTTCACTCTGTTTGCTCGCGGGCGTTCAGCCTACATCACCTCAGATCTGCGAGTTCTTGACGATGATGGCGGTGTGCCACACGGTGGTTCCAGAGAGGGAGGACGACCAGATCATCTACCAGGCCTCGTCCCCTGACGAAGGAGCACTGGTCAAAGGAGCCAAAGGGCTGGGCTTTGTCTTCACTGCCAGGACCCCACATTCAGTCATCATTGAAGCTGTAAGTGTGTAACCGTCTCTGGAGTCGGAGCTACTTTTTGGACAGAAACTGACATTTTTTTGTGGGTTTCAGATGGGGGAAGAGAAGAGCTATGAGCTACTGAATGTGCTGGAGTTTTCCAGGTAAGCTTGAAGTTGATGTTTTTCTTAACCAGTGATATAAGACTGCTTTGGGTTGAGACTAAACTAAATTGTCTTTACAGTAACCGTAAACGGATGTCTGTGGTGGTCAGGACACCCAATGGGAAGCTCCGGCTGTACTGCAAAGGAGCGGTATGTTTATCCCATTATCAGTAAATTCAGATGCTAATAAATGTAAAGTAATGGTTTTAATTTAATAGTTAATTCCTTTTTTTGTAGGATAATGTTATTTTTGAACGCCTGACTGAAGCGTCTCAGTACAAAGACTTAACAGTTGCTCATTTGGAACAGTTTGCTACTGAAGGTAAGAAGGTAGATTTTGTAGCTTTTGATTTTTAAGGCTTTTCCTCTGTAAGTCAGACTTAAGTCACAAATTTGTTGGCATTTGGTGGATGTCTTGCAGCTAACAGCAACTATTTCTGCTCAGTAACAAGGCTTTGACCAGCTTATCCTCCTTCCATCCACTCAGGCTTGAGGACACTGTGCTTTGCGTACGTGGACCTGGAGGAAGAAGTGTATCAGGAGTGGTTAAAGGAATATAATCGTGTCAGCACCATAATCAAAGACCGCGCTCAGAAACTTGAGGAGTGTTATGAGCTGCTGGAAAAGGTAAACACAACATCTCTTTGTCTAAAATTAAATGTGTTGGTGACCTATTGGTTCGTTCAAACTACCTGCACCTACATTTGTGGTCAGAAGTTTACATCCATTCGTCATTGGCATGAACTGTTTTTCTTTTTGAGGGTGGAATAATTGTACAGCATACAACTTTAATGATCGTAAAATACAAGAATACAACAACAACTGTACCAACCTGATTGTAGATAGAGATGCAGGTTTTAATCAAACAAAATTAAATGAAATCTAAACATAATATGTGTGTCTGTGTGTATATACACACGATTTTTGTCCCAGTCCAGCCCTGCCAGTAATACTTGGTTAAATGTCTCAGCTAATTGCACCTTGACCAGATGCTTTTGGTAGCCATCATAAGCTTCTTCAGCTTCTGGCTGAATATTGGACCAGTCATCTTGGCAGAACTGGTAGGGTTAAAGTTGTGGCATTAAATACCTTGTAATTATGTACAATTGTCTGAACTGATGATCTTGGAATCCTCAGTTGATTAGAAATCGCTCCCAAAGATCTTCCAAGTTTATGTAAATGTACAGGTTCCTTGGATTTTCCCATTGTTTTGAGTATTGATCAGTCCAGTGAGTGCTGTCAAACAAAAAAATTTTATGCTGCCAAAGAGAAACTACCAGGTGCTGTCAGTCACTAATGAGAAGTTAATGGGCCTTGGTCTCGTCAAGTTAAAAGAAAGTCTAAAACCTTCAGCACCACTTATTCAAAGATTTAAGTTGGTGTATGTCTACTTCTGACCCTGTGTGGATCTGAGAAAATCCAAAATGAATTCAAAGTTATACACCCAGTTATTGTTTTTTAAAGTCATTAAAGATGTCCGGTGTACAGTCATTCCCCCCTGGAAAAACAACAGTTCAAAGTCATTAAAAGCCCCAGATTATCACGACATTCAAGCCCACGATGAGTGTGTAAACTTCAGACCACAGCTGTCTCTCAGTTATTCACCCTGCTGCATTTCCAAGGTATTTTTGTGTCTGGTTGGTAAGCATGGTTGTGGTTATCACTCTCCACAAATATGCTACACGTAAAGCTGGAGACTGATGAGCAATCCTGCCCAGAGCCTACAGATGGATGTTGGCGTGGTGGAGTGGTCAAAACAGCAGGCAGCAATGCAGGGCAGCAGCAGTGGTGCTGACATGTCAGAGGGAGAGATGACACATTTTGCAGCTTAAATAGACTGCTAATTTGGGAGGGGATGTTTGGTATATGACGTGAGGAGAGTGAGGCACGCTAGTCCGTATGACACAGTGCAGCTTGAAGAGTTGCTCGTCTGAACAAACTCTGAGGCTTTGATCCTTTTAGTTGCACCGTGGCTGAAAGATTGTAAGCAAAATATTTGGAAAAGGCTGAAAAACTGAGGTAAGCAAACATTAAACTGAAAAATACAGTCAGACTGAGGAGACATGGAAGTATTGATCTGATAAATGTACAGTGTGATGATTCACTCATGCAGAGAACGACATGCTGCTTGGTGGCCAGCAGGTGGCAGAGTGGCTCCATTTAGGGCCACACTTGGGACTGGAGATGGTGCCATTTCTTTAGGTATTCATTATGGGTTTCTTTTTTTTTTAATTTGGAAAACACAGTTGAAGTCACTTTTTAAGGCATTTAAAAAATAATCATGATTTAAATGCTAGTCTGTGCTCAAAGGTAGAACATAGTGAAACTGAATTGCTGTCTTGGTTTAAAAAAAAAAGGATAAATAAGAGGATATGGGGATTAACAGTAGAGCAGTGAATTGTTTGGTGGGGAAATCAAGGTTTTAAAGGAGAGAGGAAAGGTGAGAAAAGTAAGTGAAGAAATTATTAAAAAAAGAAAAGAAAGAAAGAGGAAGCAAGAGGAGGGGGTTAGGTTTGACTGGAAGACCACAAGGGTAATTACCTTCACCAGCATGCCAAAAGCCCCATAAAACTGGAGTCAACAACACATTAGTGTTAACTTGTGTGTCTGTGCATGTGTTTGTGTATGTCCGAGTGTGTCTAATGAGGGTACACGTGCATATAAATGCTGAACAAATTAAAGCAAGGGGGGGGGGTTATGTCTTGGCATGGAGAAACAGAGTTGGTACAGAAATCTAAAGTGAGCTGAACCGAATCCGCTGGCATCGCTCTCGTCCTCAAATTAGACGTGGATGATGCCGTCTGGGGAAAAGAGCCCTCACATCCACTCTGGTGACGTCTATTTCTGGCCTAAATGTGATTGTTTTTAAAACCTCGTTAAGTATTCTGTACTATGTTTTGTTCGCTCTCTTTTAGTCTAACTTTATTTATTTTTAACAGAATATGTCTGCATCTCTTTCACGCTCCTCTGCTCCTCTAACAGAACTTAATGCTGTTGGGTGCCACAGCCATCGAGGACCGTCTCCAAGCTGGCGTGCCAGAAACAATTGCCACTCTGATGAGGGCTGATATCAAGATCTGGGTCCTCACTGGAGACAAGCAGGAGACTGCCATCAATATAGGTGAGAGATGCTTAAATAACAACGTGAGGGTAAAATGTTGCTTTTAGCAAGTAAACTTGCTGCTGCAGTTTCATGTGCAACAGCGTAGCAAACTGTATGTATTGTGGAGTTAATGAAATCATGGCTGGAAGAATAGGAGGCATTATGCGGGCTGTGAGATGCCTGAGATGCCTCCATTCTCTAAGTGGAAAGTGCCAGCGACCAGTGTAGCCACCGTCTGGGGGACTGCGGTGACATGAGTGGGTTTAGTGTCTTGGCAGTCGCGGAGGAAGTTGGTGGCAGACGTCCAAAAAAACAATGACGGGAAAAGGAAAATGTGAGCGGACACTTGTCGCTCCAAGTTTAAAAACTGGGGCATCCTCAGAGATGGCACAGATCATCTTGTCAAAGTGTGTATGAGCGTTGATTTCCTGCAGGGAAATAAGGCTGGTCACAGGCTGATGGAGGAACTGTGTGTATGTGTGTGTGAGCCAGGATTGTGTTGAGTTTTTCACCTGTATTTTGGGTTTGAGAAAACTTAATCTCTTTCCCACCCCCCCCCCTCCTCCTCTACCCTCCACTGTTTCTGTTTCTCAGGTTACTCCTGTCGCCTGGTGACACACGGCATGTCCCTCATCATCGTCAATGAGGACTCGCTGGACGTGAGTAGGCCGGCCTCTTCCTCCTCCTTCGTGCCTCTGGATACTTTGTACAGTTGAGACTTTTTGTTGACTTTTAGGAGAGAGTGGGCTGTGTGGTGGGGGTCTTAAGAAGGTTACCGTGGGAACAAGGGTGTGGTCTGCAGCCAAGATCGGTGGGTGGGGCTCTTTGTGTGTTCACAGGTGCAGGTAATTAAAGTCTCTGGTGTCCTCTTTGGAGAAAGGGATGAAAAGAGACGAACACTGCGCTATCACTTCTTTGCCCCTCGGTCTCTTCCATAAGCGTTCACATACAGCGCTTTTAGTGCTCTTACAGTGGTCTCTCCTTCGTTTATCATTTCCTATTTCAAGCTAAATCCCAGAAGAATGAACAAAGCTGATGTGTTCAGTCACTTTATGATCCTTTTGCTATTTTGAATGAGATCTGAGACATTCCTTTACTCTCGATTAGATTTTCTAACCCCAGTTACGTGTTCTTTGCATTCGGCCTCCTTGTGTGACTGCCTCACCTAAGTGGCTTGATTGCTGTCATGTGTCCCTGTCTTTCAGACAGTCTCCCTGAGTCCCACGTGTGCGCTCGCACAAATATAATCACCGTTACTCGGTTTGTTTTCATGGAAGACATGGGAGATTATGACTCGTAAATTTCAAGTTTAAGCAGTCTATGTGTGCCCTTGTATTAGTTTATTTGTTTATAGGTGTGTAGTGTGTGTGGTAAACATTCATAAAGAGATCTCTGTGTTTACATTCATAATTTTCTAGCCTCATATAAGTCAGCGTGTCGATGGTGTGTTTCCTGAACTGTGAGTTTGTAGAGTAATTGGATTTGTCTCCAGCATGATCCCTCCATAATATGGTTTACCGGTCTGAATGGATTTTATTGTTGGTGACGATTATGAATTTAAGTGTAAAGCTGTGCACTTTTAATTGTTTTGGATTCTTGCATTATGCAGAATTGTAAAGGTCTGACTGGTAAACTTTACTCTGTCAAAATTAGCAAAGTGATGTCTGAAAGCTCTTAGATTTGGGGAACTGGTGGTCAGATAACATGCAGGCCACTTAGATGCTAAATCAATTGAATTCGATGGGGTAAGCATTTAACGTTAAGGTAATGAGGGTACTCTACACTGGGAATTGCCTATTAGGACACAAGGGTGAAAACTAATCTTAGCGCTGTAAGCGGATCAATCCTAAACTGGTTTGTAAAATATATTTTAGCAGACTGTCTCCCACGCTGATCGTGTACAGTTTCAAGCCTGATAGGTTTGTGGTACTCCATCTCAGAGAACTGAACTTTCACTTGGACTAAATGTAATTATCAAAAGGTTTTTTAGGGCTGGGAAAATTGGAAATTAGTGCAGTGATTTCTTAAAAAGTGCATTTATACATGGAAATATAGTATATAAAGGAAATAACAGAGTTTGTACAGTTCTAACAATCTTAAAAGTCAATATTTGGTATAACCACCTTAATTTTTCAACACAGTCTGAACTCTCTTACGCAGCTTTCTTGTAAATTATTTAAGTAATCTTCAGGAATAATTCTCCAGGCTTCTTGAAGGACATTCAAAGCTCTTCTTTGGATGTTGGCTGCTTTTTGTTCTGTTTTCTGTCAAGATGATCCCACACTGCTTTAATAATGCTGAGGTCTCTGCTCTGGGGAGGCCAATCTATGGCTACATACTGATGATGATTCAAACCAAAAAGCTTTAAAATTGGATTAATCACTCCGTAAGACAATTTGCATTTTAATGATCAAGGAACTGACCTCACAGCCCATTGTTCATTTAGTGGACTAGTTTCAGTTATTGTGCAAATGTACTGTTTATAAGATTGGGGAAACCTGCAGTCAGCTGAGACCGAAGAAGTCCAGATTAAGAGAATCAACCTTCTGGCACTCCATAAGACCCGTTGCAACTGATTTTCAGTGGAATTTTAAGCCCAACTTCCTCATAAAATTGCTCTACACAAATAATCAATAGACCGAGGTAGGCTCAGTATCATCTAAGGCAGGGGTCAGCAACCTTTCACACCCAAAGAGCCATTTGGACCCGGTTTCCACGCAAAAGAAAACACTGGGAGCCGCAAATACTTTTTGACATCTAAAATGAAGATAACACTGTATATATTGTTTTTTACCTTTATGCTTTTGTGTGAACAACTAAGGTGTGTTGCTTATGAAATCCATGAAGTGCTACAGAGAAAATTACATTTTATTTATGTAATTAACACATTGTGAACTCTTAAAGAAATATAACAAAAGGAAAGACACCCAGCTGAACTAAAATGATCCATGTAGCAAACAAAAACTGTTGTGAGTATACCGGCTTCCGTGAGTGTGACGCTTATTTTGAGCGATGAAAAAATAATAGAATATAATTGTATTTTTATATTTCAATATCACAATAATCTTCCAATTTAGAACTACAAGTTAAAAAAAGAACTAACATAAATAAAATACACTTCAGCTAAATACTTCCCAAACCACGCGGAGCCGCAGTATAAGGACTAAAGAGCCGCATGCGGCTCCGGAGCCGCAGGTTGCCGACCCCTGATCTAAGGTAAAGGTTCGTTTTATGTGGGGCAGCAGGTCAGAAAAGAAAACTTTGTATTCATACAGAAGTCAAATGAGAGTTAAATAAAATCATATTGCAGCTAAAACTAAGGAGAAAAAGTCTGATATAAACACGTAAACAGCCACTGGATCTTTTTCGGAGTAAAACCTGAAACATGGCAGTAGGGCTGCCACAAACGATTATTTTGATAGTCGACTAGTCACTGATTATTTTTGCGATTAGTCGACTAATCAGATCATGCATCCGTTGGACAAAAAACGTACAGCTTATTGCACCAGCAGCATCTGCTCTTATATAACTATCATTAGCTTACAGCTTTAAGTGTTTAAGATATGTGCTAACTAAAAATAAAGACAAGATGATAGTTTATTAAATTTTAATGAAATTTGCAGATTGTTTCGGTGAAGTTTAATAAACTCCTTGCTATCTAAAATATAACAGGACACCGGAGTATATTCTGGAACATCTCACACTTATGATAACCAGCTGTCTGCTTGACGTTTATTCAGCTGTGTAAAAACTATAACTTTAATCTCAGCCAAACCGATTTGCTCAGGAACAAATTAAATACTAAAAAAGCCAAACAATAACATTTTTAAGTTATCTAAGTGACTTATGTATGTTTAACCTGAGTAGCGAAAGACGGCGGTGGGTTTGAAAACGATTTGCCGGGAGTCCGGTGTTGTCACGGGCTGTAGTGAGCCTTGCCCCCGGCTAGCTATTGAGCTAGTAGTTAACAGGCGTCTCCGAAAATGTCGGAGCGCTTTTGAAAATATGTGGTGTCTTGATAAACTGACCAGATATTTGAGGTTTACACAGTTACATTCTCGCCTGAAAATATGTTAAACGTTTATTTTGTGACCCAGAAAGAATAATAACAGTAATATTAAAACTAACTAGCTGCCGCCATTGTTGGAAACTGAGCTGGGCTGCGCTATGAATTCTGGGACAGAGCTACTTCTTCTTCTTCTTCGGGGTTTAATGGCAGCTGGCATCCTTGTACATGCAGTGCTGCCATCTTCTGTTTCAGTCCGTTATTACACTCTTAAATCCTACTACTTATTCCTGCGTCTTTTGTGATCTTACAAAGCTTCAAACGACACGTCGACTATTAAATCAGTCGTCGACGATTTTGATAGTCGACGTAATCGTGACTAGTCGACTAATCGTGGCAGCCCTACATGGCAGGAAGTAATCCTTAATATGATTCAATGTGTAGTCATTTTATGTTTTTCTTTTGATAACAACTTAAAACAACTTAACAGGGAATCAGTCTTTCAGCTCCAAAGTTTGGCCTCCGTTCGCTTTAATGGGGACAATCCACCCTGCTGATGTGTCCTTGAGCAAGATTTCAAATGCTCACCAGCTCTGGGGAGGCTCTTCTGTAGTTTGTTCCAACTTTCTTGTGCAACAGGGTCAGGACAAAAGGCAGAATCTCACAAGTTGGAAAAAGAAAAAAGAAAAAGATACTGTTTTGATTCAGATGGACTTGTTTGTTGGTTGAACAAACACATTTCATTTGGCTGCAGGTCAAAAATGCAACTTACACATATAGGCAGGAAAAGTCACAGCTGCTGGCTGATGTGAAACATAAATGAAGCGCCACGCGTAGTGATATAAAATATGCCTTCAAGCTTGCGGTGTTTGCAGGACGGACGCACTTTAAAGTGGTTGTAAATGCAACGCAGCAAAAAAACAAAACAGGATGACATCCCTTTGTCATCGCTGTTTACTCATCCCGTGAACATCGAATTAATCTTCACATGTTTGCAAGAGGAGAAACATGCGAGTGCGTGTGCTGATGACAGTCATGCCTTCTTATCGGGACAACCTCAGAGAGCTCTGGTCGTGAATGATGCAGATGAAAGCACCGCCGTCTTCGGCGACACTTCTCTGACACTTAAAATAACTCAAAAGTGCGACTTGGACATGAGTGAACGCAGAAGCTGTGCCCCTTGTTCTCATTTTTTTTTTTTTAAAAAGTCTCACGTCTTTCACACCCTCTCTTATCCGTAGGCAGGATGATCTTTGCAGTGGATCTAGGCCAGCAGATGCGACACCCTCTCCTCTCCCCTTCTTCCGCACCGAGCCCCGTTCTCCGTTTCGTCTGCTTCGCGCTGCTGCCTCCACATCTGTCAGCACTCTCTCTTCGCACAGGATTTGACCACACACACTGTGTGATTTTGTAACAGCAAATATGTGTGTGTGTTTTAGACAGAGAGTCAAGAAGAGCGGCGAAATATGTGTCCATCTTTGCGCAAACATGAGAGTGTGTTTATTGTACTTTATGTATGATATAGACGATCTGGAAGCGACCGGAGGAGGAGACTTAGAAAAAAAAAGCGGGGGCGAGGAGTTTGGCTTGAGCCATGTGAGGGCGATGAGTGAGTGGTAACGCGATCTCCTTTTGGTGCTCCTCCTCATCAAAACAAACCCTGTGAGCAATGCCTCCTGGGTAAACGGTTTGCGAGCGCTGAAGCTGTGACAAGCGCCATCTGTCACCTTAAAATCACATGCCACACACACACACAGACTGACACACATCTTTGCCCTGGCTGTTTCTGTGCAGTCATTAGAGAAGTCTCGTTCTTATTATCTCCATACATCTGACTTTGAATCCACACACAAACACACACATGCTTTGCACAGTCTACCCAAGAAGCAGTGGCACATGTTGCCCTCATCACCTTGTTAGTCCTGAACATAAATTTCATCCAGCTTTCCCACAATCCCCAGGCCCTCGTCACACTGCCCGCAGTACAACTCCTAAACAAACAACGCCTGTCTTCTGCTCATTAATCATTTTTATGCACGCTTGCAAATGCAGACACGCACATTTTGTTGTGCCTCAACTTGCATTCTCTGTCGTTCTGACATTTTTTTAAAATGTTTTTTTTAAATTTTTTAAGGTTGTAGAAGTTTTTAAACAGCAGGCGCCTTTTGTTAAAGCCCAACATGTGTTCCCGTGTGTGTGCGTGTGTTTCCAGCTCCGGCAGCAGAGGATGTGGATGTTTGCACAGATGCACAATATGATAATTAAACGGTGTATTAAATCTTACCGGTGACAGACTGTGCACTGCAAAAACGAGCACATCCTTCTCCGCCTTCTTTTCACTCAGCGGCTCTCTGTGTTTGAGTTTTCCCCTGCGTCTGCTTCACACTCCTTGCCTTCTGTCTTTCCTTCTTTCTTTGTATTTTTTTTAAAAACTTCGTCTCTCTTTAGTTGCCTTTGTTTTGTATATTTTACACTCGAAGGACATTTATCATGACGGGGCGAGTGATTACGCCATCTTTGGAGTAGGTGGCCTGGAATGAATCAAAATTTCAAGCGTCCTCCTTGCGTTCATTTATATAAAGGGAGAGACGTGCACGTTTGATTCTGCGTGCGCTGTCTGCGGTGAAGTGTGCAATAAGGGAAGGCGACCTGCGATATCTCAAACCGCCTCTATGATCCTGCTCATTTTGCGATCCAAATATAACCTGATAAAATTCCATGCAGAAGGGCCTGTGAGCATGGTGTGCAAAGTGTGTGTGCATGGAGTGTGTGTGTGTGTTTAGAGGTTAGAGAGTGTCTGGTTTCTTCCAGACCAGATGCATATGAAAAATAAACATTTAGTTTGGAATCTAAAATGCTTGCTAATGAGATCTGTCATATTGCAAGTGGTGCAATCAAAGAATTACACTTTTTTTCCTCTATGGTCTCCAAAGATAGAACATTTTAGGGTGAGAAAGAGAGAAACTGCAACATATTGCATTATTTTTCCTCCAGGATTTTTTTTTCCTTTGGGAAAGTGTTAGAAGATTGTTATGGATCCTTGTGAGCTATTTTTGTGTTAAGACAATGTTTAGTCAGGAAGAAAACATTTTTATTGTAGCTTTCTGTTCTGGAAACGGATACTTTTTAGCTTTAGGAGCTAGCTACTGTACCTTAGTCGCCTTTTTAAACTTCTACGACTCTTTGCAGGACCTGTCTGCTCATTATCTCCTGTTTTAACTGCCAGTGAAGTGTTGACTAAACCTGCTGCGACAAGTCAATGTGCTGTACTAGTAACTCTAAACACCCTCCACCCCCACCCCACCACCTCCCATCCCTCCCACCTTCATGATCTGATACTTAATCTGGTTAAGGCAATGATAAATGTCAGATACGGTGTATAATCTGGATGTTTTTGCTTCCACTATGTAAACTGAAACATGAATGAGAAAATGTAGACTGTCTCCAAACACATTCGATCATGTCATGTTGAGGAAATCCTCAAAAATCAAACCCACAAACCGTTCTGCAAGACGTCATTGGTTGGTGTTTTACTTTGCATTGTGCCTGTCCACTCCTGGCTCAGAATGGACCTCATGCAGTAAGCATGATCCCTATGTACAGTAAAGGCAGTGAGTCTGATAGTGATATCTGATTAGCCAGAAATCTGTGCAATTTATATCTAATAAACCTACAAAACTGTGCAAACGTTTTGAGGGGTGGAGGGAGGAAACAGGAGAGACGTGCAGTGATTTATTGAAACATGCAAACATACATGGAAACACAGTATATAAGGCAAAATTAGAGGTTGTACAATTCTAATGAGCTTGAAAGTCGATATTTGCTATGACCACCTTTATTTTCCGACGCAGCCTGAACTGTCTTTGGAAGCTTTCTCGTCATTTCTTCAACTAGACTTCAGGAATAGTTCTCCAGGTTTTTTAAAGGACCTTCAAAGCTCTGCTTTGGATTTTGGCTGCCTTTTGTTTTCTGTCAAGATGATCCGACAGTGCTTCAATAATGCTGATGTCTCGGTTCTGGGGAGGCCGATCCATGACTGATAGTGTTTCACTGTGTTTTTTATATCCAGGCGTGGTTTAACTGCATTGGCAGTTTGCAGCATGATCATTATCATGCTGCAAAATGAAGTTGTTATAGATCAGATGTTTTCCAGACGATATTACATGGTAGATCAAATTCTGATGGTAGTTTTCTGTGTTCATAACTTCAGTAGTTTTTAATGAGATCTCCATCACCACCGGCTGAAATACAGTCTTCATCGTGGCCTGTAAACACTCACTGTCGTACCTCTCTCCTGACCTGTGAATCACCTTGTTTGATTAAAAATGCTATTTTATGCCTGTCAAAGTGTGTTATTTAGTTATTTTTCATAGATTCAAAGAAAGAAGTTGGAACAAATGTGTAGACAGAACACTGGTTCACCCCTTGAGTTGGGTGTCTGTTTTTATGGTTGAGTGATTCACAGGTCAGTGGTCAGTGTTAAGTGGCTTAAACAAACAAAAACGATTCCCAAGAAAATGATTAGGTTCAAGGGCTGGACTGAAAATGAGTGAAAAAGTAGCCAGTGTCCAAAGAAAAACATGGCTGGAGAGCTGTTGCTCAAGACCACTTTATAAAATTGCAAGAAAGTCGAGATCCTTGGAAGCAAAAC
Organism: Pelmatolapia mariae; assembly: GCF_036321145.2. Taxonomy (NCBI): domain Eukaryota; kingdom Metazoa; phylum Chordata; class Actinopteri; order Cichliformes; family Cichlidae; genus Pelmatolapia; species Pelmatolapia mariae. The sequence goes on along the minus strand of NC_086235.1, from coordinate 19,767,218 downwards.
GTAAAGAAATGAGGGAGTGACTCAAGATTTTTTCCACAATGCTGTAATTAGTCACTTTTTTTGATCAGAAACAGACATTGTTGACTTTTTAAAATAAAAATAAATGACTGTTGTGCTTTTTTTAATAACGGTAATAAATTATTTTATTATAACATTAGAAGTAGGGAGAGGGGGTTTGCTTCCTGTCCTCATGCAAGGTATTTCCTAAAGACCATCATGCTGTGATGAGCTGAGGGAAAGGTTTTTGTCCAGTCTCCATCTCTCTCACACACACTGCATGTGTACATGTGTCTACATGCAATCATATGCTCTCATGCATGCATACACATGGTTTTCTCCCCTAAAGACAAGATGCAAACACACAGCCAGACACACAAACACACACACAGTCAGACACACACGAGAGCCACCTTTTAGATTCAGAACTCAGACAACCTATAATCTCCTTTAATCCTTTCATTATGTTTTTGTTTTCCTTTCCCCCTGTTTGGGGAAAAAAAAGGTGAATGCAAACAGGAATTCTGGCATACAAAGAATAACACACAGCCTCAGGCTGAGAAAACAAGAGCAGGGAATTTTTGGGAAGAGGAGGGACACTTGTGTGCCGAGGGTACGCATGTGTGCATCGCTATTTGGCGAGAAGAAGAGAGGCGGCATTGTTCAGATGATTGCGTTACATGCATGTATATGTGAGTGTGTTATCTGCGTCGTCTCTAGCGCATGCTGATCAGTGGACAGAGGGGTCGTCTCTCTGTCAGTCACGGGATCCTCTGAGGTCAGACGGCTGCTAATAACCCGCTGCGAGGGCCCGAGCGGATTCTTACCGGCGCCAAATCTTCAAGTGTTTGCGCACTTTTGTGTCTAGAGTTTTTGTCTTGTGTAGCAGCTCGCCATGTATTCAGCTCTATTCCTCATGTTTCCACAAACACTTCTTGTTATAGGTCATTTCATTTTACGTCATTCCTCGTTTATTACGGGAATAATCTGAATTCCACATGTACAACTACCAAAACTGTCCCCAGGTAGAGCTAGCGAGCTGTTTGCTCCGCTTGATGGATAAAACATTCAAGCTCCATCTGTTTAGCGCTGGAGTGATTTTGATTGGCTTTCCGCTTTTCCGAGTCCACCTGGCAAAATCCTGAATGTAAAACAAGTCACCACAAAGTCAGAGCTGCGACTCTGATTTGTCTTAGCCGTCTCTGTTTGTTCGATGATTATGGATTCATTTCTCACCGGTTAATCGACAGTTTCTATTTGGAAGCTAAAGGCGCAGTTAACATTAGGATGTGTGCGTGTGGTGGTGAGCAGGAAGGCTTGTAGCACGTCTGCCTCTCCACATGGAATTCATTACATCCCGGTGGGATGTTTATTTTCTCTATTAATCCCTGTTCCTCTATTATCAGGAGCTCCATCAAAACTGCCCCAAACTACTGGCCTGCAGGCAAGCTGGCATTAACACAAACACATGTACACGTACATGTGAATGATGCATTTAGCCCCGTCTCGACATTAGTTTACCTCATCTGTCTTTCTTACCTTTTCCCCTCTTGTTATGTGCCTCTCTCTCTCTTTCTTTCTCTCTTTTGTTGCTGCTTTGTGAGGAGAAGCTTTAGGATTTAATTACACGATGAAAATGCCTCCAGGACTTCATACCATCAGCATGTAGTGATGAAGTCTAGAGCAACTGTGAACTTTATATTGGCATTGTTAATTGTTTGGTGTACACAGAAGCAAATAGTTTCTCCAGATGAAAGCGAACTGCGCGACCAGCGCATGCAGCGTATGTCTTCAATTTACTGCCAGCGGTTTTGACCTTTCAACAAATTGGTCTTTGTGTGTTTTGATGTGTGCGATTTACATTTTTTTACTACTTTGCGAGGCCACAAAAACGTAAAAACCTGAAAATGCGGTCGTTTGAAAGCTCTGCAGCAAGATCGCATAAGACCGAGTCTGATTTAGAGCTATTATTGGTTATGGCGCAGATAAAGATCCAAGATGTTTGGCGATTAGTAGTGAGTTCATGGTTACAGGGTAGCTATATCCTTATGATATATCCTTATAATTGCTGTGAGTTAGTTGCTGACTTTAATGGCAAACTCAGTCCTCCCTTCTGTGTGTTTGTCCTCTTGCAGGCTACTCGTGACACGCTGACAGCTCACTGCTCCTCCCTCGGCGAGTCTCTGAAGAAGGAAAACGAGCTGGCGTTGATCATCGATGGCCAGACATTGAAATACGCCCTGTCCTTTGAGCTCCGCCAGGCCTTCCTTGATTTGGCATTGTCCTGCAAAGCTGTCATCTGCTGCCGGTAGGGAAAGCTCATTTATCAAATGCATATACATATACACACAGGTATTATTGGTTATCTGCAATTACTCATAAATGCCTGAAGTAGTTTACAAATAGAATCACAGGTTGAGCAGGTATTCATCTCTAAATGCAGCAGCCTGGGTTTGACTCCGACCTGAGGCCTGTGTATCTTTCCCCACTCTCTCCCTGTCTCTGCTTCACTGCCCAATCTAAGAAAGAGAAAAAGCCCAAAGAAATAATCAAAGAAATGGAAAGCGAAATGCCAGATTGTCTTTGTTTAAATCATAGAAAAAACGGGTTTCTCATAAAAAGGGCATGATGGCTGATAATCCTGTTGAAACGTGTGTTTCAACAGCGCTTTGTCCGTAACACTTTGGACAAAGTTTACAAATTACTCTGGAAAAAGTCATTTTTTTCTGTGAGGAAAACAATGACGCTCTGTACCAAACTCTTTTACAGATACACAACGTCATTGTGCTGCTGTGGGAAAGTCCCAATGTGAGAATGAAAAATGAAAGCTTTTCCACAAACATATATTTGCTTTAATGCAAAATTTCTACCTAAGTCTTTGTTTTTCTTTATTTCAATACTCTACTCAGCTGGGGTCAAATATGTAGACTATCCAAACACAAAGGCAACAAGAAAAGAAAAAAAACAAAATATAAAGACAGGTTTCTACTTCATTATCTTTTCTACGTAGACACAACTAGTGTTGCCTTGCCTTGCCTAGTGTGGAAGTGTGAATCAGTCTGAATGCATCTGGCCACAGCTGAACAGACAGAAAAATGTAAACACACTACAGCGTGCAGAGACGTCAATCATCGTGCTGCAGCCGGCTGATATTAAACAGCTGTGATTGGCCTGGCCTGGCCTGGCCCGGCCTGGCACGGGCACGGTCGAGTGAAAATCTGTTTAAGCAGGCCAGACGCTTCGTGCCAGAGATGTTAAAACACGTGCTCGCAGATTTATTTGGTTCCCAGGGTCGATACCTGTGTGAACACAGCTGTTCCTCCTCAGGTGATTTCTGAGGCTGCGTGCTGTAAAGACACATTAATCTGTGACGTTTTAAATGCCCAAACAGCTCCTTTGTTCTAATGAAGTTCACAAATTCAGTCATCTGTGAAAGAAAAAAAATAAACACAAACACTTAAGAAAAAGATCCACTTCACACAGGCAGGTTTTTAAGTTGCCGAGTGGATAAAGTGTCCATGTGGAGGACTTCATTACCTGCACATGTGCCAGTTTGCAAAGGTTACCGGTCGCCCACAGTCAGCAAATGAATGAGGACGATAAAAGCCTGTCCTGTTGCACAGCAGGGACGATGTAATACACTAGGCTGCTTGGAAATGTCAAAGTCATGACTCACTTACTGCCGGTACCCCTGGAATGGGCACCAACACACACACAGACACACACACACCTAGTCATGACCGTTATATATTTCCATTGATACAAAGTGTGGTCTGTTCAATGAATGTTTACAGCATGTTCCCTTTTTTGGGCATGTTTCACTCAGCAGCAGCTGTGATGTTTAAAAAAAAAAAAAAGTGTTTCCACTCGTCTTTTTGTCTCTCTGCATGTGTGTGTGTGTGTGAGTGCAGACGTGCGTGTGCGCGTGTGTGTGAGCATGTGTTAGCCGGGAGGCACGTAATTGACTCTTCCTTGCACTTACAAGCCATATCCGGACTCAGGTCTCACAGGCCTTGCAAACAGCCTCAAGCTTCCTTTCCTGCATCCTTTACTTGCTATATCCTTCCCTCTCTCCGTGCATCTCTCTCTACCTTCCTCCCTCCCTCGTTCGGTTTCTCGACTCCTTCCTCCTCTGGCTAAGACATGTTAAACGTTAACAGACTAGACTGAACAGCATCATAATTAGTTTAAGCACATCTGCTGAGCCCTTGTCTGGTTTTAAAACATATTTGAATAAGCAGGCCCTCTTTGAAAACAGCTGCACTGAAAATATATTATAATTTATCCAAAAACTGCAAAGAAATGACTGATTCTGATCAATATTTGTGTGTTGTTGTTGTTTTTTTTTTTTAACAAAACAAAAAACATGGTAGGTTTGCCAACTGCTTTGGTGTAATAGTGTCTAATTTCAAGGTTCCTGGATATCACAAAAACAACATAGATTAGAAAAAGTTCAAAGGAAAAAACGCAGCTCACTTTGTTCTGTTTTGTTCTCCTGTAATCTTACCATGATGCCATTTATCTTATGTCCCCCTGGGAGGTCCTATGCTGAGAACCAATACTCCTTTAATGAGTGGTTACGGTGAGGTTGCTGCACCGAGAGCCATAGCTTTGACGTTGAAGAGCCGGATTGTCAGTTAAGTTGTTTCTCACCTACTGTATGTGTGCGATGTTTCACCACGCGGGAATGCGTGCGCGTCTCAGGGGCCCGAGGAGCCGAGCGCACTCATACGCTTGGGTTCCCGACTTCACTGCGCGTTTGTTTATAGGAGGACTCGGTGGCTGCTTATTTTCTGCTCAGTTCCACCGTGAAGAGCGCTGGGAGCCTTTCATCTCCTCCGACTTCACTTTACACAATCGCAGACACTGTTAACGGTGTTTAGGGGAAAGGTAGAGTGAGACAGAGAGCGCGATGAGGAGAGATTTGCGGTTTGAGGCCAAGAGACGCAAAGGCGGACTTGTGCGCACACACACCCACACCCACACACACACACTTCGGATGCAGAAACAGGAAAAAACAAAGAGCAGGGGTTGATCCCATCATTCAGCAGTAGCTCTCTTTGAGGTTTCCCCCTTCAAATATCCTGTGGTGCAGGGTGTGAGGCGTGTGTGTGCGCTGGTCTGATTTTTGCTTCATAAGCATGCCAAGCAGACCTCCCGGTTCTGTGATTCCAGCTCGACTGGGACATGCTCTTTACATATTCATAGAGGACAGACCGTCTTTATGACCTGCAGACCTCAGCCGGATGCGTGCATGCACGCGCACGTAATTTCATTTTCCCATACCTTTATAAAAGCATCATATTTTGCTCTGCTTCCATGTGATGGCTCATACAGCTGCACATAACTTCATTTTTCTAATATGATTACTGCAGCGCTGATGAATGAGGTGGTGAGTCACTGCTTGTGCTGAGCTCTCAGGAGTTAGGCCTGTTCGTACCATACAAACAGTCATTGTGAGGGTGACTCCTCCTCTTTCTAGGAAAAGTATTGGGCACACTTTTAAGTCCAGTGTTGATTCTCAAATTCCCATCACCTAATGCATCACAGAGGCTCAGGTAATAACTATAATCAGTGAAATGTAACATAAATATTTAATATCTGGATTTGGACTAATCTCTTGTAATGCAGCCAGTAGCTACTTTCTGCTGCCTGATAACTCTCAAAGCCACTTTTTTAACTCCAAGTGAGGATGATTTATTGGATGAATCTGTACTAAAAAAGTGCCACGTTTCTTTTATAAAAAAACACAAACATCCTGTCTTAAGATACTGTACAATGTTTTTGTTTCATACTGTACTGTAGGGAGTGCTTTGTGTGCGACTTTAATCCCAGCCCCAGTATCACTTTTCTCCCACGTCTCGTCCTTTGGAGACATATTTGTTTTCACCGTACGACATGCAGATAGTAATGACAAGACTCGTGTAAGCAGCGTGCATGTGAACGGCACCTCCTCATACGAAGCAGGTTTTGCAAACAGAGATGAAGACAAATTCAGTCTTAGCTGCTGTGTCCAGAATGCAAGCACTGAAAATGTAAACAGTGTGTGTGGGGGGCTGGATTGCTTTCCCAGACAATCTCCGCCTAAGCTCGCCAGCCATGAGGCACAGTCTGTCCCTCGTTACACCATCTTGCTAGTATTGAAATGTTTAAATGGCCCAGAAAAAAGAAACTCCTCTTACATATCTCACTGCATAATTAACCACGTGTATTAAGTTCTGGCATAACCAGTACCCCACCAGAAACGAAGGAATATCATATTTCTTTGACTTTAAATGGGAAAACTCCTGCATCAGAACAACAGCTGAATATATGTTTATAAAACTGAACTGTTACTTGTGTTTTTCTTAGAATATCCCACTTTAAATTAGCTGAAAATAATAATTTCCTCTAAAAATTGCCTCACGTTCTAATAGAAATGTTTAGGCTTATTATACAACATCCATCATTCACCCTCATCACCACTTTTTTTCCACATTTAAGTGTTTTTTCTATCTGACATTCACACACATTCATACTACACATAACATAAATACTTTATTGACCCCTGCAAGGGTAATTACTCTGCTACAGCAGCAGGTTAAAGATTAACAGTAGTACAGTCTACAATAAAAAAACGACACAGTTAAAGTAAAAGTGACACAGACGGATAGTAAGAGCCTGAAACTGAGAGAAATACAACATTTTATACGTAGAACGGTGATTTAAAAAACAAAGAAAATGAAAAATAAAATGATTTTAAATTAAAGTAAAAAAAGAAGAGTGAGACTGTAAAAGAGAGTAGTGCAAATTGCAGTAATAAATAATAATATGTGTGCTATAAATCTGAGAAACAGCTGCAAGAAGGTTTAATACAGAAATATATGTGTGTGGAATCGAATGCCCGACAGGTGTGCTCACCTGTCACAGAAAGAAGAGTTATTGTACAGTTTCACAGAGAACTGCAGGAATGATTTCCTGAGGCGTTGTTTCGGCAGCTGTGCTGAATAAAGTCTGAGGGAGAAGGAGCTCTGCTGCCTGGAGCGGGTGAGGTGGATTGTCCATGATGGAGAGCAGTTTGTTCAGTGACCTCCTGTCCATCACTCAAAGGCCTCCTGATTCTGGAAACTGATGTTCCCAGCCTTGTGAATGAGTTTGTTGATCCTGCTGGCACCGATGCTACCGCAGACCGGTAGAAGATCTCCCAACATCTTTCTTCACACATAATAGATCTGAGCTTTGTCAGAAAGTGAAGTATCCTCATCTTCTTCAGCGGGTTAAATTCACATGCTAGTTTGTGCTTTCTGATTTAAAGCGTTCACAGTTTTTTTTCACTGTTAGGGAAAACAAATGATTACTAGGGGTAAAAACAAAACAAAAAAACCCCATCACATCCCAAAGTTTTTTATTAAAGCCAAACAGAAATCCAGCACAACAGAAGGAAAATTAGCCACGGCCCTGGATGGGGCTTCTTCTTATTTGTCTGCAGATGAATTACACGGCACCATAAAATGTGACAAAATATACCCATCTCTTTAGCAAATCCAGCATGACACTTATCCACTCTCTGTGGCCCTGAGGGAGGCGTCTGTAATCGGATCTCTGCACGTCTCCTTTGTCACTGAGGAGACAGAACCGGTTGTAGACTGAGGATCAGTGATGCAGGTCAAGAGGGTGGAGTACTGCTGGAAGCTCCCTGCACACACACACACACACACACACACACACACACACACACACACACACACACACACACACACACTTTGGAGCACTTTGCAGTTCTCTGTTTACTGCACTTTAACAGGTATTAGGAAACAATGATTCACTGTGCTGCTAATAAGATGTGGGGTAACTTGCTTTTGATCTGTTTATACAAATGTGCACTTACATGGGTTTGTGCATGTCTGTGTGTGCGAGTGTGTGTGTGTGTGTGTTTCAGCCTCTCATCCATCTCTTTCTTCTTCCCTTCCAACTGTTTCCCAACCTGTGCTTCCCAGGCTTTATTCTTCTTACGCAGTGGCTCGCTTCTTTGCTTTCTCCTCAAAACACACTTTAATCTTTCCATCGCCCTGCCTCCAGTTTCCTCCAACACATTTAATATCGCCCAACCGTTTGCCTCTTTTTATTTCTTGTTGTGTTTGCAGGGTGTCTCCGCTGCAGAAGTCTGAGATCGTGGATATGGTGAAGAAACACGTGAAAGCCATCACGCTGGCGATCGGCGACGGCGCGAACGACGTGGGGATGATTCAGACGGCTCACGTTGGAGTGGGGATCAGCGGCAACGAGGGCATGCAGGCCACCAACTCCTCCGACTACTCCATCGCACAGGTGGGTACAAACGTAGCGTGGAGACAAACAGACGTGCACGGCTAGGTTCTTATAAAAATGTTTACAGGCTTTACTCGAACACAGATAAGGAAGAGACGCTTGTTCGGCTTGAAAACTCCTGCAAAGGGACAGGCGCTGACTGCTGACCTGCTCACCGTTCAGCTCATCTTGATCTTTAACCTTCCCTCAGGGGACAGCTGACTTACACGGATCTGTGTAGGATCATGTTATCGATCCGAACACGCTGCTCATCACAAACATCTGCGTCCTAAAATAAAACCTAGTCAAACTATGAGCTGAAATTCCTCTTTTTTTCTGTTTTTGATGCTTTTTCATTTCAGACTGGGTTTCATTGTCCACTTGTATGCACATGATTTAGCCCTGTAAACCCTGAACATGAATAATTGACGTTATTTCTTTTCTTTTATTTATTGAATCTTTGAAAAACTTTAAGAAGAAACGAAATATTAATTTGCATATATGAGTTTTATTTGTATCATATTTGCTACACAAAACATTTTTTTTATTTATTGTGCAATTCATGTAAGTTTTTCAGGGAGAGAAAAAAATCTCTGTTGATGTCGCAGTCTTAAAACCTTACAAAAACTCTAAAGGAATGCTAGAGGAAGGCATAATTATCTGTTATTATACTTTTAATTATTCGCTTAAAATTGTCAAGAAAAGGAGTTGAAGCTATGGAGGGTAGTTCAGTTTTAAAGGCTTGTGAAAATAGCTCTCATGGTTGGTGCGATTGCTCTAAAAGTTGCACTTATATTCATTCGAAATTGGACCCTTTTGTGTTGATATTTTGTAGCGTATGATCTGGATCTGGTTCAGTTCACCCACTCGTACTGTACTGCGATTGTTTATGTCAGCAGCTGTTACAATAAGTGCCACCCTCCTGGCTAAGAGAGAGCTTTAATCTCAGTGAGACTTTAACCTGCATAAATTCAGGCTTTCCTAGATATAATTCCCCAAATCTCTCTTTTGTGTAAATAAAACCTCTGTTATGTGTATCCGTTGTTCCCTTTGAAGGATGAAAAAAAATCTCTCTCTGTGTCCTAGTTACTCTGGAGTCTTCTTTGTATCTGTATCTCTCACACAGACACATTCTGCCACTTTCACTGTCTGCGTTGCCTGTCTCTTTGCTTATCTTTATCAGCAGGCCTCCTCTTGCCTCAGCTTTCCCTTCTCTCGGTCACATTCTTGATGCATACCCTGTGCTCCATTACTGCCTCAAGTTTTTGCTTTCTAGCCTTTTGTTTTCCCTCCGAGTGATGGATCGTGTCTGTCTTTGTCTCCTCTCTGATTCGGTAGTTCTCCTACTTAGAGAAGCTTCTGCTGGTCCACGGGGCGTGGAGCTATAACCGCGTCACAAAGTGCATCCTCTACTGTTTCTACAAGAATGTGGTCCTCTACATAATAGAGGTAAGAGCGTCGCCACCACACCCTGTCTCTTTTACACACACACAGTTACATTAACAGAGACATTTTGCAGCTGTTTGTCGACACGGCTGACAGTGATGGACGAGGTGCCCTTCTGGTGTCTGCTTTCTGTCCTGCTTGCATTTGCAAACACACACACACACACTTAAAAAACTGTGTAGCACTGACGAGACCTTGGCTCCAAAGGTCGACTGTTGTCTCTGTGTGTGTGTACTTGTATTGCTCATGAAGTTGGGACATGTATCTATTTACACAGTCACATAGCCGGGGCCACGGGGCCTTTTAAGGACAGAAAATCCTAATAAATCATTAAATTTCACAATGAAGACTTGGTTTAAGGGTTGAAAGGTGTAGTTGTTGTTATAGTAAAAGTCTTAAGGAAATGAACTTAAATCAGTTTGTTGTCATCAGAAGTGAAACATGACTGCGTTTGCGTGTGAGTGATGAAGGGGCTGCTATGAGGGGTATTTGACAGCTGTGCTCGCTCCAACCCCTCACCCCCTCTTACCCCTCTTACCCCTCTGTCTGACATTAAGGATGCCAGCAGGTGCAGATCCTCATGTAGCCCACGGTCCCGCTCACACCACCACTCTGTGTGTGCGTTTGTGTGTTTCCACGATTATCTCACATAGCTGGCTTCCAGCAGAGCTCTTTAGGCCAAAGGTTATAGACTGTCTCTGTCCACTTAGTGGAGACAGCATAGGGGGATGGTGTGTGTGTGTGTGTGTGTGTGTGTGAGAGAGAGAGAGTTTTGTGTATCAGGCCTCACCCTTAGGCTGTATTCTCCACTGTATGCCCCAGGAATGCCACAACTCCCACCAGCGGCCCCAAACATTTTCTTTATCTGTCCACAGATCTGCCTGTGTCTGCTGTTGGTGTGTGTGTGTGTGTGTGTGTGTGTGTGTGTGTGTGTGTGTGTGTGTGTGTGTGTGTGTGTGTGTGTGTGTGTGTGTGTGTGTGTGTATTAAAGAGCTAATGAGGGTTTACCCGAGGCGCATTCAGTTACAGTGTTTCGGTGAATTAGCTGAAATTGATTTTGAGGTCCAGACAAAACCCGCATTAAGAGGGGGTTTTAATGCTTGTTAGAGGCAAAGCAAGTTTAACTGTTGTACAAGGATTTTTATCAGTATATTATCAGTATATAAAGACATACTATTGCCATCTGAATAATTAAGTCTTAAAAAAGGAAGTTTTTCTAACACCACTACCTCATTTTGTCATTTTCCCCCTGCTGCTTTCACTGTCAGGACCTCCCTAAGGCAGTTTTACCCTTCATTATTGTTCCTCTCATCCCCTCTCATCCCTCTCTTTGTGTCCCAGCTCTGGTTTGCCTTTGTGAACGGGTTCTCTGGCCAGATCCTCTTTGAACGCTGGTGCATAGGCCTCTACAACGTGGTGAGTATCCACCCTTCACTATCTGACAATTTTCCATTACCCCACTCACCCTCCTTCGCTGTCACACTTTCCACTTGCTGGATATCGATTGTTATCTTTCACTCTATCTCTCATTATGAGTAGCGCTCTGCTTTGTCTTCTCCTCACAGCTCTTTCTTGCATGCATTTGGTTTGAAAGTGTATGCATGTGTTCTGGTGACTGCGAATTACTTCAGGGGAAATGCAGAGCACTTTTACTTACAAAGCAGGTGTTGTGTGCAGAGGTGAAGCCGTTTTGATGCTCTTAGTCTGATATAAATAAAGATTATGTGCAGGCACTGTATTTGTCATTAAGCGTTTTAAAGGCTGCGCATGTGTGACCTCTGTGTGCTGCAGATATTTACCGCTCTGCCTCCGTTCACTCTGGGGATATTTGACCGGCCGTGCAGCCAGCAGAACATGCTCCGCTTCCCGCAGCTCTACCGAATAACCCAGAACGCCGAGGGCTTCAACACCAAAGTACGTGCGCAGATGTTCACAGACACACACGCACATTTAGATCTGTCCTTTTGGCTTCAGGATTCGATGAGTGATGCCAGCTGTTTGTTTGGGACTTTGGCGAGTAAACAAGGGGGGGCTATGGAGTCTGGGATGTTTCCATTGCAAACCATAATGAGATTCATAATGCGAGAATAAGGAAGTCTTTCATTTTACAGGGTACACCAGCAGCTTAACCTACTCTGTGTGCGTGTGCGTGTGCGTGTGCGTGTGTGTGTGTGTGTGTGTGTGTGTGTGTGTGTGTGTGTGTGTGTACCAGAGCTCACTTTTGATGGCACTAGAACAGTGGGAGTTGTGTGCTCTTGTGAGGAATTGCTGTTTTTGTATGTTTTTGTGTGTTTAGAGGTTTAGGGGGATGGAGCATTTATGTGTTTTGGCATTAATTTACACTGACTTGTTTTCCACTGTCCCTCTCCTCCACCTCCACCTCCTCTCTTTCTGTGTCTTTCTCCGTCTTTCTCCTTCTTTCAGGTGTTCTGGGGGCACTGCATCAATGCACTGATTCATTCAATTATTCTCTTTTGGTTTCCACTCAAAATGTTAGAGCACGGTAAGTAAGCCTGCCCAGATCATCCTTCTGCAAGCGATTAGTTTGGTTTGCTGACACTCGCATGCTCTCCGCAGACTCTCCCTTCAGTAACGGTCAGGGAAACGACTACCTGTTTGCAGGAAACATGGTCTACACAGTAAGTGTCGTACTGGAAATTTATACGTGTCTGCTTTTGTTTTGATTTCTGCTTTTTGGCGCAGATTTGTGCTTTTTTTTTCACCTGCACAGTGTTTGTGTACACACCACAGTGTTGCTGCTTCCTCAGAGCCCTTATGAGTCTCCAGTCAATCTAGTCCCGTCTAGCCAGCCTGTCTCCCCCTCACATTCGTCCATCTATTTTCTCTTTTCGCTTCTGCGTCACACACTCTCTATCATTTTACTCCCTTGGAGTCTCATGTGGATGTCGGTGGTGTTTATTTGTTGTGTGTGTGTGTGTGTGCGGACTGCGAGGGATTGTGGGACTCCAGAGTATTTTAACAGACATTGCTGAGTTTACTGTATAACATTATTGTTTATTATCTCCACAGTCGCCAGTCAACTAATCCTGTTTCTGTTTTTTTTATTTGCCCACCCGCTCCTCTGTGTGTGTGTGTGTGTGTGTGTGTGTGTGTGTGTGTGTGTGTGTGTGTGTGTGTGTGCGCAGTATGTGGTCATTACAGTGTGTCTGAAAGCTGGAATGGAGACCACAGCTTGGACCAGGGTAGGAGCATTAACACACTCTTAATACACCACACAACATGTGCTGTATTTTACTCCAGTGTTGACAAATAAAGGGCAGGGTTGGGGCAGGGTTGGGGTAGGGTGGGGTGGGGTGGGGTGGGGGGATGGGGTACTCTGTGAGCCTTTCAGTGTAAGTTTTCCATACGACCTGGTCTAAATGCTTCATAGTCAGGAAAAGCATGGCAGAAGATGTGGTCTACCTTGATGTTGTGGTGGAGGTTTGAGGTTTCTCAAACTGCAGTTGCTTGCACCTTTTCTTCCAACTAGTTCCTGTGCAGCTTTTTCCTTTACTCGGTTTTTCAGATGTAGCCATTAAAAAAAACAAACAAAAAGGTCTGGAAAGTGTCCAGATCTTGACAAAGAAATCACTTCGAAGCATTCAGCTCAAGCAAAGATACTTAACTGCGGAGCAGCTGCAAGAACAGCCAAATGTGCTTGAAGACGTTCAGCTTGTAAGCAACAAATGGAGCTCAGGCCGTGCATAGCGAGGGAGAAGCTGAGGCAGCAAACAGTCAGCGCACCATCTGTTCTATGAAAAGTAAATAAATACATAAACATATGAGAGAAATTGATTTAATTTAATAGGGATGTTTTAGAGCCCAGATGTCCTCAAAGAATTCTTTTCAAGTCATACAGTCCCCTGCAATAGTCCTGAACTACCCCTCATTTCTTTATATTTTGCTTCCAAGGAGCCAGCGTTTCTTTAATTGCTTAAAAAGGTATTTAACAATAGTTCTCCAGAGTTTATGAAGATTTTTAAAGTTTTTCTTTGGGCATTGTTTGCTTTTTAACTGCTTTTCAGTCCAGTTCTTGTACCTGACCTTTTTGGAGGAATCTTTCTTTTGTTTGTTTGTTAAGCCACTTAAAAAGCCGCTTCTGTCTCTGCAAGGTGTGCAGGCTGTCCTTAAAAAAATTTAAGGTAACTGAACAAGTGGAGGAAGAAAAAAGAAATGTCAGATGAACATCATATCCCGTACAGATATTAAAAAGTTCATCAGAAATCTGATACATGAGCTGAAAGATGCATTATGCCTTTCAGTTGATCCATCTACTGAAGCCTCATCAGAAGCGGTCTCAGTGGAAGCGTGGCTGTCGAGCAATTCTTAGCTGGAATACCAATGAAATACAGCAGTGATGATGCAAAACAAAGTAAGGTGTTGCCATTCGTGAGACATTAGCTGATTTACTTCACAGGTCACTGACAGGCAGGATGGTGAAAGGGACTGATAATAGTCGTGTTAACATGATTAAAAAAAAAATCATGTTAAAATATACCAGCTGTCATAAGAAAATGCAGCAGCTCATGACATTACACAACAGTATTCTACACAGGCAAAACTTGGAGCACTACTCCAAAGACTGTTCCTGAACTCTGCCTTAGTAAATAGACATAAAACAAGGGGAAAAAAACAAGTGGGCTTAAAGAGGGGAAATTCTGAAAAAAGAAATAGAGAAAGCTGAGCATGTGGCTTCAACTTTCAGTTCTAAAATAACATAAGCCAAAGTGGATATGGAGTTTAGGATAACAGTAGCTCCAGCCATGACAGCCACATCGTTTGCTTTTTTTTTTTTTTTCGTTTTCCTGTGGTTGGAGAGGAAGGAGAGACTGGCAGGATGGACAGAAAGGGACTGACACCTCTGTCCATTCAGCTGTCCGCACAACAGTGTGGCGGTAATGAAGCCCGGGTCCCACTGGAATTCACACAGAGTCCCCTTACAGCGGATCACACACAGGGAAAGGAGGGAGGGGAAGGTTGTCTATATTGGGATGAGCTGTATGTAAAGCATTTGACCTCATGCTGTCTCTCTTTTCTCTCTCTTTATCTCTCCTTAACTCCCTCTCGCTGTCCTTCTTTCTTCTCTCTACCTCCCCATCTCTCTATTGTAGTTCTCCCACCTGGCGGTATGGGGAAGCATGGTGCTCTGGATCGTCTTCTTCGGTGTCTACTCCGCCATCTGGCCCACCATCCCTATTGCTCCTGACATGCTGGGCCAGGCAAGTCTCTCGCCATAAACACGCGTCATTCATTTTTATAACAAGGTGCAATGGTGGAGGTTAGAAAAAGGCCCTTCCTACTACATCTCTTCTCTGCAAAATCACCTGCCCCTCCCTTCCGTTTTGGTTGCCGTTACATGGTGCCTGAAGGACTCACCTCTTGGGTGTTCCACAGCGACACTGCTGGAGCCCCCCTGGCTTCCCACACCTGCTGCGTGTCACCCGAGCTCCAGTCTTTTACTGCCCTCTGTGGAGGTGTTGACTCAACAGGGTGGGCTGCTGCCGCTGCTGCTGCTGCTGCTGGTGGTGATGAGGGTCCAGTGGGGGGTGATGCGAGGGTATGTGGGACCCCTTAATTAAGAGACTCATTTTAGAGTCTGGGGATGAAGGCATGGGTGAGATGAGGTGCCCCGCTGAGCGGCAGGGGAAGGGAATAGGGCCTTCTCAACTCCCCGCAGCCCATTAATTCAATTTGTGTCAGAAATCAGGAATGCGGTCAAATATCTCTGCAGCTGCTCAGCCTAACTGGGGAATGGTCAAAGACAGCCCCCCCCAAACTGCACTATTGCCTCTCTTATTTCCCTCGCTCGCTCTATCTATATTTCGATCTGTCCATGTGGGACACAGGATGAAAAAAAGAGTTGTGTACGTCTGCTCAAAATAGCTACGTGTGACATGTGTGTCCAGATCCATGTAGCGGCTCAGACCAACAGTCTGTTTCTATGGATATAACAAAGCAGAGAAATTCATGTTTTCATGCCTGCATCCTCGCTGTCCACAGAGATTATGTGATATACTGTGAGTCTTTGTGTGGAGGCATTTGTCACAGACAGAAACGCTGATTATGTGTGAGTCCATTTGGATCGTCCGTGCCTTGGTTGTGATTCCAGCTGTTCTCTGATTCATTTTCCCAGTTTAACATCTTTCTGTGGGAACCCAAATCGTCCTTACAAATGCAAAAACAAGACGCAGGAAACATGTGATACAGGCAATAAAGTATTCGAAGCTAAAGAGGACACGGTGCATGCGATTTTGACACCTAGAGACAAAGACGTGCAAAGCAAAACACAGCTCGTGCAGTAAGATAACCGAAGCAGAGAGAAACTGCAGGGATTTACCAAAACAAGTGAGGACAGGCAACAAACGATGCAGTCACTAATAATGAAAGGAAGTTGTGAAAGAGTGAGATTGGAGGGAATCAGGGGAGTAAGAGTTGTGTGGGAGTAAGTATCAGAGAGACACACAGGCTGACAAATGGAGACAGTAGTTAGATGCGTGATTAATCCTTTGAGACAGATTAAGAAGGGAGGCAAAGGTCACTGAGGCTGGATTGGACAGACAGGTAGTGGGTGGAGGGGTGGGACGCCAGCATCTCTGCCACTTAACATCACAGAAGTATCGTTTTGCAGCTGTGTGAACGTGCTGTTTGAGTTGTAGTTAAAAGCGGTGAGAAAGCTGTTAAATATTTCTGGCTAACATTCGAGATGTTCAACTTTGGCTAACTCCCTTTATGCTCTTTATGACTTTTGAGTCACATTTCCTTCAGCCGTTACCGTATGTGTCCTCCCCCCTCTCCTCCACCTCCACCCTTGTGCTCACTGCTGAGAAAAATGACTTAATGCTCAACGTGGATTCATATATGAGTGGAAATAAATGGGCCCTGTGTGTTGTCACCGCAGGCTGGCAAGGTGATGCAGTGCTGGCACTTCTGGCTGGGCCTGGTCTTGGTGCCTGCCGCGTGTTTACTCAAAGACTTCGCTTGGACGGCGTAAGTAGAATCCGTTTAATATAAATACGTGGGGAATCCATACAGACGCTATTCAACTTAACTGAAGCGTTTACATAACCCGTGCTGAGCACTTCTTACAATGAATTACACGTGTCTACGAGGTGAAACGCTCAGAGTTTCCTTCGTGGGGCTGATGAGCTTTTTTTCTGCTGTGCAGCGCACGCCGCTCTGTGAGGAAGTCTCTTCTCGAGGAGGTGCAGGAGCTGGAGGCGCGGTCTGTTGACCCAGGCGCAGCTGTCCTTAGAGATGCCAGCAGCCGCAGGTATATAAACGTTACAAAGCATCTTGGGATATCACATCATACATATACATCTTTTTATCATCACGTATATATTTTTTAAATTTAATTTGCTTTGTGCTACCATGTCCCAAATGTCTGCAGTTTTAATAATGGCCTGCTAGTATCTTTATTATATTTTTTTATGTGTGAAAATAAACTATTTCTGTCCCCCCTGTGGCAACGTCCACAGGGCTGAAGCCAAGGCTGAGGTCCCGTAGAGCCAGAACTGCTCACAGAGGTAGTTTCTGGGTTTGCACTGTCCCACTGTGTGACCTGTGACCTCAAATGACCTGTGTGCCCCATTGCAAGCTGCTTTGGAGTGACTCCTGCTTGTTTTCCATTAACCAAGTTCACATCTCCCTCTCTTTGTATCTTTTAATGTTGTTTTTTTAAGTATTGTTCTCACTTTTTTTTTCTCTCCTTATTTCTTTAAATGCGATCGTTCTTTTTCTTCATAGGTGGACCAATTTAAACTGCTGTACTGATCTGGTGTGTTTAACGTTTGTCTGTAGCTTTAAAGGCTGTGACTTAGTGTTGTGCTCAGTATTGCATTAGAATAAAAATCTTTGGCTAATTTTGAGGGAAACTGTACAAATTATAGATTAAGTACACGACCCCTTTTCCAAAATCACTGGGATGCTGGTTAAAATGTAAATGAATGAACAAAATGCAGGGAGTTGAAAATCATTTAAAGTCTGTATTTCACTGGCAATGGCAAAAATAACATTGAAACAGAGACATTTAAATATTTTTGAATTTGATGCCAACAAAATGATTTATAAAAGTTTCAACATGAACAGTTTTCCATCACCTGACAGCATATATTGCTTCAAATGTTGCACACGTCATCCAGCATCACTGGGGGCTAAGCTACTAAGTTACCTAATCCATGTGCCTGATGCACCTTAATACCAACATGAATGTTGATGTCCATGACTTCCAAAAAGAATTTAAGGTTTTGATTGGGCAAACCCAATGACAGCTATCCACATCACCTCGTTTAATCGTGTTTATTTGTGTTTTATGGGTGAGGGATTTTGCATGTGTGGATGTAGTGACAAACTGTGCTCACCAATGACGGCTAAGAGGCCAAAAATCTCAGCCATTTAGATTTGGTTGCCAGTCTTGGATTGTCTTTGCACTGCACATGATTTCAATCCCCAACTTGAAGCTTTATTCTTACCTGTATGGACAAAAGTATTGGGCCAAACCTCTTAATCTTTAAATTTAGGTGTTTTCAGTCTAGCTGGATAAAATCAAACACCTCACCATGCAGGTTTGTTGTATTGGTTTCTTGAACTTTTTCCTCCGACGCCCCTTTCATCCATTCCGGAGGTGCAGAGATTTTGAACCAAGAAGTAATTTTTCCAGAAATGTCTGTGGTATTATTGCAAAGTGCAAGTGTTTAGAAGCCACCAGAACTCAGACTACAGAAAGTTACAGAGCGTGGTTGCTGACTCCTGAGGTGCGAGGTGCGTAAAAGTTGCCAACAGCTCTGCTGACTCAATAACTGCACTAAAAACCTCCTCTGGCTTTAACATCAGCACCAAAGCTGTGTGCTGTGAGCTTCATGGCGTCGGCAGCTCCTTTACGTGTGACGTGTAAGTGTTCCGGTACTTTTGTCCATGGAACAGTGTCTGTCCAATTAACCCTAGTCAGCTGTGAGATGTTCACCTAACTGTAGGTGTTATTTTTAGCAAGTCCACAACTTTAACAGTCTAATGTTGCCCTTGACTCATCTTTGTTGGAGTGTTATGCTGGAAACAAATTAGAAACAACCTTATATTTGTCCAAAAAAAAACCCCAATATTTCTCTGTTCTAAGATATGGTGTGTTGTTTTTTTTTATTAATTTGAAATAAATAAAACATAGTTCATATAATTACATTTGATGCAGCATCCAAAGTATTTTGGAAAATCTAGTTTGTAGATGTTTAGTGATTTACTAGCTGTGGCACAAAGTGATTTAGGACATTTAACTGGAGGATTTCCATCTTGCTACTTTAGTTTAATGCCCCCAAACATCTCTGTAGGACACATCTGACTATTTCTCCATATTTGTTATTTGACGGCTATGCTGTGGCTGCTACCTTTTATTGTAAAAACACACTATAAGCTTATGACATACAGTGCAGTGTTAGATGATAAAGAACAATACCAAGAACAACACAAGTATTGTACTTTTACTTCATATTTGACACCTTAAATTAGAAGTTAAGTTTGGATAACGAATACTCACATGAGGGGTGTGAATACTTATTTCCCTGTGTTACAGTGAGTTCCACAGTTTTCTCATTTTATGAGGAGGTTGAGTTAAAGCTTTCACCAAGAGAAAGTACATTAGAGGTGGTTCTTGTTTCTTGAAGTGAGCAGAAGAAGTCCAAGGTATGCTTTCAGGTACGGGGGGATGAGTGTAAAACCACATTGCTCCTCTTGACCCTTAAACAGGGCTCCGTCCTTGACTGACCCTGCTTTTAAACGCCGGGAGGCAGGAACACATCCTTGAGTGCTTTCCATTCAGAATAAGAGAAGGAAAGTAAGGGCGAGCTGAGAAGCAATGGAGCAAAATGGAAAAGAGCACATCTGTGTTTGTAGTTTTTGGGGAGGGTAGGCATGGGAAAAGGTGGAAAGGTACAGTACGGGAGTGTCTCGGGGGGAAGAGTTCAAATAGCGTACATCCTCGGGCCCTTTTGAATCAGAAAGTACCCACAGAGAAACTTCACGGCAGGAGTGAGGACAGCTTAAGTCATACTGATGCACGAGCCGTTCATTTATTTGTCCAGCCACTGTTTAGTAATTTTATCGACCTCACAGTGCCGTCATCCTTGTAACAGACATTATTTTGGGGGCCAGAAAGTCTTTGAGCAAGCTCGAGAGCTCTCTTTTTTTTCACTCCAGTGAAAGATTCCCAGCGGTCTTAGACAGTTATGAAAATTTCCTAACCGCTTGTTCCAAATGTTAGCCTTGGGAAGGCTGGGTCGACTCCATAATTACTCCACTGATCATCATCACCTCTGTGTACTCTAAGTGCCAGGGAAAACCCTTGTGTGTGAATTTAATGCTCCACTGGCAGATAACTGCACAAAATGTACTCCTTCAAATAAATATGGCAGAAGTTAACTTCCCGAGGCGCCCCTTACGTTTACATTCGACGTCTGCACTTTATTGGCTGTAATAATGGCGATGACACGGGAGACAAATGTATGAATATATGTGTGTATGTATGCATTCGAGCCGGCGTGTGTTAGTGTGCAGTATCTGGAATGGGCTTGGTTATTTTTGGTCACCGGAGGAGAGGAGCCGTGACGGCGTGTGGTCTCAGAACAGAGGGTCCAGTCTTCTTCTTGGAATGGGGGGGAGAGGAGAGTGGAGTGGAGTGGGGATGAGGAACAGTTTACTGTGGATGTTCTGTTACCCTGCAGGCAGTTTATGACTTACTGTTAAAGTGAATGTGAAAAGCAGTCGCTGTCTAATCCACCTCTAACAAACTTTCTGGTCCTAAATCTGCTGAGATTTTGTTTACTTATTGATCTGTGTGTTTCTATGTTACTCCCTAAAGAAGTGCTTTGCTTTTCTGTTATGCTGCAGTGTTTTACTGAAGAGCAGCTAAGATTAAAAATCATAGTCATAGAAAAATTAGAGGCAAAGATCCTGAAAGTCTGTAGACTGGTTGTTAGTAAGGGTGTTATGTAGTTGTGGGAGTAGCAGATTCTGTCATTTGTATGATTATGTGTTATTATAGTGATTATGTTGTGATGCTTTGGAGTAAATGTTCTTCCTTACCGTTCCTTCTTTTTATCTTGCAGTCTAAACGAACGGGCCCATCTGCTGACAAGAGTCTTTAGGAAAACACCTTCAAGTGTAGGACGCTCAAACTCTGTGCAGCAGACTGTGTCACGTGAGTGCTCTTTCCAATAAGAAATGCTATCATGTAAACCAAGTCTTGCTTTAATGCTACAGTCACACTAGGGCGAACGGTGGCTGGAGGCCAAAGTTTTATGCGACTGTGCGCAACTGATTTGTGATCTTGTTGCCTTTTGAAATGGTTCAAAGACAAAACGACCAGCTGCTGTCTTCAAAGCAACTTCAGTGCGTCAAAATGGTGATAAAACACCAGTAAGACAGAGTCAGTCTGCTATCAGTTTACTGTTGATTGGGATCAAGGTGGCAATTATGTGCAACCTGTTTGCGATAATCCAGCAATTAACTGTGATAAAGAGCAAAAATTGCAAATCTGTTGCAAATCCTTGGGAAGGAAGGCTTTGTAACAGCTTAACGATTAAGTACTCACAAGATTAAGTACCAGCAAGAACCTCATAGATATAAAGCAGAAATTCCTCCAAAAATAGTGACAGAGTTGCTGCAGGATGCCTAAGTGACCTAACCCCTCAGCTACTTTTATATGCATTTATATAGGCAAATAACCAGAAAACAAACAGCTAAGTTCCCTGTTGCAAACGAGTTGTGCTTATCAGTGCAAACAGCGATTGATTGCAACGTGTTGGCGACCTGTGTCTGTTTATTAATTAGATGGCAAATTAGATCGTGGTCAGTCTGAGTTGGTCTGCAATTGTTTGAAGACAGGTTTCCTCTCACTAAGTGACCTGTACAATCACTGCAGCTCAGCAGTTAGAGCAGGTCATTCACTAATTCAAAGGTCGGATGTTTGGTCCTTGGTTGCTCCTGTTTGCATGCCAAAGATACTGAACCGAGTTGCTCTCTGATGTGTTCATTGGAGTTTGAATAGAAGATCACAGTGCTTGTGTAAATGGCTGAATGAATGTTGTATAAAGCACTGTGAGTGCTCCAGCAGAGTAGAAAAGCGCTATGTAACATACGTATTTGCATTGCAATCAAAAGTGGTAGCCCAGAGGTTGAGGGTGATGCATGCTCATGCTCTGGGCTACCAGTTTATCACCAGCACTACTTGAGGTTGTTTTTAAATGCAAAAAAAAATCTCAAATTTTCCTAGTTGCAAGGAGTTTATGTGACTGAGCCATAAGACTTCTTATTGTTTGGTATAAGCCAGCAGTCTCACTGTGTCATCTCTGTGTTCACAGTTTTGTTGTCACTCAGCACACAGGCTTAACAAGTAAGACTTCTCCTCCTCTGTCTCTCTGCAGATGGCTATGCCTTCTCTCAGGAGGAGCATGGTGTGGTGTCTCAATCCCAGGTAGTGCGCTCTTATGACACCACCCGCCAGCGCCCCAGCCTCTAGCCCCATCCCGGATCAAAGCTTTGGCTCACCGAAGCAAGAATTTGTCAAGGTGACAGCGGAGATAGACTTAAGTGACACCCTCACGCCGGGTGACCGACCCCTGCTGTGGCCTTACTGGACAGTGACCTGACCCCTTGCCGGGGACGGAAGTCACGGTCAGGCATGGAGGCCGTCGCTGGCGCTTGGAGGACTGACTCGGGAGAAGGGACCAGGCCGGATATACGGACTAACCATTGTTATAACTCACAAAGGCTGCACAGGCATGAGCAATCATATCCATGCACAGACGTGACAAGTCAAACTCAGAGACTGCTACTCATATCTGTATATCCCTCAGACTGGGTTTGCTTTATGCCTACGTGTGTGCGCGCAAGCGTGTGTGTGTGTGTGTGTGCGCGTTCCAGTGCGTCTCTATCTGCCTGTGCATGTGTGTCTGCACGCATTGGCGCTCCCGTGTTTGTGTGCATGCGTGTGTCGATCCATGTGCGTTCGCATCCACGGTTCCCTCTCATTTCCCGTCTGTCATCACGTGCCGATGTGGAAGGGGACGTCAAAATAAAGTCGCACTCGCTCGCTCGCTCACACGCATACAGGCGCGAAGAATTCCTTAAAATTAGACGGTGGGAAGCATATACCGAGGACCCGCCAGAGCCCTGCACCCCCAGCTACAGGCCCCCTCTCTCTCTCTCGTAACATCTCAGCATCGAGCCTCACTGCCAAACACCATAGAGATGCCACTGAGGCAGAACGCTCACCAAACCGGACCACAACCCTGCCACAGCCCCTCCTACCCCACTGAGACCTCCTCTTGCTTTAGCTCTCCCTTCATTCCTTCCTTCTTATCTCTCCATCTCATAGCCGCTTTGCAGCCTCCGTGTCCCTCTCCTCCCTTTCACAAGTTTAAAGAAATCCATTTTGTTTTATTTTCTGACCGCTCCCGTGACTCCAGACGCCGCCCGTCTACCACCGTCAGCTGACGTGGAGGCAGCATGACTGGCATTAGCGCTTCCTCTTTTATTTCTGTTGCATTTCCACTCTTTACTGGACTGTTTCTTTCTCTCTGTCTCTCTCTTTTTTTAAATTAAAGCAAACATCAATGTGTATTTGTTTCTATTTTTTTTTCTCTTTTCATTAATGCCTGTTTCTTTTGTACTCATATGTGAAAACATGTCTTAGCGGGAGTATTTTACTTGAAGTTGCCCTAAAAGGCACCCAACCAGAAGGGATTTGATTGAGATGCTCGCATGGATCATGTGTTGTTGTTTTTTTTTTTGTAGCTTTGGGGTTTGTCTGAATGTAGAGTCCATTGTCTGTGAGCTCTGTGTTGAGGACACTCTGGTTCAGGAATGCAAAACTGAAAGGGGATGGGCGAGAGGGGTTGTCCTAATCATTAAATCTAATCAATCCATGGCCTGACTAAATGTCTTTGTGTTTTGGCTGCGCGTTGTGTGCTCTTGCAATCAAAGCGAGGGGTTTTTGAGTCCAACTGTAGCTCCCGGGAAGCTGGAGGAGTCTTGGTTTACATTTCACACAGAGGATGGAAAGGAAAAGAAAATATAGAAAATGTCAATGCGAACATTAAAAGCTTAGCATTTTATAAATTGGCCAAATCAAACCTCTCCCACGCTCCTTCTTTAATCCCAAGGGAGTGACTGTAGACAGACCATTAGCCGATTAATTCACCACCACCACCCTCCCCAACTGGAGATCCCTTTCCCACCCACCTTCCTGGATGTGGCCCAGCCCGAAAAACTACAGCTGCTACAGTATGGAGAATCCATCGGGGTGCTGCTTTATGCTTTTCAACTCCTCCCCAGTGACTCTCCAACGGGACGATATGCTTTCCACATTACTGTAGCTGAGTTTCTTGAGGAGCTTGCCAAAACTGCACTTTCACATCATCATATTCTTAAACTGTCCATTGTTGTGGTTTATTATTTCTCCTGTGTGTGTGTGTGTGTGTGTGTCGGGTGACGTCCTCTGTGGGAGGTAGACCAGTCTGTGAATGTGTTTCTAGTAGTTTAAGTGCGTGAGTGTTTTAAGGAGATTAAAACAACCCAGTCGACCAGTTATATTTGTTTTTGTTAACCAGGGCTTTGTTTCCAAGTGTGTGTCTGTGCTTTGAGTATCACTCACCTTTCTGGTTATTAAGAAACTCACAGCAAGCCTATTTTTTTAGTTTTAAAATATGTTTATTTTTTCAGTTTCATATGAAAAAGTGTCTCTCCTGCATTAAATCACTGTATTTCAGGTGGAGCAAATGCATTCGATCTAAAATAATTCCACAATTTCACATACTCTCTTACTATTATTCCCCCCCACACGTCACATAAGTTCCCCAATGAATCTTACAGACATTGTGCTTGGAGTACAGATGAGGTGCGCAAGCAAACCAGTTTCGGTACTAAAGGACATGTCGGGCTGCACGCTCGGTGGAGCAGCACATTCCTCGAGCTGCACGTTCCTCGGTTACAGTGGCACAGCTTTACACCGCTAGACAGAGCGGCAGAAAATTCAGCAACTTTCGCTTATTTTTACAGATTAACAACCAAAGCGGCCACTTCCTTGCCCTTCCTAAGTGGAAAATAATGACTCAGAGCTGCCCCGGAGCTGCCCGTGCTAATGCACTGAACTGTGGTGGTGTGAAGTACACACACACACACACCTCGCGGGAGAGAAGTGAAGGGGGCAGCTGGCATTTTGGGGTTTTTTGTTTTTTTGCTGTATAATTAACTGTAATGCTCAGAGAACTTCTCTGTCGCACACTCACACATCCAAGGAACATTAACGGCCTGCCTTGTGAATAGATCTAATTTGGGGGGAATTTCTGAATGTGTTTCTGGGGTTTTTGTATTTCTTTGTTTCTTTTTTTTGCTTTCTGGGTGGCAGGCGGGGGGGTTGGATAGTAGGGTGGAGCGTCACAGTCTGTGTCCTGTGCTCACTTCATTAGATTTTAAATGGCCTACAGGGAGATCGCGACTGCCTTTCACATCACACCACCTGCATTTCCCATTACACACAGTTACACTCACAGTTACTCACGAGGCCACCGCATCCCTCCACACTTCACACTCTCTCGGACTCGCACACGAACAGTACAAACATCTATCCACATGCTTTCTTTCCTCATACTTTCAGCGCAAAACAAAAATATACTGTATTATATAAACCACTCACAATCATTCACAAGCACAGATGTGCGCATGGCATAAACACAGCATGTGGTCATATATTGTTTTTGCTTGAATGTCCATTTTTCATACAGTCCGCTGCTATAAATCATCCAGTCATCGCTCATTCCTGTACATATAAGCCTGCAAATCTTTTTCTCACACACATCCATGCAAACACAAACACATGCAGCCTTTACTTGATCTCCGGGCTGCAGTGAACTGTGCATTATTACTCATCAGGGCTGCACAACCCTCCGAGATGCAGTTTTGTCGTTGCATCCAGTGAGAGGATATTTATGCATCTGCCTTACGCTAGCTCGTTCCACCTTTCATACAAAACAGACACAAACCACACACAGTTACAGGGCAGGTCCAGCTACCAGGAACAGCTTTATGAGTCCTTCATGTGAGTCTGACTCCCTGCCTTCTTTTTTTTTTTTTTTAAACCCCCCTCCCCCCTCCCCCCCACTCTGGCAGTGTGCCCAAAGGTCTGTCTGCCGCAGCCCTCACAGGTTAAACTTCACAAGTTAATCTTTGAAAATAAAGTGGTAGAGTGGTCTGCTGGTTGGGCCCTCGTCACACTGTCACTGGAGGGTGTTTCTGATCACTGGTGACACTGGAGCCAGCAGTGGGAGGAGGGCAGGGTGACTGGAGGGGTCTGTAGCCCCCCTGAGTGGGGTCCAAGTAGGCTGCGGTAGAGGACACGGGGTGGGCATAGCCGATGTACTGCGGATGCAGGAACTGTCCCTGGTGAGGCATGATTTGGGTGGCCTGCTGACAGTTGAGTACGGAGAAGTTGGTGGGCATGTTGACAAAGACGCTGGCATCAGGGGGCAGGCAGCAGGAGGCCTGAGCCCGCATGACTGGAGGAGGGGCAGTGCGGGGGACAGCGGCTGGAGCGGACGAGCTGGATGAGGTGGCTGTGCTGGACTGGCGGGATGAGGAACCCCTGGAGGTGCTCGCCATCATAGGGATGGTTTCCAGGAGGCGCCCACCACCGCCGGCCCCACCTCCTGTCGTGCCTCCGGAGGACAGTTCCTGCTTGGGTCGGAGACACCGGCAGCAGCACACAGCGACCACAGAGCCCACCACGATGAAAGCCACGAACACTGAGCCCACGATGAGGAATGGCACGTAGATGGGAACTACAGAGAGAAAAGAAGAAGAGACATTGCCATTAAACTGACATTAATCCAATTCATTTTTATTTCTACAGCACCAAATCACACCATTTGTCACTTTATATTGTAAGATAGACCCTACAATAATACATACAGAGAAAAACCCAACAATCATATGACCCCCTACGAGCAAGCACTTTGGCGACAGTGGGAAGGAAAAACTCCCTTTTAACAGGAAGAAACCTCCGACAGAACCAGGCTCAGGGAGGGGCAGCCATCGGAGCAGATGTAAAACAGCTGTAAAACATGTGATTAGTGAAAAAAACTATTGCCTGTTAAGCTGTGCTGCCTTGCATGCTCACATGTCTTGCTTATCTGCACAGGGTCTCCTTCATGTGAGTGGTGATTGAACGAGACAGCGAAACAAAGGACTGGAGCAGAAAAATAGACGGTACACTGGATTTGAGTCCCCAGGGAGTCCCAGAGTCTCATTAGCAGTTATTAACTTTGTTTTGATCTGTTTTAATCCTGCACACCCCACTGTGTCCCCGGCCTCTTCAACCCCACAGACCTGTGTGCATTTGTACTGGTGACATTCTTAAGCCTCGCTGCCAGCCAACATTTGTGACCCTTTTCTCGCTCTCTCATTTTTTTCCTCTTACCCCTATTTTTTTTTTTTTTTACTAATCCTCTGAAAATAAGTTACTCAAGTTGAAGTACAGTACTTGGCATCTGCTTAAAGAAAGGTATTAAAGTGGACTGATTTAATGTAGCTGAATGGGAGGTTATTCGGCTCTTTAAATCAGAGGAATAAACCAGCTCCTTCTCACTGACCTTTTCTTTGTTTCTGCTTAACGCAGCAAATCATACTCTCAACAACTACGCATTTGTGTAACTCTCACAGTTCCACCAATCAGACTATAAATTGCTGGGTCAAATAGGAGATGTCTGTGTGAGCAGGTAGAAGCTTTGGCACGTTATTATGCGAGAAGAACTCAGTGTCAGTCTGTAAATTTTGTGAAGTGAGCAGGAAAAGCTCCAAAAACAAGCCTAAACCTCGATCAACAGTAGGAACAGTTTTTCCTGACTCTTCGTTTTTGGTAAAGCACTGAAGGCTGAAACAGGGCGACATTCAAGATGAGGTCACCGCCGATGAGGTGTTTCCCTCAGTCGCTCATTCCCATGCTCACTACCACAAACACCTTTCAAAGCACAATAACGACCATGTTACATTACAAGTGATTAGTTGTGTTTTATTGTTCCCACTGGGTGTAGTTATTTTCCACTTTGAATGTGCCCGTGTATTACGAGGTGTAACTGTATGCCGGAGAGAGAGAGAAAGAGAGGGAGAGAGGTGGCAAACTGGCTCCAGTTTCCTTTTGTCTGTGAGCTCTTTGAAATGCATCCATGCGACTTTGATTTTTTTTTTTTCCAAAATGCTCATCAAACGTGGCAAGGTATTAAAAGGATTACTGCATGGAAGCTGTTAAGAGCAGGAGATCACTCATGGGCAGAGGCAGCAAGGTCTTGGTAACAAGAGCAGAGGCAGAGGAGGCAGAGGCACGCCGACATGAAACAAACCAGGACCTTGACCCATTTCCTTTCGACAAGAAGTGGTGTTAACTTAAGAGGCTTCTGCACCACACAGCTGCACACTTCACAGTAAACAGGTTTTAAAAGGAACATTTACAGTATAAGTTACAAGAGCAGAAATGTACCAGGGAGCCTCTCTGTGCCATCTTTCCTGTACTTATATGGCCTCCACCTCAACATCTCTACCTCCACTCCCTTTTTATGCAATGCTAATGAGGAGTAGTCATTTCAAGGACTTTCTCCTTGTGTTGTTTTACCCCTGACTTCACTGCTATTAGAGCTACTTTCCCAAACACTGTACGGTAAATCATTAATGGAGTGCATAAAGGTCCTAAAAAGTTAATGCACAGTAGTAAATAAGCTCTTTACTGAACACATCAAAAAATCAGCTACCATATGAGCTTCACTTTTTGTATATTTCATTATTACATCGCTGGTAATGGATCAGTTTGAATCTTGTGGTTGTTGTAGCTGCTGAAACTGAATCTGTAGAGTCAGGGAGTTTAGGCCTTTGGGTCCTATCATAGGGGTCGTTACCCCCTGAAGGGGGTCACAAGATAAATCTGGAAGGTCAAGAGATGATTAATGGAGTGGAAAAGAAGAAACAAGACTGAGAGCATGTTTCCATGCTTGCAGCTCAGTCAGTCGGTGCAGAGGCACAGCTGTGCTTTGGCGTTGAGCTAAAGGCTGATTTCGTG
The DNA here is from genome assembly GCF_036321145.2 of Pelmatolapia mariae. Lineage (NCBI taxonomy): Eukaryota > Metazoa > Chordata > Actinopteri > Cichliformes > Cichlidae > Pelmatolapia > Pelmatolapia mariae. The sequence goes on along the minus strand of NC_086235.1, from coordinate 19,738,399 downwards.
ATGCTGACATGGCCACATGGTGATTTTTATCAGGTATAGAGTTAACTAATGTTACTTTAGCTTCTTAGCATACCAGTTGACACAAAGTGCAGCAGAGGCTGCGTATGATTGGCTTTGCAGATATCCAAAGCAACAGATAAAGGGAAGTGCAGCTTTAACCTCCTAGGACCTGGCGACCACAAATGTGGACATCACATTTTGTGTTGTCTTGACCAAAGTACTAAATTTCGCTCTACAAGGGCCTGATATCCACTTACGAGGACATTATACTGACACTGTTCTATTAAAATTTCAAACAAATATCCTCATACGTGCATCTCATTTTTGTAAGAAACAAAAATCAAGAAAAAAAAAATCTGGCAATTCTTTGTTTTTACATCCATCGGGTCCCAATCAGCCCAAATGTCAAAGAGAAATTAAAAATGCATGCCATGGAAGAGTTCGGGTCTTAGGAGGTTAAATAAAAAAGCTAAGAATTCTCCATTTACTAACTAACATTTGATGAGAAGATCCACAGAGCCTCCTTACTGTCTGTAATATTAACAGGTATTTCCTGCTGAAACACTTTTCATTTTAAGCCACTTCATGTGGACACTGAGCACTAAACCCCACTTAGTACTCACATAAATTTGAAAAAACTAACTTTATTCTTTACTTCTTTCTTTTAAGGCTTTTTTTTTGTGCACATGGCAATTATCCCCCCTCCTCCTATTGTTCCCTGTCACTCGTCCACACCTGTTGCTGTAGTCGAGCTGTGGCAGCCCCCTCTGCTGAGCTCTTGTTTTGGGCAGATTCTTCGTGGCTGGCTGGCTGATTGGACCCCTCCTTCAGCCTATCCCACGGGCTTTCTCCTGTTCCCAAATACCATATGTTCCTTCATGTTCAGCACATTAATAATTTCCTGCGTGTTATTCCCCCAACACTGCACTATGTGTATCTCTTTGAGATGATGAATAGGCTGTAAGCACATGAAAAATGTGTAAAATGCACAAAGTGAACTGGGCTGTGGATGAATAAAAACACTTCCTCTTTTAGTAAGAAAAAAAAATGTTTTCCTTTAAGTAATTTTGGCTGGAGGCCTATGAATGAAATGTATATATTGCTTCCTGTAGTGATAAGCCGTGATAGTATTAGCAAATGACAGATTGTAGCTGGAGAGGGCAGGGTATCCTCTGAGGAAACATGTATTGCACTTTTCTCTCATGTCCAGTATGTTTCTTTCGTGATATGGTGCACTTTCGAGAGACTTTACAGTAGATTAACTTATGGGAATGTAAGCAGTGATGAATGAGGGGCCAGAGGGGGAGAGGTCTGTCACCCAATCCACGGTAAAAGTTGGAAAATGTGGGTCATATTTTGCCTCTGGTTTTGGCAATGATGCCTCTTATATGTGAGCTTCTAGTTTGAAGCATGACCTGAGTGTGAGGGCCTCAAAGCCCACAGATACCACAGAGACTGGAGTGGTTAGATTACAGTAGCAGCTTGGCCAACAGAAAGAGACTCCACGAGCCTGGTGAGAGGAAATAACGCAAATTGCATGTGTTTTTTCTTCTTTTTAATGAACAGAGCTGTCAGCACCCTTCGTGAGCTACACTGTCCAAGATCCGGTCAAGTCCAAACTTGATCCCCGTGGGGACGGCGTGATCTGAGCCCGGCCCCTCTCTTGCAGTGTTACAGAACAAACACGGCTATTTATAAAGTGCAGCAGCACGGCACAGTTTGCCATTTGTGAGGGCAGTTAACCGGTTTTTTGGAGGAGTCTGCTGTGTCCGTGCAGCTGTCGCTTGCCAGCCGAGACAGGCAGCAGATGCAGCTTTTAACAGGGAGATACTGTGAGTCTGCTGGGTTTATGAGAGGAAACCAAAGCTCCCAGCAGGTCATATTAAATGATATTTACAATATCAAATTCAAGGCATCCTGTACATACGCAGTGGGGCGTGTATGAGGTTGGCTTATGGGATACAGTATGGTAAGATTTATATGGAATGAATAAAATCAAAAAGTTTTTACTGAGACTGTAAATTCTGAAGTGAACAAAGACTGCACTCTCCCCAGTGAAGCAACAGGTCAGGCAGTTTTAGTGCACCGACGTTATCTCAGTGTCTCTCTCACATGAATCACACGTAAGTCTACAGAACACAGGGGATTTAACTATGAAACTTCCTATACAAGAGTTTAACTTAAAGAACCCCCCCCCCCCCCCAAAAAAAACAAAAAAAAACAAAAAAACAAAACCATTTGGTTTTTATTCTGTTTGCGCTTTGCTCTTCACATGTTTAAGCGCTCTTCTTCCAGTACTACTCATAATATTAGTGGGATTATCAGAAGCGAGAGTGAGTGCAAGTTATGGGCTTGTACCTGCACCGGAGTCCTTGTTTTCCTTGTTGTTTGTCCCGGGCTCCGGTGACTGCCGGTCGTTATCGCAGCTCCCCTGATCAAGCCGCGCATCCGTGCTGGAGCAGCAGTAGCGCAGCTCGCATTTCCCGCAGCAGATTATCGCGTCCACTCCGTCTATCTTCTCCGGGCACTGAAAGCCCTCTTTCCAGGCACCCTGGGAGTCCCGCCAGCCGTGGCAAAACTCCCCGCTCGCTTTCACGTCAATAATGACCAACAGCAGAGTCACAATCGCGGTGACAGACATCGGGAAACCTCCTCCCCACATTCTCGGCCAGGTGGCCCGCGGCCGCACGCTGGCGCACTGGAAGAGACTGAGAGGCTTTTACTCCCCGCGTCTAAGCTGGTGAGGGGGGTGATAAGCTGGGTCGGTCCGATGAAGGGAGCAGAGGGGATGCAATGCAGGAGCCGCAAACAACTTAGAGGCTGTCATTTGTTAGCGAAATCGCGTGCGTAATTCTCCAAAAGTGACTCCGGTTATTCAGGAGATGCACAAAAACCAAATGGATACTACTAAAAAAAAAAAAAAAAAAAAAAGTCAGAAAATATATGAATTTATAAGTTTGACTGATATTCCAGTTGCAAACCCTCGGAGATCTGGTAAATCCAGTGTAGAGAAACTAATGGATTTCCTTTGGCACTGCAGCGAGGCTGTTTTTTGTCTCCTCCTGAACTCTTCAAATGACTTTCCTCGGGGATCCAGAGAAACTAACACTTGTAGCCTGATCCATGGGCGCGCAGCTGCTGTCACCCTCGAGTCCTCTCACAGCCAGCCCCGTGCGTAAAGATAACGTTTCAAACTTTTGTGGCTTGGCCTGCATTGTTGAGTGTCAGAAGTCAGTCAACCAAATCTGTGTCAGTCTTGAACTAAAGCCCACAGAGTCTAACCCACCCTGTGTCAGAGTGAGAGGGGCGTGTAAAAAGTCAGATGCAAATCCACACCTCACTGTAACAACCAGAGTAAATATACAGGGAATACCAGCAAACCACATACCACTGGTCAAAATGCTGCAATTTAGTTGATATTTTTTAAAAAGTAAAATAAGAAGATATATCATCCGACCGTCTTTTTTGGCAACAGTCGTCCAGATTGGATCTCAAGTTTTAACTTGAGGTCAGAGGGATTTTTCTCAGTGAAAACAAATCTGCAGTTTGGCTTAAATATGTTACACCGATTTCCAGGTATACAGATAGACTATTTGAATTTGTTGTTATTATTATTATACTATAAACTACTATTAAAATGCTATTACCTTGAAGGAAAGACACCATGTGTCCAGTTAAATATTGTTGTTGGCTTGTCGCAATTGTCAGGCCATCCTACAGCGTAAATTTTTTGAGTGAACATACCCCACAGTGCAACCTAAACCAGTTCAGTCTGAGCCTTGTGCGATATAAAAATAAATAAATAAACCCTATCAGTTCCGCTCTGGTTAAGAGCAGATGAAACATTTGACAGTTGGACATGTCTGTGCCAACACCAGCAGACATTTAAATAGTGACATTGCCATCTAGTGGTGTTTCCAGATATTAATGCAAAGTTTTTATTTTTTGTGTGGCGGTTATTTGGGAAAGTTAGCAACAACTAGTGAAAGTTCCTATATATTTTTTTCTCTGAAGGTTAATTTAAATAACCTTTGAAGAGCGGGAATGTTCTCAGAAGGCCGAGACAAATAGCCTTAGACAAATATTCCAAGATTTTTCAAGAACCTCACCTTCATTCAGAAAACATCCATACGATTTTTATTTCTATTTAATTTTGAATCAGTTTTTTTTTTAAAAAATTCAGTTTACTATCATTGTATTTTTATTGTGATATGAACGTACTTATCAAAGGCAAATTTTTTGATCAGACTGACAAAGAAATTAAAATAACATCAATATTTTGATTGAATTTTAACTGTTTTAAAAGTGCAAGATATAATTTCATATGTATATTTTTAGCCTAGTTTTTAATTTTATTTTACCAGCATGTCTGGAACATTCAAAGAAAATTGTTGTGGTCTTCTTTAAAGCTTATTTCTGGGATTGCATCAGGGATCTGCTCCGAGCCATGATGTTCATAAACGACATTGTAATCTGTAGTGAGAGTGGGGAGCAGAGGTAATGAAGGTGTTTAAATACTAACGACCAACCATCCAAAGCAACAGAGAGAACACAAGAGAGGTGAAGGAGAGAGTACAAACAGGGTAAATGGGTGGAAATTAGTCTCAGGGATTTACGATGTAAAAGCAATTTTATTACTCAAAATAAAAACCTCAGATATAAACTAACCAGTAATAACGATAAAGTATCTCACATTGACCCTAAATCACCGACAGGGGGCATTTTTTGCCGCCTAATGAAAAGGATTCGTCACCTTTCCCAGCAGCACTTCATTTCCCGTCATGCTCCACTGTTTGAAGCGGTATCCGTGGAAACGGCACAGGAAGTGGCGCGCAACTGTTGAAAAATGTCTCACTACAAACTGAAGAGGTGGTTTTGATGGCATTATTTGTCACCAGCCTTTAAAAGGGCGTCTAAAAACAGCTTGGTGGGCATTTCTCTTTATTAACCGGAGCTCCACGTTGTATAAAGTACGTTTTTTTCAGTTTTAACTTGCCTTTTAGCCTAAGATAGCTCAGCCGTACATCCTAGTTTAGTGAAAGTTACAGAAGCTTCGCCATGGGAATGAGAGTTAACAGCTAGCTTGTTGTTACATACTAGATACTTTTGGTAAATGATACGTGTGCAACCTTAACGAAGTCTCCTTGTCGTATTGTTTGTGAGCAGATGTCGTTTGTGAGAGTGGGGCGTCCACAGCAGCACACCAAAGGGAAAAGGCCTGTTCGCCCCAAGAAGGCAGCAGCTCAAAGAAGAGAGTGGGTGGTGAGTATTGACAGCTGAACAAATACTAGAGACATATGAAGGCCAGTCACAACTAAGCAGGCAGTCTTGTACTTGTACATATTTCTGTGCAATTAGAAGACAGTCTACTCTTGCTTGCTGTGAATCTTCTTTACCATAATCTGAAATAGAAAGGTATGAGGAGAGGTTATTTGTTTTCTAGAGGTTACTCAGATCATTAGGGAATCAAATTTCTTGCTAAACTACAGAAACATGTTCATGGTGTAAAACAAACAAACAAACATTCTAGCTAACCTTTTATAAGTTCTTTTATTTAGCCTGTCTAACTTCTCAGCATTTTGGTTTCAGAGCACTGTCAACGACCTCTCTGTGCACAAGCTGACACCTGCGGAGCTGGTAAGGTGCAAGAAGATTTGCACTTTTTATTTTTTAAGTGTTATTTACTGTATCTTGGTCTCACGATTGTCTGATTGTTCTTCTGGTTCAGAGTCATCGGCATGAGATCCACAAGTCTCACAACAAAGCAGCAGCTCAGTGGGAGCTGAAAGAGAAAGCCCTGAAACGACGTCTCATGCACGCAGGGAGCCCTGCACCCCTGGACCAGGCCAGTCTCAGCATCATCAGGGAGGTAAGTACAGTGCTGTGAGAATATATATATTTGCTCTGTTCCAGATTTTTCAGTTTCAGTCCCCCCCCAAATAAGGTTATTTTAGAGTTAATTCATGATTTAAAAAGAGGGGCACTTACTTTTTAGGTAATGATAGGTTTGGCTTTTTTCCCTTTAATAAATGAAACCGTAATTTTAAAGCAGCATTTTTTATTTACTTGGGTTTTCTGTGACAAATATGTCAAAAAACAAAACCTAAGAAATCAGCCAAAGCCTTTTTCACAGCATTGCATGTGTATCTGTATCTTTTTAGTGGCTCTTACGGTGTTGAGTTAAACTCAGTTGTGTGGCGTTGCTGCAGGTTTTCTCTGATCAGCTGCTGCTGCAGGATGTGTTGGCCCGTTCTGACAAAGCCCTGGCTGTGGTCAAAGACCTGTTTGGAGATGCTCCACGCAGGCACACCGGTATCTGGCAACTTGTTTTGTGTGCAGATAAACAGATGCAGTGACTAGATCAGTGGTTCTTAACCTGGGTTCGATCGAACCCTAGGGGTTCGGTGAGTCGGCCTCAGGGGTTCGCCAGAGCCTCCGCCATGACATGCACGGCTCATTTCGTGCACCAGTAAAAGACATATCTATGTCCTGAATTTGAAAAAAATCACATTTTATTTTTCACTAAAGAGGGGTTCAGTGAATGCGCATATGAAACTGGTGGGGTTCAGTGCCTCCAACAAGGTTAAGAACCACTGGACTAGATAGAATAACTTCTTGTCCATTGCTTTATGTCATTGAGATACCCGATTGTTGAACATTGGGTGTTTGTCCCAGTATTTTCATTTTGAAGAGCCACAAATTCTCTCTGGTGGTTGCACAAGTATTGCTTCATGTCTAAATGTTTTTCCTCAGGACACCCCAGAGTGACTGTGGCTCCAAACTGTGACTCTGACTCAGAACTGCCTGTTCTTCAAAGACCAGATCGTCCAACTCATCTGTCTCTCCTCAGCCAGTCAATGATGGATCAAGAGGTGTGTGTGTGTGTTATTGAGACTGTTATTATTAGCTTCATAATACAGCATGTGCAATGTATAATCTAAAGAACAACACTATGCTTATTAGTTTATTTTATTTCTTTTAATGATCTAAACCCTATATTTAACAGAAAACACTCCAGAGGTAACATATCGAATGCTTACACTGATAAAAAAAAAGTGTATTTTTAAATACTGTTTTGAGTTTTTATTTGCATTTTACACAATTACAATGATTTATTTCAGGCTCTTAATGAACTGGAAGCGTCAAAGGACTACCACACAGATGATGATGCCCGTCCTTCCACCAGTTCAGAGTATCGTGTAATCCGAAGGTGCTAATCCCTGCTAACTGTTATACACTACAACAGTGACAGAGATGCTGCTGTCACTATTAGATTGCTCATAACGCTTTTATTTGCAGGGTCAATGTACAAAAAATGAAGGCGCAGCCTCGGGCTAGGGTGTCACAGCAACACAAAGGTCATCATCACAGCCGTCACCATGGAGACAAGGATAATAGTCCCGTGACACCCTGTACATCAGACAGGGCACCAGCTCAGACAGGTAAGATAAACAGCTAATCAGAAGGTCTTAGTGCCATTAGAAGTGTGTTATATTTATTTTAGGTAGTGATCAAGAAATCATTTATTATATATCTGGCATTAGAGGTGAACATAAACACTTATCTAATGTCATTTCAGCTCTCAATGCCACCGTGGCTGTTCAGCGTGTTCGGTCCAGACAGAGTCAGTCGGAGGACGCCAGAGAGGAAACATCAGTCCTGGTTTCTCAGGTTCTAAATTCTGATCCGCCTCAGAGCAAGTCAGGTAATATCTGCAAGGGATGGATTTTCTCCAAAATGAAATACTCTGTTTGAAGATGAGATCATGTCAAAAAAAATCAGTGTTGTTCTTCTTTTATATGCTGAACAGACAGGATCGGTAGTCACACCAGCAGAGGCAGGAAGTGTGTTTCCCAGGGTTCAGAGCTGGACGGCTCCTCTGTTGCCTCTCTCAGCGGGGATCAGTCCAGTCTGGGCCTGCTGCAGGCCATGTTGGGTCAGGTGGAGTCGGATTTGGACGCACTGAGCCCTGATACAGCACCAACATCTGCACAGAGTCCCAAAAAGCACAGAACACAAAGCCTTACTGGATTTTCTGTGGCCTTGGTCTCTACACTGGGACATTTGGTGCACATCCTTAAAAAGGTGCTTCCGGATATCAAAAAAGGTTTTGTCACACAAGCTTGTGGAGATTATTATTCAAACTAAAGATAATCCATGCAGGCTTTACTCACATAAATAAAAAATAAGAGCGTGGTACCATTATCACTGCATCTTTTAGTTTATAGGATATAGGATACATTCATTTCTTATTAAATGTTGGTTTTATTTAAAAAGTCATGTCATCGATGGGGATGCAAGGAGACATGAATTCCAAGTTTGAAATCTTTAGATAGCAGCAAAAGCACATTTTAGAAATGCTTGATCTGTAAAATGTTTGTTACTATTACTGATTTAGCATCACTAATGCTGAAGGTCTCATGTAACTATGCTGAAGCACAGTTCTTATCTTTTTCAGGGGTCTTCACATTTGTAAATAAATAGAATCAGTTTTTAAATTTTAGTGCCAGTTTGCTTTGATGCAAATATTTGCAGTCTGCTATATGTGTTTAAATCACTGTCTGCCTGTAATGTGTTAGAGGGAAGATGAAGCTCAGCAGGAGGCACAGGAGAGGAGAAAACTGGAGGAGGAGCTGAAAGAGCAGCAGAGGCTCATTGATGCTCTCACTGCTGAAACCATGACTCTGAGAGAGGAGGCTACAGCCCTGCAGGTGGGACTGGGCTTAGGTTATTGTTAGTCCAGCTATGCTGATAAATCGTGAGTTGGTGATGATGTGCCTCTCAGGCAGGGTTACAGCAGCGGACGGCAGAGCTGGAGCGGAAGTTGGACGCAGTGGTGTTGGCGATGGGAGGGCTCGGACTGCTGAGTGAACACAGTGGCCAAACCCCACACTCTGAGGTTAAAGTTGCAGGTTTGTGCAGTCTGTCTGTGTATATTCTGTCCAGAGGAATTTGGTAAATGGTGAAAATGGTTTATATTTTGGTGAACTGTTGGTATACAGGCTGTCAGTCTGCGACGGGTGCTGAGCAAGTACCTGTTTCTTCTGCTGTCCTCCTCTCACCACCTCAACAGCGGGACCACTTTCAGCATGTTCCTGGTAACTTTCTCACTTCCAAAATTATTATCTGATTTCAAATATTCAGCACAGAAATGATTCACCTTGAGGCGGCTAATTTTTGTTTCTCGTTCTTTCACAGCAACTTATCCTGTGAAACCGCACCAGCAGCTTCCTGCTGTGGATCTCCTGCGCTCCTATGGGGACCTCCGCGCTCACATCTCAGACTCTAGTCTCAGCAGTCTGCCCCTAGTTCAGCTTCCCTCTGCTTCCTCGCTATTGCTGACCTCTGACCCTCTTCGCTCACAGAGGTCTCTGGGCACAGTGCTAGCTGAGATTGCTCAGCTGAGCAGAGAGACCGATCTTATCAGGGCTCAACTCAGCCAGGAAAAGGGCCTCGGGTCAGGGGTCAGAGAATCGCTTGACAGTGGCAATGAGAGAAGAGGGTCGAGCTGCAGCAGCACCGGGAGTGTAACACCTCAGAGCGCTGCAGAGAGCAGGATGTCTGGGTCCAGCTGTAAAGAGAGGCGGAGCCAGCATGTGTGGACTCCTGAAGAACAACAGCTGACTCAACAGGTGAGATTTAAGGGGTTGTTAGAAGCTCTCTGAGAGCAGCTCACCTTTTAGAAGTGGAGTAGTGGCTCCCCTGACTACGCCTAACTTTCTGACCCTCCCTTCATAGCGTGATGGGACAGGTGTGTCGAGGAATGAACTGCGCTGAGCCTTTAAGTGGCCTCCTCATTCAGATATAGTAATGATTCACATGCAGTGTGTGTCTCGTTTTTTGTTGGGTTTTTTTTTTTTTTGCTTAGGCAACATCACCCAACACTTTCAGTGCAAACAGCGTGGAGCAACGCCTCCTGGAGCTGAACAGGCAGAGCGCTGCAGCCCGAGGTCGACTGCTGGAAATAATCGAGCAACAGAAGCAAAGTGTTTCAGCCAGAGTCTCTCCCTCTGTCTCCCCGATCCCGGCTTCTGCCTTCAGCCCGAATCCAGAATCCAGTGGGTAAAACCAGCATGTCGCTGTCTGTCTTGAGCACACATGACAGTTTAAAATCATTACGCCTCATCTTTTGCAGCGGAACGCCTGGAGGCATCAGAGCTGCTGCCTGAGTGGGAGCTCCGGTCACACAGTGGTGGCGGTGAGGGTGAGAGGAGGTGAGTATCTGGGCTCAGAGAGGGATTTTACGACAAAGAACAGCAAGGTTCTTTTTCCTCATTTCTTTTCCAGCACCTTAAACGGACACAAGGTGATGATGTCAGGAAGAAGAACTGACTGACTGAAGATCACATGATGTAGATGATTAATTATCTTTGCTACAGGTTTGCTGGCTCTGATGCATCTTCTCACAGTTTTGGAAGAGAAACTAGGGATGGCAAAACACAGGTACACACACACACACACACACACACACTGCATTATTTACATGTCATTGCCCGGATTTGAAAAAAACTTTCTTTATTGTCTATAGATGGACAAGGAGAGAGCTCGAGAAGGCTGGTTTGCATTGTCTGCTCACGTGAGGTAACAAGAAGAAGAAGGACATATCTGAAGATGTTTATTACACGGAGTGTTCTTACTATTTTTATCTGTTTTATTAATGATTTAATTAAAATTTTTTGACTTCTATACATTCTTTTTTTGTCTTCACTGTGACAAGTTTCTTTCTCCATTTATTGGACGTGACCAACATTTCTAATTTATTAGAATGAACTTCTGTTTGCCATTTCTTTGGGTTTTCCTCCACAGTGTTACATCTGAGTACTTAGAAAACCCTACAGCTGAGTAATGTGTGAGCAGATGCAATTAATTTTTAGTCTGTCTTCATTCAGTCTTACTGAGATTGACTATTTTTCCTTGCTGAGCATATGGAAGTTTGATTTGTGGTGGAGCTGTAATCTGCAAATACATACAGTCTGCATCTCCACCTGTTCATTTATGTTTGAGGCTGTTCATTGGTTTCCTTGAGTGCCTTGCAAAAGGTGCTTACACCTTTGGTGCTGTGGTTATGTTATTCATACTACACACAGGTACTCTCTAGTATAATATGTACATGCAGTGTTTCCTTTTACAGTATACTGCAATGATCGTCCTTCCAGGAAATTTGAACCATCAGACACTTAATACCCTTTGAATTGTTTTTCTGCGCCAGTTTGAAGTTTGAACATTTCCAGTTTAGAAATATCTCTGTTTATAGAAAGAAAACTAAACTAGCATATGCTGGCACTTCTGCTTCTTTCTTTCGTGTTTCTATCAGATGATACAAATGCATGTTGTTGTTGTTGTTGTTGTTTTTAAAGTATTTGAGGCAGCATGTCATCTTAAGAGCTTGACAAGGAGGTGATTGTTGATCTACTACTGAGTTCGTCATCACAAAGAGTTGTGGGTGAAACCACTGTTAGACCTTGCCCCACCCTATCATGTGATCTATTCAGGGTACCCGAGGCAAGATGAGTGACAGCTGGTGTGGAAAGCCACCATCTCTGTCCAGTGATGGTCATTCAGTGGACATAGATGGCCTCTTTTACATCTCTTTCAAACCATCTGTCTTCTCTGTCCAAAATGTGAACATTAGGAATCCATGAAAGAGTGACATTTAGGCGCAGACACTCTCCCATGATGCCAGTGGTTTTACTTGGAACCCCTGTTGGTAATGACACATGCGGTTTTTCAAACCTTAGCTCATGATTAATAGTAGGTAGGTCAGCTACCACCTCCATAGAGAACAACTCTCCACCTTTTTGTTTTTCAAGCTGAACAAACCTCTTGGATGAGAAGTGAAATGTTTTAAAGGTGTCCAGCTGCCTTCTTTTTTTTTCAGGCTCTTAAGACAACCATGACCTGATTGACTAGGAACCTACACAGACATGGAGTCAGCATGTCTTGTAGATTTCAAACGACATGCAGATAATATAAAAGATATATAAAGACTGTATCCAGTCTTTGTTTATTTTGGGTCTGTGTTTGAGTCCTTCATAGCAGATAGAACAGTGCATTTTACCTGAGATTTACTGCTTAAAGCACATATGATAAAACACTAAATGGATCTAGGCGATCAAGATTTGAGACTCGCAAGTTAAGAAAATGTAATTTTCAACTCTGTGAAAAATAATTCTTTCATACGTGGCAAGCTATTCCCAGACGAAGTTCATTCATAGCAGCGGCCTTTATATTGTCTTAACCTGCTGGGAACTTTTAAGCCAAGACGGCACTAGCTCAATATTACAACAAACAGCTTAACTTTAGCGTACTTATTTCACTATTTTTTTTATTGCACTCCAAAGCCAGCAGATGGCAACAGAGTCAAATGATTATTATTATTAGATATTATATTATTATTGTTATTATAATTATTATTATTATGATTAGCCATTTGTTAGCAATTTACTTTTGCTATATTTTATGTTGTGAAATATAAAGTGAAAATATCAAAGCCACTGTTATAGATGTTATGTCAAGCATCTAACCAAATGCTCATCTCCTTTTTGACAAAGGTGGTCTTGAGCTGTAGTTTAAAGACTGAATGAATACAACATTATAAATTATGGACCCTTTTATAGATTATAAAATGGGGTATGCTTTCACACTTTATGCTCAGGCGTCCGGGTCAAGTCCTTGAGTCGAATGCAGCTGGACTGATAAATGCTAAATAATAAATAAATGCTGTGCAGTGCAGTGAAGAGTGATCTGATACACAGGAGAGAGCAAACAACCACTCTACATGTGCAGGGCAAGCTACTGGATATTGAAGGATTGACTGTCCCTCGCGGTTGAGCAGCATCCTGACTCTCTCATATCTTTTGCAGCTCTCTTTTTAGCCTGTTATTTTCTCACCTTTTTCACTTTTCTGTTAATTGCACCCTCTCAGATGTGACTACAGGGAAGCTCTCTGTCCATATCTCTTCCTGCTGTACTGCCCTCTGATGACTTCTTTGCCCTTCTCTCAATCTTTTCTATCCTTTCTTCACATCTTTCAAACCTAGATCCCTTTTTCACACCTCCTGATATAAAACTCCACTGTTGTTCTCGTTCTACATAAATCTCAGCTTTTTTCACCTCCTCTGCTATAGTCCATCCTTTTTCTCTTTTACTAGGATAAGAATCTGATTCTTAATACTTTGATTTAATATTAGATGAATTGTTTTCCCAAACGCTGCCAAAAGCCAGGTTTTACTGATAAATCATTGCTTGATGGGGGACTTTACATTTTTTCTTCTCTCTGCTGCTTTTCTTTTTATACTGACCTTATTTATTTTATCGTGCAGAGGACCATCCCCCTCCATCTGTAGTGGTAAACAAAGGCCTGGTGCTTAATGAAAAATCAGTGAAGAATCTGACCAAACTACAGCTGTCAGCCAGCGAGCCGGGCGAGCTCATCTACCGCGTCACCAAACAGACGAGCCTGGGACACCTCGAGCATGCTGCCAGTCCAGGTAGACCAGACCTATATGTCAGTGTTTTTAGAAAGGACGCAAAAGTAAAGATGAAAGCCAAACTAAACCAAACCAAACTTTTCCCACCGCTTGGTGAGTAGTTGGCATCCTACATGCAAACTGCAGATGACTATGGCAATCTGATTGCAACCAAAGCAATCACATTTATGTTTTTGGTGCAGCAGACCCTGATTTCACCTGTCAGCCACCACCAACCAGTGGCTTTAGCCCCAAAGTTGCCAGGGGTGTGCAGCGCTGTGGTCCATTGATTACCTCTCCGGTTTGAGCCTGTCCAAAGACATGCTTGTCAACTGGTGATTCTAAAGTGCCTGTTGGTGTGATGGAAGTATTTTAAAAAGTGACGACAGGGTTTGAGAGCTGCGCCGAGGAAGCCTTCATGCATCAAATACCAAGAGAGTCGGGGGAACACCGGGTAAGAGGACAATAAAACTAAAACAGGGAGCTAAGAACTTAATCACAAAAACTCGACTTCACTACAGTAACAAAAGAAATCATGAATGTTTTCAATGTTTTTGTCACTTTTTACGGAATCAAACTCAAAGTAATGTCAGTACTTTCAAGCTTTAAACCCTGCATGGTCGTACTCTCTCCTATCAGCTCAGATATTAACCTGCATAGCATTCATCCCATGTTTAAACAAAATGTGGCATTTTCTGCTATTTCCTGTCAGGACAAAAGGAAATGAAAATGTAATTTGCTTTAATATGATGGAACTAAAAAAACTTGATTTTCATCACTGACTGAGAATATTGGATCTGTCTCCCAGTCTGGCTGTCCTGATTATAATGATGTATAAACCTTCAGCTGAGGAATTTATGCCAAAAGCCAAGAAGACCATAGAATTGAGCTCATTTTGCTGTCAGTAGACGACATGAAGAGAGCTGATACTGAGATGTCTTTATTTCCTTGATGCCTTGTTGGCATGTTGAATGAGTTGTAATGTTTACAAGTTTTAATTTTTTTGACTTTATGAAATTCCCTCCCCTCTGTGGTGAGAAATAACTTTGCATTTGCAGAGCTAAATTATTCAACAAGTTAATAGCTTCACAGCGAGGTCACTTGTGGCACGAGAAATCCATTTCATCTTATTTAATGTACCTCGGTACAATGGCAGTCCTGCAATGAAGTGCCTAATTTAAAATGTAACATCACCTATTGGTGAAACGAGCAAAGATTATAGGACTCACATGTTTTCATTTCTAGTCTTTAAAACCTGTCTCTACCCATCTAGTATTAATTCCTTCTGGGATATAAGTTAAGTATGTATATTTTGCACACACAAACACACATGCAGCTATTACCTATTTCTTGTTTTTATACCTAAGATGAATTATTGTTGAATGAAGACATTTTTCAAACACATGTAAAATGTGGCCAATTGTTTATTGTGTAAAGGAAAAGGTAGAAGGGGGAAAAGGGGGGATAGAAAGAAGGAAAGAGAGAGGAGAGAAAACCCCAACAATCCCCTCTGAGCAAGCACCAGGCGACAGTGGATAGGAAAAACTCCTTTTAAAGTGAAAGAAACCTAAAGGAGAAACCTATGGCAGAACCAGGCTCAGGAGGGGACAGTCAACTGCCGGGACTGGTCGGGGGTTGAGTGAAAAAAGAAAAAGGAGGGAGGGGAAGGGGAAGGGGGAAAATGAAGATGGAATAGAGGTGGAGGAAGACGAGGTTACATCAGGTGAGAAGCAGCAGTGTCCCTCTTCCAGAACCAGTGGAAGCGTTTTTTCTTCTTTTTCAGACACTGTTCCACGAGCACTTTTTTCTCAAGGATGAGGGTTTTCAGCTCATCCATTGTTTCTGTGTTTTCTTTCTCATGTTTGCTGCATCTTTTCACCATGTCTTCTAATTGTTCTTGTTTTTCTTTAAGCTTGTCTTTCAGTTCTTTAACTGTTGCCTCCTCTATTCTCTTTGCCTTGTGCACATCTGTATTTCTCTGTTCTACTTTCTTGTACATGTCTTCCAGCTGCTGGTTTCTCTTCTGGATATCTTGAAGTCTACACTGCAGGTCTTTATGCGTTTTCTGTTGTTCTTGCTTTTGCGCCTGGATTTCAGTGTTTTTGTACTTCAAGTTCTTAGACAGTTCCTCCAGTTCTGTATTTTTACTCAGCATTTCATTGATGCTGCTCTGCATCGCTGAGCACTGTTTTTCCATTTTTTTCTTTTCTCCTTCCAGTACAGTTGTTTTGTACCTCGTTTCGTTATACAATTCTTGGAGTGCTTGATTTTTCCTCTGGAGATTAAGTGTTTCTTCTTCCTGTTGTATTTTCTGTTGGTCTTTTTCTTGAAGCAGCTCTTTATTTCCGTGCACTTTTTTATCGAGCCTGATTTGGAGCCCTCTGTGTTTTTCCTCCATCTCTTCAAGCTTGGAGTCCATTTCCTTCTGTTTCATTTCCATTTGCTTCTTGTCGTGAAGCAACTGTTGATTTTTGTTCAGAGTTTTGTCATGTTTCACCTGCAGAGCTTTGTATTTTTCTTCCATGGCTTGGAGTTTGCTCTGCAGGTCTCTCTGCTCTACGGGCTGTTGTTTCTTGTCTTGGAGGATCTCTTTATTTCTCTCCAGAGCTTCATCAAGTATTACTTGCAAGCCTTCGTTGTGTTTCTCGATGTTCCTCAGCTTGCAATCCATTTCTTCCTGTTGTACTTTCTGTTGGTCTTTCTCGTGAAGCAACTCTTTATTTTTGAGGAGTGTTTCCTCAAGAGTTATTTGGAGCATTTTGCATTTTTCCTCCAAGACTTTAAACTTGCAGTCCGTTTCTTTCTCGAGCATTTCTTGTTGCTCTCTCTCATGAATGAACTCTTTATTTCTGTGCACTTTTTTATCAAGCCTGATTTGGAGCCCTCTGTGTTTTTCCTCCATCTCTTCAAGCTTGGAGTCCATTTCCTTCTGTTTCATTTCCATTTGCTTCTTGTTTTGAAGCAACTGTTGATTTTTGTGCAGAGTTTTGTCATGTTTCACCTGCAGTGCTTTGTATTTGTCCTCCATGGCTTGGAGTTTGCTCTGCAGGTCTCTCTGCTCTACGGGCTGTTGTTTCTTGTCTTGGAGGATCTCTTTATTTCTCTCCAGAGCTTCATCAAGTATTACTTGCAAGCCTTCGTTGTGTTTCTCGATGTTCCTCAGCTTGCAATCCATTTCTTCCTGTTGTATTTTCTGTTGGTCTTTCTCGTGAAGCAACTCTTTATTTTTGAGGAGTGTTTCCTGAAGAGTTATTTGGAGCATTTTGCATTTTTCCTCCAAGACTTCAAACTTGCAGTCCGTTTCTTTCTCGAGCATTTCTTGTTGCTCTCTCTCATGAATGAACTCTTTATTTCTGTGCACTTTTTTATCAAGCCTGATTTGGAGCCCTCTGTGTTTTTCCTCCATCTCGTCAAGCTTGGAGTCCATTTCCTTCTGTTTCATTTCCATTTGCTTCTTGTTTTGAAGCAACTGTTGATTTTTGTGCAGAGTTTTGTCATGTTTCACCTGCAGTGCTTTGTATTTGTCCTCCATGGCTTGGAGTTTGCTCTGCATGTCCTTCTGCTCTACAGGCTGTTGTTTCTTGTCTTGGAGGATCTCCTTATTTCTCTCCAGAGCTTCATCAAGCATTACTTGCAAGCCTTCATTTTGTTTCTCGATGTTCCTCAGCTTGCAATCCATTTCTTCCTGTTGTATTTTCTGTTGGTCTTTCTCATGAAGCAACTCTTTATTTCTCTCCAGAGCTTCATCAAGCATTACTTGCAAGCCTTCATTCTGTTTCTTGATGTGCCTCAGCTTGCAATCCATTTCCTCCTTTTGTATTTTCTGTTGGTCTTTCTCGTGAAGGAACTCTTTATTTCTTTCCAGAGCTTCATCAAGCATAACTTGCAAGCCTTCATTTTGTTTCTTGATGTTCCTCAGCTTGCAATCCATTTCTTCCTGATGTACTTTCTGTTGGTCTTTCTCGTGAAGCATCTCTTTATTTTTGAGGAGTGTTTCCTCAAGAGTTATTTGCAGCATTTTCAGTTTTTCCTCCAAGACTTCAAGCTTGGAGTCCGTTTCTTTCTCGAGCATTTCTTGTTGCTCTCTCTCTTGAATGAACTCTTTATTTCTGTGTGCTGTTTTCTCAAGCTTGATTTGGAGCCCTCTGTGTTTTTCCTCCATCTCTTCAAGCTTGGAGTCCATTTCTTTCTGTTTCATTTCCATTTGCTTCTTGTCTTGAAGCAACTGTTGATTTTTGTTCAGAGTTTTATTATACTTTACTTGCAGTGCTTTGTATTTTTCCTCCATTCCTTGGAGTTTGCTCTGCATGTCTCTCTGCTCGGCCTGTTGCTTCTCTTCTTGGTGGATTTCGTTCAGTTTTTCCAGAGCTTCGTCAAGCTTTTCTTGGAGCTCCTGATTCTTCTTGACCATGTTTTCCTGTTTTATGCTCTCTTCTTTCTCCTTTTGGAGCAGATCTTTATTTTTTTCCAGAGCTTCATCAAACTTTTCTTGGAGCTCCTGATTCTTCTTGAGCATTTTATCCCCTTTAATGCTCTCTTTTTTCTCCTTTTGGATGAGATCTTTATTTTTTTCCACAGCTTCATCAAGCTTTTCTTGGAGCTCCTGATTCTTCTTGAGCATTTTATCCCCTTTAATGCTCTCTTTTTTCTCCTTTTGGAGCAGATCTGTAATTTTTTCCAAAGCTTCATCAAGCTTTTCTTGGAGCTCCTGATTCTTCTCATCTTGGAGAGCCCATTGTTTCTCCTCAATAATACCCTGTTTTTCTTGAAGTTGGTAGGATAATTTTTCTAATTCAGCGCTCTTTCTCTCATTTTCTTCCGTCAGGATCTTAATCTTCTCTCTGTTCATGAGATTTTCATTCTCCATTTCTTCCAATCGCTTTTCCTCTAATTCCACCTGTTCATCCCAAGGTAGAGAGCTCATATAGGGGTCTAGGGACTCATACCATGGAATAGAGCTGGGGTCAACTTCTTGTCTTTCTTGATCTTTCTGAGACATGTTGAAGTCTGTATACCGTGACTGCGAAAAGGATCCAGATGTTTCAAAATGCTTTACTGGTGAACGTTTGAATGCTGCTAACATAAGTGCTGCAAATAACGGACTAAAAGTTGTACATCCTCACCCCTATTTAAGGATTTTGAGGATCAAAGCTTCAAAGGATCAAAGCTTTAGAAGATTGTGACATCAGAATTTACTAATGTCACATGACATTTTTGAATGAGGTCATATTTTTGTTTGAATTTTTTAAAATGACATCAACATTCTGTAAGCCAATGAGGTTCTCACATGACTTTTGAATGAGGATAATTTTTTTGCTTGGAAAATTACCAATAAAGTTTCAATCCCTGTTATTTTTGTAAAAAGAAATAAAAGTGTTATTGCAATAACATACAAAGTGAGTAAAGAAAGTAAGTAAAAGTACAGTTTTATTTATATAGCACCTTTCAAGACAAATCCATTTTGTTTGAGTTGTATTGGCAACTCGTTGAAGTGTTACTGGGTATCATAACCAGTTTGCGCATACAGTGAGTGAAAGCATTGGGTGGACTGAATCAGGCTAAATTAAATCGATAGAACTGAGTGGAGTTCTATCGATTGTATTGATCAGACAGTTAGAACAACAACTAAAGGAAACTTTGATTAATCTGAAAGGAACTAATATAGGTTAACTGGTAGCTGATACAAATCAGGATTTAAAACCATTTTTTGTTTGTTTGTTTTTCTGTTTGACTCCTTGTTTTATTTAATATTGCAATTTATATGATAGTATTATGGGTTTGTTAAACTGTTCCATGTGAAAATGTTGGGAAATGAAATATCACAGCTGGAACACAATGAAAGTGTAAATTCAGAAGAAGTTTTGTCCTTTTCCTCATTAATGCACATCATAGATAACTATGTAATGTGTCTGTTGCACACTTTGTATGTCAGGAATAACCACAAATGTGTTGTCTTACAAACGGCTGTATCAGGTCTTTGCATCCACAATAAGCGAGGATAACAAAACTCCTGAAAAGCAAAAAAAATCTGGTTCTTGTTTTTAAGACAGTCACCTTTAGTTTCACGCTGAGTGATGCTGGATTTTTGCAGACAAACCTGATTATGCTTTCCACTGGGTTTTATACTTCAGAGGCAACACAGAGTAAAGAGAAGCATTGTTATTTCAGTTTAACTTTAGTGTCAGTTTAGTTTTATCCCCTTGTAAATATGATAAGAGCCAAATTGAGGAAGCAAACTCAGTGTGTGGCCAGAAAATGCCATGGTGGCTTACAAACACATGTCACAACAAAATATGAAGGATAAGACAACACACGTATAATGGAAAGAGACGCAGAAGAATTCCCCTCTGAAATTTCTCACTTTTTTGAACTGGCATTTGCCCGAGACCACCGGAATTGGTGGAATGGACACAAAAAAAAAATATCAAAGGTAGACAAAAATCCGTCAGGAGGGATCAGAAGAGAGCAACGGTCTGCCAAGCCATTCCCTGCTTTAGAGTTTTGTAGTTTTGCACCTGCTGTCGCTTTAATATTAAACTAACGAGGTTGAAATAGTCTCACAGTGGTTTCTGCTTCTTAATTGGACAGATTTATATCCCTTCATGTGCTTCTGTCTTCTGTGCTTCACTGTCTGTGATCATGCTCAAGCTCATCTCCAGTCAATTATCTTCTGTTTGTTTCCTGCTTCCTTTTAAAGGTCAAGGATGCCACCTTGACCTTGCCACGGTGCCGTGGACGCCCAGGTTTGCAAATACAATAACTTGAAAATGAAGCAATGTCCGGTCCGGTCTGGATGGGCCTGGGCCCCCTTTCCCTGGCGGGTTGCAGAGTGTGGGGGTGCCTACTGGGGTCAGCGGGGGAGCTGGCCCCCCCCCTTGGGGGTAGGCACGCTACACGGAATCCAAAAGACCATCAGGGTGTACAACCTCACCCCTGGCGTCGTTGCCCACCTCTCAATTTTAAATACACGTAGACATTGAGGGCTATCAGGAGGGCTATGCGCTTACCTGCTGCTCTCTGGCAGGTAGCTCCATGCCCTCCTGGGTTTTAAATGCACCTTAGAACACACATGCATCAACACTACATATGAGCGGGCGGAGGGAGGTTTGGAGTCTTCACACACCCCCATTCTCTGCAGCCTGTTGGAGCCGGGGGGAGGGGGGGGGGGGGGGCTGGAAGGAGGAGTTGGCCGTCCGATTGGGGTCTGGATTGTGGGGCCTCCCTGCTGCTGCCGAGTCGGGGCAGTCTGCTTCTCTCCACCCCAGGGAAAAGGGTAACACTACCTGGGTCTGGGTGCAGTTTCCCCCTCCAGGGGCAAGGATACCTAGACCCGGTTCTTAGAGTACACTTGGGGAGTGTGATTGTGTGTACAGCGTCTCTTTATGTCTGTCTCCACGTTGGGCGAGTGTTGGGCAATTGCATATGAGAGCATGAGGGTGGGAATGGATGTTTGTATTTGAGTGTGCCTGTATGTCTGTGTCTATTTGTCAGGTCGGGTATCAGACGCCACCTCTCTAGGGAAATCTCAGGCCCTCCAAGGTATGGAGGCCTATCTCCCCCCACCACTTCCCCTGCCGGTGGCGGACGCCCTCAGACATCGGTGCGTTGGTGGTTCTTGTGTTCAGGGACGGGCGTCCAGGTACACACCGGCTCACTCCTTGGTGGCTGCTTATCGGGGCCTGGAGCCTGGGGCTCGCTCGGGCCACTTCGGGGGTGGGGTGCCCTCGGCCTCTCGGCCTGGGGCTCGGTCACTCAGGCACAGCTGGCTGCAACCCCCCCTGGCTTCTGCTCCGCGGCTGCTGAGTGACACCTCATCTGGGGCTCTCCTCAGCTCTTTCTGGGATAGTGGCGCGGCTGCCCCTCTGTTGGTCTTCCTTGGTCTCTTGTGTTCTGGGGGCCTCTGGATGTCTGGAGTTTTGATCTCCTCCATACCTGCTTCATGCCCTGGAGGACGGGGCTGTGGCCCCCCACACCCTCTAGCAGATCATTACATGAACGAACCATTTAAATACAAGCGCGCTCATGCTCACAGGTGTACACACAGGTGCTCACACACACAAACTCCACCCGTTTTGGCTCCTACCTCAAAGCACACTGTGCGCTGTCGATCTTACGTGCTGCACAATAATGTTTAATATTTAGTATTTACTGTTATATTCCCATAGATCATCGTGATGTTGTTTATTATGTTGCTCTTTTTTTTTCTTCTGCTTATTTTCTCTTTTTTCTTTCTCAACAGGTGATCCAGGTGATTGATATATGTATTTTTTGTCTGCTTATTTTGTTGGTTTTTGTTTTTTGCCCTTTATCTCCGTCCCTCTTCCCTGCTGTTTTTTTCCCCTCTTTCTTTCTCCCCTTTCTTTTCCCCAGTCAAGTCTGTCCCGTATATAGCAAGTGAAAATAAAATAAAATAAACAATAAAAGGTGAATCAAATAGACCATTACGGCATGGCTGGGATGGTCCATTTGGTAAAGTAAATCCGTTGGGCATCTTTCTTCGCCTTTAGACAATAATTCTGATGGCAAAAGAGCCAAACGGGACAGGTTAAAAATAAAAAAAAATAAAAACGAAGCAATGTTGTATTTTCAAATTGATACCATAGATACATCTAGCACAAGACTCGAAAAAGTTTGAATCTTCGTGACCTTGACCTCAAGGTCTGATGCCAAGTCTTGTCACTGGAGATTGAGGTGATGCAGGATTTTGAAATGTATTCTATATGTGCAGCTACTAAGAGGCTGAAGGATAACACTGCTATTTTTATATTTTCATGGAGCTGCTCTCAAAGCTTTGTCATCTCACCTCAGTTCCTATAATTTAGTCCTGGTCCTGCATCACAGTGTGGAATAAAACTGTGACAGTGTCAGAAATTTAGCTTGATCATCTGAGCATAGCTGCTGCTGCTACTAGCCAGCAAACCGAAATGCAGCATGTAGTGATGCAGTGATGCACTGACGCTGGCCCCTCTGTGAAAAACCGGCACACACCCAAACAAATTTGGACAGCAGAAGCCAGTGATGTGTGCTCTAACTTCTGACTGAAGCAAGGAGAACACTGGATGGACAGACACAGCCAAAGATTTAGATTTCAGGTAGTAGGCATTTGATTTGGTATTGGACACGCTGCATGCATAAAACCTGGTGTCCGTCGCATATTTATTAAATCCAGGTCTCACAGTGTGGTGATAATAAATTCTGTAGAAAGTGAGTAGGCATTTAGGAAACAAATATTATTAAACTATTTGTGATGTTTAATAGCCGTAAAGTGAGAACAGCAGACGCTGAAGAGAACTTTTTCTAATTTATTACCTTTAATTGGACCCCAGCAGAGGGCTGAAACGTCAAGATAATTCAGATGTGTTTAAATGAGCTGCGTGTTTGCTCAGCAGAACTCTCGTTGAGCAAATTACGTTTTAAAAAGTGGCAGCACATCCTGCTCTGCCTGAATATTCTCCAGCAGAGTAAATGTGTCTGTGTGAAGTGCGAAGGAGAAGCTCCATCACTGTTTGTTCCGAAATTAGCCACTCCACCTCCACCTGCTGGCTTGCACACCTCATCGCAATGCAGCGCTCAGGTTTGTTTGGTAGGCACTGTAAATATGTCACATCGTTCATTTATTCTCAGCCTGTGCTGTGTTTGCGCTGCAGGTAATTAAGTCCTGGGTGTTTTATCATTGAGCCAAATTATCATACTGTTACACTCCTGTATCTTCTCCTGAGTGCTGGAGGGGAAAGCAAAACCTGACCATTACCAATTTATCATATAGGCAGGAGACCTTTGGTCAAAGAAAATTATTAATCCATCTGAACTCATTAATATTTGGAGGTACAACTGTGTTCTGGGATATCCTTCACTTCCATGTGCAAACATGGATAGCCTAAGGTTAAGAAAGGAGCAAGAAGGTGGTCCCATGATAGTGCAGTTTTTGTTATGGCCTGCAGGGGGAGGCAATTTCCAAACAATTTCTTACTGAGTTTCATTTAATACAACACCATGTCTCGGTTACTAATTGTGGTCCTCGTTACCCTGCCTCTAACTTAGGAGTGTGCAGGAGTGTTTAGTGTTATAAATATCTCCCTTTTGGTTCAAAGCTGAATTTCAAAGCAAACACTGAAGCTGTGTGCAGAAAGGGGCCCCAGCGAGTCTTGTGTTTAAGAAGGCTTTCTTGTTTCCACGTTGATAAAACCATGATGGTTTTATTTCATCGTGCTTTTATTGAATCTGTTTTGTCCTTTTCCTTGGTGTTGTGGTTTGGATAGTTATCTGAAAAGAGCAGAAACTCTCTCAGATTGTTAAGTGGTCTAACAGGCTGATTGGAGAATCACAGCTGAATTTTTCTGTACACCAGACAGTTACAGCGGTCAGCTGGTTTAATTTTTCTTGATGATCCTTTACACAGTGAGAATCGTTTCCTTCCTCCCGGACAAAGGTTTCTGGTCCCAAACTGTAAAACGACAAGGTTTAAAAAGTCACATTTGTGGATTATATAATGGCCAAAATTAGTGTTCATTTTTGTTGTCAGTATTTTTTGCTATGCTTTTTTGTTTTCTGTTGTTTCTTCAATTCAGGAGAACAAATCTACCTACAGTTACAAATAAAATACCTGAACCTGAAAATGTTCAAATCAAGGATTCCCAGAACTGTAGTTCCCAAGCCAGCGTCCACATAGAAGTTATTGGCAAACTGAAAAAGAAGGTTGGCAGCAAAGGGATTTGGAGAAGAAACGGCTTAAAAAACACAGCTGATATGAACTTTGTTTGTTGGATACATTGAAACTTATTTGTAATAATCACAAATGAAACATCTTTAAAATATACAAGACACACCAAAAACATTTTAAGCCATCGCATCACCTTCTGTGGTGAATTTATCTGTTTTAGAAACAAATGATTCTCAACACCGGTGGATTTATTTTTCACATGTTCCAGATGTGCAAGGTGGTGGATTTAAACTTTGGAAAACTTTTAAAGACAACGTAGAGATCAGTCTAAAGTCCTTCATCCAACTAATAGTCAGTTAACAGCTGTTTGGATGCTAATCTGTACTAAAGTGGGGAGATTAGTGTGTACAATAGCATTTCCCAATAATTTATCCAAACTCACTGGAACAATTAGCGAGTTTATAACTCGCATAAAACAGATGCTGTCCATTAACAGAATAGAAAAGTTAACTACTTTGCCTTTCAGAGGAAGGGGCTCTTTAAACCTTTGTTGGCTGAATGTCAATGTCGAGATCAGATACAGAAGCAAACACGTTTTTTAGTTGGCGTTGTGATGTTGGATATGCTGATTTCTGTGTTTTGAGCCAGTAGTGAGGCGATGCTTCTTAACAGCTGTATTTTTGCTATGATAGCTACATTAGGGAAGCTGAAATTGAAAAGAAAAGCTTCCTGCTCAGCTGAATCATAGTGTGATATTGTGAATGAAATACCCAGTAATGAATTCTTGCACTGTGAGAGTCCCGCTTTAAAGCACAGATGATTTCTGTGCAGTGTCTGTCAGGCCACCAATCCGATCACCAAGGAGCTGCTGACCATGGACCTAGACACAGATGATGGACAGCTGGTTTATGAAATCACCACAGAGCCAAAGCACGGCTTCCTGGAGAGCAAGCTGAAACCTGGGAACCCCATTACCATCACACAAGGTACAGAAGCTCTCTGTGTGGCCTTTATATTTACAGCAGTAACATTTTAACTTATTAGATAACCCATCCCTCTTGACTTCTCCTCCTCCGACAGCTTCAATCCTTGTCCACAAAAAGAGTCATTTCATCAAATGTATCCAGAGAGTCTGTATTTATAGTGTTGATCCTTCTTCTTTGTAACGTTTGCAACTCTCTGTGGCATGCTGGAAATATTATTTTGGTTAAATATTGACTATTTATGAGGCTGAAAATACTTATTATTTATTTTATTTTTCTTTGTGAGGCTGAAAATACTTTAAAGTTTGCCAGTCATTACTGAACATGTTGTCTACAGTTGGTGCAGTTCAGCTGTTTTCAGTTAAGTTTACAAAGAATGGACAAACCTCACTGTGTTTATGTTGAACCATTTTTGCACTACATTTTTTGTACTATTTTGATACCTACAGCTCCTAAATGGTCTGAGGCACAGTTTAATGTTGGCACGGAGAAATATATTAAAACAGACAGTTACACTGCCATTTTAGGTTCAGGCATTTAGGTGGCACAGTGCACTTGTGGCAGGATAGTGCTACCATGTAAGCAAGATAGAAGACTGGCACCCTTGCTGGTATCCAGTTAGGGAAGCAACACATTAACAGAAGAATTCTGAGTAAAACCAAAGTTACTTTCCCTAGTAAATAGTTACTTTGAAAGTAATGAGTAACTTGAAATAACTGAGTTACTTTTGATAGAAGTAACTAGTAATGTAATTAAGTTACTAATTTAAAGTAACTTACCCAACACTGGTTACGGCTGATAGTCTCTTCTTTTTAAAGCACATGTTTTGAGTGATCAAAGTAGGGAGAGCACGTGTGTAATTATTAGTGGTCATTGTGGCTTAGTGGGACTTAATATACGTGAGCCATGATAACATCTGTGCTTTTTCCTTTAAGGCCTTTTAGAGTAAAGAACTTTCAATGTCTCCCCCGGACGAGAGTGACGCCCCTGGGATATTCAAACCAGTTTGGTGCGTGGTAGAGATTTAGTCATTGTTGATGGCCAACTTAGCCTGCGGTTTGCTCAGAGCTGAATTTTGAAATGTAATACTGCGGCCAAGATTTTTTTGGCAGTACCACACAGGGTGGTGTTTTGGTTGGACTGTTTTTATCTGCTTTTGCTGAGTTTGACTGATGTTAGAAGAGAACAGTGTTGGTCCCAAGTTTTGATTTGTTCACAACCAAATAGTTTTTTCTTTTCCAGCACATCCCAGATTTGCCACAGTTTGGCACAAACTGGATCAAGCCACGTTACAAGAAGGGTGTTCACTCAAAAACAGTTCTATTAAACACTAGGACTGAGCGGTTCATCTGGGCCACCTTTTATAGCCTTGAAGGCCCAGGCAAACTGCTTCAGTTGACAACCCTCCCATCTCAGCTAATCATCAGCAAGATTAGGCAAGGACCTCCCTGGAAACAGGAGGCATCTGACCAGTTTGCCTCCTGGGCACCTCCCAGGGGATTTGGTTTTGCTGAGGATGCCAGGGCAGACTCAGGACATGCTGTAGAGATTACATCTCTCAGCTGGCTTGTAAGCACCTTGGTGTACCCCTGGAAGAGCCGGAAGAGGTGGCTGGGGAGAGGGAGTTGTGCTCTCTGTTTAGACTGCGAGGGGAGAGATGGGTGGATATTTTATTGAATTTGCCGTAGTGTTAGAATGATAATTTAATGGTTTCATGGGTTATGTATTGCATCCTTATGTAGTTTCAATTATTCTGTATTTGTAATATTTTTCAAAAATATGATTTCGTTTAAGACAGTGTCACCTCCTCCTAAATACTTGGATTGTGTTGATATTTTTGATTGTACTTATATTATATCATCATTTTTAATACAGTTTATGCCTTATTAATAACATCAATGTTCAGTCATTTTATAATCACTACACTCACTAAATTTACTTATGAAGAGCCCTCTTCTTTGACCCCATCCACTCAAGTGGCAGTGCTGCTTCCTGTGCCCTAAATCAGATAGTCATAAATAAGTGGTTGTAAGCTGACTTACTTCCACTTCAGGTAGTGTTTGCTGTTGGTTTTAAGGTTTCTGGGGTGACACTGAAGGAGTAAAAAGAGCACTTGAGTTTTTTTCACTCAGTCAAGAGAGCTGTGTGGGCGACGGCAGCGGTCAGCAGAGAAATCAAAAGGAGTAAATATTGCAGATAATAACAGGATGGAAACATAAAGGCTCCGGGAACAGCAGCCGTAAATGTGGGGTCAGATGTCATGGTGGGGACGAAGGGGGAGGCGGGCAGGGCTCATTGTGAGTGGCCTGGATGAGTGAATGACGAGGTGAATGGGGATTAACCCCACCCCAGTGCCCATCAATACCCCCTCCTCCACCACAAGGCCTCGGGGAAGGTTCCCATGTGACAACCGCCTTTATCCGGGACTCTCAGCAGCGCTCGGATCACCTCTTCAGCTCTTCACAAACATATATTCACACATGCATGCAGCAAGTTGTAGCAGGGGGATAGAGAGAGTTCAATTGCAATTAATTACAGGGGTATTCAGTAAAAAAAAAAGTGCATGCAATAAGGCTGGAACAAGAAACTGGCAAATACACATACATAGTTGAGGGGTGTGTAAAGTGGGGGTGTTTTCTTCACTCAATTTAAATCTGCCCCCACTTCAGCTTCATGAAGGAGTTTGATGTCATTCATAAAAACATGCACACTAAAGCTGGTGCACACACTTGTAGGGTTGGCTTTGATGTTGCCCTTAAACCACGAAGTGTTATCTAATTGTAACATGGACTCTAGAGTACAGGCGCTGATTTTTTTTTAAAATATAATTTTGTGTAATTATATAGATTAGATTTCTTTTCAAATGTTAAGATTGATCTCCTTTAAAAAAACATTTTTTTTCTTTAGTAAGCCTATGAAAGCTTCTCACAGTAACAGGACTTCTCAGAAGTTAAGGAAACTTTCTGTTTTTTAAAATTCTGTAAATCCCCTTAACTGTCGCAGTGTATTTAAATGGCCACTAGAGGGCAATATAGTTGTGTTGCTACAGATCATATTTGGGGAGTTTATGTTGAATTACTTCTCAAACCTTCTGACTTTTTCACACAGAGTTTTATGAATTAAAAAAGTGTAGTTGGGAAAATATTTAAAGAAGCAGAAAGCAATGGTTTTATTCTTTAAAGAAATGTAATAGTAGTAAAGAATCTGTTTTTCCAACTTTCCAAACAGGCAAATAACAGAGGAAGAAGAATCCAATTTTCACAGTTAGTCTGTTTTGATGCAGATATTTAGTTGTGTTTAGAAGATATTATCTGAATACTTTTTACTGCTTTGTCACCCAGAGTGCTTTTAAACATGTCTCAAAGCTTATCAGCACAGCGTGACGAGGAAACTGCATGTGTGTGTGTGTGTGTGTGTGTGTGTGTGTGTGTGTGTGTGCATGTGAGTGGGTGCCCACGTGTGCAGGAAAGTACTCCACAGCTGTGCGAGGTCCTGATCTGAAGCAGGCTATTGCTTGCTGTGAAAATATTATTGCAAGTGTTTATTATTGCTTCAGTGTGAAACAGTGGGAGTGTTGTGTGTGCTGCACGGGTTGGTGGAGTACGGAGAGTGTGTGTGTGTGTGTGTGTGTGGAGGAGTAGTGGTAGGAAAGGACTGAGGGGGTAAGGGGTTGGGAGGGTATTTTCCCCCCTTCTCCTCCTCCTGTGTTTCCCACCGGCCAGCCCCCGGCCCGTGGCCCATTGCACCCTGGGTAATGGGGAGGCCTATTGGAGTTGATTAGTTCCGGCTGGATCCCAGATAGAGTTCTGACAGGCAGGAGAAACGAGCTCCCAGCGTGACCCTCTTCTCTTCCCCCCCACCACACACCCCTGTCTTCGGCACAATAGGCAAAGCAGGGGAAGGGCTTTTTAAACAACTGCAGCTTCACTCTCCTCCGCTGCTCCCCTCCCCGGTCCAAAAACTGGGCTATTATTACCACAAAAACCACATTATACTGCTGCACAAATACAACCTTTACCACTTCTGCAAGTGACTGAGCGTGTGTGCATCCACTCCCCACCCCACTCCTTGATATCCGTCAGATCCTTTGCAGATTTTATGAATGCCATAGATGGACATGAATGTTATAGATGCAGCACGCTCAGTGTGTTGCCTGAGGAATTGGCCGCATACATCAGGATCAGCCTCGGCGCATTATTCTCCTTGACAAACCATCACGTCCACCATGCTGGACACCTGTGGCATACACTGACGTCTCCTAGACACATTCCTCAGCAGAGCAGTGGCATTCATACCCTATCCCCTTTGCAGCTTCATCCTCTTTAATTCCCACTCTTCTCCCCCCCACCATCACCAGATCCTCTCTTTCTTCTTCTCTCCTTTTCTCTCTCTTTCCCTCTTTCTCCACACATAATTGATTAAGGTCCCGTTTTCATAAATCAATTTGGGACGCACATCAGTCAGCCCTGAATAGAAGAAGAACACCCCCTCCTCCTCCTCTGTGGAGCGGTATTAATCTACCTCAGCATGCCCTGCCACTCTCACTTACATACGCCCACACTCAACACAGATCTGGAGAGTTTGTTTTCTTTACTCCAGGTTTTGGCTATTGCAGGTCGCCAAACATGAAATATTGAAATGTTTTCAGCAGTTTTGCAGACATTAAAATCTGGAGCAGGTAATCTGACACATGCACAGTTTCCAGCTAGTCTGAACAAAGGGCTCTCTTATGGAGGAAAATAGCAGAGACATGTTGGTGTTTTGTTGGTTTATGGGTTACAAAGGACAGAAAAAAATCAGAGGCAAGCAAAATAAAGAGTAGATTTTTTTTTCAAATGTGAGTGAAAGCAGTCCAATTTCTTCCATATGTCTTTGCTGTACATCCCTAAACAAATAAATATGTTGTTTGTTCGCTTTAGCAGCCTGTCTCTAAGACAAATGTGTCTCGCTGCTGTTTATAATTACTGCACTTTAATTGTCATTATTATCAAGTGACTTCATCTCCCTTTCTTTTCTCTCTGCGTCTTTTTCCCCCCATTCAGAGCGGTTGTTTTGGATGTTTTGATATGAATGTAACCATGACACCACCCTTTCTTATTAGAAAAGCCATGCCAAGTTGCAGTGGATTCTGGGAACATTAGCTTGCAACAGCTGCAAGTGATATGCCTGACTTTCCCGTCTCCCCTAAGTCTGGATTTTCTTACACTCTGCCCTTTTTCTCTCGTTTTCTTTCATCCCGCTTTTTTTTTTTTTTTTTTAATATCTCCTTTGTGCCCCTGGTGTCCCAGCCTCCATTTGTTTCTTGTTCTTTATACCTTTCCTCCATATTTCCACTCCTCCATCCTTTTCTCCGTGCTCCAGGGTGCTGGCTTTAGTGGTAGTGAAAGCTGCTTTGCCTTTAAAAATAGTTTGTCTTAATGAGAAGGGGGGATGTACGCAGAATAGAGGGGGCGGAGGGTCACAGCTGAAGCCAATTGCATCCCTTTCCTGTCTGAGGCGCTGCAGGCCGGGGTCAAGCCTGGGGTCACGCTGGGCCGGTGCTCCGGCTGGGTCCTGGTGCCGGTTCTGAATTGCCGCCAGCGTGTGTGTGTGTGTGTGTGTGTGTACAAGACAGCGTGTGTGTTTTTGTGTGAGTTAAGAGAAGAGGGCAGAAGGCACATCTGTTTCTGATCCCCACAGAAAGCTTTGCTCTCCGGACCTGGAGGTGCTGGCGTGCCTGTGGAGCACGGAGCGGGAGAGGGGGGGCAAGTGAGCGGTCACACAGTATGTGTCGGGTACAACGTGGTGCGATGTGGCCTGTTTTACCACCAACTCTTCCTTCACTTTCTTACCCTGCGGCCTCTTTTTATATTTTCAGAATGCCTGCGAGACCTGAAATATCCCTACATGTTACAGAGCTTATATCGATTTAAATATATATGCACAGCTGAACCACTTTAAGACTTAAATTCTACGTCCAAAGTCTTAAAAACTCGCATGAAACTTGCATGAAGGAGGAAAACTTAAAATACTCTCATGTCTTTTTATTTTTAGGTATAAAGCTAGAAAACGGCTGACTTAGCTCAGCATAAAATGTACACCCTCTCCTGTATCTGTAAATTCAAATGCTAAATCTTGTTCGTGTTATTTGTACTAAAGCTAAGGTGTTACTAACCGATATGTTGTGCTTTTATGTGGGTTGTTTGTGGTATTTTTTTCATAACTGTGAGCAAGAAGTTGCTAAATTTTCCACTGCTCATCTGGCATCCTCGAGGTAAGGTGTTGCATGTTGGTATGGATTAAACGAATTAAATAAAACATGTTAAAAAGTGTGAAGCGGGGCTGGCAGGCAGGTTTTCTTACTTGTAGGCAGAGATGGGTAATGCTTGGTTTTCACTCTTTTGCCATAGCTTTCTTTATTTCTTTTTTAACCCCTGGCTGTTTGGGTTAAATATAATCATCCAAAAATCAAGATGATTTTTAAAGCTGCACTATTCTGGAAGATGCATATATTCTAAAACAACACCCCCATAAAGGCAAGTTTTCTTATTTAAAATAAAGTTTGATGTGTGTTTGGCTGAACAGCACAAGGGTGTAATCTTCCCATTGCTGCTTGTCATGAGAATTGAGGACAGTAGCTCTTCTACACTCACTGGACACTTTATTAGGTACATCTTGCTAGTACCAGGTTGGACTCTTTTTGTCCTCAGAACTGCTTTAATTCACCAGCATAGATTCACCAAGGTGCTGGAATAATTTCTTAGAGATTTTGGTCCATACTGACATGATAGCATCACACAGTTGCTGCAGATTTGTCAGCGGCACATCCATGAGGTGACTTTCCTGTTCCACGACATCCCAAAGGTGCTCTACAAGATTGAATTCTAGTGACTGTGGAGTCATTTAATTACAGTGAACTCATTTTCATGTTCAAGAGACCAGTTTGAGATGATTTAAAGGTTTGTGAAAAAGTGCGTCATCCTGCCGGAAGCAGCACTGTGGTCATAAAGGCAGTGCTCAGTTGATACTAAGGGACCCATTGTCTTCTGCTACCATAGCCCGTCTGCTTCATGCTTCAACATTTGTGCGTTCGAAGATGGTCTTCTGCATTCTCGGTTGTAACAGGTGGTTATTTGAGTTACTTTTGCCTTCCTATATGCTTGAGGCCGTCTGGCCAGTCTCCTCTGACCTCTGACATCAACAAGACATTTTCTTCCAGAGAACTGGCGCTCATTGAATATTTTCTCTTTTGGGACCGTTCTCTTGAGATGGTTGTGTGGGAAAATCCCAGTAGATCATCAGATTCAGAGTATTCAGACCAGCCTGTCTGGCAACGACAACCATGGACATTCAAAATCACTTGAATGACTTTTCTTCCCCATTCTGGTGCTTCAGCAGGTCGTCTTCACCATGTATCTATGCCTAAGGGGATTGAGTTGCTATCATTTGATTGGTTGATTAGAGATTTGCGTTAAGGAACAGTTGAAAGTGTGTACCAAATAAAATGGTAAGTCCGTGTAATCAGTCGCCTCTTGTCTTGCATTTTCTCTTTCTGTCTCTTTATCTTTTTAATTCTTGTGTTTTCTTCTTCTCTTCCTTGGTTTTTTTACACTATTTTCTGAAGCCACAACTCATGAAAATGTCTTCTTCCGTTAATCCCGGGCCCTTCCACCTCCTTTGTTCCTCATCCCCACTCTGTCTGCGTCTGCGTGGAAAAGGTAAGGTTGAGATGAAACACCACATCAGCCTTTGAAGAGATCCCATAAAACAGGCGCGTATTAACGAGCATGACTAACAAGCTGCAGGAATAGCTGCACTGGATCACACTAAACACACACACTGCACACATTTCTCCATCGTGATACCGTTTCCCTTCCTTTCAAGTCTTCCTTTTTTGTTTCTCAGTCACACCTTTTTCCTTTTTTCCACACCCATTTCATGCTTGAAATAAACCAGACCTGTTTTTAAATCATGTGATTTTTTTTTTCTTTCAAAGTTGTGTCAGAGGATAATTCAACCTGGGTCTTATTTTTGCAGTCGTGGCCATAGTTTGTCTCAGTTGCAAAAAGATTTTAGGTGACTCACCGAAGTAATTACTGAGATTTGGGAGCACTGAGTCAACAATAGAGTCTTGCGAGAAAGATGATTGGTCAGATGATTACGCCGGGTATAAACAAGCGAAATGATCTAAACTGCTTTATTTGAAACCGAAAGTGAGCTCACAAAAAATTTTGACAGTGATCAGGATTGAACAGTAAGTATGAGAGGTGAAAGCTGAAACAGCAGACAGTTTACTAAGTGAGTTCAGTTTTATCATAACCAGAAGAACCGATGGCCAAACATGCAGTCTTAATAAGAAGGACCTAAATTACCTTTCTTTTTTTGAATGCTGAATCTTAATGTGAGACTCTTTAACTACTGTTAAAATAAGAAGCAGAAGATGACACTCTTCTCCAGTCTTCCTCTTTCAGCTAAAAAGTTGAGGCCTAAACTCAACTCCTTTCAGGACTTCTACCCCTACTAGGTTTGGCATGGCCAGTAGTTTATGGTGGCTGATGTTAGATACTATTGTGCTACTGACTCAGTTAATCATCCCCCCCCCCCTTTCAGATAGTAGGCGACTACTATGTCTTTAGGGCTCCTTTCTTCTTTGCTACTGTTGCAACATGTTTTTGCTTTTACTCTTATCCCATAATTGTCACTTGAGGCCACACTGGCTTCTGTTCAGTTGAAGTTATGTAGTCTAGATTAAAGTCCTTCTCAGGGCTCCGACTTAAAGCAATATTTAGACATTTTGGACATAGAGTTAGCTGGTAGTGTGGTATATCACTTTAATGCTAGTACAGTAGTCAGAAGTCTTTAATTGTTAGATTAGAAAAGTGTAACGGAGAAACAGCCCGGCTCTGTTCAAAGGTCATAAAACCCGAGCGCCTCCACGGCTCACTAACGGAGCATTTCTAATTAGTTTGATACGTACAAAAACAATGAAAAGTGATGTGTTGTGGTGTAGCGGGGTTATGTGCTAAACCTTTTTCTTAGTCAATGGGGTTAAAATTTTATTATTTTTATTACAGTCCTCGCTAACTTGCCTCCCCCTGTTCCAGTTTCTTACTATTACTTCCTAACATGGGAGTGGTGTTTCACTTCATTGTGGGATCATTGTCCTGTTGCATGATTCAGTTTGGGCCAAACTTCGGGCACAAATCAAACAGATGGCCTCATATTTGACTGTAGAATAATTTGGTGTACAAAGGAGTTTATGGTCGACTCAGTGACTGCAAGGTGCTTCGATTCTCTGGCTGTAAAACAAGACCGTATTATGACCCCTCCACCACTGTGACTGACAGCTGATATAAGGTGTTTGTGCTGATGTGCTGTTTGGTTTTCATCAAATTTGGTGCTGTGCATTATGACCAAACATCTCCACTTTGGCCTCATCTGTCCAGAGGACATTGCCCCAGAAGTCTTTTTAAATTTTAAGCTGTGCTGCCATGTTTCAGGCTTTCTCTTGGCAATCCTTCCAAACAAGCCATACTTATTCACTGTTTTTCTAATTGTACTGTCATGACCTTTAACATCTAACATGCTAACTGAGGCCTGAGATTCAGCTCTTTGGTCTCTTTCAGTTTTTTCAGTTGTTTTTTTTTTTTTTTTAGTTATTCAGAAATCATAAACATTTACTACAGGGAACAGGAAATTCTTATGTTTTTTCCTATCCATTTTCCACACAAGCAGACACTACCTACCAGGCCTACTCCTTTCTTTCCCTTCTCTCTGTTTCTCTTGGTCCTTCTCCATTTTCTTTACTCATAGACACACTGTATTTGAATATGAACACACAACTACACAGCTCACTATGACATCCACTACTCCCCAGTCACCGTGTGCAGTTCCAGACTCTTGGCTCTGCACACCTGAGCCAATAAAGTATATCGTTTTTGCCAGGAAAACATATTACACTCTGTCTTTGCGCTCGCCCTCTCGTCTGCCCCCTTTCCTCCCCCTTCCTGAGCCTCCACCATTTGAGTCCCAGAGGCCCTAAAAACTGCCCCACACTTAACTTCTTCCAAACCCCTCAATGTTCACCATCACCCTCTCCTCAACCTTTCTCCTGTTCCCCAAATCTTCTCAGACTTCGCCCCCTAGGGCCTTAAGCCACCGAGCATTTCACTCCTCCTTCTCCCCCCTTCTCTCTCCCCCTTCAGGCTACTCGAGAGAGTTTCTTTACAGTCCTGTCATCCCAGCCAGAGCAGTAAAAAACACATCTGGAATCACACTCTACGTTCCTATGCTCTCACCCCATGTTTTAGAAGTCTCCCCTTCTCTCCCCCTACCTCACCCTCCTCCCTTCCCTTTCTCCTCACACACACACACACACACGCCACAGGAAAAACACTCCCATAACGAGCTACAAACGCTGAAATAACACTGTTACCCTAAGTGAGATGTTTCTAATGAGTGCTGGAGAGGTGCGTGACAGAGAGGCACACACTTTTTTGGGGGGGCACACACCATGAAACAAGACGCAGGCGTGTTGGATTTGACTGTCTTCATCCGCCCACACAAGCTGAGGCCATTTTGGATCTTGGTCAAGCTTCAGTTTCCCTCCCTGCCTGCGCCTGTATTCTTTCATGAGAGGAGTTTGTTGTATGACCCTGTGTTCTCTCTTCTCAGTCTTTGTGTGAGAAAGTGTCTCCTGGTCTGAAGCGTGACTATATATACATTTAATAAGGGCCTGTGTGGTGTGGTAATAGGCGGTTGGGCTCCGCTATGGTACGGGGAGGAAATGTCAGCAACAGATAGAGAGCTAAGAGAGCGGAGAGAAAACAAATTGATTCCCTGAAATTGCAACCTCACCTGCTTTTATTGAGCCTTGGGTGAGGAAGCTTTGTGTGTATCATGCGTGTGTGCGTGCGTGTGTGTAACTAAACTGCCCTGCTTTGTCTGAGAAAGTCCAAGCTATTGTTCTTCTCCCTTGCTCTCAGTTTTCCTGAACTGGTTCCAGTGATGGATAATAAAGGCTCGAGAAATCCTTTGGCTGTTTCACTCAGCGTCTTTTTTTCCACTCCGCAACTTAATCAGGATAAGAGAACGGAGGGGGAGAAAAGGGAATGATCGAGGAGGACAGAAAAGGGGGGAAAAAATACAACTCCTCCTCTTTTTACATTTACTGTAGTCAAGTTTAAGAAATGAGGAGGAATAACTCCGACGTGAGATTGGGTTTCACTGGAAGCCCAGAACCTTTTAACGAAGACCATGTGCCACTTTACTTCTGGGCTGGTTTATGTGTATAGATATAAGTTCATGTGTGATTCAGAAGGAGACAGAGGGTCAGGTTTCTGTGTCGAGGGGAGGTGCTCGGTGCTGTGAGGGAGAAGGAGCAGTGCTGCGGTAGGTAAATAGGGCCCTGACCCAGGCCTGCCAGTGGAACGCTCTCTTCTCCTTCTGCCAGAATCTTTTTTGTTTTGTTTTTGTATTTTCTTTTTTTTTTCTTCTTCTTCTGCCAGACTTGGGGGGTGAGGTAGGGTGGAGAGGGGAGGGGAGCAGCCAGGATAGTGTTTAGATGTAGGGGGATGAGTGTGTGTGTGTGTGCGTGTCTGAGGGGGGACTGGCTATTAACGAGCACCATCGTTTTTCTAATTAGTGCTTTGGGGAATATTTTCTTAAGGACTGTCGACCCTCCCTGTGGAGCTTTTAGGGGGGAGAAGCGTGCACACGTGTGCGAGTGTGTGCACGTACACTTATGTCTCAACCTGTGTGTACAGTGTATGTGTGTGTGTGTGTGTGTATGAGTAAAACTGAGTGTGTTTTTTTATTTCACGGTTTTTACTTTTTTGTTCGAAAGTTCATTTTATGTTTAAAACACTGCCCGTTTCTTGTCTTACATACTTTCACGTGCACCTCAGTCACATCCCCAAGGTATGGATGGACACATACACACGATCTCGCACACACAAACACAGTCGCTACCTTCCTAGTTCATTAAATCGAGGGGTTTCAGATCCTCTCTCCTTCCTGTATTCTCATAGCTCAAGAGCAAAGGAAATTTTCCTTTCTCTTTTCTTCCCTCTCCAAACTTTCTTTTCTCCTTTCTTTCCTCTTCTGCTGTTTCTTTTCAGCGAGCCTGCTCCTCTCGTCCTCACTTTGATCCCCCCCCCTTTCTCCCCCTTCCACCCCTCCACCGCTCCCGGGGCCTCCAGCCAGCTCGCTGGAGTGGTTTCCTGAGTCTACCCAGATTAATGAGTGTAAGTTAGTGTGTGTGCATGTGTGTGTGAGAGAGAACGAGGGAGAAAGAATGCCTCAGTGTACCGCAAATTGTGAGTGTGTGAGTTTGCATACTGTACTAGTCCTTGTGTGTGTGCGTGTTTGATCTGTGGTTTCCAAGCCAAACTTTATTTTGTGGAATTTTTTTTTGCAATCATCAAAGTAAGCGATTCCGCAGAAGACTGGCCTTTTTCTGGGCCATTTTGAAAAATTCCCCACTCACAAAGCTGCTGGGATACAATTGCAATCAAGCGGCAGGCATATGCAGAAAAAGGAAAAAGCCAAAGTGCTCAAACACTCCCGGCTTCACCTCAGTGAGACTATAAAGGGTCCGTTTATGGAATTCGGACTGTGAAGTTCATTCATACACACAGCCTGCGAGTGTACAAACTGGAAAAAAAAAAATCACAATACAAGTGATTAGAATTCTTGCACGGAAACATGAAGTGCTAAAAATAATTCCCTGATTGGAGCCATGTGTTGAATTTGGGGCGGTGGGGGCTGCGATTGCGTGCGTGCATGTGTGTATGTGTATACTGTGGTGGGTCGTGGGGAAAGGGAGGAGGCAGCAGAAGGTGGTGTGAATTAAACCGGAGTGAAAAAACAGTTTGTCTTTTCTCTGAGCTCTGATAATAACGCCACGTGAGTCCCCGCTGCACTGCGTTTATTTACTCTCACAACTTGCAGTGTACACACTTTCATTCTCACACATACACATGTACACACACTCTGTCGTCAGCCCCTACACACACACACAGACGCCTTCCAGCAGACTTACAAATATGGACATAAACATGTAATCACAACCATGCATCGTTCAGTACGGCCAGTGGTTACTCACTCCTGTTTTTCCTGACACACACACACACACACACACACACACACACACACACACACACACACGCATGTCTGGTTTGCTATCCTCGTGGGGACATCCCATTGACATAATGCTTTCCCTAGCCCCTTACCCTAACCCTAACCATTAAAAATGAATGCCTAACCCTAACCCTTACCCTAAACCTAACCATAACCTAATTGTAACCCTGACAGTAAAACCGCATTTTGAGTGTGAAAATTGCTTTCAACCCCAAGGGGACCTGGATTTTGGTCCCCACGGTGCAGAAAGTCCCCACCAGGATAGTAAAAGTCAGATTTTGGTCCCCACCAGGATAGTACGAACCCGTACACACACACACACACACACACACACACACGTATGCATGCAGGTGGGAGGAGGCTTGACGGGGGAGAGGGGGCTCATAATAGCCAGGTGGTTTCAGTTAGGATGTGTTCTACCTGAGAGTGTAAAGAAAAAGACAGTGAATTAGTTTTCTTGGCTATGTAAGTTTCCAAAATATTCAACGTGGGTGGCTCTCATGTGTTACAGTAAAAAATGACGAAAAATTGGAAAACGTAAGGTTCATAGTCCAGATTTTAGAGATGGAGTACTAACTTTTATGCCCTTTAAAGGGGTTCTTGGGGGTTTTAATATTGTGCATAAAGTTGAGAAAGACGTAAAAGGAAAGCTCAAAAAGTTCTTAAGAAATCCCAACTTTTTGTTTCTAGTACGAATCAGCACACCTGTAACCTTTCCCCTATGCCATATGTTAAAAAACAAAACAAAAAAAAAAACCCTTTCCCCTATGCTACCAGATGCCATTTGTTGGATCCTCTGTGTCTGGTTCATAGACCTGTGTTCTTTGAGTAGTAGAAAGTAAGTGTGAAGTGTATTCTTTCCTATAGCCAGCAGGGGGCGACTCCTGTGGTTGCAGCAATATGTCAGATTGCATAGAAGTCTATGAGAAAATGACCATACTTCTCTCTTCATTTATGACCTTGGTAAACACATTTTCTAATATTTTTAAGGCCTAAATTGCTTGTTTCAAGCTCATTAGTATTGCACAATATTCATTTCCTGTGGTCCCATTTAGAGTAAAATATAATAACTAAGAGCATGCATTACGGTGGGGGGATTTATAAGTAGCTACTACAATGGCATAGAGTGTACTTGAGTTGTCAGCCAGAGCCACGGCTTGTCTGTTCAGTGTTCATTTGTATTAAAAGAAACAAGGCAACAACTGCCAGAAAAGCCAAACCTGAGAATCTAGAATGGCAATCCACAAACTACTAGGTGATATCACTGTTGCTACATCCATCCCTTATATACAGTCTACTGGGGATTTTTATAGAGAGCTATAAAAGACAGTTACAGCTGTTTTTACAAGCTTACGGGTAGCCCTCATGTCATTGTACTGGAAAAAGTTGTTATGCCACACTATCAGCATCATACATTACTTGTTCCATCTCTTCATTACTTCTATATGGTGAAATATTACAATTGTCTTATTTTTTGTAATGACTGCATCTAAGGGAAATTATCAAAATTTAACCCCACATATTTGTTATCTTGTGAAAGAGTCATTTACTCACTCTGCAGCTCTGTTTCAAGCATCTGCAGTGACTCTCCAGACCCATATTGACTCATAAAAGCCTACATTGTGGGAGCCACCATCAGCCCTTATCTCTCTGTCATAACTGAGGGGGCTGCCATGGGAACAGAGAGAAAACACAGTCACATCTGCTCTGGATGTGATTATGTGGGTATCTCTGGAGAAACACATATGTGAGCCCTGGATCTGCTCATCACACAGCATCAGGCACATCCACCTCACGCAAGGTGAGCTGAGAGACTACCAGTCACTGCTGGTACAGCTCACACGGCCTGACAGCGGTGTGAGTGGTTCATCTGGTTGTCAGTCATCATGAGTGAGCAGAGGCTCCACTGTACGACAGCCTGGAGGAAAAAGGGGGGCGGGATATCCTCTGGGAGCGCATGGTTGGACAGCAGGCAAGAAGGCAGTGTCTGCTTATTTGATAAGAAGTCGTCCGTCAGGAAGGAAAATAAACAGCAGAGCGTGCTGCTACTGGAGAGTCAGAGGAAGAGCTGTTACTAGAGCACAACACAATATTTACACTCTTGGACCAACACACACACAGACACTCACACAGACACACTCACACTCGCCGGCACATGTACCTGCACACATTTAGGGCTGAACAAACACTGAAGCGTGTGTGCATATACATGCTCAGAGAGGAAACAGGTGCTAGGATGAAAACAGTATTTGAAAAACGTAATTGTAGCTGTGCAAACAATAGAGATTGTGATTGCGTTTTTTTTTTTGTTTGTTTGTTTGTTTGTTTGCCTCTAAGCACAAAAGTATCATAGTTTACTCACTGTGATGTCCGAAGAATATGGATCCACCTGCCTCTGTTCCTTTTATTTATTATATGACAGCCTTTACTCATTTTAATCTTCAAAATAATTCATGCAACGTTTGATTATGAAACTTGTTTTTCTGCCATTTACCTTTAAAATTAATGCAGATTTGGGTCTGAGGAGTGGAAACAGAAGCGAAACCTTAAATCTGTGCAGTCGTTGACTAAACTGTGGTTTGTGGAGATAAAACTTTACAGCCAGTTTTTGCTCCACAGCAGATGAGAGTCAGAAAATCAAACCCATAAATTGCTGTCTCCCTCAAACCACCACAAAAGCATAAGAGCGTAATGATCTTCATCGGCTTGTTAGCATCGTGCAGCTTGTTGTGCTGACCTAATGTACAAGGTGTTCCTGTTATTGTGTCCACCCCCTGTGTGCCAGTATGTGAAAGCATCTTGTTTGTTTAGATAAGAAAGGAGGGGAGAGCCGAGGGACGGAGAGCCCTGACCGCCTGGCTCTGAGCCCCGCCCTCCGGCGGTGACTGACAGATAGCATCAGTGCTGCTCCTTATCAGCTCCCTGCCCTCTGATCTGGGATCTGCCTCCAAGAACTGAGGGAGGAGGGGTGGGGGGACATGCCAAGGCAAGAGGGCACTGGCACATAAACAGACACACACACACACACACACAGTAATATAAATGTATGCACAGGTAGGGCTATAAAGGAAAGTCTGTCTTGTGATTTATTGCAACACGTGAGTCAGACGCACAAAATCACTTAATGCTGAGAAAAAGCACAGTGAACCAGGCAGCCTTAGTTCATTTTCTTTACTTTCTCCAGCTTCCTCATCAGAATTAGTCATAATAAGAGCAGCTGCCAGTGGACAGCTTGTGAGTGTGAGTGCGTGTGTGTGTGTGTGTGTGTGTGTGTTATTGCTCTTGGATAGTAGGTCATTCCATGTTTGCGGCCTGTGTTTGGGAGTCTCTGTAAGTCATTTGGTGTGTCTTTTGGAGGGGGTGAGATCATGCTTCACTGCTGACGCTGAACATAAAGACGCATTGAGTGGAGTGGGACTATAGGCCAAGTCTGGAGGTACGGGGGGAAACAGGGATCTGTGTGTGTGTGTGTATTTGTGCGTGTGTGTGTACCCGCACACACACACACCAAGCATTTCTCTCTCTAAGGGCAGTGAGTGGAGAGGGCTCCCGAGGGCCAGGGGGACTATCGCTTTCCTCGTTAATTATGACCGTCTGGCAGACTGGAAGGCAGGAAGTCAGAGAGAGGGAGCGATGGAAAGAGGGAGGTATGGCAGATAGATGATAGGAGGCAGGGGGGAGGGGATGAGGGAGGGAGTGAGCCAAAATAAGGGAGGAGAAGCAAAAGCCAAGATGGATGATGGGAGGAATGAGAGACGTCTAAGAAACGATGGGGGAGTGACAGAGAGACGGATTCAAATAAAACCATATGCAGGGAGGATTTGGATGATTAAACCAGGTGCTTGATAAAAGGTGGAATGTCAGACTTTCACCCACGTCAGGGTTTTTTTTGGGGGGGGATGTTTTCTCCTCCCTGCTTTGCTCTTTGCTCCCCAACCTCCGATATACACCGTACACTCTCTGACCCTGGCTGCCACTCAACCTTTTGACCTTTCCAGCAGCACCGCTTGTGCCTATAACTTAACTTTACTATTCAAGCTTCTGTACCACGAAGCTCCTCCAATGGGCTGTTATTCATCTGAGTCTCTCAAGACAAAACCAGAGAGCCAAAACAAGAAGAGGCAGATGGAGCAACAGAATAGCACGCCTATTCAGACATTAATGTTTGTTGTTTAAAAAGAGAAGTAAGGCAGGGGCAGCTCAGGCCAACCTTGGGCCAAGCAGTTATATGAGCTGAGCAGAGCCGAGAGGCTCTTGGATTTAACTGGCTCCAGGTCCAATTAGGAGTGTCTGCCGCATCTGGACACAGTTAAGAGTTCGAGTCAAAACTCACACTTCACTCCAATAGGGATATAAAGTCACAACTTTGAGACTACAGGCCACTTAAGCTTTAATACCACAAAGAGCCGGGCCGATATTTACAGCCCTGAACCAGTCACTGCACAGCCACGCTGATAAAACTCGAGAGAGGGGACGGCAGTGTGAGACGGCAGTGTGAGACGGCAGTGTGAGACGGCGAGAGCCCGGCGTGCTGCTGTCAGATTGTGTCAGTAAGAGGATTCTTTCCGTGTTGCAACACTGGTTATGTTTGAGGGTTTGTTGAGGGCAAACAATTACTGGAAAAATCGCAAGATCAAAATCTCTGGACTAACAAAGCTCAGAGTTTTAATTCAAACATCTATTAAATGTACTGACCCGGGCAAAAGGCAGATACGGTTGCACTGTAAAACTCTTTTAGGTTGGTTTTTCGTTCATTTATCTTAGCAGCTTGTGACTTTTATATTAAATTCCCCTCATTATTTCACACTTTTTTGCTCACATTTCCCATTTAGAATGAAGGAAAGCAAAGCCTTCCTTCATCCGAAAATCCCAGATTTTTTTTTTTTTTTTACAAATCAATGCCAGGAAGTAAGCAATAATCAAACTTGAAATGACTTAAATAGAAGAAAGAAAACTGCTTCATAAACTTTTCCACTGTGGAAATGACTTACAGATTGGAAAAGGTTTCAAACTCTGGAACAAATAAGTAAACACGGTAAATAAAATAAACCAAATTAAACTCGGCAAACAAATGTCATCACTATTGGCTTGGTACTATTTAAAAAAAAAAAAAAACAGTTGCAGAAAATTATAGTGTTTTAGTCTCAGTGCAGATATGAGTTACCTCTGTGAAGAAAACCAATATCCAATCAGAGCAGTCACACAGCACATTCCACATCATGACACACAGACAGTAACTCAGCCTGAGGTCCGACCCCACCTGAGCCTGGATCTCTGTCTCAACAGCACAATCGCACTGGAATGAGACCCAATAACAGCCTATTAACCTCCTCATCCACACACACACACACACACCAAAAGGGTAAGCTTTGGGTTAGAAAGAATGGAAAAGAACAGTAAAATCTCCGGATATGAAAAACACTCGAGGCGGCAATGCACAGCTAAACTATAAGATGCTCCATCTGTGCAGAGGAGATGTCTAAAAAAGAAAACAAGAGACACCATAAATCTATTCTCTCTCAGTTTTGATGAGAAGTTTGATTGAATGTCTGGGGAAGAAGCCGAAAGGCACACTTCAGCATGTTTCTGAAAGGCTGAGGCAAGCTCAGAAACAGGGGAGTGTGTTTGCCCCGCTCGTGTACTGGTACTGTTATATTTTCAGTTTTATTGCGCTTCATTACATTTAATTGGCAGCTGTGGTTACCGACAGATGAAAGTAAACTTTTGCACAATCAAATTTCATGCAAAACAAAGAAAGTCATAAAATATCATATTGTACAGATTTTTGTCCCCATTTGGGAGAGTCCCGCTGTCTCCTTTTTATTATTTCCAGTAAAAAAGTCAACAAGTACATGCTGATACATACAATTCCTTAAGTTTTGGCTGTTTTAAATAGGTGGGGAGACCTGCTCCCCCTCCTCCCAAAAAATACAGGCAGGAGGCCCTCATGAGAAATAAAAGCTGATCAGAACTAAACCATAATGTTGA
This sequence comes from Pelmatolapia mariae, assembly GCF_036321145.2. Taxonomy (NCBI): domain Eukaryota; kingdom Metazoa; phylum Chordata; class Actinopteri; order Cichliformes; family Cichlidae; genus Pelmatolapia; species Pelmatolapia mariae. The sequence goes on along the minus strand of NC_086235.1, from coordinate 19,694,180 downwards.
TAATTAGCTTAGAAAACACTGGCCTTACAGATGGTATTGCATGAAAGGCAGCTGCAAGAGAACAAGCACTCAAAAGACAAACAGGCACAGGTGATTTTAATTTGAAAAGGGTGTACCCAAAAAAGTAAAATGATCTCTAAAGTGCACAGCAATGAAAATAGGCAATTTTAAGAAATAGCTGGGCCCATAAAAGAGGTCAGCTAAACAGAACTCTACACACAAAAACAAGCAGCTAACTCAATAAACTGACCTGGACAAATAAGACTCAGGCTATATGGTAGTGGAGTAAGCTATTTTAAGTGGCCATAGGGGGAATCACAGGGATAGTAGTCTTTCTTTTCCATCACAGCAGATGGTTCAGTCCAGTTGGTTGGTCTCTGTATTTCACCCATCTCCGCCTTCAGCGTCCTCATTTCCTCAAACCAGGACGGACTGAGGCAGACAAATGTGCACACCATCATTTAGAAAACACTGTGGTGTCATAATGTGCGTTGAAACGAATGAAACAAATTAACTAAACCAAACAAACTAAATGTTTGCTTTGTAACATCAGTGACTGCAAACGAACTTAAATGCGCGAATGATGTGGGAGAGTGAAACCTCATGTCTGATTTATGTGAGTGCGGAGAGCGGCTGAATATTAACAACCGATTACTTCCTTTGTGTGGCTGTGGATACGCATCACAGTGGCACCGGGCCAAATACCTGTTCTGCGAAGAAATATTTAGATGCTATACTGAGGACGGATGACAATCATATGATGTGAAAATTGCCTCCTGCAATCAAAATGTTTTTTACTGAACCATCCCGTGGGCCGGATTTGAGTCTCTGCCGAGCTAATGCAGGCCCCCTGGCCTTATGTTGACACCCCTGATTTAGAGAGAGACTGCATGATAACTTCAGAGTGTGATGTGCAGCCATTTTTAAGGGGCCTGAAAGACTAACTGAGGTTAGTGATGATGGAGGAGACATGAAGAAATTTTATGTGCAGGTTTATTTAAGGCTGATTATGTCTCTGAGACTCTTATTCAGTAACTCCTCATCGTCCAGGTGAAAATAAAGTTTTCAGTTCACATTCATCATGCTGTTCCTCACTCACATTGTGGCGGCTACAGGGCACTTTGAAGGTGCTTACATTATGTAAACTAGCCCCAAATGTGTTTACGCATACTCCAAATCTAACCACACCTGTCGATGTTTGTGAGACATTTACTGTTTTAATGTATTTGCTTCAGCTGCAGATGAATGGAGGAGGAAGAATTTCTTTTTTTTATACTAAAGCAGACTAACGGATGTAACAGTGGTATTAATATCATTACCGGCTCTCTGCCAAAATATGACTCTTACGTAAAGGATTTGTGCACTTTATCCTCCTCAGGATTTTGAATAAATCACATGCATAGAGTTACAGTTGAAAGGTCATAAAATAACATCATTTACTTCTCCATGAAGACATGTTCCCATGAGCTCCGTCTGTGATTTTTTTTTTCTTTTTTAATTTAGGAGCAGAGGAATGAAAGTTAAAAAAAGTACTCGTGGAAAAAAAACTCCCTCTCAGACAGCTCTGACATGCAGTCTGCAGTTTTTCAGCTCGCATGAGTTTATTTTTAGCCGTATATGTGAAGAAAATGCCAGAAAGTACAGCTGCTGCCACTGTACTGTTGACTTTACCTCCCGTCGTGCTTCATCAAATCTTTTATTTGGGCACTGTAATGGGATAATGTGTCATGGACAGAAAGGCCTTTTATGATGACACTGGACTGCACAGAAGCACCTGTTGTTTGAATGTGAGGGTTATTGTAACGATATGAACCATGACCGAGGGCGCTCACGCAGACACCAGTTGGTCCTGTGAAGCTCGGATGAGCCCTGAAACTCCCGCTGAGCTCTGGCTCGTTGCTGTTTTCACTGAAAAGGAATGGATTACTTTCAAATATATCTTAATACAGTATCCGCATACATGATAACAAATCTGCGGTCCGTGTTATCGTTCCCCATTTCTTTAACAGTCATGAAACAGTGAACCTTTGAATCTTACACCGTGCAATAACAGTGATCTCGCTGAATCTGGAGGAATGATTAAACTGTGGTGCAAAAAGGTTATTTGCAAGCAGAGACATGCCATCAACCCGCATCATATGTCTGCCCCGCTGTCATGTTTTTACACTGCAGTAAAATGAAAAACAAGCTTTGGCTGATAGACACGAGAGAGTTCCCACAGCGGCATGAGTAAAAATGATTCCCTTTTTTAAGATTATTTGAATAATGAAGACAACATTTGTGCGCCGTTGTTTTCTCCAGCCTCTCATTTCATATTCTAATTGGCAGACTTGAGCAGAATACACTGTATGGCAGATTTAATGCACTAGTATCCTTGCTTCCCATTTCATCCACTATACATGTCTCTCTGCTAGACACTGAATGTTTTTGCAGTGGGACTGAAAGCCCGAGCTGTTATCCCCATCACATCTCTCTTCTCCCTGAGGACTTGCCTTATGAGGGCGGCTTTTCAATTCACACAGAAACCCTTTAGCCTCCAGACAGGGTCGGACAACTTGCCGTACAAACTGGTTTGTTTGGAGCGCGGACAATCGTGCATTTGTTTTGTTTCACCCCTGCACCAGCACCTCCGCTGCACTCGTGCAATGGCCCATTTGAAATTAATACAGGGTCTGCATTTATAATGTTGGCCTTACCCTCAGCCAAACGGAACAAACAACAAACCGAAACAATGCAAGCCAAACGGTTTCAGCATGGAGAACTGCATCAAGATTTGATGGACTCGCTATCAGTGGAGCAGTCTGCTTTAATTCTCCAAGCTGAGGATAGGCATGACGGACTTAATGGACCCTAGAATTTTATTAGATCTTAGATGCGTTTTGGGAAAGCTTAAACAGATTAAATGTTATTGAACACATGTTATTATATTCCCCATTTTAGGTTTTGTTTTGTTTTTGGTGTTTTTGTCTCTTTCTATGTCTGCCAAGGATTGTTTTTATGTGGATTTATGTGATTGGTTTGGTTAGCCTGTGTGTTGGTTGGTTTGTTAGAAGTTATGGATGGAATTGTGTGGCTTTGCCCACCTTTTGGAAGAGACATCAAATTGGATATGAGAAAACTGAGTGGCTCCAGAAGCTTCTCTGGATTCAGTAGGGATGGGAATTTATAAGAATTTATGTTGTTACAAAGAGAAAACAAATAATCAAATGATCTCACTTGGAGGTAAAAATGTCTCCTTTTTGTTAAAAAGGAACTTCCGGCAGGGAGTCTTGCAATCGGCCTTACTGGTTGGAGTAATGGGAACGTTCCAAACTTCTTGCTGATGGTCTTGTAGCTCAGACCAACCAACCTTCCGACCTTTGACAGCTCTTTGATTTCGCCCATGGTGTTGGAGAGGTTGGAATGGGAGAAACTGATTTGAGCTTTATACACATAATGATTTAAAATGAGGAGAATCTGTAATTGATTGACTTGATTGATAGTAATCTGTGTGCCACATGGGCACAAAGCCAATAAGCGCAAGCCAGAATTCGGGTTTGGTTGTAGGGGATCAAATACTTATTTCACTCAATGACACTCAATGACATTCACATCATTTCATAACTTTTATGTAATGTGTTTTTTCTGGACTTTCAGTTGATATTCTGTCTCTCGCCATTAAAATGAAACTACCATAAAAACTGGAGACTGTTTGTTTGTTTTTAAGTGAGCAAGCTTAGGAATTCGCCAAGGGATGAAATAATGATTTCCCCCACAATTTGCACCCATGGTTGTGTCATGGCACTTTATGTTGTTTCAGAAACTGAACAGTCAAATGCTTTATTTTCCGGTATTACAGGTAGGACTAAGGGGAAAGTATAGAGAGACAGACAGGCGTAGAGAGATGAAACAACACAACATGCAATACAACAAAACACACTTGGCATGATCGAAAGGATTAGTAAACACACATCAGGAACATGCAGCTCTAAAAGAAGGAGACAGTGAGGAAATCTTGAGAAAGAAACGGGGAGAGAGACAACACAAGGTTAATGGCTTATAACAGAGACCAAAGGTGAGGAGAGCAGAGAGCCTCATCGCCATTTTTGACGTGTGCAGTAACGCAAAGTTCTGTTGATGACAGCTAATCGATAACCACCCACTAAGCGTGAGGAAAAGAGAGCAGACGTGATTCCACTTCTGCTTTTTTCCCCCATTAATGTGAGATTAAGTGCATTGATTTAGTACACCTTTGCACCACAAAGCACAAGTGTGTGCGATTCATTCCGGTTTTGTCACACCGAGGAAGTGACACAGCTGCTAAGGTCAGCAGGATACAGAGACGGAGGGAGAGAGCGGGTCGTTGTCATGGATCCCGGGTAAACAATGGGACGAAGAGGAGCCACTGCAAAGCTGAGACCCTTGAGGAAAAAGAAAAATCCCCTCGCTAATGAACAATGCACATTTCAGTAATGACACTGGATGGATTCACACCTGACAGCCGACACCCAAAACTCACCCGGTGCTCTTGCTCCATCCAGCCCAGAGTCTTTGTGGGTAAACTGCACAAATCACACCGCATGCTCACCCACCGCTGACAGCCCCCTTCTCTGCTTCTCACCCTCCATTACTTTCATAACAACATTTATTATCATCTACATGACAATCTGTGTGGGGCTCTACAGCGAGGCTCAGGGGTGACAGGGGTTAGTGCTGAAGGGAAGCGGTGCATGCTGGGATTGCGGCCTGCTGAGAGAGTGGCATTCTGGGAGGCGGTGTCCTGCGGGCAGGGCCTCTGGGGGATGCAGTATGGTTAATAGGCCTTTCATGGCCAGCCCACAAAGCCTTTTGTCCCTGGGCTAATTCATCCTGCCCAGCATGGAGAGATGGAGGGGGGGAGACCATGGAGGGGTTTTTGAGGCGATGGGAGTCCCCCCCTTTTTCTACTCTCTCTCTCTTCTCTGCCTTGTAGTGCAGGGTGGCGCTAGTGTGAAGGAACCACATACAAACAGAGCCTTGCTCAGTAGCAACAACAGCAAAACATTGGCAGGACCTGCAAAGCGCTGGCAAACTGCAGCACAACACTGGAAAACACCCACGATTAATGACTCCTTGAAGACATCCTGGACCTGAAACATCCTGCTGGGATTTGTGATTATTTATTTATTTATTTTTTGGCGTCCAATAAAAGTTAAAAACACAGCATCTCCAAATGAGACAAACCGGGTATGCACACATACATACAAACATACTCTCACCTGAACAAGAACAACAGGTGTCATGAAATACCACAGGTTGTCAGACAGTGAAGGCCTGCAGGGATGCGGCAACCCCTCAGGTACATCATGGTGGGAGTTCCTACATTCAGAGAGGCAAGGCACAGCCCGGCTTCCCACCAGCAGACCCCTCTATCAAACCCTGTGATCTGGGAATACCCAGTTATTAATGAACTGGACAGGAATGGTTCCCCTGGTTTCAAAGTGTGCTGACTGAAGTGAAGAAGAGAATTCCAGAGTGAGCACAGGGGGGGTTCGAGCTGTGATCACTGTAGTATGAGAGTGAGTGTGTGTGTGTGAGTGCTGCACAGACCTGACTACACTTGTCCCGTCCACAACAACACAACAACAGCACAGCACTTGCACAGCTGCACTGGAGGGCCTACAGGCCTCAATGGACGGGGGTCAATACAAACCCTGTGGGGACCGAGGCATACCAAATCAGGGGGAACAGAGCAGGAGGAGGGGGAGGGGGCGCACTTTCCTCCTCAAGAACACCAAAGTTTAAAGAAAACTTCATTTTTTAAAATATTTTCTATTCACTGTTATCTCCATCTGCATTTTAAAAACACCCCTACACATTTTACTTTTAAGCACAATCTCTGCAAAGTCCTCATATGCTGTGCATACGCTCTGTAGGGGCAAACGGCGGTGCAGTACCTACCCAGCTCTGGGATTTTGGGAGCCAGTCCCTATTGTTCAGATCCCTCCTCCTGCTTGGGAAGTGGGAGGACCCGAAAAGGCGTCGCAAAAGGGAGAATTGTTTGAGAGCTCAGTCATCCAAAAACGGCCTTTCAATGTGAGAACTTGGGGGAGCCGAAGAAAATGTCGGTGGCATCGCAGTAAATTACTAAAGCAGCAAAGGCTTTAGAGGGAAAAGAGAAGCGAAAACTGTTGTGTTTTTTTCCTTGGGGGACTTAAACGCAGGAGAGACGCGAAGAGAAGATCGCCTGGTTAAAACGAGGTGCGAGCGCCGAGCAGAGCAAGTTTTGGTAAGTTTGACCGCTTCGTGCGCTCCGTGTTTTTTACGCTGTTGTTACAGTTTTATACATGAACGTATTGGCTATGTTGCGTGTTTTCCGACTCGTGTGGGCACTTCACCGGCTCATCCATGACTCTGTTTCAGAGAAATGTGCGACTCTTGGTGTTTGATCACTAGTTCGTTCATGCTGGCGTCTCTGCTTCGATAGCCGCATTTGTTTTGCTTTTTTCCTCCGCTTTCTCCAGCCTTATGATCCACAATAACTCTGCTACAAAGTTCCCGTGACACAGACGTGCATTATTGGGACGCACCTCGAGGTCAGATTTTGGATTTGAAGTTGCTTTTTATATATAAAAAAAAGAAAAACTTGACTTTGGTTTCGGACTTAGCCTGCGCCCTGATTGGTCTCGCGTCCGTATTTTCCCCCAAAGTTTTCCCCCACTTTTCTGGCGACAATTTCACCACGATGCGTGTTTATGAAGAGCTACGGACCTCTCGTAACACGTCGCGGAGATTCACGGCTGTGTGTTCAGGCATACTTGCGTTTTTCTTTGGGAAAACGTGTCTACGTTTAGCAGGCCGCAGCCTATAGTCGCTCCCATAGGGTAACAGGAGACAGACATGGTGAGCTCTGCCAGACTTACCCCATATCATCATCACCCTCCTCATGCTCATCATCGTTGTGGTGAGGTATAGAAAAGCGGGTGAGCAGTGACCTCCGATGAGTAGATTTGTAAGGAAGTAGAAAGAACGAGAGCCAATTGACAGAGTTCTTATAAATAATTAATTTCTTTTTTTACGGTGCTGCTTAGCCATCTTTAAAAATCCTGCCCCTTCCCTCCCCCTGAAGTTTATGTAGTGCTATCAAAGTTGTTGGATCTTAACATAACAGTTTGGTTACGTTTACGCATTAGACCGCAATCTTCTATTTTTTCCCACAACCCTCCTCCCAGTGCTCAAAAAAAGCCCCGACCAGATTGTATGTTTCTGCTGTCATCAACAAACCCAAACACTGCTACCTGAGTGGAGTCCCACTCACTCCCTCTCACCCCCAAACCAAAGTCCTGGTGTCAGACTAACCTCATTAAAGCCTCCAGTAAACTGGCACCTCTGTTGGTGAAAAACCCTGCATCCTGCCTCGCTGTCAGGAGAGTCTCCCCTGATGCCATCCCCTCATCCAGGTCTGATTTAATGACCAAATGTTCGTCTTGATCCCCCCACCCGAGTTTTGAGCGCTGGCCAAAGGCTGCATCACCGTGAAGGCTCCCAGGGTGGAGGGAAAGGAGGTAAGGGGTGGAGAGGAGGCGGATGGAGGCCTGCAGAAACAGCCGCAGGGGCTCGAGTTTCCAACCCCAGGTGTCGTTTTGTTATTTGGATTAGTCTACATTTAGCCTCCACTGCCTTGCATGGAGGACGGCTTCGCGATTCAGTGACAGACATGGCATCAGACAAGAGGGCCCGATTGTTCCCGCTGAATCAATGTCACTTGGATTAAAAGTCGAAACGAATGGCCGGGCCTCCTCCAATTAGGCGCACAGCTTCTGGGCGAATTAATTGGTCTCAGTAAAAAGGAGCCTCTTGTTTGGTAGCAGGGTTTGTTGTTTTTGTTGATCATCTCTGGCAGGCGGGTGGATCAAAGCTGAACTAAATGATTCCTGTCTGATTATCTGCCTGTTTCTCACAGGGCTTTGGCCCCTTTGATTGCTGATGTGGGGAATGGGGGGCACAATTATGGGAGTTGCTAATCAATCTTGTGCAATGCTAAGCAAATATATTGGAGCTGCTGCTACTGTGGGCAGAAACTATCATTTTCAAACAGTTTATTTCCCCATAAAGTTTTTAAATACCATCTTTTATTGACTTGTGATCATGAACCACGTGTTAAAGATGGGAAAACACATTTTTGAGCAAACATTTCAGATATTTCTCACTGTCCTGGCTTCTTAGAAATAAGTCTTCTGATACCAAACTACATTTTCAAAAATCTTTGGTTATGTTTCTCAAGGCGGTGCCATTTCTCGTTTGTAGACGGTTCGTAAATGAAGACTAACACGCTTTCATACAGTAAAGCAGACTCAATGTATTATGCTGCACCACAGGCACGTTTCAAGCCTCTATAGCAGTGGTTCTTAACCTGGGTTCGATCGAACCCTAGGGGTTCGGTGAGTTGGTCTCAGGGGTTCGGCAGAGCCTCCGCTGTGACATGCACGGCTCATTTTGTGCACCAGTAAAAAACATATCTATGTCTTGAATTTGAAAAAAATCATATTTTATTTTTCACTAAAGAGGGGTTCAGTGACTGCGCATATGAAACTGGTGGGGTTCGGTACCTCCAACAAGGTTAAGAACCACTGCTCTATAATATGTGTGTTACACTGTAATTAATGTTAAAAAAAACCATACAAAGTTCCTATTAAGTTGCTTTTTTTTTTTTTTTTTTTTTTTTTTACATTTCTAGGACTGCGAATGAAGACTATATGGACAGGAAGCTTGCTTTATTGTCTTTCGGTTACAGTTTCATGTGGCTGTTACCGGCAGAACCTTCTTTTTCTTCAGTGAAATTAAATTTCATTGATCTTGGTTACCTGCCAGACAGACAGTTTTCCCCTATTTTGCCTGTTGCTGGATAGTTTTCATCCATCCTATAGGAGCTGAGCTTTCGTATGTGTTATAGCCTGTGAGGAAAAGTTACTGTGTGGATTTGGGTCTGCCGCCAACAGAAATAGAGTTTCTCACTCGTATCTTAGCTTTGCTTCCAAATTGACTTTGCCATGTTGAGGTATGATGTAAGATATGAAGGCAAAGAGGACAGGGTTTAACTAACCCCTCATGCAGCCGGGAGTGTTTTCACATCTGGGTTTAAATCAAAGTCTGCAGACGTAAATGGATTTTAAAGATGCATTTCAAGATTGCGAACAGCCAGCAGATCCATAAGGACCACTGTGCGCTCGCGTTCGGGTTTTGGGAGCCAAAAGTTTCTCACTGTGGTTCTGAAAAGCACCCATTGTTGTTGTAGTGGGTGTAACATCCGTGTTAATTGACAAAGGTGAAGAAGAAAAAGCTCCATCCTGGGGGCACGCTTTCATCTCTGACAGCAGGTATGCTCATGCAGTCATAACAGCCTGCAGAGAGAATCTGTAGGCCTTTGCTTGTGTGTGTGTGTATGTGTGTGTGTGTGTGTGTGTGTGTACGGGTTCGTACTATCCTGGTGGGGACCAAAATCTGACTTTTACTATCCTGGTGGGGACTTTCTGCACCGTGGGGACCAAAATCCAGGTCCCCTTGGGGTTGAAAGCAATTTTCACACTCAAAATGCGGTTTTACTGTCAGGGTTACAATTAGGTTATGGTTAGGTTTAGGGTAAGGGTTAGGGTTAGGCATTCATTTTTAATGGTTAGGGTTAGGGTAAGGGGCTAGGGAAAGCATTATGTCAATGGGATGTCCCCACGAAGATAGCAAACCAGACATGTGTGTGTGTGTGTGTGTGTGTGTGTGTGTGTGTGAGTGTGAGCGGTAGCTACCCTCCCATCAAGATCATCTCCTTGCACTGGAATGTATTACTTGTCACCTGCGTGGTGGTTTTGAGATTAGTGCATTAGAAAAAGGGTTACTAAAGACTTGAGAGAGAGAGAGAGAGAGAGAGAGGTGTGGCTAGTTTACTTCATAATTTCAGCAAAAGTTTTTCTGGGTTAATGTACTTTTCATAAACGAGCGAGGAACACACTCATCGCCAAATAAGGCTGCCTCATTTTCCACTGCCAGACATTATTGGCCTGTTGACATACGGTGCATTAGTCCTCTCGCACTGACAGATTGGAAGCTTGGACTTGAGCCTCGTTCCCCCAGGAGGGTTTCTGTGTCCAGTCAGACATCAGATAACCAAAGAGGGACACCTGGACTGGCAGGTGGCCGGGGTCTAGGCACCTCCCCTGGGGCTGCATACCTCTGTTCTCTTGATCCTGTCAGCCAGGACCACAGAGTGAGAGGGAGAGAGGAATGTGAGGAGGGAGGTGGGCGGAAAAAAAAAAGGGGGGGGGAACTAGAAAGTTTTGACAGTGTTGGAGATGCTAATTAGGCTGTGATCAAGCAGATTATTGAAGAAGGAATGAAGATAAATTAGATGCAATGAAAGAAAGGGAAAAAGTCTGTTGAACAAGAGATGGTTGTTCAGCTTTTTCCATTACAGAAGCCCGCTTTTAGGCTACGTTTGCAAAACCATATCTGCACGTCTGTGTTCAGTTTATACACATATATGTATATCAAAAACAGCCAGTGTCTTAACAGCTTTATAGAGATTATCCAAAGCCTTTAAACTAGTTGAGTTGATCTGCTTAAAGTAAAAGTTCTTGATTGGATAATGAAGTTACCCAGGGCGTACTCTCATTCTCGCTCTCTTACACACACACACACACACACACACACACACACACACACACACACACACACACAAATGCACATTGAGAGTGCGGTATGAGTGTTGTTAGATCATTGATCAACTCCAGACTCTGGTAAGAAAGCTGTGTGTGTGTGTAGACAAATAGTCCTGTGTGTGCAAAGCAGATATTTGGACAAAGATTAGGGGGGTGTTATTACGAGCCAAAAGCAACCCAGACGCTCTAATAGATCATTCACACACATGCTTAAGATTGCATTCTGACTGGAACCGCTCGGTTTAAGCCTCGCAGTCACGTTCCTGCTCTTTCTGCTCTCTTTCATGCACGCAGTTGGAAAAGTTTCCTCCCTTTTGTTGGTTTCCTTAAGTTTCTCACCTTTTGCGTGCGGGCTCGCTGAGTGTGGCGCGCTGAGCCTGCACGCACGCTGGAATAATAAGTGCGCTGTATTCTTTTCTCCAGCTTGTGTTAAAGATCAATAAAAGCGGCAACAACAAAAAAAAAGCTGGAATCTGGGTTGTATCCCAGAGCTACAACCAATAATCAGATTTAAAGTGTTGCCCCAGAGAGCAAGAACTCATCATCGAAGAATGTCAGACTGGCAGGAGAAGACATGATTCAACAGAATAAATCACTGGGCACCAGATTAGTGAGGTATTGGGCCCCTGAGGTTATCAGTGCTGGAATTTTCCATCGACAGCGCGGCTCTGTCTGCTGTCCAAATCGTATCTGTGTGAGGTTTTTATTTTATGCAGGATAATGCACATCCGTGGCCTTGAGTGACAGGACAAATGGTAGCTCTGCTTTACTGCGTCTCACAAATCCTGCTCCTGAAACTGAGAGCTCTCTTTGAAACGAGCCTCCTCCAGCTGTTTCCCTTCCCAAGAATGTCTTTGAGATGCAGCAGCTTTCACTCGATAACCATGAACTAGGCTGTCAGGCGCTATTGCACCATCTCAAACTCAGTTGACGCAGCCGAACCCATCGCGTTCTCTTCACGTTCCTGCCTCTTATCCATTTCCCAATTCATCCTCATGTCTGTTTTTTCCTATAACCTTCTCCTTTGGCCTGCTCTTTCTAACTTTACAGTCTTTCTCCATTCCCTCATCTCTCTTTCTGTCACCCCCCCACCTTATCTCAATTTCCTAATGCCTCCTCGTATCTGTTTTTCATATAATATTTCACCCGCTCTGCTTTTCTCTTCCTTCCTTCATCTCCCACTGAGAGTTGTAGGGCCAGTCCCCCCCCCCCCTCCCGGTTCCTGCTGAATAATGGGGAGAAATTGCTCTTGATTTATAATTGGTTCCATTCACTCTGATGCATGAGCTGCCAAAAGAGTTGGGGGGCCCCCTTTAACCCACCCCGTATCCCTCCTCTCTCCCTCCCCTCTCTCCCAGCGCCACAGGAACACACAAAGAGCAGGCTGCATATACGTACAGCTATGAAAGTCTATATTGGCATGCGTGAATGCCGTGGCGTGCGTGCATTTTATTTCTCGGGCTTGGGATAAGTGGTAGCCTGTTTTTTAGCGTGTTGACATTTGGTGTTGGAAAAACTTCCTGAGGTCTGCATATTTATGTGCCTCTGTGAGTATACTTTTACCATGTAATAGGAGTTTGTGTGATTGCTTGCTTATGTGTCACCGAGTGTGTGTGCGTCTTGTGCAAGGAGAGAATGGTTGTGGGTAAATGAAATATGTAACTGCATGCACGCGCGTGTGTGTTTGTGCGATGAGTACTGTGAAATCCTGGGTATTATCCTTTTTTCTATCAGTCCTCCTGTCCTTCTTGGCATCCTTCTATTCTTTTTTAAAATTTTATTTCTATCCTCCTTTTTTATATCCATCCTTCTGTCCTTGTATCCTGCCATCTATCTATCTAACATTTTTTGCTATGCTTCTATTTGCTTTTTTATCCTTAATTCTATCATCTGTTTCTATCCATCTTTCTGTTCTTCTAGTTTTCTATCTTAATCCTTCTCCTTATTCCATAACAATAATGGATACTATTCCTTATTAATAATGGAGTAAGAATATGGAATGGTCTCAGTGTCCTTCTTCCTGTTCTTCTGTACATCTTTCTCTATTCTTTTGTCGTCCTAACCCTGGTATTCTATCTTTTCTACTCCTTTCTCTCTCGCTCCCGTCCTTCCAGGTCTAACTAACTCCCCAGGAAGCCTCTATGATCCAGTCCTGTTCCCATGGCCTTGGTGGGCACGCTGGCATCCCACACCAGGCAGAAGAATGTGGGTGGATGTGCTCACCATGGCACCATAATTAGCTCTCCGTGGTTAATTCGGCTTCGTTATCTAAATTATGCAAATGCTTCAGTGCCTAATTGATTAGAACGCCCCCTCCTCTACATGGCAGGCCTGTCCAGATCCCTCTCGTTAATCCCCGAGACGCACTGTAGCTCGTTAGTGTCGGTTTGGGGAGGGGGTGAAGGAGGGCTTGGACGGGCGTATAGCTCGTTAATACTTTGTGAAGCGTGCGTGTGTGTTTGAGAGAGCGTATTATGAAGGAGGAGGGGGTAAGTTCTCAACCTCGTTAGGGATGCTTTTGATGTGTAATTTTATGGCATGAGAACGAGTGATGTTTTGAGTGGAGGATTTGAGCTGGCCCCCTCTCCACCTGTTGGGCAGCATTTTTATGCCAAAGGGGACTCCATAATGTCCTCTTGTCTGCGGGGGAGTGGAAAGAGAGGTGGGAATCGATTTTTAGACTTAGTCTCTGCCAAGTTTTGGTGTCGAGTTGGCAAAAGGGAAAACAACGGAGGTTGTCCGCTTCAGTTTTTGCATCTTCCATTCTGCATTATAGTAGAGATGGGCAACATCCAGAGGTACACTCATTAATACTAAAGTAACTAACACAAAACTGCATGTATTTCTGCCCAGTTCTATTCAGATTATATGTACATATTTGAGTTTTGATGTTTTGGGTGACCAAAAAAAAAAAATCCATGTGCAGAGTTAGTGCGGAAACAGCTAAGTGAATAATCTGCAAAACTAGCTGGTTTAACGCTGGCATCTCCAGTGTCAGCATGTGCTCCCTCTCTCCCTTTTATTATTGCAGAAAATGAAGTAAAAATATTTTTGCTTTCAAACTGCGAGTTTGACAAAACAAGACTTTTGATTCTGTCTTTTTGGGGGTTTAGGAAACTATAAATGACTTTCTAAAGTTGGTTAATCGGGTTACTCAATAATCCATGTAGCTTTTGGGTGAAAATCTTTAGGTGTTGGACTCTAGGTTTAACAGAACAAGGAAGTCATTGACCAGCAGCTAACATGTGACGCCTGTCTCAGTGTTTTCTTGAGAATTTGTTGGAATAAAAATCCCCTTCTCATCTTTTATGTAGTTGCCCTGTGCGATGGTCTAATGGTAAACCGGATGTGGTTGTGTTGGACCCTGCGCGTCCTCCTCCTTTACTCAGCACCAAAACCCCGGCCAGGCTAAGAGGCCAGCCAACAGATTGACAGAATGAGGAGAAAATATGTTGAGACATTCAGCGACGCTCTCACACACGCTCCCTCGAACACAGCCGCTCATTGATGAGGCTCTGCTCTCTCCTCCTGCTCGCCTGCCAGTTGACATCCTCTCTATTAATTTGAGTCGCTGTTCAGCTTTCTCAGTCAACCTCTCCACCCACCCACCTACCCCTGCATCCATAAAACCCCCTTCACCCGGCTCACATCAGTCTTTAAAGGCACCGAACTCTCTCGCCTCCTCTCTGCCTCCACAAACTCTCCACACACCACTACAGAAACCTCTTGGTCATTGAGCACCCCCCCACCCCACCCTCCCTCTTCTCTTTGGTCATTGAGCAGGGCCCATCAGCTCTTCCCCGGACCCTTCAGAGTAGCGTCTCCCCTTTCTCCAGGGGTCTGCGGGGTCTTTGTCTGTGCACCGGCTCACTGCTTTACAATGACTCTCCACTCTATTAAGGTGCGTTCTGCCTGTTAGCGTCGCCAGGGGCAACCGGCCTCCCGCATGACAGCTATGCAGCGTGGCATTGTGGGCTGCGGGCCTGAGCAGGGCAGTTGAACCCCCGGCACTCCTCACACTTGACACCGCATGTGTTTATCTAAAGGGGGGGCTTTGTGGTGTTTGGAGAACCTTAAGGGAGGATGGGGTGGGGTGGAGGGGAGCGCACGGGTTGTAAAAAGACGTAAAAACTGGGGGGGGGAGGAGGGAGCGCAAGAGGGGACTTTGGGGAGGTGATAAATATTCAACAGCTCAGCTCCTCACGAGAAGTTACTACCCTGATACCCCTTCACTGCCTCCTCTCTCTCCTGTTCGTCTTCTCCGTGCTAGAAAGCAGATGGAATGTGAGAGCTCGGGAAGGAGGCTCCAGTCGGGTTTTATCCAATTAGCAGGGTTGTCAAAATGAATTTATCCACAGAGGCAGGGGCACAATGGGACCGGCAGTGGCCCAGGAGAACGGGGGCCCCGGTGTCTTTACTTAGCACGCTCACAATGAACTTCTGTCAAGTGTCTCTGCCCCGCAACGGCATATGAGACACCGGCATACCTACAGCTTGTGATGCATGCCTGCACACCACCGCCACAACCTCTCACTGCCTGCTGTTTGTGCTTTCTCCTCGCCCTCTCCAAACAGGTGTTGGAGTAAGAACACGCACAGAGTAGCTTCTTCTTGTGGTTTCAGAGTATGCAAAATGGGCGAACGTCCGTTTTAATTCAAGTGACGCTTATTTAGGTATCCGAGGGCGAACACGTGGCTCTGAGCAGACATCCGTGTGCTTGCCAATTTTTCGTGACCTTGCAGATGCTACACAACAAGGGCACAAAGAATGGATGCCTATTCAAGGCGGACACCATGAGGACACAAAAAAGGTATATTGCTAGTTTGGCTGTCCACAGTTATCTGTGTCCAGTAACCAGTGGTGTTGGTCCACCACATGGTAACTCTACTGGAGGGATGGAATTTAATTCTTCCAAAACATATTCCCTCATTTGTGATATGATGAAAGCACTTTTTAAAAGGTTGGCCATAATACAATAAGATTCATAAGTTTTTCATATGTTTTTGCCCCCGAGGACACTCCCACCAGGATAGAAATGTTTAATCGTACTATTAAGGTGATCACTCCTTAGTCCTGAAGGCAAGTTATAAAGTGTTCACAGCAAATTGCAAGTCAAGACACCTTTAAGATCTCCCTGTGATGACCATTAAAATACCACAGCACTCGAAGATAATCCCTTAAAAACTCCTCCCATGAAAATTAACTTTTTAATCACGATAAACCAAGATGAGTTTAAAGGGTTTGATCAGAACTGTCTGGATTTTTTGTGCAATACATGGATATGTGCCATTAAAACATTTTCTCTATTGACACCTTTATAGATGTAATAAGCATCAAAGTCTTTTTTTTTTTCTCCCTAAATTTCAAAGGGAACATGAAGGCACTGAGGGAGGGTAGGAAAATCTGAACCTGCTGAAACCACAAGAATGGATCTGATAGAAGAAATCCTGCAGAAACTCTGTTTAATATGGATCTGTAGCAGTGTATATGCACAATTATGCTTATAAAAAGTTGATTTTTCACATTTTATTTAATGCATATGTTGCATGCAGGCCCACCTGTTGCAGGGGTAGGTTGAAAATCTTTCAATAATGTCAGCAAGTTTAGACTTTTTTTATTTCAATACTTAAATGAACAAAATCCTTAATTAAACTAAAAAAATAGCTATATTACCCAAAAGATAAATATTAAAACAGCTGCCCAAAATCTAAAAATCACAGCGCTGTCATCATTTGCTGTCTCTTTTACTGGTCTACATCAAAACTGTAGCGAGTCGAGTTTCAGGTCCTTGCTGTGACTACAGAAATGGTTGCACTCTAGTCATATTTGTTCAGTGGGACTGGCAGATTTGAACAGTTCACAGAGTTCCCTCTCTTGCACTGTCATTAAAGTATGTCTCATATACCGCAAAGCTGTTCGCACAATGTGTTTGCCATGCGGCGTCGTTCCTCATGGTAGGGCTGTAACAAAACAGTCACAGGCTTATGTGCGCACAAACAGACACACACGTGCACACGCACGCTGCTTTTAATTTAGGGGAGCTGTCTGTGTGTGTGTGCTCTGTTTTTTATCAGTGTCGCTGATGCGTAGGAGGCTCCTCTTTCCCTCTCTGGCTTCTCTGGGAAGGAGTGATGGAAAAAGTTGGACATGGATGTCAGGGCAACTCTTCATCTTGACGCAGGGTATCCGCTAAGCAAACACAGGACCCAGCTCGCTAATGAATCAGACCAACAGACACACTCAGAGAAGCAGTGCTGTTTTTTAAGGGAGTGATGATGTACGAGGTGCCTTTGCAACAAAGCTCTGTCCTTCGTCTGATTGCTAGTGCTTTTATTTTGAAAAGAATGAGAAATCGGACATGTGGGAGGGCTGCGCACTGAGGTAGCGTGTCCCGCTGTGCGTGTCGTTGGCAGACTGGTTTGTGTAGTTGGTTTATGGTTAGTGACTCTTACAGTTGGGACAGGTGCTCCACAGAGATGTAGGTGTTTTTTATGGGCAGCTGTACTGAGTTGTGTCCATATAGTGACCAGCCACAGAAGCCACAGGCCTTCAGCTCTGCTCCCTCCTGGTCCCCACAGTAGCGTGCTGTTTGTTTACAGAGTGAGCCCGCTACTGATGAGCCACTTTGTGTGGACGAGTGAGTAAATGAAACTGTACATGTATGTAGGGCTGACACTAAGGGTTATCCTCATTCTTGAGGGCTTGTCACAATGAGAGATAAACAGAAGGTCTACACATGTGTGAATCTAGAGAAATCAGTGATTGGAGTTTTTGTCTAACAGGGTATTAAGACAAATTTTGCATCAGTGCTAATAGCATTATGTAGAGTTACCACTCAAATCCAGTTCCCTTTTGCTTTTGCGGGGGTTGTAGCATCTTAAAATCCAACACCCAGCAGGAAGCATACAAAAACAACTCGAACACTGGAGCGTTTAGCAGCTAAAAAAAAGAAAGAAAAAAGTTCTGTTTCTGTGTTTCTTGGTGTAAATAAACTCGATTCATTACGGGGCTGACTAATCATTACTGCGCCACGCTGTCTTTTCCACGCAGAGCGCTGCTTTGTTGCTGTTGATGGCACGAGAATTAGTCATCTGAAATTGTTTACACATTCATAATGTGCAATTAAAACGGAGCAGAGAGTGATGTGTGGCCTTGTGGAGCTGTTGCAGCTGCTTTTCCATCACCCTACCGCTCTGCTCGTTTTCATGTGCCAGGCAGCCAAACTTATATATATATATCTTTTTTTCTTCACTGCTACCATTAGATGATGAAGGTGCACTGTAAAAGTTTCCATTCTCTTACTGTCCTGCCTTGGGACCCTTCTCTGTGTGTGAGCGCGCTGGTGTGCAAGCAGGCTTCATTAATCATCCCCTTTGCCTTATTAAGCTAAGAACAAAAAATGCATGTTCAAAGTTGCGTGCCGCTTCCACTTCTGCAGGTTCCTCACGGGACCGTTGCATGTTCGAGGACATGCGTGCATGTGAGGGAGGGAGGGAGTGAGTGGGGAGAAAGGGGAGATTTAGTTTTGCAGGACCACCCTCCTCATCCTGACGGGAAGTTGTTAGTTTAACCTGACAGGAAAGAATTTGGGAAACTTGGCAGCAAGGGGAGAGAGAGAAAAGCTCCCCTCTCTCTATATTAACCGTTAATAGACTAACCATTACCAGCGACTTCTCTATTTGTATTTTAAGTATCCATCTTATCCTCACTCCTTACTGCTGGGATATATATACATTTCCACCCTGTGCCTCCCTCCCTTCTACTACCTCTCATTAGTTGCTCTTTGTCCAAACTCTTGAAAGCAGCCTGTGTGTTTTCGTCTTCTCCTCTATCTTCTTCCCTCTCTTTATACCCCTCTACCTGTATCGGTTACACCTGAGCAGGAAGGTGGAGGGGTTGGGTTACGGCACGCAGAATGAGGGCGCCCCTTTGATGAGCGTGGGCTGGATGGGTGCGGGCGCAGCGGGAGGAGATGGGGTCAGCGGTGAGATGGGGGCTGACAGAAAAGAAAGGCTTTATTTGTGTCTGGAGTTTTGCTGCTGAGCGCGCCGCCTCGCCTGGCTTGTGTTTCGTTAGCGGCCGCCTGTTCGTGCACGTGTGTATACAAGTAAAATTCAATCAGAGGGAGCGGCGCGCTGTTTAGATGGAGGATGCGTGTCTCCGAGCTGAATTTTCGGTGCAGTTCTGCCTGTTTGCTTCAGTCAGGTTTGACTGAAGCAAACTGACTAAAGCCTGTTTTGCTCAAAGTCTGTACATGACCTTTCTAACCACCTCCTGTTATTGTGTGTTTCAGGGGGTAGTGTATGGAAGATGTCTGGAAAGCAAGACTGGACTCCGTGGATGAAAAAGAGAAGGGCTCCAGTGTTGTGCGCTCTTGGCGCAGTACTGCTGTGCTGCCTGCAGAGCGGCGCTTCACTCACCGGTGAGTAAACAACATTAGCTTGTGAAGTACTGGACCCCACTCTCACTGTAATCCCAGTGCCTATTTCCTCTCTCTGTGTATTAACAGTAAGCAACATAATAATGAAAATGTTTCCTTTTTCCATCCATCTGTCTTCATGCCCTCTGTCACAATTTGCTAAGGCAGTTTTCTACCTCACTCTACCCTCAGTTACTGAGTGCCTTTACACACCTGATGCACAGTAAGTCCTTGCCAGGGACAAAATATTCTGGCTGAGGCACAGCGAGTGAGGTGTTATGTGTCTGGCAGCAGGTACAGCAGTTTGTTTGAAAGAAATTGGAAGGCGGGAATAGTGTGCATGAGCTGTTCTTGCCACTAAAAATAATGCAAGTATTGTATGTGGAGCCACAGCGATTAGCTCATTCACTGATTCAAGCAAAATTTGTAACCAAAGAAGCCAAACATTTGTCTGGGAATTTGCTGCTTTTCTTGGTCTGTTGTAGGAAATGTTGTGGTTTAATCACGTCAAACTTTGCTTTGGATTTCCAACTAATCAAGAAAAGAAATGATGGCAAACATACATATCAGTTGCCCGACGTGTAATGAGTCGGAAATATCTTTTATACGCATGCTCACATGTAGAGTTTCTAATTTGCATCTGAATCCTTGTTGTTAATCATTTCCTCAGACGAGGTGCCGGCGTTCAACGAAGAGCCCACATCCGTGGTGCAGAAGCTGGGAGGCAGCGTCACCCTGCATTGCAGTGCCCGTCCCGCCTCCGCCAACATCAGCTGGCTCCTCAATGGCCATGAGCTGGTAGACGGAGATTTGGGTGTAGTGCTGAGGCCCAGCAGCCTGTTCATCCCGGTTCTCTCCAATCAGACTCTTGGCAGATACCAGTGTGTGGCCAGCACCAGCGCCGGAGCCCTAGCCAGTGTGCCTGCTAACGTCACTGCTGCCAGTGAGTAGCCACCCACACGAAGCTGTGACAAATAAACACAAACAAAGGGGCCCCTTTTTGGTTTGTCAGAATATCCAAAGAACGCGTTGGACTTTTTTTTTTCTCTCTCTCTAAGTAGAACAAAAGCAGTGAAGGGGCGGCATTTGTTTGCTTTAAACCTTTACCAGTACATCACTGTAAACCTCGTACTTTTCCACTACTTGTGGTTTTGGGGAGAAAAAAAATATAAACCTACTGCAGTTTTGGTCCATCCAGTGAGAATCTGTTGCACATCAGTAATAAGTGGATTAACTCTGCACAGTCAGGCAGTTTTTGTTCTGTGTACTCAGACAAAAAACAGCTGCGTCAATTTAATAGAGTTAAAATAAATGATTCCCCATGCTGACGTTTTTAGTGCTTTGCTAGTGTACGGTGTTGTATTTGATATCCATTGTGGGACTGAAAAGGGGGCCTGAAACTGTGAAACCTGAGCTGGAGGAATGAAGGGGACCCAGGGGCCAGTCTGAGCAAGTGGGGGGGAGGAAAGGGGACCAGCAGGACTTAGCTTGGAGGCCCCCCTACCTTCATTGGCCCTTTGCTTTCCCCACAACACCACATTCCTCACCGCAGGGCCTGACAGCGGGACTCGCCAGAAGTTATGGCCCCGTAATTGTGCTGAGGGCTGAGTGGAGATAAGAGTGGACAGAGGATATAGGTATACGCCCCAGCAGAGCACACCATTAGCTAGGGCAGGGGGGTGGGGAGGGTGCTTTTACCAGTATTGTTTTACGCGTAGGGATGTGATGTATGCGGCTGCAGAAACGAAGCTGTTTTTAGGCCAGTCGAGACAAGATCCTGACACGAGACGAGACTTGGTGTCACATTCTCTGCCTCCTCAGATCCCTCCACAATCATCTTCACACGCATTTCTCCTCGCGCGTTTTTCACTCTTCACCCTGTCACTTTCTCTCCGCTCACCTCCTTTCATTATCGCCGTCTCCCTCTCTCTCTTTCTCCCCCTCCTCCTCATCCCCATCCTCCTCTTTTTGTCATCTTCACCTCTCTCGCTCTTATTTTTCTTTGGGTTTTCTCCAGAGGCTGTAGCTACAAAGGCATTAAAAGTTATTGATTGCTCCAATAGTGGATGAATCGCGCTGGGACAACCACATGTGGAGCCAGTCTGTTCGCCCCGCCTTCCCAAAAAAGCCTCTTTAATTTAATAACGGCTTCTTCTCGGCCACCCCCAAACCGCCTAAGGAACTGCTCCATGGGGAGTGTGTACGTGCTTGCCTTTCCTTGTGAGCCCTCTTAGTTGTACGCACATGTTTTTTGTGATCAGGATACGTTGACTCCAGACCCTCCACACTATCCGACTCTGAAAAATCTGTGTCTTCTTGGCATCACTTAAAAGCTCCCCCGCTTGAATTCTTGTGCAGACAATCACCCTCCTTCTTTTTTTTTTTTTTGCCATGGAAACATGTATCTGCACAACGTGAACGCACAACACGTTGCTATAACGTGTTATAATTCAGAGACATGCGCGCGGGACTCCTGTTGCTGCTGCACATAAAGATGATGAATGTACTGTCTCTCTCTCGCTCCTTCTCGCCCTGCCAAGCAGCCGTGGTGCGGGAGGTCTGCTTCACTTTATGAATGCCATCAATCCTCCATCCATGCAGGATGCACTCACAAAAAACATCACATGCGCGCGCTCACGTGCACACCTGAGAGGCACCCGTGAGGGGATTTTTTTTGTTTTTTTCCTGTGAAGAATGCGGGGCAGTAGAGTTGTGAGAGGGGGCGTTAAAAGGTGTATATGAAGGAATTTGGGAGAAACAGCCAGGAGAAGGAGGAGGAGGAAGGTGGAGTGGGGAGATATGAGGTGGGGGAAGGGGTGTCTGTAAAAACAGCACCTGATTGATTTTGCAAATGGAGCGCCACACGGCCTATCCTTGAGGTTTTTTCCCCTTCAACACACCCCGCTAAGCTTGACATGTCCTGGCTGGGATTCTCATCTTTCAGAATAAGAGCTGACACAGGCATAGGGTTGTGTTGTGTGTTTGTTGTCAATGTGTGCATGTGTGTTAGACCCCAATCTCCCCCATTACGTCCATTAAAGCTCCCCCAGGTGCCTGCAGAGGGGGCAGATCCAGCGTGCATGGTGGATAAATCGGCTGCCCACAGTGAATGTGTTTGTTCAGTGCTTTGAGTAAATCACTTTAAAGCCCCTATCAATAGATACTGTTAACTAAACTTTGCTTATTGAATTAGAGGTGTACAAAGACTCATCAGCTGACTGTGTGTGCGTACGGGCAGCTCGGTGTGCTGGGTCCAAGAAAAACACACCAGTTATAGCAGCTCTGGAAAGAATGGAGAGGCTGTGTTTGTTAAGAATAAATCAACAAAGGCTGGCAGACGTTTAATTACGTTCCTGGAGAAGTTTTATTTATCTTTCATTTCACTGTTGGACGCCTTAATGACAAATTTCTTTGGGTGTTATTTTCCCCTCCTGTGCTGTTCCCTTTGCTCCTGTTTCTTCTCTCTGTCTCATGTTAGGTTCTCTCTGCTTCAAATCTATAAAATGGCAATGAAACCCTATAGGATGGCGCTTTCTCCCCTTTGACCCCCAAGGCCAGGCCTCCAGGCCGCTCAGGCAGGGGCTTAGAAGGTCAGGGGGCCAGATAAGTGTCTATGCTGTGCAGACTGTGTGTCTGTGGGACACAGTCACAGCACATGGCCCCGGTAATCCCCACTCCCACCATTTCCCACAGAATCTGACCCGGCTCCAGTCCTCGGTATAATGTTTGACAAGATTAATGTGGCCTACTCAAATGTTACTGACACCAGAAAAATTAGCTTGAAGTGCTTTCGTAAAATTCCTGCGAATTTCAGCAGATCACATAAAGACGAGCAGTGGGAAAGAAGTGGAGGTAGAAGTTTTTCTTCCAAAAGGAGGGAACATTAGAGAAGCTGTGGGAATGTGGTTACAACACAGCAAAGTCGGACTGACATGAGAGACACCCAACATGGGAACAGCACAGTTATTATTGCTCTGAATATTGCGGTTTTGTACATCTGAAGCCGAGGAATGACTGTATACATGTGCAGTTAGACGTGATTTACACTGCATATTAAGATGATGAAAGAAGGGTGAAATGTGTTGCAGCTATGAGACGGCGCTGATTTTTCTCCTCATGTCTCTGTTGTTTTTTTTTTGTTTTTTAGAGCTGCGGGACTTCGAGCCCGATGACCAGCAGGAGATCGAAGTGGATGAAGGCAACACGGCTGTTATTGAATGTCACCTCCCCGAAAGCCAGCCCAAGGCTCAGGTTCGCTACAGCGTCAAACAGGAATGGCTGGAAACATCCAAAGGTAACCAGCTGCTTTAATCCCTCAAGATCTTCTATAGCATTCACTCTCTCTCCTTAATTCCCTCTTAATTCCCATACTATCTTCGTAATTTACCGGAATGCTATAATCCTGCTATCTGACCCATCGTAAAACCACCGATAAGGGCATTATCTGGAGAATGTTGAAACATGGGAATGCAGTTGTTTATTTTTCAAACTATTTACTTCTAAGTTGCCTGGAAGAGAAGAAAAGCTCCAGTGGTTTGTAGCTGGTATGCTGATGATGCCTGGGAGCTGTAGGTACTGATATCTGCCTTATCTGTAAGGAAATGAATACCACATTGAAGAGCATTCACTTGGGTCAGACTCGACAGTGCCACTTTGTGGCTTCAGCTGGAAGTGCAGCTATGTATTGGAATGGCACACAGGGCTCATATTACCCACGCTGTTTCACAACATGGACTCGGTTTTTCTGTGGTTCCTCTTTGTCTCGGTGGTATTTCTGATTATTTTCTCTGCTTTTCCTCTGCACCCCTCTCACTCAGACTTATGTTTTTGTTTGGTTCTGCAGGGAACTACCTCATCATGCCATCAGGGAACCTGCAGATAGCCAACGCCACACGTGATGATGAGGGGCCCTACAAGTGTGCTGCCTACAACCCCGTCACTCAGGAGGTTAAAACGTCCACCTCTGCTGATCGTCTGCGCATACGCCGTGAGTCACTATTGCTCATTCAGCATGGCATTCTGGTCTTGCAGGGACGCATTTTACTCGTAGGTGCTCACACGCACAATGCCTCGATTCTTTCAGGCTCCACCTCAGAAGCGGCTCGGATCATTTACCCGCCGGCACCCCGCTCCATCATGGTGACTAAAGGCCAGCGGCTGGTGCTGGAGTGTGTGGCCAGTGGCATCCCAACTCCCCAGGTCACGTGGGCCAAGGACGGGCAGGACTTGCGTCTCCACAACAACACGCGTTTCCTGCTTAGCAACCTGCTTATCGACGCAGTCGGCGAGGGAGACTCGGGCACTTACGCTTGCCGGGCAGACAACGGCATCGGCTCGGCCAGCTCTGCCGTGGTGCTCTATGACGTCCAAGTGTTTGGTGAGTAAACTGAAATGTTTTTTGTTTGACTCTACAAGGTACTTTTGTTTTGTTTTAAGTTTTGTCTGTGTCATGGATTTAATAATTACATCGACTCCTGTTTGGCGGACTGGCAAGACGGGGTCTGTATGTGTGCATGCACATACAGACCCCGTGTGAGTGTGTGAGAGAGGAGCAGTGTGGGCGGTGTTTTGCAACACAGAGTTGGTGGAGACAGAGCTCTCTATTCTGCACCAGGACTTGATTGAGTGTGTCTAGGTTATGGATGACTGTTTTTACAGTGATTTTCTGTGTGTGTGCGTGCGTGCGTGCGTGCGTGCGTGCGTGCGTGCGTGCATGTTTGTGTATGAATGTGTTGTGGGCTCGTCTCTCTGCAGCTGGCTCTAATTAAAGCCAGAGTGCTGCTGTAGCTGTAATGAGCTCTGTCTTTTCCCCCATTCACAAGCAGCCAACCATCAACTAGCTGGCCCAGCCTGGCTCCACACACCCCCTTACACACACACACACACACACACACACACACACACACACACACACACACACACACACACACAGTACAACTGTGTTTTCAGAATCGATTAAGTCACTTATCAAGCAAGAACACGAACCATGTTGTTTCCAGCTTATAGTATTTCCACTATAGTTAGAAAATTTTGGGGTTTGGATGGTTAGTGAGACAAAAATTGTTATATAAAAATGTAAATATTGGAAATTTTTTGGCACTTGTAAAGCAATCTTAAGGCATCAGGAGATCAATTAAGTGTTTTGGTGAACGATTGTATTCACCGAAGCACCGAAGTTTACCTCGATTAGTAGTTTGGTCTACAAATACCAGAAAATAGTAAAATGTTTCCTAGATCCACACAGATGCATATGCACAAAGTTTCAGGTTGGCCTCCTCACCTCGCTCCTTTGTGTTTTTTTTTTTTTGTTTGTTTTTGTTTTTTTCCTTGCAGAGCCTCCTCAGGTGATGGTGGAGCTGCAGCAGCGGGAAGTCGTGTACGGAGACACGGTGCGCTTCATCTGCCAGGCCCACGGTAAGCCCGCTCCCTCTGTGATGTGGCTCCACAATGCCCAGCCGCTCGCCCAGTCGTCTCGTCACCGCCTCACCTCCCGGATGCTGCGCATCTCCAAAGTGGGCCCCCGGGATGACGGGCTGTACCAGTGCATGGCTGAGAACGGGGTGGGCAGCTCACAGGCCTCCGCTCGCCTCATCACCGTATCAACCGGTGAGTGGGTTCAGTTTGGCAATTTGTTGATGATTTTCTTTTATTTCACAGATGTTAGATTTCATCCTTCTTGTTTTGTTACAGGGACTTTATCCCGAGGGAGGCTGCCTTCCATTTACCGCCCGCTCAGCCCAGACAAGGTGCTGAGAGAGCAGCCGCCTGTGAGGCCGGGGGTTGCAGGTGCCATGTTGCCTCTAGACTGCTCTGAATTTCCAGGGTACATGCCTGCAGAAGCCCCCATCATCCTCAGTCAGCCACGCACAGGCAAGGCTGACTATTATGAGCTCACCTGGAAGCCGCGGCACGAGCATGGACCTCCTGTACTGGAGTATATGATAAAATACAGAAAGGTATTGCAAGAAGCTCATCGTCTAAACTTTTTACACACGTGTGTTCTTGTGTTAGTAACTGAGCCTGCTCTGCCTCTCAGGTGGGAGAACTTCTTGCAGACTGGACCTCCACCAGTATCCCGGGCTCTCTCCATAAGCTGACTCTATCCAAGCTGCAGCCGGACAGCTTGTATGAGGTCGAGATGACTGCCAAGAACTGTGCAGGGCTGGGACAACCAGCCATGATGACCTTCAGAACCGGCAAAGGTACAACAACAACTGTTATCCTACTAGATTCCTTCAGTCTTCGCGCCAGATGCTTTTTTTTTTTTTCATGCCGGGTACTTGTGGTCAGTTCACATCAGCGTGCTGTTGCATAATCTGACTGTAAAAAAATAGTCCCCAAGAAATTCCCTTATTTGTTCCGTTTTGAGTCATGTTTGCTAAACACTGAGGCACTTTAAGGTAATCATTATTTTGACAGCTTTAAACACATCTTAACTTTTGACTTCTCAGACTAAGGGAGTCAGAAAGTGACACCAGTCCTTTCCTTTAAAAATGACTTGGAATACATTTCTTTAAGATGATGTGGTGTCTTATCTCTTTTGTCCACAGGTCGCAAAAATCTGGGAGTGTCAAATGATCCTCCAAAGACTCCCTCTGTCCCCTCACCAAGCCTCTCTCGTAAGCTCTCAACAGTCCTGTGTATTACTGAGACAAACTCCTCTCTGATTAACAATACTAATAAATCTATTACTTTGATTATGCACAGAGCTAGATACAGTTTCACCTTCTCCTTTCACTAACAAGTCTCACCTTCTCTTGCATTTCTGTTCCCTGAAGGATGAGCTCCCAGTAAGTGCTGAACGTGATCGTTGCTGAACTTTCTCTCACTAGTTTGAGTATATTGTCCATGTTTGTGGCTTCCATTTGACACTCTTCCCTGCTTTTCTTCAGCTCCCGAAGCCCCCGACAAGCCCACAGTCTCCACAGCGACTGAGACGTCGGCGTACGTAACTTGGATTCCTCGCGGTAACCGCGGCTTCCCCATCCAGTCGTTTCGGGTGGAGTACAAGAAGGTGAAGAAGGCAGGAGAGGACTGGGTGACGGCGGTGGAGAACATCCCCCCGTCGCGACTCTCCGTGGAGATCACGGGCCTGGAGAAAGGTCAGCCATCTTCACACCCTGTTTTCAAAACCGTAGAGTTGTTGCTCAAAGCTGTTTACTCTGGCTCGGTGGGGGTGGGGGGAGTAGTAGGACATGTCGTACCATATCATTACAACAATGATGTCCACATAATTACATTCCCATGGTCTGCAAAATTTATCACCATAATGAGTGTCGTTTCAATCATCTCAGTAATTGTTGCCATCAGTCAAAAGCACAGCCGCGTCACATTTGGCATCACATTTGCTCAGACAAAGAAAACAGACAGTAAAGTGAAAACAAGCCTCATTAATCAGCACAACAATAGGAAAGCGTCACTGGCTGGTTGTAATCCGAGACATGAACAATGCCCGTTCCACTCCCTGTAGGTACGTCCTATAAGTTCCGTGTGGTAGCGGTGAACGTGATTGGTTCCAGTCCTCCCAGCGCCCCTTCCAAGGCATACACGGTGGTTGGCGGGAGAACACACGAACGCCCCGTCGATGGACCCTACATTACCTATAACGAGGCCATCAACGAGACCACCATCATTCTCAAATGGACGGTGAGTGTCCAGAAGGAGATTGAGGATTTCAAAAACAAGCTTGCAGTGATTTATAATGTGATTTATTCTCCCCCTCGACAGTACACTCCTGTAAACAACACGCCCATCTACGGTTTCTACATCTACTACCGGCCGACAGACAGCGATAATGACAGCGACTATAAGAAGGATGTGGTGGAAGGGGACAGATACTGGCACTCGATTACGGACCTGCAGCCCGAGACCGCCTACGACATCAAGATGCAGAGCTTCAACGAGAAGGGAGAGAGCGAATTTGGCAATGTCGTGATCCTTGAAACAAAAGGTGAGGTGCTTTGTTGGCGAAAGCTTGTCGCAGTCAGTCGGTCTTGTCTTTTACAGAAGAGTTTCTTTGCTAATAGTTTAATTTTTTCCTCTTTCTCCTTTTTTCTACAGCTCGTCCTAACTCCCAAAAGCCTCTCCCATCAGAGACTCCCATTGACCCTCGGTATGGACCGCCCGATGGAGGTGTGCCTCGCCCCGGCGACCTCCCCTACCTCATAGTTGGCGTTGTCCTGGGAGCCTTCGTCTTCATTATTGTCGCCTTCATCCCCTTCTGCCTGTGGCGGGCTTGGGCCAAACAGAGTGAGTGCACTTTGCCGTTCCTCGAGTCTTTACAGGGATTAACGTCTTTCCTGTCCACATCCGTGTAATTCCTGTTTTGTCCTCATTTCAGAGCAAACAACCGACATGTGCTTCCCCGCTGTGGCCGCCCCCGTGTCGTCATGTCAGTACACCATGGTTCCTCTTCAGGGACTTGCATTAGTGGGCCACTGCCCGCTGGATACTCACATGACCGCTCCACATGGCGTGTACCCCGCCAACGGAGAATACACACCAAATGGCAAACCTCACCACCCTAAGCACTGCCTGCCAGGGCTCCAGCAGGTAAAAAAACAAAACAAAAACAAAACTAGGTTTTAAACTATCCACGAGTTTTTGTTTTTGTTTGAATATTTAATGTATGCTCGTCTGTGTGTGCAGGATGGTGTGGATTGTGATATGGAGTGTGACACGCTGCTGCAACAGCCCAATGGACACCTGCCTGTTTACCACTATTCTACCAGGTGTGTTTTCATTATAACACCCATTTACTTTCTAATGTACTGGACTCACACCATAAAATAATTCTACCAATAAGAACTGGTGACATTTAAAAAAACTTTTTGTCCTGATTTGATGAGCAAGAAAACTGAATTTTGACCAACAGGCTCAAGAATTTAAACTGAACACCTGGTTAAATGTTGTTGGCTGAACATCCCAAACTCTGTCACAACTGGTATGGACAATAAAAAAAAAGTCTAATAAATATGTTTTTCTTGTTTTCTTCAGTGGCCCTGATCACCCTGATCATCATGAGCACTCCTGCTATTCTCCAGATGACTCCACTCTCCAGCTCCTCAACTCTCCACATCAGCTTTTAGACTCACAGGAAGCGGGAGGTGACGGCGGCTTCTGTGGTGGAGACAAAACGGAGGACATCGCTCCAAGTATGTGAGGATGTCTCCATTAATATCTGCTCATAATGTTCTCCTTTTATTATCAACCAAACGAGCATCTTTTAAGGATGCCTTTGTTTTGGTGTTGTTGTTGAATCCTCCTGTCATCTTCTCACCATTCCTCTTTCTTTATCGCAGAGCCGGCGTCTTTCCCGCTTCTCTCTCTGGAGGACGAAGGGATTTTCACCACATCCTCTTCAGCAGCCACAACGCCACAATCCCAAGATGCAGCTATACAGGAAGTGAACAGCCTCCCAAATGAAGCGTCCCCCGAGGACGAGGGGACGGCCAGCGTGACAGATGCATGAGAGACTGTTAAATAAACAGTAAACAAAAAGAGAGAAAATATTTATTTTTGTATCACAGATATTTATATATTTATGCTTTTGTACATAAGTGTCCGATTATACTGTATATAAGGTTATTTTCATATTGAAAAGAAAGTGACGTTTTATTCATAGATCTCCTCACGCTATGTCACGGACAAAGGGAGTAGTATTTTGTCTTTTTGTCTGTCTGCATTTGAGACCTTTATTCCTTGCGTGAAGAAGAGTCTGGAGTCTCCAGGGACTTCCTCTCAGTTCAGCACTTCACAACTAAACCCTCCCCACCAATCATGTCCTTCCCAGCCATCCTCCATCCTTAGTCTGGACCTTTTAGGTACTTAGCTTTACGTACAACAGAAACACAATCAGACCCAGTCTGATGCTGTCATGAGGTGCTGTTTAGCTCTGCGATATCACGTTCTCTCTCATTTTTGTATAGCAGTAACACAAATGTATTATGCATTGTTCGTCATTAACAAACTATTAACAAGTGTATGCAACATAAATCATTGTTTCAGTAGTGTACAAGAGATTATATATTGTATAGTTTATTTATTTTTGTTTTGGTATATTTTTTTAAATCACTGAATGGGAGAGATTCTGGAAAATGTCTTTAACTCAGTCATTGATAAGCTGAACTTTATACTGCAACCATTTCTGTTTACTTGTTTGCTGGTTACCAAAAGACTGCCAGGTGAGGCTGCTGCGACAGGTGTGTCAGTATTATTCCTCCCTCACTGGTCGGTACATAAGTATTAGTCTTTGACAGAGACATCTGCAATCAAAATGAAGGAGATCCTGAATCTACACTCCCCTTTTTTTTCTTTTTTTTTTTCAAAGTGTAGCTGTTCTGTGGTTGCACATGCTGGAGCACTATTGCATGTAAATAAATGCTTATGAAATTGAGTCGAGTCGTTTGTGAATCTTGAGCATTAGTTCTTTAGGCTTTTTAAAAGTCTGTCAGAAATTTTCAGAGAAATGTTTTTGTTTTGTTTTTTGCTCGTCAAGCCACTTAACACTCATAATGAACACAACCAAACATACAAATGGGTGAACCAGGATTGTCTACACACTTTTAACTTTTGCAAAAACTTAATTTGTTCACATTTCTTTAGTTGAATCTGCAACAAACTTCAGCGATAACAGTTGACGGGTATAAGAGGTTTTTTTCCATTAACAAAATGATTCCCAAAAAGCTATTGACTGTAAACTGCATTTGCATGACTCAGCAAGGTGTGCAGTGTTCTTCCAAAAAGTGAGGAAATTAGACAAGTGGAAAACAAGAAGTAACAGACCTAAAAACCTCACAGCAGATAAATATTTGGAAGTCATATCCTGAAGAAAGAGGAAGAAATGCACAAAGACCTGATTCCTGACCTGAGAGATACGTCCAGCCCTTCTTTCATCCACGGAGTGTTTGCTGAAGCCTCATCATATTGTGAAGGTGGAAGGGTTCCTGTCATGAAACCATTCTTAAGGAAGGGAAACAAAGAAAAGGCTGAGGTTTGCCACATTACAGGACTGAAAATTAGTGTCAACAGGTCTGATGGGATGATGAATCCAAATCTAAAATTTTTGGTTTAATTGATCATCACTATGTATAGATCAGAAGAGAGAGTCAGGAGTGAGCAGCTGGAGGCTGTCGTTTCATCTAGAAAAATGTTTCAGGTGCTGTCATGGACAAGAGAATAAAAAAAAGCACAGACAGTTTTCCAGTTGGCAGCAAATACAAATGTCTCCTTATAAACTTTATTAATCAATCTTGTATTTACAAATACATACATAATCTAACAATTCTGATATTAAACATTGGTATTTACAAAATAGCTCTTGGAAAAACAATTCTGTACAGCACAACCTGATAAGTTAGTAAATTACATTAGTAGGTAACTGTGCAGAAGGTTTCTCAATGACCCAGGATACACTGAACTCAAGTTCTAAACCTTAAACTGATTTTGTTTTACTACCAGTCGGTTTAACCAACATTTTCACAACAAACTTTAAAGTGCCCCTATTATGCTTTTAACTTTTTTCTTCATCATTCAATCTGTTTCATAATTTGACATGTTTGAAAAATCCACACCAAAGAGAATTATAAAGGTTTTATGCAAAGGTTTGCTTGCGATGCCTATTAACGTCTCCCTGCAGAACAGGAAGAAGTATGATAAGGACAACTCAACTGTGATGTCCACAGTTGTCCATTCTCTCCCACAGAACACATGACTGTATTATTATTCCACTTATCACTCGACACCATGTAACAAACTGGAATAATTTTGCCCACCCTTGAGGAAGGACAGAACGAGCAGCGACCTCAACTCAAAGATGGACGATAACTCTAAAATGTCTCTTATAAGCAAAATACTCCAAATGCTTTACTGTAAGTCTCCAAGAACTGATGAGCCAGTGGATTACTTTAAATGCTTCCACAGGAGGAAAATCTCTGCATCTTTAGTGCTAATACAGTGAATCTGTTTGATTCTATATGTATTAATCCCTCTCTCTCCCTCTGCTCTCAGATCATCGTGTAGAGGTTTATACATTCACCTAACAAACAAAAGATACCCGTTTTAGTCCTGGGAGGAGAACCGAAGCCTTTTGGGGTTGCGTCAGAAAGGCCATCCGAAGTACAAATCCACCAAATCAACACATGTGGAGTGATTCCTGGTGAGAAAGCGAGTAGCTGAAAGTAGCTTTTTATCAAACAAGCCACATGATATGATATGGTGCCACACACAGCCGCATCCAGCCTAATGTAAACCAGTGAGCCATCACGTTGTCGCCATTTTTCATCCTGCTGCTCTGCACTAACAGCAAAACCGCGCGACAAAAATCTCCAAGTTAAAAAAAAACGAGGCTTTGCCATGATTTCGATCAAATTCAAACGTAGGATGATGTTAAAGTTAG
The DNA here is from genome assembly GCF_036321145.2 of Pelmatolapia mariae. NCBI lineage: Eukaryota > Metazoa > Chordata > Actinopteri > Cichliformes > Cichlidae > Pelmatolapia > Pelmatolapia mariae. Next base: position 19,661,698 of record NC_086235.1, on the reverse strand, counting down.
AAGCGATGGCATGTTTTTATAATGTGGCTACGGCTTTCTGTTTGCAGATGTCAGCTTTTGAAGGGCTAAGCCAGTTACATGTGAATTTGGTGGAGCTAACCATCCAGACCAGAATGGGCTCGTGGGAGTGTGGCCTCAAAAAGACAGCAGTGCACAAAGAGGCACACCTTTGCTTGTAGACCTACAAAATAAAATTAGGAGCCTATAAGCATAAGAGGGACACTTTAAAGATACACATTTCCATGTTCCTGTAAAATTATAAGATTGTTCAGATATTACAAATGATAACATTGGCAAACGCCAAAGGGAACATATCTGAGACCAAAACTGTTTTGAACATGTAAACAACAAAAATCACCATTTCAACAAGTGCTTCATCACCACTTTCTGAACTCGTTGAACATTAAAAGCAACGACAACATTTAAAATTTTTGCTCTAAAGCTCCAGTTCACCATCACATTCACACTGCAGCAGGAGGTCTCCTCACACGGCCGAGCTGCCGTCGTGGCCCAGAATGTGGCTGATGTTGTGAGCAGGACGATTCGGCTGCTTGCCCGAGTCGGCAGATGCGGTGTTAGAGAGAGACAGCAAGGGAGACATTGGCATCGCTGAGCCATCAGTGGGCATGCCGGTAGCGATTTCGGGAAACAGAGAGGTCAAGTTGAAGTTGGAGATGTGAGGGGTGATTCCAGACGAGTTGGCGATGGGCATCGGGGGCATTTCTGGAAGCAGCGGGAAGCTGGCCTGACCAAAACCCACAGGGCGTGGCGGGGAGAGGATTGAGCCAAAGCGGTTGTTGAGTGGAGGAGCGCTGCCTTTGTCGGCACTCGGGCTCGTAAACATTTGGTTGGGAAAGTATTGGAGGGTGACATCACTGGAAAGGCTGGGGTGAGCAGCTGGAGAATAGGAAGGGTAGAAGGAGGTTAAAGTGTTCTGAGGCTCAACGGGGAGGAGGGACGGCGTACGGGAGGCGTTCGGCTGGCTCACTGGCGGGATGAACGTAGAGTTTGCATTGATGGGAGGTGGAGGATTCATCCCTCCCTCAGGAATAAAAGGGAAACCAAAGTTTTGTGTTAGGTGCTGATCAGGAACCAGGTTGTTGTCGCTAGGAACCTGAGCACTGTCTGACATGAAGCGCACAATGGCGCTACGCCGTGCCTCTCCTCCAGACTGTGGTCGGCTCAGCAGCACCCCACCTCCAGGGGGCAGAGGCAGATGGCCCTCAGGCTCAAATGGGTTGCTCGGTCTGAGCGTACCGGATCGAGGCCGGTCGCCAGGTCTCAGTTTGGTGGGCTGAGGATCTCTGGCAATGTGGCGAGAGTGTTGGCTAACAGCAGTGGGTGGACGGGAGGGGGCAGAGGAGCGGCCTGGCTCAGAGCTGCTGTGTGGGGGTGGAGGGTGAGGGAGTCCTGATCGCACACCTGGGCCTGGGTGCATGTTACTGCTGACCTGAGAAATGTGGCCCTTGTTTCCCTCTGTAAGTCGCATAGGCGGAGCCTTCTGGGTTTGGGGAACACTGGGACTGGAGGCCTTGGCCTGTATGTCTCCTGACGAGTTTCCAGGCACACAGCTGTACTCCATGCTGACCGGGGGACAGCACTGCACTGCTCGTTGGTGGTTGCTCTGCTCAGGAAGGTGGGGGGACAGGAGGCTTTGCATGAAACTCTGATGACATCCATCCTGTTCTCGAGGCAGTGCTGGTCCAACCTGGACCCCTTGTGAGCCAGGATGAGCTCCACTGTAGCCCCCACGATTTCGGCCATCTGTTGCAGGGCCCATCCTGAAACCTGGCTGTTGCTGCCCCTGAGGCCCCCTCTGGGAGGGAGGCACTGGTTTAGATGTCATGTCACTCCCACGAGATACCTGAGCCTCAAAACCACTGAGCTGATGTGCTCCTCCTGCACCCCCCATAGCCTTAAAGGGCGGACACTCTGAGACCCGCTGAACATCAGCGGACCCCGGATGGTCAGATGGCAGACGGCTCTGTGGGTTATGTGCAATGTTGGCCTTCCCTCTTGACGTGTCCAGATAACCACGGAGGTCTGGCTGCTCCTGAGCGCCACTGTGACCAGGCTGAAGGTGGAGACCGATGCGCTGCTGCTCGCCACTAGTGGAGCTTTTACCGATGAGCGCCTCAGCAGAGTAGCTGGACACACGGTGACGTTCCTGCCGAGATGGAGTGCAGGCCAAGTCAGACGACCGTGACACAGGATTGGCGGGAGGAGAAATGAGCTGCTGCTCCAGACTCCTAGAGCTCATCATCCTCTGCATAGCATTATGGTCTTGACCAGACTGAGGGAGAAAAAGTGGAAATACTATCAGTAACACCCTCAAAATGAATCTTAACTATCATAAATCAATAAGAGCAATAAAACCAGATCAGAGTGGAGTCCAGTGGTGGCCCTTAGTAGTATTTTATGCAGCTTGTGAGGGCAACAAACATAGAATGCACTACTGAACATTTTCAACACCCACAACTCATGTCATGCTACAATATATCAGCCCAGAAAATGAATAAGGGAGATATTTATTCAATTTCAACATCTGTTCTTCCCATCACAGCAGACCAAACCTTTCTAACATTAACAAATAAGGCTGCTGTCCAGAAATGCAGAAGACTCAATCAACTTAAAGAAATCTATCAAGAAATTAATTAATCACATAAACGACTATCCTCTGAACTAACGCAAGTTGTGACTTTGTAATGTGATGTAATGTAGTGTGCCTTTTTCTTGCATGGCCCTCAATCATATGTTAAGTCCCAAAAGTGGCACTCTGTCATCAAAACTTTGAGAACCCCTGGTGTACAATGTCATCCAACCACAAAGCATGTGTTAACATTTTTATCCTGACAGCTCTCAGATGTTCATGAATAGATGGTAGAAATTAAAACAAAACAAAACACAATGATTGAACTACATTTCAATTACAAACAATCTTAAATTTACACTCCTCTGTCTACACTGTGGCTGTAAGGGCAGAGCTGCTATTTCACTGCAAAGTCCCACACACACTATAAAGTGTCAGTACTGTGATTGTTTTCTTTTCTTTTCATGATTTTTTTTTCTTTCTGTAAATGTGAGTTTCTCTGTGGTAGACTGCTGCAGCAGCCAGGTGTTTGTATAAAGGACACTTAGGTAGTTAGACAACAAAGTTACACTAATTTAAACTGTTTCAAATCTCTTGCACAGGAAAAAAAAGTCTCATGAGGTAATACTTAGTAAATGGTACATGGAGAACAAAAAAATTCCAGTGGACTGGTTTTCAAATATGCTTTATGCTAAAAATGCAACTGTCACTTTTTATATCACATAATACCAACCTTGAGGTGGTCCTGCTGGGCCAGGTGATTACTGTGATGGCCCCTGGAACCGGCTGCCTGTGCTTCACAACTCTTCTCCTGGTGCCTAAAGTGCTGCTGCTGGATCTGCTGCTGCAGATGCTGCTGGTGTCTGGAGTGAGAGCTCTGCTGCTGCTGCAACTGCTGCTGCTGTTGGTGTTGTTGATGCTGTCCCTGTGGAGGCTGTTGGTGTGTCTGTTGTTGGTGCTGCTGGGGATGAGACTGGTGCTGTGTTGGCTGTTGATGCTGCTGTGATTGTTGGTGTGACTGCTGTGGATGTTGCTGGGTCTGCTGCTGTGTGTGCTGTTGATGCTGTGCCTGTTGTTGTTGATGTGAAGGATGCTGCTGCTGCTGAACTCCAGACTTTTCCAGGTGATGCTGCTTCTGCTGCAGGCCAGCAGGTGAGCCTGTTTGACTGCCTCTGACGAGTGCCCGCTTCTTCTGGACATGCTGCTCTTGTTGCTGCAGCGCCCTCTGGTGTATTGAGTGGCGCTGTGCTGGATCTGACTGTGTCAAGTGGTGCTGCAGATGATACAGATGGTGCCTCTGCTGCTCCTGCTGTTGCTGTTTCATGTAAAGGTTCCCTCCCAGATGTTGACCAGGCTGTGTTACAGCATGCTGCTGATGCCCCTGGGGCAGATGAAGTACCCCTGGCTGGTTCTGCTCAGGAGGTCCTTGTGGAGGGCAGTGCCCATCTGCAGGCCTAACTACCGGGCTCATAAAAGAGTTTGCAGAGAAGAGAGGGCCTCCACCTTCTGAATTAATCCTTGTCATGACGGTTGAGGAAGACGACGGTAGCTGACCTACCATCATCTGGTTGTGGTCAGCGGCTTTCACATCCATGTGGTTGACAGGGTTACCAGATGGAGGGCAGGGCTTAGGTCGTTTACTAGTGTTTAACATCACCTCATCCTGAGCCTGCCGCTTGGAAATTATCTTTACTTGTCGCTCGCCAACACCAACTCCTCCCTGAGCCCTCATTAGTGTAGTCTTTAAGGGGATGTACTCATTTGGCTGTGTAGCACCTGAACAGGGTGAGTGAGCATTATTTGAGGCTTGGGATATAAGAGATGAGGTCCCCGCAGGAGAGGGAGCTGAGGCCTGTTGGCCAGGCAGATTTGGGGAGCCAGGGTAGGGCTGGTGACTAGAGCTGGGCCTAATCAGGTTGTTGACACTGAGGCTTGCCACTGTCCCACTCTGGGATGAGTTCTGAGACTGGACCTGGGGAAGAGGCTGAGACTGGGAGTAAGAAATGTTTTGTGGATGTCTGCTTCCACTGGCTGCACTCACAGACCCTTCCCCAACCTGTCCTCTGACAGACACCTCAACAGCAGGTTTAACTGTTCCTGGGTCAATAGGCTTATTCACTTTAGCCTGCTGCCCAGCTGAGCCTCGTTCTTTACTGGCTGACACTGGTGTGGTTTTGGGGGGCTCCCACGTGGCTGTGGTGGGATTAGTAGATGCAGTGTTTTCCCCAGAGCAGCCTCCACTCCTCCTTCCAGGGCTGTCCTGCTCCAGCATGGCTAATGCCAGCATCTCTGCCTGCTCATTTGTGAATGTAAATGTTCCAAAGGACCCAGATGATGCACCAATAGTGTGGCCTTGGGGAAGCATGGACGCCACAGAAAACCCTCTACCACCCCCAGCTCCAGTAGACATGGGAGAATCAGTCTGCCTGCTAGAGGTCAAAGAGTGCTCCAGAGTTTGATCATCTAAGTTAGTGTACACCTGTTGAGACAACGAAAAGTCCTTTCTAGTAGGAATGTCAGGAGTCACTACTAAGCTCTCTTTGGCTGCTGGTGTGGACTGCATCTCCTCCTGAGCCTCACTGTTTGCTCTAGGGGCCTGAGGCGGTTTGCCCTCAGTAGGATGGCAGGAGGACAGATTGGGTGTGCTCACATCAGTCTGCTGTGTTGTAACTCTGGGAGCAGTGTTCCTTTTACTAATATCTGAACTTGTTGTAGGGGTTGTTGCAGAGCTGTGCATAGCAGAAAATGCAGGTGCAGATGATGACAGGGTTGTGGACACAGAAGATGAAGGAGTGGCTTGAGACTCCTGTTTATTACAAGGCAGAGAATCTTGTGAGGCAGATCCCTGGGAACGACAAGGTGATGTTTGTTGGGTAGTCTTATTAAAAGGTAACGGTGCAGTTGCTGTGGTACTGCTGGTGCAGACTGGAGTCAAACATACAGTAGAAACAGAGGAAGAAGTGTACAGAGTTTCAGAGGCAGCTGCTGAGGTCACCACAGGCCGGTTTTGTCCAGAAGCAGCAGTGCTGGCAGTGCACTTAGTTTGTGTTATGCTAGTTTCTGTACTGGTGATAGGATGTTTAGCCTCAGCAGCTGAGAGCTTGGTTACAGCTGAGTCGCTGCCAGAAAGTGGAGATACTTTACTCTTGTCAACCAAGTCTGAACTAACCGATGGCTCGATCGATGTGGCAGTGACTGCTGTAACTGCAGTCGTGATGCTGCTAGTGTTAGAATGACTGAATGTCGAATCACTCTGAGACGCACTGACAGAGGTTTTATCCCGTGGATGGGATTGACTAAACACAGCTGGCCCGCTGGATGAACTGCTTACAACCATTTTCTGTGTGTTCTGTTGTGTAGTGACACTACCTATAGCTTTATCTATAGCTGTGACAGCTGTGGTACATGTGGAGTTAATGTCTGTGACTTTAACAGATGCAGACTGTAAAACTTGAGATCCTGTAACCTGAACTACCTGGCTCTCTCCTGTAGCAGCTATTGGCTTGGCAGAAAGAGCTACAGCAGGTTGTGGGGGACTGGTTTCCTTTTTCTTTGTAGCTTTAGTCCTTTTTGCTGCTGCTCTCTTCATATTCAAGGCTGTGCGAAGCCTCTTTGCTGAAGGCTTAGAGGTACTAACCACCAGCCCTGATGTGACTGGGACCTGTAGCTGTCGGGCAGGTAGTGCAAGTGTGGCTCCAGAGATGGATGCTGGAGCAGGAGGCTGCTGCTGCAACACTGATAATGGAGCAGGTGGAGGCTGACCATTGTTCTGACTAGAAATGTTAAGAGGAAGACCCTGAGAGATGCTCTGATTGAGACTGCTGAGGGCCCCTAAGCTGTTGAGAGCCACATTAGTAGTCGGTTCCTCACTGGTAGTGGGCTGGACTAGCTGCAATGTACTCTGGCCACCCTGGGAACTGGCCTTATCAGAAGTCTTCACAGGCTGCAAGGCAAACACCTGTCCATTCACAGTGATAGTCTGCGGGGTTGTAGGAACTGGTGGAGAAGATGATGTCTGGGTGGCCTGCGGAGGATGGCTCGCTTGAGGCTGAACAGGGCGAGGAAGAATGTGCACCAGCTGCTTTCCCCCTACACTCTGCAAGGATGGGGCAGACACCGAAGTGCTGGTCATGGGTATCTGAGTGGAAACAGTAGGGATAGCGGCAGGCACCATGCCAACTTGGGGATTCTGAGCAGAAGTTGCAGCCTGATTGGGTGCCTGAATGATTACAAAATGCTGACATGGTGTTTGACTTGTTATTTCCTCCCTCACAACTGGCTGGGTAGGGCAAGCACTGGCCTGCTGCAGGATTACAACACTTGGATTGTTTGTGTTCTGTGGTACTGTAACACCTGAAGCTGTTGCTCCACCTGGGTTGACTTGCAACACCTGCATGGTCTGAAGGAGAGGAAGCACAGTGGCCTGTGGCTGGGGTACCAGGGCTGGCTGAGGGAGGGGTTGAGGCTGTGGGATTATGGCTGGTTGAAGAAGAGTAGGCTGGGGCTGAGACACTACTGCAGGGTGGGCCACCACAGGTGGCGGCTGTACTATGGCTGATTGAGGAAGAACAGCACACTGAGGTTGGCATGCTAGGATAGGCTGAGGCTGTGTCTGGTTTAGGACTGCTGGCCGTATCTGGGGTGCTCTTTGAAACGGCTGCGCTTGAATGTGACCTGTAAGAGGTGCCTGCTGTACAGGCACCTGTGGTTGCATCTGTATTTGAATTGGGTGAACAGATGGTTTGCTGCCCATTGGACATACAGTCACCTGCTGGATAGGCTGGGTGGTGTTGCTGACTTCTGGAGTGGAAAGACTTTGGCAGACTGGCTGCACTGTGTTCCCTGCCATCTGCAGTGTTGTCCAGGTAGTCTGTGTGCTGCCTGCTGCCCCAGCCCTGAGAAGGGCTTGGCTGGTTGGGATAGCAGTGTAACTTGCAGTCCTTATGGCAGTGTCCTGCGTTACCCATGAGCAACCCTCCGAAGCTTTTGTAGGGTGGGTGGATGCAGGCAGAGCAGAGCCTTCAGTGGGGAGCTGTGAGGCTGAAGTAGCTGCTAAGGTGAGGGGCTGAGCTTGCTGAGGCATTGACGTGGATGCTGCAGGAATCTGGAGGGTGATGTAAGACACAGAAGGTGGCAGAGTGGGTGCCACAGCTGGTGCTTCGACCACACACTGCTCTATCATTCTCAGGCTGGGTGTAGACTGAGTGGGTGCTGCTGCTGACCCAGGGAGAAGTGCAGGGGTAGAAGAAGAGTTGTTAACATGCAGCAGGGCTCCATTAACCCTTAATCTGGCACTGGCCTCAGATGATGGCTGAATAATTAATGTTTCAGATGACTGTTTTCCTGGGCTAGTCTCCTTTCCTGCAGGGAATGCCCCATTGCCATTAGAACAAACAATGATCCCCTTTGGGAGCTGGTGAGTAGGTGGAACTTTTGCCACTTTAGCACAGCTTTGTTTGCCCTTCCAGTGGATAGTGGGATCTTCCAGAGGGTTAATGTCATTGGCTTTGAGGAGCTCAATATAGTGAGCACTCTCTCGCCTCAATTCCTCCAGCTGACGCCGCAGCCGACGGATTTCCTCTGCTGCAATGAGGTGTAGAAGCACATATAGTCACAAGTTCATGACTTTAACCACACATAATCCATATTCACACTCAACTTGTAGAATACTCCAACTAAATTAGGAAGCTGGTGTGTACAATATTAAAATTTACCTTGGACTTTATCTCCTCCTTCCAGAAGCATTGTATCATTTTGTTTCTTCAGTTCAGTGATGTAACGAAAGGCCTGGTCCAGTATCATGTTCTTACTCTAAAAATAAAATCATATTTTTTTCTATTAAAATATTTTGCTCTAAATACACATAATTTTACTATATTTAGGCAGCAGAAACACCAGATTGTCGCTTACCTGTTTAAGTGCCTGGGAACACGGCAAAAGATTACCAATGCGGTTAATCCCGGCATTAATCTTTTCTTTTCTGTGTCTTTCAACTAAAACAACAAAAGAAAAAAAAAAAGACAAAGTCATCAGAATTCATGTACATTTAAATTAAACCCTACACAAATCTATGGTCATCTATGTTTTTACCTGCATTGTGAGATTCTTTGTTTTTCTTCTTTCTGCAAACAATAAAATAACATAAAAAAATTGAACAGTTCACATTTTAAACGACCTCTTATGGAAATTATTTGACTGAACCGGAACAAATAGACTATATCTCAAAGATGTTTACTTGGGTTTACGGCCAGGTGTCTGAGTTTCAGTCATCTCTGGCATCCTGTCCTCACAGTTGCCTGTATGATAAGGTACCAGTCAACACATCAACAGCTGGACCTAAAATCCATTCCGTGCTCGTCCTGCTGCAAGCAAAACATAAAGCATCCGAACAGAGTATTGATTATAAATAAGAGCACTGTCAACACACCGATGTGTATCAGCTGAGAAAAATAGTACAGATACAGCAGTGATGAGCTCATACTGTTTCATACAATAGCAGATATAAAAGTATTAAATCTGTCAAGCTACACTCAGCCTCTACTACTACTAGATGCTAACAAGCTAGTGTAATTACCCTATCTTTACTCATTTAGATAAAAACACTTACCCTACACGTTACAAAATAATTACAGAGTGTTACACGAAGTGAATAAATAGATCTTTCTCCTGGGCTTGTGTTACAATATCGACAGCGAGTGACGTTCATATATTTAAACCTGCAAAGAAACCTAAGCAATTACCTGTTCAGCTAGCTTTCTGATAGCTAGCAGGCTAACAGCTATCTTAGCTTATCGACACCGACATGATTATTATGCAGAACAACGCCGAGTCGCTTCTCGGCCGTGCTCACACAAATGCTGCTTACAGAGAGTAGTTTTCACGAACCTTTAGCCTCGACATTTTGGAGACCGCTGTTCCTGTAAGAACTTTAAAAATTGGAGGCTAACTATTAGCTAGCAAAGCTTTCAACTCATCTCCCAAAACAATCTGAATAACCTAACTTAGTGCTGAAAGGGGCGGGCTCTACGCAGTCCTGAAAGCCAATAGCACTCCAGAGGTAGGAGGTTATATCCAATCATAACACATAAGCATCCAAGGAAGAGTTTAAGGCAGAGGGAGACATAAATGATATACACACACACACACACACACACACAAACCAATTTCTATGTTAAATATTCACAATGTCAAAACATAACACAACATTTACTGCAAATAGTAATTTATTCATTTAGACGTTAAAAAGTCTTACAATATAGAGCTCCAGAAAAGATAAAATTCTCCAAAGAAATGAAAACATGCGTATACTACAGTGGAGAGGACACAACTCTCCTTGCATGCAGAGGTGTCAGAGCTTCCTCTGGGTAATACACTGTTAAGAGATCATAGCAAAACTCCAAAACTTTCAGCTGAAAGTGTGTGTAATCACTGAAGCTCACTGTGGCAGGAAGTTTGAGAAGACCAATGTCATAAGATGGCTACATAAGGTGCCAAAGGTGTTTAAGGTATTATGTCTCAAAACACTTGTATATATTTAGAAACAAGCATCCACAAACACCTCCATCATACTACTGAAAATAATGCCCAAATCCAAATCAATCTGATGTTATTCATAACACATTCAATACAACATTTGTTTGGTTCTCTCATTCCTTTATATTTTCACTCTTTGTGATAAACCCAGGAGAACCTCTGAACCATTTGCCATCTCAGTGTGGAAAATAAAAATAACAGACTAGTTGAAGGGGGATTTAAATAACAGGCTGGAAATATTTAAAAATTAAAAGTACTGAACGCATCTTCCCATTGCCACAAAACCGTCAAGCTTTTCCCCTTTCTCCTGTACTGAGGGGGCGCATTTCTGCCCCCCGGACACAACAAACCGGTCAGACTCATTTCTCATGAGTCCCAAGATTCAGGTGGTGCAGGAATAGAGCTTTGTCTGTTCCACATAACTCAAGTATCACTCCAAGCTGACCACCTGGGACTGCATTTGTGTCGGGGGATGGGCTTTTAAGCACTTTTTCCCTTTACTTTTCCAAACCAACTGATTTCCTTTGATCAACAGCATAGATATGTCCCCTCCAGCTTTAATAACCGCATTTAAAAAAAACAAAACAAAAAACAACAATGTGATTTGAAAACGCCAAATCCTTCCCCCTCCACCATGTCAACTGTCAGAAGTTGGTAACTTTGTCAACAGGAGCACTATAGGATGCTTAGCTTTTTGTCATTGTCAATTAACAGTATGAAGAAAATTTGCAAAAAAAAAAAAAAAAAAAAAAAAAAAAAAAAATAGAAAATAGAAAAAGAAAAAGAAAAAAAAAAACAATAGGGGACCCCCTTGTGAAATAAATGCAGCAACTTTTATGCTTGAAATTTGTTTTCTCTTTTTAGCGTCCTTTGAAGAAAGTGTTGAATCCTGGGGCATTTGTCACAGTTCTGTTTCTGTGGAGGTGGCCACATTAGTGCCTTTTCCGAACGCTGTGCCCCTACTCTGACTTCTGAAGCTCTCCACTGGGCAGTGCACAAGGACTGCGCAGGCTCTTTTGCAACACATGGGCATCTGCAGGCTCTATCCTCTTGTAGTAATTCTTCTTTGTCTCAATAATCTCAAAGCCAAACTTCTGGTAAAAGTCAATGGCCGACTCATTGCTGATCTGCACATGACTGTAGGGTGGGAAAATACAAATGCATTAACAGGCAGCTCATCTGGAAAATCAGTCAAAAATAATTATTGTATGCAGATATGTTTTCATGCAAATTCTGCAAATACTCACAGGTAAATATTATCAAAAGTTCCATCCTTCTCGCAGATGTTTAGCACATGATTAAGCATCTTTGTACCTGGCGTAAAAGTAAAAACAAAATCACCAATTGCACAACAGCCTCTTCTTGAGGTCCTCATAAGTTTTAAGAAACAGTATCAAACAGTCTAGTCTATCATACATCTCATAGAGGATGACTATTGCTCCTTTTATTAATTTTGTTCTTTTGTAAGGTGACCTTGGGTTTTTGAAAGGCGCCCTCAAATAAAATTTATTATTATTATTATTATTATTATTATTATAACTTCCTTTTATCAAACTAATGACAGTAGAGCTTCTATTCACCTGAATCACACGTAAGGTTTTTTTTCCACTGCTCTGTGACTCACATATAAAAAACATTTTTAATGATAGTGGGGAAGAAAAAAAAAGTTTCTTCTTCAGGAATCAATAACAGAAACAATCGACTACTAATTACCAATTCCAAGTCTACGGTAGGGTGCTAGACAGCCAAGTGTCATGATGTACAGTCTCTTCTGGTTCTGAGAGTGGTCCACTCTGCAGCACACAGCACCCACTGCAATGTCATTGAAGTACGCTGCAAAAAACCAAAACAAAACATGATGCTGAAACATCAAATACCTCTAAAAGCCACATTTCTACATTTCATTTCCCACAACTGAAAATTAAGCTGTTAAAGTGCATGCAAACTGAATTCCACCAGTCGCTTTCCTCTTTAATACATCAATGTCATCACATACAGTCATAATCAGGTGTCACCCTAAACGAAGTTGTCTAGGTGTAAGTATTGTGATGTCTTACCTAGCTTTGCAAGCTCTCCAACTTCCAGCACATCTTTGTAAAACTTGTCGTTGTAGCTGACGGGGAAGATGACCTGGTTGAGGCGTTTCAGCTGCTTAATGTTGTGGGGCGTAACGTCCCCCAGCTCGATCCGGCTACTGGAACAAGAGCAAAACGGTCAAATGGCTGACAACAGGTAAACCATTTCATTTAACATTATATGAACCAAAATACAATAAAGACTAATAAACTGACATCTTACAAGCCTTCTATCCTTTATATTTGTTTATAAGCACATTTCTTTCAGTCTATACACTCAATATTTGAGTAAACACTTTTACTATCAAAGCTCAAAGATGAATTACGCAGATAGTTGTCTACTTTGAGTACTGATTAAATCATCTCTCATGAACTGCGTGATTTCTTCCCAAAAGCTATAACACTGCTGAACTGAACCTGTTATCAACTCTTGTATAGCTTAAATCAACATGTCCCCTCATAATCACACACACACATTTACATAATCTACTACTAATAGTAATTCTTTGGATGAATGCCGCTTAGAAATAAATTTAAACAACACCTGCAGCTTGTGCTTTTTATAACTCTTTACTTAAAAAGGAAAGTTTTCTACCATCAAAATTGATTAAAATTCTCCTTTAAATATCTATAGGATGACCAGGGGACATGGCTGGATTTGTGTAATTAGTAAATGACCCACACATAGCAGTCCACTCGCCTCAGTGAGAGGTTCACTGTGGTATTTATAGGATGACTACACATCCAAGAACTGGTGGAGGTCACGTGTGATGTCCCTAAGCATGTACAATGAGATCGGTGAAACCCTAAGTGTACAATTAATACACTTCAGCATTAATTGCCCTCATGGAATAAGAGAATTTAGTCAGAAATGTCCAGAAGAATCATTGCCAGTGTGTTACTTTGGCAGATCAAGTTACACTGAGTCAGCTGGCACAAACGCTAAAGTTGCTGTCGTGTGTGACATTAAAATGGTAACTTTTTTGCCCAACGTGAGATAGCTGCGTCTAAGACTTTCGACAAAACTGGTATGACTCTGTGCAGATAGCTGAAGTTCGCGGCAAATACCAAAAATAATCAGAGCTATGATTAGCTTAGCTAAACTGGCTTTACTGACTCAGCTCTCCACTAGCAGCGAGCTAGTTAGCTTAGCTTGTTCGCGACCTACACAAACCGACAAGCGGCTAAAGTTAACGACAGCAACTAAGACAGCACCACTTTAGTGACGGTGCTGTCCTTTATATAGTGGCCCTGAACCTAAATAAAAGTCGTTTCGCAAGCTAGCTAGCCTTGCCGTCACCTCCCCGCCTCCTCCTGTAGGAAAAAAACAGACATGAAAAACTTTACTTGTGCTAAGCTACGTATTCGTGACCCAAAAGTTCACACTCACCCTTTCATTTTAAAGAGATGATATTCCTTATTTTCGAAGAGTCTGAACTCTGAAGTTGTTTCGGGTAAAAGGTGAGAAACTGGAAAGAGTTGGGGTCGGGGATGCCTCCCGTTTTACCCTCCACATGTAGCTAGTTACGATGGTTGCAGTTAGCTTAGCCGCCACACTCCTTCCACGACTGTGTGGAGACGGACTGTCAACCCTGACCTCCGCATGCGCACACGCGCCTCTATGCTAGATATGAGACTTTTTGACCTGGATTTGGACTCTCAGGCTCTTTTCCAGCCAAATTAAGACATTTAAATAACGGTTTATGTGTTGAAAACATCCTGGTTCTCAGTCCTAATTATATAGGGCTCGTATTCGTCTCGCATTATTTAAGGGGACCTTACTTCTGGTGTGACATTGAGGCGTGTGAAATGCATTTGTCTGACCTCCGCAAGCAAGCATTATATTTTTTTGGGAAAAGCACCTACGTCTTCGCCCCAGAATTATTTGTTGTAGAACAACTGGATTACTACTAGTCAATGAAATCTACTGTTTTAGTTTTCTAAATATATTACCGAAATTATTATTTATTTATGAGTAGATTTATTTATCTACTCATAAAAAAGGAAATCCGAAATTAGTTTATATATGTAATACAGTGTTGGTGAGATCTTCTGTTACACAACCAAAGCGAAAGAAAAACCCATGAGCCCTGTAGTTCTGTAAATTTGTAGTTTGGAGAAACGTATACACCCCCCAATAAATAAATAAATAAATAAATAAAACAATAAAAAAACAAAACAAACAAACAAACTGGGGGTATGTATACATATTTAAATAAATGTATTTTATCAAAATTACATTTTCATCGTTTACTCCTAAACCACCTGAAAGATACACCGGGAGTTGTGAAAGCACCTCCATTTTGGCTCAACCGTTGCTGAAAAGATATCAAACAACATGAGAGATAAGCTGCCGTGGCTCATTATGATCTATGTAATGTAGCATATAGATAGGTTGTTTATCGTTGCCTGCCAACAGAATTTACATTACTGTGGGTTTACGCTCGCTCACAAAAGGTGTACTTAAAAGTTTACGTAGTCTCCTATAAAACCAATTTACCACAAAGGTGAAAACATAATTTAACACAAGGGTTTACAGCAACAATATGAGAAGCTATGAGCTCGGAGTAGTGCTTTATGTAAAGTGAGGTTAAATGACCACGAATATCCACCAGTTAGAGATCTTTCCGGTAGTCCAGGGGAGGATCCAAAATGGCGCCAGTTGCCGCTAGCCCGCAGTAAAAGCAAGCGGTGAGTGAATGAAGTCAGCTGATCTCTGCTCGCTGTCACGCTCCGCAGCAGCCAGCGTTCCTCTCTCGAACCAAGACAGTAAACGGACACTTCACAGCCACACGGTAAATATCCCGTTTTTCCTTTTAACGTTTAACGCCGTTTTAATATTACGAAGTATATTTGAATGCGTGTGTAGAGTGAAACCGTTTAGCAATCCCTATGCACCAGAATAGTAGAGACAGCATTTTTTCCACCCAGGCCGACAAACCAGTCTTGCTATCATTTTCACAACACCTAATCACCCACACAGCTAGCTAACCTTGTTAACGTAAGGACAAAATGTGGCCGAGTGGAAATTATAAACATCATTTTTTCCGGCTTTATTGTTCGGATTTCAGACTCTTCCTGTTGTGTCTAAACAACTGGCTAGTTTATAGTTCCGAATATTGTGCACTCCTTCAAAGCGAATGCACAGATTTCTGCATATCATATGTCATAAACAGGCTACCGGGTCATTCTTATGTCATTAAATCTTTACTATTACCAACATTACTGTCAATCGGTATTATATATGTGAGCTCACGATCAGCAGCGTTACCTGAGTCCATGAGGCTTTCATTTAACATCTGCATGTCAGGATGCTTTGCAGAATCACCTCACTTACATGTAACATTACTGAGCCTGTTTTTACCCTGACACCATCTCATACAGGTTACCCTTTTAGTCAGAAGGGACACTCGGGTTAAACTCACTACAGACTCCTCAATTGCTGTCTGATAAGCTGTTTTATCGGTGTAACATTTGGTCCCAACAGGAGGCTTTCCCCCCCTTTTTGCCGTCAATTGTTGCCCACATTAGTATATTAATGCTGTGGTAAATTGTCTTTAATATGTGAAGTACTGCAGTCGGGTGGGAGAAAATCTCCAGAGTTTCCACATAGACAGTTATAATTTTGACTTCCCAGTTTTTCACCATGCTGGTTTTCCACTTCCTTAAAGAGACTCATAGATTGAGGGCAGCCAGTCATGTGCCAGGATCATATGACTTAGTGTCATGTAGAATACTTTTTCCATAGCTGTTGTATCTGGAAGTTATGAAAAAGTGCTACTCTGTGGGTTTATTACATACAAAAGTTAATTATTCCAATAAATATTATTGTGCTGCTTTAAAAGAAGACATATTTGATGTTTTATATGTAATTCTTTTGTTATTTATTGTGATGTTATTAATCAAATGGGCAGAGACTTGCCTCTGGTACACTAACAGGTTTTCCAGGTGAGCTTCCTGGATAATACCAGTATTATCCAGTTAAAACCAGTAAATTTAGTCTGGTGTTTTTGAGCAGTGAAGCCTTCCTATGTATATCTCTCTTGCAGTTCTTGCTTTAATCAATAGGTGGAGCTGCTTTATTCCAGCACAGATGGCCAAGCAGCCTAGCGTGAGCAGGAAGATCTGTGCATCAGCAGGAAGGGCAATAAAGGACATAGATGTAGAAAGATGGAAAGAAAAGGGGGGCAGAAAAAGAAATCCACAGTATAGGCATATTTACTTGATGTAACTGCAAGTAATGAATATATTATCTAGCAGATAAAGCTGATCTTGAATGTGTGCAGAGCATCTGCAGGCAGCGCTCTGTGAGGATGGGTCTGTGTCACGACTCATGGCAGCTTGTGCTTGTGTTACAGCTGCATGTGGCTGAATTGTGAGATATAAATATAGCAGAAAAAGGAAAAGCCTGATGTGGGAAAGATGCACCCTATTCTTCATATGAAAAAAAAAAAAAAAAAGAGAGCATGCAGTGGGATCCCCCACTAATGTTAGCCGGATGTGTCACACTGACTGACTGTAGTAGGCCAGTGGACTGGCTGGTGAGGGGGCCTACTTCTCCCTGTGATGCTGAGACTGCAGCAAGACAATTAGCCCTGAGCAGTGATGCTGTGCATTCTTCAAGGTTTCCATGGTTATTACAAGGGGAGACAATATAGAGTAGTCAGCATAATGCCAGGAAAACATTTAAATGAACTCATAATGAGAATATAAATTTGTCCAATTCTGGTCAAAAGTCCACATTCATATATCCATTTGCTTACCCACTCAGCCTGTACAAGTTGCCAGTTCATCACAGAGGTAGTCCAAATTCACTTGAATACACAGAATGTCTATGTGTTATAAGAAAAAAAAATTTTTTTTGAGAGCTGCTGTGAGTTTTTGAATCAGCACATTAAAGGTGGCTTTTGTAATTACCGCCTCTGAACTTTCACCACCGGGGGACACCGTTTCACTAGTAATTACGTTGAAATGTTTTCAGATGTGTGCTGGTGTTCTTTTAACTTTCAGTATCTCTTTTTACCTCTCCTATTTCCTCATAAGGCTTTGATTTTACCCATCCAGCCACTCTAAACACGAACGTTTCTTTTTACGTGGTTAAATAAAAGTTCGACTGGCCTGCTGCACCATCTTGTGGTTGAAATCATATTTACACAAAAATACTTCCCAGCTGAATTCCCATTTACTTGCTGCTGGGCGGGCACCATGGGCACCTAAGTTTGTGAATGCAATAACTTGAAAATGAGAAGTTTCAAATTGATACTTATAAAAATAATCAAACGCGGATTATCTTTGTCCTCAGATGGTAACTCTGGTGCTCTCCCTGAGGCTGGTTCTGCCGGAGGTTTCTTCCTGTTAAAAGGGAGTTTTCCTTCCCGCTGTTGCCAAAGTGCTTGCTCATAGGGGGTCATAGGATTGTTGGGGTTTTCTCTTTATTATTGCAGAGTCTTTACGTTACAGTATAAATTGCCTTGAGGCAGCTGTTGTTGTCATTTGGTGCTATATAAGTAAAATTGAATTGAACTCTCGTAGGGGCTTTATGGCTGAAAATGAACTAATTTGTCATTTTAAATTTGTCACAAAAAGGGAAGTTGTTGTCAGTAACAGCTGCTTATGTTTCCTTTCTTCCAGTCTGACTAATAAACGTGAAGATGGACATGTCCAAGCTGCCCAAGATCAGGGATGAGGAGAGGGAGAGCCAGTTTGGATACGTTCACGGAGTCTCCGGACCAGGTCGGTCACCACACACTCCTTATGAAACTCCTCCTTCATATTTAACACATTATTACCACTTTCCAGAAAAAACTGAGGAGGTGTAATGACACAAACACATTTAACCACGTCTGTATTTCTCAGTCTCGGTCACAATAATAAGGTTTTGTGAGCACTATTTTATCCTACAAAAGCACAACAACTTTGCTTTTACAACAAACAGCGAAATTCATTTCAGTCAAACAAAAAACAATCACTCTTATGATTACATCTCATCTGTGCTTCTAGTGGTGACAGCGACGGCCATGGCAGGAGCAGCCATGTATGAGCTGGTCCGTGTCGGCCACAGTGAGCTGGTGGGAGAGATTATCAGGCTGGAGGGAGACATGGCCACCATCCAGGTCTACGAAGAGACATGTATCCTTATTTTATTACGCTGCTGTTATGGGATATTATAAAAGTTGGTCCTGAAACAAGAAGAAGAGCTCCATATAAACAGTCAGATAGGGTTTGATTGCAGGATTTCTCCATTTCATACTACTCAGTCTCTTTCTTCTTCTTCTACCCTGGATTTGTGGTACATTCACTAAAGTGGGTGTATCATTTGTTATGCTTCTTGCACCAGTTTTGATAGAGCTGCAGGTGACATTGTTTAGGACAGTATTAATAACATCAGTGTAAGTAAGTCACTGCTGTATTTACTATCTAATTGTCAGTATACTTCCACTCCTAACCGGTGGTAAGGATAATGACGTTCGAGCGTTTCAAAGGCATCCTGTGTCTTTTACCCAGATTGTTTTGGGGTCATCACTGACCGTCATCACTGACCGTATTTAAGGACGTAGTCAATCAATTTGGAAAAAGCTACTGTACCCTTTACTATAAAAAAATAATCTTTTATGTAACTGGATGGATTGAGTCACAGCCATAAATTCTTAAAGAGAGCATGTGAATCTGGATATAACAGACACCCCATTTCTGTGTAGAAACCAAAATGATTTTGTATATTTTAAAGCAGTATTGAGCAAGCCTTGAGTTCTCCATGTTTTCTGAAGGTCTTTCAAAGGACAAGGACTCTTCAATCTAGTCCTTGTAACTGACTATTTTCAGAGGAATTTATTTTTGTTTGTTGAATCATTCAAGCTTAAAAAAGGCACCTAACTTGAGGGACAAACCACGGCAGGGCATACAATGTGTCCTTAAGAAATTGGAGGAAACTTGACAAATGGAGGACAAAAACACAAAAACACCTAAAATCTGTTTACAGCAGATGAACAGTATCTTAAAGTCATGTCTGTAGTTAAAACAGATTTTTGGCTAAGAGAGTTCAGGCTGTGTTGAAGAAGAAAGGTGGTCATGCCAAATATTGACTTTCAAGGTTGTAGTTTTGCCAAATACTGTTTTTTCCATGCATGTTTGCAAATGTTTCAAATCTCTGCGTCCATTTCCCACTTACCAGCTAAAATATAAAGAAATGAGGGGGGGAGTTCAAGACTATTGAACACCTTGCTGCTTATAAAAAAAATCAAACTGGGGTTATCTTAGTCCTCAGGTGGTAACTAATTCACCCAAACCCTGACGAGTTTTTCTGAGCTTGAATTCAGCTGGTGTGTCTGTGGGCGATCCTGTGCTCCGCACGGGGAAACCTCTTTCAGTCGAGCTGGGTCCAGGAATCATGGGCTCTATCTTTGATGGTATCCAACGACCTCTGAAGGACATTAATGACCTCACACAAAGCATCTACATTCCCAGAGGTGTAAATATTGGAGCCCTCAACCGAGACCTCAAGTGGGAGTTTTCTCCCAGCAAGAGTCTGCGGGTACGAGCTCGTAGAGACTTCTTCTTGAAAAGTCTGAGATGTCGGGTGAATTAGATTTACTGTACATCTCTTTTCACTCTATTAGGCTGGCAGTCACATCACAGGCGGCGACATCTATGGTATGGTGTACGAGAACTCCCTCATTAAGCACAAGATCATGCTGCCTCCTAAAAACAGAGGCACCGTGACCTACGTGGCTCCGCCTGGAAACTATGATATCACTGTGAGTCTGACACGCCTACAGCTGCGGTTGTAATTTACGAGCGGCTTGTGAGGCGTTGATTTGTGCTGATGTTGCGTTTGTTTCTGTGTCAGGATGTGGTGATGGAGCTGGAGTTTGAAGGCGTGAAGGAGAAGTTCACCATGGTGCAGGTGTGGCCTGTCAGACAAGTGCGGCCCGTCACAGAGAAGCTGCCCGCCAATCACCCGCTGCTGACCGGACAGAGAGTGCTGGACGCCCTTTTCCCGTGAGTCTCAAATTCTCCCTCAGACCTTTTACCCTTGATGATTTTTTTTTCAGAAAGGTTTTCCTAATCTCTTCTCTTCATGGTTTGAAGATGTGTGCAAGGAGGAACCACAGCTATCCCAGGAGCCTTTGGCTGTGGAAAGACTGTCATCTCTCAGTCCCTGTCCAAATACTCCAACAGTGATGTCATCATCTACGTAGGCTGTGGGGAGCGTGGAAATGAGATGTCAGAAGTATTGAGAGACTTCCCTGAAGTAAGTGGCAGTGTACTGGCACCCCTTTCTAAGTAAACTATTGTTCAGAGGTAACTGACAGTGTTGTTTGGGCTACAGCTGACGATGGAGGTGGATGGAAAGACGGAGAGCATCATGAAGAGAACAGCGCTGGTGGCCAACACCTCTAACATGCCCGTAGCTGCCAGAGAAGCCTCCATCTACACAGGTGACTGTTAACAGTACCCTAAAAAGTACTTTTTATCTCTCACCCTAACTGTGCGATCCTCTTATAATGAAGAACACTCACTCTTAAGGGATAGCTCACTCACTGTCCTCGTGTGATTCTTTTTAATTGGCTCACATGTGCTTTGCCTTCTAACTCAGTTTATTTTGGCAGGAATCACTCTGTCTGAGTACTTCAGAGACATGGGGTACAACGTGAGCATGATGGCCGACTCCACCTCCCGTTGGGCTGAGGCTCTCAGGGAGATTTCTGGACGTCTAGCTGAGATGCCTGCTGGTAAGTTTGAAGTCTCATGTGAGCAGAGCTTTTTTAAATGTTAGGGCGCAATGTTAGCGTCTAATATGGGGAAGAAAATATTCAAGGATCTCCTAATTATTGTAACACAGATTTAGCTGGTTACAGTCAGAGTCTTTTGAGGGTGGATTTAGTCCAATTTTCACCTAAGCTACGCAACAGCAGGAGGGGCTTGTGAGAAATGTTAGAAAAATTCATCACAATCATATCAGGTTTTCTAAAGATATACATGGGAGTAACAGGAACAGTACACTTGCTTTTTTTTTCGTACATAGACCCTGCTTGCATATTTTCACTTTTAAAAGCACAGCCATTTAAATAAAAACAACAGAGCAGCTGAAACAACCTGCCCATTGAACAAAAGGCATTCTCAAGCTTCTGCAGTGTATTTCTTGTTGATAGAAAAACAGCAACGATTAAAAATGTAAGTTTACTTTTGCAGCACGGTGGTGCAATGGTTAGCACTATTGCTTCACAACAAGAAGATTCTGGTTTGAGCCTGGCTAGGGCCCTACTGTATAGAGTTTACATGTTCTCCCATTACCTACATGGGATCTCTCTGCGTCCATAAGGAGTCTAAAGACATGCATGCTAAATTAATTAGTAGTTATAAATTGGCCGTCAATGTGAGGTAGATACAATACTTAACGTTTATAGAATAAAGTACCTCATGAATGTATGTATGAGTGCACTATATAAATAGCACTCCATTCGTTTCTACTCTTCTCAGTGGAGAACTAGATTGCATCAAGCTTCACAATGCACTACAGGAAATGAGGAAAGAAAGTTTTTGAAATCTGGAAAATGAATTAATATGCGACTTACATATATGCCATTCTCTTATCTTCATTTGACTTTATATAGATAGAACAAATATTGACCCATAAGTATGAATTAAACCATTTTGTGTTGTTGAGTGTATGTTTGAGGTAAAACTGCAAAAGTGACTGTATGAAAACAGCTGACAGCTTCGAATTTCATTAGAGTGGAGCTGGTGTGCTTTGGTGCTTCGGTCTTTGGTAAAATAAAAGCAGAGTGGTACTTGGCACAGCATAAAAAAGTATTTCCTGCATCTGCCCACAGACAGTGGTTATCCTGCGTATCTGGGTGCCCGACTCGCCTCCTTTTATGAGCGTGCCGGAAGAGTGAAGTGCCTGGGCAACCCAGAGAGGGAAGGCAGCGTCAGTATTGTAGGCGCGTGAGTACAGCTTTGCATCACTAGAGGGAGACATTACTCTGCACATCTTTTTTTTGAGAGGCAACAAAAAGTTGAATACAGCAATTTAATGAAAATGTTTGTTTTTTTTCCCCAGTGTATCGCCCCCTGGTGGTGACTTCTCTGATCCTGTTACCTCAGCCACACTTGGTATTGTTCAGGTAAAGGATCACCTTCTGATCCCACTCTGACTGGATCAGCTTTATAAAATCAGATGTGCTTTATTATTTCCCCTATTTCTTCCCCTCTTAGGTGTTCTGGGGTTTGGATAAGAAGCTGGCTCAGAGGAAGCACTTCCCGTCCGTCAACTGGCTCATCAGCTACAGCAAATACACCCGCGCCCTGGATGAATATTATGACAAGCACTTCCCTGAATTTGTACCTTTGCGTACTAAGGCGAAGGAGATCCTGCAGGAGGAAGAGGACCTGGCAGAGATTGTGCAGCTTGTCGGAAAGGTAATTTACCACAGAGACAAAGCCAGAAACAGATCCTAAAAAAAATCTCAAATTTGTTCACTGGTTCCATTTTGGCGTGTTTCAGAAATTCATTGAAGTCTTTTCACATGAATAAATAAAGGCGTCATTATCTCTGACAGGCCTCACTGGCAGAAACAGATAAAATCACACTGGAAGTGGCCAAACTGATCAAAGATGACTTCCTGCAGCAGAACGGTTACACTCCTTATGACAGGTAACATTTATAGCCTACGTGACTTGAACCTTAACTGATGTTACTGGCTCGGATTTTGAAAAAAATGATGATTCACTGCTGGGTAATTTCTGTGTGGAGATCGTTAGATTAATAGCAGCATATTTACTAAACGGGGCCAAAATAGTGTCCAGGTCCAAAAAATAAGATGCTTTTTTTCTGCATTAAATATCATTGCAATCGCGGTATCACATTATTAGCTGTAAATTGCATGTCATAAACATTAGTAAATCAGTTTGCACACTTGATTTAAATATTCTTGTCCCTAAATACCAACAAACGGCAAAACCCAGTTTGCGCTGCTGCAAAGCAGTAAGTCTGGCCCTAGATCTACTCTTTATAAATCATAAGTACCCCATTTCTTGACCTAATCTACAGTTAGCTCCTTTTTTTCCTGACTCTTTGGTGTCAATCTCCTCAGGTTCTGTCCCTTCTACAAGACAGTGGGCATTCTCTCCAACATGATAGCTTTCTATGACATGGCACGGCACGCGGTGGAAACCACAGCTCAGAGCGACAACAAAATCACCTGGGCCATAATCAGGGAGCACATGGGAGAAATCCTCTACAGGATCAGCTCCATGAAATTCAAGGTGTGTTCAGGTGTACATGCAAAAACTACTGTATGTTTCTTCTGTTCTTCCTTCATCTGGGTTTTTTTTTTTTGTTCTTTTTTTTGTTTTTTTGTTTTAGAAGTTTTTTCTTCCACGTTAGTTTTTAAGCAGCAAGATTTCAAGAAGTCAAAAACTAACTTTAAATTGATATTTTCTACCTGTTGGGTTAAATAAGCCAACACGGATCGTTTTCTTTTCGAGCTTTGAGACTTTATTTCTGTTTATTTCCGTGTAGGACCCGGTTAAGGATGGTGAAGCCAAGATCAAGGCCGAGTATGCACAGCTGGTGGAGGACATGCAGAACGCCTTCCGTACCTTGGAGGAATAGGCGCCCACCAGTCACAATCTTTCCAGTTTTCATCTCAGACCCCTCCACTGCAGAATCACATTCCACCCCCATGTATCCCCCAAACTCTCTGTACTCCATTGTGCTCCTTTGTGAGTCACCGTGTGAGAGTGTGCGCATGTGAAATTTCATGTGGAGGGAAAAGAGAAAGATGTACTGTATTCATTATTACTCGTTGCCTCGTATCGGCACACTCTGGATCCTCTGCATGGTCATCGATCATGTGTGCGTGTATGTGAATTAGATGTGTGTATGAAACAGGGATCCCTTCACCTTGGTAATTCCTTTCTCTGTTTACATGAATCCTACGTGTTGTGTTGCTCTTCCTGAAGAGGATTGTTCAGTTGATGTATTGTAATTCACAGACCATCTGTACAGAAGAGTATTGAATATAAATTTAATGAGATCAGTCTATTTATTGCCAGCATTTTGACGTAAAGGCTTTGTTTCTTTTTGTTTAGTTTTTGTTTTTATGGTTGTGTTTCACGCTGTGCAGTGCTGTGTACTTTGCTGTGTGAATGTGTAAGAGTCCTGCGCTCTGCTGTCCAGTGCTTTCATCATGTTACTCCCAAAGAATTAAAAAAAAGTCATTGTGGTGTTGTCGCCTGTTTGACTTCATTGTTTCTGATGATACTGCTGGAGTTGTTAAACTGGTTTCCCCACATATCACACATACTGTGTAGTCTCCTGACCTCAGGATCGATTTACGTAACATTTTAACTACCTTAATTACTACTGGTTAAAAGCAACAGCTGAATCTTAGTGCTTGTAATCTAATATAAAATAGTCTTAGTCTCAGGTAAATCTAGCAGTTAAATATCAAGTTAAACACAACATAATAAAAATAGTTTAAATAAGTAGCATAATTTGTACCTCAAAGTCAAAAAAGTATAAAGTGAGTTCATTGTCAAGTTCAAGGTAGCATTTTGTAATGATTTCAGCTTTGAGACATGGTGTGTTATCCTGCTGGAAGCAGCAATAAGAAGATGGGTACACTGGTCATAATGGGATGGACACGGTCAGCAATGATACTCGGGTGGGCTGTTGTCTTAAATCATGCTCAGTTGATACTAAGGGGCCAAAAGTGTGCCAAGAAAATAGCCCCCACACTATTACACCAACAGCAGCACCCTGAATGATTGAGCCAAGGCATGATGGGATACATCCTTTCATGCTGTTTATGCTCAAGTCTGATCTTACCATCCAAATGTCGCAGCGCAAATCAAGACTCATCAGACAAGGAAACATTTTTTTCAGTCTTCTATCATCCAATTTTGGTGAAAATGTAAATTGTAGCTTCAGTTTCCTGCTCTCAGCTGACAAGACCTGCACCATGTGTGGTCTTCTGCTGCTGTACCCATCTGCTTCAAGGTTTCACCTGTGTGTGCTTAGAGATGTTCTTCTGCAAACCTTGAGTGTAACAGTGGTTTTGTAAAGTTATGGTCACCTGTCTGTCACCTCAAAGCAGTCTGGCCATTTTCTTCTTGCCTTTGGCATTAACAAAACATTTTTACTTGGATATTTTCTCTTTTTAAAATATTTTCTGTAAACTAGAGAGAGTTGTGCTGGAAAATCGGCAGTTTCTGAAATACTCAGACCAAACGGACTGCCACGTTCACAGTCACGTAAATAACCTTTCTTCTCTATTCTGATACTCAGAGCTTCAGTAGGTCATCCTGGGCATGTCTACATGCGTAAATGTATTACGCTGCTGCCTTGTGATTGGCTGAGGAACAGTAAACAGGTATACCTAATGAAGTGGCTGGTGGCTCTACCATTCCCCTAAAGAAACTGAAATACTTAAAAAAAAAAAATCACAATGCGCTACTCAGTCAAATGGCTATAATTGAAATCAACCTTTCATCTGGAGGATTACTAAAATAAAAGGAGGGTGGGGCCTTTTTGAAGATTTAAGTAATTGAGTGAAGTCCAATGAGTGTCACCACCAATGAGATGACAACTCCCTTAAGGAATGCTCCCCGGGCCGGATAAGATGCACCTGCAGCAAGGCGTGCCAAGAGCACTTTAAACTCGGGAGAGCCTCGGAGTTGTGTGGGACAAACAGCTGCGTTTTTATTTATTTATTTATTTTAACCTCGGTCACACATAGCAGAAATCCTGGGTCCACTACGTGACAGGTAAGTGCGCTCATTAGAGAGCACGTGGAGATATAAATATAAGCTTGATAACAGAGTATCTGATCTTTGATAGTCTTTTATCAACTTGAGCTGTTTGACTTGGCTGCACATCAGCTGATAGCTCCCATCTCTCATCTCTATCTCGGCGAAAGGGAAAAGAGGGAGGCTGCTTTAAAGTGCTGACTTTTTTCTGCTGTCAACTTTTAACTTGTGGCCACAAAACCTGCCCTTTTACCGAAGGTAAGCTCGTGGTAAGCTTTCCAGTTTACCACGAGATCGTGCAGGTTTCTGTTCAGTGGCATGCCTGCACATCCTCACTAAGCTCTCTAGTCAAACCAGTTCCGTTGAGACGATAATGACCTCCCCAGCGGACCTGATGTTTGTTGACATTTTGCAGGCTATTAAAGTTCAACCCTCCAAAAAGAGCTTTCCGCCTCGTCCTAACACCCGCTAATCAAAGTTTAAAGCGATAACGCTAAAGCACGAATGGTTTAAACATAGCACATTACAGCATAGCCAAATGTATAAACCCACATATATCGATGCACTTTTGCTTCTAAGCAGCGCAGCAGAGCAGATGGACCAGGTATCCAACCGGTCAGGAGTGGGCAGTGATGACATCACAGATGATACCTCACTGCCGGACCTGAGGTGGAGCTCAGATGAAGATGTAAGGAAAAAATACAACTAACATAAAGCTGCTGCTGCTCTCATCAGTGCCACAAACTGTGAAATGCAAAATCTTTCACTGCCCCCTTGTGGGAGGCCATGTTTCCTCCCAGCACAAAGGTGTGATTGCTGTTTTCTCTCTGAGGCTCATAAATCTGCTCATCATCTGGAGATGTTCTTTATTTTACATGATAATCTTGGTTTTACAGATCTCAACGTTTTATTGTTTCTTTCACAAATTCTTGCTCTGCATTAAAGTCCTCGTGTCATTAATGTGAACTGTTCCTCTGTCAGAGCTCTGACGTTCAGACACAGTGCCTCGCGGCACCTCAGCCTCCTGTGCCAACCTACAAACAGAGGCTCGAGGAGTTTAAGAAGCTGTTCAAAGAGCTGCCTGAAACAGAGAGACTCCTAGTGGGTGAGTTGAAAAGGCTGCCATTGTTGGGTCTTTTTAATTCCATTGTGTCCATCAGTTCCATTCTTTATATCCAAATGCATCATAATATTTATTTTATTTGTGTCATGACATTCAATTCTCTATGGGCATCTTTGCATCATTTAATTTCTGTAAACAGTGCACATCATTTATTATGTTGGAGCTGCTCAGGAACCTTAAGTCACATAAACAATGATCATTTCTCGAGCTTTTAGCAACAGCCAGAAACCCACAGCTGTAACAATTTAATGAGCACTGCATTTCAGCACACATTTTTTTGTTTGTTTGTTGTTGTTTTTTTTTTGTTTTTGTTTTTTTAAGTTCAATATTTTAAATGATAAAAAGAGATCTGGTCACAAAAAAAGTTTCTCTGTGAAAATGCTCATCTTTATTCCAAATGCAGTTGAAACCTAAAAAGGCAAACACAGTTCAGAGACATTTATTTATATGGGTGGTGTGTCTGCTTCAGCGCTCTTGTGTTTTTCCTCAGATTATCCATGTGCCCTCCAGCGGGATATACTTCTACAGGGACGCATTTACCTCTCAGTGAACTGGGTCTGTTTCTACAGCAATGTGTTTCGTGGAACAAAGGTAATAATACTGAAGAGAAGGATGGAGAGCAGCAGGAGGACGGTGTAAACTATTTGCTGGTGTTTTCTTAAGTTGCAGTGTGTTTGACCTCTCAGTGTCACTGTACCCAAGAGGTTAAACTCACTGATGATAGATATGTGGAGAAAATCCCAGCAGATAAGCAGTTTCTGAGACTGTGACCAGTCCATCTGGAATAAACAACCAAAGTCACTTGTATCACCTTTCTTCCCCACTCACCTGACTGGAATTTCAGCAGATTGTCTTGACTATGTCTACATGCTTAAATCTACTGTTGCTGCTATGTGATTGGCTGATTAGATATTTGCATTGGTGAACAGATGACACTGATATTTGTTCTTCAAGCATGCACATTAACCTTTCACTGTTATTATTATGTTTTAAATAGATTGCTCTGACACTTAAAAACATCACAACTGTGACGAGAGAGAAAACTGCTCGACTCATTCCCAATGCCATCCAGATCTGCACAAGTACAGACAAGGTACCAAACGGCAATCATTCAGAGCTGGTTTAACATATGAAAAACACACATTTGCTTATATTCGGTATCTCTCTTTGTATTTTCACTCGCAGTTCTTCTTCACTTCCTTCTCCGCAAGAGAGAAAAGCTACCGGGAAGTTTTTCGCATGTGGCAAAACACGCTGATGGGTAAGGTAAGGCCCTGCTTCGACCACCTGTTGTTACCTGCAACAGCGCATTGTCCCAATCGGTACAGTACTCATGTCTATGTCCAACACTAGTTCATGTTTTATACTCATTTCCAAAAGCACTGCTGTGCGCAACTCCTCCAAAACCACCAGTGGTCCTGTGACTTTATGCAGCATTTATCTAATCAGTTCAGAGTACATATCATGCTCCACAGCCACAAACGGTCTTCCTTTGAGGTAATCAGTCTTGTTTAGTTATTGCGTGTAGGGTTAACCATCTGCACACAGCACCGGTGTTTGTTCACGAGTCTAGCAGACACAAGGGTTTTATTTTATTTACATTTACATGTATTAACCTACATGTAAATGAGGGATGTACTTTTAAAATAAACCCACTGGAAGTCAGCTTTCACCTTTTACCCACTTCCTGTGTTCCTGTGTAGTAAAGGTAAACAAGATTCATATTCAAAATTAAACGTTTTGTTTTTAATACTATTTTTCTTTAATTTAAGCTTTAAGTGATTTGTACAGCATTTAATCCCCAACTTTTTCTTTTTTTAAATTTAGATTTTATACATAGCCATAACGTTTTTGTTTGTTTTTTTTTTTTTTTTGTTTGTTTTAATTGAAACTATTGTCGTCATATCTATTTTTTTTTCCTTTTCCTGAAAGTGATCAAATGAATTCAAATGTGAGATGAATGCGGAAAATTCCACTCAGGTTAAGGCAGTAGCTTTGTTTTGGGTATTGAGACTAAAATAACCAGCATGGTTATCATAGGGTTTAAGATGAGAACCATTCAAGTCGCTTTGGTATCGGCA
This sequence comes from Pelmatolapia mariae, assembly GCF_036321145.2. NCBI lineage: Eukaryota > Metazoa > Chordata > Actinopteri > Cichliformes > Cichlidae > Pelmatolapia > Pelmatolapia mariae. The sequence goes on along the minus strand of NC_086235.1, from coordinate 19,632,541 downwards.
CTGATTAATTTGTTAATCGCTGAACTTTGGACTATCCCGTCATCGGTCTTTAGCCTCTGCCTTGGCACTATGGCAGCCTCTTCTCGTGGGTGTGGGTCTCCTGGGATCTGCAGCGCAAACACCTGAATATAAAAGTTCATTGACCTCTGCAGGTGTGGCCAGGACGGCTGATTTGCATTGACGACTGGCCTCCAGTCGCACTTGACGCTTCGCTGGTGTTGAAGTTGAAACTGTCAGAGGGTTTACTCTAACAAAAATAAAGAAGCTTCCTGTGGCTGTTTCACGAATAAGAGAACGGGAATTTCGGGAGGTACAAAAAGCTTTCTATTTACCTTTTTTCACTGGAGCAAATCTGGGCGGCGCGTCTTGGACTCGCTTGAGTTGTCTACTTCCTGAATGTGAGTGCGCGGTGAGTCCAGGTCACTGATCACTGCCTGGGAGCCAGTTAACGCTCACAGCTGTGGGATTGTTGTCCCTTAACGCGTAAGTAAAACCTGCGTGTACGGATCTCAAACGTTTTTGTGGGTTTTACGTGAAACAATAATTCGTTCTCATTCGACAAAAACGCGTAAATTTCCAGTGGGAATAAACGGGTCTACAATAATCTCGTTCATCTATTTCGAAGTGAAGATCTTGTTTGTGTAACACTGTTTTGTGTCTAAAAACTGAAGGTCCCGCTTATTAACACTGTATGGAAGCTTGTTCCTGTAGTCTGCTTTTGAACCTTAGTCTGCTAAGGGAAGGGTTAATGCCAAAGTGTAAGATGAGTATCTATGCAGGTCAGAGAGATAATAAGGTCAGCCGGTTTGTTGCTCATGGTGATAATACAGCAGTGTTTCCAGGTTTGCTTGATCAGTTTGGGAGTTTTTTTTCTTTTCTTCCTTTGTGTGTCTGTGTGCTTGTCTCCTAGGTAAAGACCTCACGTATCATTCATTTCAAGCAAAACGTCATGGTTGACTTGCCTTTTCCCATCTCTTTCAGTCTCTGACCAGCCACGAGTTATGGCAGACGGTTAGACAGCATTATGGTTTTGATCTTGGCTTAAGCTATGAAGAGATGGATAGCTCACCGATAATAGCAGAATCAAACATGCAGGCCAGGTAAACGCACCTGCACCTCCATCTCCAGCCACACGCACCGCATGACATGTTTAGAATCTGATGTCGCCCATTTGTTTGCTTGCAGCCTGACAGCGAGGCCTGGCGGAGATGACGGTCCAGGGAGACTAGAGCGGCCCCCTTTCCTCCGCATCCCTGAAGTGGAAAATGGACCCTTGGAGACCTCCACACCTCAAGGGGAAGAAATGCCTTCCCCTATTGGCTCACAGAACTCGCCCAACTTGGTATTTAAGCAATCATGCTTTTAATACTGCAACTGTATATCCATCTTATTTTTGGAAAAATTATGACAAAACTAGCCATAATTGCACCTCAGATCTAATTATTATAACAGACCTCAAAGGAAAACAAAAACACAAAAAACGTCTTCTTGCAGGAGGACTTTCGTAACACCCCATCCCAAAGGCGCAGTCCGGCTCCCCAACTGGACCGCCTCGTCCCGGAGCGCGTCTCCAAGCGCTCCTCGCTTTCTCTTGACCTTAATGCCAACGAGAACGGCGTGTCTGAGGAAAGCGGCTCGGAAAGTGAAGAAGAAGGTGACAAGATGCAGCTCAGGGCCTGGTGCGTGCTTAAAACATGTGGTTTTGTTTTTGTGGTTTCATATCTTTCTTCCTCTCTTCTCTCCTCAGTGGAGGACCGCGTTGGTCTGTCTCAGGTGTCCGGTCGACAGTATTTGAACCGGGTTTTCCACATCAGTGCAAAACATATGTTTGAAATTCTCTTCACCGACTCCAGCTTCATGCGCAGGTTTATGGATGCCCGGAAGATAACCAGTAAGGCCCTTTAAAAAAAGAAAAAAAAAATGTTTTCATTCAGATCTAGCAAATAAAAGCTCTTGTGTGCACAGTATTCAAGGTTGCCTTTTGTGTTCTCAGATATCACCTCTACTGCCTGGCAAAAAGACTCTTCTGGTAACATGAAGCGGAGTCTGAACTACACAATAACCATCAACAACCCTCTGATTGGGAAGTTCTCCACTGCTACAGAGTGCCAGGTGTGTTTACATCAGCGTGAATGATGCTTCCGAGCTCAAATTGATTAATTTATATGTTAATGTTGTTTGAACTACGCCTGGCTGCTTATTTGTACTTTATTATCTGTCAGACGCTGTACAAAGAATCCAGGGATGGTCAATATTACCTCATAAACTCGGAGGTGTACACACATGACGTTCCCTATCATGACTACTTCTACACTCAAACCCTCTACTACATCATGAGTAACTCTAAAAGGAAATGTCGACTAAGGTAAAGTGTCAACTTTTTTCCTGGGTCCGGTTTATTTGGCACTACACTTAGACAAAGCTAGGTGTACTTCATATTAAACTGTACAAAAACTAGCAATTTTAACATTTATTAAGCGGTAAACGCACAGTTATATCCTAATTAGATACTGCGCCATGTAAAAACCTTCACCCACCTTTCATGTCTTTATATTATGAGTTAGTAACTCTACAGACTTGATACTCTACCTGATCGCATTTTTAAGTCACTTAACAAAGACCTATAATTTCTTCAAGCCTTGGGGGGGCTGGGCTAACTCAGTGGATGAACCAGTGTTGTTTGCACATAACCATTTTACATTTAGGCATGGAGTAGTGCGGTAGTTGGGATGGTCACCTCACAGGGGTCTGGATTCTTCAGTTTCGTCCCACAGTCCCAGAACATTAATGGTGTTAACTGGTGGTTAACTGTGGATGTGAGCATTAAAGGTCATGTCTCTCTGTGTTAAGCCCGCATTACATTAGCAACTTGCTAAGATGTGATTTTGTGACTCCTTAGCAAGTTGCTCAAGTGTGATTTTTGGCCCATTCTTCTACAGTCTTCAAATCCTGGAGGTTGTGTTGGCCTCATCTATGAACTCTGACCTCTAGTCCTTTCCGTAGATTTTTCAATTGAATTCAGGTCAGGTGATTGGCCGGGCCATTCTAGCAGCTTTATTTTCTTTCTCTGAAACCAACCTAGTTTCCCTGGCAGTGTGTTTGGGATCTGTCTCATTTCATCATCATCATCATCCTGCTAGATGGCAGCAGATTTTTGTCTCTGCACATTTTTCCATTCATCCTTCCTTTTAATTATATGAAGCGTGCCAGTGCCATATGCTGAAAAACAGCCCCACACCATGATGTTCCCACTTCCAAACTTCACTGCTAGTTTTGGGGTGATATGGAGTGCCTTTTGAACTCCAAACATGGCGTGTATTGTGCCATCCAAAGATCTCCCAGTATTTCACAGGTTTGTCTAAATACTGGTTGCTGATTTGGGCACTGGGTCGAGCAAGCAAGGCTAATGAAGGCTAATGCAGAGGCTTTGTTTAATTTGATGCAAAGTATATCTTCATCACACGTTATTAGTGTAGTTAACCATGTTATCAATGAGTCTGACTTTCACTTTTCTTCTCCTTAACTGGATTTTACTCTGTCACGTTATCAGGGTGTATACCGATGTAAAGTACAAGAAGCAGCCATGGGGCCTCGTGAAGTCCTTTATTACCAAAAACTCCTGGAGCGGCATAGAAGAGAATTTCCGGCATCTGGGTGAGTAGACGGCCTCATCTCCACGCTGTGGAGGGAGAAGAGGGAACTTGCCTGTCTCCTTTCTTCAGCCTGTGATTTTCTTTTATCTCTGATCTGATATGAACGAAGGCTCCAACACGCACCAGCCTCTGCAGCAGTGAATCATATTACTGCTGCATCTACAAGTGGAGAAGCGGGGGCAGGCCATATGGCCAGAATAAAGTTACACTTATCAGTTGTTTTAAGACCATTAACATTAGAAGTCCCAGAGAAGAGCCATTTGGCTTTTCTACCTATAAAACCCACCGTCGAGCCAAATGGCTGGTAGGCTTTTAGCTAATATCCCTAATCACCTGTGAACAGCTGCTTTTGTTATGTAAATAAGGTGGGGCCATGCTGAACCACTTGGAGTGGTTAGTTTCCTGAGCCACAAGGAAACTTGTGTTTCAGTTTGCCTTAGGGAGAAATCAACACACATGGGTGTATTTCCTTTGTTGCTGAGATTTATTGATAAAACAGTACAAAAAAACAAAAATAAAAAACAACCATTTGAACACATATTTACAAATAACAATAAAAAGTGAGTGAGTACATTTCAACATTTTCAGCAATCACTCACAATCCTGGCACTGCCATGGTATCTGTAGTCTGCATTTACCACATGTGTATCTGTAGTAGTGAACACATCGCACAGTGGCATGATTGTTCTTGCATTTGTGTTTGACCTGACACGTGGCTCTTTTTCCAGGGCTAGGTGTGGAGGGTTGTGTCCGAAGCAACTGTTCTTTTCTTGCCTTCTTCCCAGCCATATGAGAGTTAGCCAACTCTCTTGCAAACTCCACCAGGAAGTCCACCCGTCTTTCCTGCATCCCGTTGCATGCTTGATACAGCACATGTGCATTCAGTGCTGCCATGTCAATCATGTTATAGAACACGGCAACTGGCCAGCGCCGTGTTCCTCTGCGAACCGTGTACTCCCGCACCATCTGGTCCATCACATCCACGCCACACTTTGTGGTGTTGTAAAGGGTGACAGTGTTTGGCTTCCTTTTGGTGGTGTTATCAGTCTGAACCACGCTGTGCATGCTGCTAAGAATATAGACTGTCTTCTTCCGTTTGGCCGCATACACCGTCAGCGTGGCAGCAGTGGTTGAAAATACCTAAGAAATGAGATAAATTGTTATTTCCATAGCACTTTTACACACAATGAAACACATAAACATAGAACCACAAAAGACCTGCAGCCTACCTGAGTGGTGAATTCATTGCGATTTGTGTATCTAGCGGATTGAGGAATTTCCCGGCGAATCTTGTTGACTGTGCCGAGGATGGTGGTTTTCCGTCTAAGAAGTTTTTGCGCAAGTGAAAGCGATGTGAAGAAATTGTCCGTGGTAACATTTCTGCCCTTGTCTAGGAATGGTTCCATCAGCCTCATCACTACATTTTCAGACAGTCTCTCCCCACTGGGACGATTGGGGTCCTTGCCAAGATATAGGAGGACATTGCAAATGTACTTGGATTTTAGGTCGCAGGCCACCCAAAACTTGATCCCAAACCTGTCAGGTTTACTTGCAATATACTGCAGGAAACAGCACCGAGTCTTTGATGGGAAGAGCTGTTCATCAACGGTGATATGTAGACCAGGGTTGTAGCACGTGATGCAGTTGGTGACAAATGATCCCCACACACTGGAAACTGCAGCGAACTTATCAGTATTTGCTCGATCACTGCGGGTGGACCTGTCATCAAAGCGTAGGTGTTGCATGATGTCTTGGAAGCGGTTACGCGGCATAGTTCCAATGATCTGTGGGTTTCCCAGGTTTGCTGACCAGCAGTCACGTAGTGATGGAACCCTAGTAACCCCCCGCAAGATCAAGATCTTTGATCAAGATCAAGATCAAAGACTCGGTGCTGTTTCCTGCAGTATATTGCAAGTAAACCTGACAAGTTTGGGATCAAGTTTTGGGTGGCCTGCGACCTAAAATCCAAGTACATTTGCAATGTCCTCCTATATCTTGGCAAGGACCCCAATCGTCCCAGTGGGGAGAGACTGTCTGAAAATGTAGTGATGAGGCTGATGGAACCATTCCTAGACAAGGGCAGAAATGTTACCACGGACAATTTCTTCACATCGCTTTCACTTGCGCAAAAACTTCTTAGACGGAAAACCACCATCCTCGGCACAGTCAACAAGATTCGCCGGGAAATTCCTCAATCCGCTAGATACACAAATCGCAATGAATTCACCACTCAGGTAGGCTGCAGGTCTTTTGTGGTTCTATGTTTATGTGTTTCATTGTGTGTAAAAGTGCTATGGAAATAACAATTTATCTTATTTCTTAGGTGTTTTCAACCTCTGCTGCCACGCTGACGGCGTATGCGGCCAAACGGAAGAAGACAGTCTATATTCTTAGCAGCATGCACAGCGTGGTTCAGACTGATAACACCACCAAAAGGAAGCCAAACACTGTCACCCTTTACAACACCACAAAGTATGGCGTGGATGTGATGGACCAGATGGTGCGGGAGTACACGGTCCTATAACATGATTGACATGGCAGCACTGAATGCACATGTGCTGTATCAAGCATGCACCGGGATGCAGGAAAGACGGGTGGACTTCCTGGTGGAGTTTGCAAGAGAGTTGGCTAACTCTCATATGGCTGGGAAGAAGGCAAGAAAAGAACAGTTGCTTCGGACACAACCCTCCACACCTAGCCCTGGAAAAAGAGCCACGTGTCAGGTCAAACACAAATGCAAGAACAATCATGCCACTGTGCGATGTGTTCACTGCTACAGATACACATGTGGTAAATGCAGACTACAGATACCATGGCAGTGCCAGGATTGTGAGTGATTGAAATGTACTCACTCACTTTTTATTGTTAGTTGTAAATATGTGTACAAACGGTTGTTTTTGTAGAAATATTTTTTGGTTTTTTTGTACTGTTTTTATCAATAAATCTTTTGGAGATTTATTTTCCTGGATGATTGAGAATGCATCAAGACGAACACAAAATGAAGTTCACAGCTTTTAGCAGTTCCCCCTCCCCACACACAAACAAAGAGGCAGTTTGCAGTTAGAAATCCGCAATCATTCACACACCCCCACTCCCCTCCACAATTCTCAGGTAACGACCCAATTTACATATGAATTGATGCTAACAGACTAGCCAAGTTAGCTTCCACTTGGCTGACAGAGGGTTAGAAAAGCCTGGGACTTCTAGTGTTAAAGCTTGAAAGCATAAAGTCTTCATCTCTTGTGTACATTTACAAGGGGGTTGTTTGTTGTTAATGCAATAAATATAAAGTCTACACACCCCTGTCTGTCAGTAGTAGAACACATCATGGCACCATCTAAAGAAACGGATGAGAAACAAAGTCGCAGACATCTATCAGTCTGGAAACGATTATAAAGGCATTTCTAAGGCCTTGGGACTCCAGTGAACCACCCTTACCCACTAATAGAGAAAACTTGGACCAGTGGTGACCCTTCCCAGGAGGGGCTGGCCTACCAAAGTTAATTAGATGACTTAAATCAGCGGCCTCCAACGTTTTTTGCACCACAGAGCGGTTTATGTCCGACAATATTTTCACGGACCGACCTTTAAGGTGTCGCGGATAAATACAACAAAATAAGACCAGTACTGGTTCCAAAAAAGATTTATTTATAACACACGGAGAAAAAAGACCCAGGGAAACAGAGTTAACGATAAAAACTATTTCAAAAAAAAAAAACAATTAAAAACTGCTAAAATCCTGAAACCCATAAATTTCACACCCGAGCCTAATCTCTCACGGCCCAGTATCAAGCGACTCACGGCCCGGTACTGGCCCGGGGATTGGGGACCGCTGACTTAAATCGACAGCTCATCCAGGTCACAAAAGAACCTGTAACAACATGTAAAAGAACAGCAGGGCTCACTCGTTTCAGTTAAGGTTAAGAGTTCATGATTTAACAATAAGGAGACTGGGGGGAAAATGGCATACATGAAAGGCGTTCCTATAAGAAAACCTCTGCTGACCACAAATAACACATACGCACATCTCATATCTGCCAAAAAACATTTGGGAAAATACAGTGTTGAGATGTTTTGGCATGACCATAAACGGGCTAGGCCATTCATCCTGATTACTTTTGCTTTTGCTAAGTTAACCCACCTGTTTCTTTTCCTTTTTTTTTTTTTTTTTTTTTTTGGGTTATGCCCTGTGATTACACAACACAGAAGCAGAACTGCTGGAGGAAGAAGCAGAGATGAACCAAGGAGGTGGAGAGGCGGGGAAGATGGGTGGGCTTCGCAGGAGGAGGGGGCGGACTTATAGCCGGACTCTGGCAGAGCATTCAAAGCCCAACAAGCAGTACAGGCACGACGCTGAGCAGCACAGAGAAGGCAACATGGGTACTGACGCCTTTTAATAATGAAACTACAGTTTATGAAAATGGGGTGGTGGGATCATTATAACTGTGCTTGGCTTAGAATTAAACACTTAAAGTTGATATTTTCATTGTAAATTTTTTTTTTTTTTTTTTTTTATTAAAATATGTCAAAGAAGGGAGATTTTATATTTTTTATCTTTATTGAAACAAATGGCCTAAACTGGATTCAAGTAATCCTTAATGTGGGCTTACACATTTAATACACTTTGTACTGTACACTTTGAATAGGAAAGACTCAAACCTGTCATAACTGTGTCATCTTAAGAAGAGTTATGGTACAATCTTTTGACACGCCCAGAGAACAGCAACTTTTATACCTCAAGCAAAAAACTGCTTGTCATTAAGAGGAAATGTCTTGACAAATGCGTTGTGCTGTGAGTGCAATATTATCCTCATAGGACTGCTAGTCAAAAACTGTTGTGTTGATGTATGCTGCTGTATTTCAGGCCCTGTAGTTATGAAAGGTCCGTATCGATGGAATGTCACAACGATAGTGGCTGGGATGAGTGTGGTGTAAGTTGCCAACCACACACACACACACACACACACACAGAGAGCGGTTTGTTTTGACTTAAAAAAAAAGTTTTAGCCACTTCCGCCTGCCTGCTCTGTTGGTCAGATTACTCAATACCTTCTGCCTTTTTTACAGTCTGCTGATCCTGACGATGCTGAATCTAGGCTTGTTTTTTAAGCTGTGGGCCATGGAGGATGTGGCCCAGCGCATGTATCTGACTACAAAGCATCGCCTGAGGGAGAGGAGCGAGGCCAGGTCAGTTGACTTCCCACTGCTTCTTTGTGACCTGCGTATAACCGAGGACTGTTCATAGATGGTACCTGTAATAGCTGTTGCCACGAGCTCTCAGAAAGCAGAAGTCTTAGTGTGGGTGGACGGGAGGAAGGGGTTCGTCTTCCTCCACAGTTTTGTCTGGCTGTTTAAGCAACCCACATACAGCACAAGAGAGCTCTTGTTTTAATGACTCAGTGTTGAAACTGTCTGCTTGTCTGCTTCTGTGAATTTGTTGTTATGTAAGTGACATCAGTGGCCTTCTTTCACATTCTGCACTTTGTTTCCATCTCTGTTTCTTCTGTAGCAAAAATACCTTACATATGAGAATGAATTCCTCCTTTTGTTATTTAACAGCTTAGCCGCTGAGTATGGACCCAAACTGGGAGCAGCGTTGAGGTCTCCAGAGGAGCTGCGCTTACTAAAAAATGTACTTCAGGACTCCATTAACCTCTTAGAACAGGTAGGGTTGTTTTAAAGACCAGTTCATCACAAAACCAAATGTAAATATTTTCCCTTTGTTTACATTTGTTCTGTTTTGGTTTGATTTGCTCATTTTTGCATATTACGAAGGCCTTTTTTTTTTTTTTTTTTTTTTTTTTTTTGCCTGTCAGTGACGTACTCAAAATCCTGAGTGACAAGACTGAACTGCACATTTAACAGCTGACATTTATATAGTTCAATGAGTTTGTTGTGATGGGGTCTGTTTTAAATTGCAAAGCATGTGCTTGCATTAAAGTGCAGAGCATCGTGGCATTGGCACGAGTAAGGAAAGAAAGGAATTATCTGTTTCTTAGTGTTGTCTTTCAGCCTGACTGCAGGCTGGCAGTCTGTTATGTTAGCTCAAAGCTTAACGCAGGTGTTCAGCTGGTGAGTCTTGTTTGTGTTCTCCTTGCAGCTTCGTACCTCACTGGTGATGCTGCAACAGAATTTTGCAACAGCCAATCGCACTGCAGCGCAGCAGTGATGCAGCCACGCCTGGTGACTACAAAGCACCTGTCCCTGTGGATAAAACGACACTGAAGCACTGAACTGTCTCGGAGGATACCTCTGCTATCCATAGATGTTGCCATGTGGGCATCCCCAGGCACATGCCATGTTTTCTTCGTGGTTATGCATCCCGAAGCCTGTGGTGAGGTATCAGGTGCCAGGATGTTGTTTGTTTGTTTTCTAAACTGCAGACTGACTGCTGGGAGGAGGATTATGTTTCACCAGAGTCTGGTTTAGATTTCTGCAGAGGACTACTCTCAGCTCCCGCAGGTTCCATGGTTATTTTAATGAGCCTTGTGCCACATGAACTGTTGTGAATACTTTTAGTTTGGTTTTATTTTTGGGATGTGAGTCAATATTATTTAAGCTTTTTGCACACATTTACGTTTTTGCACAAGTCTTATGAGTAAGGCTGACTTACGCTCCCCTCTCCCCAATAAATCCCGCTAATCAGTGACTCAGACTTGAAGGATCGTCTACACTTGTGGTCTCGATTCATTTTGTACATGTATACTTCAGTTATTCTGGCCTGCTGATATTTCAATGATTACACTGGTTCTCTCCTGGACTTTAAATGAAGCAGACCAGAACTGATCCTCATCACCTGTTCAGGTATAATCAGGGTTTTTGGGTACTTTTTTCCCTCTTGTTTTTTTTTTTTTTTTTTGTGTTTTTTTTTTTTTTTTTTTTCCTCCCCCACACTGCACGGATCCAAATTTAGAGAACTGTATGATTTTTGTAGTTTAAAATGCTTTTGATGAGGGTGATCTTTCAGCGAAGGTGTCGGCTCGGACTATCTCAGTACTGTGAACTCACTGTCAACACTAGAGGAAAGCTTGTTCTATGATTTCTTTATCAACCTTTTTTTTTCCTATTTTTTTTAATTTTATTTTATTTTTTTAATTCTTAAGGTTTACACATGTCATTCTTGAATTTGAAGACTCTCATTTTCCTGTACGTATAAATCAATTTCGTTGAATTTGACTGTGTTTGGTACTGATTCTTGTCGATGTCTTGTCATTGATCATTTTAATAAATTTTACTTTTGCCAGAAGTTTTGACTTTTCCTGGAAACCTTTAAATATAAATAGTGTTTATATTTTAAACTCTTAATGACGATTTTTCTAAATGATGTCTCAGTGTAAATAATGAGCTTAATTTCCAAGTTTGCTGCTTTCTCTTGTTGTGCCAGTGGAACAAACAGTTTCACCAGTGATTGATTTGGAACCTGGTATAAGGCTGATCTGTGTTGGCACAAAGTGATATTTATCTTTGGAAGAATCTGACTCAACTCAGACAGAACTGCCATTTAGACTTTTTTTCTTTCTTTTCTTTCTTTAAAAAAACAAACAAACAAAAAACAGAAAACAGATTGTGTTGGTAGGAGCTGCATAGATGCTCTGCTGGAAAAAGATTAAATGGGACTGAAGCCAAATGTGTCTTCATTATTTTGTCACAGGCGAAACATAATATGATCGAGAGCGTTTAATTATTGACCACAAGCCTGACCTAATTCATCCTCAAAGGAAATTCTATTTCCTCTGTAGTATTCACTTACAGTAGTGATAGCGGGGATTAAACTGCAAGGAGACTAATTTATTGCGTATGGCAGGATTGCTGTTATCCTTATATGATCATTAATAGTTAATTTGTAGTATTAAGTTATAGGAAAAAGGAATTACTACTTGAATGTTTCCATTTGCATGTTTGAATTCAGAGTTTTATACCCAATGGCTTTCCTGAGGCATGCCTAAAGAGATCAGTATATAAAACATTTATGTAAAAGCACAAATAGAACTCCACCAAACAAACATACAAATAAAAGCATTATTTGATGTTAAATTTTTCTCTTTAATAAGTATTCAAAAAGCAGACAGCGTGCATTGTTCTGGTTATATATTTCTGATATTACAATGAGCCATGATGCAATATGATACGTACACAGATAGCTAATATTTCAGGCTCAGATAGGTGGGTCATTCCTAGTATTTGCTGTAATTTGAGTCCACGTGAAGGAACTGAGATTAATGTTAAAACATCAGCTTATCTGATGAGGCATTGATGGGACTAGCTCTTGAGATTTTGAGTCTACGAGACTGAGTCAATTTTCCTAAATCTTGCCTGTGACATATGCTTTCCATACAGTAATAATTAAAGACTAAAACTGGAACTTATAACAACTAAAACTAAACCGAAAAAATACACTATGCTTTTAATACAGTTTAGTTTCCAATCAGATGACTATGTATCCAATATAATCACTTTTTCTTAAGCACACGTGTGCTAAACTGCCATGTCCACAATCATCAATCATGCCTGGATATAAGTTATAAAAATCAAAAAAATGTTGGCATTATTACTCTTGCAAGCTACTTATAATTAATTTATAACGGGACGAAGCTGCTCACAAAGACCATTAAACTGACTTTGTTTTGATGCAGTATTGGTACAGAGCTTATTTTTTCCAGCACTTCACCTGAGCACAGCTGTGCATGCAGCAGTAGCAGCATGATGTGGGAGTAGGCTGAGTTAGTGCTGGGCGGGGAGAAGCCACTTCATGTGACGTCAGTACAGAAACAGTTCAGCCAGTTTGGAGAGGAGGAAGCAGGGCTTCCCTGTGTACCGAAACCTGGACGTCCACGCAGAAGACACCCCCCGGCTCCTGCAGGAAGCACCAGACGAGCCGGACACTCAACCCCAGCCTCCGCCCCCAGCAGTTGCCGCCGTTCCGGGGTCACTTCACGCGGCTTGCCGAGCGTCATTTAGCGGCGAGAAACACCGGATACGAGCTCTGCTGCCGGGACCGAGACTTCCGTTAAGGAGCCCGGCGGGGGAAAATCGTTCCAGTCGATATTTCTAGAGGCTGGCATGTAGCAGCCCCGTGTGCAGGTATGTTTACCCGAATTTGTCGGGTCGTGAAACCTGCTTTGACGCAGTGTGTCGCTCCGGTGAGACGGCGGCTTGTTGGTAGGTAAAAATAAGTGAACGTCGGTTAACTGTGAAGTGCAGTCTGTAATTATGTTACCGGAAAGCTGCAGGATTCATTGGGTTAAATGCCAGGGAAAACGGTGAAGTCCTAATATTTACATTCAGTCGAGTTTAAAGTCACTGCGTCTCCAACAAAAACTGTTTTTCACTGAATGTGTCAGCACAGCATCCTGTTAGTGTGACAAAAGTTTATTATGCAAGGTATAGTTTAGAGCACGTGTGCTGCAGACAAAAATATCTGATGATTATAATTAATTAATTATTCATAAGCAGTTGTGTATTTAGTTATTCTGTTGCCACCTTGGCCCCCCATCTACCCTAAGGAAAAGTTCATTGAAAACAGAAGCTGCAGTTAGCAGCAGTTTTGGGAAGTAAAACTTGTCTCAATAGTTTTCTATGAAAATGTTCATGTTTCTAACACTCAATAGTCTCTATATATGCTGACTAAATGTGGGGTAAGGAGTTTGCAGTAAGGATACAAATAACCTGAAAGCTAGTGTGTTTTTTGTGCAAAACTCTTGTTTACTTTTTTATATGCCACTACAATTGTTGTAACTTTTGGTTATCTGTAATCGCAGCTGCTGTTCGGCGTGGTAATCATTTTTGGGTTTCTGTAGGGATGGTTCTGTGGATCAGCACATCTCTTTTACAGCCTTGTTTCTTGTGAGAAAGCAACATGTGGGACATTCCCTCAGTATGTAGGATTGGGAGGTGGGAGAAAGAATAGTAAAGTGGGACATCTGGTCATCCTACCTGTAAAGTATACATTAAGCTAAGGCTAGCCACTGTTAGGTCCTCTGCCTGGGAGGTTTAGCATGGTGTCGTGGTTGGTCAGTTGCCAGGTGTGTAGGTGTCTAAGAGGCAGACTTCCAAAGGAGGTGTAGCTTCCTTGACCACTAGTGGTACATTCAGACCCGTTTTAGGAAGTATGAGAATATTATTGCTGTGGAAAAAAAAGCAAAGGTGGTCTTGAAGGTGGTCTTCTACCAGTAGGAAGCCATGGGAACATGCCAAAGTTTCTTTGGGTTATAGAACTGAACTTTGCGTTGGTCTGGATACATCCATGGGAGCGTGACTATGTAAATGTTAGGCATAGATAAAAGTGCTGTGATTGTATGTGATTGGGATAATGAGACTTGTAGTATCTTAACTTGAGTAGAAAGGTCCTATATAAGTACCAGTCCATTTACTATTTGAGTCTTTGCACATGTACAAAGACTGATGTTGGAAATCCTGCTTTCTGCCGAGCACTGAGTGGAGGTGTGGCCACTTTAAATACTTTTTATGTCTTTACAAGCTTCAGGAATTTAACTGTGCAGCTCTGCCCTTTAATGTACAGTCATTTGGACAGTGACACAATCTTCCTAATTTTGCTGCTGTACACCAGTTAAATGTATTTTAATGAAACGGGCAAAATGTAATTAAAGTGTGGACTTTCAGAAAGGGTTTAGAATAAAAGTCTGCACTAAAACTGAGGATTTGCAGCCTTTTTTATGTAGTCCCTCCATTTTCATGAGCTTAAAAGTAAACAAACTAATGTTCCAAATGTTGGGATTATTTTAATAATTAGATGCAAATTCCATTTAGTTGATGACTCCCTAAACCCACGGAGCTCAACATGATCTGAATTTCCACCCTTATCCATCTGTACTCAGTGTTTTACAGTCATTTTTTAACATTTGACTGAAATTGTGCAGAGAGAAGCTCAGTAGCTTAGGAATTCAATCTGCTGCTGTTAGGCAAATGTGTAAACCACTACCCTATTAGCTGCTGTTGGCATGCTTTTGGTACAAAATACTGATAGTGTAACAGTTGATATTACTACGTGATATTATCAATTTGCAGATCTCTCTGTATCAACATTTATAACAGCTGATAAATGAAAAAAGTAAAGAAGAAATGGGAGAAACACCATTCAGGCACATTATCACTGTTGATGTTGCATAGTTTGTCCTCTAGAGGGCACTGCTGGTAACAAGGTAACAAACCTGGTAAGAAAGCAGTAACAAACCCTGATCCAAGCAGAGTCGGGCAGAGTGTGAATGAGTAAATACACATAAAAGTACACATAACAAGTGTTAGGTACATTGGTTTATGTTTTGTGTGTATGTGAAAAAAAACCCCGATATATCAGCTAATATATCAGATACTGGAGTCCCCTAAATATCGGTTGGAGTGATTGTACAGGGTGGGCCATTTATATGGATACACCGTAATAAAATGGGAATGGTTGGTGATATTAAAGTCCTGTTTGTGGCACATTAGTATATGTGAGGGGGCAAACTCCTCAAGATGGGTGGTGACCATGGTGGCCATTTAGAAGTCGGCCATCTTGGATACAACTTTTGTTTTTTCAATAGGAAGAGGGCCATGTGACACATCAAACTTATTGGTAATGTCACAAGAAAAACAATGGTGTGCTTGGTTTCAACGTAACTTTATTCTTTCATGAGTTATTCACAAGTTTCTGACCACTTATAAAATGTGTTCAGTGTGCTGCCCATTGTGTTGGATTGTCAATGCAACCCTCTTCTCCCACTCTTCACACACTGATAGCAACACCGCAGGAGAAATGCCAGCACAGGCATCCAGTATCCATAGTTTCAGGTGCTGCACATCTCGTATCTTCACACCATAGACAATTGCCTTCAGATGACCCCAAAGTTAAAAGTCTAAGGGGGTCAGATTGGGAGACTTTGGGGGCCATTCCACTTTCCAGGAAACTGTTCATCTAGGAATGCTCGGACCTGGCACCCATAATGTGGTGGTGCACCATCTTGCTGGAAAAACTCAGGGAACATGCCAGCTTCAGTGCATAAAGAGGGAAACACATCATCATGTAGCAATTTCAAATATCCAGTGGCCTTGAGGTTTCCATTGATGAAGAATGGACCCACTATCGTTGTACCCCATATACCACACCAAACCATCACTTTTGTTGTTCCAACAGTCTTGAAGGGATCCATCCAAAGTGGGTTAGTGTCAGACCAATAGCGGTGGTTGTGTTTGTTAACTTCACCATTCACATAAAAGTTTGCCTCATCACTCAACAAAATCTTTTGCATGAACTGAGGGTCCTGTTCCAATTTTTGTTTTGCCCATTCTGCAAATTCTGTGCGCCGATCTGGGTCATCCTCGTTGAGATGCTGCAGTAGCTGGAGTTTGTAAGGGTGCCATTTGTGAGTAGCTAATATCCTCTGAAGGGATGTTCGACTAATGCCACTCTCCAGTGACATGCGGCGAGTGCTACGCTGTGGGCTCTTGCTGAATGAAGCTAGGACAGCCACTGTTTCTTCATTAGTGACAGTTTTCTTGCGTCCACATTTTGGCAAATCCAACACTGAACCAGTTTCACGAAACTTAGCAAGCAGTTTGCTAACTGTAGCATGGGAGATGGGCGGTCTTCGTAGGATGTCTTGCATTGAAATCTGCTGCAATGACCCGGCTACTGCGTTCACCAGATATCAACACGATTTCGATCCCCCTCCTCACGTGTTAACCTCTTCAACATGTCAATGGCTGTGAACAAAGAGAAACTTGTAAATAACTCATGAAAGAATAACGTTACATTGAAACCAAGCACACCATTGTTTTTCTTGTGACATTACCAATAAGTTTGATGTGTCACATGGCCCTCTTCCTATTGAAAAAACAAAAGTTGTATCCAAGATGGCCGACTTCTAAATGGCCACCATGGTCACCACCCATCTTGAGGAGTTTGCCCCCTCACATGTGCCACAAACAGGACTTTAATATCACCAACCATTCCCATTTTATCACGGTGTATCCATATAAATGGCCCACCCTGTATATCGGTCTGTCTCCATTTCTTTGTCAGCAACAGGCATTGAGACACTGAGACATTGTTGGAGCTTTCCTTGTCACACTTCTTTGGCTCTGGTATATAGTCAAATGGGAATGTTATTTTATGCTGTTTATTTTCCCATTCAAATTGAGAGTTTGGCCTAGAATGAGAATGAGCCTTGATTGTGTCAGACAAATATGGTGTTTACGGCAAAAATATATAAAATAAGTAAAGCAAGCATCCTCGACAGTTGTAATCTGGAACTATTAACTATGAAAAATGTTGCTGATTTGCTTTCAGGTAATAATCAGAGTTGTAAAAGTGACGTCTTCCATCCTAAACGACAGAAATTCCTAGGTATTGAAGCAAAATGATGTGCTTTGCCCTGCAAAGCTTTTTGGCCAAAGCATTAAACTCCACAGCTGTAAAATTGCTGAGTGCAACAGTCACACTGTAAGCCCTTGCAGCAGTATTTTTCTTTATTTGTCAGGGAGCAGATGTGCTGTTTGGTGCTAGCACACACCCATTAATCAGTACATGTAACCCAATCTGTCCTCTCTTTAGGCTCTTACAGATCCAAGGGTGCCTGTAAGGACTCACTAATTAGATGCTGGTAACCTTTTCTGACCCAGAATGTCCTTTTTAACACGTTAGCATGATTACTGGCTGAGCTTTAATAATAACACACAATTTCATTCTGTGATTTATTGCTAATCAGAGGCTCATTCATATTCCTCCCAAAGATAGAGGTTTAACTCAGCTGAAGGATTAAACCCACTTTGTCAGGCCATGATTGAGAGGCCACCTAAGACCTGCCATTGCTATAACTGCTGACACCACCTCAACCCAAATCCATATCCATCTGTGCCACATAAACAAGCCAGTGTGCTGTAGTGGGGGGAGACTGATCATTTGCTGTAAATCATTAAAGGGTGACAGATGTGTGACAGATGTGAGGACAGGAAGTGAAGTGAAAGTGCTGTGGAAATCTGTTCAGAAGCACTCTACCATCTAAAATGCATGCAAGTGGCTGGTAAGCTGCTGCATGAAAAGGTCAGTTCAGCAAAGTGGGCTTTTAAAGGTATTTTCACTTAATATGTTTCCCTTCCCTTTGATCATCTGCAACTTTTCACTTTCCTTGAACTCATTACGTTTTTTAAAACTCTGACAGGCTGCAGGGCTCTCTGTAATGAAGAGGCAAGCCAAGAAGGTGCTGGAGGAGGAGGCGGCCTTGTGCTGCTGCGAATACATGAACAGACACGGACAGCGCAGCCATGTAGCAGCCTGCTGCTGTGACTGTGAGGACCTGGATGACGCCTGTGACAGGTGGGAAATGCGAGATTTAATTTTGTGCCCCAATTTTAGCCAAGATAGACAACTTGTTTTTGGTGTATTTCGACGAAAATCCATAATAGTCTTTAGGTGAATTCGATTGATCTGAACTAGACTCCTGTTCCTCCTCTGAGCTGTTTTTGGCCAATCACAGGTCCTGCTAAAGATCATCAGTTTTTAGGAGAGAATGAAAAAAGTTAGTCGGCTAAGGATTAAAGTTTCTTTAATGTTTTTTTTTTTTTTAGATTTTATAAATTTAGTAACAATTTAACATCACAGTTGAAATGTTACTGGTTCAGACTTTAGGAGATTTTCACAAAACTACATAACTACAACAAACACACAGACTGTAGTTAAATCAAGACAAAAAACTTTATTTATAAATAAAAAGGAGCAACCTTTAAAGACCTGTCATACCAGCAGAAATAATATACAGTAAACAGAAAACAAAACACAAATCAGACAATTTGGTCAAATTCCTGGACTTGTCTGACCAGCGGTGCAAAATCCAAAGAGAATCACATCATTTTCATACCAAAGCTTCTAATATAGCAGTGCTGGGATCAGTGACTCTCTGTGAAAGATCCTTGGTTTGACACTGGGAGGAGACATTAACCCAGTGTCATGGGGTCCCAAAACCCGGATAAATGGAAGGGTTGTGTCACGACGGCCATCTGGTTTAAACATTGTGCCAAATCATTTCCAATCACATAACAGAATAGCTGAAAGTGCTCGTAATTCTCTGCTGCTGCTTGCATTATATGTGCAAAGGGCACAAACTGTCTTGCTTGTTCTTACAGAGACGCTTTAACAGAATTATAACCCAGAAAGTAAATTTAAAAATGTAACTACTGTCTTAGTTCTGTCTATCTAAAACAAAAGATGTCAGATAATTTTATTTCTACCCCATCAGTGATGGGAATACCGGCGTTACAAGTAACCGCGTTACTTTTTTCAGTAACGAGTAATCTAACTAATTACTATAACTGTCGTTACAACGCCGTTACCATTACTAACAAGGAAATGCGGTGCAGTCGCGTTACTATTTTTTAGCAAACAGACGGTTGAAGCTGTCTTTAGCTTATTGCACCTTATATCAGTTGCACGGAAGTAGCTGTCTATGTAAGTAATCTGGGTGCTACAGCTTTAAGCAGCTGCGCGCGCTCCCGCGGACGGCAATCACTTTCTGCCTGACGATCACTTTTTGGCACAACGCCTGGAGCTAAGGGAGCAAAACAATCGCATGAGTGCTGCTGTTTGACTGAGAAAGAATAAAGTAGTCGTGGTAAGCCAATCACATGACCACTTTAAGATGACAAAGCAACAAGGTGATATATACCAGTTTTTAAATTGTGTTGATAGGGCACGTAAAACCAGAGTCATGATAAACAAAATATACGCGGCGTTTGTTCTTGAATAGTTTCGTCAGGTTTACTGTCTAAGGACAGAGCTAGCAAGCACTCTCTGCTTATGACCAAACAACAACAACAACAACAACAACAAAAACCCTCTGCCCTTTAGTTTTGGTGGAAAAATGCACCATGTCGACCAATCAAAAAATGATGTGGCAACATGACATTTGGTTGTTTAGGAAGAGGGGAAAGTTTTAGGAGTGATAGAGAGAGAGAGCAGAAAAAGAGAGAGAGCGGGTTTTGAGATGTGAGAGATTTGTGACGTTTAGCATGTTTGGAGTGTGTAGTTAATGTGTAGTGTTGTGGATAGTTTTGTGTTGTGTGTCAGAACAATGAGGCGACTGCTGTCTCCAGGTAGAGAACAGGAGTGATACACCTGCTGCTGTCAGACCTGCAGGTATCAGGCTGTGCTGTTCTCCTTTATAGTGGACAGAAATATTTGGAGTAGCACAAATAATTTGTGTGGCATCTTATTGAATGCAGAACAGCTGATTGTTATGTAAATAGTTTGAAATTGTTATAAAAAAAGGGGTAAAAGGTAAATGGCTGGAAAAGCTGTGCGTATGATTTTAAAATTGACAATTAATATTTGCATTTAAAGTTATGAAATATGATTCAATAAACATGTTTGTGGTTGTTACAGTAAAAAATATAACTTTTTCTACTCGGATTTTATGTTTTTTTTTGTCTGATTTTAGATCAATTGTGTTAATACAGTATGTCAAAATGAAAACATAACTGTAAATTCAGACATGCTGAAAAGAATGATACCAAACAAGGCAAAGTAAATAGTTATTAAAGGTGAAATGTAGAGGAAACATCAAAAGTAGTTAAAAATGGCCAAATATGGACTCCAGAGGATTAAACTTTTTTTTTAAAAGTAACGCAATAGTTACTTTTCAAGTAATTAATTACTTTTAGAATCTCGTAACTTAGTTACTTTTTTGAAGAAGTAACTAGTAACTATAATTAATTACTTTTTCAAGGTAACTTGCCCAACACTGTACCCCATTAAAATCACATTTTTGGGCTACAGCTCCATTGAGGCCCACTTATTCTGAGATATTTCGTAATATGAAGCTTTTTTGTATTCCTGTTGGGAGGGTCGTAGAAGAGAGGGGAAGACCTATAATTTTCAGCCTCAGGTGTGATTTGTGCTTGTTGCAGCTTTATGGCCCAATAAGAAATGCTTCATTTGCTGTCACGTCAGTAAATGTTGGACTCTTGATAGTTCCATTAGTCGACTAATTTGGTAGTCAGAAGCATGAGTCCTGCTGATGCTGATGACTGAATCCTTTATTGTATCATCAATATCAGGTTTTTCACATAGTGACACTCAGGGTATAAAAATCACATTGTAATTGCAATCTGCTGTTTATTATGAAAAAATATGATGAATGAATAACTTGTATTTGAGTTCTCTGTCTTTATATTTGGGTGCTTGAAACATGTTAGTAAGTTGCCCACATGGTTACTTTAATTAAAAAAAAAAAAAAAAAAAAAGGTATTAAAACTTTTCCGTTACTTCATCAGGTTTCTGAAGAGGGAACCTCAGAAGCCTGAATCCCTGTCACAGGTGGCTGCAGTCGTCACAGATCGGATTCGTGTGCCGTGGCTGTGGGGTGGAGCTCGCAAGGTGGACCTGTCCATCATTCCTCCTCTTCTTCTCCTTCCTGCCCTGCTGCACCTTGCTGCTCTCCACTTCCTGATCGGGATGGTGGTTCTGACAGCTCTGCCGGGCTTAGTGCTGTGGTACTACTATTTCACCCACCGTAAGAAAGGACGGACCCTCTTCTTCCTCAGCCTGGCCCTTTTCTCCTTGGCGTACATGTACTACTTGTTCATCACTGAGGTGTTTCCACGTGGGGATGTTGGACTGCTTCAGCTAGCGCTGGTAAGCGTCGGGGTCGTCCTCACCCTGCTGGCTCTTTTCCACACCAAGAGAGATCCGGGCATCCTGCGCCCGGACGAAGAGTCCGTTCACAGCAAGGTGGCGTATTACAGCTCCCCCACGGGCAGAAACCCTTCCCTCAGTGGTGGGAGGCAGGATGTGATGATGACTGTAGCCAACCGGGCTGGGGTGTCGGAGCAAGTGGAGGAGGAAATGAAGGAAAGCAACCGAAAGAACTGGTGTCAGGCGTGCAGGGTGGTGCGGCCCCCCAGGGCGGGGCATTGTCGCATCTGTGGTGTCTGCGTGCTGCGTCTCGACCACCACTGTGTCTGGTGGGTTCCATTCAAATTCCTCTCACTCGACCTGCCTGTCATCACTGCTTTCTTCTCCTTCAAACACTGAAGTTGTCTTGTTTGTGACCTGC
The DNA here is from genome assembly GCF_036321145.2 of Pelmatolapia mariae. Classification (NCBI taxonomy): domain Eukaryota; kingdom Metazoa; phylum Chordata; class Actinopteri; order Cichliformes; family Cichlidae; genus Pelmatolapia; species Pelmatolapia mariae. The sequence continues at coordinate 19,610,844 of NC_086235.1, read as the reverse complement.
TTCTTTTCTGCACAAAGACTACGCAGATCTAAAATAACACCTTTAATTTATAAGAGTTAAGTTACTCTGTCTTTGCAGGTAATGAGCTCAGAGAGAATGAATATCTTTGTCCTCTTGTGTCTAGCTCACCATATTTTTTTCTATGTTGTGTTAACGTCACAATTTCCTTGCTGCCATCCTTCTATACCATGCACGTTCCTGCATGTTTGTGTGTAGTGTAGTGTAACCCTGGAGTCTCAGTACAATGTTTTGTCTGCTTGTGTGTGTACTCGTGCGTTTGTGCGTCCCCTCCTGTCTGTGTCGGGGCAGGATAAACAGCTGTGTGGGGCAGGCCAATCACCGCAGCTTTCTGCTCACGCTCGTCCTCTTCCTGTTGACGTCCCTGTACGGAATCAGCCTGGTGCTGCAGAGTGTGTGTCCACGGCAAAATCTCCTCTTCGCCTTACTCTACTGTCCAGGAGTCTACAACCAGTACAGGTAGTGGAAAAAGACATACAGTCCTGTGAAAAACTAAGTATACCCCATTAATAAAGAGCTTGTAGAACCACCATCAGCAGAACTTTGAAGTGGTATTTTCTGTTTGGCTTTATCATGTTGCTGTGAAGGAATTTTGGCACATTCTTCTTTACCGCATTACTTCAGTTCATTGAGGTTTGCAGGAATTAATTAATGCAGAGCTCTGTGAAGGTCCCACCACAGCATTTCAATCAGTTTGAGGTCTGGACTTTGACTGGGTCATTGCAACACCTTTATTCTTTTATTTTTCAACTATTCTGTTGTAGATTTGTTGCAGTGTTTCGGATCATCATCCTGTTGCATGACCCAGTTTCAACCAAGCTTTAGCTGCCAGACAGATGGCTTCACATTTGTCTCTAGAATACTTTGGTACACAGAGGACTTCACGGTCAAATCAGTGACTGCAACATGTCCAGTTCCTGTGGCCACAAAACAAGCCCAAATCATTTTCCCTCCACCACTGCACTTTATAGTTAGCATAAGGTTTTTGTGCTGATATGATGTGTTTTGTTATCCTGTGCATTATGGTCAAACATCTCCACCGAGCCGGGATACATGGGCATTACATCAGGAAGGACATCTGGTGTCAAATCTGTGCCAAGTTGTAACTTTCAGATTCATTCACTGTTTTAAATAAGGGAGCAGCCTTAAATGACTATGCATGTATGTGTGTATTGATTGGAAACTGTAAAGATTTCCAATTTTTATGCATAGCTAATTGAATTCTGGCACTAGCATCAGGGCTGTAACGGTTCTGAAACAGAGACCAAATCCAGAATGAAAACAAGGCATTGCCCCACAGACATCAGGAAACACTGGTGACAAATGGAAGGATAACGCCACTACCATAAGCCACTATATACTGCTATACTAGCTTATGGTGGTGGCATTATCTTTGGCGTCAGCTTTATCGTGAAATACACAGTTTAATTCAACTTTTTTGTTTTTTTGCAGAGAAGACTTGGTGTTGCTGTAAAAAAACATTTGTGTAAATACAGGTTTATAATCAGCTCAGTAAGGTTTGTATATAATGACATGTTCAGTGACCATGTGGACCTGTGGTGGTTAATGCTGAGACCTAAAATATGGAAGTGAACTAAAAATGAATGAGAAGAAGTGTTTGAGTTTACTTTTAGTTCATTATTTCATCACAGGTGATCATACATGTAATTTATTTCCTCATTCACCTTCTCATTGATCTCCAGTATGTTGTCCATTTTTCAATATGATGGAATTACTCTGTTATGGCGTTATTGGGATGTCGTAAAAAGTGTGTTGTACAGCTCTCATATGATCTATTACTCGATATGGTTTGACCTTGTGTCCTAACAATGAATGTCAAGGTCAAATGCTTAGCAACCCTAGGTACCCAAACAAATGGAACAGATTATATACTCTGTACTAGTGTATATATACTAGAATAAGCATTTACTGGTATAAAAAAGTAAATAAATCAGGCTCTAGAGGCAGGTTTCCTTAAAATGTAATGTAATCAATATATGTATTCACAGTGCCTTATTAATTAAAATTAGGAGCCTCTGTATTGTTGCCCTGTGAACAAAATTAAACATCTTAACTGCACAGCGTCAGTACTTGTGCTTAAATAAACACTCACAGCTGAGATAGAGTCCACAGAAAATAGGGTTGACAGCCTTTTTCGCAGCAATTAAGATCCTCACTGACCCACTGCACAGCCATTTAATATTTTTCCCAGAACTACCAGAAGTAAGTGAGGACCTTCCATGAGCATATTGAGTGTCTGGCTTTTTTCGCTCTACTGAATTACTTTCAAGAGTACCTTGGAGCAGTGCCCATTAAGCTGTTGGAGAAAGATTCACAGTTTTTGCTCAGAGCAACGAGCATGCATGTGAAGTAGTTCAAATGACTAGTACTGGCACTGCTACTGAACTCACAGAGTTAAAAACAGGCAAACTGTGAATGAGTATCATGCCCTCGATATGTAAAAATACTGGTTCTTTTAACTGTGATGTTTCCGTTTACACCCTTTTAAACTGGTTACACTAAATATTTTATCTTTGAAAGTGGCTGAGCATGAAAATAAAACCCTTGCGCTGGTAAAAAAGAAAAAAATTGACTACCTCCGTCCTTGTCTGTGTTCCAGCACTGCTCTTTGCTTCACCTGTGCGTGGTACAGCAGCATCGTGACGGGCGGGCTGCTTCACCTGCTGGCGATACAGCTCATCAACGTCAGCTACAACGTGACCGAGCGCGAAGCCCGCATCGCCCTGCGAGAGAAAACCGCTCGCAGTGCCTACTGGGGACTCGTCGTGGACACTGGCGCCTATTCCCGAGGTTTCCGTGGCAACTGGTCTGAGTTCATGAGCATGGGAGACAAAGTGATTCCCTCCTCTCCCACTGACTTGGTGTGAGAGACTTGTGATGCAATGCTGTTTAAAGTTTGGGAATTGTGGCTGCTGGTGTGTTAGTGTCCACTGGATGGCAGCATGACTCCTTTTAACTGATTGGACGTGCTGCTGGCAGCAAACCTCAGAGCTGCTACGTTTTTAACGTGCAACATATGGAGTTGCACTGACTTTGACACTTAGTAATAACAACTACTCACGCCCATAAGATGCACATACTGCCATAAATGTGAAGGACATGCAGGATCTCCTCTATGCAGCTGGTCATATACGTCACCTCTGCCAAACAAATATTACTAGTCCTTCACGCTGGATGTCTTCCTTGACTTGAAGGCTGACCTTATGTCTCCCCTCCTTCATAGTGCCTTGATGCGAGACAATAACTCCAATCTGCTGATCCTGGTGGGGACATTTTGTCTGAACACAGCACAAGATGATGCCTCTGAGTGCACAGATAGGATATTCAAAGAGGCTCTCTAGGGCTCACTATAACCTTTTCATCATTCACAAACAGACTGCACTTGACCTTACTCGGCCTTGTGAAACGAATTCATGGATATTTATCACAACTAATTGAAACATTTTGGCACAGGCCAGATAGGCCAGCTAATTTGAAGTTCCACAGCAGCTGATTGCTTAGTTATTACCACACGGTTACTTTGACTCTTTTAATCTGTTTCAAAACTGACTCAGAAATGGAACAACTCTTAGATAAATGGAAAACGCAAATGAATCAATATGTTTTGGCATCAGTTAGAAATGAGTTTTTCACTGCTTTTCACTGTGCCTGCTTCTGGTTCTCACAGGCATTAAAGGTTGTTTTTTTTTTTTTTTTGGTTTTTGTATTCCAATAATTGCTCTGGTCGATTTATGTGTTTCTGTGAAAATATTTTTTTAAATAAATGTAAGATGTGTGCAGTGTGTCAGCTTCCAGAGTGATGCTGAGATGTTTGCGTGTCGCCTGCATCAGTATGCAGTACGTTGCCCATTCTGTCGGTCTTCCCAGAGGCGTTACAGTGGATGGGAGCAGAAATCCGGGAGAACCTCAGTCACTTTGCGGCACAGCTTCTCCCTCCGCTCGTCCTTCTCTCTTTCCTTGCGCAGCAAACATGGAAGTTGCCTCCAGGCCAGGAAACATTGCCGCAGCACTCGTCTGATATGCAGGCAGATGGAGGGACAGACGGGAACAGGGCAAGTGAGCAATAACAAACTGGATTAAAGGGACCTCTAGGATGACAACGGCTAATAGGTTCTCACATGTAACTCTGGGGCTTGTTGATAGTGGCAGCAAGGCAGCTGGTGGGAATTCATTTTCAGCCTGTGGCCATTTAGCGGACTTCACCTAACAAGCTGAAGTTTATAAACATTCTCAACTTGTGGCAATGACAGATCATTAAATCCTACAAATGCTGCTTTAAAAAAAGCCCTCTTTTGGACCACAATGCAGATTTGTGCATTGTAACAAAATTATTAATATTATTGACTCATGGTGTCATTTTTAATATCAGTTCAATTCAATTTTATTTATACAGCACCAAATCACAACAACAGTCACCTCAAAGCGCTTTATATTGTAAGGTAGACCCTACGATAATACATGTAGAGAAAAACCCAACAATCATATGTCTTCCTATGAGCAAGCACTTTGGCGACAGTGGGAAGGAAAAACTCCCTTTTAACAGGAAGAAATCTCCAGCAGAACCAGGCTCAGGGAGGGCCAGCCATTTGCCGTGACTGGTTGGGTTGAGAAGAGGAAGGATGGATGTTGTGGCGGACTGTTGTACCTTGTAATTAGTGGAAGCTGTGATGCTAAACTAAGGACAAATCTGAACAAACCAGCAATGAGAATGTTTAGAATCTGAAAAATTAGCATGTATGTCACACCAACTAACGGGACCCCAGATTTGTACCCTGCTGGTTTCTTTCTGCTTGGTAATAGTGCGAGTATATCATAATTAAAATAGTTAGAAAAAGAAGAATCTAAGCAGTATCTTGTCTGTGTAAATTCTGGCTTGCTACTTTAACAGATTTATGGCATGAACAGCAGCATGTTAGCATGCTGACTCTAGCATTTAGGGAGACCATACAAGCACAGATGGTTTTATATAAGACCGCTATATCACAATTACCCCCCAGATTTATTGACTTTTGGGTATCTGGAAAGGCTATTATTGCAGAAACGTGGTCTGTTTAGGAGCGCTACACACTGAGCTACAAAAGCATCCCAACAGACTCCATTAATCATGATATGAAAAGACATTTGCAGCTAACAGCAGATATGAGGTAGTGCACCGGAGTCAAGGAGATGGTGGTATAAATTTTCTGTCTAATGCAGAGGAAGTTACACTGGAAAAGGAAGATGGAAAAAAAAGGTGCACTTCATATTTCATATTGGTGAATATCCAGAAGCTGCTTCTGCAATGTGTATTATAGAGTTACCATCTACACAACTTCCTAGTAAATCTATTTTTTCGGGGCTACTTGAGGTCTTGAGAGTCTCTTATTGAAAATGCCTAGAGGTCAAATGAATGTTTATATCTTCAAAGGCTTGCAGGCCCTGTCCTTTCTCTAAGAGCTGCAAAGACTGTTCTGATTCAGCAGTTTAACTTGTAATTAAAGTTCTTTCAAGTTGTTAAATATAATAACACCCTCTTGGCTGGTTATATTACTGTGAACATATGGCAAAGTCAGGGGTAGCAGACCTGTCATTATGCTCCAGAGCCAGCTCCTGATGCTCCCACTCCACCAGCCTCTCCTGAGTCACGTGGTCCAGCAGCGCCAGCAGAAACCTCCTCAGAGTGCGTGTGCGATAGAAGCGCTCGGCTCGCTCTTCCTGAATTATCTGTATGTCTCTCAGCTGGAATGAACAACACTTGCTTACAAATAGGAATACAGTGAAAGTGAACAAAAATTATAAGATGAGATGCACAGTGCTGTGAAAAAGTATTTTTCCTTTTCTCGATTTCTTACTTTTTTTGGTATTCATCACACTTACATGTTTCAGATTATCAAACATCATCTTGATGCCTTGTGAAAAGGTTATTTTCCCATAAACCTAATAACTGATTGTGCCACCTTTAGCAGCCACGTTGAAGGCTGAACAGCCTGTTTAAGGTCACGCCAAAGCATCGCAGTCTGATTTGAGGCCAGAGTGTGATTAAGCCGCCCCAACAGCTTCATTTGTATTTCTTTTTTAGCCATTCAGAGGTGGACTTGCTGGTGTGTTTTGGATCATTGTCCTGCTGAATAACCTAAGTGCTCTTGAGCTTCAGGACAGAAAGTGATGGCCATAAATTCTCCTTCACGATTTTCAGGTAGAGAGCAGAATTCATGGTTCTATCAATTACGGCAAATCGCCCATGTCCTGAAGTATTAAAGCAGCCTCGACACTGTTGGTATGGTGTTGGTGTTCTTTTTATGAAGTGCTGTATTAGTTTTTATTACTTTTTTGGGGGAAGCAAGAAGGTCCTGATTTCAATTCCACCATCAGGGTCTTTCTGTGTGGAGTCGGCATGTTCTCCCCGAGTTTGCGTGGGTTCTCTCCAGGTACTCCGGCTTCCTCCCACAGTCCAAAGACATGCAGTTAGTGGGATTAGGTTAAGTGGTAACTATAAATTGCCCATAGGTGTGAATCTGAGTGTGAATGGCTGTCTGCTTCTATGTGTTAGCCCTGTGAAAGACTGCTGACCTGTCCAGGGGGAGTCTACTTGACTTTGCCAGACAGGTTCTGTTTTGGTGATTTCTTGATTGAATAGGTCAGGTAATTAGACAACTGAATTAGGAAATTGAACTCAGCTTCCAAAAATTGCTCTTAATCACAGTTAATTCATGATTTAACAAGAAGGGCAATTATTTTTTTCCACATAGGGCCAGGTATTTAAAAAATGCATTTAGTATTTAATCAGTTATCTTTGTCTAATGTTAATTCTTTTTGACCTGAAACATGTAAGTGTGAAAAATATTTTTTTAAAAACCACTAAGAAATCAGGATATAAAAGATGGTTGAAAAACTAAAGGAAAATCTAATATAAGCGTTGGTTGTCTCCTTATTTGATGTTTTTCTGGTAGTGTGGGTGGTGACTGGGGATCTGGTGACTCAGAAGGTCACAGCAGATGATTTCTATTATTTTCATACTCATCAAGCTGATCAGTGACCCATATCGCCCTGTGAATGGTTTATTATCAACAGGGAGAGAGAAGTCACATGAACACAGGAATGTCTCGTGGTAGGAAAGAACTTTGTATTGATTTGCATTGATCCTTCTCGTGTACCCAAGTCATGCCAGCAAACACAGACAGCAAAACAGAGGCACAGGGCTGGATTCTTTCCTTTAACCTGTCACTCATAAAGACTGGAAAAATGAAAATATGACTGAGCAGGTAGAAGAGGAGATTAGGAAAAAGGTATTTCTTTTAGTCAGCCCCGGATGCCGTCTGTATGTGTGCAGGTGTATACGCACCCTTTTCCAGCAGGTTAAGCTCCTCCGAAGCAAAAAGTGCTGGTGCAGTTGGTCAGCACAAGCTTCTTTGTCAGACACAGACTCTCTTGCTGATTGCTGCCAGCCTAATGTGCACCGCCTCAGGAGGACGAAATTGTGATGACGCTCGGCCAGCTGGCAGGGAATGAAAAAGAGGGGGAAAAAAGCACCAGGGTGCACTCGTGAATCTAAACTCAATCATATGTGCCAGGTAGAAAAGCCATGTACTCGCATCCAAACAAAGAGGTTTTATAACGAGCTCTGAAACATGAATACAAAAGATTTTCTGCATTCATTTGTTAAGCTTTGCTAAGACAGGAACATTTGGAGGATGAAATAGTGATGATGTCGAGGGAGTGCTGCTAGAAAGCTTTTGTTTGGACGTATTCCTTCTGCACTTTCACGTCCAAAGTGTGTCGTAGATTTGCCTTTGGCTCGGTTTTTGAGTTACAATAATTTATTTTTTTTAAAAACCAGAGCAGTTTGTGTATTGCTCACAATTGTCAGTTATTGTGTACATTGCTCACAATTGCCACGTTAATACAATGGTGTTAAAGTGGGTTTGCTGTGGAGGTGCAGTAAGTGGTTTAATTGTACATTTATTATTAATCATTAACTTAGAAGTGCTTTACAGCTAGGGAAAATATAGCACCGATGCTATTATATATTATTAAGTGAATCAATGCACAAAGGAAATTTTATCACCGAGGAGAATAAATACAGAATGAATGCATAAATACAATCGCGGAAAAGTCAAAAGGTTTAGCAGACTGCAGTTGCTGTTGCACTGCTGCTTTCTAGATAGCAGATGCACGTACTGCTTGTGCTCTTTTTCACTTTGTTTCCAGCCAGGTGGGCCTTTTATTATGCAAATCCATGCTGCATGTACTTGGACATTCTTGGGTTTTTTTGAGCAGTATTTACTTTTGAAGGTCAAAATGTCTCCCTTCTGGGCTTTGTAATTCAGTGATAATGGGGAGGCTGGAGCTCCTTGCAGAGTTTTCTCCTCAAATAAATGTTTTTAGTTTTATCCTCACAGCCAGAAATACAATAGTACTTGCTGGCTCCCTGTGTCGCTGTAGACTGACAGCTGAAATGGACAGGACAGGTGATTTACCTCCACACTGGCTTGTCTGAGCTGAATGAGGCGTTTCCATGGTGCCAGGCCTCGCCGCAGCAACAACGTTCTGCAGTGGTGTTGGCGGGCCAGTGCCATCAGCTCCCGTTGCCTTTTCAGTTGTCTCTGTTTCTCCTCTTCTCTCTGTGCAGAAACACAAAGCGAGATTATTTTTAATATTCTGCAGGGAGTCACATGAGAGAACCGCTTCTTGTACTCAGACCCACGAAGTTCAGCTTTTTTGCGAACATCCATAAAATATGAAGTACACCTCACCTCTCTTTCCAGCCTTTTCTCCTCCCGACGTCTTTCTGCTGCTTTGCGTTTCTCCTCCTCCTCCTCCCTCAGCCTGAGCTCTTCAGCGGCTTTCATCTGAGCCTGAAAGTTGTGTTTGCCATTAAATTTGGATGTGTAATTTTTAACGACAGCTGTTTTGGAGGTCCCAAAATAAAAATGGTAAGAGGTCTGCACTTTTTAACCTTAGCTGGGTTCTACTGCTTTACTATCGGTTTCTTATTCACCTATTCACACACACACTCCCGTCTTCACGTCTTTCCTGAGATCAGTTACAAACAATGAGGGGCAGGGAATCAAACCACCAACCCATGGGAAATCAGAGCCACCACTTGAACCACAGCTGCTGCAAACACCCCCCCAACACCCCCCCCCCCCCCCCCCCCCCCCCGCCCACGTTTCCCCAGAAAATGACCTCTCAGCTTACCAGCTTTTCTTCTTCTTTCTTCCTCTTGAGTTCCTCAATTTCCTTCCTTCGCTCTGCTCGCTGACGTGCTCGGGCCTCCATGGCTTCAGAGAGAGGGAGGGAAAGTGACAAGGTTTTCTTCTGTACAGTCCAGTGATTGGTCATGTACATGTTTCTTTCTTACACTTTTCATTCTGAACACGAACACATCGGCCCTTATGCCCACAAATGTAATCTGTTCACAAGTGTGACTCGGACTCACTTAATTTCCTGAATAAAAGAGCTACAGCAGTGCTTCACCACATCTTTGGGAGATGGAAATGAACTTTCTGTGCGTGTGTGAACGTGCAAGTTCCCCTGCCCAATGAGCTACTTTTAATACTGACCTGTGGTGAGTGGATGGGGGCATGTCTGCAGCGTGACAGCTTTGCTTGAAGGTGCACTCTGACTGTCAGGTTCTCCAGTCCCTCTCGGTGCCCTGCAACAGAAACAAAGGCCTGTCAGAAGTCTGTCTGATACTGTTCCTGGCAAATGTTACTCAGAAAGGTAATGACCAAAGGCAAACTTGACTGACATACATTAGATTGTCTGTAAATCTGTAAAAGAACTCCAATGTGCCGAGCTTTCTTCTGTTACTGTATACGCTGCTTGGAGAGTGTATTCCACCTGTAGCAGTCATAAACTTTTTCTTTCCTTTTACTCATTCTAAGGTTTAAACATTATCTGTTTCTTTTATCTTCTCCTCCATGATTTATATTAATAACAAAAGCTGTTATCGGGTAACAGATTGTACCGCAGTGCATCTTCATCTATATTATGGAAACCGTAATTATCTGTACCATAGTACCAAACTACACATATGAAATATTGGTTCCTTTTAACTTTACCTAATGAGGTGTTCACACAAATAAACCTTTCCACTTGTTCTGCCATTAGTCTGCGCCGAGGAAAGAGAAGTGAACAAACAGTGATTACTCATCTTGAGAGGTTTCAGAGCTGTTAGCAAATTCGGAGTGTGTGAAGTTAGTCTTACACAAGGCTGAGTGTGAAGCCAGGTTAAATATAGTATGTGAAACAATTTAGTAGACGGGATCAACCTAAACAGCACAGGCTCTAAATCTCTAAGCCTGAGGAACCAACCAAACATGGTTTAATTTCAACATCTGTAACACGAACATTTCCAAGTTTAAATAATGTACAGTGAAAGGTCATCCCTCCTTGGCTTCATCCAAACTGTACATGCAGGCTGTGACAAATCTCTCTCAGTGGGCTCCGTCCTTCTTCATGTGGACCTGTTCCACAGCTGATTCATGAGAAAGCACAGCAGTACATTTGTATACACATTTACAAGCTACGGGTGGGCATGGTGGTGCAGTGTGTCTTCATACCAAGCAGGTTTTGGCTTTGAACGTCCTGCTCAGCTTGGGCCTTTTTGTGTGGAGTTTGTAAGTTGTATGTTTGTATGGGATTTTTAAGCATGAACGGATTGTTCAATGACGGTCCAGCGTGTCACGATGCTCAGAATCTGCCTTTGCACGGCTCACAGCTTTCACTGCACCTGAGCCAAATGCCTTTTCCTGCAGGGGGTCTTCAGGAGGGGACACCAGTTTACCTGTTCATGAAGCGGTACTGCAGCTTATATACATCCAGTTTATCTGGGCTTTTTCCACCTTGCTTTGGGTTCCTAATCAGTTTAGCTTACTTGGTTGAGCAGGCAATCATAAGCTAGAAGGCTCAATCATGTGGCCCGCATTCGAGTCTCAACCAGGACTCTTTGTTGCGTGTCCTTCCCCCAATCTCTATCCTATTTTCATGTCTAGTCTTCACTGTTCTATCAAATAAAGGCCAAAAAAGCCCGCTCTCCCCCTCAAAATGGTTATACCCCTAGAAAAAACAGACCGGCGAATCACAAGGGCAAATAAATTCCTACACCACATTAAGGTCGAAAGAAGCCAGTGAGGTGGTTTGGGCAGTGACCAGGATCGTCTCCAGCACACCTCCACCTGATGCTTTTGTAGGGCACAACCAACAACAAGGACACCTTTTGTTAGACCCTGAATTCGCTGCAAAACTATATTTTTCAGCTGGCCTGAGAGTACCTCGGGCTTCACAAGGAATAAGCGAAACAGGAAATGTAAATCTGGAACTATAAATGAGCAGAAGTTATTAAGGATGGATGGATAGACGGACACTAAGCACACTCATTATTCAAGACTTTGCAAAAATTAGACTTTGCTTTAATTTGTTATGAAATTAGAAACATTTGGCATCAGCAGACTGGATAGACTAATAAAAGACAGAAACTAAAAGCATTTATTAATGACTTAATTATTTATAACTTAATGGCACAAACTGACAGCCCAGAAGTTGCTTTTTGGCTTATAGTGGACCTGCAGAACATTAGTTAATTATTTATCATTCAGTGAAAAAGCCAATAATTGCAGCTTTTAAATCCTTTATAAAAGGTGCCTTATGGCAGGGTGGACCATAAAAACTGCTTATGACACAGGGTTGGCTGTTTGGTGTCACAAACAAAGAAACACTCAGTTTAAATACGTATTACTTATAAAATGATTCACACTCATCTAGAGCTAACCGGTTTATGCGATATGCACTGAACATACCTCTGCACCTTGGTGTCAATATTGCGACTCTTTGGTCTCAAGCCTCCGAGCATTGTTGACTGGGTAACTTTTGCAGCTCTCTCCATTTCCAGCGTCAAGCCCCTCATGTTCTGCTCCTGCTTCAGCCGGGTAATTTGCTCTTGCTGCTCTTTCAGCAGCTTCCTCTGTTGTGCGATGATCTGCTTCTGGGCAGCATGTCTGTTTTCAAACCTGCTGCCTGGTGATACCGATACCGAACGGGCGCAGGCACCACCCTCCTCCTCCTCCTCCTCTCTCTGCCATGCCCTGCGGAGCTCAGCAGCTGTGGGTGCTGCATGGCGTCGGGTCACCTGCCACGGTTGAAAGGGCCGGGCTGCAGTAATCACAGGGTTCTTTTCCTGAGGTAGTGCCGAGGTTTCGGGGGTTAAAGTGTCAGAGCTGTAGCGATCTTCCTAAGGAGAATAGAAAAGAGAATGTGGGATTTTACATAGAAGCTAGGTTCACATAGAGCCTAAGGCGACAACACAGATGCAGTAAAAGTTTCTCTTGGTCTCTCAAGGCTGCTCAAACTTTACTAAGACTTTGTCCTCATAGAATTCTGATACATTAACAGAAAAAGTCTCATAGCAAAAATGGCTTCCACCATGAATTACTGCTCTGTTTCTTCATTGACCAAGTGTTTGAGCTTTTGGGATGTTTAGGGCTTTTCTTGTTTTGATTATCTTTGCATTATAGTTCTTTATTCTCTATTGTTGATATTTGTCTTTCTTTATTTCAGTGTTTACGCGTTTGGCTTATTTCCTTACCCTTACGGGTTGCTTTCGTTTTATTTTGTGCCGTTAGTCCTGTGCTCCTGCACTAAAGGTCTTCGGGTTCATCCGGGGTTTAGCTCCATAGCCTTCTTTTTATGTTCAACATTCCTGGTGTTTATTATGATTCTGATTCTGTGCCTTTAGTCCCCTTTTGTGTTTCTATTCTGTCCCTCCAGTGTTCTCAGTGTTTCTCTCTTTGTCAAGTTCACATGTCTTAGCTATGGTCTCTGTGTTTGTTGCTTCCTGTTTTATTTTGATAATCCCTGATTTCATGTGTGTTATGTTTAGTTTTGCTCGTCTTGTCCATGTCTCATTAGTTAGATTCTGTTCAGGTCTGATCCCCGGGTCTCTCCACTCTGTACTAATTCCCTCCTGTGTATTTAAACTTTCAGTTTGCTTCTGCTCTTTGTTGCCTTTGTGTCCCTCCTCGTGTGTGTTTCCTGTGAAGAGTTATAGGTTTGGACCTTTACTCCTGATCTGTTTTCCTCATTATTTGCAAGTTCTTAACAATAAAGCTGCTTTGAAATTTACTTCTCATTTCCGAGCCCTGCATTTTGGGTCCAACTCCTGCCTCCCACACAGCCGACTGTGACAATTACATCACTTTCCTTTATAAGAGAGTCACGGTAGAGACAGATAGTAAACATGAGGAAACAAAACATCATGAAAACAACTCTCTGCTGTAAAGGTTAAACCAGCCAACGCATCTCATGTGTTTCTCCAGCATTTCTTCCATCTGGTCTCTGCCCTCCTGTTCATCATCCCTGCTCTCTAAAGAGTTGTAAATATTTCAGGAGGAAAACCTTCTTTGGCTGAAGGGCTGAGTAAAGGTCAGGTTATTTCATGCAAAGAGGAACGTTAAAAGGGAAATTTTTTCATTCAGTTAAGCTCCGAAACTCAGTAATTGCCTCTGTAATTAGGCTTTCAGCACCGCCTATCAAAGCTGATGTTTTAGTCATGATTTCACTCCCTGTAATATTTTTCAGATTGTGTTCAGTGGGAATCATTAATGAAGAGAGTCAGAGTTGCTGATGACATGAGGATTTGTGAGTCTCACCTTCTCTGTGGTCTGGTTCGGTGCCTCCGGTTGGGCCATTATTGGCCGATAAGCCAGACTTTCTGTGGCCTTGAGTTTGCCTCCTGATGCAGCACTGATTAGAGCAGCCATCTTTTGTTTGATTTCCTGCTGCCGGGCCAAAAGCTCACGTTGTTCCTTCTCCGTCCGACACCATAGCTGCCACTCATTCAGACATCGCCGTAGCAACCGCCTTCGGTCACTTTCAGCAGCCAGCTGGCATTGTCTGGAGGAGGATACGGATGTGATCATATTTTTTGCCCTCAATTACTGCTGGGTCACTGCACCCTGGATATAAGTGCTTCTCAGTCAATGAGTGACCTGTTGAGATACTCTCAATTAATAGTTTGATTTTAGATTTTGGTAGAAGGGGAGGGCATCAATGATACAATAAGAGCTACTTTAATGTTTACAATCTCTGGTTCTTGCCTGCTTTCGATTCGCAGTGCTTCCTCTGTTCTTGCCACCTCGCGCTGCTTTCGTTCTGCCCACACCACCGCTCGCCACGCCCGCCACGCTTTTAGCTGCCTCTTCCAGTCATAGAGAGCCTTGGCCTTACCCATACGTAGCCTTTGGTCAAGCACAACTGAATACCATCCAGAGAAATGCCTTTGCAGACACTAAACCATATACACAAATTCATGCAAAACATAAATTCACTTATATAATAGCAACAGTTGTGGTCAGAAGTTTATGAACACTCATCATGGGCATAAATATCATAGTAATTTTGGGCTTTTAATGATTTCCTTGAACTGTCCTCCTCCTTCAATATTCCATCCACTTTGTGTAATGTACTGGTGACACTGGCAGCAAAGCAGTCTTAGAGCATTACCCTACTGCCACCATGCTCGACAGCTGGTACAGTGTTGTTAGGTTTGTCATTGGGGCCAACCAGCCTAATCTTTGCCTTGTCTGATCATAAAAGGTTTCTCCAGGCCAAGACACTGGCATTCCAGCACTTTCCAGTTCAGGGCAGGCTTGAGACTTGGTGGTTCCTGAGTACACTAACCAATTTCCTCTCATTTGAGGGTGACAGTTTGGGTCTTATTTCAGAAACTGGGGACACATCTGAATAACTTGTACGTATGTACAACTGTATGAACTGATCTTGAAATCTGCAGTTGTTTAGAAATGGTTCCAAGTGACCTTTGCCAATTTATGTAAATATATTTTCTTCTTAGATTTTTCCTGAGTTACTTGGACTTTCTTGTTGTTTTGAGTATTGGCCTGTTCAGTGAGTGTTGTCAAACAAATCCTTTTTATTCTGTGAAAAAGAAACTACCAGTTGTAGTCAATTATTATCACTAATGGAAAGTTAATAGGCCTTGGTCTTGTCAAGTTTACCAATAAAAATGTCTGCTGTACAGTCAATCCACCAAGACCAGTTCAAAGAAATCAGTGAAAGCCCAATACTACCATGACATTCACTACCATGACATTCACTCCCATGACGAGTGTATGCAAACTTCTTAACAGAACTGTATCTACAGTTTTTACACAAACATAAGTAGCTTCCAGGTACCAACCTTAAGGCTGTTAATGTGAATCTTTCTTTGAATCATTTGTTCTTGATACAGTCGCTTAGCGTCCTCATGCTGTTGTTTAATGAGAGGTGTTGGAGCTGAATGGAGGTTTCTGGTTGTGATCTGCACTTCTGCTCTTCCTCTCTCTCTGTACATTAATATATAAAACACAATGGCAATTTTATTTATGTGGCACATTTCATTATACATAAACCTAATGTGCATAACACAGAAGATACAAACATAAAAACCTGTGTGGGTTTACAGTGCCTTAAGGCACCCAGTGTAAATGTAGGAAATGGTACTGGTATGCTAAATATCACATTATAGTTTGCATCCAAATATTATGTCCCATTTGACCTCTGACCTCAAGAAAGCACTGTCATGATAAAGAGAATGAGATACTGTAGTACCATTTTATGTAATAAGGTCAAATCTCATGTCCAAATCAATATCCAAATAAACATCCATGGTGCTGCCCTTATCTGATTTTGACTGCAATACAAACTTCTTAAGGTATATTTAAAAGAAACAAATAAAGCAAAATGAATATATACAAAATATAATACCATTCCTCTAAAAGTGCTTCATGTTGTTTATGAAATGGCCAGAAATAACTGAAAGATGCATGGACACCTGTCCAAGAAGATATCAGACTTAGTGCCTGTACATGGATTGATCACTTACTTACATGGATAGTTGCACACAAAAGGCCCAATCTGAGCCACACAGACCCAGACTACTAATCAACAACAACCTGTTCAATACTCAAACCTCTAAGTTCCATATAACCATTATTATATTTTCGGTTTCTGTACAAATACCTAATGATGTTGCTATTTCCATCCTCCATGTTTTATAGTAGCCAAACATTAGCCTTGCCAGCTAACATTAGACTGTTAGCACAATGATGCTAATTGGGATAAAATCTTCTGGTTTTTGTGGTACTTTTTCTTAGTTTCATATATTGTGTCATTTTGTAGTTCATAGAGAATGTGTGGTCTCTTTCTAAACACTTCACCTCCCATAATCCTTCAAGTCTCAGCTCTCTTGTTAATTCCTTAAATGGCTTTTTAGTTTGTCAGTATTATTAACTGTAGACAAAAAATCATTAATATGATTTAGTGACAGCGTCGCAGATATAAAGATTTCTGTTTATTTCCATGTTGTGACACTAGATAAATGCTGTCCACAAGGAATATTTAAAGTTATGACACATTTCCTGTGGTAAAGAAAGGCCTTACACTCATAGTGAGAGCATGATTTACAACGCATCCTTATCTTTGCTCACCAGACTGATATGGCTGATCACAGCTCTCCTTGTCAACAGGTTACCACTAATCCATTCTCTCCACCAGGAAGGAAGGTGGAGCAAGCCAGATCACAAACAATGTGATCTGCTAGGTGATAAATCGGCTTGTTGTAACCTTTTCCTACCTCTGTCGAACAGTCTGTTCCAGGCCTCTCCTCTCTTCCATCTGCCGCCTCAGCCTCACCATCTCCTGCTGAACCATCTCCTCCTGCCTGCGTTTCTCCTGCCTTTTCCTCATCTCCTCCTCTTGTTCCCTCTTCTTCGCCTCCTCTCTGGCAGCTCGTAGGACATCCCTCTCTCTCTGCTGCCTCTGTCTCTCAGCCTCCCGTTGGGCCCTGTTTTCTCGCACCTGCATTGGAATTCAGCAGCATTTTGTACAATTGCAAACACCACACGAACACACATCATTCCAGATGATTTGCTCAGCGGCATGCATCACAACAGCAACAACCAAACCTTCAGCATTCGCATCTCTTGACACGGACTACCTGTTGGTGTCGGGCTTCCATGGTAACAATCGGGTCTCTAAATCTTTTTCTGGTTTGATGAGCATCAAGTGCCAAATCCTCCATCATCCTGGAGTCCAACAGCTCCTGCTCCATGAGGTCTTGTAGGAAGCCTTTGACAGCTGACTGCTCTTCTTCCTCGACAAGGCAGTTATAGAGTTCTAAGTATTTTGGGAAAAGAAATATGACAACTGAAGTACTTGTAAAAGACTGTACTTCACATTATTGATGACCATTTTTCAACATTTCAAGCTTTAATATTGATTTTCTTCTATCTTGGAAACCAGTGCTTTTAATTCCTTGCACAATACTTGTAAGATATATGGTGTGATGCCCAAGTCAGGCAACATTTTGTCCAATGGTACTGTAATGCAGACTGAAATAGTACTGTGCAAAAGTCTTCAGCCACCTTTATATTTTCTTTATATTTTGCAGGAAATGTGAATTAATTTATTATAAAATGTGCAAACATACATGGAAATGCAGTATAAAAGGCAAAAACAGTTTGTACAATCCTAATGAACTGAATGCTTGAAAGTCGATATTTGGTACGAACACCTTGATTCGTCAACACAGCCTGAACTCTGTTAGGCAGTTTTCTTCTAATTTCTTAAAGTAGTGTTCAGGAATAGCTCTCCAGGTTTCTTAAAAGACATTCAAAGCTCTTCTTTAGATGCTGGCTACCTTTTCTTCTGTTCTCTGTCAAGATGATCTCACACTGCCTCAATAATGTTGAGATCCATGCTCTGGGGAGGCCAATCCATGACTGACAATGTTCCATTGTGTGTTTTTCTATCCAGGTAGGATTTCACTGCATTGGCTGTGTGTTTGAGATCATAATAAAAAATTATGCTGCCAGTCAGATGCATTCTAGATGGGGTTGCAATGGTGGAGCAAAATTTGATCCTATTTTTCTGAGGTCATAATTCCATCAATTTTTACAAGACCCCTAACACCACTGGTGAAATACAGCCCCAAATCATGACAGAGCATAAAACATGTTTAACACATAAATGTTGCACCTCTCTCCTGACCTCCTCCATATATTTTGATGATTTGAACCAAAATGTTCAAACTTGGAATCATCACTCCATCAAACCTGTTGCCACTGATTTTCAGTCCAGTTCTAGTGTACTTTGATATACCTTTATATACAAAAACATTGAGACCTGGAGAACTATTGGTGAAGGTCACTTTAAAAACTACAAGAAAGTATGGTTCTTTGGAAGCTTAATAATAAAAATAAATGAGCGGTGGCCTGAGGCCTTTGCACAGTACTGTATACTGATTGTTTTGAATACTCTTATAAAGCCTAGCAGTCAGAGGCCATTTGAAGCAATATAAAACCCACACTGAATTTTGAATGAGCCTTCCATAATCATGAGTAAATCTTCTAGAGGTCACTGTTTCTTTAAAGGTGTCCTGTACCGCCTCGTCCATCAGGGCCACTGGTCTAATGGAGAAGGTCTTAATAAATAATGAGTTTTGGGTTATCTCATCAGGTAATATTTTATACCATCAAAGTTGTTGTAGTTTAAAGCAGCAGGCACAGCACTAGCTGATGCAGCTGTGCCTGTCCTCTCAGCAGAGCACATCAGGTCATCTTCATCCTCCAACTCCAACTCCAGCCGCAGCTTATTACTAAGCCAGTCACCTAAAAGGGCCTGAGCTGCAACAAACAACAGGCCATATATCATCATCCCTCTTGCTGTACTCTATGTGGTTATATAGATAGCATTTCTACACAGACAGGTCTATTAATTTTTTTTAAAGGCACCTACCTTCACTGTAAGCCTCGTCATGATCTCTCAGCTGTTCAGTGCTTTGCAATGGTACAGCTAGGCTGCTGATTCCCGAATGAGGTTTTTTGTGGGAGAAGACTTCCGACACAGCAAACTCTGAGGCCATCTCCACTCGCTGAAGACAGGGAAAGGACACACACATGCAAAGCTGAAGTTAACAATTTCGTCACACAATTCCCAAACCCCCAAAGACATTCAACTCAATAATAAATAAAAAATATATTTAACTGAGCACACACATTTCTTACCTTCTTCCATTGATCAATATCACCTTTCTTTACGTGAATCTGAAAGAAAGATTAGTGTAAACTAATATTCTCTGTAAGAAACACCAAAGAGCTCTCACACACAAAAAAATGCTGGCCTCATGGTCACCTTTGAGTGCTTAAAATGCCTAGACAGGCTCAGAGACACCTTGAGCTGCGGTGGCAGTCTGCAAATTGGAGGCTGAGCCAAGGGCCTAAAGTCTGCGGATTATTTCACAGAAAAGCTTAGCCACTGCTTCAAATCAGCAGATTAGTTCAAAATCATTTCTCACACGTCACAAAAGTCTGTGCCATTGCTAGCTGCCTGCAAGCATGTGAGTATCAGAGATAGGGCCGGGTGACATTTCTGAACGGTCCCCTGACATGAGCCACGAGTTTATACACGGTAATAACACAGATGTGCCTTTTCTTCTTCTTCCTTCAAAGGGCATTTAGCCAAATTATTTCCCTCTCTCAGGGATATTACTGGGGAAAAGTTTGGAAGGTGAAAATAGACTAAAAAAACTTTTTTCCCATTTAGATAAGAGAAAGGGTTGAAATGAGCTCATCGGATTCATTTTCTGGAACAGTGAAGCCACAGTTTCATTCCCCTATGAAACTGTGGGGGGGAATGAAGTCCAACCAATCGTGACAGATGCAGCATAGCGTTCAGTTTAGCACAGTCTATGAATTTACACGAATCCAAAGACTAGACTTACCTTGTTTGCCGAGCCAACTCTTCTCCACCTAAACAGGTCAGGATTGTGACCTGGAAATGCCATCATCACCTGATACAGCACTGCACCTTAATATGATGTAATCCCAGTTATCACGTTGGTGTCTTTTCTTTACTAAAATCGTGCGCGAATCGCAACAGTCAACGTTTTTCAATTTCTATCGTCAAAATATGCTTAAACGTTATTAGAAAAAGTGCTCGAAAACCTAAAAGAGGTACGCATAGCTCTCGTCGAGTTACTGTTATGGTGGATTCTGGGTAATGGAGTAAATTGGCTTTCTGTTTTGGCTAACTGTTCCACAAATTAAGATTTTCGGGACTACGTTTCCCACAAGACTGTAGCTGGGGGTTCAGCGTCTTGGGTCACCATAGCAACTTTGTTAGGCTCCTTCAGTGAGAACTGAAATTCATTAAAAAAAAATAATGATAACAAACATGTATTAATAAAGTAGTTAACGTAGTTAAATACTTTGCTTCTAATTAAAGTCTTTCAACAATTTAATGTAAAATGTTTAATTATTAGAATGTTTAATTCTATTTTTAAAAATATAATTATAATTTAAAGAGCTTTTCCTACATGGAGTGCCACCTATAACGCCACAATTGTATGTTTTGAGAAGAAAAAAAAGGTTCTTGAGATAACCCGAACTTTTTTTTAAGCAGTACCTTCGCCGTTGATGACGACATATTCCTGCGACTTGTAGTTCCTGTCAGCCCATGAGGTTTTGTTGGTGAGCTGTTTGATTTTCAGCGTTTCTCACGTAAACAAGCATCCCTGTGAGTGTGTAGGTTTTATCCAAGTGTCGGACTTAGAGCGGTAAATATTCCAAATACACGTGAGTGGGAAGGCTAGCTAGCTACGTGGCTAAGTCAAAACCAGTAACACTCGTACTAGTTGTTGGAGGGAGTCCTTTTAGCGCTTCGACTGGAGTTTTTGCTATGGCTGGGAGCAGGATGCAACTGGAGCTGTCCCGTGTGGTTCAGGGAAGAAGTCGGCTGGGTGTCCTGAAGAGACTGGGCAGGACGGGGCAGCATTCACTGGAGATCCCGGGGTGTCTGCTGTACACACACTTTGGCACCGTTCCCCACCTCACTCAGGACACACTGCACACGCTGATCAGCCTCCCCTCTGTCACTCAGATCACTTTGTCCCACATGTAAGCTGTCCCATTATGGAAACGCACAGTGATCTCCTTTTATTTTTCAAATCTAACCCACATCTCAACCATTCTCCTTCTAGAGCTGAGCACCAGGAGGTGCTGGAGGAGTTTAAGGATGGATTCAGAAAATTTGCAGGTAAAAATTTACATTTTTCATAAATCCCTCTTTCTCTCTTTCCTTTCAGCATGTTTATCTTACAGAGAGTAATGAGAGCAGAAGAAGAAGAAGAGGACGACAGGAGTTCAAGCAAGACAGCATTGATTAGGCATAAATTATGATGACACCCAGAGCTTATCCAATGTATTCATATGTATTCAGCATTGATTAATAGGTAATCTATCATCATTTCTTTTTCTTTTTCTTTTTTTTTTTACCTAAATGGAGATTATGAAGTGTTGCAGAGGGGTTGACTGATTATCAGCTGTTCTGATTATTGGAGCTGATATTCAGACTTTTTTCATTTATCTCTATTATTATTGTTGTTTTTTTAGTAGATTTATGGCACGATAAATTAATTTAGCACATCTGACCAGTTACACATTTAACCACACAGAAGACTACTGTGCCACAGGTGGGTGTAGAGTAGTGGATTTGTGATTGGAGCAGCTCCAGGGTGGCATATTAGTATTATTACACGTTAACAAAAGAAAAAAAATCCATATAGAGAAGAGAGGTAATGATTAGCTTGAGGTCATGAACAGCCAGACATTCTCCTTCAGGATGTTTTGGTAGGCGGCAGAATTCCTGGTTCTATTTACCACAGCAAGTCTTCCAGGTCCTGAGGCAGCAAAGCAGCCCCAGACCATTACACTACCACCACCATATTTTACTGTTGGTACGATTTTTATTTTCTGAAATGCTGTTTTACTTTTACACCAGATTTAATGGGACACGCACCTTCCAAAAAGTTCAATTTTTTATCTCATCACTCCACAGAGTCATTTCCAAAAAGTCTTGGGTATCATCAAAATATTTTCCCTCAAAACTGAGACGAGCCTTTATCTTCCTTTTGCTTAGCAGTGGTTTTTGTCTTGGAACTCTGCCATGCAGGCCATTTTTGCCCAGTCTCTTTCTTATGGTGGAGTCATGAACACTGACCCTAACTGAGACAAGTGAGGCCTTCAGTTCTTTGCAAGTTGTTCAGGGATCTTTTGTGACATATTGGATGGGTCGTCACTGCACTCTTGAGTTAATTTTGGTTGGCCGGCCACTCCTGGGAAGCTTCACCACTGTTCCATGTTTTCAGCATTTGTGGATAATGTCTCGCACTGTGGTTTGCTGGAGTCCAACAGCTTTAGAAATGGCTTGATAACCTTTTCCAGACTGATAGATTGCAGTTAAAATTTGTTTTTTATTTGTTCCTGAGTTTTCTTGGATCATTGCATGATTTTGAGGATTTTTTTGCTTTACTCCACTTTCTCATACAGGTCCTATTTAAGTGATTTCTCGATTGAATATGGGTGTGGCTAGAGAAACTGGGGTTGATAATGCTTCCCCCTTCATAATAAACACATTCATTTAGACATGTGTGGATAAACGCAGTCTGAGCTCCTCTAGAAGTACAGTAATGAAAACAAACATGTGCAGCATTTTGGTGAATGTGCCATTCTTGCCAACCATATAAACCTTTAAAAAATGGCAACTGCATTTTTATTTTAATACATTGAAAATTATTAAGTTTCCCATTTAGGGAAGCTAAAATGCCAGAGTGGTGTGATGGGTAAGTGTAAATGAAGAAGCTGTGGATTTTAAAGCAAAAATGTGTTGCTGTGGACATGGCCTGTGCTTCACCCAGCCTCAGGCAGCCACTTTAAGAAAATTAGACATGTAACCACGGTATCATCGCTTGGAATAAACTATCATTGATTACTACTGCCTCTGCCTCTGAAGCCCCTGAAGGGAGAAGCAGTGATTGAATAGCCTTTGCTGCTATTAGACAGTTTTGTTTTCTCACCTTCTGATCCTCTGCAGCGGCTGGGTTTGCTGATAAGGACACAGCTCGTTCCTCTCTCAGTCGTCACATTAACATGTAGAGTCGAAGCGCCTCGCTCTGTCACCTGGCTTCACGCTCGACCCTCTTAACCCCTTTGCTGCTGTGTTCTCTGTGAGTGATGCAGTTATGTCTGGTTTCAGGTCTTCATGATACTGTGCTCTACTGCTCCCTTCACGACCCTGCCACGCCCAGCCCGACGGGTTACACCACCAACAAGGTGACATTGCTCATGCTGTGGTAAACTAAAGGCCCTGGTGACTTTACTGCTGGGTGTGATCACAGGTAAAATGGGTTTCTCATATATTTTTGCTTTGTTATTAGACGGTGTCAGTGTGGGGCAGCGGTGGGCGGATAGAACTAACGGTGGCCAAGTTCATGGCTCTTCAGAAGACCGTACAGCCAGACTGGTACCAGAGCATGTACGACGGAGAGACCTGGCAGAACAGCGCTTCTCGCAAACGGGTCAGAAAGTCGGTGGATCGGACTCTCGCTCATTTGGACGAGTGTTTGCTGGTGCACCAAAAATCAAAGGTACACACTGCACACACACTTTAGCAGCCGCTGAGCACGCTTGCATCTGCGAGTGAGTCATGCATCGCACAGACACTCAAGACAAAGATTGACGTTAGTGCAGTTGTGACAGGGGCTGCTGTGCATCTGTACTACAGCTGGAAGCTCAGTGAGATTAGGATGAATTCATTATCAGTGGGTATCTACACTATCAGCAGGTGTGTGATGGTGCAGCATCAAGCATGACTAATAGAATAGTCTGCTTTGCTTTCTTTTGATTGCAGTCAAAGAGTGGCTCATTCCATGAGAGGGTGGACTGAGTAAAAAGGATTAATATGAAGAGGTGTGGGGGAACTGTCGTGACTCGTGCATATGACATCTTTGCTCTTTTACGCCTCAGTGGATAATAGATTTAAAAAAAAAACACGTTCTCCTCTAGCCCTAGGACATATACAGCTTCCCTTGTACGAAGCAGGTTATTGTTTTTCTTCCTTTTGTGAATTAGTGGTTTTTCTCTATGCTTATATATGTTCTGTAAGTCTTTGCTAATTGCTTGTAAATTTATAAGCTGTTTCCTCACCTGAACGCAAACCAAATGTTCCTTGAGACAATAAACTGAGAGTTTGGAGTCACATTAAGCAGAGAGGACTGACAGCATTCTGCAGGTAATTCATGACATGGGTGCTACGGGGACTGTCTTACCTCCTTGTGACTTGCAGTCAAATTCGTGCCTTGAATGTACAAACTTGCAGGTGGGCTCTGGCAAGATTAAAGCCTTTAATTTATTTATTTTTGCAGCTGCAAATCTTGTCAAGGACCGTTTGTGCCCATGAAAATCTAGATTTTGATCTCCTCGCTCCTTCTTTCTTTTGTCATTTTGGAGTGTTTTGGCAGTTTCTAGTCCCCTCACTGTCTGTCATTTCTAGGAATTGGAGGGAGTGGAGGTGTTTGGTGTGGTGGAGGGAGGCGACATCCTGGAAGAGAGAGTACGCTCTGCCAAAGAGACCGCCAAGAGGCCCGTGGCAGGATTCTGCCTGGACGGCCTCCAGACGGGCTCCATGGACCAAACTCTGAGGACCCAGCTCGTCACTGCTATGATCAAGGAGCTGCCTGAGGACAAACCCAGGTTTGCCTTCTCGTGGCTACGTGACCTTTGTGAATTGATTACAGCTCAAACAATTTTTCCCATCATTTAATTGAAAAGCATTCACCGAACACAGTCAGGCAGGACCAAACAGAAAGAGCAATAGTGGGGCTAAACAAACGAGCGGTGCCCTCTCTGCTGCTGTTTTTCATTTTGTGCCACCAGGACAATTTATGCCACGCTGTGCATTTATCTAGCAGTTGGAGATCTGGCTTTTGAAGCTTTGTGTCTACACAAAATCTCACTGCAGGGCAACAACTAGTCATTATTTTCAGCATCAAAAATTGTTTTCATTACTACTGAAAAATGCACTCTGCTAAAGGCTTAAAAATGCCCATTACCACGGAATAGTCATGTTTACTCGGTCAAATATTTAATTTAGGATTTCCACTGGCAACAGTTTAATGTGCAGATTACTCAATTATTATCTGGTAAAAACATCAGAAAATAAAAATGTTAAAATGTCCGTTTCCAGCTGTTCCAGTCCAGGAGGATATATTCAGACGTCATGGCAACAGATATTTTGAACTTTCTGTTCATTTTTTCGAAAAAAATTGTTCTCATGAATTTTTTCCCTCATTTCTTTCATCTATTAATTTACCTGTTTGTTCAGCCATGATAAAACTAAATAGAAGAGTGGAAATGGACAACAACAACCGACTGTACTGATTTTATTTGTAAACGTCTCGAAGAGGCAATCCACGTTTTTGTCACAGTGGAACACATTAAGTCTTATTTAACTGACAGATCGATTAGCTGCTCATTCATTTCTGATAAATGTAGCAATTAATGTGTAAAGACGTTATAATTCAGAGGCTGAGAAGCCACATTTGATGTATTCTGCAAAATCAATTAATTGTCCTGCTTGATTAATTATAAGTGAAAACCCAGCAGCTATGCCTCGCCCCCACCCCCTCTACAATCTTCAAGCGCTCATTATCTCAGCTCGACCTTAAAGTTCTGGTGTCATTTAATTTTCATCCATTGCTCTGCTCTTTATTACATTTCTCTCATTCTTTGCTGAGAAAGATTTTTTTGGGTCACTTTTATAAGACAAAATGTGCAAATTCAAAAAGGAAAAAGTAGAAAAGTATTTTTGTAGGTTGGAAAATCCACGTCCACATTTCCTTTTATGATTCTAAGAGCATGATACACAGTCACTGCCACTTTATTAGGTACATCATTAATTTAATTAAAGGGGAAAAGGTTAAAAACTCATTAGCAGCTATTTTGATAAGGAGTTTATTGTTACCCTCAGTTGAATGTGAAGATTTGCTGCTAAAACGTACTGTTGGATAATTAATTTAGATCACTTTGGACAAATAATCATTTGTCTCAGACACATCCTTCCATGCAGCTTAAAACATGGCTTTTGACATATAGAATATTTATGCTGTTAAAGTATTATTCCACCTTTTAAAAGCTATTATTCAATCAGTAGAAACTGGCAGAATACAGTCCCTTTAGAGACTTCAGGGTTGCAGACTTTCTCTTAAAGGTGTTGGTTCTCCACACTGAATCATCCTTTAGGAGTTTACTCTCTGGAGATCATGTCACATGAGTCCACCTCTCTGGGAGGTGATGGAGGAGCTCTGCTAGTGGCTTAAAGAGTGGAGCTACACAGAGAGCTACTGTAATCAGAAATGAGAGATCTGTGATCAGGAGCTTCCCTAAGTTGGCTTGTTAACAGGCTCATCTGGAACACCATAGGGCAGCATCCCCGCTGGTTTTTTTGGCTGTTAGAGAAGCAGCTTCCTACCAGAAAGTGGAGAGGAGTCATTATCGAATGCTAAATTTGCCTTGACCTTGATGCCTGGAGGCAGAGAGTCAGGAGGAGCCCGGGAAATGGGGAAAGCACCAACGAGCCAACCAACACTCCAGAGAAGAAGCGTGCTGCTGGTGTTTGTGAAAGGCTTTTGTCTGCCAGTAATATGTTGTTGACATTTTGCATCAATGTTTCATTTATTGAGTGTTCAGGCTATTGATTTTTGGTGTCTGTGTGCGCGTTTGTGTTTGTGTGTGACTCTCAGACTCCTGCACGGTGTGGGACGACCTGACGAGGTGTTGGCGTGCGTCGAGGCTGGCGTGGACCTTTTTGAGAGTTGTTTCCCCTTCCTGGCGACGGAGCGAGGCTGCGCTCTCTCCTTCGGCTTTGACATTTCCACGGACCCAGAGCGCGCAGGTAGAGCGCCCCCTGCAGGTGTGGTGAAGAGCTGTGCTGAGGCGTAGTTAGCACTTTTAGACATCCTCACATTTATCAACTGAAGTTGTTTCATTACAGCCAGTAAAACTAAACTAAACTGAAGTGAAAAGAAAGTTCACTTCATTGGTAGTTTTTGTGCACACATATAAATCTATAAGCTCTTTATGTTTCATGCATTCAGCCCCTCAGGACCGAACTCCATGAATAAAACATCTTATTTTATTGTTAATAATTCCATAGTTTTGCCTTTCACTTGTATTCCAGCATCCACTTTGATGCTGTAACATATCAGGAGGTATAGATGAAGCTTGTTAATTTTCTGCTGCTTTAGCGTTTCTATTTAATGGACATCAAACTTTATTATAAATGCATTGTTTCATACTCTGCAGCTCCCACATTTTTCCTGAAAATAATTCTTTCTGGAGCTTATTAGCGAGCAACCGAAATAGTCATTCTGATATGCAGCATTTGAATCAGAGAGCGCAGAGATTTAATTTCATATTCAAAGGGCAAAAAGGAAATGAGGGGAGAAGGCTAAAATTTGGCAGCGTTTATTTTTGCAGTTCTGCTCTGGTTAAAAGCAAGTGACCTTTCGGTTAAAGCTGTCGTGCTCCAAGTGCGATGAAAGAAA
The DNA here is from genome assembly GCF_036321145.2 of Pelmatolapia mariae. Taxonomy (NCBI): domain Eukaryota; kingdom Metazoa; phylum Chordata; class Actinopteri; order Cichliformes; family Cichlidae; genus Pelmatolapia; species Pelmatolapia mariae. The sequence goes on along the minus strand of NC_086235.1, from coordinate 19,583,390 downwards.
TTACTCTCGAAAAGATGGAAAACGCTCACATTTCCCTTCCCCAGCTTGGAGTGTGTGCCTCGAGGAAACTGACCTGTCACTGTGTAATTTGTTTGGATATTCGGATTATAATGAACCCTGAATACACACGAGTGATAAACAGAATAGTGGATTAAAGAGGTATGACCAGAGCAGTGTGAAAAGATTAAAGGGATATAAATATAGTGGGATTTCATGTATGAAAAAGTATTAGTGTTAATTTTTTAGAAAGGGGAACAGACGCTACTTTGATGTCTTAAATGGCACAGAGTCTGAGTTAACTGATAAAACAGAAGTGATGATTAAATATGCTCTAGCAGATTTGTTAATTTCCATAGGAGGAGCTTTTGATGGTGAGTTAAAAAAAGCGTATGGAGTTAATGTTCTTGGTTCTTAAACAAACGGACGAAGGGCTTTCATCTCACAGCGATGCCGTTATCTAGTTTTAATTTGGTGAGAAACGAGGCTGACAGCTGCTGGGGACGGTTTTCACGTAATGAATAGAAATTAAGTGTTACGTGTGATCATTGACATCTGATGTGCGTATGATGGCTTTTAACTTATGCTTTTGTTTGTGTTTGTGTGTATTGTAGCACAAAATCACTTACAGGCAGAAATGCAGTTCATGGTGGGTGGAATGGTATCAAAGTTATAGCAGAAGAAGAAGTTGTATTAAACTCATCTGACAGAGGGAAGTTTGGGATCTGGTGCTATGCAGTGCCAGACAGCATTAATCGATTCTGCACATGGAGCATAATGGAGTTCAGTGAAGGTGTCAGACCCTTAGAGAAATTCTAATTCACCATTCAGCCAATTACAAAGCCCCGTGGGAGGTATGTCAACACCCTCACTTCCCAGTTAAGGTTCTTTTAGACGTGTCAGAGCATATGCTAATTCACCTGTTCCTCCCTTCTCACCCTCTTAAAGTATTCATCTGTCACACTGTCTTTCTCTATTTTTAGAAGTCCCTCCAATCTTTTTTTGTGTCCTGACTGCTATTTCTGCCACTTTAAGGCAGGGTAACTACTTATCTGAGACAAAGCTAAGGGGATTTTAGCGTATGAAAACGATCACGCCATAGAAATGTGTAATTTGAGGTAAAAACAGCTTGCACACTAACAAGTAGAAAACAGAGTGTGTCTGCTAATTGCAGCTAAATTTGTTTGGCTCTAAGCTGTTCCTTGTGAAAGCTAACTAGTGCAGCTTATCAGATTGGCGGTAATGACGTCGCTGCTGCCTCTGACTTATAGTGCTTAAACTAACTTCAGATCATATAAATTTAAATGTTTGTAAAGATGAACTTATTGACCTGGCTCATTAGTTCAAATAGATGAGAGTACACATTTTAGATGTGTTTTACACGCTGCCTTTAATTTGCTAAACGTCAAGTGTGAGATGCAGTTCTGAGTTTCCTCTCTTAGGGTTTTATGAAGGGCCTGTGACAATTATAGCCTTCGAACTCTACTCTGTTTCTTCTTAGATCCAGTTTGTGTTGTTGCTGCTTTTTTCCTTTGTGCAAAATTTAATCTCCAGTGAAAGTTACTTCTCGCTTCTTGATGTTTTATTAGCTTTGGTCAAGCTTCATTCCATCCAGTTTTATTCTGAAGCTTATCACCTCCCCTTTTAAGCTCCACACAGACACCATGATAATTTCCGTTTTCTGCTTTGTTTATGCACTTTGTTGCTCTCTGCATCACCTCTTTTGGGTTCCACTAAACCCATTATGCTCTTCTCTTACCGTTTCATCTCTGTCTTTAATAACAGACATTGCTATGGATCACTTTTTTTCTTCTTCTTCTCCAGCAAACCATCCAGTCTTCCTTGTATCTTTTGTCTGTTTCTGGCTAGAGATCTGGTCCTCCTTTAAACAACAGCCCTCTTATTAAAAACCGCTCTTCTTCAACAAGAGTTACCATTCAAAGCCTATGAAACTACAGTACTGTGCGGAAGTCATGAGCCGCCCCTCATTTTTTATGTTTTGTTTGGAAAATGTGAAATGGGTGGAAATATTTATTGAGACTTGAAATAAACTGAATGGATGGAAATGGATCATAAAGAGCACAACTGATAGTATTGCATTGTGAGTTTTCCTATCTACGTTTTCCAGATGGTATTCCATGGCGGATTTAAATCTGATGGTACTTTTCAGCGTTCATATTTCCAGCAATTTTGACAAGAGCCCCAACAGCAATGGTTGAAATAGAGCCGTAAACCTTGACAGAGCCTGAAACATGTTTCACAAATGAATGTAGACACTCAATATTGTCTCCTGAGCTCTTTTGAAGGAGACACCACACAGCATACTGAGATTTGAGGTTTCAGTTAATAGGTCTTTGGGAATCACTTCACTAATGCCCAAAGAAAAACCCTGAAAGACCCTCAGAAAGCCTCGAGAACTATTGCTAAAGACCATTTAAAAAATACAAGAAAGTCTGGGTCCTTGGAAGACTGAGTACTGTAGATTGTGCAGGTTGCCAATAAAGGTTTTGTTTTATGATTTGGTAATGGCTGTCTCAGTTAGCACTAGCTCTGCCTCTTCTACTCAAGTGTATGTTGGGTGTTTGTTGTTTATTAGCACCTACAAATAAATGCCTCAGTTTGTCTGTTAGTTCTGCTTCTCACTTTGCTATTGTTGATAATATCAGTATAGGCAATATTATGCATCTGGATGGCCAATATTGTGAAAAAAATTCCATATTAATGTTTGCAACCTGAGTCAGCTGTGTATTTAGCTTACACCCCCACCCCCCTTTGCATTAATGACTTCAATCACTCATGCTGCAGCCACAATTGGAGCCAATGCCATTTTCAGCAGTGACTGTGGATGTTATATTCAAATAGTGGGGAAAAAAGAGGATGTATAAGTGTTAGCTGCGGTGATACGTGTTTGATTATTGCTGTCATACTGCAATGGGACATGCCATTTGGCCAGGGATCTGTGCTGGGATTTATACGATGCATGCATGTTTTGGCAGTGCTGGAGTTGAACGAAGAGAAGGAGACAACAGGGGAGAGCCAGCAGAATGGCGATCTTAATCGTCATGATCAAACACAGATGACACCCTTTGAGATGAACCTCAAAGAGAAAAGGTTCGTAGCAGCTATTGTAATACCCCAGTGGGTTTTATAAGTAGCAGTGTTTGCAAGTTCTTTTCTTTCATGTGTTTGCTGAAGACCTAATTTACATTTATAATGCCTGTTCATGAATTCTACTTAAACTCAAACTGTGCTTGAACTTCTGCCCAGGTATCAGGACGACTTTAGGCCGCTGGTGGAGGGGTGTGGCTGTTACTGCTGTAAGAACCACCAGAGGGCGTACCTGCACCACCTGCTAGTGACCAATGAGCTGCTGGCTGGAGTTCTACTCATGATCCACAACACAGCCCACTATCACGGCTTCTTCGGGGCCTTAAGAGAAGCGTTGGCCACCGATAAACTGGATGTACTCAAGAAACGAGTACTTGGGGATGGAGGCCTGCAGACAGAAAGAAAAGAGTAAGATGGATGGAAGCCAATAGATGCGAGAGGGAATGAGCTGAGGGACTAAGGGGGAGAGATCTTCTTCAGTGGAGTGACATGGCCAGAGGCAATCATAAGTACTATCTTGTTCTGCGAAGTACGGTCACACGATGAACTGAACTGTCCTTGAGAATGACACACTCCATATGCTGCCATCTCTTTGCTTTAAAGAAGAAGATAAAAGGAGAAAGGAGCACACAGAAAACTTTTTGATGTTTGTGCCTTGGGTTTGTGTCCTGGTTTCACATCTGGAGGGCCACTCACTTAAGCTAGTCTATTGATCTGAGCAGAGGAGACTGCGTCAGGGTTCAGCGGCTGAGGGGAGAAAAGGCGCTTGATATGAGGTCAGAAGGAACCTGCATAAAACATACAGTGAGGATGGATGGTGGTGGACTATTGATGACGACTGAAACCTTAATGTGGTCTGATTGCAGGTCGGCAGATGACTAATGTCCTCTGAATTCAGTGACATAGAAGCACAGACCAGAGGGAGAACCAAACGAGTGTGATCAATTGTTACAGGGGAGACATTAATAAATGCCACCGTTTCTCCTGTTATACGTGAACAGGTCATGTGTAAAATATGATTCCAGGAAGGCTTTGTTTTTGTCATTTCATACCTTACTGATCAGTCCTAATCAAACATTTTCCTTTTGTTTACGTGCTTCATGAATATTTATAATGTTGCAGTTGGATACCTCCTCTCAAACGTGTGTAGATTGACTTCTTGTCGTTTTCAACCTCACTGCCTAACCAGCGTCTATGTTGAGATGATGCTTTGCATTAAAGAGGACTCCGGCGAGCTCTGGCTAGCTGGAGTTTTAGACTGACAGCTCCCCCCATTCGTGCTCCTGAGAGAGGATAAAGATCAGATAAAGATACGGGGCTCTGCTGCCTCTCCTGCCATGGTGGAGGGGGCTTTTTTTTCTTTTTTTTTTGTGAAGGTGAAGGGATGTAATTGACTGCCAGACCATGCACACGTCTGTTGGGGGGGGCAGACTTGCAGAGAGGAGACTGTGACAGATTTATGTAACAGTAATGAGGATTTTATTTACATTGTGGATTACCTTAACTGCATCCAGCGTTATGAACGAGTGGCCGAAGGATTTGCTGTCGTCAGTTGGTGGGCATAAATGCTAAAGGCCCAAAGACATAAAAGGGGCTGAAAAAAGATGAAAAGATGGGTGAAGGCTAAAACAAGCAATGACCTTCAGCCTAGGTTTATTTTGAGGCTTAATGGGATGGCAGCAGACAAACTATTGAAGAGAAGGTTGTAAAGTCAATTCCCCTGGTTAGTTGGTAAAAATAGGAAATGAATTAAATGGCTGTTGCCCTCATTTCCCTGGAAAACTGCTGTATAGATATTGATGTCTTGCATTAAAACAATCACAGTAGAAGGAAGCTAACAAAACAGCAGTTTACTTATGTAATGTGCATTTTTTTTCTCCCGCACAACAAATCAACCCTTGGTTAATACGCACTAATTACAGACCCAAGATTTCATCTGCACTAATTAAGCTCTATTGAGGCTGTTACCGTTGATTGTTGAGTGAATTTTCCTTTAATGAATCCAGACCCCAGCCGATCTTTCATTTTCTTGCCCTGGTTTATTTATTAAGCTTGTGACCTCCAGAAGTGGAACATAAGTGATTGCAGTAATGATAAGATGCAGCACAATAAATAGGAATATAAATAGGAGCGTAGCAGATGAGTATAAACATAACAGCTTGAATGTGTTAAGAGGAGAAAATGAAGGTGTAAAAGTGGGAACGGTTTGTGAATTTGGAGCATGTTTAATATCATTTACATTAACACGGGTTCACACAAGGCTGCACTCTGTCCTTCAGAATATGCATAAGAAATGAGTAATACAGTCCTTGTGAAAAGTGGAAGTGTTCATAGGGATTTTTTACAGTCCTGTGAATGAACTAAAGTACACCTCATGATTTAGTAGCTGGTAGAAGCACCGTTAGCAGTAATAACTTGAAGTAATTGTTTTCTGTTTGACTTTATCAGTTTCCCGCATCTTTGTGGAGGAATTTTAGCCCACTCTTTTTTTTCCCTTTTCTTTTTTTTCTTTTGCTTTTTACAACGTTGCTTCAGTTCATTGAGGTTTGCAGGCTTTTATTTACACACAGCTTTGTTCATTTCTCACCACAGCATTTCAGTCACGTTGAGGTATGGACCGCAGCACTTTTTATTCTTTTATTTTTAAGCCATTCTGTTGTAGATTCATGCTGTGTTTGGGATCATTGTCCTGTCCTATGACCCAGTTTCAGCCACAGTTTAGATGTCTGACCGACAGCCTCACACTGTATTATTTTGATATGCAGAGGAGTTAATGATCGAGTCTGCAAGGTGCCCGGGTTTTTTTTCCCAAACACAGTGGTCTGAATACTCCAGATCAGCAAACTGCCAAGAGGTGCTCACACTTGCTGATGATCAGTTAAGAAAATGATCTCAATTATTAACACCTGGCTGCTACTGACCCTCTTAATTCCTATAGAAGCAGTAAAGATGTGTATTAAAGTTGGTAATTCAGTTGCAATGGCTTGTTATTAACTACAGGATCCGCTGTATGATTCTGATTTTGTCTCTGCATGGACGAGCACCAGCAATCATCAGTGAACTTTTACATCCATACATCCCCAGCAGGTCTCTGGGGTCATGTGGTCAGGCTCTGCTGGCTGTGAGAACTTTTTGCATCAGCGTACCCCCCAGACTCTGGAGCTTTCTCCCTCTGAGCCTGAGATCTTCAATAAGCAGCTGAAAACTACTCGCCTTTTTACACTTGCTTTTGGGTAACTATTTGTTGTCGTGTTTTTTAAAAAATGCTATAAATTAAAGTTTTACTTTACTTACTGTGGGTCTCATGTAGTGGAAAATATGGTGCTGTATAGTCAAACACTGAGGGATGAGCATGTGTTTGTGCATGTTACTTTAAAGCGAGGTTTTGGTTTTCGCCAACTCTTGGGAAAGTTATCCGGCTGTTTAGATGCTAAATGCTGTGCCATGTTTATCAGCCACCCTGCTAGGTTAGCAGCAGAGTCAAAAGTGAAGAGAGAGACTATTAATGGTTTGTATAGTCTGGTGATAATTGGAAATTTATTACAGCTTATCTTAAATGTTGACTAGTGCTGTTTTAAACTGGCTACGCAAAGAAGCTGCATAACATAACAATCGCTTTAATTTGAAATTTGCACTTATCTAAATAGCCGTTATCTCAGTCGAATGCAGTTTAAACATTCGCTGTGGATATTTAGTTACATAAAGTAAGAGCCAAGATAATCTGACCACAATATAATCGATCTCGTACTGCACAGAAGTTAATTTCCTCCGAGGAGTTTTACAGAGCAGGGCTGATGGTAACGCTTATGCTCGTTCCCTGTGTGCCTCTTTCTCTGACATTGGGCACAGTTTCCATGTAAAAGAGCTCTGAATGACAGAGTCAGCAGGTGGTCCTCATAGCTCATTTCAACCAATTACACAGATGGAGAGAACCATTCAGGCTTGATCGCTACAAGTATCTTTCTTCCTCTCCGCTCTTCTGGACAAGGTTGCAGCGTGAGCCGGGCAGAGCATTTATCTCACACTTCACACGGCAGCTGGATTGTTATCTGCTGTCATGACAGCGCAACGTTAAAAAAAAAAGAAAGAAAAAGGAGTGAGCTCAGCTGCTCTTGCGAAACAACATGGCTTTATGACAAAGTCTCATAAAGCCAGCGGCGTGAGGTGTGGTGGGTGTTATTGTGGTTGAAATGATGGCCAGCAGAGGGGTTTATGTGTGGGGGATTGTGTTGTTAGAGTCTTTTCAGAAGGAAGACAGTGACTGCATTTGTCGCTTATAAAAACCAGTGTCCGCAATGAAATGGGAGCTTAAATCTTTGGTTTGAAAAAAGAGCTTTGGTTGTCTGAGCCATGGGTGGATTACTGAAAAAGCCCACTGGGCACATGCCCAGGAGCCACCTGAACCAGTTAAAAAGCTCTGAATATTTCCTGTAGGAAAGTCAAGCAACTTTCAAAGGGATGCAAAATGACTACAAAGAGACCGATAACACAACTACAAAGAGACACAAAATGACTACAGAGAGATGCAAAATAGGCACAAGGGGATTTAGAATGATTACAAAAAGACATTTTTTTCTGCTTGGCTTCTGTGTAAAGAGAGGTGGGTGGCCTACATTTCAGTGCCCAGGAGCCCGTTATCTCGATTTGTTCAGAGCTCCAGTTCGTTCTTCAAGAACAAGGCTGGTGATTTTCTCTATTTTCTTTATTAATACTTAAAACAACAAGCCTGTATTGTCTGACTCACTGTCCAAAACCTGATGTAGCTTAATAATCTTTTGCCAAAGAGCTCCAGTAATCTCTCTGTTTAATCATGTTACTAAACCACACTGTTGCAGTGGGTGGTATGAATTGTCATTACAGAAAACAAAGCCTAGCTCCACAGGCTAATAGCACAACTTTGCTGTAACAGCGTTAGACTCTGTTTTCTCTTCTGAGCATTTTTAGAAATAAGGTTAAATGAATCCATGTCCAGCACATTCTTCCTGATTAATTATTGATTAATGCTTATTGTCCAAAGTCAACAGATAGTCATCGAGCGACAGCCTCTTGGGCTGAAAAATTAGACCAGTGTAGAAGAGTTGAAAACTGCTGCTTGAATGGCCTCTAGAGGCTGGCTTGAAAAGTGAGTCAGTGCCCATGATTTCCATGTTAAAATATCTAGGTTTACAGCAGAGCTAAGTTTAGAGCCTTGCACAATAAAAAGGTTTTAATCTCTGTAGCTACTTATATCCTTCATGGCTAATAAACAAGTGAGCTCTGTAAACATTTATATTGTTTTCAGCCTTAATGTTGTGCATTTTTGTGGTCTCCTGCTGACAGCTAGGTCCTGAGACACGTGGCTAGCTCTGACCTCAGATAATTGGAGTCGTTGACCTTGGCCCTAGACCTCTCAGTCATGTTTGTGGTGTTGGTGCCTTTTGGAGCATTTCAAATGCAAGTATCCGACAAATAATACAGCTAACGGTTGTGTTGTTAGCTAAGTGCAACGCGGTACAAATTCAGTAATCACATTACAGTTACAGTTATGATGTTACTTGTGATATGCAAGTTCTTCAGCATTATGGCAGGATGGAACTAAAACAGCAAACATGCCCTTTTTCTTACTGCACGCGTGCAGGGATGAGGTGAATGGGGTTCATGCAAACATCTGCACAGACAGCATGCTAGTACAAAGCTAGCAAAAAGACATAGATAAGTATATGCTGACCCCAGCCCAGCAGCCAGAGCCTGGTCTTATGAAGTCATGTTTCTGCCAATAACAGGAGAAATCGTCTCTTTAAGATGATTTTCAATTTTGCTTTGTGTTTTCAGCTTTGTATTCAAACTTAAACACTAAAAAATAGATCATATTTGTGTTCCTGATTAGAACAGGGATTGAGACTGTAGACTGTTGTTTGGTCATCCTCTCCTCATCTCCAACCGGTTGCAGCCCCTACTTTGCCTTAGGTTTGTATTGTTAACTAGTAATTATGCCAGTAGAGTAACAAATTACTTTCACCAGAGAATAATTAAATAACGCTTTTAAAAAAGTAATGTATAATATATGGCATTCTTTGAATAACAACTGCACCCATATAGTCTATGGATGCAATTTGCCAACCAAGTTTAGCTAGCTTTGGGTGAAATATGTTCACTTTTGGCCATCAAGCTAAAATGAAGGCTTCAGACTGGGAGTAAACAAGTAAACAACAAGTGTTGTTGATGCCACTTTCACTATGTCCAACTGTTCCATGCCATCTATGATTTGAAATGATATAGATGCATAAAACACAGGCCTCTCGGTCTAAAAAGTGAAGGCAAAGCAGAAGTCCATCAACACTATGTTCCTTTAATGGCCAACCCCCCAAATAAAAACAAAACAACACCGAATAGAGGTCTATACATCCAGGATGATCTCAGTAAACACTTTGTGGCTGAGTTCATGGGCTCAGCCTTTAGTTTTGAAAACAAAGTGAAGTTCATTTTGTAAATTATAATCACTGTTAGTGTTGCTCCATAGCTAGCTACATGTGATTGCCATTGTCATTAGACTGTAAGCCTGTAGTGTTGTGGCTTTAGGCTTCACAGAGGGTTTTCATTAACAAACAGGTGATGTCACAGTGTATTCCATCTTTTATCTACAGTCTATGACCCCAGAGTCATTAGGATGTGATGTGTGAAACAAGTACAAGAGCTACTATCTAAAGGTTAATATAAGTCAATGCTATTATGATACTGAAGAACACTTGTTTAAAAAGAAACATGACAGCACATAGCAGTGGAGCTTTATGAGCTAAATATGAGATTTAACAAAAAAGCATTTATTATTATGACAAATTCAATATTGTTTTTTATGTTTTTTTTTTTTTTTAAGAATAAGAAAAAGTGACCAGGCTTATTGTTGAAATGGACACAGGCACAGTATCACCACAGTGGCAGCTTATCTTCTCGGTTTTCCTTCATTTCCCTCAATCAAAAACAATCAGGACACCGTGAACCGAGACAGACACGCCTTCATCGTCGCTTTTAACCCTCTTCTCCGTCCCCATGGTAACCCTTGACCAGGCGCAAGGAGCAGCCCTGCTCTTCACCCCTGTATTGCTATAAGGGATTGCTCATCAAACAGGGAGCCAAATTCTTTACCTGCTCCCTGAGGTATTTCAGGATTAGTTTACACACAAGTCATCAGCCAGCATGTTCTAAATTAACCAGGACCTTCTCCTGCTGTCGGATGCCCCGAGTGAATATTTTATCAGGGCTACAACTCTACACATCATAATGTATAAGTGTAGGTTAAAGTGTTAGGCTGAAGCATTGAAAGAAGGTCGTAACACATTATTGCTCCAGACTTATTGCTTTAGTCACCTCATGACTGTCTGTCCTGATGCCTTGTGTAAATTTAATGGGATGTGATACAAAAGAAAGGCTAGCTCTCGTTTTGTAGAAGTGTGGAATCTGTTTTCTGTCTGCTTGTATCTGAAAATGGTTTATGTCCAGCTTGTTACCACACATGCAGCACTGCACTGTTTGGCGGATATTGCAATACTTTGCAGGCCTGACTGCATATCACGCTTCATTATTAGGATTTTTACACTGTATAAATCTTCTGTATTTTCTTGTCCACAGGAATTGTTTTGGCACCATTCCTACTACCAAGACACAAATAAGTGTATTTCTATTGTTGTAAACCCCAGATTAGGACTGGGTATCGTCACTGTTTTTTATAATCAATTTGATTCTGATTCACAAGGTCCCGATTCAATTCGATTCAGTTTTGACTCAGACAGTCAGAAATATTATAATTCTGATCATTTATCAGTACTGACACTTGTGAGACTTCATCAGAGGAGTAAGCATCACAGCAGATGCCTTTGTGTGAATGTAACTGAGGGTAAAACACAGAGAAACGTGAAGGAGATTTTCCTGACCTGGCTTTTTATAGCCCCCTTAAAAATATTCTGCAGCAGATCAAGCTAAAATGGATTTGAATAGGAAACTCGATTATTTAAACCCACCCCTACTCCAGATGTGTTTAATGGGTTTCAACCACATGAAATATTGTTTTTATGGATGTTCGAGTCAAAAGGATCGCTGTCATTCAAGTGACAAAGGTCCTTAAAATGATAGGTAATTAGAACAGCAGCCAGTGACAGAATACACAAGTTCCACCTGAATCTAGCAGAAAATACTGAGATTATTTAATATATCATAAAGAATGACAGTTAATCTCTATTTTAGAAAGATAAATTAATGGGCAAGTTACATTTTTTTGCCCCCAACATGCACGTTTAATTTGGTCGTCAATCCTTTAGTTTGCCTGTGCTCACACACATCCACAGGCGCTGTGGAATATACAGTCGTCATGTTATTGACTGGAGAGGTTTGCTGGGTCGGCACAAAGTCATATTTCTTTGGAAAAGTGTTTTTTTTTTTTTGTTGTTTTTTAAAAAAGCAACCCAAAACTATTTTCTCTGAGTCAGCAAAAAAGAAATTCACAATAAGAAAAATGGGTGGAATTTTTTCTGGCGATATTAAAATATGATTTTTTATGACGCGCATATGAATCAAAGGCGAAAAACAATACACCTAAGACAGGAGGGTAAAAGGCATTTTTTATTTCTTGGCAGCTTTAAATTTGTAGAGAGTAATGACATGTCTGCATTATTGATGTGGCAGTTGTTACTATCCGGGGATCTGTTTGATCGCACCTCAGACCTTCTGCATGCACAGTTTCTGCTGTGAGTGTTTATTTAACCAAATCACAAAGAGTGCTTCAGGAGGCCGGGTGATGATTCTCTATGTTTCTGTGTTTCATTAAAGCAGTCACAGAAGCCAAAGGAAAGGTTTACTAGGAGGGGATGGGCAGATAAGGCCATGAAGGATTTGACCTTTACTGATGAGTGTAATTTGTTTGTATGGGAAAATGAAGGAAGGAAAGTCTCAATGTGCAAAATTTCTATTTACAGCACTGGAAGGAAGAAGTGATGTATTGAGGAAATAAGGGTTAATGATGCTAAAACATTAATACTCCAAGTTACCTGTCACTTACTGCCACTCTTCCCTTTTCATAGAGCAGGAGCTTGCCTGAAGTGATGTACCTTAAGTGTTCTTCTCCAAGGAGACACAGTATTTCTAGATATGCATTAATTTGCAACCCTCTTACATAATGAGGGATGATGGAGGATTAATTTTAAAATGCACCTTCAAACCGAGTTACATTTAATTCCAAATGTTTCTCTTGTGTTATGTAAAAAGAGCAAATTTATGTGATCACCCTGCCATCGTACGCAGCTATTACACAGCTCTCCACAGCAAGCAACCGATTCACTACTGTGCAAAAATAAAATGTAAGCACTTTGAGTGTTTCAGATTTCTATCCAACATCAAATACCTGTCAGACAGCCCTGCAGCTCTGCAGCAACAACTCTAAACATGCAGCGATATTTATTTTATTTATTAATTTTTTAAAACTCTTCAAATGGCAAAAACACCAAAGAGTCCTGGAACATCTGGTATGACACCCGTAAAACACTGATCTCTACATCATAGAGTCGGTGTGGGATTACGTGAAGAAACAGAAAACACTGAGACAGCCTAAATCAACCGAAGAATGATGCTACCTGCCAACCACCTTGAAAAACTATGCAAGTGAGGGGGCTACAAGAGCTCACACTACATATTGATTTGACAGGTTTTATGTTTCTGTTGCCTTTGTTGTACTTTATACAAAGTTAACTGCTAAATAAAACTATTCATTGGTTTATCTTTAAAAGGATCCTCACTTTGCTTTTAGTGCCTACATCTCAGGGCTAATACCATAGATGCAAACAATGGCCTTACATAAACTGAATAATGAATTTAACTTTATCTATAGTACAAGTACTTTTCCTTTTTTATACTCTTTCCTGTTCTTTCTGCCTGCTTCATAATTAATATGATTTTAGTGAGTATGCAGAGCTCTGCACTGAACTCACTGGACGGGTTCAAGTTTATGTGTTGTGGTGGTTCTTGCAATTATGTTGTGTTTAGGTTTTGTTTTCAGGGAATGTGTTTTGTGGTTTCCAAGTTTTTGTAGCTGCGCGGATTTAGCCAAGCGGAAACGTCTGGGGTTGAAAACTGAACTCATTGGACAAGTAACAAGACCTGCAGTTCCTCTAGGTCAGCGGTCCCCAACCCCTAGGCCACAGCCCGGTACTGGTCCATGAGTCGTTTGGTACTGGGCCACAAGAGTTGAGGCTCGGGTGTGAAATGTATGGTTTTCAGGTTTTTTTTTTATCGTTTTTTATAGAAAAATGTGTATTTATCAACTGTTTGGCAGTGGTTCCTGGAGGTTGTTGGCTCTCACTGGGCAAAACTGGTTGAAAAGAAGGTACTGCACCAAAACTTGATCTGATTACTTTGGTTGCTATCAGGTTGCCTCCAGAGGGCACTTCCCATAGCGAGACACTTGACTCGGCTTTCACAGAACTGAGGTTAGGCTAGTAACCAAACGTTTTCGTGTTGGTCTTTAAATACTCGCTAACTACTAGCCGAGTGGTTGTACAAGAAACTGGTTGACTTCAGACCTGCAGCCAACAATTTTCAAAAGACACACCTTTTACTCTGAAGGAAAAGTCTACTTTTCAACTTTGTGTTGCACTTTTCACAGTTTCTCTACAGCTCTGAGAGTAGCTGGACACTGTTTGTAGACAAGCCTGTCACTTCCACAAGTTAATCTCTGCAAAACTGTATAGATAAAAAAACATCCCACATTGGTTTGTACTTCACATTATCACAGTTAGTGTTTTGGGTGGATAGCAATGAGTTTGTTTGCTCACTAAAATCAACCTATGTTTCACATTCTACATGGTTTATAGTTTTTACTTATTTATAAACTCAAACCTTATTATGGTCTAATTTACAAATGTAATATTTTCTTTTCACCAGGTTGGATGAAAGAATTAAAACTTGGCACATAACCTGTAAACAGGCTATAGCCTTACAAATAACCACCAGATTCAAAACACTCTGCACTATATGTTAACACAAAACTGTACACACATGTCCACATAATTTTCTCTTTCACAGCCGTTGTCACATGTTTGGCAACACTAGGAGACCAAACATGGGAATCAGCCTGAAATCATCAGCAGCTGTGTTCTTAGAGGGGTGTGAATCACAAGCATTGCCCATTATTTTTCTGAAGGTGCCAACTTTAAGCTAAAGTGAGCTGAAAAAGACACCAAACTTTTAGTTTCTTTATTTTGGCAGGTTTAGTTGGGGTATAAAAAGAAATAAGGGCATGTGGGAACGAGGGGGTGACAGAAAAATGAAAGTGACAGCAGTCTTTGAGGAAGCAGAGGACCAGTACAGAAAGTGAATTTTTTAGTGGGAGAATGAAGACTGTGGAGAGAAATCAGATCCTTCCTGGTCTTTAACACAAGCTCTTCTTTCTTCTTGCCTTTTCGAGTGTCGATAGCCGTTAGCACAGTATTACAGGATCATCAGAACTGGGAGGAACTTCAAAAGAAAACTTGGTCATTGAACTTTGAGTCACAGCCCATCTGTTGCTCAATACAAAGCAGACTCACTGCAAATTTACCTTTAGAAATCCTCTCAGGGCATAATTTAGGAATCATAAAAAACACACCATTTAGTAAGACTTTATTTGTAATTTTTGTTGTCTATAAACAAATTTTTTTAACCCCCCCACCCCCAAGAAATATTCCTTAAGAGCATGTTTGTGATTATGTAGGTGCTCAGCTGCTTCATGCTGCACACATCACCAGCCTCACTGGTCCACTCTAACAATATCCTTTAAAAGACGTCAAGATGACTCTCATTTGTGCTTTATGCTCTAAAATGACTGCACTGCAGAGAACCCAGTGTTGCCAACTCCTCAGTAAGGAAAATTGCTATTGGTTGTCCTAAAAGTCGCTAAATGACGTCATCGCCTAATTTGCACAATTGGTCATGCTAATATAATTGTAACCTACGTTGTTGGAGAGAGAAATAACATCGTGGAAGAGACATAAAGTGAGTAAAAAACGTCCTAAATGCATTTAGAGTTTATTTAGAACTACAAATTAAATTTCTTTTAGCAATTATTGTTTTTTTTAATGTCACAATTCCAACCCTGCTCCTTTACCCGGGCTTGGACCGGCAAAAGTGACCCGAAATAGGCACTCTGGTGGAGTTACTTTGTGTGTGTGTGTTTATAAGTAGTTTTAAACCTTGTGATCCACAAAACAGCATAAGAGTAAAAGAGTAAAAGAAGAACTGACTGCGTTACAGCACCCGCTGCTTGTTGAGAGTAAAAGCGATACGCGCTTTCACATTTTTTTTAGGGGTCTGAAAACTCGCTAAATATAGTGACAAAGTCGCTAAGTTGGCAACACTGACAGAACCTGTGTCATTTTATTAGCATACTGCAGCCATCATATAAAACGTTTACTGTGTGCTATAGACGCAGAGATGTCTAGCAGTGCCTGCAGATGAGAGAAATAGCTGTTTTAACACTGATCAAAACCTAAAGAGACTTCAGGCATTCATATATGACTACAGTAAACACACACACTGTCTGATTCAATATACTAGCTAGCGACAGCCGCTAGCAGCAAGCTAACACTATCAGAGGCTCAATGTGGTGAGAAAGATTTCTCTTGAGGGTTTGCTTTGTGAAATAAATACACCAACTCCTGCTCACATTGATGCCTCAGGATAAATAGTTTTAAGAATCAGATTGAGCTCAGCAGCAAATAAAATCCAGTCTTTTCTTGTTACAGTATGGCTGGGTAAAAGTGGGGAGAAGCCTCTGTCCAACTTAGCTTTCATGTTTTATTTAAAGAAATAAACCATTTTCTGGAGCAGCAATGCATGGAGTTTGTATATTCTCCATGTACCTGTGTGGATGCTCAATACTATGTTCAGAAGCACTATGTAACACATTCAGTTTTACAATTTATATTCATTGTTAATTGTAGCTAGGCTCAAAGTGTTAATGCTAGCTTATTTTAATAAACAACATTGCCATATGCAAAACTAGGGTGGCACTAGGGGTGGCAAGAGATTATTTGCTTTGGACAATGCCACCCCATGCCACCCCTGTAGATCCGCCACTGACTATGATTTTTATGTGGTATGAAAACAAATAAAAAGCTGTTTTTTTTTTTTTCATCCTAGGTTCCCATTTCCCAGTATTTGTTCCTCAAGTTTTTCCACTTCTTTAGTCATTCCTTCATGCCTATTCCATTTCAGCAATCTCTCTCTCCAGAAATTTGTTGATGATTGTTATTTTCTCACCGATATACTATTAGACTTAATCTTTTATTCAGTATGACCCAAAATGAGTGAACCCTTAAACTCAGCAGGAAAGTGTTTATGAACATCAGGAACAAACCTGTTTTCTCACAGACTTCTATAGGGCTCCATTTCATTGGCTAATGGCTAAAAATGATCACTAACAAACTAACATGTGTGACATAAATTTGGCTAACATCTAACCTAGCTTGATAGTATATTTATTATATTGTATAAATTAATAAAGAAAACTTTTATAATAATGCAGGAACAACATATATACGGAGATATCAGATAAACTCTTCTATAGGACTGGAAGTTGTTTTGCAACCACAGCTATCGCCATCTGGTGGCCTTCAGATAGAATGCAGGTTTTTAGGTATTTTGCACTGATTTCATTTTTCTAATCCAGAAGCAGTGTTGGGTAAGTTACTTTAAAAAAGTAATTAATTACTAATTACTAATTACTTAGTCAATATTGCATTTAAAATACTTATCTAATTACTGTGTCAGAAAAGTAACTTAATTACTAAATAAGTAATTTAACTAAATACTTCTTAAAATCCCTATAAACATTGAGTGGGCAAACAATAGAAATTAAACTCTATAAATAATAAATACATTTTTTTTAAAGATGGAGACTCTACAGTACGCAGCGGTAGCATGTCTTCCACAATGTAGCCTGCAAACATTTTTTTAAGCTCACCTTCAGACGCTTTCTGTGTTGCTGAAGTAAAATCAAGTTTTGCCTGCTTAGCAGGAGTTGCCGCGGTGTTATCCATGGATGATGAACAAGGATCCCTCAGAAGTGTTCGTCTATGCTCTCGTGCTCTCGCTATTAACAGCGGCCGATAGTTTTTTCTCCTCAGGACATAGCTTACATATTACTGTAATATTCTTGTCTGCTTGTTTCAGAAAAGTGAAGAGACGGGAATATGTCCATTTCATAAAACAGCCACACGCTTCAGCCGAGTCCTACATCTTCCGCTTTAGAATATGACTATGCAGCAAACTGGTGCGAAATGACGTGCACCTGCACTACAGCGATGTTAAAGCGGCAGAGTTTACTTCTACATTTAGAAGACAAATTATTGAAATTAAATAATGATATTCAGCGAGTTTAATTATTTTACAATGTAAAGCAAGTACATTGTAAGTAACTGTAATTAAAATACCTAAAAATGAACAGTAATTAGTTACTCTACTTTTTCCGTGAAAAAATAATTTAATTACAGTAACGCGTTACTTAGTAACGCATTACACCCAACACTGTCCAGAAGCTACATCCATTTGTTTTATACGGTCTGTAGATGATATACAAAATACTAGTACATCTACAGCTTCAGCTGAGATTTCAGGAAAACGTCTAAATTCGAAAATCAGCCTTCTCCCCATAAAGATAAATCTGTCTATTGAACCTTGACCCTCGAAAAATAACCCTTCTAAAACCAAACCTTTTGCGTGACGTGTCTTGAAGACATTTTTCAGGAAGTTCTGGATTTTTTGGCTCACAAATGAGCCGTGTGATTGATGCTACTTCAGTGACAGATACACTGACATGCATTGAATTTGAAGGCAATTTCCTTGTGTCTTGATTGAATCAAGAGATAGATGTCCTGGTGGCTCAGTCGTGGATAAGATGTGTTCAGCCAATAGAACCTCTGTCAGATGTCATCTCCTTCACCCCAGTCCTAAACTTGTCTTGGGCGCACATGATCTGTGAGCAGAATGCTTCGCCTCATTGCTCCAGGATGAAGGGAGTGTGTGAGTCTGTGAATGATGGAGTCCGTACACTCCAAACTCTGGCATTAGTCCACTGTTGCGATGTTGTTGATGAAAAGCCTGTCAGACGGCAGCGCGTCCACACAAATCTTGGCTGTAGTCCACATATCCACATCTCCACACCACAAATCTAAAGCACGCCTCAGCTACTCATCCCCCACTAAACACTTAGCAGAGAAATAAGCCCAGCGTTGCGATCAGTAGAGCAGATAAGAGTGCACCAGTCTACACTGGGACAGTGACTTTTTAAAAAAATTTGCACATCTATGCAGCCAAAGTCATTTGAAATGCATAAGATGGGGCTGCAGGGTGCCCGTGTCCAATCAGCAGTACCCCACCTGCTTCACGAATCATTACACCAGTGAGGTGGTTTTTGTGATGTTGCTGTAGCTTTGTTAAATTTACTCTCTGGGCTTTTGAGGTCACTGAAAAAAAATCTGGGTTTTTGAAAGGTTAGCTGTTGTAGTTGTCTCTGAAATGCTTTACACAGCCAATACACCCAGAGAACTGCCTGAACCCTGAAATAATTGGCAGAAAATTCAATTTTTTTGAAAATGGAGTGTTTATTGAACTTTCTGACAATTAAAAAGAAAGAATTTGTATGTATGTGTTTTAATTTGCATCGATACTTAGTAATTTAGAGCAAAATACTTAACAAAGATGAATAACAGGGGCAGAATATTATTATTTAGTCAATAGATCCCTGATGGCTTTAGACAGTGTTGCTCAGTTGCTCATCAGTATATGTTATGCAGGAACATTTTTAATGTTTGCATTTATCAGACCTGGTTTTTAATAATTTTATGCAAAAGTAGATATACCAGCTCATATCTGCAGCTTGAGCCATTTTCATCATCACTTTGGGCTTTAAGTATCTGCCTGAGGCTTCTGCAGCAATCATTCTTCCAGGTCTGTTAGTCAAAGTTCACTGTAAAACATTAGTGTAGTTCTTAAAAGTATAAAACTGCAATAAATTAAAGTCTACTAAATTTAAAACCATACATATATTTCTGGGGTGATAAATGACCCCATACAACTTTCTATTATCCTTTCCACATTAGTGGGTCAGTTCCTATAAAAACTTTTAAAAGGTGTAGGAGAAGCATCTCTTCCTTTGTGTGATGTGAATCTCCTGTTTCACCACAAAGAGCTGCTCTTTTGGACTGAGGTCCGGTGACTGTGGACCCCATTTGAGTAATGTTCAAGAAAATCAAACAAACATGCAAACAAACAAACCATTTGAGATGCTTTGATCTTTGTGAGATGGGGTGTTTTCCTGCTAGAAGCAGCCATCTGAAGATGGATATACTGTGGTCATATAAGTTTGGATGTGGTCAGCAACAATACTCAGGTAGGCTGTTGTATCCCCTACACCATTACATTGCCACCACTGGGATGAACTGTTAATACGAGGCAGGATGGATCCATCCTTTCATGCTCTTTATATCACATTTTGACTCAACCATCTGAATGTTCCAGCAGAAATTTAGATTCCTCAGACCAGAAAAATTTTACCAATCTTATGTCTTATGAAGTGTAGCCTCAGTTTCCTGGTCTTAGCTGATAGAAGCGACACCCAGTGTGGTCTTCTGCTGTAGCTTATCTCCTTCAAGGTTTAATGTACTCTCTTTTTTTGTGTGGTTGGCTCACTGGTTAAGAAGAAATTGAAGAGGTATACCTACTCAAAGCCACACTAATGGTAATGCCTTTAATACGCTGACCCAGTCGTGAATGTCTTAAAAACTGTTGGATGGATTGCTTTAAATTTAGCTTGGATGTTTATGATACCCAGAGGAAATCTATGAAGTAGATAATCCGCGTGATATTTCCCCTTTGTGACATTTGTGGTTTTTATCTTGCCAACAGTTAAGACTTCCATTAAATTTACTGCACGATTTCCTGTTCACTTTATTCCCTGCCCACAATTCAGTTTGTAATTTGTAGTTTACAAAATGCCAATAAGCTGCAAATAACAATTTCCAGCTTATCACAAAAAACAAAATGTTAGAAATAAAAGAAAAAGTTTAGCGAAAAAGGGAAACCAGTCAAAACTGAAAGATAAATCACAAAAATGAGGTCAGATTGAGTGGGAGTAAGAAATAACAGACATAGCTGTTGGACTAATTTGCTGTGGCTTGTTAAAAGGAAATAAATATAGAAATGACCAAATGAGCTCTTTGTGCTCGGCTCTGCTCATGACCAGGCATCAAAGCGGAAAA
Source organism: Pelmatolapia mariae (assembly GCF_036321145.2). Taxonomy (NCBI): domain Eukaryota; kingdom Metazoa; phylum Chordata; class Actinopteri; order Cichliformes; family Cichlidae; genus Pelmatolapia; species Pelmatolapia mariae. The sequence continues at coordinate 19,563,027 of NC_086235.1, read as the reverse complement.
CTTTGGCCAGAAAAATTTTTATGGGGACAAGTAAAGCTTTGTTTTTAAAGAGTCTCATCTGAAGTCTTCCTCAAGGGTATCCTGCATATGACCTCCTCATGTCACGCCAAACATCGCTGCCTGAAAATGGCAAATTGGGCCACGTTTCTCTTGTTTTTGTCAGCAGGTGACACTGACTATCACTTGTCACCTGCTATCACTGACGGCTGCCTTCAACCCGACTAAAATCTAAGGATAAAACGATGACCCGTGTAAAACGTGTTTTTATGAAGCGGCACACTAAAGCTCGTTGGTTGGCTATTTTAAGAGAAATTGCTGCAGCTGTGGTGATTCATGCCAGTGTTTTCCCCCGTGACTTTGCATTTTTTGTGTTGTTGCTGATGTTTGAGGCAGCTGGGCTGGGTTGCTGTTGCTGGAGATGTGGAGGTCAGACACAGAATTAGCCGCAGGGGCAAAAGAACAGCTGGGCGAAATGGGATACTGCCTGCAGCTGTAGACGGGCCTTGCACCCCTCTATCTTACCACTGAGTCCACTTAGCATGTGAATGCACATGTGTTCATGCCAAATTTAATGCATGAATATTTGACTTCCTTTGTACATGGTTAGGGACAGGTTAAGTGCAATTTGCATATTCTGAGTCTTGTCACTTGCCAGTGACATCATTCTGCCATTGGGAGAGAGATGACAGCTGTTAGAGTAAACCTCTGCTACATATCAGATAATCTTTAAATCTCCCGATTTAGATAAGGGCAGAAAAGGAGAGCCAGGATGAAAGGAAGATGGGAAAAAAGAGAACATTCGAAACACAGAGATATCACAAGAGAGGGAAAAAGGTAGCAGAAAAACACACTTTACTTGCGATGTCTTGTAAAGGATTGTTACAAAATTTGTTTGTTGACTGTGATTGCTCTTGTGCTGTTCACATGATCTTTTTGCAATTGTACAAACACACACAGAGTTCTCTCAGTTGGGCCAAGGATCAGGCAAGTGTTACGGGAGCAATTGTGTGGAATGAAAGTCATCTATTTGTGCGCATCGATTAAACATTGTTCCCACGGGGGTCTTTCAATCCGCAGATTTAATTAATAAGTTTCACAGGACTAACAGGCAGCAGGGGCCTGCAGCTGGACGAGCGTGAGTCGGTTAGAGTGGTGAGGAACAGCAGAATGAAAGAAGGGAACAGTGGTGGGGGAGAAAGGGAGAGTTGGTATGAGGAACGGACAAGGCCTCGGGCAACAGGAAGGAGAGGAAGCCGACTTTATGGAGCTGAACAAGTAAAAGTCAGCTGTGCACTTTGAGGAAGAATCTGCTTGATGAGAAGATTCAACTCTATTAGTAAAATAGAGTTGCTGTACAACTAATTTCTGACAGCAGATTTGAGTCCATACACAAACATGTGCATCACATTTAGTTGCTTTTTTAGAGCCTTGGAAAAATATCTTTTGAGCATCACTGACCTGCTTGCACCACAGTTTTGCTTAACCTTGTTAAAAATTAGGCTGTGAATAAAAAAAGAAGCTAAATTCTTGGGATAAAGACTGAAAACAGCTAAACTGGCCTGCAGAATTTACCCTATAACAGCGTGTTCTGTTCTGTAAAACGTCACTTGTTGATTTTATTTCCTTTGCCAGCTAAATGCTTAATTCCAGTTTTCAGTGCTGAATAGCTTCTCTCTAGTTTTATGACTACACTTAAAACTTTCCTTTTTGATAAAGCCTATAGCTAGGGCTGGATCAAATGACTCTTTACCGTCCTTTTGTTAATCTGCTGCAGACTCAGGCTGCTGGGGCATTTCCCATGATGCACTGAGCACTTCTTCTCCAGTACCCTCTTTTCACTAATGCCACTGCTGCTTGCAGTTAACTTTTGTCTACTCCCACTCGTGGTTTGTTTTGTCCTTTTCCCTTCATCTTGCTTTTTATCCTCTTTCCACTGCTCCACTTGTTATGGGAAATGGCTGCCAGTCATTGAACCTAGTTCTGGTAGAGGTTTCTACTTATTGAGGTTTTGCAGTCATATGACTATTAAACATGTGATATTAATTTGTTTGGACATGTGACAATCATTGTGAAAAAGTAGGATTAAGTGATTAAGACCTATAGACTGATCAATAACCCCCTGCACCTTCTTTGTAACTGACTTCACCCAGTGAAAACCAACAGCCTCAAGGAACCAGGTGGGAATTCTCCATAAGTGGTGGTTATATAATGTCCAGTATAGCAGATAAGTCTCAAGCACTATGCACACGATGTCACGTGAGAGACCTCAGTAAGAAGAGAGTTTTTTTTCCACACCACTGTTGCCACCTTCTGATATTGGAGTGTCTTAACACAAAACATCGAGTCACTGTTGCATCGCTATATATATAAAACTGAACTGAATTGAGGTAGATAACTCACCCTGATGTTGTTCTGTTAGTTTATTCCTGATTAAAACACAACATAAACTGCAGGAAAGGCACACAGCTGCAAAGCGGTCAAAGCAGCCTCACAATAACAACCACCTGTACGTCATCGCTGAACAATCAGCACACAAGAGCCTGACAGATGTGAACAAAGCACACATGTGACTGTGAAGCAGAATGAGCTGGAGATGAAATGATTCAGAAATGGTGACAAAAGAGAAGGAGGATGGGAGCGTGTGTGGCCTGTTTTTAGCATGGCTTTGAGGCTCAGTAGCTTGGTGATATAGGGATAAGGAGCATGAGAAAACTGAAGAGAAGCAGGGAGATGGATGTGGTGTATACTTACTCAGTAAGCTAACCTCTGCTGGTAAGAGTGTTATTTAAAAAACTATAAGTAACACTGAGCATGAGAAAGGTTTAATTAGAGAATCAAGGTGTTAGATTTCTACTTTAACTTCTATGGGAATAAAGTAGAATCTTCAACCCTGTATGTGACCATACTTCTGCACATGCAACCACGCATAAGCAGCTTAACACACGCGTACACATTTTCCCTGCAAATCCTCACTGGAAAAGCCACTTCCCATCACTCCTGCCAAGGTGGCAGGGAGGTCTCACTCTAATTGCTGAACAGATTGACAGAATAAGGGGATTCCAGGTGTGCAGGGCCCAGAGAGAGAAGGGTGTGACTGTGCACAGAATGCATTATCATGGATGTCAACTCCCAGTTCATTATAGGAATGTGCCTCTATTTAAGGAGCACACCTTATCTGCTGCTAATTGCAAATTGCAAGATAGAGAAAATCCTTCCATCTGGGTAAAATAACCATTTCATGGACATAATTTCCTCCAAATCTCCTGGGAAATACAGGAGGCTCTGTATTGATGGATATTCCCTCTGCTGAGCTCTCACCCGGGAAAATGTGAGAGCAAATCGTCCCCAAGATGAATGCTGATAGGTTCCGAGGGGTTGCTCTGCCTCTATCGTTATCTTCCACCACTTCCTTTCTGATCATTAACTCCAAAAGTAGCTCCCCAGTCTAGACCTGGCTCGGAAATAATCACACGACCACATTGTGGTGGTAATTCTCAGGGCAGCAGCGTTTGCCCTTTAATCTCCTCGACAGAAGAGGTTCTGAAAAGACGATGCACTGACCCTGAAGAGCGAGAGTACATCTGATATTATGCAAACTTTTTTTAATGGATACATGTGCGCTAATGTGTGTGTACTCAGTTTGTGAGTGAACTGTGCATGAAGGTTTTTCAGGACTTATCAGGTGATCCTCTGCGGCCGGATTCTTAATTGACTGTTCACACGGTATATAAAGTAACCTATCATCCTCATTTTGTCTGATCTTACAAACATCAGGACACTTGTCCAAAGGGTTTCTCACTTATAGTTTCACGTCCAAGAGCAGGTTCACTCTGTGCATCTTAACTAAAGGATCTTATTGAAGTAATGCACTTTGAAAAGTCTTTTGAAAAATCCCTTATTTACCAACACTTTGCACCATCAACCATCTAGAACTAATTCCATCTAATCACACTAAGTTACTTCAAATCCTTAGTGTCACTTATGAATGTTAATCGTGAAATGCACAAAGAGCACAGCCCTCCTGAGGCCTCCATTTCTCCTCTTGTACGTCTTCTTCGTTATCACAGGAGTGAGATAAATTAAGCCTGTAACATGAAGGAGACGCGAGGCATGCGGGATAAGGTGCAGCGTTCACAGGTCTGTTTGCAAAAGACTGAAGACACCAGGAGTATACAGGTTTGGATGTTATCCCATGTTCCCTGAATAATTCAGTAAATTCAATTCAGTTTTATTTATATAGCGCCAAATAACAACTGCTGTTGCCTAATATTGTAAAAGAAAAGGTAAAGACCCTACAATAGCACAGAGAAATCAACAATCAAACAACACTGTATGAGCAAGCACTTGGAGACAGTGGGAAGGAAAAACTGCCGTTTAACAGGAAGAAACCTCCAGTAGAACCAGGCTCAGGGAGGGGCAGCCATCTGCCACAACCAGGTGAAGGTGAGGAGAGGAAGACAGGACAAAAGACACACTATGGAAGAGTGTCAGTGAGTGACAATAACTAATGATTAAATGCAGGCTGGTGTATAAACACATATTGAGTGAAAACAGGTGCGTGAAGAAGAAACACTCATTGCATCATGGGAAGCTCCAAGCAGCCTAGACCTATTGCAGTACAACTAAGGGAACGTTCAGGGTCACCTGATCCAGATCTAACTATTAGTTTTATCACAAAGAAAAGTGTTAAGTTTTAAGCTTAATCTTAAAAGTAGAGAGGGTATCTGTCTCCCAAATCCAATCTGGGAACTGATTCAAAGATCTGGAAGCTGAAGGCTCTGCTTCCCATTCTACTTTTAAATATCCTAGGAACGACAAATTAACCAGCAATTTGAGAGTGAGGTGCTGTATCGGGGTGATACGGTACTATGAGGTCTTTAAGATAATTATTGAAGACTTTGTACGTGAACAGAAGAATTTTAAATGAGATTCTGGATTTAATAGGGAGCTAATGAAGAGAAGCGAATGTGGAAGAAATAACAATGAAGATGAAAAAAACACTCCCGCCTTTTGGTTTTAAAACTCAGGGGATCAAATGAAGTGATGCTTATGAAGCTGAATGACTCTAAAACAAAACATATATTCAAACGAAATGAAATTATAATTCAAGGGCGCATTAGTTAGGATGTTGGATGAGAAGGCCCTGGTTTTAAACCGCTGGTCAGTGTGGAGTCTACCTGTGCTTGTGTGGGTTCTCCAGGTACTCCGGCTTCCTCCCACAGTCCAAACACTTGTTAATTGGCAATTCTAGCAGTTCTAAATTGGGTGTAGGCGTGAGTGGTTGTCTGTCTCTCTGTGTTAACTCTGTGATAGACTGACGACCTGTTTAGGGTGTACCCCACATTTTGCTCTGTGACAGCTGGGTTAGGCTTCCACTTGACCCCACAGTGACGAGATTTGGTGGCTCTGTTTATGCTGTAAAGGGCATTAATTGGGTCTTCTTGTCCACACAGGTTCACTGCATTATAGTATAAATTTTTTTCTTGAGTGATCACCTTTATCACCTTTGGGATTAAAATATCTGTTCTAATCCGAATGTCTTTTCCAGGCTGACAGTGCTGCCTTCCATAGGGAATGCTGAGTCACTGAATAATTTAATGAGTATTACAATTATATGAACTTTTATATAAATTATATTTGTATTGATATTAAAAATTAGTATTATTTGCAGACGACACAAATATTTTTTGTTCTGGGGGGAATCTAAAAGAGCTGCTGGATACAATTACATCAGAAATGTGCAAAATTAAAAAGTGGTTTGACAGGAATAAACTATCCCTTAATCTAAGTAAACTAAAATAGTCTTATTTGGGAATTCCCAAAGAAGCACACAAGTGGAGATTCATATAGATGGTGTGGAAATTGTGCTTTTTTGTTTGTCTCTTTTTATTTCTCTGTTGTTGTACTTTTTTTAAGATGTTCAAAATAGAGATTCGATTAAATTAATTTCAATTCAATTCAATTAGACTCAACTATTATATGGTATGGCTTTTGCAGTCTTCAGATCAAAATGTAGGAGATTTTGAACCAACTTATCAGACATTAAAATGACAAATGATGAAATACCTTTTGGAATTTTTCCAGTTTCACAGCAGACCAAGCATCTTACTAAGACATTGTATTTTGATGTTGCCTTTAGTTTTTCCCTTGTCCATATATCTAAATTGCAACTATTGAGAAAAATTAACGAAAACCAAACAATTGCAACTGAAAGCACAGAAATAACTTTTTGTAAGCTAGCAAAACCTCTATTAACTCTTTATGATGCTAGCAGGACACTATATGAAAAAGCATCGTGATTAGGTTTAATACAGTCCAAACTTCCCCCCAGTATGTATTTTTACAAAGCTTGATGCTTATCTTCTTTGAGCCACCTCTCATTTGTTTATACTTTCAGCCAGACTTTGTTGTAATGTTTCAAAAGTGGTCTTGAGCAATAGTTTTCCAGACTTTTTGAAGATCTTTCAGATTTTTCTGTTGGACACTGGCTGCTTTTTTTTGTTGCTTGTTTTCAATACCGACCTTTACCTGACCATTTTATAAAGGAATGTTTTTTTGTTTATTTGTTTAGCCACTTAACAAGGACAAAAAGTCAGTGGTGTGTCTCCACATAACAATAGGCACTTTATTACAAGCAGCCTGTCACAAAAATGATTAATTGGTTCCCATTTCTTTACTTGAATCTACAAAAATACCAAAGATAACACAGTTTCACAGACATATAATGGTATTTTTGGATAAACAAGATGATTTCCAAAAAGATATTAGCTGAAAACTTGGCATATCTTGACATGATGTGTAGTGTGTCCTTATTTTGATTTGAAGAAAGTGAACAAATAGAGAACAAAAGAAAAAGCACAAGGACAACTGAGAACAAAAGAACACTGCCAGTGCAGTAAAAGCATACCTGGATAGAAAAACACACAATGGAGCACTATCAGTCATGGACTGGCGTCCCCAGAGCCTGGACCTCAACATTACTGAAGCCGTGTGGAATCATCTTTACAGAGAACAGAACAAAAGACAGCCAGCATGCAAAGAAGAGCTCTGAATGTCCTTCAAGAAGCCTGGAGAACTTTTCCTGAGGACTACTTAAAGAAATGAAAAGAAAGCTGCCTTAGAGAGTTCAGAGTGTGTTGAAGAATAAAAGTGGTCACACCAAATAGTGACTATCAAACTGCTTTTGTCTCGTATGTTGCCGTGTATGAATAAATCCCTGCACCTGATTTCCTAGCAAAATATAAAGAAGTGAGGAGAGACCCAGCAAATGAACTTTTAGTGAGCATAAATTATGTCAAACACCTCCTTTACCCTTGTAGAAAGTGCCCAGACTGCAGTTGAGCCCTTGTAATGTGCCCTTTTTTGCCTATACAATAAGATTAGATTTGTATGAAACAGGTAATGGTGAAACTGTTATTTCAGGTGTGAGTGTGTCACTAAAGGGATTGTGAAATGGTATGGCCTAATCAAAAGGAGCTGAAAAACCACTGTGTTATTACATCTTGACCAGTCAAACAGACAGAACTCATTTCCTCATCACACACGACTCCTTAACCTCAAAATGGTGTCAAATTGACAGTAAAGGCAGCATTTAACTGACAGGGAGAGACAGAGAGGGGAGGATAATTATCATGCTGCTTTGACACACTGGTGGGAGGAAAAAAACCTCAGAGGCTGTGGTGAAAGAAGACAGGGACCGACTCAAGACGTGTAGCCAGTCTTGACTGTAATCAGCATCTTTATCCATCATCATTAGCCACTGTTAAATGCGGCAACTGCCGATCACATCCATTTACACGCCCACAGAAATGCACAAAGCCTCTCAAATCCATTAGGAGAGGAGGAAGGAGCAGGAAGAGTCTTTCTGTTAGTAAAGCAACCGGAGGCATCAACTTATTTTTGTCCTTTCACCTCCTCAGTGGCAATGCAGCAGGCAGTATAGAGAGTCAGATTTGGAGTTTTGACAGGATTAACAGGAGTCCGACCACGTCAGAGTAATTAGAAACTGAGCAGCCATCAATCAAGCAAGCATCCTCTTCCCTCTGAGACTTACTGATAAACATGCCAAAAGCTGCACAGCATTCATCTTTTCATGAGCAGCGCAGCTCAACTCTTCCTCCGTCCTTTACTCATGGATGGCTCCTTCATCTGTGGCCCTCCCAACTCACTTATGTTCTGTCGTGTGCATCACATAAATGCATGCAGACAGAAAGAAATCGAGCACTGGTTAGTGCTTTCAAAGACATTCAAACCACGCAAAAAATGCGCTCCCCAAAACCTCTGTATGTGTCCACCCAGGCATAATTATGCATGCAGCTGTGAAGCATACATACAGGGATCATGTTTGCACATGCAGCATGAAGTGGAGAGTGAACCCAGTAACAGTTAGTTTGCATAACAGGTCTAGGGTGGAACTGCTGTTTTTCCACACTTGCAGCAGGACTCTGAGGAGACGTGCATATTTGCTGGCTGTTCATTCAGTCGGGACATTTAGTTCAAATTAGCTCAGAGGTTTGGACTAAGACTCTTAACAACATGACATGTTCCTTATCTTAAACACTGCATAATTACAAAAAAGAAAAAAAAAACTTTTTGCAAGTGTTTTTGCTCCACAAGACTGTCTCTATATTACTTTTCTGTTTTGTCAATTAGCACTGCCTGCTTTTTCCTTTCCTTCTTGCCAAAAATGTAAATGCAGTTTAAGATATTACCCAAATCTACCGTGAAATCTCTCATCTTTGATCAGATTGATTCCACTATGGCTTTGCTCCATTTCCCCCACCTCTCTTTGCCCTCTGCAGTGCCAGTTTTTTGGGGTTAATCTTAAAGGAAAACTACAAAGAAAGCTGACAGAGAAGTCTTTACATTAGATGGTGTGGAGCTTCACCAGCCTGGTTCAGTGCTCACCGTGAAGTATACGAATTAAGTAAAATCCCCAGCACCGTACGGCTCCACGAGGCATCTCACACGAACCAGAACGAAAGCAGCAGCGAGGACTTTGAACGCTGTCAGCACTTCAAGTAGCCATCTCTCTCTCTCTCTCTCTCTATCTCGCTTTTATTTCATTTAAATAAATAAAAAATCACTAACTATTGATAAATAAAACCATACAGAGCAATTGAGCCAAAGCACAGCAACATTTGCAGTATTACAGATGTGGCTGCATGAAGTTACTACTAATGCAAACATTTCCATCTTTGGAGCTGCACTTTACATCGAGTTTTATTCACAGGAGTTCACAGGAAATGCAACGTGTTTGTCAGTAAGCCTAGCACTTAGAATTCATATTTACAGACTTTATTCTGCACTTTTTGACAGATGATCAGTCTGAAATAATGCTGAGAGTGGTTTGGAGACAGGAGACCTCCGAATGCTTAGTCAACTACTCTCACTGCGTCCTACTATTCCACACTGATGCCATTCACATAAAATCACATTACAGAGTGATGGGAGCAGGCCAGGAACTGCCTGACTGTTAAAACAATAGTTTATGTTGTTGACGGGTAATATTACTATCAGCCAAATCTTTGTGAGTGTCACTTTAGAAGCTGGGTTTGTTTTTATAAAAACTAGTTCAGCATGTGCAGGCGGCCACATGATTCGATAATCTAGGTCTTTCCCCACTAATCTGGTAAGCATTTTCAGTGCTTTCTTTATTAATTTCTTCAAAAATAATAAATATATTATTAGATTATGTTTGCTGTTAGCGTTACTCATGTTGGTTGGCTTGTTATATTTTTAGCTAACTTCTTAGCTAATGCTAACTGAATGATAATCATGCCTCATAATCGTCTTCACAAACCAATGGGTGCACTGTAAAATCTAATTAGTTCCCAGAACTCAAAAAAATTATGGAAACTCGTTGCCTCAAAAAAATTGAGTAAAGCTTAGCTAAAAATGACTAAGTTAGGACAACGTATTTATTTTGAGTACTCTGTACAAGCTCATTTGTTCCCAGAACTCAAAAAAATTGGATCAAGTTTACGTAAGATGACCAAGTTAGGGCAACTTACTCATTTTGAGTACACTGTACTCAAAATGTACACAGCCGTGTTAGTTCCCAGAACTCAAAAAAATTATGGAAACTCGTTGCCTCAAAAAAACTAAGTAAAGCTTACTTAGGATGACTGTTAGGACAACTTATACATTGCAAGTCTGCAGTATTAAGAATAACTTGATATTTCTGACTGTACAATACTAATTGTTAACCTACTGACAAACATTTCAAGTTCAACTAAATGAAAAAACAATTTGTGGTAACCTGATTATGACTAAAAATAATTAACAACACTTTTTGTAATGATGTTAAAATGAGCACAACTTTTATTTTCAAACACAACAAAGTACAACAGCCAACATACTGGACACTGTTCTGCTGAATAAAAATTATATTGCCATCACTGTTATAATCTTACAATGAAACAAAGTCTCAGATGTAATTATTCTGAAAATAAGTTTAGGTCTACCACAAGTTTGTTTCGTACTTACATTATTTATATAATCAAAATAAAATATTTATTGTTCTGTCACAAGTGCAGTCTCTAATTTAAACAACACATTCGTTTTTCATTCCAACACAGGAGCTGGAATGTTGTAATATTTTAAGGATGGCTTGTTTCCAGTCCAGGCATTACTGCCTGAATGACTGTCATGGATCGAGGTGATCCAAATGTAGGTGCAGAAGAAAGTCTTTAACTTCCCTTAAGTACAGTTGCAGTGGATGTGGGTTGGAGATGCAATGAGCTTGAACCTGCAGGTGACCACCTTCACTGACCACACCATCTGTGATGGAGGACTCATCTCTCCTGGTGTCCTGCAAGCAAACAATCATATTTTTTGGAACATGAACTTAATTGCTTTCTTAAAACATTTTTTTCTGCATTTGGTATAAAACAGACTCCAATTTAGACAATCTCAGGCTCCCTCCCCGCCGGAGAGGTGACATTCAATGTCCCAAATTCTCAGTCTAGATAGCTGTGACCACCACGCAACACACAATATTGTCATGAAAGCATCATTTTAAAAAGGTCTATGCAAACATGGGCAATAACTTTCATTCTAATGATGTGCAAAATGATTTGGGCACAAAACAAATTTTGCTGTTAGAAAACTTGCAGACTTCACTATATACAGTGTAGACCCTCTAAACTAAGTTTGGGGGATGTGAACTTTCAAGAAATGCAGACCAAACTGTTGTTGTTTGTTTACTTACACAGCATGTCTTGTAGAATTAACTGGAGTCACAGCAACAGCACAGTGCAGTCATATCTCAAGTCTAATAACAGACAGGAAAAGATCAGTAAAGAAACAACTTCCCCAAACCAAAGCACAAACAAAACAATAAGTAAAACAGGCTGATCTAAAGTATGATTAAAGTTCAGCCTGATTAATATAAATGTCACTGACAGTTGCTAATATATTGGAAAAACAAAACACTTACCACTGAGTTGATGTCTTTCTGTCCAACAACAGGAGTGCTGGTCCCGAGCCTCAAAGACAGTAAGAAGCAAGCAGAGGGAGAAAAAACAGAACATATTTCAGAAACTGATTTGATCCTTAATGGCTGTGCAATCATTGTAACATAGAGTTTGCTTATGTTGTTAAATAAAGGCTAGATTTGGCATTAATAGATGCCACAGATGTTCTTAAGCTGCCACAAAGCATGAAAAAATAGACGTCTCCGAAAACGTCGGAGCATTTTTGCAAATATGTGATGTCTTGATAAATCGAGCAGACATTTGAACTTTACACAGCTACATTCTCGCCTGAAAATATCTTAAAAGTTTATTTTGTGACCCAGAAAAAGTAATACGTTTTTCAGCAGTGCTCCTCCGCCATTGCCGCGCTTACAAGTGCGCACAGGCTCCGACAACCATGGCCGACAAATGCGATCCTCCTTTTCACCAGACTACCCTTTCTGGGTCACAAAATAACCTTTTAAGATATTTTCAGGCGAGAATGTAGCTGAGTAATGCTCAAATATCTACTTGATTTATCAAAATATCACATATTTGCAAAAGTGCTTCCACGTTTTCGGAGAGCTCCGTTATCCACCCCCCACACCCACCCCACCCCTAACGGCTGCACCTCCCAAAGAATTTTGTCTGGGCTCTTATCTCACTTATTTATTTCAAACAATCAACAAAAAAATTCACCGACATAGTTTTATGTAAGGTTTTTAAGGTTGTGGTGTTAATTTTTAAGTAACATGAGCACAGCGGCAGCAGCAACGCTAGGCTAACACTAACTAGCTAGCAAGATTTTAAACCTGGTGCTAAACTAAGAGAAGCCACAAAATCAGTTTGAATAAGAGTAAACATTTACTCACCAAGTCAGTAAAGATCCACAGCAATGACAACAATAATATCTCCAGGTTTGCTCAATATATTCCATAACAAATGCTGGTGCCATGAACATGCGGACTGATCCGGGAGGGAGGGGGACGGTAGTCACGTGGCATTTTCAAAACACATCTTTCATCCTTCCGCCCTGAGAAGCAAAACTTCCAGCTTACTTAGTTTTTCTAAGTTAGGACAGCTCAAATTAATCGAGTTTATCAGCATTTTTGCATAAAAAGTACTGGTAAGTTATTTAAATTGAGTTCTAATAACAAATTGATAAAAATTGAGTTCAGCCTATTTAATATTTTTAATTAAACACAATATTACATTTTACAGTGTGACATCATCCTGGTTATTTCCATCTTTTATTCTCTGTATGGTATATAAAATAAAAAATATTTTACTGGTCTACTTTTTAAATAATTTAATATCAAGTTGTTTCCTGGGACTAAAAAAGCAATTTTTTCCTAATTATTGAAAACATTTGTAACAAATTACAAATTTTCTTTTAATGTTTAGAATTTGGCAGTTTTGGAAATATTCTGATTAGAGCATCTGGATCCTCCACATAATTGTAGATACTCAGTGAGCTCTTCATGAGCTTACTTTGACCTCAGGACAAAACGTCAGCTCACACAGACATCTTTCAACGTAAAAACAGATTACCATGAAATTGGATGAGCACGTACAATACCCCAAAGTGGTAAAATCTTGTTTTCTATGACCCTGTAACCTTTCCTCTGGCTGCATTTTAAGGGACAACTTCAACATTTTTAGCATCACTACAGATAAAGATTAAACCCCATTAGCTTAATATATTTCATCCCTCCAGGAGTTTCACATTGTTAGATGTAATGAACGTTAAGCCTCTAGAGTAGCGTCAGGCCTTTGGGGCTTTAGGTTTATTTGCAGGAGTCTGTTTTTTTGTTAATTGTCACTGAATTACAAGGAATAATCTGGAGGTACATGCACGCAGCTGGGCAGCATTTACAGCATAATCTTTAATTAAATTCAAATTCAATTAAAGAACAGAAGAGCAAATCCCTCATCTGATCATAGAGGAATCACAGCCTGTTTTAAATCCCGACAACAGCTCAACAAATGTGAATTTAGCTACGTCTCAGCAACAAATTATGTACTTTTTTAACAGAAGGAAGGATTGCCACAAATGCCACGAGCTACTGATGTTTGCATTATGATGATTACAAACTGTATGTTCCGCTCATGTCCCAGCGTACATCCATAAATAAAAACATGCGCACACACTCACGCGTCCGTTTACACACCTTGTGCGTCATCATCATAACCGGTTTCAGCGGAACGACTCGATGGCACAAAGTGTCAGGGGAGCAGGTGTTTATGCCTGTCAGAGGAGTAGAGAGAGCCTGAGATGTGGGCTGAGAAACACCGACCCCCTTCTCCTTCCTGCAGCTTTCCATCCATCTCCTTTTTCTCCCCTCTATTCCTCCTCCTACAGTCATCTTTGATCCCTGTTCTCTCACTTCATTTCTTTCATTTTGGCTTCACTCATTCCCACTCAGCCCCCCCTCTCCCCATCATCCCTTATCTCTGTATTGCTCTCCAGCCTCATCCTCTCTCTGTTTCTTAAATCTTCAAAATATCATGGTCACTCAGCTTGGCTCCTCCACGGTCCTCCCCAGAACTCTTTTATGCACCAAAATCTAATGGCATCTTTCATCACAAGTAAGATTTAGAAGTATGCACGCATACATGAGCCTGAAAAATGTTTCATCTATTTTTTTTATTTTATTGACAACATAATGCAGTAAATATTCGGTTGCGCAGCCAATCAGAGCAGCCAAGTAGGCAGCTCTGATGAAGTCACAGGGAGGGTTGCGGATAAATAGACAGTCGCTTTAAAAAACAAACAAAAAAACCCACTGAATGTCTCCACTCTGCATCACATTAAAACTTCACACATTTCTAATGAATGGATGAATCCACACTGAGCACAATGTCTCCAGATCAGGACAATCTTCAGGGACCGGCGTGATCCGTGGTGATGACAGAGAGCTGAGAGGAGTTAGTCCACACAGTGCGGTGGCAGTTGCCTCCGGACAGCTGAGGCCTGCATCTTTGCAATCAATTTTTCAGCTTTAAGGATCCTTTTTTTTTTTTTACCCCAGAGCCTTCACAGCTACATCGAATTGAAAGAGCGTGAGCGGAGCACACGAGTACTATCAATTAGTCAACACATTACGTTAGCAGCAGGCTTCTGAACGAAGCGGCCTGCAGCTCTACAATCAGTTTTTCAGCCTCTCACACTTCCAGCAATCTGAAAGTACTGAATGGAGGAAGCGTGCCAATGAGCAGTACACATAATGCACAAGACACAGCCACAAGAAAGCCCAAAGCTTGTGCTATAAATAAGACTGTATGCATGTTTAAGTGTCATTTGAGGAGTCATACTGTTCAAATACAATCCCAGCCATGTTGAGAAATGAAAGCTTTAGTCCTCGTCGGAGTATTTGCATTTATTGTACCCTGCAGTGTTTGTCCATTTCCGTGCTTCACCTTGGTGCCGCTGTGTAACTTATGCAGCACACAAAGCATGCACCTCTCTGGCCACTGTTTACTAAATGCTCCGTGCCGGAGTTGTAGCGCGGGTGCGCAGCCTCATTTCCATTTAAATTTCCTGACGTGGCTCCTTCCTCAGCAGCTGAGGATCTTGATGAAGGCCCGTCTGAACTCGATGTTGAAGGTGGTGTAGATAACAGGGTTGAGGGCGCTGTTGACATACCCGAGCCAGGTGAAAGCACTGTAAAGTGCAGGAGGCACGTAGCATGTCCTGCAGTGGGTGTTCAGAATGTGAGTCACAAAGAAAGGCAGCCAGCAGATGAGAAACACCCCTGGAGCGGGCAGACAGCAGAGAGGTATGGAGAAAGGACAAAACGGAATTGAAGGTGTACGCCGGACAGAGCGGTGGGTATAGTAATAACATTTAAAATAAAAAGGAAGAGAAAAGGAGAGAGAGAAAACAGAATTCGTGTTAATCATGGTCACAGCACATGCTGGCTAAAACCTCCCTCAAACAGTTATCTACCAAAGCCTTCTTAACAACCCTATAATAACTACACTGGGTTGAAACCTGCATCTGCAGGAACAGTAATGGTTTGTTCACAACAAACACAAAGCGAGGTTACGCTTTGTGACGCAGATTTGCGATAACAATTTAAATTTATTTCCCTCTTTGCACAGATGGGTGGGCACGGTGGCGGTTAGCACCACCACCTCGCAGCAACAAGGTCCTTGCTTTAACGTCCTCATCACCCGGGGCCTTTCTATGTGGAGTTTGCATATTCTCCATGTGCCTCGGTTGGTTTCCTCCGGGTACTCCAGCTTCCTCCCACAGTCCAAAGATATGCATGTTGGCCATAGATATGAGCTACATAAATGTGGCGTGCAGTCTAAAGTGCTTTGATTTGTCATTAAATGAACAAGTGGAACATAAAACCCAGTCCATTTGCACTTTGTATGCAGTTAAGCTGCGTTAAAGTGTCCCTTCATGTTTGGTGTGAACACAAACTAGTGTTTCTCTGACAGTTTTGAAAAAAAAAAAGAAGAATAAAATAAAATAAAGAATGGATTAAGCCCTACTTTTGTCTGCTCTAACGTAAGCTTCAAATGTCACAGTGTCTAACTACGTAGTTTACTACCTGTAGATAAATACAGACATGGATAAATCTTCCACTATTGCCCTGTTGCTAGTGAGCAGACCTTTGAGGACACTTTTAATGGGCCAATTAGACCAGTTTTAACCTGTGGTTTGTGCAGTAGTCATATTGAAGTCTTACCCATCAGCGGCCATCAGGATACATTTTATTGTGTATAAACAAGACTGTAAATGCTGCATTGTAGCTTGAGCAATCATTAAATTCAAGCGCTATAATTGGTGTCTTGACATCGCGGTAAAATTGTGGTCAGTTTGGATGAAAAAGCAGGGCTGGGATTGTCTTCTGTGCATGCGCCACTGGCTTTCACTGACACCAGTGTAGTGTAATCGGGCACCTCTGATTACATTTTGTCAGTGAGATCTATGCTGTGTCAGAGCTAACTGGACCAGGCCTAAATAAGCAACCTGGCTGATAATTGGAGCGTGTGAAAGCTGTGTCAGGAGCTACAGTGTGTGCGCTGTCTGTGCCGACACAGTGAACCCGAAGCCTGACATTTCAGCTTGATTTATTGTAGTATAGCTAAGAAAAATATGCAGGGAATGCACATAGTGAGAAAAAACGTGCTGGTACTGTCGTGGGTATATGTGGCAGAAAAGTTAATCATAAAAATGTGAAAGAAGTCGAAGCAGAATAAGCAACTCGGTCATATATCGCCTCTCTAAAAGCTGCCTGTGTTATAGAGTGTGTTACTGTGACATTTACACTTTCATTTCCTCAGCTTATCTCAGCTTCCACTCACCGAGCACAATGGCCAGCATCTGAGTGGCTTTTTTCTCCCTCGCGTGCATGCTCCTGAATCGGGGATTGCTGGTGTGAGACATCGGCCGCAGTGATGTGTGCGTCTGCCCGTTGGACAGATCTTTCACCTCACAGCTCATCCTGACAGGAGGACGTTGGATCTGGCTGTTCTCGTCGGGGTCCCGTTCCCCCCGCTCCTCCTCTACATCCATCTCGGTGCGGCCACAAGAGGCATGGCTGATGCTACAGTAGTTCTGCGTGTCCACCGGGGGCAGCACTGAGTTCTCCACCGGCCCTGTCTTTGGGCGTTTGCCCCACAGGCATCCTGAGAGCAGGTTAGGCTTGGAAGGACCTGAGGGTTCTTCACTCTGCTGACAGGAGACACGACACAGTTATTGACAGCTTGAAATCAATAAAGGCTTAATGCTGGGTTGGTGTGCTGGACGTATCAGGACAACAGTTTCAAGCATAAAATGAATTTTTCAAGTGCTTCCACACCAATGCATCCAACAGACAAACTTATTGTGATTTTTCAAGGGGTTTACATACTGTCACCGGCCACTTTTTCAGGTACACCGAAACAGCTCAACGGCTCCTTAATGTAAATATCGAATCAGCAATGACTACAACTCAGTGCATTAGAGGATGGAGACATGGCCAAAGCAAACCTGATGAACTTCAAAGTGAGCATCGCGGGTGATTAAAGTTACTTTGAATGTGTAACAGTTCCTGGTGAAACTGGACATTTCTTTCATGGATGTGTTTCCAGCACCTCACTGAGTCTATTCCACTATTAATTAAGGGAGCTTTAAAGGCAAAAAGGAGTCCATGACAATATTAGCAAGGTGTATTTTAGATTATGTGATGTTTTATTGTGTGACTGGCACCAGGGAATTGAGAGGAGACATTTATTAACTGTGTACTTTTCACAAATTTGGATTTAATTGTGTGATGGAAACTTTGCTAAAGAATACAATAATTAATTTATCTTATTATGGCCACAATAAATCCTAAATTTTGAACAATTTGTGACACTTCAAACTGTAGATTTATAAAAATTTCACAGCAGAATAGTAACAGTAAATAACCAGACATCCTAATAGTGTGTTCACAGATAGGAGGGCACGCTGCGGTACATTCAAGACCAGTAAAGACGCATGTAGGAGATCAGAGACAAACCAAAATCATGGTGATTTTTGGTCATACTGCCCAGTCCAACAAAACTGATTTAAAGCCAAAGCGCATCAGATTTTAAAGTTTTATTGCAACGCAAGGCCATGTTATTATACTTGCACTAATCAGTGTCTTCATAAAGCACCAGATCAAGTTATGTGTATGGTTGTGTGATTTGGCTGCTCTGTTGAGTATTTTAGTGTTTCAGATCTCCGTATTGCTAGAATCCAAGCACCAAATGGAATAAAAACAAGAGGTCACCTCAGCAGATGGATCAGATGCACTCCCCGACACAACCCTCCCATTTATCTGTACTTGGGACCAGCTGCCAGAGTGCAGTAGTGACCCTGATGCTGGGTTTGTGTCTTCTCCCAGGACCAAGCTGGGGATATTTTACATGTAAGGCAAATGTGCTAGCCACTGCACCACAGAGCCACAAGTATCTGACCATCAGCTGGCAGACAAAGTTTCCATCTGGTGAACATATTCAACCATTTATTTGCAACAGAGACAGATGAAACAAAACCAGATAGGCAGGATGGAGGCTCAGTGTTTAGCACTGTAGCCAGACAGCAAGAGGGCCTGGTTTGTCCTGCCATTGAGATATATATTAATACTGCCTATCTCATTCCAGGACACTATTGTAAAGGAGATTTTTCATCACAGAAGTTTCACTACCTGGTTTAAAAAAGGATTAAAAAAGGAATTTTCCTCTGTAGAGGGTAAAAACCAAAACAGAGGTTAAAGATTCACAATAAACACCCCCAAGCAGCAGATGGTCGCCCCTCCCTGAGCCTGGATAGGCCAGTGGTTTCTTCCTGTTTAAAGGCAGTTTTCCTTCCCACTGTCACCAAGTGATTGCGCTAATTTATTGATTGGCTTTCTCTTGTATGGTCTTTATCTTACAATATACAGTGCTTTGGGGTGACTGTTGTTGGGATTTGGTGCTATATAAATCAAACTGAATTGAAATACAAGTTTAAAAGTTTCCGTGTGCCTGCTGAATGCCTAAATATCTATTTGTTTGCTTCACCTCTCTTGACTAAGGTGACTATGTGCCAATTTTGTGTTTTCAGCTTGTGTTGCCGCCCGAGAGTATTAAAAACAACATTATTCCAGTTTTAATGTTTAAATTAAGTCATCACACTTCACTGCTCTACCTTCTTTATTCCCTCACCACTTGTAATATCTATTGAGAAATTGCCTTTAGCTTATCCTCCTTAACCTCATGCGGAAAATATGTGAAGCTGAGAGCTAGGCTGCTCCGCTAAGCCAGCAAAGTGGCAAATAAGACTCAGAGAAATGTAAAGTTATGGTCAATACATATCTGAAGGGCTCTTCAGATGGACTAAAAGTGCGCCCGACTCCAAGTTCAATAGTTGACATTCAGCACACGCCAGGAAATCCTGCTACATTTTAGGAGCTGTTTCATTTATCTCTTGTACCAGCAAATACTTTAACTTTCCAAACCTGCAACAAATTCAATCTCAATTTTCCCTCTCCAGCAATAACACGTTTTTAAGCACTGTGCAATTTTCAGTAAGACCACAAACATGAATTTTCATGATATTCTCAGCCCATCGCGCTTTTTTATTTCCTTGCTGATATGAATCCTCTGCCTTTGAATGCTGTGTGAATTTTGCAGGTGCTGAATTTTGCAAGTGCATCTCACGCAGTCTTTGCTCAGCCTTCTAGTGACCAGGTGAGACGAGGCAGGAAGCCACGCTTCACAATCACAATTTCTGGCTCCTTCTGTGATCCCCCCAGGCTGCGACCACACAGCCAAATGAGAAAAAAAATCTAATTTATCTGAATACGGTCATAGAGACACCGGGATGAAAAGCTATAATTCATGCAACCACATTACAAAACTCCAATACAGTCAATATAAGTTACCTAAGCATTAAACAGTGATATATAAGTTAAAAAAACAAAAGTAGAGCAATAGAAAAACATAAAATCTGGTTTAACATAACACCCACCACTTTAATCCTTATAGGTGACAAGTCGTGCTTCGCCTTTGGAGTCTCTTCTTGCAGACAGGTCTCCTAGGGGGATCAGAGGAAAGTTCAACAGAGAAAATAGTTTCCAGAGAAATGAACAAAACCCCGTCACCTCAACCCCATCAATCCACAGGTGGAACATATTTGTGCCGTTCACTTCAAACTCATTGATCCATCTCTTTTCATCTCCCAGAACACTTTCATTAAAATTCAAACAATTCTCATTGAGCGTCCCCGACGTGGACTAAAAAAATCAAAAGAATTAGGATTTACGCCTGTTGTGCCTTCAGTCACTCTCCCTCCTGAGCCGAACGCTGTGCAGTCCAATTAAAGCTTGCTGCGAAAATAGAGATAGGTGCCTTTGAAACACACAAAAAAGACATACTCCTCCTTCATAGGAAATGTTTATTCTCTTGACTCAGTAAGAGTCCTATTATCTTGTTTAAAAACATCATTCCACCGTAGTTCTCTCAACCTGAACCCCTGCAGAGCTGGCATCTTACAGCTGGAGGCCTCCACTCCTGGATGGGATTCCAAAATGGGGCTGCACTGTTATCTCGTGTTAAAACGGAGGGAACAAAGGGTGCAATGAACGCAGCCAGAATACTCAGGAAGCTTCTAGGTGTGGCAAAGCTATTCAAGTCACTGGGTTAAATCGTCTTTTTATACACCATATTTTAATAATAGGGTGCAGATGCATTAAACGTGACCTAATGTATCCTTGCCTGTGGTTATTAACATCCATCATCTGTATGATAGATGTGACTGGGACAAGGATTAGAGTGATGAACACGATTGAAAAACTGACAGCTTGTTGAGAAAAAGAAATTGTCTCATAATAGAGATTAAAGAACAATGTGACCCTTGTGACTACATTATTATTATGAGGACTAAAATATAACTTAAGCTTGCTTTGTTTGTCAGATCTATCTATCTATCTATCTATCTATCTATCTATCTATCTATCTATCTATCTATCTATCTATCTATCTATCTATCCATCCATCCATGCATCCATCCATCCATCTAATTTTACTTGAATAAAGGTCACATGACCCCATCAGCGCACATTAATCAAAGTAAAACATTTTCACTGAAGTTACTTTAACTTTTTATTAATTCTCAGCTGGTTTTGCTATGCAACAAAACATGGAAATGTCCATATGTGTCAACAATGATGTCTATTTGCAATCCTGTGAAAAACTAAATAGACCCTCATTATCTTTATAGAAATTAAGCAGCAGCCAGGTGATGCTAATCAAATGCACTTGATTAAAGTGTTCCTCTATAAAAGCAGGGGTTGTGATAAGTTGATGGTGTGGCATATTCATGTGTGTGAAAACATGATCTTACAATCTTCCTAGGAGTGGACATCCAACCAGATTCCCCATTCAAGCTCAAGACCGACATGTCAGGCTCTACAGGCCTCAGTTAGCTTATTAAACCTTAAAGGTCATCACAGTGCAATTAGAAAATGACTAAACCGGTATGGGTTGTTTGGAAGAGTTGCCAGGAAAAAGTCTTCAAAAAGAACACGCGGCAGAGCTTAGGTTTGCAAATTTGCATCTAAACAAACCACAAAACATCTGAAGCGATCTCCTTTGGATAGATGACACCAAATTGGAGATGTTGGGTCATAATGCACAGTGCCAAATTTGGTGAAAAAAATACCATATACCAACTGTCAAGCACGGTGGTGGCGGGACGATGATTTGTCTTGTTTTGCAGACACAGACCTGGGCACCTTACAATCATTGAGTCATCTATGAGCTCCTCTGTATACCAAAGTATTCTAGAGTCAAATGTGAGGGCATCTGTCTAACAGCTGTGCAACAGGACAATGATCCCAAGCACAGCAGCAAACCCACAACAGAGTGGCTGAAAAAAAAAAGAATCAAAGTGTTGCAATTGCAGAGTCAAAATCCAGACCTCAACCTGATTGAAATGCAGAGGTGGGACCTTAAGAGAGCTGTAAAGAAATGAATGTCTGAAAATGAACTGGAGCAACATTGTAAGGCAGAATGGGCCAAAACGCCTTGACAATGATACAAGAGACTGATAAAGTCATAGAGAAAAGCAACACTTCAAGTTATTGCTGCTAAAGGTGGTTCCACAAACTACTAAATCATTGAAGTACTTGGATTTTTACAGCACTTCAGGGAGTCCAGTGAAAACCTTTTTTCTGACTGTCAACACATAATTATGCATTTCTTTTGTTTTTGTTTATTTACTTTCTCATTCAGATTTTTTAAATACTGGGCTCAAGCTCAGGAGCCAAACGTAGCACAGATCTTCTGATTAAACTTGCTATTCGACAAGCCATTTCTTTAAGAACATCTGTAGTTTTGCGTTGTCAGCCGTGTCAGCTGCTAATGAACAGAGTTAAACACACATTTACATCTTTGCCCGTGTTCATTCTGCACTGCATGCTGACATTTACAGAACGCACTTGTACAAAATCACACAGCTTTCTCTAGTTTTCCAGTAATAATATTATATTCTGCAGATTTCTCTGACATTTCCTTTGAACCCTCTTAACTGCAACTGATTCAGCACATCAGAAGAAGACAGCTTTTCCCCGGGCACTTTTACAGTCTTTCTGGCAGCGGTTTTCTTGTTGATCACCCCCTGTGCACACCGGGAATCTATCTAATAGAAAAAGGGTCCAAAATAAAGGTGAGTTGTAATTCATTATCAGTGCATAAAATTGGTGAATGCAAATAAGTGAGCGAGACAGAATCTGCATGAGAGAGATGAATTTGCCGTGAGGAAAATCCCTCACTCTTACAATAAATCAGGAGCTAAATAACAGTTTTTCAGAAATGGAGCACAGTGAATGTGAAAGGTGTTATAATAGTATAAAAACTGCTCTAGCGGCCCAGTCATTATTTTTGACATCTTAGGTTTGATATATGAAAGAAAAAGAAAATAAAGGATGATGTTTTTATTTTCCCCTCAGCAAAAATAATTCAGGCACCACTGTCGCCCTTTTATACTCTGACGTCTGTCAGAATATCTGTTCTTTAATGTGACATTTATAGAATAATTAAGTCTCCACACAGGGAAGGAGGAAACTGTTACATTTATGGACTTTTGGAGTTGGAGAATCAATAAATATTTGGAAATAACGCGGCTTTTACAGCTTCACAAAACCTTCAAATTAGGGCTGATCTTTACTCTCAGAAATCCAGCTGCACCATGAGTTTCAAAGCTAACAAAAAGTTTTATCCAAGACACCATTCATAGGAAGACTTTCTAGCAGGATGTTACACAAATCCATGCACAATTGAATTTGAACAAGCTGAATGAAGCAGCTGCAGAATTCACCTGTGTGAGAAATACTGATGTTGATGTTCAGCATGTTGGGATATCTCTTGGAATTTTTTGTGCTTGGCAGCTCACAGAAAAGTTAGAACAGGTCATCTTCCTACACAGTGAAAGTCCATTTCTAATCTGATTGTTGTTTGTGCTGTTTGAACACACAGTGCTAAAAATCAGATGGGTATGGGATAAATAATTTTTATCCCCACTGGGAATAATTAAATGATTTTGTGGAAGTAGGAACATGTAGACCAGAGAAGCGGAATCCCTCACAACCCCATCGGCAAATCACACCCCGGTCAGATGATTATTAAATCATTATAACAGCACATCTACAGTTCTAAACATCATGAGCTCATTATAAAAGAGTCAAAGCAATCTCAGTGTAAGTAATCAAGTGAATCTTATTGTTATTCATCAATGTTTGGAGGTTTTTGTGGCTTTTTATGACAAGGTCAAAAACTTCTTTATGATTACCACGAACCCCCAAAGCTGCTCCTCTAAATACATTTTTAGAATCAATAGATAATTATTTTTATTAAACTAACTATCTCATATAGCATCCTTTACTATACCATGCACCACTAAAAAAACTAATAAAGGAAACAGACTCACCACAGACGGTGGAGTCGAGCCTGGCTGCACCTTTCCACTGGCCTGTCCAAAAGTGATCCTCTTCCGCCTCATCCTGAGGAAGACGTAGATGCGGATGTAAACCAGCAGAGTGACAATAAACGGCAAATAGAAGGACACCACAGAAGAGTAGATCACAAAGTCAGGGTTGGAGATGGAGCACACCAAAGGGTCGTCTGCAATAAAAGGAAAATATCATTATGGAAAACAGCCTTAAAATTATAGGATAATAAAAGAGACAAACATCATCATTTAAAGCTGGCTCTCTGACCCCAGAGTATGCTATCAATCTTGAAAATAGCCTTGATGGTTTGTCCTCTTTTCATATAATGCCTATATACCGAACACATGCTATACCCCAACAGAGATCACTGCAAGATAGAGGTATGACTGATCTGACAAAGACTGAGCAATAAATTCAGGATAAGAGACCACTTCATATAATAAAGGCTGTATATAGACGAATTCTTCATCCAAAATCATGTCACCTGTATAATTAGCATGAAAATAAATGAAAAAAAAAAGCTGCAGTGAAATGCATATCACATGTCTGTGTTGGTATGAGCTTCCTGAGCGATACCTCAGTACACAGAGAGGTGGAAAGAAGGATGGATAGATACAATCTATTTGGTGCCACTCTCCAAACTACCTTCAGCTGCTAGACTCAGAGTATTGATTATTTCTTTTTTGTTGGGAACAAAACAGATTTGTCTGTTTGAGCTGATCCGTGTCAGTCGATTGCTTCAAAAGAAAGACGAAGGATTTCAGACCTAACAGGACCCCCCCACCCCACCCCGGTCTCCGCCCCTGAGTGGTCAGATTCCTGCAATAAACAGCCATTGTTTCACTCTGGCTATAAGTAGACTTAACTCAGTGCTTGCATTTCTGTGATTTGCTTTACATCGTGTTTCACTAATGGTCTTAATTGTGTGTGTTCACTCATGCATCTGTGCTGCTGCTGGCTATTGAAATTAAAATAGCTGCTGGTGACATTGTTCATATTTCGTTATTTAGCTTCAAACTATATGTGATTTGGCCTTACAGCACATCTTCAGTGTTGGAAAACACAAATGATTTTTAACAATAAACAAGACGACATCTGTTTTCCACTTGAAGTAACCTCATCCAATCAGACTGCAATGCAAACAATATGTTGAAAGGACAAAAGAAATATTTGCTTTACTTTTCTTTTTAACTAGAAAAATGTGTGATAGAGCAAACAAAGTTGCAAAGTTTTTTCTTAGAAGGACTTCCTACAATAATTAAAAACAACAAAAGAACAAAAATAAAAACCAACCATAAAATGAGCACGGATCATGAATAAATAAAAAAAAAATCTAAAATGATCAAAAGCAAAGAAGACAGGAATAAATAAACAAGTATTAAATAAATAAAACAGCCACTTACCAAAGATACAAAAAAGTCCTCCAATGAAACAGTGTATTAAGAGGAGGTTTAATGGACATAAATGATTCAATCAATCAAGTGCAATCTTTGAAGTAGAGAAGAAAGTGTAGAAAAAGAAGGTGATTTAAGTGACTTTGAATGTGGCGTGGTTTGTTGGTTGTCTGAGTATTGCAGAAAGTGCTGATCTGCTGTGCTAGTGTACTACCATCTCTAGGGTTTCCTGAGAATGGGCCGAAAAAGAGAAAATATCAGTGAGCTGCAGTTCTCAGGGTGAAAATGCCTTGTTTATACCAGAGGTCAGAGGAGAATGGCCAGACTGCTTTGAGTTGATAGCAAGGCAACAGTAACTCAAATAACTGCTCATATAACTGCGGCAGATGGCCGCCCCTCCCTAAGCCTGGTTGTGCTGGAGGTGTCATCCTGTTAAAAGGGAGTTTTTCCTTCCCTCTGTCGCCAAAGCACTTACTCACAGGGGGTCATATGATTGTTAGGGTTTTCTCTATTGTATTATTGTAGGGTCTACCACACAATATAAAGCGTCTTGAGATGACAATTCACATCGGGTCACCAAAATTGAACAACAGAAGATTTGAAAAATGTTGCCTGCTCTGATGAGTTTCAGCTGTTGCTGTAACATTTGACTGGTAAGGTCAGATTTGGATGTAAACCACCTGAAAGCATCCATACAATGGTGGTGTAATTTTCTTGTCCCATTTTTTTTTTAACCAAATGTCTATTCATATGTACTCCACATTCACCAAATCTTAATCTCTCCAGTAGAGCACCTTTGGGATGTGCTCGAACAGGAGATTGACTTCATGGATGTGATGCCGACAAATCTGCATCAACTGTGTGATGAAACAACGTGTTGAATCTGTGCCATGATGAGTTAAAGCACTTCTGAAGGAAGAAGGAAGAACCAACCCAGTACTAGCAATGTGTAACTAATGAAGAAGCAAGTGAGTGTGTCAGTGAGCACCCAGGCATGAACGGGGTTAATGAGTGCTTATAGTAATTTAGAACATGTCTAATTAATGCTTTAATAGAAACATTTTAAAATGAGGAAAATAGCAAGCAGCAATTTATTGTAAGTGTAATTTTAACTGGAAGAAGTAAAAATGTGAAATTTAAAGGCATCTATGACCTGATCAGGGGCAGACAGAAATGCACACAAGCACATGAGTGACAAATTATGCTCAGCATAAAAACCAACTGTCTATCCAACAGGCAGATAGAAATTTGGGGGCTGATGATTTAAAGTTTTGACAATATAGAAGGCTCTATGTGAAAATCCAGTGTTGAGTGTACAGAGGTAAACAGAACCGCTTTTGCAAATATCAGGAAAAAGTCCACAATTTATTCTGGACAAGCCAACAAACTTGCTAACGTGCCATCTCTGTGGCTTTCATCGGAGCCAAAATGGACGCCATGTTATTCAAATACAGCAGTTTGGCTAAAAGATTCACAAAAGAGTAACGATTAAAAGCAAAGCGGGATGATTCTGGCTGAGCTTACGGGTTTTGTAGTGAACATCTAATGTTTCTATATTTTATGTAAACTTGCTCAGGGGAAAGCATTTTTAACTATAATCATCATTCACTCCAAAAGACATTACAGTGCTGAGTCCAGTACATCTCTGTTTCTGAGACAGCAACTTTGATAGACTGGCCCCTCTGGCTGGGAGAGTCACATATTTGAGTCCAGCAGAGTAATAGTGGAGCCATTTTTGGCCTCATGACAGAGTTTGGCTCCATGTTCCTTGAGCGGATAACTGTTTTATGCTCTGAAATTCACTGTGTGAATGCTCTCTTTGTTTGCCCAATATAAGCTTGTCTATTTCAGAGGCAGGACCATAGCAGATGTAATGCCACGCTACAACACATTTGTAAACAAGCAAAAAGCAACCCAAATCAAAAATGATGTAGTGCTAAAAAGCAAAAGACTCTCTGTCCTACCTGGTTTCACTGACAGTGAATGCCTCGAGTATAAAACTATAGGTTTTCTGACCAAGATTGTGTATGAAAGAGGATACGTGGATGAGCTGAATACTTCAGATGCTGAGTTCAAGATCGCAAGGTTTTATGTTCTACTTGCAGACAAGAATGAGGGGATTTTTGTTCCTGCAGTGATCCCACAATAGAGTAAAACACTGTTAGAATAAATACAGAATAGCATAGAAGACTATCAGTATAAAAACACATGCAAAATAAAAAAAATAGCCCTACTGTGCACAGTTCCTGTACTGTGCACAGTAGGGCACAGTACAGGACACAGTACATCCTGCTGTGTCTTTTGGTCATGCATACTTATCAACCTCACCTAATGCTCCCGTTGCACTGTAACAGGAGAAAACCCACCATCAACACTGCATCCATCCTCTGCATCTCCCTATATCCTGTTGTAATCTCCTTGCTACACTGCCATAAATCCTTCCTCGCTCTTCTTCTCCTTCTCAGGCTTCTACACCTGTAAAATGTTCACCTGAGCAGCTTCACCATCTTTTTTAGTAAGTCTGTAGTACACATGTTCTATAAATATGCTTTACGTGACTCATGTTCATGACTTGGAATCGTGGGCTTGGAAGAGTTTGACAGTTAAACTATTCTGTGTGATGACTTACACAATTTAACAATGCTAGCATATTTAGGAGAATAAAACTAAGTAACTGTTGGAAACATAATAGATTTTGATCACAACATTTGTTCAAATTCCATACAGCCGTGCAGTCATTTGCCTGAAAAATGAGCAAATATCTACCAAGGATGCTAAACGCTCTTTCTTGTGCAAGTAACAACATCCAAATGAGAAAAGCTGTAACGCTGGGTTTTATTAATAACCAACAGCAGCAGTTGTGGCATTGCAGTGAGTCTTCCACTTGTTGGTTTATATATTTACTTATTTTTTAACAGGAAATATTGTAGCTGTCAGAAATTGCACAAAATCTCAAACTCTATGCAAACTCGACAAAAGGGTGACATGAATGGTCATTTTCTCTGTGATTACAGCCTTCACAACATGACAGGACTACTGCATTAGACTCTGCTTCCCCGGTCTGCCCACATCCTTCAGATTCAACATGTTTCAGCTCTTAATGCCAATAATATCATCTGCTGTTACTTTCACAGACTTGACAAAACTCAGACGACACATGAAATGTTTACAGCACTTGATTTACTCCCCACGGCTACCCTAAATGCTAAGAACACTAAACTTTAATTCTAAATCACGTAATTAACATCAACCAGAAAACAAGCCAAAGTCTAAATGTTGCTGAGCTGACCTGTGGTGTTGAATCCAAACAGCAGGGGGCAGGACACCGCGAAGGCCAAGACCCACACGGTAGCAATCATGACAAACACTCTTTTTCTGGAGCGATGAGTGGTGTTGTACAAGACGGGCATCACTACTGCCGTATACCTGCAGACACAGACAAGGATTCGAGTTTGCTCAGCTTTGCAGACGTATTTGTACAGAGGACAGGTGGTGACATTTGAATGAAGGAAAAAGTGCTGATACGGTCCTGCAAAAGGGAATAATTAGAGGGAGAAAAAGAGTGCTGGGCTTTGGGGATGCCGAGAAATGCAATGCAGAGAACAAGTGGATGGTATAAAGACCAACAATGGGGAGGCGTACCAGGCACTATTATTTAGAAACAAATGGGTATTCAGCAGTAACTCTAGTGAGGCTCTGATTTAAGAGTTAATCAGCACACTATATGCCAAGAGTGTATAATGAGCCCGGAAAAACAGGTCCAGCAATAGCCTAGAAGAAGCCGCAATTATGCTGGAACCCAACCCAAAATAGATGTGATGTAATGTTGTTTAGAGCCAGATAACTGCCATGATTGTTTATCCTCATCAGGCTAATTACTCTTGTTCTTCTCTGGGCAAAATGCAGAGTGAAACCCGGAGCCAAACAGGCGCGGACGTCCACTAAAAATATTCTTCCCACGCTGCTTTCCTTTGCCTTTAACCTCCTGCCACAGCACTGCTGGGTTAGAATAAACGCAGAGATTTTAAAAAAATTAAAGAAAAGAAAGGAAAAAAGTTGAGTGATAAAAACAATAATGTGCTTTAAGTTACACCTTTAGTTTAATCAGCTCTTAAAGTCACCACTCAAAGCACGACTTGAACTGTAAGTACTTTCACCGGGACAATTCTCCTTGAACTTTCACGGTAGAACTTGGGTTATGGCGTATTTACGCTGCTTCTGAAGAGCTGTTTAAAGCTGACAAATCCTCTGTTTTCAAAGAGATCAATGCGATAAACTAACGGCGCTGCTGCAAAGGTAAAACTGATCTCAGTGACACGCGATGTCCCAGGGGCTTTGCATTAATTTAGAAGCACACAAACATCTGATGCTGCAGAGGTGCTTTTGACTTCTGTATTAAACAGTCAGGAAGAAGAGCAGCCTTCAGGACGACTTCATTGCTCAGGTGCAAATTATGAAACATCCAAAAGAATCAAGTAGTCCAACAAATAAAAAGAAAGGCTTCAGGATATCCAATTTGCAAATTTAATTGTGAAGACAGCCCCATAAAGTATTTAACCAGTTGATTCGGAAACATTCAGCTGGATTTCTACAAAAAAATGATGTCAGGAAAGTTTTACAGGATACAATTGCAGCCAGATTAACATGTTTAGAAGCTCTGGAATTGGGGCCACTGCCCTTTTTTGGCCTCAGAGCTCCATGGCATTTCTGTTGTGCCATGTTGTCTCATTAAACCTGGATTCTCATTGTTGGTTTTGTTGTTTATTAACTCATTTATAATGATTTCTTGGCCACTTCTGACAGGAGACACATTTCATGAACACAGCATTGACATAGCATGATTTTTTTTTTTTGCTATTGTTCTGGATTTTGGACTCAGGGTTATGAGTTTGAGTTTTTTTTAGATTCTTGTTTTCTATTTTGTGTGCTGTTTTCATTGTTCTTTTGCTTTCGGACTTGAGTTATTTCTGAAGTCTAACTAGTGTTTGTTTAGCTCAGTGCAGTTTCAACTGCACCTGCAGTTCAGTAGAATTCATTACTATCTACCTCGAGCATTTGCATTATTTGCATTTGCATTATTATTATTCTTTACACTCGACGCTTCATTATGGAAGTTTGGTTATTTATATCTGATTATTTCATTGTTAATAAACCAATAACCAGTAGCAAGTGTCTTCGGAATAGTGAACAAATGACAAACTCTCACGATAAGCTCTCTAAGTGATCGAAGCTCCCACCACACTGTGAGCATTTTCTCGCTGGCATTATAAAAATATCACTACTAAAATTAAGTGTAAGAATGTTGTATTTTACTTTTCATAACCTCCGCCAAAGGGGGTTGTGGGATTGGATTTTTTTATGTTTATTTTTTGTCCAATTTACTCAAAAAAAAATTCTGAACAGATTTGCATTGACGTTTTGGGCCCTGGACCAACTTAGGAGTGATTCACTTTTGGAGTCGATCCAAAGGAGGACTCTTTGGAAGCAGTCTTCACCACTGTGAGGTAGGGACGTTTCCCATTATATCCTCATAAATGCTTATCATATTGATGTAACAAAAATTGTCAGATATCGTTTTGATGTTCTTGAGGAAATCTAAGCTGGAGCCAGAGATCCTTCGTCCAGGGACTCGCTTTGTGGAGGGAGTTTTCAGCTCTGGAGGAAATATGGTCTTTGACGGCTCTTGTTTGGACAGAGATTCTTGTTGATATGTGGCCACAACTCTGGTTTCACATTTCCTCGTTATCTGGCAGAGTGGTTCAGATCTGCTCGTTTGTTGGGTCTTTTTCTGTGGAGTTGGCATGTTCATCCTGTGCCCATGTGAGTTTTCTCTAGCAGCTTTCTTCCATGGTCCAAAGACATCCATGTTAATGTATTGGCGATTCTAAGTTAGCTGTATTTGTATCTTAGGCAATGATGCAATATAAAGTAATATAATAAATAACAAATCAAGAGTAATAGCAATGTGTTAAAACCCCACAACAAATACTGCAGGAGAACCTTGTTTGTTATTGCGGCAAATGAAAGTATTTGAAATAATACCAAAAACTCAGAGTCACACACAGTGAAACTGGGACTTATAAAACATTTACTGTCATGCAAACTCATGAAAGCGCTCATCTTCCCCTGCAGTCGTACTCACTGCAGAGAAAGGCAAACACTCCCTTCTCCATACAGGCTGAGCAAATATATTCCCCCGAGAGTTCTTATGCATCACTGTATTCATCCTGTGCAGTTGAACCCTTGATGCCTGTGGGGTTCCAAGTTCAAAGACCCTTTAGAGATATTAAATGTTAACTTTGATACAAGAACAAAACCTACGCAAATAATGATGTAAACACCAGATGCTGCAGGAAAGGTTCGAGGTCCTCGTGCTTGACATTTTCCTGTGCAATGGCACAAACATCTTCTCAGCAATTAGCCAAAAACCTAAAAACACCTAGCCTGCATGCACATGCTCACTCCTGTTACTTTCTCACTGTCTCTCATTGTGAGAAACTCACACACTGAGATGCACACACAGACACACAACTATCAAGAAGATACGAGCAAGATGGGGAAAATATTTTAATCCTTCAGCGAGCTTTGAAATATCTACGTGGCGAGGTGAAGGAAAAAAAATCTAACAGAAATGACATTTACACTGGAGATGTCATGGCAACATCTGCAGTCATACATAGTAACTGCAGCAAAAAGATAAAGACACACACACACACAAACACACACTCGCACTCACCTGTCAATGCTGATAGCGCACAGGTTGAGAATACTGGCGGTGCACATCATCACATCCAGCGTGACAAAGATGTTACAGTAGAGCCGGCTGAAAAGCCAGGCTCCGCCGACCACCTGCAAAGGACAGACAGGCAGATTAACGACACTCACGTTTCCCCCTCCTTTTCTTCCCCTTCTTCACAGTCAAGTGTGAAGTGCAGCGCAGGTCACAAAGAGATTTCGTGAAGAAGAGAAAAAATGTGCACACAAGAGGCACTTTGGCCCAAATTACATAAAGAAAATCAAGTCTGAGCTGCCAGCATGAGTCACATATTAACCCTGACACACTGAAGTTAAGCATTTGCGCCTACCGGGATATCACTTTGGTTTATTAATGTGTGTTTATGTTATGATATAGTGTTTCAGATTGGTAGCGAGGTAATCTGAAGTAGTCAAGTGCAAAAAGTCCTGTTATTCCAGTGCCGTGATGAGTGGC
Source organism: Pelmatolapia mariae (assembly GCF_036321145.2). Taxonomy (NCBI): domain Eukaryota; kingdom Metazoa; phylum Chordata; class Actinopteri; order Cichliformes; family Cichlidae; genus Pelmatolapia; species Pelmatolapia mariae. The sequence continues at coordinate 19,530,515 of NC_086235.1, read as the reverse complement.
ATGGAAATAAGCCGAAGGAGGGTGCCCATCTAAATGCAGGGTTTAATTACACTGAAGGTGTTTGTCAGACTTTTTTTCACAAAGGGCATAAGCCTCCAGTTAACACACCACTACCCCCACCTCTTCCTCCCCAGCAGAGTCTTACTCAAGTCGACAGGCTTTCACTTAGGCACCATAATACCTGGTAATAACTGTCTGACAGAGATAAATGGGATCCAAGCAGCATTGCCTCACTACTGAATCTCTCAAATCCAGCATGTGAATATACGCCTACCTACACAGAGAGGCAGCAGGCACACATGGGAATATGCACACACACAAGTATGTAAATAGATAAAATTAGCTTCTTTTTGCTGTTTTTATTTTCTACACCAGAGGTGTCACACGTTCTAATTCAGAAAAATTTCACATGCCTAACCTGCTTAACCTAACATCGTCATAACCTTTTTTGACACGTGGAAATCCAAATTTCATCCCAAAGAAGGGATTCTGCCAACTTCACACACAAAAATCAGTTGCTTTCTGTTGAATAAAGTCTTCTCTCAGGAGGCTCGGGGGGAATTTTGTCAGGTCTCAGATAATTATCTAATGATGACGGCACAATGATGCCATTGTGGTTATGATTGCTACTTAGATAACAAAGTTTCAACACAAATTCTTCCACAAACTAAGAGTGTGAAAATTGAAGAACAGCTTTGCGTTGTGTACCAGTTTGAAACTACATACTGTTTCTCTTCAGTTTGTAAGTATTTAATGTGCTCACATGAGACACCGTTTCCTGGAAGTCAGTGTTTTCCACAGTTGTTGCTTGAAATACAACATTGCAATGTAGTGTTTTAAGTACCAGCTGCGTTAACAGTGAAAATCTTTATGCTATCAGTAAATTACATGGAAATGGGACTCATCATACTAAATCATGAATGCCTGCATCTATTCAAGCAAATTGCTGTGGCACCTCTATCATCTTAATTTTAAGCCCAAATCCTAACCATGAACTAGCTGTTTAAAGAAATAAAGAACCTAGATCATGCTTTAAATCTTTGTGGCCCCAATTAAATACATTTCCAATAAATAAGGGCTCTACACACACTGTTCAGGATGCATGTAAACAGCACTGCAACATAATGGAAGAGGACTCTAAAGTCTTTTGATAAGTGTGTGAGACCAAAACAAAAATCAGGAAAATAAAGCCACCACCCAGGGAGAAGTAGAAACCATGTTTTGAACTATTGACCGTGAGCTTGATATGAATCTCCTGTTCCACCACATATTAAAGCTCTTTTATTGGATTGAGATCTGGTGACTGTGGAGGCCAGTTGAATACAGTGAACTCAGGGTCATGTTCGAGAAACCAGTTTGGGATGATCTGAGCTTTGTGGAATGATACATTATGCTGCTTAATGCTGCCATCGGAAGATGGGTACACTGTGGTCATAATGGCATGAACATGTTCAGCAACAATACTCAGGTAGGCTATGGTAATGAAATTATGCTGAATTGGCACAGAGTGGTCCAAAGTATGCCAAGAAAATATCCTCTACACCATTACACCAGCAGCACCCTGAACGATTGATACAAGATAGGATGGATCCATGTCTTCATGTTGTTTAAGACAGATTCTGATCCTCCCATCTGAAATGTTGCAGCAGAAACTGAGATTCATCAGGCCAGCCAATGTTATGTTTTTCCAGTCAACTATTATCTCGCCTATTGATCCCACGTGAATTGTAGCCTCACTTTCACCTGGTGTGGTCTTCTGCTGCTGTAGTTCATCTGCTTCAAGGTTGGTAAACCTCAGGGATGGTTGTGTGTGAAGATCCCAGCAGATGAGCAGTTTCTGAGACACGAACCAACAACTATGCCACATTCAAAGTTACTTAAATTACTTTTCTTCCCCATTCTGATGCTCAAACTTCAGCAGGTCGTCTTGACCATGTCTACGTACCTAAATGCTTTGAAAGTAATACATGTGATTGGCTGATTACATATTTGTATTAATGAGCAGCTGAACAGGTGTCATCGATTACAAGTCATTGATCCAGGGATGATGTTGTCATGTTTGTGTGAGGCAGGCAGTAATGATGGACCCAAAGTGCAGACTCATGGAGGCAAAAAGGTGAACTCAAACGCAGCTTTATTGCAGGATGGCAAAAAATAACTGAACTGAAAATAAAAATAAACTAAACAAGGTATGCAGGCTGGCAGACAGAACGCACAGTAAGAGATGATGGAGATCGCGACAGAGACCAAGGAAAACACAGGACTTAAATACACAGAGGGTGCAATTAGGGAATGGGAGCTGGGAGGGAAACATAGCTGGGACAAATCAGACCTCAAGAGACAAGGAAAACAAAACTAGAAACACTGACATGAGACACAGACTTTCAAAGTAAAACAGGAAACATAACACAGAGACACAACAAGGGGATACAGGTGACGGGGAGACAGAGCAACCATGAAACAGAGACAGAAACCAGGAGACTAAGAACTCTAACATAGAAACCAAAATACTAGAAATATAAATAATGACAAAATCAAAGTTCAATAATAATGCAAAACTTAAAACACTGGGTCAACAACCCAGGTACCCTAACAGATATGACTTGTAAAGTACTGTATAGTTTTTACTGAGAATGCACAGGCTAATTATAAGACTAGATCAGATGTTGGTAGTTCAATTCCTGACTGCTAATCTGCATGCCAAAGTTGCTTCGATGCATTCATTGGAGTGTCAATGTTAGATATAAAGGTGTATAAAAAGTGCTTGTGTGAATAAGGCAAGTCGTACAAAGCACTCCGAGTGCTCGAGTATAAAAGTGCTATATATGAACCAGCTCATTTAACACCTGACTACCCTAAAAAGAGAATATAGCCTCCACTTTACAAATGGAGCCGTTTCTATACAGTCATGCTGCATATTTTTGGAGGCTGAGCGACATTGTTTAGGATGAAGTGCTAGACGTGAGCGCTGATTCATTACTGCCATTGCAACCACTTTGCTCAAGTACAAGTCATAGATCAGCTGCTTCATTCAAGGATAATATGACTTGCTCAAGGGCACATGATTGGCTCCCGCTGAGGACAGGAAGAGCAACTTTTCTCGTAAGAACACACCTGCAGAAGCTCATCAGCATCCCTCTAGTTACATCAGGTTAATCTACAGACCTTCAGATTACAGCTCCCAGGGTGATGGTGCTTATAGTCTTGGGAGCTGAAAGTCTTTACCTCTGATGCTGAACTAATAAGTTTCTCCCCAGCTTTTTTTTTAAACAATATTCTTTTAAATTTACTCTAAAATAATGAATATTGGACTTTTGTGTCATATTATCTTTTAATAACCAGTTTTTACAGTGTTTAATAAGCTCCCCTTTGAATCTGAAATGAGGAGATCCAACTCAAAATTAAAAAAAAAAAAGCATATGCTTTTACAGCATAGCTGCTCGCTAGGAAGTGAAACCCATGACCAACCCTGTCGAGGTTTATGGCGCCCTAAATTTACCTTTCGGAGGATGTAATCATCTTTAATTTGTCAACTTCTGCTCACTGGGTGTGTAATTACTTTTTTTTGGGGTTGGTCTGCTGTTGAATCTTCTGCACTGCAGGAGAAAAAGCACTTTCTGCTGACACTGAGCAAAATTTGGGCACGAAAGGTTGGCTGCTTATTAAACATAACCGGACTTCAGGACTCATGTTGGCAAACGCCTGCCCTGCAGGAACACTCTCTGTCTCTGCGAGCTTCAAGGAGGTTGTTCTATACACACCTACGAGCCTGCCTGAAGTAAATTTGCAGCGTTAGTGAAGTGTGGTTGCCTGATGGTCATGTGCACCTGCATACTTAATGGAGCTGCTGAGCAGCAAGTAACACGAAGGAACGAGATAATTACCAGAAAAACTATGTTACACTAGTGAGTAATCTGCGAGGAGTAAATAAAAGTGAACAGAAACTATAAAAAGCTTTTTGCTGCGAAGGTTGGATAAGAATGAAATTCACAAGTTTGCAGAAGCCTCTTTATCATCTGCCGCTCAGCCAATTACAGAGCAGATGACGCCCTTATTTAATATTCAATATGTCCTTAAGCAATTATGTATAATCTACATAAATACTGAATCACTATCTAAAATACTTTCATCATCATTACTGTCTTTGGATCACCCACACAGCTGTCACCATGTAATAAGCTCAAATGACCCTCATCCTTTCCCTCTTTGAGTTTAGCTTTTTTATTTTGTCTTCCACACAACTTTCCTCTGTTCTCTTCATAATGTCAACTCATTCACTCCTAAATAACTGTATTTTATCCCGTCTACATCCTCCATATTTCTAATCATGTCTTGCTTCCCCCCTGCTTCAGCGCTCTCCATGATTTATTTCCTGTTAGGCGGTACTTCTGCAGCTGTTAGTGGGAATATTGCAGGGTGCTAATTATCAACAATTAATAAAAACAAACATCCATAAGCAGGCAAACATGCAATTAGGATTAAAAATGGGGTAATCCCAATAGGAATGGGAACTAGTTCTTTAGCAAGTGAAAAGAAACCATGAAACAGTGAAAGCTGAGTGGTTGAAACACTTGCCTAAAATGAATGGTTGAAATAGTTAGAAAATGTACATGGATAAATAAAAATGAACTACCAAGGTGTAATTAGAAGGGGCAAAACGTTTGGCCTTAACACCTTAGCTGGTTTCTGTTTGGCTGTAATTTCCTTTAAGGTCAGGTTCTTCTAAAGCTCTTCTGATAAGAAGAAAATTAAATTGCTCTTTGGAAGTCCTGCTGTGGGTATCTGCATGTGCATCCATGAGATTTCAGCTCAAACTGGCGCTGAAAGCAAACATCAACTTCTGTTTCTAACCAATCCAGCCTCATGTTGAGGAGTATCACAAAGACCAAACAGTGTATTTCTGTGGAAGGCCCTGCAGGCTGGCTAGAACACATTGCATCAGAATTTGTCCAGCAGGGTAAGATCATCAGTGCAAAGATTTGTTGTAATATTATGGGGCAACTGAGTGAGAACACTGGGCACAAAATGACCTGAAATCTTCTCGTCTCATTTTGCCCCCTGCAACTCTGTGATGTTCTCTGGAATTCAGGTTAAAGAGTTGATGTGCGGGCATGGTGGAGAAGAATAAGTGGAGAGCTGGAAGCGGTGTAGTGCTTCACAAGAAAATTAAAAGGGAAAAACAGACCAACGCAAATGAGTTCCATTTCTGTCAGATCCCACCTCAGCATGGATAAAAGTTTGATTCATCTTCTGCTACTCTAAACATTAGAAGCAGGAATTAAACTTCTGCAACAGTGCAAAATATGACCATTCAACCTCCCAAAATATGTAAAGAAAATTCTTCTATATGGATGTAATTACAATACATTTTTAAAACTCTATTGAAAAGAACGTGTGAGATACTGAAGGGTGTAAACGGAGACACTCACCTCCAGATAGACAGCCCAGGGCATGACCAGAGAGGCCACGAGCAGGTCAGACACAGCCAGGCTCACCACCAGGTAGTTGGTGGTCGTCTGGAGGGAACGTTCCCTCAGCACGGCCAGACACACCAACACGTTCCCAAACACGATGGCTAGGATAAGCAGGGAGTACAGCATGGCATAGTAATTGCGCTCCCCCTCGTCCTGCCATGGTGCCTCCAAGCTCTCATTCCTCTCATCCCATCTGAGGCGCTCTGACTCATTCCAGAGCCGCTCCGAGCTTCTAAACATCGCCATTGAGACGTCCCAGTGACATGGGAGGTGAGATGTTTGGCAGACCTGCCCAAAGAAAAGAGTATTGGAATAAACATACAACCTTCTGTTTCCTTTTGGATTCCCACACTTTAGTCATTAGGTGAATTTTCCCATAGAAAGGCCTGCTGGAAAACAGATGCTGACTCCCAACACAAGTCAGATGCACTGATAAATGAAACGTAAGGAGATAAATCTCAGCAGTAACACTCTCTTTGCAGAGCATCGCTGCTTTTTGCTGGCACGAGAGTTTCATTTCTCCTGCTGAATAAAAAATGGGGGAGCGTATTGACGCCTCTTCACGATACGGCTCCATGGCTCCTATAGAGACAATCATCTCCATAAAGACTCAGCAGACAATGTATGCTTCGACTGTGCAATGCATTTATGATTGTTCCAGTCAGCCTTTCAAAAGCACTGCGATCGTTCCTGTAAATGGCATCTAAAACAACTGATAAAAACGGGAGCTACAAAACAGAGATGGTAGCTTTAATTAGGGCCTGGAAGAGAAGCTTTAAGCAGTGTCTGGAAGGTTAGCTCATCAGGGAGGGGTAATAAGTCTGTGCTGCCACCCTGAGAGGTCTGCTTGGCTCGGTGCTCCTTGCACTCAGCCCTTCCTCTCATTTATCATCAAACCTCCCTATCTGGCCCAAGTCCAGATATCAGCCCACTGTGGTAATACTCACACCTGTGTCTAGATGGTAAACATACTGATCCATCTAATCCAGCTTCCCCCATTCTTTCAGCGACAGGAACAGGGAGAAAGACACAGAGAAAATCAGATCCTTTTTAGAACTGGCTCAGACCCAGGAGGCTTTTAAAGATTTTCTCAGTCTATAATGCTACCAAGCTCTTCAATAGCTCCTGTATCATATTATTGTCCACAGGAGAACCTGAAGAAGCAGGGGAAAGCCAGGCACCAATACCGATCACCTTGAAGTCTCCTCAGGGGAGTGCAGCAGTGGATTTATCACAGAATGAGGTGTGGCAGGTTGCAGGGATGCCAATCAAAAAATATTTGAGGAAAACCACATCTGTACACACACACACACACACACACACACAGAGTGTGTGTTCAGTCTGAACAGGAGCACAAGGTCGCATATTGCTCTGCTGAAAGGTTTGTTTATACTTGTATAACAAGTGCTAATTGGACCTGATTGCCCTGTGCACACTTTTGTTTTACGACCTCGCTTTAATGTTAACCGCTTATTCCGGCCTCTCAATGCCCCTATCCAGGGGTCTGACCTCTCATAAGTGCCTGTGAAGTAGGCATCTAACAGACCCTTCAATGCACATGCATGGTGGCATAGCATCTGACTCAGCGGACATGCTCTGAAGTCACAGTGAAGCCTGCATAGTGGCGGCGATCGTGACGGTGTTTAACTTTATGTTAGTCGTAAAGACAGTTGTGTTAACCTAATAATAAACTACGCATAGACTAAGAGGAGGGTTGCTGCCACAGCAGACTTGGCTGACACCTTGTCAAGGATTCCCCCCCCCAGTCTAGCTGTGTGTAATAAATTCATTTTGGTACCTGGAATTTATTACAAATACCTGCCAAGTTCATCTTATTACTCGATCGTCAAACATTTATCGCAGAATTCAATTAAAGCCCATAATTGCAGCGCCCTATCGTGCGTCGAAATCAGATTTCTACAAAGGTTGAGGTCAATTGTAGTCCAGTCACACACATGAATGGCCCAATTAGGGACAAATATGATTGTGCCACATGATCAGTTATCGAAGTAAATGCGCAATCAAACTGTTAAACGAGCAGCGGGTGAGGATTTAGCTGGAGAGACAACACATAAAACATTTCAATTAATAATACATTACTGCTTTTTCTTTTAAAACCCCCAAACAAAAAGTACGCACACACGCTTACATACCTGTTAGTGTTTCCCAGTGAAGAATTCATCAGATGCCATCGAGGAAAAGCATCATCCGTGCTGAGTTAAAAGTTGCCCGGTCGTTGCGTCCAGCACTGCGAGGCGAGCGGGAGGAGCCGGGGGAGCGCTCGGTGCCATTGCGCACGGGCGAATGTGGATGTGGAGAGCTCACAGATGAAGCTCCAATCTCGCTCGCTCACTTCATTTCCCCCCCACCGGCTCTCGGTGGCTATGAGGCTTTCTACGGTGAGCTTTCTGCGGCCACACCGGAGTTGTTGTGGCTACATCAGGTGTGCTTAGTGACGCCGTGGCTAATTATCACGAGAGGGGGGCGCGGAACATGTTTTAATCTGAGGATAAAATGATTGCGTGTCAGTGCTATGATAGAAGTTTTTGTATATCTGCGTTGTGAGTTAGAATCCCCTCTCTCATCAGTATGACCCTGACACAGTCTCGCAGTCTGGGTCGTGCTTTGCTGGAAGTGATGTTGGAATAAAAATAGCCAGATGCTGGCCTCATCAAACAACTAAATGAAAGACCTGTGAGGCATTAGGCCAACCTGGGTGCTTAAAAAACATGTGTAAACCATCGCGCCATTATCTTTATGGGCCCCTTTATAACCCTGTGACATAAGAAATGCCAAAAAGAAAAAAGAAACTCTATGCAGATAAAGAATACCAGGAGCTTTTTGCCTTATATCTCTCTGCTCTCATCCAATGCGTCCCCCCCCTCCTCTGTCTACATGGCATTTTAAGATAAGAGGAATCAGTACTGCAGGAGCCCCTACAGCGCGCACCAAGGAAGTGAGATCTGGAAGAAACCACACGAAGGAGGGTGTCATTTTTCCCATTCATGTACACATTCCAGCTCGCAAAGAAGGAAGAAAAAAAAACTGGAGAAAATTCAACAAAAGTCCTGTGAGGGAGGTTTAGCACAACAGCCGTTTTGGAGACAAATAAAGGTCACGTGGTTTACATTTCCGGAATTTAAATAATAATTCAAAACTGAGCCATGTAGTCGACTTTATTACAAAGCCTCGGTAGAGTGCATTTTAAAAAGCAGCGAGCAGCAGGAAGTTAATGGCCTGTCCCGTGTAACTGCAGCCGCTGACAAACAATCGCCTACTGATCATTTTTCACTCTGAACCACCTGTCAGTTTGTGTTTTAACTCATGTAAAAGTGCCTAAATGTCCTTGGTGCCCACTGGAAATCTGACCCATCCTTCTTGTCTGCAGAAGCTTTCTGGCATATATATACATCTTCTGCCGTATAGAGCTCTGGATACTCCTAATATGTGCTATAGCTGGCATGTGTTTGGAACCTGATGAAATTTTATGATGTCCCACATCCACAACACAGTATACATTTTGTCTTTGGATGATGTTGCAGTGCAGACACTTGAAACCATTAATGTCCATTAAATCCAGAACCCTTTGCTCTCTTTATGTTCATCTCCTCCAAATTCATCACTTAGGGTATGCTCTCAATTCCCTCCATACATCCACACAGAAACATCAACTCCTTCACCCATGACACGCCGGCTGTATGGATACTATGCAAATAGCTCTGATCAGAAAGGGACGGGAAGCTGAAAAGTGAAGTGGGATCAGTTTCCGCTTTTGAATGAGAGCTGCACAGACCTTGTCCAGCTCGAGCTCCTGACAGCCGCTCACAGAGCTGTTACTCACAGGATGTATATCATACATACCACTGTGAAGGTCAGTCCTTATAGGGCATGGTACAATAATAAAAAGAACAGTGTTGGAGAGAAAATGGAAATAAACACTTAGAGTTGGCCGGCATTTTGCTGCCATCTGCTGGCATTCAGGCTGAACTGCTGTTATTCCAAACTGAAATAATTGTATAATGAGGTCCAGCTACCCAATTTCACTGTGCAAGAAACTGCACAATGACAATAAAAAACTCTAAGTGTCTCTAAAAGAAAAGCGTCTGGACTTCTTGAAGTTTCGTTGAAGACGTTTCACCTGTCATCTGAGAAACTTCTTCATTTCTAAGAGTAATTGGTGGAGAGGCCCAGATTTTAAGCGGCATGGGAGTGTCCCCAAGAGGGCCATGGACCCTTATCACACAAGCCTAGGTGTGAAGACGGGTGTGAGTCACAATCAGCCAAGATTTCGTTTGAACTGATTGTGAAACCTAGCCCCACCCTTCATGTCATTTACTGAGGTCAAATGGCCCAGGATGTGCGTGGGGGTTAAGGCGTCTGGGAAGGGATCTTATTACACCAACTCTACCAAATGTTGCAACAGGAAATGACGGTTAATCAGACCAGGAAATGTTTTCTCAATGTTTTATTACGCAAATGTCCTTAGCTCAGAGGAGTTACACCCAGTTCAGTCTTCAGCTGCTGCTGTAGAGATTTACGGTAAAATTCCAGTAGATAGAACCAAAAGAGTTTAGTGTGTTAGGCGAACAATGCTACTGGGATGTAGACAGAGCAACTGGCTCATAATTTAACAGTTAGACGCAAAATATGCATTTCCTTCACTGGATAAGGAAAAAAAAATCTGTATTAAGAAAAAAATCTATTCTCATACTTAATGTGCTGCACTTTAAGTCCCATTTTACCTTATGGAGTGTACAAGTGAGCCAAAAATATAATTTAGAAAACAAATGTGAGAAGACTGCAAAAGGAAAAAACAAAACCTATAATAATAATAGTGGAATTGTGCCTAAAAAAAGCGCTATATAAATGCAATCCATTATTATAAGCTCAAAGTGCTGGCAAAACAGCCACATGCTCATTAAAATAACGTTTCGGGCCAATGGAAGTAAATTTTTCTCACCACTTATTTAAATGAACATTTTAATGAGCTTGTCTCCTGTATTTTTACTTCTGTGCTTTCCTTTTTTTCCTTTTGTTTAGCGTTTTCATGGAAACATCAACGTGGTAAAAAGAAAAAACAAAAACAAAACAACCAAAAACTTGAATATAAAATGGACAGGTGGGTTGTTTTTTTATACTAATTAGATATTTATGATGACAAAGAAAAAAAAAAAGATTTTAACACAAATGTTTAATTTTTTATAGGTTTTATTTAAAGAACCTTCACATTCATCAGCTGCCAATTCATGTCATATCTTAAAGCAGGATAAAAAGGACACTTGTAATATTTTTAGTAAAGTTACAGCAAAACTGTTAAAAACTTGTTTTGACAGTACTCTTGAACAAAATAAGAAATATATCCCAGTCACAGTGCATTAAATAAAAGGAACAGTACTTTGAAGAACTTCAGTGCAGATTTCACCTGATTCACTTTCGTTCTCGCTCGACCCACTCTGAGTAGCCTTCTTTAAAATGTCTCGCCCTGAGGGGGGGGGGAAGCACAGATAGAGGAGCTTAATCTCTTAATACTGTTGTTTGCTTTATATTAAAAGGTCGCCCACAGTTCAGCAAGTCAAAGTATCACCTGAGGACACTTCTCCAGCTGCAGCAGGAATGCACCATTTATATCTCTTGGATCAACATTTATGCAACGCAAAACAAGACTCAGAGTCTATGCAGATAGCTGAGTTTGATGTCAGCTATCTGCATTTGTTAAGAGGTTCATTTTGGTCAAAGCATGACTTCCTGGGAGATATCTAAATGTAGCAGACGTGCTGTAAAAATAACTAATTATCTCGATTGATTGATGTCTGAGGTTTTTTGTTTTTATATGCACATACATTTTTTCCCTTATAGGCCAAATGAGACTTCATGTAGATTTGTCAGTAGAAAAATATATCTGAATGGGAATTGCACATTCACAAGACTAAGTAAATAATTTTCTTTCAACCCGCCTATCAAAGCCAGTGAGACTGCATGCAGTATAAAACCTGCCATCCAGTCTAATCGCCTCACAGTGTATCTGATCTTCACTCGGCATAACCTGATCTGCAGGATGCTCGTCTGTGACCTAACTGCCCATTTTGTTGCTGATCCTTGTCCAGTTTGCCAACTTAACTTGTAAATGGCCACATTTCTCCACCATTGCCCTGTAGCATTAGCCTATACCCTTAGAACTGGTTCTGGAGAAAGAGAAAACACTTCACAGCATAATCTACAGAGCTAACAACACAGGTTTTTGGCCATGCCCCAATGCTTTCAGACTTTGTAAATCTCTCAGTGACGCCATGCAGTATTAGACATCACCTCTCCATAAATTTACCCTGGAAACACGCACACCGCGTTCCCACAGTCATTTTCCACTGGTAGTGTGCTTAATCTCCAGGTTTGTTTTGCATAGAAACTAGCACATGTATTACTACTTACTTGCTAAATCCCAGCTGATGAGCGATGCTCAGTGCTCTGGTGCTCCTGGTGCCACTTCTGCAGTGAAACACAATGTTGTCATCAGCTTTCGTGGGAGCCTTCACTTCAAACCTTTGCTCAAAGAGCTCAGGGGACAGCTGCAGAGACTCCTCCAGGTTGTCCACTGACGTGCATACCAACAAAGAACACACATGTTAACTACAAATGCAGGAATACAGGAAAACAGACAAGTCCCTACAAGTTTCAGAATCCTGCTTACGTGGGACGTTGACGGCCTGGGGAATTTGTCCAGTCTGGTACTCATCAGGATTTCTCACATCAAAGAGCTGAATGTTATGGCTTGCCAGCATGGTCTTCAGCTCTGAGTAGGTCACCACTGAACCTGAAAAGCAACAAAGAAAGGAAACAGGAAGAGAGAGTTTTAATTTTGTTGCTTATAGTGCTTATATTCGTTCAAAATTATGTGAAACCACCATTTCCTGATTTAATTAGAGTACGTGTTATCTGAACCCCTGCTGATGGTAAACACTGTGGCTGCCTGGTGTGGGGGTGAAATCAAAGTACCGCCTGCCACAGCTAAGCTACAGTATTATCCTCTCTTTGAAATATTGAGAGAAACTGCTTGTGTACAACACCTGCAGTCCATTCACCTGTGAAAATGCTGAGTATAGGTAGCCATAAACACAGACTGTGACACACACAGTCAGGGTATTTCTCAAGCAGCTGACGATTTAAAACAGCATTCCAGCAGTTTAACACAAAATATCATGAGATCAAACTATTAATATCAGTTACTAAGAAAGATATCTGTAGGCTCAAAGTGACATGCTGGCCTAGTATTACAAGATTATTATTTTATTCCTGTAAGAGGATTTCGACAGGACACAACGACGGTTTTACCATTGTCTGATGCTTCTTCGCATTTCGGATTCGATGTTGAAAAAGTCGGACATATCGACCCAAAGGTCGAGTAACACCTCCGGTTCACCTCCGTAACACCTTGGCAGAAACTCCGGGACAGCACGAAGGACAGCATTACGCACACTACTGGACTGCGCGAACTGACACGACCTAAATACATACTGCTACTTTATTGTTATCACCAAATGACCATACATTCACTCAGCCGGTTGAATCTTCTTCTCCTTCTTTTTTGGGAGGGGGTGCTCCTTAAATAATGGTGCGTTTGGCGCCGATCTCAGGATGTAGCAGTTATAGCACCGACCGCTGGTAAAAGGGCTTTCAATCTCTCCCGATAGAGGGCAGTGAAATCAAGCAGGTTTGTTCCCATTTTCTGTAGTCCCTTTACTTTAACGGTTTAATACATTTCTACAGTAATCTGGAGAAACGCATATCAGTGCGACAATAAACTAACTGACTGTTGGAACACACCTGACATGTCTACTTTAAACACTTGACAAGTTCAAACACTTCTGCTGTCATTGGATGCCCTGCTTCCGTCTCAGAGCTGCGCTTGCGCATATAGAAGCATATGGACGTGCTGTGTTGAAACACACAAATCTGTGGTATAAACGAATGAATTAAATAAGAAAGAAGAAAGAAGAAGAAAGACCCACATAATAATATGTTATACACAATCAGTCAATGATAACTTCAGTGTAATAATTGTCAGTTTTCTTTTTGCTAACTAGCTCCATACAACTTTACAAACAGTTAAACTCAGTTAAAGACATTGATGCCTGCTCTCTGGTAAAGGAAAGAAATGCGTAAGATTTGGACAACAGCTAAGAAAGGGTTTAAAAAAATCAATGTTTTCAGGTGATATTCTACCCTGAATAAAAAGATTTTTTTTTTCATTTCAGCATCTCTCATTTGTCCCAACCTTTCAGCCATTTACAGTATTATAATAACACCGTTATTATTATTATTATTATTATTATTATTATTATTATTATTATTATTATTATTATTATTATTATTATAGCACCACGTCTCTTATAGAGTGACTTTTCAATCTTTTCAAAGGAATAGTTAAAACATCTGCTGGACGGTACTCAGGATGTTTTATGAGTCTGTGGTGTCCAGTCGAATCCTCTATGTTATTGGTGTGCTGCAGCAGCAGACTGAGGGTAGTGCATAACAGCACTGCTCAATAATCCGATTCATGTGGCCAGCAACTTCGTTGATGTGGAGCTTGACTTTCTGACGGATGTTTCAGAAAGGAGGATGCTGTCCAGGTTACGGTCAATACTAGAGAAATCCTTCACACAGGATGCAGGAGCATGTTCAGCAAAAGACTCATTAAACAAAAATAGATGTGAAAAACTGAGCAGTAGTGTCTCTTTGTAGCCATGATGACAGTTACTCACCATCAGTTTATAATTAGCTCATCTGTAATAACACCAACAGTGAGAGTTCAGCAGGAATGTGAGCCTCAAGCATTCAGTGCTTTGTAAGAAAGTTACACTTTCCTGCAGAGACACTGCAGTGGGGGTTGAAGAAACAGCTCTCACATATTATGATGCTGTTTAATTAACAAGACTTTGCTATTAACACAACACCTGCACATCCTGTTGTTGTTTATCTTGCTAATCAAGTAAGCCTGGGAACAATTACCCCCCAGTGTGCTTAACGGTTGGTCTATGACAGCTTTGTTTTACTTCCTTACACCTTAGTCTTTCAACTTGTGAGCTCGCTGTTATCTTTCAGATGCTTCTCTTCTGTTGATGTGTAACACTTACATGTAAAGCACACCCACCCTCTGATTTTTGCCTCCTCCCTTACTTTATCAGTGATTCCTGGTGGTCCCACTCTCTCGCTCAGTAACAACACACCAACCCAGTAAACTCTTGGAAAAAAATGAATTTTTGTGATTTGTAAAATTATTTGATTGGTTAATTTGTGATTTTTTTTAACATTACAAAGCTTTCCACTTACTTTTGATTTAAGACTATTTTTAGCTGTTCAGTGAACTCGGTCAGTGTTTGTTTGGGATAACATGATTCTTCAAGACTTTACCTAGAGATGTGCCAGTGCTGTGCTGTGGTTGAAATCCTGATGGAAAAAGCATGAAAACAAGTCAGCTGTTAAGTCAGGCCCGGAAAACCTGACAGAAGGGCAAGCGCTGACAATTTCCAGATTGTCTGATGTATGCGGCCACACTCACTTTACTGCAGGGCTTAAGAGGATAGACATGTAGTGACTCCTGGGACGTGAAGGGTTTGATCATGTATTTTTGGCATGCCATAATTCATTGGTCTGTGCATGGAGAACCTTTTCCCTTTATTATGTGCAAGTGTCATTACTTGTATCATCCACCATCCATATGTGATGGCTCTGGCTCAAAGGGAAGGACAAAATATGGAGACCACACATGATTTGCATGAAAAGTAAAAATTGTTACCCCCCCCCAAAAAAAAGTTAATAATGCGATCAGTTAATCAGTAATGTGTGTAGTGTGTGGATGTGTGTTATAAAGCAAACAAAGTTCAAATAAACTCAAATTACCTGAAAGAGAAATAAAGAAAAGTTGCAAACACTACTCTAAATAATTTTACTCTAATACCAGTAACCATCAAAACCTGGAACTGGATACAGAGGAGTGAGGGTCATTACACATGTTTATTCAGAATAAAACAGTTTTTTGTGTGTTTCAGTTCTAGGGGATGTCAACATAACTGCACAGCTACACAGTAAAAGTCAGCGCATGTCAGGAAATACAGTCATTTAAGTTATTTTTTAAGGAAATAACTCAAATAACTGCACCGGCATACAGAAGCCCATTTTAGTAACAATCACTACTGTGTTGTGATGTCAGAGTAATGTCACTAAAGCTGTTTTAAAAAAGCTTCTTGAAAAGCATCCCAGTGTTTTAAAATGTCACAGGGACAGCAAGTTTCAAGTTTCAAGTTTTATTGTCATGTGCAGATAAACAGTGTAGCCACATTTATCCATAATGAAATTCTTTGGCTTGTGCTCCTCAGCTTTACATGAGCATATAGAGACTGTGCAGTTATATTGAGACGAAAATAACAGAAAATAGCAGTGGTAGTAATAAAGTAATAATAATATTAATAACAACAATAAAAAGGAGAGGAAAAAAGTATTAAATATTAGAGAATTTAGTTGGTATTTACATTTAAGACAAGTTGGTATTTACAAGTTTGTGCAAGAGTATGTGGAGCACTAACAGCGATCATATTTCCCTTGTATTGGCTTGTCATTGGTGTAATTCCCAATGTGATTATGTACCATTACTGTGCCATTAACCTTTGTCTTCCTGTCTTTTTGCGCTCTGATTCTTTTTCCTTATTTTTTCTTTCCCTTCACCCCCAACCAATCACCCTGTGTCTGCCGGAGGCTTCTTCTTGTTAAAAGGGACTTTTTCCTTCCCATTGTTGCCCTTGCTCAAAGGGGATCAGTTGATTGTTGGGGGTTTCTCTCTTATATTGTACGGTCTTTGGTCTTTACCTGACAACATAAGACAGCTGTTTTTATCAATTAGGGCTATTTATATTGAATTGAATTTTATGGATTTTCTTTAGTTGAACTGAATTGATCTTTTATTAGTTTTTAACTTAATAATTTTATCCTGTTCAATAAATAAACAATAACTCAAAAGAATATTCTTGCAGTGTATGGTTTATTCTTTATTTCTGTAAGTCCTATGCTCACATAAATTTGGACTTTTTAAAAACTTTATGCTTCACTGCGCCTGGCAAAATTTTTATATTTTGTTAAACATTGTTGACTTTATTGATCTATGCTGGAAAATAAACCTATTGCCTCTACATCAGGACATACTTTTTTTTTTTTTAAACAAAAAGCAAGCAACAGCTGTGTAACAAAGTAATGACTTCCTGTACAAAGATGTAGTTTTCATACTTCATGCTAGTACTTCAGTGGGTCTAAGTCATCACAAATAGTCAGGAGAATTGAAAAATGCATCCCAAAGATGAAGTGGAGACAAGTGGCAACATTACTTTTTTAAAATTGTCACAATATGTGACAAATACGGATACTTTGCTACAGAATACATAACACAATAGCCCACTCAACTGTTCAGATGATATTCAGAATGGTGTGAATAATACACTAAATGTAGGCTGAGTTTTTCAAATGATTACACAGCGCCCCCAGGTGGCGGAATGTTATAGTATTACACAATTCCTGTGACTAGGAAAATTAATATGACAGGGTTTGTTTATCTGTCTTCCTCACTGCTCGTCACAGTATCACTTTCTCTCAACATCTCCATCCTCCAATTACTCCAGCAGACACCTACAAAGCCCTCACCTAGAGATCATGTTTAGTTCCAACAACTTAAATACTGTTAGTGTAATTACTTTTAAACAATCTGTAACTGCTGAAAGTTTGTGTTTATTGCCACACCAGGAAAAGATTTTCTTGCTGCTGCATGTGAGATAGTCTGAGAAGGAGGGTTTCCAAGTTTTTTAAAGAGGGTAGGACAGGAAGACAAGAACAAGCCAAGAGGGCCCACAGAAAATCTGCTCATCTTCTGCCCTGTGTTTTACAGATTTATTACACAAAAGGTGGGAGTGCACAAGCCTTTAAACATGAAACAACTATTTTGCAAAGTGGAAAACATATATATTTTTTAAAAAAACAAAACTTTTTAGTCAAGCACAAATTGTATTCCAATGTAGCTTAATGATGCACAAGTATATTCAAAGCATCTATATAGAGCTGACCTTTTCAAAATAATATAAAACGTATTCATGTTTTCATTGCAGCTGCTGCTGATTTTAATTATTTTTATACTGATCGGTTGCATGATCTATAATAACGCAATTTATGTACAAAATAATCATTCTGTAAAATCAATATTATGGAGTAAAAAATATGATATTTGCATTCAAAAATATAGCAGTATAGAAGCAGAAAGTCTCAAAGCATACAAATATTTATATTATGTACATGTACGTTAAAGTATGTACGTTAAAGTAAGAGTGTATCAAGTTACACTCCTGGTCCTATTCATGCGATCATCTAAAACTACTGATTGTGTGTGTGTGTATTGGGCGCGGGGGCACCCCATACCCCCTATGGACACACCACTGAGTCCAATGTGATTGTAGTCTACTGTAGACAAGATAAACCTGGGAAGAGTCTGTTAAACTGCTTTTTAACATGTTTGTAAGATATGTATGTGTCTTGGTAATCTCAAATTACCCTTAGAATTTTTTGTTGGTTTACAGGGTGACATCTGCCAATGATACATTGATTTTCTACATTCTTATCATTTAACTAAAAAAATATATATAAAAAACTTATCCTTTTTTCTTCTAAACACTTTAAAAACATTAAGGCAATAAACAAAAAGATACTTCTTTGACCAATATCTGCATTTTCTCAGGATTGCACAGTTACAAAATTTAACACAGTAAGCATGTAACACATGTGTTTGAACTATAGCATAACAGCACAGGAAAACACATTGCTCGAACTCAAGCAAGATAAGGTGCAACAGTGAATTTATGATATTAAAATTACTAAAATGTCTCATCGAAAAGTGACTGCTTCACACATTTCTACTCTGCATTAAAGCAAAGCTGAGGAACATGTAAGAATCTGGACCAAAAGGTCCTTTGGCTGGATGAGCTGCATGTCTCAGAGTCTAGGGCAGTATGGTAGGAGTGAAACACCCGCTGGCCCTCGTACCTCGTTTCATGTGTTTTTTTTTTAGTTTGTGTAGGGTTTTTTTTATGAGCGAGAAAACAAATGTGCTCCAATTATAAGTTTTCACAATTGATTATCAAAACGGTTAGAATTTCAAATTTGTTTTCCGTGGCGCCATGGGCTTCCTCTCTCTGGCTCAGAGGCAAAAGGCTACTGCGCCCAGGCAGTAAACACTTTTTAATATGTGTGATAAACTGGAAACCAAGGCGATTGGTCAAAACAGTTTAGAGTGGTTTTAGGTCTGATGTCAGCTCACGTGTCTTCTTCTGCAACTTTCTGGGCATCTCCTTATTTAGAGACTCCACTTCATCCATCACCAGACCTGCATAAAGAGATAGGCAGAAACAGAGCTCCCCAAACCCCAGAAATTTACGACTAGTGATGCCTTCACCAGTGAGACAGACCCTTCCCCTCAAATTCCATAGAGAAGGGTGAGCAATAAATTATAACACACAAATATGTTATGCTAATTATAATACATTAGCCTTATAGATAAAAATAAATCCCAACATTTGCTTCTCTCTTCTGGACCTGCTTATCTTTGTGTTTTAGTTAGAGCTTTCAATAAAGACGTTTTGAATTTTATTTGGTGCTTTTAAAATCATCCGTTTGGGTCCATCTCTGCCAGTCACACAGATAATGTGACATCTACAGTAAATGCAGTTTGGATACTCGTAATTACTACAGAGACTTTACAGTGACACTCAGAGTGAAATGAAGACCAATAATTGCTTTTCACCGGGGAAATATTAGATCTGTAAAATATCAAAATTATGCATTAGTCTTAAAGCCATTTCATTTTCACTCAAGAGAGGGAAAACAGTCAGCACATTTCTTTCTGATCTCTGAATATAAACAGACATCCAATCTAATGATGAAGCATGAAAGAAATAAAGTGATTCTATACATGTTTGTGTTACACAACTAATATACATGTCACTTTAGACACAGAAATTACGGGCAAATATATATTTAAAAATATATTTTCTTTAATTAGTAAAACTTCATATGACATACCAGTAATATTCAAGGCAGCTCATCAAAATGTCAACAAATAAATGAAAGGGAGTTCAATGAAAATGAAGTATTTTGAATTAAACTCACCAAATACTGAAATCCTTTGTAGATCAGTCAAAGCAAACCAGTCTTCAAAAGCTTTGAGAAACATCCACAGACATACATATCATTGCAAGATGTTAATTATGTATCTGTCCTTATGGCATTATTTATAATTAAAGATTTTTCTTAAAATTTTCTTTAACTGTCAGTGTCAATGAAATACATAATTAATACTCACAATACAGCACCTAAATCAGAGTAAAACCCACTCAGAACTTCTCATGTTAGGACCAACTACAATATCTATATAGCAACAAAATGAAATTTTCTTTGCATTAGAAACATTAGAAAAACCAAGTCAAACCAAATACACAAATATAAAACTGACTCTAAGCTGTCACTAGCAGGACTTTTATGGTCATCAACTCATTTTTGTGTTGAAACTAGGGCTGTCCACATTAACGCGGATTAATCTGTCATCACGATTAACGCTATTAACATTTTTAACGCATTTAACCCATCTGGAGCACAGAATAAACAAACTTTGGACAAACTGCGTTGAGACATTTCAGGGATTTTGAGTCATTCTGCATTCCAGATGGGTTAATTGCGTTAAAAATGTTAATCACAATAATCGTGATGACAGATTTATCCACGTTAACGTTAACAGCCCTAGTTGAAACATTATTACTGGTCAACCACTGGCACTGTATAACTGTCATGGGCATCTGTGTTTGGAGTGTTCAACAATCTCACTGTGGTCTTTTCAGTGGATCCTCAGATGTGAGATGAGTCCACTGAAACCTGCTGCACAAGTTTCTGCTCTGCTTTAACACAAAGATGAGGAACATGTAAGAATCTGGGCCAAAAGGTCCTTTAGCTGGATGAGCTGCATGTCTCAGAGTCTAGGGAAGTCAGTATTGTAGGAGTGACACACCCGCAGGACTCCATCTACCGAAGAGAAGTTCAGTAGTTTCCAAAATGCGTATCCATAAACTGAAGCTTTGCATGCAGTTTGTCTCACAAAATGAAAGGATGGTCAGGTCATTACTATCCTAGATTAGCTGGAAGCTCAAAGCATTAACTTTTTTTATTTGATTTAATATAAACAAACAGGATAAACAACATTGGGATAACTGTTACACAATAGCTTGGGTCTGTGTAGACTGAATGCAGAAACTACATCATCTTGTCCACAATTCTATTCTTTGTATTATCTGAGGTTACATGCTGGTAATGTTAATGCTGACACAGCTTCCAGAGGAAACATATACTTCCAACAGAGCAGCCACACTAATGGTAATAAAAAAATAATTTATAGAAGAAGAAAAATAAAAACAAAATCCACAGAGAAGTAAACATCCAAAAGTTTCCCTTATGTCGTGGCAGCAGACATGTTTCAACAAGCCAGTTTTATCCCCATGTTACATTAGCTTGTGTAATTGCACCACCACTTACTACAGACATTGGTGAAAGTTTGTAATGGGCTGTTAATGTAGGTTCAAAAATATGCATATGTCTTTCATGTTGCTCAACAACCAGCCCACAAACCAGTAAAAAAAATGTTACCTCATTAAAAGTCCACACATACACTATCAGTCAAAAGTTTGACAAACCTTCTCATACAATGTTTTTTTTAAAATACTTTCTACATTGTAGATACATACTGACATGCATACTCTCTGTTTGCTGCACTGCAAACCCTTGACCTTCTCTCAATGACGTTTATGATGTAATCACACACTCCCCCACTTCTTGGTCTTTCCTCAGGCAGCAATAGAGGTTATCAGCAGGGGCGTTGTCTCTACCAGGGATGTAATGAACCTTAAACTGGTATGGCTGCAAAGCAAGATACTATCTGATGATTCTCTCACCACTGTCCTTCATTCTCTGTAGCCACTGCAGGGTTTTGGGTCAGGGTTTTCTGGTCAGTTTGAAGGTTGAATTCTCTTCCCTGCAAATAATATTTGAATGAGTCAAGTGCCCATTTCATAGCCAAGGCTTCCTTCTTCACCGTTGCGTAGTGGCTCTCCCTTGGTAGCAGCTTACGGCTGATGTAGGCAACAGGATGTCTTCCTCAAAGTAGCCGCCCTTTGCTTTGTTGACAGCGCTGCAAACCCTTGCCCTTCTCTCAATGAGCTTCATGATTTAGTCACCTGAAATGGTTTTCATTTCACAGGTGTGCCTTGTCAGGGTTCATTTGTGGAATTTCTTGCCTTCTAAATGGGGTTGAGACCATCAGTTGTGTTGTGCAGAAGTCAGGTTGGTACACAGCTGACAGCTGTCAGAATTCATATTATGGCAGGACCTAATCAGCTAAGGAAAGAGAAACCACAGTCCATTATTATTTTGAGAACTACAGCTCAGCCGGTCTGGAAAACTTAAAAAAACTTGCATGTGTCGCCAAGTGCAGTCGCAAAAACCATCAAGCTCTACAACAAAACTGGCTGACATGAGGACAGCCCCACCTCTGCTGCTGAAGACAAATTCTGAAAAAATGCTAGATAAATAATGAAGATAAATTCATCTGAGTCACCAGCCTCAGAAATCCCAAGTTAACAACACCTCAGATCAGAGCTCAGATAAATGCCACACAAAGTTCCTGTAGCAGACACATCTTGACATCAACTGTTCAGAGAAGACGGCACGAATCAGGCCTTTATGGTCTGATAGCTGCTGGGAGACCACTACTAAGGAAAAACAATAAGCAGAAGAGATTTGATTGGGCCAAGAAACACAAGGAAATTAGACCAGTGGAAATCTGTGCTTTGCATGGCTACTACAGCATCCTGCAGCAACATGCCATCCCATCCAGTTTGTGTTTAGTTGGGCCATCATTTATTTTTCAGCAGGACAATGACCCCCAAAACACCTCCAGGATGTGTAGGGGCTATTTGACCAAGAAGGAGAGTGATGAGGTGCTGGGCCAGATGGCCTGGCTTGCACAGTCACCTGACCTAGAGTTGAGTTGCACCCTGTCCAGAAATCCACTGCTGCACCTTTTACTCCTTGGACTGCTTCAGTTCAAATACCAGGCAAAGCTTCTCCAGCAGACATGTTTCTGAAGAGTCCTGACTACTTCCTGATGTTAGTGCTGGCAATGCTGTCTGACTTGCTGGCCATGGTAACCACATCACATGCAGAGGCGTGGATTGTTAGCACCACAGCTATTAGCTTTCCGAATAATCCTGTTCTTTCAGGCTCTTCCTGTCTTTTCTACATACAAGACACCCAAACTACAAGAGACACATAACTACTAAAAACCCAGACATGTCATATGTATCTGTGAGGTTGTTTGGTCTATGTGTGCACTAGTTTGGTTTTTCTGTGTTATTTGTCGCTCCTTGATTATGTCTGTCTATGTAGTGCCCTTATTGCAGCCTTCCAAGTCATTTTCAGCTGTCTGTCAGTGTTTTTTTTTTCCTTTAGCTTGTGTCACTTTGTGGCTGGTTTTTCATCTCTGTGTTTTACTTTTTTTGCTGCCGTTTGCAGTCATTCAAGTCTCCTTTTTGGTTTTTATTTTTGCATCTAACATTTCCAGGTTTAAATATTAACTTTAAACAAATAATAATTAGGTAGAAGAAGATTTCCCCTGGTTAAGAAACCAATGAGCTGGGTAAAATCTAATTCTAATTCAGCCTTAAACAACAAATAATAGCAACAAAATAATTTCTGCACCACAGAGAGCAGTACCCACTCAGTACTTTTGGGAACTGTGGTTTGCTGAGGTTCAGGTGTCAGACGTAGGATAACCGGAAAGGAAGAGCTGAAAGCAGTTTTTAGGCCGTGATTCATGTGTGATCCTCTCCAAACATCACAGATCACACCCTGTATTTTCACTTCCCGGCAGACTCGACAGTCAGCTGTCATACGCTCGCACTAACCAACACATGCAGTAAAAGGCGGACGGACTAAAAATACGTGTACAAACATTTAGAAGATTTATCCTATAAACACAAGATCAATGCATAAAATTGTGAAAAGCTACTCATTATTTTCTTGTCTTAGCATGTCTGTTTATGTGAGCTTTTTTTCTTTGTTTTTTTACACGAGCGTTTGCAAATACCACCCCCTTCTCCCCCTATGCCGATGGTACGGTCCAAAATGCGGCGTCATATGACTCGCTGACTCACCGAACGACCTATAAAACAGGCTCTACGTGCGTTTATTCACTATTTGGTCGTTTTTCACTACCAAAAACTTGTCAAGATGCCGATGTGCGGAGGGCTGACCGATGTGAAGCAGGCTGATGAAGAAGTTCAGAAGATCTGTGATGCAGTGAGTAGAAAAGAGAGATTTTACACTTAAAACTTTGTGCACACGGGGCCTGTGCTTCATGTTGATGATGCTGTCATTGTTATTCAGATGAAGCCTCACGCAGAGCAGAAAACCGGGAGAAACTTCGAGGTTTTCACTGCAAAGAACTACAAAACGCAGCTGGTAGCTGGGACCAACTACTTCATTAAGGTAATGTTTGTAATGCAAGCAGTGAGCTCAGTGGAAACACTGCAAAGCTCCGAGGTCTTGCATATAATAAAATATCATCAATAAGAGTATTAACTGTAGATAATCTGATCCATCAAGTGAAAACTAATGCGATTATCAGTGATTTTCTTTCTTTCTTTACCATCTCTAGGCTTATGTAGTTATGTGGTCATATATATATAGATGTTCATGCAAACCTTAAACTGTTGATTTTCTAGTCTTAAGTGTCATTCATCACGGCTGATGCTTTTAATCTAAGTTTCCAGCCAAGTTTTGGTTAAATGTATTTAAATTTTGAGAAAAATATGCAAAGGAAGATGAAAGTACATGTGTGCTTCACACTCCCGGTGTTAATGGGCAAAACAAGCCATTGCAGTGCTTCCAGTACTTGTGTATGATGGCTTGGAAAACATTTGCACAACACTCCCCCAGGGCTTCAGTAAAGTCTCACAAGCAGAGATTTACTTTATTTTCTTAGTCTAAAATGACTCATCCGTGTTTTTGATCACTTGAGCCATAATCCACTCTGTTATGAAGACATGAATGCCTCCTTTTCCTCATGTTAGCATGTTGTGTGGTCAGTGTGGCTTATATTATCACGAGTACTTCTTTGTGCACATTAAGTACCTCTTCTAACTTTCCTTGTACTTCCTTGCAGGTCCATGTGGGCGGAGACGAATGCGTTCACCTCCGTGTTTACAAGAAACTCCCGTGTAATGGAGGAGAGCTCGAGCTGTCCAGTGTGCAGCACCCCAAGAGTCACGATGACAGTATTGAGTACTTCTAATGGGAGAACGAACCAGCCAAAGCATCAGTGCCTTCAGGCTGTAGTCTTCTAGTAATCTATTAATAACCTGCCTCTTGACAAACATGTGCAGTTTCCTTTGCTTATATGTAACAATATACTGTAGATGGTAGATGTAAGACAAAGTGGAACAGTTTTATACAAGTTGCATAAATAAATGAAGCAGATTTTTCTTCTATTGTGGTGTCTGATTTGTGAAATGCCTGCAGCCCCAGGAGTGGACTGTATTATCTGAAAGCAAACTCATTTCTCTTTCCTAACATAAGACACAATTGCAGTATCTTTAGTAAATGTGGAAGCTGTAGACATGTCTTCAGGCTCCAAAGTGATTGATGGATTTTAGCACACAATGTTTGTGTTCAGACCCGCAAAAACATTTTTGACATTTTTGTAGCAATAATCATGTCAGACTGAACTCTGAACACAATTTATTTATTTTTTTTAAATGACATCTTTTGGAGAGTTATCTTTCATCTAGCTTGCCCTCCTTTTTGAATGCTTACTTGAAAGAGACATAATACACAGTTCAATCTGATATGAGGCAGGGGTCTCTTATTGATTTAAATCAACTTTTTCTACTTTTGTTCTTTTAAACAAATCAATAGAAAGTTGCTCAATTTTCTCCAGCGCTGAAACATGTCTGTCCTGATGGGAGTGATTCCTGTGCAATAGTCTAAACATCTAGAAGGCTCAAGGGTCACTGAATGGTTTAAGTTCATAAATACTGTCAGTCATTTGTTATACATTAAGTGGATCTTGACAGTGCTTTCCAAAAACCTTGTTAAAACCCCAAATTATGAGAAATTATCTTCTAAGACTGGTGTTTCAACCTCCAATGGAGCTCTGTAGGTTTGAGGATTCATGATCAAGGTGAAGAGAAACTGTGCTGGCAACGTGTGGTAGCCAACATCGTACATTTGAAATGTAAGACGACCCATGCTGCCATGACATAGGTAAAGAAAGACTTTCGCTTTAAGATTTCCAGTTATTCAAGTTTTCAGTGGTCCAAAGTTCACAAATGAACTGTACATAACACACAACAGTATACAGGGAAAATATGATTTAAGCAATCTTTAGAATCATGTGAAATAGTCCAAATAATATAAGTCACATGCTGTATTTAAACATGTCGAGACTGTCGGGCAAACCACAAACCACACTTCCCAACTCTGACTTGGAAAAAAAAAGGGTGGTCAGTGGGTTGTCAGCAGTATTTTGTTGGCAGACTTTGGGATTAGTCAGCCTATGATTGTTTTTATCTTGTGACTGACATTCCTCTTTGTTAATCACATGCAATGTGATCCCATTGATGACTCAAGTTGCAGATATTTCACCATAGTCTATGCAGTCTGTGTCTATAAACATATTGTAAATATGCATCAGATTTAAATGACAGGCTTTAGATTGATTTTCTTGTGGAAAACATTAAAATCACACCGTTCCTCTACTAGAAAATACAAAAGAAGGTTTGCACATGCTTTGTGGCACTGTTTGCCAAATTGGTTGGATTTCTTGCAAGAAATCAGAGGGCTGTTGGCAAAAAAGTGTAGCGGGTGTTTAATTACAAAGCTCTAGGTGCAGATGGATTTTACATTAAAAATCACTGATTATTCACGCTTTATACATTTACATTAAGTCATGAACAGTCAGCAAGATTTCTTATTAAAAGAAGCAGAAATATGACAAAAGAAGCGGCACTGCAATAAAATAATCACAGCAGCATGTCACAGTACTGGATCTCACTGAAAAGTTGTACATATCAGAGTGTATTTTTTATTGTGTATTTATTGAAAACAGACTCATTGTGATTTCAAGAATAAAGTTAATTCAGTTCTCTTGTTCATAACAACATATATTTTTGTTGTGAACTATTTGCAAAGAGTCAAGGTGTCTGAAAAAACTACAGTGAAGACACGTATCACAGCAAATGGATGTTCCCCCAAATGCTAGGTAAAAGCTACACAAAATAATACATAATACACAAGTTAAAGAGACAAAGAAACAGCAAAGTGCAAAGAGAGCCTCCACTGATCCTGATCCTGAGACCGGGTCCGTCTCTGTCCTCAGATTCCAAACATTCTAAAAAAGAGAAAAAACGTCTTCTGGGCTTAATGTTCTTTGAGAAATGTCCAAAATATTCTTTGAAACATGTGAGCACCGCTGTTGAGTCTCTGTTTCACAACCAGAAGTTACATTACTCAGAGTTGAAATGTGACAAGTAGAAACTGTTGCTCTTTAACCCCACGACCCAGCTGACATAGGCAGAACCTGGATTCACTGCGAAACATAACATCTCTCAGCATGTGTTACTAACATCATTGCAGATTGTCTGCGTAGAGTGGCATCAACCAAAACTTTGCAAATCTGTAGCAGACTGCTTACGGTTTCTAAGTGCTGACAGGGTACGGTAACGGTCTTCTTGTGGTGCCATCTTCTTAGGACACCAACTTCTCTGCTTGTCTCTGACATAGAACTCGCTCTTCAGTCTGGAGATGGTATTAAGGCTCACTCAGAATAATTTTACATATTGGTTTTGTGGAACACCAGTTTGAAGTTGCCCTGTGGCACAGGCCCTATCCACATCAGTTAAATGTAGTATGCTTGGAGCAGACCTACGCTGCATCAAGATTGCAAAAAGACCATCAAATCTTCTGAGTATATATGCAGTAGGGTTATATGCCATACTGTTGGCTTTAGAATAGGTGGAATGACTGTTTGTTTGTTTTTGTCTGAATGTATTATTGTAGGGTCTACCTTACAATATAAAGTGCCTTGAGGCGACTGTTGTTGTGATTTGGCGCTGTATAAATAAAACTATAGGTATAGGTAAACATATAGGTATTGTGGGTAATGAAAGAGCAGATAGGTTGGCTAAAGAAGCTGTTAAAAAAGAAGATGTTGATGTGCAGATATCAAAAGTATAGTTTGGAAAGAAAGTAAGAATTTATGGAAAATGACGTGGTCATAGTGAAGTAAAAGGGAGACATTTATATAGAGTACAACACACAATAGAAGTTAAGAGGAAGTAGAGGAACAAATAGGCAGGAGGAGATATTAATAAGAAGAATTCGAACAGGTCATTGGTTTCTGAATGGCACTCTTTTTAGGATGGGGAAACATTCGACTGGTTTGTCTAACTGGTGTAATGCTATGGAAACGGTTGAACATGTACTTATTAGTTGCAGGAAGTATGTCAGTCAAAGGAGAGTGTTGAGGGTAGAAATGGGTGGTACTACAGAACTCAAGTTTTAAAAGGTTGTTGAGTGGTTAAGTCATGATGAAGGAAAAGGAGTGGTTTTTCGTTTTTTGAGAAATACTGGACTCATCAAGAGGATCTAAGGTTTTGGAAGTGATGTAACAGTAAAACCCAGGAGATGGCAGTAGTGCAACATCTTTGGATGCAAGCTGCCGTTAAAAATGAAGGAAGAAGAAGAAGAAGAAGCCGTTTTTTGGTGGCAGACAGGATTTGACAAGTTGTCAGTATTCTTTTTATCAATCTCGTTACTTGTTTTTGGAGTTCTTTGCAAAACTGCAAGTCTCTGCAATCACACTCCCCCCCCTACAGTTAAAAAAAACCTGCAGACCTGGCATATTGATCTGAGTCAAGTCTGATAGCTTATCTCTGAGACAGTCAGCTT
This sequence comes from Pelmatolapia mariae, assembly GCF_036321145.2. NCBI lineage: Eukaryota > Metazoa > Chordata > Actinopteri > Cichliformes > Cichlidae > Pelmatolapia > Pelmatolapia mariae. Next base: position 19,501,968 of record NC_086235.1, on the reverse strand, counting down.
AAAGAAGAATTTGCAAAGTTCATTTTGTTTATTTAAGATACTTTTTGACAGACACAGCTGTGCCACATAATGGAGTTTTGTAAGACATTTATATCAGACTACAGATTGACAGGACTGCAAGAAACACCTCTTAGTTATCGTCCTTGTTAGTCATCTAAAGAAAAGTTCATATAAAAGCATAGGTTTTATCTCTTTTAAAGACATTTAAAATTTAAGACACTATTACACAAGTAGATATTTGGAGAAGACAGTGTAGGCAAACATTTAGGGGCTGTGAGGCCTGTGGTTACACATGTTGCTCCACCTATCATGTGTTAGAGCCACCTTCCAGTAAGTTTCCAGGTCACTTACCCAGTATATGTACTCGGACAGGTACCAGTATGTTTGAGGCACACAAAACCAGAAAACTGACACCTCTATTTATTTCAGCTGACTTTCAGAATGGCTGAAATGGTATGCGGAGGATTCATGGAGACGAGGGATGCTGATGAGGAAATTCAGAAAATCTGTGATGAGGTGAGCTGAGTGTTATGTGAGTAACATTCAGACTCGTTATGTTTTACTTTTATTTTGTCCATACAAAGGTTAAGTGTCAAGTAGAGGAAAAAAGAAATGAAGCGTATGCAGTTTTTAAAGCTGTTCAGTACAAGAGTCAAGTGGTGCAAGGAGTCAACTATGTCATCAAGGTAATTAACACTGTGATATTATGCATGTTAGGAATTACTAATGAAAGAAAATAAAGTATTTATGGACTGAGTTACTTGCGAGCTCCAGATGACCCTTTGAACGGATGAACATCTTACTGAAGATCTTCAGTGTTCAGCAAGTACAAGTTTCCTCTGGTTTGACTGCAGGTTCATGTGGGAGGATCCAGCTACCTTGATCTGCGGGTCTGGAAGAAGCTTCCGTGTTATGGAGGGGAAGCTATAGTTACTGGTGTGGAAGACCATCATGACAAAGATCCCATCCAACCTTTTCAATGAGATCACACTTCATATTTTTGCTGCTCTCTGCCTCCAAGCTGCTGCCTCATGACATGTGCTGTTTTGTTACTCTAAAAGAAAAAATGCAGTAACACTCTGTGGCTTGGGTGTGGTCTCTGGCTGGCTGCAGAGGAGGGGTGACGCAGCAAGCTCCCGGGGCGGCGCAGGGGCGGGGTGAACAGGTGTGCTGGGATGTGAATGTGATTGTGACTCTTTATATGTTCACAGTGACAGTCGGAGGGGAAGAAGAGCGGACGTGTCCCATTGTAAAACCACAGTAAACCGAAAGTCAAATTAAAGAAGTCATGTCACCACGTCCGCGTCTTGTACGTGTGTAAAGGGTCCAACTTCACACGCTCCTTCAAAAGTAACAATTTTAGGAAATCAATCATTTTAATTATAATATATCTAGACATATAGCACTGACTGGACTGCAGCTTGAGATGTTTGAAGCATTAAAAGTTGAATTCTGTAACAACAAAATAAATTGTGTTGTTGATTTCTTGCCAGTTATGAACTCAGGCTTTTACCAGCAAACTGAAAATATGTTTAAAATAAGTCAAGTCTCCATAATAAACACACCAATCAACAGTTTAGTATGAAAACTATACATTTGTAGGTATAAATTATACTTGTGTGGCACAGTGGTGCAACGACCCAAAGACCTGTATGTTAGGCTATCAGTGTTTTTTTGTCGGCTATAAATGTGAATGTGGGCATGTGTGTGTCTCTCTGGTTGGCCCTGCCATACCAGCTCTGGTATCTGTATTGGATCGATACTAGCACGTTGGATCAATACTTTTTTTTTACTATCCCCTTAAGTTCAGTAGGTATAACTGAATTGCATCAGATAAAGTTTTTGGAAATGCTGAGATTCAGGTGTCAGAAGTAGGATAACCTGAAAGGAAGAGCTGAAAGCAGTTTTTTTAGGCCATGATTCATGTTTGATCCTCTCCAAATTATACAATCACACCTCACACCCTGTACTTTCACTTACTACCTGTTGTGCCAAAAACTGATTTCCAGTGTTTCCGTGTTTTTTTTTTGAATGTGTAATATCTTTACGTATGTTTGTAAATACACTTTGGTGAACAGGGTTTACATAGTGGTTATATATAAAATGTAAAAATGACCTGTTTTTCAGGTATCTATATAACTCTGTGTTATTGTACTTACATTATAACCAATCCGGTCCGTTTTGTCCACTTAAATTATGTTTACAGAACTATTGTTATATTTGTTGCAATTTCTGTTGTCCTCTTGGCCAGATTACTCTTAAAAAAGAAACTTTTAATGTCAACGCGAGATTATTTTTAACTGGATAAATAAAGGATATATAAAAGTCAGTGCCAAAAACTGATTGCGGCTTCTACCTTGTTACAGAAATGTTGTTTGTGGCTCAAGTTGACTTGATATCATTCGTGAGGGCAGGGGCATAATTTCCAGGGGGGTTAGGGGGGTTATGACCCCCCCAATAATCAGATCCAACCAATAGGGCTTTGGAGCGTGATGTCACGGGAGCGGTGCCACGCCCCCTCCCGCCATGACAGTAGGCCAAAGAAAGCACACAGAAGCGTCAGCTATGGTTCGTACGTGCTGTGTTGCAACGTTAGAGCACACGATAAGGAAGGCAAGAAGCTGGAAAATGGGCTCTCTTTTCATCGTTTCCCCTCCTGGAGGCAACGGGAGGGATCTCATGTATCCGGTATTACTAAACGAAGACGTCAGGCTTGGATTGCAGCGGTCAGACGAGCGGATATCGAGTTCTCTGCCATCCCCAATTTTTTGTTGGTTTGCTCGCGGCATTTTCTTTCCGGTGAGTTCTAAATAAATTCATATCTCTCTTAATAGGCTTTTAGTGTTATTTTGAATGCGCTGAGGTCATAGATAATTAGATAAACATCCTAATGTGTGATGCTGCAGAACCACATCATGTTGACGGAGTAGCGTATTATTTGGCATTATTGCAGGCAAACCAGCATATGAAATATGAAACAGAAAAGAAAAGTATGTTTATTTTTTTTATTCAAGATCTGTTCACATGTACTAAGCAAGTACATAGACATGAAATGCAAACTATTTACATGGCAACGCACAGCTGGCAACCTCTGGCTGTATCTTGGACATATGGTCAACGTACTCACAAATTGGAGGCTTAAAAACGGTCAAATCTTGTACCCAACCGTTTGTGAATTAGATGTGCGCCTCCAGGAATTTATAATTCCGAAAATGATTCGCTGTGTATGCGCTGACTCCACAGACAAGGTACGCGACGATATCGGGATAGGACAACGGCGGCAGGCTGTCTGGGTTTCCGCTCCACTGCCTTTTTTCATACGGGTCCACATTACCGATGCACGCTATTTTTTCCATGTACCGTCTCTTGGCGTCTGGACGCAATCGTTCGCGATACAGCCCTTTGTCTTTTGCGCTGATTTTAAGCATGGTTCTGGCAGTCCTGCTATCAACACAGTAGCTGTGTCCCAAAACGTCGGCTGCATTTGAAGGCCGATTACGTCACAGCCAGGCGACGAAGGCTGTCCCAATTCGTCGACTCCTTCAAATGCGGCCAACAAATGCGTCCTTCATTTACCCGAATTTGAAGGATGGGTCCAGTGTGTCCTTGGCGGCCCACCATATCCCAGAATTCATAGCGCGGCCCAGCCAAATTTCAGCTGCCAACAATGGCGGCCGCTACTAAGTTTTAAAATTAGTCTTATTAATCTTTCTGGGTCGCAAAATAAACTTTTAACATATTTTCAGGCGAGAAAGTTGCTGTGTAAATTACAAATATCTGCTTGGTTTATCAAGACATCGTATATTTGCAAAACTGTGCCGACGTTTTCGGAGACGTCTGTTACCCACCCGCTCGATAGCAAGCCGGGGGGTTCAATGGTCACTCCAGCCGGCGCGAGCAGCGGACTCCCGGCTTCATCGTTTTCAGACCCTCGCTCTTTCGCTACTCAGGTTAAACATGATATATAAGTCAATCGGATAACATAAAAATGTAATTGTTTGCCTTTTTCGGTGTTTTATTTGTTCCGGAGTAAATCGGTTTGGCTGAGATCAAAGTTATTAGATTATTAGATTAAATAAAACTTTATTAATCCATCGGGTGGGTTCCTCCGGGATTTTCACACAGCTGAATAAACGTTAAACAGAAAACTGATTAAACAGAAGTGTGAGCCGGTTGAGAATTTATGCCTGTTATATTTTAGATAGCAAGGAGCAGACGGCCGAGTTTATTAAACTCCACCACAGCGGTGACGCAAATCTGAAGGCTAGACCGTCCCATTTCACAACCTCGCTCTTCCGGCCTTCTTGGTCTGTGGAGGACCCGGCTCACGTATACCGCGAAGCCCAGGTCCTCCAAAGGATGCAGCCGACGTTTTGGGACACAGCTAGTGTGTTTGTTTTGATTTGTGGCCTTCTGACATGGCGCCGCGATCCCACAATGCACTGCAGCGTGACGTCAACTCCAGAGCCCTATATAACTCCACCAATAAAATGATGAATTATCTTGCATAAATAGGCTGTTGATTTTCTTTACCCATTTCAGTTAGTTCAGCACAAAGTTACGCCGATGCGTGAGGGATACATTTGACATATGTTTTGCATAGAGCAACAAGTTATTTATAGCGGTACAGTAATCAGTTTCTAGCAAATACCGGAAATCAGTTTTTGGCAGACAATCATTTTTTGGCACAACACCGGCAGACTGCGTCAGCTCAGACTAACCCACACATGCAGTAAAAAATGGACAAAAGTCATTATTTCCGTATGTAAGTGTGCTTCTCTTTTTTTTTTTCATGACGTTGGCAAATACCGCCCCGCCCACAACCCCCTTCTCCCTAAGCTGATGGTACGGTCCAAAATGTGGCGTCATATGACTCGCTGTGTTTATGTGGTTTTTTTTTTTAGCCTACAAACAAACGCATCTCTTTCCGTGCGTTGGTCCAAAATGCGGAGTCTTGTGAATTGGCGTACGTTTATAACCTTTTTGGTCGTTTTTTACCAACAAAATGTTGTCGAAGTGGAAATGGTCGGAGGGCTGACCGAGGAGAAGCAGGCTGATGAAGCAGTTCAGAAGATCTGTGATGCAGTGAGTAGAAAAGAGAGATTTTACACTCACACTCACGGGTCCTGTGCTTCATGTTTATGTTGCTGTCATTGTTATTCAGATGAAGCCTCTCGCAGAGCAGAAAACCGGGAGAAACTTCGAGGTTTTCACTGCAAAGAGCTACAAAACGCAGCTGGTAGCTGGGACCAACTACTTCATTAAGGTAATGTTTGTAATGCAAGCGTTTATGTGGCAATTTATATGGAGGTTCATGCAAAACTTAAACTGTTATGGTTTCCACCCAAAGAAAATTAAAATGCATGTGCGCTTCCTGGTGTTGACAAACAAAACAAGAAATTCCAGTTTTTCCAGCTCTTGTGAATGATAACTTGTAACACCCAACACGCCCTAGGGCATAAATAAAGAAGCATAAGCAGGTATTTACTTGATAAATTGTCACAGTCATGAACAGAGCTCAAAAAATGTTCTGTTTGTGAACACTAGAGCCATCATGCACTATGTAGCCAAAGAAGTGGATGCCCCTTTTTCCACATTGTAAGATAGCTTGGCCAAAGTGGCTGAAGAAGGGCAGGAGACAGATGCTGTCCAGTGGAGCAAGCAGTGTTGGGCAAGTTACTTTGAAAAAGTAATTCAATTATAGTTACTAGTTACTTCTTCAAAAAAGTAACTGAGTTAGTAACTGAGTTACAATATTCTAAAAGTAATTAATTACTTGGAAAAGTAACTATTGCGTTACTTAAAAAAACAACAACAAAGAACGTTTAACCCTCTGGGGTCCAGGGTATAATTGGCCATTTTTTTACTACTCTTGATTTTCCCTCCACATTTTACCTTTAAAAACTATTTACTTTGCCTTGTTTGGTATCATTCTTTTCAGCACAACCTCACGTGTCTGAATTTACAGTGATGTTTTCATTTTGACAAACTGTATAACAATTGATCTAAAATCAGACAAAAACCATAAAATCAGAGTAGAAAAAGTTATATTTTTACTGTAACAACCATAAACATGTTTAATGAATGATATTTCATAACTTCAAATGCAAATATTAATTGTCAATTTTAAAATCCTATGCACAAGTTTTGCAAACAACAAATTTATTTGCATCAATTTACCTTGATTTTTTAAATAACCATTTAAAAAATTTTCAGAACAATCAGCTGTTCTTCAATAAGATGCCATAAATTATTTGTGCCACTCCAAAAACATAATGTCTGTCCACTATAAAGGAGAACATCACAGCCTGATACCTGCAGGTCTGACAGCAGCAGGTGTATCACTCCTGTTTCTACCTGGAGACAGCAGTCGGCTCATTGTTCTGACACACAACACAAAACTATCCACAACACTACACACTAACTACACAAGACAACACATTAACTACACACTCCAAACACGCTAAACGTCACAAATCTCTCACATCTCAAAACTCGCTCTCTCTCTTTTCCTGCTCTCTCTCTCTCTCTCTCTCTCTCGCCGTCACTCCTAAAACTTCCCCTGTTTGTTGGGGATTTTTTTGCTCATAAGCAGAGAGTGCTTGCTAGCGCTAACGTGGCAAAACTATTGAGGAAAAAACGCCGCGTATATATTGTTTATCACGACTCTGGTTTTACGTGGCCTATCAACACAATTTATAAACTGGTATATATCACCTTGTTGCTTTGTCTTTAAGTGGTCATGTGATTGACTTACCACGACTACTTTATTCTTCCTCAGTCAAACAGCAGCACTCCTGTGATTGTTTTGCCCCCTTAGCTCCAGGTGTTGTGCTAGACAGTGATTGTGATTGCTGTCCGCGGGAGCGCGCAGCTGCTTAAAGCTGTAGCATCCAGATTACTTACAGCTACTTCCTGCAGCTGACATAAGATGCGGTAAACTGAACACAGCTTCAACCGTCTGTTTGTTGAAAAATAGTAACGGACCGCGTTTCCTTGTTAGTAACTGTAACGGCGTTGTAACGATAGGAATAGTAATTAGTTAGATTACTCGTTACTGAAAAAAGTAACGCCGTTACTTGTAACGCCGTTATTCCCATCACTGGTAGCAAGTGTTTTATTTACATCTTTGTGACAAAAATATTACAAAAATCAAAACTCAACTCCAAGTTAACTCGGTGCAAATAAACATAACTGAATTTAAATCAACAAAAATTAAGGTCAGGTGCACTCAGCTACACCGACCTGGTCCTTCCCCCCTTAAACACCTGAGTTCTTCTGCTTAAGTACTCAGCTATCCAAACAATTTCTCATCTGGACTATTCCATTCAGTAGGTAAGATAAACTTATGATTCTCCTCTTTCCTAACAATAAAAACTCTACGGTGTAGTCAATATATATTACAACGGTACATCCATTTCTCAACAAACAATGCTAAACTTGACTTTATTAAATTACACCAATTAAATTACCAATAAATTACCCCTTCTTCACCTGGTCCCTTCCTGTGACCTCAGACTAAACAGGAAGCTATAAATACAGGAAGTGAAGCAGCACTTCCTCCTTTTGCTCCTGGAACATAAGTACAACAAAGTTTGTTGTCAACAAACTAGACAACTAACATTTGAAACCAATAATATGTTAACTTAACAAACTCGTCAGAGTTGATATAAACTAAGATGTTAATTACATAATCTGTAAAAGTGCAAGACATGAACGAACCCGGGATAGTAAATGTTTGCCCACTACAGAATAAAAATAAGGTATGGCTAAATCAAAACAAGAATGTTAACTAAGGTTACGTCCACTCTAGCCCGGATAAATTTGAAAACGGTGTTTTCGTCTGAAAACGCTCTGCGTCCACACTAGCGTTTTCGCTCGTTTTCACAGAGTTGTGCGTCCACATTGAAAGGGCCAAAAACACGTTCCAGTACTGCGCATGCGTGAAACGCAAGAAGATTCGACCTGCCTCATTCCTGTCTGCCGTTTATTTACTTTCCGGCTCGTTGAAACGTCGCGGCAAAATGTTGAGGAAAAGCACAGAGTTTTTTAAATGGACTAACAATGGGGTGGCGTTGTTGCTGCAAGTAACACAAAAGTACAAAGTTGCAAAAGCGAGTGACAATTAAAGAATTTGAAGAAAAGCTATCTGGAGCATGTACAAACTGATATTATTCTTTAATAGGGCTGTCAAAATTGTGCTGTATAATGCTCTTCGCTATCTTAGTTTAATTGGTCACATGGCTGCATCACATGACTAAAATGTGTCTTTTTTTTCGAAAACGCTCCGGGTTCGCTGTCCACCATGCGACGCGAAAACGGCTTTTTCAAATGTATCCGCTTTCGAGAGCTTTTTTAAAAGGATGCGTTTTCCTTGAACGAAAACGCCGTCTCAGTGTAGACAGAAGGCCAAAACGGAGAGATTACGATGCGTTTTCAAACAAAAACGTATTAATGTGGACATGGCCTAAGAATAGCAAGCTTCAAATATGGACAAAATGTGTTCTCGGCGTTAGCGTGTCGTTTGGCTAGTGTGGCTTACATTATCACAGCTGTGTTAAAATGATCAGGAGTGCCTCTAAGTGCACATTAAGGATCTCCTTTAACTTTCCTTGTACTTCCTTGCAGGTCCATGTGGGAGGAGACGAATATGTTCACCTCCGCGTTTACAAGAAACTCCCCGCTTATGGAGGAACGCTTGAGCTGACCGATCTGCAGCACCCCAAGAGTCAGAATGACATTATTGCGTACTTCTAATGGGAGAACGAACCAGCCAAGGCATCAGTGCCTACAGCCTGTACTCTCATTGTAATTCATTAATAACCTGCCTCTTCATGAGGGGAAAGCTTTCCTTGTTTACATATAATAACATTCTGCAGATAATGGAAGTCAAACAAAATAGATCAGTTAAATACGAGGTGGGTAAATAAATAAAGCAGTTTTTTTTTTTGTGTGTGTGTGTAATTGTAAGATACATCCTGTGGTCATAGGGGCTATTTTTAAGTATGTGATCGGTTGGGGAATTGAACTGACTCATAATTCACCACATATGTGACTCACTTGAGAGATGCCATCAGAATAGCAAGGATAACCAGCTCAGTTTCAAAGAAACATGTAAAACAGCTACTTTTGTCCATAGTGAAACAGATAATACGTTTGAAATAAACATTATGCTTTAAAAAGAGCTGTAAAATAGTGAGACATCTATAGTCTGCTGTAACCCAGCAGTATTGAGACATCGCTCTGGCAGTGTGTTTGGGATCATCGTCTCACTGAAAAACGAAGCCATCTGGTTGTTGTAAAGGGGTTTTCTCATGACCATGGAAATGATTCTGCGATCATCCACCACGGTTGTCTTTCTTTGACATCCAGGTCTTTTTTTGCATTGCTGAGTTCACCAGTGCTTTGTTTCTTTCTCAGGATGTACCAAACTGTAAATTTTGCCACTCCTAATATTGTAGCAATTTCTCGGATGGGATTTTCCCATTTTCACAGCTTGAGGATGGCTTGTTCAACCTACATGGAGAGCTGCTTTGACTGCATGTTGTCTGTTCACTAGTGATGTGCGATACCACTAGTACTAAGTAAAATTCAGGGTGGTATCGACAATACTGATCCGATACCGATACTTTGTCAAAAAAATTTAATGTTTTATTTTATTTCAAATTATAGCTTCATAATGATTACAGGACATCACACTACTTGTTCTTATTGCTTAATAATGCAGAATTATCATATAGAAATAAAAAAAAACAACAACCCTGAAGTTGTGTGCTATTTGAACACTTGCCTGCCTGCAGCACTGAAGGACTCTTACAAGATGTCTGCCTCACCCTAGCTGCACCTTCCCTGTCCTCTCCTCATCTTCAGTTCCCCTCAACATAAGCTCGTCATATTCTGTGATATGATTTACTCTGAGGTGTTTGACGAGGTTAGTGGTGTTGCCACAACACCTCACTGTCTTGCCACATGTATCGCAAACCGCGTGTTGGCTGTTTGTGGAGGTAAAATACGTCCACACATGACTCCGTTTGCGCTCGACCATTGTTGAGTGTGCATGCCAAAGGGCTGCGACACATTTATACAGCCGTATTTTGCATATGACAATGAAAGGCGGAAGAGGAAGTAGTTCCTTCCAAGTTAGATGATCCGAATGATACAGTTTCTTTCCACCGTGTTCCTGTTAGTGATAAACTACAAATTTACCCCAAATTACTAAAAAAATCGATATTTTAATATGAGAATCGATTCTAGAACATTAATAACTGTTATTGGAGGAATCGATATTTCAATATTGATCCGCACAACACTACTGTTCACAGCAAAATATTCCAAATGCAAGCACCACGTCTCAAATCAGCTCCAGGCCATTTATCTGCTTGGTTGATAATGACATAATGAAGGAATTGCCCACATCTGCATAGCACATAGCGTTTGAGTCAATTGTCCAATTACTTTTAGTTCCTTTAAAAAGAGGGTGGCATATGTTAAGTTGCTGAAACCCCTAAACCCTTCATCCAATTTGAATGTGGATACCCTCAAATGAAAGATGAGAGTCTACACATTGTGCCCATAATATAACTATAATATTGTTCAGTAATAAGTTGAGAGAATTATTTTAACCAAAAACTTCAAATTTGGATTCATCTCTCCATAAGACCTGTGGCCACTGATATTCAGTGCAGTTCTTGTGTAACTTTACATATCTCATCTTTCCTTAAAAATGGTAAATGGTAGATGGACCGACTGTGTCAGGGTTTTTTCTGGATATTTTTTCTCATTTCTGAAGGGCAATGCTTTCAGATACAGTTAATCTGTTGTAGGTTGTTTTTTGTTTTGTTGTTGTTGTTTTTTCTTTAGGTCTACCACTCACTTATTGTTCAGTTTCTTCATTTTTTTTAAGAACTGTGGATCATACTAAGTTATACCACCTTTTTGGCTAACAGCGCATTGGAAATCACCTTCTGGTGCAAAAATACTGATTTATGTATGTCAAACGGTGCTTTTTTGTCATTTGTCATAGATTTAACAAAAGAAATGGGAACAAATTATTTATTTCTGGAACAAGCTGCAAGTAGCAAAGTGCTTAAAGATAAGTTAACTGGTTCCTCTCTTGAGTTTTGTTTTTAATGCTCGAATGATTAATATGTCAGCGTTAATTGCCCTAACAAACAAAACTATTCCTCTGAAACTGCTCAGGCACAAGGACTGGTCTGAAAATCCGTGGAAAAACAGCCAGAGTTCAAAGAAAATTTTTAAAAGAAGGAAGTCCTAGTAGTAGGTCTGGCTCCTTGGAAGCAAAATATAAAGAAATGAGGATAGTCTGAGACTTTTGCACAGTACTGTACTTTCAGTTGAATCAGTTGAATTAGCAACTGAATTTGCAACAGGGTGATGTGAGCACTTAGAAGACTTAGTCAGAAGCCTGCAGACATCCCAAGGTTTTTGGTTTTTTTAAAGACAAGTGAACAATGAATTACAATAATTTAGACATGATGAAATAAAGGCATGAATAACAGTAATTCTGAGCATGACACACTAAAGTGTGACTTGGAAATATTTCTTGAGTGATAAAAGCACGAGAGCTCAGAGATTTAACATTAACGTAACAGCAGAAGGGGTTTAATGTTAGAGTTGCCCTGATTCCTGTACGCACCAGAACCGTTGTGGTACCTGTTCAATAATGAACCCAACACCTGACCTAGCTGGTTGGAACACAAGCAAGTGGACACAACATAGATCATGTGCAATTACAACACAATCCATAATCCATACACCTCTGCAAAAGAACAGTGGACTCTCAAAGCACCGGATAACCATTCAGAGTGATTCCGGGATTAATAGTTAAAGGACACAGAGACAACTTTTCTTTTTGTTTGTTTGTTTGTTTGTTTGTTTAAGGGTTTATTCAGCCTTTTGCTGAATTGTTTTCAGTTTTTTACATTTTTTTGTTTTTTGTAATTTATCTTTGGTCAACCTTACATTTTAACGCTGTAATGGTGTTAACGGAAATGTAAATAATTTTGTTGGGTTAAAACAACATAAGAAATGGTTGAAATCTAAGGGTGAACTAGACCAAGATTAAATTAAATCTTGGGCCTAAAGAACTAAACTTGATTTAAAATAACACAGTGTTAATTCAAATAGATTAAAGGATAAACTCGAACTTAGAACTTGAATTAAATAAAACAATAACCTAGGTTGAAAATAACATCCTTTTAAAGCCAAATAAAATGTTTTGAGATAAATAGGATAAATTAACAGAAATTACTGAACTAAAAAGGGAAAGGACATATCTTGTTTTCCTTAAATGTGGTGTGGAATGTTTTATGTAATGTGTGTCAACTGTCTATTCTCTGTTTTTACAAAATAATAAGCCAGCAATTTAAACTTATTTTCTGGTCTGGGGTCTTTATTACACGCTACACTCATTACTACTCTAGTAGTCGAACCTAACTGGTCCTAGTGTACTGTAACGACTCCAGAAGTGTTACATTTGCACCTAACATTTCCAGCTCTAAATCTGAACTTTAAAAGAGTACTATTTAGGCTGAAGGCCCTCTAAAATTTTCTTGAACGTATGTGAGGCAAAGAGACCCCCTGGTTAAAAAGAAAACCAAAAAAAAAAAAAACCTAGGTAACTGGGTAAAATCTAATTCTACAGCCTTAAAAAACAAATAATAGAAATAAAATAATGTCTGAACCACAGAGAGCAGTATCCACTCTTACTTTTGGGAACTGTGGTTTGCTGAGGTTCAGGTGTCAGACGTAGGATAACCGGAAAGGAAGAGCTGAAAGCAGTTTTTCAGGCCATGATTCATGTGTGACCCTCTCCAAACATTACAATCACAGCTCACACCCTGTATTTTCACTTCCCGGCAGACTTGAGAGCATGCAGGAAAAAAGGAATTGCCTAAAAATTTGTGTATTTAAGAGACATTTAAGAGATGTATCCTATAAACACAAAATCAGACTCCCTCTCTCTCTCTTTCTGTGTGTGTGTGTTTTACATGACCTTTTACAAAAACTGCCCCTCTAATCACCCCATGACTCGCTGACTCACTGAAGCCCCATAAAAACAGGCTCTGTGTGCGTTTATTCACTATTTGCTCATTTTTCACCACCAAAAAAACTTGTCAAAATGCCGATGTGCGGAGGGCTGACCGAGGAAAAGGAGGCTGATGAAGAAGTTCAGAAGATCTGTGATGCAGTGAGTAGAAGAGAAAGATTTTACACTCACAACTTTATGCACACACGGGGCCTGTGCTTTTTGTTGATGCTATTGTCATTTTTATTCAGATGAAGCCTCTCACAGAGCAGAAAGCCGAGAGAAACTTCGAGGTTTTCATTGCACAGAGCTACAAAACACTGGTCGTAGCTGGGACCAACTACTTCATTAAGGTAATGTTTGTAATGTAAGCAGTGAGTGTTGCATAATGGCAACACTACAAAGCTCTTCAATATAAAAACATATCATCAATAAGAGTATTGATGGTAGATAATCTGATCTCTCAGGGGAAACTAAAGCGATGATCACTGGATTTTTTGTCAGCTACTGCTTCTACACTCTGCGCTTATGTGGTTTTATATTTATGCAGAGGCTCATACAAAACTTTTTGACTTTCTAGCCTGAAATGTTACTTATCACTGTAAAATTTGAGAGAAACCTGCAAAATAAAATGAAAATTCATGTGCACTTCATACTGTTTCAGCCATGAACAGAGCTCAACAAATGTTCTTTTTGTGAGCCATCAGGCACTCTCTATATATGAAGGCGTAGATTCTCCTTTTCCACATGTTAGCATGTCATTTGGCTAGTGTGACTTACCACAGCTGTGTTAAAATGATCAGCAGTACTTCTATGTGCACAAGGATCTCCTTTAAGGATCTCCTTTAACTTTCCATGTACTTCCTTGCAGCTCTATGTTGGAGATGAAGAATATGTCCACCTCAGTGTTTATGAAAAACTCCCATGTGATGGAGAAGAGCTCGAGCTGACTGATCTGCAGCACCCAAGACTCAATATGACAGTATTGAGTACTTCTAATGGGACAATGAACCAGCCAAAACATCAGTGCCTACAGCCTGTACTCTCATTGTAATCCATTAATAACCTGCCTCTTCATGAGGGAAAAGCTTTCCTTGTTTACATATAATAACATACTGCAGATAATGGAAGGCAAAGTTGATCAGTTAAATATGAGGTGGGTAAATAAATGAAGCTGATTATTTTTTTTTCCTGTTCTGTTCTAATTTTGTGAAATACCTGCAGTTTCAGGAGCAGACCCTATTTCTTCATTTGTCACACAGAAAGAGGCCAGACAATTGCATAATCAGTGAAGGTAAACACATGTCTCTTTCCTAATATGGGCAACAGGTAATCATTATAAAACATGTATATTTTTTGGGAAATGGTGCAGACCTTTTGTGCTCAAAGCTGATGAGGGACCACTGGACGTGGAAGACGCTGTCATTGACCACATTTGGTTTGCTGTCTTTGACCAGGAAGTTGAAGTTGCCCATGGCTTCCTGGACGTTCTCCTGATGAAGCACGTATCCAGACCCAGATTGATATCGGCTACGAAGCAACAAGGCCACATTAGTAATGATCAAAAACTAGCATTGTGCATTGCGCACTAGCAAGAGACAAAGAGGACTGGAGCAGAGAATTTCTAAATTTGAAATCTCGCTCTGACTTCTGGTTTCATTGGATTACAGTATAGTCCGAAATGGACTGTCTGTTTCATTTCAGGTCAGACACATGAATACAGTTTTAACTAACGGGGTTATCTAAATGTATTTTTCTGTTTGGGGTTTTTAGTGTTAGTGCTTCTTCATCAGTTCATTCATGTTCATGCATTTGTTTTTCATGCTTCTTGTTTTCAGTAGCAGTTGGCTTGATTTATTACTTCGTTACCACCATGTTTTCTTCTACCCAGTAACGCTTTCCTGATCCTCCAGAGGATCCCAAAGAGATCTCAGGCCAGATGAGACATAAAGTGGTTTCTGGGTCTTGCTCATAATTGCCTTTGAGTTAGGTGTGCACTGATAATCTCCAAAGGGGAAATACCCAGGCAAGATCCCACTGGATGTCTTAGGACATAACATAGAGATGAACATAATTATTTTAGCCATTGAGACCCAATTTTAATAAAATACCATTACTAGGAAGTGAACTGACTCAGATCAGATCTGATAGGAGTCAGTCAAAAATAACCACACGGGTTAAAAATGGGTTAAAAATAATGTTTTAAATAATGTTTTAAATATGCCAAAAATGTTACAAAGCACTGCAGCAGCTTGTTAAATCAGCAGGAGAACCAAATTCACATGATGGTCTTTAAAGACAATTAGTGCTGTTTTTTATGCTTGCACACAATTTTACTGTGAGGAGGGGGACACCAAAAAAGACTGATTGAATCTAAATAGTAAAAATCTTTTGCGAAAAATGCATTTTTTTTGGAAAGTATCACTTCCATAATTTGCAGCCTTGGGCCAATTCACAGTACTTGGAGAAATAAAATAGGCTGGAAATGAAGGTGAAAGTTATTACTGGCTCTCGGTTTCTCCTCATTTACACCTTCCACAGAAGGTTGTGGAAAGGAAACACTTAGATGCGAGCCCCACTGCTTCAAAATTGGCCAAATGACCTTCAGGAAGCTCAGCATAAACACCACAGAGATGAAAACAGTACTAAATTATCCATTAATATCCAGAATAGTAATATCTCAAACATATTTTTAGATTGATTACAAGCATTTGGCAGAATATGGGAGCAAATGCTCACAGTCGGGATGACGTTTACAGTTTGTACTAGAAATCTCATCTGTTTTATTTATTCATATTGCCTCCGTCTCTCAGGCTAAGGGTTATTTCAGTTATTGGGAATGTATTATCATTCAAAAATTATGTTTACAAGCTTCAAATTGAGCATGCGACACATTAGCAGTTGTGTACTGTATTTATTCTTATTTTATTTTATTCTAATTGTCCTTCATAACTTTTGCACTGTCCACTTCCTGCTGTGACAAAACAAATTTCCCACGTGTGGGACTAATAAAGGTTATCTTATCTTATCTTATCTTATCTTATCTTATCTTATCTTATCTTATCTTATCTTATCTTATCTTATCTTATCTTATCTTATTAAAGTGGCTTCGTTTGATTTGTTGGGATATAGTTGGGATATATTCGCTGTACACAATATATCCCAACTATGACTGCGGTGATCCCACACTAAGCTGATAAGATAAACATTTGCAGCATACCTTATCAAAAAGCAGCCTTCATTTCCTTTTAATATCATACACCATCAGCGAATTGATGTGAGTTTTTAAAATGCACATATAGTATATGGTTTATTAGTATTCACTAGGACACAAAAAAGGAAAATTATATTAATTTTTTTTGAATGTCTTGATGCATTCTCAATCATCCAGGAAAGTAAATCTCCAAAAGTTGATTCTGTTCATCTGGACGTAGCGTTTTGTGGGAGAAACGTTTCGTCACTCATCCAAGTGACTTCTTCAGTCTCAGCTGACTGCAGGTTTCCCCAATCTTATAAACAGTACATTTGCATAATGACTGACCCCAGCCCACTGAAGGAACAATGGGCTGGGAGGTCAGTTCCTTAATCATAATTATGCAAATTCTCATGACCATTGATCAACAACCACTGACCAAAACTCACTGATCAAAGACCACTGATCAATGATCAATGGCCATGAGTACCGTTCACAGAGAGTTGGGGAATGGCTGCAATCACAGCATTGTAAGATGGCGAAAGATGTACCCTTAGGCCCCCTCCTCGATTCAGAGATGGTCTTTCCCTTTTCACATAAATGGCCTCCTTGACTCCGCGCTCAAACCAGCGTTCCTCCCTGTCCAGGATGTGTACATCCTCATCCTTGAAAGAGTGTCCACTGGCCTGTAGGTGTAAATAGACTGCAGAGTCCTGGCCTGACGAGGTAGCTCTTCTGTGTTGTGCCATCCACTTCGCCAGAGGTTGTTCGGTTTCCCCGATGTATAAATCCTGGCAATCCTCCTGGCACTTAACAGTGTACACTATGTTACTCTGTTTGTGTCGGGGGACCCGATCCTTGGGGTGGACCAATTTTTGGCGCAGCATGTTTTGGGGTTTAAAAGCCACAGAGACCCGGTGTTTAGAAAAAATGCGTCTCAACTGCTCTGATACTCCTGACACATACGGGATCACTACAGATTTTCGCTTGGGCAGCGGTTGTCCTTCTCTCCTGGATCGGCTGGAGCTTTCTTTAGGTGCCTTTCCAGCTTTGACAAAAGTCCAGCTGGGATAACCACATTTACTCAGGGCCTTCTTGATGTGCTGTTCTTCTGCCTCCCTGGGCACTGTGTCTGTGGGGATGGTGTTCGCTCTGTGTAGTAGCGTCCTGATGACACCCAGTTTGTGCTCCAGTGGATGATGAGAGTCAAACCTTAGATACTGATCCGTATGTGTAGGTTTACGGTACACGTCAGCTTTTAGATGTCCCCCATTACTGATGGAAATCTCACAGTCTAAGAAGGCTAACCTGCCACTTTTCATATCCTCCCTGGTGAATTTGATGTGTCGGTCCACCGAGTTAATGTGATCCGTGAAATGTAGTACGTCCTGAGATTTGATTTTCACCCAGGTGTCATCCACATATCTGAACCAATGGCTTGGTGGTGTTCCATGGTAGGATAGCAAAGCCCTCTTTCCCACTTCTTCCATGTACAAATTGGCCACGATGGGTGAAACTGGGGAGCCCATGGCACACCCATGTTTCTGCCTGTAGAACTGACCCTTGTATGTGAAGTAGGTGGAATGAAGACACACTTCCAAAAGCAAACACACTTGGTTGATGCTGAAAGTGGTCCTGCTGCTGAGGTTGGTGTCATCCTGTAATCTCTTACGGACTACCTCCAACGCTTCTGTGACTGGGATGCAAGTGAAGAGAGATGTAACGTCGTACGAGACCATGGTTTCATCTGCCTCCATAATGCATCTCTCACCTTCTCAACAAAATCCAGGGTGTTCTGGATGTGGTGTTCAGAGCTGCCCACCAGCAGGTTGAGGACCAAAGCCAGAAACTTGGAGATGTTATAGGTGACAGAGTTGATCATGCAGACAATCGGTCTTAAAGGGGCACCCTGTTTATGTATTTTTGGTAAACCATACAGACTTGGTGTAGACTCCCCTGGGTACAGCCTGTGGTATGAGGTCTGGTCAATAGCCTTGTCTTGTTCTAACTGCTTCAGACAGTCTATCACCCTCTTCCTGTAGCCACTTCCTGGGTCTCGTTTCAGGGGCTCATAAGTATTTTCATCACTGAGTAGTGACAAAATCTTCTCACAGAGCGAACACCATCCCCACTGACACAGTGGCCAGGGAGGCAGAAGAACAGCACATCAAGAAGGCCCTGAGTAAATGTGGTTATCCCAGCTGGACTTTTGTCAAAGCTGGAAAGGCTCCTAAAGAAAGCTCCAGCCGATCCAGGAGAGAAGGACAACTGCTGCCCAAGCGAAAGCCTGTAGTGATCCCGTATGTGTCAGGAGTATCGGAGCAGTTGAGACGCATTTTTTCTGAACACCGGGTTTCTGTGGCTTTTAAACCCCAAAACACTCTGCGCCAAAAATTGGTCCACCCCAAGGATCGGGTCCCCCGACCCAAACAGAGTAACATAGTGTACGCTGTTAAGTGCCAGGAGGATTGCCAGGATTTATACATCGGGGAAACCAAACAACCTCTGGCGAAGCGGATGGCACAACACAGAAGAGCTACCTCGTCAGGCCAGGACTCTGCAGTCTATTTACACCTACAGGCCAGTGGACACTCTTTCAAGGATGAGGATGTACACATCCTGGACAGGGAAGAACGCTGGTTTGAGCGCGGAGTCAAGGAGGCCATTTACGTGAAAAGGGAAAGACCATCTCTGAATCGAGGAGGGGCCCTAAGGGTACATCTTTCGCCATCTTACAATGCTGTGATTGCAGCCATTCCCCAACTCTCTGTGAACGGTACTCATGGCCATTGATCAGTGGTCTTTGATCAGTGGGTTTTGGTCAGTGGTGTTGATCAATGGTCATGAGAATTTGCATAATTATGATTAAGGAACTGACCTCCCAGCCCATTGTTCCTTCAGTGGGCTGGTTTCAGTCATTATGCAAATGTACTGTTTATAAGGTTGGGGAAACCTGCAGTCAGCTGAGACTGAAGAAGTCACTTGGATGAGTGACGAAACGTTTCTCCCACAAAACGCTACTCCAGATGAACAGAATCAACTTTTGGAGATTTTATATGAATATTTGAAGCATGAAAAGCAAAAAACATCAAAGCTTACAGGAGGATGGGAAAAGGCAAAACTTCACCCACTCTTTTGCTCAACCTGTGGTGAGCTGCAAACATAAAGCTGCTAAAATTAAGCAAAAAGCAAAAAAAATTATCCTCATTCAAAAGTCATGTAAGAACCTCATTGGCTTACGGAATGTTGATGTCATTTTAAAAAATTCAAACAAAAATATGACCTCATTCAAAAATGTCATGTGACAACCTCAGTGGCTTATGGAATTCTGATGTCACAGTCCTCTAAAGCTTTGACCCTTTGAAGCTTTGATCCTCAAAATCCTTAAATAGGGGTGAGGATGTACAACTTTTAGTCCGTTATTTGCAGCACTTATGTTAGCAGCATTCAAACGTTCACCAGTAAAGCATTTTGAAACATCTGGATCGTTTTCGCAGTCACGGTATACAGACTTCAACATGTCTCAGAAAGATCAAGAAAGACAAGAAGTTGACCCCAGCTCTATCCCATGGTATGAGTCCCTAGACCCCTATATGAGCTCTCTACCTTGGGATGAACAGGTGGAATTAGAGGAAAAGCGATTGGAAGAAATGGAGAATGAAAATCTCATGAACAGAGAGAAGATTAAGATCCTGACAGAAGAAAATGAGAGAAAGAGCGCTGAATTAGAAAAATTATCCTACCAGCTTCAGGAAAGGGAAGGTATTATTGAGGAGAAACAATGGGCTCTCCAAGATAAAAAGAATCAGGAGCTCCAAGAAAAGCTTGATGAAGCTCTGGAAAAAAATAAAGATCTGCTCCAAAAGGAGAAAAAAGAGAGCATTGAAGGGGATAAAATGCTCAAGAAGAATCAGGAGCTCCAAGAAAAGCTTGATGGAGCTCTGGAAAAAATTAAAGATCTGCTCCAAAATGAGAAAAAAGAGAGCATTAAAGGGGATAAAATGCTCAAGAAGAATCAGGAGCTCCAAGAAAAGCTTGATGGAGCTCTGGAAAAAATTAAAGATCTGCTCCAAAAGGAGAAAGAAGAGAGCATAAAACAGGAAAACATGGTCAAGAAGAATCAGGAGCTCCAAGAAAAGCTTGACGAAGCTCTGGAAAAACTGAACGAAATCCACCAAGAAGAGAAGCAACAGGCCGAGCAGAGAGACATGCAGAGCAAACTCCAAGGAATGGAGGAAAAATACAAAGCGCTGCAGGTGAAACATGATAAAACTCTGCACAAAAATCAACAGTTGCTTCAAGACAAGAAGCAAATGGAAATGAAACAGAAGGAAATGGACTCCAAGCTTGACGAGATGGAGGAAAAACACAGATTGCTCCAAATCAAGCTTGAGAAAACAGCGCACAGAAATAAAGAGTTCATTCAAGAGAGAGAGCAACAAGAAATGCTTGAGAAAGAAACGGACTCCAAGCTTGAAGTCTTGGAGGAAGAACTGAAAATGCTGCAAATAACTCTTGAGGAAACACTCCTCAAAAATAAAGAGATGCTTCACGAGAAAGACCAACAGAAAGTACATCAGGAAGAAATGGATTGCAAGCTGAGGAACATCAAGAAACAAAATGAAGGCTTGCAAGTTATGCTTGATGAAGCTCTGGAGAGAAATAAAGAGTTCCTTCACGAGAAAGATCAACAGAAAATACAAAAGGAGGAAATGGATTGCAAGCTGAGGAACATCGAGAAACAAAATGAAGGCTTGCAAGTAATGCTTGATGAAGCTCTGAAGAGAAATAAAGAGTTCCTTCACGAGAAAGACCAACAGAAAATACAAAAGGAAGAAATGGATTGCAAGCTGAGGAACATCGAGAAACAAAATGAAGGCTTGCAAGTAATGCTTGATGAAGCTCTGGAGAGAAATAAGGAGATCCTCCAAGACAAGAAACAAGAGCCTGTAGAGCAGAGAGGCATGCAGAGCAAACTCCAAGCCCTGGAGGAAAAATTCAAAGCTCTGCAGGTGAAGCATGACAAAACTCTGCACAAAAATCAACAGTTGCTTCAAGACAAGAAGCAAATGGAAATGAAACAGAAGGAAATGGACTCCAAGCTTGACGAGATGGAGGAAAAACACAGATTGCTTCAAATCAGGCTTGATAAAAAAGTGCACGGAAATAAAGAGTTCATTCATGAGAGAGAGCAACAAGAAATGCTCAAGAAAGAAACGGACTGCAAGTTTGAAGTCTTGGAGGAAAAATGCAAAATGCTCCAAATAACTCTTGAGGAAACACTCCTCAAAAATAAAGAGTTGCTTCACGAGAAAGACCAACAGAAAATACAACAGGAAGAAATGGATTGCAAGCTGAGGAACATCGAGAAACACAATGAAGGCTTGCAAGTAATACTCGATGAAGCTCTGGAGAGAAATAAAGAGATCCTCCAAGACAAGAAACAACAGCCCGTAGAGCAGAGAGACCTGCAGAGCAAACTCCAAGCCATGGAGGACAAATACAAAGCGCTGCAGGTGAAGCATGACAAAACTCTGCACAAAAATCAACAGTTGCTTCACGACAAGAAGCAAATGGAAAGGAAACAGAAAGAAATGGACTCCAAGCTTGACCAGATGGAGGAAAAACACAGATTGCTCCAAATCAGGCTCGATAAAAAAGTGCACGGAAATAAAGAGTTCATTCAAGAGAGAGAGCAACAAGAAATGCTCAAGAAAGAAACGGACTGCAAGTTTGAAGTCTTGGAGGAAAAATGCAAAATGCTCCAAATAACTCTTGAGGAAACACTCCTCAAAAATAAAGAGTTGCTTCACGAGAAAGACCAACAGAAAATACAACAGGAAGAAATGGATTGCAAGCTGAGGAACATCGAGAAACACAATGAAGGCTTGCAAGTAATACTTGATGAAGCTCTGGAGAGAAATAAAGAGATCCTCCAAGACAAGAAACAACAGCCCGTAGAGCAGAGAGACCTGCAGAGCAAACTCCAAGCCATGGAGGAAAAATACAAAGCTCTGCAGGTGAAGCATGACAAAACTCTGCACAAAAATCAACAGTTGCTTCAAAACAAGAAGCAAATGGAAATGAAACAGAAGGAAATGGACTCCAAGCTTGAAGAGATGGAGGAAAAACACAGAGGGCTCCAAATCAGGCTCGATAAAAAAGTGCACGGAAATAAGGAGCTGCTTCAAGAAAAAGACCAACAGAAAATACAACAGGAAGAAGAAAAACTTATTCTTCAGAGGAAAAATCAAGCACTCCAAGAATTGTATAACGAAACGAGGTACAAAACAACTGTACTGGAAGGAGAAAAGAAAAAAATGGAAAAACAGTGCTCAGCGATGCAGAGCAGCATCAATGAAATGCTGAGTAAAAATACAGAACTGGAGGAACTTTCTAAGAACTTGAAGTACAAAAACACTGAAATCCAGGCGCAAAAGCAAGAACAACAGAAAACACATAAAGACCTGCAGTGTAGACTTCAAGATATCCAGAAGAGAAACCAGCAGCTGGAAGACATGTACAAGAAAGTAGAACAGAGAAATACAGATGTGCACAAGGCAAAGAGAATAGAGGAGGCAACAGTTAAAGAACTGAAAGACAAGCTTAAAGAAAAACAAGAACAATTAGAAGACATGGTGAAAAGATGCAGCAAATGTGAGAAAGAAAACACAGAAACAATGGATGAGCTGAAAACCCTCATCCTTGAGAAAAAAGTGCTCGTGGAACAGTGTCTGAAAAAGAAGAAAAAACGCTTCCACTGGTTCTGGAAGAGGGACACTGCTGCTTCTCACCTGATGTAACCTCGTCTTCCTCCACCTCTATTCCATCTTCATTTTCCCCCTTCCCCTTCCCCTCCCTCCTTTTTCTTTTTTCACTCTCACCCCCCGACCAGTCCCGGCAGTTGACTGTCCCCTCCTGAGCCTGGTTCTGCCATAGGTTTCTCCTTTAGGTTTCTTTCACTTTAAAAGGAGTTTTTCCTATCCACTGTCGCCTGGTGCTTGCTCAGAGGGGATTGTTGGGGTTTTCTCTCCTCTCTCTTTCCTTCTTTCTATCCCCCCTTTTCCCCCTTCTACCTTTTCCTTTACCCAATAAACAATTGGCCACATTTTACATGTGTTTGAAAAATGTCTTCATTCAACAATAATTCATCTTAGGTATAAAAACAAGAAATAGGTAATAGCTGCATGTGTGTTTGTGTGTGCAAAATATACATACTTAACTTATATCCCAGAAGGGATTAATACTAGATGGGTAGAGACAGGTTTTAAAGACTAGAAATGAAAACATGTGAGTCCTATAATCTAAGCTCGTTTCACCAATAGGTGATGTTACATTTTAAATTAGGCACTTCATTGCAGGACTGTCATTGTACCGAGGTACATTGAATAACATGAAATGGATTTCTCGTGCCACAAGTGACCTCGCTGTGAAGCTATTAACTTGTTGAATAATTTAGCTCTGCAAATGCAACGTTATTTCTCACCACAGAGGGGAGGGAATTTCATAAAGTCAAAAAAATTAAAACTTGTAAACATTACAACTCATTCAACATGCCAACAAGGCATCAAGGAAATAAAGACATCTCAGTATCAGCTCTCTTCATGTCGTCTACTGACAGCAAAATGAGCTCAATTCTATGGTTTTCTTGGATTTCGGCATAAATTCCTCAGCTGAAGGTTTATACATCATTATAATCAGGACAGCCAGACTGGGAGACAGATCCAATATTCTTAGTCAGTGATGAAAATCAAGTTTTTTTAGTTCCATCATATTAAAGCAAATTACATTTTCATTTCCTTTTGTCCTGACAGGAAATAGCAGAAAATGCCACATTTTATTTAAACATGGGATGAATGCTATGCAGGTTAATATCTGAGCTGATATCGTGCTACAAAACACAACAAAAATCGTTCCTATTTTCACACGTGAAGTCAAAACTTTCTGGGAAGTTGAGTATATTGGATGTTTAATGGTTAGAAACAGACGTTTTAGACTTCTAGAGACTGACGGATGTTAGTTTAAATCAAATCTAAATGTGCTTATCTGTCTAGTTGTGGTCTGCACAGATGTCGGGTTTTTAAAACTAATTAAAGGGCAATAGTGTAATGTTTTGTATTTATTTATTTCCTTTTCTTTGTCCTTCTTTATGAAATTTGTATTGAGATAAAAACAAGAGCAAGGGCTTTTATTTTGTCCTGCTGAAATCCACTTTACTATACTTGACATAATTCTTTTTTATTTATACAGATATGCAGATATACTACATGTGTAACATTCATTTCATTGTTTAAATGTTTAATAATAAAGTACATGAATAACTTGAGCTTATTATATATTAAAGTAAAGTATATTTCCTATTAACTAGGCAGGTCATTCTCTTTCTCTTGACAATGCTGTCTTTAAATAAAAATATATAATTCCCTATATTCCTATCTATTCCAAACAACGGTAGACAGTAACAAAGTTTCAAATTTGTCTTTCACATTGACTCTTAATTTACTAAACATGAACAAGAGGTCAGAGGTCAAATGTGGCACGATACCTTAAATCTTTCTATGATACTTTCTGTATGTGGACCAGAGATGGGCAACACCGCATAGTCTGATTACTTTTTTCAAGTAACGAGTAAAGTAAGGGATTACTATTGCAAGAAAGGTAATTAGATTACTGCTACTTTCCTGTAAGCAGGCTACATTACTGCGTTACTAAACCGTGATTTCGTTTGCGAGAGTGTCTCATGACAATGACGTAAGCGTCAATGACGTAATGACATTCGTGGCAACAAATGTGTGCGTATCAAAAATGGATAATATAACGAGTGTGGGAGAGAGAACGACCATGCAGCGTTTAAAGCGTGGAAGTACTGATCTTACTTTGAGTTTGATTCCTTAAAAAGTGACAAAAACATTAGTGTCCGCTGTTCACTGCGTGGGATGAAAACTTCTTTTTACAGCGAAAAAACCCCTAAACTTCGGGGCAAGCACCAAGTACACTGCCACAGGAATGCGAAATTCACAAAGAAACTCCAAGATTCTTCCACTGACAGGCAGCACACCTGCACCAGGGCAAACCTCCGCCTGCCCCACTCCTGCTAAGCAGGGGAAAATAGAGCAACAGGACCGCTGAGTCTTTGATTTGATTTATTTTCTGCTGTGTTTTACTTGCATCTTTGAAAGAGTGAATGTAAACACAAAAAACTATTTTATTTTATATGCTGGAATGTGCAGAAAACAGGTTTATATGTTAAACAAATTTCTTCCAGTCAGAGAATGTTGCATATGATTTAATTTTTGCTTGATGCATAAAGTTAAAAGATTAAAACTAATAAAACTAGTTTTAAAAAGATGGATTATGCAGAAAAAGTAGAATTGAGCTGAAAGATCTATTGCTTTATTACCTATTCAGGTTATAAATCATGTTTTTTAAAAGTAACTAAGTAACTAATTGCTTTTGAAAATAAGTAATCAGTAATGGGATTACTTTTGGGGGGAATAATCAGTAATTAGTTACTGATTACTTTTTTCAAGTAACTTGACCAACACTGATGCCAACTACTCACCAAGTGGTGGAAAAAGTTTGGTTTGGTTTAGTTTGGCTTTCATCTTTACTTTTGCGCCCTCCTGTGTCTCATGGTCTAATCAGCCCATTGTGCATTTGTAATCCCGCCCTTCCCTCTGCTTTGCCTCGCAAACAGCATGCACGCCTGACTTGACTGCAGGATAAAATAAATAAGGTCAGTATAAAAAGAAAAGGAGCAGAGAGAAGAAAACATTTAAAGTCCCTCCATCAAGCAAAGATTTATCAGTAAAACCTGGCTTTTAGCAGCGTTTGGGAAAACAATTCATCCAAAATTAAGTATTAAGAATCAGTTTCTTATCCTGGTAAAAGGGAGAAAGGATGGACTATAGCAGAGGAGGTGAAAAAGCTGAGATTTATATAGAACAAGAACGACACTGGAGTTTTATATCAGGAGCTGTGAAAAAGTGATATAGGTTTGAAAGATGTGAAGAAAGGATAGAAAAGATTGAAAGAAGGGCAAAGAAGTCATCAGAGGGCAGTACAGCAGGAAGAGATATGGACAGAGAGCTTCCCTGTAGTCACATCTGAGAGGGTGCAATTAACAGAAAAGTGAAAAAGGTGAGAAAATAACAGGCTAAAAAGAGAGCTGCAAAAGATATGAGAGAGAAATGCTGTAAGCATGTCTCCAGGCTCTGAATTAAAGGACTTTAGCACACAATGTTATGTGTTTTCAAACTCACAAAATCATATTTTACATTCTTGTAGCAATAACCATGTGACACTGAAGTTTAAATACTTTTCTTCCCCACGTCCCGTGTGCAAGAGTCAATTATAGCATAATTTGGCTGAGTTATATTTCATTTAGCATGTTATCCTTTTTGAACGCATATCTGAAGGTGACCTAAAATAAAGCACAGTTCAGTCAGAGAGTCTCTTATTGATTGAAATTAACTTTTCCAGCTTTTAGGAGATAACTGAAAGTACACATGAAAGGTGGTCAGTAGGTTGTCAGCATTATTTTACTAGCAAATTTGACCATTAGTCAGTGTTTCTTTTATCTTGTTACTGACGCTTGTCTTTTTTAATTACATCAGTGTGAATTTTGTGGTTTGTTTTGTTCGACAAAGTATTGAGTCAGGTGTTGTACTTAGTTTTTCATAGGACAGCACAGAGTTCAGTGAAAAGTTTCTTTTCCACATGAGGAAGAGCTTTGCAAAAATGTCAGGCTCATATATGTTTTAAAAAGTGAATAAATATTATTATACAATAGTCAGGATGAACTGTAGCACGTAAACAGTTGATGACAGACTTTAAATATTTGACTTTTATTTGATGTTTATTATGTTTACCACATAGATCAGACATACTTTATCATTTGAATGACAAACTAAGCAAAAGATAAGAAAGAAGTACTGTGTCAGACTAAAAGAGTTGACTTTAGACTTAACTTGCTGTTGTCTGATCTTCAAGCTTACTGTATACCCATGAGGGTGGCATTAAAAAAACAACAAAAATACATAAATCCCCACCAAAATATCACACAGTACTCTTTATTGCCCTTAATGATATAAGCAGTAAATGACACTATAAACTGAGTTGATCTTACTTACTGGATATAATATGTTTTGGTCATGAGTCATGCTCTGAGTGCATGCACCGTGACGGCTCCACTCCGTCAGTCATTAAGAGTGCAAGCCTGGGAATGATGGGCACCCCGTGGCTGGAATAAGAGAGCTGCACACTGAAGTGGGAAATGGCAGATATAGGCTGGTGGTGAGGAAAGTCCAGGACTGCCCGTGTGTGTTCAGATACCTGTAAGTATATTGATTACTACAATGTGTGTTATTGATGGTAAGAGTTCTGGTGATGTTGATTATGAACGCAACTGCATCTTGTATTTATTTAATCAGTGTTTTGCGGTTATCTTATAAATGTGAACGCATTGTGACATGTACAGCATTTTGGATAAAGTCGCTGCTCTTTGGACGGCCTCAGTGCTGCGTGTGTATAATGTAATTACCTCCATAGTGCTGCGTGCACCAGAATAGTTGCAGCTGTCAACCTTACGGTAAGTTGGTGGCAGAGCAGTGGGGAAGGCTAAAGTAACTGTGCGTGTGTGTGTAGATTATATAAATGAACATATAAATTATATAAACTGTATAATCTATTAATGTATTATTTTAAAATTCTCCTCTCGCCCCTGCAGACTGTCTATCCTTCCAGCTCAGGTCCTCCACCAGAGGCCTGGGATCTTGAGGGTCCTGTGCAGTATCCTGCTGTTCAGGACAGAGACCTCAGATGTTGTTCCAGGATTTCCTGGTGCCACTCGCCTAGCTTGGGAATCACTGCACCTAGTGCTCCGATTACCACTGGGACCACTGTTACCTTCACCTTCCACATCTTCTCTGAGCCCTTGGTACTTCTCAAGCTTCTTGTTTTCCCAGTTGTTACATGATATAATCTCAATATCCTTCCGCAAAGGGACAAACTCTGCAAAAGCTGTCCTATCGATGCATCAATCAGCATAGCGTCTGTCTTTTCCAGACTTTGATCCTACAGTCCAGCTGCTGAAGGCAGAGTCTGCATTCATTGCTAAACATGAAATTTCTCTTTAGGCTCATGCTTAGTGCACATATCGCTGACGTCAGTGCTTATGGGCCTGATGGATTGTCTGGACAGAGCACCATTGGCAAAATCATCCTGCAAACTTTGACTGCAAATCTGTAGCAGACTGCTTACGGTTTCTAAATGCAGACAGTGTGTGGAAACAGTCTTCTTGTGGTGTCAAGTTTGAAGTTGCCCTATAGCACGGGTCCTATCCACATCAGTTAAATGTAGCATGCTTGGAGCATATCATCACTGCACCAGGGTCCATGCTCACAGAGATACTAAGTAGGCACCAATCAGACACTGGATTGTCAGTACCTGGGGTACCTGAAGCTCAAAACCAGAGTAAATAGCAGAATAAGCTATTTGGCTTTGGCAGAGAAGATCTGGCAATTTTTTATGGGCATAATCCACATACTCACCTCAGCTGCTCAATGCATGAATACATTTTCCTTACAAACATGGCACCATTTAAGGGAAAATAAACAGACTTTCCAGTAGCATAAGATTTATTGCCAAGAAGTGCGACAGCAACGAAATGATTGCTCAAATATAAGTTTCCTTACTTTGTCTATGAAGTTTATATGTTTGTAAAAATAAAGTAAACCATCTGCTCTAAACAGGTTTATATAGACTCAAGATTCCTTTTATCTTTTTCTTGAAAACGTGTTTTTGGGGTGTTTTGCAAAACTGTAAGTTTCCTCAGTCACACACTTTTTTCCTTCAGTTAAAAAAACTTGCAGATCTGGCATATTGATCTATCACAGGTTTGATAGCTTATCTCTGGACAGTCAGCTTAAAGAAGAATTTGCAAAGTTCATTGTATTTATTTAAGATAATTTTTGACAGCCACAGCTGTGGCACATAAATTATTTTTATAAGACATTTATCACAGACTACAGACTGACAGGACTACGAGAAACATCTTTTAGTTATTGTAATTTATAGTCATCTGAAAAGTTGATTAAAAAGCATCGGTTTATCTGTTTTAAAGACACAGATAATTTAAGACATAATTACACAAGTAGATATTTCAAGAAGACAGTGTAAGCAAACATTTAGGGGCTGTCGTTTCACATGTTGCTCCTCCTATCATGCGTTAGAGTCACCTTCCAGGTCACTTACCCAGTATATGTACTCGGACTGGCATCAGTATGTTTGAGACACATAAAGCCAGAAAACTGTCTCCTCTGTTTATTTCATCAGACTTTCATAATGGATGCCATAAAATGTGGAGGATTCTCGAAGGTGAAAGACGCTGATGAGGAAATTCAGACAATCTGTGATGAGGTGAGCTTCTTCATAACATTCAGACTCACATATTAAACAGACACATCAACTCTGTGCTCTGCATTTTACGTTATGTTTTACGTTTATTTTGTCCATACACAGGTTAAGTGTCAAGTAGAGGAAAAAAGAAATGAAGCATATGCCGTGTTCAAAGCTGTTCAGTACAAGAGTCAAGTGGTGCAAGGAATCAACTATGTTATCAAGGTAATTAAAACTGTGACATCATAGATGATAGTGATTATTAATGGAAGAAAATAAAGAAAGTGTTTATGGACTGAGTTACTTGCGAGATCCAGATGAGCTGTTAAACAGACTGAAGAGCTTCAGTGTTCAACAAGTACAAGTTTCCTCTGGTTTGACTGCAGGTTAATGTGGGAGGATCCAGCTACCTTCATCTGCGGGTCTGGAAGAAGCTTCCATGTTATGGAGGAGAAGCTGTAGTTACTGGTGTGGAAGATCATCATGACAAAGATCCCATCTAACCTTTTTAATGAGATCACACTTTGCATTTCAGCTGCTCTCTGCCTCCAAGCTGCTGCCTCATGACATGTGCTCTTTTATTATCCTGAAAGAAAAAACTGCAATAATGCTCCTTCAAAAGTTAAAGTTATAATCAATACATTTAAATGTTTATTTCTAGAAATATATCACTGACTGTACTTCAGCATTTAAAGCATTAAAAGTTGGATTCTGTAACAAAAAAATAAATGATCGTGAATGCTGATTTCTTGCTAGTTATTAACTTCATCAGCTTCTGATGATTTTTTTGATTTTCATATTTGCTTCATCTATAATAACTGTAAGGTTAACAGTACTCTTGTCTGAATTATCTCTGTGTGTATGTGTGAGGGAAGACTCTCTAACAGAGTCCCGAAAGTCCAACACATGTTATCCTGTTTTTAGAGACATAATTTGTGCAGCATATACAGAATCTAACCAAAAATTAAGGGATTATTCAGGCTACTAATCTCTCTAATTTATTGTGTTTTACAATGATGGACATGGTCGTCCATACAGAAGATAATCAGTATTAAGATGTCAGTCACAGCTGAATTTCTTTTTAATCTTGCATTAGTCCCACTTGTCCAGCAGATGTCCTCGTTATGTCTTCTGCACATCTTGATTGTTTATACATCTCAACCAATGACTGTAGAAAACTCAAACTTGCTTTGACCGGATCGTTCAGCCTTCCTTCTCTTATTTAAATGTATTAACTATTTAATCTAGTAGACCATCTTGTAGTGGCCTTCAACACGTCATTTTCAGATGTTTGTCTATACTTCATTTTTTTCTTTTAGCTTGTGTCACTTTTGTGGCTGTATCTTCATCTCCCTGTTTTAATTTTGATGCTGTTTGCAATCATTGAAATCTCCTTTTTGTTTTTTTTAATTTTTGCATCTAACATTTCCAGCTCCAAATGTTAACTAGAAAAGAGTAATAATTGGGCAGAGCACCTTGAAACTCACTTAAAAGTATGTGAAGAGAAGATTGCCCCCAGAAAAAACAAAACAAAAAAACAACAACTAGGGAACAGTAAAATCTAATCTCTACAGCCTTAAACAACAAATAATAGCAATAAAAAAATATCTAAACCACAGAGAGGAGTATACACTAGAGCAGGGGTATCAA
Organism: Pelmatolapia mariae; assembly: GCF_036321145.2. Taxonomy (NCBI): domain Eukaryota; kingdom Metazoa; phylum Chordata; class Actinopteri; order Cichliformes; family Cichlidae; genus Pelmatolapia; species Pelmatolapia mariae. The sequence goes on along the minus strand of NC_086235.1, from coordinate 19,470,679 downwards.
ACTCCAGACCTTGAGGGCCGGTGTCTTGTAGGGTTTTGGATAACACCCTGGGTCAACACAGCTGAAACAAATGATTAGTTCATTACCAGGCTTCTGGAGAACTTCAAGACATGCTGAGGAGATAATTTAGCCATTTAAATCAGCTGTGATGGATCAAGGACACATCTTAAACCTGCAGGATACCGGCCCATGAGGCAAGTTCGACACCTGTGCACTAAAGGTAGGTGGATCGATACCAACTCTAGTATTGGTATCTGATCGATGCTAGCTCGTTAGGATCGATACTTTGTTTCTATCCCCTTAAGTTCAGTAGGTATAATTGTATTAAATAAATACAATTTTTGGAGATTTGGAAAGGCTGAGGTTCAGGTGTCAGAAGTAGGATAACTGGAAAGGAAGAGCTGAAAGCAGTACTTAAGCTGTGATTCATGTGCGATCCTCTCCAATATTTCAATCACAGCTCACACCCTGTATTTTCACTTCCCGGCAGACTGGAGAGTATTTTGTCATACGCTCCGACAAACCCACACATGCGGTAAAACTGTGGGCAAAAGTGATTCTTTTCTTGTGCTAGTCTAAGTGTGCTTGTTTTGTTTTTTACCCCCCCTCCTCCTCTTGAGCTGATGGTACGGTCCAAAATGCGAAGTTATATGACTCGCTGTTGTGTTATTTGTTGTTTTTTTTTTTTTTACAGGTCGTTTACAAATACCGTACAAACAAGCACCCCTCTTCCCCTGCGCTGGTCCACAATGCAGAGTCTTGTGAATTGGCGTGTGTTTATTAGCTTTTTGGTCGTTTTTTACCAACAAAATGTTGTTGAAGTGGAAATGTGCGGAGGGCTGACCGAGGTGAAGCAGGCTGATGAAGCAGTTCAGAAGATCTGTGATGCAGTGAGTAGAAAAGGGAGATTTTACACTCACACACGGGGCCTGTCATTCATATTGATGTCGCTGTCATTGTTATTCAGATGAAGCCTCTCGCAGAGCAGAAAACCGGGAGAAACTTCGAGGTTTTCACTGCAAAGAGCTACAAAACACAGCTTGTAGCTGGGACCAACTACTTCATTAAGGTAATGTTTGTAATGCAAGCAGTGAGCTCAGTGGAAACACTGCAAAGCTCCGAGGTCTTGTATGTAATAACATATCATCAATAAGAGCATTGATAATGTGATCTGTCAGGTGAAAACTAAAGCAATGATCAGTGGGTTTTTGTTGTTACTACCTCTACACTTAAGTGGTGATTTTAAAAGGTGTGTGCAAACCTTTAACTGTCATTGAGTTTCTTGCATCACAGCTGAGGCTTTCAATCATTGTTTCCACACAAATTTTGCTTAAATTTGTTTAAATTCTGAGACAAGTCGACAAAAGAAAATGAATGCATGTGCACCTCACACTCCAGGTGTGGCACAGAATGAGCATTTCCGTTTTTTCCAGTTCTTGTGAATGATCGCTTGTCACACACAACGCGCACTAGGGGCAGGGGTGTTGAACTCCAGGCCTCGAGGGCCGGTGTCCTGCAGATATTAGATATCACCCTGTTTCAACACACCTGAATCAAATGATTAGTTCATTACCAGCCTTCTGGAGAACTTCAAGACATGTTAAGGAGGTAATATAGCCATTTAAATCAGCTGTGTTGGATAAAGGGCACATGTAAAACCTGCAGGACACCGGCCCTCGAGACCTGGAGTTCGACACCTGTGCACTAGGGCTTAAATAAAGAATCATAAGCACATATTTACTTCATAAACTCTGTCAGCCATGAACAGAGCTCAACAAATGTTCTGTTTGTGAACACTACAACTATCAGGCACTCCATATGAAGATGTGGATTCTCCGTTTCCACATGTTAGCATATTGTTTGGCCCACAGCTGTGGCTTACATTACCATAGCTGTGATAAAATGATCAGGAGTACTTCTATGTGCACATTAAGCATCTCCTTTAATTTTCCTTGTACTTCCTTGCAGGTCTATGTGGGAGGAGACGAATATGTTCACCTCCGTGTTTATGAGAAACTCCCGGCTTATGGAGGAACGCTCGAGCTGACCGATCTGCAGCACCCCAAGAGTCAGAATGACAGTATTGAGTACTTCTAATGGGACAATGAACCAGTCAAAGCATCAGTGCTACAGCCTGTCCTCTCAATGTAATCCATTAATAACCTGCCTCTTCATGAGGGGAAAGTTTCCTTATTTACACATAATAACCAAATGCAGATAATAGAAGGCAAAGTGGATCAGTTAAATACGAGGTGGGTAAAAAATAAATAAAATAAAATAAAGCTGATTATTTTTCTGCTGTGGTTTGAAGTGTGTGTGTGTGTGTGTGTGTGTGTGTGTGTGTGTGTGTGGGTTTTTTTTTTTTTTTTTTTTTTTTTTTTTTTTTTTTTATAATATAAAAAGGACCTATTTCTGGAGTGTTTTACAAAAATTAAAGACTCTGCAATTAAAAACATTTGCAGACTTTGCATATTAATGTGGTTCATGTCTGATCACTATTCAAAGAGGAGTGAAACGAGTGTGACTGTGTATGTAGGACCCATATGTGAACAGTGTATTTAAAGTGTAATTTATGTCGCATAGTTGTGTAAACTTGGTCAGTTTCAGATGATGTAACAGAATTAATCATGAAGGTCTGATAACCTGATTTTGAGTTCTTTAATCATTTCAAAGGGTGTAATTTAAAAAACCCCAGTATATTTCATTTGCTAAGGTATTTGTGACCAGATTTGAATTAAAAGATGTGCTATGTACATCTAAGCCAAGATTCCCAAATTCTGATAGCATTGGCTTTGAGAATATGGGTTAGACCTCATATGGTTAAAACACTTTCTTAAGCTGTGTCCCAATTCATCCTTCAGAGGCCACATTTGAAGGCCGATTACATCACAGCATCCTTCATTTTCCCAGATTTGAAGGATCGGCCAGGTGTATTCTTCATGGCCCAACATATCCCAGGATTCATACCGCGGGCCAACCAATTCAGTTTGTAACGATGGCATCAGCTTCGGAGACGGTAGAAATGGCGGCAGAGGACACCTACATTTTCAAATGTACGTTATTTTTGAAGATGACAAAGTTAATGGAAGTTAGAGGAAGAAATCTTAAGGTGAATTTTGTGACACTCGTTAAACTTACATGACTGTAAATGCACAGTCTCGCTGTTTTTTTAACATAACAGTCACTTTCAATATTGCTCTTTCTTGGTCACAAAATAAACTTTGAAGATATTTCCAGGCGAGAATGTAGCTGTGTACACTTCAAATATCTGCTTTATTTATCAAGACATCACATATTTGCAAAAGTGCTCACTACTCATGTTAAACATGGTATATAAGTCACTTAAATAACCTGAAAAAGTTTATTGTTTGGTATTTGTCAGTGCTTTATTTGTTCCAGAGTAAATCGTTTTGCCTGAAATTAAATTTTGTAGTTTCCACACAGCTAAATATGCTGTACAAACGTCAAACAGAAAAGTGATTAAAGAGAAGTGGGAAATAGTAGAGAATTTACTCCAATGTCCTTTTAGGGACAAAGGAGCAGATGGCAGAGTTCATCCAACTCCGCCGAGACAACGAATACCTCTTCACCGGTTGGAGGTACAGCAACAGTATGCAGTTTTTAATCTGTTAGCCATAAGGGAGAGTGATTTTTCTGTCTTGTGGTCCTAATTTAGTACTTTTTGCAGTGGATGCTGTCCAGGGATTAACATGATTGACATGTTCTCTTATATTCTGTCTGCCAGGGCAATTCTTGAGAAGATGGGCCTGGTGGAGAAAACCCTCCCTTCGCAGGCCCCCTAAAAATGGGGGCCATTTAAAAAACAAAACAAAAGTATGTACAGTAGTATTGCAATATGTATTGTAAATTGAGAGCGTCGCTTTTACGTTCAGCTCTCTCTTCACCACGATGGACCAGTGCAGTGTCCACATCACAGCACCAATCCGTCTGTCGATCTCCGGCTCCCTTCTCCCATCACTCGCGAACAAGACCCCGAGATACTTGAACTCCTCCACTTGGGGCAGGAACTCATCCCCGACCCAGAGTGGGCACTCCACCCTTTTCCGGCGGAGAACCATGGCCTCAGATTTGGAGGTGCTGATTCTCATTCCCGCTGTGATTTGTTGTAGCTCTTCAATTAGTGCAAAGATGAGACAAGCAAGAATGTTGTCCGAATCCATTTCACCAATTGGAAGAAGTGGTAAGGGTGGGAACAGCCGCTGACGCAAATCTGAAGGCAAGACCGTCCCATTTCACAAGCCTCGCACTTCCGGCCTTGTCGGGCTTTGGAGGATGCGGCCCATGTGAACTGTGAAGGCCGTGCCCTCCGAAGGATGCAGACCCTGAATTGGGACACAGTTTTAGTGTGATTACAGTCTAAGTTTATAAATGTTAGATACATCCTGTGGTCATAGGGGCTATTTTTAAGTATGTGATTGGTTGGGGAATTGAACTGACTGACAATTAACCACTTATGTGACTCACTTGAGAGATGCCATCAGAATAGCAAGGATAACCAGCTCAGTTTCAAAGAAACAGCTACTTTTGTCCATAGTGAAACACATAATACATTTTAAATAAAAATACTTTAAAAAGAGGGGTAAAATGGTGAGACACCTATAGTCTGTGCTGTAACTCAGCAGTATTGAGTGGCAGTGTGCTTTGGATCATTGTCATACTGAAACATGGAGCCATATGGTTGTTGTAAAGGTATTTTCTCATCACCATGGAAATGATTCTGTGATCATCCACCACGGTTGTCTTTCTTTGACATCCAGGTCTTTTTTGCATTGCTGAGTTCACCAGTGCTTTGTTCCTTTCTCAGGATGTACCAAACTGTAGATTTTGCCACTCCTAACATTGTAGCAATTTCTCGGATGGGTTTTTTTCCATTTCTGCAGCTTGAGTATGGCTTGTTTCACCTACATGGAGAGCTCCCTTGTCTGCATGTTGTCTGTTCACAGCAAAATCTTCCAAATGAAAGCACCACGCCTCAAAACGCCTTTTAGTGCTTAACTGATAATGACATAATGAAAGAATTGCCCACACCTGCCCATAAAATAGCATTTGAGTCAATTGTCCAATTACTTTTAGTCCCTTTAAAAAGAGCGTGGCACATGCTAAGCAGCTGAAACTCTTAAACCCTTCATCCAATTTGAATGTGGATACCCTCAAATGAAAGCTGAGAGTCTACACATTGTGTCCATAATATAACTGTAATTGGAATATGTTTCAGTAAACAGTTGAGAGAATTATTTGAACCAAAAACTTGACATTTGGATTCATCTCTCCATAAGAGCTGTGGCCACTGATATTCAGTGCAGTTCTTGTGTATCTTGACAAATCTCAGCCTTCCTTAAAAATGGTAAAGAGTAGTTGGACCGACTGTGTCAGGGTTTTTTCTGGATAATTTCTTTCATTTCTGAAGGACACGACTTTCAGATACAGTTAATCTGTTGTAGGTAGTTTTTGTTGTTGTTTGTTTTCTTTAGGTCTGCCACTTCATTTCTGTCCTTCACTTGTTGTTCAGTTTCCTAATCTTTTTAAGAACTGCAGATCATACCAAGTTATACCAGCTTTTTGGCTAACAGCGCATTGGAAATCAACTTCTGGTGCAAAAATACTATTTTATGTTTGTCAAACGGTGTTTTTTTTTGTCATTTTTCATAGATTTAACAAAAGAAATGGGAACATTTTTTTTATTTTTATTTCTGGAACAAGCTGCAAGTAACAAAATACCTACAGATAAATTAACTAGTTCCTCTCTTGGCTTAGGTGGGGTTTTTTTTATGCTTGAATGATTAATGCGTCAGCGTTAATTGCCCTAACAAACAAAACCATTCCTCTGAAACTGCTCAGGCACGAGGACTGGTCTGAAAATTTGTGGAAAAAACTGCCAGAGTTCAAAGAAAAACTTTAAAAGAAGGAAGACTTGAAGTAAGTCTGGAAGCAAAATATAAAGACATGAAGATAGTCTGAGACTTTTGCACAGTACTGTACTTTTATGTGACAGGTAACCCAGCGTTGTCCAGCATGGGTGTAATTGGCTTCACATTAAAAAGCCTGAGCTGTGAACAGGAACACTTTTCCCTCACACACATCTCAGTCAATGCCTGATTCATCTCTGAGTCAAACTGGGCCGGTTTGAACATTTTCTGTAACCAGACAGTGGTCATTCTTTCTCTCTCCCTGCTTTTCATTCTTGTTATTCTTGACTGAGAGCCCGTTAGAGAGCTTTTTCCACCCTGTGCCCATCCACTCCAATGAACCCACTGTGTTTGAAAACATTCAGCCCAGCAGAGGGGAGTAATGGGAAAAAGCTCTGAAGAATTTTACTTTGGCTACAGCAGTTTGTCACTTAAATGGCATACAGTATATTAACCTGTGTGTGTGTGTGTGTGTGTGTGTCAGATTTACTTTCTGAATGAAAGTGAATCTGATTGTGTTAACAATTTATTCAAAAGACCGAATCTTTAGTTTGAAGAAATTGAGATGATCTATTAAATTCGTAGGTGAACGTGCAGGACAACAATTCTTCACTAAGTGATTGATTACATCATTGATATGTTCAGAGAAATGAGGGAGTGAGGGAACATCCCTGTGAATGCGATAATGTCAGCGAGTGGCTCAAGTCATGCATCTGCAGAGATAAACTCATACAGAAGACATCTGTTCCCCTGAGACTAAACGTAATATAGACACACAAGTGCACAAATCATGTCATGTGCACATGTCAATTCTTTGACTTCCCTTATTCACAACCTTAAACTGTTAGTCTTTCCATATGAGAGTGGGAGTGACGTAAACAACTTAAGTAAAACAGTATTTTTTTTGTTAAAAGCATTTGGCTCCAGTGTTCATCAAATTCAAGACGTCTGAATTGAGTCTAAAGCAAAAGAACCTTTTAGTCTTTTGTCTTGTTTGCTGATTTTGTTTTACAGTGTTTCGGTTCAGTGAATGGGACCATAGCCTTCATGCTGAGATGCGTGCAAAGACAACAAATGAAGTAACTGCTGAGAAATATAAACTGTTGTAAACACAACACACCACATCTCTTCTGAAAATGCTTGTAACAGTGACATAGGAAATCCATAAGTCATGGCTAAAGCATAAGGTGTTCAACAATTTGAAGAAGATCAGATTAAGTGACACTAGTCATGTACAAAAGAGAAAAATGTGTTACATTTCAGGGAGGGCATGTGCCCAGAATGCATCTGCGCTTGTTAGTAATGTAAATGGCTGGGAGTTGCAGCACAGCCGTGCTCCTTTGAAAAAGAACATTTTAGATTCCTGCTGACCCTGAACTACTGTATATAGCCTGGCTCAGTCAATTCTGATATTAATTTGTCTTCCATTATCCAGTGTTGAATCATGGGACGAAGCTGCTGATACGCAAGGTATGCGGTAGGTTTCTCTGTGGATTAAAGGCATGAACCGGCCTGCCTGCCTTTTTCAGCCACAGCTCAGGTTGAGAGGGTGCTGCCTGGTTACATTTATGGCCAATCCTTGAAAGTCAAAGATATCCCCCGTGTTCACTTTTCCCGGCAGCCTCGGACTCGCCCTGCCTGGAACGCCGTGGTGCTTTTAAATGTTTTAAAGAGACTCTGAGGGAGCCACAAGCTCTCAGAGGAGAAGCTTCACATGCACCCTGCCTCACTGATAAGAAACACAGTAAAAGTCAGCTGATTCACTGAAGTTGATATTCAAATTATGTTACTCAGACAAAGGGAGAAATGCTTAAAATATTTAGCAACTTATCTAATAGACCAGCATGTAGATCTGTTTAAAGACTTCAGTGTTAAATATAATCCAATACTTTATCCTTCTTATATATGCATGCTATCTATTTGTTTGAGACATCTGGTATTGTCATTGTGACAACCAGGCTAACATGCAGTGGCTAATGTTATATAAATGCTTGAGCTAACTGAATGTAACTAATTTATACCTCATGGTAATGTTAGAAGGCTACTCAGTGATCACCCTAACATTTCATTGTGTTTCCCTTCTGTTTCATTTTGTTATTTAAAATGACTTTCAAGAATAATAATTTTGTTTTGCTGTCAAAATGATTACTGCTGATTGTTTAATTTCTAGTATCCGTAGAACACAGAGAAAATATCAACACTCAATCAAGCAGCTAAGACATTAAGAAAAAACAAAAAAGCAAAACAAAAAGAAGAATCCTTAAAATTTCAAAATATATGCCTAACCCTAAGTAATTAAAGTTACAAAGTATAAAGTTACCTGAAAAAAGTTTTAAAAATATGAGTTTTTAGCTGCATTTTAACAGACCATTGAGTCCACATATCTAAAGCTCAGTGGGAGAGAGTTCCAGAGTGTGGTGAAAAAGAAAAGTGCTACTGAAAACTAAAGATCTACAGTCTGTGGGCTGTTGCAAAAGCTCTGTCTCCTTTAGTTCTCAGCTTTGTATGCTGCACAGCCAGCATGTCCTGATCACATGACCTTGGGAAATGTGTGCATGTAAAACTATTGATGCTCTTCCATGCAGAGCTCTGAAAGTCAAAATCAGAATCTTAGGTTAAAGTTAATGGGGAATAGGTTGAATTAGCAACTGAATTATAATTCAGACATGATGAAATAAAGGCATGAATAACAGTAATTCTGAGCATGACACACTAAAGTGTGATTTGGAAATATTTCTTAACATTAATACCCAAAGTAACAGCAGAAGGGGTTTAATGTTAGAGTTGCGCACCAGAACTGTTGTGGTATCTGTTCAATAAGGAACCCAACACCCGACCTAGCTGGTTGGAACACAAGCAAGCGGACACAACATAGATCATGTGCAATTACAAGACAAAGAGTAATTTTAAGAGCAAATGCAGTGATGTCATGCATATGAGTGAGCTTGTTTGATCTATGTGTGCACAGGTTTTGCTTTTCTGTGTTATTTGTGTCTCTTTGATGTCTGTCCTCATCTTTAGGTGGCTGTTGCCCATTTTGTCTGTTTTTTTTCTTTAGCTTGTGTCCAGTTTTTCATCTCTCTGTTTTAATTTTGCTGCTCAAGTCTCCTTTTTGTTTTTTTTAATTTTTGCATCTAACATTAACAGCTCTAAATTTGAACTTTAAGAGCACTAATCAGGCAGAGGCCCTCTAAATTTTCATTGAAAGTATGTGACGAGAAGAGACCCCCAGTTTTTAAAAAAAGTAGGTAACTGGTTAAAATCTAATTCTACAGCCATAAACAACAAATAATAGAAATAAAATAATGTCTGAACCACAGAGAGCAGTATCCACTCAGTACTTTGGGGAACTGTGGTTTGCTGAGGTTCAGGTGTCAGACGTAGGATAACCGGAAAGGAAGAGCTGAAAGCTGTTCTTTAGGCCGTGATTCATGTGTGACCCTCTCCAAACATTGCAGCTCACACCCTGTATTTTCACATCCCGGCAGACTCGAGAGCATGCAGGAAAAAGGGAAGGGTCTAAATATTTGTGTATGAATATTTAAGAGATACTTAAGAGATGTATCCTATAAACACAAAATGAGTCTTCCTCTCTCTCTCTCTCTCTTTCTCTGTGTGTGTGTTTTGCGTGACCTTTTACAAATACCGCCCCTCTAATCACCCCATGACTCGCTGACTCACTGAATGCCCCATAAAAACAGGCTCTGTGTGCGTTTATTCACTTTTCAGTTGTTTTTCACCACCAAAAACTTGTCAAAATGCCGATGTGCGGAGGGCTGACCGAGGAAAAGGAGGCTGATGAAGAAGTTCAGAAGATCTGTGATGCAGTGAGTAGAAAAGAGAGATTTTACACTCACAACTTTATGCACACACGGGGCCTGTGTTTCATGTTGATGTTATTGTAATTTTTATTCAGATGAAGCCTCACGCAGAGCAGAAAGCCGAGAGAAACTTTGAGGTTTTCATTGCACAGAGCTACAAAACACTGGTCGTAGCTGGGACCAACTACTTCATTAAGGTAATGTTTGTAATGCAAGCAGTGAGCACAATGGCAACACTACAAAGCTCTTCAATATAATAAAATATCATCAATAAGGGTATTGATGGTAGATAATCTGATCTCTCAAGTGAAAACTAAAGCGATGATCAGTGATTTTTTCATTCTGTAGTTATGTGGTTTTATATTTATACGGAGGTTCATACAAAAGTTTTTGACTTTCTAGCCTGAAGTGTTACTCATCACTGCTGTTTCCAGCCAAATTTTGCTTAAATGTAGTCAAAATTTGAGAGAAACCTGTAAAAGAAAATGGAAATCCATGTGCACTTCATACTGTCTCAGCCATGAACAGAAATCAACAAATGTTCTGTTTGTGAACACTACAACAATCAGGCACTCTCTATATATGAAGGCGTAGATTCTCCTTTTCCACATGTTAGCATGTCGTTTGGCTAGTGTGGCTTACATTAATTACCACAGCTGTGTTAAAATGATCAGCAGTACTTCTATGTGCACATTAAGCATCTCCTTTAACTTTCCATGTACTTCCTTGCAGGTCTATGTGGGAGATGAAGAATATGTTCACCTCCGTGTTTACGAGAAACTCCCGTGTGATGGAGAAGAGTTCGAGTTGACCGATCTGCAGCACCCCAAGAGTCAATATGACAGTATTGAGTACTTCTAATGGGAAAATGAACCAGCCAAAGTATCAGTGCCTACAGCCTGTACTCTCATTGTAATCTATTAATAACCTGCTGCTTCATGTGGGGAAAGCTTTCCTTATTTACATATAATTTAACATACTACAGATAATGGAAGGCAAAGTGGATCAGTTAAATACGAGGTGGGTAAATAAATGAAGCAGATTATTTTTCTGTTATTGTTTCTGATTTGTGAAATGCCTGCAGTTTCAGGAGCAGACTCTATTTCTTCATTTGTCACAATGAAGCCAAGTTTCTTTCCTGATATGGACAATGTCTGCAGTAAAACTCAGCTGCAAGCATGTCTCCAGGCTCTGAATTGATTCATGGATTTTAGCACACAATGTTATGTCTTTTCAAACTCACAAAATAATATTTACATTCTTTATATTCAGGTTTATATGGTTTGAATACTCCTTTCATGGGTTTTTGGAAGACATGTTTCTGTTTTACAAAAATTAAAGTTTCTCCAATCATGCACTTTTTCCCCCTTCAGCTAAAAAATTCACAGACCTCTCATATTGATTTGGTTTAGGTTTGATTGCTTATCTAACATATTTTACATTCTTGTAGCAATAACCATGTGAGACTGAACTGTAAGTACTTTTCCCCCACATCCCATGTTCTTTAATGTTGGAGAGTTTATTATAGCATCATTTGGAGAGTTATATTTCATTTAGCATGGTATCCTTTTTGAACGCATATCTGAAAGTGACCTAAAATAAAGCACAGTTCAGTCTGACCTGAGTCGAGAGTCCCTTATTGATTGAAATCAACTTTTTCGATTTTTAGGAGATAACAGAATTTCATTCCTTCTCTCAAAACAATCGAAATTTATTATTTTTTCTCCTGTGCTGAAACATTTCTGCCCTGAAGGGAGTTGTCCAGTGCAGCACTGCCTCCATCCACAGGGCACAAAGGGAATATTTATTGTAAGAATGGTGCTGTCCATCCAGTGGAGCTCTGCAGGCTTTCAGTGGCTAAAAGTACACATGAAAGGTGGTCAATAGGTTGTCAGCAGTATTTTATTAGCAGACTTTACCATTAGTCAGTGTTTGTTTGATCTTGTGGCTGACGCTTCTCTTTGTTAATCATGTGCAATGTGATTTTTGTTGTTTGTATTCTTTTTCAATTTACTGAGTGAGGCGTCGTACTTAATAAATCAATGGATATGGAGGATTACTTAAGTAATTTATTATTTAATAATTTATTTAATTCTTATTTTCATGTGGGTGACTCTACTGGTCCTGCAAAGAGTCTGCTATGTCATAAAGGTTATTAACACTGTGACATTATACATGTTACTGATTATTAATTAAAGAAAATAAAGAAAGTGTTTATGGACTGAATTACTTGTGAGATCCACTGTTGAACACCTTACTGAAGATCTTCAGTGTTCAGCAAGTACAAGTTTCCTCTGGTTGGACTGCAGGTTCATGTGGGAGGATGCAGCTACATTCATCTGCGGGTTTGGAAGAAGCTTCCATGTTATGGAGGAGAAGCTGTAGTTACTGGTGTGGAAGACCATCATGACAAAGATCCCATCCAACCTTTTTCTTTTTTTCTTTTCTTTCTTTTTTTTTTTTTTTTTTTGCCTGTCCCGTTTGGTTCTTTAGCCATCAGAATTATTATCTGAAGGTCAAGATAGATGCCCAACAGATTTACGTTACCAAGTGGACCATCACGGCCTTGCCATATTGGTCTATTTGATTGACCTTTGTTATTATTTATTTATTTTATTTTATTTTATTTTATTTTATTTTATTTTATTTTATTTTATTTTATTTTATTTTATTTTATTTTATTTTAAAGGTTTCTCCATGTAATGATCTCCTAGAGGATGTGGGGAGCCATAGCCCCGTCCTCCAGGGCATGAAGCACGCATAGAGGAGATCCAGGCCCCAGACATCCAGAGGCCCCCAGAGTGCGAGAGCCCAAGGAGGACCAACAGAGGGGCAACCGTGCCACCCTCCTGGGAAGAGCTGCGGTGTAGAAGACCATCATGATAAAGATCCCATCCAACTTTTTGTTGCTCTCTGCCTCTAAGCTGCTGACATGTACTGCTTTGTTGTCCTGAAAGTGCATACATATAGCCCTGAAAATATGTATATAATATTTTACTACATAACACTGGTGCACCAATCTTATGACACTTCGAACTTTGCTGTGATGGTGTCATTGTTGATTATTCATTCATTTGACCATATGACGATGAGTTAGTGACAAAGTCTTTAGGAGAAATAGTAATTATATTACCCATTTTGTGATAGTTGTATAGATAATTATGGCTAATAAGTGCTACCAAAGTACAGAGACAAAGTAACTGAACCTTCAGATGTTTTTACTCTTACAACCATCAAACAAATCTACTCAATTATCATTTTTTCATGTGTGTTTTAATGTATGTCGGTCTTTTCATGTTCCATTTAAAGCCTGATAACATTTAACTGTCAATATTCTTAAAATGTCACTAGATGGCACTGTCATTTTATTTTTCGCGTTGTGTTTGCAAAAGTTAGAGATCATTGTTTCCATGTAGACCACGTTATCCAGCTGTGAACAACAATTTTCATACATTCTGAAAAACTAACTTCAATGGTTGACTTTAAACATTCCAGGTCCAAGTTTCAAGAGGAGATTCAGTTGCATCTCATGGCTTGTATGGCTTACGTATACTGCATCTCCTGTTCAGGCGCCTTGATTGTATCAACAAAACATGTTGAACAAGGGGTCAAACAGAAACATAACATATGAGTCAGGGGCCAGAATCTGCCTGACAAAGACTCCAATCTGTCCCACTGCAAGGGTATGAAAAATGTGAACGAATGCAGAGATTGTGAAATTTTATTGTATTTTGATTAGTTTCATTTGATTAGGGTCATTTTCTGAGAATTAACTAAAAACTTTGCAGCTTAAAGAATAAAAGTTTGGGTATAAAATTGCCAAGTTTTCACAGATTCTTTCATGTACAGCATGTTTTAAGTGTATTGTATACTCTCTGCTAGGGGAGTATACATTTTTATATGTGCAGCTTGCAGACACTCACTGTTGTGCCTCTTTCCTGGATGCTTACAGAAATATTGACAAAGATTTGAACAAAAATTCAAAATTTGGATCAATAATCATAAGTCATTTAAAAATGCAAATAATAGTGCTCACATAGCTCAAGACTTTTGTACAGTAATGTACATAATTACTTTTTAAATCTAATCGAAAGTCATTTAAAAGTGCAAATAATAGTGCATGATGAAAACAAATAAACCAATAAATATATAGAATGCAGAAGAAGATAAAAGCACCCCTATCATTAAATCATACAATGAATAAAAGTCAGTAATATGAATTTGCTTCCCAGTATCATTTTTCTTGGAAATGTTTATCCTGAATTTCTTTTTGTCGTAGCTTCGTGCAGCATTCAGAAGTGAAGTGATCATGTTATGCATGTCTAGTTCAACAAGTTTTTTTTTCTCCTTTCAAACAAGTCATAAATCATCCACCCCAGATTTTTTCACCACAGTGTCAGTTTGTAATGTCCCACATAACTAAAGATAACCAGAAATGTCACACAAGAAAGTACTTGTCTGTAAACTGATTCTTGTTACACTTCCAAGCATTCTGCAGTAATACTCACAGTCCTGTTGTCCTGACGTACAAATGTAGACAGATGACTGAAAATAATGACTCAATTACCATGTTTGAGCTCCATAAGATAAATCTAGATGATCACTTGAAAAAAAGAGGATGGAAAAAAGGTTATTTGGGCATGTTAATCGTTGTACTATGCCTTCTAAGGCAGATGGTGTGGAAAGAAGAGAACGCCGACCCAAATGCAAACAAACAGAGGTGGAAATTTAACAAAGAGGAAGTCTTTATTTTTGGCTGCACAACACGAGAGATACATAGAAAAACAATACAGAAAGCTTGAGGAAACCTGGGACTTGGAGACCTAGAGGAGAGATAAGCAGACGGACCCGATGAGGAGCAAAGGAAAACACAAGACAGAAGATAACGAGGGAATACACAACAACACAACATCCCAGATACACAAAGATAATCAGAAAAGTCAGAACACACAAAGTACTTATGGTGGAAGATTTCCTTTCTGTTGTATTGATCACATATTTTAACCATATCACTTCAGTGATTGTAGAATCACATTGTCACCAGTTGTATGCATGCGCACCACAAATGGGCCTTATGCTCTATCACACATATAGACACACACACGGTGGGGCCATTGTAAGTTCATGGCAGACGTTAAACAGCTAGTGAGACTCCTTCTGCTTATCAGGGATGTAAATCTGTAGGTGACAGCTAGGCAGAAAACAAGGTCATAATTCTCTCTCTGTGAGGGAGAAGGTTTTAAGGATGGGGCTGAAGGTATAGCAGTCTATTTATCTTAATTAAGCAGTCTTAATTTACACAAAGGTCAAGGACCAAACAGAGTGAGAGACAAATAAGAGGAAAAGACAAACTATCTAACAAAGAAAGAAAATTATGCTTATTAATAGAATTTCTGGAGTTATTAAAAATTTCCTGATCCTCAGCGTTGACCACACAGCATTGTTTTTATCTATTCTTAATTGCAGGTTCATGTCAGAGAAACCAGTCACCTTCATCTGCTGGTGTGGAAAATGCTTACATGTGAGGGAGGAAAAGTCAGTTCAGCTTTGTCTGATCCTGAGCGGTAGTATGGGGCGCCAGGACTGCCAAAATGAAATAAATAAAAATATCATTAAATAATTAATTAAATGTGTCAATAATTAATTAAAATGTGAAATACATAAATAATTAATTAAATGTGTCAATAATTAATTAATTAAATGTGTCAATAATTAATTAAAATGTGAAATACATAAATAATTAATTAAATGTGTCAATAATTAATTAATTACATGTGTCATAACTATTTATTTAATTAATTAATTCCAATTTTAATTAATTATTGCCACATTTAATTAATTATTTAATGGTGTATTTAATTAATTCATCATGGCAGTCCTGGCGTTCCATACGGTAGAGCCGTAACATGATACTGTAGGATTGCTTCGTTAAAAGGGAAGTGTGGGTTTCAAAAATGAAAAGAAAGACCGGTGAAAATGAAACTCATATAAAAATGAAACTCCTCATGAAAGAAACTGCTTGACTTTTCTAGTATTAGTTAGGTTACCATTCTATTAGAAAATAATGCGTAAAATCATTGAGTCTCAGTAATTTATTGAAACTCCAAATTCTACAAAGGTCATTGTGTCATTTCTTTTAATTTTTTTAAGTGGTCTTCAAGAATAGTTCTCCAGGCTTCATGAAGGATATCTTTGAATGTTGGCTGCCTTCTCTTCTGTTCACTGTGAAGATAATGCCACGTTCATTCAGTAATGTTGAGGTCTGGTCCATGACTGATAGTGTCTCACTGTGTGTTTTTCTATCCAGGTATGCTTTTACTGCTTTGACAGTGGAAGCTGTTCTCCAACACCACTGGGTGAAATACAGCCCCAAACCATGACAGAGCCTCCACCATATTTCAAAGATGGCTGCAGACACTCACTGTTGTACCCTTTTCCTGGCTGCCTCCATAATTGATGACAGTTTGAACCAGAAATTCAAAATTTGGATCTGTCATTACATCAGACATGTTGGCACTGATTTTGTGTGCAGTCCTCGTGAAATTTGGCATACTTCAGCCTTCGTTCCCTGTTTCCCTTCCTTAAGAAGGGCTTCTTGACAACCACCCTTCCTGTTTGTTAAGGACAAGACTTTCAGATACTGTTCATCTGCAGTAGATAGAATTTTTGGCCTACCTTTGTTTCTTTTGTCCTCCACTTGCCCATTTTCCTCAGATTTGTTAAGGACATGCTGCACACTATGCTGCTATATACCAGGTTTTTATGCAAATAATGTAATAATAAGATCTTTATTTTTGCTTGTTGAAAATGTGTTATCCATGGTACTTTTATATACTAAACCAAAGAAATGGGTATAAAACAATGTTTTGTTTTATGTCAGGCAACTAGTAATAAAGTTGTCTCTAAAGATTCAATTTAAAATTGAGTCTTGGCTAAGTTGTCTGTTGTATGCGCTGCCTTTGTTATGCTTGAAAAACTTCCAACTTGAACCACATAATAAAACACACACGCACATAGCTCAAGACTTTTGTACAGTAATGTACATAATTACTTTTTCAATCTAATCGAAAGTCATTTAAAAGTGCAAATAATAGTGCATGATGAAAACAAATAAACCAATAAATTAATAGAGTGTTTTGTCTTAGCTTCGTGCAGCATTCAGAAGTGACGCGATCATGTTATGTATGTCTAGTTCAACAAGTTTAGTTCAACAAGTTTTTCCTTTCAAACAAGTCATAAATCGTTCACCCCAGATTCTTTCACCACAGTGTCAGTTTGTAATGTCCCAGATAACTAAAGATAACCAGAAATGTCACACAAGAAAGTACTTGTCTACTACTTGTACTACTTGTTGTACTTGTTACTTTATAGATAGTTATTTGAATATTGTTGTATAAAGTGATGACAATTCTGGTGACAAACTATCCAAAAAATATATAAAAATATATAAAATGATAAAGACTAGCATTAATAAACAATAATGGATTGCATTTATATAGCACGTTTTGAGACGCTCAAAGCGCTTTACAATTCCACTGTTCATTCACTCTCACATTCACACACTGGTGGAGGCAAGCTACAGTTGTAGCCACAGCTGCCCTGGGGCAGACTGACAGAAGCGAGGCTATCATATTGCGCCATCAGCCCCTCTGGCCATCACCAGTAGGCGGTAGGTGAAGTGTCTTGCCCAAGGACACAACGACCAAGACAGACAGAGTAGGGGATTGAACCGGCGACCTTCCAGTTACAAGATGAGCTTCCCAACCCCCTGAACCACGGTCGCCCCAATGAAGCAACATTAAATAACTGAAAAAAGGAAAATATTTCTGCTCACAGATCAAACAGTATTTCCTGCTTAGAGCACCGTCACATTCAGTTTGTGACTCATTGATGTGAAAAATAATAATGTCTAAAACAGTTTGATTACAAAATTATTATGCTTTCTCCTTTTTTCCATTTTTTTCTCCTGCCTGTCAGTTTAAACATCTTGTAATAACATCTGTAATAACAAAAGTGACATAAATTGAAATGAATAAATATCCAACACAAAGTGATTATCATTACTGTAAAGAAACACAGGGATGGAGAACTCGATGAACTAGACAGCAGCTTTTGTCTCACTGAGGTGTGAATGAACCTATAACTGTAGATGATTTATTCTGTAAAAAGCCCTTTAACTTATTCTGAACTCTTAGTGATAAAGGGATAAAAGGACAGCGTCTTTCACTAAACTAATCATCAGATCTCTATTAAGACACCATGCAATAATACATTTAAAGAAGATCTCTTTTTATTAAATTAAAGCTATTAAAGAAAACAGACTTAAATGTGCAGTAGTCCTTACCTAGCTGATAAATCTTGCTACCTAACATGGCAGTTTAATTAATAACAACAGTGAAACCTGCTATGAATGCGTTACATTTCTGTGGCTGCAGTTTTCTTAAAAAACACAAGTCTTACTTTTGAGAAGTGCCCCAGTGTAAACTGGAACTGGAATATTTTGCAGTTGAGTAACAATGATGTGAGGGCAGCGGTTACACAGGTAGCCCCACCCTTTACTTACTGTTTCTGGGTTTGTTATCCAGTATAAATATGTGTGTCAGCCACCTGTATTGAAACATCAGAGACACCTAAAAGCAAACGTTTACATCTCTGTTTATTTCAGCAAACTTTTAGAATGGCAGACGAGATATGTGGAGGATGGTCAGAAACAAAGAAAGCTGATGAGCAAATTCAGAAGATCTGTCATAAGGTGAGTTTCAAGTTACTTTGATTTTTCAGAGCCTCTATGCACAAAAATCTTTGCTTTGAATTTCAGTCTGATTGTATTGCAAATTGTATTTTATTTAAACAAAGGTCAAAAACCAAGTAGAGGAAAAGACGAATAAGAAATATGTGGAATTTCATGCTGTGAAGTACAGGAGTCAGGTCGTGGCAGGAGCAAACTATCTCATCAAGGTAATTATTACTGTGAAATTCATTACATTTCACATCATTGAAGGAGAAGAAGAAAAGCTGTTTATGGCAGAGTTCTTTGTGCCATCCATGTGTGTTATTAAAATGTAAATTTGAGATTCCTCAGTGTTGAACACAGCATGATTTTCCCCACTTTGACTGCAGGTTCATGTTGGAGGAACCAGTTACCTTCATCTGAAGGTGTTGCATGAGCTTCCATGTAATGGAGGACAAGACGTGGTGACTAGTGTACAGGAGCATCACCACAAAGACGATCCCCTTGTACCTTTCTAATGTGATCACAGAGCCTGCTTCAGCTTTCTCCACAATTTAATATGTTATTATCATTTTATTGTAATAATATTCCTGTGAACTTGAATGTTATACAGAGATTATGATTACATATACAGGAATGAAGACAGAGATGGTACAATGTATACTTTAGAACTGGATGAAGTTGAATAAATAGATTCACACATGAATAATAAAGAAATTATAAAATATTTTGGGTTAATCAGTTTCTTGACAGTAAAGTCATATTTGGTGCTGATACTGTGAATAAATCCCTTACAAACACTAAGAGGAAATGGAAAAAAAAACTTGAGGAAGGAAAAAGAAAACAAACAAGATACTGTTCATCTTGGTGTGGAAAAAAGAAAGGAAGTGACTTAATAAACAAGAAGCACTCAGAGAATGCAAACCTCCACCAGAGGGTGAACAAGGCAGTTCACCCTCTTCGCAGTATTTACTTTAAGTGACTAGTATTTGATTTAGCATACATTATATTAGGGCTTTTTGTTCTTCTTCTTCTTCTTTATAAAGGTAATTTAAGAAGCTTCTAATGCAGCAAAAATCAAATAAGGGAAGCATGACAGATGTCTACTTTGATTCCATAAACATGACGTAGGAGCAGTTAATGCAATAACAGGTATTGATTTGTAAAGAACATAGTGTCACATCTGCTAAGTCAAGAAAGAAGACAATGCGGATCCAAATGCAAACAAATGGAGGTGGAAGTTTAACAAAGAGCAAGTCTTTATTTTGGCTGCATAAAACACTACAAAACAAAATGCGATAGGGCACTGAGATAAACAACAAAAAGATATAACGGAAAAGCTAAACATGAGAACACGAGATACATAGAAAAACAATGCAGTAACCTGAGATCTGAGAAAACCTGAGACTTGGAGACCACAAGGAGAGATAAGCAGACAACCTGACGAGAATCAAAGGAAAACACAGCCAATATATAGACAGAGCGTAATGAGGGAATACACAACAGGAGGGAGGCAAAGCTGTTTCTAACCTGACATGACGAGACAAGGGGAAGCAAAACTCAAAACAATTCACACAGGACACAAGACTGTGAAAGTAAAACAGGAACCAAGAGACATTCACAAAGACGCTGACTTGACACTGAGACATGGAGACGTGACTGACTAGGGGAACAGAGGGAACAAGAAACACGGAGACAAGAGTAACTAAACGTGGAACACAGGGATGGCACAGAAAACTAGAAATTCTAAATAATAATGAGAACAAAGCCTATTAATAATTTAAAAACACAAAACATTGGGTCACCGACTCATGACACATAGATTACACAGTCAGTACTATGACTTTGCTTTTCAAAATCTTATTATCTTATAAATGATTATTGTGTATTTCTTATTGTCTTAACTACCTGCTGGGATTCAGAATTGATGTCATCATGCTGTGAATGTCAAAAATGTTTCACTCCATCAAGTTTTTGGCACCACGGTGTCAGTTTGGAACATCCCAGATACACAAAGATAATCAGAAATGTCAGAACACACAAAGTACTTTTGGTGGAAGATTTCCTTTCTGTTGTATTGATCACATATTTTAACCATATCACTTCAGTGATTGTAGAATCACATTGTCACCAGTTGTATGCATGCGCACCACAAACGGGCCTTATGCTCTATCATACATATAGACACACACACAGTGGGGCCATTGTAAGTTCATGGCAGACGTTAAACAGCTAGTGAGACTCCTTCTGCTTATCAGGGATGTAAATCTGTAGGTGACAGCTAGGCAGAAAACAAGGTCATAATTCTCTCTCTGTGAGGGAGAAGGTTTTAAGGATGGGGCTGAAGGTATAGCAGTCTATTTATCTTAATTAAGCAGTCTTAATTTATCAAAGCCTCTATGTACAAAACTTTTATTGTATTTTATTTGATTCCACAAAGGTCAAGGATCAAGCAGAGTGAGAGACAAATAAGAGGAAAAGACAAACTATCTAACAAAGAAAGAAAATTATGCTTATTAATAGAATTTCTGGAGTTATTAAAAATTTCCTGATCCTCAGTGTTGAACATACAGCATTGTTTTTATCTATTCTTGATTGCAGGTTCATGTCAGAGAAACCAGTCACCTTCATCTGCTGGTGTGGAAAATGCTTACATGTGAGGGAGGAAAAGTCAGTTCAGCTTTGTCTGATCCTGAACGTTTGCATGTAGCTTCACTCTTCAGGAACTGGTGCCACCTTCTGGTAAGTTTTCAGTGCTTATACAGCATAAATGTTCGTAGGCTGTGCTCTCAGTACTTCAGCATCCAGCACTGTGGTCAAGTGAACTGTCATTTATGAGCTGCAGAGAAGCCTGCTGCTATGTAGTGTTTATGCACTTCTCACTTGAATCTGACAAATCATCAGAACAGTTTGTACTTTTTCAGTCACAATTCGAGACTGCTCACTTTTCGGAATACTGTCCAGCATTGCATTAATGTTTTCAATCATATATTCTAATATGTATGAAAGAGCAATTAAACTAACACACTGCAAGAGGTTTACCTGCAACAAATAGAAATACATGGTCTAAGTCTTGTGTCACAGCTGTTCATCCAAATTTCCCTTTAACGCACATCCCAAGGATGCTCTACTGGACTGGGATCTGGTGACTATGGAGGCTGTTAAGTAAAATGTTTTGATGAGTCTGTGCGAAATGCAGCCTGCACACAATCCTAGTAAATCAACAGTGACTGAAATATTCACACGCTTGTGACATCAATGGCCATGCCACGCTTAGACATCTTCTTCCTTATTCTGATGCTCAGTTCAACCTTCAGCAGGCTGTCTTGGCCATGTCTACATGCCTTTGAGTTGCTGCTGATATAAAGACTGATTCCCCTGACAAGTAGTGGAACAGGTGTACCTAATAAAAAGGTTGCTAAATGTAAGTAGTGTAACTTTACTGGACTATACAGTAGCTGGAGCTGTGTTATCAGATTTTTTATATTTTCTTTGCCTGAAGAATAGAGTTTAACAAGTGTTATTTTCTATAAAGTTTCAAAAACATTTTTCACATTTCATTTTGTTTCTGAAATATTTCTATACATTAGGCCTACATTGTTGCAGAACTCTTTCCAAAGGCAACAAGGTTTTGAGGGGGGAAAAAAACTAAACCTTTCGATGACTCAATCTTAAAATGCTCCACCCTTTCCAGGGATGTTATACAGTATAAATATGTGTGTGAATCACCTGTACTGACACATCACAAACACCTAAAGGCAAACGTTCACATCTCTTTATTTGAACAAACCTTCAGAATGGCTAAAGTGTTAAGTGGAGGATTCACAGAGACGATGCCTGCCACTCCAGAAATCCGGAAGATCTGTAATGAGGTGAGCTTCAGTGTACTTTAATTTTTCGCAGTCTCTACACACAAAACTCTTTACTCTGAATTTCATTCTGGATTCATATCAAATTTTATTTTATTCAAACAAAGGTCAAGAGCCAAGCAGAGCAAAAGACAAATAAGAAATATGTGGAATTCCTTGCTCTTAAGTACAGGAGTCAGGTGGTGGCAGGAACAAACTACCTCATCAAGGTAAATATTACTGTCATATTCATTATACATGTTCTTCACATCATCCTGAAGAAAAATCAGAAAAGAAAAGCTATTTCTGGACAGACCTGTTACATTGAGCCTCAGTGTTGAACACACAGTGTGGTTTTCACTTCTCTCCACTGCAGGTTCATGCTGGAGGAACCAGTTACCTTCATCTGCTGGTGTGGAGAAAGCTTCCATTTGAAGGAGGAAATGCCGTCCTGACTCGAGTACAAGAGCATCACCACAAAGACGATCCCCTGTTACCTTTCTAATGTGAGCTTGTTTCAGCCCCCTTTAAAAATTTGCATTTGTTGTGTTTAAAGAACTTCACACAACCATATTCCTTTGAAGTCAAATGTTATGCATAGAAAAACTTTATATTTACAGTAATTAAAACAGCTAATACAATGTTTACTTTATAACTGAATGAAGCTGAATGAATAATTTCACAAATAAATAATTAATAAATATTTATTGGGATAATCTTTTTGTCATTTATCGTGTAATTAAATCACTTGCAACCATTAAAAATGTGGAATGAGTCTTTACTCAAATACTAAGTGAGGTACACGTAATATTTGAATAAGAAGAGGTAAGTTTATTTCAGCTCAGAAAAAAAGTATGTGTGTTTGTGTGTGTGTCTGTGTATCTATATATATATTTATAAAATGCCAGTTTATCTTAAATGGACCATAACTTTGTTTAAGTGAATTTTAATCCATCCACTACATTCTGCCCTGGAAGACATAAAGGAGATATTTAGATTATGCTTAATGTGAATAATTTATCTCCTCACTGGGAGAACAAAAAAGTGTCAGAGCAATGCCTCCTGAGCAATACTATACAATGTCCTTGTCAAGCTACAAATGGTATTGCTATACAGTATATCACACTAACAGCAGTTAAGTCTGAAACTGTCCAGTATAATTTCTCTATTTACAGTAAAGTTTTATGAGCATTTCATTTTTGCTTTGAAGTTTAAATTTGACTCTGATTTCAGTGAGCTCCATTCTTCAGCCCATAAATTAAAACTGATACATTAATTAAATTACTTCCACTTGAATGTCAAAGTTAGCAAGTGCTGAAAAGGAAAACCTTGGTTATAATAGAAAAAGCACAAATTGATTAGTGCTGATTCATATCCTAGCATACTCAGCTAAGACTTGTTAGTATTATGATTTAGCATCACTGTGCTAAACTACAGACAAACAGAAACGTTAGCTTGGCTCCAAGTACTAGGTTTATACTTTGTTTCATCTGACTGACAGACTGGCAGTAATATATCACTGAATCTAAATAAGCTATGCTGACACACCCAGTTCTTTGAAAGTCTTTTCTCATGGATTGAGCTTTGTTAAGGAGTGTCATTACCAACTTTTACCAGTTCTACCAGGCTGTGCTTAGACGTGCCTTCTCATCTCGCCTGCTGATTAATCCTGTGACTCTTTCCAGTAAATCCCAACCGCAGTGCAGAGAATGATGGCTGAGACATTTTTTATTTCTTTATCCAGTCTTACATCAGCACAGTAGGACTGCGAGTATCAGAATATTTGGGAATTTAACAAGAAACAGTTTATTGACAAGTATATGCACATCTTAATATTTCTGAATGCAATATTATTTTTTGCTTAATTGGGATGTTCCAAAATTAAACTGTGTGTGGCACCACTGATACTGCAACAGTATCAGTAGTGAAAGGTGGTCGCAGTTAGAGAAGGGGATGTAAGATGATACCAGGAAACTCGATTATACTATCAATGTACAGAAGACTGGCGTCCTTGGC
This sequence comes from Pelmatolapia mariae, assembly GCF_036321145.2. Classification (NCBI taxonomy): domain Eukaryota; kingdom Metazoa; phylum Chordata; class Actinopteri; order Cichliformes; family Cichlidae; genus Pelmatolapia; species Pelmatolapia mariae. The sequence goes on along the minus strand of NC_086235.1, from coordinate 19,446,336 downwards.
ACTGCTCATATACCAAGTATGATTTTATCAACTACGTGTACCGTGAGATGAACTTTCCTCTAAAGCTTCAAGTATCGGATATTATAGCATTCTTCCCCTTCCCCTTCATATTAGACAAGCGTCTTCAGTGCAGGTCTTTAAGTCCAGATTGAAAACCTATTTTTATTCCCTGGCTTTTAACTTGGCGGGAAACAGACATCCCTCCTATTATTTTATACTATGTTTTGTTTTTCTTGTTTCTGTATTGTTCAGCACTTTGGTCTGCCTGGTGCGTTTTTTAAAGTGCTATATAAATAAATGATGATGATGTTTCTAACCAGGAAACACTTTATTTTGCCTCATTTTCTTGCTGCATGTCTAAGTGGAAGAAGGGTAAGGTAGGATTTCACTTTCACAAGAAGTCACAGCCATAATGCAACAAATAGCAGACCCAAAGAGCAGACTTAAGGAACAATCAACAATGTCTCAACAGTCAACGATCTTTGATGTGCAGACTAGAGCAGCCAGGGATTGAACCACCAACATTCTAAGCAACAGATCACATCACCCATCAGCTGTCCAGAAATATCAGCTGTTGGCTACCCCTTTCATATGAATGCACAGGGGAAACCTTGGGTTAGCTTAAGAGTTGATAACCAGCTTCGCGTGACTGCTTATCCTGATCACCAGTGTTAGGGTAAGTGAACCTACATAATGGAAAAGTAGTATCCATCCAGTATCCTGGATATGTCACAACAATCAACCAAGTGTTTGTCTATAAACTGATCGTTGTTACACCAGATAAGTTATTTGAATGTCAGATGAAAGAAATGTTTAATGAAGAGTGATCGCAAGCAAATGTGGTGGCAAACCATCATAAATATAGAGGCTATAATATGTATGAATACCTATAACAGTGGAAATAAAAACTATGAAGCGACATCAGACAGCAAGGTTTATAAAAACTCTCTTCAGGACAAAAATGTGCTAGATCAATGTGATGTGTCCACAGCCATAAGCTCACATTATGAGCTTATGGCTCATAAGCCATAAGTAATTAGACTTTTCAAATATGATAACTTGTTTAGATCAACTATATACCTAACTAACCCAGTGATATGACTCGTGGAAGTTTACCCAAAATATACTATGTTTTCTAGCTGTCCTCTGCATATTGCTGCATGTATTTGCAGGCGTTTCTCTCTTTTTTCAATACTTTTATTAAGTTTTAACTAGGAACAAACTCTTTGACACAAATACCAAAGAATGACCACCACACCCTCCCATGACAGTTCTACAACAGAGTTAGCAAATCCTCAATAGCAGATTAAGAAAAACAAACATTGTAATTGTCGGGTTCATTTTTTGTCATCGGGCACTAGAAAGAGAGAGCATATTTCTCCTGTATTGGCTTCCCTTTGTTGGCTGTTAATCCAGAATTGAATTCAAAATCCTGCAAGGTCTTAAATAATCAGCCCCCATCTTATCTTAATGACCTTGTAGTACCATATCACCCCATTAGAACACTTCGGTCTCACACTGCAGGCTTACTTGTTGTTCATAGAGTAATTAGAAGTATGGGAGCAGAGCCTTCAGTTTTCAGGCCCCTCTTCTATGGAACCAGTTTCCAGTTTAGATTTGGGAAACAGACACTATCTCTACTTTTAAGATTAGGCTTAAAACATTCCTTCTTGATAAAGCATATCATTAGGGCTGGACCAGGTGACCATGACTCCTCCCTTAGTTATGCTGCAATAGGCGTAGGCTGCTGGGCGATTCCCATGATGCAGTGAGTATTTCTTCTTGAGTCACCTTTCTGTTAATAGACGGCTCTGCATTGAATCATACCTGTTATTAATCTCTGTCTCTCTTCCACAGCATGTCTTTACCCTGTTTTCCTTCTCTCACTCCAACCCGTCGCAGCAGATGGCCGCCCCTCCCTGAGCCCGGTTCTGCCGGAGGTTTCTTCCTGTTAATCATATGACCCCCTAGGAGCAAGCACTTTGGCGAAAGTAGGGAGTTTTTCCTTCCCACTTTCACCAAAGTGCTTGCTCGTAGGGGTCATATGATTGTCGGGTTTTCTCTGTATGTACTGTTGTAGGGTCTACCTTACAATATAAAGCACCTTGAGGCGACTGTTGTTATGATTTTGTGCTGTATAAATAAAATTGAATTGAATAAACTCAAGAAGTTCAAGTTAGTTTTACATGGCACCATGGATCTCCCCTTGGCCAGCAGACAAAGAAAAGATCCCACTCCTTGTTGAATAGTTTTCATAATATGGTAAAAAAAAAAAAAAAGAAAAAGAAAAAAGACGTGAATGTGATTGATTTAAAAAAAAGTTGCAGAGTTTAAACTTTAAGTTTGTTTAAACTTGGCCTCCCTATTGGTTTTCAATATTTAATAATAATGGATTGCATTTATATAGCGCTTTTCAAGGCACCCAAAGCGCTTTACAATTCCACTGTTCATTCACTCTCACATTCACACACTGGTGGAGGCAAGCTACAGTTGTAGCCACAGCTGCCCTGGGGCAGATTGACAGAAGCGAGGCTGCCATATCGCCCCCTCTGGCCAACACCAGTAGGTGAAGTGTCTTGCCCAAGGACACAACGACCAGGACAGAGAAAGCAGGGGGATCGAACCGGCAACCTTCCGGTTACAGATGAGCTTCCCAATCCCCTGAACCACGGTTGCCCCAAATTTTTCCCTATGGGTTTGTGTCGTATGGGTGTGGCATTTTCTTTCAGCACTTTCTATAATACACATTTTTCAATAAAAGATATGACAAAAATGTGTGATAAGAATTATGATGTGGTTGCAAAATCTAAAATAATTTATGCTTTTAGAGAGATCTTATGGGTTGGTGGATTTTACGTAGAAAAGTAGTACAGTAGTAGTATACTCTAAATTGTTTTGTTTCGTTTAAATCATGGAAAATGAGCAAAAACAAGAAGAACAAACACAACCCAGAAGGAGCTGTAATGACATAAAATTATCACAGCAACATGTGACTGTGCTGAATCTTACTTAAAAGCTGAACTGATCAAGCAAATTGTAAGTAGCTTTGACTGGGTGACAACAGTAAGACTGTAAGTAAGCATGAAGGTGCATTTTTGTAATCGCAACTTTGTGCTTAGTAAATCTGACCTTTAACCTTTTAAGATTTTGATATAAACTCGATCAACAGCAACAGGGAAACCTGCTGTGTCCATGCATATCCGTTTGTTTGTCTGCAACCTCTGAATTGCATAATTTTTGAGAAGTGCCACAGTGTAAGCTGGAACATATAGCTCCACCCGTCAAGTACTGGAGATACCTACGTTTATATTTTCATATTAGGTCATAAACAATCAGAAAAAAAGAAGACAGCCATGCCTCTAATTACAGACGCTTAAACATGACACAGAGAAGGAGCTGTAATGACACAAAATAATCACAGTAGCATGTAACTGTGCTGAATATTGCTTAAAAGCTGAACCGACAAATCGAACTTTATGTAGAGATGAAGATTAGTGACCTTGGGAAGATGCTAATTTTATCCATTATGTTCCGTCAGGAGGTCAATGTACATTACAGAAAAGGCAGCAGGCAATACTGACAATAGCAACATGACACAGACAAAAACAGCACGTATAGCATATTTTTATTTATGGTGCAGAGTGCAAAGATATATGGAAAAAATAACTAGTTACTATGTATACAGTGTATATCTATGTAAGTCCTTATATATTTATTAAATATGTAAGACTGCTTTCTTCCATTTGAGCAACATCTCTAAAATTAGAAATATCCTGTCTCAGAGTGACGCTGGAAAACTAGTTCATGCATTTATTACTTCCAGGCTTGACTACTGTAATTCTTTATTATCAGAATGTCCTAAAAATTCCCTGAAAATCAGTTAATCCAAAATGCTGCAGCAAGAGTACTGACAGGGACTAGAAAGAGAGAACACATTTCTCCTGTATTGGCTTCCCTTCATTGGCTTCCTGTTAAATCCAGAATGGAATTAAAAGTCCTGCTCCTCACATACAAGGTCCTAAATAATCAGGCCCCATCTTATCTCAATGACCTTGTAGTACCATATCACCCCATTAGAGCACTTGTTGTTCCTAGAGTATTTAAAAGTAGAATGGGAGGCAGAGCCTTCAGTTTTCAGGCCCCTCTTCTGTGGAACCAGCTTCCCGTTTGGATTCAGGAGACAGACACTATCTCTACTTTTAAGATTAGGCTTAAAACTTTCCTTTTTGGTAAAGCATATAGTTAGGGCTGGATCAGGTGACCCTGAATCCTCCCTTAGTTATGCTGCAATAGACGTAGGCTGCCGGGGGATTCCCATAATGCATTGAGTTTTTCCTTTCCAGTCACCTTTCTCACTCACTATGCGTTAATAGACCTCTCTGCATTGAATCATACCTGTTATTAATCTCTGTCTCTCTTCCACAGCATGTCTTTATCCTGTTTTCCTTCTCTCACCCCAACCGGTCGCAGCAGATGGCTGCCCCTCCCTGAGCCTGGTTCTGTTGGAGGTTTCTTCCTGTTAAAAGGGAGTTTTTCCTTCCCACTGTCACCAAAGTGCTTGCTCATAGGGGGCCATATGATTGTTGGGTTTTTCTCTGTATCTATTATTGTAAGATCTACTGTACAATATAAAGCGCCTTAAGGCGACTGTTGTAGTGACTTGGCGCTATATAAATAAAATTGAATATATATATATATAGATAGATAGATAGATCTATCTATCTATCTATCTATCTATCTATCTATCTATCTATCTATCTATATATATATATATATATATAGATAGATCTATCTATCTATCTATCTATCTATCTATATATATATATATATAGATAGATAGATAGATCTATCTATCTATCTATCTATCTATCTATCTATCTATCTATCTATCTCTCTCTCTCTCTCTATATATATATATATAGAGAGAGATATAGATAGATAGGTAGATAGATAGGTAGATAGATAGATATAGATATATAGATATAGATGTATATACTGTCATCTGTACAGTATTGAACATATTCTGCTCTATTTAGCAAATTACCCTGGATGCATTTATTGATTCAGTTTCTTTATTTCATTCATAAACAATTTCCACCTGCCTACGCATGTGATATAAAATACATCAAAGCATTACAATTTGTAGCTTTTTCCCATATCTGAGAGAACGAATGATAATGGTGTTGTTTCCAATGTTTCACTTTCATCGCACTCCCTTTTTCTTTGGAAGTGTGAATGTACTGCTCTCCCACAACTTCCTTACACATGGAAATGACTAAATGACTTTAGTTGTTCTGCAGTTACAGGACTTGAGTACATCTGAGAGACAGAGGGTGAGAGCATGTAAAGGAGGGTAACAATAATTTACTGCAAGTTTGATTTTGATTGATTATATTTGTTTGTGGAATAACAATCCCAGTAAATGTTAATGAGTTCTCTGCAAGTCTTTTAAGTTACAGCACAATGTTTTTATTTTTAACTGGCTGTGTTCATCATCTGTGTGGTTTGGTCAAAGAAAATTTGAGAATTTATGTCATAAAAGTAAGAAAAGTTTCAAGAAATATCTGCATCAGCCTAAAAATGTTTAAAAACACAGCTCACAGGAGTAAATATATTTGCTTGCTTTATTTGTAATGGTGGAAATTTTAGAAAAAAATTCTACTCAAGTGTTTTAGGAGGAGGAAGACTCAGCTTTTATTAAACCAACAATAATTAATACTATTAATACCCGTTTGTGATCAGGTGGGGCCCTCCAGTGGAAATGAAACGAACTGCAAGTACTGGACTGCTGGAGCTTGTGTGATCACTCTGCTGACAGGAGGCTGTGATAGACCGCTGCAGTGCTTCTATTTATTCAGTCGGAAAACAGTGATAGAACATGTCAGCCATGACATCAGGATCAGTCACAATTCCTCCGTGAAATAGAAGTTTTAGTCCTTTCCTTGTTGAGAGATCTTTACATCTCTGATAAACAGAGAAAATGATCAGAGCAAGGCAGAAGCACTGAAAAGTAAAAGGAGTAAGTCATCAACAATTAGTAACATAATAATGTGAGGGCAGTGCTTGGATTCATAGCTCCACCCTTTATGTATTGGAGACACCTTCTGCTAAATTTCAGTATAAATATGTGTGATAACCAACTGGATTCATAAAAGCAGATATCTTATATCTCTGTTTCTTTCAGAATGACTGCACGTCCTGCTACTCCAAGAATTCAGAGGATCTGTGATCAGGTGAGCTTTATTCTACCTTCATTCTTCATAATCTCCACAACCAAAAGCTCTGATTTGTAAGTCACTCTGGATTTACATCATATTCTAATTTGTTCAAACACAGATCAAGTTCTTAGTGGAGGCAAAGACCATGAAGATATACAGCGAATTCCTTGCTCTTAATTACCTTGTTGGGAATGAGAGTGGAATGGAATACTATCAAATCAAGGTAGGTACTTCTGTCATATTCATTATAAAAAAATTCACTGGAATTGGAAGACAAGAAAGAAAACTTTGGAAGTGCTGTTAAAAGTGTTAATGAAGATATTTAGTGTCAAACATACAACATGTTTTTTGTCTCTTTTGCGTGCAGGTTGATGTGGGTGGATCCAAGTGCATTGTGATGGATGTCAGTCAAAATGTTCCACCTGATGTGGGAGTGATCAAGCTAGTTGACGTAAAAGAAAACCACAGCAGCGATGAGGCCATCAAACCTTTCTAATTTGATCTCATGGCCTGTTTCAGCTAATCATTGCCTCCAATCTACTGTTGCTATAGCAAAATAATAAATAATAATAAAATAATAAAATAAAAAAAATTTGCGTTATAAGCAGTGAATCATTTTTAAATCAAAAAACTGAAACATGTTGTACACTGAACATTTTTAAAGGAATAATAAAGAAAATATGACTTTTTTGTAATTGTGGATTTTGTGACAGTTGTGAAGCTGTATTTGACTCATAAGCAGTCAGGGGACAGTAAAAAAAGTGAGAGTGAGAGTTTTTATTGGTGCACATAAACACATAAGGGCCAAATTATCTTTAATTCTGTGTGAAAAGTAAAGAAAAACTGTAGATGAACTTTTCACCAAAAATCTGGACAGTAAACAAAAACAAGATTACTCATTAAAGAAGCACAAACACAACAGAGAGTAGAAACTGTAATGATGCTAAAACTCAAATATAAATCAAGAACCACTGAGTTTTTATATTACACACAATTATTTGATTCACTGTTAAAAATATCAGCATAAATCAGAATGTTTGACTGAGCCAGTCAACCCAGGTGAGGAACCTGTTTGATGATAAATACAATTTAAACAATTTACATTAAGTACAAAGCAACAAAAGAAAATAATTGAGTCTGTTGTGTGTAGTGGAAAATTTGTGTTCACCGGATTTAACCTCTCTGTACCGTGTCACAGTTCTGGGTCATTTTGACCCAGCATTTTCTGTTTCTTATATTCTTCTGTATTATGGTTTGTATTCTGATTCTCTTGTTATGCTTTGTCGATTATTATTATAATTCTATGTTTCAGTTTATTCTGGTTTAGGGTTTTGTTCTTAGGTTTTGTGTTTTGAAACCCTCGTGTTTAGTGTTGGTTTAGTTCAGTGTCAAGTCTGCGTCTTGTTTCCTGTTTTACTTTGAAGGTAATAATAATAATTATCCCCTATGTGAAGGTGTCCCAAAAATATGTTTGTTTCAGTGTTCAGTTCATTTGTTCAAAACATTGTGCGTGTCTGAGCACAGCCTGGCAGACCTGTGGTGAAAGTTGGTTTAGTGACACTCCTCAATGAATTTTCTTTCAGGAAAAAGAAAAACAAACATTGACTTCCCAGGAATTACATGTTTCCATTTCAGATGACTCAGATTCAAAGATTATAGTATTGTCAATCAATCATTTAATCAGAACTTCAGAGCTTTAACAGAAAATATCAACTGGTAAACAAGCCCCGTAAAATTGCTTCTTATCCTAAGGAGCTCTTGGGAAGATGTTTACATTATTATTAGACGCAAAATCTGTTTTTTAGCAAGTCAACAAATGTACATTGTAAAACCTTTGTCTGCCTCTGTCTAATGGCTAGGACATATTAAACCAATAACAAAAGCTGATCCGGCTGATTACTTCAAATGAGTAATAAGGTTTAGTTTTGACACACCCTGAATAAGCAAAAAAAAAAATCCATCCATCCATTTTCTTCCGCTTATCCGGGGCCGGGTCGCGGGGGCAGCAGCCCAAGCAGAGAAGCCCAGACCTCCCTTTCCCCAGCCACCTCCTCCAGCTTATCCGGGGGAACACCAAGGCATTCCCAGGTCAGCCGAGAGATATAATCTCTCCAGCGTGCCCTGGGTCTGCTCCTTGCCGTAATGGTCCATTTGATTCACCTTTTATTGTTTATTTTATTTTCACTTGCTGAATACGGGACAGACTTGACTGGGGGAAGGAAAGGGGAGAAAGAAAGAGGGAAAGAAAAACAGCTGAGAAGAGGGACGGGGATAAAGGGCAAAAAACAAAAACCAACAAAATAAGCAGACAAAAAATACATATATCAATCACCTGGATCACCTGTTGAGAAAGAAAAAAGAAAACAAGCAGAAGAAAACAAGAGTAATAGAATAAACAACATCACAATGATATATGGGAATATGACAGTAAATACTAAATATTAAACATTATTGTGCAGCACGTAAGATCGACAGCGCACAGTGTGCTTTGAGGTAGGAGCCAAAAAGGGTGTAGTTTGTGTGTGTGAGCACCTGTGTGTACACCTGTGAGCATGGACGCGCTTGTTTTTTAAAAGGTTCCTTCATGTAATGATCTGCTAGAGGGTGTGGGGGGCCACTGCCCCGTCCTCCAGGGCATGAAGCAGGTATGGAGGAGATCAAAACTCCAGACATCCAGAGGCCCTCAGAACACAAGATACCAAGGAAGACCAACAGAGGGGCAGCCGCGCCACTATCCCAGAAAGAGCTGAGGAGAGTCCCAGATGAGGGGTCACTCAGCAGCCGCGGAGCAGAAGCCAGGGGGGGTTGCAGTGACGTGCCCGTGAGCTTCGCCGGCAGCCAGCTGTGCCAGAGTGACCGAGCCCCAGGCCGAGAGGCCGAGGGCACCCCACCCCCGAAGTGGCCCGAGCGAGCTCCAGGCTCCAGGCCCCGATAAGCAGCCGCCAAGGAGTGAGCTGGTGTGTACCTGGGCGCCCACCCCCGGACACAAAGAACCACCAACGCACCGATGTCTGAGGGCGTCCGCCACCGGCAGGGGAAGTGGTGGGGGGAGATAGGCCTCCATACCTTGGAGGGCCTGAGATGTCCCCAGAGAGGTGGCGTCTGATACCCAACCTGACATATAGACACAGACATACAGGCACACTCAAATACAAACATCCATTCCCACCCTCATGCTCTCATAAGCAATTATTACACACTCAACCAACGTGCAGACAGACATAAAGAGACGCTGTACACACAATCACACTCCCCAAGCCTACTCTAAGAACCGGGTCTAGGTACCCTTGCCCCTGGAGGGGGAAACCCATTTCCGCCGCTTGTATTCACGATCTTGTTCTTTCGGTCACTACCCACAGCTTGTGACCATAGGTGAGCGTAGGGACGTAGATCGACCGGTAAATTGAGAGCTTCGCTTTTACACTCAGCTCTCTCTTCACCACAACAGACCGGTGCAGCGTCCGCATCACTGCAGCCACTGCACCATTCCGGCTGTCAATCTCCCGCTCCCTTCTCCCATCACTCTTAAACAAGACCCCAAAATACAAAACCTCCTCCATTTGGGGCAGGAACACGTCCCTGACCCGGAGTGGGCACTCCGCCCTTTTCCGGCTGAGAACCATGGCCTCAGATTTGGAGGCGCTGATTCTCATTCCCACCGCTTCACACTCGGCTGCGAACCGTTCCAAGGTGAGCTGGAGGCCATCACCTGATGAAGCTAACAGGACCACATCATCTGCGAGAAGCAGAGATGAGATCCTGAGACCACCAAAGTGAAAGCCTTCCGCCACTTGGCTACGCCTAGAAATTCTGTCCCTTTGTCAAAAATAATAATGTAATAAAGAATATCAAAAAAGCAAGTATTCATATATACACGGTTTCTTCTGAAATTCCCAAATGTTCTGTATCCTGTATCCTGTATCCTTCCATAAACAATTGATGGAAGGATATATAAATAGTTAATGTCTTATACCTCTTATCTAACATTCTAATCTAGATCAATAGGGTGTAGTTTTTCAACTTTAGTTGTCAGAACACAGTGAATCATGCACTGTCAGGCATCACCTACCATCATGAAATGTCCACGTTAGGAAAGTGTTAATAGGAAATATACATGAAAAGATTCAACACTTGTATACACATTTCCATCTCTATCCATATTCAGCCTAAGCTGCTGCATATCCTTTCCAGCTCAATGTCTTTGCCGAAAATACGTGTTCACAACTGCTATTTCCATCCTTTCACAAAATCCACAACAATCTCTCATTCAGCATTTTGCTCCCTAACCCTACCCAACATCTCATCACCTTGTTATTGTTTCTAAGGCTGTTTCATCACAGTGGCAAGTTTACATTCAGTTATAAATGAGCAATGTGATGACATGTCAGACTTAATTTAAGGACATAAAGTCATCTGGCTGACTTCTGTATCAATAAATAAGACTTTTCTTTCTGTGACAGAAAGAAGACCAAGATAATTTGTGGTAGTTGTGGTTAGAAGTGTTCATTTATTTGGAATGTCAGTGGATGATGGTATCAGAAGAAGCTCGTATATACCACAAGAGGATTGCTCAAACATTTTAGAGAGGCATCAAACATTTAGGCTCGCCCTGTGACTATTTACTTAGTCCTCACCATGAATGTTTAGAGTCAAGCTCCACGTAGCCAACCAAGAGATTTGGTTTGCTCTGTGGCTTACACACAGAGACCTCTGAAAGGTCACACATCAGCTGTCATGTTGTTTTTTCTTTTCGTTCTCATGTTTTTCTTTCTGCCTTTCACTTATCTCTTATCTAAATGTTTTGAATACAGCTTTGAAATATCTGTCAAAATGCAGCAATTAATGAGACTCACAAAGATTTTTACTGTGTTTATAGCCTCACAGGACATGTAGGGAAAAAGAAAAAAACAATGTGTGCATTTAGACATGTGGTTTGGTATCAATAACTTCATTAATAATTATATGCATCATGATCTAAAAGTAGAAACACATTTTTGTTGTCCTGCACATCCGACTGGTCTGTTAATATAAACAGATATTGAGATATTGATTCTCTTCAGCTGTCATCTCTCATTGTTCTTAATTGCTCTGCTGTTTCCAGAGAAAAACAGGTGTTTAAAACCTTTGCTAACATTCTTTTAGAGTGGGGGAGATGCAAAATTACAAAATTATAACTTTTAAGAAGCACTGCAGTGTTAGCTGGAACTAGGGAGTCATTCATAAACAATGAGCAACAAAATAAGGGCAAAGTTTAGCTCCAGCATGTAGGTCCACCCTTCAGCTACTGAATCCACATTCTGGTTGGTTTCCACGATTGTAATACAGTATCAGTAGGTGTAAGAACCACCTGCAATTAAAAATCTCAGAGACATAAAAATAAACAATTTATATTTCTGTTTATTTCACAGACCTTCAGCATGGCTGATGCTAAACTTGGAGAATGGACAGAGACGAAGGATGCCACTGAGGAAACCCAAAAGCTCTGTGATAAGATGAACTTCAGTCTACTATTATTTTTCATTATCTCCACACACAAAGTTCTCTGTTTTCAATTTTAGTGTGGTTTGATATCACATTTTACTTTATTCAAACACAGGTCAAGGGACTAGTGGAGGCAAAGACAATGAAGATACACAACGAATTCAAAGCTGTTAAATACCGGATGATGATGGAGTGTTATACCTTAAATCTACACCTACTGGGAAATGTAATACAGATACTTGGATGAGTTGCATTAACAATTCTGTAAAAGAACAAATAAAAATTTGTAAAAAGAAAAAAAATTGTTGTGAATGTTAAATAGTGGACACTTAATAACTTACATGGGTCTTACGTGACTATTGTTTGATAAAATTGTCACATATCAATTATAAGGGAAAAATGTAACAGAAAAAGAGGACTTTACATAGAAAACAAAATGTATATATTTGTATTAAGTCATGCACTTTATTTACAGAAGCACAAACATGATAGACAGAAGACGATATAAAGACAAAAAATAATCACAACAGCAGGTGACTGTGCTGGATGTCACTGAAAAACTGAGCGGACACATTGAAGTGTGCGTAGCTTTGACTGGGTGACAGCAGACAGGCTTCAACGTCAGAAGATTTTACTTATGTAACTCCAGTTGACAGCAGTAGTCATCTCAGTGTGCTCAACAACACAAGTGTCATCCTGAATGTATGTTTAAAGCCAAGCACCACATATTTCTTCTCAATAATAACACTGGGATTTTGATGAAACAGAGCAGTTGACAATAGTAAAATCATCAAGCAAGCTTTTGAGAAGATTTTGTTGTTGTTGTTTTTAACAGTTTTAAATGCAATATTTTTGATTGAAAGTTCACAATATTACTAATTGCAGTAACATTTTCTTTATTGTGTTTGGTTTGTAAAAATACATAAAATAGATTTTTAAATTTTTAAAATAACTTTTATAAGTGTTTTGTTATATTTTCAGTGAGTTCTTGGTTACAAAGCACATAACTACTACAGTTATAGCTAGCTAATTGTAATAACACACAGTGAACTACACAAATAACAAATAACAGAGAACCCCTCTCTTCATTTCCTTATTCACTTCATTAAGAAGGGCAGATGTGGGGCTGCAGTTCATCTTGTCATTAGACAGCCTGTCAACCACAGGATTAACACAGACAGACAGATAACCATTCACACTCTGGGTTTCTGAACGATAGAATAAAGTTTTCTAACCATCAAATATGCACTAGAGTGTGGCTTTGTCCTCCTGTGAGATTGTAAAGTGGTAGCATGGTATGATTTTTAATAGCAAATGTAAGTTAACATCGGTGCATTGTGGATCGGAAGGAGGGAAATACTCTTTACTAGGCTGCTTCAGTTCAGGCCTGATAGCTTATGTATGGAGCACTCATTGTAATAGCAGATGAGGTCCTAAATAGTCCTAAATAGGACTTCTTCCTAAAAATGAAGACTAAATATTTGCATTGATCTAATGTGTAGAGATCCATATTTTAGGTGTACTGTGGGGTTGTTTTTCACAGTATGCATACATACATATTTGATTTGATTTCCAAAGTAGCTCTGAATACTGATATATATATATATATATATATATATATATATATATATATATATATATATATATATATATATATATATATATATATATATAGTATTAATATTTTAATACATAAGACTGGTGCACCAATCTTATGACACTGCCAACTTTGCTGTGATGGTGTCATTGTTGATTAAAGTTTATTTATTTATTTATTTACTTATTTATTTATTTATTTATGTATTGATTGATAGTCAGCTAGTTCTAAACACATTTGACCATATGATGATGAGTTAGTGACAAAGTCTTTAGGAGAAATAGTAATTATATTACCCATTTTGTGAGTATAGTTATAGTTATAGTTGTATAGATATATATGGCTAATAAATGCTACCAAAGTACAGAGACAAAGTAACTGAACCTTCAGATGTTTTTACTCTCACCATTAAACAAATCTACTCAATTATCATTTTTTCATGTGTGTTTTAATGTATGTCGGTCTTTTCATGTTCCATTTAAAGCCTGATAACATTTAACTGTCAATATTCTTAAAATGTCACTAGATGGCACTGTCATTTTATTTTTCGCGTTTTGTTTGCAAAAGTTAGAGATCATTGTTTCCATGTAGACCACGTTATCCAGCTGTGAACAACAATTTTCATCGTATACATTCTGAAAATACTAACTTCAGAGGTTGACTTTAAACATTGCACGTTCAAGTTTCAAGAGGAGATTTCAGTTGCATCTCATGGCTTGTATGGCTTACGTATACTGCATCTCCTGTTCAGGCACCTTGATTGTATCAACAAAACATGACAAAGACTCCAATCTGTCCCACTGCAAGGGTATGAAAAATGTGAATGAATGCAGAGATTTTGAAATTTTATTGTATTTTGATTAGTTTTATAGCTTTTCCTTTAAAGATCTCCCCCATGGCCATTCACACTACACCAAAGTAGCTAAGTAATAGATAAACAATTATATATATTCTAATTTTATTCTCTATCTATCATTTTTTTATTTTTGTCTTTGGTTGTTTTGTTTTTCCAGTGGCAAAGGAAAAAAAATCTGAAAAATTAGAACATTTTCTGAGAATTAACTAAAAACTTTGCTGCTGAGAGAAAAAAACCTAAGTTTGGGTATAAAATTGTCACGTTTTCACAGATTCTTTCATGTACAGCATGTTTTAAGTGTATTGTATATTCTCTGCTAGGGGAGTATACATTTTTATATGTGCAGCTTGCAGATACTCACTGTTGTGCCTCTTTCCTGGATGCTTAAACAAATATTGACAAAGATTTGAACTAAAAATTCAAAATTTGGATCCATAATCATAAGTTATTTAAAAATGCAAATAATAGTGCGTGATAAAAAGAAATAAACCAATAAATATATAGAATACAGAAAATGATAAAAGCACACCTATCATTAAATCATACAATGAATAAAAGTCAGTAATATGAATTTGCTTCTCAGTATCATTTTTCTTGGAAATGTTTATCCCGAATTTCTTTTTGTCGTAGCTTCGTGCAGCATTCAGAAGTGAAGTGATCATGTTATGCATGTCTAGTTCAACAAGTTTTTTTTCTTTCAAACAAGTCATAAATTGTTCACCCCAGATTTTTTCACCACAGTGTCAGTTTGTAATGTCCCACATAACTAAAGATAACCAGAAATGTCACACAAGAAAGTACTTGTCTGTAAACTGATTCTTGTTACACTTCCAAGCATTCTGCAGTAATACTCACAGTCCTGTTGTGCTGAAGTACAAATGTAGACAGATGACTGAAAATAATGACTCAATTACCATGTTTGAGCTCCATAAGATAAATCTAGATGATCACTTGAAAAAAAGAGGATGGAAAAAAGGTTATTTGGGCATGTTAATCGTTGTACTATGCCTTCTAAGGCAGATGGTGTGGAAAGAAGAGAACGCCGACCCAAATGCAAACAAACAGAGGTGGAAATTTAACAAAGAGGAAGTCTTTATTTTTGGCTGCACAACACGAGAGATACATAGAAAAACAATACAGAAAGCTTGAGGAAACCTGGGACTTGGAGACCTAGAGGAGAGATAAGCAGACGGACCCGATGAGGAGCAAAGGAAAACACAAGACAGAGGATAACGAGGGAATACACAACAACACAACATCCCAACATGTTGTATTGATCACATATTTTAACCATATCACTTCAGTGATTGTAGAATCACATTGTCACCAGTTGTATGCATGCACGCCACAAATGGGCCTTATGCTCTATCACACATATAGACACACACATGGTGGGGCCATTGTAAGTTCATGGCAGACGTTAAACAGCTAGTGAGACTCCTTCTGCTTATCAGGGATGTAAATCTGTAGGTGACAGCTAGGCAGAAAACAAGGTCATAATTCTCTCTCTGTGAGGGAGAAGATTTTAAGGATGGGGTTGAAGGTATAGCAGTCTATTTATCTTAATTTAATTAGAGCGGTAAAATGACAGGATTGCTTCATTAAAAGGGAAGTGTGAGTTTCAAAAAAGAAAAGACAGACCGGTGAAAATGAAACTCATAGCTAAGTCTACATGAAAGAAACTGCTTGACTTTCCTAGTATTAGTTAGCTTAACTTATTTCTATCAGAAAATAATGCGCAAAATCATTCAGTCGGAGTAATTTATTGAAACTCCAAATTCTACAAAGGTCATTGTGTCATTTCTTTTAATTTTTTTTTAGGTAGTCTTCAGAAATAGTTCTCCAGGTTTCATGAAGGATATTCAAAGCTGTTCTCTGAATGTTGGCTGCCTTTTCTTCTGTTCACTGTGAAGATGATGCCATGCTGATTCAATAATGCTATGGTCTGGTTTTGGGGAGACCCGTCCATGACTGATAGTGTCTCACTGTGTGTTTTCTATCCGGGTATGCTTTTACTGCATTGGCAGTGTTTTGATCATTGTCATGCTGAAAAATGAAGCTGTTCTTCAACACCAGTGGATGACATGCAGCCCCAAACCATGACAGAGCCTCCACCATATTTCAAAGATGGCTGCAGACACTCACTGTTGTACCTTTTTCCTGGTTGCTTCCATAATTGACAATTTGAACCAGAAATTCAAAATTTGGATCAGTCATTACATCAGACATGTTGGCACTGATTTTGTGTGCAGTCCTCATGTAATTTGGCATACTTCAGCCTTTGTTCCCTGTTTCCCTTCCTTAAGAAGGGCTTCTTGACAACCACCCTTCCTGTTTGTTAAGGACATGATTTTCAGATGCTGTTCATCTGCTGTGGACAGTATTTTAGGCCTGCCCATGTTTCTTTTGTCACCAATTGTCCATTTTCCTCAGATTTGTTAAGGACATGCTTCTCACTATGCTGCTATATACCAGGTTTTTAGATGGCAGATCTTTATTTATGCAAATAATATAATTTTATGCTTGTCAAAAATGTGTTATCTTTGGTACTTTCATATACTGAACTAAAGAAATGGTTATAAAAAAATGTTTTGTGTTTTGTGTTTTTTTTTTTTTTATGTCAGCTGCCAGTAATGAAGTTGTGTCTAAAGATTCAATTTGAAATTAAGTCTTGGCTAAGTTGTCTGTTATATGTGCTGCCTTTGTTATGCTTGAAAAACTTTGGAAGACCTCCAGAAAGCCTGAACCACATAATAAAGCGCACACACACACACACACACACACACACACACACACACACACACACACACACACACACACACACACACACACACACACACACACACACACACACACACACACCTATCAATAAAAAGAAATAAACCAATAAATATACAAAGTGCAGAAGAAGATAAAAGCATACCTACCATTAAATCATACAATGACTAAATGTCAGTAATATGACTTTGCTTTTTAGTATCATATTACTTGGAAATGTTTATCCCGAATTTCTTTTTGTTGTAGCTACGTGCAGCATTCAAAAGTAACAAGTCATAAATCATTCACCCCAGATTTTGGCACCACAGTGTCAGTTTGTAATATCCCATATAAGTAAAGATAACCAGAAATGTCACACAAGGAAGTACTTGTCTATAAACTGATCCTTGTTACACTTCCAAGCGTTCTGCAGTAACACTCACAGTCCTGTTGTGCTGAGGTATAAATGTAGACAGATGACTGAAAATAATGACTTAATGACCATGTTTGAGTTCCACAAGATAAATCTATATTATCATTTGCAAAGAAGAGGATGGAAAAAAGGTTATTTAAGCATGTTAATCGTTGTACTACTTGTTGTACTTCTTATGTTATACACAGTTTTTTGATTATTGTTGTATAAAGTGATGACAGATATGACAAACCAATTCTGGTGACAAACTATCAAAAGAGTAATTATATGAAATTATGAAGACTAGCATCAATAAACAATGAAGCATCATTAAATAAATCAAAAAAGGAAAACATTTCTGCTCACAGATCAAACAGTATTTCCTTCTTGGAGCACTGTCACATTCAATTTGTGATTCCTTTGATGTGAAAAATAATAATGGCTAAAACGGTTTGATTACAAAATTATTATGCTTTCTCCTTTTTTCTGTTTTTTTTCTTCCTCCTGCCTGTCAGTTTGAACATTGACCTCTTGTACATGCACTGTAATAACAAAAGTGACGCAAATTGAAATGAATAAATATCCAACACAAAGTGATTATCATTACTGTAAAGAAACACAGGGATGGAAAACTCGATGAACTAGACAGCAGCTTTTGTCTCACTGAGGTGTGAATGAACCTATAACTGTAGATGATTTATTCTGTAAAAAGCCCTTTAACTTTACAACTTAACTTTAAAGCTATTAAAGAAAACAGACTGACATGTGCAGTACTCCAGTGTAAACTGGAACTGGAATATTTTGCAGTTGAGTAACAATGATGTGAGGGCAGCGGTTACACAGGTAGCTCCACCCTTTACTTACTGTTTCTGGGTTTCTCATCCAGTATAAATATGTGTGTCAGCCACCTGTATTGAACATCAGAGACACCTAAAAGCAAACATTTACATCTCTGTTTATTTCAGCAGACCTTCAGAATGGCTGACGAGATATGTGGAGGATTCACAGGAACAAAGAAAGCTGATGAGCAAATTCAGAAGATCTGTGATAATGTGAGTTTCAGTTTACTTTGATTTTTCAGAGCCTCTATGCGCAAAAATCTTTGCTTTGAATTTCAGTCTGAATTCATATCAAATTGTATTTTATTTAAACAAAGGTCAAAAACCAAGTAGAGGAAAAGACGAATAAGAAATATGTGGAATTTCATGCTGTGGAGTACAGGAGTCAGGTCGTGGCAGGAACAAACTATCTCATCAAGGTAATTATTACTGTGAAATTCATTACACGTGTTTTTCACATCATTGAAGGACAAGAAGAAAAGCTGTTTATTGACAGAGTTATTTGTGACATCCATGTGTGTTATTAAAATGTAAATCTGAGATTCCTCAGTGTTGAACACACAGCATGGTTTTCCCCGCTTTGACTGCAGGTTCATGTTGGAGGAACCAACTACCTTCATCTGCTGGTGTGGAGAAAGCTTCCATTTGAAGGAGGAAATGCCGTCCTGACTCGAGTACAGGAGCATCACCACAAAGACGATCCCCTTGTACCTTTCTAATGTGATCACAGAGCCTGCTTCAGCTTTCTCCAAAATGTAATATGTCATTATCATTTTATTGTAATGATATTCCTGTGAACTTGAATGTTATACAGAGAGTACGATTACATATACAGGAATGAAGACAGAGATGGTACAATGTATACTTTAGAACTGGATGAAGTTGAATGAATACACAAATGAATAATAAAGAAATTATAAAATACTTTGGGTTAATCAGTTTCTTGACAGTAAAGTCATATTTGATGCTGATACTGTGAGTAAATCCTTCATGGAAGATGAAAAAAAAACAACCTTAGAAATGAAAAAGAAAACAAACAAGTTACTGTTTTTCTTGGTGTGAGGAAAGAAAGAAAGTGACTTAATAAACAAGAAGCACTCAGAGAATGCAAACCTTCGCCAAGGCAGTTCACCCTCTGGGCAGTATTTACTTTAGGTGAATAGTATTTTATTTTGCATATGTTCATTTACATTTTTTTTCTTTTTAAAGGTAATTTAAGAACTTTATAATGCAATAAAAATCAGATAAGGGAAGCATGACCGATGTCTACTCTGATTACACAAACATTAGGAGTAGGCAATTCTATAACAGGTATTGATTTGTAAAGATCATAGATTATACAGTCAGTACCATGACTTTACTTCTGCTCTTCTTGTAAATTTTTATCCTGTATTTCTTATTGTCAGTGGCCGTTTTGAGATGGGTGACAGGGGCCGTGACGGCATCAGGTGGCCTCAGGTGGCAAATATATAAATAAATAAATTCAGTGCAATTTGGGATTGCATGGTCACCGATTTCTATTGCCCATTTGATTGTAAGGGCGCCCGCCATTTGCGAGGTGCGCCTCCTGCTTGCTGCACAGGGAGGAGAGGGGAGGAGCAGCACGGATTTTATGGCTTGCTGGAGCGGCATCTAATAATCAGCTCGCAAAATAAAACAAAATAAAATAAAAACAAACACACAGGCACCAGAAATCATGATTTAGACTTATAATTTGCACTGATGTGTTTTCTAAATCCTATCACAAACATATATGCCCGAAGTGAGTGCAAGGGCCCTCAGTGCGCCTGCTTGCTGCCGCTGCTGTGCTGAAGTCTCACGCACCACATGTCTAAAGGGGACGGGTGCTTCGAAATAAAGCACATTTCATTCATAATATTGTTCATCTAATTGCAGAAAAAAAACCCTATACAAACCAAATCTGCACACTCAGGTGTAAGTCTATTAGCTTAACTTGTGGTGATTCTCAGGTTGAGGGATGGGTGTTGATACTGGAGTGCAAAATTAACACCGATGGAAGATCGACAAGAAAAGGTCAAGTTGCTCAGTTTAGAAAAAAGAGAAAAGAATAGGAGGAGAAACCAAGATAACATTCATAGTGATAGGGAAAACAGCAGACACTGATATGGCTTATTGAATCTTCAGCATAATATTAATTAACCATTAACTGGAAAAGGTGTATTGTTGATTTGACTCCTATTCTCAATGTATGACAAATTTTAATGACTGTTTCTGTCATTTTCCTGAGTCTGATGACTCAGTGTTTTGTGTTTATCTCATGTTCCTGTTTATTCTGGTTATGTCTTTTGTTAAGATTTGCTAGTTAGGTTATGGTTCTGTACTGTTCCCTCTGTTCCTGTTCAGTCAGTTCTCAGTCTGTGTCTCTGCATGTGTGTTGAGTTTCCTGTTTTACTTTGAAGGTCTCTGTCTTATATCAGTGTTTTCAGTTTTTGTGTAATTAGTGTTAGTCGTGCCTCCCAGCTGTTTCCCCTTGGTCCTGTTCACCTCTTGTATTTGGTGTCTGCGTCTTCCCCTGCTCGTCATTGTATCGTCCCTCATTCTTCACTGTGTGCTCTCTCTGTCCGCCTGCCTGCATAGTTATCTGTATTTTCAGTTTAGTTATTTTTTGGTAATCAGCAATAAAGCTATTTGAGTGCACCTCTTTGACTCCTGGAGTCTGCGCTTTGGGTCCACTCTTCCTGCCTCCCGCACACAGTCATGACAGTTTCCTATCCGTTTGCTACGCTCAAACCCAACAATAGTATTCTGTTGTAATCTAGCTGACTTAGCAAAAAAAGAAAGAAAAAAAAATCCTACACTATTAGGCTACATTATTTAGGAAAGTTATCTTACTGTAATTACAGAGTAATGCATTACTTCCAAACACTGATGTTGTGATAGCATATTCAATTAAATGCTTGTTATACATATAATTCTGAATATTTGATAAATTGGGCAAAATTATATTACTTCTGAAATATCAAGAGCACCCTCTGCCACTGGCACTGCCCAAGATGAGGAGCCGTCCACCTCCTCAGCCACATATGTGTTTCCTTAAATGTCTGATCCCAAAGATGAAGACCCAATTGCGGCCACTTTCGGTGTAATTGTGTGCAGCCCGAGTGTGTGTGTTGCATATTATTTTACCAAGACTTTGCCGCCAATATGAATCCTGTGTATTCCAGATAACTTGTGTATACTAATGCAAATGTAAGCTCATAGAGCTGAACTCCCTGAGGATAAGCCCCTGCCTACGGACCTTGCAAACTGGCCTTTAGATATCACTGACAGCGTTTGAATACAGCTGATTTGCAAAGGACCAAGTAAGGTAGCACCTGACTTTGTTTTACCTAGAAATGAGGGTGAGGGAAGAAGTTTCCACCACCAGTATTTTAAGAAAACACTAGTTAGAGATTACAGTTTTTCTCGATTGCTTAAACACTATAACCAATCTTTTGAACTAAAATTTCAAAACCATAATGCTATTTTTCAAAAACCACACCCGTTTCCCTGAACTATAAACACTATTCCCCTGCTTTAACACATGAGTCAGATGTGGTGAACTGTTACTGCAAAACTCTACACACAAATCCCTACATTTTTCAGTGCTTACACCATGTGGCCATTTAGAAAGCACTTGCATTCAATAATGTTAACTTAAGTCAGCACAGCTTGAGCTCAATTAGCACACAATTAACCAAGTGGAAACACTACGAGTCAAAATTTATCACACATCAATCAGAAACTCATTCAGGTTTGAAACAATGGATTCAAAGAGATGCAAAGGAAGAGGTTGAGGAGGAAAAGGAGGTCTAGGACACCAAGGAGGAGGTGGAGGAACATAATTGGCCATTGGGCTATTGTAAATGTCCCTGGTCAGCGTGGAGGGAATGTCACTCTGTGCGCAGCCATCAGCCAACGAGGGGTACTCCACCTCCATGCCATTCTAGGACCCTATAACACTATGCTTCTCCTTGCTTTTCTTGATGGTCTAAGACAACATATGTTCCAGCGGGACTACAGTGAACCAGCACAGCCAGAGCAGCCTCACTATGCTGTTGTTTGGTGTAATGTCAGCTTCCATCACACTGCTCTGGTTCATGACTGGTTTACCAATAACCCAAGGTTTTCTAACATCTTTCTGCCTGCATACTCTCCCTTTCTAAACCCAATAGAGGAGTTATTTTCGGCGTGGCGGTAGAAAGTGTATGACAGAGAACCTTATGTCCGTGTTCACCTCCTCCGGGTCGTGGAAGAAGCCTGCCTATACATATCAGTAGATGCATGCCAGTGGTGGATCAGGCATGCAAGAGGATTTTACCCCCGCTGCCTGGCCAGGGCCAATATAGCCTGTGATGTGGATGAGATTCCCGGGCCTGACCCAGACCACAGACAGGATGCTGAGGTGGAATAATGTTTTTGATGTGTGTTGTACTGTATGGTACATGAATAAAAATGTGCCACTGTATGTACATTGGATCTTTTGTGTTCATGATGTGAAAAGGTTTTTGAGGGGAAGAACCACAAGCAACATAACTTGCCAGTTTTTGAAATATTGTTTTAAATTTATTGCACCAATGTGTAAGACTATGTTGTAGTGTGTGTGTTTTTGAGGCCTTGTGTGTGATGTCTGTGGGCAAAGTTTGTTTTTTCAGCAAGAGTGAATGGTTTTGAGTGTAGAGCTTAATTTTGACCTGAAAATACAGTGTTTGGGAAATTGGGTGAGACGTTATGGATTTGTGTTTACTGTTTTGAGAATACGAGTCATAGTTTCAAGAAAAGTGTTTAAGCAATCGAGAAAAACTGTAAAAACAATGCAGCAGATCCTCAAAGTGTGGATACAGACTGTTTTCAGCTGTAGAGGTAGTGGTATACTTCATGCACTTATCAACATACATTTTAGAGGCCTGCATTAAAGTGCACTGGTGCACACTTGGGCATCTTTTATTTAGCATGGTTATACCATTCTGAATTTAGCTATATAAATATGCTCAAGAGTCTATCATATGTTTGACATCCAACTAAAAATTCGAAAATATATATTTTTAAATCAGTAACTTTGCAAATTTAGAGGAAATGTTTTTGGACAACAAACGTGTCACATTTTAAACAGGGTTTGAATGATCAGCGCTGACATACAGATGTGCTGGGTATAACAGACATGCTTACCGTGTGAAAGGACCGCAGATGTCTTGGAGCAGAGAAACACGCTGTATTGTTGCTTTTCTCTATTGCATAAGTAACGCCCGACTGTCAGAAACGCTCTGTGCGGGTTGCAAAGTCGGCTCCAAAGCACCTGCAGGCATCCGTTTGAAAGAAATGCGTCGCTGCGGCTAGGCTCTCGGAATGGTCAGACTTTTATTTATATTTGCGGCATTCTGGTGCATTAAAACTAGCAGCCTCTGTGTCCCGCTTGGACCACCATTCCGAAAATTCAGATATTTAAATAAAATGATGAATCGACTAGTGATGGGGAGGCACGTAGATCCGTAAAATGAGGTTTGATTAAATTAAACTCTTATGAACAATGATGAATTCTACCTCTCTGCTGATGTGTTCCAAACAAACGGTGCTTTCTACATGGCCAAATTAAAGGATGTGCACCGTGACGGTGCTAACTACCTCACACCGCTGTGTCTGGGGTCCAAAAAAAAAGTTAAAACGATATACATTGCAGCAGTTGTGAAGTGCTGAGGAAAATACCGTGTGTCTGATGGCTGTTTTTATATAGGTGGACTTGGTTTCAGTTGGCCTCTGACATGCAGATATAAAGAGCAGGTTGTAAAGAAAAAGGTGGAAACTATAGAGGTACAGTTAGGGGGTGTACCTTTCTATGTGAACATTAGTGTGTGTCCTCGGATACTCTTGATAAAGAAACAACGTGTATTCTTTTTATAACTTGTTTTGCTGACTGTTGGGGACCCACCTGTAACCCCTGTGTCTAATCACTGAGTCTTACTGTTGTAGTATGTTTGTGTGACTAGTAGATAATTATAGGGGTAGTTGCATTAAAGGAACATTGACTAGTGACTAGGTGTGAATATGTGTTTTTTAGAAGTATCACAAGAAAAGTTTATTTCTAAAGGGATAAATGTGTGTCCTCAGATGCTCTTGATAAGGAAACAGCCTTTATTGTTTTATGACTTGTTTTGCTGACTGTTGGGGCCCCAGCTGTAACCCCTATGTCTAATCATGTTACTGTTGCAGTGCGTTTGTGTGACTAGTAGATAGGGCTAGTTGCATTAAAGGAACATTGGGGGGTCGATACAGGGCTAGTGTGGCTAGGTGAGAATATGTGTTTTTTAGAAGTATCACAAGAAAAGTTTATTTCTAAAGGGATACATGTTATTTGTGGTACTCTGTTTAAAAACTACTAGGCTCTGTCTCCTTCGGAGCGCAAAAGAAAGTGAAATGCCCCTAAACTAGTTAAATCATCTATGTCTAAATAACAGAACGCTGAGACCTATGCAATCCTTAAAAATAGTTTAATTAAAACACATAATGGTTTCATTAAAATAAACGCAAATTAAACACTTATGAACTCACATGACCCCTGAACTCACATGCATGAGCGAAGGCAGGGGGACACGCACGCGTACATGCACTCACATGAACGCGCTGGGGGGGGGGGGGCAAAAAGTGCAGGTATATTACTACTCACAGAACATTTGGGAATTTCAGAGGAAACACTTTATATATGAATGCTTGCTTTTTTTGATATTCCTTATGTCATTATTATTTTTGCTTATTCGGGGTGTGTCAAAACTAAACCTTATTACTCATTTGAAGTAATCAGCCGGATCAGCTTTTGTTATTGGTTTAATATGTCCTAGCCATTAGACAGAGGCAGACAAGGGTTTTACATGTACATTTGTTGACTTGCTAAAAAACAGACTTTGCGTCTAATAATAATGTAAACATCTCCCCAAGAGCTCCTTAGGATATGAAGCAATTTTACAGGGCTTGTTTACCAGTTGATACGTCTGTGAAAGCTCTGAAGTTCTGATTAAATGATTGATTGACAATACTATAATCTTTGAATCTGAGTCATCTGAAATGGAAACACGTAATTCCTGGGAAGTCAATGTTTGTTTTTCTTTTTCCTGAATGGAAATTCACTGAGGAGTGTCACTAAACCAACAAGCTTTATTGCACCAGCCCATCCCCTGGTCACTTTACAGTTAATGAATTACTATGAAACACTTTCACCACAGTTCTGCCAGGCTGTGCTCAGACACGCACAATGTTTTGAACAAATGAACTGAACACTGAAACAAACATATTTTTGGGACACCTTCACATAGGGGATAATTATCAATGATCCTTTCTTTGTACTCCTGTGTCGATACAGTCTTTGTTCATTCACCTGTAGGAAGTTTTCTTCTGTTGGTCATGTAGGCACCTGTAACGAAGACACAGAGAGCACCCATCTTCAGACACACACTCTCTGTGCGAGAATGTGACAATCACATACCAATAGCACAGAGAGGTTAAATCTGGTGAACACAAATTTTCCACACAACAGGCTCCATTTTTTCTTTTGTTGCATTGAACTTAATGTAAAGTTTTTAAATTGTATTAACCATCAAACAGCCTCCTCACCTGGGTTAACTGGCTCACTCAAACATTCAGATTTATGCTGATATTTTTTAACAGTGAATCAAATAATTGTGTGTAATGTAAAAACTCACTGGTTCTTGATTTATATTTGAGTTTTAGCATCATTACAGCTTCTTCTCTGTGTTGTGTTTGTGCTTCTTTAATGAGTAATCTTGTTTTTGTTTACTGTCTATCAGTTAATCCAGATTTTTGGTGAAAAGTTCATCTACAGTTTTTCTTTACTTTTCCCACAGAATTAAAAATAGTTTTAACAAACATACCAGAAAATTCAAAGCTTGTGTTTGTGTGCACCAATAAGCATTTGAGTAAAAACTCTCACTATCACTTTTTTTTACTGTCCCCTGACTGCTTATGAGTCAAATACAGCTTCACAACTGTCACAAAATCCACAATTACAAAAAAAAATCAAATTTTCTTTATTATTCCTTTAAAAATGTTCAATGTACAACATGTTTCAGTTTTTTGATTTAAAAATGATTCACTGCTTATAACACAAAATTTTTATTATTTTATTATTTTATTATTATTTA
This sequence comes from Pelmatolapia mariae, assembly GCF_036321145.2. Classification (NCBI taxonomy): domain Eukaryota; kingdom Metazoa; phylum Chordata; class Actinopteri; order Cichliformes; family Cichlidae; genus Pelmatolapia; species Pelmatolapia mariae. Next base: position 19,420,026 of record NC_086235.1, on the reverse strand, counting down.
TTATTTTTCTATAGAAACAGTAGTTTGGAGGCAATCATCAGCTGAAACAGGCCATGAGATCAAATTAGAAAGGTTTGATGGCTTCATCGCTGCTGTCGTTTTCTTTTACGTCAGTTAGCTTGATCACTCCCACATCAGGTGGAACATTTTTACTGACATCCACCACAATGCACTTGGATCCTCCCACATCAACCTGCAGGCAAAAGAGATAAAAAACATATTGTGTGTTTGAAACTAAATAACTTAATTAACACTTTTAACAGCACATCTAAAGTTTTCTTTCTTGTTTTCCAATTCCAGTGAATTTTTTTATAATGAATATGACAGAAGTACTTACCTTGATTCGATAGAATTCCATTTCATTCTCATTCCCAACAAAGTAATTAAGAGCAAGGAATTCACTGTATATCTTCATGGTCTTTGCCTCCACTAAGAACTTGATCTGTGTTTGAACAAATTAGAATATGATGTAAATCCAGAGTGGAGTACAAATCAGAGCTTTTGGTTGTGGAGATTATGAAGAATGAAGGTAGAATAAAGCTCACCTGATCACAGATCCTCTGAATTCTTGGAATAGCAGGAATTGCAGTCATTCTGAAAGAAACAGAGACTTAAGATATCTGCTTTTATGAATCCAGTTGGTTATCACACGTATTTATACTGAAATTTAGCAGAAGGTGTCTCCCACACATAAAGGGTGGAGCTGTGAATCCAAGCACTGCCCTCACATTATTACTTTACTAATTGTTGATGACTTACTCCCCAGCTTCAGCTTATACTTTTGCATGCCACCTAAATTACAATTGTGAAATACAAATATTTGCAGGAAAAAAAAAGCAAATTCAAAGGAAGAGCAAGATGTACTAAGCTCGCCAAATTAGTCGTGATAACAATGATGTGCCACTGAGAGTGGAAAAATTCTTTGTGATCTACTAGCAAAGCAAAGACGCAGCCAGTTCATTTAAATAATGAGCAACATTCACCATTCACAGAGCAGGGCAGACAAACTTGTCAAAAACAATTCAAGATAAAGATCAAGATTCAAGATCCTTATTGTCAATACAACAATATACACAGTGTACAGCGCATTGAAATGCTGTTTCACCCCAGGCCCCCATGGTGTATCTATAAGAATATCAAAATATATCTACAAGGGATGGCATGCTTCCATTCTGTCAGTCTGTTAATGTAATGCGTCTTTTAGATAACAGCTTGCAGCAAAGGCAAAAAAAGGCAGTTGTTTCTCTCAGAATGTACTAGCCAGTTTCCAGGTATCTTTTACAGTTTTTTCTGATTGCTTAAGCACATTTTTTGTAACTATTGGCTATTTTTGCAAAACTCTACACACAAATAAGAAAACCTGTCACCCAATTATCAAAACATTGTAGTTCTCTTGCAAAAGCGAACACAGCTAGATTAACTCTTCACACCTTCGTAAAAATGGTGTTTTCGTATCAAACAGAACACACAAGCCATCATCTACTAAGCACACAATGCGTCACCTGCACACTGATGGTATGAATACAAAACACATCTGGCTTTTGCTTTCTCTGTGTACAGATGTCAATTTGAGGTCACACTTTTGTCATAGTGTCAAGGATCCAAACTTCAAGTATTGGTGTTTATTCACACTCATCAAAACTAAGACAAAGTCAGTACACAAAATAGGAATTTCACAAAAAAAAGGTAAAAAAAAAAAAAGACAATCAGCCTACATCATGTCGTCTTTCTGGGTCCGGCCACAAAATTTCGTCCACATGGCATGCGATATCCTCCAGTCCAAGGCACCGGGGAAAATTTCGCCTTGAATGCCGTATCCAGGCCTGACATGATGCCTGGTCAATATCTCCACATGCCTCCTCCATTGCCTGTAAAAGGGCTACCTGTTGATGAGGATGACGGTCGTACACTTTCCAGCACCAGGCAGAGAAGAACTCCTCAATGGGATTTAAGAATGGAGAGTATGGAGGGAGGTTGAGTGCCATGGAGGGAGGTTGAGTGCCATGAAGGATGGGTGGTCTGTAAACCAGTTGCGGACCAAAGCAGCCCTTTGGAAACTAACATTGTCCCATATGATGACATATCGGGTCTGCTCTGGTCTCTGAACAGTGAGCATGTCATGCAAGGTGTCCAGGAATGCAATAATGTGTGCAGTGTTGTATGGGCCTATGGTTGCATGATGGTGAACAACACCATTTTGGCTTATAGCTGCACACATGGTTATGTTACCACCACGTTGTCCTGGGACATTGATGATGGCACGGTGTCCAATAATGTTCCTGCCACGTCTCCTGGTTTTACTGAGGTTAAAACCGGCCTCATCCACAAAAAGTAGCTCATGTCCCATTGCATCTGCTTCTAGTTCCATCACTCTCTGGACAAGACAAAACAAATGCAACACATCAGGCCCATGCACAGCACTACAGTATGCACTTCCAAATTCAGAACCAATGACACTAGCTTACCTGCACATAGTCATATCACAGTTGCTTTACACGTTCTGTGTTTCTCTCGAAAGGAACTCTGTAAATTTGCTTCATTCTTATTCTGTGGCGCGCAAGTACACGACTCAGTGCAGAAATGCTTGCACTGTGTACATTTTGAAAGATGGTGTCATTATCAATTATGCGCTGCTGTATTTTGTGCAGTCTTATTGCATTATTGGCAATCACCATGTTCACTATATGGGTCTCTTGCTCTGGAGTGAACATGTCCACGTCCTCTTCCTCCAACTTCTTCACCTCCACATCCTCTTCCTCCAACTTCTTCACCTCCACGTCCTCTCCCTCGGCCTCCTCGGATTCTCACTCTTCCCACTCTTGCTGCTCCTTCCATTGTACTCCACATAGACAGCTTACCTGTGGCCTGTTTATAGTGCTTAGGCTGATTGCAAAGTGGACTGATTATCTAAGACAGTTTTCACATGTGAAAGTGTGCCAGAAAGTTGGCAAAATAGTGTTAATGATAGCCATACATGTGTATAATTTTGCTAGGAGTGTGTTGGAAATTTGGTAATTGAGTGTTGTGCAGTGAATTGTGCCTACAGTTTTGCAAAGTGTGTGTTACAAAATGGCAAACTGAGTGCAAAGCAGTGTTTGTGCTTCTATTTTTGCAAACTCAGTGAGTGGTTTTGCTATAAGTATTAATAGTTTTAGAAATTGTGCTATAAGAATCACAGTTAGGGTTTAAGCATTCAGAAAAAACTGTAAATCCAATGAGTGAAAATCCAAAACCTGCTGCAATCCTTTGTATTACAGTTTTTTTCTGATGGCTTAAGCACATTTTTTGTAACTATTGGCTATTTTTGCAAAACTCTACACACATATAAGAAAACTCTTCACCCAATCAGCAAAACATTGTAGTTTTCTTGTAAAAGCGAATAACCCTTGCTTAACTCTCCACACCTTTGTAAAAATGGTATTTTCGTATCCAACAGTTAACACAAGCCATCATATTAATAAGCACACAATGCACCAACTACACACTGATGGTATGAATAAAAAACACATCTGGCTTTTGCTTTCTCTGTGCACAAGGTAGGCTATGTCAGTTTGAGCTCATACTTTTGTCATAGATCCATAAGCATAGAGGGATCCAAACTTCAAGTACTGGTGTTTATTCACACACATCAAAACAAACACAAGTGTTTATTTCCAAGTATAGGATTATTTGCAATCACCATATTGACTATATGGGTTTCTTGGTCTGCAGTGAACATGCTTCCTCTGCCCCAGCATCTGGTCGTCTAGCAATTCTGTAAAGTAACAATTTCAGTATTTTTACATCTATGGTATTGTTGTGTTTCTCATTAGAATATGGCAGTGCTACAAGTCTTAGTGCAAAGTGACTGTACTAACCGATTCTCATTTCAAAATGTCCTTATGATGCTTGCTACAGTGTAGCAGCTCGAGTTAGGCTGAACCCGTTGGCCAGCTTCCCTCAGGGTCATTCCCTGGTTGATTACATGGTCCACTATTGTAGCTCTGATGTCATCAGCAATTCTATTTCTTACTCTTCTTACCCTTCCTCTCCCCCCTCCTTGTCCTCCTCTCCCCCCTCCTCGTCCTCCTCTTGCTCCTCCTTGTCCTTGTCGTCCTCTTCGTCCTACTTCTTCACCTCCACGTCCTCTTCCTCGGCCTCCTCTAATTCTCACTCTTCCTGCTCCCTCCATTGTACTCCACACACAGGGCTTACCTGTATTACAGTGTTTTCTGAATGCTTAAACCCTAACTGTGATTCTTATAGCACAATTTCTAAAACTATTAATACTTATAGCAAAACCACTCACTGAGTTTGCAAAACTAAAAGCACAAACACTGCTTTGCACTCAGTTTGCCATTTTGTAACACACACTTTGCAAAACTGTAGGCACAATTCACTGCTTACACTCAATTACCAAATTTCCAACACACTCCTAGCAAAACTATACGCATGTATGGCCATTATTTATGCTATTTTGAGAACTGTCTGGCACACTTTCACATGTGAAAACTTTTTTAGATAATTAGTTCACTTTGCAATCAGCCTAAGCACTATAATACAGGTAAGCTCTGTGTGTGGAGTACAGTGGAGGGAGCAGGAAGAGTGAGAAGTAGAGGAGGCCGAGGAACAGGACGTGGAGGTGAAGAAGTAGGACGAAGAGGACAACAAGGACAAGGAGGAGCAAGAGGAGGATGAGGAGGGGGGGAAGGAGGACGAGGAGGGGGGAGAGGAAGGGTAAGAAGAGTAAGAAATAGAATTGCTGATGACATCAGAGCTACAATAGTGGACCATGTAATCAACCATGGAATGACCCTGAGGGAAGCTGGCCAACGGGTTCAGCCTAACTCGAGCTGCTACACTGTAGCAAGCATCATAAGGACATTTTGAAATCAGAATCGGTTAGTACAGTCACTTTGCACTAAGACTTGTAGCACTGCCATATGCTAATGAGAAACACAACAATACCATAGATGTAAAAATACTGAAATTGTTACTTTACAGAATTGCTAGACAACCAGATGCTGGGGCAGAGGAAGCATGTTCACTGCAGACCAAGAAACCCATATAGTCAATATGGTGATTGCAAATAATCCTATACTTGGAAATAAACACTTGTGTTTGTTTTGATGTGTGTGAATAAACACCAGTACCAGAAGTTTGGATCCCTCTATGCTTATGGATCTATGACAAAAGTATGAGCTCAAACTGACATGGCCTACCTTGTGCACAGAGAAAGCAAAAGTCAGATGTGTTTTGTATTCATACCATCAGTGTGTAGTTGGCGCATTGTGTGCTTAGTAGATGATGGCTTGTGTTAACTGTTTGATACGAAAACACCATTTTTACGAAGGTGTGAAGAGTTAATCTAGCTGTGTTCGCTTTTGCAAGAGAACTACAATGTTTTGATAATTGGGTGACAGGTTTTCTTATTTGTGTGTAGAGTTTTGCAAAAATAGCCAATAGTTACAAAAAATGTGCTTAAGCAATCAGAAAAAACTGTATAGTGCTTAGGCTGATTGCAAAGTGAACTAATTATCTAAAAAAGTTTTCACATGTGACAGTGTGCCAGACAGTTGGCAAAATAGTGTAAATAATGGCCTTAAATGTGTGTAGTTTTGCTAGGAGTGCATTGATCATTTGGAAATTGAGTGCAAAAGCAGTGAGTTGTGTTTACAGTTCTGCAAAAAGAGTGCTGTGCAGTGGATTGTAGCTACAGATTTGCAAAGTGTGTGCTACAAAATGGCAAACTGAGTGCAAAGCAGTGTTTGTGCTTTTAGTTTTGCAAACTCAGTGAGTGGTTTTGCTATAAGTATTAATAGTTTTAGAAATTGTGCTATAAGAATCACAGTTAGGGTTTAAGCATTCAGAAAAAACTGTAATGATCTCTCTCTCTCTCTCTCGCCCCTCTGTGTGTGTGTGTGTGTGTGTGTGTGTGTGTGTGTGTGTGTGTGTGTGAGTGTGTGTTTGTATGTGTGTGTGCAATGCTGCGTGTGCTACTATGTGATTGTGTGCGTGTGTGAGTGTGTGTGTGTGTGTGTGTGTGTAATGCTGCGTGTGCTACTATGTGATTGTGTGCGTGTGTGAGTGTGTGTGTGCGTGTGTGTGTGTGTGTGTGTGCAATGCTGCGTGTGCTACTATGTGATTGTGTGCGTGTGTGAGTGTGTGTGTGTGTGTGTGTAATGCTGCGTGTGCTACTATGTGATTGTGTGCATGTGTGAGTGTGTGTGCGTGTGTGAGTGTGCGTGTGTGAGTGTGTGTGCGTGTGTGAGTGTGCGTGTGTGAGTGTGTGTGAGTGTGTGTGTGTGCTCGCACAAGGAAGGTCATGGCAGGAGCTTTTTTGAATGCATTTCCAATCAGTTTTTTTTTTTTTACAAGAAGTGTAGTTCATACATTGGTATAAATGTATTCTTTTCAATACTTTATAAATATGAAACTCTAAAGATTTTGAGTTCATGCACATTGTGAAACAAGAATATAAATCTTTGTGTCACAATGATTTCTATAAAAACATCTTGTTTATGGGGATAATGTGACAAATCTTTCGTGACCCTGTTAATGATCAATGGTAATTGAAGAAGAAGCTTGAACCCAGGCTCTGGACATTTTCATGACAAGTGACAGCGCAGACATTTGAGCATGTTTGAGAGCATGTTTTATCATCATAAAGACTGTGATATGAAGCATTGTTAAAGTGTCACTTCAGTAATGTTGCTGTGAAAAAGAAGTGTTGACTCATGTTTTTTAATGGGGGGGAAAAAAGTGCAGGTATATTTCTACTTCTGTGATATACGGAAGCCTAGAGCTGCCACCCAGGCAAAAGAAAAATAGAGCTATATCACGTTATAACGTGAAAACTTTATTGTTCTAACAATATACTTTTCATGTTTGTACAATATGATATCACGTCATTACAATATACATAACTATCGCGCTATAACAACAAACATTTCACGTTCTTACAATATAAATATTATTTTGTATGGACATGATATTTATATTGTTTGAACAATAAAGTTTTCACGATATAACATATCTTTTATTTTTCAAACATGATATATATGTTTGCCTTAAAACATAGTGAAGTGGATGACAGTGCAGATCAGAGTTCGAGAAAATGGCTCATTTATCGCAATTAGTTAAGTTCTATTTTATGCTTGGATTGAGGCATGGGGAGATTTTGTTATAACGTGATAATTATGTATATTGTAATAACGTGATATTAATATCAAGACATAATATCACATTATTACAATAATGTGAGGGAACCTCAACTCCCACCACCATCTGGAACACAAAGTTGGAGTAATCAGGACCCTGCAACACCTGGCAGAAAAGATTCCCTCTGAGCCAGAAGGGAAAGAAAAGGAATGCACACATGTAAAAACAAAAACTATTGTCTATTGAATTGTCTTTCATCAAATCAGCAAAGATGCATGGAAAAGAAGGCTCTAGGGAGAATCAGAAGGACAAAAGGAACAACACTGCAATCCCTTATGTCACATGTTTACCGGAGAAACGCTCCGGTAAATGCTCTAGACTGCCCTGCTGTTTCCCTTCTTGAACACACGGACTGAAATCAGCTGTTTGTAGCGTGAGTGCAAGTGGAACTGATAAACAGGAGGAATAGATGGGCAGACTAACAATTCCAAGGAATTGGATTCCTTTCGCTAAATCCAGGCAAATAACTCAAAACTACTGAAATAACCACTCTTAAACACCTGTACTGAGCATTTACCATGCTGATAATTCTACATAGAGCCAGTTTTAAGAAAGGTCTGGACGAGCAAAAACAACAACAAAAAAACAAAAAACAAAACGTGCTTTGGCACTGAAGAGCTGCTGTTGGTATTTATTAAAAAGGTGTAGCGTGTATTTATGACCAGAATTTGTGTCAACATGTTTTTTGTGGCTATCTTCTGCACATGTATTCAGGGGGTTCTCTTTGAGGGGTGCTACAGTGTGCATTACAACTCTAACTCTTTTTTTTATTATGAGTATGATTATGATATTTGCCGTTGGAAGTGGGGGATTTGTTTGTGTGGAATGTCTGGTAAAGATATTTTCAGAACAAGCCTGTATGTAGCACAAGTGGATTGCTCAAACGTGAGAATTTAAGGCTTCCCATTTTGTCCTCCCCATGAAAGTTTAGAGCCAAGCTTTTATATTTTTATATTTGATTTAAATCATAGACAATGAGCAAAAACAAGAAGAACAAACATGACCAAGAAGGAGCTGGAATGGCATAAAATAATCAGAGCAGCATGTCACTGTGCTGGATTTCACTTGAAAGCTGAACTGACAAATCAAACTGTATGTAGCTTTGACTGGGTGACAACAGACGGACTGTAATTAAGCATGAATGTGTATTTTTGCAATTGTGACTTCGTGGTTATTTTTCCTGCCTAGTCAATCTGACCTTTAATCCTTTAAGATTTAGATATCGATTTGTTTAAAAACAACATCGGAAAACTATGTATGTGCATATCCGCTTATTTGTCTGCAGTGTCTGAATTGCACAATTATAATTTGTGAGAAGTGCCACAGTGAAAGCTCCAACTTGGGGGAGTAATTCACAAACAAGCTACATAATAATGTGAGAGCAACGGTTACACATGTAGCTCCACCCTTCATGTACTGGAGACACCTTCTGGTAAGTTTCCAGGGTGGTTATACAGTATAAATATGTGTAATAACCACCTGAAGTTAAACATCTGAAACACAGAAAGGCGTTCAGTTTATATCTTTGTTCATTTTAAGAGAACTTCACAATGACTGATGCTAAACTTGGCGGATGGTCAGACACAAAGGATGCCACTCCGAAAATTCAGAAGATCTGTGATGAGGTAAAATATCAGTCTACCTTCTTTCTTCACAACTTCAACACACAAAATTGTCTACTTTGCATTTCAGTCCAGAATTTTATTACATTTTATTTTATTCAAACACAGGTACAGAGACTAGTGGAGGTAAATAAAATGAAGAAATATGAAGACTTCCTTGCTGTTAAGTACAGGAATCAGATCGTGAATGGAACAAAGTATGCAGTCAAGGTAATTGTTGTTGTCATTCATTTTATGTATTTGTCATTTTCATTAAAAGAAAAGAAGTAAAGCTGTGTTTATGGACAGAGTTACTCCGACATCAGTGTGACTTGTTAAAGATATTTCTGAACATCCTCAGTCTTCAACACACTACAAGCATTTCATCTCTCTTGACTGCAGGTTCATGTTGGTGGACCCAGTTACCTTCATCTGGACCTCATTCAAAGCCTTCCAAATAACGGAGAAGAGATTAAGCTGATTAAAGTGGAGGAAAACCACACCAAAGATGATCCAATCAACCCTTTCTGATCTGATCACACAGACTGCTTCAGCTGCTCATTGCGACCAAACAGCTGTTCATGGAAAAAAAACAAACAGTACTATTCTGTTAACGTCAAATAATTAAATGCAATAACATATAAACAGTGTATTACTTTAAATCCACAATTATTGAGAGTAATAAGCACTGTACAGTTGAATGAACAATTTTTTAAATGACAAATAAAGCATCGTAAAATATTTTTGTTGATTGTTGATTCCTTGAGTCATGAAGTCGTATTTCTCATAGACAATGTGAATTCATGTTTTTATTGACATGAAATAAATGTCATTGGTGAGAAAAAGTTGATATTTAATTATACCTGAAAAGTACAGAAAAACTCTTGGTGGATTTTACATCAAAAACATTGATTCTTCAAAGTTTATATTTTCATATTAGGTCATGAATAACCTGAAAAAGAGAAGACACCCATGCCTCCCATTACAGAAGCATAAACATGACACAGAGAAAAATTATAATGAGACAAAATAATCCCAGCAGCATGTGACTGTGCTGGATCTCACTGAAAAAAGCTGAACCGACATATCGAACTGTATGTAGAGATGAAGACTGTTTATGTTTGGAAGATGCTAATTTTATGCATTATGTTCAGTCAGGAGGTCAATGTATGCTACAGAAAAGACAGCAGACAATACTGACAGTAGCAACATGACACAGACAAAAACAGCACATGTAGCATATTTTTATTTATGGTGCAATGTTGCAGAGTGCAAAGATGTTGAAAAAAATATGCAAAAAATAAGTAGTTACTATATAGAGAGTATATACATGAGGATTACAGTGCCCTGTAGCGCTCTGTTGTACTGCTTTGATGTTAGTGTCTATATTGGATGATTGGATGCTGCTGAGTAAGGTGAGCAGGGATAATGGAGATGGGATCCTCCTGAAGTCTACTGTCATCTGTACTGTTTTGCACATATTCAGCTCTATTTATTAAATTGTCCTGGATGCATTTATTGATTCAGTTTCTTTTTACACTCGTAAACAATTTCCACCTGCTTACACACGTGATATAAAATACATCGAAGCATTGCTGTTTGCAGTGCTTACCATGCACTGTTTTATCTGAGAGAACAAATGATAAGGGTGTTGTTTCCAGTGTTTCACTGGAAAGTTACATCACACTCTTTTGTTCTTTGGAAGTGTGAAAGTACCGCTCTCCCATAACTTCCTTACACATGGAAATTCACCAGAAATGACTTTAGTTGTTCTGCAGTTACAGGACTTGAATACATCTGAGAGACAGAGTGTGAGAGCATGTAAAGGAGGGTAACAATAATTTACTGCAAGTTTGATTTTGATTGATTATATTCTTGTCCGTGGAATGACAATCCCAGTAAATGTTAATGAGTTCTCTGCAAGTCTTTTAAGATACAGCACAATGTTTTTATTTTTAACTGGCTGTGTTCATCATCTGTGTGGTTTGGTCAAAGAAACTTTGAGAATTTATGTTCATAAAAGTAAGAAGGGTTTCAAGAAATATCTGCATCAGCCTAAAAATGTTTGAAAACACAGCTCACAGGATTAAATATAAGAAGAATATATATGATACCTATTTGGGGGGGGGTGTGAGGGGTGGGGGTGTGGGGTGGGGGGTGAGGGGTCAGGGGGTCAGGGGGTCAGGGGAGGGGGGTTTTGCCTGTGGGCATTGCCCCCCACACCCCCTTTGCCGAGCTTAAAAACTGACATCTTGTGCACGTACGAGCACGCGCGCATGCACTCTCATGTACGCGCTTTCACTCTTCCGAAAAGGGACGCTTCCTGCGGTCCCACTGCGCATGCTCTGTCTCCTCCTAGCAGGGTGTTTTTTTAATTAAAGGTTCATCAACCGCTGTAGGCATTTCGGGCTTTTCACGGTAAATTTACACAAACAGGAATGACTTTGTCTTTTATTCTATAGAAAGACTTTTGTTGTCAGAAAATCAAGCTGAAACGTCAGTGTGTTTTATAAGCAGATTTTCTACAGTTAGTAGCTAGTTAGTTGGCTGTTTCAGACTTTAAGACGCTGTTTATCTCAAGAAATGGTGAATAAGGATGTGGAGAGAGACCAAACTTTTATCCCTTTCATTAAATAACTGCATCCCCCCCAAAAAAAACCTTTCACCTAAGAACAGCGCCGTTAGTTCGCATTCATTTTCAGTTAAAATTTAAAATAATTAAAACAAAAATAGGCGAGGGCTTTCCCAGACATTCTTTAAAACACAGATGTGCAACGCATTATTTAATTAGTGTTTATCAGCCGATGCGTTTTAGTTTTCAGTGTGAATATATACAAACAGGAGTTACTTTTGCAATAGTGTTTTACACACTCTAACCGAAATGGTAGATTTTGTGTGTTTTTTAACAACTGCACTTTGGGGAGGGGATAGTTAAGGCGAATTTGAGGTCTGTGCTTTGGGGTGGGGGAAGAGGCATAAAGGTTTATAACAGCCAGCAAACTCTATCCTTGAGCCTGACACCCGCACGTTAGTTTGTGTATTCGACCGTAAATTTTTAGAGAAAATACGCATTGAATTTTGATGCAATTTTTAAAACATAGATGTGCAATACATTATTTTAATGTCGTTTATCAAACGCTGTGTGCGTTTTGGTTTTCACTGTGAATGATTTACTTTTGTAAATGCAGGATCACATTTTTTTAATGGTGCTTTTGAGACACTGATCTGAAAGATAAATGCTTTCGGTAGAAGCAGCTTTGCTGGATTTGTTTTTTAACTTGGTGAAACATAGTGCGAAACTTGTAATTTAGTATTTTTACAGGTTTTAACTGCGTTGTCTTTCTGGAAAATGTTGGTAAACTTGTGACATGAGAGCATGCACCGTACTCTTCAGACCTGTCAGCTTTGCTCGTTTCATAGATCCTCTGTTGATAAAACTGATAAAACTCTAGATGTAAAATTTTAAGGCTACATATTATTTATCTCGCACTAAGTCTGCTTGGCATATGCTATGTATAAAGGCTCTTTCCAAAAAAGTGTAGAGGCGACTTTAGCGTGATTAATTTATTACAATGTCAGTTTTCCCTCCTTTGTCTAGCTGGTGCAAGTTTTTTGTTTATTTGTGAAACTGAGCGCGGTTGTGGACAATTCCGACTGTGCTGTTTGATTTGTGTTTCGTGCTGGATCACTTTCTTTAATTGTTACTTCTCTGCGAGCAGTGAAGAACCAAACTAGTACTTCAAAGTTTAGAATCAGTTTTGCCCCAGTGGCCAGTGCGAAGTTGTGCTGCAGATCCCAGTATGAAAGCTGAGGGTCCAGCCAGCCGGCAGAAAGGCCAGTTGATGCCTCGATGGGCATTGGAACCGGTTTTGCCCGCACAGAGCGTTTCTGACATGCTGGCGTTGCTTATGCATAAGAGAAAAGCAACAATACAGCGTGTTCTCTGCTCCAGGACATCCTTTCACACGGTATGTATGTATGTCTGTCTGTCAGCGCTAATTATTCAAACCCTGTTTAAAAGGCGACTCATTTGTTGTCCAAAAACATTTCCTCTAAATTTGCAAAGTTACTGATTTAAAAATATATATTTTCGATTTTAGCTGGATGTCACACTCTAGACTCTTGAGCATATTTATATAGCAAAATTCACAATGGTATAACCATGTTAAATAAAAGATGCCCAAGTGTCCACCAATGCACTCTAATGCATGCCATTAATTACCTCTATAGCTGAAAAGAGTCTGTATCCATAATTTGTGGATCTGCTGATTTGTTTTTAATGTGGCACTTTTTTTTCCACGAAATGCAGATGATGAAATCCTCTTTATTTGAGAAAGTGTCCCTAAGCTATTGTTGTTCATACTTACTGAGTTCCCTAACCACTTCTTTGCTATGTCAGCAAACTTTCTGAACAGGAAAGGTATCGTAGATTTAAAGACACATCTTCATTGAAGCAAAGGCAAAAAATTGGAATGAATTTTATGTTCATATTAAAGAGTGAAAATCCAAAATCTGCTGCAATCTTTTGTATTAATGATCTCTCTCTCTCTCTCTCTCTCTCCCTGTGTGTGTGTGTGTGTGAGTGAGTGAGTGGGTGTGTATAATGCTGCGTGTGTGTGTGTGTGTGTGTACAGGAGAAAGGTGATGCCAGGAGCTTTTTTAATGCATTTCGAATCAACTTTTTTTTTTTTGTTTTACAAGAAGTGTATTTCATACATTGGAACAAATGTAATCTTTTCTATACTTTATAACTATGAAACTCTAAAGATTTTAAGTTCATGCACATTGTGAAACAAGAATCTAAATCTTTCTGTCACAATGATTTCTATAAACGCATGATGTTTATGGGGATAATGTGAAAAATCTTTTGTGGGCTCTAATAATGATCAGTGGTGATTGAAGAGGAAGCTTGAACCCTGGCTCTGGAGATTTTCATGACAAGTGACAGTGCAGACATTTGTTAATCAGAGAACATGTTTTATCATCATAACGACTGTGAATTTAAGCGTCGTTAAAGTGTCACTTCAGCAATGCTGCCAGGAGAAAGAAGTGTTGACTGATGTTTTTTTAATAGAAGACTTAAAACACTAAACTCTAATTTCTGGGGTTTATTTTAAGTTTACAGAATATAACGTCTGGTATGACAATGAGTTTTACTCCTCACTGTCTGTGTTATGTGTATCCATTTATCATGTATGCTACTTTGCTCTGTGGACTAAAATGTTTCATTGTATTCACGAAATAAACCAGAATTTCAATGTCCGAATCTTTTTACTGTTTTTCTGCTTTTGTTCCCTCCAAGTTTGACGAAACCCACAGCTCACTAACAATGTGGAGCAGTCTCAGTGTATTTAGCTGCTTTTTCCCTAAACACAATCAGTTGACTGGGAGAAATGCCTGTAGTCCTCACTTTGGTCATTGTGAATGTTGAAGGAGATTTGTTTCATAGACACCTTATGCTAGTGTTTCCTACACTTAATCCAACACTACTATGTTCTATTTAAACCCAGATTCCTTTTATAGTTTGCAGTGAAATTTGTTAAACCGTTGCTTAATGGGACAGCAGTACAAGTCACTCTTTCCTAACACATTGTAGATAAGTTTATCGCTGGACAACACAGCTAGCAGTCTCACACACTCTTTAGGTTTTTGAAGTTTTGTGTGTAATGGTTTAGTCTATCACACCTTACCCTTTTCTCCCAGTATCACAACAGTATGACTCCCAAAGTACAGAGCAGTAAACAAGCAAGGACTCTGAAGTCAGAACAGAAAGATACAGTTGGAAGATGAATGATTGTGTTTTTATGATGCGTAGTAAACTACCCCGTCTTCTTTTTCTCTGTGTTGTTGTTCTTGTGTGTGTGTATGCTTTTAAAAGTCAAAGTATACATTAGCCACACTTACAAAAAACATTTTGAATTTCATTTAGAACTGAGATTCTACGTTGTAAGCAGAAATCTTATGCTCAGCCAGAAGCGTGTTTCCCCACTTTCACAATGCTGAGGTGTCAAATCCACAACCCCCAACAGATGGTTTGTCACACACTGGGTTCAAACACTCAAAAAGCAACACAACAGCAGGTTCATGAAGGACAAGCCCCCCTTTATTTGCACAGCCTCACACACTATAGATTTTTAAAGTTGTGGTGTACAATGGTATAGCCACAGATGTGACTTCTACTTTTGATAAAGATCACTCCACATGCATATTTCTTAAGAAATGAAGCGTCTTTATTAAGCTCTTATTTATACATGTCTACACAATAATAGACACCGTGTGCTCTGTGACATTATAGTCTTCTACTTCTGCGTCCATTGGTTTGCATTTTCAACTCCCAACCTTTCAGGTTGTTATGAACGGCTTATATTTCTAACATTTTGTGATGTAAAAGTGAATCATGCAGCTTTTTTATTTTCTGTCTGATGGAAGGACTTAAGACACGAGTTATTTAAACAATTCTAAATGACAGTGTGACGGCCATAGTACTTTATGCGGGTGAAATATGTTAAGGATAATGTTTCTCAATGTAACATGGCAAAGAACTTTTGGTTAGGATACAACATTTTGTAAACAGTTACCTCAGAAGCTGTACTGTCAGATCTATGCATGTAAGGTTAAACTTTCCACAGTACTTCCACTTAAGTAAGTAACCAAACACATAAAGTCACCCTCACCAATAATCAACTGTTCCTTGAAAAAGGTAGCACAAACAGACAACTGACTCAGCAATGATAAGTAGAGCTACCCTAGGCCGATACTCAAGCAGAAGAAAATTAAAAGTTGTTTTGGCTCGAAAGATTGAAGAAAAATATGTTTAATAATTCAACAAGACCCTGCACCTTCAACACATGTGCATTCAAATTTTGGAACAGGCTCAACATTGCTGTTGTTCAATAGTTTTTATCCACTTTCAAAAGTCATTTTATGGTTTTAATATTTCCAGCTGATAAGGAGACTTACAGCATTTCAAATGCCCGTCCAAATGCTTTAAACATCCGCATTGTCTGTAACAACAGCATCAAACTGCAGAGCATTGTTTTTACTCAAATTCAGCATTTTCTGATGAAAATTTAGCTGCTTTTTTTTTTCACTGTAACACCCCCTCAGTGCCATTTTTTTAGGATGATATTCTTGGAGATTCATTTTTTATATATATACACTTATGCTTTGGGAGTGAGGGTATCTAATACGCACGTTGTCACTGTGTTTTGTACTACCAACTGTGAGGGCTCTGCTTTTACTTTGAGAAGTCTGGTTTTAGTCTCGTGAGTGTGTGTGTTTTTCAAAGGAGATCTTCATCAGTTTCATTTTGTTACCACAAACTTTGTGTAAAGTTCACAACAGAGGTAAAGAGATTTAAACACACCAGTTTAAGGAGGCATGCAGGGTTTTGGACCAGTTGCACAGGAGAGGTGAAGAAGAGAGTGTCAGCGGAGATGTGCAACAGAAGCAGAGGGAACATTTTACAAGATGATAAATGGCAGATTTAGATGATTACGGATTATGTTGACAAGATTAAAAGACACGTCCGTCAGAGTTCAGCAACATTTCAGTTTGATTAAATTAAAGTTGTTGTTTTTTTTTTTGTTTTGTTTTTTTAACTACACAGGGTTTATTTTCTCCTTTGATAGTAATCATATTGAACATGTCAGTGATGGAAACAAAAATATAAAGAAATGCTAAACGTGTGTCTAATTAAACTGTTCCTGTGAACCATAAATCATCCTTTAGTATGTTCGGTGTTACAAACTTGAAAAAGCACAGAAAAGATCATCGGACATTAATCTAATCAGTTTTCAGCCTTCATTCATATTGAAATGTTGAAATCTTTCCTGCTAGACCGAAGTGTAGCGTTTGATACCGTTGGCCATTACATTTTATTACATCTATTATTAAATGGAGAGTCCTCTTCACACACTGAAGTCAATTATGAAGCTCCACGGCTTCTGTGCAAAGACTAGTTCTGTTTACATTATACTTGCTTTAGAAGGCATAGCATATATTTTTACTGCTATGTAGATGATACCCGCTTTTATTGGTTAAACTGCTGGTATGTCTTAGATACATAATGAGCTTTAATTTTCTGCTTCTAAATTCAGATAAAACTGAGGTTATTGTAATATGGCATAAAAATCTTAGAAACACTGTGGCTAACAAGATCCTTTCTCTGGGTGGGATCGTCTGTTGTAGGGATTAGACACATTATAAGTAAAATTGAGGCACACAATCCCGTCGCACAACATCAACATTTATTTATATACAAAAATAAAAATGCTTTTTTTACATAAAAGAATTGTAACTTTACAATTCATCACCGATTACGTGGGTACATAGTCCTCATCCTTAACCCATAGTGGTTCGGGTAATTCCTCAGGGCCTAGGAAGGGCGGCCATGCCCAGTCTATCTCATCAATGTCGGGAGAGTCGCCGAAATACAAAAAATCTTCCTCGTCGTCGGTGTCCATAGTCCACACTTGTGGCGGTGAAGGGGGTGGGCTCAACTCTGATACTGGTGAATACGGTGCGTCTTCACTCCAATCTTCAAATGTAGGGTTTGTGGATGGATCTTCAGAGACTAAAGATTGCCCAGCGTCCCTGATAGTACCAAGTACCAAGTATGTACCAAGTTCTGCCACTTTGATGGTTGATTGAGCAGAAGGGCTGCAAGGTGTCATTTTTTCATGGAGATATTCAACCCCAACAGATAAGAAAGGACATTACTGTTCTTTTCTAAAGTTGACGGCCAGCTCTCCGGTTTTAAAAATCGCTGCCACTCCTACCTGCCCCTCTAAGAACATCCCACTTCCAGACCACGCCCGCCTTATTTTACTCTAAAAAGAAGACCGCTTTCTCATTCTTTCAAAAACCTAGCTCAAAAACAGAAAGAAAGATGGACTCTGCACCCCTGCGTCGCGCTGAGGAGGACAGTTCCTTGGCCAGTTCCTCGGTTGAGGGCACAATAGTACCCGACACGCCCGGTTACTATCGCCCCTTGGAGAAACTGCAGCAAGCCGACGAGCTTGATGGTTGGGCACCTTCTTTATTCATAGATACCGTGAAAACCGCGGTGTATCATCTAGTCAACCTTGTAATCAACAAGTACCGCACCGAAGAATGCAACGGCTGTAAGTTCGATCAACCCAGCCAGAGACAGCACGAGTGTCTGCAAGTGTTGGAGGATGACTTTTACGCTGAAAATTATTACAGCATCAGAAAAAGACTCCTGACCCCTCGTTTCATTCCTTCCATTCAACGCCTGCTGATTGCCCGGAACATCAAAACGGACGACCTCAAAGTCGGCACAGTGGCGGAGACTCTCTTGCATGAGCTCAAATCAGTGAGGAAAGTCTTTGACGCCATTACCGAGGCCTACGACAATCTAGTGGGGGAGGATGTGGTGAAAATCGGACAGCTGTGGATGGTCACAGAATGTTACAAAGGAGGCCGCTAATGCTTTCTCTGAAAGACTGATTCTTTCCAAAAAACACGTATGGTACCGTATCTTTAAACAGTTACCCTTTTTTTCTTTCTTAAAACATGTAATCTGCATTTTGCCACATCTTTTAAAAGCATGTACGCTTTTTCAAGCATGTATCTTACATTTTAGCACATTCAAAAACAAACAAACAAACAAAAAAAAAAACATGTATCCTGTTTTCAACCATGTATCCTGATATGGCCCTGAGGAATTACCCGAACCACTATGGGTTAAGGATGAGGACTATGTACCCACGTAATCGGTGATGAATTGTAAAGTTACAATTCTTTTATGTAAAAAAAGCATTTTTATTTTTGTATATAAATAAATGTTGATGTTGTGCGACGGGATTGTGTGCCTCAATTTTACTTATAATGTGTCTAATCCCTACAACAGACGATCCCACCCAGAGAAAGGATCTTGTTAGCCACAGTGTTTCTAAGATTTTTATGCCATATTACAATAACCTCAGTTTTATCTGAATTTAGAAGCAGAAAATTAAAGCTCATTATGTATCTAAGACATACCAGCAGTTTAACCAATAAAAGCGGGTATCATCTACATAGCAGTAAAAATATATGCTATGCCTTCTAAAGCAAGTATAATGTAAACAGAACTAGTCTTTGCACAGAAGCCGTGGAGCTTCATAATTGACTTCAGTGTGTGAAGAGGACTCTCCATTTAATAATAGATGTAATAAAATGTAATGGCCAACGGTATCAAACGCTACACTTCGGTCTAGCAGGAAAGATTTCAACATTTCAATATGAATGAAGGCTGAAAACTGATTAGATTAATGTCCGATGATCTTTTCTGTGCTTTTTCAAGTTTGTAACACCGAACATACTAAAGGATGATTTATGGTTCACAGGAACAGTTTAATTAGACACACGTTTAGCATTTCTTTATATTTTTGTTTCCATCACTGACATGTTCAATATGATTACTATCAAAGGAGAAAATAAACCCTGTGTAGTTAAAAAAACAAAACAAAAAAAAAAACAACAACTTTAATTTAATCAAACTGAAATGTTGCTGAACTCTGACGGACGTGTCTTTTAATCTTGTCAACATAATCCGTAATCATCTAAATCTGCCATTTATCATCTTGTAAAATGTTCCCTCTGCTTCTGTTGCACATCTCCGCTGACACTCTCTTCTTCACCTCTCCTGTGCAACTGGTCCAAAACCCTGCATGCCTCCTTAAACTGGTGTGTTTAAATCTCTTTACCTCTGTTGTGAACTTTACACAAAGTTTGTGGTAACAAAATGAAACTGATGAAGATCTCCTTTGAAAAACACACACACTCACGAGACTAAAACCAGACTTCTCAAAGTAAAAGCAGAGCCCTCACAGTTGGTAGTACAAAACACAGTGACAACGTGCGTATTAGATACCCTCACTCCCAAAGCATAAGTGTATATATATAAAAAATGAATCTCCAAGAATATCATCCTAAAAAAATGGCACTGAGGGGGTGTTACAGTGAAAAAAAAAAGCAGCTAAATTTTCATCAGAAAATGCTGAATTTGAGTAAAAACAATGCTCTGCAGTTTGATGCTGTTGTTACAGACAATGCGGATGTTTAAAGCATTTGGACGGGCATTTGAAATGCTGTAAGTCTCCTTATCAGCTGGAAATATTAAAACCATAAAATGACTTTTGAAAGTGGATAAAAACTATTGAACAACAGCAATGTTGAGCCTGTTCCAAAATTTGAATGCACATGTGTTGAAGGTGCAGGGTCTTGTTGAATTATTAAACATATTTTTCTTCAATCTTTCGAGCCAAAACAACTTTTAATTTTCTTCTGCTTGAGTATCGGCCTAGGGTAGCTCTACTTATCATTGCTGAGTCAGTTGTCTGTTTGTGCTACCTTTTTCAAGGAACAGTTGATTATTGGTGAGGGTGACTTTATGTGTTTGGTTACTTACTTAAGTGGAAGTACTGTGGAAAGTTTAACCTTACATGCATAGATCTGACAGTACAGCTTCTGAGGTAACTGTTTACAAAATGTTGTATCCTAACCAAAAGTTCTTTGCCATGTTACATTGAGAAACATTATCCTTAACATATTTCACCCGCATAAAGTACTATGGCCGTCACACTGTCATTTAGAATTGTTTAAATAACTCGTGTCTTAAGTCCTTCCATCAGACAGAAAATAAAAAAGCTGCATGATTCACTTTTACATCACAAAATGTTAGAAATATAAGCCGTTCATAACAACCTGAAAGGTTGGGAGTTGAAAATGCAAACCAATGGACGCAGAAGTAGAAGACTATAATGTCACAGAGCACACGGTGTCTATTATTGTGTAGACATGTATAAATAAGAGCTTAATAAAGACGCTTCATTTCTTAAGAAATATGCATGTGGAGTGATCTTTATCAAAAGTAGAAGTCACATCTGTGGCTATACCATTGTACACCACAACTTTAAAAATCTATAGTGTGTGAGGCTGTGCAAATAAAGGGGGGCTTGTCCTTCATGAACCTGCTGTTGTGTTGCTTTTTGAGTGTTTGAACCCAGTGTGTGACAAACCATCTGTTGGGGGTTGTGGATTTGACACCTCAGCATTGTGAAAGTGGGGAAACACGCTTCTGGCTGAGCATAAGATTTCTGCTTACAACGTAGAATCTCAGTTCTAAATGAAATTCAAAATGTTTTTTGTAAGTGTGGCTAATGTATACTTTGACTTTTAAAAGCATACACACACACAAGAACAACAACACAGAGAAAAAGAAGACGGGGTAGTTTACTACGCATCATAAAAACACAATCATTCATCTTCCAACTGTATCTTTCTGTTCTGACTTCAGAGTCCTTGCTTGTTTACTGCTCTGTACTTTGGGAGTCATACTGTTGTGATACTGGGAGAAAAGGGTAAGGTGTGATAGACTAAACCATTACACACAAAACTTCAAAAACCTAAAGAGTGTGTGAGACTGCTAGCTGTGTTGTCCAGCGATAAACTTATCTACAATGTGTTAGGAAAGAGTGACTTGTACTGCTGTCCCATTAAGCAACGGTTTAACAAATTTCACTGCAAACTATAAAAGGAATCTGGGTTTAAATAGAACATAGTAGTGTTGGATTAAGTGTAGGAAACACTAGCATAAGGTGTCTATGAAACAAATCTCCTTCAACATTCACAATGACCAAAGTGAGGACTACAGGCATTTCTCCCAGTCAACTGATTGTGTTTAGGGAAAAAGCAGCTAAATACACTGAGACTGCTCCACATTGTTAGTGAGCTGTGGGTTTCGTCAAACTTGGAGGGAACAAAAGCAGAAAAACAGTAAAAAGATTCGGACATTGAAATTCTGGTTTATTTCGTGAATACAATGAAACATTTTAGTCCACAGAGCAAAGTAGCATACATGATAAATGGATACACATAACACAGACAGTGAGGAGTAAAACTCATTGTCATACCAGACGTTATATTCTGTAAACTTAAAATAAACCCCAGAAATTAGAGTTTAGTGTTTTAAGTCTTCTATTAAAAAAACATCAGTCAACACTTCTTTCTCCTGGCAGCATTGCTGAAGTGACACTTTAACGACGCTTAAATTCACAGTCGTTATGATGATAAAACATGTTCTCTGATTAACAAATGTCTGCACTGTCACTTGTCATGAAAATCTCCAGAGCCAGGGTTCAAGCTTCCTCTTCAATCACCACTGATCATTATTAGAGCCCACAAAAGATTTTTCACATTATCCCCATAAACATCATGCGTTTATAGAAATCATTGTGACAGAAAGATTTAGATTCTTGTTTCACAATGTGCATGAACTTAAAATCTTTAGAGTTTCATAGTTATAAAGTATAGAAAAGATTACATTTGTTCCAATGTATGAAATACACTTCTTGTAAAACAAAAAAAAAAAAGTTGA
The DNA here is from genome assembly GCF_036321145.2 of Pelmatolapia mariae. NCBI lineage: Eukaryota > Metazoa > Chordata > Actinopteri > Cichliformes > Cichlidae > Pelmatolapia > Pelmatolapia mariae. Next base: position 19,397,844 of record NC_086235.1, on the reverse strand, counting down.
TTCGAAATGCATTAAAAAAGCTCCTGGCATCACCTTTCTCCTGTACACACACACACACACACACGCAGCATTATACACACCCACTCACTCACTCACACACACACACACACAGGGAGAGAGAGAGAGAGAGAGAGAGATCATTAATACAAAAGATTGCAGCAGATTTTGGATTTTCACTCTTTAATATGAACATAAAATTCATTCCAATTTTTTGCCTTTGCTTCAATGAAGATGTGTCTTTAAATCTACGATACCTTTCCTGTTCAGAAAGTTTGCTGACATAGCAAAGAAGTGGTTAGGGAACTCAGTAAGTATGAACAACAATAGCTTAGGGACACTTTCTCAAATAAAGAGGATTTCATCATCTGCATTTCGTGGAAAAAAAAGTGCCACATTAAAAACAAATCAGCAGATCCACAAATTATGGATACAGACTCTTTTCAGCTATAGAGGTAATTAATGGCATGCATTAGAGTGCATTGGTGGACACTTGGGCATCTTTTATTTAACATGGTTATACCATTGTGAATTTTGCTATATAAATATGCTCAAGAGTCTAGAGTGTGACATCCAGCTAAAATCGAAAATATATATTTTTAAATCAGTAACTTTGCAAATTTAGAGGAAATGTTTTTGGACAACAAATGAGTCGCCTTTTAAACAGGGTTTGAATAATTAGCGCTGACAGACAGACATACATACATACCGTGTGAAAGGATGTCCTGGAGCAGAGAACACGCTGTATTGTTGCTTTTCTCTTATGCATAAGCAACGCCAGCATGTCAGAAACGCTCTGTGCGGGCAAAACCGGTTCCAATGCCCATCGAGGCATCAACTGGCCTTTCTGCCGGCTGGCTGGACCCTCAGCTTTCATACTGGGATCTGCAGCACAACTTCGCACTGGCCACTGGGGCAAAACTGATTCTAAACTTTGAAGTACTAGTTTGGTTCTTCACTGCTCGCAGAGAAGTAACAATTAAAGAAAGTGATCCAGCACGAAACACAAATCAAACAGCACAGTCGGAATTGTCCACAACCGCGCTCAGTTTCACAAATAAACAAAAAACTTGCACCAGCTAGACAAAGGAGGGAAAACTGACATTGTAATAAATTAATCACGCTAAAGTCGCCTCTACACTTTTTTGGAAAGAGCCTTTATACATAGCATATGCCAAGCAGACTTAGTGCGAGATAAATAATATGTAGCCTTAAAATTTTACATCTAGAGTTTTATCAGTTTTATCAACAGAGGATCTATGAAACGAGCAAAGCTGACAGGTCTGAAGAGTACGGTGCATGCTCTCATGTCACAAGTTTACCAACATTTTCCAGAAAGACAACGCAGTTAAAACCTGTAAAAATACTAAATTACAAGTTTCGCACTATGTTTCACCAAGTTAAAAAACAAATCCAGCAAAGCTGCTTCTACCGAAAGCATTTATCTTTCAGATCAGTGTCTCAAAAGCACCATTAAAAAAATGTGATCCTGCATTTACAAAAGTAAATCATTCACAGTGAAAACCAAAACGCACACAGCGTTTGATAAACGACATTAAAATAATGTATTGCACATCTATGTTTTAAAAATTGCATCAAAATTCAATGCGTATTTTCTCTAAAAATTTACGGTCGAATACACAAACTAACGTGCGGGTGTCAGGCTCAAGGATAGAGTTTGCTGGCTGTTATAAACCTTTATGCCTCTTCCCCCACCCCAAAGCACAGACCTCAAATTCGCCTTAACTATCCCCTCCCCAAAGTGCAGTTGTTAAAAAACACACAAAATCTACCATTTCGGTTAGAGTGTGTAAAACACTATTGCAAAAGTAACTCCTGTTTGTATATATTCACACTGAAAACTAAAACGCATCGGCTGATAAACACTAATTAAATAATGCGTTGCACATCTGTGTTTTAAAGAATGTCTGGGAAAGCCCTCGCCTATTTTTGTTTTAATTATTTTAAATTTTAACTGAAAATGAATGCGAACTAACGGCGCTGTTCTTAGGTGAAAGGTTTTTTTTGGGGGGGATGCAGTTATTTAATGAAAGGGATAAAAGTTTGGTCTCTCTCCACATCCTTATTCACCATTTCTTGAGATAAACAGCGTCTTAAAGTCTGAAACAGCCAACTAACTAGCTACTAACTGTAGAAAATCTGCTTATAAAACACACTGACGTTTCAGCTTGATTTTCTGACAACAAAAGTCTTTCTATAGAATAAAAGACAAAGTCATTCCTGTTTGTGTAAATTTACCGTGAAAAGCCCGAAATGCCTACAGCGGTTGATGAACCTTTAATTAAAAAAACACCCTGCTAGGAGGAGACAGAGCATGCGCAGTGGGACCGCAGGAAGCGTCCCTTTTCGGAAGAGTGAAAGCGCGTACATGAGAGTGCATGCGCGCGTGCTCGTACGTGCACAAGATGTCAGTTTTTAAGCTCGGCAAAGGGGGTGTGGGGGGCAATGCCCACAGGCAAAACCCCCCTCCCCTGACCCCCTGACCCCCTGACCCCTCACCCCCCACCCCACACCCCCACCCCTCACACCCCCCCCCCCCCCCCCCCCCCAAATAGGTATCATATATATTCTTCTAATATATTTGCTTGCTTTATTTCTAATGGTGAAATTTTTAGAAAAAAAAATCTACTCAAGTGTTTTAAGAGGAGGAAGACTCAGCTTTTATTAAACCAACAATAATTAATACTATTAATACCCGTTTGTGATCAGGTGGGGCCCTCCAGTGGAAATGAAACAAACTGCAAGTACTGGACTGCTGGAACTTGTGTGATCACTCTGCTGACAGGAGGCTGCGACAGACCGCTGCAGTGCTTCTGTTTATTCAGTCGGGAAACATTATAGTAATAGAACATGTCAGCCATGACATCAGGATCAGTCACACTTCCACTGTGAAATACAAGTTTTAGTCCTTTCCTTATTGAGAGAATGAAAGTAAAAAAGTAAAATACTAACGTATGTAGTGAATACAGCTCCTGTTGTTAAGCAAGTACAACAGATCACGTTTAACAAAGACAGCTTAGTTTGGAGGATTGGCGATTTCTTATAAGGTACACTTGAGGCTGATGGAAGTGTCGTTCTTTTTGCTGGTGCTTGGTACCAAATCAAATTTTTGGACAGACAGATTTTTGACCTCTTAAGGAAAACTTAAGGAATGATCAAAGCTTGTAGATCTCATCCTGAGGGATGGACTGATGAAGACTGTCCAAAATGACACAGTAATCCATCAACCCAGCAGTTGTTGAACCAATTCCTGATGAAGACAGTGCATAGTAAACATTTGAATTCAATACATGTAAAAAGGACGTCTAAGGTCTTACAAATGATTTCAAACTCAGACAACCATTTGACTCCATTTTAAAAAAAACCTCTTTTTTGTACAATAATTTTGTCTTGGAAGAAGCACACGGGCGACTGTTTTACATTGATGGTAAATTAATACAGTAATGACATCGGAATATATTTGTGTGTCGGGGAAGAGGTCAGAGATGTCTGGGTGGTGAACAGCCTGCAGCGAGGACTCAGCAGCAGTTCACAGTTTCAGCTCCAGCCTGGATTTAAACATCGAGTGAAAGAGCTCCTTTCATGAAGCAGGACTTCATTTCACCTTCGGAGGCGTGTAGTGGATTCTGCACCTTTCGTTGAAAACCTGAACCGAGGAAACGTCAGTAAGTAACACACGATAACGACGGCTCATTATGTGTGACTATAGGACGAGTCAGTGATGAGAACAGCGAGCAAACTGTACCTTCAGACTTCTGTCATTTACAACTTCTTCAACGTTCAGCTCTGACTGCATCAACTTTAACTGGGGACAGAAAAAAAGTACTTTCATTATTATTTTTGCTCTAATAAGACAGCAGACTCAGTTCTGTCACATATTTAAAGGCTTTCCCTTCTTAACAGGATCTGTTTATCCAATTTTTAAAAAAAGAATAAAAAGAGTGATTACATTTCCTTAGTGGTTACTTGATGCATTTAGCCCTGTAGGTTCAGTCAGTTACCGCAGGTTTGCTCTGTATTTTTAAGTTTACTGGGTGTTGATACTGGAGTGTAAAATTAACACAGATGGAAAATGGACAAGAAAAGATCAAAGTCATCAGGTGCTCAATTTAGAAAAAAGAGAAAAGAATATGAGGAGAAACGAGCAAAAGATAAAGGTAAGCAGATGTGTCATTGAATAATGGCAGGTATTGTGCATGACATGTATCCTCAAACAAGATAACATTCATTAGTTGTGATAGGGAAAACAGTAGTCACTGATATTTTTAATCTTCAGCATAATATAATAAACCAAATTTCCCCTTGTGGGACAATTAAAGGACTATTCTATTCTATTCTTTTCTATTCTAATATTAATTGGCCATTAATTGAAAAATGTGTATTGTTGATTTGACTCCCATTCTCAATGTCTGACAAATCTAGCTGACTTAGCAAAAAATGAAATTCCTTAGACTATTAGGCTACATTATTTAGGAAAGTTATCTTACTGTAATTACAGAGTAATGCATTACGTCCAAACACTGATGCTGTGATAGCATAGTCAATAAAATGCTTGTTATACATATAATTCTGAATATTTGATAAATTGGGCAAAATTATATATTTGTTTTAATTATGAAAATGATGCATGTATGTTTCTGAGTTTTATACTGGGTTTCTATTCAGGGGCACAAAATATTTTGGAGCACCCTCTACCACTGGCACTGCCCAAGATGAGGAGCCGTCCACCTCCTCAGCCACATATGTGTTTCTACAAATGTCTGATCCCGAGCATGAAGACCCAATGGCGGCCATTTCAGTGTGTGTTGCATATTATTTTGCAAATGCTTTGCTGCCACTATGAATCCTGTGTATTCCAAATAACTTGTGTACACTAATGCAAATGTATGTTCATAGAAATGTCAAAGAAGTTGCAGCCACCAGTATTTTAAGAAATATTCTAAGTTAACATTAATTTAACAGACTGACAGACTGGAAGCATGCCAGTTCTCTTCTCACCTCACATGACAATAGTCCTGAACACCATAACTCCATGAAAGCATGGAAAGAACTGGTAGTGAGGATTAAAAAAGGTGAAACAAATGACAAACAACAGAAGACACTTCTGCAGGCTGAGAAAAAAGGATGGAGAGCGGCGCTGACTTGTGTCACTGCTAGTATTCAGTCTCTCGCAATCAGAAATTTACCATGAAGGTGACACACAGAAACATTGTTCTCTGCATCAAACGGCAATTCGATCGATGGGTTTCCATTGTGTGCAGCGTCATTAGTTTGAATGTGTTTGATCTGCAGTGGATGGATCTCTCTGATCTATGCACTGCAAATGGAAGGTGTCGTTTGTATTTTATATTATATAACCGGTATGGTGTTTGCTGTCTTCCAGGAATTATAAATCTTCCCTTCTTAATTTTTGTTTGAAGTTTCCATCTTGGTCGTGAAATAAAGTTTCTGGTTTTACCTTTTCTGAATGTGTCTTCTTTTCAGTTCTCTGACATATCACAACTTTGATTATTACAATATCTAGATGGTATGAACAACCTTCACATAAAATTATTTGGTAATCAACCCATGCAGGAAGAGCTGTAGTAGAGAAAAAAATGACTGTATGTTTTTATATTCTTTGCTCTTCCCTTGGGTCTTCTTGTTTTTGACAAGTTTGTCTGCCCTGCTCTTGGTTTATGTTGCTCATTATTTAAATGAACTGGCTGCATCTTTGCTTTGCTAGTAGATCACAAAGAATTTTTCCACTCTCAGTGGCACATCATTGTTATCACTACTAATTTATCGAGCTTAGTAAATCTTGCTCTGTCTGTGAATTTGAATTTTTTTGCCTGCAAATATTTGTATTTCACAATTATAATTTAGGTGACATTCAAAAGTGTAAGCTGGAGCTGGGGAGTAAGTCACCAACAATTAGTAACATAATAATGTGAGGGCAGTGCTTGGATTCATAGCTCCACCCTTTATGTATTGGAGACACCTTCTGCTAAATTTCAGTATAAATATGTGTGATAACCAACTGGATTCATAAAAGCAGATATCTTATGTCTCTGTTTCTTTCAGAATGACTGCACGTCCTGCTACTCCAAGAATTCAGAGGATCTGTGATCAGGTGAGCTTTATTCTACCTTCATTCTTCATAATCTCCACAACCAAAAGCTCTGATTTGTACTCCACTCTGGATTTACATCATATTCTAATTTGTTCTTAGTGGAGGCAAAGACCATGAAGATATACAGTGAATTCCTTGCTCTTAATTACTTTGTTGGGAATGAGAATGAAATGGAATCCTATCGAATCAAGGTAAGTACTTCTGTCATATTCATTCTAATAAATTTCGCTGGAATTGGAAGACAAGAAAGAAAACTTTAGATGTGCTGTTAAAAGTGTTAATGAAGATATTTAGTGTCAAACACACAACATGTTTTTTGTCTCTTTTGCCTGCAGGTTGATGTGGGAGGATCCAAGTGCATTGTGGTGGATGTCAGTCAATACACTTCACTTAACGCAAAAACGATTCATGTGATTGATGTAAATGAAAACCACAGCATTGATGAGGCCATCAAACCTTTCTAATTTGATCTCATGGCCTGTTTCAGCTGATGATTGCCTCCAAACTACTGTTGTTATAGCAAAATAAGCATTAAAATTTTGTGTTATAGGCAGCGAATCATTTTTAAATCTAAAAACTGAAACATGTTGTACATTGAACATTTTTAAAGGAATAATAAAGAAAATATGACTTTTTTGTGAGTGTTGATTTTGTGACAGTTGTGAAACTGTATTTGACTCATAAGCAGTCAGGGACAGTAAAAAAGTGAGAGTGAGAGTTTTTATTGGTGCACACAAACACATAAGGGCCAAATTATCTTTAATTCTGTGTGAAAAGTAAAGAAAATCTGTAAATGTGTGAACTTTTCACCAAAAATCTGGATTAACTGATAGAATAGAATAGAATAGAATAGAATAATCCTTTAATTGTCCCACAAGGGGAAATTTGGTTGTATCAGCAGCAAAAACACACATATACAAACAGAGCAGGACACAGAACTGAAGCACAATTTTTACATATTTACATCATGGACAATAGTTACCAGAGCAGAGTACTGTACAGTTGTTTAAATTAGCGTACACATAGATAGACAGTAAATAAAAACAAGATTACTCATTAAAGAAGCACAAACACAACAGAGAGAAGAAGCTGTAATGATGCTAAAACTCAAATATAAATCAAGAACCAGTGAGTTTTTACATTACACACAATTATTTGATTCACTTCATTTGTCATCAACAAAAGTCTTAATGTTTGAGTGACCCAGTTAACAAAGGTGAGTAGGGTGTTTGATGGTAAATACAATTTAAACAATTTACATTAAGTACAAAGCAACAAAAGAAAAACATTGAGTCTGTTGTGTGTAGTGGAAAATTTGTCTTCATCGCATTTAACCTCTCTGTACTATTGGTATGTGATTGTCACATTGTCGCACGAAGAGTGTGTGTCTGAAGATGGGTGCTCTCTGTGTCTTCGTTACAGGTGCCTACATGACCAATAGAAGAAAACTTCCTACAGGTGAATGAACAAAGACTGTATCGACACATGAGTATAAAGAAAGGATCATTGATAATTATCCCCTATGTGAAGGTGTCCCAAAAATATGTTTGTTTCAGTGTTCAGTTCATTTGTTCAAAACATTGTGCATGTCTGAGCACAGCCTGGCAGACCTGTGGTGAAAGTTGGTTTAGTGACACTCCTCAATGAATTTTCTTTCAGGAAAAAGAAAAACAAACATTGACTTCCCAGGAATTACATGTTTCCATTTCAGATGTCTCAGATTTAAAGATTATAGTATTGTCAATCAATCATTTAATCAGAACTTCAGAGCTTTCACAGACGTATCAACTGGTAAACAAGCCCTGTAAAATTGCTTCATATCCTAAGGAGCTCTTGGGGAGATGTTTGCATTATTATTAGCAGTGTTGGGTAAGTTACTTTGAAAAAGTAATTCAATTATAGTTACTAGTTACTTCTTCAAAAAAGTAACTGAGTTAGTAACTGAGTTACAATATTCTAAAAGTAATTAATTACTTGGAAAAGTAACTATTGCGTTACTTAAAAACAAAAAACAAAGAATGTTTAACCCTCTGGGGTCCAGGGTATAATTGGCCATTTTTTTTACTGCTCTTGATTTTCCCTCCACATTTTTCCTTTAAAAACTATTTACTTTGTCTTGTTTGGTATCATTCTTTTTAGCACAACCTCGCATGCCTGAATTTACAGTTATGTTCTCATTTTGTCATACTGTATAACCAGAATTGATCTAAAATCAACACAATTTATAAACTGGTATATATCACCTTGTTGCTTTGTCTTTAAGTGGTCATGTGATTGGCTTACCACGACTACTTTATTCTTCCTCAGTCAGACAGCAGCACTCCTGCGATTGTTTTGCCCCCTTAGCTCCAGGTGTTCTGCTACACAGTGATCGTGATTACCGTCCGCGGGAGCGCGCAGCTGCTTAAAACTGTAGCATCCAGATTACTTACAGCTACTTCCGTGCAACTGATATAAGATGCGGTAAGCTGAACACAGCTTCAACCGTCTGTTTGTTGAAAAATAGTAACGGACCGCGTTTCCTTGTTAGTAACTGTAACGGCGTTGTAACGATAGGAATAGTAATTAGTTAGATTACTCGTTACTGAAAAAAGTAACGCCGTTAGTAACGCCGTTACTTGTAACGCCGTTATTCCCATCACTGATTATTAGACGCAAAATCTGTTTTTTAGCAAGTCAACAAATGTACATGTAAAACCTTTGTCTGCCTCTGTCTAATGGCTAGGACATATTAAACCAATAACAACGGCTGATCTGGCTGATTACTTCAAATGAGTAATAAGATTTAGTTTTGACACACCCCAAATAAGCAAATAATCCATCCATCCATCCATTTTCTTCCGCTTATCCGGGGCCGGGTCGCGGGGGCAGCAGCCCAAGCAGAGAAGCCCATTTTTGTTGTTCTTTAACAGCTTTAAATGCAATATTATTGATTGAAAGTTCACGATATTACTAGTTGCAGTAATGTTTTCTTTATGGTATTTGCTTTGTAAAAATACATAAAATAGATTTTTATGTTTTTAAAACAACTTTTATAAGTGTTTTGTTATATTTTCAGTGAGTTCTTGATTACAAAGCACATAACTACTACAGTTATAGCTAGCTAATTGTAATAACACACAGTGAACTACTCAAATAACAGAGAAATTAGTTCAACCCCTCTCTTCATTTCCTTAATCACTTCATTAAGAAGGGCAGATGTGGGGCTGCAGTTCATCTTGTCATTAGACAGCCTGTCAACCACAGGATTAACACAGACAGACAGATAACCATTCACACTCTGGGTTCCTGAACAATAACGAAAGTTTTCTAAGCATCAAATATGCACTAGAGTGTGGCCTTGTCCTCCTGTGAGATTGTAAAGTGGTAGCATGGTATGATTTTTAATAGCAAATGTAAGTTAACATCGGTGCATTGTGGATCGAGTAGGAGTCTGAAGCGCCTGTCAATGGCAGTCTGACCCCTGGCTTCCAAAACTGGCTTGTGGCACATGGAACGTCATCTTTCTGGTGTGTCTGAGCTGGTGTGTGAGGTTGGGAGATACCTATGACTTATTTTTATGCATTTGCTTTTAATGTATACTGTGATTTCAGTTTTAGTAGTCTCACTTTCAAGTATAATGTATGTTACAGAAAAGACAGCAGACAATACTGACAGTAGCAACATGACACAGACAAAAACAGCACATGTAGCATATTTTCATTTATGGTGCAATGTTGCAGAGTGCAAAGATTTTGAAAAAAATATGCAAAAAATAAGTAGTTACTATATAGAGAGTATATACATGAGGATTACAGTGCCCTGTAGCGCTCTGTTGTACTGCTTTGATGTTAGTGTCTATATTGGATGATTGGATGCTGCTGAGTAAGGTGAGCAGGGATAATGGAGATGGGCTCCTCCTGAAGTCTGCTGTCATCTGTACTGTTTTGAACATATTCTGCTCTGTTTATCAAATTGTCCTGGATGCATTTATTGATTCAGTTTCTTTATACACTCGTAAACAATTTCCACCTGCTTACACACGTGATATAAAATACATCGAAGCATTGCTGTTTGCAGAGTTTTCCATGCACTGTTTTATCTGAGAGAACAAATGATAAGGGTGTTGTTTCCAGTGTTTCACGGGAAAAGTTTCATCACACTCTGTTGTTCTTTGGAAGTGTGAAAGTACTGCTCTCCCATAACTTCCTTACACATGGAAATTCACCAGAAATGACTTCAGTTGTTCTGCAGTTACAGGACTTGAATACATCTGAGAGACAGAGTGTGAGAGCATGTAAAGGAGGGTAACAATAATTTACTGCAAGTTTGATTGATTATATTCTTGTTCGTGGAATGACAATCCCAGTACCTTCAGTAAATGTTTATGACTTCTCTTCGTCTTTTAAGATACAGCACAATGTTTTTATTTTTAACTGGCTGTGTTCATCATCTGTGTGGTTTGGTCAAACATTATAGTAATAGAACGTGTCAGCCATGACATCAGGATCAGTCACACTTCCTCCATGAAATAGAAGTTTTAGTCCTTTCCTTATTGAGAGATCTTTACATCTCTGATAAACAGAGAAAATGGTCAGATCAAGGCAGAAGCACTCAAAAGTAAAATACCAACAGACAGATTTTTGACCTTATGATGACACCGTGTGAAAAGTTAAAGAATGATCAAAGCTTGTAGATCTCATCCTGAGGGATGGACTGATGAAGACTCGTCCAAAATGACACAGTAATCCATCAACCCAGCAGTTGTTGAACCGATTCCTGATGAAGACAGTGCATAGTAAACATTTGAATTCAATACATGCAAAAAAAAGTGTATATTATTGCCAAATGTATGAATCACAGTTCTCTTTCACAGAAAAAATGCGTAAATATGTGTATTTTTTTTCTAACCCACATGGTGTACAGTTCACAGCAATAAAAAATGAAACAAAAAAACAAACAAACCGAAAACCAAACACAGAACACCAGCTCAGCTCGCCAGCTAAAAAATACAATACAATACCTGCAGTCTCAGTAATAATATGCAGTTTGAACACTCAAGAAAATCCTTGTAGCATAATATTAGAGACATCGGGTTCCACATAATTCAAATACTCCTTAAACTTCTAATCCTACATGATGCGATCATCCTGCAGTGCTAGGGTAAGAAGTTGAGCTAAACTGGGAAAAATCAAATAAAAAAATTAAAAATCATGATAAAATATTACATTACACATGGCCATCTTTTTAAAATTTGCGTGAATCCAATTAACCCACAGGAAGAAAGAGTGGCTAAAGAAAACCTGACAATCCTAATCCAACATTGCTGAAAACATAACTAACCATTAAGCATAAGTCATTGTGCATGTAAATAAGGACTGCGTCTTTTAACAGGGAACAAGGCTGAGTTTGAAAAGTCTGACAGTCCTGGTGTGCTGAGGTATAAATGCAGACAAATAAGTGAAATATAATAACCCAGTTACCAATATCACGAGACATATCAGGGGTTTCTATGACACTTTGTTAGAAACAAGAGGAATAAAGCAGCTTTTTGAGTTGCTCTATAGGATAGTTAAACCTGTACTAAAAAAGCAGTCACTTGACCCAGCTGTGTTAGGTAATTATAGGCCAATCTCCAACCTTCCTTTTATCTCAAACATTCTTGTAGGAGTTGTCAAACAGCTAACAGATCATCTGCAGAGGAATGGTTTATTTGAAGCGTTTCACTCAGTTTTCAGAGCTCATCACAGCACAGAAACAGCTTTAGTGAAGGTTACAAATGATCTTCTTATGGCCTTTGACAGTGGACTCGTCTCTGTGCTTGACCTGCTAGACCTCAGTGCAGTGTTCCATACTGCTGACCATAATATCCATTAGAGCATTAGACCATACTGTGGGTATTAAAGGTACTGCACTACAGTGGTTTGAATCCTTAGGGGAAAGGCCCTGTCCCCTCTGAGCTTCATCCTGGATCTCGGTACTTCCAGGAGCAGCTGGTCAGCTGACCTAAGAGACCGACAGGGTATGTAGGGAGCTCAGAGAAGCTCAGAGATATGGCAAACCACATCCTCTAAAGTGGAGAGAGTCACAAGCTCAAACTGAGTCAAATCAGCAGTGCAAGGGACAGAGACAGAGGGGTCAGAGTCAGGAGTGGTGATGACAGCCCTGGTGGTGACAACCTTTTCAATAAAAAAGCTCAGAAAATTATTGCACATATCAGGAGAAGCTTCCAAACAGACATTCGATGGAGTATTAAGAACAGAGTCAGTGGTGTTAAATAACACACGTGGGTTATGACTGTTGGAAGAAATAATATTTGCAAAGTATTTCCTTTTCGACTCTTTGAGTGCATTCTGGTAGCGATGCCAGCAGTCTTTTAAAATTTGCAGTCTATATTTTTCCATCTGTGTTCTGCTCGATGACATTCCCTCTTAACAGCACGAGTCCTCGCATTAAACCAAGGCTTAGGTTTAGCCTTAGGCTGCCTGGTTTTTAATGAAGCCACAGAGTCCAAGATGATTTGACAGCAAGAATAAAATGAGGAATTAAGCTCTTCTGTATCAGAGGAGACAAAGCCAGAAGGGTCACAGAGGAGCTCAAAAGCAGCAGAAAACTGCACGGCAGTGGAGGGGTTAATAACCCGACAGCGCTGAGCGGCAGCACGAGATTTAACTGCAGTATGTGTAAAAGCAGCATTGAATAACACGGGCATATGATCTGAGAGTACAGAGTCACAGATCTCCAGGTTAGTGACAGGCAGACCACATGAAAGAACAAGGTCCAGTGTGTGTTCATGCTCATGTGTAGGGCCAGGCAAGGACTGCACCAGGTTAAGAGTCAGTAAGGCTTAAAAAGTCCTTTAGCAGTGGTTTATCAGGACTACACACATGTATATTAAAATCTCACACACAATATTTTAGACCAAAGGTTGGAGGTCTGGCAAACATACCTCAGCAGAGACTTTGTTTTGTGAATGACACAGTTCAGAAACAATATAAACAGAAACAAACTTGGGAGTGACAGACAAAGAGCCACACACAGCGGCGCCATCTTGGTCATATTTGGTCAAGTTCACTAGGAAAGACACAAAGGGTAATGGTTTGTCATTTCTGGACTGTGCTGTGCCCATTGAGTACAAAGGAAACCTCAACACTGAAGTTTACCAGAAGTCCACACACACAGACCAGTAACCAGTGGCGGTCCTAGCCTGTTTGGCGCCCCGGGCGAACACTCCCTCTGGCGCCCCCCCCCCCACCCCCCACACACACATAAGACATATTAAGGATTATACATTAACATAAAACTGTTGTCGGAACCATACTGAATTTCGCCAGAGAAACACACACACACACACACACACACACACATATGAAGAGAGAGAGAGAGTATGCATTGTATGCAAACAGCTACCAAACAGCCATCGTAATTCATCATACACTGAGAACAGGACAAATCAACAATTGACAATGACTAATTAATATTAAAATCTGTAACATAATGTATTGTTTGGAGATTAGTCTGATGACGTCAGGAAGGTCAAAAGAATCTGTAGAAAAGTAGAACGCCTTTGGAAATCAACTGAACTTGAAGTTCACAGGCTCCACCTTAGGGAACTTTGGGTTTCCTTACATGTAACCATAAAAACAGCCAGATCAGGATATTTTTCTCAGTTAATCTCATCAAGCAAGAGAAATTCCAAGGTACTGTTTGACTCCATAAACTCTATTGTTTCCCCCGTGGTCCACCCAGTACCCGTGACCTCTATATCTGAGAGTGATGAGTTTCTGAATTTCTTTGTGGATAAAGTTGATCATGTCCGTATGAGCATTGGTTCTCCAATATCATCTGTTTGTGTCTCTGGGCCACCTCCCCCTCATTTACTGTCAGCGTTTAACCCAATGAACATACATGACCTTTCACTCCTGGTGGATAAAATGAAAATTACCACTTGTGCAAATGACATTCTACCTGCTGGGCTTTTCAAAAATGCTCTCTCTGTCATTGGCCCCTCTATTGTAGAGATATGCAATGCCTCTCTTTTAACAGGTGTGGTTCCTAGGTTCTGTAAGCATGCTGTTATTGAGCCAATATTAAAAAAGAGCAGTTTGGATCCAACTCAGCTTAAGAATTATAGGCCTATCTCTAAGCTTCCATTATTATCAAAAATTCTGGAAAAAGTAGTTGCAGATCAACTCACCACTTTTTTAGAAAAACATGAAATTTATGACAAATTTCAGTCAGGTTTCCGTAAAAGGCACTCAACAGAAACCGCATTACTTAAAGTCTCTAGTGACATTATGATGTCAGCTGACTCCGGAGCATCCTCAGTCATGGTTTTGTTGGACTTGACATCTGCCTTTGACACCATTGACCATACCATCCTGATTAACAGGCTCCGGGACATAGTCGGTGTGTCCGGTCTTGCTCTGGAGTGGTTTCGGTCGTACCTCTCCAACAGATCTTTTAGTGTTTTTGCGAATCGGTTTATGTCACACTCTAAGGATCTGACATGTGGGGTACCGCAGGGTTCAGTTCTGGGTCCTATTCTTTTTCTTTTGTAAATGTTACCTCTAGGACTTATAATTAGGCAGTTCCTGAGGTGTCTTATCACTTCTATGCTGATGATATTCAGCTCTATTGCTCTTTTAAGCCGATGGAAGTCCATAAACTGTCCTCTTTAATTAATTGTTTAGCTTCTATTGAACAGTGGCTTGGTGACAACTACTTACAGTTGAACTCTGAGAAGTCAGAAACATTAATTATTGCCCCCGACAACCAGATATCTCTAATCAAAAAGCATCTTGGTTCTCTTGGCTCATCTGTTCACTTGAGCCTCAGATACCTTGGTGTGATCTTTGATTCTGCCATGTCCCTAGAACAACACTCTCGCCAGTTGATTAGGAATTGCCTTTTTCAGCTAAGAAACAGCTCCAAACTGCGAACTTTGCTGTCTAAATCTGAGTTAGAAATGGTTATTCATGCTTTTATTTCTTCTCGCTTAGATTATTGTAACAGTCTTTTTCTTTGTTTGAGCAAAAGGAATCTTGACCGTCTCCAGTTAGTCCAGAATGCTGCTGCAAGGCTTTTAACCAAGACACGAAAAAGAGAGCACATTACACCAGTGTTACGTTCATTACACTGGCTTCCAGTACATTTTAGAATTCATTTTAAAATCTTGGTACTGACTTTTAAAGCTTTGAATTGTGATGCCCCTGCCTACATTTCCGATCTTTTAGAATCCCACACTCCCTCTCGCAGCCTGAGATCTTCTAATCAAAGGCTGTTGGTAGTCCCACGAACTCGTTTTAAGACTAGAGGTGATAGATCTTTTAGAGCGGTGGCCCCCAGGTTGTGGAATGCTCTCCCTCCATCTTTACGTTGTCTTGATTGTATTTATTCTTTTAAAAAGCAGCTTAAGACTCATTTATTTAGATTGGCTTTTAATTAGATTTGTGCTGTATGTTTGATTATTAATGTATTTTATGTATTTCTGTTTTATATTACTGTGAAGCATTTTGTGGTTTTTATCCTGTGAAAAGTGCTATATAAATAAATTGATTTGATTTGAATTGATTTGTTACTGTTACTATTTTTACCATTTCTTTTTGGAGCAACTGTAATCCACATTATTTCCTTAGGGATTAATAAAGTATTCTGGTTCTGATTCTGATTGTTTCAGGATGACCTTCCATTATCCAATGACACATCTGCTTGCCTGTATCTTTTGCTCGTTTCTCCTCCTCTTCTTTTCTATTTTTTCTAAACTGAGCACCTGATGGCTTTGAACTTTTCTTGTCCATCTTCCATTGGTTTTAATTTTGCACTCCAGTATGAACACAAATCCCCCAACTTGAGGATCGCCACAACATAACCTAATAGACCTACACCTTAGTTCAAAGATTCACTTTGTCTAAGGTGTATTTCTGGGATTTCACACAACCCAGGATTCAAATCATGAATACATAATGGGCTTGGATTTACATCATTATGAACAGTAGCGGTTTTAGATACGGGCGACACGGGCGGTTGCCCGGGGCGGCATCGTGGTGGGGGGCGGCATCATGGGCATCGGCAAAAAAAAAATTGCTCGTACTCATGCTGCCCCGACATCATGCCAGCGCATATTGGGAATGTCATAGGCAACGATCGGTTTTCTATTCCCATTTGCTGGGAGTAAGGGCGCCCTCCGTTTGCGAGGTGCGCCTGCTGCTTGCGGCACAGGGAGGAGAGGGCGGGGCGGCGGGGGATTCTCTGGCTGGCTGGAGCAGCATCTAATAACCAACTCACAAAATAAAACAAAATAAAAACAAACCAACAAACACGAAAACACCAGACATTATAATACAGACTTATAATTTGCACCGATGTTTTTTCAAAATTCTATACGCGAAAAGTGAGCGCGAGAGCCCTCGGTGCGCCTGCTCGCTGCTGAAGTCAAAGTAAACTTTATTGTCATCTCCGCTACATAGAGAGACGAGATGACGAGGCTCCAGTTACAGCAGTGCAAGTAAACGAACAATAAATATTTAAGAGTAAAAAAATAAATATACACTTTAGGACTAGGGGTAAAGGGATCAATAACAATTTAAAATGTATATTTTATATTTTGTTGATTTAAAGTCTCACACACAACCCGTTTTTAAAGTTTAAAAAAAAGAGAAAAGAAGAGGAGGAGTGTAGCGACTTCCACAGTCGCTAGAGGCCGGGGACTGAGCCTGCCTATTTGCCTGACGCGCTGTCAACTTTACGCAATAATGCGAGAGGTGGAATTGCTTGCTTGTTTATTAAAGTGCTTGAAAAGTTTACAGAGCAATGTGATCGGCTCGCGATTCAAACTCTTAAAACATCACAGGCTCTAATGCAACAAGGGGAAACTCGTTGTGCTGCGGTCAACAAAAACTACGGCTACCCAGCCCTCCTCTCTGTCAGAATCAAACCAGTCAAAGACAGACTGACAACGCCCTCTTAATGTCACCGCTAGCACCCACGTGACTCCCGTTACACATCATCATAGCAACCAAACAAATGAAAACCCAGTGATCATTAAAATTCAATACATTTAATTATGGCTCCTACAAGGAGAAACGAGCAAAAGGTACAGGTAAGCAGATGTGTCATTGGATAATGGCAGGTCATGTATCCTAAAACATTAAGAATCAGAATACTTTCTTAATCCCTAAGGAAATTATGTGGGTTACAGTTCCTCCAAGAAGAAATGGTAAAAATAGTAACAGTAACAGACTAAACTCCAAACAATATATACAATAATATAATAATAATTAGTCGTTGTCAATTGTTGATTTGTCCTGTTCTCATTGTATGACGAATTATGATGTCTGTTTGGTAGCCGTTTGCATACTATGCATACTCTCTCTCTCTTCATATGTATGTGTGTGTGTGTGTGGGGCGGGGGGGGGGGGGGGGGGGGAGTGTTCGCCCAGGGCGCCAAACAGGCTAGGACCGCCACTGATTATGAATGAAATGTGCTCTATTTGGAAGCAGCCGCCCCCCTCCCCTTTCGACGGGTTGTGTGTGAGACTTTAAATCATCAAACTGTAAATTATAAATTTTAAATTGTTATTGATCCCTTTACCCCTAGTCCTAAAGTGTATATTTATTTTGTTACTCTTCTTATATTCATTGTTTGTTTACTTCCACTGCTGTAACTGGAGCCTTGTCGTCTCGTCTCTCTATATACTGGACTGTGTAGCGGAGATGACAATAAAGTTTACTTTGACTTCAGCAGCGCGCAGGCGCACCGAGGGCTCTCGCTCACTTTTCGCGTGTAGAATTTCGAAAAGACACCGGTGCAAATTATAAGTCTGTATCATAATGTCTGGTGTTTTCGTGTTTGTTGTTTTGTTTTGATTTTGTTTTATTTTGCGAGTTGGTTATTAGATGCCACTCCAGCCACCAGAGAATCCCCCGCCGCCCCGCCCTCTCCTCCCTGTGCCACAAGCAGCAGGCGCACCTCGCAAATGGAGGGCGCCCTTACTCCCAGCAAATGGGCGATAGAAAACCGATCGGTGCCTATGACATTACCAATATGCGCTGGCTGATGTCAGGACAGCATGAGTACGAGTAATTTTTTTTTTTTTTTTGCCGATGCCCGTGATGCCGCCCCGGGCAACCGCCCGTGTCGCCCGTATCAGGAACCGTTACTGCCAGTAACTTCTCTGTGACTCCCACCACCATCTGGAACACAAAGTTGGAGTAATCAGGACCCTGCAACACCTGGCAGAAAAGATTCCCTCTAAGCCAGAAAGGAAAGAAAAGGAATGCACACATGTAAAAACAAAAACAAAAACTATTATCTATTGAATTGTCTTTCATCAAATAGGCAAAGATGCACAGAAAAGGTTCTAGGGAGAATCAGAAGGACAAAAGGAACAACACTGCAATCCCTTATGTCACATGTTTACCAGAGAAACGCTCCGGTAAATGCTCTAGACTGCCCTGCTGTTTCCCTTCTTGAACACACGGACTGAAATCAGCTGTTTGTAGCGTGAGTGCAAGTGGAACTGATAAACAGGAGGAATAGATGGGCAGACTAACAATTCCAAGGAATTGGATTCCTTTCGCTAAATCCAGGCAAATAACTCAAAACTACTGAAATAACCACTCTTAAACACCTGCACTGAGCATTTACCATGCTGATAATTCTACATAGAGCCAGTTTTAAGAAAGGTCTGGACGAGCAAAAACAACAACAAAAAAACAAAAAACAAAACGTGCTTTGGCACTGAAGAGCTGCTGTTGGTATTTATTAAAAAGGTGTAGCGTGTATTTATGACCAGAATTTGTGTCAACATGTTTTTTGTGGCTATCTTCTGCACATGTATTCAGGGGGTTCTCTTTGAGGGGTGCTACAGTGTGCATTACAACTCTAACTCTTTTTTTTATTATGAGTATGATTATGATATTTGCCGTTGGAAGTGGGGGATTTGTTTGTGTGGAATGTCTGGTAAAGATATTTTCAGAACAAGCCTGTATGTAGCACAAGTGGATTGCTCAAACGTGAGAATTTAAGGCTTCCCATTTTGTCCTCCCCATGAAAGTTTAGAGCCAAGCTTTTATATTTTTATATTTGATTTAAATCATAGACAATGAGCAAAAACAAGAAGAACAAACATGACCAAGAAGGAGCTGGAATGGCATAAAATAATCAGAGCAGCATGTCACTGTGCTGGATTTCACTTGAAAGCTGAACTGACAAATCAAACTGTATGTAGCTTTGACTGGGTGACAACAGACGGACTGTAATTAAGCATGAATGTGTATTTTTGCAATTGTGACTTCGTGGTTATTTTTCCTGCCTAGTCAATCTGACCTTTAATCCTTTAAGATTTAGATATCGATTTGTTTAAAAACAACATCGGAAAACTATGTATGTGCATATCCGCTTGTTTGTCTGCAGTGTCTGAATTGCACAATTATAATTTGTGAGAAGTGCCACAGTGAAAGCTCCAACTTGGGGGAGTAATTCACAAACAAGCTACATAATAATGTGAGAGCAACGGTTTCACATGTAGCTCCACCCTTCATGTACTGGAGACACCTTCTGGTAAGTTTCCAGGGTGGTTATACAGTATAAATATGTGTAATAACCACCTGAAGTTAAACATCTGAAACACAGAAAGGCGTTCAGTTTATATCTTTGTTCATTTTAAGAGAACTTCACAATGACTGATGCTAAACTTGGCGGATGGTCAGACACAAAGGATGCCACTCCGAAAATTCAGAAGATCTGTGATGAGGTAAAATATCAGTCTACCTTCTTTCTTCACAACTTCAACACACAAAATTGTCTACTTTGCATTTCAGTCCAGAATTTTATTACATTTTATTTTATTCAAACACAGGTACAGAGACTAGTGGAGGCAAATAAAATGAAGAAATACGAAGACTTCCTTGCTGTTAAGTACAGGAATCAGATCGTGAATGGAACAAAGCATGCAGTCAAGGTAATTGTTGTTGTCATTCATTTTATGTATTTGTCATTTTCATTAAAAGAAAAGAAGTAAAGCTGTGTTTATGGACAGAGTTACTCCGACATCAGTGTGACTTGTTAAAGATATTTCTGAACATCCTCAGTCTTCAACACACTACAAGCATTTCATCTCTCTTGACTGCAGGTTCATGTTGGTGGACCCAGTTACCTTCATCTGGACCTCTTTCAAAGCCTTCCAAATAACGGAGAAGAGATTAAGCTGATTAAAGTGGAGGAAAACCACACCAAAGATGATCCAATCAACCCTTTCTGATCTGATCACACAGACTGCTTCAGCTGCTCATTGCGACCAAACAGCTGTTCATGGAAAAAAAAACAGTACTATTCTGTTAACATCAAATAATTAAATGCAATAACATATAAACAGTGTATTACTTTAAATCCACAATTATTGAGAGTAATAAGCACTGTACAGTTGAATGAACAATTTTTTAAATGACAAATAAAGCATCGTAAAATATTTTTGTTGATTGTTGATTCCTTGAGTCATGAAGTCGTATTTCTCATAGACAATGTGAATTCATGTTTTTATTGACATGAAATAAATGTCATTGGTGAGAAAAAGTTGATATTTAATTAAACCTGAAAAGTACAGAAAAACTCTTGGTGGATTTTACATCAAAAACATTGATTCTTCAAAGTTTATATTTTCATATTAGGTCATGAATAACCTGAAAAAGAGAAGACACCCATGCCTCCCATTACAGAAGCATAAACATGACACAGAGAAAAATTATAATGAGACAAAATAATCCCAGCAGCATGTGACTGTGCTGGATCTCACTGAAAAAAGCTGAACCGACAAATCGAACTGTATGTAGAGATGAAGACTGTTTATGTTTGGAAGATGCCAATTTTATACACTGTGTTTAGTCAGGAGGTCAATGTATGCTACAGAAAAGACAGCAGACAATACTGACAGTAGCAACATGACACAGACAAAAACAGCACATGTAGCATATTTTTATTTATGGTGCAATGTTGCAGAGTGCAAAGATGTTGAAAAAAATATGCAAAAAATAAGTAGTTACTATATAGAGAGTATATACATGAGGATTACAGTGCCCTGTAGCGCTCTGTTGTACTGCTTTGATGTTAGTGTCTATATTGGATGATTGGATGCTGCTGAGTAAGGTGAGCAGGGATAATGGAGATTGGATCCTCCTGAAGTCTGCTGTCATCTGTACTGTTTTGCACATATTCAGCTCTATTTATCAAATTGTCCTGGATGCATTTATTGATTCAGTTTCTTTTTACACTCGTAAACAATTTCCACCTGCTTACACACGTGATATAAAATACATCAAAGCATTGCTGTTTGCAGAGTTTTCCATGCACTGTTTTATCTGAGAGAACAAATGATAAGGGTGTTGTTTCCAGTGTTTCACTGGAAAGTTTCATCACACTCTGTTGTTCTTTGGAAGTGTGAAAGTACCGCTCTCCCATAACTTCCTTACACATGGAAATTCACCAGAAATGGCTTTAGTTGTTCTGCAGTTACAGGACTTGAATACATCTGCGAGACAGAGTGTGAGAGCATGTAAAGGAGGGTAACAATAATTTACTGCAAGTTTGATTTTGATTGATTATATTCTTGTCCGTGGAATGACAATCCCAGTAAATGTTAATGAGTTCTCTGCAAGTCTTTTAAGATACAGCACAATGTTTTTATTTTTAACTGGCTGTGTTCATCATCTGTGTGGTTTGGTCAAAGAAACTTTGAGAATTTATGTTCATAAAAGTAAGAAGGGTTTCAAGAAATATCTGCATCAGCCTAAAAATGTTTGAAAACACAGCTCACAGAAGTAAATATATTTGCTTGCTTTATTTCTAATGGTGAAATTTTTAGAAAAAAAAAATCTACTCAAGTGTTTTAAGAGGAGGAAGACTCAGCTTTTATTAAACCAACAATAATTAATACTATTAATACCCGTTTGTGATCAGGTGGGGCCCTCCAGTGGAAATGAAACGAACTGCAAGTACTGGACTGCTGGAGCTTGTGTGATCACTCTGCTGACAGGAGGCTGCGACAGACCGCTGCAGTGCTTCTGTTTATTCAGTCGGGAAACATTATAGTAATAGAACATGTCAGCCATGACATCAGGATCAGTCACACTTCCACTGTGAAATACAAGTTTTAGTCCTTTCCTTATTGAGAGAATGAAAGTAAAAAAGTAAAATACTAACGTATGTAGTGAATACAGCTCCTGTTGTTAAGCAAGTACAACAGATCACGTTTAACAAAGACAGCTTAGTTTGGAGGATTGGCGATTTCTTATAAGGTACACTTGAGGCTGATGGAAGTGTCGTTCTTTTTGCTGGTGCTTGGTACCAAATCAAATTTTTGGACAGACAGATTTTTGACACTGTGTGAAAACTTAAGTAATGATCAAAGCTTGTAGATCTCATCCTGAGGGATGGACTGATGAAGACTGTCCAAAATGACACAGTAATCCATCAACCCAGCAGTTGTTGAACCAATTCCTGATGAAGACAGTGCATAGTAAACATTTGAATTCAATACATGTAAAAAGGACGTCTAAGGTCAACAAATGATTTCAAACTCAGACAACCATTTGACTCTATTTTAAAAAAAAAACTCTTTTTTGTACAATAATTTTGTCTTGGAAGAAGCACACGGGCGACTGTTTTACACTGATGGTAAATTAATACAGTAATGACACTGGAATATATTTGTGTGTCGGGGAAGAGGTCAGAGATGTCTGGGTGGTGAACAGCCTGCAGCGAGGACTCAGCAGCAGTTCACAGTTTCGGCTCCAGCCTGGATTTAAACCTCGAGTGAAAGAGCTCCTTTCATGAAGCAGGACTTCATTTCACCTTCGAAGGCGTGTAGTGGATTCTGCACCTTTTGTTGAAAACCTGAACCGAGGAAACGTCAGTAAGTAACACACGATAACGACGGCTCATTATGTGTGACTATAGGACGAGTCAGTGATGAGAACAGTGAGCAAACTGTACCTTCAGACTTCTGTCATTTACAACTTCTTCAACGTTCAGCTCTGACTGCATCAGCTTTAACTGGGGACAGAAAAAAAGTACTTTCATTATTATTTTTGCTCTAATAAGACAGCAGATGCAGTTCTGTCACATATTTAAAGGCTTTCCCTTCTTAACAGGATCTGTTTATCCAATTTTTAAAAAAAGAATAAAAAGAGTGATTACATTTCCTTAGTGGTTACTTGATGCATTTAGCCCTGTAGGTTCAGTCAGTTACCGCAGGTTTGCTCTGTATTTTTAAGTTTACTGGGTGTTGATACTGGAGTGTAAAATTAACACAGATGGAAAATGGACAAGAAAAGATCAAAGTCATCAGGTGCTCAATTTAGAAAAAAGAGAAAAGAATATGAGGAGAAACGAGCAAAAGATAAAGGTAAGCAGATGTGTCATTGAATAATGGCAGGTATTGTGCATGTCATGTATCCTCAAACAAGATAACATTCATTAGTTGTGATAGGGAAAACAGTAGTCACTGATATTTTTAATCTTCAGCATAATATAATAAACCAAATTTCCCCTTGTGGGACAATTAAAGGACTATTCTATTCTATTCTATTCTATTCTATTCTAATATTAATTGGCCATTAATTGAAAAATGTGTATTGTTGATTTGACTCCCATTCTCAATGTCTGACAAATCTAGCTGACTTAGCAAAAAATGAAATTCCTTAGACTATTAGGCTACATTATTTAGGAAAGTTATCTTACTGTAATTACAGAGTAATGCATTACGTCCAAACACTGATGCTGTGATAGCATAGTCAATAAAATGCTTGTTATACATATAATTCTGAATATTTGATAAATTGGGCAAAATTATATATTTGTTTTAATTATGAAAATGATGCATGTATGTTTCTGAGTTTTATATTGGGTTTCTATTCAGGGGCACAAAATATTTTGGAGCACCCTCTACCACTGGCACTGCCCAAGATGAGGAGCCGTCCACCTCCTCAGCCACATATGTGTTTCTACAAATGTCTGATCCCGAGCATGAAGACCCAATGGCGGCCATTTCAGTGTGTGTTGCATATTATTTTGCAAATGCTTTGCTGCCACTATGAATCCTGTGTATTCCAAATAACTTGTGTACACTAATGCAAATGTATGTTCATAGAAATGTCAAAGAAGTTGCAGCCACCAGTATTTTAAGAAATATTCTAAGTTAACATTAATTTAACAGACTGACAGACTGGAAGCATGCCAGTTCTCTTCTCACCTCACATGACAATAGTCCTGAACACCATAACTCCATGAAAGCATGGAAAGAACTGGTAGTGAGGATTAAAAAAGGTGAAACAAATGACAAACAACAGAAGGCACTTCTGCAGGCTGAGAAAAAAGGATGGAGAGCGGCGCTGACTTGTGTCACTGCTAGTATTCAGTCTCTCGCAATCAGAAATTTAGCATGAAGGTGACACACAGAAACATTGTTCTCTGCATCAAACGGCAATTCGATCGATGGGTTTCCATTGTGTGCAGCGTCATTAGTTTGAATGTGTTTGATCTGCAGTCAGTGGCGGTCCTAGCCTGGCGCCCTGGGCGAACACCCCCTCTGGCGCCCCCCCCCCCCCCCCCCCCCCCCCCCACCACCACCACCACCACCACACACACACACACACACACATGAAGAGAGAGAGAGTATGCATTGTATGCAAACGGCTACCAAACAGACATCATAATTCGTCATACAATGAGAACAGGACAAATCAACAATTGACACTGACTAATTAATATTGTATTATTGTATATATTGTTTGGAGTTTAGTCTGTTACTGTTACTATTTTTACCATTTCTTCTTGGAGGAACTGTAACCCACATAATTTCCTTAGGGATTAAGAAAGTATTCTGATTCTTAATGTTTCAGGATACATGACCTGAATCTTTTTGCTCGTTCCTCCTTGTAGGAGCCATAATTAAATGTATTGAATTTTAATGATCACTGGGTTTTCATTTGTTTGGTTGCTATGGTGATGTGTAACGGGAGTCACGTGGGTGGTAGCGGTGACATTAAGAGGGCGTTGTCAGTCTGTCTTTCACTGGTTTGATTTTGACAGAGAGGAGGGCTGGGTAGCCGTAGTTTTTGTTGACCGCAGCACAACTAGTTTCCCCTTGTTGCATTAGAGCTGTGATGTTTTAAGAGTTTGAATCGCGAGCCGATCACATTGCTCTGTAAACTTTTCAAGCACTTTAATAAACAAGCAAGCAATTCCACCTCTGGCATTATTGCGTACAGTTGACAGCGCGTCAGGCAAATAGGCAGGCTCCATCCCCGGCCTCTAGCGACTGTGGAAGTCGCTACACTCCTCCTCTTCTTTTCTCTTTTTTTTTTAAACTTTAAAAACGGGTTGTGTGAGACTTTAAATCAACAAAATATAAAATATACATTTTAAATTGTTATTGATCCCTTTACCCCTGGTCCTAAAGTGTATAATAATAAATAAATAAATATATTTATTTTCTTACTCTTCTTATATTTATTGTTTGTTTACTTGCACTGCTGTAACTGGAGCCTCGTCGTCTCGTCTCTCTATATACTGTACTGTATGTAGCGGAGATGACAATAAAGTTTACTTTGACTTCAGCAGCGAGCAGGCGCACCGAGGGCTCTCGCGCTCACTTTTCACGTATAGAATTTTTAAAAAACATCGGTGCAAATTATAAGTCTGTATCATAATGTCTGCTGTTTTCGTGGTTGTTGGTTTGTTTTCATTTTGTTTTATTTTGCGAGTTGGTAAATTTTGCTGCTCCAGCCGCCCCGCCCTCTCCTCCCTGTGCCGCAAGCAGCAGGTGCACCTCGCAAACGGAGGGCGCCGTTACTCCCAGCTAATGGGCGATAGAAAACCGATCGGTGCCTATGCCATTCCCAATATGCGCTGGCATGATGTCGGGGCAGCATGAGTACGAGCAATTTTTTTTTGCCGATGCCCGTGATGCCGCCCCCCACCACGATGCCGCCCCGGGCAACCGCCCGTGTCGCCCGTATCTAAAACCGCTACTGGTCATGTCCGCTACATACAGTCCAGTATATAGAGAGACGAGACGACGAGGCTTCAGTTACAGCAGTGCAAGTAAACAAACAATAAATATAAGAAGAGTAAGAAAATAAATATACACTTTAGGACCAGGGGTAAAGAGATCAATAACAATTTAAAATGTATAATTTACAGTTTAATGATTCAAAGTCTCACACACAACCCGTCGAAAGGGGAGGGGGGCCGTCTTCTTCCAAATAGAGCACATTTCATAATGTTGTAAATCCAAGCCCATTATCTATTCATGATTTGAATCCTGGGTTGTGCGAAATCCCAGAAATACACCTTAGACAAAGTGAATCTGTGAACTAAGGTGTAGGTTTATTAGGTTATGTTGTGGCGATCCTCGGGTTGGGGGATGGGTGTTCATACTGGAGTGCAAAATTAAAACCAATGGAAGATGGACAAGAAAAGTTCAAAGCCATCAGGTGCTCAGTGTCATGGTCCCTGTGTCTCCCCGGCCAGCCCTGCTAGGCTACATGTGTTTTTGTTTTGTTTTCATTTCGCCTCCCACCTGCTCCTGCAGCACTCGGCCGGGGCGGAGCTCTCTTCAGGCTCCTGCCCTTGGCATGCACACCTGCCACTAATCACTCACCTATAGCTTATCACCGTTCCCGGACCCTACTAAAGGCAGCAGCTCTGAGCCTCTCATCGCTAGAATATTGAATCACCACGTTAGTGAGAATCCCAGCTTGTAGATTGGTGTACGGTAGTACGCATCGTTAGTGATTGCTTCCTTCCTGTCTCCAGATCCCCGGACCCTTCCTGTTTCCCCGCAATCTGTAAGGAATTGAGCGCGAGTGTGAGCTGAGAGTGAGAGCGGAGTGTGAGGAGCGGCTGAGACCCCGTGAGTTTGGAGCATCCATCCCCTTCCTCATCTACCCGTGGACCCGTGGAAGCCCTTCCCCAATCCCTCACTTTTGTACATAGCACCTGGTGTGTAATAAAGCTAAAAGACTGTGAACGCTGCCTGCGCTTGAGTCCGACCCGCTAGCCCCGACACTCAGTTTAGAAAAAATAGAAAAGAAGAGGAGAAACGAGCAAAAGATACAGGCAAGCAGATGTGTCATTGGACAATGGCAGGTCATGTATCCTGAAACAATCAGAATCAGGATACATGACAATCAATACTTTATTAATCCCTAAGGAAATAATGTGGGTTACAGTTGCTCCAAGAAGAAATGGTAAAAATAGTAACAGTAACAGACTAAACTCCAAACAATACATTATGTTACAGATTTTAATATTACATAGTCAGTGTCAATTGTTGATTTGTCCTGTTCTCAAATTATGATGGCTGTTTGGTAGCCGTTTCCATACTATGCATACTCTCTCTCTCTTCATATGTGTGTGTTTCTCTGGTGAAATTCAGTATGGTTCTGACAACAGTTTTATGTTAATGTACAATCCTTCATATGTTTTATTTGTGTGTGTGTGTATGTGTGTGTGTGTGTGTGGGGGGGGGGGGGGGGGGGGTATATATATCTCTGTCATACCAAAAGCAGGGAAGGATAAAACTGACCCCAAAGGTTATAGACCTATTAGCGTGTTAAATATAGACTATAAACTATTTGCCGCGATTTTGGCTAAGAGGTTAAGTACATTGATGCCCACGCTGATAGAGGAGGATCAAACAGGCTTCATTGGTAATAGACAAACACACGATAAAATCAGAAGGGCCATTCATATTATTGACCAGATACTTAAAGGGGAAACTGGGACAGTTCTCATTGGGCTTGATGCAGAAAAGGCATACGATACGGTCGGATGGGAATTTCTGTTTCACGTGTTGAAGAGATTTGGGCTATGTGACAGATTTATTCAATGTATAAGAATGATTTATTTGTCTCCAACAGCGAGGATCAAAGTTAATGGAAGCCTCTCAAATCGGATAACACTACAACGTGGCTGTAGGCAGGGTTGCCCGTTGAGCACGTTGCTCTTTAAACTTTTCATTGAACCATTGGCTCAATGCATCAGGGAAGAGACTCGATTGGAGGGGGTTACAACGGGGAACGTGGAAAATAAAATTTGCTTGTATGCGGACGACGTGCTGGTAACGCTAGGAAACCCAGAAGAGGGAATCCCTCTGTTTATGGAAATACTGGAAGAATATGGCAGACTGTCTGGTTATAGACTAAACATTCAAAAAACTCAAATCTTGACATTCTTTTTAAACCCCTCAAGACAATTGGTAGCTAAATATAGATTCGGATGGCATCAATCTCAGATGGAGTACTTGGGGATCCTGCTGACAAAAGACCTTGCATTGTTATATGAAGTTCATTATAATCGGGTGAACAAGAAGATATATGAAGATCTGGAGAGGTGGGGTCTGCTCCACCTCGATCTGGGCAGCAGAGTTAGAGCGATAAAGATAAATATCCTCCCAAAGCTGCTATATTTGTTTGCAGCACTTCCAGTGGAGGTTCCAGCAAAACAATTTAGGGAGTGGGATATGCATTGCTCAAGATTCATATGGGGCAATAAAAGGCCGAGAGTGAGATATGCAACATTGCAGCTGCCTGGTGAGCGGGGGGGCATGGCCCTACCATGCTTTGAGGTTTACTATCTAGGCAGCCCAGATCAGACCTCTAGTGTGCTGGTGTAACTCTAAGTATGAGGCAAAATGGAAGGACATTGAGCTTTCTTTGATGGATTTCCCAATACAGTCTGTTCTGGGGTCTCTTGAGAGTTTGCCACAGGCATATCAGATGCAAAATTTTTGTGTAAGTTTTTCCCTGAAAAAATGGGCAGATGTGATTAAAAAAATTTTGTCTTAATAGGGAAATAGGTTTGCTGGGTTGGCCAGCGTATCTCCCGCGCTTCCTTCCAGCATTGGTGGACCATAAATTCAGGGAGTGGTCCAGGCATGGAATCACTGCAATCTGTAAGATAGTTAAGCATGGGGAGCTGATAAATTTTGAGGACGTGTCGGATTTATGAGATCGGCAGGGAAGATTTTTATCGTTACCTACAGGTTCAGAGCTTCTTCCGGAAGGAAATTAGAATGCATGACACAGATCCTAGTGGGGTGATCCAAATATTTATGGATGCTTATGGTGAGAACATTATAAGAGGTACTATAGGCAAAGTGTATAGAAGTTTTATAGTTATGAAAAAGACCTCAACAAGATATGTCAGTCATCGATGGGAAAAAGAAGCAGGTATAACTATCTCAGAGAAAGATTGGTCGCAGATGTGGAGGAATGTGTTATCTACCACAAATTCTTTAACATGACAAGATTTTGGATGGAAGAATTTAATTAGATTCTTCATTACACCAAAGCAGAAATCCAAAATAAGTGGTTCAGGCGCTTCATGCTGGAGGGAGTGCGGGGAGGTCGCTGCAGGTTGCTTCCATGTCTTCTGGTCATGCCCTAAACTGAAGACCTTTTGGGAGGAGATTAAACAAATGGTGATGGATGTGCTTGAAGTAACACTGGACTTCTCCTTTAGTACCATGTACCTTGGGAAAATTCTTGAGGATATAAATAAAAGACACTCATACTTACTGAAAATAATTGTGGTTGCATGCAAAAAGGCAATTACTAAATGTTGGTTACAGACAAGCCCCCCCCCCCCCCCCCCCTCCACACACACACACGGAAGCTGGTCATAGACATTATTAACATAATCCATCATATGGAATTGATTACACTCTCACTGCGGCTGCAGAAGGAGAAAGGAGAGAGACTTTGGGAAAGATGGGATCGTTATACGTTAAAAGACTAGAAACTGATACCTGTGTGATGCAGAGGGATAGCCGCGATTTTGTTTGAATGGAACATGCACCTGGGTAATATGTAATATGTGTAAGTAAAACAAGGTGATGTGTATTTTGGAATATGTGAACATATGTGAATGTGTTAGTTTCCCTTGCCCTCTTTAGTTCTGTATGTAAAATAAGATGAAAATCAATAAAGAGAAAGTATAAAAAAAAAACCTTGTACACAAACTCGTGTCTTGTCCTTGTAACCGTGTATTGAACACAGTTAGCTGTACTAATGATACAAATGAGGTTTAAAGCTTTGCACTGTCATGATTTGGCTGTGTGCGGGCCCCTCGGACCCTCCAGCGGAGATGAGGAAGTGCTGGCCGGGCTCTCCAAACCCCCAGTGGAGGCACAAAACCAGCAGGCATATGGTCCTGTGGCAGACATGAAGGTAGCTGGAGCTGCGCAGGGTACTGGCTCTGCCCAGGCATTGATAACACGGTGCAGTCCTCAGTTGGCTTCTTAGCCTCCAGGGATCCAGAATCAGCTACGGGCTGAAACCCAGCCTCTGGGGAGGCCCTGGAGCGAGTTACTGTCTCTAAGGTAGCCAGTTCATGAGAAACACCTAGGGTTAGGGTGAGGCTTTCTCCCTGCAAGGAATGGATGGGTGAGAATGATTTGGAGACACAGGAGACTGAGCTGAGGGTGACACGGCTACAGGCCGGGCGGCTAACTGGGCTACAGGCTGAACTAACGGGGAAGCTACTGATTGAGCCAACCAAGCTGCGAGGGTTTTTAGAAGGGTGGCCGAGTCCTCCTTGCCTGGGCCACCCATGCCAAACACTTCAAAACAAAGGCTTGTTCTCAAAGCCGTGATAACTTGTTTTAACCCATTAATGTCCAAGAAATTGACTGGACACGTAGTGGACGACAGGAGGTGATCAACAAACACTACCTCCAGTTGCCTCTTGTAGGGATCCGCAGCGTGGATTATCCTCCAGTAATAATCCCCTACCTGCTCTAACTATTCCTCCTCCGGGGCAAAACGTGAGTCTGCTGAGTCCATTTTATGGTTGCGTCGTTTTGTCATGATTTGGCTGTGTGCGGGCAGGAGTTGGACCCAAATGCAGACTCTCAGACACGAGGGATAAACTCAAAACCACAGCTTTATTCACTGGCAAGGGAAAAAGGCATGCAACACAAAACTAAACTAAACTGGGAAAGAATAACCTAAACTCACGGGGAAACACAGGGAGAATCACACAGCAATGAGGGATGACGCAACACTGACAGAGAGAAACACAGGGCTTAAATACACTGGGGAATAACGATGGGAATGAGACACAGAACGGCAGATACTGGTCTCCATGACACACAGATACTGGAGTGGTCTGACCTGACCACACTCGCACTGCTTACCCACAAAGTGGCTAGAGAGACAGAAAAAAGCCAGAAAACAAACAAAAAACACAAAGCCAAAGAATTTCATTTGCACACTAGCATGGACAATAAACGTAGACACAGAAAAGTAAAAGGTAACTGGGCCTATAGACTAATGGGAGAGAAACAAGGTTTCTGTGATTCTATGATTTTTATTTCTGTGTTTTTGTGGTAATCTTGGATATCTTAGGTTGTCTCATTACTGTCATATCCTATCATTAAAACATTGGCTTCTAACAACTAACAGTGTTTTTATTTCATAATATGTACTCTAACAACCCAATAGTTCTTCCCCACCTGTCTCAGGTCGCCTCCACTTAGGGAGATCCACTTAATGAGGTAAGAAACATCATCATCATCTGCAGCTTCCAAGCGCACCGTGATGTCACTGTCTGAGAAATTAGTTACCCTAAGGTCTGAAGGAGGAGGCACCTTCACTAGAAGAAAAGAATAATGTGTATGGGAATTTTTAAAAAAATGGGAAAGCTACATTTTTATATCTTTCATTATTAATAACATTTACAGTACTGTGCAAAAGTCATGAGCCACACGCTGAAGTATTTCTTTGGACATTATCTGTTTTTTCCAATCCTTTTTAATCCAGTTCTTGTACCTGACCATTTTCTGAGTAATGTTTTGTTTGTTTGTTTGTTTGTGTAAACACTTTGCACTGACCATTACTGGAGAATTAAAAAGCACCTAATTCAAGGAATATGTGTACACATAACAGAAAACTTGGGAAAGAACCAATTTTAAATCTTTAAGCACTTTGTTACTAGCAGCCTGTCACAAAAACACATTTTGTATAGTGTTTTTTTTTTTATCTTGTTAATAAAATGTATACAAATGTGTGTGATTAATCACAATGTGTTAGTGTGTAATCACCCTGAGACATGCATGGCTGTCTGCTAGCGTCAGATCTAAAGCCATTTCTGATTTGGAGATGCAGCCTGCAGATTCTGTCCAGATTATCCCAGCTCTCGTCACTAAATATCCAGTCTTCACTTATCAAATCTGTAAAATTCAAGGCTGGTCCTTAAAAGTTCCCAACAATGCAAAAACTGCATAGCCACACAAGTCCCAGCATTTCCCACCACAGCAGCTGTGAAATGAAAGAGGAGAAAGGATGAATGAGTCTGTGCTTATCGGCTCTCCGCTCTCCCCAAGCTGGCGTTGTTCTTGGTAGCCATGACAACAGAGATAGTCCCAGCTTTATAAATACAGGCCCCAACACCCCAAAAAAGAAAAAAAAGAGACCAGGAATCCCCCTAGCAGACTGAGGCTACAGAGAGGATTTGAAGTGAGTGAGTGCGTATCAAACCAGCGCCTGTCTGTGCTTCAATCTGCCAGGGGGCGGCAAGTGCTCTGCGCCACCTGCCGGGCTGTGGAATTCGTGTATATGTATGAATTCAGTATATTTGACTTCTCTGAATACAAATAGCGCTTTACTTAGTGCCTAAGGTCCCCAAGGACACTACATTCAGTCATTCACACACTGGTGATGGCAAGCTACATTGTAACCACAGCTGCCCTGGGGCGCACTGACGGAGGCGAGGCTGCCGGACACTGGCGCCACTGGGCCCTCTGACCACCACCAGGAGGCAAACATGGGGTTAGTATCTTGCCCAAGGAGAATATTTGGCATGGAGCCTGGAGCAGCCTGGCATCGAACCACCGACCTTCTGGCTAGTGGCTGACCTGCTCTGCCACGTGAGCTACAGCCACTCCAAGGTGAAGGTGCTGCCCACCCATGATACCAGCAAGGTGTGTGCAAGTGGCTCCGGCCTTAACACCACTGGAGTGCCCACCTCTCTGCCAGTGAAGGTCACCATTGATGCCAAGAAGCAAATATCTGTGACAACCATGATGGGACCTACCTGGTGTCTTATGTGCCAGACATGACTGACAGATACACCACTCTCATTAAGTACGGAGGAGACGAGATCCCTTATTCACCCTACTGAATCAGGGCTCTGCCCACCGGAGATGCCAGCAAGTACACTACTGTCACTGAATGTTGTCCAGTGGCCAGGTAGGACTCACTTCCTTGGTTGCTTATACACTTTTAGTTTTCTTTGAAAACGGCCCTTTAAGTCACTTGATCCATGACTTGAGTAAGCACTGTCCTGTTGAGTTTGTGGGCTCATTTGATAGTTATTGTAGAAACGATAAGAAATCATGCTTTGGTTTTTTGGTAAATTATAGTCAAACATACAATAAACTGAGGTATTCTCTTTGGTAACAGAGCAATGCGTTAATAAAAGTGGACAAAGCACATCGAGTTGCCACAAATATCTTTGTATATTACGCAGTGGGGCAAAAAATGAGGTGACCAAATACTTATTTTCCACCATAATTTGTAAATCAATTCTTTAAAACTCAGACAAGTTAGAGGTATACCTATGATGAAAATTACAGGCCTCTCTCATCTTTTTAAGTGGGAGAACTTGCACAATTGGCTGACTAAATACTTTTTTTCCCCACTGTATTTGATCCTGTCTCCCTCAATACTATTTAAT
Source organism: Pelmatolapia mariae (assembly GCF_036321145.2). Lineage (NCBI taxonomy): Eukaryota > Metazoa > Chordata > Actinopteri > Cichliformes > Cichlidae > Pelmatolapia > Pelmatolapia mariae. The sequence continues at coordinate 19,363,996 of NC_086235.1, read as the reverse complement.
ATCTAAATGCTTGATTCATCATATTATAACAAATGTGAATGTAAATCCTTTGGGCATCTTTCTTTGCCTTTAGACAACAATTCTGATGGCAAAAGAACCAAACGGGACAGGGGAAAAAAATAGATTGTGTATTTATTGTTTGCAATGTATATATATTAGTTTGCAGCTCTTTGCACATATTAATAAAAGGTTCAACTAACTGATCAAATAAAGTCTGTGTGGTTTAGTTGTTCCACTCATATTAAACCAAATGATGGTGTGGCGGCCTGTTCTAGTGTGAACTAAGCGAGGGTTTGAATGTAAGAGAGAGGGGGGGAAAAAGGAAAAGGAGACCTAAAAATGTAACCCCCTGCACCTCAACTGAGGAGGTGACTTACATTAGTGCTTCCTCTTTATTAAAAAGCGGTTTGAGTGAATTAGAAGTCTGTTGGTTTTTTTGGAGGGCGAGGATATCTACTCATTAGTCATGCTAGGCATCCATCTGAACTCTATCAAAATAAAGGTGTATTTTAACTCATTTTAATTTTTTCTAATATCAGGGATATAGGATTATACAAAGTAGCTTGTGACATCTAAAACGACAGCACACTTAATGTGTCTTTCTTCACCTCATCACTTTTTTCTCTGTGTGTGTGTTTGTTTTTCCGTTGATGCCTTTCAAACAAAACTAGCCATGATATTTTCCCCCTCTGACAATTAATATCAGTTAACCCCGCCCCCTTTCAGATTTGTTCACCAAAAGAAAAGGAGAGAAAAAAACCCGTCATTAACACTGTACATTATTTTTCAGACCGGTTTCATTTTCATACTTACTTTGTAAATATCTATGTTGTATCGAGCTTGAACTCAAATGTAAATATGTTTACTGTATTTGTAATAATTATAATCCATTCGCTGTATAGCATAGATGTGTCATGCAGATATCCTAATTCTGTGTATGGTAATCTTGCACCATTGAATTGTTAGTGAATGAAACAGAGACAACAATGAAAGTGCAAAACGTGCATTAGTAGATGAAGTGCTGCCTGCTTATTTCCTGCTTTATGTGAGCTTCTGCTGTAGTTTATTATGTGCTTTTAGTCCCAAGAAACCACCCTTTTACTGTGGCGCACAATAACATCTTCTGATGTTTGGTGTCATCTTCCTGTGATCTCCTGTGAACAGGTGGATTCATTCACTTCAAGTTTATATATATAGCACCAAATCACAGCAGTCGCTGAACACTGTAAAGACTCTAGAATAATTATGGAGGCACAACATTTAAAGCTCCCATCCTTCTATCCCACATGCCTAAAAGTTAGTTATATGATAAATAGCCCTGTGTTTGTTTACTTGATTTGTAAAATGCAAAGTGGTGACTTTTTCTTTTCAAGTGCGTCCTCATATGGAGACAGGTTTTTTTTTTAATGGCATAAAACAAGTCATAATTGTTTACAAAAATTTGTACATTTTATTGGGCAGAATGAGGTAAACAGTGAAGAAAAGTATGAGAAAACGGAGCATAGAATCTCCGGAGACTATGGCAACTAGAATTATTGTATACATGTGTATGTATTAAGGACTGACACAGACAAAGAATTAATCATACAATGAAGCAATGTCATTTTTAAATGTTTATTTATAAACAGGATAAAACCATTCAAGTATTGAGTCACGAATAAAACAGCAACCTCTGATCTGCTAATTGGGAAACAGAGGATGTCAGTGTATTTTTCAGTGCTAGTTGTCCAAACTGAGTGAGATTTACATTTGAATAGATTTGATTACAAGTTATTTGGTTTTAATTGAATGCAGTTCAATTTGATTTAAATCAAGCCAATTCACAACAACATTTTCTCAATATGCTAAAATTCCCACCGAGACTAGATAAGATTATTCTAAAACTGGTAAAAATACAATTCTCTTCATGCACAAAAATCCCACCCAGTCCCACAACCCAGGATGAATATTCCTTGTGTGTTCTTGAGCTGGACAGAAATTCCTCTTGCTGAGCAGGGTCCACGCCAGCCTCGTGCCAGGCAGACGAGGAGCCTCCTGTCCCAGTCTCGTCCGTCCACTGGGCCCATCACATCCCAGCCCAGTTCGCATTCTGCATTGGAGTCCGTCGCTCGATACCACCACAGCTCCCCTCACATCATCACCTGTAAGTTAAAACAAATAGGAGCCACAACCATCATCCCGGAAGCTGCCCTGGCTTATAGCCATGGCGACCCTCTCCCAACACGGCTGCACCCAGTGAACAACAGTCAGACACTACTCACAAATGCAACCAGTGGTATACATCTGCCCTGATGTCACTCACGCGCGTTGTCTCCTACTGTCGCCATTCCTGCTGTCGGGACTGGGTCACCACATCACGCTGACGGGTCTCCAGACGAGACGTCACACCCCCACGATCACGCAGTGGCTCCCTCTTTTCCACCTGGCCTTCATGCGTTCCTCTTCCAATCTAGGGCCTCTCTCCTTCCAATGCTCAGCTTCCTTCCTTTAAATAAGTCCTTTAAACAGCTGAAAGGACACCACTGGACACACACATGCCTCAGCAGGTGATGACTATCAGCTCATTTGTCCCATGCCCAACCAATCCACAGTGGATTAAAACAATGTAAAATAACAGACTAAAAACATGTGACACAAAAAGAGTAAAATCGTGCAAATAAAAACAACGCTCACAAATAAACACTAAACTCAGAATAAAACCAATATAAACGATAAACACAGATTTCTACTGTGTGAAACTTTCATGCATAACCAACTGAACCTTTTATATTAAAATTTCAAATTCCAACCTAACCTCATTTAATTTTGCTTAGCAAAGTACTTGTAACTCTAATAATTAGTAAGAGTATATTTCTTGTCATCTATTGGTCATCTGACCTGATAAACTTCAATTAACATTATAACACAGGAGTGATTGTCTCTAAAAATGGGCTCCTGCACGCTTGCAGACATTTTTCCATCACAACTTATGGATGATGAATGATTTGATTAAAGCTGTGAAAACATTACTGATAAACTTCATGTGATATTACATTAAAGCCAATTTTCTATTAAAATCAGGGACTTTTATAACTGACCTCCAACCTTTGAGCAGTAGTGTGTACTGTATGTTTGTATGTAACTGTATCTGACCTGGATTTTATCACCAGTTTCAAATAAGAATTTTCTTTAAAGTCTGTCTTTAAATACAAATGAAGTTCAACTTTAGCAAGGCTGATGGTAAACTGGCCCTAACAAGTCCACTTTATTGCGTGCTCATTGACTTTCTCCTATCACAGCTGTTTAACAAGTCCACTTTATACATGCTTATTAATCTATCACGCTTATCAGTGGCTCATGGTTGCTTAAAGCCTATGTCTGAACTTGACCACAGAGGCAGAGCATCATTCAATCCTACCAGCTGCCTATCTTGGCAGCAGCTCAAGGATGACAAACTCCACTTTCTCTGCATCAAGACAGCTCATAACTTTTTAACAATCTCTCCTGATAGTCTCATATCATCTGCTCTAATCAATAACCGTACACTATAATTACAATGTAGACTACAGCTCAAAAGTCTGAGGTGAATTAGAAATGTCTTGTTTTCTGAATAGACTCAAATTTGGTTTCAGATTGAATCACAGCAATTAATCAAAAGAGTAAAGAATCATATAAATGCTTAATATTAACACTGATCACAAATCATGAATGATTTTTAATAGAATATCTACAGAGGTGTTCAGAGACCCATTTTCAGCAATAATCCCTCCTGTGTTCAGTGGTACATTGTCTTATCTAATGCAAGTTTAACACATTAAAAGCCTCACTTATTACTCAAAACAGCTTTATAAGAGATTTTAGCACAAACTCAAACTATTGTGGTGATTAAGGAAACAATAAATGTGTCTGGATCATCCCAGTTTTTGTTTTTAACCTCATTAAACCAAGTTTACATTTTCCTCTAAAGGGGCTGCAACACCCAGCTGCACAAAACCTTCACTTTTTTAACAGTTTCACTCTTTCAATATTTTTCCTTTCTTACAATCAGAATTCTCCAATAGATTTTTAGAAGAAATTTATTTTCTTTCATGCATCACCAACTGAACCTTTTATATAAACGTTTCAGGTTCCAACCTAACCTCATTTAATTTTGCTTAGCAAAGTACTTGTAACTCTAATAATTAGTAAGAGTATATTTCTTATCATCTATTGGTCATCTGACCTGATAAACTTCAATTAACATTATAACACAGGAGTGATTGTCTCTAAAAATGGGCTCTTGCACGCTTGCAGACATTTTTCCATCACAACTTATGGATGATGAATGATTTGATTAAAGCTGTGAAAACATTACTGATAAACTTCATGTGATATTACATTAAAGCCAATTTTCTATTAAAATCAGGGACTTTTATAACTGACCTCCAACCTTTGAGCAGTAGTGTGTACTGTATGTTTGTATGTAACTGTATCTGACCTGGATTTTATCACCAGTTTCAAATAAGAATTTTCTTTAAAGTCTGTCTTTAAATGCAAATGAAGTTCAACTTTAGCAAGGCTGATGGTAAACTGGCCCTAACAAGTCCACTTTATTGCGTGCTCATTGACTTTCTCCTATCACAGCTGTTTAACAAGCCCACTTTATACATGCTTATTAATCTATCACGCTTATCAGTGGCTCATGGTTGCTTAAAGCCTATGTCTGAACTTGACCACAGAGGCAGAGCATCATTCAATCCTACCAGCTGCCTATCTTGGCAGCAGCTCAAGGATGACAAACTCCACTTCCTCTGCATCAAGACAGCTCATAACTTTTTAACAGTCTCTCCTGATAGTCTCATATTATCTGCTCTAATCAATAACCATACACTATCATTACAATGTAGACCACAGCTCAAAAGTCTGAGGTGAATTAGAAATGTCTTGTTTTCTGAATAGACTCAAATTTGGTTTCATACTGAATCACAGCAATTAATCAAAAGAGTAAAGAATCATATAAATGCTTAATATTAACACTGATCACAAATCATGAATGATTTTTAATAGAATATCTACAGAGGTGTTCAGAGACCCATTTTCAGCAATAATCCCTCCTGTGTTCAGTGGTACATTGTCTTATCTAATGCAAGTTTAACACATTAAAAGCCTCACTTATTACTCAAAACAGCTTTATAAGAGATTTTAGCACAAACTCAAACTATTGTGGTGATTAAGGAAACAATAAATGTGTCTGGATCATCCCAGTTTTTGTTTTTAACCTCATTAAACCAAGTTTACATTTTCCTCTAAAGGGGCTGCAACACCCAGCTGCACAAAACCTTCACTTTTTTAACAGTTTCACTCTTTCAATATTTTTCCTTTCTTACAATCAGAATTCCCCAATAGATTTTTAGAAGAAATTTATTTTCTTTCATGCATCACCAACTGAACCTTTTATATAAACGTTTCAGGTTCCAACCTAACCTCACTTAATTTTGCTTAGCAAAGTACTTGTAACTCTAATAATTAGTAAGAGTATATTTCTTGTCATCTATTGGTCATCTGACCTGATAAACTTCAATTAACATTATAACACAGGAGTGATTGTCTCTAAAAATGGGCTCTTGCACGCTTGCAGACATTTTTCCATCACAACTTATGGATGATGAATGATTTGATTAAAGCTGTGAAAACATTACTGATAAACTTCATGTGATATTACATTAAAGCCAATTTTCTATTAAAATCAGGGACTTTTATAACTGACCTCCAACCTTTGAGCAGTAGTGTGTACTGTATGTTTGTATGTAACTGTGTCTGACCTGGATTTTATCACCAGTTTCAAATAAGAATTTTCTTTAAAGTCTGTCTTTAAATACAAATGAAGTTCAACTTTAGCAAGGCTGATGGTAAACTGTCCCTAACAAGTCCACTTTATTGCGTGCTCATTGACTTTCTCCTATCAGAGCTGTTTAACAAGCCCACTTTATACATGCTTATTAATCTATCACGCTTATCAGTGGCTCATGGTTGCTTAAAGCCTATGTCTGAACTTGACCACAGAGGCAGAGCATCATTCAGTCCTACCAGCTGCCTATCTTGGCAGCAGCTCAAGGATGACAAACTCCACTTTCTCTGCATCAAGACAGCTCATAACTTTTTAACAGTCTCTCCTGATAGTCTCATATCATCTGCTCTAATCAATAACCGTACACTATAATTACAATGTAGACTACAGCTCAAAAGTCTGAGGTGAATTAGAAATGTCTTGTTTTCTGAATAGACTCAAATTTGGTTTCATATTGAATCACAGCAATTAATCAAAAGAGTAAAGAATCATATAAATGCTTAATATTAACACTGATCACAAATCATGAATGATTTTTAATAGAATATCTACATAGGTGTTCAGAGACCCATTTTCAGCAATAATCCCTCCTGTGTTCAGTGGTACATTGTCTTATCTAATGCAAGTTTAACACATTAAAAGCCTCACTTATTACTCAAAACAGCTTTATAAGAGATTTTAGCACAAACTCAAACTATTGTGGTGATTAAGGAAACAATAAATGTGTCTGGATCATCCCAGTTTTTGTTTTTAACCTCATTAAACCAAGTTTACATTTTCCTCTAAAGGGGCTGCAACACCCAGCTGCACAAAACCTTCACTTTTTTAACAGTTTCACTCTTTGAATATTTTTCCTTTCTTACAATCAGAATTCTCCAATAGATTTTTAGAAGAAATTTATTTTCTCTCATGCATCACCAACTGAACCTTTTATATAAACGTTTCAGGTTCCAACCTAACCTCATTTAATTTTGCTTAGCAAAGTACTTGTAACTCTAATAATTAGTAAGAGTATATTTCTTATCATCTATTGGTCATCTGACCTGATAAACTTCAATTAACATTATAACACAGGAGTGATTGTCTCTAAAAATGGGCTCTTGCACGCTTGCAGACATTTTTCCATCACAACTTATGGATGATGAATGATTTGATTAAAGCTGTGAAAACATTACTGATAAACTTCATGTGATATTACATTAAAGCCAATTTTCTATTAAAATCAGGGACTTTTATAACTGACCTCCAACCTTTGAGCAGCAGTGTGTACTGTATGTTTGTATGTAACTGTATCTGACCTGGATTTTATCACCAGTTTCAAATAAGAATTTTCTTTAAAGTCTGTCTTTAAATACAAATGAAGTTCAACTTTAGCAAGGCTGATGGTAAACTGGCCCTAACAAGTCCACTTTATTGCGTGCTCATTGACTTTCTCCTATCACAGCTGTTTAACAAGCCCACTTTATACATGCTTATTAATCTATCACGCTTATCAGTGGCTCATGGTTGCTTAAAGCCTATGTCTGAACTTGACCACAGAGGCAGAGCATCATTCAGTCCTACCAGCTGCCTATCTTGGCAGCAGCTCAAGGATGACAAACTCCACTTTCTCTGCATCAAGACAGCTCATAACTTTTTAACAGTCTCTCCTGATAGTCTCATATCATCTGCTCTAATCAATAACCGTACACTATAATTACAATGTAGACCACAGCTCAAAAGTCTGAGGTGAATTAGAAATGTCTTGTTTTCTGAATAGACTCAAATTTGGTTTCATATTGAATCACAGCAATTAATCAAAAGAGTAAAGAATCATATAAATGCTTAATATTAACACTGATCACAAATCATGAATGATTTTTAATAGAATATCTACAGAGGTGTTCAGAGACCCATTTTCAGCAATAATCCCTCCTGTGTTCAGTGGTACATTGTCTTATCTAATGCAAGTTTAACACATTAAAAGCTTCACTTATTACTCAAAACAGCTTTATAAGAGATTTTAGCACAAACTCAAACTATTGTGGTGATTAAAGAAACAATAAATGTGTCTGGATCATCCCAGTTTTTGTTTTTAACCTCATTAAACCAAGTTTACATTTTCCTCTAAAGGGGCTGCAACACCCAGCTGCACAAAACCTTCACTTTTTTAACAGTTTCACTCTTTCAATATTTTTCCTTTCTTACAATCAGAATTCTCCAATAGATTTTTAGAAGAAATTTATTTTCTCTCATGCATCACCAACTGAACCTTTTATATAAACGTTTCAGGTTCCAACCTAACCTCATTTAATTTTGCTTAGCAAAGTACTTGTAACTCTAATAATTAGTAAGAGTATATTTCTTATCATCTATTGGTCATCTGACCTGATAAACTTCAATTAACATTATAACACAGGAGTGATTGTCTCTAAAAATGGGCTCTTGCACGCTTGCAGACATTTTTCCATCACAACTTATGGATGATGAATGATTTGATTAAAGCTGTGAAAACATTACTGATAAACTTCATGTGATATTACATTAAAGCCAATTTTCTATTAAAATCAGGGACTTTTATAACTGACCTCCAACCTTTGAGCAGTAGTGTGTACTGTATGTTTGTATGTAACTGTATCTGACCTGGATTTTATCACCAGTTTCAAATAAGAATTTTCTTTAAAGTCTGTCTTTAAATACAAATGAAGTTCAACTTTAGCAAGGCTGATGGTAAACTGGCCCTAACAAGTCCACTTTATTGCGTGCTCATTGACTTTCTCCTATCAGAGCTGTTTAACAAGTCCACTTTATACATGCTTATTAATCTATCACGCTTATCAGTGGCTCATGGTTGCTTAAAGCCTATGTCTGAACTTGACCACAGAGGCAGAGCATCATTCAATCCTACCAGCTGCCTATCTCGGCAGCAGCTCAAGGATGACAAACTCCACTTTCTCTTTATCAAGACAGCTCATAACTTTTTAACAGTCTCTCCTGATAGTCTCATATCATCTGCTCTAATCAATAACCGTACACTATAATTACAATGTAGACTACAGCTCAAAAGTCTGAGGTGAATTAGAAATGTCTTGTTTTCTGAATAGACTCAGATTTGGTTTCATATTGAATCACAGCAATTAATCAAAAGAGTACAGAATCATATAAATGCTTAATATTAACACTGATCACAAATCATGAATGATTTTTAATAGAATATCTACAGAGGTGTTCAGAGACCCATTTTCAGCAATAATCCCTCCTGTGTTCAGTGGTACATTGTCTTATCTAATGCAAGTTTAACACATTAAAAGCCTCACTTATTACTCAAAACAGCTTTATAAGAGATTTTAGCACAAACTCAAACTATTGTGGTGATTAAGGAAACAATAAATGTGTCTGGATCATCCCAGTTTTTGTTTTTAACCTCATTAAACCAAGTTTACATTTTCCTCTAAAGGGGCTGCAACACCCAGCTGCACAAAACCTTCACTTTTTTAACAGTTTCACTCTTTCAATATTTTTCCTTTCTTACAATCAGAATTCTCCAATAGATTTTTAGAAGAAATTTATTTTCTCTCATGCATCACCAACTGAACCTTTTATATAAACGTTTCAAGTTCCAACCTAACCTCATTTAATTTTGCTTAGCAAAGTACTTGTAACTCTAATAATTAGTAAGAGTATATTTCTTGTCATCTATTTGTCATCTGACCTGATAAACTTCAATTAACATTATAACACAGGAGTGATTGTCTCTAAAAATGGGCTCCTGCACACTTGCAGACATTTTTCCATCACAACTTATGGATGATGAATGATTTGATTAAAGCTGTGAAAACATTACTGATAACCTTCATGTGATATTACATTAAAGCCAATTTTCTATTAAAATCAGGGACTTTTATAACTGACCTCCAACCTTTGAGCAGTAGTGTGTACTGTATGTTTGTATGTAACTGTGTCTGACCTGGATTTTATCACCAGTTTCAAATAAGAATTTTCTTTAAAGTCTGTCTTTAAATACAAATGAAGTTCAACTTTAGCAAGGCTGATGGTAAACTGGCCCTAACAAGTCCACTTTATTGCGTGCTCATTGACTTTCTCCTATCACAGCTGTTTAACAAGCCCACTTTATACATGCTTATTAATCTATCACGCTTATCAGTGGCTCATGGTTGCTTAAAGCCTATGTCTGAACTTGACCACAGAGGCAGAGCATCATTCAATCCTACCAGCTGCCTATCTCGGCAGCAGCTCAAGGATGACAAACTCCACTTTCCCTTTATCAAGACAGCTCATAACTTTTTAACAGTCTCTCCTGATTGTCTCATATTATCTGCTCTAATCAATAACCGTACACTATCATTACAATGTAGACCACAGCTCAAAAGTCTGAGGTGAATTAGAAATGTCTTGTTTTCTGAATAGACTCAAATTTGGTTTCATATTGAATCACAGCAATTAATCAAAAGAGTAAAGAATCATATAAATGCTTAATATTAACACTGATCACAAATCATGAATGATTTTTAATAGAATATCTACAGAGGTGTTCAGAGACCCATTTTCAGCAATAATCCCTCCTGTGTTCAGTGGTACATTGTCTTATCTAATGCAAGTTTAACACATTAAAAGCCTCACTTATTACTCAAAACAGCTTTTTAAGAGATTTTAGCACAAACTGAAACTATTGTGGTGATTAAAGAAACAATAAATGTGTCTACAAGTTTACATTTTCCAGCCTAACCTCACTTACAATGGTTTGCAAAAGTATTCGGCCCCCTTGAACTTTCCCACATTTTGTGACATTACAGCCACAAATATGAATAAATTTTATTGGAATTCCACGTGTAAGACCAATATAAAGTTGTGTACTCTTGAGAAGTGGAACGAAAATCATACATTATTCCAAACATTTTTTACAAATCAATAACTGCAAAGTGGGGTGCACACACGAATGATTGTTACTAAAAATGGGCCCATGTATAACTGTGTAGACATTTACTAATGCATCATGGGTGATTTAACATAAATGATTCATTAAACACACATCTGTGAAAACATTACTGATAAACTTCATGTAATATTATGTTAAAGTAAATCTAAATTATTAATTAAAAGACGACTGTTTGAATCTGACCACAAACTTTTGAGCAGTAGTGTGTGTTGTATGCATGTGTCTGTCTGTATCTGATCAGGATTTTGTCGTCAGTGTCAACAAAATGCTCATTGTTTTAGCTGTGTCCATCATCAAAATTCAGTTGGAGTGTTTTAACTCTGATGGCAATCTCTCCCTAACAAGTCCACTTTATTGCGTGCTCATTTTCTCCTATTAGTGGCTCACAGGTGTCTAACTAATGAACTTTATGCATGTTTCCTAATCTGTCACGCTTATCAGTGGCTCATGGTTGCTTAAGGCCTATGTCTGTACTTGACCACAGAGGCAGAGCATCATTCAATCCTACCAGCTGCCTATCTTGGGAGCTTTTCAAGGATGACAGACTCCACTTTCTATGCAGCAAGACAGCTCATAACTTTTTAACAGTGTCTCCCTGTCCTCATACTTCTAGATATTCTTCTGTAATAGATAACTATACACTATCATTGCAATCTACACTACAGCTCAAAATTTTGAAGTCAGTTTTCACCTGGTTTATAACCATGTGATCGGTCCACACATCAGTGTCTAAAAAACGCTCATTTTTTTAGCTGTGTCTATCATCAAAAATTGAGTTGATTGCAAACTCTCCCTAACAAGTTCACTTTATTGCGTGCTCATCAATCTACTCTACAGCTCAAAAGTTTGAAGTCAGTTAGAAACGTCTTTTTTTCTTAAAAAAACAAGATTCTTTTTTATATTTTGTAAATTAGTTGTGAATGCAAATAAATATTATTGCTTAAAACTTGCATTGATCACCAATTATGATTGATGTTTTATAAAATATTAACTTTGTGTATAGATGCAACAATAAAGGTGGTATATGGATTACAACAATAATAGCGAGTGTGTAGATTATATTACCTATCCTCAGTTTATCACATTAAATGTCAGCTTACTAGTGACCCAGCATTTTTCAAGTACAGCCGTGCTAACCAACATCATTTTTTCAAGTAATATAAAAATCAATTTTATATATTACCCTTTTAAACATCTGATTTTTCTTTCTAATGTCATTAAAACAAGTTTGCACATCATTTGTATAACAACAGTTGGACCTCCAGATCTTTTAATTTTTCAGTTTTTTTCTCAGTGTCACACATAGATTAGTTTTCGTCTCTTTCAATAAGAAAGTCAAATCTTCAAACCCTAAAGCAATCTTTGTTTCTTTCAATCATTCCAATATGTTTCATCTCCTGTAATATAATTGCAGTTAACCAGGGCTTAGCTACTCTGATCTACAGTGATTTTGGGGGTGTGGATACCTATTTTTTTTCACAGGTGCAGAGCCTTTTTCTACAAAATTACGAACTGCATTTTTTAAAATTACCATTAGCATTAATGTAGACTGACAAGTAACTCAACATGTAACACAGTGATCAGTAGAGAAGAAAGAAAATAACCCATTTCAAAATTTCTAGTTCAGATCAAAATTATTGTTCTGATTAAGGAAACAGTAAATTTGGCCACATTATTGTTCTGATCCTCCAATTTTCCCTTTCCAATGTGACTAAATAAAATTCAACTTTTGTTTTTTTTTAAATAAAAGCAGATGCACACCCAGATATTTCTTACAGTAAGAATCCTCCAACAACCTTTCAAAAGAAACATTTTTTGTCTTTCCTCAATTTTGAGACCAACTGAACCCACAAACCTGAAGCTGCAGACCCCAAACTAACCAAATTTAATGTTTCCTTAATCAGCACATTAATTTTTAACTCTTTGTGTGTTATGTTTACTCACAGTTTTGATGCTTGCTTCTTTGACTTGATCCACGATTAGCTCCGCACCATCGCTCTGCTGTTTTCTCCTCGTGCTTCTCCTTCGTGCGTCCTGTCCTCAGATATAATCCAACCTGCCTCCTTGTTTCCTCCTTGACTTGTATTAGCAAAATTTCCAGTTAAATTAAGAGAAATCCAGAAAGGTTTTCCTGCTTCAAAAGCTCTTCCAGTTGGCTGTCTTCTTGTCCTCCTTCAAATGAGCATTTTTCTACATTTGTATTTTTTGACTTCATATTGCCATGACAACATAACACAGAGCATCATGGTAGATTAAGGCAGGTGGTTCTGTCCTCTGCAGAAATGCTGGTGTTCCATAGTGATGTAAAAGTATGTTAATAATCTTTAAACAGACACTCACTGATCCTGTAAGAGCAGGAATTTAACTACAAACCCTCACAGTCCCCATCAGTATCATTCATTCTGCTCTGCAGCAATGGTCACAGTAGCTGGTTTAAGTACGTTTGCCCCATAGAAATCCACTGATGTTCAGTGAGTCCCTTTGATACATATTTAGACCTTCATAATTTTCAGGGTGCATGAGTGTTATATCTCCATTTCATCCTAAACATTTTACCAACATATAAAAGGCATACGTCTTCAAGATTTTGATTTGTTTAATTTTAATTTAAACTTGTTTTATTCTGAATAAATGTGTGAGATGGCCCTCAGGCCTCTAAATCCACGTCCAGGTTTGGGTGACTACTTGGATTAGGGGAGTATTATTTAGAGCAATGTTTGTCACTTTGGTTAATTGCTCAACTCAGGCCGTTTTTGTTCAGTCTTTTTCTAACTGAACGTTCACATTAACATGCTAATTGAAGCCTGTAGAGTCTGAGATGTAGCTCTTTTATTTTCTGTATTGTACAGTCTGACTTAGAGGTGAATTTGCTGGGATTGGTGACTGTGTTGCATGTTTTGAATAATCTTCTTCAGAGTAGACTTTTGGTGTAAGCTGATAGTGAATGAAAAAAACTATGAAAAGCTGCTGTGGTTTTAATTTTCCAAGAGAGGTAATGCACATAATGCAGAGACGAGCGCATGGGGGATATCCAAATTCTAGGAAGGCAGCCTGCTGCTGTACACAGGCGGATTCTTCTCAGTCATAGTTCTTAACAACTTGACTGTTTTCTCAAACCACACAAAGAGTGCCGTTTCCATTCTGGGAAGTCTACTCATTGGTGTAGGCAGCTCTTCAAATTATAAGTAGCTATATATGAGCAGCTATATTAGCTTTGACTTAACATATGTTAAATAGTATACTTTCCTGTTTTGAAATTTATGATGGCTCAAAATTCAAACCTTACAAATTAAAACCCTGAATCATCACCACTTGGGTGAACTACAAGGGTGCCATCATTTTTCTTTTCAATCCATTAAGTACCACATTTTACACACTGAGCAAGAAAGGAAGTAAGCTCTTCATGGTGACCCCAGAAATTTTAATGTATCACTTTCTAGCATACGGCTGACACTGCTCGACATCTTACAGTGCAGTATAAGAGTCCTGCCACAAGGAGACACTAAAGGCTTTCAAACCAACAGTTTCTGCTTCCAAAGCGGCGCCAACCGTTAATAGTGGGCATTGGTTGCACACAGATGTTTTGCTTTGGCACGAGCTTAAACAATTGAGTTGAATTAACACAAGTTATTCATATTCAATAAACCTGTGCAATTTGTGCTGATAAAATAATCAAGTGTCTCTAAAAAGCTTACACACGTGATATAAAATGCATCGAAGCATTGCGGTTTGCAGCGTTTACCATGCACTGTTTTATCTGAGAGAACAAATGATAAAGACGTTGTTTCCAGTGTTTCACTGGAAAGTTTCATCACACTCTGTTGTTCTTTGGAAGTGTGAAAGTACTGCTCTTCCACAACTTCCTTACACATGGAAATTCACCAGAAATGACTTTAGTTGTTCTGCAGTTACAGGACTTGAGTACATCTGAGAGACAGAGTGTGAGAGCATGTAAAGGAGGGTAACAATAATTTACTGCAAGTTTGATTTTGATTGATTATATTCTTGTCCGTGGAATGACAATCCCAGTAAATGTTAATGAGTTCTCTGCAAGTCTTTTAAGATACAGCACAATGTTTTTATTTTTAACTGGCCGTGTTCATCATCTGTGTGGTTTGGTCAAAGAAAATGTGAGAATTTATGTCATAAAAGAAGGGTTTCAAGAAATATCTGCATCAGCCTAAAAATGTTTGAAAACACAGCTCACAGGAGTAAATATATTTGCTTACTTTATTTCTAATGGTGGAAATTTTAGGAAAAAAAATCTACTCAAGTGTTTTAGGAGGAGGAAGACTCAGCTTTTATTAAACCAACAATAATTAATACTATTAATACCCGTTTGTGATCAGGTGGGGCCCTCCAGTGGAAATGAAACGAACTGCAAGTACTGGACTGCTGGAGCTTGTGTGATCACTCTGCTGACAGGAGGCTGCAACAGACCGCTGCAGTGCTTCTATTTATTCAGTCGGAAAACAGTGATAGAACATGTCAGCCATGACATCAGGATCAGTCACACTTCCTCCGTGAAATAGAAGTTTTAGTCCTTTCCTTGTTGAGAGATCTTTACATCTCTGATAATCAGAGAAAATGATCAGATCAAGGCAAAAGCACTAAAAAGTAAAATACTAACGTATGTAGTGAATACAGCTCCTGTTGTTAAGCAAGTACAACAGATCACGTTTAACAAAGACAGCTTAGTTTGGAGGATTGGCGATTTCTTATAAGGTACACTTGAGGCTGATGGAAGTGTCGTTCTTTTTGCTGGTGCTTGGTACCAAATCAAATTTTTGGACAGACAGATTTTTGACACTGTGTGAAAACTTAAGGAATGATCAAAGCTTGTAGATCTCATCCTGAGGGATGGACTGATGAAGACTCGTCCAAAATGACACAGTAATCCATCAACCCAGCAGTTGTTGAACCAATTCCTGATGAAGACAGTGCATAGTAAACATTTGAATTCAATACATGTAAAAAGGACGTCTAAGGTCTACAAATGATTTCAAACTCAGACAACCATTTGACTCCATTTTTAAAAAACTCTTTTTGTACAATAATTTTGTCTTGGAAGAAGCACACGGGCGACTGTTTTACAACGGTGGTAAATTAATACAGTAATGACACTGGAATATATTTGTGTGTCGGGGAAGAGGTCAGAGATGTCTGGGTGGTGAACAGCCTGCAGCGAGGACTCAGCAGCAGTTCACAGTTTCGGCTCCAGCCTGGATTTAAACCTCGAGTGAAAGAGCTCCTTTCATGAAGCAGGACTTCATTTCACCTTCGGAGGCGTGTAGTGGATTCTGCACCTTTCGTTGAAAACCTGAACCGAGGAAACGTCAGTAAGTAACACACGATAACGACGGCTCATTATGTGTGACTATAGGACGAGTCAGTGACGAGAACAGTGAGCAAACTGTACCTTCAGACTTCTGTCATTTACAACTTCTTCAACGTTCAGCTCTGACTGCATCAACTTTAACTGGGGACAGAAAAAAAGTACTTTTATTATTATTTTTGCTCTAATAAGACAGCAGATGCAGTTCTGTCACCTATGTAAAGCCTTTCGATTCTTAAAATGATCTGTTTATCCAAATTTTAAAAAAGAAAAAAAAAAGAGAAGGATTATATTTCCTCAGTAGTTACTTGATGCATTTAGCCCTGCATGTTCAGTTTCCTCTATATTTTAAAGTTTACCATATCAAAGCTTTTTTCAAGTTTAAGATATTCATTTACATTTCATTTATGATCCTTACAGCAACTAAATTAAAAGCATCCACAGTGGATTCAGTGGAGATAGCTGCTAAACCTACATCAACAATGAAGCAACTTATTTGCATTCCTTATAATGGGCAAAAACTGCAGAAACACAGAATCCTACATTTCCCATAATGCAACTGAACAGCTATGGACAGATTGGAGGCAGACTTCCTTGCAGTTAGACATGCAGACTTTTAGTTTGTTTTAGAAAAGCAAACTAAACTTCATGTATAAATCTAGTGGATTGCTCTTTATATGCTTGGAGCTCCACAAATGAAAATCCACTCATCCTTTAAAGAAAGAATGACAAGAAAACTGCTTTAAGAATGTAAAAAAAAAAAAAAAAGAAAAAAAAGAAAAAAAAAGGAAAAGACATGGAATTTTTATAGACAGGACTTACCTTGGTTTGCTCCTTCCTGAGCTGTTTGATTAGTGCCATGTTTTCATTGTCTTTTGCTCTTTGCTCACGCAGCTGTCCCACCACCTCTGATGTTTGAGCTATACAAGCCTTGATAGCTTTGTCTCTGCTCAGATGAGCCTCCATCATCTGTGAGAAAACAGAAATACACACGCACACATGAGATTAATATTTCTGCTTGCCTTCACAGACTTCGTGCCAGTTTTCATGTCTGTTCAGACTCTTATGGCTCCAGCAGCGAAGACTTTGGAGGACAATGGCTGATTCTGACACAAAACAATTATTCAGATATGGATGACGCTGCGAAACATGCACCAATTCTGAAACAGGGATGCTTCACACACATATACCCAGCAGCACAACATTTCCAAAGTAAGCAACTATAACTAATTCAGCATGCGACCAGATGTGGATTATGACGTCAAGCTCTCTTCCTGAGTTTTATGGCACTCAACGCTGGCCTGTGTAGACCCTTATTTTGCCATATTGTTTGTGATCTTTGACTTCTTTGAATACAAAAATGTCATTAGTTGACAATTTTATCCAAAATTTGAAAACTGTCATAATTAGAGTATAAATTCTTGAGTTTTGTTAAGCCACAGTAACCTTTGGTTTATCACCACAATTGCATTAGAGGACCGCACCTCCGTCAGCGTCATTTTACTTCACTGGAGTTCTTTCTTGCCAGGTGCTTGCTCACAGGGGATCGTCTGATTATTGGGGTTTTCTCTAATATTGTGGTGTCTTTACCTTGAGGTGAATGCTGTTTTGTGAAATGAAACTGAACTTAAATGAAAGACTGAATTTGAATCAGTTCATCCCTGACTCTATGTGAAGACTTAAGGCAAGTTTAAAGAGGCTGCTTGAAATTATTTCTCGGACACTTGATGTTAGACAGACTTCTTAACAGGTCCCCTCTGCACCTCTCCCTGGCATTGCATTGCGTTGCATAACCAAACTGCCAGGTATTATGTTCACTGTTTAAAATATGCCATTTATTTATTCTTTATTGTTGTGGTAACCTTTTGTTGTTTTTGTGGCAATGACAATAATGGGAATTTGAATTCACAACGTGGTGAGACCTGGTGTCACACTCACAGATTCATAGAGCTGTTTGCAGGTTTGTGTGGCATCCACTTTGCCTGAGAAGGAGACTGTGGGCACGGTGGTGTTCAGGGCATGGACAATGCGGTCATCTATAGTGCGCATCACCTTCAGTACCTCCTGAAATAACACACAGAAGTACACATAGAGAGTCAGCAGCTTTACATCAACTAAAACTAAACTAAATACATTTGTAACACGATATGCTGGCTTTTGTCTCATTAAGATGGAGTCAGATTTAAATCTGATACGACTGTACCCCCCACCCAAAAATGGTGGTTCAAAACGAGTTGCTTCCTTAAGGAAATAAGTTTATGTATCTTGTTTACAACAGAGGGCAAGATGGCAGGCAAGATTAACAAGGCTCATTTAGCAGCTGATATACTTTTAAGGAGGGATCCAAACATCTTTAGCCTGCTACCATGAGAGAAAAACAGGTTTAATATAAATTTGAACCTGTTGAACCCAGAGATAAATATAAGTCACATATTTGTTCAGCAAAAAGGTAAAGGATTAATGTAGTATTCTGTGCTCACAATGCTCTGTTTCCACCACTTTTCCTTATATGGTCATTTGGAACAGCATGCCCGCAAAGTGTAGACAGTTAAAGGTGTAGGTGTGTGTGTGTGTGGGGGGGGGGATTGCATCAGCTCTAGGAACACACTAATAGGCTGCTATTGATTGTTGTTTATTTTCTTAACTGTGGTTTAGATGCTTTGCTCGCCAAACAAACAAGCTATGAATTGATATTTAAAACCCCAAATTGACAGCATGAATGATCGTCTCCAAAACCACCTAGAAAAAGAAGCCAAACCTCTAAATCTTTAAAATTAATGATAGAATAAGAGGCAAGTTTACATGCAACTAAAAACAGGGCTTTTTTTCTTAATTTCTACAAGCATTTAACTTTACTTCTACATATGGTTTACTCATAACAAAGTAGCATAGCTTTGGTCAGTACCCTCCGTACTCTGAGAGGACTTCTGAGTGAAAGAATCTGAAATATGTACTTTTTCCCCCCAATGGGATTTTTTTGAGCAGTAATGCATGAGGCTCCTTTTTTAATCAGATATGGCTGGGTGTATTCTGGCATCAGCACATAAAAAGATAAGCGCTGCCCTTCTGCTGGCTTGCAAAGGCTGACCAATCAGAAGAAAGAGTGCTTTTGCCGCCTGGAGATAGGCGCTAAAATGACTTTCCAAAGCCTCATAAACAGCCTATATGGAATAAATAAATGTACGTGTGTTAGTTATGAATTATGCAAAGCGAATTCAGTGAGGCTCTAGCATAAAAATATAAATCTGCAAAATAACACAATATACCAAACCATGACATCCATAAGTAAATTATGCCAGCTTAAAGAGTCAGTTATGAAAGGCTGCATGGGTATGTTGATCCACATACTGAAAGCTCTGAGTACTGTGCCTCCTTGAACTCGTGCAGGTCTTTAGTAATAAAGAGGGTCACCAATTCATCGGCTTCGCGCAAAATAAACAGCGCGGCAAACGAACTGCGGGGGAGGCGGTGATTCGACTGGCCGTCGGTGCCTGATCGGCCGGTACGGATCACTTAATCAGTCGTAACGTTACCTGAAACATTGAATAGTCCTCACAGTTTAAACTTCCACCGGGCGCCGCCATAGTGGACTGCACGGGTCCTTCACCAGGATCACCGGTGGTGGAGGTGGCTGTCCAAGAAAGTGCCTGCACGGAAAGGCTTTAATAATGCCTAAATGCTATTTATTTGTTTTTGCCGCATTCACAAATTAACATCTGCCGCACGTATTAACGCAAAGTGAATATATTAAAATAGATTTTAAAAAATACAACTATAGTGAATAGCACCATTTTTACTAATACATTTTCCACTTGTTCTTCTCAACTTTAGCTTAACTCCCAGCAGCCCTGTTTGAGATTCCTAATAATTAAACGACAACCTAGCGAAAGCAAAGACCCGACCACAGCCACAGAGGGTGGACGCTGTCCAAATGGCATAAATACGGGCCCTAGCTTGTTTCTTTTGATCAGTCACACGACACAGCGTCTTATCTGACGGGTCCTGTTAGCTAGCTGTTTGACTTTCAACAGCTGATGAGGGACTAACAGATTTCCAGCCCACTTTAATGGCTTTTTAGAGACACTGGACTTTGTGTATTCAATCAGCAAAAGCATGAATTTCATCAGATCCCGCCTTTCCATCGGCAGCCTCCTCGGTTCGTATAGCTAACTTGAATTTCTGTGTTTTCGTTGCGTAATAAGTCGCTTGAATACTGTCTAATCTGATGCTTGTTGATGTTATTTGGTTAGAAAATCAGCTGTGAGTGAATTCTGGACTCGGTTATAAATGTTTGATGCTTTTTCGAGGTCTTGCATTTGTTGAAATGGTGTTTCCTGTCTACATGTGGCAGTAAAAGCAGTTTGTGAAATTGGTGCGTGGTGTCTCGGTAAATTGTCCCATTGAAAACACTTGGCCTAGTTAACTTGTTTTATTATCATTATACGCTATTCAGGCCTGGTTAACCAGGCACTCCTATTTGGTATGAACAGTGTCTATAATTGAAGATGTTCGTAGTCGTGTTTTGTTGTTTGTTTTGTTTGTTTGTTTGTTTGTTTTATGTAAAATTAAACACTTCTCAGTTTTAGCCCCTTCAGGTGTGGTGATTTCTGTCATGTAGTACTCACTTGTGTCCAATTTAGGGCTTTAGATAGAGATACGTTATTGAGCCCACAAGGAAAATTGCTTTTATATCAGGATGATAAAGAATAACGGTATACAGTAAATACACAACTTAGTTAAAGTGCTACAGACATATAATGACGACTTCGAGACAGTGCAAATAATATATATATAGATGGATGGATGGATGGATGGTAAAAATAAGTTAATAAAATGAGTTTAAGTTAGGGTAAAAAGTAATACTTACATTGCGCAAGAGCAAATTCATTTGAATAATTCAAATTCAACGCTAAATGGTTCTCATAATATTCGTTTATTCTTTTTTTCCTTGGCATTTTTCCCCAGCGTAAGAACGTAATTTTATTTTGAGCCTTTTAAGGGCTGTTCTCAAATTTGTAATGCTAAAGTTGTGATTGGATGATTAATTAGTTGCTGCAACACGTTACTAATTTTCTTGTTTAACTGTTTAATTTCTTTTTTCAGTAGCATCAGCTAGTTCTATCGTCACTAATGTGACTTCCTGCTTTACTCGATGTGATACTAGTTCTGTATCTAAACAGGTCAGAGGAGACATGTCATTCAGACATGGAGCCACAGAGGGATGTGCAATAAAATGCAGGAGACCAAAGTGGAGTCCTCACCTGCAGCACCAGCACATGGTAGGGTTTGAACAACAGATGAGCTCAAAAGTCATCATAAGACAATGCACAATATTTACTGATGAACCTGAAAAAACTAAATACCAGCTTCTAAATTCGAACTTGAACTTCTAGGTTTTCATATACTTTAATGTGGAAAATGCTACACTCATAGTGATGTAAGAGTATTCTAAAAATGTTGCCTTTGTGCGTTACAGGGTATTTGTGATGGCTAAGTATGTGAATTTTTTTAAATCCCAAAAGACTAAGAGGGACACAGGAAGTGAGGTCGCAGTCTGCAGGTCATGATGTGAATCTCTGGCTTTTTGTTCAGGAAGCACGTGGAGTTGCAGCCTTCATTATAATGCATGCTTTGTTAATTCACACAGAGCCGCGTCCTGCATTCAGAGTCCCAGGCTACAGGCCCTCAGATATGGACAAGAAGATGCTGATCTGGTCAGGGCGCTTCAAGTCAGCAGACCAGATACCAGAGACTGTGTCGTAAGTAGCCTTTTCCTGTTTATACCAGACCTCCCGGCACACCGCAGTCAAACTGCCTCTGTCACATTCAGTTAAGTTACATCACAGGAACAGGGCTAACTAACAGGATGAGCGGCGGCACAGCGTGTAGCTGGTCCTCAGACAGCTGCAGTTCAAACAAGCCTTCTATTGGTGACTGGAGAGGATTATCTTGGCATCGGGGTGGAGATCACATCTGATCTGCTGCTGCGATGTAAAGACCTGCATGGCAAGCTTATAAACAGAAGCCCTCCTATGTCATGTACTCAAAAGCCCCAGTATCAAAACAAAGCAAAATGTGTGAAGGACCCAAGAGACTGAATATCTATTGACAGTCAACAATCCTGCTATAACTGGAACAAAAGGCCCCGTAAATATCATGCTACTGCGCTGATCCTCAGTAACAATAACAAGATTAAATGCTGAAGTCTTCTCGTGTTTCAAGCCTACTTTTGAGCCAAGAAAACATTTCCTAATGAGTGTTCATGTGTACATGTACTTCTTCTACAGGTTTGAGATGATTGACGCTGCCAGAAACAAAATCAGAGTAAAGGCTGCCTACGTGATGATGGCTGCCACGATAGGAGCCTGTATGATTATGGTGTTTCTGGGCAAAAGGGTAAGAATGGATGAATGAGTCTTGCGTGAAACTTTTTTCTTTCTCTTTTCGACTCCGGTAACTGTCAACAAGGACACATGTCATCACTGCTATCCAGTAATGTGAAAGAGCAGGTTTAATCCTGCCTGTTCACATAGATGAGTCTGTCATGTTGTGAATAAACAGAGCAGTGACTTGCAATTAAAAATTTGGGAACTTTGGGACATTTTGTGACCAATGTGATATTTCAACCTATGTTTAAAAATAACAGGATATCAAAGCGTAAAATGTATTACAATTTTAAGTCCCCTGCAAGAATTTTAATAATTAGTAATTTAATTCTCACTGCTTTGATTCATGCATTGCCTCTGTATTTTCATTCACATTTAAATAATGCCACATGTATTTTCCTGTTTTTCTGCAGGCTCTTGCCAGGCATGAGACCCTGACGGCACTAAACATCGAGAAGAAAGCCAGATGGAGGGAAGAACACCAGAAACAAAGTGAAAGTGTCATTGCCCTGTCTGACAAGGCTCAGTGATGGAAGATGACTCGTTCAGACACGCTCATGATTTATTCTCAAACTCAAGTCAATAGCGTCCCACTTTCTGTGTATACCACAACTTCTCCAGTCCCACCCTTTTGGAGGTGTAGTGCAACCAAAAAAAAAATATCAGCAGTAAATTCTGAGTAGTGCTTTTGCAACTAGGAAACTGGCCTTAACAATGGTTTGGAATAATTTAGTACCTAATGCAAAATGTATCTACTTAGTGAATGTATATAAATAACAGGGTTATAAAGTGGCACTTGATTAATGGCACAAACCATTATTTTGGTAGTGGCATTTCGTTGTCTCAGACCAGTGGAGGGTTTATTGCAGGAATGTGCAATCATGCCTTGTGAAAACATTGTCTTTCCCCTTTTTTGTGGAACATTAAGTAGCTGATTGGATGTGACTTGTTCACCTGTGCAGTGGGCTGTCTGTCCTGATACCCCTCTAACTGGGCTTCTTATTTCATGGCCACAATGATGTGCCATCTGTGTTTGTATGTGGTGAGCACCAAAACTAGTTCAATAAAGCAGTGCTTCTATAAAAATGTGCAGTGTCATTTAATGACCCCTGGTTTGGGCACATGTGGGCACCTTCCAAGGCTATTGGAAGGCTTATTTCAGGAAATATTCACCATTTGTGACCAATACCGCTTTTAATTTTTTTTTTTTTTTTTTTTTTTTTTGCGGCTATCTTTACTAAAGTTTGGGAGGATAATTTGGATACTATGGTATATTATTTTCCCTGCAATATCGTCACAAACTATACTGCACAAAAAACTTAAAGGACCACTTTTTAATCAGCGTATCGCTTGGTGAGAAAGACTGGATTGATCTCCCCTGGCTTACCTCTCATTATATCGGATGGGTGGTAAAAGGTCTTATGTATCATCATGGGTGAAATGATACAGAGTCCTATAATATAGTTTAGCTGTATGTGCTTTCGCCAATAGTAAATCTTTGATTAACAATAAAAGTTGGAGCAATGAAATTATTCTACTACCTGCCTTTATCTTTTACTGCGATTGGTGTGTGTGTGTATGTGTGCATGCATGTGCTTATGTGCTGCGGTGGTTCTTGCACATGTGGGGTATGTAAACATGGCACACGGCCCGGAGCTTGTCTGTAGCGCTCAATCAGGATGACTAAGCACTGAGAGAGGTTGAGGGTTGTTGTTTTTTTTTAAACAAACAAATGATTTAATAAAAGAAATTGGATGTGTTATGATTAAACAGTTTTGAAGATGAAAAGATTAAACTTAGTTTTCAATCATGTCTGTGAAAAAGAGGAAGGATAAGGTGTTGCTAGACATCAGGTGATTATATGTCAACATTGATGGGATAACCAGAGAGAGAAGGGGATGCAAATGAGTATAAAAGAGGGCACCTGGGAACATTCGAGGTTGTTTCTTCCTCTAGTTCTTCCGATGAGTATAAGACATCTGAAGATTTGGCTCTGGTGGTCCACAGTTGGAAATTATAACAAATAATGCCAGAAGAGCAACCAGTGTGGAGAAACTAATTGGATTTATAATTTTTGACTTTTTCTCTGCTCATTTTCCTGTGTTAGATTATAAATTCAACAGGATTTGGTCTCTGCTTCTCTCCAATTGGGTTATATATCTACATGGAAGAGATAAGTGCGTCAGTGGCCAAGGTGTGGTCATTCTCTACAATCTCGGTCAAAGATTAGAACTAGATCAACATTAGCTCAGAATAGGTCATTAAGATAGGTTGTGTTTGGCTTTTGCTTTGCTTCTGCTAAATTGCTTTAATAAAATATCCTACATTCAAAAAGCCTAAATTGTGGACATTCCCTTTTTAACAATTGTGAGTAAAGGTAAAAACACGAGTTTTAATGTTCATTGTCAGTACTGTTAGCATGAGGTGATACCTGGACCTAAGAGAGGGTGCACAGGTAGTCCAACTCCAGGATGGCACATCAATACGAGCCATTGCTAAGTTTGCTATGTTTGCTGGGTCTCCCAGCACAGCCAAGAGCATGGAGAAGATTCCAGGAGACAAGCAGGTACTCTAGGAGAACTGGACAGGGCCGTAGAAGGTCCTGAACTCATTATCTGCTCCTTTGTGCAAAGAGGAACAAGGTGAGTAGTGCCAAAGCTACAAAATGCCCTCCAGCAGACTAGTGTGAATGTCTGACTAAGCAATCAGAACCAGACTTCATGAGCATGGTCTGAGGCCCCAATATCCTCTATTAGTCCCAGTCCTCACTGCCCACCACCATGGAGCCCAACGGGCATTGGCTATAAAATACTGGAATTGGCAGGTCCACCACTGGCGACCTGTGATTTTTACAGATGAGAGCAGATTCACCCTGAGCACATGTCACAGACTTGTAAAGGTCTGGAGAAGCAGTGGAGAACATAATACCGTCTGTAACACTGTTCAGATGAACATTTTGGTGGTGGGTCAGTGATGATCTGGGGAGCCATATCCATGCAGGGAGGCACAGACCTCTACAGACTAGGCAACAACACCCTGACTGCCATTAGGTTTCAGGGGGTTGCTGTCAGAGCCTACACTAGTGCAGTGGATCCTGGGTTCACCCTGGTGCATAACAACACCTGGATTCATGAGGCGAGAGCATACAGGCAGTTCCTAGTGGATGAACTGATTGGTCCCATCGACTCGCCCCCCGCCCCTGACCTAAACTGGGGACATCGTTTCATTCTATGAAAAATGCCACCAGGTTGCACCTCAGACTGTCCAGGAGCTCAGTGATGGCCTGGTCCATATCTGAGAGGAGATCCACCAGGACGACATCCTGGGGGATCTCCATTCATTCCCAGATGATGGGGCATGCTTCATTCCTAACACATTGCCCAGTCTTTAACAGTGTAGACATCAAGCATTTTTTTCTTATTCAGATGTCATGTGTTTTCAAAGTGTTACTTTAGTTTTTTTGAGAAGTGTAGTTAGAAGTGGAACAACGCACTGCACCACCACCTGCTCTGCTGAGAGAAGTATTGATAAGCACGTGGTAATGCCCCATGCAGCCTCCTCCTACGTCTACTCAGCTACAAGCAGTTCTAAATATTGTAAGAAGTGGTAGCTCTGACAGTTATTTCTGCATTATTCTGCAAAAACGTTTTCATATCAGCAACTGTGTAAGTGATAGGTCTTTAATATGGTTCAACCTACATACTCAGTGAATTTGAATGGTAGCCTTCTCATTATGCACCAACACACGCTAGATGGCTGTACAATTCAACCTGTTTCACCTTCTCAACTTGTAACATTTGCACTTCCTGTTAGTGATAATAGGACCTACAAATAATGATAGTAAATGAATTTTTGCAAGGTTTTAGCTGAGTGGCAACCTCCAGAGCTTAATAATAAAGTGCCAAAAACTGCAGTTGCTCTGGTGGCCTCTTAAGGTCATCAGCCTCCTTACTCCCGTCTTTCAATGTTCAACCTGAAGAGTATTTAAAACAGATTTACAACCAAAAACTGCTCTGTCACTCAGCACAAATAAGGAAGTGTCTGTGATGCACCCATCCAGTTTAAAGTCCTTAAACAACTTTGTACTCCACTTGCATCCAAACGTAATCCTTCCTGGCTCTGAAAACACATGGAAGCAGCCAAAATATTAATAAAAGTAAAGCTTTAAAAAGTAGCTGCTTTCCGTAGCTGCATCCTTTAGGGGTTGCCACAGCAGATCATCTGCCTACATCTCACCCCATCAATTAGCATCCTTTTTGGTCCTCCTTCACTACATCCATAAATCTTTTCTATGGTCTTCCTCTTTTGCCTGGCAGCTCCATATCCATTCACCATCCCTGCTCTGCACATGTCCAAATCATCTCAGCCTTGCCTCCAAAACCCTTGACCTGAGCTGTCCTTCTGATGTACTCATTTTTAATTTTGTCCATTCTGGTCCTAGCATCCTCAGCTCAGCCTTCTGTTTATTGTCAGTACTACCATTTTCAAACCATACATAACAGCAGGTCTACTATTATCTTGTAGATCTTTTTTACTCTTGCAGCCATCCGTCGCAAATCACTTCTAACGCTCATCTCCACCCACTCCACCCTGCCTGCACTGTCTTCTTCACCTCTCTTGTGCACTCATTGTTTTGAATGGTTGAATCCACCTTCACTACCTTTCCATCCATCGCCCTCTCACAGCCACAGATGCATGGATTCTGTGTGGCTCCTACTGACTTTAACACAGTCTAAAAATCACAGTGATGTCACGGTGGCTTCAGCCATCTTTTAGCAATTATGATTCTAGCAGTCTTTGATATAATGACACGGAAAATAATTAGTTGCTGCCTTAAACTGAAGGAAGCAAGTTAATAAAAATCTAATGAAAAAAACAAAACAAAACAAAAAGACTCAGTGACTATAATGAAACCGATTAAACATTGTAGTTCATGAAACGACTTTTATGCAAATGGCATAACAGGGGACAGATGCACAAACCCAGTACAACAAACAGTAATGAACACGTAGAGCTGGTCATCTTTTGCTAAGAATTTGACAAAAATAAGCAATGTAAAGAGGACTTGGTAAACAAACATTCAGTTTTGCTAACTAAGGTGATCACCGGGGTTTTCAAGTTTTAATCTGGATTTTTCTTGAAATTATGTGGAAGGATTTCTGTATAATAAGGATTATGGCACCATCAGCTACATGGCAGATGCTAAACCCCAAATTAAAAAAAACAAAATAAAACACTTTTTATTGAAAATAAGACCAACTGTGGGCCTAATAGCTGGCATACTGTATGTTTCTGATTTGGCATGATCGAATTAAAAAAAAAAAAAAAAATACTACCTGAACACGTATTGGAACGTTATGTTTTACACAGCTAACAGATAAACGGCCAATTTTCAAAATGCTGTCTGATTGGTAGAGGTTGCTTTGTCAGAATAAAAGTTCTTCTAGCTTTGCTGAGGCACCATGATCCTCCAACTCCGATAAGTGTGTGCTAACATTTTCAGTCCACAAACTGCTCGAGTCTCTCTGGTTAAGGGCAAAACAGTGTAAATCCTTGTCATACCAGGAGGGTGGGGGAACAACGATAAAGACCACCTCTTTGCACCTCGCTTTTTTAGGAGGGAAGAGCCGTGTCATTAACCAATTACATAGCTAATGTATAAACTGTGGTCTATTGTCAATGAGCAGGCATCAGTCCTGAACTAAAGTGCTGCAAAAGAAATGAAATTATGGTAATTTAAAAAAAAAAAAAAAATCCCCACTGGTCTGCTGCTGGACAGAAACCAGGGTTAAATAGTCTATTTTGTCTTGTCCAAGTCTGTCCAGTTGTCTCAGTGCGTGGGAAGACTCCGGTTCCCATGATTCCATGGGGTTAATTCACGTCACACCAGAAGGCAGCAGGCAGTCTAAACTCTTCGGGATGGAGCCTGTGCAGGTGGAATAGTCCCATTACTGGAAAGAGGAATGCGTGATATGAGATCCAGGTGGGAATGCAAGCAGCCTGATTTGTCACCGACGAGCTCCAACCTTCAGCAATTTCTAAAATTGTCCATCTGCGATCGGAGAGCAACCTTCACTCTTGAGTCGTGCCTTTCGTAGTGGTCAGATGAGTCTTTATTTTGGAACTAGCCATGTGGCCCAGTGTGGGCATTTCAGTCCAGTGACCACAGTCGAGTGTGCGGTCAACGTCTCATGGTCAGTCCAGTGTTTAGGTTCATTATTCTCAATGTAGATGGAGGGGGGTTATATATATATATATTAAAAAAAGAAGAAGAAAGAAAGAAAATGAAATCATGTCCATGTTCGTCTGTCTCGAGACTCATTAATGCTTCAATCAGACAAGCAGTGCAGCCCAAATACTAGACTCAAGAGCTAGCAAAAGCCAATCCTACAGGACCACAAAGAGGTTCTTTTATTTGGGATAAGCTGAGGAAGAATCCCCCCCCCAAAAAACCAAAAAAAAAAAAAAAAATAGCAATAATGTGGGGATGGGGTTATAGGAAAGGTTTATAGCTGGAAATGTTGGGGCTTAACCATACAGGAGAGGTCCAGGTGAGGGAAAAAATTAATTCAGCAAAAGACAGAATGAGTGAAACCTTGAACTGGCTGACAAGACTGCAGAATTCACCCGTGCTGGATGCATGAACAGAGTGTGCCCCTTTAATGGTACGCTTTTAATAATCATGATGATGATTAAACCTCTCAGACAATGAGAAGGGGAACGGGAGGGGGAGGCCGAGGTATGTCACCCTGGATCATGGCTGTGGGGATAGAGTGAGACGAGAGCAAAGGTGAGGATGAACGTGGAGCTCTGGGAAAAGGGAGGAATTAGCATTATAGCTGGAAGCCCTCCATCGGGGCCTCGCACTGCTGGAAGAGGAACTGCTGCTGCTGCAGGTCCACGGCTGGAGCCAAAGATGGATCCTCATCTTCAGTGTTGAAGTAGCGCTCAATCAGGTCAAAGGCTTTCTGGTAGATTTCCTGGTTCTCATGGCTCTGCAGGAACTCCAGTTTGTCCAGACCTATGAAGATAAAAGGTGGAGAGTAGTGCTAAAACAGAGGCGGCACACTCCAGAAAATAAAAGATTAGCCAATGACCAGGGTTACTGACTAGTACCGTTACTTTCCTATTTCCTTCGTACGGATTTAATTACTTACCATAGGCTTCCTCAATGAGTGCACAGTAGGGGTTGATGCCTCCACCCCTCTTGGCCTCCAATTCTCCCAGTCGCAGGATGTTCTCCAGGCCATTTAGAGCCACCTGAACTATTTTGGAGTCCATGAGTGTGAGCAAGTCACACAGAGGTTTTATACACCCAAGTTCCACTAAGTGCCTGCAGATGGCAGCCCACACACAGAGTAGACATTCATTGTCATAGAAGAAAAATAACCTTTTAAGGAGGCAACATACTAATCAGTGAACAACACAGTGCACTGAAAGAAACGCTGACATGCAAGGCTACAAGCTGATGGGCAACTTCCCTAATCCCTCTCCAACTCACTGTCTTGAAAAATGATTCAAATAAACCTGTTTGAAGTCACATTTGCTACATATAATATTTAGATTTTATGCACTTTAAACTAAGAATACAAAATAATAGTTTCGATTCTTAAATGATACAATAATGAAAAACAGAAGTAGGTTTGTTTATAATGGAAGAGTCTGTATAATTTAAAATCAGTGGCATCAGTTGACTTCTTCACTCAAGACAAGCGTGACTATTATGGGTACACTGGCTGTATACTGTGCACAGTTTGTACCTGATTTGCTCTGCAGAACCCCCTGAGGTGGCATTGGTAATGGCCCACGCTGCCTCCTTCCTTGTGCGAAACTCTGCTACTTGCAGGATAGTGATGAGCGGAGGCAGCAGACCTGCATCTATCACCATCTACAAGAAGTAGGAAACAATTCGTTAGAAGCTCCAATAGTCAGCTTTTCAATCTCAGGGAACAAAAAAAGGAAGCTTTTTTTTCTAGGTTAGTCTGTAAGAATGTGCAGCACACCTGTATTTGTGCTCTGTTCCCTGCAGTGATGTTGGAGATTGTCCAACACGCTTCCTTCTTGATAGATTCCTTGGGACTGCTCAGAAGCTGAAGTAGAGACTGCAGCGCTGAACAGTTCAGAATCACCTAGAAAAATACCAAATGTTCACAGAGTCACAAAGAGCCATTGCCTTCTGCATAAGCTTTTATCACATCTGTCTGTGTAGATGCAGCTACCACCTGTGTCTGTAAATCGTCTCCAGTGACTATGTTTCCAACAGCCCGCAGTGCAGGAGAGACCACCTTATAATCCACGTGTCTGGAACAAGAAAGCAAAGTCGAAGTGTGAGATCATACAGTTTTTTCATCAAGTTTTAGAAATGTTAACCCTCCAGTTTTAGGATGGTAGCAATAATGTTAAACCACTATTTGTTGTTACTAGGTGACAAATTAAAAGGGAAAAAAAATGCAGTCTTAGTAAGGTCAACATGTGCTGTCAGAACCGCTTAAATGCACCTTTGCACCCTTCCTCTACAACATAACCTAATTCTTCCAGATGTTTCAGTCCTGTTAATTTATAGCACTCATGTGTTACTTGTCACTTTATGGGTATTTAACTAGAGTCCCAAGTGTTTCGCATACAATAAATCTCTTTGTAGAACAGCCTCTGAAAATATCTGTGTGTGTGTGTTTGTTTTGGCTCTCACATCAGCAGTTCGACGAGCCTGCGACAGACTCCCGAGTCAATAACAGCCTGGATTTTGTCATTTGGGCCATCTGATAGGTAGGAGAGCGCCCAGCATGCGTCAGCTAGGATGTCCGTATCGTTTACAAACAGCAGCCAAGACAGCACGCTGAGACACGGAGACACCTGCAAGAAACAAAGGGACACATTCAGCAGGTGTAACTGTTATCCAGTTAAGCATATTAGTATCTTCATATAGCCTGTGACCTTGAAATCTGAGATACGATGTGCCTTTAAGCAGTCTAAGAGGTGTGCAGTTACCATAGTGATGTGTTTATCTTGGCAAATTACCTTAGTGAAATCTGGAGGTGGGTTCTTTCCTCTGCACAGGTTTGAGAGTGCCCACACCGCGTTCCTCATCATTGTTAGACGATTCTGTTTGGCCAATAACCTGCAAGAGGAAAATTTGACGATCACAATCAAAGTTGCTCTTTGTTTCCCCGTAGAGGCAACTTCAAAAGCAGAGAATGTAAGACTGAGGGGATACTTACTGCACCAGTGAGGGCAGTATGTTGCAGTCTATGACAAAGTCTCTGCATTCTGTGCTGTCTCCTGCTATGTTTCCCAAGGCCCACACCGCCTGAGGGGTGAAGCAATTATTCAAGTCAAACAATAAAAACAACATGAAAAACTACCATTTTAATCAGTTTAAATTTGACCTCAACAAGCTGCCAGAGGTCAGTGGATACCAGGAAAAGTAAAAATGAAGCCTCCTCACCTGTTCCTGTACGTCCTCAAAATCCGAGCTGAGCATCTCTATGAATATAGGCACAGCTCCTGCCTGGATGACCACCCGTGTCTGGTGAGACGTACCTGAGGCAATGTTGGTCAATACCCACGCAGCCTCAAACTACAATCATATTCAAAATATATGAGGAAAGTTAGTGCACTGAACTCACAACACATGCAACTTTTTGGATACGATGGTGAAACAGGAAGAGCACATTGCAAAGAAACATGAGGGAGAAAAAACAAAAACAAAAATCTACAAGCTTCAAATATAATCTAAAATTAGTTTTCTAGGAAAACGTACCTGCAATGTGCAGTTTTCTCTTCTTTTCAGGAACTCAACAAAGCGCTCCACCACCCCTGAAGTGGCAATGACTTCATCAATAGGTGGGTTGGGTTCTGCGTGTGAGGAAGGGTGAGGTAACGTGGCAACAATTAATACAGGCACACTTAACAGCATTACACCCCATGTAACATTCACTCCGGCCACACTGATATTGTGTAGTTATGAATTTTAGGCAGCGGTTAACTGTGAGACAGAGTGGCAGATTATGCAGCTCAAAACAATGCTTTTGTCCTTGCACTGGGCCTCAATCAGTTATCATCCTTCCCTTGTAAGACATACTGAAACAAATGCAAAGACACGAGTGGCTGTAATGGGCAAAGTTAGGGTCCTGCTTACCTTTAGAAAGTAGTTTCCTAAAGCGCTGAGTACCTATTAGCTGCTGCTCAGGAGAGCTGGAGAAAATCATTTGAATCATGTCTTCAGAGATCACCCCACCCTGTGTGGCACAACAATGGGGATTTTTTAAAAACACATGAATTGCTGTCACAGCTGACTTGATGTGTGCAGTGAGTGATGACATCTCATACGCCTGGATATCAGGAATCTTTTTGGTACAATGAGTTTTGTCAGTTGATTAAACTCGGGGGGGGGGAGCGTAACTACACTTTTGAATGTTTCACTTTCATTTTTGCCACTTGGAGCAGGGAGTCTGCTCAGTGGTGCTGAGAAAGCTGTAGCTCACTCCTCTTAAACATGCTTAGACACAGTGCCCTTACTGATTAGAACTAAATGCATCACATAGGAATTTATGCAAATTACAGTTTGTGTGATAAAATGTAACTTTGCACACATCATTGTGGTCTGGTCAGGCGAGAAACACACTGCACTGTGTGCGAAAGATTCAACATGCTATTTGTGTGGCTCACTACGTGTCAATGTCACTGCATGCATCAAAACTTGTGCTGTTTAGAACATGATACAGAAAAGCTCCTCTACAGAGTTTTACAGAAAAATGACCCAAATATTCATTTAGACATAAAGCCAAGATTTTTAGATGCCATCTGATTACCAGAAAGGAGTGTATGTGTGACAGAGCAGACATATAAATGCCTTCTCACCATGAGTGGGTCCATGTTGTTGGCCTGGGACTCCAGATAGCCGCTATCAGCCATCCCATCCTCATCCAGGATGCCATCATCCTCCACAGTGGCAACATTTCTCCTCTTAAAAAGCTGCAACAGAAGGACAAATACGCATTTCCCTTCCAACACTAAATTGCTACAAACAAAGCATAGCCTCAAGTTTACTCCAAACACTGGCAGTATGTAATTTCAGGATCATTATGACGGTTTAAGTTGTACAGTATAACACATTGCTTACTTGCTCATCCTTCTTCTGTTTACGGAGCTGCAGGCCTTCCTCTTCCCTCCTCCTTCTCATCTCATCTGTGTTGAGAGACTTATTCTTGTAGCTTTTGAGGCGTGCATTGTCCTTACCCTGACTCATTGTGCAGCCTGAGAAGAATCAGAAGTCTATTATTTGGATATGCTTTGGAGCAAATCTTTCAAAGTTCCCAACTGAGAAACAAACCCTCTGTTTTTTTTCTTTTTTATTAAAACACCACCAACTGTACTGCAAAGACTAGCAAGACAGACACCAACTAGCGTAGCCAACGCTGGCATAGCTACCGGTGTGTATCATTCCTCTCAAAAAAGATTGTTCAACAAACAGGGTCATGTAAGGATAGCAGCTAGCCTATTAGCTTCCCGTGCCTTGATGCTGCGTGGAAAGAAAGCATCATTTTACCATCTACTGATCGGGGTCCAGTACTTCCGTTGTCAACTCACAACTCGGACAAGCACAAGGAAAACCTAAAAGCACAAGTCCCCCGGGAGGGTACACTTGATCAGCTGGCTAATGTCAACGCCGCTCTTAGCCTCCTCTACTATCGAAAGCTAGCTGGCAGCCAGCGGCTAACTGCTGTAGCTAACGTTAGCTTAGTACCAAAATCCAACATTAACGTTAGCGCAAACGACAGACCACCGTCTCAGACAGTAAGAATTCATTTAACTTCTCATTATGAATCGCTGCCACACGTACACAGCTAAAATGTAAACGTTTTTCGTTATCTAACCTGTCAGATTGGGCTCCGTAATCCCCTTATTCGCTAGGCCACCGTTTGAACAGCCGTCGCCGGTATGCTAGTGCGCACGCGTCAAACTAAACGCAAACGACCCACAACTCCCCCGCACTTATCTAAGCTCCGCCCCCCCCCACGCCTCTTCCCCCCCCCCTTCTTTTTGCTTTGTAAATAAACAGAAATGTGACTTTTGCTTCATAAACAGTTTGACAGACAAGCGGTGCCTGCAGGGTTTATATTCATGGTATAACCGGCATACACACAGCCTCACTACGTGTGTGATTGTGCAGGAAATACAACTGTGCGCTCAGCTTCGAAAAAGGACCGCATCTATCCATTCATCCTCATACCTCACCTCTATGTATGTGCTCTCTATAAGTGCAGGTGCGGCTCTTGGATGTGACACGTCTCTAGTCCAGACGCTCCGGCGCCAGGGGTCATCGGGACACACACACACAAACAACAAGTAGCACAACATGGACCATCATCATCCTCAGACACACACACTCACACACACGGCCCACGAGCATCAGCATTGTCAGATACGAGCACATCAGAAGTACGAATAATAATAAAACTGTAAACAAGTGACAAAATAAGAAAAGAAAGAGAAAAAACCCCGCAAACACATGCAAAACTAAGGGAAAGAATGGAGATTTGAACTTAACACATTAAATCACATAATTCACTTTGAATTTAATCTATCTATCTATCTATCTATCATACAATTAAACACTGTGTGTGTGCGCGTGTTTGTGTGTGAGAGAGAGTATGGCGTTAACGCCATAAGAGAGAGCGAGAGGGGATGAGAGGATAAAGGCCAACGCACTACGATAGAAAAAAAGAAATGCCTGAACTCTGCGTGACCCAACTATACCAAGACAGTTCACCTATTACGAGCCTTTAAAGTAAGCTTATTGCTAAATAGTCTTGATATTCAATCATCAGGTAAGGGACTGATTCTGTTCACCTGGACGTAGCGTTTTCAGGGCTAAATTGTCTCCACATCCCGGATCTTATTATTTATTTTGCTGCGTTATTTTGCGAAATTATCTAATCTAAACATAAACTACAAAAAACGAGTGCGATGCAATATTTTGCTCTTGGTGTTTTCAGTCCTTTATGTCCAGCTTATGCGTCATTTTTCTGTTATCAATCAACCAACCGATCATTCGATTAAAGGCCTGTCAACGGGCTTCGTAAAGGTTCTTAAGAGGTCCTAAGGTCACCAGAAAGCTACATAAAAGACTGCACCTGCACCAAAGTTCTTTTTTCTCTCTCTCTCTCTGCCTCCAAAAAACGTCGTCAGGCTGCATGCAATCTATAGGATCCAAACATTGTTGCATTTTAAGACCATCTTCAGTGAGCTATAAATATGAGGCGCTCCAAACACACCCTCGGTTTGACTTCTGCCAAAAAATGACCACAATGCCGAGACGACTGGAGGTCCAGAGCTCGATCCTCCCCGGTGGGGACTGCTTTAACATGTGGCACGACTACATGAATCTGAGCCAAGTTTTTGAGAGACTGTGCAGCAACCGTGAGGTTGAAAACGGAGACATCGAGCGTCCAAAGAAGGGACAAGCGCCCCCCTGGAGTAAGGTCCACACTTCCACTCGGGGGAAGAAATCCTCCAAAAATTCATCGCAGTCCAGTCCGACCAGCAGCGCGTCGGACACCAGCAGCAGCGCGTCATCCTCGGACTACTGCCGCTTCTGCAAGCAGAACGGGGAGACTCCGAGGGTGTACCGATCTCACAAGCTCAAATCAGACGACGGGAAAGTTTTCTGCCCCATCCTCCGGAACTACACTTGCCCTGTCTGCGAAGCCACCGGTGACAGCGCTCACACTCGCAGGTACTGCCCGCAGGTGAAGTGGGAGGCGGCTGGGAGGATGCAGACGGGGGTCAAGTTCTGGTAGCTGCTGAAAACCGAAGCTGCGAGAAACTGTACATATTTACCGAACTGTTTGGGGTATGTGTTCATGTTGGCAGAGACCGTTTCAGTTCCAAAGAATGTTTCATGTTTGACTGTCAAACACTCCGCTGCAGTCTGCAGCAAGGAGCCCTCATCCATCACATCTGTGGAGCCCCGAGCCGGGGTGAGCGCTCTCGCTCGCCAGTACGCGCAGGCTCAACGGGAGAAAACTGCGCCAGCTTTGAGGGTGTCCCAAGTTCTGCCAGCTGCTGAAAACTGAAGCTGCGAGAAACTGTACATATTTACCGAACTGTTTGGGGTATGTGTTCATGTTGGCAGAGACCGTTTCAGTTCCAAAGAATGTTTCATGTTTGACTGTCAAACACTCCGCTGCAGTCTGCAGCAAGGAGCCCCCATCCATCACATCTGTGGAGCCCCGAGCCGGGGTGAGCGCTCTCAAACCTTGGAAAAAAAATTAAACTCTTTAAAGTCCTCGAGTGTTTATTGTTGTTGTTATTGTTGTTGTTGTTTAATATGATACAAAAAAAGAATAAGTGAAATGGCAGAAGTCACTCTGTCAGTATTAGTGGGTTTATAGTGATTAAAAAACAAACAAACAAACAAACAACAGCTTAAAAATGTAAATTCTGGAAAAAAAAATCTAAAAATAGTTTTCCTCTTATTGATTATGAACTGTTCGGTTTGTTTGCAGCCATCACATACACGTTTTTCTCTTAAATGCGTCGATGATAAAACATAAAAATATCACAAAGCAGTGTTCAGACTAATTCAAGTGATGTTTATGGGATTTCATAACTCAGGAGTGGTGGTGTTCATAAAAGAGCAACGTGCTTTGATCGGGCAATAAACCGCCTAATCTGGTGCATAAACACTGGACCCTTTTAAAGAGAGAAATGTCTTATATCACTTGATTTTTCGACTACATTGTTGCTTCAATGGGCTGTTCAAAGGGTGCAGGGGTAGGAGGTCATTTTGGGGTATTTCATAGGTCACAAGTGAAACACTAAAGTGGCTAACCTTTCTGTGGAATTAAATAGATTTCTAAAAATGTCCCTTAGTGTCAGTACATTGTTAATGAAAAAGAATAAGATAAGTGGATATGAAAAATAAAAGACGAATGCAGCCGAAGGCATTTTTAGAGCCCTTTCTTTTAGTTAAAATGAAAATGCTATATTATCCCTCATGTCAGACAGATTATTCAACAAAAACATCAGTATTTTGTATGTTTTTTGGTATTATAGAAAATTTGAACTCACATGCAACTCTTCCACCTGAAGTTACAGAGGTAAGTGAGAAATTGAATTAAAGTTTAACAGTTTTGGTTTCAAAATAGATGAAAATACAGTATATAAGGTCAAAACAGAGTTTGCACAATTCTAATGAGCGTCAAAGTCATAATTTAGTATGACCACCTATTTTCTTGAGTTTTCTTTGAAGAATAGCTGGTCATTCTTCTTAGGGTTTTGTGTGAACACAGCACTGGTTCAACCCTTGTGTTACGTACTTTCAAAACATGCTTAAATGATTCATAGGTCAGAGTTAAGTGACTTAACAAACAACAAAAGAGTCCTTTGAAAATGTTCAGGTACAAGAACTGGACTGAAAATGAATGAAAAAGCAGCAAATGTCCAAAGAAAAACTTACAACAATAAAATACAACAAAGTCTGGCTCCTTGGAAGCAAAATGAGTGGTCACTCAAGATGCTTGCACAGTGGTGTATATCAGGACAATTCAATTTCCTAATACAAGTTCTTAAAAATGTACATTTAAATACTTTTACATACATTTCTAAATATAAGCTTATCTGAATACAATTCCAGAACATGAATCTGAACATTGAATGTCACACAGTATATCACAGGCTTTGAATAAATAATATGCAAACAAACTTTTTTGTAAAAACTGTAAAACCCCCACAACAAACTGCCTTTAAATATGACATTACATACTTATTTACTGGAAACATTTTCTGATAGGTTAAAAAAAATATACAAATGTGGAAATGATAACATCATCAGAATCAGAATCAGAATCAGAATACTTTATTGATCCCTAACGGAAATTATTTTGGTTACAGTGCTCCAGTACAAAGACAGACAATACAATAGACAGACAATATATATCTATATATATATATATATACACACACACCCATCTCGCCCCTGCGGGCGGTTTATCCTTCAAGCTCGGGTCCTCTACCAGAGGCCTGGGAGCTTGAGGGTCCTGCGCAGTATCTTAGCTGTTCCCAGGACTGCGCTCTTCTGGACAGAGATCTCCGATGTTGTTCCCGGGATCTGCTGGAGCCACTCGCCTAGCTTGGGAGTCACCGCACCTAGTGCTCCGATTACCACGGGGACCACCGTTACCTTCACCCTCCACATCCTCTCGACCTCTTCTCTGAGCCCTTGGTATTTCTCCAGCTTCTCGTGTTCCTTCTTTCTGATATTGCTGTCATTCGGAGCCGCTACATCGATCACTACAGCCGTCTTATTCTGTTTGTCTACCACCACTATGTCCGGTTGGTTAGCCACCACCATTTTGTCCGTCTGTATCTGGAAGTCCCACAGGATCTTAGCTCGGTCATTCTCCATCACCCTTGGGGGCATCTCCCACTTTGACCTCGGGACTTCCAGGTTATACTCGGCACAGATGTTCCTGTACACTATGCTGGCCACTTGGTTATGG
Organism: Pelmatolapia mariae; assembly: GCF_036321145.2. NCBI lineage: Eukaryota > Metazoa > Chordata > Actinopteri > Cichliformes > Cichlidae > Pelmatolapia > Pelmatolapia mariae. The sequence continues at coordinate 19,325,028 of NC_086235.1, read as the reverse complement.
CGTTCCATGTATGCCTTGCCTGCTAGCATCTTGCACCCTGCTGTTATGTGCTGGATTGTCTCTGGGGCATCTTTACACAGCCTGCACCTGGGGTCTTGCCTGGTGTGATAGACCCCAGCCTCTATGGATCTTGTACTCAGAGCTTGTTCTTGTGCTGCCATGATTAGTGCCTCTGTGCTGTCTTTCAGTCCAGCTTTGTCCAGCCACTGGTAGGATTTCTGGATATCAGCCACCTCCTCTATCTGCCGGTGGTACATACCGTGCAGGGGCCTGTCCTTCCATGATGGTTCCTCGCCTTCCTCCTCTTTCCTCTGTCTTTATCTTGGACAACATTTACCTCTCCTACACCACCTTAAGAGAGTCCAGCTCCATCCCCACAACATTACTGGCCTTGTGGATCAGTTTGTTGAGTCTGTTAGCATCAGCAACCCTCAATCTACTCCCCCAGCATGCAACAGCATAGAGGATTGCACTGGCCACAACAGACTCGTGGAAAATCCAGAGCATTGTCCGGCAGATGTTGAAGGACCTCAGTCGCCTCAAAAAATAGAGGCGACTCTGACCCTTCCTATAAAGTGCTGTGGTGTTTTTAGCCCAGTCCAGTTTATTGTCAATGTATACTCTGAGGTATTTATAGTCATCCACAATGTCAACAATGATCCCCTGGTTTGAAACAGGGGTCAAGTGTTCCCTGGTCTTCCTGAAGTCCACAATAAATTCCTTGGTCTTTGCCACGTTGAGCTGCAGATGATTCTGCTCACACCACGTGACCAAGGAGTCGACCACAGCCCGATACTCTGTTTCATCATCCCTGCTAATGCATCCAACCACTGCAGAGTCATCAGAAAACTTCTGAAGATGGAAGGTCTCTGTGCAGTCTCACATTAACTACAAACTAATTTTTACATGTGCAAAAAGACAAAGAGTAGTAAAACAAACAGCTGAATGTATGTTTTGGATGTTATCTTTCTAAAAGAAGACATGGTCATGAAATGATCATTGAAGAAAAAAAGAAGCTTGCCTGTAGTGTCCAGACTTATATCGCCAGTTTTTTTCCCTCAAGAATCCCTAAAAAAAACAATGTTGGATATTAATTTCCAGATGGAAACGTATGAAAAAGTGCAGTAAACCTACTTCCATGGTCTTTAAATGCTCCACAGATGTATAAAAATATGTCCTAAAGACCAGAACTTTATATATTACGGATATTTTTTGTTGGATCACGTGATTCAAATAAGAAACAAAAGAGCCGAAAGAAACAAAAATTGACCAAACAGGTGATCACAAACTCTTAACTCAGTGCAGCTGTTTACATGTGTTTCTAGTAAAGTCTTGCTCTGATGTAGGGTGTGTGTGGCCTTCTGTGTATGTGCGTGATCATACATGACCTTCTGTTTTCATGTGCACTCCAGCTCTATATAATCCTAGCTGATTTATTTGGCCTGTCAGTCATTAACAAACATATCATTGGCTCTTCTCATTTACCTGTAGAAGTTTTAGGATTGGGATACATAGATGTCCAGCTGGCAGCTACCCAACATTTCATAACTGTGAAGGTTAAGTTGCTTAAAGCTGATATAATCCTTTGGCTCTTCATTCCCTGGTCTCACCTGCTGCTGATACGAGTCTGTGATAAAAACTTGTTACTAAACACGACTGCTGGGGCAAAGTCCAGCTCTTATATATGTTTAAAGTTATGGAACATGGTTATAAAGCTGAGTCAGTTCTGCGACAGGATTGTTTTCCCCTTTTTTTGTTCAGTTATTCAGCCGAAAACAGAGGACACGTGGAGGATGTCAAACATGTACACGTGCTACAGGGCTATAAAAGCTCCACTGTTACAAAACCAGCTTCGTTTTATGTAAAAAAGAAAAGCCCACCCCACACAGCAGACTTCCAGTGCTTTCAGTCAAGAAAAGACATTAAACGGTGCGTCATGGCTTCTTCTGATTAGTGACATTTAATGCTGATGGCAAATTGTTAATATGGAATTTAGAAACTTGTTATAATTTGTCTTCAATTATAATTCTTCTGTTTTATAGAAACTGGCTTACTAAAAATGGCAAAACACCACATCAGTCATGCCATTGCCATAGTACTGGCAGTGATTTTCTACATCATCACCATCGTGTTGTCTGCTCTGGCAGCGTTAGGAAAACGTAAGTCTGACTTTTAATACTCTTAGAAATACGCTGTAACCTTTGAGCACTCTGTTACTCTCTCTAACTTCTGTGTTTCTGCGCCACAGATCCATTTTTGTCCACCACCGCGAACATTTCAGATGAGTTTGTGACCCAGATCACGCCTTCAGGGTGGACTTTTACCATCTGGTCCATCATTTACATCTTTATGGGTTTAGGGGTGCTGTATGTCTTTGCAGGCATCTTTAGGAAGTAAGTTTTTTTTTCTTGAGACTAATTTTTTCTTCTTCTATATGATGTCTGTTGAAGTCTACATTTACCTCTGATTTCTTTCTGCAGGAATGCCTATGGTTATGTCTACTGCAGCCCTGCAGTTTTGCCACACGGGTTTTTTGTGACTTTTTGCTTAAATCTGGGCGTCAATATTGGATGGTTGCTCCTGTGGGACAGAAAGTGAGTGTGATGAGAGATTTAACTGATATCAGTAAAAAGCCATAGTATTGATTAATGTTTTTCCTTACTGCATTAGAAAAGGGGGCGTATAAATGAGGGCTGGATATAGTGCAGTGCACAGGTGGCATGCTGATTCGCTTAAAACTAATTTTGTTTAGGTTAGTCCACCTAAGCTGAGTAACCAAATGAAGGTGTGTTGAATCACATTGTCAGGCCCTCTTGGCCTAAATATGCAGATAAGATTGACCTGAAATCATGAAATAAATGGGAAAAATAAGTATGTCCATGCAAGAAGCATGTAAACACAGCTTCTACCGTGCAGGTTAATTGTTTTCATTGTGGTCAAATTCTGTTTTTTATCCCTGCTAAAGGTACACACCTGCTGCGCTGGCTTTCCTCATCCTAATCGCTTTGACTAACTACGCTGTGATATTCTTCTCCTGCTACGGTCTGCATAACTATGGAGCCTGGCTCAACAAATACCACAGAACAGACCTGTTGCTCCATCATCTGCTGGTTAGTATGGCACCTGATGTTTGCTTTTCTTTTTTTTTCACATACATGCTTATAATCTCAGCATCTCTGTCTTTTGCTTTGTCTTCATTGCAGATTCAGAATGGCATTGCCATCTATGCAACGTGGACAACTATTGCCTCCCCGCTTAACCTGACCATTGTGCTAACGTATGATGCAAGCATGTCCCACACTGACGGCGCCACTCTTGCTCTTTCTGTTTTGTCCGTTGTGCTGATAGCGTGGTAAGTTGACAAACAGAGGAAACAACAAGGGCGACTTCTTTAGAAAAAATGGATAAATAAAAGGTGCCGTCTCTCTCACAGGTTCATCCTGGAAAACTCCATTCTCGAAAAATATGTGAGATTCATCCTCAGCATTTACCCCACTGTGATTTGGGCGCTGACAGGGGTGTTCACCCAAAACTACAACACCGCAGCTCCTACCCGCAACAACATCTTTATCGGTGAGGATAAACCATCAACCAGTCTCAGTGACACTATAGCACCGACTATAACTGATAACATCATATGTGGATGCGCACTGATGCCTTGCTGTGATATTTTCTTTCCACTATAGCTGCCCTGCTGGGTGTAGCCTGTGCCCTGTGTGCCACTCGGATATGTTTGGTCATTTGGAGGCAAATGAAAAAGCCGCTTTACGAAGACGTAAACCCCGACAAAATGTCTCCGATGGAGATTTTAGAGAAGCAGAAAAAGATATTTAAGTGAGAGAGCGAGGAAAAGATTTGCAGTATGATTTCTGTATGATGTCAGGGCTGTATTGTAAATGACTCCAGCCTCAGCTGAATATCATCAAGCCTCATAAAGTGATATATAAAGCTGAAGGCTCACACCTGTCAAAAATTATGAACTGCAATAAAGTGTGTATTTCTGATTTCACCACACAAACATGAAACATGTGGTTATGCTTTAATTTACTTTTCTTTCATAAGCTGTAAAAATAAACTTTAACACTGACTTCAATGGGGTCTTTTTTGAGTTATTTAACAGACAGCACATCTGTTCAATAAGAGAGAAGACAAAGCAATTCAGATTCATTAATAATGACAAGGATGGATGATAAGATGTCATGTACATTTGTCATTTTAACACATATGGTGAAATATTTGCTCACGTTTAATACACACACACACACACACACACACACACACACACACACACACACACACACACACACACACACACACACACACACACACACACACACACAATGGAGCTCTCGAGCTGATTGTTCATCAGCCTCATAAAAAAATCATCTTTATTGCATAAACTAAGAGCACACTGCACTTGTAAGTAAATGCATTACTATTTAGAGCACTGTGGGAATAAAACCATTTAAGCAAATAAAAACGTGAACGGAGTCAACAAATGCACAAAGGTAACAAATCTGAGTTGTGTTCAAAGTTTACGATTATGCGTGTTTTCTGCTCCAGTCTGAGCAGAAACGTACAGTCTTCAGCCTTAAGTCTTCAGAGCCAGCCTGTGCTTGTTGTACACCTTAATAACCTTTTAATGTATATTTTTAAACAAATTCCACTAAACAGCACAAGTTGCTGGTGGCAGACTGCATCTATATCTAGTTGCTGGGTGGATTTGTGTGGCCACCTCCAAGATCTGTTGTTGACTACTTACACAGATATGAGGATTATGCTCTTTACTTAGACTTAAAAAGCGGTACAATTTCATCAAATCTATCTTTTTATCTTGGCTTTGCTCTTTTTTTGTTTTTGCAGATCAATAAAAAGCTTTGATTAAAAAAAACACACAGACCTCCACCCACTGATTTCCTTATGCAAACAATTACCTGTACATTCCACAAACCCTGTTGTCAAGAGTGTGTTCATCATCAGATATGACCTTATGCATAACCAGGGATTACTATCATACCACGTCACCTGATAAAGGACCTTCAAACTCCGAGTTATACAGTGTAAAAGTAAATTTGTAATTTCTGAAGGAGGGCTGAGACATTAGGAAGTAATAACATAATAAAATCATGCTGTAAACTGTAATTCATTAAACACATACATATATATAAGTGCTTTCAAAATTATTTAATATATGAGTAGATATATTTATCAGCTTTTTATGATTGATTGTTTCAGAAATGTAAAGAGGATAAGAGATGCACCTGATGTCTTGAAGAGTCATAAACCTTCTTGCACAACTAGTCGCTCCATATAAAAGTTGGTCCCGTGTCCTCTGCAGTTACTCCTGATCTTCACACGGCTTACACAACAAGGAGCAAAGCCAGGTAAGTGTTATTAATCTCATCATGTGGACGCTGTTTTATTAGAACGGACTAAAACATGTATGTCGTATGGATAATGCACACAGGAAGCTTTAAAAATTACTATCTGGTCCTCTCTTAAGAAGAGTCAATTTTCTTGTTGTTGTTTTGTTTTTTATGGTGGCAAACTTTGATAAAAGTTGTAAAAAGAGCTTCTGATAAATGTCTAAAGATATATTAAGTGGCTTCTGTGTTAACTGTGTGAAAGTGATTGATTGCCATTTCTTCCTGTTCCTGCTTTTGTTTTATAAAATGTTTTTTTCTTCCCAGCTTAGAATAAGAGGACCGTGATGGGAAAACACAACCCAGGACGTATCGCTGCAGTACTCGTGTCTTTAGCTGCCTTTCTAGTGAGCTTGGTGTTTAATGGGCTGGCTGTAGTTGGAGTTAGTAAGTTGAAACTTTGTTAGCTGTTTGTCAGCAGTGTTCAGTGTCTTTGATATTCGTGTGGAGGATGTTAAAACACACCGCGAACAGTCAACTTTCCCTAAAATCTAACCTTTTTCTCCACAAAGGTCCTTTTCACACCACCCAAGCCAATGTCTCAGCTTTGTTTGACACCCAGCTTACGCCTTCAGGGTGGACATTTTTCATCTGGACCCTCATTTACATCTGGCTGATCTTCATGATCATCTACATTGTTGCGAGTCTTTTCAGAAAGTTGTGTCCACTTCTTTATATTTTCTTCTTTAAAACTACAGTGTTATTTTTAAAGCACAGATATGAGTCACTTATATATATATATATCTCCAGGTCTCTTCAGTCTATTTTTAAAACCCACTGAAAAACTGTTCCCACAGATTTATTGATCAACTTTTTATCTTCTAGGAATGGATATGGATATGTTTACTGCACTCCTGCAGTACTGCCTTATGGATTCTTTATTAGCTGGTGTCTCAATATGGGCGTCAATATTGGTTGGCTGCTGGTTTGGGACAGAGAGTAAGAGTCTTTAAGTGTCGTGTGTGAGTTAAGCCTGCAGTAATGCATGGCTCTAAAAGATGAAAGCTGTTCAACAGATTCATTAAATGTGTTTTTCTGCTGTATCTGTCCTTAAAAAAGACTGATGATTCCTGCACTGGTGTTTCTCATCCTCATCATCTGCACTAACTACTCCATGATATGCTTCATCTGCCATGGGATTCACGTTTATGGAGCTTGGCTCAACAAATACCACAAAGCAGACCTGTGGCTCCTCCGGGTGTTGGTAAGTGTGCATAATTAACTGTAAGCTAAGCTTTTAATCTTGCATGTAGATCAAGTTACATTAGCCTGTTGTGGTCAGACATTATTAATATAATGCTTGCTTGGACTCCATGAAAAAATCTGTTTGCAGGTCCAGAATGGTGTCATGATATACACAACTTGGACAACTGTTGCAACCCTCCTCAACCTGACCATTGTACTGGCTTATGAAACCAACATGTCCCAAGACGATGCTGCCACACTCTCATACTCTCTTTTGACTATTTTGTTGCTTGGATGGTGAGTGTGCTTCTTTAAAAAAAAATAAACCAAACGAGAGCATTGAGAGAGCTCAGTTCCCTCCAATTCCCTCTGAAGGGCAAAGGCTACACTAAAACTTAGATGCTTTATGCATCAGTATGGAAAGCTAATGTAGTATATTAATCTTTTTGTGATATTTATCAAATAATGTTTGCTTAAAACAACAAAGTTTGAAAGAGTTCAAATAAAGACCGTGCTTATTTCCCCCAATAATTAGTATATTTAAAATTTGGAGATGATCCAATGAAAGCTAAAACTTATGACCTATGACCTTGAAGCATGACATACTAAAATTGTGCATTTTATGATCTTTAACCATATGACTGGAGTAGAATTGGCTGAACTCTTAGGCTTCTAACATATTAATATATGTTAGAATCTAACATATTAAAATTGAGATGCTAAAGCGACGCGTTTTGTGTTTCATAGGTTTATTTTGGAGAATCTTGTCCTCGACAAGCATGTGCGGTACATCTGCATTACCTATCCCGTTGTGATCTGGGCGCTGTCTGGAAACCTTGACAAAAACTATGATGCTGAATCACCCAGTCGCAATGGCGTCTTCATTGGTAAGACTTCACATAAATCCCTGCATCCACACTAAATGTTTTAGATAAATACACCCACAAAATGAGCTCTGTGTCACGTGCATGAGCTGTACTGATTCGTTTTTCTTCTCTCAGCTGTGCTGCTGGCTGCAGCCTGTGTGCTGTTTGTGATTCGGGTTAGTTTGGTGGTCTGGAGACACATCAAACAGCCACTCTACGAAGGTGTCGATCCTAAAGCCATGGAACCAATGGAGATCGCTAAGAAGCAGAAAAAGATATTTCGCTGAGCAGCTTTATGATAAAAAACAAACCTGTTTGTTATTATTACTGAAAGTTTTTCATGTATGATGTAATTGTTTTTCCCATCGTATTGATTTGTATTGTTTTAATGTTTATTGATGTATTAAAATATAGATCATACATGATCACAGCTGTTTGTTCAGTGTTAACACCATATAAATGTTGCTACTCCAAAATCAAGGTGTTATAAAATATTATTTCTGATTTAAGATGTGCGCTAAAGATTTTTTTTTTTTAATTTTAAGCATCCAGATGTTTTTTTTACATTTAAAAAAATATAAGGCTTGTAACGTTAGAGAACATACTTTTACTATATGACTATATCATTTACATTTCTATCAGTGTAAAGAAATGTAAATACACACAAAATCCCTGAGATATCTTAATAAAAGAAAAGAAGGAAAATTTCAGCTGTAGATCTCAGTTTTTCTACATGATAAATAAATGTTGCTGAAAGTAAAAAAAAAAATCTGTCAGCATGACTCTTTTGGGCTTAAATTGTAAAAATAAATGTGTAAAATTAGCGAAAAGGTTCTGGCTGCATATTGCCCAGACTGTCCTGCAATTATAAAACGTAAAAAAGTTTTTGTTACTTCACAGAAAATGTGGAAAAAACAAACTTCTATAGCAGAAAGTGAAAAAACTGTTATTTTTATGCCATGTAATTGTTTATCTATTACTTAAATACCTTAGTGTATGGCCATGGGAGAGGCCTTTATCAGTAGGAAATGCTGTAAAATTTATGAAAATACAGTTAAAAGTCCAGACTTTACACCCTCTTTCATCTTTTCCAAAGCCATTCAGTGGGCTGGATTTGAAATTTGGCCCACGGGCCTTATGTTTGACACCCCTGATTTAGAGCATATACTCTATACAGTGCATACTTTACAGCACTTAATTATTTTTAACTTCTTTATGTCCCATGCAGATCATATATGGGTGTGTTATGTTCTGTGCAGGCTGTGGTTTCATAGCAAATGACATACACCATAGAGCTTATATTCAACATATTAATATACATAAAGGAGAAACATTTTGATATGTTTTAATCAGTTATATGTCATATTTCAAAAGTATAAATAAACTTTAAGTTTCATTTATCAGTGTGCACTTGTTTTCAGTGAAATGTTACACATTTGAACATGACGATCATTTCCATTATCCCAAGATAGCATCCAAATTTTGCCGTTACTTAACATTTATCTGTATATATGAAAACGAAGATATTTACCCAGTTTACCAAAAGAAAAGAAGTTTGTAGGAGTAAACTGCAACAGCTGGTAATTGTCACAACCATTTAACCCTTTCATGCATGAATTATGACAACCTCAATCAGGATTTTTTCTTAAGTATTTTTATTCATCTTTAGGCATGAAAAAAAGATTTTTTTTAACTTCTAAGGAGTTAGAGAAATTTCAGTTTTAATTAAATAAGAAATGGTTTGTGCACTTACACTGCCTGAAAAGTGGGTGGCAGGGTATGGAGTGACACATGAGTGTCCAACGTCGTAGTTTATGTGCAAGTACACCATCAACACTGACACAAATACGAGAAAACAGCCTTTGAATAGCTGTCCACTGTAGTAACCACTATGCTTTAAAGGTTAAAGGCCTCATTCAAAGCTGTGTAGCTTGTTAATTAACAAATCACAAAATATTACACCGTATTTCACCAGATAAATACATTGAGGAAACAGCTATTATAAACAGCAGCTAACAGCCATATTTTTTTGCCACTAATGCACAGCTTTTGGCTGTTTGACTGCGGCTGATCCATTAAGCCTAGAAATTAAGTCAGTTAAATCATGTTCTTTTGCACATCCTCTACAATGACCTACAGTGACCAACCTAACAAACAACAAAGTTTTACATTTTAGAGTAATATGTCAATATGTATATTTCACCTCTGTAATATGCTATTTATAATTAAAGTATTTGTATATATTAAGATAAGATAGCTCTTTATTGTCATTGCACAGTCATACTTACCATATGAAATTGGAAAGCTATTTATTAGAGCTATTTCCTATATTTTGTAAACTTAGTAATATATTGTAATATTTAATTTAGTTCAGTCTTTTACTGTTATTTTCTTGGAGCAACTGTAACCACATAATTTCCTTAGGGATTAATTAAGTACTGTATTCTGATTTTGATTTTGTTATCCAGTATATGGTGCAGGATGCTGGTTCCGACTTTAAACTGTAGAGGGCAGTAAGCAAAGCGCCAACTTTAATCTGCCGGAAACTAATATGTAGAAGAAGAAAACAGTGATCACTGATTCCCTGTGCGTGGTTCTTCAGGCTGCAAGTCCGCTGCCAGCCAAAACTTTGTTAAAAATCAGTAGGCCCTACCAATTAGACAGTTATGTTCAAGTCATTACTTAATTAACACACTCACAGCGATGTTACAGAAGACATGGACTGTGAATTACAGCGTGCCAATTTCGCGACACTCCCGCCTTTGAGTCAGTACTTGGGGCACAATGTCGCCATAGTTTTCTAGAGTGCGCGGGTGAAATACAAACTGTAAACAGCGCCATTGTTGTGCTAACGAAGGATATCGGCTAGAAGAAAAAGTTATAATTGGTCTTTATATGGCTAAATAGGTATTTTTACGTGATTTTTTTTAAGGTGTTCACGTGAGGGCTAACAAACTAGAGAGTAAACGAACACGACATGATTATTACCTGTTAACTCGGGTCTCGCGGTCGGAAACAGTCGGCTAACCATACTGTTGAAAGAAGGACAGCCAGCTAACACAAATGGAGACGGAGTACCCAGTCCTAGTAAGTTCTATTCGTGCTTTTGCACAAACTTATTACAAACATTACCCTAGCCCAAGAGTTGGGATTCAGACATTTTCCCGGTGACAAGTTTTTAAACTTCCGAGTCTGGCTACAGACTACCGTCTTTATTTACACACGCCGATCGCCTTTTGTTTCCATTTGAACATAACTTGTCATTTAACTCGTCCTCTAAACTTAATATTAGAACTGCATTCTTTAATCTCTGCAGAGCGATACTGAAAAAATAATCCGCGCTGCTCACTTGTGGGCTGGAATATTGTATTTCCATAATACTAAAGCTCCATGGGAAAACAAAGGTAAAAGCTTTCTTTATTTGGTGGGACTGGATCGGATGACTGATCATGTGACTCTGACCCTTTCCTTCTCTGAAAAGCAGGGATGCTCTGATCCAACTTTTCCCACCTCCAGTAACAATACTTTTGCCTCAGATGTAAATAAAATACCCCCCATCCCATTTAAATCGTGTTATATATCATATTAACAGTGCACAAGAGGGGTGAAGAAGAGTGTGCATGCAAGGTGGAGTGGATGGAGACAAATGTTAGGGGTGATTTGTGACAGAAGGATAGCAACAAGAGTGAAAAAAAATGTTGATGGTAGTAATGCCTGCTGTGATGCATGGCTTGGAGATGGTGGCTCTAAAAACAAAACAAAACAAAAAAACAGGAGGCAGGCCTAGATGCTAAGATTTTCACTGGAGAGACCAAAATGCAGAGGATTAGAAATGAGTACATGTGAGGGACAGCTCAGGTTAAGTGTTTTGGAAACTGAGTTAGAGAGGCAAGGCTGAGATGGTTTGGAAATGTGCAGAACTTCAAAAATGGGTTAACTGAAAAGATTCATCCTTTCTAACTTAAACCAGGGTCAAACAAATGTGGGATTGCCAGTTACCAAGTATTTGCTCTGTTTGTTTAAGTTCTCTTTAATATTGTAGGATCTGTACAGAGACTCTTATAAGATAATTGTTGTTATTGTAATTGGGAAGTTACAGTATATATATAAACAAAACTGAAGTGAACTTGACTACAACATGAATGACTACATCCATGAATGTTACGATTCTTGTAAAGTTTTAGAGAGTTGATCATTTAGCCTTACTTTCAAATGTTATTGCTTAATCCATAGTACCATCTGTTGTCCCTTCAGACACTTTGTATCTATTAGAACAGGGGCTGTGTTTGCTAAGTGAACATAGTTATTCATTTGATCCTGGAGTGGTTTCTAAGCTGGTTTCTCTTCACAGAGGAGACCCAAGAGGAAGCTCTGTTATATTATCGACAATGAAAGGTAAGTTTAAACACGTTTCTAAAATTTAGCTGTTTTATTTTAGTTAAACATTTTTGTGTGTATGGTTTTTTTTAATATCTATGAGCTTCGTAAATTCATTTTCTGGATTTATTCATGCTATTGCAGATTTATTTGTATTTGATATCACAGAATTTGAACAGGAATTACAAAAGTTTGGAATTACCCTTTAATTCTTACCTTTGTTTTTCAGCCCAGCTAAGCACTGGGAAGGTACACTGACACTGCAAGATATTGATAAGATCTTTGATGACTTGGGTGAGTGAGATTCATCCGATTGGTGTAATTCTTTGTGTTAAATTATGTGTTTCCATTTTATTAACCTCTTCTCGACTGTTGTTTGTTTTGTTTTTTTTGTTTGTTTTTTTCCAGATTCAGTCTCACATGCGAATCTACAGCCCCCCTCTCCTCTGATCCAGACTTCTGATTCAGAAATACACCAGAATAAGAGTGAGGACTCGGTCCCCCCAGAGGGACAGCTGATAAAAAAACCTCCAGGACACCAATTAGTAATGGTACAGTCAGTCGATACGGTGACTTCTGCTTATATTGCATGCATGTCCTAAGCTCCAGTGTTAGAAACATCTGTTGCAGTCCAGCTATTAAAACAAACACACTTTCTAATGAATTCTTGTTTACTAGCTCGGCCGTGAGTCCTTTTTTGAACGAGAAAATTACGAAATTTTTCGTAATTTGTGTTCATTATTTTAATTCACGTTTTGAATTTCTTCAGGGAGATGATGGAGATGTCTTGCATCCTGCAAGTCCTGAACTGGATATCTGTAAGACACTCAAATTTGTGTTCATAATGAAAATATATGCCGTGTGTGTGTGTGTTTGTTTGTTTTTTGTTTGTTTTTTTATTAAATGAATTGTTTAGGAGTGGGCTTTTTCTTGTTGCAGATTTGGACATCCCCTTTAAAGGACATCACCCAGTAAAGACTTCCAGTCCAGCAGAACAAAGTTTGGCTGCTGAAGAAGAAAAGCAGGACAATGAAAAAGCTCAAGTTGTGTCCCCAATTCTTTTTATGTGTGAAGATGAAGGAATAGAAGAGGTGAAGAAAGACTCTCTACCCACCCAGAATCCCCAGTGTAATGGACAAGCCACAGAGGAGTACGGAAATTCATACTTAGTTCCTAGCAGGAAATGTTGCCTCTACAATTTTTCATGTTTTTTTATATTTTTTTTATTTTCCACAAATCTTTCACTAATCCTGTTCTCCTCTAGGAACGGCAAGTCTGGATTGGAGTCTCCCCCAAGCAAGATTAGTTTAACAAAGATATCTGGCCACAAAAAGAAGATTGAATTACAAGGGTAAGGTTGCTTTTCATTTAAATACCTCGTTGGGTGTTTTTTCAGGAGGAAGAGACTTTGATGCTGTAAATTTGACCATATGAGACCATTAATTGTACAAGATATTTTAGTTTTTTGACATTTGCCATTTGCCCTTTTCTACTTAAAAAAAATTCCCCAGTCAAACAAACTTACACAGCAATACTGCACAACAGTAATCAAAGATGAACAATATTTATAGGCTACGAGATTATATAGCACATCAAACATACTGTATTGGTGATACGCTTCATTTTGATCAGTGGAGGCAGCAACACCGATTCAAAAAGTTAGGGAAGTGTTTCTGGTTGTTCTTGAAAACTATTTGGTTATTTCAGTTACATTTTATATCTTCTTTGTTTACAGGAGTCCAAAAAGCACACAGCCAGCTGTTCAAACAGTGAGCCGGGAGCCTGAAGTTGCAGCTCCTGTGGCATCCACACGAGCGGGAAAAGATATGACAGCTTTTCTGCAGAAACTGAAAGATGCAGCACAGTCAAAACCTTTCAGGTGAGTTGAGATCAGATGACACCTTTATAACTTGTCTGCGTAAACATGTCTGCATGACATACAGTGTTGGGAACGTTACTTTTAAAATGTATTGCACTACAGATTACAGAATACATGCCCCAAAATGTATTTTGTAATGTTTTCCGTTATGTCTCTCAATGAGAGTAATGTATTCTGAATACTTTGGAATACTTAATATATTATCATGCTTTTTACAACTACATGAATGTACTATTGCTGTGTGATTTATTACTTTTACTGAAGGTTATTTGCCATAATAATACCAACTAGATTTTTAAATCTTAATATAAAATGAGTAACAGTAGGGTGGACATTAGGTAAGGCTGCGCTTTTTGCAGCGATCTCGTATTAAAACTGTTCCGCGCGTATATAAAACAGGTCCGCGGCTCCGAACCGTAGTAAAGGGACCTCTGGCTAATACGTCGGGTTCTGTGTCGGGCTTGTAACTGAAAACTAGCTTTACTTTGTTGTCTGGGTCAACTTTGCTAGCGAGAGACAGAGAGAGGCGTTAAAAGGCTGCTCCAACGGAACTTATTGTATCGGAGGAAAACACGAACACAGTGTACAGTCGAGTCTTAATAGCTTACTTACAACTGGGCTCATCAGGCACTCTTTTTGACTGCTGTGGTTATTATTATATTTGCATGCTTCCAGCTCCCGTTTCTGCTCGGTGACAGCTCCTACTTTTCCTTTTTCTCCCTCCCTCGCTCACAGACACATAACGTGTATGGCAGTCCATCTCCATGCAGCACGGACTACACTGCCCATGAAGCTACATTCTTTAGGGCTATGCCTGTAACACTCTGCCTATTTCCTTCATATTAAATAATTTTTTGAAAAATAATTTTAAAAAATATTTCTTCACGTCATTATGCGGGCCACATGGGCCGTGAGATAGAGACACAGGCATTAGAGCCTCTTAATGCGTGTTTTGTTTGGGTTTCCACTGGCGTGGAATTACCAAAGATAGAGAGAGCATAGCCTAACATATGAAAAAGGAAAAAAGACCACCATGTAATCCATTTATTTCAACAAAGTAACTATATTTTGAATATCACATTTTAAACGGTAACGGAATACAGTTACTCATATTTTGTATTTTAAATATGTAACACTGGTAAATGTATTCCGTTACTCCCCCAACACTGATCACATAATACCACATGGCCTCAGTCACATTCTTTCCTAAAAAAAATTTAATTATATGTATTTATCTTTTTTTTTTTTAAGTTCCGGGAAGAAACAAGTTAAAGTACCCACTCCTCCCCCTGAACCAGAGGATGATTTTATGATCCTAGAAGATGATACACCTCTGTGGTTTTCCATCCCAAGTAAAAGTGCTACCAGTAAGAAACAAAGTCACAGCAGGATTCCCAGCACAGACAAAGACAGCTCTGATAAGAGGACAAAGGATAGATCACTGGAGATGCCAGAGCCACAGCAGGAAACAGAAAAGTCAAAAAGTAAATTGGAAGATCAGCCTGTTGATCAGAAAATTAAGAAGAAAACTAAGAAAGAGAAGAACAGTGAGGAGACTGGGCCTAGAAATGAGGACGATAAGCTTCCTGCTCCTCAAGATGCTCCTGCGGGTGACTTATTGGTTCAAGAAGAGCCAGAAAAAAAGAAGCAGCAGCTCAAGAAGACTTCGTCAAAGGAGAGTGATGAAGCAGAAGATCAGCCTGAAGACACAACGAGTCGGAAAACAGAAAAAGCGAAACCCTTTAAGAAAACAGAAAGGAAAGCAAGTAAGTCTGCTGAAACAAAGAAACAAAAGTCTTCAAAAGATGGTAAAGAAAATACCAAGACACAGAAGGCTAACTCGTTAAAGGCGAGCAGGAAAGAGCTGCAGGGAGAACCTGCTGTTAAGGATGTTGATGAGCAGACCAGTGACAAGCACAGAGATACTGAAGACATAGTTTCTACTGTTGGTGAGTCCTTTGTACTTTTTAAAAACTCTTCTATAATTTGTTGTTGAATATTTGTGCTAGCTATTGTCATCTTATGTGATCTTAACCTTTGAAGTTTGATTAAAGTTTTGATCTTTATCATCAAAATATGTTAATTTTTGGAATTGCAACATAATTTTTTCCTTCATTCACTTAAAATTACTTTGCTTACTTTATATATGTTTTTCCTTTGATCCCTTTAGACAAAGAAGCTATGAATTGTGAAACAGACGGACAGGTGAAACAAAACAAGCCAGTTGTTTCTAAAGGGACTTCATCTGAAGACTGTCAGGTTCTCAGAAAAAGGAAAAGGAAATCGACAGGAGAGTGGTGGTTGAGTTGCCCTCAGAGCACAGAGGAAGTGGACAACAGCCAGCAGGCCACGCAAAAGAAGTCCAAACAAAAACCTAAAGACTCCAGCGCAGCAGTTCCTTCACCTGCAAAAGCAAAGAAAGGCAAAGCCTCAAAGAAAAGAAATCAGAAACAGCTTAAAGTGTTGCCCAGTCAGGAGACGAGTGAGGTTAAACAAAGGAAAACAAAACAGAGCGAAAAAGGAAATAAACAAGGAGAAAAGTTAGACAAGATGAAAGCAATTGATGAAGATTTAATAACGACTGCGCTGGAGTATGTCGACGAGCCGGAGCAGCAGGAGGTCCCGGATCAAGAATTGGACCAGGAGTCTAGCCCTTTGGTCTTTACTCAGAGGGACCACAGCCTTAACTCAGGTAAGGTCAAGGTAAAAGTGCCAGTACTACAGAGGAGTTTCTGAAGTTTCTGTGACTGATGTTTTATATATTGTGCTATTGGACTCTTAGTACTGATGCATGTGTAGATAAAGAGAATTTGGCCTTTTGTGTTGGATCGACTTTTAACAGATGTCTTGACAGGTAGTTTAGCCTTCCAAAGTAAAATAGGTAAATCTTGTTGGCTATGAGTTAATACTGTGATAATGTTAACAAGTCATTAAAATTTGGCTTAGATCCACCAAGGCCTTCAAGGTCAACTCAATGATTTATTTGTCTAGAATTGGCAAAATGAGGAGACACGATAAACTTGGGATCAAAAACTTTTCTGTTTATTGCGAAAAACCTAACACAAATTTAACTTACTAAACAGTGAAATGAGTGCTACACATAAATAAAAAATAACTGCACTCAAAATTGTGTCCGGTATATTAAAATGGGTTTCACCAGGGCAAATGAAAAAAGGCTGTACTTTGCACTTGCTTTTATTGTACTCATAAAGCACAAACAAAATAAAAGTTTGCGAAATATAAAACTGTTAACTTAAAAGTAAAACTAAAGTATTCTCTTAAATGTTTGCGCTCTCAGAGTGCTCCTTGTTTGCCTCCTAGTTGGTGTGAAATATTAAGTAGCAAAGAATATAAACACAAAAGTTGACGATCTCAAAACTTTGAGGAAATGTGCTTTTTGTTACAGGAAATAAGATATTTCAGAAAGTATATCAGCACGATTCTACTGGAAAACTGTCAGCCACACCAAAAGCGCCCGTGTCACAAAGTCGACCTAAGGAGCGGCTCACGGAAGCAGATTCACACAAACGGAGAAGGAGAGCCCCGGGCGAATGGTGGCTTGTCAACAACGTAGCTGAAGATTTGGAGAACATGTCCTCAAAGCCTCAGCAGCTTCATCCCAAGAGGCCCGAACCTAAAAAAGAAAGGAAGAAAGAGTCTAAACAGAGCAAATCTCCCAGACTCGGTGTTCCCAAAAATGGCAACACGGCAGTCTCATTAAAACCTCTAGGAGGAGCTCCAGTGCCTCCTTTGACACCAAAGTCAGTGATCACTCCTAAGACTGTCAAACGCTCTCTGGCAGCGTTTAAAGACATTTTTGCTTCAGTCATAGAGTCTTCGACTGTGGACAGACGTCAGACTAACAGATGTAATGTCAGATCACGTCCCTCTGAGGAAATCTGTGTAGCAGGCAGTAACACTCATGCAGCTGACAACAGCCCAGACAACCAGGAGACCACACAAGATAGCAGGTATCAGCTACATGATACCTGCTGTAATTCAGGAAAAGCCTGAATTACTCTTAACCTCTGTCTTTGTTATATTTTCAGTATATTTCTGACTGTCGTTCATCTTTTATTGGCAGGTCACAAGTCCACAGGAGTGGACCATCCTCCATGATTGAGCTGGAAGACTATGAAGACGCTGACAGCATAAGTGGGTTTTAAATTACATTAAAACATTTTCCAACAGTTTTATCTTTCAAAGAACATTTTACACAATTCTCTGAAAAAAGCTTCACTATAACATTTAATAAAGTGTAAAGACTTAAACACTGGCTGCTTCACTCGCAGTAAAAATGAGACGGGATGAGCTGAAGTCATTAAAATGCTTTTACTTTACATGAAAAAGAAATCTAATCAACAAGGATTTAATGTTATTGGCTTGTTTTGAAATCAAAACCCCTTTAAGTATTTCGCTAATTAAAAAAAGGCAGTTTATTGTTTTTTTATAAATCTCAAGGCCCTGAAATTCTTTCCATTTTGGGTCAGATTTCAAGCTGGTGACATGCCCAGAACCATTAAGCTCTGTGATCATCTGATATTTCATTCATAATCTCTCCTAGCCTCTCAGTGTTTCTGATACTGCAGGACTGCAGACAGTCAGACAAACCACTGTAAAGTGCAGTGTTTGTGGACGGTCCTTTTCTGCAAATATTATAGTATCAGTAATTGAAGCAGGAACTTGGGGCACTGGCACTTTTTAAAACCTGGATGAATAAGTAAATAACTGAGAGCTGGTTTTCACAATGATTTTCAGTGTCAGACCTACTAGGAAAAAAACTGTCAGTCCCACAAACTACCAAACAGATAAAGAGACTCAGAAATGGTTTTGAAAGGATTCAGAATCATTAGAGGAGGAATTTAAAAGTACTGAAGCTTTTCCTTTGTTTTTACATAGTAGTATAACCGGCTGAAGCCTAATCTAGTGTTTGTTGTGGATGAATCAGTGTGTGTCACTGTGAGTTCAGTCTTGAATTAATGAAATGAATCCGTCACATTTGACATTTTCGTCTGTCAGGCTGGCAGTACGAGCATTCATACTGCAATATTTACAGCCCTAAAATGGTAGCCCTTGTTAACCTCAGTTGGCTTGAATATAAATGATAAATATCTGAAAGTGTGATCACTGTTTGGGTGCGTGCCCGAATGGTTTAAAAAAAAAAACCCTTATTTTTTCATTATAAATATCTGCGTTTTATTTTTATTATGTTCCAGTTTTGCCATCATCCAGCAGCCCAGTTCTGCTCTCTGCTTCAGATCTTTGCGCCCCTCCCCTCAAGCCGCTGATCTTACAGCGGAAGGATATGGCCAACCTGGCTGAGTGGTTTAAGAGCCTCTGGTTGGCTACACCAGAAGGTAAGAAAATTATAAGAAAGAAAAGAGAAAAAATAAGAAAAAGTAATTTCCAAATGTTGTTTTTGCACTGACTTCACAGATACAGGTGTTTAAATGTCTGTTGTCTTTTACACTGTTAAATAAACTGTTTGGTCATAAATGTGGTTTGTGCTGTTTGTAAAGCAGATTGGCTACAGTGTCTGCAGTCCATTCAGGTTGCACAGGTAGTCCTCCAGGACAGCGTATCACAAGACGGTTTGCTATGTTTCCCAGCACAGTCTCAAGAGTGTGGAGAAGATGCCGTGACAGGGGTCATTAACCGAGGACTCCTGAACAAGCATGTAGAAGGGGATCAACAGAGCAGGAGCAGCATCTGCTCCTTTGTTTTAGAAAGAACATGAGGAGTGCTGCCAGAGGTCTACAAAATGGCCTTGAGTGGGCGATTCATGTGCATGTTTCTGACCAAGCTGTCAGCAGCAGACTGCATGAGCATGCCATGAGGGCCTAACTTCCTTTAGTGGGACTCCTGCTCACAGCTCAGCACTGTGCAGCTCAATTGGCATTCGCCAGAGGACGCCAGAACAGGCAGAACCCTCACTGGCCTCTCTCTTTTCACAGATGAGCACAGAGCCACACTGAGTACATGTGACAGATGTGAAAGAGTCTCGAGACAACCGTTTGTAGCAAATGTTATGCTGCCTTCAAAATCACCCTGCATGACTGGTTTGACCGTGGGTCAGCGACGGTCTGGGGAGATATATCACTGGCAAATGCCAGTTGAGCTGCACGGTGCAGAGCTATGAGCATAGGTCCCACTAAAGGACCCTCATGCTATGCTCATGGAGTCTTTTTCTGACAGTTTGGTCATTTTGTGGGGACATTTACAGCCATCCGTCTCCCTGCACAAAGGAGTCAATATCCGTTCTGCTGCAGGGCTGATGACCTTCTATGGCCTTGTTCGGCTCTTCTCATGTAAAGGCCCATCTGTTATCTCGTCCACGCTCTTTAGACTCTGCTGGGAGACACGACAAGCCTTCTTGCAACGACACATATGAATGTGCCATCCTGGAGGAGCTGGACTACTTGTGCGAACAGAATGGGCTGGAGGCATCATCTCATGTTACCAGCAGGAACAAAAACACAAGCAAAAAGCCAAACTGAGAACAATCAGTCAGGAGGGATAAGGAGAAAGCAGTGGTCCATGGCAAACACCTGTTAAAACCATGTTGTGGCCTCTCCAGTGCACCTGTTGTCACTTTCACTTGCACCAAAACAGCTGAAATGGATTCACAGTAGTTTATCCTTCCTAACTGGACAGATTGATCATCACATCTTTTATTAATTTCCTCTTTATTGTCAGTTAGGATCAAAATAAAATACTTAAAATGCCTGCATCAAAAAACTCAAAGCATTTATGCGTCTATCTAATTTTGTTTGCTTTCTTTTTAATGTAGACAAGACATTTTCAATAAATAAACTTTTGTCGTCTAATGATCCTTATGCCTTTTTTGTATTACTGTAGGAGATCCTGGTGTCACTCCAGACCAGTTTGACTGGTACTTCTATCAAGACAGAGCTATGGGCCTCCAGGAGGATGTGAGCACCAACTCCTTCTGTAGTGGAAAGCTGCTGCTGGGATCCCTCATGAAGAAGCCTCTCTGGGTGGACCACAGTGCTACAACAGTGAGTACTACTTTATTCTGTTTCTCGCATATAATTATGCAGTAACTAGGCCTCTTATACAACAGAGTCCTAAAGTATTTCCATTATTTATTTCTCTGTCTTTTAAAGGTTTTTAACTTACTAACCAGCTCAGTGGGTGTGACCATCGATGGCTGTGAGTCGTGCTTCAGTCCTGGAAAATCTTTTGTGGTGGAGTCTGGTAAGACTATTTACATTTACTGTAAGATCTGATCATAAAAACATTTGCAAATAATAATAGATCTTTAACATGGTTTAGTGAGAAATGCACATATTTTTGATGTTTTTTTTGTTTCTTACAGTTACTGTTCTCTTCTTACAGGACATGCATACGCCATCAAGAATCTGACTGCACAGCCTGCGGTTCTGTACTTCACCAGAATGTTAGCTGAAACTGTAAACTGATGCATTGTGAAAATGTAAATAGTAAATTGGCTGTAATTTTTTTTCCTAAGAATTACTTCAGTTTATGATTCTAGGAAATAAAACTGAAAGAAAATGTTGGTAAAAAATGTAAAATATTTGAATAAAGTTTGCTTTTAAATACCGTATTTGCCATTTCCAAAGCCTGCGTTAAACTGCATCTTTATCAGAGCGTGACTATCGAGAAATTCGGATATAATTTTAGTTCAAGATGTTTGGAGGTGGTTTTGTTTCCCCCTCTGAAGAAAAAGGTCTGTCTGTTAGTTGTCTGGCATTCACAGTTCTCAAGATATGTTGTTCAAATTTTGTGTTACGGTAGATGCCAGCATTCAGTGAAATCCTGGCTTGTGAGTGCATTCAGGGTTACCGGTCCACAGGTGTGCACAGACGGTTTGTCATTAGAGAAACTGCCCTTCAGAAGTCATGTCATGTTAGAGGCATTGCCAGAAATGTTTGCCTCTTCCTCTGTTCTGAGTTTCTTTTCACGTCAAGTTTGAAAGAATTGTGATCTTTCAAAATGATAAAGAGATAAGAAACACCACACGCAAACACATTAGAAGTGCTACCAGTGATCTTTCACATCCTTAAAGACCACCTTTGAATATTACTATATTTAAAAGATACAGTATTGTATCTTTTTGCAGAAAAAATAAAAATGACTTAGCACTGTGTGTGACTCATCTGACATAGGACACAAGCCGGGACTCCACCAGAAGCGTTTCTCTTCTCCCCACACTACTCCCCTCACCTGAACGCACCTTTCTGTCTTTTCTTTGGCAAGAATCCACAGAATAATGGATTATAGAAGTTTTGGTACACTGAAGGCTTTTGTTGTGAAATGCAATATAAATGATGTGTAAGAAAAAAGATTTAAAACAGCTGAAATTTCTGATCACGTAACGCACGGAAGAAATAAAAAGCACATCACTGACAGCAGTGCAGTAAAGTCATACCAAAAGTAACTGATGATAAACAGGCGTTTGTCATATGTTTGTTTTAAAGCAAAGCTCACACATCTGCTGGCAGGCACTAAGTCACACCCACTGCTCTGCTCTGTCATTAAATATTTACCGAGCTACCTCAGGAGCCAAAATCATGTTTCCGTAAGTGAATATGGTATTTTCTCCCCCACTATACTGTTGAATAGTTTATGAGACAATGATACCAACATGTTTCTTAAACAAGAACTTTGGGGTTAAGCCTTGAAGCTTCTCCTTCATAATGTATCATACACAAGTAGCTTTGGAAATCTTTCGCTGTGCAGTGAAGCGACTTCCATTAAGACGTCTGTTTCTGCAGGCTACAAAACGTCCATCACTGGTGCGGGCGCGCTGATAGTCGCTAATTAACTGATCAACACCCATGACTTGAATGTAAAATAAAGGAGAAATGAATCTTCTCCACGGTGAGGATCCAACCACCTGCCGGTTTGATAATTCATCACTTCTGAACGTCTGGTTTTTGCATAGTGCACCCACAGACAGACTCGCCTCGGGGCAGGAACTCTCACTCAGGATGTGTGTGGACCACCAGAGTATTCACGGGAATGGCCTCCCAAGGTCTTTAATTATAAACTACCGTAATATGCCGCCTGTAACGCAACATCTGTGCAAGGAAGTGAGCAAAATACATCAAGCCTGGTCTGCAGTTGTGAAGGAAAAGCAGGGCGCAGTGAATAACGTTAAAGCGAATTTTTGCTCACTAAGAAAACCATCTCCACACGTTTCTCACATTTAAAAAAAGAGAGAATGCAGGTGAGGTTGGTGGAAACGCAAAGGATGCAAGGATCAGAGATAGTGAAGGTGGATGCCTTTAAATGCCTGGGTTCAACCATCCAAAGCAACGGACAGTTCAGGAGAGAGGTGAAGAGGAGAGTGCGGGTGGAGTGGGTGGAGACGACTGTCAGGGGCGATTTGTGACAGAAGGATAGCGGCAAGAGTGAAAGGGGAGGTTTACAAGATGATGGCAAGACCAGCTATGATGTATGGTTTGGAGACTCTGGCACTGACAAAAAGACACGAGGCTGAACTGGAATCGAAGATGTTAAGATTTTTGATGCAAATGACCAAAATGGTAGAATTAGAAATGAGTTGTAGAGAGGCAAGGCTGAGGTGGTTTGGATATGTGCAGAGGCGGGATAGTGGATATATTGGACAAAGGATGCTAAAGATAAAGCTGCCCGGCAGGAGGAAAAGACCACAGTGGAGGCTCATGGATGCTGCAGGGAGAGCTGTTGTTACAGATGACAAGGATAGGGTGAGATAGAGGCAGATCACCCCCAGAAGTGAACCCTAAAGAGAAGACAGAAGACAATGTGAGAGGATGCAGTGCTTGATTTGAACTTTTAATCCAAATTTGAGCCTAAACGCTCAAATCACATGGATCCCTCAGAAACTTGTGGCTCGGGCTCTAACATAGACACTCAGAAATGATTAGGCCTCGGTCTAGCCAATTTTTCAAACACACAGATTCATGTGCTAAATTTCATTTAGAAGTCTTACGATATTTCACTCACCAAAATTAAGAACAAAGCTGCAAGCCAGTCTGAAAAACCCTCGGCTAATGAGTGATAGAGTGAAAGAAGTGTGCTGCCTTAGTTTGAGCTAAAGTGCAAATGTGGACTCCCATTCTCAGATAAGTTGGTTTAAGTGGTAAGACAGACACTGAATAATGTATCCACAGTCTGCCTAACACAGAGCTTAACCTCAGCCTCTGCCTACGAAATGCACTCTCTTACTCACAGTTCTACTCCTTAATGCATCTGACATAAGTGTATCTAAAACTGCATAATGACTCCTTTAACCGCCACAGATACGGCGCTTACCTCGCCGGTCTAATACCTCGTGGGGATTAGTATGTATTTTATTAAAGTTTCACCTAAGATGTCAACATGAGAAAATGAAAAGAAGTATTTTATTTTAAGTTTTTCACCCAGGGCTTGCAATGTAATCAGATGTAAGTATGTATGTATATACATATATATATATATATATTTTTTTTAAAGCTGATTTCAATCAAACTCCATGTGATTCAGCTCAAAGTGCAAAGCAGAGGTGTGTGGCTTCAGGCGTGCTCGGGAGAGATGAATGAACTTTTGTGTTTATCTCTTTCTGCCGAGAAACGTTTGATGCAGGAAGTTGTTGCTCAGATGTTTGATTTCTTTCGCAAAAAGAGGTCCTTTGTGAGTAAAGTGCTTATCAGCAGACAACTTCTGGAGAGCCAGTGTTTACATTTCTGAGATAGTTTAAGCAGAGTTTAAGCTACAATGAGTCGGGATAGCAATCACTGCTTTCTAATCTTGAATTAAAGCAACTGGGATAAACGATGTACAGCATTTATAATGAGAAACCTGGCTGCCAGTGAGTATATTTAACAGTCTGAGCCTACAGACACCACACAGGGCTTGCATTCACTGAGCCTGCCATGAATTCATTTGTCTAAACAAAGCCTATTCAAGTTTTCAGTCATTAATCTGAGTCTCAGTTCTTGGACCCAACTTCAGGCACTGATCATTGTTCCTTTCCTTTGTTCGAACTGGCTCCGAGTAACTGTTTGAGGCACTTGCTAATGGGCGCGTGAGTGTATGATAAACCAATTTGCAACAAAGCTGTTGTGTTGTTCCATGAATCACCCTTTATTAATCAGTGAGCGCTTTCATGTTCAGGCAAATAACAGGAAATCATATTTTTAATGCTCATTTGAAATTTTAACACAAAGACTCGTTGAGAGGGAAAATAAAGCCTTTTAATTAATCCTGAAACACATGTTTGTGTTCCTGATGTGTACCCTGACTCGAACAGCTGAAAGAGCCAGCCTCATACCCCTGTCTCCCATGTCACTGAACTCCAGTGTGTTGTTTTACATCCTGTTTACACCCCTGCTAACAGAGGATACTGACACTTTTGGCACAAACAGAATTTGAATATCTCTCATTGAAAAATTATCCACAGGAGTTGCACTAAAGAGTACGCCCCTGCAAACAGATGCAGTGTTTTAGTTATTAGAGAAGTAAATCATATGCACATCCATTATGCAATGCGGGTGTACACAGAAGAAATGCAGAGATGTCCAAACAGTTTAGTTTTATTACAGGATCGATATCCTGTAATAAAATCACTTCATTTTGACTTATTGATGTTCTCGGATTAAGAAATAGGGATTAGCAGACTTTCGTAAAACTCTAAACACTCACTGGCCACTTTTTCCAGGTACAGCTGTTCAACTGTTTGTTCAGAAACTTATCCAATGAATCACCTGCTGAAGTTCAAACCGAGCATCAGAATGGGGAAGAAAGTTGATTTAAGTTGCTTTGAAATTGGCGTGGTTGTTGGTTCCAGGCGGGCTGGTTTGAGTATTTCAGAAACTGCTGATCTACTGGGATCTCTAGTGTTTACAAAGAACAGCCTGAAAACACGAAAATGTCCAGTGAGCACCAGTTTTCTGGGTAAAAATGATCCTACAGGTCAGAGGAGAATAGTCTGCTTTGAGCTGATAGCAAAGCAACATTAGCTCAAATGACCACTCATTACAACCAGTATATGCAGAAGAGCATCTCTGAATGCACCACAATTTGAATCCTGAAGCAGATGAACTACAGCAGCAGAAGACCACACCAGGTGCCACTCCTGTCAGCTAAGTCAGGAAACTGAGGCTAGAGTTCACAGCCTCACCAAAACTGGACAACAGAGGACTGGAAAATGTTGCCTCGTCTGATCTGCCTCAATTTCTGCTGTAACATTTGGATGGTAGGGTCATTCGGCATAAACAACAAGCAAGGATCCATCCAGGCTGCTGGCGTTGCAGTGGTGTGATAATTTCTTGTCACACTTTGGGTTCCTCTGTACCAACTGAGCATCATTTAATCACCATAGCCTACCTGAGTATTGTTGCTGACCACAGTTTTGCCATCTTCTGATGGCTTCTTCCAGCAGGATAACGCACCACGTCACAAAGCTCATATCATCTCAGACTGTTTTATTTATTTATTTATTTATTTATTTATTTATTTATTTATTTATTTTTGTCTGTCCCATTTGGTTCTTTAGCCATCAGAATTGTTGTCTGAAGACCAACAAGGATACCAAATGGATTTATTTTGCCAAATGGATCATCATGGCATTGCCGTATTGGTCCATTTGATCAACTTTTGTTGTTATTATTTATTTTATTTTCAGTAGTTACAGATGAGACAGACATGATTGGGGGATAGGAAAGGGAGAAAGAAAGAGAGGAAGGAAAAGAAAAACAGAAGGGAAAAGGGACAGTGAGAAAGGGCACTTACAAAGACAAAGAGAAAAAAAAAATCTCCTGGATCACCTGTTGAGAGAAAAAGAATAGAAAACAAGCAAAAAAAAAAAACCAAAGTAACATACTAAACAACACCATCATGTTAATCTAGCTAAGTGTAAACAGCAATAAATACTAAATATTGAATGTTGTTGTGCAGCACAGACAGCGCACAATGTGCTTTGAAGTAGCAGCTAAGAAAGGTGTATTAAATATTTTAAAAAAGAATGGACTTCATATTTAGACTTTAACGACACTCCCGGAACATCTGCTTCTGTTCTATGGGAAGCAGGGAAAGCTGTGATGAGAGGTAAAATAATTTCTTTCTCATCACATAAAAAGAAAGAAGAAAACAAAAATATTCAGGAATTAGAAAAAAACATCAAATCCTTAGAAGAAGCCTACGCGTCCCACCAAGATCAAGAAATAATGAACAAAATATGCAAAACAAAACTAGAATTAAATGAAATTATTAATAAAAAAACAGAATTCCTAGTACAAAGACTTCGCTTGCAGAATTTTGAACACAGTAACAAATCCGGTCGATTTCTAGCTAACCAGTTAAAAATGAATAAAGAAAAAACAACTATATGTGCTGTTAAAGATCTATCGGGGAACACAATATATGACCCTGGAAGAATAAACAACATTTTTAGGGATTTCTATGAAACTTTATATTCACCACAAATAAACCCATCTAATAATGAAATTGATCAGTTTCTTGACAACGTAAATCTTCCGAAAATACTAGACAGTCAAGCAATGGCACTGGATTCGCCACTGACGCCAGGTGAACTCCAGGAAGCCCTGATAAGTATGCCCAATAATAAGGCTCCAGGTCCCGACGGCTTTCCTGCAGAATTCTACAAAGAATTCTGGACAATTTTGGCACCAGTATTCCGCGGAATGTTGCAGGAAATCAAGGAAAATGGCAGACTTCCATCAAATATGAATTCTGCCAACATTAGTCTCCTACTAAAACCAGGCAAGGACCCTTTATTTCCCTCAAGCTATCGTCCAATATCTCTTATAAATGTAGACCTCAAAATAATCTGCAAAGCTCTCTCAAAGAGACTAGAGAAAATAACCCCCCTTTTAATTCATCCTGACCAAACTGGTTTCATAAAAGGTAGACACTCATCAACAAACACTCGTAGATTACTTAATTTAATAGACTACTCATGCAGTAAAAACATTGAAACCATAATATTATCTCTAGATGCAGAAAAAGCATTTGACAGAGTAAACTGGAAATTTCTATTTGCAACTTTACACAAATTTGGTTTTGGAACCTCTTTCATAAACTGGATAAGAATATTATACAATTCTCCAACAGCTTGTATAAGGACAAATGACCAGACATCCTCCAGCTTCTGTCTCCTGAGGGGCACCAGGCAGGGATGCCCACTCTCCCCTTCACTTTTTGCAATTTTTATCGAACCACTAGCGGCAGCATTTAGACAGGCCACAACAATTAAGGGCATAAAATGTAAGAACGTAGAACATAAAATCAGTCTCTATGCAGATGATGTGTTGCTTTTTCTGCAAAACTCACAAACCAACCTTTCTGAGGTAATTACTCTAATAAACTGGTTTTCAAGAGTTTCAGATTATTCAATTAACTGGTCAAAATCTACAGTTCTTCCCATTAACTGCTCCTTCCATAACTCTTCTTCTGCCCCACTACAATCTGGAAACATTAAATATTTGGGTATTAATGTTTCTCCTAAGCTTTCAGACTTAACTAAATTAAACCACATCCCACTTCTTAAGAAAGTAGAAGGTGATCTGACTAGATGGAAATCTTTACCCATATCACTCATGGGAAGGGTCGCCACTATAAAAATGATGATCTTGCCAAAAATAAATTACTTATTTTTAATGATCCCTAACAAACCATCACAAGATTGGTTCAGATCTCTGGATTCATATATTTCTAAATTCCTTTGGAAAGATAAACCCCCGCGTATCAGCTTAAAAACGCTACAAAGAACTAAGGATAAAGGAGGATTAGATCTGCCTAATTTTCAACAATACTTTTTAGCCAACAGGCTTCAGTTCATTTCAGAATGGTTAAAACATACCCTCTTAGATGAGCCCTGGCTAGATGTTGAACAGGCACTATGCAATGATCTAGAGATTTCAGACCTACCATTTATCAGCTCAAACATCAAAAGATATGAATGCTTCAAAAGTGTTAACATCAGCTCTTCTCTGACAGCATGGTGGGAGTTTCTAAAAATAACGGAGTCTTCATTAATCCCATGCAAACGTACACCTATCTGGAATAACCCTGACATATTACAAAACAATAATATGATTAATTTTCCAGAATGGAGTTGTAAAGGAATTAAATACTTAGAACATATATTAGAGGGAACAGAATTTATTTCATTTGACAGACTAGTTGCACAATATGGGATCAACAAGAAAAGGTTTTTAGAATATCAACAAATTAAATCCATAGTAAAAAAGAAATTTTACCCCAGTCAAGCTGAATTACAAACACCACCAAGTGCGGTACATTTTCTTACTCTTAAATCCCCCAAATTATTATCTAAAATATACAGAACACTTTCTAAAATAGATGTATCAGTATCCCTTCCTATTGCAAAGTGGGAAGCAGATTTATCAGTAAGCTTAGACCAAAACTTCTGGTCTCAGGTATGCTTACAAACCTTTAAATTGATTAAAAATCCCAGTCTGCAGTTAATACAATACAAAATACTACATAGAGTGCACTATACTGGTCATCGGATGTTCAAGATGGGCTTTACATCTTCCAACAACTGCTCACACTGTCAAGGCAATACACCAGACAATTACATCCACGCTCTTTGGTTCTGTTCACCAGTTCAGAAGTTTTGGCGTGAGATATGTGAAGACTTATCAAAGTGTCTGAAATGTAAAATTCCAGCCTCCCCTTTAGTGTGCTTGTTGGGAAAATTGGATGATGTCACTACAGAAACTAATACAGTCCACATGGTTTTTACTGCCCTATGCATCGCCAAGAAAACGATCCTCATGAACTGGAAAAATAAAAATAATCTTAATTCTAGCCAATATAGAAACCATCTAATAGATCACATTAGTCTTGATACAGCCTCTGCCACCACATTAGATCAATCCCTCTGGGCTCCTTTGATCGGCTCCGTCACCTAGAGGGGGTGGGGGGTCGTGGTTTGGTCCCGTCTTAGCTATTGTGGTTGATGTGGAGGTTGGGACGGGCTTAGGGCGCCTGGAGGACCCCTAGAGACGTTATCCCGGGAGGGCTCAACCCGGGGGGCTGTGGTCATAACCTGGTCAGTGGCTCTGGTCGCTCTTAGAGGGTGTTCTCCTCGTGGCTGCGTGCAGCGGGGGTTGGGGGATGGTCTGTGCTGGCGGACGTAGGTTACTGGCCTGGTGGCCTGGCTGCCCCTGAGTGGATCCGGGGCAGGCGGGGGGGCTTGGGGTTCGGGGGTGCTTCGTCTCCGTGATGGGGCTCTGGCTGGGCCTTGGGGCTTCGGTCCTAGTCGGTGTGTCGCCGAGGTTGTGGGCGGGTGGGTGCACGGGGGCCCAGCCCTGGCGCAGGGGGCCTCTGGTGCATCGGCCTAACTGGGGGGCTCTTTAACTGGCGGGGAGGTTGTTCCATCCTTGCAGAAGTCCACTCTGCAGGTGGGGGAGAGACATAGGAGAGGTGGAGAACAAACCTAACCTGGGTGTCTGTTGTCTTGTGTAGTCTGGGAGATGATTGAATGTTAGGGTGGGTACAGTTTCCTCTGCGGTGGGGTAGGGTGGGCTTCCCTGGGTCCTGTGGGGCTTGGCGGTGCTGCTGCCGTAGGCCCCGGTCTGGATGGGCCTGGACTCCCTTGCCTTGGTGGGTGCCAGAGGACGGGGGTGCCTACTGGGGTCAGCGGGGGAGCTGGCCCTAGGGAGGAGCATCTTGCCCCTCCTTTCTTTTCCTCCCCATCCCCGGCTGCCTCCCTCTTCCCGCTCCACCACACCCACCCACACAGGTAGGGCCTTGGGGTGTGGGTGTGTCACCAGGGTGCAGGGGAGACATCCCCCCCCCTCTGTCCCCTTCTGGCCACCTGTGCCTCAATTTTATTCCACAACTTAGACATCCACATTATTCACACTGTCATAACACACACATATATATATAGGGCCTTGAGGGTGACCACGCCAACGGCGTCCAGTGAATGGTCTGAGTATTCAACCCTACCTCTGGCGCCGGTGCCCACCTCTCAATTTTAAATCCATGTAGACATTGAGGGTTCTCGGGAGGGGCCGTGCTAACACCTGCTGCTCTCCGGCAGCAGCACCATGCCCTCCCCTGTTTTAAATGCACTTTAGAACAACACGCAGCAACACTACACATGAGCGGGAGGAGGGAGGTATGGGGTCTTCACACACCCCCGTTCTCTGCCAGCCATCGGGGCGGGGGGCTGGGAGGAGGTGTTGGCTGACAGATTGGCCTCCCTGCTTCCGCGAGGCCTGGGGCGGTCTGCTTGCCTCCAGCCCGGGGGGAAAGGGTCACATCTCTTGGGTCTGGGTGCCGTTTCCCCCTCTGGGGGCGAGGGTACCTGGACCCGGGGTATAGAGTATGTTTGGGGAGTGCGATTGTGTGTACATGTGCATATATGTCTATTCCTACGTTGGATGAGTGCTGAGTGTTTGTATATGTGTGCATGAGGGTGGGAATGCATGTTTGTGTCTGTGTGTGCCTGTTTGTCTGTGTCTATATGTCAGGTCGGGTCTTAGACTCCACCTCCCTGGGAACACCCAGGCCCTCCAAAGTGTGGAGGCCTATCTCCCCTCACCACACTCCCTGCCGGTAACTGATGCACTCAGGGGTCGGTGCATTGGTGGTTCTTGGTGTCCGGGGCTGGGCGCTCAGGTATACACCATCTCACTCCCGGTGGCTACTTGGCGGGGCCTGGTGCCTGTCGCTCGGTCAGGCCTCTTCCGGGGCAAAGGGGGCCCTCGAACCTCCGGCCTCGGGGCCTGCAGCTCGGTTCACTCTGGCACAGCTGGCTGCCGGCAGAGCCGGCGGGCGCGCCAGTGCAGCCCCCTCTGGCTTCTGCTCCGTGGCTACTGGGTGACCCCTCGTCTGGGGATCTCCTCAGCCCTTCCCAGGAGGGTGGCACGGATGCCCCTCCGGTGGTACTCCTTGGGCTCTCGCACTCTGGGGTCCCTGGATGTCTGGAGCCTGGATCTCCTCCATGCCTGCTTCATGCCCTGGGGGACGGGGCTATGGCCCTCCACACCCTCTAGCAGACCGTTACATGGGGAAACCTTCTGTATACAAGCGCGCTGATCCACACGGGTGTGCACATGGGTGTTCACTGTTCGTAGACATAAATACACCTTTCTCAGACTGTTTTATTTAACATGACAGTGAGTCTGCTTTACTCAAATGAAATATTTAGGATGTAGTTGTCATGAACCAAACTCTCTGAGGAATGTTTCCAACCTGGTACTAATAAAGTTGACCTAGCAAAGTGGCCGGTGAGTGTAAATTTTAATTAAAATTTTAATTTTAAAACGTTTGTCTTGCCCCTGCTACAGTCCTGTATGAGAGGGACAAATATAGTCGCTCAGGTTGGCGGACTTGGCTTTATAGACTGCGCACACTTTACTGGGCAAACAGACTGGAGTAAAAACTAACAGTGAAATAATTATCTTCAGCTGTGTAGGAGTCACTCTCAGCAGCAGCAGGAAGAAATATTATTTGATTTCAATAACAACAAAAAAAAAGAAAAAAGGAGACTGGATTGAGTTTACTCTTCCAAGCCTGTGTTAGGAAGAACTCTACATTCTGAACACACACAAAAACCTTTTCAGTAAAACTCAAAGAGATGGTTTGAACAGTCAGCCTTGTTCGTTTATTCTGACTATGTTGTAAATAGTTTGCAGTGGAGCATTCATCAAAATGAACACTGAATAAGTAGATTTACTAAATCTGGTGATGCACTGCATTAGTGTTTTATTCAAGCTAATATAATATATAATAAAGCATTGATAAAGAACATTTTACGTGCTATGTGTTGTCAGAAGTCAGTGATCAAACATTAGACATAAATAAGAAAAGATTTCCCTCTGACGTCACTTCTTGTGACGTTAACCTTTTCAATAAAAGATCATTATGATGCAATAATATGGAAGCAGTTTGAATCCATGTAAACATTTCACCCTGATGACCTGATTCACCTGCGGTTACAGAGAGAGGGGGCTCTCAGAGGTAAAGCACAACCATGATGGACCAGCGTTTCTCTTTATAAAGAAGTACAGTAGAGAAATGTGTTCAGGGTTACTGTCTTGATGAGGGAGCCGAAGCAGCCTTTGAATCTAAAATTCCCAATTATCTTTTGTCAGCAGGTTTGGCTGCTTCAGCCAAGTTTGTTCGCTTGTCAGCGTAATACATATATTGAGAGCTTCTTCTTTTTTCTTTTTTTTAAAGAAGAAATCAAGGGGCACAGTCATTTTCTGCCCCGTGTTAAATGATAAAAGGTCGATTTAGTGGAAAATGGTTTTCCATCTGTGTGCTGTAATGACACACATACGCTTCAAGAATCCTCCCTGAACAGCTCGTTCAGGCCTCTCTAACCTTGGATTCAATCTGTTCCCGCTGAACTCTTCTACAGCTGCAGATGGATGCTGAGAGAAGCACCTTCAGCCAGGTGCACTAGCTGTAACTGGCCAGATATAATTTCAAAGAGAACAAGATGAAAAGCAGACCTGCGAATTCCAGTCGTAGTGTTTAAAAAATGGCCACGTGTGTTTTGAGTATCAGATATATTCAGTTACTAAGACCATTTAATTGCATTTGTGATAAACAAATAAATATACAGTCCAGTGAAAATTATTCAGCAGCTTGCAAGTTGAGGTAATCATTTTTTGTGTGCTTTCTCAGTGTCTCACATGGTTGTAGAGGATTTTCTTTTTTTGGCCCACTCTTCTTTTAGGCGTTGCTTCAGATCATTGAGGTTTGCAAGAATTGATTTATGCACAGCTCTTTAAGCCCCGTCACAGTATTTCAGTCAGGTTGAGGTCTGGACTGACTGGGCCATTGCAGCACGATTCTTTAATTTTTGAGCCACTCTGTTGTAGATTTGCTGATGTGCTTGGGATCATTGTCTTTAGGTGTCAGAGAGATGGACTCTACAACAGAGTTCATGCTCGACTCAGTGACTGGAAAACCGTCATGTCAAAACAAACCCTAATCACCACCCCTCCACCACAATACTTGACCTTTGGTATGACGTGTTTGTGCTGATAAGCTGTGTTTGGTTTTCACCAAATATGCTGTTGAGCATCTCATCTGTCCAAAGGACATTGTTTCAGAAGTATCATAGTTTGTTCCTGGCAACAATCCTCCGTTCTTTTCTAATTGCACTCTAATGAACTTTAACATTTAACACACTAACGAGGCCTGTCGAGGCTCAGATGTAGTTCTTATGTCCTTTCCCTGCACATTGCACAATCGGGTAAACTGTTTACCCAAGTATCCTTGATCCCATTTCTTCGCTGTGAGAAACTTTTGGGATGGTTTGGTAGGATGCTTTGGGTCATTAATTATCATTATCTGATCAGTTTCCAGCATTTGGCTGAATCAGAGCAGAGAGCAGAGGCCTGTACACTTCAGAATTCATCCTGTTACTTGTCTCAACAGTGACATCATCAACTGGCAGCCATACATGCCGTAACACTGCCTCCCCCACATCTGACAAATAGTTCGTATGTACCTTGTGGTACAAGTTAATCTTGCTTTAAGGTGTCCAGATAATCCTTTTTTTTAAAAACTGTTCATCAACAGATGTTTCCTGACAAAGTCTAATCCACTTTGTGATGTAGTGATTGTAGACTTTGACAATAATACGTCCACCTCCTCGAGTGTGTTCTTCAATCAGCTGTGTATTAAAATAATATGTATCATTGTCCAACTGATTGATCCAACTGTAATTAGCTAAAAACAAAGACTTGAAGATTGAACCAGTTAAAAGAAGCCCGTTTAAGTAAGACTTCAATAATTAGCTAAACTTTATGGAGAATTTATTTAAAACAGATAAACAGTTAGTTAAGAATTCAGCTAAAGCTCAGTGAAAAGTAGAATAAAAGTTGTGCGACAAAATAAACTGCTTAATCAGTATGAATCACTATACATCTGAGGCTGTAGGAGTATACCTGAAAAGATAAGGTGATAAACCACTACAGCAGGACTGAAGGCGCTCTCAGCAGCTGCATCCTCAATGAAATCTTGTGTAATATTTGAAAGTGTTTCCATTCTGTTGCCAATCTTTATTAAATTTCAATCAGTCCAATGTCATCCCATCATCTTCATCAAATGCAATCCACACAGGCCTTTTACTTTACCTGCGTCGTCTTATATGATTGAAAATCAGTTGCTGATTCCCATCAGAAGTGGCAGTTTACATTTTCCATTTTTCCACTTTACAACCTCGCAGTCAGATTCATAGCAGCTGAAATCCACAAACAAGCTTTTCCCGTCTGCACCTTTCGAGGTGTAACAAATGAAAAATTCTCTCAAAAAAGTGTTCCGGCTTTAGAAAAGCAGAGCGAGAGCTTTAGTCACAGATACAGGCACGAACGACTCACGGATTAATCAGTGTTTTTCTGCTACAGCTCTTCTCAACTGAAAGCTGCTGAGAAATGGATTTCAGGGAAAGTCTATTTTATTTTTTTATGATTACTTCTGCATTATTTTAAAAAATATAGTTTATTGTTTTAACTGTTACGGTAATTGTTTTGTAATTACTATAACTAAATTGTTTCAAAAAAAATTTCAGGTGTGACATGCATCCAGGATTCACACAAGTCTTAGCACATCAGCAGCCTTATTTCAATTACAATAAACTTAAACCCTTTGAATGTTTAATCATTATTTACAGCGTATCAGAGCTGTGAATTTTTCTGAGGCTGCGGTTTGTGGTGTTGTGATTAAGCTGTGTGGTATTTGTATTACGGACTGTGCAGTTATTATTATTAGGTTTAGAAAAGGTTCGGAAAAATAGGAGACTTTGTACAATACAGGTCACACCACATACATTAGCCACAAACGTCCCAAACACCCACCCAACCTTTCAGTTCTGAATTTAGCTTAGAATATGTACTTAAAATGTTCAGAGCGTTAAAAAAAAACACAGCGAGGCGAGAGATAACAGCTCATTTGTGTTTAGTTAAAAAACAGAACAAAAAACATAAAAAAGGAGGATTTGGCACATGATAGATTCAACATTTATTTGATAATGAATGCTGTGGAAACCCTTTAAAACTCTCCAGACTCACAATACAGCTTTCACATACTATACCCACCTGTCAATTTGTTGCTCAAACATGATGTCGGCTCATTATTTGCTTTTCCATTGGATTGAAAATTGGAAAGCTCTGATAAAGGGTATTTTAATAATTGTATCCATTATTTATTGGCTTTATGGCTTGGCCGTTCCATCTCCTTCCCTCCCTCTGAGTCTCTTGTCTCTGCTGGGTGTGCCAGGCACCCCCTCTCCAGGAAACTCCACCTGGAGACCCGGTATCAACACTCTTCTTACATTTTCTCATTACCTGCTGTGGATTTAAGAACCGGGCCAGATTGTTGTGCTTAGCAGCAACAATCGGGCTCTCTTTTCTTGTGTTTTACTTCCTGTGTACTAACCTTGCACTCTCATCCCCCTCCCTAGTTCCCTCCTGGTGCGCCCCGGCTGTTTGACCCCCTGCTGCATGAAGTTGCTGAAGTTTTGGATTGAGACTCTTCTGAAAAGAGGCTCTTACTTAAAAGTACCCACCTGTCCTGGAGTAGTTTTATCGCTCCCCTCCAAAGAAAATAGACTCTTGCCTCGAGTACCTGCCTATTTGCCCACTCTCCATAGCCCTCGCAGTAATACTTACCCATCAGGCCTTGCCCTCCTGCTTACCTGCTCATTCATTATTATACACCCATGTATATGTGTTGGTATTAGAAGAGAAATACTGATTACTAATACACAATACCTTCCACTTAAAGTCTTCTAAGTCTGCTCCCCTGTAATTTCAGAAAATATAAAAGCAAAATCTGCTTCCTTCCTGTTTGTTTGTCACAAGTTTACCAAGAGGCAGTTTTTATGATTGTCAGTGTCTGCTTTGCTCCGAGATGAGTGTCTATATCCAGGAAGTATTTGATGAAAGGAGGTGCTTGGGGGTTGAGTTTTTTTAAAACCTCTTAACAGTCCTGACTTTAAACAGCTTCCCAAATGTTTTGATATCATTAGCACCTCAATTTTGTTATGTCCTCTCTGGGGCTTTAGCCAAGGAGGTGTTT
Organism: Pelmatolapia mariae; assembly: GCF_036321145.2. NCBI lineage: Eukaryota > Metazoa > Chordata > Actinopteri > Cichliformes > Cichlidae > Pelmatolapia > Pelmatolapia mariae. The sequence goes on along the minus strand of NC_086235.1, from coordinate 19,288,255 downwards.
ATCTGAGTGGATTTGTCACATAGATTGAACACAACCTGGCCAAGTCTTAGTGCGAGCAATGATTGAGTTAGTTTCCATAACCAGAACCAGAACAGATTTAAAAAGCCGATACGAGGTAGCAATTCTAATTTCACATGTTTAGATTCATATCCATCACGCAGCACCAGTAGGGAGCTGTGTAACTCACTCCAAATTTAGTCTGCAGCATAAGAACATAAAGGAGAAGTCATCCAGCAGCAAGAAAACTATGGCTCAGTGTGCACACTAAATTGTAACAGTGGCATGACCTGCCTAAGAGCAATGGTCCTTTCTCAAAGTAGTTATCAGGTCCAGATTGTTTTTCAGTCTTTGAAAATAAATTAAATTTTTGTCTGGAGAAAACGAATGTTGGGCAAATGTAAGCTGTGATATGTATAATTAAAATAAAGCATTACATTCACAACTTTTTCCACTAACTTGTGAATTTAAATAAAAATGATCAAAATCAGCCTGCGACTTACATTGTACATTACCCAACATAAAGCATGTAATTCTTCTGAATTTAGGGTGTAATTTTCAGTATCTGTAATTTTCATCATTGGTTTCAACTACTTCAAATTTAGAATAAGGCAGTAACATTTTGAAGTTTTAAATGAAAGCACAGGCTGATTATACTGTAAGGTTTTTTTTTTAAATTAACATGCAACTTTGGAAAAGTACTGAATGCATGTACTTTAAAAATCCACTTGTTAGCATCTTCTTCTGCTGTATCTATATATCAAGTTTACATGGAAGGGTGATTATTCGATTTCTGATGATTATTATTGCATTATTTAAATGTTATGAATCACTACTCTTAGCTGTGCTTGCTACACTAAAACCACACCGGTATCTTCACATAGCTGGTCCTGGATCGTATAAATACCAGGAAAACTTTATTGATCACGTCTGCGGTCAGTATCTTGCTGTTTTTCACAGAAAAGCGTAATATGCTGATAGCACAAGAAAGCATGCTGGACATTCAGACATCATACACTGTGGTCATAAAAGGATGGACATCATTAGCAACAATACTCAGGTAGGTAGGATACCAAGAAAATATGTGCCACACAGTAATGGTTGATACCAGGTTGGGTGGATCCATGCTTTCATGCCGTCAGAATGATCAGAACTCTGATCCTAACATCTGAATGGAATCGCTGAAATCGAGACTCATTAGACCAGGTAACATTTTCTCAATCTTCCATTGTTCAGTTTTGGTGAGTCTGTGTGAATTAAAGCCTCAGTTTCCTGTTCTTAGCTGACAGGGGTGACACTCAGCAGCCCCCTGTCTGCTGCTTCTACATAATGTGGTTGTAATGAGTGGTTATTTAAGTCACTGTTGCCGTCCTATCAACTCAAAGATGACCTCTGACATCAACAACATATTTTCAACCAGAGAGCTGACACTCACTGGATATTTTATTTTTTATTTTTGGCCATTCTCTGTAAACTTAGAGATAATTATGTGGGAAAAATTCCCAGTACATCAGTTTCTGATATACTCAGATCAGCCTGTTTGGTACCAACAACAAATCCTCCATGAAAGTCACTTAAAACACCTTTCTTCTCCATTCTCAGTTTGAACTTCAGCACATTGTCTTGAATATATGCGTGAATGCAGTTAGTTGCTGCCATGTGATTGGCTGATTAGATATTTGTAGATATGTGTGAACATGTGTGCCTAACAAAATGGCTGATGAGAGCAGAATCACAAACTGATATTCTCTGAAAATGTCAGAAAAAACGCATCTGAGAGTTGCGTTGCTTCTCTCATCCCAAAGCTCTGCTTAAAACCTTCCTACACTCAAGAACAGAATAAACTTCTATCAAGTTCAAAAAACTTGGTACATGCACCAATGCAGGCTCTGACCCATCACTCCAAAACTGGATCCATACAAACACACTTCCTTCTTCTATTTCTGTGGGACCGTCTTCCTCTAACCCTAACATCCACCTCTGTCACACCAACCATTCACCACATCCACATCTGTGGATATTCAACCATGTTTGTCCAATATATCCATCACCCCTCCCCTACACGTGCCCAAACTATCTCAGCCTTGCCTCTCTAACTTTGCCTGTAAACAGCACAACCTGAGTTTTTAGGAATAAAGATGTCCTCTTGGGAATCTTGGGAAGAAAGGATTAACAAATTTCAAGCAGATCAAGAGTGAGAAATCACAGTAAGGAATTCAGCAGGGTTTTATACACAATCTCCTCAAGCCATTAATAATGCTCTCCTAACCTCACAACTATCCACTCTTTCCTAGAAAACTCAAAATTAGAGATAACGAGGATCTTCTTTATTCCTAAAAAGATTCCCATTCCAACAGTAGGATCCAGTCCTTTATTCAGCCCATCTCTGATGCATATTAAGGGGAAAATCAGCTACTGGGGATCTTAAAGTGGGATTACACCATGTTGATGTTCAGATTAACTGGTAATGAGAAATGAGTAGTCCTTATTACATCATTACACGCTGTTCTTATTGGACAGGCAACACTCATCATCTCGGTTCAACCTTCACTTTCACCTTTACAGTTTTGTGACTGTTGCTCAAAGATGTTGTTTTCAGCTTCTTGCTCTTTATTTCATCACATTAGGAACAGTGAGAAGGCCTCGGGGTCTGCGGCTCGGTTCACTCTGGCACAGCTGGCTGCCGGCAGAGCCGGCGGGCACGCCAGTGCAGCCCCCTCTGACTTCTGCTCCGTGGCTACTGGGTGACCCCTCGTCTGGGGATCTCCTCAGCCCTTCCCAGGAGGGTGGCACGGATGCCCCTCCGGTGGTACTCCTTGGGCTCTCGCACTCTGGGGCCTCTGGATGTCTGGAGCCTGGATCTCCTCCATGCCTGCTTCATGCCCTCGGGGACGGAGCTATGGCCCTCCACACCCTCTAGCAGACCCTTACATGGGGAAACCTTTTGTATACAAGCGCGCTGATCCACACAGGTGTGCACACGGGTGTTCACTGTTCGTAGACATAAACTACACCTTTCTTAGCTGCTACTTCAAAGCACATTGTGCGCTGTCTGTCCTGCGTGCTGCACAACCACATTCAATATTTAGTATTTACTGCTGTTTACACTTAGCTAGATTAACGTGATGGTGCTGTTTAGTATGTTGCTTTGGTTTTTTTTTGCTTGTTTTCTCTTCTTTTTCTCTCAACAGGTGATCCAGGAGATTTTTTTTTCTTTGTCTTTGTAAGTGCCCTTTCTCACTGTCCCTTTTCCCTTCTGTTTTTCTTTTCCTTCCTCTTTCTTCCTCTCTTTCCTATCCCCCAGTCATGTCTGTCCCATCTGTAACAACTGAAAATAAAATAAATAATAACAACAAAGGTTGTTTAAATGGACCAATACGGCAATGCCATGATGATCCATTTGGCAAAATAAATTCATTTGGTATCCTTGTTGGTCTTCAGACAACAATTCTGACGGCTAAAGAACCAAATGGGACAGACAAAAAAAAAAAAAAAAAGGAACAGTGAGAAGGGCTTTGCATGTAACATGTCAAACTAAATCTAAAACTTTCATTCAGTTTACTTTCAGCTCCATTGCTCCCAATCGTTGCTCGTGTAGCCTCCAAACACTTAAAAACTGAAACTGTCATTGCACAGAGATTTATTGCGTGATCATAATAGCAGTGTGGGTGACCCCCCTCCCCACATGAATCCTTCCTGCGTCCCACTGTTCATCGTGAAGTGAGACAGGCTTGAAATGTCACTGAACTCACGGTTGGGGGGAGGCGGAGGGATAAAGGATCCTGCCAGAGAATAGATCCCAGCAGGGCGACACACATGTGGCTATAAATTCAAAACGGCAATCTTTCATGCTGCAGAGCTCAACATTTTCCAAATATCCTGTTGTACACTGCCAATAGAAATTTCTGTGTGAGAAACATGACACGTCAGTCATATCAACGGCACATAAAAGGACAAAAGCCGTAATTGAAAAGAGAAACGGATGTTTTGCGGCGAAATTCATCCACAGGAAAAAAAAAATGAATAAAAAGCTTTTTGTATTCATCTCCTATTTATAATAAAGATCCAAGGTTAGACTCGGTTCAGGTTTTTACAATCAGGTTCATAAGCTGAAGGTCACAAACCTTTTCGCTTTAAAGGATGCGGTTTGGATTATTATTTATTTTTGTTGTTATGAACAAATCTGATGAAAAGAAAAACACACAAACAAACAATAATAATGATGATGATCAGCTGTGTACAGCCACACAAACAGACGAGTGAGCCACACTGTCACATTTGCTCTGCTATTCTTTGAGTACCTTTAACAGAAGGACTGTATTTTATTTATTTATTTATTTTATCATATAGTGTGAGATGTAACATCTGGCTACTGTTAAGCCACTCTAATAATTCATCTCATCATTTTGCATTTAGTGCCAATAATCAGCACTATTATAAAGTGAATTCATTATAAAGAGAGCTGAATGCAAGACGTTGGCATTTGCCTTGATCGTTATCGGGCTGACCTTGGCTCAAGAGGTGGAGGTGGAGGTAGGTTGCCAACTAATGGGAAGGTCGTGGTTCCTGCAGTCTGCATGTCGAAGTATGTCGAGTTACCCTCAGTGTATCTGAGTGTGAGTGTAAGGTACTTATATGAATGAGTGCTCAGTTAGATCATAAAAGCACTAGTCCCATGTATTTAACATAATCTGTGATAATGCTTAATGCTTAATGCTAGAGACAGATTGTTTGCTATAACAATCATCTTTTTCTCCATTTATCTACAGTCACTGGTCAATTAATTAAGTACACCTTTTAAATCCTTGTTTACAGAGAAAAGGTCAAAAAAGAGACGCTCTCTGGACAAAAATGCCTTATTTATGTCAGAGGTCATTGCTTTAAGCTGGTATAAATGAAACGGTTACTAAAATAACCGCTTTTTAAAAGAGCATCTCTGAATGCACAGCTTGTGAAACCTTTAAGCAGATGGACTACAGCAGCAGAAGAGCAAGAGAAGAAGCAAGAGAAGAAGCAAGAGAAGAAGCAAGAGAAGGCTTTAACAACATGGCAGCATTGATCTATTGAGGGTTCACACTGGTTGTGGTGTAATGTAATACTGGACTGCTCAGAAGGACTCATGCATACGCACTCAAGCATTAAATATGTATTATTAAACAAAAGTTTCAAAATCCTCATCACATGTGCTAATTGCTAATTGTGCTAAATGTTTTTTTTCTTAAACAAATGCATACATCTGTGATCTCAAGCTGAAATTTATAGTTTCATGAGGGAATGAGGAGCTTGGTGCCACAGATCAGACAGAGAGAGATTAACTAAGGGTCTTCTTTGTTGAGAAAAACTTTAATCATATACTCACATTTTCTTTGTGATTTCTGTATTTTTTTTTCAGCCCATCCCATTTGTACCTCTGGGCAGGATGTTCAGTCGAAAACCGATGACACGAGCAGTCACGGCTAAGTTTATTTCTGGCCACAATCAAAGTTGGCCAGCTGGCTCCCTGCAGAGGGATGTTGTGTCAGGAGACTCGCCACAGGCTGTGTAAAGGAGGACTCCCCCCTCTCTCTGTTGCACTTATACAGCTACCAATTAGAGTAAAAGCTCTGTGGATCTTCTCTTTCTTCACCTTGTGAATGTGACATTTGAAGCCAGATATAATGGTGTTGAAAAGCAGCCAGTAACCTCTGAAATCCATCTGTGGTCTGACGGAGTAAATTAATCTCCAGCAGACAATGACTCAGCCTTCTCAGTTACCTTCTGCTTAGTGATTTAACAGCTCGAGATATCAACAATAAACTTTAAGGATGTGTAAGTGTTTCAAAGAAAGAAAGGAAAAGAAAAAAAGCACCGGCTGTTGCTTGACGATCGAGAAATTTTTAAGAAAACTGACACAATTGCATTCCCCATTTCCCATCAGAAATCTATATATAGTGTATTCATTTATCCTTATCTTCATCTTCTTCAGGTAGTGATTTCCAACATGCCCCCCAAAATGATTTTTGCAGTCTGTGATAAAGGCTGTCAGCTTGTGTGCAATATGGATTGCACACTGCTCGGTGGACAGGAGCAGAAGAGAAAGATTTTCCGCCTCATAGCTGCAGTTCTCACTCATGAATGCGCCGTGACTTCTGGCTCTGCTGCATTTAGTGGTCTGTTAATGGTGCTGCCACATAAGAGTTTTAAAATGACGAAAATCAGATTGAAACTTTCTTTTTTTGTCGGATATTCATGAGAAGAACATAATTTCTTTTTTTCTGATTTATACCATTGAGATGTAGATTCTACAGTTTCAGATAATTGGGCAGGAAATTGCACCAGTTGTGTGACGTTGCTCAAAATGAAACTTCAGTGATTGCGTTATACGTTTGCAGCCACCTTTTTACCACTTTAGAGGTTTACTCATTTTCCCTCAGTGCAATTGTCTGACCCTCCCTGATCGGTGGGTCTTTAATGACTCATGTGCAGTGTGAGTGTGTCAGCATAAAGGCTAATTGACACTCTTAGCAGTAATTCTATGAGAGGTTTCCTCTCCTGGGACCCTCCAAGATGAGTAATATAAGTAAGAGCTTGTGTTTGTATTACTTCAGTCTGCTGTGAAGCATGGCCAGACGTAAATGCACATACTTGTGGTTCTTAGTTTATTGGAAATCATTGGTGTAATGGATGCTGTCAGTGGATGCACTTTAAAAAATATCGGCTGGAATAAGACAATGCAGAGCGATATATTTGGATTTTACAAACATTTCTGGTTGCCAGTCTTTGTGCAGGACTTGTTTTTGATCTCTCACCTCTGTGGTTAATATTAACTGACTTTCCTTTTATTTGAGAGCATTTACAGAGCATCTTGAATGCAACAACACTCCACAACAATACAGTTCAGTGTGGGCTAGGCTTTCCACCGCCTGGGAATTTAAATGTAATATTCTCTCTCATTTGTTCTCTGTTTTCAATCAGCTCTCATGGGAAATATCTGGCTATTTAGCTGCTAAGCGCTCTACTTTAGGGACACGTAGAGAGGACAGGTATTAAATGGGCACTGCTTCCAGATCAAAGTATTGATAAGTACCTAGACAAGCAGTGCCAAATTTAGCTGACGTTTTCAAACTGCCAGTAAGTAGCTGCATGAAAAATATGCAACACAAGCAAACTCAGGAACTTTACAAAAAACAAACCAAAAAAAATCCATCATGCATAATGACTGAAGCTGTGACACATCTCAGCCTCTTCAGTGCAGCTTCCTGGCTCTGATGCAAGTCAACATCCCACATAGTTATTTAAATGAGATTTATTTGTTTAAGACACACTTTTAAGACTGTTTTTTTTTAAAAGAACTGCTTTAAATGTGCTGAAGTAGCGCTTAGATACAAAAGTGGAAAAAAAGTGCAGTTCCTCTTTTGGCCACTTGAGGCTGGTGATAAAAAGGGAGTCAATCCCGAAAGACTCCTATGTTATGTATTTAAATTTAAAATATTCACAGATGAGGTTTGGGCCAGGTAGTGTCTGCTACCCTTTATCCAGTATTTCAAGTGATCAAAGTGGCCTTTTAGAGCATTTTTAATGAATTATATGCCTAATATTATGGCTGGCTCTGTGGTACAGATCATCATAGATTTTTAGTTAGCGCAGTTGGTGTTAGATTTACAAAATACTAATCAGCTAGCATACATGTCTGTACTTTGTACTCCAAGAGATTTTCATTTGCATTTGAAACAAAAATATGAATACATAGTGTAAAATGTATTTTACACTACATGCACCATACAAATACACTGTGGACAGCTTTTTAGGTTCACCTTTCTAGTATTGGGTTGAACCCTCTTTTGTCCTCAGATCTGCTTTAGTTCTTCATGGCACAGATTCAACAAGTTGCTGGAAACATTTTTCAGAGATTTTGTTAAATTTTGGCATGATAGCATGACACAGTTGCTGCAGATACATCATGTGAATCTCCTGTTCCACCACATACCAAAGGTGCTTTATTGGATTAGGATCTGGTGGTTGGAAAATATCCCCCACACCATTACACCAGCAGCAGCAATCTGAACTGGTGGTGAACAGAAGACTGTAAAAACATTGCCAATTTTGGCAAGATTCAGTTAATTGTAGCCTCAGGTTCCTGTTCTTAGCTCACAAGAGCAGCACCCAGCATGGTCTTCTGCTGCTGTAGGTCGTCTGCTTCAAGATTGGATGTGTTGTGCTTTGAGAAATGCTCATCTGGCATCAACAACCATACCATGTCACTTAAATCCGCCTTCGTCACCATTATGATGCTCTTTAGCTCATTAAATATTTTGTTGATGACCAGTTCAGTGAGTGCAGTGGTGGTGAGCTTTTTTTTTTTTTTTTTAAAACAATCTTCATAGCAAAAGATGAAATGAGGTGGACATCAAGTTTAATTAAGTCATGTTAAAGATCAGATTTTCTAGAATTAACACACTGGGGGAAGATGGACTGGTACTGATATAGCACATTTCTTCTCTATTTGAGCACTCAAAGGACTTTCTTACTACAAGCCTCATTCACACACAAAAAAATTTCTATGCACCTTTAACCAAATATTCATGCACACACTTTGACACATGCATCAGTGGCCACTCAGGGTTCAGTGTCGCCCAATGATGCTTCAACGTGCAGATTAGCAAGAGCCAGGAATCGAATCACTGACCTTTCTATTGCCCTCTTGAACAAAGACTCTAACCCTTGAGTTTAGAGTCAAAGGTTGAAACTTAATGAGCTTAAACTTAATGAGCTTAAACTTGTTGACAAAAAAACCTACCTCTTATCTCTTTTATCCACACTCAAAGGGACTGTATGGAACAGAACAGAACAGTCAAAAACAAGCCCAAACTAATGGTATTCAGTAGTAGGCTTCACCCTGCCCCCACCCCCAAGTTAGTTAATTAAAGAGCTTAGCGGGAGATGTTCTGACAACCAGAGATAACCACACTTCCTTATTGCTCAGTGTTATTAATATTTTAAATGTAGGGGGTTTATCACACCACGTTATCCCAGAGGCACATTGCTTGCCACCTGAAGTTGATACGAACAAACACCATGGGGGATTTCTCAGCAATAGTCATGGTATTTGCTTATTTTAAATCAAAATATAGAGAGCAGTATCAGTAATGATAAAAGTCTTACCATACCCATCTGTAGTGTTAATTGGCTAGTTGCCCCTCTAGCTGTTGGTAAACGATGAGCTACAGCAATTAAGTCTCAACATTTATACGATGTGTCCTTGTTGTGCACTATTGCAAAGTCACATTACTTCTGCCTCTGCTCCTGACAACAGCCATTACTCAGACAATACTACAGTAGAAGGAAGCTTGGCAGAGAAATGTAATTATGTAAGTATGTTACTTAAAGCATTTGACCTTACCTCCTCTGCTCTCATATTTTTGCTGAAAACAATGACGAATGAAACTGGGCGTTTACCCCTTGTCCACTCCCACAGAGGCATTAATTCCCCTTCAGATGGTAGATTATCGTGGGCATTTCCTTTCTTTTTGAACCCTTTAAATTCTCAGTGAATGCAAATCACCATATAAATCTTGTAAAGAGGCCAATATACTATAGAGTACAGTGTTCCAACAACACCCACCTATAAAGTCAGCAAGTGCAAATGTGTTTGTGCAACTACAATTAACTTGACAGGAAGCTGCAGCAGAGAAAAAGGGCCTTGAGATGGCTTACAGTGACGCATGAGGACTGGAAGGTTGTTGTGCCAATCCAGCAGCCAGGTCTACGCTTGTGCACATGCACAATGGGAAATGTCCACAATGTATATGAATCCCCCACATTCTTAAGTAACTCCAACTTTGCTGGTCACTTATTGTCTAAGCAGGAGCTTGTGAAAAAATGTTAAGGCAGTTTGCTTCACAGTCTTAATGGAGCGGAGCAAAAGTGTGCATGCATACTGTTTTATAAATTCTGCTGGCAGTGAAAGAGAAATTTCACAGGGATCTAGCATCAAAAGGTGCTCAAAGTTAATATTCTGTCCCTCTCTGTAAGCTCTGCTATGATTTTGTACACTAACTAAATGGACAAGAAGAGAAATACCTCTACATAATCTGACAGATCCCAGATTTCATGTCTGGTGTCGTAAATGGCCTGTATTTGTATAGCGCTTTACTTAGTCCCTAAGGACCCCAAAGCGCTTTACGCTACGTTCAGTCATCCACCCATTCATTCACACACTGGTGATGGCAAGCTACATTGTAGCCACAGCTGCCCTGGGGCGCACTGACAGAGGCGAGGCTGCCGGACACTGGCGCCACCGGGCCCTCTGACCACCACCAGTAGGCAACAGGTGAAGTGCCTTGCCCAAGGACACAACGACCGAGACTGTCGGAGCCGGGGCTCGGACCGGCAACCTTCTGATTACAAGATGAACTGCCAACTCTTGAACCACCCCATATGGAAAAGAAATAGTAAAAACTTATGTGGCCTACTTCATATAGAGAATCATATAAGGCTTATATGATTTACTCATGAAAGTGGCCACTTTCTCATTACTTTCACATATTGTTTTAGTAAGTATCCAAAACATACAAGTTTCATTTATATAATTTTTCAAGGGATCTTATATCTGTTTTCACTCTTGTATGCTTTTCATACAAGTTTCACACAAGACAGATACAAACTTTATAAGATTTATATATATCTTTTCCATATGGGACATCGCCCCACAAATATACGTTGGTGTTCTGCTTGGCTGTCAGTAAAGCAGCACCTCTGAATTTCAATTAAATTAACTGAGCTCACATAGGGTTTTGTTGTATTAAAATTCAGCTGAAATTGTCCTACCCTGGCATTTTTAACCACGTTTAACATGTAATGATATGAAATTCAACATAATGAATGAGTATGACGCATGCAGGAGAAAGAAAATGAATGACCTAAAAGTAGCACACTAATTGTCCTAACGTGTGACAGAAGGACAATATTACTGCAGGGCTGCTTTCTGAGTTTGTTCATGGCAATATTCAGCTGTGATGTAATCAGGCTAATCAAATGGGTTTGAAGATGAAAGACACTCTGCAGGATCACTGGAGCTGCACTACACTATACGATGTCCTTCCATTAGTGAGGATATTGGTGGAGAGGCAGTGGATATCCTAATTCTTAGCTTTCTGCACAAACCTGCTCTCAAACTGTCTGGAAAGCACATAAATGTCAAAAAGTCTGTAAATTGAGCCAACTGCTCTAATCATGTAATTGAGTTTTTTTTAAAACATTGATTTTCTCTTTTCAAATAAGGGCAGAGAGTGCAGTTTTGGGGTCTTATTTTGTTCCTTTTTTGGTTATTCTGGAGTAATTCAGAGGTGAGTTTGTTCACTGGATCATTCAAATCCTTGAATCCAGTCTCTGTATGCAAGTTAACACTCTGTCAAGGAATCACTGAGTCATTAACACAATAAATGACCAACATTTGTGAGATGAAACCTTGACCAGTGCCAAGCATGAATGAGCTAAAAACAGCAATCCAGTTTCCCCCCAAAAAACTCAGTCTGCAGTTAAAGACTGAATGGGTGCAGTGAAGGTCGTCCACTGCATATGATGCACAGTAAACACCAAATACTTTAGCTCGCTGGCATGGACCGTGGAGATGACCACAGTGCAGCTTCTGAAACACCCGTACTGCAGTTACAGAAATGTGAAGTGTTATGAGCAGATGATTATGGATTCAGACAAAAAAATAAATGTAACATTTTAAAGAACAAGGCAAAATGTCATCGATGTCGGCAACAAATTTTAAACACCATATTGACTTGAGTCCTGGGAAATATCTGATGAGAGAGCTTCATAACAAGAAATCATTAATCATTAATATGAAGCAAAGGCCACAAAGTTCCTATAGAGATGAATTATATGCTTTCTTGCTTCATGACTCATTGAGTGATGAAACGCATACTTGTACTGCTTTTTCCTCGCTTTTAAAAGCAATCTGTCTGTGATTGTAATGTATTAATAATTGATTCATTTAGTCTGGGCAGTGGCAATGACTGGGGACTGCATAGATTGTAGGAAGTATGTCGATCCATTTTCTTCCACTTAACTGAAGTCTGGGCACATCGACAGCAGGATAAGCCGGGTATTCCAGACATCTTTCTCCAATGCAGAGCTTTCCAGTTCCTCCTGGGGGATCCTGAGTTATTCCCTGGCTAGAGGGGATATCTAATCTCTCCAGCGGGTGCTGGGTGCATCCTAATTAGATGCACAAACCACCTCACCTGACTCCTTTTTAACAGGAAGGAAAAGCAGTTCTTCTCAGAGCTTCCTCCAGGAGAAATGAACATGAACTCATTTATTCTCAGTGAACGGTAACATTTTCCACTTGTGAACTATGAGCGAGAAAAAAATAATTAGTACCTTAATATCAGTCTATGGATTCAACAGACACTTAAATATTAAATGAAATGTAAAGAATTTTAAGAAAAATGCCACACTCTGGTTAAAATGTCTCAGAATGAGGTACGGCAGTACTATTCAAAACAAAAAACATTGGACTTCATATTTAGGGAATATCATGAGGTATGATGTAACATGTCATGCTATTCATGCTGCTCTCATGCACTCTCATATACACAGCGCTTGAGGTAGTATCTAACAGTAGATAGGCAGCAAGGCAGCAGCAAACTGAGTCACAAACATGTCCTGTGGTGCAAATTTAAGCTAACCACACACAAAAATAGAGGTTCTACTTCTGACCACCATACAGTACCTTCTGTTAGGACACTGGACTGTTATGATATCATCATTTCACGAAAAAAAACCATGAGTCCGATTTGCTTCTGGAGGCTGTGCACGACCAATGAAAGGTCTATTGAGAGAAAGAGGAAAGCACTTCTTTGGATATATTAGAATTCATTGCTTTTCATCACGTCTTGAAGCAAAATGTGATGCTGTATTGCTGCAGCAGGTAATTGGGTGAATCAAAGGCTGATTCTGTAGGTTATCAAAATGTAGGGGATCATCACAATAGAACAAAAGATGGGTAGGTGGATGAATTCGAAGATCCCATCTTTATCCCGCTGGGAGCATAAAGATGTGCACCAAATTACATTGCAATCCATCACAGGTTCATTATATTGCAACCTCGTGATAACACTGAAGGTGATCGCCAGTCATGCATATAGGAAGGGCAAGATTTGGCTTCTTTGACCTGCTAGTGATGCAATAGGAAAATTCAGAATATTAAAGTCATAAGGATGGGACCATGAAATAAGTGGCCTGACTGAGACATCGAGAGAAACACTTTATCCAGCCTGGTGGTGGATCTTGTGGCGGTATGTATTCCAGGCAGCATGCTAAGCACACCCAATTAAGAGAGGAGGACAACAACTTTGTGATTCTTCTGGAGTGTAGGAGGACGTGTTTTTCCCTACACCCAACACAGCCGAACCAGAACACGACCAGAAAAGTTAGTGTGTAAAATATCACCACTGGATGTAAGTATCCCAGAAAGTTGATCCTGTTCATCTACATGTTGTGTATTAAGTGAGAGGAATGTTATGTCACTGACTTTGCAAACTGTAACGCCCATCAATCAATAGCCACGAGTACAATTTCCAGAGAGTTGGGTATGGCTACAATGCTGTCAGTTCATTGTTTACCTCAGCTGTCAATATGTGTCAACATCTATTTACTCTGGAGGAGGCTAAAACTGTGTGAATGGCATTTGTTATGATCCTTTGAGTAGCTCCTTTCTGTCGAACGACAGCAATAGTAACGTACGTTTTTGAGATACCGATTTGTCTGTTGGTAAGCGCTGGTGTTATTGTTGTTGTTAGCTACTGTTAGCATCTGTTTCCTGCCGTTAGCCGGTATTTGTAAAATTTTCCTTTTAAGTGAATGTAACATTACTGGACTGTAAATAAACTCACATATGATGTGAGAATATAGTTAAACTGGTTAGCGGAAAAGTGTGATTTTTAGGATACGCCTAACATTAGTTGATACAGTGTTAGCTTAAAACCAGCTTTTGTTGTTGTTTAGCTGGCTTGTTGTCAGCTGTCTGGAGGCAGGAAGGTCACATGTCTATTCTAATATCAGGAATAAATGCACATTTTCATGTGTTAGACTCCTGACTTGCGTTCAGGACATGAGGCTTCTGTTCAATATACATAAAAAAGAAAAAAACAAAAAAACGGCACCTTTAAAGCAACAGCAAGTGTAATGAGGAAATCTGCTTCATTTCCAGAATACAATAGCTTCAGTTTTGCTTAGCTTCAGCATGTTCTCCGACTTTCCTTTGGCCTCTCACTCCTACATTCATATGGCTCCTGAGCAGGCTGAGTGGTTGCTGTTGTTTACCATTGTGAGATAACATTGTTTTTGACTGAATCTCACTCGCTTCTTCTTTGCCAGTTTTATTAAGTATGTTTAATTAGACTTAAGATTAACAACGCTTTGTAGAGGTCAGATTTCTCTGATTCTGTGGCTCAATAAGAAGCTTATCATTTTCATTTTTAATTTCATGATTGATTCAGCTTTTAATTTCCAGGCAGTGTGGGGGTCATTGTTTACAATTTCGGCCTTGAAATCCATGATCCTTATCTGCTTCCTTTTCATTTTGTAAAATATTAATTGGTTCAAGTCTGTTAATTATCAGACTCCAAATAGAAGCCATTTTTCCCCCATCATGTTGGTTTGGAGTCATTTTGCAAAGGGCTACAGTAAACTTGTTATGATGCTCCTTGTGTGGCCTGAGAGGCCAATAAAAGTTTTAAAAAAAAATACAGAATAGGTTCTGAGGTTTACTGCACTTTGTAGCCAGTTGTATTCAACAGCATATAAGAAAATGTTACATTAGCCATCATGGCTGCTGTCCAAACCCTAGCCAATATGAAAATGTCACTTTAATTGGGAAAAACAAACAAACAAAAACACTTAAATTTAAGCAACCTGTTATTCAGCAGTGCATCTGTGCACTCATTCAAAACCATCTCTGAGTTTACTTTGACTTCAGTGGCCAAACAGGTACAAAAAGGACACAGGATATCAGATGAACATTGATTTTTCTCTCTTCCACAAAAGAAAATAAAAAAAAATCTTCCTGTCCTTCTATCTCTCCAAGTTTTCATTTCTGAAGTATTTTAAAAAAAAAAAGAAACTCGTGGGCCTTTTTTCTTTCTGAAAAATACATAACAGTTCTTTAGTGCCAGTGTACACAGAAACTGTGTGTTTGCTGATATTTGTTGAGCTTTTCCAAATACCTCCCACTGCTCTCCTCTTCTCTAGTACTAGCAAGACACTTAAATTGCAACCCCAACTTTATTGGCATCTGCAGCATTAATCCAGGACAGGGATGAGCAGGAAAAACAACCAAAAACACCTGGAGACACCACCTGGCTGCAGCACATGAAAAGTTAGCTTGATGGTAAGCTACCAGATTTAATTACTCATTAAATAAAGGTGCTGCAATGAACTGTCCATGCCTGCTTAACCCATTTTCATACTGTATAAGAGGCCAATTCTTTCAATTATACCGTGAGGGCAGCTTCAAGAGAACTGGAAGGAAGAAGAACAACACAACACCACCTGGGGAATTGGACACGATGAAATATAACTCTAATGAAATATAATGAATTATATTAGCAGTTAGTGGAGGTACGTATTCAGTTTAGTTTAAACTCCAAAACGATAAAAAATTATGTAAATACATTATTTTATTATAATCTGCCTACCTAAAAGGAAAAGCTAAAAATCAAGCAATTAAAATAGATGAATAACTAAAAAATAAAAAAAATCTACCAAACAACACAGGATACCATGGTATTTAAAATAAAGATGCTTGTGTGGTTAACAGTGTTGGGCAAGTTACTTTGAAAAAGTAATTCAATTATAGTTACTAGTTACTTCTTCAAAAAAGTAACTGAGTTAGTAACTGAGTTACAATATTCTAAAAGTAATTAATTACTTGAAAAGTAACTATTGCGTTACTTTAAAAAAAACCAAAAACGTTTAACCCTCTGGGGTCCAGGGTATAATTGGCCATTTTTTACTACTTTTGATTTTCCCTCCACATTTCACCTTTAAAAACAGTTTATTTGCCTTGTTTGGTATCATTCTTTTCAGCACAACCTCACGTGTCTGAATTTACAGTTATGTTTTCATGTTGACATACTGTATTAACACAATTGATCTAAAATCAGACAAAAACCATAAAATCAGAGTAGAAAAAGTTATATTTTTACTGTAACAACCACAAACATCTTTAATGAATCATATTTCATAACTTAAAATGCAAATATAAACTGTCAATTTTAAAATCCTATACACAAGTTTTGCAAACAAAGTTATTTGCATCCATTTACATTTTACCCTTTTTTAAAATAACCATTTCAAACTATTTACAGAACAATCAGCTGTTCTGCATTCAATAAGATGCCACAAATTATTTGTGCCACTCCAAAAAAATTATTTCTGTCCACTATAAAGAAGAACATCACAGCCTGATACCTGCAGGTCTGAGAGCAGCAGGTGTATCACTCCTGTTTCTACCTGGAGACAGCAGTCGCCTCATTGTTCTGACACACAACACAAAACTATCCACAACACTACACACTAACTACACAAGACAACACATTAACTACACACTCCAAACACGCTAAACGTCACAAATCTCTCACATCTCAAAACTCTCTCTCTCTTTTTTCTGCTCTCTCTCTCTCTCTCTCTTTCTCGCCGTCACTCCTAAAACTTCCCCTGTTTTGTTTTGGTTTTTTTCTCATAAGCAGAGAGTGCTTGCTAGCGCTAACGTGAGGAAAAAACGCCGCCTATATCTTGTTTATCATGACTCTGGTTTTACGTGGCCTATCAACACAATTTAAAAACTGGTATATGTCACCTTGTTGCTTTGTCTTTAAGTGGTCATGTGATTGGCTTACCACGACTACTTTATTCTTCCTCAGTCAAACAGCAGCACTCATGCGATTGTTTTGCCCCTTAGCTCCTGGGGCCCGTTCTTCGTACCTCGCTAAGTAAGTTAGCCGGATTTGAATGTTGACGATTTCGCGTGATCTTGGATCGTTCGGTTCTCCGAAGCTCATCTGGGACTTGCTGTCATAGCAACAGATCCGTAAGCGTAAACCTGCTCGGGAGCAGGTTTACTTTATGTAAACAGGATTAGATCGCGGCCACTCAGGTATGTCCGCTGCAGTTATATGAAAGCAACAGCGATATTTCGCCACTGTTTTACCATAAATAAATATTATCAATGTAACTAAATATAATGCAGTTTCTTTTATTGATATCATACAGATACATACAGGTCATTTCCGAAAAAAAGGGAAATGTACTATTAATCATTCTATGTCATGTAGTAGATTATGTCAGATGTAATTCATATTTTAGAGTAGTAATAGTAAATGACCTCGTGTAATCAAGATGAGAGACCACGGCTATAAAAGCGAAGGTGGATTTGGGAAGTCTGTCGCAGCCATGTCCTGTCCGTTTGTACGCGAGCAACCCATTACGGAAGGTGCAAGATTGATAAGAAGGGTTTTCAGAATTCAGCGTATATTGCGGGATAGACAGGATCCTTTAGCTCAGAGCGACAGTGTGCTCATAGAGAGATATCGATTTTCCCGTGAGGGTATTATTTTCTTTCTTTCTTTCTCTCTCTCTCTCTCTCTCTCTCGATATATAGATATATATATATTTCCCAACTTACTGTGCATGCTTCAGTCACCCCTTGCATGGGAACAAGTAAAAGTGATGGAGTGTTATGTAAAACTACACACAAAAAACCCCACAATGTCAATAAATGTCACAGTACAAAAAGCCGGGGTGTGACGAGGGGGTGCAGGACCACCACCTGTCTTTATTTGCTCTGCCCTTTTCTTGGTTGCTGTTATGAACAAACAAACAGGTTATTTCAGGGTCTCTTTTCAAGAGACTAAAAACAATATAAGTGATAAATATTACCATTCTGTAGAATATTCTTATATTTCACTTTTACTTGTTCCCATGTTCTAGTGGGTCCTGTTGTGGCTCTAATGTGACAGAGGATATGGTGTAATATAATATAATGTGGTATAATATAATATCACATGATATAATGTAATATAATAAATTACTTACGAGTTTAATTTGTCAGCAACTTTCTGCCATTCCTCTCTCAGTGTTCCCTTGCGTTTTAATTAGACTCTGAAACTCCTGATATCCCTCAATCAAGAGTTCTTGGTCTGCTGCCGTAAAATACTGTGCGCGCTCCTTCGACATCTTCGCCGACCAATCACAGGGTTGCCGATCAATGTTTCTACTATCGATGCGTAGCCCCTTTTAAGCCACCCAGTGATCTCAGATTACTTCATCCAGCTATACTAATCGTCAACAACAGGTGTGTTCGGAGAACCGGATTAGCGAGCTCAAGGTTAGCGCGATGATTTGATCTTGGATGTGTCATTTGATCTTGGATGTAGTAAGCGAGGTACGAAGAACGGGCCCCAGGTGTTGTACTAGACAGTGATCGTGATTGCCGTCCGCGGGAGCGCGCAGCTGCTTAAAGCTGTAGCATCCAGATTACTTACAGCTACTTCCTGCAGCTGATATAAGATGCGGTAAGCTGAACACAGCTTCAACCGTCTGTTTGTTGAAAAATAGTAACGGACCGCGTTTCCTTGTTAGTAACTGTAACGCCGTTGTAACGATAGGAATAGTAATTAGTTAGATTACTCGTTACTGAAAAAAGTAACGCCGTTACTTGTAATGCCGTTATTCCCATCACTGGTGGTTAATACATTGAATATACAATTAGGTTAAAATACAATAAGAAGGCTTAAACAAGACAGCAGCAGGATAGTTATATAAAAAGGAGAAAAAATCACTGGAGACTTAATGCTGTGAAACTCACCATCATCGGGCATTGGGCAGCCAAACGATCACCAACAGAAATAACAACCATCAGGATTAGACTGTAACAGAAAGACAGTCACTAAATGTGCTCTAACAGTTAGCATAAACACACTAAATCCCCTTTCCACACAACTGCGACTGGAATGAAAACAACAAAAGTCAAGAGAGAGAGACTGAATGATGGGCTGCAGGTGCCCCTCATAATCAAGCCCTGATTGGAGCGCTGGAGGAGGAATCAGAGTTAATGCTGCATTTAAAAACACTACTCAGATGAGGAAAAAATGTCACTAGGAATTCCCCACTATGTATACAGTATGTCTGGAGGCTATAACCATTTTACTCTCTTGAAGCAATACATTTGGGATAAAAATAAGAATGCAGTGTGAGTTTATAGCTTACCGCTGATGTAATTTCCTCTCTGGGAGCTGTGACTGAGGAGCAGCTCTCTGACACACATGATCACACCTCTTCTCTGCCACAGCTCTGTAACACACACGCAGTGTCCAGACAGAAGACAATACTCTGTGCTTTGTGCAGTCACATTGCTCCCACTATCTAAGCACCATTTCAAAAACCTTCATTCAAGTGGCAGTCACTATCCCACAACCTGCATCTTGTACTGATTGCCGCTCAATTGCATACTCACTTTCTATTGGCTCAACTGTCAACAGCTTTCTCTGCAGCATCAGCACACTGTTTATTATAACAGTGTCATGATTGCCAAGTGCATAATTGTGCACTCTCAGAGTGCAAGCTACAGGTGAAATGCACTTTAATGGTTGTCCTTGGAAGAAATGCTGCAGTCATGCCCATTGAGGCTCAGATTAGACTGTCACTGCTGATTGTTTGTGAGGTGATTGCACGACTGTCCCAGTCATGCAGAATAAAAGAAGGACGCTCTTACTAGAGTGGAAGCATTCAGATTATTCAGTATTCAAATATTTTTATAGTTTTTAGAGTTCATTGTCTTGTGCAGGTTTGTGTGGCAGCATGTAGTTGTATAGAAAATATAAAAGATAAAAATCCAAATATATACAATGCTTTCTAAGCACCAGATGCAGACCTGAGTTGGTCACTGGCAAGTAAGAGTAACAGAGGAAAAACTATAGGCATTTTCTCCAGCTTATAGATATCAATACAGCGAAGGGACGGAGTGATATTAAACAATGCCAAAGAAACATAAAAGAGTCTCTCTGCTGAAAGGGATACAGCTCCAGCAAAAATAATAAGCTTCCAAGGTTAAGACAGTAAAGCAACCGACTTCACATAATCTTGGAATATACAAGTTGCAGAAAGCTTCTTTAGCAGGCATTGATGTGGCCGGCCTGATTGCGCATGCTGACGGGAATGTGCGGCTGCAGAGGATTAAAGACGACGGCTGAGTGCAGGTGGCAGGCTGTTCTTGCCGACCTCACCAGAGAGAGAAAATCAAGTTGGCTGTCAGTATGATTGCTCTCACTGCGATGTACCTCCATTATGATGCACCATGTGTATCACGTTTTCACCTTTCACTTCTTCCAGCAGCAGCATTTAGCACACCTCCTCTGTTCTACATTTTTGAGGCATGAGAAGCCTTTAAACAACAAGAGCTCTTAAACTGTCTGACCATGGGGAACACTGGTAACTGAAGTCTGGCACAAACAGCCATAAATAGATGCTTCCGTTACTGACATGAAAAACCTTCTGCTCTAACCAAAAGGCTAGTTCAAGTGAAAGGAAATGCATCTTTGAACCTTTTAAGTTAATCAAAAAAAAAAGCAATTGATTAATTTGTGTCACATTACAGAAAGTACAGTTTTATCACTGTCGTAAGACTGTATGAATGCAGTCCTGTGAAAAACTACACCTATTAGAATTAAGAGGGTAAGTAGCAGCCAGGTGCTGTTAACAAATGCACTTGATTAATTGATAATCTGCAAGTGTGAGCACATCTATTCTAAAACAGACATTTTGGCAGTTTGTGGGTCTAAAGCATTCAGGTGTGTTAACACAATACCAAGGGGGAAAGATATAAGCAATGATATTATAAAAAAATCAATTGTGGCTGCCTATTAATCTGGGAAGGGTTATAAGGCCATTTTCATACAATCTGAAGTCCATCATTCTACAGTGTAAAAGAAGTGGGAAACATTCAAGACAGCTGCCAATGCTCCCTGGGGTCGACACACAAGTAAATTAAATCCGAGGTGAGACTGTGAAATGCTCAAAACTGTAAAAATCTAAGAGCTGCATGTCAGACTGTACAGGCCTGAGTTAGCATGTTAAATGTTAATGCTCGTAAGAGTACAATTAGAAAAACACTGAATGAGTATGGTTTGCTCAGAAGTTCTTTTACTGAAAAAAGGTCATAGCAACATAGTTTAGGTTTGCAAAGTCTGAATCTGAACAAATCAAAGACTTGTGGAACAACGACAAAGCCAAAGTGGAGATATCTGCCCATAATCCATAGCACCACAGATGGTAACAACCCACCATGCTGTGGTACTAACTGTCAAGCATGGTGAGGGAGGGGTGATGATTTGGGCTTGTTTTGCAACCTTGTACTCGTCTGAGTATCAAAGTATTCCAGAGTCAACTGTGAGGACATCTGTGCAACAGCTAAAGTTTGGCACAAGCTGGGGGATGCAGCATGACGAGGAGTCCAAACACAGCAGCAGATCTGCAACAGGATCACTGAAAAGGAAAAACATCAAGGTGTTGCGGTGGCTGCACCTCAACCCGACTCAATGCTGTCATTAGACCCTAAGAGAGCTGTGCATAAACAAATGGTCAGATGCCTCAATGAGATGAAACAACATTCATTGTAAAGAGGACTGAGCCAAAATGCCTCCCCAATGAGAGACTGATAAGCTCATACAAAAAGGATTTCCTTTGAATTATTGCTGCCAAAGGTGATCCTACAAACTTGAATCATGGAGTGTACTTAGTTTTTCACACACTGCTTCCACACTTTGGCTCAGTTTTTGTAAAATAAATAATGACATTGCGTCACATCACACGTGTTTTTATTCTTCTGACATGTCGCTTATGTAATTTTAAAACCTGATGATTTTTTTATTATGTTCTGATAGTTAAAACCAAAGAATTAACAGAAGATGTATTTGCTTTTACCATAACTGTATAAAACCTGATAGATATAACAATTGGCCTGAAACTGTGAGCAACACTTTCCTGATGCTTGAATTGATAGCCTGAACAAAAGGTTGAGGGCTGTGAGCTCCACATGAATCTTTTTCCTCTATCTTTTCCTTGCCTACAGGAAGCTTTTAGCTTCTCAGGAAGAGACAACGCCTGAAGTCTCTATCGGACGTCAGTCAGATGAAAAGAGATGTGACTGCAATATTTACAATTTATCACAATGCAGAGACGGCACATAATGGAACAAAAAAAAACCTCAATGAGAGATTCCTGAGATATAGCTCCCATCTATATCAATTTCTCTTTTGGCTAAAGCATGTTATTGAGAATATTTCTGATTTCCTCCCACTTTGTTTTATATCATTGAAATCCATTTGAACCCATTATACTTCAGACTCAAAATTAACTGCTGTGCACTTGATTTGAATAAACAAGGACATACTTATTATTTTTCCCGTGTTCACAATTAACAAAGAGATGTTCCAAATTGTAAAATGTCTTTGTGTTTAACAAAAAAAACCCAACCCCCCAAAAACGCAGGTATACAAACTATCTTCCAATTTCCTCTTGTTCTATTCACTCATAACAGGCTCAGCTGGCTGAAGTCCTGCATGCTGTGTGCTTGAATCACAGGCTGACAATGACACTCGCAGACACTAATGGTCTCACCTTCACCTTGGGTTAAGGCTCTTTTTTAGAAAATGCAGGCAGGAAAGAAATGCTTGGTGCTTTGATGAACAGCAGCTGCAGCAATGGAAGAATGAATAGGAAAAATGCTGTATGGGATTATAATGATGGTGCTTGAATTTACGGTGTTTATTGTTTCCCATGCAAACAAATGAAATGTGGACCCACTTGGGGGCAAAACTGTACATTCATTTATTAGCATGACTGACTTGCTAAACGCTCTGCATTAATATTTAAAAACAAGCTCACTGAGCATTAATTAAAACTGAAAGAGATTATCATAAAAGCATTCTAGATATATCCCATTTATCAAGTTTTACAATTTTAGAGAGAGAACCCCCAAAATTTGATGATTTCCGGTGATTGAGTGCTTGGCGACTGTGGGGAGAGAGAACTCCTTTTTAACAGGAAGTCTGTGTAGGTCACAGGTGTTGAACTCCAGGCCTTGAGGGCCGGTGTCCTGCAGGTTTTAGATGTGTCCTTGATCCAACACAGCTGATTTAAAGGCTAAATTACATCCTCAACATGTCTTGAAGTTCTCTAGAGGCCTGGTAATGAACTAATCATTTGATTTAGGTGTGTTGACCCAGGGTGAGATCTAAAACCTGCAGGACACCGGCCCTTGAGGCCTGGAGTTCGACACCCCTGGTGTAGGTCCTCAATCATCCACATCATTGTGGTCTTAATCACTTTAGTTGAAAGAAACTGTTGCACCTCTCATCCAAGAGCCTTTTTCAGGTTAAAAAATGATGGATTAAAGATATTTAACCCCCTAGTGAGGCTATCACCTTGGAGGTGGTATGAAGAGTCACTGGCCCCACCTTGTTATCATGTCAATCAACCACAACTCATAAGGCAGATGTGAGTGCGGGTTGAATTGACTGGAAGGGTTCTCCAGACTGACCTGTAGGTGGCTGGTAGTTGGTGTCGTATGTTGTAAAAGAGGGCACCACCTTTGTTTTCACTCCTCTCTCAAACCATCTTGGTCAAAAATGTCAACATTCACACTCATAAAAAAGTATTTTCTTCATTAAGTGCAGATGCACAGCTTAGTCCTATCCGCTTGTGTCTTATATTTGTGGCGCATGCACTTGGCCTCTCCTATGTTCTGTATGTCCAAGCTCTCCTCACTGCATTGCATAGCTTACACAACACTGTCCATCTTGTGTTCAGGTGTTTTTGTCCTCTGGGATGAACTGGGATGGAGTTTCTCTGACAAAACCGCTAAATAAAAAGTATTATTCTGCCTGTTGTTCTGTTTCCTCTGGTTAATGTCTCAGATTTTTGTCATGCCTTTTTACTGACTTAAATAAAGACCCAGTTGGGATAATAGCATGCTTTGAGCACTCTCTTAATGATTGTGCTAATTTTCTTTCCGTTCTGCCTTGCAGGGAACGTTTTCTGCCAAGTGGCATAAGGTCCTGATAACCTCAAGTCTGTGTTCAAGTTAGTGGTGGGAGTCAAAAAGCAGGTGCTGGTCTGTATTTGGGTTTCTGGCAAACTTCAAAGTCCAGGCTATCGTCCTCCCCAAAGTACACAGCACAGTCCAGGAGTGATAACCTGTTTTCTTTGGTATCCTCCCTGGTGAGCACATTAACTCAGTGAACAGAAACAAGTTCTGCAGGGAGGATACCGAAGAATCATGATTAGGGAACAAGAAGTCCACTAAGCTACTGAAACTCAGGATTCAGGTGAGGACAAAGGCAAAAGCTTTGACACTGAGCTCACAGCTTTGACAAAACCCAACCACACTCACTCTGACTTGATCTTCTGCTGGTATACCTTTTTCTGTGTTAAATGTGACTCAGTAAAATATCTGCCACAAACTTTAATAAACCTCTTTCTGAGATTCTGCACTATGAATAGTAAATTCCTATAAATGCGAATGCCGTAAGACCAGCTGCAAAATTAACTGGATAGTAAATATCAGCTGTAGGCACAAGAGGGAATGTCTGGAACCAACTATTAGTAAATCTGGGACTTTGAATAATAACATAAAACCCATTTTATGTCGCATTCATTTAGTTTAACTTAAAATCACATTAAATTTGAGTAACACATGGATGCAGGGTAAAGCACCACCTACGTATAAAGCATTTCCCTTGTCAGCTTTGTAGCTGACAGATAGTAATGTGTATTATCGGCTCTGGTAACCCTCTTGTATACTTTCCACCCCTGCTGTATACCAGTCGGCTGTAGCCTTTGCTCCCACTGACAACTGCGTTGATCTCTCCTCTTACAATCAGTTCAACACACCCTGTTATTTTATCCGTCACTGCAACATTTTATTGACAATTCACGGATGTAGTTGCCACATCGCCGCGAATCTCTTCGCTTATGCATGGCACATCAGGCACAGAAAAACTAGAGAAGCTGCTAAAATCACAGGTAATGTAACTTACTTAAACCAGCAAGTTGAACCCAACAGAATTCACCCTACTTCTTACTGAAAATGTGCTGAAGAATTTGAGATGATTAAAGGAAATGTCAAAATTAGAGTCTATCTACCTAATCCTTAATATTTTCTGAGGCTTCAAGGAGCAATTTATCCTACTTGAGCTATAATTTGGAGCATTTATTTTTTGCTATCCTTTGCCTCTTCATTGTGAAACCATCCCTACACATGGAGGTGGCCTAAGATGAATTCGGTAGCCTGAAAGACTCTTGACCTTACCCAGAGAGAAATCTGTTAATTTTCCATGGTCTGGTGGTCTAATATATCACTCTCTGGATCTAAAGGTCAGATGTGATTCAAATCCAACCACATAAGAGAAACTATAGATTTATTTTAATCTAATGACTTAAAAAATTGTCTCTTTCAGCACAAAGCCTGCTCTTTGTTACCCATCTGAAGGGAAAGCAAAGAGGTTTGTGCAGTCATATATACTTTGTAACAGCATCAGCTCTTTTCAGTAACTCAAAAAATAAGTTTTATAAAACCGTGCCTACTGTATATAAGAAAAAGATTTATCCACCTGACAGGGATCACAGCTTTTCAGTATAGTAGCAGCAAAATTTAAGCCCTGATTCATAAACATTTGCCTGACAGTGGTGCTAAAAATGTTTTAACTCGATGAAAACTGCATTTATATTTTATCTTTGCATACGATCCGACATTTATTTGTATATTCATTAGTGGTTATATAGCAAATATACTGCAGTGTGCTTTAAAACTACCAAGGCAGCATGCTTAAATTAAACACAAACCAGGGAGTGATGCCATAAGATAGAAATAACCTGTGATGTCACACAAAGAAAGCAAGGATTAAGTAAAACAAGAACGCTCTATGTGTTGGTATGTGTTCTGTTGTGTTACAATGGCCTGAGCCAACCACACTATCCATCAATATTCATGGGAGAGCTCAGGCAGAGAAGTCCTTACTGTGCTGTGCGGTCTAGTCAGCTGTGAGTGGAGCCACCGTGACACAGACGGCATGAGGGTACCGCTGCGACTTAGGAAGATGGAGGGGTCGCCCGATGCTGCAGTCAGGATGGATGATGAGTGTATTTGTGTGACTGCAGGGGGACGAGACGATTTTAGAGGCTCTGCGAGAACTTATAGGCAATTTTGTGTCTCTCACTTGGTGCGGCATGTTATTTTTAATCACACTGTGCTCATCTTTATGCATTAGCAATTACAAAGGGATTGCCCACTTCAATTTGGGTAATGGACTTTTTGTCATTGAAGGAAGTAGCTGTTCAGTGCATCCCTCTTTATAGATTTCTTACCCTTGTGTCACATCAGGCTTTTACCCCAACATTAGGGTAACGAGCTGCTGGCCACCTGCACTAGACGCGTCTCCTCCTTCCTGCAGCTACAACCACAGAGTGCATCTTCAACCTCATAACTTTTGTTTTCAGAAAACTTTCAGAAACCTTTAT
Source organism: Pelmatolapia mariae (assembly GCF_036321145.2). Taxonomy (NCBI): domain Eukaryota; kingdom Metazoa; phylum Chordata; class Actinopteri; order Cichliformes; family Cichlidae; genus Pelmatolapia; species Pelmatolapia mariae. Next base: position 19,261,690 of record NC_086235.1, on the reverse strand, counting down.
CTTATTATCATGCCTTCAAGGATTATTTGATTAATTTATACTGTTGTAAGAGTGGATATATGGCAATGGTTCCCAAACAAAGATGTATTTAGGCTGCTTTTTTTTGCAGGTACATTAAATTACTCATTATTCAAGTTACCATTGTGCCATTTTATGTGTCAGATGTCAGTAAGATTATTACATTCTCTGTATTTTTTGCAGGAGTTTAATTCAATCTTGCCTAAGTTTAGAGTTTTAAGTGCGATCCTCAAGCAGGGAACAGGAAAGCTGGGTTCCCTGTTCCTAGTTCCCAATTAAAATGTCCAGGCTTAATGGCTTAAAGTTAGACGGTCACTTTATTTGGAAGGCGGATGCTAACACAGGCTGCTAGGTCTAACATCTCCTAATTCAAGCTTTCTTATCTGTTTTTGGAGCATTTTTGGTGCAATTACCCAGCAAATGATACATCTTCTTGTAGTTAATTGTTAACAGAGTACATTCAAGAAGTCTGTACTCCTGATTTTTGTGTGAGTGAAATTCCATCCATCCATTTTTTTTCATCTAATTCAGGAGGGCGGACTGGAGCCTGTCTAAACTATCATTGGCAGTTACTTGCAGGGTACACCCTGGACAGGTCCAATCCATCACAGAGCTATCACATTAAGTGTGCCCTAAGCATCCTTCGAAGGACGTGGCCTATCACAAACAGCCGAAGTGAGCGGTTGTTAAATGGGACGGTCTAGCCTACCTACGATGTGCCGCTTCTGTTGCCTAGCAGCTACAGACCTTATCATTGCTCATCATAGATGGAGGAGAAAATCTTCATTTTGCCTCATTTGTTTTTACTTTTACTAGAGGAAATTAAGATGTCTGTGATCTGTCTGAGGCTGAGAGACTACAGTCACATAAAAACAAGACTGTTAGCCAAATGTAAAACGTTAGCTTGTAAACAACAGCTAGCTATGTCATTTATGTGACTGGTGTCATTACAATATAATTTGAATAATATAAAGGGGCCTACATTGGCAATGTTATATATATGTTTAATCAAAAATGACAAGTGGTGCAGTTTAACTCAGATGACTCATACTGAGCTTCAGTAAAAGTTCAAGATACATTTCCATTTCATATCACTGAATATCATCACTGCTCTATCTCAGCGATAAAAAATATTGTTAATATAGCGCAACCTACATTTGTCTGAAAGCTTTACTTATTTATATCTTTTGTCTTTCCCCAGGCTGTCGGATTACTTTACTACGCCCCCTTACTTCGATCACTACTCGATTAATGTGTTACAATAAGGCACTTACTTATACAGGCTATAACAACTTTGCACACTGGATTCAACACAAGCATTTTGCACATCATGTTCCACCTACATATTGCATTTACTCCCTTCTTGTTCATAACATTTACATATTTTTCAAATTCTAATTTGTATTCTAATAATATCTGTAGGCAGTTGGTATATATTCCTATTGTGTGCACTTATATTAATATTTATATGGCTATGTATGTATTGCATATACTATTCTATATTTTATTTCTGTGTCACTATTTTATTACACCATGACACCAAAACAAATTCCTCCTGGTTTAGATTTAAGTGCAGTATCCTGTAATTTTAGCAAAAGTCATAAAAAGAACTAAAAAGATGTGACCATTTTATGTTTCTCATAAAGTGAAGGACAAAATGATGCTCTTAATATTTCTTTACTGGGTTATAAAATAATTTCATAACTGCCGTGACAGGGACAGCCAACCATTCACACCAGCAGACAGTTAATAGACAAGTAAGCACATTTTATTTCTACATTTAAAAGCTAAATGCTAATTACCTTAAAAATCAAACTCACAAACTTACCCAACATGCATAGCGGTTCCAGCCCAGGACCTTCTTGCTGTAAATCAACAGTGCTAGCTTAGCTACGGCACCACTAAGTGAAAGTCTAGCAATATTTTATTTAAAAGTTAGCAAAGTTAGCAGCTATTGTCTGAATGCTACAGCAATACAGATGGATGGGCTCTGATAACCAAGCTAGCTTTTCTTAGCTTATAACTCAACACTTCACTGCTCCTGTCCAAACATCCAGCTGCAAAAGATAAAAGTGCTTAAACCAGGTGTCAGAACCTCTAATCTACAAACCAATGGATGTCTTCACAGTGACTTTCTCTGTGTCGTACTGTATACAAGCATATACAAACATTATGCTTCCCTGCAGTTAGTTTCACAGCCCGCTCTTGATTTACATTTGATGGTAGTGAAATGCAAAGTAGTGACGCACGCGAAGAAGAAAACACTAATAAGCAAGAAAACAATATGCACGACAAATATTTAGTGAGTCAGCTTGGTAAATATTTCATGTTTCAGGAAGAAACATATAAAACTATATGTCATGTTTATTTCTGATTGTAATATTCTCAGTCTCTCCATAATCAATGTTTTGACTCTTTGAATAATTCAATCATCCATGGTTCTAACACATACAACACAATACTTCATAAAATCTGCAGGAAAACACCAACCCACACTTGCAGGTTTTATTCTGCAGTGTGTGTCGTCACTAGCCTCGCTGTGGAGAATCGGCGTGTTTGTCTACAAAAGCATGCATTGTGTTCACAATTAACCAGCCTGACAGACTTGTCAGCAGTCTTCAGGGACGTGACAGGCGGCGTGGAGTTGTGAATGGGAGAGGGGGCGGGTACAGGGAAGCAGACGCAGCTCTCCTGCCGGAGGAGCGCACACAGAAAAGCGCAATCCGATGGAGCGTAGGCGGTTTAACTCACACACCTAAACACGCGTAAACATACGCACTCACTTCTCCTCAAACACTTAAACCAGTCTCCAAAGGAGTGGGGGTTTTTTTACCAAAAGAGAAGAAAAAATCTAAGGACAGGATGGATTCTGCACAGCTGCTCCTTCTGGTGTTGTGCGGATATCTGCCAAAAGTAAGTCTCTGTCTCTCTTCATACTGAAACCATTAATTTATACTTTTAAAACAGGCATATTAGATTAAATCCGCTGTTGGACTCTTAAAAACATTTTCGAGTGTGTTTAATGTAATAAAACAAAAACCCTTTAACTACAATTTTACTTTTTCCGCTCTATGATATTTCCTGTTCATCTTATCGTAAGACATCTGGCTTTAAAAAGATAAACTAGGCTGCTTCCACCCTAGCAATATATGTGTGGTTAGGTAATTTCAGTAGCTGGCAACGTGAACAGTTGGCTTTTTTTTTAAACCGTGAGTGTAGTAAAATAAAAAGTCCCCTAAATTCTTAAAGATCGCACATGATAGTGGTTCAGATCAGAATTCGTTGTGAAACCTTTGTGTGTGAAATCCACCAGCCTGGCTGCTTTTTACTTTGTTCCTCCGCCTGTTTGATTTATTTTATACAAGTGGACACCTCATACAGGGCTCCCCACTATTTTCATCCATTCTCCCAGGTGGATGAGTGGAGTAATTTACCTAGGCTCTATTTTTACTACTTTAGTAAATAGTTGTACTCTCTCTAGGTTTATATAATTACATAGAAAGCCTTTGAGCATTGCCACCTGGTAATAAGTCACCTTTTAGTGGCTCTCAGTGTTGCTGCAGGGAGTTTTTCTAAGCCTGCACTGTGAGTGATGGATGCATAGGCTTTCCCGCATCTCCTTAAAATTACACTCGCTGTAGACGTAAGCAGGAGTGAGGCGTGAGTCTCTGCTGGTCTGCTCGTTGTATCTTTCGGTCCTTTTGTGAGCAACAAACCGAAGCGCCGTCAGTTTTTGCCTCATTTTTCAAAAATGTTTTGTCAATTTCACTTCAGTTTTATTTTTTTATTACACAATAGCACCGGTTCAGCAGTCAATATTTGAGAATATTTGGAATATGAAGAGGGCTCTCACTGCATTTCAGTAACTGATGGCAGATATTTACTCATTATTCATCTGATCTCTGTCAGGAACCTGTAGTTTCAGTGAACTGAAGAGGCTTTTTGTTACAATTTTCAGACATGTGGGAGACAAAAAAATAGACAATATCTACTAATGGTTATAATTTTGTGCTGATCTGAGTCATCTGTCCCTGAAGCGAGGCTTCCTCAATGCTTTCCACAGAAGCTCTCTTCAGCCAGACACTGTGAACATCTACTGTAAGTGCCTGTGTGAGAATTTCTCCCCGCTCACCTCTCACGACTCTTTGATATCAGGCTCAGCCTGACGTTTTAGCTTAGCCAGATGTGTGATTAGTTGATATACTTTATTGGCTCATATGCAGTTTATTTGTCTCTTTTTTCCCCCCCTAAGTCCTTAGATGGCTGCTTTATAATAACACACCGTGACATGTTTCATCAATATGTCCAATAAGGAGTTGTGGTGATGAGTGAAGTGAAGAAAGTGGTTAAAAAGGGTATGTTAGTGGCTGGATGTTGCTGTTATTGATTTAACAGAATGCAGATGGGAGAAGGAGAAGAGCAGGGACAGGGATGAGAGGTGGTGGTGGTGGGGGTTGGGGGTGGGGTGGGGGCAATAATGATTTCTCTTCCTCGTCTCTCTCTGAATATGAAGCCAGGCGAGAAAAACCTTAAGGAACTTTTCTTCCAAATAATCACAGAAACCCATTTACGCTGTGGGGTGGTGTGGGAGGTGCAGCACAAACGTATTTTATTTCTTCAAACAGTTTCCGTTCCGATGCTTGGAAATGACTTTTCTGTTTTGGTTCAAGTGTGAAAAAAAGCAAATATATTTTCTGCCTTAATATCCTTATGTGTCTGTACCAGTGGCTGAATGTAACTAAGTACATTTACTCAGGTGCTGTTTTGAATTTTATGATCATTTAAATCTCTACTCCATCTCAGATGCAAATATTAATATTATGTATTTGTCCGTAAGCTTTAGTCCCATATTAAAACTATCATATTCCTTCTCTCAACTCGAGGCAAACCGCATATCTCCAAATTTGGAGATTTTAAAATAAAATCAGGCTGAAGGATATAGTGTTCCTTTGTTGGCCGGCAGTTCTTCTTTAATATTAGTATGTTATAAACTTAAAATAAAACTAGAAAATGCAGAAAATAGGGCTTTGAGATGCATAGTTCTCACAGGGCTCTGATCCTACAAACACATGGTGCAGATTAAACTGTCCAACAGTTTATGAAGTTTGTTCAAAATAGCTCAACCTTAATTTTCTGCAGCAGTAAAACTCAGCAAACACATTAATGAATCAGTTATATTACCCCTAAAACATCATGTAAGATAGTAAAACACTTTTACTTGTGGTGTATTTCAACAGTAGTATCATATTGCTTCTTAAAGTAAGCAAGTGAAGGCACTGAATACTTCTTCCACCATGGGCTCTTAAAGTTTAGAGATGTTTCCACTCTCTCTGCAGTCACACAGTAAGTCAGCATTTCCAAACTTTGACTGCACAAAAATAGAAATGAAAATATCTGTAGCATTATAGGATTACTTTCAAAGGATAAGCATAAAGAATGCTTTAGAAAGTAATAGTGTGCAATCAAAAACAGTCGTCTAAGGAAGCAGAAGGCCACAAGAATGCAGTTCAAAGCAGGCCTATATTTCTAAATGTGCATGTAATATGATCTTTTTTAAATACTAGCACGTGCAGATGTTACGGTATTGTTTGGTCTGTTCATTCTGTTGGCAAACTGTAATACTTAATCATATTGAAAAAATACAGGTTGTAAATCTTATTTATATAAATAAGTAAAAGATAGAAAAATGAATCCCTGCAACACTCAAAGCCTGCTCTATTATATAAATCTGGCTGTAGTCTACTATTGTGTTGTCCATTATGTAGCCTCTTATGGCAACACAGTGGCATCATAATATCTACATGTCATAGTTTTGTGCATATAAATTAGATGTTGCTGTGCTGAATTTAAAATAAAACAATGGTTTTTCGAGGTGTTATAGGTGCACGGACATTAAAAGTTATTCATTTGAGCCCATCGGTAGGTGGTTGCTAGGTAACAGGATTGCATCATATATGTAAGATTGATAAGAACCTTCTGTGGCCGAAGAGGTACCTGTGTGTCAAGTTTGGTTGTTCAGCTCCTGATTGTGTAGGAGGAGTTTGTGGACCAACAAACAAACAAACAGACAAACAGACGTTTGGTCCATTAGGATGTACATGGAGAAAACTGCGCTGTGAAAGACTGATGTGAAATATTCCAAAATTTTAGCTTTATTTATCAAAGATCGTATTTCACAAATAGCGCACAATTGATGAAACCTCACTCTGAACTGATCATAGAGCAACAAGTTGTGTTAAAGCAGATAGGCACGCAGAGCTGCTTTTGGTTATTGGCAGTAGCGGTTTTAGATACGGGCGACACGGGCGGTTGCCCGGGGCGGTTGCCCGGGGCGGCATCGTGGTGGGGGGCGGCATCACGGGCATCGGCAAAAAAAAAAATTGCTCGTACTCATGCTGCCCCGACATCATGCCAGCGCATATTGGGAATGGCATAGGCACCGATCGGTTTTCTATCGCCCATTTGCTGGGAGTAAGGGCGCCCTCCGTTTGCGAGGTGCGCCTGCTGCTTGCGGCACAGGGAGGAGAGGGCGGGGCGGCGGGGGATTCTCTGGGTGGCTGGAGCAGCGTCTAATAACCAACTTGCAAAATAAAACAAAATAAAAACAAACCAACAAACACGAAAACACCAGACATTATGATACAGACTTATAATTTGCACCGATGTTTTTTTTCGAAATTCTATACGCGAAAAGTGAGCGCGAGAGCCCTCGGTGCGCCTGCTCGCTGCTGAAGTCAAAGTAAACTTTATTGTCATCTCCGCTACATACAGTACAGTATATAGAGACACGAGACGACGAGGCTCCAGTTACAGCAGTGCAAGTAAACAAACAATAAATATAAGAAGAGTAAGAAAATAAATATACACTTTAGGACCAGGGGTAAAGGGATCAATAACGATTTAAAATGTATATTTTATATTTTGTTGATTTAAAGTCTCACACAACCCGTTTTTAAAGTTTAAAAAAAAAGAAAAGAAGAGGAGGAGTGTAGCGACTTCCACAGTCGCTAGAGGCCGGGGATTGAGCCTGCCTATTTGCCTGACGCGCTGTCAACTGTACGCAATAATGCTAGAGGTGGAATTGCTTGCTTGTTTATTAAAGTGCTTGAAAAGTTTACAGAGCAATGTGATCGGCTCAAACTCTTAAAACATCAAAGCTCTAATGCAACAAGGGGAAACTCGTTGTGCTGCGGTCAACAAAAACTACGGCTACCCAGCCCTCCTCTCTGTCAAAATCAAACCAGTCAAAGACAGACTGACAACGCCCTCTTAATGTCACCGCTAGCACCCACGTGACTCCCGTTACACATCACCATAGCAACCAAACAAATGAAAACCCAGTGATCATTAAAATTCAATACATTTAATTATGGCTCCTACAAGGAGAAACGAGCAAAAGATACAGGTAAGCAGATGTGTCATTGGATAATGGCAGGTCATGTATCCTAAAACATTAAGAATCAGAATACTTTCTTAATCCCTAAGGAAATTATGTGGGTTACAGTTCCTCCAAGAAGAAATGGTAAAAATAGTAACAGTAACAGACTAAACTCCAAACAATATATACAATAATATAATATTAATTAGTCAGTGTCAATTGTTGATTTGTCCTGTTCCCATTGTATGACGAATTATGATGTCTGTTTGGTAGCCGTTTGCATACTATGCATACTCTCTCTCTCTTCATATGTGTGTGTGCGTGTGTGTGTGTGTGTGTGTGTGTGTGGGGGGGGGGGGGGGGGGGGGGGGGCGCCAGAGGGCGTGTTCGCCCGGGGCGCCAAACAGGCTAGGACCGCCACTGGTTATTGGTTACAGATATGTGGCGGCAGCTACTCTGTCAGCTAATTTTGGCACTTGTACTGGGAACTGGAAACGGCACTGCATAATTGGAACCACATAAATACACAGCCTGATGTTTGATCATTCAGAAACAACATGATAATCACTCAAGCTCTTTGAACACCATGCATAAGCACATTGTTCTCAGTAACTGAGAGCAACTCAAAATACTGCTCAAGTCGAGTCAGACGTGTCCTGTGCTCTTGTTTGTTTGGCTTTGTTTTTTGTCAGTTTTTTGTCAGATTTTGTCAGATTTGTAACAACAGGCTGATGTACATGCTGCTTTATTTTTGTTCAGTGAAGTGTAGAATTGGGAAAAACACATTAGTCCACAATGTCAGACAATGTTTCACCTTTCATTCTTCTCTCATCTCTTCCTCCTTTTTAAAATTTGATTGTTATCTCAAACAATGCCAGGCTGGGAGCCACTTTGAAGAACAACAATCACTAAAAACTTACAACAGCATCCTGGCACTGCTCACGATGAGGTCTAGGCAACCAAAACGTTAAATCCTGCAGGTATTTATGCAACGTTTTCCACACTGAGACAACATGCATATGTGTTCTGTGTGTATACGTGTTTGTAGCTAAGTCTTTGATGAGGTCCACTTATCATCTATACAATTTTGCGTAGTTTGGTGCTGACATTTTGATTCATTCCTCAATACAGTCATCTCCATAGTTGGCTGTCTAAGTGCTTGGTATTAGTAGGTTTCCAGTATCTCAAGCGGCAAGCACTTAGTTTTTGTTTCCTCCTTTTTGAGCCCAGTTATAGATCACTGTCGCATCTCCTCCCCTCCTGTATCACTCCAGCTGTATGAATCCCTTGCCGTGAACTCTGATGACTGTTTTATCATTGGTCTACCTCTTTGTGTGCTCTGGCTCTATTCACAATATACAGGATTATGTGAACTAATAAACTACCTCCATGCAATAGAGAAAGCTTGATCCCAGCAGCCTACAGTAGAAAGCCATGCACACATTCCACTGCTATGTCTGTTTTCTTCCCTGATGAGGGACTTTGTTTCAGTTTTTCTTCTGTTTATGCAGCATTAATGGCTTTTGGGAAACTTCACATGCAAAATGAGTTACATTTTGCAAAAGCTGCAAGACACGAAGCAACTTTAATTATCATTGACATTTTTAAAATTGTTGGCTGTTACCCAGTTCTTTTTATTATTATTATTATTATTATTATTATTATTATTATTATTATTATTATTATTATTATTATTATAAAACACAATTGATTCAAATAAACATAAAAAAAGAATTTAAATGCAGATTTGTCATTGTAGAGATAACACAAGTGTTGGGTGTTAATGAAATTCAGGATGGCCCTGTTATAGTGTGGGAAGTCAGCATGCATAATCACTAGAGTTGAAAACACAAACAGATAAAGTTTAATTATTTCAACTTATTGCGTCTCTTGCTTTAAGACCTTTGGTTAAACCCTGCCAGTAGGGGGCAGCAAAACAAATGTGAAATACAAAATATAAGTACATTAATCTCTATAAGTGAATATTTGCATGTTAACAGAATCTGTATGAAAGGGACACAATTTATTGTCCTGTTTTCTTATTTTATTTTGTAGTCTGATTTCTATTGACCAATCACAGTTGACAGACATCGACCCGAAGTCCTGAAACACTGTCCATTCAAAAGACACCAGACGCCAAGTAATCAGAAAACACCTGACAGTAGATTACAAGTCAAAGAAATTTAGATTTTCACATATATTTGATGGCTTGTAGGGATTTTTCTAAGACATTAAGACATAAAACTGCTTTTTGCTCTTTATTTTTGGTCCCCAAGATGAGGTCCCTGATATAGGACAGCTGTGACTCTGGAGGTAGAGCTGGTCACTTTCCATACAGAAGGTTGGTGGCTTGATCCTCAGGTCCTCCTAAATTTCAAAGTGCCCTTGGGCAAGACACTAAATCTCACTTGACTCTTGATGGATCCATCAGACAGTGTGACATCCATGTGACTGAAGTGCTTAAAGGCATAGAATAAAGTGCTGTATGAATGGGTGGATGAATCTTTTGGTAAAAACATCTTCTGAAGACTCAGAGTAGAAAAGCACTCTATAAGTACCAGACAATTGTTTGGCTGCTAAATTCTGCAGTAATTTAGCTGCTTAACACACTAAATAACCAATTACAAGGCAGCAACTCAAAGCGTTTAGGCTTGTAGAGATGCTCAGAATGACCTGCTGAGGTTCAAGCTGAGTATCAGAATGGGGAAGAAAGGTGATTTAAGTCACTTTGGCATGGTTGTTGGTGTCGGTCTGAGTATTTCAGAAACTGCTGATGTACTCGGATTCTCTCACACAACCATCTCTAGGGTTTACAGAGATCTGTACAACTATCAAACATCAAGTGAGCACTAGTTCTCTGGGTGAAAATGCCAAGTTGAGGAGAATTTGAGCTGATAGGAAGGCAACAGTAACTTAAATTATCACATGTTAAAACCAAGGTATGCAGAAGAGCATATCTGAATGCACAACATGGTAAACCTTGAAGCAGATGGGCTCTGGGAACAGAAGACCACACCAAGGTCTACTCCTGTCAGCTACAAACACAAAACAGTGGCTCAAACTGTTAGCTCGTGGTGCTCAAATTGCTCAAATCTGCAGCAACTGCATGACACTATCATGTCACTGTGAACCAAATCTCTGATGTTTCTGTCACATAGTTAAGTCTATACCATGAAGTAGCCCAACCCAATACTTCTTTATAACCAAAGAAGTGGCCAGTGAGTGAATATTTGACGCTGGGTAATCATACTGCTGTGGGGTTGTCACACATTTGCTGACTACAGATGCAAATCAGCTTTAATCTGCATCTGCCAAAGTTTGTTTTGATCAGTACACTTAGTAATGATTTTTTTAAAAGGAGCTTTTAGTGACTAATGTAACCGTCACTGTACTTGACATTATAATTGCAGTGGAGATGTTAAATCACTCGCGCACATAATAAAACTTCCTGTCATAGACTGGAGGAACTTGTAGTCTGCAATGTAAACTCACTATGAGGATAGCATTTTCCACTCAGAGAGGTTTCTGGACCCAGATCATCTCTACAGTGCTTCATTCTTACATTGTCTTACAATCAACATCAATCTAATGAAAAACAGGGTTACTGAAAGGTCTGTCCAACATGAGAGTTAGCAGTTTTCTTTCCTCCCAAGCAGTGCTGCTACCATTTCCTGAGGATATGTTGGACTTTCTGCTGTAATCAGTCACAGGCAAAGACTCTCATCCCAAAGTTGTGTGGATTATGAGAGTGTCAGGATGACCTTCAAGAGAGCAAGCGAGGCAATGAGTAACACTCAGGGAAGGCAGTGCAGTGTAGACAGGCAAATTACAGCGAGGTTTTACATGGTTCGTACCGTGCACTGAACTTCATCATTAAAATTGTTTATTTTGCTAACTTTTTAAAGTCATTATACTTTACAATGTTTGAATTATTAATATCCAAGAAGGAAGGACTCAGTCTGGGAAAACATGAACCATAGCCCTGGCAGAACAACAAGCAATCTCAAGTAATTTTTTAAATGTCATTCTTCTGATTGCCGACCGTTAAACAGTTTGTAAATATACGGAGAGTGTTATTCTGCTTGAAAAGGCATCAGATGAGAAAATCCTTATATGTGCTCTCACTGGAGGCAATGGTTTGCTATTTTTAGATAGCCGATAGATATCACAAGGTTAAACTAAAACGTATTAAGTTTGAATAATTAGAAAAATGGCAAATGCCAAGAAAACAAAGTCCTGATATATATATTAAAACAGCTAAACTGTTGTAGTCTTTCTCTGTTTGTCGCACTATCTTTGAACATTTGCCCACAAAGTTCATCGCAAAGGTGATGCAGCACAGTGAGTAAGCTGAAAAAACCTAAGTCTGAGTGCATGTAAATGTAACAAAACTAAACCACACAAAAGCACGATTGTATTGATTGTTAAATTGAATATGCCTCATGTAGAGATTATCTTAAAAAACACAAAATTTCCCTGGTAATTTGGTGCTTTCATACAATCCAAAGCAATCTTCTCAGGTTCAATAAACAAAATCTTGCTCAATTTACTATGTGTGAACATAATGACGGAGTGGGAAGAGATGCTGGTTTCAGAATATTTTCCCCAGAATTTGAAAACAACCACAATAATGTTGTTGACAGCCTCTGTCACAGGTATCCAGTTTACACTGGTTTGTCTGCTATAGCCTGTTGCGGGCAGTAAATAGGGAGCTGTGTCGAAGAATATTCTTTATTAATGAAACTTACAGGTAGATACAATTTATTAAAGACGTGGTGTAGTGGTTTGCACATTTGCTTAAAAAATTAAACCCCCAAGTTTGATCTTGGGGGACGACAGGAAGGGTAACTGCTGTACAAACTACCATGTCAAACAAAATCAAACCCACTGTGGTGATTCCACGGCATATGGGAGCAGTCAGAAGTAGCTTCTTCTGACAGCTTTTCTTGTGTTTGTTCAATGATTGTTTGCAGGTCAGTCACTGGGGGAATTCTTTAATTACCTTTATGTTAGGTTAGCAAAGCTGTGACAACACAGGTGGGTTCCTAGATTGATAAACATCCTCATCAGTTATATATAGTTTTCATCAAAGTGTCAAAGTTGGGGCCGAAGGGAGGCCCCTGGAACAAAATGCAACAATGGGTGGAAGCTACACAGGGGATAAAGAGGTCTCAGTAGTCCTACCACTCTGTTAAAATTAAATATATTTACTGTTGAAAACAGACTATTTCTTATCCGGTAAAATCGCTGTTAGAACTTGTGCATCAGGGCACCTGCTATTAATTACTGGTCTCCTAATGTATGGAGGCAGGAGGTCTGTGCACGTTAACATCATTGTAACTCAGCAAATCGTCAACTGGTCAACATCTGGTAGAAACCCCCCCACCCCCCCTTACTCATTGCTGGATCCCCCTGTGCCACCCAAATCTAAAAAGAAATTCCTGCAAACGCTCCTGTAAGCGTTGTTTATGCATGAATAAAAACAGAGTTGTGAAGTAAAGCACTCTAGCCTTCCTGATCTCATTCAGGAATAATTTACTGCTCTTCATAATATTTTAATCTAAGTCTAATATAATGAGTAGAGAGTTGGTTTTGAACTAACTCTGTTGCTGCCAGAAGCATTGAAACTGCACTAATTTGTTGTTCCCAACGATGATTGCTTGGAGCCAGGTTGCTTCCCACCAGGTGTCTTGAGCAATCACCTTGACATCGAAAGTGGTCATCTAGAGGTTGAGGGTATTGCATGCTTAACCTATGAGCGACCAGTTAATCACCCCATCTTCTTGTAATTCAATTAGGTCACTGGGAAGCCGTCAATTTTCACTAATCACACGGGTTAGTGTTCTATTTTTAATCTAGTGTGACTGTGCTCTCCCACCTGCCTCTGTGTCCTGCTTGTGGGTCCTCTCATCACTGTTTTATGACAGCTGATAAAGCGGGACATTTTTATTAGCATGTGTAAATGTCACCTCATTTGGTGTTTGACCTGTGGCAGTTAAGACGGCTGATATGAGCCCAATATTCAGCTTATATATCAGTGTTCGTGCTGCGAGAGGATCACTTGTTTAACAGATGAACCTCTGACTATCCCATGCCTCATTAAACTACTAACATGAGACGTGTCCTTTTTCATTTGTGATGGTTTGAGGTGTTTCTCTCCCCCGGGTTGCGGATTGCATCGCTGACTGCTGTTTACAGCAACGTAATATCATTTGGGAACTCAACCCTGCACTAAGTAGGACATTTCTGGATGATTGATGAGGATCATTTGATGACAGCTCAAAGGTGGCCGGGACTCATGAAGGACCACTTATAGAGAGGATGAGTCGAACAAGTGTAAATGCATCTTTGTGCTTTAGCCTTCCTCACTGTGACCTTTACTGCTTTGAGCGTTGCCGCTTGGTTAGCAAGGTGCACACTGAAGCTCTTCACTAGGAGTTCATGAATACGCTCTGCTTCACGCCGACTTTTCTCCCCTCATCTCCAGTGACCTTCTCAAGCTCCTCACTGCTCGTCTTACACATTTTCATTGACCCACCGGCTCTCCACTAGCGGCTGTCATCCTGCATTTTTCAGCGTGTGTTGACACAGATGAACAGTCACAGCAGATTACTCAGTGGCTCCCTTCTCCTCTCCCTAATTTATTTGCACAAGACAATCTATTTCCCTGGAAAAAAAGGCTCAGTTTGAGAACATTTCTTTCTATTTAGCGTATTATTAGTCATTAGTTCAGTCTAATAAAATATAGCATGAAAAGCTGGTGACGGTGACGAGAAAATGTTTACTAGTATAACTGCAAGCTCATATTTTCTGGTGTTCTTGTGTGCACCTCGCTAAATAGAAGTTCTTTCTGTTGCAGGCCAATAGTGGCATTCTTTCACTCCTGAAACTTAAATGTGCTTTCTGTTTCATCCGTAGGTGCTATCGGTGCAGATGTGCGACGTGGTGAACGAGATCCAACTGGAGAAAGAGCGCTGTGAAAATAGCACCTCTGGGAACGTCACTTCAGGTCATTATGGAAAACATATGTAGTCTCTCCGGCTCTTTAGGGTGTGCAAAAGGTTATTTAAAGGAAACGAGTGGCATAGTTAGTAAATATACAGTGAGGTGAGGTCAGACAGTGTGTGAATTTATATTTCAGAAATACATTTTTTCAGAAACATAACGGAGTTTCCTGCAGTCAACTCGTCCAACAACTTATGAGTTTAACTATGATAGAGTATAGCATAATGTTAGACTTTTTGTAATCATTCCAGTGTTTGTTTTTCCATCCACAAAGCCGATTTAGCCCACAGGTTAAAGCCTGTTAAAAAAAAGAAAGTGTCAATTCATGCTCATCACTGTCACAAGTCAACCAGCTGTAAACACACTGATGTAATGACATATTTTTACATTCAGACTAACCAAGCAGAACACAATTTTCCCACCTTCATCATGAATAAGTGTTCCTTTTGTATCTTTCTTTAACTTCCAACAATAATAATCTTAATAATCATCAGTATAAATTAATTGTCTCTACATATACATGCACACTATAAAACAGGAGTCCTAACAGCAGTACACGTCATGGCTTTTTTGTTGTTAGTATGGTATTTAGTAATTCAAAAAGCAGGAAATTAAGAAGGTAGATGAACAGGCTGCAAGTATAAAAAAGTGGTGGTGGAAGTGGCAGGAAAGTGAGAAAAATAATAACAATTATTAGAAAATCAAAGCTCAGAAGGCTCACCATGGAAGAGGTGAGGCAGGAGGTTTACCAGGTAAACCAACAGAGACTGAAGAATCAGCAGGTTTAAGGTGACCTCCCATGATGACACAATGAGATGTACAGGAAACCAATAAAGGCAGGACATAACAGCCGCATTAAGCCACGAGAGGGAAAATGACTTTCAAAATAAAACAGGAAGAGACTGAAATAGAAACATGTAACACAATGACAGACAAACAGCAGGAGACACAAACAAGGAGGCACAGCAGTAAGCCACATGCATACCATAACAGCAGTACACTTTTATCCTGTTAAAGTAGCTAAAACTACACCAATGCCTTTTAACTCAGACACCAATTTAGATTCAAAATGTAATGTATGCTTCTCTTTTTGGCCCACTGAGATATCTGCTTGGCTGTCCTTCCTGTGACTTTAGGAACGCAGTGAAATATTGATGTTAAACGTTGTTGGCACTATCTCTATTTCCTTTCATTTTAATAAAAAATCACTACACATGCTGCATATATGGCATGCTGCGTTAAGGGAACATACAGTGGAAATAGCGCTCTTTATCGCTGCAATGGCCCTTATTTTTCTACTTTCTTATCTCCTTCCTCAACCGGAAGATAGTTGAAGTGGCAGTCAGGGGTCACATTCTGAGTAACTGACTTAACATGAGTGTTTGTGAGGAACCATAAGCTTACAGCCTATGGCGGTGCAACATAATACATCAAGGGATCCTTCAGCAGCTCCTTGGTTTTCTTATAATATTTTAGACATTAAAACATTTTGATTGAAAGTAGATTTTAGCATGTAGCATTAATCAAGTATAAACATTTTATTAAAGGACAATATGGTGATTGCACAAGATGTCATAATGAAGCTGTTTGTTTGCTTTGCATTGCTCGTGTCATCATTTCCTGTGGTTAACTCGGGTGTTATAAGTCAAGTAAGTCATGTATTTGAAAGGTGCAGCTGAATAACACTTCAGACAGCTAGGTTTTCCCTTTTGTTTTTCAAAATCATTATTTAAAAATTAGTATTTTTTATTAGATTTTATTAGATTAATAAAAAAATAATAACTAATTATAAATAAAATAATACAATGAATTAAGAATTTTCTATACTTAAAATAAAAACAATTAAAAATATGTTCAAAATAATAATAGATCAAAGGCAGTTTGTGGACATTTTAATATGTCGTTGTATATCTAGGCACCAAGTGTAGAAGGCAGTTATCCTAAATAAACTTTGAGGATTTGCATCAGATAAGGACATCAATGTAATAATCACCCAAATTAAAAATGCACAGCTTCCCATCCCTTGTGAACAAGAGCTGCCAAAAGTAGCTTTTTATTATGCATAGTGTGTGCTTTTTTAAGGCTCAGTGTCATGTAAGAACAAAAAAACTAAATGAAAACAAGATAAAAGGTAATTGTAAAAATCAATCTACCAAATGTACAATGTAGTGGCAGAGGTGAGAGGAGAAGGACCAGACTGTGTTAAGCTGATGAGAGGGCAACCTCAACTCAAATAACCACTTAAAACAACAAAGGTATGCAGAAGAGTATAGACTTTGAAACAGATGGGCTACAGCAGCAGAAGACCGTACTGTGTCTCACTGCTGTCAGCTAAGAACAGGAAACTGAAGTTACAGTTCACACAAGGCCAGATCAGAAGATTACAAAACTACTGATTGATCTGACGAGTGTTGACTTCTGCTGCAACATTCAGATTGTAGAGTCAGAATTTGATGTAAACAACATGAAAGCATGCATCCATTTTACCATGTATCACCATGTCACAAAGCTCGAATCATCTTAAACTCAGTATCATTTCTTATATATGACAGTGAGTTCACCGGACTCAAACGGCATCCACAGTCACCAGATCTCAGCAAACCTGCAGCAACTGTGGATGAAAATCTCCATCTTTCCCCCCAAAATTGTTTCATCTATAGAATAATTATTATTAAGGTAGGGACCTAACTCCATATTAGTGTCTCTGATAAAGTTTCCACTGAGACTCTCAGGCAGTCCATTGTCTCAGATAAATGTCAAGCTGATTAAATATTGATTGTGACAAATCAATATGTTTAAAAATAAAATTCATCTGTTGCTTGAAGATTGGAGGCATAGAAGATGAAACCACCATGAATGAGTTTTTCTTTAACCCATATTATGACATTAACAAAACTGTAAACCTGTAACTACGTCCCTAAAGTGAAACTGAATGATACCACGCAGCTGCTGCTTGCCATTAATTATTTATTTAATTATTTCATGGCTTTAGCGTTGAACATGATTTCATTTTGTAATCGTGGTGTTGGTGCTCACCCGTGTGTCTCTTACAATATGAGCGATGCCATGTTGATGTTATTATGTTAACCTGGCAGGTTGCCAAGGCATGTGGGACATCATCGCCTGCTGGCCTTCAGCTCGGGTCGGAGAGGTGGTTACAATAACCTGCCCGCCTTATTTCAGCTACTTCAGTGACCATCAGAAAGGTAAATCATTTACATTCAGTTTATGTAAGTGCACAAAACCAGGAATAACAGATGTTCTCTATGTGCTCTTCCGTAAAATAACAAGCTCGAGAAGAAGAAAACTAACCATCATTTAAATGTATGGAATTTTCTTTATGAAGGAAATAATTGCTTTGTGGCCAAAAAGCCTAAAGATGCTATAGCAGGACTTCGCTCAGCAGTGCTGTCATTTAGCCACCGGCTAACACATTTATTTATTCTTTTATAACTGTGAGTATTTTCATATTTAAAAGGTTATTTGCATACAGTTGAGCCTTTGGGTAGACACTGAAGATAAAATTTGCTCCTTGCATACAAATGGACATTTAAAATATCAAGGACAGTCACTGGATGCCCAACAGAAAGCCTGCAGCAAACAACTCAGGGGAGATTGGATATTGATTCATGAGGCCCATAAAGAGCTTCATTTCATCATTTTTTACACGACAAATCCATAAAATATGAAAAGTTTTTGCATGTATCCATTTTATTAAAATACAAAAAGAATAGGCTGAATTTCACCACGTCAGCCTAAAATTGACCAAAGTACATGAGTATCAACTTTAATGTTAAAACAGTCCTATTTATGTAATAGTGGAGCGGGGAACAGACAGGAAAGTGAGGAGAGAGAGAGAATGGGAGGACATGCAGGTTGGAGTCAAACCCAGGCCTCTAGACATGTGGCATACTGTCGTCTGCTCACCCACTGAGCTAAACTGATGCCCACTAGCACAGTTTTTAAAGTTGACTACTGTTAGTGAAGCTTACCGATTAGCTGTAGAAGTCAGGTTGGTGCTTGGAAGCGTTCAGCTGACTCAAGCCTCTGATAAGCGGAATAAAACCGTAAATATCAAACACCTCAGGGGCAAGCCGATGCAAGCAATTACAAGGGTTTTAAATGAATCCTAAGTTGTACAGGTAGCCAGTTTAACGATACCAAGGTAAGTTTAATATGTTCATCTTTTCATTTACGAGCAGCAGCATTTTGGACTAACTGCAATCGTCATAATCGTGCCTGGCACGCTCTGGCACATAAAGAGCTGCATTATTCGAGTATAGCTGTGGTAAAATCACGGATCACATTCTGAAAGTTATTAAAAAAACAAAAGGTCTGATTTTAGCTTTCACTGAGAAAAGCTTAAAAAAATCAAATCTGCAAATCTCATTTCAGACTCTGTTCAAATTCGTCTTTTTCTACCACATTTTCACTGATTCCTTTCCTGATCACATGCTGTGAGGTTTTTTCTGAAGGAATAGATTTTATAAATGCAACTTATTAAGCTGTGCTTAATACCTCAAAGAAAGTCGTGGAGTTTTACAGTACAGAATTTACCTGCATTCAGTTGGTTATGCAGATTATAAATGCATAAATTCTTTTACATTTTATTGTAATTTACCACCAAGTCTATTTTATGCTGCGGGAACTGCAGGTAAAAGAGTAAAGATAAGAAGACTAAATTAAAGAATAATTAAATTTAACTTGGATGTGACCACAAATTACATTGATTTTGACATCTCTCTCTCTCTCACTAGGATATGGGAGAGAGTGAGACGTAAATGCACTCATGTATAAATATAAATATGTTGTCAGAACTATAAGGTAGCAGCTGTCAAAAGTGACGCTTAAGAAATAAATGTCAAGCACACGAGGGTTAAAATAAATATATTACATCTCTAAATATATTACCTCTCTTGACTCATTTGCAGGATCTGTGTTGCTTTTTGCGATTATATTTTCACATCCCATTCTTTATCTGTCCCTATCACCTTTTTTTCTGATAGTGTCTTTGACGAAAATAGGCAGCCTTCAATTGATCCATTTTGTGCAGAAGGAGAGCCAAATGACACCTTTTATGTGAGCGTGCACACAGCCTGAAGCAGAGAGAGCTGATAAGCACTGTCATAATACCCGTCATGTCTGATTGAGGTTTTAAGCTGATGTGTTGTCAAGCTAATGCACAGAAAGCCTATAGCTATGCTGAGTTTGCTGCACAGTAAACCGCACTGTTAAATAACTGCGTCATCGTGCTGTGTGGAAGGACATTGTTCTGATTGAAGTGTCTGCACATAATACTAGTGTTCTGTGTTGAATCTGCAGTGTGTATGTATGGTACATATAGAATTTGAAAAAGCTCTTGATGTTAATGTTAAAACTTCACTGAGGTTACTGTAGATGTAATGAATGGACAAAGCCGAGGACTAGATGTAAAGTCTGGATAGATTCGGTCACAGATTGGAAGAAAACTGCTCAGACCCCTGCTTAACCTTTATTCTGGACGAGGTACAGACACAAAGGAGAGGATGGGGCTGGTGCTGTTTCAATGAACTAAGACAAGAAAAATAAGCAATACAACTTTTTTATTATCATCTGCAAAGTCCAAAAAGGTTATATATATATCACACTTTTGCTTTGCAATTGAGCCAAGTTTCTTTCCCCTCTGCTCCCTTCCTACAGTAAATTAACACTTTTTACATCATCAAGAATATTTTTGATCTTGTTAATGGCTCTACATAAGAAAAAAAACTGAACGGTCATTTATCTTTTTGCAATTACATATTGCCTGTCTTGGATTTTTTTTTTTTGTTAGCTTTACTTTCTTTTTAAACTCGTGTCCTTCAGATTTACTCTCAATGCCTTTACAGCCGAAGCTTCACATCTGTGACTAAACAAAGAAATCTTATTTCTTGTCTCTCTTGCTTCTTTCAGTTGAGGAGAAAAAAAAATTAGATAGATATTGTCACAGATGGTCTGCTTGAATGGACAGACTATAGTGAATAACTTCAGCGTCTGTGCTGCATTGATGTCTTTGTTTTCGGATGTTTTGTTTTGTGTGTTTTAGGGGTTAAAGTAGGATTTGACAGGCCGGAGAAAAGAATTACGTCAAGGCTGGGTAAGGCTGTGATCAGCTGACCTGTGCTGCTCCTCACTATTCACTACTATTTTACTATTTGCTGCTCTTTGTGGATTTAGTCAACTGAATTCAAAAAGATACACTCTGAAAAAATTAAATAAAATTTTCACTCTCAATAAACACAAAGCAATAATTCAGAGTAAAATGAAACTGAAATGTATAAAAGCGAAGGTTTATTCATTTGAATACCTAATCTGTAAGGAAAATGTGCTTGGTATAAAATGAATGTGTACAAATCAACATTTTACACTGTACTTGTGTAACAAAATTAGGTGGAAGATTTACATGTAACTAAACTAAATAAAGTCAGCATTTTGAGCAGAAATCTTTTCTTTTCACTCCTTATACGTTGTTGTTTTATGAGCTGTAATCTAACTCATAGACACTATAAAGCTAGTATAAAACATAAACAATGGCATAAACACCTTAAAGCCGCAATGTGTAAAATCTCAATACTAGATATAAGTAGATTGCAGATTACAGTCGAGTGAATTTTGTTTTGTAACCCTCCCAGTTCAAGTGCATAATCCTAGCTAAGTTGGCCTCTGTAAGACAAAGAAATCTGGCTGCCGTTCATCTAGAGTAAGTCTAGGCTGTCAGTCTACTGTTCACCTCAGCTGTCAGTCAACATCTATTTACTCTGGAGGAGGCTGAAAACTTTGTGAAAGAAGTCATATATGAGTCAGTGAAGCTCTCTTCTGTTCAATAACAGCAAAACTGAAGTGAGTTGTTAAGCTGAACTTTTCTGTCAGTAAGTGCTGCTGTTAGTTGCTGTTAGCCTGTGTTAGCGGCTGTCAGCTAACATTAGTGAAACTGTTTTTGAAGTGGATGTGACATTGTTGGACTGTGGGGGACCCTATTTAAGATATTTAAGTATAAAAACGCAAGTTCTCTTTTCCTCCACCTTTGAGATGCTACACATGGAGCCGGTCTTTAGCCACATACATGACATGTGATTAGGCAGAACTCAAGATTGTGGGGCAACATGGTGGCATCAAACTGGTACCTTATGTACTTTTAATGGTTTGATTAATTCAGTTCAATTCCATTTTATGTATATAATGCCAAATCACAACAACAGTTGTCTCAAGGCAATTAATTATAAGTTCATTTGAATGTGACAGTTTGTTGGAAGACATAATTACACAGTGTCGATGTCTGCTACCTTGATGTACCCTAGTAACAGTACCCTAGATGCAGCCAGTCTAACATAGTGCATCGCTGTAAACTTTGCCGCTGTACTCCAAACTAACCCACCTTTGAATAACACTGATTCAGTTGGTTTCCCAAGATGTTTCACAAAAATGTAATGCAGCAATACATCACGTAGATCCAATATCTGAGTTAAAAACTCTAAAATGATTAAGGATATTACTTGCAAATATCCTTAAATTTCCAGTTCATAACTTGCAGAGAAGTCCTTACCTTTGAAAATAATCTCTCATCTTCCTCTGTTTTCCTGTCTTTCTTACATCTTTCTCCATCTATCAATGCCGCACATTAACGTTTTTCTTTCTTCTCCCTGTGAAATATAGCAGCTGTAATTTAGCTCATTTTGTAACAAGTAGCACACAAACAATTTGTGTGTTTGCTGGTATTTGTTGAGCTGTTTGAAAAGTTGCATTTGACATTTTCTGCCACTTAAAAAAACGTTATTCCGTTTATGCACGCTCCTCTTCAGTACCACTAGCTGTCCACTAAAGTACCACCGACCAGAATTTATTTACATCTGAACAAATAAACACAACACAGGAGGAAGAAAATTGTGAAAGCAGCGACAACATTACTTTCTCATTACTGAGCAAATGTCTCCATGCTGTCACTGGATGTAACACCAGGCACATGAAAAATCAACTCATTTAATAGTGATATGCATTAACCTGCCTACTGGATTTAATCACTCATCAATGGAGGTGCCTGTCCACTTTAACCCCTGGCTATATGGATGGTATTGCTATATAACTGATAAACAGAAATCAGTATTTCACTTTAACAAACGTTGGATGGAAGTGACTGCCTCTGACGGTTTTCATTTTTGCTACACCAAGTACATTTATGCTTTCCAGATGTGAATTCCAGATGTTATTTCGAATAACAAAATAAGAAAATGTTTTTAATTAAAGTACCGGGAGTATATAAAATATTATTGACAATGTTTTTATTTGTTTCCCATTAAAAAAAAACGGCATCTTGTATACTTTTTATTTGTATGTACTGCCAGGACTTGTGGGTAAATGAGCAGTGACTTGGGAGTCAACATATGTGCAGTATTACAAACGATCATCTCTAATTAACCTTTTCAACCAATGCATTTGTTGCCTAAAGTTATCATCAAGGGTCTGGATGTGACCCTGGTTGAGCTTTACAAGCTCAGGTGTTGTACTGATTCACTAAATATTTTCTGGGGTGCCTGTGAGCTAGAAATGATGGGTGTTACAACAGTGTAGGTTGGTAATAAGTTTGTAGTTTAAACTAAGAGAGTTTTCTGTTAAATTGTATACCTTTATGATATTAGTAAAATGACTAATTTTAATTACCATATGACTTGTGATGAATAAACAAATAATCTTCGAGTTTCTGGGGGCCTTAGGTGCTGAGGTTGTACTGGTGTGTCGTTATAGTATATCTACTATGCTGTAAATGTTACTTTAATATACAAAATCTCTGTGTGTGTGTTTGTTTCTATGTCTGTGAACCCATCATACATCGTCAGTAGTATATCAGATATAATGATGTTTTCATGTTACCTAGCAAACACCTAGCAACGAATTAAAATGACCCAATTGACCAAAACATCTAATTTACAGTATTGCACGATAGTCTCAAGCCTCATTTCTTTATCATTTGTTTCCAATGGGTCAGACTTTCTTGTCATTTTAAAGTGGTTTCAAAGATTTTCTTTGGACATTGGCTGGCTGATTTTTCAGTCCAGTCCAGCTTTTTCTAGTTGAATATATGAAATATGCCAAAGATAAGACAATTTGACAGACATGAGATTGTATTTTTGCATCATTAAAGTGATTCCCAAAGAGGTATTAACGAAGAAAAATGAAGGAACTAACACACAGACAAAAGGTGAAGAGGAGGACAAGGATGAGGCAATTAACAACACAAGAAAGGAAATCAGTTAAATCCCAACAAAGGAAATATTCAACAAGAAACCAGAACCATGGCACAGTACTCCTTATCCTGCTGATGCTCGTATTGGTTCTCTTTTATTACTAAATAATGGTTTTAATATTATTATATGAAAAAGTATAAAAGGATGTAGTTTCCCAACCATCAGCAGTAATGACTACAGCAGTTATGAAGTCATGAAATTAACTCAGTATTTCATGGGAGTGTAAAATAAACTGTCAGTGAACAGGAAGTAATATTTCTGACATGAAAATGGAGAGAGACGTTTAAAAAAGGAGGAGAGTCGTCCTCCTTTCTCTGCTCCTGGCGAGTTGGGTGTCAGTCACTCAGACGTCATATTGTCTTCATAAGCATGCCGTGATTAACAGGTAATGCAATAAATTACTCTTGCTGTGATTGTTTTGATTCATTTTGCAGTAATGAGTGAAATCAAGTAAAGCATTATCTCTCACTTGAGTTTACACCATTCATTTGTCTCACGTGCTGTGAGAGTCTTCTAATGTAGGGGGAACGTGATGATTAATCAGGTGCTAGCACCAGCTTAAAGAGTAGTTATTAAGGTGATAGATGTGGATGCATGGTGCATGTAAATAAAATGATTTCTCTCGGTTTTTGTGGGTTTCGGCAGAATGTGGTTGTTACACTTCATACTTAGGTGATGAGGAAAATACGATTGTACAACACTGATGAGAGTTTTCTCTCTCTTCCCAAAAGATGATTAACTTGAAACTTTACTGAAGTCTTCAGTGAAAATTTTCCGTGACTCCCACCTTTCTCAGACCTAGATTGTAAATATTAGGCGATATTATGTTGCGCAGCCTACTGACAGGGATCGGGGACCTGCTACTGTGAATTTGCTTGCGTTAATCTTGTGCTGCTGAAGGTTAGTGTCAGCGTGTTGGACTGATGCGTTTGACTGTGACCCTGGGCTGTATTGAGACGGATCGTTAAACTCTAGTTTGTCAATTCAAGCATTTTTACTGGCATTCAAGCTGTTTCGGTTGTGAAAAAACAGCAACAGGTGACTGCATTTTTATATTTTCATTGTATTTGCATGTACAGTAAACAAGCTAGAAACATGAATGGAAAAATTGGGCAGCACTTTATAATAATCTCATACGATTAAGTAAGGTGTTAGATATAGGTATCATTATTAGGTATAAGACTAGTAAGGTAATAGCAAGCACTTCATCATTTAGATATCATTACTCCTCCTTATCGTGTCATTTATAAATATAAATACAGATATGCTTATCCATCTGTTACTATTATACCATATACAGCTGTCAGTGTTGCTACATCACTGCTTGTAATAATCATAGTCCTAATAACATATCTGTATTTATAAATGGCCTACTAAGGAGGAGTAATGCTGTATAAATGATATATAATAACTTACTAATACCTTAATATTGCTCAATAGTGTGCCATTATTATAAAGTTCTGCAAAAAATTGACTTGTGAGCGCTAATAAATGTTTAGCCCAACAGGAAACAGGAAGCCACACAATGGCTCTAAAGCCTAACGGTGATGTTTCATCACCTGGGATGTCTAACAGAGTCCCTGCACCACGTTTGTATCCAAATATTAAATAGATACGCAACTTTTATCCATCAGAAACAAACACAATGTGCAGCTTGTATGTACAGTCAGTTTCATGTGCACGCGCATGGATTTGGCACAAAACATGAAGGAGGATTTTAGAGTAGTTTAGGTAAATGAAAAGAGTTTATTTTATTATTTTATTCAACTTTATTGTAGCACCAAAGATGTAATATAATACTGTTTTGTCAAGCTGCGGGGACACACTGGTCCACTATAAAGATAGTTGTTGCTATAATCTCGTAACACATGGATTCATATTCCCAATTGCTTCTGATTACATTTAACTGTGTCCTTAAAATCTTTAAACCAATTTTTACCATCTCATATTCAGACGCGTTCCTCCTCTGTGTAACCTCTCTGGCCTCAGTTATTGGACGTGCGGCTTTTAATAGTTTGAGAAGTATATTAATTCACTGACGTTCTTTACACTTCTTTTTTATCTGCCTCAGATTAAATGTTTGGATATTAAATTAAGCATGGCGTAGAGGTGAACAGTGAAGCACGGGATCAAATAACATTTCCTGACACAAACCTCTCAGTCGTTTCCTTTCCTCACTGAGAGCCATTTTTAAATTGGTGCTGATAGATACCCATTACTTCTTTGCAACACCTGCAGGCTTTCTCCCTGCTCCTGGCTCTGTGACCCAGCAAGTTAATGTTACCCTGACTGATATGTGCTAATATCCAATCACTGACAGCTCCACTGGATACAAAATGGGGCTGATGGGGCTTTTACTGTTACAAATCCACTTACACTAACTGATGTTCCTCACAGACAGACAGACAGAGAGATAGACAGATAGATTTGATTTAACCATTAACATAACATAGAGTCATAAAATGGTATGTATAAGGATGTAACTTCTGGGTATCATTGGTTATGAAATAATTAATTAATTATTAGAGATAAAAAGGATGTAAAGCAGACTTTAGACAGTTTTTTTAATTTTGTTTTTTAGGATATAAGTAGCGTGACATAAATAGCTCAGGGAAGACTGTAAACATCTCAAAATGTCACCGTTCGTTCTTTGAGCGCTGCTTCTGTCTTATTAAGATGTTTTTAAACTCGCCTGTGGTTTGGCTAGGTTAAAACCTGGCCTGTTGTTCTGATTATCTGTATAATGTACACCTGTTTTATCTACACAAATGAATCAAAATATGGTAACAAACTATTAAAAACATGGGAATTATTTCATCTTCTGCACTTTTAATATCAGATTTTGCACTCAGTGTAGTAAAATGTGTCCTCGAAATATCTTTATGTTTCATCTACACCCACTCCTGAGCGTCGCAACCAAGCAAAGAGAGACTTGAGCTTTGTGCAGTGGTTAAAAAATGTCATTTAAAACCTCCAAAGCTGAATAATTAAAATGTTAAAATTCCTTTATTTAACCTGTACCAAAAGCAAAATGGAAAAACACCAGCTTCTGTTTGTCAGGGATTTAGAGATGCTTGTTTTCTTGACTTAGCCCGACAGCTGCTTTGTCTTTTCCAGTTTTAAGGCTAAGCTAAGTTGACAAGCTTCATATTTAACATCTAACTATTGGAAAGTGAATCAGCATCCTAAAAAAATTAATCACTCCTTTAAATTGTGTTGAACTTGTGTGTTACTTATTTCTGGAAAACGCTTCACTCCACAAACTGTGCCTTTTCTTACTTTTCTTACTCTCAAACTTTTTCACAAAGTTTCCAAACTTAACACCGCTCCGTATATTTTCCTGGCTTGTATCCAAAAAAGCAGATGTGACTTTTTCAACGCTGTATATTTTTTGGGTGTGATGAAAGCCAATCCATCACCTTTTAAACAGCCAGTCAAAATTCCCCTGAGCTTTTTCTGCAAGCTGATCTCTTCTTTTTTCTCCCCTCTGGAAGTGAAGATGCACTCATACCTGCATTAGCCCCTCAGAGAGTCAAACAGCAAATTAGAGTCCTGGGGAAATGTAACACTTCATAGATGGAAGATGGATTTTCAGCACTACATGTACAGATGCCTACGTGAGAGAGGGTGAATTCAAAGCTAAAAATCTTGGATTGGTTTAAATGGACCTGTGAATTTAAAATCACCACAGGCAGTATCGCATGATGGCCAAATGTTGGCAAAAGACCAACCAGTAAAAAAATTCAGTTTATTCATTTTTTACCTTAATGTATATGTATTCTTTTTGTTTGTTTTTTAATTTAAATAGTGTTTTCCTTAAATATGTAATATATCAGCATCAGTAAAGAGGAAGTGAGACATGTTTGCGACCCACCATTTAACATATTTTGAATTTGAGAAACAATTCAGGTTTATGAAGAATAAGTTCTTTTTGAGGTCTTTTATTTAATTTGAAACATTTTTTTTTAAAACTAACCACGTCATTTTACATGATTGCTTTTGCTCCAAGAATTAATATTTGCTATTTAGTACTGATATCCGTACATTAAGGAGGCTAACTCAGGGCTGTACTGGTATTCTGGCATACCGGGCATTTTCCCAGTGGGCCAATGCACTTTTGAGCTGATGGGTCAACATGTATATATATATATATATATATATATATATATATATATATATATATATATATATATATATCTGTGTGTGTCCTTCTATTAGACTCTCTCTATATATATACAAAACTATTTGTTACGTGAATGTTGGTGCATTTGTTTTTGATGTCTTTTTCTGTGGAACACTATAAAATTGCAATTTTACATTAATTGACACAAATACTAATTACAGAATATCTGGAAAAATGAACATTTTTGAATTATAGTACAACAAATTGTCACATAAAAAAGTCATAAAGTAGTCACTTTCTTGTTTTTTCTCACAAAGTTTCAATGGTGTAGCTTTCAGTATATGTATGTCCCATAATATGTATGTTGCCTTTTTACTTAAGTGATTTTTATATTTTTTGTAGTTTAGTACTTCTTCTGAAAAATCTCACCCAGGTTAATGGGGTAAACTTTACTTTAAAATCAGTTTTTCGTACTAGACAATGTGTTGTGACAAATATAGTTTTCTTAATGGAAATCTTTATGTTTCGTCCCTCGATTTTCTGTTATTCACTTGGAGCTCTTTTTGCTTGCTTGTCTGTCTCTCAGATTAAAACCACGATTGACTTTTAGCTACAGCCACTCTTTTGTGATTGCTTCACCTGTAATAAGAGGCATAAGTAAAGAGAAATGGCTTTTACCTGAATCCAACTCATCTCTCTCATTTTGTGTTAAAAAGCTGTCTTTTCTATTCTTTAATCTTTGATGCATTAAGGAGCCATGTTTATCAAAAAGCCCAGACTGACAAACGCAGCCGCTGTCCATATTTAGTAACAGACTTTCGTGTTTCAGTAAAATTTCTGGGAGCTTATTAAACCCAAAGCGTACTCCTCTTATCAGCCTTAAAAAGCAAGGATTCAGCATTACACTTATGTCATGTGTTACATTTTAGGATCTTTTTGCCCCCAAAAGAGATCTGGGTCTCTGCTGTTTTTGTTCCCACAACTCACCAACACACACTGGATTAAAGTGAGAATATTACATATTAGTTTCTCATTCAAATAACATCATGAAACTTTAACTAAACTATTTTTTTTATTATTTTGATTTCATCAGTCTCTCATATTAGCAAGCCTCCCTGAGTTTTTGCAGTGAATTTTGCAGGATTTCCTTTTGGGATTTCAGGATTTCAGTCATCATTTTGGGCATAAATATCTTTCAAAGTAAAATCCATTGCAGTGCTAACACAGACAGATTGACTTCAGTTCACACTGTCATTCATATCTATGGCCGAGTCACCACCTAACCTAACAGGCATTTCTTTGGACAGTTGGAGGAAACTCATCTCACCTCTAGTACATTTTTGATACCACAACATCAAAAGTAGGAGGGAGACCCAAAAAAGACAATATTCTGCTGACAGTTTTTAAATGTTTCTTTCCCAAATCAGCTTTTCTGTATTGGAGTTCACTAATAAAAATAATCTAGCTTCAAGTAGAACAGATTGAAACTGCTCCCACCAGAAAAAGTGGTTTTTTTGTTGTTGTTGTTGTTGTTGATTTAAACCCACCTCCTTCCTTCCAAAAAGCAATTTTTTGTCCACTTCATGTTATTTTGCTAAGTTTATATAAAAAGTGTAAAAAGTATAGATTGTAGGATTTCTGTCACCTGACTGCTCTTGAGTTCTTTTGTGGCAGCGATACCAGAGGCACAAACTAAAGGCAACCATGGAAAAATGACGTTACCTTTGCTGTCCTGGTGGGGGAATTTCCCTGAGCGCTTGTGATAAAAAAGCTTGTTTACTGACATGCCTGGTGGACAAATCACAAGCTTTGCTTGTTGTGAGCTTCTTGTGCTCTCACAGCTTTACACTTGAGCCGCAGCTGACATCTGAGTGGCAGCGTTAATATTGACTTTGTCAGAAAAGCTGTGGAATTTATTTAAAGTCAAATGTTCGACTTATTCAAAGCTGCGTGACAGATGCCACTCAGCCACTCTATTCCAATGATTTTTTTTTAATACCGAAGTTCTGAGTTAGGTAAAAAGTATATATGTAGCAGTCATGGAGGTCGGTGGCTGCAGTCATTGAATATATGAATATCTGGAAACCTATTACAAAGACAAACAGCTAGAGAGATAAAATGTGTACATGAAATAGAAAGCTTGATGGTATTACCCGCTGATAACAACGACAAAGAGTGAATGCAAATAGGCAAATAAACAGAGAGGGAAATAGTTTGAGGTAAAGTCCTCTCGAGGGATACAAAGACTGCGACTGCATGTCTGGAATAAATCTCTTTGATTGAACTAAAGAAAAACATGAAAAAACAAAGTTTCCCGCACATCTCACTGCTGATGCCACTTGTTTGTCTCTGTACATCTCTGAGACACCAACAACTCTGAGAGCTGGCGCCTGAGTCCTCTCTAAGCATATTGTAAATATTATTTACAATAGTCACATATTACATACGGTAAATATTATAGATGTTGCGCATGTCAGCATCTGGATGTGCTGCGTCATGCTGGGCATCATGATTAGCTAGCGTGACTTTAACCAAAAAAGACAACCAGGACTGAGCCGCATCATTTTCCATCTAAATATCAATCTGACGTCAAAAGCAACACCAAATGCCAAAATGCATCAATTACTGCTGAGAAGCAGTCCGAAATATCCCAGCACTTAAATTTGTAACAATCTACTGGCTCGTCAAAAATTCGATTAGAGAAAATTGCGAGCTACTAGACTGTGGATATTAGAGATCAAATGAGTAGGAGATTTCTTTGTGTCCCAGTGCTTATTGAGTTTGCAGTTTGGCAGAGACAAATGCCCAATAAAGAAAAATCAATATCAAAGAGACGAAAATAATCTAATAAATCTTTGCCCTCACTTGAGTCATAATTGATTCGAGGGCATCTGTAGCCTTTGTGTGAGCTTTATTAAATATGCTCATGTAAATGTACTCATGTTTTTTTTATGGAAATGACAGAGGACAAAAAGGAAATTAAACAAATTAGCATCAGAAATGATGATAAATCCGATATTATCCTTCATACTTGAGGGACGAGTGAGATAAGTTTTACTTTGCTGTAAGTTCATTCATAAATGGCATTTGAAGATGCTCCTCATAGAGACCTGACCATGGTGGTGACTATGCTCCAGCTCTCAGAGGGCTCTCCGTTTCTCTGCAAATGGCTCAACCCTGTGACCAGACAGCAGATCTCCACTTATGCAGCCTGACAGCATCCTGACAAAACCTTCGTCCTGCATGAGAATTCACAGATTAAGCTGTTAGTCAGTGTAATGGGACTCTTAGAGTCCACCGGTATCGCCTCTTATTATTATTGTGAATTGTGTCCATGCAATGAAAAAACAAACAGCGATCATGGATGACTTTACTGGTGTGTTTCTGCTGAAACTGTTAACATGCTAAATAAAGTGAAGAGTCCTTTGAAATCAGTTTTCTAGCTTTTGTTTCTGTACTTGAAGGTGGTTGCATTAAAATTTTGCTTTTTCTTCCCCTCTTTTCTTTTAGAGTGGGATTTGCTTGGATTATTGTCAATTTTTTACCATATTTAGCACTTTTTGTTAAACCATATTCGAAAACATCTCTTATCAAGTGGTGGGTGCTGACAGACAACCTATTTTCCAACTCTTTTGGGACATTGGTATATAGATTTCTTTCTGTAAGCGATCCATACAAACACAAGATTTGTTCAAGGGCTCTATGCTTCAAAGTTTTATTTGTGAAATGGTCTTGAGTATAGGTCGGGTCACACTGCTTCTTGGCGATTTTCTGCTTTGCCGTTCTGCAATACCCTGGAGTAAATCTAGTGGAAAGACTGAATCCCTTCCACCCAGACTATAAATGAACATGAGTCCATGTGCCTATACGATTACTTCAAGTCAGCTTTAGTCAATGTATTCATTCAGGATTCTCTGGAGGATTTAGCTCGTGCCGTTCGCTTCAAAAATTGTCTGAAAAGTTCTGTGGTGACAGATGAGGAATGTGGAAGATGTTGATTTAATGAGCCTGATGTTGTGTATGTGTGTTTACTTACGCATCCATGAAGGTGTGTTTGGCAAATTGGGAAATTGATTTATGGTAAAATAAGACTCGAGCATCCGAGCATGATGCGTAAATGCAGTCACAGAAGAGGTATTTCAGTCACATGACCGCTCTGCGCTGAGCAGTATTTATGCTGTAGAAACAACCTCCTGCTGCACATTCTTTCATTAGCAGCTCACTACCTGATATCATTTGGTTATAAGCGGCTTTGTTTATATGCACAGAGCAGCTTGTCTGTCGGTCACATTAAAATTAAGGTCTTTTAGTGGTTAAGCTGTTTACATGAACCTTTGATGCCCCATGAATGAATAAACCATGAACAAATTTCACAAATAAACCAAATGACAGACTGTTTCTGCTGCAGAGTGAGAGAAATAGTAACTAAACATCCCTAAAATAAAGTGGCTCAACATTTTTTGTGACCATCTAAAGAAGTCTCTATAGGAAATCCACAAAAAAGAAGAAAAAACAAACTAAATCAGGAATATTAGAAGTGAAAGTTCAGTTCCATACAAATCAATAGAAATCAGGTTATGGGAAGCAGATAATATCGGTCACAGATTTACATAATTCTCTTTTATTGCATACCTCATTACAAAGTCAGGAGGTTTAAAAAACAAAAGAAAAGCTATAATGAAAAAAATAAATAAATAGAAAAGAAAAGAAAACTCAAAATATCACCCTGTGACAGACTGCGACCTGGCCAGGGTGTACCCCGCTTTTCGCTCTATGGCAGCTGGGATTTCTCAAGAAATTATGTTTTTTCTAGGAGTGATTTATAACAGTTTTGAAAGATGCTCTCTGTTAATATATTATGGAATTATGTTGTAATTAAATTAATCTGGTGAGGCGCAAAATGTTGAGACATGCAGTATGAATCACTCAAAAGGTTCCAGCAGAATCATTCATTTACTTGTTTTTTGCCTACATATATCATCTTACAATAGAGCCAACCTGATATATCAGCATGGTCAATATCAGCCAATATATCAGTACCAGCATTTACAACAGAATTAAAAACATCAAGAAGAAATAGAAACACCCTTCAACCATATTATGAGTCCTGAGTGCTGTTTCATAGTTTACCCACCAGAGGGCACTCTGCAACCTTACTGTCACCAACGCAAACAACCAGCTGATTTTAGCTGACAGATGGTATACAAGTAATATATACAACTTGTGACAATTTTTTGCAAAAAGATTATTATTATTATTATTAAAATGTAATCTCATATTATTATACCTCATAATTAACAAATCAGGAAAATCTGAAAGAAAACATAACCCTCTATCTATACATAATATCTATAGCAGACCTATCATGATTAACATTTTTAATTATTTTTATTCATATTATCATCAGATGTGAAACAATAGGCTGTTAGAGTAAATTTTAAGCAGTATGTTGTGGGCATGGTAGTATTATCTGGTGCATGCATTCTTGCCTGGATCATTATGTGGGGTTAGATGAATGGCAAGATATGGATCAGTCAATATCTGTAACAGCAGAGTGCCTTTCTGCAGGCTCAGGTAAAGTACAAGTCAATAGCGGCTCACATTAGCAGGAAAGACTTTTTGTGGCACTTTGCAGAGTTTGATTTTTTTGCCGTTGTTTGCTGTTTGCAGTGACCTGTTAGGTCACTGACAATGTCACACCGTGTCCAATTTGAACCTATTGGTGGGCAGGCAGAGGAAATGTAACGCTTGGGTGGCTGTGACCTCTTTGGTTCTTCTCCGTCTCCAGGTAACCTTTCGAAAACCTGCACAGAAGATGGCTGGACCGAGATGCATCCTATTGACATTGCTGTGAGCTGTGGATACAATCTCAACAGCACTAGCGATGATGTGAGTAGACTGACACAGTCTCATAGTGAATGACCAGAGCAGCACAGCGGGAAATGGTGTCCAGAGCCAGCGGTCAGGAAGAATTGAATGAGAAGCTCTTTTCTTTGCTCTGTGGGTGGGTGTTAGTGGCTGTATTGGGGATATTACTGTATTGATTGGTTTGCAACTGTGTACCTCATATACGCTTTTGTTCACTCCTATGTATTGAGTTGCCTCAAGTGACTGAGTCTATAGAATATATAGAATGAAGCTGTCAATGAATACTGTTTATATTTTTATGTACAGGCTTTTTTATTATTGTTGGACTAAATGTCAATATAATATAGAAATGTACAGAAATGTCAGGAAACAGCAAGATGAGGAAATTAATGAACAGCTGTTCGTTAAACTGCATTTTAAGAAATTTTCTTATAAAGCAAAAGTTAGCAGGAACGCAGCAACATGCCCAACTAACTTAACAGCTTAATGCAGTATGTTCCTTAGTATACAGGTAACTTGCCAATATACTGAGGAAGGTGCATTTAATTCACTGACTCATAACTGTGAAGTGCTGAGTTAGAACCCGGGATACTTTGACTAGTTCAATATAAAGTGTGGAAGTAGATAACCTGCTAGCCTTTACAAAGCTAAAGATAGCATTACTTTGCATTACAGCATTGCTAAAGCGTACTTATTTATACATACTGTATTTACATGGTCGCTTACTTAAAATTGTAATCTGATGCATGCAGATTACACAGGTGTGCAAAAAACGTTTTCCAGCTGCATGGGATATTTTGGGTAAATTTGATGTTTTTTAGTGCTGAATCTAAAAATGATCTCCATTTCCCTCCATCACATACAGTTTTTTTTTTTTTTTACAAAACAGGAGGAGTTTACATTAAACAAAAGCACAACAGCAATGAAAAAAATAAATATTTTATTACAATTAACTATGCATAATTTTTCGGAGATTCCTTACCTTTGCTATGAACAAAATAAACCTGTTGGGACATGATCATCTGAGCTCCTCACACTGCCAAACCCACCGTACACTCCCCCTCCTACTGACCCCCTCAATCCCTTGCATTTTCTATTTGTATTTCTCTTGAGTCTCGCTCTTAGAAATATTCAATTAATGTGAGAAATCATTAGTGGATACGATTTTTGACTCAAGTATAGGATACCAGATTTCAGTTTAAAAGGGGAAATGAAACTAAAAACATGAGTTTTGCAAGAAAACCTGACGTGATGGAATTTTTAAAATGTTTTTCCCAGTTTCAGTAAAAATCCTATGCAGTTTTTTGGTTGCAGACCTGTGTTATTTAAGAGGAATACATGTTTGTGTACAGATTCAACAAAGAGTAACAATGTGTTCTGATAAATGTATATTTTAACTGTAAAGATAACCAGAGTAGCTGTACCCTGTGTTAGTCATACATTGGGAGAAAGATTGGATTAGAAAGAAAATCTATGGTTATAAGGTAATTTGGTTTGATGCTGTAACAAAAACATTCGTATTGTAATTTAAAAAAGCAACACAGCTGCCTGAAAAGTTACAGCAGTATTTATTATATTAAAGATAAACACATGGTGTACTGACCAGATGTGTGCCAGCTATCTCTATATTATTTTCTGTGGGCTACTTTTATCTTTCTTTGTGCGCCTCATGTTTATTCCTTTAGGGGAAAGAATTCATGACTAAATTGCAAAAAAACCCAACTTCCCGACAGCATTAAACATTCAAATACCAATATGTCAACATTCTCCATTGTTTTCCGACGCAGGCGCATGTCTTTGAAACACACTTGACATAATTGACACAGACAGGTCAGTAATAACTCCCGCCTCCGTTATCAGGCATTATGAGTCATTAGAAGTTATTCAGAATCCTTCCAGGAGTAGGACCAGAATAAATAAATTAAATGCTGCTCTTATTTAGTTCAGTTTTACTGCAGTCAGAGCTAATCTTGTCTGTGTTGACGAAGGTGGAGCAGAGTGAAGAGTGGATGTGCACTGCAGGGTGGTAAAAGCTTTCTTGGTGGGCACTTTGCTCTCTGAGTCAAAGAGGCGGCCTCATTAGTATGCCACATAGGAAGTCAGGAGGGACCTGGCCCGGTGAAGTACTCTAAAAGGAATTTGATGTCCGTCTTACTGCAAACATGATATGTGTGAGTGTGCCAGAGGATGCTGGAGATCTTCATTTAATTTCCATCAAGCGCACAACATACAGTGGCATGGCAGTAACATAGCGAAGCTTCTGTGAAAGGATCCAGAAATTCAGGATGCTGTTACAGTAAATCGCATGACTGGACTGATCCAGTATTTGGTAAGAGAGGGACACAAAACCGTGGTTCAAGAGCTCTTCAGTTACAACACTTAAAAATGACAGGAGTGGAGCCTAAATGCTTAACAGCAATAATAAAAGACCTCTCTAAGCCAAAAATTGAAACAAATCAATGTTTTGAATGGTTAAATCAACTAACACGAGTGATGTCACTGTTTCAGTGTTTAAACACAAAAGAGCTGTTTCCTTTTCTTTGATTTGTTCCCATGTTTTTATGTTTCTTTGTGCAGGGAAAGTTTTTTTGGCAAGTGAAGATCGGCTACACCATCGGCCACAGCGTATCGCTCGTCTCGCTCACTACCGCTATTGTGATCCTCTGCATCTTCAGGTATGTAGATGCACAATAGCTCAGCTGTTTTATATTAAGTACTTATGTGCTATTTAATTGCACTCACTGTGAATTTCATTCCTTCTGGATTAACTTCTTTTTATGTGGTCAGTTGTTTAGAAAAACGATGAATGGAACAAAATGCGAGACTTTCTGAAGAACATCAGTACGAGCTATTATCTACAAAGCACGTTGACAGTGGCATTATCCCTGCCGGGTGATGTGACATGAACATTGTGACAAATTGCACATTTCTGTGTCACGCGTCAAACACTTTTCACTGGAATTTGATCGTCACTGATCACTGCAGCTTCACACCCGAGTATAATAGCAGGCTTAAACCAAGATGAAAGATACAAATAGTTTCCAAATGAAATAAACTGTCACTCAAACTCTGATATCTTTTGATGGCGCATGTCTGCAGCACTTTGAAGGTTAGACGTTTGAAGTATTGCGGGATAAAAAAAGGACCGACATTTTTGCTTGATAAGCCAGGGAACGATTGTAACCTCCTCAAGTGCAATTACAGTTCTGAGGAAGAATAAGAAGCCAGCTTTAAATTGCAACATCTTCACCCTAAAAGATAATGAATGGACATTTCAAGAGTGACTCACATAATACCGCACATTACTTTTTTTGGAAAAACTCGCTGCTGTATGCAATTTGTCTGCCTGAGTAGGACGAGAAGTGAACTTTTCTCGCTCATGAATGCTGCAAAGAAATAACTTTTGTGTACAAGGACTGTATGTGTAAATGGGTGGGCCACATTTGAGCACCTTACTCCTCTTCCTGTGTACTACACCCCCTCCAAACACTGTAAACACTCTATACTCTATTTACTGTGCAGCTGCAAAAATCCCCACCCAAGTGCATGAGCTGTGAAATGATGTGTGCTGATTTTATCTCCTTCAGTTTCAGTGATGATGCAACAGGTGTTTTCATTTCTTACATGCAAGCTGCTTTCTCTCAGTGTACAGCCACCCATTTCTCTTCATGGCCGCAGTGGTGGAGTAACATTTATTCTGTTATATGGATCTGAATTTTATTTTTGGTCACATTTTTCTTTTTGAGTCTTTTGCCGGTCATGTCACTGGAAAGTGCCTTATTGAATTAGTTGCACTTTTCATGCTTTCTGCAAAGACAAGCAATAGGTGTCAAAGTGTGTCCACCTGAGAGTTTTGCTCACCGTCATGCACCCAAAGTCACAAGGCCGGCCAAGGTCAGGGAGATAAAAGGTGTGAAGGTGTGAAATCAAAACAACCCATAGATTTGAGCCAGAAAGAGAGTTATGACAGGGCGCCTAGAGGTGAAGGGTGGCCGTGGGGTATTATGAGCAGTGTTAGTGCTATATGGTTCACTACACGTATTTCTAAAAGGCAAAATATGCAGGAACCCTAAAACATTAAAAGTAGATTGGATGAACAGTTGTTGAGCTCATACAGACATTAAAAGTCAGGTTTACAGTTTCTAGAGTCAGATGTGAGACCATCTGTCTGACAGCTAAAGGCTGGCCGAAACTGAATAAAGAAGAAGTAGAAGAAAAATAGGGATTTAAATGAAATAGCAGTTGCTGTTTGATGTGAGCATAAAATCTGGATAACATTGGTATCATGGCAATTTACTCTCCTGGGAATGAGGTAAGGTTAAATGAAACTGTCATGATGTCCAAGGGAACATTAACTGACTGGGCATGTGCTGTACTCCAGACGAATATTTACCTGCCCAGACAACAACCATTTCTGACATAAAACTGTGATTGAAGCTATTAGGAACCTGTTTTCCCCAATTACCTCTAAAGTATGATAATGTAGTCAGCAGAAGAAGTGTTAAAAGAACTGATGTTTTAGGACTACTTGTTTCTACTACTGTAACTTCTTGGAAATCCACCTCTCCTGTCTATTTTCGAAGGTGTGTGAAGAACCATAAAAACCATTTATTGTGCTCTAAAACTGATCCACCCACACAGTGAAAGGGAACTAAGAAACTTAATTATGATTTAACTGTCTGTGAATTGCTGTCATTTTAAGCTATTAACTCTGAGGACATTGGGTAATTAGCATGCAGGGCCTCTTTATTGAATTCTCCGCGTGTCTTGTCGCTTTGTCTTGATCTGTTTTCTTGTATCTCTCATTCTGTGTGTCCAAGGAAACTCCACTGCACAAGGAACTACATCCACATGCATCTATTTGTTTCATTTATCCTGAAGGCCATCGCTGTCTTCATCAAAGATGTGGTTCTCTACGAGGTCGGGGAGGTGGACAACTGCTCCTCGGGCTCTGTGAGTTAATGCTGAACCAAAAACTTTTGCCACTGATTTTCAGTCCAGTTCTTGTGTAATTTGTCATACCCCATCCTCTTTATCTGCTTTACATAGTTTCTTTTAAACCTGCCACTTCTTCTTTTGTCCTCCACTGTCCAGTTTCCTAAAACCTTTAAAGACACACTACAAACCATGCAAAGATATGCCAAGTTTTCACATAATAGCTCTTCTTTGCCATTTTTTATTGTTTCGACTAAAGAAATGGGAACAAATGATGTATTTTTGCAACAGGCTGCTAGTAACAAAGTGCCTAAAGATATGTTTGTTCTTCAATTCAGTGCCTTTTTTATGCATGAATAATTCATAGGTCAGTGTTAAGTAGCTAAACATTCCTCTGAAAATGGTCAGTTACAAAAACTGGCCTTAAAAAAAATACAACGTCTAAAGAACAACTTTGGAAGAACTTCAAAAACACTGATAAACTATTTCTCAAGGCCACCTAAGAATAACAAGAAAGTCTGACTTCTTGGAAGCAAAATATAAAGAAAGGATGGCTGACTGAAGACTTTAGTACAGTATTGTAGCATCACTGATCATTATTGATAATTATTGACATTTTAAGTTCTGATATCATAGCTGATGAATAACTTAAAAATTTTGAAAACTGCTTGTGTCAATTTTCAGTTTCAATCTCACAACAAAAGCCACACATTAGCTAAGTATGTTAATATTAAAATAGTAAGCCCACAGTCTTTGATTGTCGTCCTTTGGCTTTCAACCATCACCCCTTCACAGTGAGCCACAGTCCAGAGCCCCGTCAGGTGTGTGGCCAATAAACATGAGGTTCATGTTACAGAATTTAGCCACACA
Organism: Pelmatolapia mariae; assembly: GCF_036321145.2. NCBI lineage: Eukaryota > Metazoa > Chordata > Actinopteri > Cichliformes > Cichlidae > Pelmatolapia > Pelmatolapia mariae. The sequence goes on along the minus strand of NC_086235.1, from coordinate 19,222,236 downwards.
ATGAGCAGAGGCTCACTCTATTTGTTAGTGAGCTTTGTGGTCGGCTGCACTACGTTAATGGACTCGCTGGGTTGACAGGACCCAGCTGCTGTCATGGCACATTTGAAAGAGACATTATAGAGACGGGTCTGGTGCTGCGCTGCTCATCGTGACCCCAACATTAGTTCCATTACAGCTGTTAGCATTGCTCCTGCTGTGTTTGTCTGTATGTGTGTAGGTGTTCTGCGTGCTCCATTCATTATCTCTTCTTATACGGCTGGATGTTTGCCATAGTTAAACACCAGATTAATTCAAAGGATATTTAAAAAATGAATTTTTTGAGGTACAAGCATGGATCCGTGTCTGCGCTTCCTGTTATTCACTGTTTTTCCAGTGGCATAATATCTCACAATTTATCCTCCTTTAGCGACTAACGGCAGGCTTTTTAAAACTCAGCTCCAGCAATCAATTTGTACTGATTTGCACATATTAAACTAAGCAGCAAGGTTTAGGCAGCCCATCTGGGTCCATTTTCTTCCCCCTCAACATGCCAAGTGGGAATCAATTTATATGGGTTACAAAATTCCTGTCAGCCCAGTAACAGCTGCTTCAATGAGCTGTCCCAAACTTTAACTCCATGCACAAGGACTAAAACAGAACAGACATTTCTGGATTATGTGAATATTTTCAGTACAGCGCATGTTTTTGGAGAAGCTAGAAGCAAGACATTTCATACATAAAGACTTCTGTCTACTCAGACAGGTTGCTCGTTTTGTCTGTATTCTGCCTGTGAAGAACATAGACTGCATACAAAAGATTGCCAAGGCCACTGAAAACAGAAAAAAAGAAATCACTCACCAATACTGAAGCCTTTTTAGACCGGCTGCAACATATTTTTGGTATTAAAAGTGCTGCAAACAAAGTCAAGAGACCCAGTTCTTGGATTTAAATTAACTGAGTCGATGACTAGCAGAGAGCCACCAGCACAATGTCAACCTCGAAAGCTAGTTTCTTTAAGTCTCCTAGTCATAAAGAAATCCTCACGTTCAAGCCAGATTCAGATATTATCAGATAGCCATAGATTATCATGTTTATTTTGCTTTCAAAACCTATTTCCCATTGAAAATATTTTTCTTTAAATTCTGTGCAATATAGATTTCAGCTGGGCTGTTTAATCTATAATAATATATCATGTGTATACAATCTAAATATAGAAACTGCAGCTATAAAAAAAATGCGATGGGTAAAAATTGCAATATCTCCATCTAAAATGTACTACAGTAGAAAGTGGCTATAACAAAAAGCCGAGGGTTTGAGTAAATGCATAATTTGGTCATGATTGCATTTTGCATTTTAGATTTTTTGCATAAGAGGTAGGTTCTGTCCAACTACACATCATGATTTGTTTGTTCTTCTTTCAACTCTATTGTCGTGACAAAGACCTGACAGCTTTTTCTGATTTTCTTTTCTTTATTGTGACTTTATTATCTTCTTTACTGTCCACTTTTCTCTACCCATAATGCCCTTCTGCCTACCCCTTCCTATTCTGTTGCTGTACTCCAGCTGCTAAAGTGCTCAATGTATTCACTCTTACAGGGTCATTTTTAAAGGAGCACAGTTTATTGATTTTTCTTATCCGTGTGATGTCGTCTGCGTAGGATCTCGCTCTAAAGCTGCTTGTAGACGCTTGTAGATCTGACCAGCAGAGTGAATTTAGAAACACTGCAGGCAAAATCAGCCTTTTTATACATGTCATTGTGTAACAATCTCAATAGCAGCCTGCCTCCCCAGCATTCAGCATCAGCAAGCTCAATTTTGAATGAACTCATCCACCCTCACGCAAACGTTGTTCAGCTAACCAGAAGAGAGCTTATTGTGTTTTCCTGTGTTATGGAAATCTTGTGAATGCAGACTCAGATGTCTTACGCAAAAACTTTTTATTCAGCTATCATAATATCAAGCAGAATAAGCACACCCAAACAGGCTGTGAAGGTGTATTGTTGCCCAGCGAAGAAGCTTATTCCTTATCAGGGCATCTACTACTCCTCATAAATCTACTAATTCAGCACACTTGCCACTTCAGTCACACTCAGCTTCGGCTAATCTCAGAAGCTATGGGTCATTTTGTTCTTTGGAAAAACATTCTTTAAATCCAATCTTTCGTAAATGCTTCATGAGTGCTTCAGTGTTAATCCTGCTCACTTCCTGCATTATATTTCGGAACATTTCTGCACTTTGGCAGCTTTTCTTTCACTGAATGAGGCAGAGAGCTTATAAAGTGCAGGCTGAGTAGGACACAGATTTGCACTACCTTTAAAGCCATTATTTACATAAGTTTCATAAGTAGTAACTCACTTTTTTAGTGCAATATGTCCACAGAATTTATAGATAATAAAAGAAGCATTTGTGTGAATCTCTGCTTCCAAGTTATTAATAAGGGCACAAGAAAAACTAATTGTCATTCTACTACAGTCATAGGATTCATATTAATACAAAAGAACACAGATATATAACTGCTTTCACCAACAGGAAACAAACAACTCCAATTTATTCTTTCATTTTTCTAAATGCAGTTTTTGGCCACAACTGGGAATAAATTTCACTGTATCATTTTCAACATAAGGTTGTCCCTGTTAACTAGATCATTGTATGATTCATGCTTTTGTGTCCATTGCCAGGTTGGCTGCAAAGCAGTGATTGTGTTTTTCCAGTACTGTATAATGGCCAGTTTCTTCTGGCTGCTGGTGGAAGGCCTTTATCTGCATGCATTGCTGGCCGTTTCCTTCTTCTCCGAGAGGAAGTACTTCTGGGCTTATATTCTGATCGGCTGGGGTGAGAATGTCTTGTTTCTTGTTCTATTAATGAGAACTTATAGAGTGTCAGCAGTACATGAACTACAGGTTGAGAACCTTACAGCTGGAATCCACAGTAACTTTTGGTTGTATACTTTTTTTTGCCCCCAGGAGGTCCAGCAATTTTCATCACAGCTTGGAGCATCGCTAAAGCCAACTATAATGATGTGGGGTGAGAGACTAGGGAACTGCTAGACCAGAATTGAAAGAAAATACTGTTTTGTGTTGTTTTGTTTTTTGGGGGGGTTTTTGCTTTGTTTTGCTACATCTTATACATTAAAACTCTTTCACGTCTTACCAGGTGCTGGGATATAATAGAAAACACCGATGTGTTCTGGTGGATCATTAAAACTCCTATTTTGGCATCAATTCTGGTAAGTTAATGAGCTTTGAAAATTTTTTCATGGTTTACATCAGCACTAACCAGCTTAAGCTAGCTCTTTCAAAGTAAATGGCCACCTGTGCAACAAGTCCAGTTGTGAAATCCCCTCATTACTAAATATTCCACAGTCAACTGTTAGTGGTACTATAACAAAGCCATGAAGTGGTAGGCCACGTACAAATCACAGAGCGGTGAACTCTGCACCCTAGTTCACAGAACTCGCCAACTACAGATATCCAAACTTCATGTGACCTTCCGATTATCTCAGGAACGGTGCATAAAGAGATTGATGGAATGGGTTTCCATGACAGAGCTGCTGCCTTGCATCACACAGTGCAAAACAGTGTTGTATGCAGTAGTGTAAAGCACGCTGCCACTAAACTCTAGAGCAGTGGAGATGTATTCTCTGGAGTGACAAATCAGGCTTCTCTGTTTGGGCAATCTGATGGATGAATATGGGTTTGGCAGTTGCCAGGAGAACGGTACTTGTCCTACTGCACTGTGCCAAGTGTAAAGTTTGATGGAAGGGGGATTATGGTGTGGGGTGGTTTTTCAGGAGCTGGATCTGCCCCTTAGTTCCAGTGAAAGGAACTCTTAATGCTTCAGCATACCAAGACATTTTGGACAATTTACAGCTCCCAACTTTGTGGGAACAGTATAGCAGAATGCCACTTCCTGTTCCAACATGACTGTGCACCAGTGCCCAAAGCAACCACCATAAAGACACGGATGAGCGAGTTTGGTCTGTAAGATCTTGTCTGGCCTGCATAGAGTCCTGAAAACAACCTAGCAGAACACTTTTGTGATGAATTAGAGTGGAGACTACAAGCCAGGCCTTCTCGTCCGACATCAGTGTCTGACCTCACAGATGCACTTGTAGAAGAATGGTCAAAAATTCCCATCAACACATAAAGCCTTCCAAGAAGAGTTGAAGCTGTAATAGCTGAAAAGGGTGGGATGACATCATATTAAACCCAATGAATTAAGAATGGGATGTCACTTAAGTTCATGTCCTTGTGAAGGCAGACAAGCGAATATATTTGGCAGTATGGTGTAGAAACAAGTTTTAGTATTATGCGACAAAAGGACTCCAGAAGGCAATAGTGTCCAGTCAAACCAATAATTTAATCCATCATACTCAGTAAAACCACAGATATGGACTTTTACACTGTGATTCTGTACTCATATTCAAGTCTTTGATGAAATTCAGACAGAAATAAGCTGTTAAAAGCAGCTGCTTGCCTCATTTTTAAGTCACAGTTTCAAAGTCAAGATAACAGGCTGCTGGAAAAAAGTTTAATATTTAGCATGCAAATTTGAAAGCAGAAAGGTAATTTAAAAAATGAGTTTTTCTCCAGTGCACGGATCAAAACCCCAAATGATAAAAATGCTAAAGTGTGACAGCTCAGATGCAGATTGAAGAAAAACAGACTCTAATCTCTGCGTGAGTGAGACTATTTCAGAGGTGTGCAACGCGATCAGCGGATCCCGTTGAAATACTTCTTCCTTCCTTCTCTTAAATGTACTAATGTGCACCCTCATTGATGTTTTATTTTGCAGGTCTGTAATTTCCTAACCATTTTTTGTTCAAATAAAAGTTTATAACAGTGCACAAGAGAGGTGAAGAAGAGAGTGCAGGCAGGGTGAAGTGACTAGTGTCAAGGGTGATTTGTGACAGAAGGATAGCAGCAACAGTGAAAGGGAAGCAGAGAGTGGGGAACAAAATGGTAGTGAGACCTGCTATGATGTATGGTTTGGAGATGTGGCAATGACAAAAAGACAGGAGCCTGAGCTGGAGGTGGCAGAATTGAAGATCTTGAGATTTTTATTAGGAGTGACCAGGAGGGACAGGATTGGAAATGAGTACATCAGAGAGACAGCTTAGGTCTGGACATGTGCAGAGGAGGGATAGTAGATATACTGGACAAAGGATGTTGAATATGGAGCTGCCAGGTGGGAGGGAAATAGTAAGACCATAAAGAGTGTTGAGTGAAATAGAGACCGATGATCTGTGGTGATGAGCAGTTGCAGTAAAAATAAATGTTTAGAGACATATGCAATAGAGAAATGTTGCCAAGCTCATGTGTCCATTTGAACACAATAAACATATAAGCTGCATGTTAGTGAACACTGTTAGCTTCACATAGTGTTAGTTAGCATTTACACAACCCAACACATGCTAGTACTCAGGTTTTTCTTTTTGCTAATATAAACTTTGTGCTTGAATTTCATTTAAATGGTTTAACTTTACTACTTGAACACTTGTTTTGGTCTATAGCATGCTAATACTCAAAAGTGGCCCACTTTTTAGAAGCCTGCCTATAGCTTTACTCGAGCATTAAGCTAATTTAAAGATACCAGAAGCATTATCAAAGTTGAAAAGAAGAACAGACTCTGGCTAACAGCATGCAAAAACCAGGCCAAAAATGTACATTTTTCACTTTTAAATTAAGAAAACAGATTTATTTTCTATGATTTTTTAACTTGAAGGTCGTCTATTCTTTAAGTTGTTGTTGTTTAGTAATGATGTTGTCGCCACGGTTATGAGATTTCTAGTAACTGGCATAACATATATGTGTGTTGTCACATTATCTATTTGGTCACTCCGGAAGTGACCTGCAGTGAACTTAGCCTCTTATCAGCTTTCTTAATGGAAGTAATCGCTATAGTAACAAACACTGGAAATATTGTCCGGTTGCTCCTGATTACGTCATTTCTTGGCCATTTTTGTGCAGCTGGGGTCCACAGCCTACGTCTTTTCGTGTACTGCGTCACATTTATAGAAAATCTAGCAGATGCTTTTTGAACCTTTTGCAAAGAACCAGCTGTTTTCTGTGTTTAAATATTTGTGGTTAGCTAAATCATGAGTGAGTGGTACTGATCTTCTCATGGAAGGCGAAAAAAAAAAAAGCTTTTAATATAATTTCCAGCTATTAAAAGCTTGCTCTGGACAAAGTGTCATAGCAGACGCCTACTAGTGTCCAAATGGGTCTGTTTAGTTATTTGCTAGCTGTTGTTCCCAGAGCAGGGTCAGCTTCATTATTTAACATGAGTGTCAGCGGCCTTACTGTTAGTACACTCTGTTTTTCTGTACTTAGCCAGTGACTGATAGCTGGGAGTGCATCATGATGACTGATGTGTTGCCAGTTCACACTCACAACCCAAATCATCAGTTTAGAAATGCTCATTTTCCCACAGGCCAGCGCCACAATCCAATGCTTCTGTTTATGAGTTGAATCTCACAAACATCTCCCCATATACGTTAGAAAAAACACCCAAATCTTGTGACCGTCTTTGCAGTGTGAAATGCCTCAGTGCTTTTCTCACATGACTCTTGTAATGTATTCTCCACAGATGAACTTTATTCTTTTCATCTGCATCATTCGGATACTTCGCCAGAAGATAAACTGCCCCGATATTGGAAGAAACGACTCCAACCAGTACTCGTGAGTGTAATTAAATTTCTTTTTCATGCTGGAAGTTTGTTTTATGTATCAGCTAATAAAGGATGAAATGTCACTGATACGAACGAGGGTGTTTGGAAAGAGCTCCGCCACTTCTGTCTCGGTGGACATTCTGTGAACATTAGCTGCTTTTCTAAGGATAAACAAAGATTAGTTTGAATAAACTTGCAAAGCAGCAGAGTAGCACGCACTCCTGAGTATTCTTCCTGTAACTATTGCTGCAAATGTAACTTTTTTTTTACGCTCAGAGCGATGCAGGGATAACTAGTCCTTTTGGATTTCAGAAAAGAAAATCTTAGCATGCACAGCACACTGTGGTTTTTCCGCCATCCAGCAGCTGCTTTACACAGAGATGTAGTGCTGTATGTATTTAAGTGATTTTTCCTATGATGGAGAGCATCTCATAAGCCAGTCATAATGCATGAGCTATTTTCCAACTGACACTTTTAATGGTGTTTTTTTCCCCCCCTCCGTCTCTGGTCTGCTGAGCTGAAATTTAAAATGAAAAGTACTCCTGAGCTGCATTTCATTATTGGGGTATACAGAGACAGATTGGATGCTGGTTTGACTGGAGGGAGGGATTTGAATTTGTTTTTGCCTTGTCATTTCAGGCGATTGGCAAAGTCAACGCTGCTTTTGATTCCTCTGTTTGGGATCAATTATATAGTGTTTGCATTTATCCCCGAGCAAGTGAAGACTGAGCTGCGGCTGGTTTTTGACTTGATTCTGGGATCATTTCAGGTATGAGATCAAATGTTTTTAAGGATCAAGTGATTGTTAAAAAAATACCTGTAGATTCCTTGAATCCAGTGCCTTAAAATAAATGTAGTCTTCTAGAAGTGTGGTCCCTTAAACTTTTAAAAAGTCCAAAAATAGTGATTTGGTATGCTTTCAGCCCTGAACTGGCGAGTGCTACTATTAAAGAAAACTGCATCAGGTCTCCAAGCACTTTGCTGGCTGGCTCAGTGGCACTGTCACTGTTTAAAGCTCTGATGTTATTTCAGTTCATCATTTAATGAGGAATGATGGAGAATGCAGCCAGACAGCGCAGCTGCATTACAACAGCTTGGAAGATATGGAAACCTTTCCAACACAATCCTCTCCTTACTCCTTTTATTCCCCCTTCTTATTACAACTCGACTCCCATTTGTTTTGTCTGTGTAATACATTTATGACTGTCATGACTGCCACATGTTATTTTTTACAGCTTTTCCTCTGTTGCTTTGGCTTAATTATGACAGTTAAAGCTGTAAGAAGGTATTTGGAACACAAACACAACTGTCTACAATTTGAACAGTTATCTGTCTTTATAACCAAGAGAGATTAAGTCTTCTTCATGAGTTAAATAGTTGTGCTCACCAACTACTTTGTTAGGTACTCGTTGCTAATACTGGACTGATCCCCCTTTTGCATTCGGAACTGACTTGATTCTCCGTGGCACTGAGTTCCTCAGAGATTTTGGGCAATATTGACATGACAGCATCAAATAGTTGCTGCAGATTTGTTGGCTGCACATCCATGATGTGAATCGCCAGTTCCACTACATCCCAAATTGAGATGGGGTGACTGTGGGGGCCATTTGGGTACAGTGAATTTGGCTAATAAAATATCCCCAAACACCATTACACCACCATCACCAGTAGTCTGGTCTCTCGATACAAGGTAATCCAGATTCATGCTTTCATTTTGGTAACACCAACCTACCACGTTTTTCCAATCTTCTGTAGTCCAATTTCCCTGAGCCCGTGAGAATTGTTGCCTCCTTTTCTTAGCTGGCACATAATGTGGTCTTGTGCTGTTGAAGCCCAGCTGTTACAAGGTTCAGTGTGTTGTACCTTTAAGCCCCTTGTCCATTAGTACCTACTACTAGTACTCAGATCATCAAACCCTGAAAACTCATCACAGTTTTCAGGGTTTCCCATTAGGTCATAGTACCTGGTACCAGGTACTTTCTTAGTACCTGCTTGCCCGGGTTTCCAAGCGATCTGAGCATGTGCTAAAATGTGACATCATCAGACTGCATGCACATCACAAAGGAGTGTGGAATTTCTCGGCACTTGGATCAGCTAATGTCACATACTGTCCAGTTAGCTTACAGCTGAGGGCCATTAGTACAAGTGTTGTAAAACACATTTACTGAGCTTTAGCGCACCAACGTGTCACCAGTTTGAAAACAAGGAAGAGCCCACTCAGATACACCGAGGAATCAGACTGGACATTGAAGAGAGAAAGGAGTAAGGAGGTGGGAGGGGAAGACGACGTAAAAAAAAGTGTAGTGAATGTTTGTGGATTATACGGGGGTTTCTCGCTTCTTACACTGCAAGGGAGAGCATTAACCGTGAGGTGCATGAGAATCGGGAGAGCGAGGGAAGTCCAGTGAATCATGTCTTTTTAAATACAAGTTAAAATCATGTCTTGTTGAATCTCTCAGATAATAATAATAACAGTTCCACAGAGTAGGTATTCAGATTTGCTAAAAACATGGGGAAACCATCCTTAGTGCTAAGATCTTAAAAAGGATGCCTCTGAAACTGAGAAAAACTGTAAAAATAACAAATAATTGATAAGACGAGATGAACAAAGAAGAAATTTAACCATTACATCCTCTGCTCCTGCTTTCTTATCAGTGTTTTTCTTTCCTTTTAGGGCTTTGTGGTCGCAGTCCTTTACTGCTTCCTGAACGGAGAGGTAGGTGATGTAAACACTGCTGATATAAACACACCACAGTACTTCCACACAGAGATAGCCTGCAGTCGTGCGCTCATTCTCAGAAAATGTAGTTTATCTGTAGTTTTTCCGTCGCTCCCTGTGCGCACCATTTACATTCACACACAGTCCTGACAGGTAGATGGAGCGGCGGGTATGAGTCACTGGCGCTGGTCGTTCCAGCTCCTCTCTTGGACCTCCCCACAGCATATTTTCTGCACTTTGCCTGCAGGGTGGGAGGGCTGTAAAAAGCACACAGTCTTTTTGGCAGGGAGCTATCCAGTGATGTCTGCACAGGCTCTCTGTGGGCAGATTATTTATGTTCTCAGTGCTGGGCCAGATTGAATCACAGTGATGGGCTAGATGGCGAGGCTTGACACTATGGTGCCTGAATTTTAATCTCATGCAACTTTCAGGCGTCCTTTACTAAGTGTGGAAGATTTGTGCACTGCTGGTAAGTTATGTTAGGTTTAGTTGTTGAATTCTTGGTGCTTAAGGAATGGCAGACATGTCGATAGCAAGAAAACAAATATTGACAAGGTAGAAGTGGAAGAAAATGACTGAAGAAAAAGCTATATTGATTTTCTTTTTGCCTAAATAATGCAAAACCGTTTTTAAAGTGTCATACTCTCGTAAAGTTCATGCAAAAGAAAAAACTGCTGGACTCGATTGCGAGGCAGGACTGTGTTTAAAAAAGATGAAGAATGGAGCCGAGTCCAAGATACGTCGGTCCAAATGAGGGGTTGAGGGTTTTCTGGAGAAGCCGGTGGAGAGTGTGCAGCCAGGTTTACTTAACAAGGAGTTGGCCGAACAAAGAGACGCAGGCTGGTAGAGCACAAGGAAGGACCTAGAGAAATAAATGTGAAGCCTCAGTGTTCTTATTGCTGCTGCCGATGAAAGCACATGATGGCGAGTGTGTGTGTGGATGACTGTGTGTGGGAGGGGCGGGTTGATTAGTCGATGAGTGTCAGGTGTGCCAGCCAGAGTCCAGTGGGAGCTGGAGCAGTGCCACATAAACAGGGAAACATATGCACACACATACTCAGAGAGTGAAGGGGGACCTTGGAGATGCACACACTATTTGTGGAAAAAAATGAATATAGTCTAATCCAGTAATGCAAGTGTACAGTGTGCAGAATAACACAAACACCTGGCACAGCCCCTTAACCTGTAATACATGTCACAAAAAAGCAACAAATTTCCAAAACCTGCAACTGACTGTAGATAATGTTCCAACATAAGAAAATATCTGCAAAAAACAACAAAAAAGGCACATTTAAAGAATATTCAATCCTCCAGCAGAAGGTCTGTTTATTGTTTGGTTCACTTTCGTCCCTCTAACATGGTCTAAATGAAAACTAATGTCAGTGTCGGGTACTGCTTTTAATGGTGCACCACCTCAGCGCTGGCGGCGTTTAATTCTTTGGATTTTCTCTGGGTGCTTTTAATTTTTTCCCCTCCGTCCTTGAGCTTCGTCTGCTCCTGAAATCCCGCCAACCAATTCGTTTTTCTGTTTAATTAAAATGCAGGGCACCCGCTTTTAAGAGATCTGCAGTTTTTATAGTCGATTATTCAAAATCTTCTAAACTGTCCAAATTTGTTGTATGAAATAAATTCAACTAAAACACTTGGAGAATGACAGAGGTATGTAGGGAGTAACAGCAGGGCCTGTCCACACGTACACAGGTATTTTGGAAAGCATTTTCTCCTTTTGTTCACATATAAACTCTGTTTTAGGTCGGAGGTTTTGAAAATCTCCTTCCAGGTTTAGGTTTTGTTTTTTAAACTCTGTTTCTGCATTAATCCGTGGACAAGGACAAAATAAGGATATTTTTGTAGTAAAAAGCACTTTAAGTGCTCACTTAGAGTGAAAAGCATGATGTAAATACCAGCTTTTTTTCACTAGGCTTCTAATTGGCCAGGAGAACAGATCTGACCTATACACCAGTTGCTTTGGTGTGCTCTTTACAGTGCTTAATTTCTTTCTTTTTTTGTATTTTCACATGGACAAAGTTGTCTTTTAAAACAGTGATCATCAAAAAAGTAAAAAAAAAAAAGCCATGTAAATAAAGTCAGAATTTTGAGATAATAACTCGAAATGTTAATTTATGTTATATTTTGTTGTCTTTTTTTCAGTGTCAAAAACATTATCAGTGAATTCCCAGTAATGTTTTATGTTGGTCAAGAACATGTAGCTCTACTTACTGAATAAACATGTAATTGTCCCTTTTGCTCTAATCGGTTTCAGGTCCAAGGAGAGATCAAGAGGAAGTGGAGGAGGTGGCACCTGCAGAGATACATGGGCTCAGACACCAAATACCAGCACCCGTCTATTGGCAGCAGCAACAACTTCAGCACCCAGATCACCATGTTGACACGGTGCAGCCCGAAAACTCGCCGGGCTTCATCATCCTGTCACGATGACTTGTCTAGCATCTGAGTCACAGAGACACAGAAACACAAAATGCTGTACAAAATGCTCTCATGCCAAACATTAGGCAGAACATCGCAGCATATATAAGCTTTACCATAAGTACTCTTGGGTCATGTGTGTGGTGCAGAAGATGGAAAGTGATGAAAGGATTGGAAAAAGAGATATAAGGACACGATGTGACCATAATCAGCTTTGAAGCAGTTTGTAACTGTTCCAAAAAATACATTTAAATGAGAAGGTAAGTTGCACATTGCTTAACAAACAAAGCGTTTGCTGAGAAGGTCACCTGTACAGGTGAATTCAAGTCATATCACTACAGCTCTTATTTTTTAAATATCCTGTGTGCTTAGATGAGTGGGCTGGTGTAACTCTGAGCCTTGTGCACTCTTGCAGCTCCAAATACTCAAGTTTGGTGCTAAAGCTTTGGAAGAAAGTGAGGTGATGTATTTTTCTAACAGCAGCATCACAGGCTAACAAAGGTACTGTACCAGAACTGGACTGTGAGGGTGTGTTTGAGTGCTGAATGTAAATAGTGCTGGAAAATTTGCTTTAAAACATACTTTAGAGTATCCAAAATAAGCATAATACTATACTCCCCCCTTTTGCTGTGTAGGAAGACAGAGAAAAAAGACAGGCTTACAGAGCAGGAAACTTTATTTCCATAAATGCCAAACAGATTAGGCTTCAGACCAAGTGATGCTGATTCACAATGATGGGTTTGGAGCACAAATGCCCTTCTCTGCACTATCATGCTCATGAGAGACCGGTTGCCCTTTGCCTTCTTTTATCAACACAGCCTTCCCTCTTGGCGTGTGCGATTCTGAGCCTATGATTAGGTAGATATTTTTCATTATTTAGGGCACTGTGGCAGTTTTGTGTCGATCACTGACGAGTGCCTGGGTTTGGTGTGTTGAACCGACTTCTGCGGTCTAGTCTTTGCTGGCTGTTGGGCAGTACAGCAGCTCTGAAGAGGAGATGTCCATATGCAGCTCATTCCTTGAATGTTTACATTTACTTGGGAGGAGTTATAAAAAATGATGCACAGTCAAGTGTGCAGTGTAAATAAACTTGGAATGCTTGTGCCATACACATCACATTGTGGTTATAATAATAGTAATGAATCAGTAAGTGTCGTTTGTTCAAATTAAAGCATGACAGGATTTAAAACTTTGCCAGGTATATAAAATATTTTTGTACAAGCCGGTTAAAAGGAAATAGTCGAGATATTTATATGTCTAAGGCGTAAGACATACATGAAGTAAGCCCCCTTGGTCATGCTTTGTCAGACGGATAATAAGCCTAATCTTCTGAATCTCCATTATGAATAATATTTTTTGAATTCTTCAGGTTCAGACTTACTTCTCCATCGGAGGAGTCTGAACTTGACAAGTCAGCAGAGAATGTTAGAGCCTGTATGCAAAGCAAAGCAAAGTGACAAGGATGACTGGCCCTGTCACAACGATGCTGTCTTTGTGCTTTTGAGCTCACGTAGGTTTGAAAGTAAGACTTGTTCACTCTAGAGGGAACAACAGGGGAATCCAGCTTTACACGGGAGGAAGGAAATCATCTCAACCCACCAGTGATTTAAAGGTTTAGATCATCATTAAGTTTAAGAATAAAAAAAAATCTAATGTGGTAATATGTGTCAAGGAAATATTGAATATCAATATATCGCCTTCAGATTCCTGAAAGTAATAATTATACATTTAGAGAAAAGGAAAAAGATTGCAACCACTTTCATATTGTGGTCAGAAGTTTACATACACTCATCATGCAGGTGAATGACATGCTAATTTTGGCCTACTAATGACTTCTTTGAACTGTTCTTTTTCCAAGGTGGAATGATTGAACAGCATACATTTATAATTAATTAAAAATAACTGGGTGCACACGTTTCATTTATTTTCAGGTTTTTTGGTAATGAACATTCAAAAGTATCCATGCAGGCTCAAATATATACATAAGCTGAACACTGAACACTGGCAGCAAAACAGCCCCAGAGCATGATGCTACCACCATTGACATCACTTGACAGTTTGCACAGCAGTCTTAGTTTTTCACCTTTACTCCTGCAAACATAATTCCTGCCTTTGTCAACTCAATCTTTGTCTTTGTCTAAAACCTTTCTCCTTCAAACTCGACTGAAATGTGCAGTTGCAAATTTGAGTTTGAAGGTGTTGATTTTGGAGCAGCGACTTCTTTCTTAATCAGCACTTCACTGTGGACAGTGACACTGGTGTTCCACAAGTTTCCAGTCCATGACAGACTTAATCCTTGGTGGTTCCTGCCTTGTTCCTGAACATCTAACCAATTTGCTCTCATCTAAGGGTGACATTTTCGGTCTTCTTCTAGACCTTGGCAAAGTGGTAACAGAATTATTACTTATGTACAATTGTTTGAACGATTTTCCTGGAATCTGCAGTATCTGCAGTAGAAATGGCTCCAAGAGATCCAACTAGAACCTACCACGTGTAGTCAATCATGATCAGTAACAAGAAGAATAAGGGGCCTTGACCTTGTCAAATTAAAAGACATCGTGAAACTTCAGCACTGTATTTATACTGTTGACCCTCCTGGGGTTTGATACAATTGATGGTAAATTCAAAGTTGTGCACCCAATTCATTTTTTAAATGTGTACTTTTAAAAATGGATGCTGTACAATCTTTTCATCCAACATTTCAAAAATTGCAATCACACTCATATCAAAAGAACCAGTAAGTTACTGTACACATGCAAGACAACATGCAGGAGATCTACATTAATTCTTGGTCTACTCACCTTCCAAGGGACAATTTCAAACAACCAGCCCAATTAAACTAGTAACACGAACGTTTGGACTTTTCATTTTATTGGGAAGTAATCATTGCAGGTTGGAATAGGTAGGTCAGTTCTTGACCATTATTCCCTACAAATGCATTCATTAGTATTTCTGGGATGTTGTGGCATGTCCATGTTCTGACTATGCCACAGCAGTTCAGCGGGGTTAAGGTCAGGACTTTAGCAAAACATGAATTTGTTGCTGATTTACTTTTTGTGCTTTGGGTCATGTTCTTGGTGCATTAATCATTCACTTTAAGCTTCATGTCATGCACTCTGCTACCCAGACATAATCCAAATTTAAACTAATAATTTCCTCAATGATTGTTGGGTGTCAGATTTTGTTTCACTCGTCTACAGGAGATTGTCTCTGTTTAGAATAATGTTTTCCTCCATAGTGTCCTTCTATTAACCCCATTCTTGTTCAGTGTTCTTAGTGGACAAGGTCTTAACAAGTTACAGGTGTTTTTGTAAAAAGTTTGTCTTATTGTGCATTTCTGAACACCAAGGTTGTTTGAAATGCTTTAGTAGTGATTTTCTGCTTCAGGCATCTCTATAACGATTCTCGTCTTTGTGGTCTCATGAAGATGTTTGTGATCAAATCATGGATCACACCAGCCAACCTCTTTTGAGAGAAGTCAGGCTATTTTTTACTGCACTTATAGCCTCCTTGATTGAAACACCTGACTCCAGATAGAGTTTTGGTAGAGTTATTATCACAGTGTGTGTTTGTGTTCAATCAAGGACATACAAAGAGTTATATAAAGTACTGCTGATTTTGTATTATTACACCACTCAGAAAATTTAAGGGAACACTTGATCAACACAGTGTAACACAAAGACAGTTAAACCATTATGACACATTCTGTCCATTCAGGTTTCACAGGTAGTCCAACTCCTCCAGGGTGGCACGTCCTAACAAACTGTCAGAGCCGGACTCTGTGAGGGTGGCTAACCTTAGTAATAATAATAATAATACATTTTATTTATAGGCGCCTTTAAATACTCTCAAGGTCACCTTACATTAGTACAAAAAAAAATAAAAACATAAGGTAAATGAAAAATAAAAAACACGTATAAAAATACAAAAGCAAGTATAAAAGCCAAACAAGGACAAAATAGACTAAGATGGAATCATGATGAAGGATATGCAATTTTGAATAGATGGGTTTTAAGACGGGATTTAAAAGTGGAGAGAGAGTTTGTCATCCGGAGATCTGGTGGAAGTGTATTCCAAAGTCTCGCTGCAGAACAACTAAAGGCTCCGAGTCCCATAGTCAACCTTACAACAGCATGTATGGATGTGCCACCCCAGGGTGAGCTGGAATGGGGTGCAGGTAATAACTCTTGTAATGAGCAGGGGTTTTTGGGGGGGTGGGGGTTGTCCCGTTCTTGTCTTTCACCTGTTGCACCTGTTGTAACTGTGCAAATTCACAGTGGTTTATATTTCCTAACTGGATAGATTAATGTCCCTGAAGTTTAACTTACATTATGATGATTAAGGGTTATTTTTTTAGCAGTGTAGTTTAGTTAGATTGTGTTTTTAGTTCTGAGTTACATGATGACCAGACCACATAATGCATGAACCCTGGTAATTTCAAATGGTTTGCAAACATTGCTGACTATAGCTTCATATTTAGTGTGCACACATGAGTCAGTTTAAGTCGCAGCATTAAGGCAAATAGACACATTTGCCAAAAAGCACCAAATCACAACAACAGTCACCTCAAGTTGCTTGATATTACAAGTTATAGACCATGCAGAGAAATCCCCAACAATCAGACGACTGCCTACAAGTGACCATTTGGAGACAGTGGGAAGGAAAAAAAACCCTTTAAACAGGGAGAAACCTCCGACAGAACCACACTTGGGGAGGGCCAGCCAGGACAAAAGGCACATTGCGGAAGAGAATCAGAGATTAAAATGTCATTTTCTGCGTTGCTTATAAGTGTGTACTTAAATACTCCTGCATTTTTAGCGTCTGTCTTTTGCCGTCAGTAACTTTAGTGTAATTTTGTGAATTTTCCAGTATACCTCTT
This sequence comes from Pelmatolapia mariae, assembly GCF_036321145.2. NCBI lineage: Eukaryota > Metazoa > Chordata > Actinopteri > Cichliformes > Cichlidae > Pelmatolapia > Pelmatolapia mariae. The sequence goes on along the minus strand of NC_086235.1, from coordinate 19,205,562 downwards.
AAAATGGTGAATGTAAATAGATGTGTACAAAGTGGGAAAGCAATTATATTAGACAGTCTTTCTCAAATTCAGTCACATATGTCTCTTGGGTCGATTGTTTTGGTTACCAAACATTAAAAAGGGATAACATATATATATATCTATATAGATATAGATATATAGATATAGATATAGATATATAAGAGTGCACTTAGAGTAACTATGTGCATTGTAAATCTGTTTTTTTGTTAACTGGATAATGTGTTGTGCATATCTGGGTTTAAGATCATTTGTTTGGTTTGCTGTTGTGCGGTTTGTGTAAGACTGGTGTAAAGCATTACATTGTAAATCTGCAGTTGTACAATTTGCTCACATCTGTGTACACATAAAGCCATGCTTTCCTTTTAAATACTGCTTAATATGCTAATTAATTTTGCCATTTTAATGTGTAACTTTAAAGGTGTTATATCAGCAAAAAACTTACCAAAAAACCTTTCTCCTCGGTATTGTATGAAATAAATTATTCAGAAACACACGAGAAAGTGGAAGTCTAGTGTCCCTTTGTAAAGTTCCTCTGTGCTTCAGTATTGTTTTAAATTCCTATACCTTTAACGTAAGGCTTATTTTTATAAGGGCTTTTGGCTACTCAACAAAGGCTCGGCCTTAAGTCAGTTATTTCTTTATATAACTCTCAGGAACACTCACTTAAAGCAAGTTGTTCATGCAAATATGGTAATGCCTGCAATAAGAACACAAATCTGCCCTCCTTTACTTGTATATTTCGATATTCACATTTTACACCCATGTCCTCTTTGACCAGCAATTCTGATCATGTTTAGCAAATAAAAATGTGTCTATTTCAGGACAAATTTCAGCTAATATGAGTGCGTAATATCATCACAAGGGAGTACATTCGATTCTTGTGGCAACAGCGTGTTTGTAGCAGACAACTCAATGGGTTGAAAACACTCCCTCTCTGCAGCCCACACAAAAGTATTATCCCAGTAAATGGCTGTACTTTTTCACTTCATTGTGTGCAGTTACAGGTCACAGTGCCCTGAGAAGAACAAAATATCTTAAAATTTACACAATACAGTTTTTTCCTCTCCAGGGGCTTCAGCTATTCAGTTAAACAAAGAAAGAATGATCAGATTTACATAAGTGGGCGACATACATTTATACATATATTTAGAGAGTATCTCCCACCAAGGGCGGGCCAGTGGTTTACAGAACTCACTGAAATCTCACAAATCTTGAATAATCCTGACAAAATATAAACTTCTTGACATAAAATAATAATTTATATCAATAAGATTTGTAAAGACTTGAAGAGTTCAGTTGTTTGACATCTGCGTCATCTTTCCACTGCTTTAAAGATGACAGTAATGGTGCCATGCATTAGGAGCTAAGCAGAACAAACAGGTAATTATTGCTGGTGGGGAAAATGGCTTTAAAATTCATTTTTAGTGTTTCATGTAGGAAATGTATTCATTATGTTTGTAAGACGTTGTCGCTCAATTTGGATACCTGGGTTAGTAGTACATTTCTGTACTTCACAAACATTTACAGCTATTAAAGATGACAAAAACGGGAAAAATACAGGAATTTTGCAGAGGTTTGTCTTCTGGATTTTGATTTTCTTAATCGAATTAAAACAGCTGATTGGCTACTGTGTCTGATTTTGTGTTTGTTACAATGTGTTGCAACATCAATGAAATAAAATGCTGCATTAAAAAATCACTACAACTTGGCCCTCAGAGATATTTTTCTTTAAGTAAAAATATACATATATGAATAAAAGTAAAGATTCCTGCACCTCAAACTGATTTTCAGTATTTGATAGATATGACTGACCCTCAGAGTTTGCTTTTGTGTATAAAACTTCAGCTATTAAAGTTCATCCTTATGTTGTCCCTCATTTTTATTTCTACAACTCACTGACTTGAGTGTGGTGCACCTTGTGTGGAGTTCAGCAACATAAAGAAAAACAAATTCAGCAAAGACAAGGCTCTGTGTGACATAAAAGATTAACAACTACACCCCGTCATGCCCTGTTCCTCTGATCAGCTGCTTTTGGGTCTCATTTTTCATTAGCTCTGTCCATGAAGGCAAATTGAGCTTGCATATAATGTGATTACCAATTCACTGGAAAGGTAGCAAATGTAAATAAATGGATTAACCGGTTTGGAGGATTCTGCATGAAATTCAATGCAGAAAATAAAAAGAAGAACCTTGAGGCTTGTGTGTGATCATCTTTGTACATTTATGCTATGCTGTTGAATATCGTGCAGTCAGATGAAATGTTTGGACTACTTTTGGTCTAGACTTCGAAATTTGTCAATGTAAGGTCACAGCTGTGAGATTTCATGAAGACAGCGTGGGATGCAGACAAGACAGAAGACGGATGAAGTTATTTTCAGATTCCCTGTGACTCTTAAAATGCGAGACAGGTGTCTTGCCTTTGAGCATCATTCAGTATTCATGGCACTGGTTAAATATTCATGTGACAAATAAGGAGAAGCTTGGAAAGGTGAACGACTGAGCAAACAAGTGAGCTCTGTGAGGCTGTTTTGATCACCTCTGCTGATTAAAAGAGACATTGTCTGCCAAATCCAACCTGATCTGTGGCTGAGAGTCAGTAATAAATACTGAAGGTTTGCCTACTTTCCACAGGTAGTGCAACTCAAGGACTGAGTTATTGTACCCCGTGCATGGGATGGCTCCAGTAACTGACTGTAATTCACAAAAATATACCACTAACTGATGATAAATGTTAGACTTTCTATGTCATATGAAGAGCAATAGCACTGATTTGCATATAACAGAGAGTGTTACAATAAACTTTGATTTCTCACCTTGAACTTTATGACCATTTCACACATTAGCATGCCAACCATGACTTCCAACCAATGCATGGTGATTTTAAAGAACACAATGGCCCTGAACTGACCCGGCTCAATGACCCCCAAAGATATTCTGCCATGTAAACTCCCCAGTAGTTTCCCTCAAGCAGCCACCTCCACACACTTGAGGCAGGACTGAGAGGACTGCTGTGTGCACAGACAGCAACAAAGCCACTGTGGTCAAATCCATGAATTTGAATAGATTTGTTTTTATCTACATGGTTGCGTGGAGTGTTGTCTGGGGCTCCGATGCAGAGGAGGGGTGGTGCAGTGGGTTCAGGGGGCAGTGCTGGGGAGGCTGGCTGGGGCTGATCCGGTAATCAGCCTCTCCCTATATCAGGAGGTCACTGGGACCAGATGAGAGAGAAATCACTGTAAATAAAATGTCCCCAACCCTTCAATATTGTATATGTGACAGGTCCTTTGGTCACAAACATGAAACTATATTGTTATTTTTTTGAGGTAAATCGCCTAATAAATAACTGTATAGTATTACTTTTAAACAATTTTTTGACAGACATAAAAAATAGTGTTTTCTTATTTTTATGACAGGTAGTCTAATAAATCTGTTACAGGTAAATTACTTATGTTACATAACTGCCCTTGCATCATAAATAAAGGCAATGCCATTAGGTCACTCTTTTGAAAAATCAATCAGTGCCACCGCCTGACCCCCTCACAACCAGCTGATTCACTATTTATTTAATTAATGTAAAATAACTTTGGCATCTTTAAATAAACCATGAAAACTTACAGTACATATGGGTCAACATTTTGCATTTTTTGAGTATTTTTGAGTCCTTGTCACTTCAGAAGCACAGGAGATATCCACCTGAAATTCGTAAGGAGATGTTCAGTGCTAAAATATCCTCTCTTTTTTCAGCACTGTTGCACTAACATCATAATAATGGGATATATATTAGTTTAAAGCAAACCTCCACCAGTGTGATGTCAAAATGCTGATTTAATGCTAAAAGTGCATTTTGTGTAAACTTATATCACCATGTGGGATGCTAAGTGGTCGGTCAAAACAGGTTGCAGCACATGAAGGGACTCTTTTCATCTACATTTTGAAACCAGGCTCTATAACATAGAGTAACAGAAACAAGCAGATCGATCACTGAGGTCAAAGTTCAGTTTGTAACCTCTGACACCTGTATTGTAAGGTATAGGATGTCATTATTCCTTTCGATCTCTAAGGGTGCCGAGCTGCTCTTTCATCTTATTTAAAAATAAATAAATACTCAGCTATGATTAAATCACACCCCAGTTAATTAGAATGTCATTTTTCTAACACATGTGCTCATATTCAGTATACATACAGTGATTTATCACCACCAGCACATTTGCCTGGTTGGGCATCATTCATGCCTAACCAGGCAGGGTGTAAACTAGCTTGGGAAATTACACCACACATTTATACAATCACGGGAAGCTTGATCTCACGTATGAAATGAATGCACAATTCATCTATGGAAATTATTACTCACATAGCATTTAAAGTCTTGTCTGGGTCAAGTATTTGTATTGTTTGAAAGTTCTTGTGCCTTCATGTGGAATTTCTTTGCAGCTAAATCAATCTAATTAACTCTTAACGCACAACTGTATCAGATTTAGATTTAAAAGCCCTGCAGCAATGCCGTGAATCCACCAAACTTCCAACTTCAAATTTAAAAAAAGAAACTAAAGAAAAAACTAAAATATACCTATTTAAAAAGCAGATTGTGTTTTGAAATAATGACTTTTCATCTGATTGCTTTTCTAATATTCCTTTGCAGCAGCTTTGTAGATAGCTCACACAGGAGCGGTTAGTGTGGGACTGATAGAAGAGCCAATTTCTGTCTATCTCTGTGTTCTTATAAACGGACAGGAGGTGGATGAAAGCAAAAAGAGTAAAGTAATGGGATTATGGGGGGTATTTTTTAAAAGCAATGTTAAGGCTTTACATCAAAACCAGAAAAGGGCAAATGAAACACACAGAGCTCAGCGCGTGCTCTGTACATGCATGAAAAGATGTTTGCTTAAATCAAAGTTTAGAAAAGTGCAGACTTTCAGCTTTAATTCAAACGCTGTAACAAAAGTATTGCAATAACCGTTTAGGCTTTACAGCCGTTTTTATTCACAGCCCCCCATTTTCAGAGGCTCAAAACCGTCAGTATGCTGAGAAAAATGTGAATAAAATGGAACGCAATGAAACCCAAGTTTTATTCACAGCAGAAAATAGAAATCATATCAAATGTTTAAACTAGAAAATGCCGCATTTTAAGAAAAATATTACTTAATTTTGAATTTGATGGCAATAACACATCTCAAGAAAGTTGGGACAAGACTAAGTTTACCACTATAAAATATGCAGGGCCTTCAGCTGGATGGGAGCAATTGTTGCTCCAAAACTTGAGTATACCTTCAGCACTGATGGTGCCTTTCCAGATTTCGAAGCTGCCAGTTTGATGAAACGTACCCACATACTATACATATCAGTCATACAGGCTTTTGAACTGAGTGCTAGTGACAGCTGATGGTCCTCCTCCTTACTACAAAGTGATATCAATGACAGAATTGTTCCTGCTTTTAATGCAGTGCTATCTGAGGGCCTGATAATAATGGGCTTCCAATATTATTTTCAACCTTGCGCACAGAGATTTCTCCAGATTCTCTAAATCTTTTAATGATGTTATGTGCTGTGGATAACGAGAGATTTTAAGTCTTCACAATTTTTTATTATTCTGAAATAGTTCCACAATTTGTCAACACTTTCATTGTTGTTTTTTGTGTGTTGCTTTTGTTCTTTTGGCAGATTGCTGAACCTCTGTTCATCTTTACTTCCGAGAAACCCTCTGGCTGTTTCATTTTAGCACCACTTAGTTTTCCAGCCTTTTGCAGCCCCTGTCCCAACAATTCACAAACTCATCAGGGAACAATTAATTGAACAAGCAAATTATGATTTCAATTCACTAAACTCTATCACCATTCTGATTGCTCCCGAGCAACAGATAACTTGACTTTGTGGTGAAACTGGTTCTCATCCGCTGTTTCTAAAAAGTCAAGAATGAACTTTGAGGCCCAGCTTTACAGAGAACAACTTAAACTTAAGTCCTTAAAAAACGGAATATTTGTCAGCTACATGAGTTAAAATACCAATCCATGGCAGACATGGATCCTTAGTCAACTCTGTCTGATAGGCTTCAAATCCAAGTGGCATAAAAATAAACTTGTATGTCTATATTGTTCTGTGTAGAAATGGCCAAGCTGGATCCCTGAGCAAGGAACATCAAAGACTCAGGGCTTCTGAATTGTTGAACGTATGATAAGCATGAGGAAAATGTGGTTTTGCCTTAAGGTTTGGAGTCCCAGACTTAGATTCACCACATCACAGCTGGAACATGATGAGAATGTAAAACCTTAGCCATTATCTTTTGCAACAGCAGACATCTAAAGAGTGCAGACTGCAAAACTGAAAAGGTGTCTGGATGAAAATAATAAGTGCTTCCTTACAGAGACTCCAAAATCTAAAAACATAGGGTTTGAATTTGACAGTGTATCATGGAGGATTTAGATGATTTTGTGTGTGTTGATATGCCCCTAAGCAGCCAAGAAATCTGTTAATTTAAATGTAAATTAATGTAGTCACAAATACAATAAGTAAAATGTAAGCTTTAAAGGTGAAAGTTCATTGCTGCCCACAGCTAATGAAATAAAGAGAGAAGGAGAAAAATCCATGATATTTTTTTACACTTTTGATATTGAAGGCCTCCACGGGGAGACTGCAACACTCATGGCACCTGGAATGAAAGATGAATGATGCGTCTGAGATTAATGGGAAAGGCCAAAGTGTAGGCTGTCAGCTGAGCAGTGAACCTGAGACAAAGATTAAAAGGATAGAAATGGCTGCCAGAGTGACTCACCTTGATTAAATCTCAGAGTAATTTCATACAGTCCTACTTCAGAAGACCGGACCCTGCAATCGCATTAAACAGGACACTTCTGACCTTCTGAATAACGTTTTTTTGGTGGGTTTCTGCAGTCACAGTCATGTTAACCCTCTCTGACCAAAAACCTAAATTTAACCAAATCATGTCAATAATACACTTTTGAATGTATTTAAATGGATGCCATTATAAAAGTGGAAATCACAATCAGAACCTCTCTAAGTAATGTTTCCAATCCCACTGCTGATGTTAAGGTGGGTTTGGCCAGGTTTTAGGGGAAGTCCGATTTTACTTACTTATGTTTTACTTTTATGTTTATAATTTATCAGTTTCAACCTATGATTCACCTATTTTCAGCAGTTTGATCAATACTTGGTACTCAAACCTTTTTTTATCTATACCAAAGAACACATACATTTTTTCAGCTTAAATAATTTAGTCAATAAATTATTTTAAATAATTATGTCTTTGGACTGTCTCCCACAGTCCAAAGACATGGAGTTAGTGGGGTTAGGTTAAATGATAATTCCAGATTGCCCATAGGTGTGAATGGTGATCTGTCTCTCTGTGTATTCCCAGCGACAAACTGGTAACCTGTCCGCAGTAGCCTGCATTTCCCTCCATGACAGCTGGGATAGATTCCAGCCCCCTATGACCCTGAAATGGATAAGAGGATGGATGAATGTATCTACTACTTTTGGGTTTTCTGTGTGAGCTATTTCATTGCTCTATCATTATTCTTCCTATTTTAAAATATATCCATTACCTTCACAATACTGAGACAGCTTACTTCAACACTGTATCCACATTATCCTGAAAAGTTATGCGTTTTTACTATCTTAAAATAAGATAATAAATATCTTCTATTATTTATTTGAATTTTGGGTTTTCAAACTTGTATCTATTGCCCTTTGCTTATACTTGTTCAGTATATGCGATTATGGTTTGAATCCTGGACAAGCCCCCATTTGTTATGCCTGGCTTATTTAGGATGTAACAAAAAAAAGTAGAGCCACAGAGCAAAAATGTATTGATCATAATTCAAAAATGGTGAACAAAAGAAAACGGATCTAAAGCTACATGTGGCTTAAACTAGGAATAACTACAACACAGTCAAGCCAAAGCAAATAAAAAACAAGTGTTCCAGGAAGAGAGAGACACATTTCTGAAGGAAATCAGCTTGCGTATGCTCTCAATCAGGTGAAGCCATTTCCTTTATTAGATGGGAGAGCTGCTAATTAGAACCTGAAAAGGAGAAAACAAAGGGCAGGCCTACTACTGAAGGCATAGGACAGTCAAAATACGGAAAAGCACGTAGCATTATTACCCCTGTCATTTGCACTGGAGCCTAAATGAAGCCAAGAGATAGCTTCTGATATACCCATCTTTCACACAGTGGGGAAAAAACATTTTTCTTGGTGTATATATATTTCTAATGGAGCTACTGACATGAAATTTTCAGCAGATGCTGGTGAACCTAATTGATGACATAGAAAAAGGCTGTTATTAATTTGCACTGATAGAGGGCAGGATAGCTTTCTAAAAATAGAAAGATTTCAGCTGGTTTCTTGAATTGCCCTTTTGCACATGCTTTTCTTCACATGTTCAATACTAATTAACTGTGTCACTCCTCTTTGTCACACATAACTTAATTTATAGAATTATTTGTTTTGATTTCTTTGCATGTGTGGATTACTCGCATTGTTACCAACATCTGGTGAATATGTCAACTCAATAGCTCCCTTAGAGATACATTTACTAAAAAAAATGTTGATGTGTTTTGTACTTATTTTCCCCACTGTATGTGGGAAACAGGACAAGTGGGAAACCTACCAGACACTAAAAAAGAATAGAAAACATTAGTTTAATATTTACTTACCGTATTTTTCGGATCATAAGGTGCACTGTCGATGAACGGGTCTGTTTTCATACATAAGGCACACTGGATTATAACGTGCATTAAGCAAAACAAAACAGTCAGATAAGTCAAACAACTCAACTCATTCTTCTTGCTTCCTCCACTTCTGTACCATTGATTCATTAATGTTGAATTCTCTCGCAGCTGCTCTATTCCCATGTTGTTGCAGTATATTAATGACTAACCTCGTATTGTGGATGGATTATCTCAGTTGTTCACATGACTGTAGTTTGATCCGTTTACAGCATCCTGCCATGCGATTGCATTTGTCCCTAACCATCGGGAACCCTCACGTTAACTTTTATAGCGGAGAAAAAAGTTAGCGTTCATCCTCCAGCTTTACTATGTTACGCTAACATAGCTGTGTCGCTAGCGATCACGTAGCACATCATTATATACCAGCTAGTCCAACTTCAGTAACCCTATAAAAGTCACTGCTGTGCAGTTTTCTGTCTTCATTTATGTTGGAAGTGATAGCAGAGCTGTACGTTTTATTTTCAGAAATCTCTCAGTCAGAACATGCTATATCATGTTTAGGTGGAAACTAGCGAGCTAACTCTCTGCTAACTTCTAACTCTGTTAAATTTAATAGATTCTGTTTTCATGGATGCCTGGATGTTAAACTTAATTGTTACACCTGGTAAAGCAGCAACGCTGATCATTTTATTAAAGACGAAATAATTTAGACAGTTTGTAACTCTCAGTGATGCTCGTTTGACTTTGGGACCTGAAGCGGACGGAGTTTTGGACCCAGATTACTATGAGTCCGCAAGGCTCCTGACTACGGTAGCCATAATGCTACAACAATCCATCGAGCGGTGTGGCTCCATAGCTCTGTACCAAAGTCGTACTAAAACATTTTTTGACAGATTTTTGAGCGCCGTGTACCACATAAAATCGGTTCGAGGTCAGTAAGCACAACCAGAATTCATACATAAGGCGCACTGTCGATTTTTGAGCCTTATAATCCAAAAAATATGGTACTGAATAAACTGAAAAGAGTCTGTTGTCGATCAAACCACTAACACCCCCAAACTTACCTGTCTTTTTTCCAAAAAACTAACCTAATAATGGAACTAGCACACAGATCAGAAGGAATGTATTTAGTGAATGCTTTTGCGCTTTAGGAACCTGTGCAAAGGCTTCACTTTCAAGCCATGGTTGTTCCAACTTATTTGGAACGCTCCACTTCTGGCTCACATTTTACACGCACTCTCTCAACACGTGTTAAACCAATTAACATTCAGATTTTTAAAATGTAATTCCATTTATATAACTATAAGGATTTTTAAGTACCCTGTGAACAAGTGCTCCTGGGATATGCAAACATACACCGTGCAGCAGCAGTACCTTCTTCAAACCACAGCTTGCCTTTTTTACTCTGTAATATTTAAACATCATCAGGATACAAACTGTCACATGCTTGAGTGGCATGGATGCAGATTTCCTGCCTGTCAGCGACTGTCAGCCAGTGACAGTAAATAGCACAGACAAGAAATAGCTCAGTGTGTGCATCAGTAAAAAAACAAAAAAAAAAAACAAAACAAACCCCACCAGATTTTCTGGTCATTAACAGCTGGGGTTATTACTGCAAAATGAAGATGCAAATGGTAGTAAACACCAGATTTAAGGCGTTTTGTTGTGTGTTTGGTTTATCACCCAAAGCGGATAAGGCAAACAGTGCTGCTGTTCTGTAAACATGTAGGAGGTGAAGCGCAAAAGAAATGTGAGCCATAAACACATCAACAAGACCACCCAGCTGTTACGTCTATTTGTTAGGGGAAAGAGAGCTTCTCGACAGCAGCAGCCCCCGCCAATTAGGATAAAAGGGGTTAATCTCTGCTAATGAGGATCACATCTGACACTGTTTAATTTAGATGCAATGTGGCTGGACTGCACTGCAGGATTATATGTGAGCTCCTTTCTAGGTTGCAACTTCAAATATTTCTTTCTTTATTCGGCGTGAGAACACTGATAAACACTTAAAAGACTGTGCTTTACAGAGATAACACAAATATGTCAGTGCTTTTGAATTAGTGGAAACAGAGACAATCTGTCAGAGTTGTAAAATACTTTTGTGGGTTCAGCTCTCAGATATTAAATAGACACTTGATATAGTTTTAGGCTAAAGATCTTTAAAGACCAATGCACATTTCAATGAAACTACTTTAGCATCATTCCCATCTCTGGAGAGCCTGGCATCAAAGGCTGAATATGTTCTGGACCAAATGTTAAGATTCAGACACCAACAACAAGAGAAGAACAGATACAAGACACTTTATTTTCATTTAATAAAAGACTGAGAGCTTTTCTCATTACTCTCAAGGCTGGTAATGTACCTTCAGCTGCATAAAGATTTATCTTTATGCAGCTTTATGCAGATTTACCATTTACCATGTAAATGGTAAAGGACACAGCAGACACAGCAATTTACTGTAAACAGCTTCTTTTTTAAAATCAATTTATATTTAGTCAAAAAAGCCTGATTTTTTGTAATATTCTAAAATATTCATTAGAAACAAAGAATCTGAGGATTTAATATAAACATCCTATACAGTACGTTTACACCCTAATCTTCTAAGGCTTCTTTTATGGCATAAAAAGCATATTGTTTGTTCGAGTCAGCACCAGCTAATCCTAATCGACACATTCATAAGATTAGGCTGGAGATCCTTCTGCATTCTGAATTGCCTTTATTCCTCACTAACACGTCATTGGAAACATTCATCACATAGGTTTAGTCCATGCTGACATGATAGCATCCCAGTTTCTGCAGATTTGTTGGCTGCGCATCCATCCGTGACACAAAACACCCAAACCCAAAGGTGCTCTTTTGGATTGAGATGTGGTGACTGTAGAGGCCATTTGAGTATAGTGGATTCAGTGTCATGTTCAAGTAACCAGTTAGAGATTATTTGAGTTTTATGACATGTTGTTATCCTGCTGGAAGCAAGCATTACAAGATGGGTACACCGCAGTCATAAAGGGATGGACATGGAAGGATACTTATTTATGCTGTGGTGTTTAAATGATGCTCATATTGTACTGAAGGGCCAAAGTGTGCCAAGAAAAACATCCTACACCAGTACACCACCATCAGTCTGAACAGTTTATACAAGGTAGGATGGATTCGTGCTTTCATGTTGGGGGTACGCCAAATTTTGACTGTACCATCCAAATATCACGGCAGAGATCAAAACTCATCAGAAGTATTTCCAGTCTTCTGTTGTCCAATTTTGGAGACCTCGTGTGAACGGTATCCTCAGTTTCCTGTTCTTCGCTGACAGGAGTGACACCCAATGTCATCTTCTGCTTCTGCTTCAAGGTTTAAAGTAATATGTGCATATCTTGGTTGTAATGATCGGTTATTTGAGCTAGTGTTGCCTTTCTATCAACTTGGTCATTCTCCTCTGACCTCTGGCATCAACAAAGGCATTTCACCCACAAAACTGTCGCTCACTGGATATTTTCAGACCATTTTCTGTAAACCCTAGAGATGGTAATGTGGGAAAATCCCAGCAGATCAGCAGTTTCTGAAATAACCTGACGAGTCTGCCTGACCCCAACAACCATCCCACATTCAAACTCATATAAATCACTTTTCTCTCTATTCTGATACTCAGTTTGAACTTCAGCAGATCGTCTTGACCATGTCTACAATACGAAATGCACTCATTTGCTGCAATGTGATTGGCTGATTAGATATTTGAACGAACAAGAATATAATAAAGTGGTTGGTAAGGATATATGTGGATTTTATTTAGTCCATGTTTAATGTCATAACTTTAAAGATTCTCTATCAAGTGTGTTGTGTAACCTGTTGCAACACTAGTAGTTTTAGGCACATTTCTCCCTTCCCAACAGGCTTTATTCTATCTTAAATGTTAAATACATAAATAAAACTATATTTACTATATTATCTAGTTTCACAGGGCTGTTCCACAATATTCTCCATGTGTTTAAAAGCTTCAAAACATTTTCATTTTTGAGTTTTGTTTGTTTCTGTCAGTGACTGCAAGTCTCTTTGACACTGTAAGAGCTCCATCTGGTGTAATATTTGGAAAGTACACGCAGTGTGGTCAGTGTTTCAGGTGTGCTGTGGCATATTATTTCTAATTTGGTTACTTCTCCAAAATCAAGTTCAGATTTAAAATTCTGCATACAGACATATATAAAAGTTAAATGGGCCCATTAGTCAAAGTAATGAACATTTTTCATGTTGGTACTGTTCAATCACTGCTGCAGGTTTTCCTGTCATGAACTCACAAAGCAAAGATCAGGAAATGGAAAAAAAGACACTATTTATTAATGAAATGTCAGTTTTACCAGATGGAAAAAAATGCCCTGTAATCACCAGCGTTTTTGGCAGTTACAATAAATGACACAGTTCCATCATTTTCCATCATTATAAATAGAGTCACAAAACAATAAACCCACAATTTATACAAATAACTGTTCTTCATTTTAAAAGAGAAACCGTCCAGGGATTAGAGACTGCAGGCTGGTCTCGCGAACATAAAGGGTTTTCTAACCTGCAAACTTGAAAACTGTCACGTTTCAGTTACAGGATGCATTTGTACTGTATGTTTTCTTTTTAAAAAAACCAAACAAACTTTATCCTTCGTTTTCATTTCAAGAGGAAAAAAAAATATGCTCCACATGGTTTGGTTCAACATCTTAAAAACATTTTGTTACAAATCATTTGGTCAGCAGTGTATTTAAATACAGTTTCTGAACTGGAAAATGCTGAATCAGTAAAACCTCCTACATATCAAAAATATTAGCATCACCAAAATCCTACACACAAAATATCCAGTAGCTGCTGACCGGCATAGGATTTTTAAAACCGATACCGAACAATATTTTTTCTTCTGGGTTCACAAAACATAAAGTTCCCAAACATTTGTTATGTGTAGTTTCTTTATGAGTCCTTACTAAAATATCATGACAGCGTACTTTAAAAATAATCTTGCTTTATTGTCACAACAAGTTGCAGATTACTCGTTTATGCTCAGCCCGACTCTACTCAGATCAGCTGATTGTGTTTGTGGCGTTCACACTAATGCTGCCCACAGAGATGTTGCAGAGGGTCCTCTGGCTCACACACTACACCAACATCAACATTCATACCATAGATGGAGGGCGTATTCTCCATCTCTCCTTTACTTTTTAATTTTTATTTATGATGGTTATACATAGATGCCGATACCAACAGCGAACATACCCGCCGCGCCAATATAACAGTTGGACTCAATTAATCAGTAGCATAACAATTAAAAACAAAATTATGTTGTTTGAACAGTTCACTATTCCCTAATCTTAAAATCTACTTGAAACCTCTCAGCCCCAGTGAACTTCAGTGAATCTAAAGGCTTTTCATCAAGCATATGCCAGGAGTTCAGGATAAAACAACCTTTTTAAGAAAAAAGTAAAGTCTAGCATTACTAAAGGGCACACATGTGTAAACTGAAGCTACATTACAATAAAACTAATGATAGCTTTTTTGACCCTCTCTAACAGTGCAATAAAGTTAAAGACCTTCAGATTGCTGTAAGAAATGCAGCCTTAAAAAGTCCTCGAACAAGGGATCAAATATTAAAAAAGAAAGGATGGATTTTACATAATTCCTGATGCTACATGTTTAACTAAAAACTAACGATCTACTTCCTCTGATATTGAGTGCAACTTTTAGCCATTAAAAACGGAGTGTGTAAGAGAAACAAAAACTGACTGCAAAATTATTCTTAGTCTACTTCTTCAGCAGCACAGCGGTGGTATTTCTCTAGATTTCTATGTTTACATCAATGTGAGAAACAAATATTGGATCTACTCCACTCCCGAGGAAATAGAGGCTTTTTAAACAAACCAACAGGTAAACAGAAAACAGGACCATATTCAAAGGACAATTTCCACAACTGTCTCCATAAATAGTGCAGTTTTTCTAACAAATTGCAATATAATCAGTGCTTTTACACGCTCACATACTTTCTCATATGTAGAAACATGAAATAGGAATTACACTGGAGAAGAATGATTACTTATTGTTGGAAAAGCGTACATTCAAAACAAAATATCCTGTTTAATATCCTGTTATAGGTTGTTAAAACAAACCTTTCATGTTCTTGTCTACAAATTTTAATAATACCTTTATAAGAAGAGCTTGCTTCTTCTTTTTGCATCTTTGTGAATGCATACCAAACTCCCAAGGCCCGTACTATGAAGCTGGATTTGGCAGACACTCATCTTGCTTCATCTTGCTCCTATGTCTGCAGTGGGTGTGTTGCTTTCAGTCTCTTTTATGTGTTTAACCTTTTCATGTTTCTCCCATTGTATTATTTATTCTTCCTTTGTAAAATCAGCTGCTATACTGCCAGCAGTTATCCACGTTTTTGATTGGTCAGATACTGCCAACACCACCCCTTTCAATTGAAGGTCCAAAGGAGACCCTGGGTTAACTTCAGGGAGTCAATAATTAGCTTCACGTGACTGCTTATCCTGATTGCCAGCGTTAGCATAAGTGAACAGGTAGCATAAAGACACCCTGGTATGTTGAACTTTCTTCATAGTACAGGCCTCAGGAAGAACAGCTAAGGCTAACCTTAGCAATAGCTTAATAAAACAAGCATATTGATATTATCACAATTTAGAGATCAACAGAAAGGATGCAAGCAAATTTTGGAGATGAGGTGAAACAACTTTCTTCTAAGGAGGGGTCTAAAATTAGTAGTTGTTAAAAAAAAAAACAACCTCAAAATCAAACCACAGCTGAACATATGATTAACACATTCCCTTTCAGAACAGACAGTGAAGTTACTAAATAACGAAGCCCTTAAATGTGAACCTTTGCAACGAGAAGCTGAGCACTGGCTATAAAATATATAACAAAATAAACCAAATCCATCAACCATATTTGCACTGCCACACAGAAAGAAGTAAAGCAACCATAGCTTTATATTTACACATTTGATTTTTTTTTTCCTTTTTAGGTTATGGAGTAATTCAGTTAAGCTACATTAAATAATTTAGTTATCATACGCCTACCAGTGCGGGACGGACTATCTTATTTTCTGGGAAAAGTACAACTGAGATCAATTTTAACTTGATGTCACTGAGTGGTGTCAAATGATTATGAAAAGCTAATCAGTGATCTGTGACAGCAGAAATACTGAGCTGGGTGTGAGAACAAATGCATTCAATTATAAACCCACCAACATAACGAGAAAAAAGCTCTTCCATCTTCTTTAAAAACTTTTCCTAAAAGTTGGGCTTGACTGGGATTCATCAGTGTTGTTCTTCATATGCATTTTTTCCTGGTTTGAGGTTAATCGGAGCATTTTAAGAATCCAAAAATCACTGCATTTTTCGATATTCTTGTTGTACACAAATGTACAGAAAGTTCGAGTACATACTGCACATGAGAAAATATGAGCCTGTTATTGTACTTTTTCAATCTTTTGTTAAAAATCCACAAGACATCTTCGTTATCGTGGATCGAGCCGATTACGTCCTCGCTCTTTCTCACCTGCACTGAAAACTGCAGGGGTGCAACAAATTTCGCTGTCCTGCGCTCCTCAGACGCCACAGTCACTGGTTCTGTCTTGGACTTTGCGAGTCAGGATGAGCACGGTGGACAAGGAGGCAACGGAAACGTGGAAGAGGAGCTGCCACGCATTTCTCAAGCCGAGCAGGTGCAAGTTGCATAGGACGATCACACTTAACAGAGTGAAGCACTTCAGTTTCTTCAGAGATGAGTGGAAAAGGTAGAGGTGGCACTACGGAGCGATTCACACGGAGAAGCGTCAGAGAAAGATGGACGGCAGCATATTTCTGTTTGCAATCAAGAGTCAAGCTACTATGTGAACTACTATTTACCTGAAAAACACAGCAAGCAAATGCCAGGAGAAATGCCACAACATTCCAAATGCTTTCATAATCATCCTGCGAAAAGGAAAAGAATACATAAACTTTTAAAAAAGTTGATTTGTCGGCTTACTGCGTTTATTTCCGATTAATTCACCCAGTTTGTGCACACCTCATGATAACAACTCAGCTTTCACAGTAAAATGCTAATGCACAGTGGTCAGTTCAGCCAGCTTACCTTATCTGTAATTAAAATTAGCTTATTCAAGCCTATTTCCAAATATCCCGACTTAAAAAAAACAAACAAACTGGTTTGCTATGCAAGAGAGAAAGTTACAGCTTATGATTGTTTTTCACATCATTTAGACTCCCCAAGTAAACAGCACCATTAATAATATTTGAAATGACAGTAATCAGATGCCAGCACTAATTGTACCTGGAACGTGTACTCCATGAGGTGAACCCCACGGATAACATTCAAAGACGCACACATGATATTGAGGATGAGAGAGAGGATGCCCGGGGCCGTCACTGGTTCCAGTCTCTGATTTTGACCTGTTAAACACAAGAAAGTAACAATATAAACACTTCAAAACAAGAAAACACAATGAAAAGCAAGAAAATATCCTCATTCCTGCATTACAAAGAATTCATACTGGCTGTCAAAGGCAGGAAGCAGAGTGCTCTGTTGCAAGTGCTTTAAGCCTCACCAGATCCAGGACCCTGCTCCATGTGCCCATTTGCAGTGCCATTGGTTAGCTCCACCTCATCCAGGTTTATTACTTGAGGTGGATGGATCCTCAGCTCCTCCTGGACTTCTGCCAAAGTCACCTCTAGGGCCGGACCACCACTGTGGTTGTACTGCTGCTTCAGCTTCTGAATAATGCTGTCTGTCAGTTGGCAGCAAGATTCAGAGGTAAATTCAAAGATTTAATTTATTTAATTGTCTTTTAACACATCTTAAATTTAAAGCAAAAGAAAGAAAAACCTTTTGCAATCCCAAAAGACACTATCAAATCGATATGAGGCAATTTCGCTCCCCTCACCGAATTCCAAAAATGGATATGGCCTGGCTGCCAAGGCAACAACAGTGCTTTTGAAGCATGCTGTGAACTCCCAGCGCAGATCTTCCAGGAAGCAGAAGGCTTTAGCAACAGGGAGGCTGCAGTGACACACAGTCATGTAGGATACACCCTCTGAAGAGACGAAGCTGAACAGGTGAGAGGAGAAAAGGTGTTTAGTAAACAAACAGCCTGAAGCAGCGTGACGTGGATGCCCCTCTGTTCACATGGACAACACTGCGTATGTCGTCCACAAAATCAAATACGTGCTGATTTGCTTTAAGGCTGTGTGTTGTGCATTTTTGCAGTTAGACAGGTTCTTATGAATCTGTGTGCTGATGCTGCTGCTGCTTTTCGTTTGTCGCGTGCTTACTATATATTGAGCTCCTGGCCCTTAATGGTCCCTCTGTCGGGGAAGCGGGCCAGCGCCTTGCTGATGGTCTTAATCTGCTGCTTCCTCTGCTGGAGCTCTCGGTTGTGTTCAAAGTCTGTGGAGGCTGACAGGGGGAGTCCATCCCTGACCCGAACCACAAAGGCAAACAGGATCACAGACATTATCCACTCGGTCCATGAAGCACACACTGCCTACACAGAGCACAAAGCAAGATCAGATTACTGTTATCATATTGATTGGACTAGGTCAGTATTAGAGTCTGATACTAATACCGTTTTGTACTGCATTATGCTTAAGTGTCTCTAAAATTGATGTTTCCATAAATGAATGCAGACTACATCATAACTACAGAAAATACTGAAATGTATCTCACACGAATAAATTTCAGTATTACATATTCCAAGCTGGAAATACTGATAACTTATCCCAACAATTAAATTAAATGAATTAAATTTCAATACCAAAAGAGAGCACATTTAAGTTGGGGATATAGTGCTGATGATAACTGTTATATAAACTGTTAGTAGTATAAATAAATACAGCTGGTATCATGCTAATAACACATATAAAATAAACTGAGCTGTTAGTCTTCGAATTTAGTATTCTATATTTTTTACACTACATTCTTATCAAATTGTGTGTTATTATTCTATTATAATAAAATACTTCATGTAGAATATTTTGGTCACAATATTTCTTCTTCTTCTTCTTTCAGCTGCTTCTGCCCCCATTGGACCCTATCCTCAGAATTGTCCTCTGGCACACCAACTCTCCACATGTCCTCTTTCACTATACATCAACAAAGCTCCTCTATGGTCTTCCTCTTTTCCTACTGCCTGGCAGCTCTGTATCCATCCACTACTCCTGCTTTCCACATATCCAAAGCATTTCAGCCTTGCCTCTCTAACTCTCTAGCTCTAAACCTGAACTGTCTGATGTATTCATTTATAATCCTGTCCATCTGGGTCAGTCCCAATAAAAAAAATCTTAACATCCTCACCTCTGGCACCTCTAGCTGTGCCTCCTGTTTTTTTGTTTGTTTTTTTTGTCAGTGCCACCGTCTCCAAACCATAAATGAAAGGAGGTCTAACTTGCAAACCATCTAGTAAAACTTCCCTTTCACTCTTGCTGGTATCCTTCTGCCACTAATCGCCTCTGACATTCGTAACACTCCACCCTACCTGCCTTGTTTTGGATGGCTGAATCCAGGTATGTAGCCCATCGACATTCATTACCTTTCCTCTCCCTCTTATTTTACTAACTTTCATTCCTCTTTTCTCTTTTACCTGCACCTTTTCAGGTTCTCTCCCACTTGCTCTTTCCTCTAAGTACAAATCCCAACGTTGTCTGCAAACATCATATACCACAGAGACTCCTGTCTGACCTCACCTGTCAATCTGTCCATCCCCATTGGTAACGATATTTGTCTACGTGAAATGTGATATTGTTTTCATTGATACTCCTTAAATTAACTAAATAAATAAATAACTTTCCGAGAGAAAAAACCAAACACTGCATTTCAGACTGCATTAGGTTCAGTTGGTGTGAACAGATGGTAACTGAACAGGGAAACTGCGTAGGTTTAAAATCTCTGTAGTTAAACACCATTTATAAATCTTTGAGCTAAGACAATTTAAACACTCGTGACAACATCTCGTTGCAGCTTACCTCATTATCATGGGTTTCATGCTGCACCTTGTCCCTAAGCTATTGTAGTTTAGCTGACTAATGCATCTTATCACAAACAAAAACACGCCATAAGCAGGCAGGAAACCCGCCCCAGCTTCGCGATGCAAAAGCAATCAATGATCGATAAAGAGAGCCGTCCTTAATAACGACTTATAATAGCGAAGTAAGACCTTAAATCAAAATTAGTCCAGCGAGCTAACTTCAAATGTGCTTCCTGATACAACAAAACCACAACAAATCTTCTACGGCAAGCCGAAAGGGACAAAACTACTAAACCGCGCACCCACCAGTCGGCTTTCTGACCAGCACTCGTCACTCAAAAAAGGGAACTCAAATGCCAAGTGGCGACCGTCAGTGACTAGCTGGTTCTTGGCTAGCTACTGTACAGAGGTAAGTTACATAAATCAAAGCTTTTAATAACCTTTGGTAGGATTTTCAGCGTTGAAATAAATGCTAACAGTCTCTGCAAACGAGTGATTTTTTTTTACGTAAGCTGCTTAGCTAACTTTAGCCAGCTCCTAGCTGTTAGCTCCGCCGCTTTGGAAAGGCGCCTAACGTTTGTGTGAACAGTGTTCTCGTTGTAGCCTGGGGAGATTTCACACCATTTTAATACTCGCAGCATGGCTTAAACCCTCAGTAACCTTAGGTCGTTTTCAGATAAACCCGAGCTACAAGGTGTGCCGTGCTTGCTGCTAACGTTATACAAGAAATGCAAAAGGACATTCTCGGTTTCTGGGTTTACAGCATTGTTTTAGGGTTTTGTTTTTTTGTTTTGTTTTGTTTTGTTTTGTTTTGTTTGGGTTTTTTTTTTTGGGGGGGGGGGGGGGGGGGGGGGGGGTTAAAGAAGTCCGCTTTAGTGGCTACTGTAGTCTGCATGACATGCAAGGTAAATATCTAAAGAGCTCAGTGGAGGAGGGACTTCTCCAGAACTTGGTTATTGTTTTCTATTCGTAGCAGCCACGATCTAACTGTTCATGTAGATGCCATTCCTCGTTAACCAAACATAGTCAAGGTTAGTAATATGACACGAGTTCTGCTGTAAATGCAATGCAGCTCTGCTTATCTGAAAAGACAGGCCCCTTAGGCGGCTATGTATAGATTCAGTATTATCATCTTGACACCTTGATATACTTCCTCCTGTGCAGTAATGCCACAAAACACTCCAACTTAACACCAAGCTCACTTCTCTTCTTGTGTTCTGGGGGAAAGCTAAAGTTAAACTATAGCTAATAACACAAAACACTGCAGCTCATGTTTTATTCTTTACTATATTTGTCCTTTAGCAGATGCTAAGTTTTATCTGTAGCGGTTCCCCCTTAGTTCCTTTCCTGCAAAAAAAAGAAAACAAAGTATATGCAGCCTTCTCCTCTCCCTTTATTATTTTGCGTACTTGTCACATTCAAATATTGAAAATAAATGTTAATATTAGACAGAGATGGCCCAAGTAAATGCAAATTGCAGATTTCATTTATTAGGAGAAAAAAGTTATGCAAACCTAAAACATTGAAGTTTGCAAATATGCAAACGACATCAGGAAGGGGGAAAATACTTTTTCACATTACTGTGTTTCAGACTGTGCTCTTTTATAATGCAGTGTTATTGTTCAACTAGAAAGCGAAAATTTCAGAAGAAATTTTAAGTGTGCCTATGCCGCTGGTAAACAGTGTAGTTTGCCATTCATACAGCTACAGAGAGCAAAACTCAGCAGAGCAGCCATTCTCCACCATGAACTATGGTAAAAACAAACACCGCTCGCGCCTCACAGATGACAGCTTACAATTTTGGGTAAAGATGAAGTGACTTTGTACAGCCCCGATTTGCAGACGCTGTGCACATAGTTTCATGAGCAGAAGTCCCATTGTACCACGGCAGACCCGACAATGTTTGCATGAACACGCTTTGAAGCATTACGTTATGGACCACTTTTCACACATAGTTGGTGTACCCACACAGCCGGCTGTAGCTTTTCAACTCACAGCCTGACACACACCCAAAAAACAGCCGAGAGAGCACAGACTACGCCAGAGAGGCGTGATTGCAGATGCCGCTCAGGTGGGTCCACCTCCCCTGCAGCGGCACTGCAGACCACGCCCCGCCACACACATCAATCACGTAAAATAAATATTTATGCACTTTTGCATTCACTTTTTGTTTTTTGTTATTTTTACACA
This sequence comes from Pelmatolapia mariae, assembly GCF_036321145.2. Lineage (NCBI taxonomy): Eukaryota > Metazoa > Chordata > Actinopteri > Cichliformes > Cichlidae > Pelmatolapia > Pelmatolapia mariae. The sequence goes on along the minus strand of NC_086235.1, from coordinate 19,183,658 downwards.
GTGTTCTGAATGATTAACAATGGTCTACAGCCAATCTTGTGTATTATTATACAAACTTTGGTTGTAAGATGCCCTACCTGGCCCCCTGGCAAAAGCTTTGCTAGATCCGCCCCTGCACAGTTACCAGCTGTCAGCTAAATAAAAAAGGAGCTTGGTGTTTATTTCTCTCAGAAATAGTTCATAACTTCCCTTCAACTCATTCATGTCACCTAAAAAAAAGGTAAACCTGTTTCTCCATCACCAGTTCAGCTCTAATGATTCGGTAAGGTCATCTCCTGGTTTCCACCAGCCGCTTCTACAGCTGTGGCTCCAGCAAACATCAGCTGATACTAGAAATTAAAATCAAATGAATTCTAACAACAGCTGATCAAGCTTAAACGTGCTGCTGTTGTTTAGCGCAATAAACAAACAAGAGAGAAAAGCCGATCATTGATCAGTTTCATGACTGAAGTTTGAACAGGCGAGAGAATGACAGGGGAGGCTGTCATAAAGTTCAACATCAGTAACTTAGCGCGCACACAGCTGTATAGAAACTCCGTCGTGCTAGCTAGCACGCAGTACGAGTTATTATAACTGATTGTAAAAAGTCAGCACAACGAAAATAAACTACACCTAAACTCGGTTTATATCTGACCCAAATAGAGTGCAGTTCATAACTTCTTACCTGAAATCCGACGAATAGTAATATGTGTGCCTCTTGGCATAGGCACACATAATAATTGTTTCCGTCAAGTGGAAGCTTGTGGTGTGGTGCTTGAAGTGTCCTGAAGTAAAGTTGAGTGCAGTAATGCTTTAGTTCTGCTTGTTCAGCTGCACAAACTCTTTCCCCTCAAACACATCTCTGCACAGTTAAAAAAAAAAGAAAAAAAAAGAAAAGAAATATTGAGCACATACCATGGACATTAAAAGAAGAGAATTTGATGAATGCACATTGCTGAGAAGTTGCTGTGATTTTTTTTTTTCCTCTTCCGTACTGTGTTGCACTTTCATTACTCGTAAAGCTCTTTGGCAGTTCAGTCTGCTCACCCACACAAATTCCAGATAGACCAAACATTTCCTTGTACTGTAGCTGTGATTAAAACTGCATTGCTAGGACTGAAAACATTGTGGTTTTCCAACTCATGGCTCAGCAGTAAAGTACTGACATTAAACAAGTTGGTGCATGGTTTTGAGGAGAATTTTTTTTTTATTGTGTGTGTGTATATATATTTTGTCACATGATGAAGGTAAACATTGGGATCTATTGATGGTGCTTGCTTTAATTGTCTGCTGGGTGCTTGTCCATATATAAATCAAACATGCTCAAACTAAAAGCTGTAGATACACTTCCAGGTTATTATTAATGTTACAAAGCAGGCTCAGCCGGAGCGGTGACATTTCAGTGTTTGTTACAGAACAATAAATATACAGTAAGGAGTCTGTGGTGTGCTCTGCTTGGATTTGCATAGCCTCTGTATTTCCCCACAGACTTATCTCTCTGTCTCTCTCTCTCCCCCACCATTGCTCTCTCCTCCCCTTTCTGTTTCTTCCTCCTTTGCTGTCATTTAGTCTCTCCGTTGTATACAGCCTCTTTCCAATGTGCTGTGTCTCTGTTGGCTTAAACTTACATATAAAAAAAGGGGGGGGGGGGGAGCAGCATTGTTTTTTTCTATGCTTAGCTTCTTTTGTTTTTGCATTTTAGGTCATCTGGACTTTGATCACAATGGGGGTGAAAGACCGCCCTCAGTGTTACTTTGATGTGGAGCTCAACCGGGAGCCAAGTAAGGGAAATCCTTATCAATTTACAGGTGGAGGGAATAGTTAGTTAATATTAACTTCCATACTTTGAACTGATATGTTTTAAAAAAAAAAAAAAAAAGGATTTTTAAATTAATGTTATGTATAGATTTTGTTTTTGGTGTTCAAGCTTTTCATTGATATTCATTTACAAAATGAAAGTAGCTCACTCAGTGGTGAATAAACTTGGTAGACTGGTTTAGCGTCAGCTGTATCTGTGCTGAGAGGTTATATTTCTATATAACCCCTGATAGCTGCTGAGAATGGAAATATGGACCAGACTGTTTTAGTGACCTTATCCTGAAAGATGTAGCTGATGCTCTTCTTCCACAGCTGTCCCTCACATAGTATCAGACTTGCCATTAGCTACAGAGAAGTTTCTGTAATAGAAACTTGTAGCTTGTGATAGAAAATGTAGCTGTGAACAATTAAAGATTGTTTTCGGTTGTTTACATGTTGTTGTTTATATGTGATTTATTTTGACTTTGTTTAAAGATTATACTTTTAGTGACTCTTCTTTCCCCCTTATGTGTCTTGTAGTTGGGCGTATAGTCTTTCAGCTTTTTTCGGATATTTGTCCCAAGACCAGCAAAAACTTCCTCTGTTTGTGCACTGGTGAGTAATCCTCATTCAGAGATATCTTCCAGTTAAATGTCATGACTTTACAGCATTTCGTTAATCGCATATTTGAGTAATTCTGCTTAAAAATGTGATTCAGCGTGGCAAAAACCAGACTAAAATGCAAGATTTTCACTACTTTTACTCTAAAATTTCAAAACTACTTGATTAACATGGAAAACCAGATTTCATTTATGTAGCTTTCTTTTCTGTGTATTTGTTTAAATTCATTTTTATCAAATGTCAAATTGTCCCCAGTGGTTTCATAACGATGCAGGTAAATAGTGAATTGTAGCAGGTTTATAAATCGCCAAATAAATAATCCACCAGATAAATAATCCACTTTGTTGACAAAAAGCTGTTTATCGATCAAAGTCTGCACAGCATTATCACCACAGGCTAAAGACTGAAGAGTCGGCAGGATCGCTGATGTGGGAATTATTGTCCAGCGGTAGTAGTGCGTCGGCACTCGTTGGTAGTCCGTTGATCCACCTGCACAGATTGTCCGTTGTCAGACAGGGGCAGTGTCAAAAATCTCTGGGGTACTCCGAAGCTGCAGAGAAGAGTGACGGCACTATTGCCATTGCCATTCATGGCAGATTGCACAGTGTTTTAGTTTCATTTAGTTTCATTTCTGCAACTCTGAGTTGAAGACACGTATGAAGTGTATGATAGTCAGTTTTTAATTGCAGTTTTAATGATATATCCATACACAAGCTCATAGATTGACACACTACACATGGAGGGAAGCTACAGCAGTTTGAAAAGATTAGACTTTCTTGAATAAACACACACTGAAATGTCTTTGCTTCCAGTTTTGACTTCTTTCCTTTATCAGCAGTGACGTGGCGACACCTAACCTTCAGGAGAATACTGCACACGCTACCTGCGCTTTAACAGTGAGCGTAAACAGAAGTGGTTCTGTGACAGTGATAACATCAGCGTCCAAAGCGACTAACGCAGTGGTTATACCGGGATCATTATAACTAAAAGCTGAAGTGAAGGGAAAACAAAGTTAAAAACAACAAAACTCATTTACTGCACCACACCAGTCCGTAGTTTTCACGCTGTATCTTTTCATCTGTGATGGATATTTTTTTTTTTGGGGGGGGGGGGGGGGTTGTGCTTCACTTCCTTAGAGAAGAGGTTTTCTCTCACAGTCGCGAGGTTTGCTGAAGTTTAAGCGTCAGAAACTGTTCAATAAAATAACATTTTCTGACATAATTTTAAGAGATAACGTCCTGTGATGTGCTTCATCACAAATGTTGTCAACCTCATCTGTTTGGCCTTACAGAAGTGCAACTTAACAAGGTTTATCCAAGCACTGCAATACAATAGCAATGAGAACGTTATTAAATAAGTGAAATAAAATGACAATAACGTAATAAAAAACATACACCATTTTATGACTTATGTTGTGGCTGCTCTGTTTCCCTAGATATTTCATCCCACAGAGCAGTGTAGTGTACTGTAGAGGCAGTGGTTTGCCTAGAGAAAGTCATAAATCTGCAGACACATAGCCGAGCAATCCCCCCGTCTCATTTTTCACCCTACCTGGCCAACGGGAATGCGATGGCAGCAAAGGCAGACATGGGAAAAGGCTCGTTAGTCTGTTCCTGAACCAACACATGCACAGACAGCACACCAGTGAAGCAGTAATACACACCCACATTCAGCTGGTGCAGCTTGCTGACTTTCTCAAAGTTTCTAATGTGTCCTTTTAGAATTGGATCAGCTCACTCCAAAGGAAACCAAACCCCTGGAACAGTGCCGAAGCCAAAGAAGTAAAATACTAAACCCTTAGCTTAGCTTTTCAATAGGACACACAGCCTCTTTCTGCTGAAAGCCACCTTCAACACATCACCACATCTAATTAAATCCTGCCTTCACGTCATTTCACCCCAGGAGTAAGGGGACTCTGGAGGGTAATAGCTTTGGGCCAGTATTGTGTCCCATGTTAGTATTGGTCCAGTGGAAGATTTATTAATGAATTTGGCAGTCCTCCAAGGGAGTACCAGCAGGATGCCAGACTAAAGGCATATAGCTTTCTGAAAGCCACCACCCAAATGTGGTTTTTATTCCTTTGTGGCAATATTAAAAGCCTTTGTTTCTTAAAACCATCTAGTAAACACAGAAGCACTTTGTGTATTAGCAGGTTGAGTGTTTTTGTTTTTTGGTGAGAGCTCAGTTAACATGCATGTCATTGCAGGCGAAAGGGGAAGTGGGAAAGTCACAAGGAAAAAGCTGTGCTACAAAGGCTCCACGTTTCACCGAGTTGTAAAAAACTTTATGATTCAGGGAGGCGACTTTACTGAAGGTAAGGTTATAATCCCCTGTTTACCTAAGAACGTGTTCACAGTGCTCCACCTTTTTCTAATTTGCTAGTTTGTTCGTTTCAGTCCAAAATCTAATGAAAGCCAACAGAGCGTAACACAGCTTATGTGAGCGGGGCGAAAAAAACTCTCATTTGGGTTGTTTTAAAGATGGATTAAATGCTCTCCAGGTGGGAAATGTTTTTCAATAATAACATTAATTACAGCCCAAATTAAAATGAGTAAAAACTGATCAAAGCTGTTAATCTCATCAAAGTGCCAACATACCGTAAACATGCTCTGCGGCTTTGTTGTGGGTGTTCATGGCAGGAATCCAGGAGACTACAGTTTCCTGAACATGGCAGCCACTTCAAAAATGAGCCCAATAAACATGAATCACTGCTGCCTTTGCTGATGAGGCAGCATCTTTTTCAGCGGCTACTCACAATTACACTGCTGCAATATAAAGAAGCTGCTGTGAATTTATTTGACTTTATTAATCTTTGCAGGAAATGGAAGAGGAGGGGAATCCATATATGGAGGCTACTTTGAAGGTATTTGGAATATCAGGTTATCTAATAATCTAATAATAGTGATGCATATCTATACTAAAAAAACAAAGCATGAATATAAAGTTGCATAGATGGTTAATGGGTTTTTGTGAGCGAATTGTCCTATGTTTGACTGCGCTGACCTTCACTTTTCCATTGTGTAGTTCTTCTATGTAGTAACAGTAGTAGGCTTTATCAAATCAACATGGAGAGTAGGCATTCTCTTAACTGAAAGCTACAATCTTCCTGCCTAAAATTTTCAACATATTCTCTTATTTATAGAGTGGTCTTTTGCAAAATGAAAAGGTAAGAGATGTACACAGCTCCGTAACACCATGCCAACATCGTCCCCACCACCTTCCTCAGTCAGTGAAAGCAGTGCAAATGCTCGCAGCGTCACAGATTCACATTTGTACTGAAAGGTCCCCCCCGCTCAGATTAGGGTTTTTATGTTAAATAGGTGGCACTTATAGCCAACTAGCAGGACATGGAGCCAGAACCAGACGGGTGGTTTTGCTCATTAGTAACAAGATATTCCACTTTTAACTTTTATATTGTATATCATCTTTTTGTTAAAACTGTACATTACGGGGACTATTTTGTTTTTGCAAAGCACTCATTAATCTCCAGCTTTGAAAAACCGCTTGAAACTTGAAGTGATCCAACAGCGTCGTACCACCTTATGTTACTGTTATAGCCGTAACTGCTTTTTCTAAGCAGGGCCCTCAAAATAAGCACTGTCAGTGATGGTGCTTACTTTTGAGATGGACCAGATCCTCGTTGAGAATCTCCTAAATCAGTGGTTTGGACATTTTTCTCTAACTTTTTAAAGCTTTTAGAAACAAAGCTTATGTCACCCTGCTAAACCCGAGGGTGAACTCCAGAGCAATATGTAAACCAGACATCTAAACACAACTTGCAGAGTTAATTCCTGGTAGCTGTGCAATCAAAAGATAATGGTTCCTTTTATAAATTCGACTGAGTGTGTTTTCTGGAACTCCTACAGCGGATTAACCCTCGAATATATCAGAATGCAGCTCTGACTTGAAGACTGTGATGTAAGGTTGACTTTGAGAAATGCACGTAACATATTGCACACATCAGCAAGCAGATCTGCTTGTAGCTATGATGTGAACAGAAACCAGTGTGGTACCTTTTCATCTGAAAAGTGCAAGTTGTTGAAAGTCATTACTGGTTTGGTACTTTATAAACAGACTGCAGTAATATTTGGCCCGACAGAAACCTTTTGTTAGCAGCTGACTTTATGGAAGGATAGGTTGGTGAGACAGCGAAAAGCTTTAATGAATCAATAAACCTTTTGTTTTGTTTTTTTTTTAAACGAATATTTTTATTAACACTTGAATCCTCTGCATCTGCCCCTGACAGATGAGAACTTCACTCTCAAACATGACAGAGCCTTCCTGCTGTCGATGGCCAATCGTGGGAAGGACACCAACGGCTCACAGTTTTTTATGTGAGTAACTTTTATATTTAAACATTGCTTTTAAAAACTTACCCCCCAACCACCACTATTTTACTGTCATTCTTAATAAAGTTTCTTATTAGTTTTTGCTTTCTATCCCTTTTTTTTCCTGTTTTGAGATTTTTAGAGTAGAATTTGTCATTAAGTGTGACCATCAGCAGTCCCTTCTTCTGTGTGCAGTTAGTTTCAAAGTGCAGAGAAACATTGGATTCATTCTTTTTCACCTACAATTGTTACATTTTTTCTCTTGCCGTTTTTGTGTAAAATTTACAGAAACTCTAGCATCCTGCTCTTCCAAGGTAATGTGTCTCAAAGGCTGTGTTTCTCTCTCTCCTGACTGTATTTATCATTGAGTAGTTTGTCTTTGCAATTGTTGGACTTGCTTAAATGTTTCACAAATGGCTTGAGGTGACTCAAAATGTTATTTTGGCTGCCGTTGTCACAAAAGCAGGTTCTGAACATACGATTGACATTTTCCTCCATGATTACAAATTCTCGAAGGAGGAAATGTAGATATGTAGTCTTTGTGCAAATTGATTTTTATAACAGGAAAAAATGATAATGTAATTTACCACACTCTGCTGTTGAGTGTTTTCATAATTGAGTTGCAATCAGATGTCATTAAAGAAAGGTTTGTTGCACAATTCCTTTTGAGATTTTCCCTGTGGTACAGTAGCATCCCCGCTTTGATCGAGGTATTTGTTTATTCTCATTCTTTTCTCTTTTTTCCCACTTTCATGGCCCGGCTTCCACCTTTGGTTGACTCCCCACCTCGCTTACTGCTGGATTATCCATAATCAGCACAACTAAGATGGCGCCTCATCTTGATGGGTAGGTTTGACTAAAGTCTACAAAATGGTGCACGTACATCTGATAAATTATTTCACATTGTAATTCTATATAGAAATATTTTCTAACATTTTCCTCATAAGCATCTGAAAATGAGAGTTTCAGCGTATTGATATGAAACTTTTTGGGGGGGAAAAAAGAATCCAACATCCCAACAACTATTGTTAGGTTTCTGTGTTACTAAACTGATTATAGCATGTTTGGCGTTAGTCACACAGGCTGGCAATCACTCAGCGAGCACCTGTTGCTAAGGAAAGATGTGTATTCCTTGAGCGGTTGCTGAATATTTGCTGGCTGTCACTATGTGAAATGGGTTGCAAAGAGGTTGGTTCACCAAAAAACCTCCTGGTGGTTGCTTTGGTCTTTAGCAGATTGCCTTGGTCACTCATAGTTTGCATGGAAGACGCTGTGCAAACAACGTAAACGGACAATTTTACCAAGCATCAGGAAGCAACCTCCAGCAACCACTCGCAGTTGCTAGAGCTGTTACGCAGGCCTGTGTGAGTGGGATTTTAATAGATTAGAACCCTTTTGGTAGTTTTCAAACTTTAGTTCAATGTACTGTGCTAATGTAGGATATTCTGTCATAGGAAGTTGATTGAGGCAAAACCTAAATGCTCTCCAGGGCTTAAAACTAACATAATAGTACATTTAATGTTGCTTTTAGTTTCAAGTCTGTCTTGCGTCTATGCAGAGTCCACGTCGTCTTTGGTCTGGTCATCTCCGGATTTGAAGTGATAAAGAAGATTGAGGGGCTGAAGACTGATTCTGCCAGCAGACCGTACGCTGACGTGAGAGTGATCGACTGTGGTCAGCTGATCACCAAGTCTGCAAACGATGGTACGTTCAGTAACCTTCTTAATTGTTAGGATTAGCTTTGTTGTATTTATTCATTTGTTTTTGATAAGTAAATCTGATGAAAAGGTCACATGCATCCTGGGTACTGTAGTTTTTGGAGAATTGTATCCAAATTTTTTTCTTTGATCTTTGAAAAGATACAGTTAGACAATACCCTTAGAATACAGACCCATTGTATGAAATCTTTGGGTTTGGGTTTGTTTAGATTAGATGTGTTGTCAGTCAGCCAGTGTAGTGTGACTGCAAGTTTTGTTATAATACAAAAGCTTTAATAGAATATCTGTAGTGAAAGTTACACATTTTATGCTCATTTGTTTTTGTTTCCAGTGAGGGATAACGTGTGTTGCCTGTGATTATAACTGGCTCATATTTCGTGCTCATGTTCATTTTGTTGCCGTTTGGATGCCAGAGTCTCCCCCCGCCACTGGCATTAACACGCGGCGTGTAACTGGATCTTCTGTTTAATGAGGATCAGCGAGGTGATCTCTGTGGAGTTCAGTTGGCTTCAGCCCACCTGACTCTGCCAGGGCTGCTTTCATTGCCTTGAACATACCAGGAAAGAACAGACAAAGCTTTTCTTGTACTTGTACCATCATGAAAATGACTCCTGGCATCTGAGCTTTCCCTCTTCTTTTACTAACTATACGAGTCAAGTATTCTTCAGAATTAGTACATTTTAATTTATTTCCACACGTTCTGTTGTATTTCTTCCTGCAGTGCTAGAAGGCAAGCGGAAAAGAACTTCCCATTCTGCTGACTCGTCCCTGAGCTCCCGGTTCTCCTCAGTGGAGTCTGAAAGTGAACTTGATGAAAAGCACAGGCGTTACAAGCAAAAGAGACATTCGAAAAGTAAACGGCCTAAAAAGAAAAGGAGACTGTCAAGGAAGGACAAAGATGCGGATAGTCTGCCTTCCAAGCAAAGGTGATTTTTATTTATTTTATTATGTAAGTTCTTGTTCATGATCACATTATAACGTTCTTTAATAAATACTTACACATATCTTCAAGTGTGTTGTCAGTTTTCACCAATTGAGTCTGTATAGACTTCAGTACTGACATCTGTAGGAGCTTTTTGTTGTTTTCTTAATAAAAATATAACTGCTGTCACAGCCCTGTGGGAAGGGAGCTACGGGAGGGAGTGAACGAGGTGGAAGAAGAGAGGGAGCTGGGTGGGAAGAGAGAGAAGCCCGTTGTTCGGCCAGAGGAAATACCACCTGTGCCAGAAAACCGCTTCCTGCTGCGACGGGACATGCCATCTCAGGAAGATAAAGCAGAAATGTCAGTTCAAAGTTGTTCTTCATTTATATACTTTTCTTTATTTTTAATGAGCAAACAAAACACTAATCTAAGTAAACACAGTGCTGCAATTTGATTTCAATTTCAAATTAATTTTCAGAGTTGAAAAAGAAGAAGCAACTCTTCCAGCTGACCCGAAACCAGCTGTGTCCAAGTCTGGACGGAAGATCAGAGGCAGAGGAACGATAGTAAGCTCACCTCAACTAAGATCAGAGATTGCTAACATAATGTATATGCAATTATTCAAATTTTTGGATTTCTTTTTAACAAGCTTGAGTCACAGGAGTGAATTTTGTAAAACTTGTTTATCTAGTCTAACTCTTATGCAGAATTAGTTTTAATGAATTGTTTACAAATGCACAGTTTTTACTTTTTTTGTCTTTCGCAGCGGTATCACACTCCTACGAGGTCTAAATCACGCTCTGCATCTGTAGAGGAGCGTGGAAGCAGTGAAACTCCACCGCACTGGAAAGAAGAAATGAAGAGAACCAAAATTTATCAACCCCCAAGCATCGAGCGGTGGAGCAAAGGAGACAAGTATGACCAAGTGTTTTCCTTCCTAACTTTAAACATTAGTTTTCCTTCTATTTGCTTTCATGCGTCTTTTGGCTTAACAGATTGAATGACCATTCCTCAAGCAGATGGGACAACAGAAGCGACTCTGCATGGTCCCAGTCTGCAGAGCACTCCTCAGACCGCAGCTCGGAGAGATCCAGCCAGCGCTGCCAACAGAAGAAGGCGAAGAAGAAATCTAAACACAAGAAAAAGGCCAAAAAGCGGAAACATAACAAGAAGAAGAGTTCCAAGAGCAAACATCAAAACCAGTCAGATGGAGAAAGGTCTGTGTCTTCAGAGAAAGGGTTCAGAAAATCTCGTTCGCTAACTCGTTCTTCTTCGAGTCCACACCACTCTTCAAACAGAAGGAGACAGCGATCCTCGGGGTCATACAGAGATTCCCGATCCTACTCTAAGTCATACACATCCAGTCGATCCAGATCTCGAGGAAGGTCCCTGTCTTACTCAAGATCTAGAAGCCGGTCTGGATCTAGAGGGCGATCTTTCTCTAGATCTAGGTCTTGGTCCCATTCTCACTCCCGGTCTAAATCAAGGTACAGATCCAGATCGAGATCTTTGACGCCACCAAGAAAAAGGAGTTTTTCCAGATCTCCGAGAAAGAAAAAAACAAGCAAACCAGACGCCATGATCCCTGTGAGTGAGAAGCTTCAAGAGAGCAAAGTCGCACCTGTCCCCAGACTGCCAGCTGTCCCAGCTCCTGAAAGTGTCCCTGTGATCCCATTGAGCGACAGTCCACCTCCCTCTCGCTGGAAACCGGGTCAGAAACCATGGAAACCCTCCTACATCCATATTCAGGAAATTAAAGCTAAAGTAGCTCCCAGCAACATTTCCTCCACTGGGCAAACAGTCGATAGCGCAGCAGAAAAAGCTCAGACTTCAGCTACGCCAAAGTCTCTGCCAGGTGACTCTGAAGACAACACAGCACAAAAACCTTCACGGCGCTCACGCAGCAGCTCATCCAGGAGTAGATCTTACAGCCGTTCTTACAGTCGCTCACGGAGTCGGAGTTACAGTAGGTCCAGGTCCAGGTCCACTCACCGGCACAAGAGCAGGTCATCGTCCTACAGCAGATCAGAGTCTGAAAAGTCCCCGAAAACAAGTAAAGGAAAGGAGGAGTCACTAGACGAGGAGTGGAAGGAGTACTACAGTTCTCTGAGCAGAGTAAAGAATTTGGATAAGTTAATTTCAGTAAGCCTTAGTCAAGATGCTCACTCAGGATCGGAGAACAGGACAGACAGTGAGCGCAGCCCTGGTGTCATTGGCTCTGTGGAGAAAATAAAAGACAAGGGACGCTCAGAGGATCTAGAGACGAAGCATTACAGTTCAGTGCCAGCAGAGAGTTTTAATAGCAGGTCTGAATGGGACAGTGACAGTGATAAGGTGAGCCAGAGCAACAGCGCTATCCCATCGAAAATGCAGATAAGGGTGGCTCAGTACGCCGAGTCTCTGGAAAAGAAGTTATCTTCTATCTCTGGATGGAATTCAGAAAGTGACTCTGAAAATTTAACAGCTAGGACATTAGCTATTTCTGAGAAAGAGGAAGGAGAAGCTAGTTCAGAATCGGATTATGAGATTTCCAGAAAAACATCTGATGGAGGGAATGCTCTGGCAGCTTCTGGTCAGTCAGAGGAAAGCCCAGAGAAAGCTGCAGAGCCAGAGAAGCACAAGAGCAAGAAGAAAGCTAAACGTAAGCATAAACATAAGAGGAGAAGTGAGAATAAAGGCAGTTCCCACCACAGTAAGGACAAGGCCAAGAAAACTAAGCGAAAACATCAGAAGCTGAAAGAGACTTTTCACTGGCAACCACCTTTAGAGTTTGAAGAGGAGGAAGAATATGACGAATCCAAAAGGGAAGGACATAGTCCTGGAAGAGTTGTTAAAAAAAGTCCTGACGTTAATAACATCAATGCAAAGGACCAAACTGCAAGCTGTAATCCTACTAAAGAAGAAGAAAGGGGGCAACAGAGGACAAAAGAAGGTATCAACAAAAATGCAAAACACACTGAACCTCATCTAGAGTCATCCAACAGGAATAGCGCCAGCGATTCTCACTGGCCAAGTGTCCAGGAGCCGGAGACATTAGATGACATGGACATTTGTACTCCGGAGCATGATGCTGAAATTGTTGAACCTTCAGTCCCATGTCATCCTCACAACAGCGTTCCTAAAATAACCCTAAAATCTACCTCAAACTCTTCTGAGATGGAAAACAATGACACTGCTTTATCTCATAGCAAAGAACAGTCTGCCGTTAGTTCCACAACAACAGCTGGCAGATCGCAAGACAAAGGAACCGCTGGCAAGCCTGCTGCCACTGTAATCAATTTAAAATGGAGGCCACTGAAAGGAACGTCAGCTGTACAGAATGTGAATGCTCCCCCTGTCACTGTGAAAAATGTCCAGGCTCAAGAGAACCAGACCGGCAACATGCAGGGAGTGAGAATGGAGATAAAAAGCAAAAGCCGGGTCCGACCGGGATCTCTGTTTGATGAGGTCCGTAAGACCGCGCGGCTCAACCAGAGGCCGAGAAACCAGGAGAGCTCCAGTGAAGAGAGATCCCCCTCTGTGGGAAATGCAAAGGGAACGTCACGCACACGCTCTCCAAAGACGTCCAGATCCGTGTCTAGAAAGTCCCGCTCTGTTTCTAGTCACCGGTCACGCTCCCGGGGTTGGTCCCACTCCTACAGCAGGTCCAGGAGTAGATCCCGCAGCTCCAGCTACTCCTCCAGGTAAGTGAGAATAAAGCACTGCGATGATTTACAGACACCACCTTTGAATCTTAATAGGAATGGTAACCAAGAACCGGTTTTTGTAGAAAACAGATTCCCAGTAGTCCAGTTCCTTGGGATTATTAGTCTGGCTGCTTATCAATCGGTTCTTGCACTCACGCTACAATCAGCTGATTTTAATTCATGTGACAGAGGAGGAAAATACCAACGCAGTCTAGAGCGCGGATATGTACGAGATCAATGGTAAAGTGGAAAACTGCATCCAGGTTAGAAACAACTGTATTATGCTGCTAACACACCTTCAGTTTTTTGCAAACAGCATGCTAACGCTAAGCTAGCCAAGAACCCAGAATGAAAGCTGAGGGAATGCCGACCCCAGCAGCCAGGCCCTTAACTTCAACAGGTAACAAGCAGATGAGCAGTCAGGCTGCAGCCTCCCTTTCTACCTTTTCACGTTTCCAAAGCAGAATCACTGCGGCGATCGTTTGTGCTGGTTTTCATCTTTGATTTGTGCAGTCAGCTTTGTATTCTACTAAGAGAAAGATCTTAGAGATGAGTGTCCTCATTAGGGATTTGTGTTGATGTGTGGGGCTGTAGCCTCAGGTTTATATGGTTAAATAGTAACTATGACACGGTGTGTTTCAGCTATTTTACAGAGTAACATGAAAGTAATGTAGTGAGCAGTATAATTAATTACTTTGTCCCAGTAGTAATTAAGTAACGTGCTGCATTACTTTTAAGAAAAGTGTTGTGTGTAATAATGACTTTTTTGAGTAATGACTCAAACACTGATCCCAACAAAGAGGGGAAATCCCTCAACAAACATTTGACCCACAGCATGCATTTCATTTAGATGAATGTAATTTCTTTGCTGCTGCTTAACGATGGCATTGACTCTCAAAACTGAGCCAGTAAGAACCCAATAACAATTGATAAGAGAATTGAATGGATAAGTGATACTGATAATGGAATCGCTAAATTCTTTTCAATTTCCATCGCTGAATGTGAGTGAGATGTAAGTTGCAGCATCGTTGCTCTTTTAGGAGCCGTAGCAGGAGTTGGAGGAGACGTGGAAGGGGACGATCTCGCTCTCGCAGCACCACGTACCGCAGTTACAGGAGTCACAGGTACACTATGAAACACTCATGGGACAAGTGCAAGATCTGAGAGGGAATATTTTGTAGTTGGCATTTTAGATTTCTGTGTAGATTCCTAAGAAGAAAACTCAAAAATGTATTTATAAATGTGCCCACAACGTTTTAACAGTTACTAACCTGTGATGTTGAAGTTAAACCTCTGATTTTTGGTGTTTTCCGTTGTTCCCGTCAGCCGGACGTACAGTAGAAGTCATTCCAGAAGCCGCTCATATATTCGCCGGAGAAGATCCAGGTGTGTGAGGACACTAAGTCACATTTACAAATGTGGAATTGTTCATAGAAAAGGCAATGAAGTATGTTGAGCTTAGAAAATGGCAATATAATTGTAACTAACTGAGAACACACATAGGAACGATGCGTATAAGTTTGTAAGAGATCGGTTGATTTTTTTTTTACAGCCCTCATAATTTTGGCCGAATATCGTTGAGGTTGTGAATATCTTCTCCTTCGTCTTATTAAGCAGCAGGTTTACCAGCAGGACTGTTGGTCAGACAAAGAAACTTTTAGACTTTTGATAAATAGTACTGATATTTTAAAACCTAAAAGCATGTGCAGATCCATCAGTATTTTCAATAGCATTTAATGTGGCACCAGAGATGATGATTGCTTGAAACTTGAAAAACAAAACTCGGTACAGTCAGATTGATGGGATTGTTGTAATTATCAGACATTAGACCAAAAACAGGATCCATATGTCTTAAGATGGACACAAAACTTTGAGCTGAAGGTCTTTAAACAGGGCGTGAAAGGTTTTACAGGGTAGTAAAATTAATACTGAGAAGTCTGCTGTTGGCACTAAATGTCACCTTTTAAAATACAGTGTGTCAAAGAGAATCATCAGATCTAAAAAGATATTACATTTTATAGTAATGGACATAAAATCTTGAAGGCTTAATATAAAATTTTACACACAAAATTTAAAATATCCACAAGTGCTCAATGTTAACACACGGCATATATCCATACGATAGTCAAACTAGTCCAGTACTTTTGCGAGCACATCTGGAACCACTGCTGTTGTTATGTATCAGAAACCACATGAAGCTCACCAATCCGCTCTTTCTAACAGTACATTCTAACAGCCGATTCCCTGACACATTGTGTTCCCTTATACCGTGATCTGATTACCATTGTTGAGCTTGTTTTTCACCGATTACAACTATTAAAATATTTAAATTCTCAGTGATGTTGTTCTTGTTTGCTCATATCTATCATTTTTGGACTGCATGTCCTTTTAAAATGATAAGTAACCCACTTTTTGCTGCTTAAAAATAGTTAAAGTTAAGCTTATGAAGCCCTGATAATTACCTTTGAGCTGTATTTGTAACCGTGTCAGAAATGGGTCTTAAAGCTCTACATGTCATCACTGAATTTGGTGTCATTCTGTTGCTATTCCCAAAATAATATCTGTGTTGTCACCTGGCTGGATGTTAATGCAGGTCAGACTCCTATGACAGCTATTCCAGTCGGAGTCGGAGTGTGAGCAGGAGACGAGGGCGCAGGCGAAGTGACAGCTACAGGAGCTCAGACCGCCGATCGCGGTAAGACTCTGAGTTCCCAGGTGAACTCTGACAGACACTAACAATGTGGCTGGTCTCACTTCAACCTTTTCGCCCTCTCAAATCTTTCTGTCCTGTGGCTGAAACTGTTGAAAATCACATTGTTTTTTCACATGTGTTTTGGTGTCTTTAAGATAAAAGAAGCCAAAACACCCCACTAAATGTTCTCCACACGTCTGTGCATTGTAAACACCTCTGCAGTGCCTCAAAGGTGAAACGTTTTCTTTTGTCTGCAGGTCGTATGGCTCGTCCAGTCGCAGTTCTTCTAGGCGCAGGAGCCACAGTCGCAGCAGTCGGTACAGCTGAGCTGCGCCTTAAGGCAGCCTGCTGGTTTACACCTGATGACAAGGATCAGAACCACAAAGTCTGGACACTGTCGTATACTCAAAGATCAGCTCCTAAAGCTCTAAGAGGAAGAATTAAATCCAGTCTTATGGTCAGTTTAACATGGTTGTGTATGTCCACCTGGCACAAGCTGGCATTATAATTACTGAGGAAATGAATGTAAATTTATAAACCACTTTACAAGCTGATACAAAGGCCTCCTTTTTGGGGCTGTCACAACAAGTGGCTGAAAATCTGCCAACACGGTCCATCAAACAAAGTTTGAAAGTGAAATATACTCTATACTTAATACTAATATTATTACAAATATACTCTAAATAATTAAATAATTTTATATTCATGGATTGTGTTTTCTACTTCTTTTATACACTGAAGTTGTTACAGTATAAGAGTCTAATCGTTTCAGTCTTGATGTGTTTTTGAGGTTTTGCATTAAGCTTTGAAAGTTTTCCTAAAGTCATCACTGAATGGAATAATTTGTTTTTATAACTTTTTTTTCAGTGCTTTTATTTTATTGTATCATGAATGTTCAAACTAAACTCAAAGTATGGTACCACAGATGTAGGTTTATTCAGTTCTTAATGTTTACATTTAATAAATACCAACACATCTTGAACTCTGGTCTGGTATTTTGTGTTTTTCTTTGCTTTCTCAGGATCCCTGAATTATTTGTACCTCAGCAATGGTGCCATCTACCTTCAGTTTATAGCTGTAGTGTGTTTAACTATGTGTGCTTAAGAGAACAAAACAATAAGCCCCACAGCGAAGTCCTAACTGTGCCATATTCAGTCAAACGGATGATATGGATTCCAGCTTTCTTTCATTACAAATAGAGCAATGATTCCAATCATGTATTACTTGTTCTAAGAACTGTCCATGAGCTACATGTTATGCTCAATAACCACTGTATTAGGTAGTGCTCCAGTTTGCCTTTAGGACTGCTAAATTCCTGTAAACATTCCTCAGAGATTTGTCCATATTGACATGACATCATCACACAGTTGTCGGCTGCACATCCGGGATGAATCTCCCGTTTCACCACATCCCAAAGGTGCTCTATTGGATTGAGATCTGGTGACTATAGAGGTCATTTGAGTACAGTGAACCCACTGTCATGTTCAAGATTGTGCTCAAAACAGCCAGGAGAATGTAGTTACACTGTGGTCATAAAGGGAAGGATGTGGTGTTTAAACGACAGTCGGTTGGTACTAATGAGCCCAAAGTGTGCCAAAAAAATCCATCACAGCACCACCACCAGTGGCTTGAACTGTTATTATGATGCAGGATGGATCCATGCTGTTTATGACAAATTCTGACTCAATCATTTGAAACATTTTTCCAATCTTGTCTTGTCCAATTTTGGTGAGTCTGTGTCAACTGTAGCCTCAGTTTCCTGTTCTTTGAGTGGTGCTCGGTGTGGTCTTCTGCTGCTTCAAGGTTCAGTGTGTTTTCAGAGATGCTCTTCTGCATACTTTGGTTGCGATGAGGGGTTATTTGAGTTACTGTTGCCTTTGCCTTTACATAAAAAAGTCATTTTTCAATGTTATAGAAAAGCTAAGACATCTCCCAGATTAAAAGGTGTTAAAGAACAAAAGAAAAATAATATATTAAGCTATATCGCTTGTTCTTTTCTCTTGTTTTGTCTAAAACGTTGAATTCCTGGTTTACCTGAGCAACCTAAACAGCATAATGTGTTTGTTTATGCCTCCTGAACATGAATTAATACAGGTTTGGGACTTTCTCCAGGTTGTAATTCTTCCCACCTTGCTATGATTCTGCAGACAGGATATTCAAAGGAGGTGCTGTGGTGCAGGAATCTCACAGGGGGCCTCGAGACAAGCATGATTTACCAGAGGAAACCTAACCTCGGCCCAGGACTCCAGGGATGTCAGGAAGTTCCAGTGAGTCGAACATGAGAAAATACAACTTTTGTTGGACAAAACATGAAAGGGGAAATCTTGTCTTGTATAAGAAAATGTGTTTAGTCACTCCTTTGTGACCAATCAGTGTGGTAAAGTTGCCCTGTACCCTTAGCAAAAAAACAGCCCAAAGCATGTTTCCACCTCCGTGCTTGACTGTGTGGATAGTGTTCTTTGGATCATACTCAGCATTTCTCTTCCTCCAAACATCAGGTCGAGTTCGTGCCGAAGAGCTCGATTTTGGTTTCATCTGATCATAACATTTTCTCCTAAACCTTCTCTTATTCATTTAGATGTTTACTGGCAAACTTCAGACGGGGCTTCTTGAGCAGGGGGAGCTGCAGGATTTCAATATATAGTCTGTTACTAATGGTGTTCTTGGGACCACAGGAGGAGCTTGTGGGTGGCTGTGACTCAGGTGGTAAAGCAGATCAGCTACTGATTGGAAGGTTGGTGGTTCGATCCTTGGCTTCTCTAGTTGAATATCCTTGGGCAAGGATACTAATCCCAAGTTAGCCTCCGATGTGTTCATCGGAGTGTGAATGTTGGTTAGTTTGCACTTGAGTTTATGCATGTTGTATACAGCGCTTTGAGTACTCTGGGAGATTAGAAAAGTGCTATATAAGAATCAGTCCAGTCCATTTTGGTCCGATCCGCCACCTTTCTCATGATCACCCTCACTTGATGGGGAAAGATCTTGCATGGAGCTCCAGAGTGAGGGCTTGGAGCCCATTCCAGCCTTGTGCAGGTCTACAGTCGTGCCTGGATGGAATTGAAACTAGCATGAAAATGAGAGACTGTTTTTTTCCTTTGAAGTGAGCAGACCACTGGGTTCTTCTTGTATATAAAAGATGGGCGGTGTGGCTCCGTTAAGTGTTTCAAAGCCATTCTTGGCCCCCAATAGCAGGGGCCCTTATGTAAAAGGGGGGTTGCAGTGCGGATTTTTATTTGAAATTTTGCACATTTGCACATAACATAACCATATTTCTGCGCTCTTAGCACGCACTCAAAAAAATAGAAAGTTACGATAGCGCAGATGTGTGGCGCCAAATGAAGTTAGGATGACTTCTGTAATATTGGAAACCGGTGAACTCGCTGACCTCCGCATCTGTCTGCCCGCCCTGACGTCACACCGCTACAGGAGCGCACAGTGAGAGAAAGCGCACCCGGGGCTTTGCGCCATCTACGCCTGCGTCTGTATTCCTCCTCCTCGCTTTAAAACGCTCACGTGCAGTACAAAAGGAGGAGAGAGAGAGAGAGAGAAGCGCCTGTCTCGCAACTCCAGCGTTAAACAGTACCGTGTCCCTTTAAAAACGTCTGACAAAAAAGCCCATATGATCCCTGAGCTCCAATCACCAATTCCTTCTGCAAAAGCAGCCTCTGCATTTTTGTCTGTCTGAATGCTACAGCAGCACGGGGGGGAAAAAAGATTCAGGATAAGGCAAAAAAAAAAAAAAAACTGGAGAAATGTGACAATCCAACGGTCATTTTCATGGCGAGGGGGAAACTGGTGCGAAAGGAGTTATTCTGGGACTCCTTTGAGCCTCGAAACGCTGGATCAAAATGGTAGGCTACAGAGCAGAGCTGCATTTTTGTTTATTTTTTTCCCTCTCTCCCTCTCTCTCTCTCTCTATGTCCCTTCTTGATCTCTTGCAAATTTGAGCTACTTAGCAGGCCGATCAAACTTGCCACACTTGCGCGTCGTCGCGATCCCCTACAGCTGGCTGTCACACGCGTGTTTCGTGCTTTGTATCGTTTGCGGTGAAGTTTGTAACTTGCCGACATGGCACAAGTTGAGGGGGCTGGTGGTGGCGGTGTGGGGGGGTGGATCGAAGCAGACCCCCTCTGAAAGAATGCGATGGCTACAATAGCCACATTGATGCGGAGAAGGAGTTAAATTCCTTCATATCGGACGCTTCTGCAAAGCACTCAGGTCGTGACTGGTGCGAGTGAAAGTGCCACCTTTCCCTTCCTTCTCCAAGCGAGCCAGACAGCCGGTGCAGGACAAGTTAGCGAGGCTTTCATGAGAGATGCCGCTCTTCTCGTCTCCATAACTTTATTTTGATTGCGGCTGACACTCAAGTAGAGGTGAAAAGAGGTGGAGATGGAAAACATCACCAGTGAGATCTGATAGAAGAAGCTGCCTGGTTATAAATAAATAAATAACGCAAACAAAGTCCAGCTGAAGCAGAAAATGTGCAATATTTTATTGGCTTGTGACGAGTTTTCTAGGCTGCTGCATGAGGTCAGTCGCTTTAGGGAGACGACTGATTCGTTTTTTGTACTGACTAATGCTCTCCTCATCCTCTTGTCAGCGTGGATAAGTTGTATTTTCCTCCACGCGTTAGCAGATCGGAGGGTGATTGTGACGGAGAGGCTGAGTTGTGGGAATAGAGGCCGACAGTACAGAGGCAGACAGTCCGCTCTGTCTCCAGGGTCATTTTAGGATGCCTCATTAGGAAAGCATGTGGAGCTTGATGCAGCGGTGGAGTAATCCCAGTACGCGTTCACATCTGGAGGCTTGGGTTAATATCTGGGTCAGGTCAGCGGGGTTAGCCCTGGTGCTCGCTGGGTGGCTTCTGGTGGGAGCAAAGAGGGTGAGGGAGGTCTGATTGTTGTTGTATTTATCTTCTACTTGTTTATTTTCTTTTCTTTTTTCTCGTTTTTTTCTTTGCAAGTGCAGAAGAATAAACTGAGGTCAAGTGCACAGTGTGCATGGCGAATGCAATGCACCAGAGATCAGAGAGAGTGAATCTTTTAACTGTTTTGGTGATTATTTCATAAATTAGATTGTTGATATATCCAAGGGGGGTAATCTGGGCTTATGTTGATTTTAATCAATACCGAATGGCTGGATTACACAAAGGGTTTAGCAGCAAAGACAACAGGTGCCCACGGTATCATGGGGCCCATGGACCAGATCCTCACTATGCAATTGTCTCTTAACATTATTATAAAGTTGCTCAGATGACCAGAAATAGAAAAATAACTCAGTGAAACGACAACAACAAAATCTACACCTATGGGACAAAATGTGTAAGGTGACACATGACAGATGGAAACAATCAACAGGGACTTTCAAAATTAGTACAGAGACACGCAGTAATAAATAAAAAGATTGAAAGTGACCACAAAGATTAGTTGAAAGGGGGAAAAAAGAGACAGAAATCAACCACAGAGGGACATAAAACATCCTAAAAAAAGATGCACAATACAAATAGGAATGGTCGCAAGAGGTGCAAAGCTACCCCAAAGTGATCTTTAACCTGTTGAGGTGCAGTGGTTAGTGCTGTCACCTCACAGGAAGAGGCTTCTGGGTACTATCCTGCTCGTTTGGCTTGGCTGCGATGCTTCTGAGCTTGCGTGCTCTCCTTGCGCCTGCGCTGAGTTTTGTTTGGTTGTGCTTCGTTTTCTCCCACAATTCAAAGGCGTGCATGTCAGACTAGCTGCTGATTGTTCATTTCCGTGGTTGCGTGTCCAGGGTGCACTCTTGCTCTCTTCCCATCTCAGCCTAGTTAGACTTCAGCTCCACCCCGACAGGTTTACTGTTGAAAATGAATGGCTGGAGTCTTTTTTTCCCATATAGTTTGCACTGAGGGGGGGCGTTTGCATGGAGATCCTCCTATTCAAATGAAAAGACTTTATTGGGCTTTTTTGTCTTCATTTATTGTGAAAATGTAAATCTGCCTTAGTTTCGCACACACTAAAGACACTTATACTGTACGTTTCTGGCCCTGTGATACAGTTTGGCCTCAGTCAGCATTGTGAGGTCCTAAGCAGCTCCTTCTCTATCCTCCCAGGGTGCTGTGAGTTTTTACGTAACTGCCTATTCAGGGCATTCTTGCCCACCCTTGACTTTGAGGCTTCACTGTCTCTGGGTGCTGAGTGAGAGAGCTGTCTTTAGTCTTTGTGACAAGTGCAGTCATTCCCCGAGACCCAGCAACAAACTCCCGCGGACTTCTCCGGCCTCTGGCAGGAGGCCGCTCTCTTGGAAACTCGGAGCATGCTGTAGGTGCTGCTAATTTATGCCCCTGAGATTAAGAACAGTGGACAAGGCTGCGCAGACAGCAAGGTCAAACTCACTGGGCTTATGTAAGGTTTCCTTTGTTCTCGTTGGTTCAAGTGGCACCAGCTTGCTTGAAGTACACTCAGCTCAGGTTGTTGTTTTATTTTTTTACGTTTTCAAATAAAGATGTGGATTTATTCATTCTCAGCAGTGCCACCCAGTATTATTGTCTTTGTATCCAAGGGGGGAAAGTTACTCTAATTTAACACTATGGCATTAAAAAAAAAAGAAAGAAAGAAAAAGACATTGAACTCCATTATCAAAGAAGCCAGACAGCTTTTTATTTTCCTAATGCTCGATATGAGGATTTCTATTAGCCTTTCATTGTCAGGCATTTAAAGATATTAAGAGAGTTTAAAACGGAGCGGGCTTCTAAAGTGTTCTTATAGCTTTTAGCAAAATTCAGGTCAGCGAGAGAGACTTAGGAGAAGCTTTAGTGCAGATGAGTTTTTGTGCTGTTTTCAGACACTTGCCAAGCAGAGAAGAAGGGATCCTTGATCTAGCAGTCATAAAAATGTGTCATAGACATAGATTAATGTTTGGATTTTGAATGGGAATGACATTATTATCCGTTTTAGCTGCTTATCTGTATTAAGAGTTGTATAAATAATGAAAATAATAATGCACAGAACTGATTTGAAACGGAAAAAGGTCAAGTTAAATTAAAAACCTTGTGCCGCCTTAATCTAATATCTAATATCTAATTCAGGATTAAGCCTTAAAGGAACAATTTGATGCATAAATGCATCTGGAAAAAGATAGAACTTGATTAAAGTATGAGCCATGAGATGGTGAGCTGAAGTTAGGCCAAAAGTGTGAACTTTTTCCGGCGAGGCGAACCGGTATCATCAGGGAATCGCACCATTGTTCTCACTGGTGGACCCCCAAATCCATGTTTGAGACCCTGAACTAACTTCATGCGAGATGTAGCTTTATATAAAAACAAGCGTATGTTTTCTTATCTCACAAAGCAAATGTGTATATTTGCAAAATGCATTAACTGTACTGCTGCTGGTGTTCCTTTAAGATTGCATTCATTATTTCCCTGCTGTCCACTTATTGGTTGCAGCTATAGAAAGCTGATGCTCCTACTCTACCTTTTTTTCTCCCTCCTTCTCTGTCCTCTCTGACCTTCTCATCAAACACATCAACGCCCAATGCGAACACACACACACACACACGCACATGCATGCACGCGCATTTTGCCACAGCGGAGAGATTCCTGTGATAAGGAGCTCTTTAGAGGCTTGTGTTTGCCTCCTCTCTTTTTGTGTCATGCTATGAAAGGGATAATGAAGATATCAGAGTTTCAGCCTGTGTAATAACCCTCGGGTATGTCTGCACCTGCTCTCTGCTGCACATCAGAGTTATCTGTTGTCTCTAATAGATCACTTCAAAGGTGCATCTTTCACCCAGTGTATCATTCACATGGAAAAATTTAAATTTAGTCCCTTCGGACCTGATTTTCTTTTTTTCTTTTTTTTCTTTTTTAGAAATTAAAATATCTCTGCAGTTTTTTGGGGTTTTTTGGTGCCACAGGTATTTGGCGTCACATCCCTGCGTGTATACACGCATGTGCACCCGTGTCGTGCACATGCGTGCGCGGTGCTGGCTTGGGAACAGCGTGTTATGACTCCAGTGGGGCGGTGGTGTGCGAACCATTGTAACGTGTGTGCGAGGAGGAGATGCCAGCACCACAGGCCCCTCTCTTGGCCGGGGTTCCTGACTCAGCGCTTCCTCTCCCAGCTCATTGGCCCAGACACAAACTTCCTGGCAGAGCTTCAGTGCGGACACTCTAACCTCATCACCCCACCTCCCCCCCTTTCAGCCAGCTCCTTTGATTATCCCAACCGCTCGTCATCTCAGTTCCAAGCCACCGGCGGTTGATGTCTTCTTTCAGCGTCGCTTCTGATTGGGCGACGCAAGCACTGTCTCCAGCCTCCCCCAAACTGATAAAACCCGTCATCGTCCAGTTCTCAAAGGACTGGCCGCTAAAAGGACTTTGCAAATCGTGCGGCCGAGGCAATCCCGCTCACGCTGTCAAATTTTAATGTACTGTACGTCGCCAAGATGCTGCTCATGCCGTGTTCTCATCCTTATTTTTGTTTGTGCTCCCCAATTTCATGCTCGGGTAAACGCATATCAGTTGTAGATTGGCTTGTCACCTGTGGTTGCATTAACATATAGATGGAAATGTATTTAAATCCAATCAAGGAAGCTGGTGGAGATCCACCAGGGCAAGGCTGGGGCAAGTCCAAACCGCTAGATTAGGATGAGGGAGGGAGGGTTGGGGGGACAACAGTGTGAAGGGGAGATTGGATGTCTAGGATTAGAGCAGCATTAATGCTGATAATATTGTCTTTATTAATTGCAGCCAGCAGTGAATGCTGTGGTTAAGAAAGTTAAATGTTTTAATAGGCTAAAGGGAATAAAATAATTAGCTAAAGTGGTGGAAAGAGAAACTGAATAACCAGCAGCAAACTGTAAAGTAATTTGGAATTTACCTCATCCTATATCTGAAATCGTCTCGCTGTACATTTTACCTGAAATCTCATTTAGCTTTCAGGTTGTTGATGAAAGTCGTATAGAGTTCATTTGAGTTTTTTCTCTTTGGATTTCAGGCTTTGTGCCTGCAACTAACAGCGATTCTAATTACTGAGCTTTGCACTTGGACTTTTTCAACAGAAGATCTGCTGTTCCCACATCAGTTTGACAGAAGACATTATCCTAAAGCCGGAAATGTAACAATACAATCATTTGTGTCTTTAATGACAAGTAAGTGAACCACTGGATAATCCATCCATCCACTTTCTGCTGCTTATGCAGGGCCAGGTCACGGGGGCAACAGCCTAAGCAGAGAAGCCCAGTCCTCTCCCTCCTCCAGCTCATCCGGGGAATACCGAAGCGTTCCTTGGCCTGCCGAAAAATTTAATCCCTCCGGCCTACCCCTGGGCGCCTCCTCCCATTAAAACATGCCCAGCACACCTCACCAAGAAGGCATCCTCGTCAGACGCAAGGTTATTAAAGTGAACTAAAACTAAACGAAAAACTAAAACTAGATGTGAAAAACCTAAAATAAACTAAAATTAAAACCAGGTTTTTGAATAAAAACTGAAAGGATTTTGTGAACTTGGAAAACTACCTAAACTAATTATTAAAAATATAGAGAAAAATATATTTAGTTTTGTTACAGCTTGCCTTTTGAGGCATTGATGAACATGTTTATTGAGACTGGAAGACTCCAAGACTGATTCATCTGCTTTCAAAAAGTTTTTCTTGTAATAGCTGTGCTGAGACACATGCAAAAACAATTAAAAGACTAAAACTAACGCTGAGACTAATAAAGACTAAACTAAAAACTAAACTGAATTACAACATGCACAGATACAAGCAAATATTTAATAAAAGGTAAACCGAGGAGCTGGCTGAGGAAGGCTGTTCCACAGGTTGGTCGCAACAACCTCAGGAGAACGATCATGTGGTTTTAAAATCAGAGCGAGGGGAAGTCAGGAGACCCTGGTTAGATCGGAGAGACTGTCTGTAATGATAAGGTCTTAAAGGCCTGTCTGTGTAGAGCTTTATCTTTAGTAACAGGATTTTAAAGTGGATTCTGAATTTCACTGGAAGTCAGTGAAGGGATGCAGGAGTAGGTGTAAGACAAGTGAATTGCAGTAATCAAGCCAGGGGAAAAGTTCCAGATGATGGAATAACAGAAAAGGTTTGTTTTTTTGCAATATTTCTTAAATGAAGGAAACAAAAGTGGGTGAGCCAAAGGCGTAGGCCCTGCCGGTCCAATCCCCGGCTATTTAGTTTGACTCCTCCACCCGTGGATGAATATTCTAATAACCTCAAATCACTGCAGGATCTGCTGATGAGACCTACCACACAGTTCAGGTGAATGTTGAGCCATTCATCTGCCTCAGCTCAGACGTGTTATTTGGATGTCTGGTGTGAATAACTCTCTTGGGGTCATTCCACAGCATCTCTATTAGGTTAAAGTCTTGGCTCTGACTGGGCCTCTCCAAAAGGTAGATTTTTAATTTGGTATATTAACTCGTGCACCTCATCCATCTTCTGTTGAGCTTCAGTGGGCAGGCAGCCACCCTGATATTATTATGCAAGATACCTTGATAGACTTGGCGGCCCTGAAAACCTCTATGCTCCCTCCATCGTAGTTCACTCTGGGACTGTGTTCATGTTTGTAATTAAGCTGTATCCGGCGCTGGATGTTCTTCACGAACAGCTCGTTTCATCAGCCCTCAAAACATTTTCTCAGCAGAGTTTAGGAAAGAGCTGCAGCTTTCTGTGTGGCGCCCTGCCACGGACAGCGTGCCTGTTCGGTGATTTTCTCATGACATATTTACAAACAGTGTTAACTACCTCCAGTGGTTCATTTAAGTCGTTAGCTGCTTCTCTGGTCTTCTAATTCACCTCAGTGAGCAATCTGCAATATGTGTCAGTCATCTCAGCGGAGTCCCTGCTCTTAGGGAAGCTCACCCCAGAACTAAACTGATAGGATTTCTAGACACTTTGGCTGTGGTTCTGTCAATAGTTAAACTGTTCATGTGTGACCTTTACCAGCTTTATGCAAATGAGGAGTTTTTGATTGGAGCTCTTTTGAGACTTCTCGTTCGACGTTCACAGATGCTTCTTATGAGAGCTCTACCTCACACCTCCGCTATCGTTGTCTTGATTGTACTCCAGGTTGCTCACTCCTGACTCCAATTAGCTTGAGTTGATGTCGTTAACCTCAATGATCGCATGTTTTTCAAACCCGCACTGTGAGTCTTTTTCGGTGTGGGCGAGAAAGTTGAAACATACTAGGGTTTGTTTTTGTTTTTTTTAAGTACTGTAACTTTATAGAAATCTGAACATGTTTTGAAAAAAGCCCCAAATTATATGTCATTGGTGTTGTTTACAACTGATGTACTCACCTTTTCTTGCCATTGCCTAGTGCGGTAACTAATGGCAACATCCAGAAGTCATAATATGCTGACTGAGGAAAGTGTTCCAGAAATTACATGCGTACTGAACAATTTTGCACCATGCAATTACCTTGAAATACCAACCATCAGTGCCAGTACAGCCTTGCATATCGAAGCAAGAAGCTACATCATCATCAACTGTATGATCTGCAGTAACGTCTGTGTAGGTTCTCAGTCGTCCAGGTCATGGTAACCTAAGGAGCTTGGAAGGAAAAGCGACTGGACTTCTTCAAAAAACTTAAAGAAGTCCAGTTGCTTTTCCTTCCAAGCTCCTTAGATGACCTGGAATAACTGAAATGACGATCTTCCACTTCCAAAAAAATAAGCATGTCTTAATTTATGATCCTTATAAACCATAGAAGAAATTAAGCTTATGCAAAGGTTCAATAAGGAGATCTGTAATCACTCATCTTCCTGCTTTCCTGGGTGTTAAGCATCATTACTCTTCTTGTTACTCTGGAAATTTGGTTCTGCCATGACGGGTCATCAGAGTACAAATACACTGTTTAATTTCTCCATACCAACAAATCATATATAATCAGATATTCACTGGCAAGCAAGGATTCTGCCCAAACCCTACACCCCTGCTGGACTATATATATAAAACTCTTGTGTTATTGCCCATCTAGTCTGGACAGATGTGGGCAGATACTTTTGCACTTATTCTGTTTTAGCTACACAGTGAGTCAGTAGCTCTCCATTGATAAATTCCGACATTATGGCCCTCATCTTCTATGTTGAAGCCTCTGGGCTTAACATTTCTTCTGGTGGACACCCTGCACTGTGAGTAATCTTACACATTTGGATGTCTTTGTAAGCTGTTGCTACATTTGGATATTTGGTCCTACCAGAAGAAACTTTGCAAGTTAAACATCATGCTCACCCTTCATTCCTTAAATCTCCAAGAATTGTCTTCAGCAGTGGAGCGCTACTCCAATGCTTTCTCTTGCTTTCTTTTCTACGAGTTAATGCTGATGTTTTTATCTTCCTGTCATGTTGGACTTGGAGCCAGCTCGATGCTACGTTGACTTTGCGCACCGTCTTGTGTTGCACAAAAGTATGGCTGGGCCCCATTTTAACTTCCACTGATATCTCAGTGCCCAGCTCAGTACCTTAGTGTTTTGGAGACAAAGTCATAGTGGTTTGTTCTTCTTCTTTTGAAAGCTTTACTTAAGTTAAAAATTTGTTGCTATTTTTAGTTTCCAGTAAGTTCTCTTAAGGCCCTTCCATAACCAGGTTTCATAAGCAACCTGTGGTTCATAGTTGTAGTGTGACACATGGAAATGTGTCAAACAGGGGGAGTTTTAGGTCTAATTTGAAAAAATGGATTATATGATAGGTCGCACCGTCCTTTCATACACTTATCACCCTCTCACCTAGTTTTTGTCTTGTCTGGGCTTGGTTTCTAAAGGCCTCTCTTTTTAAAATACATAAAACAATATAATCAGAAAATAAGCATTAAGAATATATTTATATATATATATCTTGTAACACCATTAACTGTCAGAGTTTTCACTGGAGGACAATTTTTATTTGTATTTTTTAAGGATTGCCCTGCAGTTTGGTTGAATGGTTGGAATAGTTTTTGGCTTTGAGTTTGTAAAATCGCAATTTAACACCTTCATCTTCTATTGTTCTTTAAATGTGGTTGGAAAACAGCTTATAGGTGCATTACTAACACTACCAATCTTTCCTTAGATTTGACAGTTTCTGTAGTTTCCATGCGCAGGTATCATAAAAAGCTTTAAAAAAAAGTTTGCATTGCATTTTTTCAGAGTTTTAATTCAGACACATCTTAATTAGTATGTTGTCTAAAGATTGTTTTTTTTGTTTTTGTTTTATATATTGCGTACCAAGAGTAGTTTTTAATATTCTGATATTTCTGACCGCACAGCTGTTTGATTGTTTATGATGGCTAATTTTTCTTTTTCCCAATCTGCCTTACACTCACAACTAGTTTTCTGGATTATATACATAATCCCTTAGTCTACTATCACAAGGTGTAACTGTCAGCCTTAATACCATTATTATCCGATAAACAGTGCCTGCCTGGAGAGTATTAAACTCCACTTTAATGTGGCTGTGCATGTGACTGTGCCGTATGTGTGACCTTAGCAATGAGCTACCCGCTGCTGTGGCTTCCCCTTTAGTCATTGAACACTGATTTTTATTTGCATTTTTTATCATAGTACTGTAACGATCACCACAGGGCTTGTTAAACGCAAGACCTTGTCACTTGTGCTATTATCAGTCTGGCTCATTTGTGCAAGAGCAACACTTCTGATGAAGGGATAGCGGGAGTCCGGTTATAGTCAGAGCCTCATCTTTATTTCTGCAGTGTCGTCACCTATGCCAAATTTCTTTACTTCCTGTTTACTGAGGTAGGAGCAAATGCATGTTTACAATGAAGGAATGCATGCATAGAGTTGCCGGCTCATGGTTGGATGTGCTCATGCATCTGCTACTGTATATTCTTCTGTCTCAAGGTCAGCGGCAGGTCGCTGTGCTGATTGGATTTAGAGAGCAGAGGAGGGAGTGCAGACTGCAGACAGACGTGATATCTTCTACTCGACACAAGGATGAATTACAAGACAGCAGGCCCACGGCACAGACATGTAAAAGGCCCAAACCACTCCCAAAGAGCCGTACACCAGAGAATAGCATTCATTTTTGTGCGTCTTTGTGATTCATTGGTGGTTTGCAGCTATTTTGTTGGCTGATCATTTTAATCATTTGGCTTCCCATATGGTTATTTTGCATCAGTAGTTGTTCTGTGCCCCTTTGTTGTTGTTTGAAGTGTATTTATTAACAAAAAGACACAGCTTTAAAGTTTTAGGCTTCAGATAAGGTCCACAACTTCAGGTCTTAGGGGTCCTAACAGTGGACTGCGCCTTGGGGTCTGAAAAAAAAGCCAATACTAAAATGCCGTAAACCTGAATTCTTTCTCATGGTCAGTAGGGGGCATTCTCTGTTGAAGCTTGTTTTCTGCCACTGAGACAAAATAAGGAAAGCGCAATCAATAACTCGAAATTTCAAGTTGGGTATCTCAAACTTTTGAGTTAATAAGCTCTGCCAATCAGAGCTTCCTGATTGGCAGAGCTTATTATCCTTGCTAACGAGTAAAGCTTCCAGGAAACCTTCCAGCCAACTAGGATTTCCTTGTTGGCTGGAAGCAGAAGGCGCAGATGCAGGCACACTCAAAATCAGGTAGTGGCAGCACCAGTGAGCTACCAGTGTAGTGCAAACATGAACAAATTGGCGCCAGATTCTTCAGCTTTGAATGCCTTCTAGCGAATGATGACTTCACAAAAGATGTGAAATCATTGTGTTCATGTCGAACTGTTGGACTGCTAAAGTCTTCTGCCTTCTGCTTCAGAGTAACAACAAAATGTGTAACTTCACAGAGTATCCTGATTGATAGAGTTAAAAGAGCTAACTTGATTGCAAAAATCTGATTGCAAACATAAGCGTCGTATTGAAATCTCTGGGAAAATTACTCTCACCTAAGTTGGTACACATCCACACTAAAAAGTCTCCCAGTAAATTGGCTCACTTGCTGGTTTGAAGTCTTATTGATTACAATGCGATATTTTTTTGTTAAATCATGGTTCTTGGTGGCAGTCATAAGACAATAAAGCAGGGTTTGCTATAGGGTGGGCCAAATTGTAAATAAAAAGCAACTGTTACGAGCGAGTGGTTTCTCTCAGTTTTATCGACCCCACGCTTGTGCAGAAACAGGAACTCATAAATGAATGGGTGATACAGTGGCTACTTCCATCTTTTTTATACAGTCTGTGTTGGTAGACCTATTCAATAATCTGTCCACAAGCTGACAGTTTTGCAGGCAACTTTCTGTCCGTACTTTCCACGTATCACGAGCAGATTTCACCAGAGGATTAAGCCCTGCCAGGATATTCGCCCAGAGAATCAGAATTCACCTCTCCTGATCAGCATCTCTGGGACTAAACCTGTTGTTTGGCGTCAGCAGCAGGGACCGGTCTGGTGAGCACACAGAGGACACAGTGTCAGTCATTACCCTGATGACTTTTTAATGGCTGTCTGATTGGACTCTGCCAGAAATGACATGCCCTTGTCCCGTTCTGTTTGGTTTTGTTTACTCGTGAGCTGATTATTTTCCCGCCACGTACAAACGCTCTGACGTTACTGCGAGACTGAACTTGCTGCTAAAAAGTGGGTGATCCGTCTGTGGGGAGTTTATAATCAGGCCTGTCATGCTATGCTCCCAACTGACGATGACTCAGGGATAAGAGTGTAGGGGCTGGGCACTGCTCTCCTGCCATCTCCGTGCCAGTGAGTGAGATCTGGCCTGACACTGTGCCCACTCTCCTTCCTCTGGGTGTCAGTCACGTCGAGTCGTGCGCCGGACCCCTCAGCAGGAAGCCTGGCTGTGAAGAGGGCTGCTGAGTGTGCTTTTTAGTGCAGGTTGATGTGCTCTGCGGGTGGAAGTGGCATGTCAGACCCCAGAGCCGTCTATCGTCCTAGTGGGCGACAAAGGAGCCGGGAATGAGCTCATGGGATTGCTGTCGTCATGCATGCGGATGGCTGGCAGATCTCCTGCATCCCTGATGCTCATGTACAAATGGAGAGACTTCACCGTGCATATGGAGAGTTTGGCATGCACTTATTTGTAGATCCCTTCAATGAGCCTTTTGTGAGATTTGTAGTGAAATCCTGCTGAGATTAGAAGTGCAGAAACACTCTAAATCATTGTCATTGGCAGCAGCTTTGTGATCTGATGAATTATATCTCTGTTATTTGAATTACGGCCACGTTAAAATGTCAAAAACATCAAAAACACAATCACATTTCACATTGTTTTTTTGATTTGTTTGTTTTTTGTTCTTTTAGGTCAAGATAAAATCCAAAACTGATATATTCAGGTGGCCAGGATCACATTTTGCGTATGGACACTTGTGTTTTTGTAGCAGTAATTTCTGTTGTTCAACAGTTGTTTTTGGCCCGGCTCACACTTGATCTGTTTGTCTCAGTCACTGTTATTTGAAGTACATGAATCATGCAATACAGTGTCAAAGAGATGCCAGATAGCTTTCTCGAGGCGTTACTGCAGAGTGAGACAAAGTGAGAGTGCAGTTAACTTTGATTTTGGATTTTATTTCTACAAAGAAGGTCTGTGCTGCAACCTGGAGCTCTCTATTTTGTGTGTGAGTCAGACTGGAAAAACGTCCTCTGGCACTTTCTCCAAGTCTGCAGATTAAAGTTATTTAGCATTTTAATATGAATATGATTTTAATGTTGTACTGGGACAAAAACTGCAAGTAATCATGTATTGTGTCAATTATGGTTCTTAAAAAGAGACAAATTGCACAAAAAATTGCGATCCAGCATCCAGCTGCACATGAGATGAGGTAGTATCATCACATTTAAAATGCTGGGACGTCAAGTTTTTCTTTTTTTTATGCTGTGAAAATTCTCAAACAGTCAGTTATTATTTCTTTGCCGTTGATCAATTTTCTGTTGATCTCTTTTCTTCCAATTCATGTCTGAAACACTGACAAAAAAGTAATGACCATCTACAAATAGATTGTCTAAGGCAACAGTAATATTTCCATTGAAAATAAATGCTCAATAATATCCTTTGCTAATACAGTCACCAGCCACTTCAGCTCCTTGTAAACACAAATATCTAATCTGCCAGGGACATGGCAGCATCCTAGTGTCTTGACATGGTCAAGACGACCTGCTGACGTTCAAACTGAGCATGAGAATGAGGAGGAAAGGTGATTAAAGTGACTCTGAATGTGACAGAGCTGTTGTTAGTTTGAGTATTTCAGAAACTGCTGATTGGCTGGGATTTTCCCACACGCCCATCTCTATTGTTTGCATTGAATCGCCTAAAAAAGACAAAATATCCAGTGAGGCACAGTTAACTGCTAATATCTAATCAGCCAATCACATGGCAGCAGCCCAGCATATTTACGTATGCAGACATGGACAAGATGAGCTTTAAACTAAGAAGTTTGGACAGAAAAATTCTAAAAATTAGGAAATATTCTGGGAGCGGCGACTCTCTTGGAGAAAACGCCTTGTTGAGACAGAGGTCAGAGGAGACTCCTTCGAGCTGATAGAGAGGCAACAGTAACTCAAATAACTGCTTGTTACAAACAAGGTACACAGAAGAGCATCTCTGAACACACAACCTTGAAGCTGCAGCACACTGTAGCACTCCTGTCAGCTGAGAACAGGAAATTAGAATTTGCAAGGGTTCACGAAAATTGGTGATTGATCAGCCCAAACCAGTACCAATAAGGTGTACCTAATAAAGTGTCCAGAGTCTGCATGTGTATTGAATTGCATGAAATTTTGCAGAGCTAGCCTTACATGCTTATTACTAATGTGAGCCACAGCGCTCAGACATGGTTGTGATTTAACTGGTGAAGCAGGTATTCAGTAAGATAATACAATAACAGATAAACAGATACACAGTAGTGGTAATTTTTGCTCTTATCACTCAGCTCTAGCCAGACTAGTCCCTTTTGAAACGATGAAGAAGCTGATGTAAGAGGACACTGAGTTCAGTCGGAGCAGTCTGTGGGCAGACTGAGAGAAAGCTTTAACCCCCTGCAGTGTTTTCCCCCTGGGACTCCCTCCTGCCTGAATACAACCTGCCCTCCCTCGCACTATTGATGCATCCGTGACTCGGTGCTGTGCTCTGACATTGGCCCCTGCTAATGGCTCACCGGTCAGCAAGCAAACAAGACAGCCAGGGTAGATGTTGTTTGCCTCTCTCCTCGTAATTCAAGGTGTGTGTGCAAAACACTGACTGAATTATGTAGATTTCTGGAGGAAAGCACACGTCTCTGCTTTGTTTTAACACAACCAAAAATGTTAAAGAGGGTGAACAACACTGAGTTTTACTCGGGATACGGATTAAGACATGCATGCGCTCCCCCTGCTAGTGGCCTCACGATCATTTTTAACAGATAAACATCATCTGCGTTGCCTGAATCGGACTGGGGAACTTTTAAAATGGCAGCTCTGCAGAGGTCACGGAGCAGTCGCAGCCTGTAGTCAGACCGCGCAGTGATCGAGACTTTATAGAGCAGTAAATCCACCCAGACTATCCGTGAAAAGGTGTGGGAGAGAAGGGGCATTCTCACCAGAGAAAGTCAGATTAGAAAGAAGGGTTTCATCCTCACGCTCAGCTCTGTCTGGCTCAGGTCCAGCTGCCGAGGCGCTGCCAAGAGCAGACCATCGGCTCTGACATGGCTGAGCCGGGTGAGGATTCAACACTTCTTTTTTTTTTTTTTTAATCACTTTGACTGACGTATTAACTGTGGGCTTGACTTGCACCTTAGAGTCTGACCTCTGTATGAAGGTAATTAAAGCAACACTAATTCGACAACAATAATTGGTTTTTAAAAAAATGCTCTCATGAAAGATGCAGGCACCTTTTGGTCCAACGTGACCCAGTTCCTATTCCATCACCTCTTCATCAAAATTTATAGATAAAGAAGTTTAAAACCGCCAGTGTTTCTTAAAGCATTGCTACTGGCAGTTTGACACATGCACACATACTTGGGTGAATTATGTTTTCTTTAATACAGCATCCCATTATGACCATTAAACAGTAGCTGGCTGTGGATTTGTATAATCTGTTGCCTTTCAGATTTTGACATTTACAGTCATTCTAAATCCTCCATCAGGTCAATTAGTGTAATGTTTGAATGGGAAGTACTGTGAAATAATACGTGTACAATAACAGTACAGCTGGGGTTGAGTTAAATATCCCAAGTAAGTCTTCAGTGGATGGAGTGTTACCTTATTAACCTATGCCAACAACAAAATACATGCTTTATTGCTTCTATGGGACTAAAATGCATCAGTCCTGAGAGCTACCTTGCAAAAGACAGACCTACTAAGGCATGGGTGGGATAATAATTTTCCCAAGGGGCC
This sequence comes from Pelmatolapia mariae, assembly GCF_036321145.2. Classification (NCBI taxonomy): domain Eukaryota; kingdom Metazoa; phylum Chordata; class Actinopteri; order Cichliformes; family Cichlidae; genus Pelmatolapia; species Pelmatolapia mariae. The sequence continues at coordinate 19,148,644 of NC_086235.1, read as the reverse complement.
ACATGAGAAACTAGGAATGTTGTGGAGGTGTGCATCAATGAGCTAAACTCATTATTAATACTATCTCTTTATAAGCTTATTGATGCGGCCCTCCACAACAGTGCCAGTTTCTCATGTGGCCCCCCGGGAACATGAAAAGTCCACCCCTGTGCAAAGACCTCTACAGTGCAAAAGGATCCTCTCAGATTGTTGTGTTTGGCAGAAGATGAAATAAGCTGCGTGTAAAGGGTGCGCAGAGCTTTGATTGAAGCCGGTTTAAATGACGCCTCGTGTTGGGCGCGTCAGTAAATCCCCCTGGCGGTGTGTTTTTCGCAGGTCAGGCCACATATGAATAATGTATTGGGAGACATCTGACTGAGAGGCTGGTTAAAGGTGGCACTCTCTCTAATGACAGCAAACAAGCTCTCTCACTGACATTTCCAAGGAAAGGAGTGAGACGGAGAGAAAAGGGGGGTGAGCGAGGGAGCTAATGGCAGACAGGGATCAGGGGAGTCAGATGAGTCTTTCAATTCAAAGCACTCAGTGAATTTGTTTGGATACAGTGTGTTGAAATGTGACAAGATAACTTTGTCTTTGACACACGGTGTGACATCCACGGCAGCCGTGTCGTAACTACAGCTGTTTGCAGATGGATTAAATAATTTAAAAGCGTCTGTCAAGATGAAAATAATGGATTTGTTCACCAATTTAAACCTCTCTGTCATCTATTAATAAAACATGTAGACATCCACCTGCAGAATGATGAAGTTATGCACAACCAGTTACTACAGATGAAAGACTTTATCACTAGTAGCTAGCTAGGTAAATTATACCTGTAAATGGCCTCGCTAGAAGTCTGACTAGCTATCCAAACAGCTAAACATGAACCCAGGAACTCCAGACAATAGATGAGATCTTTTGAAGTTTACTGGTTCTTTCATTTTGTGAAACTGTAACAATAAGCATATGTGGAAATGTACATTACTCATTTGTACTGTTAACAACAACATACAGCCTTAACCAATGACCTAACAATGCATTTGAGAAGCTAGCATGACGACTAGCACCGCTAATTAGCATATGAAATGGCGATCTCATTTGCATATGAATAGCACATTGAAAACTTGTTAACTGTGATCCATCACACATAAAGACAACACTTGGAGTGTCTCATTGCCTTTTACCATTAAATACTTACAGACAATGCTTTAACAAACACCCAAAAGAAAGACATGAATGTGGCGTGGCCATCTTGAAACAGCATAGCAAGAAAACATCCACTTCCTGTTTAACTCTTCTTCTACTGTCATAAAATATCAACTTAAAGGGGCCACAGGGTGGCACATTTTACTAACATCTGAAACATGAAATTACTCAAGCAGTAACATAACACTCCCCGCCTGGGATTATAACAATCCCACATTAAATTGTCAGTCACTAAACCTTTCGGGGGACAGCAGCAAAACTACTTCTGTTACAGGACGAGAGAAAGTCTTCTTATTGCCTGAGTGAGAAGTAGTTACTTCGACTTTCCTGACAAGTCCATCTTTCCCTGGGAAAGTCTTGGTTATGATGCACATGGGCCAATCGCTCCTCTTCACCTGAATATCTTTGAGCAGAACGATGTCCCCTTCCTTGAGACTTTGTTTCTTGTCCTGCCATTTGTGTCGCAACTGAAGAGTATGAAGGTATTCCCGTCTCCATTTGGACCAGAACATGTCAGCGAGACTTTGTACTCTTCTCCATTGTTCTTTCAGAAGTATCCCCTTTCCAAAGTCACCAGGGGGTGGCGTTGCTGAGTCTGGTTTCATCGTGAGCAGCATTGATGGAGTGAGGATGAGAGGTGACTCAGGATCGGTGGACACAGGAATCAGAGGGCGAGCATTTATGATGGCGCAGACTTCTGCCATGAATGTCGACAACAGTTCATGTGTTAGTAGTGCTTTTTTGCAGTCCTGTAACATAGAGTCAAGGATACGCCTGGCAATCCCGATCATTCGCTCCCAGGCACCGCCCATATGGGATGCATGTGGCGGGTTGAAGATCCATGAACAGTTTTGTTTGCTTAGGTAGCCTTCGACATCCTTGACTGACGTGTTTGATCCGTCCATTTTCAGTTCACGAGAGGCGCCAATAAAGTTCGTACCGCAATCCGATCTTAGTTGTCTTGCTGGGCCTCTGATTGCAAAAAGCCGCCTTAAGGCATTTATGAAGCTGTCTGTGCTCATTGATTCGATCAACTCGATATGGACTGCTCTTGTCGACAGACATGAGAACATCACGGCCCACCTTTTAGAGCTAGCTTGTCCTCCTCTCGTGCGCCGGGTTACAATGTCCCATGGCCCGAAAACGTCTACACCCACATATGTGAAGGGGGGTGCAACTTGCATTCGTTCAGATGGTAAGTTTCCCATTTGTTGACATTCCGCTTTTCCTCTCAATTTCTTGCATGTGACACACTTAAAAAGCACTGTGCTGATAGCCCTTTTGGCCCCTACCATCCAGAAACCTGCAGCTCTAATGGCACCTTCTGTGAAATGTCTTCCTTGGTGTTTCACAGTCTTGTGATAGTGCCGTATTAAGAGCGTTCCCAAGTGGTGTCGGGCAGGGATGATGAGAGGGTGAGTGGTGTCGATGCCCAGTTCAGATTGTATGATCCGGCCTCCAACTCTTAAGAGTCCATTACTATCTAGAATAGGATGCAGTTTCCAGAGACTGCTTGAGGGGGGAATCGTGATTCCTTCCTGAATACACTTTATTTCCTTTTTGTAGCACTCACTCTGAACACTCTTCATGATGCAAACCTTCGCATTTTCCAATTCTTCCACCGTGGGTTGGCAGAGATGCCAACCACGACAGCTGGATGCTTGGTTGGATTGACCAAAGGAACGAGCAATGTGGATCAAGCGGGCAACTGCTCTGAGGAGAGGACTGTAGTTGGAAAACTTCTCAAAATGAGGTGAACTTACTGTTGACTTTGTGGCTTGTGTCAGATTTGTTGCCACCAGCGGACGTATTTCTGTATCAAGGGCGGGATCCACAAGGTCAAACGTGACTGGAGATTGTGGCTGTGCAGACGGTTTGAGGAGAAAGGCCGGCCCTTTAAACCATGTTGTGCTGCTCAGTTGCGCTGCTGCAACAGAGCGGGACCCATAATCTGCTGGGTTGAGTTCGGATGGAACATGTTTCCACTGGTTGAAGCATGTTGATTGGAGGATGCGTTGGACCCTGTTATGCACGTACACATAAAATCTTCGTGACTGATTGTGGATGTAGCCTAGCACGACTTTACTGTCAGTATAGTACTCAATGTCGTCAAAAGTGATGTCTATTTCCGCTACTATCAGCTCCGCAACTTCAACTGCAAGCACTGCGGCACATAACTCTAGCCTTGGAATGGTGAGGCCGGCTTGAGGAGCTAGCTTTGTTTTCCCAAACACAAAGCCAATTTCAGTTTTGTTTGAAGTAGACAGTTTGATGTAAGCGACAGCTGCAATGGCTTTCACGGATGCATCAGCGAAGACACAAAGTGTTTTGGTTTGAGCGCCAGATGTAGAGAGAGAAGTGTAGGGGCGTGGTATTTGGAGACCTTCCAAATCTCGAAGTGAGTCCTTCCAAATGCTCCACTCTGCTTTCATGTTGTCTGGGAGTGTTGCATCCCAGTCATCCGTCAAGCTGGTAAGTTCTCTCAGAATCAGCCTGCCTTGAATTGTGATTGGAGCGAGAAACCCTAGGGGGTCGTAGAGACTATTGACAGTAGAGAGGACACCTCTGCGCGTGAAGGCCTTTTGCTCGTTGTCAACTTTGAATGTGAAGGTGTCCGTGTTAACATTCCACAGCAGCCCTAAACTGCGTTGCACTGGCGAGTCTTGAGCGCACAGGTCCAAGTTTCCAATATTTTTTGCTCTGTCTTCTGGTGGAAACGCCTCTAGGACTGTAGGTCGGTTGGAGATGACTTTGTGTAGTCTGAGATTTGAGGAAGCAAGAGCCTGTTGAGCTTGTTGGAGAACTTGTATAGCCCTTTCTTCAGTAGGAAATGATTTGAGAGCGTCATCGACGTAGAAATCCCGCTCAATGAATGTCCGCACCTCACTCCCAAAATCTGGCTCACCAGTCGCTGCTGCTTTCTTCAACCCATATATGGCGACAGAAGGGGAGGGACTGTTCCCAAAAATGTGCACCCGCATGCGATACTCTATAACTTCAGATGACATGTCGTTATCTTTGTACCACAAGAAGCGGAGAAAGTCTCTGTGGCTCTCTTTGACAACAAAACAGTGGAACATGTGTTCAATGTCCGCCGTTATGGCCACCTGCTCCTTTCTGAATCTTATGAGCACCCCAACAAGACTGTTGTTGAGGTCGGGGCCTGTTAGCAACACGTCGTTGAGAGAGACTCCTTCATATGGGGCGCTTGAGTCGAACACGACCCTAATTTTGGCAGGTTTCTTCGGATGGTAAACTCCAAACAAAGGGAGGTACCAGCATTCCTGGTTCTGACTGAGAGCTGGTGCCACTTCAGCATGTCCTCTGGTAAGCATGTTCGCCATAAACTCCAGAAAGTGTGTTTTCATTTCAGGTCGTTTTTCAAGAGTGCGCCGGAGTGACATAAGGCGATCGTAGGCCAGTTGTCTGTTGTTCGGGAGCCGTTGTCGTGGCGATCGGAAAGGCAGAGGACCAACCCAGCTATTGTCACTGCCCTGATAGAACTCTGAGTCCATTATTTGGAGAAACTGCATATCCTCGAGTGATGGTGCAAGTCTGTGGTCATCTGCTGTGCGTGTGAAAACCTGCTGACCAATGCTGTCCACATTACATCCTGACACATGAAGGCTTGAGGGGCTGTGACTAAGCTCAGGGGCTTTTGTGAATGTCTCTTTAACAGTTATTTGACTGCTGCATGGCTGAAAATGGCTTGCACGGCCGTTCTCCAGTATGAAAGTCTTATAACTGTTCACGTGTGGGGGTCTGTGCACTCCATCAAGACAGACATCCCCTACCACGACCCAACCCATGTCGAGTCTCTGAGCAAATGGGGCGTCGTCTGGGCCGTTGATTTGCTCCCGGACTTTGTGGACTCGAAGCATGTCTCGTCCCAGCAGTAGTAGTATGTCGGCGTTTGGGTCTAATGGCGGGATCAAGTTAGCAATCTGTCGTAGATGGGCATGGTGATGGGCAGCTTCTGGAGTTGGTATCTCAGAGCGGTTATCTGGAATGTCGTTACATTCAAGGAGTGTTGGCAGAGGAAGACTTGCGTTCCCATTCACTGACTCTACTACAAAGCCAGAAGCACTTCTTCCTGATACTCCTGTGAGTCCGGCACATGTCTTTAACATGTATGGGCGACTCTCTCCTTGGATCTGAAAAACATCAAAGAACTGGGAACGCGCCAGCGATCGATTGCTCTGATCGTCCAAGATTGCATACATTTTCTTTGTTTGCTCTCTGTGTCCAGCAGGGTATACATTCACTAGTGTGATTTTTGAACATTCTCTGGCACTCACTCCTTCTCCACACACCTCAGTACACCGAGACGTGACTTCTTGGGTGTCTGCTTTGTCACTCTCCCCGCCTTGCTGTGGGGAAGGGGGCGATTTAGACTCCCGTGGTGCTGGACCTGGGTGGAGGGCAGAAATGTGATTTTTGCTGTCACACTCAGTGCACGTGATTTCTGATTCACAGTTCTTGGCTAAATGGTCAGTAGATGAGCAGCAGCGAAAACAGACGTTTAATTTTTTGAGAATCTGTTTGCGCTCTTCCAAGGGTTTCTCTCTGAACCCTCTGCACCTTTTCAGAGGATGAGGCTTGTTGTGAATTGGGCACTGTTTATTTGGATTTACAGCACATTTGGTTCTTTCTGTATCTGCCTTGTCCTGTAGTTGAGTTTTGTGAACAGATATGGGCTCTTTGGGGAACCTTTCATACATGTGTCTTCGTTCTGTTGTCATGGGTTGGTTAGGGCTGCGAACGCTGAAGCTAGGGTCAGTTCGTGTTCTGGCTTCAGTGCGAATGAAGTTGACAAACACAGTAAAGGGGGGAAAGCTGACGCCATAATCGTGCTTGTACTTTGAGCCAATATTCATCCACTTTTCTTGTAGATTGTACGGTAATTTTTCGACTATTGCTTGGATCCCTCTTGATGTGTCTAAGTAGGACAAGCCAGGTAAGTAACCATCCAGCTTAGCTGCCTCTAGCTCTAACATTAGGTCGGCAAGATCACGGAGTTTATAAGGCTCTTTAAGTGTGATTCTAGGGAAGCTGTCGACCTTTTGAAAGAGAGCTTGCTCTACAGCTTCTGGGGAGCCATATACTTCTTCAAGTCTGTCCCAAGTCATAGCTAAACCAACTTCAGGGCATCTGATATTGACAGCTCTCATTTGTTTGGCTTGTTTAGCTGAATCTTTACCAAGGTAGCGCACCAGCAAATCCAGCTCTTCTCCTGGTGAAAGGTCTAACCCTGCAATTGCGGTTTTGAAAGATGATTTCCATGCCCAGTAATTCATGGGCTGGTCATCAAAGCTGGTAAGGCCTGTAGTAATGAGCTGGCTGCGGGCTAGATATTTGGCAAGGTCGTAAGTCGGTTGGCTCGGGGCATGTTCATTGTGAGCACAACTGGATTTATATGGTGTCTGAACAAGAGGGGTAAACTCTTTGTAGCTGGTGGATAGGGGCTTGTACAGTTCGTTATGAGCAGCAGCACAGTTTGTTTTGATTCCCTTTTTTGCAGCGATTTCTTCAAAGGCAGGTGCGGGGTCGTTGTATTCAGTCTTTACTGGGGCTGTTGATTCTGCTGCATTGATAGCTGTTTGTTCCAAAACATACTGCGCAGTGTGTTTTTCTTTGTTCTCAGATAGGGATGACCCATAAGCTACACTGCGTGTTTCGAAGCCTAATTCAAGTAGACCAGCTTCTAAAGAATTAGCTTCTGCTATGGCAGCTTCTTTCTCTTGTTCTGCTCTCAGTGCATCGAGAGTAGCTTGTAAGCGTGCTTGCTCAACTTTAATTTCTATTTCTCTCTTTGCATATGAGGCTCTTGCTTGAGCAGCTTCAGCCTTTGCTTTTGCTCTGAGCAGTTCGATGCTAGCTGACGAGCCTGCTTTTGATGGTGGTTTGTGGGAACGGACTGACTCTGTCTCGGTTTTGAAGGATTTACTTTCAGACATTTTGGATTTGTTGTACTTTGCGTCCGTCCTTATACTTTACTTAGCTTAATAGGATGGTCGTAGCTCCACGCAGTGGCTTCTGTAGCTTTGATGCTTGCCGTGGTGCTGTCTTTTCACTGTAAATGGCCTCGCTAGAAGTCTGACTAGCTATCCAAACAGCTAAACATGAACCCAGGAACTCCAGACAATAGATGAGATCTTTTGAAGTTTACTGGTTCTTTCATTTTGTGAAACTGTAACAATAAGCATATGTGGAAATGTACATTACTCATTTGTACTGTTAACAACAACATACAGCCTTAACCAATGACCTAACAATGCATTTGAGAAGCTAGCATGACGACTAGCACCGCTAATTAGCATATGAAATGGCGATCTCATTTGCATATGAATAGCACATTGAAAACTTGTTAACTGTGATCCATCACACATAAAGACAACACTTGGAGTGTCTCATTGCCTTTTACCATTAAATACTTACAGACAATGCTTTAACAAACACCCAAAAGAAAGACATGAATGTGGCGTGGCCATCTTGAAACAGCATAGCAAGAAAACATCCACTTCCTGTTTAACTCTTCTTCTACTGTCATAAAATATCAACTTAAAGGGGCCACAGGGTGGCACATTTTACTAACATCTGAAACATGAAATTACTCAAGCAGTAACATAACAATACCAACTCCTTGAGTTGGCTAGGATCTCTTTTTGACTTTCTAGTGTTTTGTTTTGGGATTAACGGTTATGAAAGCGGTGAAACAAATCTCCATGGTGCCTTGTTACCTCCCACCTGGGCTGACCTGCTGCCATAATTACTGCTGTTAAGGTTTCCTTTTATTACTAATAGAAGTATGATAGGAAGTTGAGGAGGTGTTGTAAATGTGCAGCAGCTCAGTGCTTAAAGAAAACAGAGATGGTGAATCAGCATTTCCTTTATTCTTCAACACAGCCTGAACTCTGTTAGGGAATCTTTGTTGTCATTTCTTTGAGTAGTTCCAGGAATGAACTCATTCAGATTTTTACTGACAGCTTTCTAAGCTCTTCTTCTTCTGTTGGCTACCTTTTCTTCTGATTTCTGTCAAAATGATCCCACACTGCTTCAACAATGTTGAGATCAGAGCTCTGGGGAGGTCAATCCATGCCTGATCATGTTGCATTGTGTGTGTTTTTATTGCACTGGCGGTACAATCAAACCTTAAATGTACATTTGGAGGCTACTTAAAGATGGACCAGACCTTAAAAGAGTAGCTTGGTCTTCTGCTATACTGACGGCCACATTTTTAGCCAGATGAGTGTAAGTATAAATAAAATGCACATATAAATGCACACATTAGTCCATAATATCTCATTCAACATTTTTAAGCAAGTGCACATTCTAGGTAACAAACCTGAGCGGTCGTATGCTCATTTAGAATCTTGCTTTTGTGAGTCAGAGTGGAAAACGGTATGTTCTGCCTTATAATTCAAAATATAGTTATAGAGAATAAATGCAATCTTTAAATTAGAACATGCTGTTGGTTCTTTTATTTTCAGTCGTGGATGCATTTGAATGTATTGGTGCTCATCTTCTAGAATTTAATCTTTGACTGTATTGTCCTGTTTGAATCCCAGAAGAAGAAGCAGATCATTATCACCATAGGAGCATAACTTCCAGTCTGCAACTTATACTTGATCTGATTAAGGCTGCTGCGTTTTGCCCTTGGGCGATGTCTGTAGCCTTGCATGGAGAGAGATAACCCGATCTCCTCTCCTCTAGCTCAGAGTCCAATTTAGCAGCTCAAAACTATGAATAAATCTAACACTCCATAATTGAATTCTTCAAACAGAGCAGATTTTCAAGGTTAGGCCCCAATGCAAATCCATTTTTCAGGCTGCACAATGAAAAGTCATTTTCAATGATCTTAGGAATAAAATATGTCGTGAAGCAAGGAAAACAAAGTACTTAGATTTATTTTTACAATAAAGGAGACGCACAAACATTGTAGGAGACATGAAGTGTGATTCATGCCCATTCAAAGTCTGTCTGTTACTTAAATACCATAGTTATTATTGTCTGACAATGAAATGCATTATGAATAAAATGTATTTCCTTCTTTTCTTTGTTACATGTTTCGCCCTGCACATGCAGCTGAAAATACTCAAAAATAAGAGGTGTAGATGTGTAATTAGGGTGTGCCGCTGTATCATCTCTGGCAGTGTGTTAACCAAAACAAGGCTTGTATCAATACTTATCCTATTCTACCTTCAAAAGGTGCCCTGAATTATAATTTCCATTAATTGTTCGGAGGGTTAGTTAGTATTTATTCAGCATGGTTTCCCTAATTATTTCTCCGGACGTGTTTTGTCGTGTGCATAATTCGTCATTCCTCTGGGACAGTGTTGTGAGTGGGTGTGCTGAGAGAGCCGGCTAATAGGGGGGAAATGGCATTGAATACCAATGCACAGAGCAGTCAGTCCTTGCAGAAGAGGCCAGACACTCTGTTTGTGTTTGTTGTGTTCGGCTGTGTGTGTGCGCATTTCTGCTGTCTGTGCATGGATGCACATCACATATCCGTGTGTGTTAGAGTGTGTGTGCGGTGTTTGCTGCTCTGTCCCCACTCACATCCCGTCTGGATCGAAACCCTGCCCTTCCTGTGCTAAAATAAACCCACCTTGGGAAGTTGAGGACCTTGCACAGAGCGCTGAGTGTTGCACCTTTTGATTTTTCACTGACTTGTGTCTTGCTTCTTAGATGCAGTGGGTGAATTTGTGCCATACGTCACAGTAAAAACATAAAAGTTTATTTCAGCATAATTGTAGCTCTTGTTACATTTCTTCTTATTTTGCGAGAGATCATTTGGCCAAAAACGTCCATTTATTATGGTTTATCTACGTTTAAAACATCTACCAGTACCAAATACAAGAGCATTTATCTGCTCAGATCATTTGCCCTCTGTGTTTGTATATGTTTTTACAACTCAATAAGAAAATGCACCCAATGAACTGATAATACAATTAAGAAGTGACCTATAGCTACATTTCAAAAACTGTCTCAACCTTGAGTTTTAAACGATCCCATTAATGATTGACTTTGAGTTCTGCGGGTGAGGAGATGCTCGTATTGATCCTCTAAAAGGAGAAACCGTCTGTCAAAGGAGGTTTTATGAAAACACAAATCCCTATTGAGCCAGCCCAAGTTACAGAGGCCTCACGGGGTTTCTCCACACCACTGAGCAATCCAGCAGCCTTTCTAAAGTTACCTTAGCGAACACAACTCAGCATATTTACATAAGGAAACCTGGGCACTTGAAGGACTTGTCCTTCTTGGCTTAAATCCACAATTGTATGTTAACTGAGCAGGCTCGCTCAGATTAAGGTAATGTATTATGATGAAAAGCTCCAGAACAGTAACTGAAGGGGACACTGTCGTGGTAGTTTCGATGGTGAAGTTTAAAGAGCTTCTTTACTATAATATTTATTGGCTTTTGAATGATTATGACACATTTTTCTGTCTCACTTCTTCCTTTCACTTTCTCTTACAGCTCATAGTGGAGAAAACCACAGACTTCCCCTCTGCTGAGTTCTCTCTAGTGGAGGATGTGGCTCTGCACTTTACCTGTTTGATGGACAGGCTGAATGAGCAGCGCCTCTTCCAGCCTGACCTGTGTGACGTTGACATTGTTCTTGTGCGTCAGCACAGCACCTTTCCGGCCCACAAGGGTGTGCTGGCAGCTTACAGCCCTTTCTTCCACTCGCTTTTTGCCCAAAGCAAACAGCTGCGGCGGGTGGACCTGTCGCTGGATGCCCTGACCTCTCAGGGCCTTCAGCAAATCCTCAACTTCATTTACACCTCCAAACTGCTGGTGAGCAGCCGCACTGTCCGCGACGTGCTCAACGCCGCTACCCTCCTTCAGATGAGCGACATCGCAGCCTCCTGTCACGACCTTATCAGCAGCCACTCGCTGAGAACCACCTGCACAGATATGGCCAATCAAGAAGGGCATGCCAGCAGTGAGCCGGCTTCTGTAGCGATGCCCCCCAGCCAGATGTACCGCGAGATCAAACAGGAGTCAGAGCTCGGCAGGGTGTACACGAGAGAAGGAAACAGCCCTTTTTCTGTCAGAGTAGAAGAGACAGGCAAGACGGCTTCTCAGGCAAAGCAGTACTACCAGAAGGAAGAAGGCTCGGGAAGCGGGGCCGGCACAGGTGTGGCTGGTTTGTGTAAAGTGGAAGGAAATGGAGAGGAGTCAAAGACAGCAGATGGCCACGCCTCCTTCAACAGAGATCAGATCATCGTCGAAGTCAACCTTAATAACCAGACTCTTAACGTCTCAAAGGGATCAGAGGGCAAATCGGCCACTTCTACAGAGACTTCCACCATGTTTGGCCGCTGCCGTAACAACCAGCAAGATTCAGAGTGCGATGAAGATAATGAAGTGGAGAACGATGATGCAGATGGAGAAGAGGATGTGGAAGATTTGAAGAGGGGTGACATATTGGGGCAAAGTAGTGAAGAGGAAGATGAGGAGGAGGATGAAGAAGAAGAGGAAAACACCCTCAACATTCCAGGCTTGGAGCAGCCAGCCATGATGGATCGACCTCGTCGGGGCACCAGAGCCTTGGCTATGGCTGGTACCACTGCCTCTCTGCGGCAGACGCTTGCAGAAGCCACGCTGGCCAACCAGCGGCAGGGTGGGAAGAGGGCGCTGGACCTGGAGGGCCTGGGCCAAAAAGTGAGGCTGGAGGAGAAGCAACATTACCCATGTAAAAAGTGTCCTCGCATCTTCAACAATCGCTGGTACCTAGAAAAACACATGAACGTCACTCACAACCGCATGCAAATCTGCAATAACTGCGGAAAACGCTTCCTGCTAGAGAGCGAGCTGCTGCTGCATCAACAGACTGACTGTGAGAAAAGCATCCAGGTACGATTAAACCATAATCATTGTATAACTTATATGCTTGGGGACTATGTCTTTCAGCTAACATAATATAGATCTATGAGAATTGTTTTGGGCAGTCCAGGTGTCCGATCCCGGACAAGCCCCCATTATTATGCTAGGTCTAGCTCAAATACATTAAAGTTAATTGAGAAGATAAGTCAATAGGATGAAAAAGTGGTACAAGTGACCTCAAAGGTGCTGCAGAGTGGACAGAGAGAAAGGCAGGGAAGGACACATAAACAAGGAATCTACCTATATAAGCTCAGCCAACAAGCTAGCAAAGGTGCTTGCCCATCAGATTGGAGCTTGGAAAACTAAACACGTAAGTAAAGCGGGATGTAACACCAATAACTAACCTTAAAACTTGTTACTTCCTGGCAGTGCTAGCTACAGTTGTCAAGTTATGTTTTGCAAACACTACATGGGTAAAAAAAAAAATCTAAAAGACACTATTTTTAATAAATTAAGGCTTAGCTAAAGGTGTGAAGCCAAACCTATGTGTTGTTTGAATCAGTTAAACTAAAAATGACTTTTGTTTGTGGTTATTATACCTGATCTTTGTCTTTTTTGTAGGACAGCCCTCACTTCACACCAGAACTGTTCCTTTAGGTCCTAGCAGTGCTACCTGTTCTGATATCAGTTTTATTTTAGGAAGTTGTTTTATAGAAAATAAAATAAACTGTCTTTTAATGCATAATTGTTATTTTGTTTCTAATTAATATATGCATAATTGCAATCACTAAAACCAGTTGGAGTCAGTAACTCAGTCAAATGGCAGTCAGTAATAATCAGTTCTGATATGTCTCACTACCTCCACTATTACCCCTCGGCACCGAGCAGCTGGACTCCTGCTGTGGTTTTGAAGATCATTTGCTTCTTTAATCTAGTGACTCTAATTGCTTTTTTGCTACAGTGCATGCTCAAGTGTCTGTATAAACCCACACACACCTGGATTGTATTTGTAAAGACTGTTCCAGATCACAATCTCTTTAATATCTCATCCCCAAGTAAATTCCAGTAATCATTCCACGCTCGCTCTCTTGTTTCTTCAAGTGTGTGACCTGTGGCAAAGCCTTCAAGAAGCTGTGGTCGTTGCACGAGCACAACAAGATCGTCCATGGCTACGCCGAGAAGAAGTTCTCCTGCGAGATCTGTGAGAAGAAGTTTTACACGATGGCCCATGTCAGGAAGCACATGGTCGGTGAGTGACAGTAAAATCAACTATCCTGGTTGATCACTTTGTTCCCGTGTGTTTCTTTAGGCTTCCTTTTTCCACATCCCACTGATTGTTTGGCAGGATTTGTTTTGGGTGTTGCTTTCCTTTTCCATTTTCTGGAGAGATAAGCATCTTACTTCCCAGATGGGCTTACCTCACTCTATGCTACTGCAATTTAAGGAGTTCCTATTATCCAAGGACTATTAATAATATGGTCCTAATTAGCCACTTTCTAGTATAGGAGAGATTGGATAGTCATATTCAGACTTAAGATGGAAGAAAAAGATGAAATGGACCCTTTGCCCTCAGCATTTATTTAGTAAAAAATAACCTCAGTGTTGTTCCTTAAATGCTTTAGTTTAATTTCAGTCATGAGTGGCTCAGTATTGAATCACACAAACTAAGCATGCTCTGTGTTTGTGCCTTTGTGTAGCCCATACGAAGGACATGCCATTCACCTGTGAAACGTGTGGGAAATCATTCAAGCGCAGCATGTCCCTGAAGGTTCACTCTCTACAGCACTCAGGAGAGAAACCCTTCAAGTGTGAGGTTTGAGCTCCTTTTATACACTGCAGCTCTCCACTTTACTTGAGTGATGAGGTAGATTTAAAGATATTTAAAATTATTGGCGCTAGGAGTGTCATTTAAATCTGAGAAATTCACAGGTTGAGATCAAGTAAACCAGAGTCAGATGTCCAGATGTGCCGGTCTCGATTAAAAAACACTGGTCGTTTAAAAAGAACACACATAGATCTAGTTAGAGCGTCTCTTAAGAAGTGAGAAGTATAGATGAAATTATTTCAATGAAAGAATGTCTGTTCAAGTTCAATTTGGGAGGTTTTTTTTAAACAAGACTGTGACAAAGGACCACCAGCAGGTAGTTATTCAATACTGAAGCGTTCGCTGGGTGCTTACAGTGACATCATAAATTAGTTTAGGTTGGCTGAGCATAAAGACAGAAAATGGGGAAAATGCTACTCGATTAGATCAGTCCTTGATGATAGAGGTCCCAACTGGCTGCTGATTATGTCTAACGTTCACCATACAGACGTGAGAGTGGTATTAAAATCTACTTGTTTAACCCTTTGCAAGAAAGCATATTTTTAAAAAATATCAACTTTTTTTATGAATGAAAACTGAGCGCCATGTCTAATAGGTTCACAGGAAGGTTAAAAAAAGGTTAGTTTTGATTTGGTAGTACATTTTACAGCCTCGCTCAAGTCAGTCCCAGTGTGTTTTGTTGAAAACACCATAGACGAGTTCTGCTTTTTCTCCACAATGACTGAAGTACAACCTGTCAAGTCCATCTTTGACAACCAGCTGTAAAATGACTTTGTGTAAAACTGTTTCCTGTGCACCGTTTCAGAACTGCAGCGAGCGCTTCCAGTACAAATACCAGCTCCGCTCCCATATGAGCATCCACATCGGACACAAGCAGTTCATGTGCCAGTGGTGCGGAAAGGACTTCAACATGAAACAGTACTTCGATGAACACATGAAAACACACACTGGTGAGTCACTTTCTTTTGGTTGCTTCAGAGCGGAGCAACATTTATTTTAAAGGAGCATTTAAAAAAGAAAATATTGCAGAGCTGCAAACACTGACACCTTTGTGTCTTTGCAAAGCTTATTTGCACACACAGCAGATGTGAAGCACTATTATAGTTCATGTTGGAGTTTTTGTGGCCTCCGTGTATTCTTTTGATTTAACTCAGCTTTGCTCTTTAACAAAACTGCTGAGAGAAACGCGTGACTCTTTAGCTGCTTGATTGTTTTTATCTTTTATCCGTTTGTTGCCGTGCAGGTAACATCAATTGGACTGTTAGAGTTCTTTTACTGGAAACAGCTGCCTGCCACAGCTGGAAGAGATTCTGGTGGAGAGCATTCAGAGTGAATTAAAACAGTCAAGTCACAGGCCATAAATCAAAACTCTGTTCTGAAAGATACTGAAAAGGTCAGAGGAGAACTGCAGAGTTACTGCAACCAGCCGCCCTCCACGTCAGAGTCATTTGATGTATGGCGAATATAAAAACACTGATTCTGTGGCATTAAACTTAACGATGCATGTTGAAAACGTATCGAGCAGGCGTCTTTTGTGTCTCCCGTTTTGCAGGAGAAAAGCCGTACATCTGTGAAATCTGTGGGAAGAGCTTCACGAGCCGGCCCAACATGAAGCGCCACCGCCGCACCCACACCGGAGAAAAGCCATACCCGTGTGAGGTGTGCGGCCAGCGTTTCCGCTTCTCAAACATGCTCAAGGCCCACAGGGAGAAGTGCTTCCGCGTCACCAACCCCATGGTTCCCGACGGCAACGGTGACCCCCTGGGCCTCGACCGGCCCTTGGCGCCACCCGCTGCGGACTCTTCCGGTCAGGCCCAGCTGGGCACGGCACTCCCTGCCACGTCCGTGACTACACCCGCTGCTGCCTCTAGCCCCCACCCCCTCCACGGCACCCAGCTGTCCCTCCCCCTGCTGCACTCCATGGGGGGGCTGCCTCCCACCCCGCATTTACCCCCGCCGCCTCCACTGTTTTCTGCTGGTAGGATGAACTCCAACAACTAACAAATCTCTGTAGCATTGAAAGCACTTTGTTACTTTTTGTTTTATTGTTTTTCTTTGAGCTTTTAAGAGGACTCCTGCAGAGGGAGAGTGATGCGCCTCAGTGACATTTACACAGAGGGGAAGAACAGAAAAAAATGCTACATGGAGGCCTCGTCAAAAAAAGAAAAAAAGGAGAAAAAAAAGAACAAAGAACACACACACATACAGCTACCACAGTAATAAATAATAATTTTTTACTCTGTTGAATACAATAGATAACCTCAGAGTCCAGTAGGACGTTTCACCGTTACTTTTCGACTCATAAATTTCACAGATGTGTCCTGGTTTCATTTGAGATTTTTTCTGACAACCCGCCTCTCTCCAGAGCCTTGCACAATGTATTGATTGTAGCATCTTTTACGAAATGGGAGGAAGCGCTTCCTAAATCTCCACTCATACTGGGGTCATGAGTCGAGGGAGAACCACGTGGTAACGAGAAGAAATGATTTATTTTTTGTTCTCGGCCAAGATGTAGCGAGCGGTTCTGGTCAGACCCAGCAATAACCAAATGCTGATTTGTCTTTGAGCGTATACATGTATATGGCGTTGCCAATAACCAAATCCTGTTAGCTCACCTGCTATAGTTAAGTAATGTAATTCAGCATTTATAATCGATCCTGCACCTTACATTTAACTCCAGTGATATTTAAAGTGTACTCCTAACCGTCTTCGTTTTTATTATTGTGAATAGTGTGTAATTCGTGGCACGTTACGTCATTTATTTTTATTTTTTTCTAAGGACTTAAGGAGAAGTCGTGGCGCGTGGAGAGTCGGCCGTGCAATGCAGCGTGTGGTGTTCGTGATGGTGTGTGTGCGTGTTTGAGATGTGAGGCAGAGACTTGAGATAACAATCCACAGATCAACGTTTAGCTAATCAACATGCGAGCTTTCCCGAGTCAGGAGATGGAGTAATTTGTCGACTCTAATCTTTTTTTTGTTTTTTGCTTTTTTTTGGCTAACATTAAGCAGGCGTGCATCGTCTCCTGCGAGATCTGGCTATGAGATGTTATGGCACTTTTCTGTGACTTGTTAGTAAAACCTGATGTACTCTGACCTACAATATACGTGTAGGATGAAATTCAGTGTTACTGTTATTGTTATTTACTGCTTATTTTCCCAACTAAACCCTGTCTATGTGTTAGATGAGTGTAGGGAGAGCAATGTTCACAAAAACGTGCTTACGTAGCCGAATCAAATGGCCACATTTCATTGCAATCTGATGTAATCCGTGTTGTGAAGTGATAAATACTAAATTATAATCTAACAATTAAAACTCTTAAAGAGTACTGGCAGAGATACATTTTTGGCGCATCAGACGTGGCCACTAAAAGGAGCCCTTAGTGTTGAATTATATTATAACAGAGTGATTTATTTTTGTTAAAACAGTAAAGTGTAGCAGCTAATTAAAACTGGGGAAGCGCAGCATAAAACCCCTGAAAAAAGGCTTTGACTCTGTGTACACTTTTGGCTATTGTGTGTCATAACTCTACCATAGTAGATCTGGAAGAAAAAAATCATGATCCGAGTATAAACTGCTTAAAGGAATAGGTTGGAATTATCTTTATTTGCGTTCTCGTTGAGAGCTGAATAAGAAAATTGGTACCACTCAAATATCTTGACTATTTCTTAACCTGCACACCATAGTGACCAGAAATTGTAATTTTTTTGTACGAATTTAAGATATTTTACTTGTGATTTTTGCGGCGAATTTCATCTGTACACTCACTGGCCACTTCATTAGCTACACCAGTAAATTGGTCATTCATGCAAAGAGCTAATCAGCCCATCACATGGCATGTAGACATGGTCAAGACAACATGCTCAAGTTCAAACTGAGCATCACAAAGCTGATTTGAGTGACTTTGAACATGGTATGGTTTTTGGATTCAGACGGACTGGTCATAGTATTTCAGTCTGAAAAAGAATATAACATAAAAATATCAAGTGAGCAGCAATTCGAGCAGATAGCACTCAAATAAGCACTCGCTGCTAACAAGGTGTGCAGAAGAGCATCTCTTAACATATTAGCAGCAGAAGACCACACTGGGTGGCACTCCTGTCAGCTAGGAACAGGAAACTGTGGATACACGGGCTCACCTTTGCCATTTGGATAGCAGGGAAGAATTAGGGATAAGGAACATGAAAGCATGGATCCATTCTACCTTTGGTGCTGGTGATGTAATGGGATGGTGGATATTTTCTTGGCACACTTTGGGCTCCTTAGTAGGAACTGAGCATCATTTAAACACCACACCCTACCTGAGTATTGCTTCTAAGCATGTCCATTGCTTCCAGCAGAATAACATGCTGATTCGAATGATCTCAGACTCGTTTCTTGAATGTGACATTGAGTTTACTGTAGTCAAATCCACAGTCACCATATCTTAACAGAGGTCCAATAGAGCACGTTTGGGGTGTGGTGCAACAGGAGACTCATGTCATGGATGTAGAGCGAACAAATCTCCAGCAACTGTGTGATGCTGTCATGTCAATGTTGAATCTGTGCCATGAAGAATTAAGGCGGTTCTGAAGGCAAATGGGGTCCAACAACAACTAGCAAGGTGTAACTAAAGAAGTGGCTCGTTAAAGTATTTGCACAGAAAATGCAGAATCTGTAGGCAAGTGACGAGGCTTTCGGTACCAGAATCATTCTGGTTTTCTTCCAGTAGTCACCAATTCCCAAGAAAGAAAGCATATGCCAAAATGCAGTTTCAGAACCTTCGTCTTTTATCATTTAGTCAGCCTTTAGGAAGCCGTCGCCTAGATGTGCTGGAAGCGTCAAAATACTGTCAGTTTTCCCCAAAGGTTAAGTTAGCAGACTAGTTGTTGGTTTTCCTGACTGGGAGAGTGTCACTATCCTCGGTTTATATCAAATCAATTTAAGAGTGGTGCCAATCACTTCATGTAACTCCTATTTGAAAATTAAAATAAGAACTCTTGTTTGACACTTCAGTCGATTTTGTATTCGTATCGGTCTCTGAATACGCACTAATACATCATTCTGCTCCCGCTC
Organism: Pelmatolapia mariae; assembly: GCF_036321145.2. Classification (NCBI taxonomy): domain Eukaryota; kingdom Metazoa; phylum Chordata; class Actinopteri; order Cichliformes; family Cichlidae; genus Pelmatolapia; species Pelmatolapia mariae. The sequence continues at coordinate 19,129,750 of NC_086235.1, read as the reverse complement.
ACTTTATCTACTTATAGCCTAATTGTAGTGTGGCATTAACCTGTAAATATTGTTAAGATGTGCTTCTTCCTTGTGATTTATTCCTCATGTTTACATTCGGAGAGTCAGTTGAATGTGCCCCAAAATGTGTCCTGGCTGGTACTACGGAAAGTTGGAATTTGTGGACATGCTTTTGTAAATGTAATAAGCTGTTTTATATAAAAAAAAAAATTAAGCACCTTCATGTAGTCTTATGTCTAAGCTCACCCCCTATGTATTTCTTCAATTTCCACGGTTAAACCGTTAGGGCCACGTCAGACGTAATTTAATAATGGTACACTTTGTGTTTTTCTTCATGTGTCCGATACCTGTTTTGTATTTTGGTTTGCTGCTTTTGTACAGAGTCCTGTTTGAGACTGCCCTTTAAATGATTTAAAAGTGTAGAGCTCTTGAATTTAATGTAACTGAACAATATTCTGGCTGTGATTACAGTGAACTCCAGGATTGGAAGTGAGCTAGAAATGAGACATTTGGAGCACTGTGAGGAGGTAATGGCCAACACTGTCAAAGTCAAATTAAACTTTATTGTCATTCGTGACCATACAGTGAATAAAACTCCTTGATTAATGTGTAGACGAATCTAAAGACAGTGCATATGTCTATAAAAATGCAGAATATGTATTTAGCCCTATGTAAACAATAACAACAAGAATTGCACAATATATATATATATATATATATATATATATATATATATATATATATATATATATATATACAAAACATGCCAGTTAAGATTTAATCTGGTAGGCTGATTGTTTAGTGCTGTTGCTCTCTTGTGGCAACTCGGTAAACTGCACTCTCCAACCCTTAGATGTACATTAATGTTCATAGTATGTGTCTCGTTATCATGAAAGAAGCATGTAAAAGCTCAAAATTGAGATTTTTCCCACTTCCCTGTTTTAAGAAGCACTAGCCCAAGAGACAACATTGAGATACCATGGTTAGAGGTTGTGTGTTTGCCTTACATATGGAGGGATTTGAATGTTTTTGCATTATGGATAGTGACAGTAGCTGACGGTAAAGGAGGAGGTATAGTAGTTTATACTACTGATTTATGCACTTTTGTTTTGTTTGCCACGCTACCCCAGATACAAGTGTTTCCAGATACAAAGTGAAAATGGGTAGTAGACATCGTAAATTCCAGCATTAAATTCTTTTGTGATGTTTTTTTTTGTCTTTTTTATTTTGTCCAGTGTTGGTCTGAGTTTGTGGTTAGTAAGTTGCACAGGTGTCAGCCCAGAGACTGACCTTAGTTTTGTTTCCCAGAATAACTTTACTTGCTTGTGGTGTGGCATGTGGCACACCGAGGATGACTCTGCGTTATGCGTCACTCTGCTGGTGTTTCTGCATTCTGGTCAGTCTCTTTAATACTGTCCCACTGTTTAACAAGTATCCGTGACTCTTCCTTGAGGGTGCAATCAGTGCAGGTGGTTTCTGACTGTTTGCTCACTTCCATTATCAAGAGAAATTACTCTTAGGTGTTTCCACTTTGCCTCTGTTGAAGAGACTTAATATGTGACTATTCTTTTTCATTGCATGAGAAAACATAAGGGAAGGACGGAGTTGCCAATTTCAATTACGAGAAAAACTTTTAGTGCACTTTATCCTTCAGTCTAGTGGAGATACAGATATAGTAGCAGTTTCCTTGATCCTTCCTTTCCTTAAAATACTTCCTTGTCTTAATATGGGAAATTATCAAAATGCAGTTATTGACTAAATGTGTCCTTGGCAATGTTCAGTCCTCTGAAGTGAAATTTAAAGAGAAAAGGGACATCAAAAGTGTACCTGTGTGGAATCAGACCAAGAAACCGGCTCTAAATAAAGGCTTCCAAGCATGCATAGGATAGGAAATCAAAATTCATCATACTGCTCATATTTGAAATGATTTGATGATATTTAAAGCTCAAAATAGTGTATTTGTGCTAAGAATATATTTCTTTTATAACACTTGCACATTGTATCAAATATAGTATAAAGTGGAGGACACAGTAACCAGAGGAATTTGGGTATAAAACTCTAAATTGACTTGTTAATCCTCCTTTGTTTGTTTTTGTGAACTAGTCTTCCTTCAATCCAGCTGCAAAGATAAAGCCCATCTGTGACATCAGAACAAGACTTCAATGAGTTGTAAAGAGGAAATGTATCAGATATGGACATTTATTATCCCAGATATTACCTAAATTGTGAAAAATGAATTAAACAGGCTGTTTTATTTTATTTTTTTTAAGTGTTTTACAGTGAAACGGCAGTAAAGCTACGATTGTTAGACATGAAAAGGGAAATGTTGCACAGTATGCAGGAGTCCTGTATTCCAGGCAGGTTGACTCTATGTATTTTGATTAGCCAAATTCTAATTTACTAAGGCTAGCAGCCAAAGGCTTGTATTAGATTAGGCAAAGGTGGACCTGTCCTTGTCCTTAAATGAAGGTTTGTCAGTGATTAAGTGGGTGCCTAGACACCACGGTGACTGTGCATTCTGCATTGCACCCAAGGTTGCCACATAGCAAACTGTGAGAGTGGCACTTCAGAGAGTGCTCATGGGATTACCAAGTTAGGTCTCTCTCTTTTTTTTTTTTCTTTTGAAAGCTGCTAATGATGAAGTGTGTATCCAAAAGAATTTTATTCTGTGGCCTTCACCTTCAAGAAAAGTGTTGGGAATATTGCTGTCTTATTTTAGAAACTGAAACTCATGGTGGATATTGGAGAGAAAGTATTGTATGTGACAGTTTAAAGCAAATGTATTTCTTTTTGTTCTTGAGTAAAGAGTTGATTTTTCTTCTGTTAAATGTGTTAGTGTTTGGGTAAACACATGGAGCCCCAAAATTGACAAATCTAATGATACCAAAAAGTAGCATTGTTAGTGCAATACAAATGAGATTTTAAGAGGTTTCACTTGTTCGAAACCATTCGAATATGGACAAAAGTAATTGACCACACACAAGGTGTAATGTGTAGGTTGCCCAGTACTTCTGTCCCAACAGTCTATATTTGGTTGGGTTCCTAAATTTTTTGATTGAGATGAAGCTAATTATCTCCTGGTTTTCACTAATGCCGCACACATTTCCACTAATTGTGAACAAGAAATTGTGTCAAATTTGATTACATTTATAGACAAAGGATTCATCTATTGTGGAAAAAAATGACAAGATCTAAAACTTATAAAACTTCAATTTACTTGGTTAAACTTTGAAAAGCTAACATAACAGTCTAAATGCTAGCACAAAAATAGTCTTTTGCAGTCTGTTGTGATGTCAAATGGCAAACTGTAGATTGACTATTACTAAGAAACTTTGTTTTTGAATACCTGTTGGCAAAAGAATAGATTGATTAACACTACTGTATGTAATGCTGGCTGGCATAGTTTCATGATAGCTGCCTAGCTAGCCAACAATGCTTGTGGGCACTGTTTTCAGCTAAGCTAGCCACAAAGTGCTCTAAGTTACTCCACAAGTTACTCATCCATATTTATTATATATGCATTATGAGAATTTAACACATGGAGAGGAAAATATAACATCAATAGGTCAAAAAGCCTGAGTGAAGAAAAACGAGCACGTGATTTGGCGAATAGTAACTGCAATAGTAAAATGAGAAAACCACAGAATACCTGACTGAATTAAATAACTTTGTGTTTGTTTTACTGAAAGTTACATTAATATATATATATATATATATATATATATATATATATATATATATATATATATATATATATATATATATATATATATATATATGTATGTAGAATATTCCTCAATTCAAGTTAAAATGAATCTTTTGCTACCTTTTGGCAGTTTGAGGCCTCCATATGAACTAAAAGTGGGAAACAAGTGTAATTTTTGCATGAGAAAGTTTAGGGTTTTTTTAATATATGTTTTATGGTGGCTTTCCCCTGTTTTTGAGTGAAGCTACATGTGATGGTAACCATAAGCATCAATGCCATAGTCTTTTCAAAGCTGTATTATTCACATTTGCATCACATTGCATTTCCCTTAATCATACTGCAGCGGTGTTAAAGAAATCATAATGTGTACTGTTATTTGCTGACTCTCTATAATGTTAACGCTACAACTTAGTTAACTCTGGTGTACAAAGCCCATGTGTAGGCAGTAGTCGTCACGTTCAGCTATGATAAAATACTAAAAACAGTACAAGGACAGTAGTGTCTAGAGGTGCTAATAACATTAGACTGTATTTTCTGTCTTTTATTGTATTATTGACTAGTGTTTACTGTCTGTAACACAACAGAGCGTAATGAAATCATTTCAATATTAAACAGTATAGATATATTATTGCAAATTCAGATGTGTGTTTGTGTTTTGTTTTTTATATTACTATTCAATTTTGTCATATTTCTGTTTTCCAGTAGTGCTTTTTTGAAGGTACGCATATAACAACTTTGCTGCCATCTGTTGGGAAATGCTTATATTTTCCAGTCGCATTTAGACACTTTAATATTTTGATTTATTCCACACAGTGCAACAGGTGTCTTTAGGTTACTGACTCTGTAGTTTTAGTCTGAATCAGATTTAAACTTGTAGAAAGACATATAAAATTATTATAGATCAAAAAGAAACAAAAAAACAAATCCACAGTATTAATTTGTTATCATTAGAAAAGCTACAGCAAAAAATCAAATGCGTAAAATAAAACGGAAGAGAACAATGAACACATTGAGCTGAATATTGATGTCTGTGGCCCTGAACCGTTCTTTGGACTCTGGTACAACAACTGTGAACTAAACAGGTTCATGTTCATAAACGGGGACTGGAGGGAGTTTTACATCTTGGTGAGACGCAGGGTATTCAGTCGCACCCCCAAAACTGAAGCCCCTGAGGCGTACTTGATCTCTCTGAGGATCCCATTCCACTTCTTCTCCATCTCATTATACCTGAGGAGGTTAAGAGACAGTCGTCATAGGAGCCCTGGGAAAACTATCTCCCTCATTTACGTTTAAGCTTAAGTAATTATATATCCACTATGAACTGAAGCAGGACGGTGGCATCTTATATGTTGGGTTCACTGAGTAACATTTTAAATACTAACACAATTGAGTAAATACTAAATATAATTAAGATTACACTTGTGCAAAGACAATTTAACAGTTGAAATAACTTTTTTTTTAAAGTCTGTTACAATCTACCTCCAGATGTCGTTCATCTCTTTAGGAAGAACCTCTTCGCTGTCCTCTAAAGGCATCATGGTAAAACCTCCAACAGCGTAGAGGGAACCAGCCAACGACACGAGATTCAGGGAGCTACGTTCCTGAGGAAACGGCACAAAGTCTGACCACCTGCACCGCGTTAACACACACACAGAAAGATGTTCAGTTAGATAAACCATTTAGCCACAGTTTTATTACATTTATTATGATGTGTTGTAACTTTACACTGACTGTGTGCTTTACAACAGATAATTAGAAACAAACTAAACTAAAAAATAAAGTAAAAGAAAAGAAATATAAATATAGGATTGTTTGCATTGATATATCTTATCTACTGATTATAAGAAACTCACTTGTTGGTAGCGATATCATACACCTCCATAGTGTCTGTCAGGCCGTTGTCAGTGACGCCTCCTGCCACGTATATTTTGTTTTCATGAACGGTGGCTCCACATAAGGAGCGTGCGTGCTTCATGGGCGCGAGCTCCTTCCATTCAAAACGCTTGGCGTCGTAGGCACACATCTTCTTTAGACAGCTCCTTTTTACAAAAGGGACAAAGACTCACAATAGTGACCTCTGAGATAAAGAAAAAAAACCCTCCTTCTTTAAATCCTGAAACCTTTTAGGGTCACGCTTTTAATATGAACATTAATATTTTGCTTGAAGCATGTACTCACTTGTTGTCTCCCTTTCCTCCAATCACGTATACAGTGTCATTATGAGATAATGTTGTATGGCCGTAAACTGGGTATGGAATCGGCTCTGACTCGCCCCATTTAAAGGAGCTGTGAATGACAAAACACGTGAGGAAGTTAATTATTCAGGATGACAGACTGAGTGCTTTTGCCATAAAATTTCATACATGAACTCAAGGCTGTACTCACTCTCTGTCGTATACCAAGACTGAATCCAGCATGTGCTCCTGCTCCTTCAGCTCCTTTCCTCCCAAAACAAAGATGGAGTTCTCAGCCTCGCCCATTCCAAACAGAAAACGGGGAGAAGGAAGGGGAGGCATGCCGAGCCAGTCGGCACTGACCGGGTCGTACTGTGGTCGCAGGAGTCAAACATTTGTAAATGTTTACATTCATGCCTCCTGAACTACAGTGTAGAAAAATATTTGGATTGCACTGTATTTGTATATGGACCGCATAAACAAAAAGAATATCTTATTTGAGGTTTTTTAATTTTTCAAAGCATCTAAGAATGGGGGGAAAACCTGAGACCTTTTTTTCTGTAACTGGAAGTTTTTCATCGTCTCTTTTCTTTCTACAAACTTTGTCTTGACGTTCTCCTACCTGCAGGAAGTATGAGCACAGTGGATCCTCCTTGTTCTGTTCATCAAAGAATAATCCTCCGGCCACAAAGATCTGGTTCTCCTTGGTCACCAGGCTGGCGTGGTTTTTGGGAATCTGTGTGGAAAGTGATGCTAGAAAGCAGTAGTTCCCCGTTGGGTCGTAGGCCACAGCGCCAGCATCATTAACCATCAGGATCAAGTCTCTGACAAACATCCCAAATCGAAGATTATCATTCAGGATGCTTGGGAGAAGGCCCTCTTCATCATCTTTATCTTCACTCTCTCCATCATTCCCTGCTCCACCATCCTCCTCCTCCTTGCTTTTTCTTTTTTTAACTTCTGGCATTTTCCCAGCATGGGCATCCTTAACCAGCTGGAGTTTCTGCTGCAACTCGGGGTTAGAGGAGATAAGTTTGTGTTTCTCCACTTTTTCTCTCAGATAGTCCTCACTGACAAGACGCAAACGAATGCAGTCCAACAAATTCGGCAGCTCTTTCTCTCTGGTCTCTTTGTCCCGGGACACCCAGTTCATCAAAGCTTCAAATACCTCCTCTTCTGTCTCTACGTTTAGATTGTCATTTGATAAAATGGCTGCCAGCTCACTGGGAAGCAGCTGGAGGAATTCTTCATCTCTGGAGATGAGCTGAAAGCGCTCGCAGGCATAGTTTCGAGCAGAGATGGCCAATCTGGGACAGTCCAGCATCAAGCCGAGCCTGAAGATAGCCAGACAGTTGCTGAGGCTTAGGCGCTTTTGTAAGAAAGACACACATACAGTGAAAATTGAAGGGATCTGGTACATATTAGCGACAGCAAAGATATCCTGGACATTCTGCTCGGTCACATTGATCTTGGAGGTGTACAGATACTTCACGATGAGCCCCATGACACCTGGCTCCACATCCTCCAGGATAATTTCCCTCTTTTTGCTCTCGTCCAGGTCAGAAAGAAAGATGGAGCGGAAGTATGAGCTGCAGGCGCACAGAACGAGCCGGTGGCAGGGAAACTCCTTGTCTTTGATCTTCAGCACACAGTCGACCAGCTTATCATTCTCCAGCAGGTCATACAGGCCATCCTGGAGTAGAGTCTGCTGGTACAATCTGGGCTCGTCCGCTGGGTTTATAGGCAGAGCCATTGTTCCTGGCAGAAGGAGTATGAAGAGCCTTTCAAGGGCTAAAAAAATCAAACAAAATGTATCTCCTCTATAACTAAGCTGTTCTAGTTTCTAGCCTGGAAAGAGGATTTAAAAGAGTATTCAGGCACACCAGAGACAGCCCACTTCCTCAGCTGTCCTGACCCTTCAACTGAACTCCAACTGGAGGTTTATTTATAGACTGGGTGCTCGGTGTAGAGCAATGGGCTTTATTCTGGAACTTGAAATGTAATATCCATGCTTCCCCTTGTCCCACCTCGAACTCCACACCGACCCACTCCCAGACAGCTGACACACTGCTTAATGGGAACTGTGTCCAGCATGAGTCATGGCGGACCCTGGAGTACATGGTTTAGTAGGCTTCTCTGAGGGGGTCATCTTAGCATTTTGTTGTATTACATACATGTGACGATGACTCTGTGGAAAACAGAGGAAACTCTGAAATGACTAATAGATTTATTTTAATACACAGAATGTTTAACATAGTGTTCTTGTTCATTTCAAAGAGACAGTTACAAATAGGGATTTGGCAATATATTTGTTCAGCTGCTTCGCTCTTTTAGACCAGTCTTTTTGCTAAGCTAACAGTTCTCAGTTTATTGGTGATCTGATAACTGCCACTACCACTATGAGAATTATTGTTTTCTAAAGAGCTTAATTAGTTTAAGTGTTGTTAAGAAGCAATTTATTTTATTTGAACAGAACCAAAACACTTTCATTGAAAAAGAAAGGCATGTAATAATCACATCAACCCAGGTAAAATGGGCCATTTAAGGTTTGACTGTCCTAGCTCTTTAAAAGCTTTCTTTAAAAGTAAACAGTACTTAACATTTAGCATTTGATGTGATTCGTCTGAGATTGCTAGGATGATGGCTCATTTTGCCACAGAAAACTCCATGGTGAGTGACCTGACTTATTAAAACTTACTCTTCAATAATAAGGTGAATAAGAACCAAATGAACATCTAGACATTTTGATTCATAATCCATGTTGTGCTGTCCTCTGCGAGAAAAATGCAGATAATTTTCTAAATTAAGCAAATTTGTATGAAAAAACATTTTTAATTACCAGCCCAATTTACCCTCATGTATTAGATAAAATGGGTGATTCATTTCAGGTAAAGTGGGCCACCCTCTGAGTTGAGTTTTTTAGATATTTTTAAAGTTCCCCATTTTAAAAATATTTTGATATATTTCTTATTTTATGTCTTACATTCCATTTTCACATTACACTACCTGAAAAAAGGATGAAAGAAACATGTTGATATAGAAGTGATAAATGTGACAGACATCAAAAGTGTTTTAAAAATACAACCAGTGGGTAGAGGAAAGGATGAGAGGGGCTTTAGCTGAGTACAGTGGGACATTTTCACTGATCAGCTGAACCATTTTACCCTGAACTCTGCTCGTGTCAAAAAACATGGGGCAGCTAATGTCTCAAAAGCTGTAGAGGCTCAAACACTCATGTTTTATTGCATCAGTTTAACACAAAAATATTAAAAACATTTCAGGTAATCATGAAAACACAGTTAAATGTCACACATAATTTGTTTTCTTAGTGACCCAAGTGATTTCCCAAAATTACCTGGTAAATTTACCCTAACAAAAAAAGGGAACCTCCGCTCTTTGATGTCATTAAATGCATTTTATTGCCTTGTTCTGGTCAGAGCAGTGATTCACCACAGGTGTCTGTAGCACTCCCTCCCAACAGTATTCAAAGTGTTTTCCATGTGGAAGCAGCAAACAGGATTCAGTGACAAAGTGCTGATGTAATGCAACAGAAATGGCTCACGGTACTATGACAAGACTCCACACTGACTCATGTAGTGGAAAAAGCGCAAGCAGTTTCATCAGAGAGAACAAAAACCTACATAAACACACAAAGTACAAATGTTTTCACTAATCTTTGCAGTTTACTTTTGCTCTAGACCAATCACAGTCCCTACAATGTAGTTTTATTGTTAGTCCTGGTTAGTATACAGGTGAACTTCACAATATGTTACAGTAAATATTCATTTACTGTAATTTTTTTTCATTAAGTTTTAAATTCTCCTTTAGGTAAAAATACTTTAAATTTTATTTACAGTGAGCTTGTCTGCATCCATTCAAACTCATAATACTGTTAGTATTTGGACAGAACTCACATTTTTCATCATTGTAACCGTTCGTTAAAAATTAAATATCTACTCTGCTTTTTCTTTGCTGGGATCTGCGACTGGCTGAGCAGCAGTGGGTGCAGTTGCAGAGGTGGTAGGACTGGTGGCAGCGTTTGGAGGCGGTGCCGGTGGGAGTGGATCGGGATCGTCTATGAGTGCCTGTCTCCTCTCTTGCTCCTTGATCACTTGAATCAGACAGTAGGTCACAAACATGACGATGATGGTGGTTATGGGGAAGCCTGGGAAGGTAATTCATTGTTAATAAGCTGGTAAGAAATGGTAAAGTTGCCTCAAAGTTAAAAACCAAAATCACCTTTTAGAAGCAGCCGTTTGGCGACCAACTTTGCAAAGTCCAAACTGTTCAAGGCCAGAACGTTGTATAACACAATGCTCCAGAAGTTAAAAGTGTTGAAGATGGCTCTGATGCGCCGAGACATCGCTTCTGACATTGCCATCTGCAAATCATATTTATATACAACATGCACATTAAATCCCTTATCCCTTATAAACTGCTTATTGATGTGTACAAACAAACTCATCTAACCAACCTCAAAAGAGCTAAATGGCTCCACGGAGAAGAATTTGGCTGTCCACAGCTCAAAGTTGAGACCAAAACAGTTCAGGAAAGCCCAGATCAGGATCACCTGACAGGGTCCCAACCAGAGGATGGTGATGCCGAAGGTGCACAGTGTAGCCACAAGCTCCTCCACCAAGTTCTCATGCTTTCCACCCAGGTAATTATACACATACCTGTGGATTAGGGCTTCATCAGAACCTCTGCTTTTCAAATGATTAACATGACTTTAATATTGGTGGCCTTTCGGAGACACTCACTTGCACAGCCAATCGTTGATCCCTCTGTCGAAGTGACTACAAAACAAAATCAGCTTTAGTACTATAGAATTATACCACATGTACGCCTGGAACCACTCACATGTGTTCAAACCTCACTCACGTTTCAGCAAACACATAGAGCATGGTGATGCATTTTGGTGGTTTAGGAGGGTCAAGGTGATCCAGTCTGGATACCGTGTTGATGACTCCAAACATCACAGCTGCTTTCACCCAGTCATACACCAGGTTAAAGTAAGCCAGCCCCACTGGAAAAAATGCAGTGACATCAGTTCTGCTGCAAGTTTCCTTTCATCTCAAATAATTGAAATTAAAACTGGAAATTATTCATGTTAATGTTTGTTTGCATAAAGTCAAAGCTTTTAATTATATGTTAATGTTCAGTCTTCATTTGTGCTTTTTTTGCATGCCGTTGGGTTTAAAAATATTAAAACGGGAATTTTCGGGAAGTGGCACAGACCTAGAGCCCAGTCAGACAGATGCTTCATCAGCTTCAAGTCAGTGGGGATGGTGAGGATGTACATGAAGTGGAAGAGGATGTCCACTACAATGATGACGATAAGGTGGATCACACCCTGCAGGTTGATATTCCACATCTCCCGCTCTTTCCTGGTAAGGTCACACCTGTTGACCTGCAGAGGGCAGCAAACACACGTCACAACTACGGAGAAAGCCAGAAACTTTCAGCCTCAGCAGACAAGAGCCCTGTTATTTAGGGATACTTTAAACGTCAGATTTTTTTTACTGATGGCGACATAAATGCATGTAAACTTTACATTGTGTGTTCTAAATATCTTCATAAACAGTGAAGAAAAGTAAAAGAAACCATCAATTTTAGGTCACACGGGGCTCAAGATCCCCAGCAGCGATCGTTATACTTAATAATTTTGTAACCTGTAAAGAATCAAATTCAACTTACTTGAACATAAAATTTATCAAAAGTCATGATAGGCCCGAAATAGAAGAAAGGGAGGTAGAAGTTGTACTTGAGCAGCTCCAAGATGTTGTAGTTGCCATCTTTTCTTTCACAGTTCTCCAGAGCAAAACTCATACAACGCATGATTGTAAACCCACATCCTCCATAGAAGAAAACAGGACGCAACTCAAAGTCCCCTTCCACAAAACCTGCCTGTTTAGAGAAGACATGGGGAATCGACCATGAGAAATGTATAGACAATACACTGAGGTGTTTGGGTGCCAGCAGCTTACCTGCCAGGAAATGAAGGGTTCACACTTGAATGTAGCCAGCGTACAAAGACCAGTGACGAAGCAAAGCCAGCGGATTTTCACTAAAGAGATGCTGTAGAGCAGGATACAGTGGGAGAGGATGAGGGTGACATAGGTCCAGCCCATGCTGGTCCACACAGCAAGCAGGCCGTACACCATATATACCAAGGACCGATACTGTGGGACAGAAAAATGGTGTCACCATAAGATAGTAAGTTGTGGTTTAAAAGTTGTCATACATTCATCATGGGCATGAATATCATCTTTAACGAGTGAATGATACATACAGGGTCAAAAATGTACATATACTCACTTAAATCTTTGAAGGTTCTACAGTGTTTTTTAACTTAATGAACCCAAGGGATATAAACTTGCTCCAAAATCAACATCCTCTAGCTCAACTGAAATTTACAGCAGCCCACATGGACAAGCCAAATATCTTATGGAGGATAGTTTTTATGCTCAAATAAGAAAAAGATTGAGCAATCTGCCCACATATACAAGAGGTATGTTAGGACGAGTAAAGTTGAGGCTTTCAAACCGAAGAACAACGTCCCAAGTGTCAAGCATGGTGGTGGCAGCATCATGCTCTGGGGCTGTTTTGGTGCCACTGGTACTGATACACTGCACAAAGTGGACGGAACAATGAAGACTGAGAACAACCTCCAAGTTCTTAACCTTCACCTCAACAACCAAACAGTTAAAACTTAGAAGCAACTGTGTTTTGCAAAATCAAAACTGATTTTATAATGGCTAAAGAGGGCTAACATTAAGCTTCTGGACAGGCCTTCGCAAGGGGTTGACCTCAACCCTGCTGAAAATTTTTAGACCACACTTAAAAGGCAGGTTCATGCAAGGAAATCAGACGATTTAAATGAACTCTTGTGCACCCAGTTCTTGTTTTTAAGGTCATTAAAGATGTATGGTGTTAGCTCATACCACCCTGGGAAAAGAGCAGTTCAAAAAAAAACAAAAAAACAATTAAAAGCTCAAAATTGTCATGACATTCATACCTATGATGAGTGTATGTAAACGTCTGACCACAACTGCAACCTTTTAAAGGCTATGGAACAGAAAAGAGTTAATTTTATATGAAATCTCCCCAGCAATTATGGTTTTGTCTAGCCACATGGTCCCATTATTCACCCACTGTTTACTGAATGATATAAAAGTCACTGTGCAATGTTGTTTAAAAAAAAAAAAAAAAAAAACTGTGACAAAGAAGATTTTGAGGTTGCCAGATAATAATGAGAAATAAACTTGGGTTCATTGCAGTTCAGTGCTTCACTCAGATTATTAACACTAGCAGTAAATATTGGATCTGTCCTATACTACATTAATCCGCCTACAGAAGCTCAATGAAAGCAATCCATCAATCTGTCAGGAGAAGCACCTGTGGAGCCAGCATGGAGCAGATCTTGGCAAACAGCACATGACCAGAGAGCGCAAATATGATGTGGTCTCTAAAGGTGGAAAACCACATCAGCCACTCGAAATCTGCAGTTTCCTGTAGACCAGCGAGCACAACAATATTAGAAATATTAGAACACTTCTGCAAACAAATGATGACAAATGAGCTGCATTCATTTTCTTACCATTTTCCTCCCAAAGTAGTACCATCCTGGCTTCACACTGGTTTTGAAAGTCTTTCTGTTTGCATTGGCTAACAATGGGACAATGGGGAGGAAAAATACAACATTTTATAGTTTGGTACAGAAGCCAAGAGTTTCTGTGCACCATGTTTTCTTTTCTTGCCCTTGAGTGCAAATGACAAACCTTTGCTAGAATGACAGTGAAACAAATGTAGGCCAAACAGAGGGCCTATTTTCTTCTTGTGCTCGGTGGTATTAATACCGACACCTGTTCTCCTCAGCATGGTCTACATAGCTCAGACTCCTCAACCTTACACTGTGACACTTCCCCTATATGTATACTTCACAGTGTATTGTCTGTACGTGACTGTGCTACAGTCTCAGATGAACTTTGCATTCGGGGGAATCTAATGTATGCTGATCAGGAAAAAGAGGAAAATAATTTAGTCAAGCTTTGTTTTAGTCTTTTTTATGATTTAAATTGCAAGATAATTTGTTTATAAAGTATAGATAGTCTAGGATAGAGTCACGGAATTAATATATGATTAGCTAGTACTTCATAGATATTTATATGCTATAAATATAAATAGATATCCTTTAAACAAAATGGTCTTCTTAGTAGTTTTCTGTCACCTAGTCCTGTGCTGGTTCATCATATTCTGTACACGTTTAGTTGTTGGTCACCTCTGGCTCAAAAATCACATCATTCAAGAAATACATGTGACCAGCCTGTCCCTGCCATTAGGTAGCACAGTTATTCTAACCACCACTAAATGTTTCTCTAAGGCTGCCCGTTTTATCACATTGTACTGTCCAAGCTTCCTTCAGCATTGGAGACTTCCCAGCTATTTACTGACCATGTATTTTGCCTCATTTGGAATTTTTTGACATTGTTTCACATGGAGGACCCCATCATATGTGGAAGGAGTCCTGCGCATCCGTCGGAACCGATCCTAGTCGATCCTCTGGCTTTCATTCCTAGACCAACAAGCAAGCAGAGGGAACTAACCAGGAGCTAGATGCGGGTCTCTGGCGTGTGGCATCGACCAACGAGTCCACCTGGACTTCCCAGTTTACCTGGAAAGAGTACTCACCCAACTCTAACACTTTCTTTGCCACTGGTCTTTTTCAGTTTGATCCCAATGCCCAGCTATGTTGCAGATCAGAAAGTCTGGTTATCCACTAAAAACATTCAACTTTGAACTGAATTCGAGAAACTGTCCCCTAGCTACACTGGTCCTTTTGAAGTTGAGGTTCTGATTAACTCTGTGTGTGTCTGTCTTAAGCTACCCCAGAATATGAGACTCGACAGCATGTGGAACGTTGCACATATTCCAGTCGAAACCCACTTAGTCCAGTCTGTTGTACCCCCCTTCCAACCCCCCTCCAACCATCTGGATCATTGATGGACAGCTTGCCTACACAGTTAGTAGCATTTTGGATGCTTCTGTGCAGAAACTCTTGAGAGAAATTTGGAAAGTTTGTTTAAAGAGATTCCTGTGGGAAAAATTAAGCTGTGGACTTACCTGTTAACCTGACATCAGACCTCGTTGTGTTAAAGCTTTCAGATACAATTCCTGGCATTTCATTGTTGTAAATAAACCTGTGAACTTTTAACTCAGAGTCCTATGTTTGAATCCACCTGCACCGCCAGTTATGACAGTTTTCATTATAAATGACCAAATATAGTAGGCTTAATATTCGGATACTCTTTTTCTGTGTGCATGTGTGTCAGTGTGTTAACTCATACTCACAACTGGACACCTCAAAGATCCAGCTAGTGGCCCAGAACATGGCCAGACACAAAACAGTGTTGTAGAAATAAATCTCATACTTGGGAAGAGCAGCTTTGATCCCCATGGCGATGCAGTCAGGATAGCACGGAGCTCCGGAGGCTCCTGAATATAAACCACAGAGAAGTCAGAGTACTTGGCATTTAATCTGTCTGTCACACCTAAAACAGGTGGTGCCAAATACCATTCCCGAGTTTTCTTATCCTGCCTACAATAAGACACATATGCCAGAGGTTCATCCCCTTTCCCCTGATGTTATCTTTTATTTTGGGGATCCTTTGGATCCCACTCACTGCTGTACAACAGGAAGGGTGGCACATTATTCTTCATGAACAGCTGTACTCCTAAAAATAAACTGAGCCTCACAAAAAGTGTCACAGTCCTACTGCAGTATTTGTATGAGGACATTTATTACATTATTTTGTATAACCCAACTAAAATAGACTTCTAATCCATCGCTGATTCTAAATTTAGGTAACTGTCATCCGTGAACTTTCTGTGACACATTATCAGAGATGGAAAGTAACAAAAGCCATTTGCTTCCTCTTAACCTGTGACTATCACAGAGGGACATTCCACATTTTTACTGTACTTATCTTTGTACATTCATCAAATGGATTAATAACTGCTCATTTTAAAGATTATTAGTCCAACTGTCAACGAAGTTTCCACATCCCTTATTCAAAGGAAAGCAGAGCAGTAGGATTTTTTTTTTTTTTTAAAACACCTCAGAGTAAAAAACCATCAGTGTTGCTATTGGATCACTCTTACTAACACATCAGATTTTAAATGGTACTTTTAAAATGGTATGTTGTTTTTTTTCTGGTTTATTTACACTTAGTTAGTTTAAATTGAGCAATTCTTAAGCTTTTTGTGACCAGGAACCACCTACAGGATTGCAGTTTTTGACTTAACCGATGACTTACTCAAGGATTTCTCTATGCTCACAAGCTAGCCAGCTGGCTAATAAGGTAAGCTGCGTAGCAGCACGAGTGGCTGATTGCACCCTGAGATCTACGAATGACTTCATGACAGAATGACATGATTGGTCACGATGCTGTTGTATCAGAGTTTCTAATAGTCCAGTGATAACATGGGAAGAATTAAGTCACATGACATGCTGGTTTTACTGGCATAAATTAATCACACTTTTCATAGTCGCCATGTTGTGAAGGGTGGAGCTGACTGAGGAACTGAGAGACACTGAAATACCATAGGGGTCATGACTTTTCTGTTACATGGGAGGCCTGCCCTAAAACATATTGTATAATTATTTTATTTTTTTTATTGTTAATATTATTATTAGTAGTATTTTGACTCTAATATGTACCAGAATTTGCTTTAGTAAGACTAGAAACCAGCAACTAAGGAACAGTCAGAGTCAGCTATAGCAAAAAATCCGTTAAACCTAAATGAACTGTATTAGTAGGCCTGGTCTGATAGTTTAATATTTGACGGTTAACCGTATCTTACAAGGTCATATTTGATTTGATTTGCGTCTGCATAATAAACTGCATAATTCACTATTGGCATGCCCTCCTATTGTGCCAAAGAGTGGTTCTTTTCACTATCTATCTATTGCTTTGTGGATTCTGATGCATCTTCTCTGGTACCATAAGAACCTGCTTTCTCCTCCTTATTTAATATATTCTGTTCCAAAAACCTTGCTGTATAATGCCTGATTTTAAGCTTCAATTATTTAAGAATATTGTTTCTTTGACTTGTTTGACACATTTCTCATTTATCATAAAAAGGTGGAGGGTAAACTGACCGATTAGAATTTAAAGTGCAGCTGCCTGTTTAACTAAACAATTTCTCTCTGATGAATTGCAGCTTACGCTTGCACACAATGAAACAGCTACGTGTTGCTATAAGAGAAAAATCAAACTCAGCTAAATGAAGTAACAATGAACTACAGTAAAACCCCTTCCTGCTTTCTCTTCACTGTGTCTGAATGAGATGCATGCTGTTGAAATGCCACACGGTCATGCACTTCAGTTTGTCCTCCACACCACCTGTTGTGATACTGACCTTGATCGCAGTAAGCCCAAAGTAGTTGTTAAAGAAAATTCAGATTGTTTCAAAGGCACTTTAAAATGTCACATAAAAAAAGAAACATGGAAGGAAAGGTAAACTTTTGCATCTGCTGTGCTTCCACAGAGTGCAGGTCAAGCTGCAGGTCCCTCTGACTCCCTGAGAGGGAGCTGCCACCCGTTAAAGGTGACATGATGTATTTATACTTTGTCCACTGACACAGAGGGGGCGGATCGGGAGGACTGCTAAAACAGACTATGAGCCACACAACATTGGACATCTATTCAGGTCTCCTATATTTGCTAAAAAGCAGCAAATAGTTAGCAAAACTCACTGAAGCCATATGTCAATATTTTCATATTTAATACTGAAAAGTCTGAAGTTAAATACAGCATGAAGCCCTCATTATATTTACGTAGTTACATGTACTCATGTCTGCATTGCATCACACTGCTTAGCATGACATACTTTGAAGATTTGAGGAACTATTTTTACTGTCAAAAAAAAAAAAAGACCCAGATATTTTATCTGTAAAAAATTTTCCATTCTACATGTTGCCAGGTCTGTTTTGGGATGGTCTAAGCCTCCTGCAAATTTGAGCAGCCTGAAGCTCCATGTCTCAGATTCTAACAACAGCTCACTGGGAGCTATAAAACAACACGCAGTGCCAACTAGTGACAATATCTCAAAATACAATACAGTTTGTCATTTAAGCGGCAAATGAAAGGAACTGTAGGACAAACATTTTGTTGTTTATTTGACAAAGCCAATCAAGGGCGACAGTGTAGAAAATTATAGATTATTAAACCATTCTCCTCCTTCATAGGAACAGTTCAACATGTCAGTTGGTAATTTGCTTGAGCAACACTGTTGAAGATAGGAGGTTTTGGGGACCTGTCCAGAGTGTGTCCCACTTCGTGACATGAATGGGTGGATGGACGGTTACTCCTTCTTGCTGGACTCCTGTCCTTCAAAGACGGGGTACTTGCTCTCCACATCAGCCCACTTCAAGGTGTCATTAGCCAGATCTTGTACAATGTCTGGCAACTCTGTGATCTGTGATATATTTTAGTAAATTAGTATCCAAAAAACCAACGAAAAAAAAAACAGATATGGCACTTTCAAAAATCAAAACAGTTAACTGCTTTACCTCTGCCCTGATTTGCCTCATCGAGTCACGGTCTCTCAGAGTGGCCGTGTGAGGCGTCTTGTTCACTGTGTCGAAGTCGATGGTGATTCCAAACGCCACACCGATCTCATCTGACCGCGCGTAGCGCCTCCCGATGGATCCTGAAGAGTCGTCTACTTTGTAAGACACACCGTTTCTGGTCATAGCCTCAGCTACAAGGAGAAGGATGACAAAACCATTAAATTTGCTTAAGTATGAATATACAGCTATTAGCTGGGTGTAACATTAAGACTATAAATAGGAAGAGACTATTGCCAACCTCTAAAACTTGCTAAGTAATACTACATGTATACTCAGTATTCCAAGACCTACCATGACTTATAACCCTGGCAAAGTCATTCAGTAATCTGAAAAAGAAAATGTAAAAGCAGATGCTTTGGCAGTTTGTTGGTCTGGAGCACTCAGATGTGTAATAACACAATTCCCAGCAAATTCAGCCCAAGGTCAGACCGTGCAACATGCACAGAAATTGCAAATGCCGCTGGAGCTATAGCTGAGACTCTGCAAGCCTTAGCATGTTAAATGTTAAACTTCATAACAATACAGACTAAACAAGTATGACTAGTTTGGAAGGTTTGCCAGGACAAACATATGCTGTGTTTGGTGAAAACCAAACACAGCATATCAGCGTGTGCACCACATAGCAACTGTCAAGCACGGTGGTGGACGGGTGATGATTTTGGCTTGGTTTTAGCTAACGATCCCAGACACCTTGCAGTCACTGAAAATCAAATGTGAGGACATCTGTCTGACAGCTAAAGCTCTGCTGAAACTGGATCATGCAACAGGACGATGATCCCAAACACAGCAGCAAATCTATAACAGAATGGCTAAAAAGGTAAAGAGTAAAGAATAAAGGTGTTGCAATGGACCAGTTGAAGTCAACACCACAGCCTGATTGAATTGGTGTGGCAGGACATTCAGAGATCTGTGCATAAACAATGCATGAGAACCAAACAGAAAACAATTAGTCAAACTAGTTACTGCTAAAAGCACTGGGAACAGAGATACACCCCATGATTCATCACGGAGTGTATCTCTGTTCCCAGTGATCAACTAAGGGAAATAAGAAAATCCTCTATTGAATTTGGCCAGGCTGCAGACAATGTCAGACTAAAGCTAAGCCAAGCTAAGTGTAATATATGTTTGCACTGATTGCCGATCACGTTTCAACTGAGTCGTCCTCGGTCAGAAGGAATGGCACTCCACAGTGACGTAGTTCAAGTAACTTTAATAAGGAGGAGGCAGATGACATCAACAGGGTGTACAGCTTTGGTGGGGAGGCGATTGCATTACAGCATTCACATGCAGGTAAAGGGAGTGTGATAGTGTATATGAGTGTGTGTGGTCATATGATAAGCACGCACACAGGGTCAACACACACAGGAATGCAAGGAAAAACGTTAATCCTCCGACTCCTCCGACTCCTCCGACACACCTCTCATCTGTGCAGAACTGCGCTGAACACGTTCCCAACCGGAAGTACAGATACCGAGGTGCATCATGGGTAACGTAGTCTAAACAGTTAAAGTGAACAAGCGGACTTTTAACAGCTGCCCCTGTATTTGTATGCAAATACACTCATGCTAAAGTCCTTCTATTTTGAGACAGTATCATCTGAGTCCTCAGGAACTTTGGGCAGTTCCACCAGCTTAGTCACCGGGCGAACGTAGGTACTGTCTTTAACCTTGACCTCAGCAGCTCGAATGATGCCATCAGTCCCTGGACAAACTTGGGAAATGGTACCCACAGGCCAAAGGCCTCTAGGCAGATTAGAGTCCACAATCATAACAGCTTGTCCCACGGCCATGTTGTCAGTGGACTTCCTCCATTTCTGTCGGAGTTGCAGTCCTGGGAGGTAGTTCTGTATGAACCGCTTCCAGAAGTGGTCACTGATGACCTGACTGTGTCTCCATCTTCTGGTTGAAAGAGTGCCTGAGGGGCCGTAAACTGCCTGGGGCAGTGCTGAATCATGCCGCCCCATCAAGAGAAGATTTGGTGTGATGGGATCTGGGTCAGCTATGTCAGCCGATGCATAGCCAAGCGGTTTTGAGTTCAGAATGCCCTCAACCTCTATGAGAGCGGTAAGTAGGACTTCTTCAGCTACCACTTGGTCCTTCAGGACTACTTGCAGAGCTGACTTCACTGCTCTGATTTCCCTTTCCCAGGCTCCTCCGAAATGAGAGTGTGGGGGATTGAAGCAGAAGTTGATAGTCTGCTTGGCTAGTTGCTGCTTGAGGTCAGGCTCCATGTTTTCAAACGCCGTTTGGAGTTCTCTGTGACCACCTCTGAAATTGGTCCCTCGATCAGACCACATCTCGTACGGCTTCCCTCGGCGTGCGATAAATCTCCGTAATGACATAAGGAAGGAATCGGTGTCGAGGCTAGGGAGGAGATCAAGGTGCACGCATCTGGTTGTAAGACACTTGTAGATAATTCCCCAGCGTTTCTCTCTTCTACGACCTATCTTTATCGTGTACGGCCCAAAACAGTCTACGCCCGTTGACCAGAACGGGGGCTTATAGAGTCTCAGCCGTGATGAAGGTAAGTCAGCCATTTTGGGTGTAGAAGGTGAGGCGCGCCATTTCCTACAGTCCACACACTGGTGCTGGTGCTTCTTAATGGCTTGACGTCCTCTGAGAATCCAATAGGTGCGCCGTATTTCCGCAAACAGCCTCTCTGCACCTGGATGAAGGAGCTGGTCATCATAAGTTTTTATGATGAGCTTCGTCAGGGGATGTTCAGCTGCTAACACAATGGGATGAATACTGTCTGGATCTAAGTCGGCGGCTCGACGGAGGCGGCCTCCGACTCTGATGAGACCGGTCAGGCTTTCATACTCAGGGGACAGCACGCTTAGACGGCTATCTGAGCGCACTGGGTGACCGATCCGGAGGGCTTTGGCGTCCTCTGCGAAGCTGTCAGTCTGAGCCGAGCGAAGCAGCATGGTCTTGGTTTCTAACTGCTCCGCTGCTGTAATAGGAGTGTCGGCCGCCCCGTGTAGGATCCGGTGTGTAGCAGCAATCAGCTCATCTAGTGTGGCATACTGTGTTGGATCCGGTAAGGTCGGGGATACCGAGGCGTGCCCACAGAATGCAGTCTTCCTGAGCTCTGCCTCACTGCATGCCGGGAACTCTGTTGGCAACTTAGGCCAGGTGTCAGCAGTTTGTGACAGGAAGGGTGGACCATGTGACCAACGATTGGGGACTGTTAGGTCGGCGAGATGTTTCCCTCTGGTGATGTCATCAGCGGGATTGAGGTCAGAGGTCACATACCGCCACTGTTCAGGTGATGTCAGCTCCTGTATTTCACAAATTCTAGTCCCCACAAATACCTTATAGCGACAGGAACTAGACTGGATCCACTGCAGCACCGTTGTAGAGTCTGTCCACAGGTAGATCGACTGCAGGCGGATGGTGAGCTCTGTCTGGAGTACTCTGGCCAACTGGGCTCCTGTGAGTGCTGCGCAAAGCTCCAACCGGGGCATTGACACCTGTTTGCGTGGGGCCACTCTGGAACGAGCCAACAGGAATGATGTGGCGATGGGCAGTTGTTGCTCGATTACTCGAAGATAAGCCACAGCCCCATAAGCCTTTTCTGATGCGTCACAGAATATGTGAGCCTCGTATGTCACATTGCTGGAGTTGTGAGGAGGAGCATAGCAGCGGGGAATGGTGACATGCTGAAGGTGTGACAGCTCACCTTCCCACTCAAGCCAGGACTGTAGTAGATTCCCTTCGATGGGCTCATCCCATCCTCTCTCGGTGCTCCACAGGGCCTGTACAATCAGCTTGGCCCTTGTAGTGTAGGGACAAATGTAACCTAGGGGGTCATACTGGGTAGCTAGTACCTTGTACACATTGCGCAGCGTGACCGTGGAGTAGGTTATAGGGCGGTGCTTATATCCCAGGACATCTGTAGGGCAGTGCCAGCTGAGTCCTAATGTTGACTCTTGTGGGTCGAGACTTTTGAAGTTCAACCAAAGCTCGCAGCTCTC
This sequence comes from Pelmatolapia mariae, assembly GCF_036321145.2. Classification (NCBI taxonomy): domain Eukaryota; kingdom Metazoa; phylum Chordata; class Actinopteri; order Cichliformes; family Cichlidae; genus Pelmatolapia; species Pelmatolapia mariae. The sequence goes on along the minus strand of NC_086235.1, from coordinate 19,107,260 downwards.
TGATCTAGCTGAAGCGGGCAGGTGAGCAACTACTTCGGGCACGTTGCTCGCCCACTGACGTATCTCGAATCCTCCTTGACTGAGTAAATCTCTCATTCGGTCGATGAGCTGCTTTGCCTCTTCTGGATTGGACAGGGACTGTAAACAGTTATCCACATAGAAGGCTGTGTGGACAGAGTCACAGATGTCCTTGTGGGTGTCTTCGTGCTCCCTTGCATGTCTCTGTAGGGCGAAAATAGCACAACAGGGGCTACATGTCGTGCCGAAGGGCAAAACTCTCCACTCATATACGTCTGGGGGCCGGTCAGTTTCACAATCCCTCCACAGAAACCGCAGTAGAGGACAATCCTCTGGGAGCAGCCGAATCTGATGAAACATGGCTTTGATATCTCCACTCACGGCCACAGGGTGTTGGCGGAAGCGGAGTAATACCCCCAGCAGAGTGGGCCCCAAGGGAGGTCCTGGTAAGAGGTAGTGGTTCAGGACGGTCCCCTGAAACTCAAATGAACAGTTGAAGACCACCCTAGCCTTATTGTTGTGATGCACCATGTGGTGGGGTACATACCATGACTCGGAAGAGCTATGTGTCTCTTCTGGGCTCAGCGTCACAACATAACCAGAATCTACTAACCTGTGGATCTCCTGGCTGTATGTGAGAGTCAGATCAGGATGCTTGGCCAGCTTACGTTCGGTAGATCTGAGGAGGCCTTTTACTGCTTCAGGAGAGACACACATCCGTGGAAAGTCCCTTCTTCTCAGCAGCGGAGTGGCGTATCTCTCGACACCATCTACTGGGACTCTGATGGTCTTTGTTTCCAACATAGCTACCGCCTCTCTGTCCTCCTTTGACCGTGTGACCTCCTTCTCTGTCCTGTAGGGGGAAGCATCTAGTTGCCACAAACGCTTCACATCTTGATGCAGGGTCTCTGCAGGAGAAAGGCACATGTTCAGGCACTGCAGGTCCCCCTCAGATGTAGGCATACTCCTGGCCGGCCCCTGGATGGCCCATCCGAGCTTGGTGCAGACGGCTACCGGCCCTTTGGACGACCCCCGAAGGGCAGGACGGACAGGGGTGATGAGATGAGCGTTATCTGAGCCAATCAGCACCAAAGGTTGGACCTGGTTGAATCCTTCAATCTGGGCTTTCTGCAAGTAAAGATACTTCTTCTTCAGCTGGTCAGCTGGACATGACTGAGTAGCTAGACTCAGCTGGTCGGCTGTGAAGGCATGTGTTACTTTGTACCTCACTTTAGGCTTAGCCCTTGGTGACACCTGAAATGAGACAAAGCCTCCCTTCATCTGGATTACATCTCGACAGATAGTTCTTAGTGAGAGTGTTGCTTCCTGCTGTTCCAAACCTAGAGATTTAACTGCCGCAGGAAGCACAACAGTCTTCTCTGAGCCGTCATCAAGTACGGCGAATGTGTCCAGAGATTTGCCACCATGATGTAATTGGATGGGCACTACCTTAAGCATAACACGACCTGAGTGACTTGAATAGTCTAGGTAGACCATACTAGTACTCACAGTTAGTATGTTAGGGTCCCGCTTCTTGGCCTCAACCAGGTCATGGAGCACCGACAAATGCTGGTCACCACAGGTGCCGCACGGCTTCTTCAGTGTACACTGCTCTGGAGAATGTTTACGGCCACAGCGCCAACATTTGGCCTTCCCTGTAATCCAGGTAGCCATAGCTTTGAGGTCTAGCCTCTTGAATCCATCACAGCCATTCAGATAATCCCTGTCTGTCCCCTCGCAGTATGGACAATAAGGTTTGAACTTCTGTCTCTTCTTTGGTTGGACTGTTGGATCTGGAGCTGTAGATTCTACCTCCTGTCTTAGCTGGGCTTGAGGTGGATTTGGGCCGTAGTAGATGGAAGCAGATTTGTTGTGTGGCTTGAGCCCTGCTGAGGCTTTGAGTAGGTTCTTCTCTGGACGTGACCTGTCAGGGGGCATTTGGGAGGCTTGTCTGGACAGCTGAAGGACTTGGGATTTCCGTTCGAGCCATTCTGAGAAGTCGTACATATTGTATGTTCGGCTGCTCCCAGTGCGGATGATCCCCCGGGTGATACAGTACTCGATGAAGCTGTCTCTGTAGTTCAGGGGGAGTTTGGTAAGCAGTCTGTCCACATGTGAACCACAATGGAGCTCACTGGCTGCTACTTCATCCATGGTACTGAGAAGCCCGACCAGGCTGGACACAGACAGGGACAGGTCTTCAATAGCTTGAGAGTCTCCGGTTCTAATAGGGGGGCAGTTTAATATAGTGCTAAGCTCACTTTGGACTAACTGCCTTGGCTGTCCATACCTCTGCTCTAGCGCCCTCATTGCACTAGTGTAGGGAGTGCGGTCGTGAATGTAGCGCTTGGCTACCTGTAGGGCGCTGGGATGCTCTAGATGATCTAGGAGGACCTGATACTTGTAATCTTCTCCCAGATGAGAATGTGGCCCTAAGGTGCTGTCCAGCCCTTTCTTTAATAAGGCGAAGTCACTCTCTCTGCCCGACCTGAAGATCACCAGCTTAGGCTTTGGAATGCCATATGAAGACGCCACCATCATCTCCATCAGGTTTGGTAGAGGCGTTCCTGCCGGGGAAGTTGTGGCCACCTGTGGATTATGGTGTTCAGCAGCGGAAGATGATGAATAGTTACTTCCTGAGGGATAAGGAACATAGTATTTACCAGCTGGATCAGGCAAAGCTTCAGGATGCAGTATGTTGGGCACAGGGCGATGAGCTTCTGCCCACTGTGATGGCTGGGTCACAAGTTCTGGTGGACGTGAAGGTCGGTAGGTAGGATCAGCAGGATGTGGTGGTTGCTGCAAGTACACAGGATTAGCTGGATGTCTGGCTTGGAAGACAGGAGCAGCAGGATGTGCCGTCTGCCGCAGACTCACTGGGTCTACAGGCTGTGATAGCTGGTGTGCTGAAAGATGAGCACGTCGTAGTGGCTGATCAGCTGGGGCTGCAGGATGTAATAGCTGCATCCGGTCTGGCCTGCCCATAAGGAGATGATGTTCCGATTGCTGATATGAGAAGGGTTCAGCAGTGCATCGTTCAGGTCTCCTGAGTGGCGTCGATGCAGCTACATAAGTGGCAGGGTGCAGCACTGGCTGAGTGTGAAGGCTCACTTTACGAGGCGGTGATGGAGCAGACGTTGCCACTGGCGTCAGCATGTTCACAGGTGTTGTGGTGTCCTGCTCTGAGGGTACTACTGGCACAGTTAGTGGCTCTGTGGTCTCATGTAACACCTCACTGCTAGGTTGTAGCGGTGCAGCTTGTGTTATGGAGGAAATATGTTGGCGTTGTTCTAACGCTCCTGTTTCTGGGGGAAGAGGACTGCCAGGTTTGGAAGCCTGCTCCAAACGCTCCACCCGCTCCAGTAATGTACCACGAGTTTCCTCCATAGATACTTGCAGTTGAGTCATGTGTTGGAGGACACTGTTCCAGACTGATTCCATCTTCTGCCATCTCTCTTCCTCTTCATAGTCGGAGCTGCTTGAACTACTTGGAGCTCTAGATGACTTGGATGGCTCAGTTAGATTGTGCTCATAGTCCACCAGATGTCCCGGAAGTTTCTTCTCCCGCTTTGGACGTGGGCTACTCGATGCACCTCTATCCTGAGGGTTTGCCATCTCATTAACTCAGCCAAGGCAAATCCGGCTCGAAGGACCACTTGTAATATATGTTTGCACTGATTGCCGATCACGCTTCAACTGAGTCGTCCTCGGTCAGAAGGAATGGCACTCCACAGTGACGTAGTTCAAGTAACTTTAATAAGGAGGAGGCAGATGACATCAACAGGGTGTACAGCTTTGGTGGGGAGGCGATTGCATTACAGCATTCACATGCAGGTAAAGGGAGTGTGATAGTGTATATGAGTGTGTGTGGTCATATGATAAGCACGCACACAGGGTCAACACACACAGGAATGCAAGGAAAAACGTTAATCCTCCGACTCCTCCGACACACCTCTCATCTGTGCAGAACTGCGCTGAACACGTTCCCAACCGGAAGTACAGATACCGAGGTGCATCATGGGTAACGTAGTCTAAACAGTTAAAGTGAACAAGCGGACTTTTAACACTAAGCTAACTATATCCTGGCTCTAGTGGCTCTAGTATTCAATAGTATTCACCAAATACTATTGAAAAGAGCATTTGAGTATTTAACTGTAACAGCCAACACTCTACTGAAATGGAAAGACTATACTCACCTAACTGGTGGATGAAAGGCACAAAGTCCTGGTTCTGGCTCAAAGGCAGGATGGAGCATTTGTATGGAGCCACAATGGTAGGAAAGCTGAAATACTGACCACAGAATAAAGCACCTTAAATCAAAACAAAACAAACACGTAACTGTTACTCAGATCTGTTTTCTTGTTGTGGAGTATTCTTACCGTCCTCTGTTCATCCCCCTCCCGGATGTGGAATGAGTGCTCGTAGATCGAGTACATGATTCTGCCGATTCCAAAAGAGGGTTCAATTACATTGGGAATAATCTCCTCCACTGTGACAGGGAAAAACAGAGACATTTGAGGGGTTTTTTTTGTTGTTGTTGTTGTTTTTGCCACCCTTCCACAATAACTTGCCTACTCTGGCATTAAAAAAAGGATTGATGTCACCTCTTACCATGCAGGGTTTTCTGGAACCTCTTCACACTGACCATGTCTTTGGTGAGTTTGAAGGTTTTGCCGTCTGTCTCAAAGCTGAACTCCCTACAGACAGAAACACAACATCAAGTCACAAAATGCTTTATAAATGAACTTTGTGGTTGTTAAGAGCATGAACGTCATTAATTACCCTGTTTCACTGAGAAGCTTTTCCCGATCGCTGATGTAGCAATCATCACAGACAGCCAGGTACTCCAGAGCCAGCTTGGCATCCTTTTTGTAGGCCATTCCGATGGCACTTTTGTTGGGCTCAAACTGGATGACATTTACTGTTTTGTATGAACTAATTAAGGCATAAAACTTGTACAAAATACCCATAACAATGGAGAAAGGATGGATAAAGCCACTGAGACATCAGCCACTGGTTGGTAAAGCCATGTTTTGAAGCCTTAACTTAAGCATTTTGGGCATCGCCATCTTGTGTTTTTGAAAGAAGACCCGGCTGAGAAATACTCCACATCCTACACGTGGTTTATGTTTATTTTACTCTAAATAGGACTGTAATTTACAATATAAACACTACATCTCTATCAAACAAAAAAAGTGTTTACTGAGATCATAAAAGTGTAGTAGGGTTCTTTTCTCAAACTATACCTCTTTTTGTAACCATGAGCCCCCTGCTGGCCAATACAATGAATGCAGGTTGAAGATAGAGGCTTCATTTTTCAAACCTGTATCCACAGCCTGAGTGATTTTAGCATGAAATCTAACACTCCTCCTCACCCCCATGCAGTCGCAGGAATGACTCCCCCTGCTTGAGCTGGTTCTACTGGAGGTTTCCTGCTGATAAAAGGGGAGTTTTTCCTTCCCACGGTTACCAACTGTAGGGTCTTTACCTTTTAATATAAAGCTGTTGGTGTGAATTGGAGCTCTTTAAATAAAATTGAATTGAAATGAAGGAAAATTGTTCAAAGGCAAAAACCTATATTGTAAATAAATAAAGTTAGATATTTAAAATATTTTATTAATAGGCTATAGGTCTGACCTGACACATTTAGTGTAATTATAGTCAGGTTGTTGGACTGGGACCACAGAAGGATATGGGCTCTTTTAGCATCTTTTCTGCCACCAGAGGGACTTTGGTAGCTCTGGAGTGACACGAAAGGTCATAACAGGAGCGATCTGCACAGCCCACAATTTCAATCCAACCCTGAAGAAGAAAAAACACAAAGGTACAACAAAAATTTAAAACTGGACGCTGTCTTTATAATGCTTTCAATGGTTTTATAAGTCTGTTAGTGGAAAAAAAGAATATTTACATAGGAGGTTTTGGACTCAGCATCCCAGCAGTCACATGCGTAATGAGCCATCTCGTTTTCCATGTGCTGCCGGAAGCGCACTTTGTCTTTGGACAGTCCCACTTTGATCAGATACAGGTAGATTCTTCCAATGAAGTAGCCCAGCACAGAGTTGTTGATGACTCCCTGCAGCAGAGAGACAGTGAATATAAAGATGTGCGTCAAATACTGAATTAACTACCAAACTTGCTTCTAATCATTCATCTTTCATCTATGCTATAATTTTGGTGCTCTAAGGTATGTCAGTAAAACAACACCTACCTGCTCCACAGCGTCTCCCAGCCTCATCATTTTTGCTGACTGTCCGCTTGTCTGAGCCTGGGAGGAGAACAGCATGATCTCCAGGTCGGCCACATTGGAGAATTTAGGGTGGACCTTCTCATTTGGGTCCACAAAGTGCTCGATCTCAGCCATGGTGAACTCCCTGCAAGCAGGAAATGCTGATATTTCACCCAACATCCCTTTTGGAAGGCAGCAATAAATCATTCTAAGCATTACCTAACACGAATGAGTCCAGAGCGAGGAGATATTTCATTCCTGAAGGAGTTTCCGATCTGAGCAGCAGCAAAGGGAAGCTTTCCCTGGTTGAACTCCAACAGACGTTTAAAGTTGAGGAACATTCCCTGAGCTGTTTCAGGTCGCAGGTAGCTGCAAAAATACCAACGTGCACAATTTCAACACAGTAAAAGAATAAACTTTGAAAGGAATGTTGCAAGTGCAGATATGAGTACCCAGGCATGTTCCCTCCAGGCCCGATGGACGTCTGAAACATGAGGTTGAAGGAGACGGGAGGTGTGAGGTCATTTCCTGTGGCAGGAGACTTGACGTTGTATTTCACAAACAGATCGGCCAGCTCCTGCTGAGCGTAGTTATCCATCTGAAACAGAGGGACCACAAATGCATCACAGGATTATTTCTTCACCAACACACCGGTGCATGTGTGTTTGCGAGGCACATACCTGTGTGATGACATCCTCCATTTCATTCGCCTGCCCCGCTGAGCACTTCTCCTCACACATCAGTTTCTTTAAGTGAGCTGTGAGGAATAAAATGAAAAAGAAGATAGATGCAAGGATTAACCCGCACATTTTTTGATTATTGTTTCATTGATGTGCTTGTCTGTTTGGTTTTAGCCAATAATGAGATCTAAGAAAACCAGCCAGTCAATAAGTCATTTATATAAAATGTACAATAAAAAAAGGTTAAATGTCATACAAAGAAACCCATAGACAACACGACACTATCTTCATGTGCAAAATCGCTCGAAATATCCCTTTAACTAAGAGTACAAGGTTAAAATAGGTATTTATTACACACTCTGTTTAAATGTTAAACAATTAGTCACATTTTCTTTCTTTTTTAAAAGGTCTGTTGACCTGCTTGACCAATGTCAGGTGGAAGAAAACACTTATCAGTTATCTGTGCAGCTCGAAATCAATTCCTCAGAGGAGATACTAAACAGCAAGGCAGGTAAAAACCTGTTCAGAACTCGCTCTGCAGGGAAATAAATATCACCAAAATATGTCTAACAGCAGCAAGATTATGATGCTACTCTGTATTTCTCATAGTTCCTTTAGTTTTCTGTCATTTTCTGTCCGTGTCATGAAATCTGACACCTTGTCAGAAAGTTTAAAGCCACCTTTGAGAAGATGATCTGCCCGGTAGCATTCGCCTGTCTTGGCATCTTTCACCATGTAGTCAGCAAATTTATCCACATGCCCAGAAGTCCTGAAACAAATGGGGAGCTGGTTATAAGACAAATCTATTAGAAGCCAAACTTGAATTTGTGCTTACCTACTTGAGGACGGGCTCAGGGGTCAGCATGGTGCAGTCGATCTCCAGGATCTGCTCCTCCTGGATGAAGTGCTGCCTCCACACCTGCAGGATGTTGTTCTTCAGAGCACAGCCCACAGGCCCGAAGTCGTACAGGCCGCTCACACCTGAGGAACAAGTAGATTTTTTTTTTAAATAAAATAAATATTGATTAAAAAATTAAGCATTTCCACAAGTGTTTCCTTGGTTTTTTTCAGCATCTACTCGGTTTTTCAGCTTTTCCTGTATCAGCTTCTGTTATCCTTTCTTTCTGCTACCTTACCTCCATATATGGCAAATGCCTGATCATAGAAGAACCTCCTCTTCAATGTATCTTCCATCTTCACTCGATCCACTGTGTCCTCTTTGGGCTGCAGAGCCAGTTCCTGTAATGGGAAATGATGGTGTGAGGCACTATTTCTTAATCAGAGTGGGGGTCATAAAAGTTAGCAGACAGGCACGCGAGGAAAAACATGTCAAACTGAATCTCCAAAAGTTGAATCTGTTCATCTGGACGTAGCGTTTTGTGGGAGAAACGTTTCGTCACTCATCCAAGTGACTTCTTCAGTCTCAGCTGACTGCAGGTTTCCCCAATCTTATAAACAGTGTATTGCTGTTTATAAGTTGAATCTGTCCAGATGAACAGATTCAACTATTGGAGATTTACTTTCCTGGATGATTGAGAATGCATCAAGACATGTCAAACTGAAAGCAGAATCAGTGCAAAGGCCAATCAGGAGCTGTGAGACTCTCACCTTTGCTTCAAGAGTCTTTTTCCGTGATTTCAGCTCTGCAGCAGCTTTGCTCACCTCCTGCTCCGGAGCACCTTTCTCCCTTAACTCACGGACCAAGTCACCCTGCAGAACAGAACTACACTTTACCTCCTCGCCACACTCGAATTATGTGGTTTTTCAGTTTCAGTAACAAAGGCTAAGCCAGGGGTCGGCAACCTGCGGCTCTTTAGTCCTTATAGTGCGGCTCCGCGTGGTTTGGGAAAATAAATTAGAAGTATTTAGCTGAAGTGTATTTTATTTATGTTAGTTCTTTTTTTAACTTGTAGTTCTAAATTGGAAGCTTATTGTGATATTGAAATATAAAAATACAATTATATTCTATTTTTTTTTCATCGCTCAAAATAAGCCTCACACTCGCGGAAGCCGGTATACCCGCCGACACGCCGTGCATTTATCGAGACTTTCAACCCCAGGTAGGCCAATTATGGATCTTCGGATTCACATTATGTCAGCAGCTATTCTCCACCGTGAACTATGTTAAAAACACCGCTCACACCTCACAGATGACAGCTTACAGTCCTGCGTAAAGATGAAAGTGACTTCGTACAGCCCTGATTTGCAGACGCTGTGCGCAGAGGTTCAGGAGCAGAAGTCCCATTGTAAACACATCACGGCAGACCCGACGATGTTTGTATGAACATGCTTTTCAGCATCTCTTTGTTGACCACTTTTCACACACGGTTGCTGTACGCATACAGCCGGCTGTAGCTTTTCAGCTCACAGCCCGACACGCACCAACACAACAGCATAGATAGCACAGACGTTAAGGCCGCGAGGCGTGATTGCGGGTGCTGCTCAGGTGCGTCCGCCTCCCCTGCAGCGGTGCTGCAGACCACGCCCCGCCACACACATTAACCAGGTAAAATACAGATTTAGGCAGAATTTTGCAAATATCTATTTTTCATTTTTAGCAGCATAGTGCTTTTTTTCAATTATTTTTTAAAAGTCAGGTCAAGGTTCCAAAAGCCCAAAGGCGATATAAGGGTGGCGGCTCACAACAGTTTTTGTTTGCTACATGGATCATTTTAGTTCAGCTGGGTGTCTTTCCTTTTGTTATATTTCTTTAAGAGTTCACAATGTGTTAATTACATAAATAAAATGTAATTTTCTCTGTAGCACTTCATGGATTTCATAAGCAACACACCTTAGTTGTTCACAAAAAGCATAAAGGTAAAAAACAATATCTACAGTGTTATCTTCATTTTAGATGTCAAAAAGTATTTGCGGCTCCCAGTGTTTTCTTTTGCGTGGAAACCGGGTCCAAATGGCTCTTTGTTAAAGTTTGCTGACCCCTGGGCTAAGCAATGCTCTGATACATGTGAAAACAAAAATGGCAGATACTTGAAATGATCATGATCTATTTAGCGAAACCAACTATGATTAAAAAGTAACAAGAATAGCGCTTGTTGAAGAGCTGCTGTTGTTTGTTTGAGAAAAGAAATCTGGAAAATGAGCATGATCTTCAGATGAAAAACCTACCTGTTCCCGCACAGCCTGCCTTAAAGGAGCCAGTAATTCTTCCATGCTGACCTTCAACACGTTGTTGCTCTTGTTAAAGTCTGCTTCAAGCTTCCTTCAGTCTGAGACACAGAGACGCAAATGTTTTTTTCTCTTTTATAGTCCGACTCTGGCAACGGGGTTGTTGTGTTGCATCATCCAGGAAGCTCAACTTAATTCTGCATTCCAGGTTGAAAACGAAACCACACTGGTCCTGACTTTCTGTCAACAGTAGTGTTTAGTCATTAGCATTAACAGCCTAGTAATACATACACTGTGCAGAACAATGGCCCCAGGATAGAAATAACTTGATGTGGCTCTTTTGTTCCTCCATCCAAGTATGAGCTCTGACTACAATACTAAAAGATTATTTTTCATTTCATTTTCTGAGACACATTTAATAAATTAAAAAATGAATAGCATGGTGCATAAATGCACAAAGTGAAACTATTTGACTATTGTACACAGTGAACTTGAAGCCAGTGAGCTTAACTCTGCAAGAAAGTGTTTTGGAAAATTTGTCCTAAACAATTATAACCGAACATCAGTGATGTCTGGAAGTCAGAAATCTCATCCTGCTCATTCTCTCTGTCTCTGAGACGTTTTATCCTTAACAATTATTTAGTAGCAAAGTAACATCTGGTGTGAACATCTGTCAGATCAAGTCTGACAGTCAGTGCACTGTGATGACTCCCTTTGTGAATGAGGAAGCAGCCGAAAGAAGCTTTGGTAGAAGGCAGTCTCATGGTTAACTGAGGTGAAAAAGGCTCCAAACTCTTGATCTGTACATGTGGCAGAATTATTAGTTTTTAAATAAAGAGGCACAGTAATCTGACTAACCAGCTAAACAAATATCCATTTAGGATGTTTGTGCATTAGGCCTTGGTTTTCGCAGTAAAAAAGGAAGAACCCACACTTTAAAGCCTTTGTAACTTCACCTGAACAGTGGTGCCTTATTGTGCATGTAGGACCGCAAAAACCTGTTTACCTTTACCCACCTTTGAGAATTTAACAGGACCTTAATACAAAAAAATTAAATAAAAATGAGCTAGTAGTGGAAGTAACAGTGAATCAGTGGTGCCAGCTAGTGGTGAAAAATAATACTATCAGTCCTTTATTTTCCATCCATCTTCTTCCAATTCTCCAATTAAGCATCATGGGGGTGGAGGGAACACTGGAGCATATCCCAGCTGTCACAGGGCAGAAGGCAGGGTACGCCCCAAACAATTTAGATTTGGTTAAAAATCAACTCTAAGTGCATCTTTGGAAGTAAACCAGAGTACTCGTACAGAAAGATCCCAGGGAACCAGTGGATTTGAACCCAAGACCTACTTACTGTTAGGCCTGCTAATCACAACACCACTGCGCCGGATGCTGCTTTGCTTTGAATTCTCAGATATGATGTTGAGCTATGAGGCAAAAAAATAAAAATCTTCCACAAGAATCCCACTTTTAACAAAAACAATACAATCATGGTAGGACGCAGAATATCTGTCTTACACATGAAACGTGAATCGATACGCTGCTTTAAACACATCAACTTGTCATGTGTTAAAAACAATTTAGCTGACTATTCTTCTGTTTTTAAATCACACTGGATTTACTCGTTTCATTCATGTTGGCTTTTATTATGTATAGTTTTATTATGTTAAAACTAATAAAACTGATGCTTTGGACATTTCAGTCCACATTTTTTCCACCGGAGAAAAAAACCTAGCCAAAAAGAAGCAAAAATTCAAAACATGGTTTAAATTTCCGAGCATTAAGATTTTAGTTTTGGAGGTCATCTTAAAAACTCCTGAATTATCGTAAGCTTAAGCAGACATTTTTGAGATTCAAAGCAATCAGTGAGCAGCAGTGGCTCAAGAACATGAAGAAAATATCACAGCTGTTTGTCCGTGTCCTGTAAGTGCCGACTCTTTTTATTGAAACTGTTAAATATCTCAATCAGATCTGCCTGAAACTGGAATGGTGGACGCTTCCTTCCACTGAAAACACCCTGATTACATTTTCTCCCTTTTAACATCGTATTGGCATGGTCGTGCATGGATGAAATGCTGCTTGTCAATGAAACAACAGTCCCGTGCAAGCTTTACCACAACTGTTAAGATATGATAAATACATGACAATTTAGTGATTGCAGTGGTGTGGAACACAAGGAGGGTTCCGTGCGCCACTACAGCTCGTCACAATCCAGTCGCGGTAATCGTCGCGGCGGTGCATAAGCAACGAGTCTGTGGATTTATTATGAAGTGGCTGGCAGACGGGAGAACTTTACTCTTCGCTCGTGTCCTTCTTGCTGGTCTCCTGTCCTTCGAAGATGGGGTACTTGCTCTCCACTTCCGCCCAGGTCAGTGTGCCGCTGGCCAAATCCCGAACGATCACGGGCAGCTCGCTGACCTGTGAGGAGAGAAAAAGAGGAGCGTTTTTACTTAATGGTGTTATATAGTGTGTGTGGAACTCGAGGTGAAATGCACTTGGAATAGGGTTAAGTCATGTTGCTGGTAATTTTACTGTCGAAAGAATTATCAATCAAGTCTGAAGATATTTATGGCTCGTGTCTTGGCATCACTCTGAGCCCAACACAAGTGTAAACCAGAGAAAATGGACTTAAAGCCTAAAAACACAATTGATTTTGTTGTTGTTGCACGACTAAAGAGCAGTTGCACAGTTTATGCATGCAGCTGTACTGATGAGTAAAAGAGGAATCTCTGTTCCATGAAATGTGAGTGAAACAGACTGAAATACATCATCTGCTGCCACACTAAGAAGCTCAGCCTCGTTGCAGCCATGCATGTCCTCACATCTTTCCACTCTGTTATTCTTCTGTCGAGGTGGAGGCACATTTTCAGTGTTTTTGTTTGCTTGTTTATCCCTTCGTGTGTTTCAACATGACAATCAAACAGCACCAGGCTGAATTTCATGAATTGTGGAGGGGTGAAGCACAGGCAAAGGATGAAACTCATTGGGCCTTATATGCATTTCTCTTTGGTCGTCATTTATAGAATCATTTCATCTGATTTTTTTTAAAAGTAACAGACATAAAAGCTTACGGTAAATTTTAAAATACGTGGCTGAACAGAAAGGTTTAGGTGGGAAGTTTAACGCCATACTGTTAATGAAAAATCATGCTGCACAGCTGTCACAGACTCACACAGAGCGCTTTCGCTTTATCGGTCGCCATCTTGAAAATTACTTATATCATTGTTGGATGTCATCACTTACAATCAACTTCCTGCAACTATCCCATGGATGAACAGCAAGGCGCTATATAAATGGAATACATTAAACACCAATTCTACTGTACAGTCTATGTTTTGGAGACCATTTTTCATACTTGGCACCAAACCACACAAAATGAATGAATGAGCTGAAAGGTTATGAAAATCACTACCACGGTTGCTCAGTTTTTTCTGTTTTTCTGTGCTGTGACAAAAGCACAGCCCTAGAGTTTACCTGCGCAGCCCTAACGCATGTAAAAATGGAATGAAGTGAAGCAGTACCTCGGCCCTGATTTGCCTCATAGAGTCACGGTCTCTCAGAGTGGCTGTGTGAGGCGTTTTGTTCACACTGTCGAAGTCAATGGTGATTCCAAACGCCACTCCGATCTCATCCGTCCTGGCGTAGCGCCTCCCGATGGATCCTGAAGAGTCGTCCACCTTGTGAGATACGCCGTTTCTGGTCAGCGCCTCCGCTAAAGAGAAAAGAAAAAAGCAGTTGGAGAAAGTGCCATTTTTCTTCTTTGACTGAAATAGGATGTTTGATTTTGGAATCACTTACATAATTCCCTCACAAAAGGCACGAACTCTTGGTTTTGACTCAGAGGCAGGACGGAGCACTTGTAAGGAGCGACAGTAGCAGGGAAGCTAAAGTACTGCAGTGAAAATGAAGACACATTAAAGGAAACCAGCAAAAATAAAACAAAGCATGCAAAAATACTCAACTCTGTAAGGAGCTACAACAATATAACAAAATCAGGCAAATGAAATTAAGTCCTACTCTTTAACTTGTTAGTAAAATACACATAAATCAATCACAAGGATTCAACGTTCCAGATCAAAATATAATCATAAAGAAATAGATGAAGAGGATGAGTGCAGTAGCACTGAACATGGTGTCATTTTGTAAGGGCAGAAACATCGATGTTGTCAGACTTACCGTTCTTTGTTCGTCGCCTTCTCTGACCTGGAATGTGTGCTCAAAGATGGTGTACATGATCCTACCGATGCCAAACGAGGGCTCGATCACGTTGGGAACAACCTCCTCGACTGTGGATGACAGAGACATTATAAAACCGCTTGCTCCGGTATCATTTCCCTCACGTTTCTCTCGAGTGAAACTCACCGTGCAGAGTCTTCTGGAATCGCTTCACGCTGACCATGTCCTTTGTGAGTTTGAATGCTTTGCCTTCTGTCTCGATAGTGAACTCTCTGAGGAGCACAAATGTGAAAAACTAACTCTTTCCTGAAAATGTACTTGAGACAACCATCAGTATGGCTCTGATTAGCCACAGCACTCACCCACTGTCACTGAGCAGCTTTTCCTGGTCTGTAATGAAGCATTCGTCACACACAGAGAGGTACTCCATGACTATCTTTGCATCCTTCTTATAGGCCTTCCCAATGGCTCCTTTGTTGGGCTCGAACTGGACGACATTTACAGTTTTGTGTGGAGAAGTTAAGGAGAAACACCGATCACCAACATCAAAAGGCTCTTTTGTGTTTTGAGACTTTCTCTGAAGTTGTGTTTCTACTTTGATTTAAGGATATGGGTTCTTTTAGAGGCTTTTCAGCAACCAGAGGGACCTTTGTGGCCCGCGCGTGGCACTGCAGATCATAACAGGACCGGTCAGCGCAGCCTACGATCTCAATCCAGCCCTGCAGGGGACAAACATTACATTGAGCATCAGCGTACGAACAAGCTGATAAAGCTGTGAGGAAGCGCTGCAGTGGGACGTACGTAGGAGGTTTTGGCTTCAGCATCCCAGCAGTCACAGGCGTAGTGAGCCATCTCGTTGTCCATGTGCTGTCGGAAACGCAGCTTGTCTTTGGCAATACCAACTTTAGTAAGGTAGAGGTAGATCCTCCCGATGAAATATCCCAGGACGGAGTTGTTGATCACTCCCTAAGTGAGACAAGATACATTTCCAGATACATTTTTTTGTTGCTTTTCATCTTACACTCTATATATAATGACCATTTTGGATTTGACATCATCATTGGTGTTCCAGTGTTATGGCTACCTGCTCTACAGCGTCTCCCAGCTTCATGATCTGTGCAGACTGGCCGCTGGTCTGAGCCTTGGAGGAGTATAACATGATGTCCAGGTCAGCTACGTTGGGGAATTTGGGGTGATCCTTTTCATTCGGGTCCACAAAGTGCTCAATCTCAGCCATGGTGAACTCTCTGCACAAAAATATATATTACACAGTCACATTCTCGTTTTCTCTCTCAGCTTAAAAACAAAATATTATTTGAACCAGAGGACACACCCCCTCCTCACCTGACACGAATGAGTCCAGAGCGAGGAGAGATTTCGTTCCTGAAGGAGTTTCCTATCTGAGCAGCAGCGAATGGCAGTTTTCCCTGGTTGAATTCCAAAAGACGCTTGAAGTTGAGGAATATTCCCTGAGCTGTTTCAGGCCTCAGATAGCTGCAAACGCAGATTGATTCAAAATCAAAATCAATGACACAAACGTGAGGAAACGTTTCTGCACAGTGCTGAGGAGTCATTTTACCCTGCCATATTCCCCCCTGGTCCAATGGACGTCTGAAACATCAGGTTGAAGGAGATGGGAGGTGTGAGCTCGTTTCCTGTGGTAGGGGACTTGACACTGTATTTTACAAAGAGGTCAGACAGCTCTTCTTGGGTGTAGTTGTCCAACTGGAAACCGGTAAGCCCAAAAAAAGCAAAGTCAGTGATTTACAGCCACGTCAGAAACAACAGTTTTTCAACATGACTCATTTCGTCTCAATGAACACAGACCTGGGTGATGACGCTCTCCATCTCAGCCTTCTTCTCTGCTGTGCACTTCTTATCAGACATCAGCTTCTGAAGGTGGGCTGTATAACACAGAAAAACCAGACAGTGGTGTTTTTGTTATGTTTTTTGTGACTTCCCACCAACATCCCAGCCTGCCCCCAACACCTACCTACAGCGAGTCCTACAACAGTGCTCAACGTCAATATAGTCATTATAAAAAGTATGAGTGAATGCGTGTGTGCTCAGCTAGCACTGTGCATTAAAAGAAACACAACAAGTGAAGTCTAATTCCACCTGGTAGGAGACCGGGGGGCTAAGGCATCCAACAACCCCTGAACCAATCGCACCCCACAGACCTGTCACCCAGAAGAGGCCTTATATGTCCTCCACATTGGTTGCACACACTAGTTATGTAATCTCCTAATGTATAATCCGTTAAAATGGCTGCTAATTCATTCATGTTTATTTACATTGTACAATGTCACAACTCTGGGATATGTACGCATGACAGACAAAAAGCAGTTGTGTTGTTTTTGTAAGCTGCAATAACGATAACAAACAGTACGTGAAATACAAAAAACTGACTATATGTGAAAATGTGCTGCAAACTAAAAAGCTTCATGAAAACATGCTTGTTTTGTTTTTGTTCTTCATGCAATTTGAAGTACGTCTGTTAATAAATATTACACACTTTTGTGAAAGAGGCCATCTATGTCCACTGTGAGCGACCATCTTTGAACAGAGGCGGTGGTTTACGACACCAACTGTCTGCCATCTATAATCCAGTTTTGAGTTCCCTCCCCAGACGCCTTAAAGCCCACTCACATCCTGGGCCATCTGACCTCAGGAATTCACATGACAAGGTGGGGCCAGGTTTCACAATGAGCTCACCCGAAACCCTGGCTGATTAGGTCCCACACCTGCTTTCACACCTTGGCTCATGTGATTAGAGGATCACCAGGGGGTCCTTTGTCCCTCTTTGGGGGGATACTCCCACTGGGTTTAAATCTGGGACTCTCGGCCATTTGACCTTAGAACTGAAGAAGCTTCTCGGATGAGAGGTGAAACGTCTTCAAGCAACTTTAAGAAGTCCAGACGCTTTTCTTCGCAAACTCCTTTGACTACGATGACCTGGATGACTGAGAACCTTCACAGAGATTACACACTTTTGTTCCATCTGGGCAAATTATTCTTAATAAAGCCTTTTGGGACACATCCTCAGTCCATCACAAGCTCTTGGTACAGTTCCAGTGTCTCGGGTTCTAGCGGCTGTATTACTTTGTAAGCCCTGCGTGATTTCTGCTGGTCCAGCCACTTCCATCCCCCCCTCAGGCACAACAGCGATACTCAGAATAGGTAACGAGCAGCAGTTGCCCCTCCTGTCTGCAGGGTCCCATTAATAATACAGATCCACCTTTAGTTTACACAGTGCTGGAAAACTAGAAGCAAACCATGCTCACCTTTGAGGAGGTGGTCAGCCCTGAAGCATTCGCCATTCTTGACATCTTTCACCATGTAGTCAGCAAATTTGTCCACATGTCCTGAAGTCCTGGTGGAAGAAATAACGTAATAAGTGTATTAATGCCAAGGATTTAAAATGCATCCCAAAGAAACTCGTACATTCAACAGTGTATCTGCAACCGGGCTATGGAAAGCTGCTATTAGTGGCAGCTTCCATGCATAAAATCGCAGAAATCAATATGCGCCCGTTAACAAAAACCCACAGTTCAGCACTTTGGAGCTGACTCTAGGAACCACTAGGCGCCTTTTTTTTTTCTTAGCAGTTTCTGAATTACCCTTTATTAAATATAAATAAACAGCCTATTAAAGCCTAATATAAATGTTGAGACCACGACTATAACAGGTTCAGTGCACCTACTTGAGGACGGACTCGGGGGTCAGCATGGTGCAGTCGATCTCCAGTATCTGCTCCTCCTGGATGAAGTGCTGCCTCCACGCCTGCAGGATGTTGTTCTTCAGGGCGCAGCCCACAGGGCCGAAGTCATACAGGCCGCTCACACCTGAGGAGCATTACTGCATGGTAACAGAACGCTTAAAGATGCCATCATACGCTGGCTTAAGCACTAACCGAAAGCTTAATTTCCACTGCTGGCTCCCCAGGTCTTACCTCCATAGATAGCGAAGGCCTGGTCGTAAAAGAATCGCCTCTTGAGGGTATCCTCCATCTTGGTTCTGTCAACGATGTCATCTTTGGGTTGCAGTGCCAACTCCTACAATTTTTATACAAAGTGCCAAGATTAAAATTACAACAACATCTGAGCATTAAAGTCTGTTCTTGGCCTTAAAACACAGAGCCTTCCTGGCATGGTTATTAGAGTTAACTAAAACTAGATGAAAATGCTTTCAGAGGGTTGTGCTGATTTTCTTCAATTTTGGCACTGACATACGCCATCCACATATTACACTAATAAACATTAAACACTTCCAAACAACAACTACACTGAATCACAAATCCACTCTGGAAACAAACTGAAACTAAACTGAATTAAAAACAAAAAGTCAAAATAAAATAAAAAACTAATTAGAAAATACAAAACCATAATAATAGCTTTGCTTCAAGGACCCTCTTACTTGCTTTCCTTTACCAGTCAGGTCTGACTCAGGTATCATTTTGTGAGACATGTTAAGATCTTTATAGCCCAATATCTGATCGTCTTATACAGGAGAGAGTGAAAAAGGTTTAAAAATACTCAGAGTGATCTCAAAATTGATCATTCTTTGATAAAATTTTGATATAGTTTTCACAGCATCCCAACCAGGTGGACTGATGGTACACTTCTCAGCTTTAATGAAAAGCATCGTATTTTCAGAGTGGTCTGGCTGTCTGGGGGTGTGTAAGCACTTGAAGAGCATATCATATATCTAAAGTTTAACTGCTCCAGAGTACCATGAGCTCAAGTGGACTTGATTTACTTACCTTGGCCTCCAGAGTCCTCTTCCTCGCCTTTAGTTCTGCTACAGCTTTAGTAATATCCACATCTGGAGCTCCATCCTGTTTCATTTGGCGAACCAAGTCCCCCTAAACAGAGAGAGAGGTGGCTTCAGACACAGATAAACCAACAAAAACATACTACACGAGTATGGGCATGCTTACAAAAAATATGCTGAAGGATCAGCGTTGTGTAGGTTTTTTTTTTTGTTTTCTGTTTTGTTTGCAGAACAGATTTGGCTTCCAATCATAACCACGCCCTTTCCACAAGTGTCTGCAAAAGCAGCTGCAACAGCAGCAGCTCAATGAAACGTGGCAGAGAGCGCAGACATGACTGACAGTTAACGTTAGCAGCTAGCTAGAAAGCAACTGATTCATTGACAGCGAGCAGCCGGTCGTGTTAGCCGGCTAGCCTTACGAGCGAGAATGCTAATGTGGCAGAGTGGGAGGTACTAAAATATATCTAATCACACTGTAAACAAACACTCTTTATCTATAACGATAAAGATAAGGCGATAAGTTCCAATTACCTGTTCTTTCACTGCAAGCCTCAAAGGGGCGAGAATCTCCTCAATGTTGCCGTCCATGGTTTGTCCTTCCGCCAGCTGCAGCCACAGGCTTGTTTTCTTCTTCTTACACAAGCACACCGACGTTGAAAACGGCCGGTTTTTACGCGGGTAGCGAAGCGACTGCCGAACAAACCGGACCGTGGACACCGGGCAGGAGCGGAAAATCTCAGTGGTGGTCCTCAGCAGTGCTGATGCTGCGCCGCGAAGAAGCATGGACCGGAGTAATGCGAGAAAGAGAATGATGAAATCTCTGAGAGCAAGTAAACACTGCTTCCGCCGCCGGGAAGCACTTTCTCTACGCCACACGTACGCTGTGTGCACTCTCGGCAGTTTCGTCACACATGCTGAGGGGTTAAAAAATGAATAAAATAAACTGAAATAAAAATGAGTTTAGACTAATGTTTTTGTCAGCTTAGATAACAACTTAATTCTAAAGTATATATTCTGGATTACTGCTCTATCACCCAGTTATATCCGTTGCCCTTTTGATCTAGCTAATTAATATGTGTGCACAAAATTCAATTCAATTCACTTCAGTTTTATTTATTTGGCGCCAAATCACAACAACAGTTGCCTCGAGACACTTTATATCCCAAGGTAAAGACCAAACAATATTACAGACAAACCCCAGCAATCAGACAAGCCCCTACGAGGAAGCAAAAAAAGGAGAAAAACTCTGTCCACTGTAATCAGTAAATGTGAATTTATTTGTCTATGGGCCGGCATTCATCAACAAATCTATTATCAGCTCAAACAGATCTACAAGCATTTATTTCAGTTATTGACCAAAATAATGACATTTTCCGAGAGAAAAGAATAACTAAAACTGCTATGAGCCGATTTCAGTCTGTTTATTGTAGGGTATGGGCCAGGATTAAATCATTACAGTAATTCAGAAATGGTAACCTTTTGTCTCTCGGGATACTGTGGAGTTGTGCCCATGAAGCCCTCTTTCTATCTTCCACTCTTCTCACAAGAAAAGAAGGAAAAACAAACTTATCAGACCTCAGATCTCTCCTTCTTCTTCTTCTTCTTCTTCTTCTTCTTTTTTTTTTAGATCTGTGTGAATCCATATTTATATAAGATATTTTTTTTATGTCTTTTGCACAACTGGCTTTTTTGCAAGGGTGAGGAGCAGATCACTCTTTCAATAAGAGAAATGGCAGACACTTCATGTGTCCCTAAGGGCTCCAATCTCATCCTCACTAAAATGTGCCCTTATTCTGCAGAGGAATGACAAGATGTGACCTGCAGGGTTTCCATCGTTTAGCACTCACTCATCAATAAGAAAAGTTACTGGCATTTGATTGATACTGGATGACTTGTCAAGGTCTTTTCAGTGCAGATGCTACTATTTTTTTAAACCTGCATGCTTCATCTGCTTCTTGCTTTTCTGTAAACAGATAGGAGTGCAGGTTTTCATGCTGGGCTATGTGGCTATGTAAATTTAATTATTTACATGTTTTCCCCTCTGTGATATGCAAAATATTCAGTCTTTTTACAAATAAATATTCAAAGCCATTTAAAGCTGGTAGAATTGGTTCCTGGAATAACAATGGTCTTCAGTATGTAAAACTATTAAAACAGTCGGCTACTGCTTGGATATTGCAGTTACATTCAAAGTATAGGATCAAGTGGCCAAAGATGACATATTAGAATGAAAATAAAATAACAAATAGTCCTAATGACGAAAAACCGTAATAACACTTAATCCATAAACGAATATTTCATTAGATTAGTTACAAAATAAGATATACAGAATATTCTTTTTGTTGCATAATCTCTCAAGATTATGTTTAGTCTATTACAAGTTTATATCTATTCCACTAGGTGGCAGCAAAGGTAAACTAATGAGCCAGTACAGTCCAAAGCGTCATCTGTGCGACCTTTTCTTTCCAACTAGACGTGAGAATACCCAAGTTCAAGAGTAGCCAGGGAAGTTAGCTTCATGCCTCCTTTTTCTTCAGAGAGCCAAGGCCCTAAACTGGGGTAGAAGTCTTACATTTTATAGTTCTGTAGTAGTCATACTACAGATCGGTGACACCAAAGTCTTCCCATAAAATCTCTGGTTACTCCCAGGTAAAATAAATCTCCAGGACACTGAGGTCTCTTATATCTTAAGGACTTCTCCTCTTTTGTAAATACACTTTGAGGGACTGAACAGGCTGAAAACTCATAAAATTTAGCATAAATGAAATTCATGAAAAGCCATGAAAATTTTCATGTAATATGTGATTAACGGGTTTCGGCCATGGGTGTGAGAAAATCGAAATAATTAAAATTACAGTGAAATCAATAAATATAATGAAACAACTTCAGGTATCACTTCTGCTTCATCTGTCATAAATAACAAGGGAACAGGCCACACCTGGTCATGAAACTGCTAATTACTGCTTATTACTTCTTAGTTTAAAAATGGGGGGCTGTCTATAAAAATGTATGTAATTTCTAAACAGTTAATGCAGTGCTGTTATTTTAATTAAAACTGAAAGTCTGCACTTTGATTACATCTTGATAGTTTGATTTAAAATCCACCGTGGTGCTGTGCAGGGGCAAAACTACAAACTTTGCGTCTTTGTCCAACAAATTATGGACCTAACTGTACATATAGTCTAAGGAGCTTGGAAAGAAAAGCATGTGGACTTCTTTAAGTTTCATGAAGGCGTTTCACCTCTCATCTGAGAAGTATCCATCTCATCATCTTTCGTCTGAGAAACTTCTTCAGTTCTTCTTCAGCTTCTTGGATGAGAGGTGAAACATCTTCAAGCAACTTAAAGAAGTCCACATGCTTTTCTTGCCAAGCTCCTTAGACTACAATGACGTGGATAACTGAGAACCTTCACAGACAAACTGTATATAAATGAAATATGTGGGAAATATTGGCTGATTTTTGAAATGTTCATAGCAAGTTCTGCACATGATATAAAGCAACATGACCTGACATGTGGACACAGGAAATGTCTTATAGTTCTCATTTAATATGAGCCCACACCTGAATATAGATATATAATACATATATCAATTACCAATTACCAAAAAAGCAGGGATCCTGTTTAAATTGTAAATAAAAACAGAATGCAATGATTTACAAATCTTACAAAAACATATATTATTAATGGTACCATAGAACACAGGAAAAGGAAGGAACATAGTCATGTTTACTGTTGTGTAGCAGCCTGTAAATGTTTTTGGAACTGAACAAACCAGCTGCTGGACTCTGGGGAGTCCCGGGTCTTCTCTGTTGTATTTTTTGTTTCATGATGTTTTCAGTTGTTAAAAGGTCCAGCACCTGGACTCTTCTATATGAAGTTAGCCGTTTAACATGTATGTGGTTTAACATTATCTTGCTGAAACATGTAAGGCTCTCCCTGAAAAATGTTGCCTGGATGGGAGCAAATATTGCTCTAAACCCTCAGCATTGACGGTGCCGTTCCAGATGTGCAACCTGCCAGCTCCACAGGCACTAATGTACCCACATACCATCAGAGATGAAGGCTTTTAAACTGAGAGCCGATAACAAGCTGAATAGTCCCATTCCCCTTTCCCTTAGACCATTTTAAATGAGCTTTGGTTCAGAGAAGGATCATGTTCACACATGGCTTTTTCTTGTATGATAGAGGTTTAACCTGCCTGTATGGATAGCACAGTGAACTATCGATTCATATATACATATATATGCAGTATTGATTTGGGGCCTTGTCTAAACTTTTTTAAGACATGTTGCTATGATCGAATTCAAAATGATCTAATATTTTTTTCATGAAATAGGAAAATGTCTGAGTTGAAACATTTGATGTTATGAGAATTTGCACATCACTGAATTCTGTTTGTATATGCCATACATTTTACACAGGGTCCTATATTTTTGCAATTGGACTTGAACATTTGCTGCAATAAAGCACCTGCAACTCTGAGTGTCCCAGTTTATACAAAAGTGTTTTGGTCCAGTTGCAGCTTTAATACAAATGTGCTGCCTTACATTGCAGGATTCAGGCTACTCTGTGTCCCTTTATACGCTTCACTGTGCCACTGTTTATACGATGCTGAAAGGTATATAGAGGTTTAAGAGCAACCTGAAAGGCTCAAGAACCTGCAGACACAGAGAGACTCATGCAGAGCGAGAGAGATTATTCAGTGATACCAGCTCCTTACTGAACTACACCCACACTCATAAAACATTCAAGCACCCCGCAGTCTGACAGCGCATTTGAAGGCAGTGAAAAAGATCATCTGTGTCCTATCAAAGTTAATATCAAGAAGATATTTATTTTAATTATTCATCAACAGAAATCTGGTGCTGGATAGCGGTGCCATTTCCCCCCCGCCTCAGACAGAGAAATGTCAGAGGCCAACAGCGTTTGATGTCCATGATCAAAAAGTGACTCCAACAGTGTTTGTTCTCATATTTCACCGTAGTATTGGTCAGTCATGCATGTATCTTTATCCTGCTGACACGCTCCACTCTCCAAGTACTTGTGTCTTGCAGCTGTTATTGCAGAGCCAAATCTGTGGCCCTGAATAAGCTTTAAAGTTCTTTATGCACTATTTATTCTGGACTGACTTTCTTTGGCTGCTGCTTCAGGGCCACAGTAAACTGATTTTTTTTTAATAGAACATGCAGAAGATCAACAAGGAGGTACTTACGTGTAATATTTATGTGCTGAACATTATATTTATGTGATACAGCTCTCTGATTACCTGCAGATGAAGAACTGTATATAATTGCATGAGTCGAGCAAGTGTAACAGTTAATCATTGTGGTTTTATTTGTAGTGTTTCATGTGATATGAGATGCTAAGCAGTGCTACACCCGTGAACTGATCTGCTTTGGAAATACATGTTCCTATAATTTTTCCTGTTTATTTTTATGTTTATGAACTGATATCATAGGATGTTGAACGCCATTAATTAGAGTAACTTTTTGGTTGTCACTCAGTAATCAAAGTGTCGTTTCCCTCATAGCATTATTGCTGAAATTAGAAATAATTACATTTGAGAACCTGGAGGCAGTGATAACAAGCTATGAGCAAAACACTGCAATATTATTACTTTTTAATTTAATATGGTAACATCTGAGTAGTTCAAGTATAAGTTAACTGAAGCTTAACTGGGACTTGTACTTTTTGTAAAGTGTCTGTTTGGCCAAACCGAAGTCCTAAATATAATTTTTTCACTCTAATTTGTTCTCTACCAACTCTACAGTATTTTTAACAGATAATCATAAACTTTGTACTGAACTGTTAATCATCCAAACATACAAAAGGCACCTAATTCAAGAGCTGAACCAGTGTGAGCTGGACTGAAAATCAATGACAACACGTCTGATGGAGTCTTGAATCCTAATTTGAAAATTTTGGTTCAAATCATCGTCAGCATGCACAGAGGAGGTCAGGAGAGAGGTGAGACGCTACAGTTTACAGGCATCTGTAAGACACAGTGGAGGCTCTGTCATGGTTTATGACTATATTTCAGACAGTGGTGTTGTGGACCTTCTTAAAACTGAAATTGTGAACACAGAAAAGTGCCTTTAGATTTCGATTAGGCTTCATTTTTCAGCACGACAATGACACAAACAGACTGACAATGCAGTAAAAGCATACCTGGACAGAAAAATACAAAATGCAACACTATCAGTCATGGATTGGCCTCCACAGAGCCCGGACCTCAACATTATTGAAACAATGTGGGATCATCTTGAAAGGAAACAGAAGAAAAGGCAGCCGACATCCAAAGAAGAGCTTTGACTATCCTTCAAAAAGCCTGGAGAACTATTCCTGAAGACTACTTAAAGAAATGACAAGAAAGCTTGCCAAAGAGAGTTCTGGCTGTGTTGAAGAAAAAAGGTGGATGCACAGAATATTCACTTTCAAGCTTATACAAACTCTGTTTTTGCCTTTGCACATGTAAATCATATGCCCCTATTTCCCACTTTCCCATATAAAGAAATTAGGGTGACTCGAGACAGTGCTGTAGATAGATGCTTTTCATTCATCGGGAAAAGCCTCTAATTGACCACATCCCTTCTGGGAGAGCGTCCAGCAAATGTGTTTTCTGACAGCTTATTAACAGGTATAACTGCACACTAAAAAGTTTATAGAAAAATGGATAGTTATGAACATGATTATAAACAGTTGGGTATCTATTTATTTTCCAATTAGAAAGGATGCAAAGTGATTATAGACAACATCAAAGCATTTTTACCATTTTTAATGAAGATATTGGGTTGATT
Organism: Pelmatolapia mariae; assembly: GCF_036321145.2. Taxonomy (NCBI): domain Eukaryota; kingdom Metazoa; phylum Chordata; class Actinopteri; order Cichliformes; family Cichlidae; genus Pelmatolapia; species Pelmatolapia mariae. Next base: position 19,081,459 of record NC_086235.1, on the reverse strand, counting down.
TTCTTCATTCTTCTTTGTGGGCCACATACAGCCCACTTTGATCTCAAGTGGGCCAAACCAGTGAAATTCCCCTCTCTGTTATTGTAAACAGTGCCTCACATGTAGTTTTTCTACATGATAAAGAAATGCTGCTGTAGTAAATGAAAGAAGCTGTCCAGTGGGACAGTCTTTGCTGAGCTGGTTCTGGCCCCTGGGCCTTATGTTTGGCACCCCTGTGTTACAGGCTGTTAGCATGATGAACTTGTAATCCATCCAGTGTGGTTATGATTATGATTATTATTAATGCTAACAATTCTAAATCCTCTTGATAGACTGTTTCTAACAGGTTCTTACACAGATATATTTACTCTACAACATTTGTATTTGCCTTTGATGAGTTATCTATGCAAAGTGCCCCAGCATGGTTACAGACATGCTCCATCCCCTCGGATTTCAAGAAGCCATGCAGTCTTGACAGATGCAGAAACCTGAGACAGACTGCCAGGCAGGGACAGACAATTGTGCAAAGTGGTTGTGTTGCTGTTACACATACATTATTGTAAACATCACAGCCGAGGCGCTGACCTGCAGTGAAAGCATCGTTTCAGCGGGGAGATTACATACTAATTATCAGAAGCATCGGTTCTCCTGCTGTCCGCGCGCAATCATGCACGTGTCTCAGGTGGGGTCATTTAGGGCTTTGTGGGCTTCGGCTCCATTAAAGTGACAGCTAAGGTGAAGAGGGACGAACACTAAGAGACGTCATCGTTGGCAACGGACCAGAAAACCACTTTATCTCCCCTGTTGTCATTCTATGGTCCACTGAGGCTGAAACAGCATGAATAATGTTTGTTTAGCAGTACACGTGGAGAATCTGCAGTGCACGCGCAGGTGTATACGGGATGGTTGTGAGCTACATGATGTAAACAAGAAGCAATTCATTGATTTTACGTGTAATTTATAGGCTGATCTCTTGGTTTCAAAACAACAACAAGCATTCAGCCATCAGGGTCATCTCTTCTTGGGATTGGAGAATGCATTTAAAAACAAATACATTTAAGGCACAGGGCATGTCAGAGTCAAGCTATTATGGGATACTTGGAGTTTAGCCCCATTTAGGGACAAACTGTGGTGATATCTCAGCTTTTGCTCTACTCTGTGTTATATGCAATGCTTTTTGAAAAGGCTTGAACATTAAAAGTGGAAAGTGAATGCTTTTGAAGTATATATGAGCTATTTTTTTAAACTATCTTTCAGCTCGGTCGTTTCAAACATACAGCAGTACTTGACATATTTCTTCTGTGGATTTAAGCTGTCTGGGTTTCTTTTGTCTTTTCATGTAATCCCAGACTGACTGCATGATGTGGAGATCATGGCTCTGCAGGGGCCACACCATCTGTTGCAGGATTCCAGATGACCTCGGGTGTAGGTAGGTTTGGGATCGTCATACTGTGATCTGAACATATCTAATGCTGTAGCTCAAGTTTGTAGCACTTCGCAAAAGGCGATTTTTGTGCAAAAGGTTTATTTGTAATGAGAAATTGTTTTAAAAACAACAAATGGGCTAATATTTATCTTTTTTTTAGGCAGGCTTTGAGTTGCCAAAGCTATAAAAAAAAAGGATTTGAGTGAGATTTTCTTTTTTTTCTTTTTTTTTTCCTTTTTTTTGGAAAATGTTTACAGCCATATCATCACCCCCGCCCCCTCCTTTCTTTAAATTTCGGGGATTAATGTGTTTTTTTGTTGTTGTTAATTTTTTTTAAACAACTTAAGGTAAATTATACACAGTCACATTTTTACAGTGTGAGATTTTAAGTTTTACTTAATTAGTGTGGGCTATTTAGTATTACTCCACTTTAATTAATTTCCTTGAACTGTGAGAGGATTTATTTAAATTAGTGTAAAGGGTTAAAAAAATAAATAAAAACAAAAAAAATTGCGCAGTGTTATTTTATTGAGAAGTTCATAATAATAATGATGATGATAATAATATTTAAAAAAAAAAAAAAAAAAAAAAAAAGCAAACGTAATGAAAAAAATAAGATAAAAAATTACAAAGCAGGTCGTAAAACGTGTCCTGAGTCTGCATGCAGTGTGAAGTTTTTCTTTCCTCCTCCTTGAGCTGCATGGATATGAAAAGATAGCAACAATCGGTGGGTGGTGGGCGGACTGAGAGGGTTTTTCAGCATGGACTGACGAGGATAATAGAAATGTTGCAGGCGTGTTGCTGTTGTAGTCAGCCTGCAGGGCCGGTAGGACGACGGTCGCCATCTCTGGGTAAACACTGTAACCGTATCACGCAGTTGATATTGTAGTGTGTGGACAGAAGCTGGAGCGTACAGTAGCGGCAGCAGAAGGCGGGGGCTATGCTGCCTGCAACAGCCACATCGGACACGAACGGCTTCGATGCGGGACTGACGCTTTGTTTGTCTCCTGCACATCGGACTGTCACCTCACATTTTGGACCAGCCGTCGTGACCGCTTCTTCCTCTGTTTCTTCTTCTTCTCGCTGATATTTTGTCTCGCTCGTAAGCACCGGGGTATGGGAAGTGCACGCTTCGAGTAAAAATGGGATTTTAACGTTGCAAACAGCGGACGCTCCATAGCCTGCGCACAGCCAGGGGGACTGTAGTGCGCCTGGTAATGTTTGCCAAGGAATAAAACGGTGTAGCCGAAGGTGCGTAACATCTCGTTTCCATGGACAACACGTCCATAATAACACAGGTTGCAAATCCGAAAGAGGAGGAGAGCATTTCTTCAAGTCAAGATAAAGGTAAGGCGCACAGAAATGGCACACATGACTCTTTTTTTTCCACACACAAAAAATAATCATCAAAAAAAGCGTGAATTTTCGGTTTCCATGTATTCCGGAGAACCCGCTGCTTGTTTAGATTGACTCAGTGCCCATCTGCCAGATCTGCAGCCCTCGGTGCAGAGAGGATACTGAGCTCCGGACTGCAACAGCAAGACAAGAGTATCGACGGAAAACCTCCATTGTTCAGCTTGAAGCAGGGAAACATTAAGAGCCAAAGCCCTCAGCTCAGCCTGCAAATATCTATACAGTCTGATGCTGGGAGTCTGCTCTAACTTTATGTCATAGCTTTATTTATTTTAGCCAGAAATATCCCACCAGCATTTTATTACTTAACACATGTGCCATTTCTTTAGGTCTGAGTGAGCAGGGTTTACTACTGGGGGCGGGTACTCTACTACTTCTCCCCCCTCTGCACTCTCAACATTCCTGTATCTGCCACCGACACTGTAAAATGCATTGAAAACAGCACACCGCCAATAACAAGCGATCAGAGGAGGTTGTGATATTTGCAAACTGCATGCACATGAATTTAAACATGTGATTGTCTGTGCAAGGTCAGAAGACGGTGTCTTTATGCACCTATCAACATCAAAGTCACTAGTGATAGGTTTGCACACATTTATCCATCTGAGCAATAAAATAGCACTGAAGCAACAACAACAAACAGAAGTTTGCATTATTATCTCTCTTCTGTACATCCCCATAAAACAAGTATCCTCATGTAACTGAAAGTGTCTTGGCTATTCACGCTGCTGGGAAATGTCCCCTTTGCTGCTGAGTTAAAAAACAAAAAGTGGCTGAAAACAACAGCTCAACAGCTGCTCTGCAGATTATGCAGGCTGAGCGAAAACACATTTTCTTTTTTGTTGTTTTTTTTTTTTTACGCAAGACTCTGCGCAAATCCCCCTCACCAGTCAGGAGTTTTCATTAACTTTGAAAGTGGTTCTTGCCAGTCTTTTTAAACTGATGCATATTTCCATTTTCATTTGCGCTGACATCTTGTTGTGTAACGAGCACTCGGAATCTGTGTGCACACACTGTGGAGGTACACGAGCGTCCGCGGAGCTCAGGGCTCTGACATTTCCCCCGCCAGCCACCAGCACCCATCCAAGTGAGCCACAGGGTGCCTGGAGGCCAGAGGGACCACAGCTTCCTGCTACACCCAGTCCTCTGTTGGAGAAAAGGTCACCTTCCCGCATCACCTACCACTGAGCAACACTGACATACACGAGCCACTCTGAGTCACTGCTTTCCCAGCCTGCACTGTTAAAATGGGCTTTGCTTTAATGTGAAATTGACTCCATCAATTGTGATTTATGTGCCACCATATAATTTCCCAATGTTTACCCCCCTCCCCAGCAGCTTACTGTACCTTCATAATTAAAACCCACCGTAGACAAATCCATCAAAACTACCACTAAAAGCACACATTCATCACCCAGTGAGAAGGAGTAAGATCATCCAGGAAATTAGTTGAAAAAAAAAAAAAATTAAAATATTGCTTCTTTCCTTCAGAGCGCTTTTTTGCACTTGTTTCCCACACTTTCCTGCCCCGCTCGTCTTGAGCAGTAAAACCCAGATGACATGTGGAATCTGACAGTTAATCTGGCGGGATAAAATCCAGGGTCAGTCACTGACCAAAGAAGGCCTAACACACACCCACACACACTTACACACACAAACATGCACTGTGGCTCCTCAAATGGCTGCTGTCGTACATAAAAAAAGTATCAGCAGGGAGCTTCCTGAACAGCGCCCCGGCCCTTCACTCCCGTCTCTGTCAAAGCAGACAGCAAACAGCACTTGTTGTCCAGGAAAGTTACTCTGTGGCCTGCTTGGGCTCCACTGAAGCCACAAATCATTACACTCACACACGCACGCACACACACTGAATATTTCAGAGCACAGGCAGGCTATTTTCAGAGTCCTATCGGTTTCATTCCAAGTAAAGACGTAGTAACTCATTAGCGCCATTTTTAAAAAAACATTTGGTCAGGTGCTGATTAGAGCTCTATGCATAATGGAGGATGTTGAATGAGATGAAGGATTTAATCATAATGGGGATGGTGGATGAAGTCATGCATATCATACTTTTGGAAAATAAACATCGCTTGGAGTACATTCGGGCTGTGTTTTGCATCACGTTTTTCTTTTTTCTAATCTGACAAAGAAGCAAAATGTTCTGATTCAAGTCTAGATGTTTCGAAGCAACCAGAGTCATCTTTCCAAACTCAAATTACACTTTTCATTTGGCAGCCATTATCATTTTTATTTATTTATTTTTCTGATGCAATGAAATGCAATGGCTGGACTTGCAGCCGGGGAGGGGAGCCGCAAGGCCTGCCAGGCTCAGTCTCGCTAAGCAAAATCACTCAGACTTTGCTCCGATAACTTCACAGCGAGGCAGGTATCAGTGGACGAGCCGTTTACCTTAATCAGATTAGGTCACATCTGAGTTTAGCTCTGCACCCCCGCAGAGTGAGTGATGACAGATACTTAGGGCAAATTACAATCTTGTGCTCGCAGTAATGGCAAAGCAAGAGTCTGTTTTGCTTGAAAATCTTACCCAATTGGCTTTAAATTGTGTCTTATCTACTGTCACAATGAAGCTGCTTCTTTTACACACTGCTGAATGCATTTGTTGAATCAGCCTGGAGTCACTGGAACAACTCTAACTAAGAAAACCTTCTTGGGAAAACAACAAATACAAATAACGCTTTTATCGCCAGTGTGATTTTCCCTTTCTGAGGGCGAGCTATTTGCATTCTCCTGAACAGACGTAATGTCATTCTGCCCATTCTCTGGTCCAGCAGCAAGATTAGAGCCTGAGCAATACTTCAGGCCAATGCCAGCTGTGATTTAGTCAGGAGAACAAAAAATCTTAGAGATAATGAAAATACTTTTATCATTTTCAAAGACTGTGGTATTTGCGATAACTTCCCGGCAATTATTTTATTTAATATTTACACATTAATCAGCAATTTAACTAATCAGACAGGTCCTGAGAGTATTTCAAACAATGATATCAAAAGAGCTCTCCTGGACAAAGAACTGTTCACCATTTCTAAACTACCCCACCCCATCATCGTTATTTAACCATTATGTTCCTTTTTTTATATCCAAGTACTGCAGGCAGCATAGCCCAGCAAACATGGTTGAAACCCTAACATCATCCCCTTGGTCAAAACTGGTCACATATGACACCAAAACCTGAACTTTAGATGGACAGACGTTACGTTGTTTCCACATAGAATAGAGCTTCGTTCTTACAACTAAGTGAAAAATACAAATCAAATTTCTAAGATGGAATATAATGTGTTTGTCTTTTTTAACAGCTAACAAGTTTAGTAGACGGTTGCATACGACCACCTAACATCTTCCCAACGTACACAGACCAGTATTACCAGAGTCTATTTATGGTTTTCTACACCTAAATTCAATTTCATTTGTCGTATAGTGAACTCTACATGTCAGACTCTTATAATCATCCCCTTTCTGTCCAACATACCAGCCTCATAAACTCAGGAATGCTCACATTCACATAAGAAACCAGTTAGCTCAGTAGCATAAGTAATAAACTCAAAAGCTTTAGATTCTGAGTTGAAGGCACCCGTAAACTTTTTTTGTATGTTTGTTCATTTTATTCTAACCAATAAAGACAACAAGGACTTCTCGGTGACGTAACATTGAAGACGTGACTTGATCTGACATTGCAATAACGTCCACAGCTTTGGTTCAGCTTTCGTTTTGGAACTACTTTTTCATCCTGACGTTATGTGGAGAAAAGAAATGCTTGCTGGGATTATAGGACGATATTAACATATCTCGCGATAGGCAAATATTAGGGAATAGTATTGGCCAACCTGTCACACTTACGCCATCCTAGATGCTAGACTGTCCTTCACAGAGTCCATTAACCTTCAATAATTAAAAAATAAACTCAGTCATTAAAGTACTCAGTCTGTTTACATGCAAGTGGAGATCTATATTATGAGAAGATGCATGGAGACGAAGAGCAGTCACTGGGATTTCTGCAAACCGATGGCATCTCCAAGTATGATTTCCTCCGAGTCTTCTTGGTCAGAGATTATTTTCGTTGCCAGAGAGAAAAGGACAAAAAATACTGAAGCTGCAATTATGTATGAATCTGGAGAAACGCCCGTGGTTTCATCCACTCTCGGTTTTTGAGGTTATTCCTGGAACACGCTGCTGTACATTAATAAAGTGTTTATGATGTGTGGACCACACCTGCAGGGGTGTGTGCAGCATTCGGCTAGCGAGAGGAGCTACTGTGAGTTCTGGCTGGCTCAGAGTCCCTCGCACAACCTGCCACTCTGCTGTTTACAGCAATTTTCTATCCAGACTGGGCTCAAGTGTTCGACAGACAATCTTTTACCCAGAGCATAGCCTTCTACCTCTCTCGAGAATCACATTGGACTTCTGTGTGCGTACAGCGAAGTCGATATTCAGAGCGGCATTTTGATGGAGAGGAAGATAGAGAGAAGAGCTGGAGTCAGAGCTGTAAAGTGCAGGTCCTTATTACAGATTTATGAATCTATTTCAGCCAGTGCTGCTCAGAAAAGCTGATTATCTGCACCTCCAGGGAAGTGTTGGAGTGTTAGATGTTTCCCAACACATCTTCATTAAAACCAATAGCATACTGGACAGCTCATTGGGAAGAATTGAATGTTTTAGCCTAGCCATAAGCTCCTTGACTGAAAAGCTTAACTGTTTGTGTGGGATCAGCCCATGTCTCTGTGTTAAAATGAGCATGCCCAAAGCGGAAGTGGGGCGGGTGAAGGGGGACTGTAATAATTTATATCATTTTAGTCCTGCTACAGCAAGTGGTGGAGCATGTTTTTAAAGTTGTAAGCAGCAAATGAATTGTTGCGTGGCCTTTCTGTGTAATGTAGAGTTTAGAGTTAAGAAGATGTGAAGCAGCTCACAACCTTATATTATAACTGTTCTGTATATATGAAACCACAACCAGCAGCTGGTTATACTGTTCAGATTAATTCATTTCTTTTTAAATAGCACCAAATCACAACTACCATCACTTCAAGGCTCTTTATATTATAGGATGAAGACCTACAATATAAAGAGAAAGCAATCAGAAATCTACAATCAGACCACCGCGTTGAGCCAGTACTTGGCAAAAGTGGGAAGGAAGAACTCCCTTTTAACAGGAAGAAACCTCTGACACAACCAGGCTCAGGGAGGGGCAGGAATGTGCTGTGAGCCAAACCAAACCAGCTTGATTTATCCAATTTTTCAGATGTGAACAAACAGATCTACCCAATCAGACCGCTGCATTGTGCACTGTGCACTGTAGCTCAATAATCCTATTTTACCTCACACACATAGCTAGATGCCGCTTCGAGTCACTCAGCTCTCTGAAATTATTATTCTGCCTCCTCAGATGTGGTCATCTGACAGCCCAAACTGCCCCACTGACATCCTGAAATCTGTACTAAAGTGGCCGTGATACAGCTGCAACTCCTGGATTAAGCCATGAAATTCTCCCTGCTGCCTTCTTTTGAGTTGGATGAATCCAGAATCTCCGTTTCTTCCTTTTTCTTGTTTAGAAACATCAGCACCGGCTCCTCATTGCTTCGTGTTGACTTCATTTTTTTCAAAATTTGTTTTTTTAGGACGAATTTTCCAAAAAAAATGCAACTCTTGAGTATATGCGTTGAGTATTGGTGTTTATTAGCCTTAATAATCAGAAGGAAAAAATTGTGCAGAGCTAATTCACTTGCTGTGCAGGCAGTCCCATCCCTCGGTTTATGATGCTACCACATTAAAATTCACTCCAATATAGTTTTCATTAAGGGAAAAATTCACCATAGCATGATTTGGACGAAGTTTTAATCACATTTTTTCCTTTTGGAGTCATTTTGGCAGGCGGCCTCTAGTGACCATTTACAGAACTGCAGCGTTTTTCACTTCCATGCTTACTTGATTTTCATCTTGACAAATTCCACTCAAATGCCAGAAACTGTGCTCCTCCTTAAAAATGTACAACTTTCTATACCAAGGCGCTCAAATCAATTGACATTTTATTATGGCAAGTTTATCTTTAATATTACATAAATAGCGTCTTCAAAATGACTACTTGCACTTGTTCCATAGTTTAATGGTTTACACATTCACCTGACTTCCCTGAGGGGCGGCACACATGCTTTTGTGGTTGTGTCAGCAAAGAAAAGCCTGCAAAATCAATTGCGGTGCCCTTGTGTATAAAGGAACACCTTCAGATTTTTCAGAATCACTACTTGCATATGCTAAAGCAAACTGGGAAGGAACCCAAATAATATTTTCACTACATTTCCTCAGTTGGTAGACTTTGATCCTGACAGCGTATTATAAAGTAGCCAATATTCATAAAAAAGTGCTATAATGGCCGAGAGAGTTTTACCAGCACCAATTAGGCTTATCTCGTATGACACAGAATGCATTAGAAAGATTTATTTTGGATTTTCTTCTGCTTGCAATAAAGATTTGAGTGAAAAATCAGCAAAGTGGCCCTTAATGATTAGGTAGCCAGTAGATCTATGGATTAGGAGACGCAACGAAAGATGCAATAGCGCTGCAATCCATCCTCAGAGAGGCCACAGGGGAAAATAGTGTGGGTGGACTCCTCACTCCCACCCTGGATGACTGTGATGACTTAAACTTTCACTCTGAAGCAGCTGTAACAGAACATATTCCTGCTCTGAAGTCCCCGACTATCGTCTAGTTTAAAATAGTTTTAGGATATTTCTTGTTTAAATTGATATACCGTATACCACTAAAACCCTACAGGATCCATAGAAACTTTCTCACAGACCTGACCTGAGGAGAGATCAGAGAGACAATTTTGCTTAAACCTAAGGTCAGTTATCACTGTTCTCTCGATATTGCAAGTAGAAGGGGAATTACTGTTCTCTAAAATCTATTAAAAACAGATAAATAAGCAGCATGCTTCTTTAAAACCCTCTGCTGCTATAAATGCTTGCTAGCATCAAATATGTCCCAAGCTGTTCTACATTTTGGATTCTATCATGTTTTAATTTTGACCAATTACATTTTGTACTTGTAACTATTTTGATTCATTCTGAATAAATTGAAGTGTAAAATAGCTTAAAATGGTAAAGTGAAGTATTTAAAAAGACACTATTTGTGTCCAGGGATAGGGGAAATGCATGCACCACCACTGTTCTATTTAAGTACATTTTTGCGGCATGTTTCGTATCATGTTCTTGCTTAATCAAGTACTAGAAGACCTGAAAGTCACATGAGTTTATGTTCCTGTTTCTCTTTACCAAGAGTTTCATTCCTGTGTTTCGAGTGTGATGGTCGGCCGGTGGATTTGAATTAGATTGACATTCATGTAAGTGCAGTAATTATTTCACTTTAAAACTTGCCTGTGGTGAGTGAGCATGCATTTTTTTTAAGTTTACTCCTTTTGGAAAAAGCACTCTGGGATGTTCTACAAGCAGCAAAGACTGTTTGAATTTAAGCATATATCAAAATTATTCATATTTCCTCTCGGCTGGCCTCGAGGGGAACGCGTGTCAGAACGTGTACATGAAAAACTAGACGTGCAGTTTGTTGTCCCGTTAGTTGGTTCTTCAGCACAAACCAGCTTCGGGTTTTTCTGGGCCTCTTTTTATGTCTGTGTGCTTTGGACTGCGTGTTTGACAGCACTGTGGGGAAGTTTTATGTTCGAATGTGGCCTCAAGTGCAGCTCGTATGCTGTGGTTGCTTGTTTTGGAGCAAATGCTGTTTCAAAATGTCCGGCATGGCCTTTAAAACCACTGTTACAGTAGGATTTCAGTGAAATTCGCTATAAAACAATACACTAACCAGCAGACGTCCATCTTGATCTGGGTTATATTGATTTTCATGAGAAAGCATGCGCTGCAGTTCAAGAAAAACATCGAGCATACCAAACTTCAGCGGATAACAGCATAGTGTTGGGTCTGTTTTCAACTATTGGTTTAATTGACTGCAGCTGTCAGGGACATTCGACCCGTCAAACTTCAGACTGAAACTCCTTCTAATTAACTACAGAAGATAAATGACTGACACTCTGGTTCTTCTGGTACGTGCCTGCCATACTTTGGTTTGAATGCACAGTATTGTTGTGGGGTTACATCACCAGCCTTTCCTGTATATCTTGACACATAGGCATGCAGTGACTGTGAAGAGCAATTCAGTGCTCCAAAAGCCACAGTCCCTTTGGAGCAAAAGGACCGTTTGCCGTGCGGCCACAGCAGCCTGCACGCTTTCTGCTCTCAGGGACGCACCTAAAACAATGGAACCGTTGAGTTTCGGAGTCGGACGTGCCACAAGCTAACGTTTAATTGAGCATCCATCCATCCAAACGGACGCTGTCGAAAAAGATTAATACACTCAGAGAAAGTTTGGGGTCAAGAAAGACCAAGAAAGCGAGAGAGCTAGAGGTGTTTGTGTCAAGGAGGGAGAGAGCAGGAGAAAGCATCTGGGTTGCAGGCCGGCCCTTGACAAGGGGACGGCCTCTCTGCATATTTTGCCCTCTTCTCGCTGGCATTTATCATCAGTAATTGGCTATCTGAGCAGCAGATCATGTTTTGTCCACAATGATTTTCTGTCACCCTCCCTGAATTATGCTGCGCCCCAGTTTGTGAGATATTTGACAGAAGAGCATAAAAGGTTCATACATTTTTAAACAGATGATCCGATAATAAGCAAACGCACATGCACCGAGCCTGCGGGAGATACAGAGAGGCAATTCCCCCCATCCCCACCCACGTCATCCTCCAGAGGTAAAAGGTGAATACTGTTTAACTGTAAGTCTCAGGGGACTCTAAGTAGGACACTCTCTGTGTGGAAATGTGGAGATGAATGCCCCTCAGAGAGCAGAGGCACGAGAAAGTGTAACAGCGAAACACAACCAGGTCTACTACATGCTCACACCAACACATGAACACAAGTATATGACCTACTTGTTTCCCATTCATTCATAACAAGCAGCATTTTAATGAGGAATACTTAAAAAAAAATCTATTTTTTTCAGTGCCTACTTGTTTCATCGATGACTTTGTACTTGAGAATAACACTGAATACTGAAAAACTTCATTACTCATCACAGGAAGCACTGTCGTACAATGTCTTTGTTATCTCCGCGGAGTCCTTTAAAGTCTGATATCAGAGATTTCTTTAGGAGGATGTGGAGTTTGAAAGACACGGTTATTTACCATGCTAAAAGGGGCTGTTGATTGCATTCTGGGAGATCAAGTGTGATGGAGTTTGACTCATATTAGAGACTTAATAGTCAGCTTTGATTTTAACCAGTTTTTAATTTCTTTCCTTTAAGAGCCCTAATTCTCTAAAAGATCCTCCTACTCTTGGGTCACTGAATAGTTAAGCCTGTCTGTATTAAAGTGGAGCCTAAAGATGTCCCTAATTACATCTCACATTAATTTCTTTACTGTCGTAAAGAAGTAGATGGGCAAGGAGGAGTTCCCATCAGTCACTGAGCCTCTGGCTTTCAGCACACAGTAGTAGATGAGAATATACAAGGATATATTAATAATGAACTACCGCAGCAGCCCCAAACAACGTGGGCTGTGTTGCTGTCGGTTGCGTAACTCCACCAGAATAGTCAGATCTCTCTCATTATTCCTTCCTGGGCCCTCAGTGGGTTAATTCCCCCGCTCTTGTCATCTCCTTCATTTCACTGAGCGCTCGAGAAGCGGCAGCAGCCCTCATCCCTGAGGGGCTGTAAGCAGGCTGGCACCGCCACCACAGCGCCTATGCCGCTGTGCAACTAAGAGAGGAAAGCAGGGGCAGACCCACCCACGGCTGTGTGTCAGAGTTCACACAGCAGCGGCGAGAATTCGTACCTTGCATGCAATGTGTGCCAACCAAATGACTTATGCGATTAGGTCCCTGCAAACCACATCTTGGCTCAATCAAATATAACTGAGTTACTGAGTAATTTTAGTTATATAAGATTATGTAGGATGCACATGTACATGTAAATCCTCTCTATAAGTAGGCGAAATAAAGCCAGAAGGGCAGCTGAGGGTCAGTGAGAGTGACTAAGGGCATCTGCTGGAACTGAATGTACCTCCACAGCCTGTAATTTTCACCCCAGCCTCAGCTGTCTGTGTGGGGAAGTAAGGAGGCTTAATGGGAGTTTATTTTATCATACTGTGCTATTATTGCCCTGATGGCCTAACACATAACCCACCCAGGACCTCGGCACAGTGAACGCACACAGACTGACAGACACAACTGTCAGTCTCAGTTCATCCAGTGCTATCTAACGCCACTCAGCTGTTTGGATCAGCTGAGTGTGTTCGATTCTGCGCACACACATGTAACCAAACACATGTTCAAGTGCGCTCTGAAGCAGATGCTCTTTGGTGTTATGGAAGCCAATCTGTTGTAATTGTCTTCTCCTTTCTCAGTGGGATTTTTCTCCTGTGTCTGTTTTTAATGAGCAGCAGCGGAGGTTGTTTATAATTCTGTGTTTTCAAGGGTTTTTTTTTTTAGCATCCTTTAACTAGTTTTTGCTCAGTGATTTGGATGCTTTAGTCCATGTGTGTTAGCATCCACGAGCAAGGAAACTAATAGCTGAACTGACTCTTGGTTTATAGCATTGTAGTTAAAAAAAAGTGTCTTTGAATACAATTATCTGCAGAATAGTGAATTAATTTGCTAAAAAAGAAAAATCTAGTTATAGCTTCTCGTGAAGGAGCATTTGGTGCTGCTAGTCTCTGTTTTAATAAATCTTGTGGTTACACTGTAAATGTCCAGGAATAGGGGAAATGCATGCACCGCCACTGGTGTCTGTTAATTGTCCTGTTAATTTTCTGCCAGTATTTAATGGATTTTTATTAAAGTGTATGGGCATTTCCATCATTGGTAAACAGTAAAATTACATGCATAGTTGAAAGAAAAAAAAAAAGAATAATCCATCCATCCAGCCATCTTCTTCTGCTTATCCGGGGTCGGGTCGCAGGGGCAGCAGCCTAAGCAGAGAAGCCCAGACCTCCCTTTCCTCGGCCACCTCCTACAGCTTGTCCGGGAGAACACCAAGGTGTTCCCAGGCCAGCCGAGAGATATAATCTCTCCAGCGTGTCCTGGATCTGCTCCGGGCCTCCTCCCGGTGGGACATGTCCGGAACACCTCACCCAGGAGGCATCCTTGTCAGATGCCTGAACCACCTCAACTGGCTCCTTTCGATGTGGAGGGAAAAATCCTTTGTTTTTAAAAGGGTTCATTAAACTGTATTTTTATAGAATTTTTTTGTTGCTTTCTTCAATGTATAAAATTAATCACTCCTCTTCCAACTGTTTAATGTTTCATTTCAGTCTTTGCTACCAGTGGCTGAGATCAGATAAGCGTCTCGTCACTCAGGTTATTTCACCTGTCATTGCTACGAGTTGCTGAATTTTATTGGTGTCCTATGGTCACCACATTGCTGCTGTCTTCCTTCTTGCCTGTGTCCTTTTAGAGTGTGAGTTAGACACAATAAATTTGAGGACCTCTCCCTAGATATCATTTTCAACAAGTGGTTTGAAACTAGAAGATAGAAGTTTTATTTACATTCTGTTGCAGATATGGACATAGACAGCTGGAGATCCGACAGCTGAGTAGTCATTTCTGTTTTACATATTTGAAGTCCACCACCTGGGATGCATCCATAGTTGGTCAATTGCAATGTAAATTTTCCACAGAAAAGTTTGCAAATCACTTAAAAACAGGCATGGACCCTCAAGGTTATGATCCGATGCTGAAATTTGTTACTCAGACTCCAACTCTGAGTGGACCAAAGCAGTTTTGCGGATACAAAAAAATCAAGGCTTAAGGCTGTTTTCACATGGTTTGTAGTCATACAATGCACATTCAGTCCAATTATTGGTCTGATATGTCTGAAGTGGGAACAACATATAGAAATAAGAAGGTGCTGTCTTCTGGACTTGTAGATAAAGTATCCGTCCAACTGAGGTCTTGATTCATTCTATGTCTCGTTGCTACGGTTTGTAAACCCTGCCACATCCAAGAATGAGAAGCATATCTCGATACGGGAAGACTTTTAGCTTAAACTTGAAGTGTGAACCTGGTAGTTGGGTCAGATTGAGATTGGATCACGCCATGGAGTCTGTTTGGAACTGGACCAAAACCACATCCCTCTTGGTGCATTTATTTTGGGCTGCATCTGAGTGTGATTACAGTATTCACATCTGCACCAACGAACCGCACCAAGGGTGAAAATGAACAGAGTTCCCTTTATAGAACTAACTATTGTAGCACAGGTTTAAAACCCACTTGCAGCTATGATATCCTGGCATTTGGCATAAAACTAACACAACATTTCATAAAAAGATCATCAAACCAACAGTCAAACATGGTGGTGGTAGTGTGATGATCTGGGGCTGTTATGCTGCTTTGGGACCTGGATGACTTGCTGTAAATGAACAACTCTTCATCACTCTTCATTTCATGTCCTGATCCTCAAGCGCACTTTCGTTACGCAGCAGGACGATGATTAGAAACACATCAGCAAGTCCACCTCAGAATGTCTCAAAAAACAGAAAAATGCTAGAAAACCCTCCAATGTGGCTGAATTAAAACAATTATGCAAAGAAAGGTGGTCCAAAATTCCTCCATAGCGATGCGAACCTTCAAACAGGGCCATGTAGGTTTGAATAACTTTTTCTAAAAAAATAAAATCATCATTTAAAAACTGCTTTTTAATTTTACTCGGGTTATCTTTATCTAATATTAATATTGTGGACAGATTTGCCCAAACTGACAACAGTAGTAGTTTTATGTTAACATTAATCTTTAATAATAATTAATTAATTTTCTTTGGGTTTTTGGTTTTTTGTCACAAATAGCATGATAGCTTGTGATTTTGGAAATTGTAAGTATTTCCATCCTTCGTTCCAATCCTAGTTGTAGATATAGCACATTGCTGCAGGGATTCCTTCCACACTTACTGTGCCGACACTGTGCGCAACAAGGAATCCCCGCTTTCTGTTCTGGTAGTGGTAGCATGGGACAGAAGCAGCTTCTTCACATGATTCTGAAAGCTGTTTGCTGAAGAAATTAGATCCCAAGCTGCAGGCGAATAGTGGATTACCTATTGGTGTATGTGTTTGTGTGAGAGCCCCGTTCTTCAGTCTGGCTGCAGGTGAATAAGGATTTTATCTGACATGGTGTTACATGAGCTTTAAACAGCTTCTAATGAAAACACCTCACTCTCAAAAATCTCAGTGAGGGATGGCAGCAGATAATCTGTGAAATTATGCCCTATTTCCTGAAGGAATAGCAGGATTTTAGCATGTGATATTTGTTGTCAACTTGTGTCACATTTCACCATCTGAAAGCTTTTGTTCAGTTATACAGAACAGAAGACACGTTGAAGTCTTCCTATTTGTTGATTCTCTGTGCTAACTAGCTGAGTGTGCTATTTAAATCCGACCTCTTTTCCATCTAAATTATTAAAGCACCACATTCACATGCACTGTTCTCACGTTTACCATCATACCCCCAGGTACTGTACACTTTACCCGGCTGGCTGCTTAGCTAAGTGTTACTGGAGTGCCGTCAAAGCATGTCGCAAAGGCACTACTAATATCACTATAATGGTATGTAATCCTTCTCACTAATAAGAGTGCTCTTTTGACTGGCCGAAGGTTGTCCTGCACTCAAGTTGTCTAAGTTACATAATTTGTTTTGTTAGCAGCCAGTAGTTTGCCTAAATTTGGATGGTATGCCTTCAGCTGCAGATAGGACTTGGATTTAAGGGCTAGAATGCTCCATTTACTCAGTCAAACGGGATAGCCTAATGACCTGAGAGTGTGGAGGCTTTTAAACTGTTTGGGAAAAACGGACAATAAAATTCAAATAGCGAGTTATATAAAAACTCTAAACTGCTTTGCTGCTGAATATAAATACTTATGTTTCTATAAGTGTTTATTATACATAAAATATAAAATGAAAATGAT
The DNA here is from genome assembly GCF_036321145.2 of Pelmatolapia mariae. Taxonomy (NCBI): domain Eukaryota; kingdom Metazoa; phylum Chordata; class Actinopteri; order Cichliformes; family Cichlidae; genus Pelmatolapia; species Pelmatolapia mariae. Next base: position 19,064,677 of record NC_086235.1, on the reverse strand, counting down.
CAATTAACTAGCAAAGCTTTGTCTTAGGGCTCAGCTTCCAATCCAAAACTGCTGTTCAGTGTAGCTGTTTTTGATGGCTTGCAGCTGATCTTGTGATCCTTTCTCCCCATTTTTCCTTCACCTGAGGTATATGCTTTGCCTTTACTTGGAGTCGGAATGCCATCCTTTTCCATGGCAAAACCATGGATTTAGACTTAAAAGTGCTGATCCACAAACCAATTAAGCATTCATACTTAACTGCACATTGTTCCTTTATATGCTGGTGAGAAAAGAACATCGTCTGCAAAAAGAAGCACGATTGAACGTAATGGCGTGGCATCATCAGGGTGAGAGGTTTAATTCTACAATGAAAAGAACTTGGCTCTTTGGCAATGAGAAGAGGCAGTTTAAGTGGCTCCTGTTAAAGATGTCCTTGGGGCAGCTCCAGCTGGAGGTTTACCTGGCATGATGAACTGAGACAAAATCTTGAGGTTGACTCATGACCCACTGGAATGATCATACATACCTGTTGGCTTGGGTTTGGTTGGTGGATCGCCAAGGATGAGCTGAGAGCTGCGAGGATCTATCGCAAATGGGCTTCTCTGTCACCTTTTAAAAAGTAGTATGAGAAGAGGAAGATACTAAAAAGACAACAAAAACTGCATTGAACTCTGTTGTAGCAGTGCTCCCTTGTTATAGCAATTAACACTGTGAGTAAATTGTTAACTAATAAAAATAATGGCCCTTTGTATCATAAACAAAAATAAACCTTGAATTGTCTGCCTCTCTGGGCAGTTTCACCCAGAGGGAGATGGATCAAGAGTGATGGACATCCTAATATAATACTATAAGACCTTATGTGCATTGTTAAATGTGGCATTTTTTGTGCCTTTAAAGGAACAGCAAAAGAGGCCAACTCAAAAGTCTCAAGGTAAGGCAGAGATCACAATCCCTCTTGGAGCCTGGAATTATTCCACACTGTGGGTCACAGGGTGATTATCTCTTCCTGTCAGGAATGCTGAGAATTTCCTGCATCCCCCCCCCACCACCTCCTCTTCCGGCCGTGTTAGTGGTTGTGCCTGAACATGTGACAGAGAGCTCGGGCCTGGCCGTCTCTGTTTGAGTAGCGAGCTTTCTGTTACTGTTACCTAACGTTCAGCTGGAGCTTTAACATAAGCACTGAATTGAAGAGCCGTTTACACAGTTCTCAGATCAAGCAGGGATGCTGAATCGGTTGAAGCGTATTCAGCAGGGCAAATAATGTGCACCTGCACACGTTATTATAAAAGGCTACAGATATGGCCCAATATTGCTCTCTGTTCTTTGAGCTTTGTGTTGGAAAAGGACACTTTCATGCATCACCTTTTACCCTAGATTATGTATCTCTTGCTAACTAAGCCACATACTGCTGAAGTGCTAACTAATTATTATAAATCTAGAGCCTTTGTTCAAGTCTATCCGCCTCTGTTTTTAATGGCAAGTGCTGCCCTTTAACCTTTCTCTGTTATTCCCAGAGCTGACGAAAGTTGCATTACTATGCAAGGCGGGCTGACTCCACATTCCTCGGCAAGGACACTGAAAGAAATGTTTCTGTGTGCCTCAGTGTGTGAAGTATGCTATTTGTTGATCACTGTGTACTTGGCTCTCTGCCTAAACATGTGAACATATGCTACATGCATGCACGAATGTGTGTGTACAGTATGTGTGTTTGCTCAGGCTCCAGCAGCAGTTAACTCTCAGCTATGTTGTTTGTGTCCAAGGCAGAAAGGAAAGCTCTGTTTGTGTAGGGTGGTGGTGCAGGAGGAGGTGGAGTAAGAATCAGACCCAAGTATAGGCTGTTTTACCACAGTAACTCTCTCCACCCATTCTACGCCCTTCTCTCCCTTTGCGTTCTCTCCCTCGTGCACTCCCACCTGCTTTTTCAGGAGGGCGACCGGGGCACCAGAACGGGGCGGGAAAATGTAGACGGCCTCAAAATGGAGGAGCGGAGAATTACACGAAGGCGTTTGGGGCCAACTTAATAAAGAGGGGAGGTGATTGAGTGTCTCAAATTGGACATATCAAAAGATATGATCACAGAGTTGAAGTTTTTATGTTTTTGATATGGTTTTCTGCAACCATGTGGATAGGTTTGTTAAATTTTAAACATATCTGTCCTGGAGATTTCTCCCTCTTTTACAAAATAACCAAAGCAAATGGAATTTACATTGTGGTGCATGAAGAATGACATTTTCCAGAAACGCTAACCTTGTTACTTCAGACATTACTCTGTCTATGAATTATCCAGAGTGACACGGTTTAGGAACAAGATGCTGCTGTCATTTTTCACCTGAGTCATTGATAAAGTCATTAACAAAGTAAAGGCTAACAAGCGTTTCGCTTTCTGATTAAGTAATTATAGGTGTTATAGTGTCTCTGCATCAGAAGTCCAAGTCAAAAAGTCAATCCGGCCAAGTGATTTCCCCCGTGTGTGATGAAAATCTCCGCAAATGAATCTGTGGATGGCAAAAGCCTGCTAAGCCCAAAACGGGGATTTAGCTGTTTGTAGCTTGCAAGTTTAGCACATCCAGCATTGCTTGGATGCATTCAGGAACCAATTTGCAACTCTTCACAGCAATAGATAAATTGAAGTAAAGACAAACAAATACTGTCAGTCAGCATGGAGAGGAGTGCTAGAATATGTGTTTGCTAAATCAATAGCACAGCATCAACAAACAGTTTGGTGGCTCTTGGGACACCAGTGTTCCTCCTTGGGATTATGACTCAAAGGGACACGGTTAGCATTTAGTTTCTTTACAAACAAGAAGTGGATTCCCTACTGATAAGATCAGCATATGGAGCTTATACTATGTGTTTAATTCCACCAAGCTACGTATATGACTTTATGTGGACTGTTTGTGTATGCATATGTGATTGGTGACCTTTATCTACTGAGGTTAATGCTTTCAGCGAGTGCAGTGGGTCTTTCCTATAATCAAATGAATTACCGTTGTGCTTCAAACAGTAATGCGCTGTCTCTGTACCAGAGTGTATTTACTTTTATATCCGCAAAGAGAAATATAGAATGTCAGCCGACAGACTTTAAACTGTGGATCATGTCTGCATGGGCAAAACATCTCCTTCAGTATCCACGCGGGTTTTAGTAACACAGCAGGTCGCCTTTCTTTTCCAACCATATAGTTGTGTTTATTTACTGAAGTGCTGCTTCTCTGGAACATCTATCAGAATAGAGGAAGAGCCACACCGAGCTTTGGACTACAAAGATGACGAAAACAAAGAAGACGAACTGCCCACAGCCTGTCAGATCCAGTCTGAGCAACCCGAGGATAGTTCCAGGCGTCAATCTGAAGGCTCTCAGAACAGGAGCAAGCTGCAAACAGCCCAAGCATGCATGGCTAACTGTGCTGCTTGTGTCACACGGCTGTATGAACACGTTAACAAGACAGTAGCAAACAGGGACACTGTTGGATGCCTTGAAAACAGTGATTTCAGCTAAAGCCAGCCTGTGGACACTTCGAAGACTTGAACAGATTTGGGATTTCCAAGTCCTAGAAATCACCTTTAAAGCAATTAAGCTGGCAGAATGTCTGCTTCGGGAACACCTTGTGATAATTGCACTGTCAGATTTTAGCCATTGTAGTGCCGCTGCTCAGATTTCTATTTTTATGCTCTAATCCTCACTAGCAGAAAATGTAAAAAGGAACATTAATAGAGGCCTTAAAGACTATTCAAGACTGCTTGTTTCTGTTCTGTCGGTGTGAAAGTAGGCCATGGGCTTCAGAGACTGTGAAGGAGAAATGATGTAACTAGGGACATACATGTGTATGTTGTTTTCTCCCAGGAGCCCCTGATCAACCCTTCTTGGCAAAGATGTAAATTTTACTTAATTCTTGTCAAATAACAGAAATTATATAACATCTATCTATCTAGACAGTACACTTTAATCTATATCTTGACCTCTCTTCTTCTCCTGATGTTAATTAACTGGACTACCTTCCCCAGAGGGCTCTCTCAGACGGGCTATTTTTATCCCAGTGCTCTGTATTGCATGAACTGATGCCTCACTATGTGGTACATCTCAGCTCCTTTTGTCACCATAATGCAGTTATGCACGTGAAACACAGTCTAGCTCCAACGCAGAGGATCGCTCTGTTGTTTCTCCTTCAGACATTCGAACAGCAGCATTTGATACACTGAGAGGAGAAAATGTTGAAAAGTCTAAAAGCTGTAGGTGTTTTCTCATGTTTGTATTTTGATGTTTACACCGTTTTTGAAAATGGTAAACCAAGTTCTATCACTCATTTGGTCAGAGGCACGGCTCACTCAGGTTGTTTAGTATAATAGGGATAGATTGACTCACAGATCAGAGGATGCACACATCTACACTCACTCAGTTTAAGCACAAACTACTACAGTTCCTGGTAAACCATGCTCTCACTGATGATGTTGCTCATTATCTGGTAATACACTGAAAGAGGGCATTCCTGTGTGGCTAAAGCTAAGTAATGAACATAGAGTAGCTTAATAAAACATAATATACATCATTTACTTTGATGCAGAATTGGCTGGTTTATGGTGGGCAGTGTGTCACACTTCTTTACATCGAGCCACTTTAGCCGTTTCCCACTAATTTCAATCAACACTAAGCAAACCGTCTGCGAGCTATAACTTCCTACTCTCTGCTTTCCAAAGTCAAACACCATCCATTTATCTCTCCATTTCCTTAACTGCTTAAGTATATGAGTTGCGAGTAGGCTTGGAGTCTATCTTGCATGATGATGAGCGAGAGATAAGGTGCACCGGGGATTGGTCGCCAGTCTCCAAAGTCATATTAGTAGCAATTTCAGTGCAGGTCTTTAAGGTAAAAGAATGTCATGTAACCGCTCTCCTCTCTTACCCTTTTGGCTTTTATTTCTTTCAGTCTCCCAGTCCAACAGCAGCCTAAAGAAGCACCGGAGCCGGAGCATTTTCAGCCCCTTCTTCTGCTGCTTCCGCAACTACAATGACTACCACGTGGAGCCACCACCTGCCAACAACAAGACACTTTCTCTGCCCCCGCCCCCAGAGGAGAACGGCAGTCCTCCCAAGGTAAAGCTCATTTATCTCTCCTGTCAGAGTTGGCCGCAGTCCAGATTCCATACCACTTACATCTTACGTGTCCAAACACAAGAATTAGTTCATATTTTATGACTGAAGTGCTAGTTCGACTGGAGTTCCAGTAACAAGTAACATTTGTTTGGTTTTGTTACAGAGACCTTGTTAGGGTTTGCCTTTTCCTGCAGAGAGCTGAGGCGCGCTCAGCCTCGCTGAGCTCCCTCAAATTTTTCCAGCTGCTTCAAACCCGTTGAACCCAGAGGTTGTTTACCATCCACTGCTTGAAAAATACGGGCTCACTTCCCATCTTGCATTCTTCGATATCTGCCTACGCACACAACTGCACACAAAATAACACACTGAGCACGCCGAGAAGCTCCAAAAAAAGACGCGCACTGGCTCTTTCTCGTGCACGAACCCACTACAACGCATGTACGGACACACACACACACACATGCACTCGAAAAAACCTCCTGCTTCTCTAATCCCCATAAAGTGGGCCTTGTGTGTCGGGGGGTGATGGATTGCTTGGCACCCACGCCTCCCCCTCTCCTCACTACACTCTGACCAGTGTAGTGAGGATGTGTGAAGAGAACGTTCTGGCTGTGGAAAAGGCGCCAAACCCTGAAGCTCCTCTACAAACACAGTGTTCTGCTGCCAAGGCAGGTACACGGGGCTAAAAATGGAGCAGACATATCACATTTCCACTCCTGTTTACCTGTAAATGTCTCTCATTCAGGGGAGGAATGTGTGGCCCTTTACAGGCACTATACATGTGGTCAGTAATGACCCGCTCTGGACCTCCTCTTAACAAATGAGTTCCCGTTAATTTAGAGTGAACCGAGCGAACCTCGCCATAAAAACCTTGTTATAGTACGCGGCTGATTTTTGAGCTGGGTCCGTGCCCACAGTCCCTCCCAACAGTGTACTGTTGCTGGATTTCTGGCCAGCCGTATTTGTTACTATGGCAGCTGTGTTTGTTTTTGACTGAGCTGTTCTCACTTTCCTCTCACCGTGTGTACTATACATCCCTTCCCTCTGTCTCTCAGGCTCGCTTTCTCCCTGTCCCATTTGCTGATTGGAATATTGACGTTGTCGATTTCTTTTTCACGGTTTTTCTTTCGCTTCCCTCTTTCTCCCCCTCCCCCCTTGTTTTTCCACCCTGTCTCCCTTAATCTCTTTCTCTTTTTCTCTCTCTTTGCTTGTTTTCTCCAGTGTGACCAGGTCCAGGTCATCCCCATACCCAGTGTATGTATTATTATCTTTTGTTTTTCATCATCTTGCTCCAGCTCGCTAACCTCCTCCCTCTGCTTGCTGTGCCTCATCATTCTTGCTGCATGCAGCTGTTGACACGGAGGTGATTTTTCTTTGCTGTCAGATGAAATTTTGCACTGTCCCCTCTCGCATGATCATGTGGCTTTCAAGGCTTTCCTTTGTGCTGCTTTGTCTCCACTCACAGGACTGATAGAAAGAAACAATTCAGTTCCATCTGCTGTCACATGATTTATGTGTGGCTTTGTTGTCTTTTCCATCTCTACCCTGCTCCTCCAACTATTGGAAGAGAAGAACATGAGAGCGATTTTTCTCCGTAGATCAGATCGCAGCTCCAGTTTTGGGTAAACAAGTGGACAGACCTGATTGAATTAGGCGTTCGTCTTCATAAAAAACAGTTTTATTGGGATTATGCAATCAATGGTCAATAAACTGCTGTTTGTCCATTAGAAGGGGGCTTGGTTTCAACGACTTGTGCTTCATCTGATGCTCACCAAAAAAGGGGAATCATCTGATCCCTGCTTTGTTTGTGCTGAAACGGCAATTCATTTAGCTATTTTGGAATCTATGCGGTGCCTGTGGTTCACTGTAATTTAGGATATTCACACTCACAGCATCCCACATCGCAGCCAAGCTTTAAACTACACCACCCAGCAGACACCTCCCTGCAATAACAGGAAATGCATGCGGCGGTGAGGTCTGCTCTTTGTCTTGACGGGTAGGTCCAAACAGGCGGCTTTAAGATCTGCGTCTGAACTGGACGGGTCACAGCTGCGTCGATTGTTGTTGTAACACAGTGTTAAAAGAAGAGACAAAATATTAAAACACGGCAAATATCACAGTATCAAGTAGAGTCCCAATAACACATTTAAAATGAAGAATTTTTAAATTCTAGGTCCAAAAACTCATCAGAAATACAGAAAGATGTCAAAAATAACAAACTTTAATTTCAGGTTAATCTTCCCTGATCAGAAAACATCCAAGTTAGACCAACTTAAAATGTTTATAACACTATAAACAACAGTATAAACAAAGTATGGAGACATTTCTTATTAAATCTTTTTACCTCAAGATTCTAATAATTTATTTTAGAGCTTTATAAATAAATAATTGAAAAATAAAATATATCTAAAACAATAAGACACGTATCACTTGCAGTACTTTGCAAAAGTCTTGCGTCACCTCTCATTTCTTTATAATTTGCTTTTAAGGAGACTGGCTCTTTATTAAAGTGATCTTGAGCAATAGTTCACAGCTTTTTCACTCACTTTTTACTCCGGTCCTCGTGTCTCACCATTTCAGAGGAATATCTTTTTCTTAATCCACTTAACACTAATCGTTCAAGCATAAAAAAAACACACCTAGCTCAAGGGACGCGTCAGTGTTGTTTCTACACATAACAGACAACTTAGCAACGAGCCGATTTTAAATTGGACCTTTAGGCAACTTCTCATTAGCATCCTGTTGCAAAAGCACAATTTATTTCCATTTCTTTAGCTGAACCTAAGAAAAATCCCAAAGACAACACAGTCTGCCAGGCATAAAAAAGAGCTATTAGCTAAAAACTTGGCATAATCGGTATGATGTGCAGCCTGTCCTTGATAAAAATTTAAGGAAATTGGCCAAGTGGAGGACAAAAGAAGAAGTGGCAGGACTAAGAAAAAAAACTATCTACAGCAGGTGAACCGTATCTGAAAGTCATGTTCTTAAAAAGCAGGAAAAAACTGAGCAAAGACAGGACTTGATAGAGTCGATTCATCTACCGTTCACGGTGGAGGCTCTGTCATAGTTTGGGGCTGCATTTCAGCCTGTGGTGATTGGGATCTTGTCAAAGTTGATGAAATCAGAAAAGCACCTTTAGATTTTAATCCATTATGGCTTAATTTTTGAGCATGACGATGATCCCAAACATACTGCCAACGCGGTAAAAGCATACCTGGACAGAAAAACACGGACTGACATCAGTCATGGATGGGCCTCCCCAGACCTCAACATTATTGAAGCAGTGTGAGATCATTTTGACAGAGAACTCAACGAAAGCCGGCCAACATCCAAAGAAGAGCTTTGTATGTCCTTCAAGAAGCCCAGAGAACTATTCCTGAAGCTTGTGGCTCAAGAGTTTTGTGTGTAGCACAAATGCAAATGTGTTGCTTACTTGGCCAATTCTTGTTATTATCTCAAGTGTGGTTCTCTTACATATATTCAGTCAGCCCGTTCTCACTCCCGACCCATAATGTACTGACGATTTGTCACGTCCCGAGGCGCTCCATGGGAACACGAAAGGTGATCTTCCGCATTCCTATGCTACGCGCCGGATTGTGGATGAAATCGAATAGAATGATGTTCACGCAGTAACACACGTTCCAGCCATGTATTCCAGCCCTGACCCTAACCTTATCCCTAATGTTAACCACCACCTTAATCATGTTAGATGGTGTTTTCCAAAGCGATTTAAGTAAAATAAACGTACATGTGTAGATTCATTCCAAACGGTTCTCATGTTTCCTAATGTTTCCGAACTCGTAATATAGTGTGGCCGAAAGCATAATATACCAACGATTTGTCACCTAGCGTAAAATGTTACGCTTTGGGAGGAGAAATTTGTCTGTTTATTTGATCTGTTGCTTCCAGCTGATCAACTATTTTCAATCAGTTAGCACATTTAACAAGTCTGTGAGAGCGCTACCCAGCTGTGCCTTTGGGAGCACGGTTATTTTAACTGCTGGTGAGAATGTCAAGGTCCCAGTAAGCCTTTCTTTCTTTGTTCAACCTGCATGTGTAAATCACATTCATCACGCCCTGACAGGATGCCATTCAGTGCCCTTGCTCAAAAAGAATGCTTCCTGTGATACATCAGCATGCAGTCCTGCCATTAGGCATAATAATTCAGTCATGGTGGACCAAAAAACACACACAGAAGTACACATACATGCATATGTGTTTAAGGCTGGCAGAGTCGTTGATCCCAGCCTCTTTGTGTGTGGATGAACGTGTATATGCTGGTGCACGATCTGTATGTGTGTGTGTGGTTTGAGTGTGCGCCCCCCATGGCCGGACCATCTGCCCCGTGCCTGCCTGTAACCTCAGGCTCACCTCGTAGAGGACAATAGTGTCCCACCCGATCATAAAGACAGCATAGTCACAGAACTCTGTCATCATGAGGTAACAGAAAATATCAGCGCCGAGGATAGTCCAGCAAGAAAAGCAGGCATGTCACTTTGAATATTATCATCTGAAGAAATAGCTCCTAAATTCACATACGATGGCATTTAATTGGACATCAAATAGCAAGTATAATGTCAGGAAAAAACTGCTCCCTGTTGATGCTCTTAACACTTTCTGGGGTAGTCTGGAAATAAGCACTGGTGATGTAGACATCAGGGTCGAGCAGAGATAATTGGAGCTCTTTTTTCCTTATGTAGTTAGGATAGTCAGATGAGCTCATATAATTTGGCCAGATCATACAGCTTGTGGCTACACACTAAATCCCTTTTCCTCTCTGTGCATCGATGGTTTTCTAAGCAGTTTCAAGACTTCTTGTTAAAAAACTTTAAGTGAAATCTATATGACTTTGTGATTTTTGCATACTTTTAATAATGTAACATCTGCAATCAGAGGAGAAGCATTCCATGTTATCAAAGTGCTGATATATCTCTGAGCCGCAGAAGCTTAGGGACACCCGCCTGCAGGTCATTAATCCTGAGAAGTGTTTCTTGAGTATCACCCAAAACACCCGAAGTGATCTTATCCAACACTCTGACTGAGCCACCATCACACCCTCAGTGTGTGTGTGTCTGCGCGTGTGGCCGCCTGTTCCCGATAATCCACTTCTCTATATGCGTACCATTAAGTATGTATGTGTGTGTTTTCTCTGCAGCCTCCAGCCAAGTTCCTCCTGCCAGAGGTCAGCATAGCAGACTATGGCAAGAACTGCGTAGTGATCGATCTGGACGAAACCCTTGTACACAGCTCCTTCAAGGTACGGCACCTCCCTACATGACCTCAAACCTTGAAATACGCCGACACTGCGTTTTGTTTTTCCTCATGCTGTTGCTGTGCAGCCACAGTTGGATTAAACAGAAATAGGTCCTGAAAAATGACTCTTCTGAATACGGTCTGAGGACAAATAGCATGAGCCCTGTTAGCATCACTGAGCTACACATAATCGCATGAATCTATGTCCTTCAGAGTATAAAGGGTTCTTAATACCTGTTAGAACAGGTGAGAACGAGAAAGAGCAAGAACAGCTATCTGACTAAAAAGACCTGGAAGACTGATTTTCTCATCAAATTTCTATCCATGCATCCATTTTCTTAACTTCATTGCAAACTGGGTTTCAAGGGAGGTGAAGCATCAAGCGATCCATAAGAGAAAACAGTCGGCCATTGTTGCACAGCATCCACATCAGTGACCAGTTTATGCTTCTCAATTAATGTAACGTGTCTTTATCGGTTGGAGGAAATTCACATGGCAACAGGGAAAACCTGCAAGAAAAACCAGCGAGTTCAAACACAGAATCTTCTTTTTGGTGCTTAATATTAATTAATTAATCATCAAATATCGATATCGATCTTCAAAATATATATCAGTCTACCGCTGCACCGCTGGGTTGCCCAACAGTTAGACATGATCATACCACATCCACGTCTAATGGTTTTTTGTCATCTAATTTCATTACAATAATTAAAATAATTTGATTTCTCAAACCATAAATAATTCAAGCCAAGTTTCAAACTTAAAATTCATGACATTTGGATATTTGTGGTTTTCATTAGACTGCAATTTATATGTAGCTTAATTGGTGCCAGCCCTGCTTTTGTTTTCAGTAGTGAGCAGTACTACTTAGAGGCTGAAAATATGCTTAAAAATGCTCCATCTGTATATGTAATGGCACAGATGTACAGCTATTTTTCACTCACAAACATGTTATAATGTTTTTTCCCAGCCTGCTGCAGGCACTTAAAGGGAAAGCCCAGTATAGTAGGTACTAGTACACTATCCTTGTAAATGGCTCTTGTCTCTCACCATCAAAAGCTCCCTCTACTGACACACCTGGCACACCTAGTGACCCATTTGAGCACAGCTCTGCCCTGGCTTCAACTGATCTCATTATGCCTGTGAGTACTACCTGCGCTTGGGTGCTTTTGCGCTCAGTGTCGGCGAGCTACGTAACAAAATAGCTCAAAGTAAAGTTGAAGTAGAAGTTTTACGTTCCACTTAAGTGGAACTCCTTTTAATTAAAATGATTGTAGAGAAGAAAAAAAAACTTTGAGTACATTGACTCAATTGCTTTGGAGTGTAAAAGGACGAAAGGCACACAAACGCACACACAAACATTGAAGCGGACACACCCATCAGAATCACATGCCAGCAGTTCAGGGCCACACACTCACACACACAGACACACACACAATTATACAGGCTCACCCACACACTAGGGTGTGTCCAATGCAGTGTACTCTTGGTTTGAATGGCTGTGGAATGGACTGTGCAGAAATCCTGGATCTAATACACTGCAGGCCAAAACGAGCCCAAAATTATTCTTTTTTTCCTTTTGATCAAACTCACACACCAGATACCCAGTCCATCAAAATTCGTTTAGTTCACAGATCAGTGTGCGGTATGAAATGGATTCACAATGCATTAAATGGAAATACGTTGAGAGAGGAAGAGACGGAGACAGAAAGTGGCACAACGCAGCATTTTCAGTTCCTTTCAGAAGCATAGCAGGATTTCCTGTAGCTTTCCCGTTTCAAGGTGATTTTGATGTCAAATATTAAGCATTTTCTTTCCAAAGAGAATACATGCTTCCACTGGAAATTACACAATTATAGCAGAATAACAACAACTGACAAGGGATAGAGACGCTGCACAGATGGACGTAGACTAAAAAAGAAACGTTACATAACACATCACATACTCTTGCTTTTATCCTGCATATTATGGATGGGGAGATAAATCCTGAGCCCTCTCTGAGATTAGCTGCTGTGTGTGTTAGATGTGTACAAGTAGCTGAAATGAATGAAGACTGATCGGCATGCTGTACACTGTAGTAATTTGAACAGCGTGCATTTGCAAAGCACTTGTCAAAAGATGTCTTGCTCAGCATCTGAGCATTAAAATTCCACAACAGCCTTTTCCTCTCTTGGGATCGATTTCCCTGATATTTTTGGGACCTGGCTGCAGGGATGCAGTCCCGTCCAGCCACAACAGTATTAGTGAGATCAACACCTGCACTTGGTGCTGCAGTCCATCTTAAAGATGTTGGATGGGGTTTAAGTCAGCACTCTGTGCAGGGCATTGCAGTTCATCTGATTTATGTATTGAGAACTGGCATTGTCCGGTTAAACTGGGTCCCATCCCTGAAGCAGAAGGGTGAAAAAGTGCCGAAAAACATGGTCAAGTTAAGAACTTAGGCCATGCAACATGCAAAATAATCACAAGTTGCTTCCCTAATAGTCTTTTAATACAACCTTTCTTCTTACCTTACCCAGGGACATTTAACTTCTTTTACTGTACACATATGAATATAACAGGCCAGCTAAAGTTTGAATTAATTGGAATGCTAGCCAATGAGAAAAGGTGTATTTTAAGTAATTTGTGATGTTAGGGTATGCTGTAGAATTACATGGAGATGTTTTTAATGGCACTAATTCTCATGAAGTAAAGGTGCGTAAATTTATGTAGAGCCCTGATTCTGAGCCAGAGTGTGGTCAGCAGGTGAAGCAACCCACGGTTCGGCAGAAATCCATAATTACACAACCGCATAACGTTTACCTTGGTTGCCCCCCCACATATGTAATCCTGCTGCATTTCCGCATCTCTTGCCGTCTCTGATCCGAGTCTGTTACAGAGCAGGGCAATTAGCAGCTGTTGTATGTTCAGTCTTCAGATGATGGAGTGATTCAGCAGAAGAGCAGTAGGCACAGGAGCAGAGCGAAGTCTGTTTCTGCATCTCTGGCTCCGTCTGTATCGCACTCATCTCTTCCCATTCTCTTTGTGACGGTATGCTGGCATCCTTGTCCTCTTTCCAGCTTGTCACTGTTTTTTTGTTTTTTTTTAGACAATTTTAGAAGAGCTTCAGTCATTTTTGCCCTCTGGTGTAAACATTAACCAAAGCTAAATATCATAATGCAAAACCGAGGCGTAGAATAAACACTGTTTATCTAGGGAGGGATTGTGAGGCTTTTACTGTTAATTGACTCACTCTGGTGTCAGATAAAGGAAGAAGAAAGCACCTCTGGTTGTCACACTGATCCTATTAGACTCACGTATGGACATTTGGAAGGTCAAAGTGCTGCACTTTATATTCCTATAGCAAACACCCCCTCTGCTGGATGGTACTGAACTGTATTTTCTAACTGGAGTTTAATGCCAGAATAATCGCAGTAACAACACACATGCATAACAAGACATTTTACAGGCTTTTTAAAATGTGCATTAGTTGCGAGTACTATGCATACAAGTTTTAAATAATTGCTCTGTATCTTACTATATTGTAATTAATTTAAACAAAGAAAATGCAATTAAACGTTTGGGCTTAAATACAGGAATCTTTTGATATGGTTTAACATGGTAGCATTAGCATGTTAATAGCAAAAAGAAATCACGATAACTAGACTAGCTAGTTAAGAATAGATGCTATCTCATTTTGTCTTATCCTATATGCTAGATTTGGGGAAATAGCTTCTCATGCTCCGGTGCAGTGGCTGAGTTTAATACGTCATTAAAGCTGTAGGTAAACGTAGTTCAATTAAAGGCTAATCTGAGGAAAAAGCAACAACAAATAAACAAGTTGGCTAATTAGCCTAGCTTCAACACTCTTTAGTCTTCAAACGGTGAGGGCAGGATCTGATTTTATCTGCCAAATGTTTTTTTTTAGCGGGGAAGGAAGGAGCTAATTAACATTTTGATAAAATAGCCTTTGAACTTCAAACGCTTGTTTGTGTAGCCACTGGTATTTGACTCTGTAATGCAGAATTAAGCAATAAATTCGGAAGCAAAGTTGTTCCCAGACATTATCAAAGACCAAGCTTTGGAGATTTCTTTAAAATTGAGCAGTGGAATTTAAATTAAGTGGTATGTTCAAATAATCTTCAGTTAGTTTTCTTTCTATACAGCAAACTATAAGCTCCTACATAAAATTGTGTGTCTCTGAAAACAAGCAGATTTTCCCTGTCACCTGTTTTTCTTCCTTTCCCTCTCTGAAATGACACCGTCGTGCCTCCTACCTAATCCTTTCATCCTCCGTCTTTACACCCTCTGCTCGTCTTCCACCCACATCCCCTCTGGCATCTATCTTCCTCTTGCCTCCTGCTCCTCTCCTCTCCCCTTTTCTTGCGTTAGGAGAAAAAAAAATGACACAAGTCACGCAGAGTAAAAAGGCAGCACTCCTCCTGTCCGCGTTCAAGTCTGTCATCTTGTTCGGCTCTCAGGTTTCTCCCCAGAGTCTCACGCCTGGTTGTTATTTAACACTGAGATACGGAGCACTGGAGCAGAGGGAACCACATTATGCTGAAAGCCTTCATCATTTGCCTGGGGCACCTTACAGGAGTTTTTAACCTGTCTCTCTTTTTAAACCGCATGCAAGCATGTGGCTGGGCTGTTTCCCTGTCAGAGTGAAGTTTTTGAATCTTTTCCTTGTTTCTTGTCATCCTGCAGCCCATTAGCAATGCGGACTTCATTGTTCCGGTGGAGATTGATGGCACCGTTCATCAGGTAATACTGCACCCATATGGAGGGCTTCCAGAAATGGGCTTGAATAAAACAATATGTGTGAATTTATAAGGGTGGAGACCTTGGCTTCACTTTACTTTCTTCTGTATTTATTATTCCCTTTCATCTCACAGCGATTTAAGCTCAAACTGTTTAGCTGTCTTTGATTTATTCTTTGAATCCTTGCTGCAGTAAAGATAACTGGACAGTGATACGAGTGTTTCGGCGCACAATGTTGAAGCTGCTGTTGAGTTTGTAGCAGAAGAGATTGTGCACTGAGTAGAAATGTGCATAAAGGGCGGTGTCCTTTTGAAGGTTTAGTTGTCTGTGTCCGGTTTGAAGCAAAGGAAGTGATATTGTAGCTGTAACCTGGTTCAAGTAATCCAGGATAGGCTTTCTGCATCTGCTTTGGCCTATGCTTGATTACTTGCACTTGGAGGCAGCAACTAACCTGCAGAGACCTACTAAGAAGGACGAAGATGACAGGCAATGAAAAATAAGACCTCAAAGCATCCAAGTATTGCTCAAAAATGTTTTAAGTTTCATTTTTGTATCCCAGTTTTACTTAAACACAAATCTGCAAGTGGATAAAATTGAACTTTGTTACAGAGCAGCTAAAGAAGATTTCAAGAAGAAGAAGATTTCTTGTTTGGTTTTTTGCTCCAAAAAATGTATTTTGAAAAAAAAAGTGGGCAGAATTTAAGACATAACGAAGACGTGTTCGTTACGTGTCTCGGTTTCAGGTGTACGTGCTGAAGAGGCCTCATGTGGACGAGTTCCTCCAGAAAATGGGGGAGATGTTTGAATGCGTCCTCTTCACAGCAAGCTTAGCCAAGGTTGGTTCCCAGCTGCTTTGATAGTTACAGTAATGCTTCTGTTCATTTGCTGTGTGCTGCTCAACCTGATGTGCTTTGGCCTGTTTAGTATGCTGACCCTGTGGCGGACCTGCTGGACCAATGGGGGGTGTTTCGCGCCCGTCTCTTCAGGGAATCCTGTGTTTTCCACAGAGGAAACTACGTCAAAGACCTCAGCCGACTGGGCCGAGAGCTCAGCAAAGTCATCATCATAGACAACTCACCTGCCTCTTACATCTTCCACCCTGAGAATGCAGTAAGTTATTTTTTAAAGAGATTTTTGATCTAAAACATACAGATTCAAAGCCATTCATTCTTGGTAGCAGGAAGTAGAACACTGTGGAAAAGTCTTGAACCACGCCTCATTTGTGCATATTCTGCTTCCAAGGAACCGGATTTTCTTGGAATTTTTTAACATGGGTCTTGAGCAATAGTTCTTCAGGCTTTCAAGGTCTTTTCTTTGGACATTTGCTGTTTTATCAACAGTCCAGTCACTGTATGTGACCATTTTGTTATTTATTCAGGTGTAGGCGCCAGTTTTTTTTATCCACACATAACAGATAACTTAGCAAAAGACTCTTGTTCACATTTGTTCACATTTCTTTAATTAAATGTATGAAAAATGTCAAAGACAACACAGTTTCACAGACACGAATGAGTATTTTGGCATCGTCTACTAGCTAAAAACTTGGCAAATCTCAGCAGTGTGTCATTAAAGAATTTGAGGAAACTGGACAAGAGAAGGATAAAAGAAGAAGAGGCATCTGGCCCTTCAGTTGATGCATCTACTGTTCACTGAAGCGTCTTCAGAAATGGTCTCAGTGGAAAAGTGGCTGTCAAGAAGCCATTCATAAACGAGAAAACAGGAATAAAAGACAAATTATGCAAGAACTGGACTGAAAATCTGTCAAGGCCGAAAGGCCGGTAGGTGGGAGTGGACCCAAAAGCAGATTCAATGGACACACGAAAAATGATTTTTAACAAACCTTGAATGCTAGGGAAAGGAAGCGTGGGAACGTAGTATGAGTCTCCGACACAAAGGCACTGAAACAGAGGGAAAAGGTGGTCGATATCCAGAGCTTGGGTGCAGTGGCCAAAGGTAAGAATGAGGTAATTGGCCAGGCTTATGGGGGTGAAAGGTGTGAGGCTTTGGGGAGGGTAGCCGAGTGAGTGTCTGGAAGGGTGTGTGAAAGGGTGAGGTTCCAACCTTATGCTTCCAGTGATCCAGAGATAAGGGCAGGCAGGTGTGAGCGGTGAGTAGTTGAGTTTCCAAGGAGTAAAGTTGCAGGCTGGATTGGTGAGTTGTGACTGAAGCAGCTAGCGTCCAAGTGAGTCCGCTGCAGTTGGGTTAACTTGGAGTCTTCACAAGCAGAGACACAATGAGATAGGGGTTAGTACCAGGCAATAACATGACTTATGAGAGACAAGGAGGCCTAGTTACCACAGTGAGGTAGCTAACGAAATGGCGAAGTCTGGAGGACTAGGCTAGTCTTAAATACTGCTTTGCTGATTGCCGTCGATGGGATGCAGGTGGGAAGAACAGGTTAGGAACCCGAGTGCAGTAAAAGCATAACTGGATCTAAAAACGCACAGTGGAACACTTTCAGTCATGGATTGGCCTCCGCAGAGCCTGGACCTCAGCATTATTAAAGCACTGTGGGATCATCTTGACAGAGAACAGAACAGGCAGCCAACATCCAAAGAAGGGCTTTGTATGTCCTTCAAGAAGCCTGGAGAACTATTCCTGAAGATATTAGAAGGAAGCTTGCCTAAAAGATGACAGACTGTGTTGAAGAACAAAGGCGGTCAAACCAAATATTAACTTGTTAGAATTGTAGGTATTCTTATATAGTGTATTTCCGCGTATGTTTGCACATGTTTCATTTAATCACTGCACCTATTTTCCAGGCAAAATATAAAGAAATTAGAGGTGTCGCAAGACTTCTGCAAAGCACTGTAGCTAACTCCTTTTCACATGATCCCAAAACATGTGAAATGTTAAAAAACTTTAAGGTTAAGCTAAATTGTGGCTACAATTGCACTTGTTGCCTAATCAAGAATGGGGTCAAAATACACTGCTGTGATGGAAATAAGTTACTTATGAAGTGAACAATGATGTCGATGATTACATCTGTAAGACACCGTCAGGGTTTTTAATAATCACCATTGTTCTCGTGCCAGAGGCAGTGTTCCCAATTTTATGAGAGTTCTCAACTCTGTGGAGAAGTTTCTGCTGCTGCCACGCTTTGATTTATTTCCCTCATTAATTATTTACACAAAACACCCCAACTGTAATGCAACATTTAAGCGTCTATGGTATCTATTGTCAGCCACTTCTCCCTTCTTTAAATAAGATCGGTCTTTCTTTTTCTTTCTGATTCTAATGTAAATGTATGTGTGTTTTTCTGCCACAGGTCCCAGTGCAGTCTTGGTTTGATGATATGACAGACACGGAGCTTCTGGACCTCATTCCCTTGTTTGAGGGTCTCAGTAAAGAGGAGGACGTTTACAGTCTGTTACAGAGCCTAAGGAACAGGTAGCAGACAGCCACTCCAGCTGATCCCTCCTGCCTAAGCCCTGCTGAACAGAAGCCTCCCCTCTCTGCCACGGCCCCGTAGCCCGACTGCAGTCCTTCGAAGAGCTCTGGGAAGCTTCCCCAGTTGGAGGATTTCAGGCAAATGATCTACTCTTGATCAAAATAAAACAACAGTATGGATTCTCTGGGTTCTTGGACTCTTTGTACAGGACTCTAGCTGAAAAAAGATTCTATTACTGTAT
Source organism: Pelmatolapia mariae (assembly GCF_036321145.2). NCBI lineage: Eukaryota > Metazoa > Chordata > Actinopteri > Cichliformes > Cichlidae > Pelmatolapia > Pelmatolapia mariae. Next base: position 19,045,985 of record NC_086235.1, on the reverse strand, counting down.
GTACATATTAAATGTTTCTAAGCGCAAGACAAACATAAAGTAATTTTTCTATCAGAGAGAGGAGGTTTTACTATTCCAAGTATTTTAGTTACCGAAAAACGATCAAATACACAGAACAAATTTTTTGATTTTTGTTTTTGTTTCGTTTGTTTCTGAGAATCGGTGACCTGTTGGGTTTTTGTGTTGAGCAGTGCTATGCAGGCCGTCGTTCCTCGTTTGATTTTTTTTTCGTTCTAACCAACTGTGATTTAACTTCTCTTTACAGAATGAAGTGCCTTCATTACTGTGCTGATTTTCTTGTGTCGGGTTATGGGGTGAGCATTTTTATGCTGCATATTTAGTCAACTCTCCAAAAGCGTATTCACTGAATCTTTAAATTGAAGTTGAAAATGAGACTTTGATAACGTCATTTAATCCGAAAGAAGTGAAATGAACACTTCTTGGATTAGAGGGGGAAGAAAAGTAGCTTGTTAGAGCTGGATGACTTTTGATTTTCAGTTATGTAGCATTGAATTGTTAAATTTACCAAAGGTTTTTACAATTCAATGTGATTTGTGACTAAACAACATCATTTGATCCTTGGCAGTGACTGTAAATTGATGATTCTTGAGGACATTGAAACGCCGTTTAGGTAACTGAAGAAAAAAATAATAATATCTGTGATGACATCACTGTCCACCAATAAATGTTTGAGGAAAAAAATAGAAAGATTAGCTTAGATATATAAAATGATATTTATTCGGGGAAAGGGTCCTGGGTGCATTGTAAAGAATGCTGTTGAAATCGTACTGTACAACATTATTAAAGTTGCAAGTTTGCACACTGTCTGTGTCTGTCATGGAGTAATGATTCTCACAAAACTCACTTAATGGCAATAACTGTGATAATAATTTTACAATGAACTAAAGGACCAGCGCATAGCATTTAGCGATGCCTGAATTCAACTAATGCATGGGCTGCACACATCAGCTTTCACGAACCTCTGTAACAACCAATGTCCTTAGCACAGAAAAAACCATTTCATAAGCCATATGAACAAAGCCCAAAACAGCAATGTGACAGCTATAGTAAAAAAATGAAAACACAAAATATCTGAACCTAAAAACATGCAGAAACATACGAACACTTCATTCATTACAATGTTTACCTGCTCATTAATGCAAATATCTAATCAGCCAATCACATGGCAGCAAGTCAGTGGATGTAGGTATGTAGACATGGTCAAGGCAGCCGCTGAAGTCCAAACTGAGTACCAGAATGAAGAAGAAAACTGATTTAAATGACTGAATATGGCATGGTTGTTAGTGCTGTGTTGATGCCACAGGAGAATGGATTGATGGGACTTCTCTGAGCAGACAGGAAGGCAGCAGTAAGTCACAACCACTTGTAATAACAAAGGTTTCCAGAAGAGCATTTCTGAATCTAGAATCACATGGGCCACAGCAGCAGACGAGCACACCAGGTAAGAACGGGAAGCCCACAGTTCACACAGGCTCACTGAAAGCGTACACCGGAGGCCAAAACCCGGGTTAAACTGACTCTTCCCATTGGCCAGAAAACATGACTCTAAATGAATGATAATGTGCAGATAATGATGAAAGTCTAAATATAGCATAGTTTATCAGTGCTGTGTTTAAAGTGGCTATAAAATGGCAGAGGTGACAATGATTTATAATATTTTAGGAGAAATTTTTTAGCAACTGAAGGAAGAGTTTGCCTTAAACAATTTTGGATTTGAGTTGAAAATCTCACCAGAAGAATCAGTGCTGGAGCTCTGTTTGTCGTGCACTGTAGTTTGTGACATTTTAACATGGATGAAAAAGCTCTCTCCAATGCTAATGGATGGAAATACCAAAACATTTAATGTTTTAATTTGCGATCAGGTCTTTGGCTCTCACAGTTTTCTTATTTACAATTTTATTCAAAAGGAACTGATGTTATTGCGTTTTACTTGAAACTATAAACCCAAGGTAATCCCAAGAAGTTCACACTTGAGCTCCGCTGTTCTCTGCTGTGGCTGCTGGGTTAAGTACATGAATTTATGAGCACGAGCATTTATGAGCTGGTTAATGTGCAACCAAAGGGGAGCTTAGCTTCATGTGATATCTTGATGTGAACTTTTAGCTTCCGCTGGCATATCAGCCACTTTTACTGCAACAGTGGATTAGGTATTACCGAGCCCTTTGTACAAGCTTGGAGAGCGCTTGTTTCTTTTCTCCTCAGATATGCAGGGACTGAAGTTCAGTGCAGTGTTTAAGTCATCTTCTGGTCATAATGGAAGCCAAGAATGAACTAAGAAGTGAAAGGCCATGGTCAAAGGTAAGAAAAGCTTTAGCCTTCAATTTGTGATCTAAGATGATTATGTAACTCTGTAGTGTTCAGACTCCCAGGCAGGGATTGTGTGAGTTATATGACACAAAGACAAGCATAATCGACGTAACGCTGAACATAAAACAGCAAGATAGTCTGATCTGTGATTTAAGCACCGACTGCAATGCACATTAAGGGGACTTAAAAGATTGCTCACTTACTTTGAAAATGTGTGGGGTACCAGCAGATGCAGGGCTGTGTGGTCTTGGTTGGGAAATAAAAGAGCTTTGATTCTGAAGTGTTTAACAGCAGTCAGCATTCACAGGCTCTTGTCAATTCTGATCTATAGGATCTGGAAAATTCTTGCACTCTTTCTTCTCAAGGGTGTTCTTAACTTTCTAAGGAACCAACCCACCATTGTTTCATTACATTAACTTCAGTGTATGGCTTAGGAATAATGTTTCCTCCCTTCTATTACTGTGCAAATGGCTTTGGATGAAACTTGCTAATATCTCTGCACATTTTACAAATAAATGTAAGCACAATCTGCCAACACCTTCTCCACTGGGAGCTTGAACGCCCGGTGCTGTAAACCTTCGATAATGTCAAGCGTTCTTCAAGTGTCGGTGTGAGTAGGCGCAGAACGAGAGACTTAGCCACGGAAAAGCGTCTGATTCCTTTCCAATAGCACTCGGAGCTCCCTGAGTCCAATTCCCCCATCTGCTAGTTGTAACGGTTGTAAAATGAATAATTGGTGTCAAGTGGTCCCTGTAATGCCCACTGTGCTGCTGAGGACTCAGTCAGACATAAACACAACTGTGATTGGCTTCTATAAATCACAATCAGGACACCGAGTGAAGCTGGGGTCTATCTCAGTGGCTTTCCTCAAATATGTTGACTCTGTGGTGTATTGTGCAAATCCCCCCCCCCCCACCCCCTCCCACACACACACACACACACCTCCCTTTCCACCTGCATCAAGTGTGACAGCTGGGAAGAGATGAGAGAGGGCGTATCTAACACTGTGGCACTGTAAATATCGAGATAGAAGATGGCAGGTGTGTTCATACCTGGGTGTGGTAACAAATACATCCAGCCCTCTATGCCTCGCACTGCAGCTTGCGCATAAGAGGAAAAGGCAGCGGTATGTTATAAATACAGACCTTTTACATAAATCACTATCTCCACAACTTCTAGGAACCAGCCAGGACTTCACCACGGCAGTCACAGGACAAGGTAAGACCCATCCTACTACTATTTCTTTGAGAATAGCTACCTTGTTTTCTGCTTTGTGAACACACCTCTATTTATTTTCACTGACTCAGTGAAATCTGGAAAGAATAACATCTTTATTATCACATTTAAGGATTTTATAAACACAGGTTTCCAGTGGTTTTTTTTGGGGGGGGGGGGGTAACCAACGTGATTTTACACGAGTTGAAGAAATACGTACGGTGCAGCATTAACAAAAGTGATTGTGTATGCTCCACCAAAGGACAATGCAGGTTAATTGATAGGGAACCAGTCTTTCCTGTCTGAGTAATAGAAGCAATGCCGCTCACAGGTTTATCTTTCCTGTGTTATTTGCTCAGGTTTTCAGTAATTGTTTTAAGCAGGGATCAGATTGCACAGTTTATTTATTTTTTATAACAGGGATTTGCAACCACAGCTGAAGCCACTGATAACTGGCAACCAGGCGTGATCATAGTTGAGTTGATTACTTTCAATTAATCAAATATCACAGTGGCGTCACTTCTTCATCTAGATGTTTGTTTTTTACCCGTATATTATAAGGAATAATCTCTGTGTACATACACTTTACAGCTGAATGTGTGCTCTGTTTGAAATGGAACTATGGCATTCCTGTCAAACTCTAATGGGTAATGGACAAACGTGCAGGGCAGGGTGTACCTTGTTTTTAAGAAAAGGGAAATAAAATATGGGGACTACGTTTTAACAATAAACACACACAAAGTTAATTAAAAAAGAATGACATTTAAATATGTATCGTGTTTATTTGTCAAGCTGTTAACAGACGCCCTCCAGGCACTTGGCTGATAGTAAGTTAACAGGGCACGACCGAAGTTTAGCACAAGTTTGCAGACACTTTGAGACTGCATTACTTTTTAAGTTTGACAAAGTTGAGTTGAAAAGCAATAAAACACACCCTGTTTTTGTTCACTGGACTCAGGTCATTATGCTTGATAGAGCTCCCTGTTTTGACCTTTATCTAGATCAATTTTTGCTGTGTAGCTGATATTTCAATCGACTGATTACGATTAGATATTTTGTGTCTTTATATTTTTGTCAATATTACACCTGTACTTCACATGTACATTTGGCAACATGCACTTTTGGCACCTAGCTCTACTGGATGCCTAAACTTGGATAATCTCTTTTTAAAGCTGCCCATACGCAACCTGATTAATTGAGTTATAAGCTAACATAAGACGTTAGCTTAAAATTAGCTATTTAAGCTCAAGTGCTATCTCTTCATTTTCAAATCTCACCTGCTTCTTTTGTTTGTCGAGTGTGTGTCACCTCTGTATCAGAAGACATAAATACCAGAGCCTGTTAATAATACTATAAAGGGTGTGGTTAACTAAGTGTTCATCTCACACCACCAATCACTGCCCGGTTGGATATTTTATTACTAGACCCGGAACAAAGATTAGAGCTAGTACATGTAATAGTGCTTTATATTACTTCTCCCGAGAATAAGTTCAACCAAATCTACTCCAGCTGTTTCACAATGTCATATCATGGCATCAGTGTTGCAAGTGCGTTCGTAATATGTTCTTGTTTCCATACAGCCTAACGTTGGCTCAGCTGGTGATACTGTTTGCTTATCAGTGCTGTTGTTTCTGATATCCCAGTCAAGAGGCTGTTAAAGCACCGCTGATTGCAGGGCTTGTATTTTCCTACAGCACCAAGCTGATACTCATTAGCAGGATTAGAGGTGCTTTGCTGTCAGAGAGTCAGTCCTTTGAAAGCATTCACTTGTCATTTTGGAGACATCTGTTTCCAGTGAAAAGACAGCGAATGCCAGGATGAGTAAGAGTGAGGAAGAGGTCTCTAAAGTGAAATATTTTTTCTGTTCAAGTACTGTTTAAGGAGTTAGGAGTGAACATGTATTTTTCAGTGTGCTAGTTAATCTTCTAAGTATTTATCTCTTCAGAGTTTGTGCTAATTTTATATCATTTAGCTGTTTTGTTTTACCTTACTTTCTTCTTCTTCTTCTTCTTCTTCTTCTTCTTCTTACAAAAAACAGTTAAAAAAAACAAAATGCATTAATTAATTCTTATAGTTTTTATTCTTTTTCCACAGCTAGCTAGCTATTACCTTTTGCTGAAAAGCTAAAACAAGCTAGTGGTGGTGTCGGTGGACAACATGAATAAAAAGGAGATCATTATGTAACAGGGATAGCTTATTTTAGTCATTTGGCAAAACACAGTGAAAAGTCCATAGACTGTACATAAAAGTAGCCACCATGATGTCATCTGTTAATTTCTGCTTTTTTACACTCTTTTTTAAAAAAAGGCCTTGACCATATTTCTTGTTATAGTTAATCAGTTTATGCTAACGCTATCAACCTGGTTTGATTAATAAGGTGTATGCATTAATGACTGTGTATTAAGTGGGTTGCTAGCCTTGGCTAACAAAAATAAAAGCTTAAAAGAAAGTGCAGAAAACTCTGAAAACCTGTTACTTTTAAGATTTTTTTTTTTTTTACTACAGCCAAACAGTGAATGTCCTCTTTCATTCTAAATATGGTCATAATTTACTAAATGGATATTGCGCTGTGTTGTGCTTAAAATAACAAGATCATAAACTCATTAGAAGGGCGTTTACTACAGTAGTAAAACCATGTCAGAAGTTTCTTATGGACTTTTACATTACAACTTCTTTTCGCATTATGAAAAGCTGCCCCCTTCTGGCCATTAAAGCTAATGTAGGTTAAAGGCACTTACATGTACAGTGACATCATTTTGTAGAACTAGAAGTTATGTCCGTCTTTTGTTTACAGATATCTTATAAACAGATACCTGGTTATAACCGTGGTATAACAAAAAAAAAAAAAAAAAACTTTTCGCTAAGCATCTTAACAGCTTGTTGTCACATTGTGGCATGAAGATGTGATGTTTTAGGCATTAACAAATGTGATGACACAGTATGTAAACCCTAGCAAACCTACATTCAAATTTAACAGTGAGAATATTTTGAGTTTAATCTATAACAATTAAGACATTAGACGCTCATTAATAGTTTTCATGCAAATATGTAAATTGTTTGTGACAATAACGATAAGTACAAATGTTTTTTTGTTTTTATGTTTACAGTTCAGCAGAATGATGAATGAAAACAATAATGCATTTAAAAATGTCCGCCGAAAGCCAGGCCTTCAGATATGGACCATCAATGTGAGTCTAAAATGCATTACACGCACCCTATGTTGTTGACATTGTTGGTCACACTGCTGAGCTTTATGTAGAGCTGCGGCATGTTGAAATCTCATATTTGTTTGAGGTCTGAATGGTTGTTTTCTTTACTCAGAAAATGCAAATGGATCCTGTTCCACCGCAGGCCTTTGGCAATTTCTTTGAGGGAGACTGTTACATTGTTCTATATGTGAGTAAAAAACTGGGTGATTTCATGAGATATATAAATATATATACATATATCTCATATATGTGTCACCTCTCATGCTTTTTATTATTATCACCAGATAAGTGAGAATAAAGGCTCCCGCCAGTCTGCTGATATCCACTACTGGGTTGGAAGAACCTCCTCTCAGGATGAACAAGGTGCTGCTGCCATCTACGTCACCCAGCTGGACGAGCACCTGGGTGGGAGTCCGGTCCAGTACAGGGAGGTGCAGGGCTACGAGTCACCGCGGTTCAGGAGTTACTTCAAAAATGGCCTGATGTGAGTTCCCGATGAAGGCAGCTGGTGTTTGAACTAAAGGGGGATGGTGATATACTCAAGGGAATGAGTCTCTCCTTTACACACACAAAAACACACACACTTATGTTGTAATCTTCCTGAGTCATGGCTTACAACACTAATCCGCCTCTATGAAATGATTATGACACAAAACACACTTGTTTTCTGAGGCTTAGCTTTAAAAAACACCAATTTCTCTTGCCCAATTTATTAACCTTTAACCTTTAGCTGCATGTTTGCTTTATGGTTATACAACCTTAAGGAAAAAAATCATACTGATAAAAAAAAATGTTCCTTTAATTTTTTATTTTTTTAAATGTCCATTCAGTTTCAAGTCTCTGGGTTTATGTTTTTATTGCACTTGAACTTTGGTAAAGTACACTTCTCTCTCCACAGCTACAAGAAGGGTGGAGTGGCCTCAGGTTTCAACCACGTTGAAACAAACGCCTACAACGTCCTGCGACTGCTGCATGTCAAAGGGAGGAAGGATGTCACAGCAACAGAGGTATTCAGAAAACAAATTAAAGGGATATGAAAGGCTTTACGAGAGTCTTACCCACTGCCTCCCTCTGCTGCTATCAGTGGCTTCACACAGTCACGCTACAAAGAGGTGTTGGCACCCCTCCTTAAACAGATTATGTCTTGTTGTCGTAGCTGTCTGTGTAGGTGTTAATTGCCCGAGGGGTGGTATGAGAGTGTGATACTTAATTAATACGCTGTATTGTTTCAGACGGTGTGTACTGTCCGTTTGAATGAAGCACAATCAGTTATTCAACTCTCCACTGTGTTTGCGTTTGTGTGTGTTTTTCCTTGCAGGTGGAGGTGTCATGGAGCAGCTTTAACAAAGGAGATATATTTCTTCTGGATATAGGGAAAGCTATAGTGCAGTGGAACGGCCCCCAGAGCAACAGAAGAGAGAAGCTCAAGGTAATCCTCTGCACTAATTGGTTACAATAAACAGTGACACGAGAAGTACTCAGATCTCGTGAAAAATACACACCGTGGAAGCAAAGTCAGAAAGAGGAAAGAAATGTAACATTTTACAAACAGAAAGGTGATAAAATATGTCTGCACTAAGGCTGTTTCTGACAAAGGGAGAATGACTAGCTTGACTAATGACTAATAGAGTGACTAATTTAATTAATTATTGTGTGTCAAGTGAATTTTATGAACTCAGGGCCTCGTAATGCCAGTCAGCAAGCCAGGATAAATAGGACGGTTACATTAGGAAGGACATAAAAGGTGTGCCAAATCAAACGTGCATCCATCCACTGTGGCAAACCCTTGGAAAATAAAGGAGCACTAAAAGATTTTTTTTTAAATTTGTGAAACCTGTTTGCTGTGGATCTTTAATAATGTACACCACTGCCTTTAGCAGTGAGCTTTCAGTTGTCTGTGATATTGGAAACATGCATGCAAGTAAGAGTTAGGAGGGAATGGTAACAACAGAAAAGGAAAAACCAACAGCTATTTTTTATTTATTTTGAAAAGCGCTATACAAGAACCAGTCCATTTACTTTTTAGGGGTGGCTGTAGCTCATCGGGTAAAACAGACTGTCTTCTAATCAGAAGGCTGGTGGTTTGATCTCCGCCTGCTCCCATCTGCATGCAAAAGAATCAGAATCAGAATCAGAATACTTTATTGATCCCTAGGGGAAATTATTTTTCGTTACGATGCTCCATTATAAACAAACATTAACAGAGACAGACAATACACTAACTAAGAATAGCACAATATATACAGGCATATATATATATATATAAAAGTCACTTATTAATAAATAGCTGAAAAAGAACATGTGCAAGAAGGTGTAGCTGTTGCAGTAAACAGTGTGTTAAGTTGATGAGTTGTACAGGGAGATGGCCACAGGCAGGAATGATTTCCTGTGTCGTTCAGTGGTGCTTTTCGGTAATCTCAGTCTTTCACTGAACGTGCTCCTGTGACTGACCAGCAGTGTTGGTCAAGTTACTTGAAAAAATTACTGATTATTCCCCCCAAAAAGTAATCCCGTTACTTTACTGATTACTTATTTTCAAAAGTAATTAATTACTTAGTTACTTAGTTACTTTTTAAAAACACGATTTACAACCTGAATAGGTGATAAAGCAATAGATCTTTCAGCCCAATTCTACTTTTTCTGCATAATCCATCATACAAAATGTAATCAAATGGAAAAGTCTCTTTTTAAAACTTGTTTTATTAGTTTTAATCTTTTAATTTTATGCATCAAGCAAAAATTTAATTATATGCAACATTCTCCGACTGGAAGAAATTTGTTTAACATTTAAACCTATTTTCTGCACATTCCAGCACATAAAATAAAATATTTTTTTGTGTTTACACTCACTCTTTCAAATAAATGCAAGTGAAACACAGCAGAAAATAAATAAAATCAAAGACTAGCGGTCCTGTTGCTCTATTTTCACCTGTAAAGCAGGAGTGGGGTAGGCGGAGGTTTGCCCTGGTGCAGGTGAGCCGCAGCGGTCAGTGGAAGAATCCACGAGTTTCTCTGTGAATTTCCCATTACGTGGTTTCGTACTCGGTGCTTGCTTGGAAGTTTAGGGGGTTTTTTTGCTGTAAAAAGTTTTCTTCCCACGCAGTGAACAGCGGACACTAATGTTTTTGTCACTTTTTATGGAATCAAACTCAAAATAAGGTCAGTACTTCCACGCTTTAAACGCTGCATGCTCATACTCTCTCCCGCACTCGATATATTATCCATTGTTGATCTGCACACAGCTGTTGTCACAAACGTCGCACTCTCTAACGTTACTGTCATGAGACAATCTCGCGAAAAAATCACGGTTTTAGTAACGCAGCGTGCTTACGGGAAAGTAACGGTAATCTAATTACCGTTTTTGCAATAGTAATCCCTTACTTTACTCATTACTTGAAAAAAGTAATCGGATTACAGTAACGCGTTACAACGCTGACCAGCATGTCATGGAGTGGGTGGGAGGTGTTATCCAACATTGTCTTTATCTTGGACAACATCCGCCTCTCCAACACCACCTTGAGGGAGTCCAGCTCCATCCCCACAACATTACTGGCCTTCCGAATCAGTTTATCGAGTCTGTTGGCATCTGCGACCCTCAGCCTGCTCCCCCAGCATGCAACAGCGTAGAGGATCGCACTGGCTACAACAGACTCGTAGAAAATCCTGAGCATTGTCCGGCAGATGTTGAAGGACCTCAGTCGCCTCAAAAAATAGAGACAACTCTGACCCTTTCTGTAAAGTGCTGTGGTGTTTTTAGCCCAGTCCAGTTTATTGTCGATGTCCAAGGTATTTATAGTCCTCCACAATGTCAACACTGACCCCCTGGATTGAAACAGGGGTCAAGTGTTTCCTGGTCTTCCTGAAGTCCACTATCAATTCCTTGGTCTTTGCCACGTTGAGCTGCAGATGATTCTGTTCACACCACGTGACAAAGGAGTCGACCACAGCCCGGTACTTTGTCTCATCATCCCTGCTGATGCATCCAACCACCGCGGAGTCATCAGAAAACTTCTGAAGATGGCAGGTCTCTGTGCAGTGGCTGAATTCTGTGGTGTAGAGGGTGAAGAAGAAGGGGGAGAGGACAGTCCCCTGTGGTGCCCCTATGTTGCTGATTACCTTGTCAGACACACACTGTGGGAGACGTACATATTGTGGTCTTCCTGTCAGGTAATCAACAATCCAGGACACCAGAGAAGCATCCACCTGCATCGCTGTTAACTTATCACCCAGGAGGGTCGGCCTGATGGTGTTGAAAGCACTGGAAAAGTCAAAAAACATGACCCTCACAGTGCTCGCCAGCTGGTCCAGATGGGTGTAGACACAACTGAGCAGGTAGATGATGGCGTCCTCTGTTCCGAGACGAGGCTGATAGGCAAATTGAAGGGGATCCAGATGTGGTCTGACAATGGGTCGCAGCTGGTCAAAAGTTTCCTTGGGCAAAATACTGAACCCTGAGTATGAATGTTAGATAAGCATTGGGCACAGAAAAAGTGTATGTCTTTGAATGAGATATGTGCACTACATAATAACCAGTTCTTCTACAGTGATAATGTAGGTTTTTGCGTAACACAGGAACCTTTAAGTCGCTGTTGTCACTGAGCGAACAGTTTTCACTTTTATGTCTTTGTTTCTCCCTCCGTCTTTCCAGGCGGTCTTGTTGGCTCAGGACATCCGGGACAGGGAACGCGGAGGTCGCGCTCAGATCGGTGTTGTGGAGGGAGGAGATGAGCGGAGCTCGCCCGAGCTCATGAAAGTCCTGACGACTGTGCTCGGACCAAAACCGGCACAGCTGAAGGAAGCCACTTCCGATGATGTGCCTGATAGTGCGCAGAAAAACAGTGTCCGACTCTACCAGTAAGTGCATTATGCTTCCACTGCATTGCTCACACAAAACTGTAGAAATTGATTGCAGCTATTTACCGATATCATACCCATTTTTTCTGATTTTCTTCCTCAGCGTTTATGACAATAGTGGGAATCTAGTGATTCAAGAAGTGGCCAAACAACCTCTGACACAAGATCTTCTGAAATCCTCGGTAATTAATGTTCCCGAGATGCTAGTGTTAAAAAAGAAAAGTGGTTCAGTTTCAATGTTTTTTTTTTCTTTTGGTGTTTCAGGACTGTTTCATTCTGGACAACAAAGGGTCTAGTGTGATGGTCTGGAAAGGAAAGAAGGCCTCCAAAGAAGAGCGACAAGGAGCTATGAATCGGGCACTGGTGAGTATACAGAATGACGACTGCAAGGATCTCTTATTGCCTCCTGTTCTGTCTTATAAATTAATTGTGTAAATTTGAATCCCCTTTCTCCTTAAATCATTTTGGATAAATATAAACTCATCATTTTATTCTTTTCCAAGGATCTCATGGCTTGAGTGGATTATCTCAGTTTTTATGTGCTTTTTTGGAGATGTTTTTCACTACAAGCTTTGTCCATCAATCTTTTCCTCCAGAGCTACATTAAAGCAAAAAAGTACCCAGCCAGCACCACTGTGGAGGTGATGGCTGAGGGAGCAGAGTCAGCAATCTTTAAGCACCTGTTCAAATCCTGGACAGACAAAGACCAAACTCAGGGCCTGGGTACCACACACAACGTTGGAAAGATAGGTAGCCTCTTCAAATCTACTGCTCAATCCACTTCTTCAAAATAAATTCCAGCACAGTTAACATATTTTCTCTTGATATGCTATTTAACCTTATTTGCTGATATTTTGGTGTTCGTCATTAACTCTGAACACTTTGTGTCCGCACAGCTAAGGTCGACAACGGAAAGTTTGACGTGATGGAGCTCCACGCGCGCCCTGAACTGGCAGCACAGTACCGCATGGTGGACGATGCATCAGGAGACGTTGAGGTGGGAAAACATATGCAGGAATCTACGAATACAGACAAACACAGTGCAGATACTTTTCAGACTTCAGTTGCATTGTTGCGTGTTGTTTGAGCTGTTGTTTGCCTGTGTCAGGTGTGGCGCATTGAGAATTTGGAACTGGCTGAAATAGACCCAAAAACCTACGGGCAGTTTTATGGAGGAGACTGCTACTTGGTGCTGTATTCATATAAAAGAGCAGGTCAGCAGCAGTACATACTCTACATGTGGCAGGTCAGTGTCAAACCAATCCATGCTTCCTTGTTCTCAATTTCCTCCTGCTTCTGGAAAACTGACAAGCACCTTCAATGTGTAAACTTCTTTTCTTTGTTACTTCAGGGACGCCATGCCACAAGCGATGAGATTGCAGCAAGCGCCTTCCAGGCTGTCAATATTGATAACAAGTACAATGGAGCCCCAGTTCAGGTCAGAGTGGTCATGGGAAAGGAGCCCCGCCACTTCCTGGCTATTTTCAAAGGCAAACTTATCATTTTTGAGGTATGATTTTATGATTTTCACACTGAAAATGATTCTTAACTGGATTAGAAATTCTCACCAACGACAAAAAGTAAAATATCTGTATGGTTTGTGTGTGAAATTATGACACACGGAAGTAATCCAGCAAAATCTAAATTAAAAATGAGTTTTACATGGATACAATAAAAGTATCCATGATGCAAAAATAGATCGATCAAAGCTTTAAATAAAAGTTGAAAGAAACTGGAAACTCAATGTGTGTGTGTGTCTAAAGGGAGGAACAGGTCGACCTGGTGTGGTTAACCCTGCCAAAGATGCCAGGCTCTTCCAGGTGAGAGGGACTAATGAGCTGAATACTAAAGCCACAGAGGTGGTGGCCAGGGCCGCTTCTCTAAGCTCCAATGACGTCTTCCTGCTGAAAACTGACAATATCTCCTACCTGTGGTATGGAAAGGTATGCATCATGGGGCTGTGTAGCAGGCTTTGAAATAACATAAATATTAGTTTAGTTTGCATTTGACACATTAAAACCATTTCCCCCCTGATTTCTGCTTCTGTCCCAGGGCTGTAATGGGGATGAGAGGGAGATGGGGAAAGCGATGTCTGACGTGCTGTCCAGGCATGAGAAGCGGGTGGTGATGGAGGGCCAGGAACCTGCTGAATTCTGGATAGCTTTGGGTGGAAAGGGCCCCTATGCCAGTGACAGGAGGTAAAATATTTAAATGGCAAAATCGCTTTTGCATATTGTGACAAAAATAGGATATTTTTGTCTTTTCGCTTAACAACACAGTCCAGCAGTCAAGTATTTACAATGAAGGGCGCTCAATCTGGGTCCCGAAAGTAAAAAAATAGCCAGTATAATAACAAATTAGCAAGGACTTCAGGATTCATCCAAAAAGGCCCTTTAATCATGTTTTGAACCATTTCCAAGCTTACATTAAATCTGCCTGGATTATTTTTATATCAAGGTCAGTGGAATATGCCCAATGTCATCATACAGAGAGAGAGAGAGGGAAGATTATCTGCTGTTACGACAGGAAGGTCTGTGTCATTTCAGATTCGAGAGGGAGGAGCCGCTTCACAGTCCCCGGCTGTTCGAATGCTCCAATCAGACGGGGCGCTTTAAGATTACTGAGGTGGATGATTTCGCCCAGTGTGACCTAGATGAAGATGACGTCATGTTGCTGGACACCTGGGAAGAGGTGAGCGATGAAAGAAGCTGAAACAGTCAGACCCTGGTGTTGATTTGGGGCTTGCTTCCTGTTTATGAGCATCTCATCAGGAAGAATGTGAAGCCCCTGCACATTAACTGGAAACAGCCAGTGGAAAGCCACAACTTGATAGATATGAAACAAACAATATACTGTATAACACAAGCTTATCGTTTTCTCCTGCTATGGTTTCTAATTTAATCTATACTGGTGTTAGCAACTCAGCTTAACTCAGCTCAAGGTTATGTATGTAATACTTCACACGGAAAGACCGAATCAAGCCTAAAGCTCAGTTTTCGGCAACTTACACAGCAAACTTTTTGAGTAATTTGACTCTTTTTCTTGTTTTCTGTCTCTGAATCTCAGCTTTTTTTGTGGATCGGTACCTCCTCCTATGAGTATGAGACCAAAGAGGCGTTGAACAGCACGCGGGATTACCTGAGAACTCACCCGGCTGGACGTGACCCTGACACGCCCATCATCTTTGTCAAACAGGGATACGAGCCGCCCACCTTCACCGGATGGTTCAACGCATGGGATCCCCACAAGTGGAGCGTGAGTTTATAACAGTTTCCCCTTTCATCTTTCTGGGATCCCATGGAAAGCATGATCAAGGCATTACAAATTCCCATTACAATAACATGCAATTAATTGAATTAATCATCTCAGAAGCTAGGAACAACTTACAAACACAAGTGGATGATTCAATGGATTAATTGAAGATGAAAAAGTCACTGCATGATTACTAACCTTTACTGTGATGAATCTTGGTTCTGTTGATCTTCTGAACAGGGAGGCAGCTCCTATGAGGAGATGAAAAACAAGCTGAGTGATTCAACATCTATCTCACAGATCACTCTAGTAAGTGACTCACACTGATCACACTGACGTGCTAATATCACAGCTGTAATACCTACTAACATCTTTAATGTCATATATAGTAGTGTTGCTAATCTGTGAATGTCTACATCTTGGAGGTTTACCTTTGTTTTTTTGTGAAACTACTTCTGTAAAACTTCTCTTTCGTGGCTGCAGGACCTGCAGAACACTAAGCTGAACAAGACTCCCGTTGGGGGAGGTGGGGGTGGTTACAAGGCACCTGGGGGCCCCCTAACTTCTCCGCCACCCAACAAGGCCTACTTCCAAGATGAAACAGATTTTTTCCCAAGACCCTCTAGTCCCACAAGACCCCAGTCTGGGATGTCCTCCTCCTCTGCTAGTTCCTTGTCCTCTTCTGGAGCTGGAAAGTTTTTTGACCCTGAGCTCCTCGTCAACAAGACTCCAGACGAGCTACCAGAAGGAGTGGATCCCACCCAGAAAGAGGTGTGTGTGCAGATCAAATATAAATAGTACAAATCAGCATTTGATCATTGTTTAAAGTCCTTCTCAGGGCATTAATTAACACCCTTAAAAGTGACGTCTAATCATGACAATTACAATTTAGAAGTTATTGTTTTTGGGTTTTTTTTTAGTAAAATTAATCACGTCATGCCATAAAAAAGGCTTCAATTTGATTCGACCCTATTTAGTATGTTTACCTGCAGCAAAGCAGATTTTTGTGACTGTACTGCCATTTCAAGTCAAAAATCCTCAGCCACCATGATATGTTGTCTAGCATATACAAAAACATAGTATGGACTTGTTAGCAAGGTTAAAAGTATTATTTCCATCAGATGGGATTCTTTCATTGCTCTGAATTTGGATTAACATGTAGTAATAGAAATGAAGCTATTTTAATCATCAACTGAAAAGGTCACTAAACAGCTGCAAATGGATGAAAAGTGACTACAAAGAGATTAAAAGTGACTGCAGAGCCGCATAAAATGCTTCTAGCGAGTCATGAATAAGTCACTACAAAGAGACAATATGGGGCTTTCAAAGAAAGGATGGGAGGCCTTGCCATTATCTGTGCCTAGAGGGCTGTTGCTGTCATAAAGTATGCTGATGTAACAGTGCTCTGTGTACAGCAGAGGTCAGTCTAACCGTTTCCCATCCTCTGTGCTCTGATTGGCAGAATTATCTGTCTGACCAGGACTTTGAGAACCTGCTCGGTACTACTCGCGCAGACTTCCAGCGCTTGCCAAAGTGGCGTCAGAATGACTTGAAGAAGAAAGCAGGAATTTTCTGAGAAGGAATCACACATCTCCAGCCTGTCTGCTGAGAAATCCGCTTGTAAACCAAACTATACGGCAGCATTTTAGCTTCTGACCTTCTTCTCAATATTTTGTTTTGCTGTCAGAGGGGTAAAAAAAATCGACCAACATCCCAAGTTGTTTAGATTTAACAAATGGTATTTATGATTATGAACATGAATGTAACTTGTAATAATTTAAAGGACGTGACTGACATTTCTAAGATTATTTTTTTAATTATTCTGCTTTATATTTATCTGTATATTTTTTCATTTCATGTAGATCATACTGAGATGATGTTTTGCTAGCATTTTATCTGAATCACGAATGCAGTGAATAAACACAGAAAACCATTGACCAGGGATCCGGGGAGTGGTTTAATTCAAGAGCTAGTGCAAAAATGTGTGAACTGTAAAAATGCTGTAGAGCAATGGAAGACACAAATAAACCATGACACAAAATATTAGAACTTGTTTCAGGCACCATCTTAAAAATCTTCTATATACAATGCTGGGAGCATTCATAATGCATTCATAATGAAAGGACAGAAGCACACAGACATACTATGTCAGTAAACAAAACATTTTTGATAGCAGACTTTCTAAAGACTTTCACTCTTATGGCATCAAGATGGACATAGTTTAAATCAAGTCTCATAAGACTATCCTGTAAAGCTGCTGAGAATCTAGAAAAATTATGCTACTGTCAGTATATTTAAGGTGAGATTCACACAAAACTCACAAAATAATGCACATTAATTATTAAACTTCTCCAGAGAATGGTGAGTATAGTTGGCTACTTTTCCTCTCATTCACTTCATTCTTTCTTTGTCACTTTAAAGGCTCTCCACCAAACCAGCTTTTAAAAAGCTAAAATTATACAATAACCTAAAAGTGTCAGACACTTGTGAGTCAGCAGCTGTGGTATGTAAAAAAACAAAACGAAAACTAGAGTCGAGTTATTTAGCTTTAAAATCTGGGCTTTAAATTCCATTAGAGTTTACAAAAGACGTGAAGTTGGTTTGTTTTCTTTTTGCAAATAGGCCTACGGGGCATCCAGGAGCATGAGGTGCACAAACAGACTGGCAGAAGAGATGATGTCCCCTCTCTTGTTGAGCACCGGGACATGGCGATATCCTGGAAAACAGGAAGCGAGCGTGAGCCTTGTCAGCAAAATGAGAAAGCTGTTTCATAAACCCAAAACGATCACTTGAGCTATGATTTGCATGAATTTGTATCTGTTTAATTTCTGTGTTGTTGCAGTCCACACAGAAGAATTAAATAAGGGAGAAAAAGTATGTTTAAAGTGGAATTAAAGAAGATGATAATGTGATAATGGTGCACAAAGAAAGTCAAAGCTGTGAGCGAGCACTGAAAAGAGAGGATACTGTCTTAACACTTCGATATTTTAATTACCGCACAGACCATTTCAGTCATCAGCCTCTTCGAAAATTTGATTGTTGCTAACTCTGAGTTAGTGTCGCGTTGCTTTATCGTGTTACCTTCATCAAATCTGTGAGCTTTCTTACCGTTCTGTACGCTGGTGAGTGGCAGACAGTACTGCCCGATAAAATCGTTCTGCGATGCTGTGTCGTGGTCCTCCAACAGAAATCGCACCAAGGCCAGCTCTGGCACACTGATGTCAAACTGGAATTTCTTATTCCACATAGGGTTGAATCCTGCAAGGACGAATATCTGTGTTTTTTTTTAATTCTTTGGAAAAGTGTTTGACAAGTAAGTGTACTTATGCTATACTTGCACATATAACGCTCACCATTATTTTCAATGTGATGTGTCTCCTTGCTGGCATTGTCTGCCCGGACACCATGGATCTCCACCTTCACCAGAGGGTCTACAATGGATTTCTGCTTTTCCTTGTTGATTTTAGGTAACTGCTGAGCTGAGATCACCTGTTGAATTGTGAGACAAAAATGCACAGACGCGATCACATGACAGTCCAACTACAGACTAAGTTCAGATCTGATTAGATATCTACAGCATGATGTCCAGCTTCCACAGCACGCTTCGATGCTTTCACCACCAGCATGATGATTAATCTGTTTATCAAGTGGTGGCATAATCAGTGGTTAAAAAAGGCTAAAAATTTACTTTCTTTATTTTAAGTGCTACTAGCTACTGTGCAGGTCATAACTAGTAATACAAAATGTAATAAAAAGGACTTGAGGATTACAAAACATTAAAAGTAACTATTCGGCCAATGATTGTGTTAAAATTCCTTTAAATAGCTGCAAGCTGGCAAACAAAGATAAAAGGATTCAAACTTCTAGGCCAGAGCTCGGGGAAATGATTAAAGCTCATTAGCAAGTTGACGCATACTGTAAACTTTGTGAACTTTGTTTTCTTTTAAAAGGAAATTCCACAGGACACCTTTAACCTCTAATATAGGCTTATCTTTCTGGAACAAACTCCCACCATGACATGAAAGATCTTCTTCTTCAGCCACGACCCTTCAGTAAGTGTGCTGGGGTCAAACTGAGAGGACAGGCTTCTCTGAAATTCAGGTTTCAGGATGTAGCCACAGAAGCCGTTCGTCAAAAACCGTCCCTGGTTTAAGTGCATCTCCTTGGAGTTAGTCTGGAAGTTCAACGCCACTAAAAACCAAATCAAAGAGGAAAAAAGCGTCAGACTGTTTCATTAGTTTTAATTGGTTTATGTTAGTTTGCGTGCTGCGTATTGGAGCACACCTATCTGGCAGCCAACGTTCCACATGGGCACCGGATTATAGTTGGAGGAGTCGGTTCTGGAGCCAGCAGGGTAGATCCTGCTGAGTTTGTCCATGTTGTGGTGCATGAAGGCAGTAGCTACAACAACAAGTTAAAGCAGTTTTTTTTTAAACTGTAAATTCTAGCATGACAGTAAAGACAGTTAATGCAGCATGTGTTTACCTGAGGTCTCAGCCAGGTTGAATGCTTTACTCTCCTTGAAGGACGACATTTCATAGAAGGCCTGGTTTTCTCTGGAGTGTTCAAAGCTGTTAAAGTGCACGCTCTTACAGTAGATGACGATGTCTGAGAGCTCTTTGTCGAGTTTGATCTTTGATTTCTGAAATAAGAACAGACAGACAAACGTGAAATCTGAAACTGAAAATTGTTATTTCAATTTCTTGCAAATGAGTAGAGAGCCTTTGGCACACCTTTGGTTTTTCTTTCTGGCTATTCTCCTTACACTCTGCAGCTTCGTCCTCCTCAGACACGGTGCCATCCTCTATCACGTTGTTATTGGTGAAGATCGAATCCAGTTTGTTCAGTCGTTTTCCCTTGATGAGGAACTTTCCCTTAAGTGCCTACAAAGTGACACCAAATATGTTTTGTTGTGTCATTTCTAACACTTAAGGTACACAATGTGCTGTGCTTTGGAAATCAAAATTGCTTTGCTTAATATAGAAAGGCACACATTTAACTTTGTGACAACAGAGACTGCGTTCCTGCTAGTCACCCTCCAAACAGCCAATAGACTAAAGCATAGCTTAAATTTGTGTTGACGCTGAAAATGCCACAGGCATCCACTTCATGGGAGCTGAATTTAAAATATTTTTATTTCCTCTCTCTCTCTCTCTCTCTATTTCTTGTCTCTTTCAGTTGTCAAGGGATTCCAATCATTTTGTAGCAGATTCCCAAAGTAACACATAAAAGTGGGGGAAATAATGATTTGAGACCCCCGTCGAATTTGTAAGTTTGCGTACTTACAAGGAAATGAACAGTCTGTAATCTTCTAGTTTCCTAGTAATCTAGTAATCTATGCTAGTTTCCTTTTAATGGAAAGGGACAGACTGTTATTAAAAAAAAATCCAAAAAAAGTACAATAAGCAGAAGTTAGAAACTGATTCAGTTGTCATTGAGGGATGTTTTTAATCCCTTTTTATCCTCAACCAAAACACGACTTAGTACTTAGGTTCTTGTAGTTGGTCACCAGGTTTGCACATATCTCAGCAGGGGTTTTGGCCCATTCATCTTTACGAACACGCTCTAAATCTTTTAGCTTTCTTCCCAAAAAGTTGATTCTGGTTATGTGGATTTACTTTTCTCCCACTGAAAACGGATGAGTGACAAAACGTTTCTCGCACTGAAAACCCTACACCCACTTTTGGGGATTTTCTTACCTGAAATTTTAGTTTTTTGGCAACTCAAACTTTCAGCTCCCTCCACAGCTTTTCTGAAGGACTGAGGTCTGGAGACTGGGTAGGCCTCTCCGTGAGCTAATGTGCTTATTCTTTAGCCACTTATTTGTTGCCTTGACATAATGGTTTTGGTCACTGATTTAAATGCTGGGTCATGCTGGAAGACCCATCCATGACCCATATATTTTTATAAATACTCAGGGAAGGAGGTTGTCATCCAAGATTTTATGATATATGGCTCTGTCCATTGGCCCCTCAATGAAGTGAAGTCATTCTGTACCCTTAGCAGAAAAACAGCCCCAAAACATAAAGCCTCCACCTCCGTGCTTGACTGTGGGATGGTGTTCTCTAGATCATATTCACCATTTCTCCTGTGGAGAGGTTGGAATGGAAAAAAATTGTTTCTGTGGACAGGTAAACTTTATACACATAAGAACCTGGGCAGTGGGAATCAGCATTGTGGCTGGGTTGTAGGTGATCAACACTTAATTCATGTATGACATGTAAATCTGTTTCTAGTATTTATTATTGTATTGTATTGTATTTGGAGACTAAATTCTGCTCACTAGAAGTCTCTGTTATCAAACAAGGCGTTGTCTCAAACACACTCACTCAGCTGTTACAGCAAATCATTAGGTGCAAAGTGAGACAAGCTTTGTCTGAGGCTATAGATCGATGATGTCTTGATGTCTTGATGTCTTGTATCACATTAGCTTTGTTTCCTAAACAAAACTTGGGTCATGTTAAGGAAAACAGCAAAGTGAAAAATCTGGCACAGTAGCGTGTTAGGAAGGAAAATGTTAAGGTGTGGTCTTCCTTTGGTGATTTTTTTTTATTAGGGTAAGGATCCCAAGATGATATATTGTATGTCATTGAATACAGATAATGGGTTACACACCTCGGGTGATGGGAAGTTAATTGGCATGGTGTCACCCAGAGGCTTTTTGACCAGAGCGTCACCCAGGAAGAAGACCAAATGACGGGCCATAATCTTCTGTTGCTCAACTGTACAATGGTTCTCCAGAGACAGAATCACTGGGTACTGGGAAGTCTGGAAAACAAAGGAAACAATGTGAAGGTGAACTTCAGACCTTTTCCAGTTTCTAATGTGTTAAGGCGAGGAAAGGGCTGGGAATTCAAAGCGGTCTCCAACATAGGCAGAGTAAAACATCCAAAGTCAGTGAATATCTCACGTACTTTGAAGGCGTAGTCTTTGATGGCTTTGATAACATCTTTGAAGAGCACTTTGGATGTGAGTGTATGGCCATGGTAAATAACAGGTTCTCCATTAGCCCCGTCCCAACAGTCCAGCTCCACGCATCGGCAACTCTTCAGCAGCGCTCTGCAAGCAAAGAAAACATTCATAACCAATTAGTGATTTTACATCCCTGAAACTCATAAACTTTGCCTGTGAAAATAGAGAGATTCCTGCGCTGTGGCTTCTGTTCCACCAAAAACTCCTGGATCCCAAAACAGTAGGAAGTACTAGGGTGGTCTAAAACAGGCATGGCAGAACAGTTCAGTCTACCTGGAGGCTGATGCATATTTTTAAAAGATAAACCATTAATATTATAAAAACCATCTATCCAAAGTAACACATTTATTCCATGCTTCTATTTCACCTTTGTTTAATGCTGTCGGTATAAAAGTAATTCTGCAAAATTTACTTTATGTAGGCTTCTGTGCTGCTTGGCCCTTTGAGTTGGTCTGCCATCAGGTATGTGTTGTGTGAGGAGGAGATGTAGTAATGGTTGAGGGGCTGGTTCATGTCCTGATACACAGATCTGTGGGCTGGGTTCAAAATACAGCCGTCGTCCTGCTGCAGGTACATCAGGAAGCCATCTTTGGTCATGCAATTGTTCTGCTTTGCTGTGATACACATGGATGAAAGTGTTGAGTGGAAAATCGTGTATAATACAGTTGAGTTAAAGCTTTAATAATATGGCTACTATAATTTTATCAATCCCTGGTGTCCAGAGTAAGTCTACCTGTTTTATCCACTTCATATTTCTCAATCAGCCTGTGGGCGTCCTCTGCAGTCGCCTGCTCCCGCTGCTCGTTCAGCAGAAAGTTCAGCAGGTCTCTGTCGCTCATCTGACCTTCTGTTTGAGCATATTTCCCATAAATGACATCAATCTCCTCACGGTTTGTCAGCATGTCGTAGAATTGCTTGATCTCTTCACCTTCCAGGGTGCCTGAATTGGATGTGTCACATTTCTGTGCAACACGATCAGTGAATTATTTAACCAGATCTAACATTTTATGAAAGATTAACAGTGAATTTCAAAGATATATTTTGTAATTTTCTGACAAGGTCTCACCTTAAAAAGCTCCGCTGCGTAAGAATCAGCAACCTCAACGTTGATCTGCCTCAAGAAGTGTTTCACCTCCTTTAGCGTCATCATGTTGTCGCCATTCTTGTCAGCCTTACGTATGCAGCTGAATATCCAGCTGGCATTCAGATGTAAGGATTTGATGTAGAAAAACATGCAAACACATTTCTCTATTTAGGAGTTTGTTAAGGATACTGTTCGCTCTTCTTCTGGTTACTGAGGTTGTGCATGTTGTTGATGACTTTCTCCAGGCTGCTGACCCACTTATTTACATCTTCCGGAGATTCTGCCATCAGGTCGAGATTCTTCTTGCGCCCCTTGAAGATGATGGAGAAGCAGAGGTCTTCAACGCTGGCATCAGTGTATTTTTTAAGGCCCTCAGACTGGCGGCCCTTTCGAACCGATTCAATATCATCAATGGAGACTGTTTGGAGAGCGAAGGGGTGTTTGTTAGAAACTGTGGCCCTGAGAAATCACTGAAGGTTAGTGTTTTAATAGCTGTAAAAACTCTAACAGAGTTTCTAACAAGCCTCAAAGTCAATATTTGGTAAGCCCATCTGTATTCTTCAATACAGCCTCTATCAAGATGATCCCACACTGCTTCAGTAATGTTGCTCTGCAGAGGCCAATCCATGACTGTTAGTGTTCCAGTTTGTTATTTTCTATCCAGGTATGCTTTAATAGATTGGCAAAGTGTTTGGGATCACTGCCATGATAAAAAAAAAATGAAGCCATTGCCATTCAGATGCTTTGCAGATCAAAATCTGACATGACCACTGGCTGAAATGCAGCTCCAAACAAAATTTTTTCCTCTTTCTTAATAACATGCTTTTTGGACACTTTTCATCTGCAGTAGATAGTTTTTTAGGTATTGCATGGTGGATTAAAATCTCACTGTACTTTTCTCCATGCATAATTAATTTTAACAAGATCCTCAAAGTCACTGCTCGAACTGCTCCAATTCCTCAAATTTTTTAAGGACACACTGCACACCATGCCAGGTTTTCAGCTAGTAGCTTGTTGGGAAAATGTATTTGAAAACGATCATTGTGTACAAGGAGTGGACTGAGGAAAAGTGAAAAAGTAAAATATTTTTAAAAATTCAGGTATGACAAGTATTGATATCTGCACCTCTAATCTATATCATAAAAAGCAAATTGTGATTATTTTAATATATTCATTATTAACTGCTATGTTGTCTAAAATGTAACATCTTTTATTTCTGGTATTAACAACAGCTATCAGGATGGTAGCATCCAGCCATTATTATCCCTTGACACACAGTCTTTCCTAAGATAAGTCCATATCTTGTGGCGGCCGACTTTTTGTCCCAGTGGTTACAACTGAAACTGTTTTTCTATCTTATCAACAGGAAGGCTTTTGTCTCAGCAGGCTGCATCTGTTGCCTTCACTCACAAATCTGCAGCACAAAACTTACGTCTTCCAGGCAACTTTCTGCATGCACTGGCAGAGTTTTTGTGGGACCCCAACAACATATATGGATCAAAGGCTGACTTTTTGATATTTTATGTGTGTAAAAAAAGCATAATATGGCCCCAAGAAAGTGCTACTGTTGCTTTTTTAGCAAGCATTGTCTATTTACAGGACATCAAAATTAGCATAATATTTTTGTTATATTTTTGATCACTATAAAGCCTTAGCCAATGGCCTTCACAAACTCTTGAGAGCAGCTAAATGCTGCACCATGTTCACGAGCTAGTCACTATCTTTTTTTGGTACTAGACAGTGTGTAAACAGTTGGCTTATCAAAGCCTTTCAGTGGAAACAGATGAATCCTGCTGAAAACAGAGCTCTTGACTCAACACTGTAGGCCATAAAAGCAGAAAAATGAGGTAAAAGACGCTAAAATGGTCAACCAAGTTGAGTTGGGCGATAATTTCATTACAGATAATCCTTTAAATACTTGGTAGGATGAAAAAAATTGATTTATGCAGATTAATCTGTAATAGACTATTTACAACATTGCAACAGCAAGTCTTCATGAATGTCCTGCTGTAAAACGTACTACTAAATCATGTTTATAAGATAAGATAAGATGACCTTTATTAGTCCCACAGGTGGGAAATTTGTTTAGTTACAGCAAAAGTGCAAAAGTGCAAAGTAATAAACCAGATTGAGCCATTTTACCCAAACAGTCTTAATGTTTAAGAGTCATTTTTAGGCCTAACAGATGGGTTCTCCAACATTTTGTTGTTATCTCCTGTAAACCTGAATTCTTTTGCAACACAAACCCACTCCAGATTTTGACTTTACTGCACTTTAAAACAATTTTACACAATCTGACCTCTCCTGAACCTCTTTTCAAACACATGCACTCATACAATCAAAGTGTCCCGGACTAAAATGTTTATCTATATCACCCATACAAAGACAACATACATACAAAAGGTCACTGCACACTGATGTAGCCAATACATCGGAGGCCACCTCTATTGTTGTGCAATAGAGCTGGCCTTAATGTACGGAAGAGCATGCACTGCCGCGTATGATGTCACACAGCAGCACAGGCCCTTGTAACAAAACAGCAAAAGACTCCAGGCTTAGCCATGAGGCCATATATTATGGCTGGGCCACAATCACTCCACATCTACTCCCTGCATCCCAAAGTTAGAGAAGCTAATGAATCATTCTACTTTGAAGGAATCTAAAGTTCAAAACAGGTAAAAACAAAAACAACACATTGAGGGGGCAGTGCAGTGAAACACACCCATGTTTTCCAAGCCCTGCCTCAGCTGATTGCTGGATGACTAAAATACCTTAAAAGCACTCAGCAGAAAAGGGAGTGTTTGGTTGATCTGTGCATGCACATTATCTCCAACAAAACAGAGGTTGTGAATTTGGACCAATTTCAGGGAATCCCATCTGGAGAGACTTGCCACAATGTCCAAGTCATGTTATCCGTGTCACGCAGACATTGTTCGAATACCACATGAAATGTTTACACAAAGAGAGTTTTGTGAAGTCCTGACGAAAGTTCACTCTGTTGTTTCTAATAGTCTTTTCCTCAAAGGGAAGTTTGAGTTAGAGGGTTAGATAGTCGTGCCAGTGAGCGAACAAACAAAACAAAAAGAACAACTTTCAATGTCAGTCACTCTATGTTCCAGTGCTCACCTGTAATTATTAGAAAAGGTCATAATACAATGCGTTTCCTTCTTAGGGTGGCTGGAATCCACATTAGAAAGAGTAAGGACCTTGAACATCCAGAGGGAGCTTTGAGTACAGCCGTTAAATACCAGTTTGGGCATCTAATTAGGATGTCTCATGGGCAGTTTGCTTTGGAGGTTTTCCAGGCTTTTCCAACTGGAAGGAAAACCCAGGGTGGAACCCAGAATCCACTAGAGCGATTATATATCTCATCTGGCCTGGGAAAGCTCCCCTAGGAGGAAGGATAAATAATCGATTGATAGATTAATGGATCAGTTATTGAGTGGATCAGTGGATGGATTAAAACCTCATTAAATTGCCCAAACTAAGCTATGCTGTCAGTGACATAAGTAGGCTAAGCCAGCTTTTCAAGCTGACAAATTTGACTTGATTAAAGCACAGCAGCAGATGCTCTCATGAAAAATATGGTAAAAAAAACAATACATGCTGTCCTCCCACAATCTCCTCTATTTTA
This sequence comes from Pelmatolapia mariae, assembly GCF_036321145.2. NCBI lineage: Eukaryota > Metazoa > Chordata > Actinopteri > Cichliformes > Cichlidae > Pelmatolapia > Pelmatolapia mariae. Next base: position 19,019,437 of record NC_086235.1, on the reverse strand, counting down.
ATCAAAGCGCTTTAGAGCTGACTGGTAAATGCGGCTGAAGCCCACAGGAAAGCAATAAGATAGCAGCTTATTTCTGTAAACAAAGAAATTCCTGTTTAGGCCCATCTGTAAAAAAGTTTGGGAACGTTAGAAAACGTGTTTGTAAAGAGAATATTGGAGTCATTATTCTCAGTGTTTGTTCAAGGCTCAAGTGCAGGGCAGAGGTGAGCTCGGAAACCTGAGCTACCTGAGTCCCAGTGGATGCACACATGCTGTACATTCACAGCCAGACAGTGGTTCACTGAACCGAAAACCTAAGGAAAATAGTCTCTCTAACACACACAGACAAACATACAGCTGGGAGTCACACTAGTATTTCCCAGTCTGGCTTTCGCCACACCACAGCACCTATCAGCATGGAATGTTTCCACACATATTCACTACTATTGGTATATGAGGGTGTGCTTGTGTGTGTGTGTGTGCTGTAAGGGAATACGCTTTTGTTAAGATCTGAAAGGAGAGCTCTTAGCAGACAGAATAATAGAAGAGCGGTCTGCAGGTCAAAAAGGTAGATGTTCTCATCAGACTAAAATCATTTAAATGGAACACAGAACTTGTACATGGACCTGCAACAGACTGGAGGCCTGTCCGGGATATGTAGAAGACAATGGCTGGCTGGATGGAAGGCTGGGCATACATACATAATAAAGTAAGCACAGAGGTTACACTCACAGGTGTGGTTTTGCTTGAATGCTTTCTTCGACTCATGCGAAAAGGTCTGGCAGTCTTCCTCCAGTTTGAAGTAGCGGCCATGCTTCCAGGATTTTGAGCGAACCTTGACCAGTTTTCCTCCCAACAACAAGAACTGGAGATCTGAATCTCCCTCCAAACCTGCGGGTGTGAGGACAAAAGGAGCAGTCACGCATGTTTCTGCCTTCTGTATTTTAAAATATACATAAAGTTCCAGGAAACACTTGGTTAGATATTGCAATACACTGAGCATTAATAGCAGACGTAAATAAATGTTATGAATAAAACTGATCAATATGCTATCAATACTTGCAATTTTAGCCATGTTTAATATGAGGATCCACCAGTTTAACAGTATATGTGACAGAAAATGAAGATAAGCATTATTAGTTACACCTTAAATTAATTTATATGTCCCATATGGCTGTCATACACAAGTACCAACAAAGAATTTTGGAACAATGTATATCTAGAATGAAATCTAAGCTATGTGCAGTCCTGTGTCTTTTTTTATCCCCAGCACACCTGTCGTACTGTAGTACAGTGCAGTGTGTCAAAACATTTCAGACAAGTAGAGACAATAGCCTATCATTCAGGTGCAGCAATTTGCTGAGTGTTGCATTCTGGGAAGGGTGTGTGCTATCATCCGAACGAATGACTCAAAGCATATTTGTTAATCAGTGCTGGCGTTTATCAGTGTAAAAGTGTTTGTTTCACACAGCTTTATGAATTATAAAATTCTCTCTAACTGAGACTGAGAATATGCAGCACTTTCTAAGTAAACAAAGGGCATTTGAGGATAACACATTAAATACGACTCAGAAGGGAGTGTTTTTATGGCTGTGGGCAGGATCGCAACATAACAGACATTTCTTTTTCGCCCAGATCACACCACAAGCCCACAGAGGCTGTTTATGAGTCTCTGGCCTCTCTGCAGCCAGGGAGGAGGACTGGCCAGTGCTGCACCACCCCTGCCCAGTCAGGCTTTCTGTTGGAGGCTTTGCTCTGAGCACCTTCTACGTGTTTGTCAAGCCTCTTTTCTTGTAATCTACTTCACTGTTAAGAAGAGCAGCCCGCTTTCAGTCATCCAACAGCTTCATGTTACGAAAGCAGGCGCTGACATGTTCCTTACGCATCAAACTTCTCTGTTTGCATTTTTTTAAGCAAACTAATCAGTTTCAGATGGGAAGAGCTCTTTACTGTGTGCACCCAATTATACAAGCTAGCACAAGAAAATTCCAAGAACTGTGAAGTGAGAGGGAGGCGTGATGGCACGGGTTCACGTCATATGTTTGGATGCCAAACAACCCCCTTGCCCTAAATAAAAATGACTAGTTTGACGATCAAAAAGTGAGTCTTTGTCACATTGGAAAACCATTCCCACACAGTACAATGTCATGTGACCTGAGTAGGGAATGTGACTATTTCAAACAATTCTATTTTCCTACAAAAACACGTGTAGGACATGGCTTTTAATTGCTTAACAGGAATGCAGTGTTGTCAGATTACGACTGTGTTATAAATGACACAATAAGATGGAAAGAAATTTAGATATAAATACTGTGCTGCCCTCCTCTGTGCAGATGACTAATACTCAGGAAACTATGCAGTCTACAAGGGGAAACAATAAGAGACAGAAACCCGAGAATCGAACACCGCAGAGGGTTTCCCCTCAGCTCATGAGGTCTTATTGAAGTTTAAGCACATCCTGTGTCTGTAGCCTCATTTGTCACGTAGTATAGTTTATGTCACCTCGTTTTCAGCTCCATCACACAGACCCTTACGCTGCAACTTCCCCAACGTCAAAGAATTCACCGCTCCAGGCAACGAGGAAGCCTCCATAAAGCGTTAAAGTGCACGGAGTCAAAACACAAACTATATGTTTATTCTCAACGTCACGACAGAAACATTTATCATCCAAGGCTGCACGTGATTGGTGATATTTCTTTCCTCTTATTTGAAGATATAAAGTTTCGCAAAATCCATGTTATCCAAACATTACGCGCACGCGCCTGCCAGTGTTGGCAAAACAGTCGAAGGCGTCTCAAGCGCGTTTGCACCTTTGGAGGACTCACCCAGGCGTTTTCCGTTCTCCTTCGCAACTTTTTTCAGGTGTTCCAGAAATGCTTGTTCCTCGGATTTTGTCCTTTTTGGCCGTTTATGAAAACAAGACATCTCGGATAAACTTTCTTGTTTACCCCAGTGGGATAAAGAGACTGGCCGGTCGGGTCGATGCTCGGTGTGGAAGAGAAGCAACACGTAGATCTCCCCTCATGGGGCGGGTCCCAAAAATAATCTGTTTCTGTGTTAGAGCCGCAGTAACCTTGCCTTGCTTACCTGTCCTTGTTTGCACACGCTGAAGGGACCGTTCAGCGCTATGAGGGTGTGAGTCTGCTCTCACCTAACCTATAATCTTAGTGATAAACTTTTTTTTTTTTAAACTTCTAATGGGCGGAAACACATCTGACTGACTTAACTGGGCCATCACTCTCACAGAGTGAGGCTTGTCTGCAATAATAAAAGGTCTTATGCGCTTAAAGAAGAATTTTGCGGTTGCTTATACAGAGGTAAAAGGTTACAATATGCCTTTAAATAAATTTCTATGTAAAAAAAAAAAAGCAGTACGCGTTTTACACATCCCTATTTTCATGTCTTCGCGGGCTGCTGTAGCTGCTTCCAAACACAAATAAAAGCAATGTTATATATCTATACGTTTATGAATATTTTACGTAATAACCATTTTAGTAATGAGATGTGAAACAGCGCCATCCTAAGGGAAAAGCGGATTGGCCTGTAGTTTAAAAAATTGCAAATTTAAATAGGATATTTAAAGAGCGAGGGATGTTTTAATATCCACAAGGATGTATAAGAACTGCAGCTCATCGATAAAAACCTGTGCTACTCCCTGATCAACGATCTCTGGGTGTGGTTAGAAAGCAAAGTGGAAAAATTAGATGAAACGTAACACCTCCAATACCTTCAATATTATTCGTTCAGCTCGATGAAACGTGCCATTGTCGTGGTAACAGAAACATGTCACGATGCCAAAACCAGGAGCCCACCTCAGTGTTTTGGATGGCAAATGTGCGTTGAAAGAAAACCAACAGAAAGCAACCTAGGAACGTGAGAAATTGGGAAGTATTTCTCTAACCAGGAAACCACAATGTTTTTTTTTGTTTTGTTTAGAAGCACTGGCTCTTTTTTTATTTTATGCTATATATGTATAAGTATTAAAAACTCCTGTTGATTAATATTTGTTATTTTGGTCTCAATTTTAGACATTAGACAGGAGACTATGTTATTTATTGAGGAGAGAAAAAGAAAACAGACCCAACTTTCATTCAAACGTCAAAAATAAGCATGGGTTTGGTGTAGCTTGCTTAATAGTGCTCTAACTGGCACAAAATCGATAAATTAAATCAAACACATTAAAAAAAACGTACGCTTTTTAGTGCAAGTAGACTAAATCTGTGCGCTCACATGCACAGATTTTTGAGCAACTCACCAAGTTTGCTGGCTGTGCCATTGAGGTCCATTTTTATATCAGCTAATAGAAATCACCATGTGCAGTGCAGCAGTTCCCGGGCTGAATAACAGGAGCTATCCTGGACATAAAACTTGTCTTTTTGCCCTGTGGAGGAATAAATCCTGTCCGCGGTGCCCTCCACACAGTGTGCAGTGAATGCCAACCCACTTGGTACGCTCTTGCGTGCTTTCGATTCCACACCCACTGCAACACCGGTCGGACAAGTAAAGCACTGTGAATATTCTTATGTCTTCTTACAGTGAAAATTACACACGTGGAAAGAAATACTAATTTTGCTTTCATAAAGTCAAACTTAAACCTCCAGATAGTTTTAGAATGTAGCAGCATCGACCTGATTGCCATTGTGTGTTATTTGTGCCATTCTGGCACCCAAAGTGTGATGTGATTTATTCAGGGTTTTGCCCCAGTCTGGTACAGAACTGCCATTTAAAGCCCTCATGCTTTAGCCTATACCTCTTTGCACTGCAGGGTTAGTGTTGTCATTACTCCACAGCATACCACCTCCATGTCATTGTCACTTCAGTTTTCTTTTTAAAAACACATCTGATCTCGAAATCTCACTCTAAAGCCTTCTGACCTCAACACATAATGAGAACTGCTCTAAAGAAACAGGTTGAGCAGTGGAAAAAGAAAAACAAGCAGAACCAGATTTTCATTCTCACAGAGTCAATCTCTTGTGCACTCAGAAATGCTCCTGATCAATTGTGTGTGGGGGTTTGGGTGTGTGTGTGTTTGCTTGTGTGTGTGTCACTTAATGTGGATGGGATGCTTTGAAACATAGGTAAATAGTGTTTGCTTTAGTTGCACAGACTCCTTTTAGTTGTTGACAGATCTCTCTTTGTGCCGCTTTATTATGAGAGTCTCCCTGTTTTCTCTGGCCTGCGAGCCCTTGTGTTCGAGCATGTCTTGTGGGCAAAAAAAAAATGCCTGACAAACCACAAGGAGGTACAAAGCCAGCCTCACAATTGGCCCTTTGACAATCCCACTTGAGCACCATATGAGCTGATCGACACAGTGAAAGATTTTGTTCTGGAATCGTTGGCCTCTTCAACACAAACTAATGACTTTCAAATGTGTTTAAATAACACTGCTTGGTGCAGCAGCTATTTCAAGTGACACAGACGCATGCCCACACTTTAATGCTTTGAAACGCAGCTTGCATTACACAAACAGCTAAAACCTGTTTGTTTTTTATCTTCCCGCGTTGTACAATGACAGCCAGCTTTTTTTTCTACGAAGTTTCTTGGAAAGCTAATTTTATGTGTACAGAAGAGACAATATGATAGTGTGGTATGTGGTTGTTGTGTTTTGGGTATATCTGGTTTCATGGAGTGGTTTGTGTCAGACTGTTCACTGTATCAGAGCCAACAGAAAATAAGAGGGATTTTATCAAATTCATTCAACTTTATCAAACGCTGAAAGAGTCCTGTCATCTGGAAACTACTGCTTAGACTCTTTGAGTTTAAAAATGATGAGATTCACACTTTAAGTTGCTGTGGTCAGCCTTTAAAAACAACTGACATTGCTCAAGAGAGGTGGAGAAGAAAGTGTAGCCAGGGTGGAGTGAGTGATTGTCAGGGGTGATTTGAAACAGAAGTGAAAGGGCAGGTTTACAAGATGGTAGGGAGACCTGTGTGATTTGGAGACAGTGGCTCTCACAAAAAGACAAAGGAGCTGGTGCTGGATGGAGGTGGCAGAGCTGAAGATGTTAAGATGGGAGTGACCAAGATGGACAGGGTTAGAAATTAATATATAAGAGGGACAGGTCGAAGAGTTTGGGGACAAAGTCAGAGAAGCAAGGCTGAGATGGTTTGGACATGAGCAGTTAAGGGATAGTAGATAAACTGGAAAAAAGATGTCGAATACAGAGCTGCAGGAACCAGTGCCTTGAAGCAACTATTGTTGTGATTTTATAAATAAAACTGAATTAAATCTAATTGAATTGGATTGGTCCGGATTGCTCTTCTTCTTCATGGATGTAGTGAAGAAGGACACGCAGGGTCAGGTGTCACAGAGGAAGATGCTAAGGATAGGGTGAGATGGAGGCAGATAATATGCTCTGGCATCCCCTAAAGGGACTGCGGTCAAGTGAGCCTTCATATGCAAAGTCACCGTCAAGCTAGCCGCACCCCCAGCCGCAAACACAATGTTGTTGCACTTTTCTTACGCATGTTACGGTATGGGTGCCGACTGCCTTAGAAACACAGTCTTCTGTATCCTGCCATTTTCACTATTTTAGTTCTCAAACCACTTCAAGTTTTGAAGTATTAGCAGTTGATATATAATATAAATAATTTCTAATTCCTGCACTATGCATTGAAAATTTAAAAAAAAAAAAAACGTTTACATATCCTGTAAGAGTTGATAATATATTTCCAAAGCAATGTCTTCTCACTATACTGTACATTTCTGTTCACCCTGACCTGATCCCCAACTAAATAAAATTGCTGCACTGTATTTTGATTATGTGTGGGGTTTTTTGTTTGTTTGTTTGTTTTTTTATTACAGGAAAACTGTTAAAGGTGACGCAATATTTCACTGGATTCTTACTCTGGATCACCCTCACTCTTTCTCCTCTGGCTCACAGCCCAAGAACTGTATGATTTCTGAGAAAATTACAGTAATGCGCTTTGAATATTCTCAACTTTGAACTGATATTAATAATAATAAAGTATACTTTATTGATCCCCGTGGGGAAATTACTCTCTCTGCATTTAATCCATTCACTCAGTGAAGCAGTGGGCAGCCACTAACCAGGCGTCCGGGGAGCAGTGTGTAGGGATGGTACCTTCCTCAGGGATACCTCAGCGTAGCTGTTCAGTGGAACCGAATCCCCGTCCTTCAGATCGTGGGGCGACCATGCTATCTACTGAGCTATCCCTGTCCCGGCTTTAAACTAAAACTGCAAAGGGTGGCACAAATATTTCACTGGATTCTTACTGTAGTTTACCCGCACTCTTACCCTTCCAGCTCACAGCCCCATGAACTGTACGGTTTCAGAGAAAATTAATAGTAAACTCTATCCAAATTACATTGGACAGAGTTTACTATCCTGAAGTGTTGTTCGTGGCTGAAAGGTTGAATCAGTTAGAGGCAGAAGAAGCTCTGCTGTTTTACAAGTGTGGAATGAAGCAACTGTGATGAGTTGTCACCTTTTGTGGCATGCTCCACTCCCACTGGTAAGCAAACTGAAGAGGATCAACACTGATGCAGGGGCGGATCTAGAGAGGTAGCATGGGGTGGCATGTGCTGCCTTAAAATGATCTCTTAACACTCCTAATGCCACTCTAGCTTTGCATATGACAGTGTTCTTTATTAAAATAAGATAGCATTAACACTTTGAGCCCAGCAACAATTACAGCTGAATATACATTCTAAAATTGAATATATTGCATAATTGTACCCCCCCTTCCACCATTAACAAATGGTGTTATGAGTGTTGTGAGTGAGTGTTATTAACCCTCTGTGTGCTGCAACTCCAAATCACATGACCAACATGTGAAGCTGACATAGCAACAAGCTGCAGCCACCCTGAGTCTCTATTTTAGCTCGTGTTGAAAGTTCTTACTTCAAAGTATACATCAGTTTTAAAATTTTAATGACAGGCCACTAAATCCAGAGCTATGATTAAATTTTTTATAAGTGGTTAAAAAAAACAGTAAAGAAAGAAAAAAAGCCACCTCTTTCCTATTGGTGGAAAAATGTACCATGTCGACCTATTAAAAAAATGGCAACATGCGGGATTTGGTTGTTGAGGAAGAGGGGGAAGTTTGGGGAGTGACAGCAGCGAAAGCTAACGAGTGAGAGAGAGTTTTGAGATGTTAGATAGCTGTGGAGTTGTGTTGGGAGTGTGTAGTTAGTATATTGTGTTGTCTTGTGTAGTCAGTGTGTAGTCTAAGGAGCTTGGAAAGAAAAGCGTCTGGACTTCTTTAAGTTGCCTAAAGACCTTTCACCTCTCATCCGAGAAGCTTCTTCAGTTCTAAGAGCAAATGGTGGAGAGTCCCAGACTTAAGCCCTATGGGAGTGTCCCCCAAAAAGGGGCATGGAGCCCCTAATGATCCTCTACCCAATCACACGAGCCAAGGTGTGAAAACGGGTGTGGGTCACAATCAGCCAAGGTTTCGGGTGAACTCATTGTGAAACCTGGCCCCACCCTATCATGTGATTTCTTGAGGTCAAAAGGTCCAGGATGTGAGTGGGCATTAAGGCGTCTTGGAAGGGATTTCAAAACTGGACTCGAAAGAGTGACCTTTGTCCTTTAGATGCAGATGGACAGCCGAGTCTTGTCCCGTTGAGGTGGCTTCTCTATGTTGTGCCATGCATTTATGAAGTGGCAACTTAAAGAAGTTGCAGAAGCTTTTATTTTTAAGCTCCTTAGACTACGATGACCTGGATGACTGAGAACCTTCACAGACATAGTCAGTGTGTAGTGTATTCGTTGTTTTTTTGTGTGCCAGTGAAGGTACTAATGAAATAAAACAATTTGCAGGTGCAAAAGACCTCAACCCAACAAATGATGAAAAACATTTGTTCATGACAGTGCAGATTTCTGACATTTTGTGTAAATGTAAGCAACAATTTGAATTTTTCTAACAGAAAACAGTGTGAAACCTAAGTTAGACTTGTGTTTGTAAATGAATTGCCCCATGTTGTGTAGCTTTCTGGATTTTATACTTATTGGGCGACATATTTATTTATTATACAGGCTATATAGTACATAAAAACAAAATTGACATATTTTTTGTAACTGAGATGTTTAATTATGTGGGATACAGAAAATAATAAAGTTATAGATTATATTATGTGTTTAAAAAACGCTTTGATTTTTCCACCTCATTTGATTTCCATGCCACCACAAGAAAATTTTCTCTAGATCCGCCCCTGCACTGACGACACTGCATTGGTTGGGCGTATTGCAAATATTTCAAACCTGGAAGTGGATCGAGTAGCAAATAGAGATAAATGGCAGGATACAGAAGACTCAGGTGTTTTTAAGCCAGTCGGCACCCATACCATGCGTAAGAGGTGCGGCTGGCTTGACCGTTACTTCACATGTGAGTGCTGCTCACTTGACCGCAGTCTAAAGGGAGCAGAGAAGAAGAAGATACTTAGAAGTGATTTGAACCTATTTCAATAAAACTAAACTAAACTGTCGTCCTAATATTAACACGAATTAGTACTACTACTACCAATAATACACAGTTTAAATTTACATATAAAAATGCTAAAACGTAATTTCCGGTCTAGAAGGAAGTTTGGTTGTTGCTATAGCAACCCCATGTAAGCAAACATGGCTGACAAATTATGAAGTTAGTTTATAAGTCATTTATAAATGACTTAATCTAAGCTACGAATATATCTCTTTCTTACTAACACCTCTGTAACATTTCGCATGATCCATTTAGCTACAATAGACGTGTCAGCTATGGAAGAGGAGCCGGAGACTAGAGGAAAGCTGCGGGCTGACCCTTCTGTGAACACTCACAGACCCGCGTGTGGAAAATCCCAGGTAAGATCCAGTATATACCTGAGACCTTTAAATGTCTAGGAAACATCAAACTAATGATAATAATACTAATGAAAAAGCTAACTTCTCTTTCGTTGTATCCCAGAATATTTCCCGTGTACTAGCAAGCATCTTTAAGCGTCTTTACACAAACGACATAATTAGAAAAGACACTGTGTCCAACCTAGTTCAAACAAAAAGTGTACGAGGCAGCTATCATGACAGATACGTTGAAGAACTCCAACAGGTAACCAGACACACTCATCTACAATTTATAAAAAAAAATCACTGTCAAAAGTCAGCTGAAGAATAATACAGTGTTATTTTTCCCCTATTGCCACACAGGTTCATTCGGAGTATGAACAGCGTATTAAGCAGGTCGACATGCTGGACAGTCACATAATTCAGGCCAGTGCATGTGCTGCAGCCAAAGAAACCCAGGCCTATGAGAGAATGAGGGGGACATCAGGAGATGTCTGTGATCACCAGGGACTGCTTACAGGTGAGATACTTTTAAAAACTTTTAAAAATATAACTGTGTTATACTGCTGTAATATACTGGTGTTCCTGTCCCTAAATTTATGGCTCAAAGGAACCTAACATATAAGATGTCATGACGCTGGTGGCATTCAACAAGATTTTAATCATGAAATTTTGGTTACTTACAAACAAGAGGTGGGAGCTCTGGCTAAAACAAACAAAAGAGGAAGAAGTCCATGAACCAACCACACAACGGGCTATTGGATTCAGGCTTCTCTCCTAGTAGCTTTTGTAAACTAGAGTAATAGAAATGCAACAGAAAACAGGTCTGCTGGTAACTCCAAACTCAACTATACTTAGTAAACAAAGCTGATAACAGAAAGATAAAGTCAGTGCTCATGGAGTTGAGGGATGAGGAATGAGGGACCAAGACACTAGTTGCTGACCACCACTGCGTTGTCTAGGTTTATATGTGTGTGATGAGCCTTCTGCAACCAATCGGCACTAAGAATAAATCAGAGAAGTGAGAGAGTAGTAATGAAGGTAAGAATAAGAACACAAAAAGATGATGAGGGGACTGATGCACTGAAATCGATTGTATCTCTGCACTCATTTACCAAAGAGCTCATCATGCTTGCTTAATCCCACCATCTACATGTGTTTATTTGTTTTCAAAATGCCTCATTTGATTTGATTTTTATACTTATTTTCAGTCAAATCAGCCTTTTCCTGGTGTGTGGATGAAGATCTTCTTGAAATGAATAATCTGATTTCCCCAAAGGATTACTTGGCTACACAAAAACCACATGTACGAGCACCAGCAGCAGGTATCTGACCCTCTTTAACATTTATCTTAAATGTATTAGCTGCCAGTGATTCGGTGCTACAAACTTTCTTTTCTTGTCAGAAAAGTGGAATCCTGCCAAACCGACCATTGCCTTCACCATGCATGTGTCCCGAAAGCCTCAGGATGATGGTTACACAGTCATTCGCAGCCCAGAAAAGACGGGCTTTGTAGACATCCAGTCAGACCACAGTGTGACCTTTGAGTCCTCCTCAGACACCCCAAGGAGGAAGGAAACTCAAAGGGAGGTGAGGAGATTGATAAGATCTTTATTTACCGCTGCTGATCCCTTTTTTCAGGGCAAAGGTCGAGTAGGTATTTTAATTCAATTTTTGTGTTTCTTCTCCAAATACAATCAAAAATAATAATGAATTGAATAAAAAGGTTGATAAACAATAGCAAAAAAAGACAACCTGGGAACAACGTGCATTCAAATTTAAAATGTAATTCCATCAAAATCATCTTCCAAGCCAAACCAGACCAAGCCAAAGCCGAAGTGGAAGGATGAGCCAAGTGTGAAGGATCGAGCGGAGGGCTGGGAGAAACTTCAGAAGCTGAAAGATCGACAGAGCTTCCTTCGCAATCCGCGCTTCCTTCCCCTAAATTCACAGCAGGGCGGCATGTCCCTCATCAGGCCCAGAACCAAAGGGAAGGCAGAGCCTGAGAGCAAAGGCGCTAAAAAGAAAAGGTAATTAAAGAGAATAAAAGGCTTTTTAATAATTTCAAGGAACATCCTTATCATTTTGTGATAAGGAAGCATGTACAGTTAAGGCATGTTGCTGATAGGACATTTTTGCATTGGAAATGCAGTAAGCTCAGGCAAGACAATCCCCTTCAATATCCACAGCAAACACGAGTATCATTTACCTCAGTGGAAAACAGCTGTACCCCCTTTGTGCCATAGCAGAGATGTGTAAGTTGATACTCTTAACATGATGTAGTCTCATATAGTGTAGTCAGACTGTTTACATCAAATGCACGACCCCACACTCTGCTAGACACACACAGAATCAATATGTACATAGATAAACTCTGCTGGTACAGCCAAGCGTCTCTAAAAAAAGACAAGCTGACTATTATGTATGTTGTGTGTGTTGTAGTGTGACTGAAAGCCACAACTGATTGTTTTCTATCTCTCACTTCCCGTGAGCCTGTCTTTATTGTGAATACACACAATGCTCAGTTGCGGTTGTGTTTGTACTCTTACTTTGAAAGCCCCGCCGAGGAGGCGTTTCCAGTCTTCCTAGCGAAACCTTCAGTGGTGGTTTTCACCGACTACAGTGTGGGAAACATCTATGAGGTGTGTTTCAGAGCTTTTATAACCAGACAAAAACTGAATCCTTTTTCTGCGAATTGGTGCACTGTAACAAGCCCTTGCCCTGCCCTTTCCTGTCTCAGACTACACTGGAGCTTAAAAATGTGACTTCTTCAAGCCGCCACATCCGAGTGATCCCTCCTACCACTCCTTACTTCTCCATTGGCTTGGGTGAGCTCCTTTTGGTTCTGATTGGATGGTGCATATTTTCTTGTTGTTGATGTGGTGAGGAAATAAGCAAGTGTGTCAAAGTGTAAGTGACTGCATTAAACAGGAATGCCACAGAGCTTTAACCACAAAAAAAGTTTTCATTTTGGAATACAGTTTTAGCATTCCTGCAGAGACAGCAGCTCCTCTGTATGCGAATATTAACCTCACATGCTTTAACTTACACTAAGCTATCTGAAGATAAGCTGTACCCCACAAAATGCAGAGTTGCACAGCCTTAATGTAAATAGGGGTTGTCATTGTGATACGTTTTGGCAGGGAGATTCCCTGGTGAAGGGGGCGTTGTTGCCCCGGGGATGAGCTGTAAGTACACGCTGCGTTTTGCTCCAGACTCCCTGGGAGACTACAAGGACTTTATAGTGGTGGAGACCCAGGCGGAGGGCCCATTTGTCGTACCGATTGAGGCATGGAGACCTCCTCCTATTCTCACCTGTATGTTTTCACTGCAATCTGCCTCACCAATATTGTTGTTATGCACATTAGTTACTTCATTTGCTGATGTACTGCTGATATGCATCCCTCTTATTCTTCAGTACCAAGAGTCCTGGACTGTGGTTACTGTCTCATTGGAGGAGTCAAGTTTGTTGAGTTTCTGTGCCAAAATGTGGGCCTCAGCACTGGGACCTTTTGCATTATTCCCAAGGACGAGTGGCCAGCTTCAAATTTTAGGGTAAAAAACTGACACATATAAATATATCAACATTTTAATTCAGTTTTTCTGCAACCAAACATCTCAGCCTCATTCTCATTAGCTACAATTTTCTTTATATAGTCTTTGGCCAGAACATACTTTTCTGAGCAGCCACCCTTTGCTGTCAGCCCCTCCCTTTTTGTACTGGAGCCAGGAGAGGCCATTGTTGTTGAGGTGAGTCTGGATTTAAAATCAGGAAGAGTAATATGTTAATTCAATTCTTCTTTGTTTTTTCCTTTCAGTTCCCCCACCTCTGACTTCTAATCAGCTGACTGTATATATGGAAACTGAGCATATTAAAAAAATGTGTTAATGTGGGTTTACAGGTGGTTTTCTTTCCAACCACCGCTGAGAAGAGCTGCCAGGTTTTCACTGTTGTGTGTGACAACTGCCAGGTGAAAGACATTTCCATTGAAGGTAAATCCAAACAAGAGGCATTGCTAAGAGCTATGCTCCGCAATAAATTATGCATTGTGTGTAATGTGCGTTTGCTTCTCAGGTGAGGGCCAGCTGATCGCACTGGAGCTGGTGTCTGTGTCTGGGGGGGAGGAGCCTCCTGTGGTTGGAGAGGTGCGTGACCTTACTGCAGAGCACTTTATCCGTTTCAGCCCATGCAACCCTCACTCTGTGCAACAGAAGAAGCTTGTCATCAGAAACAATGTGTAAGAGTCGCACGTCTCATTTGTTTTATAAGCAAATCTCTTCCTTTTCAATTTTTTGGCCACAGGGTAACATAAGATAGGGTTCAAGCACCTGTACTGGCTGTATTCACATTGCTGAAGTTTCCTGGATGGAATAATGAAATGCTAATAAACTGTTTCTGATTCTGTGTTGTTGTTTTTTTCTTTTTTTGCAACAGCAAATTTCCTTTCCGAGATCAGTAAATAACACATTTTATGTCTGTGTCTTTCTCATTTCTTCATCTCGGAATAAAGCCACTTGGAGCTTCCTTTTCACTGGCAGATCATGAAGCCCAACTTGCATCCTCTGCTTCCAGGGGAAAGCCCTGATGCCTCACATATCCAGTTCCACTTGGCCACAGATGAGGTTTTCCATGTCAGCCCCTCAACAGGCATCCTGGCTCCCTGCCAGGACCAAGAGTATCTGCTCGTCTTTTGTCCTAAAGAGGTAAAGAGGATTCGGGATAAATAGCTGAAAAAAATAATAATCCAGCAATCATTGTATCATTATGGTAAACAATGTTGCATTTCTTGAATGAAGAATGTGTTTTCTCAAGTTGAAGGATTACCACAGTGTCTGCCACTTAGTCCTGAGAGGCATCCCCCAGCTGCCACCAGAGCCTTCTGACAGCAGGTTGATAAATGTTAATATAACAAAATAAAATCACAAGGTCTCACACATGATGCTTACTAAACAATGCCTGCCTTGTTCATTTTTTATTTTTTGTATCTAACAAATTGTATAATTTGGGGAGATATAGCGTCCTTCACCCTGTGCAGCCTGGCTCCAAGGTAACAAGCGTCATCATCATGGAGATAGAGGTCAAGGGGTCAACGGAGCCTTATCAGATCTTGCTGGAGCCTTACGCCATTGTGATCCCTGGAGAGATTTTTATTTGCACACCCACTTCAAGGCAGTTCAAGGTTAGTTTCTAATAGTGGAGTTAAATCACGTCATTCTGCGCCCACATCGCTATTATTAATTTATTTATTGTTTCTGTGTTGTACGTGCACCAGATGTGGAACCACAGCAAAACCTTCATCTGTTTTCAATGGGAGAGAATTAACAGTAGCTGTCATGTAATAGAAGTGGAGCCATCTTCTGGCAGAATAGGTGCATTACAGAGTTGATCTGCTTAATGGTGCAAAAAAGTATAATTTTTAAATGTTTATATCTTTTTTGTTTTTTGGATTGACACTTCTTTACTGGGCCGAATCCAGAGGAGAATGAATGTTTTGACTTCAGTCTTACTGTGATGGGAGGGAAAGCAGAGAATATTGTGACCAGTTTGGTTTGCCGCATACAGCACCACCATGAACCCGTCACTTTGGCTGTAGAAGTCTCCTTCAAAGTAGGATTGAGCCACACAGCATAAATGCATTATTGTAGCGCATTGACAGTCTATTTCTGTGACATTACTATCCTTTGGTGGTGTTACACAGGGCCCCACAGTGACTCTCAATGTGCCCAGCATTGACTTTGGACCCATAAGGCCCAGAGAGCAAACTCAGACCACCCTGCTCCTTACCAATACCACCCAGCTGGAAGCCTCTTGGATCCTGGAGAGCAAGCATCAAGACTCACAGGTACATAGGAAACACGATAAAATGAAAGCTAGGCTGACTGTTCATTCTGTTCATGAAGTGACTCCATATAAACAATCTGTGTTGCTGCTTAGATCTCAGTTGAACCCAGCAGGGGTCTCTTGCCTCCCTTGGCCTCTTGCAATGTGGACGTGCACTTTAAGCCACATTCCTGCCAGCTGTTTGAAACTGAGCTGGAACTGACTGTGGAAAATGGGACAGGATGGTAAGGAAGCACAGTCACATAAGACAATATGATTCCTCCTTTTAGTCTAGAAACACGATCCACAAAAACCATATTAACCATATCAATAAGATGTGAGTAAGTAACAGCACTACCTGTGTGTTCCCTACAGTCACCTGTCAGTGCGAGCAGATGTGCAGTCGTCCCACGTCTGTCTTCTGAACTGCACGCTGTCCTTCCCTGAACTTTATGTTGGAGCTTCTGCCACAGGCACCGTAGCTCTTTTCAATCAGACCCTGCTGCCATCACAGTTCAGTTGGCTGGTATGCAACACAACATTTACTGTATTAAGTTGCACTAGCATATGCAGGAAAAGGTTGTTTCAGTACATATTATTAATGGGAAATAGATCTTTCTCCATGGACAAGTGGGCTATATTGAGCTTGTCTTTTAATAGTTATTGCTGCTTTGAACAGGCCCAGCTGCAGGGTAAACAAGCTTCACTGTGTTCAGCCACCTTTGACCCCTCCTCTGGTACTCTGGGACCGAATGTCAGCATGGAGATCACAGTGACTTTTACTGCTCACACAGACGTAAGTGCTAGTTTGCAGCATTTTTTGAACACACCTAAAGTTTGAAAGAAAAAAGGGCAAAAAGGTTTATGTGTGATCTTGCTGCTGACATTTGATGCTTTATCCTCCTGTTTGTCTCACCTTTTTTCTTCTAGCTCGAGCTGACCGAGGTTGCTGCTGTCTGTGAAGTCCAGGGAATGAACTCCCCTCTTGTTGTTGGAATTGTGGCCAAACCCAAGAAACTCAGTGTGTCTTACAGTGTGCCTGGTGTCTGGTAGTGAACTTGCCTTAAAGTCTTGCATCTAAAAATCCACTGCATCAAATAACTCAGTTTCAGATACTGAAAAAACAGTTTTTTCTCTTTCTAGTCCAAATGGTCAGAGCCCTTCAACACCAGTACTTGACTTTGGAGATGGTGTCATTTTGAAGAGTGCTGTTAGCAAGCAGTTACTGATAACCAATCAAACTGCTATCCCGGCTCCTTTTACCGTAGAGGCAGAATATTTCACCTGCCATGCCTTGAAGCCAAATAAGCAGCCAGAGAAAAGGTAAAGGGAGCTGAATTATTGATCAAAGTATAACTCTGCTTTGACAGAAAATCTGACACTGGCTGCATCTTAATCGCAGATTTGCATACGTCACGAATCCGCTCCACTCTGTTCAAGCTAAGAAAGCAGAGGAAAAAGCACACGAGGGTATGCATCATCTTCAGATCGTGCTTTTGAAATAAAGAAACAAGGAACTGATTCTGTTTGTTTGCTCGTTGCCAGAGTTTGTGAGTAGCCTGCTGGCTCATGGAAAAGGTGCTGCTTTTTTTGTCACGCCAAACACGGGGACACTCGGAGCGTTTGAGAGTCGGGCTGTGGACGTGACTGCCTACACTGACATGTGGGGGGAGTACACAGACCACCTCATATGCAAAGTATGTTACCACAGTTTAAGCTAATAAATGTGATGTAACTGATGTAATAAACTGGATATAAAACATGGATGTAGCTACTAAGTCTGAAAAGGTAAAGCCATTGTAGAGCTACCTTAAATCTGCATTTCTTTTAATGGCCAGCAGGAGGCGACACCTGTTTTCTGCTCTTCGACCTCAGAAAACATGTTCCTGATGAGTTTATGGTGTCATTTAGTACACACTGATGTTCATTTTGTAAACTGTGGATAAAGCAGGGAGTGATTGTGCAGTGTGTCTTGAGTTCTATGGTGAATCTAAATGGCCTCTTTCTTTATTTTAATTCAGTACTTTATTTTTGATCCAGGTGGGGGATCTCAAGCCTGTGCTTATTCCCATCCATATGACAGTGAAAGGCTGCCCCCTCTACTTCCAGATGACGGGCCCACGAGCACAGGATCAGAACCAGGGACCAATCATACAGTCTGTTCCACAGTCCTTTTCTCCAGCTACTTATACCTATATTTGTGTATTTTTAATGAGCGGCTATCTCATTTAATGAGAAATACCTCTCCTCATCATTAGGTTTGGCACTCATGTATCAGGTGGTGACACTGTTTCTCGTTCTCTTCGCATCAACAATCCCACCATGTTTGGTAAGTGTTCTCAGTAAACACTGTGTGCTGGAAAAGGACTTAATGACCCTCTCGTTTCCTGTCTGCGGGAGTAACTGCATTCCAGCTTATTACTGGAATAAAAAAATATCAAATGGGATTTATAATAGAGCTTAATAGATCGATGTAAGATGGTACTGGGAAAACAGAGCTTCGGCTTTACTGGTAGCTGCTGTTTTGGCGCTTTTGGGTGTTTTTGAGTGGCTTTCAGTGCTTTTGAGAGTGCTGTCCTTGCCATTGTGAAATCCTATTATCTGCTCATCAGTCAACTGGAAAGCACTTTGAATTGCACTTGCCCGTAGGCCATAAATACAGCTTGAAGAAATAAGTTCTAAATGATCTAATGTAAATGTCGGCTGGGTGACAGATATTCGTTTGGACTGGGAGACTTACAACGTAGATCAGAACGACGGTAAACTGCTGGACCTTGTGGTGGTGTTTGGAGACGCTTTCCCCCTTAAAGATGCTGATGGCAACGAGGTGCTGAGCAGTGCGCTGAGGCTTTCTAGCCTCAATGAAACAGCATGGGAAAAAACAGGCACCACAGTTTCTGAGGAAACAAGTGCTTCTCTCCAAAGCTTGACTGTGAGTATAAATCGAACACCGTGATGCAGATGCTTAAAGATTTTACCACACATCCTGTGGGAAAACCTCATAAACGCACATTTTCTTCTTTGAATGGCTCGACCTAGCTTTCCTGTATTGATTTCAGGATGTGGAAGAGGAAGAATATACGTCTGAAGATGAGCGTGGGGAAGAAGAGGAGACTTGTCTTTATCCCTCTCTTGGAAAGAAAAAACTCATATCTGTCCACATCAGGCCTCACATGGGCAACCTCTCAGATTACCCCTTCTGCATCACACCGCAACAAATAGTACGGTCGGAGGATTTTAGCCACGTGCTTGTTGTCTGTTATTTCATCTGAGTAATGATGCTTTTCTTTGTAAATCTCAAGGTGATTCCAGCAAAAAGCAGCAGAGCCATCCATGTGTCTTTTACTCCTTTGACCCTTTCCGGGGCTGCTCGTAAGTCCAGATGTGTCGGCTTGGCTCTGGGTTTCATGAACCTAGACTCTGAGGTAAGCTGCTCGGAACATTGTGATTCGATGTTACATCCTGGGAAATGCAAACAGTAGATAACTGCGATCCAGCCTAAATCCTTATACTTTATTGTTGTGTGTAATTCAGCTGGCTGCTTGTGTTCCCGGTAAAGTTGGGAGGGCTCAGGGTTTGGATTTAGAGCCCGTCAGAGTGGATCTACTAGCAGCCGTTCAGACTGCAGCGTAAGCAACTACATTCCTGCTATTTATCCCCACCCGGACACCTAATGCATCCTGCTCGATTTATGTTTCTTAAATTAAAATAAGCTGAGGTTAGGTAAAAGCAGCTCAGAGGTGGTCTGATTAAGTTGCATATCTTCCTCTTGACTTCCTGTCGCTGCAGGCTTTTAGTGCAGATGGAGGAGGACGACGGGGTGCTGGAGTTTCGTGCTTTGGCCGGTGATTTACTGATGGCAAACTCAGACAACGAGGTAGGTCTGAGAAGTGTACAACACTAATCAACAGTGCTCTGACATGCAAGTGCACACATGAGATGTTGATCCCAAGTTAATTTTGAACAGTCTATTTTTCTTCTTTTTGCAGATAGTGGCGCGTGAATTTGACATCACACAAGGCTTCCAGCTGAAAAACACTTCAGAGATGCCCCTGCACTTCAGCCTGGGGACTCAGCCTCCATTTTCAGTGGTCAAACCAAAACCCAGAGGCCCGACCAGCACCTCCAGGAATCCTCCGTCTGGCGACAGTCAGTCTTTAGTGCTTAAGCCACAATACAGCATGCGGGTGAGATGAGTCATGGATGCAGCAGCATCATTAGAATTTGATTTGCACAATTATTTGTAAGTGTTGTCCTCTTTTGTTTAAATACTAGGTGAAAGTGGCCTTCCACTGTTCCCTGCCTCTTCTGGACCATGTGGAACAGACAGATGAAGAAATCCCTCCTGGGGTGAAGCTGATCCACGGTGCAAACAGGCAGATGAAGCTGAGGTTCGAGCAGAATCTCCTGATTCACTACAGCAACAACACCCTGCAGGTTAGGGACATCTGTTCAATGCGTGTATGACATCTCAGTTAGGAGCTGCTATATGACCTCACATAGTCTATTTGCTCTGTGCAGACGGTGCCACTCTGCGCTCATCTGGATCTTCCAACACTGCGTTTATCTGCTGTCAGCGTTGACTTTGGGCTCTGCTATGTGGGCCAGACGCAAACCAGAGAAGTAAATCTGTACAGCTGTGGAGCCCACATGTACTGGAAATCAATTACAAGTAATCACAAATCAATCAGTAACCTCTTTGTTGCCTAGAAATCTATCTTTCTATGTGAAGCCCAAATTGCTTTGCATAGCATGTCAGCCCTACTCGTGTCATTCACCCTGTGCAGAGTCAGTTGAAGGGGACTCCCATGTGTTCAGAGTAACACCTGACTTTGGACTGCTCGGGTCCAAGGAGTACCGCGTCACTAGCAGCAGCCATGGTCTTCAGATCAGCTTCACTCCCGGGTAATGCAGCAAACCATCAAAATAATTTTTACTATTGAAGACGTAAACAGTAAAAAATACCCAGCTAGCTTTATGTAACACGTTCAAAGTGTGGTTATGTGTGTTTCAGTGATGACAGAGAGTTCAGCACTCTCCTGGTTATCCAGTCTCCTCTCATAAAGACGTCTGTCACGCTGCAGCTCCGGGGAACAGGATCCTTTGATGAAATGTACAGGTCGAGCTAAATAAGCTAAAGGTGTTAAATCTCTTTATTTATAGTTGATCTGTAAGAATATAAATAAATATAAAAGGTAATTTCTCTGCTCTTCTTTTATTCTTTATATACAATGGCATTAAAGTGCTTGCAGTGAACACTAAGTCATGACTGTTTTCATAAAGACATTTAATTACGAAAAGATACAGACAGAAAGATGCAGCATGTTAAGACTCGCAGTAGCCATTCTGAAGAGTTTGTAAACTCAAACTTCCTGTGTTTAAATATTAATTAGTGATTTATCCAGTAAAACAGGAATGCGGCTTCAGTTGGCACATAGTATCATACAACTCCAATTTTAAAAAAAAGTTTGTAAACTTCAAAATCTAAATAAAAGGAGAATTCAGTAGTTTGCAAATGTTCGAACCCATATTTTAATCACGACAGATCATAGAGCAGGTATGAAATGTTTAAAACTGCAGCAATGCACAATTTTAAGAAAAATATTGGCTCATTTTGAATCTGATGTTAGCAACACACCTCCAAAAAGCTTGGACAGTGGCGACAAAAGGCTGAAGAATTAAGTGGTTCTAAAAAGAAACAGCTGGAGAAACATTTTACAGTTAATTCGGTTCATTGACAGCAGGTCAGTATCGTGACTGAGTATAAAAAGAACATTTCCCAAAAGCCTTTCAGCAATCTGAAAGAAAAACCACTAAACAAATTGCATCTTCAAATTCTGAACACATTTCAGAATAGTGTTGCGCAACTTAAAATTGTGAAAATTTTGAAAATCTCATCATCTACAGTAACATAATATCATCAAAAGATTAAGAGAATCTGAAGAAATCTCTGTGCATAAAAATCAGTACTGGATCCCGGTGATCTTCGTGCCCCGCTGAGGCAGCACTGCATCAAAAACAGGCGTGATTCTGTCATGGAAATCCCCGCATGGGCTCAGTCATCCTTCCAGAAATCCCAGTCTATGAACAGTGTACACTCAGGTTAAAGCACCCTCATGTAATGAAGAAGCCACATCAGTGCCTGTGTAACTGGGAGCTTGCACATCTGGAAAGGTGCCATTTAATGCAGTTTCTATGCAAAAATAAATCTTTATTAATAAAGCTCTACTTTACTGAATACAGTTTTAGATCCTTCTGTGTCAGCCAAAGTAAGATGTGTGTGTGTTTTTTTAGATGTCTTATGCAGTCTGGAAAATTTGAGGCGGCAGCTAACCCTCCATTTTAGTCCCAGTGGACATAAAAACCATGCAAAATGCCCGAGAGGCAGTAGCCAGAGCAGAAAACTGCCAAAGACACTAGAAAAGCTTATTTGAACATTGCTTAAAAAAAAAAAGACTTTCCCAGTATTTTAAGGGTTCCCTGAGGCTGATCGATATCAGCCACAGTTTGCATGTGCATTTTTTTTGCATTTTTCTAGGAGACCACTTAGCAAAATGTAAACACTAGAAGGATAAGCGTCAGTATGTGAACATGTTCATTAAACACATACTGTATTCTAACTGGTTTTCCCAGCACTCGTAAAGGCAAAAGGCTGGTTCAATACTCAGCAATCAGTTTAAAATTAATTTCGCATGGTTTTTTACACATGAGACACGTGAATATTAGTATGATTTTAATATTTCTGCAGATGGCCAATAGACAAAGGTTATGTTATATACTATGACACATGTGTAGGCGTATATGACTCAAGTATATAATGGTATAGTATGTGGTTTGTCTCTGGGGAACCCTCCTGATCTCCAAAATTCTCTCAGGTGATGCTAGAAAAAAAAACCCCAAATAAAAACATGTGAACTCCCCCACACCCACAGGCTGTGAGTGTTCATAACAGCTGCATGCCGTGTTCATCTGCAGCACAGTTTAGCATCTACAAGCACTCAAATCCATAGAGAGATGCAAATGTCCAATTGATATTCATTGCACTGAAGCAGTCTTACAGAGAGCAAGGGCATGTCTGATCACAATAAAACACTGCTGTTTGGAACTAATCTGATGCTGGGCCCAAGGTCAGTTAAGCATTCGTCATTCCGATTGTCTCCCTCCGGGTTTTGTTTTTATGCCCATTATAAATAATTTTTGGCACACAGGTAGCCTTTTTTTCCCCAAGATACAAATGAAATGCACAATGCAAATGCTCAGCAATCAAATGAGAGGCAAAAAATAGTCAGTGATGTGTGGTTAAGTAGAGCATTTGATCATTTAGTGAGGTGTAATACTTATAATGCAGTTAGCAATGTGCTGCCATGTGTGTGTGCTCCTATTAGCTGACATGCAGGGAAAAGATACAGATTACTATCTATGCTTGCAGATGTAATGGACATCTTACTGACATATTTGAACCAAGTTCATGCACCTCTGTGTGGTAAAGCCTGCTGCGGATCCAGTGAAATTGTGGTCATTTAGAGAGGCTTCAGTAATGTAGGCAAGTGTTCGTGCTCTTTCTCTGACAATTTAAAACGCTCAAATGGAGCTATGATGACAGTGAACAGGCACTGTCAACCCACTGAGATCAAGTGAGGGGAGTTAGAAACACTTCAGCTGCACTGATGAGGCAGGCACGTGTGGAGAACTGATCACTGCCCCACCACCACCACCAAAAAAAAACCCCAAAACTAAAACTTTGCCAGATTGATCTTGAAAAGGAGCTTTTTATTCTCAGTGGGATTTTTACCTGGATATGAAATAGTTCATATCATCCCAAATATCAGTGTTTTCCAAGTCTGGATGGATAGAAAAAAAGACTTCTAACAGCTTAGTATGGTTACAATGAGACAAACACTGCTGGCCTGTCTGCACGCCAGATGTGGAGTCCTGACAAAGCAGCATGATATGAAAATTTGACATATATCTAATCAGACTCATGCTTGCTCATCTTGCATAACCTTTAAAGTGGCAATCCTCAACCCATCAACAGCTGTGTCACGATTTTTGTCCTTTCTACAGCATGCTATGTATGGACATATGGATACAATTAAAATCACACAGTGTAGTTAAATAAAGGAAACAAACAGGAGGGGAAAAAAAGCATAAATACTTCCCCCCAAAAAAATGACATTTGGATTTTAGCTCGTCTTCCTTTGGTTGGGATGGTTGACTGGGTACATAAAGTTTGTCCAATCTGATTATGCCTTATGCCAACTTCATAACCTGCTGTGTCCACCATATTGCTCACTACATGTAAATGTATGAATCAATACCAAGGCTGGTATTGGTATCTGACTCAGTAGGATTGATACTTTGTTTCTATCTTCTAAGTTCAGCATGTAGCTTTAATTGTGCCACAGTTATAGCGCAACAACACACAGCAACAGAAGAAAAATTAAAATAAATGTGTAAAATTCAGTGTTTTAGTGGTAATTGTCAGAATTTGCAAATCGATGATGATTAATCTCACAAGTCATGACACACTGCCCTCCCCTACACAAGCTGCTTTTATACGTTAGGTTGGTATCAGATCAATACCAAAAACTTGCAGTATCTCCCAGCACTAATGTACGGTGGCCCGGAGAGGTCAGCTGCCTTTATAAGTTAAAAGTATTGACATTGCTATCATCACTGCTGCCCCATGTGTTTACTTGGCATTGGATCGATAGCAGTATTTGCAGTATAGCACAGCACCTCCGTCCACCTGAACTTTGCGACACAGAGCGTAGGAGCACAGGACAATATGTATTTGCCCCTGATGTCCACGGTGTGGCGGTACTCTCTGAGGTTTGAAGCCGCTGCCGTGGAAACGCACCACCGGACAGCGTCACCACTTCCTGGAGCTCACGTTGTTGCTGACATCAGAGGCGCAGCTCCGGGGTGAAACTCGGCTCTCTCTCTCCTCTTCGTAGTGTGTGTTGAGACAAGCAAAGCGCAGGGCGAAGAAGAAGAAGAAAAAAACTTTACTCTGAAACACATCGGCCACTGCAGGTTATTCCCCTCTGTCCACTCCACTCTGGATTTATGCACCTCTGAAAGAAGAATAAGAATATCTTTGCGCCTGAGTGCAGCTTGTTCATGTTGTTATTTCTGCGCTTAGTCCAGAGCGCAGTTTCCGGATATCAGCTCACTGTTTTTGGAAGATTTTCTCCGCATCTGTTGGGATTTTTCCGCTCTTCCTGTCGCGTGTCTGTGATAACTTAAAGCCCACAATCAGTTCATTTTCAAAAATCCTGCAGCCGCAACTGGATCATGGGCACACACAGATAACAAGGTAAGAACCACTGTGGGTTTTCCCCCCTTATTTGGGAGCACCGCTTGTTACTATTATTTCTCATTTATAGGAAATAAAACTCCACGACAGTACAGTAGACTTGCAGATATTCATTATGTTATTATAGGTTCTTTTTAAGTGAGTGCTCGTAACACAAATCACGTGCAGTGCATTTACAGGTAGGCCTTCCTGCAAGTGGAAAGTGTTAGTTGGAGAGCCTCCAGGTGATTTCAGTGCAGCTGTTATGTTGCTGAATTTGGATTTGGACAAGGAAAGAGACACAATAAAGTTTTAAAGATACAACAAACTGTTTCTGTTGCAACAAAAAGAAAATAGTGGGGAGGGGGGAAGTTTGCCTTTTGCTAAGTGGTCGTTTCCAGTGCACAGCACTCTTCCACATGGATTGAGCAACGTCTAAGGACATAAATTGCATGTCTTTAGATGCGACTGATTGCTGGAAAGTCAGTGCCATCATATGTGATTGTAGAGTCATTCATAGCCCGTGTCCTTCCTCTCTCTCTCTCTCTCTCTCTCTCTCTGCTGTCAGTTTTCCAGTCCTCTGTGATTTACTGTGGTTACTTTAGCTGGTGTTTTTCTTGAAAAGAGGAAACCTCAGTGTTCTTGTCCTGAAAAGTCCTTCGTGTGTTACTTTTTTTTGTTTCCTGTCCTTTTGTTTTCGGTTTCCAAGAGATTTTTCTGCCTTCCTGAGGCGGTGAGAAAGCGACGAGGATGCAGGTGAGCTTCATCCAGAGATGGCAGATCTCTGAAATGATGCGCTAAATTAGATCTTAATGAGGCCACCGTCTTCATCAAATCAAATCAATAGGAAGTGCACTCACGAGAAGGAGCCTGAGCGGCACCCTGATGGATGAGCTCATCATCACCGTGGCGTGCCCTGGAGCTCAGGAATAGCCTTAAACTGAGAGTCAAACTGTCAAGTGGAAACCACCCACAGATATGGCTGGCGTGCCTCTAGCAAAACAAACCACTGTGCTGATAAGAGGACAGAATCCCACAGTGAATGGTGCCAGAGACAAGCGTGCTGGGTTATTAATTGCATTTTGATGGGACTAATGAGGACAAAGGTCAGGGAGGGAAAAAAAACAGGTGAAAGTCTGTTAAGCAGAGTTTCACAGCGTCTCATTTTAATCTGAAAAACCTTTGAGAACTGCATGGGAGTATGTCATGTGCTACAGAGTTTGCTCATGCAGATTGTATTATTAGTATTAATATTAACATTCTCACCCCCCCTACAGTTTACTTATGAGAAAGTTATGTTCACTCCTTTTAACATCATGGTGTCACCTCTTAGTGTCACACGGGAGGCTTTGCCGGTCATTAGTTCAGCATCACGGCCTCCTTTACCTCACGCTGTCCGCTCCACGATGACCATAAACCCGTGCTATCATATGCTGAATTCACAGGAGCTTCACTACTTTCCAGATGCCCACTGAGGAAAAGCTGGCCTTTCAAAGGTTACTGTGAGAGAGATGACAGAGTACAGAGAGATGGGAGGATTGGTTTCTCTTGAATCCTTGTTTTTTAATATATTTTTTTTTATATTGCTTGATTACCAGCTGTGATAACATGGCTGCTGTTGTTTTCACCGAGTGAGCGTGAGTGTTCATGCATGTGCTATCGAGGCAATGTTGTCCCAGTGGCACCTAATGTGGCGGGAACCTACTAGAGCAAAATGGCCTGTCAGGGATTTATTGGTATTTTCTTTGGCGTTTCTAATAAGACAACTTTTCCCTTTGCAGACTATAATGCAGAAACTGATGCTTGTTGTGACAATCACATCGTTCATCCAGCAGAGCCGCTCAGAATCCTGTGTCAGTAATACTCTGCAGTCAGTCCTGCAGCACATGTTGCAGAGTAGCGTTACAGCTGAGCAGACAGTGCAAAGTCAAACTGTCTTCATGGTGAATCGCAATCTAGTTTGTGAAGTGAAGTGCTGCAAAGTTAATAGACAATAACCCCATTATTTTTTTCCTATTTCTATACAACTCTTTTATACTGTATGTACAGCACTGTGCAAAAATCTTGAGCTACCCCTCATTTCTTGATATTTTGCAATGAAAGTGCAGCGGGGGCAGCAATCTATTAAAATGTGCAAACATATGCAAACAATACTGTAAATAGTCACTGTTGTACCTGTGTCCTGGCCCCCTCTCTACATATTAACAATTTGAACCTGAACTTTCAAATTTGGATTCATCACTCCATCAGACCGGTTGCCACTGATTTTTCAGTCCAGTTCTTGTGTAACTTAGCCTCTCCTCTCCGTTTACCTTCCTTAAGAATGGTTTCTTGACAGCTACTCCTCCACTGAGGCCATTTCTGATGAGGCTTCAGCAAACAGTAGATGGATCTGCTCAAGGTCCAGATGCATCTCTGAGGTCCCGCGTCAGGTTCTTTGATGGATTTGTTAAAGACGTGACTTCCCGGTAATGTTCATCTGCTGCTTCTTGTTTTGTCCTCTTCTTGTCCAGTTTTGTCAAAAATGTTTAAGAACAAACTGCGCAACATCCTGAATTATGCCAAGTTTTCAGCTAATGACTCGTTTGGAATCACTTTCTTGGTGCCAAAATACTATTTTACGCCTGTCACACTGTGTTATCTTTGGCATTTTATTGTGAATTCAACTAAAGAAAGGGGAACAAATTATGTTTTTCCAGTGTGCTGATAGTAACAAAGTAACAGAAGATACCATTTTAAAATGTTTTTCTTTACTAAGTTGTCTGTTATACTGTATGTATACAGAGTGATTCATAGGTCAGCGTTAAGTGATGTAACAAACAAAAAAAATTCTTCAAGTACAAGGACTGGACTGAAAATCTGTGAAAAAGCACCAATGTTGAAAGAAAAACTTTAAAAAGGCCTCCAGAAAGCCTGGAGAACTGTTGCTCAAGACCACTTAAAAATTACAAGAAAGCCTTCAAAGCAAAATATAAAGAAATGAGGGGTATTTTGTGCAGCACTGTTTAAATCTATAAACACCAGATATAAACAGATCAGTTTCAGATGTGTTTCTCAAAAATCTGGTTTGACTACAAAAACCAACTGTTAGTTTGGCAGCTTTTATAATATACATTTAAACTTTGAATGTATGAAGTCAGAGTTTGAAGAAGGTTGTAGTCTAAGACATGAATACTGTGTGAAGACTGATGGACCAAAAGAGACGACAAAGAAAACCTTTTTCAGTTCAGTTAATGGAAAGGAGTGCAGTTTAAAAATGTGGAATAAAACTATAGCCGAAACTATAGCTTCAGCTATAGTTTTGTCCTTTTGATTTCCGTCATTCTTTAATAGACTACCCATAAAATCTGAGTTGAGTCCATGTCTGGCAGATTCACTTGAAAGCCAAAATCCTGGCTTTGATGCTCAGAGCGGAGAGAAAGTTTTCAGGAGCACTGTAGTTTTTATTTCAGGGTCATAATGAAAATGTTTATTACCAACACTGTGTCTTTTTCTAAAGAAGTTTAAGTTAACTTGTTGGTCATGTTGGTGCTGTGAAGTGTAAGTCACCATGCTCTTTCTAGTAGATTGGTGAAAGACATCATTCAAAAATAAAAGACTCATAAAAGCGTTTCAGGCTTTGATGAATCACTCTGAGGTTGAATGAAACAAAGACTGTCGTCTGGTGTGACTAAAAAAGGGCTTTGGCCTGATTTCTATGTACTGTATTTGCAAAGTGAAATAAAAGCCACATGGATTTCGCCAACTCTACGGCAAAGCCTGATAGTGGCAGTAACATATTTCCACAGCAGGAACTCGGAAGCAGATCCAAACCAAAGCAGCATATATTCAAATATACAAAGAGATCATGCTTAAAGAAAAATATACAGCCTTAGTGGAAAGATTGACTAAAAATGCTTTAGTGGTTTTGGGACTGTTTTCTGTCTTTACCCAGCCAAACCCAGACATCCATGAAAAATCTGTAAATCGACTTCAAGATAACAGTTGTTGCACAGCTCGTGTTAACACGTCATGTGTAAAGAACACAGATTGACGCTGGACAAATACAGGTGTGTAGTGCTTCCTTTGCCACACATTGCTAAGAGTAGCATTACCATTACGTGCTGCTAGTTTGCATAGATACATTTAAGCCTCTCACTTTCATTCATCTCGGACACAGTTTCAACATGTTAGGACATGCTGTGAAAGTGCAGTAAGGTCCGGCCCCCGCTACTCCAGAAACCAAGAGGAAGTTATCCTGATTGAGCTTTGTCTGCACGGCTTGTTTGACTGTAAGGACAATGCCGTCAGCAGCAGCAGAGCCCGAGGCTGCAAGGACAGGCGGCCAGAGAGCAGAAAGTCTACATACTAGGTCATACATGTTGAGGCTTGTGTGTACACAGTTATATAAAATGCTACACAAGGCAGGTGTCATTGTTTTCCATGTGTAATGGTTTATCCCTATAAACAGAAGTGAGGCCAATTTGCAGTTTGTTGCAGAGATTTTAAATAAAAATGACTCGGGAGACTCTTGGAACTTAATTATGACTTTGCTTTTGGATTCTTCACTGTCGCACTTACTTAGCCTCTGTGAGCATCAAAAGCCCAGAACCGAGACGCTCTTCATGGATAAACAGCTTGCTGGCAAAGCCGAAACACTTCCTTTAGTCTTCCTGAACCACAGCTGTTTGACATTCTGTCTCGTGAAATGGGTTTAAGTCCACGAGCTGTCTCTGCATGACTGCCTGTGGGTGGAGAAACACAATGAATCAATGTGCTTGTAACAGCATGCCACCTCGTAACGGAAAATACAGCTTACTTTACAGATCGTACAGATTTCTCTCGGGTGGTGAGTAGGGGTCTGGTGATCCAGGGAGTGGATGCATTGTGGATGGCAGGAGAAACCACTCTTTCTTTTGGCTATTTTTAGCCACTGCTGTGCGGTTGATGATAATGGAGGGCAGATCTACTTATCTCCTTTATCTCCTAGCTAACAGAGCCATCACTATCAATGAGGAAGATCATCTTACGCTGGAATCTGATTGGTAGCACTGGACTGAGTGAAGATAAAACACTGAGCTCCACTTCATACACCTCTTTAGGTTCTGGTTACACGCCTTTCTCCCAACATTTGTACTGTCTTCTCAGATTGCCGCAAACAGAAGTGATGAAATGAAAGTTTAAACTTTCAAGCCAGCGTTCGACCCGGCAAACAGGCTAAACCTTGACTGGTTCCAGATTTATAAAGCCTGATGTTTGCTGGTAATGTCTCTTTTATACCATTGAACACTGACAGTGTTAAGAAATTTGGCTTCTGGAAATTGATATAATGTTGACCTTGCATGCTGAAAATGGTATGCTAGCTTTCGGTTGGTTAGCAGATCATTTTAACCATGCACATCATCTGTTACCTGTTGCGTTACATCAGTTTTCCCCTAGTTGAATGTTCCAAGATGGTGTGATAAAGAGCTGCATGACTTTAGAACAGTGATATTCATTCATACAATGAAAATCTATTGGTTCTTCTGGAACAAAGTGAGCCATTGCATAATAACTGAAGTAGAATAAACAAAGATGGCGATATCGACGTTGGCTGTTGGCCAGATTTCTATTTTTAAGCTTCGGTGTTTGCCTAGAATTTCGCAATCAGTGCATTCCTATGTAGGATGAAGGGAAAGCTGTTGGGTTTTGCAGGTTAAATGAAACTTTTAAATGGTGGTGCTGCATAAAATCTGCTTGTTTTGGAAGTCCTTTTTTATAGTGTCGATGTAAACGTTTCAGTCTCCATCTTAGTTGCTTAAAATCGGGTGCGATATGAAGCAGTGGGTCTGAATGTGAGACTACAAGCTCCTTGGCTAAGCACTTAAGTTAGGCTTAAGTTAGCCACCGATCATTTGGTTTCACACCATGATAATCCTTCGTTTTACAGTCATATAGTATGACCAAGATTTATAAAACAAATTATTTTTTGACCCAAAATGAGCAACTGGTAAGGTTCATACTTGGTGATTTTCCCTACATTTTCCCTCTTAATAAACCTTCTATAGCACTCATTTGTGCAAAGAGATAAGTTTAGTCATTGACCTTCCAGTGCAGCGTCTCTAACTGAACATGCATTTACAGTTGAAACAAAAGGCACAGATGTATAAATAATGGCTTCACATCCAACGGGAAATTTCCTTTATTTGAAATAAACCGTAGATTTAGTGCTGGAGGACAGGAAAAATCCTCTTGACGTGCTGTAGGACACAATCATTAAGCCTGTTGTTCCACTAAAGGGCTTAGATCTCTTCTCAGCAATAACTCTCCTGCGACAAAGAAAGGGGAACCAAGGTTATGATAGAGCGCTTAGGCCCCACACAGAATGACATTCTCCCACCCACACGTGTCTTCCACCACACAGAGGTCCTCAACTGTCTCCCTGCATAGAAACCCCTCAGTGGGCTTATTGAGCAATAGGACACAAGGTATTGTCTTACTTCCCAGAATCAGCAAGCATAACCCTCTGACTCATGCGGGGTGGCCACAACACAATCTTGGCAAGCGTTTAGCAGACAGGACACCCCTGCTGCTGACCTTTTTAAAAAGCGTAAGTCACCTAAATAGCCACGTCTCGCTTAATCACCCTGCACTTCCTGCGGGAGTTGCAATTCAGACGGTCCACCGGGTATTATGATGTCAGGCTTGCGATGCATTGTGCGGTTTCATTAACAGTAAAAGATGTTTGGGGTTTTTTTAACCTTATTTTGGATACAGCGACCTCCATTACGACCTTTGCTTTTGTTATAACAGGTAGTACTGTTGCTACACTGTAACAGGACTTTGGATGTATTTTGTCCACTTTTGCAGATCCGTTGGCTTCCAATAACTCCCACATGATTTGGAAATCATTTAGCAGACTCCTGAAACTTGAATGTGTAATTCATCACTGCCTGTAACATCTTGCCTGGATTAGCTGGTGTCACTTTGATTACTTGCACAACATAGGCGGTTTCACGTTTTTCATATCAAGCGTTGTTGGAACTGAAGGAAAAAATGGATCGGAAACTGTGGAGGTATTTGGGTTTAACGGTGTGTGTTATCATTGGATGTCTCTTTCTCTCTGTTTCCATTCTTCAATCTGACCTGAGCTGACTGTATGATGAGAAATATTACAGGAAGAATAAAAGGGACCAGAATAGCCTGGTGCTTTGCATATCTTCCACAGGTATACTGCCACAACATTCCTAAATCTCATCACTGATCAGTTCCTCTTCTGATGTCTGTGGAGCCATTTCTTGTTCTGTGATTGTTGGAGAGTGGAAACCCAGCACCCAACCTCCTCAAATAAGAAAAAAATATATCTAGAGGTTGACCTCTGAAATGGTGATTTCTCTGGGACTCCATGTCAAGAGTGATGTCACATATGAGATCATGCTGCTTTGGCTATCAGGCAGCTGGAGGACAGACCTCCCACTTTCTCTAGTCTAAATTAG
Source organism: Pelmatolapia mariae (assembly GCF_036321145.2). Classification (NCBI taxonomy): domain Eukaryota; kingdom Metazoa; phylum Chordata; class Actinopteri; order Cichliformes; family Cichlidae; genus Pelmatolapia; species Pelmatolapia mariae. The sequence continues at coordinate 18,987,100 of NC_086235.1, read as the reverse complement.
GAGGGTGTTTCCCTCAGAGATGTGGCCCACTTAGTTACTTAGTTGGAGAGTGATGTCATAGACCCGTAGAAGGTTAGTGTACATGCTCACAATCATGTACACGTCGAGCTGCATGGTCATGGCTGTAATGCCCTTTTAAAATTAAAATGAAAAATAAAAACTTGTGGCGTACGGCTGAAGAGTTTAGCACTGCTTTGTTATTTCTCTATAAAGCGCCGTCCTCTTATGTAGTGACAAGGAGAGGTATCTGCCAGTGAAACATTAGCCTGCCTGACTGCTGATTTTTTTTGTTTGTTTTTTTTTTCCTCTCTCTCCCCCCCATATCTTGACGGTGGAGTGCGTCACAGTGTTTCAGACACTTCTGGAGCATTTGCAGGCTCGATGCATGCTTTTCCTCACAGCCCATCTAGCGCACAGACTTGACAGTCCCCTCTCGTAAGACATGTGGCTGCTGAGCAACAAGAGCGAGTGGCGATTAGCATTTGATCTTCAACAAGCGGGGCTGTCACATTGCCCGCCTGCCAAGAAGTGTGTGGAGAACTGGGCTTGCGATCAGTGGGTACCACTAGCCTGGCATCATGCTGGGCAGAGGAGGGAAGCAGATGGCCCATCTGGTGACTTGCTGGCATAAAACAGAGGCTGTTCTGTTCCCGTGTGCGTGCGTGCATTTGTGTGTGGCATCAACAGACTGGGCGACGTGGTGTTAGGAGACCACCTGTCTCGTGGCTCATCGTCTCTTTCATGTGTGGTCAACGGCACCGTACAAGCAGAGCTTTGCTCGTATTCCCTTTCCTAATAACGCTCCTCGTCTTTACACCAGATCTACTAAACACGCTGAATATATTAGTTCTTTGCAATCGTATTATCCGGTGAATTCAGCCAAATTTAACGCTGGTATCACGACACATTTAGAGCACCCTTGCTCTTCCACATTTCCTTTAAGTTTGAGCTTTCCAGCTTTTTAGCTCGTGTGATGCGAGTGCACTGACAGCAGTACCCTGTCTGTTCCCTTGTTCAAACTCTGTTGGCACTCTGTGACTCCACCACTCCTCCACTCTACCCCTCAGGCTGTAAATTGCTCCAGTGGCCACTTTTTATTGCTTTTATGAAAAGTTTTCTGGCTGACACAAAGAGAAAGTGTTTGTGTCTCTGCAGGCACGCCGGAGCATTTATCTGGGCTGAGTGTTTGGGGTAACACAGACTTTGGCGTAGGTGAAAACACACAAACTGGATTTCTTTTGTGTTTTAATTTCCCTTTGTGGCTTGTGTTTGCTATTTTGTTTTCCGTATTAGCTCTTCTCTTCACTGTGGTGTTCTGACTTGGAGCTGGACCGTCCAGTTAACCATGCAATTGCGGAGTTTACTGCAAGGAATTAGAGCAGCATTACTCAGGGATTTTAGCCAAAACTGACATCAAGTGTCTCACCGGTGACTCTGCTAGTGTCAGACTGTAGCCACTGACAACAGTAGCTGTGATTTTTTGTGTTGTCTGTGTGTAGCAACGAGCAGCCATTAGCAGCTATGCCTCTGATTGCTCACCCAAAAGAACCTTTTAACCCTCTACTGCAAGAAGAACTTGTGTAACTAAAACGTAGTTTTGCTTCATCTAAATACCCAGAGCTGCTAGGTAATATGTGGCTAACATTAGCAATCTGAGCTTCAATTAAGATTGAATTTCCCATGTAGCTAGCAATCACTCATAGCTAGAAGTGTATTTTAGCATTTACTAAAAATAATATCGCGTTACGTTTGAGCACAGTTGCTTTTCTTCAAGCTGCAGGCTGTCTTTAAATGGATGTAAACATAGGTTTAAAAAGCTCTTGACCTTTTTTGGATTTCTGAAGTGTGCACAATACCTTCTATGGCTCTGTGATTGATGCTGTAATGGGGAACACACTGAAGTCCCAACCACTGCAAATATTCAAATACCACAACACCGTTTAGAGCAGCTGAGGCACTAGTTCTTGTTCCTCTTTTTTTTGTTGTTGCATAGACTGCATTCAAAGAACAAACAAATGCTTCCTGCAGTCTTTGCGTGAGAAATATTTGCACGTTGGCCTGTTTCAGGATATAAGCGGTGCGTTTAAGGGGAACGCTTCAGTGGCCGTAAGCATGAAGTGGTGATTAAGAATGCACGAATACTGTGAGATGGATGTATTTGGCTTTAGATCTACCATAAGCATGCATTTTTCACTCACTGTGCTGACTGCAACACAAAATACGGATGCGAGTACAGATTCTCCGCTCTGTGTTCACCTACTTTGTTTTGGAAATTCTCAAGGTCTTTACTTGCGGCAGGTGTTCGGGCAAACCCCCACGCCCGCCTCGCCGCTTCAGCGCCACATCTCAAGGGCGTGTGGTACCCTCATCACCAAACGCTGAGGGATTCCTTCACTGATGCCGTCTTGCGGTTTTTGTGGTGGCAGTAAACACACACCGGGGGCATTCACGGGACTATGACTAATGGCTTTCATGCTATTTTTCAGAGTAGAGGATATGTCAATCTCAGGAGACCAGTTTAAATAAAAAAGAACAAATAAAAAACACAAGCAGTCACACCGTTGTGGAAAAATAACGCGCTGTGTTGATACTACCACCTGCGTCCTGTTTTGTCTTTGTTTTTGTGCACTCTCAGAAATAATGCGCGCCTCGCTGAAAGAAAATGGCACAGTTCTTGGATGTTGAAACCTTGTTGTGTTTTTTTTTGTTTTTTTGCCTCACTCTCAGGGTGAAGTCTTCGGCAGCAGAGAGAAGTTGAGCTCCGTGCTCGAGTTCAACAGGGCCACTTCCTGATGATGACAGTAAACATGGGTGAGTAGCGTTTGAAAGAGAGTTGCTTTAGGCTGCGCTGTGTACGTACAGAAACATGCTTGCTTACTGGGAATATATACACCTCTCGCACTTCCTCTGGCAGGAACAGTGCAGAGAAAAACAACACACGTAAAAGCAAAGTGTAAAAAAAAAAAAGAGGGAAAGAAAAGGCAGTTATTTTCAGATTTTGCACTAAGTTTGCATTGTTTTTTTTTCTGTTGTTCCTCAGAAACCTTTCCTCAGATATGAAGTCTTGATTTTAGCAACTTGAAGGTTGTAGGAGAGAACATAACTCCTTAAAACCTTTAACAGTGTGCATGTTTCCAGTGTACTGTGTTTATTTATCTCCTACTAAATAAACTATATAACAATGTCTCTGAATGCACTCATGCATGCCTAAATTATGCAAAAAAAATTGCTAGCTGTGCACGCAGTGCTGTAAAAAAGTATCTGCACCCTTCCTGATTTCTTAGTTATTTTGCATATTTGTCACAATCGCATGTTTCAGACAAAGTAAATTTCAAGTAAATAATATTAGACATGAATAAATACAACATGCAGTTAATGAAGAAATGAAATGACCATTTTATTTATTAACGGAAATAAGTCATCCAAACCTATCTGACCCTATGTGGAAAAAGTAATTGTCCCCACAACCTGAGGAGTGTTTGTGCCACCCTTGGCAGCAAGAACTGCAATCAAGTGTTTGCGATAACTGGAATTAAGTGTTTTACATCACAGAGGAGGAACTTGGCCCACTATTCTTGGGTTCCTGCTTCCAGAACAAAATCCTTGGATGTGCATTAGAAGTTAGTGAGGGTGATCTCTGCCTATGCAGCTTACTAGGGCTACCCTTGGAGAAAAAAAACCTGATCTGGTGGTTGTCACACCACATCCTTTTTGACACACATTGAGGCCTCGAAACACATTACAGGAGGTTTTCAAATGCCATCTTTATGGGGGAGAAATTAAGGTTCAGCAAAAGCATTGCAATCAAATTTGAGTCTGGACTTTGACTAGGCCACTCCAAAACCTTTATGCTGTTTTTTCGTCATTCAGAGGTGGACTTGCTGGTGTTTTTTGGATCATTGTCCTTCTGCATAACCCAACCGAGCTTGAGCTTCAGAACACAAACTGATCGCCCGACATTCTCGTTCAGGATTTTCTGGTAGAGAGACGAATTCATGGTTCCATCAATTACGACAAGTCGTCCAGGTCCTGACGCAGCAAAGCAGCCACAGACCATCGCACTACCATCATTATGTTTGACTGTTGGCTTGATGTTCTTTGGTCAGCAGTGTTTTTTTCCTTTGAACTCTCCCATGGAGGCCATTTTTGCCCATTGTCTTTCTTGTTGTTGAATCCCGAACTCTGACCTTAACTGATGCAAGTGAGGCTTTCAGTTCCTTAGATGTTGTTCTGAGTTCTTTTATGACAACCTGGATGAGTCATTGATCTGCTCTTGGGAGTAATTTGGTAGGTTGGCCACTCACCACTCTGCCAAGTTTTCTTCATTTGTTGATAATGGCTCTCACCGTGGTTCACTGAAATCCCAAAGTCTTAGAAATGGCTTTGTAACACTTAACAGACTGACAGATGTCCATGACCTTGTTACTCAGCTGGTTCTTTAGCTCATGGCACGATATGCTGCTTTTTGAGATCTTTTAGCTTACTTCACTTTTGTCACACGGGTTCTTTTGGGGTTATAGATTTTTTCCCCCTAAAAATGAAATCATCATTTAAAAACTTCTTTTTTTTTTAATTTGCATTTACACATAAGTGGTGACAAATATGCAAAAAATGTGGACGGGGATGAATGCTTTTCACAGCACTGCACGTTGTTGTTTCTCAACAGTAGATTCTCTGAACTCAAAGTATCAGCAGCCAGCATATGCTGTCAATTGTTTTATTTTGGACCTGGTTTCACTGTGATCCAAAATGATGATGGTTTTTTTCCACAGATGACGGTCTCCAAAATGGATCTGGACAGCACAGAAACTCACAAGGTAAACACCCAGCCTTGATGGAGCTACACGAATTGTATGACATACTAGGCCTGTTCAGTAAATGTATGTAATGCTTTCTGGACAAAAGAAGAAATCAGCCCCACAGTCACGTCAGTGTGTTATGTAAGGTTTTCCACCTGACATAAATGTTGCCGCATGTGGTTGTTCTTGGCTTTGGGCTTGGCGTGTGCATGCATCAGCGCAACAACGCGAATGGCTGGAAGCGTTTCCTGATCCAGGTGTTATAAAGATGATTGAAGTTTTGGAAACGGGAGCAGGAATTGTGCGATGCAACCTCTACCCTCGGGCGTTATGGAATTCTCCTGTAGATTTTTTCCTGCTCTTTTAGACGGTGTGTATCTCTTATTTTAGCGTGGCTTCGTCTGAAGTCTTTCAGCTCTGTCGAGAGTTCAGTAAATAAACAGAGCTGCAGCAAATTTCCTAGCTCGGGTATTTTTTGGGTTGTTTTTTTCCTCTTTTCAGAAGCTTTAATTCAAGGAAAAACTTTGATTGTGAGCTTTGAAAAAAAGAACTCTGAAATTCTGAATTTTGCAAAATGTACAAAATGCTAAAAACTACTCCCCATATTTAACACACATTAGACTGCTATTAATAGCTCTCCTCAAATAATTGCTTAACAGATCTTTCCAGATCTGTAACAGTAGTGGTGACACGGCTAAGCCAAGCTGACGCAGGCTGAGAGGAATGCCACGGCCTGCAGATACTGAATGGGCATATTTGCAAACATTGTCCAGTGAAAAGCCTTTAGCACAGACCTTGTACAAACATTAATTGCACAACCACTGTTGCACACCCACCTACATTACATCAGGGTCATTATTCTTGGTGAAAGATTAACTTCTGAGGTTTAAACATTACATCCATTAGGTGTCCAATTATCTCTGCCACGGTTTCGACAAACAGCGAGGTGAGAGCTGGGAAGCCCGCCTTGCTTGTTATGGCTGGCTTGTGTGTGTGCATGTGCTTGTGTGCTTGTTGTGTCAGAGCTCGAACCGTAGCTGTGCTGCAGAGTGAGGACACGTTTGGCTCCAGCCGCTAATCCTGCCGGATGCCTTTGGCATGATGCGTCTCTCGGCACCAGGAAATCCCCTCAATGTCTTCATTCAGGCAGCCTGCATCGCTCACTCTCACACAGACGCTCTGCCTCGCTGGTCCTTAAATACTTTTGGCTTGCAGAAGTCGTATCCTCTCGTAGCTTGTGCTATTTTGTAAGCAACTTTAGGGTTTGGGGGAGTTGTCTCGCTCTACCTTCATCTCCCAGCTTCTGCTCTGCTTTCATAAAACCCTCAGCTCGAGCAGCAGTTACGAGAAGACGTCTCCTTTTTATTGTCACCCATCCTGAAGCAAAGTTCCTGCTTTATTTCGTCCACTGCCACTTTCGCAGTTCCCAGAGTTAGCCTGTGAAGAGACGAAAGATGCAGGGCGATGATGCAATGGGCAGCAATCGGTCGACATTGTGTAATGTTGCTCGCTCTGCCCGGCTTCCTGGAATTCCCCCTTTTTCTTATGCGTGTCACATTTTGCGCAAGACACAACGAGAGCAGATGGAGGGAGGGGGGGCTGCAGGTAGCCCAATTTATCAACCCTCCCCTCCTCTTCCCAAAACATTTGCAACTATTCTGGGTCACACGTTGCCATGGGGTTCCTGAAGCAGTCACTGAGGCTGCTTCTGGCGGTGATGTGTGTTTTGGTGTATGTGGCGGTTGCTTTCCACTGTGCTGGTGGTTAGCCTTGGCTGGCCTCAGCCTGGCAGTGGCCATGGATCAGTTGGGAGTGATGTAATAACTTCACTTATAGGCAGCCATCAGAGCCAGCTCTGTGCACCACCACACATTTCTCACATGCTCTCACTGCCCCCACCCCTTTTCCAATGAACCCTCTCACACTCGCTTCTCCGCTATTATCCATAGGCTACAGAGAGCACAAACACACACACACACACACATATGCACACACACACACATATACACATGCTGGCCTCTGTTTGTTTTGTATCCTTGACTGCAAGTGCACAGGGTAGTCTGGAGCTGTAAGCCTGTAGAGGCTGGACTCAAACAGCAGATTTCACGAGAGAGAAGCAGTGCAAATGAGAAACAATGACAGAGATAATATTTGCAAGAGTTAGATTGTGAGATTAGTATTTGGATATTTAACAGTTTACATATTTATTTATTTATGTATTGTGATTCCTTTTCTCTATTTTAACAGAATATCTTTGGATTTGAGGGATTTTGTGCAAAAATTAGCTTATTCAGCAAATTAATGATAATGGCAAACATTATCACGAGCTGCAGCCTTGCTCTCATGTAAAATCCTGTCACTACAGAAGGAAAAATAAATATTTTTGCATGCTTATTTTTTTTTCTTTGTCATATTCAGAGTTTTTTCCCTTGTGAGTCAGTCAAAAATACATGAATATCCTGATGTGGAACAACATGGTTAGCACAGCTCGGCGTTCAGAACTTAGTGATTCAGTTCCTTCCTGTTCAGAGAGGACATGCCTGGTCGAACAGTTAGTCAGCCACTGCTGCTGACAGCACACGTCATAAGTACCCGGGTCTCCTCTCGTCTTCTCAGGGCAGTTTACAGCACTTTGCGTGCGTTTGTGTGATGGTGACAGGACACATTGTGTTGTTTTGCCAGGTTATTTACATAAATAGGTGTTATTTCATCTGTCTTATCTCTAGAATCTCCTTAAGGGAGAAAACTACCAGAAATGACTCAGCTGCCTCATAGTTACTGTCCTTTTATAAAAATAAAAAAAAAATCACCCACACAGGTATTCATAAAGTTGTTAGAACATAAAGGAATATATATTTTTGCCTGATAGGAATTTCATGTTGGATATACTGACTTTGCAGTCATTTTAGTGCTTTCAGACACTACGCGATCCAATGTGCAGTCTGCACTATGCAAGAGTACTTCTTATATTGTTGTTGCTGTTTGCTCCGTGGGCGCAGTTTTTTGTAGGTGGAATTTTTATTATCAGTCGGCATTATTTGGTTTCTTTTTAAGTGGAGGGACCGGACCACACAGCAAAGAAGAGAAACATGTCATTCGCACTTCGCTCATGTGGCTAATTTGGAAGTGTCAGCTGAAACTTCGTGCAACTAAGTGGCAGATGATGGACCAGGGGTAAACATAAGTGGATAACGAGAGAGCTGGTAGGAGCAGCAAATGAGCTCTGATTGAAATGAAGAATTCTTTAAATTCAGGTCAGTTTTGTTTACATAGCGCCTAATCACAGCAACAGCTGTCTTAAGGCGCTTTGGATTACAAAGTAAAGACCCTTGACGCCCTGTGAGCAAGCGACAGTGGGAATAAAAAAACTCTCTTCTGGCAGCCATCTTTTCAGACCAGCTAGGGTAAAGAGGTGGAAGAAAATAGTCAAGTTGAGAGAAAAAAAAAGAGAGATAAAACACACTTTTAATACATTCTTAACTCTGATATTTGGTTGATACAGACTGTGTCATCTGTTTTCACCATTAGCTTTTCGTGGCTAACATTAGCTAAAATTAGCTAGCTGCGTGTTTAGCGTCAATGAGCCCAGTTTGTGATTGAATATCTTGTCTACCTGTTTTGCATTTTAATAATATCCCACTACTGTTACGTTGTTTCATTTTAAAGGGCTGGTTGGTCGATACATCTTCCCTGTTCTCTCCCACTTGTCAAGGAGTCAGCAGGCGAGCTTCGTGCCGTTGGGGTTTGTGTAGGTTTTATAGGTTAGTCTCTGTGAGCAACTACCTATGCAAATAGATGCAACTGCAGCACCACAAAACCAGCATTAGTCAGTACAGTTGGTTTGTAACTCTTCATAACTGACACCACAAGCCATAGGAGAAATAAATAGGCCCCTTTATGTTGGGAAAGATGGCATGTTATTAAAGGTGCCATTAGTGTAATTGGCTTTTGCTTTGTACTCCTGTAGTATGGACCATGATTTCAGTTTCTTTATCCGTGTCAATAGAAAACTCTGTCTCTAATAACTTTATTCAGTCGTGAGGAGGTAGGTTTTAACCCCACTGTGATGTTTGACCTCTAACTGTTTTACTTAGAAATACATAAAGAAAATGTTCCACACAGTAAGGTATACCAATTTGAATATGAGTTACACAGGGCTCGGTATGAGAGAAAAAAAGAAAGGTAGTCTGACAGTGACGTGTAAACTGATGTTTATGCATGAGTGCATCCTGACCTCTGAGTGAACCTGGTGTACTGGCCTACTGTCTGAGAACAGCTGGCCACAAGGGCCGTACAGTAGGAGCAAGATCAAATGCCATCCCAGACCCCATCTGCTCCCTGTGTTACTATGACTCTAGCTTTCATTCCCTGTGGTCTTTTACACACACAAACACACACACACATATAGACATCTATTCTATTAAAGAATGCGGTTTTTCCTGCAGGTGCTGTTTGTATTGCACTGCACACACCCAGCACAGGTGTGTGTGTGCCTGCGTGTGCATTTTTAAAAAAAATTATTATCATGACTAGACCTTGGAATTATCTGAGAGACAGGAAGAAGCTGAGGTCAGCGACCTCTTCCTTAATCACCCAACTCTGATTCCATCAAAGACTTTTGATATGGTAAAAGATGACAGAATGCCCTTTTTTTGTGAGCATGTCAAAAAAGGTGAAGTGAGGAGTAGAAAACTGAGAATTGTTGGCTTTAATACCTTAAAGGTTATTTTAATGACACAAACGGATGTGGCACTTTAGTCCCAAAATATTTCATATCGAAACGTTTTCGACTTGCTCTTTTACCGCGCAGTCGCTTTTTTTTATAACATTTGTAACTGAAGAAAGGCAGCCTTTATCTGAATTATGCTCCTGAAATATCTCCACTGATATATATGTATTAGACTGCTTAATAAACAAGCTGTAGGTGACCACGTCGGCCTTTTTGACAGGCGTGCATGAAGCCCATACACGTGTTCCATTATTAAAACAACTTTGTCTCTTTTGTGGCTTTTCTATGCTTAAGTATAGCATTTAAGAGTGGCCTGCATTGTTATGTTTACCCATATCATCAAAGCGAAAGATTTGACTCACACATATCTCAGAGAAATATTAGGCAATATTGGTTTTTTGTTTTTTTGTTTTTTTATAGAGAGATAATTTTACCCTTATTAGGTATGTACCAAACATAAACTAGATTCTTCTCCATTAATGGAAACTCGCACATAAAAACAGGAAGAGGCATGCCAGGTGTTGCCTCACTGGCTCTTCTGAGCCAGCACAAACTAAAAACTAAGGTCACGCTAAATGTCAGAGACCACTCGTGTGTGGCCAGTAAAGTCACCAATAAAGTGAGGTCATTTGAAACAGATAAGGTATTTCTGTTTCACTTCCTACGTTTAAGCGCAGAGCGCAGAGTGTAGCTGATACATTTCTTCTTTCTTCCTTAGACGACGAGGAGGCACTTAACTCCATCATGAAGGACTTAGCAGCCTTGGGCCGTTGTTACACCCAGCACAACAGCCACAAGCCCAAGAACCGAACCTTACTCTACAAACAGGTACTCATCGCATCCACATGTGCTGTTTCTCCTTGTATATATTCAAAATTGTAGAAGTGCTGATTTGAATCTTTAAGAAATTTTAAAATTGGCTGTAAAATGTGTCTAAATATCAAGTTTTTGTTTTTATTTTGATTGCTCTGTTGCCTGTGTAGTATGGGAATCAGATTGCTTAGCCATATTTCAGTTAAAGAGCTGAGAGGATGTATAATGCTGCAGTATTTCTTTGGTTTAAAGCTGCCACACATCCTGCTTAGTTACACTTCTTTAACCTTGTCTGTCACTCTGTTTTTACTCAATACCTCAGCCCTGCTTCCTTTTTTTATTTTATTCACTGGAGTTTGAAGGTTGTGCTCTAGTTTTGGAGATGATGAAACAAAAAAGCAGCGTATTCACCGCCACAGCATGGTGCAAAAGTCTCGAGCCACTCCTCATTTATTCATATTTTGCTTCCAAGGAGCCAGTCTGTGGATATCAGCTGCTTTTTTTTTTTTTTTTTTTTTTAAAAAACTCCTTTTCAGTCCAGTGCGTGACAGTTTTCAGAGGATTGTTGTTTGTTTGTTCAGTTATTAAACGCTGACCTATGAGTCATTCAAGCATAAAAAAACGATACCTAAGTCGAGGGATGACATCTTAGCGAAGGACTAGTTTTAAATTGTGTCTTTAAGCGCGTTGTTATTTAAAGCCTGCCACACAAACACATTATTTGTTCACATTTCTTTAGTTGAATCTATGAAGAATGTCAAAGATGATGCATTTTGGCAGACATAAAATAATATTTTTGCAGAAACAACATGATCTCTGCATGGTGTGCAGCCTGTCCTTATAATAAATAGTCTTCTCAGAACTGATGGAACATATGAAGGCAGAAGAGTGACGTCAGATCCCTTTGCAGTTGCATCAGAAAGGGCATCAAGCATAAAAACTCTGTCAAATCAAACATGCAAAGCTGCCTGCTGTGGCGAACCCCTGTGAATAAGTGAGCAGCTAAAAGTAGCTTCTAGATTTTGATATTCTGTGCAGTGTTATCTGGAAAGCATCTGATTGTCAACAGCCAGGGAAGTGCCTAGAGGGGGACCCGGGGAGGCCTGAGCACTGCTAATCTTACAATACCCAACACTGTTGAGTTAGAGCATGGCCAGGATCACTAGTAATGTAGTTGCGTATATTTACATGTTTACTTTACTGAAGTACATGTTTAATATACGTGCACTTAATTGAAATATTTCTATTTCATGTCACTTTCTGTTTTTACTCTTTAATTCCATTATTTCACTGTTAATTTTTTCACAGTTTTTATTATTTTTTTTAGTCTGATTTCTTCTGGCCCCTCCCTTCTTTGTTCTTAGTTAAAAGCATACCTGGATAGAAAAACACACAATAAACAAATATGAGTCATGGATTGGCCTCCCCAGAGCCTATACCTAAACATTATTGAAGCACTGTGGGATCATATTGAGAGAGGCAGCAAACATCCAAACAAGAGCTTTGAATGTCCTTCAAGAAGCCTGGAGAACTATTCCTGAAAACTACTTAAAGAAATTATATCAAAACTTGACTAAAAGAGTTCAGGCTGTGTTGAAGAATAAAGGAGGTCGTACCAATTATTGACTTTTAAGCCCATTAGAAATGTATAAACTCTTATTTTTGCCTCACATAATATATTTCCATATATGCTGACATGTGAATAATTAAATTGCTGGACTTAATCACTTTTTCCTAGCAGAACAAAGAGAAATGTGGTTTGGCTCAAGACTTCTGCACAGCATTGTCTTTCAAGCGTCTTACAGACACTGTCAGTCAGAATGACAAAATCCTTTCTTGATGCTTGGTGGGCTTTTTTTTATAGTTAAATCAAGTTGTATCATGCAAGAGGAAGACAAAAGCAGTATTTGCTCGAATACTTGCAAAAATATTCCGTATTGGAGTATTCCCTTCCAATAGTTTCCGGTATTATGTACATTTATGGCAGTTTAGAAACTAAACCAACACATTTTGGACAGCTTATCGTTCCCTTCAGTCACCTTGTGCCTCTCTGAAGTCGTTTCCTCGTGTATCTTTGCGTGTCTGTGGAATGATAATTGGCGAATCCTCTTAAAGCAGCAATGTTTATGATGAGACATAAACAAACAGCGAGGAGCAGAGAGGGTTTCCGGCCGTCACGGTGCTGCTTTCCTCTCCGAGTTGTTAAGGGTAAACCCTTACATTTTTTCTTCCGCACTGATGTGATGACAGCATTAGTGTAACACCGTTACCTCATGCAGACTTGCAGGCTCCTCCAGATTCCTGCTCCCATTGGCAATGACTATGAATAGAAAACAAAGATTTGTCAGGCCATCGTCAGTGTTGAAGGATAATGTTGTCTTTGTGCTGTAGAACAAAATCCGCAGCAAATCCAGCAACGTGGATATAAAACATGTATCATCATAATGCTTTTTGTCACCTCAATTCCTGGTCCAGCTTATCGTTTTCATTTATTAGGCAGGCCAAATCCCACAGACAACTATGAATCATTTTAACTTTCCACTTCCATAACTCCCCTATGTTGTTATTTTTCCTCTCAACAGGATTTAAGAGTCAAGCTGGAGCATGAGAGAGAAAAACGGTATGTTTGAACCTCTGTATTGTTTTTTCTGCTCTTCTGTCCAAGCCTTTACTCTGTGCTTCAGATCTTTTTTGTGTGTTATGCTTTGCCATGCCTGGGACTTTGTGTCTAGAGGAAATCACAGTTACATGCCAGAGGAGCATAAAGAGAGGGAAAATTTCTACTTTGACATTTAGCCGAGGCCTTATGTTTCAGGCTCGGATGGGCTGTTTGAGAGGGAGGACAGGGGGGAAAAAAGAGAAGAGGGTCAGAGAGAGAGGGAGATCAAAAAGATGCAGCGTGAGCCAAACATTTGAGTACAATGCGCAGACTTCCAGGCACACCCCAAATTAATGCTTCATCTTGTGCGTTTTCTCCTGCTTTCCCTCCGCATTTTTCAGTCACGAGACATTTGTACTCGCTCACACGGCCAGCTTTTGACTTACTCAAGAGGCAGAGCCAGTTACTCAAACTGTTTGGAGACAGTCTAGCAAGCAGTTTTTTGTTTTTTTGCCTCATAGTTTGTTTACCCAATGGGATGTTTAAAAAAGAAAGGGAGAGAATTTCTGACACTTAATTTGGTGTTGGTCTTTATTTCGTCCGCACTGGGATCTCAGCTCTGTCATTCCAGGCACGGATGCTAAGTTGGGTCTTGCAGCTCTGGAGAAAAAGGAGGTTCCACTGGCAGACTCTGACACTCTAAAACTTCGCTCAGGAGCCCGCAGAGACTGAACTGAAGTGACAAACACGACATGTTCTGTTAACACTGGAAACACTGGAGGGAAACTGACCAGAACCTACTGCAATAATTGCCTCGATTCATCAGAATATAGACGAGGGGAACGGGCATCGGTTCAGCGATACTGTGATAAGAAAGCCACAGGCTCAGAGGAGTGGGAAAGAGAAGGAAAGCGGCGTGCTCGGCCAGCAGAGCACTGCTTCACACTGGGCCTTTCCACTTTTTCACAGCCCTAATTGGCTACTGCTGAGGAAGAGACGAGTTTTTCATGTTCCTGTCTCTCTGTGTTTCTGCGCCCCCCCCCTCCCTCCGCCTCGTCTCGCAGTCTTCCCTTTCTCACGAGCTCCCTTCACTCCACACTGCTCTCTCAGAAAAGACAGCCAACAGCTCACTTTAGAAGATGCCATTCATAGACTTGAAAGGAAAATCTCTTTTTTTATTTAATGAATTTTTTCTTTCATCCGCTTTGTCGATTCACACCCTCGTCGACCTCTCTCCACGTTACGCTTTCCAGAACAGAAAAGGATCGAAATCACATTAAAACCTGCATAACTTAAATATTTATTTAACTCAGCTTTAATCAATATTTCTGTATATTAACAGGGGATTGAGTAACTCGAGGTATGCGACAGTGAAAAGGGTCACTCAGAGAGAAAAACCCTCTGGGAATTGTTAACAGGCTACAGTCAACACCAGCTCTGCAGAGCATTGCAGGATCTTTTAGCTCACTGTTTTGGTTTTCCACATCAGGTGGTCTAAAAAGCATGACTCGATGAAAGCTAATGTTGTGTTTATGACTAATAGCTGTGTTTAAAAAAAAAAAAAAAAAAAAAAAAAAAAAAAGTTTTTATTTAACATAAAAAAGCAGTTTTGCCATAACAACTTTAAAAGCAATAATCTTTAGAGCAGGGATGTCAAAGTCATTTTACATCGTGATCCACATACATCCTACTTTGATCTTAAGTGTGTGGGATCAGTGAACAACATGATAAATGTGTGATAAAACTGTCTCTGGAGTCACTGTAGAAAAATATTTATATAAAAACTGTAAGTAATGTAAAAGCAAACTTTTGTAATTTAATTGCAACTTAATTATTGTGGTTTAATATGAATTGCAATGGGAGATCTTTATTATAAGAGAAGGTGTAAAGCTTAAGAAAATACAGTTAAAAGTTCTTATATTCTAGAAGGCTGGATTGGAGTCTCTTTTTGGGCCGATTCTGGCCCTCGAGCCTCATGTTTGACACCCGTGGTTTAGAGTTAGCAAAAACTTTTTTCCTCAGTTTATGCCTCTAAACAGGCCTTCATACAAATACTCTCAGCTAAGGAAGAAAGCAAAGCCTAAAAAAAATAAATCCCTCATAAAAAATTCAGTGAATGGAAACTGAACTGCATTTCTTAGATCTCGATTTAAAATCTCTTTCAGCACAGACCCTACGAGCTGGCTTACGTAGACAGATTAGAAGAAGAAAGAAAATAATCAGAACTTCCTTTCATACTCGAGTAGCTACTATCAAGACGATCTGACTGCACAGATATAATCCCAGGCTGCGCGGTGAATAGCATTATATTTGAGGGTCCTCTACCTAACTCGAGGTATCAGAAGTCCCTGAGTCAGGATGATCGTGTTGTCCGTCCACAGTGGAATCGGATCGGATGGTCTCTCTCTCTTTTCATTGGCAAGCACTGAAGGTTTTGGGCAGGAAATAAGAGCTGTAGAGCGACTCTCTCTTCCCCCTACCTCAAGGTCTACAGCCAGAGAGAGAGAGAGAGAGCGGGAACAGAGCCAAACCTTTTTTTTTCTCTTCGTGTTTATATGATTGTGATTTTTTTTTTTTAAACTTATTTAGTTTTTCCACGAGACAAAAGGGAAAGAGAGTGCGCTGGGACGTGTGAAAGCATTCTTCCAACTCTGCAAACCTCTGCGACTGAGTGTGTCCGCATGCAGAGGAAGGAAAGCCATATCTTTTGGAGCGGCATCCTTGTACAAGCCCCCCAAACCCCCTTCCCCACATCCCTCCAGCTCTTTATCGCACACATCATCACCAAATCTAAACAGAGACGAGGAGTGTTTAGCTGTGCCGCCGCTTGCCTCTGATCTGCAGCCTCCCCCCTTTTCCCAGAATCCATCCAAATGAGGGAACCAATGAGCAGTCATTAAGATAGGCAAAGCTTTGGCCTCTGATGAGGAAGTGATGGGATAAAAACAAGTTCCTTTTATCAGGATACTATAAAGAGATAGTAGCGATGCATATTCTTCAGAAGCAGAGAGTGAGGTGGGGGTAGGTGGTGGTGTTGGGGGGGAGGACAGGACAGGAGTCTCTCTGCTTCTCTCTCTGCTTTATTTTCTCAGGCTGCCTCCCCCTTTATTTTCTCTCACAGTCGTCTGTAAATATCTCCACGTCTCTGTATCTTTCACTCTGTCACTCTTTAAAAGACGAGGGAAAGACACACATCCTGCTGCTTTTGCTGCCGCTCCAGATTTTTCCCCCCCTTTCCTCTCAGGAAGTTTCCCATCTGCCTTTGTGCTGGCTTAGCGGAGAGGCCCAATGGTGTTGAAACAGTGGCCGATGCACACACTGATTGGGAAGCACACTCATGCATGTAAAGTTTTACAAACACACATGCGTCTCATATATACACTCACCACAAGACTTTTGCTGATAAGGTCGGTCTCGGACGGGAATACACGTAAGCATACAGTAGATAAGCACAGACATGCAAGTGGAGAGTATGTCTGCGCTTTCTGTTTTCACTGCACTGATTAATGCCCTCTTAGCATCTCGGTGGCTCGGCTCACTCCTCTCCTCGACCCTGCTGACCCCCCGTCCGTTTATCTTCTGTTTCCCGCTGCTGTAAAGTAAATGAAAACGGGTTCTTAGAGATTTATCAGGTGCAAGCTAATGCTACAAACCAGTAGCCAACAGGCTGTCAGCTCAGCTGCAGCCAGACACAACATGACCGTCTTTCTCCCACCTCTGACCCGGCTGGCCTTCTCCTTTTTCCAGAATCATCCTGTTTCAGAGGCCGCTGAAGATCAAAGAGCTGCTGCAGAAAGTGACCGAGGCCTTTGGCCAGCAGATGGACATGTTCTTCATGGAGAAAGAGGTAAGAGAATGACTCATGTAGCTGGCGTGTTACAGTTTTATCTGTTGTTGTTCGTGACGATCCTGCAGTATGCACTGCAGTATGCGTGTGTCCTCGAAGTGGCGTTACATTTGTTTTCTCAGGCTGTCAAGATCCAAGAAAAGCATTGTTTATTTACATGTTTTTTGTTTTTTATTGTGAAACCCTTGATGTCATACATGTGCTGCTGCATTCACGTGCTCTTGTTACTGAACAATAGAGAATTGAAGCTCATGCGCTGTGTGCTTTCTTGTCCTATCAGCTGCTGCTGCCCCTGAAGACGCAGGAGGACCTGGATCAGGCGGTGCTGACGCTGGGCTGCAGTTCGGGGACCAATGGGCTGCTCAGGATACTGCTAAAGACTCCTAAAAACAACCATGTGAGTTTTTAAGATGCTCACTTTTGGGCAGTTAGTGGGAACAAAGGTGAATGAAGTCATCCTTTTAGGGCTTTTTTTTTTTTTTTTTTTTGCAAAATGAGGAAACAAACCGCTTCCACACACGGTGATGTAACTGAACAATGAGGTAATGCTGTCCTCCCTTCCTCTGCTGAGCCGATTCCCTTTTTTCACTCTCTCCTACTTCCTGTGTTTCCAGTACCTACAGGTGAACAGCAGGGACAAACAGAGCGAGATGAAGTCATCGAGGTCACTGGGAGATTTGAAGGGCTCTTTGCTAAAGGGCTCAGAGAGGGTGCGCAAACACTCAACAGGTGAGCTTCCATGTTTTAAAAAAGTGCTTTTATGCTGTTTTTATTAGTTTTTAAATGTGAGAGGAGGCAGAAAAGCACTCTGCTGATGCAAAGGTTTCTCAGTCATGTGCTAAAGCCTCAAGGATGACTCATCAGTGTCACCTGACGAAGCAGACGGCCGTCAGAGTCGCAGGAATGTTAATGGAAAAGATGGGGCGCATGCTTTGTCGGAGTAGAAAATGCAAACCGGAGGTGAAAGCAGCCAAGGACTTGTCATGTCAAAGCAAGGACAAACTCCTGCACTCATGCTAAGCAACTGTCTGGCCGCTGTCTTTGGCCTGTTAGCTTTTTGTCAAGTTAACTGTGACCATACTTAGATGTAATATGTGTAGATATATAGTAGCTTTAGTATTCAAAGCACATGCATGAGAGCAGTTTCTGTCTTTTCGTCTAAAACTGTACACACAAAAAAAATCTTTTCTTGTCACGTCACACTTTGTAGTCCCCCTCTCCTCGTCCCCAGGCATGTTTGGTTTATTTTAATATCAGCTCTGTCCAGAAAGGTCAGCGTTTCGGTCGTATCTCGGCCTCAGACACGCTCAGAATCAAACCGGTGCTCGCTCCTGCCATCACGTTTGCATCTTTGCATAGCAGCTGAGAACCCTTTGTGATCACTCTTGTGAGCCTATCTTCGTCATGTGGCCGCAAGCGCATAAATCGTCCAGAATTATCGGCCCTCGATCAGTTTTCCTCCCTGCCAGCGAGGCACGAGTGCGAGACGAGGCGAGCGGGCCGAGATAGGAGCGCGGGGAGTAGCGGCAGATGAGAGGTGACGGGAGAGCGGTCACGGTGTACGGCTGAGTGAAGACGTGATGTAAACCCGGGTACCTCGATGACGTATGGGAGCAGACTGCGGCGTTAGGGGGAAAGAGGCAGAAAAGCTGAACAGTCGAGACAAAGCAGTTGTAATTTGCAGCCTTCAGTCAAACAACAAGACTTTGATCGTATTTCCAACGCTTCTATTCGTCTTAGTGCCTTTTAGCCTCTCTGCGCTGTTTCAGTATTCCTGTCAGCCCAGTCTGCGATAGTTTCAGTAGATCTTTTTACCGTGACAAGGACGAGTGCTCAGTCTCCGCCGCAGCTCAGCCAGGAGAGCATTCGTCACAGTAATTGAGGTTAGAGGTGGCGGCAGTGTAGTTTAGTAAATCATTTCTTGCAGTCCTGGCACTGCTGAACTCGTACCCATGAATAACACTGTGACGCCGTTTTCTCCCCTCTGCCCCTCGTTCCCATCTCTTCATCTTCCCGCACTCCCTCCACTTCTCCTCAATTTCTCCTCTCGCTCTCATTTACCCCCCCCCCTTCCACCTTTTGCATTACTCATCTGCTTAACTTTAATTGTTTCATTCCCCTCTCTTTTATTGGCCGCCCCTGGTGCTTCTTTTCGTCACTTTCAGGTTCCCTCCACACAGGTCGGACGTCCCCGCCGCCAGGCAGCGTCCCTGAGGAGCAGCAGCAAATCGCCCGCCAGGGCTCCTACACCAGCATCCACAGTGAAGGGGAGTTCATCCCAGAAAACCCAGACCAAAGTGTAAGAGTCCATCAGCAGAATAAATGCTTTATGCATTGTTGCTTCTTGAAAAAGTTTGAATAGACTTCAGAAAAAAGATCTTTTTGATGTCTTTGGCAGGTGGACAGTTATTCAACCAAATGTAGTTAATTTATTGCAGTTAATGCACTGAAATGACCAATATTGGCTGTTTTCATAGATTCTTTTCCCCATAAGTTAACATAGTTCTGAAATATTTTGAGTCCTTGACTGGAAGGGCAGAACTGTGTTTTTGTTGAGATTTTAATCGTCTGAACAGTCTTTGGTGATTCATTGTTTACTCTGCTCGTATACTGGATTGCCTTGTATTGTTAGCAGCAGCAGCAGTACTAGCACTAAATTGATTTTACAAGGCTATATAGCCACATATAACATTTCTGTGCAGTATTTAAAGAGGATGTCAGACATTATTCAACCCCCTTCAAATTCTTAAGACGTGAGACAGTAACAAGCACAACTCCACTCGCACTGCTTGGTATGCTCTCCCCTGTATGATTGCATGCTCCGTGACCCTCGGTCTCCTTGTGTTATTGTATCTGTCAGATGTTGGATCCCTTTGGGAGTGCAGACAACTCGCTGTCGAGCAGCTGTCAATCAATAGATCAAGCACTGGACAGGTGAGTCATCATGGAGCGGGTGATTTATAGCCCTCGTCGTTGTGGATTTATACAGTGGCTACTCAAGAACGTGCACTGTTTTCAGCCGATATAGCAGATAGCAGGCTTGAATTCTTTCTTCTTCTTTAAATTTTTATTTATTTTATTTTTTGTGTTAAACCAGTGTGCTCAAAGTTTACTGCAACTTTTTTTTCTCATGTGGTTTGTCATCCATGTGCATCGCTAGAGGCAGACATTTAAGAAAATGCATAACTGTAGTCATGCACATTGGGGTGTGTGATAAAGGTTATTTTCTGTAGCGGCACTAAACATATTGTTACGATAAACACCTCATTTGTGGGTTATGTGTTGATGTCAGAGGCTAAAAAGTGTTCCCCAGATGTCTGTTCCAAGTTCCTGCTGTTCCCTAAACGTCTTAAATTCAGGCTATCAGTAGGAGCTGCAATTTATCGATGTTCCCTAAATGGCTTACATGCTGGTGATCGGTGTGATCAGCTGTTAAGTAGATGGGACGAGGTTGTCAGCCACACATAAACTGACAGATACGGATTCCTTCATTAATCTGTAATATATATGTACACGTCCTTGTTTGCGGAGATGCGAGACATGGTTTGTATCACAGAGTGCTTGTGTACACACTTGGATGTGAGCGTCTGTGTTGCAACAGCCAGAGGCTTTTATCAAAGTTTGTAAATGTGCTAAAGACCAGCGTAGCTTCCCTGCGACCCTTCCTTCGCTTGTCTGTGTCGAAAAGGAATCGGGTCACTTTGCTGTTGCCATAGCGACAGAACTCTTATCTGGACGCCTGGATTCCTCTGTTATCACGAGAGAGAGAGCGCGCGCGTGAGAGACAGACAGAAACAGAGACTGAGTGGGAGATGTGAGAGAGTGAGCAAGCAACATGCTGGAAAAACTGAGCCAGAAAATGAGAAGTGGCGAAAGAGTGAGAGTAAAGTGGGAAAGGCTGAGGAGAGAAAAGAGTGAATTTGAATCAAAGGGAGAATAAAAGCGAGCAAGCGTGGAGCTGACAGAGAGAGAGCAGGACGGAAACAGTTCTACCTGCACGAGGCTTATCAGGGCTCCAGGCTGCAGAACAATGGCAGGAAACGAGTGCATGGAACTTTTCCCTGCGAACGGGCATGCGTGCCCCTTATCCAGGGGTCTCGTGGCCCCGCGCCGCCCTGCGGTCAACAGAGACGTCACTCTCTGTCGGTTCGTCGGGACGGGGTTTGTTGGAAATGTCCAGGGAGGGCGAGAGGTTGGATGCACATACAGACATTTAGTGACATATGTTATATCGCTGCTAATTCAGTGGCGAGCAGTTTGACTTTGTGAGTGCACAAATCTTCCTACCTTAGAGCTCAATTTTTCAAATTTTGCCACTTTGTTGTTTTACATCAGCTGTGAGTGACAGGAAGGTAGTTTGAATACCAAAGCCATTCCCTGCGTTTTGTGCCGCTTTGCAGTCGAGCCCCATTCTGAAGTTTCAGGCCAGCAGCTGTAGCCAGACTTTGTTTGAAGATAAGGGGAAATTAGCAACCAAAAGAGCGAATTTTTTTTTTTTCAACTTTCTCTTCATGCTTTCTGTCATTTCAGCCCTCCTTACTCACAGAACACCCGTGACAATAATTACCTGAACCTCAACTTCGAATACAAAGGTAAGAGGGGACAAATCTTGCAGCAGTTTCTCTCCAGTTCTAAAAATGTCTTCTTCTCAGCCCCCAGCTGCCAAACAGAGAGAGGTGTAAAAAGCGTGTTTGTTATTTGGAAGCTTTGTCTGTTCTTACTTTTTGCTGTGGTTCTTATAGCTCCACAATCAGTTTTACAGGAGAGGCTCTTGCTTATCTAAAATGTTTCCCCTTGAAGAGAATGCTAATGAAAGTGGAGATTATATTATTTTAGGGTTGTATCTGTACGTATATACTTAAAATGAAGAATGGGTTGTGGTGAATCTCGGCTGTGTTTCTTAAGTCTGATGAGGTGGCGAAGTAAGATAGTACTGCGTCTCTTCCTTTACTATCTTCCATACACTCCCCCTGTGTAGACCCCTCTATTCACTGCCTTTTTCTGTTTTACCTCATCCCATCTTATCTCTCATCCCAAACTCCACTCTTAATAGATGTTGCTGCCCTGCCGCAGCATGATCACTTCCCCTCTCTTCTCAATGGCCCCCCGCTCATCTTGTCTCTGTCCCTGGGGTCCCGGTCTGTCCTCTTTTCCTTCAGAAGGCAGATCAAATGAAGCAGGATGAGAGATAAAGCCACACTAGCCCTCGTGAAGAGAGAAGCTGCATTGGCTCTCTCAATCTGGCCATTTCTCTTTCCCCTTTCAGCTCCCCCCATGCTGTAAATGAAAAAAGGGAGTTCTGCACATTGTCTGTGCCGATGAGGGAACGTCATACTGTAGCTGCAGCAGAACTTGAAGACCCACTTGGGTACGCAAGCACGTGCTTGCACACACACGCACCACCCTCCCAGATGTAAAGCTGTGTGGCCCTTCTGCTGAGGGCTACAGTATTTGTTTACCATTCCCTGTGAGTAGATTTTTCCTCTCCATCCCACTCTGCCAAACACAAAAAATAACTCCGGTATCCATGGGATACAGCCACAAAAACAGCATGAGGGGAGGCAGTCATCTGACAGAACAGCTGCTTTCAATTCCAAGTGGCTCCGCTCCTCTCCGTTTATTGTGTGTTTGCTGTGAGAGGGGGGGTAAGTGTCAGTGCTCTCATGCGTCAGCCCCCCCACACCCCGCCTTGAGTTTCTGCTCCACTGTTCAGAGCTAATGCTAAGCTAGCACACGCGAGCTGCTTTCACTTTCCGCATTGGCTGCAGAGAGGCGGCCCCGTTCAGCGTGCAAAGAGCCGCGTTCCATTCTGCTGCTTCACAGCTTGATTTGACACATCAGGGATGAGCAAAAAAGGGAATGCAGTGTCTGAGTGGCCTTCCAAGCATTTAAACCGCCATTATTAGACTTAAGAAGTGGGTAAACACATAACTGTGAATCCAGAAGCATTGTTTCTGTAATTTGGGTGTAATGCGAGACTAATCGTCGAGGCTTGAATTATTTTGCTTGCTGACACCTCTCTTTGCCTCAATCCTCTCTTTTCAGGTCGTCATGGAAAAGGAGGGACTTTCCCACGCCAGTTCCAGTTGCCAAATCGCAGCAAGGATTACGGAGATAGTAAGAAACCAGCTTTGCTTGAACAATTACAACAGCGCTGTTACACAGAAATAACAACAGAACAAATGTCTAAAGAACAACACAGACACAGACCACTCTTTGTCCTGCAGTGTGGTCACAGTCTTCTAACTTCAGATGCATATTTCTTACTTTCAAACAAGATATTTTCAAATATTATTCTCCTCTTTTAGAGAGTTTCTTTGCACCTCGTGGAGATTTATTACACGAACTGCTGGCTCGCTGTTTCAGGCAGCTGCTAGTAATTGCTTACTCAGAGGCTAACCTTGGCTAGCAGTGATTTACGTTTCCCTGCGGTGAACCCAAGCTTGTATAAAAACACAGCGCCCTGCTTCCTGTCTGAAGGGAAGTGGGATGGAGTGGCGAAAGGCACTCTGCTCTGGCTGGCCTCAAGTCTCGGCCAAGAGCAGACTTTATGCACTGCACCTGTGAAGTTAACTGTATGAAAACAGATTCACAATGGAATCAAGAGTAAAGTGTATGACAAGTCTGATTATGTTCGTTTATGTGTTTTCAGGACGTAGGACACTTCCGCGGAGCTTCATGCCGCAGGAGAACCTTTTTCAGCTGGTTCCCTCCAGCCGCACTCGAAGCTATAATGGAGACAGCACGCTGCAGTACAGCGACCTGCGCTCGCTGGGCAAAAGCTCCCAGCGAGGTACAGCCAAGTGTAAGTGATTCATTTGAAATCTTTTGAAACAGGGGGAACGTGCGCTCGACACTGTAAAATAATCTGTAATAGTTGTGTGTTTGGCTCATGTGACCAATTGCCATCGATGACCTCAATATAAATACAAAAAATGGACACGGGCAATCCAACTGTTAGTGGACATGTGCTGATTATTGTCTTGATTAAATATTAGGCATTTAATCTTTGAAAACTAAGCAGCCACTTAAAAAAAAAAAATACTATACTTGCATTCTCGATAGCATTAAAACAGAGAAAAGCAGAAAATCCTCACAGCAGAGAGGCTGAAACTGGAGTATTTTAGTGTGAAAGTGACTGAAAAATGTGAGAAAAATAGCTTCCACATAATTATGTGTTGACTAAACTGTTGATTGTCGCGTTTGCGGTGTTGTTCACTTCCGCTGTGATCAGATGGTTCCTAATTTAAACAGAGGAATGACTGATTTCAATGATTCAAGATAAAACCTTTGCAGTTCCACTATTTCAGGGTTGTGTCTTCCTTAAACAGATGCATTATAATGTATAATAGATATCAATGAGGATAGATGTAATGCACAGTTGTCGTACTGTGTGTCACAGGCAGAATTTCCCCCTCATCGTCCAAATTAAGCTGTTTTATGGGCTCACTAATCACATCTGTCCTCATTTAGTCTATACATCCTGCCCAGAAACTGTCTTCATCATAATACCAAAGCTTGGCTCATAAGTCTGTGGTCGATGTGTCGGTCTCTGGTGTCCGTCTCACCCACGCGCGACCAAACAGTCTAACGCAGCCACAGAGAAGCCTGCTGGTTCCAAAACAAAGTCCCGGAGTCTGAGCCTGAGAACATGGGAGCCGCGCAGATGAGCTTTCTAGGCTTTCACAGTTTGTGTGTGTGTGTTGGTGGGTTGCGGTTCCGCTGCTTGACTGTGATATCTGGGGTTTCCCCAGGGTCTGCAGTGGGAGTGATTTAACAAATTGCGGTGCGCTTAACGTCTGGTCTCGGTGAAGTTGATGTGTGATCGGTGGATTTTGACGTTTGCTTTAGTTTTTTTTTTTTTTTTAAACATGCTCTCAGATCCGTATATCATAGAGAAGCTGGCTGTCTTAGGAGGCTTAGCAACACAATTAATTACTGAGGGGGGGATTCATAGTCTGGCGTTTCATTTCTGCAGCACCTCGGGCGCCAGTCAACTGGAGACAAGGAAAGCTGCTGGGGCGAGGAGCGTTCGGGGAGGTCTACCTCTGCTACGATGCCGACACAGGCCGCGAGCTGGCCGCCAAGCAGGTGCCGTTTGATCCCGACTGTCAAGACACCAGCAAGGTGAGGGGAAATATTTCAAAACTGTTTGGATTTGCATGAAGTTGATGGCATAAGATGGGTTTTTTTTAATAAATTGAAGATTCTTTGTTTTTTTGCTGCAGGAAGTGAATGCTCTGGAGTGTGAGATTCAGCTGCTGAAGAATCTGCGTCACGAGAGGATTGTGCAGTACTACGGCTGCCTTCGGGACCTCGACCAGAGAAAACTCACCATTTTCGTCGAGTTCATGCCCGGGGTGCGTATTTTGCAGGACATTTTAAGTAAATTTAATCACACTCGAGCAGCCCTTAAATTTTGAAAGAACAATTAACGTCTGAGAATGTGCGCGCCGGACTTGGTTTGGCTGTAAAGATAGGTACTGAGACATTTTAACACAAACATTAAAATCAAACCCTTACCAGCCACATCTGCTAGAATCTATTTAGAAATGTCACCAGCTGTCAACAAACATGTCCTCCACGCAGTTGATGTCAGCAGAACAGCTCATTTTATGAGATCATATTCTCCCTAAATGAGCAACTTTAATGAGCTACTGTCGCCTGCGGACCCTGTCCCCGAGCCTGTTTTTAATATTTCCTGAGCTATTTTTTTTTTATTTCCCAGAGACGCTGAGTGTCTTAGTCACACATTGTCTGGAAATTGGAAATGTTTACGTTTCGCCAGAGTTGGCAGAAGCAAGACAGGAGGTGACAGAGCCAAGCTTTTGTGTGGCTGCGTGGCACGGCTTCACTGCTGCGCCTGACCGATAACACTTTAGTGGCCCGAGGGAGGGAGGGCCGTGTGTCCCTCGGAGAGACCCCGAGAGCTCCTAAGGTGTCCCGTTGACAGCTGAAAGTGAGCAGGCAGAGGTTTTGTTTCCACCGCAAGTCCAAGAGTGCGTCACAGGTGTTACAGGATCAGGTCTTAGCTCTTGCCATGTCCCCAGGAGGAGCGGAAAACAGGAAATTGAAGGAAATGCAGCTCACTGGTGCAGTTTGGACTCAAAGTCAGTCAACAGACTTCTGTCAGCAGGTTATATGCTTACATTCTTGGTTTTTGGCCTTGAGAATTGGCTTAGAGGCTGCTTTCACAAATAAACCCCAAACAAATTAGCTGGAACACCCATGTTTTCCAGAAAAATAAGTGTATGTAGATTTTTCTCTAATTTAGCATGCGTGTCCGTCCCATCCATTCATTCGCTCACAGGCTTTCTGTTTGTCTCTCTAGGGCTCGATAAAAGACCAGCTAAAAGCCTACGGGGCCCTGACGGAGAAGGTGACGAAGAGATACACCAGGCAGATCCTCCAAGGAGTCTCCTACCTGCACAGCAACATGATTGTACACCGGGACATCAAAGGTAAACGAAGCCGCAAGCTCGAAAAAGGCCAAGGTTGGATTTTAATTGGATTTGTAACCGATAAACACTCACACTTGGAAATGCTTTCTTCAGTGGGGTCCTATTGCAGTAGCTGCTGCAATAGGCGGGGGGGGGGTGTCAAAACTACAGATTCATTCATTTTCATTCGGGTTGACATTTCCTCATTTGGTCATTCGTCGTCTGCAGAACGTGCCTGGAAAAATGTGCTATTTTCAACTTCCCTTTGAGATATATTAGGCTTCGTGCTGGTGAAACTGGCCGTTCTAAAAATGCTCAGCACCGGACGGAAAGGTTTTGGTTTGGCTGCCCACAGCTTTGGGAGTTACTGGGTCGTTAAGCGGCGGCCAAGAAAGAGGGGAATATACTGTCTGGTGGGGGAAAAAGATAGTCGGTCTCACAGGACCAGGCAGGGCTCTATGAAGAGCACATGTGGGTGTGATCTTTCCACTCAGAAAGGCTCTGCACGTGTAATATACGGTGTGTTCATCTCACCACAGAACATTTCTGTTTTTGCAGTAAAAAAAAAGGGACTTAAGCTTGGCACCACACGCACGTCCACATTCACTCCGGACCAGCTGGAAGTTTCTCTGAATTTATTTGCAAAGGCTGGAATTATCAGAGAACCTGTCGTCCTACGTACAGGAAACGTGCAGGCAGTGGAAGAAGCAGCTCGGGGCAGTAAAAAGTAAAGGTTATAGTTTGAGCCTCCAAGTTTCTTTTGCAGCCTGCCAGTTCTTTGGTGGGGGTGGAGGGTGAGTGGCGAGTGGTGCACATTAGTCACTGATCAAACAAGCGGCGTGGCTGAAGGAAATGGGATAGACAGAGCTACATTCGGAAAATTACTAAGATAGGAGGAGAAAGGGTGTTGAGGTTCAACGTGTCTCTTGTGGAGCAGACAGTTTATTTAGTATTTAATTTTCTGAACCCAACGAGGCTTTTTCCTCAGTGTGAGAAAAGTGAAAGAAAGATAAACTTCCTTGTTTGGCGTAGCTGACTAAGCGCAGGATTTGTATAAAGACTGCTGAAAGATATGCTTTTTAAAAATAAGTCTGCCAGTATTCAGTTACCCAAACGATCAAGACCTTTCGCCTTCTTCCGTCAGCTTGAATTGCTGGCACCAATCACTTTTTACCCAAAACAATAATTGCAACTCCAAATTGTCAGCGTCCCTTTGCGTCTGACAGCTCTCGGGAGAGTCCTGAATACTTTCAAGCTCGTGTTGTTTCGATCCACCAGGTGCTAACATCCTGAGAGACTCCTCGGGAAACGTGAAGCTGGGAGACTTTGGAGCCAGCAAACGTATCCAGACCATCTGCATGTCTGGTACAGGCATCAAGTCTGTCACTGGCACCCCCTACTGGATGAGCCCTGAAGTCATCAACGGGGAGGGATATGGGAGGAAAGCTGATGTGTGGTAAGGAAATTATTAGATAGAACTGTATTGATTGAAGGGGCGAACAATATCAGATTGCTACCGTCGCTGTAAAAGCAAA
The DNA here is from genome assembly GCF_036321145.2 of Pelmatolapia mariae. Lineage (NCBI taxonomy): Eukaryota > Metazoa > Chordata > Actinopteri > Cichliformes > Cichlidae > Pelmatolapia > Pelmatolapia mariae. The sequence continues at coordinate 18,959,338 of NC_086235.1, read as the reverse complement.
AGCAATAAAATGACCTTGAGCAATAAATGATACAGTTATCAGTTGCTGCTATATGCACTCTGTTTACTAATACTGTTGATATTTAAAACACTGAGGCGTTGAAATCAGAAATGCAGTCGAGTAATAAATGGAATAAATGAACAAATGGACACTTTTCAGTTACACGCTACTTCAGAAACTCACATAAATATGAACTTTAAATAAAGGCTGTATAGATTAGAGCACTTTATACAGTTTTCTAAGAGAGCGCGCTTACTTAAAGACTTGATAAGAAGCCAGATATACTAACGTATCATTGCATTGCCAAACAGTGTTAACCTATGCGTCTTCCATGTAGATTTTTATGAGATTCAGCAGTTTTTGGGCCCATTGTTCTAGGGCGCAATTGGTTGCTCCAAGCTTTAGAGAAAGAATACAATACTGGAATAAGTTTGTTTGGATTTGAGCTAGTGTCAAAGGGTTAACTCTGGTATTTGACACAACAGTTGGAGGTGCAAGGTAGACAATAGACACAAGCCGAGCTCCATTCAAATCATTTTTCCTGCTGTGCTGTTTTCCTTCAGGAGTGTCGCCTGCACCGTTGTTGAGATGTTGACCCAGAAACCCCCGTGGGCCGAGTACGAAGCCATGGCAGCCATTTTTAAGATCGCCACCCAGCCTACAAAGCCCACGCTTCCCGAGGGCGTGTCCGAGGCTTGCAGGGACTTCCTGCGGCAGGTGTTTGTGGAGGAGAAGTGGAGGCCCACTGCAGACTTTCTGCTCAGCCACCCGTTCGTTCAGGGCAGCTTCTGAGCTCCTGTGGACCCCCTTCCCCTTCCCTGCCTGTGAGGCCTCCGTGGCCCCGGTGCATCCCCTCCTCTCCGGCCCATCCCATGCCCAGGGCCCCCTCCCCTCATCACCAAGCTCCAGGGCTCAGTACCACTCCCAACTTCCTGTTATCCACCACTAGTGTCTGCCTTGTCGAGACTCCTGCATCCTACTTGCTCCACTTGGACTATTCCCTGAGAGGGAAGGGTGACTGCTGTCAAGACCTCCAGAGTCCTCTGAGGTTTTGCATGGTGTTCCCTCAGGAGGGCACTAACAAGAAGGCAGTCTCACAAGCTCCAGACTGCTGTCCTTTTAACAAGCGCAGGAAAAGTGACCTAGGTTAGTGCAAAGTGTTGCGTCTCAACCTTTAGGTCTCACTTTACACCCACTTACTGCTGCAGAACAGCGTCTCGGGATCGAGGAGACGTAATTGTGATTACATTGATCACACGCGACCGTACTGTAAGTTTCTCATCAGCCTAAAGAAAGCTGTGGGTAGAATTAAGATGGTAAAATATTTTTCTATGATGCATATAAAGTCATCCTAGCAGATGAGATGTCTATTGTCATTCTAGAAAAACAAAATGTAAATGTATTTTTTGCCAACGCCTTACAATAAGAATTTGTAAGTAAGAATGTCTTTTATAACGTCTGCGAGGGTCACCAGTACCCTGCTTTCATAAGCACTCACAAAAACAACCCCATTTTAGGAAGGATTGTCAATGTTGCACTTTTTGATATCATGCATTGAAACATTTCCGACGTGCAGGATAATCAGCCGAGGAGATATTTTTCTATTTGATGCATTTTTTTTTTTTTATATATTATTGAGAATTGTGTTCCAGTGTAAAAGAAGAAAAAGAAGAACCGAACTCTTTTTGTGCATTCGTGTGCAATGTCTCTTAAGCAATACCAACACTACTGTTGTCATTCCATCCTCCCATGCAGCGAGCCTTGTTCCATTCAGAAGTGGCCAAAGAAACGTTGCAGAGACTGAAACCTTTCGATAACTTTTAGAAAACGTGCAGTATTAGTCATGTCTGACTTTTTTGCCACCTCAGAGCCCCATATAGCCTTTCCTGTGTTATGGCAGCTTTGTGCACAGTACACTGCACAGACCAAATCGGATGCATTAACGTCACTTTTTTTCTTTTTTTTAAAGATTGTGAAATTAGACCGAAGGAAGCGTCTTGTTTATATTTTTTGCTGTAACTTCACCCCACGCCTTTATTTAGCTTTCCATGCCATCTCGAATGGGTCTCTTAATGACTTTGATGGCACACCGTGGTCTCTGTGACGTCATGTGAGGTGGAGCTTATTATTACGTTGCCAAAAAAAACAAAACATTGAGTTGGAAGGATGGAGCAGAATGATGTGTTCTGTAAAGTGGAGATGAAATGAAACTTTAACTGTGGGGTGGGGGATCGATGTCGGAGGTGTCATGATTTGCTGTAACACATAGGCACTTAAGAATGATGATCCAATCTTTTCAACCCTTAGTGCCTTACCTGAGTCTGCTTGCAAACACAAACGTTCACTGCCAAAGCAGAGAGCTTCCTTGTAAGGTGAGCGGCTGTTTAGTAGAAAGCACACGCAGGATTTGCTGAAAATCTTTTATATGAAAAAACCAACAAAAGATTATACTGTACATACATATTGTTCTGCACTTTTGTATGAAATTTCTTTTTACATTATAAACAAAATCTATTTGAAATAGCTACGTTATACAGTAGATTGTACTGTGATTTAGACAGGAGAATGAATGGTTGCCTCTTTTAAGAGAAGGTAGGCAGGATGAACAGACTGGGAGGCTTTCGAATGGGGCGTAGTTTGTTTGGTCTGAATGACAAAGCCTTGAAACATGAAATGTATCAAGTCATTGAACTTTTGTACATTTAACTTAATAAATTGAAGGTCTTAAGACTGTGTTTCAGAATGTTTTTTTTATAATTTTGCAAATTGAATTAAAAGTCTGACTTTTTTGACACATTTTTTTCCATTAATGTATGTATTTATAGTTGTGATCTCGTGATTGATAGATGGATGGTTGAATGGTGAAATTGATATTTTCTTTTGGACTCTATCAACAACTTTCTTATTGGGCTTATGATTTGGCAGCTGTAGCTCCATGGTGGGAATCTCCCGTTTCACAACATCCCAAAGGTGCTCTATTGGATTGCGATGTGATGATTGTGGGAGGCCATTTGGGTACAGTGAACTCATTGTCATGTTAGAGAAACCAGGATGAGATGATCTGAGGTTTGTGACATGGTGTGTTATCCTGTTGGAAGCAGCCATCAGAAGATGAGTACACTGTGGTCATAAAGGCATGGACATGGTCAGCAGTAATACTCTGTGGTATCTAAACAATTCTTAAAAAGGCCAAAAGTGTATCAAAAAAATCCCCCACACCATTACACCACGACTGCCCTTAACTGCTGGGCAGGTTCGATCCATGCTTTCATGCTGTTTACACCAAATTGTGACCCTGTCATCAAAATATCAACAGAAACTGAGGCACATAAGACCAAGAAACAATTTTCTAATCTTCTACTGTTCAGTTTCAGTGAGCCTGTGTGAACTGCAGGTTGAATTTGCTGTTCTTTTTTGACAAGAGTAGCACTCAGCATGGTCTTCCATAACTGTAAACAGTAGAGATGGGTGTGTGGAAAAATCCCAGTAGATTAGCAGTTTCTGAAATACTCAGACCAGCCTGTCGGGCACCAACAACCATGCCATGTTCAAATAACTTAAACAGCTTTTCTTCCCCATTCTGAACTCCTGCAGGTCTTCTTGACCATCCTTAAATGAATAACAGCCACATAGCTGATTATATGTTTCCATTCCAAGCAGCTGGACAGGAATAAAGTGGCCATGAGTGTGCATTTTATTTCACCCACTTGCTTAATTCTTTTCTATTTAGATCACGGGTTCTCAAATTTTTCTGAATCACTTACAGAGAAGAAAATTCTCCATGGATCCCTTCATAATCGTAACGTTAAGGGTATTACGCTTATTACTATTTGTGCTGTTTACATATGTATTCTTACTGGGCAAATGTGATGTATCAAAATCAAAAGTTTCTTTTGGCACCAAGATAAAGTGGATGGGAGTAAAGGACACAGCATGATTGTTTTTGTCATAGATGATCTCCAGCTGTTGATATGTACTTTTATATATTACAGAACAGCTTTATAAATTATTTTGTGGACCTAATGGCTATGGGTGTAGACACCTGGGGGTTTTGCGACGTCATTTGCAAGAGGCTCAGTTAAATGACTGAACCTTTTGTAATTGTGCCTTACGTTTCTATTATTTTGTTGTTTTTATATGTCAGTCTAACTGAATAATAGTTAATAGTTATAACAGACACATCCCTATTACACGGTAACTCTGTTTTAAAGAAAAAATTGGATGTAATTTAAAATTGTATGCATATATATATATATATATATATATATATATATATATATATATATATATATATGTGTATACACACACACACATACATATAATTTATTGATGGCCTTCTTACTTTTTATCAATTAAGACTCAATAAAATAGCTTTTCTTCAACTCTGCAAACTCGTGGTTAGGACCATATTTTCATAAGACGGTATAAGAAAAGGCAACACACAAACACACTACTTAGTTATCCAAAGACAATACGAAATATGATTTATTTTTTTAAATGTCAGTATAAAGCCTAATTTGAAAATAACACAATATAAATAGTTAGATAATTTTGACTAAAAACGATTAACACCAACACTTTCGGAGCAGCTGTTAGAAAACCACCTTACAAAACCTGCCGTTTTGTAACGTCGTGTCTGAAAACGTGACTGCCAGAGAGGAGCCGCCGAAGAGACAACTGCCGCCAACCCGGGACGTACAACTCTCTGGCACCGAGGTCTCTCTTCCTCAGTGCTTAAAACAAGACTGTTGCTGCTGTAGTGGAAACAAAGCAAACATGTCTTCCTCCCGTACAGTTATATGTTTGCTAAGAAACGACTTGCGTCTCCACGACAACGAGGTAAGAACATGAGTTTGTAGAAAAAAGTGCGACGTTGTTAAACTTAAATGTTTTTTTTAAAAAAAAACCACGATTACTTCGCATGTTAATTATTTGCTTTGTTGACGACATTAAAGAAATTGTTTAAACATGTTAACGTCGACATTAAAACTACAATAACTCCTGCAATAACTAATAATCCTACAGTAACTGCCTGCAGCCACGTTACAGCGGTATTACTACCGGTACAAGACCTCCAGAATAAAAGCATGTTCCCCAAAGCTAATGATTACACACTTTTAATTTTTAAACTGGACTGCTTTTTAACCCCTATCCTGTTTTAAGTATCTAACACTATCGAAGGTTATTTTCGCAGCTGCAAAAATTGCATAAATAAATCAAAATTTCGAGTTAGTATCTTGACTTAATAGCTTAAAATTTCGAGTTACGTATCTCGAAACTTCGACTTACCCGAAAATAAATTCCAAATTTGGACTCTCCCCAATGACTGTAGAAAACATTGGTTCTGCCTGGCATTTTCCCCCGGTGGTGGAAACAAGCTTCCACAAACTTGTGACATCTAGTTACAATTTTTTAAAGAAAAAAAAAATATATGTACATCTATATATATATCTATCTATATATATATAGATATATATATATATATATATATATATATATATATATATATATATAACTTTCAGGGAATTTTAAATATTAAATTCAATTTTCGTTTATTAGGTTTTCTTTCTTTCTTTCTTTCTTTCTTTCTTTTTTTTTTTTTTACAAAGTAGCCATATCTAGAGTGGTACTGAGTGGTTAAATGTACAGCAACTTAAGAAAGCAACAGCAAATAGAAAAAAACTGTCAAAGCACACAAAATGTATTTATTTAACACAATTCAGTGAGTCACATACTCTACTTGGAGGACAGAAACAAGCCCACCTCTACCATCCATATCAATAGTAAAAGGTGTTTCTATCATAAAATCAAATGTGCTGTTTCACATAATTGCTGCAATATGTTTATTGTATGCTCGATATGCAGCTTTTCCACTGGGCCCAAAGAAACGCTGAACACATAGTCCCGCTGTACTGCTTCGACCCCAGACACTATGTGGGCACTTACAACTACAGCTTACCAAAGACTGGGCCTTTCCGTCTGCGCTTCTTACTGGAGAGTATCAGAGACCTCAGAAACACACTGATCAACAAAGGCAGGTAATAAAACTATCACTGACGAGATTGTTCTTTTTTCTTTACCTAACCCCACTGTCCAGTTTCGCCTTTGCTACACTGTCGCTAACTCACAGTCTCTATGAAAGGTTTATAAGAGATAAGTTTACTTTTCTATCATGTTATTGTTAACTCAGTGAAGACACTGGCCTTGGCTTTCTAGGATTGAGTTGATACGTGTAACAGGATCAGGACGCACCTGGACTTACAGCGGTTATGTTTATATTAGCATTGCTTCTGCACACACTGTTCCCATCACTTTTTCCTGTCAACTAGCACTCTACCCAGGATGCAGCTTGCCTGGCATGGAGTGAGGCTTATATATGTGTCTCTGTGTTTATTTTGTGTGTGTGTGTGTGTGTTTGACAGCAATCTCGTGGTGAGACGGGGTAAGCCAGAGGAGGTAGTTGCAGACCTCATCAGGCAACTGGGCTCTGTCAGTAGTGTGGCTTTCCATGAAGAGGTGCTCTCTCATATTACAGATAACAGCAAAAGTGCTGTCTGGTGATTGAAGCGTGGTTTTCACCATCATGTGCTTTTTCTACAGGTTACCTCAGAAGAGCTGAATGTGGAGAAAAGGGTTAAAGATGTGTGTGTACAGATGAAGGTCAAAGTTCATACCTGCTGGGGCTCTACATTGTACCACAGAGATGATCTTCCGTTCCCCCACATGTCCAGGTGTGAAAGCAGATACAGAGAGGAAGCTACCCTTTTCGTGAAAGATACACTGCAGGTTAAGAAGTGCCTTGTAATATTTCCCTGTGTTTTTAGGCTTCCCGATGTGTACACTCAGTTCAGAAAGGCAGTGGAGAGCGAGGGCAGGGTGAGGCCGGTCTTCTCGACCCCAGAGAAGCTAAATCCCCTTCCCCCAGGCCTCGAGGAAGGAGCCATTCCTACAGCAGAGGACCTGCAACAGACAGGTGAACAATCCACCAAGACACATGTCCGCACATTTACTCTATGTGTTTATGATTCAGGATGTTTATTATGTCTAAAGAAACCTAATGCTGAAATGCTTTTCCCCTTCCAGAGCCTGTGACTGATCCTCGCTCAGCCTTCCCCTGCAGCGGTGGGGAGAGTCACGCCCTGGCCAGACTTAAACACTATTTCTGGGACACTGTGAGTGCAATATGTGTTTTACATTAGCTGCTGTTTAGAGAGCTATGGAGAAAAAAAATCCCAGATGATCTATTAAAGAGCCTCCATGATGTCTGTTTTAAAGGATGCAGTTGCAACGTACAAAGAGACGCGTAACGGTTTAATCGGTGTGGATTATTCCACCAAGTTTTCACCTTGGTGAGTACAAATGTATCACTGCCTCTCTGCCCCACTTTGCTACGTGGAGTTTAATATTTCATTGAGGTAATTCCTGTGATTCTGTCTAATGGTGCGGCTTTGGTATTCTGCAGGCTGGCAATGGGTTGCATTTCACCCAGATATATTTATCATCAGATCAAGCAGTACGAGAAGGAGCGGACAGCTAATCAGAGCACATATTGGTGAGCACACAGGCTGGTGATATGTGAAAATCTATATTTGTCATATTTTATTTTTTCCCTATCTGATGAGCTTCCCTGCTGTCCTACAGGGTCATTTTTGAGCTTTTGTGGAGGGACTACTTCAGGTTTGTGAGTGTGAAGTACGGAAATAGGATTTTTCAGGTCAAAGGTACAGTAAGCTGATGTTTTTATGTTACTTTTATTATTATTGTTGTTGTCTGCATGAAAAGGTATATTTCATGTCACTGTGACTTCAACTCAGGACTTCAAGACAAATCTGTGCCATGGAAAAAGGACATGAAGCTATTTGATGCATGGAAAGGTTTGTGCTCTTCACTCATCCTGCATGAAATATCCTTTGAACTGAAACAGTATGTATAGTATACGAATATAAAGGTGAATTTATGTGCAACTGGAACTTACAGAGGGACGCACTGGAGTGCCTTTTGTTGACGCCAACATGAGGGAGTTGGCAGCGACCGGCTTTATGTCCAACAGGGGGCGTCAAAATGTTGCTAGCTTCCTCACAAAGGATCTGGGCCTTGACTGGAGGATGGGAGCTGAGTGGTTTGAGTCCCTTCTGGTAAGCAGTAGTTGTTTATTATCTTTATACATTATTTCAAAGCTTAGTTGTTTAAGAATATAATATTCAGATGTTAATACAAAACTCATCTTTTTAAATGTTCCCTCCAAAGATCGACCACGATGTCTGCAGCAATTATGGTAACTGGCTATACAGCGCTGGCATTGGAAATGACCCCAGAGAGAACAGGAAGTTCAACATGATCAAACAAGGCCTCGACTATGACAATAATGTACGTTTGACGAAGTAAACACCGTTTCATTTCCTTTTGACATTTGTCTAAAACGTCACCTTTTGCGCTTCAAGACAAAACTGCTGAGTCACCTGTTGTGCAGGCTTTGCTGCTTTATTATTGAGATTAAAAATAGGACAAAATGTGAGGAAATCAGTTTTGACTCATCGGTTTGCGTTTGTCTTTCAGGGAGATTACGTCCGACAGTGGGTTCCAGAGTTGCAGAATATCAGAGGAGGTGATGTGCACACACCCTGGGCACTCAGCAACGCTGCGCTGGCCCACGCTCATGTGACCCTCGGCGACACCTATCCCGCTCCCATTGTCATGGCACCTGAATGGAGCAGACACGTTAACAAGAAAGCGGTGGGTGTCTGGGGGAAGGGAAGTAGTTAGTGTGATTGTGTAGTGCTGCTATATTAGTGTTTAATCCATAACTGCTGCAAATAAAAGCGCTTGGATATAAATAGACTTACTCCACTATTGTTTGTACGTTCTAGTTTCAACTAAATTTTATTTAGTACTTCTTATCTACTACAGCTCCAAGGCCTATATTGCACTTTTACCCCACTACATGTATCTGGCAGATATTACTACATGTTACTCTTCAGCTTTATCTAAACTTAAACTAAACTTTCCATAAATAATAACATGCACTTATATCTCAGTAAATAGAAAATCGTCTGCTGCTCCAGTCTATTTGGGGCCCGTTGTCACGTTGTTACCAGTTCCGCAACAAGCGGAACACTTCCCCTTAAAGTGTTTCATTTATTAAAATCAGAAGAGGTCGACACTTCCATTGCATTTTTTTAGAAAATAAAAAAATGTTAATATAATTTGTGACATAACATTGTTTTTGTGTCTTTTCTACCCAGTGAAATATCTTGCCGTCCCTCAGATGTATTTGAAAACAAATTTCTACATTTCCTTCTTATTTTATTTTTAATTGTGTGTAAATAATGACACTTTAACATCACTGTTACCTCACTTTTTTCTTTTATACAGTTTAAAAAAAATATTTTTCTTTCTTTCTTTCTTTCTTTTTTTTAGGGTGGCACAGGACCTTCACCAAGAGGAAAGAAAGGCCCGTCTCACACCCCCAAACAGCATCGGGATAGAGGCATCGACTTCTACTTCTCCAGAAGCAAGAACCTGTGAACACGTGGACGCTCCACTGATTTAATCTTGAACCGTTTCCATGAAAATCTGTCTGGCACATTGATGTATTGATCCAGGGAAGCTGAAGAATGAGGATTTGAGGAAGCACACGTTACGGTGCTTTAACTTAACTGATCAGGCCATCAGTTCTGTAGAAAATTGCCACATCGAGGGCCTTCTATGGATCCTTCGCTGTGTTTCCGGCTATGCAGCGACTGTGAAAAACCACAGTGTGGTTTTGTTATGATTCAGAATCACCTGTAATGACCTCAGATGATGTTTTGAACAGATTGCTGTTACTTTGTTCTTGCAGGTTTTCTGTGCATTTATACTTTGTTTTTGTTTTATGTGTGATGGTTACAAAACGGCTATATTAAAGTTGCTATCTGGTGCACTAAATCTTGACCTCCATTTATCAGAGCAAGGAAGTCAGTCCGCTCTTTTTGAGCAGCTATGAATACAGATGAGAGTAAACGGGAACAGAAAACGTGCATGTCTATTTATTTTTTGTGGAGCTCGCTCCGGTCAGAACTTTCATTCATCCTTGATAAGCTCTCTTCTCTTGTGGTCGCAGGAGTAATAGTAATAACAATAATGTCGGTGTTTTAAAAATAAAAAAAGAATCGCACTTTGGGTTGTTAGCTCCACTTGGTAAATAACACATCTCCACCCCCCGTCTGTGACGCACTCAGGCGCAAAGACTTCACTTCCTCAGTCAGGTAGGTTGTGCTGTAGACTTCCGAGGCAACACAGCATTTCAAATCACGTCTGTCGTTATAATGTTCAGTCTTTCTTACTTATACAAAAAACTCCGTTAACTTAACCGGAAACTTCCGGAAACTTTTGGAACATGGCTTGCGCCGACTCGCAAGTTGACTTGGAGAAGATTCCTCTCGTTGCGCTAAACATGAGCGTGAGGAAAAAGCTGGGACTTTATCTGAACCCCAAGCACACGGTAGCAGCGGACTGGATGGCGCTCGCAGAGGCCATGGGCTTCAACTACCTGGAAATAAAGAACTACGAAGTGTCCAAAAACCCAACCTGCACGGTTCTGGAGGACTGGCAGGCCCGGAGCACAGACACGTCAGTGGGGAAGTTGTTGTCAATGCTCTCGGAGCTGGACAGAGAAGACATCGTGGAGGATCTGCGACCACTGATAAGTGCGTTACTGCCATTCCACTTAAATCCACTTGTCTTTAATAAATAAATGCCTCTCGTCGATTAGGATAGATTTTTGCATTGATTAGGACCAGTCATAACTTGTGCTTATTCTTAATGCATGCTTGCTTTTGTACCCCACCTTGTCCCTGCCGCCTGGTTCAGGAAATTATTAACAATGAATTCCAGTGTTGCTTAAATAGATCTTACACTCGTGACTAAGAGAGTGTCTTTCGCAATATTTGCCCAAATGCGTAAGTGTTAGTGTAATAACTGAGTTTAAACACAGTTATATGTCCATCACACGGAGGCTGCTGCGTTTGTACCTACATCCCCAAAGCATTTCCCTGAACTGACTGCATGTTTGCGCTCATGTGTGCCGTTTTGCGCCGTTTTGTTCCCAGATGAGGATGTCCGGAAGTACTGTGAGAATCTTAAAAAGAAAGCTGAACCCCCGCTCCAGGTTCCTGAGGTCGACAGCTGTGTCCCTCGCACCCCTGAGAGGTCTGGGATCACTGTGGATGATGACCCTGAAGGTGAGCATTTGTATGAACTTACAATAATATATATGCATACACATATGCTCACATTATGTCGAAATATTTTATAAAGAAAGTCCCATTAGCATAATAATAACGCTTCAAAGACAGCGTAAATGACTCAGCACATGTCCACTAATCACTGCTCATCTTCAGCATGGGTGCAGTATTACTGCCAGTGTCACTGAAAAGCTCTCTTTGCTACATTTGGCTGATATGGTTAAGTTCTGCAGCCCTATATGCATTAGTTTTAACTGATTGCAGCTTAACCAGCTACTTCAGCCATCACTGTATTTGCATAATGATTTCCTTCACTTTGTAAATGTAGGCTTCCTTCTAAATTCACAATGCTTATTAATATCAACTTATTATAGTTTTTTTTCCTTATTAAACAGCACAAACTCATGGGAATCTGTTATATGTTCGAAACTTCGAGACTTTGTAACCGTTTGTTTGTTCGAGTGTTTTCTGTGGTAAACTATCACAGGGGAAAAAAAACCTCTCCTACTTGTCACTTGTCTCTTCATCTGATCATTTATCTGAAGCACTAATCGTGCACTGCTACACGGCCTCGCTGCTCCTGTTTCCTCCGCAGCCTTGTGGTTTTCTTATTATTCTTATGTACTTTGCTCTTTTATGTTGTGTCAGTGATGCGAGATGTTTCTGATTAATGGCCCTCTGTGTGTGTGTTTGTGTGAAACTTTAACCATTGAGTTGAATCAAGATGTTTTGAATCCAGGGGTTCCTGAGATGTTTGATGCCTTCATCTGCTACTGCCAGAGCGACTTTGCTTTCGTCCACGAAATGATCCGTGAGCTGGAGCAGACGGACTACAAGCTGAAACTGTGTGTGTTCGACAGAGACGTCCTCCCGGGCTCCTGCGTGTGGACCATCACTAGTGAACTCATCGAGAAGAGGTGGGACACTGACACATATACTAACCTGGTTTTTGTTTGGTCTTTTCAGGTTTTTTTGTTTTGTTCTAATTTTAACTTGAAAAATTGATCAAGCGAATAACGTTATGGGGCCAGGTGTGAGTCTGAAACTCCAAGTAGGTCATTATGGTCCAAAGAAAGCACAAAAAAAGCAGTTTACATGATACTGATTTACAGTTGTTGTTTTTTTTGTTGTTGTTTTTTTTTTGCAATTTAATTTTGCATTTGTTAGTCAGATGCAACACGAATTCCAACAGGCGCAGCCATCAAGCATGCACTAGCGCAGGATGTGGTTCAGACCTGTTTGCCGTTTGGTTAATAATCTGTGTATTCGTGCGTGTGTGTGTCGATAAAATGTAGAAATGGAAAGTTCAGAGATGGTTTAGAAAGCCAGACATAACTAACGTCAGTTTCATCTGAAATTCAGATATCGAAAGTCACCTGACAGAAGAAATCAAATTCTCAGCCAGTCATGTTTCCTGAAATCTCTTTTTTCTTGCTCTTACAGTTTTTGCAACTGACTATAATATGTGACCTTGCACGCAGGTGTAAACGGATGGTGGTGGTGATTTCTGATGAATATCTCGACAGCGATGCCTGTGACTTTCAGACCAAGTTTGCTCTCAGCCTTTGTCCTGGTAATGCTCACACACATATATAAATATTTTATATTAAACAACCCTGTGTTAATTTTTCTGGCTTATGCATGCAGCTTAATCATTTATATTCTTTTTTTTCTATTTCAGGAGCTCGAAGTAAACGCCTGATTCCAGTGATCTACAAGCCGATGACAAAGCCCTTCCCCAGCATTTTACGCTTCCTCACCATTTGCGACTACACCCGGCCTTGCACGCAGGCCTGGTTCTGGACTCGGCTTGCCAAAGCTCTGTCGCTGCCATAACTGTGGAGCAGGCAGTTAATCATATTTCAAAGTGCCTTTTTGTTATTCCATTAAAAGATTATGTTGGACAGTGGCCAAATGCAACATTGGAGGAATCTCATGATTACACTGTATGTATATATTTTACTGCTTCAAATTGCACTTCCTTTGGAGACGACACAGATTCCTGCACACTGTCATTATGAAAGTGAGACTGCACAGTAGTATCCAACGCCAGCAAAGTTCTCAGTGCACAGTGTCATTATCATATTATGAGATTTCCACTTCTAACAGGGGTTTTGTGTGGCCCTATTTTGTATTTTATGTGTGTTGCATTGAGAAGAAGGGTACATTCTTTTGCCACTTCCTCTTATGAGCAAACTTGTTCATGAAATTGAAGCTTAAAGAGGAAGAACTGTTTTGGCTCTGATACTTTCACAAGTTCAGTTCTACTGACAGCTGACACCTGCCCTTCTGTGCAGCAATTCTGTTACTGTGGGATCTCTACTTTTGAGTTTGTGTTTTTAAAATGCTCTTTTTAGACCAATTAAAATAATGTTTTTTAAAATAAACGAATAAAGTTAACATGGTGTATTATTCAGTCTTTCTTTGTTTTTTTTTGTTTTTTTATAAAAAATGAATAATATGGAACTATAAAATTAAATATGCCTTTAGTTTCCCTGCATTTGTTGTGACTGTGCAAATCCTGTATGGTATAAAATAAACCACCAGAGGTCTCTAATTTAATGCGGTAAGGAAAACTGTGGTTGCCTACGCGTTACAGTAAATGCACGAACACCCAATCAGAAAGCAGCATACGTGGTTCTGTCCAATCAGAGGCAGGCTCTTGCTGGAGAAACATGCCTCCTCTCACAGACTGCTTTTTGAGAATATTAATCCCTGACTTTGCCCTGTCAGGTGTTTGAGTTGCCTAGCTTGGTGGTTTGATGTTTTCACATTGTACGCCATTCAAACTATATTATATGATGAATCAGTAGAAGCATAATGTGCTCATTTTAGTGGAAAAGAAGTGGTTTATATTGAGGTAATAAGTTGAACCTAAACCTGTAAGGGCACACTCTGGGGCGATGTCGCGTGGAGTCCGCCATTAAAAGTGTGGCGGAAGCACTCGGCTTGAATCGGCAGTTTTCTGAACCGCAGCGCTCAGCGTCGATAGTGTGCCACACTCAATATGTCCGCCAGGAAGGGCCACATTTTCTCAGTAGGAATGCGGTAGGCGGGGCTGCTAGGCTAGTGTCAAACTTTGGGAATGACAGGAGTGCTGCAGGATTCGCAAAGAAGGGGAAGTGTCGCTCTTGTTAGTCCTGTTTGGATTACTTTGACAAATTTTTACGCCCGCTTTTTGGATTCACCACCTTTCTACACACAGAGAGTCCTGCCCCAGCGGATCCCTCAGCCATGTCGGAGGACCTGAGCTCCCAACCATGGTCCATCAACAAAGATGATTACGAGCTACACGAGGTGATTGGTATGTGATCCTTAGCTTGTTAGCTACGTGTAAACCGTCAGTTTGAATTTCCCCGTGAGCTCTCTCTGAACGCAGGGGTTAGGACGATGAACACAAGCTCGTACCATTCAGATGTTAACCGAACAGAAAGAAGGCATCCTCCTTCTCCTGGGCTGCGTTGAGTTCTTCGCCTTTGGTAAATTGGCCAATTCTAGCCGGGCGGTGTTGTGACTTGGGCAGCCAGAGGAATGCCTCCCCCGAGAGCGATGACCCCGTCCGCTGGGGCTATGCCGAAGTCGTAAACGAACGTTAATAACGTTATGGTCTACGTGCTGGAAAATAACTGCTTTCATTGAGCAGCTCTTCATACATGTGAACAGCTAGCTTGATACTTTCATAAATGCACTTTAGCTAGAGGACGTCGTATCTGTGGATAGCAATAGTATTAATTGTGTCACATTTAACCTGCAGGATTTATTTCTTTTATAATAGAAGTGACAAAGTTATTTTTTTTGGAGGGGGTGGGGCAACAAAAAGCAACCCATGTAAAGGCACTGAAGCTAGGCTAAAACTTAAACCCACTGTGTTATTATTCACTCCTATCTCATTTTTTAATACACTAAACACAGGAGCTAAAAGCCCCCCTCCTCAAAAAAAATACATAAAATAATAATAATGATGACAGGGCAGAATTTGCAGGCTGTAGTCCTCAAAGTTGGGTCAATTCACTGCAAGAGCTCTTACTGAGGACCAATCAGTATTAGAGGATCTCACAATACTAATCTCATGGCTAACATAATCAATAATCTTTTAATATTTGCTCTTGTTCCTCTGATACTATTGTAAAGTTTAAAAAAAAAATTCCTGGAGGCTTGTTTCACCTTTCCTTGCAGCATTAAGAGGATGACTTAATGAGGAGCTTTCACTTGTGTAGTTATGAAAAGTCCAGCCCCACAAATAGATGACCTGTCCTACCTTTGGGCTGGCTTTGTTTAAAAAGACTCAAAGGAAGAAGGTGAGGAGAAGAGTGTGAAGAATATAAGCAAAGTATTGTTCCCCCAGACTGGTTCATTTGTGCCTCTGGTTCACTTTTGCCCAGGCAGTACATGCTTCCTCTACAGGGAATCTGTATGTTTACAGAGCATCAATTTTACAAGCCCTAAAGCACCCTTTTGTGTATTTTTAAAAGAGCTGAAATTAACTTTGACCCAGTTGTGCCCCCCCCCCCCCCCCCCCCCCCCCCCTCTCTTTTCTTGGAAAATTTGTACCGGGTCACCACGCAAGATAACGCCCTGAAATTTGGCATGCCCACAAAGATAAAGCCCTTCTTGTACAGCAATCAGCTCTGCTGTATTTCCCTATGAAGTGTTTTTAACGCAGAATTGCTCACAAAAGTTTGAAACTTAGTAAGACTGTTTCATTGTTGAACTGATTATTAACTTGGCCTCAGAAAGTGGTTGTACAGTGAGCCTTAGTTTTGTCCCCTCAGATTATTATCAGGTTGTGTCCTTTAAATCTGAACATGCTGGTTTACTTTGCATGTCATCGAGTTTAAGGAGATAACCATCCGTGTGAGGCTGCATCACTTTAAACAAGAATATTCCTGTTCCTCCTCAGCTTCAAAATTACAGTCCCCTCTCTCTCTTTCTCTTTTAAAAGTTGAAGGAAAGATCTAAGATGCTGCAATTTCCTGTCTTGAGACCAACCATGAGAAGAGCTATTGGTTTCTTTTAAAAAAAAAAAGTTACATTTCCCTTTCTATTCTCAAAGCTTGTATGTTCTTGTTTAGTCCACGATTACGCTCTTAAAGAGTTCTTATGTTCTTAGCACAAGTGGGAATCACATTGACGTAAAGTCACACATTCCGTCTTGCCCTTGGGGTTACATATACATTTTCATGTCATTGTGAAATAACTTGCTGAGTGTCTTCTTTATCATTTGTTTCATAAAATGTCAGGCAGGAAATACAGAAAAATCCTCATGACACCAACTTAAATCTTAAGGTTGCTTGCTTTGAGACAAAAGGAAAGCGGCTTGCTATTGCAATTACAAGGTTGAAAATGGAAAATTACAGGCCTTTTTCTTTAAGAACCACATTTCAGTTTCTTTTTAATTTAATAAAATAGACGCTGACTTCTTCGCTGCTGATGGACTTTCAATAGACAGACCAATTGGCTTGGCTTTTCTTTAGTTTGTAGCGCTTACCACTTCAACAGGTATTCATTAGTGGAGCTAAATTACTACTGCAGATAAGAGCAGGAGCAAGCCAGGCTCCCCTCTGAACCCACCTCTAGTCCTCATCCTAGCAGAAAGTGTTGCATAGATACTGTATAAATGGTCTCATTTCATGGAGATGCTGCACAGCTCTCTGCTCGGCTGGGAGGCTCCTGCGTAGAGGATGGCTCTGTATACACAGCGTGCCCATCGGAGCTATTGTTTTCTGTAACTTCCCTGGGGAAAGAGGACTTGCTATTACATGGTTCACACCCACTCTCTCCCTCTGTTAAGCATTGGATCGTACTGGACATGGTCCATAGGAAAATAATACAGCTCTCTCTCCGATCCTGGATCATAATTTGGATCATTCATGTTGGCAAATCTAGACTGGAAACTTTCTGCTTCCAGTGTTTGTATCCACCAGCAACCATGTTTCCTCCCTAATGCTTGCTCTGTCCCTTAGATGGCTTTAAAAAAAACCTTCAGTAGATACCACAACAGGATCCAACCTCAGGCTAAGATTTCTGTAATTTAATGCCAGTTTAAGGCTTTAAGCCTTAGTTTTTAAAGTAGTTCAAGCTGGAAGATGAACATGGAAGAGGAATATGCACTAAAAGGCTGTAAGTGCTGGACCGGTGCAGTTTCTAGTCATGTGTGACATTTCTCATTGTACCTTTGAATAACTTGTGGAATGTCAGCCAGGTATGCAGAAGAAATGTAATAAAAGACAACTGACGTCAGGCACTGAAATGGCCTGGTGAGAGCAGGAAAGACATGGTGAGAGAGCCGCTGTCACATTGCAGGCCACAGCTCAAAAGGGGAGACATTGACTCAGGCCTTATTTTGTGACATCATGAAGTATTCTTGCATACAAGCTGGTTTATTTTGTATGTCATCAAGTTTTAGGATGTATTGTATACAAGTGCTATTTTGCACTTGTATACAGAGAACGCATAGGTACAGGTGAGAATAAGAAACCACAAAAACATCATCCATCTGGAAAACATTTTGAATTGACTTTCTGCACTTTCATGGACAGAATAACATAATTGTATGTTTAAAAATTGCTTTTAATACTTGGATGAAAATCCTTTGCAGTCAATCACTGCCCAAAGGCTAAAACCTATGGACGTCATCCAATGCTGCGTTTCCTCAGTTGCTGCTTGTTTTTTGGTCTTTCCACATTCAGTTTTATATTTAACAATTGAGCAGAGTGCTCTGTTGGGTTGAAATCAGGCGACTGACCTGCTCGTGCTCGTTTCTTTACCCTGAGAAACTCTCGGGTCGCTTTTGCACTGTGAAGTGCTTTCTGATCGGGTTTGCAGCATTTGAGCTGAGAATGTAGCCCTGTATGCTTCGCAATTCATCCTGCTGCTTCTGTCAGCGGTCACATCATCAATAAACACTACCGACCCGTTCCACTGCCAGCCATACGTGCCTGATCCATAACATTGCCTCCATTATGTTTGACAGATGATGTGGTATACTTCAGATCGTGAGCTGTTTCTCTACTTCTTGATACTTTTCCCATCCAGTTATATTGTTAACCTTGGTTTCATCTGTCCAAAGATTAGATTTGACTTTTTTAAGGACTGTGCAGACTCTTTAAGATGTTTTCTGGCAAAGTCTAATCTGTCCTTGACTGTAACCTGTGCTTTGCACCTTGTTGTTTAACACTCTGTTTACATTCCATCACTTGAATTTAGACCTTGACAATGTTACTCCTACTTCCTTGAGCATGTTCTTGACTTTCTTAGAAGTTATGAAGTTATTTTTCTTAACCATGGAAATAATTCTGTCATCATGCATTTTAGTTGTCTTCTGTGCTCTTTCAAGCCTTGGCCACTGGTTTTGCTGTCTGATAAGTTTATTATGGTTTTTCAGTCTAATGACTGGTCTCCTTCACTTGCATTGACATCTCTTTGGGCTTCATATTTAAAATTGCAGTGAAAGGCTATTAGATAAAAACTCAACATTTTGCATCCACTTCAGATATTGAGGAAATGGGCCTCAGGTAATCATGAAACTAGTTGTGCCTCTGAAAATGGTGGACTGTATATATAAATGGGTGTAATTCCTAAACAGTTAAAACAAAACATTTGTAAAAACCCCTCGAATTAAAGCTGAAAGTCTGCTCTTCAATTGGCCATTGTTTGTTTAGTGGCAAAACTACAAAAATTCTGAACCCATCTGTATGTTGGCTCTCATTAAACCCTCATTACAGTATTTAGACTCAAGTGGTAAATGCTGTTGCCCAAAAAAAATAAAAATCTATAAACTTTGATGTGTCATTCACAAATAACCGGGTTATAGTATAATGCTGCCATGCCAAACTCAACTTGTTTTGAGGAAACATGCTTACTGAAAACACTTTCTTCTTCTTTTTTTCCTTCTCCAAAGATGAGGATTGTTTTGTCAATGCTTCTCTTACACAAGTTGTTTTCACGCTGTATGCAGCTGTACTTGCTATCTGGAGGCAAATGGGTTGTTGCACATACAGTGTTTTAAAACTAAATGTGATGAATGATCATAAACTTCCCTCTGATGGTAATTAAGACTCAGACAGCTTCAGACAGTAAATGGACCCTTTGGTATATGCAAAATCTTTAGGGATGCTTCCTCTTGACTCAGCGCTTGGGTAATTATAGATCTTAATTACTGGAAACCAAGAAGAAGTATCCCCACTCTAACTGCGTTCATACAGTCATTTCTTTAGATGTTTTGGCTACAGTTCAGACAAAAAGATAAAAACAACACCTGAAAAATCTTGATTTTTATTAAAATTTTTCTTTAAGCGATTTGCAGTAACAGCCATCTTGAAATATTAATGATACAATGAAGAGTGCAACGTAAAAACAAAGTTGCATATGAAAACGCATAGAAATAACCAAGGTAGCGTAACGCCATGTCAACATGTCACATTTTCAGCTGCCGGCTGGATCATCTTCATTTGATTTCGCCTAATGAAGTAACTTAATATATGAATTTAATTTTGCCATCAACTTCCAGAACAAGCAAAACATCGTTGTTGTTGTTTTGTGCTGCTGGAAATAGGAAAAAAAAAAAAAAATCTGAGGCACAACTTTTGAAGTATTTGTTTTCATTTATGTGGTTTGACAGTAAATAAAGTTGACTCATTTATTTATTAATTAATGCACAAAAAAAGGGGGGAAACAGAAGAAGAAGAAAAACTACTGCTTTATATGCAGCCTTTGTATCTGTGCCAGACTGCTTAGTAGATTAGATGCTTCAAAGCCCTGGCACTACTGCAGTGCTTGCCTTTTGTGAGTATGGCTCTTTTGTGTGCTCTCTCTCATTCGGGGAGAAAGGTTGGTGATGATGTGTTGTCTGTAAGAATGACGGTGATGTGACTGAGGCTTATTTTGTAAGATCAGGATTTTTTTTTTTTTTTTGACTTGGCTGTATTCAGTGAGTCATAATAAGGTCAGACTTCTTCTCAAACCGTTATTGGCTTGTTGGCTTTTAGGTAATGAGATTTTCTGCATTTCCCTCTGTGTGCATCATAGTATATTTACTTAATTTATGGCTTTTTTTAGAAACTAAAAGACGGGGTATTTAAAAATCCTTTAAATGAACACGTAGCAGACACACGCCTGCTCTGTGAAACTTTGTGCTAAGGTGGGGGAGTTGCAAATAGCAGCTGATAAATTGGACTACATGTCCTGGTGGCTCTTGGTACCCTTTGACCGCGCCTGCTGTTTACCCAACAGCCTTCCCCTTTTCCATGCTCTCCACACACATGCTCTCCAGCCTGTCCAGCCACCCCTGACGACTCACTGTTTGTTTGTGTGGAGGAATTTACACTCCACTGTGTACAGGGAAACTGTCTCTCTGTGGTTCTGCCAGGGGCTGAACTCCCATCACTGGCCAGCCTCCAGAGGTTTGTTTGGTATTGGTGCAGGGAGTGGAGGGGTCGGGAGGGGCTGGAGGATACATTTACAACACTGTTCAGCCACCCCTCCAGCGTTTAGCAACGGTGGAGTGATCCATGATTACTTGGATGATGCAGAGTTGTGCAAGGACAACCGCACATTATGAAGAGGTTACAGTCAATAGATTGCACCCACCCTGTAGGAAGTAGGATTTCATATTTTGTGTATTCAAGATCAGTGAGCACTGCTGTAGAGGGAAAGAGGTGGGGAGAGGACAAGCACTTATTACAAGCAATATTTCCTCTGTGCCACTGTTGTTTAAAATACAGAGAAAGCATTTATTGTAACTTTCTAATGTTTGCATGTAACAGGTTAACATTTTATTGGAGTTGCAATAATTTGATAAGTAGTCATCAGCTGGAATTGCTTTTTTCTTTTGTCCTTTTCAGTCACCACATCCTTTGCTCCACCTTGCATTGTTGGTTTGAAGAAGGCAGATACATTAATTACGACAGAAACTTGTACAGGATAAATTGGGATACACAGATTTTGCCATTTTATCCTGTACAGAGCTTGAAAATACACAGATATCTTGAACAAAAACAGCTGGATTATGTTAACTTCATGTCTGTCATGTCATTAGGGAGAGCATTAGCTTTTAATTTGAAAAGAGTTGGGGGTTTTTCTGTAATATGCCCCATTTTTAAACTTCTATAAACCACAGTCTCAATGAAAACTCCAAACAATGAGGACTTTGTTAATATTTGGGGATAGCTTAATATGAGGGCACTAGAGGTTAGAAAAAGCATACTGGGGGAGTGGGCCAACTCACCACTAACTCCTTCACTTACCAAAGCCTGTTGCAAGAGGAGAATGTGCTACTTGCATTGGCAGGCGTCACTTATACACCAGAGATCTTGTGGAAACAACCTTGTTTGCGCGTGCTTGGTGCTAAATGAGAGCAGTGAGGGGGCAGTGAAATTACTGCGCACTATACAGGGGAACATTTACATGCTTTTAGTCCTAAAGTATCATGTTATTCAAGATAATGATCACCCACTTGTGTTTAATTTGCCATAAACTTTAATCAGATTGCAATCTACATTTTTGTTTTATTGTGCATCAGAGTAGTAGTAAGCTAAACAGATTTAAGGGTCTAACGTATGCATTACACTGAAAATGTTGTGTATTGCCAGCTAGAGTTTCTGTTCTGTAAGCCCTGGTTTTTCACTTCAGTAATAGAGCAATGTTAAAAAAAAGAGAGAGGGAGAGGAAAAAAAGGGACTTGTCAGGGATGAAGCTCTTAAGGATATGTAAGGTCAAGCAGAGTCACTGGCTCCGATCAAGCCTGCTTCATGAGGGAGGATCTGCAAGAGCGGATTCATAATTGATGAAAAAACAGTTAAGCCGTACCAAAGAGAATTTGGATGACATGTCGGAGTATAACATGGTTTAACCTTCTTGAACTCTGAAGGAATTTGAGGTAACAGATAAAAGTTATGTTTATTATCCTGTGGTAGCCGTGAATTTTGGATGTGCCGTGCAAAAGGCTTGAGCCACCGTTCTATTTCTTTTTATTTTGCTTCCAAGGAACCAGATTTTCTTGTAGTTTTCAAAGTGGTGTTGAGTAGTAGTTCATTTTTAGTCCAGTCTTTATATCTTTATACTTTATCATTTATTTATTGTTTTTATATAAAGATAATTAATACTCTACTGTGAGTAATTTAACCATTAAAAAGTCACCTAACTCAAAGGATTAACCAGTGTTTACACGTAACGGACAACTTCACCAAGAACCAATTTAAACTGTATCTTTAGGTGCTTTGTTACTAGCAGCTTGTCACAAAAACGGCCTATTTCTTTAGTTAATCTATGAAAAAATGCCAAAGATAACAGTTTGACAAGCATAAAACAGCATTAAAAGCCTCATCAGGAATGGTCTCAGTGGATGGGTGGATGTCAAGAAGCCATTATTAAGGAAATGTAATGGAGAAAAGGCTGAGGTATGCCAAATTACATAAGAACTGGACTGAAAATCAGAGGCAGCAAGTCTAATGGAGTGATGGAGCCAAATATTTGGTTCGTCCTCAGGCGGTGAAGGCTCTGTCATGGATATATATATATATATAGGATATTTCATTACATATAAACACTATGTGCTTAACACAGAAGATAAAGACATAAAAACCTGTGTATGACAGTGCATTGAGGAAGTGATAACAGCAAAACAAATAAATCAATCACAAAACCAATGAAATCCCAAATAAAAGTTACTATAGGACAGTTTCCTCCACTGAGTGGCTTGAATCACCTTTAGAGTCGGGGTAAAGAGTTCAGACATCTGGAAGGAGCTTAAAATAAAAAGGAGATGGCTGATGTGTATCAAACAGTGATTAGGATTTCTCTTTGATGTCTTCTGTTGGAAGTTTTCAGGGCACATATAACTTTTGGAAAACGTCACCATCCGTCGGGAGAGGCTGAAAAACATTGCCGGGGAGATGAACTATGACCCACCTTTGAAAGAATGAACGATCAAGGTGTTAATAACTCGTTTTCTTGTGCGTTTCAGGGAGTGGGGCCACAGCTGTGGTTCAAGCAGCCTACTGTATACCACGCAAGGAGAAGGTGGCCATTAAACGCATCAACCTGGAGAAGTGCCAGACCAGCATGGACGAACTCCTGGTAAGACACATGACACTGCTAATTAAATGCATGTCAGACTGAACATTTTTGTGACCTTGTTACCTTTCATGTGTGATCAAAGGCCAGCTACTCCCTTACAGCACAAGATTTCATTTAGGGCTTTGTCTCTGTGATCTGTACATGTGGATGGAGTTAGTTCCACCTCTGCTTTTCATTACTCGTTTTCTCCGAGCCCTCCTCCAATCATCCCTGTCACTTCAAACACTATTCTGATTGTTCTCTGAAGAAGGACTCCACTTATACTGCCAGGAAACTATTAGACCACCACGGGACATCTTCCTCAGGGCTGTATTGGAGCCTTCAATACAATCGTTTGCTGCCGCTCTGAACATTTGCTTTATGACTTGTGGTTTAGATTTTAACGGGAAAGGTAGAGGGATTAATGAAGTTCCTCTGCAGAGAGGGGGGAGGAAAAAAAAATCGGATTCTTGCTCGTGGCTCCTGTTCTGGCTTTGTTGATGAAAAGAAGTTTCTCACGCAGCTTATGTATTCGTCTTCTTTTTACCTTTGTTTCCCACTTCATAACAGGAAGATGGTTTGCTGACAGTTCTCCTATTTCAAAGCAGGCCTTTTTAATAGCACACTACTTGGCTTGGACACAATCTAGGCCAAACTGTGTATTAACTGTCAGTAATGTTTTTCCAGAGCGTGCACACACACTCCAGATTTCAGGTCTTTCAGGTGATAAATGAGCTGATGTATAGACCAGAAGCATTTTTTTTTAAGTCTGCTCTGCTACTCATCCAAGACTCTGTGGAAAAAAAAAACAAAAAACCTGTGGGAAATGAATATTGTGTAAACCTATATGTGTGCATAGAAGATCACGATAAGAGATTGCTGTTAGCTCACTTGCAATACAACCTGAAAAGGATCCTATCCCCCTGCCACCCCTCGAAATTCTGGAGGATGAATCAGGGGAGTGTTGCTCCCGGATTCTCGGAGCAGGCAGTCACATGGAATACAGCAAGATCGGATTTCCTGCCTACAGTTTCTCCCCTAGCTCCACATCCAGCTGGGTGCCCAGTTAAAGGTTTTACTCTGTGAAAGAGCAGCTTTAAATTAGGATGCAACAAGCGTTTGAAATTCTTCCTTTACTCTCTAGATGTAGAAGGCCCTGAAGTTTAATGGACAGGTACTTCTGAGCAACTTGCATTGGATCAGTTTGTTAGGAAGCGTATTTACAATCTGTGCGGTGCAGTTGAAATATCCTCTTGCGATTTTATAGTTGTTACTGCTTTTAAAGAGATGAACATCTTCCTGTTGAGGTAGTAGCTGATTTTATGCTGCGTGAATGAGTTTTCAGCTTTTAAAGATGTTTAAACTCCGCTTTGCTCATTACGACCTGTGATCGATATTTTAGAGGTGTTAAAAAATATAAATTCCAAAAATTCAAAATTGGTATTTCTGACAACAAGCAGTCTGAATTGAACCATTTCTGAGAACTAGATGACAAAGACTGATTTTTGGTATATTTTGCCTTAGATTTACAGCAGTTGTGTGTGCACGCTGTAGTGACATCGAGTCACAGTGAATGTACGTGTGTGTAAGGTCCAGAGTCGCTGATAATGACGTAAACATTGCTTCTATAGTGGCTTCTCTGTGTGTCTGCCATCAGTGTGTTTCTGTGGCACCAGTTTGTGAGCCACCACTGTATTCAGTTGGGGACAATAGCTCATTTATTTTTTGCTCAGTTTCAAGGCCATCGGATACTGCAGATACTGAATAGATCATTCCTTATATAGAGAAAATCTAAGTGGCGTGAAGTGGTAGTCTGTTTCCTGGAAAATGTAAACTTATTTTGAAGGCACAAGCTGGTGATCAGCCTGGCGTCATTGCAAATTTTTAGACCCATCACAAGATGGAGAGACGAGGTCGGTGTCACTTCCTTTCATGTTGCATCACTTGTGTCACAAGGACATTTTAAAGAGCATCTTTGCTTCCCTATTTTACCCACTCGTGGTTTATTGCTCTCAGACTATATAAAAAATATAATTTCAGTTATGGAGAGCAGCAGTTTTATTCTTCCATCAAAGGAAAATCACCAGTATTGAAATTAAACTGTTTTAACCAAGTTGGGTTTAATTTAATTAAGAATTAAATACATTTTTGTTTAACAAATATCAGGAAAGTGCGCAGACTTGCTCTCACTGGCCACTTTAAAAGATCTCTGTTCAACTGCACGTTAATGCAAATATGTAATCAGCCACTCAGAGCAATGCAACTCTGCTTTGACCTGATGGGAAGGCTGCAGCAACTTGAATAACCACTTGTTACAACCAAGGTATGCAGAAGAGCATCTCTGAACACAACACATGGCAAACCTTAAAAATTTGCTGTAGCAGCAGAAGACCACCCTGGTGATCAATAGAAGTGTTGTAGCTAACTATGTCCAAGACTTTGTGGGTATGCTTTGTGTACCCACTTTCTGATTGCTGCATCATGTGTGCTAATGTGCCACATGATAAGCTCAAATAATCTCAAACTGGTTTCTTGAACATGGCAGTGAGTTCACTGTATTCAAATGGCCTCTGCAGTCACCAGATCTCAGTGCAGCAGAGCACCTTTGGGATGTGGTGGAACAGGAGATTCACATCATGGCTCTGTAGCCGAGAAGTCTACAGCAGCGGTGTGATGCTATCATGTCAATATGGCCGAGCTAATGAAGTAGCCAGTGGGTGTAAGATAACCTTAACTACATGCAGAGCAGTTGTACCTCCCCAAGGCCCATTGTGAGTCAGGGAAAGACCCTGGGCAGTCTCTTATTGAAAGATTTTAAAAGGGAAAAACTAAAACCTGAAATATGAGAATTTTTGTTGTTGTCATAATAGAATCTTTCTGTAGTGTTAAAGAGCGCATGTCGTGTTCAAAATTAAGACCAAATGCAGGTGAATTTTCTGTTAAATGAGTAAATCCCAACACAGTGCCGCACTACCAGGTTAATGTTTGTACCAAAATAATCATGTAATAAAAAACAGAGTGACTAAGTGTGTTTTGGTGTCATTTGCAAGCATGCAGCTTCTGTCCTCTGTTGTCTCTCTGGATGTTTCATACACGCATATATACACAAAGCGCTGTTTATTTTTTCCCCACCCACATTTTACCAAGACATGCCCCTGTGCTGCCCAAGCTCTGACCCTTAGCTTTTTGTTTAACTGTAATCGTTTAAGCATAACGCTACCCAACCCGTGAACAGTAGCCAATCAAACAATGACAGTAAAGGTGACAGTTTTTGCAGTGGCACCAGGATTCTGTCAGTAGCATTAAGCCAGGAAGTGAGGGGTCTCTGAGGAGATGAATCATTTATTACATATAAGCTAATGTGCATATTCATGCAGCTTATGAATATCACACAGATGGTCATTAGTGTAGTTGATTCGACATTTTGTCCTATTTAGGATACTAAAGGTGCTTCTTCTAATTTCTTCAATGGCTTGGATATTAAAATCCTAATTGTAATCTGGTCCGAGTGAACTTATTTGTTGTGCAGAGGTGTGTCAGCTGTGTGCTTTGCAGGTTAGATGCACTGAATGAAATGGCTCTATGCGCTGGCATGAAGTCATCGTAACACCCAACACCCAACAAAGGCCAGGGGAAAGACTGGTTGGAGGAAGTCGTTTTGCAATTTTTATGATTTCGGCTTCAGTAATCCCTCAGCAGAAAGCATATAGAACATGTGGATGACAATGAGGTCTAATTTAAAAAAAAAAAAAAAAAGTCTGACAACAGTTTATGGTTAGCGCAGTGACTACATTGTTCAATTTAGGTTTAATGTTTTGACAAAGTTCCTTTTATTAAGAGGACTGAAGAAGTATTTCACCTATTGCATAAAGTACAAAGTCAATGACATTGTAGTTTATGCGGGTAAAGTATTTGGAAGATACTTGAACTACTTTTAAGACAAAGCACAACGAGTGAGCATCAAGTATTGGAGGTTGCACAGTTAAAAATATAAAAAATTTGTTTTGAGTCATGAGAACATTTCCAGGATCATTGCTGCAGAATGGGTTTACAGCCACCTAATCCTCACAACAAAGAGTCTCCCTTTCTCACATTGTCTGCTGGAAAAGATGAGAACTGCCAACTGCCCGAGTACCATATAACCCCCTGTTATCCCATTGTTTTTCTCTGCTGGGGTTACCCTGCCTGGTCCACAGAGCAAAGAAGAGGGAGGGATAGCCTGTCTCACCCTGATGGGGAAGACTACTCGCATTGCTCACTTTCACTGACAGACTTAATTTATTCAGCTGCTTGATGATCAAATATAACTTAGTTTAGAAGCCAAGTGTGGGTATGTGGGCTCACCTGTTGGTTAGTAAACTCAAACCATCTGTGAGGTTTCTCTGTGTCTTTTTTTCCTTGTTTATTTATTTATTTTCTGGGACACTTGGGTACTACTGCCCTTTACACTCTGTGTGCATTTAAACATGTCTATAATTTTTGTGGTCCAGTCACTTTCATGCACGCCTGTAGACACCCTTATTATTATTATTATTATTATTATTATTATTATTATTATTATTATTATTATTATTATTATTATTATTATTATTATTATTATGTCACTTCACCTTCTTAACCCTCTTTTTGACCTCTATGGACAACACGACATCGCTCACCAGCCCCAGCAATTCTTAGGCACTAACTGAAGGACCCAGAGTCAATAGTGATGACTCTGCAGCAGATGCTCGCTGCTGCTAATGCACATTGTGTAGCTAAGCATTTATGCTGATTGAATATCTGACTTTGATTGCTTACTCTTTGGCTCGCAGGCATCTATTGATTGATACCTTAGCTTGAGTGTTAAGGCTTCTCCTTTAAGCACCTTACAAGGGGGGGGGGGGGGGGCTCACCTAATACTTGGGGAAATGTCGTAATTTGTGATAAAGCCCCAAATAATCTTAAAACGTTGTTTGCACCTTTTGTATAAACAGTATATTTATACTAAATAATATGTTTATACTTGTTTATACTATATGTTCAGATGAAATGGTGTCTATTCTGAATCTGAATCAAAATTATTAGGCCAATCACCTATAAAAGTTTTGTCAAACTTTTTTCCCAAGGGATTTTTTTCCTTCAACATGGCAATTCAGCGTTCTGCAGAAAGCATACATTATTTCTGTTTGCACACAGCAACGGAATTATTTAAACAAAAATAAATTAAAATTAGCAGATGAGTTTTATTAGCCGTCTGGAAAAACTGACCTTATTATTAAGCCGTGTCACAAACCTCTGCTTTAATGATGGGCTTTAACTTTGTAATACTCAAAGATTATAATATTAAGTTAAAACTGAGGGTTGTCTTCCATTTTGCACACAGTACAGAAACTTTAGCAAAGGTTTGAGTTGTCGCTTGATAAACCAACCAAATTAAAAATATAATATAATATAAAATGCTTAAATTTCTTTTTATTTGTTTTTTTGGACACACAAACCAAACTTTTTTTAATTTTTATTATTTACTGAACACTCATACCATGGTTGAATGGTGTTTCTCTTGTCTTTACTGTTTAAATGTTGCCTTTATCAGCTGTTGTGAAAGCCGATATCAACAGATGAACAACTGGCAGCTGATAATTTTGGCACTATTTAACTTAAAACTAAAGGTTTTACTGTTTCTGTATACATTTGTGCTTAAGACTGCTAGGATTTTACAAGTGGTTGGTGGTCTTATCCTGACACTCTTCTGCTCGAGTGGTTAATAAGAAATAAGTTGTGGTGGCTCTGCAGCTACAGGTTCATTCACTTGCCGAGCTTTCATAACCTGCGTGAATCAGTGGTTCCACTCGCGAAGTCGGCCAGATTTTATTCCTCTGAGGAAGCTTGTCTGT
This sequence comes from Pelmatolapia mariae, assembly GCF_036321145.2. NCBI lineage: Eukaryota > Metazoa > Chordata > Actinopteri > Cichliformes > Cichlidae > Pelmatolapia > Pelmatolapia mariae. Next base: position 18,930,189 of record NC_086235.1, on the reverse strand, counting down.
CCTCGAATGAATTTGGGACTGGTGCTGAAGTGATGGATTAGACCTCTGTGCCAGCATTACCTCAGCTCCCTTCTTTACTCACACAGACACACACACAGCTTTAAAGCTGTATAAAAGGCTGAGTACAGACTGCGTTGTCTTTTGTTTTTAATCTTTGCAGAGATGTGCATTACACTGACTGTGTCTGTCTCTTGTGAATACTGACGTCATTAAAATTTTAAGGATCACGCTAAATTGAAAGAATAGCAGCAGCATCAATGCATTTGTCGTGACTGTTCAGTTTGTTGCCTCCAAGCTTTTCTCATCCTTTTTGGATAAAGTGAAGTTATTATATTTAGCTATTAAGCTCTATTTGTTTTGTGTTTTAGATGAAATCACAAGTAAGATGTATTGAGTCTTATGATAGCTCATCTTAGAGCCGACAACTCTGTTAAGAGCTCTAAAAATGTTTTTCTTGCTCTTCAAATCATCGGTATAGAACCTTTTGGCTCTGAAAATTTCAAGCCATTTTAATGAAATGGTGATGTTACTATGTGTGTGTGTGTTAGCAGATTAACATATATTTCATTTTTCTTCCTTTAACAGAAAGAGATTCAGGCCATGAGCCAGTGCCACCATCCCAACATTGTGTCTTACTACACCTCCTTTGTGGTAAAGGATGAGCTGTGGCTGGTTATGAAGCTGCTCAGTGGTGGTAAGTGATGCGGCCCCCCCCACCCCCCTTATTTATAATCTGTCAACACCTATCAGTTTAAATATTTGGATTCCCCTCGGGCAATTATATGTAATCTTGTTCTAGAAAGAAATTACTGTCTGAGAGGAAGATGCAAAGGATCCATTTGTTTGTCCTGCCCCCTTAAGTTATGTTATCGGGGTCCACAATTCTTTGGCAAGAGTGTGAGTGTTAGGAAAGCTGGGCTTCTTGCTGTCGGTGATGTTAACTGTGATTGTGGGGAATGTGACAACACTGATCCTCATTGTGTCCCCTGTGAGCTGCAGTTCTTTCCGGGCTTTAACTCAGTACAGTGCTGGAGCTAATGACAGGGCAGAGGTAATAACAACCCACAGGCTGGCGTCATGGCATCCATGTGGCAGTGCTGCAATTAACTAGTGAGAGGAGCGTGAAGAGGAGGCCACCATGGAAGAAGAAAACCTCAGAATACAACAGTTACATCTGGAACTGATTATATTGTTCAGGTTTAATTTCATCAACAACATGTATTTGCGCTTTTCCATCAGGGCTGTGAGGTAGTAGAGATTTTACCTTGGACCTTGCAGAGACAGAAAAGGCATCCAAATAAATGTGTTTTCTGCCAAACTTTTGTCATCTATGAGAGTAATGAGAGTGATGGTGATTTGTTTACAGTGATGCAGAGACCACTCATCTGCCTCTTCAACCTGCTTTCCATCTCAAACACTTAGCTGTTCAAGCACAAATGTACACAAACACACTAACATACTAAACATTTACACTCCCTTGGTACTCCAGTCCCCCTGTGTAAACAGCGTCCCACTGTAACGGATAGTGCCCAGGTGGCGCGCTTGGCGCACTCAGATACTCGAGTCAGGAGTCCCTTGGCAGCCGTCTTGCAGCTGTGCCCAGGGCACTGTGCCCGCCAAGCGACGCTTAAGCAAACGGCCAGCTTCACAGCAGGAGCAGACACCACTCAAGATGGGCTCTCTCGTTCCCCTTATCCCAGTTTAACAGAAGGCCTTGATGTTGAGTTTTATTGTGCAGAGTAATTAAATGATGGCCATGGCGACGTCTGCCATGGAGACGGACCTGAAATGAGGTCGAGTTTATAGACCATCACTCCACAGGCAGAGCATACCAGCCCAGAGGAAGGCCAGCTTCTGTCTGCAGCTGCTGTGGCTTGATGGAGCGTAAGAAACCCTACAGCTCCACCCTGATTTGTTTCTTATGCTTCTGGAAGACTGATGACAGCTCAACAATTGGTCAGATAAACACTGGACATGTTTTGGATATTTTTTTTTTAAAGACATTTTAAACAGTTTTTGGCTAAAAAGTCAAGTTCATCAGGTGTCATTGCTAGTAGAGAAAAATGTTGTACTACATACTGCAGCACCTATTCACACATTCAGACATAATTTATATGTTTGCTGAAACTATAACATTAAGAATAAGATGATTTCTGACTATTGCTTATGTTGACTAACACAAAAGGAACTCTAAACTGGGGGTACTTTTAGCTATGGAATAACTTGGTTACTTTAACTGTCTTACAGTTAGAATTATAATGGTGTGAGACTGATAATGCAGACAAATGTAATCAGCCTCTCAAGTGAGTCTCTTATCCTGCTGACAAACTCCAAGGGTCTCCTTTGGACTGCAGGTGGTGATTATAGTTTTTGTTCTCTGCAGCGTCAGGCAGCAGAGCCCATGAACCAGTTCTCCACCTGTGCAATTTCTGATTAGTGTTGTCTGGCTGTCCGTACTAGTGCCCGACCAAATTAACAGACACTAAAGTTTGTCTGACTACAGGAGAGGATGCTCTCTGAACAAGCAGCTAAATAATATTGAGGACCTCTTTGATAGGAGCTTGGCCAATAAGGCAATAACTTAAGCCAGAAAGAGCTGGGCCTACCTGGTTAGCTTAACTTTATTCATGTGTCTCTTAGGTGAAAATGAAAATGCAGTACATCTGGGACTGAATGCCTTTGGAAAACCTGTGTATGGGAAAAGGGTACTGCAAACTATAAGAGACCTGTTGAAGTGGACACTAATCTCAGTAAGTCGTCGAGATCATAGACGGTGATTTGGAGAATGTAAAAGCCAACGAGCACAGAAGCAGAAAAAAATTAGATGACTAAAAGTAGTTGGTAAATTGAAGCCAGTTCTTAGAAACCTTTAGAAACCACTCTAACTAGTTGAATGCCAAGTGTCTGACTTGGCATGTTCAAGTGCCATTTAGGGGTTTTCCACTCCTAACTGGCAACACGCCTGAGGACTAGCATGTGCTACTGGGATAAGAGTGGCACGCTGTTAGCCACCTTTTGATAAGTAGTAAGTTGGTGACGATGCTTCTTTAGTATATGTGCCACAGTGTTGTAGATTTAATGTTCCCTTTAATGTATTTGAGGTCTAACGCTAACACCGGATGGATCTCTTATCTGACTCTCCCATTCAAGGCTTAACTTGCAGAGTTGAGTTTCAAAGTAGGTGCGCTGCAGTCATAGTTTTTCAGGAAATTCCTGTTCTGAATGTGACATGTGAAGGACTGTTTCATTACAGCGTCGCTTAACCTGTCACTGACTCAACTCACAACTAAGATACATCTTCGGAAACCCACAGGGATGGAATGAGTCGTGCCAAAGCAAGAAAAGGAATGCGTTTCCAGATTAATCGGCAGCTTTTCATGGCCAACTGTACCTGCGCTGCTGCTGAGCTCAATGCACTGCCACCCAAAGTAGAGCCCAGCTGACAGCAGATATGATTGAATTTAGCACATGAAACAGCTCTGCCGAGTTCGGAGCCGGTGGATTTCTCAGATCGTAGTGTGGTCCTCAGCTACTGCTAAAAGCTGATGGGGAGCTTTTCGAGGCGTCTCCAGGTTCACGGAGGGAAGACTATGAAATCCAACCCTCCTAAAATTTTGCATCTTATTAAATGTTTCTGACAGAGGCTTCTTTCAGTCTGAACCAGTAACCATATTTTTACACCACCTTTGCCTTGCTGCAACCCCTCCCATATGCTGCCATCACTTTCTTCCTCCAACTTTACTTGGCATTCCCCGTTGGCCTTTAGCACAGTTGGCAACAGCTCTCACTTCCCCATACCCCTCCTCCCCCTTTTTTACGCTCTCATCCTCTCTCTAGATCTCAAAGTTCCTGCTCTGATCATAAGAATAGACTGCAAAGGTGATGTTCATAGATAAAGCAGAGAAATGGAAAAGTGCTGCCTCTTAGTCACTCTTTTTAAAAAAAAAAAAAAAAAAAAAAAATGTTTTAATTGATTTCTTTAAAAAAAAAAAAAAGTGCATGGATGTAATTGAAATAATTATTTTTGTAGTGTTTATATTCTCCACAGTGCACTCCACTGTGAAGGCTTAATTTATTCCCTGTGATTTGTATGAACTCGTCCTCTGGATTTCTAACCCATCAGGTGTCTTTCCCATGCAGAATGAACCTTTGGACTGTTAACCTGTCAGTCATTGTCAGTTTGCTAAAACAACCTAATGAGGCATGAAGAGTTCAATCAGATGAATCTGAAAGAGGCTGACAAGGCTGGCATTTAGTAATCCTCCAAAGCCTGCATCATGCTGTGTGTGTTTGCACTTGCGGGACCTTTTCCTAGGGCCACTTTAGTTTAAAAGAGACTTGTCAGCAGCCTTGCCAGGCAGTGGGATTCTTGCACAATTCATGAGATCACAATCACAAGAGAATCAATCTCTCCAGATTTCAAGCTATTCGCTTGTAGCCAAGCAGTCAGTTACTCACCAAGCAGTGTTCCATGAGAAGCTACTAGCCAACACCTGAAACATGCAGCTCTGAGCATGTTATAAGTGAGATATAATAGCTGGTTTGTCCAGTCACTTGCCAAGCAGTTCTGTGAATGTGCTTTCCTGCAAGTATCTTTTTTAGGTGCAAGTTTTCTTTACAAAAACAGCAACGGTTGCCTAAAGAGATACGATCAGCGCGGACAGTCGCACAGACGGTGTCCGAGGCCCTTGCGACCGATCAGTTTTAAGTTAGACAACTCTTACAATCATCCAACCACCTGCCAAGTATTGTTTTGAATGTATGTGGTGGTTTTTCTTTCCTCTGTAAAAAACCATCAGGTAGCAAGTAAATCTTACCATAGGAAATTATTTGTTAAAGATGTAAAATATCAATAAATTAGATCAGCTGAAGTAAATGGACTGCTATTTATAAATTGCTTTTCTACTGTAACTGCACTCAAAGTGCTTTTTTACTACAGCCCAATCAAATACAGTGCTTTTTTTAATATTTAAGTGCTTTGTCTAACATTTGCACACACATTCGCACGGGGGTAACTATCTTGCCCAGGAATACTTCAACAAGCAGACTGGGGAATCGATCCTTTGGATTGGTAGACCCTCCCACTCTACCTACTGAGCCTCAACAGCCCTGTTAGTGGATTTTAGAGGTTCTGGTCGGTGTGTGTTCTGAAATAAAGACTTTTAGTAATGATCTTTTAATCTACCTCTTGGCAAGAAAGTGAAATACTACATTGCCCTATAATAAAGTGATGCTTTTATTTAATAGTATAAAGATCAACTGGAGTCATGACTTCCCTTGCGCAAAAAGCCTCTAAGGTCTGCCACATTAGCTTCATAATCATCCTATTATTCATCTGCTAGCTCATTTGGACTACATAACCCCTGATTTGGATTTGGCTCTGTTCACCTAGCCTCCTTTTCCGCAAAGCTTCCCTCATTGTCAGCTGTCACCTCTTTCCTTCTCTCCTCCATCGAGCCATTTCACATATGGAGATGGAAAACAGACTGAGCAGAAGCTCTGCGAGAGGAAGGAAACTATATACGAAGGAGGGGAGAAAAAAAAAATCAAACCGGCTGCCTTTTCTCAATGAGCTTCAAAGAGCCGTCACATCAGAGATGCGAAGCTGCACTCTTCTTTTACTCTTCCTGTTCACTCCTTCACATGCTCACACACACATCTAGGATGCATTTCCTGCTGATCCTCATGTGTTTTTTCCTTGAATTTTCTTTGTTTCATTCCCTCAGCGCTGAATCACATTTTCTGCTTTGCACCGTCACTGCGCGATAAACCCGTTGAACTCATCGTCTCTCCCTCGCTCCCCTCTTCCTCTGCCTTTCTGTCTCGCTGTGTGTACGACTCTGTAATAACACTGTCTAGTCTCAGGTGGCCCATCATCCTCGGCTCCTCTGGGGTAATGCAGCGAGTGCTCGACTAAGTGCCGCAGGCGAAGACATCCTGAAATGATTGAGCAAATAAATATCTTTGCACCTCTAGTCTGGCATTGTTTGCTAAAACACAATCAATTTAACCTGGAATTGTCATGAGCTGTCGCCGGACCTTGAAGGGACCTTTTTCCAGCTTTTGTTTTAGAGTTGCAGGGACAGATGCACAGTGTGGCTGTGTGACGTTTGTGTCTCGCTGCAGCACAATAAAGGTTGTCAGGCAAGTGGCTTTCTTTTCGCTTCTCTGCTTTGTTACCACTCACCAGTGTCGCCCAATTTTCTGTCACACAGAATGCAAATAACTCGACCTCTTTTCAGAGAGGTATTTGCTTTTTTGTGTGTTTTTCTTTTTTTATTTTGTGGAAAGCTGCACAAAGGAGCTTGTATACTGACAACAGTCAGTTATAGCACTCTTTTATGTAACAGGAGCAAAGCAGTTGGAGACACAGTGACCTGTCTTTTTGGCTCTAATCAGGGCAGGTCAGTTAACACAGCTACTCTGGTTCTCCATTCACTGAAGACAAAAACAACTGTTTGACTCGTAACCTCAAATGATGACATACACTTCACCCCAATCCCCTACCACCCCCCGGTGTGGATTTTGATCCATTTCCAACGCCATTCACATCAGGTTGTGCTTAGTTTTGTCCCCTTTCAGCTAAGATCAATAATCAAGACTCAAATCACTGAGCTGTGCTGAAATTGATCTTAAAATGTTCCGTAATTACTTACTTCTCTGAAAATAATCTCTGCATATATTGTATATTTTATTTTCTGCACATGCTGTATATATGGTGTTTATTTATTGTGATTTGCTGGCCTTTCTTCTAGCACCAATGTGGGACCGTATTTAGTTGTACTGTTGTACAAAGTATGACTGTGCTATGGCAATAAATAGTTAAAGTTATAATGTGATACTTTACACGTTCATCAGAAATTCAAGCGTAGCTGCTGTTTTCTTATTTGATCTTAAAAATCCTAGCACAGTAGGGATTCTTCTAAAGGTTGGGCTTACCCTTTGGTTATTAATGTTCTGGCTTGTTCCAGTCTCGCTCCATTTCCCCATCTCTTGTTTGTTTTGCCATTGCCAAATTAAAAGGTCATGGAGCTGTTTATGGTTAAAGTACTCTATCTTAACAAAGCTGAATGATTTGTTTTTTCCTTTAATTAAATCAGTTTTACTGGAGCTGGGAGAAAGAGCCTTGTGTACCCCAAAATCTAATTTGTCCAAACAATGTAAGATTATACTTTGAGTTATCTTGACTGAATGTCTGCCAATCCATGAGGAAGTATGTGTTTTCATAAAAAGGATTTGGTTTGGAGTAGACTTAACAAATGGTACACGCTGGCCTGCGGTGACTCTGGATCATCATTTACAACGCGAAACTATTTTTCTGACCAGTCTGAACATTGTTGAAAACTGATTGTTAGCAGTAAAGTAAAATGAAGAGTTGCAATGTAAGTCGAGATGTTTTTGCTTTCCAGGCTCAGTGCTGGATGTGATCAAGCATATCATCTCACGAGGGGAGCACAAGACCGGCGTCCTGGATGAGGCCAGCATAGCCACAGTGTTGAGAGATGTTCTTGAGGGCCTGGAGTACCTACACAAGAACGGACAGATCCACAGGTAACCAGGCCTGTGCCCTCCAATAGCAACATAATAAAACGGGCACAGGGATTTTTATCAGTACTAAGCACACAAGCTTTATCAGACTTAACCTTGAGGGTTTATTGAGCAGAAACGCAGCCCCTGATATTCTCTCCTCTCTAATAAGTGTCATACTAATAATATGTCTGCTTTGCTACCCTAGGACGTTATGTTTTTATGCTGGGCAGTTTGTATTTGTATCGAAGCATATGTGTGAACACAGTTTAACTGCAAAATTAAATCACATCATGCTATCTGCATAGAAGAGATTCCTGTATAAATTTATGGTAGGCCACCAAAACTTGATGTTTTTGACATGCAGATTTAATTATTAGTCCTTAATATTAATGAATGCATAAATCAAGCTCAGACGTCTTTCCTTAAAAACCATGGTAATGGCTGCTCTCACTGGGCTCATTAAAGGTTTTTATAATGGAATATATCAATCACACATCTGTAGTAGAGCTGTTCTGGATGAAGTTTCTTAAACAAACAGAAAAACAAATGTAATAAAAAAAACAGGCCTAAACTTTGACTTAACAAAGTATATTAATAACATTTAAACAGCCATAGCTGAATTAGTGTGTGAGATGGTTAAGGGGGTTAAAAATATTAATTAAAAAAAAATTAAGGTTGTGCAAATCTGGTAATTGAACTCAATGAAGTCATTTCTCATAATGCTAATATAACAATATTGCTAGAGCCTGCACTTCTTTGCTATCCTCGTGTTTTGTTTTTGTTTTTTAAACCAAATTTATGCCCCTTCTCCATCATCATGGATTTCCAAGCTAATGGGCTGTTCAGAGTCTCTGTACACTGCGCTGTCCGAGGTAGCTAGGAAGAGGAAACTTAAACTTGCAAATGCTAGCTCTGCTTCCATAAACCCGCAGATAGTAACTGATCTCAGAGCATGCTAGTCTTCCCATCAATCTTCCATGAAAGACCAGAGGTTTATCCACAAGGGGCATGAATAGAGAACCAGAAAAAGTTGGTGACATCACAGCTTGCCCAGCTTGTCTCCCCCCCCCCCCCCACTGGATAAACACTGCCTGCCTAGCTTGCCCTGAAGGAAGGCCACCCACTGATATAAATACAGATATAAATATAAAAAAATATATTTATATCTACGTTGATTAGATAGTTTGTTAAAGGTTGCAGCCACCTGCTGTTTGAACCTTCTGTTTTGAGGGGCAGCCAATCAGGAGAAAGTTTTCTAAGTCTGGAATATGAGTTGAAATGGTTTCTTTCCCACAGGATAAACAGAGATGCTACAATAAGGTCCAGTGCTTTAAGATAAAGAATCATTTTGAACTTGCTTGATTTTGATTTAAGAAAAGGATATGTTAGTGGTTTGTATCAGATTAGTCATCAGATGAGGCATTTGACTGCACACTAGTAATGGACACATTCACTTCTGAAGGTCAGGGTCATTGTTATGTATATTGTGACGTGGCAATGTGCTATACTTCACCAGTAGGATGCAACAACTGGGGGGAAAAAGCAGCAATGATTGCTTTGTGGCTTACCACTTAAGAATGATTGTGAATGAAAATCAGTCTGTTCAGTTTAGATGTATCATGTTAGTTTAAAAACTGTGAAGGCGTAATTACTGTGTTTTTTTTTGTTTTGTTTTTTTTAATAGGTGCTGAAAAGCATTTGAAAGCAGACTCACAGCTTTCACAGGCTAATGATGATAAAGAGTTTCTCTATGAATATGCAAGTTAAATGTGTCAATGACAGATTTGCATGCCACAGGAAATACCAAAAGCTCCCCTTTAAGCCAGTTCAAGACCTAGCTAAGTCCCTGCACTCAGGCTGTTATAATGAAGCCACCACAATATTTCCTATGTATGTAATATTCATTGCTCACTTATTCACACTCCTCTGTTCTCCCACCGGCATTCGCTTAGCCTTGGTCAGGCTACGTGCGTAAATAATGCATAGCTTTTTGCCATGGATAAGTGCTCAGCAGTAATCAGAGTAGCATGCCAATGAGAAATGGAGAGAGGCTTGTTCGACCATGAGCTCGGGTGAGGAATGTATTGTGTAGGTGAACTAATAGACAATGATATCATCAGCTCATTAAGCTGCTAATTAGAAAAATACTTTGTCATATAAAAACTGTTTAAATTACTGTGTTAATTAAAAGAAAACTCCACCGTAGCGGTGCCTCTCCTGCAGGATGCAAGTGTCAACTTTCAGCATAATCTGACAGGGTTATCGACCAGTGCCAGAGAGGGGAAAATGTTTTTTCCTTAGAAAAACTCTATTTTTTTACTAGTGTCTGTTGGAAGGAGATATTATAGAATCACGACTAGATCGTTAGTCCTCCACGTCACTCCAGCCCTGGACTACAAGGTGTGATTTGTGAGAATGAAAATGTAATGTAACTCCAGTGTTGAAAGTTCTCGACGTGAAGAGAGTAAAGGGTCCGCTGACGAGTTGACGAGCATTTGCTGATGTAAATATCCACGTACGGCCCTGTTTTCACCCCGTGTAAGCTGGATCATATGAGTCGGAGCCTCGGGGCAGGGGTGAGGAAAGAGTCAAGGGGGTGAGGCTTTATGAGACAGGAGGGGAAAACAGAAAGTGTCACATGATACGTTCCATGCAGGCCAGGACTGCAGGAAAGCAATTAGAGTCTTACGACCTGAGCTGTGGGCTGAAGCAGAGACATTTATCACAAGACGGTGAATTGCTTCACCTTCTCATTCACAGCAGTCTGAAAAGTCCCTGATTCAAAGGTGACACTTGTCCTCTAATTTTAACAGCATTCAGTCACCAAACACATAAGAGAAGAATAAAACTTGTGCTTGACTTTTTTCCAAGTTGATTTGTTGGAGTTCAGTAGCTAAAGCCTCCTGGGCAGCAGCGATCTTACTGTTGTGGTGAGCTCTTGGTGTTACTCATCTCTTAAACTTCACTAATGAGGTACATGGGAGGGCTTTGCCCAGCAAATGACTCAGTGCGTGGTTTGGGTATGATCAAGTCATGGTGGTCTCTGGGACCAGAGAGGCTTTTGATTTCAAATACAATGTGAAATTCGGGGATATGGAAACGGCAATTAAAGTGGATGCAGAAGAAAAATCATTTTGTTGGGATGATGGTATTCTGGAAAGAGGGGTGGATGGAAAAATCTCTACAGAAGACCCACATGGCACCTAATAAACCTTATTTTTACTGCCCTGTTAGGGCCACTGTGTGCCTGGCACCAGGATGTAATGTCATAGGAGGTGACCTGGTGGAGATGCAAGGTGCACAGTCTGCCAGATGAGAATGATAAATCTTCTTGACAGTTTCATACCATGGCTTTTCCCACCTGACTATTGCCCGGCTATAATTTCAGCAGGTCATAAATTTGAAAACACCACATGTGTCTTGTTCACCATTTAGTATCTTTTGCTCAGATAACACCTTTTAGACTCTGGAAACATTTTAGAATTTGGTTACAGTGGATATAAGGGGGCAAAACACTCTACTGAACATATGTCTGGATAACTCTAAGAGTTCAAGTTTTTTTTTTCTCTTTAAATTTACTCCCCCCACCCCATATCTGCTCCAGTATTTCTTTGAACTTGCATGGTGCATTGTGTCACCAGCTCCTCTCTCCTCCTCCTCCTTTTCCTTTCCTGTGAATCTTAATGACTGGCCACACTCTGCAGCCCTTTTTCTCAGAGCATCACAATCTACTGCAGTGAACCACAGCCTACACAGTTCCTGAATGAATGCAGGAGGTTCAATTAGATCGTCTTCATCACGCTTTTTGAATGATGGAGAGCTTCACATGTTTTTCTTTCACAGCGAAGCGCGTTATAAGTGAAAATCCTCATACAAAATTATTTTCGAGGGATTATTTGTTTTCGGTCAATTTCAACAAGCTGAACAGGAGCATGTCACGACTGCAGTGGTGATGATGATGTCATATATGGAAATGTAGATGCTGAAGTCACTCTGAGGACATGAGAGAATCATTGCTAACATTACTGTTTCTTTATAAAAGAAGTATTAAAGTTAGAACTGATGTACCTTGAAAAGAAGCTGTTTTGAGAAACAAAGAGTATTTGTCCATTGGTATCAATACATCAACAGTGTTTTGGGTTTTTTTGGGTTTTTTTTCCCTGTTTGAAATACCTAAGCAGCTGTATAATATTACAGTCACACTAGGAAAAACAGTGGTTAGTGGTTGGAGAGCTAAATTATTGCAATCATGTGTAATAAACGTGCAGTCTCCTTGCCTTTTGAAATGGTTGCTTTGAAGACAGGGACCAGGTCTGCGATCAGTAACGGTCAGTTGTTGTCTTCAAAGTGACTTTTTTGCATCAAGACTGCGATAAAATGGCACTAACACTGACTCAATCTGCTCTTAATTTGCAGTTGAATGTGTTGAAATTGGAAATTACATGCAGTCTGTTTGTGATTAACTATGATAAATTGCAAATTTGTTGTTGTCTGCATACAGAGAAATCCACATTAACTCCTTACATTCAACCAGAACCTCACAGATTTAAGACAAATTCAGAAATTCTTCCACAAACTAGGACGTAGTTTCTGCAGGATGACAGTGTAACTGCAAAATGACATTGCATGGCAAAGGCATGGTTGACCTTGTTTTTTTATGTAATAATAAAACCAGGTGGCAACCAGTTGAGTCGAGTCCCCTGTTGCAAAGAGACACAATGCAGACGAGTTTGATTCACTGGGACATTATGACTCAGATTGTAACTTCTTGCAGCCCTCAAGTACTTCTTTAAAAATTTCAAATCCTCCAATTTTGAATCCTAATAACTTTTTTCCCTTGTTGCCTTCAGCAGGTTGAAATTTTAATGTCCAGTGAAATATCAAAACAGTTAGGCGACGTTAATGGGCTTCATATAATTTAATTTGATGTCATGTGAAAAGAACCATTTTTAAAAAACAGCTTAAAAAACCACCTTATTTTAATATAAGGAAGTACAAGTAAAAATGTAATGTAATCTAATTCAAATATAGAGTTTTAGGAACTAAACAACTCTGTTTTGTTTCTTAGGTCAGTTCTGTCTGCTTTAGCTGTAGTCTGTTTTTTAACTCAGATTAGCAAATGTAGCATGCCAATGCAACAGTCAGCATTGCTAGCACCAACATATTAGACTTGTAACTGTGAACATGTTAGCTTACCAATGTTTGTAGTGTGCTCAGAAGGCTATTGTGCCCAAACTACTGGCTGTGCACTCTTAGGCTTAGACTTTAATACTGAAAAGAATCTACTAAGATAGCTAGAATAAATGCTGAATCACAAGCATGAAAAGACACGACTTCAGAGAAATACGGTGACTGTGCAAATGAGGAGAGGTAATCTGAGGATACCTCCAAACCTTCCTTTTAGCTTAGTTGGTCCACTCAGCACCACCCTTCCAGTCCTGTTTTAAATAGCAACATCTAACTATCAGACGTAAAATTTTCCTATCCTAATTTCTGAAGTAAAAATGGTCGTCTAAGAAAAAGTAGCAAGCGCGGGGAACTCTGAGATACTGTGACCTGATGTCACCGAGCTGTTATGTCAGGGCGGCGAAGTGACAGCGGGACAAGCTGGAGAACCACGAGCTCAGACACTTGTATGACAGAAGACATTTCTAACAGTCTGTCTCAAAGCCAGTAGGAAACGCTGTCATGTTCACGTCTCATCCACCCTTTCTGTTCCTCTGCATCTGTGTCCCTACAGTGACTGTTGCATAATTGGGCTCCCCTAGATATAAATTCACATTAAAGTATTGAGCACAATCAGCTCTTTCTGCCTCAGCTGTAGCTTAGAGAAGACATTGGTACAACCAGCATGCTTAGTATCCCAGCCTGCTTCTCGAGAGCTGTTTAATCCATAAAGTCACTTAGCCCTGAAGTAGGGATCCCTATCTTTAACATTCCTAATGTCCTAATATTGTCACGTTCGCTGCCTTCCTTCCCTCTGGTACTCAGCATTTACCCACTCCCTGTCACTACAACATCTTTTGGCTGTGTGGTGTTTTCAGTGGAGCATTCTTACTGAAAGTGGCCTCTACACTCAAGTATTCATCAGCATTTGAACCAAAAATCAAAAGCGTGGCCTACAAACTCTTGGCTCCCTTATGCACACTTTCTTGGGTAAAACTGTGCACCGAGCTTGTAGCTGCAGGAGAAAAGGCCTGAAGCCAAACTGCCTTCTCTAGTTCCTTGAGTAGTTTTTGATAAACTGGAACCTCTGGACAAATCGGAAAATCTAAAGGTGTAAACGTGCTTCGGCACTCGTCTTGTCTGACTATCTTTCATCAAGAATCATAAGAATCTGTCCAAACACCACATTTCTCTCTGCAGCGTTTTCCCCTCCACATATTTGGTATTTGGCTTGTTCTTTTACAGTCTTTCTGGATTGAATTATATTCCTAATTAAGTGGTGAAGAGAGCCTTTGTTTCTTGGAAGCTGTGTCATTCTCATCTCAAACACTGTGCTCTGAAGCCTATTCTATTTTTACATTCATTCAGATGCATTTTAGTTTGCAGGCTGGATCCTACAACATTCGATTTCCAGGCTTTTTACTCCAGCGCCTCCATCTGGTAGCAACATAAACTGCTCCGTGACTCCGATTCTGTCTCCTTTGAATCGTTTGTCTGCTTGCCGATGCAATTTAAAGCGCAGTCTTGGGGTGATTTCTGGAAAGCAAATCTTTCGGGTGTAGTAATCTGTACTTGGCATTCTGTGAGCTTTTAGTGTTACAGTGTTAAAATGTACATTGATTTCCTGAGAGGCTGGACAGCACAGAGCACTAGCTGTGGTCCTCAGTGACACTGCTGCTATCCTTTATTTATTTTTATTTATTTTTTTATATCCTCGCCTTTCGCTTGACCCTTCGTCATTATCTCTGTTGCTATGACAACTCTGTGTCTGGCTGGTGAGGTGGCAGTATTCGTTCAGTGTGGCAGACAGGCAGTCAGGCAGACAGCCGTCCCTGCTGAATCCTCTTATCGCCACCAGGGGAGGCTGAGCAGGGATGAACAAATTAACCACAGACTGTGTGTCTGTAATGAAGTCTTTCAGCAAAAGAAATGGTGCTAAAATTATAAGAGCTAGTTGCTTGATGATGCCGCCTACACATTGTAAGTGGGTTTGAACTGAAAGAATTCCTCAATACTCAAATTATTCAGACTTTAAATGTCTTTGCAGTTTTGATGTGACGGCTGTGTGGGAGACGTTCGTTTCATATACAAATTCTTGTCTTGTCTTCGCAGAGATCTTAAGGCTGGAAACATTCTCCTCGGGGATGATGGTTCAGTGCAGATTGCAGGTATTTACCCAGAAGGCAACAGCGCCTTTCCTCTGCTGTCATTAGTGATTGGAGTTAATGTGCCGCAGCCTCATTTATTGCTCCCCCGTTCGACATCTGAATGTTTCTCGGTGTATTTATGCACAAGAGCTGCAGTCTGTGGAGGGAAACACGCTCTCTCGACAATAACATTATTGACTCGCTGCTTCGGGCTATTTGTGTGTGTTTGTCTCACTTTCTTTTCATTCAGACTTTGGCGTCAGTGCCTTTCTAGCCACGGGAGGTGACATCACTCGAAATAAAGTGCGCAAGACTTTCGTGGGAACGCCATGCTGGATGGCCCCAGAGGTCATGGAGCAGGTCAGTCCTCGTCTAGGAAGAAGTAGCAGAGTTTCTTGGAGGCACAAACGGCCAATTGCAAAGCAGATATTTTTGTTTTGACCTAATTTTAGAACGTTTTAGAAATCTGCCATTCTGCTGCACCACCGCCAGTAAGGCAGGAGGAATTAAACTAGCAAAATATGATGAATTACTCTAACAGGGTGAACAGCTTCTGCTTTGTGCAAATAAAGTTTCTACCACGTAAACAGTCTTATCTTGCATTTTATTTTTTTACTGCAGTGCAGAGCTAGCTGGAGCTAACAGTGAGGAGTCTGATGTAGCTTTTGACTTGAATGAGGTGATGCGGTACAAAGTTGTAAATCACTGTGTCTTTCTTGAACAGGTGAGGGGTTATGATTTCAAAGCAGATATTTGGAGTTTTGGGATCACGGCCATTGAGCTTGCTACAGGAGCTGCACCTTATCACAAATACCCACCGATGAAGGTACGGTTTAATATGTCTAACAAGCTAGATTATTACTATTGTAGCGTAACGGTGAATAGACGTGAGTCAAAGTCTTTCTCGTGTCTTTTAGGTCTTAATGCTGACACTGCAGAATGACCCTCCAAGTCTGGAGACCGGCGTCACAGATAAGGAGATGGTAAAGAAATACGGCAAATCCTTCAGGAAGATGATCTCACTGTGTCTACAGAAAGACCCTGAGAAAAGGTGCTTTTATTATAATTTACTGTATTTACTTGTACACATTTTTTTTTTTTAATCAAATGCAATTTTTGCTCATCTGCAGTAATTACAAAATGGATTTACAGTCTGTCAGTTTACACTGAGTAGAGCGGATTTACATGTGAAACAAAGCAACCTGTAATTGGAGTCCTACTGAGCAGACATTTTGTTCCAGCAACATTGTTTCACTAGAAAAAAAAATTTGTTGTACAACATTTACAAATTTATTATTGGCAGCCTAAAAGCCGAATCAGTCAGATTAACAGAACTAATTCAGTGTCGCTGTTCGTTTTCAGGCCAACATCATCAGAGTTGTTGAAGCATAAATTCTTTCAGAAGGCAAAGGTAGGTGTTTGAGCTGCCTCCACACCTTAGACCGAGTCTTTTGCACAGTGAGTCAGCAGCATCTCTGCTTCAGGCAGCTCTCGAGGCGGTTGATGAGTAAAGGTCTGTGTCCGCTCTAGTGTTTGTGTGTGAATGGCCTCAGCTCAGACTGTGCTGTTCATGACTGGATGGATTGTTTGTTGCTCGCAAAGTTTTCAATTGATAGAAGCAGGGGGTGTAATTGATGAGTCACAAGATGAAAATAAACCAATAACAGTTTGTGCACTTTGGGTACTTTTTCAACTTGTCAGTGTGTCTGACCCAAGCTGAGATCATTGCAGCATTACTCTTATTATTGTTATGTTTCTAACAAAGGCAGGGATAAGCGGTCTAACGCCAGTGTCTGGCTGCCCAGTACCCAAGCAGCTGGAACAACCAGAATGCTGGCTCAGCTGTGATCCCTGTTTGCTGTAATTACTGCAGTACCGTGGGTGGACAGAAGAGGGCAGACTTTGTCAGTCTTTTATAGCTGATGTGCTGTTGAGCATGCGGGAACTACTTTTAAACAGCCATTTATTAATTTATTTTCTGTTCATCTTGTTAAATCTTATTTGTTGTGATCTTGCAAACAAGGATACTTAACAAACTTGCTGTAACTTCAGTCATCAGTAAGGCATCTTATTGATTGAGGCTTAGTATGAGATTTAAAAAGACTAGCTGACTTGACTCTCAGAGTGAGACTTTGATAACCTGGCAGCAAAACGTTACCCAGTAGAAGTCTTGAACTCATCAATGTAAAATCAGAGGCCCTTATTTTGATGACCTCAGTGGACTCGTGTGCCATGTTACACCACACTAGTAGGGGGCTGAATCTCCTTTTGCCACCAAAACTCACTCAGTTGTTTGCAGCGTAGATTCAATAAGGCAACAAGCAGTTTAAGAGGTGTACTTAATAAAGTGTGCGTATATGATTCAAATCTAGGTCAAGCTGTCATGTTTAAAGTAAAGTAATTGCCCTTTTATGTGCACTCTGTAACCATGTCAGAAAGACGGTGGCATATTTAGTGGCTGTTTCTGAAATTTCTTGGATCGGTTTGTCAACATCTTGGTGAATTTGGTGGATACTTCCCAGCTTTGAATGTACAGTTGTCTTAGTGATACCTCTGGTGTACCTAATGAATTGACCAGTGAGTGTATACAGGGTCATTGGATCCAAGTGTTGCATGGTTTTAAGACAGGTGTGAAAGATTTTGAATTCAGTCCTAAATTTGACCAGAAGTCAGACCGACCCACGATAAGCTTCCGTTTGTCCTCGTCAAACATGTTTGAATAAATACAGATTTTTGAGTATATTTCTTTCTCTCCTGACAGACACACGAGTATTTACACGAGAAGTTGCTTCAGAGGGCGCCGACAATAACGGAGAGGTCAAAAAGGGTAAGGCAGCAAAGCTTTAAACCTGCTTCTCTACTGCTATGAAGATCAGCTCAGGTGTGTTACATGTGAATGCATCAGGTACGTCGAGTGCCAGGCTCCAGCGGTCGGCTGCATAAAACAGAGGACGGCGAATGGGAATGGAGCGACGACGAGCTCGATGAAGAGAGCGAAGAAGGCAAAGCAGCTGCTGCAGCCATACGGGTAAATGGAACTTCCTCCTTTTCCCCCCCCTCACATGCACACATTAACACTTTAGCTGTAGTCCACGTGTTGTGTTGTGTCCTTCGATCACTGTGCTCTGTTTAAATTGTCATTCTGTGCAGTAGCATGTTTGTCCATGTGTCTCACCTATATGTGTGTGTGTGTGTGTGTGTGCGTGTTCTGTCTGATGGCCAAGGAGCAGCAGGTGAAGCCTGTTAGTGCCCCCAGGCGACAAGTGCGCTTCTCCTACCCTCTCGAGCTGCCTGCACCCAGGGTTGTTCACTTGCCACCTTAATACAGATGGCATTCCCCTAACAAGGAAGGACTCTCACATGTTAGCTGGGTTAAGCCTCATGAGGGGAAAAAAAAGCTGGATTATAAAGTTTATCTTTAGAGCTGTGATGAAACCGATTAGCAGGTCTCGTTTGAATTTTTAACAGAAAAAAAAATCTGCACATAAATAAGCTGTTATCCTTGAGATAATGCTTGGTTTGTTTTTAGCTTTCTGTAACTTTACGCTAGTAATTAGCAGACTGCAGGAAAACTTTACTGCTTTGTTTCTGAGCTGAAATCTGGACATGCTGTAGATCATATGTTTGTAGAATTTGACCCACAAGTCATTCTCATCAGAATCTATTAGTCAGGATTGCAGGTCTGTCTTTAAACAGGGAAAAAAGATATATATTTCACAGGGGAGGAAACCAACTGTAGCTCTCACAGAAGTGTTAGATTTTAATTGGATTCAGATTATCAGTAGCGCTTTGCTTTTGGAGACCATTATTTAAATCAAAGGCGTGAGAGTTACCGTTCCTGGAAGCCATCTGTATTTTTAATCTGTCTTTTTAAAGTAACTTTTTTTTGTAATTTCTACTGACCAAATCACATTTAATTAAAACAAGGCAGGTAACTTATTAGCCGTGGAAACGATCATTAAGTGCACTAATAACCATCAAGGGAATAAAACAGTATCTGCTCCTTTCTCGCCGCTTTGTAATTGGCTGCTTGATGGCAAACTGAACTTTCACTGGCTGTAAGGCTCTAAAGCTCGTTATATTTCCAGACTCCATGAATTGGCGGTCAGTTATTCAAACTCTGCATATTTTTAATACCAACCTGAAAAACTCCTCTCCACAGCGATGTAATTAAAGATTGTTTGTGCTGTGCAGAGTGGCTTTGTGTGAGTCCGAACACGGAGCAAATATGATGTCTGGCATCAGTCCACGTGCCTTATCATGTCCTCCCAGTGAAGTCGGTTTGTCTTCATTTGGTCTGCAAGGCTTTTGTTTATCGCCACATATTTTTTTGGAGTTGGATTAAATATGAAGTTTTCCCCTTTATTATTCACAGGTATGCAGTTTGACTTTTAAAAAAAGGTTTTTTTTATTAACTTATACCGCTTCTCTGCTTTGCAAATACTAAAAAATGTAACTGTGAAATATATTACCACTCGTTTATACCTCAGTCATGTTTCAGTTTAATTTCATGAGGTTTATAGTGATGATGTAATCTTTCTGGGAAATTAAGCTGAGAGGATTTCTGTGGATAACACAGGTACAAATTAATTTATTGCTGGGTATAGCTGTAATACAAACAGAGATAGGAAAGTGTGGACAAACTTGCCTGAATCCAGACTTTAAATCTCTCTGCTCCACTGAGTGGACTGACATTTTTTTTTGTTTGTCTGGTTCAGGTGAAACAGCAGTTTCTGGGTTTAATAAGCAGTGACAGGGAAAATCAAATCCACTCTTCAGTGTCAGACTTGAGGAGTCAATAGAAGTGATACAGAATACGTGTGTGAATGAGAAGGAGTCAGTGAAGCTGCAAGGAGCAGAGGTAGTAAAGGTAGACGAGTTTAAATACCTGGGATCAAAAAGAGACGAGTGTCACGGGTGATTTATGACAGACAGACAGCAGCAAGAGTGAAAGGGAAGGTTTACAAGATGATAGTGAGACCTGCTATGATATGTGGTTTGGAGGCAGTAGCACTGACAAAAAGACAGGAGGCAGAGCTGATGAGAAGATGTTAAGATTTTCATTGGGAGCAACCGGGATGAGCAGAATTAGAAATTAGTACATCAGAGGGATGGCTCAGGTTGAGATGAGAAGTTGAGAAGTTGGAGAGGCAAGGCTGAGATGGTTTGATGTGTGCAGAGGAGGGATAGTGGATATGCTGGACATTGCATTGGTTTTCGAAAAGAGGAAGACGACAGAGAGGATTACAGGATGTAGTGAAAGAGGACATGCAGAATATTGGTGTGACGGAGGAAGATGCTAGGGATAGGGTGAGATGGAGGCAGATGTGGCAACCCCTAATGGAAGTAGACGAAAGAAGACGAGTGTCAAACTGAGGAAGGAAACTCAGTGCAACGAGTTAAAAATTCTGTGTGATAGGAGGGAGGTTGATGGATTTCTATCAGCTTACCTAGAAAGCAGAAAAGGCTGTTTTCAGTATGTCTGAGATGGGATTAAAAGTCCTACAACTCAATCCCGAAACCTTGCCTGACTAAAATTTGAACCCACCCTCTCCTTCAGTGTAGTCACTGTTGCTTTTAGAAGTTCTGCTTACTGAAACCAGATAAATCAGCCCTTTTAGCATCAGCCACAATTAGCAAGTATTGTTGGCACTGGTTATTGCTTTTCCCAGTCTAATGATATCTTAAGAAAGTTATAATTAACTGTGCGGACACATAAAGGAGGAAAGTAAACGAGTGAGCCTTTTTAATGAGTTTACTTCTTTTGCTTCCAGTGTGATTCTTTGCATCCATGTGTGCTTTTATTCTTTTTAATTAATTTAACTCCATCTTGATGAAGTCGTCGTCCTGACTGTTGCTTTCTTTTGTCTATTTTTAACAGTCACCAAGAGTGAAGGAGGGATCACAGAATTCGGAGGTGAGTTTAACCCCTTGTGGACCCATTTTACAGACTCTTTAAATGACCGTAACACTGTTACCATTTGTGCCGGAGACAAAATTCTAACAGTTTCAGAAAGAAGAGAAAGACAAGCTTTTTAAGGATATTCACTGTATCATGGTAGCACAAAGCATTCACAAGGTATTTGACAGATTACAACAGACGAGGTGAAGAAAATGAGTTTTCTGGGTATGTGTGAGGTGGGTTGCAAAGACTTCAATTTGGAAACCATTGCCTTCACTGTAGTCATCTTGGGAGTCCTGCTTTATTTGGATTGCTTGCTCAGAGTCCTGTTCAGTTGCACAGACCACAAGCTTCAACATCCAGCACATTAATCTGACTCAGTTTCCCGTCAAAACTTATCCCTGGAGGTGAAAGTTGGGCTTTCACCTACAAATCAGATCAACCAGCAGTTTTCGGTGGGATACTCTGCAGAGTCCAAGCTCAAGGGCGTTATCCCACTAGGTCATACTGTCAGCGGATTTTTCTCATTATCTTCTGAGGCGTTTGAGGGATGAACATTTTGCACAAGTGATTTAAACTTTGCCCTAAGACAGCTGGGATAGGCCCCATGATCCTGAATATGGATAAGTGGAAGGAAATGGATGGCTGGTTTTGGCCACATCAGTACAACCATTACTCACTACGCTATAGACTCACCAGATTTGGCTTCATGTAAGTTTTCTTGAAAATAAAATTTAAGTTATAGGGTCACCGTCGTGACACAGTGGATGTGGGTACGTGTAGCTGGTTAAAAAGGGGCTTCCAGAGAGTGATCCAGGGGTGCACGAGAGGACCGCCTAGAAGCGGGGTAGTGGCCGAATTTTAATCGGATAAGTTTCCAATTCCAGTATTGACCTGAATATGACACAAAGGTTTGAGATCATCAAAAGTTTCGGCATGAAATCATCCTGAGAGTGACAAATCTTTGTAGCCAGTTTGAGTGCGTCTAGTAGGTGTTAACATTTTGAACTTAAACTAAAAATAAAACCTCATAATCTTCCTTTAATAATAGTCAAACAAAGTCAGCGATTATCTTAATATACAGACCAAAAAAGTCAATCAATCAATTTTCCCTTTAGGTTTTCCAGACTCCTGAGCCTTTAAGTAGTCATCTCCAGCCTATGGCCGCAGGTCTGGCTGAACTACCTCAGGCTGCAGGTCAAGTTCCGCTGCAGCCCGCACCAGCCACCGCTCAATCTACTGCCCAGGCTTCATCTCCCCCACCAGGAGTACCTGCTGCTGCTGTTCCCCCTCAGGCTAGTCTCCCTAATACTTCCCATCATAAGCTTTTATTTAAATGCTACATGTTTACCTATCATTGTTTTAAAGAGGTAGTTTGCTCATCTTTCTTGTAGGTATCAAAATATAGTATGAAAGTGCAATTTTAGTAAGATTTTTCTTTCTGTTTCCACAGATTTCAGCTGCCTCAGGGGATGTTCAGGCTCCCATTAGTTTGGTATTAAGGTTAAGGTATGTTCGACTCATTTCTCTTCGTATTTGTACCTTTCGGTAAACTTTGCGCCTCTCATTTGCATTCTTTCTTTCCATCATCCCTTCAGAAATTCAAAGAAGGAGCTAAATGACATCCGCTTTGAGTTCATGCCAGGGAGAGGTAAGTGTGGATGTCACAAAGCAGTATACAAAATGTCCCGAGGCAAAGAGTTGACTGTTCGTGATGTCACATTTGTGCATAATCAGTAGGAAAACCGACAGTTTAACAAATTGCATGAGCTGTATTTGGTAAATTGGCTTTTTGTTATTGTAGCCAGGAAAGCACATGGGTGCAACAAAGCACAAACAAGCTCATTTAGAATGTAAAGTGCTGAGAACAGAAGGTGCTGAAACTGCCTTTTTTTGGTTTGTTTGTTTGTTTAAGCAGGAAGAGCGTGAGTGTTTTGAAAATTATTAAGCCGCGGTTGTGTTCTGTTTAATATTTGCTTTTATTAAACTCTGTTGTATTGGTCCACCTGTCACAGTCGTCGTCTCATGCTCTGACTTTTCAGACACAGCAGATGGTGTGTCTCAGGAGCTGGTGTCAGCAGGCCTGGTGGACGGGAGGGACTTAGTAATAGGTCAGTGATTTCAAACATTCCCCTGCCACGTTAACAAAATCGCCTTTTCTCACTCAGCATGTTCTCCTCAAGGCTGAAAATGAGCCTTTTAAAGGGGATATTTTTAAGTCAAGCAGACCTGCATTACAGCACATTTACTGCATGAAGCACGCATAATAAAAGCCTTGCTGTGCAGCCACACAGGCCAGGGATTCAAGAAAACCTAAAAACAAATAAGGAATATTCTCTCATGTTGTATGATTAGTTAGTCTAGTTATAAGATTAGACACTGATGAATATGTTTAGCTTCTGCTTCCACTATGCTAATTCATACTTATGTGATCAACTGATGTAGAGCCTCTTGTATTCCTAGAGAGGTGCAGGTTACAGCGCAGGGTTACAGAAGGGTTTGAGATTACAGCATACTTTGGTATTTGATACAGAAGTGTAAGATATTTAAGATGTCTGTATTAAAACACTCCAAAAAGCAACATAACTAATTCAAATGAAGTCTAGTTGACAGCAATGCTTGGCTAGTAATGTTGGCACCCATCTGTGGGTCACATTTACAGTGTTACAGCAGTTTGAACAGACGAGTTATTAAAAAAAAGAGACAAAATATAAACATAGCTTTAGAAATCAAAACTGTTTTTGATTATTGGGTATTTTAACACGGCAATGTGGAGTGTGCCTCAAGTGGCTGTTCCAGGAATTGCCATTTTTGGCATTTTAACTTAGTTTTAAACTCCAAAAGTTGCAAATTAGATCAAAGAAATTGAGCAGGTAACAGCATAATGTTAAATCTCACAAAGGCCTATTCTTGGTTTCTGAGTATAGACAGTGATGTTAGGATGTATTTCTTTTCATTTAACTTTTCAACTTAAAGATTTCTTCTTTCTTTTTTAGTTGCTGCAAATTTGCAGAAAATAGTTGATGAACCTCAAACCCATAAAAATGTCACTTTCAAACTGGTGAGTGTAACATTTTTCATACTGGTTAGAGATCATATATAATTGAACCTAAATAAACTATAGAAGTTGTGTTTCGGAAATAATTTTCAGCTCTGTGGTGTAGTGAATTACACACTCGCTTGTGGGTTTGAACCTGTGAGGAGAACAAATCCCCTAGCATAGGTTTATGCACTTAGTAAGAGACTGGGACTGTTGTGGATTACCACACTAACCGGCTTATAAAGAGATCAAATGAATTGGTTCGGCCATCCACAGCACTCCGAGTCTCCCATTTAGACCTCTTGAAAAAATGTCAGCGAGCAAACATTAGAAGCTTCCCACTTGATATAATATAACACATAACAAATGTTTGGAAATCTGTTCAAGTTTCTCTTGTGGGAAAGAAAAAAAAAAGTCTGCTATGTCTGCATATTTTGGTATTGGTCTTAAAAATCCTGTATCGGTCGGCTTTAATTTATTAAAACAAAAAACGCTTAAAAGGAAAACAACGTTATTGCTTTTCTGCTTAAAGATGTTTCTGCTCATCATTTTAAATCCATGTATTGATCTTTTTCAGGCTTCTGGAATTGAGGGATCTGAAATACCAGACGACATCAAGTTGATGGGCTTTGCTCAGCTCAGCATTAGTTAGATGTTCTACCTGGGACCGTGACTTGCCTAAAAAATGTGAAATTTAAAAAAAAAAATAGTTTGAATGCATTTTTTTTTCTTTCCATGGCTGTAAAGAAACCACTACTGCCAAAGAGAACAGTACCATTATTTTCTTTTTCTTTTTTGTTTTTTTTGTCACGTATAGGATTATAAAATGCCACCTTGTTGAATTTTAGGTGGTGAGCTGAAGTATCAGAACGTACAGTATGAGAATCACTCGAAAAAGTTTACAATGTACATGTAGAAGGATGAAATTATCCACAAGAAATGTTTTCATTTCCCATCCCGGTCTCCCTCATCCTGCTTCTTCCCCCCCGCCCCTTTCCTATCTCTAATGTGACGCATTTGCACAATCTGAACTAACACCCTTGAACCCTGACAAGTGTAACAATGCCTTATATATTCATCAGAACTACTGAATGCACATTTTTTTGGGGTGGGGACATCCCCGGTTACCGTATGGAACATTACGTTTTCTGAAATGCACAAGTGTGCTTTCAGGTGCAGATGCCAAACTTTTTGCTGCAGCTTCACACGCCAAATAGAAATAAAAAGTTTCACATACTCTTGTTTTGACGTTGCAAAACAAATTACTTCCTACAGAAAGAGATGGATGCATCTTAGTGTCTCGGAGTCTTTGCATTTAAAGGTTTTTCATATTCTTTATATTTTCCTATCATCAACAAATCCCATGAAAGACCAGTTACTTCCTGAAACATCTGAGCAGCAGCTTTTTTTCAACAAAGTAAATGATACACGTCTGTGGGGACTATTCAGCACTTAACTGATAGACATTAGCTCTCTTTGTAGCATGTTTGCATTGATTTAAATTAAATACCAGAAGCAAAGTATGCGTAAAACTTTGGATGTGCAGATTATTATTATTATTATTATTATTATTATTATTATTATTATTATTATTATTATTATTATTATTTGTATGATCACGTCTTGGGTTACGCTATGGGATTTAATGACAATAAATGACCCAATAAATAAAAAAAATTTAATGCCCTTCTTTAAAAAAAAAAAAAAAAAAAAAAGCATCAGTGCTTTTCAAAACTCCAAATCGGCCTTCGTGTTGTGATTGATTGAAATACGTGTAAAGTAAAAAGTTTTGCAGCAGCTGAAACCACATGTGCTGTCTGAGCAGATGTGTCCGTCTGTTGGTGTTAGTTTGTCTCTGGAATTAATTTAAACAAATTCTTAAAAAAGAAAGAGAAAAAGACTTAAGTGCGTATTTGTTTATGTGAATGGATTCTAAGTACTTGATTTAACCTTTAGTATGTAAATAATGACATTTGGCTCTGATTGGTTTGTTTTTTTTTATACTGGGTGTTTCACTCTTGGCCTTCTTTCTCTTAAGACACGATCTGGGGTTGTTTGGCTGCGTGAAGGATGACGACGATGACACTGCACATCAGGCTTTGAATTTGCTCGTTTCTTTGCAGGACGTATTGTTGCTTAATCTGTCACGTGTGATCATTTGCGCATCAAGTTTTCAGCTTTTAACTTTTTCGCCTTTTGAAAATGTTGAATATATTTTCCCGTGGCGCTGTCCCGATGCAACATTTCCCCCCTCAAAAAAAAAGAAAGAAAGATTTTTCGCTAGGTAACAGAAAAAGTGTCTCTAACTCTTAGTAAGCACCAAGTGTGGGAGCTGTTTACAGTAGCTAGTCCTTTTAAGACGCATCTGAAGTAATACAGCTGCTTTGCCATCGTTTCTGAAAGTGGCTTTAATGAAGATTTCTTTCCGTCAGTTTTGAAGATCTGAGCCGTGATTGTAAACGTGTTGAATGATCAGAACTGTTCGACCGCGCTCTGGATAATTTTGTGCATTTATGTCCACCGATGACGTGGCTCGATGATGAATGTGCATATCACAGTTATTTGGCACCGACGGCTGCAGAAGGTTCATTTACCGCTCTGCTCCTATGTGTGGATCTGAAACGCCAGCGAGGTTTTAGTGTTTCATTTGATGTGACAACTTCGTAACCAGATGCCATAGTGAATCAATCTGAATGCATTAGTTTTTCTTTGCTTGCAGATGAAATGTTACAAGGAAATATTTGAACATGTTTATAGTCAAAATACAATTTTACGCTAGCCTTAAATTGAAAATGACCAAGTGTAATTTTTTTTTTCTGCGTGTGTGAAGTTTCTCTCTTTGGTTTTGAGTTAGACTTTCGCTGTCCTTGAAATGTACTTCCTGTTACTTGTGAAGCTACCTTAAATAAAGATGTACAGGCGTGTCGACCCAGGCTTCTCCCCTCGGAAGGGAAGCGACAAAGTCAGCCACGCAATGTTGTGCATACGTTTTCAAACTGCAGTATTTGGTGCCATTCTCCCGTTATAGTCTGCAGACTGCAGACAGGATTGGTCTGTATGAGCCCTGAGAGAAGAGTGTGTGTGTGTGTGTGTGTTACATTGAGCTCTGCTTTCGGCAGAGTTGAAGATCTAATGGCTTTGTTCTCATCCTTTCTCCAACAGTCCCACTTACACGCAGTCTAACAATAAACTGTAGCAACTGAACAGATGACCGGTTAAAAAAAAAAAACTAAAACAACCCAAAATACACTTTTGTCCAGGCAATAACTAATCAAGGCTGTAATATATTTGAAGTTTGCACCTGTTTTCAGTTTAGTTTCTTTCCATTCTTTCATTTCCTCTGATTTTAATTGTTTTGGAGTTCAAAGCATGTTGCTCTTGATTATTTTTAATCAATAAAGAATGAGCATATCAGCCTCCTTTTAGAGGTTTGTCGCTTCTTTTAAATGCACCATTCGCTGTGATTTTTGCAGAAGATGTGGGCAAATTGCACACAATAAACAAAGGCATCAGAACTGATTCTAGATCTGTGCATTGTCATTTTCCACACGTTACACCTGTTTCTGTTTCAGACTGAGCTTGTTCCTTTGGTATCAGTTCCTCCAGATTTATTGTCCTTACTATCAGTTTTATTGTGTTCACTTTCTCCTCTCTCAGCATTAAAGGGCTGCATCAGCAGTATTAGACATGTTTAACCCAAACGGGTCCCTTTTTTCACGAGGGTCACACGAGGGTTAAAGCAGGAAAGCAGGGGGAGACGGATTCTGCAATGCTTTGAAAACTTTTTACATTTAGCATAATGAGTTGACCCTCCTGTCTGTGTCTGTAACTATGAAAATACAAATGTTATCTTTGAGCTATGTAAGGGAAACACTGCTGAAACGAGGGTCAGACTGGGCAAAAATCCAGGTGGACTTTGTCTCTAAATCGCCACATTGACAGTTTGGGATGGCACATTGTTGTGTAGAAATGAAAGGCAACAGAAGTTATCAAATTCTGCATTGCTTTCTTCTGAGGAAAAAAAGAAAGAAACTGAGAATAAACATGCTTTTTGCTCACAGAATTTCATTATAGATGTGTAGTCTGTAAACCTGAGCTGATGCTGATCACAGCTAATGGAGATACTGACAGCAGTATTGCTGTTATGAGGCCTTTTCCCATTGTAACTGGTCAAATTCGGGTTATCCGATTACACTGAATATAAAGTATTGTCTTTAATGTTCAATGGATCTGAGGTTAGTTTATCCACACTTACTCCCATATAAACACTTGGCCTGAGGGCTGAGATGGAGTTAACTCATGTTACGATACCAATCGTATCACAGTACATGATCCTGTGGTACGCAGTATATCACGATATCTACATAACTGCTAGGAGGGGGGAAAACTTCCAAAAAAAGGCAGTAATCACTGTATTTGCATCATTATTAGCCCAGAAACAGATCTAGCCCCTCTGTGACCATTTATTGGATAATCAGAAGAAAATAGATGGATGTTAAATGTGAACTGTTAACTGTCCTGAGCTATATATTTAGATCATGACTTTAATAATATAACTTGTTCAGTTTTTCTGTCTAATATTACAGACATTTAATGAAGAGTTTTAAGAGGCTAATGCTGCCATTAGGTGACAAATAAGATGGCATTACTACTATCAAACGTACTAACTTAAAAAAAGAAAAACTAATGGAGTGTTGTTATATACCTTTATCAGATGTATGCAGCTGTCATATATCTCTTAAAGGGAAAGCGACATTTTAAAAAAGATTACTACATTAGAAGAGAAGGGAGATTTAATGAAGTTAAGAAGTGGATTAATCAGCCTAACCAATGGCCTGTTTTAGTATTGAAACATAATCAAAACCTGATACTAATGGGTCACATTTGGCAGTGTACAGTACATCGGCAGTCTGTTAGCAAGTTGGGAGGTCGTAAAAGCACAGTGATTATCAGTTTAAACATTAACCAAGTCACGTTGATTACTTGTGGCTG
This sequence comes from Pelmatolapia mariae, assembly GCF_036321145.2. Taxonomy (NCBI): domain Eukaryota; kingdom Metazoa; phylum Chordata; class Actinopteri; order Cichliformes; family Cichlidae; genus Pelmatolapia; species Pelmatolapia mariae. The sequence continues at coordinate 18,901,412 of NC_086235.1, read as the reverse complement.
AACTCTGCTTAAAACCAAATCTTTTCTCATTTTCACATGAAGCTCTGAGGACTTAGATGTAAATATGAGCAACTTTGGGGAGATTTTGAAGGAGATTAATTCGTTTGGTTTATTTCAGAAACGTTTGGTGGTTGCATTATGCATCCCAAGCATATTTCTAGCTTTTGACGTTATTGGCCAGGTGTTTGCTGGCATGAGCTTCCCACACCACTGCAACACCGACTGGATCGTGGAGCGTGGGCCCAACCTGACAGAAGAGAGGCAAAAAAATCTGACCATCCCAGTGAAGGAGGATGGAGGCTTTGAGAGCTGTTTGATGTTCACGCCGGTGGATTGGGATTTGGAAATGATTGAAAAATATGGGATCAACACCACAACAGAATGCGTTAATGGAACAGATTTTGAGGCACCCGGTGGCGCCTCCAGCATTGTGACAGAGGTAAAATGTCCTTAGCGTTCACAGGAATGTACCTAGTTGTTCCAGGGATTCTGTTTGCATGCTCTGTATGAGCTGATGACTTGACCATTAGAAGAGTAAATCACAGCAAAGCATTTCAACATCTTTTTTTGATATAAATGTCTTCTCTTGGGTTGTTTCCTTACAAAAGAAGTATGCATTACAATAAAACCGACTTCTTCTCTGCTGCCAGTTTGACCTGGTGTGTGACAGGAGCAGCTTCATTGAAGCATCACAGTCCATCTACATGGCCGGTCTTCTGGTTGGAGCACTGGTCCTGGGCTCCATGGCTGACAGGTATGGATCATCATCCTTATGTAATGACACTGATTAAATGCAAATCAACACTGAATAGTTTGTTTAGTGTTGATCTTTTAACCCATCTAAAAATAAACTCCCAGTAGCTTTAATAGTAGTCAAATTGTGTAGTTAAATAGTTGTTACTTATTGCTGTGTTTGGGTCATTTTGTTTAAAAAAACAAAAAAAAAAACAAAAAAAGAATTCTACCTGCAAGTTAATGAGGATGCACAGAAGTGGCTCCTCCCAATGAGTATGATTTGTTTTTCATTCTTGTCAATAGTCCAGATACCGTTAGGGTTGACTGCCAAGTGCAGCATATTAAAACAGGTCACCCTCTGGACATAATAAACATTATGTTGGTTTATTTTTACAAAAAGAAATGTTGCTCTTTGATCTAAATTCTGAGGAAAGACCATATACATCATGCTTGCATATTAAAGTCCAGGATCAGTGAAACAGCTCTTTCTCGTCTCTGTAGGTTTGGTCGCCGCTTTGTTGTCCTGCTTTCACTCCTCTTCCTGATGGTTTTTGGTGTGGGAGTTGCTTTCTCACCCAACATCTACGTTTTTATAGTTCTCCGATTTTTAGGCGGAATCTCGGTCTCCGGCATTGTTGCTAATTCATTTGTAATAGGTAGGTACGATGTTTAGTCACAGCTGAATTTAATGCCACGATGTACCACTGAAGAGTATCTAAACATCACAGCACTGTACATGCAAAAAACCACAACAATTTCTTAGTTTTTTAATATTTTTTGAAAAAGTTAATGTTTCAGATCATCAAACAAATGTTAGTAATTAGACAAAGATAACACAAGCAAATACAAAATGCACTTTTTAAATGGTGATATTCATCGTTTCTGCTGTAAATCATAGTACACACACACGCGCGCACGTCAACAGTGAATCTAATAGATTTCAGCTTGTTAATTTAATTGTATCTAATAATCCAGGTGTATGTTGTGTACAGAAGTATAAATGAGTTTAGCATGATCTTGTCAAGGGACACACACATGCTAAACAAAACTGTAAACCAGAAATAATTCCTTTTCCACATTTTCTGTTGGGCTGAAGGAGGAGAATGGAGTGATTCTTCCAGGTTTGCATTGTGCACCATTATCTGCCACTCCACTTTTCCTCTTGGACTGATGCTGATGTCTGGTGCTGCCTATTTGATCCGCAATTGGAGGATCCTGCAGCTGGTGCTCTTCTGCCCACTTATCCTCGTTCTGGGTATTTTCTACTGGTCAGTAGCCACTCCTGTCACATTAAATATTATTACCAACATCATGTAGGATAACTTTATAAATAAAATTACGGTTTGTGATCCTTTTAACCAGGATTCTTCCCGAATCAGCTCGGTGGCTCATTACCCAGGGCCGCAAGAAAGATGCTATAAAGGAGATCCAGAGGGCAGCCAAGGTGAACAAGAGAAAGGTCCCCAAAGACCTGTTGGAGAAGGTGATCAAACTCTTTGGCTTCAACCAAAATCAAAGAAAATACAATACTGAAGCACACTCACGTAAAAATGTAATTGTTTAGCTGGAGGATGAGACTACAATCAAAAGAGGAAACATGTTGGACATCTTCAGGATATCATATCTGAGAAAACGTGCTCTCATCATGAGCTACGTCTGGTGAATATAATTTTTACCCACTAAAAGCTTCCACATTTATTTCCTTTCCTTTTTGGATTCACTGAAAATATCTCTCATGCTTAACAGGTTTGGAACTAGTCTGATGTACTATGGACTGAGCCTGAACGTTGGCAGTTTTGGTCTGGATATTTACCTGACACAGTTCATCTTTGGTTTGGTAGAATTTCCCGCACGTCTGGGCAGTCTGCCTGTCCTCCAGCTCATTGGGAGAAGGATTGGTCAAGCAGTAGTGTTACTTTTTGGAGGTTTAGCTTGTCTTGGGATCCTTGTTATACCAAATGGTATTTATATGCTTTTTCATTTATAATCTTGAAGATTAATTTTCCTAAAAAATAGTCCTATAAAAGCTAAATCTGTTAAATGTTATGTCTAGCAAGAAATATACTCCAGTATATGTGTAATTTGTTTTTTGTTTGTCCATCAGATCTTCCCATAGTAATAACAGTTATAGCTGTACTGGGAAAATTTTCTGCCACTGCAAGCTTTTCCATAGTCTATGTTTATACGGCAGAATTATATCCCACCAATATAAGGTAAGGCATTGTAATAATGAAATGCAAATTTTTCTGTCTTTATTTTGATCCAGTGAGTTTGATGATAGGTTCATCGTCTGTACTTGCAGGCAGAACGGTGTGGGTCTGAACTCCATGTTGGCTCGTGTGGCAGGCATCCTTGCTCCTCTAATCAGGCTTCTGGGCACCTACCATTACACCATTCCCATGCTGATCTATGGAATCATCCCCCTTGCTGCTGGGGGTCTCTGTTTACTACTACCCGAAACCCGTAATGTTGAGCTTCAGGACTGTGCCGAACTTACGTGAGTTGCCAAACTCCACTTCAAAAACCAAAAAATGTAAAGAGTTTTTCATAAATATTGTATTTTTTTTTTTATTTCAGCAAACTTGAGGATGGGGCTGCTGAGAATGGATCTTTGACTAAAGTGGACAAAATGGAAAAGAGCACAAAACTGTGATTTATATAGTGAATTTATATGGTTCACACCTTTTTACACTCATTTTCTAAACCAGTGCACTGGTAAAAAGATTTTGTATACGGTTTGCTAAAATGACCAACTTCAGTTGAACATTTTTGGCTGTTAATTAATCTTGTTTTTCCAAAAGTTATATAATATTCGATAAATTACATGTATATGTTTAGTAAAAGATGTATAAACTGTAATTGTTATATACTTTTTTAAGCTTTGTACTAGATTTTTTTAAACTACCTGTTTAGTAAACTGTTATTTACCGCTAAATAAAACTCCCAAACACCAACCCCCTGAAGACTATATAATAAAAATACAAAAAGCCTGTTTTATTTCTTGTTATCTATCAGTAATCTTTCCCTCATTGAGTTTCTATCTCATTTCTTAGAATTTTTATCTGATTTAGTGCTCAGTTTGTATAAAGGAATCAGTGAACATTTATTTAGATGTTTCAACGCTGCAATTAATTTATTATTAGACTCAGCTGAGCCCACTCACAGTCCTCAAACCATCGCGTCACTAGTGAAGGGTCTGAAAAACCTCCTAATGGCCTCTGGTAGGAAAAACATCTCTGTGCTTTTCCTGCTATCTCAATGCAGCATTCAGTCTTGTTGATCATAATGTTTTACTAAAGAAACTAGAGTTCATTGTTGACATTAAAAGAGCTGAACTGCAGTGGATTGAATCATAACTGTCTGCTTTGTGCATCTAAATGGGTCGTCTAATTCACATGAACTTAGTCATGCAGTCTTTGCTAGGAGCAGTTTTGTTTACATTATACATGCTTCCCTTAGGCAACACTGTTAGAAAACATAGCATACATTTTCACTGCTATGCAGCTTATTCTATATCTATGAAGCAAGATAGCACAAATCATTTAATATAACTACAGGTATGTATTAAAGACATAAAGGCTTGGATGTCCTGTAACTTTCTTCTTCTAAATTCAAACAAAATTTTATTTGAACCTAAAAATCTTAGAAACATGACGTCTAAACAAATACTTACTCTGGATGGTAAGTATTTGTTTAGCCTTCTGTAACACTGTGAGGAATCTTGAAGTTTCTTTTTAACAGAATGTCTTTCAATCTGCATATTAAACAAGTATGTGGGCCTGATTTCCACTAACATTATATTATTTCAATGGAGCACTCAGACTGCAGGCTTGCTTGTGGTTCCTAGAGTTTCTAAAAGTAGAATAATAGGCAAAGCCTTAAGCTATTAGGCTCTTCAGCTGTGGAGCCATCTTCCACTTCAAGAAACACACATCCTCTCCAGTTGTAATTAGACTCAAAACTTTACTTTTGATAAGCTCATAGCTGAAGCTGGATCATGTGACACTGAACCATCCCTCAGTTACGCTGCTATAGGACCAGACTATTGTGAGACTTCATGAGCACGTCTTCTACACTCGTCTCTTTTTAGGTCAGCAGATGGCTAAGCTTAGTTTTGTTGAAGGTTCCTTCCTGTTACGAGGGAGATTTTCTTTCTCACCTTTGCAAAGTGCTTGCTCATAGGGGGCAATTTAATTGCAAAACAGTAAGCATGATACCTGAAAGTATTGAAATATTAAGTTTGTTAATATTAAGTTCTCTTTGTAGAAGAATTACACAGTACACATATTTGATGATATTAGCTGTATTATCTGCCCTGCCCCATCTGCACTGCAGATGTCACCAATGAGGCAATTTGATGAGAATTTCAATAATGGATACTTTTGGCATTTTTTTAAAGAGGTTTTTCATAGTAGCTTAACAAAAAAACAAAATGCAAGTAGGAATGGTGGGACCCGGAGTGGGCACTCTACCCGGAAAAGGGTGGAGTGCCCACTCCGGGTCAGGGACGAGTTCCTGCCCCAAGTGGAGGAGTTTATCTCGGGGTCTTGTTTCAGAGTGATGGGAGAAGGGAGCGGGAGATCGACAGACGGATTGGTGCAGCAGCCGAAGTGATGTGGACGCTGACCGAAAGAACGAGATTGCGAATACAAGCGGCGGAAATGGGTGGCTGGCCTCTCCGTTAGACATAGGGTGAGAAGTTCGGCCGTTCGGGAGGGGCTCAGAGTAGAGCTGCTGCTCCTCCACATTGAAAGGAGTCAGTTGAGGTGGTTCGGGCATCTGAAAAGGATGCCCCCTGGGCGCCTCCTGGGTGAGGTTTTCAGGGCATGTCCCATAGGGAGGAGGCCCCGGGACAGACCCAGGACACGCTGGAGAGATTATATCTCTCGGCTGGCCTGGAAACGCCTTGGTGTTTCCCCGGACAAGCTGGAGGAGGTGGCTGGGGAGAGGGAGGTCTGGGCTTCTCTGCTTGGGCTGCTGCTGCTGTGACCCGGCCCCGGATAAGTGGAAGAAAATGGATGGATCGAGTTTGAAAACACATAACATTGTGTGCTAAAATACTTCAATTCAGAACCTGGAGACATGCTTACAGCTGAGTTTTACTAAAGTCATTGCCCATATTAGGAAAGAGACGTGTTTGGCTTCACTGATTATGTAATTTTCTGGCCCTCTTTCAATGTGACAAATCAAATACAGTCCACTCCTGGGGCTGCAGACATTTCACAACTCAGAAGCCACAACTGAAATAAAATCTGCTTCATTTATTTATGCACTTTGTATTAAACATGATCCACTTTGTCTGACTTCCATTATCTGCAGTATGTTATTATATGTAAACAAGGAAAGCTTTCCCCTCATAAAGAGGCAGGTTATTAATGAATTACAATGAGAGTACAGGCTGCAGGCATTGATTCTTTGACTGGTTCATTTTCCCATTAGAAGTACTCAATACTGTCATGTTGACTCTTGGGGTGCTGCAGCCTGGTCAGCTCGAGCGTTCCTCCATAAGCCGGGAATTTCTCGTAAACACGGAGGTGAACATACTCGCCTCCTCCCACATAGACCTGCAAGGAAGTACAAGGAAAATTAAAGGAGATGCTTAATGTGCACATAGAAGTACTGATCATTTTATCACAGCTGTGGGCCAAACAAGATGCTAACATGTGAAAGGGAGAATCCATGTCTTCATATATAGAGTGCACAGTGGTTCTAGTGTTCACAAACACAACATTTGTTGAGCTCTGTTCATGGCTGAGACAGTTTATCAAGTAAATATCTGCTTATGCTTTTTTATTAAACCCCTTAGGGGTGTTGTGTATTACAAGTCAACATCTGCAAGTACTGGAACTGCTCGTTTTGTCCGTTAACGCACATGCATTTTCATTTGTGGACTTTTCCCAAACTTTAAATACATTTAAGCAAAATTTGTGTGGAAACAATGATTGAAAGCATTAGCAGTGATGCTAGAAAACCTAAAACAGTTTAGGTTTTCCATATAAATGACCACATAAACGCAGAGTGTAGAGGTAGTAACTATAAATGACACTATTCTTTATGAAATTGTGAGAAAGGGAAAAAAAAAAAGATGCATTTTTTAAAAATTACACAGACTTATTTTGCAGTTGTGGGTAGTCAACTCCCAAAGACCCATTTTGAGCCATGATAAACCCTGAAAACTCAGCTGTGCACATTTTTATTGTCACCGTTTCCAACTAAAAAGCTTCCTCTCGCTTCCTTCTGGGGATAAAGCCAAACTATTGCACTGGTTCAGCAGTTTGAATCCAGTGTCCACATGAGAAGCTACTGGATATTGAAGGATTGACTGTCCCTCGCGGTTGAGCAGCATCCTGACTCTCTCATATCTTTTGCAGCTCTCTTTTTAGCCTGTTATTTTCTCACCTTTTTCACTTTTCTGTTAATTGCACCCTCTCAGATGTGACTACAGGGAAGCTCTCTGTCCATATCTCTTCCTGCTGTACTGCCCTCTGATGACTTCTTTGCCCTTCTCTCAATCTTTTCTATCCTTTCTTCACATCTTTCAAACCTAGATCCCTTTTTCACACCTCCTGATATAAAAATCCAGTGTTGTTCTCGTTCTATATAAATCTCAGCTTTTTTCACCTCCTCTGCTATAGACTTTTTATACTGACCTTATTTATTTTATCGTGCAGAGCACCATCTAACTCCATCTGTAGCGGTAAACAAAAGCCTGGTGCTTAATGACAACTCAGTGAAGAAGCTGACCACGCTGCAGCTGTCAGCCAGCGACCAGGACAGCGAGCCGGGCGAGCTCATCTACCGCGTCACCAAACAGACGAGCCTGGGACACCTCGAGCATGCTGCCAGTCCAGGTAGACCAGACCTATACGTCAGTGTTTTTAGAAACTAATTCCATAGAGTACAGAAAGTCAGGCGTGCATGCTGTTTGTGAGGCAAAGCAGAGGGAAAGTCGGGATTACAAATGCACAAGGGGCTGATTAGACAATGAGACACAGGAAGGCCCAAAAGTAAAGATGAAAGCCAAACTAAACCAAATCAAACTTTTCCCACCGCTTGGTGAGTAGTTGGCATCCTACATGCAAACTGCAGATGACTATGGCAATCTGATTGCAACCAAAGCAATCACATTTATGTTTTTGGTGCAGCAGACCCTGATTTCACCTGTCAGCCACCACCAACCAGTGGCTTTACCCCCAAAGTTGCCAGGGGTGTGCAGCGCTGTGGTCCATTGATCACCTCTCCGGCTTGAGCCTGTCCAAAGACATGCTTGTCATTTGGTGATTCTAAAGTGCCTGTTGGTGTGATGGAAGTATTTAAAAATGCGATTGTGGCTCAAGAGTTAGCAGTTCCTCTTGTAATCGGAAGGTTGCCGGTTCGAGCCCAGGCTCGGACAGTCTCGGTCGTTGTGTCCTTGGGCAAGACACTTCACCTACCGCCTACTGGTGATGGCCAGAGGAGCCGATGGCACGATATGGCAGCCTCGCTTCTGTCAGTCTGCCCCAGGGCAGCTGTGGCTACAACTGTAGCTTGCCTCCACCAGTGTGTAAACGTGAGAGTGAATGAATAGTGGAATTGTAAAGCGCTTTGAGGTTTCTCGAAAAGCGCTATATAAATGCAATCCATTACTATTATTAAAAAAGTGACGACAGGGTGTGGCAGCACGAGAGCTGAGCCGAGGAAGCCTTCAAGCATCAAATACCAAGAGAGTCAGGGGAACACCGGGGAGGACAACAGTAAAACTAAAACAGGGAGCTAAGAACTTAATCACAAAAACTCGACTTCACTACAGTAACAAAAGAAAATGGAATCAAAACCTTCCAAAACCAAATCTCATCACAAACTCTGTAGATGGAGACTCGTTCCCTTCTGTATATGACAACTGACTCCACACACACAGACGGAGCTGTAATGAAGCTTGCTCCAGTTCCTCCATCCATTATTTCTGTTCTATTCCAACTGCCCTCTACAAAACAGACACACTCACGTACTCTGTCTTTCTGCTTCTTGTGACACAAACAAACTTCAAATGACTGCAGCCATAACTAAAATTCTCATCTTTTGATGCAATAAAGAGAAAACAACAAAGGAGAATAACTGATGTGAATCTACATTCAGAGGAAACGGAGATGCTGATGCATCCTCCGATCACAGAGAGGTGACTATTAGCTTCCGTGCTGTTGAGGATTTTAGCCCCAGCTGAACAGATTCCCCGCACGAGTGTGCTTGTGTAACCCGTGTGTTCCTGCATTGTGTCTGACAATGAAAGGTAAAAGAAACAAAGACCTCCAAGTCATTAACTTGCCCACTCCAGCTCCTCTCCCACAGGGGAACTGTAGAAAAGGCAAGAGGCCAAAGGGGTACACTGTATTTATAGGGTTGCACCAAAGAAGAAGAAGAACAATGAGGAGGGGCTCCAACTGATAATAAACACATAACTACAGGCTTGAAGGTCCTAAAAGTGAGGTATAACAGGAACGGTTTGGGGTCTAGAACACATTTTGTGTAATTATAACAATATGTAATTTATGACCCGGTTACACTTGCAGCATGTTAACGAGCTGGATGTTAACGCTGCTCCCCGATCTTCAAGCATCAGATCACCTCTGAGCCACAGAGCAGCACCGGATAATTACTGCTAGCCATTCAGCCAGTCTGTCACACCATGCTAACACGCACAGCTAGCCCACTGCCCCTATGGGAGGCTTATCAGCATACAAGGAATGTCAATGTACAAGCACACATGATGAATGCTCCCTTTCAGCTCCATCTCTCAAAGCCAACATTTTCAAGGGGCTTATTAAGTGACTGTAGTTATGACACACCTCTCCAGCTGAATGTTTGCCAAAAGGCACCTGTCTTGCAAAATGCTGAAGACGGTAACCTGCCTCGCCTCCTCAGATGATTTTTGCTGCTTTGTTTTAGACACTAGTTTGAGGTGTAGCTCAAGCTTCCTAATAAATGACAGAAGTAGATACAGCTTTTGTTGTTTGATCCTAAAATTTAAAATCCTTATAAAGCTTGTCCTGAAGTTGAGCTGTGTAGCCCTTTTTCTGCCACATTAAAGAAGGAAAGACTTGAGTCGGATCCATCGGCCAGGTTAACTGTAGTCAGGTAATGGTGTCTTCCTTTTGTCTCATGTTGCTCATTAGAGTACAAATATTCAGCTCCCACAGCCGATGGGTGAACTGCTTCCTTCCAAAGACTCATAACTTAGAAACTATGACTATATTAAACGATTGTCCACATCAGTGTTGGTCAAGTTACTTCGAAAAAAGTAATTAGTTACTAATTACTGATTACTTCTCTAAGAAAGTAATCCTGTTACTTTACTGATTTCTTGTTTTCAAAAGTAATTAGTACTTTATTACTTAGTTACTCGGTTTCTTTTTTAAAAACATGATACACAACCTGAATATGTAATAAAGCAATAGACCTTTCAGCCCAATTCTATTTTTTCTGCATAATCCATCATGGATTTTTTGTCACTTTTTACGGAATCAAACTCAAAGTAATGTCAGTACTTCCAAGCTTTAAACGCTGCATGGTCGTACTCTCTCCCGCACTCCATATTATCCATTGTTGATTTACACACGTCTGTTGCTGCCATGGACGTCGCACGCTCGTACGTCATTGTCATGAGACACTCTCACAAGCAAAATCACAACGGTTTAGTAACGCAGTAATGTAGCCTGCTTACAGGAAAGTAGCAGTAATCAAATTACCTTTTTTGCAATAGTAATCCCTTACTTTACTCGATACTTGAAAAAAGTAATCAGATTATGCGTTATCACCCGTCTCTGGTCCACATACAGAAAGTGTCATAGAAAGATTAAAGGTATCATGCCACATTTGACCTCTGACCTCTTCTTCATGGTTAGTAAATTAAGAGTCAAAGTGAAAGACAAATTTGAAACTTTGTTACTTACTACCGTTGTTTGGAATAGATAGGAATATAGGGAATTATATATTTTTATTTAAAGACAGCGTTGTCAAGAGAAAGAGAATGACCTGCCTAGTTAATAGGAAATATACTTTACTTTAATATATAATAAGCTCAAGTTATTCATGTACTTTATTATTAAACATTTAAACAATGAAATGAATGTTACACATGTAGTATATCTGCATATCTGTATAAATAAAAAAGAATTATGTCAAGTATAGTAAAGTGGATTTCAGCAGGACAAAATAAAAGCCCTTGCTCTTGTTTTTATTTCAATACAAATTTCTTAAAGAAGGACAAAGAAAAGGAAATAAATAAATACAAAACATTACACTATTGCCCTTTAATTAGTTTTAAAAACCTGACATCTGTGCAGACCACAACTAGACAGATAAGCAGATCGGATTCAGATTTGATTTAAATTAACATCTAAAACTCTTAAACTATGATTTCCTGTCCTGATTATAATGATGTATAAACCTTCAGCTGAGGAATTTATGCCAAAAGCCAAGAAAACCATAGAATTGAGCTCATTTTGCTGTCAGTAGACGACATGAAGAGAGCTGATACTGAGATGTCTTTATTTCCTTGATGTCTTGTTGGCATGTTGAATGAGTTATTGCCTTCCCCGTGTAATGTTTACAAGTTTTAATTTTTTTGACTTTATGAAATTCCCTCCCCTCTGTGGTGAGAAATAACTTTGCATTTGCAGAGATAAATTATTCAACAAGTTAATAGCTTCACAGCGAGGTCACTTGTGGCACGAGAAATCCATTTCATGTTATTCAATGTACCTCGGTACAATGACAGTCCTGCAATGAAGTGCCTAATTTAAAATGTAACATCACCTATTGGTGAAACGAGCTTAGATTATAGGACTCACATGTTTTCATTTCTAGTCTTTAAAACCTGTCTCTACCCATCTAGTATTAATTCCTTCTGGGATATAAGTTAAGTATGTATATTTTGCACACACAAACACACATGCAGCTATTACCTATTTCTTGTTTTTATACCTAAGATGAATTATTGTTGAATGAAGACATTTTTCAAACACATGTAAAATGTGGCCAATTGTTTATTGTGTAAAGGAAAAGGTAGAAGGGGGAAAAGGGGGGATAGAAAGAAGGAAAGAGAGAGGAGAGAAAACCCCAACAATCCCCTCTGAGCAAGCACCAGGCGACAGTGGATAGGAAAAACTCCTTTTAAAGTGAAAGAAACCTAAAGGAGAAACCTATGGCAGAACCAGGCTCAGGAGGGGACAGTCAACTGCCGGGACTGGTCGGGGGGTGAGAGTGAAAAAAGAAAAAGGAGGGAGGGGAAGGGGAAGGGGGAAAATGAAGATGGAATAGAGGTGGAGGAAGACGAGGTTACATCAGGTGAGAAGCAGCAGTGTCCCTCTTCCAGAACCAGTGGAAGCGTTTTTTCTTCTTTTTCAGACACTGTTCCACGAGCACTTTTTTCTCAAGGATGAGGGTTTTCAGCTCATCCATTGTTTCTGTGTTTTCTTTCTCACATTTGCTGCATCTTTTCACCATGTCTTCTAATTGTTCTTGTTTTTCTTTAAGCTTGTCTTTCAGTTCTTTAACTGTTGCCTCCTCTATTCTCTTTGCCTTGTGCACATCTGTATTTCTCTGTTCTACTTTCTTGTACATGTCTTCCAGCTGCTGGTTTCTCTTCTGGATATCTTGAAGTCTACACTGCAGGTCTTTATGTGTTTTCTGTTGTTCTTGCTTTTGCGCCTGGATTTCAGTGTTTTTGTACTTCAAGTTCTTAGAAAGTTCCTCCAGTTCGGTATTTTTACTCAGCATTTCATTGATGCTGCTCTGCATCGCTGAGCACTGTTTTTCCATTTTTTTCTTTTCTCCTTCCAGTACAGTTGTTTTGTACCTCGTTTCATTATACAATTCTTGGAGTGCTTGATTTTTCCTCTGGAGATTAAGTGTTTCTTCTTCCTGTTGTATTTTCTGTTGGTCTTTTTCTTGAAGCAGCTCCTTATTTCCGTGCACTTTTTTATCGAGCCTGATTTGGAGCCCTCTGTGTTTTTCCTCCATCTCTTCAAGCTTGGAGTCCATTTCCTTCTGTTTCATTTCCATTTGCTTCTTGTCGTGAAGCAACTGTTGATTTTTGTGCAGAGTTTTGTCATGTTTCACCTGCAGAGCTTTGTATTTTTCTTCCATGGCTTGGAGTTTGCTCTGCAGGTCTCTCTGCTCTACGGGCTGTTGTTTCTTGTCTTGGAGGATCTCTTTATTTCTCTCCAGAGCTTCATCAAGTATTACTTGCAAGCCTTCGTTGTGTTTCTCGATGTTCCTCAGCTTGCAATCCATTTCTTCCTGTTGTATTTTCTGTTGGTCTTTCTCGTGAAGCAACTCTTTATTTTTGAGGAGTGTTTCCTCAAGAGTTATTTGGAGCATTTTGCATTTTTCCTCCAAGACTTCAAACTTGCAGTCCGTTTCTTTCTCGAGCATTTCTTGTTGCTCTCTCTCTTGAATGAACTCTTTATTTCCGTGCACTTTTTTATCAAGCCTGATTTGGAGCAATCTGTGTTTTTCCTCCATCTCGTCAAGCTTGGAGTCCATTTCCTTCTGTTTCATTTCCATTTGCTTCTTGTTTTGAAGCAACTGTTGATTTTTGTGCAGAGTTTTGTCATGCTTCACCTGCAGAGCTTTGTATTTGTCCTCCATGGCTTGGAGTTTGCTCTGCAGGTCTCTCTGCTCTACGGGCTGTTGTTTCTTGTCTTGGAGGATCTCTTTATTTCTCTCCAGAGCTTCATCAAGTATTACTTGCAAGCCTTCGTTGTGTTTCTCGATGTTCCTCAGCTTGCAATCCATTTCTTCCTGTTGTATTTTCTGTTGGTCTTTCTCGTGAAGCAACTCTTTATTTTTGAGGAGTGTTTCCTCAAGAGTTATTTGGAGCATTTTGCATTTTTCCTCCAAGACTTCAAACTTGCAGTCCGTTTCTTTCTCGAGCATTTCTTGTTGCTCTCTCTCATGAATGAACTCTTTATTTCTGTGCACTTTTTTATCAAGCCTGATTTGGAGCCCTCTGTGTTTTTCCTCCATCTCGTCAAGCTTGGAGTCCATTTCCTTCTGTTTCATTTCCATTTGCTTCTTGTCGTGAAGCAACTGTTGATTTTTGTGCAGAGTTTTGTCATGCTTCACCTGCAGAGCTTTGAATTTTTCCTCCATGGCTTGGAGTTTGCTCTGCAGGTCTCTCTGCTCTACGGGCTGTTGTTTCTTGTCTTTGAGGATCTCCTTATTTCTCTCCAGAGCTTCATCAAGCATTACTTGCAAGCCGTCATTTTGTTTCTCGATGTTCCTCAGCTTGCAATCCATTTCTTCCTTTTGTATTTTCTGTTGGTCTTTCTCATGAAGCAACTCTTTATTTCTCTCCAGAGCTTCATCAAGCATTACTTGCAAGCCTTCATTCTGTTTCTTGATGTGCCTCAGCTTGCAATCCATTTCCTCCTTTTGTATTTTCTGTTGATCTTTCTCGTGAAGGAACTCTTTATTTCTCTCCAGAGCTTCATCAAGCATAACTTGCAAGCCTTCATTTTGTTTCTCGATGTTCCTCAGCTTGCAATCCATTTCCTCCTTTTGTATTTTCTGTTGATCTTTCTCGTGAAGGAACTCTTTATTTCTCTCCAGAGCTTCATCAAGCATAACTTGCAAGCCTTCATTTTGTTTCTCGATGTTCCTCAGCTTGCAATCCATTTCTTCCTGACGTACTTTCTGTTGGTCTTTCTCGTGAAGCATCTCTTTATTTTTGAGGAGTGTTTCCTCAAGAGTTATTTGCAGCATTTTCAGTTTTTCCTCCAAGACTTCAAGCTTGGAGTCCGTTTCTTTCTCGAGCATTTCTTGTTGCTCTCTCTCTTGAATGAACTCTTTATTTCTGTGCGCTGTTTTCTCAAGCTTGATTTGGAGCAATCTGTGTTTTTCCTCCATCTCGTCAAGCTTGGAGTCCATTTCTTTCTGTTTCATTTCCATTTGCTTCTTGTCTTGAAGCAACTGTTGATTTTTGTGCAGAGTTTTATCATGTTTCACCTGCAGTGCTTTGTATTTTTCCTCCATTCCCTGGAGTTTGCTCTGCATGTCTCTCTGCTCGGCCTGTTGCTTCTCTTCTTGGTGGATTTCGTTCAGTTTTTCCAGAGCTTCGTCAAGCTTTTCTTGGAGCTCCTGATTCTTCTTGACCATGTTTTCCTGTTTTATGCTCTCTTCTTTCTCCTTTTGGAGCAGATCTTTATTTTTTTCCAGAGCTCCATCAAGCTTTTCTTGGAGCTCCTGATTCTTCTTGAGCATTTTATCCCCTTTAATGCTCTCATTTTTCTCCTTTTGGAGCAGATCTTTAATTTTTTCCAGAGCTCCATCAAGCTTTTCTTGGAGCTCCTGATTCTTCTTGAGCATTTTATCCCCTTCAATGCTCTCTTTTTTCTCATTTTGGAGCAGATGTTTATTTTTTTCCAGAGCTTCATCAAGCTTTTCTTGGAGCTCCTGATTCTTCTCATCTTGGAGAGCCCATTGTTTCTCCTCAATAATACCTTCCCTTTCCTGAAGCTGGTAGGATAATTTTTCTAATTCAGCGCTCTTTCTCTCATTTTCTTCCGTCAGGATCTTAATCTTCTCTCTGTTCATGAGATTTTCATTCTCCATTTCTTCCAATCGCTTTTCCTCTAATTCCACCTGTTCATCCCACGGAAGAGAGCTCATATAGGGGTCTAGGGACTCATACCATGGGATAGAGCTGGGGTCAACTTCTTGTCTTTCTTGCTCTTTCTGAGACATGTTGAAGTCTGTATACCGTGACTGCGAAAAGGATCCAGATGTTTCAAAATGCTTTACTGGTGAACGTTTGAATGCTGCTAACATAAGTGCTGCAAATAACGGACTAAAAGTTGTACATCCTCACCCCTATTTAAGGATTTTGAGGATCAAAGCTTCAAAGGATCAAAGCTTTAGAAGATTGTGACATCAGAATTTACTAATGTCACATGACATTTTTGAATGAGGTCATATTTTTGTTTGAATTTTTTAAAATGACATCAACATTCCGTAAGCCAATGAGGTTCTTACATGACTTTTGAATGAGGATAATTCTTTTGCTTGGAAAATTACCAATAAAGTTTCAATCCCTGTTATTTTTGTAAAAAGAAATAAAAGTGTTATTGCAATAACATACAAAGTGAGTAAAGAAAGTAAGTAAAGTACAGTTTTATTTATATAGCACCTTTTAAGACAAATTAATTTTGTTTGAGTTGTATTGGTAACTCGTTGAAGTGTTACTGGGTATCATAACCAGTTTGCACATACAGTGAGTGAAAGCATTGGGTGGACTGAATCAGGCTAAATTAAATCGATAGAACTGAGTGGAGTTCTATCGATTGTATTGATCAGACAGTTAGAACAACAACTAAAGGAAACTTTGATTAATCTGAAAGGAACTAATATAGGTTAACTGGTAGCTGATACAAATCAGGATTTAAAACCATTTTTTGTTTGTTTGTTTTTCTGTTTGACTCCTTGTTTTATTTAATATTGCAATTTATATGATAGTATTATGGGTTTGTTAAACTGTTCCATGTGAAAATGTTGGGAAATGAAATATCACAGCTGGAACACAATGAAAGTGTTCCATGTTCTGTGCAAAATATTTTGGCTCATGTGCAATATTTTGGTCCCAGTAGAACTACCATCTCCACCCTAAATGACCATAGCCCCTCCACCCTTATTTATTTATTATATTATATAACTGCCCTTGTATACAGACCCACAATGTTTCTGTTTCAGTGTTTCTTACACATACACCATGTATATAGTTTCACTCGCATATATGTATACATATACATTGCTTTTTATTTTATTTTATTTATTTATTTTCCCCCTTTGTTGTATATTGGTTTCTCTTCTTCTTACTTTTGCACCTTTGTGGTTAAGCTACCCAATTTCGCTGTGCAAGAAACTGCACAATGACAATAAAAATCTCTAAGTCTAATTCTAAGTCTTTTCCTCATTAATGCACATCATAGATAACTATGTAATGTGTCTGTTGCACACTTTGTATGTCAGGAATAACCATAAATGTGTTGTCTTACAAACGGCTGCATCAGGTCTTTGCATCCACAATAAGCGAGGATAACAAAACTCCTGGAAAGCAAAAGAAAATTCTGGTTCTTGTTTTTAAGACAGTCACCTTTAGTTTCACGCTGAGTGATGCTGGATTGTTGCAGACAAACCTGATTATGTTTCCCACTGAGTTTTAATCTTCAGAGGCAACACAGAGTAAAGAGAAGCATTGTTATTTCAGTTTAACTTTAGTCTCAGTTTATCTCCAAAAGTTGAATCTGTTCATCTGGAGTAGCGTTTTGTGGGAGAAACGTTTCGTCACTCATCCAAGTGACTTCTTCAGTCTCAGCTGACTGCAGGTTTCCCCAATCTTATAAACAGTACATTTGCATAATGACTGAAACCAGCCCACTGAAGGAACAATGGGCTGGGAGGTCAGTTCCTTAATCATAATTATGCAAATTCTCATGACCATTGATCAACACCACTGACCAAAACCCACTGATCAAAGACCACTGATCAATGGCCATGAGTACCATTCACAGAGAGTTGGGGAATGGCTGCAATCACAGCATTGTAAGATGGCGAAAGATGTACCCTTAGGCCCCCTCCTCGATTCAGAGATGGTCTTTTCACGTAAATGGCCTCCTTGACTCCGCGCTCAAACCAGCGTTCCTCCTTGTCCAGGATGTGAACATCCTCATCACTGAAAGAGTGTCCACTGGCCTGTAGGTGTAAATAGACTGCAGAGTCCTGGCCTGACGAGGTGGCTCTTCTGTGTTGTGCCATCCGCTTCGCCAGAGGTTGTTTGGTTTCCCCGATGTATAAATCCTGGCAATCCTCCTGGCACTTAACAGCGTACACTATGTTACTCTGTTTGTGTCGGGGGACCCGATCCTTGGGGTGGACCAGTTTTTGGCGCAGCGTGTTTTGGGGTTTAAAAGCCACAGAGACCCGGTGTTTAGAAAAAATGCGTCTCAACTGCTCCGATACTCCTGACACATACGGGATCACTACAGGTTTTTGCTTGGGCAGCGGTTGTCCTTCTCTCCTGGATCGGCTGGAGCTTTCTTTAGGAGCCTTTTCAGCTTTGACAAAAGTCCAGCTGGGATAACCACATTTACTCAGGGCCTTCTAGCCCATTGTTCCTTCAGTGGGCTGGTTTCAGTCATTATGCAAATCTACTGTTTATAAGATTGGGGAAACCTGCAGTCAGCTGAGACTGAAGAAGTCACTTGGGTGAGTGACGAAATGTTTCTCCCACAAAACGCTACGTCCAGATGAACAGAATCAACTTTTGGAGATTTACTTTCCTGGATGATTGAGAATGCATCAAGACATAGTCTCAGTTTAGTTTTATCCCCTTGTAAATTTGATAAGAGCCAAATTGAGGAAACAAACTCAGTGTGTGGCCAGAAAATGCCATGGTGGCTTACAAACACATGTCACAACAAAATATGAAGGATAAGACAACACACGTATAACGGAAAGAGACGCAGAAGAATTCATCTCTGAAATTTCTCCCTTTATTGAACTGGCATTTGCCCGAGACCACCGGAATTGGTGGAATGGACACAAAGAAAATCAAAGGTAGACAAAAATCCGTCAGGAGGGATCAGGAGAGAGCAACGGTCTGCCAAGCCATTCCCTGTTTCAGAGTTTTGTAGTTTTGCACCTGCTGTCGCTTTAATATTAAACTAACGAGGTTGAAATAGACTCACAGTGGTTTCTGCTTCTTAATTGGACAGATTTATATCCCTTAAGTATAAACAACTTTGTGTTATCATCAAGCATAACCTATTTTTTTTTTTAGCAGTGTAAAACCATCTCATACCAAAATATGAAAGATCAAATAACAAACATAATGGAAGTTTTTGGGCTTAACGGCTACTTTTCTCTCTTTTGTCTCTTTAGGCACTAGGATCAGCACCTTCATGCAGGCTGACCTGGCATCACGCAGCATCCAGTACGTCCACACCAGTGAAAAAGAGAAACATGCCGACCAGTTCTCCTTCACCGTGTCCGACAGGACAAATGAGGTGAATGGCAGAAGATTTTTACGATACCTGGTAGCTTAACATGTTTTAAAACTCATTCATGAAGGAGGTCTTGATGCAGATATCTACAACAGAAGCTCTGAAATATTATTTGTTCTTCCTAAAGACTAATTGGGTTTTTAAAAATAACTTTGTTCCCATTTTGGCCAAGAAATAAGTCAACAGTCCTTGTGTGTCCAAAGAGGGACCTTTAATCTCAAGTGCAGGGAACAACCTTAAATGATGCAGAAAACAAGCTGTTGACAGGAATTAAGAAAGAAAACCAGAAAGAGGAATGTTTTCTGATCACTTAAATGCTTAGCTTAATTAAAAAAAACCTTAACGATGTCATTAAATTGAAAGATATTAGAGAAATGTGAAAACTAACAAACTCTACAGCTTTTATAACAGCAGGAAAGTAGCAGCTTCCTGTCCCGGTCACCTCATGCATAAATCTGCCTTGCTAATTCAAACTAATGAGGATCACAAGGACTTGAGTAAACATGTGAAAAAGGTCATTTGACCTTCACGCCTGGTGGACTGCAATGTGTGGAAGCTTTGTGGCCACTGTGGTGCTTGGTGAAGTTGTGTAGCCCTTTGGGGTTAAACTTTTTCATCACAATGAGACTTTTCTATTTGCTGAATTGTTGAGAAAGTTCTCAGTGAAAAGTAAGAAGTTGATGGCAGGATGTAGTTTTGGTTACACATATGTGTATCGCTCATATCATCATCTTATTATTGTTCTTTGTCTTCAGGTTGCTCAGACTTTCTACATCACTATCAAGCCTGTAGACGACTCCCTGCCTCTTCTTCAGGTCCCTGGCATGAGGGTGCAGGAGGGTGTGAGGAAGACCATCACTGACAAACAAAAAACTTTTCAAATGTGTAACTGAGGTCAAAATACAGCATTCGAGGACTGATTTCTTCAGCATGCACACTCATACTTCTTTAATTAAGGCTAAACTAAAGCAAATGTTGCTCTCCATCCTCTGCTGTATATATTGCAGAGTTAATAATATGTATGAAGTAATTTAAATTAGCTTATTTGCCTTTTTCCGTCTTTAAGCATCTTCACCATGGATGACATCTACCAGAACCGCATCAGCTACAACCACGACGGCTCCAACTCACTAAAAGACCGCTTCACCTTCACCGTGACCGACAGCACCAACCTGCTCTTCATGGTGGAGGACAACGGAAAAGAGGTGTGTGTGTGTGTGTGGACAGTTTTATTACATTGGGATGATTGAAGTGGCAGAGTGAGGGTATGTCTGCGAGAGTGTGCGTGCTCTGACCTTTTGTGAATTTGTGGGTGTATTCATGTGCTTCTGTCTTTGTGAGGACAGAAGCTGGGCACTTTTGCAAAGGGCGGGCACCTCCGGAAACAGAGTGAAAATATTTTTGCAGAGGACATGTTTGGAAGGACAGGTTATTTCTGTAGCAAAGTTTTGCCTTTTCTCGTCCTGTAAGCGTTGATGTTTTTTGCTTTTCCTGCTTCAAATATTCATAAAAATTTGGATAATTTTCCTTTTTTGTGTAGTGAATACTAATAAACCACATACTACATGTGCATTTTAAAAACTCACATCAATTGTTTTTTTGTTTTTAATTGATTTATTGATTAGCATTCAAATATCTCAGTGAATACAGAACAAAGATTACCACAAAGCAAGAAAGCACGAGACAGGGCTAATCAAAAGGTATTGGCTGAAGCATTTGCTTATTACGCCAACCCTTTTAACAAAAGATCTTTTAGCATGCAGCTCATGTACACAGGGCTCGAAGCAAAGAATAAAACAAAACAAAGCAAGCAAACAAAAAACAAAACAAAACAAAAAAATCTTTCCACCTTAGATAACTGACTACCTTAAATTACATTTCATTAAAATAATCAAAGCAAAACAACCAAGAGTTTCAGTAATATTATTTGTGCTCT
Organism: Pelmatolapia mariae; assembly: GCF_036321145.2. NCBI lineage: Eukaryota > Metazoa > Chordata > Actinopteri > Cichliformes > Cichlidae > Pelmatolapia > Pelmatolapia mariae. The sequence continues at coordinate 18,880,703 of NC_086235.1, read as the reverse complement.
TTTCATTCTTGATTTTTGTAATACTCTATTTTTAAACATGTTTTTAAACAAGGAAAATGAACTACACCTTTTTAAGTCACTGTTATAACTATTCCACAAATTAACTCCTCTAACAGAAACACATCTCTGCTTTATGTTTGTCCTTCTCTTGTTTTTTTTTAAAGAAATCTGTTCCCCTTAAGTCATATTGACTCTCTCTGACTTTAAACAGCTTCTGAGTACTGCGGCAAAGCAAGTTATTTTGTGCTTTATACATTATCTGTGTCATTTTATATTCAACTAAATCATAAAATTTCAGGGTATTCAGATTAAAAAACAAAATGTTTGTTGATTCTATATCGTTTGATTGATTTATAATTCTTGGAGCTCTTTTTTGTAACTTGAAAATAGGAAGAGTATTTGTTTTATATGCATTACCCCAATTGGCTGATGGTGTATGATATTAAAAGGAAATGAAGGCTACTTTTTGATAAGGTATGCAGCAAATGCTTATCTTTTCAGGTTAGTGTGGGATCACCGCAGTCATAGTTGGGATATGTGCAGCTGCAGTTAGTGCCAATTTATGTTTCCAAATCAAACCAAGCCACTTTGATGTGTTGCATGCTCAATTTGAAGCTTGTAAACATCATTTTCTTAATGAGAATACATTTCCAATAACTGAAATAACCCTTAGCCTGACATAGAGGAGCGTCAGTAACAAGATAAAAGAAACACTGACTAATGGTAAAATTTGCTAATAAAATAATGCTGAAAACCTACTGACCACCTTTCATGTGTACTTTCAGTTATCTCCTAAAAGTAGGAAAAGTTGATTTCAATCAAAAAGATACCCTCTGACTGAACTGTGCTTTATTTTAGGTCACCTTCAGGTTTTGAGGGCATGTCCCACAGGGGGGAGTTCCGGGGCAGACCCAGGACACGCTGGAGAGATTATATCTCTCGGCTGGCCTGGGAACACCTTGGTGTTCCCCCGGACAAGCTGGAGGAGGTGGCTGGGGAGAGGGAGGTCTGGGCTTCTCTGCTTAGGCTGCTGCCGGATAAGCAGGAGAAAATGGATGGATGGATGGATGGAAGTAGGAATATTAATAATATAATGTAAAAGGGTAGAACATGACCTTTACTAAACTACAGTTTGTTTAGTAAAGGTCCTGCATTGCTAGAGTGAAAACCCCCTAAATTAGTCACTTAATATTATTTTTACTTTTGATCCTTTCAGCAAGTTTTGTATTTATTTAATGTTACTTATTGTAACAAAAAACCCAGTGTATGCTGTTTTTATTTCCAGTTGAAGTGTTGTTATCTTTGTTGTGCCACTAATTTAACTAAACGCCTTAGTTTGAAATAAGTATGGCTACTCAACAGCCTGTGATTGCTGCTGTTAAAGGGTTTTGATCAGAAATTCTATAATAGATATATATTTTTTTAAATAAACAAATAATACTGAGAATTGGTAAAGCCAGTATTACTTTGTATAATTTTCTGTTGGCTAAAAACACGTATTTTGACATAATCCCTATTCTAGGATCGTGGAACACATTTCCTGGTGAAGACGTTTTCTTTTTCCTGTCAGCACTTGAGGTTACCAGGAATCTTTTTCTTGTCATTGTCACTTTAAAAATATGTACCTGATATCATGTGTGTCAAGTTATGTGTTTCCATGGCAGTGATATTTATGTCGCCTCTTTAGTACTTTAGAAATGTATAGGATAAAATGTTTTGTATGGTTTTATGATACTAACAAACCAACAACAATAACAAAAATCACTGATGTAGCACAAAATATTGAGCTCTATATAAAAGCTATCTCTGATCTTTCTACTTTGAGCTTCATCTCTCAGTTGAGCCAATAACTGTAAGACAAGCTGTTGTAGTCCTTATGTGGACAGTAATGAACTGTTCATATAGCATAATTAATACATTCAAGGCTTGCCATAAGTTAGCACAGGTTGAAATGTCACCAAACTGTTTTTTACAATTACTTTATAGTTAAGTGGGGTTTTGCTTGGAGCATTTAAGTGTATGTTATTTTCGTCATTTTAATTTAAGTATATAATGGAATTCTTAGTTTACTAACCCTTACATTAAGAAAATGTTAGACTACTGTACTGCATACAAACATCAATTGTACACAGAAAAAAAAGATTCCACTGGAAGCATGTTTGATTTGCAGAAAGAAACAAAAAAGAAATCGCTTTCTTGACCTGCAGTAAAATGATTGAAAAACATGAAGGCCAAAAATCTAGATCAGAGAGCCTCCATACTGTTTATACAGGCAATTTAACTGTGACACTTTTTACTTATAAAAAAAATAAAAATAAAATCCATACTTTTCATTCTCTCTCCTCTCGCTCTCTCTTTGCTCCAACACAAGGTGATTATTTTATTGATAGTGCTAATGTCTCACTACACGAGACACTCCTTTTAAAAAGAAGACCATGAACTTTGTTACAAACAAATTTATGTCATGAAAATCTGAAATAAATGAAGGTTCACACAACTATGTTGCCTCTGTAAGCATATAATATTTGTAGAGACAATTATCCACTGCAGTCACACAATGTTATTGGGACATGATAATAAAAGATAACTCGTACATGGACATGTGGCATGAAAGATTACAGAGGACAATATATCACAGATTAAAGGAGCTTTCCATTCAGCAAAGTCAGGTTGATGCAGAAAGTGTAAGAGTCTTAAAATTTTCCATTGCTGTAATGCGTGGCATCTTCCCACATCTGTCACTGAGTAGCAACTTTAGAAATATCCATAAGACCTGATTTATGTTTAGGACACTTCACTCGTGTCACTCTCATGATGACAATTTATAACAGTTACTTCATGCAAACAATCTTACAGAACTGCTTTCCAACTAACATTGAACTGCTTACTTACATTTTACCCTTTTTTCAAATTAAATCTGATCAGTCTGCAGCTTTAATTCTATGACTGCTTTATTATCATTTCTATACTGTACCGCCATTGCATTTCAGTACCTCGATTTTCTCTCCCATAGTTTGTGCTATATTCTTTCTGTCCCCACTCTCATTCTCTGTCTCCCTGTTTCTGTATTTAGATGTCTTTGGCTCTGGAGCTGCACTTTTCCAATATTTGGCTACCAAGCCTCACCAATCTGGTGAGTATTTACTGTTTCTCAATGCTTTTAGTTTAATATTTTTATACATACTATTTTAAAACGATGAGCCTTATATTGCTAGAGGTTTATTCCTGATTTTGTGTTATTCAAATGTTGTATTAAATACTGGGTAGCCAAATACTGGTCCAAATTTACACCAACTGTGTACTGTCTAGTATAAATACAGCATAAACAGTATAGCATCAGTGTAGGGGATGGGCATCAGCTCACATTAGACGCTGATACTCTACAATGTAGGCAACAGAAATTATTTATTTATTTAAATTCTCTGTGCCTGAATTAGAATTTAGATTGGAATAATATTTATAATTTCATCTACTAATGTTATTTTATTTTTAGATTAATATAGCATAAGTTTCAGTTACCTTTTGTACAAAAATGGTTAATAAAATTACTTTTTACTACTTTTAGTTTCTTACTTTGAGTACATCTCAAAGCCTGTACTTTTTCCAAACACAGGTATCTGTAGTTCTACTTAAGTAAAGGAAGTCTGTACTTTTGTCATCTCCGGTTAAGTATTAATTAGCCTGATAAAGTGTGGCCTTAAAAAACCTCGGCATGCCGAGCCAAGCATCATCATTATCACGATGAGTGATTTCAAACGTGCCCTGGCAGAAATCGGTGAGTTTGGATCGTTTCAAAAATGCCTCCTTTTTTCATTATGCATCAGCACCATGTTTATACCTTTTGATATTATTGGCCAGGTGTTTACAGGCTTGAGCTTTCCTCACCACTGCAATACGAACTGGATCTTGGAGCGTGCAACCAACCTGATGGATGAGAGACAAAGAAATCTCACCATTCCAGTGAACGAGGATGAACTGTAAAATGTTTACGCCTCTGGACTGGGATTTGGAAACCATTGAAAAATATGGGATTAGGATGTATAGATGGATGGGACTATGAGGCTGAACCAAGTGTCTCCACCATTCTAACAGAGGTATATAAAAAGAAAATGTATTTACTAAGTTATTTTATTGCTTGACTTGACAGACTTTATGTTATCTGTTTATTCACCCCTTAATTTGTCCCTAGAAATGTTGCTGCTCTTTAACAAGCTTTTTTTTTCTGTTCTAATTATTCCTGTTTTCAGTTTAATGCAGTTTGTGAAAAGCATGGTTTGATAGAGGCATCACAGTCCATCTTCATGTCAGGTGCTCTGGTTGGAGCATTGGTGTTTGGGGCCATTTCTGACAGGTTAGGACCTACATCCCTTTTTCTAACATGGGTTATGCTTTCATGATAAGACACAATTCATTTACAATTTATTTTAAAGGTGCAGCTGTGGGTTTCGCATTGAAAGCTTGTGCAGGTCATCTGACATTAATGAAATGTTAATGACCACTTTTTCATATCAAAATTTTTATATTTTATTATAGAAAGATAGAAATTGTTACACTGTATAATTTGAGCGAAGGTAAGTAAATAAATGATATACATGGAATCCAGATGGATCAAATAAAGGGTTAACTCAATCTGTCATATTTCTTTAACTATAAACCTGTACATCATCAGCATAGAGTGGTATAGCTAGTACAGCTTGTTTTGATCTTTTTACCAAGTCTACCATTGGTTACTTTACTTTAAGTCCTGAATGTGAAATGGTGGTAAAGGCACTCATAGCATATATTTTTACTTCACAAATATATATGAAACCTTTAACTTTCTAGACGTTGTGTCTTTGTGTTTCCTATTATCTCTCAGTCAAATAATTCTTGAGAGGTTAACAGGAATGCAAGCAATTTGCATTGTAATAAATGAAAAATAATAAGGGCTTTGCTCTTCATGGCTGTCATTGCTTAATAAAGGATGTGGGCTATTAACTTACTTTGTTCACATTAAAGCAGAAATAAACCATTATGTGTAATTCTTGTTTATCTTACAGCCTTGGAATGGACTGATCTCTCAAAGTCTGCATTTTTCACAATGTCCATCATAGCTTTCTTCACTGTTGGACAGATTCTGTTGGCTGGTATTGCCTATTTGATCCAAAATGGGAGAATCCTGCAGCTAGTGCTTTTCTGCCCTCTGGTCATTGTCCTGGTGGCCTTTTATAGGTCAGAAGATTTTCACATCATAATAAACATATTATTTAACATTGCTGAAAACCAAAAGCTCATATGGGTTTGAATCTGCTTTTTAACAGGTTGCTGCCAGAATCAGCTCGATGGCTGATCACTCAGGGCAGGAAGGAGGAGGCACTAAAGGAGCTTCAGTGGGCAGCCAGAGTCAATAAGAAAAAAGTACCAGAAGATTTCCTAAACAATGTGAATAGCATGTAACACAGTGAACTTTGGTTTATCCATATTATTTGAATGTTTTCTAAAGATTGTCTTTTCCACCTTCAGATAGAGATGGAGACTACATCTGAAAGAAGAAACATACTGGACATCTTCCGCATCTCATATCTGAGAAAACGTTTTCTGATAATGGGTTTTGACTGGTACGTCTTTCTCAAGTGGAAATCACATTCATGCTATATTCTTTAATACCCAAACCAGCAATCACAATAACAACTTGAAACTAAAAATATCACTGTGAGCTCTAATTCTGTGTTCGCATCAAGTCTTCTGTTCTATGGACTGAGTCTGAATGTAGGAAACTTTGGCCTGAATATTTACCTCACACAGTTGATCTTTGCTGTTGTTGAAATTCCTGCAAACTTGTGCGGTTTGACTCTAATTCAGCACTTTGGAAGGAGGATATGTCAAGCGTGTTTCCTGCTCTTTGGAGGTACCGCTTGCCTTGTGGCCCTTGTTGTGCCAAAAGGTGTCTTACAGATCTAAAAATTGTTGATATAATTTGGAGGAAAAAAAATCACTCAAGGGTTGAATTTTCCATGTGATTTTCTACTGTTGCCCTACCAGATCTTTCCGTGGTGGTAACAGTCTTAGCTGTGCTCTGAAAATTTTCTGCCACTGCTTCTTCTAACCCATTCTATGTTTATACAGCAGAATTATACCCTGCAGTTTTAAGGTAATTTCACTCACCAGCAGTGGTTCTGTTAACATATACCAGGGAGCAAGATTTTCTTTTGTTTATGTTTGTTTTAGTATATAATCTTACAGTGAATTTTACAGCAACAAGTTCTGCTAAATTTCGGTTTGATTGATTGATTTGATTGTTCAGGCTAATCAGTAAAATGTAAAGCATTGCAAAAATCTCCTCAGTCTGTGTGTTTGTGCAGGCAGAATGGTGTAGGTCTGAACTCCATGTGTGCTTGAGTGGCGGGTATCATCGCTCCACTGATCAGGCTACTTGAAAGCTACCATCACATCAATACAATCCAGTCCAATCCAATTTTATTTATTAAGCCCTTCAAAATACCCAGCACAGGACCAGAGTGCTGTACAGAAAATAAGTTAAAAATAATAGAATAACAGAAAACAGCAAAATTAAATAAATAAAACACATAATACATAAAAATTTAAAACAGCCCTATATTAAAAAAAAGAAAACAAGATAAAACAGTATAGAATCAGCTAAAACAACTCAAATAAAACTAAAAACCAACATCTCACGTGGTGTCAAAGGCCAGGGTATAGAGGTGGGTTTTCAGGAGTGACTTAAAAACAGGTACGGAAGAGGCCTGTCTATTCTCTAAAGGAAGATCGTTCCACAGTTTTGGAGCTGCTACAGCAAAAGCACGATCTTCTCTAAGTTTACGCCCAGTCCTGGGTACAGACCTGAGAGAGTGGGTGGGTGTATAAGGCTGTAGCAGCTCAGAGAGATAAGATGGGGCTAGGTCATGGAGAGTTTTAAAAGAATTTTAAAATGAATCCTAAAAGAAATGGGCAGCCAGTGAAGTGAAACTAAAATAGGGGAAATGTGCTCAAACTTCCGAGTGCCAGTTAAAAAACGAGCTGCGGCATTTTGCACCCTCTGAAGATGAGTAATATATGGTGCACTGACCCCAATATAAAGTGCATTACAGTAATCCAGCCGAGTGCTAACAAAGGCGTGGATCACTGTCTCAAAGTGCTGCAGTGAAAGAATTGGCTTTATTTTTGCCAGCTGCCTGATTTTACCACTGCCTTAATCTGATTGTCAAACTTCAGATCACAGTCCACTTTGACCCCCAGGTTTGTGACAGTTGGTTTGACATACTGGGCCAAGGTATCTAAACACACATTGGGGGTCTCAGTGGGGCTGCCAAAAACCATTACCTCAGTCTTTTTATCATTGAATTTTAAAAGGTTAAGAGACAATCAAGCCTTAATGTCATCAAGACACTGAAGTAATGGCTGTGTGGAGTATTGCCTTTTTTCTTTGGAGGGACATAGATCTGACAGTCATCAGCATAAAAGTGGAATGCAATGCCATGCTTTCCCAGTACAGAACCAAGAGGAAGCAGATAAAAAGAGAAGAAGAGGGGGCCTAGAACTGAACCCTGTGGGACACCACACAAGAAAGGAGCGGAGGACGATACATGGTCACAGAGACTGACACAGAAAGTTCACCCCGCCAAGTAGGACCTGAACCACTCCAGTGCTGTGCCCCTAATGCCCACCCAGTGCTCCAAACGAGAGAGTAAAATGGCATTTGACAGTTCTTTAGCATTTGGAATGACACTTGTAGTTTGTCCTTTTTCCACTTGCGCTCAGCTCGACGGCAGTCGCGTGTGACAGCTCGGGTCGTGTCATTCAGCCAGGTCTCAGATTTAGTTTTAGGCAGTCTGGTTTTTAATGGGGCGACAGTGTTCAAAGCAGTCCGACAGGTGGAATAAAACCATGAGCTCAGTTCCTCAGACTGGCTGCATAAAAAATCCGGGATTTTACAGATCTGGTTAAAAACTGTTGAAAACTGCTCAGTGGAGGAGTTAAAAACATGACAGCGCCGAGCAGAAGCACGAGGTTTAACTGAGGTATAAGCAAGAGTGTAATGGGGAAGGTTTTAGGACCCAGGGGACCCATGGGAGGGTATAAAAGAGGAAGTAGCAGCAGGTGCTCTTCTTCTCTCATTTGCACTGACAAGCGGCTGTGAACAATGGTTATGTGAGAAGGTGAAGAGCCTGAGAAGTTTCAATTGTTTGCTACCCAAACTGTCGTTATAAATCTCTACAGCAGAGGTTCAAGGTACAGGCTGATTTTCTTTTAGTGTATTTTTTTATTTTATTTTAAGTTTGTTGAAATGTATTTGATGTTTATTGTATTTCATGTTTTTAGAAGACCACAAGTAAATTATGCAGCAAACTTAGTAGTCAGCTTGAGGTATGTTAATTTAATATATTTGACATTAAAAAGGGATATTTATGCACTGCTAATTTATATTGTATTGCCTCCTGCAGGACAGGCTGCACATGTGAATTTGTCACTGCTTTTTCCTCCTTCTCCTTTTCGTTGTGTTTTTCTCCCGAGTTGGGTTTTAGAGTAGGGTCACTTTTTAAAACTACTAAAAAAAAGAAAAATAATTATTTATATATATATATAAAAAAAAACACCCATCTCGCCCCTGCGGGCGGTTTATCCTTCAAGCTCGGGTCCTCTACCAGAGGCCTGGGAGCTTGAGGGTCCTGCGCAGTATCTTAGCTGTTCCCAGGACTGCGCTCTTCTGGACAGAGATCTCCGATGTTGTTCCCGGGATCTGCTGGAGCCACTCGCCTAGCTTGGGAGTCACCGCACCTAGTGCTCCGATTACCACGGGGATCACCGTTACCTTCACCCTCCACATCCTCTCGACCTCTTCTCTGAGCCCTTGGTATTTCTCCAGCTTCTCGTGTTCCTTCTTTCTGATGTTGCTGTCATTCGGAACTGCTACATCGATCACTACGGCCGTCTTCTCCTGTTTGTCTACCACCACTATGTCCGGTTGGTTAGCCACCACCATTTTGTCCGTCTGTATCTGGAAGTCCCACAGGATCTTAGCTCGGTCATTCTCCACCACCCTTGGGGGCGTCTCCCATTTTCACCTCGGAACTTCCAGGCCATACTCGGCACAGATGTTCCTGTACACTATGCCGGCCACTTGGTTATGGCGCTCCATGTATGCCCTGCCTGCTAGCATCTTGCACCCTGCTGTTATGTGCTGGATTGTCTCTGGGGCATCTTTACACAGCCTGCACCTGGGGTCTTGCCTGGTGTGATAGACCCCAGCCTCTATGGATCTTGTGCTCAGTGCTTGTTCCTGTGCTGCCATGATTAGTGCCTCCGTGCTGTCTTTCAGTCCAGCTTTGTCCAGCCACTGGTAGGATTTCTGGATATCAGCCACCTCCTCTATCTGCCGGTGGTACATACCGTGCAGGGGCCTGTCCTTCCATGATGGTTCCTCGCCTTCCTCCTCTTTCTTGGGTTTCTGCTGCCTGAGGTATTCACTGAGCACGCTGTCAGTTGGGGCCATCTTCGTGATGTATTCGTGGATGTTTCTTGTCTCATCCTGGACTGTGGTGCTGACACTCACCAGTCCCCGGCCCCCTTCCTTCCGCTTAGCGTACAGCCTCAGGGTGCTGGACTTGGGGTGAAACCCTCCATGCATGGTCAGGAGCTTTCTTGTCTTTATGTCAGTGGCTTCTATCTCCTCCTTTGGCCAGCTTATTATCCCAGCAGGGTACCTGATCACGGGCAGGGCGTAGGTGTTGATGGCCCGGATCTTGTTCTTACCGTTCAGCTGACTCCTCAGGACTTGCCTGACCCTCTGCAGGTACTTGGTGGTTGCAGCTCTCCTAGCGGCCTCTTCATGGTTCCCATTCGCCTGCGGGATCCCCAGGTACTTGTAACTGTCCTCTATGTCTACAATGTTGCCTTCTGGTAGTTCAATCCCCTCAGTTCTTACTACCTTCCCTCTCTTTGTTACCATCCGACTACACTTCTCCAGTCCGAACGACATTCCAATGTCATTGCTGTATATCCTGGTAGTGTGGATCAGTGAATCAATGTCTCGTTCACTCTTGGCATACAGCTTGATGTCATCCATGTACAGGAGGTGGCTGACAACCGCTCCGTTTCGTAGTCGGTATCCGTAGCCAGTCTTGTTAATGATCTCACTGAGGGGGTTCAGGCCTATGCAGAACAGCAGTGGGGACAGAGCATCTCCTTGGTAGATCCCGCACTTGATGGTGACTTGTGCTATGGGCTTGGAGTTGGCCTCTAGTGTTGTACGCCACATCCCCATTGAGTTCCTGATGAAGGCTCTGAGGGTCCTGTTGATCTTGTACAATTCTAGGCATTCCAGTATCCAGCTGTGGGGCATTGAGTCGTAGGCCTTCTTGTAATCAATCCAGGCTGTGCACAGGTTGGTCAGTCTGGTCTTGCAGTCTCGGCTGACTGTTCTGTCTACCAGTATGTGTATATATATATTAGGGGTGCAACGATACTCGTATCGATATTGAACCGTTCGATACAGTGCTTTCGGTTCGGTACGCATGTGTATCGAACAATACAAAATTTTTAATTTATTTTATCAACTTTTCTTCTGACGATGCTGTCTGTGTTGAGAGCTCAGTGGATCTGCGTTCGACTACTCCGCCTAGGCTGCACTGTCGAGCGCAGATCCACTGAGCGCAGCGCAAGCTAGCAAGACAGAAGCTTAGCTCGTTGCAACATGGCAAATTGAACCTCCCCCACCCTCATTCAGATCTGGCCTTTGGAACTGTTTTGGTCTTCATGTGAAGTATGACCCTGAAGGTAAGCGCGTCATGGACAAAAGTAAAACAGTATGTCGGATGTGCCACGCAATGCTCAATTACATGGGTAGGAACTAGTGCTTAGCGCAATTTGCTCGTTAACGTGTTGACGCTGTCCAGCCCCACGCACGGGGCGATCCGCGGTAGCTCGTTAACGGAGATTTGCCGTGTTGTGGCATTAATGTCATTTCAGATTAACGCTGACAGCACTAGTGGGAACACAATGAATATGACTGCACATTTACTCCGACATCATCCTAGTGCAAAGACAAGTGGAAGCAGACAAAAACAACAAGCACGCATGCTACAAACTTTACCCGAGTCATTTAGACAGCCGTTAGCACATGATTCTCCTTATGGGGACCTGATATGTTTAATATGCTGCTGAGAATATACCCCAGAAGAAGCGTATAGTATAGCTTTTATTTTGGAAAGAGCCATTTCTCTGTAATAAACTCTCTTTTCCAAAGATGAGGGATTTCTCCATGAGATATTTATGTTTTTATTACTTTGTCGTTTCAGCAACATTAAATTTAAAAACTGTACTTTTGAGTTAAAATATATATTTATAATTTTAATAAATGACAAATTAAAAAAGCATGAACATTTTTTGTATCGAAAAAATATCGAACCGTGACACCAAAGTATCGAACTGAACCGAACCGTGAATTTTGTGTATCGTTGCACCCCTAATATATATATATGTATGTGTATGTGTATATATATATATATGTATGTGTATGTGTATATATATGTATATGTATGTGTATGTGTATATATATGTATATGTATGTGTATGTGTATATATATGTATATGTATGTGTATGTGTATATATATGTATATGTATGTGTATGTGTATATATATGTATATGTATGTGTATGTGTATATATATGTATGTGTATGTGTATGTGTGTATATATGTATGTGTATATATGTATATATGTATATATACACACATACACATATATATATATATATATATATACACATATATATATATATATATATATATATATATATATATATATATATATATATATATATATATACACATATATACATGTATATGTGTATATATATATATATATATATATATATATATATATATATATATATATATATATATATATATATATATATAATAATTCTTTTTTTTTTTTTTTTTTTTTTTTAATTCTGGGTTTGTTTTTATCTTTACTGGGCTGGTGCAATATTAGTTGGACAATGTGTAATCCCTGAGCTGGGCTCTTACCTTAGAAAGATTAGGCCTTGCAGAGGTTCTCAAGGTGTATTTGCTGTGATTAAGTTTCATTATGAGTGATTGTAGTGCTACCAATTATTGCCTGAACTTAAAACACTTAGTGCATGCGATACATTGCTGGCAGGTTGCACCAGTAAGAGTATATTGTGGTCATTAGTGACCGGTTTATTGTGATGTTTTAGGTCTACTGCAAACCCTTTGTGTTTTCTTTTAAAATAATAAACTTTAATGTACCCTGACTGATATTGACCCGCTTGTCACGTTTATTCTGGGCTTGTTCCCACGGGCGTGAAAGTCTGCACGGGTAGTACAAAGGCCCTTAGTGGTTACTTGGTGGTTTTTACTCACTACAAGAGGAACTTCAAACATCACACTGTGGTCAGAAAACACAGCATCACAAATATCTACGTTAAAAACAGAAAAACCATGAGATAAAACAAGATCAAGTGTGTGTCCACGTTCATGTGTGGGACCGGTCACACATTGCACCAAATTAAAAGAATCAATAAGGTTTAAAAAGCCCTTCTCCATCGGCGTATCAGGACAGCACACATGAATAGGCTAATCCCCAACAATAAGAACACGATCATATTTTGGCATGAATTCAGACAAGAAGTCAGCAAAGTCACTCACAAAGTCCTTATTGTATTGTGGAGGCCGATAAACCAACGCACAGTGTGAGAGCAGCCCAGCTCAAACACGGACAGTTCAGAGCTGCTGAATAATGGAGTTGATAGCTGCTTAAATTTAAATTAGCCTACTTTTAAAAATCGTAGCTATTCCTCCTCCTCGGCCCAACATACACGGGGAATTAAAATAGCAGCAATCGTTAGGTAGAAGATCCGAGAAGATGCTGCACTCACCGGCGCTCAGCCACGTCTCGCACACAGAGAAAATCCAGTCCTCGGGATGTGAAGAAATCCTCCAGGATAAGTTTTGTTCACTAGGGACCTAGCATTTACCAGGCCAATCCTGACAGTAGGCGGCGGATCCGCGTCGCTAGCCGTCCTAGAAGCCCGACAAAGAGGGCGCACATTCACACCATGCCGGCGGGGACGAGGAGAGCATCGACAGGTTCCAACGATCGCTGAGAGAAACAGGTTGGCACCGCTCCATGTTTTCTGGATGAGGGCTTAAGAGAGCACCTTAAAGCTTTCAGCTTCACCAGGCACCACCCCGGCGGCACTTATGCCGGAGTGGTGGAGCTGGAACACAGCACAGGTGAGCCGGGATCTCCGTTAGTAGCGGCGGCAAAGTTTTATGTCCAGCTTGGTTCCACTTTGCCCAATCTTTGGCAGAAGGTCCAGTAGTAGTTTGGTGATCATACACCAAGAGAGAGTTGGCATTTAGTACAATAGTCAATAAAATCAACACAAACAAACATAACACTGCAGTGACAGACGGTAAGTCACACACCTGCGCCATCATCCCAATGCTTGTATACGGCATTGTTGCTGGATGTTTCTCTTTGCTGCTGCCTGAAACCCTCAATGTCAACACGTTCTCATCCCACACTGAACTCAAGATAAAGAGTATTTCTCCTGATACTGATATTTGTATAAATACACACAATCATTAAGTGTGTTTCTTTTTGTTGTACTTAGAAAACCAGCAAATGAAGCAAATGGAGGTGGGTATTGTGCTGAAGAAGTTGAACACAAACTGTAATTTTTGCTGAAACCATAATGGGTCTAAGTATAAATTTGTTATGTTAACAACTGAAATGTACAGTATTTTAAGTGGCAGATAATTAGTTATTGAAAATAATGTCTCAATTTTTATATTAACTTCTGAAAGTGCACAAAAAATGATATAGCCATTTATTTAGTTATGTTTTTGTGTTACAACAAACATGCTGAGATCCACACACATGATTTACAGACACAGGGATTGGGGTGAAAGTTAACTGTCTGTAATCAGCAGTTTTCCACAGATGGCATGAATTATCTCAGTTGTCTGCATGTACAGAAGTATTTTTTTTACTAGGATTTTGTCTCTTGCACTAAAGTTAAACCTTTTTTATGCGAAGTGTTTTGTTAAATGTACTGCATAAATAAATTATAGCAAGTTACCGTCTGGTGTTTTGCTAAATGTTCTATAACTGGTGTAGTTTGAGTGATGTTGTCACCTACTACGATAAAGTGAAGTGGGAAGGAAGTGAGAGGACTGTTTTTACAGCCTTTGGTTGTATTGGTTTAAATATTAATTAGAAATTAGATGTATTTGTGGAGCTTAGAGTTGGGGATACAACGCTTTGATGAGGAGGCTCTGCTGCCAGTTAGTTTGAGAAATTTTAGACAAATCCCAAAACCAAAGGAGAGTTAAGATTTTGGTTTTATTTGGTTTATTTTTGCTCTTTCCGTGCTCATGTATATTTAATGCAGTGTTATTTTCATTCAAATGTTATGTCACAGAGCTAATCACAGTGAGCAGAATCATTATGGCACCTTTAAATGTAATTTATGAGCACTCAGGAAGGAGAGACATTATTAGAAATGTGGAGCACTGACAATGTGAGCAATTCAGCAGTAATGGAAAGTGAAGGAAAGTGGCCTCTTTATTATGATCTGTACAGACATAATAATCCTAATGCATTTGCTTTATCATAGCTTGTATTACTGATATAAAACAAGAACAACAAAAAAGTCCTAAGTGTTATTGCTTTTATGCAATAATAATAAAATCAAGCTAATTTCTGTTTTTTTTTAATCGCAGTTTAAACACAGCTTCTTAATTTAATGTCAATCTGTTTAATTCTTTGCATTGTACAAAAGAATTTACAAGGATTATTTTTAAAAGCTGTAAAGTAAAAAAAACAAAAAAAACCCCCAAAAGTTAAAGTGCATTTACAAAAATAGCTCAGTGTCAAGGAGATGATTACGATGTGTGAGTATCTACAGACCCTGCCCAGTTTCTAAAATTAGTTACCTATCGTTGCAATTAAGTTGTAGGTTATGTCTCAGCACGCTATCATTCATTAACAAGAAGCACATGAACACACTGCAAAGCTTGGACAGGATGGCCTCAAACACAGATTCAACAGGGTTTTCTGTGCTGTCACCGTCTCATCTGAGCTGAGGATAGAAAGAGAGCCCAATTTTATAATAATGAGTTTAGTCAAACATTCATAAAATAAAAATGCCTTGTGGTACTTACATTTCTACTGACTGTTTATGCCTCAGATTCATCATGCATCAAATCAGCTGCATTCTTCAAAAGCCATCGGTCCTTGTGTTGAGCGTGTCCAAATCCCTCATCGTAATTCCCCTTTCGTCTGAACAGTTGTTGGTAGTGAAATATGCAGTAGAACTCACCGTTTAAAGGCGCGTAACTGTACATGCTACAAATGAGCACAAAGTTTGTCAGTCATTGTTCAAAATAAAGAGTAGTGGGGATAGTTTTTGATTAACAGTAGATGTATACATCTTTTAGCTACTTATTAAACATATTCTGGCATATCTCCACTTTTCTAATAGTGGGAAACAGGTGGACCTAATCAATACATTCAATCAAATTAGCAAAATGTTATCTGCATCAGATATTGGTACAAATAAAATGTTTCAAAGATAAAATGTTTGGTGGTAAATGATAATGTTTAACTGCAAATGTCTATCTATCTATTCTAACAAGCTCTTATTTTGTGTTGTTTGCAGCCTTAACTTTGCTAGTTATTATCCTATAGCCTATATTTTATTTGTAACCATTTGCCAAGTGGTTAAGTTAGCTCTCAGCTCTGTGAATGCTGTCAGGAGATGAGAGAAGGGAAGTCTAAAAAAATATAATATTGTATATTTACAGTTTATGCATCAGAAGACATTTAATAAAACTACATTTCCCCGACATAGTTTTCAGAGATATGTGCACACAGTGCAGTTAAGATAACAAACACTGGAAATATGGGAAAGTCTGGGTGTTTGTTTCTTTTATTTTTTGCTTGCTTGTTTTTTTTAAATATTTTAATTTAGTAATACGTATTATATATGTTAGATACTTACATATCTAACATATCTACTTACAGTTATAAAGTTATAAAGCTGGAAAGTCATATGTGGACCAATATAAAGTAAAAAAAAAAAAAGCAGACAAGAGGAATCACTGATTAATGTTGCAGGCAATTTTTTTGTAGAAGTCCAACATCCCACCTTAATTTTTTCTTGCAATGTTTGCAGCAGAAGCACGCTTTGTGAAAAAAGTATTTGTCTGCAGTTATTTTTTCCATCTGATAGACTGGCTTTAGACATGCTGAGCACGTCTCTCGAGAAGCTGGTTGAAACTGAAGAAAAAAAAAACAAGACTGACCTTAGTGGAAATGTTTTTTTTTTTTTTGTTTTTTTTAAACCAAAAGCATTTATAGTAAACCAGAGTGAAATGAGAAGTGAAAATCAAATATATATTTTTACTTTGAAATGCAAATCAAAGACAATTTTTAAGATCAAAATAGATACAAAAGCTTAAATAAGAAAATAAAAAAAAAACTCATGAAGAAACAAAACAACAACAACAAAACTTTAAGCCTTATAATTGATCTCTTTTCATACACAGTCATATATGTGACAGCTTTCACATAACGAAAAGGTTAAACGCTGCCAATGTGCTCCTATTCGGGCACCAATTTATCAGTCTGATTGATTGGCAGCTTCACTTCTGGGTCTGTGGTGACCTGAATTGTAGATGGACTGATTACGACATGCCTTGCAGATGATGTCACTGTTTCTGGCTGAGTGTTGACCACAGTGGAGCTCTTGGAAGAGTAAAACTTTGTTCCGGATCCTTCGATCTTCTCATGTTTGTCGGTGACTGTTTTTGTTCCTGTGATACTGTTCCCGTCACAGTCTGTGTGAACCTCGAGCACGCTGACCTGTCGAGGACTAAGTGGGGTGGAGGTGGATTGTCTCTGACCTTCTTTTCGTGGGTCATTTCTGTTTTGAGCAGGGCTGTTGCATATCAGCGTCTTTGACGTCCGAAAAGTCTCCTCCAGCTTTTGGCTCTGCTGGCATGTCGGGCAGATCAAAGCTTCTGGTGGTGCCAGGTCGGTTTTATCTGTCTTTCTAGCTGCTGATTGGATAGTGATAAACGCAGGTGAAGATGGAGGACTCGACTGAGGTTTTCCAGAGGCTTCATCAGTGCTCGCATCTTGCCTAGCTGAATTAATTGTGTTTCCCTGCATGGTAGCACTTTTCAGTGACTTTGTTCTGCTTGACCCAATGCTAATTTTATTAACACCACCAGAGGATGGGGATCCTTGTACACCCCCAAAAGATTCTTTGAACAGACGTGATAAACCAGCAATATCTGAGTCAGATTTCAGTGTAGAGACGGAATAAAGTGCCTTCTTTATGGCTTCCTCTACATCGAGGATTCTGGCTAAAGTCTCCTCTTTAAGAGTCGTGATTTCCACACTCGCTCGCTCAAGATCTCCAAAAACGTGTGCCATCGATGACTTGTTTTCAGCGCTTTCTCTTGATACTGGCAACCTTTCGTCTTTGTTGTCAGCTCTGACCTTGTTTTGTTTCTTTTTGTCAGAGCTGACAACCCAATCGGGGACGTTCTCAAATACTCTCCTCAGAGACCTTACATCAACCTCACTTGTGTCTTTTTCAATTTCTTCAACTCTGCTCAGAAAGCTCTGCAGTTCCCGCTGTTTTCGTAAGTTGTCAAATATTTCCATTGCTGCTGGTATGTTCCCTCTCACGATCTCATCCATGTGAACTGACAGACGCTGTCGGCGCTCGTCGTCAGTCTCAGTTCGCCCTTTCTTTTCCCTCATCTCGACTTTGCTTTCTTGCTTCTTGATTTCTTTCTCATGCTTGTCTTGACTGTCAGTGGTTTCTCCACAGGTGTCACATGATTGATTGCTTGTAATTTCTACCACATCTGGATCCACATGTGCAAGAACAGACATTTCTTTATTTCCAGCCAGTGGTTTTAGATTTTTGATGTCTGGTTGGGGGATTTTCAGTCTTTTGGGCTTTACAGGGGCAGTCTTTGTCTTTTTACCTCCAAATTTCTCAAATGCATCATGGAAATCTATGTGACTTTCATCTGTTTCACTCGTATCACTTTTGGCTGCTAAATCCTGGGTTCTTTTCTCCTCCGCCTTGATATTCATCTGCTGTTGTCCAACAATAATATTCTTATCTATGTTATCAGTTTCTTTCTTACCACCTTGGATTTGATGTCTGACTTTAGTTTCCTGAGATATCCACATAGTCTCACCCAAAGGCTGATTTCTTTGATGACCTTGAACTGAATCAGATATTATGCATGTGCCACTTTTAAATTTAGTCAGGTCTTGCTCAGAATTATTTTGGGTTGACTCATTATTGCTTTGTTTCTCCTTCAGATGTTCTGGTTTAGGTGGAATGGCTGGTTTTGGACCAATAGGCTTTTTGCTTTTCTCTAAAACACGTCTTGTTGCTGGGTTACTCTGGGTTTTGTTTTGGTGTGGAGGCTCTGGATTTGCTCCAGTTGCCTCTTGTTTCACTGATATTTGACTTGCTTCAGTTTCAGTCACAGTGAAAAGCTCGTCAGCACTGGTCGTTTGAATAGACACCACATCCACGTGATGGGCTTTTTCTCTGTGAGGCTTTGAAGAGTTTCTGTATATCATAGCTGCTTTAAAATCTCCTCTTGTGACATTAACGTTAGATCTTTCTAAGGATTCCAAAGCTGCTTTAATTTTACCATGAAAAACAACTTCCTCATCCTCCTGTTGTGCAGGACTTGTTTCCAAACTTTGTGTAGTGACCATAGGAGTTTCTAAAGGTTGTTTCTGCGCCCCCCCTGCACCTTCCTGACCTTTGTTGCTGCATGATTCAGGAGCGTATGTTTCCTCAGGAGTAGCATCTTTGTGGATCCTCTCAATATTTTCGTGCTGGTAATCTGTTTTCTGTGCTGAGGTGAAGTTTTCTTGAGAAAATTCTACTCTTGAGCGTTTCACAGTATCTGCTGTAACCGAGGGAATGGGTTCCTCGGATGATTCCTGAATAATAGCTTTTTGTTTTTCTTGTGATGACTGATACAGTGCAGTTTGGAGGTTAGAGATCTCTTCATTCCCATCTACCACCTCGACTAACTGAGCTTCGTGGGCACCAAGTTCGTGATCTTGTTTCTCAAAATTTTGATAGGACTCCTGCGGCGCAACTTTGGGATAACATGCTTGCTCTTGTGCTTCATCAGTACATTCACTGCTTGCATTATTTTCCTGCACATGAGATAATACCCCAGAACTGCATTCTGTAGAAACATTTTGACCTGCGTATATATTTTTGTGTATCTTTTTCTTTGGTTGGTGTTGACTTGGGTCTCCAGAGAACATGCTTTTAAGTCTCTTTACATCCACGGGTACCCACTCAGCAGTTTCCTCCACTTGATCACTTTCCTTTTCATGAAGAACTTCCTGTCCAGCCATAGTGTGGTTTTCAGGGAGATCTTGAACTGCTTCCTCAGCCTGAAGACTTTTTAAATACTCAAAATCTCCCTTTTCAATGCAGCTTTTGAATAGTTTTACACTCCCCTTTACTTTCCCTTCAGGTGTTATTGATCTTGGGCATGTTTGCTCTTGAGAGAGTTCAAGTAGATCACCTTTGACTGACTTATTAGCAACTTTTGTTATTTCTTTATGGCCTGTTTTACTCATGTCACCCTTTTCCAGCTCTGATTGATCACATTCAGCACATTTTGGAGGGACAAAGCTCTTCACATCCTTCTCATTATGGTATTTGTAGAGGGAGTAAACAATGACTTTGGCACAGTTGTTGTCATCCTCTTGGATTACCACTCCTTTTCTCAGAGAGTTATCTTGATTGAGAATATCCTCAACAAGCTGAACCACACTGGCAGTTCTGAACTCTGTGTCCTTGTTCGCATTGAACTGATGCTGCTGAACAGGCGCCGTCACCGCTGTGGTCTCGATACCCCCTTTGATGTCCTCCTTTAGGTAAGTGACCTGAGGTTTTAGGTTTACCCGTGGTAGCAGCTGGAGTATGAAGTTTTGCGCACCGCCTTCAGCCACCTCGTCATGTTTTATCTCAGGCCCACTCTCTGATAGTGTAAACTTAGCTTTTTTAGCAATCATGGTCTCATTAACCTCAATGATAGAGCCAACCGATTGGATGACTCTAATCTGGTACAGGAAATTCAGCGTTTCCTTGATGTTCTCCACCATTGTCTCAATTTCATCCTCGTTCTGACGTCTAATTTTGTCAAATGGCATTGATTCAAAAAGATGGGTTCTGTTTTTAACATTGGTGGTGGTGTTGTCCTCACTTGCGCCACTATCGCTTATGATTTGAGTTTTTGATGTATGCACAACGGAGGGCTCTCTCTGTATGTTGGTGGAGATAAAGGGGTTGTTTTGAAAAAGAGCTGCCCTTGTTTTAATAATTTCATCATTCTTTTCCAAATCGGATAAGCTTATAGACTCCTCTTCAAAGAGTGCTTCCTCAGTGGAAAACTCATCGTTACATGAGAAGTTGTGTTTAGTTCTTTGACTGACATGAGGACATGGTTGTTCACGGGGCTCTATTGCTAAATCATTGCTTGTGCTTTCATTTTTTCTTTGTATACTCTCACTGCAAGCCATTTCAAATTGCTTTTTTTGTTTTTGGACTTCCTTTGTCTCATCCCCATTAATAGAAACCTTTCCCTGGAACGTTTTACCCAGATTTGGCCCAGACATGTTCACAGACTGACTCTCAAATATTCTTCTGGTAGCCTGAACGTCTATTCTGACCATCTCTTCCTCACACTCTCTGTCAGTGTCTGGACTAATACCAAGAGATTTTTCAGCTTCCATAACCTCTTTAGCACTTTCTGCATGAGGCGTTTCTTTTGTTTCCTCCAGAACAGCTAGCGTTTTACTAAAATCACATTGTTTCTCACTTCCCCCTGCCATGTGCATCTTGGGGGTGTAGTGAGACAATTTGTTACTCGAGCCACACTTCTCAAATATCAAGCGTTTCGAAAGGACCTCTCCCTCGTATCCGGTTACGTCAGCTGTCATCCTCTCTGAGCTCAAAACTTCAGCAAGCTCTTCATCCACAACATCATCCAGCATCTTCAGCTCTGGATGGGTGTGCTTCAGGAGACGCCTCAGTTCACATTTCTGCCTCTGTTGGTATAACATTTCTTTGGAAAGCTGGGGCGAAATAGGTTGAGGAGAATTTTTCCTACAGCTTTCTTCTAATTCTGGCTGATGTCTTGCTGAAGGAGGTAATGGTAAGTCCTCTTTCTTTTCTTGGACACTTGAGTCTTCTGACATCTTAGAAGAACAAAGGCATGTTTCTTACTGTTTCATCCATTCAGAGAAATTCATGCTCCAGAGCAGTCACACCTACTCACAGGAATGAGAGCCATGCCAGGTGATTTGTTTTCCTCATGCCAAGTGTTAGCTGGTTAGCTGAACTCCAAAGCAACCAGCAAGTACAACCACAAATGCAACCACAAAATGAGTAAAATTAAAGCGTGAGGAAGTCTGTGAAGGGAATCTGTTTCTTTATTTTGCAGGTAAGCAGCATATTTTGGATTTTTGAGCCAAAGGGAACACGATACTGCTCGCTGTGCAAATCCAGTGTGCACAGAACAATGTGCATCAATCACAACATCATGCAACACCACAGTGACATTGCACTTTACCTTGATTTGGTTTACTCTTTTCCCAGATTCACGTGACGCTTCTCGTTCCTGCAAAGAAATAATAAAAAAAAAATAAAATACATCAGCAATATTGTTTGGCTGCTGCCAGAAATTCCCTTATCAATAATTAATTTATGATATATTATTGTTATTAAGGACATATAGATAACAAACTTCAATGTGTAGCTGAAAATCTACACTATAAAGGCTGGTGGAATAAACCTTTAACTCTTTACTTTTATTGCCAAAAAATTATTTAGATTTTTTTTTTACCTTGCATAAAAATCTCTGAGATAATTCTTTCAGTGTGTAAACTTTAAACAAGTTTACTTTCTATAGTTAACGGTGAACTAAAAAGAAGGGGAGATGTAACGAGTAAGCTGACATGTACCAATTTTACAGGACTGTTTGCTGATTCCTTGGTTCCCGCTTTGGACAGATAGAGAGCTGATATTGCTTTCACCGAGACAGAAAGTTTCTCCTTGGTTTGGACGAAAGAGCTGTCTCTGAAGTCTGCAGCTGACCTCCTCTTTTCATCTGCAGAGACATCAGACACAGGAGCTTTAATGTTGAATTTTGTTATCGCTCTGTTTAGAAGTCAAACTGATCAGGGTTGTCTCGTAACATTTTCATCATCGACAGGCAGCCAGATTGGAAATACGTCGCGGCTCGTTTAACAACACACGGCTGACGTCTGTGTTATTAACAAACGGCTCGTGCTGTTTGTTAATAACACAGGTCCCAATTCGGGGTCCAGCACTTTCGAAACTGATATTTAACAGCTGTCATGTGGCCGAGTTATAAATGTACCACTTGTTGTGGAGCAGGAGAGATACCCGACTCTGCTGACACGCATACTAGTTAAAACAGGCAAGTCACTGCAACAACGGTTGACTAAGCATCGAAGTTCAAAGGTAAACAGACGTGTCTCAAAGCTGTTTATGAAAGTACAGATACTTTATGAAATCATGTGTCCACAAGCTGGAAAACACGGCAAAAAAGGCTCTGCGACCAAAGAAGAAGAAACATAAAACTCATTGCAGTATTTCAGTTATCTTGCAGTATTAGTTAACTAATATTACTAATAGCTACTAATATTTCCAGATTTGGGCAACTGTTAAAAATGTGAATAATAGCCATTAGTTTTCACCTTCTACCATACATACTGTATTAAGCTTCACGGGCTACTTTAAGAGCATGTGCCACTCCTTTCATTTAAAATACAAATCTCTACTCACAGAAGAAGAAATATTCCCAGTTCCTTCCTCCCTATCTTCTTGGTTTCTTCCAAACTTTAGTTGTCTGTTGGTTTGTGTCGTGTCATGGAGCCTCTGCCACTCGCTCCTTCTTTCTGTCCCATTCCTCTCCAGGAAACAGCTGACCCTTTCACCCTCCTGCACTTATTCTGGTCTTGTAGCACACCAGCTATTTCTGTCCGGTTGTGGAGTGGCTTACTATTCCTACACCAAGTTGAGTCATCCAAAGCTTTGACCGAACTCACTGAAGACAGCTCTACAAGGCATGTCTAACGTCTTTGTTTAATTTCTTTATGTTTTTGTGCCAGAGGATGTTTCTTTCAGAACAAATTTTTAAAAGAGCCACATATGTTTATTTTCTTTCTGATATTTTCATCTTAAGCTGAATCGTCTTCAGCAGTTTGTTATTTGACCCTGAATTTATAGAACCAAACCTATTCATCATAGTTCACTGTTTACTCATTACCTAAATCAAGGCGCAGTATTTCCCGGTTTTATCAGCTGGTCTTTTACCTGGAAGCTTGCACTTTGAAGCTCGCTGTAGCTGCTTTCATTATTGCAACGTGTAATTTATGACATGAACTCGCGTTGTTTGTTTATGTTGCTACTCACGTATCCCTAATCAAACTGTAAAAAGTTTTAATCTGAGCTCTGCTGATAACTACTCAATAAAGAGATACTCCTTTAATCTTAGAAAAGTGCAACTATTGTTCTGAATGCTTTAAAAAAAACATTCATTTTGTCAGTTTCTTTCACATGATAGTAGGCAGGGTAATATGATATATTCAGGCTGACACAGCCAAAGCTTTGCTGAGCTAGAAAGAAGATACTCACCAGCTTGAGATGCTGCAATTTTTTCAAAATCAATACCCCCTATTGTTCTTCTCCTCTCTGGCCAAGTCTGATTTAATACCTATAGAGAGAAACAATAAAACATCACTGCTGCTAAGTAAACTTATTGTGCATCATAGTTTCTATGTGTCAATACAGTTGCATGAAAAATCTAAGCATTACTAGAAAAAATATGCTATTATATGAATGAGAAAGAAGTAAAGATTCATTAGACCTAAGGCAGGTCAAGAAACACTGAAGTGTGTGATGGATGAGCCAATCTTTTGTGAAACAAGTGCTCAAAACGATGTTCAAAATTAATGATTTTTCTCACAAACAGCTGAAAACACCTTATTAACTGTTAAGCAAACGGGAAAATGAAGTGTTTTCAGTGTGTGGTAGTTATTGGCAAGGGAAACGCTGTGCAGCTAGGAGAGAGAATGGATTCCACCAAATATTGGGAAATTCTAAATGCATGTGTCTTTTTCTTCTTCTTCTTTTGGCTGCTCCTTTTAGGGTTCTCACCCTATCTCTAACATCTTTCTGCATCTCATCCTTCACTGCATCCATGAATCTTTGGTGGGGTCTTCTGCACATGTCCAAACCATCTCAGCCTTGTCTCCCTAACTTGTTTCCAAAATGCTTAACCTATCCACCTTGACCACTCCCAATGAAAGTCTTAGCATCTTCAGTTTTGCCAGCTCCAGTTTTTTTCCCACTACCACTCTGTAAACCTTCTTTTCCACTCTTGCTACTATCTTTCTGTCACAAATGACCCCTGCCACTCATCTCCACACAAAAGATCACCCCAAAAGTTCCAGCTTCAGTTTCTTAAAGTATTTAGCGGCAGCATAATACTGAAAGTGAAAAGGTGGTGGTGTGAAATACTTCAAGATGACTGAAGCTGGAATTTCTGGAGCAAAATCAATGAAAGCCTTGTTTATGCATCTTTGCACTTCAAGAAAGAAGAAAGGAATATTTGCTGTATTTACAAATATATAAAAAACCCTGATATTTTTCACATATGCTTTCATCGGTAAATATTAAAATTTTTTACCCTTTTAAACTAACTGTGGGTCTATTAGGGAATCTTAAAGTAATAATGAGGTTGTATTTACCTTTCGAGTCACACGATCATCCTTCACATCAGTTTTATCAGTGCATGTTTCCGTTTCCTGTTCCTCCGCAGCGATCTGTACATCCTCAACCTCTCCGTTCATCTTTGACACGTCTGTCGTGTAACTTGATGTGAAGTCTGCAGCTCTAAGGCTGGTCTTTGCGTTGTTTTTAAGAGAGGCCTTTGACTCAAACAGAGCTCTCAAGGCCTCTATGGACCCTGTGCTGCTTTTAAGGCTGCTCATTGATTTGCTGCGGGTCAAATTGGTTTTGGCTCGAGACTTTTCCTTCTCACTGTTTTTCCTCATCAGAGACTCCAGATGAGTCTCTTTACTTTCCGGTCGAGATGGCGTCATCTGAAAAGGATACACACGGGAGGGAAGTGTGTGTAAATCCAGCTGCAGTGATTATTCTTTTTCCTGCCATGCCATTGATGCTTTTCATTAATTGGACAAACAGCTAAAAAATCAGAAGTTACCTCCTTTAGCACCTGGTTTGGCTTTCTGTCATCATTATCTACTGAGGGTCCTCGAATGGATTTGTTCCCTTTCACAGCAGTTTGATATCTGTCACAAACACAAACACCACATTAATGATTTGATGTCACTAATGACCTACATGTAGATTAGAGGGGTGCACAGATACAGAGAGACTGATGCTTTTTTTTTTTTTTTTACCTGGCCACTAATTGGGACACTGACGTCGTCTTGTCCCGCAGCCCCGCATCCGTCCAGACTGGCTTGTCACATGACGAGCTGAGGCTCTTCAGCGATTGGGTACGCCTAATATTGCTCTTCCATTCCATGATCAGGTCACGGGTGCACGCAGTTTGGATAAATCGCCTAGAATACATGACACATAATCAATAACATTTGATTATGTTTACATTTCAAGTCCCATAACAAGCATTTATCTTCACTTCATTCAGCTCCGCTAACTCACAGGTATGAAATGCCTTGACATTAATAATGCATAGCTCTCAGGGAGTGAAAGAGAAGGATTTGGATGTGTGCCTTTCAATTTAACAGCGATGCAGAGTGCAGCAACTGCTCGATGTAAAGACACGAACTCGAGTTTGATGAAAGCGAGATGACGGTGTAAGTAAAGGACGTTTTGAGAAGAATAGTTACCTTACAGATGTCGGTCAGTGTCTGCTCTCTGAGAAAATCAAAACACTTCCGCAGCATCACAAGACCTGCACACGGTATAAAGGCTCTGCGAGCAAAGTCCTCTTTCTTCCTCATTACCTTCGACTGTAAAATGTTCGATGAGTAGCAAACAGGGTGTACTCTAAATCCACTGACGTTATAAATTAGGAAAACATTTATCCTGCAATCCTCATTTTGCTCTACCGTGTATCAAACAGCTATTGCATTGTGTTGTGGCTCCTGCGCTCTCAGGGGAATCATTGATGTTGGATTTCAGATTAGCCCTCTGATGTAATTGTGTGATCTTTGAGCAGCAGTACACTCTCTATTAAGTAAAAATTAGATGTACTTTATTGATCCTGAGGGCGCCTGGGCCATTACAGCAGCAATGTGGACAAAGGAGAAGCATGTAGAAGGCATTATTAAATCAAAGGAATTATGATGATACCCATCTTGCATGCTGACAGAGCGACCTGGTTACAGATTTACAGATTTATCGCTATGTGAGAGTAGTAGCAGTAGTATTGTGACTGTCCAAAGTTTGCACTGTTGTGTTCAAGCGAAATTTTCCTAAGCAAAATAGAGAATCAGGAAGGAAGAACAATAAGTTAGATACAAAAAAACAAACAAAAATTCACATATGTGCAGAATTCCCAACGTTAACACACCATTAAAGCAGTTTGGCTGTTCGTGGAAACGGCTCATTATGAGGTTATGAGGCCCTTATACTTTAACTGTGAATAGTTATGCTTGTTGAAGACAGGCCAGTGTGTAGATGTGAATGTATGCAAATCAGTGTAGATCCGAAGTGGGCCAGACTAGTGAAATTCCCCCTTTCTGTCACTGTAAGCAAGTTTAATGCATTTAATCCCCGAAGTGCATTCTCAACTTAGTTTTTCAAGAATTGCTCTTGTAGTAAAGGAAATAAGTCTTTGAGCACTACGCTTGGAAATGTAAGAAATACACGTGTAGCTCATTGATCAGACTGGCGTATATTTCTAAAACATGTTTGTGTTAATTCACAAAAAGATTTTTTTTTGTAGATAGTGAAGGAAAGGGAAGTTTTCTGTCATTTAGTTATCTATTAATTACTGTGGTGTCGTATGAATGGCCAGGTAGAGATGTTTAAAAACTGTAAAGCTGCAAAAATACAGTAAAAAATTCCAAAGTTGATCCAAAGCCATCCAGTGGGCCAGATTGGAGTCTTTGCCAGGGTCAGTTCTGGCCCCCAGGCCTTATGTTTGACACCCCTGATTTAAATAATTTTAAGGAACTTTTTCAGCATTTACAACATTGTCATTTTTTAAAATATTATTTATAAAATAATTTATAAAAAGTCATTAGCTTTGTAAAAACCTCTTTGGAGGCCCCATTTACAAGGCTCTTATTTTAAATCAGATTCCAAGTTGCTGACTTTCCTTTGGTTTTAGGAAGCCAAGGGAGGAGCAAGTGTTGAGTAAATGTGTCTCCACCCAAGAATTCCAAGAGCTCCTGACCCCAAAGTGTCAAATGAGAGAAGGAGGAAGATCTAGTTCCTCACAATCTTGCTGACAGCATCAATACTAACACAGGACCCCCCAACCAGAATTCACTGCCACACGCTGCATTATAATGTCTGTGAAATGTGTACGCAGACTGCCGGCCTGTGAATAAAGCCCATATAAACCACTGCTGGCTTTTCCTACAGCCATAGCCACAGTGCGTATGCAGACACAGCAACTCCCCACCCCCCTTATGTTAAATAATGCGCAATTTTTGATAACTGTGCCATCTTATGGTGAGATATATTTACTGCAGTAAATCCATACAGGTTAAGTAATGTGTTTAAAGCTGCATTTAAGGTATTGATTTTTTTTGGCCACTTGGGGGCAGTGAAACAACCTGAACATTTACATATTATGGCTAATTTATTGTTTGCTGTTTTTCTGTATTTTTGTGACTCTGCGCTGTGAAACACAGAGCAGTTACATTTTCCGTCCACCTATATAGTTAAAATATACACGAATTGCTTTGATTCTTAAGGTAATCTGACTGCAGACACGTCTTTTTAAAAAATTACCTTAATTGTATTGAATTAAGATCTCCCCAGTGTGTAAAATCTAATTTGAATGTGGTGGTATTTAGATTCTTACCCGATCTGAACACATTTTTCGTGTGTCTTTTTTAATTAATTAAGTAAATAAATTATTGATTTATTACCTCCATTTCACCAAGTAGATGTTATAGACAATGGAAGCTTTTGTCAGAGCGCACAATTCATATTCCCCCTCTTTAGTCTTGCTTTCTGCTAATCAGTCTTCAAACAAAGAGAGAGCAACAGCAGCAGCACACACCCCTGGGGCAAAACTGTGAGAATCAGCCTGGCTGTCTCTCCCCCCTCGCCCTCCCCCCTCTGACTACAGCCCTCATCCCTCCCATCTAAAACCCACTCCTGTCTCTGAGGCACCAGGGAGATGAAAGGGAATATGCAATGCGCCGCCTTTGACTGCGAACTGTGCGGCGTTATTAGGGGAAGTTTACTGGCCTTGTCTGCGTTTTAAACACACTTGCTTACATCAGGCAAGTGTTTACAGGGAGGTTCTGTGGTTGATTGGTTGGTGGGACCCTTATAATACATGCAGATTACACTC
Organism: Pelmatolapia mariae; assembly: GCF_036321145.2. Taxonomy (NCBI): domain Eukaryota; kingdom Metazoa; phylum Chordata; class Actinopteri; order Cichliformes; family Cichlidae; genus Pelmatolapia; species Pelmatolapia mariae. Next base: position 18,852,051 of record NC_086235.1, on the reverse strand, counting down.
CGTGTCTGATCCGGGGCTGCAGAGAGCACCAGCAGACGCACACTGGTCTCTCTCTTACTTACTGTCCTTTCTCACTGTGCACAAGCAACTAGGAGAAGAAGCTCGGCCATATTTCAACCCGATAACATTTGTAGACCAGCAGAGGGCGCAAAAGACCACCGAGAGGCACAGCTGTGTATGTTTCTCAACCACATTCGGGTTATGTGGGAACATTACAGTGAGGCTATTCAAGGCCAAACTAGGTTATTGCAGTGCACCAAAATAACTCACAACATACAGCAGCGAGAACAGACAGCAGAGAGCTGTGGAAGTTAAGGTCAGCGCTGCTCAATAAATTACGTCGTGCATGAAAGTATTTAAAATAAATAAATAAAAATCCCAGACAGTGAAATTCATTTAGATGCAGGGTAACTCTTCGTGTACCAGACAAATACTCCCCTAGTCAGGCGTTACCTCACTTAAACCTGCTGCAGTCGTGAATTTCTGATGGGCCCTGTCTGCATCACAGAGGAGCCAGACTGTGGCTCTGTGGTGTTTGCTCAGAGGCTCATGCACGAGAGTGACACACGCGTGCGCGCGCAAAGACACATCACGCACCTCATATGGCCAGCTGTCATGAGTTTGCCTGAAATGGATAATATGCATGCATTGTGACACAGCGTGTGTGCGTGACTCAGTACTGGCCTGTGTGCGTGTGTGTGTATGTGAGTCATGCTGCCGCTACTAGTGATACTGCCCAACATGTAATTGAGGTAATCTAGCTGCTGTTCATTCAGAGTATTCATGACATATGTGAAAAAAAAAAACAGGCTTAAAAGATTAATTATTAATCATTAAAAATTAAGCAAGTAATTATTGTTACCACAATCTTCTGCTAAGCAGTGTGCTGCACCTTGGCTTATTTCTTTAAACACACATTCTTTCAGATCATTTTTTGGCACATGTTGGGATATCTTATTTATTCAACAGTCATTTCTTGGCCAGATCACTTTGATGCCAGTAGGAAGCCCAATTAGTTAAAAAAAAAAAGAAGTCCCATCTGTAGTTTAGATCTCAGTCTTCCTTTTAGATTCAGACCACCCTTGAAGAGGCTGAAACAGACAGCTACAAAGAGAGGTAACTTTAGTTTGCTGGTTTTTCTCTCGTGGTCAAACTTTGATGCTGTGTTATTTTGGTAGTTTTACATTTTCCGTGGCTTTCGTGTTTAACTTGTTTGTTCTGGCTTTTAGGCTAAAGGTGACTGCGTCGGGCTATATGAGTGCATTTATTCTGTGCAGTATGCAATCGAAAGTCTCTGGATTAAATGTAGTAAATGCGACACATTCAGATGTGTAACGGGCCTTAAAAAGAAATCACTTTGATTTCTTTTTTTTTCATCTTAATCTCATGCAATAACTTAGTTTGCTCAGTGTGTTACTGGCTTTCTTAATATTCAGACATTTGAGACAGAAATCCAACATTTCTAACGAGCTATACAGCACAGATTTTTCAGCATCTTTGAAACACATCTGCTCCGCCGCAATATGCATTCTTGTGCGTTCATCTGTTCTTCATGATGTGTTTTTGACGTAAGAGCAAATGTTCTGTGTGTGCATCCAAAACAGAAGTATTCACACAGAGAAAGAGAGAGCAGACGATGGTTTCCGGATCGTGCTGCCAAATGTGTAAAAGACGTGGAGGATGCACTGTGTGATGATTTGGCTAAAAAATAAGAAATGCAAGATTCATTATATATACTGACATGACACTTCTAATCTAATGTTTCACGTATAGTGCTGTCAACCTTTAATAAATGAGATTAGTCATTGATCCAAAATGCTGCAGAGAGAGTAGTGTCAGGGACTAGAAAGGGAGAGCACATTTCTCCCATACTGGCTTCTCTTCATTGGCGCCCTGTTAAATAAGAATCAAATGTAAAATCCTTCGCCTCACATACAAGGTCCTCAATAATCAGACCCCATCTTATCTTAAAGACTTCGTAGTACCATATCGACCCAATAAAGCACTTTGCTATCAGACTGCGAGCTTACTTGTGGTTCCTAGAGTATTTAAAAGTAGAATGGGTGGCAGAGCCTTCAGCTGTTAGGCCCCTCTTCTGTGGAACTGGCTCCCAGTTTGGATTCGGGAGACAGACACCCTTTCTACTTTTAAGAATAGACTTAAAACTTTCCCTTTTGATAAAGCATATCATTACGGCTAGATTAGGTGAACCTGAACCCTCCCTAAGTTATGCTGCAATAGGCTTAGGCAGTTGGGGGCTTTCCGTTTCTTGTTCACTCACTATATGTTTACACCCTCTCTGCATTCAATCATTAGTTATTATTAATCTCTGGCTGTCTTCCACAGCATTTCTTTTGTTCTGTCTTCTTCACCTCACCCCCAACCTGTCATGGTAGATTGTTTTCCTCCCTGAGCCTGGTTCTTCTGGAGGATTCTTCCTGTTTAAAGGAAGTTTTTCCTTCCCACTGTCGTCAAGTGCTTGCTCTTATGGGGTCCTTTGATTGTTGGGCTTTTCTCTGAATTATTTTGTCTCTGCCTTACAATATAAAACAAATATAACTGACCTTATTCTGCCGATTCATGTACATGACTAATTGTGCACTCTGGATCGTTTTCTTGGGCCTGTGAAAGCACAGGTAGAAAAGTCACACAAGCACAAAAATGACTTTTTCCCCCCTTTTACACTGATCACATATTCATAAGCAGCATCAACACCTGACAATTAGGTTTCGTCTTTCATTTTTTGAGTTGATTGATAGTGAAACTTAACCTACTGCAGTTTGCAAAGTTGTTGCCACAGACAGGTTTACGCTGAAGAATGAGCGGAGTGTTGAAAACACTACAGCGGAACTGATTTGTCAGAGTTTCGTGGAATATATGCACTCAACATATAATGAAATTTATATGCTGGAAACATATTAGAAGACAAAGCATCATGAAAAGAACTTTATAATATTAATGTCTGTGTCAGTAATAAGAAATTCCCTCTATAGATTATGTCAAGTGCTTTTGTGATGTTTTGATTCCACATTTGAGCATCTTTGTCAGTTTGTCTGCCACTGACTAGTTCCTTCATTCTTCTCTCAGCAAAGAAAGTGAGGGGGAGGAAGAGAGAGGGACGGCAGGAGAAAGAATGAAAGAAGCAAGATAAAGGTGTATATATTTATTCTTCAGCTGAGTCACAAATCAAAGGGAGAGCTGGAGAGGAGCCGAGGCTTAAAAGAAATCTTATTTTAATGCAAGTGGAAGCATCAATACCGATCTGCGGCTGCTGAGTTTACATTACATTTTTACAGTTTGAGTCTTAGTTATTTATGTGTTTCTTATTAGGCAAAATGAAAAACTATTTAAAAAACAAAACATAAAGAGCTTAAAAAGCTTTTGTTCACCATAATTGCAAGGAGCTTGTAGTAGGAGTCGACGCAGTCACTGATAATATTTCTGCTTCTGCGGAGAAACAGTGCAGGATAAACACGATTTTCTTTTGTTGCCAGAGAAACTCCACTTGTGTTTTTCTTGTACATAATGAATTCTAACTAGGTGTAGCAGTTTATTCAGGCAAGCATCATGTTTTGGAGAACGGTGAAGGAAACAGAACAAAAATAAAACTGAGAGTTACCAGAGTATTTCACAGATGATTTGTTTCCAGTGCCTCAGGACCTAAGTGGGAATCTATGTGTCATTAGGAAAGTCTTTCCAGTGCTGAAAAGACAAAAAAACAAAACAAAAAAAAGTTCAGGGACAGGCTGTCAGCTTCTACCGACACATGGCTATGATTTGCAGGAGCACTCAACCCCCTCCCTCCTCCCCACCCTTTCCAAAGGAGAACATGAGCAGTGCTAAGAAGCAGCACATTGTGTGTGCGTTCCCTGCCCCTGTCCTGCATGTTTTCCTGCAGGTGTGTGAGCCAGCGTGTTGTGCTCGAGAGAAAACGTGCGTCAGTACAGCTGAGTGGGAGTGACTATAACCTTTTTTTCCCCTGTCCCTGAACAAAACCCCGCCTATTTCAGTGTGGCCGCGCACACGGGTAGTGCCGAGCCCGCGTGCGTGTGTTTTGTGTGTCAGCGAGAGTGTATGTTTCACACGTGTGACCACTGTGGAGGAGCCTGGTGCTCTAAGCTGCTTTGCAGAGCTTAGGAGGGCAGGCGCTCGCTGGCTACTCAAAGGGCTGTGCTTGCTACATGCCTGGAGGGGGTGACGGCATAGCTGAGCACTGGAGCATGGTGCCCAGGGTTTCACATAACAATGCTGGGTCAGGGGCAGCCCACAGAGGCCCTGCACTGAACTGTACATGGCTACAAACATAGCTCTTGTTCAGCAGTCAGAGAAAGTGGCAGCAATTTATCGGTTAATGAAAGTGAAAGTACTTCCTGCTCTTTGGTACACTGGTAGAAAAGTACTACTTTTTAATCACGAATGATGTCTTTTCACTGCGTGTGATAAATGTGATATCGTTGGTAGTATTCTGCTGCTCATATCTGATGAAGCAGGTAAAAACTGCACACTTTGCACTGCTCTACATCTTGAGTTAGTGCAGATGTACTGTATGCACACACAAACACATAAACACAAACGGACAGCATGCATGCAAACATGTACGCATGCAGTGTACACTTTTACTGAGAGCACGGAGTCCTGCAGGACTTCATGTTCGCTGCTGTTGATATCACACACACACACACACACACACACACACACACACACACACACACACACACACACACACACACACACACACACACACACACTTACACTTACACTTTTTCTCCCTCTCCCTAGATTCAGTTCATGTGGGGAGCTGGAATATCAGGTTTCCTGTCTGTGTGCACAGTTTGTACTTGCAGCGTCACCTTTGCTCCTCCTCCTTCAGCACAAAGCTGCACTGCATCAGGGCACTCTTTGCAACTCTCCAAGGATATGGCAACCAAACCACTGGCGGGCCCTGTCACCAGTGGGAATAAAGGGTTGCCAGGAGATAATTATCACAGGGAGTTAAAACGGGCCTTTGTATGCATTTGGATAATTGGTTGCATATGAGGAACAATGAATCCTAAAAGTGTTTAATGAGATTTTATTGGTCAGTGCTGCTGGGCTTTTGCTGGCCAGAGTATTTTGGGGCTTTGTGTGTGGTTCATTCATGGTTTCATTCTGTAAAAATGTGCAATTGTTGTTTCTGCGCATTCCCCTCTTCTGTGGAACCCCAGATGACCCTCCGGTGGCGCCAGTCGAGGCTGGGCCCTGTGAAAGAGGATGGGAAAGAGGAGGAGGAAGACAGGAGACATGAGTATGAGGGAAATGAAATATATTAGGACAATAGAGTATATTAGGAAGCTGGAGAAAAAGAAGACACATAAGTGCTTAATACTACAGCACAAAATTTCAATACTAGGAAGGAAAATCAAGATGCATCTGTTTGGTTTCCTTCTAGTTTCTGAGAAATGAATTGCTCCTGTGTGTACGCTCGCTTTTATCTAATAAGCCAGTCCCGAAGTTACTTATTGTTAGTTAAGCAATCAGCTGCACCGGGAAAGAGTTTTGTGGTTTGACTGTGGGCCCAGTGGAGCCTTGCCTTTTGAAATACGATCCTGCACGAGAGACGTCACACAGCGCAGCTCCTGGAATGTCCTGCGTAGACCGAACAAACGCAAACAGAGGCCTACTGTAATCTCTTATCTCTGCCTGTGACACTTTGTACTGCAATACCATTAAATAGGCAGATATCTCAGAGAAGCTGCATTATTGATCTTTTATAGCTGGAGAGGATCATATTATCTGCATATGCAGGGAGGTTTTGTGATGACACGTGACACTTGTCCTTTTAACAGTTCTTTTACACTTTATATACAGTCACTGGTTATGACCAGATATGTAATTTCATTCTTATATACAGTTATAAAGTCATCTGCACCAGTTTTGTCTTTGTTTATGAAGCATTTGAAAACTCTTCTTTTTTTTTAGCATTTGACAAATAATATCTCCTGTTTATGTCATCAATCTTTGATTTATTTTTGGGAAAACTGTGATAATTTTAACAGAAACCTTGAGTTACATGGATTTGGAGAATGGTGACATAATGAGGACTGTGAGTCATGATGTCATGGCCTTTGCTGCAGAGATCTTTTGAAGGATTGTGTAACTGCACATGCAGAATCCTTCTGTCTCACAATCTGTATATGTTGCTTCTTTGTCCTATTTACACTTGTATCACGAGCCTATGAAATTATAGGACCTCTCATGTATAACAAGTGGAATTGACATCTTTAGTAAACAGTTAACAGTCTCGGTTAAAAAAACAAATATTACAATGCTCAAAATCTTGGATCTAAAACCCATTCTACACAATGCTATTCATGCTGTTTTGTTGTGGTTGGATTTGCTGCAGCACTTCCTTCAGGATCTGTTTTGGTTATACCAACCCTCTCCACTGGAGGCACTGTCCCACAGGCTTTCTGCACAGTCCTTGCTCATGAAGGGCAAGATGCTGTAGACAAGATACTGTAAACATGATGCAATCATATTGAATGTCACCCAACTATTGCAGTGTATGCTTTCATTTTATGTGCATGTTTTAATGACTGAAAGAACAATAACGTGTAACAAAGCTTAAAAGGTCTTATTTTTTGCACAGGAGAAAAATAGAGGAAACAAAATGTAAATTCAACAAAATGCAGAATGCTGCATATATAATCCAAAACGTGTCCACAGATTGGCAACTGGGTTGCCTTTTCTATTGTGATTAATATTGCATCTGACCTCAGGTTGTCCACTCGGACATGTGACGCTTTGCAACTGCACATGCAGAATCCTCCCCTGTTACACAAGGCAATCACCAGATCTGTGCATGTGTTTGTGTGCGAGAGTGTTTTGAGGGCTCGGGAGCACATGACCAGTACAGATATGATTAATTACTGCAGCTTGAATGGACTTTCAGACAGAAAATGGACTTTATTTGCACGTCTGTGTGTACTGAGATAAAACTCCTCTTTACACATTAACACACCCACTTTATATCAAAGTTTAACATTTACACTCAGGGCAGCTTTTTTAATACTTGCCTCATCCTTATACTCACCTTTTTCTCCTGATTTATTTCTCATATTTAAATCACGCAATCTGAGGGTTTATCTCACGATCTTTTATTTCATATTAATAGTCAGCCTCCAAGGCTGATTATTAATATGCTCCTGGGATATTAGCAGGCTGCAGTGTTATTAAAGCACTGCAAAATCCAGCCTTAATTCATGACTTCTTGTTTACAGTTTTGATCAAATGGCCTCCTCACTTTGTTTTTATGTTTGTGTGTGTGTGTTTGTATATTTTTTGCATTAGATTGCATAGGATCGACTCCATGGTCACTACTATGCAAAACTACTAGTATTTTATGCAATCTTTTATGCAATCTCTTTTATGCAATCAGATTGCATATTGTTTTATGTTTTAAGAGTTAAAGCATAAAATAATCATGCTGAAAAGGTAATGCGACTCGGGACACGTCTTCCTTCGGTTGAAATCATGCACAAAGATGTCAGAGAGTGAGACACAAAGACGTCATTGTTGTTGCTTCAGTCAGCAGAGGGAAGTTGGAGAAAAGATGACAGACTGTTGGTTGTGTGTAGTCCTGCTGAGCTCTGGCTGTATGTCCCTCCACCGCCACTCTCTCTTTCTCTCCCTCTCTCCACACACCTCCGCACCATACTCTCTCTCTCCTGAGGCACGACTCTGGTCACCGTGGATATTAATACACTGCTCTGCCACTGAGTGTGCTCAGCACAGAAGTGAAAATATCTGACAGGCACTATTTATAGACCCTGCGGGCGGACAGGCGAAATCCACAGCAACACGATCCAGCCTATTCTGGAGTCGTGTTCCACAGAAATCGCCTCAGCAGAAAGGAGCTGCAAAGCCCGGGGGCCGGGAGCACGACTTGGCCATGGTGGGGTTTTTTTTGTTATAGAACGGTGGTGGCAGTTATGGGTGGGGAAAGCTGTCGTGGAGTGTACAAATGAAAGTGACACATTTGACTGTAAAGAAAAACAAAAAAAGTGAAAATGCACGCACATTCACAGGTGTGTACCTTTGCTTGCTTCTGTGCCGTTGCCATGAAGCTGTGCAGACATTCATACAACCTTGGTGAGGATTTACACAATGTACAGCATGCACATATTAATGATGAGGACTGTGTATGTTCCAGCTCATGCTATTTGGCTCACATTTCGATGTTACGCGTTATTAAAGACGAATCACACACACCAGCAGCATGAGAGTGTAATCTGAGGCAGGTCAGCTTGGTGGACAGATCTGCTTCAGGCATCCTGTGTCATCCTGAGAATTGGGACACAAGTGGAGAGGCGAGATAGATGAATAATGAAAAGCAACTTGGGTGCATGTTGTCCTCTGTCACCTCCCTGATTATGCAAATCTGAGAAGAAAGCGCTAATACACAGGGACTGAGGAGAAGTAGAGTATCTCCTTCCCTTCTCAGATCTACAGTGGAGACCTGCGCAAGGCTGATTTAGCCTCTTTCATCACCTGTGACATTTTAATAAGAGGTTCTTATGATGAGCCTGCTGCTCTGTCCCAATAAAACAATTTTATTTTTCTAATTGGGAATCTTTTCATTTCAAAACATCAACATGCTAATCATGTGGCTGCTAGAACAGTACCTGCAATCTATTGTACCAAGGCTCCCTGCAGCTGCCTCGGGATAGTTTGAGCATCATACCCAAGCACAGAGTGAGGAGATTTTCTCCTCTTATCTCCCTACAACAGGAGACAATAGAGGAGAACTCACAGAACATCTTTTTTTTTCTTGCAGCTGAGGTACTCTGAAATGTTAGTCATCATGAAACATGGGAATCTTTATGATGCATATATGTGATTGTGAGACACTGACTCTCTAATTACACTCTGTCTAATGATGGGTAATTTCTGTCTTTCTGCAAACGCTTTCAAGTCTGTCTTTACCTCAGATTTTTCCAGACTCTATGCGGCAGAGCATTCAGTACACTGTGGGCTTAACTCAAATCTCCAAAAATGTACAGATTGATTGATAACGTACAGAAATGTATTGTTTTCAGAGGATGAAACCATACGACTGGCAACTGCACTGACATCGACTGCCACCGGGGGTTGGTATTTACGGTTCTCAGTGACACGCTTTAAACACTATTTTGCAGATATGTCAATATGCTCTGTATCTAATAGTTTTCTTACTCTCTGCATATAAAAATTTAAAACTCATATACTGTATATAAAAGATGGAAGTGGCCCCATTCAGGTCATCCATCGTGTTTGAAGCCTCCAGATGTGACCCTCACCATGTTTCTTTTTCTTTCTTTTTTTATAGCCAAACATGTCCATATGTTGAGAAGAGGCTAATGCTGCAAATTATTAGGAAAACTAGCACAGGCTAGCTAGCTTGGTAATTCACTATTATATTTAATAGCATTATTTTTTTCCCCCACTTATCCAGTCCAGTTATCCCAGTTATCATAAGGCAGAGCTGGAAACACTCCAACAGTCAATTTAAAGTCAGTTAAGTTAACATACATGTCTTTGGACTGTGGGAGGAAGCTGGATTACCCACAGAGAAAAACTCCACACACAGAGGCCCCAGCCGGTCAGTGGGTTCAAACCATGGACCTTCTTGGTGTGAGGCTAGCCACTGTAAAACACTACTGCCCGTTGCTGGAAAATATTCAGCAAAATAAATTAGCATGTTTTATACAGCTGAATGCTGAATAAGCTGAAACAGCAGCCAACTGGCATTCAAAGCAGCTTTGTCTTTATTAGTAGCAAACGTCAAGTATCAATGGGTGATTTATTTAAAAATAAAAAAACTGTCCCTATTTGTTGTTAAGTTAGAAATTATTTGTCCATGATTTTTCTCATTAATACGGGGCACTTAAAGGTGGGAGTTTATGGAAAATATATTACTTTTAGTGCTAGCCTGAAGACCCACTGCTTCCACATCGGCTTTATCTTTTAGCAACGTGTTATTTTTTTTTCATCAGCTCACTGTACTTTATGTCTAGCGCTAATTAGCATTAATTAGCATTTTTTATGTCGGTGATGACAGATGCTCTGACAGTAAAAAAATAGTCAGCACTATGCCTTTATACATCACCACCAAGGTTTACCTTAAATCACCCCACAGTCTCACAGACCTACTATCATGCCTGAGACTTGCGTTGTTTGAAACTGGTGCAACATACTGTAAACGAATATACATCTGGTCACACACAGGTTTGTTTTCTCAAAGTCTATTTTTTTTTTTGATTTGTCATCAGAGGTAATCTTCCTTCTCCTCTCCAGTCATTTGTGTGGCTTTTTCATTCTCACCTCCTCTTGCTGCTTTATCATCTCTCTTGCCCTTTGCCGCTGCAGGAGAACTGAACTTGATGTTCAGAAGTTATGACACATCTCAGTTTCCCCCCTCCCTCAAGGGCAGCCTCTTCTTCTTCTGAACTCCACAAAATGCAGTGTGGCTATTTATGTGCATGCGTGTGTTTGTGTGTGTGTGGATGTGTCACGCAGGGAGATAGACAGGGTGGCAAACAGATGGACTGGCAGACTGGTCGTCTGCTTGTCGACTTTCAAGACTCACCAACATTGCCTTTTTGTGACTACACTGTGTACTTGCAAGTTTGAAAAAAAAAAAAGAAAGAAAGAAAAAGAAATGGGAGGGAGTGAGCCTCCTGTTATCTGAGAGCGTGTGCTGCCTGAGCATGTGGAGGGAGTCACATGTTCCTTGCCGTGCTTTCCAAGCCTGTCTGCTCACCTGGTGGTTGCCATGGGAACAGCCAGACAGCGGCAGACTTTGCACCAGCCTCCTCGGGGGGATTGTGAGAACAGAGAGGAGGTTTAAGAGCGAGGAATCTCTCCGAGCCTTTAAAAAAAAAAGCTTCGGGGAAAAACCTCCAAACTTTTTGCTTTTTTGATGCTTAAGGCTCTTAATTCTACAGGAGTTTGGTGTTTTTGAAGATTTCAGCAAACCTGTTTTAATTCAGGTTTTAACAAGGACCTTTGTTCTATATTTTTTTTCCTTCTTTTTTGCGCAAGCCGTAAAGTTTTAAAACACCTTTAAACGATTGACTTTATATGAATATCCCACTGTGTGCAGTAGCTGCCGAGGAATGTGAGCTTTTGGGAATTTTTTTTAGACAAAGGGAGTAATGTGTGCACACGCTGATGCATTAGACCTCCCTAACAGTATCATCTGAGGTTAAAACACACATGCTTTGTCGTCACTCAGTATGTCACTGCCTGATCATTTGCATTTTCAAGACAGGGGGGGGTGAACAGAACAGCTCTGTTGTCCTTTTTTTCCTGTGTCCTAAAGACAACTCGCAGCTGGACTGAGGCGATGAACGCTGCCGCAGCACTGAGCACTTGTTCTTGTGGTTTGGGGATTTTTTTCCCCCCGTAATTGTGCCTCCAGTTTATTATGCTGACACTTGAATAGCAAGATGTTCCCAGCTTTATCGCACCAGTTGCACACTTCTCTCCTTTGTGTTTTGGCAGCTGCCCTGAGCAAAAGGAGGCCGGTGAGGGGTGTGTGTGTGTGTGTGTGGGGGGGGGGGGGGGGGGGGGGCTGACTGTAAGGATGTGTATCTATCTATCTATCTATCTATCTATCTATCTATCTATCTATCTATCTATCTATCTATCTATCGCTCGCCATGGTTCTGATCACTGCTGCGTCTGAATGGAAGAAGAGTCAGCACCAGCACCTTTGATCTGTCCTCCTCTTCTCACCACTACCAACCCTCCCTCCCCTTTTTTTCTCAGCTTATTCCTCCTTCTCCCAGCTGCGAGCTCTCACAGCCAGGAGAGGACCACAAAGTAGATGCACACGTAAAAAAAGCAACAACAAAAAAAAAAGCAAAAGGAACTTGCAGAAGATGATAGAAAACCAGAAGACAGACTGGTTGGACAGACAAGCAAACCACCAAATGCTCATACTTGGGGAGAGATAAATGATAAGTGGTTTGTGATAGGGCGCTCTGTGGCACGGTCCAGCTGAGCCCTCCCCGTCTGCCCATGTGGGATTACTGCAACACAAACATGTGAGGCTGTCCATCGGTCCCACAGGATGCTGGGAGACACTTACATAAAGCAGCTCCCGTTCTTGGTTGGTGCACTCTCACATGAGGGAACATGTGAGACAGGCGCTCTGTGTCGCTTCCGCTGCTTTCACCCTTTTCCCTCTCCTTTGTCTGTCGCTCTGTCTGGGATGGCACTGCGAGACTACAGCACAGACATCCAGACGAGCACCAGTCATTTATCACTTAGTCTCGTCGCTCACTGAACAGCCAGTCTCATGTCTGTAGAAGTTGTCTGACCTTCCAGCCAAAAGATTTGGCTTTTCGCACCCGTCTCTTCCAACCTTTGCCTTCAACCCCTTCCCCCTGTGCCTCACAGAGGATGGCCAGAGGTCACTGTGCGATGTGCAGCTGTAGGACAACAGAGAGGTTGAAGAGGAGGAGGGGCAAAAAGTGCTGAGTGCATAGGAATGGCCACCCACATGACGTCACAGTCACAGTTTGAGCTCACAGCATTGTGCCAGTGCCAGACTCCCATGCTGCCTCACTGGTGTAAGCGGCACAGCCTCAGATAAACACTGGAAGCCAGCCATGCTCGGGACATAACACAAAGCTGCTGTATGTAGTACTCATAGTAAAAAAGGGATTTTAAAAGATTCTGAACAGTAGTAAAATGCTTAATTATTGATTTATCTCTCATTTTACTTTTATGAAGTCACTCATATGATGGTTCACTAGTTTATCTTTTATATTATGCAACCTAATGCATTAAGGAAATTGCAAAAGCCAAGCCTTTTTCCGTTCAGTAAGTTTTTGAATTTACACTCATGGCAGGCAGAGTTTTTGAATTCTTCTGTGACATCATAGATCTAAGCTCATACCCATCTCTATATTTTGATTCACCTTGAAGTTATACACTGGCACAGCAATCAAAATTGGCTACGCAGAAGTTCCCCCACATACGTTTTTTATTCAGGACTGGAGTTCCTCATGACCCGCACACTCCTGCTACTTTAACTTGTCTGAAATTGTTGCTATAGCAGCCACTTCACATTTCTAACATCATGGGCAGTGAATTTTGAAAATTTTCAGTTTTTTGATTAACTGGCGACGTATTTCACAGCTACAGAAGCCACATGCTACCCCGAGAAGCACTCTGGCAACCTGCCACGCCACGACTTGGCATCCCGGCCGAGCTTGAACCTTCACATGCAGCATTAATAGCACGTCCAGACCGAATTAATCCTCGGCTCCGAGAAAAGCAGCTGCATCGCCTCCTGTCACCTGTAGAGACACTGTGCTGTCACATTCATATCCTGCTTACTTTGCAGGGGAAAGATCCCTCAGATAGTTATCTATCTGTACACATATTCTGGGCATGCTTCCCAGTCGGCAGATCGCCCTTGGCACAGGCACAAGCAGTGATGCCTCCCTGTCCTTTATCTACTTTCCTGCAGCTTTGCTTTAGTGTGCCACCATGAACTGAAGACTGAGGCTCCCGGGCAAACAGGCACAGTACACAGTGAACTAGACAGATTATCTTTGTCGAGGGAAGAGATCGAGACAGATTATCGCATAACAGTCATCACCATCACTATTTCACTCCCTCCAGGGAACCCAGCAAAAGTCTCTGACTTATACAGATTATTATCAGCAGAAGATAGTGGTTAGCTCATTAGGAAAATGCTTCAACAAAGGGTTTATTCAAGGCATCCTTCCTATTTAGATGTTGTACACCAAGTACACGCCACTGATCTGTCTCTGACAGATTCCAGACATATCACACTGATAATCTAATTTCTGGTTGTCAGACATAAATTGTTGGACTGGCACAAAACTATGAATATTTAATGAGAAAGTCTGAATTAGAGCATCAACAGTCTCTGCCTCACAAGACAATGTGTGCAGACTTTTTGATCCCAGCACTGCTGCCGTTGCTTTAGATTTTGAACACTCAGCATTTTTTGCTGATCGCTGTCACATCTATCTCGCAGAGTAAACATGCTTTCGTTGTAGCTGAGATTATTGACACGTATTTGCTTTTCAGGCTGCTGCTGCCTCAGGGCACTTAGAGGTAAGAGGTTGCAACCTCTTCAGGCTGAGTGATAGGCATGGAGCGAGCGGACTTGATAATAATTTATATAACAATGCTTTCCAAAATAAGTTACAAAACTGTTCATTAAATCTATTATTTAATATGAAATATTAAGAAGAAACTGCTGAATTAATAAAAAGCAAGTCTAAAGTAATGGGTTTAAATAAAAGAACCTAAAACATGACAAAATATTAGCTTTCCTGATCTCTTCTGGGAGTTCACAATCCACATCTGAGGGGGCTGTATGGAAAAAAAGCCAGGTCCAGCTTAGATTTAAGGAATCTGTGAGTGACCTGCTGATTTCAAGTCACATTTAGGCTCATATGAGGTCAGCTGGTCACTCTGGAGCTGGCTCTCCTAGGTGTAACTGTCCCTTCATCATCATGTTTGGCTCTTTTTTGTTCTTTTTCTAACTAGAAAGCAGAAGATTGTATTGATTGACAGGACATTAATAGCAAAAGTGAGAAAAAAATGGGACTATAGTACAAGATCCTCTTACTATACTTTAAATGAGTGAGACCCTTTGGAGTAAAGCCTGCACTGCTCATGACCTAACTGAAATAAAGTGTTACCCTTGGCTTTGTAGCTGACTCCCCGGAGGCGATACCTTCCTGAGATTACCGCACTTCTTGAGTTTCGGCAGTTGCGATCTGCAGATTTATATCAGAGTATTAATCATTTGCCTTCTCAGAGGTGGATTGTCGTTGGATCTTTGCCAGAAATTCAGAAGTGAATTTACTAGCTGCACTATAGCTGTCTGTTTTAAAGAAATCATAAGCATTCATCCCCATCCCTGCCAGCTGGACCCATATTTAAGTGCTTCTGTTTTCATGCTGTACTTTAAAACAGAGATGGAGGGGAAAGGGGGGCAAAATCGGCTTATAGATCGTTAAGGGCGGCAAAGAGTCATGATGTCTTGGTTGTATGGTCGCCGTGGCAACCGTGACATCAATGCAGACTCGACAGAGGAACTGTGGGATTATTTTCCACTTTGACGATTTTGATGTGTGAGCAAAATCTCAACTCGTCTTGAAAGTCAGGGTGAAATGTACACTTTCAACACCGCATGTAAGATGAGCACTATAGTGCTTTTTTCTCTGTGTGAGTTACTGAAAAGTCTGAAGAAGATAAGGAGCTCAGCACCGAGAATGCTTTCCCTGGTGAGCTGCATGCGTTTGCAGTTCTTGCAGTAGAACAACCTGGCTTTTTACTAGATCCCAGCAATCTAAATGAGGGCCAAAGAAAATGTTTCCCTCTCCACAGTATTTAAGATTTATATATATATTTTCTTTTACAAAAAGAAATAATAATTTAAAAGTTATGTAACATTTTACAGAGGTAAAAAGTAAAATAATTAATAAAATAATAATATCACAAATGTCATAATATCATAAAATAATAAAACACGAGTTTCACTTCGTGTGTGTGATATAATGGCTCGTGAGAGTGGAAAAAATTATCTGTGGAAGCACATATCTGCAGAAAGTTATACAGAATCTTTAGGCAATGGACACATGTTTTGTGTGGAGGAACTTTTCAGGTTTCAGTTTGCACCTGAGTAGTGTTGCTTAATCACATTTGAGCAGTCGTTGCTTGCATGCAGATAAACAGTCTCGAGGGAGAGCAAAAGATAAGGGTGCATTTGCCAAGATGCAATATTGAAACAAACAGCTAATTTAACAAAACAAATCAATTTTGTTTTGTTAAACTTTTAAAATGTGTCTACACTTGTAAGTAATAATCAAAGATCACGACAGGACGTCTTGGCTTGGTTACACCACAAGCTCTGAACCATTAATCTTCCTTTACAAAGACTAAGTCATGAGATAATAACCAATAGTTCCCAGATTGTACTGGTATTCAGTATCTGCACAGACAACTGTGGTAAGATGATTAGTTGCACCAGTTGTTGCATGCTTACATCCTACAGTTTGGGTAATAATTTCAACAGGGTTTATCGAAAATCAGAGTTCTTCTATTGCAATGTGTGTTTGATGTTTTTAATCAACAGCAAATAACCTGATGACTACAACAATAACAAGGCCCGAGTCAAGACATGACACGATATCTATATTTTGACTAAAATAGCAAAGAGTAATGTTCTGTGTAAGTTCTAGAAGTTTTAAAAAGAATTAACAGAGGCGGGTTAGCAATCTATAATATTGCTCTGTTGTTTTAAATAGTAAATTAGTCAAACATTGCTAATCAGGCTTTAAAAGCAGTGTTTCAGTCAAAGTCTCAAGTGGTGGAATTCAGACTTGTTGATCTTGAATCTTGCTGAACTCAGTGGTGAGTGAAAGCGTAGGATTTATGACTTGTGGATGAGCTCTAACATGTCAGAGCACTAATATTATGACTCGGGATGAGATCACCTTCACAATGGAAGATGGATTTTGAGGTGCTGTTCTCTCTCCCTCTCCCTCTGGTAGAGCATATGAGTCATACTCTACAGGAAATGTGTGCCATTACGAATGAAGGCTGTCAGAAACCTTCACCATTAGCAACCTAATTAGAAAAAAGAATCATGCACACATTACAGAGTCTCTGGTGCTTCTGTGATGATGAAAACATTAGTCATAGCAATGACGAGACACCCAGAGAACTCTGATTAAAACAGGAAAAAAGCGATGCAAACAGGTGCTTCAGCTTAGAGAGTGATTCAGTCCCTAAATTGTATAATTTTCTTTACCTTCTAAATTTTGATTTTACTGTGATACCAACATTGTAACCTTGAGTTATGATATTGGGATCTAAGCTGCTTGTATTGGGATGAAATTGGCAGACAGCAGAACGTGCTTTCCCCCATATGTGGTAATGGATAAATAGAGAGAAGTTAAAAAAGGAAACAAGCTGCACCACTGTGGTAGACTGAGGTACTTATGTCATCCCAATGGCCTGGGGTGAACCTATTTATAGGAAGTGTTGCCTTTTATATCAATGCCAGCAACAGTGGCCTTTTATTTTCCACAGCACAGCATTAGTTATTGCTTGTTGATGTGGCTGGAACTTAATGACTCACATGCCCCACCACAAAAACATGGCAAAATAGATCTGAACACAAAGTTGCAGTGGGCAGTCTTTCAGCTGCTGGATATTTACTGTAAAGATTGCAGCACCTCATTTGCCTTTGTGTTGATTGTTTTCATGGTTCACAGAATGCAAAAACAGGTAGGCTTTCATCTTTCCCCCCCTAAATACCAGAAGCTAAAAACCAGAATCACATTTCTGAAAATACTTTTTTCCTGGAAAAAACAGGCCACCAGCTATAGAGCCTTTGCAAATGAAAGGTTTTTCAATGAGGGATTCTGTTTGCCTGAGACTCGTCTGCTTGTTTTTGCTCTGAAATGTGATAACCCCTCGGGATACGCCACTTAGTCTTCACCACCTTGGGACTTCTTGGGAACAGAGGGCTGCATCTGCAGAACAAACAGAGTGCCGTCCTTGCTGTCTTACTACCATCCTGCCAGCTGCCCTTTCTGAGGGTTACCATGACAGCATGGGGACATATCCTCAAACCAAAACACTGCTTCAATTCAAAAACAGTTCCTCCTCACAAAGAAAGATAAGTTCCTTTCAAGTAACAGCCAAGTACTGGCAGCATTATACTGTCATTTTAGAGTGTGTCTAGTTTAATCTACTATAATGGATTTGTGAAAATAATATAATAGAGATATTTATTTATATAATAATATAAAGCTTTACAGTAGAGCCTGACTGATATCTCAGCCAGTCAACATTATCAGCCTATGTTTGCTATTAGCTAATTAAAGAAGTCTCAGCAAATATTTTTATTTACTGGCCAATAATTTTAATTATTTCAAAGATGTAAGACAGGGGCTGTCCTGTGTCTGCATCACAGTACAAATGTGTAATTCAGAACCTGTTGTGACAATAAAGTCAAAGTCAAATTTATTTATATAGCACATTTAAAACAACAACCGTTGACCAAGGTGCTGTACAATTAAGATAATTAAAAGAAATAAAAACATAGGGAGACATGATAAGAGTTAAGAAAAAGAATAATAAAATTAGAAGATTTGAGTAAGAAATAAGATAAATAAAAGTAATACAAACAAAAAAACGAATTTATTTTGATCCTGCATTGTCATATTATCTTAGTATACTTTTAAATAACTAGAAAGAAATGCTAGGGAAATCCATTTGTTTTGTGTGACTGAAAGAGAACAAAAATATCGACTGACATATTGGATTGTAAAAATACTAGTACTGGTCTTACAAATTGTATATGATCCAGTCAGTGCTATTGGCCGATATCAGCCATTTGCTAATAAAGCGGTATCAGCAAATAATTTTAATTTATTGATGAAGAAATAAAATGTTAAAAAAGTAAAGAAGAGACGGGAGAAACACTTCTCAACCATGTTGTGGGTGCTTGCATAACTTGTCAACCAGAGTAATCCACAACACAAATTTGTTTTACCCTGCATTGTCATATCATCTTAGTAAAGAATCAGAAATAACCACACATAAGAAATTCTAGTGATATCTGTGTGTTTTGCGAAAAACAAAAACAAAAACAGAAATAAATAAATATCGGCCCACATATCAGATTTTATCATTAAATATCGGTATCGGTCTTAAAAATCCAATATTGGTCAGGCTCTGCTTTACGATATCATACAGTCAGGTGATTCAGGTCCAGCTCTTATCTCCATAAATAGCTTACTAGTTAATGCAAAAAAATGTATTAAAGTTGTGTACATTAGATATACTGTATCTAAATAAGCTTTGGCAAGCTTTCCTACTCCTTCAATGCGACTACAGGAAACCAGCAGTTTTCAAGATTTTAACAGACTATAAACGTTGCCCACAGTTAATTAATCCCAATGAGAGTGCTGGAACAATGGAAAGTACATCCCAAAAGCAAGTTTAACATAACTACGATAAGCATCTGAAAACTACTCAGTTAATAATTTAAACACCAACATTAACATTATCAGGATTCTTTGATTCTGCTTGCTACATTACTTTTTACGATCTTCTTAATTTATTTACCTAGGCTGTGTGAAAAAGAAGATAGTGAGACTTGATGCAACATAATTTTGCTGACTTCAGTTACAGGTGGAGACTGAAACTGACTTAACTGAAAAAGAAAAAAGTACCATATTATACTGCAAATAGCTTGTTATGAGTATATTGTCAAGGATATCCATGTTTGCAGTAATTATCTGTATTAAAAAAGAATATCACGCTGATCCTCACTGCACTATATAGTATATTCACTTGGAAAAATCCAAACAAATACTGCATTGCTTTTTCTCTCTAAGGATACAGTTAGTATAACCCCTCCTCCTTTTATTCCCAAGGACGCCAGGTGGGACCATAAGGTGGAGGATTTTAACCTATAATAATACACAAAGGCTCAGCTGCTCCTGACCAATTGTTGCTAAACCCTGCTTCCTTCACCTACAGTAGCCCCCCCCCCAGAGAGAGAGTTGCTCAACACCGCCTGGCGAGAGTCTCAGTCACCATGGTGATAGAACATGCACCAGCAAATATTGTTGGGGGAGATTGCTCGAGGTTCTTTTCTTTGCACACCCGCTCAGACTGGGGAAAAGCCTTAACACAGATTGACCGGGGAGCCTCCAAGTCTTGCCAAATATAGGACACGGATCAACTAGGATTTTTCTTCTTAGATCACAAGTTCGCAGAATAGACTCAGGCTTGAGAAGAGCCAGTGTTTCTGTGTAGCTCGAGCTTATCCTCAGAATTTGTGTTTTAGATTGCTATCTTTGAGAAATACGGAGTAAGATACGAGGGCATAGAGAATGAGGTTTGGAGGGATCTGTGCGCTTCACTACAAAGACAGTAAAACTGTGTCACTCTGCTCAGCTCAGGGTTTATTTCAAGTTCAGGCTGACGTCAGAGCTGCTGACAATCCGACTGTGACGACGACTGACTCTGTGGAGCTCGTGTATGACTGACCCGACACTGGTTGTGCTCTTTCTTTGTCTCTGCAGCATTTTGTGACTCTTTTTCTCTTTTCCGTTGCGCTCTCTGTCATGACTCATATGTGCCTCGATCTGTACGCCCAAACACAGACAGATTCATGACTGGATGATTTCTAGCTATGCTGTGAGTCAGCCTCAGCACATGCCTCCTCCGTAGTGGTGTGGGCTCAGTAAGTGCTGGCCACATCTCTGCTTTTGTCATCAGTTCTGCGTGTGCCCGAATGGACTGTACTGCAAACTCGATCATTGAAAAACATTTTTCAAAAGTACCATTGCAAAAGATAGATTTTGAAATCTTTAAACTTTATATTTTTGTATGGCGTGATTATAGCCACTTATCTTGTTGTTATCTGATTTACGCATCAAATATTTTGTACTACACATGTAGCTGATATGTGCACTACAGCTCATATCGCACAGCATACAGTGTATCATAATGAAAGCAGGCACTACACCCGATGATAAGGCGAGGTACTTAAGTGTTTGGCAGAGGGCAGCATGTGTTGCACAATGTGAGGACATGAGACCTTTGACCCCTAGCATAAATTGCATTAACTGAAATTAATGACACAAAACAGATGCAAAATCAAGACCACCTCTCTTCCTGACCCAAAGGCGTGAACTGTACAAGGTGTAACAGTCTGGTGGCATGAGGCTCCAACACCTTAAATCCTGCAAGTCCTGCAAGTTGCGAGGTGGAGCCTTTGCAGATCCACCCGGCTTTTCCACCGCATACCACGGATGCTCGATGACACCCATTGCGGCAGCCAGATTGCGTTATTCCACTGACAGCACTCACTCCCATCAGGCAGTATACAGGAATGTGAATGATCTACAAAGCAGCATCACATGAAAGAATCTGTCATGTACTGTGTGTCACCATAAAAGGCTTCAGAAACTTTTTGTAGCTCTTTTGTGGGATCAAACAGTTCAGCCTTTCTTTCCCAAGCACGCCAGTCAGCTTCGGGTCCCCGTGAACCTGTCACTGGTTGTCCTTTTATTGATGGGTACTAACCGCTGCATATGTGGAACAAACCAACGTGAGATGTGATTGTGGAAATGTTTTTACCTGCTTCTATCATATAAACTTCAAGAACCCGTGAATTCACTCGCTGCCTAGTCTGACAACCAGCAAAAAAAAAAAAATGTTATTCACTTAGGTTGCCAGTGGTTATAATGGTGTAAGCTGTAATATACACACACACGCTGTTGCGGTCTGGGTTTCTCTGTGTGAACGGACGAGAAATAGGAATGGAAAGTTTTAGACCAGTTGTTCAACCATTCAGCTTTCAGGTTTTGTTTTTTTCAGTGGGTATTTCATGTTTGAGTCAGATGTTCCTAAGACTTCGAACACTCTGTTTTCTTAGAAACTACTCAGCCTAAACAAAACACAACAAAGCACCTTATCTTCTGTACACTGTACTGAGAATGCTCTGTTATAAATACATATCACATGCAAGCAGCCGTGAATCAGAAAGCAGGCATTTTAGCTGCAGAGAGGAGTACGCTCTGTTTCATGCGACACTGAGGCCTGAGGCTGGCTGGCGTGCGCGAAGCAGGTCGGGCTGATTGTTACGTGGCCGGAGCTCAAAGGTCAGAACTTTCGTAGTTTTTGCTGGTATCAGGCTCCAGCTGGGTGTGACGTACGGAGCGCACACACGCACGCTTTCTGTTGTTCTCTCATGTCTGCAAGTGCGTCTGCACACACGTGGTACAGGACGTGCACTCAGATCAGAGTTTTCTAGTTAATGAATGTCAAAACCTGATGCGGAACAGCTTGCTGGCAGTTTTTAGCTAGAAGTGATTCAGAGTGGTTTTTGGCCACTTTATCTTAAATGCACATGAAGTTTATCACCACGAAGTGTGTTTATGTGTGTATGATGGCAAACTCCCACTTCCCTTAGGCTGCTGTATTTAAAACCAAAAAAGGACAGATTAAGCACAACATGTTGCTGAATATGACTCTGCAGAAGAGAAGATATATTGATTTTCCACTGAAAAGAGACTCCCCCTTCTCTCTTATCAAATATGTTTATGTTTTATTCTGTCCCGTTGCAAACAGAGGAAGTAAAAAAAGCAAAGAGCGACTGTCAGAGTACATACAGTAACTGTGTTTGAGCCCTTATTTGTCTTTTAAGTCACTTTGTTATTGCTGCCAGTGTTAAAAATGGAGGTTTGACGTTTTTCGAGTGAAATCTGATAGAAACAAAAACTTAATGTTAAACTTTCAATTGAGTGCTTTAATGCCACGTATTCATTAAAAACCAAAGAGAAAGAGGTTTTGCATAACGGTGGTTTTCACAAAGTACCAGCAGAATATGCTCGCACATAAATACCTTCCATTACAGATTTAACATAACCCAAACTGTGCAACAGGAGCTCAAACAAGCCAAAGGGAACAAGACACAGAACTAAAGCAACTGAAAAGAGTCGGAATCAAATTAACAATGGAAGCGATTTACATTCTTCTCAATACTTTGCTGAAAAGTTGCCTCTCTTTGTTTTAGTAGCAAGGCTTCTGATTTCATAATCATCTTTCAAGTAACGCGGTGGGAGGTGAAACAATGCTTTGATTGCATAAGATTTCTCCCGGCATCGCCGCAGTAAATCAGGTCTCCCTGAGCTGATGTAAAATATTAGTGAGCCATTACCCAAATGGTGCCGTTACCTCAATGAAGCCGGAGAAGAGAAGATCACATTATTATGAAGCGCAGGCACTACAGACCAACCCCTGCGCTGCAAATAAAATAAGTTTATGGTCGGCTGTAGATGGGCTCATCAAAGATGGTCTCTGTGTATTATTCATAAGATAACTGCTCGTGAAAGGTATTGCGATCTCGTGGTTCATAAATCTGGGCAGACTGTCTGAATGCTGATGACTGCTCTGTTTAAAACTCGATCGGCTGTGCGTGTTTTATTGACTCATCATGTAGAGTCTGCGGCAACACAGACAGACACCTGTCTGGGGAATTTTCATGTGTGCGCCTTCAAGATTGTGTGCGTGTAGTCAGTGGTGTTCCCGGTGTTTTTCATTTCCCACACACATGTTGTCAGAGTGGCCTCTACACAGACATAATTCAATCTCTTCTCCTCAAGTAGCTTTCTCCCTCTTTCCCCAGTGGGCTTGGTCCCAGCCGTTGGCTCCTCATAGAGAGCTTTTAGGCTCCTCTGACTTGCTCTCCCCTAATTAGCTGATCACAGGGAGGCAGGTCAGAGGTCAGGCTCCAGGGGAAAGGTCTCCCGTCTCCGCGAGGGGCCATTCTATCTTTCAATAACCCCCATCATGTGGGAAAGGGTATGGTTTCTGCGGCTGATTATTTGACAAGAGGCTGGCTACAATTAGATTTACAAACCATAAGGGTGCTAAAGTAAAAGCAAAACCTTTGCTAGCTGTGAAGATGTCAGCTCATATCAGCTCTACAGCTGCGTGTGCTTTTTGAATTTTCATTATTTAGTAAGCAAGTCACTGCTTTGCACAGACAATCATTTTATAATGACATCAGTGCTTCACAGAAGCAACAGCTTTCCCACATTCAGAACCAGAGCCTCGTGGCTATTTGTGAATTTGTTGAGATTTTGTGATGTGGTGGAGACATGCTGTGATGTACAGACAGCCCAGGAAAGCTCATTGTGTCAGTCGCTCCGTCTCCAGGGAGCACGTCTGGTATGTAAACAAAGAAGTACCGCACGATTGTAGAAATATTCTCATCATGACCTCTCCTTAAACCTGTGGAATGCTTGAATCGCACAAAGGCACACACATTCACACACATTCACACAGGAATGCGCAACTACACCCCTGGACACACACCCATGCACAAAACAAAGCATCTCCGCCTAGAGACAAAACAAAAATAATATATCATTTGTTAAAGAAAACCTCACCGTAAAGTTTACACACTGGCTTTGAGCTGAGGCGTCAAATACTGCTGCCTTGTGAAAGCAGCTGGTTCCTGAGAGACAGTCACAAGATGTCCTTTGGTGTCGGTGCCCTAGTGGGTTTATGAGAATCATGACTGAGACAGATATTTGTAAAGGACCACTGGGTGTCACGTTTAAAGGTCTTCAGTGTACACGGTTAATGCTGGCATACCGGAATTCAAACCACAACTTTTCCTGAACCTAAGGAGGTTCAGCCTCTAAAACAAATGGTTTTTGGAACCTAACCAGGACCAGCATGCAAAGACAAAACAAAAGAGCAAATGCAATGTAAAGTACTCAGTGAGAGTGAAACAAAAGATTGCAAAACACAAAGCTCCCAGTCCTGATAAGAACAGTGGCCTCCTGTCTGACACGCTTGAACACCTCACGCATATTTCTGCAAAGCTGCCGTGATGTGTCACTACGGCAATATTTGAAAAACAGTTAGAGAATGAAAGTTAATTCAAGTTCACCACAAAGTCAACAGCCAACAGAAATGACAATGTTATTCTGTATCGATGTGTTTGTAGTAATATTCAGGCAACGTATCCACTATTTATCTGTACAAAGATGCATTCACTCTGAACGATGTGTAATGGGCATTAACAGTTTAAGATAATAATTACATTAGTAAAAACACCAAAAAGTGGATTTGTATATTTGGAAACCGCTTTAATGGCTTAAAAATAAAGAAAAATACTGAAATATAACATCTTGGACAAAGTCAAAGGATCCTAAACAAAGAAATCCAGGGTTGGGTGGTAAATGAAGCTGCAGGAGTACGCAAAGATGGCATGAGATTACTAGTTGACAAAAAAAAGTGTGAAAATTTAAGATGCATTAAGATGATTAAGACTGTGAGCAGACTGTTGGCCCAACCACAGTGACAGTATTTATAACCGCTCATGTAAATGTCTTCCTTCTCTCTCCCCAACCGGTCACAGCAGATGAGCCTGGTTCTGCAGGAGGTTTCTTCCAGTGAAAAGGGAGTTTTTCCTTCTCACTGTCGCCAAAGTGCTTGCTCATATGGGTCATATGATCGTTGGGTTTTCCTCTGTATGTATTATTGTAGGGGCTACCTTACGATATAAAGCACCTTGAGGCGACTGTTGTTGTGATTTGGCACTGTATAAAAACAATTGAATTGAATTATAAATAAAATTGAATTGAATTGTTCTGAACTAATACTTTACAGTTTAAGAAGAAATAATAAGTTAAATGCCTTGATGTTATAATAAATGATGTAATTATCTCACTTAGTATTAAATATGTTTGAATTATGTTTAATCTTTGAAACATTTGTTTATATTTGTTATTTTTAAAGCGCAAGCCATTTTATAATAAACATTTTAATATACAATACTGTTCACAAGTCAAGTTCTCAAACATAAAAACTCACCAAACTCAACTTAGCAGAAAAAAAAAAAATTTAAATGGTATCTTTGGACACTTTGTTGCACGTGCCCTGTCACAAAAATGCCTAATTTGTTCCCATTTCTTTAAATACCAGAGGTAACACAGTTTTACAGGCATGAAATAATATTTTTCTTGTACCAACAAGGTGATTCCCAAAAAGAGATATTAGCCAAAAATAGCATATTTCAGCTCAGCATAAAACTGTACAATGTGTGCTTTATAAAATTTGAGGAAACTGGACAACAAAAGCAGAAGTGGCTCGCCAAAAAACTATCTACAGCAGAGGAACAGTATCTCTAAGTCATGTTCTTAAGAAATAGGAAGAAAGCCAGAAAATTTGCTCAAGTATAATCAGAAATGGTCTCAGTGGACGGGTGGTTTTCAAGAAGCCATTCTTGAGGGAAGGAAACAAGAAGAAAAGGTTGAGGTATGCCAAATTACACAAGAACTGGACTGAAAACCAGTGACAACAGCTCTGAGTGATGAATCCCAATTTAAAAATTTTGACTCAAATAGTTGTCAGTATGTACAGAGGAGGTCTGGAGTAGATACAACAGTGAGTGTCTACAGCCATCTGTAAAACGCGGTGGGGGGCTCTGTCATGGACTGGGCTGCATTTCAGCCGTTGGTGTTGGTTCTTGTCAAAACTGACAGAAATATGAACTCAAGTACCATACTGCCAGTGCAGTAAAAGCATACCCAGATAGAAATATACATTTTATCTACATTTTTTATTTGTTTGGATTTTTCATTAAATGCATCTATTAGTTAATTTCTATTCTTAAAAAAATTAAAAAGATAAAACAAACTGGAAGGTTGTTGTTATATCTACGATGTTTTTCTCTGAAGAGATGCTTTCTGCACCTGAGGATTCAATATTATCAGCTGAGCCCTGTGATGTACCCAGAGGACCACAAACCAGTAACCACTAATGCTGAACAGATGTTCATCAGCTGCTGAAAAGGGATGAACTCTTCCCGCGTGGTGGCTGGTTTCACCGGGGCTTTAGCTGCATTAAGGCGTCACTGCAGTTTATTCGCTTGCTGCCGTATAAAATCACACAATAACAAGGTAAATGGTCACGACCTAAATTCAGCGCCTGTCTTCACAGCCGGGGTAATATGTTTGCAACATATGAGTCAAATTCTTAAACTGGATATGTGCATGTGTGGGAGGTGTATTGACACTAGCCTGTGTGATGTCACCGATGTTGACCGAGAT
Organism: Pelmatolapia mariae; assembly: GCF_036321145.2. Taxonomy (NCBI): domain Eukaryota; kingdom Metazoa; phylum Chordata; class Actinopteri; order Cichliformes; family Cichlidae; genus Pelmatolapia; species Pelmatolapia mariae. The sequence continues at coordinate 18,825,382 of NC_086235.1, read as the reverse complement.
CTGGTAACTGATTCTCTTCTTGCTCTCAATCACAGGGCAGAATTGCTCCTTTGACCCAAAAAGAGATTGAGGTCCATTGAAAAAGACTCTCCTGTGACCAACTGGACTACACAGACGAGCCATGTGGGAGGACAAGGACAACAGATTTCTGAAAAATAAAAATAGATAGCGAGATTGGGTTTACAAGGAACAACCTTGTTTCATTTTTTTATTTAGTTTGGATTAGCATATCATTGGCATTTTTCAGAGGAGGAATGATTTATCAAACTATACAGTAATCAGGGAAGGTGAGAAAGGAAACTTTAATCAGCCGGTGGATAGGAGGACATATGGATGGCTGATTAGGAGCATTCACCTGCTGACTGAGATCCACATCCTGAATTAAGATGCCTTGTGCTCAGCAGGCGAGGAATGGCATTCAGTAGTTAAATGCTTCTATAAGACATGCATCTTCTCCACAAGGTCGAAATCCAGCTTAAAGTTCAGGGTCATATGATAGGAAGGAGACAGCTCAGATCCACAGAAATGTAGGTTACAGGATGTGCGCTGCTTTTACACAACAGGCTTGTTATGTTGTGTTTATGTAAGTGGCCCAGGCAGTGTGGGTCAGTAGACCTAATCCTGTATGTGGAGAGTGGCTGTCTTATCCAGAGCCATTTGATTGTCTTAACGCAGGTCATTTGCTGAGGTGACCCACAAAGCAGCTCAGACCCAACTTACTTTCTCTTATGAACTTACAGATGACATTAATAACAACTGACTTTTTTTTTCTTTTACTGTCACTTTAAAGCCGCAATACAGATTTGAAAAGACTTACACACCGTTTCTCTTATAAATCAATAACTTTTGAGCATTAAAACAAACTGTTGTTCAGTTCATTGCAATCAGTGTTTTTGCTTTCGCAGCTTTTCTTCATATGGCCACACCGTCTGCTTGCATAGCCTCTCTGGCAGAGGTCCAGCTCACTTGCAGTTCTGCTGCCGTTTCATTGTCCCCTGGAACAGTGTTGGGAACATCTGTGCAGCAGCAGCTACATTTTTATATAGTTCAAAGCCATTTTCCTGCCATTTTGCTCTACACATTTGCAGCTCTTTTGGATGCCTTTTGGTTGTACTGGAATTTGATTTTTGTGTCTCTTATATCACTTGTAATTTCTGTGTACCACGTATTTTAATACCAGACATTTTTTGTTCATTTAAATCATAACGAACTTTAGTGATGATTGTTGGTTGACATAGTGATGCTTTTATTAGCCTCTTTGGACATCCAACAAGCGGAAAAGGAAATTATGTAAATGAGAAGTACTGTGTTTAGTGAATTCAGCTACAATAAAATGCAGTATAAATGATTATAAAAAGCAGCACAGGGAAGAACAACATCTTTGATTGTCACCAAGATGATGCCGCGGATGGCTGCCTCGAGGTACTTTGCTCTCTTCTGCTTGTGTTTCTGTGTGTTTACTCTGTTTTTTGCTACTATCCTCACGTCACTTTTGGACAGTCCTCTCTAGGTACCCACTGACTCCGCTCACCGGTCTCCGATTCTGTTTCCCACCAGTTATCTCTTTCCTATTAATTGCAAACTACTAGTACAAGCAAATGCTACTGTATGTTGGTTTGTAATTTTAATTTGTTTTTGGGTGGTAGCTAGGCAACATGATGATGACATAAGTTTGTGGATTTAAATTATATGTTAGTAAGTGAAATTCAAATCATACGAAGCTTTCATAAGGCGCTGTATGTGCATAAACACCACAGATGGGGAATTTAAGCCTGTCGGTAGGTTGTTGCTAGGCAGCACGATCATGTCATAAAATATCACCCATAATGAAAGTTTTGCAAAGATACATGAGATGTCATTGTCACAAAATTAAAATGATACAATGCTTTTATAAGGCGTCATGACCATAAATGCTACAAACATTTACCTTTTAACCCGTTGGTAGGTGGTTGCTAGGCAACATGATGGCGATATAGATAAGAACCTTCACAGGCCAGAGATGTACTTATGTGCCAAATTTGGTTGCTCCTGGTAATGCCAAACAGACAGACATTTTACGAGGTAAGCTTTGCTGAATCTGTGTTAAACCTGGTGAATACTCACTTCCACACACCCTGGATGCCAGAGCAGGGATTAACCCAGCTCCATCATTGCAGGTTTCTTTGACTATGACCACTAATGATGGCTAATGTTAGCTAACTTTTATTTTATGATGTCACTAATGTTTCTAAGGCACATAACAGAAGTGATTTCATACCATGTGTTGTCCTCCAGCATTGTTCTATAAATGCCACTTGTGGTCAAAGTAGCCACTGGTCAACAAAGTGAGGCTATGCAACTTTGCTACAGCACGGTTGCTACAGGATGATGTTAAATAACACCCTGTGTTCTAACACTAAGCAGACATGACTGGTAATTTACCAATTTTGTCTCAGTACGGTCACACATACTGCAAATATCTAGTGAAACCCGAGTAATTTTAGCTAATATTAGCCATTATATGCTACTTGCCATACCATACCAAGTAAGGCTGGAGAAGCAGCTCTTCTGGGTAAATGCTACTCAACTGAGCAAGAGCGATTTTTTTCTTCTGAATTCAGCTTTTCGTTTTCAAGAGAATTTTTTTTCCTCTTGTTTTGAAAGCATAGCAGTGCAATTTAATTTTTAATAGAGTCCGTGCACTTGCTTTCCTAAATAATAAAAATTCCAAATATTTTGTAGTGATTGCAAAAATCGTAATTCAATATATGTGTAATTTTCTATCATGATGTATTTTGGGTTTTTGTGCATTACTGACCAATTCAAAATACTATATTACCCTGATGTAAACATTTGGGTTTTTGTAGCATTGCCCCCCAAAAAACATCATACAACCAGATATATGAAATGTGTAATATCTTAGTATAAACTGTATAGCACTTGTGCAGTCAGCTAATCTGCCTCAGTTACTCTGCATCTGTAGTGGGAGTTGTATCTGTCCTCCTCTCACTTTGACCCTTCCTCTACATGGCCTCCTCACACTCAGAGTTGCATTTCCTTAAGAGGACATGCCATCACAACTTATTACACACAGAGAGAAAGGCAGTGGAAAATAAGTAGGCCATACTAGCATTATCTGTTTTCCATGCAATGTAGCTGGTTCAGAGCAAAGCTGACAAGGGCTGTATGTGCAGAGGGGGATGTCAGAGGTGGTAAATAGACAGTGACTTAATTTACACAGAGCCAAAATAAAGACTCCCTACATGCAAAGTTGTTGTGTACACAAACAGTGTTAGCTAGTATATTCTGGTTGCATTTATATTTACTAGTGCTTCGTGGTTTATATTTGGTTGCATTCTTTAAAATTCTGAGCAGTGTTACATCTTCATCAGCCTTTTATTTTTCCTGTTTTCAGAGTGGGTTTATTTTTGTATTAGTGCATAGGGTGATGTCTTCAGTACGCTGATGTTCAGGTACGGTGAGAGCTGTCCAGGATAACAATCAGGTAGCAGATGGTCCACTGACCTCCCCATATGTGATTAGGCTTTTTAGCACAGGCTTTTCAGAAGATTTCTCATTTGCTGCTTATTATACTGTCCACGGCTCTCTGTGTATTAGAGTGATAGGCACTGGCACAGATTCGGCTGGCTGCATGAGGCAGTGCATGCATCTGTTGTTCACTGATGTCGGAGAAGCTATAGTATAATAAAGGAATATTGAAAAAGATGACTGTAGTTTGTGTTTCTCTTTCCATCAGCTAACAGTGGTGGTGGTGGGGGTGGGGGTGCTGTCTATATTTGTCATGCACATATCTGTAAAATATGTGGGGGAATTTCAAACAGGAAGGGACACTCTTTTGTCTCCTAATCCTGATAATCTTAGTGAAATCCCTCAGTATCGACTTTGATTAAGTATTCAACTGAATATCCAGCTGGCCGTTATTAAATGTTAAAGGGGCGTAAGCCTAATTAGGCGAAGAAGTCCACTCCTGAGGCAATCCTGGTTGAGAAGCCCTCATGCTGGCAGACTCCCGACCACCATGCACGAACGCTATGGCTCCTGTGTAACTCAGCCTCTCTTAACCTCTTCCAGGACTCTTTTCCCAGGGTTCAATTATTTAACAAGCACCAGCTTAGTTCAGGGACCGTGTGACTAAATGTTGCTTTTGTTGCAGTCCGCTGTGGCGCATACTTATGCACACACAGCTATTTTGTCAAGTCATTTAGAGTACGAGACTCAACGAGCGTTTGTCACCAATATGTACCAGCTTCAAACTAGTTGTCGCAGGGTTAAATGAGCAATTGAATCCGCAACTGTAATGCATGAGCTTATATCTGTGCCTCGGGGTCAATCATGGTGAAAGAACAAAAACTGTTTATTTTATAGTTGAACAATCACTGTTACCGTGGTGCTGTTACCCTTCTCTGCATAATCATAAATCCTCAGGCATCCCTTGTTTCCAGGGAAAACTCTCAGACAAAGACAAGAGAATGATGAAATGCAAAACAAACAAACTACAAAAAAACTTCATACCATGTCCTTTTTATTTATTATAGCATAGATACAATGGTGCATTCTTTAGGCTATGCTCAGTGCTAATTTCCCTGTAGGCAACATGCTCCATTTCACTCTGTGTCTGCCTTTAAAAAAGGCACCCTCCCCTACACCCCACACCACTCCTCTGTAACCCCCTCTTCTTTTTCTACTTCCTCCTGTTCAGCAAAATGCTGATATGTGCGTTGGAGTGCTTATTTTTCTCATCCATTACCAGATTAATTAAAGTGTGGCTTTTGCCAATGCCCAGACGGATCCTCAATACTTCAAATGAGCTTAATCACCATGCATTCCCTAATCTCGTGCTAATTTAAAGAATTGCCTGGAACATACTGATGACTGGACTCTCCCAATTTTATACCAGAAAGCGTTATCTGGAAAATTCCCTGTGCCGACTAGTTCCGCTCTGGCACCATCAGCCGCTCTTCGGTATTTCATGTCGAGTAGAGCTATTTGATGGGGCTTTTTCGTTTGGATATGGTGCTTAAAGATTTCACTGTGTTCTGTGACATGTAATGCTCCCCGTGCATGGGGATAGGCTTGTGTTCTGGGGAGATAGTGCACTGTGCGCAGCCTTCTAAGACGCCGTGTGGCGCGTGTGCACGCTAAGGCGGGCATTCTTGTAGCTCTTTGTTGTCCACATGTCATGATGGATTTGGTCATTGCCGGCAGTGAGCAAGACTGACACGAGAGCATGCAGCATGCCTCCAGGAAAGCACAAGCTCAGCCTCTTTCAGAGCACTCATATCCCTCTGTCTAATATGCAGCAGTCACTGTAGAATAATAGAGATTAAATCATAACCTGCCATGCTTAAATCATATTACTCCTCAAGTGATGCGCCACTTCCCTCCCCCTTTGTTCATTTTGATTAATTGGTAGTTTATCTCCTCATTAATTGTGTACCATTGTGTATTTTTTTAGTATTCCCATAGATAAATAATCTGAATGTGTGCTTATTCAAATACGTATAATGCTTCCAGGCAAATTTTTAATTCCAGAGGGGGACGTATATGCTGAGCGGATAGCTTTAGGATAACAGAGATAGCAGTTATAATAGACAGATAATAATTTTAAGTAAATATATGTAAAACATGAGGACATTGTTTGTATCCAGGTGTCAGGCTACTCGCAGTTTTCCCCTTGCATTCCTATCTGGAGACGGGCAGCTGATGCTCAGGGCCTTGACCCACTGTCCTCTGCTGCTGTGTTTCACTGCCTTCAGAGTGAGCCTTTAATCCTGCATACTCTCAAACTGCCTGCCTCATATTTGCATAAAGATATCAAAGAGACTGAAGGGGAGCAGCCACAGGGCTTAAGGTATATAACGCTGCAGTGTGCTTCGAGTCTAGCCTGCTTAACAGTTTCCTTTTTTTCACCTGTTTTCTCCCTTCGTTTTTTTTTTTTTTTTTTAATTGTTAGGGTGGCTTCTAAACAGAGGAGGTTCCTGCTTCCTGCGGGTGTGCTTGTGCTTGTGGATAAATTTGTTTAAAGTGGCAAATCACCTGATTCATTAACAAGGACAAAAGCCCTATTGGTGCCATCCATCTCTGACAATTGAAAAGCCCCCCTGAATAAATCATTCATCCCTCTGTAACATGTGAACAACATGCGTGCACAAGACACCTAATGGATGTAGGATGCGGATTGACCCATTCTTGCTGCCCTTGTGTTTGTGTATATGGGGAGGGGGGAGTTGCATGTTTGTCTGCATGTGTGTGAGAGAGTGCTGAGGACGAGAATGGCATTGGTCTTATCTTTGGTTTATGCGTGGATGACCATGTTCAGGCCTAAGGGCAGTGCGAGAGAGTGAGAGAGTGGGGTCACATTCTGCCGCTGTTGGGTGGAAGCCCCTGCCGTGCCGCAAACACCCCCAAGGCTCAGGCAAGGGGACAGGAGTATGTGTGCATGCATGCTTCTCCCCCCACCCTCCACCCCCCCGAATACACCATCTGCTAACCCACTACTGAGCCACCCAGGATGGGGCCCGAGGAGGAGCAGCTGGGGGTGCTGCAGGGGAGGAAGGACTTAAAGTAGCCTCGGCACTGGCTCTCTCCCTCTCTCCCTCTCTGCTTCACGTGTATCCTGCAGGATTTTGCTCAAAAAGATGCGCTGAGATCTGTGCAGACAACCCAGAGTGTGCAGCTGCAATATTGGACATTAGATCCTGATTAACACAATGTGGAAAATGAAATGGGCTGTGTAGACTCCTGCTGAGATCGGGATAGAATTACTAAGGAAGGGCCAACGCGATGTAATCCCGCTTTCACAACATGGCCATGCGCTGGTCCTTTACAACAGCCGCTGGGGGAGTCAGTGATGATTGTTCATTAGCAAACTCAGTAGGAGCTAGCAGCAGACCAATCTCCTAAAGATCCTGAACTGTGCTCCTGCCTGCAGCCTAATCTGATGCACATTCACTGGTGAAATAAAATTAAGAGAGAAAAAAAGCGACATCAGTATGAAGTTGACGTGGTTGTGAAAAGGAAACCATTCTTTCTTATGTTTGTAAACAATGTTTATTTCATGGCATTTGAGCAGTCGGTTCTTTCTTTCTTTCTTTTCTCACAGTTTCATGTGTGAGTGTGTCTGTGAGCACACAAAGCTCATGAGCAGAGCCTAAAGTCATTAATGTTAATGTGTGTGTGCATCCCTCACTATTCCCTGTGCGGCTCTATATATAGGGCTGTAATGATAGCCAGCTCGGGGAGATGAGAGTAGAGAATTAATAAGCCTTGGTAGAAGATCTCTACACTGTCTCTAGACAATGCCGAGGCTCTCTGTGGAAAAGCAGCAGAGATGAGATGTTAAGAGTTTTTTTTCCCCTCTTATTTCTTTCTCTGCCATCCCACTGAACGAAGAAAATGAATTGATTTCTGGTGGAGGCGTGCACGGCCCTATTTTAGCTGGAAATTCATTTCTGTCTCAGATTCATCTTGAAATTCTGAAGCGAAAGTCTGATTTATTGATGAGATTTGGGGAGCAGCGTAGCATGGGTCATGTTATAAAGGAAAGGGTTCCGGGGTTAAATTGAGGATTAAATCGTAGTGCCATTACACATTAAAAACGGCTTTTTCTTCTTCTTTTTATTATTATTAAGTACAGGAGAAAAAGAGGATAAGACAAATTAAATAATTAGCTTTTAGATGACAGCATTAGGGAATTATAGTGAAGTCAACAGCTCTTTAGTGGCTCAAAGCATTTCAGAGATAGAGAAAATCTTTCTTTCTGTGCCCCAGTGTTACCTTCAGTCAGTGTGATTTGGGGACAGGACCCCTCCCATGTTTCCAGTCCTGTGATCCAAAGCCAGATGAGCCAACGTCCAAGCAGCGAGGGTGAGCTGGGGATAAGATGCCCTAGTTGCTATCAGTGATTGACTGTCTCTTTCTCCCTTGGGAGGGTGTATGTGAGTGTCTGTATGAAGTGAGGATGAGGCACAGCCCTCTGGTTCCCAGGGCTATATAACACGCTGCGTATTGCTCCTCATCTTAGGGCAGCCACAGCCCCGCTTCTAGCGATCTGTCAGCTGGGTGGAAAATGTATAATCTACCCTTTGACAATAGGGTCTGTGGTGGTGCTTGGTAACTAAGCTATCACTTTGGAAATTGTTAGTGAAGTTGCAGAATTGCTGCATGAGACAGTATCGATGTCAGGGCTGGGCTGGGCTGATTCATCCTCACAAACATTGGTGAGCTTTAACCAGTGGTGACAGGTTTTTATTTCTTTCCTGCCAGTGACCTTTTCTAACCCAGCCCTGGACAATCATGGCATAACCACTGCAAACTCTAAAGTATGGAAGCACAGATAATGTCTTTTTCCTGTCACAACTTAGATTATGAAACAATACACAAATTGAGCAAGTTATTTTTAAAGATTTTCCACCTTCAGTGGATAGCTACAGTAGCACATAATAAACAGGAGTCATATGAAGTTATTTCAACAGGAGAAAAAATATCACATCATTTAATTCATATTTAATATATGAATGAACGGATCAAACTGATATTAAACAGTAAAGTTGAAGACTTTTTGGCAGCCCACCAGCACGAGCTGGGAGTTGGCTTTAGGTTTTTAAATTACACCCACGTAAAACTCCAAACCTTATCTTAATATGAACTAATTCTGCCTGTTTGTAGTTGTCCCTCTAATCCTTCTCTTGTTAGCAAAGAATATTCTGTCATGTTTTCTGGAGTGAGCTCAGCACTTGGTTTGATCTTTAAGGCAGCATGATCTTTTAACAACTGTACTGGGAAAGAGTCTGACCTTTTTTTTCTCTCTTGTCCAGCCTCAGTTTTAAGTGCAAACTAGACTGTCCCCTGTAGAGGACATGACCGCTTTCCTGTCCACTTCAATCAATGAATTTGCACAGGTCTTTAATCCAGACAAAACATTTTTTTTTCCTTTCATTTTTGTGCCAGTGCCTCTCTCGGCATCTTTTCAACCATTATCATTCAACCGAGCAAAGTCACATTCAAACGCTAATCAATTGATCAATATTTGCACCCCTGTTGGAATTACTGCAAAGTGAGTCTAACAATTTATAATGTAGCCGACTGCTTTTTTTTCTTTTTTAAAAAATATAGGCAGTTTGTCCTCAAATGTCTGACACTGATGCAGAAAGTAGTGATGGCTCATTTATTTCATGGGCTTGTAAAGGTTCAGCCATGTAAGATGCAGAACTGTTTCCAGTCAGAGATAAAGTGAGCTGCACGTGCTCCTGACGACGTGAGGAGAGCGGGCCAGAACAAACAACCATCACCTGTTTGCTTTCTGTACATCGCACACTGCTAAAGCGTGGGTCTGAGCCTCAGGCAAACATCAATTTGAAGCAAATAATGGCACGCTCGAGTATGCCTTTTGCGCGATGTTTCATTGTCGTCATTACAGAAACACTAGCTACCTGAAAGAGAGCAGAAGCAGCACCGGGAGACTAAGACCCGCCACGTTGCCCGCTCCCTGTAAGGTATTTAAGCCTCATTCTTCTCTTGCCACAAGAGCCTTTTATTCCAGGCCTCCCACCGACTACAGCCACACCAGCTCTTAGTTTTTCAAAGAGACTTTAATCATTTTAATATGAAAGCTGCTAAGTACCCCCAATAATCACTTTGATGAAATGGAGGACATTTTGAACAGCCCCCCCACCACATTTCAGCTTTTCACCCCTGCCTTTCATCATTCTTTTCATCATACCAGCTCCATTGACTAATGCTGGATCATGATATGCTATGTAATTTACAACCTTTCAGCCATTCCTAACTCCATCTCGATTCATCTCTGTCTTTGGCTTTGTCTGCCTTTTCAAAATCTATGCATATTGTTTTTTCCTGGAAATTTGTTACATGCAATGCTCAACAAATGGAATTCATGAAAAGTAGATTTTAATTTGTTTACCCCCTGAAAAAACACCCTTAAAATCCACAGAAATGTGGCTGCTGGAAATGAAAGAAGAGATTTGTTTTGCTTGATAAATTGGTGGCGTTTGAGTCTCATGCAAATTGTGCAAACTGGATCACATAATAGCAGCCTTGGGTTTGTAGTATTAACTTCTGTCCAGTTAACTGTCCTGTGAAAAAGTGACAGTCAAGAATAAATTCACCTACTTTTAAAGTCCACTCTGTACCAGCTTGAGCTCTTGCAGAATCTAGGACAAGGTTTGTCTTTATCTGCAGAGCAGAAGTGGAGCAAAAGTGGCAGTGACAGAGTTGGAATATTGGCTGATGTTCTGTTGCAAAATACTGCTGTTTTCTCAGCAGTTGTCCAAAGATAAAGAGTTCAACACTGTTGTTACAATTTCTCCACATCTGCCAGTTGAAAAATAGACTTTTCAGCTGTTAGGTAAGGCAATCATTTTGACTAAAGCTGATGGTGGTTAACTATAAAGAGCATTGTTGTTCTTTTATATGCATAAATAATTTGAATGAACATCTGAAAAAAGTCTCTTGTGAGTCGCTTCTTTTTTTAAATTAACCATTTTGTCATCATGGCATGGTTTGTGTATCTATATTTTACACCATAGTAAATGTTAAAGAAGGGAAAATAGGAGCTTATTTAGGTTATTTATTGTGATGATTCTCCCACTGTGTTGTCAGCATGGGATCCTCTGGGTCTGGTGGGTTGTGGGGTCCCTGGATCTATCTTGCTTTGGTACATCCCACAGATGCAAGATGTGATTGTGTTCTGGAGATTTTTGATCAGCAGTTTTGTTTTGTTTTTTTGTTTTTTTGGTGAAAGAGGTGTGTGTCAAAGTGAAATCCACGTGAATTTCACGACCCAAGACTTTCCCAGAACTCTGCTTCCCAACACGACGATCGGTGTTACTCACCTCACCTTTCAGTGGTTTAAATGTTGTGACTAGTTGGTAGACATGGTTTGTTATATGGTTGTTGTTTCATTCACATTGTTACCAAACAGAGTCCAAAGTCTCATATTTATTCATATCCAATTAAACTTTTAATCGTTAATACATTATTTTCAGTCATTTTTTTAATCAGGTTTTTCTCTTACCTTGAAATAATACAGTATTTAAGCTTTGTATGATTGTGATGAAATCTCATTAAAATGGAATAAAGGGGAAAAAAATAATAAAGCCACTGAGAGTAGCTGAAATTGCTATTCAGCAGAATTCTGTGAAACCATATAAATATCAAGAAGCGAAAGCTGTTCCCATTAGAGTTATATTTAGCGATCCTATAAAAGTGATGCACAACTTTTATTCCAAAAGGAATTTATGCATAAGCAGCGACATACGGTGCTTGCTACCTTTCACATATAATTTTATGTATTACTTCAATTACAGTGATAGAAACCAAGTAGTGCAAATGAGTCTTTGTTGACTTATTTATCACCTCTTGTGTGTTACCTTGGTATCTCTCTTTGCCTTTTGGCAGTTGCACTGCCTTGTGGTTTATTTATACCACATCTCATCATTTATTAAAAACTCAGTCAGTGGGGCAGGCGGAAAAGCATTAGGGAGTGAAGTCGACAGGCTGCTAGGGAATCGTCCTTCCCGTGTGCCAAGTGGGGCTCCTCTTGCCCTCGCACTGTGCGCTTGGCGCCAAAAGCCTGCAGAGCCAGAAAGACAAAGGAAGGATGGTCATGAGTGCCAATGAGTGTAAAGACTCTTTTAAACAATGAAAAATTGTCCCTTTCTGATATGAAAAGCATGAAGGGTGTTAGGAATTTCAGGCCCCACTATATACATTTTTTTCAAAATGTGTTTTTTTACTCTCCTCGAGGGGCTTGCAGCCACTGGCATCAGATGAGAAGCTGAACAAACACGTCTTTGCCAAACAGACAAACGACCACATCTGCTCTGCTAAGAATGTGAAAACTATAAAAGACTAAGAAAGTCCGGAAGTGTGTATTAACAACAGTAGACATTTATTGTATGCAGAAGTTCCTGCCTTTTGAGGCCCCTTTTTGAAAAAGCTGAAGTTGAGCCGGGGCTTGACATCTTATTTCTGTTTAACAGTGGAAGAAGTTTCTTAATTTTGAAACTGCCTTTTGAGTAACTCGCATTATCACAGACATTAAGACATCTACATGTATTGAACACTCTAAATGAAACTTGATCTCAAGTTAAAATTTCCCATCTTTAGGTTGACCTTCTTTGCAAAGAAGCAACACTGAGGAGGTAACAGTAAGTCTGAAATATTTTGCACCATGTGAATGTCATTGAGTGCTCTTTAAACTTCAGCATGTCCAGCCAACATTACCTGGTAAGATGCAACTTGGGTTTTTTTATGGCTAAGAAGAAAAATATGTGCTCTTTTCGTTTCTGTGAATCGACCCTTTAATGATTCATGCATTGCTTTTTATGACTCCCTACTGTCGAAAAAGCAGAACAATAAAAATTCTTAAAATGTCCCAAACAGCACTGAGAAAGGACGTAACCTCAGCGAGGAATGTCGCGCAAGTGTAAGACACTATATGGAGACATGGAAGGGAAAACGGGAACACTCAAAATTACCAGCCCTGCCACTGCAATGCCAAGTGAGAGCTCAGAAGTGCAGCTGTGTGAAGGACGTGGCTGTGCTTACGTCTGCTTAAACACAGGTGTAACCTGGGATTGTGTGTGAATCTGTAACCCTAGTGCAAAAACGTCACTGCTAGCAGTATTAAACCAACTTTGATTATGTAATTTAAGCTGTGTGGTTCAGTGACCTTTGGCTGCCTGTGTCCTTTGGACTCCCAGAGCACCTGCCTGCAAGCTGCCGACTCACCGTTTGAGGCACGTCTTTCCTGTGGTCTTTAACAGACTGCTTTTCCTCTGCAGGTGCAATCAGCTGTCATGACTGGCAGAGAGATAAGACCCTGACACAGATAGCGTAGAGAAAAGATTAACACGTCGCCGTGCTTTGCTCTGCTTCTTTTGTTGGCTTTGTGTTGTGTTTCAGCCAAAACCTCAGAATTTTCAAGTCAGTTGACTTGAAAGCGTGAATCGTGAGTGCAGCAGCTCAGTAGATCATAACCTCTTTTGATTGAGTGCGATATTGAAAGCAGGTGAAAGGTAATGGTACTGAAGAGTTCATTAAAATAAATAACCTGGCGATGCATTCATTTAGTCTGTAGATAAGCTTGTTTGCCCCCTGTAATGCATGAATGTTCAGGGCCCTTCTCACTTTGATCTGTGTGAATAGAAAGGCATCAAAGGAAACAGGGTGCACTGTGTCGGTGTGCATAATGACTGGGGAGTAATCTCATCACAAGGAAATTGTTTAACAGGTAGTAGTTCTGCAGATTGATGGATGTGCCCTCTGCATAAATTGCCGCACTAACACTTCAATAATCACTGGCTACTATCATTAAGGTAGTCCCTACGACTTTTCTTAAATGTCACACTATGTCATTGCCACATTGTCAGGGTGTTGGCAAAGGATATAATGGAGCAAGGCTGTCTGTTTTCATTGCACAATGTGGCTGCGAGCGAGCCAAGACATTCCCATTTGCAATTGAGAGTGCTTCCAATGTCGTATTTACATATAAAATGGCAGGTCGTGTCATCTTCCCTCGCTGTTAAGGCACTTGAAGACCTACACAAAACCTCATCTGAGGGCATTTACAGTAGAGCGTGCTGGATGTTATATCACACGAGTAAATGTGGGGAGCGCAGGAGCAAAATTGGCTACTATGATTTATAGATACAGGGATTTTTTTTCCTGCAGCACTACTCACTCCCAGCTTTGCTTTTCTTTGCAATGTAAACAATTAATCCTGTTCTTAGAATATGAAAACTGCAGCTTACTGCTCATTGGGTGGAGAGAATAGTCGCTGCTTTTACAAAGGGGGTTGCTCACGAAAAAGCTACTGACTTTGTGCTATGTGTCGTAAAATAAGGATAATGTGACGTGTGGACACGTTCTTTAAATTTCTTATAGAAATAATGATATTTTTACAAAAATATGTGCAGGACAAATACCAAATTAAAAACTGGTATCACATGAGTCTCACATTTAAAAAAAAAAAAAATATATATATATATCAAGCCTCACAGTATGTGTGATGCGTGGAATAAAATAAGTTTTTATCCTTTTTTTTTATAGCTTGTGCGCAGCTGACTGTGGCCTCCTCGCTTGGGAAAGTTGAAATTTCAACCCCTTAAAATAAAGGTATGCAAATTTACTCATCACACAGTTGTGGTTAAAAGTTTTCATACACTTATCATGGCCATGCATGTCATAGTAATTTGAGGCTTTTAAGGATTTCTTTGAATGCTGTACATCATACATCTAGAATGACTTTAAAAGACAAGAATTGGGTGCACAAGTTTGAAATGAATTTGAATTTTCAAAAGCATTCATACAGGCTAAAATATATACATACACCCCGTTAATACTTGTTTAAAGCTCCCTTAGCAAATTGCACCTCAACAACACACTTTTGGTGTCTAGCTTCTGGCACAACTCTGGCTGGATTTTGGAGCACTCTTCTGTGGTCGGTTTGCCGCTGGAATACCACGTTGTGTCTAAGTTTCAACTTTCTAGCTGTTGATTTGAGGTGAAGTGAAAGAATTTGGTGGTAGTCCTCCTTGTTTATTATTCTGTCGACTTTGTTCAGTGCACCAGTACCACTGGCAGCAAAACAGCCTCAGAGCGTAATGTTACCACCACCATGCTTGACAGCTGGTACAGTATTCTTAGGTTTAAAAGCCTCACCTTTACTCCTCCAATCAAACCTCTTGTCATTGTGGTCAAAATAGCTCAAATGTTGTCTCTGAAAGGCATTTGGCTTGTCCATGTGGGCAGCTGCAAATTCCAGTGAACCTTGAAAGTGTCAACATTGCTTCACCGTGGACAGTGATGCTGGTGTTCCATTCGTTTCCAGTTTATGGCAGGCTTGAGTCTTGTTGGTTCCTGGGTTGTTCCTGAACATCATCTGAGGGTGACAGTCAGCAAAGCCGTGACACCTCAGAATAACCTGAATTTATGTACAATCCTGGAATCTGTAGTTGTTTAAAAAGGGTTCCCTAAAGCTTGTGGAGCCCAGACTTTAGCCCTATTAAAATATATAAAGAAAATATTTGTGGATTATGCTTAAAAGCTGGTTCTTTGTGAGGAAAATAACTAATTTTCATGAGCTCTACCAATTGTCTTTTCATTGCTATGAAAACTGGTCAAATATCCATCCAGAATTATGCCCAAAGCTTGTTGATGGCTACCAAAAGTGTCTGATCAAGGTGCAACTTTTTAACGTATTTATCCCAAAATTTGCTGGGGTATAGGTATACCTTTGACCCAGTATGTACACTTTTGAGTCTCTGTGTAATCCTGCATTGACTAAAGAAAATCCTAAATGTTTTCTAAGTTGTGCACTCAATTTTTTAAGTCATTAAAGATGTGTGCTGTAAAGAAAGAAATCACGAAAAGCCCAAATTTACCAATGCATTCATGACCACGGTGAGTCTATGTAAACTTTCTACCACAACTGTACACCAAATGACTGTGTTTTTCATGTGTGCACTTGTATTTTTTAGAAACTTGCCAAGATGAAATTCCTATCATGTTGGCACACGTGGATTTAAGATGGCAAAGGTAGATAGTTCATTTACATCTTAATAAAGTGTCATTTTCTTGTGTGTAAACGAACAAAAGAAAAGTGATGAAATCACATTTTGCTTGTGATTTACTTGATAAAAAGTCCTCCAGGATCATAAAAGGATTGAGGATACTGAGCTTTTGTTTTAATAAAACGTTACTAAATCTTTTCACTGATTCTGACATATTTTGGAATCTAAAGTGAGGAGCAGTGAGCACAAACAGTCTTCACCATACACAGACACATAATTGATGCTGTTTGTATGGTGTCACTGCTTAGACATTTGATTTATAATCCTGATTGCCTACAGCCTTGCTGCTGATGTCAGACGATATAGATCAGGACGTCAGTGGTTGTTGACGAGGTGTTGCCTCCCGCACTGCTGGCTTCCTTTCCCTGGATGTCCTCCAAGTTACCAGGTAGCAGGCAGTGGGAAAAACAAAACAGATCCCTTTTCCCTCTCCTCGGTTTCTGACTTCTTTGAAAATTCCCCGGCATCAGCAAGATTGTTTAAAAAAACATTACCGTGGGAGTGTGCGCTGGGAAACACCGCCCTCCTTGTCATGTTAACTTCTCGCTAATTTTAAGGGCTTGGTCTCGTATTTTCCTGTCTATGGTTTTTACCCTCAGTTTACACACTGACGTCGTGCATTCCATTTGTAAGAATCACCTCCTGAAGCAGACGTTCTTGCTTGTGCATGTGTGTGGGTGATGTAAACCTTGCAATTATGTGCCAGTGACACACACTTTGTCAAGAAGGAGTCTCAGGTCTGGGTTGTTAGAAAGCCAGGACTCATCAGTTGTTAGATCAACATGATGTAATTGAGCTTTTTAAAGCGCTTTGCCGGGCCGCCTGTGCTGAATCTGTTACAGATTTGGTGTTTTTCCTTCATGCATTTCCATTGGACATTGTGTTCTGATGAGTCTGTTGAGTGGCTTTGATATTGCAGCTGAAATAGCCAGACTAATGCCAGTAATAACTGGGGGAAGATTGAGAGGATAACATTGGGAAAGACATCTAGTGTGTCTTCTTTGCCAAAGGGAAAGGGTCTTGGAATAACAGGCTTAAGATTAAGGAAGAAATATTTTCTCTTTCTGCTCACTCTACTGCTTGCAAAACATTTTCTGTGGGAAAAAAGTCAAAATCTTCATTATGTCCAGTGACAAAAAATAAAAAAAAGAAGGATACTGTAACCTTTCCAGATCGAAATATGTTTTTTCTTAAAATTAAAAATTCAGTTTTTATTTTTTATTTTTGCACAATTGAAAATGTCTCCCTTTTAAAATGTTTTTTTTTTAAATCAGATGATAAAACTAAATCATGTTTTGTATAGACTCCCTACTCCATAGTCCACTTGGATGTTGTGGACTCACTTGTTGCTTTTGAAATGGTTGCTTTGAGTTGGGGACCACGAATAGTGGTGACAAATAGTAATGACATTGTGCTTAATTACACAGTGATATAGGCACCTATCAACCTTGCTTTTATATAAGAACATAACCAGTTGGCAATCAGCTGAGTTGTTATCTAATGCAAAGAGACAAGCCGGAGATGAGGTGCAGTTAGCGGTGCACCCTGCATTTAGTCTGCAGTTATTTGCAAACCTTCACCAACCTAACTGAGAGCAATTGCAGTCAGTCCGAGTCAGACCACAACTGGTTGGAGACAACCTGCTTGATCACCTTGTAATCAAAAGTGGTCGCCCAGAGGTTGAGCTTGCAAAAAGTTTGCATTAAATTCAATTAAATTCAATTTTATTTATACAGCGTCAAATCACAACAACAGTTGCCTCAAGGTGCTTTATATTGTTAGGTAGACCCTACAATAATGCATACAGAGGAAAAACCCAACAATCATATGACCCCATATGAGCAAGCACTTTGGCAACAGTGGGAAGGAAAAACTCCCTTTTAACATAAAGAAACCTCAGACAGATCTGAGGAACCTCAGGTTCAGGGAGTGGCAATCTGCCGTGACCGTTTGGAGTTGAGTGGATGAAGACAGGACAAAAGACATGCTGTGGAAGAGAGCCAGAGATTAATAACAAGTACCAATGTACCAATTCACCAGGCAACCACAAATTTTTCCTAGTCGCAAAGAGGCTGCTATCATAGTTTTGCTCTAGAGTGAGCAGTTAGCAGCACTCTACTGTCTGTGCCTTGTTCAGACATGATCACAGTGAAAGGATCTCGCTGGCCTTGAGACTACTTTACACGTGTGAAGTGGTAATGTGCAGTAATTTGTAGTGTAACTTGTGTAACAGTTAGTCTTTGCACCTTACTTACAAGATGTCTTTCTAAGAGATGCTGTGATAATGTGAAGAAAAGAGGTCATAAAGTTCTGCAACACACCCATAAAACAATCAAACACCATACACGACTTAAATTTGGCTGAGCACCCCTTGAAGGTCGTCTCCGTGGACAGCTCTGCGGTGCTTACAGTGTGGCTTCTATTTTTTAGTCAAAATTAATATTAGGGTTTTTTTTTTGTTTTTTTTTTTAAATTTTTAGAAACATATTGTAACTTTGTGATCAGACCTTTTATTTCATGCTCAACGGAGGTCTTGAATGTGCACAAATGTCTTGACAATCAGCAATCAGGACAACAGTCCAGTCTAGACCAAAGGTAACCCACCAATACACCACTTTTTCGATGAACAAGTCCACACTGTAATATTGTGTGAATACCACTAATACTAATAGTAAATAATGACACTGATACACTATCATTGACAGATTTTTTTTGTTGTTTTTTTTTAAACCAAACTGACCACAGAGCCAGCAGAGAGGAAGCTTTGTAATGTTATTAAAACCCAGGGACTTTCCTCAGTCTTGTTTTTGAAACCAGTAAATGATGTTTGAGCTTCCCACCAAAATTTTTATGTTTCTTCTCTTTAGCTTATGGAAATAGAGTCATCCCATTGAAGTGTCTCATTGTTATAGATTGTTATCATTTTTTTATTTACTTCTGCACATCCCCACACAGGGGATTTCTGGTAAAGGGCCTGACCCTGCAGCTGGGCCCAGTTTATGCGATGCTGACTGCCAGGTGGCAATGAAGCAACTGGAAAACCCACAATAAACCCACAAACGCTCATTCCCACAAGAAGAAGAAGTTCTTTATGAGCCGTTGTCAGCACATCTGCCTTGTGCTCATTGAAAAACGCTAGATTTTCTTTTAATACCGTATCTGTTCTTACTCTTTTTTGGTGGGTGGATGACACTATTTTGAAGATACATTTCACCCCAAAAACAAGGATGCATGAAATTGCTTTTTGTTTTTCAGAACATATGATGTAAGTTAAGTTTTGTATTGAACCAATAGTAACTATTTCTTCATCCACCAGAATCCTGCCAGCAGGGTATGTGGGAGTTGAGTCAGTGTCACTTTGCCATAATCACCATAAGCTAGTTTAAAATAACATACAGAGCTGAAAACCCCCAATTAGAGTTCAAGGCCCTCTTGTCACCATGAACTAAATCTGTCACGCTAATCACAATCTTGTAAATTAGGCACGCTTGTTCGCCTGCCTCTTTTGCTGCCTGACAACTGTCTGTATCATTTGATCTCGTCTTTGAAATAAAAAGAAGAAAAGTCTGTTTTATTCCCAGCACCTGCCTCAGTATATTTGTCGTTTTCACTACAGACTTCAGCATATCTGCTTCAATTCTTTTGTGTATTCCAAGGATTTCAATGAGTCCTTCCATCCATCCAATCTCTTGCTGAGAGTCGCTCCCAGGGCTGGTCTGATGCAGACCACATGCAGAGCTTGTGCATGACGGCATTGACTTCTCATTCACTCTGCTTACTCTCCCAGGACTTCCCTTGGAGAGGTAAAATAGGGTCTGCAGCGTTATTTTGCCCCTTCCAAAACCTCACAGTGAGTTTCGGCATGCAGGATGGATGCGTGGATATGTTTTGGGATGCGTATCTGGTTTTGGCAGTGCAAATGTGATGGGGGGGAAAATTGCCTACAACAAAAGTACAAACAAAACCAGCACTGAGGTCTACATTGACAACTCCGCTTTGATGTTGCATACTCTCCCAGTGATGTCAACCTGCCTCTATTAATGCCGTTGTCATCTACAAGAAAGGGCTCGGTGCTTGACAGAGAGTATTGCCAGCAGAAGACCGTCTAGGAGCCAGAGCATTAGCATAGAGGCTAGACAGGTCCACTTTCAAACCCAGTCACCCGAGCTGTCATCTATCAGCTACCGCCGCTTGTTGCTGTGAGCCTCTGTCATGGCTGGGTCTCAAAATAACTACAAAATAATATTCAAAGAAATGTCTGTATTCTGTAAAGATATTTCTTCTGCAAAGCTCATCTCTCTGCCGTGCTGTAATTGGGGTGTGACCTAAATATCTGACTGAAGCTGCACTTGAACGAGTCTGCAGCCTTATTGACCTACATTCGAGGAGAACATTGCAGGAATCGATACACCCCAATGTCCTTGCACTGCACAGCGGGATTGTCTGTCTGAATGCAATTCATTTTGTTGTTGTTATTTTTGTGTGAGGCTAATAACTTTGATTAATTTACTGTGTTGCTGTGACCACATGGTGTTTGTTACCAACCTGTTGGCCAGCTGAAAAAAACAGGAAGCGTCTGATTTTAAAATCTTTTTCTCATACAGCTTTTAATTTTTAAAAAATAAAGAAATAATTTTGATTTTAAGATTTGTTTGGGTTAACAGAGACTTTCCCTTTTGTCCTCTTTGTGTGGCTGTATCAGCTGCTATTCATGGCACAGTCGATTTGATAAGCCTTGAGTTTTCTTTTTGGCGTGTTTATGCTTTGAAAGGAATCTTTTCCCCCAAGTGTTTCACTCATTTTCATCTGGTCAGTTTTTGTCCCTAACTTTGTTTCGGCTTAAACCCTCTGTGAGCCTCAGAGATGGTGTCTGCAAACAGCACTGATCGCAGACAAAAGGAACAGAGTGGCAAATATAGCCGTTCTGCATTCATACTGCAAATGTTTAATGCTTTTTATTATTTATTTAGATCGCAATTTAGTCTTTAAATGGCTGCTGAACTTTTGCACTGTACACTTTATTCATCTGTACAAAAAAAGAGTTCAATTACATAAGTAAAATAAATTTTATTAACACATTTACATAGTAATGAGGTGTCTAATCTGTTTGGGTAAAGGGATTTACATAAATGTAGCATTGTATGTCTCGATATTCAGACAAGCAAAAGACTTTTGATGACATAATCACAAAATCTTAGATTGTGGGGGAAAAAAGGATTTATGAGGCTTTAAATGTATAATCTAACTGTTAGGAATTCATCAGTGCAGAAAAGGTCTAAAATTAAAACAGAAAGACAAAGGCTTGAATCCGAATTCATTAGGGGTATTCCCTGTGGCTTTGTGATTGATCGTGACAGATCCACCTCCTGATGATGACAGCCTCCTTCCTACTGTGAGCCCTCACTGAGTGGGATTGATTTAGGACTTCCTCCATGCTCTTCTCTGCCTTGGCAACAGCAGTAAAATCGGCTCCAGCCTGATGTTTCTGTGTTCTTAGCCCTCCAGCTTGGTTTGGTTTGCACGCGCCCTGTAATTAGGAACATCCTCCGGGTCCTGTAATGTCCATGAATTAGGAATTGTTCTTTGAGGAGATGGTCAGCAGTGGCTCATGAGGTTGGAGACACTGTAGAAATGTATAAATAAACCTTTGTTTTGTGCGGATTTTAAATTACAAGACTGTTTTCAAAAGCATTTATCATCTGGAAGATCTAAGGTTGAGACTAAATAGAAGTTTGACACCTTCAGCCTGTCTTGAATGAATGCTAGCTGTTAGAAAAAGTAAATAAATAGAAACACGTCAGAAGTGCTGTTGTTTTACTCAGTCTGTATTAAAGTGTCACTTAGCAACTCTTATAATGAAGCAATAAAAAAGCAACTATCCAAATAGGACAATGAACCCGATCCAGTGCCTCAGTGAAGTTAGCTTTTATAGTTGTGAATAAAATGTTATTTGAAGGACTGCAATCAGAGTTGTCAAGAACAGCTGGAACAACTTAATCCTCTGACCTTTCCTGCCGTGTTATCATCACGTCTGAATTTTAGGTTTTGATTTGTAAGCAAAATTACTGCAAAGTGCTATTCCCCATCAGCCTCACCTGTGCTCAAGGTTTAGCGCTAATTAGCAAGCGTGAGCAGGATAAGGTGATAAACTGAGATGGAATACATGTTAAACACGGGGGTGCCAATGGAGTGAGACTATTGGGGAGCAGGCCGGTGGCGGTGGGGTGGTGTCAAACTAATGAGCTAATAGAGAGATTACGACAGTTATGCTAGTTCAAAACAGAAACATTTCAACAAACGCTAACTGTATTTAAACAGAAAAACACTATGAAGTTGAAATGAAAATTATTTTCTGATGGGTGGCACTGTGCTGCAGTGGTTAGCACTATTGCCTCAAAGCAGGGAGGTCCTGGGTTTGTATCCATTTGCTGACTGAGGCCTTTCTGAGTTTGCATGCTCCTCCCGGGTCTGCCTAGGCTCCCTCTGGGCACTCTGGTTTTCCCCCCACTTTCCAAAGACATGCATGTTAGGTTTACTGGTTATTCTAAACTGGCTGTAGGTGTGAACGTGAGTGTGAACGGCTTTCTTTCTTTCTGACAATAGACTGACGACATGTCAGGGTGTACCCCGTCTCTTGGCTAACGACAACTGGGAGAGGCTCCAGCCTCCCCTACGACCCTGAAGTGAAGAAACGGGTGAAGATCGAGGGATATTTTCAGCTTTGGTAAACAGACTTTTACTACCTTTTCTTTTCTGACAACTGTAATGGAGTTCTCTGAGAAGCAAGCCTGAGATTGGTTGGACATGTGCAGAGGAGGGAAAGTGGATAGACTGGACAAAGGGTGTTAAAGATAAAGCTGCCAGGTAGGAGGAAAAAAGGAAGACCATAGAGAGGATTCGTGGATGTAGTGAAGGAGGACATACAGAAGAAGATGCTAGTGATGGGGTGAGACGGAGGTAGATGATCTGCTGTGGTGACCCCTAAAGAGAGGAGCTGAAAGAAGAAGAAGAAACTATAACAGAGCTCAGCACTTTCTGACTCTCTGTAACAAAAGATTTAACAGTAAAACTGAAACCCCTCACCTTTCTACAATAAAGTAAAAAAACTGATTGCGATCTGTGGATCTGTAAAAAAACATAACTTATTAATCATTAAAAAAATATCATGTTTAAAATCTTTTTGTGTGATATGTCCATTTGAATGTTTCTTTAACTGCACTTTTCTAAAATTTGAGAGAACTCTTTCATTCACCTTTCCTCAATGTCACTAACTGTTCTAATCAGATTTCCCTCTCACCCCCTTCCTCTGCGCTTACATAACATCTCTCTTGAACCATTATGCATGATTATTTACACGTGATCTCAGCAGTGAAACATTGTCCGGGTTCTTCCACTGTTAGGAAGTCGCTTTTCTCTGACCAGCAGCCAGAATTACAGGCAGGAAATTAAGAGCAGAATCGGTGCCAGAGGGTGTGTGTGTTTTGTAGCAAAGGGTGTTTTGTGGAGACAGCAAGTTGGATTGTGGATCCCTTCCCCCGCACGGCGCCATGAGGCCCACGCACAGGAAGCTTCTCCTGCTAAATACAGCCACCCCCCACCCCACCCATCCCCTCCGATCTACAGGTCTGCACACACAGAGAACACGCAGTGAAAGTAGCCTCCCATTCGCCCATCCTGCTAATTTGCCATCCCCCATCTACCCAACAGCTGTAGCTTGTAATGAGCTCTCAGTTTTAGGATTTCTTGCACCTCATTGTTTTTGAGATGGTGTATTCTTGCGTGTTAACGCACATGACCGTGATCTGACCCCACTCGGTAATCACACAGACACAGCTCCAGTAGAGACCCTCTGACCCTTTGTGCCAGAGACCCTGTAAAAAGGCAGACAGGGTCTATGGTGTCGGAAACAGGATTCTTTACGACCTTCCTCTTTTTTCACGGTTTGCATTGGAGTTACACCCTTTCTTTGCCTTTTTGGATTCTGTGCAGGGCCTGCTAATCAGCTTTTAACATACTGCTAAAGACATAGGCGCTGCAAAAATGAAGCCCTAAGTACATCTCTGTACCAACACCTTGGTTAATAATGTTGTCTCTGTCCACACTAGAACATTTTTCTAATCTTAAGCACCAGAACAGACTGGAAGAGTAGCTGTTATCTCAGCAGAGTGCTGTCTAGCTAGCTGCATGTCAATCTCTTCAGCTTTGGGTGAATAAAAGAGAATACTGTGCATCAGCACTCTGCAGCCAGCAAGTAATTTAGAGGCATGACATTCTGGATTTAGTGTCAGACAAATGAAACTTTTTTCTGGGAGATTTCAGGCAGTCGAGGGACCTGTTAGCAATAATTATGGAGCATTCACGCCATTTACACCAAACCTACACTGTAAATTGTTTAATTTAATCCCAGAGGTATCCCTATGATTTATATCCTTATTGGATGATTTACCTTTAACAGCAATCTTTACTGCCTCAGGAAGAAGTATGACCATCAAAGAAAGTGGTGGAAAGAAAGGGTGTGTAAATTTCATGTAGGGCACTAAATCCAGTTTAACTCCAGTTTAAACCATAACAATAACCTCTTCTGATTTTAAATCAGATCTTAAGAAAGGTTTTTGACTGCTCAATGAAAGCAGATAAATCTAGTAATAAAACACTGAGTATCACCCTCTAGGCCGGAGTGGGCAATTCATTTTCCCACAGGAGAAACTGGAACTGTTGTGGAGGGCCACACCAATAAGCTCAGTTCTGCTCAATATTATTTTTATTTCTCTGTAAACTGTTCCTGGTAAGAGTAGATGTTACAGTTATGCCCTAAAGATGGCCCCCTGGGAAAGTCAATTGCCTCCCCCTTCCTCCAGGCTGATCTAACAAGTTGTTAGTGAGTGGCTAACAGTTTCTCATTGACACGCCCAGCAGATAATGAGCAACATTAGCATTAACCTCAACTGGTGTGATCACTAGATGAATGCATAAAAACAGGTTTTTTAAAACAGGTTTTCAGAAAGTTGGCTTCAAACTATGCGTTGAGTACAAAGGTATGGAAGCTTGTTTCGGATGCTGGAAAAAAAAGGAACGAAAAAGATATCCAAATTTGCTGGTTATTAGCTCGAAATTTTACTTTCCTAACTAAACCTTCAGAGAAAACAACTAATAAAATAAAGAACATACCTCGAAATTGCATTCACACTTCAAAAGTTATTGAAATAATAACCTGAACTTATGACTATTTTTTTAAGTTAGCAAAACAAGCTTCCATTCAAGGCAATTGCAATCAAGTGTAGAAAATAATATATTGATTTTGGAGGTATATCAAAATCAGTGGCATCTAATCAGCAAATTAGATGCCATTTAAATGGTAGATGGAGAAGTAATTATATAGCTTTTCTACTTTATTTGACCAATATATTATTATACTATACTATTATTATTATTATTATTATTATTATACTGTACTATACTATTTTTTCTACTCTATTTGAGCACTCAGAGCACTTTTGTACTACAAGCCTCATTTACCCTTTCACAAGCACATTCATATTAGCTCTTTTTTCTATGAATAAGCACATTCAGACACTTTTATTGTTCAGTGTCTTTGTTAGTGGGCATTTATCCTTTATGTTTAAAATATGCTCAAAAATCTGAGAAAAATCTGATCAAGAACATGACAGCCTTTTGGTTTTTTTGTATAATGAACCATTGTTAGCATCTTTGTTTCTGGTGTTTGTCTTTTTTTGAGTCAAGGGGGAAAAAAAGATAATTTTAATCTCTAGGTACATTCTGAGTCACTGTTCGAGCCTTTTCTTTTAGGTAGGTGGTCTTTGGGTTAACCTGTGTGTAATGTAGGCCAATGTGGCTTTACTGTTTAAAGGAAATGACTGTGCTTCTACTGTAGCCGCTGTGATGTGGAAAGAGGTTTTATTTAGCGATAAAAGCGTTTCAGTACCAGTAATAAAATCTCCAGGAGAAGGCGGCAGGTCCGTGTACGTTTGTACAGTAAAGGCTGTTTGGCTTGTTGAAACTGGCATCCTACAGAATTTGAGAGTCAGTTATAGACCAGTCACAAACATTTAACTGATTGTTGATTGGCAGATTAATCTTGTTGCTAGGATATCTGCCTGTTGGAAATCTCACTGCGGGTTTTACATTTATGCTGTTATGTGGCCTGAATGGCCTTTTTAAATTCATTCAGCGTAATGTGCTCCTCAAAAAAAACTACGCCTTTCTATGGCTTGGAAAAATCCCATGTGTTTGTATAACGTTTAGTGGTGGGCAGGTAGCATACAGTGACAATTTAGAGCCTTTTCCCTGAAAACAACTGCCTGCTGTGCCTGGAAATTATGCTGATGTGTGCAGTCAGACTCAACCAAAATAATTAAAATGCAGGGCATAAAACCTAAACAACGAGCTGAAATATACTAAAACGACGCGCAGAGCAGAGAGGGGGGCCACTGAGTTAATGCTGTGTGTGTTAATATGAATGATCTCTTTAATATCACATGCAGTCATCTAAAATTAATCCCAGGTTTTGCATTATCTTATCTAGAGGTACGGCGCATGTTCAGCCCAGATTATGAAGTGATAGTAGTGGCTGTTGACCTTACTACCCAACCTGTGTTTTACTATCTACCACTACTGTTTGGTGACTTCACAGTCAAAAAAAATACATATATGTGGGTTTGTTCAATCCAGAGCAACAATATTTGTCCTCAGTGATCCTTCAGTCCTGTACAGTATGCCTAGCAGATGCTGGCTGAGATGTAGCTGGCAGATTGCGGGTGATCTAGGCACTCTGCGGGAGGTAGCAAATGAAGGAGATAAGCAAAAAAACACTTTAGGATAAGATGGGACGGATGAGGTTAAAGCCTCGGAAGACTGGGATAATAGGAAATGGGAAGAAATTTCAGCTGAGTGGATGACTTGATGACAGACCGCTTCTGAATCAGTGTGTGCAGAGCTAATGTGAGCGATGTGTTGTATGACTGCTACCATAAGGATGTGCTAGAAGTGATACCAGTGGATCAAAGTGAAGCAAAAAGACTATCTGATGAAGGAGTGCTGCAGCTGCCTTCACTGAATGGCTCGGGTGGCCTGATCTAAGCTCAGTTTGTCGTTACATTGAACTCAGCAGTAAGTGGCTTGCCTTAATGTGATTAGAGCTCTTTGAACCCTTGCAAGACCCCCCCCCCCCCACCCCCCACACACACACACACACACACACTTGTGTAACCTTCCTCCCTTCCTCAGGTGATAGTGTGGGTGGTGAAGATTGCCACACGCAAACCAACTGACTCAAATATTAACGGTCCCACTTTTATTAAGAGCTCAACAATGATACCTTCATGATTTTGCTATTAAATATAACAGCCTGAAGTAGCAAAGTAGGTGATTTACAAAAGGATTTTATCTCACAAATGAGCTCAGTTGCCACTTATCTGTGCCATTAAATCCCTCCTTGATAACTGGGGCGTTTGGTGTATTTTCCATAGGGCATTCCTGGTTCTGAGCAGTATTGACCAGTGGCACACAGGCAGAGCATTGACAATCAAACATGAAGAGAGTAAGCTCAGCTGTTTAAGGTACTCATCTGTGCGGTTTCTGCTGGTGTGTATTAATGGGGCTTTGGAGTGCTCCTGAGCTCCGCAGACTCCTTATCCCCATCACTGTTGTGTAAAGAGAGGGAGCCTAATCCTATCTGGCCTGCAAATCCTCCTCTGGGGCCCAGACTGTGTGGAAACAGGCAAACCAACGCACAGGCGCCTGGCTGGCCCACTCTCTGTGTCTTTTGTACACTTAGTCACACACGCACAGACGCTCGCGCACACATCTGGATAGCAGCCAATTGCGCCGCAGTCACAGGTGAGCGCTGTAGTTTACCGAAAACAAAGAAAGGGATTGTCAGGATATCTTCCGCATCACCAATACGCTGTGGTGGAAATTATTGCCTCTTCTCTGTGCGTGTGTAATGTTATTGATGCTATAAATAGAAACGTAAATCAGCAAATTCAGGACTCTAAGCACCTGGACTACATTTTCCAGCTTTACATCAAGGTTTTAAATGGATAACATGTACATAAATATGAGTCCTAATTTCAACTCTTTGGTGAGTGTTCTTTTACAGTAAGACACTTTGCCAGTCGATTATTACACTGCGGCCAAGCTAACCTGACCAAATGAAAACAGTGACCTCCTGTCCACGAGCCGGAGAGAACAGTTCTCTAATTGTTGCTTTGCTGCTCTGCTCGCCTTTGCCAGCCAGCTACATTATCCCTAAATGACAAACACACAGTGTTATTTCGGGCAATCCGCAAAACTGCAGGAGTCAGTAGGACTCTCCAGTAAAACACAGACAAATGATAGTCTGCCAGGTTTGGTACACAAATCATCCAGTAGAAATAAGCAGTGTGCGTCCAAAGTATCCTTGTGTTGAGACAAAAGTGCCTTCATTTTACAAATACAACTGAAAAAAATCTATGCTTTGATTCTAAATTGTAGGCTATCATGTGTGATAGGGTTTCGCTCTGTTTATTTTAGTCCCTTCTGTGTTTGTTTTTGAGAAAAAAAAAATCAAGCTCATTTATTTTTAACCCGAGCAGTCGTGAGCATCACTCTGATCCTCTCCGATCAAATGTTTGTGAAGTTTTGTTTGCAGAAAGCTTTGCTCTCTAATACGATCAGGTGGAGCAAAAGAAAGCATCCAAAACTTGTCGTTTTCAGCTGATAAAAACGTTGCCTGGGAGAGCGGTCACTTTGTTTTTATGTGACAGTAGGTTCTACTCGTTTAGGAGAATGGAAATGATTACAATGGGAGAAGGGGAAGTCCCTTCCTCATTTGACTGACAAACATGACAACCAAAATATCCAGTTGCTTCTGCGTCATCAGCGAAAGCTTGCACAGTTCTGAACCCCTTTCACCTGGAAGAAATTGGCATAAGTCACGCAAACGACTAGTTTCGTGTTTCTGCTTTGAAATATTTTACCTGGGTTTTTTAAAAATGTATTTAGGTCAAATATTTTCATGTCAGACAGAAGACACATTACAAAAAAATACAGTTAACACAGAATTGGGTTTTACTTCATTGTCAAGAAATGTCAGCTTTTAGATCCATTGTTTTTATGGAGCATTAAGGCAAATCGAGCGCCCTTGACTAAGTCAGTGTGCAGCAGAGGTTCAGAATTCGGGTTGTCACATGATAAACGGTGAGACTTCAAATTGTTCTAGCAGTGCTTAAATATTGTAATTGATGTACAATATTTGCATACCATATACAATTGTATGTTGTTACATAAGTCTATATGCATATTAGCTGTAAAGTATGAAAGGATTTACTTGAACAGTTACTGTTACCCACAGCTGTTGAATGGAATGTATTGAAGTCAATGTATTTATCCAATGTTGACTTCAGCTCCACTGCAAACACACAGCTAAAACTTTTGTAATAATTTTTTATTATAGTTCTTATCAAAAGTTAATTTTATCTGTGTGTACTGAAAGCATAGAGTTTAATTTTTGAACATCTTGCTTTAAAAAATAACAGCTTAATCTTCTGTGCCATTATATCACTGTGGGGTGGCTAGCATATGTTGCTAACTTCTGGAACTATAGCGAGGCTCTGTGATCTGCCATTACTGTAAACCAGTGGTCCACTGGAGTGAATGGAGATGACACGAATCTTCCATTCAGCAACTCTGAGGAAAACCAAAGTTAGCCAATGGATTCTCATGACCCTCTATCACTTTATGTTTTTTGTATTTTGCTTTGCTTTATTTTAACTAACTAGTCCGTTGTGTTGTAACTGCTTTTACTTTCCTTTTCTGCTTAGTAAGATTCAGGAAAATGTTGTGGTTTGAATTAACATTCATGCTGCATTCCTTTTAACTTTGAAGTCAAATTTCAGAGGTGGGAGTGACACTGCAACTGAGCTGTCATCTATCTGCTACCGCTGCTTGTTATTTCAGTATTGGTAGCTGGAAAAAACAGGCTTTGTTCGCAAGGTAGACCCTCTCTACTAATACCTAGAGTACAACATTTAAAGTTGAACATTGGGAAATACCCAAGTTTCGAGTGGGATTGAACTGAACTCCAGATTTCCTTCTCGAAAAATCGGAGAAGCCCCACTAACCCCGACTTCAGGAGCGCACATAAGCAGTGCTAAAATTGTAAGCTAGGCTACTGTTGTGTATTTGTGAGTCACTAAATTAGCCGCACACAAGGCGCTGATCAGGCTCTATCCATAAATGTGTTGCAGTGACACTTTCAAGGTACGGACATCGCGTTGTATTGCTAAGAGGGAATGAATGGCTACATCGTGCTTGGGAGCAATGCAAAGTCTGTTTTTCCATGCATTTCCGACGAACACTCCTGGAATGCAGTCAGCTCAGGAACAACGTCACTTTCAGCTCTGACAACCAATTCCAAGGTAAAAGGAACGCAGCGTAAAAACACCACCGCAGGGCATTTACAACTGAAGGCCGGTTAGTTCTCTGTGTGTGCCTTATATGGGAACCACAAGTTCCTACAGTTTTACAACTGTTTTCGGTCCCCGCTGCCATCTTGGATAGCAAAATCGGAGTTGGTTTAGCTTCTCTGACTTTTCAAGTGGCAACTCTGACTTAGGGCAGGGGTGGAAATGGGTGAAAATACAGGATTTCTGACTTCCCATTTCAAACAGAACACAGAATTAAATGTAACGCCAAGGGTCTCCTGAGCAAGCTTCCACATTTGAAAAGCAGGGAGTGTCATGAAGCCACCATGTCACAGCATGGCAAACAACACTTTGTGCGTATCCCTGGATGACTGTGGCTTTGACATAATAGGAGTATTTGACAGCTTAGGAATGAAAACAGGTTGGGCCAGCTTTTTCCTCATATTTCAGAATGAACTACTGTGACACCGGGTTGCTTTATACCAAGCTAAGCTCATGAGGTGTCTGCCATTTTTAAAGTTCTATCCTACATGAAAAAGGTGTCATGTTTTTCTGACTGTGTTTTGCTCTTATTAAACAAGTAATGTGGCTGTGAATGACGAAACGGCAGGGGCTGTACCGCAGAACGGGACATATCTTTGCCACAAAATCGAGAGATCATCAACAGAGAAATCATTCCATCACATCTGAGTAAAATTTGCAATTTTATTAATCCCTAATCGCTGCCTTGAATTGGAATTATTCCTCGCGGATTAGCTCCCCTCTTTATTCCTCTGAGGCTTATACTCCAATAGTCAATCTATCTCAGCTCTGCAGAGCCCATAAATTGTGGCTAAAGAGGGTAGACAAACACAGTGGGCTGGCGGTGTGGGAATCAGGCGATTTAATCCTTTGTCATTATCTGGCAGGCCCTGCCAGCAGACATCTGCTTGTGAATGCATTTTAAAGGAACACTGAGAAAACTGGTGTTACTTAGGTTGGAGGGGAAGAGACACACCCTGGTCTCTTTATACCACTAATATGCACTTCATTGGGTTTGGCTGTTCTTCTCAACAATGGAGAACGGCCCCAGTCGTTGATAGTTTTATCTCCGAGTGGCAAAACAGACGCCAGAACCTGCCTGTCTCACTGCCAGCCTCAGCAGAAAAAAAATATTACTTCCTGTATCCTGCCGCGATATGGTGGGCAAAACTGATGAGTCAGGTTTGTGGAAAGGTGAAATGATTAGTCATGCTTGAAAACAAGAATCTGGAGCAGTGAAGTAAAACGCTATGCGGGAAAAGTTTATTTATTTCATTTTCTTTTTCGTTGACAGCAGCTGACTGGGCTGTTTCGCATTCAACAGCACACAGGCGAGGTCCAGAAGTCAATTTGTGAAAGTGGAACTGAAGCGTAATCTAGTTGAGAAGATGTATTTGACAGAAAAACAACAGCAGAAAAAAAACAATAATGTATGAGTATAAATTAAAAAACAAAACAAAACAGGGGAAGCTGATCCTGTTTGTTTCTTAAAAATGACCGTTGGAAAGGCAGTGTGGCAAATAGAGGGAAACAGAGTTGGTGGAAAGGATACTAATCTAGACGTAATCCCCTCAGCATCTGCCGCTGATGCATTAATCAGACAGAAAGGAAACATGTTATTCTGTAATGCCTCCTCTTATCTGAAGCCACTGTTGTTGAATTTTGCGGGATGGATAAGGGTCACGCGTTTCTTTATTCCAGAAACAACAGCAACAACAACATTTCACACTTTCCCAGCGCACTTTACACAAGCTGATTACATTTATAACAGCACTTTGATTTAAAACTATATGTACATACATTTATAGATATATAAATGATTTGCAAAGGATTTCCAAACAGCTTTGTTATTAGATTATAAAAGATTTAAAAGCTTGCTCCATCTTAAAGGAGTCTTATTAAATTCACTGCCTCTGCCATCCTGTCAGCAGCAGACCCTGTGCGCTGATCTGACACATATTTGCTTGTGAAAGTTTAACAGCGCTGAGGTGATCAAAATACATGGCGCTCTCTAATCACACCTGCAAGTGGTAAGCCCTCCTCCCCTTGGTTTAATTGAAGCAACTCCCTATCCAAATCAGTTACAGACATATTAATAAATGTATCTAATGATTGTTTTGTTTTTTTCCTCTGACTGGAATGACCCAAGAGGGTTAATTAGAGTATCAGGGCACCATTAGCACAGTGATGTTGATCAGCTGGTTGTCAGTGTGGCTATCATTACACCTATTCTCAGTGAGCAAACACTTTTCATCAGCGGTATCACAATTGTTACCATAAATAGGCCCCGCACTGCTGATACCAGGGCTGATGCATTCATGGCTGATTGCCTGTGCTTATGGATCCATTGTGTGAGAGGTGGGAGCATCATATTGTTTAGATGATTAACAGTACCTGGGGTAGGATGCCCAGTCACTGGTGGGATCTTCGCTCAGTCTTTAATCATCACGAAACACACGCTGTCACTCCCACTCCCCTTCCTGTGCCCCTGTTAGTTGGAGAGGGGCTTAAGTGGGGGGCCCGAAGGCGATACGTATGCAGAGAATGCTGGTAGTGTGTGATGTCATGTTGGGGCTGAAATGATTAAAGTAGCCGCAATGTACATCGAATCTCAAACACATCATGAGATCTGGTGCCTTAATCCTCCATCAACAAAGACCCTAGGCTCCTTCTACAAAAAAAACCCAAAAAACATAAAATGTGTTTACACAAGCTGAGGTCAGCTGCTCGCTGCTGATTGGATTCACTTTGTTGTGTTTTTCAATCTACAGCTACAGACACGAGTGTTTACAAAATCGATGGGCAGTTAGGTCCAACGTGCCGACCTCGATTTGTATTATAAACCTCAGCACACGCAGGGCTTCAGATTAAGATTAATCCACTTCATGACGACGTGCACATTGATTATGTAACGACATAATTGGGATGATGATTCACTCTGCCACCGTTGACCATTAACGCCTGCGCTTAGAGGGCAAAAAAATGCCCGTTTTGTTTTCCGTTTCATCTTGCCTTATCTTGATTAGTCTCATCGAGATCTTAGATCGACTGAAGCTTTTCCCATGCAAGAAAACAGTAACCAATACATACTAAAACAACAACAGCAACAATAAAAATTACAGTTTTCGTGTGGTCGCTCACGCAAACAAAAACACATTACACAGGAGCTCAGTAGCTCTTGATAAATGGAGTCCTGCGTCTGCATGTGATGTGCAACTCCCTCTCCATTTCACCCTGACGACCTTCCTCCTGGTACACAAATATTGCTCATTACACGGAGGTTTATGTGCTCGATATAGCCATTGACCCTCAGCCTGCCTCTGGCTCCTGCCTTTCCTTCTCTCTTCCTCATCTCCTCACTGTCGATGGCTAGTTACCAATGGGGCAGTAAATTACAGTGGCTGGGCTGGGATTAAGTACGAGAGGGGGGCTGTCTGCGAGGCAAGGTGGAAAAGGAGCACACACACATATCCACACACAGATGATTGTCCTTTCGTATGCCAGACAACTCCACTTTTTTTTTTACTGCTCCTCCCTCCCTGCCACCTGCAGATTGTGCTATCAATCATTCCAGTTTCCTGTTTTTA
Source organism: Pelmatolapia mariae (assembly GCF_036321145.2). Classification (NCBI taxonomy): domain Eukaryota; kingdom Metazoa; phylum Chordata; class Actinopteri; order Cichliformes; family Cichlidae; genus Pelmatolapia; species Pelmatolapia mariae. The sequence goes on along the minus strand of NC_086235.1, from coordinate 18,791,755 downwards.
CTTTTATGTTTGCAGATGCACACTTTGGAGTAAACATGCAACACTTTTTAGTGGCGAAAAAAGACAGTTTTGTGCATCTGCTCAGATAATAAACGTGGTGGATAATGAAGCTGTGTGTGTACTTTGAAGAGACTACGGTTTGTTAAAATTGAAAAGAAGGTAATTTATTGCTAAAAAAGATTCTGCAAGTATGTGGGAATTTGTTTTTTTGCTTTTCTTAAGGGAAAATTTAACTTTTTTCACATGCACATTTCTGAAACAAGTGCAACTACCTCAACAAATATTATAGTTGACTTTTTTTTTTAAAGCTGCATGTGAAGATAAGCAACTTGTTATTGTGGCTATATTTATATTTGCCTCTGCAGTGCATGTTTGTGGTAAGAGGAGCCTGTGGTGTTAATATAGGGGATGACCTCAGCAGTGTCCTCTTCTCAGTTCCTACTATAGACCGACTGTACACACATGGACTCGAGCTCAAGGCAGCTGATGAAAATAGAATTGCTGCAGGGATTTCTCCACCAAATGACCTGGAAAAGCCTGTTTGACTTGCGGGGAAATAAAATATACGTACTTCCTTTACGTCTTTGCGATGAGCTCTTAATATCTCTGGAGTCATCTTTGCAAGCTTTCTTGCTTAATTAAATCTGATCGTGTTTTTTTTAAGGAATAATATGAAATAAGAATTGTCGACATCACAAGATCAGGGGAGCTTTAATGTCTTAAATATCAGGACTGTGCAGCGTTGTAGGAACAAATTCACTCCATGACTAAATGCTAAACCAATTCAAGACTGCTCTCTTGGTGTGACTCCAAACTATTTGGCATTCCTTTCTCAGTTTTCTCTGCTGAGCTCTGCCAAAACATTTTAGAAATAATTACATGTACTTCTGTGAATACTCCTAGGATTCGCTTTCTCTCTCTCTCCCTCTTTCCTTCTTGCTTTCTCTCTTTCTTTTTCCTCACATGCACAAGACAGATATGCAAGCATTCATTGTGTTTGCATGTTTTCATGTGCAAGTGTATGCAGTGGAGTCGGCGTGTGGGGTCTTTGTGTCCAGGAGTGAGAGACCTGCTCCAGTGATTAATGGGGTTCCTGTGTGAGGCACCGCAAGGCGCCGTACACAATCGCTAGGCCAGACCGCAGCCCCGCCAGGCTTGTCCTTCACATGAGAGAAGAGAAAGGCGGGAAGGAGGGAGGGTGGAGGGGAAAATTTTTTTTCCCTCGTTGTCCTTTACTCTCTCTTTCCTTCCTTCTGCCCATCCATCCTCCTTTTTCCCCCCCTCCTCCCTAAAACTAACCACTTTAGCCACCCACTCCCGCCTTTCCTACCTCTTCCTCCTTTCCACTGGACCCCGTCCTGGGTTTAGCTCACCCTGTGTGCACGTTCACATGAGTTCTCACACGTGCATATACGCATGATGTGGAAAACATTTTTAAAAGACAAACATTTTTAAAAGGGGGGAGGGGGGCAGTGAGGGGGAGAGAGAAAGAGATAAAGTGAAACATTGGCTTTTGAAGACGACGCTGAGTTGGAGGGTGAGGAGCCTGCTGTGAATCCCTCTCCCTCTATCCAACCTCCCCTTCCCTGTGGTTTTGGGTATGTGGCCCCTCTTCTCAGTGTTAAACAAGTCTTTTAAATAGGCTTTAACCTGGGCCCACCCTCAATGGGGCCATTGTGGGAACGGATGTGTGGACAGTAGTGCTTGGTAAACACTGCTACTTGTCCCTTTCTCACATTCTGAAACCATTCAGTGCCGGCTAGCCCGGAGGTTGTATGTGTGTACCAAGATGGAGAGGAGAAGTGTGTGTCTGTGTGTAAGTGTCAGAGTGGGAAAGGGAAAAGCAGAAATTTACAGTTTGACAAGAAGCTTTACTTGTTTGTTTATGTGTATGTGTGTGTGTGTGTGTGTGTGTGTGTGTGTGTGTAAAATTAATCACATACAAGTCCAAAATCTAATCTAAAATTCATATACAAGACTCCACCAAGTCCAGCAGGCTCCTTAATTTGGCAGTCAATAAATCTGAATGACCATCAAGGGGTCTGTAACCAATTTTCCTGCCCTGAGATCCACCTAGTCATCTTTTTGTTAACACTAAATGACTCTGGACTTATTTAGTTAACCCACGTCAGTGTGCGGCTGGATTTCATTATCTCCCCTCTCCCAGGGTCTCTAATTGGGCCTCACTGTTGTCGGCCTGGCACCTGCAGTTGGCCTGCATGTCACTGTAGCCCTGGTAACAACAACGCGCTGTGATGCTGATTCTCCAAGCTTCAGCGACTTGCACATACCCCCCACCCCGAGTAACCCCCCACCCCCCACCCCCACCTGCTCCTTCCCTGCCGTTCCCCCATTACCAGCACCACATTGTGCTCCGTCGCCTCGAGTGAAAAAACTGCCAATCGTTAGGAGTTGTGTGGTGATTTTGTTTGTCATCAACCAAGGATGGGATTTAGTTAAGTAACTCTCACAACGAAAGCAAGCGAGCTGCACTGCTCAAAAAAATTTCCTCTGAATCCTCGACACACAACACACTCAGCTTTTTTTTTTTTGGTTTTTGGTTTTTTTTTTTTAGTGGGCTCGCTTGGTTGTTGTTTTTTTTTTATAACTTCCTGGCACTGATGACTTCATAAAAAACAGTGTACTCTGAAATTGCTACGCAGACAATGAGAACTGAAAAAAAAAATAGAGGAAGTGTTCCGTTTGTGATGGGAAACACAGCAGCGTGTGATTTCCTTGTATCAGTGAGAGTTTGACGTGACGAGGGACTTCCATTGCGTTCTGCCGGAGTGTAACCTTCTGTTATTGAGAAACAGCAAATTTTTAACTCATTCAACCCCAAACGGTTTCTATAAAGCATGCAACTGCTGTAAAATAGCAGAAGTAGAGTGTAAGAACAATTATAATAATAAATTAAAAAAAATTCCAAAGAGTGTAATTTTAAAATGATTTTTACGTTAATCTCGGAAACCACACGGCAAATTCTAACAATTGCTATCAGCTCTGCATCAGTATCGGACGAGTCACTGGCAGCTGAGCGCTTCCTGTGCTTTAGAAGCCTCTGTCTTTTCTTTGAAAGCACGTGTGCTGCATGTAAACATTTCAATGAGGAAGTGCTGCAGTCAAAGGAAAAATAAGCTGATGAGGGGTTTCGGTTTTGTTGTCTGGGCACTCAGTTGAGCTAATATCTGTGCGTGCACTCCCACACTACATCTTCTGGAGCTGTTGCGTGTAAGCCATAAAGAACAAGTTGCCATGTATTGATTTCTGGGCGAAGCAGAGGAGGAGGAGAATCATCCAGAGCTGTAAATTCTGGGAGACATGTGTCCTGACAACACCGCTGTCTGAGTAGTTTTCACAGCAATTGAGGGGAGCGCGACGGCAGCTCAGAGGTCTGCAATGATCACGACGTCTTTGTGATGAAGTGGCCAATTGAGGGAGCCCCGTGTGGAAGTGTGGTTCAGCACAGGTGTGTGAATGTTGACCTCTGACTACTGCTGAGTGATGTGATTTAAATGGACTCCGGTTCAAAGCAGGAGACCCTTCATTTCTACCAATGTCAGTCATTCTTAACTCTTTCAGCACCTGTTTCCCATGCCTCATTTTCCCGATTTTCTTTTTGTGTATTAACACTTTCTCCAACCAAAACTAATTACTTTAAAAATCCCACAGCCATTCACACGACTAATCACAACAGCATGTTTAAGCTTATCATACTGGAAAGCTGCAAACACGAATGCATGTACTTGAAATCCATTTTTTAAAAAACGTGGACCTGTTTTAATTTTTGCTGCGTCACTTTAAAAAACTGTTTACACCTGCATGATTACTGCCTCTGCTGCGGCACTTCTTCCTATGTAAAGTTTATCTGTGTTGTGCGTAAATATTCATTACTAGAGCTCAAACATTCAGGGCATTCTTTTTAAACAACAGGACATTTTCAAAACACACTAACCTAAATTTAGTTTCCCCACAGCAGAAAATGGATGGATGGATGGATGGATGGATGGATGTAGAACCTAAACAATTAGTCAAATGATTAAGAAAATTAAGCCTCAGAATAACAGCTAAGGATAATCACCATTTGGCGCTTCCCTGTTGTTTTTCCTAATCAGGTATCTACAAATAATAAAGGCACTCTCAACTCTTGAAGTGGCTGATTTAATCAGCTCAGTGCAGCCATTCTTCTGATAGCCTATTAGGCAATCAATATTATTATGTCAGGAGGGAGTCTATAGCACATCACACAGATGAATAAAACATAGACCGAACATCAGGGAGAGACAATCCAGGGTGCATTAGTCAGACAGCGCTGTGACGTTACCAAGTAAACAAAACACAAACTGGCAGGTTTTTGTTTCTTGCCCTAAAGCTAAAGACATATAGTACACAAACACCATAAGAGCACACGCGTATACTGTATACACTGAGGGAATTCCAAACATAGTGCTTGTTTGTTGGGGAATGAATGGAGGCATTGAACGGCGAACATTTCTTGTCACAGTGCAGTGGTGACAAAGGAAGACGGGAGAGGCAAGTTGCTGAATTAATGAATTGTGTCTGTCTCAGAGCTGAACAACTGAAACTCATGAATATTGCGTTACTATTCAGTTCACATGGCCCTGCAAGGTATAAAAGAAATATAATACTACGCAAACTCCTTTTATGTAAACAATTTACATCAGTGGGTTAAAAAAAAGAAGCAAAAAAAGCCAACACACACTTGGAGTTGTCTTTATTGCATCTCCACACTCATCGTCATTAAAGGTGGAGGGAAAAGGAAGAAAGAAATAGTGACCACTCCTTTAATGGGCAGCTGATGATGTCATATCACTACACAGATTCTTTGGTCTCCAAGTAAACCAGCTCTTCTACGTGCTGATTGGCTGACTGGCTTTGAGAGGGGGAGGGTGATTTTCTTCCCCTTCTTCTTCTTCTTCTTCCCGTCTTGCTTCTGGATTAATCCCTTTGCCAGAGTGAGCTCATCTCTCCACTTCGTTTTGCTGTCTCTCATGTAACCTCAACAATTATTCTTAATGCAGTCATGTCCAAGTGTACAAAACTGGATGATTTAGAGGGCTGTATTGTCCCTAGAAGATGATGTGTGCTTTCTGCTCAGATTTTTAAAGTAATCTTATTAACTAAACACTTAGGTGGCAAATTGCGCCTTCTGCTTGAAATCCAATAAGTTTGCCTCTTGCAGGCTTTTGTTGGCAAAGTCTGCTTCCTCGAGAGTTCCTTTCACTACTTAGGTCTCATCCCCTGTAGCCCTGCCACTTGTTTTCGTAGCTGTGATGAACGGCGCCCTGAACTCTTGCACTGGTTGCCCTCTGCAGTGAAACACAATGCCATGTGCCTCTATCACACTCATGTCTGGGGCTACAGGTGACCAGCTGTCTGCTTGTATTCCTCTCCTCTGGGACAGCTGGAGCCATCAATCAGCTCACCCCCTCCAACTCCACCCTCCCCGAGCCCCATTGTGCCCGTCTGCCCGGTCTGACCACCACAGCAGCACCGTCAGACTCATCTCATCTGCTCTTTCGCTCCTCCAGGGAGCGCTTCTCAACTTCCACGTAGTTGCGAATTCATGCTTGTTTCCAGGCTTTCAGGACAAGCTGTGCAAATCTCTCACTGTCTCTGGTGTTGATTTTTGGTTTGAGTACTCATTGATGAGTTTGGCATTTGGCTCCCATGAACTTGCCCTTCATCTAACAGCTAGTTTTATGATGCCTCTGATGGTCATAAATTGATACATTGTTGAACCCACTCCACACAGCACGTGCAGTCACAGTCCTTTCTCCCTCTGCAGATGGAAAGCATTGAAGCCCATTATTGTGTTCTTGGAGGGGCGTCTTCCACCATGAACTCTTTGGCACACTTTTAAAGAGAGTGGCCTTAATGTATTCAGGCCTGATTCACAGTGGCTTTGGCACTACCGCTACCATCCCCCCAGCCTACACACTCACACACACACACACAACTCTTTTTCTTAAAAGAGAGAGTAAACATGTGTGAGTCGCACTGTTCCTTGGAACTTTTTCTTGTTTATCAAAAAGGGAATTGATGAGCCTGACAGGAGACTTCAAAGGGGGACATAAAAAAATTCAGTTTACCTCAGGAGAACTTTGTGAAGGACACTTGATCAAAGAGCAGAAGGACCCAACACTTGCACACTAAAACTTTTTATGTGACCCAGATTTGCCTGTTGCATAATGCTTGTCTGTCGGAACAACATTGTTGAACCTGTGTCAGTTATCTGAAGTTTGCCAGCACTGCTACTATAATTAGGCTAAGCCAAACCACAGAAGTGGCTGAGCAAGCTTGTCTCCAAGCTCTCCTAGCCTTGTCAAACAGAGGGCTAATTGTGAATGTTGGTAATTATTAGGTATTTTATAACGAAGAAAGTAGAATTCCTCGGTAATGGTGACTGCTGCCTCTGCTCATGTGACTATCAGTTTCTTCCTCTGGGCTGTGGACAGTTCATTGTTGTGTCTTAAAGAGCTGCAGGGCGACAGGGAAACTAATTGGGTGGAGTATGTCTGGACATACTGACTCCCAGGCTCTCTACTGGAGCGTCGCTGCGCCACACACGCACACAGACACACTCACCTTACTCGATTATACACCTTTGACGTGTGAAAACAAAAACAATCATTACTATAAAGCATGCAATCCGATCAGCGATAACAACAGAGACTCTCTGCACAGATGGCACTATTAAATGTTTATTTACATCCTCAGTTACTTAACCTTGTGCTTTAGAAAGATGTAAGTTAAAGGTGCCTGATATTTCTTTCTGATATTTATTCACTTTTATTGTAACTGCGCATGCCTTTTTTGTTTGTTTTTACAAACAAGCTTCGTGATGAGCAGTTATCCGTGGTTTTTACCATGTTTATTATCACAAAGCCATTCAGTCCTGTTCCAGTGCTAATTTATGGCTCCGGTGAAACTGCTGCCTCCAAAGCAAATGACGTCAAGTAAATCTACGTGTTTGCATTTGTTGGGTGTTATTTTAGCACCACTTATTCTAATTTGAATAGAGAAACTCTGTGTTTTCAGCGAGAGCTGCGGAGGGACTGTTTCTGCTGCCATTCGGCTTGAAGTGCCTGTTTTTTGCTTTCAGGGTGGGGCTCTAAGTGAGGCCCTTGGGCACAGTAGCTAGTGAGAAAGGGGTCTTCTTTAAGGAGGACACAATTTGCATAGGTCTATGTACACAGCTTTCGGAGACCTCTCCCCAAATATCTGAGTCGAGCACCTGTGTTGACATTGGCAGAACACTTTGTCTCAGGATTCAGGTCCAGCTGAGAATGAAAGCAAACCACCTCAGCGCGCTCGCCGTGGGCAGCTAGACTCGCAAATACCTGAGAGGACTTTATCAGCTGGGGTGGGGAGGGTGCGTGACGCTGCTTCTTCATGAGAAAAGGGTTGCAAATGAATCCCATCAGTGATTACGACAAATAGAGTGTTGTAATCCAACAACTAAAAGAGATGACGCAAAAGAGTTGATGATACAGTCTTGATCCCTGGGGACAAAAGACAAGGTCAGCAAATGAAGTAATTTACTGAGTTGTCTGGTAAGTTAAATGTATTTAAGTGGGGCCATTCTGCTGTTATACAGTTTGTTTTATTTAACTGAGAGAAAGAAAACAAAATTCAGAGAAAACTATGGTCCTAAAAAGTAAACAAACGAAAGAAGGAAGGAAAGTAAGATGAAATTAAGAGGAAACTATCACCCCAAAAAATAAACAAATGAAAGAAGGAAGGAAAGTACGAATGAAGTTTAGAGGAAACTATTGCACTGAAAAAGACTCGAGGGAAGAAGAAAGGAAAACAATATGGAAATTATGAGGAAACTACAGCCATGAAAATGTAATAATAAAAACACCTATTTCTTTTCAAAATAAAAGCATATATACTACTAGTGTACAAGTGCCACAAACAATTATTGTTGTTTTTTGTTATTCAGTTCATAATTTTGGAGAAGTAATTCTGAGAACTTGAAGTGTCCAGGCAATAATCCCACATACACTAACATACAATAACATAGTTGTTTTTAAGGATTAATAATGATAAAGTTTGTGCTAAACTAACTGATACATGTACCCATGTGGTTCGCTGACAGATCTAAAGTGGTTTCAGCCTCCTTATTTAACCCAACTTTTAAAATAACACATCCACGTAAGGTCATTGTGTTTAAGTACAAGACAGGTTGTCAGCGCTTACCTCCAAGAGGTTAACAAAAAAAGAAAAACAGAAAATGTGAGCTCAGCCTCCCTCAAAGAAAGCCGTGAAACCATTACTCAGGATGAGCATGCAGTTTCTGGGGCTTTCAAACTTATCTCATTGCCCTAAATAAACATCAAGCTACTCAAGTTACTTTGTTAACCAACTTAGTTAACTAAACTGTTTTCACCATGTAATTAAAAAAAGAAGAGAAATCATTCCAGGACAGTAGTTGTGATTGCTTGGTTATGATAAGAGGTGGCGTTTCCTCTAAAGCCTACTTCACTTTTGCGTTCCATGTAAAAAGAAACTGAGTCAGAATTTCATGCAGCTTACTCAGTGTTTTCCTTTAACTGGAAATAAGCCACACCGTATACAACATTTAGGCACCACCCACGTTACAATAACATGACTTTTATCTGCCTGTGATCACACAGTTTGTGACTGCTCATCAGCTGCTAATATAGAGAGGAACCTGGGGATTCCTATAACTGCCTTTAGAGTATATAATAGTGAGTATGTATTTAAAAAAGGGTGATAAAAAGAAGAAGGGAAATGTATTTTATTGTGTTTATTTGCATCAATCTATTACTATTACTATGACTACTACTCCCAGGCTATTATTATTATTATTATTATTATTATTATTATTATTAGTGACCAATTGAGTTTTCTCACGCAGGTAGTAAGGGCTCAAACCAAACACAGAAGGACGGGCAGGAAGCGGCGTGGGCAGCCTCCTTGTGTCACCGCCTGCGTCAGACTAGACGCCAGGAGGGAGTTTTCCACTGACGAAAAAGCCTGCGCTTCTCGGCAGTCTGCTACAGACAAGGGAAGCGCTTCAGCTGGTACGGACCCCGTGCGGCAGAGAGGCACAGACAATAGGAGAGAATAAAAAAAGGCTGTGTGTACGCGGGGGATAAGCGCTACGTTTATTCGTGCCATTTGGATTACTTCCACCGTTAACACCCGTCGGCTGTTTTACCCAGCGTGACTATTTGGTGACTGATGGTGATCGGATACTTGAACTGGTGGTGAGTACAAACAGAATCGGGAGTTTCGCTGCTGGGTTATTGAACACCGTATTTTACGCGTTCAACCTCAGCGGAGGGAAGCAGGGGGGAAAGCCAGATAGTTTGACTGTTTATTCTCGTGTGTCAGGAGTCGTTTAAATGCCCTGTGCGGTTTGTGTTCTCTGTGCGCCTGTCTATGCGTGTCATCTCTGGTGGGGTTTTATTCGCTTGATTTCTTTTTGAACACTTTGCCTGACGCTTTATTGGAAATGGACGCGGCTGTGGTGGCCCCCGCTAGTTAAAGTTGAGTTTTAATGAATTGTTTTCTGGTGGCAGCACACGGGTGCTGGCACTCACGGTAACTGGAAAGAATTAAAGTCATTTAACTGATTTTCTTTTTAAACGCGAGATTCCACGACCCGCTTCATTCACTTGGTGATTGATTGATTTATTATTTGTTTTTAGATCGATCGCTGATTAATCAGCGTTTTACAAACTTAACGGCTCACGCCAGGAAAGCCGTGCTTCCCACCGCTGTGGGTTTTCGGCTGCGGATTCATTTAGGTGATCTGAACTGTTGATGAGGTCGGCTTTGTGTATTCAGCCCGTGCGGAGTTGTTCTTGTTCACCTCGGCGGTGCTGGTGCGCCTCTTGTAACTAGAGCGACTCCTGAAGGCACTACATCTGAGCACACAGCTGACACGGCTGCTGTCATTAGAATTAGCATTAATCATGAGGCATGATCGGGTCAGCTGGGGGAGAGAGCCGGCTGGACTCGTACGACGTGCCTATTCGACCCGATATAATTATAGGTTTTTAATTTTGGGGGGGATTTTAGCGATTTGCCACATGCAGGTAACAGTTCAGGCTTTTAGCCAGGTGTGGACAAGGAATGCGGAGCTCCTTCATTGTTTGATCAGTTTTCCATCACGGCATGTGGATCTTTCTCTTTTTTTCTTTTTTCTTTTTAAATGCGTAAATGACTGAAGTTTCTAATTAATTTAAGTACTATAAAGAGAAAAGAATGTCAATGTGGTTTATTTTTATTGTTATTCTCATCCAAAGGTCTTGATTTATTAATGTTATTATTTTTTTCCAGGTATAACACTGCCCTCTGGGGCTCTTATTTATTTATTTAATCTCTGGACAGTGTCTGTTTTCGATAAAGCGACTGAGTCGATTTAATCGTCTCTAGCGCGACCTCACCCGGATCATTTTTGGAATCATGTTTTTTGGAATTAGGCTACAGAGAGCTGAATGATCCTTTGTTTACTGAGAAGGAACACAGCACTTGGTGCTGTGCATTTAATGTCCAAGGAGGCTTCAGATGTGTTAAATAAGTCTTTGTCTCCGCTTATTTAACATCATTTTCCATTTATAGCACACATTTTGCACCCACGTCCCTCTTTAAAATAACAATTGACCTGTTTGCTGCCTTCTTATTAAAACTGCCAATGCACTCCCAAATCCTCTCAAATGATTTGAAGGAATTCGCAGCACAGCGAATAACATCCCCACCTCCTAACTGCCTCATCTCCATCGTGTGATCCTGCATTCAGTTTGCCTTGTGGTGCCTGCAGCTGTCAGACACAGCACAGATAATCTGGATGGCCACTTCCTGTGCACTGCAGTGCATGTTTCACAACCTCAGGAAGCTCATGCACACTTTTAGTATCTGTCTCCCCAGCTGGGAGAGGCAGCAGCCGCATGCTGGGTTCAGACAAGGTTCTCTGTGCCTGCTTCATTTTGGTCACGCAGGATGGCCCCACGCTTTTGTGCCTGGAGACGAGGGTGGAGTGGGGGTGGGTGTGTGAGTGAGTGTGTGTGTGTGTGTGTGTGTGTGTGTGTGTGTGTGTGTGTGTGTGTGTGTGTGTGTGTGTGTGTGGAGGGGGTAACACGGAGCCTGCTGACAGCCTCCAACACAGCAGCCGAGAGCTCCCATCTGCTTTGTCCTCTCTCAGCATTCCATACAGCAAGTGTCCCAGACTGGAGCATGACCCCTGAACCCGAAGCCACTCCCCGTCCCTCCACCCAAACACACACCCAAAAGCTGTGTGTTTTCTGCTTGTCTGTTATTCTAAAGAGGTTTTCTCAAAGTTTGCTGCTGTGCACTTGGCACAGTTTCTGTTATTTGCAAGCGTGTTACAGAAAAATCAAAGCTGCATGTCATTTTGTCTGCATAGTGAATGCCATTCGAGGAAAAGAGTGGAAAAACCAGTTTTAGCCTTCCCTTTAAAGCAAGAGTAAAGCAACCCAAAACAGTATGGGTAAATAGTCCTCTGCAGGCATCACCTGGACATTCAGGTTTGGTCTGCATAACAGATTAATGGCAGCCTGGGGCATGTGAAGTCCACGTGCAAGCTAATACCCTGTCAGGTGTGGCTAGGAAAGGTGGCTGGCTCAAGTGTCTAGTGGGAGTAGGACTTTCCAGTGGTTAGCAGTAGAAAACGCATCTGGGTTAGATAGAGCCTGTGTTCTTCTTCCACTATTACTGCGGGAGCAGTGCTGCCAGAATGGAATTCCTGTGGCTTGGAGACATGACATTATTTATTTGTTTTGTACAGTCCTCCCTCCTTCTTCCCACTACCTCTCCTTTTTGGAATCGCGCTGTGCACGGGTCAAGGCAGAGGAACAGAATGTTTCTGTGGCACAGTCACAGCAAGCTTTGCGGCTTCGGTGAGAACAACAGGCTTATAGAGGAGAAAGCGGGAGCGCTCCCTGCATTGTTCCAGCAGGTGGAGCGCTTCTGACTAACAGCTGACTTCATAAGAAATGAGCCAGTGTTTCCCCCAGCTGTGCAGGAGCTGGAATCCAGCCCATCATCACCTTGACGGCTTTGATCAATTATCTCCCGTCCTCTCGGTGTCAGAACTGGAAGTTAGAGGTGCAGTACCTTGAAAGCCTGCAGGGGCTATCCTGCCCAGCCACGGTTCCACACACACGGGAAGGCTCCCAAGCTTATCATTATCACATTTTATGAGCACTCAGTCAGTCATTCAGACACTGCACAAGGCTGTCAGTGTGCCATGTAAATGCTCCCGGCTGGCTAAGATTAGTGCAACTTGTCGCTCCCACCCACACGGTTATCAGCTGCAAAGGAGCTGGACAGGCGGTGCGAGGGGGCAAAGTCAACTGTGACTTGTCTTGATGGCTGCAGGGCAGACGGGAGCAGTTCAAACAGGGTGAAAGTTGATATCTGTGCAAAACCAAAGATGTGTATAAGAAAGCTTTCATGATTTGGTTCTTTTTTTTGTGATTCTGATTAAACTAAAGCTTTCCGATAAGTTAGGATGATAAGATTTACCGCGGCATTTTGCCTTTTAAAAGTAATTCAAACTCTTTTACATCCTTCTCAAATAATTTAATACTCCTTTATAAAAGGGTTTGAGGGGCTGTCTGCAGATTTAAAATAAAAATGAATTGAAATTCTAAAGTCGTACAAACAGCCCCGTAGCTGGATGTATCAAGATAATCTTATTCAACTGACATAGTTATGCATCTGACTTGAGCTGTGTAGTGCTTCTGGTGACAAATCTCCTCGCCAGAGATTTATCTTTCCAAGTCTGTGACAACTGGCTGGGGAGCACCTCGGTGGATGCGTCCTTTATCTGCCTGCCTGTGTGCGGTTGATGGAATGACAGTGATGCATAATTTAGCACACGCTGAAAACATGCTGCGCTCCCTCTCTGGCTCGGCTGTCCGATCACATCCATTCTCCATTTAGAGCAGACATCCACAGGCACCGCTTTCTTGAGGAGCCAGTGCCAAATTCCTCTCTTTTTATCTTTGTCCCACCCTTTTGCAAATGAGTCACTACGCAATGTCTTTTCTTTTTTCTTTCTTTTTTCTTCTTTTTTTTTTACCCCGGGTCCCTTGTTCCATCCGCTGTCTGTGCTCTCTTGGCCTTGTTCAGTGGGTGCAGCGGCTGAGCAGGCGGAGAAGCTCCAGATTGACTACAAGCCGTCCCCTTGCCAGGATTAACCTCTCGCCATTGTTTCTGCCCGTTGAACAGGATTAACAAATCAATGTGTCAGGTAGACTGCAGTCAAGAGACAATGACCCAGTTCTGACACCACTGCCCCCCCACCACCACCTCTCTCTCTCTCTCTCTCTCTCTCTCTCTCTCTCTCTCTCTCTCTCTCTCTCTCTCTCTCTCTCTCCCTCTCCCGCACCCCCCCTTCTGCCTCACTGCAGCTTTTAATTAAAAAGACTTTGCTTAGCTGGCGCTATGCACTCCCTGGAGGATGCTTCACAGCTTTGTTTTTTTTGTGTTTTTTTTTCTGGGAACTGGAGCTGGGAATGGTGGCAGAATTGTAAGGTGAACCCTTGCGTGCTCTGCGTGCACAGAGACGTGAGGGTTGTGGTGTTTTTCAGAACACACATGTTGTCTGATAAGTGAACACACAAAGCAACAGATGCGGCACCCAGGTGTTTCTAAATGGTTTCAAGACAAATCCCATCATCATGTCATAATATTAGTTATACGTGTACAAGGCATTTTGAGATTATTTTTTTGCTCGAGTAAGCTGAAGGATAGGATGGGGGGGATTCAGTGCCCCCCCCTTTTTTTTCCTCCACTCTTATTGTCTGTGTAATGTGAAGGCTACAGTGTGGAAGGGAGCTTTTTTGTTTGTTGCAGCGACAGTGTGAGTTGGCTTGACCTATTACAAGGTGATTCATTCATCATGCGTGCACTGGGGACAACAATATCTGACTGCAGCAATAACAGTAACCCCCTCCCTGTACATCTGCAAAGATGCACTCACTGCCTATACGAAGGTGTCAGCCTCTTGCCCTTGACTTTGCTTTTGTCCTTGTCATAAGGATTTCTTTTTCATAACTGCTCTCTGTTGCATGCAGAAAATGGCCCCTTTCCTTGTACACTAGCTTCTAGATCTTCTTTTTCTTCTCTTCTTTGAGTAATGACACTTGCATAACATCCCGATGAGACAAGCAAGACATGCAGATTGCACATGGATTCAAAGTTCCTATAAAGTCACTGGAGCATTTCTGACAAATTGGCTGTGTGCTAAAGAGCAATGGTCACATTTTAAGCTGTTGGAAGGATGGTTTGGTGTTTTACGTGTGTGCAGTACTGTGTTTAGTAAGAGTATATTTTATAAAAGGCTTAAAAAATGATGAAAATCAAAGTGGATACATGTGCTCCAGTTCTAAGTGATTCAGCTGCAATGTTGAAAGATTTGTAAACAGTTTGACGGTGAAACGAGGTAAAGCCTCCTTTTCCTATTCCACATCATCATCTGAGGGAGTGTCTGTGCTGGAGCACGGCCCGGTTGTGTCCTACCTCTCCCTTCACTTCCTTCCTCCCTCCCTCCACCCTCTCCCTCCCTCCCTGGTTAAGATAGCAGGGGCTCGTCCTCGCACTGATGATGAACTGCGCCGTCTAGCAGCAAGTATCGCCTGGCACTTCTCAAAAGTTGGGAAGATTAGATTGTTTGGTGTTTGTTAAGGTCACGAGACACATTTGTATCCCTTAACCATAAAACACAAAAGCAGTAACCTTGCTTTTCATCAAATCTGCTCATTTCTCATGTCAGCGGTTGCTCTTGTTTTAATTTTGCCTGGAAAAAGACGGGGATTTAGTCGAGCTTTGAAAGTGTTGCTGCCTGACAAAAATAAAGGTTAAACACATCGACAAATCTTATACTTGGAAAGGTGATATTAGGCAATATTTTTAAAGATTAGAGGGCAGACAGCACTCCCTCCCACTGAAAGCTTTATTTTTTTACTTTTCTCTCTTTTACTCAGCTCTGGATATGTGGACACAAAACATCCTGCCTATGCGTAGCTACGCATGTATTCAATGACTTCTATGTGGACACGTTACTTATGACCAGTGGCAAATTGCCCTTGCTTTCCTTCGGACTGCATATTTGATTGCAAGGGCTGCTTAAAGTGACTGATTAGAAAATAAAATGTCAGGTCACCTCTGTTTGGTCGTCTCTCTTAATTTATGCGTTTGCTGAGCCGATGGGATTTAGAAGAGGGTGAAGGGTCCGCTAATTGTTGACTTAGGCAAATAGAACTGATTGATTGCTTCCTGTGCCATTGTTCTTAGCTGAGAGTAGCATGAGACTGGTATGCATACATGACTCACTTGTACCGTTGATTTTGTTTAAATAAAAGCCTGACAATGTACAGCTGATAATTTATTGGGTTAATAAAATAAAGATCAGGTGAGGATTTGTTAAAATAACTGTTAGTAATTTGCTAATTTGTCTCGCTCTCTCCTCTTTGCTGCAGATCTTTTGCGCTAACGCCATGAGTGGGCTTCTCAAGAGGAAGTTTGAGGAGGTGGATGAGGACCCATGCTACTCCTCACCGTCGCCCTCTTCCCTTTCCTCTGCCTGCTCAGGCTGGGACTCGGAGGCGGAGAGCTGCTTCTCGGACACCCTGGATTCCACCCCCAGCAACCCCAGCTCCCCGGCAACAAATTTCAACAGTGAGTATCTCTCTCCAGCGATAATAAATCGCAGAAAGAGCTGATGGCACATGTTTTTATAATGCATTCTCTTGCCTTTAACATCCACTGAGGCTCTGATAACAAACTTCGAAAAATGGGGGAGAGGTTAAGGAATTTAGGCAGCTGGCAGGCCATGAAACACTTCACAGAAATGATTTCAGACTCCTGCAATGAATACCTCTTTTGATTTCATGCCCTAAAGCTGCAAAATGGCTAATCGCATTATGCACTGGCTGCTCACCTTGGCTGTGTCGCCACCTTCTTCCCAAAGCCCCGCATGCAGGCACAGCCTCACCTTTTCTTGCATGATGTGGGTCGCGCGGCCTTGGGCCGTTTTGTGTCTCAACCTGGGTGCGTCTGCTGAGCTTTAGGGGACCGACCGGCTTGGAAAGGGATTGCGGTGTACGGGAGAAGGGCAAACAGTTGTGAGGTTTCCAGGATGGTGGGGCAGGCAGCCAGGAAGAGAAGCATGGCAGGTTGCCAAGGCTGGGAACACACAGAGCCTTGTCTGAAGCCCGGGCGTGCACCCAGCACAGGTGCTGAAAGTGAGTGGGTGAAGGGATACAAAAAAAAAGTGTTTGGGGGGGGGTAAGACAATCAAGAAAAAAAGGTGTGCAGACACATCTGAAGGAGCAGATTGGCTGGATCATTATAATCCAGTGTTTACACAGAAATTGTGAAGTGACTGCTAGACACAGCAGAGAAGATGATGGATGTGAAGCTGTACCCTGGTAGTTTATTTTTATGTGTATTACCCCAAGCAGCAGATTAGACCACATAGTAGAACTATTGTGTGCCGCTTACCTCTATTAAGGTAAAAGGTTACTTTTCCAAGCTTCAGGTATCACACCAGCTTTCCGTGTCTTTTAAGGCCAGTTCAGGGTGAACTAGAAGTCTACAAGGATTTTCCCACCAAATAATAATTGTAATGTCCAACACATGTGGATTGTAGATTCGAAAAGTTCTGGTGACTCAGGCAGAGGGAAAAAGTTGCTTGTCTCTAAAAGAGTCTCAAAAGTTTTGTTGAATATTCCTGGGTGGAGGAAGTGGAATATATAATAAAACTTGAATAATTGGGCTTTTTTCCCACATATGGTTCTACTTTGGCTCCCATATGGTTTTATTGTATTTGTCTGGGTATAGAAGGATCGTGAGCACTTTTTAACAGCGAGAGAACCTTTGACCCGTTTCAGTTACTGGGCCATTTGTGGGGATTGTCAGCTAGCAGCGAGACCCGGGTGGGCAGGTTTTATTCTTGCCCTTAGGGCTATACTTCCACCCTTCACCCCCATCTGGAACCCTCAAGCATTTACTCACCACTTTTGTGATACTGGCGGCTCTGTTTCCTCCACTTTCCTGGCCAACAAAGGGAAATTCCTGGGTTGGGTGTTTTTTCTGTTTTTGTTTTGTTTTTTTTCGCACAGTAGGGCAAGTTACAAAGCTAAATGGATTCTTGGGTTAGTGTAGGTTTCACTTTACAGGATGTAAGCGTGTTAGAGTCCTGTTAGCAGTGTCTTTTAATTGGGTACATGATAAGGCGGGGGCAATGAATCAGAGGGGTGTCCTTTTACAGTCTGTTCAGCAGCATTTATACACCTCTCAAGTACAAGTGCTGGGGAATTATGCCATCTAGTGGCACGAAAGTAAGAATCCCCCCCTCTTTAGAGCCTCCTCTCTTACTTGTGCATTATGTATTCTAATCTTGCCTCTTTTTTTTTTTTTCATCCATAGCAACGTCCATCCTTAAGAAATCCAAACGAGCGCGGCGGGGCAATGTGACGTTTGACCAGGTGACGGTGTTCTTCTTCCCTCGGTGCCAGGGCTTCACCAGCGTTCCCAGCCGAGGAGGATGCACTCTGGGCATGATGCAACGCCACAGTGCACTCTGCACATATTCGCTCACAGAGTTTGCCGTGGAGCAGCGGCTCCTGCGTCGGGAAAAACTCCTCAACAGACTCAGGGAAGAGAAACTGGAAGCTCTCAAACTGAAGGTGTGCACCATAAAAGAAATGCAGTGGTTGAGGGATCTATGAAACTGTGCCTGTTCAACATGACAAATAAACTTTGTTCCTTTTGTTGTGTTCAGCTGACAAAAAATGGAACCCAGGAGAGCGAGGAGGCCGAAAAACTTACAGTGGATGACATCCCAGAGCAGGATATTGACATCAGTGGAGCCAACCTCGACGAGGGCTCTTTTCTCCAGCCTTACACGTCCAAGCGCCGCTACGCGCTGCTCAAAGCGGCTGGTGTGAAGAAGATCGACAAGGAGGAAAAGAGGCAGCTGCACGAGCTGAGGCTCTCCAGGGAGAACTGTGGTTGCGACTGTCAGGGGTTCTGCGAACCTGAGACTTGCAGCTGCAGCCTGGCTGGCATCAAATGTCAGGTAAGAGCCCCAACAATTTCATGCTCACAAGAGCACCCGGGCATGACGCAGCAACTTGGGAGTTTCTGTTGCGTGATTTAAGAACTTTTCTTTGCTTCTTGCAGATGGACCACTCCTCTTTTCCATGCGGATGTACCAAGGATGGATGCGGAAACACGGAGGGCCGCATTGAGTTCAACTCCACCAGGGTACAGACGCATTACATCCACACTATAATGAAGCTGGAGCTAGAGAAGAGGCTGGAGGAGCAGTCCAGCACAGAAGAGGATGAGGAGAACGCAACCGGTGCCACCCCCTTACCAGCAGTGCCCTCCTTCCCCTTCAGCTCAGAGATGACAGCAGCCGGGGAGAACAGCTGCAGCAGCGATATGACAGACTTGTCGGACTCTCAGAGTGAGGACTCGGAGGCAGGCGAGAGTCCGTGCGAGCCCAGCGCCCAGCTGGATGTTGATGAGAAAGGCCTGAGCCGCATACTGTGTTTCAGTGACACAGAAAACTGTTCGAGAAGTAGCAGGGACAGCGGCGATAAGTGCAGCAAAGACACTTGTTGCCCAGAGCAGCAGCAAGAGCAACAGCAGCCGTCTACGGAGGCGTTTAGTAGCTTTAGTATGGTGGACTTTGCAGATGAGAATGACAACATAGACGCTGCACTGTTGGACTCTTCGGACGATCAAACAGACAATCGAGCAACAGCCATTTCAGAACTTTTGGATGAGAACGCCAACCAGGGAAACGCCCTCTTCCATAGCAGTAGTGTTCCACACACGCCCTCTCCCACAATCGATCGCTCAGCTAGCTACGACATGGAGCTGAGCCTCTCGTCTGAGTCAGACCTGGAGTTTTTCGATGGCTTTCCCTGTTTGGGCCCCACCTCCCTCTACAACTCCCTCAAGGAGTACGAGCACATGGACAACTTTTTTCAGTTTCAGTTGCCTAGTTATCCCAGTTTCCCTGCAGCCAGTGACCCAGGGACCTGCCTCCTAGAGTCGCTGATTGGCCTTTCAGAGTCCGTCCCAGAACCCCCCACCACTTTTACAGACAATCAGCTGTTGGAGGAAGCCATGAAATTGTCTGTGATGGAGTCTGTGAAAGTTTGACCCACGCAAAGTGAAAAATTTGTGGACAGTGCAAGAAAAACGCAGGTTTGAAAATGCACATAAGATGTCAAAGTGTTGAAGGAAGCTGTGATTGCGTTTGATTTTTTTTTTTTTTTTTTCCCTCTCGCCTAATAATAAACGTTCAAAATTCCAGACTTGCCTTCAAAATTGTCAACAAAGCAGTTTGGAATGATTGCTGTGTGAGACGGCAGCTAGTGTTGAAAAAGATACTAAACGTATATCAATTTGATCAGGCATATTAAAAATAATAATTTAAAAAAGCTATTGTGGCTCTCAATTCCTAAGAAAGCTTGTTTAACCAAACCAAGATCACCAACCATACGCTAAATGGGAATGAACCCTCTGGGGCCAGGTTGGGAATCTCAACACAGCTGAATGTGCACCTCAGGGATTTTTTTTCTAGCTTTCTAGCTTTTGGAGGCAATGTACCTTTGCTGTGATGGCCTTCATATGAAAACCAGAGTCAAATGGTAACCTGTTCGCACCCTAGATTTTGGGCTAACACCCGGACGACTTGAGTAGAAGGGGTCCTCCTCGTGTTAAATCCTAAAGCTAGTGGACTCTTTCTCCTCAAGATCTCTCCCAAGGGTCTTTTATGGTACAAATAAAATCCCTCTAAAATCTCCTTGATCAGCACTTTATCTGTGAAAAAACAAAAAAATAGTTATGTATGAATAGGCATTGTTTTAGTCGAATGGGATCGATTCAACAGTTAAAGGCTAACATGACGGAGTTTCATATTTATGAGCAGGGTAACTAGATATAATGCTCATGCCATTTAAAAGCTGTAGCTGTATTGTCTTTTTACTTTTGTTTTAAATTATTTCCTTTTATTTATTTCTGATGAAGCCTACTTTCACTCAAGCAGCACTGTGGTTTGATATTTCACCTGAAAGTGCAATCTTCCTTCCTGTTCTTTTTTTTTTTTTCCTTGTCCATATCACATTTAGGCATTGTTATGGGAAATGGGATCACAAGTCCATCAGCAAGTATTTAATATCTATTCTCTTTTACAGTTTAACTATTTTCTTTTTTTTTATTTTATAACTTATTATGTCATTATTTCACTAGTTATTTAATTTAAGACGCCTGGCAATAAAATGGGGTGTTGTAAAGTTTACTGGATGTGCCTGCTTATTGGGGGGAGCCATGCATGCTAATAGAGTGTGCACAGCGCTTCCATTTAAGCTTTGGGACTGAAAACTGTGGAATCTCCCTAATCACTGAAACTAAATTATGGTTCTGTTCTATCGCTGCCTATAATGTAAACATAGAAAATTACACTAATATTTTCTAACTAATTTATGTAGAATGACAAAAGAATTCTAATCACTGACAAATTGAATATTTTATTAAGCAAAAACGAGTAATTTTCAATCTGGGTCGACCTTTGTAATATATGAATTATAGAGAAATGTATACTTATGAAGGTTATTGCTCTCCAGCATTCTGAAGTATTTTTCATAGGCAGCCTTATGGTTCGATATCTTAGAGACATGCCACTAAAACTAAGTAAATTGCGAAGATCAATTTGATTGTACTCTGAATTTCTTTGGAAGTCTGTGACTTGGCTTACGATATGTTATGACTTACACATGTAAAGGGTTTTTGTGCATAAAAACTGCATATATTATACAATTTTTATCGCACACGCAAACCCTGAAAATTGAAGAGTTGCCTCATTAATTATTGAACGAGACCTTGCAAAGGTGATTGTGCTGTCACCTGTGTGAAGAGCCGAGGGACACTAGAGAGTCGATGTACATATCTCACCCTTTCTACAGCTGTTTCAACAGCCTTTCTGGACCCTTTAGAAATTATGCATGCAGGTCCTGTTTGTTGTTCTGATTAATTGTATACTTTGAAAAAGTGCCGAGTGCACATTTTGGAACTGTATTATTCGCTTTTTTGCCTTTTTTGATTACTTTGAAGTCCATCCAATATATGTTCTTATACCATGAAGAGGGCACTCATTTTTTTGCAAGCAGGCATTTGATTCTCTTGTATAAAACATCAAATCTCATGAAGAAATGGCAACAGTGAGTGTTCAATGTAATGTATTACAGTACAATTTATATTGTTTTCAAAGAAATTGTCTTACTTTTATTTGCCTTTTGTGTTGTACATATTTCTGCTTGAATGGTCCTGCAGAGCAAACAAAGCTGCTTTAATTTTTTTTTACATACTCACACATTAACCTGCTGTTCAGAAACAGTGTCTTTCATCTACGCCATTTTGACAGCCTGTCCCTCCAAATAATAATAATAAAAAAAATGTTTTCTAAATTTTTGACTGTTTTTTGTCTTTCTCAAATGCTGAAAAGTAAACTTTTTGCATTGTGGGGGGAAAAAGGATGGGGGGGGGGGAACTCCTAGTGGTATTATTTCCAGCTTTGTTTAGGGGGGTATGCTTGATATACTAATAATATATTTAAGCTAATAAGCCAAAAATGCGTATAATAATTGGTTTAACCCTTTCTAGACCAGCAAATAATTGCAAGAAAATTCAAATATTTTGAAAATGGAGAACTACATCTGGCATTTGTTTTGCAAGGTTTTGCTTAAAATGTATTGTTCAATTTATTTATGAGGGGGAAAAAAAACAAGTGTAGCGGTTTGCACATCTGTTTGCCAAGCGAAGGGTCTCTGGTTCAATTCCAGCCAGAGGCACAAACCCTTCCTGGGGTTGCATCAGGGAGGGTTTGCATCAAACAAACAAAGCTGAAAGTAGCAAAAGTAAAATAAGCACACTAATGTACCTTCAAATTATGTGTAGCTGAGGTAATCTGCAGTACACTGCTACTTTACACCAGTGGCAAAGGAAAAAAACTAATTATGCTAATTATGCTCTCCATACTCCAGTTTTTATCACTCGTTAAAATAAAAACACAGGATCCAAGTTAATCTAGTTGTTCACTAGAGAAGAACAACTATTACATTACAATTAATAATTTGTTACTAGATCTGTCAAACAGGACATATTTGGTGTTTTACACAAATGTGTTAACACTTGGGACGACCCTAACGTTTAGTAAAATGCTTCTGCGCGAAAGTTCAGGGGACAGATGCCATCTTTACTTTTAAGATTAGACTTAAAGCTAAAGCTGGAAGGACTGTGATCCTGAAGTATCCCTTGGTTATTCTGAAGCAAGCTCAAACTGCTGGGGGACTTCCCACAGGTGCTTATATGCCACGGCTGCATGCCTTTACATTGTGTCATCTCTCTCCCATAGTTTGTGTTTTTTCCTGTCTTCCTCTTTCCCAATACAGCTGCTCCTCCCTGAGCCTGGTTGTGCTGGAGATTTTTGTCCTCTTAAAAGGGAGTTTTTCCTTCCTGGCGTCATGTTGTACTTGTTCATAGAGAATCATATGACTGTTGGGGTTTTCGGGTCTTTACGTTACAGTAAAAAGAACCTCGAGGCCTTGTTATGTTGCTAAATGAATAAACTTGAACTTAATGAAAAATTCAGATGGATCTAATTGCTTATTAAACTTTTTTTTTATTAGTTTAGCTTCCATTTGGCAAACCATTAAGACCATTTTCTTCTACTATATTAAAGAAAATCGACATTTCTCCTTAAATCTATTGAAACAACATTCCTGTTAGTTTCTAATGTAAACCACTGGAATGTATCTGTGGTTTTTGGTCTCCATGGTGTGGAGAAAAACACTTTATATGATGTCATGCAAAAGTCTCCTGACTACTACCACAAACATATGGCCAGAAATTCCAGACAAGAAGGAAATGTTGAGACTATGACTACATATAGCATTTGGCCACAATTAAAAAGAGAGAAAAAAAAAGGTTTTCTGCTTGTTGGGACAGGGTGTTCAGGTAGACCATGCAAGAATATTCCAGTTGTCCTTGTAATTCATTGCTACTTAAGCCTGTTTTTTAAAAAGAGGTTCTCAGTTTGAAACATCCTTAGAAATTTTCCGTCAACTAAAACTGCGGTTCGGGAGGTCAGGAGGTCACGACCGTAGCCACTGTGTTGGTATTCAAACAAAAACTGCGGCACATGTATGGACTGGTCGCAAGAGGAGTACACCAACACCAAATGCATTCAGTAGAAAATGTGTTTCTGAAATTGTGGGAAAGTACCGGAACGCCATAAAAAGGATCTGATTCTGAGAGAAAAGCAGGACGTTGTTTGGTCAGAACATGAGGTGGTTTTGCCACCCTTTGGCAAATTCAAGAACTACAGGCAAATATCTACTGCGCAGAACATGAATGAGATGCACATGAATTTTATTTTGCAGGATGCATTTGAGAATTGTAAGGAATGCTGTGCCATTTAAGCAAGACCCATAACCTGAAAAAATAAATAGATAAAATAATGAGTCACGCTTTATAAGACTATAGTCGCCAAACAAAAGCACAGAGGCATCAAGAGACTTACTGAAAACATCCAGTCTTCAAAGGAAGAGACTCTGGTGAAAACAGTGGGTTTGAACACTTGGTTGCACATACCAGATGGGCCGTAACTGACAACACCGTGAACTCTCCAGGCTCCATCAGTAAAGCAGTTCAGAGGACCTCCAGAGTCGCCCTGGGACAGATAACAATAAGAACATAGCATGCAATGACTGTGAGAACGTCTTAACACAGTATTGTTGTTAACAATATGATAGTAATAGGATCACTGAAAGTACAGTTTTGACCATTTGAATCATATGGTGTTAAAATTTGCTCAGTCTTTACTCTTGTTTTAGAAAAAAAATAGTTGCAGCATGAGGCGAAACCTCCTCTACCTGGCAGCCTGCTATGATGCCATCCCCTCCGGCACACACCATGGTTTCCAGAGCAATGCTGCCCCACCACTCTGGCTGGGAGCAGACGAAGTGCTCCACCACACTGATGGGAGCCACCTGTAGGATGGCAGGGCTACCTCCATCTGATTCAGTGGAGAAAGAATGCAGGAACCTTTTTATTACATCCACATATAGTGTGTGTGTGTGTGTGTACATTTAGCACCCATGTGTACTCACAGTCTACTAATCCCCAGCCGGTGATGTAACAGGTGAAGCCATGAGGCAGTGTCTGGTCCGGGTAGGGAAGCTCAGCTATAGCCACGTAACCATTGTTATAGATGGGACCAGCGAGTCTCAAGAGAGCAATATCATTTCTAAGAAAAAATAACCAAAGATAGAATTGTATCATTTTAATAGCTGCTTGTTTGCTGAGATTAACATTTCTAAGACTGATGCAAAAAGAAAGTACATTGATATGAATGTACTGGTTATTTAAATGAGGCTTAATTAAGAGAGGTGATCTGACATGCTGCCACTTACCCATAACGAAGATCACCATTCCAGCCAGGATGGACTGTGATTTTTTCCACATGGATGAACTGCTCACTGCCTTCTAACTCATACAGGTTATATTCACCCACCACTACACGGTACTGACTAGCATCTGGGCTGACAAAGACAGAAAAAAATAAGTACAGTGCTTACTTACACTCTTTTGTTCAGCCCAGGAGACACCAAGATAGACTTTAAAATATTACAAAATGCACAAAAGATGGGTGTCATTAAGAATAATCATGGTCAGAGCCCAAACCTGAGGATGCAGTGAGCTGCAGTCATGATGTGGAAGCTATCAACAACAGATCCTCCGCACATGTGGTAGAATGAGCCATCATAGAATTGATCATACTGCAGAGAAACCTGTGAAATATTATAGAAATATGAAAATATGGTGGAGATGGAGTTTTATTTCTAAATTTAGTAGTTTAAAACTACAGTACAAAACCTATTTGCATCAAAAGATAGAGAAATAAAAAGATAATTAGTGTTCAGAGGATTTACCTGCCATTTCCATGTGTTTGGTTGAGCATTACTGCCACCTATCACCCTCTCATTGTCAACTTTGTAGTTGAGAGGTTCTTTGGCACAAATCAACCCTTCAGCACACACATGGACAGAGGTGGTAATATTGTTTTAAGGTTCAGAAAATATAGGCACAGAAAATTATTTAAGTCAGGTGGGCTTACCAATACAGGACAGAAGAAGCACAAGCCACATCATGTTGGAGCACTGATGACAAGCTGCAGTTTGCTTTTATACCCATTTGAGATTGGGAGACCGGGCAGATGTTAAGTTACCAGCCAGTATCAATAGTCCATGTGGATCAATTCACATTAAATGTACTGCTATGAAAAGCTGAAAGTTTGAAAAGTGTGAGACTTTGTGTGGCAATCCACCACTGTGTGAAACTCTTAAAAATCCAGACTTATGTACATTTGCATTTCATTCAACTCAGAAAACTATAAGGACAAGAGAACTTTATTTATTTATTTATTTATTTATTTATTTTATCATGGTGGGAAAAGAACAGGTGCTGTCTAGTGATGGCAGAGTCGACCAAACCATCTGTGAAAGGTGTGCATTCAAGACAAATATTACAGCAGATAAAGTCTGAAATGATCGACAGCCAAGGCAAAGAAGAAAATGTTCCGCTGCCTTCTGTCTGTACACTGTACACTCAACACAAAAACAGACAAAAGCAGAATATTCAATGAAAAGTTTAATCATAATTCAATAAAAATACACATGTGTATTCATTATAATCAAAAATGTACAGTATAACTACCGTATACAAAAGTGTATACACGAGTTCTTTTTCTTCTGTTTATCCAATTCAGGGTCATAGGGGAATTAGAGCCTATCCCACTTGTTATGGAGCAAAAGGCAGAGTACACCCTAAATGGATCAGTCTATCACAGAGATACAGACGGACCCGAACTTGAAGGACAGAGCGCCCGCAGGGGCGAAAGTAATAAGAATAAGAATAGTATTTCGTTTTCATAAATGTTGTCATCTTGAAAGATATTTATGTAAACCGAAAAAAAAGCTTTCAGTTTGAAACCTAATTAATAATTAATGAATAATAATTTAGTAATTAACTAAAATTCAACGGTAGCTCTAAATAAGAACAAGTATGAACAGCTGACTTTAATAAATTTTCCCACAGACATGCGCAGTAAGGCAACAAACTGTCAGATCTATGTAATATTTATTTATTTATATATTCGGTCATTTATTGTTTTGTTTTTTTATTGACTAGAATATCTAAATACTTAACAGGAAGTGGCATTTTTTATGAATGAGCTTGGCGTTATGTTTTGCTAAGCAACCGCGTAGAACACCCTGAAAAGGACGGCTAATCGAACTCAGCTTGCTTGCTGCGGATATGAAACTCGGGAAGGAGACACTCGATTTTTCTGTCATCATTATTTATAAGCTTTGTCTGGCCCTCCAGCGCCTGCTGTCAACCTATCTCAGCTGCTGGCTAGCTAGCTTGTATGCGGAGTGTATGTGCCAGTAATGACTCCTGAAATAAGTCTGCTTTAGTGACATTTAGTCAGAACTAGTAAAACGTAACTGCTGAAGGCAATGGGGCTACCGCAGAGCTCGTTACTGTCGGACGGAGGAGCTAATTGTGGATATCATGTCCACGGGGTACGTTAGAAAGTAGTGCAAGGTTACACCTCACGCAGTTCGTTAGTCCCTGTAGCTCACTTTTCATACATTTTTCGCTTAGTGACTTGTTAACTATGCTTTGAACCATAATTGCTGCTTTATCTATCTACGCAGAGCAGACAGGTTATCGTGTAACTGTAGTTACTCGTGAGCTCAGCTTGAATGGTGTCCGCCCATGATGATGTTGATGATGAGGTGGCATTTGGCACACTTCCAACCCGCGTGCCTTTGTTGGGAAATGGAATAGTTTAACAGTCACTATAGAAACTTGCTTTAGTTATGGTACATTTCAAAGTTGCATATAACATATTAACCGCGCGAGAAAGCGGGTACCTCGTCTCATTGAGGAGTCCCAAATTTTGGACACTGCAATATCTTAGGTTGACACACGGGGGGCGATAATAACACTGTGCTGTTTGTCAGTCAAACCAAATGTCAAGTTTTCTGTTTTGTGTTTTAAATTATTATTAATATTTTTTATTATTTAAGTAATTTTCTTTTATTCTCAGGTTCAAGAGGACTCTCCTGCTCTGAAGGCTGGTCTGGAGCCTTTCTTTGACTTCATTCTCTCTATAGGAAACGCCCGACTTGTGAGTAGACTCCTGTGTCACTACACTCCTGGTTAAAATGAGTAACTAGGTGTCAAATATTGACTTCTTCTATCTTTATGAAATTTCAGGTATGAATTGTAATTGAAAATGATGAGTTGAGGACAAAATGAAAATGTCAAAAAAGCCCTGCAACGTTGCTGTGAATGTGGCATATATTCAATTGTATTTGAAAGTATGCTAAAAACTAAAACATTTTTAAATTCTAAACTTATTTTAAAAGATGTTATGAAGCTGAATAACATATTTATAGATCTCAATCAACTGCATAGGTCAAAAGAAAGTTGTAGTCTGTTTTGAAACCATCTTCCTGGGCCTTCAAGACCCATTTTTCTGTATATAAAGCAAAGTATTCGGCAGGTAGGACACAGCAGGCAAACACCGATTTCCATAATTTTGAGGTACTGCCTTTATGAGATAATGCAGAGCTCTGTGTTTTTCAGTGCTTTATTAATAACCTCATTTGGAAGAGTGACAGTAATTACATTTCATGTTCTTTTTCATGAAAGAAAACGTATCTGCACACTTGCAGCTGGAGTAGCCCTTTTTCCTTTTGTTTCTCCAGAGTAAGGAAAATGACCTGCTGAAGGATCTTCTGAAGGCAAATGTGGAAAAAGCAGTCAAACTTGAAGTGTATAACTCCAAAACCCAGCGTGTTAGGGAGCTGGAGGTGACACCCAGTAACATGTGGGGCGGTCAGGGTTTGCTGGGGGCTAGTGTCCGCTTCTGCAGCTTTGAAGGAGCCAATGAGAATGTGTGGCATGTCTTGGTAAGTTAAATCTACCTGTCTTCGCTCAGGTTTCACCCTTTGCTGGTTACTGTAGGTTAAAGGCCTTTGCACACCGAATGTATGCGGAAAAATGGCTAAAATTCAGATTTTTTGGATCCAAACCTGCCGTATAACACATAAACACAACAAAAGTCTTGCTTTGTGTGAAAAAATGAAGTTGAAAGAAAGAAATGATGAGCTGATTCTGATGTTTCTAAACAAGAAAAAGAAGAAAGTGAGAATCTGGGTTCATCCAATTCTCAGGCGAGGACAGCAGCAGGGAAAATTTCTTGGTTTGATCCAGGAGTTGAAGCTGTATCTCGACTGCTTTCTCTTTTTGGCAAAATTGCAACCACATCTGAGGACGTAGAGAAATAATTTTAGAGAGCTGATTTAGCCGGAGCAGTGTCTGGCTGTCTGTCTGAGGTAAAATAGTATTATTTTTACTATTTCCATATCATTGCACATTCAATACTGGTGCATACTTTGAGCAGTGAGCACATTTGTTGCCAAATGCAGTGGTCTGATTGGTCAGATCTGTTTATTCCTATGTGAAAAATATGAAAAATCGAACTTGATCCGAACTATAAAAAAAATAAATCCTGCAAATTCGAATTGAACAGTTGCCTTAAGAGTAAGTGAGTCTGAAAAATCATTGCATTCTGTGTTCAAAGGCCTTAAAATTGCAAATGTTAATAATTTTGGTAGATTTTAGAATTTTTAAATATTTTTTAGGAAGTGGAACCAAATTCTCCCGCCGCTCTCGCAGGCCTGAATGCATACAATGACTTCATAGTTGGAGCTGACCAAGTGTTACAAGATGTAAGATTTCTTGTCTTTTGCCTTTTATTCCAAATAAGAAATAATTGTTTTAACTAGCAGACATTATTAAAAGAAATAACAAAAACCTTATTTTTGTGTGAAATGTCTGCAGTCCGAGGATTTCTTTTCTTTGATTGAAGCCAACGAGGGGAAACCTTTGAAGCTTTTGGTGTACGACACTAAGACGGATCAGTGCCGAGAGGTAGTGGTGACTCCCAACGGAGCGTGGGGAGGAGAGGGAAGGTTGGCATTGATTTTTTTAAAATCTTTATTTAAATCAAAGCATGTAGCTAAATATTGCCATGTCAACACCCGTGTTTTTTTTTTTTTTTTCCTATTTTTTAGCTTAGGCTGTGGGATCGGCTATGGATACTTGCACAGGATTCCAACTCGTCCAGTTCAGCCTAACGCCCAGAATAAAAATGTTCTTCAACCAGTGCTCACTGGCAGCAGTGAAGAAGTAGTTGCAACTGAGCACACTGAGGTGAAGGTTGTTGTATCTTATTCTTGCTTATTTATTAAGCTGTGCAGGATGTAATGGCGTCTATTGGTAGCAAGGGATTATGTTGAGAAGTACAAAAAGAATAATCTTTTAATTATGGCTTAAAATGAGCCCTACATATCTACTACAGGAGGGATCCACCTTCTACAGTAGCTCAGTTTTTTTTTTTTCAGTCGGGGGTGACGACCTAGTATTCTCTTACATTTTTAGAAGCGGAAGGTGAGGGAAGGTGGATTGACTTTGTTGCAATCTGCAACCTCACCACTAGATGCCACTGTATCCCACAAACTGCTCCTTTAACTGTAACTTGCTAGAGGTATTTGTGACCTCCAGTTTTCTCTCCTTAGGTGCCTTCTACCGATGAATGTAGCCCATCTACCGAAGCGACTCTGAATCAAAGTGAGAAAAGCATGCAAGATCAGTCTGTAATCTCACCCACTCAGCAGCCACCAGACCGAGGTAACAGGATCACTTCAGGACATTTTCATCCATTTGACACATTATGCATTTTCACACAGAATAATGGGCATTTGCTTTGTACTTATTTCAGATGCTTTCACCATACTCGATGCAACGACTTCAGATTTATCAGCCACGGTTTCCACTAACGAGGAAGGCAGCAGCTCCATGTTTGCTAATTATGGAGATGACTCAGGTGATCGGGGTAGCTTGGGTAAGTACTTCACACGTGATTAAATTGTGTGGCTAAATAGAGCAATTACGTGTTTATGATGGCATCCCGATTGAGAAGAAAAATAAGCACGATTAAAACCAGCTATTGTTGACACGCCTCTCAGTTAAGGAGCCATTTAATGCAGTGGTTTTGCATTAGTCTCTTTTACTGCAGAATAAAACTACTCCAGCCAAACGTGTTAAGTGTTTTTTCACAGATATACGTTTTACAGCAGGTAAAGTGGTCTATA
This sequence comes from Pelmatolapia mariae, assembly GCF_036321145.2. Lineage (NCBI taxonomy): Eukaryota > Metazoa > Chordata > Actinopteri > Cichliformes > Cichlidae > Pelmatolapia > Pelmatolapia mariae. Next base: position 18,761,423 of record NC_086235.1, on the reverse strand, counting down.
CTGAACACTTCATTAGGTTAATGGATTGGACCCCATTTTACCTTGAGAACATTTTTAATTCTTCATGGCAGAGATTCAACAAGGAGCTGGAAACATTTGTCAGAGGTTTTGGTCCATATTGACATGACAGCATCACACAGTTGTTGCAGAATTGTGAACTCCATTCGACTGAGATCTGGTGACTGGGGAGGCCATTTCAGTAAAATAAACTTATTGTCATGTTCAAGAAGGGAGTTTAAGATGACTGGAATGGCACGTTATCATCTCAGAAGCAGCCATCAGAAGGCGGGGGTACTGTACTGATACTAACGAGCCCAAAGCGTGCCAAGAAATTTCCCCCACCGTCACAACACCACCACCACCAGCAGCATGAACCATTGATACAAGGCAAAATGGATCCAAGCTTTCATGTTGTTTGCTACATATTCTGACCCTACCAGCCGAATGTCACAGCAGAAGTAGAAACTCATCAGACCAGACAATATTTTTCAAAACCTCTATTGTGTGAATTGTAGGTTCAGTTTCCCATTCTTAGCTGACAAGAGTGGCCTTCAGCTGCTTCAAAGTTTGACACGTTGTACATTCACAGATGCTCTTCAGCATATGATGGTTGTAAGTTGGCTTGAACTATTCTCCTCTGACATCTGGCATCAACAAGGCATTTTCAGCCAGAGAAGTGGTGCTCACTGGGTATTTTCCCTTTTACAGAGAGTCATTTAAATCTTCTTCATTCTGATGCAGAGCTTGAACTTGAGCATCTTGACCATGTCTATGGGTCTAAATGCACTGATTTCCATGTGCCATGTGATATCAGTTATCAAGAACTCAGTTAGCATTTTAAACAGTAGGTGCAGGTCAGTCCTTTCCATCAGTGGTCACGGTCTGAAATGCAGCAGTCTGAGCTTTGGTTATGTAATCTATTGAAGTACAAAAGTCATAAAAGGATGCTCAGGAGATTTTATCTTAATTATTGTTAAATATCTCCTTACAGACCAAGAAAGTTGAGCAATTTCCCGTGGTTTCACCATCCATAACCTTAACAATATTGTATTCTTTTTTTGTTGTTTTTTCTTTCTGTTTTTTTATTAGATTATTCATCTTTTGACCAAAGACCTTCATCTCCAGAGAAGCAAGGAGAACCAGACATCCAGGAACCTGAGCAGAAGCCCGGTATAGACCTGACTGCCAGCACTTCTTCTATCAGAGAGACTGCTGAAGACATGGCTGACCTCAAAATTACCACCGAAAACCCGAGTATCACGACAATCCCCAAGGTACCAGATGCTAACTCTGAGCCCTTAAGCTCAGTTGAGGTTGTGAGCGAAGAGATGTTGGAGCCTGCTGGGCCAGGCAGTTAGCTGACTTTCATAAAGAAGATTCAAGAGCACACCATGTTACAGAAAAGCTACCGTTAATGATTGTAAGCTGTTATCACTGGGGCTGTTTTTTTTGTTTGTTTTTGTAAAAGAATTGCGTTTCCATACCAGTGCCACTGCTGCATGCTAAATTGCACATTTATGTTGACTTGAAATTCTAGGAATGCATACAGTTAATACAACATGAATGTATTCTGTAGTTTAGGCGTACTGTATGTTTCAACATCAAACAAGATGAAGCCTTAGTTAAGCTGTCATGCTGCTTAAAACCATCCTGGTGTGCACATTAAAGGCCCAAGGTAAAAAATAATAATTACCCTTACCTTGTTGCTCTTACAATAACCACTGTAACACAGTACAAACACTGTAGATTAATGATGTTTGACTTAAGCGTCACACTTGGATGTTTTTTTTCCTTTTTTTTAAAAAAGAGGTTTTAATTAAAGTTTGTTTTTACTTTCTCGTGGGTACTCATACAGAAGGATTTAATCTCAGGCGTTTCCTATTTAAGTCTTTTTGCCTTTAATCTTGGTCAAAATCTTCTGTCTAATGTGAACGAGTGGGCCGTGTGTGACGCAGCTCTCTGATTGTCTTCTGTTTCTTCTCTTTTAATCGATTTTAGTTAGATCATGTCTCTGATTTGTATGGAAAATTGAAAATATACAGATATTTATAAAAATATGTTCAAGATGAACCTCCATGAGTCTGTTTTGGTTTCTGTTCTTTCTTTTTTTTTTGGGCGGGGAGGTCCATGCTGTTGTTAAATCAAAATGTCATTATATTGCCAGCTCACACATATTACTGATATTTCCTGTGTCTAATATGAGTCATGTCCACCCAGTGGAGTTCATATTTTGAGGCAGCAGATGTCAGCAAACACCTCACGATAAATCTCCACTGAGCTAGCGCCAGTTTATCTCCCCTTGCAGCTCCTAAAATTCTCTCAGATCAGATTGCACTTTTTCATATATTCAATGAGTCATAAGATGTTTCTGAACTTTTATTTTAATAAATCATATCTCATTCTTAGAATTATGCAGGAATTATTTAGATTTGTTGTTTGATCCGGCTGCTTTCCTCTTCCTATTGAATTTGTATAATCCAGTCTTGCCATGAACAAATACCTGGTCATTTTCAGGAACTTATTTAGCTGGAAAAGAAATAGTTTGAGGTTTCAGATATTAAACAATAGAAATTTACTGATGTGAACTTGAATGGTTATGTAGTCCATTATTTACATTTTTTTAAAACTGATCCTATATCCAACAATCCGTGTGTGATCATATGTGGGCTACAGAAGCTATTAATCAGAAAACAAAGCACAATTTATTTTCATCACTTTTTATTGCTAGATCAGGACAACCAAATATTCTTTGGAAGTATGCCAAAAGAAAAAATGTAAATAAATAAGCATTAGGGGGAAGCTACAGTAGCAGACGGGGAATATGCCTCAATTATTTACCAGGGCACTCCAATCCTCGGCTGAAGAGGGGGATGGGCATGAAGGGAAAGAAAAGACTGTGCGTGGGGGGAAGAAAGACGAGAAGGAGATGGATTTGTCTTTTTTTTTCTCCCCAGAATGAGTGCTGGAATGGCGTTCCTAAGGAAGCTTTCCTCTGGCACACCTGTGAATCTGTTGTATTTCTTATATAAATAGGAATTAACTTGGTGGCTTTGGATCCAGCTGCTGTTGGAGATTTAATAGCAGCAATGTGGACATTTCTCAGAAATGTCAGGCTTGTCAAATCAGCACGTTTTAAGTGCAGGGTTGGATGGTGTTTGCGGGTGTCCATTGTAAGTCTCACTCAGGAGGGGGAGATATGCTATTTCTTCTCTTCTATGTGAGGTTAGATGAAGCAGCCCAAGGCAAAAGCCAGCAGCTGCATGCCAGGAGGAGTGTAAGGAGGTGCCACCTCTGGAGGAACATGCCTTGCCTTCCTTTTTTCCTTTTTTTTTTCCTTTTCCCTGCAACTGTTTCAAAGGACGCTGTGACGCAGCTGAACCCACACGTCAGCTTAACTTTATCTCAACCCCTAAGAGGCTCGGCTCACAGGCACCAGCATAGTGCCCGTTGCCTCAGCCTATCGTTGCAGCATGACAAATTGTGAAACAGAATAACTACAGGGAAGGATGGATGGAAGGAAAGGATGAAAAAGGTATAAATACAAGGCGGAAGAGAGTGAACATACAATTGGTGCAAGCACGTTAGTCACACGTCTCCACATAATGCTGTTCCTGTGGCTCGGTTAATGTGCGGCGCTGTCACATGAAGTAGGTTAGATTTGGATGTGTGGCTGTTCAAGGGATATAAAATAAAGTGTAGCAATATAGTGACTTCTTAATGTAAAAAATAAAGATTAAATACTAAAAACAGCTGCTTTTCTGTTCACGTGTGGTCACAAATCCACACCACGAACACGCTCGTCAACTTCTATTTTCTGCTTTTGGCACCTTCCCACCGTAATCACAAATATTTTGTCGGGATGGAGACTATATTTGGAAGTGCTGCGAGGTATATTTGCATACATGCATCACGCGGTGTTCTTCACAGTGTGTTCTCTCAGAGCCTGGGAATAATCCTGGAAAGTGCCCATGTGTCAGACCACCAATGTACAGGCTGTAATTACATTCATTCATGCAAGAGGACTGTCACTCTGAGGGGTCTGAATTCATTAGGAAGTTGTTTCCACCTCTTGCCGTCATTATCGACTGGCTTTATGCTTCTAATTGAGCAGGAGATTAGAATTGCTTCCAGTAAACATTACCGTAGATTTGCTTATAAATTGTTGTTCCACACATACTTTAGCCCTTTGGACGGAAAGCAATCTTCTATAAACAAGTGGGTTATATTTCAACTTTAGCCTGCACTGTGTATATACCAGTCTAGAAAACTGACTAAGAGGCAATACTTTTCGAGGAGAAGTGGAAAGTAGTTTGGTTAAATCAAGGTACAATAACATGCAGAAGAAAATCCAGTATACTGCCCCAGTTAGGTGTCATGTCACACCAAATCTCCTTTAATGCACTTTGGAATTGATTTTCCAAATCCCTGGAATTTTACTGGGAGGGTTGAACACCCTTCTTCTACATAATAAATCCCTCATTATATGCTGGTGATGGAAAATGCCGTCTAACACATCGGTCCAAACTCTCTTAAAGGTGTTTAACTGCGGGGCTACAAAAGCCGTAACATATTATTAGCACCATTTGCATTCTGATCAAACCATTCAGTCAACCCATTGAAGAGACCACTCCCCTCAGGACAGAAATGTTTCATCATTGGGTAAACATGATCAATTATAGCAACTTCAAACTGATTCACAGTGGCTCTTTCCTTCAAGGATACAAGACGTCCATATACAGTAAACTGCATGTGAGCTTGAATTCTTCCCTTTAAAACTGCTGATCGTCCCACGATATGTTCCCATCCTTTTTCTCTCTGTTATTGTAGGGTGACTTCAGGCGACTGTTGCTATGATTTGGCTCTGTATAAACAAAAGGGAATTGAACTTAACTGAATCCTAAGGCATCATCTGCTGCCACTGGTATCTCAGAGATACACATGAGGCGATATAGAGGAGCCCTCGTTCTTATTGGAAAGGGAGAAAGACTGTTTGTTGGTGGTTTTTGGAGAAAGTCACAGGTTTGTCAGTCAGGTACCAGTGATTTGTGCCCTGTTTGTTTTCACTTGTATTCCACTTTCACTCGCTAATTAGACGTAGGCACTATTTAGATAAGCCTGGGCACTGAAAACTACAAGATTGGTTTAGGAACACAATATTATCTGGCCTATAGAAAAATAACATTTACCCAGTTTTTAAAAATTATTTATATCAATTTTTGTAAATACATTTTAAAATGTATTTTTTATTTTATATATATATATATATATATATATATATATATATATATATATATATATATTGTATATTATTTTAAAATACTTTTTACAGTTTTATTTTTATTATTTATTTTATTGATTTATTTATTTTTAATGATGATGATTATTTTTGTTTTTTTAACCCAGTGGGTTTAAATGTGAGGGGGTTTAGCTGGGAGTGAGAAACCTGTGAGAATTCGTCCTAACACCATTGCCACAGGAAACCACGTGTGGAATCATTTCGAGACACTGGTGGTTTTGACAATCGGCAGCATTTCACACCTTTTGAATGAGACCAGGGTGATTACAAAGAGATGTGTGTGCAAATTAAAAAAAAAGCTGCCATATTGCACCAAAAGTCAAAATATTTCATTTGTGATATTTTCCCAGTTTATGTGCACTAGATTTAGCTCAGCATGAGTCTTTGCTGCTCTGAAACACAAGCAAAGGAAAGTAGGACAAAAGCAACTTGCTTATTGTTGCATATTACAGCATATAATGCTAGTGAAAATGAAAACAGTGAGTGTTAAAGAGAAAAATCATGTCAGCAATAAGAAATAGCAATAAGAAACCCTAACATCCCCTATGTTATGCATAGGGGATGTTATGAGTCATAACATCCCCTATGTTTTTGGTTTTAAGAACTTTTGTGGAATTTTACCACCAGCCCCGTACTTCTACCTTGTTTCTGAGAAATGACAGTTATTAGTCACACGAACACAGGAGGTTGTTAGTCAGAAAAAACTAAAATAGCTGTTTAAAGAATTATCAGTTTCACTGTTTTTCTGCTAATTCCACAGACATGCTCACAGCTCTGTGCGGAAACACGTGCTCATGGGGAAGCTCAACACAAAAGTGCAGGGGTAACAGTACGGTCACCATCTTCATTCAGTGCATTAGAGTGCTAACCATTCCTGCAAAATTAAAGCAAATTAAAAAAAAATGAGCTTAGAAGTTATTATCACATTATAGCCAAGAGCACAAACCTCCTCCAAGACAGTTCACTGTATAACTCTGTATATGTTCATTTTTCATTCATTTTTTTCTTTGTTATTGTAAAACGTAGTTTTTAGAAGTTAGAGGTGGTGATAGTGCAGTAAAAACAAGCAAAAATGCAGGTTTGTGTAATTTTCCCTGTTGAAGCCAGTTTTTAACATGCTCGACATAATTCTTTATTATTATTTATACACATGGATATGCTACGTGTGTAGCATTCCTTTCATTGTTTAGTACAGTTCATTTAAATGCTTAATTTAAAAAAAAAAAAACTTTTTGAAAAAGTTTTTTTTGTTTTCCCAAAAACAGCTTATTCAGAAACATACATGTTATAACCTGTTACTGTAATTCACACCACAAAGTCATGATAAAATTAACACTTGAGTGCCTTAAACACTAATATGTGACAGACTATGCTAGCTGTTGACAGTAGCTTCATACTGGTTGGGTTGCTGCCGAAACACATGAGTATCTTTAATTACTCGTTATGTCTAATTATGATATCAACTAAGCAAATCAGATAAGGGTAGCATGACAAATATTTACTTTGATTAGGTAGGTAGCAGGTAACGGATAATAGGTATTGATTTGTGAATAAGAATAAGCTTATTACATAATAATGTTATACCACAGTATATTTCTAACTAACTAGGCAGCTTCTCATGACACATTTTCGTGTATACCTGAACGGCAGATGTGAAATCTAAAAGTGAGATCAGAGGTCACATCTGTCCTGATTTGGATACAAACTATGAATAAAATCATATTTTATTCATAGCATGTTTATTTATTTATTTTATTTAGAAAGAGAGGCAATACATATTACTGAACATTTTAACAAATGTAAATATACCAGATTATAGCCTTGGGCTAATTTCCATCTGCAGACCCTCTGGCAGGTTGGTGTTAAACACAAGTTAGTAAAAACATACAGAGACACTATTTACAGATCATGTGACAAGGACAAAAACAGTGATCACATTATACTAGAACAAATAATGACAAGAAGAGTGGACAACAGAGGACAATATAGATGACAAAAATAATGGAAACACATCAATTATATTGCACAAACCCCAGTATTACACATGCCCTGACTGTCCTGATATTGCACTGACCCATTATTAGTTGTTTCCCTTTTTTTAATACACTAACTCTTTTTCACCTTCAATATAAAGCATGATTATTAAATATGATCACATGTTTGTGTGTCCCTCAGCCACCCTTTTAAGTGACTCTTAAAGATGGGGATAATTGTACTTTCCCTCACTGACAGTGGAAGACTATTCCAGAAGCTCACTCCCTGATATGACAGAGCATTCTGTGAAAAGGTGGTCCGTCTAAATGCCAATTCACAATCACCTCTAACAGTGGCTCGAGTCAGTCGAGACCCGGCAACACTGCTAGACTTTTGTTTAACAAAATCACTCATTGGTGGAGGCGCCAGACCATGTATAACTTTGTATATTAGACAGGCAGATTTAAATAATTTGAAATTAGTAAAATTTAGAAACTTGTATTTATCGAAAATTTGACAATGGTGATATGAAAAAGGTTTCTTATCTAATATTTTCAATGCTCTTTTGTAGCATACTTCGATTGGGCCAATAGCAGCAAAGCTCTTATAGGACCAACTTGTAATACAGTATTCAATATGAGCCAGTATCATAGAGTGCAGGAATGTAATCGCTGCTGTGTCTGTTAATGATGTGCGGATATGTCTAAAGTTCTGTATAGGAAATAAGAATGTTTTCTATTCTCATTTCCTATTGTAGATTTTTAAGCATAATTTTAAAGATGAAATTTTTTTTTATCAAAGTCTAAAGTAACAGGATACTTAACATCTCCATATATCATTCCCTACATGCCTTATACAGATCATTTCTATGTAGGACCTTTCCACTTGAAGCACTGCTTTCATTTTTTTTATCATCTAATATGCACAGTGATGATGATGAATGCAACTTGGTGTTCAGCATCTTACTCAAATATCCTTAGGTCCAAGGATATTTGGGTAAAATACTGGCATGGAGCTGGGAGAAGCCAGGGATCGAACCGATCTCCTTCCGATTTGTAAATGACCAGCTATACCTCCTCTTTTAAAAAACTTTTTCAACAAACAAAACACTACTAAAAAAAACGAACCTCGGTGGAGGTAATGATAAAATGACATGCAATCATACCACTCCATAGTGATGCCCAGTGAAAAGTTGGGGCCTTCTGAGTGTTTATGAAAAACCTTCTGGACACCATAAAATTCTGCAGCAGTCCTTTTGGGAGTAAACAGATATTTAATCTTGTACAATTTCCAATGGTTTCCTGATGACAGCAGAACTAGAGATAAGGCAAAAAGGATGCCACAGCCATTAGGGAGATAAGTGAGGATGCCCTGCTTTATTTCCATTCTAATTGCCACTCAGCAGGGGTGAGGAGCTGGCCACACAAGACAGCACATGTTGTTCTTTCGCCAGGATGACCCCGCTGATACCAGGCCTAGACCCATCTGCTAGTGTGCCCGTCTCTGAACCTGGAGAGGAGATGCCACCGTTTTTGTTAGTCCTGCGTAAATATCAAAGACAAGTCAATTTTTCAGTGCTTGACTTTTTAAATCACTACCAAATGTCTCCCTCAGGTGCATTAATTAGTTTTTCAACGTACTGAAAGTCCAGCTAATTTGATGTTAAGCCATAAGTCGTTCTCTAGCGGATGCTCATTCCATTTCTTTTTTAAATGCAAATTTTGATTTTTCATTACGTCCTGGGGGCACATCTTTAAAATTACAGCAGTCTTAAAAAAAGCTGCTGTTTTATTACTGCATCTGTTTTCATCATGCTAGAACATTTATATTTATAAAAATAGAGATTTCAGAGTGTGCAGCTTGTCTTGCTCCCGGTTTTCTCCCTTTCTTGTCTGACTATCAGGAAGCCCATTTGTTGTGGTGAGCAGCAGATGAGGCAGAGGGATAAAGGTTTAGCTCAGCCTCTCACTTTGAATATGATCGGATGAAGAAACACGCCTTAGCACGTTCCCTGCTGCTTTCCTGTGTCTGTGACATATTTGCTGTGACATCCCCACCACCACCCAGGCTTAGTTTTGACCCGATGGGGAGATGTCTCTTAGTGTTACGCTCATTTACTAGTTAACTATGACCCCACAGGGTAATGCATGCAGAGTTTTGGCCCTCCTCAGTCACAGTATATAAATGTGGACATGCACAGAGTATAACATACCATTCACAAATGGATGCATAGCCTCAAAAGCTATTTTCCGAGAATTAACCGGAATGTCAGAAACATAGGACAATGTTTTTATCATTCAGAAAATATAATATATCATCATAGTATTGTTAGGTAAGGCTGTGACACAACGGCACAACACAGTCTTTATCTAAGCGGCCTGCAGAGCTACAGACATATTAAAATCTCCTATTTATGTAAAACATAACACCTTCAATAGCATGATTTATCACCCTCTAACACAAACAGCATTCGAAATGTCAAACTGGTAGCTTCTTAAATCAGTTTTGGCCCTGCTCAGCATGTATGTGTGTGTTCACACATGTAAAAACACCACAGCCTGAGTATGACAGCAGCAGCGTTTGTGAAAAACCATAAAAGCACCAATCTACCTGAAAAAATGGGGTATGGGAAAAATAAGTATGTTCCTGCAGGGAAGAGCTGGCAGTATGATAGAGAGGAATGAAGTGTGTCAGCTTTTCGGTGCAAAATAGAAGCACCATCTTACTACGCCAGGGAGTGGGGGGATTAGAGGGAATGGTGACGCATACAGATTAAAAAATGTGGAAAAATGATTCTGTAGCTCTGTCAGAGGTGTGACGCTGAGTGAGGGCAAGCGAAGAACTGCCTATCTGCCTCTTCAATTCTAAATCTTTCATGTTGGAAAATAAACCAATTTAAATAATTCACTTTGCACATAAAATATGAAACATTCAGCACATTTATTCTGTTAAAAAAGAACATTGCTCTGAATCTGGGAGACATACATTATGCTGAATGTGCCATAAATACAGATAAATTAAAAAAACAAAAAAAAACCTGTCTTGAGTTCTCTGATCTCTTGGCTCGTTCAGTAGCACAGGATCAAACAGCAGAATATCTGAGAAATCCCTTCAAAGCTTTCATGATTATTTTTGGAGTAACTGTTGTTCAGTAATGCTGGGTTTTGCTTGCTGTGGTTCTGTGTGCCACATTATTTTCACAAAACCTGAGCCCACAGATACAGAGGGTGTAATAACATTCATACAGAGCGGGGAGGGGGTGAGAATTGACAGGGGACGTGCAGGGGAGCATTTGAAAACAATGGCAAAAAGTGGAAAATTGTGTGAGGGAGTGTGTGTGTGTGCCTGTGTACTAAAGTGAAAATGTGCTGTTATCAGGTTAGGCCAGAGCCACATTCCCCAATAGCAGCTGAGCTGCACAAACACTCGGCACCCCCTTGAGATTCCCTTTTTTGTAATCACTTTGCAGAGCAGGGCGATGCTGCGTGTGCTTTTCTCCCGCTCTCTGAAAGCTTTACGTCCATCTTCCTCCTGCGTTTAAATGGTCTGACTTCTCTCAAGAGCTTTTCCATTAAACGTTTGTTCGGGTTACTAATGTAACCATGAATTTTATTTGTTATGCATCTCATTAAGCTGCTGTTAGAAGAGCTATCAGTTGATGACATTAACTATCTGTCATAATAATAGTGACTCTATGAATGGGTAGGTTTTGCATTGGCAGATAGCATTATTCAGCTTTCCAGAGTCCATGGGGGACAGGAAGAGGCCCATATACACCAAAGGCTATATTTACCCAGTGAAATGCAAACAGAAATGGCAGCGGGTTCAGGTTGCTGCCTCCACCTGTGACTGCAATTACTGTGGAAGATAGAGATCAGTGCACTCAGGTGACTCAAAAAGGGCTGGACAATCACTTATCTGGTTGTGAGTCATCAGGAGCCCAGGCTGTCAACACCAGTCCATCAGATGGAAGGAACATTGCGTTTATGTTTGTGGCTTCTGGATGCGCATGGATCTGCGTTTGCTTGTATGCACATATGTGTGGGTGGGATGTTTCGAAAGTGCTGATGGCAAGTTAGCACAATGGTTATCTAGTGTCCTTTGACAATGTGACTGTGGTCTCTTTAGTGTTTTTTCCCCTGCCTGGAGATGCATGTGTCTCACAAAAATGAAGATGAAGACACAAAGCTCTGGGAGGAGTGTTACATTGATTTAGAGGTGAATATCTCCTTAGTACATTGTGTTCTCTGCATGCACTTTAGTAGACAGGACTCCATCATATATAGTGAAAAGGTTAATTAATACCTTAGCATTACCTTAATCACTCTTTGTCATCTTAATTAGTCTTTCTGTCTGTAAAAGCCAGGAAACTCAGACAAGCTGATTTAATTATTCAAAATTTATAAAAGAAAGAATGCATGGTTCATGCATAAGTTCAATATTTTGAATTAAGTGGAGCTTCCCAGTGCAAAAAACACTGTAACAAGCCCTCTCTATAGCATAGCAATACTGTGTTCTGCCTTTATTCTTTTGAATAATTACTTAAACATTACTGTTTCCAGCAGACCAAAATGCGTGCTTTAATTGATTACCTTGTCCCTGTCCCCATGGCAACTAGAAATTACCAGAAGGACATAATCATAGGGTTCTGCAAGATATCTTGAAATCTATGGAACTGCTACTTTTTTTAACCTTCCCCTGTTATATCCAGTTACACTGATTGAGCAGTTGCTTTGTTTTTAAGGTTTGACCTGTACTGCGCTATATCAGCAAAGTACACAACCTCCTGAAAGAAGAAGAAAAGATGGAGATATAGGTGTTGATGGGGTACAGCAAGTTTTTTTCTTTCCAACCATAATGTAGCTCATTTGGTAGGCGTGACTTCAGCACTTTGCCCTGAAGTTAGCCAGCTGGCAGCTGCTGATTTTTCCTCTTCCTTTCCACTGCTAAATTGCTGCCCTAGATTCCCACCCTGACATTTCAAGCAGCATACAATTCCAGTATGATATGTGAAACCAAACCCATACTCATGTATGCAGTCTTTACCAGCACTTACAGTGTAATGATGTCTGATGATACATTTAAATTCATAAAGTGAGGGTAGAGCACTTACACAAAAGAAAGTCTCACAAAGTAGCATTCTTCTGTCCACAAAAGCTGACAGAATAATTGAAGACCTTGTCTTCCAATATCTGAAAAATAATAACTATTTTGCTTTGTGTCTTGTGTGTCATAAATTGATGTTAAGGCATTAACAGCTCCAAAATGCCGCATTTTTCCAGACTTTAGCATTTAAAATCTGAAACAATAGAAAAGTATACAATATACACAACATAAAAATTAATTATATTCAGCATTACATTTCTAATTCCGTCCTTGACCACATTTCCCATTGCACTCTGTTTGCATCCAACTCCCTTCCTCTCCTGACCCACTGGTAACCTCTGAAGGCTGATCTTGTCTGAAACAATCAATTGATCGAAAAGGATAAGTAGGATCCATTTGCATTCAAGTAATGGCCTCTGGCAGATTGAAGTGGTCTTACTTACTGCATGCTCTACAGTGGTGAGAGGCTTTTGGACAAGACAAGTGAACAATCATGTGGCTAAAAATGGAGCATAATGAGCTGGATGAGAAATCAGAGGGTTCTAAGCTTCTTAAATGAGGTGCTAAAGATTCTCTATATTTTATAATATGAATGTAAATGCCATATATCTGCCACACATTTCACATTTGGTTTCCTTTACAAGAATCAGATGAATGAAAATATTACTATCAATACAGTAAAATCCAACATATAGACTAAAGACCAGTTAGTTTAATTTAGCACATACATCAAAACCAGGTTAGACCAGGGATATCGAACTCCAGACCTTGAGGGCCGGTGTCCTGTAGGTTTTAGATAACACCCTGGGTCAACACACCTGAATGAAATGATTAGTTCATTACCAGGCCTCTGGAGAACTTCAAGACATGTTGAGGAGGTCATTTAGCCATTTAAATCAGCTGTGATGGATCAAGGACACATCTAAAACCTGCAGGACACCGGCCCTCGAGTCCTGGTGTTCGACACCTGTGTGTTAGACCATAAGATAAAAACAATTCTCATACACAGCGTATGATATAGCTAGCAGTTGGCCAGCTTGACTTGCTGTGGGTGACTTTTACAGAAAAGCAAGGCACCATTCATCTCAGCTTGCACAGCTACAGCCTTTCTTACAGAAGCATGGGCACACCCATGAAAACAGCAAATGCTATACAGCTTCAGTGGCTTGTCAAACAGACAAAAACAAAGAAAGCCCAGAGACGATAGCCAACTACAGCCATGAGATGGCAGTCATTTAAAGGATGGATACAAACAGGCAATACGTTTCATAACAGAGCTTTTTCTGGCATGTGTGGAGAGAGATTGTGTTCACTTTAGTAGTTTTGTACTGATGTTTACTTTTATATTTCACTGGGCAAGCACTGCCTGCCTTGCTTGCCCTAAAAGAATGCCATCTGCACAGCAGGAAAACACAATTAAAGGCATTACAAACTCTCTGATGTTTTTTAACCTCCATCATCCAATTAGATAAACTGTTTCTTCATGCAGATAAATAGATCAAGTCACTTGTGCTCATACATTAAATGACAAGCCATTAACTTCAGTTCTGTCATGTGTCGGTATATGAGAAGTAATTAAGCATTAATAAGAGGTTTGCAAACTCAGGCAGAAATAGATCCAGGTGTAGAAAGAGGTTCAAAACAGATGCTTTCAAAGTTGCACTCCAGTAAAAAAAAAAACCCCGCAAAGAGTCACTTTCCTTTTATGATGCAAAAAGACCTCAGCTGGCTTTCATGTAGTTAATTATGCAAATTAATATGTTGTTTGTTTACCTTGGGAATTTGTTTGTAATGTGACTAAAACATGTAAGATGTTTTTGACATTTCATCTTTATACTCATAGCAACCAAACTAATTAAACTAAAAAAACTAAACTAATTAAATTCATATATGGAAGTTATGCTCTATAAAAAATATGGGTTCTTTACCCCCTGTTTATTTGCCCCTATGATTGGATTTGTCTTCTTTGATAATGTTGCTTTCAGACTGCTGCCAGGAGCTTTTATCTATCTGCAATTCAGTGTGGGCTAAAGGATCCTTTTATCTTCCCTGCTGATTTAATAATAACATGACTGTAATGTCTACTCATCACCACACACATGAGAACACTGACATGGAAAAGTTAATCCATATCTTTGGCTCAAACGGGAGTAGTGTATTGTATTGTAAGTATTGTTTGGGACAAGAAGCCAGAGATATGGTCTTATTATGAAGCAGCAAAAGACAAACAATCTGAACACACTCTTCCTTTAAAAATGCTGGGATAGCTGAATATGTTTCTGCAGAGCTTGGCATTTTAACTCATGTTTTAAGCAATCTCTCAGCAGATGTATATCTAGTGTCCAACGATATCCCTCAAGCCATGTTTTCCCATTTTTTCCAGTCCTCATTGTCAGTTTTATGTCTTTGTCAAATGCAGAATTTATTTAAAATTGATATTATTTTTTAAATGAGCATGTAGCAGTGTAGCATTATGGGTAACATTGTACAATAATGCCTCTTCCAATTCAGATATTAATATCTGACTCACAGTCAAGACAAAAACACCCAAACAAATAGAAATAACAGAGGAAGTATACATGAATTTATAGACTCCATCTGCCATGATGCTTTGCTCTGCGTGAGAAGTCCTGTGCCAAGAATTAAAAAGCTATCATAACACCGCTGCAGAAGAACATATAATTAAGCTCTTTGCTTCTTTTCCTCTGATTCAGTACATTAGATTCAGTGCATTTGTCAGCTCCATTTAAAATCTAAATTCTTTTCCCATTTTCACACATTCACTTTTTGTTTCCTTAATCCCTGAAGATCAGGCAAGGATAATTGAAAGTGAGTGGAGGCTATACTCTGTTGTAAGCATTTATTTTACTGAAAAAAACAAAAAAACAAAACAATTTTAATAATGTTCTAGGCTTCTTTGCCTTTACTTTTGCTTTAATTCAACAGGGGTCCTCACGGGTGTTCTTCTAGTTTGAGTTAAAGCAAGGTGGAAACACATATTTATGTTAGTGTTAACTGCTTGTTAACACAAATGTTTAATCAACCCAGTGCATTTAGGCATTTAGACACAGAGCTTAAGTTTAAACCAAGCATCAGAATGGGAGATAAAGGTGAGTTGAGTGACTTTGAACGTGGCATCGTTGTTAAGTGTCAGATGGACTTCTCTCAGTACTTCAAAAACAGCTGGGCCAAAAATGCATTGTTGACCTCAGAGGTCAGGGGAGTTTGGTCACACTGCTTTGAATTGATTAACAGTAACTCAAACACCTAATTACAACCATAGCATACAGAAGACCATTTGTGAATGCACATGTTGTTGAACCGTCAAGCAGATGGGCTAAAGAAGAAACAAAAGACCACGCCAGGTGCCCTTTGTGTTAGCTCAGAGCAGGAAACTGAGGCTACAGTTCACATAGACTCACCAAAATTGCACAACAGAAGATTGAAAAAACTTTGCCTGGTCTGACAAGTCTTGATTTCTGCTGCAACATTTGGATTTTAGAGTCAGAATTTGATGTAATTAACACGAAAGCATGGATCCGTCCTTGTGTTGTGTAATGGTGCATGGTCTAGTTTCTTGGCACACTTTAGGTCTATTAATACTATTTGATCATCAAGTAAGCACCAAACTCTACCTGTGTGTTGTTCTTGAGTCATTATGACTACACTGTACCCATCTTCTGACGGCTGCTTCGAGCAGGATAACACACCATGTCAGAAAGAGACAATGAGTTCGTTGTACTCAAATGATCTCCACAGTCTGCAGATCTCAATCCAGTACAGTCCCTTTTCGATGTGGCGGTGCAGGAGATTCTCATCATGGATGTGCAGTACCTGTGCAATGTAATCATGTCAGTATCAACTGAATCTTCTGAGCAATGTTTCCAGCACCTTCCTGAATATGGGTCATAAAGAATCAAGGCAGGATCCAACCCAGCACTAACAAGGTGTACCTAATGAAGTGTCCAGACAGTGTACACTGTCACCTTATAAAGTCGATCTGGTAAACATTTTTGGACAAATGGCTGTTTACACTTCCAGCCGACACCTGCACCATTAACATTTGTTTTCAATAAATTGGGGATGGGGAATTCATCCCCAATTTTGCTAATGATATTAATCACTTAAATGTCTTTGGAGGCACTAAAAGTCATTAATTCCATTGGTCCATCTTCTGGTGCTAAGCATGTAGGCCACAATGGATTCAGGAAGGATTTTTACTATTTTTTATTTTATTTTTGTTACATATCACAGCTGAGATGGCTGACAAGAGCTGTGAGACAATAAAGTTGTTCACCATAAAACGGTAACATAAAAGATGCAAAACACTCCATAAAACTGAAGGCAGCTGCAGTGTTAGAGATAATTCTCTATGGATCAACATAAGCTGCTTTTTCACAGTGCATCACTCATTTGATTCACTGTTGCTACTAATTGAAGCTGTTTTAAACACACGAAACATTTTCAAGTTACAGTGTGTTTCTATCTTAACACTATGCTACACTCCAAGCAGGTCTAACATGAATTTATAGACTTTAAATAATTTCTGATTGGGGATAATGCCACATTAAACAGCAGAAAATATACCATAATGCAACAGAACAGGGAGAAATGCAGCACTCACTGATTGGAGAGTCTTGCTTCACCTTATTGTTCAGATAATGTGATGAATCTCCTTTCTGCCTGCTGCCTGTGGCTTCGTGTTTACATGGCATGGGTGCTGCTTACCTGACCCGTCCATCTGCGTCACCGTCACCATGACTCATGTCTCATTTTGTGTGACTATTCTGCCTCCTTCAACCCCCTCCTCTTCATTGCTCTCTCCCTCCCCTTCTCTCCTCACTCAGTCCCCATGCCTCACAAACACATTATTTGTAGGCACAATGCTGCACGTGTTGACACGACCTTTGTTTTTCATTATATGTCTTTGATAAGGTCTAATAAGGAAAGATGAAGACAACTGTGAATTTGAGAAAACAGATGCACTGAAATGAGACTATAATAATATTTGATGACATTTTTAGAGGGTGGGTTGTTGCCTTATTAGTGAAAACACAATAAAGCAGCATGACCTGATTACACATCCACTGAGCATATGCTGTTCAGTACAGTGGCATGATTTATTCCCTCCTGAGCTTCAATTTTTTATTCTGTAGAGTCCTAGAAATAGCTTTTTTACATTTTAGGGTGCTTTGCAGTCTGCCAGGCTGTCCTGTTGACAGCTGCCTGGTCGCATAAATAGGATCATTCAAGCCAGACCCACACAAGAGCAAGCGAATAACAGAGAGAGAAAGAGGATGGTAACTTTTGGTTGGGTATACATCTGTCTTATTTTCACATGCACTCGGGTCACTTCATGATGCAAAGAGATGGACACGAGATGGAAATGACAGCAGGCAGTACTTCAAAAACATTTTTAATAGAGCACAACACCTCTCTGTGTTTGAGTCTGTATCAGGAGAAATGTCTCTGCCAAAGATGTATCCTCTCTATTGAAGCTATCTTGGGATAAAGTAACAGATGAATCAAAATCCCTTCACAACCAGCAAATACTGTTATGTTGGATCCAACAGGAACTTCAGCAACAGTGTGTCTTTTGTAATATTCCATGTGTCATTGTGAAATACCCTAAATTTCTTCTTTTTTGAGCATATTCTAAAGTATTTTTTCCAGCGATAACAGCACCAGGCAGGAGTCCAGACATGGTTTTCTGTGACTAACATTTTCAATTAGTGACAGATTTTATGTGAATGAGTGGGAAGGAGCTAATCCATTACACAGACACTGAGACCTACAGACTGTCCTTTGGTGAGTAGACTCAAGCCTGTGAACAAGACTTCTTAAAAAACAGAAGATGAAAAAAGCAGCAGAAAGATACTAATAGGAATAGAAGCAAATAGATATTTATTCCGTAAGTATGTTTTGTTACAGCAGTACAAGGCCTTCTCATAAGTGGAAACCTAAAGCTCCTAGCAGTAGTTACTGACTTTTTAAAAAAAGCCCAAATCTACAGTCATAACAGCATCCTGGTAAAGGCAATTATAGGCACAGTTACACTGTGAGCTAGCATCAGCTCATCACATTATACTGCATTAAATCTAAACACATTAGAAGAGGATTTCACAAAGGTCCTAAATCAGGTGATAAATATGGTTATTTCACAGGCATATATATACACTGATCAGGTATAACAGATGACCATTAATTATTCACTGAAGTGAATAATACTGATTATCTCTTCATCATGGCACATACCAGTAGGTGGACTATACTAGCGAGCAAGTGAACATTTTGTACTCAACGTTGATTTTAGAAGCAGGAAAAATGGTCAGGGATAAGGATCTGACCGGGTTAGACAGAACAAGAGTCAGAGCATCTCCAAAACTGCAGATCTTGTGAGGTGCAGTGGTCAGTATCTATCAAAAGTGGTCCAAGGAAAGAACAGTGGTGAACCAGTTCCAGGGTCATAGGTGTCTAAACCTCATTGATACTCACGTGGAATGAAGGCTGGCCTGTGTGATCCAATCCAATCTACTACTGTAGATAAAATTTCAGAAGGAGTTCATGCTGGTTCTGGTCGAAAAAATGTCAGAATACAAAGTGCATTGCAGTTTGTTGCATGTGGGGCTGGATGGCTGCAGACCAATCAGGGTGTGCATGCTGTTGCGAAATCAGTTTTGCCCCGGTTCTTTATTCGTCGAGGGATCCAGAGATGGCACTGGAACTCAGTAGTCATTTTACAAAATCTTTATTCATCTTTATTCATCTTCATTTAAGCATGCACTTCTAGAAGGGAAGACGAGGCCGGTGTCCCTCTGAAACAATCTTCACCCCTTTGTTAGTCCCAGCCAGCTTTATAGAAACGACCCATCATAAAACCCCCACAGTGTGCTGCAAACTCTGTGTCTGTGTCTATGTGCACGAGCACGTGAGTGAGTGTGCATGTAGGTGTGGGAGTATATCAGTTAAAACACTGTGGGTGTGTGTCTTTTCCTAGAGGCCATAAAAAACATCTCCCTTCCAGACCACAGTTATCAAGTTACAAACTTTGAGACCCCCACACAGGTATCCTGAGGAATTTCCACTTAACATTAACTCCTTTCTGTCTTAGCTTCACAGTTCAAACTGGGGAGGGTCTCCTAAGATCTACTCCTAAGTTCATGACACAGTCAGGCCTTTATTTATATCCAGGGCAGTGTCAGTGTCCCTGCAATAATTCTACATTCTATCTAACACATTTCTAAACTCTAAAATAAGCTAAACATTTCTACAATGCTGACCCCTGTCCACTGCCGAAAGTGCCAAGAATGGACATGAGCATCAGAACTGGATCACAGAGCACTGTAAGAAGGTGGTCTAATTAGCTATGCTATCTTTTACCTCACGTGGATGGCCGGGCGTGTTTACATGGGGAACATCTGGCACCATCAGAAAAAGACAAGGCACTGTGATGCTTTGGACAATGTTCTGCTGGGAAACCTTGGGTCCGGCCATCCATGTGAATGTTACTTTAATGCATACCACCCACCTAAACACTGTTGCAAGCCACACACACATTTCATGGAAAAATGGTATTCCCTGATGTCTATGGCCTCTTTCAGCAGGATAATGTGCCCTACCACAGCGCAAAAACGGTTCAAGAATGGTTTGACGAGCACAAAAATGAGTTTGACGTGTTGATTTGGCCACCAAATTCCTCATATCTCAAACCAATCAAGCATCTGTGGGATGTGCTGCACAAAAAGTCCAATCCATGGATGCCTCATCTTGCAACTTCCAGGAATTAAAGGACCTGTTGCTAACATCTTGTTGCCAGATAGCACCTTCAGGGACCTAGTGGAGTTAAAGCCTTGATGGGTAATAATTACATTGTTTTAATAATTAATAGTTTTAGCGCAGTTTTGCTTTACTGGCTTCACTTTTCAGACTGGTAGGCTTTGCACATCTTTTATATAAAGTTTATGTAATTAATGCTCAACACTGAGCAGAAACTGATAGGAGTGTCAGGATCAATTTGGATATATTGGATAATTTTATTGGAAATATATAAACTGTGGTGAAAGGTCGGCCAGTTCAGGCCCTCCTGGAGAATACAAATGACTGCACCAAATTCCACCTTCCCAGTATGTAGCCTTAACCTATCAGTCCTCATTTGAACAGGTGATTGCAGCACATCTATTCTCTCCTTTTTTCATTGTGCTGCCTAGTTACAGTCAACAAGCCTTCCTCTGTAATTTGTGCATCCTTGCAGCATGTGATGCCACCCATCTGTTCACACCAAGGCAGTCTATGTTTTTCTTTCTTTTTTTTTTGTGAACACCGGCTCCATCTGGTAACCATGCAGTGAAGCTATTGGCCAGCAAGAAAGGTAGCCAGTCAATAGGGCTTATAGCTCGTTCTATGGGTCGATGAAGGTTTTTGGCTCTTTCTTTCTCTCTCTTGGGAAGATGGCGCATGAGCAGTGACACATATGTAGTTAGTGGGGTGGCTCTCAAGTGATTGATGGCAAAACTGCAGAAAAATGAATTGCTGGAGGGCATAAGTGGCAGTTTATTCAGACTCACATAATGCACAGATACTATTGAAAAAAATCTTGGGTGATATCTTTATTTCGGTGTCGAATTGACTTGACAAATTCCCAACACAGCTAAGAAGGAATCAATTAGGCATGTGAAAAGTGCTGCTGAGACTCTTTAATAACACCTATTTTTAGTCTCATTAAAACATAGAAACAGTCTCATACTGGCGGATTACCTCAGAGCGTTTTTCACATGCAGAAACCTTTTCCAGTCTATTATCTTGTGGCATATGCATGGAAACCCTGCTATTATAAAGCACTAACATTTACTCAGTATGATTTATATCCTTGCCCCATGCCATTATTCACTGATTAAAATGCATCGGTGCACAAAGCTATTGTGATCCGTTTCAGTTTGACATACTCATAGCATATTTTGGCAGTATTTTATTCCCATATATTATGCCAGAAGCATCCCTGAAAACAACAGATGCTACATATTCTTACCATGCCTGACTGAAATATAGCAGTTTTATGTTGGTTGGGTTATTTCACATCGTTATCTGATTCTTGTCAACCCTTTTAGCGCAGATACAAAAATTAGCTCTGCAGTGGCTTTTACGCCATGGCAACTGTGTTTGCAGAGATAAATGTAATGGGTTGAGCTGCTTAGATCAATATTCACCAAAATCAAAATAGAGTGTCCCTGGCCAAGGTCTAATACACAGAGAGAATATCTTGATGGGTGTTTCAAGCAGGCGGTCCAAGGACAAGAAGTTTTGCTCAATTTAAGAGGTTGATTGAAAATGAGTGTGGTCAGGGGTAATGACGAAAAGCCCATATTACAACTTTATCTTTATTTTTCTTGAAAACCAAATAGCCTGTGAAATGGCAGATAATTGGGTTCTTCTGTTACACATTTAATAAATAAGTGTCTAGCTATTTTGTGCTGTCTTTAAATCTCATGAAAAAACAAAAAAAGCTGCACTCTTTTTGTCTGTTTCTTTGCATTTTGTGACTCCCAAACCCATCTCTGACCATCTCAGCCCAAATCCACATTCACTGCTTCGCCTTCAAAACCAGCCACAAAAGACAAACAATACAAATAGTTATTTTTTAAAGGTCAGCGCCAGAGGACAATCTTTGTTTTAAACTAAACCTTAAGGCAGAATATAAACTGCAGCATCCATGCCAGTATCCATAGTAATAAAGAAAAGTGTTACTCATTTCAAGCCTATGGCTCATTTGCGTATTACTGTGAGGTGGTATTGCTCTGTGGATGGCAACACAGTGCAGTTTTCAGACTGAAAATTGATCTTCGTGACATTTATGTTCCTCGGAAAAAGATGCAAAGTGACATTTTTAATCTCCTCGTGAGATTCACATTTGTAGTTTTGAGTGATGTCAGTCCCTTTTAGATTAAATAGCAATAATTAGTATAATTAGTAGTGTCATCATCAGGTCAAAACCAGTTTCTACAAAAATGGTTTATCATTTATTTCATGTCATCATCCATCCATCCAACCTTCTTCACAGCTACCTCCTTCAGCTCTACCAGTGGAGAGCTATCCAAGGGTGCTCTGTATTCCCAAGCCATCCAAGAGCTCATCATTTTTGGGGGGGTCTACCCTAGGGGCTCCTCCAAGTTATACATGCCCAGAACACCTCACCTAGGAGGTGCCCAGGAGGTTCCTTTCAATGAGCAGCAGCAGCTTTACTCCGAACCCCTCTGGATTTATCCAAGCTCTTCACTTTATCTCTAAGTACGCACTTTAGAAGAAGTTCTTCCACTTGTATCCCAATTCTTTCAGTCACTTCTCACAACTCGAGGCCATAGATGAGAGTGGGACCACAGATAGACAGCAATCTCTTCATCAACATCACAGCAGTAACTGCATCAGTACGACTGGCTATACATACATATATATTCTTAATGTTTTACATGTCAACTATTTGCATAGTAACCTCCTAAATTAAGATGATCGACAATCTTTTGGTCTACTTCCTGTGAGGGTTGGTAACATATTGATATCAGCATTTGAATGAAAAAACCCTATTACTCTTTCAGAGCCCCTGGCTATTCAGGCAGTGCTTTTTAAAAGGACTAACTATTGTTTTATTTTGGCCTTTTCATTAAGAAACATAGCAGAAGAGCTGATCTTAAAATAAACTGGTTACCAGGAATCTAAACCACTTTCTGAAAGCAGGCTTCACTACCAATCCAAGTTTGGCTTTCCCATTTTGAGCTATTGTGAACATATTGTGTATTCTCTATTTATAGAGTGGCAATATCAGTGAGCGAGCATGCACTGACGAATGGGAGGATTTTTGTGTCTCTGTTCCACTATTTGGCTCTGGCCTTGGGTATCACACTTCTCCTTACCAGCCACCTTGTTTTCTAAACAACACTGCTGTGATGCAGATGACGATTAGTTCCCTATCAAATAACGGAGTGTGGTTCTGTGATATTTGCCTCCAGATTAAGCCATAATTGCTATTGTGTCTCTCGGCACTGTCACAGCAGTTATATGAAGGGAGTTATCATGTAAATCATCTTTCTTTCACTGCTGTTCTGTCTGCCGAAAAAGCGAGCACAGTAGATATTGAACTTGTTAAATGTAATCCGTGATGTAAAACTTTTTTTTTCCTAGCAGACTTCTGACTTCACAAAGGACTTTGAGGGACACATTTGTTCTCAGGTGCTGCAGTCAATCTAATTTCCATTTGCTGTTGTTTGACATCGATTTTACTCAGACCCTCAGCAGTGGTGTTGTACGCCTCAGTGGACTTTTCTGTGAAACCACTGAGGTGTAAAACAAAATATCCTATTGACTGAGTTCTTTTATAGAATAGTGATACTGCTTAATACCACATAGCACCAGTAGATTATAAGCAATTTCTGTGAATCTGACTCTGACTGCTGGTCTCCCAAGTGGTAGGTTTCACTTTTTAAATCCACCTCTTCAATCCAAAAAGATGGTAAATGGCCTGCATTTGTATAGTGCTTTACTCAGTCCCTAAGGACCACAAAGCACTTTACACTACATTCAGTCATTGGCAATGGCAAGCTACATTGTAGCCACAGCTGCCCTGGGGCACACTGACAGAGGCAAGGCTGCCGGACACTGGCGCCACCGGGCCCTCTGACCACCACCAGTAGGCAAACAGGGGTTATCTTGCCCAAGGATATTTGGCATGCAGTCAGGAGGCAGCCTGGGATCGAACCACCGACCTTCTGATTAGTGGCTGACCTGCTCTGCCACCTGAGCTACAGCCATCCAGTGTTAGGCTGCAGCTATTAATGTGCTGAATTTTATCCCTCATTGTAGGGAATTGTAACAACAGTAGAAATATCTCAGGCTTTTGCCCATAACATTGAAACTAAATGTTTTATAATAGGTATATTTTCCACTGATGCCCTAGATGTCAGGCTCAGGTGAAAACTGTTGGACCTGTTAAAGAGATTCAAAAGGAAAATGTTAACAGTCTTTGGTGTTCTCACCTTTACATAAAGCAGTAAGGCAGAAGTGTTTCAGATAAAACCAGAGATCTTGATGTCTCTGACTAAGGAACTGGATGCTGTCTGGTGTGTGAAGTGTTCTTGCCAAAAGCATTTGCATACCACTCACGTCAATTTCACAGTTTCTTTCCAAGTCAAGAAACCCAAAATGAAAGTGAGTGAAGCTTTCTAACAGAGGAATGTTCTGAATTCAAATGTCGTAAGGGTAAAATAGGCTATTAATGTTATGGATTAATTACATTTTTACTAATGTGAGAATCCTATCAGCCTGCTTATCGGAGGGTGGGTAGGGGGGTTCGGGGTGGTGGAGGGGTGTTGAGCCTAACTTTGGTTATAACTAGTTTGTGATGTCGTAGCTTTCCCTTTGTCTGAGTGTATAATCGGCTGACCGCTGCAACAATCTCGGGAACACATAAGCATGTTTATACATGTTTATGCAGCCACCTCATCTCCTGTCTGGTGAGGAGGAAGATGATGAGGTGGAGACAAGGGTGGAAAGGGAAGTGCTGGAAGATGAAGATAAAGATAAGCAGGAGAAAGCAATGATGAAAATATAATGTACAAATATTAATTGGCTACATATGTTATGGCCATTTGTGATCTTTCAATTAACTCATAATTGACACCTTTCAACAGTTTTTTAAACTAAATTTAGGTTTTTAGCGAGTCCGTCAGATTTTCCATTTCATTCTAGAAGACTTCGTAGAATTCTGTTGGGGTATAGAGACTTAAATAGGACTTGATTGTAGTAATTAAGAAAATACAATTAATAGGAAAGTGTTTCCCAAGGTCATATATCACGTGAGCAAGATTGTTTTCTCACAGATGTCTATACAGTTTGTATTCTTTTTTTGCAAGCAGAGGAGGCATCCCTTAGTGGAAGTGAGAAAGGATGCTAGTTTACAGTACGTCTGCATTGACATTACCTTTCCAACCCAAAGGTGTCTCCATTTTTTACATACAGTCTACAGCTATTGTCACACATGCACTAACTCATGAGAGATGCAGTTGGATCAGACACTAAATGGTCTTTATCCTGGCAGCTCCTTAGTACAAAGTCCATCTGATGTTCATTGTTGCCCCTGTGAGAATACTGAAGGTAATTATCTAGAAATTCACAATGACCAAGTCCCACTATGTGTCCTACCTCCTGCACGCTCTACGCAGGAAGCTCACTCATCTAAACCGAACAGAGTATTTCCAGCAGTGATAATGTGTCTGACACAGAATATCTCCTGCTGTGTGCTGTATGAGTGAAATGGACAGTGTCCCAACCTGAGAATCCCAGCACTGCGTGGAGTTCATGCGTGAAAATGACTTAAGATATAAAGATATCTTAGAGCAATGAAAATGCCCCTAGACATGGCCTGGTTTGTTTTTGTGTCTGGAAATGAGCCCCAGATCCAAAGATATTAAGCTCTCTAAGTGGTACTTGATCTACGGAGCTTCACGAGTTCCTCCTGGCATCAGATTTATATTTTGGATATAAATACTGTTTTTTAGCCTCGTAATCAATACCACTGTTGATTTAGTTTAATCTCGTTTGAACTTAAGGTGCAACTTGCTAATTTACAGCATCACACTACAGCAGTACCACTGTTGCAAAACACGTTAATCAGTGGTGTTATTGTTCTACCGCCTGCAGTGCTCTCTCACACAGCGGCTGTGATTTGTGCTGTCACAGTTTGCTTCATTTTGCACTTCATAATTTGACTGAAGCATCCTTTGTGTTCACCAAAACTCAGTGGATGCATTCTAAAAGTTGCTGTAGTTCCTGCACGACGATGAAAGTAAACACAAAACAGCATCCTGTAATCATCTATTGTGTTACTCTCTCTCTCTCGTTTGCTTTGAAATACGCTGGGAAACAGACAGAGTTTTAAATAAAACAGCATCTCTGGCAGTGCAATCCATTTACACATTTTCATAATTGTTAATCAAATAAATTCAGTTGAGCATTCGCTTTTGATATGGGATCAGAGGAGATGTAGCTTTCTATTGGGCAGACAGATGCAAAGAAAAGGGCTTTCTCAAGGGAGGGGGATGTCTAGCAAAAATCACCGCATGCATTATGGATCAGTGCACACACACACTGGCACACACAAAGGCTGCTGCATCAGGCCTTGTGGGACAGTGTGTGGCAGAAATCCAGGGGGTTTGAGGCACAGGCTAATCAAAACCAGAAATGACCATGTCTTAATCACAGACTCTGACGTAAGGTCGAGCCATCTGGGGTTAAAAAAATAAAATAAAATTATGTTTCTGGTCTATTCAGACTTTCCAATTATATTTTTTTTCAATGAACTTTTCCTTTCGGATGTGGTTGTTCTTCTGTGATGCTTTATTTTATTCTATGATTAAACTGATTTGATTCTGTTGATCCTAAATAAGGGTCTTCTGTGCAGCCAGGCATAAATATTCACTGCGCTGCACGAGCACAGAGGCCGCACGCTTAGTCATTCATATGCTTGACTTGACTTAACTATTTCTCTCCGTGATGAAAACTGAAGATGTCTCATGCACCAAGATAGTGCAAAATGATGCTTCTTCGTGTGTAGAGCCAGGTCCGCAACTGCTGGACACTCTGTCTCACCTTAAAAAATCTCACTAAGCACGACATCTCATAAGATTCCTTTCAGCTTGAATCCAAGATGACAGGTGCTCGAGAGATTGCGTCATTTTAGCCAGTTGATCAGTATGTTGCATATTTGGTTTCTGAAGGAGAAAGTTTTCTGTATTGCCTTTGAACTTTTATGTCTCCCTTGCAGAAACATTATCTCATAAATTCCAACTTAGAAACTGTATAACTTGAAGCCATTTACAGCTCAGAAACCAATTTCCTCTCATGCCTGCAAATGAAGGTGTTTCAAAAAATGAAAACTGTGTAGTAAAGTTGAAAGATGTTTTCATTTTTTTGTCTCATGTACTATGGGAATAATAAAAACTTGTTGACTTATGAATTTATTATTATAGCAGACATGCATAGCAGGGAACCATTCAAATATGTAATGCATGTGTTGGGAACTGGAAAGGAAATTCCTCTGAACAAGAGTAATGGTGGAAAAACAGCAAAATGTCTCCCAAAAGGTTTGTATAGTAATTTAACTTTAATGGAAACAATGTCCCAACACCATTTGGTTGCATCCAGAGTTTATGGTCTCAAAGTTTTGAAGTGGCTATTTTTTATTTATACCAGTTGTAAATTAAGTTCACAACAGCCACTGTTGGACAAAAGATTAATAGAAGCAAAATAATCCTTGACTTGTTTGGATTAGACTGCCTGCATAGAAAATACTGTTTATTAAATGTATAAAAGAACGATTTGTTATAGCTCAAGTTCACTCGGGTTTGGGAAGAGGTAATATCATATGATATTCTTCGCACAGCCTGTATTAGCACCACATTTTAGTCAGAAAAACATGGTCAGCTTAACCACTTACCACAAGGGTGGTAAGTGGTGAGTGCTGGATGCCGGGGCATATCAGGAGTACATAAAACACACACAAGAATACACGAGGCACTTATAATATGCACTCAGCAGAGAAAAGCATGCAAACAAATGATAATAATAATAAAAATAATAATAAACATAAAGTGTACATGAACTTGAAGATTCTGATCCATTGCTGTTTGCATGAGGAGTTCTACTCTGAGAATTAAAAATGTGAAGATGTTCGCCTGCCAATTTATTAGGTACATGTTGCTAGTTCTGGGTTTGGATCCTGTTTTGCCTTCTGAGCTCCTTTCATTTTTCATGACATCGATTCAACAAGTTGCTGCAAACATTCCTTAGAGATCTTGGTCCATACTGACATGATAGAATCACACATTTGCTGCAGATTTGTTGCGTATCCATGAGTTCCACCTGATTACAAAGTCCTCTGTTGGATTGAGCTCTAGTGACTGTGGAGGCCATTTGAGTAGAATGAATTATCATGTTCTAAAAGCTAGTTTTAGGCTGTGGTGTTTAAATGATGCTCAGTTGGTAATAAGAGGCCCAAAGTGTGCCAAGAAAATCTTCCCCACATCATTACACCACCACTGGCAGCCTGAACTGGTGATACAAGATGGATCCATGCTGTCATAGTTTAGTGTCCTGCTGCTCTAACTCATCTTAAAAGTGGTTATGTGAGTTACTGTTGCCTTCTTATCAGCTAGAAACAGTCTGCCCATTCTCCTTTATTTTCACCCTGATGCTCACTGGATGTTTTACAGAGAATGGTTCAAAAAAGCAAAAGTATTTCAGAAACTGCTGATGCCAGTAGAAAAGCAGTTTCTCACATACTTTCTCTCAGCCTGACACCAGCGACTGTGCCATATTCAAAGTTACTTAAATCAACTTTATTCCCCTTTCTGATACTCAATTTGTCTTTACTATTTCTATATGCCTAAATAGACTGAGTTGCTCTCATGTGACTGGCTAATTAGATAATTTTTTTTACATGCAGATGAACAGGTGTACCTGATGAATGTGTATGACGCAGCTTTCCACATGACAAATACTCACAGAAAATAAACTTGTGAACTTTAAAGTTACCCATCTGTGTCTCACACACATCAACTCTAATCAAAGTCTCAACCTACAGCCACACAGTGTACTAGCTGTGCCGTAAGCTGGCTGCAAAACATCTGAAAGTAACGACAGGCCACAGCATCCTCCACCCAAATTATGCAGAGATTAAAAATTCCCAAAAGAAAGTCATCACAGCTTTCTTTACTGGCTATTTACTTAGTAGGTACTCGCACAGAGGGATGAACTCTTAACAGCAAACAAGCTTAAAAATAACAGCTGCTGGAGCTTAAGGACCCAATTATTCTCAGCCTCAACTGCTCTGAGGATCTGATAATAACAGAGCATCCAAAAATAAATAAATTAAATGTGTTAAGTCTCATCATCTGCTACAGTACATACAAGAAGTGTAGAAGACATGTGGAAAAAGTCCAAAAAAGTTAATTATAAAGCTGATGGTTTGAATAATATTGCAGGCTATTATCACATGAATAATTGCTCGAATATCTGCAGTGATGAGTGCAGCTGATTAAGTAGTGCATCATTGTATCTGATCTCTGGCAGATATGAAAAGAATAATCTTCAAAGGTACAGTATGAGCTCATTTTGGTGACAGATTCAAATGAATGAAGTTAACTCCTCCATGCACTGTCTTCCCCCAGTGTATGTTTGGCTTCCCAGTGAAATTATACCTTTCTGAGATGAATCAGCTTTCCATCCCATTTTGTTACAGGAGCTGATGGCCTTTGGATGAGTGTATGGCAATCTTTTCTTCTAAAAGCATATATGAATGTTCATGAATAAAGATATTATTTTAATACATATCAGATCAGGGATAACTCATTCATAGTTGAGGTGTGTAATTAGATAATTATTACATCATTTGACACAGAAAAAAATCATAATTTCTCTCTTGTTTTCTTTCGTTTCACGAAGGGAAACCTCTCCTGCTCATGCATAATTTAAAAGGCTTGATTTAGAACAAACTGCTGAGTTGCCCTATTTGTGATTCATGAAAGTATGGGGCACTATTTGATTTTGGGTTCAGTACATATACAGAAAACAAAACCTGCAGGAATCTCGCCGGCGGGAATGAGCTATTCTCAGAGCAATGTCTGCAGGTATCATTATGCTGGTAACAGTTTGGCTTGGTCCTTGACAGCTGGCTACACATTACCAGTGCATTCTCACAGTCAAAGTGAATTAGGAGCAAACAACACCGAACCACATTGCAACATTCAAAATGTGTTTCTAGCAACAAATGGACGAACTAAAATTGCTGTTAATGTGTTCATAAATTAGTGCATCATTATGCATGTAGATAATTAGCATTAGTCTGGCCAGTTAATGCAAAATGTTTGGGCCGAGCATATAGTCTTTACTGCTTGGTTTGCACAATCCTAAAAGATCAACAAAAAAGGACTACACATACACCAACTTCAGCTTATTTCATTGTATGTCAGTGACAGACCAGCTGTCACATTCCCCATAGCAACTAAAGGGATTGCTTGTCACCATCTTCTCCTGGTCTCGGGAAACAGAGATATAATTGCTTAATCAATAAGAAATTGCTTAAGCCCAAAATAGAAGATAAATGAGAAACACGTCCTTTGTGATGTTTTGTGAAATACCAGAAGAGGAAGGTGGAGGGAGGGGGGTCCAATTGGTGATCAACACAAAAACACCTCGAGGCTCTCATTTTTTCTCCACTATGTTCAACAACAAGCAAGCAGGGGTAATACAAGGCTCCATTTTCAGTAGAGAACACTTCTCTGAAAGAAATAAAAAAAAAAGATGGATATGAGGTGACAGCTGTGGAGTCAGGTAACATATAACAGCTTGTGCAACTGTTGCCAGCACTGAAATACTATATGTGAAATCATTTTGATATTTCTTTTAGCAAATCTTGCCACATTTCAGTAAAACACAATTGTTGCAATGTCTGTAAGACTTCCAATCACTGTTCATTTGCATATCTCGTACCTGACTGGGTTTCTACGGACCAACACAAGCACAAAGCAAATCTAGTTAAACAACTGCTTAAAATTAACTTAAAAAAATGTAAACAACTACTTATGTGTATCTCTTGAGATTTTTGCATTGATTAACTGCATGTAGTGCAGGCCGAATATATTAATTTTTATATAGTCTTGAAATGTTTGTGTGCATGCAAAGACATTGGACTGAAAACTGCTGCTTCACAGCAAATAATAACAAACATGATTTGCTATCGCCACCGAGGTCTTGTCATTACGTGCCCATTGTTGCCTAAGAGTCTGATTAATTTACAGAATGTTCTCAGCTCAGGCCATCAGAGGAATAGGAATTACATGAAAAGACCTTACAGAGGGCCGGTGCTCTCTGTAGGTAGTATAATGCAATCAATAGGCTTTTATTTTAAAGATACCTCTGCTTGTGGGCTGCCTCTTCAAAATGCCAGACATAAAATTGGTGCAGTCAGGATTAGTGGAGCTTAACATGTTGCTATCTCCCTGGAGATATTTGATAGAACAAAGCCATTCCCCAGTTAAATGAGACAATAAAAAATCCTCCAGGATTTCACTTCTTTCAACGCCTCCCAGTAGTTCGAATGTTCCATCTCATCCATGTTTTTGTTATAAAATAATGCATCGCTAATAATAAAATGAGAGGACGTGGCAAAATTGGCTGGGTGCAAACACATAATTAGCCTTTTTAAAAGGGTAGAAACATGCCTGTGTCCCCTTGTTTCATGCCTAAAAATTGCCTTAAAAAAGATTTTAAAGTAAACATATTTTGCTTCCAGTAAACATTATGCAGTAATGAATAATCTCCTGAGTGGCACTGCGTGTTTTTACTTAGTTTGTTACTATTTTCGTGACTGTTTAAGATTTGGTTTAGCTTTAGGCAGATAAGCATCTTAGTTAAGCTTAGAAAAAGATAACGATTTGGGACCCTTTCACAGCAGCTGCCACATTAGAAGCTTCTCTTCCATTTTCTGGGTTACCACGGTGAGGAATCCAACCCTATTTAATACAGGACTGGTTGCCTGATAAGGAGCAATAATGGAAAAGCAAAGAAAAGATATGTTGATTAGCAAAGAATTTTTGATACATCACATGACACGTAATCTGGGAGAAAATAAGTTGCCTTTGCGAGATAATGAGTTTGCAGTTACAGCCCTTCCTGAAGATGAATGTTTAACCATATGAGGTGGTAGGTAGGCTATAATGTGTACTCTTTATATATTAAATTATTTATCAGTGCAACAAATTTGAACTAGTTCTACCTCATCAAGAAACAAACTTTGTGACATTAGTGTTTATGTACCTATGCAGCAATTTGACCTTTTGTTCATATGATGGACAAACATATGAGCACTATTAGTTGACCTGTTCATTCATAATAATTGCTGCTTCTATACAGCGACCTTTATTGGCTCCCTTAATAGGTTAGTTATAACCCCTAAAATGACAGTTCCCTGCTGTCTGATTTACGGTGACTGTAAATAGCTTAATGTAAATGTTGACACAAAGTTAATTGCCACAGCTTCACAAATCACCTTCCTCTGTGCACGGTACCAATTAAAATCAGACATGTTACACAGGCAGTGGCAGCTAATGGCATTATGATCTATATTACCAGCTGAGGCTCCTGTAGCATTGCCTGTGGGAGTAAAGTTGACAGTCTAATTTAAGAGCTTTCAACTTCCTTCATCTTGAGGTGACTATAAACTACAAATTTACTCTTACTTTTCATCAAGTTCCAGCCACCATATGTCATGCCTTAATTGTCCTTTCAGGATGTTTTACCTTTTTATATGGTATGTTTTTGGGGGGTTTGGTCTTTTTTCCCACATAGGATTATCAAATCTTATTATGGCATCCCATGGATATGGGATTATAGGGAATCTCAAGTCCGCTTATAATGTATATGCTGCATAGTAGCAGTTTGTAAGAGGAGCATGTACATTGAGAGGTACAACCAAGTGGCTGGGACTATGTTTAGAAATATCTGTGATGCATGGACTAGAGGTTGCCAAGTCCTGATTGGAGACACCACCAAAGGTGGGTGAGAACAATAGGGCTAAGGTCTTCTTCAAGACAGGCAACTACCTGCTGGACAAGCAGGGCTGGATTGGGACAAAAAATCTGCCCGGGCATTTTGACTAGAGACGGGCCAACCAGGTATTACAGGAAAAGCCATAAAACCTTTAAATGAAAACAGATGCTGTTGTGACAGTGATGTACACCCTCTTGTTGGTATATGTATGATTTCTATACATTTTACATCAGATAAAAACTTTGGTTGTAAGATTCAGATAATTATTTAATAAAAGCTAGACATTTTAAATGAGAATAAGAAAGAAAAGTATTTCTTTGTGCCCCCCTCTCCCTGTTAATGCCCTACCTGCCCCCTGGCAAAACTTTGCTAGACCCGCCCCTGCACAGTTACCAGCTGTCAGCTACTTAGAAAAGGATCCTGGTGTTATTTCTCAGAAACAGTTTATAACTTCCCTTCAACTCATTCATGTCACCTAAAAGGTAAACCTGTTTCTCCATCACCTGTTCAGCCCTGATGATTCTCCTGGTTTCATCTTCATGTTTCCCTCTCACCAGATAACCAAACCGATATCATGACCAGCAGCTTTTACAGCTGTGGCTCCAGCAAACATCAGCTGATACTAGAAATGAATATTAAATAAATTATAACAACAGCTCATCAAGCTTAAACGTGCTGCTGTTGTTTAGCGCGACATCCGCTGGTTTCCTCTTTCTGACGCAAAGTGGGAGATAAACAAACAAGACAGAAATGCCGATCAGCTGATCATTGATCAGTTTCATGATTGAAGTAGCTGTGCAGCGTAAACACACAGAATAAATCCAGCTTTGTGTCTTTTTCCATTGTAGCTGAAGCACGGGACAAACTGCGTTCCTTCTCA
This sequence comes from Pelmatolapia mariae, assembly GCF_036321145.2. Classification (NCBI taxonomy): domain Eukaryota; kingdom Metazoa; phylum Chordata; class Actinopteri; order Cichliformes; family Cichlidae; genus Pelmatolapia; species Pelmatolapia mariae. Next base: position 18,727,578 of record NC_086235.1, on the reverse strand, counting down.
GCTCAATACGAAACGCATAATGTTTTCTCTGAATGAGGGACCATTCCATTTTTTAAGGAGTGGTTGGCAACTCTACTAACTAACCTTATGAATAAAATAAAGTTCACTATCAGTAACATCATAGCACCCACCCAGCTGTATAGAATGCTAGCTAGCTAGTAGTACGAGTTATTGTAACTGACTGTAAAAAGTCAGCACAACGAAAATAAACTATACCTAAACTTGGTTTATATCTGACCCAGACAGACTGCAGGTCATAACTTCTTACCTGAAATTCAGTTCACCTGAACTGAATTTCGCCGCCTCGGGTCTCTGCTCCTCCTGCCTCTCCTTCCCTCATCCACCCGCTGGCCTCTGTGGAAGCTCCGCCATAGCCAATACCAAACAACTGAGTTATTTTTACACATCGGCCAGCATCTGGCCAATCCACCACCTCTCATTGTTCATGCCGTTACAAAAAAAAAAATCGGCCCATAAAAACGAAAAATCACCATCGGCCCACCGGGAAAATGCCCGGTATGCCCGATGGCCAGTCCAGCTATGTGGACAAGGACACATACTGATGGCTGATGAAGAGTAGAAGACCAACGTTTTCATAGAGGTGGCAATCACAGAGGACAGCAACATCAGGAAAAAACAGCATGAGAAAATAGGCAGGTACCAGGAGCTGAGAGATGTGAAGTCCAATAGGACTCCAATAAGAATTGAGTGGTTCCAGCAGATTCCTGGCACAAATCAGAGGTCTCTGTCTAGCAAAATATCCATCCATCCATCCATCCATTCTCTTCTCCTTATCCTTGTCAGGGCTGCTAGGGGGCTGGGCCTATCTCACCTACCATAAGGCGAGAGGTGGGGTACACCCTGGACAGGTTGTCATTCTGTTGCAGTGCTAACACAGAGAGACAGACAACCATTTGCACTCACATTCACACCTGTGGGCAATTTAGAATATACCAGGAGCTGAAAAGAGATAAAGCACAGTGTGTGAAATATACCATAATTACATAAATTGCTTTATATATTGTGCAGTAAAAGTGATACATGTTCAAAATGTCTGTAAAGAAGAGAATAAGAATAACCTGGTTGCACTTTAATATTTCTTGCATCTCTCCATAACTAAGTCGCATAGGAAATTCAAATGTTGCTCTTAAAGTGGATGGGGGTTTTAATCTAATGAAAATGATGATGATGAATGACAGACGCGCTTCTCTTTTCCCTGAGGGATGAGCGAGCCTAGGTGGGAAGGACTCTCGAGGAGGAGAATGAGGAAGAGTAACCGCTGGCTGTGACAGTGACAGTTGCTCCTCTCCTCCATCCCCTCCTTCAACTTCATCATCAGCATCAGCATCATCATCACCCGCCTCGGCAACAGCAGCTTCAGCTTCATCAGAGGCAGAAGCAGTGTCCGTCGAGAGAGTGGAGAACGAAAAACCTAAGCAGCACGCATCTTTTTTAAAAAAGAAAAAGAAAAAAAAAAGAAAAAAGAAAAGGTGCTCCACTTGAGACGGAAGATGGAGAAATGGCAGTTGCAGATGAGCGAATGTAAGGACCAAGAAATTCGACAAAATCTTCTTTTATGACAAAAACCCGGATCCGTGCAACAGTAGGAACTATTTAAGGAACAAAAAGGTAAGACGTTCACCGATAATATGTTTTCCTCTCTCTACGCTAAGTTGGCGCTATAATGGCTCACATAGGAGCTTGTCAAAATACAGGTATCAAAATATACATTTAACCAGATTTCAACGAGATTGAATGACATGAAAAAATGTGGCATTTAAGATAGTCGACTATCTTAAGATAGTCGACTATCTTAAATAATTATCGGTTTGAAAACACGTTCTTATCAAATTTTTTAGTACATCGGTGGAAAATAAATCGCTTTAATTGGTTTGGCCGGCTAAAAATACGATGTTAAGTAATGAATGTCCTGTAGGTGTTAGAAAGCACTGTTTTAGGCTTTAGGCTTTTTAATACCTTATATAAGTGGGACTTGTGTTAATTATCAGTAATGAAGTTATATTCATCTATATTTCAAAAAGGAGGAGCAAGAGGAGGAGAGACGGCAAACAAGAGTACCTATCTGCCCCCTTGTGGTTTTGATGTGCTGTGTATTGCCCAAATGAATGCTGCAGTAGCAATAAATTTTAGAGTTAAGAAAAAAAAAACATCAGAGGCACTACTTTATACTCACAGTATATATAAATATATATAGGCTTTACACTTTGAAAATTATATTTTATAATGAATATTAATAATCAGTAAGGCTATTGAAGCTAAATCCTTGTGCTGTATAAAACAAAGTAGAAAAGATTCAAACTCTTCCCCTCCATTTAACCCTTTCACACACGCCGACATAGCTACAGGATTTGCTTATTTATGGTGTGCAGTTCCATTCAGCTCATAAGTGGCCCACATTCATATATCATCCCCTGGTGGATCCCTGTTATGTAATTCCATCCCCATCAGACTGCATCAGCCTCACAATGTTTGCTGCTTGGCTTATATGAGCTCACACGGGATATACACAGCCTATATACACAGAGGCAATGTAACACGAGTGTAAATCTAGGAAGGGTAAAAGGTAACAGCAACGAGGTAACGTGAGAGATTTTTGTTGTGTGTCAGCACATGTGTATTTTGGATACATGTGAGTGTGGGGGTTTGGATACTGAGAGATAAATTATGCAAACCTCTAAACTAAGTCCAAATATTTGACAGCACTTTGGTTGCTGATACACTGTAATGGATTTCACTTCATTTTTCAGATTGCCCCATTTGACGCCCATACAACATGGATATATCTTCATCTTCGCTTCAGTACGGATCAAAAAAGCGGGTCAAGATTCACCCCAACACAGTGACGGTGAAATATGCCACTCACTTCCCTCAGCCTGGAGATGAGGGCTATGACGATGCACCCTCTTTTGAGGACTTTGGCGCCTTTGCTGAAGCCAATGTGGGGAAGAGACTGGTGTCAGATAGCAAAGGTGGCAGGACTTTCTTTGGAACCATGGAAACCCAACCTAAGCAGCCAAGTGTGCAAAGAGACAAGGGCGTTGAGGGGCAGCTGGCCAGCTTTGGCGAGGCGAATGTGTTGGCCTCCAGGGTGACCTGGATGGCCTTGTTTGGGGCAGCAGTGGCTCATGGCTGTGTGGCATTGATTACTCGTTTAGCAGCTGACCGTTCTAAAGTTCCTTCTCTTGAGCTACTATTCATCCGTTCGGTGATTCAAGTGCTGTCCATCCTGGTGGTCTTCTACTACCACGAAGCCCCCTTTGGCCCCAAGGGCTATCGACTGCGTCTCTTCTTTTACGGTGTCTGCAACGTAATCTCAATCACCTGCGCTTACACATCCTTTGCCATAGTACCACCTAGCAATGGCACTATCATGTGGCGTGCCTCCACCACAGTCTTCAGTGCAGTTCTAGCCTTCCTGCTGCTGGATGAGAGGCTGGGCTATACTGATGTGGTCACAGTGGTAGGAAGCGTGTTTGGCTTGTGCCTGGTTATGGTGCCAAATGTAGCAGATGAGGAGAAGTCCAGGCTGGGGTTTTGGAAGGAGGCCTTTGGCTACACAATGACAGTGATGGCCGGCATGACTGCTGCCCTCTCCATGATCGTCTACAGGGCCATTAAGGAGCGGGTCAGCATGTGGACCGCACTCTTTACCTTCGGCTGGACGGGCACAGTTTGGGGCGCCTCCACCATGTTTATCATGCAGGAGCCCATCATTCCTCTGGATGCGGAGACCTGGGGCTATTTAATTGGGATTTGTATCTGCTCCACTGTGGCATTTCTCGGAGTCTACTATGCTCTAAATAAGTTTCATCCAGCCTTAGTGAGCACCGTGCAGCACCTGGAGATTGTGGTTGCCATGTTTCTCCAGCTCATCGTTCTGAGGATGATCCCCTCTGTCTATGATGTCATCGGGGGCCTAGTCATCATGATTAGTGTGTTTACTCTGACTGGAGTCAAGCTGTACAGGGTGAGCAGAGCCATTCGGCAGGATTACCAAGAGATCCTGGACTCACCCATCAAATGAATTTAGATGTCAGTCTAATTGTTTACAATGTTGCTTGGTTGTACAATTCAAAGAATGTCTGGGTCGTCATCTGATGATTTTGTATTGTTGTGTTGTCAAATGAGTGCCAGTTGTGTAACTAATAAAAAAATGGTGTCTTAATATTTGTGTGGGAAATAAAAAAAAAAAAGGCAGATATAACATGGTGACGACTTTGCCCCAGTAGTATTGCTTTAATGTCTAATCAGTTGTGTGACTGGCCAAAGTGTTGGGCATGAAAATGATCTGTTTAATTTGTGTGCTTTACCACGCTCCAAGATTTGAAATCAAATTGATCACGTGGGATCTGGTCTTGTGAATGTCAATGTAAAATCAGCAAAGATGTATCTCTATTTGTGTGGCTCCTAAGCTGTTGCTTTCCAAGACAGTATAATTTCTTCAAAGAAACAATTACAGATGAGCCAGCAAAGCTACAAAGTAGAATATAATGTCCTTTATGTGATAGGCTGCAGGCTGTGGCATTTTGTGAGATTGTTCTTATTAAATCTAAATTGAACATCACAAACAGACTCCAAATTTACTGGAGGTCAAATGTGACTTTGAAAAATAAAAGGTCTTGTCTATAATTCCTTATATTTTGTGCACAAACTGTTGTTTTGTTGTTCCTGCTCCCTATCACGTATGCTCTGGCCCCATCGCCTAGTTGATATTTAACACTGGCGATTATAACCCTGGATTCTGCTTCTGTTTACTGTCGGATGCATATCAAACTAATGCCCAGAGGCAGGTGCACTGTATTGAATTAGAGTCGCCTTTTGACAGCGTGAGACCATCTGCTTTTTCTGTAGTGGGTGATTCAGTGTCTCACCAGTGACGTCTCCTTTCTCTGTTGAGAAAAACCAAGCCCACTTGAGCTCTACGTTTCCCCAAGGCAAAGCAACTGCAATGGAATGAAATAAGGACAAAATGGGGATGCAGAGTGGATGAAAAGAGCGGATGATGCTTGCTCACAGCTGACACAAACGCATGATTCACTGATAGCCCAGCAGGTGGCATTCAGGACCCGCTTCATTTCTTAGACTGCTAGAGTTAGGAAATTATTTTACTTCAGAAAGCTAGAAAGCGAAAGCATATTGATGGAGCAAATTGATCTGAGACTGTACACAGCTGATGACAATCTATTGAATAATAACCTTATTTGCACACAAATAGGTAATAAATGTCATGGGACCAGTATTATACCCTTATTACAGCAACAATATAAGCAGTAAATCAAATCCGCCTGTGTAATGACAGTCTACTACTATTGAATAAATACAAAATGACTAAAACAACAAGCTAGATCCATTTGCAGAGAAAATGTGGACAAAATCTTTCTCAAGCTAATAAGAAAGTGACTCAAAACACATTCCACCATGCCATATTTTATTTTAAATAGTCCAATTTATATTAAAAAGTGAATAGAAGTATTAGGTGGAGTTTATAATCCACTATACATGCAATATTATAGTCTAGTTTTGGGTGCAGATCACAGAATACATGTAGGGCAGGCCCATCTGTTTGAGCAGGAAACAGATTGCATCCTGCAGCGAGTTGCACAGCCTTCCAAATTACTCTGCAAGTCTCTTCACCACAGACACGTTTAATAGATGTATCATCATTTCACATGTGGAGCCCGAATGGGATTGGATGACGAGTTATTTTATGTAGATTCGTTTTGTGTATCGCATGGTTGGTGATGACTGGGCACTTCTTTGAAATGCTTATTAATCCTGAGAAAACTACAGTTGTCATATACTAAAAACACGTAGGCAGCATTTAACGCAATGCTTGCTGAAGGGCAAGCTTGCACTTTTTATGTATTTTATTTTAGCAAGTATAGTACAGAACATTAATTTCTTACTAGCCTAAATTATAGTTTGGGTCTTGTGCTAAAGTCCCACTCACTACGTATCTTTCTTTTAGATACCAAAACATTCAACAGTACGTGATGCGATAACCAGATTCACTTTTCATCTCTCTTTTCATACACACGTCTATCAATGGTAGAGATTTGATCGATTCTTTACCCTCACAGAGACGAAAACATGACGAATGCTTAGGGGAAAGCAAAGCACCAGCAGCTGCAGTGGGATTAACGGACAGTGTCATTGTCCAATCACAGAGTCCCGATTCTCTCTCAGCCAATCGTGTGGCAGCAGGCGGGACCCAGAGAGCGTCTGAACTGCTTGTGTAGCTGCTAGTTAGCTTAGCCGTGCTGCTGAGCGATGACATGCATTGATGCAGAAATGCTATTCCAGCGGGGCACGGCGTCTCGTCAGCTAGGCTAGCGTCTTGGAGTGGGGAAAAAAAAGAAAAAAAAAACCCTGGCTGCTTAGCTAGGATTCTGGATGCCGTTTCTGTGCATCTTCGGCTGCTGTGTGTAACCCTTTAACATATTTCCAAAAGGACATAAGAAGAGGTGGCCGTCAGGAATCAGGTAAGACGTGGTATGACTAGAGCAGGGTATGAATCTGAGCTGCCGCTGATGGTGAAGCTCTGTGATACAGACTGCAGCACTAACGGTTCTCCAGCGTTAAAGCTCACGCAAGCTAACAGCTAAACGATAACCTAGACTGAAAAAGAAAAGGAGAGAGGGAGAAAAACACCTAATGTCCATGCCAGCATGGCCAGCATACTGTTACCCAGCTGACAGACGGTTAGTCTGGCTGTAACCACTAAAAGCATATGGGGGAATTTTCTTAGCCAGGTTAATGTTAGCCGTTTTAGCGTGACACGCTGTCAAGCTCAGGTTATAAGGTAAAAACTCCACCAAAACTGCTGCACATCTTTATTCTTCTGTTCGTTCAAGCGGGCACCACGTAAACACTTATATTTGTAAGACTGACAATTAAATGAAGCCACAGTGATGTTAAACCGTTTGATCCAATTTACAGTTTATACTTAAATGCAGCTTTATTTTTTTTTCTTATATCTCAGGATTAAGTTTTTTAATTGCGTACTGAGTTGAACTCGCTTGGTCGTGGTCACGATGTGCATCACTGGTATTGGGGTTTGCTTCAAGTAGCCATAATTAGTCATAGCTGGTCCATCACCTCTATCTTCGCCCAGTGATACCCAGTATCTGTTTATTTGGACCAGTAGTGCTCAACCTAAAGGTTTTCTGTCCCAGAGATTTCAAATGCAGGAGAAATCTTCACCTTAGAGAACATACAACAATGAATTATTTTTTTTGTTTGTTAAATTGCTTTTTACCTAAACTCAATTTGTGGATAAATATCTACCTGTATACTACGTGCAAAACGCATTTGAGCCTACATATACCTAGTTGGATCACTTGGATCTTGTTTTGAGCAAGATTTTGGGTAATTGCACACTTTGTTTATCTCTTAACATTGTTTCTACCTTACGCAACCCAAGCCAGACTAAATGTCATTCTTAGAAGCACAATGGGGCAGTTCGTCTGTATAACTCCTGGCGAGCCCTTGCGGCTTGTGTTTGTGTGGCCTTCTACAAAATTTGGTGCAACACTCAACAGATTATTCCAGCTTGAGGTTTTTGTATTGCAGGTATTTATTTGATGATTTGTGGTTAATTATATCAGAGCTATTTATGGGAGTAGCCTGCACGTCTCTGCTACCAAATACTAGCGACTGGTTAAGAATTACTCTGTAATTATTGTCACAAGTTAGTTTTCAAGGAGGTGAGAGGAGGAGGAGGAGGAGGAAGAGAGAGGCATTTGCTCTGCTGTTGCTCTCTTCTCAGTTGGAGTCACAGAGAGGGCATCCACAGCTTGCAGGAGGAAATGGTGATGCCATTCTTATCAGCATTTTGTACTCGAAGGCTTACATTTGATTTTCAAATGTAAGCATGGAAACTGCAATTAGGCAACCTATTTTAAAAATTTGCACCTGTCAGCTGCCATGTCATGAGCTTCTGTGCAGAAGTGAGGACTGTTCCTTCACTCAGATATACTCCTTGTGTACTCCTGTAATAGTCATACATCCCACACTATAATGGCGCTCTTGTTTGGATTTTATGACAGAATAATCATATGCGTATGAAGGCGTTATCCTTTTTTTGTTTGGCTGTGCCCTTTCCTCTTTTCCGAGTGTCTGTCTACCAGTGGCTTCCAGCAGCCAAATCTCTCCTCGCAGCCCAGGGTAAAATACCAACTTCGCTTTTCTCGATAGTCAAAACGATGGCTAAAATTTCCCTCGTCAGGGCTCAGAAGCTAGTTTATAAAGTCACTTTTCTTTCTTTCTTTCTTTCTTTCTTTCTTTCTTTCTTTTTTTTTGACTTCTTATGAAGTTGAGAAATGGGGAATTTTTTTTTCTTTTTTCCGCAATTGTCTCTTTGCATGTTATCGCCTTAATCTCTGTTATTGCATACATTCTCTTCCATTTCCTCTTTCTTTTTTTTCTTTTTTTTTGTGCCCGACTGCTCATGCATGTAGGTGTTTGAAGAGTAAATAACAGACGTTCTCTGCATACATTAACTGTGACAGAACATGACGGAGCAACAGCTCCTGCTTGCTGTGCCCTGGCAAAGGGCAAAAAGGCGACTAATGAGCAAAACACTGAAACCAAGAAAGGGGAGAAAAAGAGAAATTTCAGCTTAACTACTAAAGCAAAGTTGTAAGGAAGTGCGCAGTTATTGTTTCTTGTTTGGACTAAGTTTTCCAACTTTTGTAAAAGTGTACTGTCCCGGCTGTATTTGCCGTCTTTTTTTTTTCTTTTGGAGTAAGTGATTTGACTTCCTCGTGTCGAGTAGGAGAAGTGTGCAGTTTCAGTGTTTTTTCTCTTAGTCCATTATGGTTCGGGGTTTTCTTTCAGTGGGTTTGGCAAAGTGATAATGAGGATGTGCGTACTCATGCAACTACGACTCTCATTGTTGTGACAGCAGTTGTGTAGCACCGAATTACAAAAAAAGCAATACTGTCATAATGAAAGAACTGTGCGTGTCTTTAATGATGAAAGCAGGCTTTTTAGGCACAAACTTTGGTAATTTCTGTGAATTTGTTAAACCAATAGTAAGTCCTGTCCACAGACCTTCCTTAGTCTGCTACAGTACTCTCAGTAGGAGCAAGAAAATGAGGTTCATGGGTGGCTTCTACACCACCTGTTTTTCTTGTCATGTTCTTTTTGAACATGTTATGCAAAAAAAACAAAACAGTTAGACCTTCATATAGCTCCAGTATATGAAAGTGTTCTAATTAAAACCTCTTGTGTACCAGATTTTTTTTTTTTTCAAAATAATTGGATCTATAATCTCACCTTTCAGTGTTGTCTGTGGTCCACTGGTAGCAAATAGAGATCAGTGATTAGATGGAAACTTTCCTGTGACTATTTTATAACACCCAAACCTAGGAGCAAAGTTCAATTTTATGGCATAGCGCTCTTGGCCGTAACAACAACATGGAAAATATTTGTATTAAAGCAAGCTAGATCTTGAATGCAATCACACGGGAAATCAAACAGCAAGAATGAAATAATTAAACAGTCCAGCAACCTAGAAATCTCATCAGTCATTTGAGAATCAGTTTGTTTTTCTTATCGCGTTTCTGATCGCCTTGAAACTGACCTTCAAGCAACTGCTGAGATATTGGCTTTGTTGCAGACTTAAGCATCTTAATCAGATTATTTTGATTTCTTTAGTTTTTGTGTGTAGAAAAAAAGCTGACCATCACTATAAAAATCTGTTGTTGCCTCTGAAATGAATGTGCTGGATCTTTTGAAGGGGTTAGCAACATATATAACAAGTGCTGTTTCACACCATTTCCCTGGGTATGGAAAAGTTGCCAAACAATCTCCAGCTTTCATTAAAAATGCATGAGAACATTGATTTTACTCTCAGATAATACCCTAAAGAAATAAAATTAATTGAAATGTGTGTAGGCTGACTGATTTGGGGAGTATAGAGATGATCGTTTCTGTGGAAAATGTTCTTTTCCCCCCTCTCTCCTATCAGAGAATGTAAGGATGGGAATTTTTGCAGATCCTAGATTTTCGATTTTTCCAACTTGTGTCCTTCTCAAACGTCTGCCCCAAGTAGCTTGTTTAGTTCTATTGTGATGGCATATTTGAGGATGTAGGAAGAGTTGAAATGAAGCCAGTTTTTATATCTACTACTGTCCAGTTTACAAATAATCTGCGGTTTTTACTGCAACAATAACAAGGTCTTCTGCTTCATGGCAGTACTTCCCCATATTTAGATTTTGTTCATGATCTCTTACTGACTCCTAGCAGGTTTAGGAACCATGACAGTACACAAAACCAAACCAAGAGCAGCTTTATTAAACTGCACTGCTGTGTGTTGGAGTTCCTTCTGCTTTGTAAACTTAGATTAGTCATTGGGAAATCCCCTGGAGCTCTTGGAATCTGTGAGGTAATCTGAAAGTGTGCTGTGCTGTTGTTTTAAACCCAAGATTGCTTGGATGTGGCCATCATTTGACCTGATGGGTAGGCCAGCTAGAACAAGAGCTGCCAATTGCTCCAATTAGGTGGAGTCTAAGGAAATGGATCCTTTCTTCCATAGAGGTATTAGGCTCTGACAGATATCTGCTTACGGATGGAATGAAAGCATGCTTCTGGTGAATCACCTCGTGCTGCCAGCTGTAGAGTGTGCATTCACCATAAATAATTAATTATAATTAGATAAAGCATGACTCGTGTGCAGTCTTGCAAGTGGCTTTACAGTTACATTTTTTCTATGTTTTGTCTTTTTTGCAACATCATAGGCTTTCTACAAACACTTTGGTTATGTAACTTGCTGTGATTTCTGATAAGGAAGCTTTGATCAGGCTTTCAGGGCTGATATAGATCAATAACTTATTTCATTTTGACAATCTTGGTTTCAGCATTTTTTTTTCTTAACTTTTATTAGCAAACACCTACTTGTAAGAACCCATGAAAACTGTCTTGGTTTCACGTTTCTTGTCTTCTCTTTTCATTTTAGCAACGTTAGTGTGAGCCTCTGAAGCAATGCTTGGTAGATTGCTCTGTTCTGGGGCAGTGATTTAGACTTTGTGCAAAATCAAAGTTCAGCAATCAAAACTGACTTTATTACAGGTGAATCTCTGTGCAGCTTAGACAAAGACATTGGCACTCTGTTTAAGATCTCGTCCCCCTCTTCCAGCCACAGAAAAGGAGTGACTTCACCAGTACTGTCTTTCTGTGGGCTAGACAGTTCACAACCAGACTGAGGGTGAATATGCAGTTGCAATAATAAACTGTGAAGTGAAATAAGGAAGTGAAAACATTTTTAGAGTAATGTTTGTTAATTTGAATTTTATGAACAGATACTCTTCTCAGACACAACAATGGATATCCTCTAATATGGATGGATGCCTATATGAGAATATGTTTGTTTGTTTGTCTGCTATAGATTTGAAAATGTCATGGGCTATGATTTAATTTCCTTATTGTGGTGTTTGAGACATTAAGTTTGCCAAAATTACATAAATACTGCCTTTTATGAAAATGGCACTACTCCTTTTTTTCGCATGGGATTTTCAGGCTAAATTGCTAAGCAACATATTTCAAACAGTGGCGTTTATGTGGGGCTTTCACATATTTGTTTAGAGTGTAGAGTGGGGCTTTTTGATGTGAAGTTAGTCTAAAAGAAAGCTTGAAACTTTTGCTGTTGGTTGTTGCTATGAGAGTAAATCTCTGACAGTTCTCAAAAGACATGAGCCACGGTCTATTTTAGGCCATTCCCAACTGCTGAGGGTGATCCCGAGGGGTGGATAACCAACTGCTTTCACACAGTCATGAATGTAGCTTAGCCTATATGCTTAACCCAAAACACTAGAGGCCCCCTAATTCAATTTTAATGTGATGCTGGAACAATACAGTTTTCTAAAGTGGGAAATCATGTGATCTCTCTTGGTGCTAAAGTTTAAACTAGTCCAGCAGTTCATCTTTGATCTCTTTAACAAGGTACATTACAAGCATCAGTGCAAAGATAAGTTATCTGAACTCATCTAAACTCGAAGAGGGTCAAGCCTGCTCTCTGTCAACTTGCATCACTTTCCCATCATCCGGTCACCCTTGTGTCCACACTTCCTGTCTCACAGCTGGCCTGCCAAGTCTCCCATGACCCTTTGCTGCTGTGCTCCTGTTTTGTTTAGAGAGAAACTGGGACATCTGGGATGAGCTGCAGTCTCATGGGATTTCAGCTGCTGTGGTTCAGTGTGAAGAGAAGCGCAAACATGTCTTAATCGGCCCATCGCCATCCTGTGCTGTCAGTTTGTGAATCAGACCTTCCCTGTATCTAAAATGCACATTTTGGTGGAAGGAGGAAGTGTAGCAGTGCCAGAGGGGCTGAGTGAGCAGCGAGCAGAAAGAGCACATTCCAGAAGGCAGCAGAGCCCTGTGATTTTAGCAGGCTGTCACAGGGATTAGGTTACTCTGTCTGCCTCTGTGAGCTCATGCTGTTGCTGTCTCAGTGCCTCAGCAGCCTTGCCGAGCAGTGATATACTGTATGCCCGCACAGTGAAGATAGACAAGGATCCATAGTTGTTCTTTTTGGCTTGTTTAGCTGATACAATATCCAACTGTTGTGAGGTTTTCTTGTTTGTTTGTTCGTTTTGTTTAACAAGTAACTTCTCATATGACTTGTAAAAGGACAAAAATTGACATCAGTGCAGTTCTGGCTATTTTCTACTCATGCTCGTCTCCAGGACAGCATCTCTATAAAATGCATTCCACTATGAGTCCACTAGGAGTGCTCTTTGACTGGCTCTTCACTTGTGTGCTTTTTTCCCCCCCCTTTTTCTCATGCAAAGACTCGAGAGGTTATGGCAGCAGCTGTAGATTGCAGGATGTGGTGAACTCATGTCAGTGTTGTTTTATAGTAATACAAGAACTGACAAAGTTGCACTGTGCATCTTCATTACACTGCTAATTTGCAGTTATTGCGGTTTGTGGTATACACCGTAACTTGAGCCTCGTCAAATTTTGTGTAACAGAAAGGTATTTTCTGATGACTCTAAATAAAGGATCGCTGACCTGTGTTCAATACCCCAGTGATGCGATTTGGGTTAGTTTTACATTGCTGATGGGAAACAGTTGTGACTAGAGTTGGTACTCTTGAGAACATGTGTGGTTCACTTATATTAACACTGCTTGACATGTCACTGGCATGGTGTGACATTAGATAAGGTTGAGCCAGACTAACCGCTTGGTTTATAATTCTGCACATTAGCATGACACAAATAGGCCCACTTTCTTTATAAACACACATTCCACTTGTGGTAATACCCCCACACAGAGTTTAATCTTGTGCTGTTAGCTGTGAAGTGACAGCTTTTCAGCATACACTCAGCTGGTTGTTTTGTGTAAAAACTGCCCCCGTATGTTTCTAATATTTTCTGATACTTTGTCAGATATTACTTGATTAATCTAAATTATAATTAAACCTTTAAAGCAGATGATACTGATAATAATAACGTGTTGCTCTCAGTAAAGAAGCTACTAGAATACAGGCTTTTATTTTGTTTCAAGGCAGAATATTAAAGATGAATTTTTTTGTTTTATTGACAGCAGACTGGTTTTGAATGTTACGAAGGAGGAATAGTAGAGCTGCCACGAGCAGGGAAAACCCTGCACTTACCACAGACCACCATATCTGGCTACTTCTCCAACCATTTCATGCAGTCTCGGTGCCCTCGTTGATGACCACAAAGCTTGCCCGTAAAGGTCGTGCTTTTGCTTTATGTTTGGCACCCACGTTATTTTTCCCAGTGCTTGGTTTCTTCAAAACATCTATACTACTACTACTTACTCATTATAAAGGTCACAGGCTATTTGTCTGGGAGCATTGAGTCATGACATCATCGCATTTGATAATCTTGTCCACTGAACATTTCCACATCAGCAGCCCTTGCCCTCGTAATGGTTTTTTGTTGTTGCTGTTGTTATTGGTTGGCCTCTTTTCTCCTCCACATCACTGTGAATCATCAGTGAATATGTTTTTTTTGTTTTGTTTTTTATTTTTACTTGTCTTGCAAAATCCTCCAACTACAGATGATTCTGCATATGTTAATTCATCTCAACTCTAAATGGAAAGACAGTTTTGTCACGTTTTAGGTTTGTTAACCTAATTTTTGTCTCACAAATGCAAGATGCTTGCAAGATGCCGGCGCATACGAACGTAAACAGCAGCACAGTGCTCCCAAACTACAATTTTGTTGTACATGTACGATGACAATAAAGGGCTATTCTACTGTATTTTATAATTTAAGAGGAGTCCTTTTGTTGTTGGTGTTTTTTTGTTTGTTTTTTTAAGTTGTGAGTTAGAAAGATAAATGTGAAAACATTTAGTCACAAAGTCAATAAGATCGATGGGTGCTATGGGCTGCTGGCGGGTTGGGCTTACCTGTTAATTCTGCCTGGCAGCAGGGTAAGTGGAGATCCACAGTTGATGTTAATGTGACACCGTTTGAGCAGTTTGACCCGTCTGACCTCTCGCGTAGCGCTTTGGGGCAAGGCGACTGGTCTCGGCTCAGTATGCAGCTGCATGATTAGCTCAGGGCATCTGTCGCTTAACTTTTTGATCCTCCCTCACATTCGCATCGCAAGTCACTGTGGTGTTAATGTGCACTTAGTGCTTAGCCATCCTAGATGTGGGGGGTGATGGGTTGCAGCGTGTTTTCTGAAAATGGGAGGAATAGCTGTGCACTTGCGATTTGGTCATGAAATACTAGGGAGAGTGTAAAATGGAAAAACGATAGTAAGGGTGGGATGTTATAAATGGAGGAGGAGCGCATATACACACTTGTATTCCTGTTTTGGCAGACAGTTATCCAGCCCAGCCCAGGGAGTGGAGAGATTGTTGCTTTTGTCTTGGGTGAAAGAGGCTCTCGAGGAGAGTAAATCAGCTCTTTGTTTTTTTTGTGCCACTCCCTAACATGTCTCGCAGTGTTCATTAATTTAATTAGGGATGGAAAAGGAGCATGCAATAACAAGCCATGAGATAAAACCACAATATAAACCCAAATTATTTTTTTTTCATTTATTTATTTGTTTTTTTTGCAAATTAAGACAACACCCCATATGTGGAAATGCAGCTTAAACCACAGGTGCCCCCCGCCCACCCAGAGTTTTATGGAAGCTGTGTTACACAAATTATTTTTTTTAATCACACCTCTTAGTTTCTGACTTTAAACTCATTGTAGTCTTAATGTGGCAGCATCATCCCATATTGCTTTAACTGTCTTCTGTTCTTTTTCTTAGTCCGCTAAGATCTCCCCAGACCTCTTTTTTTTTGTTTATTCTTTTTGTGTTATTTTTTGTTTGTTCTCCTCCTCTTGCTTAACCATGCTGAAACTTAGCTCTGCAGCTTCTGCTTGTGTTTGCCTAAGATCAGGTTTAGGCGTATCTCAAGGCCAGCTGTAGAAGGAAACTTAGACACTGCTGCTGCTTCAAATAAAAACCAAGAGCTCTCTATCAACAAGGTCGGTGTCTGGTCCCTGGAGTCAGTTGGGAGTTTTTGGGGTGGGGGGGGGGTGAAGGTGAAACTCCATCCACTCTTGTGACATCAGAGCAGCTAAGCAGATGCTTCAGTGGTGCCCCACTCCCTCACTGTTGACCCAAGTATCTGCTGTATTAATCTAGCATATTCTGATTGTGCTGATGGCTGCAGGGGTCATGAGACCAGCTGTTGTGAATGTGCTCATTGTTGAACATGAAGTCTTCACAGTGGATCGCAGTCTTCCGAAATCATAATTTTAGATAGCTCAGGGAACCTATGAATGATCGCAAACATCGCTGTTCATATAAGCAGAACATTTGCATTGGCGCTGCGCACAGTTTTGAATATTTATAGGCCAGTGCTAAATTTAAAATAATATCCTTCATCACTGGTGCTCGCTGAGAGCCTCGCTCACTGACGTACCCACATTTCTGACGCACAGTGCCTCTCTCTTTTTTTGCTTCCCTGTTGCAGTAATCTTTACCATCGTTCTGATTTCTCGCTTCACATTTGATGCCTAAAAGAAAAGAGAGTTTGGTAGTTTAGCATTGCTCCTAACCGCCTGTGTAAATGTATGAAGGCTTCGTTTGTACACTGTCATTGTGAATAGTCAGTTATGACTGTTATTAAAAGAATACAATTAGTGGAGGGAAATTATATCTGAAGAGACTAAACTGTGGAAATGTTGGCTGGCCTTCTGCTAATATAGTTTAATAACATCATCTGTATCTTGGCATTGGTTCACTACAAAGACAATGTTGTAGACATGCTGGGTTCATTTTATTTAAAAATCAAGAGCCGACACTGTATAAAAGAGGAAGTTTCCTGGTAATATTGACAAATCTGCAGAGAAGACTTTTAAGAAGACACAAGTAGTAATTATCTCGCATCGTTCTTGTTCTTTTTCTAGGTCAGCAGAATTGTCAGAGCCCTTGAAGTTCTCAGCTTTGATGCAGTACAGGTATGGCTGCCTGTTTCTAAACGGCTTCTAAATTTACGTCTGCTGTGTCTTCTAAATAATCATTCTACATGAGCAAACACCACAGTCTGGACATGCGTCTCAAGTGTTAGCAGACACAGGAAACAGATGCTCATAATCCATACTTGGGCAAGATATGAAGGCTCGGTATAAGTGTAAATAAGTAACTGCTACTGCTGCTCATGAGATAACACTATTATCTCTATTATAACACTATGACACCATTTTGAAAATGTTTTAATGTATAAAAGGATTCAAAGAGTTTGTGAGGTAGAATATACCCTTTGGTCACTCTCATGTCTCTCCTTGCTCTCTCTCAGTGCTCCTAGTGCAAGATGACGGAAGAGGTGATTGTCATCGCCAAATTTGACTACATGGCCCAGCAGGACCAGGAGCTGGACATCAAGAAAAACGAGCGTCTCTGGCTTCTCGATGACTCAAAGTCCTGGTGGAGGGTTCGAAATGCCACTAACAAAACAGGCTTTGTGCCGTCCAACTATGTGGAAAGGAAAAACAGTGCCAGGAAAGCGTCTATAGTCAAGAATCTCAAAGACACACTAGGTAAAAAGTAGTTATGATTTCCTGACTTTGACTTGAAGCTGTATTAAAGTTAACACTCTTCTCCACAAATTTGTTTAGTGTTATGGAGGATCTCACCATTTCCCGGTAAAGCTTTGATGATGTTTTATGAAATATTTGCGCATGTTTGATGCCTTGCAGCATCTTTGACTGTTGGTTGAAGTGCTTTGTGTTTTGCATGCTTTAAAAAAGAAAAAGAAGAGTGGCATTACAAAGCACGTTTATCTAGGCCAGCTACAATACGTCTCTGACCACATTGTTGTGGCGTGTGATGAATCTTGTGAAAGTCACCACAGGAAGATGGTCGCAGGCTGATATGTGATTGGTTGAAATGCAGAGACCGATTTTCATCTCGCTGTGAACTTGAGCTTGAAACTTTAGTTTCTTGGAGCGTTGTCTGATGCACGATTGTGTATTTTGAAGCATTTACTCTGGTAAGGCGGTGATCTCTATTTTTAAATGCCAATACAATTAATGTTTTCTCCTGTTGATGTGTGTTAGGTGGAGGTAAATTGTACAATTTCAAGTTTCTGTTTCTGTATGAGCAGCACCTAGTCCTTTTATCTTGTCTTGAATTGATACAGCACAGGTGTTTTCTCCTCTATCTGCACCATAGTGACACAGTTTTTGATTTCTCTTTTCATAAATTACCTAGTTTTTTATGCCTTGTCTTTAGTGTCAGAAGCTTATTTTAAACATTGAACTCCAAACTGTTTGAACCACATGCCATCATTATCCTAATTAAAGCATAATGGCATAGCTGTTGTCAGTTTACGCTAACCCATTAGGTGTACACTAGTCATCGTCTGCTATTTATCTGCATAACATCAAATTGCAGGGGAAAAGAGGGTACTTTTTAAGCAGTTTTGTTTATTGGTGATGTGGCAGTGTCAGCGTGCTGTTGAGTAGGAGGATCTCTGCGAGGAAACCCTTTGCCCGAAAGGTGTTTTTCCTCCCGAAAGTTTAGAAAAAAATGGGGCTATTCTCCGTCCTTCTAACCAGAAGTGTGTCATAAGTGTATACATTACAAGCGTTTGCAAAACCCTTATCTGTTGGACACGTGAAATGTGTCTTCCTGTTAGTGTGTGCGTGAGTGCTGTGGTTAGATGAGCCTGTCAGCTCAAATGCTCTCATAATGAAAAATCATGTAAGGGCAGGAAGCAGCCTCTCTAGTTTTTAATGTGCGGCTCATTTCTTTTCTGTTTTTGCTCACTTAAATAAGCAGGGATTTCCCTTTTTTCTCCTCTTTTTTTTTTTTTTTTTGTTTATGGCTTGTTTATGGCATGTAAATTTTTATTTATTTATTTATTTTTACTGCTGCAGTTTAGGTCTCCTCAGTCTTCATGTCCTAGGCTTTTATAGGTTTATTTGCCTGTCTGTTCTCTGTTGTCTGTAGTGTGTGTGTGTTTGTGTGTGTGTGGTTGTCATGCACCACAGCGACGAGCTTCCCTGTAACATCCCACCTGTCGGTACATCCGTTGATCAAATGGTTCACATGAACAGCTGCAGCAATGGCATTAAACACCAGCTATTTCTCACTTACACATACAACTCAGTAAAACATGAGCAAATGTGGTTTAACCATAAACCAAACTTTATGAAACACAAATATAGCAATAGAAAGGTTGTAAATGTATAACTTTCACTTTTTCTTGTTTTTAATTATTTATTAAGTAGATTTAAAGCATTTTAGCTGTGAATTTTATGGCTGACTCTTCAATAATATGTGGGAGGGAAAACCCTTTTTTTTTTTTTTTTTTTTTCCCTCCTTCTTTTCTTAGCCAGGTCTGTTGCTGGGTGTGGAGCAGTGTCATCGTCCGAAAGAATGTGTGATGGTATGATCCGTGTGTGTGTGTGTGTGTGTGTGTTTTAGTACTCATGTTTCCTGAGTTTGTTGTAAAGTTATGAGCGTTTCTCCCAACAACTGCAGTCATGTGACACTGAGTGTTCACTGACTCACTCAGCTGCTGCCATGTCCTCACAGATCCTTATATAATTTTTTTAAGGACACTACCCTCCTGCTTCTATATGTTGAGGAAATTACTCCTTCACTTTCTTTATTCCTTGTCTTTCCCTTTTCTTTCTCTGCGCATATAAGTGTCAACCCCCCCCCCCCCCTTTTTCTTCCCCTCTCCATGAGGCCTCTGTGCTCTGCCTTCCATAGCTGAACTGAAGGCCTCTATATCCCACACTCTCATTGGGTAAGCCTGACCACATGGTCACATGTGGGCTGCCCTGCTCTGAAATCCTCCCAGCTCTCTGGGTGTTCACATGGAATAACTCTACAGCTGCAGTGGGAAGAGAGCAGGGGCCGGGAAGGAGACAGAGAGAGGGAGAGACGGCAAGCCCAAAATGGACATGGCTAACCTATTCAAACATTTCTTTCGTGAGTTTTCTACATTTCTAGTCTTCTTAAGCTCCTTTTAAAGCGAGTCTGACTCATTTGTTGTTTTACAAGTTGTCCGGAAATGTTTTGTCTGAAGTTTGAGTGGCTTTTTTTTTTTCCTCTCCTTCTCTCACTCTCGCGCTCTCTTTCTCTCTCTAGCTGTGCAGCGGCAATTGTCAAGTCTTCTTTCTTTTTCATTTTCCCTTTTTGATTTCTCACACTGGTTAGTTTTATCTTCAAGTTAGCCAAGTAAATGTGTCATAATTTGAGCTGGCGGAAACTGATTTCTGTGCTAACATGTTGTGCTGGTAAAGAGAGGGTGAAAGGGTGTCTTAACAGCTAGTGTGTGTGTGTGTGTGTGTGTGTGTGTGTGTGTGTGTGTGTGTGTGAGCAGCTGCAAAGACTGGGTGGATATGCTTTTGAAAAGCCTTCTGCTGAGCCGAAGCCTGTAATTGCCTCAGCAATCGTTCTCTGCCTCTTTCTGTTAAACACACATGCATACACACAGTAATCCCACTCCAGTTCTTTCTACTATTTGTCCCAGTGAGTGGGATGCAGCTACGTGTATTACTTTATCATGCTTGAAGACCCCTACTCTGTTTAGGAATATCTTAATATATAGCCAGTGTGTGTTTTCTCTTATGCTAACCTAAGGGCGCCCCCACTCATTCTAGGAGGGTCTCTCCCCCACCGTCCACCCCACCTCCTGTCATGGGCTACAGTTGAAGGGACGCAGGGTGCTTATGTAGAACACTGTAGTCATTGTAGTCAAGAGGAGGAAGGGGTCTTTGCTGATTGATGGGACCCGGGTTCCCATCTCCCGCACCTCACTCGGTTATCAGAGGAATGTCGCTACATGGACAGCTCTGTGGGATGAGGATATTTTACAGCCACGCTGACACTCGTTTTCAAAAGGCTTCGGCGCGCACGCTCGCTGTAATCTCACCTTGTAACTGCTGAGTGATATCGCCTGTCTCTGTCTATCTTTCTGTGTGTGTGTGTGTGTGTGTGTGTGTGTGTGTGTGTGTGTGTGTTGTTTTTTTTTTTTTTTTTTGGGGGGGGGGGGGGGGGGGGTTGTGTGTGTGTGTCCACTGACGTCTGCTTGCTGTCTGAAGGATCCAGAGTGTGGGGATGAAAACAACACAGAGATGAGCTAACAAACGTTTTGCTTGTGTAAACTGAGAGCTGTTAGTCTCTCTCTCTCTGTCTCTCTCCCCTCCCTCTGTTTTCCTGTTTCTCAGCCTCCCCAGCGAGCGGAAACTCTAATTTGAGCCACATTTCTCTCTGAGCATTTGGAGAAGTGAAGCCAGAGAGGAAGCAAGAAGTTAGAAGGAAGTTGAATCATATGGGGGGGGGCTATCTGTCGCACTTTCTGGCTGTCTGTCGCACGCTCCCTCATTTCAAAGTCCGGCTTCTTTTCTCCAAAACCACTGATCGCTCTTCCCTGACCACAAAGGCAAAAGACGTAATCATAATTAGAAGTTTGGCAGGGGAGTTGTCAAGTTTACTCAGGCCTTCAGATGTTGTTCTCCTGTGAGAAGACATTTACTCGTCTTTGTTTTCCCGTATATTCTTCCATTAAGAATTGCTTAAGAGGAAGTGAGCAAGGGTCTGGGCCTGTTGAACCATTGCTGACGTTAACAACGCCCTCCCCCGCCTTGTCAATTGAATTATATTGTCTACTATAGATGATTGCTTTTATTAAAGAATAATATACAGAATATTTTCCCAGTGAATAACCACAATTTGGTCTGTAGAGTACAGTCAAAAGATCCTGGAGCTTCATGGTCACTTAAAGTGTTTGTTTATGATAATCCAAAACTCAGAAATCCAAAAGGAACAAGTAAACCAGACTGTATATCTATTGTGAGTTACTTATTTGGTTTAGTTAAAATGCAGGGTTGTTTTTTTTGTTGTTGTTTTTTTGGCACATAGAAAATTTTTTGTTTTAGACTTTGCTGTTATTCAGCATCATTTTGATATACTGGTGGCTGAAGGAATATAAATATTAGCTCTCAGTAGAGCGTCTCTTTGCCCCCCTGCTTTGCTGCCCACAATTGAATATCTATTGTTTGTTTGTGCAGCATACCAGTATCATGACACTTGTTGCTTTGTTGGCGTGTCCAAATAGCAATCATGTAAAAGGAAGTGGTTATGGAAATCTTTTTCTTTTTTTTTCTTTTTAATTGAACTGATGTGTTTGTATTGGATGGGGGGGGGGGGGGGGGAAGCACACATGATTTACATCATCAGCAAAATGCAATTTAAATTTAGGTCACCTGAGTAAAGGTGAGGAGAAAGTGAAAACAAGTTTTAAAGTTACTGTGCAGTTTTCTGTTTTGTTTTGGGGTTTGTTTTTTTTTTTTTTATTATATATGTTAACCAAATAATTTTCCTGTAGCGCCTGACTGTAGCGGTGTGCTGTCCAGATGCGTAAAGAACAGAGAGCAGTATTTCTCCCTGAGCGCTGCTCCGTCACAGAGATCGATGGCTGCCTGCTTGCTTTTGATGTCTCGAACAGCTGAAGTTGAAAGAAGTTTGCACGTTTCCTGCGTTTCAACTGCGTTGGCAGCTTTATTGAAGCTGTAGTTTTAAAAGGTAGCCCCGGTCGTCTCTACTGAAGAACAGCCAACTCACTCTTGTGTCTTTCCTTTAGCTTGTTTGATTTTTGAACTACACATGCTGTCATTATATTTGGCACATAAACCATACGACTGAGCGTGGCTGTTTTGCGGTACATATATTGTCTGAGTTTGCATTGCTGTGAACGTATAGAGCACTTTCTGAGGCTCTGTGTTGTCACCACATGACATAAGTGTAGTTTGCGTGATAATTTAGGGAACATGAGCAGAAGTGCAGTTGAGAATATGACTGTGATTAGAGCAGGAGGACTCAAAATGCCAAAGCAGGAGTGTGTTCAGGCACTGTCAGACAGCCTGACGCGGGGTGTTGTCGTCCACAGAGGAAGAGTCGTGAAATGGAGGGAAGCCAGGAGGTCGAAAGGGTCCTAGCAGACAATGGGACAGCCAGCCAGCGTAGGGAGGCCACAGTTGAAAAACAAAACTAGTTCCTGTCTACCACTGGTAGCTGAGCAAACTCCCCAGCACTTTCTTCTCCTCCTGCTGGGTGTACCTCATCTGTAAACCCCCAAAAAAGCAACTGTTTCAGAGGTGGTTACCAACTGAAGTCATGGTCTTAATCATTGTTATTTACTGCCATCTGTTGCAATATGAGTTCCTTCCTCTGTGTCCTCCTCTAAGGAAATGCACAGGAAAAAGCATGTGACGTCAAATGAGAGAAAAATTTCCAAAGCAAAGTTCTTTTTCATTTCTCTTGTTATCCTCTTTCTGGTAGCAGTAGAGTAACGGTGGGGTTTGTGGGTTTCTGGGGAAGCTGAAAATCCCACACTGCATGTACACATGCACCATGAGGGCAGAATTTCAGGTTAAGTTCAGGTGTCAGCAATGAGCGGAAACTGCTCTGTAGGTGGTGGGATGTTGTTTATTTTTAGCTTTCTACGTTTAAATCTGCTTTTTTTTCAGTGTACATGTATCTGTAGCCAAAAACAGTTGTCTTTTTGTAGGCCAGCTTGGACGTTGTCCCACGAGAAATAAAACCAGTAGGTGTTTCAATAGGCTTGTTGGATTATTGCATAAAATATGGAGAATTAGTTTGTTTTCTTTGGCAAAATGGCGTTTGTGTAAATGCTGTCACCAAAAAGAAAATCCAAATTTGAGGTCATAAACTCCACTGCAGCTGAATTGGTGTCAATCGGTGAGGTCTTGTGTTCGAAGTGATTGTGTTAAATGGCTTTGAGACTTTCTGTAGCCTCAATTAGCGACTCGTGAGTTCTAAAATATTTCATATAGTAAAACGGTTTGTCTGAAGCTTGCGGTAAACACAAGCCGTATTTCAGCAGTCATTGATTTTTCACAGGGAACCAGAGGTGAAAGCACTGACTTGTTTTGGGGTTTTAAGATCCATCGCTGCTTTACTCTGACTTCATGTCTGCAGTTGAAGGATTCTGCTTCTCGTCATGTGGATCTTTTTGTGGCAAAGGTTTCATTACTAGATGTTGCAGTGGGCTGCTGGTCAGATGAAAGATTTCCAGCTTCAGCCCTCATATAATCCAGCAGCGCTTAACCTCAGACTGTCCTGTTACTGCCCTAACGTATGTCACTTATGTAATGTGTTACCATTACTTCATAAAAAAGACACTAAATCCAGCTACCTCTTATCTGTGCCATGATAATCTGGAATTTCTACAGGTTTGAAAGTGCCTCTACACACTTTGTTTGTTGTTTGTTTGCTGTTACCACCGGTACGTGCTTGTTACTGTGCCTTTACTACCCTGCACATACCTTTTTGAGTTCGACATAATAAAAGGTCCAGAGATTGTGCTCAAAGCCCTGTTCTACACAGCCACATGTACATTTTTGTAATCGACCTACAGCAGCATTACAGATGGGCCCTTAGAGAAGCAGGTGCCCTCAATAACAGCCTTTTGTCTTCTGGTATTGTCTACCTGTAGCCATACAGGCAAATCTGAACTTCCTACTATTACAGATTGAGCATCTAGTCAAATTTAGTGGCTCCGTGTTTTTTTTAATGCAAAGTGTTCACGTGAGCGGAGCAGGAAGTGCCAAATAAAAACTGTGACAAGGACACTGATAAGGACTGTTGGCTGGCCAAAGAGATAAAAACTCTCAAAAATAAGTTGTCTCTGGTGTCAGTCGGAGGTAAAAGACGCATTATTCATACAGAGTTCACCTTTAACCTTTGTATGGAGCTAACTAGGCCATTTCCAACTGTGCAAAGGCACACCCCGGAGCCTGCACCTGCATAATCACTCTTTGTTTGTTTGTTTGTTTCCAAGAATTGCAGATGCTTTGGCTGTTGGAAATCTAGATTTTTGTCTGTGATGTTTATGCATATTTAAAAACTTAGACTAGTGGATTTATGCTCTGGAAACATTTGTTTTTTGTAAGAAAAAACAATTTTTTTGTTGTTGTTGTTTGACATTTTGCCTTCAAGTCCTAAAGACTGATGCATAACTAGCATCTGCGCAGCACTTAACCTCCACCTACAGACATCAGCTCTTAACACCCTGTCTGGAGTCTGTAGTTATGTACAGTGGTGTGACTAATAACAGGGTCTACCTGGAAGCAATTTGACGTTGGACTCTGAGCACTACCGTGAAATTTGTCTGCTCTCCTTGAGTCAGAGACACCTTTCAGTAGCAATTTATGCGTGGTAAAGGATATTCAGTATGGCGTTGTGACACATTAGTCACGTTCCCCACTCCGTCCTGGAGACTACACCCTGCCTTAGTATATAATTTCACCCAGCTGTCTTTTGATTGTGCAAGCAATAGCTTTGCAGACGTAATCAGAAATAGGGTCTCTCGTCTGCTTGCTCTATCTGATATCAGTGTCTGGTTAGTTTTAACTTCAGTCTGGTTTACTGTCACATCATCGGTAAGAGCATAGATGTGTCATGATTACAGTAACGTCACGTGGACTTTGTTTAAGTAGCAAAATGGCTGCCAGGTGGAAATTCTTGACGATTAAAACAATTGCCTTAGGAATTCACAAGCTGGGAAAAAGGTTCACGGGCATGGTGACTGTTCTACCGTTAGCCTCCGGGCGTTTATCAGTGATGAAGGTCTTGAGACGAGGAGAAAGATTGACTGAATGTTTGATAAAAGTTGCCCTTTTGCCAGTGGTCACCTATGGAAATGTGTGTGTGGGCTAGGTTGGCATCAAATACAGAAAGGAATAGCTAGTTTGCTGATAGCCCACAGTTGATAACACGTTGATGAATATGCTCCTTATCATCTCACACTGGTCAGGTTGATGGGGTGTTTGGAGAGTGATGGTGCTGGGTAGAGACTGGGAAGAGCACTCTAGAACAAGGAAGTCAAACGCCTTTGATTTTATAGGTAAAATACAGCCCAGTTTAATCTCAGCTGGGCCAGACTAGTAATATACATTGCAGAATGACCCATTAAAATATATATGACATGTTTACATGTATATAAAAGCAACAAGTACCAGTACATTCTGAAGACAATGACTTTCAGTTACACAAGATCACAAGTGGCCTACAGAGATTACTTTGGAAAAATAAGTACAATTTCTAACATGTTTTTAGTGCAAATGTATTCAAAGTGGATCCAGTGTGGAGTATTTAGAAAAAGCAATAGTATTTATTTTAATTTTTTTAACTTTGAGATTAAGAAAATTTTTTTGCAGTTGCAGTGTAGAAAGATCTTTAACTTTCCATTCTTCTGTTTATCTTTCCTCACATGACCTACAGCATTGTATTGGATTTTTATTTTTTATTTTTACCTTCCTCATGAATTCTTTGCAGTGCCCACAGTTTGCAGAATTGTTACCTGCCCTGTGCGTCATAGTTCTGATGCTCCTGCTGAGTTCTTTTGGGGGTTTTTTTTTTTTGTATCAAGCTGAAGGTGATTAGTTCAATGTGACTAGCAGCAATGAAATAAAGTATTAGTTGTTGTTGTTGTGTTGTTGTTTTTTTTTTTTAACCACTGTTGGGTAGCAGCAGTTTACTTTCTTTCTAGTTTCCACAGAGTTTATAGGTCCATGCCAAAACAGGTTTTCATCCCACTCACTTTTTTTCCCCCAGCACACCAGCATTGCATTTTTTTTCCCTTGTTTCCTCAGCACCTAGGCCTAATCCCCAAGAATGTATTTGGATTTGGACTGTGGAGCGGGGGGTTAGGGGAATGTAATGTTGAAAAGGAATGATGTTTAGCCCTGCTTACCCACCCACTCACCCACCCAGCCCATAATGCTTATTATTGCTCCCTGGTATTTGTCTGGGATTTTTTTTCTTCCTGCCTTAAATTTTCATGTTTATAATGGGAAGTGTGTGCAGTTTTGTTTTTTTGTGTTTGTTTTTTTTAAATTCCAGACTTGTTCCTCACCATTATGGGGAAAATAAAATTCCAAAGAACTGGCCTTTTTTTGTTTTAATTGAAATGATGACTTTTAAATTTGAATGTAGACAAATAAGCGTGTTTCGGCTGCTTTTCAGATTCTGATCGAATTCACTGGGTTCAATTTTAATATGAATGACGATAATGATTCCCCTGCAAACGCCAACATCTTTACTTAATTCCTCTTATTATTTTTTTTGTAGGAATTGGGAAAGTGAAGAGCAGAAAGGGGGGTATGAGAGATCCAGCCCCTAATGCTGACCAAGATATGAATGCAGATAACGGAGAGAGGCTGTATGACCTCAACCTTCCCGCCCTGGTCAAGTTCAGCTACGCAGCAGAGCGTGAGGATGAGCTGTCTCTGGTGAAAGGAACACGTGTGGTGGTGATGGAGAAGTGCAGCGACGGCTGGTGGCGCGGTAGCTACAACGGACGGTCAGGCTGGTTTCCGTCCAACTATGTGACGGAGGACGTGGATGGGACGGCGGGGGGAGGGGGCATGGGCGGACTTGACCCTGCTGGATCGCTGACAGAGAAACTGGCTGCGGTGGTGAACAGCACCGCGAACGGAAACAGAGTACTACACACAGTTCAGGCGCTCTACCCGTTCAGCTCAGGCAACGACGAGGAACTAAACTTTGAGAAGGGCGAGGTAATGGAGGTGGTGGAGAAGCCCGAGAATGACCCGGAGTGGTGGAAGTGCCGCAAAGCGGATGGACAGCTGGGCTTGGTGCCCAAGAACTACGTCACTGTGCTGGACTCCACCTCCCATAAACCACAAGCGGGGCTCGCTGGGCCGCCCACACCCGAGTGTGACTACATCTTGCCATCAGGCAGCGGGCGCTTTGCGGGGAAGGAGTGGTACTACGGAAAGGTGACTCGCCACCAGGCAGAGGTGGCTCTCAATCAAAGAGGCACAGAGGGAGACTTCCTCATCCGAGACAGCGAGTCATCGGTCAGTAGCCTCTACCCTCTCCTTGGTTTATCTTGTTATGTGTTGGTGCTTTGAAACACTGTTAGTAACCCCGGTTCTCTTTTCATTTTTAGCCAAACGACTTTTCCATCTCCCTGAAGGCGCAGAGCAAGAACAAGCATTTCAAAGTGCAGCTGAAGGAAAACCTTTACTGCATCGGACAGCGCAAGTTCAACTCTATGGAAGAGCTTGTTGAACACTACAAAAAGGCCCCCATCTTCACCAGTGAGCAGGGAGACAAACTGTACCTGATTAAAGCCTTGGCTGCTTCCTGATCCATCTGTCTCACACAGTGACGCATGCACGCACACACACACACCTCTACACATTATTTTCATCAACATATAATACAGATACTTACACGAGAACACACACTAACATTTCAGCTCCAAGCCTGAAGACTTAACACATCATCAGGACTTAAATGATATGTGATTTGTCACAGATTTGTGAGCATTCCAAGAGGAGGTGTGGGGTAAAAAAAAGCATGGGAGAGACATTGAGGAGGGAGACGGCAAGAAGGTGGACTCCTGAGAGTAACTACAGACCTCTTGGTTGCCTATTTTAAATTATCCAGATGTGTTAGGTCATAGGCAATGCCATGGTTATTTCCACCTTGATATCTATTGCATTTAGTTTTCTTTTCTTTTTTTTTTGTTGTTGATGTTGTTGATAATATATAATCTTTTTAACGGTTTCTTTTAAAAATGTGATTTGTTTTTTT
Source organism: Pelmatolapia mariae (assembly GCF_036321145.2). Lineage (NCBI taxonomy): Eukaryota > Metazoa > Chordata > Actinopteri > Cichliformes > Cichlidae > Pelmatolapia > Pelmatolapia mariae. The sequence goes on along the minus strand of NC_086235.1, from coordinate 18,699,474 downwards.
TAAATTTACACATTATACAACCAACACCTGACTGAGGCATTTTCTTTCAGATGTTAGCAAACTCGAGAGCCGAGCCGAGCCCATAGGTCTACATTTCTACATTATTTCTTTTTGTCTGTCTTAAGGCGCTCTTTGTGGCTGTGGACAAACTAATACACAACTTCTGCTAATCCCGAATAAAAATGAAGTGACCAAAATATATTTATTGATACAATTCTGTAATGATCAATGTTGTAGAGATTGGAATATCACACTGTGCATTTTTTTTTTTTTAAGGATTTCAAGGTTTCCTCTTATTGTAAAAGGTCAAACTCTCTATATAGTGGTCTTCCTTTGTACAACAGTATTGCTTGTGTCACATATTGCTGTATCTGTATCACGTGAATGTTACAAAACCGAGGCAGCGCAGATAGGGATTTTAAATCCTCTAACTTTGCATGGACGCACACAAACCGAATAGTGTCCTAACACCTTCCGCCTAGCTCCGACAGGAGAGGGAGAGACAGTCCACAGGGGTGACGGGGAGTTTATCTTTGCGTATAAAGGTCATGTGAAGACTCAAAGTATTTTTCCCTCCTGGGTCTCTCCTCCACCCCCGGCCCAGTGTGTGGGTGACAGCAGATGTGTCTTCAGTGTTGCCAAAGGGGATGGAGATGGACAGCAGTGAGATGAGCCAGGGTGAGCTGCGCGGCTTCCAAAAATATATACAGTGCTGGTTTGCCGGAGCTCGGAGGAGAAATGGAGGGCCCGTGCAGACTGGCGGGAGGGATGATGTCACTGCTCCCTGAATTGGTGATCACTGGAGGGAATGGAGGAGTTGAGGGTCACCCAGGGGTCGCGTTTGTGTGGTTGCAAAGCATACACGTCAAGCTTAAGCCAGCACTGGGGTTGTCGGAGAACAATTCCTTATGCTGGAGAAATGATAAAGAAAGTGCTTGTTTTCTTTTGATTAATGTATCCTAAGAGCTGCTTTAAATGTACGTGCAGTCAAACTTTTGGACATTAAGCTGGTTTTACCAAATGTATGTTCAATGTCCGTATGTCTAAATGCTTTCAGCAGCACACATGGTTTATATTTACAGTGAAGGACTTCTAGTGAATGGCTGTTTTTGAGTGAAAGTGGACCAAGTAGTTGTTGAATGTTGTGCGGCAGCTAGTGCCGCTGCGTGCTGCCTGCAATCAAAGCTGCAGCAGTGTTGGCAGGGAGCCGCTTCAGCAGTGTGCTCCGGGAGACGCCGATCACGATGATGATGATCACGATGCCTGCGATGATGAGTTCTCCAGCTGTGGCCAGTTGGACCGAGTACAGGGAGAGAGAGGAAGGAGGAGGAAAGGGGAAAAACGGACATTTAGAAAAAAAAAAGAAAAGAAAAAAAAAAAGAGGTGAATCAGGAACGAAGGAGGAGACTGAGACTTTTTTCCATTGGATAATCGCACACCCAGGCAGGGAAATTGTTGCTATATCATAGCAGAGACTAAAGGAGTTGAGATGGGAGGGTTCTGGAGGTCTAGTTAATCCAAGCATGAAAAAAAAAAATTCAGTCATGCCACAAAGAACACAAAACATGGGTGTGAACCTTTTTTTTTTTTTTTTTTTTTTTCCTCCCTCCATTCCCCAGGTGATTGACTGAGCTATTCATACAGAGAGCTGTGAGCAGACTTTCCTCTGTTCTGGACTTGTATAAGATGAATTGTAAACAGTGAAACAATCGGCTTTCAGTTTGGTTTATGATGGGTGAAAAGTGCAAGCGCCAATTTTAAACCTGCACTGCACCACTTGAAATCTGAATTGAAGTCGGATTATGTCTTATTTAAACGTTTAAGGCAGGAAAAGAAAAAAACATTCCAGGAGTGCACAGCTTCTGGAGGGATTTCTGAATGTGTGGTTTAAAGTGTCAGCATGGCTTGAGTGATTTTGGTTTTTTGGGTCCCAAACTATTTTTATGTCATGATGTTAAAGGGACAATTAGTGCCTGTTTGTGCTTCATTTTCAGTCACTAGATCAGTATGTGGGTCATATGAATTCTGTTACATTTCCTTTATTACACCCGGATCCGTGGCTGTTTGTCGTACAGCTGCCGTTTTGCTCTACGTGAAACAGCATTTCCCTACACTTTGAATCAGTCTAGGCAAAAATGCCCTCCCTAACTTTCAGTTCTGTAAGCATCCTGCAATATTACGCAACGCCAACGCAACGTGCCCCAGTTTGAAGAATTGAGGAAGGGATTTAAAAATGTGCCTTCACAATTTTTTTTTTTTTTTTTTGTCTACCGAAGGTTTAGTAACCGCTCCCCCCAAACCTTCTTTTATTCTTATGTCTTTATCCTGTGCTTCCCACTTCTCCGCTGCGACGTATTTGGTTAAAGCTTTGCATGCGCGTCAGTTAAGTGATTAGTGAGCGATGTTTTGGGATGTCCTTCCTTATAGGGAAGAGCATTTCCTGGTGACGCAGGCTGAAAATGTCATTGTCTGACTTTTAATATTTTTATTATTTTTTTTTAAATCTCCTGCATAAAATGCCCATTAGTTGATATTGTGTGTAGTTTCAAGTGACCTTACCGTAGCTGATTTTAATCAAGTATAACATAAGTGAATGCCTACATTGTACAGTATGAAACTATGTGCTGATGTTCATTCAGAAACGTAACACCAGGTGTGATGTAATCATGACCTGAATCTCCATGTATGAGCACCTCAAGTAACGGTATCACATTATTGTTGGTTGTGAGAAACTGTCATGGTTTTTAAGGATATAGTTTTTTTGGGTTTTTTTTTTTTTTTATGTCTGTATGTAAAACTAGTGTTAAGACATCCACTTTTCCAGTTTAGCCACTTAAATATGGAAAAAAGCAAAAAAATCCTGAGTACCTAAATGTTTTACTTGATATTCCAACGCAGAACTACAGTATCTCCATGCTTAAATATCGTTAATGGGATCTTTCTCACTTTACAAGAATGGAGGCCGCATGAGCAGAGCCTCGTAGCTGTACAGAAAATGGTTTGAAATCTGCAGAAAAAGAAACGCTGAAGTCAGTTGTGACTGATATTATCAAGAGATTGTCTATCAAACTATTAAAGATGGAAAACTACAGCGCAGCAGAAACTTCTTCCTGACTGCTCAACTAGCCTGAGATCTTTTTTATTATTATTTTCATGGATTTCTTGATAATATTCAGAACAAGTGGCTCTGGTGTTAAATCTTTGGTGCTTTGTGCTGCTTACATTTCTATGGTGGTCTTTAACTCAAAATGCTTTTTTTTTTTTTTTTCCTCTTTTTTTCTTTCCCTCCCCCTCCCTGTACGAGAGTGAAGAAAACGGATGATAAAGGCAGTGCTGTGAAAATTTAATGTCATGCTCTTAATACTGTTTTTATGGAGGGGAGATTGTCTTCAGGTGTAATAATTTAGGAGAGTCTATTAGAGTGTTCAAAAGACGTAATAAACAGCATAAAAATGATCGCGTCTGTTTTTAATCTTGTTGTTTGCTCAGTCTGGGACAAAACAGGTGATGTATGAAGCCACAACTGTATGACCCTAACCCAGCGCAGTGTGGTAACAGCTTAAACGGCAGTACACTATTGCATGAGGAAAGCTGTGGGATTTTTAAATGATTCATTCCTGCCACCTGGTGGCCTTTAGTAACATTACATTTACTAGTCCTAACAACCCAAACCAATATTAAAAGAAACTCGTTCGTACTTATTGGGGGGGGGATAAAAAGACACCGTGATTGTAATATTTTAAAATATAATACTCTTTTTATTTGGATCATTCCATATACAAAATACTTTGTCATCAGAGAGGGGAGATTACAAGGGGGGGGGGGGGGGGGGGGGGGGGGCTTTTTCAGTCCAGTGTACCCATTTATCACATCAAAAGACCTCGGTGGTGACGTGCTCCAAACCATCCTGCGTGAAGGGGTTTTGGAGCACGAGAGACAAAGTGTGATTGTGCTGTTGTTACGCAACGTCAGACCGAGCCGGGCCAAAATCTCACCATGGTCCTACAGTAGCAGACCCTGTTTTTTTCCACTGTCTGCTATAGAAGAGCAGCAGGAGCTTTCTCCTGAGCCAGCTTTGGTCCTCGTGCCAATGGGGTGGCCCCACAAGATTCCCATAAGGCAAAACGTTACAAGTATTTGGGAAAAAATATTTAGAGCTAGAAGGAGAAACTATTTTTTTAAAAAGATTTTTACCACAGCAAGCGATAAAGATGCAGCACTTATAGCTATGAGTAGATTTTGGCTCTGCTGATACCAAACACAAAGTAGTTACTACTTAACAGAGAATATCTGTATAGATAAAGTTATGCTTCTTGCCAGACACATGAAAAGCAAAGTGCAATAATTTACTTACAATTTACAAAACCTTTTTTTCATATTGTTAAGGCTTGATTGATCATTAGATGATTTCAAATGCTGAGGGACAAATGGCAGGCACCCCACTTAGTCTGTAGATCTGTGTAACTGCTACTTAGCTGAAGAATATCACACTATCTGATTCTCAGGGTGAGCTAAACACAGGAACAGCTTCTCTTTTAGAAGTAAAGGAGATCAGATATGGCACCCGGCAGGTGGGTCATCACCTGCATTCTGATCCACCAGTGCGGCTCCATGGGGCTGTAGCGCGTGTGAGGACGCTTGGACATGATAGCGTCGGTGATGTCATCCAGCACGGAGACCGTATCCTTCTGCCCGCTGCTGCAGTAAGAGCGCATCAGAGCCATGTTCTGCTCAAAGTGGGTCTTCCCATAATCCTCCTTCACCTCCGAGGGCGCCTCGCTCCACAGCTTATTGGCCGTGGTAGCCACGATGTCGCGGGTCAGGATGCCAGTGGCCACAATGAAGTTGCCCGGTTCGATTGTGGACACTTTTACGCCCCACGCTTTCATCTCGTAGCGGAGGCAGTCAGAAAAGGCTTCCACGGCGTATTTGGAAATGCAGTACGGTGACCTCATGATGTTGCCCATCCTCCCATACATGCTGGCCACGTTCACGACACGGCCTGTGGTCAAGAGATACAAGGGGACAGATTTTAGACTCTCCAAATAAATGCATCATAATTTAAAAGTGAATTAAGAGCCTTTAGTGCACTTTTAAAGCTGCTGAGCTTGCAGGTCCAGAGTTCAGATGTCTTTAGGAACATTTCTTGGCTATTTGCTTAGCTCAGCAAATAACTTGGCCCCTCACTGTTTCTTGAACAGTCACTTATAACACACTTGTTAACAGAGCTGCTGTTCTGTTAGCGTCTGCGAAGTTTTCTTTTTTCTTCAGCACAACTTTGATAACACTGTTTTTTGCTTTACTTCAAAACATAATTTATTCCTATTTTATAGTAATGTTTTTATATATTTATTCATTTATAATTGTGGTTCTTAATACTTGAAACCACTTTCAGGAATGTTCAGTGCAAATATGCTTATCAGCATTGAAGGGTTTATATAACAAAGGTTATATAATGTGTTAACATGTTCTTTCACTTCCAGCCTTGTTTGAATTGTTATAACTCTTCACAGCTCACTCAAAGGCGGATGTATCTTTCAGATTTTTGCACTTTGGCGCCGTTATTTTGGACACTGTGTAACTGATTCCTGTTTATATGTCACAGAGTGGAGGGGAAAAAAATGCAGCTTACCCTTCGCCCTGCGGATTAACGGCAAAACAGCTTTAGTAACCCTGATGGTGCCCCACAAGTTGACCTCTGACACGTGCTTGTAGGTGTCCATGGAGGTAAATTCGACCTCTCCAAACGTTGACACACCAGCATTATTCACTACAGCCCAGAGAACTGGGCAGCAGAAAGTCAGAGAGAATGAAATGTATGAGTAAAGTCGTCTTCTTTTATGTGGGATCTATTTGATTACCGAGCGACCTACCCGCTTCAGATTCACCCAGGATCTCTTTGATGTGTTCCACTGCCTTGTTCACCTGCTCTTCATTGCACACGTCCAGCTGCACGACCTTCATTTGATCTGAATGAAGTTCCTCAAGCTCCTTTGCACCGTCTCCACCTTTATCCTGTAAGCGGGGACATTAGTTAACCTCACAGCCTCAGCATAAGAGGTCTCAGTTCAATCAGCTTCAGTGCTTTTAACAAGAACAAGAGCATCAAAACCTTTTTGTGCCTTCAGTATAAACGTTTTTTCCAGTTCTTGGCAGACAGGAGTGGTACCTGGTTTGGCTTTCTGCTGCTGTAGCCCATCTGTTTCAAGGTATGACAAACTGTGCATGCAGAGATGCTCTTCTGCATACCTTGGTTGTGACAAGTGAATATCTGGGTTACTGTTGCCTGGGTTACTGTCAGCTCAAAGAATTATCTGTTTGTTAGACACAAGTGAAAACTAAACGTGGCAAAGAGTCCTGAAGGTATAAAATAAGATCCTTAAGCAAAAATAAAGGTCAGCAGAGTCAGTGACTTCTTAAATCCCCTGTTCAGACATTTATTGAAGAGCCCATTACTGATCCATTTTGTTTTTTAATTTTCTACTAGAACGCTAACATGCTGTTGCTGACATGTCATTTTACACTGTACTATTATGCTTATCATTCTTGTACTTGATGTTATCATCTGCTCGTTTGTTCCTTAAGTAAATCACTTTGTGCCACACATGTAAAACAATGCTCTGTGGATGAAGTTTATTATTATTATTTTACTCATCCCACAAAGGTTCAGAGGTCACAACTAACGAAGCGCCCATTTTTTCAAAGGCTTAATTTGCCGACATCGGTTGCTGTGAAACAGCCGTTTTTACAGCTTTTGAGATAAGCTTAGGATATCTTATCTTAAAAGCACATGTTTCAATCAGTTTGTTTTTTTTAACTCAGGAAGCAGAGTGGAGGTCGGGCTGAAAAGGGTGTATTTACAGTGTGAAAACAGGTCTCCCGAAGGACATAGGTAGGGAATGATCATTCTGATTTTCATGTGGGTGGGATTTGTGGCCATGTTGTTCTTGATTCCCAGCTAAGCTGTGCAATCGATACCACATCTTCCTTGGAATGGGAGATTTTCTGGAAAACGTTTTGCTCACTTTCCTGTTTGCAAATCAGGGAAAAATACAGACTCGATGAGCAACAGCCTTACCTTGAGAAGACATCCGGCAAAGACCGTAAAGCCAAGTTTGTGCAGATGTTTGGCGAGAGCGTAACCAAATCCAGTGTCACAGCCTGTAACAAGCACGGCTTTCCCTTTCACCTACAGAGTTGGGTACAGTACAGTTTTCCCCCAAAACACACAATTAACATTATATGCAAATTAGAGAAAAAATACTTACAAAAACACGCATATTTCCAAGTGAACACAAACTCTCTGTACAGTTTGTTACAGTATAAACAAAAACTTATATTGCCCACCCCACATTACTGTAGCGTATCTTGTAAAGGATTTTCTGCGAGTTACAAGCCTTAATTTTGCGTTTTACAATGTTTCACTGACATCTGTGTTCCATTTCAATGTTTTGCATGCTAAAATGCAAACCAGCGACTAATTCCCCGTGTTTGTTGTGACATTACCTCCACCAGTCCTCTTGGAATTCGAGGCGTCGCCACGTACAGCACAAAAACTGCGTACAGCGCAACTATGCACTCGGTCACGCTCGTCTCCGGCAACCCCAGCATCCTCATGAACGCGTTCAGCAGAGCAGGGAGTCCAAAACCCAGCACAACCGTGAGGAAAACCGAAAATGCCACCAGGAGTACCGCTCGGAGCGCGGGCAGCGAGGCCATCTTGGCGGAATGGTGTGTTTACTTTCCTGGCGTAGCGGTCCGCTTTACAGCCGTCACCACGGGCGGACGGCACGCCCCCTGTATCACTGCAGCGACAGGCCACGGGATAGGGAAGTCCCCTGTTGTAATGTGTAACCGCAAAAGTAGCCGCAAAGCATCCGGTTGCAGGTTAAAATCGTGTTTTCGGCTAACCGACGTCGCTAAGTAACCGTTATATCGTGTGGTAGTTAAGCAAGCTGTTAAGTGTGGCTCGAACCAACTTCGGGCCGAGAACCACGAACAAGCCCCCGACTTAAGCACTGTCCAGCCATTATGTATCAGGAGTAAACTCTCACTGCAAAGTCACTACGAGGTGTGTTTTTTTATGCTTTACGTTAATATTTTACATGTCAATGCTCCGTTTCCAAAAACAGGACACTTATTTGGCTATCGTCGGGATTGAGACGGAACCGGAAGTAACACGGAGGGAAGTTTCTTGACATAAACCATATTTGCTTTGAAGAGATTTCTCTCTCGCTTAATAAAGGTGTATAAAAAGACTCGTTTATCATTACACATTAGTGAGCAAGCACACTTTGAAGCCTGGGTATATTCTCATTTAGCATGGCCTCGCTTACCAAATCATTGATATTGGACTTCTCGAAAGCAAGAGCTAAAGTAGTTGTTGGCTTATTTTGTTCATTATTATGCACAAAAAAGGGGGAGGGGGGGCAGCCTTGTACTGGGCTATTTTCAGGGGAATGTTTTTTTTTTTACGTCATTCAAGAATGGAAACGGCACCTAACTCAAAGGATGAGCCAGTGATGTCTCTACAACTAAGAGACAACTTATCATAGAAGTATGCATGTATAAGTACTCAAAGCACTTTACACAACTTGCCCCATTCACCCACTCGCACAAGCACTTTTTTTCTAAGCTCTTTCTGTTTAAGTGCTTTTTATCTCTCATCCACACACTTTCAGCAACTTGGGGTTAGTATTTTGCCCAAGAATATTTAGCATGCAGCCTGGAGCTGACGGAGATTAAACCACCAACCTTCAGATTAGTAGGTGACCTGCGCTACAGCCACCCCATAAAAACAAATCCTTTATTAACATTTCTGTATTTGGATCTATGAAAAATGTCAAAGATAAGAGTTTGACAGATATAAAATAGTATTTTTGCATAAACAAGATCATTCCCAAGTAGCTTTTGGCAAAAAACTGGTGGAGGATAACAGAAGAAGAAAAAAAGCATCTACAGTGAAAGTCATGTCCTTCGAGCCACTGTGTAAGACCATGTGGAAAGCATTTGATTGGCAACTGTTTTTTTTTTCCAACATCCCGACATCTAAAGAAGAGCTTTTAATGGCCTGAAGAACTATTCCTGAAAGAAATGACAACAAAGCTTGAGTTTAGGCTATGTTGACGAATAAAGATGATCATACCAAATATTAACTTTTAAGCTCACTGAAATTGTACAAACTATGTTTTTGCCTTATATACTGTATCTGCATTTACATTTGCACATTTTAATAAATAGCTCCCGTTTCCTAGGAAAATATAAAGATAATATAAATTCCAGCAAGAAAAAAAAAGCACCTGAGCAACTCCACAGCTTGTAAGGATGTTTTATTGTTTCCAGATAAAAGATTTCCAGCCAACATCCAGGTCAAGTATAATGTGGTAAAATTACAAACCTGTTTCATCTACTAAAAAAGCTGCTGGTCAAGAGTGAGATAACATAGGATGACAGCAGTAGGGAGAGCAAGGTGTTAAGGCACTAAAGATCTAGTGTGCATGGCTCACTGACCATACTACGGCCTTGAGAAGTGCTGTAAACATATCATCATATCCGTGTAAAACAGAGACTTCTAATTCCAAAACAATAGAATTAATTCTTTCGAGAAAAGAAAATATTAAGAAGACTGTCAGGTTACTGCAGAGTAAAAAAGGAAAGAATAAACTGAAAAATGACAATGTAAGTGACTACACATCTCAACCACACCGATACAAATGGCCCAGTTGATCTCTTGTTGCCATCTCTTTTTTTTTTCTTTTTTTACAAAAGAAGCATAAACATGAGAAAAAAAAGATTTAATAATCACCTTTAAACAAGCACACTTAGGTTATAAACCTTTTTTCACACTGTAGCAGAACATATATGAGTGTTAGGGTAAACTGAATGATAATAATCTTGCAGAGAGAAATAAAGCCGCTTCCCCTCACTTAAATTGGGCTGTCTTTGGAGTATGGAGTTGGCAGTGCTGGTGGAGAGAGGGACTTGGCTCATTTATAGTTGAAATAAAGGTAGGAAGAAAAACTGCAATCTGCTTTTTTTCTGCAGTATTTTCTTGGCAACAAGTAAACCGTAAGTGCTCTTTTTAAAATATCCCATGCCAATACTTCTTTATTTGAGAAAAGTATCAAGCTTTCTCTGGATATTGTCAAATGAGTCCATTCCCAAGTAGTCTGCCTGACCTTGCTCCCATTTCTGCTTCCGTTCTTCTGAGGACATCTGCTGGGATTGGGATGCCTGTGCGTGCGCGTGCGAAGACCTGCTCTCGCCCTGAAGGAATATGGAACATAACAGCAGGGAAATGAATAAATGACAAGACACGCAGACTGCACACAACATGCTGTTTTTGCTTTTTTTGCTTTTTGGAAGCAACAAACCGCCATACTTAGCCTTTCCAAATTAATGGCTGCAGGCAAACACGCGAAAGCTCTGATTTTAGAGGAAGGGCAGCAACAGCAATAAACCAGGCGCCAACGGATGCTTAATCACTGCTGAGCTATAAAAAACAAAACAAATCTTTGTCTCCATACCTGTTCACTCTCAAAAGTGACAGTTTCACTGTGCTGGAACTTTGTGAGATGAATAAGAAGACAGAAAAGAGGTTTAAATAGCTTTGCATCATTCAAAGTTCAAAATAACGGCTATAAATTTATACTGGAGCGTTTCAGCTCATCCACTGTCTGAAAGAGGATCTTTTAGCTCCCTTAAGTTAAATCTGTTGAGATTGCCTCCCCATGCAGGCAAAAGATCTGAAAAAGATCAGTAGGTGGGAGGGACTGTATGTCTGAGATGACTATATTAGGGATAGATCCTCTCGCTGACATCTAAGAGCATTTCGAGCAGTCTGAAGCCTCAACTTCTGGCTCTCAGGGATTACTTACACATACGCTGACCTTGCTATTTTAGCCATTTGTTATGAATTATCCAGTGGCTCCATGGTTGTAGTTTTGTGCATTAGTTGCAAATGATCTTAGGTTCAAGACTGGGAGGACATACACACCCAGCCTCAGGGGTTCATCAAATGGTTGTCAGGGAAGACTATGTGGTGTAAAATCTTTGGTGACCCCTTTAGAAATATATAGCAACAAAAGCATGTCTTTTTCTTATGAACTATCCACCTTTGTAACAATACAGAAAATAAGGAAACAGCTCTGTTTTAAAGATAATATCTGATGAGAAGTCGCAAATAGTGCAGGTTCAATTAAAATGTCGACTTACCTCCACACATCCTGAGTGGAAGGGCTGTTCTCCATACTCCTCATGCAGCATGGGGACCACATCACCCGAGTACAGGGTCCACCAGTCGAGAAGGAAAGTAGGGTGTGTGGCAGCATCCTGCTCACTCCCTAAAATCTGTTTGGTTTTGGGGTCAAATGTGTAACCCCATGGTTTGGTCTTCCCCAGGAAATGGACCACCTTGGCATTTCCACCATATCTGAAACCAGTATTACAGTAAATGAGAGGATGTACTGTAGATGCAGTGTGGTTAGGGTTAGATTTACTAAATGAAGCTTTTCTGAATAGTTTTTAATATCAAATTGTAGCAATAAAGACATTTGTATTCATATACATAAATAGTATAGAATATTCTTAAATAAAAAAAAAGTTTTAGAAATGTTTTAGGAGAAACCCTGTATGTTAGTGTCAAAAAACATATTATTAAATTGTTGTGTTTTTAATTGGTCATATTAATGGACTGGACACTAATATAAATTTTAATGCTCCAGGAAACATTTTTGGGTGTCTGTGTTTAAAAGCTGGGTTAGCATGAATGAAACAAAATCCTTTTGGAGAAATAAGAATGAGAAATATATTGATCCACCCCAGTTCTGACAAGCTTAGATGTCTTTTTAGCACTGGCAATCTGCTCAAGTACACAAATAAACCTGAACCCGACACTGTCGGGTTTGTTTTGCTGTGTTTGTCAGACCTCTAAGCGTTATTGCTGACAACTACAAACAACTAAAGACATGTTTATCTTCCCTGTCATCCTGATGGATGCCAGGAAATGCCAAACCAAAAAAAGCCTGCTGATGAGACCAGAGGTGAAGACACAGAGATGCAATGAGGATGAGAGGGGAGCTTTAGACACAGCACACAATGACCAGTCCTGGAGGCAAACATTAAAAGGTCTTTAAATAAAGTGCTCTATTTCAGGAGTGGGTATCAGCTGCTCTGAGCTCAGAGTGGGCATCCAACCCAGAGCTGAGGGCCTGCTGGGGCGACACTCTAACTGTGCTGCTGGAATCTCGCTGCTCATCTCACCCGTAACCTGATGTCATGTCACGATGTGACTACGCGTTCATGTGACCAGGTATCTACTTACATCTTGGCTTTGTATCCAACACACAAGATTTTAGTCACATGGACAGACTGCTGTTGCGTAATATGAATTTCCCAGGGTAGCAGGTAAATATAGTATCTTATAGAGTTTGGTCACATAAAAATTTTTAAACCGCACCTGTGACTTTACGCATTTCATAATTACTCCATGAGTTTAAGTGTGCTTAGCAGACACTTACTGTTTAAATGCTGGGAGGTAAGTGTAGATGGCTATGCTGCTGAGATTGTAAATGAAAGGGAGATGTTTTGATATGTCAGCTGTCGCCCAGTTGCTAAAGAAGCCATTCAAAATCCCTTGGTCTCCTCCTGCAACAGAGAAATACGAAGGTAAGTGTGACAGTATGATAAGTCGAGTCGCTTTATATGGCACATTTAAAAACAACAGCAGTTGATGCTTTCCAAATGAGGTAGAATAACAAGGCAAATCTCTAGAAACATACATATAAAGCCCTAAAGAGAGATACCCCCAGGAGATCCCGACAGGGGTGGGGGGGATGAGATCTCCAATCGGACAGACTCAAGGTTAATGACCAACGCAACGGAAAGGACTACGAGTAAGACATGCGTCTGCGGCAAGGTGTGTAAGAACCAGCATGGCCTAAAGGTCCATCAAGCCAGAATGTAATGTTTGGAGCGGGAAAGTGAGGTGCAACGCACAGGTCCTGAACCTGGTGAGATGCAGGAGGAGCCCGGCCAGGAGGCTGATCAGTGGAGGTGCGCAGAGGGAGTCTGGATTCCCAAAGAGGAGGACTCTAAAAACATAAACCAGTTTCGGAGCATCTCGCTATTGAGCGTGGAGGGGAAGGTGTTTTTTAGCATTGTCTCCCGGAGACTGACCGAGTTTCTCCTTAGAAACAATTACATTGATCCATCAGTTCAGAAGGGGAGGATCCTAGGAGTTCCTGGTTGCCTAGAGCACACTGGCGTAGTTACTCACCTTATAAGAGAAGCCCACGAGAACAGAGGCGACCTAGCTGTATTGTGGCTGGACCTGACTAATGCCTATGGGTCTATCCCACACAAAATGGTTGAGCATGCTTTACACCTCTACCATGTCCCCAGCAAGATCAAGGACCTGATCCTGGACTATATGCCAACTTCAGGCTTAGGGTCACTTCTGGGTCAGTTACTTCAGGCTGGCACTGCCTCGGGAAAGGTATAATAACAGGCTGTACCATCTCAGTTACGCTCTTTGCCCTTGCAATGAACATGGTGGTAAAGGCTGCTGAGGTGGAGTGCAGAGGGCCACTAACAAGGTCAGGTGTTCGTCAGTCCCCTATTAGAGCCTATATGGATGACCTCACCATCACAACATCATCAGTTCCAGGGTGTAGGTGGATCTTGCAAGGACTTGAGAGACTCATCTCATGGGCAAGGATGAGTTTTAAACCTTCCAAGTCAAGATCGATGGTACTGAAGAAGGGGAAGGTGATGGACAAGTTCCGGTTCTCAATCTCAGGGACCATTATTTCATCCATAACGAAACAACCAGTCAAGAGCTTGGGGAAACTCTTTGACTCCAGCCTGAAAGACTCTGCTGCCATTCAGAAGGCAAATGAGGAGCTGGGACCTGGGTAAACAGCTAAAGTTCCCACAGCACATTGCAAAAACATCCCTCCGGCCAGACATGATCATTATTTCTGAGGTTTCAAAACAGCTGATCATGCTGGAACTCACAATGCCCTGGGAAGAGCGGATCGAGGAGGCCAATGAAAGGAAACGTGCAAAGTACCAGGAACTAGTGCAGGAGCACTACAAGACTAGAAGACTTTCTATGAGCCCATAGAAGTGGGTTCTAGAGGCTTTGCAGGACGATCACTCTGCGAAGTCCTAGGCCAGCTGGGTGTGGCGGGGGCAGCCAAGAAGACGGCCACCCAGGCTGTGAGCAAAGCGGCAGAGAAAGCCACAAGGTGGCTGTGGATTAAGAGGGCTGATCCGTGGGTAGCTACTGATACGCAAGTCGGGGCCTGATCACCCCCGGCTGGGTCGCCTGGGCGAGGGTGTATGATGTTGTGAGACCAGAAACACCTGATGACCCCAGGATACATCACTGAAGATGCGTACCAGTACATCCAGGAGATGTGTCTTGTATAGATAAAACTAATAGTCACATAAATAAAAAACCTGAATAAACTATAGTTTAAGTATATTTTTCAGTGATTAACAATTTGCTAGAATAACAAAATTACAATAATGAAAAAACAGAAAAACATATTTAATCAATGAAAAACATGAATTACTTGTTAGAAATAATATATTAAAAATAACTAAATCTGATTTAATTAGGCTCTGTGGACCAGCTGCTGTGTAGTTCAAACATTGTAACATCTTTTCAAGACATCAAAGTGGATTTGCAAATAGTGTACAGTGTCTTTTCCAGTGCTGACTTTTTAATAACATCAGTCATGAAAACAAAACAAGCCCCAGGTTTTAAAATTCATTAACAGTTTTGTAATTTCTTCTAAAAATGTTTGTCTTGAAGTAATTTGCCTTGGTGGCATTCGCATGCTGTAAAAAACTCTGATATGGTCACATAACAGCAAACTTGGCTTTAAAAATGCTTCTGGTCAGGTTTTGTTTGTTGGCTGAATGTCTTCACTGAAAGAGTGAGACCAATGAAAGGCACACCTGTGACAAACCACATTAGTTCTCAGCTCAGCTCATCTGCTGAGATATAAGCCCAGACAAGCATTTAAAGAAATGTTCTCACATGTTTAGGACACACAACTGAATCTCATGTTCCCACTGCTACCTGAAAAAAGTAGATCTGATTTTCTAGAAACTGCAGGTAGTGCTTTACCTCAGTGGGTGCACACAGGTTGGGGCATGTGTTTTAGCAGCCACAACATTAAACCCACCGAAGTTAATGTGAACAGTGTTGATTGTCTCATTAGAGGCACGACATTGCAAAAACGCTTCGGGAAACAGTTCAAAAAACAAAGAGCCCACAGCATTAACCGGGCCTCCAAACTTTGCAGATCCCAATCCAATCACCATCTACGGGATGCGCCTGAACAAGCCCATTCAAAGGAGGCTACACCCTGAAATCCACAGGACCCAAAGGATCTGCTGCCAAAGTCCCGGTGCCAGATACCACAGGACACCCCCCTGAACTTTCATGTTCATTCCCAGACGGGTCAAAACTCTTTTTCCTTTTTTCTTTTCTTTTTTTGTGGCATGAGGGGGAGGGATATTATTGTCATTAGGTTTCTTTTTATTGCATAAAACAGTTTATTTGTAAATAATCCTTTTTATTTTTTTCAGATTAAAAGGCAAAAAAAAAATCCTAATCAAAGGATAATGTTGGTGTCAGTAGAAAAAATTGAGGTGCTGCCTCTGCAATTACATTGAATATTTCCAAACTTTACCCTACTCCATTCATGACCAGCCAACTTTAAATAATACAAACAGACAAAGGCGTTTAAAGACTTTTGTCTCTCACTGTGCTGGTACGTGAATTAACACTGGCCTCTGGGTTTTAAGTAAATAGACTGCAAGTTTGCGTCTGAGTTGCCTCAGGTCCTGGAGTCCAATTGGAGGGCTGTTACAGCCATTTGCCCTCCCTCAAGTTTGGCTGCTTTAGAACTGGGGCAGCCCCTTCTCACAGCAGCAACTTACATAAATACACAACTTATAAAAGTTTGGGAGGCAGGGATCTATTTGATGTAGGGATGCACCGATACCGATACTGGTATCGGGTATCGGGGCCGATACTGTAAAATGTGTGTGTACTCGTACTCGTAAAAGTTAACCGATACCATGAACCGATACTAATGTAGCCCGGATGGGAATACTCATAATTCCCATGGACTTAAACGCCACGGTAACATAAGGTGTTCACAGTTGATGTTATGTGATGTAACTCTACCCTAAATGTAATTTGCCCTGTAATATGTCACAAGGTAAATACAGGTAATTAGAGCAATCAAACTGTTATGTTAATCATAAAAGTATTATTTTATGGTATGTAACTCTGAAGGGAGTTAAAATATTTTTCAGAGTTCTCATTTTCTGGAGGCCCGTGAAGGTAGCATAAAACGGGACCTGTGTATCTGTTGCAATGGAGGAGGAGAAGAGAACGGCATGGAGAGATGCACGAGGTTAGCTGAACCAAAGTGAGAGACTCAGCTAGTTTTACTGAGGTTAACTAGCACAAAAGAGTGTGTGACTAGAAAGCTAACCGTGTGAGAGCTTCACAACAGAGTGTGGGTGAAGTGACTTTTTGTTTCAATGGTCGCACCACCGTGGAAAACTGTGTTTCCAGCTACGACCGCCGAGGCTAAAGGCTAGCCCGGACTGCTTGGCTTCGCCAAGGAGGCAGCCGCTATGGACTGTCGGAGAGCTGGACAGTGACTGGCTAATGTGCTGTAGCAGAGACAGCATCGGGTCCGCAGGGAGTGGATTTAGTGTGGGACTGGTGAACGGCGATCTACCGGGCAACGGAACTGTAAGTCAGACTTTTGTGCTCTTACTGGGGAGAAGATGATTTTTCTCCATCGTCCGGCGTGAGCAGCAAACAGGCCTGCAACAAGTGTGAGTGTGTGGAGCCCATGTGTGAATATTGTGTGTTTAGTGGATTTATATAACGTGTTTTGGAGTGTATATTAGTGAGTCACTTACCAAAAGGTGATAACATAAGTTGGGTTGTTTAATATAATTTGAAAGGGAATTATTTCATTTATACAGTGTATTTCATTTGGTTAAGGAATTGTAATATCATTTGAGTTTAAAAAAGGGATGTGTTGTACAGTATTTGTCTCTGCCCTTACGTTCAGTAAACGTTTCGTTTGGGTTAAAGAGTTGTCTGGGGTCGTTTCTTTACTACTGGTTAAGTTTAACTTGTGTGTGGTAGAAGTATCGGTTTTTGTACTCGGTATCGGCAAGTACTCAGATCCAAGTATCGGTATCGGATCGGTTTGAAAAAATTGGTATCGTTGCATCCCTAATTTGATGTTATGTGAGGTGGGTGACAGGTAGACAACTAGACCAGACCTGAGCCTTAAATAAATGACAGACCCCCAAAATGTGATAAAAGTTCAGTGAATCTGTGAATGAGTCACTGAAATGACACTAACACAGGACGAGATGTTGGCTGTTAACAAAACTTTCACATGTCTCTCCTAAAAAAGCATAGGACTGTAAAGTCTGTGGCTTCGGTTTAAAATAACACACATAGCTGGCGTTTGTCTGAACCCACAGCCTCCACTGGAGAGTTCAAAACTTAATATGGAGCTGAGTATCTTCATTTTGAGGGGATGAGCAGAACACAGGAAGAATGTGCATCTAACCGGTGCCAGTTTGTTTTGGCAGCAGATAACACTGGAGCCACAGATGCAGAGATAGAGCCTCTGGGTTCAGTCATTATTTCAGTCAGTATTTTCTTTCCTCCTCTGCAATTTTTCTTTTCCAATACATCTTTCATGTTCTGCGGGGTAGAGAGGGGTACACATGTATATCATGCATTCCATGCAGGATAGCAGAACTGAAATGCTAAAGGTCAAAGCGGCTTCACCTCATGCCCCAGTGCACACGAAAAGACCATCCATGTCTATAAATAAGACAGCTTTACTTATTAGCATGCCATCAAGCATTCAGATAGTGGCATCACACTGAAACAGGGACTTAAAAATTATCCACAAAAAGACACTAAGGGATAAATGAGTTTCAGCTTCCAAAGGGACTCTTTCTCATAAAGAAATAAGAAAATGTCTTTTGTATGTGGTTGAAATCGTGATGTGAAAAATTGTTGTGGCAGAATGAGTCGGCACTTGAAAGCAGTGGCCCATATTAAGCAAACTAATTGGTTTTTCCAGTGGCGCCCCCCATCCCTGATGGAATCTGTCTCACAGCATCACAAGGGAAACAGATTCAGTGACACTAACAAGTACATGCTTTGGCACTTCCGAGCCTAACTATAAACTCCTTTCGTCTTTTGTTTACTCCACGACTGTTTTCTTTGTTTGTTGGAATTTTTGAGGTCAGAGCAGCCGAGTAAACTATGATTTTGTCTAGAGTCTTGCCCTTCTATCAGCAGGACTGACAGCTGAATGAAATCAAAAGCTTTTTCTCGGCATATCAGATACATAATAAATACTGTTCTTCACTTAAGCACTTAATTGAGATTTCATCACAATACATTAGATTTTTTGGTGTCAGAAGATATTTATAGTCTAAACCAGGGAGGTCAAACTCATTTTAAATTGTGATCCACTTTGATCTCATTAATTGAATTGGCCAATCCAATTCAGTTACATTCAATTTTATCTATAAAGTGCCAAATCACAACAACTGTCACCTCAATGCATGACCAGTGAAACTTCTCTCTCTGTCAGTGTAAAGAAGTGTAACTTCATATTTAATCCCTGAAATATCTTAACATAAGAAAAAGAAGTGCAATTTTAATGATACATGTCGGTTTTTCTACATAATAAAGAAATTTCTCAGCACAACACTTTGGGTTTAAATTATGAGAAATAAATACAAGTTCTGGTAGATCATTGCCTGGACTCTGTTGTAATTATTAAACAAAAAAATGGTAAATGGCCTGTATTTATATAGCGCCTTACTAGTCCCTAAGGACCCCAAAGCGCTTTACATATCCAGTCATCCACCCATTCACACACTGGTGATGGCAAGCTACGTTGTAGCCACAGCCGCCCTTGGGCGCACTGACAGAGGCGAGGCTGCCGGACACTGGCGCCACCGGTCCCTCTGACCACCACCAGTAGGCAACGGGTGAAGTGTCTTGCCCAAGGACACAACGACCGAGACTGTCCCAGCCAGGGCTCGAACCGGCAACCTTCCGATTACTAGGCGAACTCTTAACTCTTGAGCCACGATCGCCCCACAAAAAGGTTTTTGTTAACTAATTCTTACTTAAATAAAACAGATAATAAGGTAGATAGTGAAAAAAATAGAAACATTTTTGCCATTTCATTTTTTTATAATATAGTATGAAGGTAGGAAAAGCTATAAAACTTGAGACAATATAGTTAAAATCTGAAGTTTATGCCCACTTTCACATTTTCCAAAGACATGCACCCGGATTGGAGTCTTTGCCCGGTCTTATGTTTGACACCCCTGGTCTAACCAGTATTGGCTTTGGCTACATTTAGGTAAACAGCCCCAGTGAAGAGGAAAGGAAGGATTAAATTTCCTGGACATCTCAAAAGTATCTTCCGTCATCTGACGATGATTATTTTTGAACAATGTAAACTCCACAGATAAGAAAGTCTTGGCCTAGATTTCTATGAGCTACACTGGTATCCCCAAAACAGAGACTTGGTAATCAGAAATATATGATGGGTTTCCAGCATGCACATGACATTATTTTGGTCATGTGACGTAGCTGTCACCTTAGCTGCATGGTCTTAGATGAACTGAGAAACTCTTTTTGCCACGTTAGACTATCACATGTGGTCTCCTGGAAGAAAAGCTAATAAGTGGACAACAACTTGAAATTATTTTTAAGTTACATGGCACAAATTTAATTAAAAAATAAGTTCAAAAGCAAATAGGCAACTTGGTCCGATGTCCACCAGACTCTCTTTGGATAGCTACAATATGTCAGACTCAGTTACTCAGCTACTTTCCAAAATGCAAGTGTTCATTTTTTCCCATTTAGATTATGTAATATTAAAAAAAGATTCTTGAGGAGCACCATGAAACTACGGATCGATGATGATTCTAGCCCTTCACTGAGCCTGATATGGCCGGCATAGCTTTACTACAATTCAGCAACAGTACGCTCCATGGAAAAGTGTTGCTTAATGTCAACTGGTCCTCTGTGCAAAACAGGGCCTCTCAAATTTAACCTTCACCCCACCCCGGTGAGCCCCTGAGAATAACTCAGCAGAGCTCGAAAGTCTCTGACAGGAGAGCCTTGTTTCCAGGCACCGAGCTTGATAAAGACCTTACTTAGAGCAAAAGATAAACAAGCCCAGTTAAACATCATGTTAGAGCGTTTTCAAAACCATGTTTGACTCAAAAAAAAAAGGAATTTAAAAGGGCAGAAGTTCCTCCCCTGCTATATCATTGTCAATAACATGAGAAGTAGATCGAAACATAGATTTTCACTAACTGCATCCCTGAATCTCAATAATAAACATGTTACATGTCATTAGTCATTGCATAGAACCAAGTGCATTCCTGAAAATGCTATAATAGCCCTTTAATAGACATTTTATAAAATGCATCCCGGCATTTTATGGCAGCTTACCGTCAAAGCTGCCGTGTTCTGTACAATACTGAAGCAGTTTGCCATGAGTCTCCACAGAAGGATGAAAAACAAAAACGCCAGAGTTGAAGCAATCGGGCCAGCCAGGGTCAGGAGCAGCTGACAGTTCCTCTCTATCAAACAACTCATCTATATTTGAAAGGACCTGAGATGCACAAACAAAGCACATGTTTATACACACCAGTGATGTGCAGCATCTTCATTTTCTTTGTGCTGAAGCAAAATGACCTGTTAGCCTCACCATAGTGTCTGCATCCATGAAAACACATTTGGAGTAATGTGTGAGGGTCCAGCAATGGAGTTTGGTGAAGGTGACGCCCAGTTCGGGTCTCTTCATCATGGCCAGGTGTGCAGTGTCGCCACTGTCTAGCACATCCACCACCCTCACCTCATCGTAGATCCTCTTCAGCACAGACCTAATCATTTACAATACTATGTAATGAATCACTGTCAACCACCCATGTGGAAAACAAGAGTTCACAGGAACGGTAATGTGTATGAGTGAGAAAAAGTGAATGTAGGTAAAGTTTCTTACTGGCAAGGCTCTGATACTCGTGGACCAATGAGTGCCACCAGCTTCTTGGCTGTATTGTGCTTACGGAGGGATTTGCCCAAAACCATTGCTCCCCGAGCATAGCTGTCATTGGTAGCCAATGTCACAAATGCCTGATCTGTAAAGAAAGAAAACTGAATTAAATTAGTTAAAGGTTGCTCCCACCCAAGTACTAACCACACCCAACCCTGTTTTGCTTCCAAGATGAGAAGAGATTGGGCGCACCCTGAGTTGCTTAACTTAAAGTTGCTTCTTAATATAGTACATACAATTTAAGAATGCTCTCAAACTCGTGTGTTAGTCAGATTCTGTTCTAAATGTTATGAAGTGGTTGAATTGGTTAGTTGACTTAGTTGAATTGGTCACATAACTGCATCATATGACTGCATCATATGACTGCATCATATGACTTAAATGTGTCATATTTTTCGAAAGCCTCCGTTTTCGCAATCCACACTGTGACGCTAAAACAGCGTTTTCAAATTTATCCACTTTGGAGAGCGTTTTCAAAAGGCTCTGTTTTCCTAGACCAAAAACGCTGTCTCAGTGTGGACGGAACGCCAAAACGGAGAGAAAAAAATGTGTTTTCAAATGAAACCGTATTAGTGTGGACATGGCCTTAGTTAGAAAGGGTTAAGCACCCACTCCAGGTGAGTGAGTTGCTGCCACAAGTGGAGGACTTTCAGTATCACAGGGTCTTGCTCATGAGTGAAGGAAAAGGGAAAGTGACAGACAGATTGGGGCCTTGTCTGTAATGATGAGGTCCATCGTGGTGAATTGAGAGCTGAGTGTCAAAGTGAAGCTGTTGAGGTTGATCAACATCCTTATGCTCACATATAATCACAAGCTTTGGGTAGTGACCCAAAGAAGGAGGTATGTGGCAGAAATGAGCTTTCTCCGAAGGTTGGCTGGCCTCTGTTTTAGAGATAGGCTAAAGAGTGCACTAATTTGTGAGCGGCTCAGAATATAGCCCAGGGGTGGGCAATCTCAGTCCACGAGGGCCGGTGTCCCTGCAGGTTTTAGATCTCACCTTGGGTCAACACACCTGAATCACGTGATTAGTTCATTACCAGGCCTCTGGAGAACTTCAGGACATGTTGAGGAGCTAATTTAGCCATTTAAATCGGCTGTGTTGGTTCAAGGACACATCTAAAACCTGCAGGGACACCGGCCCTCGTGGACTGAGATTGCCCACCCCTGGTATAGCCACTACTCCTGCACATCCAAAGGTGCCAGCTGAGGTAATTCGCACATTTGACAAGGATGCCTCCTAGGTAAGGTGTTCCAGGAATGTCTTATTAGGAGGCAGACCCATGACACGCCCAAGAGATTGGGGTGTGTCATGGGAACACCGTGGTGTTCCCTTCGATAGGTAGAGGGAGGTCTGGGCTTCTCTGCTTAGACATCTTCCATAGATAAGGGAAGAAAATGGATGGATGGATGTGTTAGTCAATGAATTCATCCCATTTAAAGAATTTCCATAACTGTTCTGTGAATGACCAAATGATGGAAAGATGCTAGTCTACTTTCCCCCCAAGCCCTTCGACAGATTGGTGACCTTGCCACCTAAGACAGGTGGGATGGGCTCCAGCTTCCTGTGACTCTGAATTGAAGAAGTGGAAAGATGGATAGGTAGATATTTTCCTCCAGTGTAACTGCATTGCATGTATTTTTAAAGTTTACTGCAGGAATATGAAACACACACCAAAAACATTACACTGCAGTTGTAGCCTCTTGCCTTTTAGGTGATGCGTTTCTGTGTGGTGATCCAAATAATTCATATGTTTATCATTTCAAGTGTTTCTGAATGAGCAACACGATCTAACCTCACTAAAAGTTTTCTCGCAAAGTACCCCATAAAGGTTTAAATGTCTCATTAAGGTGATTTTTATTTGCAGTGTGGCATCTACTCTGTACCACCACCTCAGGCTGCTGGGAGGAAAATCTGCCAAGTCAAGTCTTGGGAACAACGGCTTGCCTGTGAGAGGACATATAAACTGAGATGACGAAATCAGCATGGCAGCTGGGATAGTTGTGTGACTAGCAGTTAGGCCAACACCAATCCCATTTGGCCTGTGCGCTAACCCTCTGGCAGTAAGATACCAATAATGGGCAAGGAGAGCACAATAGATAGAGTATGTCTGACATGCTAGCAGCCCGGAGTTTCTATAAGTTTGGGCCAGTTGGAGAACAATGGTTCCAAATACCACAGCTTGCCAGGAAAATTTGTTCTGTCTCACTGCCTTTTCACAGTGCCACACCTCCTTTCTCTTACACCCCCTTTTCAATTGGTAGAAACCCTTCTGCAATATGAATGTAACACTAAAAAAACACATAAAAGATGAGAATTAGCTCCGCAACAACCCAAGTTACAGTGAAGTCACTGTCCAGGCAGCAGGGTCATTTCATTTTGAGTGAGGGGGACGGTTCCCAGTAAGCTTATACCACAAATTAAAAATTAATTATGGCGAATTAGGACACAAGAGTAGTGTAGTAGGTCTCAAACTAAGGTCCAATGATAGTAAAGTAGTCTAAAACGGTACCCTGTGAAATGATTTTATCGCACTGTGTCCACTGCACCTACTTTTGGCAGTTTCCTAATATATACATGACAAAATGGAACACACAGTTATAAAAAGTAGTAACACTGTAATTATGTCACACCGTTAGCTGGTCACTGTGACAAATACAAGTTAATTATGTAAAGTAAGACTGTAACCACTTTAAGAACAGAATACTAAACTTCTTATTCAACAAGGGAACACAACTACCCAAAAACAAAGAGAACAGTGACAAAAGACTATATTAGCTACATAATGCAATTTAATATCACCAAAGTTCGCGCCAATTGCTACTTTTAAAACTTTAGAGAAAAACAAACAAACAAATAATTAACAAGAATGTTTTACTATCGACGCTGAGAGTGTTAAAATGTTACCTACCAGCCATGACTGACGAATAAGTCGAAGCTACTCTGTAGCCTGGACTTTGCAGAAGCCTTGCGTGGCGAAAAGGACCGACTAAATATACAGAGGTGGTTTAAATACCAACATGACAGCAGCCAGACCCGGCGTCACGTGACAGCCCCCAACACACCCACCTGCTGTCGACATGCTCCACCGCTACACAGCAGCACCTCAAGCAACACTGCTTTCCACAGGTTTACAGGTAAACAGCCTACAGATGAAAAAAAAATTACAATTATTGAAAATATTATGCATTACTTCCTCCTCCTAACGTTACGGAAAATTCACAACTCTGAAAAAGTAAAGGGGGAAAAATTCTTTGAGTCAGAGATAACGTTGCACTCTCAGGACATCATTCTACAGCTCTGACCTTTCAAACAGCTGCCGGGTATCTCCCCTGAGTCCTGTCATCTTTAGTTATAGTGACAAATGAAAGACGGTGAAGATGTAATGCGTCCAGGAACAAGATGTCCTGTAGTAAACATTTGGCACGTTGTCGCCACCTTGTGGATTGAAGACCGTATAGCAAGGCAGTTATCATACAAACCGTAGTTTAGGTCTTTCAGTGCTCTTATTGTATTACACAACAGTGAATTATTTTTAGCTCAAGTAGTGTACTTTAAGAGGAGTGTCATAATTAAGCAAGCGGATGATATGTCATTTTACTGTCTTACATTTAAATCAAAAATAATGACATCAAGTGGCAGAATTAAAAGCATACAAATGGGAATATTAACCACAATCTTACCAACATGTTTTCCATGCATGCAATGGACTATTGCCTAAAGAGCTCAAGAATAATTTACTGCAAAAAGCAAATATAATCTTCTTAAAGTGTTATTTTATTAATTAATCTAAAGAAAAATGATGACTATTATTATTTTTGAAAATGTTACAGTTAATTTGCATATTTGTAAAACAGAAATCTAAACATTATTATGTAAAAGCCTGTTTATCGTCTTTTGTCTGTTAATTTTCAGTAATTTAAAGTAAAAATCATTTGTGTTATCATTGAAATAAACATGTAACTATCCAGCACAGAGACATAATCTCCCCAGTGTGTCCTGGGTCTGGCCTAGGGCCTTCATACGATGTTGAGTGCCTCTTTAATTTAGGCCCATACCAAACTGCATGGGCATTTGCATTTTTAAAAAGCACTAATCAATGGAGAAATAGAAATCACTGAAATGACAATATTGCGAACAAGCTGACTGACAAAGTCATAAAAAATTGGAACAATGAAAAAAAAAATGTACATACTATATAATATATATCAGTGGGATGAGGGTCAATACACTGCTTTTATTTGAATATAAAACTACTTAGTCATATTTTTTCCCTGCATTGTGATGCGTGAAAACCAGTCAGTAAAATTTACTTTTCCAATTTTACCCCAGAAATGTGTTCAGAATGTGAAGTAAAATTTCCCGCTGGTCTTTGGCTCCCTTATTTTCTCCACCGAGGCAGATGCTTGGCAGCATGGAGGTGCTGCCAAGAAGTGCTCTTTGCTTGTCAGATACTGTGCCCCTGTTTTGAAAATCCCTAACAACAGATACCCACGCCCACCTAAGCGGTGCTACTGGAGCACTGCCATCTGAACAAGAGGGATCACTGTGATCCAAAGGGGTGCAATAAATTTGTGGCTCTTTCTTTTGTTTTGTTGAAGTAATGCCTCCTTTATAGACACTTTATAGATACTATAAGAACATTTAGTGTTTGGCACGGTTACATTTCATTATGGTTACATTACACAATATGTTTTCTTAAAGGTTTTGGTATATATTTCTGAAATGTTTCCCTCTTAATTTGCATTCAGTGCAGCAGATGATGAGCCCTAAAGTGAAAGTGTTATTATTGCTGTTGTTCGTACGCAGTAAAGGCTCTGTGTACCAGACACAATATTATCGTATACACATAAAAAAATTGATTCAGCGTGTGGGGATGGATCATTGATTTTATTGTTTGCACTCATCTTGACATTCTGTCAAGCACAGTGAGGAAACATGGCGGGTGGTGCCCTGTATCCATGGATACGGGCAGGAGATGGCTGAGAGGTTGGAGGGGCTGGGGGCTGGTATAGAGGAGCCGAGTTGGCAGGGGTCCTGGCAGTTCCGCATTTTAATAGAGGTTCTTCTGCACGTGGGCCGCAATGTACTTGATGGCCAGCATGGTCTCCTCGCATGTGGGCTTGATCTGAGACTCGGGCAGCAGGAAGCCATATTGACCCTCGTCACGCAACTCGAAGGTGTAGGAATATTTCACTCCCAGGTCGTAGGCCCAGTCGTCAGAGCCTCCAGCAGCGGGGTCTAAGGGCAGATGAGGAGAGAGTGAGGGAAATCACTGAGATGGTGACATTCTGACAACCTGGGACAGGCTGCATGTGTTTTCATACACATTTTACTTCAGGGGGGCAAAAAAAATAATCCCTTGCTTGAAATAGCTGTGGCTCATGATTGCCTTTGTGGTCTCAAGAGGCCACATTTCTCAATGGAGATGGGTGCACTGAGAACACACCATAATGCATAATAACAGAGGTGGAAATAGGTTATCAAGCTATCATTGAATGTGCAATCTTCCCACAATAAAGTGCGAATATTTGCTGTACTTACAGATAGTTGGAGCACCGGGGCCGCTGGTGTAGACTGTGCCATACAGGCTACGCAGAGCAGAAGAAGCTCCCTTAGCAACTGCCATCTACAATACAAAATACAAACAAAAGTCAAATGTGCTATAGAGTGAATTAATTATAAGGTTTAAACTATATGTGTGTGTATATATATATATATATATATATATATATATATATATATATATATATATATATATATATATATATATATATATATAATCAACACAGTAATCAACACAGTATCTGAGTATATCAGACTGAGCAAAGGTGTGTCATTGTCTGGAAATGCTTGAATTTGGAGGACTTTTTAATGTACAATTTCTCATTTTAAACCAAACAAAGCACGCACACAAACGACACCACCTTTAAAATACAGCTGTTACACGTTATAAATACATGCTTTTCACCCTGCGGGTTTCCAGTAACATTTTTAGTGATATTATAGAAAGCAGTAAAAGCATCAGCGAGTTGCAAGAGGAAATGAAACCCCCAGAGAAACGCAGAAGCAGGAAATGATATTTCTGGCCAGACTGATGAGTTATGACAGATCCCTGGAGTTCTTTTGTTCTGTAAAGTGTCAGAAGACAGTCTAAATTACAAGTGAGTAATAGAGAGGCAGAGACGTGTGATCTGCCTCAGTTAGTGTGAGAGCTGGAGCAGGGGTGTGAGTGTTAACTGTGCAGCACCACGGACACCCCAGTGAGAGGTAAAAGAGCCATGAGAATGAGCCATGTAAGCAGGGAGTAAATGATTTGCTGCAGCTAAGTGTGGCCCTTAGATAAGAGTAACACAGTAATGGGGTGGGTAGAGTTATATATGTTTATATTATATGATCTATTGTAAAACTTTTTATTTGCTCATATTCATGTTAAAAACTTCCGATGATAGGGAAATGACATATAGTCTGCCTCTGACTAATATATTCCTGTATAGAGTGTATAGAGTATAGATTATTCCTGTGTTTTGTATTTTTTTTAAATTTGTTTTTTGTATATATCACACATACAGATCATTATTTAAATGAACCGAATTCATAATTATACATAGCCTGACTCAGAGGTAGGTTTTGTACACTCACTGCAATGCTGAGGCACATAACAGTGACTTACCAGCTCGTCGTGGTCTGCAGCTAACTGATAGGTGTAGGAGTAGGGGAAGAGCAGCATCTGAGAATAGGAGTGGATAGTGATGTAGGCCTTGATGATGGATTTATTTTTGCGGATGAAGTCAGCAAGATTCTTGGATTCAATGTCAGATTCAGGAGCGGTGCCACAGTAAGTTTCGCTGCAGGGGTTGGTGGAAGCTCCAGTGGCTGCAATCACATAGAAAACCATGTATAAAAGTTTTTTTTTCTTTTTAAAATTGTAAAATAAAATGAAATAATAAATTACAAACTAAAAATATTACCAAGCAGCCAAAGTGTAACTAAACATGTTATTGACTTGCCAGATTAAAATACATGGAAAATCTATAAAAACAAATACAGTGCAATGTCCTGTCCTTAAACCTGATATTTTTGCTGAAGTTTTTTGTATTTTTTTTTAATTAATTTAGCTTTTTATGAAATGCCTATTAACTGACATTTAAAAATAACCAATGCAATTGCAAATTACCCCAATTTTCTTTTATCAGTCTAAGATTTAACTGTGCATATGTCATACTTACTGCACCAGCCAGCATCGAAGTTTCTGTTTGGATCAGTTCCAAGGCAGCTGGTTCCAGCGTTCCTGGAGCGAGTTTTTCTCCACATCCTGTTCTAAAGTTCCCAAAATGCATACAGATGTGCATTAAATGCATTCTTCAAGATATAGCGCAAGGCACGTCTTCTTTTAGCTAAGGCAAACAACTTAAGTTTGAATGGATTGTAACGTACGCTTGTGTGGGTGAACACGTAACCATCGACGTTGAAGACGGGCAGAACAAAGACATCCATCTGGTCAAGCAGGCTAGTCATCTGAGAATCACTACCATAGGTGGTCACAGCCTGAGGAAGATTGCAAAAAAATCTGTGCTGTAATGAGTTATATTCCTTATTTGTAGGTGCTTGCCTCGGCCATCCTGGCGTCTTCCTTACCTCATTGACAAACCACTGACAGAAAGCATGAGAGATCCACTCTCTGGCGTGGAATCCACAGTCCATGAAGATGGCAGGCTTGGTGGAACCAGACTTCTTACCAATCTGTGGTTGTTAAATGTAATCACAAAACAATTGTTGCATGTAATTATAATATAAATTAAAAAATAAATTCTTTAATGTCTGTGAAGGTTCTCAGTCATCCAGGTCATTGTAGTCTAAGGAGCTTGGAAAGAGGATGCCAATGTTCACATTTTGGACAAAGAGGACAGATGGTTTGAAAGAGGAGTGAAAGAAGCCATTTATGTCCACTGTGAGCAACCATTTTGAACAGAGGCGGTGGTTTACGACACCAACTGTCTGCCATCTATAATCCAGTTTTGAGTTCCCTTCCCAGACGCTTTAACGCCCACTCACATCCTGGGACATTTGACCTCAGGAAATTGCATGATAGGGTGGGGCTAGGTTTCACAATGAGCTCACCTGAAACCCTGGCTGATTGTGACCCACACCCGTTTTCACACCTTGGCTCATGTGATTAGAGGATCATCAGGGCGTCCTTTTGTCCCTCTTTGGGGGGATACTCCCACTGGGTTTAAATCTGGGACTCTCCGCCATTTGACCTTAGAACTGAAGAAGCTTCTCGGATGAGAGGTGAAACGTCTTCAAGCAACTTAAAGAAGTCCAGACGCTTTTCATTCCAAACTCCTTAGACTAAATTCTTTAATATTTATTTGGGTAAGCCTACCTTGAGAACTACCATGGGACGCCCCTCATAGGTGTTTCCAATCACCTCCTTGCTGATCATATCAGAATTGGAAGTAGCCATTGAGTTCATCCAGGACTCAATCTAAAATAAACAGGACAAAAATGGTAAGAAATTACTGAAAACCAGAAAAGAAAATCAGAATTGAGATCGGTGCTCTTAAGGGTTTTGTCTCTTACATCGCTCCAGGTGTTGTACTTGGTATAGCTGTGGGCTCTGGGAGAACCCTTGTTTTCAATCTGGCGATCAACAGCCTCCTGAACGTCATCAATAAAGACCCTGAATAGGGTTTAATTAAAAAGTGTCACAGCACTGCGTGAAGAATGTAAATCTGGGGCACAAAATATCCAGATAAATATCCTTTAGTTTAATTGTTTGTCTAGCGACATACTCTTGCTGCATGCCGCTCTGCTGCAGGACGGCGAACGCCATGTCAAGGTACTTGGCAGGCACACGGATGTCCACGCTAATGCCCACAGTCACCTGCTCAGCACTTGCTGGGCTCCAAAAGTCGAGCTGCAGATGGCAGCAAAGTCAAACACTTGAGCAATGAAACATACATGTGTGCCTGTATGTGTGAAAGCAGATGGGTACCTGAACACTGTTAGCCAGTTCCCTAATGACTTTCACATGTTCATTAAGGACAGGCTTCAGACGCAGAACTTTATCACTGTTTAAAAAAGGGGGGTGAGAGAAATCAACATTATAAAATAGCATCCACAAACACTTTGCCTTCACTCCTCAGCAGTTTCTTTGGAACACAATAATACCCTTTGCATAAGCCACAAACTTAGGGAACATGCAAACAGTACAATTTTTAGCCTCTATAGATGAGTGTCTGTGTTAAATGACGTTTCAGGACACATTTGCTGCCCTACCTTGTGGTTTAATATATACCACAGGGTTATAAATATTATATCATTTTATGATATTAATAGTTCAATATCCCTTTGTCAGAGTGCAAATATTTATAAACACAGATTTCAGTAGCTTTAATAAATGGTTTATTAATTGCAGTAAATTACTTAAATTGACATAAATCCATTTGATTACATCAAACTAAACCAGAACGCAGACTTATATAGTACTTCTATTATTAGAACTGCGTCATTATATTTTTAGTGTCATCACATGCTGTAGTTTACAGGAATGCGGTCCTTTTTTTAAACAAAAGTGTAAATTTACCCCTCAAAGCGAGTGACGTCAGCGAGGGCAAAAGCCACCAATCCAAAAAACAGGAGGACCTTCATGTTGGCAATGAAGCTGGCTTTCCTTGTGTACGACACTTATACCTCGCAGCTTGCCGTACATCCACCAATCTGAGTCTTTTATGCAAAGATGTGTCATACGTCTTTTGCTGTGTCGCTGTTTTTTTAGGTGTTACGTGGAAAAATGAGAGCATACATGATGTACTGTCAATGATTAATAGATTCAAGACGTGTTTGAGGCATTTTTAAACCAAGGTCATTTGATTTGGATAAGTCACAGTTATCAGAAGTGTTTTTTGTAATGTGTGACTTGCTTTCATGACTAATCAGGACGATTTGTCTCTTTTTACACTCAGCTATTAAAAAAAAAGATCCACCTTGGACTGTATTTTATTTCTTTTTAATTATATTTTCGTATTCACAAAATGTACACCTACACAGTATAAAAAACACACCTGTCAAGTTTAAATACCACAAAGACAACCAGCAAAGACACTGACAATGATCTCCCAGCCTGGATTATTTACATGGCACTCCATTTTTGATGGCGTGTCACTACCAGACTTGGTAGCATTTCAGTGTTGATATGCAAACAAATATACATTTTCACAAAGAGGACATAGTCTGACTATACTATATAACATACAGAAAATAGTTACTGAAGTCAGATATGCTGCAAATATACATTTACATGACATTTTGCAATACATTTCCAATTGTTTCATGTATATTGCCACTGGCAGAGCATTCATGAGTGGCTTAGCACTTTTTTTTTTAGCATTGTTCCAACTAGTGAACGACCTGCTGAGAGCAAAGGATAGTTATCACTAGACACTATAGTACTGCACTGTATCATCGTGGCACAATGCTGACATAATTTTGCAGAACATGCATATCTTTTTATAAATAATGGGATAAGCGTTCAGTAATTATGTATAATATTTTCTAGCAGAGCCATACTATATTAATATGGCTTTTTTTCTGACACTCTCATTCATTTCACAGGGTTAGATGGGAAAATTTGCCAGCATGCTATGTGACATGGAATGGTATATGAATAAATATTCTGCAACTTAGCATTGTACACGGTAGTCTTACAGAGGAACATGTGCACAACATTACAATCATTGTGGATGTTTCAGTGCTGGGTAATACAGTTGGGCATGGAGAAAAAAAAGCATGGAATGTCTCCATCCCCAGGTCTTTGACCTCAAACTGAAAGAGCGAGGAGAGGTCAATTGTACCCTGTTTCTCTCTCTCTCCCTTTTTTTCCCCTTTACTTCACGTCAGTGGAGGCATTACTTTTGACTGTAAGGCTCAGTGCTTCTGAGGCGCGAAAAGAGAGTGCGCTCATCTTGGAGCTAATGCTCGGGTGAGGCCCGGGAACTGCACCTGGGGAGCAACACAGCAGACGGAGTAAGTTTTTGCGAAAGTTGTGCCCCACGAAGCTGTACACGATAGGGTTCACGCAGCTATTGAAGTAGGCAATGCATATGGTGAAGGGTATCGCGGTGTCAATGAGTTCCACGATGGAGCATTTGTTCACAAGTTTCAGTTGGGTGAGCACCTCCATGAAGTGGAATACCTGGTGTGGTGCCCAGCACAAGAAAAAGGCCAAGACAGCCGCTGCGAGCATGCGCAGTACCTCGTCGTCCCGTGAACGAGAGCTCTTCTGTATGTGCGTGGCCCCCAGCAGCGCCTGCCCAATAAGGCAATAACAAGTGAGGATGATGACAAAGGGCACCAGGAAACCCAGCAGGATCTTCATGAGGCTGATGGCCAGGCGGAGGTCTTTCAACCACATTTCATTTTCTTCAGTCGGGTGCAGAATGGCGCACACTGTAGTGTTAGAGTGTGAGATGTCGTGGAGATCCCTGATCACCGCTGTGGGCACACTGAGCACGAAGGCAAAAAGCCAGATCACCACACATGTGAGACGCGCATACACCACCGTGCGGAAGCGCCTCGATCGCATTGGATGCACAATAGCCAGGTAACGGTCTAGGCTGAGCGCTGTGAGGAAGAAGATGCTGGTATAGATGTTAAAAATCACCAGCCCTGCACTGGCCTTGCACAGGAATCCTCCAAAGGGCCAACTATACCCTGTGGCGGTGTAGGTAGCCCACATTGGTAGAGTGATGAGAAACGTGAGGTCAGACACGGCAAGATTCAGGACGAAAATGTTGGCCACCGTCTTAAGCTTCATATAGCAGTAGATGACAGCCACCACCATGCTGTTTCCGACAATGCCGATGACAAAAATACAGCCATAGACGATGGGTACCAGGGTGAAAATTATTTCATGGTGTCCAGACATACCACATGTCAGTTCTAAACCGTCTGTTGTTTCTGTCGTTAGATTTTGCATTTTCACCTCCGTGTTTTTTTGAGCATCAAATCCCAGGACTTTTAAATGGAGGGTCCCTGTAGGCAGGGTTGGTCTGTGGTGACTGATACAGGCCTTGGGAGAGGGCCTCAGCGAGTCCTATAAAAGAAACACACACACACAAAAAAAGAAAATGTCACAGGCAGCCCAGGAGAGGAGCCATCATTACTGCTGGCACGGCCCATAAACGCTAATCCACACGAGCACCCATGAAAATGCTCACTCTACACCAGCTCATTAAAGACCTGCACATTAAAGCCATCCTGACGCTTTATGTTATTTCTGTAAAGTAAGAAGCCATGAAAAACAGATGTTGCATGTTATTCAATATTCCAAAAATGCCCTTTAAAAACGTCATTATTCAGACAGCCTGCATTCTGCCTTCTCCTTATAATCGTCCCTCGGCTAATGAAGGGCAACAGTAAAACTGTACAGTGTTTATCAAATGCTCGGTCCATCTGGGTTGGACTGTCAGCACCCGGAAGGAGAACATTTATGCCTCGTGTTATGACCTGAGTTAATGAAGGCCGCATGGCAAAGCGCGAGCTTGGATAACAACGCCATTAAACACTAAAGCGCTGAGGGAGCAGGGGAGGAGAGGAGAGGTTCGAGGCTCCAGTCACCGTAAAAGACATGTCACGTTTTAAACCCTCGGCGCGCCGAGATACATTGTACACAGCATGAGAACTTCTAATCAGCACACACCTAAACAAACAGGACAGCAGGGATTCAGCTCTGTGGAAACTTTGCTCTGTGAGAAAATCAAACCTGCGTGCTGCGGAAAATTGGCCTCGGGGCTATTTTTTTCTTCTTTTTTTTTTCTTTTTCTCTCTTTTTTTTTGCTTGATTTGCACAAGCTTAGAGTGAAATGGGAATATAAAAAACAAATTCTCTCCTTTGCTGAGGATCTTTATGTTTAATAGAATAGCTTTGTGGGTGTCATTAGTGGAGCTGATGTAATAATATTAGCATAAGCCTCATTTATATGACAATATAGCTGAAGAGATTACCCAAACTTGCACAAAAAACAAGAAATATTTGTGGTTACAGTAAATCCAATCTGATGCCAAAGAAAACATAACTCTGCCTTTAGAGCTCATAAGTAGGCAAATACAATTTGAAGATAATGAACAACTGTTTAACTGATTTATGATTTCTTTTGGGAATGAGAAGTTAACCCTTTATTATTATACAGCTGTCAGGACAGAAATGGAATTCCCTGGATTGCCAGTCAGAGTAAACTGAGCAGGATTTTGCCACAAGATGGCATGCTAGCATTAAGATTTTACTCTTTACGTCTCGCTGCTGACTCAGTAGGGACACAGCGCATTTTGACAGAAACACTACTGATAATTTCAGCCAGGGTGTTTCTACACATTTAGAAATTTTTTAAAAAAGTAGCCATGTGCTCCTGTCACCATCTCATTGGAGTTTAAGCTACTCAAATCAACCTACTGCAGACACTTTACCTCCACATCCACTGAGCTCAGAGTCTGAGCTCCAGCAGCACAACTGTTTTATCTTAGAATAATAAAAAGATCCTAATTTTTCAGCAGATTTCAGTAGGTGAATTCTTTGAAAAAAAACAAATAAGAAAAAAAGCCCTGCGTGCACTAACGCAACGACCCTATCGGCTTCAGATGTGGGATTTATCGAGTGTGGAAGGTGTGTGGATGCCAAGGGCAGCAGAATAATGAAATATCTCTGTGAGTTTCCTGCACAGGCCCCAGTGTAACAGGTAGGATAAAGCACCGACACAGATGTCGAAGCTCGGATTCAAAGTGCGGGTGTTTTGCTTCTTAATGTTTATAACGGTGGGTAACTGTAATATCAA
Organism: Pelmatolapia mariae; assembly: GCF_036321145.2. Lineage (NCBI taxonomy): Eukaryota > Metazoa > Chordata > Actinopteri > Cichliformes > Cichlidae > Pelmatolapia > Pelmatolapia mariae. Next base: position 18,664,483 of record NC_086235.1, on the reverse strand, counting down.
ACCATGCAAACGAGAGCGTTAAAATGAATATCGGTTTCACAGTTTGGGGATTTTTAAACGATTAAAGGAAATCTCTTGATGCTCAGAAGATCTTTGATTGCCAGAAATGGAAATAGGAGAGAAAGTGGACACTCTTTTACTATTATTAGTGCAGTGTTAATGCCAGTGTTTTTCCATGAGGGAGATGAAGATAGTAAGGGAACGTGTGTTGAGTTAATACAAACAAGGCTCAATGTGCTGAATATCTATAATAAAGATAAGGTGGCACTGAAAGAAGGTGACTCAGAAGAAGGCTATTTAGGGTGGCTTTGTCCAGGGAGCTATAGCTTGAGTGAGATGGCACATTACTGAATGGCAGCTATAAACCCTGGGTGACCACAGACAGGAAGGCAAACAGCCCCTTCACAAAGTCCGTGCGCAAGCTGCATCCTCTGAGACAAGACAAAAAGGCTGCAAAGGCCCAGAGTTGTTTGCAAACAAAGCTGCTTACACTGGATGATAAAATCAGGGTTAGGAGGAAGTTTGGGGACATTTCTGCCCCCCCAGTTCGCTGTGGCTGAATCCTGAGTGACATTATAGTAGCAACATTTGAGTCCTATTTTGGGGCATTTAAAAGTGGAATTGTTCTGGGAATATGGGATTTATTTACAAAAACTAAAAACAGGACAAATTAAATCACTTTTAGTTTAGAATAATAGGATTGTCTAAGTTGGGACAGCGAGAAAGTTCCCATCTACTGAGCTATCTGAGGCTACCCTTAGCTTGAGAACCCAGCTGCTCGGACATGAGCACCACCATCTGGCTGTCCAAAGAGAAAACCACTAAAATCAGCGGCTGATGGAGTTAATGATTTATATCAGCCTATTACGAAGTGAGGTTCATCTTACTGGAAACAGGCCATCCCACCCCTCCTCCCTGTTTCAGCCCTGTTTGGTCAACAGGATGCTCTGCAACAATGGGTGCCTCCGACTTTTGTGCATCCTGCATCTCTAAAGGTGTTAAAGAAATACAAATTCAGCATGAGTTAATTAACCAACAACACTGCACCTTAAATTGAACCTTAAATTTACTCCTTTCCCTGAAGGTGAACAACAATGGTGTCTAATTGCATAGTGCATCTCAGCCGTAGCCTCCTACAACTCACTCCCTCCTCCGTCTCAGCTTGCAGGGTGTTACTTTAAATCATGAGCTTCTTGAAGTGAGGCAACCTCCCTAAACTGCTGAAGAATCTGCCACTGCATTAAAAAAGTGATACAGTAAAGCTCTCATTTTAACTTGAATCCAGAAATAGAAAAACATCAAAGGGTTTAAATTAATAATACGTGTGTATGACATTGTGACAATGTCCATGAACTAATTAAAGACTTGACTTATGGCTTGCAGCTGGGCAGCTAATGGAAATATTGGCTCCAGAAGTTATGTCTGCATCTTTCTGTTTATAGAACTGCGCTTTCATGTGACGTACACAATCAAACAACACAAACCTGTGCCCGAGAGGCTTCCAATCATTTCTTGTACTACGACTTTGAATTACAATAACCTAGGAGACTATAAATCCTGCTATCTTTTATTTATTTCCAATTGTTTTGGTAATTCTGTTAAAAAAAGAAAACATTGTATAACCTGAGAACAACAAGTGTCTTGAATATGGAAACACGAGAGGGGGGAATGAAACTCCTAAAAACTTTGACAGCAACTTTTACTCTGAGAAGTCTGCAGCACTTTACTTTGTCCCTTAACTTCTTCATTCCTCATTATTACTTCAATAGTATGATTTTCACACAACTATAAATTAAATTCCATCAGCTCTTTTTACCCCGGTTTGCTTTTCCTTCACCTTTTCATGTGTTTATTTGCGATTAAATTCTTCATAAGCGAGGATTTTCAAAGAGCACAGAGATACTGTTTATCAGGAAGTGGATCCAATTTTCTATGGAGATATAAGACCTGGGTTTGTATAGATGGCATGACTAGGTTCTGAATTCTTCTCATTCCTACCGCAGATTTACTGTAGTTGGTTTAAGGGCTTTAAACACAGAAGAATTTCATAGACAGAGTAAACAAACAGAAGGAATAAAACTGCGCTGATTTACTTCATGAATAAAGCCAGTATGTTGTTGTGTTGTTTTATATTCATTCGTTTCACGTGCAGGTTCTGAAAGTAATATTAGTCATTTTAGTAAATGAAAAAAAGTTTTTCGAACTGCACCAAGAAGAAGCAGAAAACTGTTTCTATAACTTATCCCTAAAATGCTAACATTCATTAATGAAAGCAAAGATGAAAGTTGGTGAGAATCCTTCCTGAAAGCGAGGCAGTGTCAGTGCTTACCTGCGGTGCTGAACCAGGAGGCTGTTGATGCTTTCAGAGCAGGACGGGCTGAGAGATAGAGAGACCACCGCAGCGTGTCACTGACTGCCTCTGATTTAACTTAACCGCTGGAGCAGGACGAGCAGGAACACCGTCTGACACACAACCCCCTCCTCACCCCACCACTACTCTCTCTCTCTCTCTCTCTCTCTCTCTCTCTCTCTGACACACACACAAACACACAAACACACACACTCTACAGTGATGAATGAGTTACACTGGAGCCAGTCAGCTACATATTGTCCTGACCCATCTTTCACTCTGGCCAACAGACTTTGCAGATACACAAACAACCACACATGAGCTCTTACACAATAGCACCTCTCCTCCCCTCTCTCCTCCTCCTCTCTACTTTCCCCCTTGCACCTCAAGCACTATCTCCCCTCCTCTCCCTTAACGTCTGCTTTTAATCACCAACTTTTTTTCTGTCTTATGAAATTGACTACTTCTGACAGCTAGAGATGATTAACGTTCCAAATCTAGCCCTGTTGCATAATCCTTTAAGGGTGTTCAATTTGGCGCTGCATTTTAATTGACCATGCAAAATCATGCTCATAATCACAGACAGCACTTTGTTCAAGTCTTACTTTAATATTTTGGCCACCTCTCTCCTTCCACTTATGTCAGCTCTCATCCAACGACAGTCCCTCCGTCCCTCGTCCTCTGCACAGCATGAAAGGTATGGTCAGGCTCTGATTATGACTGAGCCTGTCAACACACTTTATTAATAGCTGCCACAAGATTCCCCTTGAATCACTATGCAACAGGGGCTCAAAAAAGTGTGTGTGTGTCGGGGGAGATCAGTTGGGTGCAGCCTGAGAGTTGGGACACTGCTATTTTTTCCCCACTTCTTGCTGGGGTTCCTCAAAGCGTTTCCTGCTTTTCAGTATGCGATTCATCTGTCACTCATTTGCCACGCTTTTTTTTTTTTAAACATATGGACCTTTTCTCAGCATTGTGTAAATCTATGTGCATGCATACCTCAGAGCTTACAACTCCCCCTTGGCCAAACTGTCTCTATTGAAGCTGTAAGTTTGATGAAAGTGACTTATTAAACTACTAAAACAGTTCATGTGTGATCAAAAAGAAAAGAAGGAAAAACCCAACTCAGGCACGAAAGGGAAAGAACTCGTCTGCGCGCTTGTGTAATCCAGCTGCATTAAGAAGGAATTTCTATTTTTAGGGATTGCACAGAACCGTCAGACACAGCTTGGTGTTAAAGTTATTTGTCTCCCCCTATTCTTTCTCAAGGTCTGACAGGTGTTGAGAAGCAGGTCACATCCTCGCCTCTCTGCTGCAGCCTATTGCAAATGTCGCTGACATGGATAAGTGATGGATGAGGCTGCGTGGCAGAGATCCTGCAAATCCCCTCAGTTTCAGTGGTGGCTGTTGAAGAAAGCCGTCGCCTGGGTTAAAGACAAACAAGGAAAGAAAGGAAAAACAAACACTTTGGGCTAAGTGGAGGTCCTGTTTGGTGACTTTTGCTCACTCAGGTGTGACCTGCTCATTTGAGAATTATCACATTTGCTGAGGTTTTTATGGCAGGCGGTTCTTCAAAGGTCACCGGGGGTCAAAAGGCAGCAGGTACAAAAGGTCTGGAAAACGTTTTGAAAATACGTGACATGCAGCAAATAGCTCTTCGCTTTTTATACCTGTCATTTTTCAGGAAGGGCAGGTTGTGGAGGAGAGTAACTCACTTTGCTCAGCAACAGAGCCATTTACACCTCCAGGGGATTATGATCAAGCTCCATTATGTCTTCAATTACTGCAAATGATAAGAATCATCCATTAGGCGAATGTTATCTTATTGCGTATCCTGTCACAGCACTGAGCATCTATATGGTATCCCTTCGTCCTTACGGTCCTCGCTGCCACAAGAATTATCTACAGTCTATATCTGACCCTTGAGACCTCTCAGGAAGTGAGCAGAGAGTGCAGAATCACTACATGTATTTTCCACAAAGCAAATAATTCTCAGTGGGGACAGGATGTTGTTGCAACACCCCGTACTACAACAATGATTTACACTCCTTGGGTACATGCAGAACCAGATGTTGGTGATCTTAAAACAGAGATATGCAAAAGATTAGAAGGGAAATGACATAGTTAATGTCCCTAAAGCTTTTTTTGTTTTCTTTTTATAGAAAGAATAGAGTTTATTTAATTGAAGTTGGTGCATTAAAAAGGTAAAATTACATATTCTAACAGTGTCCTCTTTAATGCACTCAATAAATGCATCAATGTTTAATCCAAGATCCTAAGTTATAGTTGTGCAACTTTTAGGAGCCCATGCAACTATCATAAAATCCAAGTAAATCCAGTTTTTTTTTTACAGAATAATTCATCAGTTGTGGCTGGATGAGGCCAGAAAGAGGACAAGGCTTCATCTCAACTGCTCATACCCTGGAGGTGTGATCTTGGGCGATGTTCCTGCTAATCACATCACTCTAACAAGATTAGCCGTGTTAGCACTTAAGCTGTAGTAGAATAAATTGATGTCTGAGGTAATTACTGGTAGCAGACCACTGCGGGGAAAGAGACTTTTTACACCACAGCAACACAGGCGGTAAAATGCCAAACCAGCACACAGCCACCTGCTGAAGAAAGACAATACTGTGTGAGTTCTGAAGTTGAGCTCGAGCTGTAAAACGAACACGGGTGACAAACTGGAGGGAAAAAAAATTAACAGCATAAAGTGTCTTAGCAAGAAAATGAACCACCACATACCGGCAGAACAGCTTAAATGCATCTTGGGATTGATTCTAAATGTTCTCTGGAAATGTACTGGAGGGATGGAAAAACATTATTTTAAAATCTCTTCCCTCATTTGGTGTTTTAAAGATGTTAATGGAGATCCACGTCCAACACATTGGGCCAAGTAAGTGTTAACATGGGTTCAAAACCTGAAAATGATTAATATCATGTTCAGACTCAACAAACCAAACCATCCAGTAATTCCGAGTTACTCCGGGGAACCTGGAAAAGACTTCTCCCACAAGGATAGAAAATGTGTGAGCACAGGATAAAAATTATTACTCAGAACAAAGTTTTTATTGACTTCAACTGTTGAGTTGCAGCAGTTCCTGGAGGTGCCATGAGCAAACCAGATCTGTTCTTGCTGTGTTTCACCAATAGAAAGCTTCCCACAAGGGTGAGGGTTCGAATATTCCACCAATACAACCTAAAAAAAAGGATATAAACACCAAGCCAAAAAGAATTAATCAAATTTAGTCCAAATCAGGCAAGACACACACAGCAGCATCAACAACAACAGACAACATGAAGGTCTATAAAAAAGAAAAGTTGCCAGTTAGGACAGAGTATTTAGTGGCCTGTAGATTATCCAGAAACTTTCCTTTGTAAAAGGTTCCTCTGTCACCTGTTTGTGTTAAAAGATGAATGTGGTCAATTCCAAAGGCTTGTAGTGTAGATGGGTGCCATTATGGAAGTCCAGGCAGCATCTTAAGTTTGGATTAATTTGCACTGGTCCTACTAAACCACCACCGCTATAACCTGAGTCAAGAATTCAAGATTTCCTTTTAATTTGTCACCTATTTGTAGCTTCTAGATGTGTATAAATATTTAAAATGTCCAAAACAAAGTGTACTGTATCAGCTTTTGACAGGTTCGTGCTGCGTGTTTCTATCAAAACCAATCTCTGAGAGAACCTATTGCATGTTTAACTACCAACACGGAGCCAGATGAATGTGATCAAAAGAAATATATGCAGAACAAGAACTACATGTTTCTTTTCACACATGTTCCTCATAAGTTTGTATCCAAACTTTACCCCAAAATATATTTTTTTGAAATAAAACATAAAAAAACATTTTCTATTAAAACAATATGTGCAGAGTGAAGCAGTTCTCTTTATGTTTGGGATTTGATGGACATGTTGTCTTAATAAGCCCGACCACATTTTTTCCCCTTTGTTTTAAACAGTTCCATACTGTACCATTGCTTTAGATATTGTTTTGAAACTCACTTCCCCACCATTCCCTTAAGACCCGTAATCAAAAAATGCCCAGAGACATGTTTCTCAGCGTTTCTCTGGACATTTAGACCACTCACAGTATGAGAATCACAGGTGGAACTAATAACACTAATGGCAGCTTTTTTCTCTCTCCAGCAAACGCTTCAATGCTAAGCAGCAAATAATGTTAGACACCCCTCTGACACGTGAGACGTTGTACTTTACTTTTTAAGGCACCTTTGGTTTATCCACTGGGAATTATTATTATCATGTTAGAAAAACAGCTGTTCTCTGACTCAAATGTAAAGACAATGTAAAACAGCAACACATTCTAGCTAGGCAATAATTATAAGTTGATATCAGGTTACAAAATAATGTAGAGAACCGCTGCACTTAAAACCACTTCTATGACTTACATTGAAAGCCTTGTCTTCAAATAATAAGACTATTTCAACCACCAATAGTGCTCATTCTGCCCCCAAATCCACCAAAATGCATGCTGCTACTTTTCTTTTTAGCTATTAAGGCATTTCTAAGCTAAGCCATATTCCACATGATCTTCAAATCCTGGCGTGGAAGCTGCTGTGACTCTTCAAAAAGCCCGCTAAGATCACTGCTTCCCTGTCAAAGTAAGAGCTTGCTGCTTGACATCTGCTTGATGTTGAGTTGGTCTTTGACAGGTATGTTTGTGGCTTATATCTTGGCTTTTGTTACTGCTGTCTTTCATTCACTATATATCAAGTGTCCTTGGCTTCAATTCTTCTTTTTTGCCTGGTTATTATTGTTTGGCATGAGGATACATGTTGCAATGTGGATGCTTATATTGGAATGTGAGTGCGGCTGAAGTGGTATTGCACCATATTTTCCTTTTTTTGATGTTATTCTTGGATGATTTCATGCTGCAGTGCATGCTTCTCTGTAAGCCTAAGTCAGTGTGCACTGAACAGTTAAAAGTCTGTTATGTTGGCTGAGTTGGCCACAAAACAAGCCCACCAGTTACATACATTTCAGCTACACTGCCGTCAGGATTTCTGCATTAATTTCTGGTTTTATTCAGGTTATTCAGCCGCTGACTTCATCTTGTATCTATGTACTGTATACTCTGATGGTTGTGTGTTGCTTTTACTTTGCAAAATCTACTTTTAAACTGCTTTTACTGTTCGACATGCAGACCAATTTTCCCTTCAGAGGTGAAGAAAGTTTATTTTTTGTTCTTTCCGATCCATGTTTTGCTGAATTTAGTGGATGCTGGCAGAGCCAGGGTCAGAGCTTAGATGCCAAATATGAACTCTGAATTCACATCATAAATCTCTTTTGTATCAGTTGGCTACAGAACCCTCCCACTTGTACCATCTTAATGTCCCCAAACTGTGGTATGCAGAACATTATGTAATCGTTGGGATATTTATCTCTCTGAGTGGATGCATTCTTGGACAGCAATATTTTTTTTCAAGAACCTTTCCATTTAACTTTTGGTGGTATTTATTAAAGACGATATAGAGGGCAGTTTAATTATTCACCTAGTTAACGTAGGTGGCTACGTTCAGAATATTGCCATGGTTATAGTATTAAAAAGAATATTGTTCATTAGTGGGAGCTTAGTGGGTCATTTTTTTTGTTACTTTTTAAAAAATGATATCACAGGAATGGTGTTGGACTCCATCAAAACACTTGCATGGCATATATTTTATCTAATGGAGGCTTGGCACTCTTATGCTTTGTATAGATATAACAAACATCCATCTGTTCATAACTAACGTCTGAGCTCCTGACAGTCCTAAACATCCAGCACTACATACATCACCCCCTGATGGGCCAAGAGGGGCCTGTCCAGTGTGACTTTAACAAGCTTTTTATTTTGTCAGTGTGCTGTGTAAGTGTCAAGGACAGCTCCAGCACCATCCCTCTGGGGCAGTCAAGGCTCAGAAAATATTTACTGCATCTCTCACACTCGATGGACCTGCCTTGTTAGTGCTGTTGCCCGCATGAGTCTGACTTAGAAGCTGTGTAGGAGGATGAAGGGAGGGGCGTGTACAGGGATTACGAGTAACAGTGCACAACGTGTGTTTTGTCACATTACAATATACTTTTAAGGTGGTATGAAGAGTCAGGAATACATATACAACCTGTATCTGCCACGGTTTTACCACTACCCCTAAGTTTTAATTCCTTTAAAACGTCATGGAAATCAGTGATCCAGTGGTTGACCTTGGATCTGTAAAATTGTGCGGCCAGCACACTCCTCTAAATTGCAGCAAAAGAACAGATATGTAAAAGACAACAAATCTTTTACAAAAACAGGAAGCATCTGAGAGATTGGAGGAAAAGTGGTGGGAAGGCTTTTAAAAAGGCCTCTAAGAGTCACATTGTTTAGGTCTGGTCTCCCCAAGGTTGCTTTTTTGCATCTACGCAGGGAGGGATGGGAAAATACTGAAGGGGTGCGCACTGAGGGAGGCTTGCTGCTACTCCTTGACTGTAACCTCTCCCATGAATATTTTGGGCTCTTTATTAGATCTATGGAGGTTAAAAATGCATTAATACTTCCCTCTAGTCTGTTGAGATTTATCAGTTGGATGACATTTGAATTCAATAAAACAGTGAGCTGTAATGCAGACATATTCTACTTTCTTAAAGTAGTATCTGTTCAGCCAAAGGAGCCTTATAGCCTAATCGAGGATGATGCACCGTTGCCTTCGAGCAAGGAAGTGAGTATTTTGCTCTAAAGGTTTGTTTGTGTTTATTAAAGTGATTTTTCATTCCATTTAGGCATCTCAGACACAAATTGTAAGAGCGTAAACAAATACATTTGTCTCCATGTTCCTTTGTGCTTTTACTTGGCTGCGTGTGCTGTCAGTGTGTCTGTGCATAAGCTCACTTTGGGTATTCTTATGTCACCTAAATCTAAACTGAATAAAGTTCTGCGGCGTGTGTCCCTCTGAGGCTATGTTACTTACTTTTAGGCTGCTCGTGTTAAGTTCATTGAGCGTGTGTGTGTGCTGAAAGCATAGGGTTTCTGTGCGTCTTTTGTGTTTATACATGTGATTGTGTGTGCACAGGACAGAGAAGTTTCACAAGCACACTGGCGCACTAGGGGTCTGGAACCTGTTCTTATCCCTAGCAGGCTTTCCTTATGTAAACAGCATGTTAACAGCTTTGAATTGTCTTTCTCAGCCATTCTTGTAAAAGAGTCATTAACCAAAAGGGAGTAAAACCCAAATTACATGCAAAACTATATAATAATGTAAAAACAGAATATGTATAATAATATGATAATTAAAAAAAATATATTAGTCATCCAGCTTTTGTAAGATCCCATCGTGCGTGAATAGGAAGGTGAAGTATCTTATCTTGTGTCCACTTTTCCCCTGACCCCCCCCCACCACCCGCTGGGCCATACTGTACTCTCTGTAGCTGTTGGGAGTTTTGGGCTCAACTGAGTCAACAGCCTTGGGGCTCTTCCGACCGTATAAACACCCCCGTCCTCCAGGAAGAGGGTGACTCAAACCATGCTTGTAATGTTTTGTCAAGTCCTCATCGCTGTAGTAACAAACAGACCCGTATGTGATGTTTTGACGAAATAGCTCAGGCTTCTACGACTGTGTCAAATAAATATGTGAGCAGACATTTTGAGCAGTGTTTAAGGTATTTAAAAGCAAAGAACTGTGAATTTTGGATTTTTGTGGATGAGTCTACCCAAACATCACACGGCAAGGGAACAAACTACACGTGTACATAAAGCAGATTCTGTAAAGTGTATCTGAAATATGAAGGAGTTCAAACTGCAACAGAGCGCTACGCCAAACAGCTGTTCTTAGTTTTCAACACACAGTGTGGGATTTTAGGTGGATACTCTTATATCTCCCCAGCGGTGCTGTCAAACAACTGTTCTGGTGGAGCTCAGCTTTCCATTCCCAACCACATGGGAGACAAGCAACCGCTGATAGTGCTGATTCTGTTTTTCCATAATCAAACATCCAATTTTCTAAAGTATTCGATTATATAATGACATTTGAATATTCTCCTTCCAAACGGTTATATTTCAAACAAACTATTTTGTGTTGCAATCACCGTGTCACACTTGCAAGAGTCCTCAGTTGCGAGGCTAAAGAGTTCCTGCTGCTGAGAGCTGCTCTCTCCTGTGATTTTTTTTTTCCCCCATTGGTAATTTATCAAATACGTTCGAGATGCTACTGCTTTGAAAGTCACCACAAACAACAACAATAAAAAAAGGAAAACAAACAAACAGAAATGCACCCAAACTTGAGACTGATGTTTGATTTCTACATGGAACCATATTTTAGATTGTATTATATTTTATTTTGTAAACTTCAGTTTCATTTTCACTCACGGTTAGAGTTGTGCATTCAAACTACTTGGACATATTTATGAAAATAAAATGGTTTGGGTAAAACATTTACACTTTCACAATGCTTACCACATGGTATAAAAAAGGTAGGAGAGTGCAAATGTGACACTTAGGACTGAAATGCACTAGTCTGGAAGTCAAAGTGTCAAAAACAAACGCAACATTTCTCAGTTGTGTTTGTGCTGATTGATGATGATCTCAAAAATCAACAATAGTCAAAATTATTAGCAAAAGCTTGCATGTCAAAGTGATTTTCATCTTTTTTTTCCCCCATTAACACAACAAATGTATATTATAATTTGAATTTATATAATTCCTATGATTCTTACTGTAAATTTAATTGAGTACTAAGTGCAATTTCTCCAGTTTAATGTCATTATTTCTGCATATAACTGACATTTGTGTCACAGGTGTGTGTTTGTGTGTGTGTGTGTATGTTCGTGTGTATGTTTGTTCCATCATCGCACAGCAAGAAACCAGTATTTCTAGTGAGTGAGTGGCAGTGAGTTAAGTGGTCACTCACTGTGGTTCAGGTTCAGGTTGCTTTATGTGCACCTGTAGGTAGATGTGAGTTGGTGACCAAACCATAACCAAGCAATGACATAAACGATAGTAAAAACAGTGAAAAAAGGGACCTAATTAAAGCGTGATAAATTAAAAATAAAAAAAATCAATGAACTCAGAAGGTTTCCTCTAGCATGAATGATGCTGGTGCCCTTTTATGCCACACAGCTTCACAGTGCGTGGATGGTCTCATTGTCCTGAAGCCACCTAACAATAATAGAGTCATCTGCTTACTTTAAAATGGCTCTGTTTTCATACCTGCTCTGACATGTATTGGTGTACAGGATAAATAACAAGGGCGAGAGCATACATCCTTGTGGGGGAGCCAGTTGAGAAGCAACTTGAGCCGACAGAACTCCGTTTATCTCGACTCTTTGAGTCCTGTTACAATTAACAATCCAGGGCACAAGATTTGTATTCAGGTCCAATTGTTCTAAACGTCTGCTGACAAAAATACGAGGCTGAATTGTGTTGAATTCCAGCATTGTGTAAGTGCTGGAATATAGGAATCAAGCATGAGAACCTTTTCCTTCCAACTGTTTAACAATTAGGTTAAACAAGGTTTCTTTGGCATTTTCTGCTCCTATGTGGCCTGTTAGTAAACTGCAGGAGGTCGAAACCATGCTTGGTTTTTCTCAACATTTCTGACTTCACCAGTTTTCAAGCAGTTTCAGCACAGGCAACCAGTCTGAAATCATTTAGGTGGTTGTGATAGCTGGATTTAGAAACATGAAATACAGAGTCATCACATAATCTTTACATATATAATATATATTTTTTGCTTCTTTTCTTTGTGGGTGTTTGAGCAACACAGTATGCATTACAAAGGGCGAAAATCACTATTTTAAGGAGTAGATGTTAACGCCATTCCTCGACCCAGCAGTGCTGATATCTATTATTGTTGATGCCATTGCAGGACTATAGGATGATAAGATTACTAAGGAGATTGCTCAAACCTCAGCTGCTCGATCACTTCAAACCCCCCCCCCCCCCCAAAACATATTGCTATGAGATAAGGTCTAAATGTTGATTTAATTAAACTGACTGTATTCCACTCGAGGTCAGCCAAGAACCAAAACCTGAGGGTGCGCAGGCCAATCAGAGTTGGACAGTTGAAAACTGTATAATTGTGGTCTGAATCTCAGTTTGGGCTGAGGTATCAGATGGTAGGGTCAGAATTTGGCATTCATAGCATGAGATGAAGGACCACCAGTCCAAGGTACTAGGGTTTGCGTAATATTGTCTTGACATGCTTTGGGCCTCATGGTTTGAATGACGCCTGTGTGAACCACAAGTAAACCAGAAGATCTGAATTCATTAAAAGACCTTTGGGTACAATGAATTTGTGGCATGAATGTACAGTCGACAAACAAGGTGCAAACATGTCAGAAATAAAGAGAATGTTTCCAGCATTGTGTGAGTCTATGCTGAGGTCTAAAGTTGTTTTGAAATCAAGGCAACAGTCTCCCCAGTATCCATATGGTGTTCTAGATAAAGTGCTCATGAGCGTGGAAGTCTGTTAAGATCATCCAATGATGGACTGTCCTTTGGGCAAACAGTAGCTAGAAAAAAGAGGGGATGGGAAGTATTAAAAAATCACAAACGTACATCCAGAAAGCAATAACATGACATTACGAGCCCACTTTATTCTTTGCTTTTCGTACTTTGACAAACTCTATACAATTGTTACTGGTATATTTTCTCTTCACATCGTTATCCCTCGTGCGCCATAAGCTCCATGACTCAGTTAATGGAAGCAATAACCTTTTTATGAGAACATACTGTTTAGCTGTAATATTGCTCTTAGCTCAGCTGTACCAGTAACACTTTATACCGACAACAGCTTAAAATCTGAAAACCCGACTCTAAATAGCCTTCACTCGCATTTTTTGTCATCTCTGTTCGTCATCCTATTCCTGCAAGTCTGCTGCGTACTCTGGGACGCTGGGTTCACTTGACCTAAAGTAAACAACAGGTCAAGAACTTTGTTCCATTCATCTCTCCATCCCTCCAGTGCGCAGATAACGGGCACACTAGAAAATATCATGTATATATATTTTGTGAGAAAATGTCTAAAGTCTAGCTAGTCCCTGGTGTGTCTGCTGACTTTTTTGTTTTACAACTTTTAAATGGCTTGTCTGGCTGCTTTTTTCTGCTGAGGTGGAATCACTTAGGGAGTTTGTCTTGACTGTGTTTTAAAGGAGTGCCAGTCATCGGATGGCACCGAGGTCTTGCAATCAACACATAGTCCAAGGAAAGGAGGAGCTCATACAGGTTCTTTAATTTAGTCTTCTTTCCTGTTGATTCTATGGCGTTGATGTAGAGACATAAATATCTGGAAATGGGAGCATTGTTAGCTGCCATATTGTGACTCATTTCCTAGTATAGAAGAACATGGAATGTGAGTATAATGTCCTGGAGAATTATGTTGAGTTTACCAGAAGTTGGGCACAGAGGACACAAGTTTTTAAAGGCCAATGTTGCTAATGCTTTATAAAGCTGATGATGGTGCACAGCTATTTTCTAAAGAGCAATTCTAACATTTGGTTAATTAAATGTGATCAACATTTGTGCCCGACATAAACTTGTGAGTGCTTGCTCTCCTTGTGTCCATGCACTATTCCCTGGAGACTCTGTTTCTAAGTGACCTCCATCATATTTTTGGCATTTCTGTTGACAGCTCTACTTTTTGGCCAACAAAAACTCTACTATGATGCATGACTAACAAACCAAATTGCTACTGCAATCCACAAGATATAGATTGATTAGAAGCATTTTCTATGTGACACTTAACTGCATAAACCTTTGTTTAGTGTTTAATGAAATATCTTCATGAAAAAAAGAGGCATTTTCTAATTGCTATTGAATAATTAATCTAGTGGCATGCCAGATAACAATCTTGCTGTGTTTTTATATGTCACACCCCCAAACACTGTTCCAGATTACTTACTTGTGAGACAAGGATGTTTTTTGAAGTTGCATTTTTCTCACATGTCGCACTGGAATTATTCTGTTTGGTTTAGTCGTGGGAGTCGCTCCCTTTGTGGAGCGTGCTGGAGGCAGACCACGCCATGCCCATTCACTTGCTTGTGACTTACCTGCACAATTCATGCATGAGCCCTGGGGGAGCTGGAGTAAAGTCTCCAAAGATTCAGGGCTGCAGTGCATGTGTGAAATTATCTGTTGTTTAAGTTTAAAGAATATACTGCTGAGCATAACAGAGTAAATTACCTTCTCTCTGTGAATAACTAGGTCAGAATTTTGGGATTTAAGCCAGGGAATTCCCCAGCTGGAGCCAAAAATGATCCAGTATTTTATTTATTTTATTTTATTATTATTATTGTATTGTTTTTAGAGGCAGAAAGCATTTTCACCCCCCACCCCTGCCCAAAATAAGAAATAATTCAAGGCAACAGACTTTACCAAACGAATATAAATGCAGGAAAATAAAGACAAGTGTTGTAATAACTTTTTATTTTACGGTACAGTGCAAGTGTTTAATAGATAAATTGTAACTTTCCTGCAGTTTTAGTGTTTCACATTGAATATCTCATTAAGCCCCAATGCCTCACTGACTGGCTTTATTGAATACCAGACAATCAAACTATAATGTTATCTAAATAAATATTTTCAACCAAGGGTAACTAATAACCATAGATGCTAAAGCATTTTTTTTTTAAATTTTGCAGTAGTGTTTTAGGCCATTGTTTTCATGGACCAAAGTCTAAGACTTCTAAATGCACTTTTCCCCCCTCCCTGATAATCGGAGGCATTTAGCTGCCACATTGCCACTGTGTGTTTCTGAGGTCAGTGGAGTGGATATAAGCAAAAGAGCTTGAGGAAATAAGACATCAGTGGGATATCTGACTCCAATCAACATACAGTAAAGTAAGAAACATCAGCCAAATGGATGATGCTTACCAATTTCCCCAGACTGTGTGGGTGGATGGTTTTTTTCCCTTGAGAGGAGGGACTGGTTAATGTGCCTCCTGAAGCTTTAGTCGTTCTGTCTCAGTGGTTTCATGCTTTAGTGTTTTTAATATTTTAAGCTTTTTGTAGTGTGGTTTAGTCATTTATGTTCTGAAGGAGTTCAGTTAGCATTTTTACTGTGTGCACTCTGTTTGATATTGTTATGTTGGTCGACATAAACTTGTAAGTAACTGAGTAATTGTATTTGTCATTGTGGCATTTAACACAGTTACCGAGCACTTGGACACACAGGGTCAAGTTTCAAAGTACTCCCTCTCTGTGTCGGCATGAACAGAGAGGAGGCGACTCACCACGAGGCAGGTCCTAATGAAATCCCCTTCCTGGGAGCTCTGTAAATATTTTCATCCTCTCCCTCAGCCTGCTGATAGACTAATTCCCCTCACTTTCCTAATTAATCACTGAGGAGTGGATGGGAGGAATTGGATAAGTGGACACACGGCTGTTGTTGGAAGCTGTCCACATCAACACCATGTATGCAGCCCTATCCTGTCCTCTCCTCAGATACACATGTGAGCGCATGTGCACGGGCAAGTGAAAACAGACTGATATGAAATTAGTTAAGATACTTAGAAGCAAGGATTTGACATTTTTCTCTGTATCAGCTAGTAGTAAATTGTAGCGTTTTGATCTGTTGGTGAGACAAGTGGATATTTAAATCCTCGATTAGGTTTTTTTTATGAGTCAACAATGGACCATCTTCCTCCATCTCACCCTGTCTCAGCCTCTTTGGTCACACCAACCCTCTGCACGCCTTCCTTCACTAGACTCATGAATTTTCCCTGTGGTTTTCCTTTTTCCAACCATTTCACCCTCTAACTTTGCCTTCGAAACAGTCAACCACCTCTCTTATGCACCGTCATCTCTTTGGATGTTTAACCCCTGAAATTTTACCTCTCTGTCTTGTTTCTACTGACTTTCATTCCTCCTCTCTCCAGAGCATACCTCCATCTCCAGGTTCTCCACCTGTTTCCTACTCTCACAACTGATCACAGTGTTGTCTGAAAGTATCACAGTCCATGGAGACTGCTGCCTGTCAGTTGGAATTGCAAACAAGAAGTATTCGTACTGCACACCTCACCACTGTTTCGCTGTCCTCATTCATGCCCTGCACCAACCTCACATACTTCTCTGCCACTCTTGATTTTTCCATTCAGTACTCCAGTTTCTCTCTTGGCACCCTATCATATGCTTTCTCTACATTGAGAAAGCCACAGTGCAATATTCCTTCTGACCTTCTCTATACTCTCAAAGTAAACATCAGTGCTCTTTCTCGACAAGAAGTCACCCTGCTGCTCACTGATCATCAACTCTTTTTTTGAACCTAGCTTCAACAACCCTTTCCCATAATTTCATGCAGTTGTTGATGATTATTAATCAATAGCTGGTAAATTACTGGATTAGAGAAAATATTTTTCAGTTGTACCTCAATGTTTTTTCAGAGCATCAGGAAACAACTGAACATAATGCATGGATCAGTTTATATATGATATTCTCAGAGGATTTATTGCAAACACATAAAGACAATATCGCTTGATCTTAAATGTACTCCTTTTACACCTGTGTATTACTTGGGATGAGGATAGACCCTGTTGGTTTTGAGATACTAAACTTTATGATCTCAGCAACACGTGTTAAATGTCTATAAATGTCTGGGAAAGTCAACTTAGAAACTGTTAATATTAACACAGATGCCCACACATATATATCAGCTATCTTAGTTGCATAAGTGGATTTTGATATATTAAAATGAATGGTTCAGTTGTTTTCAGTTTAGTTAATGAATTTAATATCTGGAATGTCAATATCTGCTACCAGACTTCTGCAGTCCTGATCCTTAAGTGGAATTATTAACATATATATGAGCTTCTTTCATGGTGTATGAAGGCTTACGGTAAACCTGATTTGTTTCACATGCAATCAGATGATTTAATTGTATGCATAATAATGCTTAATGTAAACATTTCCTTTCTCAGTCATTCAGCATTTAACTGCATCACTGCATCACACACAGGAAACCGTACTCTGTGTTCTAAGAGAGTCTGTTTTCTTTAATAGAGATTAATAAGGGGATATGGCAGGACTGAAGTATTGGAAGTGAAATGCAGTACTTCAATTCATTTTTTTTCTGCAAAAAAAGATTAATTATTGCATTCATTTTTTGAAACGATGTGCTGAGTTTGCTCAGGATATATACTTGGACTCATCTTCTGCACAGCAAATAAATATACACCCTCGCAGATCTAATCCTTCACTGACAGGTGAAATGTACCACTCATGCTGAGAAAACAGTTGAATCTGTCTTTATTCCAGAGGCTAAACTCCTTCAGTCATGCTGGTTATTTGAAAAGCATTACTTACCAATGGCAGTAATACTGATTGATTAAAGTTGAGTTTCCACATGAGCCTCTTGCCTTTTACTTGGTTTGGGCCCAACCACAGATGGATATCATGTGGATCTTTGTCACACATGGAGGAAAACATTCATCTCATTTTCAAACTTCCCATCTTCCTAATATTTTCTGTAATAAATTGAACAGCATCTATTTCATATCATAAGGATAAGTGGAAAGGAGTGAGCGAGGGTCACACCTTTGGAGACTGAATCCCTAAATTTGATGGAAAAGTCAATAGGATGGACGTGCATATATAAGCCACGTTAAACAGACAGCACAGTTAATAGGTCCTCAGAAAACTGTCCATCATGTTTATTTAATCCCTCCTGATGGGCTTTGGTTGATACAGGCAGATATTGGTCTCTGAGCGACGGCACTGCAAATCAGGTTAGCTCTTACACTGAATGTGCAGGAGGCCTGCAAACCTGGCCCCATTTCCATTTCCCCTGGCTGTGTTACCCACTTCTTAACAAAGTTACAGCACACTTCTCATTTTTCATTAGATTAAAAGGGCCATATAGACATGAACATGAGACACCCTGGTACATCAATCCTAAGTGTGTCTGCCCTGCTGCTCAGATCATGCACACACCTCTACCCTACATCTCTCTTTCAGACATGCATACTTTAAAAAAAAAAGAACTTTTTCCAAATATCAGGGTTTAATTTGCAGCTGACCTCCCTCACGACAGCCGCTGCTCATTAGCCTTTTGTGTTATCGCCCGTTTAATTACATTAGAAAAAGGACAACAGCGCAAACCATGATTGCTTGCAATGACTCAGACTCATTTAAAGCCAAAACAAGGCAGAACATGGAAAGTAAGGCTGGTGATTACTCTGTAAATGATTTTTTTTTTCTGGCATTGTTTTCTGTCTGGAGTGTGACTGAATTAGGTATGTGAATTAACCACTGACTGATTCTACTTATTGTACGTGTGTGACAAGCCTGGAATAGAATTTAAATGAACTGTGAGATGATTCCCTCCTGCAGGTGGTTTCCTTAAGGTAGAAAGCCATATTTTCTTTTTGTTTGACATGCATTGTGATTTATTAATTTTTAATTTCTCAGAGGGATGGATTTAGAGCAACATGTTCACACAAGGAGTCGAGTTTTGTTGAAATGATTCATCCCTCTGTTATTTTTACGTGTCACACCCGTTTAATGCCAAGTTTTTATTTATGACCTGTTTTTGCTGTGAGGATATCTGTTGGATTGAAACATGGGTCGTCAATTCAATTTGGGTGCAAAGGATTTGCAAACAGGATTGTATCGGCCCTTATGACCGTATTCACTTATTCCAGAGCAGGAAAAACAATCTCCAGATGTAAACACTTAAAATAACGTGTTATTCTTCTTCTAATTTGTCATTTCCTTTAGTGTGTGTCTGTTTCATGTTGCATATAGCACCAGCTACGCTCCCTAGGGCAATTTACTTTAAGGAAATGCTCACTCGGTTCAAGTGACTTTTGAGGGACATCTTCACATATTCCCGCTAACAACCATCATATACATTTTCTTGTAATGATGTCTGCATTAAGTAAAGAACATATGTTATCCATTCAGGAGGAACCGTTTCCCCCATGGTAAAGTTGGCTTTGTTGGAAGAAGTTTCCCAGGCTTGTTTCTCATGGTGATTGTGCAATACAGCTCAAACAAAGGAAATGTCCAGAATTCAACCAGAGCTCTTAAACTATGACCTGCAAAAAATCAGTGGCACGCTCACTTTCTCTAGGATTCACTATTTTAACTTTAGGTCACGTTCTCACCTCTGGCTAGTTCAGAAGCTGCAGTTTAGCATTTTACTGGTTTTAATAGCAAAATCGTATCATTTTTGTATTTTACTGATCAGTTAGAGCTCTTTGTCCATGCTACATAGCAGTATTGTTGACTCCACGCAAACTGATGTGCACCATTAGATCATCAGATGACCCTTCCTGCTATTTCACATTTTTATAGACATTTTGTTATGGCATATTATTTTATCCATCCATTTATTGTCTTCTGCTTACCCTCATCATGATTGCGGGGCTACTGGAGCCTATTCAAGCTATCACAAGGTGAGAGACCGGGCACACTGGACAGGTAACCAATCTGACGCAGGGCTAGCACAAAATAGACAGACACCAGTTAACCTAACATAACTAACCGCATGTCTTTGGACTATTGAGGAGCCGGAGTACCCAAAGAGAACCCACGCAAACATGAGAGAACACTACGCAGAAATGCTGCAAACAGATGGTGGAGCAGAACTCAGGACCTTCTTGCTGTAAGGTAACAATGTTAACCACTGTTAGCACTGTTGCCTGTGTCTGCATGAATTCTCTCTTTGTATGTGGGCTTCCTCCCTCAGCTCAAAGGCATTCACATTAAATTAACTGATGACTGTAATTGGCTGTAGGTATGAATGTGAGTCTTAATGATTGTTTGTCTTGGTATTAGCACTGCGATAGACTGGCAACTTGTCCAGAATGCACCAGCTTCACAACTTATGATGGCTAGGATAGACCCCAGGCCAACACCACCCTGTATTATTTTGTTTTCTGAGTACTGTCAACAGCAACTACGAGTTTGTCTGTCAAAGCACTTTGTAAGTTCTGTTTTTAATGGCGCTGTTTTAGAGTTATTGTTATCATTTTTTTTTTAGTATTAAGCTACAGCCGAATTCATTATTTTTATCCATATCTTTTGAGTCACACACAATAATCTTGTGAAAATATTCTCCCATAATTGCCTAAAGATAAAAGATATTACAAAATAGAAACACTAATACGCCAGACATGTTAGTGATTAATTTTAGGGATCACAGCCACTGGCCTGTGAAAAAATGAGGAGGGTCACCACAGACAGCCACACACATTATCTTGTAGTGTGCCTTGGACCAGTCACGATAATAGCAAACAGGAGTTAAATAACAAGAATCTGACTCTGTAAATAAAAAAAAAAAAAAAAGTCTATTAGTGAGATGAATAAAATGATCATGAGGCCTTTATATAGACAGAGTAGAGTTTCATATGTTCCAGACTTAAACGAACTCTGGGAAAGGCCCAGACTAAAAGGAAAACTAAGGACTGAGGGATAAAGGAAGTTAGAAATAAAAGTATTCATGAAAAAAGGAATTTAGGGCTTAAGATAGGAATTGAGGAAGGAAGGGATTAAGAAATGGAGCCTATAGGAAGGAGAGAATAAAACAAATAAGGCACTGAAGCAGTGAGTCCAAAAACAATAAAGAGGTCAAACAAGAAGGAAGCGAGGGAGAGTGAAACTGAAGAAATAAGGTATTGGAATGGAAGGAATTTAAATTTCTTGGATTCCTCTGCAACGCCATGACTCGGTTCACAAACCTCTTTTTTTTAATAAACAGATGTTTTCCACAAGGCCGTCCTATCTAGTGAATAAGTTCTGTTTTAATAATATGCTGACTAAATCAATTATAAATGTAAATGAGAGTTAATGTCTCAGCTTACATTATTCAGCTATTTTCACAGTTATTTTATCATATGTCTGGTAAATTTAATGAAACAAAAAAACACCCTATCAGGCACTTTTGCAGTTCAGCATGTTTGCAATGACTTCTATACCATAAATATAGCACCAGGGAAGCCAGCTGCTCTGACTCAGTAATGAATAAAACTTTGCTAACGTCATCTGAAGGCTTTCAAAATCAGGCACATACAATACTCTGCCTCTGAAGCTGTGCATCCATTAAGACAACAGACAGAGCCATCACCAAGCAGGCTGTCTGTAACCAAGGCACGATGACCGCACAGAGCTTGTACACTGCAGATGACCGACGCAAATAGTACGAGCAGCTCTACTGTTTGACGTGTGATTAGTAGGGCACCAGATCACTTCCAGGCACATCTGGCACTTTGTTGTACTCTTTTCCACTGATAGGATTTGTAATTTTCCACAATCTTACTGCATTTTTGCTACTGTAACAGAAATATAACTCGAGTGATTTCTGTCTGGACATCTTTGGTTTTAATTGCTCAGCCCTTTTGGATTTGATGAACGGGAAATGAAGCACTTCTATGCCTTTTTATTTATTTACCATATAAAAGTCTTTTTCACGTCTCCACTCTGCCACATAGTGGAGACATAAATGAACTGCTGAATGAAAGCTTCTTAGTTTTATTGCCTATACTGGTCTGAGATGTTTTTTCTTTCCTCCTTCTCATTAATATACTGTAATAAGGTCTTCTGTCTAGAAACAGGTTTTCTGGGGTTACTTCAGTATAACCAAACAGTCATTTTTACTCAATACAGTATGGCTGTGTATTATGGTTATTAAAGAATATTTAAATTTAGTGAAAGCAACGTTGATACATAAACATTTAACTCAAGTAAATCTTTTTTTTTTTTTTTTTTTTTTTACAATTTTTATTTACTATTCTGAAAGCATAAAATGAAAGGTAAGGGGCATTTTATGTTTTGGAGGGAATGATAACCTTTATCCAAAGTGTGGAAATCACAAATATTTTATTCAGTATGAGCCCAATGGGTTAAATTGTGAACTGTATGGGTGCCATCTTGTGGTTTGCTGTCTCAATTGCACAAAAGCCTTGAAGTGAAAGGTCATTTTATTGATGGAGAACCAGAATTCAACATTAAATATATTTTTGAGCCTTTGTGCTGGTTTAAAAGGGTTCCAGATGCAGTTTATTTTGCAATTTACCTTAAATAATATTAACTTTTTTTCTTATTGGATCGGTAGCACAATAAATTTGCAAAGACAGAACACACAAGAGCCTGTGGGCCAGAATGTTTACCTAGAGTAGCAGGTATGCTGCTTATCTGAACCAAGGACACCTTGACGTGTTTCCACAAGAGATAAGCCCCAACGAGTCTCTTCTCACTGATATTTTAACACTCTTTGACTTTATTGCTGTTGTTGTTTTTAGCCCTATCTCTCTTCCACTGTTGTTAGATACCAGCATGCAGGGTCTGCGTGTTTTTCTTCCCATAGAATGAGAAAAAGAGTTTCCTCCCGTCTGTTCGTCACACCCAGTAAGCTACCTTCCATCTTTCTGCTTCATGAAATTTCTCCGCAAATGTGAAATCTTGAAATTACTGTGACACTCAAATGACCTCCTTTATGTGTTCAGTTTAAGGTGTCAGCAATGAAACGGCAATTAAATCTTAGATGTGTACACAATGACGACTATTAAGTTTGACCACACCATTGGAGTTCAATTGACGTGTCGAAGCATGCAGTTAGCGGATGAATATGTGTGAGTTCCATGGTGAGAAGTTAGAGATGCTAACTCTGTGCCTGCACACCAAGCACATCAACCAGCTAGCCTTGGGCAAAGGAAGCAAACATGCTGGAGTATTTGAGTCAGTTTGCATCCCTAATGTCAGAACAAAACGGTAGCCCCGGCGGTAACACTCAACGCTTTACTTGTTTATTTATTTTCTGTATTTTTGCCCCCTTCTAATCTCCTGTTCCTGAATTAATTACTCAATTAGCATAGCAAATTAGCGAAACAATTATGATGCATGGAAAACTTCCAGCACACACCATCACAGCCAGTCTGGGTACGTTTAGTGAAGTGAGGAGGAAAGAAAAGGAGGGGGAAAAAATAAGAGGAACAAAAGCAAGCGGGGTGGCTTAGAACTTAAGCCAGAGAATTAGATAGTTTGTAATGAAATAAAACATTTTAACAAACAGTCCTGCCAAACGAAATGCGATACCGTTTCCTCAGTGTGAGATGTAATAAAAATAACAGTGCAGATATATTAGCAGCGTATAAAAGTATCAATGAATTAATTCTGCGTGCTTCTTAGAAGGTTGCATGGAGTGAGCAGAGAATTAAATGCTTTCCTCAGTTTTTCAGCCATGCTCACACACATGAACTAACAGACAAAGAGGAATGGTAAAGAGAATAATGTTTAGTTTTTAAACCTTTCATGAAGCGGTTTAAATTTACTGAACCACGAAAGACATTGAGACACCACACTGTGGTCCTTGGATAAAGAATTTAGTGCAGCTGGACAATTTGGTCTTTTGGCATCAGTGTGTCCAACTACATAACAGAGTAGTCGTTCACTTTGTGAGTTGACAGATAATAGGGATGCTATGGTACTGGAAATGTAGTACTCAGTTCCAATAATGGTAAAATTACATGATTCTTAATGCCCAATTTGAGACCACTGTAAAAAATAAAAATAAAATGACTTAAACTACCTTATAAAATGTAATATCACTGACATATCTTTTATTTATAATGTTAACTTTATATTTTGTTGACAGGACACAGACTACTACACGGCATTAGTTTAAAGATTTACAAGTTAGGTCCATAAATATTTGGAAGGAGACAACTTTTTTTCTAATTTTGGTTGTGTACATTTCCACAATGAGTTTTAAATAAAACGACTCAAATGCAGTTAAAGTGCAGACTTTCAGCATTAATTCAGTGGGTTGAATAAAAAAATTGTATAGAAATGTGAGAAACGAGGGCATTTTTAACACGATCCCTTCATCTCACGTGCTCAAAAGTAATTGGACAGATTAAAAAACTGAAAATTGCTGTTTCTTTGTGGGCCTTTCTGTCCGAAGTTTAGTCAAGTGAAATGCATGCTCAATTGGGTTAATATCAGGTGACTGACTTGGCCATTGTCCATCTGTGTTATGAAACGCCGTCCAATCAATTTGACTACATTTAGCTGGTTTAAATCCCAGCTGCGGCCTTACGGTGTGAAAAAATAAACAAGTTAGAATATATTTACTTTGAGCTAACCGATATTAAACAAAGTGAGATTAAAATAGAGCTCATAGGAGGGGTTGAGGGGTCATAAGATTATAAAGGAAGCTTAGCTGCCATTTCGGTGAGTGTGGGAAACGCATGTGCAAGTCCAACACATGGAAAAATGCCTAGAGCAGTGATGATAGTGTTTAATGGTTATAAGGGTTATATAATACATACATTTAATAGTTTCTGAAGTAACTTGATACTGGCATAGTGATAGAAGCTACTGCACAATTTTTACATAACCTTAATACTCTGTTGGATACCAGAAACAAGGAGCTCCTGCCCTTAGTCTCTGTGAGAACATCAGGGAAATGACTTTATACTAACATCCTACAGGGAAATGTGCGGGCGGTTAGTTTCCAGGCCCAGTGTTTTTAGTTCAGATCAACCAAAGAGAATACATATAAGTTGTACTGCTGCAGAACTGTTTGAAATCCTTTTGAAGCATCACATCCCACTGAAGGAAATACATTTCTCTTAAGAGTAAAGAAAAAACATCCACATGATAGAAAGTAGGGTCAAATCTTATATTTCATTTATATCCTACTGATGTTTTTATTTGACTTCTGATTAGGTTACTAACGATACTTGGGTGTAGATGGTACGGTTTGTTCTGTTGAACACAACTAATCAGTGCTCTGGTCTGTTAATTAAAAATCTCAGTTAAGTGTAAAAACTTGCAATACAGATAGTGTCATATGACAATATTCATATACTGACTGTTGAGGTGAAGAACATTTATCTGCTTACAATGCAAAGTTCTTCTGGAAAACCTAGGCCCTAGCATTACATCTGCCAAGTGTACATTACTTTGACATGTACCACCCATCCAAGCAATGTTACACACCAAGCACACGTCATCAGCATAGTCCCTGATCAGAGCTCAGCAATGATGTGAAGAAGCCAACAACAAGGCCAAGCCATTGGATTTATTGTCAAACAACACATATCTACAAATCAGCACATAAACCATGCGTACAAATGTTTCAGAAACGAATGATTGTTTCACCAATATTTTTGTATTTTATTCTTTCAGAACAAACTTAGACGTGCGTCAGACCATTCGTACGAGCAAATTATGAATGTCTGGCTGTGTTAGAATACTTGCTGTACTGTAATTACTACTAATACTTCTAATACCGCTACTACTACTATTACTACTAATAATAATGATATATATTATTATGTTATTGCCTTTTTATAATTACAGTTTTCCCAAACACCATAAGTGTCCTATTTAGACATTATTAATGAATTTTCTTCTGTCAAACTTTCTCCTGCTTTTTCATCTAAAACTTGATTTAAACTTCTGTGGGAAATCTCTGTCTTAACTTACATAGAAACTCCTTTTATCCTTACACCACAACCTTGCACACCATTAAAGTTGTTGTGGTAGTGTAGTTACATTTATTGGGAGGTGCACGTCAGGTTAAGTAGAAGCTTGCAGCGTGGGGTTAAATTGGGGTTCTGGTTATGGCGTAAGTTCAAAGACAGATCTGACGCAGAAGTATAATTCACATGTTAGTGATGCTGGCCGATAATATATGGCAGATGATATGCAGGCAGCAAACACAAGCCGTGGATTTGGAATGAATCTGATTCACTAACATACAAATATTGGCAGGTGCACACAAATGTGACATGAATTTGACAATGACTTTGCGTGCAAACTCATTTTTGCACAGTGTAAAAAAGTTTCCCCACACATAGGGAACCCACTGAACTGCCCTCCAACCTCCCCAGATCACAATCTGATCAACAGCACAGTGCAACCAAACATGCAGAAACAGAAGTCCCACCCAGCAACCTACAGGATCCAAAGTATCCACTACCAACATCCAGACATCATAGAACACCCCTTGAGGTCCTATGTTCATGCACTTTGTGCACTTTGATAGATTAGAGCTGTTTGTGCAGCACCAGGGAAACATGCACAAAATTAGACAGCTGGTTGTAATATTTTGAAAGTATGATCCTCATTGTGTTTGCAGCTTTTACAGAGAGAATCTATAAGCTTATGGATTCTAAATGACTCAGTCCATTCTCCCCTCTAGCACTCCAGATAGTCCAAATTTCCAATTACTCCAATAGATTCCAGAAGCTATTATGTTTTCACTGATTGTGAGTATCAGGCAGGTGTGGAATGGTGGCATCATAAATTTCTATTGGCATGTTCCCAGTGGCATAAGTTCCTTGTGAATATCACATACCTCATTACACTCCACTCAGTTTAGGTTCAATGTGTAATTAGTTTAATGAGTGCCGTCCACTGAGAGCACTGCGGAGGGACCCATCTCCTAAGCTAATGCATTTCCATGACAATATGAGAGGCGAGCAGATTGCACATCATAGACTAGCAGTGGGCTACTCTCCTATGTGTAATAAAAGATCAGAAAGTCACTGATGGTTAAAGTGAGTGGACTAACATTATGTACGCAACAGCTCTCTCCGTTTTAATTGCATTACATTGTTTGGCAGATATCTGCTCTAATTTGTCAGATTTTTTTTTAAATTTATTTATTTTTGCCTTCTTTCATTTATCTCTTCCAAGGTCGGTGCAATCTGTTCAGTCTTGTCATGTAAATAAAAGCTGCATCTTGAATGGAGGAAATTAAATTCAAAGTATCCCACTGGCTGCCTGGCAGCCACATCAAATGGTGGAAACAAGACCCTCAGTTACACTTTCAGTGTTGTTGTGATTTCAGTTAAGAGCTTAAAGCCACTCCAGGGATAAAAGACAGCTCGGTAGAAGTCAGTGGCTGAACTGAAGGATGATAACGCAAATGATGTTGATGAAGCAAGACGATTAATGTGCCAAGTGCACTTCATTATGCACATTCTGGCACAAAGTCCGGTATAATCAAATCTTTGTAATGGCTTTAATGCACTGTAATGTGCAATATGTGACGAGACTGAGAGTAGGCGAGAGTTGAATTCATTACATAGAAGTTATCACAGTCTTTCCTTGTTTCTAGTTCAGGTGACCTTTGCATTCCTATGCAGACAGCAGAAGGACAAAATGTATATATTCAAATACTTTACAAAGCTCAGAAGTTACTGCAGTAACTCATCTAGCCTTGAAGGGACAGGCTGTTACTACTCATCTATCTCTCTAAACAGTTTTCCACTCGAGATTACAAATTTACCGGTCTCGTCTCTCGCTTTTTTCTTTTTTTTGTGGGTGTGGGGGGCAGTCAGCAGTTGGAACGTCACCAGTCTTCGCCTGTCAAGGCTGTCGCAGCTGGACTCCGCTTGTGAGTTGATTAAAATAGGAGAGTCCATAGCTAATTAAAAAGCTCTTCCCTTTTAATGCGAGAGTGTTAAATAAAGGAGTGGGAGATGGGATATAAACAGCCTCCTGACAGATCGTTCATTTGCAGAAACTCCAGGCTCCCTGTTGGCTTGAGAGGAATGTGTGAGGAGAGTGTTGATTTGTGGAAATGCAGTGTCAAAGGTCACCTTTATGGAGACACCGCATCGCCCTTTAATTGAGCATCTGTCCTTGCTGTCTGCAGTAAGCATAAAAAAAGTTATTTCTTTTCAGATATTGATGATGTTTTATGTTATTTTTCCAGTCCCACCAACAGTGAAGATGGGAAAAGAGACAAAACCAGCCTCACTGTCGGTTTTTCTTTTCTGGCTCAAAGGGCAGGTAAAGTCTTCAGCCTGAGGTTTCAACTTGTGTTTATTTTACAAGCAACCTCCTGCTGCTGGTGCTGCTGGTTAGAGCTCCCCCTGGAGGAGGGGGTGTAGATGAGGGAGAGGGGGACATGAGGTAGGCAAAGTGTAGAATTACAGTATTCCTAGATTTTGGGCTAAGCTTTTAGACCCCCCCCCCCGAGCCCACCTATGAAGTTCAATACATTTTAACCTTCCTTATATTGTGTTTCCTCTTTCTCTAAATCTGCACAGGCAATATAGACATATGCTGCAGGTTGGTGGAATTTACAAGCACCTCTTCCCATTAAAAAGTAAATATGACATATGGTTTTTGTTGGGAGGTTAAACACCTGCTGTAACAACCACCACTCACCCATAACATTGTAAGTCTGTAGCTTGCACACAGTAGATGTTGACCTTTACTTCTACACAGACCAAGAAGCCTTTTATTTTTTGTTTTAGTAGCATAAAAACTGCCCTCATTTCTACTCAAATATAAAAAAAGAGGGTCTTGCATGAGTCTCATAGTAGAACTCTGTAAGTACTGTATGTTTTTCAACTTATTGTGTCTTCTGGGCAATGCTGGCCTGCAGGAGCCATGCCACGTTGAGCACACTGTCCGTGTAGTGTTGTGGGACTGAGTT
Organism: Pelmatolapia mariae; assembly: GCF_036321145.2. Taxonomy (NCBI): domain Eukaryota; kingdom Metazoa; phylum Chordata; class Actinopteri; order Cichliformes; family Cichlidae; genus Pelmatolapia; species Pelmatolapia mariae. Next base: position 18,635,769 of record NC_086235.1, on the reverse strand, counting down.
CCTACCAGTGGACCGAAAAAACAAACGAGAGACTGTCGGGAGAAAAATCGGTAAAACAAAACGCGAGCATTATTCAGCGATGAAGGCAACCGTAAATAAATACTTTCAGGTCGTAAATCTCACTGAGACGTCACAGCTACAAAGCGTTGCGAGAAAGGAAATATTGTTTTGAACGTAAGAAAAAGTTGCATAAATAAAGCCAGCCACACAAAACGGCAGTCCTTGAGAGTTTTTGTGTGGCCGCTGAGTTTTATGTTCCTAATTCTTTCGCCTATATTGCCAACATAAATATGGCACCTCGCTGTGGGATGCTCTGCAGAGGGTCATTAAAAACAAGACTCAGCAGCAACAGGTTCAGATACACAACTTTTACTGCAGAATCTATGATTTCTATTTTATTTTTTTGTATTTTTTTGGCATGTATGTATGCATGTGAGCCCACATACTATGAATCCTTTTTAAAATGTGGATATCTGTTAATGATGAGAGATGATTTAGAGCAGAGGAAAATACCTGCTCATGCAAGAATATGTACCCCTTCTTTCTTTAAAAAATGGAGGAGCAGCATGCTTTCTTTTGACAACCTGCAGAAGCTAAATTAAATTTCAAATCCTGCTCATGTTTTTTTTGAATGCAACATCAACATTTTTTTTCTTTTAATGAACTATGTAACCAGGAATGAATATCTTACAGGAGATAAGAAGGTAGAAAATTCAGTACGTTAAGACCTTCAATCATTGCACGCTATAAACTAGAAATATGGCATCATAAAAGCAGGAAGAAGCAACACTTTTGCAAAAAAATAAAGATAAATAATATTCTCCATCCAGAATTTTTAAGGTCTTAGGCTTTGAGAAAACACAATATGAGAACCTCAAAGGCTATGATGCACAACAGGAAAAAAAACAGTTGACTATATCATCATAACCCTTTGGCAATAACACTGTGGTGGGTGATTCAGAAACATGTGCTGCCATTTTATCATGCCGAGGGCCAAGTTTTGGAGCCTTAAACACCCCGCCAAGGCTTGATAAATCTGGCTTGAAAAATCTCATTTGCAGAAAGTTACGCATCTGCAACAATATTTATCTTCTTCCCTGTCCAAGGGTAATGGGTTAGGCAGGATGGATGAGGGCACAGTCCTCTTGCCTTCAGGTGCAGCGATCTCACAGAGGACTCGTAGACAGGCTGCTTATGACGAAGCAAAAGGAAACACATCAACTCCCTCAGTAAACATATCACCATGGCTGAACAATTGGCTATTAGCATAATTAGCCCGCCTGATCTTAGAGCTTTTTATGTGTGAGTGTGTACGTGTGTGCGTGTGTTTGTGTTTGGAGGGGGCTGGGTGTTTTTGCTGTTGTTCCACAGCAATTAAACCCATCTAATTTCAAGAAGAACAAACATTCTTTGGTGGCTGGGGGAAAGCTTCGGGGTGCAGAAACTTCAGGAAAAATAAAGTCCTTGGTGGCACCACGTCTTGTCTGATGATGTTTGCTAATTATGCAGCCAGGCACTTCCTGGGAAAACACAAAAAGTAGCAGGCAAGGGTCTGTGCCTGAAGCTTATCAAAAAACAAGCAGGCAACTCAATCTGGATGTGGCCTTTTGTCTCTTGCACAGAAAAGAGAAAGGAGGAATGGAATGAGAAAAAGGGTAAAAAAACAAAAAAAAACAACATCTAAAGGTCAATTTCCAGTGAAGGACTCTGTCTCAGATGTAATTAACCTTTTGATTTAGGACATTCTCTTTCGTAAATAAGCTGGCAATTAGTTTATTTGGCTATCATGTGATAGTAATGACTCTCATTAGCATGATGTGACCTCCTCTAATCTGTTGCCTCCCAGACTCTTTACTGGATTTCTCGTCTGGCCTGCTGAACCAGCCTCTGATTGCTGCTGATGTGTTGGCGCTGATAGAAGTGTGAAAGAAAGTGTTGCTATGAAGTCAGAACTTCTGTCGTCGTTTTATTTCTGCCACATTCAATCTCATTTTCTCTCAATCACTCGCTTCTGTTTGTTTTTTGCACTTTGTCTTATCTGCACAAAGATTGAGGTCAGAATACAGCAGCTGTCTTTTTTGTTTTTATTCTAAATACTCGATAGCTAAAACATGCAGTGTTGCATTCAAACGCCTTCCAGAAGCTTTCCAGCTTAACCCCGAGATGCCACTGTCTTTTCTTCCTTCTCATAAATCATTCAAGTTCATGTATATAAGCTGGCGAAGACGGTGTAGGGTTCTTTAACTTCTTTTTTCTTTATGAAAAAAGAAAATTGGTAAACAAAGTTGGGCCGATAACAATCAAGAACAACAGAGCAAAAATGTCTTTTCACACTAGCAGGTCTGAGTAAGAGTTAACGAGCCAGAGCATACAGGAAAATGTGGAGAACATGGACTCTTGAGACTGTAAGCCAGGAAAACCACAGGGTAGTAAGATGTGTGAAATGGTCTTCCCTGTGCAGCCTCGCTCAGCAAGGGCCACAGATGTAAAAATATAGCCCGTTTTTACAGCACACTGACTTTATTGGTGAATTTTGATGTAAATGGTGGCAGCGATTGCCTTGCTCATAACTTTTGTCAAAGAAGAGAAGCTGTTATGTTGGTGCTTTACTTGATTTTTTTCTTCTTTCTTTTTTGTGCAAAAATACATCCCTGGGCATGATTTGGGCGTGATTTGGTGTCACACTAAGTGATGTAAGCCTACCTATAAACTTCCAGTGATAGACATCATTATACATTAAAATTACTGAGCAGGCTTTAGTGGCATTTGAAAACTCTGGCACAAAACACAGATGTAATATAAAAGTCATAGACTGAAAACAAAATGCTTTGCTCTCTGTGTGCGTGCGCAATATATCAGTAAGTGCTTTAGGGTGACAAGCTGCAATTAAGCGTGGAGTCAGAAGACATTTATAAGCATTTCATATCTCATTAAATACATTTATTTATTTTACAACAAAAGCTTGTTTTTTTCTTCTTTTTTCTTTCTTTCTTTCCTTTTTTTCAGGCCAGTGACATTCAAAGTTGTGGAACATTAACTGGTAGAAAAATAGAGAAGAAATGAAATAATTGTTTAAGCTTGTGAGGGATGAAGATGAAGATTTACCTCAGAGATAATCCTCTAACCACGACCAAAAGAAAGATCAGTGTAAAGTCAGTCTTTTGAGATTTCAGCTTTGGATCACGTCCTCTGAGTTAGACATAGACTAGCTAAGAATCCCTATTTATCGCTTCAGTCAACACTTTTAATTTCTCTCCTAGTGTTACTGAGAGATCTAGTGTTATCTCTAAAATAGCCCCTATAAAGAATAATGAAACAGCTGTGGGTGAAAAAACAGCTGGAACAAGAGAGGAAGGTGGTGGAGGTACTCCAGTAAATGTCAGTGATACTAAATGGTCAGGACTAATTCTGTGTGATACTGCAAATTTTGGTATTGATCCGACTGAACCAATATTGATACTATTACCTTATAAAAGCAGCTTTTCCAGAAGAAAGCAGTGTGTCATTGTTTATGAGATGAATCCTGATTAATTTGCAAATTCTGAACACATTTTAATGACCACTAAATCACTGTGATTTTCATATCCATAACCTCATGATGGGTCTCAATAGTGAAAGTGATGAACAAATAATTTCACCCCCTTACACTGACTAACATAACTTCTCGGTTCAGGTAACAAACAGCACTTAAATACCTGCACTTGCACGACTAATTGTTTTCCACTTGATTGCCACCTTCACTCAAAGAAGGTCACTTGTGTCGCCGAGACGCCCTCTGACTGACTCATGCTGTCAAAAGTGGCCCAATCAGTACCACGATGTGACGATTTATCACAAGACTGACGATATCCCTGTTACTCATTTTAGCACATGCACAAAGTCCACCTCCAACAAACCACTAAACACTCGGCAAGAAAGATGAAAATGCTCCACCTTATATTGCCTAGAAAGGATTAGAAGAACCAATAACGAGCAGATTGGAAACAGTTGATCCAAAGAGAAAAAAATGTGCCTCTGTGTGTTACTTCAAAATATCCCGCACGAACATGTTTGCATTGGCTCCACTTCGATGTCCAGATCGTCATCCTCGAAGATCAAAGCAGTCTACCTCCAGCTGAGATGTTTATCTACTTCCAAGTCTTGAAACCACCCAGCCAAGAAGAAGAATAGTGTTTTCCCACCATTTCAGTGTCCCATACTCACTTACTTGACTGCCCAAATAGTCGATATCCCAGAGTTCATAGCTAGTGCAGCCATTAAACATCTCTGCTCGGAGAAAGCTGTGTCTACTGTTTTGCAGAAATACTTAAAAAAAAAAAAAGCTCTGAGTACTCCAAGCGAAGAGAAAAGAAAACTTCCTTATGTTCGACTCCAACTATGTTTCCAGATGTGCTGTGGGTCAGGGGTTAAAGATAAAAGTACCAGGATGTGGCATACCCCAACAAGAAACCGGTTTGCAGTGTGTGCATTCCTCACTGGAGGGGGGCGATGAGCACAGTGCCTTGTGTTTCTTCTTTCCACCACTCGCGGTGAGAGGCCTCATTTTGTGGTCGTGAATTATGACACCGCAAGTTTCGTGCTTGCTACTTTGGCAGTGTTTACCAATGGCACAGAGGCAAAATGTCAGCCATGTTAAACATAGTAGGCGAAAAACAAATGGGGAAGTTGGCTGCAGTAGAGATCGTAACTCGCTTCTGACCCTAACTACAGGGAACTGCTAGGGACGGTAAAGCATGCCATATCTTTCTTTGCAAAGCAAATGAAATCATTTAGCCCCACATCCTTGATTAGAAATTTTTATAAAGGAATCTAAAGTTTGGTTTATAGAGGGCCAGGCAGAGAGCAGGATTTGACTGATAGCTCTGAGTAAGGACCATCCTTTCCACCCCCTGCCTGGTGCTGAGCAGCAATAGAGACATCACAAGTTATGTATAAGAGTCTATTACGTCAATTCAAGAATGTCTGCCAGAAATTGGGCTAATTTCAGAAAAAAAAAACGCTAATACGATTATTTCGAGTGTGTCAGAGGCTTAATAAGTGTGGAAATTGGCCTGTCATATAAGTCCTGAGAGTGGTTGTAAATTGCGTGATTACAGTCGCAAAGCCTCGGCCTCCCTTATTGTTTCTTTATATATCGTAATCTGCTAAATGAAAATGGACCGGACAACTTCATTAGAATTCTAAAGAAAAAAAAAAGTGGGGTAACATTAATATGACAGAGACAACTTTATTGTGGTATTATGGTTATAATGAGCTTTAGAGGATGTGCAAAGATTACATGTCCCTTGAGATGGCTTCTTTTATTATTAGGCTCTGAGTGTTTTATTACCCCCAGCCTCTGGCAGACTGGTCCTTTAGAGACATTGCCACAGTACCCCATCTTACAACCTGGTTTCCAAAAAAAGTTTGGATGCTGTGCAAAATTTAAAGAAGGGGGAAAAAATTGAATGTGATGATGTACAAATGATTTAAACCCCATATTTAAGTACAAAGACATTTTATTCATTATTTTACAAGGACATATAATTATACTTTATAGTTTAAATTCGCAAGCAACATGTTTCCAAAAGTTGCAGCAGGGGCATCAAAACACTAGAAAAGTTATGTAACACTAACAAACACATCTGGAGGACACAACACAGCTAATTAGGTTATATAATTAGTTATGTAATTTGGAACAAAAAGAGCATCTCAGTTGAGCTGAGCCCTTCAAAAGTAAAGCTTGAAAGTCTGCAGCACACAGCCAGACAATTTATGAATAACATGTTTTTTTTTAGTATAGAAGTGCAAAGAATTTGGAGCGTTTATCATCCACTGTGGATATTATCAGTCTCTGTGCTCAGGAGACAAGACCAATACTGAATGGGCATAATATGTGAAAAACAGACTATAAAATGTTGGACATCGGTGCACTGGGTCAGGAAACATGGTTTGTCAATGCAAGCACATATGAATTCAAATGAAAGCTTTACCATAGAAAGAAAACATGCATAAATAAGATTCAAATACTCCAGTGTTTTTAGGGGCTCTAGCTTATTCAAGATGAACTGAGGCAAAGTTCAAAGATATTTTGTGGTCTTTTGAATCAAGTTTGATATTCTTATATTGTTTATTCTTGATATTGGTATCCTGCCTAGAGACATCTAGGGGAAAGTGCAATCTACCTTGTCATCAGTGCACAGTTCAAAAGCCAGCATTTGTGATCATATGGTGCACATGGTATGTTTTACCAGTTCGCCATTAATGTGAGGGCACCATTAATGCTAAACTATCTACATGCAGTTTTTAGAGCAACATCCTGGCAACCAGAAAATATTATTTCCAGACAATGCTTTGCTTATTTTAACACGATACCAAATCGTATTCCAAGCAACATACTCCTGAAGGAGGACAGCTGGTGTACTAAACTGGCCTGCCTGCAGTCCAGACCCGTCACCCACTGGAATCATTTAGTACATAATGAAATAACAATGCCATAAAAGCGCCTGCTACATCAAATAAGGATGGAGAAACATTTACTCCAAAGTATGACAATTAGTCGCCTAAGTGTTAAATGAAGACATGATTCAAGACGGAGATAAACATGGAGCTTTTTATTTTGAAACTTGTTGCTGCCATCACATTTAAATCAGCCATACACTTGGTTGATATCTTGCCTTTGCAATCTTTTTCACTTAAATATAAGGTTTAAAACATATACACGTCAAACAGTATTATTACAGTATCCTAAGTTTTTTGGAATTGGGTTTGTATTATAACACAAACAAAATGAAGATACTAAGAACAGGAAACTGGAAAAGTCCCTGAATGTCCCCCGAGGTCGAATGAATATATTTGAAATTCCTTCTGATTAAGGATCTAAATTAGGAGTTGGAGTAATGTGTCTATGCTGTAGCTGTGAGTTGAATCCGGTTTAAAGTTGTGCATGTGCTGAAGATGGCACACAGGACCACTAGATGGAGTTAGATCCTACAAAAGAGCTTTGGGATGTTGGCTGAAACAAGACAATAACAGCACAAGTGGAACAGAGGACACGTAGCCCCTCTGTGTGCTTAGACCCTTGGAAGCTAAAATGCATAGTTTCCTGCACAGAGACCACAGCACAATCTTCCAGTGGCCCGCTCTTATGTAGTATCCTAGGAGCATTTAGGGTTCATAAATAGACTGTACACACACCTACCATGGGAGCAGCTACCTTTATTAAAATGAAAATGATAATCACCTTGAGTGCATCCCCCAGCTTTCAGCGTCTCTCATACAGTGAGCTAATTACCTATGCTACTGTTTGGATTGTCCATGCAGCTATATGTTAACAAGCTTTGTATAAGAGCATTTTGTGCTTATGTGCTTTAAACTTTATAAAATGAAAACAGTGCTTTTATGTGTAAATCCCTCAAAAAGAACCTCATTCTTTACTACAAGACTTAAAGGCTTATGATTTATAAAAAAATATAAAATCCACACAAGTTTAAAGGGTTTTCTGCAAGATGAATCTCACTGCTCATAATTACTGTGATTTTTTTTTATTTTTTCAAGAGAGGATTCAAATACATCAGGAACTGCTTTACAGTTGGATATGATAATGCTGATACAGAAGCATGTCCTGGTCTCTAATGGAGGGAAAATTATATAGTTAGATACATTGATAAGTGGGAATGACACGCTATTTTTTTTTTCAATCCTCCCTCTCTGCTTTGAGTCCAAGAACAGCATTTTAATGTTAATGGTCGATAAAAGCAGAAAAATTATTGTAATTGGGGAGCATTGCTAGTCCGGCTCTTACACATATATAAACAGCACAGCACAGCCTGTTCCAAAAGAATAATAAAGTAGAAAAATAGCCTTTTATAATCTGTACTGAGTCAGATACTCTGCATCATTATATTCATTTGAATGTTATGCACATTATTCGTATGACTCCATATGTGACTGCGATGCCACATACATGGATTCGGTGCCTTGACACAGGGTAACGTAAGAGTGAGCGAAAACAAATTTAAGTGCTAGTCCCAGAGGAGTAAACATGAACTCTGTCAACAGATGTTTAATGCTGTGAAAAGAAGGAGAAAAAAATATCACCATTTCTCTCGATCTCTCATGTGAGTTGCACCATTTAACGTGTAACAGTTGTGACAGGTAATTGACTTCAGAATCCAGTGAGGAGTCTTTATGTCATGGTAAATAATGCATTGTTTCAGTGCCTTTATCAATATTCATAGTTTATGTAGATTGGGAGAATTTCAACAACTTTATGTACTTTTATTTCTTTTTCAGCAATGATTTTATATAGAAAATGTGTTTAAAGCACCAAAAAACCCCTTCTGCTTAGCTGGCGTGTCTGGGTAATGGCAAGTTCACGTCAGCAGCTGATACTTGTAAAATACTGCAATGAATTAACCATTGTTGTTGGATGATCTCATTTGCGTCCTGCTTTGAGCTCAAACTCTTAATTCTCTTTATATACTGAAATATTAAAAGGCTAATATGTCATCTGTCACGACTGTCATTTATCATCTTAGCTGCAGCGTGTCCTGTGGGCCTTTAAAGATTTCCTTCAAATTACTTTTTATTAAATTGCCAGCATTTGTTCCTGTTTATATGCCTGTCCTTCCACTCCATTCGAACTTCGGCTTCATTAGTAGCTGCCTATCTGCGTCTTGAGGTTTTGCCCTTCCACGCCTTTATTTACCAAATGACCCAACTTTGCCGTTTCTGTCTGGCTTAGACAGCTGAGCTGATTAAGAAGTTGCCTTTTGAACAGTAATTTATTCCACTCCACCATTTTGTTATATGGCCATTGTTTCATTTAAAGTTTACCCTGATTCTCTTTAGATGGAAGTCACGCTAATTCTGATTTCCTTTTGGAAAAGCTATTTAGTCTTACAATGTATGATAGATCTGATTAGTCATTCAGGCCGGCCTCTGCTTTTATGCTTACATTAACTAACACAAAGAGCCCCCCTACAGGTTAAAGTTTAAATGTGGATTAGCAGATAAAGAAACTCCTGATTAGGTTACTGTGGGGCTTAGAAGGAAAAATGGATTTTCCTTGCACATTATTTCACAAACATCTTCACTCTGCCTTCTTTCTCTCCCCGTCTTTTCTTCTCTGGCTTCATCCTCTCACATTCACTCCCAGCATGGATATCTATTTTGGCGCAAAATCTTTGAACAATTATGCAAATGCATGTAAGGCAATGCACAATACAGTATGGAAATGGCTCGGAGAGAAAATGGACTCATTAAGGACAGATGGCATGAGTGCTAAAAGCCATTTGTTATGGATGCAGGAAGACATTTCAGACAATGTCAGAACCTGAGAGACATCAGATATGTTTTTCACACCAAGCACTATTTGTTGTGGTGGTGTAGTTCTTGATTATTTCAGCATGTTGATGATTATAAATGAGCGACTTTCAAAACGAGATGAGCCCGAGACTCCTCTCCATGTGTTATGACCGGCGCTGGCATATACATTCCCTTTTTTGTTTAAGTGATAAAAACCTTGTAATATTTCATCATTTTGACAGATTATTTTTAATTGCCTTGTTAAATTATACCCTCCAAAATCTTTAACAAAATTGCAAATGTTGATCAAATCAGCTATATGTTAAGTATGCAACCTTGCCTCTTGATGATGCCAGGAGGAATAGGAATGTAAAAAGCAGTCATGTTGCGGGCTTCTGATATTACATGCGCCATATGCATGACTTCTGCGCTGACATAGATTTCACTGTCACTTCATATGATATGAATTAAACTCCATATAATGGAGACTCTAAATGCTCGCGAGAGATTGCTTTCCATATATTGAATGGTGCTTTGAAATGGCAATGAATGCAAGACGCACAAAGTGAACAGTGGGGTTTTCCACAATTAAGAAAATTAAGTCTCTTTTGGCTGGTGAGGATAAGATGCGTTGTTATCACTGAGGCCAGTGTTAACCCTGGGTGGGAGAAATTTATTTGCAGCAAAGATAAAGCTTTAGAATCTATTGCAGATGGCACTATAAACACAACAGCATGGATGCTGGATTCACTCTGAAGACCTGCAACAGTAACGCGTCTGAAGGGGGAGTTCTAGCTGGAGAAATGTGGGCTTTGACATAGCCACTGTTTATTTTGTCTTTGGCCCTCTGTGGGCTTCCTCAGTACCACTGTCTGGGCCTTTGATGTCACTGAGGTTATTGTTGACTATTCTCTGCTGTCTGCCTCAATATTCATCCGAGCTTCACACGGGACACAGAAGAGGGAGAGGCAAGGGCTGCCATTTATTTCTACACTAATTTTCCTTTGTGATGGATGGCTTTCTTATTGTGTCATTTGTGCCTTTGAAAAATGCTCTTTGGAGCAGAAGAAATTACCATCTTCCAAATCATACAAACACGCACAGTGATCTGAAGAGAGGAAAAAAAAAAGCTTGTGTGTAGGACAAAGAAGATTATCATAAATAGAGTAAATTACACGAGAAACACAGAGTTTAAAATGCCTTTATTTTTATAAACTGACCAATAAAAATAAATCAATAAAAATCAAACTTTAGAATGGCTGTACAGTAGGTGAGTATATTTTATCATTTAAATGGCAGGGTTTTTTTTACTTGAATGTGGATTTTAGTTACTGTATTCATGAATTTCTATATTAGCATATGCTCAGTCTTGAAGTCTAAAAGTGATCTCTATAAAGTGTAAAGCCACGCATCAAAAATATTTCAGTATCAAGGTCTAGCATAATAACAATTATTTTTTAAAAAACCCATAAAAAGTCAAAGAACAAACAGATGAAGAGTATCAAAGGCTTTCATATTCAGGACTTTTTCTTTGTTGTATTCAGGCTGTCTTTTGTCTGTCCGCTGACTATTGTGACAGGACACAGAGACTTCTAAAGGCCAAAGTTTCTTATTAAATCATTTCTGGGTGAGATGAACAGAGGCTGAATAGAATCATTAAAGTTCACCAGTTATAGGAATGCATGCGCCGCGCTGCCGTCTGCTGCGAGATGAAAAGCTGTGCGTTTTCATGGCCCTTCAAAACCTTTAACTTGCCATGAAAAGATATGACATCAATCCTGGCAAAAACACAAGGGAGAAATGAACGATACCATTGTGGTCTCTAAACATCAATCATGCTCAATACTTTGGAAAAACAATGCATTTTTGTTTGCATTTCAGAGGTGACAAACAACACTTGTGACTGGCTTAACATTGTCAATTCCCATTACTCAAAACCTGAAGCAAATCAGAATTAAACTGTGGCCCTGTTGCTAGGCAGCTGAGTTCTCTTGACATGGTGGTTAGTTTTTCTTTCATTGCTTGACAAGAGCAAAGTGAAAGGAGTTTAGAAAAACTTGCTTAAAGCGCTCAGAGGAAGGGGATAATTGGAGTCTGTGGATTGTGTAGTGGCCCTTGTGTGGAAACTTCCAGAGCTTGTAGACAGAGAGAGTTGCGCGGAACAAAATTTTAACTCTTGTACACAAACTTGACCCCGAGACTACTGTGGGGTTTTCCACACTTCATTTGCAGAGTGTTTGCCCTAGTGTGGCCCAGGGCCCAGTGTCAACACTGCAGAGTGTGTAGAGAAACATGTGACAGACCAAGTAAGGGACGACAGTAACAACATTGCAGTTTTTTTCAAAAAAAAGGAAACTTACTTTAGAGCGAGGAGAAAGTGTTAAAAGTAGACAATTGTTTGCTTGTGTGTGGGTGTGAGGGGTACAGGATCATTTTTACCCGCTTCATAGTTTGGATTTTACTGTTTCTCTTTCAGACAAAACACGATCAAGTGAGTTCATCTTGATACTGTAGCCATGGTCAATTTTATTAGTCTGTCTGTTGAAATATATATAAAAAAGCTTGTTAAGTAAACAATGAGAAGGGGTCTATGCCTTTAATGACCTGCGGAGGAGTCCCAGCCTGTGAAAGTGCACACCCAGTTTAAGAGGGAACCAATTAATGCTGGATTAACATTCATGGTTATTTACAGTTGCTTTTGTGCTTGTTTCTGCACTCCGACTTCCGCACAGAAGAGAGAGAGAGAGAGAGAGAGAGAGAGAGAGAGAGAGAGAGAGAGAGATGGGAGGGTGAGGAGAGGGAGAGTGCTGAGGGGCTTGGAGAATGGGGGGGTGGGCGGTGGGGTTGTTTGGACCCAAGAGGTGCAGCGAGGTGGCTGGGTCCATTGTGAGGACACCACCTCTCTCATTATGCCCTCTCAATCAACACTCCTGCTCACAGGAAGCCCCTGTAAAGCCCATCTGCCATAGCTAATCTACAGGCAGCCCCGCACTTGCGTCTGGGTCTGCTACCCTCAGCCGCATTATTCTCAGATCCAAGGCTTCGCCAGGGATCAGCCAAAGCCCATTAAAGTAAATAATAGCCAGAAATGACAGGCTTAGCAAGGATTGGGGAGGAAGTTGAAGACCAGTTTGAGCTGTGAGCTCTGATTAATAGAGAAAAGCATTTTGGGGGAGAGAGGGGGTTAGATGGAGAGAGAAAGTGAGGGAGAGAAGGGGGGAGAGAATGGAGAAAAAAATGACCTTAGTCTGCTGCAAAGAATTCCTCAACCTCAGGGTTGTTAGGACTAGTGCTACCATCTAAAGCATTAGCAATCCTTGAGCTACTTCTGCTTTGATGAAGCTCAAAACAGGATGGGGTAAAGGGGGCGGGTGGGAGAGGAGTAAGGGTGATGAGGCAGGGGCTGGGAGGCATGCCACATGCCACAGTCTTCAGAGGGCCTCAAGTCCAAGAAAGTCAAGAGTCAGTATCAGAAGTGGGGGAAAACAGGTTTGTGGGTACACACAGCATTAATACCACAAACAGTGAGGGTAAAAAGTTCATTTTCTCCTTCTAGTGTCTCAAAGGGCAAGATTCCATGCCTTTTACTTTGTTATATCATTATAAATGGATTTTCTTTGGAATTTGGAGATTTTGTTTCCTGACATTTTATAGATATTCTTTATCAGTAGATGGGCAATTGCTTAAAGAAAAAGGGACTGCATTTAAGTACAGCTTAAAGTGCCATGACTTTGTGCTAAACAATGCAAATTTTAAAAAAGATGACTAGTCAGGCATTTAGTTTAAAAAATTTGACTCTCCATTGGTTGTAAAATTCATGTGCTCTTTTGTGTGTCCGGTCACCGTCATACTGTTTTTGTGTTTCGCGTATTTGTGCGTGTTTTCTGGATTTGAATGCTATTTTCACCACAGCATTGCTATTTGTAGTGGAAGTAAGCCTGTTGGCTACTTTGAAAAGGCTACTTTGTCATGGTCAGCTTAAGGTTAAGCAATTAAAGCTGCTCCATAGAGTCAAGTTAGTGTCAAGTTAGGCATGGACACCAATGGTTCAGATGGTAAAAGAAAGAGGGGGGAAAAAAAAGGTTAAATAACCCAACTTGGTTAATAGTTAACTGACCTAGTTAACTGACTTTTTGACACCCTCGGGCACCAAACAAGACCCCGATAATCATAAACGAATATGTCACCAATTCACGGTCAACACAGTTCTGTCACAGCATGCTGTTTTACCTCTGAATTATAGTTTATTCACATTAAAAGGAAGAAAAAAAAGGAGCCCATGGAAAACAGACACAAATTAAACATCCATTACCACAAGCTGTGACTTGCAGGGTAGAGGATGCTTTGCTGTACTCAGAGGATGGATAACACTGATCACAGAAGTGTTTGCGCTGTCCGTACCTGGGTGTTTATTGCTACAGAAAAGCTTATTCCACTGTGTGCTTGAGCTCAGCCTGGGATTTAACATGATTTGTCACTGGGCCGACAGTAGAGACCGTCTAAGCGAGATTATGTGAAGCAGTTCCACCTCTGCTTAACTACTGTAAAAATTGCTTATATGCCTGTGAAGGAATTGGAATGCATTCAGGAAGCGAATGATGAGGCTTGTATTCCGTCGGGCTTTTCTTATGGGATCTTCTGATTGGACAGATGCCCCAGACAGCTGGGGCGCAGGAAGAAACAAGTTACTGCTGCATGAAAGGTATGCTCACTCCTCTTAAGAGTATTGTCTATTGATCTATCAGTTACCCGAATCTTCAAAACTACAGAGGAAAAAAAGACGTGTGGAGACCTCTGCCTCTGAGATGTAATGAAGAATTTAAGATCCTCCAAATGTTTTATTGACAAGACTGTAAAAAGATATGATACATTGAAACTGACAAGGCCTCTCGGGAAACACTTAAGGGTTTCTTAAAGAAGTGTTTAATGGTATCGATTTTTATTGTTCAGCGAACAATGTGAAGCCTTTGACTGTTTTATTGAACGGATTTAGACACATGCTCTTAAACACAGAAAGGAAGAAGACTTTTCAGTTCTTAGATTTAATCCATCAAACGGAGTGTGCATTGAATTTTAATAAGCCTTCTGAAGTCACACTATACACAGCTGCTCGGATTTCAGATGCTGCTGTTCTGCTTATTTTACAGTAGCTGCTTCCTCCAAATGCCTCTTATGTCATAGTCCCTCGTGTAGGATGTGGTTTGTTTCCCACTAATGCGACAGATGTTAGGACCTCAGCAGCCAGCAGAGGCCTCTCATGTCTTGTATAACCCTTTTATACAAGTTAGAGAATTCTGTGACCAAAAGCCAAATAGATATTTTGGCATGGTCTAATGTGAGTTACTTTTCAAATTGCCGGTAAATATTTTTGAAAAAAGAGAAGAGTTTGTGTTTTTTAAAGACCTGCGGACAGGCCCTGGCTCTTGATAAACTTGCTGGCTATTTTCGGAATAAATGGATTGGTCACCTTTCTCTTTCTGGCTGGAGTATTCAGTGGTTGGAGCCGCATCACAGCTTTTTGACCAAGGCCTCTCTCCCCCCCCCCCTCTCTGTCCACCCTGATCTTTCCTCTTCAGAGGACTGAATACTCATCCTTGACCGGCTCACCTAAATGAACCCTGCTCTCTTCATGTACCACAAAAGTGCCACTGTGTGGTGTCACCCAGGCTTTCTTCCCAGGAGACAGTGTGATTTCTATATCCGTTGTCATGGTGATGTGGCAAGAAGGGAGGGAAATGGAGCTCTAACCTCTGGCTTTAGCTGGCTCCCAGGCCAGATGGTTCATTTGGGAAGAGCAGGAAACAGCACTCTGCCTGTTTGTTTGTATGCTGACAATGCCAGCACTTGAAATGGTGAAACGGGGACATAGTGGCACTATCTGTCAAACACTCTGGTAATCATGTGGCCATAAATAAGATATATATAATACTGTAGCGTAATTGGCCACAGGGACCATTGCATAATTACAGCTGATGTAATGTAACAGAATATACGTATAGGCAAACAGTAGACTATGTAAACAGCCTTGATTTCAACATTTTGACCCCTGAACATTTTTTATATTCTAAAGTGAATGTTTAGACATTGAGTAACCATCAGCTGGCGGCCTTTTCCCAATGTCTAGTCAAGGTTGAAACACAGACTAGACGTCCTCGTTAGACTTTCTAGCAAGAGAAAGTTTGTGTTCAGTGAGTGTTTTCTACTATCTCTGTATACAGTAAATTAAAATAAAACAAAATATTCAAAGTCGGGACCTCACACCTTTAGAAAGTATCACATAGCCTACTGAGTTAATCGTCTTCCTTTGCAGTCTGAAGTGTCCAAAGATTTAGGTGCATCATCCCACAAATAAAACCAAATGTAGATGTCAAAAACTATAATTAGCTTGAAATTGTTGATCTTCTTTTTCTTAAACTAATTGGTGTACACGGAGAAGACATTGTTTTGATGTCTGTTCACAATCACGCACCAACCATGTTAGTTGTCGGTGCTTTAAAAAAAGCAAAGACAAATGCATTTATTTCCTTCTTTGCAATAATTTGATATACTTCTCATTTTGTGAGAGATTATTTGAACGACCTTTATTCTATGTGGAAAGGACATCAATATTGTACCACAACCTCTTATGACACTGGGGTTTTATCCAACTGGGTAAATAAGTTTCATGGAGGGACTTCATATGTGCATCAGAAACACATGTGCTAATAAAAGAATAAAATGGAATTTTACTCACTAAAACTGCATCAAAGAATTCTGGATGAGCAGCTTCGTATTCACATGAATGCATTGGTTAAGTGCTTGTTCTTGGCTTTTGGAGCAGTATTTTTGCTCGTGGAATCGTTATAGGAACAGTAACCAGTCGTTACGAGGTAAGTTTGTTGAGCTTCGATTAGCAGTTAGCATGAGCCAAGCAAGCCAATTGTTAGTAGCTGTTCATATACAAAAGCTGATTATTCACAGCAATGATCAACTTTTTATTTTGTTGCTGGAAAGCACGGCAGACCATGTTGCTTTCTCAGGATATTTGCATAATGTGATTTCATTGGCTAACAGCCGTGAATAGATGTGATCTGTTTGACCGAAACCTGCAGTGGCACTTAAGAAGTTTCTTTTTTTTTTTTTTTTCCTACGAAAAGCAGCAGATTCATAATTCAGTTCTACAATGTGTGACATTAGTACATTCAAAATGACTGAGAAATGAACACATTAAAGGCCGAGTGAATTCAGTCTAAGCCATTTTGTGAGGTAATTGCATTAAAATAATTCTCCAAACAGCACCAACAACACAAACACAATGGGAGGCCTTGTTTTGTGTCTCTTATTAGCTGTATTGACACGTAGCAGGCAGCTGCTTTTTTACTCAGAGCAAACATGCCTCTAATAATGCAATTTAAATGTTTTAAATTTATTAGATGACCTAAAACAAAGTCACCAACTTGTACAGTTTTTACACAAGAATTAAGTTAGCCAAACCAGTCTTTAAACATCTTTATTTATGACTGTAAAATTGGACGTTATACAGTAGGCGTGTGCAGGCATTTATTTGGTTTTGGAACAAGCCTCAAGTGGCAAATTGAGGAACTGCAGTTTTTGCCACTTCAGCGTGAGCTTAATTTTTCATATCTGGACATTATCACTTGTTAAAAACTAAGCATAAAACCCAAAAGCAATAGGTTCACCCCATTCTAACACCCTTCAGTGAAGCTAAACTCTTTCATGAAAGCCAATACAATTCCTCAATTTCAGAGTATTGCTTTCAAACAGTCCTGCTATATGCTTGATACTTCTCGAGCAGGCAATCAAAAGAACCGCGACGTGTTTTTATGGCAGATCCTAAACGGAGAAAGGCGAGCCAGAATTGCATTTACCCCCAAACTTACCATTTAAGGAGGCTGGGAGGCAAAATGAAGACGTTGGCATTATTAAAATCAAATCTGGAAAGGCTCACATGCACTTCCTCCTAATGACGAGGGAGTGCCATGACCAGTCGAGAGGAAGAGAACACCATTTTCTATTCATTTGGCAGCATGCCCAGATCTCATTCAACCAAAAAGTCTTCTCAATCCAAACTTAATCCCAGCCAATTAAAAGATGGCATTGCTTTTCCTCCTCTGTCATTATGCTGATGAGAATGCAGTTCATCAAGACGAAGGTAGCGGTTTGTTTTCCTTTCTTTTCGTTTTGATGGGTCAGAACATGCGGGATGATTTTTACAAGGCTTGAAAAGATTGTAGGATTTGATTATTTGTGTCAAAATAGCCATTACGCTGCCTTGATAAACCCTAATGTGCTGCAATTTAATAAAAAAAGAGAAAAAAAACTTGAAAAGGGATCAATCCCAGAGGAAAATGAATATTTATTGATGTAGAAAAGTATGCTTTGTGTTTTTCCCCGACTCCTAGGGGGAAGGTGTGAAATCTAATAAAGCCATTCTCAGGAGGGGTGGCTTTGATCAGAGAGTCTCTAAACAAGCAGCAAGTCCCATGTGAACATAAGATCTATATGCTCCAACATGTGCTATCTTTAAATCTCGACTTCTGTTTTTGCTAAAACAGAGCTGTTGTATTGGAAACAGCTGAGCTATTTCAATCTCGACCCGAGGCAACATTCTCCTCTCAAAGAAGCGTCAAGATGAACCGTATGTTACAAGTATTTTCTGTAAAGTCTGTCAGAAAAAACATATGGCTTGCTCAGGTGAGACTTTTTTTTCAGAAATAATGCTAATTAGCTGGCATATATGTATCTGTTATAGAAATACATTAAACACAATTCAATGTGAAACATAATGCTTCAGTATGGTTTCACATACCGAAAACCTATATTGCAGAGAAGCAGTAGCTCCAAAACAATCTCACTTCTGTTCTCTCATCGCCTTATTTGACAAGTCCCAGGCTGTGTGCTAATCATATAAACAGGAAAAGAAGTATTTGTAGGACAGTTCAGGGTTAAAATGGCACACAGGAATAAAAAAAAAAAATGTGTTGAAAGATGATCTGTGATGCAGCAGAAGTGGAGCGATATGCTGATCTTGTGATGCAGAGTGGGCAGTGCTGGCTGTTGCTCCATGCAGAGTCAGGGTGTGACTTACTGTGGCTCCTCTCACACTCCAGAAGGTCACACAGGGAGTGGCTTGCACACGTACACAAAAACACACAGGCATTTCCAGCCAACCTTAAAATAGCTCTCATGCTACTATAGACAGACAATAGCAGAAGAATATCTGCTACAGCCTTGATTATGATTAGAGCTTCTGGTAATGACCATTTGAGATTATTAATTAAGTCTTGTAACATGATATTAAAGCTCATCAAAAAAGCGCTGAGCAATGTTTGCATAGTTCCTTCAAATGTTAATATTCTCAATGCACATTCCACCAAAGTATCAAACATCAGCATAAATGAGACTTCAGTGTTTGGAGTCTTTGAAAAACCTGGAAAAAATAAATGGAAGAGCATGATATTGTGCTAACTTACAGACTGCTGGTCAGTCCTTATTGATTAAGATTAAATGGTTGGTTTCTAAATTACCATAAAACAATTTTTTTAAAAAAGCCCATCATAGTTCACAGAGCTAAAGACACACCCTCAAATAGCTTTTTTTCTTTGACAAAAAGCTATTATTATTAAAATGCTTCCTATTAGTTAAATGGCTACTTAAGTAAGGGAGTGATTAGCTTCTTTTTAAACAACAACAGCAATAATAACTTTTTAAAACGCACTCACAGTCTGGATAAAATGTACATTAGAGAAGTGTGCATATGTTAGATACAAATACACGGTTGAACAGTCATCCATCCACTCATACATATTTCCATAAACACACTAGATGTGAACTCTGGCCAAAAATAAATAATAAACCAGAAAATGTACACATTAAAGTGTAGCTAGCATACCCTCCACCCTCTGGCCTTTCTGACAACAAACCAAAGCTGCCACAGAAAGGTGTTCCAGTGGGATAGTCGTACAGCTATGTGACAGGGCAAACACACTTAACTAACAACTTCCTTCACATTGGATGCCCTTTGACAAACAGCCCTGCTCCTCAGCGCTTACGCCATGCGCCTCAGCATTAACGCTAACGCCCTGTAGTATGGTCGGCTGGACAGGCACTTGACTGATGGCTCTATTAGAGCCCCCCACTATGGTACCTAGTCCTATCCCCGGCCTTTCTCTCTACTAGATGTGCTGCTGACAACGCACTGATGGGCTAAGGGGAAGACTAAATGGAGGGTCTAAACACACCAACAACCACATTCAGAGACTCACCAATAGACCAACACACATAAAAACAGACACAGACATATGCATGTGAAGGGAGGCACATGGACGCGGCTGTGCGCACAAACACACAAGAACCGCACAAGTAAGTAGAAAGGATTTAGCCATGCTTCACCTTTTTGTATTTGGTTGGAACAATGGCTTACACAAATACAACACACAGCTGATCTGCACCCCTCCAATTCCGCCTCTTTGGTGGCTTGTTCCTGAGACCACCATGAAACATGGAGGCCACTGAAAGGCCTGGCTCTCGATAATCAGCTCTGAAGGGGGTGGAAAATACAATTCATATCTCTAGTCTTCTTGGTAAAGCAACCACTGGAGCAGGAAATGACAGTGGATGTTTTAATCTTCAAACGGTGAGCACCACGCTCCCTCAGGCTAGATGGAAGAATCTGCTCAAATGTGACGGATCTGCCTGCCCATTTGAGCAGCCTGCTCACCACAGCAGCTCAGGTCTCTCTTTCTATAAAAATTAGCTGTCTTTGTAACAAATGTAAATTTTTACTGAAAACATAGAAACCTAACATTTTTGACAGTGTTGTTGTATTGGTTTTACTCAGTGACATTTACAAAATCATCTGTATAGAGTGGCTAAAATTGTAAGCCACCATCTCTCAGGTCCCAGGCAATACTCTCCTGGGCAATGCTATAAACACCAATCCCCCTGGTAGCTGCCATCCACAGATGCCTGCTACCTTCCAACAGCACTCAGAGGAAATTTGCAAAGTGGGGAAATGACATGACACAATCATATCACCCTTTAATGGGTATCTTGCTCTTTTCAAGACTTTCCTAATGGTAAAAAAAAATCAGGTCTGGAATATTTCCTTCATCCTGCATGACAGATGGAGCAAAACCAGGAAGGGAGTGAGTGGCAAAAAAAGTATAGCCAGTTAAATTCAACCAAATTGAGTTTCTTGGCTTCGAATTTATCTCAATTTATCACTGTCGATAGCGGCAACAATCCCAGGATAGAGACATGAATATTAATTGAAAATAATCAGATTAAGCTGCTGCAATCTGACATTTTGAGATGGGCACTTTATCTTCAGGGCTGCAGAGAGGAAAGATTGTCTATGTCCAAATCAGAGAACACTACTTAATTGCATGTTATCACCCTATTATTGCCTTGGCATTATATAAAACAGTATGGTAATTACTCTACAGATAGTGATGCAAACAGCCTCAGGCTGCTGCTCCCATATGAGGACTTGAAGAGAGGGCATGTGGCTGAACATCTGGGTGAAGAAGTACCAGAATTAGAAGTGCAGAGTCAGGTGGCTGTCACAGATGCATTAGCAGAAACTTATATTTGTCAGAAGCATTCACACTTCACTTTGAAAACTTGACTCTGAGCCTTAAACGTCGTCGCTTTCAAGAGATCCTTAAATGTACACAAATAAAAACTAACAAGTGCCGTTTTTAGGAGGATGTGCGAGAGCTTGATGGAGAAGATTGCAAGTGGCCCTCATGGTGTCACTGCCGGCCAGCCCAGTGAACAGATGCACTATGGGCCAGCTGGAGCTCCATTCCCTCTACAGAGGCCCCCAGCCCCAGAGGAAACACAGCTCTCAGGGCTGCCGTCATATGTTTTCAACGTTTGTACAACGCCTGATAAATGTAATGTAAAAGGGCCTTTGTGTGTGGGGGCAGTGGGGGTTGACTGTGATTGCTGGTAATAACTGACTAATAGAATAAAGCAATAACGCACAGCCTCGGGGCGAGAGCTCTGTACCGACAATTTCATACTGCAGATTTATCATTGTGTGGAAATTAGCATTTCAGTCTGTTCACTTTCCCATCTGATGGCGCTCCATAGTGAGACTGTGCGTCCTGGAAAGATGTCTGTCGACTTCAGGTCTCTTTCGTCACAACACTCCATAACTCTGCTAACTCCCCACAGAGAAGACGGGGAGCAATAATGATGGAGATTTGCAGCATGGCGTTTGTAGGCACTTCAGAAACTATTAAAATACAGTTCCAATATTGGGCGTCAATACAAAGATGGAATGCTCAAAAGGGGCTGTTGTATTATCTGGGTACTTGCAAGAGTTTGAAGACTTGCAAGACAGTTATCATGAGTGAATCAAGATAATAAGAGTTGGAAGGATTTCTGTCAATTAAATTTGAAGAAGTAAGACATATTGCTGCTGCACGCCGCCCCAACAAAAAGCCAGTGGTTGTTAACAAGATCCCCAAATCAAGACTCAAAGAATCTTTATGCTTGCGAAACTAACAAGCCCAAAGTTTCCTCCTAAATTTAGATATTCTTACTTTTGATTGACTTTGTGTCATTCCATAAACACACCAGTGAAATAATATAGATTTTGAGTTTAAGTCAGCCTTTACACAATGTTCACTTTTCCCGAAGTGGTGGTTTCTCACCAACAGAGTCAACGACTAACTGAATAAGCAAATGGTACTCAGCGGATAATTTTGCTTACAATGTTCCGGAGGCATATGATTAGAATATTAATTAGGCCCATCTATGACGGTCAGATAATAACAATGTCAGTGGGCTGAAAGGATTCTGTGACCTGTAAAAGGGCTATTCACAATCTCCAGTCTGCCATAGTTCATTCTTTTGGCCACAAGCAGCGGACTTTTTCACACCATTTCTAAACATTCTCATTGCCCTGAGCTGGAACACTGTGGAGGAAGTATGTCAAGAAATACAAATATGTTGAAAACTGCACGTTTTATGTCAAACACAATTGCAATTCATAGCTCATTAGAAAGTTTTTTTCTATGATTTATTTAGGTTTTTTGCCCCAAAACTTCCAGTTAATGTTCATCCTCCTTGTAAAGGAGTTAACTTGGCATTATTTGGGTTTTAATTACATGACACGGATCAGAAACACCAAAGCAGAGGAAACATCCGACTGCAGCTACAGATGATGTTCACTTGTTCCCAATGAGTCAGTGATAATTTTTGCTGAAAATCTCCACCAGAAATTCATACTGACAAAAAGGAAAGAAAAAGCATTGGAATGAAGACGTCTGCAACTTTCTGTTGAAATGGCACAATTAGAACCCCCAATGCAAAGTGTATCCCTTGTTTGCCCTGTAAATGTGAGAGCATTACTCATGTTGTGTCTCTTGGGACGTCAGTGGGATGCCTCTGTTAGACGTTTTGCTGTACGGACTACTTACAGCACTTAAAAAACAAAGCCAATAAAAACATGACATCCTTACAATGACTAAAAAGAGGGCTTTCAAGGGTCAGTAGGTTCATTGTATGTATTAGTGTTAAGTCTCTTGAGAAAAGGCAGGATAAGCTTTTTCCTTTTTTTTCTTTCTTGAGCTTCAACCCCGTAAAACGAGAAAGATCAGTCATCTCAATCTATGTACAATCAGCAAGAAGAGTTTTATTTTTTTTTAAAAGTTTAGTGTTATGATTTTCAGATGCACGTTTCTGTATTTGGAACTTATTTCTAGACAATCAAATTATAATCAGAATATATTTTCTAACTCGACTGACTTCCAGTAGAAACTTGAAACTCTTAAGGTCAAATGAAGCAGCCTTAATATTCATTCATTATGATGATAAAGTCGATGGTGTGTCATGCACTTGCATATTTTTCTCAGTTGGAAAAAAAATGGCACTACACAACATTTTCAAAGTAAAGTTTGAACTGATAATCATGTAGAGTGCTCTCCATCAAGGCTCGGGTAGCAAATAAACAACCCAAACTGAGAGACGGATATAAAACACCCCCTTTTGATAGCTGTGGGAGAAAGAAAACATGTTTGTTTCTTGATTTAACTATTAAAAAAACCCAATATTTTAGTGGTTTCCTTGGGGTGCTTAAGGTGCTCTTTGTTGCTTGTTTGCTTGCCCATTGCAGTACCGATCCTGTTGTTAGGTTTCATGTTTAAGTAATCTCATGTAAATGGGGAAAAAAGCTGTTCAACACTGGTCATGTCTTACCTATTTGACCAAGTATAACCAACATTTTTTATTTCAGATAAATTGTAGAAAATCATTAAATAAATCACTACCTCTAACAAGGCTAGACTTGGAAATATTGGGGGGTTTTTTTGCTTTGAAAATAACCATTAACCCATTTTCTGACCTTTAATATTTGTCACTTGAGATTTAGCTTTAAAAGGCACCACGAGGCACCAGAGCACAGTCAGGTCTACTATGGAGGTAAGCAAATTAGCACAAATTCTAAAACATGGAACTACAGGAGCTACATATAGTGCTCTGAGCTATATTTCTTTAGGATTAACTCCCCAGAGAGTGGTGCACATAAAATCAAACCATCATCACCCCTAAAAAATAAAATCTTTGTGAACTGAGTCAAAGAGGCATTTTGTCTCCTCATTTCAGGACCACTTAGTGTTGTACTAGAATCACTGGGCTGGCAGGCATGTGGCTAGTGGCAGTGGACTGCGGTGAATGAGTTAAATCAGTCTCTCGTAAACTCGACCCTGTGTCGTCACAAGAGGAAAGAGGCCAAAGACTCACGCAATGAGGGTAATCCAACAGTGAGCTGGTGTGGCAGCGTTGTTTCCCGCTGGTCCCAGAAAGGCTCAAATAACTCCCATGTGCACCCAAGGAGAGCAGAGGACAGGCATACATCACAGGGGGAGCTGGAGGTTGAAGGAGTGTGGATTTATCTTGGAGTGTCACAGAGATGCTCCGATTGCAGCCTCCACCTTGTTGCGTTACTGTCATCAATTCTGCCAATAGTGGAGCCATTGACTGTTGAGGTGATTGCTCTGTGTATAGTCTGCTGTCAGAGAGATTGGTAGCCACAAAATTAGATCTGGCCAACTCTTCTTATATATATATATCACTAACACTAAAAGTACTAAAAAAAAAAGTTATTTTGTTGTTATAATTAGGTCTATATATTTAAGTAATACTTAAATTATTTTAATTCTTTTGTAAGGAAAGTTAATGACAGATAAAAAATAATTGGGGTTAGAAACAAAGTTGGAGCTGCTTTGTCCTCTGCTTATCAGAAGGTTGGTGGTTCAAATTCTCCAGTCCGGTTGTCAGAAGGAAGATACTGACCCCAATGCATTCCTTATAGAAATTCATTGTATAAAACATAAAAACAGCAACAAATCCTTAATAAAGATTACAATAATACTGATACATGCAGATTAGCTCCTCCCCTTGACTTAGCACTGTGATACTTTCCTGATTAAAAGGTCCTGGTAAGGTTGCCATTGATGCTGTCTAGCTGCTGGTAGACTTTTCTCACCTTCAATCTACCACTTTATAATGAACCTAATACTTTTTCAACAAAAACAGTTTTAATATCCTGTTAGATATATTATTAGATATTGCTGAAACAGAAGCTATACTGATGACAGGAAAAACTTTGTATAGAACAGAGTGTCACTTTTTAAGATGCTTTGTCAAGTTTGTTGCGCTGTTGTTCATGTGTTTAGCTGCTATCGAGGGGATGGCTGTAGGAAGTTTTGGGTAAACTAGATAAGGTGAAGATGGCACTGTTGCCATCAATACTGTTGCAAATGAGTCTCTAATCTGATAAAAATCTTTAATACAAATTACTATCCAAGTATCTTTTTTCTTCACTGTACACATGCTACCTATCGTAGCTATTGCTTGTTTTAGTGACATTCCTGGTAATTACAGCCCACTAGCCTTATTACGTTTATGAAATTTGGCAGCACATGTTGCATCATTTTTGCTTACAAATGATGGACTACTAAGATTTCCAGAGTTTCACTGATACTGTTTAGAGAAAAATCTAGAGAATTTGCTGCTGATAAAAACACACCATATTTTAGAAATTCAGATTTGCTTTACGTTTTTGTAATACTTAACTGTCAAGTATCTCTATTCACTTATAGTAGCAAATGTTATATTCGAGTAATTTGTCCTCTGCAGTGGTTTTGGTTATTCTTTTAAGCTTTAGATTTATTCAAGCTGCCTCTCTGTCCTCTAATGAGAGATACGTGCCAGTCAAAGTGGGAGCCATACTGCTGTCCAACATTAAAATAGAAGCCCTGAGCGGTCTGTCTGGGCCGTGACGGGAGTTGGAGGTGTGAGTGCTCCAACCAGCAGCCACCACCTGCTTTGCTTGTTCACGCTGTCATTGGTGCCCCTTTTGGTGTGTGCAGAGTCTTAAAGAGTTTAGCTATGCCTTTGATGCCTTCTTTGATTTTTAGAATATGCACGGGATCAATAAGGAGCACAGACATCAAAGCTCAGGCATCCTTCACCTGCTGCTGGTCACCATTTCTGAAGTGTTTCCAATCACATACAGAGACTAAACAAACAGTTAGCAGGGGCTGGGTGGACACTGACTTCATGATCAATGAAAACTAATACTCGTGTAGAAAAACTTGGCTGTTTGATCAGACTAAAGTAAATATTTTAACCACTTGAGGTTTATTTTATTTGAACAAGACATTTCTTTGCATATAAATAAGAAGTCAGGGAAATAAATTTGAAATTGAGAAGATGCAAGACTCTTAAATATCATTTACAGCCTTAGTTTAGGAGATGTATGCTTATAATTCCACTCTTGAAGCACGCGCGCACGCACACACACACACACGCACACACGCACACACTTCAAAGTACTTAGATTAATGCATAATAATCTCCAAGAGCCATAACGGTTTAATAACTCACTCAGATGTCTCTAATATGTCACTCAACCCTCCAACACTAAACATTTGATAATAGTGCTTTTTTTTTCTCTTTTTCCTCGTACAAATCTAGTAACCTAAGTGGCAGCAAAGTTCAAAGAAGCAGATTGTAATGCATGTTATGGAAATAAACCCGGGGCTGATTATCCTTTAAATCTCTGGCTGCCCCAACCCCCTCTAAAAATGGCTGTCATGATGAAATGACTATCCTTTATTACATTCTTCTCCCTTAATCCTCCTCAATTTATTAGAGGGGGGGTGCCTCGGCACAACAATGCCAAAACTCATTTCCATGGGAGCCCACACGGCATGATGTCCATGAAGGGAGAGACAACTGATTTCCTATGCAAAGGGTCCTTTTGAAAGAGGGAGGGGGCGAGAGAGAGACAACTGATTCTTTTATTGCAAATGACTTCAGTGTTTTGTTTAGGGGGGCTGAGGGTAGTGAAGCCAGCATGACTTCTGCTCACGCACTTTAATTCAGATGATGCAGGTGCATGGCTAATTGCAGGTGTGCTGCTGGCCAGCCTCACCTCTGTCTGTATATCCTCATCCACACACACAGAGACATGCACTCAGATGCTTGGCTTTCTATATAGACATCAACCAGGTACTGAGAGAATGGATCAGCAAGCACTTCATTTGCATTTCGCCATTCAAACTCTGCTGTAAGTCTGCGAGAAACTGAAGGGCCCTATTCAGAAATCTTAATAGTCTAGTGGATATCACAGTGTGGGAAAGCTAAGCACAAACTTTCTGTGTGAGGAAAATATACAAAAGACTTTCTGTGAACTGTTAGCTTATTGTCCCCGAAAATAAATAATAAGAGGAATTTCAGTTTAGACACTGAGAGCGATAGCCAAGTCCGGCAGCAAATGTGGAAGAGTGAATCTTTTAACAGAAAGCTTTAATTTCCATTTTGTCAGTTAAACAAGATTTTAACCACCTTCAATTTTTGTCGTGACTCTTTTTAACATTTAATTTTTGCACTGCGCAATCATTTTTTTCTTCTTCCCCCTTCAACCCTCTCCTCTTGTTCAATTATGCTCTTAAGAAAAACGTGATGTGAGAAATACCGTAAAAATGAGACCGGGAGGGGGGAAAAAAAGAAACTTCTAAATGAAACCTCTCTCTCCCAATCCCAAATGAGAGGAAATTACTCATCAAGTGATTATGAAACTGTTGGCATTATAGAAATCAGCGTGAAAGAATAGAGTCAGGAGGAAAAGAGGGAGGGGTTGGCAATTTGTTCTCAATGGACAGCGGATGAAGAGGTGGCAAGTTAAAGTCTCCAATCTGAAGGGTCTCCTTGTAAAGCTAATTCCGGTTAATGGCCGAGGAACAAGCCTCCACTGTATCTGACATCCTGGCTCCAGGTAATCAGACTGACATTAATGCAGGCTCCAAAAGAGACACCTCGTCATCAGGAATTTTCCTCATTGGCACCGAAAATGCCAGGCTGCACACCTCTGACTGCGTGGCCCCCACATCTATTAACCTTATTGATTTGGAGCCCTGCTGAGCCCCTCCAGAGCTCCCGCCCCCCTGCTGCTGGACTGAAGTGGATCAATCCTACGCCGGGGGCCACAACTCGATAACAACCCAGTGCTCAGAGGCTACTGTTTACAACCTGAAATGAATACACACATAGGTGCTGCTCTGTATATTCTCTGCTCGGCCGTTGACACTTTTTGGCGATGGTTTAAAAGTTTTAAGAAGTGTTAATTATATCTATAAAAAAATAACCGGTTTAATAAGTGCACACAGATGCCAATATTCACCAGTGTCACTCATATGCTTTTGTTTTGTTTTTTAAAGAAAACACACGAGTGGCGCATGACAACCAAAATATAAAATGAAATATGGCGATTTGTAACAGGAGTGGGTATTTTATGGTGATTAAGCCTTTCTGTTATGACCAGGGTAGTCAAAACTATTCTCTTCATTGATTCTTTTTTCCTTTACTGCAGTTAATTAGTACTAACAAAGTGCCCCTCAGAGTAAATACTCTGTATCAAACACTTGAGGCAATCACCATACCCTGCCCCACAATTGTACCTTTAAAGTTTAATCAATGCAAATTGCATGTAGCAAACTACTTAATATTTTGCATGGCGCCATTGGAACAATAGCTTATCACTTTTAGTGTTTCATACAGTGGAAGGCCATGTGACTACACAGCTGTTTATTCCATGCTTTTGAATATGCCTCACTAATCAAATACTTATTATTCCATATGATCACGTGCCATGCCGCTCTATGCATCTCACGCTGCTCCTGCAAACAACATATGTATACATCCATGCACCAGTAATCAACATTATAGTGGAAATCTGTATGTATATCTGTTTAGTTTTCCATGAGTATGAAGCCCAAACTTTACTCCCCATAAAGCGAGTTGCTTTCCTTTTTGAAGTGGGGTCCCAAGAAAAAAAAAAAGGCATCTGTGAAAACAACCCACTGTGTCTTTAAACTTTGAGCACATTCTTACTGACCAGCTGTGAAAACTCCAGAAGTAAAACAGCACTGGGAAGTCACTGATATCTATTGTAACTCTATGGGACCTTTGGTTCGAGTCTACAGTCAACATCATGACTGATGATGTTTAATTTTCTCAGCAGCGTTTCATCTTCCTTGGCCAGGCAGTTCTGGCATGCAGCAAGTACAGCATGACAGACGCAACAGCAGCAGCACTCACATTTTCTGCAAATGTAAATAGCTGGTAATACTGTACCATTTGTGCCAGAGCGGAAAGCACTGTGTGGCAGTACAGTGCTGTATGCTTGGTAAGCCACTACAAGCTCTGTGTGATGGAAGCATAAGCATCAGTGTCGAAAACGGTTGGTCTCATCTGCGACTCATCATCAGCCAGTGGAGCCCAGCAGGGGGAAAAATGTACACCCAGGGCAAATCTGTAAACACCAATTTAATCTGCATGGAGAAAGTTACTGTCATCAGCTGTGACAGAAAAAGCCTCTGGGCCACGCCAAAGCGCAAAGAGTCACTCTTCTTTCCCCAATATCTCTGTCAAACGCAGACATTAAGCCATTATGGAAGTCAAAAATCTGCCATTGAGAAGTTCTTTTCTCTCTGCCAATCAAAGCTGCAGAATGGATTTTACAGGGTCACAGTGTTAATGATGTGGCTGCGCTGCAGTTCCTTCTTTACATTAATTGCTGACAAGTTGATACTGACCTTTGGAATTAGAATTAGAAAATATAGGATTTATCACCATAACATTATTAATCTTTCACAAGAGTTGATTTTATTTCTCTCTCTTTTTTTTTTGACAATTTTACAGCAGGATGTGGTGAGGAAAATTTGCACAACTAATTGCCAGATATAGCTGTAATTAATTTAGGGTCACACTTAGACTTAAGAAGATTTCCCCCATATCTGTATCAGTTACAACAGACTGCGGGTGTAGTAGTCATGTTGTTTCTTGGCAGTGGAGCCAGACTAAGGCAAAGTCAACACCAGGGACGATGAACATTTAACAATAATGAGAATTACTAGCGGTCCCTCCCCTGTTTTTCATACCCTAACATCCTGATTTCATGGGTGACACTTAGGGACCCCCTAGGCTCTCTAATGTGCGCTTGGGGACCCATGTGGTAGTCATAGCCAAGGCTTTAAGGATAAGTGTAGCAGTACAGAGGAAATCAGGAAATTGAGCATGTTCTTTGATTTCCAAACAGTGCAGATTTCACTCACAGTGAATTTAAAGGCATTTCTTTTAGCTAAACTGTTGTTTACACATCATCCAAAGACCCTAGCCTAGATTTTTCTTGTATACTTGCAGAAGTGACATTGTCTATGTAATTATCAAAGTAAACACCCTCAAACTGGATACGTGATCACATCATGCTGCTCGTTTTCTTACCACCAGTAGAAACTGATGTCACTGGACTGGTGGCCTAGCGTCCACGGTCTGCGATATGTCAATCCCATTTGGGGTCACCGTGTTTGCAATGGCAGGGACTTACACGGTTCAGTTGGCTTGGACCCAGAGACGGGAAGGGGGTAGGCCATGCGGGCTATCGCACAGCCCCCTGGGGCGGCTCCTGACAGACTAGGAACATCAGGACAGATTTGGGAAGGCAATCCCGACAGGGAAGCAAGGGTGGGACGGGCAGTGAGGGAGCAACCGTGCAGCAGGGCAGTTTCCCAGAATCCATTACTCACAGCTAATTTACAAACAAGGGGGGAAAACCTGGCTGCAGGACAGACTTCATGCTTGTGGCCTCCTGCTACTATTCTGCACTGTTCACATGACTTCTCAGTCCAAGTATTTCTTAGCCAGCTTGGGGTAAAGTAAAGCTTTTGAAACTTCCATATGTGCTGATAGTTGAAATAGGAATCAGTCAATTCTTTATCGCAGCCTTGCATCCTTTGGCCTGCTCTCAACAGCCATTACTATGGGGAATATGCAAGTAAATCCTGTATAGTATCTGACCTTACAAGGTGCAACCTACTCATAAATGTGCATATAGAGCAGGTAATTTGATTCACCTTGCTGCCTATATTTTCTTATCAAATAGATTGGCAATCCTGCAGATCCTTGATTCACTTTAAAGGTGCTAGATGTTGGGAACACATCTACGGGAGAGCCACCTATTTTGTCACCCCTGCTGCTTTAACCCATTTACTTCATGTCATCAAGCCAAGGCCAGGGATTCCAGCACGGGGGAGGCTTTCCACTACACAGGGATAAAATAATTAGGTGACTGTTTCAATTGTCTTATCACCCACTTTAAGCGAGATGTTCACAGCTGCTAATTGAATCTTCTGAAAGGAAGGAATGCCCAGACAATTCCGGTAACTCGTAAATCTTCCATAAACGTTATTTGCTGGAGGAAAAAAAAAAGGAGAATCCCATGCTGTTAAATTCCTTAGGCCTGCTGTTGTCGATTAAAAGGACAGTCAGCTGGACACCCCTGTCCTACTGTGTAATGGTCAGTGGCCAGGCCAGAATCCCCTGCTGCTTTGAGTAAATTAACACTGGGCAGGACATTCTGTTGTTTTAAATCACTATACAAATACATGGGCAACAACCTCAGGAGGCCAAATGTCAACATAGACATAAAAGAAAGAAATATACTGTTTGGTAACCCGTCATGTAGGTAAACACTTGCCATGAAGCTTTATTTGCTCTATCTGTTCTGAAGTAGCCGTTGATTCTTTTCTAACTGAGAGTGTTTTCTCAACGATGGCTGAGGGTTAAAATGGCACCTAATTGGACCTGTGCTGTAGATGAACTGCAGCTCTATTAGAGATCTATAAAAAAGTGTGCATTTAAAAGGTTTGCACTCAATACGAGTCCAAAAAACTGAGGGAAGATGACCTTTAAAACGTAAATAGATGGTCTCAGTATCCGTGCTGTAAATTACAAAGAAATTGAATTACAAAGGGATAATGCATAATTAGATACCATTTACAAAAGGAGATAGTCTAATTATTGGTGAAGCAGCTTAAGATGCTTTGCTCCTTAATTTAAGTACATCATGAATGCAGTGTGAATCTGTCCTGGCATGTTCTAACCAAATCTAAATCTTAATTAAATTTTGAGCAAAAGAAAGTGTTAGAGAGGAGACTTAATCCGTTTAAGGGAGGATGGTGAAGGGTTATTAGAGGGTGTTAATTCGTTAATCAGAACTTGGTGTGGCTATCCTTTACTATATTGAAGTCTGCACTATATTTGAACCACACAGTAGGTGGTGTATACAAACAGCCTCTAGCCATTGTGGATGTAGGTGGTGGACCAGGAAATTAGAAAAAGGCATTGAGTGAAGTCAGGAAAAAAACGCTCTCATGACGGTGTAATATTCTCCTTTTACCCATTTTCATCATGTTGTCCCATTATGCCACTCTGTTGATATTTCCTATTGAAATAGGATCATCCTCAAACAAGTACCTAAGACAGGTAAGCCATGAGTGGCCATGGCAACAAAGACACCACAGGGGTCAAGTTCCTGTGTAAAGCCTTGTTAATGACATCATAATGGACAGAGGACTATGGTGTAACTACTAACTACAACTTCAAAGTAGGTGAGAGCTGGAGAAAGAAAAGGAGCTTAGAAGATGAGACCTTTCTGTGACCACGTTCTCTAATAGAAACGCCATCCATCCTCATGACGCAGCATGGCCTCTCAGTCTCAAAGCCTCTAACTGCAACACAAATATATGCACAGAAATGTACAACAAAGCCAATTGCTTTTAAGCCTTCCATTGAGTTTTCTAGCTCTAATACAGCTGCTGAAGAAGCAGTACGCTATTCATGATGCTTTACTGCCAAAAAAGAAAAGTTGAGGACACATGCTTGACAAAATCCTCTTTTCAGACATAATCCACCTAGCACCATTTTACTTGAGGACTGGAGTGTGTAACATCTGATCTTATCCTAAAAGCTATTCAAGACTATGTAGTGCTGGCTTGATTATGTTCCTCGTACACACAGGAACCTTTCACTCCTTAGTGCCTTCCCATCACACCTGGGATAATAAAGAGGATTTAAACAGGTCTGAATAGGTTAACCAGGTGTTGAAACAAATAATGGTTTAAAATTGTAATTAACATGGCTTGAATAGAGCATTGCTCTTGCTAAAGGTCTCCTCTGTTGAATGACTTTGGTATGCAAGGGAACACAAGACTGAAAGGACCCTGTCTTTGTCACTGAAGAGAATAAGGAACTAATGGGGAATTAAGATCTTTAGAGCCTCTGTGCTTCTGTTATATGGCTTTTCCCCTTTTCTTCCACAATGTAATGCCACAGTTCATAGTCCTGCCCAGTGAATTAGTTGCACTTCCCCTAAATGTTTAACTGCTGCCAGTGTGCTATGGTAAAATGTTACCTAATTAAAAAAGCATGCAGTTGCTTAAGCCCACAGTTATTCTAGAAAAACCACAAGACAGGAAAACAAACTTTATGTAACCCATCAACATAAACCTAACACGTAGTGTTGTTTTTGTCTTATTGAAAACAGCTTCTAATAGTTTGCGTTAAATATTGTGTGATTATCTTCAAAGACGTGCATACAGTGGGACATTTTCAAACCCTTACCTCACCTTTATACATGCAAAGCATTAGCATTTAAATGGCCTTCTATTCTTAAGGTGGGCATTTCATTATAAGCCCATGGTCAGAAACACATGCTGTCTCTTTGGCTGATGAACACACTGTAGAGGTTTAAAACAAAACATTAGAGCACAGTTGTATTTTTGAAAATAGATTTTGTTTTACCTACAAGGAAAAAAGATTTCTCTGTCTGTGCTTGCGGTACTAATTGGCACAAGGTACTGCCACGTCACCACAAAGTCAAGTTTTCAGTTCTTCTCGGCTGCAGGCAAGCCAAAGCCAAAGGGTCACATTCTGCAAAAGTTTCCAAACATCAGCCGCAGAACTTCCACATGGTTCTTCATTTCCTCTGAGTGTTTTGAAACCCCCCATGGAGAAGGTCCTAATCTTGACGCATCAAGCAATGAACAGAGAGAAAAGGCTGATTGCAAGTGATTGACAAGCCATGCGGTTACCACAGTAACTCCTTTTTGGCTTACTATGGAAGTCCAATTCATCATCAGAATCAGATGACTCTAAAAGGGCCTATTATCATAAGGGTGCACATGTGAGTGGCACAATCGACAACCTGCGAATCGATCGAACTGTTTGAGTCAAGCACTCAACGTGTGTTAAAAATAAGGGCAAAGTGCAAGCAAGGGGATTATACTGGTTTTTCATACGTTGCCCTGTATTTCACTGAGCTTCTTATTAAACTGCTTCTTGAACACTTGCTCTTTCTTCTGGGTCAATTCAGTCATTTCATAAGGTTATAGATTACTTGCTTAGAATAGTTTCTCAATGGTAGTCCAGTGATGAATGGGCAGTTTCACATGCAGATGCAGATCATGTTACTCGAACTAAAAGGAACACAGCTAAATACATACATGTATTTTTCTTAATGTGCAATCAAACTTCCCTGAGAAAATCTGCTTTATTACCAAAGTGGAAGTTTTGACAACATAACAGGAAAAAACAGCCATTTCACCCCTGCAGAGGAATGAGTAATGAGCAAACATGCCCAAGCTCTGCCTCTCTTCATCTCACCATCTCCCCTTCTCTCCCCCTCTAACACACACACAAACACACACACAAACAGAAATACCAAATGGTGTTTTTGGCACAGTGCAGATACGCATTATAAAAGGTGAAGGAATTAAGTCTTCCCATATTTCAGGATGGCTAAAGTATGACTTTAATTAAGCACTTGTGTTGTATCTAAGTGCTTTCGCAAGGTCTTTAGCATTAAATATACATCTATGAATATTAAGCATCCACACATTAAACAAAGTGGCATCCCACGATGTGGACAAACATATTATATGGATTTGTTGAGCTGAAAATAAACATTGGAGGAAATCTACTAAATGCTATTTGAACACAGCTCCGATGGACACTAGCAGATTTTCAGGGGTGGCTGTGCTTGCATGGTCAGGAAGCAGGCCAAAGCAAGCATCAGCATCAGCGTCAGTGCTGTGTAGCATCAGTGTGTCAGTGGCAGCGGGGGCCGCGGCACACATGCAGGCTTCCCATCAACGCTGGGATGGAGCTGAGTTGGCCAGACAGCACCGTGGCACACTCCAAACTTACTTAGTGTAATTAAAGTTGAGAAAGGTTAAAGTTTGACACTGAAACGAGACGAAGGGTTCTTTCTCCCAGGCAAGAGACAATATAGGGTACCTCGTCAAAGCGGTTAACCGGTGAAGCCCTTGACCCTCCTGGAAAGCAAGGGAGACACAGTGGAAATGAAGACGCACATCCAGTATCATGATTAGGTGTTGTGCCTTGAAAGGAGGGGACAATTGTGCGCACACGTAATTAAATTGGCCAACCTTTTGTGGCACTGCTCCTATTCAGGCACATACAGGAACATCCATCTGGAAGAATGAGTGTGTAATAGTCTGTGATCCATGTCTGGAAGGGCTGTGTAGATACACTAAGAATTTAATCCTTTAGATAAACACAAGAAGATGTAATGTCAACTCTAGAGAGATACTTGGAATTTAATGGTTTGAGAATGCCACAGTAGAGAGACTAAACTGGAAAAGAAATGTGTGCGCTTGCCTTTCTGTCTTATTAATCTCTGAAGTTTCCCATTAAAATATAATAATAATAATTTTTTGATGTGAAAGTTTATGGTTTCCGAGGACTGTTTCAAAGATAACTTATTGTATCTTAATTTTGCTGCAAAAATAGGTTTAAAGGCCGCAGTATGGAAAAGAAAGGAAAATTTGCCTTAATATCTAAATCACAATGTAGTATGTATGCGATATGAAAAATGTCTTTTAAGCCCGTAGAGAATAAATGATATATAAATGTTTTTTATTACCAAGATCAACATATCAATCACTGTCATTCTCTTAAACTTACACTCTTGTTAACTACTTCCTCTGCTACATCATAGACATGTAAAAGGAGGCGTTTGTTTAATGTTGCAGTGACTTTCAGTAACAAATAGCCATTCCATTACTGTAACTTATGCTTTTCCTCCTAGAACTATGTTAAATTACAGAATTTGTTATGTGCATTTAAGTGGCATCACGGCGAAATCTTGTCTCTTATGTAACATTTATAATTTTTCTTATAGTGCATATAAGTCTCTCTGTATAATATTGTAACGTCAGTGATTTACTGCTACTTTGTTGAAGCTGCTGATATATTAGACGTATGTACAAGGTGTCCTTTGGCATCACTGCCAATGAAACCCCAGCCACGACCAAAGAACAAAAAAGAGACAAAATTTATTTGTTTTATTTGTTTTTTTAATAGTTTTTCTTCTGGCTGTTGTTTCAAATTGCACTCTACTTTATTTTGTTTGCGTTTGATGTGTTATTATGTTTAGGCACCAACATGACATGGTTAGATCTAGAAAAAGATCACAGTTTTGGTTAAAGTAAACATACACGCTGTACACACCCACTAGGTTAATGTGACCTCAAGGTTGTCTTGACCAAACTTCTTATTAGGCGATTGCGCTCTGTTGTTGTAATTTGGTAAATAAAAATTTGTTGAATAATCACGACAGCCTTTTGTAATATATGTAAGTACAATTACAAACACATACAGGGACAAATGGATAAAAACTTCACATGCTGTAATATATGTATAATATACACAAAAACACACACTCGCCCATAAGCGTGTGCACATTTACACAAAATGCATATTCACATTAAAACACACACAGGGGCCGAATTTGTTTTCACTCATACACACTCAGATGCAGACGTAGGAGGAACAATTGGCACTTTACAGGCTGGATCTTCTCTCTTTCAGCTTGAAGAGATGGAACACATGTCCCAGGCTTTGTTCGTGTCAGGACCCCATACAGGAAGCCCACTACGTTTTGTTGATGTGTCACTTGCACCCTCTCCCCTCTTGGTTTGGTGAAACCCTCTTTCTGTAAATGATAGTCCCCTTTGTCTGCTATCAAAAAAGACTCTTTTGCTCTACGCTACTCTCCAATGGGTTTTGGCAGTTGTCATGCGAAACCAGTGAATATCATTAGAAATAAAATCATCCAAGCTATAAGTAATTACATTTTTTTTTCTCCTTTAAATTCCTTCTCCGCTGACCCCCTCCACTTCTCACCCCATCATAATTATTGCTCCTAGCAACAATCTATAGCTCCCTGAAAAACAAATAAACAGCAGACACCTCAAATCATTTGTAAAGTGAGCAGGGATGCTTAATAGAAACATCATTAAAATCATACATTTATTATGCAAACGCTGATGGAGTTAGTTATGTCTGTCCAAACGTCTGCATTACAAATGCCTCACTTGATTAACTGTCAAATTTGATTACAGATGGATTATATATTTAACAGCTGTAGGTAGACCACATCCCTGCGCCTTCCAATTGTGTTTTCTGGTCAGTTGTTAGCACAAAACCCGAGCATGTATGCTGTGTGCATGTATCTCTATAGGAAAGTTAAAGTTGCTTTATCATAATAGTAAGAAAATCGTTCAAAATGATTAAAACATAAAGAGATAAACTTTCAAGAAGAGCTTCTATCACCAATAAAATGATAAAAAATAAGAATGAGTAGTGATTGTGGTTCTGAATCCCGAGCTTCAGTAGAGAGAAATAAGGTGAAAAAAAGGGAAAAGCTTAGTGGCCAATCCAGCACACGTACACTGCGAGCTGGAGCAGATATTAACATGTAATGTGCTAACTCACACCTTTTAAAAACGGAGAGGTAATGGGCATTTCTTTTTGATGTGTTGTCCTTTAACTTTTCAGTCTGGCGTTTTTAATCCATTTCAGATTAAAACACTCTCCTGTTCAGATACCCAAGCGCTGCAATATAAAGCTCCTAATCTCTGGTTCCCAACCGCAGAAAATCCTATTAAGATCACCTTCAGTTTAACACGTACATTGTTACAAAATGCAAAATATGCAGCTTCATCGGTACACTTTTAATTGAGGGTAAAGTGCCCCCGGTAGATAGATACTGCACTGTATGCAAAACCATTAGAGTAATTTTGAGAATGTCTGTCAAGCCGAACCTCCAAACCACAGATTCTCTCTTGGGGGCTCCCTCAGGGCTGAGCCATGGGTGGGGGGCACAGGAGTTCAGTGGGGTATCATCGAGTGTCTCACAAGAGGTGTCAGCTTGGGAGGATTTGACTGATTAGGTAATATTCCTACATGTTCTCATGTAAGCAACATTCTGAGAACTCATTTCCCGTCGCCTATCCCCCTGTAATTCTTGTCCTTGCCGTCACTCTTTCACGGCAACGTTCATCTCTTAACATGGCGACTCGGTGCTTAAAGAGCTGCCGGTGACAACAACCTTGATGGCAGTGGCAGGCGTCAGCTTTCTATCGCAAAGCCACTTACCCAAGAGGGCGCCCCCCTGGTGGATATGCTGACGCTTAAATTGCCCTCACGTCCACCATAGCAACCACACGGCGACATGGGAAAAGAGTGTCTAGGCAGAGGTTTGCTACCATTCATCATCATAACCTCCTGTCCCACAGAAATGACCTCATAAATGCATCAGGCTCATCGACTAATGAGGGGTTGCTAACCTGTTGTTACTGACTGCAGTGTCAGTCTCCAGGAGTTAAAAGAGAGGGAAAAGAAAAAAAAACAGCTCACAAAGTGACCTGTGATTATTGAAATGAAAAGATTTCTAATTGATGACGCTGATGTCTAAAAGTGAAAGTAAACAGAAAGTTGTTAAAATGCAAAAAAGCAACATGCAAGGGGTCAAAACTCCCGCTATCGCTAATTGAATGTGGTTAAGCCTTCGTGAACTTTAACAGCATTTAAAAATTACACAAGCACTGACAAGAGCTAAGACAATTTTGAAAACATAAATGACCACAGAACATAAAAGAGCATGTCAGTTCACTTGAAAGCCTCGGAGGACATCTGACAGCCTTTTGATGTACAGTATCCTCCTAGCAAAGCATTCTTGACTCTTCGGATAGATATGGATTGAAAGATTAAACACGGTCCTCATCTGAAACGTTCACACTTCACTTTGCTTTGCTGCATTATTAAAATACAATTACATCTCACATCTAATGTTCACTGCTTAATAAAGCTCTCTGCACCTTTCAGTACCTGCAACCTAGTGCAGTTTACTGTAGATGAGTCCTGCCACTGTGTGTGTACATATAATTCTCTGATTTATAGAAACTGTAATTGCAAAGCAATCACATTAGTAGATTTGCTTTTGTAAGGACTGAAAACTGACTTGGAAATAGCAAGTAAAGCCCTTGGCAGCAGACATGGATATTATGGGGGATGGGAGCTAGTTAAGCTTTCTTTAAAGCATAACAGCTTTGGTGAGAATAGATGAGCCTTTATTTCTATAATTTGGGATTCATGGATTTCAAGAGATGCTAAGCCCAATTTCTGGACCCCTCTTTCAAATGAGCGTGTGTTGATATAAACAGGACGGTGGTCAGCCATCTGTTTTAAAGATAAACGTGTGATCAAAGGGCATAGCAAAATGTGTAAGGGCCTATTTTTTCCTCCTTTTTTTCTTTTTTTCTTGAAGGAGAGTTTAAAGAATGTGGAGCGGTTTCCAGGGGATACGAATGAAAAGCTTTCGGAAATGTGGGGAGGAATCGAGCTGAAGGGGCAGCTTCTGAGAGAATTTCCCCTGTAGCCTTTGGAGCTGTGTGAGGAATCACCAGGGTTCTTCTTATCACACAAAGGAAAGGAAAGATGTGGTAATATTCAGTTAGGGTGCTCCCCAGTGCTGCTTTAATGAATGTTGTTTATTAATAAAGGAGACAGCAACACACTGCCGCCCCTGGCTGACCTTTAACCCCTACTGGGTCCCCTAAAATTGCTATTGTTATTGCTAGTGTTTGCCATTCCTTTCTCTGAGAGCTTAACCTTTGCCTCATGTAGCCAATGCTTGAAAAGCAAATACACATTGTAAATAAATATATATACTGTACAGATTATACTCTATGTAGGTAATCTGCTTTAATTTAAAAAAACAAAAAAACAATGCTGGAGTTACTTTGATTGATATCAAATAAAGCAGTTCTTCTGATAAATGATTAATCATTTCAGAAGTGCAGTTTTTCCTTCTTTTATTACTGTAAATCTAACATATTTTTGATATCCACACAAACTTTGATCTGATGAACATTAAGTTAAAGGTTCTAAACTGGACTCATGTTGGTTTCTTACAACTGCAAATTAAAATAAACGACAAAGAAAATTTGCATATTATCTCACAAACTGTCCATATCTGCTTTAATAAGGTGCCCTTAACTCTGACGTGGATACCTTAAAATATCGCCCAAGCTCGACCTTCCTATCTAACGCCAGCTTGAGGTTTCTCAAAGCCAAGTGCTGTGTTAGAG
Source organism: Pelmatolapia mariae (assembly GCF_036321145.2). Lineage (NCBI taxonomy): Eukaryota > Metazoa > Chordata > Actinopteri > Cichliformes > Cichlidae > Pelmatolapia > Pelmatolapia mariae. The sequence goes on along the minus strand of NC_086235.1, from coordinate 18,595,669 downwards.
AAGACAGACTAAAGGCAAATAAAGGTGCTGAGCTGTCTCTCGTCTTCAGTGTTTCGCCCGGCTACTACAGTAGGAGTCTGCTCGCCTCTTGACCCTCCTGCACACAAAGGATTAAAGAGGGGAGAGACTTCTGACAGAACACACGCCAGCCACACTCAGCCTTAGCTAGGATTTTTTTTTTTACATATACACGCACAGACGTGTATGAACACGCGCACACACAGGATATAAAGTTTGTATCAAGACTTCTACAGATGTCCACAAGACAGACAAAACCTACACTTCTTCTAAACGCTCAGATTTTAAATCTAGTCAGAATTTGGCTCCGATTTGACACGCCAGTGCTGTTTTCTTCTTCTCGTCTGTATAATTTGCGGAAAAAATTTGAGCCAAGAGTTTTCATTGGCAAGGTTGATATAAAGAGCTATGATTGCATAAGATGGCCACAGTGTTCGCAGTAACCTTAGCAACAAATCATCCTGAAGGAAATGTGCTGCACCTTCGCTTACAGCTCACTCACTGTATTTTTCTGTTTGTGGCTTCTCATCACCCAGGATATATATTTAAAAGGGGGCATCATTGTCAACCTATGATGTTCTCATTATTGGTATGTTGATCATTCTTACCCGACTGCCCTCATTAAGTCTGACAAGTCATGCAGTGATTAAAAATTGGAATGCTGCAACAACAGTGTAAGCATTAGGATCAGTGACTGCCTTAACTCCCAGTGACAAGGAAAGCCTGGCCAACGACTCCTCTCCAGTCAGTGGGAAATCTTCAGCCTGGCTGCCTTCTGCCGATTCAAAGCGACAGCTTCTGAAAGTGTAAGAGAGACTGCAAGTCCAGCAAGGGCTTCTGGGTTGGGGGGTTGGTTTTTCCACTTCTTGCTTCTATTATTATCTAGGTTTAATCAGCTATAGCACAGAGGTGAAAGGCTTTGCACAAGCAGAGCTGCAGCAAAGCCATAGCTGCAGCAGCATTCCTCTCACCTTGTATGGTAAAGACTGTATAAATGCCTACACCATATGCTGTTTTTGCAGTTTGAACCCTAACAAATATCCAGGGCGACACATGCAAAGACTCCAAGCCAACTTTGGTGTATCGTCGCTTCCTCACTGCAAGTGTAAGTGAGAAAACATGGCATTGAGAGACCGGAAAGATCTGTTTGCATGATCATCGTCCAAGTTCAAGGACTCTAATTAATCATTTCCTGAAAGCAATTTCACAAGTTGGACAACCTGCTGAAGTTTCAGAACAACACAAACACACAGCTTAACGTAAGTGAGTGCCAAAAACGGCAGAAACCTTTAAAAAATATGAACTATGCATATATATATAAAACACACAAGTCATATTGACAGTTTGGTTATGCAAGAGGGGTTGTAAGGATAGGTCTAAACTATATCTAAATGACAAAAAAACCCCTAAAACACTTAAAGATAGATTTACTTTCCAGTCCAGTATGGTCTTTGGGCAAAGGTCGATTGTTGGTAAAAAGCCAGTGGATAAGCAATGTCTCCGCCCATATGCTCGTGATGGCAGGAAGCGACTGGGTGAAGGCATAACACATGCCAGCCAGGCCTTGGCCTGCCACCAGACCCTGTCATCACCCTCACCTGCTGGGAGCAGAAGGCTTTCAGGAAAATGCCACTGCTTTAGATTTTTTTGACAGAAGCACGAAAAGGGGATTTTAAACAAAAAGTTGCACATTGTGTTAACTTTATTTATCTTTAAGGGTTCACAAAGTTCATGTATATCATCTACATCCTAATCTAGGCTAAAGACCAAAAATCACTTGAGTTGCTGAGTTCATACACTGATAGTCAATTAATATATAAAACAGCCCGGGGATGGAAAAAGAGATAAAAAGCATATAAACTCATGATAGCAGAGCAGAAATAAAGACTTCCCCAAACATATTGAAGTGGCAGTAAATAATAAAGACGCTCATATTGTAATTCAACATTTTATGTGTTTGTTAAATAGTACTTGGTGAGCGTATTGGCTTGAAGATCACTGCACAGTCCTGGGAGACATCTTTGCATTCTTATTTCTCTCTGTCAACGTTTTTAATTATATGTTGGCAGGGCTTAAGATTTCATTAAATTTGAGGGTATCATTTGGATGCTTGAAAGACAGCTTAGTGTCAGTCACTGCTAGGGTGATGGATATAATAAATCCTATGCTTTCTAATCCTGTGATGTTAAATTCATTTTCCAAACCTGCAAATAAATCGCCGAAGACAACCCTCTGAAATGTGTAATAGCAGATGTCACAGGATTCACAGACAATTTGGAATACCCTTATTTCACAAGTGTCAGATAAAGACTGAGAGAAGTCAGAAAAGAGCGTAAGAAGAAAACTGACTGTAACCCAGTGCCTTCCAAAGATGGAACCACTTGCACAGCACCCCTGCCAACATGTTTCATAATATTTAACATTTAACATTGTTCATTGATGTCGATAATCGCTTCCCATCTAGTTTCATTTGTCAGTTTTTTTTTTGAATAATATGATTTACATCAACAGGGGGTTTTAAAGTTTGTTATAGAGAGTTTTGCTGGAATTTTAGACTTTACTTTACTATGGCTCTTTACTATATTGATAACACATTACTTGTATGACTGTTGTACCCAAATATCACAACAAATTCTCCATCCTAATAAAAATGACATAAACAAAATCTTTCTTTTAGTCTTTGGACATTATCTAGAAGAGCTGGTAAAAAATAAAAACAATTACACTGTAAAAATGGGCAGTGTTTTCAATGTAAAATGACGGCTGTAGTCTGCTTTTTGCTTTTAGTCTTCAAACAGTGAGCATCACTTCAGGTTTGGGGGTCTTTTGTTACTAGTTTTTGACTTTGGCCTTGATAGTGTTAGCTTTTAAGATGATAAACGCAGTCAGTTGATGTAAAAACAGATGAAATGTAGAAAAAAAAGCTGCAGACAGAAGACAATAGTTGAAAACTTATTAGTGACCAAGCAAGGCCAGTTTAGTGGAGCTTGTAACTTTCAATTAAATTGTGTGTGCAATGTAGAACAAAATGTTAATAAGTAAACAAACAGAGCAGGATAAACTCCTTTTAGTTTTTGTTTTGGTGTGTCTCTAAATTTTTTTATTTGTAATTTGTCCCAATTTAATCATTTCTACAACATTGATACAGAAGAAAATTCTGATTTCCAGATGGCACAGGTATACAGCCTGAGGCACTGTGGCACCAATGTGGACCCAAACCATGATGCTCCTGCCGCCATGGTTCATTTTGAGGTTTTGGGAAGCCTGTTTTTCCTTAAAGCTTGCCTTTTGTCTCATCTATCCAGAACATTCTCTTAGACTTGTAGAACTGTGAGACTCAGGGATTTATTTGGAGAGCACTGGCTGATGCTGTGATGTCACAGGAACACATCCAAATACAAACACGATAAACACATACCCAAACAGAAAACTTACAAAAAAGAAAACTTGAATTACGTAACTTTAAAAACAACAAAATCAACAATAAAACTCTATGTGTTACTACAAAAAATGCAAAAATGGACACTTTCATTGCCTAGTAAACCACCAAATCAGATACAGAGTGCTCAAAGATAAACAAAGATGAATTAGAAAACAACACCGTTTTAAGACTGAACATTTGAGTGAAGAAAGTATAAGCAAAACTCATTTTTACTGCAGCCAAACTATAAAAACTTACCAGCTGACTACACTGATGTAAAAAGATGAACACTCAGAGAGCTAAATATGACTGCTTGGTCATCAACAGTTTTCATCCATTGTTGATTTTCTAACAAAATAATGAACTGCACCGCTGTCTGCCAGAATATTTGCTGTTATCTATTTGCTAAAGTGAATGAAAGCAGCGGAGAACCGTGTCTGTAAAGAACAAAGTAATTAAAAGAATCAAACCTGATTCCCAACATCTGTCCACTCACATTAGAATGTTTCCGGGTTTCTCAATCAGCGAACAGAATAAGATTAAGGGATTGTACTCATTGAGCCAAGCTCAGTGTTCACTTTGAAATGAATGAAGACAAACAGGTAATTACTCCACCTGGTATTGACACTGGACATTGATTTTTCCACTCACCAGACAAAAGTAAGATTACTTTGTTTAGTTTTGTAGTTTGGGAACATTGAACATTTCTGTGTCCAAAACAAGGTGCTCATTCTGAGGCTACCGTGACAGTCCTGTTTTATAATTTATAATGAAAATGAATATGAAAACAGACTCCTGAAAAGTCATGCGTTTTTACTTCATGTATGGATTTGATTTCTACAGCAAGTCCAGAGGTAGCAACAGGGGGGTAGAGTGATTGCATAATGACTTTGACATGCTAATCAAAATGTGGTGTAATTATTCTACTTACGCTTTTACTTCCAGTGACTTTAGTTTGCAGTGACTTACAAAATACTACCACTAAAAAGCTGAGTAGAAGAAGCGTAATGTGGTTTTGTAAACTTGCAATAATTTTACGTGTGCCGTTATTTAGTTCAAGCTTTTAAGCCAAGGTCCGATAAGGATCAGTCGACTACATGTTTGATGTGTTGAGGAGAACAATTCAAAAGCACTGGTTGCTTCCTGCAGCTAGCAATATTTTATAGGAAACATTTAAGATTCATATTGACTGACTAAGTTTCTGAAAACGGATAGAGCAATTTCTTGGCATACCAGATATTATTTGGTCAATAAAAGAATAACACATGGATAACTAAAGTGAATGCTGATCCTGAATGGGTGTGGATTTGTTTGATGTTGGTCTTTTTTAAAAAATGACACGAATCTACCGCATTGAATTAGTTTTCTAAGAAATAATGAGAACGACACCTTGTTATATCATATTGATGTCGATGTGGCACAAAATGTACGACGATTAGAACAGATAAACTGTTAGTTCTGTAGCAATCGTAAACCACATCATTCCTCTTCTCAATGAGACTTTGGTCTAGTATCCATTTGAAAATGGGATAACGATCCCCTGCTGTTTGTTTGTATTTTAGAGCAGTCCTATATACCTAAGAGAGTGTTTTCTCTCAAACTCCAAAATTAGATCAAAACAATATAAAACACACAATCCCAGAGCCACTGGTCCAGAAATGCAATAACATGTTTTTTCTCATTCCGGCATTAATGAAGTTCATTCGTAACAGTTTAGTCTAATTCGTACAAATTGAAAGATGGTCTCTGCATTAGCAGCAGTGAACAAGTACAATGACAACTTCATTACCATAAGTAGAACCGTGCATCATAAAAATCATATTAAAAATTGCTCCCCAAATTGCCATATTAGTTTCTTTATGGGGTAATTTCAGCGCTACATGCAGTAATAGAATATTTTCTTTACCCTCCAGTGCATATTAAACTCACTTATCTTCCCCTATAAACTCTAGGCATTGTGAATTTGATGATAAAATAGGGAAAGTTGATTCTTTCCTTTTCTGGTAAATATATTTTAAATACGTAATCGTAACTGGCAAATGCTTCCGAAATGCAAAAACCATCTCTCTAGTATTTTATTTCTTATTAGCGAGCAAACATTTACACTTACACAAATACGTCTTGCACAGGAGTGACTGATAAAGGATGAGAAGCGCGTATATCACATAGCTCCATGGCTTAAAGGATAGATCAAGTTTGAATGGATGATTCTGGAAATCAAAGAAAGCCAATAAATGAGTGATAAATGATTAAACTCTGATTAGAAATATTGCTATTTTTCAGCACTGTCAGTGGAATAAAGACATCAGCACAATGGACTAGTTACTGCCTTTTTCATAATTGAGACTAGACCTTCTAGCTGTGCCCCACAGCTTATCATTAATCAAGCTGAATGAAGCCGAGGCAATGTGACAGCTCTGGACAGCATTAGATGGGGAAGGTGCTTTCTCAAGGCAGGTAGGTAGCGAGGCAAACCTGAGAGCCATTCATCTGCTATTCAAGCACTTCACCTGTCTTCTAATAAAGTTCTTTTCAGGTCCACTGTTGAACCAATCTTTACTAATCAATACCATCTGCATCGGCCATCAAATCCCTGCTGCTATCAACTAAGCAGCACGCCTTTTAAAACATTTACTTTCCAGCTTAACATCTAAAGATAAGGAAGATCTGATTCTTTTATGGCGAGAAATACTTCTGTTACTTTAAGAGAAATATCCAAAATATTACTTTACTTTTAATCTATGTAATCTAGAAAGTGATAGTGACCAGCTGAGTTTCGCAGTCTGCAGGCCGATTGATTTTTGTAGTGACAAGGCCTTTATTGCTGGAAAAAGATGTTCATTAATTATGTCATTTAATTGGATTTAGGCAGGTGCACAATGAACACCTCAGCCAGGGTGGTCAATGGTGGGAAAGGCCTGAGCGTCACTTCTCTCCCTTTCTATTAGAAAGCAGCATGTCCCCTGTCTCCTAGAATTGCCGTGCTCTTTATTGATTAATGACCCTAATTTATTACAGAGAAGAAGGCTGTAAGTTGTGCTAAATGTACTATTAATCAACTTTTCAACATCAAGTTATGAGGATCTGTGTTGAAAATGCCACTAGGAACGCAGGAGACCAAGTGACTGTGTTCCCTCGGCTCCTGTAGCAAGAAGTCCAAGGTGCTGATTTAACAGGAGTTAAGAGTCTTTCATTGCTCTAATGCCGCCTGTCCTGTATGACAAATGTCTCTGAGAGAAACTGAACATAATTCCTGTTGATAGAGTGACCGTCATGTTCTTGCCACAATTCACAGTCAAGTGCAACCAGAATAATGAAACACCCGTCCACATCCTTGAAGACCATCTATTCATTTCAGAATAGGAGCCAAAAAATGCCCGCAGCTCCGAATACATCACAGATAAATCAACAATATTATATTAAGCTGAAAACAGATGAGAGGTTAAAGAACTGGAGGCAAGGCAACAATGAATTTCACCTCTCACAAGGCTGTACAGGGCTATTATTTCCCAGTGAATGGGGACTTTTATGACACTTTAAATTCAGCTTTATAAAAACTACAATTGATCATAATTTCTGAATGCACTACCTAAAGTTCTAAAGCTGGTACTTACTCCAAATGCATTTGAAACCTTCAAAAGCATGAACTCTTTTTTTTTTTTTTTTTACAGATGTGTTATGATGTATTAAAATACTATGTGCAGGACTGTAAAATAAGCCTTTAAGCAGACAGATTTTTTTTCCAGGAAGAACAACTTAAACTGTCCTATTGTAACTGCACAGACTTTAAATCTTTTGAGTTTCTTTTATAAAATGTGGATTTCACTTGTCTTGTGTTAACAACCCCCCCTCCCCCTCCACTTCCTTTACATTTGAAATAAAACACCAAAACTCTAAATGTAAGTTGAACCTGCTGATCTCTTACTCTGTGCTCATCTAGAGTAATACAGTGACCTCTCTCAGGACCCAGGTAGATTTTCTTTTTAGGCAAAACCTCATTTGACTGCTGAAACTCAAAAGTCATGGGAGTGTGAAATCAGTTACCAGTCATTTGAAGTTTTACATCTACTGTTGCTTTGAGAGTTGTTCACTTGCATAAATATTCATTGGACTGCCCAAGACTGTTGAAGTAAAATACATGAATTCTTTATGAATTACCATTTCTACTATGAACCAAGAAGCTAATATTAGTCACGTTGTAGTGATGAGGTGTGCTACACACTCCGTGTGGAGAGCAACTGGCTGATTTTTGCGCTTTGTAGGGAACATTTTGTTATGTATACGTGCTTAGTAGCAGTCTGCTGGCTGTTGCTATATGGCAGGGCTCGTTTTTATATCGCTCTGCCTGTAGTTATTTTCGTCTATAGAATATTATTTGCATTCATTTTGAGAGAAGCAGGAATATGTCACTGAAAACACTGTCCAAGACTCAGTGTTGTCATTAGGGCTGAAACGAGTAACTGATTAATCACCTTGTCTTAATCAGATAACAGTAATCTGCAGCTATTTTGATATCCAATTGAGAGTTTCTCTCACACTCTCTCTCTTTAAACAAAAAAGGGAGACAGTGTGTTCCCCAGCTGTTTGCTGAGTAAAGCTCCTGCTCCTTTTTCATATTGATAAGCGAATATTTTTGGACTCGTGGTCAGACATAATGAAATCATATCAAGATATCTTATAAAGATCATCTTCAGCTCTGGGTAATTATGATGAAAAAATATAGATATTTCTCAAATCCACATATAGCAGATTAAGAACATGGAAAATTGACTAATTAACATTAGTTAGCTTTAATCAGGAAAATATCACAGGTTGCAGACAAAAGGACTACAGCTTGTTACCCTGATCAGTTATGTCTCTAGAGGTAAAAACGAAAGGTTAAAGGTAATTGTAAACATGTTGCTATCTAGTTAGGATCAGGATGCTTATTCCCCCAGGGCAAGCCCTAATGTCATAGACTCAAACAAGGTCAGAGGAAGCATGATAGCAGTGACAAATCTCAGGGGAAATGTAAGCTATAGTCCCCAAAATGACACCAGAGCACAAAATGACATGAAACAAGCTGATGTCTGCTGATGTGTCCTTCAAATGGTGTGGAATTATCAGATTTTTTTAAGCACAGTAACCTCCAAGCTCCCTTTTAATTTCCTGCGCAGCACTTGTGTTCTGTTCACAGGCAGGTGCGCCTGACTGAGGCTGCCTGCAGCATGCACGGCTGAGCTGCGAAAAAGCAATGTCCCATGATGATCGGGGGACAATCCACTGGTTTGTCAAAACCTGGCTGAATCTCTGGCTGCAGCAATAGCACCTTGTTAGATTGAGGTGCTCAATCAGGGGAGTGCTGGAGTGCCCGGCCAGGTTGAGAGTGGTGATTACTGGGGCACGGCTGTCCAAAGCCAGTGAAATGCTCCACCTCTCCACAGGAGGCCCTCTGACATTCAAGCCTGCATTTTCTGAATCAGTCTTGAGTGATTAGGGCAGCGACAGGCAAAAGGACAGATCAAACAATTATTCCTCCTCACCCTCTTCTCTATCCTTTTGACATGTGGCAGAGCTGGAAGAGTGCAGCTCGGAATATCTAGCATTTTTAATCAGTTCTAATAGAAGTGTCTTTCTCTAGCTTATATTTTTATACCAAATATTATTTTTCTTTGGATACAATGAAAACCCTTTTTTTTTTTTTTTTAACTTTTTTTTAAAAAATATCCACACCTTTTGAAGTAAAAGGTCAGCCTTTTGAGTTTTTTTTGTTTTTTACATGTGACCAAATAACAACAGAGGGAAAAAAAATCAATTGCTTACACAAGCGGCATTGTTAAATGTAAGCAGAGCTTTAAAACTGTTGTGCAAACGCAATATGCCCTAATCCCTTTGTATGAGGGCTAAGTAGGTGAATTCACGGCACACACAGGCAGAGTATTAAAACCAGGAATGCATGCCACTTACACAGAGGTTATGCCTCATGTTTTATAACCTACAGCTTCCAAAAAAGAAAAAAGAAAAAAAAAAGACGAACCATATGACTGCACACATCAAAAAAACAAATAGGCACTCATAACAAGTCATGTTCCCTCGGGATTTTTGAAGGATATTTACATAATATTTAACTGCAGCATTGCCTCTTTTGTTGTTTGCTGCTGTGCCGTCTCAGCAGCGGGGACATACAGCAATAAAAATTAGTCAGCGTGAACAGGGGAGAGGGAGTACAGTATGTGTCAGAGCACAAGAGGGCAGTGTAAAATCTCTCTGACAGTCATCCATCCAACTAACTTGCCTCCCACCTGAAACAACAGCCATAAAACCTGTTGTAGGCTGCCAATCTCCAATGGCTGTTTTCTCCTATAAAGCACAGGCCTGAGATCTGATTACAGAGAGAGAGCTGGACCACGGTCTGCTGCAAGAAAAAAGGGGTGACAGTCTTGTATAACCGTTCAGCAGGGACTCCACTTTGATCTCTGAAGAGAGGACTTTCCATCTGCATGAATGTGTTTTCAGACATAATAACAAACAGTATTAGCAAATTAATAGAAGAGGAAAAAGGAATAAGATATCCTCATATCTCCTCCGCTATGCAGAGATTATTCTTTGAGAAGATTAGTAAGAAGAAGATTACGGGTAATGAGTGGAAAAATGTAAATTTCGAGAAATGTTCATAGCATAGCTTTTTTGAGCGTGAGTTTTGCACTCTGTCACGCACCCACCTGCGATGAGGGAGATGAGGCATAAATAGTTGATACTGTTAAAAAAAACCTACTTAAACGTTGATATTATCTGTTGTCGTAGCTCGAAAATGTTACAGAAGCCAAATGCTTTATGACTAACAGCAAAGCAAAGTAATCCCGGCAGAAAATTAGATGGTGCATAGGTTTAATCACGTTGATAAAGAATGAGCTATAATCCTTGGAGTTTTAGTAGCTATAAAATGTCACATGAAGATCGTCATCAGCAAAAAAAGAGGGAAGGGGGAAAAAATGACTAAATCATAGCCCTACGAGCTTCTAAAGCAGAATGAAAGAAGCATTTGCTATCTTTTTAAATTTTGAAATAGTATACATTGTGTCCTATGTGCTGGTGTGTGTAGGAGAGATACTGTAGGTCTGCTCCGAAGTGTAGCCTTGAAAAGTGGCCTGGTGCTTCAAAGGCTCGGGGATTAGAGCTTTTTATCCCATAATTAATATGACTGAGGAGAAAGCGACAGCACCTGAAAACTGGACAGAGCCGTCAGTATCCTGCTGTGGCCAGAGAGCACCCCAATACCCACAATGCACCACAGGCCGACTCCATCAAAGACACAATACCATGTTCACCCCATGTCTTCATTGAAAAGGCTTAAGGGTATCTTTCGCACTCCCTTTCTCCCTCTCTCTCTCTCTTTTTTGCTTACAATGCTTACAATTCAGATATTTGGTTTGAAGACCAAAACAAATACACCACACACATGATTTGCTGCTCTGTTTCCTCTTTAAAAATATTCAGGGGAAATTTTAGACATGTTTTTTGGCCTCTGACCCTTCCGGGTCATTTTCATTTCCCACCAAGTACCAAATGAAGAGTCTTTTGAAGCCTCATCAGCTGCTTTTGTGGTTTCTCAAGATGAAAAATGCTAAAATAGTTCACTGTCCAGTTTCTTCTTTTTATACCTGACATATAATAAATCTAATTATCAAAGCTATTTAAAATTATAGCATAAAAAAGCTGCCTTAAATCGAAGCTCTTGAATAAACGATTTCCCTCTTTTTTTTTCCGTAGCAAACGCTGCACTGTATATTCTGATTTTGACATTTTATTCTCATGCCAAAATACAGGTGAAAGGTTACACTGCTTTCAGGGGGAATGCTGATTTGAAATTGCCAGCAGTTGTTTTGGAGAATTCCCTGGTTGCTTTGAAGTCTGCACCCCACTGAGTGTCCTAACTTTGACACAGACAGCCATGGCTGCAGCTATTTATATATCTTGTGGGAGAATAGGTTTCCCCCACGTAACAGACTCCCTTTTTTGTGCTGAGGCTATCCCTTGCTACAGAATTGGTTGTTGCTGTGATAATTAAAGCACATAAAAAATATATGAAGCCTTAGCCAGTCATAAACGTTGTTGTTGTTGTTGTCTTTTGTGTTATTTTTCCTTGTTGTTGTTGCAGATTGTAGGCGTGTCCTCACTCACTTTCACATAGCAGAGTACCAGGGTCACAGTCAGAGAGTCCAAACCAATGCATCTCTTACAATTCTCACAGTCTATTGATTCACCCTCTGAAATTTATGTTGCTTTTCAGTGAGACCCCCTACTGCGGCCCTCACTGCCTCCACGACAGGAGGGTCACAGTGACACAAGAGTGTTGGGCCAGATGCCGAGTGATCCCCTCTGATGCATCTCCGCTCCCAAAAGCCAGATCCATTGCCACGATAGGACAATCAGCCTCGAACTCTTTGAAATACCACACACCAGACCTGAATTACCAGCATCGCCCGCTATCCCGCTTGCAGTTTTTTTTCTTCTTCTTTTTTTAATTCTATCAACAACACCAAGTGTAAATCTTTGGAGCAAATGTTGAGAGGAAAAAAAAGGATCGGAGAAGAACTGGGGAAGATGAAGAGGAGGGGAAACAGAAAGAAGGAGGGGGAAAAAACACAAGTGGAGAACAAAACAACCCAGCTGGTCCACCTTTGCCACTGCAAGCCAGTGAAGTCACCCTGTGTTTTTGTGAGGGTGCGTGTGAACAAAACGGTCTTTGAAGTTGGGTTACAGCACTGTACTGTGGCATCACTACGGCCACTACTAAGCCCCTGCAAAAATGTGCAGGGTGATTATAGAAAATGCTATAGAATCCAGTCATAAATCAACTAAATTTTCATGCAAATGGCCTCCTTCATGGGGCATTTATGTAGTGTGTGTATAGCAGCATCAAAAGCACATAAAAGGCGCATTTTGGCACTTAAAAGAGAAATCATTGAGACATCACAGCCCAAATGCACACAGACCCTTCAAGGTCAAACACAGCGAAATAATAAAACACTGACACACAGAGAGACACACACACAAACACACAATTGGGAGGTACAACAAGACTAGAGAGTCGTTAAGGCTTTTATCTTCTGGTTGAAGGAGAAAGATCCACCTGACATCCCAGAGGGTACTGATCAATCATGGTCTGACTGGTTCAAACTGTTTGTGCTGGATTCCACATCTATCACCATCCGATGGAGCTCTGTGTCCAACTACAGCACTGAGAAAAAAAAAAAGAGAGCACTTTCAATTAGGGCATGGCGAAATAAATTCACACTACTTGATTTATAGTGCACGACTAATTACACAAGCCTTTTTTGCATAATGCAGTCGGAGCTAAGCCTCGTATTTAAGGAGGTTATTGTCTTATGTTAAATGGCAGTCGGCGAAATAGGTGGAGGCTACAAGGTTTCATGTCCTTTGGAAAAGCTCCTTACAATGACACGAAGGATAACAACAGACTAAGATGCTTTGATGTTTCAAAAGAAAACGAGAGCATTTTTCACATCTCATAAGTCTAAGTTTGTAGCCTTGTGAAAAACATCAAACATGCCCACTAATCGTGAATTAAAGAGTTAAATTTTGTGCCTTAGACACTTAAAACCTAGAATACTTTTATGGATGATGGAGTTGGCATGCTACGCATGAGTCTAGATTATGCCAATTCCTTAAATGTTGCCACTAGCCTATACCTCAAGGGAAGATATGAGGGCTTAACAATAGGTACAAGCTATAGTCAGAGCACTGGGGCACGCTGCACCTCATGAATATCATTAACCGTGAGCTCTATTTGTATTACTTTGGGATTACATCTAACCCTGTAATGCAGCCTGATTGTGATTGTGAACTGAAAACATGTAACAACATAATCATATGTAAAGCAAATGTAAAAATACAAATCAAGTTGTGGCATTAAACCGTCCCAGTAGGTCCGTTTGTGGAGAGTGAGCAGTGAGTGTGAAGTTTCTTTTTTTTCTACCCCTCACAGTGCCATTTATATAGTTTAATTCAGGCCAATGTAAGTGCATATAATGAAAAAAGAATAAAGCTTAATACACACACACATTCAGTATATATGTGTGTGGATGTTTTTTCCCTGCTGCCTCAGTATAAACAATAGAAAAATATTTCCCTTATTTTCCGGCAAATAGTAGCAAAAACATCCATGTTACTCAATTTCACTGTGAAACGTGCCAGATGGCTTTTACAACTTCATTTATCCACTAAGCACATAATTATCCACCTACATTTCCTTGCTTGTATTTAACACTCTATAATCAATGCTGTTAGGGGACAGTTGATCACATATTGTAGTGAGACTGTATACCTAAAATGGAAGCATCTCCTAACGGAGGCATCCTTGTGCTTATGCTCCGGTAGATACAAGACAGCCAGTTCATAGCCTGTAATGTCCCGTTTAGTCAAAGATGCTGAATCCCAGCGTAGCAGAGGTGCCAGAAGCTGAGCGTCAGCCTGGGAATTTAGACACATTTTCTATCGCTGAGCCTAAAAGATTCCACACTCCCACTTAAGAGAGTCCACACCTCCCAACAGGTGCCATATCTATGATGAGAGATAAGACCATGATGGTGTTACACAGGCGAGATCAGGGCGGGCAATTCATTTTCCCAAAGGGCCCCATGAGTAACTGGGACTGCTGGGGAGAGCCAACTCAAATCTGCTCAGTATTAATTTGATCTCTTTATGAAGAGTTAAAATATGAAAATATTTTAATTGTAACATCTATTACAACCGTAATTGTTGTAATATATTAATTGTAACAATGAAAATGAAATGGACATTGTAAAAACGTCAACATTTCTCACTATTTAATCAATATTCCCACTTTGTCCTGTTTCACTCCAGCCTATCCAAGCATGCACTCAATAAAAGGGACAACGCTTCACTCGCTGTCGTATGAGCCGCCAAACTCAAAGTCATTATCCCATGTACAGCACCGAGTAACTGGGCTGTTTCACGGACACCACAAGAGAAAAAGTGAAAAGTGAAACTCCACATTTCAACATCCTCGATTCGTCTTGTTACGGTTCTGCTGGAGACGGGCACATTCAAACCCTTTTGGGGGGTTTTCAGGGCATATTAGCGTGTAGAGTCCACAAAGCTGGTCTTGACTGCTTAGCTAGCAATGGTTCATAGATAGATAGATAATCAACAATAGTATAATCAACAATAAAATTAACATTTTTAAAAGTGAAAGTAACAAAGGATCATAGAGAGGCCCTTATAATGGGAGCTAGTAGGTAATGTATTTAAGATAAAGAAACTTTAAAAAATGAAGTTAAAGGAAAATAAGACTGAGACTGTGCCAAAAATTCGTGTAACTAGCCTTAAGAAATAATATGCACAATTTAAATCTAAGAAATATCAGTTAAGTTCTTGTATTTTTCGGTGTATTTAGTCTCGTAATAGCGATTCAAATTGTAATCCTTAAACCACAAACTAAGCGCACAGCTTTACCTCTGACTTCAGTAAATAAATACTTAAAAGTTTATGTCTTCTTACAAACTCTACATCATTCTGTATCTTTTTTCTAATGTGAACTGACATCTAGCAAAAGATGTTTTTACAGTGAAGCTGAATTAATTTGCACACATGTAAATACGTAAATTAAACAAGGAATAGCAGTCACATTTAAATAAAAGCAACAAAGCTGTACAGTGATTTGCACAAAATTATAAAAAACAGCAAGCCATTCTCTGATGGAGACCTTATCAGAGAGCGTTTGGTGGCTGAAATTAGACAAAGTACATCATCTATACTTACTGAATCTTAATTTCCCACTGACCTCACACGAGTCAGTCAGGGACCACCAAAGGGCCAAATGTGGCCCACGGGCCATAATGCCAATGTCTGGGCTATAATAGACAATTATTATGAATAATTGGGGTTTCCTTACCAGATTCTCCAGACAGTGAAAAATTATAGAAATATCAGGCAGTCACATACCTTATCTGTCTTCATATCCACTGACATTGCAAGTGATCCCTGAAGATATTACTTACATATCCCTGTAAATTCCATAAATTCCATCAAACACAACACAAAGATACAATTACTAAAAAGCCATTACATTTTTGAAACGTAGTACAAGCAAGTTCATGATTGCTATGTCTTATTCTTCTTTTTACAATTTTATTCTGTGTAACTAAGACATAGTTATTCCCCAATAAAATAAACAGACATAGTAATGGTTGTTTTAAATGATATATTTCTAGAAGGTAACTTGCCATTAAAAAATCCAGCACACGGTTTCATTACCCAGATTAATTTCCTTCACCAGTTTCTTGATTCTAGTCTGAAAAGAACATCAGATGTGAAGTTGTGGTATAAAGGTTTGGATTAAAAACCTGCTCTGACACTGACATGAGGTTCCAGTCTGATTGAATGTGAGAGCTGCTGATCATGTCTTAGTTAAGGCCAACCGATCATTACAGAGGTGTCAGTTCAGAGCTTAGCTGGAGGTGTAAATGCTGCACTCCTTAAGTAAGATGAAAGAATGTTCCGCTTGATGCATACACTTGCTAAACACTTTGACTGAGGTGATCAACCAACCCCCAAAGACGTGTAGTGACAACAGATGATCTGCTCAGGTAAGCACCATCTTGCTTTTCAAAGTGCTTTACATTGCAACTCATCATAAGAGGTTGATTTCAAAGTCACTACTAGTCTGCACCTCGACAGATTTCCTGCCCATGCGGATATGCGGCGAAGTCACGGATGTCTTGGAGGCACAGGTGATAATAGGGCCTTAATCGCCCTGCTGGTTCTGCTTGTCCCTCTCAATGTCACATATCCGGATGAATGTGGTAAATATCAGCCCATAGTTGAAATAATGCCACTTTATCTGCTTTTGTCAGACCAAGGTCTTGGTCACATGAAGTGGGTGAAAGATGAAAGGTGTAAAATATTTGCAATATTTAAAGCCAGTGTACTGTATAATCACCAGGTTAATGCTATTTGGATGGAGCAAGTTTGAAACTCTTGGATTAAAATAAAGCTGAAATGCGGAATGCATATTTTTGCATGCGAGATGTAAAGGCTTTTTAAACTAGAGGCTGCTGCTTTGAGGCTAATTAGCATTTTCGACTGTGTAGTAATCTAGCATTTGGTCAATCAAATTTCTGTTGAACGGTAATACAGTTAAAGTTCAGTTTTTCCAGCTACGGGCTGATATATTATACATTAAATATATAGTAGTTTTTCAAGTCTCCTGCATTGTATTTTTGTGGCACATTCTTGTGAAATATCAGTAAATACAACAAAGAAAGAGACCTTGGCAGAATCATTACACCCACATCCCTCTGCTTATTCTGCACCATAGCAGCTGTACCTTATCCCGCTATGCCACTATTCAATGCACTCTCATTTGTCATGTATCAAATGCACACTTCAATGTATTCCCCTCAAATATACTGTGGAAGAAGGAGTCTCTTACAGTGATGCTCTGGCAACTGTCCAAACCTCAGCTGAATAAACACAAGGGCCATTTGCAGGTTGGCAGACACTGAGATGTTTGCCTTTCAGGGCAATCTATCTCCCTCCCTTTATTCCAGTTCAGCCCTTCTCTCTCAGACACAAAGGTGAAGAGTCGACAAGAGCTTATTACCACACAAATCAACATGTCGCTGTTTCTCGGCTCATCACTACAACTGAATGGCCGTATATAGGAAGTATAATGTGTGACCTATCAGGGCCAGATTTAAAGTTGCGAGATGACCAATGTAGAAGCAGAAAAAGGGCATTATATCAAAGGGGAAAAAATCAGCTTGGATGAAACTGATGAATTAGTATGATTAATTAAAGCTAAAACAAATCTGATCTATACACTGAGTCTCAGATTAAAATGAGTAAATATTGATCTTTAAGTTAATTAACCAATTACATATTAATAAAGATTCTCAGCGTTTTATCATAATCATATCCTCAAAGAAATAATTTCCCGTAGACGCCCCAGCACATCCTTTGAATTTTATGTGCTTTTACTCGTAATTTCTTAAGCCAGTAATTGCTGCCTGGATTATGGTCAGTCTTAATGATTTTGTTCCCCAGGAATGATGCACAGAAGTGGTTAGGCTGGATGCTACAGATACTGGACCTATAACACCAAAGATCAAGGTTAGCATCCTGAATCCCATGTGGTTGGTTTGGCAATTAAATTCATTTTGGTTAAAGTTCTTGTTTAAAAGATAATTAAGTGAGCTGGTATGTGTTATGACTCAGGTTTACTGAAGACTCTTTACCTAGCCTCAAAGTAGCTAGTACACTCAAATTTTGATTACCTTCTATTAGCACAGAGACTGGAAACAAGTCTTGTTTCTGCTTTAAATTTGTCCACTGTAACAAAATCCACCAATTGTCTTTTCTTTCTTTTTTTTTACTAAGAAACAGATTATATGAAGTATCTGTTCTTGCTAGTTGCATTTCTCTGCTCATTAGCATTTGTGCTGACAGTAGCTTCATATTTACTAGACATTCTTGAAAGTAGCATCATTCTTCTCGTCAACAGGGAAGATTTCCGGACCCTTTTTGTTTGTTCAGTCTTACACTGGCTATCTAACTGCTGAAGTTTACTTTTATATAATACAATAATACAAGTTCTCTTTCTATACTTTAACACAATTTCCTGTATTTTTTTATGAAGGAAATTGTGTGTTTTACCCTGTTTTACCCTGATAACTTCCAAACCACAGGTGACCTGCCACAGGTCATCTGTGCCTTAACAAAAGAGCAGCTTCAAATGTGCTGCTCACATGATGCCTTCTGCGCAAATACGACCTGCCATCTTGCCAGAAGCAAATACATACATTTGCTAAAACAGCATTACTTTAACAAAGTGTTAAAAGAGCCATTTGCATGAAAGTTGAATCATCCTTTAATAATACTTTTTTGTTTGTTTGTTTTTTACACATATTTATATATATTAAAGAGTTATCTTACATATTCAAATATTCTCATTATTTATTTATTTTTTATAAAAAAGTGAGATTAATTTGTTATGGCTCAATTCATAATTCAAAAAACCCTGCTCCCCTACATATACAGCGTTATGAGAGCAATGTATAAAGTCACTGTTTCAGTGCTATTTCTTTCAAACACTCTGAAAACATGAGCATGGTAAATGCAGCTCCTCAGTTCAGCCTCTGAAGAAATGGTCAAAAGAAACAGCAAAACCTAAAACACATACTACTCCCATTGTGTATTCATGACTAAGCTCTTGTTTTGATATGGTCTTTCACTGACACAAAAGCAAGCAAAGTCTACTGTTTATGTCAGTTTAAACAAATAATGATGCAACAGGAGTGCTTCCAGTGAATGCGAAATGCACTGTTGAATCACCAGTGGAGCCTCACAATAGTTTGCCACGCATCACAACAGCAAGGACAGACTCAATATTAACATTTCCTTTGACATGTGGCGAAAGGTTTTCTTTAAACCACGGAGGTTGAATGGGAATCAGTGGATAATAAGAAATTAAAAGGTAAAGAGGGCACAGGGGAAAGAGTGAGGGAGAAAGCCAAATCTTAGCCCCAGGGCTTAATGTTACAACACAATGGCCGCCAAGGCAGTAAAGGAGTCAACATTTCTTATTCGCCCCCTCCCCTAGTGCCACCTGCATTACAATTAACCTCATGGCAACCTTGAGGTCTCTGATTAGTGATGGCCTATTGTCTCGATCCCATTAATGCTTGGCCCCCACTCTGCCCTCAGCGCACTCACATCAACAAATCAAACCCAGTTTCCGGCAGGGTCTGTTAGTGCAAAGAGCTGGCCTCTAATATGGGGCGGCTAACTGAAGGATAGCTGCAGAGGTCTTTAGAGAGCTGCTTTAGGTACCTGCAATTTCAGGTACTGCTGAAACGTAGAAAGAATAACCTGCCAAAAAAGAAAAGAAATGTGCTGAAAATGAATAATACGAGGGCAGAAACTGGGAAATAATGCAGGAGAGGGATACTTAAAGGATACTGACTAATTTTTAATGGCCGCCACACTGACAACTACAAAATATGAATGGAAAAAAACCTGACCCATTCAGTCTTAGATATGCAATATCTATATCCAGTGATACTCGGGAGAAGTGAAAAACATGGAAGTGGGAACATTCAAGGAATTAAAAGCACACCAGATGTTGGGAACCCCTCAAGGGATAAACCGACACATTAAACATAATATCACCTCATGCACTGGAGTGCTATCACTGGTTCTCTCCGGGGAGCTGTTATACTATGTGTTGCTGCCACAGTTTAAATCTCAAGAAGTAGAAATTAAACCGCTGCAGACGGGCCCACGCAAAGAGTACACTTGGGAGATTCGGCTGGCTTGGAAGCTCTGTGTGGAAAGCAAAAACTGTTTTTAAGATTACAAAAAAAAAACTGAACTGGGGGTAGTTGCGTCTGATATCGTCAGGGAGATAAACATCAAATCTTTTTGTGTACACTAGCTGGCAATAACACGGTAGTCTTTCGTCTTTTCCAGTTTCTCTTTTAACTTAAATCAGCTCTTCTGTGACATGACAAATAGTTCATACAGCATTAGTAGCACACATGCATCATTTAGGGACAAGACTAGGCCCAGAATGGTCTCTAGTTATATGCATCAGAAACAATCAGTTGTGAGATGTTGTAGAAACACCACCTTTATTAATGAGCTGAACCATGTTAGTATCAGACTAATACCATTAACAATGTTTGCATACAGAAAAATAAAAATCTCAGTGACTGTTGAATCTGACATTTACCATGATGCTATTAAGTTGAAAATGAAGAACAAATTACAACAATGCCATTTATAATGAACTGTGATTACTGCAATTATTATACTGTAATTATTGTAAATACTGGATGTTTAGTATTCACATGTGTGGAGGCTCGATAGTGAACTATGTTCTGAAGTAATGCATTCATTTCATTCATTCATTGTGCATCAATAAGGTTATCTGAGTAACTCTGTCCACTTTAATTCTAATGAAGGTTTGAATATGATCTGTAATTTCAGTGATGGACAATATAAAAAAAATACCAAAAAAACACTGTTTATACTAAACATTTTGTATGTAACAGAATAAAACGTAAGTCAGTGTTTGGCTTTGGAGGTATGTGGAGTTAGTAGTGACTTTGAAGCAGGAAAGTAGAATTTAAGTGTGTGTGGGATCATTTTTAAGTTTGTCTTTTTTTCACTCAGTTAATTTTATCCTGGTTGGTTAAATTTAGATACCAATACATAAGAAACAAATAGACCTTTTTACAATGTTAACCAAAGATTCTCTTTCTATTTTATCAGAATGAAAAGTTGGCACAAGTGTATATTTTATTTATGCCCATAACCAACACAGGTAACTTAATTACCTCCACTAAGGAGGTTATGTTCCTGGTAGTGTGCGTGTCGTCATTCTGTCTCTAAACATGACAGCTCGAAAAGTTTTGAATGAATTCTGATAAAACTTTGTAGGGGTGTAAAGTGGGGTGGTGTTAACAATCCAATACATCCACCAAGGTCTTCAACATCAACGAAGTGATGTACTGGTGGAAAACAGAAAAAACGTCTTATAACCTAGAAACTATAACTCCTACGAGTATAGTGTGTATTTTTAACATATAGAAAGTATCGTATAAGGATTTAAAATATTAGGTCACATTTGACCTTTGAACTCTCCTGCAAGGTCAATAAATTGATCTGATGGTTAAAGTGATTGTAATGTTGCATAGAGCTATTTAAATCTGTTTCTTACTGGCTTTGTTTTTATTGACAACATATAGGGACATATAGGATATGTATGGAGATTCTAAATATCAAGTTATTTTATTATGGCTTTATCATGTAGATTACAGTAACAGGTTAAAAAAAAAGTTTAAATACACATGTACAGTATTTCTGAATATGTATTCTTCTTTTTGGAAAACAAAATAAACTTGTGTTTTTCACAAGTTTAGAGATAATATCAGAGATATTTATTACTGAATCTTTACATTAATTGAAATGAGTTCCACACATGTATTGTATCCACATGGATAGAAAATAATAAATAATTTCCTTTACAACTATGTCAAATACAGAGGAAATAACCAAATTTGCACATGTTTCTACTGCACTCAAACTTCTTAACGTATGTTTAAAAGTAACAAAACTAAGGGAATATATACATAATGGAATACTATCTCCTTAAAAGTCTGCCAAGAAAGTGAACTGCCTTGGGAGAGGTTTGCGCTCTCTGAGTGCTACTTGTTTTAAAATGTAAATACACATGTAGAGTATTCTTTAAAAAATGGTTCAAATACAACAACAGGTGTCTCCAAACTACTGCCTTGATGCATCTGCATGCCTGTCACTCTAATCATATATAGATGCTTGTAAAGGCCCCTTGGCCCCCTTAAATGCACTGAGAAAGTTTTTAAAAGCGCAAGGTTAAAGCTGTGTAGGGTCTTGTTTTAACCAAAACCAGGGTCATTTCCTAACCTTAACTTTTCTCAAGTTATCTTTGAGTAATTGGTAAATGCAATTAGCATCTGACAGAATGGCAGCATTTCACGTATTGTATTGCTCTGTGACAAACTAATTTATTACAAAGATTTTAATGTGTGCGATGTTATATAAATATTGTAGATGTAGCAGTGATGCTACTTTTTAGTGCTGTTGGTTGAAAGCTATTTTGACTATTGTGAAATCCTTTGTGTCTCAACACTTTTTTAATGAAGTTTATGCATTCTGCTGTTCCTGTTTTGGCCATCCATTTGTTCCAGATGTTATCAAGCTCCTTGTCGCCAGCCATACTGAAGTCAACTTAAAAAAAATAAAATGCAGGGTGACAAATTGATTTACTATAGCTATTTTCCTCATGTTATTACATCTTTATCAAGTACCATGTGAGGCTTGGAAAGGCTATTTTCTCTCTCTCTAGCAGAAGAACATCAAACCATTAAGTATTTAATCCATTCTGGCTCAGGTGCAGCTCTCTGTCGAGCTAAGCAATACAACAGTTATACCATTTATGGACTGTCCAGCGTGCAGGTGGCAGAAAAACTTCTGGGGCACACCTGCCAGCTGATCCAACCATTAGACTATGAACCACACTGTCTATAGCCCCAATGCCCTGAGGATTTGCCTCACCGTGCAGGTGCAGGGACAGAAAAACTGTGATGGATTACTCCAGATTTAGCAATCACTTCCTCAACAAACCTCTTTTATCGCGTGTAAATGAGCCGACTGGATGCGTATTTTCCATGCACTACAGAAAAGTCTTGTTTTCATGGTACAGTAAATGGTTCTAGGAATGTTTTTAACTAGAGGGCACACACTGAAGTTCAATGAGCTGACTAAAATGTCTTTAAACTGGTTGAAACATCATTTTAAGATTTGTATTTTTATCTTTAACGTTCGTCTTTGAGCCTCAACAGCACATCCTTCATAGAGCATAGCCGCGATGCTGCTACACTGCTTGTATCGTTTCACCCTGCAACCATTAGGCACATAACTAAGCTCCGACCACATTGCTTTAAAACCGTGCCAGGTCCAAGCCAAAATACAATTTGACTGACAAATCAAAGAAGCACAATGTAAAATGCTTTCTCTGCTCCAATCCATAAAACTAAATACCAGAACCATTTTTAATTTCAAGTCTGATTTTAATTACAGTATGCTAGAATCGAAATTAGCTTAAAGCCTTTTGTAATCTTTTATTTGCACAAGACTTAAACGATGAGATCCCCAGATTATAATGTAAACTGTAATAAATGATGTCTTTTTTCTTTAGTTGAAAACTTGCCAAGATTAAAAATGAAATTAAAAAATGCACATGAAGCTTTTTTTTTGTAATAGAACAATATTAATTTGTCACAGTGGAAAATGAATACCATAAACTTCATATACAGTTAGAATTTATGCAGGGATATAAATAGAGGATGTACTATTAATATTCTTAGAGGAATGCTTGGGCCTGGTGTTATCTTCCATGAGATTCATCAGTGTTAGTAGTTATTGTCCAGACCCCCCATGGTTGTAATTCTTTATCCTTGCCATCTCAGTAAACTGCATAATTTAGTTAGGAAGATGTAATTCTATTCCCTTCACACAATCAGCGAGGCTTCAGGCTGACCCAAGGCAGTCGCACTTAAGTGAGTTTGCACATGTAATAGTGTGCCTAAGTTATTGATTTGAACGAATACAAATGAAATGAATCCCCTGACCTTGAGCAAGAAGTGATTAGAGTGTGGCTGCAATAGTCTGATATGCTATTACTATCTTAATTTCTTAAATGATAGCGTATTTATGTAAATCCTTTGTTTATCATGCATCCATATGGTGAACTAGAGAGATGATACATGTGCGTTGGTTCACCATCGAACTAGATGTTGGCTAATCTGAGCTGAACAATAGATCTTTTCTCTAAAAGGCACATAAACCTAAAAAAAACAAAAGAACTTAAATCGAGACAAAGAAAAGGGGATTTAAATACTACAAAACACCATTTGCATTTGATTTTGTGCACATGTAAATGATTCATTTAGCACTTTGAGAAGCTGTGACGCTGTGCTGTGTTGCTCGGTGCTGTGCAGCTTAAATTTTATGCACTTCATCTAAGGCTGGATTTTAAAAAAAAGAAGAAGAAGAAAAATCAGAGTTGTGTTTATCCAAGCTCATAAACAAAATAATCATTAACTAGCAATGCAAGGAAAGTGTTTTGTCTTGGTAAAATATGATACCAGGTGAGGCCCCGTGCCTTGACAGGTCGCCATTTTCAGGCCACTAATTTGGTCTCACTGTGGCAGTAGCAACTCCCAGCACAGCAGCAAGACAATTATATCCAGGTGCAAGGATTTGATTCAACAAATTCTAGGTGGATCATTCCAGCTTGCTCCGAGTCTCCCCCCTCTCCCCCTTTGCCGTGTTGTCTCTCTTCTGGGCCAGCTTGGAACAGATGCCCTTGAAAAATCTACAGCCCTCACGTGTGACTGAGGACCTTGACAAAATCTGAAGCACTTCCAGAAACTTGAAAGTCATGAACCATGTTGTATATTAGAATAATTGGAATGGCAGCAACTGGAAACATTCCCCTGAATATTCCAAAAGATAATGGGACATGCTAATGAGCATGGAATCAAGCCAATCAAAAAAAAAAAGAAAGAAAAAGAAGGAAATGAGAGTGGAGATGGGAAGGTGCTCAAAAAAAAAGAGAAAAGAAAGTCGAGTAAAGCGTGTGGGCTGGGCTGTGTGCATATGTGATGTATGTGTGCTCTGTCTTCCTGGAACAGCAGTACTGTTGAGTGTAGAATAGCACTGTACAGTCCGCCTGTCAAAACTGTTGATGCGCATTTGGGGAAAGTATAATTTGGGAGCTCGCACCTGGCAGACTGAGGGATTTCATGCTATGCTCCTATGCCAAAGCACTCAAGCAATGCCATGCTGAACTCAGAGCTTATTTCTCTGGTCGCCACACAACATGAAAGAGGACCCATAAATATCTTCTTTTTTTTTTTAACTGTGTAACTGTATTCAATTTAAATGCGTCTCAGACAACTTTAAGTTTGCGTTGTTGGCTCGGTGTTCTGATATTTTGGTGAAACGTTTGGTATAATTTGATTTATTTTATTATGCCTGAATATTAATGGTATACAAAATGGAAATTTATAACCAGCTGTGAGCCAGTTTTTTTATTCTAGGAAAGCAAACCGTGTAGACTGAGAGCAAACTGTAGCTGATTTACATAAAGTCTTAAAGCATAATTCCTATTAAATGATAATTATTACTTGAGGATGAGCTTATAGGGCACTGTCTTATTGAAAATGCTAGACTGCATCTTAGCAATACAGCAAACTCTGTCATCGGTGACATGCTACATCTCAATCCTGTGGACAGCTGATTGGATTTACTCAAAACTTGGGCTGGAGAAAGTCTCACGCTGAGAGTAAAATTGACTTAGGCCTGTATTCAGAGAGAAAGATGAAGGGCATCCAGTCTTATCATTCTCCATCCCGTGTCTCCCTACAGCCCCAGTACTTTCCATGTGTTATTCCAGTGTGTGCCCAAGAATTTTCTACATGTGATGTCAACATCAAGCCAGGACAGAAAGTCAAGGGAGGTACTGGGAGTTAAATCAGAAGTGCTGCCAACATTTTATGGCTTTGGAGTCCATGTTCAGATGGATGAAAGATCGCTGTAAGAGATAGATGCCAGAAAGCTCTTTAAATGGAATAAATCGAGATGTATCTTAATGCTTGTGAGACCAACTTGGCTAAGATTGGCAAGATTTGTGAAACTTAAAACACCTTTTTTTTCCTCATAGTGTTCGTATTGCGAAAAATTCTTATGACATATTCAGGGAACATTTGACCAGGATAAGAGGTCTGTATAAGTTCAACAAGCTCTATGTGTTAAAAGTGAAATCATCCGTTATCTCTATACATTATGATTCCGATTCTTAAACAAGATCAGAGCTTCACGGCACACAGATTAACATTTTATTACATGTTACAGGCACATTTATTTGATAAACCGTAACAACATTTGTAGATCTGTAATATATAAAAATGCAGACAAGTGTAACCATGGGGCTGCGTATAATTTCATTCCCACTGCATCCTCACTGGGGTGCTGGTTCTCAGACTTCAGCCAGAACACAAGCCTTTATTTGATTTAGGGAACTCCCCCTCTCACGAGCCTCCTCTGCTCATGAAGTGTCCCAGTATGGAATGTCTGCATTATTACACTGCTGACAGAGATTGATGCTTCCCCAAACCATCTGCACATGCAACAATACTCAACTTGAATAAACTTAATTGCAGACAAAGGGGAAAACACTTTTAAGAAGTGGAAAATATGAGGAATTATTTAATTTTCGATGTTCTCAGACATATGCTTTAAGAAAAAAAAAGTTTTCTAATGGATGTTTGAGATTAGTCAAACACCATCAGCAAACGTGTCAGGAATGAGTGATTTACTGAAACGCTGCACGCAGCCATGGTTGAGCTGGGTTGTAGCAGAGGCAGTGCAAAGCCACCAAGTGATGTAACTTGAAATTTATTTACAGTCAGCGATGGATCATCAGTCATAGGTCCCCGAAAACAGACATGCAAATAATCCTAAATATCCCTTTTGTGTGACTTATCGCATGTCAAAACATTAAACTCAATTCGTCCTTTTAGTTTTAGGTCAAAGGTGAATTTTAATTATAAAAGTCTAGCCTTTTTTCTTTATCCTTTGCAATATTAATTTAACACTTGCCATTGAGAAAAACAGATATGTGATATGTTCTCAGCTCTTGAACAAAAGCTGCAGTGTACTTGCACAGAGAATCGACCTGTAACCCAGTGGGATAAACTGTTCAAACCTTACAGTACGTCACCATTTTGTTTAACAGGGCTAGGGATCAAAACACTAATCCTCCCCACATTCCCTTCGGTTATAATTAACTTGCAGTACTTGAAGCTAACAGTATTTTAAAGATGTATTTTTATGGACTCTAATCCCAATTCAATCTCTCTTCCTGTGCAAAGCACAAAGAGGAGGGAAAAAAGGAAGGCGGCTGAGTGCTTTTTGTATTCACTCTCCTTGTACTTCATACTTTTTTTTAATAATCAGTTCAATATTACAAGGTATTATGACTTGGATGCTTTCATGGAAATAGAACCTGATCTTTATTGGTTTGGATTAAATATTCAGTCGCGAGCCAACAAATGACTTATTTATCTTGCTACAAAACTTGTAGCAACAAAAAATTGTGAAAGTTTCACTGCGGCTTAACACCTCATCCAGCCCCTAATTTTGTTATATTGAAAGAAAGTTAAATCACATAAAAATAAAATAAAATAAAAAACAACATAAACAAAGCCAGTGGTGCGTCAATAGAGTCTCCACAGTGACACTCAATTACAGATTGCGGTTTTAAGTGTAAGCCAATTATTTTCAGAGAAGAAGATCCAAACAAAATAAGGAGTGATTTAAAATAAAATAAAAAATATATACATATTAAAATGATTTGCAGAAATGGCTGCTTTCAAACAATCACTGCACTCACCATTAGGTAGCAACATGCAGCCATTTATCTGTTTGATGACGGGGCTCCAATTTTTTCTGTGAAGCGATGACAGATGGATACTTACATCACATAAGTTTGGAAACAACCTTTAGCGAGAAGTTCAGCTGGATGCTTTTTTTAAAGGACTTATCAACACTTCTCCATTAGACACAAGCTACTGCTGTGCATGGCTTTATAACTAATAGCTGTGTGTGGATGCAGAGCAGGGGGCTGTCATACATTAAAAAAAAAAAAAAAAGAAGAAGAAGTGGTTACAGACAAGTCATGTGATGAATATGACACTTAAACGCTGTCCGTGCTGTTTGCTTTGGTGTGAGTAAACAGACACTCACAATGGACCAAAGCCATCTTTTTTATATCAATATACAACATTAAATAGCTGTAATAAAAAGCATTAAGATATTGCCATCTGGATTGTCACGTTCCTGTGGAGGATCCATCTTGAGCATTTGTGGTACATGCAAAGCCTGAACATTCATTTTTGAGTTGTAAAGACTGCTGAAAAGTTCCCAGTAAGCCACAAAGCCACAATGCACCATTACTTGTGCAATACAAGCATTTTTGCTCTGATGTGGGCTTGCATGTAGCTGTGATGCCGCTTTCCTCTCAGCTCCAGAACTTTCATGCAGAAATTTAGATGTTGTCAGTCGTTTAAAGCTTAGCTGTTTTTCAGAACTTGATTTCGCGGAGGGGACTTGACCTTTCGTGAGTGCTAACATTTTATTTGCCCTTTTGCTGGAGTGGTTTTTGCCGTACCTGTGTAAGGCAGAAGTCTACATGGTGTTCAAGCAATACAGGTAGCCTTGATGTGGGATAGAAAGCATCTAGGTAAGTCACGGTTACTACAAACACGCTACATTGCATTCTCACTGTGACACATTTTGTGATTTAAAAAAAAGACAACTTTATTAATGCGACATAGTTAAAACCAATTTGATTCTGACAATGAACAGTTTCTATATGCACACATAAAATACAAATATGATACTTTTTTTAACACAATGATCTTACCTCAGCCAAGACAGGATTATCCTGACACTGTAAACATTAAAATCAGAAGCAGTCGCTAGTTGTTCTCAAAATATCAGAATCTTTAAACGTGATGTCATGATGAGCAAAAATAAAAACAAATGCAAATTCTGCACAAATAAAGTCATAAGAAGCATTGCTGTTTTTATATTTTCTCCTTAAATTAAAACCTTTTGCATTTACCAATAAATATTTCAGTACATTTTCCTCCAGAAAGTGGCAGTGTGAGGTTTTTGGCCACAGTTGTGGTATATTTTCCGTTGCAGGTGGAAAGACCAATTAGTGATTAATTGGAGGGGGTGGAAAAATAATAAACGGCAAACACCTGGACCACGCAAATTTGGGCCAATCATTATCAATCAAACCATGAGTGAGCAACACCGAATTGGAATAAATGGGATACACGTGCCTTATGATGTGTAACATTTTATTTAGAAATTATTATTAGCCGATAAATTGAATTATCACAGTTGCACCTGTCAAGCGGTCTGTCACTCAGTTAGATATAGATGGATTTCTTGCCTGCCACCATGTTTATGTAAGACAATAACGTAACTCGGGCTGGAAAGTGTGGCTGAGCTGTGCTGCTCCAAACAAAGAGAGAACTGTGTTTGTTTTTCAGATCCTTTTATGCCTGGAGTCATAAAAATAAAAGCAAGCTTTTAGCTCATGCCCTTTGTTTTGATGTTTCACAGAAAATCCCTTTAGTCAACCTTCTCTTCACGCATTACATTGTGTTTTTAGTTACATGTTGATTGTATTACCTTTCAGTGGCTGGCTTTTTGTATGCTAAGCTCTGCATGCCAACTTAAAAATAATTACAGAAGCCCTGGATGCATTCAACACTGTGCATTCTCGCCATTTCTTCACATCCCTGTCAAAACAGTGCAGAGGTCACCACAGCTTCAGCAAGCAGCGTGACACTGTACATCGCAGATTTTAGACTATTCACACCTAAACCACATTGCATCAGTCGGTTAACTGTGACATGATGGAACATCAGAGTCATAGACATAAAATCGAACTGCGAGAACCTGCGGGCACCAGATGCTGCACACAGGTTGGGCCTTTATTGGAAGAATTGTGGGAAAGAATTTGGCACATCTCACTGAACATCTTCTATTTTTTTTCACTAAAACATTGCATTTAATTTTAAACAGGCTTGCTATTGCTCACATAGTTTTATTAAATCGAGCTCTTTTTGTTTCCAAGTCCGATCATGTGTCTCAGAAATGTATAGCATGTTGCCTGTTCTCTGGATTCCTTCTCACAGACAGTGCAGCCCTCTTTCTCTGTCTTCTGACAGCGTTAGACAGCTAATATCCTGCGTTCTTCAGTTCACCACTTGGTGTGTGTGTGTGTGTGTGTGTGTGTGTGTGTGTGTGTGTGTGTGTGTGTGTGTGTGTGTGTGTGTGTGTGTGCACAGTCATACAAACACTCCCACACAGACAGACACATTCAGCTTCCAGGTCTTTCTTGGCTCCCATCACCAGTCAAGTTTCATTTCCACCTGTGTCCTGCTGAGGCAGCTGGTGAAAAATATTCCATGCCAAGCGCACTGTTATGATGATACCTTACATACCACATTTTTGTTTGCCAAATTTTACTTTTAATCACTCTCTTTCTGTGTTGCTACTATAATTATAAATGAATGCAGTGCCGAGGGGTGGAATAGGACTGATGTGTTGCATCAATCAGTACCTTTCAGCAGGATGCTGTTAATCTGCTGTTACACCGCATTGTTCTGTTGATACCTTCTGCACAGTGGCAACAAGACGATACCAGAATGGCTTACATGTCTTTGTTAAGGTCAACGAGAATATGTTTTTATCTTT
This sequence comes from Pelmatolapia mariae, assembly GCF_036321145.2. NCBI lineage: Eukaryota > Metazoa > Chordata > Actinopteri > Cichliformes > Cichlidae > Pelmatolapia > Pelmatolapia mariae. The sequence continues at coordinate 18,565,320 of NC_086235.1, read as the reverse complement.
CTGCATTTCCTGAGAGTGGCAACATTTTAATGCAGGGATAAGGGTTTTGGCTTGACGACACTGCTGCATTTTTATGCCATTCTGAATAGGCTTGATGTCAGAAACGCTTGAATAATAATGAATGCAAAATGTCTACAGATGCACACGCTCTCATGGCAAACACATATACAGCCACAGTGTGCACTGGACTCTAATGATGGATGTCCTTCCATTATCAGAATCAAACTGAACAACAGTGAGCCAGAACAATTACAAAGCACCAAATGTTTGAAGAAGAAGAAGTAGAAAAAAACAAAACACAGTCGATATTAACATAGCATTGGAAATACCAGCAATTCTACATGCACAAGCCAACTAACCAGAGAAATTATGATTCCAGTTTGTTTCATTGCACACACATTTTTTCCCCCATTTTTTTGGAATGATTTACTCACGAGGGGGAAAAAAAAGAAATCCATTTTTATTTAAAATATCTGCACTCAAAACACCAGGCAAGCAAAACAACTTATATTTATTGCCCCTTGTCTCTGAAAAATATTTGAAGGGTTTAGGCAGCAGCCCAACAGGAAAACGACAATGAATTTCAGGCAACCCAAAGATTAAGTGGTTGTGCAGAGGGTAGGGTGATTGCTAGATTCGCCGAGATGGTGTTAATGAGCACAAATGCTGCTTGATATTTAATTTTTAGAATTTGATCTTTGTGTTCTTGATAAATTATGACTGCCATTTGTAGCACGAGCTTCTGTTACTTTGCTTGCCATGTAAAGACTCTGAAAACATGCATTGTGATCTTTCACTTGCAATAAGCACACATGAGTTTTGGAAAAGGTAAAAAAAAAAAAAACATGTTAAGAAATTGTTTGAAAGGCTAGGAAATCCTATTTCTACAACAAACCTGTGATACGACAGATAATTTGTGTACATTATGTTCAGAACCTAAAAGATGGGACTCCATCCTAATCCCCAAATGTGCAAATGGCAACAAAGAGATTCATTCTGTTACCAGTTAACAGTAGGACACCACATGCCATGTACTCGGGATGATAGCTAATAGGTTAATTTGGACTCATTGTTAAAGCCTTGGGAATACAAAAGAGCATGCAGCAGGATGAAACCCAAACATCTGTTCGTATCAAGTTTTATGCTTCAAGAAACTATTAAGTCCTCGGAGTGGTATGATTCCAGCCATGTTTTCTTTCCAGGCCACCTTATGATGCATTCTCGCACAAACACTGTGATGTGCAGTGGGTCGGGAGAAACCTGTCACTGATTATCTCTGGCTGGCCAATCCACACTGTGAAATAAGGAGTCATTATCAGACTCATCAGATAAGCAGATGTTGACAAGCTGCTCTGTAAGTGAGAATGCCTCTCCACTGAACAGTGCAGAGATGTACCATATGCATGGTTTGACTTCAGCCGCATAAAATCAAAACGCGAGCTTATTTTATTATGGTTGATGAATGTCATAGGCTGCACTCACGTGGTCCAAATGTAAACAAGAGCATGCAGTGATGTCAGCAACGGAAACTTGTTTGAGAGGATTTATAAATGGCTGTGTTTCGAATTAAGAGAAAAGTCGCAAAACATGCTATAAATATAAGACGAACTAATTAAAGGTGAAACTGCCCTTTAACTGATTCTGGGAGTCAGAGGTTAAAGGGTTAAAAAGAGATGTTTTGGAACCGGAAGTTTGTACATTTGCAGATCTGTTTAACCGCTAACCACCAGAGTGCCCTTGAGCACCACCAAAAATCCACAATGGCCAACTAAACAGCCCACTGTTAGAGCTGCGCATGTGCGAATGAAGCCCATTGACTTTTTACAGGAAAAAACGGGCATCAGACGGTGACTATTTGTTTTTTTTTTTTTCTCCTGAAGGCTGAGGTGTGCTGCAGTCTCACCCTGCCGCAAAGCGCTAATTGGGGTGGCCTCATTTAGCAGCACGTCAAAGGGGACGCGACAACACCGTGTCAGCGCCTCCACAAATCTCCTGCATGGTCTAAACTTAATAGCATGTCAGACATCACAACTGATGCAATAGGGGTCACGGTGAGCCTATGTTTCACTATAACGAACCCTTCCCCAACCCCGGCATGAAGACCGGGGTGGCAAAGCGGAGATTAATGTTCCAATCAGCGATGTGGTTAAATAAAAAAGCTGTGAACTATACGAGCTCCAGTCTGGATTATCACAAGGCAGACAAACACCAACTAGACAAAAGGAAAGGGGGGGGGGGGGGGGGATACAAATTTGTGTTGTTTTTTTTTTGTATTGTTTTGTTTTGGGGGTTTTTGTCTAGAAAATTGCATTATTTCACAACAGCTGGACATTCCATTTGTAAAGACAGATTTCCTCTGCCTGTCACGGACAAAACGGCGAGCTGCTCCAGTGCAGCGTTGGTCCCAGCAGATTACACATGTGGAAGCTGGACTTTAAGTACTTGTAAGAGCTGCTGTTTATAAGAAACGAGTTTCCCAGTTTCCAACAGGGAATCAGTATCCCAATCAAATCCACCAAACCAATCAAATTTCAGCTTTTAGCGAAATTCTGATGGTTGACTTTTTTCTTTTTTCTTTTTTTTTTTAATTTTAAATGCGTTTAAAATTTTGTTTTGGGACGACAATGCCACAAATCTATGTGAAATGAAATATTTACACCTTTCTCTTAGAGTTAAGTGGTGTCTAAAGCGAATAAGAATAGGAATAACTATGAGAATATCAATAACAAAAAAATAATAATAAATTATACAGTCAAATTTCAAAGGGGCACGAAAATAAAACGATATAAATGACGTCCAGTCACTGAATATGCATGAAGATTAAAAATAACTTGCTGTAATTTTTCTGTAAATCAGCGTCTGGATTGTCTTTCTATGCAAACTTAGATGTTCAGTGTGGGATGGATTGCTCCATTACCCAGGCTCTGGCACTGGAGTCATTTTATGGCTGCAAATAAGACAGGGTTTCTTGGAGGCGTTTCGAAATGTCTGCATGCCAATAAACCAAAGTGGCCTTGACTTGAATTTGACCTTTTTGTATTAGAACCCTTAAGCCCGCCAGATGAGGACTCTAGGCTAACGGGTTTTCAAGTTATTTCACGACTTTCAAACTCGGGGCGTAGGCTCCCAAGTTTTTCAACTCCCTTATCACTTAAAATGGATATCACGTGTAAGCAGCCGCCGGAAACCTAATAGTTAAACCCCACTGCAAATGTTTAACTTATTGATTTAGTTCTCATTGAGTGACGGCAGCTGGGCATGCACATCAGAGCGCTGGCAAAAGCATGGGCACCTCATCCATCAAGGAGCGTGGATTATAGCTTTCTTCTAATCTTGGGCTATACTCCACGTGTCAGTGCAAAGTTTCTGCATAAGCTGCATTTATCAGAGCGTCTGATTTTTTAAAAAAGGGGGGTGATCTCACAAAAAAGGGGAAAAAGTAAGGTCCAAACAAGTCATTAAGAGCAGCCACAACTTACAAAATGGGAGGGAAAGAGTTGCAAGTGTTTTTTTTTTTTTTTGTAATGAAAGCCTATTTCCATATACTGCACGTGCATTTTAAAAAAGCAGAAAACAAAAGTAAGAAAGGTTGAATCTGTCTGATTTTTGATGCGCACATAAGCTGCAGCGTGTCTACCTTGGTAACACAAACGTCAGGCTCGGTTTACTGGTCACAAGTGCTGGTAATAAATATTCATGATGCTGGCGCCTGCGCTTTCCCGATATCTGTTTGTCATTTCCAGACTTGAGCGTAGATACATTTAAAGTGGATGTTTTTCCCCCCGCGCTCCTATTTGATCTGGAGTCACCATCAGCCCTATAGCTGATGGAAGTCGCCTCCAGCCTCTCGTCGACTCTTCTTTTACGAGCATTTCATTTTCGACACCGTGTGCAGGTTCAGTGTAAAGTAATACGACAGAACCACGAAGTCAGAATTAAGTAGTAAAGTCCCCTGCTTTTTGGATTGAGTTGTGTTGGCAGGGCAAAGAGCTAACGTTTGTTTTCTCGTTTCCTTTTTTTTTGTAAGACTTAAAGGTTTTAGTTTCACTATTTGCTAAAAGCATCTGCAGGGAAATTAAAAAACAACGTGGCTAAAGTATGAACTCAAGTATGTGGCCATTAGGAGGCAAAAACTATGGATCCAGTCTGAGTTTAAACCCATTCCACAAAGAGCATTTTCCATCATTATTAGTCTGGACTCGAAACATAATTTCACATTTAAAGGCTTTCCCTCAAATGATAAATAAACTGGGGTTTTTTGGGTTTTTTTTTTTGCCGAATTGAGCTTTTATCTCAAACATTTGTCAATTTGGCATCAACTTTATATTTAAATAAAATGCACGTGTGGACTATCTGCCAGCCCAGAAAACCACAGGAGCCAGTTTTAACACATCCACTTTAAACTATTTATATTTCAAGTTGCATGTGAACATTTTTCTATAAAGCTGCAAACGAATTCACTGCACGGGCGTGGAGTGCGTCTTTATTTTATTTTTTTTTTCACCCCCATAGCGGTGCACGAGAGCAGCATCTGCACTGGGACCAGATAGATAGTGTTAAATAGAGTCGAAAAAGTCATTTTATTACCATCCTTCATTTATCTCCAAATCTAATAGTCCGTGAAAAGAAAATATGAATACATTTCAATACATTTCAACAAATCATCTAAGATGGTGGGAGTCGTTTTTAGGTTTTTTTTTTTTTTTTTAGTTTAGTTTTTATTTATTTATTTTTTGCCGCTATAGACGAGCATGCACGCGCACACGCACGCGTTTCCTCTGCTGCTATGTGTACATTTTTCTTTCTTTTGGAACGTTAAATTTGCTGTGTGGCTCTTTTCGGGCATGTGCGACAAGCCTTTACGAGGGTGCAGACTGACAGATCGTGGCTCCGTGCACACACTGCCAGTGTTAACCATGATCAGTGGCGGCTGCTGATGTGATCTCTGCCTAATGGGGCGGTCAAGCAAGCTGCAGCCAGGAACAATGAGGGGCCAGACTAATACACCAACTCTCCCTAAATCTATGAAATCCGACAAAACGCAGGAAAGAAAAATTAGATTGGAAAATTAGATTCCCGAACAATTAAGTAAGGCAAGAGGGGGGAAAAAAATCCGGTTTTACACCGAGGAACAACCGCCGTGATTAATCGATTTAATTTGCACATTACTGGAGGGCAAAGTGTTGGATGTTAATTTTGGATAAACAGAAGATGCAGACTGGGGAGTGAATTTACTTATTATCGACTGGCAGGAAAAGTTGTGACAGCGTGTTTAAAACACGGCAAACCTTTACGTTCAGAATGAGCTGGTGCCTCACACACACGTATATATATCTATATACACACACAAACACACACACACGCGCGCCTACTGCAAAAGCACCCCCCCACACACACACACACACACACATACACACATAAACGCACACACATAAAGAGTTAAAATTATTTGTGCAACTAACCATGCAATTATTCTTCCATCGAAACTGTACTAAATGGATTATCGTGGTGGAGAAAAAGGGGGTCTGTTTTGGTGATGCATCCTATAAAAAGAACCCATTAGTTTCACACAGCACTCATGTTGAGATCAACCTCAAACACTAATGAAACCAATAACCTCCAACGCATTGCATTCTTGTATTTTTTTAATCCTTTAATATAGTACGAAATGTATCCAAACATTTTTTTTGTTGTTTTTGTAAACTAAATTTTACATACGAGCGCATTTCTCCATAAATACCGATCATTTCTAACATGTTACCGGTCCTTTACATGCGGATAAATATGGAAAATTGAGCTACTTACATAATACTTCCTTTCAGACAAAGCAATTGACAGAGATTTTATAATTATCACTACATAAACAGATTGACACGGAATTTCAGGCTTTCACTACACGATTTATCGACATGACATTAAATAACAACAATGATACTGTGCTACTCAAACTGGACCTTGGACGAAAATGTTGCACTGAATAGGCTACAAAAGCACATTAATACTAAGAGTCGGTTAAGTCGACGTGTAGACTGTAGTAATACTGAATAATTCACATTTGGTACACAACTATAACATTCTTTTCAATGAAGTCTATTCATCGCAGTATTCTTAAAACCATCTCATTTTTCCATATATCTAGGGACCACATTTTTCACAAATTCCCTTAAACTGTGATAGAACTATTTACAAAATAAAATATTACATTTTTTTTCAACTTGGTGAAATCCTTATGTACAAAAATTCAGGCCTCTACCCGCAGATAGCATGCTTTTTGAGATCTCTCTCTTCTTCTTTTTTTTGAGCAGTCTCTCAGTAAAAATAAAGACTCAAAGAAATATTTAGGGGGGGAAAACTTTAAGTCGGTGGCTGTCCTTGCCTCCTTTATGTCCATGCATTCTCTTTCACTGACATTAAGGCAGCCTTTTATTGATCGTTTGGGCCTCCCGTGTTTTTCTCAGTCCTCGTTTCACTGGCTGACTTGATAAAGTCTTTGATTCCAAGCAGTTTTATTTATTTATTTATTTCTGCAGTCTTTTTTTCCCCTTGCTTTCTTTTTCTTTTTCAAAAATATTTACACGTACCATTCATTGAAATTTGACGACAGCGTGCTGTGGCTGGTTGTGTGGTGTACTGCTGAGGCTGCTGGTGATATGGAGCTGCTGCTCTGGTTCTCTGTGGACGGTGATACTATGGTGGGAGGTGTCGACGACTCGTACCCTGAACTGGCCGCTGGAGATGGCTGCGATCCTGGATTGTTGGATTCGTGGACCTGCGAGTAATGAGAAACGTGTTTTGAGAATCGTGGTGCACCGTGGGGGGTTTTGTTTTCGTTTTTGTTTTTGATCAAACACAGAACATAAGAACCTCATCAAAACAAATTAAAAGTCCTAATCTGACTGTTGGGGGACATGTGCAGAATTCTAAAAAACACAAAAAAAGAAACAAAAAAAGCATACCCAAAACATAATTATTCCCATTAAGATCTTAATCTGATTTGTCGGTTAAAGAAAGAAAGTGTCAAGACAAATTAACTTGTGTTTCTGTTACTACACTGAAGGGAAAAAAAGGAGGGGGAAAAAAACTGGGACATCCTGTTAGAATAAAATCATACAAATAAAGAAATATTTTGTATCCTGGTTTCCAGTCACACATTGAAAGCAGCAAAAAAAACCAGTCTGTGAATTGCACTTGCACACAGATAAACATTGCAGGAATACAAAAAAAATACAATAATAATAATAATAAAACAGGTTTTACCTTCATGTGTTTTCGGAGGGAGCTGGGGTGTGTGTATGACTTGTCGCACATTTTGCAGAGATAGGGCTTGTCCGATGTGTGGACGTGCATGTGTTTCTTGCGGTCACTGCTGTTTGCAAACCGCCTGTCGCAGCCTTCAAACTCACATTTAAAAGGCTTCTCACCTAAACGAAGCAAGAAAAATAACAATATAGTGTTTGACACCGATGGGGCTTTAACATTATTATTACACATTTTTATTTTGACTTGTAAAACAGTAACCAGAGTAAAGATTTTTATTTTTTCTAATAGTCATTTGGATTAGATTTTATTTTATTGTTGTTGCCTTGCAATAATTATCTACTGTAAATACATTTGAATCAGCTCATTTAGATGTGCATAAATAATTTCAATTTGAATTTAAATATTATTTTTAATGTAATATAAAATAGCAAATCTGGGGAAGCAAAAAGAAAAGCCTATAAAATATTTTCTGTCGACAGCTGCACTGAGTCAAATGTCAGTGAAGATACTGCAGCTGCCTTATAAATAATAATCCTGATTGCATGCATATTTTGGATGAGGCATTCTCAGCACTGATTTTGGCACTAAAAAAAAACGGTCAATCTGTGCGGATCTTACCGGTGTGAGTCCTTTTGTGTATTTTTAGATTTTCCGATCGAGCAAATACTTTGCCACAGCCGGGGAACGGACACGGAAAGGGCTTTTCACCGGTGTGTACTCTGATATGATTTACAAGTTTGTATTTGGCTTTGAATGGCTTTCCTTCTCTGGAGCAGTCCTCCCAGAAGCAAATGTGGTTCGTCTGCTCTGGTCCTCCCACATGCTCCACCGTTAGATGGGTCACAAGCTCGTGCATCGTGCTAAAAGTTTTGTTGCACGACTTTTTGGGATTCGTCAGCTGCTCCGGTTCGATCCACTTGCAGATAAGCTCTTGTTTGATCGGCTGCCTCATGTATCGAAAGAAGGCCCCTGCTCCGTGATGTGCGGCCATATTCATGTTCATGGGGCCATAGCCGTGCAGCTGGGTTGACGCATAGTGGTCAGACCTGGGGCTCGTAACGTGGCCATACTGGTCGGCCCGTCCGTACATGTCCCCCGAGAAGCCCAGCCGCATCTGGCTGTTGACCACGTTGGAAGAGGCATGGCTTGCTGCTTGCTCGTGGAGCCCTGGGAAGAGCAGGTGCCCCGCTGCATCTGAGTGTCCATGTGGCCCTGCGAAACTTCCGGAGGCAAACAGACTGTGCTGCGCCCCGGTGGCATCCCCAAAACCCCGATTTCTGAAGAGAAAGTCCCTGGTGGAGTTGAAAGCCGCCGTGGAGTAAGAGCCAACGTGGGTCGGGTGGTGATGGTGTCCCAAGGCAGCTGCTGCGTAGCCGGGCGCCTGGGAGGAAAACGCCGTCTGTCCGGAGCCAATATCGTGGGAGCTGTGGTTTATTTTGAAGGCGCCCATCCCATCCGCGAACGGATTTATCCCCAACGCTACTTCTCTCTCTGTGACTTCGCCTGTTGAGTGATGCCGCGAGGAGCCGAAAGTAGTGACTCCTATGGTGGGATACTGCGGTCCTGCGTCCAGGAGCATCTTCAGTCTAGACTCGCTGAGACGACTGAGAGCAGAAATCAAAAAACCACGCGCAGATATTCTTCCTCCCCCTCTCTGTATCTCTTGGACCTCTACACTGAGCAAACTCTCAAATCCACCGAATTTCTGTTTACTTTTTAAGACGCGAGGAATCCCCCTATACCGCTCATCCGATGCACACGCAAAATCGTGTATACATGCAATATTGTCTTTTGCGGTTTATCTTCCTGTGGCGCAACTTTCACCTCCTCAGTCAGGCGGTGAGCTCTAGACTGATAGTCGCAATCATTCCTGCAGATAAATGAATTGAAAAGACAACACAGTCCAGCCCTGATGAATGGGAGAGGAGGGGGGTAGTCACGTGGCTCCGGAGCTTCTCGTTCATTGGCGGAGCCCCTTTCCCCCCAATAACATCCACTCACCAAATAACAATCCACGGTGCAGGGCCCTCACTTCTATTGGCCTCTTTGCATCATCAATCCCAGATATTGTGAGAATGCTGACTGTGAATTTGGTTAAAGGGCTGAATAACAGCAAAACAAAAGTTGGGAAACACAAGACAACAATTGGCCTCGTAGAAAGTAAGTCGAAGCCCGTTTTGCAGCCACGGAGTGCAGAAAGGTTACAAACCAAACGTTGCCTTTGTTGCCATGACCATCAGATTACCAAGCACGCCCTTTTTTTGTTTGTGTAATTGGTAACGTTTTGTACAGTTAAGCGCTCAGGCTGACAGATGCGTCAATCTGTTTGTCTGCTTTCAACGATTATTATCTGACACCTCTCTTATTTATTGCACGTGGGACAGCAGTCAGGAGAGCATGAAACCTGACAGAGTTCTAACCTGGACCCGTCATCACGTGTGCCAGGTACAGGTATAGAGAGACACGGTTTAGATGTGTTTCATTCGGAAAACTTAGGGGAACCGCTATTTGAAGTTCATTTGGGGTCATCACTCTCTCGAAAGGCAGGGGATTATCACTTTATCTGTTTCACTTCAAAGGAGTCCATACAACGTTTTGTTTTCTTCCTCTTGTGCGCACTCCGAGTTTTGTAGCTCTGTTTCACTTCAACACTGTGTTTCGGCGTCCACTGAAGCGCACACCAGTGGAACATCTGTGCTTTAGATTTCCACATCATGCTCACCAGCACCCCGCGTTCACAAAGGTTACCTTGAATATATAGGCCAGTATTTAACTTGGATCTACAACTATGCCTAATGTATCCATCACGGTTTGGCTGAGCTTTTGCGACTCACTCTAGTTTTTTTTTTTTTTTTTTAGCAGACCAGCAATGCATAACCTGTGTGTAAAACGTTGTGGGTTGTCGAAGTTATCAAGTGGGATTTGCGGCGCTCTCTGCAGGAACCTCCGGCTGCTAGAGTTCAAAGCCACACGCACAGACGTGCCATACAAACCATTAAAATATCTTCTTGGCTACTAGACTGGCTTCTACAAGCCATTCTCCTAGTCAGCCTTAGGAGACCAAGGAAAGAGAGGAAGTTTTGTTGTTCTCAACTTAACAAGTAGAACTACGACTTGATCCGACCTTTTTTTTCCTTTTAGGTGTCCCCATATTCTGCTATACAAAATTTTGGAGGGATATTTCAACAGGTGGGAAACGGTAAGAATGACATATCACTGATAAACTGAGAGTATTGTATACAAACTTGAAACATGCAAAGATAAATTAGAGCTGTTGCAGTAATACATGACACTGCAACGCACTCAAAGTTCCCCGTGTGCCTCAAAATGAATTGAACATATTTAGTTTTAATGCGCAAAAGCTATAGGCTATCCTAATGAAACGGTCAATAATCGGCTATGATACTACATGTGCAGAATTGAAATTGTTAGCAGAAGGTATTTGAGGGTTTAAAGTGAAAGCCAAAAGAGCAAATGCGACGTTTTATGAGACCTCGCTGCATTATTCAGCTTTTTGGTTTGGGATCTCGTACAGCTCCCTAGCTTACTTGTCTCCAAGAGTGAGTGAGTGCATGCACAACTTGGACCAGAAATAGCACTTCAAAGTTTTGCATTACGCTGGTGCTGTGATGCCTCTGAAGGCTGCAGCTGTGAGCCTCATGAGCCACATGCGTAAAGGCCATTTAATAAACATCTTTTGGATCCGTCACTTCTCAAAATATTGACTCAGTTTCTAATGTGCTGGATATGACGCTGTCAGCAAAGGTTTTGACAAGTCAATCCATAGAAATAACCTAGAGTAATACAGGTTTGCAGCTGATTTTCTCTTATCAAAAAATGCTAACTGATTAAAAGTCACTTGATATTCGGTTAATTGCTTTATTTTAATTACTACATCTAAGAATGATGAATTCAGTCACCCCTAAACATAAGTTCAGATTGTGTGCACTTGTTTTTCTCAGTAACGGAAATGCTGACGAGCGACTGTGAAAATAATTTGGGGTTTTAGACTTGACTCTACAAATTTCGAACCACGTAGAAGACAAACAGTACCTATTAAAACACCTCGTATCTGACATCAGATTGACCACTACTTTGTGGATTTCACAAAGTCACACTCATCTTTTTTTCCTGCAAACAGAGATGATAAAACTTCAGTCAAAAATGAGCCGCACATGTCGAATTGGTGTATATAACGCATACTCCCAAAATGCAAAAAACAAATAAGCAAAAGTCAAAGTAATGGCAGCGTCACAAGAGAAAAAAAATCTAATACAACTTCCACAGTTATGATATTGCAAGACAATTATTGCAGTGTCGGCATGCAAGATTGTTTCACCGAAAAAGTCAACCATGCTGAAAATTATAGTCCGTGTGCAGCTATATAAACAAATTAGTCAGCATTGTAATAACTAACCATTTGATTTCTTTTAGTCTGCTGACGGTTTAAAAAAGACAAAGTCCGTGTAGAAAAAAATACCCATGTTAGTGGAGGATAATTTATAAAACGGCACGGCGTTTTGCTACGATTTGTAGCTATTACTGTCTTTCTGTTAAGCATTCAAACAAAGATAGAAAAATAATCACGGTTAGTTTTATCCTTTGCAGGATAAGCTTGTATCGGTACTTACAGTGGGCTACAGAAACGATTTATTTTGAACTTAAGTCTGCGACGGCACCACCTTCTGTGACCCTCATCTGCTGCCGTCCTGGGTCTAAAGCAAAATTACCCCGGATCATAACAACAGGTCCCGTCCATTACATTTTTTTCCTCGGGACAATGGCCGCAGCTCGCCCTATTCACACATCCTACTCACACGGATCCCACCAGGCAGAGCACGGAGTCAGCTCTGTAGTATGCGCTGAAGGGCAAACGGCTGGATATGTAAATATGTGCATTTTTCAAAGCGCATATTAATGGTATGTACTCCGGACTATTTTAAACTACCACGTGGAGTTGTCCTTTACACAAGTTTTTCTCCGTTGACATCGATCTTTTACGTGCGTAAAGTTATGCGTAATCTGTGCGTAAAGTTGCCCTTGATACGCTGCAGTGCAAAATAAAGATATCACTGCATTATTTATGATCCTTACAACTTTTACAGCGACAATATGTACACTCTTCGCGGAGCAGTCTGTTTTGTAAGGACATAATCAAAGTGGGGAAATTGCTATTTCATAGCCTCACAGCCTTTGTGAGCCGCAACAAAAGAGAGGCGACTGTATATCGGGATCAACTTTTTAGGACTTTTATTGTACAATAACCTTTGCATAACAACTATTCCTTTTTTCCTGAGCGTTGCCCGAGGCACTGCGCATGCGCGGTAGCTGCTCGCTGTCACTAAGACATTTTTCTTCACGTTGGAAACTGTCACTGGTGACGTCAATCACAGAGCTCTGACCAATTAGAGCGCAGGGTGATTGTTTAGCTCCACGGGCTGCAGCGCCTACCATGAATCTCTATTCAGTATCAAAGCGTCCTGCTGCTGCCTCTCAACCGAATGGGATTCCATGTAGTCTGCAGATAGACTTAACTTTATAAAGTTTTTTTTCTTTATTTTTTCATTGCGATTAAAATATATTTGTCATCATCATTATTATTTTGCCTGCTGTCAAGTTATTCTAAAATTAGGAAGTAATGAGCGTGGATGCATTGGGAAGCCCCGTGATGGACCCTACGTTTTCCAAACGGAACACGGCGCTGAGATTAGTTGACTTGGCAGGGGCTCACCACCATCACCATCATCACCACCATACCCCTCAGAGCGTGACAGGCTTCCCGGGGTTCAGCAGCCATCCACACTCAATGGCTCACTCGCACCCTGGGGAGATTACTGCGGAACCCCGCCTGGGGCCGAGTCCATTCGGGCCAGAACACATGGGGCACTCCGCGGCCCTCAAAATCAGCCCAGCCCATCATTATCCCCACCACCATCACCACCACCACAATCATCATATGGCAGGCCACAGTGAAGTGGTCTCCAGTCAAACGGGAGCTTTTGGCCCGGTTCAGGCGACATCGGTCCCCTATTCTATGTCTCACACGGCCCAGGCTTTATCTGCAGGTAGGGATTTCCTCATCCGGAGAGATCTGACAGCTCAAGCCATGCCAGTACTGACTGACCAGACTGCTGGTTCAGCCTCTCACCACGGAATGTTTGTCTCAACAACAGGTAGCTATCCCGGACACTATGGTCATCACCCTGACGCTGGGAACCATACCCTCTTCTCCGGACTCCACCACGAGCAGCCTTCTAGCGGATCACCGGGTGGCCAAACACTGAATGGACAAATAAGGTTAGGACTACCTGGAGAAATGTATGTTAGGTCTGATCACTTGAGTCAAGTGGCAGGCTCCAGGGCTGATCCGTTCTCTGCCTCGCCTTTGCATGGCTACGGTGGTCTGAATCTGAACATGAATCTTAGCGCTCACCACCACCACGGAGCCGGTGCCTTTTTCCGCTACATGAGGCAGCCGATAAAGCAAGAGCTGATTTGCAAGTGGCTGGAGCCGGAGCACTCGCCGAAGAAACTTTGCTCCAAAACTTACAGCACCATGCACGAACTCGTAACGCATGTGACGGTAGAGCACGTTGGAGGACCAGAGCAAGCGAACCATATATGTTTTTGGGAAGAGTGTCCCAGGGAAGGCAAACCGTTTAAAGCAAAATACAAACTTGTAAATCACATTCGAGTGCACACCGGGGAGAAACCGTTTCCGTGTCCGTTCCCTGGTTGTGGGAAAGTGTTCGCAAGATCCGAAAATCTAAAGATTCACAAAAGGACGCACACAGGTCAGTGGCTTAATATTCATAGAAGGAAATGCTGTGATTGTTGGAAATGCACTGTAAATCGTAAAATAGAGCTATCAAGTCGCATTTTGAAATTCAGCTGTGGGGTTTGCACGCTTTCTACTTGCAAGTGAAGTGATTTTTTTGGGGATAATTTTCCATTATTTATTTATTTATTGTAATTTTATTTTACGCAACTTTACGCATTAGAATGCCCTTTCATGACCTGTGGCAATTAATCAGTCCGCGCTGCTGCTCGATAGCCTATACAGTAGGACGCAACAGCTACTGGCCACCTGTTTGTTATGAGTTGCATCAGTGCTCGCAAGTTTCACAAAGGTTGGGTTTGGGGATTATGGTACAGCTCACTCAGGCGTTTGACGGTTCAACCTCTTGTTTACACCACAGCACAAAGACTGAGGCCCACGTCAGGTCCTGTCCAAATAGTTCAGTGCATGCCCTGCCAGACATGACTGGCAGCAAAGCTGGAAAGGTGCATCTTCACTTTTAGCAACTGATATAATTGTTATGATGGTGATGATGATGTGGAGATGTTTTTATTTTTGCCTTGGCCACCCACTTCCTCTGTTATTAGTATTATTTTTAGTAGTAATATTATTATTATTGTGTTTCATTTTTTGTGGCTGTTATTTCAAAATCATGTAAGCTACGTGTAGCTGTGTGTTTCATCAAGCTAATCTGAAAGTAACCGGTTCATACAGAAAACGTGCTTTTTGGACGATTAAGCCTTTGCACCCTTTAGATCAAGCAACAAGTTTACAAGTGGAGACGGCTGAAACAGTTTACTAACAGGCAGGTTTGCACAGCTGACTGACTACCTGCATAATGATGGGTGTGCATGCAATGCAGTTTAAAGCATCTCTGATTTAACTGCAAAAACAAATACTGGTGCAACATGGCTGCTTGCCACCCAGTGACGTGCTGTGGAACTAGGAGGGAAAAGAGGCCTGACAATGTCGAGTCAGACTTGTAAATTAATACAATTACTTTTCCCCTTCTTTTTTTATCGGTGGCTACATGGCAATATCCCTCTGTTTCATTTCTGCACCCTATGTATTATTCATATAATTTGCTCACATTACCTAAGTACAAATCTGTTAAATTATTTCTGTGTGTTGACTCCCAAGGGGCCTGGTCCTTGGTATCATGTTTAAAACCTATCCGAAAGTGTAGTTATGACTGGGGCTGCCCCTGGGGTCTGCTCCTCGACGGTTTCTTGTACTACACTAATATCCTTGATTGGCTCTCTCAACCCAACAGCTGAAGGTCAAATTGATATTCAGCCCGCAAGTGTAATTAGACAGAGGCAATTACATATTCTCAAAAGCTTTAATCGGGGGAGAAAAATCAGCAGTGGATGATTTCCGTGTAATTTATTCAGATTGTCTTTTTTTTTTTTTTTGCCTTGTCATAATCAGGTAGAAATACTTGTTATTAAAACGCAAAATTAGAGCCAGTCCACAACCGTTTGCAGGATTCAAATTACACACAGACTGCGTTATCGCACAGTAGGTGAAGCCTGGCGGTGGCAGTGCTTTGATTCATCATTATTTTGAGCCGGTATTACAGGCCTGCTACGTCTGTGCTCGTAGCTTGTCTGTTTTGACTGATGCCTTGATGGATGCATACACCAGGTATAGACCCAGGACAGTAGGGGTTCAGCCCTCATGTTTACACCAGACTGGGAGCTGTCCAGGCGGGCAAACTTTTGTTTTCATAGTGCAAGTTGGAGGAGGGGGGTGTAAATGCCCAAAATAAAATTAAATGGCATTATAAAGATAAACATGAAATAATAAAAGCTGGCACACTTTTACATCTTTTTGGCCCTATTCATACAGTTCATAGTTCATTTTCAGCTCGTGCTCTCATATGTTACACTTAACCAGGTTGTTTGTGCATTTCATATAAAAGTGAAGACATGTAGGGAAAAAATGTATGTTAATGAAAAGGCAGCTTAGTGCCTCAGGGTGAGTATCACGTGTTCACATTTGAACTCTTTCATTCGCTTATTTGTGTTTTATCTTGTCTCACAAAAACAGGTGAGAAACCCTTCAAATGTGAATTTGACGGCTGCGACAGACGCTTCGCCAACAGCAGTGACCGGAAAAAGCACTCGCACGTCCACACCAGCGATAAGCCCTACAACTGCAAAGTGAGAGGCTGCGATAAGTCCTACACACACCCCAGCTCCCTGAGGAAACACATGAAGGTGCACTGCAAGTCCCCTCCGCCTAGTTCGGGCTATGAGTCGTCCACTCCCTCCCTGGTCTCCCCTTCCTCAGACTTGGGCCGGGAACCAGGCGGCTCCTCGGTGTTGTCAGAGCCGGTGGGAGCCTCCCAGCCCGCGAATTTAAGCGAATGGTACGTCTGCCACAGCTCAGGTGCCAGCGGCGCCCAAACACCACCCAGCGGGCACTCTACACCCGACCCCGCAGACGAACCACCTTACAGAAACCCAGAACCGAGGGACGCTTTTTAACCCGGCTCAAGCTCACACACACACACACACACACACACACACACACACACACACACACACACACACACACACACACACACACACACACACACACCAGCAGAGACAGAAACACATTTCCACAAGCTTAACAATTAAAAAAGCGGTTTGGCTTTGGTGCCCATGTGCCTGTTTAGGACCACTGGTACCCTTGTTTTTGGAGGGGGGGGGATGAGCCACAAAGTAGAAATCCAGAATCAAGAGACGCATTTTAACCACATCGGAAGGAAAATGTGCTAACCTTGAAGACGTGCTAATTTCCAGGCATATAAAATGAATATATTTTCAAACCTCACTTGTTCAGAGCGGTTGGCTCGGTGCCTACACGCCCTGACGGCCCACAGGTCCACTTACGGAGAGTCTTGTAAATCTGTTAGACAATGTGGTACATTATTGTAGGCTTAGGCATGTTGGTGTAAAATTATTATTATTATTATATTTTTTTTTTGTAAATGAGTTTGGACTTCGATATGTTTTTATTTATTTTTCAATCTAACATTGAAGGATTTTGTATTACCGAACCAAAGTGCATGTTTGAATTAGAACAACAACAGCAACAGAGACAAAAAGGAAAAAAAAATGTACATTTGTAAATTTTTGTAAGTTTCGATGTGTTGATGTTGATAGTTTTGTAAGGATCTGTCTTCGGAGCAGTTTCTTACCGAATACTGCGGCTATTTGTACAAAAACATTTTATGTTTACATCTTACGTCCCCTCCCAAACATTTGTGCAGAGGGTCAGTAATTAAGCTGTTTCATATGCCTGCAGTATTTGATATACGACCGTGAAATTATAAATGTTTTTATCAAAGTGGGCATTTTGTGATTATTTTTTTTTGTATCATTGTTGTCTTTTTTTTTTTTTTTGAATATCTGAAATCCAGCGGCACTCAAAATGCGTACCGAATTGCCTTGTAATTTGTGAGTATTTTGAATAAATCTTGTATGACAAAAGTTAAATCCCTGAGCTATTCGGGTTCATAGAATTTATCAGGTCTCTTGATAAAGATCACTTTTGTTTTGTTTGTTTGTTTGTTTTTGGTCACTTAACACGCCTTTATATTATAAAAGAGATTATATATTATTAATATATTTTCTTAAACAATCTGTTGCTGCATAGCTTGAAGGTCAGTTCCACTAACATATCCCACGTTCATGCCTGCTGTTCGGATTCAAAATGTCTTTTTAATTCCGAAGTAATAATCAAACGAAAAATCATCTCGGAAAAAAATGCAGTTATAATTTCTTTTAATTTTAAAGTTTTTTCTCTCGGTGAAAGGGGCGGTCTAAAATGTGCTACACTTGTGTTAAATCTCACTTACTCCGCTGAGCTGTGGTATGATGCAGACGTGGGGTAGAGTTTGATGAAAGGCTACAATATTCGGATCCAGACTTCAAAGAGCATTTCGCACAAAGAGCCATTTTTTCACGACGGTGAATCCTCATGGTGAATTAAGATTTCTATAGCAATAGCCAAGTCAAACTCAAATGATATGGGGCCAAGTCCGTGGACTCAAAAGCCTGCTCTAAATAATGTAATATTTGCTTCCCATGGGGTAGGAAACGGTAATCTATGTCCTTTATACTGCAGACTGGGGCAGTATAAAGAAGAGAAATATATTCTTTTGCTCCGGGCCTACTTTACGACAATCAAAGGAGAAGCCGCTAAAAAACAGTTGTCCCACACCATAATAGACTTGCACTTTAGGGCCTAACCGCTCAATGGATAAAATGTAACCATAATCATATTTTAGACTCTACACACAAAATACATAAAACTATAGGAGAGAGTCTGTCTTTTAATGATAACCGTTTCAATAGTAGACAAGTAAATTAATTATTTCAGACTTTGCAGAAAGTCCCATTTTTTTCCCAGGCAGAAATCTTTTCCAACGTTATAATTAAAAAGTGAAAATTTGCAGTTAACTAAAAGCTTGAAGACCTTTGCTGTAGTGGGAAAACTTCAGGCTGAGTAAATTTTTTTACTCTGGCCCTCACTGAGGCAGAAGTGGGTGGAAAGCGCACACAGCTACAACTCTCTCTCTCTCCCTCAGCGTTTCCAGGGTTTGGTTAAGTTCATGACAGTTTGCTCTGTCATAGAGGCTCAACTGAAAGCAAAGAAAACTAACACTAATAGAATAAGATGATGGTGATGCCTCTGTTTTTTAGCACCAGGTCTAATAAGTGCAGGGGGTGAAAGGAAGGAAGAAAAAAACAAGATAGTTGGATCTCAATTGAAAAAGAGAGTCTTTGAAGTGGAAGTTAATATCAGAGGGATTCTTTTTAGGTCGTCTGAACGACGTTGATGACACGGAAAGCCTTTTGTCACCGATTTGTTGGGCTCCTCTCTATTGGGCCTTCTAAAGCTTTTTAGTTCCAGCCGTCAAAATGGACAAGAAACTAACTGAGTCGCGGGGAAAAAAACGTGTTCCATTTAAGGCAGAAAGCGAACGACGAGCAACATTTTTTTCAAAGTTGTTTGATTAGAAAATAAGTAAGGAGAGGGCGGGTTATAAACACGAGGTCCGTGTCTCGGTTACATGTGGCCAGTTTTGCATTTTTAAGCCAATTTTCTCTTTTCTGAATTCGATCTTCACTGCGGACACAGATGAAAGTGGGGGGGGGGGGGGGGGGGGGGGGGAATGTACGTGGATTAATTTCGAAGTGGCATTTAAAAATAAGACCGTGGCCAAGTGTTGAGTGACTGTGCACGTCTGCAGTACCGCAGTTTTGGTAACCTTTACGCGGACTAATTTATGACGTTGACCAAATAGAAACATCCTGTGCTTTGTCGGAAACTGAGCGGGCATGTGCGGGGTTTGGTTGCAAAGCAGCTTGGATCCAAAGAGTGTTTTACGGCGTGCATGTAGCTACCATAGCAGAGATAAAATATGAAGACTGTTTGCTTTTACTATATATACATATTTTTTTTTTTAAAAAAGTTAAATTCCCGGCGTGCAGATACTTGATACCAGAGGCAGACAATACTGCAAGAGCTCTTTAACAACCGATCACGTTGGACTCACTCATCCAGCCTTCAGCTGAGTGACAACCTCTGATCTGACACCATCTCTAGGGTCAAGAATCGAGAACAGGTGTGTGTGTGTGTGTGTGTGTGTGTGTGTGTGTGTGTGGATGGGGTGGGATAGGTTGGGGGAGGGGGGTGTAAAGGGGACAGATAGAGAGAGAGAAGGAGGGAGAAGCAACACTACACGACTGCTGAAGAAGCAAAACAGGAAACTGCTGGCGACGCTGGAGTTCAACAGGAAATACATATTCGCGTTAATTGCAGAAGGGACAATTAAAAAGAAAAGAAGGGGGAGTGGAGGTCGAGCTTCCAAATCGCTACAAAAAAACAGAGAAAATGAATCTATTTCATTTCTTCCAAGTCCCTCTCACTATCACGGCTGCATCCTAAGGCTCATTTGAGTGTGAAATATTATTTCTTTGTAAAATAATGGAGGCGGTAATCCTACTTCCGGAAACTGTCCGGCATTATTGAACAAAGCCCCTTTAATAGGGGGATTAGCAGTCTTGGAGTAAAAGGCTCACTAACCCCCTCCTCTCCTCCTCCTCATCCACACCACCCTCATCACTCCCCCTTTCCTCCACGCCCACCTCACGCCTCAGCTCCACCATCAGCACCTCCAACACCAACCAGGTCATAATTATCAGGAATGAAGAGGCTGAAATTGGCATGGAAAATAAAAAAAAAAAAGAAAGAAACAGAGACAGGTGCAATAGACCGACCAGAAACACACCGGAAAAGCTGGACAGAGTTGTTATAATAAGGCTGCCAGTGTGGACACACTGATTTAAGGGAAAAAAAAAAGGTGTTTTGATTTCATTATTTACTGCAGTAAATATATTTATATTTGAGCTGTCAAAATGGCAACTTAAATGACAGGGGAAATTTTTTTTTACTCTTTTATTATTGTTTTATAATATTATTATAGGAATATTCCACCGCTTTTTCCTCGCAAAGGAGTATTACACTTTATTTCTTGGACTTTGATCGAGTGTGGAGAAGGGAGGTCAAAAGGCAAACTATGCACACCCACAAGTTAACTACAACCATAAAGCCTGTCATGAATATTGAATATTTTATTCCGATACCGTCCAAGGTTAGTTTTCCGAGGGGATTTACAAGATCACGTGACCGTGATATATAGGCTACCATGAGCTTCCGTCATAAAGATTTATGACGGCCTTTAAAGCTAAATTAACTGTATTCCGCATATAAAGAGGTGAGCAAGCAGAGCCGAGGCAGGTTTAAGGCTACACCCCTGCGGCAGCTTTTGTATATAGCAGGCAAACTGAACATAAGTCACAAGAACCTGAAGAAGGAAAAAAAAAATCTGTGCCAATAAGACCTTATAGACCGCCCTCTTCCCCCCACCCGCTCCACATCTCAACTCTCTCCCCAGGTTTTGGGATTACCGTCATCCACAGATTTCAGGAAACTAAGTTATTTTACTTCCCTAGATGAGTGGGGCTCCCTCCAATGAGAATCAGCCCCCTAGTAGCCTATAGGCCCGAACACGGATTTCTAACAACCTCCACATTATATGGCAGAATGTGCCACATACTTCACACCTGCACTCTGAATAGCAGCTCCCTTTCAATGTATGATACGCCTGTTGGCCTTGGACTCAATGCAGCTGCACGAATGAATCAGCGACCCGCTTGTTTGGTCTCTTTTGATGTGAGATCTTCTCTCATTTGATCTTGCAATCTGAACCAGAGACTATTAGCACGCGAGAGCTATGATGACTCGTATTGTTAATGCGCTTTCGATATATGCGTGCAAACTTGTTGCTATATCGCGAGCAGCAATTTGAGATATGGCGATGTTGTAGGACTTTGTGCACTTACTTTGAGTGCGTGGAAGAGGAAGGGGGAAAAATAGTGAGAATTAAGTGAAACCTTGTTTTTCTTCATTTTTTCTTTTTTTTTTTCAAACACATAATAAAACAACTCTTTAACAGGATTACACGCGTACACGGATCATTTTATGAAGTAATTTCACTTTTTTTTTCCAGTAAGTAAATATTAGGTGTTCAGCAACTGCACAGTCACGTATCTAAACTGTGCAGCACATTTGCAAGCTTCACTGTCATAAAAGAGGGCCATGCATCATGCTGCATAAGTGATTAGGAATTTGAAGACTTACCCTTTGGCGAATAAATCGACCTGACATACATGCGACAATTTATCATATTTCGAATGCATTTTCCTCTGTTGATCTTTGTGTGTGAGCCAAATGTTTGATTTTTATTTTTTTTTGTCACATATTAGTGCCATGGCGAACAAGTGTGTTAGGTTTAGTGTAAATGAAATATAAAATGAAAACGCACACCCACCCACTCCCCCCACACACCAAGAAACAAATAACGCTATAAACAAAAAAGGGTTATTCCTCAACTTTTGGGAAGCTCCTGCTCGGAACAAAAGCGATTCCCAACTCCAGAAGTTAAGATAGCCAGTGCTGCAGAAATAACAATAAAATAACGATTTTTTTTTCCTGCCACTGCGCTGGAAGTGGTTCACAAACAAGGAAATGGGCCGTTTTAGGACAAAAAAAACCCTCCTACTGATTTAGCCAAAGCCATAATGGCAAAAGTGCGTTTATACACTCGATAAAAAAAGATAGTATATCATCATATATCAAAATAACACAGAGTATTAGGAGATGCAAATGCTGCGAGTATTATGAATCATTGGTTTATCTGCACTATTTCACACGTCAGATGGGAAATATGTTCCAAACAGACAAGCAAATGCACAGTTTGAGAAGAAACATAATGCATGTGATCACTCTAGCAGTATCGAAGACTTTGGGTCATTTCGCCATCTCCCGCAGGAAAGACATTATGCCTCTCATATTTACATACTCTTTAATATTTGTCAAACATTCATAAATTACACACTAATGAAATGTTCGACGGTCCTTGGAGATCAAGCTAATGAAGACATAGACTTTTTGTGCTTTTGACACATCTTTGTTACGTTTAATACCATTCTCGCTATCACGCTCTATTAACTATTATTATACTTATGTCAGGCCACCGCTGACACGTTACGACACCAGGATCACCTGCTGTAGGTGGGCACGCCGTGGGATACAAATGACCTCCATCTAGAACGCCAGTTGGCTGTTTAAAAGTATTAAATTCACGAGAGATCTTTTTTAAGTGCCTTTTAAAAGTTTAAAAATGCTGCGAGCATCACATTGCGTAAAAGTTTACAAAAACACTATAACAGTGTTATATTTATAATATCTCAAAACTAGCAGAAATAACAAGTGTTTGTTTCCTTCTTGCTTTAAGAAATCCATGCGCTTTGCAATGCATGGTTTGTTACAAAAAAAAGGGTTGGTTTTTTTGCAGTGTGCGCAGCTTGTATGACCACTACGACGTCAAGAGGCACTTGGAGGACTGAACCTGTGAAACGAAGAAAGAGAAACACTGAAAGAGGAGGTGGAAAGGCGGGGGAGATATTAATTAAGGAAGAGTGTTGCTCCATGTAGAGTTCATTTCCGCTCTGGCCAAGCCTTCATTTATTCATTCGTTCGTACTATTATTGTTCCCCATCTTTTTTCCTATGACCCAACCTTTGCTAACGCCTCCCATCTGCACACGGTAAAAATAAATAAATAAATAAATAAATGATAAAACTACGCTAATCTACGCGATGTACGAGCTTGAAATACTTTGAAATGCACTGAATGGGGAGGTATTGTCAGCACAACAATATAGATCCTTGGAGACGTGTTTATTTGACAGAGCAAATCCCCAGCGTGTCAAGGTTGTCATATTCCCCTCAATGTCCAATGCAAATGCCGCGGCATAATCAGATGCAGCAGCATGACGCGTTTATTACTTTGTCAATCATTTTGATACGACAGTATAGTGAAACAAAGCGAGCCCACGTCCGGTAATAGAATTAAAGAAAAAAAAAAAACCTTTCAGCGACAGTTTGACGCGTAAAACCGGACCAAAGTCCTTCTCACAGAGGTCAGCGGAGCTTTATCAATCCGCAGAAACTTTACTGCGTCATCCATGACAGCAATAATGCTAATAATAATAATAATAATAATAACAACAATAATAATTTTGTTCCCATAAACTATTTTTGTGCAACCTTGTGATTTAAAGGCACTTGATTCTGCCCGCAGAAACACAAAGCACGACTTCTTTTCTTATATTATTATTCGTACTTATGCTCAAAGGACGCTGTGTCAGGCTTATCCTCCATGTTCGTGAGTTAATTCATCAAAAGAAAAAAAAGTTTCAATAAGATTTTTTTTTCTTCTTGGTTTCAATAATAAACCCACCACTGCGACATTCTTCGAGCCTTAGCTATCTCCATATACTGGTTTGTGTAGCCTAGGAAACTACGCAGACCAGACCAGAACCAAGCCCAAAAGGATTTTTTTCTGGCCATGTATATATATATATATATATATAT
Source organism: Pelmatolapia mariae (assembly GCF_036321145.2). Lineage (NCBI taxonomy): Eukaryota > Metazoa > Chordata > Actinopteri > Cichliformes > Cichlidae > Pelmatolapia > Pelmatolapia mariae. Next base: position 18,541,263 of record NC_086235.1, on the reverse strand, counting down.
ATATATATCTATAGATATATATACACACTTTCAACAAGGTTTGAATATGACCCTGTTGTTTCAAAAAGGACTACATAAGCATAAACAGGCCAGGAGCAGATGAGGTAAGTGGCGTTTTCCCTCACGTTCTGGCACCGTCTATAGTAAAGAAACGCACATGCGTGAATCATATGTAAGAGTGTGTTAAGAGCTGTCAGGAAATCAACCCCTGAGTCCTTACCCGACGTTAAGGCTGTCTAATTTCTAGCCATAATTAACTTTATGCTCAAAATCAATTGTTTCCTGTACACAGCCAGGGTCCAGGACTGCAAGCAGTGAGAGGCCTATTTGAGCATGTGAGAAAGCAGGAAGCAGCCCTACCTGCCACTCATTAAGCCCACAAAAACTCAATACAAAGAGGGGGGAAGAAGGATTAGACCTGCTCGTTATACCTGCCGCGCAATTAACACTACTTATTCTTCTAATCCCTCTGTTCTAGAAATAATTGAACTTGCAGGAAAAACAGCCACGACCTAAAATCCAAGTGGTTTTTTATGTCGCCAAATATTATTATTATTATTATTATTATTATTATCATCATCATCATATAGGTTTATCTTATCTTGCTATCTCATTTCTTTCTGATTTGTGGTTTCCTCTCTTCTCTTCTTATTATCAGCTAAATCAGGTGTAGAATCAGCATCTTCCTCCTCCTCCATAAGGCGGATAATCACATGCCCCCCTTTAGAAACGGAGGTAGCTGCAACTTCTTTGTCCCCGTTGTGTTGTAGGTGAATCGGAGCACACTTGAACTGAAAGAGGACTTGACCTTTGCCTTTATGTTTTCCCCAATGTTTGTCTAAATCACAATTGTCTTTTGTGAGCGGACATGCGCAGCCGTGACACGTCCTATTGAGCGGATGGGTGCTCGCAGTCGCACAAAAGCGGAGAGGACTTCAGTGGCTCGTAGGTGTTTGTAAACTTTTTGTACTGGAAAACAAATGGTGGGGGGAAAAGGAAGGAAAATCTTGGGTTTTTTCAAAAAAAAAAAAAAGAAAAAAGAAAAAAAAAGAAGAAGAAGTGACACCGGTGAAAACTGTTACAATGCACCGAGGATGCACGAATAGACCATAGGTGATTAATTTCTCGCTCGTGTCTGCTGTAAACACGTTTAAAACGCATTTAAGGACCCCTGTGAAGCGTCTACGCGCACGTGCTTCATATTGCAGGAGGGATAAACTTGTTACCATTCATGTCACCGCATAGGTCTACCTACATCTCTGCTGGATGGACATACGGGTCAGTGGAGCTCTCAGAGGTGGGATTCCTCTAGGTCCCTGTCATTTTTCTTCCCGTGACTTAGCTGTAAACAAACACTGGTTTACATGCAACTTTACAGGGGTCGATTACGCCCAGGCTACGATTTACAAGTGGGACTAATTAGAAATATAATTTAAAAACTGCATTTTCCTTAATCCGTATAAAATGAGCTGTTTTATTATTATTATTGTTACCCTCATTCAGTTTTAACCGCTGATTAGTTTTCATTGAAATCTGAGTTTTTATAATTTGGAAATGCAAAAAAATCCAATACAATGTAACAATGTAACGGAATTGTTTTCAACTTTCTTTAGTCCGCAAACGCAATACCAAACGCGCGTATATGTTTAGAGCAATATTTTTGGAGGGGGGGGGGGGGGACTTTTGGAGATCGATCGAGATTGGATCGATCAAAAAACAAATGTGGGTCAAGATGCTTCCGACAAAAACAAACAAACAAACAAAAAACCCAAAACAAGAGAAAAAACAGGCGCACAGACATATGTATCATCGCTAAAAGAAATTATTTCGACGCTTTCAGATCCCCAACAACACCCACCCACTAACAGCACAGTGGTTCTGACCCTCCTTCTAACGGGCTTTTGACACATTGTAACACTCTAGTTGTCACTTTTCACAGTATCTTTATTTCTATGTGCCGCTCTGTTGCAGTTACTCTCGCCACTCAGTAAACTGCGGGACAGTTGCTTGGGAGTGATAGAAATACTAACGGAGTCTGTAAACGACCGCTGTTTATGGCAGAGGGGACATGAATGCGTCGCTCTCAGCCTATAGGGGAGCAAGAATGTGTTCATTTATCACGAGTGGCAGGGTGTGAGATGACATGGACAACCGAGACTGCAGAACCCCCCCCCTCTTATTTTTTTCTTCTTTATCATAAACCTACATAAAGCTGCATTCAGTGACTCGGGGGTGATGATTGCACTGCTGTGCTGGAGATACTGCCCTTTTTTGGGGGGGAGAGGGAAAGGGCGTAGGTTTGTGATACATATATTTATATGATAAAAATAATCTATTTTAAGTATATGGGCAGGTAATTTTTCTCACCTTTATGATTTGAAGGTGTACACTGCACATGAATTGAGTTCAAGTTTTAGTTAGAATTATGGAGCTGATAATGGATGACAGGTAAAAACAATACGCGCTTAGATATCTTCTTCTTCTTCTTGAATGTAAAACTAAGATTTAGTTATAATGAAATACAGTCCCTGACTTTAAAAGAATGTACAGTTGGCCAACGGCAAACTGTGTTTAAAACATAAACCGCAGAACATCTTACTCCTATTTTTCTATTTCCGGGGTATGCTCTGTTGCTCAACTACGTCCCTACTGTAATCAACCTGGAGTCTAATGAGGGTACAGTTACATTTGAACTTTTAGCTAATGAGCTGATGGGGTTTTGAAACTGGATGTATCAAATTATCTGATGTGCTACCTTTCTGCCGCTAATGCAAAGCCCTCAAAAGGTGAAGTTCGAATATTTTGGCACCAGTAAACTGTTACTAATACATACATTGCTTCGGCTCTACAAGAGCAGCCAATAACACATTTCTGGGTACCACCTTTTGCACCCTTTACGGCATACACTTCTGCGTCTTCTTAGTGTTGCTCAGAGGTGACGATCAGAGGGTGAAAACAAGGATTACCCACTTGACTGTGTCAAATGTTAAGGCTCTCACGAGACTTGCAGAATATCATAATTAATGTTTATGGCAGATTTGAAATGTAGACTCCGGCGGCCTTCGGGGCACAAAGGGAATGTGTGGAATTTCATATGCTTGCAATTTAGTCTGCAGAAAGACCTGCAAATTGAGTTACTGCACGTGTCCCACAGGTTCTCGGTAATATCTAACTCTATTTTCGCACTTTGCACAATGATTACAAGATTGCATTAGTGTGGCATAACCCCTTAAAAAAACAAGACGTGGAAAGAAAGGGGTCATGTTGTTGCACTCGACATAGTAAGCTAATTTTTGCGCGTGAAATACACATCGTGTTTTTAAAAAGAAATACACTTCTTGTTGTGGGATGACAGTGGGAGGAGTCTTTGAAAATGCGTTATTTATTCTTTATATATTTATGCTTTTTCAAAGGTGCAGATGGGGGAGGGGGAAAGCCCCTCTCTATCATCTTCTCTCCATAACTTTGTTCCTTTCGGTCTGCAGATCAAAGGCCTCCAAAATTGGTGTCCCGAAGATGTACATTGTTGAGATGACAGGGGGACAATGCAGAGAGAAAGCGTGGTCTATCAGACATGTCAGCACGCAGAAAGGAGAAGGGGGGAGAGGCTGAGAAAGGCCTGGGTGTCTATTTAATACCCCAACTGGAGGAATTTGAAGCTTTTAGCTTGGGCCAAGTCGTTTTCTCTTCTGTATTCTTCAGCAAGGATCTATGATGCCGATCTAGCGGAGATGATTGCTAAACATGGCGACAACATAGCACTATGTAAAGAAATAAATCAAAATATGATATTGTGACGACGAATTTATTATTTTTTGTTGAGAGGGGCGATTAGTATTTGAAATGTATTCCTTAAAAAGAAAAGACCTCAAAATCTAGTGCGCGTTTGTTGGAGATTTTTGGCTCACTAAGCCGCCCTAATAAATTCAGGAACTTTGCCATGAGCGTTAAACTGTATTAAAAGTGGGGCTAAAAGGAGGGACAAGTCAAATCTGACAGTGACTATAAGGGACTCAGAGAGAGACCTGTCTTTGCGTCTCCACTTTGGAGCGTCTCGGCGTTACAACCTGCTGCTCCAACAAAGACTTTAATAGTTGAAAAGCATCCGAAGTGACTGGAGCTCAGACACTCGCAGAATAAATATTTGTATTCATTTGAGAAATGAGGATTTGAACAAGGAGACAAAACCCGACAAAAGGCACACAAGAAAAAAACAAGCATGAATGCAAGTATTGTCCCCGGCTTTGAAATTCTGATTCACCATATCATAACCCCTGCGAGGAAAAAAACATCAATATCCCCGCGGAAAGGACGCGTTTCTATGGAAAACCAAAGAATTTTTGCGCATAACAGATCTGGCGTAAAAAGGGGGGGAAATCAAAGGGATCAAAGGCTCGGCTGAGAAGGCTTTTTGCGTGAAGAAAAGAGAGACGATGTTGACTTTTTAGTGTTAGATTTTCTCTGTCTTTTTTTTTTAGCGGTTTTCTGCAGCTTGCCTCTTAAAAAACAGAAGCCGTTTAAATCACAGTATAGTATAGAAATACATATCTTCATCGATTTTTTCAAATATATTTTCATTTATTTATTTATTTTTATTTAAATGTAAATGGTTTAAAACCGAAAAAATACTAATTTCTCTGCATTCGCTATTTGGAAAAATAAGCAAAACAGGCACAATGTTCTGCTCCCCATAAGCACAAAATAAAGAAACCCGACACAAGCGTCAATGACGCACTGGTAGTTCTTTTTATCCGGGGAAAAAAATACTGCTTTCTTTTTATATACTCAGACTCCGCGGTACGAAAACACCCGCAGCACACCTGGAATACAAATAAAGTCACGTTAAACTTCCTACACTTGTATTTTTTCCTGCCTATAAAAAAACCGACAGGGCCCTGGAAGCTGATGGCTGAAATGTCTCAATTGTAAGGCCTACACACATTTGATCCATACGCCCTTTCAGGTAGCCTGACACGCAGGCGGTATAGAAAAAAATACTAAAATAAACAGGACTAACAGGAGACTAGTCCCTTTGTTGTACCAAAGGCAGCTGCCCAGCCCTCTATTATCGCGGAGCAGACTGACCGCATCCTTCCCACTGCCCCCTCACCATCCCACTGCACAAAAAGAGAGGGATGTTCTGCTTGCATGGGTAACACTGTCGTTCCAGCCCTTAGCAGTCCTCTTACACTCTATTGAAAAGAGTGGGAGTAGTGGACACAGCCTGATTTGCGGAGTACAAAGGCTCTGCGTAGAGTCCCATTGGAGTGAAAGGAATGAAGGGGCTGGAAATTTCTGAAAGAGGGTCGGGAGGTTTAGAGAAAGAACGGAAGTTATGTTGTTGTGCTTGATTTCCCCTCCTAACTAGGGATGGAGTGGATAGATAAACCCACTTAAAGTCAGTCAACTCACTTTTTAATAAGCAGAAAACAGCTGGGTCACCTGTTCAGCCTGGCACAAAAACAGAGGATCAAATTTTATGCGGATCATGTGTTTTTATCAAAATGCCAGTTTGCCATTGGATCACTTGTATAATGGAACTATATAAAAAAGGCCCCTCCTTTCCCCATTTCTCCCTTACAACTACTTTTTTTCTGTAAATAAGTACAATCAGAAACAGATTCCTCAGAGAAGACCTCCAGTAGTCTAAATGGCAGCCTTGTAAATGTCACCTATCAGGTATTCTTGGATATAATTATTATAACAATTAGACAAAATGTGTGGATGTGTGGCCTGGCAGGGAAGGGAATGGGAGGCAAGTGTGTCCTCGGGGGGAATCCCATGCTGGCAGGGTTTATGTGGACACACACTTTCAACAAGGATTGAATATGACCCTGTTGTTTCAAAATGGCCTCCTGATTTATACCCATCAAGGTTTAAGGGGCCTGTCATGTCTGCTGAAATAGAGGTGTTGACAGCCGCACTTGACAGCTTCTGGCTCATACTGTTTTAATGTTGGTGTCATGGCACCAACTGTACTGTGTACGCACCGTGTCCAGACATTTTTGGCCTGAAGAGCAATACGAGACTCCGAGTTGGACGTGTTTGACTTCCTGTCCGTGTAAAAGTTTCTATTTTCAAAACAAATACTGTCAGTTCAGAGACTGTGGTTCCACCAATGGGGACAGTGGGGAAGAGACAGTGGCACTAGATCTGTGAAACAAACTTCAAGCAGCACTGATCAACCGTGGCAGACCAGTGCAAATTCCTGGGTAAAAACACATGAAAAAGATGCTGGTTTTACATAGTGCCGTGGGACTGAAAACCATCTGAGAAATCCACGCAGCCTGAGAATCCTCTTTGAAGGCACATTCCATAGGTCACGGAGCAGACACCACGCAGTCGAGCCGTTTCATCCTCATCAACATTTGTGTGGGCCGCACAGCCGCCCTGAGGCCAAAAGAAACGCACTCGGGATTTCTCAGTCTATAGTTAGCAAAAGGCCAGCTCCTCTGGCTCCACTGAGCAGGGACACAACTGACATCAGCACAGTCAGCTCTCTGATTAGTTCAGCCAGTGAATCAGAATCAGAAAACCTTTAATAATCCCTGAAGGGAACTTGTTTCAGAAATCACTGCCTGATTATGTTTCAGCTTATTCTGTGTGCTCCAGCTGAAGTGTAACTGAGATCCATTGTTGGCGCACTTTAACTGCATATAGCGGGTCTCATGCGCACTGTATAAATAAAGGGGACTCTGTTTTCTGCTACTAGGTTATTTCAGACTCAAGTGCATGCTATTTTAACTCTACATAGCCTCGTGTGTTATAATTACATCATCCTGAGCCTTGTCATTCAGACACTAGCATGTGAAGCATGTAAACCCCATAGCTGGCTATATATCAGCCTGCTTTGTTTGACATTTATACGCAGAAATGGTCTTGTGCAATTATGAGCTTACTGTTCTGTCAAATATTTAATGCCTTGTAAAACAGCCAGCTATTTATAATGTACAGTGAATGGTGCAGCGCTATCTGCAGAAGAGGAAGAGGCAGAGGGTAAAATATAATCCCTGACAAATGCACAGTAAACATGAATCTCATCGTTTCTATGTACGTGTTTGAGATGCCAGCAGATGCCAATAACTCATCACACTTAAGTTTGGACTCAAAAAACAACAGCCATACATTATAGCAGTCAGCAGAGCAAAGCACGCTGCATTTTATAGGAATAAAGAGCACCATTTTGCATCATTTACACGGGTTTGTAGCCTGGTGCTGCTGTGATTGAATCTGAAAATCGTACAGGTTACACAATGGTGGGAGGAATGTTCCATCTATCTCTGTGTCTTTAAAAAAGCAGCAATGCAGTTTTTTTGTTTTTTTTTCAAATACTCTGTTAGGAGGTAAAGCGCTTTAGATGTTGCAAAACACTTTACAATAAACCAAAACTATAAGAACACACTGTGCAATACAGTTCTGTTACAGCTTCATAATTTCACATATGGGTATTGTGTCTGAGTCTTGTGGCACTACTGTTTTACGTTATCTTTTAACAGCTTATCGTGTTTTTAATGTCTGTTAATGTCTGCTCATATTTTCCTGTGCAAATGTAAAGTTAAAGGATCGTTCCACCTTAAATGAGGTGTCTTAGAAATATCATTCTGCACACTTTGAAAATATTTTAATAAAATAAAGTCCAAGCACTTTAATTATAAAAAGTGCAGTATATTAACAGTGGTTATCACTTTTTTCTTCTTCTTTTGATGCAATGCTAATATAAAACTTATCTTAAAGTAACTAATACACTAATTCAGTGCTCGAATTGTGACTATGAACATTTACTAAGGTGTTGTAATTTGAGGAGTAGAGTTGAGTGGGGATAATGTAATTTCTGCTCCACTAAATTTATGTGACAGCTTCAGTAACTACTGCACAAACTCGAACGATGCCTATACAAAAAAGGGATGTAAGACAAAGTATTAATTCGCATGTAAATTGTTGAAAAATGCCCACTTAGAAAAACTGTAAAATTCTGCTTGTACATTGAGTTTTATGTATAGCATACTTTTGCTTTCAGCACTCTCAGCACACGTTAGAAACAGTTTCTACTTTCAGTGAAGGATTTTAAACATTTCAACCTCCTGGGACCTGGCATCCACATATGTGGACATCACATTTTGGGATTTCTGGACCAAAATACAAAATTTTGCTCTACAAGGGCCAGGTATTCACTTACGAGGACATTATATTGCCACTGTTCTATCGAAATTTAAAACTAATGTCCCTTATGTGGATCTCATTTTTCTCAGAGACAAAAATCAGGTAAAAAAAATATCTGGAAATTCTTTGTTTTTACATTCATCAGGTCCCAAATAGCAAAGAGAATTTAAAAATGCATGGTTCGGGTCTTAGGAGGTTAAAGATTGGTAGTCTTTTTTAAAAACACATTTAAAATATGGCTTTGCTACATATTCCACCGTTCTTAAATACTAACCATACACGAGCAAACACAAACCTCTAAAATAGGTGAAACTGTCATTTGAAACAGTGAATATTAGACTCAAGAATCAGTCAAAGTCAGATTACTGATGAAAAAAGCAACTATAACCTAGAGAAGTAAATTTGGTATCTTTTGCCTCCGAATGTGCAACATATTGTCAAAGTGAGCCAACTGCTCCATGTGCCTGTCTTTGAAATACTGGGCCTAATGAACACTATGTGTGCAAGAGAAGATGGTTATAAGTAATGCTGAACACATGCTGGTTGAATAGGTTAGCTCAAGGCAGTGTCCGGTTTGACTTGTCTGTTTTTCACCGTGGGGAATAGAGGCTCCATGCATGGTTGCCATGCATTGGCCCTTACATTTTGCACATGTAGGTAAACAATCTCGCCTTGTCTACTGAGAGGCCTGCATTTATACATGGGTGCAAAACATGTGTTGAAGCCAAAGTCGCATCAAAGGTCACTAAACTATGCTTTGAACACTTCAAAGCTGGGGGATGAGACTATAGCTTTTAAGTTTTATGGCAGGTGTAAGTAGGGGTTGCTGACCAGCCCAGGGTGGTCTGCTCCCTGGTCTGCAAGAGGCTACTGGTGCTTTGCATGGTAGAGGTGGTGGTGGTCTGTCGAGGGCCAAGGCGTCGGGGGCAGGGATGTACCCTGCTGACGAAGCTGTGTCCAAGATGTCTTGATGCAGCACGCCACATTTGGAGTCCTTGATCTGAAAGGTTTTCTGGAAGCAGACTGGACACATGCAGACGTCCACTTCAAGGGTCTCTGGTTTCAGAGGACCTCAGCAGGGTACATCTAAGGCCTGTCTCGTTTCCATTTGGAAACAGATACATTGGTGGAGAGAAGTGAAGGGCCCAAAGCCTGATGACCATACCACAGAGTGACCAAAACACCTCACCCTCCCCTGACAGAGCAGAAACAGACCCTGTGGCAAGTTCAAAGGATTCAAAAAGGTCTTGCCAAAGTTCATTTGCTGGAGTTCATTCATCTCAGCACCTGATGTGGTTCATTGCGTCTCGTTTCGTAAGGCATTTCCTTTTAAATGTGAGACTTCAAAGGTGGCAAGATTATTAAGATTTGAGTCATTTGGCAACATTGCATGCAGTCAGATGCTGCATAAGCTCTGTAAAATTTACACCCTGTGAGGGCCATTCAGTTTTCTGTAAATAATGAACAGATCCACATATTCCACATATTTTCTTTTATGTGTAAACTGTGCCATCATCTTATAAACCTGTTAGGTGACTAGCAGGAGGAAAGACAAAGCAAATAAATGTCGTGATGATGGCAGCACTGAAATCTCTCTTTCTTTCTTTCTTTTCTTTTTTTTTTAGATTTTGTTAAATCTGGAACCAAACAAAATGGGTACTGCTAAATTTGCTAAAATGGCTCTACTAACAAATATAGTTGCAACTCCTGCCTCGAGCTGTACAAGTCCATGTTCTGCAACAGAGCTCTAAATTCACGCAGTTGGGAGCACTTTAATACACTACATTATGAACATTGAAATCAACACAAAGTGGCTTAATAACTCCTCTGGTGACACAGCCCGCTAAATTGATCATTTTGAACGCTTTACAATATCCATAATTATGCGAGTGGAATACAAGGTGCTGTGCGTCTGGTTGATGATCCTGGAATGACAGGTCTATAACAGCCTCCTCTCCTTGAGATAGTTGAAGACCCACATGCACATTGAGAAAAGCCATTACAAGCCCAGGGTGAAGCAGGTGTGTTTGCAGCACTTCACAGATGGCTGGGAGCGTTGTTAATGAGAGAATAGTAAACACCAGAAAACTTTTATCTTTGATGTGAGATTGTTTTACCAAGTACGCAGCCCTAGCTTGTCAAAGCAGTGGTATGTAAGGTCAATTCGCACATATGATTTGATTGACCCTTGCTAATAAGGTCCTGCCAAGATGGTTTAGCACAGTTGAGTTTATGGGCTCACTGTCATACATTTTACTGGAGGCTATTTAAAGTCTTTAAATGACTAACCTACCAGCGTTTTAGCTCCACACGGTACATATATCTCAAGTATATTCCAAGTATGGCAGCCCTCTTACCGAATCTTTATTAATTGTTTCCCATTAAAGCAGAACGTTTTGCAACACCCAGAGAAACATTATCCTCCCAGAGTGTGAGACTTCTTCCTTTTTTATTGTTGTGCTGAGATGCTGAAGTGAGATGATTAAAAGTGCATTACCTGGGCCTGGCGCTTCCTTGAATGAGCTATGCTAAATTTGTTGTTTTCTATGTTGTGATAAATTGGACTTCCAAAGACACGTTCAACATGCTTTGTTTTTCTGTCCCCAGTCATCACCTATTATTAAAGACAAATTTTCAATATCTCTCTGGGAGTCCAATTAAGGATTTACATTGTGACAGTATTTTTCACTTTAATTACTATACATGGTGCAAGCTTTGACGTACTTCCTTATTTATCAAACAACACAGTGGAACGGAATTCATCAAGTAAAAGGATTGTTCGACGCTGTAATTGCACCTTCCGTTTTAGCTGTTAAAAAAAAGATCCAAAATCTGATGAACAATTGAATAATAGCTCAGCTGGAGAAGAACTAAACTCCCAAACTGTAAAGAATATTTGATATATAGCTCCTCGTGATACGTACCACTGATCATATGTGGGAGAAAATGAAATGAAAGGAAGGGGATTAAATATTATTATTCCTAAATGCAGTAACTCAACTGCTGCCGTATTACACCACAGGTTTCTGAATCACAATAGGTTGTGGGACTTGGGAGAAAATGTATGGACACCGTTATAAATTTCACTGTACCTCATATTGGGCAACCAGCTGGAATCCCCTGTGTAACTAGCAGTGTGGTAAAACATCGGTGGATGACAGCACTCACAGAGATGCTTTGTGACCGCTGCACTTGACTGGCATGTAGTGTTTGACACTGGCATTCAGGGATTCACTCTTAATATTTAAAACCTAAATGCCTCATTGTTGGAGATGACTGCAATAGTGTTGAAGTTAAGTGGCTTCAAATTGAAATTTCCTGTGGGTTTGTAGCCTGCATATGGAGCCAATAAAAGTCCCGTGGCCCTGAATAAATGTTAATTTTTCTTTTTGTGGGTCTGCAGGGTAAGAGAAATGATGACAGTTTCTCTACTAAACATGCAGATATTCTTTGAATAATCATCTCATTTCTTGAAAAAAAAAAATAGTATGGCAATCCTCTTTCAGTGATGGTTCCCTGGAAGCGAGGCCTGCAGTAGTTCAAAGCTACCCATGGCATCCTGCTTAATGCCCAATTTTCATTCAGCATCTATACCAGCTCCTTTGTGTAACCCTGCAAATATCCTCTGGGCCTCTTCATTAGTCTATGGGGCCTGTGTGCAAAGGCTCTCCAGTTAATTTGCCCTGGACTGTTTCCCCTACTGGAGATCAGCAAGGAAAAAAACCTGACTTTTAATATTCATAGAGACATCTCTTATATATATATATATATATATATATATATATATATATAGATATATATTTGCTTTCTCCATTTTTTTTAAACGCATTCTCCTCATCCATTTTAAGTGCTTCAGCGAATCTCTCACACCACTCATTGGCTTGTTTATTGCCAGCTTTTTGGTCTGATCTTGTCATGCGCTGGTGATGCGAGCACCGTGGTGGGTTTTTTTCCCCCCTTCTTTTTTCTGCATTGTTTGGCCGACCACTTGCTGCTACAATTGACCTGCAAGTGGAGCTGATGACCAAGATGACTAACCCCTGGGGAGCCCAAGTCAGGGAAATCATGCGAGAGATGGAGAGAGACAGAGAGGGAGAGCAAGAGACCAAGACCAGCTCGCACAACACAGGCATGCAATCACACACAAACACACACTGTACTGTATTTCCACGGAGCTCTCAGTGGCTCGGCTCCTTGGTCGAAGCATTTGCGGCGAGGAGAGATGCCACATTTATGCAGCACAAGACAGTCATTTCTTTTGGGTTCAGGAGCTCCTAGTGTGATGCTGGCATGATGTGCCTGGCTCTGACAGGTGCTGCCATCCCAACAGCGCAGCTCGGCCACCAACCAGACAAGAGTTGTCTGCTCAAACCATGGAAGACCCAGAACCGTGCTGGGAGCGTGATCCCAACTTGGCACTGACCACAGCACCAATCACTGAAGCTGATTTAATTGTGTCACTCTTGGGGAAAGAGAAGCTGGTGAAAATAGAAGTGAAAGGCATGGCTGCTCTACCACATTGCCACTCCGAATTTGAAACAAGGAACATTTATTGTTACATTTTTTTTCAAGTAAGGCTTTAAAATATATCTGCGCTCCCAGTCTGGGCATTTTTCTTTTCCCAGTTCGTCAAGGCAGAGCATATACTCCAATAGCTGTTGTATGTTATTAGAGGTAGACAGGAAAACTGAGTGAACTGCATAGTAGACAAACTCTCACCAGGAAACATTTGGAAACATGTCTTCCTCCGCTGCAGGATTGTGAAGTTCCACATGGAAAACATTAAGCTTTATACAGAGTGAATAAGGACGGGCCAATAAATGTCAGGAATTTCGAAAAAGCAGGACCAAATCAAACAGGGTGGGGCCTCCATCACTTGCCTCCAATCCACTGTTGCATTCAATAAGAGAACGAGCATTCCTCACCACATCCCACCTTGCAGTTTGCTGTCTGCTCTGTAATTAGCTCAGGCAAGGTATTGTTTCCATGACAGCAAGAGGAAGCAAGAGGCAGACAAAACATAGACAGGGAAATAAAGAGAGAATGAGGAAAATATAGACCAGGTGGAAATTTTGGACACATCTGTAAAACAGCAATGAGACATTCACTGTTCATCATACTGATTCTCAGCGCCATTCCTCTCTACACTGAATGGAGAGCATGTCAGGCTAAAGCTGCATTAAAACGAGAGAGAGAGAGAAAATACCTTTAAAAGCAAAGAGATTAACATAGTCTTGTGGGGCCATAAAGGGATCAGGTGATGGTGTGAGAAAGACAGATTACAAATGCCATGTGATGAGATTGAATGTGTCAGCTTTAATTTGGAGGACTTTGGCTTCGTGACTCAGGCTGCAGATGATCTGGTCTAAACTTTTACTGGACGCTGTCCAAGGCTGTCTCCTTGGAAGAGTTACTGGGCCATGGGACTTTGTCCAGACGCTCCAAGGAAGGCAGAGTGCACCACAGCGCTTTCAGATCGGCTGTATTTTGATTAGTTGCAAGGGTGGAAGCACTCTGGTGTTTTATGATCAGATGTTAAATATCGGCGCGGAATTTCTTGTTTTTATCATGATATGCAAGAGTTGGCTGTTCTTGATCACACTGGACAGTCTTTTGATCTCAACATTAGACTGTAAATTTTTTGTTCCTTTTACGATTTTTTTTTTTTTAAACTTTACACGGTTTATCTTGCGTGTGATATTTTAAGCGTGAAGTTCTTTTGGCTATTCAAGTGTCTCAGCGGACAGAAGTTGTTAACAAATATTATTTTTACCTGTCTCAGGTTCCAGAGAGCCCTTTGCAGGAAGACCATGTCCTCCATCTGCTTCCATTCAGACTAGTAATAAGATATATTCTAAGTTTACTTCTTATAGTTTAACTTTGAACAGTTCACATAATAAAGTTGTACTTATGAAGTGGCCATTTTTCTGCTCATCCCTCAGCTCTGAGATTTACAGGGGGTAGAATCGTCAGAGTGAAATCATAGGTCTACAGATGTTTTCAAGATGTTTTTTCTGTCAGTTGCAGATTATCCCCTGTAGCAAAATCTCATTAAAGTGCAATTTACAGAGCTGCACTGATGTTGCCATCAACCAAAATTAAAGGCATTAATTTTTCAAGAAGTTCACCGAAGTCCTCACAATAAATGATGTAGCACTTTGTAAGAATGATTTGCCAAAGTATTATTTTGGGGGAAGAAATTAACTCACATTAACGGAGCGAGGGGATTGGACATAGGCTGCAAAAAAGATGTGCAAATGTGGCCATTTAGTCAGAGCGTGTCGGTACGGAGACATGCATATTAAGGCTACCATGCTGGGACAGATGAGGGAAGAGGGAAATATGAAACCCTGATGGAGGTTATGACACAGACACATAGAGAGACGTGTACACTGGAGGGCTAAGGCGCCCACTCTTCTGTACTCAGTGCTGCTGCTGAATGCAGGAGGATTAAAAACAGGCAAAACTTAAATGTAGTTTGATACAAGCGATGAATATCTCATTCCTCTGAAGTGTGGCAAATGTAAAGCAGTACTGAATGTTTTGCCTTATTACAAATTTCCTCATAATGCTTATATTTTTAAAAAAAAATTTTTTAAAGCAATTTTTATATGAAAAGTGAATGTTTAATTTATTGAAAGTGCTCTTGATATTGATGGGCGTTTGGGACACTGGCTTCTTGCAACACAATCACAGATACAGCTTTTATAAAGTGAGCAGCAGGCTGATATTTCGCGCGTGTTTTCCGTTCTTGTTCAAGTGAGAAGCTATTTAATTTATGAAGCATTAATTTGTTACAAACCCAAATTAATTTTACAATATTTGACTTAATAAAGTTCTTCCTAAATATAATTTAACATAAATAGTTTGCTAAATAAAATGTAGGTAGCTAAATGAAAAAAAAACAACAACAACAACAAAGTTTGTAAATTTAAAATTGTCAAAATCCCAATTAAATGTTACCTTTATACAACACTTTTAAAATAAAAGCTCAATAACAATAACAATTATTATAATTATAATAATAATAAAAATATTATTACTACTAATACTAATAATAATAGTGATGATGATGCATATTTCGTTGCATTTCTAACGAACCTAACTGCCATTGTTTATTTCAAAGACTTCAATCGCAGAAATTGTGGTTACCCCGTTTGGATTTGAACATGACGCCATGCACTTTATAAATCATAAGTGATCACTAAATGGACATGGGGCATGGGAAGTGCAGCTCCATCATTAATGTACATTAAAATTAATGCCATGGAATGGTCTCTAAGCTGCGGAAAGAGCACTGCTTGTCCCTGCAACACTTCTGGAAGCTGCAGGGATGTGAT
Organism: Pelmatolapia mariae; assembly: GCF_036321145.2. Taxonomy (NCBI): domain Eukaryota; kingdom Metazoa; phylum Chordata; class Actinopteri; order Cichliformes; family Cichlidae; genus Pelmatolapia; species Pelmatolapia mariae. The sequence continues at coordinate 18,525,763 of NC_086235.1, read as the reverse complement.
TTATAGTAATGTGGATGTACTCCTGCAGACCAAGTCGAAGACATAAGAAGTAGAGCATAATTCTGTATAGTCCAGTGATTTATGTTGGTATTTATAATTCGGAAACGATGCAATTAACATCCATAGACTGGTGGTGTGAATAAATACAGTTCTGCATAAAGCCAATAGGCCTGTGCAACTCGGTAAAATAACCACACACTTAATCAAAGTCACTTTGAATTATTATTATTATTATTATTATTAATAATAATAATAATAATAATAATTATTATTATTATTAATAATTTTTCACTGAAAAAGTAAAACTTTTTATTCTCTAAACGTTATTTACTCCAAAGTTAAAAGTCTTTCTCAGTGAAACAATGTAAGGCGGATATAGGTTTAATTAAGTTAACTCATGAAAAAGATGTCACAGCATGCCGCAACCAGCCTGCCCGCTGCACATAATGTAGGCTAAAGAGCAAAAGCATGGTCTTTCTTATAGCTGACGGTCTCTGAGTCACTTGTTTTTGTCCTCAGCTCACACCGTTGGGGCGTCGTGCCAAAGCCTATCAACTAAATATCAAAGACGCGAAGTGTCGGATCCTTCCACTCTGCATTTTTACCTTATTTCATCCAATCCCACCTGCTGTCGCGGGTTAAGTTATTTAAATGCAGCTACTATTGGGAGGCTGCACACGCATGCACGCTCAAAATGCCATTGTCTTTTTTTTCTCTCTCTTTTTTCGTTTCATCCTCAAATACGGAAATCATTTGCAAGGAAATTATAGGCCTCGCGAGGGCAGGTCTTTTGCATACTAATTTTGTTAGACTTACCTCCCGTGGTCAGTGTTGGATGTGACCATTAGTGAGAGCGCTAGAATTTATTTTATTCCACTGAAAAGAGCGTGTTTAGAGTAATGTGGCGCAGACACCTTATGCCAGCGTTAAGACAAATGGCTGGGAAGACTCTTTGTCTGCTCCTGGACTCGGGCCTGCAGAAGGTATGCCTCAGGAGTGTTTTGAGTGGCGACTTTAAGCGAATTAAGGCAAACACGTGGCCTTTGTGCAGGCACAGTGGCCTCCTGAATATGAGACTCTTTTATTTTCTCATACAATAATTAACCTCGTATAACTGGATATCACCCGCCATCTCTCCATCACCATTCGTCTATCTGCTGACCTTTTTATTTCTGCAGCCCCACCCAGCTTTACACCCTCCTCCGTGCGTGATAGAATTACACTGGCCCGTATTTCTTCTCAAATTATGTGGACACAACAGACCGATTTTTTAAAAGGTGAAAGGAAATATTTTTAACAACCTCGAAAATAAACACTTATCCAGCTTTGGGATTTGTAAAAAAAAAAAAAAAAAAAAAAAAAAAAAAAAAAAAGAAAGAAAGAAAAAAAAGAAGAAGATAAAAGGTTGTGGTGTGAAGCTGAGGCAGGAGAGATTTTACCGTTGGCTACTTTGGGGGGTTGGTGCGTTTGAATGGCAGGAAAGGGGAGGGAGGGGAAAGGCTTCAAAAGCTGCTTACCAGCAGGTGGCGGCAGCATAACGTTTGAGCAGCCCCACCCCTTCAGCTTCTGGGTTGTGGACTTTCTGGTAATATTGACAGGTGTTTTATTCTGTAGCTCAAGAGAAATTAAAACTGCCAAGTTGTCAGCAAATACGATGTTATTGATCACTGATGAGTGAAATTCAAAGCTGTTGTCTGGAAGGTTTTTTAGCTCATATTTAAAACAAAAAAACAAAAACAAAACAATGGCCTTGGGTCAGCAATGGCCATATCTGACTTCTTGTCTCATACTACTACCTTGACAGTACGATTTTTTTTTAAGTAATTATTATTGTGTTTTGCTTCTTGACAAAATGGAAACAAAAGCGCTAGCAGACACCTGGATGGACATGATAGTCATCAAGGTCCTTTGTGAGTGCTTATCCTCAGTGGTCAGGTCCCTTTTGTGGTGGGAGTCATTCAGAAGATGAATCACATGATGCATTTTTAATTTCCCTGCCGTGGCCCTAGTCCAGGACTCGGTGGGTCACATGGAAATGAGCGCTAGACAGGCCAGCGACATCAGCCGACGAAGGCTGCAGCACTTAAGACATGATGTACGACGGTCATTACCAGAGGCAGGTCAGGAGGGAGTCCAGGTCATTCTTGCCACCAAAGAGAAACAGCAGAGGGGGCAGAAAGTGTCTGGCCAGTTTAGAAAATGTCCCATCTCCTCAGACTTTCCCCAGGAATGCATGCAGGGCCCCTGATGGGTGAATGCTCCCTCAAGACAGCAAGGGATTATTACCCATCCTCACCTCTGCTCTTTGTTCTTGTACAGTATATGGCTGATGCACATGGCATGCTCTCTCTCTCTCTCCCTCTCTGAGTTGCATCACAAATAATGGCTTGACATATGTGCTACTTATCAACACGTCTGCAGACAAGTTGGCAAGTCACACATCTATTTTAGTTTTGAGGTCGGCTGATTAGCAGTGCACATACAGGATTGAGCACATGTGTCACTTGCACTCTTTGTGTTGGCACGGTGAAACTCCAGCACAGTAGAAGCTCGGGCTAATTATCAAATGTCTGACGGCCATTTCTTTTTCCTCCCTTTGATTGAAACTTTGACTTTTGCCTCCCGAGTGGCGTCGTGAAATGCTTCTCCTTTTGTGAACGCGCTTCTGGGTGGCGCGCTGTGCGACCAGGCCGCTATGCGGGAGCCTCGGTGTTGTGTATCTGGTGTCACAATATTTTGGGTGTCAGAAAGAGCAAACAGATTTAGAGCATAGCAAGGTGTGAATATCGCCGCATGTATCTCTTCTGAGAGATTTCGTAGTTTCCTTATTATAAGGACAGGGTTATTCAAAATTAAACAAAAGTGGCTGACAAGTGGAAAGTTAATTGCATTCAAAGCCGTGCTCAAAACTCGCATCTCTAACGCAAAGAGAGGACAGCGTGTCAAGGAGATTAAGGAGAGAAAAAGGGGAGGAAAAAAATGAAAGGAAATAACCAAAATGAAATAATGTGCTGGACCACCTCTTGAGCGAGTACAAGCGTGGCATCTGTGTCAGATGTTGTTAATTAACGTCAGTATGTTCCTCGCTGGCACTTGGCTTTCTGTCCTTCGTGCAGGGCATTTCCTAGAGTAGAAGTGCTTGTGGGGCACAAATGTATGTGTGTGTGTGTTGAGGCTTGGGCAGGGGGGCTGCAGGGTTAGAAACAGCAGTGGTAGGGGGTGTTAATCCCACTCATTATAATTCTAGTCTGTGGCCTGTCTTGGGAAAGGGACTACAGGGGCCTACTGCTGTATCTTATCAATATGTATTCCTCCTTTTTCACCTCTCCAAGTGGCCCCTGACTGCATGGTGGCTAGGTAGCCTCTTTCACTGTCTATGTGGATTATATGTAAATATTTCATTGTTTCTTATACCGTCTCACTCATTCTTGACCAAAACCAAATTTGTGTACACCCCTTGACTCTTCTCTGTGTGAAATTTGTGTTGTTGTTGTGTCTTTACTAGTATATACTGCCAGTCACCTTAAACAGGATTTAGGCAGGATTCCAGTGATGACAAACACAAAATTCTATATAAATTAATAACCAGTCTTATTATATAGTTACCCTGAAATCTTTTTTTCCCCTCTGCCCTTGAAGTCCAAAGAGCAAACCACAATGCCATAATGAATAAAAGCAGCATATGGCACATTACTAATGTGGGAATTGACCTTTCATACTACATACTGTATGCGTGGAGTGAACACCTGCTTTGACTATACGTGACACTGAATATGTGTAAGGTAGCTAACAGCAGGCAAAGTAAGCTACATTATTATAAAATAGTCGTACCAACAATAAAATAAAGTAGCGTGTTGGGAGGAAAAAAACACAGCACAAGCCAAAACATGCACTGTTTTGAATAATGTAGACAAAATCCACCAAAAGCTTACCTAATGCCACCAAATGTGCATTTCATAAACTAGATAACAAGAATTGCTCATAGTTTCCCTTCCCAGTGTTGTTTTTTTGGTGTTATTTTTGCAACACAATGAACCCTATGTCAAGTTTTTATACATTTTGTTATGTCTTTGGGGAAATCAAAGACTTTAAAGACAGTAAATTATTTTTAATGCTTGCACAAAAATAATAGGCCATTTCCTAAATGATGTGCCATGCTGGTGCCTGGGATCATCAGGATGCCAGTTTTGCCTCCCTGTTGATCGGCTAATTTGAGAAAGAGCGCACCTGGTGTGTCTTATTGCGTGCACAAGTGCCGAGAAATGGCACTCTATCTACTGGGTTTGGTTATTTCCATGCAGAGCAGAGGTACTGACAATGTTAGCATTAACGGCTCATTAAAATGAAGAAGGATGAAGTCATTGCCACAAGAAAAAACAAAAAAAAAAAACAAAGTTGTTGCACCTTGCTAAATGGGAGACCGAAGTGGAAATGAGGTAAAGAGGAAGTGGAGCTTTCAAAATGGCCACCACATCCTGTAATGACCAGTGTTCAGTTTTTATAAGCCCTCCACCGAGTAGGGTCTCAGATTAATGTAGACAGGAGCGTGACAGCAGTGGTCTGAATGGACTGCTGTAGGGAGCCCACTGGGGCTTGTTTCAGACAGCACACGCCTGATGGTAAAAGTGAAATGGCTGCGACATGCAGATGTTAGAAGCATCTAGAACTGTTCCGTATCCAAGAAAAGCTCTAAAACCTTTAAGAGGACTACAGTGGGTGATGGTTATAGCTCAGACTATTGAAGTATATGTGCTGTTTATCACTTTCACCTGCCTTGCTTGGAGTGCTGGGATGTCTAGCCAGCAACTGCTTCCAGGGGAGCGTTTGGAGCTTATCTTTTCAACAGGTTTTCGCGTTGCTGTGGACAGCAAATCAGGGCAGGCTCAGCCAAGGAGTAGAGCACAGTTTGGGGTGGTGCCACACCTCAGCACTAATTTCAGGGTTAGCAGAACGCCCAACAGGAGAACGGCATTGCCATGGCAACGGTTAACAGCTAAAAGCACTGTCTACAGTCTGATAGGGGCCCCAAATAATCAGTCATCACGACAAACAGCCGATTATAGCAGTCTTTTTCAACACGCAAGGTCTCAGCAACAGCTAAATCTGTGATTTAGCTACAGCATAACTAAATGCATTGGCATTTGCTATACGTGCATTTTAAATCCCCATGTGCTCAAGATGGGATTTTGTAGCAAAATTTGCTATTAATCTAAAATTAATAGCACAAGGACAAGAGCTTTATCCATTTGTCTTTAATATTTATGTTTTTATCAGATGCACTCTGTAATAAAAAAACCATTACAAACGCTTCCAAACCAAACCAGGCATATTTACTCACTCCACTCCTGAACTTGATGTTGAAATTATTATTTTTTTTCTGCCTGTGTACGAGCGATATAAAAAGCGAATGAAAAGCATGAGAGTAGATGGCAAATCAGAGAGAGGGTGTGATAGTCAGTCAGGGGCAACCACAATATACTTTCCATCAGGATCTAGTCAATTTATCAGCAGAGAGATGTTATTAGCTTCCAGATAGCTTCAGCAAAAGCATGTAGGTATTTTCCTCCCCATCAGTCTCCTTTTATATTTTTAGATGTTCTTTATGTGAGTACAATGGCCTCAATATCAAGCATTTTAAATGATGCTTGAAATACCAGTCACTTGACTTTGATGTCACAGGCAATTAAATCCAACCTTACCCCTTTCCACCGTTAATAACAGCAATCTCGCCCGACCTAGTGCCTAATTAATATGTGCTATTTGTCACTTTGCCTTGACACATGTATATCAAAGTGGGGGTGGGGAGAGAGGCCTGGAGGGGTGAAGAGGTGGCTTCATAGGGGAGAGTGGGAGGTGGCGGGCAGTGGTGAAAGAGTGGTACGGTGAGCTTTCATTAGGTGGCAAGGTACCGCTTCTCCTCTCTCCATCTTCTCGCTGCTAAGTGAGAGGCAGGTGTACCGTCATTTGATTTCATAAGAGGGGGAAAAGGATATTTAGTGTGGGAAAGACGCTTCACAAAATGCGGAGAGGGTAAAAAGGCAGGAGGTGAAGAAAATATTTGGCCACAATAAAGAAGAAATAATGATAAAAATGAGAGAGCTGTGAATGCAGCCATGATTTATTCCTTTGCTTCTGATGGTGATTATTTTGCATGTAATGACACATTTTCACATGGTGGATGCTTAATTTTGGAATGAAAATCTTCATATTGTTTATTTGTACGTAATTTTGTGCCTTTTAGGATATCATCATCCTTCACTGGAGTTTGACTGTGGCAAAGTGGTGCTTATAATTAGGCATGTGTTTGTTTGTGTATGTGCATGCATGTGTATTGTGCATGTGTACATGCCTTGTCATTGCCAGTTTCCACTATGGCTCGGCGGGTGGTAGGGCAGCACTGCAACGCTGCAATGAAATCAATGATCCATGGTTCTTTAGATGTGACCAACAAACTAAGTTGTCATCTAGCTCTAAAACAAAAGGGTTAATGGGGGGAAAGTGGAAAGGAAAAAAAAGAATCCAGCGCACCGACGCCGCTAAGATTACATCGCGAATGTGCAGGGTATCATGCCAGTGCAGTTCTCAGTGGGGTCAGTAGACAAACACCAAAAATTCACAAATACATCCACACTGTACATCTCTCTCTCCTAGCCCCCCACCCCATCCATCCTCCCCTCACTTTCCGCCTGAAACCCTCTGCCAAATGCTGCCAGACTCTCACATCTGTGCCGAAAATGAATTGTATCCCAGAGCCCTCTGAGTCAAGGATTCACTTGTAAAGAATGCAGTTTTATTGGATGAACAGACTAATGTACCATGCAATGTAGTTGCACTAGCATTTTATGCCACATTGAAAGAGTCAATTAATTTGCATAATTTAAACGAGCATGTACAGCCACTTTGAAGGCATGGCTAGGCAACTTGGCTAGTCACGTCAGCCCTTCCATTTCTGATAAATTAATCATTCTTGCCATACAATTAATTACATTTATGACAATTTGAACCTTTGTCCCACCCACCGGCCTGACAATTTTACAACCAGGCTGCAATATCAGAGCATCCTGATGAAACCCCGGTGATTTAGTGAACACCTTAACAGAGAGCCTATGCCTAGGGCTGAATAAAATTAATATTTTGTTTCCCATCTGGTGGAATCAGCAGAATTAATGAGGGAAGGAGGCCCGTAGCTACGCAGAATCCAGGGATCAATCTGCCTCTCTCCGCTGGTTGCTACTCTTTGCTGGAGGTGTGTGTGTGAAGCCGGGGGCGTGGGGGGAGATATGAGAGGCGGGTGAGATGGAAGGAAGATAGCGCGTTGTGCACTTCCACAGTTTAAGCATTCACCCACAATGCACTATGGTGATCACTACTGTAAATGAGTGATTACAGCAGTGCCAGTCACTCCTCCTTGCAGTCCTGACAGACAGCACAGTTCCTTACCCACCACCACCACCCTACTGATTAATTTCCAGTTGTGGCTGCCCGTCTGTCTGTCTTTGCCTTTGACACTTGTTTACAGCCTCTAATTGAATTGCAGTAGGGCAAATGTCTATGAGCTCGCTGGCGTGGAGCGCTGGCAATAAAGTGACTACGTTCTGTGGCAGAGCGAGACTAGTTTAGAGCGAAAAGCTCAGCATCCGGGCTGCGTGTGGTTCTTGTCGCCATGGGAATGGCTGGGAGTCAGAGGGGTTTTTGATGCTGTCACAACAGAAACAAGGAATTTGCAAACTCCCTTATTTTGGGATATTTTACATTGCCGATTCCCCTAGACTGCAGCAGATCATTTTTTTAAAAATATGATTTCTTTGTTTTTTAATGTTTCCTAAATTGAAGATTTATTTCTGTTGTTTTAGAAATTCTTAGAATGTGATTTAAAAGGTTAGCTTTGGCCATTGAACTTGTTTTGTTTTTTGCATTAAAATGCTTTAGAGTCTGTCAAAGCAGACGAGGGACATTTAGGAGTCTAAATGCAATGCAGATTTATTTTTCTGGACTTATTTTTTGTTGAGGTTTTAATACAGCTGCGACAAGTAGGGAGATTTTATGCACAAATTTAATGCTCGGGATTTATTACAAATCATTTTTTAGGTTAGGATTTTATTATCTTTTTGATTCTGTGGGATTTTGATGCTGCCAAAATGGGAAAACTTGGAAATTTGTGCTGTTTATTTAAGATATTGTACTGTGTTTGGGAAGGGATTTTATACCACTTTTAAATTTTATAGCCTAAAAGAAGTAACACTAGTATCACACTGTGCAGTTCAGCTTATATCAACTATTGCTGTATTCTATGTCCTCATAACATAATCAGGATGTATAAAACATATGATACTAGTATTATTAATGAATAAATTGTAGCAACCTGTGTGACCCCATTTGATGTTGGGAAAAATAAACGGTTGAATGAAAAACGTAACTGACAGAGCACATATGCAAAATAACACCACGCAAACATTTTTTTTAGACACTGGACACGATGGATAAAAATCTTTTCAAAAGTTTTTTGTCCTCTTGGAAACGCGTCCAGACAACCCATTAAACACTTTCCCCATTTTTCAAATGTTTTCAGTTCATTGCAGCTCTACACATCCACTGTTACACTCATCTGTAAGAAGAAATAGTGAAGACAACACATGTTCATTTCATGTATTCATTCATTGTCGCTGGACTACAATGAACATTTTAGTCATCCATTTACCAGAGATGGCAAAGAAAGAGAGACAGAGAAAGCACTTGTATGACAGAATAGGCACTCCCACAGTGTCATCCAATCTGGGCACCCCATTACCTCCTTCTCTTGCCCTGTGTGTGTCTGTGTGTGTTTATGCATATGTGTGTGTGTGTGTGTGTGAACCGGCCCCCCCTGTCTGCCTTGCTTGCTCCATGCAGCGTTTCGCCGCCTAGAGAAGGTGCTAGTCGTCTCTTTGAAGTATCACTTCAATTACAGGGTTTAACCCCACAGGTCAGCCCTTGATTATTTACACAAAGCTGGTGTAATTCTGCTGGAAAGACTCGCCTTTGCCATGAATACAAAGCCAGGCTTCACTCTAATGGAGTGAATTTCACATCAACACTCGTCCTGTTTTGACCTGCATCTGATAGGGTTAGTACGTGTGACAGAAGTAAAGCGTCGTCTTGTAAAAGGTAGACACACATATGCAAAGTGGGGAAATATGACAGGGATGCTTCAAACCAAGCATCTGGGAAAGGTGAGATCTAATATCTTCTTGTACCCATTTGAAATAATTCCTGTTGGGCATTAAATGTTTTTTTTTCCTGTGTTGTTCTGATGGTTACAAGCAACATGAGGTTATCAAAATGTGCCTCAATGATGTTTTTTTTTCCCCCTCTATCTTTTTGTTTTAGCTACACTGAAAGCTTGGTGGCGTGTTTCATCTGCTTGGCTTGCCTGATAAATTGGGGCCATGTAAAAACTGATCTTGCCAAAAATGGCATTGAATAATAGATTGTTTTGTTGATCAGGTTGCTGTTTACTTACCCTTTTAAATCCCTATTCTGTCTCCTCTCAGCTGGTGGCCTTCAATTGACTTCTTGTTATTTTTTCATGAAGTGAAGAGAGCGCAATGCCAAGTGCTGCTATCACTCCTTCTTAAATAATATAAACAAGAGAACAACAAAAAAGGTAAAGTCTAAGTCATCTTCCCTGTTAGTTCATTTCAGCCTAGATGGCCCTCGTTCGCTGGAGCATGATGCGTGCAATGAAAATACGAGGGTCCTCTTCTCTCCGTGTCCCTGTGTGCACCACCCCCATAAAAGTTGCAACTGCCAGCTCAGGTGGAAAAATGTTGCAGAGTAAAAGATGTATTCAATAAATAGAGAGGGACAGCATGGGGCCTGGGGAAAGTGTGCATGAGACGGAGGTTTGGAGAGTGGAATAATGGAAGAGAGGGTAGATGGGGCATGAGTGTACATTAAACAGCGGTGCTTGACGCCTGTGAAAGAAAGCATACCGCTGGGAATATAACTCTTAACTAGTATTGTCTCCTTTCAATTTAAAGGAAGAACAAGTGCTGTCATCTATATAATTCTTTCTTTTCAAAGGTGGTTATCAACATTCATTACTATACATTATATCGCTAATTAGAATATCAGCGTTAAAATGTATGTTATGTGCCCCAGGATATTTAAGCACATCAGTACATATAGCTACAGAGTTGCTCAGGCTGTTTTTATGACCACAATAATGCTTTAAGCAAAATGTAAAAGAAGAAAAAGGGGGAAAAATGTATCAGTGCAGAATGAAATGTAGCTCATCAGACACAACAACCTTTTTGGGTATTTTATCTTTGGCGAATATACAGAATATATAAAAACACTATGTTTATATGCTGTGTGTGTGTGTTTTTGCATATAGCTGAGGTCATTAATACACACATAAAACATTTAAGGGCTACGGACCGGGGGCAGTTTTGTAAAACATTAGAAAAGCTGGTGGAACATCTCAAAAGTAATTTTGTTAATTGGCAACAGGGGTATAAAATTGGGTATAAAAATTCCAGCGAGTATGAGTATCTTACATGTAAGGGAAGAGGGGGTGGGGGTTCCATCACAAAGAAAAAGACTTTGTTAACAAATAGTTCAGCTATTTAAGACGTTTCTAAAATGTAAAATCGAAAACAATTTGGGGATCTTATCACCTGTGGAACATCGTATAATACGTTAAAGAAAATGAAGACAAATTCTTGCAGCATTGCTGAAAACCAATGTGTAATGGCCATGGTCCTAGGACCCTCAGTCAGTACTGCAATAAAAACAGACATGATTCGGTAGTGGAAATCACTGCATGGGCTCAGGAACACTTTATAAAACCATTTTCAGTGAACACAGTTCATAACTGCATCAACGAACTGCAAGTTAAAATTCTACCATGCGCGGAGAGTAACCGTATAAAACAAGACCCAGAAACACAACCACCTTCTGGCCCTGAGCTTATTTTAGACTGGCTATGGCAAATTGGAAATCTGCCCTGTGGTGTGACAAGTCAGAATCTGAAACTCTTCGAAAATGACTGGCATCACATCCTCCTCCCCAACCTCTGCTATCATCTTTTTCATGGTTTGACTTCATGTATTCCTATTTCAGAGCTGGGCTTACCTTAAACACAAGTATAAGTGGTTTTGCTGCTTTGATGGCATCACAATTCACAAGAGCAATGACCACTGCATAAGAAAGGGACAATTTGGCTTACACTCATGATGCCATGGGTTTCTTGCACATCTGATGTGACCTCCATTAAGGTGTATAGAGGCTTGGGATAAGGTCAGAGTAGTAAGACAGTCTAAAACACCCAGAGAGCAATAATAATTCAGCACAGTGTAAAGGTAATGGTAAACATCTGCCCAAAATACTTTAAACATTTGAAACTCTTATTCACATTCTTTGTTAATCAAATTGTGTATTCATTTCACTAAAATGTGTGGCACTGTGCTTTGTGTGCCCAGTCTCCGTAGTATAAATGCTAACATCCTTCTCTCCTTTAAGGCCTACATCTCCATACACCACACATGTATGCATTGCTCCAACTGAGTGATTATATACCAGTGTACTCTAATACAGCTGAAATATTGTACAAAATACCATAGGTGTTCACTTTCTAGATCAGGACAGGAGGACTGCACTGGCTTGCAGGGATTGCATACCTTCTTACTTTGAACCTTGCTTGTTTACAACTTCACATCACAAAGAGAGGGGTGCTGCCATCTGCTGGGTCTCAAGATGCAGCTAGTGCAGGCTATGTAACATCTTACACTGCAGTTAGCTGACATTGTACTAGAGATGGGTAATATAACCTTAAAAATTTATAAAGATATTTCACGGAAATTTGCAACAAATTTTATTCCTGACAATAGAAAAAAAAGGTGAACAATAATTTATCGCTAATTGCAGCTTGCAGACAGCAGCATTTGTTAGTGTAAACAAAACAAACAGCTACCATCATTGATTACAGACTCTCGACCTGTACTATGTTATTTTACATTTTTTAGCCGCCACCTGTGGTTTTCACATGTACTATATTCATATATTCTCCATTTATTTTGGTCAGGTGAATGTACGTCACAGCGCTCCTTGGCTAGCACGTTTGTGCTGCACATCATGGTGCAAACAATAGACAAGAATGGGTTTCAGAGGGCAGTGCAGGGCTTGCTGTTTTTAAGTTATTGTTAAACAATAAGCTCTATAGTTTAAAATTAAACATTTTAATTTGTTACATTTAAAAAATGTTGGATGTTGTACTTGTTGCAACTTTAAAAGCCTTTCTTCACCATCATGCAACTGCATCAGTAATGAGTGCAACTAGCGAGTGTTCATCAATGCTCGGATGACACATCATGAGCTGCTGGCATCTCCTTCTCACATGCCTTCATCGCTTGGTTGTATTCAACAGTGTGTTTGATCATATGTTGTTTAGTAGAAACCTTTTTTTTCTGTATATTTTGCAAAGTATTGTGATTATTGTGAAATCCTCTGGAGCAGCTAAATCCTCATCAGAGGCCAACACTCAGCTCTTACCTTCAGACATGTCTGTCTCACTGTTGTGCAGAGATGGGCAGTAACACTTAACCCGATGACTTTTTTCAAGTAACAAGTAATGTAAAGAATTATTATTGCAAAAAAGTAATTAGATTACTGTTACTTTCCCGTAAGCACGCTGCGTTACTGTGTTACTAAACTGTAGTGAATTTGTTTGTGAGAGTTTCTCATGACTATGATGTAAGGGCGTGCGACGTCCGTGATAGCAACAGACGTGTGTAGATCAACAATGGATAATATGGAGTGCGGGAGAGAGAACGACCGTGCAGCGTTTAAAGCGTGGACGTACTGACATTACTTTGAGTTTGATTCCGTAAAAAGTGACAAAAACATTAGCGTCCGCTGTACACTCTGCTTGGGAAGAAAACTTCTTTCTACAGCGAAAAATTAAACTTCAAATCTGAGCAAGCACCTAGCAAGCTGCCACGAGAATGTGAAATTCACAGAGAAACCCCTGGATCCTCCCACTGACATGACCGCTGCGGCACCGGGCAAACCTCCACCCGTCCCACTCCTGCTAAACAGGTGAAAATAGATTTAAGAGCAACAGGACTTAGTGCTGCTTAATCTTTAATTTTATTTATTTTTTGTTGTGTTTTACTTGCATCTACTTGAAAGAGTGAGTGTAAACACAAAACATTATTTTATTTCATATGCTGGAATATGCAGAAAATAAGAATTTCTTCAAGTCAAAGACTATTGCATAATTTAATTTTTGCTTAATGCAACGTGCATAAAATTAAAACTAAAAAAACAATTTTTAAAAAGAGACTTTTTCATTTGATTCAATTTTATATGATGGATTATGCATAAAAAATAGAAATGGGCTGAAAGGTCTGTTGCTTTATTACGTATTCAGGTTGTGTATAATGTTTTTAAAAAGTAACTAAGTAACTAAGTAACTACTTACTTTTGAAAATAAGTAATCAGTAAAGTAGCGGGATTACTTTTTTGGAGAAGTAATCAGTAATTAGTTACTAATTACTTTTTTCAAGTAACTTGACCAACACTGCTGTTGTGTATGCTAAGGAGCATAAACACGTGGTGTTGCTCTATCATTGACCTGATGATGTGAAACATTTATATGACGTAAAAAAAAATTTAAAGTTTTTTTAATTAGCTAATCAACTAGTATTTCGGGCACCAGCTAGAGATGACAACAACATTTAATTATCTAATTTACAAGGTATTACATTGTGGCTTATTAGGAAAAGACTAGCTGATAAACTGGCCTGCCTGCATACCAGACCTATCAGTGGGTGAAAATATTTGGTGCACTGTGAAACAAAACAGAACCAACAACCCCTGAAAAATCAAATGTAATGAACATGATTGGACAAGGACGGGTGATGCCAAAGAATGGTTGCTTGAGTTAAGATTTATAAAGCTGTAGGGACATATGAGACAAAGAAGGCTGAAAACCACTGATATAAATACATACAGTGCGCGGCTTTAAGAAGACAATGGCTTCCTTGATGGCACTTGAACCCATAAGAGAGCATCTGCCTGCCTTCATGTTTCACAATGAGGCTCATTACAAAGAATATTTGGGTCTTGATGAAAGATTTTCGTTGATGTCAATCCATCAAGCTGATACATACCTGTCAAAAAAAGAACAGAAATGTGCCATTGTAGTCATGTGTTCGTCACAAGATTCGACGCCGCGCGGCTGGTGATGGAGCTGTGATGGGGCTATGAGTGACAGCCGGTCGCTTGATTGTCAGTTCAGCCCTCCCATGACCTCCAATGAGTCTGTTTGTAAGCCACACATACAGTTACATGGTGTCCTACCAGTGAAGGATTTCACACAAAGCACAAATGATTCAGCTGCTATGCAGAGACGGCAGTGTGACTGCAACTACTAGAAAATGACAATCATTATATTCTTTTATCCAAGTTTCTGATGTACACACTGAGAAACTCAAGCAGTGTCATTGAATTTAATTTTAATGTGGTTTGATTGACTAAAATAGCATAAAGAGCGGTTTTAGAAATGCCTGCTCCTGTGCAAATTATTATCCCCGCAACAATCGCAACAGTAGATGGACACAAATTTTCTCCAACCTCTCTTAATTTGAAAAATATAAACATCTGGCTCTCCGTGCTTTAAAAAAACAAGAAAGAAAAAGCAAACCAGTTGGTATGCTTCAGTGCTGAAACCCCACAATGCCCTGATGGCTTGTCTTTGTGCCACAGAAGCACATTCATTACCTCCTTCTGTCTATTTTAGACAAGGCATCAATTTGAAGATGTGAGGTGTCACGGTGTGGAAAATGTTGCATTTTCCTTGTCAGCCAAGCCTATGTTTCTCTTTCTATGGCCCGGATAAAAGGAGTGGCCTCGGCATGCATCTCTGCCATCTTTCCATTCCCCACGGAGATATTTGAGTGCGAGATGAGTCTCCCTCCATGCTGTGTACACACAGAGAAAAGAGAATTGGTGCAGATGCATACTTAGGACGAATAGCAAGTTTTTCCTCACCAATACAACCAGAGCAAAAGTATTCAATTTTCGACATCTGCTTCACTTCAATAATTCAATGCATTTGAATGTTTTATAAGTAAACTATGTAATCTTTAGAAGGAAGGAAGTGGTGTTGTACTGGAAGCTGCCTTCGCTGTTGTCTTTCATAAACAAGGATGGCATAACGTATGCCTTAACCCTTCTTGGCTTGATGATTTAGCTTGACATGCTCTGTGTTCTTTAGATTTGACTGATTTGGGCTTTGATGAAACTGAATCATGACAATTTCTCGCTGCATTATAGCTGTTGTCATTCCAGCCTAAAGACAACAGCCTAATAGGATCAAAAATGAGGCAACAATGATTTCAGCCATACAGCCTTGCTTTATTAACATGCCTTTATCTCTGATATCATCAAAAGGCTATCATCAACTAAAAGTTAACAGCATAAACCCTGAGCTCCTCTATCTCCTGAATGCGACGCACCATCATTTGCTGGGTTTTTTTCTGCCCCCTTGACTGATTATCATTACCTTTTCTTGCAAATACCATGCTCATTACGTTAGTGTACAGCCAAAACATTAGTAGAGGGAGCCTATCTCTCTCCCATGAAGGGAGAGAAGAGGAAGAGCTATGGAGGCAGATTTTCCCCTAGCCTCAGCAGCCAGCCCTGGCGCACTTGGCTATTAACCACAATGAACATGGGCTTTGTTATTAACATCTGTTCATCAGGGATCGGGCCCAGGCCTAATCACCCCTCACACCTTCTGTTTCTGCACAAGAAGAGAGGCAATCAAGGGCATCATTTGGCAGCTGGCTGGAACTACTAATGCTTTTCTCCTGCTCTGCTCTGCCTCCCCCCCTCTCCTTTCATTGCCTTTTCTCTTTTCACTGCCATCATTTTTTCCTCTCTTTTCTGCCCTTATCCTCAAAAAATGTCTCTTTCCCCTCTTATGGGATTATGTTATTTGAGAAGAACACACACATACAGACAGACAGACAGACAGACAGACGAGAAACACATAGAGAAAAAACATGGACACACTCGCACACACACCAACAGACAGAGGCAGAGAGTGAACCTTTGATAGCAGTGAGATGGTAGATTTACTGATGGCCGTAACAGTCCGGCGCCATGGGTGGTTCACATGAACTCAACCTCATCTCAGTCTCTCCGGTCCGCTCCTCCCACTGTATCGCGGGCAGATGTTCACAGGTTCATATAAGCCCCTGAAACAACATTCAGACCGGGTGTGAGAGAAAAGACAGTCACAGGAAAAGATAGAAAGCCGTGAGAACCAACATTGGCAAGAAAGTAAGAGATAATAGCAAGACTGACAGATTACCAGTGGGAGATACTATATTTCAAAAAGAAAAAAAAATCACTACTACAGATTCGCTCACAGTGCAGAAATAGTTCTTCTGAAGGTTATGTTGGTGCTAAAATATGTGACACTCATATCCATCTAGAGATGTGAGCTATTATTTGGAGGTTTTTCATTCTTTTCATTTTTTTGGAAGTTTCTGGCGCTCGATGCATGTTTGTCTGTGTCAGTTCTGTTGTGACCATATGATATGTGTTTTTCTGCTGCGATTTATGCCAGAAATTTCAGCATTTGTTGTCATCGGATTAATCCCTTTGTCAGCCCTGGCCTCTTGAACACATTGTGTCTCCTTCTGTTACCCACAGGAAGGAAGGACTGGGGCATCTGTGTTTGGGTTGGCTATGTCTAAATCAGCACTCCTTGTCCTATCGTGGTAAAGACATAGACACACACACACACACACGCACGCACACAAACATATACCCCCTTCCCTCTCTCTCTTTTCCAGTCTCTGAATGTCTGTTTCTAGCCGAGAACAACATGTCCTCTTCTGTCTCAGTAGTGGGGCTTCTCAACACAAAGCCCTTTTCATGTGTGGATGCGGGTCTGTGATGGCTGTCACATTTTGGCTAAGTTCTCTGGGGCTGTCAGCTTGATATTATGTTTACCAGGATGCTGCTGTCACTCAGAAAAGTTGCTATTACTGACAGTGCTATTACTTCCTTGCAGTATTTCTTGACTGTTAAAGGGTTCAGTGTACCCAGAGCACTGAGATGGGTACGATCCATGGCTCATACCCATGAGCCATGGATCATGCACAGTTAGATAGTTAGATACTATCTTTAAATCAGTTTATTTGAGTAAAGCTAAACCAATATATACTGTTAGTTTAAAATCAGGCCAGTATAAACTGTCAAGCTTAACATTCAAACCCCTTTTAAAAGTTCTGTATCAGAACTAAATATCCAACTAACTGCTTATGCAGCTCTATATCAGTGGGAAGGTCACTGGATCGATCCCTGACTCCTTCAGTCTGCAAAGTGTTCTTGGGCAAGGTAGTGAACTCAGAGTTGCCCCTGATTCATCCATTGGACTGTGTGTGTATGTGTATACATGTTTAGACATCTTTGTGAGAACAGAAAATTGGCATGCTACTATAGTTGTGGGGACCAAAAGGCATTTATGGGGACAAAATGCCCGATCCCACGAGTTTGAAGGCCTTTTTGAGACTCAAACTGTAGTTTTAGTGTCAGTTTTATGATTAGGTTATGGTTAGGTTCAGGCTGAGGGTTAGAATTAGGCATTCATTTTTGATGCTTAGGATTACGGTAAGCGGCTAGGGAAACCATTATGTCAATGAGATGTCCTCACTAAGATAAGAAAACGAGTGTGTGTGTGTGTGTGTGTGTGTGTGGGGGGGGGGGGGGGGTATGTGTGTGTGTGTGTGTGCATGCGTGTGTAAGTTTAAGAAAGTTTTTAGGTATAGATAAAAGTGCTGTAGGATTGTGCATGTTTGGAAGACGGAGACTTGTAGTAAGAAAGTTCTTTGAGTGCTCTACTGAGTAGAAAGGAGCTATACAAATAGTGGTCCATTTAATTTGTGAATGATTTTATTGTTTATAAACCCTTTATCACCAATACCTATTCTAACAACAGATTTCAAAGTGATTGCCACAGATTCTAAAGTAGACACATATGCAGGTAGATATGCAGGCTACAGTGATACAAAACCTGACTGCTCATCACTGCCTTTGATACCTTTGTAGTATCAAAGGCAGTGATGAGTAGAAGAGGCTCTGGCCGCTGGGCTGGAGTCAGCATGCACTCACTGAAACGCTCTCCTTTGCTAACTTTGTGTTACCATGCTGTCTGTGCAGATGCTTGCAAAGAGCTGATGCTGTGTTAGCAGGCGTTTCTGTCCTAGACGCAGTTAGCACGTTACCTTTGCTCTCTTGCTCAGTCATGCAGTAAAAATAAACGTTATGCTCAATTATCCATTCTTCAAAAGTTGTAGATCACTCCACTATTCTCCTATTCCCCGCACACTAACTGAAATCAGCGGATTACAATGCAAGTGCAGGGAGAAAACGCAAAAAATGTAATGTGATTACAGTAACGCATTACATTGGAATGAAACAGATTACACCTACTGTATTCACACTGCAGTACAGTAAGCTAGCAGGAAAAATTAAACTCAGAAACATTATTTTAAACCAACTCAACTAAAGTTAACTTAATTAGCTAGCAAGATAAAAGCTGGTATGCTCACTTAAAATAACTAATGAGCAAAATAATCAGATTCATTCAGCATCATTTCACTAACACAGTCATTTTTTAAACGATTTGACAACCAGATGGTATTTTTAAAATGTAAATAATGAAAGAACTTTTTTATTTTCATTTGGACTGACTTTAAGTATTTAAACTCATCTTGTGTCTGTTGCACTGAAAGTCCTACATCTGAAACTGTCAAACCATAAACATTATGAGATTGAAAAGGCGTGGAAACACAACAAACACAAACTTAATTTACTTGTTCCAGCATATGGAGTTACAGTTGCTTCTCCTTCAATGAGAGAGGTCATCATCCAACCATATCCAAAACATAGTGCATCCATATGTCCGTGTGCATGTGGTAGCATGTTAATTCAATGCATCTCTATAACAGTTTACCACCGTGTTTAACAGGCCTAATTGACTTCAGATATTTGCACTAGAATCTAAAACAAGTTTTTTACTACATTTAACAAACACGCAAACACGATAACATCTCTTGCACCCCCTGCCATGTGTACCGGTGCTATAGTGTGAGCAGGAATTCTCTAATTAGCCTGTTTGCAGGCTTGGAGCATCACTTTTAATGAGGTATCATTTCCTCAAGGTCATTTCCGTGTTCCCAGGTTGTGTGTACGTCTTTGTGTGCATATGTGAGCGCGTGTTTTTTCTTCCCCTCTGTTTGTTTGCATTCTCTTTTTTAATTGAAAATGTTGACTCAGGTTGTCTCCATCTGTTAAGTGAGGAGCAGCATGACAGCAAATAATTATGACCTTTGCAGCCTGTCTTCTCCCAGAATGCTGTTCTTTCTTCGATAGCACAGCTTCTGAGAAAAAAAAAACAAAACTGTTGTTGCACTTCCTTTATGAATAAATATATTACCTGAGGATACTTACTACTGTGCTACCATTTAGAGAATTGACTCAGAATGTGTAAAGACTCATTTCTTTTCCTTCCATTGTCATACCACCACATGTTCTTCTGTAATTCATATTTGCTTCCTCTTTTCAACCTCTTTTTCCATTTCTAGCCACAGGGGTCAACGACAACGCACACGGTTGACAGTAGTCAACAATAGCTTTTTGGTCATGGCTCACAACGTCCACACTTTGCCTCTAAAGACAAGGGTCGTCAATTTTATTGTTTAAAAGTCATTCTGCCTAACCTCTATGACTCCATTTTCTTTCATTTCTTGACCTAACTACCCGTTCAGTTCTCGTCTCCTTCTCACTCGATGGCTTCAGTGCGTATGTATTCACCACGCAACAGCTCTCTCATTTCCAGTGTTCCCTTCATTTTCGTCTCATTCTTCATGGACACTTCTATTTCTGTAATGGTGCATGGTCAACCATTATGTCTCTATCACACAATTGTCTGTCTGAGACATTTGCCCATATACAGATTGAGCTTTTCACCTTCGTGTCACCTAAGCTTACCTTGTCAGGAGCATTTGTACCTTTCTGAAACCTTGAACCAAGCCAGAGCTTGTAGCGCTAGCACAGCTAGCCAAGCTATGCTGCCACCCACCTAAATACCTGTGATTCAATGGGAGGAAGCGTGCCCACAGTGGAAATGATAACAGTGGAACTGGTCTAGGCCTCTATAACCAGGGGAGTTCTAGTGTCCCTCCTCTGTCAAAGTAAAAACAGTGAGGTGCTAAACACCTTCCATCCCAGCAGTGGCGGGGGGCTCACAATGCCATTAGAAAAAGTGTGGAGAAACACTTGGAGTGTCAATTCCTCAGGCTGGTTACACCGCAAGACTCTGTGTGTCCAGGTATGCTGTAGTCATGCCAGTAGGACAGAGTGATGTGGGGGTGGGGTGGGTGCTCTAGGAATTACATATGGCGGCTCAAGAGGGATAGGGGGTACGGGCGGGATGTGAAGGATGTAGTGTGCGGCTGTATATGTGGTCTGACGCCTGGAATGCTATTTAACTACTTACTGGCAGGTGTGGTGTCCAAAACATACACACATACACAGTTGTGTGTAATCGCAAAAAGAAAAAGAAAAGTAGACTGGGCCTTGATGGGTTAAATGGCCATGTCCCCCCTGTGTTGAGGGGGAATGTGCTCCTGTGCTGTGAGCGATCACTTCCTCTCTCAGGGGCTCCAGCATGGGGCCAGACTGGTGGCTGTTAGCTGGAGATGGATGACTTCTCATCCTGCCTCTTCCGACAAGTAGAGCGCACAGGCAGAAAAACAACACAGGAAACATGAACATGCAGCCAGGAGTAGCATTTTTATATATACAGTAGACAATGCACAGTGCTGCATGACTTTTGTAGAGGTGGGGGAAACTGCTTAATGGAAAAACAGTATTGCACTGGTTTGCCAAGACTAAGATACAGAATTACCTAAGACAACATATTAGTTTACCTAGATGAATTTAGCTAATAGCCAAATTATTGTGATCCTGAAATTTCTACTGTGACGGATTTAAAAGAAGCTCCTAAAACAACAACTAGACAAAATACACAGTAAAAACACGTATAAGCACATACTGTACATATATTGCATGCTCCATATTCTATTGGAATTTTCTTTAGTAGAATAAAATTCAGAAAACTAGCAAACCATGCTGAAAGTATACTCATTACACCATCCCTTTTACAGATGGAGGTATTAAAGACATGGCTATGAATCTATAAACAGGAGAACTTCCACCCTCAGAACTTTCATTTCATAGGGGGAGGTTTCAAAATGGACCAGAATGAATGTGAAGGTTTAGTCCAAACATCTTGTAACTCATAAAAAAGGCTTTAAAAAAAAGACAGAAAATATTGTGTATTTTTTTATGTATTTATTTATGTGCTGTCTGTAAGAAGGGGATCATAGATCTTATGTCTGAACAAAATTTCTTTTGCCTCACATCATAAAATGTACTGGTCTATAACAGCGACTTTAAAAGACTGAAAACCCATTTTCCTCGGTTCATGTGTAACCACATGAGCTACCGCACTTCAACTGTAGTCTACATGGTCCAAGAATGGAGGTCACCCTCAAAGCCCAGTACAAAGAGTGGACTGATCCTGTGGTGTTGACTTTAACATAATGTCCTGACTCCCCTCCACAGTGTTCAGAGAGTCCTGAACAATGTATCTGAAGTGAAGTTTTCTCAGCAGGTGGAGGTTCAAACGGGTCCCAAACCAGAGGCACCTCGGGAGGGATCGTATGGCTGGTGCCGTTAGGCCTGGCCAAAGTTTGACCCGCACTAAAAAACATGCCTGTTCCAGACCATTTCTGCTAACCCCCTACTAAAACAACACCAGGGAAAGTGTGCGCCAGTATAGGTATAGCTTTGGGTGTAAATGATGTGTATGTGTGTGTGTGTGTGTGTATCCATGGTGAAAAGGGGCAGGTGTACATGCAGCTGAAAATACTGACCCAAACATGGGTAAACACACAAATGACAACCTCATGGGTTTCCTTCTTTGAACTCATGTGACATGCGGCTGAATGTGTCAGCGCATGAACATATGACCCATATGTGTGAAGCATTCTTCATGTGAGGTCAAATGTGAGTATATTTATACAGCACTGCATCAAAGTGCAATACTCAAGTCATCTTTTACGTTGAAGTTCATCATTAAGGAGTTTTATTACAAACACGAAGTTTAAACTTTATTGAGGTAGTTAAACTTCTTGGTTATTTTTCTTTTTCCCAGATGTTCCTAAAGCTAAGAAGGTGCAAGCTTTCTTTTTGGTTAATTAAGGATCCAACTTCTTTTCTCACACATCTGTACTTTATTTTTACTTTTAGCTATAATACAAAAAAAAAGTAAAACACTGACAATAGGGACGAGTGAACATCTTAACAGGCGTTGATGGCCACCAACTGATAGGCCCCGCCCTTTGGTCAGTGAGTGATGGGCCAAACTTGACCTTCTCTCTGAACGGCAAGGGGTATGGGGCTGGAGATTGAAAACATCCTCTCAGAATGATGGCTGTTTCAGGGCCTGCAGACATGGGAAACATGTCCTGCCAGTCACACGCACTCTGTGGTGTAAAAAAGAGCCAAGAGTGGCATGCCAGATATGTCACCCATGCGCCAGACCGACTTTGCAGGCCAAGCTGAGCCAGCGGGATGCCACTGGTCACTAACTTCACCAGACAGACATGGGATGTGTTTACAAATAGAAAAAAGATAAGGATGTCTGTTGCATATTGCAATGCCACGCTCTGTAGCTGCAATGAGACTGTGGATTTTTCTCTCATGGATTTCTATCCAATAGTCAGGAGAAAATCTGTTCTATTGACAGAAATGTCTGGTAACTGACAAAAAGACAGAGAAAACATGCATACTATTTAGCCACATGAATTCCGGTCTGCATATTCTATAAGAAACTATGAGAGAAGATATGCAAATGTATCTTATAGCATGTGATTGCTGAATTGTCTCTAAAAAAATGCCTTTTTAGCTTGGGAAAGCTAAATATTACCAAATATCTCTGTGCTCACAAAGGAGGCAAATACGTCTGGTAAATGTATATGCAGACACAAAGTCAAAATTTTAAAAAGTAAAAGAAAAAGTAGTTATTAAACTGTTCCTGATGCATGAATTTCTATTGAGGAGTATGCACTATTCTGTGATTTTAGGAGGTGCATTAAAAAAGGAAAGGGAGAAAGAAAGGGAGAGACAACAGCAAGTGCCTCTGATTGTAATTGACAAAGAGACCTTTTTGGGGATATGGGGGTGGGTTTATGTGGGCTGGATGTTTGATTTGCCGTTGATTTGTAGAGTCCCCCAATTTAAATCAGCAACACAAACTCTAAAAGGCATCTAGAGGTGATTTGCTCCTTTTTTCCCCCCCTCTTTTGGAACCATGAGGCTGGGGCATGAAGTGTCACAAGTGACGTTTTTCTTCTGGAGTTATGACTTTATATTTAGGTGTGATAATTTATATCACATTTGAAAGGTGTGCTATGTGGTAAAGTAGTCAATCCACTGCTGATTACAAGCAGTTGTGCGAACAACATCTCAAAAAGTCCTTCCAGCTTCTTTCAGTTTTCAAATGTGCATCTCAATTGATAAAACAGTGGCTGTGCTTAGTAGTGACCTAACAATTAAAGCAACATGTAAAGGTGTGTTACTCAGAATGCCAGTGAGTTATCTCGCCATAAAAACAGGCGGCGCATCATCAACCCAAGTCTCCAAGAGAATACAGGATGCTCCATACAACTTGGAGACTTGGATTGACGTTGCCACGTATAAAGTTGAAGCGAACATCTCTTGATAGTCATGCTTGAGAAATGACATGAGAAAATGATGCGCACCCAGGTGGTCAAATGCTCTTTTTGTCTCTCAGCAGACAACCAGTGCTGCTTTTGTTGCTGTTCATCACTTTGAAGGAGGACCCATGGTGGGTGTTTACGGTTCCTCGCTTCCTCTTGGTACCACATGCTTCCATGCTCCCCTCACCAAACAAGCAGGAGCTTTTGTTGTAGGAGGGGAAGCGGAAACTTGTAAGAGCTTATAATATATGGTGTGAATATATGGGGGGTGAGTAATAAACCATACATCTATTCAACTTAAACTACTCGGTGGCCATATTCCCTCACAGTCTCCACACTTCTCACGAGGACCCCATATCGGCACCCATTTAAACTACACAATAAAAAAAAAATCACTTCATTGTATGCCAAGTTATATTATATATATACAGTTGTAATCCTATTGGGCACACAGGCTAGAACATATTGTTACCAGTCATTAGGCCCAGATTAATACTTGAATACATATACATAAAACCCAACAGAATGATATTACTCTGACTTGCCATCCATAAATTGTGGAGATATAGTGTCGCCAGATAGAAGGCATATGGCCATGGTAGGACACTGCTCCTTGTAATTGAGCAGCAGAGCAAGCAGTCCATAAAGATGCCAAGACATAGTTAAATATTTATGTAGATGAATGGAGTAATAAATAAATGGTTAAATGAATAATGGCTTGACTAACGTGATCGCAATAGATAAGTCATGTTTTATTCAGGACCTCTAACCCGTTTAGAGAGAAAAGAAGATGTTATTTTAATGAGTCGTTTGTTTAAATTGCCTCTGAGTGAGGGTGGTATTTCAACAAAGTGAGATGTTCAGTGTTAAGTTTAAATAATCTTAATAAAATGCAGGTATGCTGGGTTATTCTACAAAAGGTGCCTACAGAGATCTGAGGCAGTATTTCATTGTTTTAAATCAAATGCGGTTTCCAAAGTCAATGCAAAATGATTGTGCTGTTAAATCTAAGTTAATCAGCGCTGGAATAATACTTTCGCTCTCATCTGGGTAACAAAACCATATCTTCCCTTTACACACAGATAAAAGTCGGCCTGTGCTTTTCTCCTATTGGGGATATTGTATGTCTGTGGACTCCCCACTGAGCCTGACCAGATTGCTGTTCAGGCATGCCCTCTACAGGCAAAATCTGGAACTGAGACCACTATCTTCTGATGTCATCTTTTTAAAAATGAGTATGAACAGACATACTGATATTTAAAAGGAAATATTGGGATATTTTACAACGAAATAACCAACTTTATTCCTACAATGTAAAAAAAATCATTTGTTTTTGCTGAAAATTCACCTTCAGTCAGATAACTGAAAGTGGACAGTGCCGTTGTTTTATCCCATCCAGAACCATTGAGATAGTTTCTTGAGTGGACACAAGGGAAAAACTGTCAACAGCACTGACACAGATTCCCACTGTGAAGTCAGGACCACATAAGATGTAAAGCTGTCCACAGCATGCCATCAGGATTTCCCTCTTTGTCCTTCAGATTGTTTTTTTTTTCTCTCTTCTCCCTCTGGATGAAAAACGATCCCATTATACTATTTAATAGCTACAAATGTAGTCGTTCATAACCTACCATTGTTGTTCATTTTCGTCCTAAACAGATCCACATTAGTCCAGAGTCACAATAATATTTATGTATGTTTTACGGTGTGGTTTTACATCGTATGTTTATTGATTAATTCATTTCTTTTTGTAGTTATGAGACAGAAACAAATTCAGTAAATGTAATGATTCGTGAATAAAACCTCTGTTACCGAATAATGTCCCAGCAATTAAATTAGCTGTTTGGCATGTGGCTTGTGGCCATCTCAAATCTCCCTGGGACCCTTGCGTTCCTTTGACGGCCCACATTTTGAGTCGCTTCTTTGAAACCTGCTACTGTAAATAAAATATTTACACAGAAACCGTTAGCAATTAGTTAGTTCAGTGTTACTTAAAAAAATCCAGGAAACACACAGAAATTAGGCAAAAGAAAGATGAAGAAAAAGCATAAAACCAGCGTGATTTCATGATCTGTCTGCAGAAACTGCGTGATGTTTTGATTTGTGAAAATAATTTTCAGGGGACATCGTTTTGTGTTCGTGTGGTTTGCGTTCATAAGTGTGTGTATTTGACTGCATATAACCGAGCGTGTGTATTTGTCTAGTCTTTGAAGGCACTGCCTTCCCCTGTGTGTCTTTATTGTGGGGCAGCTGAGGCCCTGCCTGTAGCTCTGTCCAGCAAAGAGACTCAGACACCAGCTGCATTCACCGTCACAAACCTCCACTGGCCTTTGATGTCTGCTCTGCTGCCCAGCCCCTGACCACAGAAACACAGTGCATCCACCAACCATCTTGAGCAAAAAAGACAGAAACACCTCAGTCCTATTTACATGTTTTTATTATCTAACGGGAGAGGAGAAGTTGTTTGATATCCGTGGACAAAAAACAAGCTGTTCGGGTCTGGGCACTCTGGGGTGTCGGACTGATTGACTGCATGGGCAAAGTTCCCAGGGTCTGTCTTTGTGTCCGACTGCTTTTCAAACAGCCTCGGGCATGAGAGAGTTTTGCCTTGGGCAGAAAAATGATAAATTAGAATTACATTTTACCAAATCAGAGTGTCTAGTTTTGGACTAGAAAGGTGCAAGAATGAAATGAGATAGGCTTTTATCATGTGGAATCAAAGTACAATCACGTTGACGTGAATGCAGTTGTCCTATGAATATGCAAAAGAAGAAACGGGGCTTCCCGCTGCTGTGTTGATGCAATTGATAGAGCACTATTTGGTTTGTAGTTTACATTTTTGCATATTAGCATTGAGATGCACAACCTAAGACACTAAACAGAGGTATGCTTGATGAGGTGCATTTTGCCTACTGAATGAAATCTGCATGAATAAGAGCAATTATGTGTTTGTACATGTTTTAATTAGTATAAATGCTATCATCTGATTTGCATCTATTAGAATCTATTGTGAAATGCACCTTAGCAAAGAATACATTAGATTCAAAGTTTTAAAGACTGAATTAAAAGTCAGATCAGTATCCTCACACTGCTGTCACTGCAGTATATTTTCTAATTCAAGTGCTCAAACTGGGGCATGCCAGCCTCTCCCTTGCCTCTTGCTTCTGTAGTCAGCTACTCAGAGTATATACTCTTCTTTAAGACAGCAAGGTGAATACAGAGTTGTCCAGCCTGTGGCTGTGATACTACCTGTGACAAGTAGAGTCTACGGGGCAAACGGAAACGAGACAATAAATAAAAGGGAAAAATAGGGTAGGGGGGTGGGGGGAATCAAAGATAACAATGCATTTTTCCTACTGTCTTTCATGGTTTTACGGCAGAAGCTTTAGACGCAACGTTTGTATCATTACCTCTCAAAAAATTTCTAAGCAGTGGCATTTCCATGAAAGTATAGACAGATGACACGGCACCCGATGTACCCCCGGATAGTGCCTTGTTTCACGATTGTTGTTAGCCTTAAAGCCCCTGCGCAAGCATCTCACAAATACCTAATGGTCTTTATCATAAATATCAGTGCTGCAAAGGTTATAGTTAGATAGATATGTCCCTGCGCTCCATTTAGTTGCATAGTAGACACTTTTGACTGATGCTGCTATCAAGTAGCTAGAAGCACATTGATAGAGGAGGCTTAGAGCTAAATAACAAGTAGGTTACACTCGGGGTAATCTTAATGCAGGTGAAATATCTGCTCTTGTGTAAAGGTTATCTCAATATAACTTCTACATTGTTTTCTCAAATCTCAGCAACATCCTCTGTTAAACTAATGGAGGACCTTGCCATTTTGGAATAGCGTGACTTCGAGGCAGAACAGTGAACTCAGAAAACAGTTTGCATCAACGTAGAACCTTTACAGAGAATCTGCAGCTTTCTCCTCTGTACTGGGAGCACTGGAGACAGACTATAAAGGCTATTATAGTTTTGACTAATAGTTTACTTGACTGAATTATAATCACATGATAATATCTATTGACCATCATTGATTTGCTATTAGAGGGCTAGTTTAACCTTGATTTATGGTAGCAGACCTGTCGAGTTCAAGGCCATAAAGGGATCATTGACAAGCAACAATAGCCCTTGGTAACATGCCCCTAAGGTCCCCTTCAGCAGCAGATCGATACCTGACCTCTATAACCATTACTTACCAGCAATAGCTTTTCAGCTTTTACTAAAAATGATGTACCGTATCTGTCTGGGGGGAAAGGGGATACATTGTTCTTAACCTTGTGCTAATAGGCTTTTCCTGTGACTGATGTATCAAAGGTAAAACAGAAACAAAAATGAAAACCTGCAAAGAA
This sequence comes from Pelmatolapia mariae, assembly GCF_036321145.2. Taxonomy (NCBI): domain Eukaryota; kingdom Metazoa; phylum Chordata; class Actinopteri; order Cichliformes; family Cichlidae; genus Pelmatolapia; species Pelmatolapia mariae. The sequence continues at coordinate 18,497,562 of NC_086235.1, read as the reverse complement.
CACTATCATATGCTTTTTCCCCCCATTATAAGCAACGCTGGGTATTGCTGACTGTTTAACCTCTATGCATGTGTTATATTATGAATTTATAATCCACACTGCAAACAACACAATTTATTTTTCTCAGAGGAAGTAGGAGGTGTTGCGAATTATTGTGCTAAATTGGTGTAAACTTTCTAAACATGTCTTAAATTTCATGCTGACATAAAGTAGGATATTTATTTTTTTAAGTATTACTTTGGGGAAAGAGATAAGGAGATATGTCTAGATATGTCTAAATTCAGGATGTGTTGTTGGAAAATAATGTTTCTAAACCTTTATGGAGTATTTAAGAAATGATTCTGTTGATTTAAGAAAAGCATCAGTTAGTTGATTCTGCTGGTTATCTGTATTGTGTAATATTAAACTTATTCCTCTGCATCACAGGGGCACAGTAAAACACAACTGAGCAACGCTCCACAAAAACACTTGATTTCTCTTCACAAAAAGGTGTAAACCACTGCAATGTTGTTTCTGGACAGCGAGAGTGGAAAGAGTCAGGTGAGTGCTACTTATCTGTGGGACCTTTCTGAACCAACTTCAGGATCTGCAGGGTAGTTTTCAGAAGATCTTTTGTAACAATGAAGTGTTTCACCCAATCAACCTAATCATTTGCAGTTCAGTAATGTGATGGTATTTTTTATGACTAAAGTACATACAAATATATTAAAATTAGGCTTTCTAAACACGTGTGATAGAGTAGGATCAGTCAGTTGATGGTGTTAGTCTATATTTAGAATGATACAGACTATTACATTATTTTAAATTGTCCTATAATAAAAGCTAAGATTTGTTTGCAGTGAGTTTACATTCTTGCCATAATATTCAAGTCAGTAGCGTGCACTTGGTAATAAAAGCAACGGTGGCTCCCCATTAAGAAGGACCTTGGGGGACAGAGTATCTCTCACAGAGTGACCTTTATTATGAACAGAGCCAATGGGTCGTTGGATGTGACACATATGTATTAGGCTGATTAGGAGCACAGCCTTGACTGGGGTCTGCAGGTGTCCAGCAGCACGACACCAGCAGCCTTTCTCTGTCCGAATTAAGAGGAAATAGTGAAGGCATGTGACCTTTTTAGATAGGAAAGAACTTCACTTTACAAGCTATCCCATACGAAGAAAAGCAAATCTATTCTGTAGTGTTTCTTTGTGACAAAGAGCGAAATGTCTGTTTTTCATTATTACACAAAAAAAAGCCAATAATGCTGCTCATATTGCACTTTATGGTTGATTTGATAAAGGATTTTTTTTTCTACAATATCAATCTTCCAACTTTCCTTAGAGGTTATAGTGCACGATTACATGTCTGCATGCAGCATGTGTCTGTCGGTCAACAGAATCCACTCAGACAGGTGATGTGGGTGAGTAATCCATTATAAGGATACAGAATCCCTTCCTCAGCAGTGCACAGTTTGAGTGCACTCAGCAAGACCTTGATGGGCCCCAGAGCCAGGGCCTGTCAAGCCAGGAGGCAGAGTGATGGAGAGCCCCCACCATGGTGCAGTGGACCCTGGCTTTCACCCACGCACTGCCACTGAGGCTGCACACTCAGGGGCCTACGGTCACTGCAACACAATCCAGATGTAATCTACTGTGTGTGCAGGTATGCATGCGTTGGGCGTACGTGCACATGTTCTTCTCACTAAGAGTATGTGAGAGTGCCAGCAAAGGGTCAATGCAGATTGAGATATTTCCTGCCAGTCTCCTGTCTGTCTGTCTCAAGGGCTTGGGATATTTCCATTATTGAAGGAAAATTCACTCAAATCCCTCAACCTTGTCAGCCAATGACATGCACTCCCAGAGGACATTGGGCTTTAACTCTGAGGGACATTAATGAAAAGGCTACCAGCTCCCTGAGGAAACACCGCACCACAGCACATAGTGCTGCACCAGATAATGGCCAAGAGAGATACTAAAAAGGAGAAGTGTTACTTATATGGAAACTTATAAAAAAAAATTGTCTTTTTTTCTTTAGTTAGTTTTGATCCAGTATATTTAAAAAAAAAACAACAACAACGATTTTGTTCACTAGATTTCATGAGAACTACTTTTGACAATGTGTTGGACAGACAGCTGTGAAGACTTTGTTTATGCAGACGGAATCCAGACAGAAAACCAATGCCCCTCCTGTGGTGATCATGGTTATTGTCAAACCATTAATGATTAAACATAGAAGTTTGTTGTAGTTATGTCTTTCTTTCTTTGTGTGTTTCCCTGGCTTTATACACTTACAATTTTGTGCAAGTATGCCTGTGTACATAACTGACATACATAATATATTTCCTGAATGTTTGGTTATATAGTAAATGACTTTAAATTTATAATACAGCAACACCATGGTGAGCATAACACAGTTTTTATTATAAATCAAATCTTACAGGAGTTATTAAAGCAAAAGGCCTCAACTTCACTAATTGGCGCAATGATTTAAAAAAAAAAAACGCACGTGTGATTTCTTCTCAACCAACTGCAGTGAATAAAGACATTCCATGTTGTTATGAAACTGAATCAATAATGTAGAGCACTGCTGTGTCTTTATTGCCTATCTGGGGAGCTACCGATTCATTAAAAAAAAAGAAAAAAAAATACAATATGGGATTTGCTTGCCCAGGGGTTTAGGTTATTGCAATTAGAAAAAAAAAACATGCCATCAAAGTCTTCTGTAAATATGTCTGTTAATTTATTGATGCATGCATCTGCAGTAATGATTCATTAAAGAGTGAAAGTATAAAGTTATTGAGAAATGATTCTTAGTTGCTGACACACTGCAAATCGCACAACTGTCTACATCAAAATGTGATAAGAGGTAAAGAAATAATTGCACAATCGTGTGTGACCGATTATGTGATATACTGGCATAACTTCAAAAAATAGAAAAACATAAACAAATTTTTACCCTAGCACCATGTCATGATATATATTTGTCTGTGTTTTTTGATATGGACTCGAGTGTGTGTGTGTGTGTGTGTGTGCATGTGTGTGTCTCTGTGTGTGAATCCTGCCAGCCTGAAAATCAGTTTGGGCTGTGAAATCCCTGTCAGTGCCCAGGGCTTATGCATTCTGATCTGCTTGGGAAAGCTGCTACACTAATATGTGGCATTAAGCCGGAACGGTCACATTGTCTCACTGTAAATGTTCTATTCATTTTTCATACCTCTTTGTGCAGCAGTCTAGTGTGTGAATACCTGCATGTCTATGGACTGAAATATAGCAATAAAAAATAAGTTGTGAAAAGAGCCAAAGACATGCTTCTTTTACTAAAATATTGTAAAATAGCTTGGATTAAATTATTGATACCCCTCAGAAGGGGCGATAAATATGGATTGTAGTGACATTTCAAGCAGACTATTGTCTTCAATTAGTACCGCAGGAGGCTTCTATCAAATATATTAGTCATTATCTTATTTAAATGGATAAAAGTACCCATGGTGCTTTGGCATCACTGTGTGCACCACACTGAATGTGGGAGAGTGAAAGAATACGATTGTCTGAGGAGATAAGTAAGAAAATAATTACAAATTATGTTCAAGGTTAAGACTACAAGACCATCTCGAAGGAGCTTGGTGTTCCTGTGACCACAGCTGGTAATATTATTAGAGAGGAACATCTGAATGGTGGGAAAAGAACCAAGAAAACTTCAAAATAGATACAAGCTGACAAATTGACAGTATCCAGTTGCACCATTTGTTGCTTTCCGAATGAAAGTCAGCTCCTTGGAAGACCCAACTTTTGAAAAAGGAAATAAAAGAGGAAGAACTGGGATTTGCTAATGTGAATGCTGATAAGAACCAATGCTTATGGGATGATATTTTTGGACAGATGAAGTTAATTAGAGCTTTTTGAGAAGTCACATAAGCTCTGTGCTCACGAAACAAAAAAACAAAACAAAAAAAGAAGCTTTCAAAGAAATTAACACCATGCCCACTGTGAAGCACGGAGGAGGCTTGGTGTCATGGCGCTGCTTGCTGCATCTGGCACAGGCTGCTTTGACTCTGTTTGAGGTCCAATGAAATCAAAAGCTAATTAAGGCATTCTGGAGCAAACCATAGTGCCCTGACTACACTGGCATTGTCAGGGAGCTCCATCTCAGTCACAGGTCACAGCCACTTCAGGAGCATAATGATCCGAATCATGCATAAACAGTGGAGAAGAAACAAAACATCAGCTCTTTCTGATCTTAATCCAATTGAATACTAATGGAAAGAACTAAAACTTGAAGCAGCTTGTCGAAGGAGAACAAAACTATAAATTCAAAGGTGGTTGTAGAGATTTCCTCAAGGGCGCCTATAATTAAATATCAGTATTATGGTAATATAGTTTTTGTACATTGCATTTTCCTTTGTGTTTTTAAAATCTTAATAGCAATGCCATGTCAGTTAAATATGAGAGAGAAAATGATAAATGCCAGTTAACTGTGTCAGTTTCAAGTCATATGTGTCACTGTGCTCTATAATTTTTTAAGCAGAAGGGAACCAAAGATTTGGCCACATCTTTAAAATCCTGCTTGCAATAAACTGACTATCCCTTAACATGACTAGAAATTTTAAAAACATGGTCAAAAATGATTTATATTCATATTGTAAGTTAATATAGAGGCACATAACGAAACCTTAATACACAATGATGCTTATTAGTTGTTAGGTTTACAATCTCTACTCTATCATGAAAAAGCGTAAGTAGATGTTCTAGTAATTAGTATCTTAAAAGATTAAAGTAGCTTGAGTGCTGATCTACTTCTTAACTGAAGTTTTTGAAGAGCTACTTTCCTTGATTTTAGTTCACAAGTTGTGTTTTATTTGTCATAAAGTGCTTTGTGATTTTTTACGTCTTTGAAAAACTCTATATAAATAAACTTTACTTACTTTACTTAGTGACTTACATACTTAAATTTCCCTTGGACTGTTTTCTGTCTGATCACAAGCATTATCAAAATATTGGATTGTGCCTTTAAACCTTTAAGGCTTTATACCCACATATTGTAGATTTTGAATGTTTCACTATCAAATATTTGTACAGCTGTATACCGATGGTTGCATAAGTTAACCGGGTACCATCAAAATATCATTAACAGTAATTGAAACTCTCTGTGGATCTCTGCCCTCTAGGTGTTAGGACCGTCAGAGTTGGTTATGCAAAGGAGGACACGATGACAGTCGATGATATGTGTGTTTTTGTGTGTGTATATGTATACGTGAGTGTGTGTGAAAGGTGATTGTTGGTGGTAGCTCGGACAGTTCGCGGCCCAGCGGGGACATTGGCACTCCGGCTGGGTAGGTAATGATATCAGATGCCACGCTCGACAACAACAGGTGCCTTGGCACTGCCACCTTCTACCTCCACGCTGTGTCAATGACATCAACACCAACTCACTGGTTAATTATAGATCACCAATCCCCTGCTCTTCACTGTTCAGCAGTGACAGGAGCATGAGGTTATGGGGAGATGTTCTGTTGAAGCGGGATGACAGGCTTTGCAAAAAACATGACACAACAAGTCGTTTTTTTCTACTATGGGCTGTTTAAAATTAATCTTGCAATGTGCTGCATACGCATAAAAATGCACAACTAATGTGGTTGTTTTGACTGATTTTTAGGAGGCTGCAAATGTTATTAACTGATGTCATAGCCTGCTCAGCATTCATGGTTATCCATTAACTGTCACTGGTGACACAAACCCAACTGGGTTGCGAACATGCTACTTTTTTCTTATTAATAACAGGCAATATTATAGGTATTATAAGTACATCCAAAATATACCAAGATCCTAAAGGGTATGTTTCAAGAAACAACTATATGTAAATTATTTTTTTCATTCACTACTTTCTCATTTCTTTTCATGAAGGGCATATGCTTTTTGTTGTCTTGTACCTCATATGCTCAGAAGCCCTTGTGACTAATTCAGTAGAAGTGCTCAGCTCCAGGGTGGAGATTGGGAGCAGATTTAGGTGGAGCATTTGGATGACCATATGGAACTCTTTGTGGCGCCAAGAGACCATGCAGCTTGGAAACCTGATCACCATCTCCCTGGTGACAGCTGGAGCCTTTACACCATCAGAACATTTGTAGACTTCTAATTTGTCATAACCACCTCCTGTGGCAAAGAAATATGCTGCAAAAATTAGGTAAGCAAAGTTTGGAATTTCTGGGACGAAGAGATTTTGGGAGCAGCGCCAAGGAAGAAACCGGGGAGAGGGTTAAGAGATCGGGGGGGGGGGGTGTTGCAGCATATACAGGAGATGTATCTTATGCTTACATAATCCCGCCGTGTTATTAACTGAGTCACTAGAGGTCTTGCTTTAAATTATGAAGATGTTTTCACTGCAGTGCATGCACAGGTTGCTCTCATTGTCTGCTGTAGGTATGAAAGTAGGTATGAAATGGGGTTTCCTTGTTCCTGCCCAGTCACAATTTCCAGTCAGAAGTACACATATGAGTGTGCTTCTGTGTTTGTGCTCGCAGGTCATGCACATGTACCTCATGTATATAGTGGCTGTCAGTCAAGCACAAACTCCCTCTCCCTGAAGTCCCTAAAGAGGGAGAGCTGCTGGTTATTGTAGCTTGTCAGTAAACATATCCCATTAATATTTCATGGAGCTGTACGTGTGTGTGTGTGTGTGTGTGTGTGTGTGTGTGTTATTCTTTTTTCAGCTTTCTCTCAGTGTACCTTGTTGTTTCTCCCCATTTGTCTGAATGAACCGTGTACCTTATGCTCATCAACCAGAAAATCCTCCCCCTCCGTCCATTCTCCATCTCCAGTGTGTAAAGCGTTTTCTGCCTGAAGGCACAATTCTCTTGTCATTGTTGTACACTCAGGGCCTTGTTGTAGTGTGATGTAATTGTTTTGCTCCGAGACCCTACACATTGCAAACTGAAAACAAAGAATAGTTTCATGATCTGTGCTGCTTTGAACCTTTTAAACTCACAGTTTGAGCGCTTGAACCATTATTGTTTAGCTAACAAATTAATGACTCTTTAACAAAGCCTCACACTAACAGAACAGTAATTGCCTGCATACAACTCCCATATCTGCGGTCAAATTGGTGTTGTGGGCCTGTAACGCCGGCATGAAACCGAGACTCAAATTCTCATTGCACTTAGAAGAGCTCTGGGAAAGGCTTGTAGGCTAGCATTTTCTAGTGGGAAATAGCCTGAGTGTTTTTTTTTTTTCTTTTCATTGCACAGTAGTAATGCTCTCTAATGCTGATGGTTGACTCTCGGCAGGCAGTCCCACAATTCTCAGGTGGGTCTTTCTAAAGCACTAGCTGAATTAAGTGGATATGGCTGCGAGATTTTTAAAGTGCGTCACAGCGTACAGACTGCTGGTCTACCGTGACATTAGTTGGTTGTTAAGTGTTCTTTAGCGGATTACAGCAGGCTTTGGCATGTTTCTGACAAAGCAAAATGGGGCTATCAAATCCAGTTGGCCTGATTGTGGACGGAGAGGTGATAGAGTCTGTTTCTGTTAATTTGGTTCAAGCTGGCACCTCTGGGAGAACAGCAGACAGAGAACTGTCCAAGAGGGCATTAGGGATGTTTTCAAAAACAATAGATGGGAATCCAGGCATTAGAAAACATAAAAAGGAATCTGTGTGGTTGGGTTTGATGCACAATGAAAGGAACTGCTGCACACATAAAGCCCTAAGGTTTGCTACTGTATATCTGAATGGTACAGTTTGCCAAGGAGAGAAAGCTGTATGTGTGACAGTGACCACTACATAAGGCAAGCTGTTTCAAAGCTATTCCTAGCATCATATGTTGATAATATACATTTCTAGAAATAAAGCATTCTTATTTATGTTTAAACTTGCTCCATGTGATGAACACCGAAACACCTCAGACGCCAGATGGGTAATTCTTTATTTTTTCCTGAATGAATACAGTTAAGCAGTTGTCTTAGTGAGTAAATTCCTGCAAAAATAATAAAAAATAAATACATAAATAGTTCAGTGTTAGCAGTCAGGTACAAAAGTCGGGGTGAGCATGAAAGAATAAAGGGTAAGCTTCAGCGGAAAGCTATCTGGACTGTAAGTTAGATGTAGTTTGGAGAGTGAGAGAGAAATACAGAGAGAGCGAGGGTGAGAGGGAGCTAGAGAGAGGGGGCTATGGATTTTAATCCGTCAGTCGATAAAGGTCAGTGCTCGAAAGGGCTTTATTCCTCAGCTCCACATCAAAGTGTAAATCCGCTGATTGCAGGCCCTGAATGGGGAGACAACAAGGCTCCATTTGTGGTCCGTTTCTATGGCTCAGTGTGTGTAAGACCCCGCGTGCGCAGACCCATAATACAGGGGGTTTCTATCAGGGGCCCCCTAGATCAATGGGCTGCATGACCTTTGTATTGTGCTGCCAGTTTGGCCCGTGATGTCATGCCATCTATCCGGTGCTCCACTTAAAGGGGTGAAAGAAAAGCAAGGCAAAGTCCCACACCTTCCTCCCACTGAGCCACAGAAAAGACAGCATGAAAGGCATCATCTGCAAATGTATCCACCTGAAACAGGATTTATTCCCTTCAAAACACACCTTTACAGATTAGGGTGCTTTCTGAGAAGGTGCGTAGGCGTTCAGAATGACATGTCTGCTGGTTAAATTCTGACTGTTACAATGACAGTTGTAGGTTATTGCTCAGTCACTGTTTGAATGCATGTTTGCGCATGCTAACAAAAGTCTTGTTGGCTGATTCAGATAGCCCCATCTCTTCTGGAGTGGTGTTCAGCATTGATCTATGGTAACTGAAATTAAACATGGTGCAGCAGAGACTCTGGGCCAAGAGAAAAGAGAAGCCCTCTCATTGTTCCCAAGTGAAAGGTCCTCTTTATAGTGAGGAGAGACGATGGCAGCTGGTAGGTTCTTCCCTCTATAGAAGATAGAGCACTTCCACAGAGTTGTGGAGTGCATTTGAATGGAAATCTAAAGAGGTAGGCGTGAACCATTTGTTTTGCTATGTTTGTGTTTGCTGTCAACATGTCTGTCTGTGTTGTGGGGCGGCCCCTTTTTACTGAACAAAGTGGCTAACCCTCCACCCCCACCCCAACTCCAAGGCACACACAAACATGACCTAGACATAATCACAGGGGAGGAAGAGTTACCCCAAAGGAGAGTGCCGGAGCCATCTTTGAGGGGCAGCTTTGTCATGGTGACAGATGTTGTAATTGCCAACTGATAGATCACTTGTCAAGGACGTCATTAGGACTTTGGTGGTTGGGGCCATTGGAAGAAGAGAAGTGGTTAAAGGAATAACTGGGAGGAGGCGGAGCTAGCACAGACGGGAATGGATGCAGACCAGGTCACATATATTAGCCTTTTGACTGGAGCCATGGAGATTAATAATGTGATTGGCCACGCATTAGAGGAGACACCATTGAGAATAAAAGACTCTCCGCTCCTGCCTTCTTGTGACGGCATGAAAAGTTTAAAGGATGGGGCGTATAAACAAAACAAACCCTCTATGGTTCAAACTATAAAGCACTATATGGCCCACTAGCATTGTGCTGAAACGGACAGTCTTTGGGTGATAAATGGCATGCACATGTACATGCTCCCACACATCCTGAACTCTTCATAATTCTGTGATGAGATCCAAAAAATACGCTGTTTTAAAAAATCTTACCTATATCTCTCTAAATCTGAACAGTGACGCCTTAATTAAAAGATAGCCGGGGTCCTCCATAAGAGCGTGATGAGGCTTCTGAGGGGCCCAAACCAGAGAGAAGGCTCTATTCTCTGGTGGCACATTCAAGGTCATTTAAGCAAGTGTCCCCACGTTCTACAAAGTGTCACTCTACACCAAAGTAAATTGTCAGTTTGTTTATACTTGCCAGTTGATTGTGTAAGGCACCCCTCAATGCACGCACACACACACACACACACACCCACACAAATGCATACACCAAAGGCTCCCCAGAGGTCAATTAGGACAGACAAGGGGCTTTCAAACAAAGGGTGCTAGTGGCCCAGAGCAGCCAAGGGAACCACATAATTAACAGTTATAAAGTACTTTACTCTGTTAATTTAATTAGTTAATCCTTTTATCAGTGATGCTTTGTTGAAGAGAGTCATTACAGGGCTCCTCTTCCAGTGTAAGGGCTGAATGGGTGGTAATAGAGCTACACAACTGATCTGATCTCCAATGGCCACAAAGACACTCAGGGGGCTGAGAATGGAGGTCTGTGGACTTCCATCAAGAAAATGTGGTCATATGTTATTTCTCCTCATTAATCTTGGCAAGGTGGTGGGTTGTTATATCAAATGTGTGTCTGTGACGGTTCGATTATTTTACTTCTGGTTGTAGAAAGAGTCATCGAGAAAAGAGACAGATCAAATACATTTGAACGCACAGGTTTCTCATCTCTGATTGAATGTGGATGTTTGAAGTCAAATGATTGTTTTCAAATAAATAAATAATAAATAATGTAAAAAAAAATTGCTTCTTCTTCTTCTTCCCCAAAACCCATATCTGCCTTTGCACTCTGGAAATTATTTAAATGAGCTGAGCTTGCCATTACATTTATTTTGCAGCACCAATTGAAGAGGTAACAATAACGGGCATGTAATTGTACATGATGTAGTTGCATGCAGTGTCACTTCTTTGCATGTGCAGCACCTTTGAACATCAAATCGTGTTTGAAAATGTTTTAATAATCAGTTCCGCTGCCCCCTGTTGGGCAGTGAACCTGGCTTCCCAGATTTGGACGGAGCTAGAAAGGCGCCCTCTGGCCCTTGCCTTCCTGTACTCACACAAGCATTTAACTTGGACTTATAAATGGAAACGCTACTGTTTAACTTCATATAACATCTTTAAATGTGTGGTGAAAAAAAAAAAAAATCATCAACTGGCTCTGTGTGTGCCGTTACGCCCATTCCACATTAAAGTGGAACACAGGGTCCTGCTGATTGCTACAAGCCCAGCATAACACCATTACAAATGCATGTGCTGGGCTGAGAATAGATTTCATAGCTACTGTATGCAAATATTCTAACACAATTAGCAACACCGTCATTGTACATTATATTAATAAAACACAGGCAGTAAGTGTGTGCTGAAATGAACAGCTAGTTCTTTCTGATGTACATAATTCATCTAATTCTATCCAAACAATGCGTTTCTTCAGTGTCTTTATCAAGAGTGCCTATAATTACTTTTCAATCTTTTAATTGTGGTAGGCCAGTGCCAAGAAAATTGGTATGGAAGTCACAATCAAACAAAAGTCTTAATCTGACCAGATGGCTAATTCTATACTTATGGGGGGGTTTGACAGAAAAAAAACCCAACATATCTCTGATTGCAATCATTCTCAAACATCAGAGCTTCATTAGGGAGACTAGAGGAATCGTGATGATGCAGATGTGAAACACCTGTTAGTAACCATGTTAACGTCAGCCCGGACCATGGGCATCTTACAGACATATCAAGATGTAGTCTGGAGACATGTCATTCTTACACTGTAAGAGAACACTGTGGAGAATTAGCCCCTGGTTAATTAACTGCACCTGCTGGAGCATCCCCTAATGCCCTCCAGCCCTCTAGCCTCTGCTTAACAAAATTGATGAAGACACACCCCCCCCCCCCCCCCCCCCCCCCACACACACACACACACACACACACAGACACAAAAATCCTCTGGCTTCCTTCCTTTAGCTAGTTTCCTGTTTTATCACTGTTGTTGTGTAGTTTAAACAATGCACAAAGAGATAAAGAAAAACAAAAGTACTAACAAGGTAAAGTTCTGAATTTTTTAAAAAGGTAGCATCACTCTTTAAAGCCTGAATATTTCATATTCACTTTGTGAGGAAACAAAAAAAAAAAAAAAAGAAAACAGTTCAGTCTGTCACACACATGCAAGTACAACTCCCACTCAATGATGAAATCATAAGAAAAGAGCATGTACTTTAACTGTCAAAGCTGCTGTGACCGAAAAGTTGTACTTGTACTAACGTGTAATTTTGAGGTATTTGTAATTTGTGTAACTGCCTTCATTTTGTGAGTAATATTTTCCACTTTGCTGTACTTGGAAATATTGGATTTTTTTAAATTCTGTACATTTATTTGACAGTTGATGTTATGATTTATTTACATGATTTAAGTCTATAAATTATGGCAACTTAACCACAAATGAGGTTATGTAGCTGCACTTTACATTTGACACAATATACAAAAAGATGAGCAAGAAGTGAGGAGGAGTAAGGTTGGTAAAGGGTTCACAACTCCCCAACAAAACCACACTGGCAAATAGTTTAGCAAGCAGATTATTTCTCAGCATAAAATTGCAAATTTTGGTGATTCATTACCATCATCTTCATCATCTGGCACACGGTATCACTGAGAGATTCAGAGAATGAAAAAGGTTTCTTGGCGTCAAAAGACAATTACAAACAAACAAACAAACAAACAAAACAGATCCAAATATGCTGTCCTTTTTCTCAGCCCTCTCTCCTTTCCAGTAAGATGGACAGAGGTAAAGCTGAAAACTGATGGCAATGGATCAGAGTTGTGATAGCACACAGTTCAAAAGCCAGCATCGATGATACTACACAGAACATTAGTGCATATAGTATGGGCATGTTACAGATCGCTGATGAATACTAACCATTATATAAGGGATGAGGTGTCTAAAGGAAGGCCTTGCTTATTTCATCAAGACTGGGCTAAACTACATTGAGTATATATTACCTACATACTAAAAGAATTTGGGTGTTTCATAAAAACTGACACAGCCTAATAACATTGGTCCAGCTGTTAATATGTCAAAAGAAGGCCCAACTAGTTGAGGTCCTAAAATCCAACAAAGAAAGAATGGGGAAACATTTTACTTTAAAAACTGCAACTACTGGTCTCCTCAGCTTAATAATAATGTTTAAAATGTGGAAGTAAATATACCTCTATCCCAGCTTTACTGAAATGTGGTTCTGGTATCAAATTCCAAATCAGCACATACTCTATGTGTGACAAAAACAACACGTTCTTTTGAATTTTCAATGCTTCCTTAACTCTACTAAACATGTGCTTCCAATTATGTGTAAATTGTTACTTTCTGTTTTATTTATTTTGAAAAGTTTTGTACTTTTACTTGAGACTTTGAATACACGACTATTATTGTGATATTTAATCTTGTATTTCATCTTTTACCTAAAATCAGCGATGATATTTCTTCCTTATCTGGATCTTAATGTGTATTAAACCTATTTTCCAATATATAAACTGTATTAGACAAAGTCAAACTAGAGACTGCATAACTGTATGTTCTATTAGTAAGTTTACAAACTCCCCCAACTGTTAAAAAAATGGCTCCTTTATAATTTCTGGCAGTCTTTGTGGGGATTTGTGCCCAAATGAAAATGCATTCGAAATGAGCAGCCCTCTGTGGCCCCCACAGTGTGCAAAGATGGCATACAGCAATAATCTTAAAAAAATGTAATTAAACACAGATAAGATTAATACAATCAGGGAGAGATGATTGAAAGATGCTGTTGTTGTGTAGGAGGGTGGTCAGGCCCCCGGGCCCCTGGGCCCCAAAACGAGGCAGCTAGCTGTGGGGAAGGGGGCCCTTCGCATTGGGATTAGCTTAGCCAGGTGGGGGAGCTTCGTGGTTGGAGCATTTAAATTAGCGGTGAGATGACAACCCCCATTAGGAGGGATTAAAGGCCTGCTGGCAGGCAGAAATGCACTGGCACTGGCAGGGGCATCCGTCACACAAAACCCAAGGCGATGTGGCACAAGTCAGTCACTCAACAGCCACTTCTTCTCATTACAATCGCACAAAACAGTGTAAAATCATTTCATAAAATTTACTTGTCCATGAATTGCTTTTTACCGTAACTTTAAAAAAAAAAAAAAAAAGTACAGTTGGCTCCCTGAAACATTTTATCACAAAGGTGACATCAGTGCAAAGTTTTGTTCTTACAATGCAGCAGCTTTGTTCTTGAACTTTTTGCTTCTGTTCTGAAAACACATTTTATGTTACAGTTTTTATTCCTTTAATGATTATAGCTGCACTTTTCATGATTCCATTTGAAATGTAAAAAGTATAATAACCTGAGTATGCGGCCTCTCTTTAAATTTAATTCAAAAGGACAGCGTCCAGGTTCAGGGCTGCATGCAAAGAAGCCCAATCACCATGGAAGTCCCCGCAGAGACTCTGTCTGTCAGTGGGATTGTGCTAACGTCAAAAAGCTGCAAGAGGAATTACTGGCTTACTGCCACCTGACAACGGCACTTTTTTGTTCCTGATGCATTCCTAAGTTCTCAAGGCAGAGGAAAACAAAACAAAACAAAACAAAAAAACAGCAATCCGATTAAAACAATCTCCTTGCGTGTTGATTAGCATACATTTACATGAGAATAGCTCTCTGTGATCAAACAGTAGTAGGTGAGTGCAGCGCCCTATGTGGTGTTATGGCCCCTCAGAAGGAAGTCCACAATGCACGCCACGAGCGCAGAATCTTCCCTGCCTAGACTGTATTCAGCCTGTTTGGCCTGCGCTGCTCATCGTAAATGTGTCATCTCTCCCACAGCAGCTTACAAACAAGAACTTTTAAAGTCCACCACCTGCTGAACTAAGAACTGGGATCAGTATAGGATGAGAGGATTGTATCTCCATGCAAACTAACTGATGACAAGTTCCAGATAGACACAATAACAGCTGAGGGTAGAAACAGGAACATCATGCAGAGTAGCAGCATAATTTAGCAATATACAGCCTTTTGTGTAATGAACACACAAATATTAATGCTATACTCTTACCTTAACAGTGAGGTAAGGGCTATGAAACAAACATTGACAAGCACTGCAAGGGTGGCGGTAACAATTGTGATGGTGTAGGGGGAAAAAGGGAGAAGATAAAAAAAGAACTGTAGACAGACAACATCAGATGTCACCGTTTGGTATTTCTAGGAAGCTCCAGAGAGAAAGGGTAGCCTGGAGCCATTGCAGTATATGAGACAAATGAAGTGAGTGTGTGCAAGCCCCTGTGCCAACCTGGGCCTTCTTTCTTCCTCCCTTACTGTAGGCTGAGCTCTCCAGCGGCAACAGGAAATCAAACAATTAGCAGGAGGGAAATGAAAGGTCCTTTTTTTGCCCTCTGGCACTTGTAAACATGAAATGAGTGTTTGGAAAATGATGCCATCATCATGCAAAGTTCTGTGTCCTGCTGTATCTGTCATGTCATCAAACAATACAACCTGATAAAGGAAAAAAAAACTGTTCTGAGATAAGGGAAATATATTAGGAGTTAATAAAATGATTATTATTTATAAATATTTGAAGTAAAGTTGAACTTTAAAAATTAAATCCCAAGATCTGTAAAGGCGTTTCACAATTTGTATATTAGCACACATAAATAATGTTGAAATTACATAAAACATGTTGAATATGCAGTTGTATATGCACAATACCCATTTAGCACAATTTGACAAATCAAGAAAATGTGAAAATGAAAAAAGAAAGAACTTGTGCTACTAATTAAAAAAAAGATACAAACATAATAAAAAAAATTATTTCTTGATGCCACACACCCCAGAATTGTAAAATAATAGTATATATAAATATGAAACAGGTTTTTCATGTGTCTTCTAATGTACACACATATTTATTTACCTTATAAATAAAAACATTGATCAAACATAATAAATGGATATGACCCTAAAAGAGAAAGGAGTTTGTGACTTAACCTAAAGTGTTTATTGTACTTTCACTCAGCCAACTGGGTATTACGGCTACACTTAGAGCTACATGAAGTAGCTTTAAAGAGTAAAGCAACGACATGACTCGCCCCATATTGCAACAGAGTTCAGTGTGCTCTCTAAGTGGAATTCTTAACTATGGGACCCCTTCACAGCAAGGAGTTTCTGTTTACATAAAAGAGCCAACCAAGGTCTGGGACATTGCACTCGGGACTGGGGCATCCCAGTCCTCTGTCGAGGTGGAATGGAGAAAACATGGACGTTAATGTAAAAGGAGAAAACAAGGAACATGTGTTTTTCTTTCAGAGATGAAAGTTTCCAAGCTGGCTTGTTTTAAGTTAACCAAATGTTGGATGATGAGTAGGATCCTTTCTTGTTTTTTTTCTTTTAATATAGCTAGATAAAGGAACATCTATCTAACATTTATTTTCACATTTTTCCGTCCTCCAAAATGCATTTTTTCTTCTAAATAATCTTCTATTCTTCTATTTTTTTTGCGAAATGTTGCAAGTAACATTTGCAAAAAAAACAAAAAAAAAAACCCCAAAAAAGACAAAAAAAACCAAACAAAAAACAAAAAGCAAATGTGTAAAATGTGTAAAAGAAATGAAGAAGAGACATAAGATATGAGTGCAATATTATGGATAACCAGGGATATTTATATTAAAGTAAGTTAGGAAGAATAATAGTAAACAAACAGATACTTTTTATTATTTAGGAGTATCATCATTAAATGCTTTGCTAGAGAACAAAAATATGTCAATACTGCAAAAATACACAGCCAAGGTTCATGGGATCGATATCTCTTCTTCTAAATGTAGCATATCTGAGAAACATTTCTTTTTCATTGTTGTTAATAATTTGGACGTCATGCTTTGTACTGCAATTATCTGTGATATGCCATGTCACAAGGTGGTAATGGTTTTAAGTAACTTACACTTTTACGTAAGTTTAAGAAATGTATCATTTATTTGTCTTGATGCATAATAGTTATGTTATAATCTGAAAAGCACATTTAGACCTCAACATGTCCATGGTACTACTGCAAAAAAAATACAAATGAGGAAATTTAAATTAAACATAAATTAGTGAAGCTAATGGCTCCATATCCTTACACTTTTGACCTGAGAAAAAGGATTAAAGGGTATATGTCCAAAATTACCGAAATACAGCCAATCCCCTTTTTTCCCCAAAAGGTCCCTTAAAAGATGGCATTGAAAAGCACTGACTAATCCTGTATGAGCAGTGCTGACCTTAGATGTCCTCCTGGAAAAATGATTCAGAGTTTTTATTCAAAGTACAGAGCCTATAGCTTTAAGTTTAGGGAGGATTAACTGTAAAACCCTCCCTAACATAAACAAAATTTAATCAGATAACATAAAATATAATCACATTTGTGGCAGGTCTGTAAATGTGTATTTTGTTTTGTAAACCAAATAATTTGCAGTTTTAATCCATGTAGTTCTATATTAGGTGACTACAAATAATGGGATGCAGAATGATTATATTAATATGACTGTTAAGATGCGATCACTGCTAAATGTAAAAACTGAATGTCATATTTTGCTTATTACCATGTAGAACTGACTGCGACCGTTTCCTTTCTTTGCAGCATTATTATCCCCTTCTCCGCACACTTGTTTCTGTCTATCTCTTTATATGAAACTGAGCATGCATACTGCACACATTCCATAGAGCCACTGGAGTCCAATGTTGGCCTGACCTGTCCACATTTTCCCCAGCCTGTCTCTGTGCTCCCAACATCCCTCTAAGTAGTGCTTTACACCAGGGCACCCTCTGGGGCTACTGGGGCCACTTTGATAGAGATGGATGCGCTGGTGCTCTACTGCCCTCCAATGGCAGCTGCTACACACACGCACACACACACATACATACACAAACACACACATACAGACTCAGCACCGCTCTGCTCCACTCTGTCTGGCAGTGTTGGGCACTTAGCACTCAGTACTGAGAGGATGGACTGGAGACCAGGAGACTGACCAAAGTGAGGCCAAAGGAGAAGGGCCTCCACATAGGAAAACTAGTTCAAGCAGATGATGCCATGCAGGAGAAGCATGTAATGGAAGGCTGTGAACAGGTGTAAAGAAGCGTGCTTGTATGATGGATGCTAAGACCTGCCACTGCTTCCTCCAGCATTCACAACTGGTGATTGTTATGGTTTAGAAAGCAATACAGTATGCCTTTTGCTTCTACTTTCCACTTATCTTTCTGTAAAGGCAGCTACACAAACACACAAATGTATTGCACACATTCATGCATACACACTGTTACAGTCAAAAATACAGAAAAAAACCCACAGTATACGTATAGTTCATAGAGATAAATGTACACAGTGTGCTGAGGCCCAGATGGCTTAGTCACAATGGCGGTGCAGGGCAGCCTTTGATGGGTGTGAGTGATTGATTTCAGGCTTGACTGGCTCTGATAGAGTCACCTCAGGAGGCGCCTGGCAACCACAGGCCCACGCCAGAGCCTTTCGGCAAGAAACAAGATGGAGCTGAAATTCGCTGGATGCCCAGCAGCTTCATTCCCGTCCCCATAGAAGTCCAATACATTCTGGGTACTTACAACCAGTGGAATTGGATAGATTTTGGAACTGTCTTCAGCTTTCAATGGAAAAGCAGTTTACAGTAGAGTAATTGGTCATTCAATATGTCACAGCATGTTACTTTCAACACAAAATATTTTTAAGTATTTCTTATTCGGATTTTTAAACTCTTTTTCTGCTTCAGCCTATGAAAGAAAGTACATGCAACTGTGAAGTCCTGATTGACTATCAAATCCAGAGATGACATACAATTTGTGGTAGCTATAAAGCCCTCACAAAAAATAAATCTAGTTTATTTTATATCCATATGGCTTTTCCTTTGTTACTTTATGCTCTGTTGAAAAGCTGTAATTTGCCCTGCATGAAGATATTGAGCGATAGCTGTAATGGAATATGACTGTCATCTTGGGGTGACATTTTCAGCACTGCCACTGTGCTGCGACTGACTCCGCTGAGCTCACTGGGCAGGAGGGCACCGTGTTCACGAAGACATATTTGCCCCGGAGTCATCTCAGTTACCCGCTACAGTATGACATGATTCGACAATCAATTAACCGTCCCCTTACTAAACAAGACCTCTTGATTAGAGTCAGTTCATGACACCAACAGCAAAAGATTTTCTTCTGCTGTCTGGTGTAAGGGTGAAATAGGAGCATCTGACTTAGAAAATAACAAATCCACAATTGCAGACACCATTAGTGTTATGCTGGGATATTAGCTGCTAAGCCAAAATAGGGTTTTATTATTATTTCCGGTGCTTTAATTTCCTTTAAATGTACAAGCATTTACACATACACACATCTAAATAAACATAACACCTGAATGTGATTATTCCATCCTTTATCTACACTGTACTACACCCTAACATTTAGTGAAAAATGTAGAGGTTTCAAAAAAGGCGTCTGGAAAGAATACATGGGACAAAACACAAAAACAGCCCGTATACAAGAAAAATCTAATTTGCAATTATGTTTGTATTTCTAATCACAACCTAATTGCTTTAACTAAATAAATCACACTCTGATTCACCACGGCAATGCTATGGTAATAATTACTACTGTGATGACACCAGCATCAGGCAGGTAGACTTTGCCTCATTTGAATAATTAACATCTTAAAACGCTATGCCTTTTTCTCCTTTTGCCTCTTTCCCCCCCATTCATCCTCCATCCTTGCCCCTAATTGTGAGTTTATTAAAGAAGGGGATTGATGAGGCCTATGCATAATTTACCAATTAATTTTACACATTTGTAAAATTGCATCTTCAAACAACACGTCACATTTGTTTAGGATTAAAGTTTAATGCGTCTTGTTGCTTATGACTAAGAAATTAATTTGTATAAATACGTCCCCCAGCTATTCTGCAAGAATATAAATCATTGGTTGGTTTATAGAGAAAACATTCTGCAGCTTTACCCAAATTCACATATTTATGAGGAGTGCGTTAGAAATGGCTGTAGACATAAATGAAATCTCGATGCCTTTTCTGAAAATAGAGGTCAATAAGAAAAAACACCCCAAGGTTTTTAACTAAATTTCTGAAAATCACTGGAAACCTCTTGATTTTTAGGCTTACTTATGATAGAAATAATGCTTTCAAATATGTACCATAAATAATACAGTCAAAAAATATGTCGAAGAATCTGTTTCAAAAGACAACATTAATATCCAAATATTGTTTTAGCTGAGACACAGTCTAAATCCAGATATGTAAGAAAACAGAAAGGGGGTATCGTTGCCAGTCATGCAGCCCTAGCTCCAAACACATATATCTAACTGGAGACAGAGGGGCGGGCAGAGAGGTGAGAGAAAGGGCAGGGCAGCTCTGCCCACCTGGGGAGTTTGGCATGTGCCCTCCCTGGGCCTCCTGCAGACCTGGGGTCAAAGTAAATAAAGGGGCGATGTGGACCGCCTCCAACAACCCCCTTACCAACCCCTTTTCCGCCTTTCATCCCACACCCCAGTAACAGGAATCGTTCTCTTTATCCAGTGACCACGCCCTTCTGAAGCCATCCATACCTCCACTGCCACACATACCATTTTAAACATTCTCAAACTTCAAGTCCAGACTTCAGGCCACAGTCTAATCTCAGTTTGTGACAGTCTAGTGCTGAAACATGGCAGAATGGCCAAAATATACATACAGGCTATTCTATATGCATTTACTGCAAACTCATATCAGGCAAGGTATATACTTTCGCATCTGCACACATACTTTATAAAGTGTGTTGACTACTCCATCTTGGACACACAAATCAATGTGCACACACACACGCACACACCTTAAGCGTTAATGAATTCCAGAGCTGCATTTCACTGAAACACGGGTGGAAGAACAAAAAAAAAGTGTCTCTGAATTGAGGAAATGGTGGAAAAAGAGTTCAGATACCCCTGCAGATTTAAAAGTGGAAAAATGCTTTGCACGTAATTAAAAAAAAAAAAAAAAACTCGCATGCACGGAGCTGGCCGAGCTCATAGCAGGAAGCACAGGATTTGCTGTGTGTATGAGCAGGGTCTACAAGAGCTTACCAGGCTTGTAACCACATGTTAATTGTGTATTAGTCTTCAGTAGTTTCAGAGGTTAACACATTCACACGTTGCTCCCCTAACAGGTTTAATGTACCAGTATTACAATGTGCCAAACGTCCATCCATGTTTTGTTTACCCTCCCTCTGTTAACGTGACTCCTTCTTCCGTGAAACTGATCTAAAAGGACATCCGAAACCATGTAGCCGTTCCAACAAGACACTTTTGCCATGTTTGACAGAAGGACAATATGCCAACATCATCTCCAAGTTAATGTTAGGGCAGAGTAGACACATGGAGACAGGCTCTCTTTCGCCTCCTCCTCCTCCTCCTCCTCCACATCGTCCATGTCTCCATCCCCTCATCCCTCCTGCTGCAGGAATTCCCAACCCTCTCTGCAGGTAGCCAGCCAGCCAAGACCAGCAGAACATGTGTTTTCCTCCCTTGGTCGGGTCAACATGAGGTCGTTCATTCACTCCCAGTGATACAGTGGCCCGATTCGCCTGCTTGTATGCTTATCATGTGCCGCGTCCTCACAACAGATGATGAATTCCACTCAACCGATAGATAGATAGAGGAAGGGAAAGGGATGGAAGAGAAAGATGGAGAGGGACCCCCCTCTGGTTCCTCCAGACGCAACTCATCCCAGCCAGTTTGCAACTCAATCAGTGACATGTGTGATTTTTAGAGAGGAATTGTATGTTATGCCTTTTTTTCAGATGTTCAAGCAGGAGATGGTTTTGAACTTTGACCACACTGTTATGAATTTTCTTTTAAGGCTCAAAGGAACTTAAGGAAAACATTTCTGGGATAGTGTACACAGGATATTCAGGTTTCAAAGCAAGTTTTGATTTCAATAATGTCTAGCTTTTAACCATGCTGTTTCCACAAGTTTGTTTTCTTCATTCTTTTGAACATTCATAATATTGGTGCAAGGAGTTTGAACACTTAAAAAAATATTGTTATATGACGTTTATTACCCTATTTACTCCATAAACAAAAGAATGTGGTTCAAGATTATTTTTGTGAATTTTATGTAGACAAAATCACAGCAAACAGAAGAACTTAGAGGTTTATTATTGATCAGATAGTCTTTGATGTACTTACCACATCCCCGTGGCCTGTGATCATGCCAGAGGCAGTGACTCAGGGGGTATGGCAATGATAAAAACACAGTAACAGAGTTCATCTTTGGGTTTTTTTTTTATATATACACACTTACTGCCCCTTGTATTTCATACACCTTGTTAGTACCAGATTGAACCGCCTTTTGCGTTGGCAGAAATTCAAGGTTTCAAGGTGCTGAAGACATTTGTCAGAGAACTTGGACCAAACTGATATCAGAGCATTATACAGTTGCTAAAAAATTGTCCATCCATGATCCAATGTCCCATTCCACAACATGTGGAAGCCATTTGAATACTGTGAACTCACTGTCGTGCTCAAGAAGCCAGTTTTGAGCCTGTGACATTGTTCCTTATCCTGCTGGAAGCAGCAGAAGTACTCAAGTATGCTCAGTTGCTACTAAGAGGTTCAGAGTGTACCAAGAAAACATCCCCCACATCATTACACCAGAACCAGCCTGACCTGCTTCTACAAGGCATGATGGATCCATGCTTTCATGTTGTTGATGCAATACTCTGCCTGTACCATCTGAATGCTGCTTTTCCCATCATCTATTGACCAGTTTGGTGAGCTTGCATGAACTGTTGCCTCAGATTCCTGTTCTTAGCTGGCAGGAGTGACACTCGGTGTGGTCTTCTGCTGCTGTAGCCCATTCGCTTCAAGGTTTGAAATACTATGTGTTCAGAGATTCTCGTCTGCATACCTTGGTTGTAACGAGCGCTTGTTTGAGTTACTGCCTTCTGTTAAGCTCAAAGCAGTCAGACCATTCTTCTTTGACCTCTAGAATCAACAAGACATTTTCACCTAAGAACTGCCACTCGCTGGGTATTTTATTTTCAGACAATTCCTTGTAAACTGTAGAGATCAGCAGTAGATCAGCAGTTTCTGAAATACTCTGAGCAGCCAGTCTCACCTTTCTTCCCCATTCACATATTATTTACAGGATATATTTATCCTGTGTCTCCAGTGCCCTCCTTCTTGTCCATTTCACTCACACAACACTGTTACATAAATTGAACACGTCCTGTAATTTTATGTATTTCCATGTAAAAACAGCTTTATGACGAGAGCAGTGTATTAGTCTGCTTATAGTTTTGCCTTCTGACAGGAGAAATTGAGAGTTATCGAGTGAGAGGGTAAGAAAAAAAGAGCGTATTTCATTTTTCTTGTACCTAGAGAGCCAAGTAGTATTTTATTTATCCTAAATTACAGGAACATACATTTTATATTTTGAAGAAAAGAAAAAAAGAAGTAACTTTTACCCTGGTGGAGCACACCTCATATTTAACACTAATTTCCCTAAAATAGCACACAAAACATAGTAAAGAAGTTATCTGGCTTACTGAGTTAGGTTAAATCTGGAACCTGGGATAAGAAATACAGTTTTCCTGCTTTTCTGGTCTAGAAAAAAAGTTACCTTAAAAACATCTATCTTTCCCTTTTCTTACTAGAAAAAAAGACAAGCTGAGGAGACTGTAATACTAAGGAGATATAAAATAAATAAACAAAAATAATAACACTTAGGTATCACAGCCTGTACTTAATGTTTATCAGGTGTTGTGGCGGCCATGACACCGTGCTGAGTAAGATTCTCAACAGGAGGCATCCTTTTGGCCCCGTCACCAGCATGTGGGCACCGACGGGAGCTGAAAAGGCGAGACAAGAGATTAAGGAGGCAAGAAGCTTTGTCTGTGCACCCTCCCCGACTCAAGCACAACCACCTCTCCGTACACCCGCCTCCTCCCTGTGACACACACACACACGCATACACACAAAAACACACACATACACACGTTCTGCTCCCATTTTTTCTTATTACTGTAAGCACAAAGGGAAAAAGGAGAAAATAGTACTTACTAATGGAGCAAAAATGTTCCCAACTCCCTACCTTTTCACTCCCCAAAAGCCAGAAAAACCACTCACCAAATCTGTTCTGTGTCCCACTGTTGAGAACTACATTTAGTCAATCATATAGTGCCCTATAAGGAATGAATTTTGGGACATCTTGTGAGACTGGGTGAAATGTGAGTTAATGGGAAGAGAGTCAGTGGTTGAGTGAAGAAGCCAGGCAGAGTAGGTAGTTAAAGAGCAGAACAGTGCCTTAGGGGTACTCAGTGTATCCGGACTCACACTGGGAAAAGTGTATTTATCAACTTAATAGCAGGTGTCTGATTGAACATGACTATGATTACAGTAAGTTGTTCCTTCTTTTGGCTCCTCTTCCCCTGTTCCTCCTCATCACACTCCCCTTCTCTGCTTCCTCCTGTTTTCCACCTTACCATCCTCTACCTTCATTTTAAAAATACAGGAAGGTGTTATGGTGGTATTGCTGTCAATGCAAATTGATTTAATTATGTTATAGGAGGATAATATATTAAAGGAATGGATTGTTTAAAATTCATGTAAATATGTCGTATGTATACAACAGCAGTCTTCTCCACATTCCTATATATTTGTTTTTGTTTCTTTAAATCAAAGAATAATATATGAGAAGACAAAGTTTAGCAGACCTAGAGCTCTAGAAATATAAGTAGAAACAAGATTCTGAGAAAGAGAGACACGTGAATAAACAAGAAGTGAAATTTGACTTGTGGAATAGGGGGAGTGAGAGCCATTTAGCTGATAAGGCAGGGAAGGCCCTTCAGGTGTCTCCTGCTCCACTGCTGTGTAAATGAGCTCCAATTAAACAGGCGGCCGCTAGCTCTGGGTCTCCCTGCAGCCCTCCCCAGCCTCCTCAGCCTCTTCCATCCCCTAAGCTTCCCCCAGCCCCTTGCTGCTCGCCGTAAGGCCCAACCCACCCCATGGCTCCTGCAGCTGCTCGCTCACTCCCACTCTCTGTTTTTCGCTCACACTGCGTGACCCAAAGGCCTGCTTAACTTGTGTGTGTGTACACAGTTGTCTGTCGATGTGTGTGCGCTTCTCTTTGTGTTTCTGTGTGTTCGCTAGCCCCACAGCATTTCAGCTTATTGTAAACTCTCGATAAGTGACAGCATGGAGGAAACGCTGTGTCCCAGTGTCGCGTTGATTTGTGTGCATTGCAGTAATTGCTCTGAAACTCAAAAACTTATTCTCGCAGTCAAATTTCAAACATAAAAACTGAGAAAAAAAATTAATTTTACTCTAGAACTTGAGACCCTTGTGTTTCAGACTACTGGAAGCGTCTCTGAACACTGACCAAACACAACACTAACAGTTTGCAAACATCATCTGAATCCTCAGAAGGCCTTTGCCACACAGCAATGAGGGTTTGGGAACAGCGGGTGATTTAGCCATTTAGATGAGGTGGTGATTTAGGTGGCCAGATTGGAAAGGCCACAGTTGGCTGCTGGCCAGGATACTGGGGTTGCCACCCCTGATCCTCAAGGAGTCATGTCACGAGTTCCTATATGACCACAGTGAGAGCAGAGGAGGGAATGAACATTGGATAAACAGTGCTGCGCTGTTTCTTCTTAAGTTAACCCTTGTAGACATCAAGGCTGATTGATCTTTAAGTAAATTAGTTAACTGCTTAAGGAGTAATATGGTTCGAAATGCCTAATAGTCTCCGAGTTCTTTAAATAGCAGTCTAAAATGTGGAAAAAAGGCTCAAGCTAGCCTATGTTGACTTCAATTATTATCAAAAATGTGGGCATCATGCCAACTTCAGCTAATTGTTTAAGCACTAAATTCTCCAGTCAGCAATTGTACAGCTTATTAAAAGGACATATTTTTGTTACACAGTAAATATGCTCAGTCCCTTATATCATGGTTGTTGAAATTCAATCTAAGTCGTCTGAAAGGTGCCATTGTTTACGACGGATGGGTCAGAGCTACAAGTCAGCCTGTTACACAGCTCACACTCTGTGCCTCCCACTGTAAGAGGAAAGCACAATTACCTGTTCTTGTCGAGGTATACAGGCCCTGTCAGCAGCGCCTCGTGCATAATGCATACCTGACATTCTGCTAACGTTACCTGCCACATGTAACCAGTCACACTGTAAAAGGTGTTTGTCTGCTCCCCCGCCACTCCAAATGCTAGATATTTAAAATTAATGGATGTGATTAAGATACTTTAAATCCCGCAAATGGTATATTTAAATATTAAGTCACATGTAATTAAGCAGGGAGAAATATTCATCCCCGTTGTTAGGGCAATTATAACAATTTCCATCAAGGGATTTCTCAGCTTGACTTTTGTTCTGAGCAATAGTGATTAACATTATGGTTAATTGAAGTCATTTTCCAAGACTAGGGGTATTTCTTATTTCCTGGCCTTAGAGAAAAAGGAAGCCGGACAGAGAGGAGGCAGCGTGTCTGGTGTAGAGTCTTAACAATGTGATTTTCTCCTCCCTGGTTCCCTTCTGTGAGCATATTTAACAGTGTGTAGGGGGGGTCTTCCCCAGGTGGCTGAGGAGGTCAGTATCCCCTGTGGGAGCGTTGAGTCAGTGGACAGTCGGAGATGAGGGCTCAGTGGGGAAACGCCACTTGGGTTAGCAGCCATTTCCTTACATCGCTTAGAGGAAGGAGGGGATTGGATGGTGTGATGTCCACCTTGTTTGGCGATAGCAGCTTTTTCTAACTGAATGCGTAATGTTGTTCTACTTATCAGACAGTCCAATTAAAAGTTGTATAAAGCTATTAACTGAGCGGTAAGGGACATACTACATGACAGGATAGAAATAGCATAGTGGGTTTAATAGCTTAAAGTCAAACATGCAATCAAAATGTGTTTAGCTCACTTTATTCACTTTGACTTTCTCTGTGCAGGAGGAACTAAAGACAATTTAAATTTATCACTTTTAATGCATTTAGGGGGTTTGATTTTGCGCCATCACAACCAGTTTGAGAGCAAATCAGTGCGAGACGAACTAAAAATGGATGAAAAATTTCGAAAATACTTTTGCACGCGCATAAAATGTCTGTGTGGGGATTTAATTAAGCCACTGGAATATTGTATCTAAAGGAAAATTCCACTTCCACACAATTCATGTCATTAAAAGTCTATCACTGCCTCACGTGGTAATACTGCAGGTGATATCATTAAGTTTTAGCAGTTACATGAGGCATAATACGAGGTAAAAGTAAGCAAAGCTGACGCTGTCAATCAAACGAACAAATTGTTGCGCTGCATTTCTCACCTGTTTGTGCGACAAGTTCACCTCGACTGTTCATCATTTCCCAAAATTGCCGCTTCGTTACTCTAAATCTGTTTACGTGATGATCTGATGTTGTGCCTCGATATCAGCTAATTGCTCTCGCACAGAAAGCGAGCAGTCAAACAGTGGCCCCTCTGTTAAGATTCCCAAATCAAGACATAATTGTCACCCAGCATACAGAGAGTACAGCTCCATTACCAACTCTGTCTTAGTGTAAGTAATATGCCTGCATACTGTCATGAGTGACACGGGCCTCTTCTCTTCAGCTCCGTGACCCGTTTTAAAGATCAGCGCCAACCCATGAGCATGCACCCAGCAGTTGTCCTCCCTCTGAATGTTATTACAGAGGGAAGCAAGGTCAGATTGCAGAGATGATGATACATGGGAAGCACTTTTGAAATAAGAAATTCTTCTTTTTTTTCGCCGCTGTGTCGCATATTGACCTTGGCATTTTTGACAATAGCATCCATCACACACATGAAACCCTTCCAACAGGCAACACTGGTCTGCTGAGCAGCCAAGTGAATCAGATTAAGGAATAACACCAGTAGATGGATGCCTGACGTCAAAGCGGCAGAGGGATCAACCTCCCTGTTCCTCGTGCATTCCGCTTCCTTCGCTCTCCCGCACACACTGCGTGGTTGGGTCATGTTTCTCTGATTTTGACACAAATGATTAACGGCCGCAGGATTACTGAGTTTTTGATCGATGCTACAGCAATATGGCGGTATTTAATACAGAGGAGAATTGAAAGGTTGTCGATTGAATCATCTGCTGACACAAATCCATCAGTTTAGAAAAAGCGAAAGCTTCGAGAGAGTCGAGTCAATTACTCGTGCATAATTGAATCAATCCCTCCATACATTCTGTTTGTTTTGGTTAAACATTATTTTCATTGCAACTTATTTCTGTTATTGCCATAATGTGAAAAGTCTGCCCTGTAATAAAGTAAACTTTTGCGCCTTTATAGGGTTTCCAGCTAATCACTGCAGGGCATCCCTTACAAGACTAATGAAATACCATTTCTCTCCGCAAGCATTGTTTTCAAATATGTTGTATATCTGGTTTTAATTTCTCTGAACTTTAATAGTTCCACTAATGTGAAATAAAAATAAAATGGATCTGACAAAGAAGTGACTCATTTTATAGCGATGGCAAAGTAAGATTCCAGGCTGACGGCTGCTTTGCTATGGGGTCGAAAGCACGCGGTATCTGATCACAGTGCTGCGCTAGTTTTAACACAGATTATCCTTCCAGCCCATGTACAGTCGGAGAATATCATGGAGAATGACTCGATCTCATCACATTTTGATTAAATTTAGAAAGCAAGAACTCTCTTTTTGCTTTTTTCCCTTCATACACAAAAAAAGTCTTCAATAAAATTTATGGATGATTTGCTGAGAGGCACTATTAAAAACAATTAACTGCCATGATTATTCTTTTTTAGCGCTGAAGGAGCCAGAATTACCACAAGTGTAAGAATGCATTTGTGAAACAGTTGTTCCTGATTATAAAATGAATAATAATAATAATATTTTTTTTAAAAAAAAAAAACATCCAATTAATGGTAGCTTTTGTGAGAGAAAAGCAAACTATGACACCACTGAAGCTTTGTATGGGGTGCCTGCATGGAAAAAGACATTAACAGAATGTGTGTGTGCGCATATGTGTATGTCTCAGAGAAGAGCTGCACTGAAGTACTCAGGCGGGAGCATCCAGTCAGTGACCCCTGTCTTTCCAACTGTGTGGAGAGAACTCTTCAGTGTGCATGCAAGTGTGTGTGTGCGTGTGTGTGCATGTGTGTCTGCAGCACAGAAAGAGCAAGACAGGGAGGCAGTGAGATAGAAGTACAGCACAAAGAACAGAGGAGCATTGTGCAGCGCCGAGCCTCCTCAGGTCCACTCCGTGCACGTCTTCCACATGCTGTAGCTCACAGTGCACAGCCTGAGCAGGAGTCCTGAACCGCACTGGCCTTTGCACTTTGCACTAACACTGACTCACACAGGGCAATGTGGCCACCTCGCTGTATCTGTCTGGCCTGACCAGGTTCAGCACGCTCCCTAAGCCGTGCAGAAACAGTAGACTCACTGTAGGCACGGAGCCGTTTCTCATTTAGCATTTAGTACTGGCATGTTATCCTTTGCATATTAACCCTTATAAGTTGTTTTTTAATTTTTATTCAGCAAAGATATAATAATTGATATTTATTTCAATTTTTCAAATTTAATATAAAACTTCACCAACAACGTTTTTATATTTAAAAAACTTGCAAAATGTAAAACATGAAACCTTAAAATAATAATTACAAAATGTAATTCAAATTAAAAGTTGGTTTGTTTGTTTTTTTGCTAAGCATTCCATCGGAAATGAACTTTCTTATGAATTTTCTTAAACAGTAAGTATTATCATTAACAGCATTAAGATTAATTTTCAGATATAGTTTATTTTTTCAAAACTAAATTGCTTTTTTTAAATGTAAAAAATATTTAAACCTTGACTAAAGTTTACACTATTATGTGTAAAGTTTTTTTAGACTGACAGAAAGAAACAATAATTTAAAGTATATGTTTTGTATTTAGTAAAAAAATGTATATTTGTCATTAGCAAGCCTTAAGCTATACTGTAAGAAAATGGTTAATGTTTTATAAAAGTTTTTACATGTCAAAATTCAACAAGAGTTTGGGGAGAAAAAAAACAAACCTAAAAATAATAACTATATTTGCAAAACAATTTATTTCCCTGTCTGCTGTTACAACCAAAATTTGAAAATAAAAACACGCGCTATTTTTTTCTTTTATCAGCCTCAGCGTGATGGTGTTTTCCACAATCAAGTTTTACGGTGTGCCAGCAGGAAACCATGTCCACAGGGACTCTCTGGAGAAAGAGGTGAGTACCAGGTGCTGCGAACCCTCTCATGCTATTACCACCATACTGTCATGGCTTTCTGTCCCAGTTCTACCTTGCATACACCCTCCCCCAACCCGCCAGACAACAGGATGGCATCACAACAGCTGCACGTTCGGCAGCTTTGTCCATTTACAGCATATTTTATAGTCTATACGCGTGTTTTTCCTCCCTTAGTTTTGTGAAGTGGACACTGCTGTGTGGCCCGAAACACAGCAGACTCATTTTATGTTGACAACTTTTAAGCACAAGGGCACAGAAATAAAACGGTGAGGATGATTTAATTTTTATTTTTTTTGCAAGGGGAAGCCGGTAGTGAAAGGTTTGCAATGCGCTGAACAATATTCTGGTGAAATATGGACTTGGAGCACCCTCTACCCATCATGAGTTAAAATGCAGGCCGACTTTGCTCCAGAGTCCTCCCATTCCTATGTCTGTAATTGTCTGGGAGCCAGGCCTTGGTCCTGCTCTCCAGAATTTTAACAGAAACCATGAGAGGGGAGGCTGCTTTAAAGGCTTCATCAACTGTGACCAACCGCCGTCAGCAGTAACCCATGTTATACAGGCTGCAGTTATGACACCCTCAAAGGGCTGCCCATGAGGAGGCAGGCGACAGGGAGGGGGATACAAGGGGAACAGGGCCTCAGAAGTTTCCCACCTTCCCTTGAACCGCAGCCGCACACCCTCGGCAGGAGGTGGACAGGGCCAGCTTTGAAAAATAACACCTTTGTGATCCCCAGTGTTTGGGGATGGATCGTGGTCTGCAGATGGCTCCGGATACTCTCTGTGTGGATGGTTGGGAATGAGAGCGAGCGAGAGAGGGCTGAGCTCTTTTGTATCCATTTTTGTACCTGAGGTTTAAAGATTGAAGTCTGAAGTTTCCAGTTATTCGCAAGTTACCTTAATGGGTCATTTAGTCAATGTTCTATTATTTTTGATCAACGGAAAGTCACAAATGAAAGTGCCGCTAGATGCAATTTTACAATATGCCTCCCCCAACACCATCATGATGATGAATACGGCCTGCAATTAAGTTATACAAAAAGCTGCCATCGTCCAGAAAGTTCACACGCGGCCTGCATATGGCTAGTTAATGGGTGCGAGTGGAAAACTAAGAAGCAGACGTGGGAACTGGGAGCCAACTGAGTTTTGGACAGGGGAGAATAAATTATTATAGGCCAAGCAATAGTGACAGCATTTTCCCCTCAGTCAAGGGAAGAAAACAGTATGCTGAACTTCTAACCCCTGAATCCAAAATCATTTTTAGCTGCAGTTGACAGTCAGTAACCGGCACTTGACAGCAAGCTCACGAAAGCTGGTGACACTTTCCTGGGGCTCAGCGGGGTCCTCCAGTGGTCCAGCCCTCTGTAAAGATGATCGGCTGTTGTGGTGTTTTTCTTTCCTTCGTCTCGGCTGTTTCAATGCGCAATAAAATATAGAGTGTGTTTCATTCCTTTCTCCACTTTATTTACATTTCGCTCCTTTGCTCTGTTTGCTCAGTTGCTAGCACCACATTAAGAGCCAGTATGGGAAATGCCAGTTCAACGCAAATAATCATTTCAAAAAAAAAAAGGGAAAAAAGATGGGTTTTGCATTTAAACAAAATAGTCTTTTGATCAAATTTTTTGCCAGCGTTTAAACTTTAAATTTCACATGCACATCATCTTGTAAGGTTTTTTCTCCACAGACATAACGTTACAGTATTGGGACAGAGCTTTCAAAGTCAGCATGAGTGCCAGTCTCGGAGCTCAGTAGAGAAGACAGTGCCTCACGAAGGCTTGTGTTGCCTCCAAACAGCTGTGGTGCCTCTTTTGTATTATTTGGAGGGCCTGTTGCCCCTGCTCTATTCAAGGCTTTCACACCAGTCTCACTCACTTCTCACTCCCTGGGTTCCTCCTCACAGGTCATAAATTAAGCGGAGGGAAGAGAGGCCTGAGATCAGAGAAAAAAGATCAGTCAGGGCCTTATTTCGGTTGGTTTTTGCCACACATTCTGCGCTACAACAGCACAGAGAGAGTCCGTTTCATAAGCAAGTGTAAGAAGCAAACCTGCTGCTTGGTGAGAGGTTCCCTAATGTACAGACAAGTCGGTGGATTTGTGAGTTGGGATGGTGCATTTTGTGTTCATCCACTTGGGGCCACACTGCTGTTGACACTATATGTTATTTTAATGAGTGTTGCAGCGCAGTGGTTAATGTGGCCACGGCTCGTGGCTCAGAGGTGCTGCGAGGAAGCGTGTGTGCGTATGAGAGAGACAGAGTTGGTGGGGGATGGGGGCTGGAGGGGTCACAATATGGTTACGGTGACAAGCACTGGAATAACTCATACACCTCTCCTGTCAAAACAAAGACTACTTGAAGTGAATGAGGCCAGCAGTGACATATTTTATGGTAACTGGAAAAGCTTTTCTTGGCGCCGATTTTTCTTTTTCTTTCACGAGTTCAGATGGTTAGTTCTCATTTTCACAATTCAAATAAAAAAAAAAATCAACATCGTGATGGACATATTGTATTCAGTAAGGTCACCAAACTCAACCCAGTTGTGCATACTGCGACAATGACTTAATGACATGAATGGGGTAAATACTGCACAGTTCAGTGGGTTGCATTGCGTGCTATTATTCCTTTGTGATACAGGGAGATCAAAATTATGAAATATCATGCGACACATGTGGGATCTATTCAGTGATATCACAAAACTCCCATTGAAAAACGGGTAAATGGCTTTGCATGAGGCTGTGTACAGAACCATATGGACGCCTCCACATCTCCTCATTTCATACATGTTTCTTTTGACATCAATAATGCCTCGGTATCCAGTCGCGTTTGGAACACATCCAAAACAATTATAAAGTTGCCGTGGAAACTGAGGTCCTGTGCCAGGGTGAGGCATACTGTCTCCGCTCAGATAACCACATGGAAAGTCACAGCAAACAAAGCACTTGACAGGGGTGCAGAAATGGGAGAAATAAAGAGAGGGAGGGAGGTGAGGGATGGGCAGAGGTGAAGAGACAGCGATGGAATAACAAAAGCAGCGTTCTTGGACAATAAACGTACAAAATAAATCTGTATTTTTGGGGGGTTTGTTTGTTTGGGGGTGTGAATTATAGACATTTCATGCTAGACAAAAAAAAAAAACCTTGTTGTGACCAATTTAAAGGCCAGTGTTCAGAACATAATAAGGCAAAAAAAGAAAAAGAGATTTAGAGATCGAGAACCAGCGTTATGTCGAGGTTCAGCAAAGGTCTTAGTTTAAGTGCGGAACAATGCATGTGTTTGTGCTCTTGTGTGCCTGAATGAACATTATCATGGCAAACTAAAACACAGCCTCTTCGGTGACACATGCAATTTTGTGTGCGGAACATTGGGACTGGAGTAATGTATTGTAACCTTATGCTAACCTAATGAACAAGAGGATGAAAGCGGTGTAATGGAGGCATTTTTACATTTATCTTTAGGCTCCTCATTATGCGGTGAATCTGACAACCTCGTTAGGAGTGCACGAAAGATTACCCATGCGGATAAAGAGCACCACCTTCACATAAAAAAAAAAAACAAAAACACACAGAAGAATTGTAGAACAGGTAGGAATGTCAAGAGCAAAGGGTGTACAACTGGTACGCACACACACACACGTACACAAACATGCAGATCATTCCCTGGTGGGAGTAACTCGGCTCTGGAAGTCAGAAGGACAATCTGACTGGCTTTCAAAGACCCCTGACGGTCTGTTTATTTAAATGGGAGTAAAGAATGCCACCATTTCCGAGGCAAAGCATTAGTATGTTTTGATCACACTGATGAAGACGTTTCAGTGCTCTGTTTGGGCAGCTGGGATGATAAATGGGATCACCGATGCTACAAATAAGTCTGCTTTACTTCACATTAGATCCAGGGTCTACAAACTCATGCTACATGTATAGTTGTTGGGGGGGGGGTAATGAATATTTAGGTTTTATAGCAAAACATTTATTTACAGAACAGAGAAAACACAAAGCAGCCTGTAGATTCAGCGTTTTTTAGGTTACATCAGGTCAGCAATCGCCGTAACGTGAATCAATTAAAACATGTTTTTAGGTGTTTGCGCCTGAAGTGTCAGCAGATCTGTGTGTGAGTCATCATTTGTTCTCATTAGTGTTTCTTGGAGAAATCAGTAGCGCTTGAGGAAATCAGGTAATTTGTATTCACAAATAAGCATACTCGACCCAACGACGTCATGTCATTTGTAACAGAGAAAATGTTTTTTGTGCGTGTGTGTGTGTGTTTGTAAGTACAAAAATATCTTCTTTTTTTCACAATGAAAAAGCAATTTCTACATTGGTCTTCTTACGAACACCAATGAGGCCGGGCATCATTAGCTCAATGCTGCTCTCCAGTGGATGCAAGGTACATTGATACACTCAAAGTTCAAGTGCACAGGGAGGGTTTTCTAGTATATTTGTAGAAATTGAGTCTCAAGGTTTTGAAACACCAGTGCTTTGCAGCTTAAGATTGTATAAGTCAACCTAAGCCTAAAGCTAGTTTTAAAGGACGGTTAAAAACATGACTAAGAAAAAGCTTTTAATAATCTAGGTCTGGGATTAATCCATGTCTAGGAAACCAAGCCACATTTTTTGGTTATTCCTGCATGTCTTGGATTATTGAGTTTCACTGTAAGTATGACATATGTTCAGAGTTTGACAAAACAAGATATGACTAAAACAAAAGTATCTACATCAGAACAGTATCTTAAAATCCTATCCTTAAGAGATAGGAAGAAAACAAGGAGAAAAGAAGATTACACGGAACCTGGACTGAGAATTTATGAAAAAAAAACAGATTTTAAGTACACGACTCCAAATTTGAAACTGTCGGTTCAAATTGCTGTCAGTATGTACATTACAGGTCAGGAGAGAGGTGCAACAGTGAGTGTATAGCCATGAAACCACACTGTAAAAGACAGTAGAGGTGTTCGATGTTCGGAATATTAAGAAATGATCAACACAGAAAAGTACCATCAGATTTTGATACACCATGCAATACTATCTGTAAAGGATGACTGTGATCCCAAACTCAGTGCCAATTAAGTAAAAGCACAGACAATTAAACACTGTCAGTGATGGATTACCCTCCACAAAACTCAACATTATTGAAGCAGTGTGAGATCATCTTGACAGAGAACAGAACAAAAGGCAGAAACAACCAAAGAAGAGCTTTGAATGTCCTTCAGTAAGCCTGGCGAACTATTCCTGAAGACTACTTAAAGAAATTACAACAAATCTTGCTTAACAGATTTCAGGCTGTGCTGATGAATAAAGGCAGCCATACTAAATATTGACTTGCAAAATTATTAGAACTGTATAAAGTCTGTTTTGTCCTTATATACTGTATTTTCATCAACACTGCAAATATTTCAAAACAGTGCACCCATTTTCATAGTAAAATACAGTATAAGGAAATGAAGAGTGACTTATTTGGACTTAACAAATTCATGCATAGTAGTTTGATATTCTAATAGATCTTAAAACAGGGAGATAAAATCAACTAACACAACTGTTATAAGTCAATTAGTCTTTCTCCTGTGTGAAGGACCTCAGTCTGAGACCTCTAGTCTGACTCTATTCAATCTATAAAAGTTGTGCTCCACTGTCAGGAGAGGACATTTTGGGCCTTCTATGGATGCCACGTTCGTTGGGACTTGGTTAACAGAGCACATGGACTTTTGTGAAAATGACGAAAATGATGCAGTTTCCACATTTTATGGCCTCCAGGGAGATTAAATGATAATTTTCTGCAGACATTATAATTTCTATTGGTAACAATCACATTACTTTTCAATTTAATAGAATTTCAGAAATTCTCTTCTGCACCAAAACTGATATTCAGCGTCCTTTCTAGTGGACAGCGAGACATACTACCTCACATTTTCAACCTATATCTATACTTCAGGAAGCACAGGGAAGGGTAAAGCTGAAAGGATTTTACTCAAATTGTAGAAGATGAGCCAGACTTGTTGGAGTTAGGAGATCTGGTCGAGGAAGGACAGACATTAGAGCAGTGCAAACACTGACTTTTGAGGTGGTATGTCATATGAAGTTTTTTTTTTTTTTTTAATATATATATATGGCTCTGAATTGTAAGGTAAAGACCCTACTAGATCCTAATAAAGAGAACACCCCAACAATCAAACGAGCCCCTTTGAGCAAGCACTTGGCAACAGTGGAAACAAAAAACTCCCTATAAACAGGAAGAAAATCTCAGGCAGAACCAGGCTCAGGGAGTGGCAGCCATGACTGATTGTGTGTGTGTATGCTAAAAGTGTACTAACTCTTCTGTCGTGTTGACAACCCAACCATCCATCCAACATACAGATATTGATTACATCAAACAGAAAACAAGCAACCAGGTTTTCAGAAAAAAAAACGTCAGACCAAACAAATCAGAGTCAAGTGCTCATCCCTGAAGGAACTCTGATAACCTTGGATCCAAATTTATTGGTTCCTAGTTATAGTCAAGACAAAATCTTCAAGATTGGCCATGAAAGGAACAAATTATCTTGATGTCACTGATACGGAGGGAAAGGAATAAAGCCCTCTGTAAGGTGAGACCTCCCTTAAACAGAATGCAATGAGGCTGCTTCAATTTGCTGAGACGGTGTAAAGATGATTCCCTTCACAGGTCAGTGTCACATATACCAGTTGTGAAACAAAATCCCACAACTTCAGAGCTCTAGTGGTGTCAACACACCATCCCTCTGTCATACTATCCATGATTATCGTTAGGTCCTTGGGTGACATGACCATACAACCCAGCTTTATGTGCTTATTGCCAGTGTTGGGGTTGGCACTCAATAAAAAAGTAATGAATTACAACCTAACCATTACTTTTCTTAAAAGCAGTTCAGTAATGTTACTTAATTACTCACTGTCACATGATTACCAGTTAGCAATATAAACCTTATGCTTCAGTCCCACACACCAACACAAATCCCTAACATACATAGAAGCTTTCTTTTAGTGTTTACGTATGAACACAAAACCCACAACAAAAAGCAAAGATGAAACCAGCTCAAAGAAACAAATGCCACAGTATTTAAGTGTTACTGTAGAAACATGAACAGGCACAAACAGGCTTCAAGCCTGACTGCTCATCACTGTCTTTGTTACCTGATAAAGATCAGTCTGGCTCCTGGGCTGGGCATGCACTCAGCTTTCAAATCACTCTGGGTTCTTGGCTAGCTTTGTGTTAGCATGCCGTCTGTGCAGGTGCTTCCAAAGAGCAGAAGTTGTGTTAGGACGATTGTTTCTGTTCTGGACAGTTTACACTTTGCCATCATTCAATTAAACTAAAACTAATGTTAAATTCTCTGTGGTAAACCGCTCCACCATTTTCCTGCTCCGGAACAAGAACTGAAATCAGCTGATTGCAGCGCAAGTGTGCGAAAAATAAAATGAAATTTTTTTCTTTTTTTTTTTTTATATCTACCCTGCATGTAGATAACAAGAAACTTTGTAACACAAGTAATGACATAATAATGAGTTACATTACTGAAAAATGTAATGTGATACAGTACAGTAATGCATTACACCCAGCTCTGCTATTTTGTGTGCAGATTAGAGTTTAATTGAAAAGAAAAAGAAATAAATTTAACTGTTAAATGTTAAATTTATGTTTAAAAGTCATATGCGTATTCTCAGTACAATATAGAATTATTTCTATGTAGTGATTTTTCAGTAAAAAAAAAAAAAAAAAAAAAGTTTCTCCAAATAGAAGCAGTTAAGCCAAAGACAGATAATCAGGGTATTAATGCCAAATGAGTGAGTTTAAAGCCAGATATACTGCAGGGTACTTACCCTTAAGGAAACAATCTTAATAAATGCCATCCATGCTTGCAGGAGGCAGCATATGGTTTTAACATCTGTTAAAGTTAAACATTGCACTATTAACTTTATTATCAAACAACAATTGCATCATAGCACTAAAACACAGGAAGACACAAAACCAACATCTGAGAGCTTAATCAAAGCACATAAACAAGGGATTGTAAAAAAAAAAAAGTTCTGTAGTAGAAATCACTGTGTGAGATCAGGTCTGATAAACTGTTGTGACTGATTTTGTCTGCATTCAAAAAAAGTTTGACCTTTACGATGCAAAGAAATTGATATATATGACCAAGATCCGGAAAAGCTGTTGTATTTTTTAAATATAATATGGATTGAGGCAAAGTAGAAAACTGTCATGTTACTCTTACAAATCAAATATTTACTTTTTTTGGGGGGGGGGGATTGCTTTTTGCGTTTTGCTAAAGACGGAAGACACTATCGGCCTGTTATCAGCAGGCAGTTCAAAAGCACACATATGCGATGTGATTACCATACATGGCAAGGGTTGCTTTCTATGAAGGCACCATTAATATTGGTGTAAATAACGTAACTGCTGGAATTTATTGTAGATTGCTTTGTAAAATCCACACGTTAAGATACACAGGTAACAGGATATACTTGAAACCCTTTCACAGTGTTGCGTTTCCTCGTATTTATGGTGACATCAAGAGGATGGAAAAAGAAAATACCAGGAAAACCGATATGCTGCTAACGTGTGCATAATGAATAAATTAAATAGCGTTAATTATTAATGTTTGCTTTTTCAATTATACTTATCTATTTTTGGTTTTGTTTTGCTTTTGTGCAATGCAAACGCTCTAATCGTGCAACTTATTCCTATTTTAATTTGCTCTATTTTTTTCAGTTCTACTCAAATCTATTTGCTTCTGCTGAGTTCATTTCTATACTCTCATATCGCCATTGGTGCATGAAGATGGGAAGTACAACCACGTCGACCAATGAGATTAGAGTTTTATTCCATTGGTTTGGTTCCGGAGTGGCCCGTTATTATTTTAAGTAGCAGGTTAAAATCGGTGAGTATTTTTTGTCCCTCTTGTAACATCTGGATGTCTCGCGTCTAGTTAGCACTGCGGAGGGCGTGTAGAGACACTTTCGTGCTGACTGTAGCCCGTCGCTTTGAACGACTGGCTCTGTCTGAATCCCAAAGTAGGCAGATCGGGGTGCGCTCTCTGCACCAGCTGACGAAACATTCACGGGTAGTAAACATATTTAACGTGATCGGTCACATAAATCTGCGCTGACTCGATCTGCTTGCTTGAATACGGTCAGTGTGGCTCACACGGGCTTTAGGCCCGCTGTCTATGTGTAAACAAACGGACTAAGAGGATTTCTCCAGCTGGTGTCTCCCCGTCAGAAGCTCGTCACTTCCAGAACCAACCAAGAATGTCTGTGTCGCCCACCATGTAGGTCTGCAGCCGCTCCCCCACGCTGTGGACTATGACTACATCGCTGTTGGTTAACAAAAGCATATTCTGGACCTTAGAGAGTACAACGATGCCCCCAGGCTCTTCTACCGACCTCAAAATACTAGATAGCTGTCGAAAATATACGGATCGTTGACCATTTGCTTCGGTTTAACAGCATTTGTTCACGACTGTGATTATACATAAGCAGAAGATGGCGCCATTTCTCAGTTTTAAACACTTTTCATCAACAGGTCTCATCAACTCCCTCTGGACGGTATGAACATGTATGCTGTGCCCAGCCCGGGAATACCAGGCTGTCCCCCAGGATTAGAGTACCTGACGCAGGTTGGTAAAGTACAAGTGACTCTAAATGGAGCAATCTGCATAGCCAAAAGTCTAAATTGATACTCAAGGGCAGACATAATGAGCAATATTACCTTCCTTCTGGTTCCTAATATTAAATAGCCACCTGACACAGCAGAAAATCACATAGCAGTGAAAACTATGGAAACATACTCTGACTTACTCATCCTTTGTGACTACATAGATTAAAACACTATGTAGCATTGACAATATTTCCTCTAAATTAAATAGCTTAAATTAAATGCTTAACCAAACTGACGTAACTAACAACCCTACATATAATAATCGCGACTGATGTTCACACAGGCATTCTGACATGTCACAGTAGGAGAGTGTGAAAAATTAAAGGAAAAGTGACTGAATTCTGTGCAAGCTGGTTTGCTGTTACATTATGATTGTTACACTTGTTGTTAATAGTGACACTTCTGCTTTTGCTTGCTGTGATAAGTCAGCATCTCCCCTGTAAATAAGCTCTGTTGGAAAGAGTTGCTAATTAGTTGAAGCCCCAGTCTTTTTCTTCATTTCTTGCAGCTTTAGGTCCATTCATTAAAGTTGAGAAGAACATAATAAAGTCCATGGTAAGAGTATATTGATCCACTTAAAATAAAGTGAGATGCGCTGCATGTGTTTATTCCAGAGGGTAAGTTGTTATAATTAGTAAAAGACGTGAGACCAGGCTGTTCTGATCAAATCAAAGGCTGTCTTTCAGAACAAAAAAATCACGTCATCAGAGCTAGATTTGTTTGTTCCCAGTGCTTTGCTCAGCTTCTAGAGCTCCATTTAAAGTTTGACAAATTTGAACTGTGACAAAACTTGTCTAGATTAACTGGCCAGCAAAGGTTTGTAGACGAGGCAGTGGCTCTCACATCCTCACTCTGCTGCCATAGC
Source organism: Pelmatolapia mariae (assembly GCF_036321145.2). Lineage (NCBI taxonomy): Eukaryota > Metazoa > Chordata > Actinopteri > Cichliformes > Cichlidae > Pelmatolapia > Pelmatolapia mariae. Next base: position 18,457,050 of record NC_086235.1, on the reverse strand, counting down.
AACAAAACATTTCTCTGATCCCTCTGGCCTCGCCTGCGCCTCATTGCCTTCATCCTTTTTTTGTTTTAGAAAAAGCTTCTTACGTTCCAGCTTAGTTACCACCAGAGGCCAAAAGTGACAAACACAGTAATGGGAACGCTCCCTCTGTCTCTTCTGGCCTCGCTCTCATAAAATGAGTGTGTGCAAGTGATTTGAAGTTTATCTGCTGCTTGAATGACCCAAAGAGGGGAGAAAAATACCCTACTACAATTTTTGATAAGAGGTATCATATTTTGGGGGGAATGGATTTATCCAGGGCTATTATTGTTCTATTCTATTGATTATTTCTATCTGAGATCCTGGGCTACTCGTTAAAACAATGAAGGTTGTAGTCCTGGACAATTCATTTCAGTGTTATTTTTATATAGTAAAAACCCTATAATAATGTGGAGAACCCCCCAAAAATAACACAACTCCCTATAAGCAAGCACTTGACAACAGCGGGAAGAAAAACTCCTTTTAATAGGAAGAAAGCTCTAGCAGAACCAGGCAGGGGCAGATGTAGAAACGTTTTCTTAGATTTGCATGAGGGTGGCATGGAAATCAGATTAGGTGGCAAAATCAAAGCCATTTCTTTACACATATGCAGGTGTTACCTTCTGTAATATGTACTATATATGGATAAATACATCAAATGCAGTAAGTATACACGTTTCATATAAACATCATCTGTATCTTTCTTATTGGCTTTCACCCAAATAATAAAACATTTGAGTTGCTTAAAAAATGTGAATTTTAATTTTATGTACTATATAGCCTAGATAATGAATAAGCATTTAGCCCAATAAGTATACAATCCAGAAAACTGCACAACATGACGTGGATCAGTTAGTTAGAAATACAAGTCTAACTTAAGTTTCACACTCTTCTTATTAGAAATAATCAAATTGTTACACGCCTAAATTTACACAAAATGTCAAAAATGCGCTGTCAGTTGCTACTGACAACAAGAAACAAAGCCGTTTTGCGTTAGGGGCTGAACCATTTTTAATGAGGGGGGGGATTATACAGTATATTTCATTTTAGAATTGACATTCAATGTTAATTGAAGCTAGGCTCAAAGTGTTAGTGATAGCTTATTTTAATAAACAACTGTCATATGCAAATCTGGGGTGGTAATAGAGGTGGCAAAAGATTATTTTAGGGTGGCACATGCCACCCCAGGCCACCACAGTAGATCCGCCCTTGGAACCAGGCGCAGAGAGGGGGAGCTGTTTCCTGTGACTGGGTGGCGGTGAGGAGAGGGAGAAAGAATACAGCACCTGTTATTTATGTTTATGCCAGCATATTTAACACTACCCCATCAACAGCTGCTCCTCTCAAGTGTTACATAAAAAAATATAACATTGTTTATGTGGTTTTCTAGGTGGATCAACTGCTCATCAAACAGAAAGTTGAGTTGATTGAAGGTATAGTATGTAAATAGTTTACTACATGCATATTTTAAGGATGTCTTTAGCGACAGTTGTTCAGTGGTTTGTTTGTTTTTTTTAATCCATGCAGCTCTTATTGGTTTTGAAAGTAATAATAAGTATGAAGTTCGTAATGTCATGGGCCAGAACGTCTTCTACGCTGTCGAGGAGAATGACTGTCTGAGTCGACAGTGTTGCGGTCCCCTGCGCTCCTTCACCATCCACATCCTTGACAATTTTGGACAAGAAATCATCACTGTCACCAGACCACTTAAGTGCATGTCATGCTTCTTCCCTTGTTGTCTACAAGAGGTGAGAGTAACTACGTTTAGACACATCCTCTTTGTATATGTTAAATTACAGTCTTTCCCTTTGATCACCAAATCACTCATTGTTTACACCTTGCACCACATCTTTGATTTTTACATGTATTTTTTAAATGCTGACTAGAAATGAAACTCTGTTCTTTAATAATGCTTCATTCAGCTGGAGGTGCAGGCTCCCCCCGGCAACACAGTGGGCTATGTGATACAACAGTGGCATCCCTTCTCCCCTAAATTTATTGTTGCTAACGAACACAACGAACCTGTACTGAAAATTCATGGGCCTTTCTGCGGATGGAGCTGCCTTCCAGATGTTGACTTTGAGGTGGGTTTACCCAAACACAGAGAAATCCGTGAAATTTGTGAAAACACAACATGACATGGTTACATTCACACCCACTGGACATTATTTTTTTAAAGGAAGCCTCCTCGTGCTCTGAAGCGAGAAATGTGTTTCCAGTAACACAAGCCCATGGCTTGGATGAAGCCACTGCACAGGGCATGCTCTTGTGTGGCATAGTGTAGGCTTTGTTCCATGGCTCAGCTAGTTTTATTAGATTGAGCTGTGAAGGGGATTTGGGTCAGTGATACGGGCCTTTTGCCAGATCCAAAGAAAGGGTAACTGAAGCATGATATTACCATCCCCTAGCTGCTTTGAACTCATTATGGAGCGTACAAATCTCAGATTTCTGTGGCAGCGGGCAAAAAAAAAAATCGAATTATGAGCTGTTCAACGATCCTGTTCCAGTAAAACCAAACAAGTCCAGGGAATGACCTTTACGCTAATGCAACACATGTGCGCAATTTGTTTTCTTATGCAACTCTTTCCACAGATTTTAACAATGGATGAAGTCAGCAAGATTGGGAAAATCAGTAAGCAGTGGACAGGGCTTCTTAGGGAGGCATTCACAGATTCAGACAACTTTGGTATCCAGTTTCCCATGGATCTGGATGTGAAAATCAAGGCTGTGATGATCGGCGCATGTTTTCTCATTGTAAGTTCAACCTTCACTTACCTTTTAATCAAAATGATTATATAATGTATTAACCTGTCATGTTAAGGCTTTGTAAAGGATGTAATTTTAGAGTTCTTGAGCTGCAGATTAGGTGTAATTTTCAACACAGGGAACCAGCAACTGACCGACTGACTTAATGTGTAACTTTGCCCTCATTTAGTGGGAAATGTGGTTTAAAATCACCTGAATTTCAACTAATAGAAAACAGAGTTTGCTAAATTCTTTCAATATGTTTTTACTTTTCTAGAAAATTGGCAGTACAAATTTTATATATGCTTTGGCTGATGCATTTTAACAGACGATTAAGCATTACATTGTTACATTTTTAAACATTTTTATGAACGCTTTCTTTTTCCTTATTTTGCATACAGGATTTCATGTTCTTTGAGTCAACTAACTAGGAGCCAAACTGCATTTCCTTGTACCTCTGCAAGAAGAATGAGGCCTCAAAGCCATGATGATTAGTCCCAAATGCCCTAACAGCGAACAGCCTTCAAAGGAATAGTTTAAAGAAAGTACCAAATGGTACCTCAACGTCAACACTTTGCATGAACAAAGAAATAGAAGGTTTGTTTTAGTCTTAGCTGCTCAGGTTTGTTGCAAAATCATGTCATTGGGCTGAAAGTGCAAAATGCAGTTTTAGTTTAGCCAGTGTTCATGAAGATTTCATTATTATAATTATTATCTTGTATTTATTTAAAAGAAATGTTTTTTTAATATATTTTTTGCTGTGTGTTTTACATTGTGATCATTAATTCAATCTGGAACCCCCCAATAACTTTGCTATTACTGCAAAATAACGTTTAGGGTAAAGATACATTTATATACAAGGAAATAAAAACGGAGCACAGCGGTGTAGGAAAAAAATAGTTTGGTGTTAATATGGTTAGTATGAAACCCTCATATGCAATTTGGTCATATTACAAGTAAAGATACTAATTTACTTAATCTACTCTGCTTGCATCTACTGTGTGAGAACTAAGGAACTCGTTTAATTCAGTTATCTGTAGTTCTGATATCCAGTGCCCTGTTTTTTATTGCTTTATGTTTTGGTCATTTTCCACATATAGCGATGTCTGTGTGCACTGCTTTGAACAAGTGTTTGTGTGTCTGTGAGCTATGATTGTACTTGTCTGTGAACAGAAGTTATAATACCATAAAATATTTTTTTTCCACAGTATTTTTTTTTTTTAAGGAAAGGGTGGGTGGGAAGTAGAAAGGATGTGCTATAAGCTTGACATACTGTTCTTGTCGTACCCACTAGAGGGAGCTAGATATTCATTTAAGAATAAGCAGCCCAGATGAACGATCTAAATACTTGCTAATGTTATTAGTATCTGATGACATTGTATATTTTCTTGATAAACTCAGGTTGAAATGCATGCTACTACTGTATTACAGTGTTGGTTACTACTGGCTCTGGACGTTACACACCTGCACCTGATACTATGAACATAAAGCGTTCACTGGTTTGTTTTCTTAAATCATTTTGTACATTATATGATTTTAATATCCATATATTGCTTCCATTTTCTTTTATGTTACATTTAATTTTGATTATGTTTACCTTTTACATTAATATTCTATATGACAGTTTTACATGTATCAAAATATTGTAGTTTCCAGTACAATAGAATAATATTTTGCAGAAAATGGACATTGGTACTCTTTCGCCATACTTCAATTTAAAATTATAATACATATTAAATGTGGCAATCGGTGTGATTAGGGGTGGTATAAAGTATTGTAGCAAAGGCGTTATGTGTCAACTACATTGCCAGTTAACATTCTTTATGAAATATTTTTTTCACCATGACTGTATAATCTGTGACTTTACAAATCTGAAAAATTAGCCTCCATCTTAAGCCATTTTTACATATTAATACTTAAGCTTTTATTTTTGTAAAAGTACTATATAATGCCAGTTGGAAGAGATAATATTACTGGTGTAAACTTACATTTTTTTTGGTGTCCAGAGTGTTTTATTCTGCCTTTAATGTATTGACACTTGTTTTTAGAATAGCCATAAGTGGATATATTTCTCTCTTTATAAACATAATTTTTTAAACCCCTTAATTATGCGAAACCTAAATAAAAACTTAATAGATGTCTTTTATGAAGTCTGTTTTTCTTCTTGGCATACAGTTGGTTGAGATAATACTCAGTTGAAATAAAATCCAATCCCATTCTCGCCACTAGCATGGGCCTTTCTTTTTCTTACAATACAGTAGTAGTATAAGATGCTGGTGCTAGATCCTCTGAAGGCTCTTTGATTGTGTTTAAACGCCAAAAAATTAAGCCAAAATGTGATCTTAAAAAAGGGAACTTTGCTATTTTCAGTCAGTTATATAACAAAAACAGTTAGAGTCCTTATTCTTCTACTTTTGCACTATTACTGTAAACTGATAAACTGTTTAGTCACGCAATGAATGGAAATGAGCTACGCTTAGATTGTGCAAATAGTCCATGGAAAAACGTCAATAAAAAAATAAAAAAGAACTGTGATGTGTGATGTTCTTTTGATTTCAATACTAAAATGAGTAGAAACTGACCTTTAACAACCACTGATAGTGAAAAGGTTAAACTTTAGTAGGTACTATGAATGAACTTCTTTGTTATAGTCATTTCAATATGTTTTATAACAATGCTCAGACCTTGTAAACGGTTATGTAAAGGCATTGTGCTTGGTAACCACCTTCATCTGGTCTTTCATCGGTTTCCTTAAAACGTCTTTGTTAATGTTTCTGAATGTTGAATTTTAATGGAAAAACCTGATCTGAGGTGCAGAATAATCAACAGTTGCATCAAAGAGATATGAAGGATATTATGAAGAGGGAAACGAAAACTATTCATTTTCTCCCTTCTGAAATAAGCTGCAAACCTTTATTGGATAAGTCCAAGTAATTCTCATTTACAACAGCCTTTTCAATAACAGCATCTTTTGTTATGACATTTATTCAATGGAAAAATTATCTGCTGTGAAAATACTCATATCTTTTGATGAGCCTGGTGTTTATGAAAATTATCATTACTAAGTTATATTAAGAGCTTCCTTATAAGGTAACTATTTAAGGGCAAATTTCTCTTATATATAGGGTTTGTATTATACTTAAGGATATGTGTGAATCATGGCAAATATCAAGTTTCATCTATTTTTGTGGTGCAGATGGTTTTTTCATGTTATATGGCAATATTTTCCGGAATACATGATGTCCTACTTCTCTGAGTGGTACAGATAATTAAGTTGTGGTTGGAAAATAGTGTGGAGGAGTGCACGTGGAGGAGGGAGGATGTGATTAAAAATAACACTTGATGCCATTTTTTTTTATTTTTTTCTGATCATCAAATAAAATTCTTCTCATGACATAGGTATGGCAGTGGTTATATTTGCAGTAGTACTGAGGTGGATAGATGGTCAGATTGTTGTGGAGTGGCGATGTCTATGATATAGCAAGTCACATTTTCTGTATGTGCAAGTAAGCCTACCTCTTCTAGGCTTCAAGTGACATCCATTCTTTTATTAAAGGGTTTATGAAAGGGCTGTAACACACACAGATTCTAGATCTGACCAACCTTCTCAGCCGTGGGCAAAAGATGACAACCAATAAAATTCTAAAAGATAATTTATTAGTACACTGATCATAAAAATGAAGGGGCAAATTAGTCCAGTGTCCCACTTGCAAAAGGGATACAACACACAGTCCAAGCTATGCCACACTTCACTACGGCGACAACTTTAACAGGAAACAACAGTTGTCCTCCAAGACCCAACGCCCTGTAAGTAAAGGGCTGATAATCACTCCAGCCTCAGTAAACCAACTCTGCCTTTAGGCTGTGTCACATAGTAGGCCCTGGCCTGCACAGAGAAACAAAATATCACAGCATTGTATTGGGTATAAATAGACCAGAGTATCAGTACAATCAAATACACTGCCTTCAATTAATCCAACCCCATAACAACCACTCGTTCACAGCAATTGTGACACACAAAAAACCTCCCAAACTAGTGCCCAATACCCACAGCAAACATGGAGATGAGTAAATATAGGCAATACTAGTCCACCATATTACAGGGGCATCACTGGCTCAGTATAAGCCAGTGTAAACAAGCCAAGTCAGCAAGATGTTTTCTTTGTATATTAGAATGCTAACTTTAGCATTCTAACACAAATACATATACAGTATATAGCTACTATTAGCCGGCCTCCTGTTCATAAGGGATTGCTACAAGAATCAGGGATCAGGAATCCTTCATTGGTTTGGCAGATGTATAAACCAATACACTACAGAGACACTGTGACTGCACGATTATTTGACTTCATTAGTCTCTCACATTGTTGTGGAGAAATTTTGACCCACTCTTCTTTACAGTGTTGCTTCAGTTCATTGAACTTTACAGACATTTGTTTATGTACAGCTCTTACGGTACTGGCATGTTAATTAGGTTAAGGTCTGAACCTTTACTGGGCTATTTACTGGGCAACACCTTGATTCTTTTCTTTTTTAGTAATTCTGTAGATTTGTTGCTTTCTTGGCTATCATTGTCATGTTGCATAACTCAGTTTTGGCCAAGCTTTAGGTGTTAAACAGATGACCTCACATTTTATTCTAGAATACTTTGGTATACAGAGGAGTTCATGGTCACTTCACTGTGCAGATGCTGTGTTTGGTTTTCACCAAATGTAGCAGTGTGCATCAAACATCTCCAAATTGTTCCAGTGTTTAGCTTTGTTCAAAAGCAACTTTCCAAAGACATGCAATTTTTAGAGAGTGGAGGCTTTCTTCTGGCAACCCTTCCAGATAAACCATATTTGTTTAGTCTTTCTCCAATTGTGCTGTAATGAACTTTTACATTTAATATGCTAACTGAGGCCTGTAGAGTCCAAGGTGTAGCTCTTCAGTTTTTCTGAGTATTGTACAGTCTGAACTTGACGTGGATTTACTGGGATGTCTAGTCTTTGGAAGATTGTGGCACACACCTGAATGCTCCAGACCAGCAAACTGACAAAACATCTGCTTTTATAGATGTCCTCATACTTGGTCATCATCAAATTAATGAGGTATATTTGATTAGCAGCACATGGTTGCTAATTACCCTGTTAATTTCTATGGAAACAGAGAGTGTGTACCTAACTTTTTAAGTACATAACCTCACTAACATAACTAAATATAATCTATTTTTCTGACAACTGTAATTCTGTACTTAAACTTACCCTGGTTTTCAACCATGAAAAAAGAGGAACAGTTTTTTTGAGATTAACAATGTAGCACTATGTAGATGCCTGCAAAAATGGTAACACACACAGCTAAGATTTCACCACTGCTTGTTACAAATATCACCACCAGGTGTAAAACTGTCACCTGAACTCTTTGTGACCCCACATTTCAATCAACATCACTGGGAACTTTACTATCTGTTGTGATGAGCAATCCCTTTATTGTTGCAAATTCAATTTAACAAGGATTTAGAAGACTTCCTTGGAAAAAAAATCACCCTCCTTTGACATGTACTGTAAAAGAGCGCACATTTCAGAATTTACTGGAGTTCTGCTGTAACCTATCATGTTTCCAAGGAACATTCCACATTTGTTAGGAATTAAATATTTAGACCACACAGAATGACCTCATTGATGTCGGTGCAGCAATTTTGATGAGTGACATGTTCCAGACTGTGAAAAACAGATTTATTTTTTTATTTATTTGTTGTTGTTTTTTTACAGCAACAAATGTTTTGTGCCAAACATTTGAAACTTCATTATAATTAAGCACATTTGCTTTCAATAACTGTGTAATATTTTTGCAATACATATACTTAAAAATGACACAATTGGTTACACAAAAAATAAACATCTGTGAGTCAAACATATTTAATATACTACGACAGTGGTGGGTTAAGCAGACGTGTCGGTTCGGGAAACTAGATGGGCTGAATTATTTGTATTCCTGACTTGTGTGATTTACAACATTAAAAAGTATTTGAAGTCAAGCTGTAGTTCAACATTGACGTTGCAATGAAAAAATTCAAACTCAGATCAAAAAAACATTTGTCAAGCATTACAAAAATAGAACTGTATTAATTCGAATGAAGTATTAACAATATATACTTTTAAATCTGTATTTGCAGATTGTGATTTCCTTTGTTAGAAATCGTAAATGTGATATGAAACGAATTTATTCTTCAGCTCTAGCAACAAGCCAGCATTATAGTAGTGATCGATTCACAAGTTTGGCTGATTATTTTCTATTAACTGAACTGCTTGGTGTAATCACTCTACACATTTTTAATGATGTTGAAAGATGTTAAAATTCATTTTAACATCTGTTAGCATTTGTCATGCATGCAATAAGCATATCCTGTTAGTATTGTGATAAATCTGCAAAACCCAAGCTGGAATAGAAAACATATCTTCTCATTACATTTGCTGTTCTGCTCTGAGAATAAAATGGAACGCAGATTGCTCCGTGTTACAGTGACTACAATTGTCTCCCAACAGTATACAGAGAGTGGAATTTCTGGTATCTGTATTTTAAACCCAGGGTGATAAACAAATGGCTGAAGCAACATCTGTGCAAATGGAGCCTAAGAAAACACTATATACCCACAAGGGTAGAAGAAAACAGATGTAAAGTATAAAATGGGGGAAGGTTGTTTGCTTTTACACTGAAATAAGAAAGACTGGACTGGAGTCAGTTTAGACTGCCCGTGCCTATGAACAAGGTAAGTGTATCAGAAACAGCTTGTTTACAAAAAAGATTTAGAAGCTGTTTTAATTTGTAAATAAAAAAAAAGAAAGAAAGACTTTTGACAAACTAGTCAAAAAATGAAACAGACATTTGTGTTTTAGAGAGATTTTTTTAAGACCAACACTATAATACATGTATATACAGAGCTGTGGAGAAAGTATTTGCCCTCTTCTTGATTTATTATTTCTTTGCAGATCTGTCACACTTAATGTTTCAGATCATCACACATATTCTAATATCAGACAAAGATGATTGAATGTTAGTGTCAGTTCTTATCCAAACCTACCTCCTACCTGTGTGGAAAAGTAATTGCCCCATTGTTAAATCCTGAATTAACTGTGGAAAGTCACATGAGAAAGTCAAATCACAATCACATGAGTAGAAACAGTCTGAGAAACTGAAGTAGGCTGAAAGATCTCAAAAGCAACACATACTGCCATGATCTAAATCAGGGGTGGGGCAACTTCAGGCCTCAAGGGATGGTGTCCTGCAGGTTTCAGATATCACTCTGGGTCAACAAACCTGAACAAATGATTAGTTTGTTACCAGGCCTCTGGAGAACTTCAAGACATGTTGAGGAGGTCATTTAGCCATTTGAATCAGCTGTATTGAATCAAGGACACATCTAAAACCTGCAGCTCACCGTCCCTTGAGGCCTGGAGTTCCCCACCCCTGATCTAAATAAATAAAGAACAAATGGGAAACAAAGTAACTGACATCTATCAGCTTGTAAAGGCTTACAAAGATGTTTCTAAAGCTTTGGGACTTCAGAAAACCATAGTAAGAGCCAATATCCACAAATGGAAAACAGCGTGAGTAAGCCTACCAAAATTACTTCAAGATCACCTCAACAACTCATCCACGAGGTCACAAAAGAACCCAGAACATACCGTAAAGAACTGTATGTCTCACTTGTCTGAGTTAAAATCACTCAAAGTGTTCGTGATTCGACAATAAGAAAGAGACTGGACAAAAATGTCATCCATGGATTAAGAAAAGGGTTAGGGTTGGGTGTAGAACTAACACAGCATTTCATTAAAAGAACATCAAACCAACAGTTAAACATGGTGCTGGTAGTATGATGGTCTGCTGCTTTGCTTCTTCTGCTGTAACTGGAACCATGAATTCTTCTCTGTACCAGAAAATCCTAAAGTCCAGCTATCATTTCAAATCTTGAAGCTCAAGTACACTTGGATTATGCAACAGAACAATGATCCAAAACACATAAGCAAGTCCACCATTAAATGGCTAAAAAAAGAAAACAAAATTAAGGTTTTGGAATGGCCTAGTCAAAGTTCAAACTTAAATTTGATTGAGATGCTTTAGCATAACGTTAAAAAAGCTATTTATGCTCAATATCCCCCAGTGGGACTAAATTTAAACAATTCTGGAAAGAAGAGGGGGCACAATTTCTCCACCGTGATGTTAAACACTCAGTGCCAAGTTATTGCAAATGCTTGATTGCAGCTGGCATATATAATAGGAGCACTAAATGTTAAAGCTAGGGAAGTGTCTGATTATACTCCTGATCCAGAAGTGGGAGAGTGGCGATAGGCACTGTCTTGCTGAAACAGCCACAGGGTGCTGCTTCTACCTACTATTGATTGAAGCTGGAGATCCAAAGACTAGAGCACAGTGGGAACAATAGTAAGCAGTATGGACATAAAGAGCAAACCCAAGTCAAAACAGGGCTGTATATTATTTAGTTAAAATATGACAAAACCACAACCCTTTGGTAGTTGATGACATCTTAAAAACTGTGGGGAAAAGGACCCAAATCCTAATCTACACTTTCTAAATTGTGAACTTAACCACACACCCAAGCTTCCCCTGTGACCACTGAGATATAGATGTCACATAGCAGATGCACTGAACCAACTACTGTCAGTGAACAGAATCAAGGCAACAATTACTTGTCCTCCAAACTGCATTTGGAAAACCAAATTAGTAGGGTATGTACATATATTTATAGTGATGAGGTGGCACTATATTGGCAGGTTTACTACAAGGTTGAATCTTCTTTTCCTTAACCCACTTCTGGTACACATTTTGAGGCCTTGTGGTTCTAACTTTGCCGCCTAATGATGACATTCAAATGAAAGGCTGGAAAAAAGAGCTTATTATATGTGTCTCAAAACTCCAGCTTGTCCAGTAGAAATGGACATTCATAAGACTAGAACTCACATATATTTAAGAATTGCAAGAAACTATACACTTGATAAATACAAACTGCTGCCTCAAGTGGTTAAAGTAAGCTGTGGCCTGTTTTCTGAGACAGTAGATAAAAAGCCATCCACGAAAAGAGTGAATTAATCCATATCTAAACCCTTTCCCCTTGTGCAGCTAGACTCTGTGACTATAACAAATGTGCATGCTGTGCTATTTAAAGGTCTTTAGTCTAAGATTAAATGCAGTGTTACCTTCTAGCACTTCCTTCGAGGAATCCCTCAGCCACACCCTGGGCCAATGGAAGCCCTAAAATCCCATAAATGTGACCACAGGAGCCAGGCGATGACGTGGTGACGTACTGGGTACTCGGGAAGATGACCGGCTGAAGTAAGAAAAATGAGTTTTACTCTTTCCATTGATCTGGACTAGTAATTACACTTTCTGTGAAGTGATCAAAGCATTGGGATAAAAATAAAACCCATTCTTTTACAATCACAGTGCAGTTGTGGGTTCTCATGAATGCTTTAGGGGACCAAGTTTCTGTTATATGTGACTCACCAGTGCAATTGCAAAACCATACCAGAAAAAGAGGGTTATGTTAAAAATAGAGCACAAAGTAGAACAAAATCCAGGGCCAACTGACAGATAGTCAATATTCTGGCTTATATATTTCCTAAACTATTGCACTGACATAAATTAAATGAGTAATATATATTATTCTTTACATTTTATTCTCACTATTGTTTGTGTTAGTTACCAGTTAATGAGCAGTTTTGTCTTCAATTTTCCCTGTTTCTCTCATCTTTTTAAGCCATTTTTGTTGTTTTCTGTTCAGCATTGAGCATCTCCTTTGAGACCTGTCTTGCTAATGAATCATCTGTTTCTTCTTGCAGCTTGATTAAATTTAAACAGCGCTTTTAAACCCACTGTCTCAACAGCACTGCCAAAAATAGAGGATGGTCTGCTGTCGTCAGGGAGCTACAACACTATTTAGCCTTTTACTCACTTCAAGTGACAGTGAATGCTGGAGGCTTGTGTGTTTTTGTTTTCCACAAAAATGAGCTTAAATTAAAAGGCGGGCTTAAGAACACACCACCTGTGCTGCAGGAAACTTTCAAACAGCCGGCATTCCTTTTAAAGGTTGATAAACAGCTGTATTTAACCGTGTTGCCATCCAAAGTCTCCTAGTATCCCCTGATACGCAGGCAGATAGAGTGGGGATAATGAGGTCCAGGTGTGTCTTGTTGCAACGATGAGCTAATGGCGTCCTACTCTGCCATCACCCCCCTCACCGCAGCCATCTCCCAGTTTCTGTACCCTGCACTTGCCCATTTTTGTGTAATTAAATGCAATTTTCTCACCCACACCACATACCCAATGTTTAAACTTGTCAACAGTGCTACTGCCACCACCGTGGACTCTTGACATGTCATTACTTCAATCTGCAAGTGCTGACTTCGACAGACAAAACTCTATAGATGGCCTCCTGCTTTTTTGCATCTCTATGGTATGTCACATTTCCAATTACTGTCTCTGGCAGAAAATGAAATACCCTGTATGACTTCTGGACATTTTTGTCAGGGTGTAATCAAATCTAAAGAACATTACATTAGCTTTTTCAGATATCTAATGGGTATTGAGTCAGTGAACTGAAGCAATGGTTCTAGCATATTCCTGTCACAAGCTTCCAAAATAAAACATTAGGTTTTGCACCACAAACACTTTTATTTTCCAGCTGCAGAGAGTTCCCTCACAAACCCACAGGGCAAAAATCCCTGTTATAAGTTATATGTTTGGTGCTGAGCTGTCAAATTGCTTTAATCCTTCTTTTGGCTGTGAATGATTGGACTGAAACTTTTGCAAAAGTGCAAAAGCAAGGGTTGCTCTACTGTTATAACTTGGTCTGCGTTAGTCTGAGTTCCCAAATAGGAGGAATCTCTGTTGTTGAAAGTATTTCTATTCAAGAGAGACAGCGAGATTTAAAGGGGTAATTTTCTCATGACACTAATGACACACTAATTTCAACAAACGTGCCTGCCCAGTGCTTGCTATAGTGTCAGTTACACGCTGACTTACCAAAAAGGAAGAAATTAAAAACAAAAACAAGAGAACAGCTGAAATCAAAGTCAAACATCCAATGCCAATTTTCTGGCACGACTCTACATTTTATAGTTCTATCAGGGCCTCACTGGAAAGAAGTAATAAAAGTTCTCACTCTAAATTTAAAACCATGATTCTGGTGACGTCATTAAGCAAAACAATCTTCTGGCAGTGACTACAACAGCCATGCAAAGTGTTTACCAGGAAGAAATGGTCTGAGCTGGGGGGCAAGTCTGTTACTCTTAATAATGAATCAGGGACACAAATCACAGAAGGCATTAGTTTCAGTGTCAGCTAAAACACAAGGAAACACAAACACAATGTGACAGTTAATGAAAGCCAGATTTATCATCTGGTTTCTGCTTTCCCCTTCATTTCTTCTTGTTGAGGGCATACAGCACCTCTAACATGTGTAGTATTACATAGCTGCTTTATATATGTTCATCACCTCGATGATGTCACAGGATTCCCTACTGTGTATCATCACCTGGATGAGGATCTGCATTTGATGGGACCAGTTGGTCCTTGGGAGGATGGTCTACTCAACCAACAGGACATATGCATGAAATGCTCCATAGCCAGGAAGATCGCAGGGGATTCCAGCAACCCCAACAACCGGCTGCTGTCTGTGCTGCCATCAGGGAGCCTGCTGGCTGCCAAGACAGAAAGGACGAGGAGCTTTTATCCTACTCGTAGCTGGACTGTCACATAAGCTCCACATTGTAACTGTATAAGTTTACATGTCTAATTGTATATGTATTCAATTCGAGCTTCTGCTATAACACCAAATTATTTACACTCAATTATAAGGATTTTTTAACTATTCAAGTAAGTAAAATGGAAAAACTTTCTCATACTGTAATTTCTCTAATGCAAAAAAGCGATCCAAAACTACCTGGCCCTGTGTGAAAAAGCAGCTTTCCCCTAAAGCTAATAATTGGTTGAGTCAGCAAGAACAGCAATCAGTTGTTTGAAATAACTGGCAATAAGACTTTCACATCCATGTGGAGGGTCATCTTTACAAAATTACTTTAATTCAGCCACATTAGACGGTTTATAGAGACCGCTTAAGATCATACCAAGGTTTTCTTGAGCTTGCACTTGAGCTTCACGGGGCAAAAACTGATGGCCAAACAGTCTCCTTCAGGATTTTTCTTTTCTGGTAGAGTGCAGAATTCCTGGTTTCATCACTTATGGCAAGCAGCAAAGCAGCTTCAGCCACACTGCTACCACCATGTCTGATTGTTCTGATGTTCATTTTATCAAATGTGGTATTAGTTTTATGACAAATCTAATTGGACTCAAGCTCCCCAAAATTTCAGCTTTTGTCTTTTCACTCCACAGGATATTTTCTCAAAAGTCTTGGGGATCATCAAGAGTTTTCTTTTGGGAAATATGAGATGAGCCTTTGTGTTCTTTTTAATCACAGTGGTTTTGGCTTTGAAACTCTCCCTGTGGATGTTGTTTTTGGCCAGTCTGTTTCTTATTACTGAATCGTGACCACTGAGGTCAGTTATTTAGACATTGTTCTGTGTTTTTCTCCTGAAAAATGTGGTTAATCACAGTTAAATAATTTGAAATGAGCGTCAGATAAGTCTGTATATTTTTTTCCCTTGAATATTGAAATAATGATGCAAACAAACAAAACAAAACAAACAAACAGCTTTGTCTGGTTTTCTTTATCTAATAATATCCTAATAATGTATTATTATTTTTGTTTTTTAACCATCTGAAACATCTAAGTGTGAGAAATATGCAAGAAAGTAAGAAAAAAACAAGAAATTGGGATAATAAATAATAAATGAATAAAATAATAAGTTTTACTTATTTTTATTATAGTTATAAAGGAAAAAAGTTACTAAGTAATTTCTGGAAACGGACTTTTTTATATGTGTTTTTGCTGAGGTATTCGACAGCTTACACTGATGAACTGTTTGAACTTCCCCGCAGAAGGGGAGAAGTGTTGGTCAACCAGATGCCGTGTGCTCAGGGGGAGGGGACCAGAGGAGGGATAGTTAACAGCCGGCGGGGTGCGGGGTTCAAATACAGCTGCGCTTACTCACACTTTTCGCGTAGGACGTCCCTGTGCCAGGGGTGAATGAATACCGTTATCTTTCCCTCTGCACCGTCTCACTTCATAGGCTTTACCGGGAACTCAAGCTGCAGCTGCAATTAAGGAACCACGCCTGTTGCTATTTAATTTCCCTGAATTGTAGCACTTATACGACAGCTCCCTAGAGCTAAAAGAATAGTTACAAGCTCCCGACCAGAAATCACACTACTCGTCGATTCTTTTTTCTAACCCCCCCTTATTAATTTTATTATCGCGAGAACCAACAGTACGAGCCTCCTGGGCTGATCTTGACCACTGCTGCCGGGCTGGGAGTTAATATCCCCAGCTCTCTGACCTGGAGCACGCACTATAGCAGAGATGGAATACCTCAAGTTTTCTTTAGTGTTTTCTTGCTGGATCAAGTTTGCAACTTCTGTCTTGTCCAGTGATGTTCCTCAAGCCCCTGTGCCAATTCCTAAAGGTAAGAAACTATTAAAAAAACAAAAACAAAAAAACTTTCACTCCTTCCTATTCTTGTTTAGATACAAGCAAATATGGCTACTTTGACACAGCCAATGGCTACATCACATTTTACTGCGTTTACATGATACTGTATTTTCCTGCGTCTGAGTTGTCATGCCAACTGTGCAAATACGAAGTTGTGTAGGTTATTTTTCTGGCTGTAATTTCCGGTTACATGATGTCTACATGAGACGCAGGTTGTCTGCCTGCGGCTCCCTGTGTGGGAAAATGAATATGTCTAGCGCGACATATGTCGGAACGTAAAATTACATGATGTTGCTTGACAGAAGAGTCGTCTGCGGTTTCTCACAATTCTGTTTTTATTTGTTTGGCTGCACACAGCGCTGGCTTTTTATAAAGATGTCAGGCTGTAAATTTCACTGCGAGAAATAACTAACCAATTGCGGGCGAGTCTTTGATGATTTCACTAGTTTCCCCTTACTCTGCATTAAGACTAAAAATTCAAACCGTTATTGACTTAACCTAGATCCGAGTGAAATCCCCGAGTATATCATTTTATATATTAATTTATTTATTATACAGCAAACAAGCAATTATGTGATTGAGATACAGAGAAACGCCTGTAAACGTGTTATAATTTAAGGTTTATGGAACAGAGCCAAACACTGCTCAGATCTTGAGACAGGCTTTATTCTGATGTAAAGGGCTAAGCTCCTTGAAGCAAATCGTGTCACATTTTTATTGACTTTGGGAGGGGGGAATCCACCCCCTGCTAACACGTAGCTGTCGTTAAACTGCTCTAAATTACCCTCATATTATTCCCGTTTAGCATGACTTCTTCCATAGTCACAGAGCACCTTGTAAAACCTATAGACAACATAAGCAGATGTTGTGGCCTGTGTTTTAGTTAAATCTGGAAATCTGGTTCTTTTCAAATGATGCATCTTGCTGGGAGATTTGACTATCAGGACACAACAGCTGCTTTCAGTCTCTACAGGCTTGTTTTGTCATCTGCTCTGGACTAACCGAGCGCCTTCCACACAGTAGCCACATTAACTTTACGAGGGATATAATGTTTTATTGTGAAAGCCTTCGATCACTAACCTGATGCAATATGTTGGCTAAATTTGTGACAGAAAGCAAACTTTCAAAAACCATGACTAATATTAAAATTGAACCCGTAAACTGTAAACTCTACATATAAAGTCATTTAAAATGAGAGCACTGGACATTTCATTTTACACATTGTATATACTTGTATATATACAATGTATACAAGTGTATATATATGGTACTTACTAAATTGATTAAATGAAAAGGACTAGGAAGGAATTCAAAGCTGTTTTAGTTTTGGGAAGTTCTACATTAAAGATTCAGTACATGGTAGTGGATGATTGCAAGCCTTTCTTTTAAGCATCTGAAGAACATCAGAAAAGTATAAAGTAACTCCATTTGGGGGCAATTAAGTATTTAATACACAGTCACCCATTTCCAGGCATGCATTAGATGGAAGAAAAGGCCATGAGAAACATTTGTTCTGCCTGGCATCAACTCGATGAGTATTTTGCAAAAAGGCAACATTTCTAGAGAAAGGGTGGGTGTCAACAACTTGGTAGTTGTGTGTTTGCCAGGTGGACATAAATATGTTTCATTAGAACAAGTTCAAATCACATGCCGCTATGAAAGAACAAGGTGTCACCACTGTTCAAGTAAAAGTAGAAATGGTAGCTAATAAGGCACCAATGAAAGGACCCTAAGTCCCTAGGTGTTTGTTAAACACTGGTTGTAGCACAAGATGCAAACGGTGTGATTTAGCACTGAAAAGGGGTCAGTAGAAGGAGGAGGAATTTACAGCTCTGCCCATTTCTCACCAGTGTGCACCTGGCCACTCATGGTGAACAACGGACATGGCTGTCTGGTTTGTCCGTTTTGGAAAGTTACAAAAATTGGGGCTGCGTAGACCCCCACTGTCCAGCAGTCTGAAAGAAGCCTTTCACCTATGTTTGAATGACTGTGTGAACTTCGGACGGAGCATTGGATTCAACATGGAGGTCTTGCTAATCCAAGTTTGAATAGTTTGCTGCAACACATAGTTTAAAATAACCAGCCCACTGTTAACCTCTGACAGGCATCCTATCAGAACAATGTTTTTCCATTTTCCTTGGCCCAGCTCTTATCCAGTTTGAATGTAAAGTATCCAGTGAAAATTTAGCCGCTTAGGTGATTATATTTAACTGCTGTTTGTTTGCGAGACACCCCCCCCCACAGACACACACACACACACACACACAAGTATCATTTTAATTTGACGCAATGCCTGATGTTTAATAGTAAATGCTGGCTAGGTTAAAGGCTATTTCTCATGGCTTGTACTCTGTCCCCCTATTCCATGGATGATGCATCTCTCAGCCCTTTCCCAGACATCATTGACGTGTCAACAGGCAGCATTTTATAGAGAAGAAAAGGAAACCCCACCTAAGGTTGTCCATGCCTTATATACTGTATAATAGCGCTCTCTATTGCCTGTAATTCCAGTCTAACAAACTTAACAAACCTTGTTGCCAAGCCAAGGTTGTAATCATGCCTTAGAACGTTGTCACTATGTCACCACAAGGTTGGTTTCGTGCCTTCTTTTCAGCCAAATATGTGTTGTGTTGTCTGCTTTTTTGCATTGCCTTGTTTTCTCTCTGCTGTGTCCCAAGGATTTTATGTTAACTTGTAAATGTATAGATACATGAAAACTGCAAGAAGCACAGTTCTCAAGGAGAACTGACAGTGAATGACACTTTAAAAATGTCAAAACACTCCCTATTGTACAAATAATCAATTATTTTAAGTCATTTTAAATGGCTTTCTGGGAATCAAGCAGCTGTTGATCTTTGACAAAAGCCATGCTGGCTGAACCTTATATTGATGCAGCTGAAAAGACTGAAAAGGCAGTACTTTTCAGACTCCTGCATATTCTTCAAAATTTCAGGACTCATTTAGATTGTAGTAATATTGGCCAGAATGTCAAAAATATTGAGGCTGGAAAATTTACCTTCACCTACCAACAACTTAGACATTGGGACCAGTTTTCAGACTTTGCCTGTGAAAGTCATTACTATAATGCATTTATAGTGGAGAGAAAAACAACAAAACTTTTTTAGTTATTATTTATTTATGCTACAAAGTCAGAGACATGGTCATGTGCATTCCTGCTGTTCTGCAAAATTAAACAAAACTGAAAAGATCAAGGTGGAACATGAACAATGAGACAGTACATTAAGTTTTGATTTGTACTTCATAAAACTGCAGGATAAGTCATTAGTCTGGGTGAAGGATGTGCTTATCAAGTGCCTTTTGTAGTTGATTATAATGATGGTTTAAGTAATTGATACACAACAAAACCAATTTTAAAAAAGAAAAATTCAAAGGTAAAGCCATGTTTGTGCTATTTAATGAGGCAGTGATTCAGTTTATATGAGTAATCATTGATTCTTGTTAAAATAAATTCCATAGCTGAGAAGAAGCCAACCCATGCTCTTAGGGACCTGCTCATTGTTTGCCTTAAACAAATCATTTCATCCCCTTTCCAGGTGCAGCAAGAGAAGCAAATTTAATGTCTGTTTTTCTCTCTGAAAACTGTGTGACAGTTCTGACAAATGAGAGGAAACTGAGAGAGAATCAATATAATTATGATATAAGGGTGAATTCTTCTGTTAGAAATTGCTTGGGACTATGTGTTGTTGGTTTATTACAAATTATTCCTCTATGCAAACCTGAAATCTATGTGTAATATATATAATGTGTAGAAGAACATAAAATATTATTTGCCCATCAAATCCTGAGCCATCATTGGTAATGAAGTCACTGTTACGTTGTCACATAACTAAATGTTCACATCTTTTGGTTTTTCTGCAGTACGTACAACTAATTGAATTTATGGAATGTTAGAAAACCTTGCTATGAGGGCATCTCTGAAGAAATATTTCAAGCACAGTTTGTTGGCTTTGCCACTGATGATGCTGGAGGCATGATGGGCCGACACTCCTCATTGAAAAAATCGCCAAGATGACTATTATTTATTGAAACATTTAGAGTACTTAGAACTTGTGGTCCATAATGCTGGAAAACACGTTACAGATTAATTTTCACATGTTTCTTAACTCTTAAAGTTTGAAGTTCTGCTGGCGACCCCTCCTTCTCAGGTCAGATATTTACAGATTTGGGTAAAAAGAAAGACTCAATCACTGTAAACACTACTATCCAGGAAAGTAGGAGAAAATCTGAAATCAAAGCAAGTATTTTCTTAGGACTCTACTGCAGTGTTATGTTAATTCTTTCTTTAAACTGAAAGCATTTTGTACTGTTGCATTTTAACATTACGGTATGTCTTATTAAATACTGAAGTTAAATGGCACAACTACTCAAGTGGAGATGGGATGTAATCCTGGCATGTTTGCATTGTTTTGTTGGCTGTGAGTGTCTCAAACAAATTGTCAGACTGAGAATTGTGCATGTTAATTTAACACTAAACCTAATATGTTGCAACAGTAAGACATTAGTCTAACACACATATACAGTCCTGTTAACAGCTTTATTTTGACATATATAGTAGCAGCTGTCAAGGGAAGTAAAAGACCAGACAAGACTGAATATAATATGTTGGTAGTCTGTCTTTGTGTATAAATTAGATGCCGATTACTTGGAGGCCTTCCACAATCTGATTGAGTGATTGCAGTGAGTCCGATTTGGACCAAGACAGACTGCCTTGCACTAAGTGATCTGTGCAATCGCCTTGCTATGAAAAGTGTTTGACCAGAGGTTGAGGATTTTGCATGCTCAACCTCTGGACAACCAGCTGGTTGTAATCAGTCTAAAACAGCAAAAAAAAAAAAAAAATCAGCCCAATCACTTACACATTTTTCCTGGTTGCACAAAGGCTGACATTCAATTTCTACTCTAATGTGATTGAGACCTAAGTTGTGTTTGTCATTCCTTATACAGCAATTCAGCACAGAATACATTAGCATATTGATTGAGTGCTTAACCTGCAAGTGCATAATGTTGAACTGGACTATGTGTTCCTTTCATTACTGAAAGTCTATAGTATAACCGGAATTTTTGGCAGAAGAGAAAATTACTGTCCTAACTGTCACAGCATGACAAAACCTAGATGAGAGATTAGCTTTTTTTCTAGTTTTTATTTGTTTGTGTAAGGAAAGGTAATGAGCTATTCCTGATTCAAAATGATGTGTGACGAGACTACGAAAATTGTTTCCTGGCCCACTGTTGGTGACATCATGCCACATCCTACGCCTGAAGTGCCTGTGGTTTGAAATGTGTAATTGAAAACACAGCCGTTTCTGTGGATGCCCTCCGTGGCTCTTGTGTTATGGAAATAGTGTGTTTTACCAATTATGGTGACTCTGCTAGTCACTAAAAAATAAACTCTTTATTTTAGTTGTAGACAACAAAAATAAGACTTGTTTCATCAATTCTGCAAGCAAAAAGGTTTACTAATGCCTTGCCTATCCTCTAGGGCTACACACAGGTTAAAAGTAATGTCCTCGTGTCTGCAAGTCCAGGTTTAATGTATGAAAAGTGAAACTTCTGTGCGTAAGCCTCTTTGTGGTCACATTAAAATTCTAAATCTTCCAAAGCTGGAAAAAGCCTTACAAAATAGCTATGGGCTGGGTAGTATGCTTTATGTGTATCTGAAAACTTAGAGATGAAGGGATGTAAATGTCAGGGATTAACAGCTTAAGAGTTCATTCATTTTTGTGTATATGTATTCTTCTTATATTGTACACATTCATATGGTCATCATTTTCTAATTTTTATCAGTGCCAAGTTATCAGTATCAATATACACAAGTCATAAAGCTTCAGAAATACCCTACTCTCTCACATTTCAAACAAAGGTTTTGAAATGTCCAGTCAAGATTGGGTTTGAACTTTTTCTTCAAGTCCTCTGTCCCTTCACTGTGTTAAACCAAATTTACTAGCCTTCTGAAGGAGACTGACTAACACTGTGTGGCATTTTTAACAATGTGGGTGAGTTAAATAACCAAGTTTGCATTGATATTCAGATCAACACCTTTCTCATTCCAGCTGTGGCCCAGTATCTCAGCTGGGATGCCGGCTGATTGCAGATTCTTGTGATGGCTGAATTTGAATAATTTCGGTAACTTTGGCAACTGATACAAGTGATGAAATATTAATTCATCAGAAACTGAAGTATACATTCTTCCAGGGTTGGAGTTAGCTTTGCAGCACACAAGAAAATACAACAACCTCGTTATCTTCTATCTGGAAAATCTTAATAACGCTGAGGAATGTCATGGTAGACAAAGATAAGCGCTGTTTGCAATGACTAACGCCAAGAACACCTGGCATAGCTCCGTCACTTCCCAGCACCAGTATGGCCTCTGGAGCTAATCTTCCTTCATGCACTCAGAACAAAGCTTCCTCCAAGCATGTCTCAGCGCATTTTAGAAGCATGCCAAAAGTAGTCCTCTATGTTAAAACTTGGTTGGGTCCTTAAAACAGTGTTGTTATATTTTGTTGCCAAACCAACCTTGCTTCTCCAACTTGTCTTAGGAAAAATGTGCTTTGGCCAGCCAAATGATTCTCCATTGTACTTTTCTTTTATATAGTTATATTTTCAGCAGCATTACCTTTAAAAGAGAGATAATTGTATGTGAAGGACTTGTTACTTTAAGTAACACAATGAAGGGTTTCAGCTATACAAAGTGCTAGTATAAATCAGCGTTAAGGTTCTGGTTATGCACGAGGAGCAAAGCCATACATTAAGAGGAATCTTTAGAAATCCATTATACTCAGTTTCTTAACATGTTCCATATACTCAGAAATGCAGGAAGTCAACACAGACCTTAATTAAATTTAAATTTACATCACAGATTGGCTTTTCAGGAGTTTCTGCAAGAATATCTGAAAGTTCACTTTGAAATCCTTGCAGGGAAATCTAAATGACCTCTGGATGAGGTTATAAGAATTCCCTTTCTAGCTCAGTAGGTCTCTTGTTCTTGCCATCATGCTCAGGTTAATATGGACCAATTCCAGCAGACTGTGAATGAGGCCGATTGTTTCTCGTTGACATGAACAGCGTCCTCAAGCCAGTAAATGCAGATAAAATAAATGTAGGTCATTGACTGCAATATTTGCGAAGTATCTTTACTTACTTGACCAAAATAGAACTAAGGCTTGTGTTCACTGGCCAGGACCGTCTCATCAAAAAGAATCCTGTTATCCTTATGTGCAGGCCAGGGCACATTCCCATGATACCCCTTTCCTTTCTGCAAGAAATGCTTACTTAAGCCTAGCCCCAGCCAGTGAGTCAGAACTTTTGCTCATCCAAGTGTGAAAGTTTACCTAGACGGCTGAGCCCCATGTGGTACAGAGGAAAAGTGCAAAGGAAAGACCACTTGGCGTCCATGCCTTTTTTGGAGAAGAGTTTCAGCAGCACTGTATGAGCTACATTCCTCTCCTCCTGTGGGCTGTTCATACACTACTGACAAGAGAACACGCTGTGTTTACCCTGACTAGACACCAAAACTCTAAAATCACAGCTGTATAAAAACCTCCCTTTTAAGTGTTACCATCTGCCGCTCAATTATGCTTCATTATGGGTGTGATTATGGTGTTTGCATAAAAACACATCAAAGGACTGCTGGTCAGTTGCCCTAAGATTCAAAATTAGTGTTAGACAAAAAAAAAAACAAAGGAAGATGTGTATTTCTATTACCCTGAAAAAGTCCCTACGATTAAGTCAAATAATGAACGAAGTGTGTCTTCTATTAACACCCTAGCTCAGGGGTGTCCAACTCCAGGCCTCGAGGGCCGGTGTCCTGCAGGTTTTAGATGTGTCCTTGATCCAAATGCCAAATGACCTCCTCAACATGTCTTGAAGTTCTCCAGAGGCCTGATAATGAAGTAATCATTTGATTCAGGTGTGTTGACTCAGGGTGATATCTAAAACCTGCAGGACACCGGCTCTTGAAGCCTGGAGTTGGACACCCCTGCGCTAGCTCATCACCCAGTTATTTAGTTGGTCTAAACCAGGGGTAGGCAACTCCAGGCCTTGAGTGCCAGTGTCCTGCAGGTTTTAGATATCACCCTGTGTCAACACACCTGGATCATAGTTCATTCCCAGGCCTCTGGAGGACTTCAAGACATGTTGGGGAGGTCATTTGGCATTTAAATCAGCTGTGTTGGATCAAAGGACACATCTAAAACCTGCAGGACACCAGCACTCGAGGCCTGGAGTTGCCTACCCTTGGTCTAAACCAAGCCTATAGTAGCAATCATTATTATATTAAACATGAATAATATAGGTTATGAATGCTGCATAAAAGGATATTTATTTCTAAAAAAAAAATTAACATTTGGGGGAAACAAGTGAGATGGTATAGCTAGATTAGATGAATGATTGAACTATTTCTTTTCACTATTATAATCTGTTATAATTTAATAGTCTGTTATAATTTCATGGAGCCTTATCCCAGAAGCTTGCACTAATCTAATATGACAGTGCTGTTGCTCCATTAAATAATGAAGAGTGAACAAGTCCTCTAAATGTCTCCGCCTAGAAATGGGCAGATTTACCTGGATTTCTGCATTAATTGGTAGCAAAATGTGGTCTGGTTTTAATCTTTGTCACAATAGCAGACCACATGCTGGTTAAACTAGGAACACATGAATGGCTTTACTTTTAATGCTTCTGTTGAGCACATTATATAATTACCCAAAATGCTGACTGGAAATGTGAACCCTTGAATTAGTAACTTGTTGAGACTCCTGAAGCAGCAATAGCCTCCATCAAACGTTCCCTGACAAATTGGCTTGGCTCATCAGTTTTCTGATGGAACTTTGGCTTGCATTTGAAGACAGTTTCACAATATCCAAGCAAGGTTACCATCAACAGTTCACATGAGGGCACTGAAACTCCTAGGGGATTGCCAAAAATGTTTGAAAAAAAAAGAAACACTTGGAATGTAGGAAATAAAAGTGTATGTCTCATTTCTTTTAAATCAAAGGTGGTTTGCATTTCCAGGCTATACTTAAGTGGGAGCTTGCTTGTTGGGATGCACTCATGTGGTCTCCATGTTTATGACAGGAGTGAAGTATGTGGTTCCGAAAGGTCACGCCAGAGTCACAGAGGAGTAATTGGTGTTAGCTGTCAGTGCGTTTCTTCCTCATGGGAAATGTCTCACTGACATAACAGGAAAGTCACTGTTTTTCTTTTCTTTTTTTTCTCAGAGTATATAATGTACTGAAGCACAGCTCTTCGAAGTGAAAATGGATGTCACCGTGCAGATATCACAATATGCAGCACCCTGTTTTCTTTCATCGTAGAAATACAAACAAACCTACTTGAAGTCTTGAGTTTATGTGTATGTGTGTGCAGAAAAAACAAATGGAGTTAATTTCAAAAAGAAATACTAAACATTTCCCCTGGCTGTAATCACAGCCCACAAGTAAAAGAGACCTTTCATGGAGGTTTCAGAATTTTTCCAAGACATATTTGTGTGCGCCTTTTCTGTCTGCAACACTATGGCTAGCTTCCAAGGTACACAGTCTGAAAGTCTGTTCTTTTATCCCCATACCTAACCTGGCTGACCTGTGAGACATCAGCTTTGCCTCTGTGTTAGTACGGTTTAGGGAAATGGGCAAAATAGAACCCTTTCCTGCAACCATTTAAATAACCTGTTTTATAGAGCGGTATGAGAAATGTGTTTCTCAGCTGCTGGAAACATCATCCCCTGGCAGCACTGTGCTCCAACATCTTCTTGCTTCAAGCCAAGAACAAGAACAGGGAACACCTGTGGTTCAGAATAGTCATCCCTTGCCTCTTTACAGCGATTGATGTGAAACTCTTTCTTTTAAATGTTTCTAGGTTTTGTTGGGTGACATAGCATTTGGAACTGTTTGGAAAAAGCAAGACAGGGCATTATTTCCACCTTCTATCAGGACTTTTACGTCACACTAATACTGGAATGGCTGTGATGACGGAGCCACAGACTAGACAGAGATGAGAGAATGGCTAAGTCACACTGACGGTAAAGGGATGGAAAAGAGTTGCAATGAGGTTTCTGGACAAATACAGCTCTAGAATAGGACCTACCATGTGAACTAGTTCCTTACTTGACAGCATGTTTAATTTTACACTAGTTTCTGAGGTTTGTTTACATATATTCAGTTGTTTGTGTTTTTTGTTCACATAGTGAGAAGTAGTAGATAGTTGTTAGTATGTCTGTGTCAGTTCGTCCCCAGTAAAACAGGCCTAGAGACTGGTTAGTGTCTCCCTAGCAACCTCCAGTCACTAGGGAAGCATGTGTACACCCCAACTAGTTGGTGAGGGGTTGCTGGAGGTTTATGGCTGTCACTAAAAAATCAATTGCTAAAATTCCAATTGGTCACTCAGACTTATATACTGGTCTGTGGCCCCTGGTAACTACTGGTTACTCGGGAAAAATGTTTATTTACTGATCAGTCAGTGATTGATTGCTGAATGCTGCTGTCTTGCTAGGTGAAACTGGTCTCACAGACGTCTATGGTAGTGCTGCAGTCATCCACAGTTTGCTTAGAAGACACAGACTTGCCTGCAAACACTTGCTAACTACTAATAAAATGGTAGTGAAAATGTGAAAAGTGCAACACAAATGCAAATAAGACTGTTTGCCTTCAGAGTAAAAGCTGTGCCATACTGCTGCAGCCAACAAGTTTCAAAAGGGACAGCTTTTACTTTGAAAGCAAAGGGTCTCTGTTTTACCTTTGTTTCACATTTTTTAAGTTACACTATCACTTGTTTGCAGACAAATCTTCTGTTTTCAGGGTAGTTGTTCAAATGTTTTAAAAACCCGATGCTCCTCTAACTGTTCATTGTATGGGGCAAGGGATTGGGACAGGAACTAAGGTCTCTGTATCTTAACATTCAAAAAAATTACATTTAAAAAACTAGGGTTTCATAAACTGCATTTAAATTATATGAAATAAAGCTGAAGCGACAAATTTATCCATTTAACGTATCAGCTTTTTTAGATCCACATCAAAGGACAGCCAAGTAAGATTTATTGGGCCAAGATTAAGAGGTCTCTCGAGATGAAAACATGATGTCATAACATGTCCTTTTTGAACTGTCCAATAATTTAACTCTTTATACGTATAGTGAGGTTTGCATTGCAGTCAAAAAGACAAGAAAAAGATCAGTGATGATAATCGTGTTAAACTTTGCACTCCAAAGGAGAAATGGCAGCTCTTTAACTATGTTCCTGGGCAGGCTGCATTTTTGAGTTAGGTCCTCTGGAAGCCTTTATAGGTCCCAGATATCTACTCTTTCCCACTCCCAATTCCACTTGCCAATGTCCAATAAATATTTTACAGGGGTTTAATGGAACTTTGTGCTGTATATTAAACAGAGGATAGTCTGGTTTCCATATTTGAAAAGCAGGAATAGTGCTCAAATAGTCATTTAAAACCACATTAAAGCATCATTAACTTTTTTGTTAGCTTGTTTGATGGCTAGCACAGAACAGCACATTTTAAAATGTAAGCTAGGAATTAATTAGTTTCCCCCCTTTATGTTGTAACACCATTTCATGAAAAAGATTTGAAGATATGTGGTCCTTCTTCCCTTGGCAATAACTGCCAGAACATTTGTGATTAGAGCTCCCCCCCACTTCGTTTTACAAAACATGACAGAACAAGTGAAAACTAGCTCAGTGAGTTAAGCTTTTGAGGAATCTAGACACACTACAGTGAAAATTTGCATTTGGTTAACCCTTCTTCAGACCTCAGTTTTCAGCACTCAAGGCCACTAGAAATATCCTGGAGGTTTGTGGGAGTTCTTCTATCCCAAAAAGGAAGAAATTATTTTGTCTGTCTTTGAAAATACACGTCCGTTTTGGGATCAAAATAAAACTACAGTAGTCCCTCCTAATTTGAGACATAGGTTTGCTTAACCAAATAGTTACCAGTATGTTGACATGGGTTTGAGGTTTACAACGATCATGGTCCACAAAGAAGTGGGAATCTCAATGCGTATATTTAAGCTTAGAAAAATATACACATTTCTGTGGATAT
This sequence comes from Pelmatolapia mariae, assembly GCF_036321145.2. Classification (NCBI taxonomy): domain Eukaryota; kingdom Metazoa; phylum Chordata; class Actinopteri; order Cichliformes; family Cichlidae; genus Pelmatolapia; species Pelmatolapia mariae. Next base: position 18,428,625 of record NC_086235.1, on the reverse strand, counting down.
CCTTCAATGAAAGCCAAAATTTTTGCAACCTAATATGTCTTCTGCAAGAGTATATCCCTGCATCCCTGTAATTTCACAGGAAAGAAAGCATTTGATGACTTAAGGTCAAAATAAGGAATATTTAACGTTCTTTTTTTTTCTTTTTCAGAGAAATTGCTCGTCTTAACTGTTGCAACTGAGGAAACAGATGGTTTCCTCCGCTTCATGAGGTCTGCTGACTATTTTAACTACACTGTGAAGGTAAAACTTTTTCTTTTTAAATTTTGAAATGACTGCATATTCACAAATGCACAGTAAATGGCACTGCACTGACACAAACAGCAGCAAAATGTTTTAACACACACTTCCCAGGATTGATTGCACTTATTAAAAGAAACAATGGAGTGGAGCAAGCTGCAAAAACATTCATCTCAAACGGATAGCGTTTAATCTGGGTCCAGAATTCCCCTCTGTGGTTGAAACAACTGCAAAAAAACGCTTTTTCCTTCTTTTTTTTCTTGCTCAGAGTTCAGTTCATGCTCTGCCCTCATTTGTATGCTTATGTGTGTAATTGTGCTGCACCAGTTTGTTTTTGTTCTCCAGGCAGACATTTTCAAGAGACTTTGTTAGCCTTTTGGGCCAAGACAATCCATTTTAGTGGTTTGAACTATTTTAAGTACTTTTTGTGTATTGCTTCTTATTATGTGTTTGCTTATATTGTTTCTGCAAAATGCATACAACAACTTCTGTACAGAAAGCTCATAAAAAAGATTAGTTAAAAAAAAGAATATCCAGAAAATGTAATTGTATCTCAGGAGTTTTACCTGTTACTGATGGTTATTATGTTAGCTTAGGCTATTGTAGTATTATAGTATCACACTTGCATTATACGGGATCAGGCTGCAGAGTAAACATTGCTCCTGGATCAGTTTTGCACATGTTGTTATCAAGAAGGAGGGCTAGATGGATGTTTCCGGGAAAGGAATGCAACCAGACAGTTTACAGTTGTACACAGCTGGGAAGAAAAGGCTTTGGTCATACTGATCAACTTCACAGAAGTGACGAAACTGCCATTTAAGAATCCAGAAAACTCTTAACATGCTTTTTTGTCTACTGAGGCATTTTAAGGCTTGCATGCTCCGGATGCAGCACTGGTTCTCATCACAAACACTATTAAATTAAAACATCAGCTGTCTTGCAACGCTCCCATTTTCATTCCCGTCAGACAACGACTCCCTGTGTTCTCCAAATCAAGCCATAAGCGGGCTGATATCTTGTAGCAGTTGTGTAGACTGAGCGCAGCGTAATAAGCTCTTCAACTGAGCGATATTTACCCATCAGCTTTAAAGAATTTGAATTATTTTATCATTAATCAAGTAACCAATCTGACTGCATTTGGGAGTTGTTTTTTTTTTTTTTTTTGAAAACTATACAAAATAAAACTGGCTGCAAGGCCGTTTTTGGTGTCGAGCCAGTTTTGGGACTCATTGTGTGTTATGTTTTAGGTGTTGGGAATGGGAGAGGCATGGAAGGGCGGTGATGTGGGTCGTTCTATTGGTGGAGGGCAAAAAGTCAGACTACTGAAGAATGCCATGGAGGCTCTGGCTGATCAGGAGGATCTTGTTGTCCTCTCTGTGGATAGGTATGTTCTGTTTTTTTCTGATCTTTTCTTTAATATTCAGATTCATTTTCTGTTAAATAAACACATTTAATTACATGGGAAAATATATCAAAAATATTTCTGATTGGCTAAATTTATTTGAATCTAAGCCTTGACAGATGTAAGGTATCATGAATATTCCCAAAAGACATTTGTGAGACAGATGTGCAGACAAGCAAAAGCCTTTATTCTTATGATATTTACAGTCAATAAATATAATAAATTTAAAAAAAGAATAAGTTGTTTGATCATGTGCTTTTGCTTCCTTACACTATATCTTTGTTATTTCAGTTTTTTGTTGTTGCTCAGCTTCTGTTTAACCATCAGCTTTGATCTGATTTATGTTTTCTGTTTCAGTATAAAAAAGAGATGCAAAACACCTTTAATTGCTACGTAGAGCTATAAATGAGATATTGTAACTAATTTTCACAATCACAGAGCATAATAATTGCTTTGAAAGCCTTATTTCCTGAGTGAGAGGTGTTTCTGCATATTTACGTGTGCTCCACTTCTTCTTGCAAAGGCATTATTATAGAGCAATACCAAATACATGAGGAGAATAATTCTCCCATGCAGGTAGGTGAATTATGAGTTTTGCAGTCAAATGGAAAGTTTCACTGAGTAAATGTGAGTGTTTAAGAATAATAAGAGCTTTGCATGCCACATTTCCTTAAATAGAGCAACAGACGATGATACTTGCCATACCATGTGACATGAATAATGTTCACCATAATTGCCGTGCAGAGCTGTCACACCCTTGAAGCAGGTAATTGGAATGTATTTTTTTTCCTTTTAGAGGAAGTGATTGTAGTATATTCAACTGCCTCTGCATTTCAGAGGATTAGGAGCCAGTTAAATGTAATTTAACATCTATAATCCTGCTAGACCACCTCGGGTTTTTTGACAGTTTCTGCCTTTGCTACAATCACAGGCCTATATTTTGTCTTCTGATGAATTTAGTCATTAAACTGTAATTCACTGTGTTTTTTGTGCTCTTTAAAAAATGTGCTGAATTCTCAAAATCAAAACGCCTACATGCATTTAAAAAAAGACACATGCATACATAGAACTAATCACTTCAGTGTTTCACATTGCACATTATAAATTGTTAAATGTGTTTTCTCACACCTTTGTAAAGACAGGAAGAAATGGTTCTTCCATTTTTAAATTCATAAGACAGGAGAATAACACGTTTTCTCTAATTGCTGCCTAACTATGTCCAGATGTATTTTCTCCTCTTTGGTGGCTTTGACTTGGATCAATGCTACTGCAGCAATCAAAATGTTAATGAAGCAATGACAAACAATATATACAGTACATGTTCTGGATTTACAAGTACACTATGAATTGCACTGTTCATCATACGTTGCCTGGCACTTTTTACTGGGTACTTTATTATTGTTCAGCTGCTCACTGGTAACAACCAAGATGTGCAAGATAGCTTCTCTGAATGCACATCATGCTGAACCTTGAAGCATTTGGACTACAGCTGCAGAAGACCACACTGGGTGTCACCCGTGTCAACAAAAAGCAGGAAACTGAGGCCACAATTTGCAAAGGTTCAACAAATTTGGAAAACAAATTAATTACGTGCTTGATGTGTCTTGATTTCTGGTGCGACATTCAGATGCTAGAGTCCGAAATTGGTGTAAATAACATCCCTTTTATCAATGGTTCAGACTGTTGGTGCAGTAATGGGGCAGAGGATATTTTCTTGATATACCTTGGCCTCTTTAGCACCAGTGGAGCATAATTTTAAATGCCACAGCCAACCTGAGTATTGTTACTGAGTGAACCCATTTTCTGATGGCAACACACCATGTCCCAAATCTCAAATCATGACAAATTTTCTACTTACTTCATGGTAACTAGATCTTAATCCAATAGAGCACCTTCAGAATGGGATATTCACATCATGGATATATAGGTATAATGTGAATATGGACCAAAATCTCTAAGGAATGTTTCCAGCACCTTTTAAATCTATGTTAGATACTGGTTACATTCACCTGCTAGTTTATTTTGATGAGTCTAGCAACCTAAAACAAATCTTGGTACCAGTAGTTAATATTCACTAGTTAATATTACACAGTATTCCATCACACCAAAGTTTAGAATTGTAGCAAAACAATTTGGCATTTCACTACAGTGATGGTTAATTAAACATCATGAAAAGACATTTGAGTAAGTTTAGGTAAATACAAGAAATGCAGAGAAAGAAATCTAAAAGACAATTGTTTAATAGACAAATTTGTCTTCTTTACCTTTCTTGGTTTGCAAACTACATGACTAGTTACTATTGTTTTGCAATTGCTTTGCTTGGCGTGGTGATAAACTGTCATTGCACAACTCAAGCTGTTATAAAAAATGGGATTTAGTTCATGTGAATTCCCCACAAGTACAGACGAGTGCACACTTCATCAGAGCCACATCTATTAGAAAATATTTATTAAGCAATTATTTTGGGAATGGTGTCACTAAAATGAATCGCCTCTTTTATTGTTATGATTTCACACCTCCAAGTAATAAAATCACCTGAAATATTACGATTTTCCACATACTAAAACATCTGACCTTTGGGTAATAGCTTACTTTTAAACAAGTCACCATGGGGCCTATGTAATGAGACGGGCATTTTCCCCTCAGTCTGGCCCAGAACTGTATAGCCCATGCATGCGTCAGCACAGTTAAAGTGCTTTTGTGTGTCGGTGGCTGACAAATCACAGCATTTTTTGAAATGCCTAGCAGTACAATCCACAGTGCTTGGCTAAACAAGTGTTCCCACCTGAAGAATGTCTACTGTTTACATTGAGATGTTTATCAGTCTCAGGCAAGTAGAAGCCTAGGAGGTGTGTCAGATGTAAGATAAAAGATGTTGATGAAGTTGAAAGGTTAAATGATCTGTTGCATTTCGTCTTCACTCCTCCCTTTTAGCTATGATCTTATCTTTGCTGGGGGACCAGAAGAAATTCTCAGGAAGTTTCAGCAAGCCAATCACAAAGTGCTATTTGCTGCAGAGGGACTGGTATGGCCAGATAAACAGCTCGCTGACAAGTACCCCTTAGTCCGCACTGGGAAACGCTACCTCAACTCTGGAGGTGGGTTCTGAAAATGAAAAGCTGCTTTGACTAGTTTAAAGTCCAATCTCTGAGACTTTGGAGTAATAGTAACCATAAATTGTGGTTAAAGAAAGTGAGTTCAAAAGAGTAGACTAGCTCTTCCCTAGAGGTACATCTACACAAAAAGCATTGCAACTTTGTTTTTTAATCCCGTGTTTGGCATGCATCTGACAGAAACAATTCACTTCTATTTTAACCAACCCAGCTGTTTGCATGAGCTGTATACCAGCTTGCATTTTACTCATAAAAGAAAAAAAAGATGTGAGGTTTTCTTTTCTGTGTTCTTAAATGCACAAGTAGAGGGATTGTATATTAGTCCCAGCACAACTATATACTCTGCCTGAAGGCATTCTCTTTCTGCTGCTGCTCTACACCTCCTGTGTAAGCATAATGTTTCTAATTCAACCCTGTCACCCATGTTTTACCCTAAGTGACAAAATCCAGGCATCTCCAGAGAATAAAATGTATTAGTTAGGGTGAATGGTTCCTTGTGTTGAACAACTGGACGCTGCAAATCTGAAGGCAATATTAGGATCATTACGGCAATGGTTTCCACTAAAACTGCTTCCAATGTTACCCACTGTGTTTATGTTATGTGCCTAGATATTTTATGCTTGACTGTAAACACACCTAGTTTCTATGTGAGCAAAGGGATTTTGAAATTCCACCATTAGCTGTCAAAGTTTGAAGACCTGTAAGCCTGGCTGGAATTCGGGAATTTAAGCCGCAGTGGCCCTTCAGAGTTTTACAGTTATGAGAGGTGGAGAAGCTGCGAGACCTGCAGCCCAGTGTTAGTTTTAAAAATATAATACCACTTAATGTTTTTTTTATTATTATTATTCTCTTTTGCTGCAAAATTCAACTATATTTTCCTTGTAATCTTGCTCCGTCAGGTATTTCCTGTCTGCGGTACACTGGAGGTGGGAGAAGCCCATGGCATACTGCGGTTTCTTTTCTTTAGTAATGATCCTCTCTGCTACATGAGGGGATGTGAATACACACCTGAAGATGTGAAATGAGAGAGGGGGAAGACAGTTCAGAATATGTGCACTTATGCAGAGATTTTTAAGAAAGAAACAGTAGCAGTATGTTCTCATATATAATCCGTATGGCCTGGTCATTTGCATTCTGCCAGTTCTTCAGGACATTGAATTACTGCCTTCCTTGTGGTCATCAGTGTGGTCTGACCTCCCATATTGGAGCCCGGCTGTCTCAGACTGATCAGAGGCTGTTTTTAGCATTCATTGTCATTGACATGACATGTGGATTTGTCTTGGGCCCCTGAATGTGCCACAGTTTGTATAAAATTGTAGGCTTTGTTTGTGTTCCTAACGCTACCGCCCAAGTGACCATTGGGGAAAGTTTTATAGCATCTGGATGCATACTTTGTCACAGAGAGTCTAGTGTCTTGGAGATGCAGTCAAGATAGGGTTATGTTTGTGTGTGACTGCATGTGTTTATTTAAGTAGAGTGAGGGGTCACACACACTAACAAAACTACTAATGGTTAAAGCTAATTACCTGAAATCCCTGGGATTTAGCCATTAAACCCTGTTTGTCCAAGCATATATATCATAAAAAATGTGAACTGTTGTTTATATTATGTGTTTTCATTCCTGAGAATGTTTTATGCTGCCTCATCTAGTAGAGCAGTACAAGACACTGAACGTTTCCAACAGGCATGCAATTCGCAGCATTTGAGGTGGACTAGCTATCAGAAATAAAAGCTTAAAAACATAAAATATGATTTCTTTTGAACATTTTTCTCTCATTCCTGCCACTTAGATTATGTCATGTCTGTCCATCGACTTGTTTACAGTGTCTGAGGCTTTTTTCAAATGATAGGATGCAAAATGGAGCAAACCAGCAACACAGCCAAACCCTGCAATCTGTTATTGCGGTCACTGTCCTTGAGCAACACAGTGAGGAAAAGAGGAGACGTGGGGGGGAAACTGGAGTAGAGATTGCCATGAGAATGTGCATTTATAGTGTGTAAGATACCACCAAATATAGTTTCAGAAACTCAGCTAGCAGTAAGTTGTGTTGGTCTAAACATAAAGATTACAACCTTCCTACTACCCATTATTACTCTGAGGGAAGAGAAAGTCCCTAGCTATTTCTTGTGTGTGCTTGGGATTATTGCCAAAAGTCACACTCTGTGCTAAGACGTCCAGGCTTCCCAAGTATTTAGACCTACACCATGGAGCCAGCAGTTGTACTGTAATTGTCACCAACAGCCTACCAGCCATGTATACCCCTGTAAACATTTCTCACCCTATCTTTAACTGCTGGATTTGTGTTTCACACTGTTTATTACTTTCAGGTATAATTGGCTACGCCCCGTACATAAACAGAATAGTTTCACAGTGGAACCTTCACGATAATGATGATGACCAGCTCTTCTACACTAAAATATACCTGGACCCATTACAGCGGGTAAGTCCTGCCAAGAGAGCAAAGATTCTCTAAATCTGTGGCTTGGTTCATGTCTCCATTGTGTTTTCTTTGTGTTTTTTTAACCACGGGCACAGTGAATTGATCGTGACTACATCAACATCTGCCATGTCTCTATTAGTAATGTAATGGGAGCTCCACAGCTTGGCAACAGGTTCAAATTGGATGTGGTTATTGCAATAAGAGAAGACAGACCCACAAGAGTAAACTGTGCACCACTGAATCCCAATGGCAACATCTTAATTTAAAACACATGTCTGTGTTTTAAATTATGGATAGCTATGGATGGCTAAATGTAGGTCTTTGTGTTCTTACAGGAATCTCTCAATATGACTTTGGACCACAAGTGCCAGATTTTTCAAAACCTGAACGGGGCTGTTGGTGAGAATTTAAAGATATTTTATTTTCTAATTGAATATTCTGTGAATCTGTATAATTTAAACTCTGTCTTGGATGTCTAAGTGGAAAAAAACAACAACCAAAAAACTGCTTAAACCAACATTTGATGTTGGTGCTGCCGCCAATCTGTGGATTACTTTCAGTGAACATGTAGGATTTGCAGTTTATAAGTTATAAATCCTCGCAGCTCTTGCCCATGTAGTAAGTCAGTTTTCAAAATCTGGCCTAAAATGTCTTGTGTTCCCCTTTTTGTTGGCAGATGAAGTGCTTCTCAAGTTTGGAACGGACAGAGTGAGAGTTAGAAACACGGCGTACGACTCTCTGCCAGTAGTTGTCCATGGCAACGGAAACACCAAGGTGAGCAAGAAATTGCAGTCAAGGACACACCTAATGTAGCCTACTTAAGGGACAGAACAGATACTTTTAAGATAATTATCCTGACCTATGACACTAACCTTGATGTAATTATCAAACTCTTTCCTGCCATTTGCAAATGAGTTTCTGTTGGCCTGTGACTTTTAGATTTTATCCAACAACCATTCATCACTGCTGCTGATGTTCTGTTCGTTGTATAAATTTGACTTTACTTACTGGTAACGTGATACTTGCTAGTTACCTAGGCATAAAAGGCAGTGAATATAGCTACAATACTCTCATTTTGTTTTTGCCATCACTCAATTCTACATCACGGTGAGGAGCTGAGGAAACTAAAAAGCAGGATGCTATAATTCTGTTGATTTTTCTTCTGGTCTTTTCCTTCTCCTGGCTCATTTTCTGGCCAACTGCTTATGTTTGGTCTTCCCTGTTAAAGAACCAAACCCACCAAACTACTGAGTCATTCTTCCCAGAGGGCTCAACAGCTGAAAGAAAAGCTTTTAATGAGAGATCACAGTATATACGGTCTAGTGAGCTGACTAGCGAGATGTCAGACCATTAGTTCATTTTATTTCCCAGTTATCTCGCCAAGTTGAGTTTGGTGACAGCTACACGATCACGGTGTTAATGTCTGCAATAACAGACTGGTAAACGGTAGCAACCAGGAAATTACACGTTCTCCCACTAAATACAGAGCAGCAATGGTTGTGCTAACAATATGTTGAAAGTTATGAAGAATGATAACATTGTTGCCAAGCCTTGGCTTCTGTAGACGACACATCACTCTGTGGCCTTTAGTCTGACCTGCAAGTGAATGTGTCCAGTCATGACACAGTCTTACAATAAATCTTTATGTCCACAGTTGTATTCCAGGTTAGGATTTTCAAACATATCATAAGAATGTGACCTCAGCTGTCTCAAGTCTTTTATTTACTTTGAATGTTTTTTTCTTGCAGATGTACTTGAACTATCTGGCCAACTATGTTCCCAATGCATGGAACTATGAACATGGCTGTAGCCACTGTGATGATGACGTCGTGGACTTTTCTCAGTTAAAAGTAGGTGCTTCAGACTGCTTTTTTCCATCTACTTGCCATCCTTTTTTAGTCTGCTTTGAAATAGCTGCTGTGGAAAGTTCTTCTTCAGCCTGTCTTCTGGACTCCGGAAAGGATGACACATACAGCCCGTTTCCCAACATCAACCACCCATGTATCACTGACTGTTTAGACAGTAGTTGAAGATCCCAGATTTTTTTTCCGTATTTCAACAGATAAGCAATACTGTTGGTACTCCACTGTCTTTCCAGCAATAATAGGTTATGTGCCCATTCTGCATTTCTGGACCTTTTTAAAAGAGCATAAATGCAAGGGGAACTACTTGGGCAAGAGGAAGCACTGCACATCTGTGGTGCAGGATATGGCTTTTGAGGTTTTCTGAAGGGTTCATTTAAAGGGGTGTCACTGTCGACCAGGCTGTCTTTTAGCGTGCGCCGCACTGTGGGTTTTATCCACAATAGTAACTTACAGTGGTTGTACTGAAAATTTGTCACAGAGTTCAACCCAGGCTGGCAACGTATAGCCGGCAGAAATGGCAGGGAATAGGAAATGTCTATTGCTGTGTGGTTACGTCTGTCAAGAATGGTGCCAAACTTTACTTCTGGGTCCTCTAGGCAAACACTGTAACCAACACAAGATCTCAGTTCACCTTTATTTATTTTTACCTTAAAAATAGTTTGAGGAAAATCTGTCTATTGTAGAGCAAAATATGTTTTTACTGTTCACTAAAATTAATGTTTTCACATTACACAAATAAAATTGCTGTAATCCTACATGCTGCATGGATACACTTCAATAGTTTAACTGGAGCCGATTCAGTACAAACCAAGCTACATGAAAGACATCACTGTGAAAGTTGCTATTGGTGACCTTCCACAGTGAATGAAGAAAACACTGCTCCTTCTCAATAATAGGCACATTAGAAAGGACATTTCATTCCACTGTGCCCCTTTGTTTATGTGGGACAGAAACCGGTGGAAGCTCAGGTCATGTGGAAAGTTTGGTCATACTGTCCAGGCCTTTCTTGTGGGGTAAACCCAGTTTGGAGGAGGTACTTGTTGGTTTTTAGTGTACTTGTGTTTTGAGATTGAACTTAAGCCTTGCAATGACACTGAGAGTTACACCACGAAAGACCAAACAATCCCACCCAGGCCACTTCATTGCTTTTCTTTAACTGTTTCTACTGTTGGGTGTTGCTTTTCTCTGCTATAAGAAATGCTAAGGGTAGCTTTTTGCTTTTGTTTCAATGTTTCTGTCTGCTTCTTCTTTTCTGTGACAATTTAAGCTCACATTGCCTTGATGGATGAGCTCCCATTCTTGTGCCTAAAACACAGTAATTGCGGAACTTGCAAATTAGATGGTTCTGTTCGGATCTCTTTTCATCCTTGGCCCAGACCTTTGCCATGAACTGGTCAAGAGGATCAAGAGTCCAGACTGAGCTGTGTGGGCTGGAGTTGAGTGTCATGGGAAAGTCTTTACTCTTCTCTTCTCTATTGCTTCATTTTTCCATTTTATCTTTATTTCCTCAACTTTCTGCATAATCATTTTGTGCACGTGTTTGTAATGTGGTTTTGGTTACCCACTTCATTAGATTACAACATATCAGCTGGTTGGGATGGAAGGGTTTTGCAGTGTGTCAACTACATATTTAAAATGTTGAAGCCAGCACCAAATTCTGCAAAGACAATAGTCAAGGCACAATTCTAAAGTCAAATCAAGAAAATAGAGTTAATGCAATGACAGATGTTTTGGCTTCATGGTTTGCTTATGTGAGAACTGAAATGTCAAAATCATCCATGATTTATTTTAAACAAGTCCTCCACTGCCAGGGACACTTTTATGAAATCTAAACAATATGTCTTTCTTTCTAATCTAAACAGGAGTATCCAAATGTGCTGGTTGGAGTATTCATTGAGCAGCCAACTCCATTTCTTCCTGAATTCTTTCAGCGACTGCTGACCCTGGACTACCCAAAGGATAAACTCAAACTCTTTGTCCACAACAATGTGAGTATATGCAGCTGCATGTGCAGTTTTTTTCCTTCCTAGATCTCTACATGGCTCCTTACATAGTATGTGGTGTCTCTGTTAATCCATTAATATCGGCTCCCTGCTCAGGAGGTTTACCACGAGAAGCACATCCAGAGGTTCTGGGAAGAGAACAGGAATGTGTTCAACAGTTTCAAAGTTGTGGGACCAGAAGAAAATTTGAGCCAAGGAGAGGCCAGGAATATGGCAATGTATGTATAACTATTATAAATGTATCATTTCTCAGAATCTGAAGTTTCTTAGAATTTTTGAATGATTATAAAGGCTATGGTGTTTTCTGACTTTGATTAACCATGCAATACTTTCAAAACCTCTAAATGAGTTTTCATGGTTTCTGTTTGGGAAAACAGTCATCTTTGTTGCTAGAAGCATGAATAATTCAGTGCAGGCAAGGTCTGTATTAAGAATAACCAGAGAGACAAATACACCTGTGGTGCTGCTATGTAGTCTTTCTGTATTGATTACTCATAAAACGTGGTCTTAGGTTCAGCTAAATCACGATTACAGATAAACATAATATGACCAAACTAATAACAGACAAACAGTTGTAGTTTTTGCTTCTGAATATCATTCACAGTCAAACCTGGGAAAAGGTGCTAAGGAAACTGGAAATGTGGGCTGTGGACTGGATGTGGACTGGAAATGAGAGCTTCCCCTCTCTATCAATATAATTGCTTTTATATAAAAGATGGTAGTAGGGGTCTACTCCTATTACAGAAAATAAAGTCGAGTTATTTAAAAGTCTTAGTAAGCTCTTTCTTGATGGGTTCATGCTCTAAAGTCTAAAGTCTTTTTAACTATAACATGTTTATTTTGTAAATCATAGCCACTATTAGTGTTCTAAAGGATGACAAGGCAGGGTATGTTTTATTGTAACTGACAACCCTCTTCAGCTCGTGCTACAGCATCCCAGTCAGGCTAAGGCCAGCAACTTGGTAATTCAAAAATATGAATTTTCTTAATTTTCAGCCATTCTAATTTTTTTGAGGGCTTTTTTTTTTTTCATTTTAAATTCTTTGCTTCCTCTATCTGTGAAGCCTTAGACCCTATGGTTGAAAAGCAGCCCCAAACATAATGCTCCCTCTACCATGCTTTATATTTGGGTGTGCTTGATTTGTAGCGTGCAATTCCATTTTCCTTCTGACATTGTGGATTGTCACAATTAAGTCTGAACTTTTCACATCTACCTACAAAACATCATCCCAGAATTGTTATAGAAGATGTTGAAGGAAAACAATTGTGTAAGGAGGACCAATCCAAAATGTCTGCTCATAGTTTAGCAGGTGTCATAAGCATCTACAAACATCTGATGGAGACTGAGAGAGTCCTCAAGAAGGTTGTAAATGTTGCTAAATTAAATTCATTGACTTAATGTTTTTTCCAGGCTGCACTGTGACTGATTTAAAATCCTCGGCAATGTATAAGGATTCACAAACACACACACTCAGGTGTAAACTGCAGCTCTGTTTGGACCAAAATGTTTAGGCACAGCATGCCGGAAAGCATTGGTCAGCACAGCCCTGTAATGAAGAAGTCTTAGGTTTATTAGGAGTCTCTAATTTTCTGAAATCTCCTTATCCACTGGAGGTTTAAAGATAGCGAGAGTCAGACTCCACCATTGAAAATTACACCTTATACTTTGACGCTGATAAATCTAAAGCCGTGACAGTGATTAATTCCAAGCCTTATATTGACCGTAATCAGCTCTGGGTTGGAAAACAACAAATGATTTTCTCTGCCATGTCTGTGTTTTAATTTCATTAGGGATCTTTGCCGTCAGGATGCCACATGCGACTACTACTTCAGCATAGATTCTGATGTCATGCTGACCAACAGACAAACACTGAAGCTCCTCATTGAGCAAAACAGGTAATCACACAGTAACTGGAATAGAAGCCACAACTGAGCCTGTTCAGACCTTCTCGGTAGCTGTTGTGATCATTGAACCATTTAGTTTATCCCGCAAGTGGCAAAACCACAGGAACATTACAGCTGAGTGAATTAAAGTTTTAAAATAGGCTGCGTTGGCTTCCTGTTTTTCTCTGGGCACATGGATACAGCAAAAGAGTCTATTGAACTAACTCAGAAATGCCACTTTGCATTATACAAAAAACAAACATTCAACCTCTTTTTGCCCTTCTGCAGCTCATGATCTTAAAGAAACCTTCCCATAAACTAGATGTCACTGTGGCCGTGGCATGGTATTGTGACTGGCGGCATGCAAAGTGGAAGATGTTTACGGATATTTAAAGACAGCATGGGAATTCTCAGCTGGCACAGAGGTTGTGGGAGCAAAAGTCCAATTTATCTCAACCAAGAAAGTTTACCATTAGCATACTGCAGTATATATACGAACCCACACTGTGATTTATGGTTGTGTTATTTTGCAAACTTTTTCCCAGTTTATTTAACAGAAAGAAAGTACACTTCTTTGAATTGAGTCCAGCATGACGTACTGGTGTGGTTTGAATGTAATATAAAGTATACTATCCAGCTAGAGGTTGAGACTTTAGATAGAGGCCTTACCCCAGTGGCAAGTGGTCCAGTGCAATAGGGAGATTTCACTGAGTTTTAACTGCCCTGACAGAGTTACCATCTCTTCACTCCGTCTCTCACTTTCCAACAGAAAAATAATTGGCCCCCTTGTCACTCGTCACGGCAAGCTGTGGTCCAACTTCTGGGGAGCCTTGAGTCTGGATGGTTATTACGCCCGATCTGAAGATTATGTTGACATTGTGCAGAGAAAACGCGTGTAAGTCACAAGAGCAATAAGGGTAAACAAAGTTATGGCTTTGCATTTCATGGTTCACAAAGCAAATGTGGGTACTGGATCTCTGAGCATGTCCATAACTATGAATAAATCTTGCACCGTTGTGCTGGAACTATTTTCCTTCATGTTTAGCCACAAAAAATAAGACCTGCTAACTTAGAAGACCTATGTGAACAGTCAGAAAAGTGATTTGATGTGAAAAACACTGAAACTAAGTTAAACTTTTATTTCTGACTGACTTGCTTAAAAGTAAGTTAGTAAGTTAGAATTGCGCTAAGATGGCACGGAAACATTTATTCACCCACAACAGTTGGAACTCAGATTGACAGCATGCAGAAAATAAATGGTTGTTATGTAAGTTTTAAAAGATTCTAAATGAATATGCTGAGCTTTTTTTCTTTTCTACCACACAGTTCACTACTGCACACTGTATGAATGCATTCCAAGAATTCAGATTTTGAGGATTAATACAAAATAAGCACTTCCCGTCTTTATGTCTTGTTGTTTCTAGGGGTGTGTGGAACATTCCTTACATGGCACATGTATACCTTGTCAAGGGCAGTGCCTTAAGGAATGAACTGAAAGAAAGGAACTACTTTGTTCTGGAAAAACTGGACCCAGATATGGCTTTATGTAGAAATGCCAGAGAAATGGTAAGAAGGCACAACCGCCATCTTTAAGGATTCCTCTATTAGCACTACTGTCCGTGAAATATTAAGATTAATTTAGCAACAACAATGTATAAGGTCATACTAACTTTAGGTATATTTATAATAGTTAGTTTGGTTAAGCAATGAATTTGCTACTAACAAAAGTCAACAGCTCAACGGAAACCAAAGACTGGCAAGTATTAGTGTTTGTATGTATGAGTGTGTATGAGTGTCTTCGTCAGCAAGGCATGACCGTCCTGTGTATACAGTGTCTCTTTGGTCGTGCAAGGTTTTCTGCTACACTTGTATCCCATCATCCTTTACTTTCTTTTAACCTTACGTCTTGAACACAGTCAGTACAACCGATGCCTGGCTGGCTACCAGACAGAAAGGGTCTTGTCTCTTGTGGGGGTTTTTTTCTTTTCACTTGTGAACTTGTTATCTAGTCTTGCTTTGCGTCACTTGGACTTGGCAGCTGCGGTGTCTGATTCAAACACGGTGTATGTTGTCTGGTTTGCTTGGCCTGCTCCCCCAGCATGCATTGCTCCCATGTTAACCTACAAAAACATCAGCTTCAGAGGGAATCTTGCTTCTTTTTCGTGCAGGCGTGTTTCCTCTCCTCCTGAATTCCTATGTATGTGACATATGTACTTCCTCTGTCACCCTGTTTTTTATTTTGAATTCACTAATGTCACCTTATTTACATGATGCTTCTCCTTTATTTTAGACCAGTCACAGAGAAAAAGACTCCCCTTCTCCGGAATCATTCCATATGCTCAGGCCCCCAAAGGTTTCCATTTGTTTTGACTACTCTGCTTTCTGAAACATCCATTTCCAATGGGTTAGCACTCAGAAACCAATCTAAGACATGTAGCATGCATAGTTTTAGGTACAGAAATAAATTTTCCCTTATACTGAATTTAGTATTGGAGGTTTTGTTTTTTGAAAATGCGCAGTTACAAATTCTTAATAAATTCGTACTGAGTTGCCTACTTTGTTGCATAAGAAATTAAGATGACTGGCAACTTTTTGGAAATTGATGTTGACTTTTTGCTTGTGATAATTTTAGGTCTAAAAGTAAAATGATCTCAGCCAGACAGAGAAAGACTCATATTCTTTTATGTTTTTATGATTGCTTCTAAGAGGAGATCACGGAGGAGACAAAAGCTTGGAGAGTTAGTTCACACAGTGAGCAGTTCCCCTGTCCTGATGCTTTACCCTAAACAACCAAACCCTACATCACACACACGTTACCAGCTGCTCTTTCTAAACATACTGACTAATCTCAGACTAGGCTCAAACAATTTTTTCCCGCAGTCATGCTAAACATCTGGTGCAAATCACAGTTTGTCACAGAATGCATTTGTACATTAGCAATTTGGAATCTTGTGCAAAGAGATTGCAAAACTATCCTTAATTTTTCATTCATCTTCATCAAGCACAAAGCCTAGTCTGATAGTAAGTCCAAACCACTCCTACACATCTCCCTCCCCATGCTTCACTTTAGAGGGAATATAATTCCTGGATTTGCTTTGTCCCAACCTCCCCAGCACCCCTCTGTTCCTGTACTCCCACTCCTCTCCTCCTCTCCTGCCCCGTGTTATCCAGTTCCCAACCCTCTAGGACCCTCCCCCAACACCCATAAATAATCTAAGATTATTTATATGACATCTGTGTCTGTTTGAACATAGAGTTCAATAATGATTTCAGTGTGTTTAAGCACACTTAAATCCGACTATATTCTCAGTTTTGGGCAAATGAAGCTTTTAGTAGTTTGCCACAAGTATCAGCTTGTCAGTTTTATTGCCAGTGATAACTACTCATGAGTATTCATGTGTTCTAATACTGCATGCATGATGATTATGTAGACAAGTAAATCTTGCTTGTGGAACATCAGAAATCTTTTGCTTCTCGAACTTTTATGAAACTTACTCAACTTTTTCCTGCTTGCTGCAGGGAGTCTTCATGTACATAACCAACCGTCACGAATTTGGGAGGCTCATTTCCACAGCCAATTATAACATTTCTCATTACAACAATGACTTGTGGCAGATATTTGAAAACCCTGTGGTAAGTCATTATGATCTCTCATTATCCTTCAACCACAAAAAAGCTATTTTTTTCTGAATAGCTGAGATAAACAACAGCCACCTGTAAAGGTTATTAACAATAATGGAACAATTACAGATGTAAGACAATTTTGGAATAATGACTTTGGTGTGATAGGGCTACTGACTGATGATTTACTACTGTATTTGACAAGCTGGGATCTGCCCTGTGGGAGATGAGATTAGCTCTGTGAGGTATGCAGGTCAGAAAACAGTTCAAAAAATGGGCACTAATTTGAAGTACTTTCTGCTTGCAGGACTGGAAAGAGAAATATATCCACTCAAACTACACTCGAATTTTCACTGAGAACTACTTGGAGCAGGTTTGTATGTATACATGTGTATCTGTATGTCTTCAACATACTGATACAGACCGTGGGGGGAAATGGGATGACATAATGTCGCAGCAAAAAAAATCCCAACATCTGGTTTTACCATATCTGGGTATTACATTACAGTTACTAGAGCTCAACGTGAAGGTGTTATTCAAGTCTATTCTCAGTAGCCTCTTTTTGTGTGTCAATGTGTGTGTGCGTGTGTTTTATAGCCATGTCCAGATGTGTTCTGGTTCCCAGTCTTTTCAGAGAAGGCTTGTGATGAACTAGTCGAGGAGATGGAGCATTACGGTTCATGGTCTGGAGGCAAACACCAGGTGTGTATTTTTAGCTCAGTTTCACTGAACATAAAGTGCTAAGTGTAATCGTCACACTACAGGCACAGTCCTCTTCTTATTCTTTCTGTGTTTTATGTTTACACATTTTAATAAGGTCACAAGCATAATAAAATATCAGTGGTACTGGATTCAATTTAGAAGTATGAGCCAAAAAGCAAATGTTATTTATTAGAGAGGCCAGGCACTGAGATGCAACCACTGACCTCTTCACCACAGGGATAAAAAGACATTAAATGACACGTAAAGAATCTAAAAGTATAGAAAGTAAAAATTCAGCACTATGATAATAAAGAAGATGGCAAAGATTAAGGCTACGTTCACACTGCAGGCGAAAGCGCATCAAATCTAACTTTTTTGAGCCTATGCGACCCATATCTGATCATGGTATGACAGTGTGAACTGTCAGTGTGATTTTTTAGAAAGCGACTGCTGTTTGAACAGTCATGTCGCATTAAATCCGTCTTTTACATCACTGACACAAGACAGACGCCAATTATCAGCGCTGGAGAAGCACCCAAGAAGACATCGTGAACGCTACCTGGCCACCCAGTGTAGATGTTAGTGAAACTGTTAGGAAGACAATGTTGGAGAAACGTGAACATTTTATTTGTACTGTATAATCTGCAGATTCTGACAGAAATCTGCAACTATCCTTTGAAGCACCGCTCCTCTCTAAAACAGCAATAAGGATAATTATTAGGCCATATGTAAATAACAAAATAACTTTATAACTTAAAGCAAAATTGGGAAACGTAAAGTCCGAAACAAGTCTTCATATTAAGGGCCATCAGTCAAACAGTACTGTTTGGTCTGGATCTAAACAGAGCGCATTGTGTGCGACGTCTTCTTTTGCGCATGCGGGCCGCTTTGAGGGTTCACACTAGAGCGCGTTTGCTGTCACATTTTATTTGTAGTGTGAACAAGCAGACAAAAAAAATCTGATTTGATCAAAAAATCGGAATTGAGCATTAAGACCTGCAGTGTGAACGTAGCCTAAGTTAATTTAGTTAGCATAACAGATATGCTGGGAAAACTGAAATGTACTTATAGTTTGATATGTCTGCTTTATCTTGCTTAACATCTTAAAGTTTTTTAGGGCTAAATACAACCAGTGTACTTTAAATTCATCAACTGATGGTTTCATTTATGTTATGTAATGACAAATACCCATTGCATGTTGCCAGAAACAAGAAGACACTCTTCCTATCATTAATAATGATTAAAAAGCCTGCTAGTGAAGCTGGTTATGGCTGGTTATGCGCAGCACCAGCTTTAGCTCACAACAATAGTGTGAGGGCATGCTACCATTTGCTAACACCACTAGCATGACTAAAAGGTTTATTGATTTTTTTTAAATTATACGGTAGAAATTTAGATTTTTGAAATTACCCCAAAAGTTTACATAAATTAACTGAGTTAACTATTGCTGATACTTTTAAGCACTCTTTCACTGTTTGTGGGTTAAATGACATCCAGATGTAACAAGTATCAAACAGACTATTCTTGGTTAGCTTGCTAGCTTTTAAATGTAAAAGTTATGTTTTTGTATGACACAGAAAGTTACACACATGCAACTATGATTAATGCATATAGTAAAAAATGATTTTAGTGCTGTCATCACAAGGTTGGCCATTTGAATACAACCAAAAAACCCCAGCTGTGTTTTAGTTTAATGGTGTCTAATTCCCAGTGGCTCAAAGTTGGCCAGGGAGGTTACATTTTGTACAAATACTTTGACTCTGTTTGAGAGACGACTGAGCTGGATGGGTCATTAAGTCTCATACAGGCAGACAACAGAACAGCCTGTGGTTTAAAAAAAAAAAATAACACATGCACATCATCACAATCACCATCACTTTGAAAACTGTGGACACACACTTTGAGGATAGTGGGTCATTTGTTCCATCGTTAGTCACACTGCATCGTGCTCTGTTTCTCTCCTTTTTCTCAGGACAAGCGGATTGCTGGAGGCTATGAGACTGTGCCGACGGATGACATTCACATGAAGCAAATTGGGTTTGAGAAAGAGTGGCTGCATTTCATCCGAGAGTTCATATCACCTGTCACGTTAAAAGTTTTCTCTGGCTATTACACAAAGGTTTGTGTGAATCTGACCTTTTTCTAGTAAAAGCTGAGTTATAACAGCAGAAAAGTTTAATCATATAATGAGCTGCTGACCTGCTATTCATGTTTATGTTTGTGATTCTGATGAATCTGGTGAATCTTAACAAATGATGACAAATTTTCCATTGGATGACAAATTGGTAGAATTTCCCATTACCACTCGTTAATATTGTGGTAATAATGGTAATAATGGGGTAGTAAGGTGGAAAGAAAAAGGTGCCAAAATGGAAAATTTAAGTTATTACCCCTTAGTAATATCTAAGTAACAACCAACTAATCTCTTGTATCAACAGTGTTTATAATAATTTAATGTGACACTGAAATTTAAGTCATTTGGTAATAAGTACCCAGAAACTAGGGAGAACTATGATACCGTTTTAGGGCCGCTGAAGATCGGAAAGACAATAAGGTGCATTTATTTATGAGGGAAAAAAAGGCAAATCTTCAAGATTAAAGTGGCAAATTTCTGAGAAGATTCCCTGTCCCTCATTTTTTTCACCAATCTTCAGTGGCCCTAAAAACTTTAGTAGGAAACATACATATGCCTTTGTATGTATGTCTATTAGGAATACTATAATATTATACTGGAAACACCATCAGAACTTGCTAGCAATAAAATTGCCATCCATGCATTTTAAATTTTGGTATACAGATTTTAAAGTGATAGTAACCTTATAATAATAAAGTAATACTGGTGGACAGGTTCACATATTAGAATAGTATTACCATATTGTAATGGAAACATATTGTAACGTATGTCCTCAGCATAATTCTTTATTTGAAGGTAACATCAGTATTGTCAGCCAATGCATTTCTATCCTTTTGTCACAGGGTTATGCTCTAATGAACTTTGTTGTAAAATACACTCCTGAGAGACAAGCCTACCTGAGGCCCCACCATGACTCCTCTACCTTCACTATCAACATTGCTCTCAATAACAAAGGCATAGACTTTCAGGTAAGGACTTGTATTATGGGGCATAAGTCACACTAATATTATAGCTGTTATATATTTTTTTTAAATGTAAATTTTATTTTAAGCTTTCCAATTAGATAATCTGTCTGATGAGTATTGTTAACCCAGTGATTTATTTCACAATTATAAATCCAATTTACTTTTTTAGGGAGGGGGTTGCCGTTTCCATCGGTATAACTGCACCATAGAATCACCGAGGAAAGGCTGGAGCTTCATGCACCCGGGACGACTGACTCATCTGCATGAAGGCCTACCTACAACCGGCGGCACCCGCTATATTGCAGTGTCCTTTATTGATCCTTGAACTACCTGACGGCCTTATGATGTCAAGTCTTTCAACCACGCTTCGCTTTTTTTCATCCAATTTTTTTTTGTTTTTGTTTGGTTGTATGATTTGAAGTTTTGTGCACAAGCTGTTCTGCTGATGCGATTCTTTTTTTTTTAAAGCAGTTGCTTTAAAATCTTGAAAAAGTTGCATTCAAATAATCTCTGTCAGACAGAGAATAGAGAGGAAAGGGAAGTAACAAAGGCAATTAACAGTTTTGATACACAAATTGAAACAAAAACCAAGTTAGCAGGGTAAGGATTTCTGTCACATTACTGCTTCATTTTTCGATTTAAAAACAAAATCATTCAGTAAATCGTCTGTGCTGTAGAATGCTGTGATTTTCATTACTCTGTCATGGTAACCATCATTCATGCACCCTGGTTGATTTGCTAGCAATTAGCTGTACTGTGTGAGGTTGTGCAGATGACCATTGTGTATAAAATTGTGTTTCAGGTAAAATGTCACTGAACTTACGTATTGCTTCAAAAGTTACTACTGGTGCTAATAATCATGTTTCTGCAGTGTAAGTTACGTTGTTTCCTACCCTGAGTCAGTCAAGGTTTTATTTGTGATTTTTTAATTACATTTCCATTTGGTTTGTGCCCCATTAAAAGAACTTGTGTACTGTAATTTTGCACAGCAAAGAGAGCAGAATTCAATAAGAATTCTAGCTAAATGAAGATAGATATGTAATTTTTACTTGAAAGGTTTTCCTTCTTTCTGTACTGAATATTGGCAACACTGATTTGCTTTACTGAAAATATTTCTGCAAAATGTTCTTCCTTTTTTCTGACAGATATGAGTGACTGGATTTTGAAACTCAGCAAACTATTTTTTAACTTATTGTGTAATTCAATTAAAAAAAACAGAATACTGAAAAATTAATGTTTTCACATTTACTCTAATTTTGCATTTAATATACTAAAGTGCGCTGTGGTGTAGTCAACACATTGCCTCCTGAGCCTTACGAGACCCTGAAAGGAAACACAAACCCAGCTTCAGGAGGTCACAAGTGTGGGTAAATGTGATGGTTGCATCTGGCATACCATGTGGATCCATCTACTTTGATGACCTCGTGGGAAATAATGGAGCAGCTGAAAGCACATTCTTTCATTTAAAGCACTCGCTGAGAGTGAGCAAACCAAAAAGTCTCTTTGTAGATCGAAGAATGTCTGGATGTAGTTACCACTGCATACAAGCTTTCATTGTCTTATCGCTTTATCAGTTCATTTTCCAAGTCTGGACACGTCACATGTTAAACCCATCACGGTTGGTTTGGACTGAAGTACTCCTCTGCGCAGGGAGTAGCCCCGAAGTGCTTGGGTGCGGTGTGATGATGTACATCAGTGCAAATGTGGTTCAGTTTACCTTAGGGGCTAAGTGTAAACATGTACATGCAACTTCATGAAAGTGGTACAGATGGTGCTTAAAAGACTGATGACAGAACAGAGAGGGGAGGTGTTAAAGGCACAGCTTACAGAGGAAAAAAAACCATCCAGTGAAAACTATGATTTTTACCCTTTACATGACTATATGTTTACCATCTAGAAACTTAATAAAATATCCACCTTAGATTGAGCCCTAGATTTTATCCAAGTTCTCACCTTCTTATCAAATCCCATTTCTTTTTATTGCCGACAGCCTCTGGAGCTTTACTTCCCCCTTGAGGGCCGTGTATTTACCTGACCAGATGTGCATTTTTGCTCCCTGTAAAGCCGAATGAGGGCTGAATTTCTGAGTAGCTGCAATGAAGCAGTGAAGACGCAGGGAGCGGAGAAGGAGGAGATTTAGGTCAGACTAGGAAAGGCTCTCAGCTGCTGAAAGAGCCCTTTGTAGCCATCATTTCCCTTGAACTGTGCAGTGTCCAGACCCTGTGAAAGGTGACATTGATTACAACCAGGCATGCAGGAAAAACCTCTTTACCAACCAAACTAGGAGATTCTCACAGCAATGCCTTTATCAAAAGGAAGAAATGGCAACACATATCCGAACCTTGATTTATTCGAAAGTCGCAAGTAGGATACAGTATACTCGGTGTTTTAGAGGCAAAGGCAGGTCGTTCAAGGTCATTTCCTTCTTTTATTAATAAAATCAACTCTAGAGTCTGTGTTTTTACAGTTGTACATGGTTGTACGCACCATGTTTAACCCAATGAATACCCATACTTAGGGTAAATGGTTTTTGAGATGGGAATTTAGTTTTTATACCAAAGTAAATTCAAGTGCACCACTAACTGCAGGGTGCCCAGTGGCAAATAGTGATTTAGACATTACCCCAGCAAGCACTCTGGTCTTGACCAAACAAAGGATTTAAATTAAGTGTTTACAACATTGTAGGATTTTAAGTGCCTGGGGCCAGTCTATGTGTGGTCATATCTGTAGCTGATGGTTTAGAGGCAATCTTGCACCACGGGTATAATGAGAAGTTTCCAGCATATTTTGTCTGCCTTTAATGCACTATTTACCTGTTAGTGCAGTCACTCATTTACTGCCTGGGGTAATGAATCAAAACATTAATCTAAAGCGTAAGAGCCTTGTGACCTGGCATGTGCCACAAGGCAGAAAATCTATTAAGGGGCAAAATAACTATTCCTAACTGTCCAAGTTCAACAAGATACATCCTTTCATACTTCTGTTTATACTGTTGAGCCACCAAATTTAACTCTCTTGAAAAAAGGCTACAGTAAGTCACAAATATACAGTTTCAGTTCATCTTAGTTTAATTTCCCCACTTTTTTCCCACATTTTTCTTCCCAGTTAATTTCCTCGTGCACCTTAACACTGCTGTTTTTACTAGAGTTAACTTCCAGCTGTAGATTAATAAACCTTTGGTGCGCTATACTATGAACTTTTGGCACCAAGCCAGCCTATCTGGAGCCCACGTAAAACACTGTATGTAAAAGTGCTTGTGTTAATCAGAGTAAAACAGCATGTCATCCAGTGCAACAGACTCACTTATGATTGTGGGTGTTGAATCATTTTTGGACAATGAGAGAGGAGGCGTTTGGAATGAAACCAGGAGTATTTCCATGGAATTTGTTTCCAGTGAAAATATACAAGTTATCATTAGCCATATGCTTTAGGTAATTCATCATCCTCTTGACAGAATAGTTTTGTAAGACATGTTTTGTGTGTGTTTCCGTGAAATCCATGCAAAATCAGTGATCATCCCTGAGGAATATACCACTTCTGCAGGATACAGTGCAACCTTTTCATCTAAACAGCATCATGGCAAAAAGGCCAACTGCATGAGCGTGTGCGTGCGTGTGTGTGTGTGTGTGACATATAAAATGTAGTGCATGGTTATTTCATTGTAAATTTCTCAAATTACATTTATAGAAGAGGGCGGAGGGGTAGTAGGGGAGTTGGTTGATTAGTGTGGTTTGGGGCCAGGGAGAAGGTTCAGGTGCAGTGCAATTGTGAGTGAGGCATCAGTGGAAAAGTACTGTGATGGAACACAGATACAGTAGGAAACATTTGATGCCACTGAGTCGGCATGTTGTGCATTAATGGATGCGTGCAAATACATTTGTGTCCATTATTTTCACTTGTGCACAGTTCAAAAGATGTTAAATGAATTTAATCTCACGTTTCACATAAATGGGACTTCGGGGACCAGAGGTCTTTTAGGAACTGTGTGAGCAGAACAGACGCAGCTAATATAGGCATGCTTAAAAGCTTGGAAATGTGACCTTGTCTGTATCATTTGCTAACAAGCAGTCTGGGATCTCCACTATAGAGCAGCATCTTCAGAAGTGGAGACACAGAAGTATGCAGGCCTGCTGCTACTTGTTTGGTAAAGGTACCTGTTCTGGAAAGAACCAAAAACATCATCACTTTTACATTTGCATCATTGGAGTGCAAAGAAGAAGAAAATGACTTGATAGCATCTAATGAATATATTCATAGTTTTTCTTTACAAACTGTTCTAAATGCAGGGAAGTATCTCGATTTAACTCTTAGATTTTGATTAAAACCTGGTTTGTGCCAGTTGAAGAGTGGAAGTATTTACTGCTAATTCTTTTTTAACCATTTAAAAGCTCCTGTTTGAGGCAACAGCAGCAGCTCTAACACATTGTAAAACCTTTATTGGGTTGTATAAAAAGAGCACGAGACTCTGAGTCTGCAAATCCCTGTTAATGTGTTTTGTTTGCAATCTCACATGTGAGGCTAACATCTATAATATATATGAAACAAACAGAAAAACAAAAAGATTCATGCCACATGTTAGGTAAGACAAGATGATCCATATTGAACATGATCCATAATGTTGGTTGTAACCAAAATAGTACTTATTATTACGGGCCTATCATCATGCCTATCTCCCAGGTAAGTAATGAAATACATTGAGTCCACAGTACCAATTATGTTGATTGTATGCTTCGAGGGAATCAACACCCTCACTTTTTACCAGCCAGACTGTTTACCATCTCAAAGTAAACTGGGTGCAAGTACCATTTAGCAAAATTACACAGCAACGATCTGTAAAAACAATCAGCAGCCCCACACTCTCAGGCAGATATTGATTTATGGAAAAGACAAAAGTGGAATGGAAGATGGGTGGAGGATGGGGAGTTTTCTAAAGCCACAGAAGCTCTGTTTATAGAAAGCAAACAACAGTCACACAACATGTCCTTTATGAGCTATTTTGGAGTCCTTTGAATGATCTTTTAGTGTGTTTAAACCTGTACTTTGTCATTTGAAGTGCAGACAGAAGACTAGTGTTGTACAGTGGGGCATTCTGGTGTCAGGGTGTGTGTGCCCAAGTCTACGTGGTGGCTACGTGTCTTAGGTCAATGTGGTTGCATAAAAAGAGCAACGAGAGCCTGGCATTTAGAGCCCCCCTGTGGGTACAGACTGTTTATGCCACTTCTAAAGTGGATGTCAGGGATTTTTCATTGTAAAGAGAGACGGTAAGACAGAAAAAGAAGATAAAAACAAGTTCATTCGTAGATGTAAGAAAACTCAACCTTTGTTTTAAATGTAAATACAAATCCAAGAAATCAATCAGTCCAGCCAAGAATATATATTGACTGCGATTTGGCTGTTATGCTAAATTAAATATATTTTGATTCTTGATGGTGTGAAGAAATTCAATTGATTACTTTTTCTTACTTGTGTAAATGCACATTTTTTCTATATTGTCTGCTCACAGGAAGCTATAAATGTAAGCACATTCAAAGTATTATCTAGGGCAATGTTCACACATTACAAATTAAATATAATCTACATTTTTTTAAAATGCTGGCAAGCAAAGAGAACAAATCAAATACCCTGATCTTTTTTTTTAGACAGGCAATGAAATTGCCTGAATACCAGCTGACGCCACTTGCTGCCGTGTTTGTTGATGACTGTCGACAAACGTCAAACAGTCAATTTCCCTGCTACTTTCATCAGCTAGTTTGTAATTCTTGGCACAGTACTGGAGATGACCACCCACGCTCAGTATGTCCATAATGATTCACAAGATAGGAGCTGGTGAGAGTGGGCTGTAATGACACTAAGGCCTAAATATATAAATCTTTAAAGGGTTTAATTTTGACTCTGTGATGACAGGAAGCATTTGAAATAGGCTTTGAATCATAAATGGAAATCTAACAAAGATTTCAGCATAAAGTAAGGCAACACTAATAATAGCATTGCATCAGAATGTAACAATAATTACACTTATTGCATGTAAATCTATATTATGTTGGACTTTCACATCTCAGAGACTTAAAATGGTTGACCCCACTAAAAAAGTATTCTTTTGGACTGGCAGTGTGGCAAGAATATGGATATTGTTATACCTTATTGACAGACAAACAGGCCCCTCTAAAATAAGAGGGCTTGAGACAGCAGAAACCAAATCTAGATAATAATAACAGACACTAGCCTTTCATGGTAACGTTTCTGAAAAGTCTTTGAGGTGACTGGTTAACTACCTAAAATCAATAACCATCAGCACAGTTCACTAATAGTGTCATATCAGTTTTAAAAGTAAGAAAAATCGCCCCCAAAAATCAAGGTTCTTTCTTAAAAACATCAAAGATAAGCAGAGAATAACGGGATTTCAACCACACACTGACAGAGCAACAGCCTATCTGAAGTTGTGATGAAAGGCAGTGAGTGAAGTGTCTCATTCATGCAAATGTGCCATAAAGTATCAAATGTATTATTATCCAAAAGCACAAGACACATGGTAAAACATGACTGTGTACTAGGTGTTATATAATTGTACAATCACAAGGGAGACTTTAATTGTACAATTTACCATGTGATTATACAGTGATAATATGTGCTGAATCTTAGGTTTAACCCTTACATACTGTATGAGTCCAGTTTTACCCATTATGACATTTGACAGCGATTCTAAATTTCCTGTAAGTTTTTAGCTTAGCTTTGATCATTGTCCCCCTCTGTGTGGGTCGAGTGAAAGAGTGGTGACATGTCCTAACCTTAACTATTCCATGGACTAAACTTAAGTCTCGTGGCTACAGAGGCTTCTCTATGGCAGGTTCTAGACTCTGGAATAGCCTTCCTCTTTATATTAGATCTGCACAAACACTCGAACATTTTAAATCGCTACTAAAGACACATTTGTATGGCCTGGCTTTTAACATACTTTGATGTATACATTTTGGTGTTAACAGCCTTAGTTGTTGTTGTTTTAGTTGTTTTTATTTACTTATTTTATTGACTTATTTGTTTTTCTACATTTTACTGTATTATTGTTTTGTATTAGATTTATTTTAGTGGCATTTTATATTTTTAAGCACTTTGTGGATCATGGACTGTTTGGAAATGTGATGAATAAGCTCCAGCTTCAGGTGACCCTGAATTTGCATGGATGGATGGATGGATGTTCAAATTTAAACTTAGATCAGTTTTTATGGTTGCTTTTGCCTCCACATGCCAACATTTTGTTAAATAAATTCCTGACATTGAGGCTCCACAAATCATTGAGTGACATCACAGTGGCAACATCTATGTTTTCTATGCAGACTTTTGCTACAACGGATGTGATTCTGCTTTTTCCATCCACTATCTCTTACTTCAAGACCATAAAAATGATGTCTCTATTGCCAAACCTCAGCAATCTTTTTCTTCAAATTACTCAAAATTCCAACACTCCACTTGTTTTACCTCAAGATACAGCTTGTTATCTTACAATAGTATTGCGAGAGGCAAGAGTAGAACAGGTAAAAATCTGAATCTTTGTCAAAAGTGAAACATAGGACCATTGGTGTGAATGAAAGATTCTGCCTTCCCTTGTAACAAAGTCCCACCCAGCTAAAATCTGTGTACCCAACTTAAAATCTATATTTGTAACATTTAAAATCATACTTGGGTATTACTAATTGCTGCAGAAAAGGTTATATGCAATAGAAAGGATTGATATTGCAGCTTTCCCATAGTTTCTCTTGTCTTGATTCCATAGAAAGCTTTCCCCAGTAGCTGTCTGTCCATTGGTATGATATAATTGCATGTTCCCAGTTGTGTGGCTCTTGTTAGATTTGTAGTTAGCACTTCTTTATATCCTACCAGATACTAAAGATGAAGAATCCCTCAGCACTGGTGTGTTTGTTTTGAGCCATCCATATGAACCTAATGCCCTCTGAGGAGCCAGAAGCAGCAGCGACAGGCTGGCAATCTGGTGACCACAGCACATCAAGACAAAACTAGTGGTGATCCACCCTGATCCTTCTAATTGGCTCTTTGGCTCCCACTTAAAAGACCAACCACAAGCAAGGGGGTGTTTTTTCCCCTTGGATACCTCTGTTGTATGTACAAAGGGAATCTTCCACACTGGACATTGTGGTCTGCAGCTCTGTGCTGTGGCATTCTGCCTTCATCTGGGCACTCTGCCCTAACCATCTTTTCGTACTGACTTTCACAAGTTTCTGTGAAAGGAGAATTTAATATCTAGGTCAAGTCTCACTAACCGTGCAAAACTTAAATATTTCATGAGGTAGACTTGGCTAAAATTGCATATACCATGCATTTAAAATGCTGTATACAACTGGGACAGGTTCTGAAACAATTGGATATACTGCAAAAGATAAATGTTTTCTGCATAAATTGAGCTGGAAAGACAATAATGTGGATTCAGATCCCCAACACCCAAAACACAGAAGGCTACAGATGCTAAAGTAAAGCTGGAAGACTATTACCAAAGTCGTTAGGATTCCACTTTTTAGAAACAAACTCCATATTGATTCATGCCATAGTTGTTGAAATATTCCAGTCATCCATTTAAACATCAAATTTGCAAGGATCTCTCCAGTGATGTAATGATGCATTGCACATGCCTCTATCAACAGTATCGTAAATAAAATATTACTTGATATAACAAGTTAATTAAATCTTTTGGAAAGAATGAATGAAACTGACAAGCTACCCAAAGCCCCTTTTTTCACAACACTTGCGGTAGCAAAAAATTGCATTGCTGTTATATCTGTCAGGTGCTGCTCTCCATAATATTAGGGTTGGCTTAATAGAATTACAGAGTAGACCTGAACTTAGCTGTGGGTCCTCTGTGTGAGATGGCAGAGTAAATTTAGCCTCTGAAGGTAAGGATTTGATTGAGAAACAAGTGCAAAGCACAATGCCAAAGTCAAGTGGTGGTCATTATAGAGCACACTTGGGAACCCCATCCCCCACCCTCACTCTCCCTCCCTTCTTTCTCCAGCACACGTAAACACTGAGGTTAGAAACCACAGGGAGTTGTGAAAGCTAGAAATCCCTCAGATCTCTCAGGCAACACAGCCTCCCAGGAATGCAAAGCTTAAGACTGGCTCACAAGGTCAAAAGCTTTTTTGTATCTTGCCTGGTAGGTATCTCACAGGGGAACCTTTTAAAGCAAGTGAGGCTACTGATTAAAAAAGGTTAAAAAATAACATGTTTAATTATTTTCCGCCATGCAGCTTGGGAATAGTAAGAGAGCTTATCTATGTGGGAAATTTCTCAAAAAACTCCTTCTGTATGAAGAGACACATGCATGTTTAAATGCTAATACATACACTCTGGCTTTAGGCTCAACATACCTCCCTCACTTGTCTCTCTCCAGTTACCAAGGTTTTGTCCCTGGAACTTGGCAGCACTTGCCTACAGCCTCTTGCTCTGAGCTGCTTACATACTACAAACATGCTCAAGGTCTTCCCCTGGGCCATTCAGACTGTCAATAAACACTTTCCCCACACACCCCACCCCTGCCCACCCACCTCACTAATCTGAGCCATGGTCTGAGTAACCCCCATCACTCAGATAGAAAAAAAAGAGTCATATACTAAAATTAAA
The DNA here is from genome assembly GCF_036321145.2 of Pelmatolapia mariae. Lineage (NCBI taxonomy): Eukaryota > Metazoa > Chordata > Actinopteri > Cichliformes > Cichlidae > Pelmatolapia > Pelmatolapia mariae. The sequence goes on along the minus strand of NC_086235.1, from coordinate 18,398,631 downwards.
GCTACTTTTAGCTGCACCTTTATTCACAAGGGGTCCCACAGAAGGTAGCATCCACACATTTGATTTGGCATTTTTTGTTTAATGCTGGATGCCATTCCTGATGCAACTGCAAAGGGATTTGTGTCTCCTCTTGAGATTGAACTATGGATCTTTTTCTCCTGTTAGGCAAACATGCAAACCACTATATAACGCAGGGACTAAAAAGAAATCTTGACCATGTTTATGCCTTGTACCAGGTTTTCTCCAGCACATTTGTATCATGTACTGTATAAAACACACACAGAGCCTCTTGAGATGGCCTACATCACTATCTCTGGCTTTTATGCTGACATGCATCAAATACCCCCCAAAATCTGGAAGGGTTTAAGTTGCTGATGGGAAACTCTTCTTCTAGGCCAGAGGTGATCTGGAACATCCATTATCTTAAAAACAAACCAGAACTCTTCTTCTTTGACATGAATGTACTCAAAGGCCATGTTGACCATCTTGATACAAGATGTATTGCAACCCCCCCCCCCCCCCCCCAAAAAAAAACCTAAAAAAAAAACCCCTAAAAACTCAATTAAACCACAGGAAGGGTTTTGTGCACTGCAAATCATTTGGGAGCATGTATTCAGTATTTTTGTTAAAAGATTTATACTTATTCCAACCAGACTTGCGATGTAACTACTGAAGATCAAGGTTTGTGTATAAAGAATAAGAAAAGCAGTTTTTCTCCCGTAGAGAATGCATATATTTCCTGGGCAAAAGACTACTTTCATCACAAAGTTACAAAAACTAGATTTTGCAGGGTTTTTCCTGGCTTAGAAGTGGGTTTTGGGGGAGGGTGGTAGGGCTATCCATAGAAGCACAATCTGCATGTGTATGTTAACAATGCCTCATTTAATGAAATGTATATATTTCACTATCATTTCTGCATAGTTGTGCTGATAAAGTGGAAAAAATAAACTGTAAAAAATAACTTAGTGTAAGGGTGGTTGACTTGAATCCCCCCAAATACTTTTTGTAACTAAATGAATGCATTCGATTTAATTTGAAGAGATTCACTGCTTGGGTATCATCATGGATTACATAGACTTTCCCTTGCAAAGAAAAAAATACTAAATATAGCTTTCCTTGAGCTAATCATAAGCTCACACAGGTAGAAGTGCAGAGGCATGATCATTTCCAGACTATGCTGCACACGAGGAATGATACACTACACCTACTCATATACACAGGTACTCTTTCAAGGCCCTCATTTGAGTTAGTCAGTAGGCCGAAATAACTTGAACCAATCAGTGGTTTGCGTATGTTTGCCTACGTGCACATTCACACACAGCTTCCTATAATTTTCACTTGCATGGGAAGCTGTATAAAAGTACACATATGGCCACCCAACTATGTACATTTGTGTGCTCAGTGCTGGGTGTGTTGATTGCTTTCGGTCCAAACCACAGTTTACTGATGCATGCTGCTAAAATCTCATAGTCTGCTTCCACATATTACGTTGCATAGGTTTAGTGCTTTGCTCATTTGCAGTCTCATTATGCGTATCACAGAAAAGGAAATGGAGGGGTGGGGAGAGGGGGGCTGATAACAAGTCAAATGTTAATTAAATGGTGTTGTTTTTTGTAGTTCCCTGGTACTTTTCAGTATTTATTCTCCGTAACTGCAGAACTCACAGTATGTACCTCAGCAATGATGATCTGATTCCCAGTGAACAATGATAGAATGAAAAACATTTACTTCCTGTATGACGTTAGAAATGTGTGCCACACTCTGCTTTTTCAGAGAGGAATGTATTGCGACAGGAAAGAAATTTGAGAGCTTAGAATAAGAACATAGTATGTAGTCTAACAGAGATCTTTTTTAAAATTAATTAATTGTTTTAATGCCGGGAACAAACACGGAATAGAGGGTCCCAGGTGTTCTTCCTTTTAAAGTTTCCATGGCACTGCCAAGACAGTGGAGCCTGCCAAGGTTCCAAATGTAGGGCAACATCAAACCTCAGTTTTAAACTAATGAGTCATGGTAGTCTGGGCAAAGGTGACATCATTTCCTTTTAGCCACAGTAGGTCTGGAATCTGAACCCCCTCCTCGCCCACCCTCCAAGCTTTATTTAGCAAATCTGTGAAACTCGTCTAGAGTGGAAACAGTCACGATTAACTGACCAAAACCACTGAGTCAAAATCAAATGTGACGCAAGCAGGCTTGTTGCTTGTATCAGAGGGGTCTTGAGGTAAGCAGGCACTATGATAAGGTGATTTTACTTGATGCACTTTAACTAGCACAAAGAAAGTAATAGGAGTCCTAAAATGACAGTGTGATTTGGGTGTTTTCCCAAATGCTATTTACACTGATGCACCATAATCTAGGCCTTAAATTGCAGGGTAGTGCCACAGAAAGTAAGCATTAAGCGAGTTCTTCCACCATTGTGTCCCACTCATTGGATAGAACATTAAGCTAAATGCCAGTATGAATGGAGTCATTACTGTGCTCCGATGAAATTCTTTTGAATTTAAAAGGTGTCATGTAGCAGATTCAAATGAAAATACAAATGCCAAGAGTTCAATACTCTGAGAGCAATGGTAAGAACATCGAGGATATTCACTGAGAGACTGCAAAAATTCTGAGAATGATGCCTGTTCCTAAGAATTACATCACCCACACTGATACTGAGACTTACTGCTGATAAAGACGTATAAATTCTCTAGTGGCTTGAAATGATATGTGAGGGAAAGCTCTGGGAGCAGTCATGAATTATTGTTGAAATACTCCATATCTTCACAGCTGTGTGGGAGAGACATTTGGCCAGTGAAGTACAGTATGGGAGTGGATGTTGCTAAACAAGCCACACTGAAGGACTAAACACTCACAAATCTATACAGCACTGAGTAAGTCTTGTACCCACCCTCATTTCATTATAGATAGGAACATTTATGACAAAAAATAAATGCAGATGCACCATATGAGGCAAAAACAGAATTTGTACAATTCTAATTCCAAGGTTGAACATCTATATTTGGTATGACCACCCTTATTTTTCTACACACCCTGAACTCTCTTAGGCATGCTCTTCTTTGGATGTTGGCTGCCTTTTTGTTCTGTTCTCTGTCAAGATGACCCCACACCGCTCCAATAATCTTGAGATCCAGGCTCTGGGGAGACCAATCTATAACTGATAGTGCTCCAATGTGTGTTTTACTGTTCAGGCGTGCTATATGTTTGGAATCATTGTCATGCTGAAAATTGAACCCGCTTTCCAGATGGTATTACATGGTGGATAAAAATCTAATGGTGCTTTTCCGAGCTCATAATTCCATTGATTCTGACAAGATCCCTAACATCACTGACTAAAAGGCAACCCCAAACTGCCATGTTTTGAAGCAAAGACAGATGGACCCAGAATGCAGACACAGCCAATGGGAGCAGCTCAAAAGATATACTTACAAAGACGATGATGACAACAGAGTCTGAGAAAGGACATTTAGTCCTTACAAATTCTGAGGCAGGCGGTTAAGTAGCCAAAAACACTGCCCTTCGGCTGACTGATTTCCTGAAGAGTGGGCAGGTGGGTCAGAACAGTATCATTCCAGAACTGGGTCTACTCCATCTTACAAGTTCTCAGGGGAGGAAGCACTAACAGGCAACGTGCCAAGACTGAATCCAGCTTTCATAGGAAAAGTTGGGGAAGGGTTAGGAGGGTGATCAACGCAGCTGGCGGTGACACACACACACACACACACACACGCACACACACACACACACACACACACACACACACACTCATACTGGGAGATTTCCTGGAATAGAAGACAAAATGAATGGTAAGTAAAGATTGAAGCAAAGGCTATTTCCTAAGAGCCTGATGTTACCACTTAAACAGTTGAAACAATATGGCAAAAGTGAATAAACACAGGCTTTTCCAGCTGGTGGCCACATTTTCAGAGTTTTGGCCCAAACAGATGCACAGCAGAGATATAGGACCAAAACTACCAAGGAAGGAAGGAAACCACGATAGAGCCTGTACCATGTTTTACAAACTGGAGCCTTTCAACGAGGTGTGTTCTCCTGACCTCCATCCTATATATTGGCTACTCTGAACCAAAGTGTCAAATTTGGTTTCTTTAGATGATAATACATTTTCCCACTGATTTTCAGAACAGTTCTTGTATAATTTGGCACATCTCAGCCTTTTCTTTCTCTTCTGCTGACACTATTTCTGATGAGACTTTGGCAAACGGTTAACTGACGAACTCAAGGGCCAGATGCATCTCCCAGTTTCCAAAGTGTATTTTGAGGGCACACTGCACACCATACTGTGATCTGCCAAGTTTTCAGTTAATGGCTCTTTGGAAATCACCTTTTTGGTGAAAAAATATTTTTTTAAACCTGTCAAACTTGTGTTATCATTGGCATTCTCATAGGCTCAACGAAAGAAATGGGAACAAATGATGTTTTTTAAAAACACGCTCTTTGCTAAGTTATCTGTCACATGTAGACAGATCACTGGTTCATCCCTTGAATTAGCTGCCTTTTTTATGCTTGAATGATTAGGCAGGTCAGTGTTAAGTGGATTAAAAACAAACAAACAAACATTCCTTTGAAAATGCTCTGGTACAAGGACTGGTCTATTGCTCAAGACCTTTTTAACAAACTAAAAGAACGTCTAGCTACTTGTAACCCAAATACAAACAAATATAAAGAAATGAGTTGTGGCTCAAGACTTGTGCACAGACCTGTATATAATAATGGCACACCTTTATACAAATTCATGCCTCAGATATGTTATCTTGTTGAGTCTTGTTTTAAACTGCATAGAGAAGAATCACTAGCCTCTGATCTGGAAGCAGAGAAGGTCTTTTTATTATATTTTAAAATGAGTTCATGGCGCTCATACCTCTTTCGACATGTGGGAGACTCAGTACAAACAAGGTCTGGTTACACAATGCAAAGTAAGACGACTCATAAGCACTCAGGAGACAAACGCTGCAGCAGCTCAGTTTCTTCCTTTGAAACATACTTTGAAACCAGATCAATCCAGATTCATTTAGACTGCCTTCAAACTGTATTAGACAGTGTTCCAGTGCATCCCGTGTGACCGCCTTCATCATGTTTCAGTTTACCATTAATTTGACTGAATATGTAAATAAACTGAACCCACTGCTAAACATACAGCTAAAAGAGAACTTACTATGCCAGCATGCAAGGCTTTGACAGCTGCTGGTTGTGTTCTTTGTGTTCACTTAGAACTTGTAAGGAGTCTTGCATCATTTAGGTCTGTCAGCTTGATGGGTTTCTCTGTTGTAAAACAAAATGAATTCAAAAGATGTGATTTTAAAATTTGGGAGTGTTTGCAAGCACATGGTTAGAAAATTCTCATTAAAATTCTAATTCTAAAAAGCTTCACTCAACCCCTACAGTATGGTAGCTTATTTGTATCTTGCTGTGTTCTGAAGGGAGATTACAAGTGCTGTAGGTGGTCTAACAGCACAGTCAGAGTAATGCTTGTCTTTATTTATCTCTAAAGGGAAAAAAATAGATGACAAAACACCCTTAGTTTGTTTTAGGTCCCTTGACTTGCTTCAGTGTGGAGGGTCAACACAACAGTTTAAGCTCAGGCAAAGAAAACATTGCGAGAATTACAGTAGCAAGTTTCTTTTAAACATTATACAACTGCACATCTGGAACTGGTACCATTTGTATGTAGATGCTGTTTGGTGTTGGTTAGACTCTAAATGTTGGTTTGTATAACAAAAAAAAAGAGAGAAAAAAAGGTATTTTGAAATTATATCATCACAGGACTATCAGTGTATCTCAAGTAAATCAGATTTCCTCACAGCTGGAATGATCTGACTTAGCTGAAACTCAGATATTAAATGCACAATGTCCTCCACAAGGTGTCACTGTGAGAAAGACCCTGCTCCAAGTAAGAAATGCCACAATTCTCATGCAAAATAATCAACACACTATAGGAAGAGAACAGAAAAGATCGGTTTAGATTGAAACACACACACACATACACACAACTAATTAAAAAATTTCTAATTTGCATTTATCAAACACTCAGCCATCAGAAATATCAAAAGCCGACTGAAGTTGCTGTCAACATCATTAACAACAAAGCAGAATTTCAAATGAAAAAGAAATATTTGATCACTGAGATGAGACGCTCTGCGTCACCCGCCTGCATCCGCTCCGCTCTCCTTCCCCCTTGTGGCTAAATCAAAAATCGGCACTAATGAAGGAGTCACTTTAAGATTTGCGAGCATGTTTTTTTTTTTAAGTGTCTTAATCCTTACCTTTAGATTACTTTTCCCCAACAAGCTACTTAAATAAAAATAGATTTTTATAAAAGCAAAATAAGAATACATTATGTTTTACACATCCATTCATTTTATGAACAATTCAGCGATTTCGAACAATAATACGAGTTAATGTGAGTCTGCTAAGAGAGCAGGTGTCTGCCTTCACACCACAAGGGTGCGCCAGTGAGCTGAAAATGGAATTTTCAGAACTCCAAAAAAAAAAAAGAAAAAAGAAAAAAGAGAAAATCAGTTTAAGTTTAACTAACTGAGCAGGCTGGCTGTGAGCTTTTAATTGATGATGTAGGTTTTGGGTTTCTGCGCCATTCATAGGGAGCAAACTGGGTCATAATTTACAAACATCATTTAATAATAATAATGCTAATTCATTAGTGCAAGACCCAAGCAATCTCTTTCATCAGTTGAATAGGAGAATGCCACTGGGGCTTGAAAGCAGGTCGGCGCGGGGGGTGGGGGCAGGCAGGGAGCGAGGGTAAACAGCAGTGCACATTCTCCAGCTTAATGTGGCTGCCTGGCGGATTTCTGTGCCTTCAGTGAATTTGTGATCACAAATGAGCTTCATCTGCAAAGCATAAGTAAATGTTTTTTTATGAGACGTTGCGGAAATTCTAGATTCGGTGATGTCTCTGACAAAAGAAAAAGACACAAACATACACATAAAAAAGAAACAAAAACTCTTCAAAATGTTCTTTGTAATAAATGTAAATGCCAGACATATTTCCCCTTGAAGATGCAAACGCATTTGGTGTCAATATTTTCACAAGCAGAAGAGAGAGAGGGATAGAGACGCTAAGTTTGAAAGTGCTGTCAACAAGAATTGTTATTCAGTCCGTTCTTCTTTACACGCGATCAGAGGAGACTACAAAAGTAGAAGGAGAGAAGGATGGCGATGGAGGAAGCTGGGTCTCTCTATTCCGAGTGTGTGTCCGGGGAGATATGATGTATGCCTGTAGTAGCTGTGACACTAGATGTTCTCAGGATGGCAAAGGCATAATAGAATTTGAGAGATTTTTTTTCTTAGTGTGGGTCCCGTATCACCCGAGGATAAGGACACTTATCTAGCAAAATTGCAGTCCTGAGAGACAACATCAGGTGGCAAAGGAACGGAATTGGCTCTCATCCTGCTCTTTGTGTCTGAAGAATGACGGCAACATAAGCACTTTGCGCGCACATTATTGAACCAGCTTGCAAATCTCGGGGACTGACTCACAGCCACGGTGAATGTTAAAAGAGAACACGAGCTGCAGACAATAAACAAAAATGAAATTATTGGCAGGAGTTAAATGATATTTTCATATTGAGGGCTTAGATGATTTATTCAATAATTTCATTTAGTCTCTTTGCGGGAAAATAATAATAATAATAATTATGATTATCATTGATCCAACGCAAAAATAGAAGTTTTTCAGTTTCTTTAACTCCTTGCAATTTGCTGATTAATCTTAATTGTTCTCAGGGAGGTGGAGCCTATCTCGGCTCTCACAGGGGGAGAGGGCGGGGCACACACTGGAAAAACTGCGAGTCTGTTAGTGGCTGGGTCGCGTCACCGTAAGCACGCCTCATAATGCTTACCTTCACCAACGAGGTTATTAAATAATAACTGAGTTGGCAGAGAAGTGTATGGGCAAAGGAAGAACTTCTTCACTTCTGATTTCTGCACCCGGAGAACTGTACTGCCCCCACTTGGTAAAGGCTGGAAATGCATGTAATATTTGAATCATGTGCCCAATTTCCAGAAATGCCCTGGAACAAACCCATATTGTAAACGGGATAATGGATATTATATTTTCTCTTGACACAATTTAATTTTCACCAAATTCGGTACAGATAATCTTCAAACGAAGGCTCACAAAAGCAATCATATGGATTTCTAGTTTTCCAAAGAATTTGCCTGGGGCAGGCAATCCAAATCCAAACTGGGTCTAGCTATTAAAATCAAACTAAGCACATGGACTTAGGACCACATTTTTGAGGCATTCGCATTTATTTCATACAGAATTGTATACTACATCCTCCAGTTTTCAGAATCAAATAGTATTTAAAAACAGGACTTTCTTAGTATCTGGTAAATAAAGTGTCAGAAAACAAATTGAAATAGACAGAAAAGAATAGTGTCTTTTCCGTCTCCACTTTAGTTTACTTTGACAATTATACATTATAATCATACAATTCAATGGGATAAATGAGACTATCATTTTAAAAATATGATGTACAGACTAACTGCTGATAAAAATCATGAATTTTAATCCTGTTATAATATTGGTATTATTATTATCTATTCATTCTTCCATTCATTATTGTTATTATTGGTTAAACATTTTACAAAAACTTAGAAATGAATGCCATAGCTGATCCAGTACATTGGAAAGTTTGTCAATGGCTTTTTACTAGATATTCAGGGTCAATTTGGTTCAGACCTTGTCTATTAAGTCATCTGGTAACATACTGTTCAATAGAAACTGAGGACATTATGCCAGTACCTCAATGTTGGAGCACATTGAATTTTGAAGGTATTTTAGACGGTCCGTCCCCTCTTGAGAGCTGTACAATGGGGAAATGCAAAAGGTGAATTAATTCAGCTGGGAATAAAAACCTTTTCAGGCCTCAAAGACACCTTTCAGTATCTCAGATAAAGTGCCACACGTGATAAAGATTATTACAGTCTTTTGTCTGTATAGCACCCATCTGATTCAACCAACAGGAGAAGAGGTTAATGTCGCCGAAATTAAAAGCCCCAAATGTCATTAAGACCTCTGAGCTCTTATTTTAATTTTTCTAGAGTGGGAAGTGCAAACATTTGGTCTGATAAGATAAATAAGACCTTGCTATAACACATGCTTTTTTTGTATTCCTTTGTTTTAAAAAAATTAACTCTGTAATTACAACATCTCTTGGTTCTCCAGAGTAATAAAGTCAGTTTACCTGTGTGGGTGACAAAGGCATCAGTAGTGGCAACAGGGCAGCAGGTGGTATCTGGATGATGCATTTAAGAAAAATGTGGGTGGGTGACCATAAATTGAGCCATCACCTTTCTTCTGCTGCTGCAGGCTGCTGCCTTTAGTTCCTTATCTACCTTATTCCCATTACATGCTCCCTCTGTGCGTTTTCCCCTCCTTTCTTTGGTGAATCACAGAGGAGTGGTAAATAAGAGGGACAGAGGGAGAATTTAAAAAAAATTTAAAAAGCAAGGAGGGAAAGTACCTGAAATACAGAGATCCCATATCCTCAGCCCTACCTCCATAAACGCTGTTGTCAGTGCTGGGTGCAAGAGCAATTAATCTCAGCCATAGGAGGGAAAAAGGAGAGATGCACAAGTACAAAAGCTATCAAGATGACAAGACTTCGTAGTGCAATTTACTAGGTTTCTTCTCCCGTCAAGGATATAAATGGATGTTAAACTTGTTATTGTGTGTTGGGAATTTATTGCCAATGTGAGCCCTGTGTTGTAATTGAGATTTTCAATGACATTTGCTTTGCAGCTGATGAGGGTATAGCAAACAATTTAGCACACACACGATGGGACACATCTGTAAGATTAGTTAGATGTTATTTAAAAAAAAATAAAATAACTAGGAGTATTGTTGTCCTTTGAGAGTCTTGAACATTAAAATCCGGTCTCCACCGGTGAATTTCAGTGAGCTTATTTCTCTCTCTCTCTCTCTCGTTCCTGTTCCTTTAATGCAGCTACACTCCCGTGAGTAGCCTTTTCCGCAATAATAAATTACTGAGACATCAGTTCTACAAGGCCAACTGAAGTGACGCCACAAAGACAAGTGAAATGAGACTTCAAGTGGTTGGCCCTCACGTGGAGAATAACATTATAATGGCCAGAGGAGAAGGAGCTTTGATGTAGCACCGTCTTCATTTTTACAACCACCAAACAATGACATAAACTAAAAGGACACTAATTATAGACAATGAACACATCAAGAAGTAATCCCTACCTCATGCGTAAGCGCTAAGTGTCGTCTTTATGGTGCATTTCAAACAAGGCATTAACATTTTATGACCAAAATACTTCATTGTACACCACAATTCTGCAAACAGGCTCTGCATTATTTCCTAGCACCTACTTAGTCTTGGCCTTTAACTGCATTGTTGTTTGTGTAGCTACATTGCATACTGTCCACTCTAAATTTGGTCTTTTCATTCTCTATTATGATGCAGCTATTAGAATGTCACAGAGAAGCAGTATCAAGGTCGCTCGCTACTAAGCCGACTGTGGTTCCTCCCCATCGCATACTCAGACATGACTTGGTGGGATGTTAGTATCTAAAGAACCCAAGCACAGGATTAGACATGTACAGCACTTCTGTAACAGATGGCATGAGTGCTGTCAGTGATATTTCAAAGAAAATACAAATCATGGACTCAGATAGCTTAGCGCAACTTTACTCCTCATATCACAATGACAGCTGAGTGTGTTTTCTTTAACATTTTCGGAAGTGGTTGATGACTGCGGCATTGACTGACTATATTCACAGGACATCAAACAGGCCTTGAGTTTGTTAAGTACAAGCAGCAAACACAGACTTGACAGCAACTGGGTATGAGTAGAGGAGCAGCACATAGGTAGACAGATTGAAGACATAATATCAGTGTAGTCTCTCTCTTACCCTGTACTGCAGATATGTCAATGATACAAATGAGAATGGTTCTGAATTATATGGTTTTACAAACAATATTACCCAGAGGCACAAAAAGAATCCATTTCATAGGCATATGGCATTCAATTACTTTTTTTTTTTTTAATTTCACCATGCCAGTGCACTTTTGTTTCCATTGCTGGCATAAAACAAGCAAACAAACAAACAAAAATTGCACTATCATTCACAAAAAGTTGGAGTCTTGAACACTTGGGCAATATGTGGCACTGACAGGGATTTACGTAACATATATCAAGACAATTGTTGCAGACCAGACTGTAAAATGTAGAAGCGATGTAAGTTCAATAGCCCTAAATAGATCTTGTACGCATAGCACGCATGAAAAAAGAGAGAATATTATCAAGTGGGAGAATAATTACAGCTAACAAAGGAAGCAAATTTCTTTTTATGTTACAATGCATGCATTAAAGACAACTGAATGGAGAAGAGAAAAAGATGAAGGACAGATAATGTTCTTTTGTTTAGAACAACTTTATATATTTAGACTTACAGAACAGGTAGTGATGTAACAGATTTATAAAAGCAACTTAACTTTCAGGTATATTCTTAACTCCTCAGACAATCTACAAAATACTGTTTATACAGAATTTGTTTCGACTGTGACATCATCAAAAGAATTAGACTGATTAAAAATAAATCTCACAGAAAAATATTTAAAAATTAAAGGCATTTTTTTTAATAGCAAACTAATATTTATTGTTATATGGCAGACCAGGAAAGAAAGCATCAATCTATATCTTAACGAACTGCAAAGTAGCAGTGAACTGGACGTAGCGTTTCCAGTGGGAAAAATGTATCGTCATTCATCCAAGTGACTGCTTCAGTCTCAGCTGATTGCAGGTTTCCCCAACTTTATAAACAGTACATTTGCATAATGACTAAAACTAGCCCAGTGAATGAACAATGGGCTGTGAGGTCAGTTTCTTGATCATTAATATGCAAATTGTCATGACCACTCATCAACATCCACTGATCAAAGACCATTGGTCAATGACATTTCATCAATGGCCATGAGTACCATTTGCAGAGCCCCCTCCTCGATTCAGAGATGGTCTTTCCCTTTTCATGTACATGGCCTCCTTGACTCCCCACTCAAACCAATAATCCAGGTTTCACCGGGTTCACCGAAGTTGGACAGCAGAAAACTGGAAAAACGTTGCCTGGTCTGATGAGTCTCAATTTCTGGTGTGACATTCAGATCATGGATGTAACAGTTTGGAGCAAATAAAATGAAAGCATGCATTCATGCTGCCTTTAATCAAAAGGCTGTGGTTTCCTGTTCATAGTAAACAATGAAGTGACTTGTGAGTCTATGCTGTTTGTATTTTTGTTAAATTGTACTTCTGAGCTCATGAAGGCCTTTCTATACTCGTAGTGAAGAACATAGAAGGAGGGAGTCTATTTCATTATTTTTATTCATTATTTATTTAATGAAAGAATAAAAAATAGTGAGGGTAATGTTGTGGATAAGAAGTTGGTTTTACTCAGCTAGTACATCATATTTTGTCATGCAGTAGCACAGCAGAAATAACACATTTTTAGAGCTAGAAGTATCTTAAATTTTCTATTAACAATTGGATCTAAAACACGAAGAGAACAAGAACTGAAACCAAAACAAGGATGCACAACACAGCATCCTTTGGTGAGATTTTAATGTGAACAAATGGTGCTATTTACAATTTGCCAATTTTTATATCCACGAATTAAAGTGAGACTGATGAAGTTAGAATATAATCATCCAAATGCATTGCTGTATATGGCAGCTTAATCTGCTTTATATTTACTAGTCATGTTTTTTATGGAAATAAGAGGCGTAGTTTATTCCACAAGGCCCTGGATCAGCTGATCGGAGTCTTCCCATAATTGGGTTTATTGAAGAAGCAGTTTACTTTTTATACCGCTGAGGTACTGGATGTCCCTGGGACATGAGCAATGGAGGAAATGATGTTTACAGAAGGATCCGAGTGCCCTTCTCTCAGAGGTGCCCAACCACTTTACATTACAAAAGAGAAAAACAGCGACAGGGAAAGCTCATTATGCACCTGATATTTACCATTCAGCCAGACAATCTAACACATTGGGTTGTTTTCATAATTTTTGTTTCTGTATTTGATAAGATATGGAACACAGAGCTGACTTTTAATAAGGCACGTGTACCACACTGCCTTTTCTGCTCCCCAAGAATCAACATTCCACCAGAGAGAGGCAGAAAGATGCATACCAAATAGGAAATCATTATTTCTGCCTTTCACAATGCGGAAAATGAGGGGCATAAGGTTTTTCTTTGGTAGCAGAGTAGATGGAAAACATTTAATTTAATTTTTTTTTCTCTAACTTGGAGCTCAGCTCTCATATCAAGTTACTGTAAGCTTCAGACAGATCGCCATGCTTTCACTTGTGCTATGTGTATTCAGATGCAGACACCCACAACAAACTAGAACTCTCTGATTTATATGCCATAAGGCCTATAACCTCAAGCATAACCTCAAGCACAGACTGACTGATATATAAACAGTAAACAGTGATTTGTGTCTCTCTAACAGTTTTACGAACTGAGAGAAAAAAGAAACAAATACTAATTAATAGCTTGAACCTAATGCTTCTTTCACGTTGTGCATAAACGAGTCAGTGTCACCTGGTCTTGCCCATTAAAAAATATCATTATTTCTAATACAATGTTGGATCCTATTAATGATGCCTTTTCAAATGTTTTGGCCGATGGCAGCTCTGTGGATCCTTTTTAACAAAGTTTTCCCAAAACTTTATTCATCACTGCTGAGTTTTTTTTTCTTTATTCTTTTTTGCTGGTTTGACAGCTTCATGGTCAGACACTCAAACTTACTGGCAATATTCTCCTGTGTCCTGAGGAAATGAGCCCCTCATCTGAGTGACTGTTAAGGAATAGCTAATTAGCCTGATTGTGTTCAGCTGGGAAGTTTCTACTCTGTAATCCAGGGATCCCCAATCCCAGTCCACGAGGGCCGGTGTCCCTGCAGGTTTTAGATCTCACCCTGGGTCAACACACCTGAATCACATGATTAGTTCATTACCAGGCCTCTGGAGAACTTCAAGACATGTTGAGAAGGTAATTTATCCATTTAAATCAGCTGTGATGGATCAAGGACACATCTAAAACCTGCAGGGACACCGGCCCTCATGGACTGGGATTGGGGACCCCTGCTGTAATCTATGTCCATGCAGCTGACCTGACGCTGATCTATGGTCGAGTTCAGTTATGGGTGTTCCAGTTCCAGGTTTTCATGATATCATCTGTTAAACTCTAAGCTTTTGCGTTAATACTATTTTCCCACTTAAATGGGTTTGAGTGATTTAGGTGACTTTGAATGTGGCATAGTTGCTGGTGCCAAATGGGCTTGTCTGAGTATTTTGAGAAACTGCTGATCTGGTAGGGTTTTCCAACCATTTCTAGGGTTTACAGAGAATGGTCAGAAAAAGAGAAAATATGCAGTTTGCAGCAGTTCTCTGGGGGAAAATGCCTTGTTGAAACCAGAGGTCCGACTGCTTTAAGCTGATAGGAGGGCAGTGGTAACTCAAAAAACAACTGCCTCCAACCAAAGCATGTAGAAGAACATCTCAGAATGCACAACACATACAACGTTGAAGCAGATGGGCTACAGCGGCAGAAGACCCCACTGGGTGGTGTTCCTTTGAGCTAGGACAATATAAGATCTGAATTTGGTAAAACTATCATGAAAACATGGATCCAGCCTACCCATGGTGATAATTTAAAGGACGATAAAAAAAAGTTTTAAACATTTTAAAATGCCATATGATGCTATCACAATATGTTGCCTGCAATAATGATAGTATCATGATACAGCAATTTTGCAATATGTAATAAAACTCAAGAAATCTTACAATACGTCACAATTTCTGTCAAACGGAAACGAACAAACCAAAAAAGAAAAAAATCATCTTAAAAAACAGGAAAATAAGCATGTTAATACATGTATTTAATAACATGTATGTATTAACATCATTATTCAATTTTAATGAAATGTCATTTTGAATAATTAGCCCTCTGAATTGTTTCCTCATTTTCTCGCTTGGATTTCTTTTCTTTTTCTCTGCAATTAAGTTAACTACAGTCCGCTTTACCTTTACTAATACCTCTGAAGTCCCTGCTTCAAGAATCTTAAAGAGGTGGCTCTGTTAAGTTAAAGTGCCAGTAAATTAAAACAGTAAGATTTACATTGGATCATCATATCGATAATTTTCCCACCACTAGAACTTTAAGATATATGTTAAGTTCTCAATTGCATTTTCCTTATACAACATTATTTTTACTTGATTTATACTTAATTCTTATAATTATCTTGTATGAGAAATGTCAACGTTAACACAAGACACAGAAGTAACATCCATCCATCATCCTTTAACCCATCCCTCCTCTTTTGCTTATCCACTCATGAAAAACAGTTTCCAAATGTGCGTTCACATGTGTAACATAAATGTGTGCTGCAGTGTATCAACAAGAATTAAAAAAATGCACGTATTTGCATAGCTTTTCTGCCTCAGCTAAATTATAGTGCATGCAGAACTGTTGATGCAGCAACCCCAGTTAAGGTCAAGGCTGTAATACAGCATTGGTCCAAAGTTGAGTGTATTCAGATTCGGCTCGTCAAAGTACCAGATCATACAGCAGGTCAGAGTGCATTTCAGATTTAAATACTAAAGCTTTGTGATTTATAATAGCTTGACTTGTAGGCCAAATCCATTTTTTCATGGGGAAAAAAAAATCTTTTCAAGTTTCATATAAACGTTTTCTCCAGATTTGACGTGGCAATATAGACAGTAATAAATTCTTTATTATTGTTGGCAGCAGATATTGTTTTATGCCACAGTTTGTAAGGGTTGAAATGAAGTTTAGCTTTATTCCCTTTCCTTTAGTAAGACAAAACCGACTACTAATAACATATATGTACGTCATACATTCATACATGCAGTAACCTTTATCACTGAAAAAATTAAACATCCAGGGCATTTTGGTCATATAAAGAATTCACAGTCAATACACTATTACTGAATGCGCTTTATGAATATGCATTTATTTTTCTACCAACAGTCACCGTGCACAGAAAACAAGCCACAACATGTTATTTGGAAAACTGGCTTAATGCACTTTATTTCTGCATTAATAGAACAACAAACATGGAAAGCAGGTTATTTTTAGAGGGCTAAAGGCAGAGGGATTACTGTTGGGGGTCTCGTCCACCAGCCACTCTGGCTTGCTAACAGATGGCCACTCTGTCAGACCTGGACCACGGGTCAACATTATTTGCATATCAAATCAGTCTCTGAGCAGGAGTCGCTCAGCTTGCTTTCACCTGTTCCCCTCATCCTCAAAGACCAGTTGGAATACATGTAAATTATGTTTTTATGTACAAAGCAGCAGATGAATAAATAGTTTATAAAAGAAAAGAACAATTCCCCTACAGCATCCATTTTTATGTGTTTTACGACATATTTCTTAGATTAGCTTCTATAATAAGCTGAATTCTAACAGTGGCTTCCAGTAGCACCAGTACAGAACAATCAGTTCATCTTGTTCTTTACTGAATGTTTTAGTGTCCTCCTCGAGCTCTGGTAAAAAAACAAAAACCGAGCAGTCTTGTTAAAGCCACACTCCTTTGGTTACATGGGTTTGATGTGTCACATTCAGCATTTCTACATCAACTGTGGAATGAAATGTCCACAGTTTTTTAAAAAAAAAAAGGGAAAAAAAAGCTTAACAGAATAATCATTTGTTCTGACAAATGTTAAAGCTTTCTGCAAAATGATTTCTCCTGTATGAAAGAAAGGCCTTCAGTTTTCATGCCTCGTAACAATGATGAAAGACAAAATCTTTGCAAGGACTTAGGTGCAACGTATCCTTTACCTTTTCTCCAGGATTTCTTCTCTGTCGTGGTTACGGACAATGAGGTTTGTAATGAACTCGCTCACTTTTCCTGCTCGCAGGGAGAGATGCCGTGCATGACTTCGTCTTCCCTTTCAGGTTTTCCTCCACCGCTTTTCACCAGCGGTGTTTGCTGGGACAGAATTTGTTCATATAACACCGGCTCACCTCCATAAATTAAAGCAGGGAAATGTGATTTATCTTCTTTCTCTTGCGGTTCCTTTCAGCTGACTCTCTGAAATAACAGCAAACATAAATAGGGGGTATAAAAAGGGGGCTCTGAACGCTCGAGAGAGTGGATTACGCCATGAATCAGTTTATTAACGGTGGGCCATGGAGCGGTGTCGGTGCGAGGGGAATTTATTCATTCATAAAGCAGTGTTTACAGCATTTATCTTCACCCGAGAGCAGGGCCCTAAAATGTAACAAAGCACACTAAGACAATGATATGGCGTGATGGATCTAGGGGTTCCTGTGTCAGGGCCGCCAGCCGACTCTGAGGTATTCCTCTGCTGCTGTAGGTTTGGAGATGAATAACATAATCGTCTGCGCAATGAAATGGAGCGGACAATGTTACTATTGTTTCTGAATCATGACTGGATCTGGTTAACACAATATAATCCTTAGTCAGAATAACAAAATGAGAATGAATGTTGTGGGACATGCACAGAAACACATATCCAAATGCATGCCTCAAATGAAGAGACTCACAGACTCAAATATTCTTTCACTACAGTGGTTTCAAACCTTTTTCCACAAGCTACATCTTAATGAGCTAAACCCCTGGAGCGTACAATATGGTCAGAAGAAAACTGTTGACTTTGATTTTGGATCCAAACCATGCTTTTTTTTTTCTTCTTCTTAAGTGAACACAGTTACTGGAGGCAGACTTTGATGTTCGCTCAAGCTTGATAGCTGACTCTGGTTAGTGCTCTTTAGTGATGGGACATTCAAAAGAGCATTAGGATGTTTGAAATTTCAAAAGGTAAATGATGTCAGTGTCAGGCCACAACAGACTCAATCAGATTCCTAGCTCAAAAGCAGAAAAGCCAAAATAGCCCAGTTCATTTCAATGAAAGCTAAGTGCTTTATACAAAAGAGTTTGGTCTCCTATCAGAAATATAGAAACACACATTAAAAATACTCATTAAATTTAGAAATATATAGAAGGTCCTGTGTTCAATACCACCATCAGGCGGGGTCTTTCTGTGTGGAACCTGCATGTTCTCTATGTGTTTACGTAGGTTCTCTCCGGGTACTCCGGCTTCCTCCACAGTCCAGAGACATGCAGTTAGTGGGGATAGGCTAATTGAAAACTTTAAATTGCCCATAGGCGTGAATGTGAATGGCTGTCTGTGTATATGTGTTAGCCCTGCGACAGACTGGCGATTTGTCCAGGGTGCACCCTGTTTTGCCCTAAGACAGCTGGGTTAAGCTCCAGTCAACCTCCCCCCCCTCCCCACAAAAGAAAAAAAAGGATAAGCAGAAGAGGATGAATGGATACTTCACACCTGAAAATAATCACCAACAAGACCAGCTTGGTATGGCTTCTTGAAATTGTTTTTCAAGGTCAACTTTGACCTTGGCCACTAATAGTGAAGGTCAAAGTCAAGAGCTTAGCCAAGAGAAGTACTCATGTCCCCCAAGGCGTAATATCTTGTTGTGAAGTTTGAAGCTGATAATCATGTTAGGTAACATGAATTTATCATTTGGTTTGACGCTGACCTCAATCAAATTGTCACCAGAATTAAATCAGCTGGAGCTACCATCACACATAGTTTGCAAATGATATCTTGAAAACTGTGGATGCTAGCCTGTTAACAAACAGACAGAATGCAGCAGACATTCAGGAAACTTGGAAAGTACTGAGAGACTCAACAGATTTTAGTAGGGTTTAAAAAAATTATAGGATTTGGGGGCAGAAGAAAATATACAGCAACTCAGCATTCTTTTATAACACCCACTAATATCACTGCACTGACGTGCAATCATATATATTGCAGTGAAATCATTATTTCCTCAGTAAACATTTTGAGTGATACTGTAGATCATATATTGTGGGGAGAAAAAAAAAATCAGGTCCCTACAGACTAGCCCCATAATGTCAAAATCGAATTGCATGCCCGACTCCTCCGAAAGTCCACCAAGTGTACACCAAGAAGCACAGAGATGGTAAAGGCATTTTGAGATGAAATGTAGAGCAGATGGCACCTTGTGGGTGGTACCGGCCATCTCTGATATGGGCAGTCATGCTGGGTGAGATGAAGTCTGTGGCTGATTGGTGTCTGTCTGACCCACTGGTTGGTTGATTACTAGCATCACACACCACAGGACGCAAGCCTAGTGTTTGTGCAGTGACAGCTCCCTGAAACAATCATTTACTATGCACTGACTTCATTGGTCATCAAGAAACACAGCAGAAAAAAAAAAGACATACCGGTAATCTGTGTCACATAGCTGACAGTCAGAGGCAAGTGCTACATTATGTGTCCCTCCTTGTACTAAGGAGAAGTGAATTTCAAAATTCCAGGCATGAAATAATCATTTGTGCTGTTTTCACAAAGCGTTTCCACTATGTCACACAAAGGTGCCTTGGCATTGTTGCATCATTAGATCCAATTTAGTAAAGCATGTGACCCAGCGATATTCTTCTATACCCTTGATAAAAATAATAGAAAGCAAATGCATTATGCCAAACAACATGTCAAAAGTGCATTAACTGTGGCCAATTTATGGGTGCGAACCTGTATAAGCACTGAACTCAGCCTCTTTGCTCGCCAAATTACTGTCTGCAAAATGATTGCATTACACACAAAATTGCATTTTCCTCCGAGCCTCTGTATTTAGCTGTAGCTGAAGTCACAACACTGGCCTGCTGTGAGTAAAATACTCAGGCTGCATCAAACTCAATTTGTCGAATTATTGCCAAATCTTTTCAAAAGGTTTCTGCCACAACAGCATTTCAGTCTTTGTAGCTCAAACAAGGCCTTTTCAATGAAATACTAGAGCAGGGACAGATATAAATCAGTGATTTAAGGCCCTAGAAGGAAGAAGGCAACATCTATCTAAAGATTTGTCTTTATTTACCCACAGTAATATATATATATATATATATATATATATATATATACACACACACACACATACATATAATTTATATATATAAATAAAGACAAATGTCTTAGTGCCCTGTCCAGGGTGGACCCTGCCTTTCACCCAGTGTCAGCTGGGAAAGGCTACGACCCAGCAACCTTGAATTGGGTAAGTACATTTTAAAAAACTGATGGCTGTTAAAGATTGTATATACATCCAAGTTGCATCTAAAGATACATAAGAACAAACTTGTTCTAGGTCTCTTTGTCACTAGTTATTCTTTTAAGCCTATGAGTAACACACACAAACTGTAAACTGATTCCAAGTAAAACTTTAGTGAGTAGTTATTTTAAAGAAGAACAAAATAATAATGTTAACAAATTGCTAATAATCTGATGATTGATGTTACTTTGTTTCCATTCATTATAATATGAAATATTAAAATAATAAATTAGCACTGCTGCCTCACAGCAAGAAGGCCCTGGGTTTGAATCAACCATCTGTGCAGAGTTTGCATGTTCTCCCTGTGTTTGCATGGGTTCACTCTGGGTATTTGGGCTTCCCCCCTAAGTCTAAAGACATGCAGTTAGTGAGGTTAGGCTAACTGATTATTCTAAACTGTCTGTAGGTGTGAATGTGAGTGTGAATTGGTTTCTTGCCCCACAACAGGCTGGCAGTCTATCTGGGATGTACCCTGCCTCTAGCCCCATGGCAGCTGGGATGGTCTCCAGCCCCTCCAGTTACCCTGAAATGAATAAGGGGAAGAATATGGATGAGTGGATAAAAGGGCCAGCTAAGGTGGTTCTGGAATGCCTCCAGAGCACCTCCTAGGTGAGGTGTTTTTGGGCATGTCCGACTAGAAGGACGCCCCAGTGCAGATCCAGGGCACTTTGGAGAAATCACATTTCTTGTCTGGCTTGGGAACGCCAATTAATTATTTTCGCAGTCATGTATTTGTCTTTGATATATTGTTTATGAAAAATCTAGGGTGGGTGGATAGAAAAAAATACTGGCCTCATTAGTTATCTTGGTCAAATGCTAGTCCTTGTGGAAGCAACTCTTGGAACGAATCCAAGCAGTTATTTTGATGTCACGCTCTAAATTACTCTACTTTCAATGATCAGATAGACATAACATACTGTGTGGCACCGGTAAGTCTTAATACTATACAAGCAAACAGTTTTGCAAGGGTATATCTTCACAGCTTTAATATCGGCTCAATATAGATTTCCAACATGCAAAGCGTCACCACTAATCCCACAGGAGCACTAAACAGTCGCCATGCTAAATGTATTGAAGACTGTGAGGTAGTTCAGGCAGGCTATGATGAACTGAATCATACTAGCACTCCTGAGCCTCCACGTGCCACAAACACACATTCCCAATCTGTTGTTCGATTTAAGCTGCAGAATTTCCTATCCCTATGGTATATCAACGCCCTACACTCCCTATGCAACACTGCCTGCTATTCCAACTCCTCCACCAACACGGTCTCTACTTTTAGGCTCCAGAGGGATATTTACTCACTATTCCCCAATTTCTATGTGTATTATATTTACAGGGAGCGATGCGCTTGGAGGCTAGATGTCAAATTGTATACTGCTGCTTTAATAAATCACCAAATCAAAAAGAATAGATTAAAAATAATTTTATTTTTATTACAGTAACACTTAGAGAGCTGCTAACCTCTACTCTGTGCATAGCCAGTATTTTAGACTTCTCAGATAGATTTCTATCCAAGATTATTTGACTGCCATGGCTTACAGTGGTAGGCTCCTTAAATTAAGCGAAGACTTTACAGTGTCTGATTTAATCTTTTAATATTTCATGAGATAAATATCTTTAAGTTAAATACTGTAGTTGATATTCACCTTAAAAAACCCTTGAAACGTAGCACATTGTTGTTTTGCACTCCAGCTGTTACTGCTGTTTTTGTCCCACTAAACAGCGAGGCCCCACTTGGCTCCCAGCATCTCATTTCTCCTCCTTCGTTACTGGAGCGCAGAATATTGATGCACGTCAGATTTTGCTGCATTCTGTCGATTCGAGACAGGAGAATGGAAAAAAACAAAATTCTAACGCACAAGGAATATCCCCAGATAATCTGGGAATAGCCGCTGCAGCGACATGGCTGTCAATTATCAACATCACAAACAGCATGTTTATCCCAACGCACCTCACCAGCACCTGAGCAGACTGGCTGACCATGTGTGGGATTCAAGTAAACAAAGGTTTGAGTCGGTACAGTTTGATCATGTTTGATATTTTGCTTTGTTGTTCACATCCACTTGAAGAATATACTGTATGAAGGCAGAAGTGTGATATTTTCATTGGGATAAGACTGCTTTTTCTGCGTGATGGTTAATAACTGCTAATATTTTTTTTCTACTACCAAGCACATTAATCAAAGACCTTGAAAAATGCTTTAATTTATTTATCTGCAGGAGCATTAGTGAAATCACTGAGTATCGTGTAGATGTTCATATGTTCATTTAGATTTGTGTGATGATGGGGTAATGGTAAACACTGTATTACATAGAAGTGAGAGACTTCTCTATTTCAATAAGCCTACATGCTTAAGTGTGCGTTTGTCTGTCAGCCTCTGTTGGGGTTTTTTATAAAGCAGCTGTGGCCAAGACTAGCTGTTGCTAGGAGGCGTATGAGACAGCTGCATATGGCGGGGAAAGGCACAAGCCAGCGGGCGGGCAGCAAAGAGGCAGAGAGTGACACGGGGCCATTGTGAGCCAGTGGCTACTTATGTCACAGAGCAGAGTTCCTGCTCGGCATACATCACTAAAGTGGACAAAAACAAGAAGGAAAGGACATGCACGTGTATGTTCCAGAGCAATAAAGTACTGAGAAAGAAAGAAAACTACTTTCTCAAGTAGCACCTTTCAAGCTTATAATACATGGTGACTTTTCTAATGTCCTAATTTAAAAGCAGGTCGTTGACAACATGACCACAAGATTCAGTCTAAAAAGACACAGAATTAAAAATTAAAGCTACATCTTGCCAGCAATTTTGACTACAGCTGAAAGATCAACTAAAATCATCACCATGCATTTGTATGTTTTAGCCGACCAGTTAATTGCAGTTTTCATCTACATGTATATCCCTCCTGACTTCTATTGGTTCAGCATTTTACCCTGTAAGACATTTCTGTGAAAATGTTGACACAAACACAAAAAAGATTTTTGGTACGAGACGCTTTTCTTTCTTTCTTTCTTTCTTTCTTTCTTTCTTTCTTTCTTTCTTTCTTTCTTTCTTTCTTTCTTTCTTTCTTTCTTTCTTTCTTTAAAGGCAGTTTGGCATACCTGCAAGTAAAGAGTCAGTGAACTATCAATGCACCATCAGTTTTTTTGTTTGACAACAAAGACTTTTAGTTAATTGAAACTGTTAATGAATTAATTAAATCTGCATTGATGAGACAGCAAACAATAACTTGCACACTGAAAAGAAAGTCTGAGCCATTATCTGGATACCTGTTGGCTACAAAAGAAGCACTGGCAGGGCAGTCTGAGATTTATGGTCCTGTTCTCATATCCATTTGTGTAAGTCTTGTGTAGTTATATGGAGATGCAGCTATTCAAAGAGCTAATGGTGTATTACCCACCGGTGATGACATTATGTGTTGAATGCTGTTGAGCCAAAAGGTTTACTTGAATAGGAAAGAGTACATCAGTAACATTTACAAGTGAAGGAAAGCACAGAACAGTAATAATAATAATAATAATAATAATAAAATTATAATAACAATAATCATGTAGCACCATTTCTTTGGAACTCATTATGCTTATTTGTTAGTACAATTTGAATGATTAATTTGAAACCAACATTTTTCTCGAACAGCAAAAGGATATATTTCCACTTGAAATAAAAATATAGAGATGCCTTATTACTCTCAAGTTCAAGTTCTGTTTTATTTAACTTACAGTTAGTTGAAACTCGTGAAATTTCTGCTTTGATTAATACCATAATTACTATTAGCAGTTACTATTAGTTCTACTCATGTACCTGAAAAAAAAAATGTTGGTGAGAAATAGTTACTAAATTTGTCCATGATGTGATAAAAAGCAATCACTTCAAAGTTATGTGGAGCTTACAGTTGGATAACTACATTATTCAGATTTAACAACAATCCCATTTTGGTATTTAGCGATGTTGTTTAGTGAAACTGAACCAACAGATTAAGTGTATTTCTCTAGGCAGCCAAAGCAGCTGTGAAAACAATGCCGTCTTGGAGTCACAGATTGGTATTCTAAAGACCATGAAGGCAAGAAAGGGTGGAAACATAAGCGGGGTGCTTAAGTGTTCCCTCCTGCAGTGATGCTCTTGATTTGTCCGTGGCCTTTTGCACAGATGAAGCATAAAACACTGTCCATGGTGCTGAATTCTATCATCCCCGTGTGCGCACCCTTGACAACCATTAGTTACAATAGCATCTGAGGCCTTCTGGATTATAGGTGTGATCTTACCATTTAGTGAACTTTGCAAGTGTGGGAGATGTACTTTTATTTAGCTTTAGAACGTGCACAAAGTCAAAAAAATTGAAGGTTATTTGAGTTCTTTGAGCTGCTGCATCTTAAAAGCACTCATTCTGTTTCATTTGGAGGTCTTTCAGTGAGAAGCATACCAGTCCGCATCTGGTGCTAGATTATTTGCATGAAGCATTAAAGAAGGGCACCACTATTATACCTGTTCGCCTGACCTTGTGCTAAGAAAAAGGTGAAAAACAGAATCTTTATGTGTGCATCCATAAATTCAAACTACCCTGCTGAAATAGTGTTAAGTGTGTTTTGTAGGCAACCATTTACTTTAGTTTGAGGCTGATCACACTGGGTTAATGCCTGACGGTGATTTCGTTTATGGTGATTATATTTACGGCTCTGCCAGAAACATAAAATGCATCACTTCCTGTGCACCCGGGGATTGAGAACATCAAAGACTTTCCTGAGGGTTTTGGCAAGCTATGTGCACAATGCTCAACTCTATTTGAATTTTTGTTATTGAACCTGTTTCTCACAGAGAATACAAACAGGTGAAGATGGTTCAAAGAAGATATTATACTCTCAAATTAGTACTACAGTCTTTTTTTTCCCCTCACAGACGTATGCATTTCATGTAGAACCATTCTGTTTCTGTAAATAAGTGAAAGAAATGTGCACATGTATATGTGTTGTTCTTTCTTATTCATATTGCTGCATGTGGAGATAAACAAAAAGTGATTCAACGCACTTGTTCTTGTGAATAGCAGAGGAGACTATGCATACAGCTATTGTCCAGGCCCCTTGTAGCAGCACTGACTATACATTTCTAATGTAATGGTTTTTTTTAAAGCTATGCTCAAACTCTGCCAGGGATTCTGCACAAAAAGCTTCAGCAGTGCTGAATGTGCTTGCATATATTACTTGCTAAGCATTCATATATAAATCCCTAATCCTCTCTGAAAGTCATACAGTGTTCATGAACCTTCTCCCTACAGTTATACTGCTAGCTTGCTATAGTTCTACAAGCTGATCTCATCCAAGGACCTTATTAACTACTTGTGCAGGGTCTTATACCGGGGGTCTTCCCTCTAGAGTCTTGATTAGGCTAATAAAGCATATCCACAGGCATGTACCGCACAGTGATTTGGCCAATTAGGAAGGTGACAAACCCTGGACATAATCTCTATGCAGACACTCAGAATCTCATGTTATGATAATGACGCGAGGGGAGAATCTTGAAAAAATGGCCAGATACAGCAATGTGCAATACATTACTACATCCTCCTTTCGTACTGTTTTACCAGGCAGGATACAGCTCTGGAAGTGCCTGCACATCATAAGGTGACAGTGCTTGGATGGAACTCTCTGTGTCTATGAGAAAAACAAAGATAAACACACACACACACACACACGCACGCACGCACACGCACACACACGCACACGCATGCACACACTCAGTAACTTGTTCTGTTGACAGTGTTTTGGTGCTGATGAAGAAGTTGCGTTTTACCCAAGGCCTAAAGATATTTCCAATGTGGTGTCTACACGGGCTCTTCAATTTCTAAGCTACAACTTTTGCAACTTTAATCAGCAAATGACATGCTAAAGGCGATTATGTTACAAAATATAGATTATTATATCAGGTATAATAGTTGCCAAGTGTCTCCTAAGGCATACATCTGATGATAGGATTTTCTTTCTTCATACTTAATACTTTCAAGCAGGTATATTCTCAAGCTGCCAAGACAATTAAGAGAAAACAAAAACAAGACGGCGTATTGATCCCAAACGGCAGGGTGATATTTGCAGCATGTAGAAGCATGTTTGCCAAGCACTTAGAAGCAGGTAGATTTGAGATGAAGGAAAGGAACATTTTATTAAACCGTGACAGCCTGATATCACAAAGCCATAAAGGACCATGCAAAGCTGACACCGCCTCTTAAAGATAATCACCAATCCCACCTTAAGATGAATATTTGATATCAAGAAAAGACGCAGCGTTGTGGGATGTAGCGTCATAATCAATATGACAACCTGGTTTTGATAATAAAGGAAGTGTGTGGGGGATTTTTTTTTTCTTATTCGGAGTGCCAGCTTTTTTTTTTTTTTTTAACCTCAGTTGAAGGTGACATAAATCACTTTCTTAGTGAGAGCTCACATTCCACCTTGAGAGCACCTAGTCCCATTTTTATCAGTATTAATGGTTGTCCCCTTACTTAGCCAAAGCTATTTCACACTTGGTTAAGTGCGGTATGAGAACGTCTCCTCGGCTGTATATTTAGCTTGGCCTTCCTAAATATTTTCGAGATCCCTAATCACTAAGCAAAAGCTACCATGTGCACTAACACACTATGAAAGCTCACAAAAGTAATTCATTCTTGTTTCCTCTATTGAGCATTTCTCGGCTAAAGCACCACGATGCCTGTGGTGAGGTTGTCTGTGAATCCTAATTGGTAAATGTTCAATAATGTTGAGCAGCTTTGACTGCGTTTTATGTTCTGGTCGCACGCGCTTACGCACATACAAATCCACACAAACCCAAAGTCGGTCTGATGCCGGCCCTCTTAAAAACCATCGCCTTCCAGTGATGCTTAAAACGACGAAGCGACTTTTACAAAAGGGCACAGGACCCATGGATTGGACTCTTAATAAAACACTTCTAAGAGAGCCGGTTCACAGACAAAGTTGAACCAGATTTCACAGAAAAGCCTTAAAATTAGACTTCCCAGGGCAGAAGCTTTGCTGGCTAGCTATTGTTAAACTTCCACAAAGCTAGTCTTCATCCCTCACCCCATGTGGCCTCAACAGAAGCACAATTTCTCCCCCTCTCCTGTACTTCCACACACTGAGGGAATGTGGGTCAATATCCACATTGCTTCCTGTCTTCCTTTTAACCCCCAAAACGCTTATCCTCCTTTTACACCTGGCTCGCTCACATTCACATAGATCCAGAAAAAAAGAAAGAAAAAACACAAACAAGTGTGCACAGTTATCTCATGCACATGTGCACACACCTCCATACGCACAGAGACACACACAAAGGTGGGTTCTGCACCAGGTGGAAGCATTTAACATTCAATTCCCATCCCTAAATGGAAAATTCTGGTTGGCGACCTAGCCATAGCTAGTGGGGGCAGTATGTTCATATAGTTTACTTATTATCTAAAATATGGAACTTTGCTTTCATGACAAAAAATAAATACATATATAATAAAGAAAAAAAAAATCTGTATTTCAGAGATAAAAAAATGTCAAAAGGGTTAAAATTTTAAACATTGACATGGTTGAAGCACAAAAACATATTTGTGTGAAAAGTCATGCCTGTAACACTAACATATTGCAATAAAAATCCTTAAAATATAACAAAGAGAAACACAATAGTCCCAAATAACTGCCGATTTTTTTCCTTAGAAACTTCTTAAGGGCTTATCTGTCGTACTTTTCTTTAACTGTATCGTTACTGTTAAGGTGCTGGTGCATTACCATGGCCTGATTCAGCCCGTTAACCACTATTATAACAGCCTGCAGTATATTCTGTGTAGCACACTCAAACACACTACCCTTAAGATATATCTTCCTGAATGCCTTATAATACTCTTTAAATCTAACAATGCATGAAATAGAGTTTGTTGGTCCATTCATGGCCGTGAGATTTGCCCAAAAATTCTATTTGACTTTGACAAATTCTGTGCTGCACAGGAACAGCATGCAGCATTATTCTGGGGGAAAAAGGGGTGGGGAGGGAGTCTCAGAACAATTGACTGCAGATAATTACAAAAGCAAACACACTTGGTGGCCATATAGGCCTAAAGTATTTCTAATTTCACAGATGTGATCAACCTTACCGGGAGTCTTTTCTCCCTCCCTGTATGTGGTGAATTGCCTGACTCCTCCTGGATGTCTATGACAGCAATGATGAAGTGTTAAACAGGTTTCTGCTCCACACTTTGTCACTCTGCTGTCTATATGATCCTGAGAGTCTCCTAGGTAGTGGCAGAGAGCTTGCAGCACAGCACTGGACCATGAAACTGCCAAGTTTGCCCTTAAAGCTGCTGGTATACCCTTGAGAAAACACTCTGACCTGAGTAATTTTAAGGTTTAAAATTCGACTCCAGCGAGGGCAGAGGTGGTGTTAATACAATGATGACAAACATTACTTTGACAGGAATAATGAGTAACAGCTCTGTAGCAGGAATATTGAATGTCAAGGCTTCCACCAGCATTAAGCGCTATTGTTGACTATGTTGAACCCAACTGTTCATTTGCCATGAAGGTCAATTGAAAACATTTAATGGAACTGTTAGGCTCTCCTCCTTCTCTGCCAAGAGCCTACTAACATTACCTTTAAGTGCGACTGCAGGTGTAATCTGTCAAATGGGCCCCTCACAGTGAGTCATTGGCTGAGCGCACCGATTCAGCCCAGACCCCTGAAAAAGCCCGTGATTAAATGGGAAGTATGACATAACTCTTGTTTAATGGTAGAAAAACAGCAGCGAGTGTTGGCATACAGCCTGACCCACGGATCATAAATTCTAGTTCCGCACAGATGCTGCTTGTAAAAGGTCAGCATGACTTTGAATCATTTTACTTATAAAAATTAAAAGGCAGAAGAGGCTAAAGCATTGTTTTCATTTGTTTGCATAGCCCCACATGTAGCATTTGTCAATGCAAGCCTGAGGTTGTTATCAAACCTTGGTAAAAAATATGGAAAGAAAATCTATGCAGTTGATCTTTAGGGAAGCGTCACTCCTTATCAATGTGCAGCATTGCACGTGTCTGCAGACCAGCTCGCCGCATGCAAATCGGCTGAACGAAACAATCAACACAATGCATTAGGACACGGGCTTGTCATAAACTTCACCCAAGGGTGTGATAAAAAAGCTTTTTTTTTTCCAAAGAAATATAATTTCTGAAATATTACAGCCAGTGGATCATCATCAAAGTAATCATACTGGAGGAGACCACACACACGGGCTGCGTCCGTCCTTTCACAATTTCCACCCTTTGTTGCTGTGATTAGAGAGCGCTGCAAGATAGGAAAAGATGATTTTGAGGGAGGAAGGTTGCACGGAAAACAGGGGGCGAAGCTGATGTTCCTTAACATGAGTCTCACTGCACCTTGACAAATATCACCAAGCGTCAGTTGTCTATACAATACGACAAAGTCAAAGTCACTGTTTGCCTGACGTCTGTGCCTTTAAGAAAAAGTCGAGCAAAGCATATGACACAAAATCGACATTGCCTAGGGTCCTACTCAGCACAACCAAAGAGGGACAACAACTCAGTGACTTATTGGGAATGATCGACTTTTCCCTTAGAGGATGCAATGAATAATTCTCTTTTACCAGGAGAGGAGGAAGAAAAAAAAAGTCCCCCAGGGTATTGAACCAAATCGTCTTTTCTCTCTTCATTAGGAAAAAAAAACGTCTACAAAGTCTTATCAGCATTCTGCATTCTCCACCATTGGAGCTCAGATAATTGATTATGTTTAGGAGGTTCACTATTGGATATGGTGTGCCTTAGTAGTGGAAAGAGATATAGCAGTAAATTAAGTTTACCTTCCCAGGGCACAGTGAGACAGATTCACTGACCTCAAAGGACACAGTAAAATTGAAATTACATTATAGGGAAAAAGTTTCATTCAGAAGCATTATCCCAATTGGCCACACTGCTTCCTCATATTTCCTCCTTTAAATGACAGATTCATGAAGTGAGTTTTCTTGTCATCTACATAAACTACATTTTATTGACTCAACTAATACTGCTATACTAAAGCTACTGTTTTACTGTCCAAATAAAAGCATGTAACACTTGCAACTTCTCCCCTACTTTGACTTTGCAATTAAACAGTTTTCCCCCTTCAATCCAAAGCACATTTACAACAAGAAGCAATTAAACCAGGCAGTAAACCAGGCAGTTGAGAAACGGCTCTCTGAGTCGCGGCCACGTCAGCTTGTGCAACCACATGAATTACCAGGTGCGTTTCTTTCAGCTCCAACTGGTTTGCCAAATGCGGTGCTGGATTTATCTTCTTTTGTTTGGGCTGAACTGTTTGTCTATCGCTTTGTTCCCTCCGAATCAAAACTCAAGTAAAAGAAGATAAAACTGTTGTTCTCGCTCAGGCAGTGCCCTTTAAAAGGAGCAGAGTTTTTCTTAAGGTTAGAGCTCACAAAATCATTAACTGACCTTCCCTTTGCCTCCTTCTGCCAGAGTACTTATAGTTGCTCTCTGAAGAGTGTCAAGCTCTGTGCGCTGTATGTGAGAGGTGTTGACAGGAAAATCCTCCGGTTTTGTCTAGAGCACAATAAACACAACAATCCGCCATGCTCAAAGTAAAAAGCTTCAACTGAAAGGGTGTAATTTCACTTCTTTCCTTCTTTAAGGCACAACAAAACTACATCTGGTGAAGCAGTGGAGCTAAAGTCATATTAGAATCAGAAGACGATTCAGTGGGTTTGTGGCTGTGGTAGTTGGAATGGCATCTCTGTTAATGTTACAGATAACAGTTTTGTTTAATCTTCATGATTTGGTTAATTTTTTTCATGTGAAAACAAAAGAAAGTATCTCACAAAGTCAGATGACTTGTGCAAAAACATTTTATGCGGCAACTTGATATCAAGGAGAACCGCATGTGTTGTTATTCAGTCTAGTCTAGGTGAGATTTATGCAACTGCCTGAGTCGTATTAGTGAGAGTCAGAGAGACTAATTTCATGGGTCTCTGTCGGGAAATGTTCTATCGCTCCTTCTGGGTTAAGGGAAAGTTGTCGAACCAAGCGAAGGAGTTTATCCATCTCAGAATGGTATTTCTCAGAGTGATGGAAGGTGGAGCATGATACGGACAGGGGAGATTGCTGCAGCACTAACGCGGCTGTTGCACCAGACTGTTTTGGTGAAGACAGAGTTGCACCAGAAGGCAAAGCTTTTGATTTACTAGTCGATCTACATTTCAGCCCTCGTTCGTGGCCATGAGCTCTGGGTAGTGTCCAAACGAAAGAGATCCATAGAGTGACTTGGCCGCACCCTGCCTTAGAGATGGATGAGGAGCTTAAACAGCGGTTTCAGAGGACATTTTGTCAGTGAAACTTCTGGTGCCAGCTTGGACTCGATAGCAAAGATATCATACTATGAATTGACAAAACTATGTTAATAATAAATGTAAAATCAGTTTTTTTCCCTTGAATTGCTAGTGGCAAAATCTGAACTGTTCTCAAATACTCCAAGGATTCTTTGTAATTTATGCCATACTTAATTCAGCATTACTGCTTACTGTTCACTCTCAGGTGAATCACGTTCAAACTAGGAGCAAATTCTTTAGTCCAATGAAATCTTAATCGGGTTTGTTTTTACCTTTAGTTTCTTTTGCCTGGCAGACGTAAACACGGATATTGTATTCAGGTGCAGTGTGGTCTCAGTTTGGTCCTAGATACAACTCTAAAGAAGTTCATTTGAGGCAGAAACATGATTCAACCTAAGCATCACACATAATCTTTTAGCTCCATTGAGTGGGAGTGTTTTGTATTTTAGGATTCAGCACAGCACACAAACTGTAGCATTTGTGGTGCAGTGGTAGAAGCTAGCCGGAGAATGAATGCGGTCTAACAAGAAATGTCTCTTTCAACAATATGTACACTGGTCTACACTACACAAATTCCTGCCTTTACTTCTTTGCTGCCTCTCCAGACACATCTGAACAATAGGCCAACTTTTTCAACTAAGGGGAAAATGCTCCAAGTTTACAAACTCATCAGTTACTTTATATCAAAGCAAGGTGTTGAAAAGTGTAAAAAATGCCTTGCTGACCAAATATTTCCTCTTTTTTATTGGTTCACATTAAAATCCAAAACAAAGGTTTGAACCCCAAAGCATCATTTCACTGTATTTTTACCTGTACATCATTTTTTAAAAATAAATTATGCAATTAAATTGAACACAAAGAACCTACAGTGAGCAAGAGATGACACCTTGAGTTAAACAGCTGCTATTTCCTGTATTATGCAAAAAAGTGCACAAAAAGACCACACCATATTACAAATTATTAATGATTCCATTATACAAAAGAAGTTTTTCTTGGAGCTTTGCAAAAACAGCTCCTCTGTTACATTTCTGAAAAAAAATTAAAAAAAGGAAAGTGTTTGCTGAACGTGTGGTCAAACAAACCACTTAAAATCTTCTCTTAGTGTTAATGTCCCCCATAAAACAACCAGGGACACATGAAAATGTATATTCAGGCAAACAATATAAACTGCCCACTCTCTCTGATTACTGTAGAACATGGGCAACCATCTCAGAACACTATCTTGGATACTGGCTGAGAAACTGTGGGTTCATTTAAGGCCTCTCGAGAAAGTTGAGACTTTTCCAAGTTGGTTTATAACAAAAACCTCCAATAAAAACATCTGAACTGCAGCTTCTTTTCTTTACAGTCGGATACATCCTCTGTTCATGAATGTTTCTTTTATCACAGTCCACAGAGGGACCTTGGGAGATGAAGGGGCAATTAAGGAAATAAATAAGAGCCTGTACAGACACTTAGCTTGATCAAGACCAAGCATTAAATAATTACTGTAATTCACTTAGGTTTCTTTTAAGCTGTGTAACGATTTTCCCTGTTTCCCTCCTGCATAAAATTGATCTGATGAGGAGGACTAAACAAACGACCTCTAAATTAATTGGGATTCTCTCTGCGCAAAAGTAGTGCATCTATCTGTGAAGGAATTGTAGAAAAGCTTTTAAAGAAGAAGATAGAACATCGCAAATTAAAAAGAAAGAACATTCTGAAAAGGCTGCTGCCAGCTTTGCATCAGCCGGCATTGAGAAATGTAATGGAATCGAAGGTCAGTGATACATTGAAAGAAGCATAGCCACCAAGTGAATTGGAATATCACCTTGTCCTGCTCTTCAAAGAGAGTAACAAAGAGAATAAGAAGAAAGAATGTTCATGCACACACATTTATCTCCCAGCTCTGTTTTACAGCATCAGTGTTGAGGTCAGTGAGCTGTAAAATAGACCACATATGGGGAAGGGATGAAAGAAATAAAGAAAAGAAAGATACTACAACCAGCAAAACCTAAGGTGGACATCACAGGACATGATACAAAGTTAATCTCGACAGCTCTGGCCAAGCAAGTTTAGGGGCCAAATCCTCTCAGAATCAAATCACATTATCTTTCTAACGTGGCTGACGATCCCCATCCATCTTCCAGAGGCAGTGTCCAGAGGCAGAGGCGAAGCCACAAAGTGCACAGCAATCACCGCGGCGTACTATTCTATCCATCTCCTACTCCTGGTTGTGGATCAAAGAACCTGTGCTCCCTTTGAAGTGGAGGGGTTGTTCGCTCAGGGAGGAAGGTATGCTTCTTTCAATAGGCTAATGAATCACATTCTCCCTCTAATTATCTCTCTGCACGAAGGGAAATTGCAAAAACATCATTGGTCCTCTGGCTTTCTTTCTCCAGCAATGATGGCAAATGTGAGCACAGCGTTTCTGCAGGTGTTTGACTTCAGTCCATGGCGCTACAGCTCTGCCTGCTCTGTTAATGTGCAGCGGAGGAAGAAAACCCACAGACGGCATTAACCCTAAACCAAGAGTGATGTTCGTGACTAACGGAGAGACAACACTGACATGTAATCATCATCAAACCAGAAATGATACATTGCAGAACTTCTAATAATAAAATAATTAAAGGCAAATTTCCATGCAATGCCAAGTCTTTCATTTATAAGATAACTTCGCATAATGATGGAATCGGAGTTTGTGGGGGCTGATGCTACACATACTAATAGAGCAATTAGAGAGAGATAATTTCCAGATGAGCTCCACTAATACAGTAAATATACTGTTATTAAAGGTAATTACAGCTTTAAAGGAGCAGGACCGTTGATCATCCTCCCACAACATGAGATCGATCTTGCCTTAAGACAACATGCGTATATGCATGAGCAGCAAAATGATTAGAGGCAACCGCGCAACCAAAACAATTCCTCTGTTTTTTTGTGTGTTTCATAAATGACTACAATAAATATCTGATTAGTTCCTTGAGACTTCCTGCATGTACTGCAGTATGTTGCTCTATTTTTTTATTATTAACTTTTAATTTATTTGCCACTTAAAGAACATTAATTTGTCAAATTAATGTAGTAATATGAACAAAATGCATTGCATTATGTTGTTTCTAGCTGCACATTATGCTTGTAGCAACACCCCTTATTCCTTTTTTTTAAATTCATAACATGCAACATTAAACTCAACTTACTGTAACTGCACTCTGTAAAGTGTATGTACTCTATAGGTGTGCTGCACTACTCTTTATTTGTATTATATTAAAATACATGTCTGATAACTACAATATGATGCAATGTGAAAAGGCTTGTGCATATATTTTTGCACTGTATACATAATTGCAGACTGCCTTTGAAGTTCACTTAACTGTTTTCATGTAAAAACTGTACACAGTAGCAGGCAACTATCTTTAGCCAAACAGTTACTATAGACCGAGTCATAATTTATCTGACCAAAAAAAAATGTTAGCAAATACGTGGTAAAAGGCTAAATTAGTTGCTAATGGATCAGGCTATTTTCTTACTGGTTGCTCGCTCAAAAGAGAGAGAAAATCTGACAATATTCACCAGGTGGTAAGATGCAAAGAACTCTGAATGAATGCTGATGTTGTTTCATGTTTTTATGTGTTTCTATTTCAACTGAATTAGTGAGACAAAGGTCAGTGTTTTGTTGTTTTGCAGCTGTTAGCTCCTGTTTTATATTGTGCATGCTTCTTTCTTTTGTTTCTTTCTTTCTGTGAATGTGAAATTAAGTTTGTGCTTCTCTGGTTTCTTGAAACTTGCAACTTGACTATAATTCAATGTTGACATTTTTTTGGGGATTCATTAAAAGGAATCCCATATTTGCAACCCACTGGAGACCGTGGAAGAGGACAGATTTATCTGTAATTGAGCAATTTAAATGAAGACTGTTCTCTTTGTCTTCTTTTCAGGGACAAGGAGCATATCACTGTGCTCTTGCACATGAAAGCATAAAATGCTTAAGAGAACATAACAGGAAAATGGCCACCAGTAAAGAACAGATCAGAGAACGAAGATAGGTTACAAAGTGGCTTGCATATGTAACAGGAGTTGTAGATAGAGTATGTAAGTAACTTACACTGCAATTTCTATCTGAGATTTACCAACTGGA
The DNA here is from genome assembly GCF_036321145.2 of Pelmatolapia mariae. NCBI lineage: Eukaryota > Metazoa > Chordata > Actinopteri > Cichliformes > Cichlidae > Pelmatolapia > Pelmatolapia mariae. Next base: position 18,362,965 of record NC_086235.1, on the reverse strand, counting down.
TGCACTGAAGAGCATGAAGCTGAGGTTTCAGCTGATACTGCCAGGCCTTGAGTTCAACTGTTATCAGGTGATCTACCTCAACTGGAAGCTGAGCTTAACTTCGTGGCCTGCCTGAACTAACACTGCGGTCAATATTGCTGTCAAGTGAAACAAGATACAGGCACCATCAGTCACATGAATCCTAAGCTGACTAGAGCCCCTTTGGGGCCACAATTTCCTAGTTTCTTTCATTTAAAACATCTTTTATCAGCATATCAGTGAAAGCACAACATTTTCTCAAAGTCAGTCAGCTCACCACCAATATAATATGTAGAATACATCCCCTTAATGTCCAAGGGCCTTTGGAGGCTTGGTAATCTTTATGCAAATCAAATTTTTGGTTGTGAAGATAAAGTTTGACCTCTACTTTGCAATAGCTTGGATGACTTACTTGATTCATAACCCAACTGCACAGACCAGAAGTGAGAGAAACTGCTGCCAGCTGCCCCTTAACGGTCTGTCATTCCTGAAATATAGCTTCTCCTATTCTCTTCTTCATACTTTGCTGCTCTTTCCATCTTTTCATCCTGGGTTCATTGTCAAAATTCAGATCTATGTTTCACGAGAGATGATCTGCTCAGCAGGTGTCCAGAGAGGCTGACTGGGTCCTGGACGGGGCTGATAAACAATAAGGAAAAAGTTATGGACAGAGACCTTCTCATTTATGACTGCAGTCCTCGACACCACATATGTAGCATTCCTATAGAGAAGGCAGACTGACTTGGCACCTGTACAGAGGCCACAGCTATACAGGCTTCCTCTGTGATGTGTTTGGACAATAATTCAGTATTTGTGGCCTTAGATATGGCCTTATGAGAGGATATGGCAGAGAGATTTCATAAACTTTCCACTGTCTGCTGGGCAAATGTAACTGTAATTCATATGGGCAAAGAAGGTCACTCTGTGCTGACACGAAACAGCCCTGTGCAAAAACAGAAAACCCAGCAAAGGAACAATAGCCTGTCACATTTTCTTGGTTTACGGCTTGAGTCTCTCTCCGTCATATTGTCTGGATTTGTCTTTGAAATATGAAGCTGATAACACAGTCTTGTAAAATGTTTTTCAGTCATAAAAGAGGTGACTTTGGCATGGAAGCAACATGTCCTTAAAGCAACATTTCTCAAAGTAGATGGCAAAATAATTTATCAAATTAAAACAGAGTGGAAGCCTTCAGCAAATGCCTCTCATTTATGGCCATTTCCTCCGAGCCAAGAAAATCTAACATCGTATTAAAAAGTGTCACACATTTCTAGGGATAAGAAGGTTTTAAAGAAAGCCGACTGCCCCCCAGTTGTGCTTTCTAAAATAAAGAGATAGTGAGGCTGCACAGATGGACAGAGACTGTCATTTTGTATTAGCCTTCAGAATGTTGAGTGACAGCACAGTTCGCCGTGCACCTGCATCAACTCCACTGGCGTTCGGTGGCAGATGGACAGAAAGGTGGTTAAGGAGACAGCTTCAATCTCATCCAGTGCAATGAAGTCAGACATTTCTGTGGGGATTGCTCTTTTTATTTGCAACCAATTCCAATCTTCTACTTTGATCATACAGTAACAAAACCATCACCTTCAATAACACGAAATTGGAAAATGGTAATGGTCATTTAAAAAAAAATGGGTCTACCAGTATGAGATTTTCAGGGCCGATATCAATTACTTGCAATATAGAACAATGACTAATATTTTAAGCTGCCATGTAAACTTTCATTTTAATATTAATATGGGGGAGAATCTGAAAATTTTGAAGTGTTCAATGAATGTTTCAGCAGCAGACTAATCATTTAAAATTGTTATTGGCAAAGTGACTGCTTCACCCACTGTCTGGGAACCAGTTTTGTTCTTTCACACGGAGAAGCTCAGCAACCTGGCAATGGGCTGGGACAAAGGTGGTGTCGGTAACAACATTTGTCAAATCAGCCTGTTGGTAATCTCTTCTCTTGTCTGCAGTCATTTCTCTTCTAAAACTGAAAAATACAGTTTGAAAACTTCTGAAAAAGCAATCTCAGCTTTGTGCTCCTTGTCCAGGTTTGTTTTTTGAGCCCTCGTGGGGCAGTAATGAGTGCCATTATGGCTTGGTGCGCCAGAATGAGGGCAAATGAAATATTGTTATCACTGAAACAGGTCATAACAACTGTGACATTTCCTGAACATCTTGGGGGGAAAAAGGCATCTTTACCTTTGCTTTTGCCTTTTGCCTGTGCTGCAGTATGTCTCTGACTATATATCAACTGGGGACATATAGCCAGTCAGATAACATAGAATCATTCAGAGAAAGGTGCCTAAATCACTGCTAGAGGAGTGCGTTTTAATTCAATATGACAGTTATATAATCATATCAGACAAGTACTCATTTTGGTAGCTGGGAACACAAATACTGGATCTGATAATCAGCAGGGGTGATAATTGGTGAATCCCTAATTTGCAAAGTATATGGCTACCCGGTAATACTGTCAAAATCATCATCAGACACAAAGCAACTGGATCTCCTTTGTTCTTTCAGTCATGCAGAAAGGATTCGCCCTTCATCAGATTTCACTGGCAGCAAAAATAATTTCTTTGTAATTTTGAATCATTTGCAGCTGAAACCAAAGACAAATTACATTGAAACCCAGATTGCTTAACATCTGTGTTCTCCGGCCTTGCTTTGCCTGAAAATTCTTACTTTTGTCTGGGGGATAGAGCAGGTGATGAGGCGAAAAGAGACACAGCCTGCAGCTCCTCCTTCGGGAAATGGTTTCTCCAAGGTTGCTTCCTAGCAAATAGCGACAGAGGTTGGCAAGAATGGAGATGCTAATAAAGATTAAAAAAGGAGACAGAAATGTGACAGTTGACTGACTTTTTGCTGCACTTACTATTTAAGCTAATAACCTCTATACATCTTCCAGATGAGTAAATGTTTCTAACAATGTAAATTGTCTTATCTAATGCAACTAGTGCTAAATGTTTTTTTCAAATAAAACTAAGACAGATTTGTTGATGATCTATTTATATTACAAAACTAAATAAAAAAAGAATTATTTCAAGATTACTACTGACTGTTGTTATTACCTCATAATTGTCAGAGTAAAGACAGATAACAGATAAGTTAACTATGGCAAGGTCTTATTCAGTGACCTGCAAATTGATCTGCATGATCTATCACCATTAGCAAGCTCTTTACACTCAGTTACATCATGTGTCAGTAACGTTGCCTGACAATAATGTTTCTTGGGTGAAGGTCTGTGTGTGTGTGTGTGTGTGTGTGTGTGCGCGCGCCTGGAGGGGAGGGGGGGGGGGGAGAGAGAGAGAGAGAGAGAGGGAAATAAATCTACAAATTACAGTGAGAAGAGGGGAAAATAAAAGCATTTTTACTAGGATGTGTTTATTAAAATGCAGCACGGGTTATTTTGGTAGCCAGTAAGTGTTTAGTATACATTAAAAAAAATGACAATTTAATGTTAAATACATGTGTAACTGACAGGGACAAAAACTACAATGTCATAATAGACCACCAGGGCAGAGTAGGGTGATTATTAAAAAAACAAAACAAAATACTAATACTATTACTATTAATAATAATAATATTAACAATAAGTCCTCACGGTAAAAAGCCCATTTAAAAAATGGCCTCTTTTCCTACACCTTACGGCACTTTCTTGAATCTATATAATAACTTTTGCCCAGCTCCCTCCAATCATATCCTCTGTGTGATTCAGCTCTCTTTGTTGTGCATCCTTCATGCTCCATCGTCCTGCTTCAGTCAGATTTTTTTAAGCACTTGCAGCTGTCTAAGTAGTAAGACATACTGGGAGATGTACTGTGTGTTATGGCTTGGGAACAAATGCATTTTAGGAATGCATCATCGCTACTGCGTTTCTACTTGCCTCCAAGACTAAAATCTGATTAGTATAGTTTTACAATTAAACTACACACATCACGCAAATCTGTATAAATTCTATTTTTTAACAGTGGAGAAGCAGATCTTTATCAAAACTGGCAGTACAATGATACAGTGGTTCCCTCATAGGAAGAAAGTCCTGGGTTCAAATTAGGGGTGGGTTTTGATTATCGATTTATCAATTAAAATCGATTCTGGCCTGGATAACGTGATATCAATTCATTAAAATTCTGAATCGATTTTTTAATATAAATTTATTTTATCTCAGGTTAAACCTCACAAAATTTCAGCAACCACCAAACAGCTAAAACAGTAAATGAGAGCAGGTACACGGATTCTGCACAAAGATGTAAACACAAAGCACGGACCCACCGACGGATCAGAATCAGTGAGATGTCGCCTTTCTCACCTGATGGCACGGACACGGTCGGGGCTGAAAGCCGACATCTCACTGATTCTGATGCTTTTTGCGCTAGATTCAGAAGCTGCAGGTTTTATCTCTCTCCAAACAATATTAACTGAACCAGCAGCAAAAGAAGATCCAAACTACGCTTCACATAAACATCGTCATGAATTCCCTCTTACTTTTGCTGTTTTGCTTCCACCACGATAAAAATCACACTTCATGCACATCTCTCTCTCTCTCTCTCTCTCTCGCTCTCTCTGTACTTCAAGAACAGTTTCCCGTCTAAAAATCAGTTTTCTGCATTATTCGCTTGCTTGTTACGCACAAGTCTACCATTGTTTACAGCGCTGTCAGCCGCTGTTTTTTTTTCCTTTTACTTACTTCTGAAAAGAAAACCTCATTTCTGCTGTTCAATAGGCTACTGAACAAATGTAAACTTAAAATTATGCAAAATTGCAAAACGCTTAGCTGTGTCTCTAATAAAACCTCTGTAACTTTGCTCTGCTTCACTTCAGCAGCATCAGGTAATGTTCATATGTTGATTAATGGTTTTCTTTCGTTTTTGATCTACTGCAGAATATTTTTATAAAATCCCAGGTCGACTGTGAGCTTTCTGTCTGGAATTTGCTTACTCTCCCCCTGTCTCTCTGGCTTCCTCCAATAGTCCAAAGACATGCATGTCAGGTTAATTGGTGATTCCATATTGGCCTTAGGTGTGAAAGGCTCTCTGTGTTAGCCCTGCAGTAGACTTGTTAGCTGCTCATGGTGTACCCTTCTCCTCTTCGTCTGACAATAGGGGTAGAGTCCAGTGCCCGATGCAAACCTAAACTGGATATTGTGAAGAACAGATGGAAGGATGAACGGAGAGAACCAAGATAAATTGGTCCACAGAGAGGTCCAGCTTCATCGTTCATGGGTCTCATCTATAAAATCAATATCTGACAAATGACTTAAAAAGAAAAAAGAACAACAGTAGTGTTAATTTTCCATTGTTCACAGATTACCCTTGACCCCAAATCACACTAATATGCATGCGCATAGCTGTTACACTAGCTCTCATTTTATGTATTTCTTGAAGCTCCACAGAGAGGTTATTTACAGCTATCTTCTTTGGGTTTGCATGTTTTCCCTATTTTTACAGTAGCAGCTAATCTCACAGCACTAAACATTCCTTACCTGACTAAACTGGCAGTCAGTAGCATGTTCTTCTTCTGTTTTTGTTGTTTACAGGTAGCTGGCAAACAACTTAACACCGCTGCCACTTTCAGACAGTAGTAGCACATTACATTTTACCGAGCACTGGTAAAAACAAGGAAAAAGTATATTTTAAGACAAAAAAATAAATAAATAAAGATTTTATAACTAGTAGTTATTTGCAAACTCTGACTTCAGCCATGTTGCTAACTGCTTATCTAATTATGGTTGAGGCTGCAGCTTATCCCAGCTGACACTGGGTGAGAGGCATGGTGCTGGACATCCTGCCAGACCATTAGAGGCTTAATACAGAGAGGGCACAGACTGTGATGTGTTGTGTTGTGAAGCCTTTTTTCAAAAGCACCAGGTAAAGCTGCAACAAGTCTATTCACAACCATCTCAAATCGTCTGCTGGGAGTGTGGTGAGTTCTTTTGTTTCATTTTGGGTTTTTTTTAAGAAGAATTGGATTGTTCCCAGTAAATACTGAGTAGAACTATTGAATCAGAGTCCAGAAACTTGCTACTGTCAGCATTAGATTTGGCAGAAGTGAGTTACCTGCTGGTTGTGTAAGGTTATCATGGTTTTGGATATGAGTTAAAACCTTTTCACATAGAAACAAACATGTGCTATGCTGAATGCTAGGTTGAGCAAATGGCCCCAAATTTGTGTTGTACTGGTTACTGCACTCTGCCTGTACTATATACTTTTTTCAGCCATTCATGGGTTGGCTTTTATGTGTATGCACTACTTCCTATCATTCTGGATTTCGATTGGTCCTGCAAATGTATATCAAGCCAGCCATAGTTGGAGTTAAACTGTACTAAAGGCTTTGCTTGATATAGTGAAAAAACATTTTATATGTGGAAGGCCTTTTGGGGTTACCAAGCCTTTGATGAACTTTGCCTCTCTGTCTTTTTATGCTACCTAGTTTTGTCCTGTGACGACACACTCCCACTCCACTCTTTGGCTTTGTGTGTTAATCCAATATTTAGTCAACCAAAAAATGCACGTTGCTTCTCTTTAGTGTCCTCTACCATTGCTGTGAGCTCATCTACCAGAAGTTTTGTTGTTCTCTAGTGGTCCATGGCTATTCCTGACTAAGCCTTCATTTGTGCTAGCATTATGTAAGGGGGGAAATCACATGGCATGCTCCATAAATTAAAGTCATAGATGAGATGCTTAAAACCTACTTAAGCAAGATCGTTGCTATTTTAATGCCTAGTAAGCACGCCACTGAGAAAGACATTCTAATTAAGCTAAAATATACATGTAAAGGCATTTCTTTAAAAGAGGGACCTGATAGAGAAGAGACTAGTCTGTGGGACATGAGATGTGTTTTGGCATTTGACTGCTGAGTAATAAGGCTAAATGCCAACAGGCTTTATTAAGGCAGAACCTAGGCTGAGATTTCAGCTTTGGGCATATATACCATTGTGGCAGATTGCAATGAATCACCCCCTCAAATCCCTATCTCACCCCCTCCAGTCTTGTTTTTCACAACAACATGACTGCCAAGGCATCAACCCACCCGAGCTGCTGCACCTTTCTTCTCTTCTGACATAAATTGGCTAAAAAACAAACTACTTCATGGATGTTTTTTCTGTGCCCTCACACACATGCACAAAAACAACCCTCCGCCCCAAATACAAAATCTAATCCTATTTGACTGTGCCATTTTTGGGGACCTGTGGCAGGGCGAGGAAAGCAGTAAGCTGCTCTTGTCTTAAGGGCAGCATGTGGAGAGCAAGACACATTAATCACAAGGGCACAAGGAAGGAGCGTGAGAGAAAAGATTGGAGTGTGAGGTGGGTGGTTGAAAGGTTGTATTGGCAGAAATTACCATCACTGCTGTTGTCTAGCACGCTGCAGGCACCTGCGACCAAGATGGAACTGAATTACTATTTGTCCACGCAACATCGGGTTGAGGGTAATCACATCACAGCGGTTCTGTTTAATGAAAACATGCAAATGATAAGCAAAAACTCCCACAAGATGCATCCATGAAGATGCAAAACAGTTTTCCGCCTGTTCATTGTTTTGTGCATCAACAGTCATGACTTCAGCTGCTTGCAAATGCTAATGAAATTGGCTTTAAATTTGTAATGGCAAGTGAATCCTGAGAGACCAAAGCAATATTAGGGTAAACCGAGCATGTTAGAGTATTCCCTTTAGATTTGGCTGAGTTAACAGGGGAGGTTTGAGGAGCAAAAATGGGTTTTGCAAACCATGCAATAGCAACTGAGGTGTTTAAAAGGGTTTAAAATTACACTTAGATTAATGGACAAATGAACAGACATGTAGATAGGAAACAAAGAAACACGTGTCACTAAGGAAAGATACCTGTGTCTCAAGGGGAGAAAGATTTCAAAAGTCAAAATTGGCAACATTTCCCTTGGGGACTTCTAGTTGACACAAACGTCAGCCAAGGAGCGATTTAATGAAAAGTGAATTCTCTGCAGGGGATTTACCAGGTAAATTTCAGGATCAATTTCTTTTCAGAATCAGGAATGATTTGCTGATCTGTTGATAACAAAAGGGGGATTACACATACAGCAACATACCACATACCACGGTGCTGATCAAAGCTGTATTATTTAACGATTGTACAGGTAGCAAGTTAACTGAAAATATATGAGAATAACAGAGACTTTTCTTTCTCAGCTTTTTGATCCAATCATGATCAAGTGATCAGGCCTGTGATAAAAATGATCTTTTCCCACTTTTTTCCTTTTATTATTTATCTTCTCTAAAGAAAAAACCCCCCACATATGAATCAAACTGTGGTTCTGAACAACTGCAACACTCCTATTAGTTTGCAAACCTGGATAAACTGAAGCACTGGAAAAATAGTCCCTTTCACTTCATTTATCCCTGCAGTATAGCAGTGCAGAATATCAATGATATCATTATGTTTGATGCTATTTTAAAGAAGATATAATAATTTGGAATACTGGCTGCACATGTTACCATCTACATGAGATTTTACAGTTGAGAATGATGCACCTCCGTCTCCTGCTAATTTGTCCAGTTACATTTATAGATACACGTTTCTAACTATGGCAGAGTTCCCACAGCAACAGTCAACAAGGCGATCTTGTTAAACTGGAAGGCGCACCACTGTCACAACATCCATATACGGGAAACATGTTTTCTACCATTGAACATTTTCCTGCTAAATTTGTTTTTAATAAATGCTGAAAAACAGTTTTAATTACGGAGCTGCTTTTTGAAGGTTGCAAATAAATCGAGATACTTTCTAATGATATCTTTTGTAATCATATCATTTTGAATGGTTTGTTTTTCTTAACAAATTTGAATGAATTTCTTGACATGGTCTCTCCGTCTCAAGTTGAAGCACGAAAAAAGTAAAAAAAATTCTGAATCTTTTGAGATATGAAACCTTTGGGTGATAACATGCAGGTTGCTTATATTTAGATGGTTCTGTTTCTGTTATGTCCTCAGCTTTGTGTGAGATGTTTAGTTAGGAGGAACTTTTAAAGTTCCGAGTACTAAAGTACTGCCCAAAATGAAGGCATTAGTCCAAAACACGTTCTTTAAAAACTACCCGAAAACATTCATCCATCTATTTTCTTAAACTTATTTTATTAAAACCAACATGTGTGCTTTGAGCCAACCACCGCACCGCCATCTCATGACAACCCAAGCCAAAACAGCTAAGGGTCTTCATCAGAAATGCTAAACTGTGGGAGTGTTTATAGTTGGGAAATTATGTTTAGCCAACTGTGTTAAGTGTAACTGGTGACACTCCAGGCATACCCATTATTAAACACCCTGCTTGGTCAGTGCATTTACTAATCATGCTCACATTGATAGCTTGCATACGCAAGTGGGACAAGGCACTGGTTCTGACATTTGGTTTTTCTTTTGTTTTTAAATAGACCAATACATTAAATGCAGTACTTTAAATTTGTTTTAGTTTGCTGCAGATCACCACTTACATCACCATGCCTCTAAGCTGTTGGTGTTTGATCTGCAGTGGTCTTTATCTTTTCTTTTTTTTTCCCTTTCCACCAATAAAATCTGGCAAAATCCTGTCTAAACCTACATGCTGCAATATACCCCATGCTGATATTCACCTAGAATACAGAATTATCCTGAGATGTTAGTCTGTTAATGTAGAATTATCTAGCTGCCAAATCAGTATTTCCAAACTGTTTTAGCAGTCTAAATATATTTCAGCTTTGAGTTAAAGATTTAGGAGTACGACTGTAAAGCCAATGCTTCAGTTATCTCGGTTTGCTAATGCTTACAGTCTAAACGACAGCCGTGGCACACAAACTCTGACACTTTGGTGGTATGGATGCTTTAAGTCCTGCTGATTTCCCCTCTTGACATTTAAAATCATGCAGCCATTCGTTTTAGCCCGAGGTGCTTCGCGGATCAGATGAAAGCTGTTTACAGATTTTCAAAGGTTGTTCAGAACCAAAAGAGATTGCTGAAGATGCCATTTTCCGTGTGCTTTGTTCTTCTTCAAAACTCTGCTTGCAGATTTGCCAACATTTGATATCTGGCTTGAGAAAAAAATCTGAGCTATTAAGATCAACTAATCCCACCGTATGAAAGAAACTAAATATTTTCTGTACTTGCACACAGATCACAGTGACCTGTTGTGTGTCCAGTACAAACATTTCACTAATGGGCTCTCAACTACTCTCACCATGGTGACCACATCGCTCCTGCTGAGTGTAATGCTGGTAGTTGAGTAGTCTGGCTTGATGGACTTCCTTTTTCAGCTCCTTACATGTCAAACCAGGAGAATTATGTGCTTTTTGACTTCTTTCCACCAACAGGAGCAACATTTTTCAAGAGAAACCCTTCACAGATAAAGCAAATAAATGTTAACATTTACACACTGGAATAATCTTATACTTTAATGTCATTGTGCTTGTAACGGAGTGATAAATTCCAAAAATGGAGCATAAACATCGGAAAGACAGCAAACGGTTGCAGTCAGAGCAAATGCAGAATGGAATAAAAACATGCCTTGATGCAAGATGAGGGAAACATGTGAGATGGTCAAAAGGCTCTTGGGGCATGAAACATTTAATTTCCAACATTTCGTGTTTTCTCCCACATCAAACCACTCTCACCAAAAACCATCTATTCCCTTTTCAATAGGAGCCTCACTCAATACCCCCTGCCTTGCAGTAGCCATGCAAAACTGGGACCATCTGTAGCTTCAGTAATGATGATGGCAGAGAATCCTAGCAAGGCTTTGAAAGCCTTCTCTTTGACTTTGGTGGGCCAAGATTAGCAATCAGGATCCGACTGCTGCTCTTGGAGCATTGCAGTAGCTTTGAAACCTCAAAGGAGCAAAAGAGGGAGTGTCGCTTGTAATCCTCTTGCATCTGGTTTTCTACATTTCTATCTCTGTCACCACATGATAACTTTATAGAAGTCAGAGCAGTCACTACTCTCTCTATACATAGTAATAATTTTTTTTTTTTTTTTACAATACATGCAACGTATTTAAGTCAAGGCTACAGTCAACAAAGCCCAATTTTATTTTAAAACATAAATAATGTATTAATGGAAATGTTCTACTGATCCTCAGCTCCAACAATTCAGTTGAAGGACACTTGAAATGAATCAAGCAAAGAATCTCAAGTCTTCATTTCTTCCCAGGACAGGTCTTGGAAGCGCAAGGTGATTTGGCAGATTGATGTTCACAGTTTTCTTGGCTTGTGGTAACTTCTAACTCATTTTAATGATGTATTACTGTGTCTCTCAGGTATGGATGAACATGAAGATGCACTCTTTCTCCATAGACTAGTGTGCAGGTAAGTGCCCACAGGTTTCACAGTTTCAGTCCAGGTGGGTTTCATTGGTGTGCAAGACTGGGTTTGGCAGGTTTCTCCAAAGGTAAAGCAGGTAGGCACACCAAGAAAGAATCTGTGATAACTGAGGTAAGTATTGAGCATATTTCAACAACAAGAAAACAAGCTTTCATTGCTACAAGGCCCTAGTCTCATTACCGCTCAGTATTGCTCAACAATCCAGCGAGGAATTGAGAGGATGACCGAGGTTATATACTGCAGATGAATATAAGTAGAATCAGGTTTAACCTAGACAGACACGATAGACAGAGAAAGCAAATGGGGGAGAGAGAAGGTGGGTCAGGACCTGAGAGGACGGGGGAACTATGACAGGTTTATCATTTCTCTTTGATCAGGGCTCTGACATGCTTTGTGTGTAGATGCGAGTGCCTGATATCAGCTGTACAAGTGTATAAGTGACTTGACAGCTGTTTCTGAAAATCTGAGATGCTTTTATGAAAAGTTTCTTTTTTTCCCCACCTAATTATGAGAACAAATAAATTTGTGATGCTTTTACATTTCAAAAGCAAAGCGTCTGAATAATTCACCAGGGATCGGGATTTTGGACACAACAAATCTTTCATGTTTTGAAAAATGTGTAAAATATTGATGTTCTCCTTGAATCTATGCACAGTCAGAATCCAAACAGGAGACATAAATCATGCGCAGAGTTTTCTTCTATTTACAATGCAAAGCAATTTAACGAGAAGTCTTTTTTTTTTTTTTTTGCCACGCATTCATTTACTTTGAAAATGTGTCAGGATGAGCTATTGTGCAATCAAACATCTTTTCTCTGAGATTTACCCCGCTTCCTACCACTTAGTTAAAATGTGCATTTACATTGGATCACATATCTATTATTTATTTTTTTTTTTTTAAGAAGCAGCAAATATTTGCTATGTTTTCAGATATAAAGAACTGAATCAATAAGATCTACAGCCTCCCAAAATTAAACTGGAAACTTTTACTTATGTCTATTTTTTTTCCTTTTTTTAAGCAATATATTTATTTGAACTAGTGTAGGATAAATCAGCTAATGTGTTATTACCCTCCTTTTGCCATTTACCAGATTTAGAAATACAAGAAATCAGTAATAGAAGAGTTTGAGACAGAGCTGTTGTATTTTCATCTGCTACTCTTTCAGTAGGGTTTGCTACATTGTGTAGATCCACATATTTGATCTGGAACTTTTACCCTTCCTGATGGAATCCTTCCAGGGACCACAACACCCCCTGAGTCATGACAGTTTGGATTATGATTGTTATAATTTAATATCCTTCTCAGTTTGACACAGATTTAGATTCCATTTATAGCAGGATAGTAAACATGGCCACATGTGCAGGTGCACATATGTGCATCCACTATGTCCACGTATCCACTCTCTTCAGTTTATCCAATTCAGGGTCGCAGGGGGGCTGGTGCCTATCCCAGCTACCTGGACAGATTACCAGTCAGACAGACAACCATCCATACTCACATTTAAACTTATGGGCAATTTAACATCACCAATTAACCTAGCCCCACTAGCTGCATGTCTTTGGACTGTGGGAGGAAGCCAGAGTAGCCAAAGAGAACCCACACACCACACAGGCTCCAACAAGATGGTGGATTCGAACCAGGACCTTCTTGCTGTGAGACAATAATACTGAGCACCGCTCCACCAGCATGCGCTATGTGAGTGGAGAAATTGTTTAGTTACTTTCTTCAAATATTTTAATTGGTAAGTACTTTGACCAATGTAATCAACAGCTTCTCCAGTGACTCTTTCATCCTCTGGATAAAATCAAATTCTAATACTGTGGACTTTATCTGGCGGCGATAGCTCTTGTTTGCTCTGCAGCATCTGTAAACTCAGTCATGTCACGCATCAATTCTACACCTGCTGCAGGTTGTGAATAGTGTGGGCATTCAGTTCGCCGTTGATCTCCAGACTAAAAGGAGGACTGGTGTCACCAACTGCATGCCAGACGGTGAGGTAGCAGTTTGTTCGACAGCAGAATGACATCCTCTCTGATATCAAGGACTAACACAACAGCAGCCTGGCCAGCGAGCCACCTGAGGGGAAAACCAAAAGATGCAAAGAGCCAAAGCTCACTGGCTAGCACTCACTGGCTTTGTTCTCTTGGATGAATAAATAGCAAAAATTAAAAATGAAATGCTGCAGTGGGGTTCCAAATATATTTGAAGGCCAAGTAATATACGTCAGCAGTATGTCCAAGTAAAGTGTTGAAAAAACTGCTTTTACCTTCAATTAGTCACCTGACGTTCATCCACTTAAGGTTCATGAATTACAGTGGTCTGAATCATTCAGATACTCCCTGATCTCTATTTCCTCTCATCAACTCGGGAATTAGTAGCAAGGGCTGTGCCTACGCAGTTCTGCTGCTCGGTCTATAACAGAAGGTTATGCGTAACAGCACAGTGTCCTGTGTGAGTATTGTGCGGGCTACGTGTGATATGCTTTCATTCCAAAGTAAAAGTTAGCGTGGCAGGAGGTGGCGTGATCTGGAAAGGAAAGAAATGAAGACACAAAGGTTTGTTTAGAGCATTTAAAGTGGAAAGCCATGGCTGTACAATATATGTTATATTATTATTAAAAACACCAGTGTTGAGTGTTCTATAAGGGGAGAAAATTACATCAAAAGCAACTACATATGACTCTTTTCAAGACCCAGAAGAAGGCTTTACGGGTTCTTCTTAAGACAATGCTGCTCCTAATCCTCTCTTCTACTGTCCATCTATTTCCTTAGTATGCTTCACACAGTTCATATTCTAAAGAATAAGAGTAAATACACAGCAGACCATCTGTCTGATCAGTTCTGACCTACAAATATCTACATTTCAAACTAATTAGATCTGTCTTCTAAAAAAAAATCCATGATTTTTATTGCTGCATTTACCGCAGAGTTAAAGCCCACAGTGGATGTTTTTATGAGAGTGCACGGCAGATGAGATTTATGTTGCATTTGTCATTTGAGCTCATTAAGAAGGGAGCATTTCCTGTGTTTTTCATGTTGTTTTCTCAGAGCGGGGACTTATGGTTGGAGGAACTAATAGAAAAAAATATTTAATACACTTCTGTGAGAAATAACAAAAGGACCGAGACTTAAAATGGTAAATAATTTATAACCATTTCCTTAGGAGTGATGTACTATGTCAGTACAATTCACTGACAAAACTGTCACCAGTGTGAAATGTAAAAAGAAAATTTTGCTCTGCTTCCATTTTTTCTCCAAAGCCCAATCTCCCACAAACTGTCATGTCATCAAGGCCACGAGATCTTCCCTTTTCAAACGCATCTGAAGCAGCAAGTCACAAGATGTCTAAGAAATCCCTTCAAGGAGTGATCTTTTAACTGTGTTGTTGCGACTCACTAAAATCCTTGTCAGCTGCGAGATGCGTGTCAAACATACAAAGTAACAAACCAAGGGTTGTTGGTTATGATGGCTAATTATGCGTAGCGTAGAAAACGGGTTACCGCTAACTGTGGATCATACAGCCCCTGAAAAAGAAAAAGGAACGATTATGCATTCTCCGTCAGTCACAGTTAAATTCCCTTCATGCATTCAAACAGGTTTTTCTCAGCATTGTGCAGCATCCAGCAATCTTTTGCACAGATTATCTGTAACATCATTTCCCTGCATGTATGTCTCTGTAATCTTTAGATGCACAACTTAGCAAGTCAGGAATGAAAGTCAGAAAAAATAGAGCCAAGGCAGACAAAGAGCAAGGACAAAGACTGCATGCAGAGGAATATCATTAATCTGACAGTATATGTGGCACAGGTGCTGTGCCTCGCAGAATGAATATAAACCAGGGGTTTTGCTTAATGACCATTATAATCACTGAATTTCTAATCCAATCTGTCATACCCATCATCCCACAGGATATTGTGATTGAATGTGATTGATTTCAACATCCTGGAATGAGTCTAGGATTACATTAAGAGACAGAAGCAATTGACAGTCGGAAGCCACAGAAGAAGTCTGGCAGGTTTTAAAATGCTTGGAACAAACCTACCTGCCAAGTACCCTGATAAAGTGCATAGTCAGATTATTGGTGCATTTATCAAAGGTTGGCGCATCAACTACTGATAGAATCTAGTTTATTTTTGTTTACTGCACTTGTATTTATGATTTTTTTTTTAAATCTGCACCATAGGTACTGTAGGCAGCATATGTACAGAGTAGGATGTACCATGTTCCAAAGTAACGTGTTCCTGTAATCACATTACATTTTTCAGTAACGCAGTAATGTAACACTAAATTTAGCCATTATATTACAGCTAAGTTCTTCAGTTATCTGCATGTCAGATGGGCAGAAGACCGTCACACACTTCAGCAGCATTTGTAGAGTAAAAATCCGAACATTACTTTTATTTTTATTCCACAAAAAGACAAGAGTGTGATGTTAAATTGCAAACTGTGTCCAGAACAGAAACAACGGCATTATAATCCTAATAGAACTTCGGCTTCTTGAAAGTATCTGCACAGAAAGCAATGCTAACACACCAATGCTAACACTGGCTGCGTTGCTGTAGACTCTGAACTTCAAAAGGTAACAAAGACAGTGATGAGCAGTCAGGTGTGAATCCTCCATGTCTACCTATTCATGTTGCTGCAGTAGAATCACTATTTTGTGTTTTCGGGTTTGTGTTCATATGTAAAAACTAAAAGAAAGATCACATGCGTGTCCTCAATAGGTCACACAAACTTTTGTGTATGAGGAACTGTTGCCTACGGTTTATGTCCATATCAGGTCATTTTACAGAAAAACACTAAATAAATACTTTTGTGTAGTGCTCCTATATAGACTAAGGATGGTAATGGGTAGAATGTTACTTCTTTTGACTAAAGACCCCAATACTGTTGGATACTAATTGATACTAAAAGTTACTATAGAATTAGATCCTCATTTACAACCTTTTTAGACCAGCACAGCCATCTTTGCCTCCTCCAGCTGTCACACAACTTCACATAGGAAGTATACAGCCTCTCTCCTCACTAGCAGCTGAACATGTGAACAGTAGAATCGCATACTTGAAGAAGTATCTTAAAGATTGTCATCCTACTCTTTCTGAAGAATTCAAGAGGTCAGTAAAGCTTCTGTTTCACCAATATCTAAGTATCCAACAGTTATAACACATATGTTAACCTTAGCCATTGAACTGTTAGCGACTAACAACATTAGCTGTGTGTGGAGTTATTACTGAGCAGCTATGTCTTCTGCTTTGACTATGTTATTGTACAGTACTTTGGTCAACAACTGTTGTTTTTAAAAGTGCTATATAAATGAATAAACTTGAAACTGGAATCTATGTCTAACAATAAAACAATAATGCTAATGTTGGAGCTGGGCAGTAGAGTTATCAGTCCTA
The DNA here is from genome assembly GCF_036321145.2 of Pelmatolapia mariae. Lineage (NCBI taxonomy): Eukaryota > Metazoa > Chordata > Actinopteri > Cichliformes > Cichlidae > Pelmatolapia > Pelmatolapia mariae. The sequence goes on along the minus strand of NC_086235.1, from coordinate 18,346,235 downwards.
CTGAATTGTAGTATTAAAAGTAGTATTTTAGCATGATAACACAATTACTATGTTTCACAATTACAGATTTCTGTTGACTGAGGCAAAGAAAAGTCTACCAGCAAATAGACAGAAGCAGTGGGATCCTACCTTATTAACTCTATTTGACCAGCAACAAACATATAGTGACAAATCATTAGGAACACAGGAGATAGACAGAACTGTAGTGGTATCATGAAAAACCTTATTGTATTAATTAAACTGATAATTAAAAAAGTTTATTAATTACACTGATAATTAAAAAAGTTTCTATTTTCATCTCACTTTATTTGAACTTTTGAACAGTATATATTTTTCCATGTTATGTGAGAAAAAGAAAGCTTGAAATGGAAATGTCTCTGGGGATTAAGCTGTTGGCTCACTTAATTAGCACATCTAGTCAGCACTCAGGTGTGTGCAAAATTCCCTTTGGAGTGATACATTACAGCAATCGCACAAAAAGAATGCCAACCAAGCCAAGGCATACACGATCACCTCTCCACCACTTAACATAAATACTCCACTTTAAGCAGACCCAGACTCCAACATTGTGAGTGTGTATGTAATAGTGGGGAACCTTTGATGCACTACAGCTATTGCTGTTCAGTGCAGGATGACAAGGTTTACATTTAGTCTAGAGTGAAAAATGTAAGAGCATCAAAGTTACCTCTCTCATCGTAATTCAGCGAATTTGTTCTTCCAAGCTGATGCAAACAAAGAATGTTGCTGCATTGAGAATGAAGACATTTTATACACAGGCACATTCAACCTGTTAAAAATTGCATGTGACACTTGAAAAAGCCTCTACTGTAACGATTAATCTGTGCCACAGACGCTGTTGTCTACATCTATTAAAAACACAGCGAGCCTTTGCACACTGTTGCATTGGATGACATCTTTCTCCAATACAATAAACACTTGACATTGTTGTTAAGTTTGATTGTATTCCCTGATTGTAAATACAGGGGAAAATCAGTAGAATCAACAGACAGTATATGTACTAGATGTACATTTCAGTGATGTTTGGAAAGAAAAATATATATTACTGGCTGTGTAAAAGAATGGATGTAGTGCAACGATGCTTCTATGTCAGCTCAACATGCAGGATCTGTCTTTGACTTTTCAAAAGTGACCCTTATAAGCAGCCCATGAGGGATGATAAGCAGATTCACATTTTGCCCAACTGATGAATACTGATGGGATTTTTTTGACAGCGATGATGAATATTTTGACAGGTCCCATTTCTTCATCCATTGCTGATGAAGTGGAAAAAAAACTCAAGAGGCGCTATATATATATATATATATATATATATATATATATATATATATATATATATATATATATATATATATATACATACATACACATACACATATATATGTATGTGTGTGTGTGTGTGTATATACATATATATATATATATATATATATATATATATATATATATATATATATGTATGTATGTATTCATGTTAATCCATGTGAATTAATGTGAGATGTCCATGGTGCAGTGCTGGTTCAGAGTAAATACTGAATAAAAGCTGTGAGAAACAATAGACCCAGATAGGAGCTGCGATGCTGTTTGCATTTTAAGATTACACTGAACTGTCATCATTGGCTTATACTAATGAAAACAAGCTTATAAATATGATGTGGCACCATTCTTTTACTTTGCGCACTACATTATGAGTCACAAGGAGAGATTCCAACTAAACACAGCATGCAGCTCTGGAAATATTTGCTTTTAGTACTCAACTCAGTCTCATTAAATCCCCACTACAGTAAGAAAAATCTTATCAGTCTAATACCAGTGCTTTTATTGCTATAAAAACAATTATTTTTTAGACCACAGCCTGGTGATGTCTTGTTTGTAAAGGAAGCCATTGTGTTTGACCTTGAGACATGTGTGTATCTAATTGCTATTCCTGCTCAGCAAAAAACGCTAACTGCTATGACTGGCAGATGGAAAACAGCTTTGTGCACACGATGGACAGAGAAAATGTCATGCACACTTGTAGGTGGATGATCTGGAAATAAACTGGACAAGAATTAATGTGGGTAGGGAAATTAATCCAAACTTAGCTCATAAGGCCAGTCTACTAACTTTTTCTCAGACTTAAATTTCTCAGCATTGGAACAGATTTCCTTTAAAGTTTCTGCAGACATTTGTGGATCCCTGGAGATTTTAATGAGCCTTATTTTCTCGCCAAAGCGAACAAATTTCATACTAGCATGCATGTTCCCTGCAGGAAGAAAGCTGGAGTGTTTCCACAAATTCTATGCAATGCTGCTTAAGCATCAGGTAAGTATCTAGCAGCTTGAAAACTAAGGGTAAGGTAAAAAATTTCCTTCCTTGGACTAACTGAAAGCTATAGAAATGGATACATAATCGGCTAAAGAAGCTAGAAGTATGGCGGATATTTAAAAAAGTCTTTAAGCTATGTGTAAGAGGAGTTTGTGAGACTTTGTTGTCTTTATAAAAAGACAGATCCTACTCCAAGTGTGTGGGCAACAAAGGCTGGCCTCTTTGCTCTCATCCTTCAGGAGAGCTACTGTACTGCAAATTGCTCATAACCTAATAGCAGCTATAATGAAAAGGTGTCAGAATAAAGTGCATCACAGCTTATCATGAATAGAGCTGTATATTGGCCCCTGCACCAAATAAAGCACCTACAATTGATGAGCATGGCCAATGGAAAATGGAGCGATGTCAAAAAGATTTACCCAAAGATGATGTGGCAGTAGATGAATTATGGGAGTAAGGCCAGCCACCAAATGCTGTGGTCCTAGCATTGATGAAGATCTTATTCTGACCACCCTCCCACGCTTTGTTGCAGACTATGAACAACCCTTCATGGCAGTGTTATGTGCAGTGCCCTGCCACACTGTCATGAAGAACATGCCAAACACGATCTTTAAATCCGATCAAGCATCTGAGGGATATGACACAGAAAGCAGCCCAAGTACAGCACAAAGTAACCACTTGCTTCTTTTTATTTTTGGAAGTGGGACACAGGTGTAGTGATTGATTAAAATGTGCAACCATCGACTGTTTGCACACATTGTTGCATTCTCTGTCAAGATGATATCCAACTGCTTCAATAATTTTGAGGTGTGCGCTGTGGAGAGGCCAATCCATTACTGTGTTCCATTGTGTGTGTTTTTTATATCCAGGTATCCTTTTTTTTATCCTGGTTTTGCAGTGTATTTTCAGTATTGTCATGCTGAAAAATTAAGCCAATCAGATGTCCATCATTTTTTGACAAGATTTTTAACACCATTGGCTGAAGTGGAAGACCAACCAATGACAGAGCCTCCACCATGTCTTATAGATTGCTATAGAAACTCATTGTTGTACCTCTTGGCTGACCTCCTCCGTGCATTGATGACAATTTAAACCAAAAATTTCAAAATTGAATTAATAACTCTACAAGACCTGTTGGCAGTGATTTTCAGACCAGCTCTTGTGTTATTGGCATCCCTCAGGTTCCTCTCTCTCTTTCCCTTCTTTAAGAATGGCTTTCCTTTCTGCTGAGACCATTTCTGATGAGATTTTAGCAAACAGTAGATTGATCAACTGCAGAGTCAGATGCATCCTTCTTTTGTCCTTTCTGGTCCAGTTTACACAAATTCTTTTTCACCTCCTAAATCCCAAGGGGTGAACTTCTGGTTTCACAGGATGTGACACCAGGTCTGTTGTATAAATAAAAAATAAATCTCACCTAAAAGATATTTGTACGAACACTAAACACAACTAAAAGAGCAAGTAATCAAATTCTACAAAAAATGCAAAACATGCATTCTCCTCTTCACCTGACGGCATGTTCTCGGACAAGCAATGTATCAGGTTCCTAAACTGGAAGTTTCATCACGCTCCAAACAAAATTCACTGAACGAGCAGCAAAAGGGGACCAACGTTATGCTTCATGTTTGAAAAACATTATCACGAATCTTCCAAAGCTTCCAAAACTTAAATGTACTGGGATAAAAATGCACTTTGTGCACAACTTAATCTCTCAGGGTGTGAGAGAGCAGTTTCCCTTCAAAAATCTGGATTTTCTGCTTTGTTCGCTTGTTTACACATAAAAATAAATTATGTACCAGTCTACCATTGTATACAGTGTTGTTGTCATCTATGCTTTTTGCTGTGTTTTGTTGTTTGCAAAAATCAACTATAATGAGAATTGCTCTGTTTAACTTCGTGAGCATCGTCCTTTCAAAGGTAATATTCAAATGTTGATTCATGGTTTTCTTTTCTTGAATTTTTGTTTTACCACACATTTTCAAAAATATAGACAAGAAAAAAAAATCTGTATATTTTTCTTTGCACTGTTAGTGTTTTTTTTTTTGTTTTTTTTTAAAAACTAGGATGGCATGAGTTTGTAATAGCAGACAAACGGTCAATTCATTTTGGGCATGTCTTTTTTGACCAGGAACCTCTAAAAAGCTCCTGTTGCACCAGACACCATGCTGAGATATGCCAAATTTTTGCTAATAGCTTTTTGAGAATCACTTTGTTGGTGCTAAAATACTATTTTATGCCTAAAATAACTGGCATGTGTTATATTTTGCGTTTTTCATAGATTCTAAAAAAAAACAGGAACTGTTTTTCAACTGACTGACAGTAATAAATTGTGTAATGATACAATTTAAAATTGGCTCTTTGGTTAGTTGTCTGTTATGTGCAGACCCACCACTGGTTCATCACTTCCATAGGCAGGGCTGGACCGGGCCAAAAAACCAGCCCGGGCATTTTGACTAGTGACCGGCCCACCATTGTATTATGGGAAAAGCCATAAAGCCTTTATAATAAACCTAAACCTACACCATCCTCCCTATTCTGGTATTCTAAACAGTACTTAGCAAAAATATAAAACAACCTAATTTATAATTACATATACCTAACTAATAGGGTTGCCAACTCCCAGCAAAAAAAGAAAAGTAAAAAATAGGGAACCACTCCCCCACCCTCTGCCTCGAGATGCTTAATTGACAAAAACGTTTTTAATTTAATGCACGTATAAAACAAATGCACAAAAATCTATTATTTTTCTCCAGTAATTAAATAGATTCAACATCTTTCTTCAACAGAATTGCAGACTGCACAGGTGGTACCTTCCCAAAGGAAAGAATACTATAACTTACTAGGATATATACTAGGCTTAATGTTTACTGAATACAGTAATGGATTTCTATACATTTTACATCAGATGAAAACTTTGGTTGTAAGATTCAGATAATTATTTATTAAAAGCGAGACATTTTAAATGAGAATAAGAAAGAAAGGTATTTCTTTGTGCCCCCCTCTCTCTGTTAATGCCCTACCTGGCCCCCTTGGCAAAACTTTGATAGACCCGCCCCTGCACAGTTACCAGCTGTCAGCTACGTAGAAAAGGATCCTGGTGTTATTTGTCTCTCAGAAACAGTTCATAACTTCAACTCATTCATGTCACCTAAAAGGTAAACCTGTTTCTCCGTCACCTGTTCAGCTCTGATGATTCAGTAAGGACATCTCCTGGTTTCATCTTCATGTTTCCCTCTCACCAGATAACCAAACAGATATCATGACCAGCAGCTTTACAGCTGTGGCTCCAGCAAACATCAGCTGATACTAGAAATTAATATTAAATAAATTCTAACAACAGCTGATCAAGCTTAAACGTGCTGCTGTTGTTTAGCGCGACATCCACTGGTTTCCTCTTTCTGGCGCAGAGAAAAGCTGATCAGCTGATCATTGATCAGTTTCATGACTGAATCAGCAACTTTCTAGCTGAAGTAGTACGGCACAAATCGCGTTCCTTTTCACCTCAACTTTAAAGTTCGACCTCCTCGACTGTAATTGGTCCAGCCCAGAGTCGATCATGACCCACTGGCCAATCCACCACCATTCATTTATACCGTTAAAAAAATAAAAGAACTAAAACACCATCGGCCCATAAAAACGAAAAATCACGAGCGGCCCACCGGGCAAATGCCCGGTATGCCCGATGGCCAGTCCAGCCCTGTCCATAGGTGCCTTTTTAGGCTTGAAGGATTCATGGATCAGTGTAAAATCACTTAGCAAACAAACAAATAACATAGATTCTGTTCATATTTTCCCTGGGCTGTACTGAAAATAGGCGAAAAATCAGCCAAAGGCCAAAAAAAGAAGAAAAAAAATGACAATTCTGGCTTTTTGGAACCCAAATTTGAAGAAATAAGAGATGGTTGGAGACTTTAGCACAGTGCTATAACTGCTGCTAACATCTTGGTACGTGATACTATAGAACAATTTTGAAGTCCGTGCCTCACCAGATCAAAGCTGTTTTGTCAGACAAAACATCAGGAAGGTGGGTTTACTGTTTTGACTCATCAGGGTAGATACATATATTGACTACAGAAATAACTCTCTCAGCCAGTGGAAATGCCATTTATCTCAGATCAATCATCAAGTCAGTTCTTGTCTTTTGATTACGGTCATCCATTTCGAAGTTCATACAAGTGAACTTTGTTTATCATAAACGTCTGGCATTCTTTTGATCTTGTGGGTCATTTTGGAAGATGATCTCAAAGTCCGGGGGGTGTCTTTGTACTTCAGTCATCTGTATCCAAAGCATAACACGAAGCAAGCTCACTGGTCTGATTAAAGCTTGACAGAACAATCACAATTTCAGGAACAAATCAGAATTTTTGAAAAAGAAAATGGATGTAAAATGTTGAGTATGATATTTTTGGAATAATTTCCTTTCCTCTTGAAGTCCCCACTGGAGAAAGGGGGGGAAAACAAATTAGAAATAACCTCACTGGGCGAGGGTCAGGCATCTGCTACAATCTCCCCTCCGTCAGTTTGAGAAAAGAGGCAGCTTTGCATTCTGAGGCGCATACAGCTCCCCTGAGCAAAACATAAAGTCAAATAGCATAGAAAGATTTCACTACCATGACCTCTACTAAGACGATTCCTATATACTACACACAATTACTGTGTTATTGACTTGCAAAACAATGTTCATGCCGTATCTATCTGGGACCGAGCAAGTAATCAGTGAGACTTATGGGATTAGGTTTTGAGGGCAATGATTGGTTCTGTTGTTGTTTTTCCTTTTTTGCCCCACATTTATGGATAAATGAAGGTACTTAACATAAGATTCTTTATCTGAATTCCCAGCCAAAGCCATTGTTTGCTCCTTTTAATTCAGAACAACACATTTTTACAAAATAGTCTTTACAAATGTGTCAATATAGTAGAATTCAGGTTATCAAATATTTTACTATACAGATATTTAGGGCTGTCCCCAGTCTAAGACTTTCTGACAATTAGTCACTAGTTCAAGTGGTTAGTTGTCAAATTGTTATAACACTATGCTACATAACAAAAACATAAAATAATCTGTTGTAACGGGCCTTTAAAAGCACAAACCAAGTGGTCTGCAAAAGCATTGAAAGAGACAAATGTTAGTGTGACCAGGCCATGCTAAGTGATATAATGTTATGTTCATTTTAAAACATAACCCATGTTTCATATAGACAAAGAACAGGCTTGAGAACCTCTGCCAGAGTATGTATTTGACTAGTTTTTGGACTCCATCATTGCCATCTCAAGAATGATCTGGCAGTTTGGATTTTTTTCTCCAGCATATTTAGTTCAATTAAATTCAGTTTTATTTATATAGTGCCAGATAACCACAATAGTTGCCTCAAGGTGCTAATATTGTAACACCCTACAATATCAGAAAAAAAACCAATCAGAAGATCTCTTCTGAGCAAGCACTAGGTCACGGTAGGAAGTAAAAACAGCAGCAAGACACCTCGGGAGACCCGGGCTAGGAGTGAGGAGGAAGCAAACATATTTAACCTGTGTATCCAATAACTGCAGGAACTAGCTGTGTAAATATCTGTCTGTGACAGTCTGAGTGATGGTGACCACTTTCTGTGGACTTGGAGTTTTTGTTTGTTTTAACCAAAAACCAACCAAAACTTAATCAATTAATCCAGTCGAATCCAATTTGAATTAATTTAACAAATTAAAGCACATTTAAAACAACAAAGTGCTTATAAATTGTATAAAGGAGAGGATTACATGAAAAAATACAAGATAAAAAACACAGACACAGACACACATACCCATGTACACCAGTAACCCCTTCCAAGCAGCTGGTTTCTTAACTAATAGATATAGTTTAGTATGAGCCTCAGTTTACAGATCCACTTTAATCTTATTGTAATATTTAAGGCACTGCCTGCAAAATGTCAGTAAGACAGTTTACTAATTTAATCCCAGATAAGAAAAAAAGTTGAAAATAATAATGCAGACACTGTGCGGATTTGATGTGGATAAGTATAGCCTATGCTAAATGACATGTTTACATCCAATGGAATATTTCTTTCAGTTCACTGAAAAACTAGCAATTTTGTATTCATACAGTTTCTCATTTAAGAAGTGTTACCCTCATTTTATGTGAGCCATCTTACACAAAGATGCTAAGTGTAGATTAGAAGGGGCAGTTTGATTAGGTAAGGATTTTTCTGTCAGGGGGAAGAAAAGGTAAAGGTCTGGGCCAATGCTGGCACATCCCTCCTTTCTCTTATCCCTATACTGATTAATAGCAGAGTCTCACAGTCCTCTGACAGATCACTGAGGCCCAGGGAAACCTCCAGAGATGAAGCTCCCTGCCAATTACCATCCTCAATAATGTCTGTTCAGTGCCTGAATGACAGGGACCAGCCCCCAAGGATCTTAGTGGGCTGCTATTAAAATGAAAAGGTGCAGTCCTCATGATTGGTGAGGCTTCATATGAAAACATCTGTAGGTGGGGAACAAACGAACAGTATTATTACTAGACTTTTGACATCTGATTCAGATTCTGCGCTGTGATTATATACAGGAGGAGTTTGAGTGTGGAGAGTCCACTAGTCAGTGATCCAGAACTGTTTACACACACACACACACACACACACACACACACACACACACACACACACACACACACACACACACACACACACACACACACACACACACCATACATACGTTGTATACATAACCCCATAACCCAAGCAAAAACATGTCTTAAGAATAGCACACAGCTTACCATGTACAAAAAAGAGGAGAAATGGCATGAGCAGAAGAAATAGGAATAGGAAGAAACTTTTTGATTACATGTCTGGGGAAAAGGGCGAGAGCCTTCAAGGGCAGGGCACAAGGACTTCAAACTGTGCCACCTTTGGAGAACTTCCCTCCGAGATAGTGCAGATAAGTGGGGCTGAAAGGAGAGATTAGGAGCTCGTAGCAGAGTCTGCTTCTCCCTGCTGATTTGGACATTCATTTTAATGCGACACTTAACACTTATTCAGAAGCTAGACCTGAAGACACACAGAGTTCCTCTTGCTGCAGCCACACAAGTCCCTAAGCAAGGAAACGGTAGCCATCGTGGGCATCAAAAATGCATTACCCTATGCTCTCATGTTTGTTCAGCAGCCTCACCAGTGGCATGGCTTACTGACAGCAGAGTAGTTTGTAGTCTGAAGAGAAACAGACCTGAGCTGCGTCGAGCAAATTAAATAGAGATTCTTTACACTTACATTACAGATGCACAGAATTACTCCCCCATTGTTAAAGTACCTCACATTTCTTATTGTTTATTTATTTATTTTTTCATGATGGAAGCAATATACTGCCATAGACACAAACTCTGCGACAATGCCCTCATTCTACAGAGCCTGGTGTTATGTATAGGAGGAATTCACATGGTCCGATTTTTAAAAAAAAATACCCCAGTATTTATCTTCATACCTCTGTTAACAATATAGTGGAGAGTTTTAAACCTAATCTACAATTCCATATCAGAGAAGAAACTTTTTTATTAACATGTAAGGACTTGATGCTTAACTCCATTCTTCTTTTACCAGCATACAGATCGATGCTGTACCAAAATCTCATTAATTGCTGCACTATAAAGCTACTTACATCCTGCCTCCCTGAGAGTGCGACCATCCAATCCAATAGGGTCAACAGACACTCTAAAAATCAATTCTAAAGACACTAAAGGCATAAAGTCAACCACTCTGATAAGGAACATCAGCAAAAAGGTGTAATTGAAATTTATAGAGATTTGCCTTCCTCTGCAAAAGTTTTGTCTCCACCTGTAAATTGCTTTATTGCTTTGCCTTTTCAACACTGGCAGACTGTAGCAGAATGCAACTTGGTGTAAAACTGTGCCAGATACTTTAATCTATTAAAGTAGCAGCCACTAAATACATGGGGAAGGCACAATTTCCAAAAACTACATACGGTCAACAGATTTTTTGTTAGGTACACCTGCCCAACTACTTGTTAGTGAGAATATCTAATCAGCCAATCACATGGCAACATTTCAGTGCATTTACGCACACAGCCATGGTCAAGACTACTTGCTGAAGATCAAACTAAGTGATGTTAAGTGGCCTTGAACACTGGATGTCTGTTGATGCCAGACAGGCTGGTCTGAGTATTTCAGAAACTGCTGATGTATTGGGGTTGTTCCTCACAGCTATCTATTGGGTTTGCAGAGAACAGTCCAAAAAAGAGAAAATATCCAACCATCATGTAAAGACATGATTCCAGAGGTCAAAGGAGAATGGCAAGACACTGTCAAGCTGATAGAAAGGCAACAGTAACTTAAACAACCAGATGAACATCTTAAGTCTTAAAGTAAGTGAGCTATAGCAGGAGAAGGCCATACTGGGCACCACTCCTGTCAGCTAAGAACAGGAAACTCGGACCACAATTCACACAGGCTCAGTAAACTGAACAATAGAAAATTGGGAAAGCATCATTGGGTCTAATGAGTCTCAGTTTCTGCTGCGACATTTGAGTGATAGGGTCTGAATTTGCCATCAGTTTGGCATAAACAACATGCTTTGTATTAACAGTTCATGCTGGAGTAGGTGGTGTAATCGTGTGGCAAATATTTTCTTTGCACACTCTTTGAGTATTTTTTGCTGTTCATGTTCATCCCTCTACAACCACAGTGTACTTGTTTTCTGATGACTGCTTCCAACAGGATAATGCAACACATCACAGTCAGGTCAAGTCATCTGAAACCAGTTACTTGAACATAGCAATGAGTTCACAGTACTCACAGTGTCTGGTGAGTGTACACAGACGAGATCTGCTTTAAGTAGCTCTACAAATGATTATGGAGATAGCAAAACAATTTCAGACATGTTGAGTTACATTGTGCTTTAACCCTCTGTGACAGAAATGTGTCATCTTTGGACTACTCATTCACTAAACAAATCATTTGCAAAAGATAAAAGGTGAAATTTCCGTTTCAGTCATTAAACTAAATCGCTGTATTTATATGAGACCTCTTTGTTCTTGTTCAATTTCATGCTAAAGAATTTTTAGAATATGTGGCATGACATCATAAATGGATCTCTTATAAGATGTTTTTGCCTTTGCTTGACAGTATAATTCCAAATATATTCAAAACTCTCTGGAGGAAACTCATTTCAAGCAATTGCAACCACAACAATTCAGCCAATTAGAATGAGTGTACTGCAACAATGGGTCACTATCAAATTATTTTTCTCATTTCCCCTTCTTGTCCTGAACAACAACAGTGCATGGTGTGAACATCCATGTCTTTTCCTGGGCAGAGAAATTATTGTCTTCTTCACTTCACACTGGCAAGACACATGGCTAATGGGAAAAAAAAAAGAAAACGTTTGCGGGCAGAGTGGCACCAGATTTTGATTTTTGTAGACGTGAGCACACCCTGGTATTTCCCCTGCAAGAAAACAACAATTTGTTCTCTTGCATTAGCTATGGCATTGACATTCAGGTCTGCTCTTGCACCCTAGCACCTAGTATATATCTACTAGAAGAGATGTTTCATTTCAAGCAACCATTGCCTGTCTTTTCCTGGTTAAAACAGACTACGTAAAAGGAGTGTAGTCCATATTCAGTGGAAAACACTACAAAGAACACTTTGTAGGCAGAATATCAATGTGTTTTTTAGAGTAATGTGACAAGCATACATCTTCGCCTATGGGCTCTACTGAGCAGGAAGAGACGAATGGGAAGCCCAAAAGTACTTAATAGTGTTTTGGTTCCAAAGGCTGGAAGGTAAAAAGAAAATTAGAATTATCTGTAATGTGGTAACAAGAAAAAGTGGATCGCTCAAATGCATTTCCAGATTAAAAAAATAATCTAACTACCAGAAAACATTCTGGCTAAACTAGAAAAATACATTCTGTGTATGACGGGTGACACTCCATAATAAAATGTCAAATGTCTCAAGTCAGTTACCAGAATTAAAATGGCCTGTTTGAGTTAATTACATCAGTGAAATTTAAACCTACTTAAAATGTCAAATATTTATTCAGTACATGTCAGCCCGCAAATGGCCCAAGCCTTACAAAAGTGGAAATTATGGAGGGCGTATAACCTTTTGTACTGAATCATGTTCACTGTATAAATTATTGCTTTGCTGATGATACCTCCCCTATGTTTAACAATTCATCGGAAATTCACAAAGGGAGCATTTCATGGCACCAGCAGTGCCACAAGCAAGATGCACACTACACAGGGTATCAATTGATAATCGCGCTTTTCATCTTTTTGAAACCCAAACCACCCTTACACACCCTCGACTCCCAACGCAGAAAACTCACGGACACGCTTGAACAACATTTTACCAAAGAAATACGATACCAATGAAAGGGCAGAGAACAGATAAAGGATCCGCCTCTTTGTTTGACTTGCCAGCCAACTGAATTGTCCGCTTCATCTCAAATCAATCCATTGACCTTCTGTCTTCTGCCTACAGGAAATCAGCGAAGGTGGCATTTGAGCGGACCCGCATCTTCAGCTGGCTGATGAAGCTGAGGAAGTCATCGATACCTTGGTGTTTACGCTCGATCAAATCAGTAAATTACAGTTAGGTGTGAAGCATAATAACTGTGCGCATGCAAACATCTAAAGTATAATTTTAAAAAAGAAATAAATAAACAGAAATAATCACTTCTATCATCACTCCAAAATGATGCTGACATTCGAACAGCTCTTTTAAATGTGTGAAGTCAGAGGCAAAGATGTGTACAGTGGTAGGCCTGCTGTAATCCCTGCAGGTGCGAGCTGATCTCTCTGCCTTGGCTGATTTTACCCATGTCACTCAGGATTCTGAGTTATTCTGAGCAACTATTCCTTTTCCAGATAAGGGAGCATTTTTACTGTATGCTGAACCCTACAGAGTGACATTTTAGTGCAAAACCTTTCACAGCTGCACTTAATCAAGATGTATCCTAACATAACCACCGATGTAACAACTATGTGTTATGTGAAAGAAATTCCTAGTAAGGAGCATCGCAGAGAATAACCACCAAACTCTACATAGTCCGTTAGGCTATTTTGTATCATTGTTTTGGTTTTAATGCTCAAAGTACTCTTCCTTATCTACTAAAATTTAGCTCTCAGGAGAATCATACAGCTTTTCCTATCAGATAAATAATTCAAAAATACTATTAGAACTGACGAGACAAAGAATATAGAAAGGTAAAGAAGAGAAAAAAATGGAAAAACACCAATAAAGAGAGAAAAAGAGACAATTAATATTTAACTCTTTAGCTAGTCAAAAGAAGGCTAAGTGCAAGGTAGCTGCCGAATGCTGACCCCTAGAGTAACAGGCAGAGCTCTCTGATAGGCTTAATAGGAAACTGTACTAATCGCATTAAGTGACAAACATCATCGACTGGTCTGAGTAATAGGGGCCAGCTGGTGTTAAATAGTTCAGGGAGGTTAACAGGCTCTGAGCTTTTTTATTGATTGCAAGTCTGTGGGGAATAGTGAACAAAAACATTTCTCAACAGGCTTTTGTTCTAAAGTTGTGCATGTGTGTGTATGGATAGTGTGGCAATGAGAGGAAACAATCTTATGTGATCTATTGCAGCTACATAGAGTCTTTTTCACTGTTTTTTTTTTTTTTTTTTGTCATCTCTTCATTCCTACATGTTTTTAATCACAGTAAAAAAGCTACGCAAACCAATGGAAATTGTTATTTTACTTTGATATTGGCACAGTCCTCATTCCCCTCCCGAGCATACATTCCAGGTTAAAATTACCCTGAATGTTTGTTTTCAGTCCCTCTTCAGACCAAGATAAATATTGCCAATCTGGCTTCTGCTGGCTCCTGCTCAGTTCCTTCTCCATAGCCAAAAAGAAAAATGGTCTGCTTTCCCAAAGGGGCAGAGGCAATAGAGCTATGTGCAAGGCTATCAGGGATGAGCAACTTAGGGACGCTGTAGAAATTAGATTGCACTTTCTCTCCTAAAGAATGTCATTTATCTCCTCAACCTGAGCCACCTGATTGGTGGGGATCGCTTTCTTTGTACAGAAGTCAGGGGTGACATTTTGAGACATTCAGCCAGAATGGAATATTTGGAGTAAGTCAGCGCAATAGCTCAAATGTTGACAGCAGGGGGTATGCCAAGCCCTACGAGAGTACATCCCTCAAGTGAAACATTTTTAGAGATTGTATCCACCATATGCCAGATGGAACAAGATTATGATGCACTGTCTATTCTGACAGCATCTGGCCTTGTGCAGGCTGACAGAGAATACTGATTTTTTTTCACACATTAATATCTACCTGTCTGCATATTCTTATCAACATAACACCATTATCCCTTCTTTGACTGCAAAGTGTGTATATCATTCAGTGCTAAAGATCATACAAATAAAAGTTTAGAATAAATCCCTTTGATGGGATAAAATAGAAAAATATCAAGTGGAATGGCTGACAGCTTTGATGACAGGGTACATTCAACACTGAGCAAATGAAAACTATGATACATTAGATCTCAGTTACACGGCCTTTCAGTGTGGACTCTTTCTTTTATGGGCATATCAAGACTTGAGCATAGTGGTGAGATCCTGGCTTCAATTGACAGCTTCACACTTCCACTATTGTAATTAGCCCCTTGGAGACGTAAACAACACGCTGCAGAAGAAGATATCACTACTTTTTCATGCGCCTGTTAGGAGTTACACATCTAGTCCCAGTCGAACTCACTAAACTAAAACCAACAACTATATTAACTTTTAAACGTAAAACACGCCAGTAAACCGACTAAATTGTTACTACTTGTTTACTGGATATTTTCTATTCCTATCTTTGGAAAAAAAAAGGGGAAAAATGCACATTTCAACATGGAAATGTAGCTGTGCTATGTTTACAAAGAAAGAAGACACACACACTATATTTAAAGCACAGCACAGTATATTCTTCATAACAATATAAAGAATGTATTTTATATTTTCTAGGATAATTTAAACTGCCACTGCCTTGAACCATCTATTTAATCTATTTTAACTATAAATAGTCAATTGCATCACAGAGGGAAAAAGAAAATGTTGCATTAAAGTAGGTTAAGGCTAATTACTTTAAACACGTCTGCCTGTCACCTAGAAAATCAAGTTGTTTTGTGCACTGATTGTCTTTTTTGAATGTGGAGACAAACACCATGCAGCACAAGGACACAAAGTGTCACTCCGCGATCGTCTCTGATTATAATTACAGCTGCAGCCAACACAAGATTTTTCTTCCTTCTACCTTGTTCTATTGTGAGTGATTGAAAAGGATAAGATGCAATGATCTTGGCCTTCAAAGGATGAAAGAAGTAGAGCTAATACAAGTGAGATACTCTTTTAACTCAGGCAGTATTTTTTAGACGCGAAACACAAATATTAATTTAAAACGAGAAATATACCAGTAACAGTTACCCTGAAAACCTTCAGATTTTGAAAATACTAAGCATATAGGCTCCATGAAACACACGCACTTTTGCACAGCCAGTGAAATATCCAATCTTTTCTTACCTACGCTATAAGTCCAAATGTTATTTGGCTTTTCTGTAACTGATTGATTTCCTATAGTATACAACTCCAAAAAAAATGTCTGCTGCCTGCTCTGTCAGCTCTTGTGAACCTTGACTGCATTTGAGCTTGGCTGGCCGAACATTAAAAAAATATCTGAAATACAACAAGCTTTAAGAGCATAAACATATTGATAGCAAGAGTGGGTTCTCGATTTGTTCCATAGAGAAATATTAACAGTACATGATGGGTAGAGTTTTCTGATACTGAACTAATCAACTGAGCACAACAACTTTTACTAACATCTGCACAGTTCACAAAAAACATGACTTCTTGTTCTGTGTTGTTTCCTAAACCTGTTATATTATTTGGTCAACAGAGCTTTGTGAGGCAATGTGGAGACTGATGACAAACCCCGGAAACATAATGTATCATCGGGTGCTGAACAAATAAGCCAGATCCAGCAGCAGGAAAGCCATATGCTCTTCCATCAAACTTCTTTTTAGCCATTTAGACATGTCTGTGTGAGTGACAGTTGCCGCTGACTCATCAGAAATGCTGCTGATTAAAATGGGTAATAATAGTCCCTTCAAATATTAATACATCCTAATGCAGAGTGTAAATGCATTCGGCTAAGCCTGCTGATAAAAACAAATGACCTGCCCTGTGTTGAGCAACAAACAATATATTAACATATTCCCCTCAGAGTATGCATTTTTGCTCATTTTTACTAAATTGCAAATTGCAATTATCACAGTTGACAGAACCAATAAATTCTGAGTCCCCTGAAACATTGTGCAGACAATGAATTCAACAGATTCCTTGCATGGTGGTAGAAGGATTAATAAAAAGGCAGAAAGCTATTGCCCATTATGACATGTTTAAGGTTCTTCTGGAAAGTCCTTGCACTGGTTTAAAGATTGATTACAATAATGTAACCATTTTACAGAACCAATATTTAGTACCCATGTTATTTTATGAGAGCAAATGGCACACACCAAGTTTATGTTGGTCATCAAATATAGTATAGGATAGATAGGATATATATATTTCATCAGAAGACAGCCTTGAATGAAGGCAGCTTTTTTTGCCCTTTATGGGAAAAGACATTGAACTTTTTGAAGGCACCTCATAAAAATTTAAATAATAAAAAACCATAAAGTAGTTGTGCTCATCTATCATAATACATGCCACTAAATTTAACTCCCCCTCCCTTGCTTGTGATCCCTGAATACAATCTGACAAGTGCATAAGCAGCTACTTAAAACCAAGCCTTTTTTTTTTTTTCTCTTTTTGTTAATGCAGTGCAGTTATCTAAAATGTCCCGGGGCAATGTTGTCTGTGTGGACAATAAATCATGCTGTAAAATTATGTGTGCCTGCCTTGAAACAAATGTAAGTCTCCGAATGTCTCCATCAGAAAGCTTGCTTGAGCCTGCAGGTTACATTTTTTAAGGGTTTAACTGAATTTAACAGGAAAAGACTAGTTTCACAGTGAGCTACATGAAAAAGTATGAAGCGCAGATGATGTCGAAATATTCCAGTGAATGGTAAAACAGATGGAGCGTTTTCTATCAATATGTCAGTTTGATTTAATAGCTGAGAAGGCAAAGTATGTTCTCTCATATGCATTCATTCTACTCTGATACACCCGCTTTCTCTCATATATTTCTCACATATTTACATGTTTTTTATGCAAATTCTTGCTTTAAGTGCTTATCATATTTCATGTAGCACACCAGTCTCCTTGAATAGTGCACTCAGATGACTAGTAATGGAGGAGAACATATAAACAGATAGCCTGATTAGATACCTAGTTACTGTGTGTTGAACTAAGAAGGATTACAGGGGCATTACTACCTTATTGCTCAGACCGATCTTATTAAGTCACATAATTTCATCTTCCCAGATGAAACTACTCTAAAAGGTGGCGTGTGGAAATTGCTACTCCCAGTGCTTGATAACAGCTATATCTTTTTTTTGCACAATTTATCAAAAGAATTTGGCTTCTTTCTTACTTTTCTTTTCTTTTTCTGCTATCTTTCCATGCTTTGCATTACATCCACCTTCTAGACAAATTACCCTTATCCAGAGTTGTGTAGCATTGGCACTGGACTAAGAAACGAATTCTAGGTCTTCCATTCACCAGCTACATTTTATTCAGTTCATTTATATAGCACCAAGTCACAACCACATTCATCTTAAGACACGTTATATTGTAAGGTAAAAACCCTACAATATTAGAGAGCAAACTCAACAAACACACAATCCCCTGTGATTCGTCAATTGGCAACAGTGGGAACAACGAACTTTCTTTCATAGAAAGTCCCTCAGCAGCCTGAGCTTTTGCAGTCTGCTTAGGGTCATCCAATTCTCTCTTACCTATAAGCTTTATCAAAAAGGAAAGTTTTAAGCCTAATTTTATAAGTACACATTGTGTCTGCTTCCCGAATCCAACGTGGGAGCTGGCTACACAGGAGAGAAGCCTGATAGCTGAAGTCTCTGCCTTTGATTCTGCTTTTGGAAACTCCAGGAACCAAAAGTAAGCCTGCAGACTGAGAGTAATGTACTCTGCTGAGGTTATGTGACACTATCATGTCTTTAAGATATGAAATCAAAGACCTTCCCATGAGATTCCAGAGGTATTCCTATTTCACTCATATTTTCTTGATATTTCCCAATGTCTCCTGCCTATAAGCCTGGAAAATCTCTAGGGGAAAAAGCCCCCAAGATGCAGGCTGAGTGGATGTCTCAACTCACACAGGCCTAAAGATTGGTCGCGGAGCCCCTGGTAACTTCAAGTCACAGAGGAAAAAGGAAAAATGTGTCTTCCTGACAGCTGAGTAGTTGCTTGCTGTCACCCAGTGTAAGGGTGCTGCAGATTGCTGTGATCACTTGTACAGGGTGGGCCATTTATATGGATACACCGTAATAAAATGGGAATGGTTGGTGATATTAAAGTCCTGTTTGTGGCACATTAGTATATGTGAGGGGGCAAACTCCTCAAGATGGGTGGTGACCATGGTGGCCATTTAGAAGTCAGCCATCTTGGATACAACTTTTGTTTTTTCAATAGGAAGAGGGCCATGTGACACACCAAACTTATTGGTAATGTCACAAGAAAAACAATGGTGTGCTTGGTTTCAACCTAACTTTATTCTTTCATGAGTTATTTACAAGTTTCTGACCACTTATAAAATGTGTTCAATGTGCTGCCCATTGTGTTGGATTGTCAATGCAACCCTGTTCTCCCACTCTTCACACACTGATAGCAACACCGCAGGAGAAATGCCAGCACAGCCATCCAGTATCCGTAGTTTCAGGTGCTGCACATCTCGTATCTTCACACTATAGACAATTGCCTTCAGATGACCACAAAGATAAAAGTCTAAGGGGGTCAGATCGGGAGACCTTGGGGGCCATTCAACTGGCCCACGACGACCAATCCACTTTCCAGGAAGCTGTTCATCTAGGAATGCTCGGACCTGGCACCCATAATGTGGTGGTGCACCATCTTGCTGGAAAAACTCAGGGAACATGCCAGCTTCAGTGCATAAAGAGGGAAACACATCATCATGTAGCAATTTCAAATATCCAGTGGCCTTGAGGTTTCCATTGATGAAGAATGGACCCACTATCGTTGTACCCCATATACCACACCAAATCATCACTTTTGTTGTTCCAACAGTCTTGGAGGGATCCATCCAAAGTGGGTTAGTGTCAGACCAATAGCGGTGGTTTTGTTTGTTAACTTCACCATTCACATAAAAGTTTGCCTCATCACTGAACAAAATCTTCTGCGTGAACTGAGGGTCCTGTTCCAATTTTTGTTTTGCCCATTCTGCAAATTCTGTGCGCTGATCTGGGTCATCCTCGTTGAGATGCTGCAGTAGCTGGAGTTTGTAAGGGTGCCATTTGTGAGTAGCTAATATCCGCCGAAGGGATGTTCGACTAATGCCACTCTCCAGTGACATGCGGCGAGTGCTACGCTGTGGGCTCTTGCTGAATGAAGCTAGGACAGCCACTGATGTTTCTTCATTAGTGACAGTTTTCTTGCGTCCACATTTTGGCAAATCCAACACTGAACCAGTTTCACAAAACTTAGCAAGCAGTTTGCTAACTGTAGCATGGGAGATGGGTGGTCTCGTAGGGTGTCTTGCATTGAAATGTGCTGCAATGACCCGGTTACTGCGTTCACCAGATATCAACACAATTTCGATCTGCTCCTCATGTGTTAACCTCTTCGACATGTCAATGGCTGTGAACAAAGAGAAACTTGTAAATAACTCATGAAAGAATAAAGTTAGGTTGAAACCAAGCACACCATTGTTTTTCTTGTGACATTACCAATAAGTTTGATTTGTCACATGGCCCTCTTCCTATTGAAAAAACAAAAGTTGTATCCAAGATGGCCGACTTCTAAATGGCCACCATGGTCACCACCCATCTTGAGGAGTTTGCCCCCTCACATGTGCCACAAACAGGACTTTAATATCACCAACCATTCCCATTTTATTACGGTGTATCCATATAAATGGCCCACCCTGTAGTTTGCAAGGAATATGCTGACTTATCTGCATACACACGCCAACTACCACCAAAGGCTGGTGAAACATGAAAAAGTGTGATGCAGACTGGAAAAAGAGACGTTTACCTGCAAAGTAAAACTTGCACCTTTTGAAATGTATTGGTTGAAGCATTAAGGCACAACTTTTACATTGAAGGCGAGGGTGTCAATTTTTTTGCGTCACTCTCACTCCCAGTCAACAAGTACTTAGCAAGTGTTGATTATCTTCCATGCAAACTACACGTAACTTTAGCAACCTGCTAGCAACTAAAACCATAAAAAGATTTTGGTTTTGACCTATTTCACCTGGCAACCACTGGTCAACTGGTCAGGGAATGCATTTTTTTCCATTTCCATCTGACTTAACTAGCTCCTTTTAATACAAAGGTGAAAACTTGGCAGCTTCTCAAATTCAGGAGTTGTTTGAGCTTCTCTATATGGTACCTAGCAATGTTTAAGTTTCAGGTGAAGTTTCAGTCTGGTCTGCTTTACTGGTCCACCTGTGGGCAGAGTCTCTTCTACCCACATTGTTCTTCTTGCACCTGCTCAAAGTTATCTCATCAAGCTCTTGGTATTTAAAGGATGGATTATTGCTGCATTTCTACACCAGACTACTAATGCCAATATGGTGTTGTACATTTAGACTGTGTCCTATAAACCTGTTCATCCCAATTCCTGCGTTCAAGTGGAGTTTTGCAGTCACCACCAGCCACTCTTGCCTGGACCAGTCAGTCACTCTTTGTACCTGCAAAGCAAAGTACTTACTTGTACGCCATCTGCCTGCTCACTCTCCACCCCTACTCACCCATCCACTTTTAATTTACACCTGTCAGCCATTCATTCCTCCAGAGCATCTGTTCAAGAAGTAAACACGTAAGACAACTGAAACAAATAACAAATATTACAAGGTCTTGTCGAACCTAAGTCCGTCTCACTTCTCTGTTAGTGCTCCTGGCCATGTTTGTGTTAAAACACCATCTTCTCAAGCCATTTGCCTGCTGTTAACTCATTTCTGCCTCTCTGTAAAACTGAAGATTGGTCTAAGTTTGATTTCGGCCTCCAAATTGAGCATAAATACGACAAAATTAGTTCTCAAAGGAAAACCTTTGACTTTTCAATGGCTTGCCAGAACTGTAAGTCTTCTCTGTAGCTTCCTCAAATTCCTCCCATATGTGGTTTGGTCTGCAACCACTACTGCCAAATCTGCTGTAAGATACAGAATACAATTAACCATATAACACAGCTATCTCTAACTTTAGCTCATTTGGAAATATATTACACAGACACAGACCATGTTGCCTTCAACTTCTAAATGAAATGTGAAGCAAGAGGTAATTTCTTTCATTTAACTGACAACTGTAATTTGAGGCACTTGGCTGTGATCGCTTGAAGACTGTCCACAATCTCCTTGTGCTACTGTGAGCTCCCTCCCACTCTTTATGACAAAACGAAGTGCTGCTCCTTGTTCACACTTCATTACCCACAGTAATGCCTCAGCACAATGATGTATGGAACTCTTTTCACTCCCAGACTTGCTTCTGGCAGGGATGGCTCAACAAACTTGTAAAAGGGATCTAACAAAAGTGTTTCAAACTGCAACTTTTATTTCCTATTCTTAGTTAAAAAGCAAAAACTTAAAAAAAACACTGGTGTGTGCAACCTATATGAGAGTACAGCATATGTGAGGGTGTGAAAAATCTTCATAACTACATAAAATCCATGTGGATAGACACCAACAGCACTTTTCTCAAGGTTGAAACATATAGTTATATGTTGAATAAATTGATATTTATGTTAAAGCCGCATGTATGAGTCCTTACAGTTTCTTAGAGAAAGAATTTCTAAACTAGCTGTGACTGGTTTGCCAGAAGCTCTGCTAGAATTTGTGTATACAACAGAAAAGTCCTGTCAACAAATAGCTTGGATTTAAGTCTAGGTGCATCAGTTTACTGATATGCGCAAACATACATGTACAGTATATAAGGCAAAAACAGTGTGTGCAGTTCTAACAATCTTGAAATACGTTATTTAGACACCTTTATTCTTCAACATAGCCTGAACTGTTTCAAGCTTTCTTGGAATTTCTTCAATAAGTAGTCTCCAGGAACATTTTTCCAGGTTTTTTGGAGGATATTCAAAGCTCTTCTTCTTCTTCTGTTGTCCATCTTTTTTTCTGCTCTCTGTCAAGATAATCCCACAATCTTTAATAATGTTGAGGTCAAGGCTCTGGAGAGACCAATCCGTGACTGGTATGGTTTTTCTAACCAAGTATGCATGAAGCACTGGTTCTGTCTTTGGGGGTTATTGTCATGCTGAAAAAAAGTGGTGGTCAATCGGACATTTTCTGATTGCTATTGAATAGCAGATTAAAAAGAATCTGACATTTTAACATTTCTACTTTCCATTCCATCAGTTTTGACAAAAACCCACACCACTGGCTGAAATCCAGCCCTAAACCATGACAGAGCCTCCACTATGTTTTACACTCAGTATCGTACCTGTCCCTTGACCTTCTCTGTACAGTACATCCTAATAGGGATTTGGAGCAAAAACTTCAAATTTATATTCATAACTCAAACCTGTTGCTGCTCATTTTCAGTCCGGTTCTTCCATAATTTGGGATACCTCCACTTTTTCTCTCCATTTGCCTTCCTAATGGCTTCGTGACAGCCACTCTTCCTCTGACCCGATTTCTGATGAGGCTTCAGTGAACAGTAGGTGGATCAACTGAAACGCCTGATTTATCTCTTAGGTCCTGTGTCAGGTCTTTGCTGGATTTTTTTTTTCTTATGAACATGATTTTCAGATATTATTCCTTTGTTACAGACATTTTTGTAGGTCAGCCACTTTTTCTTTTGTCCTCCAATTCTCCAGTTTGATCAAATTTGTTAAGGACACAATGCCCACCATGCTGAGACATGGCAGTTTTCAGCTAATAGCACTTTGGGAATCATCTTGTTGGTGCAAAATACTGTTTTATGCCTGCAAAACTGTATTATCTTTGGCATTTTTAGTAGATTCCACTGGGGAAATAGGAGCAAGTGATGTGCCTTGGTTACAGGCTGCTACTAACAAAGTGCTCTAAGATACCATTTCAAACTGGTACTTCACGAAGTTACCTGTTTGGGTCAGTCCTGTTAAGGTCAGTTTAAAGTGGCTTAACAGAAAAAAAGAAAAAAACATTCTTCAGAAAATGAACAGGTACAAGAACTAGACTGAAATTGAATAAAAACACATTTTTTAATGTGTTCAAGTCCTTCATTAAAAATGACAAGAACGTCTGGCACTAAAATGGAATGTAATGTACTGATTTTGGCTTCTGAAATAAACTTTGTCTAAATTCACTCTCTCCACTGTTGCTTCTTTGCAATCACTGCATGTCAAACTTAGAGGAGACATTACAGTCGAAACATGTAGGTAGACAATATTCACAATTTTTATTTATTCATTTATTGTTATGTCCCTCATTTGGCGCAAATACAGTAGAAAAAAAGTGTGTGCGCACCAAATAACAGTGTTTTGTTTCGGTTTGGGTTTATCCAAATTTCAGGCTCCCTACCTTTTAACATTTTTTCTATGCCACTTTTTCACAAATATACATATTTATACCAACAAATCAGGCATAATGCGCCTAACTTTTAAACCTAAAATGTTAAATTACTTGAATATAATTCCTATTTTTTTGTTGAAATTCAATAAAATACATAATAAATGGTATTCTGAGAGCTTGTTAAAATGTCTAGACACTGAATAGACATGAAAATCACTGTACTCAGGAGGCATGCAATTTTATATAATAAAGTGGTGTATGTATTTTCAACACCAGTTAATAATTACAGTCATCATAACCCAGAGCCCTGCTGCATTTCATTCTAGTAGTTGAATAGAATCTGATTTAAAGCTAGAATGCTGTAAGAATACAAATCAGCTGATGGGCAAAAAAAAAAAAAAGACGCTAACAAGCTCATTTGATACTGTTCAGAAATTAAAGAAGTAAATGAGAAAATTAAAATCCAAAATCCAAAAAATGTGAACAAGTGCTTAGATAAAAGAAAAAGGAGGAGGGGTTAATTGCCGCCTGGATTTGGTAGTTGTTGTTTTTTTTATTAGCAGCGTTTCTTGACTTTCCAACCCATGTCTGAAGAATAGAACTGCTTTCCTAAAACAAATATTTTAACAAAAGCTGTTGACATGGATGCTTAAGCTTTACAAGACTAACAGAAAAAAAATAAAAATAGTGATAGTAATAGTTTAGTCAAGCAGAAAGACAATGCTGTCCGAAAGTGACAACAACTTTTCTTTTTTAAGAAAAAGGTTGGGCAGTTATGTGGAATGCTTTTCAATTATGGGCAAAGCAACTGAAATCCCATCTCTGCACCTTTGGTGCTGCTTTATACAATAAAGGCTTTACAAAAACATGTTAGGGTGGACAGAAATATATAAGAATGACATATTTCTTTTTCATTGCAATTGCACAGAGACTTTTTCTTTCTTTTGTTGTTTTACAAGCTCTACATCTCCAACTGACAACAGCGAGTGGAAAGCAACACTTCACAGTGCTATTTGAAACCTTTAGATATATTCTTAGCTCTTCCTTAGCTTTGTTTCATTTCACAGAATCACAGGTGATAAGTGGTATGAAAATGCTAAACAGACCAACCATGTTTTTAAATAAAAAAAATACTATCCTGAGTATAGCTCTACACGTAAACGAACATAAGCAAATATCAGTAATTAAGGGCTTTGAACGTCTTTGCAATAATTTAAGTGATTTTTTTCATTTTATATTAATGAAAATTAAATCTTTGCGTGATTCAATAAGAATAAATAAATACCGTACATCGATGGCATTTCCATATCATCTACTTTACCTTATTACCTTAATTGTTCATGGAACAGAAGGTGCCAAAGGTGTACGATTGGATTGAAAGTTGATGAGTGTGGAGGCGATTTGAACACAGTGATCATTGTCACATTCAAGAAACCAGTTTGAGATGATTTGAGGCATATTAAGTTTTGCTGGTGGAAAACAAAGACGGTACACTGTGGCTATAAAAGCATGGGCATGGTCATTAACAATTCTCAGATAGCCTGGGGCAAAAAAATTATGTTCAACTGGTGCTGGATCCCAAAGTGTGCTAAGAAAATATACCCCACACCATTACACCATTAGCACCAGCATGAACCACCAAGAGAAGGCAGGATAGAGCCTTGCTTTCATGTTGTTTATGCAAAATTATGACCATAATATATAAATATGTTGCAGCAAAAATTGAGACCAGGCAGCTGAGATCTCATCAAACCAGGCGATGATTTTCCAAACCTCTGATGTCCAGTTTTGGAGCGCCTCAGTTTCCTGTTCTTACCTGACAGGTGTGGCAACTGGTGTGGTCTTCTGCCACTGTAGCCCAAATGCTTCCAGCATCAACATGTTGTCCATTCAGACCAGTTGCGGCTCTGGTATGAACAACCATGCCATGGTTAAACTCACTTACATGGCCTTTATTCCCCATTCTGATACTTGGTTGAACTTCAGCAGGTCACCTTGATCATATCTACATGTCTAAATGCATTGAGGTGCCATGAAACTGTATAGTGTATATCATAGTAGAACAGTTATATGGTAAATATTGTTATGAAGCAGTGTGCGGATATAGTATTTGTGCAGGATTTTCATAATCTATAGTGCCAGCATGTAATGCAAATTTACACACACTGACCTCGGAATAGAGACTTAAATAGGACTTAAACAGCCATTAATCCAAAGTGAAAAACATACCAGATCACTGCAGAGGCAAATCATGTCTATCGCAGGCTAATACCAGCTACTCCACTGAGATGAAATACTCCTGATTATCCTCCTATTAACCTACAAAAGCCTCCAAACAACGGTCACATGACAGCATCAAAGTAAGTCTTATAATAGCTCTTTGTTGGCTGAAATCTGGAGCAGGCTGATAATAATAATTATTCTTAACAGTGGATGGAGCTAGACGACAACCTAATTAGAGGGTCAGAATGTGAGTGGCCACTTAATTGCACAATGACATTAATCTCGTTTGAGTTATTACAGATTTTTTTTTTGTTAAAATATTTTTGTGCTTTTGAGAAATAATTTCTGTTCACGCTTGCCAAAGAGGATTTGCCAAAATCTCCCAAATCAGGCACAAATCCTTGTGAAAGGCTAACTGTCAATGATTACTGATGGTATATCAAGTGATTATTAGCATATGTTCCCACTCTGATATCTGCAAACCAAAAGCGCACGCCCTAAACAAAAATCCTCTAATGTGAGGATTTTTTTTTTCTGAATAGCAGAGACCATGCAGAGTATCAGAAAAGTGACAGAGTCAAAGATTTTCATCAGCAACCAAATGTGATGCAACGCAGCACAATAGCGCATTGCTATATCACTGCTGGGTGCCCCACAACAGAAATGGAGTTTTGAACTCACAGGCAGTGGTGTAGTTTATTGTGGTTGGAATATAGTTATGATTCTCTCGCAGCCTCATGCACACACCTCCCACAGCGACACCCCAGAGGGACTGCCACACTCTCTAACAGACACAGTACATGCATCCACAGGTGTTATTAGGATATTCACACACTGTAACCCCAGAAATCTTTATATTTTCAAACAATAATTGCACTATTTTCAAGTTATTTCAAAATAAAATTGATATGAGTCACCGTGCCCTGCCGAAGATGTTTCTGGTCTGATGGGTGAGGTGGTTTTCGCAACGTGGATTCAGAATATATTACAAGCAGAGTTCTTGTGCAACATCAGTATTATTTTTCTTTTTTAGATTAAGGCGTATAACCTAAAAAATATTTTTAAGTGCTGTGCTCAACCCTGGTCTTATAGATGTTGCTTCTATTACATGACAAGTGCTCCTTAGAAACTTTGACCAACTTGGTGTTAACTCGCCTCTTCGTCACCTCCTTAGTAACTCTTTTGGTGTCTCATCTGTCTGTCACAGCCCTCGTACCCTCTGCTCTCTCCTCCTGTTCTCCTCCTTCCTGTCATGCTCCTAATAAGGGACGCAATTAGCACATGCCATCAAAATTTTAAAACAGAAGCTCTTATTCTTCGGTGTGATGAGTAAACCATAAACATTTTTATGAAAGCACATCCAGCCAATTATTTGAACCTTAAAATCCAATCATTGATGCACTATTCCACCCAAAGAGGGCAAGGAACTGGCCAGACTCGCCTGCTGCTACAGCAACAGGAGGCAACTCTTCTTCCATCCCTGTTAGCCTCTTCTGCACTATTTCACCATCATCCTCCCTTTTCTTTTCTTTTCTTTTGAGTTAGATATGTGCAACCCTGGTCTCACCTCAGTGAATTACCAAGCCATTAAATGCTAACAATCAAATATCTGTGCCCATGCCAAGACATATAAAAAAAAAAGTTTTGCTTTGGAACATAGAAGAAACAAAACATATCCGCGCATTTAAAGGTAAAAGTTTGGTCACAGAGCTATTTTTTTCTTTTTTTACATCTCTATATATTTTGAAGTGGGAATACAGATGTTGCTTTTTAGATGGTTTTTATCTATACTGGCGCATCACACAGACTTCACCTCTGCAAAGAAGTGGAAAAACTGCTTTAGAACCATGCAGGGTTTCTTGCTGCATAATTTGGTTCCAGGTTTGCATGAATGTGCTCGGTCAATTGTTTATGCTCACGCTGCAAGAACAGTTTTTCGACCAGAAAGAGGTGGAAGTAAGAGAAATAATATCTGCATCCACTGCAAAGAACACACTGGACAGAAGTGAATCTGTAACAGTTAAAGACTGACAAACAGCAAACCAGGAAGCTGAGGGATACTTACTATAGCTGTTCATTTCCACATCTAGATTGAAAATCTAGTAGTGATGGTTTTGTGCTAGAAGATGAACAGATTGTGTTTCTCTAGGAAATTTACAGAGCTATACTGCAGCCACTTAGATGAAGAAATAAGCTCAGCATTCTGGTTAAGTGTGAATTTCTTGCTTACTAGTCCAGGCACAGCCTTAAAGTAACAAAGGTAGCTAACAGCCTAAAGGCAACATCTGTAGTAGGAGAATAGCAGAGCTCCTGGCAGACTAGTCACAGCTAGTTTAGGCATCGGCAAACAGATCATGACTGACAAATTATGTTTAAAAAGAAAAAAAAACAGTAGGAAAGATTGCCAATAAAGCTAGATTTAGGGAGATCCAAATCAGGTGATCAATCAGTCGGTTTGCTCACGAATACAACAAAGAAACTATAAATCCAGAACAGTGCTTGAGAGTAAAAGAGCAAAATGAAGAAGGATCTGTTGTTGCATGCAGGTTATAGAACGTCTGCCCCAAAACAGTCAGGAAGTCTAACCACTTGTATTTTTCAAGGTGTCTAGATTGTTAGGCTTTTTTTTTTCTTTTTCTTTTTACAGTCAGAATTAGTGGAGTGTCACTGTACAGCTGACGCCCATCTTTTACGTTTTACTCAGAGACAGTTTTTTTTCCTCACAATCAAGGCTCTACAGAGGGCTGACTGAAAGATCAAATGACCTGCTACCTTTAACTAAATGCACTGGTCAGTCAGATATGAACTGGCATTTGAAACTTAGGGATGAGGATGCTTGAAGTAACAGCTGACTTTTTCGTTTTTGGATTTCTGTCAAGATCTATGACCGCCTTAACTATCAGATTAGGCTCTCGACTGAAAATCTACATTTAATCTACATTGTAAATGGATGCAAGAGTATCATGATCTGCTGTGTTATGCATTATATTGAGCAGTGAAATGTGTCGCTGTTAAACTTAACAAGCAGCTTTTTTTCAAATGATGTGCCTTTTTGCAGCTTTATAGTGATGTGGCAAATGATGTGATGTTGTTTTGTTATGCTCCGTGTGGTGAAAAGATGATGGAGGCTGACAGCAGATTCTTTTGATATTTGCATGTATCCAAATTTTTAGTTTGGTTCATTAGCAATGCTCCTCATGTATGTCAAGATTTCTCCGTGGGTTGGCAATGAATTTGTGTGTTTATCAAATGGAAAGAAAAAAAAGAGAGAGAGAGAGAGAAACTAATTTCATTGCCAGTTCTCGCTTCCTTGTTGACTTGACAATGTTTTCCCCAGTGGTACATTGCGTTTCACTAAAATCAGTCAGATTTCTCAAACATCGCCCTGTTTCAAGGAACTGCCATGCCTCTCAGATATGAATGTATGCACTGCAACAACTTTGTGTGGCCAGATCTTAAATTCATATTCAGCATTCAGCTCCTATCCAGAGCAGTTAATCTCTATTGTTAGCACTTCACACATTAGCATCTGACTTATTATCATACCCAAAGGTGGTACCTTGGATCAAACGCAAGGATGTACTGTTTAATATTTCTGCCTCATTAGAGTATAAGGGCTTTTGATTACTAGCCTTTGTGTGCCTCTGTCAATTTGAGGCGGTGATGTCCTTTGCTGTTCAGCAGGAAGTGCAATATTAATAGCGGCGGATCTTCACTGCTGAGCTTCAACACACCAAGTTTTAGGCGGTGCAGGTTCTGTAATTGGTCTTCATGTGTCACCTGCTTGACTTCATGTCACATGATATTCCTTTGGGAAAGCTACTCTACCTATTAAACATATTTCACTGTCTATATTAATCTAGCCTTTCTAATGTCATGCTCTGGTATTTCACATCTGACACTGTAAGGGCCATGTAGTTTACATCACCTTGTTCAACAAATGGACCAAATGCTGTGTTTAATGCATAAATGCACCAGTATATTTCTTGATTCTTAATTTAGATTTTTGTTGGATTGTCAAAATAAATTATGCTCTCCTTGTGAGTGTGAGATCTTTGGTTTATTTTGACCAGATTCAAACAAGGTTGCACATTAACGTGTCAGCTGCTTTTATCTAAAACTGAGCAACAATACAAGTTATTATATAAGGTCTAGGAAAAGTGGTAATAAAGTTCAAAATGCAGTTCTCAAGAGGCAATATTGAGCTTGCCCCATGACCTTTAAGCAAGACGTACTGATTAATTTCACCTGAATCCAGGCTTCTGCTTAGTGGATCACAACATGCTGTCACCGAGGAGGAAGAGTACAATCTAACTCCTTGTCATTATTATGCACATGAGCCTATTATCTGCTCATTCACAAGTCTGTGAGGATACATTTATAGTAGCTGCTCTGGAGCATCCCTCTGCTCTTCTGTGTGAGCCAGAGCAAACTCACACTCCTCAGGTGCCTATATATCAGCCCTATATGCTTGAGTAATTATAGGAAGAGGCTCAGGCTAGCATGAAGGTTGTTATTGTTTACCATGGATGAATACACAGTGTGATGAGATGGGCCGGCTGACTGACGATGCAAGAACTAACCTGGTGTCAATGCATCGATTCACCCACACACTCAGGCCAGTGAAGCCCACAGCTCTCAGATCAACCCCGCTCCCCAACCCTTAGCTACTTTTTTATTTTTCAGCTACAGCAAGGTTGCCAAGACTGCCTCTGTCTGCTGTGGTATTTCTACCACATGGTAGAGTTATAATGTGTCGATATACATAGTCCCTCTGTGTCTCAGTAATTAACATCCACCTGTTTGGGTGACGCCATCGCCATTAACAGACAGCATGAGGTTCTGGATTTCTGTTAAAACCTGAAGCAATTTTATCAAGAAATGTTTTCTAGAAATTTTGGCTTAATAAAAAAATGATCAAGGATTTATGGAGCAATTTGCCCTACGAGACACCAAGGAGATCATTTCTTCTCATACTTCTCCACCTTCTTATCAAGGCCCGAACACTCTGCTCTCACACCAGCGAAATCAGCTTGACAGTTTACATTAAGTTTAGTGATTAGTTTGTCCACTTCTTTGCACAGTTGTTTTTTTTTCTGTTGTTGTTGGGGTTTTTTTTTAATTCAGCAACAGTTCTCCTCTGCAAATTCTGACTGACTGTGAAACATTGTGACATTTGTATAAACACATATGCGGGAAAGAAAAATAATTGCCTCTTTGGAATTCATTATACTCTAATTTCAAGACCAGCTGTCAGAAACAAATACCTCTGTTTAACCTGACAGATTAAACATTGAAGCTACTTTTTTATTAACCCACATAGGCAAATAGTAAATATATTTCGAATGGAATAACCTTATGTGAGGCAGAGCATACTGGAGCTACTGAAAGTATAACCTCAGCACAGAAGACGTGCTGTATATGAAAGATCCACAAGCTTTCATTAGCTGGAGATATGAAATTACAAGTGCTGCAACATTTAACATAATGAAGGGTATGACAAGGGTTAATGTAGAAGGATTGTATCAGGTGCCAGTTAGAATAATTAAGGTGGAAAAGGCAATTAGAGTAAAATTCATATATGTAAAATAATAAGGCAGCTGCAGTGCACATTAGGGTAGTAACTTGGGGGAAAAGT
Organism: Pelmatolapia mariae; assembly: GCF_036321145.2. NCBI lineage: Eukaryota > Metazoa > Chordata > Actinopteri > Cichliformes > Cichlidae > Pelmatolapia > Pelmatolapia mariae. The sequence goes on along the minus strand of NC_086235.1, from coordinate 18,314,406 downwards.
TATACTTCCACAAACAGCGAGGCCTGTTCATCAGCCAAATTCAGGTCAGTCAGTGCACCCGTCTAAAATTATGCTTTCTCTCGTCACACTGGTACAACCAGTCAAATGCGTAACCACGCGACCTTGGTGGTTAATTCATGTGCAACCTTAAAAAGGCAAATATTTCAGTCACTTAACAAGTAAAGCAGCTCTGTGCATATGAGGCTCAGAATTTATTGCACCAACCTACTGCTAATGAAACCGTGCTCTCTCTCTCTCTCATCGTGCACTGAGTGAAAACCCAGTCCGCCAGAGTGAATATTAATAATGTGTTTCGAGCAGTGGTCCATCTATGCTTGGAAGAAAAAAACATTATTGACACAATTTGATAAATGCTAAAATTATTAAGCATGAATTATGTTAATTTGAGGAATGTTAATGACAAACTTTCCTGAAACAAAGTTAGAAACATTAAAAGTGTAACTTGCACATATGCATATATAAAATAATTTCTGGTTACTTACAGCTCTAGTTAGAAGTTTACATACACTCATCTTGGTCAGAATTATTATACAGCATATGTTTCAAACACAAGAATTGGATGCACAAGTTTGAATTTATTTTGGATTTTCTCTAATCTACAGGGTGGGCCATTTATATGGATACACTGTAATAAAATGGGAATGGTTGGTGATATTAAAGTCCTGTTTGTGGCACATGTGAGGGGGCAAACTCCTCAAGATGGGTGGTGACCATGGTGGCCATTTAGAAGTCGGCCATCTTGGATACAACTTTTGTTTTTTCAATAGGAAGAGGGCCATGTGACAAATCAAACTTATTGGTAATGTCACAAGAAAAACAATGGTGTGCTTGGTTTCAACCTAACTTTATTCTTTCATGAGTTATTTACAAGTTTCTCTTTGTTCACAGCCATTGACATGTCGAAGAGGTTAACACATGAGGAGCAGATCGAAATTGTGTTGATATCTGGTGAACACAGTAACCGGGTCATTGCAGCACATTTCAATGCAAGACACCCTACGAGACCACCCATCTCCCATGCTACAGTTAGCAAACTGCTTGCTAAGTTTTGTGAAACTGGTTCAGTGTTGGATTTGCCAAAATGTGGACACAAGAAAACTGTCACTAATGAAGAAACATCAGTGGCTGTCCCAGCTTCATTCAGCAAGAGCCCACAGCATAGCACTCGCCGCATGTCACTGGAAAGTGGCATTAGTCGAACATCCCTTCGGCGGATATTAGCTACTCACAAATGGCACCCTTACAAACTCCAGCTACTGCAGCATCTCAACGAGGATGACCCAGATCCGCGCACAGAATTTGCAGAATGGGCAAAACAAAAATTGGAACAGGACCCTCAGTTCACACAGAAGATTTTGTTCAGTGATGAGGCAAACTTTTATGTGAATGGTGAAGTCAACAAACAAAACCACCGCTATTGGTCTGACACTAACCCACTTTGGATGGATCCCTCCAAGACTGTTGGAACAACAAAAGTGATGGTTTGGTGTGGTATATGGGGTACAACGATAGTGGGTCCATTCTTCATCAATGGAAACCTTAAGGCCACTGGATATTTGAAATTGCTACATGATGATGTGTTTCCCTCTTTATGCACTGAAGCTGGCATTTTCCCTGAGTTTTTCCAGCAAGATGGTGCACCACCACATTATGGGTGCCAGGTCCGAGCATTCCTAGATGAACAGTTCTCTGGAAAGTGGATTGGTCGTCGTGGGCCAGTTGAATGGCCCCCAAGGTCTCCTGATCTGACCCCCTTAGACTTTTATCTTTGGGGTCATCTGAAGGCAATTGTCTATGGTGTGAAGATACGAGATGTGCAGCACCTGAAACTACGGATACTGGATGCCTGTGCTGGCATTTCTCCTGCGGTGTTGCTATCAGTGTGTGAAGAGTGGGAGAAGAGGGTTGCATTGACAATCCAACACAATGGGCAGCACATTGAACATATTTTATAAGTGGTCAGAAACTTGCAAATAACTCATGAAAGAATAAAGTTAGGTTGAAACCAAGCACACCATTGTTTTTCTTGTGACATTACCAATAAGTTTGATGTGTCACATGGCCCTCTTCCTATTGAAAAAACAAAAGTTGTATCCAAGATGGCTGACTTCTAAATGGCCACCATGGTCATCTCCCATCTTGAGGAGTTTGCCCCTCACATATACTAATGTGCCACAAACAGGACTTTAATATCACCAACCATTTCCATTCAATTACGGTGTATCCATATAAATGGCCCACCCTGTACACAGATTCAGAAGTATACACACAGCTTTAATTATATACATCTACTCACCTCAGTGTTTTAATATTTGGTGCTGCAGGATCTACAGTGCCTTTTAACTTGACCAGTCCAAGGCCCATTGACTTCTTGTTAGTGATCATGATTGACTTCAAATGTTTTTTTTCTCTTTGTTCAGTGAATGCAATGAGCACTGTCACCTTCAGACAAAGGAAATTGGTTAGGATAGTCAGGAATGACCCAGGAACCACCGAGGCTGAAGCCTGCCATGACCTGGAAACTATTGGAACACAAGCAATGTCCACAGTGAAGCAAGTTTTACATCTCCATTTACTGAGAGGGTGCCAACCACAAAAGAAATCCCTGATCTGCAATAAATACCTGAACTTGACTGAAAACTGCAGCTTTCCACTTGGAAAAGCCATATGCTTTCTGGAGTAAGGTTTTATGGTCAGATGACACAAAGATTGAGGTATTTGGCCACAGTGGCAAGAAGTATGCTTGAAGGCATAAAGGTCTGGCTTTCAAATCTAAGAAGATTGTACCAAGTGTCAAGCATGGTAGTGGTAGCATGAACCTCTGGGGTTGTTTTACTGCCAGTGGTAGTAGTACAGTATCAGAAAGAGGAGGGATTAATAAAGGAGGAGAAACCTTAGGGTTGGGGAAACCTGCAGTCAGCTGAGACTGAAGAAGCCACTTGGATGAGTGACGAAACATTTCTCCCACTGAAAACGCTATTTCCAGATGAACAGAATCAACTTTTGAAAGGTCTACCTAAAAATCCTTTAACTTCATATCAAATTAACAACTGGTTGAAACTTGGACACAATCAGGTGTTCCAACAGGACAATGATCCCAAAGACACATCAGAGATGGTTTTGGAATAGATAAAGCATGTTTACATTAACCCCCTCAAATGAGCCTTCCAAATCTCTCACTTTAGCCTAATTGAGAATGAGTGGACTACACTTAGAAGCCGAGTCCGTGCCAGGAAATGAACAAATTTAAATAAATTCTACTAATTCTGCCAAGAAGAGAAGTCAAATGTCCAGCGAGAGTTAGAAGCTTGTGATTTATTTGTGGTCGAAGTGCAACTTACTATGGGACATTTAAGCAAGTATCTGGGGGTTAATGTATATATTTAATCCTGTATGTATACGTTTGACCCATAGATTAGAGAAAATCCAAAATACTTTCAAACTTGTGCTCCGATTTTTTGCTTTATATTCTTCAACTCCTCGTACTTCTGTCCATTTTCCTGTGCAGCCTTTTTATTTTACTCACACTATTTCACAATTACTAGTTGCTTATATGATAATGATAATGACTTGTTTGATGTTGGAGCTGGGATATTATTAAAAGGCTTGCTGAGCATTTTCTTTAGTTCATTTATTTTAATACAGTGGTGTGCTAAACCTGTTTTAGAAATTCAAACTCTGTTTCACGTTATGCCTAATGCCACTTGAAATACTTATTTAAATGTAAATTATACGCTGTCATGGCTTATTATTTCATCATGATTGTGCTAAAAGACTCTGAAAGTTTTTGTTTTTCAATTACTAAAATACTTTAGCCAATTTTGGCTTTTATATCATGTTACAGTCAATCACTAGGCATAATGGATAATGCATTTTTTCCACCCTCAAAATCTGTTAAGAGCCTGTTTTGCATTGAGATAACGTCCTGAAAGTAAACACTATTTTACGCATGCCCTGTTACCATGCTGTTGAAATGCAGGTGACAGATAGCACAAAATAGGATTAAACAAACAGAAACTCATACACACTGCATAACTGTCATTCACGCATACATAAAAACAAAGCACTGCACACCTCTTGTTTACGAGGAGGCTAACTTTCAGCAGTGTGTAGCATTAAATGAGGCGGATTCCCTGTGATGTTCTTATCACCTCATCCCGCTCCTCTCCAGGGTCCACTAATGCCTTCCCCTCCTCGTTGATGCTTGACAGAGCCAGTGCTGTCTGGAATGAGATGAGCTGCTGGCCCAGATATGACACAGAAACAGACAACACTGAGGTCCTCTGCCCAGTAGGGAGGGGAGTAATTACTAACAATATTATCTCCAGCTGTGGGCTGCTGTAGTTTTTCCGCATTTCAGGGTCTGCTGGGAATTCCTTCCGTTGTTCTCCTGTTATCTTTTTCAATTTATTGCGCAGTTGCTCTCGTACAATTCAATGCAAATTCTGTGTGATGCATCATACATGTTTAGGCTTAAATATAGCACACAGCAATATTCACGTCACACTCTTTTCATCCCTCACCTCGCCGCGCCGAGCTGAAAATGATTTTGAGGTCTCTAAATTAAATGAACGAATCCTGCTCATCATTGTCTGGTACTGTTAACCTCAGGGAAATTATGCCTCACCCACATGAAAATTAGTGAGTTTTGTTTTCACTGTTAGAGGAATGTGAGATCGCTCATCAATTATTGGGACTGGAGTTAATAAATGCTCTGCTCCTTGTTAAAAAAAATTCACTCGGCAGAGGATGGAAAATCAAAAATGAAAACCAACTCCAGCATCTTTATTTTATGGTAAGTTTGAGGGAGCTAATGGTCCAAAGATGACAAATGTATTTTTGTCCTAGCTTTTTGCACTTTTAGTGGGCTGGTTACCATGATGAGAAACACCCTGCAGAGAAGATGTCAGTCATATGGATACATGTACAAGTGTAAACTGATCATTACAGTAAGCCAGACTCTGCATTGAACAGCACATGTTTCTTCCTTCCTCGCTGCATACTTGTGCCATACCACCTTGTTGGCACAGATCCATAGGCCTAAAACAGATAAGGGGAATTTACAGGGAAGTGCAATGTTCAGCTGAATTCACATGTCCTCTTTAAAGTGAGAGTACAGCTTCAGGTCACACCAGAGGGAGCTGTGTACAGATTGGCTTTTGTGAAGTACAAAATGAAGTAAATGGTTTATTGATTTTGCCCCTCCCTAAGACAGAACATAATAGTATGAAACGAGATGTTAATAAAGACTGAAGCTTTAATGAGATGGCACCTACATTGCCCAGCACCTGCTGGGTGATGCATTCAGTTTTAGTTTCCTCAGAGTGATTCAGCACAGCTCTACAGGAAGTACAGTGTTTTCAAATGAATACAGTTTTTTTTCTCTTTAAAATTGAGTAATAAAACTAAGATACTTTTTCTGATGCCTTTCTAAGACTTAAAAATAGTCTAAGTGGGTTTGGACAAGTATTATTAATGACTTGTATCAGCCTAAATTGATCAGGGCCTTAGAGAAGATTATCAAAAGCATTTGAGAGAGAAAGAGAGAGAAACTATTGATTCTTTGGGTTGGTTGCTTAACTATTCCACTGAAATCTCATTAAGGATGAAGAGCCCTGCCACAGTTGGCTTTGAGCAGTGTTTACCATCTTCCACATAGAATTTTTTAATTACGGGAGCTGCCGAGCTGCCAGAATCGATAGTTACGAATCTCATTCCACTGGATGGGTAGAGGAATCCCACTTCGGTTTGGAACTGGACAAAAATGAAACAGATGGAGTTGAGCCCTTTGCACTGAGCCCTGAGTTCACAGCACAGTCTTTCAAAGCATTGCTTTTACCTCCAATGTCCTTGAAAAAGAGACCAAAAAAAAAAAAGGCAGACAGCCTTACTGGCAAAACATACGGAAATGGCTATGATGTGGAAGGCTGGTCAGTTATGCATGCTATTTTTCCCCCCTAACCGATAAAAGCATCATTAGCCCAAGGTCAGTCCACTTCCACTCTTCTTGCATTTTCATTTCCTTCACATGAATTCTGCTTTTTACAAAGGTGCTTCAGATTGAAAGGAGAGAAGCTATGCTCTTGCCACAGACCTTGCAAACATGATTAGACGATTTCCCTCTCTGTGAAACCTACATCAGCACTCTCTTTTAATGGAACACTCAAAAGATATTCTAATCAAGACAAACCCTAGAAATTAAAGATTCACATTTTAGCACCGACATCCACCAACATATAAATATAAGTAATTTGCTGACTTTCTGCCCACAGAGCAGAATATTTTCAATCATGTTGGTATTCTGTACTAGAGACCAACCAACCTATCAAGGGGCAAACATTATCAGCAAATATTAACCCTTTGTCAGTCAATCTGTACTGGCATTTATAATGGTTGTTAAATTAAAACTAAAGAAGAGACCAGAGAAACACCCTTCAACCATGTTTCGAGTGCTGACATTGCATAGGTTGTCCACCTGAGGGCGCTCTATAACCTGTTGGCGCCACCTGCTTGGAATTCCAAAGCACAACAACCAGCTGATCCGAGTCAGGGAGAGTGCAAATAAGTAAATAAATGATTGCACATTCAATTTAAGGGAAATCTGTTTATGTTTTGTGTGTCTAACAGAAAAAAATATGGGCTGATTTATTGGAAAATTACATTTTTTAATCAATCAAAATTAAAAAATTACCCGGGTTCTATTTTGTACAACAGAAATAAAATTCTAAAACAGTCTATGCAAATAACATAATATTTTGGTAACCTATTAGCCTATTTGACACACATATTAAGTAGCTTTTTCCAAGAAAAAAACATTACACATTTAAACAAACAAGAACTGCAGCTTTTATTATTAATAAAAATGTTCCTGTGTTATCCTCAACCGATGCTCTTAGTGGGTAAAAAATAAGTTTGGAATGGTAGCACTCTATGTATTCAGACAAATCCAATTTAACCAAAATTAAAACTACGATTAATGATTAATTAAAAAATAAAACGTATCCCTGATAATTAACATCTCACTTCTGTTTGAGGACTAAAAACACACTGAGAAAATGATGTGGCTTGGGAACATTAGGGTTTAATGAGAGCAACGCTATTGAAGAAGAGAGCGCATGAAACCAGGTGATAAATTTTACATTTAATAGACTGAAGGGTAATACAGCCTCTGAATTTTACTCCAGGCAAGAAGGCAGTGAAACAATCCGGAAACCTATCAAAATATTTGACAGTCCTTGAAATATCTTAGGCCGATCAAATCAAAAACACATTAATGTTAGAGATTATTTCACTGTATGCTTGGGTGTGTTCATGATGGAGCTGGTCTTCGGAGCTCCAGAAAATGTCAACATTGATCAAAGCTATTTTACAGACAGAGCTTTAGAGGCTCATTACATATATATTGATAAATCTAAGTACATACGAGATAAATTAAATTATCCAATTCCTGGAAATAATGAAGAGCTCTGGTCCTTCACAGCACTTAGATCCATCATTCTTGCTGATACCAGTAAATAACCTACTTAAATTAGCTCAGTAACAGTAGCTATCCCTTTTCGTATCTAGAAACCCTTAAGTCAAGTTAAAAGCGGGTGGAAATTTAAAGTCAGGCGAAATACATGGTCTCCACTTGCTGTTATAGACAGTACTTTCCCATTCTTATGGAACACGTTGAGCAACAAAAGATATATCCTTGAAATATTTTAGTGTGTTGCTTTTACTTTAATCAGATAAGGTGAAGTTTCCAACCTTGATTACAACGTAGCATTCATTCATTGTCCGCTTTGTCTGTTTTATTGGTAATGAAACCATCCAATATTGCTGAGCATGGCGTGTCAGTGCAAGAGGGAGCAACATAAACTGTATCGACACACAGCGTACACGCTTTCTTGATGTCCTCGTCAAACTGTCGAGCTTAAAAGCCAGCTGCTCTAATTAGCTATGGATTCTCTTGTACAGTGGCTCTTCCTCAATATTTGACATGATGTCATTTGTACAGCCACCAACAGTAAGTGTTTGAGCAGCTGCTACACCCTTAAGTGAAGCTCTGAAAGATGTTTCATAGACGCATCAACAAACATAGCCAAAACTGTTTGTGTAGTCCAGGATTTTCCTTTTGGCCTGACATCATACCCATTTCTGGTAATTACTTGCACTGACAGAAGGTCATAAGGAACACCAGCTTGTAATCCTGGAAGGATGGTTGTAACCAAGTTATTAGCTTTAATCATTCCAGTGTTTGTAAGACTGAAAAACTGTAATTTTGAACTATAAACTAAATAAATATTTCAGAAACCAGACCAATATTCAACAGCTAAGACTGTATTTCAGCAACTAAATACTCATATTAGCGTCCTAATTCTTAATGGTCTTAATGATAATGCTAATGTGCCAACATTCAGTAGGCTTCACACTGAAAGTGTGTATTGTGTCCACATAATCAGAAATATTCAACCCAGTGTTGACTGTTTCAGCCTCGTTAAGATATCTTAAGTCATGTAGGTTTTTGATTATAAAATACTAGATGAATTAAAACTGAACTTATTGTAGCATTGCCTCCAAAGTCAGGAGACAAAAAATATATACACTGTCTTGGGAACATCCATTTTGTTGAAGAAGTAAAAACTGTCAGTCTACACCAAAGTAGTTAATGGACCAAGACGCCTATTCAAATTGCCATCTGTTAAGTGCAGCTTCTATGGTTAAATCTCTAAATTGTACTCTTAAGTCTACTTGGGCTGTGCCATGTCATAACGTCCACATTAATATCAGTATACATTTTTATATGTGACATAGATATCACATACAAAAATGATATGTGATAATACAGTATTATTTTTGCAATATCAATGATAAAGCAACACCAAGTGTTTACATTCCTTTGCAGAACAGTGACACAAGCCCACACATGTCTGAGTGCGAGAGCAATATGTCAGCCTCCAATCAAGGTTTAGAACCCTTTGCAATTATGAAAGAAACCTGTCCCTCATTAAGGTGGAAAAACCAAATTTGTTTCACCATTTGAGGCAAAAACACTACATTTGTCATTTGTTTACAGAGGGCTGTAAACAAATGACTCAGCCAGGCATTACTGGAACACTCCCTAGTTCCACTCAATATTACAAGAAGAGCAAATACAGAAGCAAATTACTTATGCAACTTCATGGAAAACTGGGGCTTTGAGCAGCTGGTTAAAATGTAAGATCCAAGAGAGTAGACAGTAGAAAATATTTTTTAATTATATTTCTAATGTGTGACGATATTATGCAGGTTCCCATATACTTATAAGGTTAAGTTACATACTGATAACTAAATGTCGAGCAGTTATGTTACACTTTTACTTATCATTTCAAGAGAAAACACTACCTGGGCTACTTTTATGCTTATATTTGATTTATGCTGTATCACTGTATATGATTCTGTGCCACTACTTTTGCACTATCATGTTGCTGCACCTGGCACCTTGATAGATTCACAATTTGAATTCGGTAGTCTGTAATCAATTATAGCAGATCACTGGAAAAAAAGGATGGAAAATGTAATTCATTTTGTCTACACTAATAAATGCTGCTTCATGCAAACTGCAAAAACTGATAAAACATTGTTTGAAATGTTTTTATACAAATTTTGATGCTATATTGCCCTCCCTATAAAAAACAAACAGGCTAGATATACGTTTTGCATCCTCTTGCAGTATAATGTTCCATTAGCCCCACAGTTTATAGTTTTCATGTGGCATCATATGCTATAATAAGAATGTTCACCTAGAAGTCAAGGCTTTTGTTTACTTTAGCCAAAATGCCAGACAGTTGTTAATCTCATGCCAAGCCACAAGTCAGGTGCTTTGTTCACAACTGCTAACAAAGAAGAGTACACCATCAAATGTGAACCAACATTCATGTAACACTGTCATACATTCGGATTTGATTTTGACAATTTTTTAAGCTAAAGACGTCAACAATCAGACGGCTCCCCATGGCCATGCTCTTAGCAAGAGTGGGAAGGAAAAATCCCTTTTAACAGGAAGAAACCTCCAGCAGAAGCTCACGGGAGGCGCAGCCTTCTCCTGTGACCAGGTGGGGGTAAAAGAAATAGGGCAGAGGGAGACAGAGCATAAGACACACTGAAGGACAGGGAGCCAGAAGTCATCATTTGATAAAATTAATTAATGAATAATTTAAACTGAAACTGGAAATGTGTCTGATTTGAAACATTTGAGTTTTGTAGCTCATGTCATATGGCATTAAAGTAGCTAGCTAGCTAATAATAGCTATAGCACTCACTATAGCTTTGAATTTCAAAAAATGTCCTGCACCAAACTGCTGAATGTTTGGTCCCATCTCGATGAAAAACATATACAGCACTGAACCTTTTCACCCTGACAGCAGTGCATAGGGAGAGATATATAAGATACATGCAAACCATTTGCAAAGGGGAGTTCTAACAGAAACTTTGCAGTTTTTGGTGACTGAAATACTTGGGTGGGTGCTGTATGTGGATCATAAGTGTCCAGATTTGCAGTTTGTTCACATATTTGTTTTTCATCTTTTGAGATTTGATCTTAATATTCATGACTGGAAACTCAGTGGAAACCGGTACGCTGGGCCGGTGTTTGCTCTCCCGGGTTTCACTTTGGTCACATGATGAAAACTATGAATAAATGGATCTCTTCTTCTTTTGATCATGGTTGCTGTTTTGTTTGTGCTTTCCACTGCCAGCACAGGGCCCCAATGGATACAACTCACTGAATCAGAGCTTCTGATTTTGAGGCATATAGTGACAGGGATTATGAATATATATACAAGTATAAGAAAATCATTAAAGTCAATTAGATGTCTTTGTATTAATAGAGCTGCTATTGTTGGGAACATTGTGGCTTTGAAGTAGATATTGTTTGTTCCCTTTGTGTTGTGTTTTGCTTGAATAATGTTTATGTTACAGTTATTTGTCCTTTACTGAAAAGTAAAGAGCAAATAACGGGGGAAAAAACAATTTTTCCCCCGTTATTTGCAATGACAAAAAATAATAGGTCAGCGATGTTTTCTACGTATGTTTCTGTTTAAGAGTATGCAGTTCGGTGTCAGATTGTTCCGAGGCTCAGTAAAAGAAAGCTCCAGTGGACTCAAAAGCACGTGCACAGACACCTGCAAAAGATCCCTTGTGAATTTCTAGGAAATGCTTCCCTCAACACAAACCAAATCAGCACACTTTGTGCTTGTTTCAGTAATAAGATTTTCATGGTGTGCATTTTCAGCTGCAACCTACATGGCCTGTGTCACCTACTGTTTCACACTCAAAGCCCAAGCCTCAGAACCACTCGGCTCTTCCCTCTGAAGAATTCTAATCAATCAGGAAGCCCGCCGGCCACCTCTACAAGAGCTCTCTCATTCCCAGCCAGGACAAAAAAAGACCTCAGTCAGTTGGGAATATAGATAGAGGAAATACTGAAGCCTGTGGATAAAATGAGTGCCTGAAGTCTAATTTTGGTAGATGAAAGAAGGGGGAACATTGGTGCAGAATACAGCCCTTTCCCAAAGAACCTTTTACAGTCAGAACTTTAAGTTAGCACTTTGTTGCTCATAATTTTTCAACTAACTGACAGAAGGGAAAGAGTTAGCTACTTTTGATTAGCTGAATGTACCTCAGTGTTAACAAGCTGTACATCTGCTGGTTCAGTTTATGTGAATTCAATACATAATAAGACTCTAACACTTTGTTACGCTGACCAACACACACACACATACAGAGTTCTCAGCTGCACTTTTTGGTGACGTTTATTTACACACACACATCTGGATCTCTCTCCTGCTCAGCCCAGCTCTGCTCCACAGTCTACTCTTAGTCCATACTGCTACCTCCGGCACCAGCCGCTACAAAAGGAAACGCGTGATTAGTATGATGAAAATCCGCTGTTGTCCCCTGAACCCACTGCTCCACCCCTCCCCTGCAGCTGAGCCACAAACCACATCTCATCAAATACCCCCATCACCCGGCCTGTAAGGCAAGATACTAACAAGTAATTCGGGTGTTAGCATCCTTCATGTGATGGAGTCACTGATACGGGTGAAACAGGTGGCGGATGTGACATCCAAACAGAGGGTGTAAGGGTTGCCCAGGAGGTAATAACGAAGAGAGTCGACTGCTCAGTGGATCACCAAGCACTCCTTTTCCACCATGCTGTTGCAAGCTTCTTGTAACAGCATGACAGCTTACGGTTAACGTAGACCAGGGGAGGTTGACCCCCCTGGGACAAAATGGTCCCCTGTCTTCAATTTGAGGCAACAGTCTGTAAAGTAAAAGGGAGGGAAAAGTTAGGAGTGTGGAGCAGGGCTTCCCTACAGAGAGCCTTCTTCACCTGCACAAACATTGCAATGCACTGCTCCATCCACTGGACCAGATCTGATGGACCCTTTCAGGGGAGATCGGTCAAGGGGCTGGTCAGCTCCACGAAACTGGGCACGAACCAGCGGTAATAACCAGCCAGCCCCAAGAACCGTCTCACCTCTTTTCTGATCTTGGGCAGGATGTGACAGCTGCTGTCTTGGCGCATCTGCCCACCTCCCAAGTGGTGTCCCAGATACTATATCTCCCTCTGTCCAACCACATGCTTCTTCGGGAGCCCCGCCTGCCTCGGGGACTCCAGGACCGTGGCCACCCAATACACATGCTCCACCCACTTCATTCCCCTTGCGGTAGTCAGCATCGCCATCTTTCTACACCACAAGAACTATGGAGCTATACCATGTACTGTGTGACTCTTCTAATACTCCCATTTTCATAATTTCAGCCAGTCCTCTCCGAACAATTTGTCTATTATGTTCAGGTAGCCGATAGAGCCATGAACCCACAATCGCACCAGGGTGTATTTCAAAATGGTGCTCTATGAGACTTGTACAATGCCAATGCGAGAACCAATGCCTAAGGAGACGTCTTTAAATGGTAGTGGGCACAACGGCACTTTTGGAATGGCCAACTGGTTAACCAGCTGAGATTCCTGGCAGGGTGCACACCATCAGCGCACATCCACCAAGCCTTTTACTGGCCAATACCTGGCCAGTAAAATGGGCCATTATTTGCTTCAAAGTTTTGGCATATCCCATTTGCCCCTCCATGGGGTTATAGTGAGCTGCCTGGAAAATCATTTCCCAGCAGCTTTTAGGCACCAACAACTGGGTGTGTTCTTCTTCAATGTGAGTCTTTTGACTTATTCGATAAAGCCTATATTTAATCAATACAAAATGCGGGTAGGTCAGCGCTGCTTCAGGGTGCACCATGTGACCATTAATTTTTATTACCTGATCAAAGGCTGAGCATAGGGTGTCATTACACGACTGCTCTAGCAGGAAATCTCCCGTGGAGTGAGCGAATGGAGGCAGTGGGGCCTCATGAGAAGGCTATGTGTCACCGCTGAGTGCAGCACAGAAGCTATAAGCTGCTAAAGGTCATGAACGCATCCCCACACACTGCCCCACTAGGTTATTAATCCTTGGCCAATCTGTCCCCACAATTAAGAGCTAATTCTGAGCTAATTGCAGCCTTCACACTATGCATTTTGCCCTTAAATTAAATTTGGAGGGGCACAGTAGGATATTTGTAAATGTCCCCATTCACACACTTAACCTCCACCCACTCTGCCTCCAACAATGCCCTTGGTTGAACCAGGGTTTGGTGGACCAGGATCTGCGTGCAGCCCGTCCACCATAGCCTGGTGTATACCCCCTAGGGACCTTACCAGAACACTGTATGTCGCTCCCAGCAGGGAGGGAATTTGCGACATGCAACATCTAGCCAACTTCCATGAACGGGCACGCCCAGTGGAAGTATTCTGGTCACCCACATCGCCAGCATTCCTCCCCCCAATGTAGGTAATTCCTTGGTGAGATGGATACAGTGCCTTTAGCCGGTGATTAGAGAGCAGCAAAGAAAGGTTGTTGGATTGTGGCCAACGGTCCTCGGTGGTTGGTGGAGCTGGGGTAGGCCAGGGGAGCTTCCTCCTCAGGGCCCAGACTGGCTGGCCTACCCCCTCCCCCGGCAGCAATCTCGCAGGTGGGACCTCCGGCCGCAGTGCCAGATGGTCTTTGACCAATGCTACTGCCACTTCCAGATTCGCCAGCAGGTGATCCATTCTGCTGTTCCCCCTGGGATCCCCTTCACAAACATCTTTGAGACATTTGTACCCTTACCCTTGTGTCAGCACGGGCTGCAGCCACCTCTCTGCTGGGAGAATCCCATGTGATCCAGGATCTGCAAAGCTGCCAGTGGCAGACTCATCGCAACCATAAGGATCTCACCTGACAAGAGGGGCAGCAGCTGCAACACCCACTCCTTTGGAGACATTTAGTATTATCTTACTGTTTGGTATAGTTAGCAGGTAGGTAGTAGTACTGCATGTAAAATAGATAGTAAGGAAATTAGCAGGGTCTCACTAGTGATCACAGAGTTTGATGTCAAACTCATTTAAAAATCTAATGTACCAAAGAGATGGCTAAGTCATTTTCTTTTTTAAAAAAATGGGCTGGTCACCATTCAACCATCCATTTTCTGCTGTTTAACTGAGTTTGGGTTATGGGGGCAGCAGTGTCAGAAGAAATGCCTAGATGTTCATCTCACCTAAGCCCCTCCTGAATGACAAAGTTCCTCAACCTATCTGTAAAAGAGATCCCAGCCACCCTTTGGAGAAAGCTCATTTCCGCCGCTTGTATTTAAGATCTCACTCTTTCGGTCACTACCAAGAACACATGGCCATAGGTAAAGGCTAGGAACTGTTCATCCTGTTGTCAAAATGATGTATTTTCTCTCTGGCCTGTAGCACTTTTTATCCATCTAGATTATGTTGGTGTAACTTGTCCATTTTTGGAGATATCTGCTGTATATGGATGTGTAACTTCTCTAGAACATATTGCAACCAAGTGGCATTGTGTTTCTCATGGTGCCTGAAAGTAAATTTGAAAAATCTAACAGAAGTGTCTCCTCTCAAAAATCATGACCCTGTTACTTAAAAAAACAACAACTCAGAAACATTTTCTGTAGGATGAGTTTTCTTTGTACCAAATACCATCTGCCAACCTAAAGAAGCGTGCAGCTAGCTAACTTTGGAGGTCAGCCAAGTGGGACACCATCAACATTTATCTCATCACAAGCAGATGCACAGTTTATTCTACATAGTGATACAGTTGGCAGGTTTAAGACAACTTACACCAAAGCATTCTAGATGGATAATGATTCTGGGATGAACTACCCCTTTAACTGTTCACCACACTGGACATATTTCCCTGGTTGTTCAGCTCTATAATAAATTAATGAACCTCTGGTGATGCCAGCTTCCTCTGAGATGCTGAAGAGAAGAGACAGACACACGAGAAAAAAACTCAGGTGGGATTCACTCACAGGCCAACAGGGAAGCTTATCACTCATAAATGGTATCTCACGTTGAAGAAATTTCTGCACCAAAATGACCTTAATGTCACAGCTTTCAAACTGACTTCTTTTTTAAATGACAAGATGATCAGTGTAAAGCAGGGCCACTGCTAAAGCAATGGGAACAAATGTCTGCGGTTCAGTCACAGGCATTCAGAAGATGTTTTCCCTCTTGACAGAAAAGCTACACCATTTGAGTAATAGCAACTCTGAATTATGATCTTCAGACTGATAATACATTGGCATGACATAGTCTCCAGTGAGTTTCAAGATGAAGCGAATTGGATTTGTGTCACTTGTTTGACATAATTTTACATAGTTTTACAGAAGTCCTGTTAAAGCTCTGATATGGTCTGTGTTTAATGCTTTGGGCAAAATCCTACAGTAAATTTCCCAATTAATTCTTTAGTACCAGACAAAGGATGTAAATTGGGGAATCATGTGATATCTCTGCAAGCAGATGTGGCACTGTCTGTTGTTCTATTACTTTGACGCAGCGAGTCGGATTACTGCTACCTTTTAACTTGTCGGATTTAAATGTAGATTTCATTTCCTGCATATGAAGTAAATGGCCCATGACGTTGCTTATCGTGGCCCTGAGTGCATTTAGGGTTCAGCTGTGCATGTTAACTGTGTTCTTAGTCAAGCTAACTCACTCACTCACACAGTATACCAGTATAAACACACTGTTGGGCATGAATACACACACACACTTCTGGTAATTCTTCTGTGACTCTCTTTTTCTGCTTCTTCATAATCAAACATAACCAATAAGAAATATCAACACTTGCACAAAGGACGATTATGAATACAACTTAGATCTTATTTTTGGAGCTTTTGCCATCATTCCTACCAAAGATGATGAAGTAAAAAAACATTTTCATTGTTTAAAGAAAGCCTGAAGGGATAAGAAATAATGGATTATATAAATCCCCATGTTGGAAAAATCTTAAATGTGAAAGAAAATAAAAGCAAACGGTTCAATAATTACCCAAGCTGTAGATACAACACTCAAAATTTCAGTCTTGCTTTTATTTTTTCATTTTTACCACCAAATAAAGTAAACTCAATAGTTATATATTCTTTTTTTTTTTTTACAATTTTTTTTTGTTTTTTTAGATTTTTTGGTTTGCTTTTTTTCAGATACTTTGAAGGCTGTGATTGGGAATATCCACAATGGTAATGTGTTACAACCGTTAAATCAATGGTGAACAAAATGTTCTTTCAAGCATTTTCTTTAATGTCAGTACTGTGGTAGCTTGGGGAAGTCATTTGGTACAGACATGGAGAATTTGAGAGAAGCGGTATTAACTTCTCCTCGATTGTTGTTTAGCCGTTGTACGAATAGCACGTGACAGTGAAAAAATACAGTATGAAAAACATAGACAGTGACTGGAGTTCGACTTTTCATAGTTTCAACACTCGTTTCAGCTATTTGTATGTTATAACTTTGCTGTCCTCCATGGCTGGCTGATGGACCAATAGCAACACGAGCACAAGTGGCCCACAGACCCGTTGTAGCACATACTTTGTACATTGCCTCTGTATGACAACAGAGCTCACTGCAGGTAGACAGGCAGTACCTGGAGTGAAGGCGTCAGCAATCGTGTTATCTCTGCTCAACTATAAAACCAGCATGAGGCCATCTATCACAGGTGTAGACACTGATCAGTGACCCCCCTAGCAACCTCTGATCATAAGGGAAAAATGTGTAATCCCGACCATTTTCCAAAATGTTGCTAACTGTTGCTGGGTGAAATCGATCGCTCTGGTTGCTAACAGATTTCCACGACCCTCTGTACAGTAGTTTCATGGAAGACTGACCTGTTTAGAGTGACTGTGTCTTTCAGTATTGATTGCAAACATACAGTAATGCATTTTGGAAAAAGGTGCGACATGTGATGTCTATATTTTTACACTTAAGAGAATGAAATGTGGATTAATAGAACCTCCCCCAAAATATTTCTATTCAGGATTATAACCTGTACAAACTGAAATATATCATACTAAGTCATATACTACATGATGTGTTTAGTAGCTACGGACTAATACTTGAGTTCAAGAAATGTAAAGTTTACATGAAGTCACTGACAAACCGTTCATGTTTAAACTGGAGTATCCACTATACAACAGATGCATGCATTTGGATCTGTAAAGGGAGGCAATACCTCTACCCACACTTCACAGTTGATATTTTAAACAAGTTATTAAAAAATAATAATAGCACTCCACACTAAAATGTCATAAGCCACTTCTCAAACCAATAAGGAACCCCCGCAAAGAACTGTATATGAGTTTGCTTAAGTGCTCTATCCATTTCACAAAATATTTCACTGTGGCTTTCTATTATGAATATAATGATGAGTGTAGGTGTTATATTCTGTTACTCTGTGTAACTCTGTTGTATTCCTTTGTATTTTCCTCCGCAGAATATAAATCTTAGGTGTTATTTTTTTGGTTAAAATGTGACTATGATGTGTTCTGTTCTCGTACAGTCAAATGTAACCTTCAATAAAGGTATGCAGAGGTGCCAAATTAACTGCTTTCAGCATTAGAGGGAGCAATTAGATATAATACGATGAATAATGTTGCTCAAAGTAGCTTTAACTTAGAAAACTCACCAGTGCTTCCTTGGGTTAGTATGAGGCAATAATCCA
Organism: Pelmatolapia mariae; assembly: GCF_036321145.2. Taxonomy (NCBI): domain Eukaryota; kingdom Metazoa; phylum Chordata; class Actinopteri; order Cichliformes; family Cichlidae; genus Pelmatolapia; species Pelmatolapia mariae. Next base: position 18,296,311 of record NC_086235.1, on the reverse strand, counting down.
AGTGAACAGAAAGGTAAGAAGTGGAGAACAGTTTAGTTTAGGGCGTCGACAGACAGTTGTGTGGTAATTAAGTCAGCTTGGCATCTTTGTCTCGGCACTAGAAGAAGTGGCTCGGAGTGCCAGGCCTCCACTGGGCATGCTGAGTGAATGCTAAAAGAGATGCCAGCAGGCTCTGTGATATACTTGTTGAAAACCAGAGTTTTGCACAATCACATCTTGGTTTTGAAAAGCTAATTAAAATGTGTGCTGTGATTTATTTTACGCATTAATCACACCACATGGAATTTATATAATCTTGCCCCTGAAATTTAGTTGAGGCATGCACCAAAAGGACATAAATGCCAACCTTTATTACTGTGATAATTAGAATTTCTATAGTTTGTTAGGCAATGTTAGGTTTATGTTATATTTTTGAATACTTGCTTTATGTTTTATCTTTTATTACACATTTGTGTTTTGTAGGATGATATAAAGTAGGGTGATATAAAGAAAATGCCACACCCATACAACACAATCCTGTAGCGAAAAATTATTGGACACAGTGGACAGGACAGATTCTGGTGTGTGTGTGTAAGTAGGGAGGAGTTTTTCCTCTTTTTCTCTTCACAGGGAGAAGACGCCTGACTTGAGTGAAGATGTAAGATGAGCCAGGAAATAGACCAATTTCCAAATATGGAGAGCTAAGTTTAAACTGTGGCTCCTCATGAACTTTTTGACCAGTTGTGTCATGTTAGTATGACATTAGAAAAACTATGTTGATTAGGGAGTTGCACCCTGTCTTTGTCTGGACTACCGGACAGAGCGAGGTCCATGGCGTCATGTTATAACCTTCAACCGTTTAATACATTTTGAAAATTAAAGATTTGAGTTTGTTAATCTTCTCTCACAAAAGCAACATCACGGAAAAACTGTTAATTATCCCAATGAAGAAAATACAGTTCTTCAGAATATGAGGAAGGAACAGACCAGTAAAAAGTATCAAGAGGTTCACTAATTAATATTCATCTCGAGTCTGAAGGTTTTAGAACAGTTTAACCCCGTCCAGCCTTTTAAAAGATTGATGTAGTTTAAACTTCAGATATGAATCTTTCATGGAAATATACCCCAACAGGAAGACTTCATAAAAAAAGAATCTAAACTTTCAGTTCATAAATTTCCATAGGTATTAATTTATTGGCACTGCAGATGAATGCTACCACCAAGTTGCTTAGATTATTAGCTGGATGACGTAAGACACATGAGCATGATTAGTATGTCTTGAGGTAATCACCATAATAAAACTATGGCACACCTTCTCACAACATTGACCTAAAGAACAGAATTTCACTCCTAAATAATGTGCATGCACATTGTAGTCAGCAGTAATCAATTATTCTCAAAGGGGGGAGCGCTGCATATGAAACATCAATATCAATGTCTGAGAGAGAAATTGGTTATAGTCATTTCACCATCCACAGCAATGCCCTGCAAATCAAAGCCTGTTTACACTCGTGAGCACTGCATTGAAGTTTATCCATGTAGCAACGACTGCTGAAGTGCTGAAGTCAGTATCGCACATCAATAAATTCACAACGCTGCATCATTTGTCATCCCTAGTCCCCAACTCATACGTAGTCAGCAGCACCACAAACACACTCTTTATATAAATGGCTCTTTGGTATTATCTGCCGCAGAGAAACACAATTAGTTTAAGTACAGCGTTTGCATCAAAGATTCATGACAAGCCTATTTGTTATAGGTACACTTTATGCTTTTAATGGTGCATAAAAGAATTTACATTATCACAGAACACTAATCAAAATTTGTGCAGTCTCCACTTAAACCTGTGTAAAAGTAAATGGAGATCTTAGTGCCAGCTTTAATTTTGTGCGTTGACAATATTTTAGAGAATGTTGCTGCAGTAAAACTCCTTGCAGGACAGCCTAGCTCAAATTATCTTAGAGTATTAGCAAGTTCTGACACCCAATTGACACAGGTTGGCAGTTGAGTCCACACTGGTTGTGAGAAGTGATAAGAATTCACTTTCTTCCCCCCATACATCCCCACCGCCCAATGTTCTAGCAGCTCAGTTTGTCATCTTTGCTCTGTCATTTTCCTTTGATCACAATGTCAATATCTGTACTGAGCCAATTTCCCCGGGTGACTGGCTGCCATTTACACTAAGAAATTCATTCAGAAAGTTATTAATGCCCAATCATAAGGGACTTGTGCCTCCGATTTCTATGTATGTACGTTTCCTGAATATCCCTTTTATATTTACTGGCTTATTGTAGATGAGTGTGAGAGCGCAGGCCTGGACGCAATGCAAATTAAAGCTCTCAGTCTTTGCTCAGGGTGAGAAACGGAACAGGCATGAGGATATTCAACACAGTGACTGAAATGACACATGCTGCGAGGGAGCCACCCACCATGTAATTGCTTTCACATTGTTATTCCCTATTTATTCTCCAGGAAAATATGTTAAATGCATATTAAACACTGATACAAATGTCGCGCAATTATAGCGTGCCAGATCCCGACTCTGTAGCACTCTGGTGCTTCTATAAAAAGCATCCACATTATTGTAAAGCAACATGCAGCACACACAGAAATTTTACTTGACAATATATTAAAAAATTACTGGGTCAAGTCTATTCATCTCCTAATTAAGAGGTGTTTTCAGTCCCATTGCCAAAGCTTGTGGTGCCGCAGTAAGATGCTACCATCACAAGTCAGCCCATGAAATTTCTTCCCTCCTGAATATTCCACGATCAGCTGTGAGCAACTCGGACACAATGTGACCATGTAAAGTTACAGAATAAGATGCTGAGGCACAAAGTGTGTAAGTCTCCAACGCTCTGCTGACTCAGTAACTGCATAAGTGCAAACCTTGTGCATTGTGCACTGGAAGTTTCTCATATAGTTGCAATGTATAGGTGTCCCAGTACTTTTGTCTACATAGTGTATGTGTACAGGTTCTTTAGTCTGTATGGAAATAATTTCTTCAAAATTGTGTAATATATATGCATGAATTACATTTTTCTTAATTTTTTTAAGTATGACTGCAATAACTCACTGCTTACACAATAAATTATGCAACTTGTCTTCAATGGATAAATGACCACTTCATAAGTTTTACGTTTTCTGAAAAATGGCTTAAAGGACCTCTGGTCTCTCAGATATCAATAGAAAGTGCTCTAGGAAACTGGTCTGAGCTTTCTGGTAATATAGAATATACAGAATATAGAGTATATCTAAAATATTAATGAAAAGACAGCTTTTTAAGTAAACCTTCAAACTGTGAATTGGCAAGGGGCTTACTGTGCTGTGTCAAGCTTATCCATGCACTTTAAGCAGTGATCTGAGCAGATCGTGTTAGAGTTGGAGATAACAAATGCTGAACAACCATTACTTCGACAGATATTACTCCACTAGGAGCGAAGGAATACTTCCAAACTGACTGAATTGGAACAGATTGGTAGACCTATGAATGAAGATGCTAATCTGGGAGATTAGTGGCTATAATACTAGCATTATGAGGCAGCCAGACACAATTAAGAAGCTACTTTCGGCTGCTCCCTTGTTCACAAGGGGTTGCCAAGGCGGGTAGCAATGCATGTTTGATTTGGCAGATTTTTACACCGGATGCCCTTCCTGACACAATCCCCAAGGGATTATAGCCCGTTATTGCTACATATTGCATTTTCCATCACAGAAGAAATATCTTTGTGCAAGTCATGATGCTGTATATATTTTAGGAATATAAGAATCAAGACTATTGCATTGTAGCAGCCTGAGGGGAGGGGCCTCTAGTGCAAAGACTCACGGTACTGCTTGTGTCGGTGTTGATACGTTAAAATACAATGTTATAAAAGCTATTGCAGTTATGTTGCATTGTTCCTTCGTTGTTATTGTTAATTTATGGTACGGATGTTTTCTTGGCTGCTGTCTGAGGATGGTGTTAGATGTATTTAGAAATGAACCGTCATGACTGAGACTGCTTTGGTAATTAATGACTTCAGGTCGCTGATTAGATTTGATTTGGCTTGTGTTAATGCTAATAAAGTTGTATTTCTGTAGTTAAGGGAAATCACAGGAATTGTGAAGACAGGGTGATGTTGGTGTTTTGTGCTTATTTCTTTTTCCTGAGTTTTCCACATTGTTACATATTGCATTATATAAGTGCATTTTTTGCTCTATTTTAGAATTGTTAATGCATACTACATAGTATATACTTAGTTTATCACAGACATTCTAAATGGCATTCTAAAAGTCCCATTGTTCTTCTCCTCATTATTGTCAGAAACTATTATACTTTCTGGAGAATAAAACAGATTATAATAGTCAAAGATGAAGAGAAAGACAGCCCCAGCGCACAGGTTCCATTACCATAATGTAACATAATGTTCAGATCAATCCTTACTCCGGTGTTTGAAAAGGCTTACAAAGAAGACCTGAAAAAAAGAGTGAGAATAGGAAATACTTCTGACAGGGAAAAAAAGTGCTTTCACTTTGCTAAAGTTTTGGTCAGTCTAATGGATATTATGGGAATATACATACGTAACTATTTATGTAGACTTAGTATGAGTTGTGGCCTTTACGACTAATAGGAACTAATAGGCAAGTTTACCCAATCATTACTAAGACTGGCAACTTCAGAAAGAAACTATTTTCAATCTTTTCTTTCTGCTTCAAGTAATGTCCATTCATCCACTGTTTGCTAATCTATCATACAGCTGGAGAATGAGAGAGAGAAGGATTGCAGGCGTGGGGGAAATGGTCTATATTTCTCCTCCTGACACTCTCCTTTTAAAGCGACTTCACTGAATCTCTTAATCAAAGCCTCGGCGCAGGAGAGGATATTTAGGATGGATGTTTTGCACTTAAACTAAATGAATCGCATCTTTTGTCATTAACAAGTCCTGCTTTGTTCCCCTCCCCCCACTTTGACGTTGCAGATAGAGAATCCTGTACGAATGCAAGAGGGATGTCCTCTGTCATGTAAAGCCATTCAGCTGGGGAGGATGTACCATGGCCCTTCAGTGAATGGCATATTCCGCTGTCTCCTAGACAATGTCAGCTAATAATGAACAATCCTGTAACTGTCAAAGCGTGCTAGTGTCTCATGCGCTTTTCCAATTGCATTCTGGTTGAGTGTTATTGTTGGCAATGAAAATACCCTGCCATAATGGTAGCTAATGGGGCTTTAATGGAGAGTGTCATAGAATAATCAATCTAAGAAGGAGAGCAGATGAACAGGAACCCAACACTAATGAATTTCTGGAACAATAAGACGAAATATTGTTCTTACAGCAACTTGTGAGATTCACTGGCAATTTAAGCCTATCCAGCTCATAATGGAGGGCCATGGGCTTTTAAATGTAATCAGTGAAAAAAGTGACGCGTTTGAAATAAAATAAAGAAGACGAAAACTCTACTTTTGTTTTACATCCAGCAGTAAAATAAAGCACAAAGATAATATAGTTAAAGCAGACGTTTCACCACTATTATCCTGGGTAAAAGAACATTCAAGTCTAACCATCCGATTTGCGAAGTAAGCATAGAAGAGGACAAGAAAAGGGCGACGAAAACTTTGTGTATGTGTTGTATGTGTTTGTGCCTGCATGATTTTATTTTTCCTCTTCCCTTCCCATAACCCAACTCCCTGTGTTCCTGCGATAGATCTGAGTCACTCACACTGACCTAGATGGCAACCCTTCTGCCCCCCCTCACCAGACACTCAGCACAACCAGTGGACCAAGAAGAAGAAAGAGGAGGCGGGTGGTGTGGGGTTATGTGCGTGTGAATTGAGGGCCAAAGCCATGCTTGACGTAAAAAGACATTTCTTTTTTAGTTCTAAAAACATTTTTGGAATGGGCTGACAAATACGGAGTGACATCGCTGCCACACTACGACTAACTCCAAATGCTGTTGCACACAGGAAGTGCTCTACTTTTGCAGAATGCTGCCAACAGCTTGTAGACTTCAATTCTAACTTTTTACTCATTTGGTTGATCTTTTTTTCCCTTTCAATAAGTGTTTCCTTTAAAGCTTTCATCCCACTAGATATTACATTACTGCCTTGTATTCCACTGCACCAGAAATAACTCTCTGACCTCTATTGGCGGATAATAAGCAGACCTCCACAGTGCTGGATTGATTCTGGGCTCCCTGAAGGACCCTGCTGTGCCCAGCCATGATGAAGACAGCAAAATTATTTAGAGGAGCTCAGATGAGCTTCTGGAAAATGTTCTGTTTGTTGCAGGTTTGAGTCCTTTGAGCACAACGATCAGTATTGTGTCTTGTTGCAGATGCTGAGGAAAGGACAAGAAAGGGCTGTCAAGCAGTTATAACTGCTCCGATATCAGACTTTGGAGATTTCTGCCTTCTTCGTTTAACGTGATAAACAGTGTTTGGTAAATGTTGAGGGAGGATTCATTTGGTTCCTTTGTCTCTTGTAAAGATAATACTTTAAACGCATGAAGCAAAAGACATTACACTGTGCGTTAGAGATTGTGGGCAAGATATGCAATTTTACAAAGAGCCCTTCAGGATTTGTATTCATCTGTGCTTTTGCTGAACAAGATGTATTACCCCGGTGCATTGACGGGTGGCGTTGATGTTTTGGAATCAGCATGTTTCATAGTTTCCTGATGAGAATGACAAAAACAGGTTATCATTTTGGACCACAGCGAATGGTTAAACAGAAGAAGACAGGGGAATATTTGCAGTCATGTTCTGCTGTGCTTCGGCATTCATTTGTTTGTATTTCTGCTTTCATTTGGATTACTCTGTGATGGGCTCGCCAGCAGCAGAATTTAGCCCAACAAACGGGAGATACTCAAGGAGTTGACCTGGATTATATTTCACCGACGAGGGCCCGATCAGCTGATGATGCAGCTTTCAGTACAATGAAACCCAATTCATGAACGGCTTTTAAATTACTAATGAGAGTTTGAGTGTTTCATAAAAATGACAAAGTGGCATTTTATTGAAATTTACTGCCATCATTAGAACCGTCTTGTTTAATAATGACTTGTAACCTTTATAAGCAAGCTATAAAGCCACTGCTCATATAGAAGTGAGGTTAAGGGATTACTTTCAATCAGTTGCTGTGTTTGTAGTCATGGGAATGACCTTTTGAGGTTTAATGGAGAGGTGAAGAGATACTCTGTGAACACAAACATTTTTGATATTTACTTTATATACTGTGGTGAAGCACCGAGTCGAGTTTCTTCCTCCATTTCCTGCAAAATAGCCAGAGTCAGTATTTCTCTCAGTGATGCTTTGGATTAGGAGCTATGAGCAGGTGCCAAGCCCTAATATAATTTGCTAAACATGTGTCACAGGGAATATTTTGAATCAATATTGACTTGTCTAATCCTCTTCTTCCTGCCCTCTCAGTTTTCAAACTATGGATCCCCTCACTGTTGTACAGTATGTATTACATTCTTCATCGAATTCTTCCTCCAACAACCACACCCTCCATCACCACCGCTGAGCACTTCTGCAGAGCAAAGATCAATTACGAGCCGGCCTGCCAAGCGATCAAGTCTATAATAACACAGTCTCTCCATCTTGTTCTGCTGCAGTAAATTACCTGTGCTGCAGGACAAGCCTCATCTTTCCTTCGTCAAACCCTTGAGGGATCTTTATTAATGCCGGGGCTTTACTTCAAATACAGTCAGGTACCCTGGTAATGAGATCACAGCCAAGCCTGGCCTGATTTAAATGCTAAATACAGGTCAAAGCCAAACCAGTGACCTAAACATACTCCACTGGCTGGGTGTAATGATAAACCAGAACCTGATGACACCAGAGAAAAGCAGAGGCAGGATATGTGCTCGCGTGTTTGTATAAGCGTTACGCAGTGCATGATGGGCAAGATGAAAAAGTAGAGACAAGCTGATAGACAAGTTAAAAGTGAGAATATAAATATCTGCTGAGCTGTTTTGATAAGGGTTTTCATGGGATGTCTTTGTGTGAAAAGCGTTGATGTTACGAAACTAACGGCTGCCCCCAAAGTACCTTTGCACATCCTCTGTTTGTCAGACAGACGCCAGACAGCTTCTTCCCCCTTGTTTTCCCTCACCCCTCCCGACTACACCAATTACTCAGGCCCTCGGCTAAATGTGAGCTGTCTAAAAGTTAAAGAAGAAAAAGTAACAGATGAATAAGAAAACAACAAACTTGTGGTAATTAAACATCAAGGCTGTGGAAAAAGGAAGTGCTAATCCGCCCAACTCAGCTGATTCCACCATTCCAAAAGCATTTACACTTTCATTAAAGTGTTCAGCCAAGTAGAACAAAATCATTTAGAAGGCCCTGCATAAACACCAGAAGTGAACCTGTGGCTGTCTGTGCTGCACAGTTCAGAATACAATAATTAGGACTAGCTGAGGCCACGACTACATATTCACAGAGAGAGGGAAAAAAAGGTTCAGATAAAACGTTCAAGGATACACGCAGATACCTGACAATGAGAAAAATAGTGCATTCATTCCCCTTGGATCCTTGACAAAATTAAAATAAATACTGCAGTAATAATAAATTCTTTTTTTTGTTTCTATTTCTTATCTATTTGCAGCACAAACAAAGTCATTAAAGCCGAGGGTTCCTAGAGAGGGGTTAACACAGAGTTTACTCCTTACTAGACTGAGCCCATTAAGTAAGTCTCCAAATGAGGTGTTTATTTCAAACAATGCCAATAAACTCTCTTTTTATGTATTAATAATGAGTCATCTGTAATGATTGTTCAAATGAGCCCAGTGCTTAACATCTGTAATGATTATGTTTTTCTGTAACTCTCCACATCACTCAGTCAAATAAGGACAGATTTGCCTGATTCATATTAGCAGGACCTGCAGCATTGTCATCTTTATCCTTCCTACTCAGATGTCAGTTTAACAGGCAATGCAACAAAATGAAATACAATGCAAAACAGATACTACGCTTTTTTTTTCTTTGACTTTCAGAGTTCATCCGGACGTTGTAAACAGATGAGAAAACCTTTTGTGGTTCATATACCGTCATGGTAAAGAGAACATTTTATGTATCAGAACATACTAAAGATAATTTGGTGCTTAATGAAACCAAAATGCCAAAGCAGTGTATGGAAACTAGAAACACCCTTACTGCTTCTATAGAAATTTAGTAGTCTGAAGCATTCAGGTGTGTGTTAACACAATGCTGAGAGGTACAGACATCAACAACAATCTTAAAGAAGCAATTGTTGCTTCCCATCAATCTGGGAAGGGTATTAAGGCAATTTCTAAATCAATCTATAATTCTAACTTGAGAAAGATTATTCACAAGTGGAAAACATTTGAGAAAATGACCAGTTTTCCCAGGAGTGGACATCCCAGCAAATTTGCCCCAGGCTCAGACCATTCAGTGCTCAGAGAAACCACAAAAAGAAGCCCCGGTTAGCATGTTAAATGTTAAACCACATGACAGTATAATTAGAAAAAGACTGAACAAGTGTGGCTTGTTTGGAAAGGTTGCCAGGAGGCAGCCTTTTCCACCTAAAAAGAAACAACAGAGCTTAAGTTTGCAAAACTGCATCTGAACAAATTACAATCTGAACAATGTGCTTTGGGTAGATGAGACAAAGTTGGACATTTTTAGCCATGTTTGATGAAAACATGAGGTCATGTGGTTTGGTGGTTGAGGGCTGATGATTTGAGCTTGTTTTGCAGCCTCATGATCTGGATACCTTGCAGTCATTCATTTGACCATGAACTTCTCTGCATACCAAACAATTTTCTAGAGTTAAACGTGGAGTCATGTGTCGGACAACTAAAGCTTGGCTCAAACTGGGTCATGCGATAGGCCAATGATCCCGAGCACAGCAGTAAATCTACAACAGAATGCCTGAAAAAGAAATAAAAAATTAAACGTCTTGCAGTGGCCCAGTCAAAGTTCAGACCTCAACCTGATCAAAATGCTGTGGGAGGACCTTAAGAGAGCTGTGGGTTGCCTGCAAACTTCAATGAACTGAAGCAACACTGTAAAGAAAAGTAGGCCAAAATTCCTTCACTGATGAAGACATGTAGAAAACGACTGCTTGAAGTTACTTGAAGTTATTGCCGCTAAACATGGTTTTACCAGCTGTGAATGTTGGGGTGTACTTGGTTTTGGTCTAGATTTTCTTAAATAATAATGCTGCGTGTTATGTCAGTATAACACATTGATCATATGTTGTCAGTATAAAACTTGTACTGACCTGATTTTAAGATTTGCTTATTTTAAGGACGAGAACCAGGAGTATCTTTATTATGTGTGATACATAAAATCTTAGAAACAAACAAGGGTGTACTTTCTTTTTACCATGACTGTAAGTGCAATTCTAGAGCTGTTTAGATTATATAATGTTACAATGTGTTAAATATTTTCATTGCAGTGAAGCTGCCTTATTTTCTGTCATAACCTTAAAGTGCAGAGTGTTAATATTTAACATGGCCAACATTATAAATAAAGAGATCGGCAAATTAATACCTATGATTCAAATAATCCAAACAATCAGTTTCAGGTTGTTTTGTTAGTCCTGACTGTTACATTTTACTGATGTTTTTCTGTGTGTGAGAGATCCAGCCAATCAGATGACAGTGGGTGAATGGAGAAGCCATAGCAAGGCCCACACTGAATCTGAAACTTTGAGTCAATCATGCTAAAAAGTGGAAATGTATTCTTCTACATTTCACAACAGTTAATATCTACCCATGCCTTAGAAGAGCTGCTAAATGAACCTTGAGGTTAGACTGCTTAGTCAAGATTTTAAGGCAGTACTGTATTTTATTAACCATCTCAGAGAGCAATACAAGGGAATTCATAAATAAAACATGCTTGTTTTTCAGAGGACTTGTGCCAAGGCCCAGTAAAAGGTAAATAAGGTCAATTTTAACTTTGAATAATGCAAAGTTATTCTTGGAAAGGTAAAATAAAGTTGGGAATTACCATGATGGATCACTTTAAGCCTTCGACTTTTCTGAATAATTTAAGACTTAAAATTATACAGTCTTCATCAGGAGAAAGCCTTCCTAAGTAGCTATTTGGATTTTGAGGTGAGACCTTTGTCTCGACAGCCGTTTGCAAAATCGATACTCAATTCTGAATCTGAACTTTTGAGCCAATCACGATAAAAATGTGGAAATTTATACTTTTACATTTCCCATATCTAAATAAACCTTGAATTTGGACTGCTTAGTCAAGTTTTTCAGGCTGCACTGTCTTTTATGAACCAGCTCAGAGAGCAATACAAGAGAATTCATGAATAAAATATATTTGTATTTCAGAGATCATAGCATGTGAGCAAAATGACCTGTAGAGGGCAGAAATAAAAGTGGTCTATAGTTTTGGCATTTCAAGCAAATATGTAGTACAGAATATGAGGACTTTGTGCTGATTATACTAGTAAGGGTTATATGTGCATTTGGGAAGTCTTATAAAATAGTTATAGATTACTGTTTGTGCCTTCACTGTATATCATGATTGCCTTCTGTAAAGCCACACTATCCAGTAATGAAATCACAAAGCTTTCAATTATGCATGGCAAACTAACATATTAATGTCAGCCACAAAGGCAAGGCAGTCCACTAGATGAGGAGAATTTCTTTATTTCACCCCCACCCCCCAGTTCATTAAGTTTTAAAATAAGAAAATCAATGCCTGAGATCCATAAAGTCAGCAGTGGTTTTGAGTAAATGCATTCAGTCGGTGGGTAGAATATGAGTCAGTGTGAGTCAGTCTAAAGGCTCACACAGCTACCACTCCCACCTGCTTCACTGCCATCGGCGTCATGTATTTATTTTTTAATGACTGTGTTTTGAGGGGTTGAGGGTAGGAGAGTGCGCCCGTGATGTGTGCAGCGAGTCTATTGACAGGAGGTGGTAAAGGGGAAAGAGAAAGCAAACCTGAAAGCACCCACCACAGAGTTCATAAGAGAAGGTTCCTAGGATGGGTCTTTCTGGCGCTATGATTGGTGACATCAAAGACAACACCATGCTGGTCGACTGGCACGAGCTTTTTCTTCAAATTGCTCATGCAAACTGACTTTTCTTGAGCTTATGCACTATTTTTTCAGTATTGCAGCAAAATGCTAGGATATAACAAGCCATTTGTTTTTCTAACAGTAGTCATGAATTGATCACAGTAAATTCACTTTTGACAGTTAACATCACAAACAGGTTGCAGGTTATTGTGGTTTTTTAAATGATCCATGGCATAGCTATTTCTTATCACGCAGGCAGCCAGTAATAGTGGTTATCTGCAAGCAACAGGGAGGGAAAAAAGGAAATATAAATAAATAAATAATAATATTAATAATAATAATAAATCAAGGGTAAAATAATAACAGTAAGAACTACATTTATACCGACAGTATGATCAATTTGATCTTGTTTTCTTGTCGAGGTGAGTCACAAACACCACTTATTAGTATGCTGACAACCACACTGGAGGTAAAAACACTCCTGCTCCACACAGCATTTCACACCAACTAAAACAAAAACATGTGTCCAGTCAGATTATTTAAAAGTTAAAATAGTTTAATTGCAAAACTAATTAACCAAAGACAGAATACAGTAGCAGCTGAACATGCTGACCATGGCTATGCCTTTATGACTATAGCTACCATCTGATGCCTGTTTCTAGCAGGATAGCGAGCAATGTCACAGGGATTAAATCATCTCAAACTAGTTTCTTGATCATGACAATGAGTTCACGGCACTCAAAGGGACTAGCTGTCACCAGCAGTAGTGCACCTTTAGGATTTGGTGGAACGGGAAATTAACATTATGGATCCACCGCTGAAAAATCTGCAGCCACTGTGTGATGCTATCATGCCAACATAAACCGAAATCTCTGAGAAATGTTTCCAGGATCTATGTCATGAAGAATTAAGGCAGTTCTGAAGGCAAAATGGAGTCCAAACTAGTACACCAGTGTTTTCACTGACCTGTGTTTCCAGTTGACTACATCACTGTCTGTCTAACAAAATCTTATATAAGTCTTTTAGCTTTTTCCTATTTAAAAACTAAAACATGGAACTTTTTTTTTTTTTACAAAGGTCTATTAGTAGGTATTCAAAGTGAAGGCATCTTAACACTGACAGATGGATCGACGTGAATTATTTTACATATTTTCTGTAGATTTAAAATGCTTAAAATGTCAATCAAATTGAACACAAAAAATACTGTATTACAAAAGATAATAAGAAAACTATAAAAAATAAAACTTTAAAGGAACAAGTTAGGTTGGTCTAGGGTAAAAGTTATTGATGATACACAGATCTTTTCATTTGATTTCCAGCATCTCCTGATAGACTCAAATGTATACCCAGACCTGTGTTTGTAAGGAAATGGATTCTGGTACTCCTACAGTACATTAATTTTACTCAAGTACAAACCAAAATCTCTTGAGTAATCCATTTATTTAATCCAACCATATCATCAGTGTTACTTTCATAAACCTGTGAAAAACTAAAGTGAAACAGTAAAGTCTAGCTTGTTTTATGCTTACATTCATGCTATAAAATTTAACTAAACTATACTAATTAACACTACTTTTGTCCGCATTTTAAAGAATAACACTAATTCAAAGAAGTTAAGTGTCAACTTTGTTGTTCTTTGCATAACACACCAACAACACATGACTTAGATTGTAAAAGCAGTTAACTCGTCTGCAGCAGGGTGTTCTGACAGGTTTTGTGCTGGAGGTTTTGTTCAGTTTTATAATAGCAGAAGCACCCAGTTACAGCTTTATTGGCTCCAGCATTTGTCAGTGGCAGCAGCTCCATCCAGACCAGGCTGGATGTGGGGACTCTGCTCTCATCAAAACCAATAAAAATGGTTGAATTCAATGTGAGGTTGATTGGTGCCTGGTACAGATCAATTTTTGAAAAAAAAATAAAATATATGAAAATGGGCAGGGGCGTGTTGGTCACCTCTGAGATGCTACAGCCCTAGATGTGAAAGTGATTCAGCCTTGATCACATCTAATATACCCTCAATGTTGAGCTAAAAGACACAGACGGTTTGTCGCTCTTATGTGTTTCAGATAATCAGACAGGTTTTAATATTAGACAAAGATTGCCAGGCTGACATATGTCAAAATCTTTGTTTCTTAGGTGTTTCTTAAGATCGTGGCATGATGTGTTGCTTTTTCAGATTTTTTAGCCTACTTCACTTTGTCACACAGATTTTATTTAAGTGATTTCTTGATTCAGTATGTCTGGCAGTAATCAGGCCTGGGTGTGGCTGGTGAAATTGAACTCAGCTTTCCAAAAACTGTGGTTAATCACAGTTAATTCATGATTCAACAAGACGGCTAATTATTTTTTCACACAGGGGCAGGTAGGTTTTTTTCCCTTATTAAATGAAATCATCATTTAAAAACTGCATTTTGTATTAACTTGAGTTCTCTGCATCTAATATTTGATTTGTTTGTTTGATTATCTGAAACATGTGAGACAAAATGAAAAAATAAATAAATAAATGAAACTAAGAAATCAGGAAGAGGGCAAATATTAGGTGTGGTAGTAGCAGCTATGTGAGGAATGTCACAAATACTTGCACTAGTCCCAAACAAAGGACCTCACCCTCAACACATTTACCAATAAATTGGGTGAATAGAACCATTAAATTCTGTTCAGAAACAAGTCAAACAAAGGGGAAAGACTAACTTTACAAAGTCATCAGTTGAATAAATAAGGAGACATTCAGCGCGCACACACTAAATGTCTCTTTGGAATATCAAGGCTTCTGTTATTATTTATTTATTTATTTATTTATTGTCCCGATTGAGGCATTTATATCAACCAAGTCTATGAATACCAATTACTGTGACTGTGGTGTTATTTTTTTTAAGAATTTAACTCAATGGATGTTCAAAACCTTTAAGCTCAATAACTGTGAACTATCCTGAAGGCAGATAGAATCATCTAATTCTAAGCTCATGAATAAACCCAGCGTGACACCTCCATTAGTCCTCACACGCTTGACAGCTGGTGCAAACTGACCCAGTAAACATGAAAATTGGAAGTGGCTTAACTTGATCATTTTGGAACCTAATAAAAGAGCTTCAGTCTAGCTGATGTGTACTGATGATGTGTTCGATGTGCGTTCCTTTAAACGCGCAGTTATTTATTAATTTATTTTTTTATGGTCAATATCAGCAGAAATCCAGGGGTTCTTCTGACTTGGTAACATAAGTGCAGGATAAAAAATGACGATAGCTGGGTATTCATTTTCTCCATGTTTAAATGTAGCATTTGCTTCAAGCCACTAATTAATACCAAGTATCCGTGGAGCTGAATGGTCTTGTCCTTATCCTCGATGTGCAGGTACACAAACAATCAATGCTTGCCAAGTGCCTGTTCGCTTTTTAATTAGGCCAGCTTTCAAACGTATTACATCTGAAATACACTCTGTCCCTCTCCGTGTCCGACAACCAGCATGCGGCTAGATTACACCCAATGCTTACAGTGCAGCACATCCATCTACAACACAAAGGAGGGGCTCTGAAACCGATATCATCAGTGGGAACGCGCCGCCTCAAACTGCACAGTGTCCACTCCTGTCCAAACGGAGACAAATGACAGGTAAATACACCAAACGGCCTGTCACTGTACTGATCTGTTGCCCATTTTTCATTTCATAATAACAATGCAGGGGGAGAGTCTTCTTTGTTGGGGCTGCTGGTGCGTGAATGACTTGGGGAGGAAATAGGCCCAGTAATTATTCTTTCCTCCACTTGTCCCTCCTGTGGCGTCCCACCATCGCTCACACGCAGACTGCTGAATCCTGATGAAATCCTAACACAACAGCGGCTAGCATACTACTCGTGGAGCCATCACTGCACTCGCACGATTGTTTCTGGTTGATCTGACACTGAGGGATTGGTATTTATTGGCATTTCAATCATGCGGTCAATATATAATGCAGCAAGATGCATGAAGTGACCAATATGGTAGAACAAGGTGATTAAGTGCTGCTTTCATATCGGTTTCTAGCTAATGGAAGTGATATCAGCCACTCATGTGTGTAAAGTATTAGGCATCAAATCTGTTTCACAGACAGTGTGACTTTATTAGGTAGATATGCAAATATGGAGCACTAAATCGAATGTCAAAACATGACAAAGACAGGGGGGCTCACCTTGGACTCAATGCGGACGCCCTCCAGTATGAATGCATGACCAAATCTACTTAACACAAGTGAATCACAGCACAGAGATGAGGGAATTATGAAAAGCAGCCACTCTGACCTTTACTATGCTAATATAAACCTGTAGCAATGTCCTACATGAGACAGGAGGATGGCTGTGTTTTATTTACATCTAGCTGAATTTTCTTGGCACAGCCGAAACGAAAATAAATGTCCATTGACCTGTAAAAGGCCGTTGTCCTCCCAGCCAACTACAGAAATTATTCCCATGTCTGACAGTCTCTTTGAGCGCATGGAAAGAATACCAAACAGAATAAATATCCATTATTAATATGTACTGTCCTGTGCACTGACTTTATGCTATCACACATGGGGCTTTCATCTCCTGATGAAAACAAATGGGCCTGCCTTCCAGTTGTTTGGGTGTGCATCCGTGGAAACCTGCTGTCCGCTGTGGTTTTCACCAAATATGCACTGCGTTGTGCACGCCCTCGTGCACAGACTCATGTGTTTGCACATAAGAAAGAGACGGTATCTCTGTGAACACACAGGAGAATACAATAAAGAGAGTGGGAGGGAGAATGCTCCAGATGGCAATGCTGCTGTGCATGGGGATGTTGACAGTAGGCCATAGAAAAGGCAAGCCAGCTGGGGGAGGTCAGGATTTCTTTCCTCTGGGACTCTGCAGCCTAACGGGGAGCCAAGAGGATGCAGGCAGGCCAGCAAACAGACAGACAGACAGAGCACTGATGCATAATAGTTTAAAGGGTCAAGGCCAAGGATACAGCTGCTACACATCCCTGCAGTGCTGCTTCAATTTCCCCCTAGTTTACAATGAATCACCATCTCTATAGCTGTCCCATGATTTCTACGCACCACCTCTTGAACATTTTCTGCATTCATATCCAGTTAAACTCTCCCACATGTTAGAAATTTCTAGTTTTTGTTTTAGGCTTAAAGTATAAAATATGTTTTCCAGTCTTGTCATGCTTCATCTCTTCCATCAATTTCAAGAATTCCTTCTACTGCTGCCCTAGCTATGTGGCCTCAGTTCCACATGGTGGTATGCGAGGGTAATAGGGCCACCTCTGGGCAACCGAAAGAGCCAAGGGAAAGCCTGTCATGATCAGTGACTTGGAAGGACTTTCAATGCATTGGTCGAGGCATGCAGCCAGTCGGAAGCAACAAAATGAGCAAGCGCATCACAAAAAGCCCACAGACATGCTTCTGTCTGTGACCTCCCCTCCTTCCAGGTCATCTGAAGGCTACGTACGGAGCTGGCTTCCTTAATCCATATCTAAATAAGTTTAAGAGAGCAAGACAGGAATGCGAAACAAGGGGATGCAGTTGCTGGTAGGGTAATTCAGCAACCTTCAAACACCTCCGCTGCTCAAGTGGCGCCTTTGGTCTGGTATGCAATCCGACGTCAGAGTGTATTAGTGGATTTTCTACCTTTGGTTATAGTCTGCAGGTGAAGCTCACGCTTTCAGAGAAAATAAATTCACAACACAACAGCAGCAGCCTTGGCCACACACGGCCGCTTTGGTTTTCTCATTCTGCTGCAACTTCACACTTGTTTCAGTCAAGGTCCATTGACTTTGTATGCCCTTAGTCCTTGTCCAGACAACGTGTAACCTTGCATGTATTACATGGTCTGACAGACTCTAGCTGAAAGTGAGAAAAAAAGGAGGCAGAGGGAGAAAGAAAGAGCTGTCAAAAGTTACTAAGGTGCTAAAACGCAGGGTACTATTAAATCATAATGTCACCATCTCTAGTTCCTTTTTTTGCTGAATACAAAAGATAAGAAAGCAGTTTGAAGAAATGAGGGAAACTTAATGTATGCCTCGTTCCCTCAATTTGGCTAAAAAGAAGGTAAGGTCTCTATACAGTCAAAATTTAAAATTAAAGGTCAGGGTTTACCTTCTGATGGAAAAGTACAAGGTCCTGCTTCATTATTTTGTGTCAACTGAGTTTTTTTTGTACTATCATCTCTGGTTTGTGTATTCCAGCTGCATTATTCATAGATCTATTCTAATGTATGAAATGTCTGGATATGCAGCACTCACAAATGCAGTGCCTTAACTCCCAAGCCACTGTGGCTCTCTTGGTTTCATGGATCAACAATAATCAGTACCTTACATGTATAAGAACTGGAAATCAGCATGAAAATTAAGTTATTCATAAACATCTGTTGTGCGTTTGCGGTTTACTGTAGTACAGGCACGACCTGATTAGTCATGACGGTAATTTTTGCTGGTGCACACTTGTCTCGGCTCACTTTATCAACATTAATTTCTGACCTATCATGCGGCCACAAAGGAGGGAAGCAGTTTCCAATTATGCTTCATTACAACCACCCATCCCTGAAAATGATCGGTGTGGATCATAAACCTCAGTCAATGTGGGTTTAAGTCTCGCCCAGTGAAGAACCTAACAAACATGACCTTTGCGAGTATGCAAATCCTTAAATCATTCAGTGCAGCCATTAAATTGTTAACAAGCACAGTCCTTCCATTTGCTCTCTATCCTGCCAAAGTCAGGTTGTAAACAGGCTATTAAAGGGTCTGCCTGTGTCTCAAGCGGCCTCTGGCCTTGGTCTCACAGCACCTGCACTGGAGCTCTTAATGAAGCGGAAAATTAAAAGGTTTGGTCAGACACTGGAAGCTTGTTTCCTTCTATGAAAGGTTTGTTTTCTGTTTATCTCTCTTTAGTCTCTTTTTTCGTCGCCATAGCCATCCACCCTCGTGCTGCACTCACATTCGAGTAATCAAAGGTCACAATTAAACTGATTCGCAAAGTGCTTCACATGCAAAAAGAAATGTGGTCAAGTGGCTGGGCCCAACATTACTACCAAAACAAACCAGCCACAAACACTTGGAAAGAATAAGGAATATTAAAAAGGAATGAGAAAAAAAAGACATAAAGCAGTGGCATGAAAAACAAATAACAGCTTTAGAAATGTGAGCTTTGATAATTTTTTATTTGCATACTCAAGTAGATTTTTAATAAAGTGTTGTAGCAATGACATGCTCTGCATGTTTCAGAGTTCCTTTGGGTCTCTGATAATATTCAGCCCAACCAGAACACAAAGGGCTCATCAGAATATTACATCGAGAGGCTTCATAATGAGTATTGCATAGTTGAGCAGATGTGTAATAAAGTGTTGCGCAGTACTGCAGACATGACATGTATGTGTTTCTTAAGTCCCGTTGGGTCGGTTTTATTAACTCAAACCAACCAGGGCTCGTCGGGTCTCATAAGAATTTAACAAGGTCTGTATTGTTGCATAAGTGGCTGCTTGTAACACATTTAATCTGTCACCAGCTAACCTTACCAGAGGGCTGTAACACAAAGGAAAGCAACATTAACACCCTGTTGACCTATTGCTATGAAATATTTACAAGTTCCCTTCTTATACAACATGCTCCCACTTATTTAAGCCTCAGACAGGAGATTGCATCTCATGCTTAAGTAGCTAGCCCGGTCCTGAAGGCTCTACCAGTGGCAAGACTGTATGTCATTTCTAAATGCCACCCTCCAGCTTTTTAATAACTGCAACCACAGATATATCGTCACACTCCCCGGGGACCACTTAAAAACTAAGGGCCGGCTGAAAACATGCTTAGTCATTATATCGTGTCATTTTTTAAGAGGGTGTCCAGAGAATCTAAGTCTCAAAGGATTCAAATGGACCTGTAAAGCACAGGAAATAGTTTTCTGAGGGAAAGATGTGACAGATGTGTCAATATCACAAGCCCACCAGCTCTAATTAAATTCCACGGGCTCAACCGTGAATGAGCCCCAAATACTTTCGAGGGAAGCAAGAGGGCTCACAAACTACTCTGATTGGTAGCCAAGGGACAAGAAATTGTTTGCCAAAGGTAAGAGGGACTTTGCTCTCAAAATGACATGCTGACCTCTTGCATTGACCTCAATCTCTCAGCCCTTGCTGTGTCCCACAATCTCCCCCAACTTTTGGCAGTTTCCCTGGGTTACCACAGAGACGGCCTAATTTAGAAGAGGTTGTGGGAGTAGTGAGATGCAGTCACTTATTGTAGAAAAGGACCCGCGTTCTTCAAACCAGCGATTTGGCCCTGGCTCCCTTGCTTCCTGCTTTGTCTGTGCTGCTACAGTGAGTGAACATCTAAATTGGCTTGGCTTTTGTTTTGGCTTTGTATCCCTGGAAGCACTCAGGAAGAGGACTTTGTGTAAATGATGCTATTTATCCCGAGCCTGTGTTTGATGCTTTTATAAAGGGTAATTTTGCCAGAATTTAAAATACTCCCACCCCCCACCCAACTAACCTGTTTTATGTAGCAATGCTGATAGCCTCTAAAACAATACAAGAGAACAGGAATGGAATTGTGTTTTTGTTCAGAGTACTAAAATTACATCTGAACAGCAAAGCAGCAACAATAATTCACAGGAAAAAGGTGATATATGCTCTGGATTATCCACAGTCTTTTTTATTATTATTATTATTATTGCTGAAAAAAGCTTTTTAAGAAAAAAACAACAACAAAGAACTGCCCGAAGCGCTGTTTCTGGAAGGACAAGTTGTTGATTTGGTTCCACATTTCATTTATTAATACTTTTGGCAGCGTAAACACAATTTAATTCATCGTCTTCTATTGGGCAAAGTTCTCACAAACCTGGGCAAGAAATTGTGTACTTAAACATGTTGTAAGATAGCTTGTTCTGTCACTTATGTAAATTACTTATGTAACTGATTAAATTTTTCAACATTAAGCATAGCCAGACTATTGGTATGGGTGAAAAATATGGCCCAGAACTTGGTTTTTTATTCAAAAGCAACATGCCTTTCATTAAAGCGAAGTGATCGAAATAAAAGGCAAAAATTGAAATTTCAAAGGTCATGTTTAAAAGGTCTTTCCAGTAACTGCAGCATTATCCACACAGTCAAAACAAATTGGAGAATCCAGACTCATTTTCATGCTTTAGTGATGAAATTTACCTTACACTTACACTGACCCAAGGGCACCCGAGCAGACCCTTGAAGACGTGGAAAGTATAAAGCTTCATTTCTGG
Organism: Pelmatolapia mariae; assembly: GCF_036321145.2. Taxonomy (NCBI): domain Eukaryota; kingdom Metazoa; phylum Chordata; class Actinopteri; order Cichliformes; family Cichlidae; genus Pelmatolapia; species Pelmatolapia mariae. The sequence continues at coordinate 18,275,120 of NC_086235.1, read as the reverse complement.
TCACCACTTTGGTTAATTGTGAGGTCATCACACACTGCTGCACCATCTCCCACATTGTAAATTGGGAATCTGTGAGCTCCTGCACTGATATGTCATTGAAATGGTGTAAAAGACAGAAGCGCTTATAAATTTTTGTCTCCAAACCAGTTGAGCAGTGCGCAAGGCTTCAAAAATTACACCGCCATTTGCAGGGGCAGTGATGTCAAACTCATTTTACATTGTGAGCCACTTACAGCACACTTTGTTTTTTTCTGTAAAAGGGACAGACCAGTGAAACTCCTCTTCCTGCCAGTGTAAAAAAGTTTAACTACACATGTAATCCATGAGTTATTTTAATATAAAAAAGGAAGTACAATTTCAACAATACATATCTGTTTGTTTAAATAATAAAGAAATTCTCCTTTGGACTTATAAGAAATACACATGTACATTTACAGAAAGCTTTCAGTTAGGTTTTAGTATAATTATAAAATGGAAATTTGTGATACCTGACCTGTTTTATTTTTCCTGTTAACCCACTGTAAAATCAGAAATTTCTTAATCAGATAGTGAGAAACAGGAACTTCCTGTCATTTTATCTATTAGTTTTTACTTTGGTGTAATATAGGGGCCACAAAACACATAAAAACACAGTTAAAAGTTTAAGATTTATGCCCTCCTTCACATCTTCCAATGGGCCAGATTGTAGTCTGGACCCCAGGCCTTATGTTTGACACCCTTTTAGAGTATAAATACAAACAATTTCAGGAGCCATCGTAATTTTGAGTAAAATTTGCAAGAACATGTTTTAAATAAAATCAGCACTACTTATACAGTGTTCACTTGGTTAGGGATGCTCATGCTTTAATTAAATTTAATGGTTCAGTGTCTTTAAAGTGGGGTTTTATGAGTTCTTGACCCAAAGTAAGCGTATAGTCTGCGGCAGATGGTAGTCAGGACACCAACAAGTACACAGGAGTACTCATACAAAAATAAAACAATGTCCTGCTGTGTACGGGGTTGTCAGAAAATTATACTTTAGCCAGTGAAATTAGTTTAATATTTAGTTAAGTGTAGGCTATATTTACAGCATCTTCTGTGCTTTATCTTCTAGCAAACAGCCCTGTCAGATGAGAAAGGGCTGTTTGTTACACATTACTTACAGCCACCAGACTCTATTGAGAGAAATGGTCATTTTACCTTGCAAAACATTGGAGTTGCTATTTTACTCTACCCTTTGTTACTGTGGTTCTTTGGCATTTGAAAGGGGTTGTTTGGAGCCAAACAAATGTGTTAAAACATAGAAGTCACACAGCTATAGACCAGCCACCCTTTTTTTCTTCAAGGTTTTTCTTCAAAATAGCTGTTTTTTGTCAACTCAGTCTGGTAGCTTTGAAAAGAGTTATTTACACAAAGGAAGAAACTTTGTAAACCGCTGGCAAACATGCACTTATAACATAAAGTTAACATATACCTTCAAACTTCCAGATATTATTTTCTGCTGGACTGGAAGTGTGACTCCGTGAGGCCACGGAGAGTGAACTCAAGGTGCAGCAGGGGTGAGACAACAGAAGGCTGAGAGTTTAGTAAGAGAGGAAAAATGACAAATAAATAAATAAATAACATACAATGAAAACAATTTTATATATATATATATATATATATATATATATATATATATATATATATTTATGTATATATATATGATAAAACACCATTTTTTAAGGTCATATCATGGTTTTACAACTCCATAACTTTACCTTCACACATCAAAGTCAAGCATCTCCAGTATTGGAAAGTTAATTGTAATGTAAATAGTTTTTACCATATTTATCTTCAAAACTCAAGATACAGCCCCGGATCCTAAGTGGCACAATCACACTAGAGTAAAAACTTGATGGCAGCCTCCCAGCTTTAAGAAAAAATCTGTGGTTGCCAGATGATTGCATTGATTTTTTTTTCTGTCAGAGACTGATTGTAAGTAGTTGTTGTGACAAACTGATTGCCTTGAGGATGAGCGTGCACTGCCCTCAACCCCTGGATGACCACTTTCGATCACAAGGTAACTATACAGGTTGCCTGGTGGTAGGCAACCTGTCTCCATGGAATCACGCAGTCATTCTCAGACAGATTGCCAAAGAACTGCCATCTAATTTATTAACTGCCAACACTCTTTGTAAAGAGCTGAGTCTCTTTAAAACAAGTGACTCAACTCAACTGATAGGAGACCAGTTGTATTCTGGTTATATTGTATTCCTATATGAAAACAATGTTACTGAGCACCAAGGTCAGTTATAAGTGCAGAAGTGCAACATGAATTGCATGATTTACACACATTACCTTACACATCTCTGGAGAAGGACACTTGACAAGTATAACTGTTTCCATAAACCATGGCTTAGTCCAATCACAGGGTACAATCATTCACTAAGCAAAGCAATGCAAGCGTAAAAACTAATTACGACATTGTTGTTTCAAACGCACACAAAGTACCTTCAATCTCTGACGAATAGCACAATTATGATTATAAGAGAGCCGTGCGGTTATTCAAAGACTTTTCTTCAGTGATTGAGCATATCCACTGACACTGTGGGTCATATTGAACAGAATAAAACTGATAGTGACCTGTGTTATCTGTCAGTGTGTTTACAGTACACTCTGAATCTATTCCCCGGACACGGGAAGATGAGCTCTGCCTCCTTGTTCTCTTTGCAATTTCTGCCCATCGGGGAGCAATGCCATCAATGTTCCTGGCATTGTACACGATGTTCCTTTGCATGAGAGGTTTTCATGCTGATGTTGGCCTGTCATTTCTTTCTCGTCCAAAATATAATGTGACGGCATGGTGCACCGCTCAACATGCTCGATTTGAGCGGCTCCACAATGTCCTGTGTCTCCACCCACCCCCACAGACAAGCTGTGATATTCTTCAACACCCAAAGCTGCTTTCACTGTTGGTGTGAAGTAAAAAATAAGCCTTTTGCGATCCTCCACCAGGTGTTATTTGAATATTTTACTAGAATACAAAGAGAAGAAAAACAACATATCAACTTTAAAAACAAAACACTAAATTTTGCCGCTGCATAAAATTATAACATAACATGGCTTTATTGTTTCTCCTTCTTTCATTTTTTTAATAACTTGGCCTAACACTACAATGGAAAAAGTGAGCTTGTAAACCTTTCAGCTTTGGTGCAACACCTTCTTTAATAACCGAGTTGTTTGGGGGTTTTTTGAGTGATATTATGTGTCAAACAGTACAAGGGAGCCAACAGCTAATTGAGAGAGAACAGTAATTATCACCTGTACAGTAGTGATGACATGAAAACTTTTTTATCTATGTTTAAACTCACACACGGATCACAAGGAACTTTAATATTTTTTTGTTTTGTTTTGGGGGGTTTGCACTACAGAGTTACAAACATGTCATAACAGATGTTTGGTATGGTGAATGCTGAGATCATAATGTGATGTGATGATGATGAACTGATATTTATCGCAGCTTCTTTTTTTTTTTGCTACTCTGTCACTCCATTTCACACAACCCTTTCACCCTCCAGACTTCATATGCAATATTATTAAGCTTACGTGGGATACAGTCAGTCAGTATGTGTTTTTTCTAAAGTTTTAGCTTCAAGTCTAACTTTGAAGCTGCTATTTTATTCATTTTTGGACAGATACAGTAATGTGCAAAAATCTTGAGCTTCTCATTTCTTTATATTTAGCCTCCAAGAATCCAGACTTTTTTGTAATTCTTTAAGGTGGTTTTGAAGAACAGCTCGGTTCTTCTACTTAACCATTCTTAGAGTGATGTTGCTGAAGATTTTGTTGTTTTGTTTTTAACTTTCTTTAGACACAAACAAAAAACAAAATGCTAAAGATAGGACAAATTGACAGGCATAAACTAGTATTTTTTGCACCAACAACAAGTTTTTAGCTTGAACAAACAAACAAAAAAACAAAACAAAAAAACAACAATTTGGCATATCACTGCATGGTATGCAGTGTGTTCTTTCCTCCATTTTGAGCTGATAGACCTGACAGAGGTGCTGAGAGTTGCATCTGCCGCTCAGTTGATCCATGTAGTGTTCGCTGAAGCCTCATCAGAAACAATCTCAGTGGAAGAGTGCTTTTCCGCAAGCCATTATTACGGAAGAGAAACAGAGAAAAAAAAGCTGAGGTATGCAAAACTACAGAAAAACCAGAGTGAAATTTAGTGGCACATCAGTGGAAATTTCTGGTTCGAATTATCATTAATATGTACAGAGAAGGTCAGGAGAGAGGTACGGCAGTGAGTGTCGAGCCATCTATAAAACACGGTGGAGGTTCTGTCCTGGTGTTGGTATTGATAACATTACAAACACAGTCAGATTTTGATCCCACAGAGAACAGAAGAAAAGGCAGCCAACATCCAAAGAAGAGTTTTGAATGTCTTTAAAGAAACCTGGAGAACTGTGAGACCAACTGTGTTTTGGGGGGTTCAGAATATTGGTTTTCTATTTTTTTGTGTTTTATTTTACTCTCTCTTTGTCACTGACTCTCAGGCCATCTGTAACTCACCCCTTATGTCCATCCACACTAATCACTAAACACTTCATTTGTTAAGTATGTGCACTTGTTTCAATGAATCTCTGTGTGAGAGTTTCTACTGCATTTTGCTGCCATTTACAGACAGGCTGGTATCTTTCTTCTGCTCTCTGTTTCACCACGTATGTCTGCCTGTCTCCACTGAGAGCAGCATGTCCGAAAATCTGATCAGAATGTTTGTATTTTTAAAAAGAGCTCGACTTAAACAATGGCAAGGTTGCTATATGCTTTGCTTTTTTATGCAGGGAAGCAGGAAATGCTGACATCACAGCAAGTACAGGAAGACAGGCTTTGTGGACGAGGGAATAACAAAATTAAATATTTAACTCACATTCTGAATATTGAAAAGTATTTTCAAAGACTCAAAGGGGCTTGTCCTGAGGAGGTGCAGAGAGACTCAGGATCAGAGGTATTAGCAAAACAGAAAGTTAAACAGTCCGACAAGTGTGACTGTCCATCCAATTAACTTGTTTTGAATATTTTAGGCTTAATCCAATGCTGCTGTGGCAGCTGAAACTGCAAGAAGGGGTCAAGAAGAGATAGATGTAGCTAATGAAGAGAGAGATGTAGAAGAGAAGGAGGACAGGAGCCAACACACCACTGTGGGAGAGCCAGCAACAGGTGAGACTGACAGCAAACATAGAAAATCAGATTTCTCAGGAAAGGAAATTCATTTATATTCTTCTGTGAGACTCGGCTCTACTGCTCACAGCATTGTAAATTTAATATCTGTATAATTTCTACAATCATGAATAAGTAATTCCTCTCTCCTTCTTCTCTTTATTTTTCTCATCCTTATTAGTAGACACGTGTTACATGTGATCCTATTGTCTGTTTGGCATGTGTGACTTTTTAATACATTTGAAAAATGGTTCTGACCCATTTCAGGAATGCTGGCACCGCCGGGGCCTTTTGTTCAGGTTCCAGCAGTTTTATTGTAAAGATTACTCAGGAAAGCAGATTATTACAGACCATTACCAAAACAGCATCAGATACTAGACTTCTGAGGCTATTTCAACTGCAGGTACTGTTAAATTTATAACTATTTGGACTACGAATCTCTGTACACCACAACACCACACTTATGGACTGAAGTGTAGACCATTTCAATTCAAGTGGTTTAACAAAAATAGAAGTAATGATGTAAGAATCGCCTGTTCGTTTCTGTATATTATGTTGAAATTAGAATCCCCCACCTTAATACATCTTTAACCTTAGTGTATATCAGTATGTTACAAACATTCACCTGTCAATATCGTCCATCATAGGATAATCAGAAACCTTGTTTCTTACCTGTTGGCTGGTGCTGGCAGCATCCTGAGAAAGAGTGGTGGCAATCCATAACTAAAGTGCTCATTTTTAACTTGTAACTCAGGACCTGTCAGTCATTACTCTAAGCCCCGCCTCTCCTCCTTGATACACGCCCACGACAGAAAAACAGGGTCAAACGTCAGAAATTGGAAAAAAAAATACCTGAAACTGAAAAAATGAGATTTGCATAAAAAGAAATAATTTATTCAAAATAAAATAATTTTTAAATATCTAAACATAGAAATTCAATTTCAAATCTATTTCAAATGAATACCACTTTTGACCCTGTTTTAGCGCCATAAAAAACGGCTCTAATTCAAAGTGCAATAATTTGAATGAATTAATTAAAGTTGAAAGATTCCACTTTAGTCACATATTTGTGAAAACTTCTGAAAATGCGTAACTAATAGATAAACACGTATTGAACGTGACTAATAGCATCACTTGAGTACACTCAGATCATTCCTAATTACACTCTGTTATGGATGCCTTTAAGCCAGCTGTTGTTTTAGAGCATGGACCAAACAATTTCAACTGAGGTGGGAGACTGAGTAGCTCATATCTGTACTGGATGCAAAGAAAGGGCCAAATCACCATGTGCAATGAACAGATTTCAGGCATTTTGATATCTGAAACCACATAGTGCCAGAGACAGGGAGTCAAAGGCAGGGAAGAACAGCCGTGCGACTCGAGCATGTTGTTTTCAAGCTCATTCCCAAAGTGATGGAGTTTTAACAGAAAGTTTGGGGGGGTTAGCAGCCAGTTTCTGTATGGTACTTTTAAACTACATGATCGAAGACTGGCTACTTTGCTTGAATTAATGTTATAAAGGGTAATACACTCATTTATTGACAGGTAATGTGGACCAAATAGTAAATAAACAAGATATGTGAGACATGCATTTTCATTTAAATTGAAACATGTCAATAAGCTATATACATCTGGCAGTTTCATTTTCTGCTGTGTCCCTTGGTGAAATTAAATTTGACATCTCTACAAACGCATGTTTTTTCCAAACCTTTAAGCTTGGCTGAGCGTCTAATGTCCAACTACTGCAGGAACTCAAAAGAAAAAGTCAGCTAAACATTATTTTAAATTAAATGAAAGCTTTACATCAATGACTACAATTATTATTGTCTTCTGTTCTTTTCCAGCGACTCAGTATTGATCAATGGAATAATCATGGGTCTCGTTATTTCACTGACAACAGGCTTGATTTAGATTTTATCAGTCATCGAGAAGCTGATTTCAAAATCCAATCACCACGGGGAATTAGCATGAAAGTCAGTTAGAGAACAGATGCATCTATGTCCAAGCAACTTGATTTGCATGTCTGATGTGGGAACATTTAGTTTGTTTGATGTCAAAATCCAATAAATGCTCAGTCCTGTTAATGAACAGTGAATACTAAATCCTCGTCTATGCTTTCTCTCAGATAACTGGCTATAACTTGGGAGTTGTGGTTAATCAATTTTTTGACCTGGTCCCTATTGCCGATGGAAAAGCAGACACTGTTATGACAGCTGTTCCCGGCTGAAATACCAACAAACAAAACTCCATTGACTCGGGACTGATGATACAGTGTTTAAGACAGTCAATTATTTTATACCCATGTGAAGTGAGATCATTTTATTTATCAGTAAATACTTTTTTCTTTAGAAATTGAGAGTATGTGAATGTGGCTGCAAGGCAACTTACACACATCTTTCCAAGCAGAGGCTGTGACTGTGTTACACACAGATTACCAGCAAGGACTTGTAGAAGGATGTAAGATATGCATGGACACTGTCAGGGACCACCTTCAAGAACTTAATTTATATTTCAGACACCAACCTTACTGCTACACACAAGACAGCATTCACCACCTTGGGTGTCCGTGTCTGGAATATAAGGTAACAGTAACTTGATACTACTGCTGTTATCACCTGTCTGTTCATAATAAACTTCTATACAGGCAATTGTATGTTTAACTAGAAGTTAATGAGGTTCAATGACAATATGCTCTCTCAGCACATTGTGACTGAGACCAGACAGAGGAAACTGAGGGGACTCACTAGAGGAGCTGAAAAGAAGTACAGTTCAAAGGGAATCCACCCCAGATACATATGGTAAATGTGGAGTTTACTTTGAGGCTGACGTTTTGCCCCACTTTGCACACCTGTGCGTGTCAAGATTCTACAATATAAAGCAGCAGCTATGTTAGATGTGCAAATATATCTGATAAATCAATGAAATTTTTACTAAACAACAGGAACAATTCAGGCCATCAAAAGGGGGCTGAAAAAACTCTTCTCACTGGATCAGTCCTATTCTGTCTCATTCAGGATACATCTGATCTGCAAGGACTTGGGGTCTTTGATAATGGCAGACAGAGAGATATTCAAAAATAGCTGAGGGACAAGTTTATTGCGACTAAAGTTGACCTTACATCACACTAATGGGATGTAAGCTAAAACTAAATGTTTCAAGAACAGCTACCAGGAAGAGATCATAAAACTCCATCTTAAACCTGCCTATGTACAATGCCATAGTGATTGCTGTTTGTATGAACCAAGAATAAATACAATACTGTAAAAGAGCATGACAAATATTTATCATTAGGTAGCAACACAGAACCAATATCAGCTTCATGAGAATATGTGGCTGCCTGCCTAATAATCACCATAAATGGACCAAATATCAGTCCATCAATTCATCCATCCATGCATCTTCTGCCTCTCTGCTTCTGGTTTCAGGTTGTGAGGGTAGCAGTCTGCACAGAAAAGCCCAGCTACTTCTTCCAGCTTATATGGGTAAGCTGAGTGACATAATCTCTCCAGTGTGTTGCTAGTGATCATGTAACACATCATTATATACCAGCTAGCCAAACTTCAGTAACACTACAAAAGTCATGGCTTTTTAGTTTTCTGTCTTCATTTATGTTGGAAGTGATAGCAGAGCTGTACGTTTTATTTTTTTCAGAAATCTCTCAGTCAGAACATGGTATATCATGTTTAGGTGGAAACTAGCGAGCTAACTTCATGCTAACTTCTAACTCCGTTAAATTTAATTAATTCTATTTTCATGGATGCCTGGATGTTAAACTTACCGTAATTGTTACACCTGGTAAAGCTACGGTAGCCGTAATGCTCCGACAATCGATCGAGCGTTGCGGCTTCGTAGCTTACCAAAGTCGTACTGAAACATTTTTGACATATTTTTGAGTGCCGTGTACCACATAAAATTGGTTGGTTCAAGGTCAGTAAGCACAACCAGAATTCATACATAAGGTGCACCGGATTAAAAGGTGCACTGTCGATTTTTGAGAAAATTAAAGGATTTTAAGTGTGCCTTATAGTGCAGAAAATACGGTAATCAGAATGCTTTATAAAATATGATCTTCAAACAAAAAAGGCAGACTTTCTAACAGTGGTCACTTAAAAGGTTGCACAAGAGTAGTCTTGGTTTACATTTTCCACGTATCTACTGCAAAGTGGAGAAATTAACCACTGGTCCTTCAGTTTCTGTTTTTATGTCATAACCTAAAACATTTAGCTTTTTTATTTAAAAACGCATGGCTCTTTCCATATGCTATTTACCTTAGATTTGTGAATTTACAGCCAATTTACAGCTAATGACAGTGGCCAACATTTTCATTTTTGTCACATCAGTTTTTTAACTGGCTAAATAGCCAAAGATGTTATGAAGAGCTAGAAAAGTGGATTCATCAGACAATACCAGCAGTTAAAACTGTAGCTCCAAGTCATTCCACTGCAAAGTGAAGAATCATCTTTAGAAACAAAGCAAATGGTCTGGGATTACATGAAGAGAGAGTAGTGCAGCTGAGAGACTCTATCCACATAAAAACTTTAGCAAGTATTTCAAGATGCGAGGAACAGCTTCTCTGCCAAGTAACTTAAAAAAAAAACTGAAAACTTCACAGATATTTTTCATGTCAGTTTACAATACGGCATTAAAAAGACGACCACAAACACCACAGTCCTGTCAATTACGTTTGAAGCCAAAAGGCAAAAGGGCTTTTTTTCTGGGGAGAATTTAAAATCAAATACGCAGTCATGTCCCAGAAATGTTGTATAAATATGTAATGAGGCTGTTATAAATGTTAAACTGTCAGAAAGTTTGATTAAAACTGTCATGATGCGTACAAACCCTGAACAAGGAATAAATTAGCCACATGTCACTGATTGACAGACTAAAGTTATTGTACATGATTTGCTCTGGCTGATACGGTAGGACTCAGAGACTGTAAATATATCTACAAGCTGGCAGCGACTACTGCTCAAAACATCACTAGCTTTCTTTTCACTCTTGATATTTGTGATGAAGCGGCGGGTGTGATAGAAAATCTCTCTCATCCTTTTCCCCCCAGTTAAAATGGAAACCAGACGGGGAGGAAAAGAGAGTGGCAGGCCACAGCAGCTTCCATCACTTATCCACCACTCATGCATGATTGAAAGGCTTCTGCCAGCTTCGAGGACTGCATCATTTATACCAGGCTCCTTCAAAAATCAAGAGGCAAGGAGCAGCTACAGTTAATATTGACAAAGCATTGAGTTAAAAAAAATTAAAGGCAGAGGGAAAGTCTAAATAAAGTACAAGTTGATTGCCTCTTGGGTAAAGCTTAGACTTTTGTCTTTTCTTTTTCCTCTGCTTCTGCGCTAATCTTTTAGATGGATTCAGCTAAATTGTTATAGTCTCCCACAGAACATAAATGGAGAGCATCCAGGGATTTGGAGCTGCTATTAGAGAGACAAAATGATCCATCAAAGCAGCTGCTAGGGAAAGGAACTAGGAAATAAGGATGATGTGAGAGAAAGAGCTATTTTTATAGGGATGCCATGTGGTGGGGTTTTTTTTTCTCCTTTCCTATTCCTTTTCCTTCTTTTACACCCCTGCACCGGCAACACCACCGTGGTGACCTAATATGTGTTCTCTTGTACCATATATTTGATGGTCATCAAACATGCATTTGAAGGAATACATTAAGCTAAGCCCTTCAGACCAGTGACACCGCCGCCTCAGCAGCTGCAGCAGCAGCGTCAGCCTCATCAGGCCGACTCTCTGAGCTCACAGATGGACGATCACAGCTAGAGACTGTTTTTCTCTCTTCCCCTGTCCTCCTCCTCCTCTGTATCAACAGCTTTAAGTTAAGGCAGAGGATTTCTTCTCATCAGTCAGAGCCCAAGGGTGTGTTGAATCTGCATTAGAGGCCTGGGCCGTGTTGAGAGAAAAAGAGTTGAGGAAGTGGTGGGAGTTGGAGAACGGGGGTCACCACGCTGATTAATGATTGAAAGCAGCAGAGCGCTACTTTACCCATCTCCTCCGCCTACATCACCCTTAGAAAGGGAAGAAATGTATCCAGTGCCTAACTGTTGCAGAACCCCAAAGCCTCACCCAGTTATGTTGTCAATATAGAATCCCACCCCCGACCCCCCAAGGAGAAGCAAGGGAAATCACTCAAATAGGCTTTTGTTTTATAAGCCTTCTCGCCCCTCCATCCAAGTCCCAGAGATGGAAAGCTTGCACCTGTCAGTCACAGCTGCACCTGGGTTTTGATGCCTTTAAAAGTGTGACATCGTGCTGTGATATGAGACAGGAACTCAGGCTCCGGCTGTGGCTGTTAGCCTGCTGGGCTTCCAGTAGGGAAATGGAAACCATTGCAGTATTTACCGTTGAGTTTTTGCAGCTCCTTCTCTCTTCTCGCACAAAACAAATCCCCAACAACCAAGAAACTACTGTGGAAACGAGGGAAACATCTACACAGCCTTATCTCTGGAGAACAAGAATTGTGAATCAATACTGATTTTCCTTGTTTCGCGTCTTACAGTGTGCAATCTGGCACAACAAAAGGTCAAAAAGACATAGGAAGTGCTGGCTCAAAATTCAGTTTGAAGTCCAGGAGTGCAGAATATTGATCTGACAGCAAGATAAAACATACTGTAGCTATTTAATGATTTAAAAAGTGGTCTCGGCCCCCAAAGCTGCATGCAAGTCATTACATTAATCAATATCCTTTATCAAAGGGATCAGGTTTATGCAATTTAATGATAAGACATCAGATGCAATATGGAATACACCGGCCCAAACAAACAAAACCGTGCATGAGCAGTATCACTAATTCTAATACACATCTCTCCTTTGAATAGAATAATTCGGGGCTGAAACAATCAAAGGCTAGCGCTTCTCTGTGCCCTCCCACATCTTTCCAGTATGAGGTTGGTCCCAGCATACCTCAGGATCCTGTCCTTCAATGCTGTGCAATTCTGAGATAAGGCTGGTGATAATATCTGGCTACAAGATCAAGAATCAAAGGAAAGAATCCTGCCAGGTGGCAAGGGAAAAACATGATAAAAATCAGACAGAATATTTAAGAAAAACTGCATTTAAGCTTCCCCACTGTTCTTATCAAATATGTCTGTAATAACCTGTGAATTTAATTAATGACTCATGCAGCTATGGCTGGGCCCAGCGAGGTACTTATTTGTTAATTTTTTTCTTTTTTTTAAAGATATAGTGTAATGTTTAAGAATGTGCTCATGCTTCCAAAGATTTTTAGGCAGAAAGGAAGGGCTTAGATTAAAACTGCAGGGTCCTACTTTACCCCAAAAGTAAGGGGAAACGCATAAATTATACATAAAATAAGTAAGTGAGATGTGTCACTGTATAATTAACATCTTATTGTTATTCACACAGCCAAGCCCCTTAATTATACTGTCAGACAATGGACAAAGCCTCGATGGGAGCTGGAGCAGAGCTCTGACAGCCTCTGCGGCTGACCTCGGGGCCCTGCTTCATGAGTATCAGTGTAGAGGCAGTGGTTGACAGAACTCAGAATAAACCTCCCTGAGACTCGGTTGCAAACTTTTTCTCATTTATTTTTCCTCCACACAACCAAAAGTGGCTTATCATCTAGGCTCCACGTGGGAATTATCTGTGATTGATTGCTGCAGCCTAGATTTCAAGGAGGATGCGTGAGGGGACAGGTATGCTTAACTGACCTCCCAGACCGTTGATTAATGCTGTGTGCTGTGTGTGCTGCTGATTTGTACCACTCTTCCAGAGAGCACTGAGACACTCGATAGTGGAGCACTTGGTCCTCTCTGCTTTGATAAAACCAGAGCAGAAGGAAACACACCCTTCCTCTGTCCTTTCAGAAGAAATGCCGCAGCTATTTAGATGATAGAAACACTGCAAGCAATCTACCTTGGTGCTCTGACAATCTATACTCTTCCTTCCACCGCTGCTTCCAATAAGTGGCCAAGACATTGCCTGGAGGCTAGCTACCATGGCAAAAGCGGATAAAACAGGACTTGCTGACCGACATGAACCATAAAATGAGAAAAGCCAGGGAAACTTTTGTGTAAACACAACTGCGTGTATTTTATAGGCACCTCCAGGGTGGGTTTAACTTCACATCTCTCCTAGGTTCCAGTGGATAAAGAGGCCCACGCTTAGAATCACATCCAGGCTTCCCTAAGTAATAAGCTACTGAAAGGAAACAGCCTGGGTACTTGCAGACGGGGCGAGGCAGGCAATCCATTTCATGTGTTTATACTCAAGGCCGAAGAGCAAGACAGGTCTGCGCTGTCTTTCCCCAGGCAAAGCGTTTTTGTTTGACACAGATCGGCTCAACTTTGTTTACCGTTTCCTTGATTTCCTATTTAGTTTCCTCTCTGCACAGCTGCGGGGCTAAACACGTGTTTGTGCTGAAGAGCTTGGTGTGATGCTGGAGGTCCCTTGGTTCAGAGATGAGGTTTTTGACTGATGGACAGGTTCCCCTCTGGCCATGGTATCCTTCCTTTCTACGTACGAGCACTCAGAGCATCAGAGGAGAGTCTGGAAAAGCTCAACAGGAAAGGTTGAAAACTGAGGGGAATTGCTTTGATTTTGTTGGAAATGTTCTTTTGTCTTTAGCTGCAGTTGTACTGAGTTCTTTCACTTCTTTTAGTTTTCTCCAATGTGTAGTCCATTCTGATAATCACTGTATAATTGCAGTGTACTCTATAATGATGCACTGTATAATTAATAAAGCATGACTACTAAACACTCCCCCCCCCCCCCCCCCCCCCCCCCCACCCCCTTGCGGTTATTTAAGTATCTACAATATGTCACAGTCCGCAGCGCCGCCGCCAAGTGACACTTTGTTCAGCATATTTGTTTTTCTCACATGATACAGCACCATTGGACTATCCAAACCAAGTGTTACCTTATGCACACGAAAATGAAAAAAATAAACATCCCGCTTCCTTGTAGTATACTTTTTTTACTCATCATAGCAGACAAAACAATTTTCACCTTTTTATTCACTTTTTAATACGGCTTTTAAATACGCTTGAAATATACACTCTGATGACACAAATCACTGTTGGAGACAGCATGCCTCCTCTTTGGGGGGGTGAGGGGTGGAAATCACTTGTGTGGCCATATGCAGACACGCGTGCATATGTAAAGTGCACAGCAGCTCTAGTGAAGTAACAAATGGCCACTGAGAATGACAGATTAGTAACGTAGATAGAATGAAATGGCATCGTAGGTGCAGAAGGGGAGATGAGGCACCATTCATCCTGGTCCGAGGGTGATCCATCAGGAAGCGCCAGGGTCCAGTAAAGGGCAACCCAGGAGATGTAGCAGGAGACAAAGCCTTGTCCACCAGATGTTGAATGCTCTCCCTGGGATGGATTACCTGGCACGTGTGCGTGTGTGTTTGTGTGTGTGTCTGGGTGGCATATGCGAAAGACAGAGAAAAAGAGCAAAATATGATATGTGAATATCTGATCGGTCATACGTGTGAATCAGGCTGTGGGTGAGAGATCCACATGTGTTTATGTCTCTGTGAGTGTTACAGAATAACAATGGGAATTTAGGCGTGCTAAAGGTAGATGTAAAAAATTTGGAAGAGACAGAGAGCAATAGCTGAATGCTTATGTGCATTAAAAAAAATGAGGCAAGAAGATGCAGGAGCACAAGCTTTGTGTGAGAGTAATGCGCTTGTATTGGTTAAGCAAAACAGATGCGTTTTATATTCAACCAAATCTCCACCAGGTCACCCAAACAAATCCCAAAATCAAAAAGCTCTGTCTCAGTTAAAAGACAGAGCCTTTTCAGTGCAAATAAAAATAAATTGCAATATATCCCTCTTTATCCGTCCTGTTTGCACAGCGGCTTAACAATGTAATTACACCTCCAAAACGCATGTTGGCAGTTGGGGTTTCAATGCTGTGTTGAGCTTTTCCACACACGTGACTGAGCTGAGCAGCTTGTGTCAAAGCTGGAGCCGATTAATAATGAACAACATCAGTTACTTCAACCAAAATTATCGGCCCAGGTGCTGCAGAGCTTTCAAAGTGAAATGCTAGATAAACAGCACAAAAGATGGATGGATGCTCTGTGACATCACCCACTGCTTCTGTGCTCCACATTTTGAAGAGTCTGTATCAGCAATGTGGCTGATGCAACAGTGTTTTTTTTAGAGCCAAAAGTTACTTTATTTGGATGAGAGGGTGAGTGAAGGGTTGTTAGCTAATGCTAGCTAGCAAGTAAAAGATTAGCAAAACACCAAAACTGAAGTATAGACTTATTGTATTGTGCCTACCACACAGCAAGTCATAATATTAGTTAGATTATTCATTATAAATGCTCCAAAAGACAATAGTAGGAAAAACATCAGATCCATTTCAGTGGCTTAAACTTGCAGGGGTTAGGTCTAGCAGATAGTGATCATCTCCAGCAGCCTATGTCTGGACCATCGAAGGTATCAAACATGAACAGCTACTAGGTCGGAAATATGAAGCAAACACAAGAGTGGCTTAAACCTGCGTTGATCTGACAGCCACCAGACGGGAACAGGTGGAGCTACAAAATTATTTCTCATCCCACAAAAGTCCATGAGAAAGCAGCTTTGGTCTCTATGTTCTTTGTTGATGAAGTTATGGATTCAGTCACTCATTTTGGACCACATTTAATAAAACAATAAGTCTATTTTGTGATCACAAGTCAGTGAATATGCTCATCTCAAGGCTTCAAACTCCAGTTGGTGACGTCACATTATCTATGCCTATCCTTTACATAGTATCAGCCAATAACTCTGGTATCCATCTTCATGTATTTTAATTCACTTCAACCATTTTTTTGTGCACCAGACTGTAAATATGCTTTTTAATGTTGTAAATTTAGTTTTTTTAACAAAAGGGTGTCTTTGGGGGTTGACTCACTTTCAGATCTGGTCTCAAGTAGTACATAGAGTAGAGGAACTGCACATTGCACTTTGTTTCACAGCTTCAACAGCCTTGAGTGAATAATTATGTCATGTTTTTATTGATTAAATTAACAGTATATATGCTTCCAAGCCAAATAATTATGGTTGCAGTCAGCAATGATGTGTATGTGGTTACATTTCTGGAGAGGTGCAAATCAAGCAGTGGCGTGGGCTAATTAAATCTGCACAGAATCAATATATCTGAGGCTGGCTCGATCATCGGTCATGGCTGACCGGCTAAAATGATCATTCTAATCACAAGCCCACTGGTGGGCGTGTCTTTTTTATAATATGTGTAGATCTAAAAAAATGTGTATGCATATGCATGTGGACGTTGCACTAACATAATATTCAAGGTTATCTACTTTCATTCAAAGCTCCTTTACAGATGTGTCAACCAGCTTGGCACCAAAGACTGTGTGTCCTCGCTCAGAACCAAATAAACAAAGGGTTAAAATAATATCCTCTCTGATAACTCGGGGCTGAATGGGAGTGAGATTTGCTCCGGTGATTATGCAGTCAGACACAGCAGCCACTTTGATGCGTGATCATACTGTTGATGGCTTGAGAGTGCACGGATAAAATGACAGTTTTGTATTCACATATACACCGCCCACCCACCGTCACCACGAGCGCAACCCACGCGCGCACACTCAGAAACACACACTAATCCACAGACTGTTTGCCCTACATGTTAAAGTAAGGCGTGTGCTGAAAATTCCAATGTGGTGTTCAGCTTTGAAATAGACCTCCGTTGCTCCAGGTACCCGAGGTCGTGAAATCAGAATGAGATGCCTCCTGAGAAGAATGTTTGTCAAACATCATTTTACATCTCCGTCTTCTCTCGCGCTGGTGTGTTTGCATGAGAAATGTAACTGGAGTTGATGAAACAGGCAGATGTACACGGACAAAAAAAAAACAACCAAAAAACACGCACGCTGGTTTCGAGGACGTGGTATTTTGGAAAATCAGAATGCACAATCACATCCAGCTTCTGGGCCTTAGCTTCTGGCTGCCTATGCAATATTTCTGAGTACACAGCTTGAGCTTGCATTGCATGTGTTATCGCCGAGCAGAGAAGGCAATGATGACAACAATGAGAGCAGTAAAAGAGGTTTTGTTGCCTGCACGTTATTTGTGGCGTAGGGGAGTTTGAAACATATTTAAATAGTTAATTAAGCAACTTCGAATGCACAAAAATGCACTCGTTCCCATTTGGTCATAAACCACAGTGGAGCAAACTCATATCTTTTGACAGCATTAGGGATATATGCACTGGTTAATGACGCTTCCAGATTGCAAAGGGCTGATTAATTGATTAGGCCCATTAGGAAAGGAGCATTAGAAGTGCTATTAATTTTGCAGCAGCAGCGCCCCTTTGCGTGCTCCCTGAGAGCAGATGGCAATGAATGATGTATTTTGTTAGAAGAGTAAATATTGACAGGTGCGCTTGGGAGAATCCACAAGCTCCCCATGGACCGTGCAATGGGAGAGCATTCTAATTGACTGTGTGCATTCAGGAGACCTCTGGAAATCATATGCCATGACCCAGACTAGCCCAAAAATGGCACATTAGGAACTAAACCATGTGCTTTAGCATTTGTTGTGTGTGCATATATGCAGTGGATAGAGGAAATGTGTGTGTAAGTAGAGGGAGAGAAGTAGGAAAATGGAGATGGAAGTGATTCAGTATCTGAAAGGCATTGGTTTGGCCTGGGAAGCTCGAGATAATAGGTCCTTGCCTGGCTCCACTTTGCCTCCAGTCACAATGGCCCCACGTCATTTCAATCGGAAAGCCAAGAAAACTCATTTCTGAGCAGCGTTGACATCAATTGCACTCTCTCGCTCAGTGGCAATTTTAAATCGATTGCTTCACACAGATCCCCTCCTAGCCTCAGTGAAATTTAGCCGGTTTCAGACACAACACAGACACTGTAAAAGCAACATGGAGAGACCCATGAAAGGAACAATAAAAGTATATTAGCTGAGATTAGCTGATCTTGCTGTGTTTGTGCATCACATACTTGGAAGGAGGAGGGACCGTAGGAAATATTTTCTTAGGCCAATAAAACATACACCAAAGTGTTCCTACACTGCATAAAGTCCCAAATCCACCTGAGTTGGATCCTTTTGCACAGTTTATCAAACTATCAAAGGGTCATTTTTACTTGGTGTTTGAACACCATCAATATGTTTAAGTTGACTGTGAACAACAGCTCAGAGGTGGCAGGGAGACAGCACTGATATTGTCCACAGCAGGGACCAACAAAAAGAGAACAGAGATTAAGTGTCAATGCTTGATCAGGACAGATTGTATATTATATTGGCAGATTAGCAATCAATCTGCTACTATTATTACTTCATTTTTTAAATTGTTGATAGTTTTCTTAATTAAATTAACCCTTTTTTTTGTCAAATATCATTAAAAAATGTCAGAAAATAGTAAAACATCCTCATTACAATTCTCTAGAGCCCAAGGTAATGGATTGGCATTTATATAGCACTCTTCTTTTCTTAATTTAAGTTTAAATTTAGTAACAGCACTTCTAAAGAATGATTGAAACCAGAAATTTCATGGTAAGTGGCAGCAGTGCCAACCACTGCATCACCGCCTAAATTCTGAACCCTAGATGTATCCATTTTAGAATAATAACTTTTAAAAAACAAGTAGCAAAGCCTCGGATTAAAGCTGCAGGCAGCAAATGCCTGGCATCTTTAATCACTTACTGAATGTATATCATATCATCAGAACTATTTCCTGTTGAAGTGCTTATCAATTGCTTTATAGTCTGTTTCAGCAGTACACGGAAAGATCAAGTGCCATTTTAACTCGGAATGCATTATCCTGGCTTTTCCCACCTTTCAAACAACGATGCAGAGTACAAAGGGAACACCACTTTCCTGTTTCCCTTTGTGTCACAATACCCTGAGCACTTTAGTTACATGACAAAGATGACTGGTGTGTGATAAGATTGTGGGGTTTTTTCCAGGCAGTGGCTTTCCATTCCAGAGAGATGTGTTGTCATTGTTGTTAGCCAACCAGTTATAGCCCCCAGGAGAAAACCACAGATGATGCTCAGATGAAGTGTCTTCCTGGGTACTGGGAATAATAGCTCCCCTCATTCTATCTCCACTCTCATGTTTCTCTATCTTCCTCTGTATTTCGGTCTCTGAAAACTACCAGGCGACTCTACCTCCAGTTGTATTCTTTCATACTTGATGACCCTGGTAATTAAATTATCTTCAGAGTGTGGTGTGGCTGCGTGCTGCATGGCCGTGGTGGTGCTGGATGGCATTATTAGGCTAAAAAAATATACTTGGAATTTTGTCCTTAGTAAGGAGTAGAAGCAGCACATGATGAAACACCTTTTGCCTTTGCTAATTTCAGTAACATGTTCTTTTGCTTATGTGCTCTTTTAATGCCTTTTGGTTCATTGTGTCTCGGTTGACATTTCAGTTCTTTTTTTTCACGTTCTCATTTGCTTCAAACCTGTTTCTGTGCCACTGAACTCCTTCACAGCTACATGGTGCTGTGGGATTCTGTGAAGCTTTAGGTAAATTTCGTCTAAAAGGTGCAAATTTGCCTTATGGCCACAAAAGATGGATTTGTTTGATCACAAATTCAGTAGCAGGTTTGAAATCTATGCTACAACTGACCTTTAAAAAATATTGACACTGGGACTTCAGCCACTGTCAGACTGGCCCACAAACATATAAATCTTATGATTTCAGACTGATTGACAGCGTCCTTGGACTTTTTGATGGAACAGGACATTCAGGATCATGCTGAAATTTTCTTGTATTGCCTTGAGCAGAGGAAATGAGAGCGAGGACATAATGGCCAATGAAAAGAGATTCTCTCAATCATTCAACCGTATATACTGTATGGAGAAGGAAATAATTTATCAGCATCAGATCCTAAGCGCTTCATTAGCATTAGCAGAGCCCCTCCATCACTCTCTTTTTATCTCTTAATCTAAAACACAAATTCATTCTGAGCATGTGAAAAGTTACTTTGTGCAGACTTGTTCTAAACTCACTGAATGAATTTGGAAAACCAATTTTTCATCGTGTAGTTCTCTGCAAAGGTAATGACTGTTTTTTATTGGTGTCCTGGGAACCCATCAGCTTGTCTAAATTTAAAACATCCTGTTCTTCAGGTGTACCCACTGGGTATCCAGGTCAAGACTTCTTCTTCTTTAGTCTGCCAGTCATTGTTGGTGAAAAGATATATATTTTAAAATGATGGTTTCATGATTGTGTTTCGATAAAATCTCTCTAATCTGCTACATACAACCAAAGTCTGCTCAAACATGACTACCCCTTTTAATACCATATGCAGATATGCATTCTAGTATTCATATGCAGATGTTTGTTTATTAGTTAGCCAGCAGCCTTCTTTCTCTTTTATGGTGTGCTTTATCATTTCCTAACACCTTACCAACTGCTGATCGGTGAAAGTATTTTAAATGCATCCACCTGCAATGGTTTCCTTGTATATTAGAAGAGCATGAGATACAAACATGGACTGCTCAGCATAACGCTGTTAAATACGACCGCCTGTGGTCAGAAATTCCACACATTTTTTAAAGCTTTTTAAAGCGTCCACCGAGCCCAGCACATGACTGACAGGGCTGCGCTTGGATTCTGTGTAACCAAGCATATTATGATGGCTGGTTGTATTTCAGCCCACCTGCCTAAATGCAATCTGGGCGCTTTGCTGATGTACTACACCCCACACTTTCATTATTTAGCTGCATAAATGCAAATCAAAGCACTAGCGCTCTGGGGCAGAGCTTGTGGAGGACAAGGTAAATTGAGGTGAAGAGGAAGAGGTGAGCCATTCTTCCAGTGTCCTTCTCTAAGCCTTATTACCCTGGAAGAAAATGAACACAACTGATACATTATAAAAGGGCTGAAATACCATGGTTATCTCTAATACAGTCTTTTCCCTCAAACAATGGGAATGAAATAAGGTCTTTGTCAGCATTTAGGGCATCTGCCTTCTTTCCGTCCTGCTTGCCTCGAGATAAAAGAATCAGCAAAGTCGCATAATGATTGTTAATGAGATCTTTATTAACCAAATTATTGTCTCGCTGATAATTGCTTTCTCAATGTCATGTAACTGTGTTTTACACAGCCATTGAATTAATGTTAGGCATTAATGGAGTTGATTAACCAAAATCAGCGTGGCTCTCCATCACCTCTTTGATTGGGATAATCATGTAGATTTTGCAGGAGTGAGTTGTGCTGTTAACTTCCCACGTAGAGCATTTCAGACCAAGGGCTGAGGATAATTCTCCTGCTTTGGGAAGCTTAGCACAGTGCAACAGCAGCCTTTGCATGGTGCAATCTAACAAGAATTCAATTTTGTGTGGGTGTGTGTGTGCCAGTCCTTGTTTATGTGCTCTTTTGCATGCATCTGTGTAGATGTGTGTGTGTATGTGCGCGCTTATTCGCATTAGAAAGCGCAAGCATCCATCTAAAATACCATTGTGTTGCAGAGACAGAGATGAGCTTTGCTTCTTTTTAATTAGTGGCCCAGCGGACTTAACCCCACCTCATCATTCTGCCTGAACTAAGGCCCTACGATTAATTGACTCCTCTGAGTTGTCATGGAACTTCATTTCCTCAGGACACCGAGTGTGCCTCTCAGTTCACAACACATTTTGCTTGCAAAAATATTGAGTCTTTAGTAGTGACATATGGTAAAGTCCTACAGGGCTTTGATGTTCCATTTTTCCATCTTCCTCACAGCCGTGAGATGTATTCATCTGTCTTTGGCTGACTATAAGCTTAACAACTTATCATAAAATGTTCCTCCTTACCCATTTTTGTGCCCGTTTTCTCGTTTCCAATTTGTTACAGGTTTAATTGTTCTTTTGAACTGCCAGTACGTTCCACGCTGCCCTCAGTTGGTGACTCTATTACTGTTTCCATCCAACTGTCAAGAGAATCTGAATTGCACTTTTGAAATGTCAGAAAAATAAAATGTAAATTAGGACCGTTTTCATTAGCTCTTGAAGGAAATAAATAGTCTTTCAGAATATGAAACATGCTTAGACAGAAAATAGACCCAGCAGAAAAATGTAAACGTCTTTATGCTACGTTGTTATGTGAAAAATGCAATGCTTTATCGATTACGTCCATGCAAACAGCAACATAACCTCTCTAAGTGACAAACCCTCGTCACAATCTACCGTTTCAATACAGGATGTCGGAGTAATAAATCATTATGTACTGTTGAAAGACTAAAAAACAAACAAAAAAACCCATCAAAGTGTACACCTGCACTTATTTTGATCAGGAATAAATGACATTACTGGACTATATAGTTTTCCATTTTATGATTAGAAATGCCAGAAATGATGTATGAGGGACACCTAATGGGAAAGTATAATGCGATGCAGAAAGTAAATCGTGGCAAACGTTTATATACACAAACATGGGTGACAAATTAAATAGGGGAAAAGTGCCCTCAGGTAGCTTTGAATCCACTTGTCCTGTTAAAGGGAAGGGTCACTGCAAATCAATACTAAGCTGTTGTTGACTGATCACTTTTATTCTATGACAAACCATTTCTAATCCTATGTCTCCATCCGTAGGGTACATAGGGGGGAAGTGCAAGAATTCCTATACCTACACTTTATTTTAACTCCTACCCAAATATGCTTTGCAAGTCAATGTACCATGAATTTATTTTCATCAAATACAAGTCCCCTCATTCTTATTTGAAAGTTCCTTCAGCCATCCCCAGCCTTTTGCTTCTCTAGCTTCCCCGCTAACAGGCATACATACAGTGATGCTGTGGAGATCATGGATGTCATTCAGCTGATCTCCAGAGAGCTTCACGTCCTGCGGTTGGAGAGCTGCCAGTTCCACCATAAAGGACTGCTGGCAGCGACAGCAGTTCTTGTTCTACTCAGGAAATCTGCTGTGAGCTGGAGGGGTCATTTTAACCAGAACATGCACATGCTTGTGCCTCCTGCCACTACTACAAATACAATCTGATTCTGTAGGGGTGAGGATGAAAATTAAGTGAATTAGTTGCTATAGTCGAGACATTAATTCGGCTGAACACCTTTCAGACCTTCCTGTATAAAGCTTCCCCAACAGCAGGCGTGCTGAGGTGATGCTGTGGTGATTATGGATTCATTCAGCTGATCCAGAGAGCTTCACGTCCTCTGGTAGGATAGCCACCAAGTCTACTATTATACCAATCTGTCTGAGAGTGATTGCAGGCAGTCCAAATCTGGGAGCACCAGAAGGCTTGAAAAAATCCCTTGTGACCAAAAGTGGTTGCCTAGATGTTGAGTGTGCAACATCCACAACCAGTTGGTCATCGCAACTACATGCAGTCATTATCTGACAGCAAAAAATTCAATGCAATCACCGGCCAGCAACTAAATTTTCTATTTGCGAGAAGGCTGCCATCTTATTTTTAGTCTAAACAATGCTGTTCAGTAGTCTGTAACAGAAATCCTAGTAGGTTAAAATAACTATTGATACTTTATTAAACTCAAAGATGTTAAGTTTACATCTCAGCTTTTATTTATGGCACCAAGGTGGAGTACATGGGAATAAAATAATACAAATTACAGAGCCCATATTCACTCTAATGCAAATCTTCTGCCCAGCACAATGGTGTAGTTCAGTGACATTTTTTTGAGGAAAAAAAGATAAATGCATCACATTGATCCATTTTAGCTTGGCACCAATCATTGTTCTTTATATCATAAGAATGTGTTAACCATGAGAGAAGAATAAAGAATCATTAGGTTAATTTTTCAGGACCCCAGCATTTACCATTTTAATGCAACTATCTATAAACTGGAGAGTCTAGGGTTTAATAAATGACTCTGTCAACCAATCATTAGTTGGGGCTTTCAAGTCTGCTAAATGGTGACCAAACTACCAGCCATACATTTGTTTCTTCAGGTATTGGCAGGTGCAGCCTTTTATAAATGCCTCAGCAAAATTGTGGGCCAAGAACAACCAAGGAATTAGTTACCTCTATTTAAGGTCTGCTGCCTATGCTATCCCATTAAGCTTACACTCACAGATTTATAGGGAAAGGAAGTATGTTCAGCTGTTGTGGTGCAATCTTGATCCTGAAACTGGAGCAGTGCCCTGTGAACTCAGCAGGAGTGCAGCATTTATACTGAACCTCATCAGTTATACCTGGCTACACACACAACAGCTGCACACCTAAAGAGCATCATCTCACCGGGATGATAATCTTTCCTTATAAACTTAGAGAAATGACTATCGTTTTGTAGAACACAAATACTTGACAGTCTGTACATCTGCAGCACCTGGGGTCTGATCTCACAGGTTTATACAGAAGCTACGTTTTCCATTTTCTGCGCTGACTTTTGTGTTTTTGTGTTGAGCCGTCACACGTCGTCTTCCACAGAGGAATCGTAGATAGCTCTTTATCAGAGTCAGTATTTGATATAAAAGAAGAACATATCAGGAATTTTGTTTTTATGCATGTTATAAGATACTTTAAACGTTATCTTCTTGTGCTTTTAGCAAATGAAAGTCCAGAGAATATGCCATGATTTATTATCACAGTTTAAAAGGAAAATGTTACCACCTGAAATGTGTCATGGGGTTGACAAAAAGGTATAGGAGGGATGATAAAATGAACCAATTATTAATGGAAAATTGCATGCAATGTGAAATGTTTAAAATAAATGAATGTGACTGTACACCAACAAACAAAATGTGAAGGGAAAACATGGCATAGGTTTTATTAGGGGTCATCCCCTAGCATATTTCAAGCATCAGGCACTTTTTAACCTGCATTTTGGTGATTTTTTATTCACCAGTTTTTACCTTTTTACAGACATTTGTTGTAAAAATGTCTTCATTTATGTAAAAAAAAACAAAAACATAAAACATAAATATCAGGCTATATAGTGCAGCAAAGCTCTCAAGCATTCTGTATTTACTCTCCAGTGGACTGACTTTTCTCATTCAATATTATACCTGCTGAGCAAACAAGCATGCAGGCATGCGGTACTCGTCTGTCCTCTTTTGTGTCTTTTGTATAGTAACCTCGGTAAACGTACATGTGGCACCTAATATACGTCAGTGATAAATCAATGCAACCTCTAGACTTTAATAGTTTATTCTTTCTGCACACTCAGAGCATATCGCTCATGTTTGTGTGTTTTCAGATGGTTTTTTTAAGTCGTTGCTATTTTCAGTCCAATCACAGTTGATTTATTTGTCATTGAAAGAAGGTACCAGCAAAAGTACAACCAAAACAGCAATTAAAACAATCAGTAATTCTAATAAATAACTTACATTTTAAAAGAAAAAGAAAGATACAAAGAAATCAATACAAAATAGAGGCTTCTTTATATGCCTCTCTCATATATATATAGGAAATATATATAGAAATGTTCCTAATAAAAAGGCTTCTCACCTCAACAGCCACCAGAACTGCCTCTTTATAATACACTACATCAAGTACAACATCAAATATGATGTTCAGGTTTCCTGTGTGATGTTAGTTAAGAGTTGTTTAGCATGTTGGACCTGATGCAACCTACTGACATAACCTTTATATATGTTTTTCTCAATACACATTCTGCTGCACTGCCGACTTTATCAGTCATCAAGGACAAGAAGAGTCTACAAACACTCACAGCTACTAAACACCCAGTAGTAAAACCGGAAAATAACTGGAAAGAAACAGAGAATGTTCACCTTCAAAGTAAAAGCTGTACCTCTGCACTGCAGGCAGTATTTTCCCAGAGCATTCTCATTCCCAGATTGT
Source organism: Pelmatolapia mariae (assembly GCF_036321145.2). Classification (NCBI taxonomy): domain Eukaryota; kingdom Metazoa; phylum Chordata; class Actinopteri; order Cichliformes; family Cichlidae; genus Pelmatolapia; species Pelmatolapia mariae. The sequence continues at coordinate 18,249,198 of NC_086235.1, read as the reverse complement.
CACGTCCGAAGGCATCTCATAGTAACGTCTCATAGTAAAAGGTACCCTTCCACGTCCCTATGATACGCTCCGGATTGTGGATGGAATCCAATAGAATGACGCTCCAGGCAGTAACACACGCTCCAGCCGTCTATTCCAGCCCTAACCATAACCTTAACTCTAACCTATGTTGTTAGGTTTTGGAATGAGAACGTGTTGCATTTTCCAAAAGTACAGCTTCTGCTTTTCAGTCTTTATTTCTGCTTTGTGTCCCATTTTTTTACTACTCTCAAAAAGTTTCACTACTGCTCTGAGAGTAGTTGCCAAGTTGAAGACAACTTGGTGTCTTTCATGAAGCTATAGTGGACTGTGGGAATATTCTAGTGACCAAAAATATCCAAAAGAAGGTTTTTGATGAGACATTTTTGTGACCAACTTCAAATTTCAGCTGCTCCCACTGGCTGCAGAACAGTCTCTAAGTCTGTGTCACTTGACCCTAAAGCTTCAAATGGTAGACAATTAACAGCATGTAGGTAATGATCGTATAACTGCAGAACCTGATTGTCACACAGTTATCTTACTATTAAGATTGCACTATGTACGTATATGTGTATATGTCTGTATGTATCCTATCTCCTTCCAACCTAAGAAAATACAGGAATTATTAACATGCAACAGACCACACAATCAAAACAGTAAACAATCGACATTTGAGCTCTGTGAACTAAAGTGTATTGTTCGGCACAGGGCTATATAGAGTGATTCTGTCCTTACAGGCTACCTGTTATACTTAAGGATAACATGCCTTGTTCATTACTTAAAGTCCATATGAACATCTTCCAAATTTTGGAGCACGTTATTCTGCCACCTGTTAGTCTTGTATAACGCTTGATCATCACTTCCACCTGTTCCCAGTTGAGCCCCACTTTAAAGTCCAGCACAGATGCAACAGGACCAGAAATGACAACAAAACAAGCCTCTTAAAAAACTTCCAAACATTACACTCAGTTTCTCTTGTGATCACACTTTGCTTGGTTGCATTTCAAAGTCTCTTTTCTTCATCCTCCAGCTGTCTTGCCCATTCTTAAATGTAGCCATAGAGCCTCTGCCAGCTGTGAACACAGCGTTATGCTACCAAGCTAGGTAGCATTACCCAGCATGCCATCTGCTAGTGTATTTTGGAAATGTGGAATTGTTCGTGGTTATTTTTCATAAATTATTTCATATCATGAGGTTTCCCATGTTGCAGAATGTTAGTTGTGTGTTATTGTAATCAAAATTAATATAAAACAATTGTTATATTAATTTTCATTAGAATATTAATTAGAACAATGACTAAAAAGGGTAAGCAGTTAATTGAGGTCTTCTCTAATTATGCTCCTCAACAAAGGTTTCTGCCAATACATACAAGTCGGCAGACTGCCTGGCCTAAGTACGAGGGATTTCTTTTTAACATAAAAGCTACAATTGTTAAGTTAGATAACATAACTTATTAGCTTAGTTCTGCTGTTTCACATATGTGAAAACAGCTTGAAAAACCATAAAGAACCAACTAAATGTCACAGCTTAATATTGTATTGTCTATTCAGCTGAAAATGTCCATTTTTGCTGATATTGTCCACTTTATTGTACAAATTACAATAGACTACATCATTCTTTGCTGTATGAGAATGGCTCAATGATTTGCTGCTCGCCTGCTGATATAAAGCAGAAAATAAGGTCTTCGTTCTCTCTCTCTTTCTCTCATCACCCACTGTGTGTAGATAGATGCATCTAGGCAAGTCATCTAGCAATAATAAGATGAAGACTACTTGAAAATATTATTAGGACCTAATAATACACAGTTGTGGTCAGAGGTTTGCATAAACTCATCATGGGCATGAATGTCATGGTAATTTTAGGCTTTTAATTATTTCTTTGAACTGTTCTTTTTCCAGGGTGGAATGACTGTACAGCATACATTTTTAATGACTTTAAAAAACAAAAATTGAGTGCACAAGTTTCAATTTATTTTTTATTTTCTCTGATCAAAAGTATACATACTGGCTCACATATATACATTATACATACAATCACCTAAATCTTTTAATAAGTGCTACTGAAAATGATACAGTGTCTTACAACTTGACAAGCCCAAGGCCTATTAATTTCTCGTTAGTGATGATGATTGACTTCAACTTTTTTTTTGCCAGCATAAAAAGGATTTGTCTGACAGCACTCATTTAATCGACCAATACAAGAACAATGGGAAAGTCCAAGGAACTCAAAGATATAAGAAAGAGGATTGTAGATTTACACAAAATGCAAAGGTTGCTTGGAGTGATGTCTCAAACAACTGTACATGAGTACAAGTTATTCTAAAGTGTCATCACTGTGCCAAGGTCTGGATGAACCTCCATACTCTTCAACTTCCCCTAAATTCAACACCTAGTTAGTAATTATAGCTGATATCAAGTTAACATGAATCTGTTATAACAGCAAGCATATTTGACTGATCCCAAACAAGCTTCGAAGCTGGTTTTCAAATGGATAAGGTTGGCTAATATTAAGCTTGTAGAATGGCATTCCCAAACCCTGACCTCAACTATACTGAAAACTCCAGCCAGGAAGGAAAGGTGGGATGTGGCAAGAAGTGTAGGGCCCTCGTAGGCCACCCTCAGTCATGCCTTGTCAGGTGTGGTAACATCAATAAACTAGCAATAAACACTAAATGACTCAATGTTTAAATAACCTAATAAAGGCAGCTCTGTAGGGGGGATTTCTGCGTGTATCTAGTGTCATGGCTGTTTTCTGTTTTACAATATGAAAACTTTTGCTTTCATGTTTTGTTTTGGGGCTTTTTTTTTTCATGTTTTTGAAGGCAGACCCATGCACATTTTGAATACTGACTTACCAATGTTAACGTGGTACCTGGCAATTTGCAATGGCAAAAACTGTAGTCTACAATCCAGATGGATAATAATAATAATAATAATAATGGATTGCATTTATATAGCACTTTTCGAGACCCTCGAAGCGCTTTACAATTCCACTATTCATTCACACACTGGTGGAGGCAAGCTACAGTTGTAGCCACAGCTGCCCTGGGACAGACTAACAGAAGCGAGGCTGTCATATCGCACCATCGGCCCCTCTGGCCATCACCAGTAGGCAGTAGGTGAAATGTCTTGCCCAAGGACACAATGACCGAGACTGTCCGAGCCGGGGCTCAAACCGGCAACCTTCCGATTACAAGACAAACTGCCAACTCTTGTGCCACGATCGTCTTGGATGGAGGTGTCAGAAAGATCCAGAATTAGAAAAAAATTCCTGACATTGTGTCAGAAGGTCAGTCCAAATGGTAAAAAAAAAAATGCAATGTCTACTAACATTTTCTTCTGTTATTTTGCTGTTATGTACAAGCCGTAGCATAACATTTGAAGCCAATGTTTCCAACTCTGTTGGTCTCTAAATAGACAGACTTTATTATTTCCTTGTAAGAGCATACATCAGCAGATATATTCTTGCTAAGAGACAACTGAAAAATAATCAAGAATATTTTCCACAGACATGGAGGTTAATTATCTGGACTTCTGGCAGTGCTGGAGTACCTGTGGAGTGCCATCTAATGCAGCTCTCTTTAGATATTGTTTTTTCCTATTTTACTTCAAAGCTGACGTCATCATTGATGCTATTTATTTAAAGTGTAAACAGTTCCCGGAATTCACTGAACTCGATTTTCGGAGAATCGCTCTTCGTCTAGTTAAAGCAGTGCTGTACTCTCAAACATTTAAAATGAGTAAACCAACCACTAACTGATATTTAAAATGAACCTCATCACTAAATTTCTTGTTCATCCAGATGCTACTAGGACAAGACTCAGTTTCATCTCCACATGGAGTGCGTATTCTTGTGTTGTTGCTTGTGTGGTGCGAGTTCTCCCGTGAGACATTAAAAGAAAGAAAGACTATTCTGCTTTTCCTGGATGTTACCTAGAGCTGCACTTTTGAAAGGCTTTTAGTGAAACTCATTTTCCCACCTCCACAACTGCTTCTTCTCAAATTAATGGGCCCCTAAACGTCTATCAGCAGGACACATTTAGCTGTGCTTGACTGTGCCTCAATCACTGCCAAAGCTTTCAAGTATTACAATTTTGCTGCTTTGCATCAGTTAGAAACATTCACTCTGTGCATTAAATGCATTACAATTTCACCCAGAAGCCCAAAAGACTTGCAAAGGAAGAAAAAAGAAAGAAAGAAAATTGACTGAGAACAGAGGCACTTACACAAACTTTATGATTATGTCTTTATCCTATTTCATGCACTAACTTAGGAAGCTTAGATTAGCACTGAGGGATTGATGTCAATCATTACTGCTCCATGCAGCATGGCTGTTAAATATGTCACTTCATCACCAGTTATAGCCCCAAAAATTGAGAAATTGTGAAAGAACATAAAGAAGTCCAGGCTTTCTGCTACTGAATAATCCTGTTTATTAAAAGCGTTGTCACAGGTTCTTTGGATTGGCAGCAAGAGAGCCAGCTTGAGGCATGAGCACATTCTTATTAACAACAACAAAATAGGCCATCACAGTACTCACGAACTCCTAGCTTTTAAAATGTGTTTTAACCGGGCAGCTGGTGCCAAACTCTTTTACTCCATGTGAGTTTTACTCTACGGGTCTCAACCGTGCAGTCGTTGCTAATATTCGAACCTCAGCAATTTAGGTGAGGTGACAGCTGGGTGATAACAAAGACTCAAAGCACGAAAGCTGTTTCAAGTCCAGCTGGTTCTTCAAAAAATATTCAAAGCACAAATGATTTTACCTTCCCTATAAATCTTGATTCAGCTTAGGTCAGACCAAACACGTTTTAGAAATAACCAAAGCAGTCATGGAGCTGTAGACTGAAAATTTAATTCAGGGTGGGCGGCTGGCTGTCATCAGGTCCCACATATGCTTTTTGTATCCTTTTGTTAAGCTGTCATGTGTGGATGTCACAGATCAGCTCCTGCTTGTTTACGCCAGCATCAAGCAAAGAGAGCCCGAATGAACAGTGAAGTGATACAGCTGATCTGGGATTGCACGCACGCATACAGCTGCTTCTTCCTTTTAAACACACAAACACACGCATACTCATCTGGGATAACACACCTGCAGTATCCTATTTCAGAGTCAGGGATACAGGGATAAGGGTGATTAGATCCTCATCTTTACACATATGGAAAGACAAACAGACATACAGCGCATCAAAAGGTGTCCTGGAAAAGGCTCCGGTGTCTCAGTGTCGCAAAGGCCAAATTAAGTCAGGACTGTTCACTATCGTTGTCTTTTCCCCTTTTCTATCCATCTCTGGCTGGTGCGCTGGCTTTTGACTTGGAGGACAGTGAGCAGGGAACCTCTGCCAGGCTGGGAAAGGATACAAAGCAACAGCCCTCAAGCACACAGCCCTTCATCCACTTTTTTAACCAACTCCCATTTAGTCATCCATCTGCCAAGATTCAGGACTGGAGCAGAGGGGAAAAGTAATTGACCACCAATTAGATTGATTAGACCATATTGAATATGATTGATGGAAAATACTAAAATAAGACACCCAAGGCAGAATCATCCAATCACGATGCCCTGGAGTGGTGCTACCTCTTCATCGTTCCTGGGTGAAGTTAGAAATGTATCAAATAGATGAAGAAGTCAATGTTCATTTGGAGACTGGCCAGTGAAACAGTCCTCCTGGCTGAACTCATATTCAACATTCATTGCGTTTGACTTTTCGCACGCACACACTTTGAAATGTGCTCAAGGCTGCATCGAGAAAGCACCCATTTGCTGCCAGCCTGAACAGGTTTATATTGATCTCGAAAAATATGCACACATTCTGATGATGGCTCATGCATTCAGAGTGTAAAGTCCTCTTCAGAAATTCAAAGTTTAAGCACCCATGTTAGAGTCTTCACAGCTGAGCTCAAGCTTCAGCCAAGTGTAATTGTGCGGCTGCTTTTGTTTTCTGGTGTTAGCCGTTTTATATGTAATTAGCTGTCAGGGATAGTGAAAAGAGGCTAAATCCCATCCTATTTTTTGCCTCCCTGAGTGGCTGTGCTCAAGTCTGACACTGACAATAATTAAAACTCTGGCTCGATGACTCTTATGTGCGGTGCTACATTTGTCTCCACCCGTGTAATGTGTAATATGGCTGGGCATCACCCCCTACATTTCTCTGAGTAATTTGTTCCTCCTGAAGGGTTTGACCGCTCGACAAAGCTGGGCCATGATACTTAGCCACCCCATCACTCTAAAACCTAGTTAAGAAGTATCTGAACTGCAGGCCTTTCAAAGTCAACAGCACGCAAGCGCAGAGCCTATGGCTGGTATTAACTATTATAAATGATGGGTTCAACAGTGCTCCAAAATACCTCATGTCTTTCATGTCCTATTTGAGCAGACAAGTTAATTAGAAGGTTTTGTAAACCAATCTGTTGCTTTGTCATTTAAAACAATTTAAACCCCCCTATCTCTTGGCTCCACTGCAATTATGGACTTGCTTGCGAGGTCAATGATGTCCCTCCCCTAGTCTACCACATGGTTTGGTTAGGGTTGCTGTTAAAGTGGTTAGGGCTAGAGGACAATGAAAGGGTTAAGCTTTGAAACAGCCAGCAGAGAACAAAAGAAAGAATCTGGAAAAATGCACCAAATTAGAGTAGAGACCTTCAGCACTGATGCTTTATTACATAATTTTTTTTAATACAAATATTGATCTGCAAGTGTGGCAAATAGCCTTCTGAGATTTATTCAGCAATTGGAATATCTGCCCTCATTTAGCAGGTGTTAATTTCCCACACTGGTTGTGGCTGATTAGTCTATCTTTTAGCAACAAACTAATCCTAACTAATTTGATTCCATTGCTCACAACATGAATAAAAGTAGATATTTAACTACAAATGTTCATGGCCTGCAGTTGAGTGCAAATACATGAGATGGTGTTGCTTATGCTAATGAGATATGATGGACTATTGTGAGAGGTTAATATCTGATCCAAAGCATGACTGGGTGGTAAGAGCTATAAAGATTATGCAAGTAGAAAGTAAACTGGAAATATGCCAGAGTCGGAGAGCTCAGTTTTTGTTTGGGCTCCAATCATGATCGAGTGGACATGCCTATGACAACAAAAGAATTTCTATCCTTTTTTTTATCCTTTTATCTTAATTATGCCCCCACCATGGCTCAATATGGAGATATGTGCAAAAATCTGTCTATGTCTATTTTGCTAAGAAAATAAAAAACTGTGCAGCACTTTTGTGTCGTTCTGTGTCAAGATCATCCAATACTGCTTCAATAATGTTGAGGTTCACACTCTGGGGAGGCCAGTCCATGATTTGAAGTGTTCCAGTATGCGTTTTTCTATCCAAATATCACAGCAAAGCTTGTAGTAGACATGCCGGTCATCATGTGTATGTCAAACTTTGCCTCTCCAAAGCATGAAATGGACATGCATGCAGAAGTTGCAGTAGCAGCAGGGGGAGATTATATATTTAAAGCAAAGAAGCTGCTAGTGACTAAAGAAGGTGTGAAGTACATTGCAGGGTCCTTCTGTGCCAGAAACAATTAAGCTAGGTGGCTAATATGTATTTACATGTAAGCAGTGTTGGGCAAGTTACTTTAAAAAAGCAATTAATTATAGTTACTAGTTACTTCTTCAAAAAAGTAACTGAGTTAGTAACTGAGTTACAAGATTCTAAAAGTAATCAATTACTTGAAAAGTAACTATTGCGTTACTTTAAAAAAAATGTTTAACCATGGTGTCCAGGTTATAATTGGCCATTTTTAACTACTTTTGATTTTCCCTCTACATTTCACCTTTAATAACTATTTACTTTGCCTTGTTTGGTATCATTCTTTTCAGCACAACCTCACGTGTCTGAATTTACAGTCATGTTTTCATTTTGACAAACTGTATTAACACAATTGATCTAAAGTCAGACAAAAAACATAAAATCAGAGTAGAAAAAGTTCTATTTTTTACTGTAACAACCACAAACATGTTTATTGAATCATATTTCATAACTTTAAATGCAAATATAAATTGTAAATTTTAAAATCATATGCACAAGTTTTGCAAACAACAAAGTTATTTGCAGCCATTTACCTTTTACCCCTTTTTTTAATAACCATTTCAAACTATTTACATAACAATCAGCTGTTCTGCATTTAATAAGATGCCGCATAAATTATTTGTGCCACTCCAACTCACATCTCAAAACTCTCTCTTTTTCTGCTGTCTTTCTTTCTCTCTCTCTCTCTCGCTGTCACTCCTAAAACTTCCCCCTCTTCCTAAACAACCAAATGTCATGTTGCCATATCATTAAAGTGGTCGTGTGATTGGCTTACCGCGACTACTTTATTCTTCCTCAGTCAGACAGCAGATCTCATGCGATTGTTTTGCCCCCTTAGCTCCAGGTGTTGTGTCAAAAAGTGATCGTCAGGCAGAAAGTGACTGCCATCAGCGGAAGTGCGTGCAGCTGCATAAAGCTACTTCCGGGCAACTGATATAAGATGCGGTAAGCTGAACACTGCTTCAACCGTCTGTTTGTTGAAAAACAGTAACGCCACCGCATCGCATTTTCTTGTTAGTAACGGTAACGGCGTTGTAACGATAGGAATAGTAATTAGTTCGATTACTGGTTACTGAAAAAAGTAACGCCGTTACTTGTAACGCTGTTACTTGTAACGCCGTTATTCCCATCACTGCATGTAAGTGTGTCAGTAATGTCTCTTTAAACGTTTTCCCATGATTATTTTCATGTTGGCTTGAAATAAAATTTGCTCTTCTTGTACTGCTGTTTTTTGAGTCTTACTGCAATTTCTGCATGTGTTTCCTTTTCATGCTTTGGAGAGGCAACGCGTCACGCACTGGTGGACTGGCGGGCCTATTAGATGCTTTGCTGTGATACTGGGCTGATCAAGGTCATTGCCATGCTGAAAAAGGAAGCCGTTGCCAGGTGGTGCTGTGTAGTCGATCGAACTCTTTTCAGAGTTTATACTTCCATCAATTTCTGTTAGATCCTTAAAACCACTGGCTGAAATGTGGTCCCATACTATGACCAGTGAGGGGTGGTTCAAGACTTTTTGTGTGGTACTATATACCATACTACATAGTGAGTCTTTTCACTGTTGGCCTTGCAGCTTATATTTGTAGAGGAAAGTTTAACACTGAAGGCAAAAATGACTTTGTTTTTCCTGATCAATTATAGAAAATCTAGATATAAAGAAATGAGAGGTGGCTCACAGTATTGCACAAGATCTAAACCAGAACATGGACAATCACTGCGTCCCTTAATCTAAATATAGAACCCTATTTAGTTTGGGCTAGCTGGATTGTATGGTTGCATTTAGATAGTGAGGGTTGGATTGATTTGTATAGTTTTTTAGTAAGACAGATAAGAAACTCTTTTTTATAATTTTGGGTCATTTATTGGATCAAAAACAACTTACTAATAAGAAGCTACATTGTACACTGCATCTTGAATTCGAAATTAAATCATTACCGCGCTGAAATCTCACATATGTCACATCTTCGGTCGGAAACTGTGATTAGCATTTAACTGGAGGTACCTATAAAAAATAATGAATGAACATAACATTCAGATCTGAAATGAATTTTCTCTCCAGCCATGGCATGAATCCAATTAGAGCATACAGAATTATGCATCTGGGAAGAGACAGCTGTTATTGTAATCATTATCTTTACCACTGTCATCAACACGTCATCATTACGCTCATCATTATCTCCATCATCATGTGCATAAGAAGGAAAGGAATTAAAACCCATGTGCTTACCCCCACAAAAAGAGCCCCTTTTAGAATATCAGACTAATGCGACGCAGCGCATCACGTGGTAAATTTCTATCAATTAATCTGATTAGCGCTATCTTCCAGTCAAGGTAACCTTTACAACAAAGAACATGTTTGATCGGGACATTGTTTATTTGGAAGTGACAGGTACTGATGTTGCAACCAGGCTAAAATTAAACACTGGTAACGCCTTTTCCTCACTTGCAAAGCAAAAGCATATTATGTAAATTTAACCACCGCTGTTTGCATATGCGAGTGCATTTGTGATGAACATCCGCGGTTTAGTAAGGTAAGGAGCGAACCAGTCAAAGTAAATGGAAAACACAACATAATTGCTGTATAATTTTACTGCTACACACACTTTTAAGTGAAAAGTGTGCATGTTTTGTCCTCGTCCAAGAATGGTTTCATTTCTTGACCTTTTCAATAATGCAATCCCATCTCCGACTGATAAGAGAAACGCCTGCTGCATTTAGGCAAAATTAACGCCCGAGACTGACAATCAAGCATGTCACAGTGTTTAGAAAAACTGTATTGGTTGGCAGCAATTCTCCAGACAGGTGCAGCAGGCATCTCTTTTTAATTTGCTACATGCTCAGTATTCAGCGGCATGGATCAAAGGGACACTTAATTTTCCTCCCCTCTCCCCATTATGTGCACTGAGGAATGAGGCAGACCCTCGCGGGAGCAGATTTGATTACGGTTTATCATTACTGTCACTCTCCATGGTGACAGAGGGGCTGATCCCAGGCCTCCAAGACGCGACCAAACAGATTAGTAAAAGGACCCTTATTTTCTGCTTTAATTTTATGCATCACCTAGACTCTGAAGCCTTGTTAAATTTTAATTGTTAAGCGATTGTAAGGCCTATTTCTGAGCAGCTACAGTTGCACTTTCAGACTCTGCACGGAGGTAAATACATAGAAACTGCTTCAAACATTAGAATGGACACTTAAAATGAATGAAAATCATTTTAAAGTAAAAACAGAGGCAAAGCCTGTCTGCATGCTTATAACCAAAATACTGTGAACAGCTGCAGATGTTGAGCTATGCTGATGCCTTGGCTGTTCAATGCAGGGCCAAACTGTGGGCCTAATTATCTCCCATCCGAGTTCACCGTTTTCTCTGCATCTCGTCCTTTCTGCTACATTCCCATCTCTTACTTTAATATCCGCCCCAACTCCTGCACAATTGTAAATATTTCCTAAATACACACTAGAATAGTATTCATTTCCAATTAGAGATACTATACTTTCATCCCTCAAGTGAAACTGGTAGATTTTTATCCGATTTGCTTCCCCCTCTAACTTTTTTTTCCCTCCCTCTCCTCGTGTGATATTTTCCTGTGTCTACATTAGCATAAGTGCAGCAGTGATCTGCTTCAGGTTGACGGTTTTTAATAGGGCGGCATTTCCATTTCACAGAGGACACATGTGGTGGTGGGATGTCGAGGAGGGCCCGTGAGGAGGGGTGGTGGGGGGGAGGGGGGTAGGGTGGTGGGGGGGAGTGGAGGGTGGAGGTAACGAGTGAGGGGAAGCTGTACAAAGAGAATGGTAGAGACACTCTGCAACCAGTCCTGTCACGCTTAATAATGCAGCAGGGATAGGGAAGGAGCAGTCATTTTCAGCCCTAAATGGCAGACGTCGGTAGCATGCCCCTGGATGCCGCAGAGCCTAATTATAAGAGAAAGTCTCCTCTCCAGTCCGTGGTCATGTGAACGCCAAATCTGAACCACAGGAGACTCTACAACGCCTCTAGGGTGCTCTCGAAGGCCTCCGGGGAGCACAGGTGACACAGAGTCGCAGAGCCTGAGGGGACAGTGGCACAGACCCTCGTGGCAGGGACTTGTCATGGATGTCAGGAGGACTTGACCCAGTTGCTGGATTGAGTGCTGGCAGCTGTCTCGTCAGCAAAGCATCTGTCAGTCTTGGCTTGCAAACTCACGGTGCAACAAAAAGCACAGGAAACGGTGTACAATTCGAGGACAAAAGGCACACATTAACCTGAGTTTTGCAGTCAGCGTGTGAGCGTTTGCTGCATGTGCCTGTGCAGATAAGAATAGCACTCCAAATGGCTTTATAATGCAGACTAATATTGTGTCACCAATGGACTGTGCAGTTTAAATCTCTGTGAAGAAGCAATCTCCACATCACAGACACAACACTCCATTTTTATTTTTTTTTACTGAAATCTCCTTACACTCTAAGCTTTTCACACTTTTGTATGTTTCAAAATACTTCTGAAACAAATCGATTTTGACAACAGTCCTGCCATCTCCGAGAGTTAAACAAAGGTCAGCTTGTCAAGAGGAGACATTTCAGATGGCTGATGCTATTTGGCACACTCTGATTAACTAATCAGGCCGGCTCTATATAGGATTATGCAATTAATAAAAAAAAGTAAAGGTCACAGAGAAAACATATTTGATCTTATAAATCTTATTTAAGCTTATCTTAGCTTCAATTTTTCACATTAATACCATAATCCGGTGGGGCTTCTATGAAGAATGGTGGAGGAAAGAAAGGCTGCACTATCTTTGTCAAAGGCAGTGTAATGTGTGCTAAATACTTGTTTGAATGCAATTAACATATAGAAATATACCAAATATGATGGCATTACATTACTAAACTCGATCTGAAATATGCAATACCGCTGTTTTTGATTCTGATGACGAACAGTGATAAATAAACAATTATTAAAGTGGGAACAATAACTATACAAAACCAGGCATTTCATAGTTTCTGATGGTGTCAGGTGTTGAAGCCGAAGCAGCGGTAAGGTGGTAGAGGTTATCTCCAGGGGTCGAAGTCGGCTTTATCAAGTAGCTGAGTCGTGGTGTTATAGTGTAATGGTGCATTCGGGGGAAATGGCTCACTTACAACAAAGTCATGTAGTAATTTGTAATGTGACTTCCAGCAGATTTTTTTGTGTGTGTAAAGGCTGTGATCAGCTGACCTGTGCTGCTGCTGGTTCTGAGCGCTACTGTTATGGGTGGATATAGCCAACTATATTCTACTTTAAACTAGAGATGGACCGATCCGATATTAGGTATCGGTATCGGTCCGATACTGACCTAAATTACTGGATCGGATATCGGCGAGAAATAAAAAATGTAATCCGATCCATTAAATATCAAAAAAGCACCGCACAAAACTTGCGACACGGCGTAACTCGGCTCATAACCGTAGCAGGTCGGAGCAGTATGCGTCACGTGATAGAGCGGCTGTGTGTATTTGTAGCCTCACTAGCAATCCAGCATTTCATCTCCGAGGAAGTTATCCCAGAGAGAAGTAAAGCAAGTGTGTAAGTTCATCTCTGAATGTTTGTAAAGCGTACCTGCGTTAAGCTTAACCACCGATATATGGAGCGTCTGCCTCTTCTCTCTCTCCCTCTCCTGCCGCTACTTCATGAAACTCCTTAATGATCAGCTGATCGGTTTTTCTGTCACGAGTCCGTCTCTGTTGTTTGTTTTTGGCCTACTTTGCACCACAAGGAGGAAAACAGCAGCTGAACAACAGCAGCGCGTTTAAGCTTGATAAGCTGTCGTTAGAATTTATTTAATATTACTTTCTACACCAGGATCCTTTTCTACGTAGCTGACAGCTGGTAACTGTGCAGGGGCGGATCTAGCAAAGTTTAGCCAGGGGGGCCGATAGGGCATTAAAAGGGAAAAGGGGGCACAAAGACATACTTTTCTTTCTTATTCTCATTTAAAATGTCTAGCTTTTAAGAAATAATTATCTGAATCTTACACCCAAAGTTTTAATCTGATGTAAAATGTATAGAAGTCCATTACTGTATATAGTAACTGTTAAATGTCTAATATACCCTAGTAAGCTATAGTACTTTTTCCTTTGGGAAGATACCATCTGTGCAGTCTGCAATTCTGTAGAAGAAAGATGTTGAATCTATTTAATTATTCTTGAAAAATAATTTATTTCTGTGCATTTTTTTTCACACTCCATTAAATTAAAGTTGATTATGTCGAATAAGCATCATGAGGTGGAGGGTGGGGGTGGTTCCCTTTTTTTTTTTGCTGGGAGTTTGCAACCCTATTAGTTAGGTTGCTTAATATTTCTGCTAAGTAGTCTTTAAAATACCAGAATAGGGAGGATGGAGTAGGTTTAAGTTTATTAGATTGATCAGTATTGCTGAACTATGAAATATTTTGGGTGCAGTGTATTTTTTACATACAGGTATAACAGAATAGCTTTAGTGTTGTTGTTTATTTAAACTTGAGTATGAACTTATACAAAATGCAGCAAGATATTAAAAAAACAGTTTTATTGATTAAAAAACACACTATATCGGATTAATATCGGTATCGGCAGATATCCAAATTTATGATATCGGTATCGGTATCGGACATAAAAAAGTGGTATCGTGCCATCTCTACTTTAAACTCAACATTCCTCTGAGATTTTGCTCTATGTTGACATGATAGCGTCACACAGTTGCGGCAGATTTGCCAGCTGCACATCCATGATGTGAATCTCCTGTTCAACCACATCTCAAAGGTTCTTTGTTGAATTTAGATCTGGTGACTGTGGAGACCATTTGAGTACAGTGAACTCATTGCTATGTTCAAGAAACAGCTTTGAGATTATTTCAGTTTTGTGACATGGCCCATTATCCTGCTGGAAGCAGCCAGCAGAAGATGGGTACACTGTGGCCAGCAACAATACTCAGGTAAGGTGTGTTGTTTAAAGAATGCTTTAAGAAGAGTGTCAAGAAAATATCCACCACACCATAACACCACCAGTACCCCGAACCACTGATTCATGTCAAGATGGAGCCATGATTTCATATTATTTATGCTAAATTTTAACCCTACCATGTTAATGCTGCAGCAGAAATCAAGACTCATCAGACCAGGAAACATTATTCGATGTTATTCCGAAGCAGTGACACGCAGTGTGGTCTTCTGCTGCTGTAGCCCATCTGCTTCAAGGTTCAATATATTGTCTATTGAAAAATGCTCTTCTAATCGCCTTGATTGTATACAAGGCTTTTACCTTCCTACCCCCTCCATTAAAACCCTGTTCTGGATTAGTCCAACCCACTTGATCCCCTTCACACGCTACTGGCAATGGCTATAATTTTAGTCTAATAATAAAATGCTTCTTACTATGTTCTTTATCCATATGCTAACTGTGTGTTTTTATTAGCAAAGAGTTCTTGCTATGTAAGTCACTATTAATTACTTTCATTATCTCTTGTCCATCTTAGCTTGTTTGTGCCATGCTGTGGATTCACTGCCTGCGGGTACTGCTGCTAGAAAGAGAGAGGCTGGTCTCAGCATGACATTACATATTAATATGAGCCGTAATTCTACATACAAAAAAGATTTGTTTTGGTTTGCTCATAGCAGTTCATATGAGCCAAAGAGTATAACATACAGGAAATAGATTAAAGCAGGGTTTTTTTTAAAGTTGATTAAAAAAATAATGTGTTGAACCGGTAATTTGATACAGGACTCTTTGTGTTCTTACTTGTGAAGGTACTTACAGTAACACGCATGCTGTCAACTCAATAAAAAGATTATCTTTTACTTGAAGTGTGTTAACTCGCCACATGGCTCTGTCTGTGTTTGTGTGTGTCAGACAGAGAGGAGAGGCTGCAGCTCAAGACACAGAAACAAAAGACAAACAGAGAACAGTCAGCCAAGTCCTAGAATGTTAGGAGAGTCTCTACAATTATCTGATGTAGGTCTGATCAGTCAAGTCACAGTCATGGTGCATGTAAATAAAATGTTTTGTCCTACTGGGAGGTTTAGACCCAGGACATGCAGGAGTGATTAAGTCTCTCAGCTGTATGGGAATGCTTACAGGGTCACCCCAGACGAGCCAAAGGAAGTGGAGAGAAGTGGGGAGAGGAAGGTCTTGCCAGAAAGGACATGTTAGATCACACTTTTGAGATTACATACTGTATAAAGTATGCTCTGTTCCATTTTGCCACATTTGCCACACACACACACACACCTGGCCTAATTTACTAGTCATTAATTAGTCTAAAACAAAACCAAAAAAAACTCAGAAAACAGTCAAAATTCAGCACAAACTAATGGAAGCAATAACATTTTGTAATTATTTGTAGGGTACAAATATTGTGAATTTACAAGCCAAGTGAAACACTTAATCACAGGCTTGAATGAACAAATCGCACTTTATACGTAGGTGAAATGTGTGGCCCTTTGTATAGCATTGCACACATTCAGTCAATCAGTAATTTGCAGCATGTGGCTAACTTTAGCACCTTACTAACACCAACAGCCTTCTTTCCTTGCAGGCTAGCATCCAGTGAGGTTACACTTTGCTCCAGTCGAGTGGTTACACATCAGTTTACTCTGACACAGCCGACACAAAACCGTCCACTTTAAAGATCAAAGTACTGCAGGATTGTGCAGTTAGCTCAGCTGGCATTCTTTTTTATTTTTCACTTTGCATGTTTACAAAGTTCCCATCACAGACAGTGATAGAGAAGCACTCCCATCTGTCAGGACGGCAGCCCCAGCTAGTGTCGGGTGGCATGATAACATGTCAGACATTACATAATTACAACATGAAAAATTAGTTTAGCTAACTGGTATGGTGGGTGCCGACTTGCAAGGGCTTAAATCTTTTAGTCGACTACTCTAGGCTTTGGAAGCATTTGTGCTTGTGACTTGAATTTAAAACAAAACTTGTGTGGGTCTAAACACACGTGCCCTCACACCATGCATCTTAATGATGACCCTCCCTCCCCCCAGTGGGTCCTGCAGGGTTTATGAAGTTAAATCTAAGGAAACCCAGTGGTGAAAGTCCACTAGGAAAAAGATTCACATGCAGAAATCCCCACTCCTATTCATTTGCTCAGGGCCTCATGGAGTTGTATTGCAAAGGCTTGTGGGAAAATAAGCAAAGCAGATGCAAGTAGGTGCAAGCAAAGTAGCAACAGGGACATGCTGAAAAAAAGAGCTCATGTTGTCTATGGAAATTTAGGCAGTCTGAGAGAGCTGTTGACTAATGAACTGCCAGGTGCCTTTTTGCTCATGAAAACGTCCCTAACTTCCACCTTGCTTTGCACATAGTCTGCCATCAAATAAAAACCCCAAAAGGCAAAATAATTCTTGCAGGCCTAAGCTTTTTAAGCAGCTTCTTCCATCAGAATGGAAAGAGGCACGTGAAACTGGGGGAGTTGGTGAACAATGTAGCAGCTGAAATTTAGAAATGGGATTCTCCGCCTGCCGTTGCAGCATCTTAAGTTTTGAGTGCATCAATGTCAAGTGGTGGGAGCATCACGAGTGGACATGTGGACATGAGACTTGGCTCATACTGACCATATGGTCTGGGTTGCAGACTTGCCTTATGTGCACTTTGGCATTCTCACACCACTCAGCTCACATGTGGGTTGAGAAAAAAATCCCTGCTAAGAAGTGTTATCAGAAATTTGCTTTTTGCACCTCTTCAGCAAGACAAAAAATAATCCCTTTGGAATCAATGAATACTTCCAGTTTCTCTTTGTTTGGCCAAGCCTGGACAAGCTGGCACGGCCAACATTGTTGAGTCGAAAATATCAGGTGGCACTGTGCCTCGCACAGGATTCCAGGTCTTCTCATCATTTTTAGCAGACTTAAGAGAGACATGCAAAAGCAGCATTTGCATCGATAAAGTAAAAGGTGCTGTAGAACTATACCGCATGTTGAAATTATAACTGCAGCTTTGTATTGGTATGTAATAAAGTGAAACGTGCTCTGACAGAGACAAGTCTCGCTCTAAATCTTTCACTGTTTTGTGTTTTTCATTTACATAACTACAAGCAAAAAGGGTGAGACAGGGCTGAGGCAAAAACAGCTGAAGTGAGGTGAGGTCAAGGCAGCAGCCAGACAAGGTACCGGCTGTTGTGAATGCCTGATTTAAACATAATAAACCTAGATTATGACTATGACTATATACATAAATTTACATATTAACTTGATTATCAGAATGTCCTTTCATTTGAATATCATACTAACGGACATAGTGTTCAATGCAGAATTTTTAAAAAGAGAGAGCAATGAAATATTTTATAATAAAATATGCAACACATTTAACTGTCAATGAACTCCATTGTGTCTAACAGACTTTGCCTCCATTAATCAGCCACAAAGCACAAAACTGTAATGTAAATGTGATTTTTGGTTGGTTAGTTCAGCTTCAAAATGCAAAATAATTTACACTCACCAGCTACTTTATTAGGTATTCAACTATTCATCTAATCAGCCAATCACAAAGCATCAACTTAATGCACTTAGACGTAGATGTAGTCATGACGACTAACCAAAGCATCACAATGGAGACAAAAGGTTATTTAAGTGACTTTAAATGTGGTGTGGTTGTTGGTGCCACACAGGCCGGTCTGAGAATCTTAGAAACTGCTGAGGTGCTGGGAGCTTTCCATAAAACCATATGTAGGGTTTACAGAGAATAGTCCAAAAAAATATCCTGTGAGCAACAGTTCTGTGGTAGAACATGTCTTGTTGATGTCAGAGGAGAAATTAGAGTAATTAATAACGTAATTAACCGCTTGTTACAGCCAAGGTTTGCAGAAGAGCATCTCTGAAAGCGTAACTTGTTAAACCTTAACGCTACAGCAGCAGAAGACCACAACGGGTCCCACTCGATTTCTATTGCGACATTTGGATAGTAAAAATGAATCACCTGATCTGACTTTGTGACGCTATCATGTCAATATGGACCAAAATCTCCAATGAATGTTTCCAGTACCACAGAGTAACTAGTCTGTGGTGAATGTATGTATTGAATGAAAGCAAATATTAAGTCCAGTATGACAAAGAATATCAAGCAATCAAAAGCTGTAACCCAACAGGCTCAGAGGGAATCACAAAGAGTTAGAAAACCTTGACGTGACCATAGTACAAAAGTGTCTCAAGTGTAAGGACAAAAGGGCTACTTTTACAAGAATCTGTCATTATGGTTTTAAATGTCTGCAATGAATGTTAATACTATAAAAAAAAAGGCTTCAAGGCAATTAAAGTAGTCCTTGGGTAAAAAATGTACAGTTAATATATCTCAAAAAGTATGTTTTTCAGCTATATTACTTTATGAAAACCACACAGTTAAACGTGGCTGCAAATCACTTGTGGTGATATTATTAAAAATAAATAAAAAAATAAAGAATATTTTTCTTCCTTGAGGCTGAAAATTACTTTTAACAATCTAATTATGGTTAAATATTCAGGTGAAATTATGTGGCTGGAAATTATTCTAATAGTTTTATAGCAAATTCCATCTCAATTCCAGTGAAATAAACAATCAAAGAGTCATGAAAATAATTACACGAGAGTCATGAAATTTTAGTTTTAAATCATGAGCTTTATGATTTTGCAAAAACCTGTAAAATTGATGGGTTTTTTCAAGCAAATCTATGTCATGCCGTGAGTTGATGTGGATACTGCTCTGTTATTCTTTAATCTATCATCATGCTCAAAATATCCCTAATTTTTTAACTGGTACACTGGCTGGCAATCATCAGTCATTCAGTGTTGGCCTACAGATGTAGCGATACTGATGCACTGGTTATGGCTAAGGAGGTAAATAGTGAACCCCAAATTGCCCCTAATGCCTCCATCAGAGTGAGTGTGTGAAAATTGGAAAGCACTTATAGGCATTGACTGAAGCTCTAAGAATGTGCGTGTGTGAATGGATGAATGTGGATTCTAGTAAAAAGCACTTTGAGTGTTCAGTGAGAGTAGAAAAGTGTTATAAAAGTACCAGCCCATTTACCATTTATGCACCTATATGTTTTATTGTTTGTTTTTAACATAACAAAGAAGCTGTGTATTTTAGACGTAACTTTATAGTTTGCAATATAGCATGAATAATTTATGCTCTTTGGCTAGGCAGAGAAAAAAATGCAAATCTGTTGACACACATGTGTGCCAACATCCTCCACAAAGCCAACATGGCTGTGCTTCACATGGATGGCGCTAGATAAAATGCTAGCTGAAACGTTGGCTTGAACAGGACAGAGAATGAGATCGCAGGTCACCACAAAGAGGAGGAAGTGAAAAAAAGATCTTGCAAAGCAGTTTTTAGTATTGTATGACTTCTATCTTCTATACATGTGCAGGAGCATAAGCTAAAGAGCCAAAACAGTGCAAACACACACAAAAGTAACTCACATTACCAGCTGTTCCATATTTTTGACACCATCCACATAACATTAATGTAACAACATGAAGGCGTAGCTCTGGAAAACACTTCATAGCACCAAAGGACTACCAATGCATTCCTTACAGGGACCCTGAAATTGTGTATTCACAGTAAGCTGCAAAATAGTTTGTGTTGTATTGCTGAAAAGTCAGCATACGATGATCCTTATATGCTTTATGACACTGCCATATTGTATGTATATGTATGTGTGTTTGGGAATGAGTAAAGAAAATCGGTATATGAGAATTTTCTACTCTCTAAAAATCAGTATTTGATTCACTCCCCAAAAATTATTGGGCTCCAGTTCAAACAACCAAGCTCTATAATTTAGATCTACCAAGCACAGAGGAATAAACAGTTTTAAAAAAAAACCACTGTTAACATTGTAAAACCTGCAAAAACTTTTTGTGAGCAGGCAAGTAAGCCAGATGAGGTGAAATTGCTTCAGAATGTGTTTTATGATGCATCTGCTATTTCTTTGCAATAAAATGTTAAACAGAGTTTAATTAATTCCAAAGCCACAAGCACTTAGATCTACTGATGGCAACTGCAAACTATAAACGGATCTCGCACTGAATTTCCTGATAAACCTCAATTATATCTCATCCAAATCTGATGGATCAAAATCTGATGATACTTTTCTGCATTTATAATTCCATCAGTTTTAAAGGAAATGTGAATTTTGACCATAATTATTTATGATCATTTGAACCAAATTTTTCTTTTTAAGTTTTGGATTTTTTTTTAATTACATCCTCGTGAAATATATATAAGACATAAGGTTTGGTTCAAAACCATTGCACAGTACTGTACGGTATAACCTACTACATACTGAATGTGGGAGTGAATGTGAGCATGAATGGTTGTCTCTGTCTATGTGTTAGCCCTACGACAGACTGGCGACCTGTCCAGGTGTACCCCACCTCTCGCCCTAAGATAGCTGGGATAGGTTCCAACCCCCCCCCCCCCCGCAGCCTTGAAAAGGATAAGCAGAAGCAAATGGATGGATGGATGGATGGATTGCAAACCATTGCACAGTACTGTACAATATAACCTACTACATACAGTGGTTTGCAAAAGTATTCGGCCCCCTTGAACTTTTCCACATTTTGTCACATTACAGCCACAAACATGAATCAATTTTATTGGAATTCCACATGAAAGACTAATACAAAGTGGTGTACACGTGAGAAGTGGAACGAAAATCATACATGATTCCAAACATTTTTTACAAATAAATAACTGAAAAGTAGGGTGTGCGTAATTATTCAGCCCCCTGAGTCAATACTTTGTAGAACCACCTTTTGCTGCAATTACAGCTGCCAGTCTTTTAGGGTATGTCTCTACCAGCTTTGCACATCTAGAGACTGAAATTCTTGCCCATTCTTCTTTGCAAAACAGCTCCACAACTGCCCTGTGATGGCCTCAGAGGTTGTCTAAGAGAATATTGGGAACAACGACACCATGAAGTCCAAAGAACACACCAGACAGGTCAGGGATAAAGTTATGGAGAAATTTAAAGCAGGCTTAGGCTACAAAAAGATTTCCCAAGCCTTGAACATCCCACGGAGCACTGTTCAAGCGATCATTCAGAAATGGAAGGAGTATGGCACAACTGCAAACCTACCAAGACAAGGCCGTCCACCTAAACTCACAGGCCGAACAAGGAGAGCGCTGATCAGAAATGCAGCCAAGAGGCCCATGGTGACTCTGGACGAGCTGCAGAGATCTACAGCTCAGGTGGGGGAATCTGTCCATAGGACAACTATTAGTCGTGCACTGCACAAAGTTGGCCTTTATGGAAGAGTGGCAAGAAGAAAGCCATTGTTAACAGAAAACCATAAGAAGTCCCGTTTGCAGTTTACCACAAGCCATGTGGGGGACACAGCAAACATGTGGAAGAAGGTGCTCTGGTCAGATGAGACCAAAATGGAACTTTTTGGCCAAAATGCAAAACGCTATGTGTGGCGGAAAACTAACACTGCACATCACTCTGAACACACCATCCCCACTGTCAAATATGGTGGTGGCAGCATCATGCTCTGGGGGTGCTTCTCTTCAGCAGGGACAGGGAAGCTGGTCAGAGTTGATGGGAAGATGGATGGAGCCAAATACAGGGCAATCTTGGAAGAAAACCTCTTGGAGTCTGCAAAAGACTTGAGACTGGGGCGGAGGTTCACCTTCCAGCAGGACAACGACCCTAAACATAAAGCCAGGGCAACAATGGAATGGTTTAAAACAAAACATATCCATGTGTTAGAATGGCCCAGTCAAAGTCCAGATCTAAATCCAATCGAGAATCTGTGGCAAGATCTGAAAACTGCTGTTCACAAACGCTGTCCATCTGATCTGCCTGAGCTGGAGCTGTTTTGCAAAGAAGAATGGGCAAGGATTTCAGTCTCTAGATGTGCAAAGCTGGTAGAGACATACCCTAAAAGACTGGCAGCTGTAATTGCAGCAAAAGGTGGTTCTACAAAGTATTGACTCAGGGGGCTGAATAATTACGCACACCCTACTTTTCAGTTGTTTATTTGTAAAAAATGTTTGGAATCATGTATGATTTTCGTTCCACTTCTCACATGTACACCACTTTGTATTAGTCTTTCATGTGGAATTCCAATAAAATTGATTCATGTTTGTGGCTGTAATGTCACAAAATGTGGAAAAGTTCAAGGGGGCCGAATACTTTTGCAAGCCACTGTAGTGGGGCTTTTCACAGATGGCCTTGTAGCTTATGTTCCTACAGGTAGAATTAACAGGTACAGTTAACTTTTTTCTTTTTTCTTCTTTTGTCTTATCTTTACTTGGCACAATAGGAAAAGCATGGTGTCTGCAGTGAAGCAGGGCTAAGATGGTGAAACCACAGCGGCCGTCACATCACACTTAGCTCATCAAAATAATATGCTACAGTGAAAATGCAGGCCTGAGGGTGATTGTCCAGAAGAAAAGGAAAAAATACAGATCTGTATTTTTTTCTTCATGTCACAGCTATATGACATGGCAGCCCACACAATGTAATGAAAATTAAAATAGGCACTTAGTGTTTGAAGGTCTTCTCATAAGTCCATTATGTCCATTCCAGTCCTCCTCAACAGTCATTTCCTCTATGGTGTTGTTTTCCTCAGTTTGAAAGCTAGAAGGTCTCTATCAGATTGTGGTTAAGTGTTGTGAACTTTTCTAGACTTTTACATCAGTTGTAGGATTTAAAAGGTCTGTTCAGATCACTTGGAAAGTGAATGGCGGTAGGCATCTTTACAACCTGTATCAGTGGACAGGGTCTATCTTTTTAACAGTAATTCAGATATAAATGAAGTAACTAAACTACAGCAAGGATTTGCAGAAAAATCCCTTTGCAAGGAAAAACATACTGTCAAGGCCAACCGAAGATGGCACAGAAATTCTCTTTGGCTTGTGGCTATGAAGGTGCACTGAGCTCTTTGCTGCACCCTTCTTACTGAAAGCTGCAGTCAGCAGTCACTTGATTTATATGTTAAAAAAAAAAGACAATTTTTTTTTACAATCAATAACACATAAGTTGCATTATTTCAATTAAGGAAGATCAGAAATGATGATGATGAATAATGAATGACTTTGTACATGTTTAAAATAAAACATCAGTAGTACCAATTAAAAACTGGAGCAGAACTTCTTTAATATTTTGTGGCATAGATGTAAACAGTCGGGTTCATATTAGCATGAAAGCATCACTCAGGTATTGCAGATTTGTCAGGTGCACATCCATGATGTGAATCTTTCATTTCACCACATCCCAAAAATGCTCTACCGGATTGACATTTGGTGATTGTGACCATTTAAGTATAGTGAATTTACTGTCATGTTCGAGAAGCAATATGTGATGATTTAAACTGTGAGGCTTGACCCATCTGCTTCAAAGTTCAATATATTGCGCTTTCATAGATGCTCTTGTGGATACTTGTAGCTTCCCATCAGTTTGGCCAGTCTCCTCTGACCTCTGGCATCAACAAGACATTTTCACCCAGAGACCTGCAGCTCACTAGATATTTTCTCTTTTTCAGACCTTTCTCTGTCAGCACTAGAGACGGTTGTTTGGGAAAATCCCACTAGATCAGTAGCTTTTGAAATACTCAGATCAGCCTGTCTGCCATCACCAACCATGCCATGTTAAAAGTCACTTAAGTCACCTCTCTTCCCCATTTTGATGCTCAGTTTGAACTTCAGCAAGTCATCGTCATCATATCTGGTAATATCTGGGTTGCTGCCATGCCCCTGACTGATTAGATATTTGAATTAATAAACAGTTGAACAGGTGTAGCTAATAAAATGGTCAGTGAGTGCATGCTAATAAAACATGACGAGAATAGCATCAGTGAAAAATAAATAATTGTAGATTAAATCCACTACAACTGAAATGAATCCATGATGCTGCAATAATGTAGCACTACTGAGCTAAAAAAAAAAAAAAAAAAAAAGCACTATGTATTATATATTTGGTAAATAAGATGGAAGTTGAAATATGAGACACATACCCAAGAGCCAGAATATGCAAAGCAACATAGAATAACACAGTGCTCTGTAAACTGGGAGCTAAATGAGATCCAGCACACAATATTATCTGTACCCTGCAACTGGAGCATTTGCATGGATACTTTAACTAAAATGCTGGTGCCTTTTCCTTGTGTGTTTTACAATGTCTCCTCTTGATGCTCCCGAAAGTACATTTATTATTCATAAGAGAAATGATTATTAAGCACAAAGAGACCTCTATTGTGTACTTACAATGCATGCCCATGCTTTAATAAACAGGTTAACGTTGGGGGGAGATTCAGCTATTGTTAAAGTGTTTGTGCAGAAAGTATATCCTTAAGAAAGAACTTATTTAAGCTGTCTGGGGGCTGTAACTCTCAAGGTTTAGTTGCCATAAATCACTGTATTTTGCAACAGCCTATAAATTCATATGATGATAACCCAGATCTAAGTAGGTAGTTGGCAGTATTTTTGCTCCATCTCAGCTGCCACTGCTAGCCTGGCAGTGTAGAGCAGATGGCGCTTTATGTATTTATAATTGTCCAAACATTGTAAGAACCTCTCAGTATTTGGATCTGTGCACACTAATTAGCTTGATGGATATAAATAAAGTGCTTGAAATTTAGTACACTGCCGAAAAAAAGGGGGGGGGGGGGGGGGACTGCAAGTCTCTGTGTTTGTCAGCCTAGAAATAATGTATGGACTCAGCCTGCAGATGTGTGTTTCGCGTCAGTGTGAGTAAGGTCCTATCTGTTTCTAAGTGGCACCTACCAGCATCCATTATCCCACTATTCAACAGGGTGTCATGAGGTTCACTCAGTGGTACTGCTGAAAATCATCAAAATATCTATAACCTTTCCCCAGCAAACTAGCAAAATGAATATGCTTGATAAAATAAAACCAACAAAAGGTTTAGGTTTTCTATTTTGCTTTAACTGTAGTGAAGACTGGAGCTGATAAAAATAGTCCATCTTGAGCAACCATCCAAACAACCAGCATTGTAACAATATGCTGTTTTTCCTGGAAGCATAAAGACGGTAAAAAATTAACCAGTTTAAAAAAAAAAAAAAAAGCAAACCTTGATGATCGTTATTACTGCAAATTATGAATCTGAGACCGGATCCGTGTATCTACAGCTAATGATGCATGCCAGCATTTTCTGGATTTCTCCTTGTAGACAAGTAATTATACAAAAATCTGTCATGCTTTTCTGCATTGCTTATGAGGTGGCTGATTTTCATAAAGCTGTTCAGAGAGGGACACCTATCAGGTTCCCTGGAAAGCCTGGGGATTGACATTGCTCACTAAGAAGCATAAACACAGCATAAATTAGTAATTTGAGAACGACAGTAACATATAATACCAGCCGCCGTAAGGTAAGAGGGACATATCAGAAATAAAACAGATCAATCCCTCCAGTCTGACACGTCTGAGAGAGGATATTTTCCTGAGTAATGGTAGTGTAGCATTAACGCTCATCAAATGAATATCTGCAGTGGACTTAAAACGCTCCAGCTGTGCCCTGACATTGACAGCGTGCTACTGCAAACTCCTTGAAAGTGGATAAAGGGCATGTACACAAATACAGTGACAAAAAGATGTTGTATACACGATTTATGTCCATAGACTCTCGGCAACACTTGGCAGTAAAACATAATACAACATAAATGTGTCCTGTGAAGAGATAAGTAAGAGGAAGAACAAGGTCTTTCCTTCAAAACCTACATATTGCAATTTCACTATCACATGGTTTGGTTACTTAATAAAAGATTAAGAGTCATTGCTGGTTGCCTGGCAACCTTAAGTATCATAAAACCTCTGAAGGTCCCTGCTTCACCGCCATTCACCAAGAACTAGTTAAAGCAAATAACTCCTCATAAAACCAGAATGATTTCTTTTGCATTTACTTGTGTGCGGATGACTAATGTGTCAGTTAGTGAGTTTTATTCAAAGCCAGAGCTCAAGGCTCATACAGATGTGAGAGAGGGTTATATTTCCTTATGTAACTCTAAGCAAATACAGTGGGCTTATATCTCAAAATGTTGGTCTATTCATTGAAGTTATGGTAAGTAACTCCGGCATAAATAAACAATGCAGCACTGATGATATATGGAAAGGTTTTTAAAAAAAGACATTTGCTAAATTTAAATTTATTATTTATGTAAACATTTTATGCCCTTTTGCTGTCCCTAACGGCTAAAGGTTGTGGATAACGGCAATCTTGGATTGGCATGAGATCATAGACTGTAAATAAGGTCATACACACTGGGCATGGTGCCTTGTACCATAATCAAATGTCCCCTCTAATCCCTGGCCTGTGCTCACACTCTTCTTAAAGGGGCAATTATACTCTGTTGTGAACACAGACACAGACAGATGGGGACACCACGGCCAGTAGTCATTCCTGTTATACTCCTTTGAAGTCATCCTAAAGTGCGCATGCATAGCAATATATTACAAGTCTCTGTGGACAGATGCAAAAACTATAAAACCCGTGTAATAATCCAGGCTCAATTGCGAATCAGTTTATAGCTAGTTTTTATATTTTTACACTCAGTTTCAGACACGGACATAGGCAGCTGGATAGCTGGACACTGGAAAGTAGAAGCAGTCCATCAACTCACTGTGTGAAGACCAAATTTATGTCACTCAGAAGCACACTCCAGGTCTCCGTAAGTATAATCAAGCCCTAAAGGACAGTTGTAGATTTGAGATCTGAAATTGGAGACCAACAGTCTTACATTTGTTCAACTTCTATTTGCCAGTAGGGGGCGACTCCTCTGGCTCCAAATAGACTTGAGATTCTTGGTTGTACAAAAATCACCTCATTGTTCACTTGATCTTTTAAATTGTGGTTCCCATTAGATTTTCTAATCACTGGTCCAATTTAGTCTCCAATTTAGCTTGTAGCCCATTAGCCGGTTCGCTGTAGGCTGTTGCATATCTGTTTATGTAACAGCATCTTCTTCATTTAAATTTGTCATACCATAAAATCATATTTCAAATGCACTGAACTGCTCTGCACAGAAATCCAGTGACTGTCTTAAACAGGTTCATCACTACTAGCAGCAGCTGTTATATTCAAGTGGCTGTGAGACAATATTAATATGAAAAAAAATGTTTATAGCCGTCCCCAGTATAAGTCCAATAAGCACACGGTTATTAGACAGACTCCTACAGCACGCTTCAAAATCCACCTTTAAGTCAAACCTTATACATAAACACTCACACATCGTGCAGTTGTTTATGTAACATGGGGCCACAATAATTATGCAAGTACACCATTGTAATTTATGGGAACGTGTCCTATTTTGATGTAGACGGATTAAGAAGCCTCCGAGGCTTTTTGACACCAATTCACGCAGGAATGAATACAAAACATTCTCTGCATGTCACCGACAGCCAGATCTGCATCAACAGCATTGTTCTGGGGAAAGGATTACACCGACGATGTGTATGTTCAGTAAGCGCAGTCATCCAAGCAGTTTGTAACTTTCTGTTTTTTCTTGATGTAAAACAGCAAAGTTGTCTGGCTTCATTTTCCCACAACTGTTCTCATATCAACTGTCTAATTTTCAAACACTGTAAAAATGTTAATATGCAATTTATTTTTTTTTTGAAAATGCAGTTTGGAAAGGCTATGAAATTTAATTTACCTACCGTTTAAAGTCTAGTGACCCTCCATCCATCTGTAAAGACTTCCTGGCAGATATAATTTGTAATTGTCAGTGTAATATAATTTGGAATCCAAGAAAAGACCTTGCTTTAACCGCTGTATTTGACGGCTACGCCATATCGAAATGAAATGGCTGTATTTCAAAAGAAAAGGCTTCATATCAAATAATTGCATAATAAATTGGAAAGCCCAACATAAGAATGACATTAAATATTCAGCATTTAATTTGAACATTCTCTCTACGCTGTTTTTTTTTTTTTTACGTCTTTCTTTTAAATAAAAATCTACCACTTCAAATTAATATAAAATGATGCTGGAGGGTGGGCAAGATTTATCTGGAATAAACAGACACTGCTCTTTGGGCAATGAGTGTCTACTGTCATCTTTTCACAAGGACTGAAAATCCTTCTGCTCCCACTTAAAACATCAACAACTCTAACCATGTGGGCAGAGTAAATAAAACGCTGTGACAGAATGATTCTGCTTTTCTAGCCTGACCCTCAACCTCAGCATGCTTGTTTTCCTTTCCTGCAAACTTCTGCGTAGGTTTGGTTTGTCGACGTCCTATGGTCTGTATTTTGTTCAAAATTAACATCAAACCAAAGTAAACTTTTTTTTCTCTCCTTTTCCGGGTGATATTCTGCTCAGCTGTGATCAGGCGCCCCTTTGGGAGACACAAAAGCCTCCCACTAATTGAAATGACACAATAATTACATCACAGCTGTGAAGCTATTCATGTTAGTTTTTGCAGGTAGAAATTTCGACAAAAAGGAACATAATTTAAGCACTAAGGCAGAAGCTGAGCTTTGAATTGGAAAAAAATGGCATATTTACCACTCTGGAAAATTAAATTAAGACAACGTAATGTTTTACATAGACAGAATTTGTTATTTTTTATTTTATATTTAAGCCTCCATGTGGAGCAATACATTAGCACGGGCTGACTTTGCTGATTAAAGGGCAGGAAAGCTAGAAGCAGCTCAGGTCGTATGTATTGCTGTGAAAAGATTCTATGAGAGAAATTCAATGCGAGTCTTTTTCTCAATTAGTATGTGAGTGCCGGTCTGAAATTTTCAGTGCCTCTAGTTGGCTTTTCTTCCAAGGAGAAATTCTATAAATATAAATTAGCGACTTAAAGTGAAGCCTTCAATGAAGGTTTTATGTTACTCAAGGACATACAAATATGAGAAACGATTTGACATTGATGCATGCTTAAAGAAAAAGTTTGACCTTTTGAAAATGAAGCACACCAATCTGACTATCAATATGATGCCATTCATTTGAGAGAGAAAAAGGCAAAGGCTTAAAATAAAGCTAAATGTAAAGCTACAGGAAGAATATAAATCGTAGCACAAAAACTTAGAGAATTTGGATTTGGTTGATTATTTCTATGCTGTTATAATGCTTCTTGGTAATAAATCTCATAGCACTGGAAAGTTGAGTATGTGGGTTGCACCCATGAAAAATCTTCAATGCCAATGCAAAACAACTTATTCTGCTATCGATTCTTGTTTTGAGCCTCTGGTACCACAGGTGCTGCCAATCAGGTGTCTGATTAGCACCACCTGTGAGCACGGACCTTGCTATAGTGGTGAGATGGTGTCTGCTCCAAGCATGCCATGTTTGACTGATGTGGACAGAGCCTGTGGTTTAGGGTACCTTTAAACTGGTGTTCTGCAAAAGCAACAAGCTGCGTTATACAATCTATGTGAGCTTTAATACCATCTTCAAATAGAAGAATTTCCATATAACGGGGGATGTCCGAAACAGTGAGAAAAAGACAAGAAGAAAAATCACAAGAAGATTGTTTTCTTAACCTGTCAGCACTTAGAAACCGTAGGCAGTCTTCTACAGATTTGCAGCCAAAGTTTGCAGGGCAACATGGCCGTCTGGCAGTCTGGTCAGGACTCTCTACCCAGACAGTCCTGACCAGACTGCACACAGCCAATCTCCAGTCTCACTGGACTGCCAGGAGACCTGCCATGACTGCCCTTCACTGTCAGGCCCGTTTGCACTGGTGTTGGTAACAAGTGCACCGGAAACTGAATATGTGGGGAAATTTTATGTTTAGCAGTGAATCCTGATTCTGCCTATAGCAGATAGATTGTTGGGTCAAAGTGTAGTGAAGACACTTAAAATTCTATGCTGATTGCTGCACTGATAGGAAAAGTGTTTGCAGAGCTTTTCCCTATGCAGAAAGATATCAAGATGAGATGCAACAAGTGGCAATCCCATATCTCCGCAGTCTAGGGCTGAGCTCTATCCTCTTAGATGACACAGCTTACCCCCATAGAGTGTGGGGTAGAGACTACCCTGAGAAATTGGGAGTAGAGAGGATGGTATGGACTGCCTGCAGTCCTGACCTCAACCTCACTAAACATTTGTGGAATCTGCTTGTGGGTGCTGTTTTTGCCAGAGTGACCAACACAACCACAGTAGCTGAGATGTGACAAATGCTAGTTAAAGAATAGGATACCATCCCACAGCAGTGTGTGACCAAGCTGGTGACCAGCATGAGGAGGAGGTGCCAGGCTGTTATAGCTGTGTATGGTTCTTCCACATTCTACTGTGGTTTTGGTTGTTAAATGAATAAATTGTTAAATTGACAATATGTCTTTTCTTCAGAGTTCATGTATCCAATCCAATAAACACAACAAGCAAGAGTCAATACTAGAATAAGCTGTTTGGCATTGGCAGAGAAGATCTGGTAACTCTGCTGCTCAAGTCCCATATGCAATTTCCTTAAAAATGTGGCACAATTTAAGAGGAAGTAAACAGGCTTTCCGGCGGTATAACATTTTTTGCCAAGAAGCATTGTTACAACAAAGAAATCGTCTACCACTTTACTTAGTTAACCATGTCAAAAGATACTATATCCACCTAGACACACATGTAAAGCTTTACTTATTTAGGCTCCTTCCAGAAGCAGTTGACAAGACTTAGCAAACTATGACCACTGAACATGTAAGCTATGGTTCATTTATTCACTTGGCCTTTCTGGGTTAATGGTCAATATTTTACAAATACAGATTATTTTAAAAAGCCCTCTATATACACCATTTACATCCATGCAGCCAAGGTCAGCAGTATTCAGATTACAAGCAGACTACAAGAGAAATGTAGAAATGTTCAAATACCCAAAATCTTGTTTCTTGCTTCTCTTAAGAAAATTTAACCTTTGTCCTCTTGTGAAGTCTTCAAACGTTTCCAAGCAAAGGATGAGGCTGATACTTGCGGTACTTTCTGGTACAAATTGGCAAATGTTAGCTCACTAATCACCCAGTACTATAAAAATATCGCCATGCATTGTCAATTAGAATGGTAGGATTTCCTGTTAATAAGCCACAATTTCCTGGAAGTCGGTTAGAATTTCCTGTTGATATGGACTCAAGGTATTAATCCTTGTGGCACTCATCCGACTTTTATCGGTATAAAGTTGAGAGTTAGGTTGTTGTTTTGTTGTTTGTATATTTTACACAACATTGCTCATATTTTATACTTTTTTATGTTAAAGAAGCTTTTGCATTAGCAGCACCATAGTAATCAATGGAGTGCATTTTCCTTTATTCACAGTCTGTGTTGTGAACCCACTATTTACAGACATGCTCAGAATGGCTGTAATGAAGCAACACAACATGTTCCTTTAAGGTTCATAGCACAGAGATAGAGTGAATAAGAGTGTATCACACAAGTCTAATCCTAGTGATTGTGTGCTTTGCCCAGGATGATGCCATTGTTTCATGGATCTGTTGTTGGCTGGTTTCCAGCACTGTCTCCTTTGTCACATCTCCAGCTCATCATCCCATCTCTGTCTTTTTTTTTTCCTGGAAGCAGCCCTCTTATCAGGCTTTGCCTCTTCCCTTTCTTCCATTGCTTTAATGCATCTTGTCAGATTGAGTGTCTCAGAGTCACAACTCTCTCATTTTTGGATTACAGAGCCCTCCAGGGTTTGTGCTTTTTATCTGAAACCCCACCTCCACCGTTCTTCTTCTTTAACTTTCTCACTCACTTTTTTTTTCTTTTTCTCCTGAGACAATGGCTCCTATTCCCAATAAGCTTCTTACTCCAAACCCTCACCTCATCCTTCTCCGTGTTCTTATGAATGGAGAAGAAAAATCATGATATCCGAGAAAGGGTCCCGTAGTATGATACTCTGTGTTTTTGTCTTTATGCATCACTGGCTCACGTTAGAAAGGGCAGAAGTCTCCACCCCTCTGAGGACTCCTTCCACTGTGTAAACAGTTATCAGTGGTTATATTTTTACTATCTAGCTGTGCCAAATAAAAACACTCACACCACAAAATCTCCTTCTGTTAAACCAGCAGCTTCACCAGTAGACTACATGTGAGGGCAAAGTACAAAAATACATCAGCTCAGCAGGAGTGGCCTATTTCAGACAGCAGTTATGTGCTACTGTTGACTAATTCAGCTGCAAGTTCCAGAAAGACTTTTTAACCCCGCTGAATGGTCTTGAGGGTCCAGACCCCACAAAAAGATCAACTTGATGCCTTTTTATCCTTAATGTCTTTGGTTTCACTGTAACAATGCATATAAAATATTCATAAAGGGACTGAGAGTTACAACAGAGGGGTGAGTTTCTGCATCAGCAAACTCAAGGAATTTCCTCTTTGTTCTTCAGCTAGAATAATGGGATTCGTATCATTCATGTAATTGGTTCAAACTACAATCACAACAAGGCTTATTTTTTTTATTTTTTAATGATGCCATGAATGAAATCACACACATAAGTCACAGTAAGACGATTCTTTGTGGTTTCTTATCTTAGCAGCAGCTGCTGATTTCCTTAGCAAGTTCAGTGAACTGCCGTCATTCATTAGGATTTTTGCTTGTACCTTTTTTAGTCTCTGCAGGAGGCGGTGTTTGTTAATTTCTCACATCTCTGCACAGGATGCAGAGAGTTGCCAGGATGAAAAAAGGAAACCTTCTCCTCCTGTCTTGTCCCCCTGTTCTCTTCCTATCAGTCAGCTCAGCACCCTACGGTGTGGTGAGGCTAAGCAGACGGCTGTCCAGACTCCCCAGATCATTACACAGGAATCACACTGGGAAAGGTGTGTGGGAAGTGGCTGCGACTCAGTGTGTGCACCAGTGTTTACTGACATTCATCTCCATATGTCATGACCCCAGCCTATCAGAAGCCACGGATGTGTATCTGGCTTTGGTTTAGGTGCAATGCACGATGTTGCATGTGGTGGTTGCATGTTACACATGTATTATCGTGCCAGACAAGATTGTATCTCCAGAGTCGCTGTTCATTTACCTTCCCTATCAGATAACTGTACGATATCCACTGTGCACACCACACAGGGTAAAACATACTGTTTAGATGATACAATTCACACGAAAAAAAAAAATCTCAAATGAACACTCTCAAATCTCAAATGAAAACGACCGGCTCTTGTACCGACTCCAATTACATTTTGGCGTATCAGTATGAGAATACATACTCCGGAGCAAATTAAACCCCTTGCTTAACCAACCTCCCTCCAGCAATTCAATTCTATGCAGTGCTGAAATCACTTCCCTGACTGCACTGCCAATCTCTCCATATGAGTGGAGAGATTCACTCCAGTCTATTTCTGAAAGTCTAATAAGATGAACCCTCACACTTGCCATGCTTAGATAAGAAGTCACTTGAGTGTGTTGAAGTGTTTACCATGGCTCAGACTTGCTTTCCATATACACAATAACCCTTCTAAATATCTTAACCCTTTCATTTCCTGACAAGTTATTCTAGAACAAATTTGCAACAAGACTCCATTAGAAATGCACGGTTTCTTTGCTTTTGCATGAGTAGACTGTTTAATACAATGGGTGCATCCATTAATGGCTCTCAGCTTGGGGTGGGAACCACTGGTGGGGCTTGAAGCCACTGCAGGTTGGAGGAATATGGAGGTGGTTTCAATTGTATTTATATGAATTTTGCTGGAAAATAAACAAAGTAGTGGTGTTGTGCTGACCTTTATGTCACTAAAATTCAATTTGGATACTTTTTTTAATGTTAATGATTGATTAAAATGAAAGAGAACTTTTTTCAGCTTCTGAAGTGAGGAATGCAAAAAGAAAAAAATGGAGAGAGCCACTGCTTTACATAATGGATGATATTTCATTCCTGCCAAAGTCACAGTTTGTCATTTATAGAGATTCTGGATAACTACAGTAACACCAGATGAATAACCTAAGGGGAGACCGGCCTTAGATGAATATAAAGAGATTGTTCAACTGGAATTCTTTGGCATCTTATCCTATTATTAACCTTGTTATCAGCCTCGGGGCATATAGTTCTGCTTTGTTTATACATGCTCTCTATCATTTCTGAGCCATTCCATCAGACCCCGTTCAATTGCAAAGTTGAAGGATAGGATATCCCATCATCTAGAGTGCTCTGAATCACTTCTGTGCTTGATTCAAAGCTGTAAATATCCTTCTAAGCGTGACTCCTGTGTCCTCTAAGAGGACAACTCCAACCTCCTATTTCAGATGCATCAACTTCCCCATGCCCTCTGACATGCACACAAGCACGCAAGCCAGAGCGCGATTAAGTGCACAAGCAAAATTGCAATGTGGTAGTTATTCATTAATGGAATTACTTTTCAAGTGACCAGGGAGAGGTTTGCAAACATGACCCCACCTGGTAATTTTTCTGCACACTCCCACTCGGATAAACCAAAGTGCAAAACTGCCAAAACAATATCCAATTAGAAAATGCAAAAATAAATACATTTTTAAAAAAGTCAAATTCCAACCCCAGCCCCCCAAAAATGGTGTGTAGAATTAAGTAAAGGTAATTTATTTTGCACTTTTCAAGAATAAAAGTAAGATATTTTATACTTAAAGGGTATAAGTGGATAAAACTGAACAAAATCAGGCCTGCACAGGTGGGTCTTGGGCTTCTATTTAAAGGTTTCAGTAGGGTCCACAAACCTTAAGTCAAATTAGAATCCAGACTGCAGAAGGGATTTCCACAGTCTGGGAGCCACAACCACCTTTTGTCCTTAACCTGGTCCAAGGTACCATCTACAAGCACTAATCAGTTTGAGCTCAAAGACCTAGTAGTTACATATGGATGTAGAAGTTCAGTAACATATGAGGCATCTGACCATGAAGAGCTTTGAAAGTGATCACCAAAACCTTAAATTGAGCCCTAAGGTTTATAGGCAGCCAGTGTAATTGGTGTCACATGGGACCAATTTTAGAGGTCCTTTGAGAAGCCTCACAGCAGCATTCTGAACCATTTGTAAGTGATCCGG
This sequence comes from Pelmatolapia mariae, assembly GCF_036321145.2. Lineage (NCBI taxonomy): Eukaryota > Metazoa > Chordata > Actinopteri > Cichliformes > Cichlidae > Pelmatolapia > Pelmatolapia mariae. The sequence goes on along the minus strand of NC_086235.1, from coordinate 18,213,754 downwards.
GGATAATATGCTCATGCAAAGGAATAACAAATCGCAATTATCGAGTAGCTGATTAAACAAAAACATGTATGATCATTTCTATTTAAATATTTAAAGCCTAACCCATGATATGATAATAATTGCCAGTAAATTGAGTCTTTATTGAACCTTCTGACAAATAAAAAAAAGAAATTAAAGATTTATTTGCAGATATTGTATCATGTTTGCTGCACGTATCATTTTTTGTCATTTATTGCTTAAAAATGTATTGTGTAGTTTATTTCGTCACACTGAAGTCTTAAAAACTCATATATCAAATATGACACACTTGACTTTAAAGGGTTAAGATAGAAAATATTCCTCAGATGATAAAAATAAGTTTGTGCAAGATAACCAACACGTTTATCCAAACTGAGTGGCTGATGAAAAGTAACACCTACATTTCTCACAGTTGGGAGGACTGAAGATGAAATAGGTCCAATATTCTCAATTACCATGGGGACAAGTTTGGCATGTACAGCTGGATAACATCTACGCAGCAACGCTAAGAGATGTCTTCAGTCACCGAAGTGGAAGCATACACACAGCAGACAAAATCTCAGGACCGAACCGTGGACCACAGCACAAGATGAAGTGGTGGAAGGGGACATGAAATTAGCAGCAGAGACTGACAAGCTCCCGTGAGAGCAATAGAAGGAGAACCAATCTATAGCTGACCCAGAGATGCCAACTCATGTTCAAAGTGTCAGTCAGGATATAATGATCAACTGTGTCAAAGGCAACAGAAAGATCCAACAGTACGAGCCGAATATTTACCTCCATCTCTATTCAAATATGCAGCATATTTAAAAAGAAAAAGAAGTGCTTTTTCAGTAGGGGACAATAACCAAACTGAAACTTTTGTGAAATATTATGTGTTATTACACCTTCTATAAGTTGGTTGGAAACTACTTTTTCTCAACTTTTGGAAATAAAAGTCTAAATTTTTGAGGGATGGAAGGGTCAGGGCTAAGCTCGTTTTAAAAGAGCCTGTCTATACCTAGCAAAGTCCCACCATTTTATTCGTATGGCATCTCTTTAATGAAAAATGTATTTTTTTAGACATCAGTCCACTTTTTTGATGATGCTTATAGATATTTTTAGATACTCCAGCGATGACCAGTGGCTATTTATAGCCACTGATTGCACGATCACTGGGGCACAATCAGGCCATGGCGACGTGGCGGACGTGCATTGGTTGATTGTTCTCTTTGAGCTTCTAGTTCTTTTTGATTATGGCTGGTTGATTGCTCCAGAGCGAGCACAGTCACAGATGCAGCTCCAAGCACACACAGATGAACTCCTTACACAATGTAACTTCTTCAGAATATGACCTGCAGTAATCAATGCAACCGTTTTGCAATCACTGTGCATGTTGATCCTGAGTTAGGATGAAGGAATGAGTTTAGACAAGGTACTCTTGAGTCAGCTGCTGTTTAATCTACTTGGCTCCTGGTTTGTAATCCTCTTTCTTATACTCTGACCTCTAGGGTTTAGAGCACAAGACTGAACACACCAATCTTTTTAGATGATACAATAACAATAATCATCTTTTCTCCTTCTGTCCCGTTCTCCTGACTGTGCCACATGCCACCATGAATCTTTGTAATTATCCCTCCGCTGCAGATGTTAACATTTGAATAAATTCCTCAGCAAAAATCCCCCATGATACACATTTCTCCGGACTACAGAAAGTAATATTCCACCTGAACATTCATAGTTACAGTAGCTGCAAAGACTGCTGCAAAAGTGGTTTATCAAAGTAATAGGTGCTTTCCACTTTGGCACAGGGAGGAACTGGAAGGTAACAGATGTCTGTCTGAAGGAGATGTAGGTCACCGAGTTTCCTGCACTCACACTGATCCCATCAGATAAAGAGGACGTTGTTTCTGTGGCCGCTTTCAGCTTTGGCAACCTATCAGATCTGTAGCCCCATCTTACTTCCTGTGTTTGAAGAAAAGCTGTGACTTTTGAGGGTTGTGAAGAGGTCATGTCACAGCAATTATTGCATCATGATATCATCTACCCCCATTTATCCTCTGATAGCAACAGAAGCTAAAGACACGGGTTGTACCCACCTTTGTTTCTGCTTTGTCCCTAGAAGTGACAAGCTTTTATTATGAAGCTGGATGTATTTAATTTAATGCACCCATTTTTGTCATGCTAAGGTTTGTTCACTGCTGCAGGGTTAACCAATTGCTTAATGTGGTATAATCCTCTTCAGTGATTTATCCTCTGGGATGCAGGTCAAAGTGCACGACCCAGGAAATTGAAACCCTTCCGAAATATTCAATGAAAAGCTGAGGCGAGTTGTGCCATATGAATAATTTAGAAAGGTGTGAAAACAAATACGTTATATGCTCCCCTGTAAAGGCCACACAGCCCGTACTTAAGCCTATATAAAGCTCACTGTAGCCCTGACTCAAATGACACCTCTCCACTCACCCTCCCTCTCCTTTCCTCCTGCTGACACATGGCTTCCACCATCGAGCTATCCATGGTGGATTATGGGAAGGCCTCAGGGCCGGTTGACTGGCTAGTTTCACTGTCTGCCGGCTGTGACCCACATCCCTCTCTTTGGCTAATCCTTTTGTTCCTGCAATCGCACAGTACCTAGCCACATCTAATCCTTTGTGCTGCTTTATTTCAGCATTAGATTTCATCTCATCCAAGCGTCTTCCTGACGATACCCTTCAGTCCCCTCATCAATCGTTGCAGGGTGTGAGTAGAATTTTTTATTTGCCAGTTCAAAAAGGAGGGGGAAAACAGTTCTGGTCATTTGAAGAGCTGTGTTGTGAACTCATTTTGTCATAACCCCCAAATACAAAAGATTAGCGGACACGCAGCTACTATACTGCCTGCTATATCAGGCATATGTTCATAATCTGAACCTGTCAGCAGTCACTTCCAGATGGGAAACTGATGCATCTTATTCCCCAAACTCTTCAGTATATTCAGCATATTGTTAGTTCACATCACGTCACAACTGTGGATCTAAGCTTGTTAACCTCTACAGCAGGTAAATAAGTGGGTTAATACAGCTTGAAGCATTGATTCACTTTTCTCCTTGTAAAAGTGCAGGAGCAGGAATGAAATGTGGGAAAAAGATTTGGCTTCTTGTTTTGGCTACAGTAATCGGATTGGTTTTTCCGTCTCTGGTGGAGATTCAAATCATAGTGGCTCCCAGGTTTAATGTTTTTTTAATGTTTTTTTAATGATGCTACAAAGAAAATAGGCCATATTTATTCCCATCTCTCAATCACACACACACACACACACTCCACAATTAAATTGGTCAGAGACCCTTGAGGCATTTGGAGCTTCCTCGACAACTAACCCGGGATCTACTTTAACAAATAAAGCCTTCTGCAGCTATTATGCATGAATGTATAGACACTTATAGACACGAGGAGGAACTCTAAAGTACAAATTAAGCAAATGCTATGCTGAGCTGTAGATTGAGCTATTGAATGGATAATTTATGATGGTGAGGAATAAGATGCACACTTTTACAAAGCAGTGCAGTAATGACAGTATGCCACCAAAAACACCGTAATCCTGTGAAATGTTTCTCCTCTATTTGCTCTGTTATCTCTTGGCAAAATTAGCTTCTCCTCAACTTTTCATTTATATCTGTCTTTTCAGGGCTTTTCATGACCAGTGACTGTGAAAATACACTCACAGACTCCTAACTCTCCCCTAGTAAATGCATGAAATATACTCTATACCTTTGTCACTTGCCCCTTCGCCTCTTAGCGGTGCAACAGTGTCATGTGACACCACCACAGCCGGCAAGAGCAGTAGCTGCACTCAATCTTCCTTGTAAGACACACTTTAGAGATTAGCAGGAATTCTCTGAAAGATCTTACTGGCAGATCAGCTGCTTTCACTTATTTATTTAAAATCGGTCTTTGATTTCACAGGTAGAAAAAGAAAAAAATAATCTTCTCATTTCTACACCCCCACCTCAAAATCTACTTTCTGAAATAATTAATTCATCATCAGGTTCCTAACTGATTATGATAACACTGATTCACCCGATGGCTACGTATGTGGTAACATACTAAGACTGAAAGGCTACAGCTGCAGCATTGTTCTTGTAATGCACAGAGCTATAGCACTATACAAAATGAGGACATTTTTTCTTGTTGTTGTTGCTTCCTATCGTACATAGACAAGCAAGATGCAAAGCTTTGATTTATGCTTCGTTGTGGAGAGAGAATGCGTTCCGGATAAGGGTGAACCAATGTGTTTGGCTGGGGTGGCTTTGTTACTTTATCCAAATCTAATACAGAGCAGAAGCTGAACAGAACAGCTTCCACACATCAGGGAAAATGTCTGACATCAAATTTGTTTTTCCCTTTACTCTGTAGCCTGATAAAATAATATAGGATGTGTGGAATGCATCTTTGCCTGGAGAAAAGCTAGGTCATTATTAAAGCATTATTATAAGCCAGTCAGTGTGTGCAGTTTTCAATTGCATATAGAAGTGGCTATTTGGTTTGGAAAGTGTTTAAATAAGAGGCCACCGTGCACATTACAAACTACACTCAGCAGACACTTTTTGTTTTTCTTTTTGGGGTATACTTTGCTAGTAACAAGTTAACTTTACTAACTGCCTTAATTCTTCATAGCACAGATTCAACAAGGTGATGGAAACACTCCTCTCAGATCACACAGCTGCTTAAGGTTTGTCTGTTACACAACCAGTGATGTGATTTTCTCGGTCCACCACATCCCAAAGGTACTGGTTTGAGATCTGGTGATGGTGGAGGCCATTAGAGACCATTACAGTGAAATCTTTTTCGTGTTCAAAAAAACAGTTTGAGATGATCTGAGCTTTGTGACATGGCATGTTATCCTGCTGGAAGCAACCATCTCTGAGTGGTCAGCAACAATGCTCAGGTGGGCTGTGGTGTTTAATGATGCTCACTTGGTACTATGGGGCCCAAAGTGTGCCAAAAAAAATCCTCACCAGCAGCAGCAGCCTGAACCGTTGATACAAGGCAGGATGAACCCATGCTTTCATGCTGTTATTTGGGTTACTGTTGCCTCCCTGTCAGCTCGAAGCAGTCTGGCAATTCTCCTCTGACCTCTGGCATCAACATGACATTTTCTCCCAGACAACTGCTGCTCGCTGGATATTTTCTCTTTTTCAGGCCATTCTCTGTAAACCTTAAAAATAAATGTGCCAGTCTGTGCCAGAACTGCAGCAGATCATCCGGGACCATGCCTACATGCCTAAATGCAGATATATGTATTAACAAGCTGTTTAATACACCTAACAAAGGGTGTCAGATATATACAGGTACTTGCTAAACTCAATGCATACTGCTTGATACCATGCAGACCTAACATTGTCTGCTATAAATTGTAATGATCTGGAAATGCTGACCACAGATTTGTCTAAAAAAAAAAAAAGAAAGAGAGAGAGAGAGAGAGACATTTACAAAGTCAGTTTTTTAAAGTTCATAATATCAATCAGCTCAAATTCATAACATTATTTTCCGATTTCCATATTTCCTGACTCTCAAGTAAGAACCTTTGCAACTGGTGAGTAAAAAAAAAAAGAAATCATTAATCTTTCATGTCATGTGAAGGCATTTGCAACAAAGGATTTATTCATGTAGAAAACCTGAGAATGAATACTGAAAACCAGTATTTAATCTGCATAATTGTACCCAGCACTGTCCAGCCTTGCATGCATAAAAGGGAACTTTAACATTTAACATGTAAAACGCAATCAGAACACATTTATAACTAACAGCCGGGGCATAGATACCTCATTAAGTATTATCCTAATTACCCATCTCAGTGATGTCTGTAGTTGCTTTCAGCACCTTTCATTTTCTTTTTGTTACCCAAAGTCTTTGATTGGCCGGTCTACAGACTCCACGGTATGCCACATACAAGATGAAACGAATAGTTATGTCTATAACTTCTGTTCCCTGAAGGAGAGGAACGAGGTACAACACATAAGTATGGGATATCACGCCCTTGCGTGTCCTGGCTGAAGAAACCTTTATTGACACCTTTAAGGCAGATGACGTGTGATGACACGCGCACGGCCCCGCCTGCACATATAGTCGCTGTCATCACAGTCATCCCTCAGTTCGATAGCCGCTCTTCACCGAGCCAAACTGCTCAGTGGGGCCACCTTGTGTTGTACCTCGTTCCTCTCCTTCAGGGAACAGAAGTTATAGACATAACTATTCGTTCCCTTTCAGTCGATTCACTCGGTACAACACATAGGTATGGGACATATATACACACGCCCCACAGAGCAGCCACCGAACCGGAATCGGACCACCACATCCTTAGTGAGCGGTAGACCCAGCAGAAAGGACAGCATGAGCCACCGAAGGGGCTGTAAAGTCCAACCGATAAAATCGCACAAAAGTGTGCGGTGATGCCCAACTAGCTGCCGCACAAATATCAGCTACAGGCACCCCTTTAAAAAGAGCCCATGAGGTTGCCATCCCCCCTGGTGGAATGAACTCTCACCCCCTGGGGCAAAGCAAGACCTTTGGTGCCGTATGCCAGTGAGATAGCTTCTATAATCCAGTGGGACAGCCTCTGTTTAGACAGAGCTCTACCTCTATTTGGATTAGCGAAGCAGACAAACAGCTGGTCACATAAACACACATTCTTAGTGCGCTCAATGTAGGTGCGTAGCACATGCACTGGACAAAGAGAATGCATCCTCCTCTGCTCCTCAGATGCAAAAGGAGGGGAGCAAAAGCTCTGCAATCAAATTCCATTGAGCTATAAGATGATCTTGGGAAAATAGGCAGCATTTGGACACAATACGACCTTGTGGCCATCAGGAGAGAACTGTGTGCAGGAGGGATGCACAGACAGCGCATGAAGGTCACCCACTTGCTTTGCCGAAGCCAAAGCGAGAAGTAATGCAGTCTTATATGAAAGAAATTTCATATCCACAGACTCAATGGGTTCAAACGGGGGGCTACAAAGGGCCTCCAGCACCAAAGACAAGTCCCAAGCAGGGACACTGGACTTAAGCGCGGGTCTCAGCCGGCGAACCCCTTTCAGAAAATGTATGGCAAGGGGATGTGCACCTGGTGTCACCCCGTCAAAGCCAATATGACAAGCAGATATAGCAGATATAGCTGCTAAATAAACCTTAATCGTCGAAAATAAAGGCCCTTATCCAGCAGCTCCTGCAGGAATGTCAAAACATAGAGCACTGAAATGGGAGAGTGTGGCGGTCCTGGCACCATTGCTCGAAGGCTCGCCATTTGTAAGCGTACAAGCCTTTAGTAGATGAGGCCCTAGCGCTCTGAATTGTCGCTATCACAATAGGTGGCAAACCCTTAGCAATCAAGTTTAACCTCTCAGCAGGTAAGCATGAAGGCGCCACAGATCCGGGCGCGGATGAACCACTTCTCCTCCTGCCTGAGAGAGGAGGTCCCTGCGGAGAGGAAGCTGCCAAGGACTCGCTCCTAGCAGGCTGATTATCTCTGCATACCACGACCTTGTGGGCCACCAAGGGGCCACTAGAATCAGAGAGAGGGAATGCCGACGCACTCTCTCTAGAACTGGAGATATCATTTCCACTGGGGGAAATGCATACAAGAGCACGTCTGGCCATTGGTGCGCTAGCGCGTCCAAGCCCAAGGGTGCATCGTGGTCGATTATGGAGAAGAACAGGGGGCAGTGAGTATTTACCCTGGAAGCAAAAAGATCTATTTGTGCCTTGCCAAATAGATCCCAAATCTGAGCCACTATTAAAGGGTGTAACCTCCATTCTCTCACCAGAGGACCCCCCCTGGAGAGAAGGTCCGGCCCCAGGTTCAGGTGGCCCGGGACATGGGTGGCTCTTAGAGACAGAAAATGAACACTGCACCATAACAGCAGAGAGCGAGACAGCTTCAACAGGGGAAGAGAGCATGTTCCTCCCTGCCTGTTTATGTAAGACACCACTGTTGAATTGTCCGTCCTGACTAAGACATGCTGGCCCTCCACGACTGGACGGAAAATTTTTAGAGCTAAGAACACTGCTAACAGCTCTAAGTGGTTGATGTGCAGCTGGCGCTGGGCTGCGGACCAGATCCCTCTCACTGATGCACCCTCGCACAGCGCTCCCCACCCTCTTAGGGAAGCATCTGTGGACACCACCTTGCGAAACAACACCCTCCCAATCCGAGAGCCCTGATGCAGCAGCCTGGGCTCCCTGCAAGGACGGAGAGCTAGCATGCAAGACGCGGTTAGTGGCAGCCTCCTCCGGAGGTGACGTGATGCACACAGGTGGTGAGAGAGAGTCCAGCGTTGAAACGCTCTCATTTTTAACAGTCCAAGTGGCACTACGGCGATCATAGATGCCATCATGCCCAACAAGCGTAATATCGTCTGGAAACGCAGTCTGCGTCCAAGCTGAAACTGAGCAAGGCAGCGATGAAACGCGGCCACTCTGTGCTCCGAGAAACGCGCGCGGCTGGAAAGCAAGCATATTTCCAAACCGAGGAAAGAAATCTGCTGACTCGGGATTAGCGAGCTCTTTAGAAAGTTCACAGAGAACCCCAGGGTCTGAATGTGTGACAGAACCAGTGACAGCTGTGTCTCCGCCTGCTCTCTGGAGCAAGCTACGAGAGCCCAGTCATCTAGGTAGGCTAAGATGCGGATGCCTCTCTCTCTGAGGGGCGCTAGCGCTGCTTCTGCACATTTCGCAAAGGTGCGAGGAGCGAGCGACAACCCGAACGGCAGCACTAGGTATTCATAGGCTACGCCCTCGAATGCAAACCTCAGAAACTGCCTGTGTTTCGGGTGTATAGCCACATGAAAATAAGCATCTGTTAGATCGATTGTTGCAAACCAATCTCCCGGGCCGACTGCATTCAAGAGCTGTCTGAGTGTTAGCATCTTGAACCTGTACGTTCGTAGATACGTGTTCAAGACTCGCAGGTCGAGGATGGGACGAAGCCCTCCCCCTTTTTTTGGAACAACAAAATAACGGCTGTACCAACCTTTGTCTGTCTCCGAAGTGGGGACCACTTCGCGCTCTTGCTCTTTTCTGCAATAGCGCCTTTATTTCTTCTCTGAGTATCATGGCCGCCTCGGTGCTGACAGTCGTGTTTACGACTCTTTGGAAACGAGGCGACTTGACCCGGAACTGCAACCGGTAACCCATGGCAACGGTTCGCAGCACCCATGGAGAGGGGGAAGTGAGCAGCCAGCCGGTTGACCTCTACGCCACTACTGTCGAAGCCATCCCTCTGCCCAGGGAGAGTGCTGCACAGCAGGACGCACGGAGGATGTAATCTGTGGCGACTCTGACCTCGTTAAGAAGAGGTGCCAGCGGGCTGTCATCAGGAACCAGTGATCCGAGCTCCGCCAGGCACATCGACTGGTATGTCTGGAGCATGGTGACGGAGCTCATGGCGTGAGCAGTGCCGGCCTGAGCCCGATAAATCTTCTCCAGCTGCGAAGCAGAGAATCTGCAGTGCTTGGACGTCAGAGTTGCGGGGCCGCCGTCACCATGGTTATGGGAAGGGGCCAGATAAGCAGCCAGAGACGGCTCCATAGGGGGTGGGTTAACTAAGCCAGCCCCCTCGGCGCCGTCCAATTCCATGTACTGTCCATAGCCGGGCACAGTGACGCGGGTAGACAGAGGTTTGTCCCATGATGCTGTTAGCTCGCAGACAAAGTCTGGGAACATGGGAAGGCAGTTTTTAACACCAACAGAGGCAGTTAAGCTAAGTTCAAGTCGGCAGACAACGGAGCTAAATAGCAGCAGCTAGCTAGCCCAACTTAGCAGAGGTGTTTTCAGCAAGGTGAAGAGCGTAAGAACTGAAGGATGATTGTGATGACAGCGGCTATATGTGCAGGCGGGGCCGTGCGCGTGTCATCACATGTCATCTGCCTTAAAGGCGTGAATAAAGGTTTCTTCAGCCAGGACATGCGAGGGCGTGATATCCCATACTTATGTGTTGTACCGATTGAATCGACTGAAAGGGAACTTTTGCATTTTGTTCTTCTGTGAGGAACTCTTACCTGGCCCACTATTCTTTAACTTTTAAAAAGAATCTATGTGGGCCTCAGCTGTAGACCGTGTATTATTATCCTGAAGAACTGATTGCAAGTAAAAAGAACTATTTAAAGCCCTGCTGTAGACTGGTGGTCTGTCTACAGTGTACCCTGCATTTCGCACAATGACAGCTGACCATGAATTGGATAAGAAATTTGGTGGATGGATGGAAGAATTGATTTGATTCCCTGTGATATTTTTTCAAAGTCCAAAGGAAGCAATAAAATGAATGTATGGACTGTGAGACAGCAGCAGTTATGTTTTGTCTGTAGATCCACCCGTGCTCTCCTTTTATGTCTCAAAGTCAAAACTTGGCAACCAAACATCATAACTACTCAATAAATTGCTGTCCAGCCTGCAGTAGGCCTTGTGTATCACGTCTAAGCATTCAGACGACAGCTTTGAAACGCTTATGGTGCAGTTTCTCTGGAGTGATCTGCTTGCACATGCAAGCCACAATCTCAGCGTAGCAGCGGCTGACTGGGTAAAGTGTGGAAATAATTGTCTGTCGTTGCTTGTTGGCTGCTTTGACGTCTGCTCAATCCCTTCGCGGGGCAGTAACAGAGTTGTTCGATGTCTCTGTCAGCATGTTGGGCATAGGCATGGCGTAAACGTGCGCTACATGCTAGTTCTCATCTGTAGCGAATTCCACGAGCCACACAGTGTTAGACTTGTTAGTGGGAAGACATGAGATTGGAGCGGAGGCTGAATATAAAAGCTAGAGGTCTGACCCCAACAAATGGACGAGACAGCTGCTGAAAAGAATTTTTTTTTTTTTTCACCAAATCTCATCCTTGGTCTTTCTTTTTGAGACAAGCCAAACATTCAGACAATAGCAGGCTGTTTTGTCCAGCCAAGCCTTTGTTACCATTTAGAGTGTGTGAGCCACTGTTTGGTGCACACAGCAGTGACAGTGGAAAATTCCTATATTTTAATTGCAGATGTGCAAAAGACTCTGTTGTAAGTATACAATATAGGATGTTTTATGTGTTGCTATTTTGCTCCGAGCTCCCCCCTCCCCAACATTTGACTCTTTGATTTGAGTAGAAAATATTAGTGGAAAAAAAAGAGAAAAAAAAAAGAGAAAAAAAGGGGGGGAAAGGGGAAAAAAGAAAGAAAAAAAATATCAGTGGCATTAATCACAAGCTGAAGAAAGTAAAATCGCCTCAGAGCTCACTATCGACCCTAATGATAGATGTGTCTAGTGTTTATTCAAGCATGTTTTTTTTTTAAACATTTACTCCTGTAGTGCTTCCAATCAAAGCTGTAGAAAGATGGAAACCTTTAAATAACTGTAATCAACTTTTCATCCATTTTGCTCTTGTCAGAGAGGAACTGTTGTTCATGAAATAAATGCCTGGTGATTGAAAACAAGAGCAGATGAGTGTTTTCTCATCATCCCTGGTCACTCTGCTCCACTGAAAGTGAGAAAGAAAAAAAACTTCCATCACAGCATGAAAGCATGGTGAAAGATGGTGGCCGTTTTGCATCTCGGTTATCTGCTCTTGTACTACCTGCATACTTTTAATTGCTTTTCCACGCCCAACCAGAAAGTTCAGCAAGTGGGACGTAATCCAGGGTGAAACTTTCCATCGTGTTATCAGCTTTAGTCAAATGTCACTCAACGTGGGGAGCAGTCATCAGGGGAAAATTTTGTCCACTCGAGTGTCACTAAGTGATGGATGCCTCCAGAGTAAGTCTGGCTACAGTTGCGGAGCTGCCTGTAGGGCAAATGTGAATAGCACCAAGGATTTTAGCACTGCTTTTCACAGGCATAGTGGAGATGCCATGTGAGGTCACAAAGTTGTAAATATATCCCAGAGAGAGTGTTAAGGACCTCGGTCCAGGCTCACATCAGATATGCTGTCCTTCCTCCAGCTCTGGAGTGAAAGGGAACAAAGGCGCTTCAACTAAGCGAGGACTGGAGAAGGGCAAGCAGTGGACCTACTGCTATAGCAGGACGTAGCATTTTCTCTCCATGTTATGCAGCGATATATCACTTGTCTTATCTAGGTTGCCTTTTTGTGCTAACTTCCCTCCCTGCCAAAATTCTGTACCCTGCCTCTGAAGTGGAAGCATGAACAGTTATCACAATCAGTGCAAATGTCACCTAGCATCATCTCCAACTTGTTAAATGCTTATTACATCTTGTCTGAGTCACAGCATACCATATGGCAAGTGATAAGATTTGAAGGAAAAAAAAAAAAATCTTATCCGAGCTTCACTGCAGACAGCCTGAGAAAAAAATACAATGGAATAAAGCGATGATTTTGAACAGATGTGCACATCAAAATTTGATTTATTGGGCTTGGAAATGCGATTGGCATCCTCCGGTATCTAGACTGCTGGTGCTCGTACTGATCTTTGTGCACGGTGGATAATATTTGTCTTTAGAAGGGATGAATGCAAGCCTGGATAAGTGAGTCTGCTGAATAAATGATGTTTATAATCACAGCCCTGGGTGTCAACTAATGTGCCTGGGGAGATGGGGTGGGGGTGAGGGGGCGGGCTGAGGGGGGAGTGGTGTTGAGTTTCTCATTTGTCCGAGCAAGCCCCTCCAAGGCGGAGGATAATGTGCATTTAAACTGCTGCATGGGTGGGTAATGGGATTGTGAACACGCTGGTGTCTTGCTGGATAAGCGGCTCTGATAGTGCCACTGACCTCCTTCCCAACAGCTGGGACGGGGAATCGTAGCAAGGGCTCATTTTGTTTGCGTGTTTAGGTTGAAGGCGCCAAGCATGAGACAAATGGGCAACGGTAGGTGTGCAGGTGGGAGGCGTGAACTTTTCCACAGACGGAAAATAAATAAAGGGGAAAGGATAGTTTAGGAATTAAAGTGGCAGAAGGGTCATATCTGCTAGGAATCCACTTTTTACATTAAAGTCATGGAAACTAAAGCCATATGATCATGTTTTAAACACTGTTATAACACTGAGTAATATTGAATTGCATGCAGATTAGCAGCTTTATATTTTCTCTGTTGGGTAGTTTCAACTTGGCCGCTATTCCACTTTGTGAATGCAGCTCATCTCAGGCGGCCTGTGTTGTAATGACTTTCCAGACAGTTCTTTTCGGGAAATTTTCTTTTTCTTTTTTAGAAATGCTCAAAATTTTTTCCCGATTTTGACACATGATTTGTTCTCTTTGAAGCTCCGTTGGTTGCCTGGTGTTCTTTTGAAAACTTGCATATCAAGCTGCTCATTGCAAGACCTGACACAGTGTTAATTAGCATTCAGATGAATATAAAGCACTGGGCCAATCTGATTAATTTACAGTTAATTCAAGCCATTTCTCTTTAACTTCAAGGGAAAAACTAAAATCAGCTTAATGCAAATATATATAAATATTTAAAATTTGATTCATGTCAGTATTATCAAATTCTGCTCCATACTTTCTTGTATCAACATTTTGAAGTATGGTGTGACCATCACTTTAAAGGTAACAGTTTAGGATGTCATTCCCAACCAGTTGTACAATTACCCAAAAGAAGACGACACAGAATGATCTGAAATGACAAATTATTTAAATAACTTGTAGTCCTATAGACATATGAGCAGAAAAGTAAACATAAAGTAATAGTAAATGATTAAAGTAGATAACTATTGGTCAAAAGGTGAAAAAAAGACAGTAGCAATAATTTGCTAAAATTACTGCTAACAGGCTAAATTGCTTGCTAATAAAACTGATTTCAAAACTAGAGACTATTTTTTAAAATCAAATTGAAAGATGAAAAATAACCTGCTGAAGTTCAAACCGACCATCAGAAATGGTGAAAAAAAAAAAGTAATTTAAGAGATTTTGAAACTGGCCTTTTTGCTGGTGGCAGGCAAGCTGGTTTGAGTGTTTCAAAAACTGCTGATGTACAGAGATTTTCCTACACAGTCATATCTGGGATTTACAGAAAATGGTCCAGCATAGAGAAGATACCCAGGGAGGCAGAGGAGAGAGCCAGTCTACTTTGAGTGGTTACGAAGACAGCAGTAACACAAATAACCACTCGCTACAACCAAAGTATGCAGAAGTGCATCTCTGAGTGCACAGTACTTTAAACCTTGAAACAGATGGGCTACAGCAGCAGATGACCACAATGGATGTCACCATTTCCTAAAAACAGGACTCAGATGCGCTCGTGAAAAGTGGACAAAAGATTGGAAAACCACTGCCTGAATCAGATTGAGAACTGCAGCAGTGGTTCTCGATCTGTGGAGCGGGCCACAAGACAAAGAGAAATTACATAAGGTAAAACTAAGCTAGATGCACGTAATATTTTAGGGAACAGTTTGCCGATTCTATGGTGCTGACCTTTATCCGTCTAGGATAAAGGCTAGGATCCTTTTTTAAAATTGGTAACAATCAATAAAAACTGCGGGATGCCAGGCATCGACTTTTCTTCGGCATTTTCTGAAACCCAAGAAAAAGTTTGAGAGCCACGTTCATTCACACTCTCCTCTTTCTCAACAAATTCTGTCTCGAAGTGCTTCTGATGTCAAATGCACATAAATAGCAGATCAAACTTAAAAACCAGTTTGACTTACAAAACATTAGAGCATCCAGATTCCCGCGACGCCTTCCTTTTGGTCTTCGTCAAAGCTTCTTTGAGCTGCATTTTCAAACAACACATAGCTTCCACTGTGGATTTTTGTGCTGGGCTGAAGTGTGCGACAGCTTTAAAAAAAGAAAACCCCTGGAACCAGAGCGCTATCTAAATGAGGCATAATAGATGTGAGAGTGACACAACCATGTTGAAGGGATGTAAGCAGCCCGACAGGAACATTGCTTCTAGCAACTCCTGTGTTGCATTAGTGATGATTTTCCAGGAGGCGCTCACAAAGACTCTTCAGAACACTCTCCCGAGTCCCATCACAACCCGGAAGAGGCCCAAAACAGCAGGCCACGTGCACACGGGTGAGTGACTCAACTTCACACATTCTGCTGATAACCAACCCTTAGCCCCAACTATACCTAACCCCCTACTATTATAAGAAAAAAATATATGTGGGTCAAAATGGTTCTAAAAATGGCTGCCTGTCTCTGGGGCCTGCCAGAGCATGAAATAGACTTTACATCAGGTTAGAATGAGTAACGGCGACGAACAAAGTTTTTTTTTGGTCATTGCTCATTTTTCATCCCCTCTTTGTTGCTGTAATCAAACATATGGTAGTTCTCTCACTCCCCCCTCCTTCTCTTTCAGTTTATGACCTGAATAAGATATCAGCAGTTTGCCAGGTTCGGAATATGACAGGCGCGGCTAAATTCATGTAGAGATTTAGATAATGTGACTGCTGAACACTATACAATACTTTCCACCTCTGCCTTTCAAACTTCCCCCGTGCTGATAAGCGGGAATTCGGGGGTGGATTTCAAAATGCTTTGGATTTGCAAAGAGCCTGCTGATATTGCAAAGGTAGTCACATGACAGCACATTTATTTCCTACCCATTTGTGACGCTACCCATCCCGCTCAATGACTGGCAGGTGAATTACAACAATATCTAGTCTCCCTTTTGGATAGTGGCTGCAAAGCTTCAAAACAGAGTATGCACACACACACTCACAAAAAGAAGTAAGCTGCTCTTTCCTCTGCTTTCACTTTGACAACTTGGGCTGCAGTTTTTGGAAGCAAGCTTACTCACAGCAAATTGGATAATGCAGTGAGGGTTTTATTTATTTGCTGTAGTTGGACAAGTTTGCCCTTTCTGCAAAACCATATTGTTTAATTTTCCCCCTCCGACACGAACACCTTCCTCCTCTCCATGTCCAGTGTCTAGAATCCCTGGTGGCTGCACGCTGAAATGGCCTCATGTTTATTTAAACTTAGAGGGGCAGCAGTTGAGCGCCTGGTGCCCCATTCATTTTCTGTGGTGTTTTCTTATAGCCAGCCAACCCTGGAGCCATTCATCAGCTGGACTAAGTGTAGCTACAGCACGGAGGCTAAACAGCACTTCACCACAATGAGTGTGACATCAGCTCTCCACACAAACCAGCGGGTGTGTCAAAGAGAAGCACAATTACAGAGGAGAAGGAGAAGGGAAGAGGTGGAAAAATGACCGTGAAGAAATAAAGAAAGAGAGAGAGGAAGAGGAAGAGTGGCAAAGAGTGTCAGTCATGTAGCTTCTAATTTTGGTTATGGCTCGAGCACTACTTTGTTCCACCACAGGCTTTTATGCTACAAGCATGAGCAGGCTCAAGACAGACAGAGAGACTCAGAAGAGCTATTGAATTAGCAAAAACCACACTCCACACAGTCACACACACACTAAAAATATACTACACACAAATACAATGAGGAGGAGAGACTTATGATAAAAATAAAAACTATAAACTCCAAGTGGTGATGAGTATATTTGAAAATTCTGTGTCATGTATTTAAACAAGTACAGCCCTCCTCCATGAATGGCTTATTTTGAGCAATCTAACGTCCTTACAAACGTTTCACAAAAGAATTCGTAGCTATAGTAAACTATTTCAAAAACAATCTATTCAAACGTAGATAAAAGACGAGGATTTGCATCCGCAGTTGAGTGGAGAGCACAACAAAAGGAACTCTGGTTGGAATCCAAATTAGAGGAAAGATGAAGACATGAAAGATCAAAACCAAGAAGGAGGAATGAGAAAAAAGGAAAGGGAATTGGCAAACACCGATATCCAGCTGTGCCACAGTGAATCAAATTTTAAAAAGGCAATATGAGCCACAGCCAAATCACCTGCGAGATAAATAGATGGGAAATAATAAAAGGAAAATTAAGGCAGAATCAAAGAGAGGCCACGCAGAGCATAAGTGTGTATATATCTATATATAGATCTTCATTTATTTTAATATTTAAACCCACTAAAAGTTGTAAATACAACTTTTGAATGAAAGGCACAGGAAAAATCAGACAATGCTGATATAATACTCAAAAGAAAAAATATATTACAGTACAAAAAGAGGACAGTTAGTTACGCATGAACAAATCCTTCCAAGTTGACCATCCTCCAGACTCGGGGAAACGGAAATACAGCTGACACAACAAAGGAGAAGGGGGTTCAGAAACAAAAATCCATTAGCCAAACTTGTCTTTATTGCTTTTCCAAACTGGCAAAAGGTCACATCAGCTCTCCAGGTCTCAGAGAAGGCCAAAAAATAAACAAACAAATCAAAAATAAACAAAACAAACAAACAAAAACTGCTGTGCTTTCTCCTTTCCCCACAGGTGGAGTGGCTCACTTTTGATTATTCACCTGTCTGTTGACTGTGCTACACAACACTCCACTGGGCATCTGATTCACAACATCAAAACAGTTGACATATAAAACATATGGAGCCAGAGACGGGTTTATTTGATTTTTTTTTAAAGTAAGATCTCTCACAATGCATTACCAGCTGAGCCTACATTTGCAATTACGCTTTAATTTGTTGGCCCACCAAGTGTAAAATCAACCCAACCTCTAAGTGGTGCCGAGTGTTTAAATATTCAGCAGACATTTCTGGGATTCAAAAAGTGCAGGTCAGAAGCCATTTCTGGAGCAAGGAAGTAATTTGGTTATCTTCATTGCTTTTTATACCGTTGGCTTGATGGAGCTTACTGAACTCAACATTAGTGGGAGCATAGCACAGAAGAATTCATTTATAATTACAGATTTATTTATTTTTTTTTTTTAAAAACAGAATCTGAAAGAAGAGGCCACTACTATTCACTTTTATCAAGTTTGGGGGGGAAAAAAAAAGATTTATCCTATCAAGAGGCTAACAAAGCAGAGGGGGTTTTGTGACATATAAAATGGCTAATTTATGCCTTAGATCTGCCTAGAGTTTTGGTTCTTAGGAGAGGAGAATCAGTATGCAGGCCTGACAGCTCACATAAGATGTGTGTACACATTAAAGTTTTTCTGGACAGCTCTGGTGGGGAACCAAAAATATAACTCTCTGTACTGCTTAGAATTCCTAATGTTACAACTAGCCTCTTTGGTATAGTCAAGAGACCCACCAATGTCCAATTTGTATCTTCTTTTTCCTAAAAACAGCTGTCTCAAGCTCTCACTGGTCCCATTAAAAGGGAAAGATGGAAAAAAAAAACAAAAAAAAAAACAAAAACCCAGTCCAGGATGATTGCATCAATTCTATAACCTGGAGATCAAGTGATTGTTTGGAATAGCAGGAAATTATACTTCTACAGACATCAAGGGTTTTCCTTTCATCCTGCATGAAAACGAAAACTCCAAACTTTCTGTTTATCCTCTAAACTTGATGCAGCCTGGCCTTTTCTGCTGCCAGACGGCAGATTCATGCTACTTCCACCTTCTCTGCAGCAATGCTACAGAGGGGGGCAAAGCCATGGCACAGCAAAAAAGGAAGGAAAAAATAAAAGAAAAACTTAAACTTGGATTCAGTTTTGAAAAGAACAGCAAATTTAAACAAGAGAAATAAGTGTTACGATCAAACACAACAGTTCGGATGGACTGAGGAATGGCAGGAGGATGGACGTGGTCAGGGCTATGTCATGTTGCCGCGGCTGCTTGGACGCTCTGGTTTGTGTAAGCCTGTGTCCAGTGAAGGATGCGTTTACCAGAGCCCTTTCTCATCTTCCCATCCCCCAGAGATGGCAGCCCACCCTGGGAGGGGAGAATTTACCTCGATTCCCTCTCCATCCTGGTTCTAACCAGAATTTTATAGCGCCACATTCCTCTTTTACACAGGAGCAAAGTAAGGTAAAAGCTACAGCTTTGAGAAATCAGCTTTGAAGTTTGATTCTTACCCTTCCTGATGCAAGAGCTAACACCTTCCAGCTCCAAAGCATAAAGGAGAACAAATGACATCATGAACAAGAACCAGGATCTCAAGAGTCCAGAGACAAAAAGTACAGAATTCAGTCTCTCGTTGCGTCAGGCTAACGCCGACTCCATTCATTACCTGGCCATGGCAGAGGAGGAAGCGGCAGCTAGCTGTGTGAGGTATTCGCGCAGTTCCTTTGCTGCCTGAAAGCGGCCGTAACGTTTTTTGGGTTTGGTGCACTCGTCCAACAGAGCCTTGAGTTGTCCATCTTTGGCTATGTGGGCAGGCGGGTCGTGGAGGAGACCTCCAGTGGTGCCCCGCCATGTAGCATACCGTGACAGCAGGTTTTGACATATGGCATAGTAGTTGTGGTCCACAGTGACCCTGGAACAAAGAGAGTCCTTGGAGAAAGACAGACAGGCCTCCCTGTCGCACTCCTCAAACCGGCTCTCGTACCACACGTCGTAGTTTTCCGGCTTGTCTGCAAGAGAACAGATACACAGGTAAATGAATCCACTGCTATGAAAACGTACTAACTGCATTTAGTTCAAACAGATAAAAAGCATCTAGTGGATCATAAGCTTTGTTTTTCCCCAGGTGAATGTAATGAAGTGAGACTGGGTTATGTAGGCCTTGCAAACCTTTGAGAAACTCCTGGAGCTATAAAATCAAGAGCATTTTTAATCTTTTAGCATTTACACCTTTATTGAGAGTGATACACAAACAGGAAACCTGGGGGGTTGTTGGGTGTGTCATGCAAAAAGGGTACAATCTTTGATTTGGGGTATTCTGCTAAAGAGCTCCCTCAGATCTTGGCAGGCAGTTTTAGATGAATTCTTTCCTGGTGTAGTAAGAGCATTTCTCTTTCAGCAAACTGTTTTTCGAAACTAAAGAGAAAAACAAAACTTGAAACTTTGGTAATTACAGTCAACTGTTCCACCGCATCTGACCGTGAAGAATAAGAAGAATATTTTTTTTTTTTAGTGTGTGAAAATTATTACCCATGAAATCAGCCTCAGCAGAAGCTGACAAGACCAAGGTGCCACTTTTGACACCCCACAGGCCCTAACGCGAAATACTTTTTTCAAAGCCCAGAGGCAAACAACTCATCTACAGTTTCATTTGACAGAAATGAACCACTTTCCAGATTTATTGAGCAAATAAAATTCTTTCTCCAGCTCATTTCACATTGCTTTTTTCCCCCCTTTAGAGGATTGTGCTGGGAAAGAAGGGGGCCAAGAAAATAACCTGGAATGATGAGAGAGCTATTGGTTTGTGCATTAAAAGCCAGATCAATAGCATGGTGGGGAGGGGGTGGGGGGGGTTGGACCCAGAGGATGCAAACACATAATCAGTGTATCAGCGATGTAATGCACTTCTCCTCTGGCTCATCAGTACAACTCAATCAAACATCCAACTCTGCCCTGTTAGCAAGGGGCCTCTGTGGCCCCCCGAAGAGGAGGGGCACATCAACCTCAATCAGTGTGGGTGATGAAGATGGATATGCCTGCGTATGCATATACCGCAAGCAGGCGCACACATATAAAGACGTACACGCCAAAGCAGCAAGGTGAGGTGAAAGCAATTAATGTTTTGGAGCTGGCCATGCATCACACCTCAGCACTGATTGACAGATGGCATCAGGAGAATGTCCTGTTCTTTTACCCACACACACACACACACACACACACACCTACACCTAAAAAGAAGAAGAGAGCAATAGGTTTGTTCTCAAGGACAAAGATGAGCACAGCAAAGTGAAGAAAAAAAAAGTACTTTGAGACTCAACTAAAGGCTAAAAAGAACTACGAGGTCTATTTACTTGCACCTCAATGCCTTCAGTTCTCTCCTCCTGCAAGCGCGAGTGTAACAAAGCTAGAAGATTTCCAACACAAACTAAATAATTTCCAATTCAAATGAGCGGAGAGCAGCACATGAGGTAGGCTGCCTAGCCTCACTTGTCTCCTGCATATCTGGTACCTTCCATGTTAAGGAGCTCAGGCTTGACTTGTATACATTCTCCTCACACCTCTGGCTTCACTGGGCTGCACTGAGAGGGGACATTGGGCCTGAAATGCTTGTTAGCGCGGCCTTACTAGTGGCATTCAAGAGTACGAGCCGGTTTTAACAATGTATGCCTGTGTTAGAGTGCATTATTGAATGTAAGAGAATGAGAACGGTGGTGTGTGTGTGTGCTGCTGCATGTGTGTGTTTGTGTAAGCCAGCGAGCGTCAGGGAGAATGAGAGAGTGAGTGAAGTGTGCGTTACATTATACAGCATGTGTTTCCAAAAGCCACTAGGGGTGAAAACATCCTCAAATGCTATAAACTCAATGATGGGGAATGGCTCCTTTCGCACCACTGGACTGTGCAAACACAGCGCACAGCACAACTTCAACATGGCATGCGTTTTATCTCGCCGAAACCCATCACATCAATATGGATGCCCCTAATGAGAGGGTGGAACAGCACATGGCTTTCTGCGTGTTTGATTTGCAAATCAATTGGCCTTAGTTTAGACTGATGAGATTCGCATCACACTCCTTAGCTCGCTTTCAATCTCAGGCTCTAATTGTAGGGATTGAATTCTCTGTTTGTCGGGCCTTGGGAAGTTACCGTGGCTATTTCCTACCGCTGTCCAACACATGGCACTGACCTCGTAATACTCATTATCGCTGTCGTCCCTCTTCGTCCTGCTGCGCCCCGGCACTTGGCACGCACACAAAGAGATTCAGGCGCGCAAACATGCAAGAAGCAAATAAACTTGAGGCTTAAACTCTGAATAGCCAGGGTAAGCAGCTTGAGATGTCAAGCTCTAAATGTGTCGGCCAGACAAAGGGAGTCTCAACCTGGATTGTGCTTTAGGGCTTGCAAAAAGGACTACTTGTGACAGGGTGGAAAATTGCAGCTTTTGGCACCAAGGTAAATATACACACTTTAGTGTGGTGCATTGACATATCAACATTATCACGCACCAAATGAGGGAAAAACTCAAGGGGCAAAAACTCCAGGGCATGTTGGAGTACCTTCCCATGTTGTACATCAATTTGCGGTTTTCTGGTGTCAGATCTTGTAATTTGGCAAAATGGCACTTTATCTCAGGATAAATTCATCACAATACTTTCGCCTGCAGCTAAAAAAGTGCATACACACCCCCTTTCTCTTTCTCTCCCTCACACACACACACACACACACACACACTAGCTCATATCTGTCACCGGGCATAATGGTGGAACCTCAACACCCAGCGACACAACAGTTTATCACTTTAATAGGATTTCTGCAGGAAGGGACAAATCTAAGAGCCTGACTAGGTGGCCTTGCCTCTCTCTGTAGTGGCCCCTAGAAGGGGGACAGAATTGTAGGAAACCGCAGCACTGAGCGTGTGATGTATAACTATCTCTGTCCTTGTTATGAGGTTTATTCTGAGAGGCAAAAAAAAACTAGGGCAGCGGAGATGGCTCGTTATCCGAACGATCTTAGCTTTGATGGGGACGTGCGCGTTAGAGGCAGAAGGGGTGCTGGAGGAGTGTATATTCTTAGAAGAGAGGAGGCTTCGAGCATGCGTGTCCCTTGAGGCCTTTCCTCAAACCTTCATCACTTCCTCATAAGCTACAGTTTGCGGGTATAGTTCTGACATCAAATGCAGTGTTTTCTAGAAAATACAAACTGTGGACAGCGTTTAAAATCACACTCAGGCTTTGGAAAAACTTTTCAGATGGAGGATTGATTCACGAGTAATTATGTTATAAATAAAAATAATGGTTTATCGGGGGGTTCGTAACTTTAGAGAAGCATCAATGACAGGTCCATCATTTCTGCATGTTGCTTTATGTGCTAATGTAAATAACGCCCTGTAAAGATGAGCAGCAGTTCTTATGAAGTGGTTGTGTTTAAAGGTGTCAATGCATACATGTTCACGAACAATGACTTATTGTCATGGCAACTGGAGGGACAGACTCTGTGAGGCATTACTCACAGACCTATGGATGTACATGTCCGTGCACGCACACACACAAAGTGAATGTGTGGAAATTTATAGGCAGTGCCACTCACTCTGCTTGATGAGCCTTTTGTCGGCCACAAGAACGTTCTCAGCGTCGACAATGATGACCTTTCCGTCACGTGGGCCGACCGCAAAGTTGTCGAAGCTGACATCGAGCAGGTAGAGGGCGAACTCAAAGTCATTGTTGGTGAGCTGCTCGGCAATGTCCATCAGCTGGCGTGCCAAGTCTACCCTCTTCTCCCACGGCGCATTGTAGAAGCTCCACAGATCCTCACCTACGTAGTTGACAGCTACCACGCGCCCACATGCTCCCAGGTACTTGGCGAATGGCCACCCTTCATCTGACGGAAAGCTCTGGGAAGGAGAAACAGATGAGCATGGAAGACAGTTTATAAAAAAAAAAAAAAAAAAAAAAAAAAACAGATAAAAGAAGTCAGGCTGTGTAATGTCGAGTTGGCTGACAGAAAAAAAGAACCCAAAAACAAAACAATCACAGTGGCTCTGAACAGCAAAGGTTAACACATGAATTGGAAGAACCTTCAAATATTCAGAAAATATTTGTTTAACTTGCACACGAATCAGCTTCTTTAACACGGACAGATGAAACAAAAATCCCAAAAAGCAAACACAAAGATTCTGTGTGGAGCCTGAGGTGATGTTTTATACACAATTCTAAGCACAATAGCTGAAAATCTGCCAAGGATCACGTGAAACAGAGCCAGCACTGGGTATAACGGATTAAATTTAATAAAAGCAAAAGCCAGTTTGTGTTAAAGCCCTACA
Source organism: Pelmatolapia mariae (assembly GCF_036321145.2). NCBI lineage: Eukaryota > Metazoa > Chordata > Actinopteri > Cichliformes > Cichlidae > Pelmatolapia > Pelmatolapia mariae. Next base: position 18,190,151 of record NC_086235.1, on the reverse strand, counting down.
GCTATGAGTTGATGTACGCCGCTATATTCAGTGGTTCCAGAGAACTGATAGGAGATGATTTGTGGTAACAGCAGTTAGCAGGAAAGCCTTATGTGTTGTGATGCAGCAGTGGGGCGATTTAAACTGCTGTGTGATGTCGACTAACTGAGTTAATGCAGCTTGGGCATGCTGACAAGAAATCGCTGTGTATTATAGGTTAAACTGATTAATAATAAGGTAATACCACCAGATGAAGGCGGTACTAGCGCACTAGAGTCTAATCTCTCTTGGATTTATTTGCCTCTGCTGGGGTCAGATATGCATGTGTGACCTATCATCTGCAATTGCCTAATCAAGTGGTCACATTTGTACAGGCAAACACATACACAACTGTGGACAGTTGTACACATACAAACTTACATGAAACTTAAATGAGTTAGGCATGAAGCAGCTGTATCTGGCAAATGTTGCAGGCTGCTGGGGGACTCGAATCTCTAAGTCTCATTACCGCTTCGATCTTCCTCCATGAGCTCTGGTGTCTCACACTTTCCCTGCATCCATTTCTTTTCCCTGGGGCCCATTTCATTGTCGCAGGCTGCCACAATGGTCAGACAAATTAATAGAAAATAATAGAATGAAAGCCCTGTTTTTCTTTTGTTTTGTTTTTTTTCCCCCAACACATGGGTATTGCTGCAAGCGGTACGCCCTCCACCCTATAAACCTGCTGCCATAGGACTCCATCTTTTATAATAAACACCTGGCCATATGCTAGCCTAATGATTGCCTGCATTTCCTATGTAACAAATCTCTCCTGGGTTGCAGTTTTTGGCAGGCAGCCGCCACATGGACACAGACTGAGAATTGGGAGCACTTGTCTTTCACAGCAGCCTCGGTCGCCCTCCCTTTCTGAAACCCAATCGCACCTGCGATAAGGCAGGGAACACATCGTGACACTGCAGGTAAGGTGTGAACTACTATCAGTGTTGCATCTCACTTTACACTCGAGGTAATTCAATACTTTACCAGCTTTCAATTTCTGTCATGAGGGTGGGAGGTTAAATATGCATGGCTGCCCCAACTCTTTAAACTTTAATGAAATACAAATTATTTAAAGACATACATTTTAACCCCCTCCATCCTCCTCCTCCCGCACACCACGCAGCTGCTATCTCAAAGACAGCAGCTGGACTCCTGCCACATGGAGACTGTGGCACTGGGAGGATGCAAGTGATCTGGAACCCAAAAGGCATTCAGGTGATGACTATGGCGCGATTTGCAGCTTTGCTTGTGTGCCACTGACTATTTTTGGGGTGTTTTATTTTGAACACTCTGCAAACTATGCTGTGCATGATGCAATGAAGTCAAGGCAATTCTAAGCCCAACAAAGTCAAGCGATGACAACGCGACGAATCCAGACAGCAGCAAACTTTTTCCAGCCTATCAGTCTGTTAAGTGGCGTAAATCTATACCTTAGGTGTATCTCTTGTTCCCATCAGTTTTAAGAAAGAGCCACAAGCTTGACTGGAGGACAATGATAAGTTGCATACAGTGTAGGTCGAACCCATTTCCCTGAGGTGACCCGATCAATCGTGGGCCAGACAACAGTCTGTCCATGAAGCACTACTTGCTTCTTGCTGCCTGTCTGTCTGTGCTCATCATCACTAGACTTGGCAATGACTCACCCAAACTTCTCCAAAAGCCTGTGCCTCAATAAACTTCGCCTAGACTTTTAGATACAGCAAACTCGACAAGTAGAGAAATTAGAGGAGGTCCATCACATGCTCAGAAATGAATGATAATGTTGGGCTGACTGCACTCCCAAATACTGGCTGGAGGGGAGACAATCCCAGACTACTGAGATGCCATTAGCCACTGGGCTAAGAGAATTAGGATTAGAGATTTAATAGGCTAAATATCTAAAATGGCTTTCTAATTTCTGAGGGTGGTATATAATGATTAAGTTGAAGCTTGATCAGTTAAAGGGTATATCCTTCTTAGGCTCGCCTCCCTTTGACCCAAATTCAAGCCTTTATGTTGCTGCAAACCTAAGCGGCTCTCTGTCACAATGACAAAACTTGCCCTGTCCAACATTACGACTAAAACCTCCTTTGCCAAGCATCAGCCTCTTCTCTCACGCCTGCAGGGTGGATGGTGAGATGTGGGGTTGCGGGGGCAGCCTGAGAGCAAGAGCGGAGAAAAGAGAGAATACGATGGAGACAGCAAACAGAAGAGACAAACAGAGTGTCTTTCACTTCTACGCTCCAGTAGACAGGAGGAATAAACCAGCAAAGACCTGCCTGCTAAACACATCTCTCTCTTTGTTGTCAGGTTACAGCCCTGAATAGGAGGAAAAAGTAGAGCGACAGCAGATGGGGGGGATGGCTGATGGGAGGGAGGAGAAGGATGAATGCCCTACGGCTACTTTCATATACTGTCAACGGCTGTTATGAGAACGCCTTCATGTCTGTCTGGCCCTCGTTCGTGGTTCTTAACATAGATGTTGCTCGTTCGCGGTGCTGGAAGGCTCACTGCGCTGCGTCAATTACCTCGGTGCCATTTTTATGAGCTTCCTGTATTTAAATTTTATACACAATAAGTCTGAAAGTGAGAACTACCGAACAGCGTGGGCAGGCACACGAGAGTGGGCACCTGAGCTTTGGATTCAAACTCGCCTATTGCAAGGCTTGATAAATACTCTACGTGTCCCACCAATCATTCTCCCTTAGCGCTCTTTAAACGGTTACTCTGCAGAAGTCATTAACGTCCGCAATGAGGCGTTGAGTGGGGAGGGGGGGATAAATTGGAAAGCCCAGCCTAATATTACATCCACTGCACTATCTCTGAGCAGACCTGGGAGGTACTCTGGTGTGGGTGGGTGGGTGGGTGGGTGTGTGTGTGTGTGTGTGTGTGTGTGTGTGTGTGTGTGTGTGTGTGTGTGTGTGTGGTTACTGCACAGGTAGTGAATTTTACCAGTCGTCACCCAATCATGTTATGCTATTTAAAAATGCTGAGGGTGCAAAACTGCCAATGACACATCCCAGCAACTTTTACTGCTTTTTAAAGTCTTATCACTTCTTGTTCCCTTCACTGGATAAGAACCTTTTATTTCCTGCTTAGCAAAACCTTGAACTTGTAAAACATGGAGCCCAATGCTTCTTCTTTTTTTTTTCCCCCTTCCTCCCCTGCAAAAATTTTTTGCCGTGTTACAGAAATAATGAGCTGGGCTCGGGAGACAATGAAAGCAAGGGTGGAAAACAGACTCTTCTCATTAAAGACGACCTCACAGTGACTTCTAGGCCCAAGTCTGACTAATCTAATCTTTAAGGTTGTGCCAATTCGCCACCGTAGCAGTGACTGGGGGGGTTGTTGTGCTTTCCACCCCCTCCCTTGTAATACAACAGACACACTGGCGTTCTCTCGGGGGTAGATTGGATTGGGCTGAAATGTAACAGGGCCACAGACAAATGGGCAGCCTCTGGAGAAGAGGATGAAACGAATGGAGCGAGAGGCACAGGAACACACACCTGCGTCCTGACATCTGCTGACAAAGGCATGCCCTTCTACAGGGCCACTTGGGGAGGGCGTGGGCGTGCGTGTGAGAGAGAGCGTTCAAAAAGAGGCTCCTTGTTTGGGTGTGCGTGTGAGTGTTTGTGTCTATGTGAAACTCCATCCAAGTGCATGTGAATGAGAATACGCAACGTGACCAGGGCTGATAACAACCTCTATTCAAGGGCCGAGTAAACATGAGTGGCTCCCAAGATATTGCCTTGGCTGGCTCGCAGAGAACACTGGACCATCAAACACACACATGCACACACACACACACACACACACACACACACACACACACACACACACACACACACACGTATATGTTGGACGCAGAGTTGAGTTTAAAAGGAAGCAGTTGCCTTCATCTTTGCAACCACAGCTACTTTCTGCGTGAAGGAAATTAGTAGTTGCAACCAAAGTGTGCAGCTTGTTAAAACCCTGAGCCGGGCGTGGTGTAAATTCTCGACATTTTCTGTCTTCAACAAAACCTCGCCGCTTCGTAACAAACAAGCCAGGACAAGACTCGTAAAGAGTCCTGGGATCAAACTGTAAAGTTGATGACACGTGGCGGATAGACACATTCAAAGAGAGACAGAAAAAAAAAAAAAAAACCCAAACAACTTTGAACCTCAGTATTACAAAATGAACATTATTCAGTCTGTTTATCAGGGGGGATTAGTGTTAAGAAGGAGCCACATCTGTTTTGCAAGGCTTGAAAGGCAGGAGCTGCCAAGCTGGACCTGGGGAAAAAACGAATTTAAAAAAAAAAAAAAAAAAAAAAAAAAACCCCAAACAAAAAAAAAAAAAACAAACAAACAAAAAAATATTGCTTTTCTGTGCAGCTCTCCTGTTGACCTTGTGTGTCTGGAGGAAGTGGGGCGAGCCCCGTCTGGCATTTTGCTGGCCATTTATGTTTAAAATCCAGTCAGTTAGTCTGCAGTGAGAGCTCAGACACCACAGGGGAACCAGCCTCATCCTAGCACACATGGTGCAACTTCTTTTCCGTGTCGCAAGTCTCCCGCTGCTGCATTTCCTGCTAACCTAGTTTCCCCTCCCTCTCTCCCTTTGTTCCACCCCCTAAACCTGCAATACAGGGCAGTGATCCCGCATGTTCCGGACATCGGATCCAGGAACTGCCGAGTCACGGCACGACACTGAGGAGTGCGTGCATGTATGTCTGCTGGTTGAGACAAGCCAACTGTGTAGATCTCTGAATTTAGAATAGGCCTGACCTCTTTCTTTATCCAGGCGTACGGTTCAAAGGCTGCAAAGTTACAGAGCGTTCCACTGGCAGCAGTCTTGGGGAACATCCACATCCACTGGTGTACAACTCCACCATTCAGAACCCTTATAAAGGAGGCTTTGGAAAACATGCTGATCTGGCTGTTTCTTGGACAGACGGCCAAAAAGTGATACCTTTGTGAAGGATAACAAAGACAACTAATCTCTGATTGGGTTTAATGCGTCACACAAGTCTTTGTTTCCCCACTCATAAGACTATACTTGCTGTGGCCACCCAAGTATAGCTGGAATTAGTTTTTATTTTTGATTCTGTCTGAAAAAAATGTGATAGATTTTTCTAGTGCCCTCACTGTTATTTTGCTACTGTTGAGCAGTCCTTGATCTCAATCAGCTGTCTCTTGTCTTATTCTGCAGTCAAACAGACTAACTACACTTTCTTGAACTGGGGCCGGTGACTGAATTAAGGTTAGGGGGTTGGGAGTGCGACATGTAGAGCTAGTGCCACTAGCTCTACATGTCGCCAGCTGCAATCAAAAGTGGTGGATTTGAAATCATGGGAGCGCCACTGTCTTGATACCACCAGAAATACCATGCAGTTCTGCAGGAAACACTGAAAACTAGGCCAATATATTACAGGTAGGGTTTGGTAATTTCCTTCTTTATGTTTGAGTACTCCTTTCCCATTCCCATGGCTTCGTCTGACAATGGATGATGTTCATATTACTGGTTTAATATCTTATTATATATGCTATGACAGCCTTTAATTGATTTTTAAATGAAAAATAATGTCAATCTAGACAAGCGTATGAACAGCCTTACGAATATCAGAAATCTTTGAATGTATAAAAGCTGAAAGGACTGCTTGTGCCAAGTGGGAGATCAAAAAAGACACTAGGCTCATATGAGCAAACAAAACCAAGACATCAAGTATAATAACCGATCAGACCACGCAGAATTGGCTTGTACAGGACAGAAAGACTATGCACATGATTCAGTGAGCTACTTCAAGTCTTGATAGAAATGGGTTAGCTGGCTCTTTGAGTTCTGCAGGCCTTTGCTCTGCAGAGAGAATGAGAGCAGGATGAGGAATGAGTGCACAGGACGGCACAGCTCGGGGTTGCTAGTACACACTCCGCCGCTTACTGATAGCTGAAACCCTTTGCCGACCTGAACCTGAGCCACTGCACATGGAGTCACCTCATAAATCCCCTCCGCTGGAAGATGAGGAATGTATTAAGTCATAGGCAGCAGTGTTCACTCAGTCTAGGTGGTATTGCCGCCCACACAGTTTGGCCTCAGACCTGAAGGCTGTGGGTTTGAGGCCTACATCAAGGGTTGTATATTTCAGAGCAGGCGCCAATTATCTCAGGGGCAACCATGTAAGCATACTGAGCAGGGAGACTGCTGTCACTGCCCCTGCACTCTAACCTCTCTACAGACCAGAGGATGCATGAAGAGAATTCCCCTCTACAAAGAGCAAATACACATATACACACACACATGCATATATATATTTATTCATTTATTCGACATGCTAGAAAAAGAGTCAAACATTAAAAGAGGTGCCTGTGAACATTTCCCTTTACATACAGTGAGCAGTTAAAATGCCAAGAGTTTTAGAACTAGCAGGGGTGGAAATGCCAAAACTGTACAGATGCTACAGATATCCCTAACCTCTTATAATTTCTCTGACAGGAACCAAGTGCCTTTTGCTTTAATGCAGTGGGCAGTTTTATTACTGCAAGCAAACTGATGTGCTAAAAGGCATATTCTTGCTAACATTAGGCCCCAGGCTCTCCAGGGGACAGAGGATAGTAAAGAGCTGCTTGTTACGGATCAATATTGGCTATCTTAAGGGGTCCAGGGAGAGTTGTGAATGACTGTCTCCTGCACTGCAGAACTGTATCTTCAGGAGCAGGGCATAAGATAGGCTGGGGTGCACACTGTAACAGTAGGAAGCTTGGATGGGGGTGTTGAGGGACAAATCTAAAAAAGAAGCTAGTGGGTGGGATGGGAGGGGGGTTAGCCACAGGCATTTACCTAACCAAACACAGCTGTCAGGCGTGTGTGTGTCTGTGTGTACTTGTGTGTGTGTGCACGCGCGTGTTTGGAGAGAGGAAGAAAGAGAGAAAGGATTATGGTAACACAAGCAGTCTGGCTCATTCAAACAGAGGAAAACACCACAAGGCTCTGGCTTGTACGACACACACACAGTCACACAAACCCTCGGCTCCTCTCCTCCTTCTCTTCTCGCCTTTCCACCAGGGCCTCCATCCAGCGAGGGCAGCCAAAAAGAGGGGAGTCGAGCCCAGATAACTCCCCGTCTTATCCTAACAGGATTCAGTCTGTACACAAAGGCCTATAAGAATAATGAAAGGGGGTTTGGGAGCAGTTGAAGGAGGGTTAAGCGGCGTACACAACCTCCTCTCTTATGTGCTAAGAGCGTCACAATCCCCAAGACCCAAAAACAAAGGTACTAATCACAGACTACCAACTTAAATACTATTTACTGGCCGACCTCAGCCACTGAGCCAGCCTTTGAGACAGAAGGCTCTCACTTAAGCTGCGATAGCGTGCAGCGTGTGATTAAATGAAAAGAAATAAATAAAACTAAAAACAAAACAGGTTTTGATCCTCTTTGTGAAGAGGCACGATGACCCAGAAAACCAGACCGTAAGGGTTTTCCTGCATGGAAATTATAAAGGCTTAAATTCTGCCGATACTTTGCCAGAGCAAGCATATGCTGCAAAAAGGACATTTTTTCCCCTCCATAAATTGAAATTTTTTTACAACCCACATAAATCTTAAAAAAACAGTTTTTCTACTTGTTTTTTCTTGATATTTGCACCAAACATCACAACAACCTGTCTATATAAACTTCAATATTGTCTCCAAAAAAAATTCCTCATTTCATTTCTTTTCAACAGCAAACTGTAAAAATAATTGCTTCTGTGTAACAAATAAGGTTACATGGGAAAGTTATGTGCATATTAGTCCTAAAAAAAAAAAAAAAGAAAAAGAAATCTCCCCCACAAGACTCTTGGAGCATGTTTGAAAACCACACCACCATTTTAAATTTACAGTTATAGTCATTTAAACTGAGGGATTTAAATTTATGTTACCAACACAAAAATAAATCGAGGTTCTGCAGGTCGCAGCTGAGGTACCACATTTGCCTCACGTTGTGCCAGGAAAAACCCCAAACACAAACTGTTTATTTTGGCTTAGCTTCCTGAAGTGACGGAACATTGTAATGGATTATGCAGAGCTTCATTAATCAGCAGCATACCAAAGAGGCATCCCCCCCTCCATTTTTTAAAGATTCAAACAAGCTACTGGTGTGTTTGCTCAGAGAGCTGTGAATGTTTCCTTCCATATTTGCATTAAAATGTTGCTGTCAAAACTGTTAGGAAGAACAGGAGATAAGGTCATCCATGTAATCTCTCCTCTGATTTAGCATCAGTGTCAGAGTTCTTGGGGAAAAAAATACAGTGTTACGTGAGAGGAGCGTGTCTCCTTGTCAGGTGGGGCGAGAGTGTTGAATGAGTCGGTGGATCTGCGAAAGGTGGGGAGAGACTGTAATAGAAAAAGAGGCAGAGAGAGCTGAGAGGTGGGGTGTCTGGGAGTGCACAGATTTGAGTTTAGAGGAGATGAGAGCGCCGCTGACTGAGTTAACCCCACAGGCCTGTCACATCCTATTCTCAGCTCCACTGAGCAAGACAGGGCTGAGGACCAAAAAGGGTGCGAGTACAGTCACATGCTTCTGGCAAACTCGCTAAGCTTAATGATTTGGAAGCGAGGACTAGGCTAAATTGTACTAATTTAAGGTTGGGCCAGATGTACTCCATCAAACACAACCATCACCTGATGAATCGGTGAGTCATCTAGCCGCAGGAGAGACGGCAAGGATGGCAAGTAAGATTCGAGCCACGGAAATGAGAAAATGAATTACTCGCTTCTCATGCAAACCGAGTTATTGTTGAATAAGAGGTAAAAATTAAACAGCATCATGTAATTCCGCCGCTTGGCAAAGAGACAACCCCTTGAACAAGCAGATTTATCAAAGTAAAAGAGAAACCTTTCCAGGGTAACTTAAACTGCACCGCTAAGAGGAAATGAGGGAAAAACGGATGAAACTGGATAAGACGACTCTCATTGCACAAGGATTTTTCCTTGTTTGGCTGTCGTCATTTTTGTCTTCCAAAAATATTTATTCCCCAAAGCCAAATTGTCTTCCACGTGACAGAAAAGTGGGGGTGGTGTGTGTGCGTGCAGTACACAAGTGTGCACTCATAGACACCGAGAACACAGAAAACACATTGTTGGCCAGACCCAAAACAACACAGCAGATTGTTTCCCACTGACAAAGAAGGTCTGGTTTCTCATAGTGAATCAGGGCCGATTTACTGCCTGTGGCTTCAAAAGACTGGAAACAGAAGCCTTTCTAAGAGAGAGTGCAGCTCGCTGAGCAGACAGCAGAAATGTTATTCGCATTATTCAACTGTATAAAGCCAGAGGAGGGAGAAAGGAAAAAGAAATAAAAACGGAAAAAAGAAAAAAAAAAAATCCCTAAACCACAACACTGCTAGCCGATGACAAAAGGAAATTATTTACACTAAATATAGCAAAGTTGAATTATAAAATGAGTGAGAGTTTCCTTTATTCAACTTACTGGAGAGGTGTTTAACTACAACCAGGCAAAATAAAGCATCACTCATGACCTGACAAGAAGGCAGAGTGATAAATAGTTGAAAAGGCCCAGGTTAGATTAAATAACGAGTCATAAAACTCGGCCCACATTCCTCTATATCTTCTGTTAAAGCCTGTCCCCACACAGCAGCTCAAACCTCTAGCAAAAAATAAAGAAAAAAAAATAGGTAGACCAAGGTGTTGTAGTACAGCACGTCTTCTGTTCAATCTCTATAGACGCTATTAATTCTTTATGGTCTGCTGCTGCCCAACCTTGTGTATAGGGCCCTTTCAGTCTCATAGCAAATTTTCTCATCTTTTGAGGTTAGTGATGCTGACGAACAGTCAAAGTACTCAGGATCTGCGAGTCTCTGAGACGTCTCGCACATTTCTTTGTGCGTTGTCTATCCCAGCAGTCCGCGCACACCATCTGTTATCCTGCGGCCTTGCGCGAGCAGAGACCCAACGGTTCCTTCTTTTACCCACAGGTCACAAGTTCAGGGTGAGATCAACAATTCATGAGTCCTTGTAAACATGCAAAGTCTCCACGTAGCGGGAAGTGGAAGGAGCTGTGGACAATGTGAGTGCATGATGTGTTTGTGCGTGATGTCTTAAACTGTGTGTCCAAGATAAGACTAAGGCCGTGGTGGTGGTGGTGGTGGTGGGGGGGGGGTGATTCCCTATGCCTCTGAACTGAAATATAACTGAGGTGACGGAATTGTCTGCACATGTGTGATGAAAAAGTAGGGGAGGAAGCCATAGAAAGAAAAAAAAAAAAAAGGGATGTTGTGAGAATAGGGGAGAAAGGAAGAGAGGGGGAGGGTTGAGCGACCGCACAAAGCTAATGAGATTTTATAGATTGACCAGACTAAAAAGCTGATCCCGCCTTTTGTCCTCTGAAATGCCTGGAGGTGTCCGGTACCACATGTGGGGGACAGTGAGGCGGGGGGGAAGCTAGTGGTGGAGGTCATAACAAGTTATTGAATGTCTACACGGGCCAAGACCATTGTTGTTCTGTCCCCTCATGAGACCCTCAATGCCAAACAGAAATTGGAATTGATTGGCCGCCTGTTAATCAGCGAGTGAAAAGGATGCGGATGCAGAGGAATACGCCTGCTTTGACATCAGGATGACTGAATAAAGGTGGGTCGGGATTTTTCTCCTAACCTGGTGTCAAAGCTAAACGTTAAACATTTTTTTAAAGCATCCTTTTCATTTCGGCAAGATGAACCGTTTGTTTGGTTAAAATGCGTCAAAATCAAGAATGTTCTAATCTTCCCTGTACTGGACAACAAAGCGTCCTGTTGCATTTTCATCAAAACTAAACAGTACATATCCCAAAATCTTCTTTTAAAAACAATTTCTTAAAACTGTTTTTTCTTATAGCAACACTGAAATTCACACAGAAAAACATAAGTTAAAAAATATTTTGCAGGACGAATTAAGGATCAAGAATACTGGCACTGATACAGTTTAGCAGCCCTGCAGAGACTGCTCCGTTCCAGTCACACACAAATGATGACAATCCAGTGGACATAGACTTATATTAAAATTAAAAACAACTTGGACCATTTACAGATGCATCCTTGAATAATTTAAAACTGCCCTACATATGGTGTTAAATATGCAGCACTGCCGCCAGCCAAAAATCGCCTTTTTTTTCCCCTCTCAGAGGCCACAGCTCTTAAACCCTTCTCCATTCTAAGCAGAAGAATATTCTTGCTCCAAATAGCCAGCATGCAGTCTTGAAGTAGCCTTGAGTTTAGGGAGGACTTGATAGCCTGTCTCAGATCTAGGCAAGAGGAAGGAAAAGGATTCCCGCCCTGTAATTTAGTGGGGGCTTTGTGGGCCAACACGCTGTTGCACTGATATTCTGAATCTCCGGGAGTAATCCAGGAGCCGCGTTTTATCATCTGCTCTGAAACCAGCTGCCGCCACGGATCATCTGACAAAGAGGTCTTTGTCAGATGATCTGTGCATCTTTATCCAGATGCAATATTCTCCTCGAAGCGTGTATTTGTCGAGCATGATTTAAAACCAAAAGAAAAAACAACCCTATCAGCTCTAAGACTGCTTTATACCCTGTAAACACCCAGATTTTAAGAAGTTCAAATGTAGACACAGTACCTGCAATACGAGTGGTTCCGGGTTAAATGCCAGCGTCATGAGCAGCTGCATTCTTTCTGTGTCCTTGAGGTTCTTTAGCAGGAAGCTGCCAGAGTCCTTGGTTTCGGCGTACCTGCGGACCACACGGTCCAGCAGTCTCTGAGAGGGGCAGTGCACCAAGTCTGACCAGCCCTCTACCACATCTGGAGTAAGCAGTCGAACATCGCCGTTGATCCGGGCAAATTCAGTCTTGTACATTGCCTGGATGAGGTCACATCGCGGCCTGCCTGTGGCCCTCTTGCAGATTTTCTGGTCTATCTCGGCCAACTCCTGGTTGGAGCCGAGCCGTTTGAGAACCACGCGACGAGTGCCCTCCCTGGGCTCTCCGTACTGCGCGAAGTAAACATTCTTGACATTGAAAACGTCTAGAAACCGCAGGCGACCCCAGGTCTCAAAGGAAACCTGGCCGTTCATGAACTTGCGGCACCAGCTGGTGCCAAAGCAGGCGGGACACTTGTTGAGGTTGATGAATCGTCTGTCCGTGAGCTCATTCTTCTGGAAGGACGCGAACAGGTTGTGGGTGTTCATCAACAAGATGACAAACAATCCCACCACCAACAGGAGCTTTAGACAGCGATACAGGCGGCCAAGTTTGAGAGGCAGGAAGCGCAGCATGATGTGGATGGGTCAGGAGTGGGGTGTTGAGGGACAGGGGAGGAGGAGGAGAGGTATTGAGATGATCGTCAGGGAGCTAACCTCAATGCCTCTCCGTCATGGTGCAAAGGGGAACCTTCTAAAGCGGCAGACAGGGGCGAGGTTGGCACAGCTGCACTGTGCCAGACTTTGGCAGTGGCCAATGCGTCATGTTCTCTCTGCAGTTTGTATGTAAACTTGGGCCAGCAGTTCTGAAATCAAGCAGACAAAGAGACGGAAAAAAATCATTACATGAGGGAAAATATAAAAGCTACACCTTACAATACCAAAAATCCAGTGTCTTGCCTTAAGTAACAGTGGAAAAAGGTTGATTTAATTTCCTTCTCACCCCAAATCCTTACATGTGATCCCACATTGTAAAACAAAAATGCAGCTTCTCTGGAATATGAAATAGTCGCACAAATTTGAATTGCTTGGGTCATTTGAGAGATTTCATTACTTTTTGAGCAGAAATGAGATGGCCCACAGCCAATGCAATAAACCTGCCTGTGCCTGTTTGAGTGCGTTCTCTTTGGGAAATAATATCTTGTATACTCCAAGTATAAGAAGAATAAATAAAAAGGGAAAATAAAGTGTCAGTGATCAAATTAAGGGGAAATGTAAAACATCGTCCACAAGTATTAAAATAAAATGTCCTGCATTCAGAGGAAGAGTCCCTCAGTGGGCCTTCCCTCTGCACCAATAAAAATATCCATCACTTTTTCTAAGATGTACTGCAGAATAACTTGCCATCTGAATACCTCAACGGTTACTTCTAAGCTCAGGAATCTTGATTTTGTTTCTCTTGCTTCAGATGGAGGAATCTCGGTTTGCATTGTGATGAGAGTCACACCGTGCAAAGTTTAACCTTTGATCAGAGCTGCCCTGCTTCGTTTTAATCACGCTTTGATGCTGTTTCTTTGAAAATGGCTGCTGTCGCTAAAATAACGTTTCTGGTCGAGAGGGGGAAAAAATGAATCTGAATATTTCTACTGAGATTATTAATTTTAGCCAAGAAGGGGGATGGCAAGCCCTATCTGTAGAAGAAAAAAAAAATCTGGGATCACAGTGAGAGAACAAAGCACTTAGAAAAACCCCACAAGCCCCACTAAAATCTGCCCACGATGAAACCATGTTAGACCCCCCCCACACCCCCAATCCAGCTTTTAGGCAGTAAGTATTTTAAGTCGCTTTAAGAAATACAATGACTCAGACCATGCAAATTAGCCATCCTCAATTAGAGCTCATTAGGGCATGCCTATTAGGACAGCTGACTTGAGAGGGCATGGCTAACGAGCAGGCACAGTAGTGTGATTAGTTTGTGTGTCGATGGGTTCCCTTGCTTTTAGATCGAAGAGGCTGAGATTCTGGTAGGACACGCGGGCTAAAAGCAACCGAGAAAGCGGCGGCTGTGAGAAACGTGGGCCTGCAGCACGCCAGATAAGAGCCGAATGGAGAAGCTTTTACCCCACACCTCTGTCTGGAAATACCTCGAGCTGATCAGGCCAAGTTGCCTAATGTAAAAATAGACCATATCCAAATAGGGAACTACAGAGTGCTACACCGCATGTTTTTAAAAGGCAAAGAAAAATGTTATTCGAGCATTTTTTCCCCCCCCATTCTCGCCACACCACGCGCAATGTGACTCAACACAGCAATAAGGATATGATTTTTTTTTCCCCTGACATAAATAAAGAGTGAGATAATGAGTTACTGAGAAACTTTACAGCCACATTTTCTACATGGGTAAAAACCTTTAAATGCAATGATTTTAAGTCCTATGACGGCATTTTTTTTTTTAATTCATCTATTACAACACATTACACTGAAAGTTGGAGATGCACTGATTTATCAGACAATAATCAGTATCGACCACTTTCACTGTGTGTCTTATTCAGCTTTTCACTAACTCGTATTATTGAAGTTGGACTCTTAAAGATACTGTGAAATAAAAAGCAGGAAAGCCGTCATTGCCTGGCACAAAAGGGATAATGTATAGCTACAGAGACACACAATGACAAAACATCTGTATCTGGAGTGGCCTTTGGCTAAATTGTTATTTTAAACATTAGACTTACTATTGGCCTCAAATTAACAAATGGTGCATCCTTAATGATGGTAATATTTGGCTGGAATCATCCAGAGAGCACTTCGTGAATATATTGCGAGTGCTACTGATTCTCACATTATCTCAAGATAACTCAGAAGCGGAAAAAAAAAGCAGAACAGAAACTGTTTTTTTTTTCCTCCAATTTATTTCTAGACAGCATTTGAAATTAGCTCTCTGAATAGGGGGGGATAAATACATAAGTAAAGTAGGCCCACACTGGGCTGTCTTAGACAAAAGGATTCAAAAGGATGCATGTCTGTGCCTTTTACTACAGGGAGTGAGAGAAAGCTGATTGCTTGAGGGGAAAACTGAATTTCCCGTTGTTATAAAATCTCGATTCAAGTGCCATTTAGCATCTGACACAGGCAGCCACGACACTGACGTGACTGCAAGATCTTGGGAGCAGATATGAAATTTATCTAGGATGAGCTAAGGGCTCAGAGAGGACGAACCATAACCTCAGCGAGGCCAAGAAGTGTTTCACCTCTTCATCCGTGAGAGAAAGAAACAGAGAGCCGGGGCAAGCTTAAACAAGCCCTGAACAAGACCTGGACAGCGCCGAGTAATGAGAAGCACAAGCTGGCAGCCGGCATGAAGAGAATACATAGCTTCGTATTCCTTGCCAGAAAAAGCGTTAGACCACAATTACCTATAGAGCATTACCTGCATTATATTAGTAATCACACAATGCGAAAGGATCATTTTCTTCCTCTTAATGAAAGACAACTTTAATGCTCAAATTATTGTCAATGAAACACACAAATCGGCCATCTATGGGTTTATAGCGTGCCACGATTAGCATGGCGCATGAGCGGGTGCAGTCTGAAATGATACTGGATTTGAGTTTTTTATAACCTGCTGCTGCTGCTACAAGCACAGTAATAGTGGGAATAAGATGAAAACATTCAGCTTTATTGGGAGAATGACATGGCAATTTAAGACGGGGATCTCTTTCCCTGGTAATTACCCCACTAGACTGTTTCCTTGTGAATTTTACACCTGCAAAACCATTTATTTAACTCCCTCACTGACTAATGCGGTATGATGGGAGTTATTTAAGAGAACGTGGCGAGAGAGAAAGGCAGACTGCATAGGGCTCTATGGCAAGGTTGCCTACTCAGGTTCTTGCTGAGGGTAAAGTTCACTTAAAGCTCTAAATTAAAGCCAGATGTTTTTATTGAAGGGCATTGAAATTTAAAGCAGTGTTTTCTTTGGGGCAAACCTCATTGTGCCCACCGAAAACTGTGTTTCAAATTACCCCCACCCCCTTTCCTATCAGACAACTGTCACAGTGCCTCTTCAAAAGATGGGAGGGATGTAGAATACCAAGAGGGGGGGAAAAAACTCTGTTTAGAATAAGCACCAAATTACTTCTCATGATACAGGGCCGCTGCCAAAAGTGGGCTAAGAAAGTTTTTCAGCGTACTCAGTCTACAAAGTATAGCGGTGAGCGCTTCGAAAGAGAAGCAAAGAAAAGAGGGCAAATCAAAGGATGCCTGACTCCTCATGCATGGAAGATGAGTCTCGCATTCAAAATGTTCCAAGTTTGGCAGATGTTAAGAGCCGCAAAATGGCTCATTACTGGGACTGAAAAGGCACAAGATGAAGCAATAGGCCCCATGTTGGCTTAAAACAGAATGACAAAGGTTGAGACAGAGGAAGATGACATGGTAATATTCTAATATTTCAACTTTTATTAAACTTAGATTTTAAAAGAAAAACTCAGATAAAGAGGAGGGGATTGAAAAGGAAATTTCTTTCTTGAATAATCTTTCCTACAGCTCATTGTGTAAGAACCAGCTTCAGATAATGGTGTGCAAGGGCAAGGCTACTCTCCGGCTAACCCATTTCTTGACTGCACCTGAGGCTAAACTTCATTATGATATAATGAAGTCAAGCCACACAAGAACATGCTTGATTAATTCCAATGGAAATGCAAAAGAGAGAGCACATTGGGAAGTGGGGAAAAGGACTGAAATACAGTGGAGAAGTCGGTAAAATAGAGAGAGAGAGAGAGAGAGAGAGAGAGAGAGAGAGAGAGAGAGAGAGAGAGAAAAAAGATAACTGATGTATAACTAGCGGCCAGCAAGAAAAGAGAAGCTTTGAGTTATTGCTCTTGTGATTGAAATGACTGGAAATAGATCACTTGAATACAGAGCAGCACTTCTCCATCTCTGAATGGATGCACACAAACACACACGCGAGAGCGTCTACCTGCAGGACCGCTGGCATTGCCCCCGAATCCTCAAAGCTGGAGGGGGAAAAAAAGCCACCTCTGCCCCTCACCACCACCGCTGCCGCCACCACCGCCACCGCTACCTCACTTGCTTTGCAATGTGTGGTTCTAGCTGGAGAGAGGAACTACTGTTGCCAGGATTATCGACCGTGGGAGTCAATAATGTTTGATCACAAAAACATTCAGCCGCAGCCGGGTTGCCTCAGTACAGCAAACACATAGACAGTGATGGATAGATACAAATGACAGTAACATTCGCACGCCTAATGGAAAATTGAGTCCTCGGATTATAAGTACCAATTAGCAGCATCCCCACAATGAACATTAGTCCATTCATCTCTGGCCCAAACCAAACACAAGAGGGGTTTTAATGAGAATATCAATAGTATCTGCTTTGCGCCAAAATGACGCAGCTGTTAAGAACACACTGCGAAGACCTACTCTGGATTCCCCAAATGAAAACAGCTTCTCCCTTTTCTGTTTAATTTAAACAGCTGCACGGTTGCACAACCCAGGATCTCTCTGGAAAAGTTTGAGGAGTTGGCATGAATCTGAATCCCATGTTAATGCTACTGCAAGGCAAACATGTCAGCCGAGTGAAATGATTAAAACAAGCTGTCAAAGCGAGCTGCAGTTTAAACAATCGGGAAATGCGTTTGGCTGGGGAGGAAATGAAATCAATTATCTTAAAGACATTCATTCTCCCACCTTTGTCTGTTTCTCCGTCTGCTCTACAAGTTACTTTATCTGAGACTGATTTGGCAAGTCTGGAGGTCAAAAACAAAAATATACTGCTGCTGTGGGAGCTTTTAGGCTGCAATTATGAGACGTTCCCCTGCCGAGCACTCAAAAACATTCAAATCAACCACCAGCAGAACGCCTTAAGTGTATCAGGCTATTTTCATAGTTCCCTCGTCAACTAACCTAGCAGAAAGGCTCCAGCAATTAGTCTCCCGATATAGAAAAATTAATTCTAAGCAGCCCATTCTATTCATTAGACTGTAAAGAGAAATTCCATAGGACTTATTATGAGCTTTGTGTGGAACCAAACACTAAAACTCTTGTGTTAATCTGTTTTTCCTTTGAAGGAATCAAGGGCAGCAGTTTTCAAAGAAAGTGCAATTATTACTATGCCACAGAAATCTCATGGTCAGATCTATTCATTTGTTTTTTTGTTTTTTAAATCCTCTCAAAGTTAAGCTTATATTTTAGGTGTTTTTAGGCTTGATGGAGAAAAAGAAACAGCCTCAACCTGTTGTGTTTTTGCCAAAAGGAAGGCGAATCCAAAGCAAACCTGTTGAGATGAAGTGTTTTAAATAGCCTGAAACTACAATGGGAAATTAAGGGGTGAGAATCAGGGGGGGAAGCAATGTTTTGTTAAATAAATACTAAAACGTTAATAGCGCCTCCGGCAAACACGATACCTCCCGGACACCAGCGTTGTTGCTGTAATTTAGTATTATCTGCATACAAATAGAGATCAGGGGCAGCACATTTTCTTCACTCTACAGTGTATCCATTCTCATCCATTTTTTTCCCCATTATGTTTTTTCCCCTTTTTTGATTCTACATCACGTTGTGCATAAGAGTCTTGCTATATTCTCTAATGCAAGGCAAATAACGAAAAGATTAAAAAACAGCGTGTAATTAGAGGGAAACATACTAACCACCTATGCTTAGACTCAAAACACAGTTCCGCTGTAACTAAAATGACACCACCAGCAGTAATAGTGGTAATAATACGCTTCCTGTCACCGCACAGTGGATGTGGGCATCTGATAAGAGTTTGTTTTTAAAAAGCGCTGAGGTTTTGTGTCCTTTTTGTTTTAATTATCTTTGCTTAATCTAAGGTCACATGACGGACACTCGAACTGTTATGCATCCTCTTAGTGATATAAAAAAAATCAAAACATCTGAGTTTTTATTGCTTTTAGGGTTTTTTTTTTGTTTTTGGTTTTGTTGCTTTATTGAACTGCTCAAAAATAGACGTGTGAGAGACTTCTGCAATGCATAATTTACCTGCTCTCGCTTTAAATAAAAGACAAAACAAAAAAGAAGAGTTGAAAGGCAGCACGGACTGCAAAGAGAACAAACAACTGTGAAACAAACCTGTGACTTTTTCCCCCCTCTCCGGCTTTGTAGTAGTGAAATGGTTAGCGCTCAGCTGATATCATTCTTCAAAGTTGCGGCTACTTACGAGGCGGACGAGAGGGGACTTTAAAACACCGGCGATTGTATCTCAGCCGAAAGCTGCTTCTTCAAAGCTCGACGAAGATCTCTATCAAGCACACTCAAACGGGCTTCCCATTTCTAGCTCTTAGGTATCTAGCCAGCTAGCCTGCTAGCCGCTGAAATAAACAGTTGAGCTGTCGAGTCCTTAACTCTTCGTATACCGGATGTTTCCGACTGGACGACGGAGTCCTCTTCACAAAGGATAACAGCGTCCGTGCGGTGAATTAACGTCCATATCTGTCCGCGTGTTGCGAGTCCCGTCCGCGGTCACGGTATTGCCTCTTTTCTTGTTCTCTCAGGCAGCTGCTCACTCCTCTCCAACACCACAATGGGTTCTGTTTCGACTCTTTTCAACACCAGCCTCTTTACTCTTTACGACAACCGTTCTCTGTTTACGGGCGCGGTTGCTAAGCGATTATTCTAATATTGTCTTGTCTGGAATGCCGCCCCCAGTGCAAACTTTACCAGAATTTCTATTTTTTTTCGTCGCTCCAATTAGGCTAACACTTTTAAGGAACTTGTAACATTACCTGAAATTAATGTTCATTTTTAGATTGTTGTACCGTTTAGTTTAATGTGAGAAGGGAAGAAAGATGCTAGAGGTGGTAAGTAAAAGAAACCATACTGCTAATATAAACGGCTGCATAGTTAAAGAAAAGTCATACAAGGCCTAATTGATATACTTTTTTTAAGTCAACAAAAGCACAATAAAATAAAATAAAGACAATACACTGCAGGTAAAATATGTCGTGCTCAGTCAATGTGGCCTAAAATAAAGACTAATTCATAAACCACTTAATTTTATTTTATTCTCTGTTAATTTCTGACTATGAATGATTCACTTACTGATAAAGAATGATAAACAGTACGATCAAATATCGCAGCAGCTGAGAATCACGCTTTCATATGTTTGCATTTTCTGCCATCTGCTGGAAAATAGGAGGATGACACCCAACGTGTGTTATTTTTTGTGGCTTACGAAAACACCGTCAATATGTTTTTTATTGCTTTGCAAAAACATAATGTCAGCAGAACAGGTAAGTAACTGTGACACGTATTCTTTTCCCACGCGATAAAGGATTTAATATATCTCTCTCTCTGAATGTCCAGTTCTTGCGTGTGCTTAACTTTTCTTTGATTGTATTTGATTTCATCGGCCTACATTTGTGTTGCATTAATGACGAAGCATAAAGCAGCTCTGTATTTCGTCATTTATAAACAAAAAACAAACAAACATACCAACACATTTTTATTGCCCTACATTAATCTTATCTTTCTTTTTTTTTTCAATTAAAAATATGGTGCTTTTTTTCCCCTCCAAGCCTTCGCACGAAAAAACTGCAAATTCCAAGTATTACTGAAGGCAGCACGAGCTCTCGGGGCGCTGCTGATGCGGATGTTGCTGTGTCTGAGCCAAAAAAGTAGCAGAGTTGTTTCCGAAAAGTTTGACCCAGGCTTTTGATGATGTCGAGCGCTGTGCAGCAAAAACAAGATACTGTAGCGTTACCGGTGTTCGCTGCTGTCACCCTGGCACTCATAACCATCCTCAGTGTGTGGAAGTTAAAGCAGTTCAAATATAAATTGGTAAATGAAGCTGGGGTTGCAATGTTTTATGGTAAGTAGCCTAAATAGTTACAGACTACGGAAGCCGTTATTCAGCAGTACTTCCTGGACTCGGGGCTTGAGGGATGTATCGAAAATGTTTATAGAAGACATTTCTGGGGTTTCATAGGCATGCAGTTTTGGACACCGGCATCTCATTTTGCTTTATTCATCATTTTATACGAGAACACAGCATCTTTAGGTGACTCCTGATATGCAGGTGTAACAAGCAATCAGTTGTCCTATACTTGATGCATGGAAATAGTTTTAAAATGTGCACATTTATGTCAACATGTGGCACATTGCACTTTCATTCTTTTCCAGAACTCAAAGTTTTTGTTTTTAGTGTAATATATTAGTGAATTACCCCTTTAATAACAGTTTTTGCTGCTTGTAATTCTTTTGCAGGTTTGTTTCTGGGGTTAACTGTGAGATTAATATGGACTGATAAAGGAGAGCAGTGTCCGGGGAACACAACAGCAGCGAATGAGCAAGCGAACACTTCTGACATCTCGATGGTCAACATCACGCCACACGGACATGTCGGAAATGAAAAACGCCAGTTTAGCTCACATCCTGAGGTAACAGTAGTAACTGTGGTTGTTTGATTTCACCTTCCCTGACAAAACACATCAAAACAGAATAAATCCAGCAATCTGCCCTAAAATAAACATTTTCTCAAAAAAACAAAAATAAACTACATAATAAAAACTGCATTAAGAATATCTGAAAGCAAATAGCTGCATACAGGATGGTTTTTCATCCTCTGATGTAATTTCTTTTGACTGAAATAGCTTTTGTTTTCATTGTCTTTTCCTGGATCAGATCCATATTGTGCCTCTTGAGTATGCTGGCTGTTTACATCAACAGAGTCCTCTAATGGTTCTTAGTTATTGGTTTTCCTTTAAACTCTCATGGTCTGTTTGTTCTTAGAAAAAGTCAAGAGTGGTGGTGCAAGGAAAGGGAGGACGAGAGAGCAATTTAACCTTTATTAAGGTTTTAGTCAGGATCAGATAGTGGGGATTACAGGTGTGCCGTACATACAGAGGGAAATTAAATTTAAGGGACCACATATGGACACAGTTCCAGTCAAGTAAAATGAAGCAACACAACACGGGTTTAATCACTAAGCAACAAAACAACTAAATTAAGCTTTTGCTAGCAACTGTAGCGCTTTCTCGCAAAATTGCGCTCTCAAGACATTTCCCTGCTTGTGTTTACATGCAGCAGGCTTATAATGAGATACTCTTGCAAGCGGTTTTCTCTGCAGTGCAGGAAAGATGTAAGATAGTATCTCAACAGGCATTGCAGCATTTTCCTTTTAGATAAAGTTGGACACTTCAATCTGTGTCAGAGAACACAGTAATGATGTAAGAATGAGGGGCTATGATAAAGTAAATAATACACCAAAGTATAAAGATTTGCTGCTGATGATAACAAAAAGACCCAAATAGTGGTATGGTATGATTAAAAAACATTTAATTGGGAGCCAGTTTGATGTTTGTGAAATCCGAAATCTGGTTTGAGCTCCTACAGACAACGATTTGGATTATTCAAGTACCGTAAATTCATGTTATTTCTGTCACTGAGGTGCAACAGGAGTAATGCTGCAACCTTAAGCCCCAGGGCTGCAAACTAATCACAGCAGTTATTTGTTAAAAAGGAATTAGCAGAGACTCTAACATCACTTCTAAGCAGAAAAGCCTAAGCCTCAAGAGCGGACCTTTGGCTGTCATTAGCATGAACACTGTTTTTTTCCGCCACACTTTCATATTTTAGCGCCGTGATCAGAGATTTGTCATATCAAAGAAGCCAAACGATAAACCGGAGCTTCAGCCGCACATGCACCAACGAGCTTAAGAGAACGCGGAACGAGGGCGTTCCAAATTGTGTTTCTTAATCTCGGTGCCACATTTCACCGCAAGAGAAAGGCAGCAGTGAGGCTTGAATGTTGCGAATCATCCCGGTCGAGTGTAACTCTTCGCTAATGGCTTGGACTTTTTGGCCCCTTTTGAATGCGGGGGTCTCATTAGCAAACCAGCAGAGGCTACCACAAAGGCCATTACATTGGTCAGACCCGTTCTCTGTTGCCTTCACGCCATTAAGCCTGATACATATGGGGTCCTAGCAGGGAGAGATAAGGATTTCATTGCATTACTGAGTCCATTACGTGCCACTGGGGAGTAAGGCATTAAAGTTTGTGGTCTGATTAAATTTAGTGCTGCTCAGCTGAAGAGGCAATTAGTGCATACAACACACCTCCATTTTCGAGTCTGTGGTGCAGGTGGCCCTTTGTATAAAACCCCCAGCATATGCATAATTTATTGATTACAGTGTATCTGTATTAGTATGTGTTGCACAGTTTTGTATTTGTCATATACTGCCTGCATAAATGGGGGGGGGGGAACATATATATATATATATATATATATATATATATATATATATATATATATATTAGTGCTGTGTGGGTAATTGCAGCCACAAAATAGTAATTTGTATTGAGCTGGGTTATGGTAGCAAAGAAAGGAACAATTTGTAGCTCTAGAAGCACCTCAAGTGTGAATTACTGAGATAGCATATTGGCTTTCCTAACTCTATAGGGGACTCTCCAGCATTCGAAATATTAATTTAAAAAAATGCAATCTTCCAAATGTCCCCCACATGTACTAGGGGAAATATTCACCAAAATGCAGTGCATCCATTCATCTAAATATTCATGCTTCTGTGTTGTTGTTTTTTCCTTAAAGCTTCCTTAAAGCAAGCTAAATCTAGGTCGTTCTTAAATGTCTGTGACCACAGCAGTATGTCAGCAAGCGTCACTTCCCCCGTCTCACTCCTTTGGCCTGAAATGTAATTGAACTCGAGTGAGGTTCTGAGCAATGTAAGACCCTGTGCAATGTAGGAACCAAGAAAAAGTAGTTTTATTTTGATCTGAATTGAATATCGCTGCCGTTTGATCTTCAAAATGTATCCACAATAGACATAAAAAGGATTCAAGGATGAAGAACATGAAAGGCTACCTTGCTTAGCTGCTTGCATTGCATCACATCGGCTTGGGTGAGAAACAGACAGCGAAAGAGCACGCTATGTACAAAAATACTTGTGCGCGCTGGTTTTCATTTGTATTGACAGTAATGCAGTTGTGTTTTTTTAAAGATTGTGTTTTAATGTCATTTACTTGTTTTCTGTGTGGATGTAGCACTGGGTTACCATAAATTCTGGGAGCTGCTATGATGAAGATTGACAGAAGCAGTTAGACCTCTCTTTTCTTGTTATGCCTTGCTTTAATCAGTGTGAGTCAGAAAGACTTGGGCAGTACACAGTGAGTATATCATCGAGCCACTGAGAGATCTGAAGTGATGTAACCACACTGTAGCTGCCAGATTGAAAGTTCAGTTTGTTCTTGAGAAGATTTCGTAGCATTTTATTACTAAAATGTTTTAGGCATACAGATCTAGATAGGTGGGAGCCTGCTTTTGCTACATATCATGGGGTGGGAGCAGTTAAAAGAAAAAAAAGTGACATGATGAGTGGTACATAAGAATGAACACGGGTGTTTCCATGATTTTCTAAAATGGGGTGACACGGGGTAGACCATGAGCCAGTGAGGGTGAGCCATAGGAAACAATCAGAAATAATTACTAAACGACTTGAAAACTGATTAAAAATTCAGCATTAGCTGGTTTGTATAAATATAACTGCCATGATAAAGACTAAACTAACAACATGCAGCACGGGCTTTTTGGTCATTAGAAGCAAATCACTGTATTTCACTCATACTTTGATTTAAGTTCATCTTCACAAAAACCAGGACTGAGGGAATAGTGGGCAGCAAATGAAATCATAAAGTTAAAATGTTAATATTTTCATCTATAATTAGCAAAAAGTCTATTGTAACATTATTTATTTGTATTATTTATTACTATGAAACATTTCCAATGTTGCACTGAGGATCCCAGGGGTGGGGTTACCCATTGGTAACCAGCGTAGGATTTCCCTTAGCCACGCCCCCAGGTGTGGAATCCTACATGTATAAAAGATGAATGTCACCCAATAGTTTGTGCAGACTTGTTTTGATACCTTGATATGACCGTTTCTACAATCATAATCCTGCCTTTAAAAACACACATGTGATGAGAAGGAGCAGGTCTTACTGTGATACCACAGATAACATCCATTGTGAAGCATAGTATGACCACGATAGACTAATTTTATTTATTCATTTGATATAATCCAAAGTGAGTGACTGAGCCCACAATCTCAACAGGAATGTGTTTTTCCAGAAGACTTCTATAAGACTGCAAAACTATCGCCATCTGGTGGCCTTCAGATAGAATGCAGGTTTAAGGCACGCCTATGCAAGTATCACATATCCTATTTTTTTTTTTTTTTTTTTTTTTTTTTTTTTTTTTGTTAACCTGTCCCGTTTGGTTCTTTTGCCATCAGAATTATTGTCTAAAGGCGAAGAAAGATGCCCAACGGATTTACTTTACCAAATGGACCATCCCAGCCTTGCCGTAATGGTCCATTTGATTCAACTTTTTATTGTTTATTTTATTTTCACTTGCTGAATACGGGACAGACTTGACTGGAGGAGAGAATGTGGAGAAAGAAAGAGGGAAAGAAAAAAACCTGAGAAGAGGGACGGGGAAAAAGGGCAAAAAACAAAAACCAACAGAATAAGCAGACAAAAAATACATATATCGATCACCTGGATCACCTGTTGAGAAAGAAAAAAGAAAGCAAGCAGAAGAAAACCAGAGTAATAAACAAGATCACAATGATATATGAGAATATGACAGTAAATACTAAATATTAAACATTATTGTGCAGCACGTGAGATCGACAGCGCACAGTGTGCTTTGAGGTAGGAGCCAAAAAGGGTGTAATTTGTGTGTGTGATCACCCGTGTGTACACCTGTGAGCATGAACGCGCTTGTTTTTAAAAGGTTCCTTCATGTAATGATCTGCTAGAGGGTGTGGGGGGCCACTGCCCCGACCTCCAGGGCATGAAGCAGGTATGGAGGAGATCAAGACTCCAGACATCCAGAGGCCCCCAGAACACAAGAGACCAAGGAAGACCAACAGAGGGGCAGCCGCGCCACTATCCCAGAAAGAGCTGAGGAGAGTCCCAGATGAGGGGTCACTCAGCAGCCGCGGAGCAGAAGCCAGGGGGGGTTGCAGTGACGTGCCCGTGAGCTCCGCCGGCAGCCAGCTGTGCCTGAGTGGCCGAGCCCCGGGCCGTGAGGCCGAGGGCACCCCATCCCCAAAGTGGCCCGAGCGAGCCCCAGGCTCCAGGCCCCAATAAGCAGCCGCCAAGGAGTGAGCCGGTGGGTACCTGGGCGCCCACCCCCGGAGACAGAGAACCACCAACGCACCGATGTCTGAGGGCGTCCGCCACCGGCAGGGGAAGTGGTGGGGGGAGATGGGCCTCCAAACCTTGGAGGGCCTGAGATGTCCTCAGAGAGGTGGCGTCTGATACCCAACCTGACATATAGACACAGACAAACAGGCACACACAGATACAAACATCTATTCCCACCCTCATGCTCTCATATACAATTGCTCAACACTCACCCAACGTGGAGACAGACATAGAGAGACGCTGTACACACAATCACACTCCCCAAGCGTACTCTAAGCCCCGAGTCTAGGTACCCTTGCCCCTGGAGGGGGAAACTGCACCCAGACTCAGGTGGTGTAACCCTTTTCCCTGCGGTGGGGAGAAGCAGACCGCCCCGACTCCGCAGCAGCAGGGAGGCCCCATACACCAGACCCCAGTCGGACGGCCAACTCCTCCTCCTAGCCCCCCTGCTCCAGCAGGCCGCAGAGAACGGGGGTGTAGGAAGACTCCAAACCTCCCTCCACCCGCTCATATGTACTGTTGATGTATGTGTGTTCTAAGGTGCATTTAAAACCCAGGAGGGCATGGAGCCACCTGCCAGAGCAGCAGGTAAGCATATAGCCCCTCCTGCTAGCCCTCAATGTCTACATGTATTTAAAATTGAGAGGTGGGCAACGACGCCAGGGGTGAGGTGTACACCCTGATGGTAGTTTGGAATCCGTGTAGCGTGCCCACCTCCAAGATCCTATATGTATGTGTAATGAGAGTGTGAGTAATGTGAATGTCTAAGTTGTGGGATAAAATATCCTATATCCTATTTTTGTTATTTACAAAATGTGATTTTGTGTTTTTGTTTTGTTTTTTGAAGAAAGGCGATATCAGGTACTTGAACACAATTGAGAAATGGCGCATGTTTGCCAAAACAGGGCTGCTGAAATGAACTGTGTGTATGTAATCTGTCTGTCAGTCAGTCACATTTAGTAAACGGGATCCTCTCTTGCTCCCCGTGAAGCATTGTCAGTCACCAACACAGCAGCTCTGTCTTTTACAGGAGACCTTTGATCTGCAGGTCCTTTTCAATCTGTTCCTGCCACCCATCATCTTCCATGGAGCTTACACTCTTAATCAGGTGAGACTGCTCTCCTGACACGTCTCCCAAAAGGGGGTAAAAGGCCATTTCTTTTACTGTACATGGGTTATCCATCTGTTAAGGACTTCCCATATGGTGCACTGTACTGAATGTTGCACCAAATGTGTTTAATGTCTACTAAACTTTTGTCTTGTTTGTTTTGTGAGTGTTACTAATTGGACTAATTTTTATTTGTTGTTCTAGAAACGATTCATTGCAAACCTGGGATCTGTTCTCACCTACGCTTTTGCAGGTACCGTAATCAGCTGCATGTGCATAGGGTAAGAATTCTTTGTTTATTTATGCAAATAAACTGAAGTAAAAGAAATGCTGAGATGACAGACAAACACGGTTAAACAATTCAGGCATAGCTTTATGGTGCAGTGGTTAGCACAGACTCACAACAAGAAGGTCCTGGGTTTGAATCTAGCATGTGGGCTTTCTGTATGGATTTTGCAAGTCATCTCTACATTAGTTCTCTCTGGGTACTCTGGCCTCTTCCCACAGCCCAAAAGCATGCATGAGCTTGAGATTAGGTTAATTGGTGATTATGAATTGACTGCTGGTGTGAATGTGAGTGGGAATGGTTGTCTGTCTCTGTGTGTTAGCCCTCTGACAGGTTGGTGACCTTTCCATGGTGTACCCAACCTCTTGCCTGTGACAGCTAGGATAGACTCCAGATGCCTCCGTGACCCTGAATTGGATACGTGGATGGACATTATCTAACACATGTCGCCAGTAATATGAAATAGTGTTCTGTAAATGCCCCAATAAGCCAAATCATGTGCTTACACCTGTGCTTTTGGTTCTACGACTAATCAAAACTTCTGTAAAAACACTACAGTGCACCAAACTCAGCACGAGTAATATTGATTTTGGAGAGAGTACAGATATCTACTGATGCTATTGTAGCCTGACATAGCTAGATGGCACTCTCACACTCTGAAGGAATTTGAGACTTTTTTTAAACCAGTTGTCACTGATGCACTAATTGCTGCACAGAGCAAGTGAGAAAACCTCAGAATTCCTTAGTTGTTATTTTCCTGCTTTAACTCCAAGACGTTCTGTGGTTAGAAGAAACTGAACAGTCCAGGATTTACAACCCCCCCCCCCCCCAAAAAAAACAGCATTATTTCATCTAACATTTCCTTAATAGGCTTTTAAAGCTTCTACTAGTTGTCATTTTTACTTATTGTGTTTTCTGTTTATGTATAAATGATCTTAATTCCCCCAGTCATTTCAAACAAGTGGGTTTGAAGGTCATGTGCTTAAAGTATTGCCTGGAATTAATTGGCTAAAGGATATTGCCTTCCTTCCTTGCTCCATCTATTATTCCTTTACCTGGAGCAGCATTTGTCAAACTTCCCCATTCCCTCTGGGAAGCAGGAAAGGTTTTGTTCATGGTGCCTCATGTGCTCTGTTTTTAATGCTAAGGCACCAGAGCTGGCCAGTCCTGCTGCTTGTTAGTGTGTCATATCCCATAGGGAGTTAGTGTCATGAGAGTGCGGGAACCTTTCTGTCTCAATTTACAGTCCTCTTCCTGTCTTTTTCTGTGCCTGACTCTCTCATTTTCTCTCTCTCTGGATGTCTAACACACACACACAAACACACAATGCACAATTAATCATCTTAACCGCAAGTCTTCCTTAAAGATACACGAATAACACAGCTTAGTTGCTTGACCTGAGGACAGTGCTTTAAATACTGGCTGCAGGGGGCAGGTCACGTGCTGTCACCGACAGAGCTATGCCAGTGGACAGAAAGGTTCCCCAGAGGACACACTGGCATACTGATTACTATGGCATGCCCCACACTAACTGGATTAGTACTCAGCATACATCAGTTATCACTAAGGAGCTGAACTGTTGAATGCTGACTGGACGCTTTATCAAGTCTTTGTGTACAGTTTTATTTTTTTCTTTATAAGTGAGATAACACAGTGGAGATACAATACTAGATTTATTTTTGTATTTGGCTCCAGAGTTGATAAAAAATATTGTGTCATTTATATTTCTGTCAAAGTGCCCTTCACAAAGACTGTTAGTGGGTTTTTTTTAGTCTTCTAGGTCATTGTGCACACATGCACACACATACACACATACACACTCCTTATGCTGTTCTGTTATGTTGGAGAGTACCGTATATAACAGTGTCTTAAAAGAATGCAAACAGTAAGGATAGATGGATACTGACCACCGAGATTATTTGTTGTGTGGTGTGTGTGCGTGCGTGCGTGGGTGGTTCCATTTAGTAGGTGGATGTGGGGTCGGGTTCGGAGCATATGGATATACACACTCATTCGCATTAACATGGATAAAATAAGTGTTTCCCGGCACAGTTGCAGCTTTGTGTGTTCGCTTGTGTAAAAAGGAGCTACTGCCTGCAAACGGGTCAACTCACCTGCTGGTAGCGTCTGGCCCCATTACCCAGACTACTCTAGGGGAAGCCCTGCTGTGGTTAGAGGGATGACTGATAGACCTGCTCTGGCTGGCGCTCCCTGATGACCTCACAGTGTTTCCTTCTGTCTGTTTGTCCTCAATCCCAGGGCTTGCATGTACGGCTTCACCAAACTGATGCCACTGTTGAGCAAAGCACCAAAAGAAGAATTCCTCCTCACTCACTGCCTCCTTTTTGGTGCCATTATGTCAGCCACTGATCCAGGTAGTCAACCTTTATGAATAACCTTCTGCTAATAGCTCATCACTTGCAGTGGCAGCATTGATCTTGTGGTTTTATGCATATGTGCTTCTCTAATTTGTAAAGCAGACGTGCTTTATTTTTTTCTTACCACAAGCAAAAGATGAAATGTTTGGCTGTTGATCACAGTCGATATATAAAAGGCCCATCACCAGGCTCTGCCTTATACATACAAATTAGTTATAGAAATAAACTCCATATGTGTTGAGCATATTTGAGGAGCTGCATATTGCTCATTTCTGCAATTTTTTGAGAGTTTTTATTTATTACTGCAGATTCACTGAGCAGTTAACGTATTAGATAACATGTTTCAAAAGGTCAAACCTGGTGCATACTGTTCTTTCACACCTTATCTTGTTTGGTTTTAAGTAGCAAGGTGTAACATTGAGATTGACAGCCGAATCTTTGTATAACAAAAACATTGACAGCTAAGGCTACTGTATATGCAGGAACAGAGCCACAACACCCACTCAGTAGCTGTAACTGCTTTAAATTCACTGCACCTTTCTCCTAAGTGGAGTACACACAATAAAATCAGTGGTCCTCAAGAGCAGTCATGTAGAGTGTCATACGGCATCCTGTGGTAATGTCCTCATTTGGTAATGAATTATTTATACTGTAAGTGGCTGATATGGGTGAGTGTCAGCGAGGAGCTGTAGGTTATGGTGCGGCTGTCACACTGATCGACATTATTTTTGCCACACCATGCTGCGTTCATCTCTGCTGGCTCCGGCTCACTCGTAGCTTTGATTTGAATCACACTGTGATGCACGGATGGCCGAAACTCAGATATGCCTCACCTGTTTCCACGTCGTACTGCAGCACTGGTTTTCTGACTTTCGGAGAAGCAGCTGTCGGAATTTTCCAGTTCATTTCTCTTCCTGGTAAACTTTCAGTCACAAGGCTGAAATGGAAGAACGCAACCGAAACAGGCTCAGTCTGTTATTCTGTAAGACAAAGACGTAGTGATACTCAGAACAATGTAGACGTGTCATCATGTCATAACCCTTGCTTGCTTGACAGTTCTCTGGTTGTGCCACTGACTCAGTGCATAAGTGTTACTAAATTATAGTATAATTCAAATAACGGAGCTCTGGAGAATGTTGTGAAAGTGGTAGCCAAGCTTTGAGTGAAATGAGAGTCCTGCTTATTTGCCACTTTCTTGTGCCTGGACTATTGAATATAAGTCAGATATTTGATAGCCCAGGTTCCTGTTGCTGCTGTAATGGTTTAACGTAATCCCTCTCTGAAAGCAAATAGGGCAAGCAACAGAAATCCAGGATATGAGCTGGCTGCCACATATATGCTGTAAAGCACAAAACTTTAGTGCTCTTTATTTGAGTTTTTAAAAAAATAATGGCATTGGTGAGCCATCTGACTGATCCCAAATGTTTTTTTCTGCTTGGAGATGACTCCAGAGATATAGCTGCGGTTTTAAAAGTGATACAAAATACTTGATTTGATTTTTTTTTCCTGTTTATTCTACGTTGAATAAAGTGGAGGGATAGGTAATAGCATTTGTTGCAGAACTGAAGCACCCTCGCTTAAAGTGGATGCTGATTTTATGCTGCAACTACCACTGAGGACACTAAAGGAATGTTGCCTGTATTGTTTCTTTGAAATTACCATCTTAGAGGTATAGGCAAAGTACAGATTTTGAGCTTTAGATTAATCTGATATTCTTTAGAACGTCGTCTTCGAGAAAAAAAAAAAGTCATACTCCTGTAAGTGTGGAGGGTTTTTCAAAGCAGCATTTAGGCATAACTATTACAGAAAGTCATATGAATATTTCTGTTTTCTGTTGGTATTATCCTCTTTTCAAACACATGGCTCAGCTCAGTATGACTCAACATGTCAAAAATGTGATTAGCATAGTAACCTCTAAACCTAGAGAGATTATATTTGGGTCTTATCCAGGGCCCTATTCTTCAAAACTGCAAATGTACATTTTCACTTCTTGTCTGTGAAAATTCACACTTGGGAAAGGTAGAGTCTGTCTGCTGACTGTTCAAATATCTACGTAGGTAAATTTGCAATACCTCATTGTTAACATTTCACCTCTAATGTTGCATTAGATGAGGCTTCTTCTGGGTTTTATTCATCGTTTTTTGTTGGCAGTAGAGCCAGGCCCACAGTCTTGCTTTTCCTATTTGTTCCTTTCATTTGGCATCTATTGATTTTTTTAAAAAACTTTTTAGTTCTATACAAGCCACCACAGAACCATAGCTATGAAACCTGTTCCTCCCAGACGCAAAATAAAATGCATGGTTCAGGTCACAAAGTGGAACACCTGCTGTGCTGTATCCTCTAGCTGCAGGGATGGCAGCAGGTCAGTGAAACCCTCACTTAACTTCTGAAAGGAATGACTTCTGTTTCTGTGCTACCATTTTGGCTTTCCTCCTTAAAAAGATATATAAATACTCTGTGTGCGTGTGCGTGTGCGCGCGCGTGCGCGTGCGCGTGTGTGTGTGTGTGTACGGGTTCGTACTATCCTGGTGGGGACCAAAATCTGACTTTTACTATCCTGGTGGGGACTTTCTGCACCGTGGGGACCAAAATCCAGGTCCCCTTGGGGTTGAAAGCAATTTTCACACTCAAAATGCAGTTTTACTGTCAGGGTTACAATTAGGTTATGGTTAGGTTTAGGGTAAGGGTTAGGGTTAGGCATTCATTTTTAATGGTTAGGGTTAGGGTAAGGGGCTAGGGAAAGCATTATGTCAATGGGATGTCCCCACGAGGATAGCAAACCAGACGTGTGTGTGTGTGTGTGTGTGAGAGAGAGAGAGAGAGAGAGAGAGAGAGAGAGAGAGAGAGAGAGAGAGAGAGAGAGAGATGAGCACTGAGAGCCTTTGAAGGAGGTGGTCTTGGTCCATTTCCAAATGAACTCCTGAGCGGTTCTTTTATGGTGTGAACGTGATCAGGCCCCGATCTGAACCATCTACCAGGTGCAGAGCACCTTCCTCGTGTATTTGCTTTTGTTGCTCCCAGCCCAGATACATCTGCCCAATGACCAAGGTGAACATTCTCATGTTGTTTGTAGTCACGCAGTTTAGTTTGCTGAAAGAGAAATGAGAAAGTAAACAAACCATAGGTGTGGCTCAATATACCAGCAGCATAGCGTCGTCAAACACAGAATTTTAGGCATATTATTGCAACAGAGGAGCAGAAGTACAACATTAAGGTAAACATGGAAGGCCACAATTGGTGCTCACTAAGCACACACACAGTATGTGTTCAGTCTTTATTAATATGTAACAGGCTAAGACAAGTAATGTAATACTGAATTCTGTGACCGGTGTGGTGCATAATATACAATAATTCATTGTTTGATGTCACAAACACTTTACCAGTTGCACATTTTGGTGCACTGACACTGACTTACAACAATAATTTCCACCGTCTTGCATCACCTCTTCTTTTAATAACCCTTCGGTTTTTGGAATGTGGGTTTTTTTTTTTTCATTCTTTCTGTATGTAGGATTTCATCCAGTCAAAAATTCAGGGCTTCCTTTGTCTTATTTTTCTTTTCATTGCCCAGACTCAGTCACATTGAAGCCATTGTTTTGTGATACATGTAGAATGTGGTTTGGAATTTTCTTGTTGAAAAAAAGACAATTCCAGCTATTAGGCAAGAAAAAAGAATTTTCACACAGAAAATTGCCGTTTTAGTCTTAGTCAGAATCATTTCAAATCAGCTAGCTTGTGCCTGTTATCAACAGTCTGCATCCTGCCACTCCCCAGTTTCACCTAAGGAAATGCATTTAGCTCAAGGTGGAGAAAGAACACCTTCACAACATTGTAATGGGGGAGCTGGCACTGCAAAGGAAGTAAAAAAAACTAGCTCACGAGTGTTTAATGAGAAAGCCAGAAAGTGTTTCCTCAGTATCACTTTTTTCTTTTTAACTAAGGGCCATGAGTATTATTTTTTTTAGACAATTTCTCTAACTAAAGTGAATTAAAACATTTTTTTTAAAGTGAACAAAAAAGGCTAACAGGCAACTTTATGAATGCAGGTTGTTAACCACGCTTGCTAGCTTAGGTACATTTACACACGTATTTACACTCCACTCTTTCATCCATATGAGGTAATCCCCTAGGTCCAAAATATCAACATAGCAGTGGCTAAATGCTAACATTAGCTAACTTTGACTGGTTCACAATGAACCTTCAAAATGCAGCGTGTAGTGGCTGATGTCACAGTGGCTATATCCATACCTCATACTGTCTATTGGTTTTTTTGGGGGGTTTTTTTTCTTTCCCCTGTCTATTGTCATACTGTCTATTGTTAAAAGTGGTACCTCTTTAGTTTGTTGATTCAGTTGTGTTATTTATGTTTAATGTGTTTTTGTTGAGTATTTAATTCAAATTATGAGAATTTTTGGCTCAGCTGTCCTTCAGTCCATCATGTGTAGCATCAGTATACAATTAGCATCAATTCACAGATGTGCGAGCTACCCATGCCATGTATACTCATGAGCCCCTTGCCAGATGCTGAACTGTGAACTGTTAACAAATCACTTGGTTCTTATCTAGAATAACTTTTATATATTTTACATGCTATCTCTGCACTACTTTAATTTACATAGAACTAAGTGACTGTTTAGTAGTGACTTTTATATCTTAAATTTCTATAGTTTTGGTTGTCTGTTTTTATATTATCAGTGTAAGCATATCAAATTGATGTGCATCTTAAAGATGTAAACATCTGGGAAATACACTGAGAACCTTAGTTAACTTGTTCAGTCCAACTTGAAATGAAACCGTTATAGAAGCCTCAGTTTTGGGTGGTTTTTTTTACAGAGCTGGGGAGATTATAGTAATTCCCTGTTGGCTGTTATCTCCTTCCTAATCCTTCATCACTTTGAGTATTATATCTGCCTAATTTGGTCAAATCAGCAAGCAAATCCCATGCTTTCTGACTAAGATGGTCGCAAGCTTTGCCTCTGCTAAAACTCAGCAATGGGTAATTTGACCTAATAAAGCTTCCTTCAACCCTTTCAACTGTATTATGTCTGAAATAATTGTCTAGGCTCTCTACCTTATGGTGTTGCTGTGGAAACTGATGAACACTTGACAGCTGTAGGATGGAGTTTCCATGACAACACAGTCAACCAGCACCTTGTGAGTGTGAGTGTGTGCGGCGAGGGTGGGCGTTTTTATTTTTTTCCCTTTAGTGTTGGAGTGTGAGGAGTGCATGACATACTGTCATCAGCCAGGCATTATGGAAGCAGGGAGACGGAGCAATCCTTACTCCAGGGCCTACCCCACACTCTCCATATAAAGGATTTCCCCCAACCAGAAAGAGCTTTAAACCTGTCAAACACCAAAGAGCCAGATCTGTCAAAACAAGTCCTGAGGCCGCTCTCTGGCCACCGCTCGTATTGTCAGTCTGGTCGTATCCTTGCTGTCCTGCAACCGCTGGTCTGTGTGTTCACAGGGCAAAACTTAGCAATCAGCCTTGGCTCTTTTTCCACAACAGAAATGTTTCCATCACTAACTCAGAGTATTATTTTTGCATTTTGAAATCAACAAGTGGAATACTGGTTGTTATTGTTTTGAATATGATAATGTCTGGCCTTCAGAATCGCACATATCCTTGCATGTGTATGTTTATGACTCCGCATTTGTGTTGTCTTTCCTCATATCTGACAGTGTTTTTTGTTATGATAATTTTGTTTTCCTTGTTTGGAACCTGGCCTGACTTCTTCTCTGGCAGTTACTACTGTCCATTATTAGATGCCTGCATTTATCTGTTTATATCAGTCTGTGAGTTTGTGCACCTATCTCTGCATCTCATGTAAAACACTGTAATCTAATCTACTGTAATTGAACCTATGGTGTCACTGAACATAGAACAATTCTAGAGCTGATATCTTGCAGGAGATACTTGAGGTGTCAGGAAGTCTGGAGCTACTAGGCATGTCACTATCTCTTCAGTGTCAGTATTCTGCCTGTCACTCAGTGTCGACACTTAGTCGCCCGCTGAGCTGAGGATGCTGTGTGTGCATGTGCTCATTCATATGCTCAGCATCTTCTATGTGATATTTACTCTTCGTGAACTCACCGTGGAGTTCAAGTCAGCTGATGCTGTGTTGAGACGGGTTTGGCTAAATAATAAGTAAATAATCAGTTTATTAGTATTTTCCACCACCGATATGAATTTCCTCACAAATGATATGAGAAATTAGGATTCCTGCAAGCCAGATTTCATAAATCTCATAAAGAATTTTTACTAAGGCTCTTAAAAAAATCTGTGTGTGTTATGAGCCGTTCTCTTGCTGATACAAATACAGCCACCTACAGGGTATACATGATTTCAAACTGTACCCCAGGAGTGAAAGAGGCATCGACTCACCAATCTACCTCAGCAGGATCTGCTCACTGATTATATAAGTGTTGCTGCATTGTGGGAAAGAGGGGAAGCAATCAGGACTAAAGTGACCAGAAGGCGGGATGGCAGACATATAGGACAGCTCTTTTCCTGCTCATGATCCCTTGAGCAAATTAGAGCTGTGATGAGGATGAAAGGAAACCAACCACAACTAAATACCGATTTTCCCAAAGATATTGCCTAAATTTCTGCTTTAATGAGAGTTGTGAAGTCGTGCTTTAATAGGGTAATCAAAGGTCGCCCACTGGCGTTCAGTGGGTTGAGATATGACGACTGCAAAAGTCATATTGTAGCATATAATTTACCTCATTTTCATACTTTTATCAGGGTCCCTATGGATAGCCTGGTGTTATAAATGCTGGTTCACTGAAATAGCTAAATAGAATGAAGCCATTGTCAGCAGCACCTGTCTATTCTGCTCTTACATCAAATTGCCTAAAGCCTAAAGTAAGCTGGGCAGAAGGGGAGATAGAAGCTACTGATGTCAAGACATGAGAAGTCCTCAGCTATATTCAACTTAAAGTCAAGAACTCTGAGAATCTATGAGCAACAAAAAGAGGGCCAGAGAATTAATGTGTGTCAGACTTACAGTTTAGGATAATAGAAGGAAAATCCATGGTTAAATTAGAAAAATGAACCCTACATGTGCCAGATAGCAGAAGATGAAGAGGAATCCATTGGAAGTATCATTCAAAGAAACTGGCTGGCATCAACAAATACTGCCAGTCACTAGAAAAGGCTGGCCTAAGGGATAGCACAGTGGTGGTGACACATGGTGACGTCAGAACACCCCTGATGCAACAGAACAGTAAAGATGCCACTAAATCCAGACAGTAGTTGTAATATGTAAGATCAACAAGCACACAGGGGAATTAAAAGTGCCTAGGATAGTGTCCAGGAGCATCTGTGCTGACTGTGGGTCAGACTTCCTCAAGCCCTGATGGAACACACCACCAGAAGTGGTTTAGAAAAAGAGATCTTATGGAATTTTAAGTTCCAGATTCACAAGCAGCTGCCAACCAAACAAGCAGACACAGTAGTAGTTGACGAGGAGCAGAAGAGGACAGCGGTAATAGATGTGGGAATCCCATGTGACAGCACTATAAGGAAGACTGAGAGGGGTTAAAGAATCAACCAAAACAGATATGAAGGGTCCAAACTGGTACCAGTAGTAACAGGAGCAGCTAGGCCTGTGTTACAAAGCAAGAAACAAATATATACAGATGGAGAAGACAAGAGTAAAAAATAGAGAACACTGAAAGTAATGGACAACCTTCCATAATTCATCCAAGAGCATACTGACAACATATCTAATAAGTCACCAAAAAATCCAATGAAAATGGGCACAGAATGACAGGCGTCTCTCACCTCAGTAAAGCTCAGTGGTCAGGAGTTCACTATCTAAAGAGAAAGGGAGAGTGGTGAGACAAGCCATTAAGGCGTTGCTGAATTTCCCTACAACTCACCATTTGGGAGAATGCTCATTCATGCATGCGCGCTGTCATTGCATTCACCTTCATTTTCTCCCATTTATGGGAATTTATCCCATAATTGTGGCAAATCTTTCATTTTAGTCTGACAGGTGAGTCGGTACTTGTCCTCCAAAGATTTCCTTCTTTTACTTCAAGTCTTACTTATTTCATAACTACTTTAATGTAAAACCTGTCCCCCATTCTCCCCCCTTTTTTCGCCTTACCACAACTGCCAGTCGGAGCTTTGCATTCAACATTAAACATTCAACATGCTCCAAGCTTGCATCACACTTGGTGCAGTTTCAGTTGACAGTTTTAAAGAAAACTATTTATTTACTGACAATTTGGAACCATTAGAAAATCATCCAGTGTATATGGAATTTTCAATGTGGGTTCCACACATGATACACAGTGACATGACATATAATTTGTAAGTGTTCTTGTATGCTACCTAGTGAGCAAAGGAAGTTATAATTCAATGCTCAACATATCCATTTAAATGCAGGAAAATCTCAACTGCAACCTGTAAGTACACTGCGCATTGGGGAATTAAGCACAGTGTACCGAAGTGCAGTAATCAGTCAACCTGTGGGTTCAAAATGAAAAAGATCTGAAGTTGTCTGGTTCCTGTTGAGATGCTCAAAAGCTCTTCAACTGGAATAAACTTCAGGGAGGGACAGACAAGCTCAAAGCTGCCAGCAGGGTCAGTATAAACAGTATATTCAGGTAGGAGTTTTTTCTAGCAGTGAGTTAATCTTTTATTTAAAGAACCACACAATCTTATCTTTTTTCCCAGCCAGCTTCTTCTGATTCGCAGTAATCTAGTTGTTATCGCTCTCTGTAGTGAAAACTGTATTAATGCCTCAAGCTAAAGAGTGTATGTCGATGTATATTCACAGTCACTGAATATGAGTATGATATGAAACAGCAACACCTGCAGCTCTAAAAAACAGGATACAAGTAATTGTAGCAGCTGGTAACTGTGAGTGGCTAAGTATATGTGAATCATGTCAAGAAATTCAGTCTTTCATATGTCTACCCTCACTACTCCTCCCAGCAAACCAGCAATGTTGTATATTTAAACACAGGAAATGTGACCCATGAAACACACAGACACAGTTCTGGACTTTGTTTTAATTATATTATAAGTGGATTTCAAATTTAAACATGATTTTCATGTTTAAGATTTTCAACTTTGGCATAAATGAATGTAATTTTTGTAAAACTATTTGTTTATTTGATTGGTGCTGACACTAATTTGTCATTGGGCCCTTTATTATTCTCTTTGTATATGCTACCCTTGGGCTGCATATTTGAAAAATACAATATTTCTTATCACTTTTACGCTGATGACATTCAAATTTATTGTCAACTGACTGATGATCTGTCAGCATCACTGCACTTCCTGTTCAATTGCCTGAGAGAGGTCAAAGATTGGCTGTCAGATAATTCTCTCATTTCAAATGAGAAAAAAACTGAAGTTATGGTGTTCGATAGCCATATTCCTCGAGACCAGCTTGTTGCCCTGCTGGGGCCCCTTGCTAACTCTCTCTCTGATTCTATACGTCTACTTGGACAGCTCCTTTAAGATAAGCAAGTGTCATCTGTAGTTAAATCTGGCTTCTTTCAATTGCGCCAGATTTCTAAAGCTAAGCTTATATACCACACAGGGACCTGGAAAAACTTATCCACGCTTTTGTGACCTCCAGGTTAGACTATTGCAATTCTCTCTACTGTGGTCTCCAAGCCTTCTCTCTTCGAAGGCTGCAGCTTGTTCAGAATGCTGCGGCTCGCCTTCTTACTGGAGCCAGAAAATCTGATCCTATTACTCCAGCTCTTGTTGATCTACACTGGTTACCTATCAAATATCGCATTGAGTTTAAAATTTTGCTACTCACTTTTAAAATCCTGAATAATATTGCGCCCAGTTACCTCACTGACCTCCTCAATCTGTACACTCCTTGTCGTGCATTAAGATCATCAGGTCAATTACTCCTGGCCCAACCTAAGTTTAGACTGAAGACCAGAGGTGATCGTGCCTTTGCTTCAGCTGCACCCAACCTTTGGAATAGCCTCCCTGCTTCTATTCGTGCCTTGGACTCTATCCAATCCTTTAAATCAAGATTGAAAGCATACTTATTTGACCTGGCTTTCCTGACCAGTTAATACCCTTTTTAAACTTTTTATTAAATGTATTATTTTATTATTAATTTTACTGCTGTTTTTATCTTCTTAGTAGATATTTTGTATTCACGATCTGACCTTCCTTCCTTCTGTATTGAGGTTTGATACCTATTTTATTTAACTCTTTTGGTCTATTGGTGCCTCCATTCTGTCTGTGCTAGTGCCCGATCTGTACCCTGTTATTGACTTATGTTTGTTTACTTTGGTGTGCCTTCAGGTTTTTAAATGTGCTATATAAATAAAACTGTATTGTATTGTATCATCCAGTCCTCAGCAGGTAAATGCAACCTTGGATGAACTTCAGAACATGAGAAATTACAAATGTGTCATTGTTTATTTAACAAACACTAAGCCAACATGTACAAACCGGATTCCAAAAAAGTTGGGACACTAAACAAATTGTGCATAAAAACTGAATGCAATGATGTGGAGATGGCAAATGTCAATATTTTATTCAGAATAGAACATAAATCACGGAACAAAAGTTGAAACTGAGAAAATTTATCATCTCAAGGGAAAAATATGGTGATTGAAAATGTCATGGTGTCAACAAATCCCAAAAAAGTTGGGACAAGGCCATTTTCACCACTGTGTGGCATCTCCCCTTCTTCTTACAACACTCAACAGACGTCTGGGGACCGAGGAGACCAGTTTCTCAAGTTTAGCAATAGGAATGCTCTCCCATTCGTGTCTAATACAGGCCTCTAACTGTTCAATCATCTTGGGCCTTCTTTGTCGCACCTTCCTCTTTATGATGCGCCAAATGTTCTCTATAGGTGAAAGATCTGGACTGCAGAATGGCCATTTCAGTACCCGGATCCTTCTCCTACGCAGCCATGATGTTGCGATTGATGCAGAATGTGGTCTGGCATTATCTTGTTGAAAAATGCAGGGTCTTCCCTGAAAGAGATGACGTCTGGATGGGAGCATATGTTATTCTAGAACCTGAATATATTTTTCTGCATTGGTGGTGCCTTTCCAGACATGCAAGCTGCCCATGCCACACGCACTCATGCGACCCCGTACCATCAGAGACGCAGGCTTCTGAACTGAGCGTTGATAACAACTTGGGTTGTCCTTGTCCTCTTTGGTCCGGATGACATGGCGTCCCACATTTCCAAAAAGAACTTCGAATCGTGACTCGTCTGACCACAGAACAGTCTTCCATTTTGCCACACTCCATTTTACATGATCCCTGGCCCAGTGAAAACACCTGAGCTTGTGGATCTTGCTTAGAAATGGCTTCTTCTTTGCACTGTAGAGTTTCAGCTGGCAACGGCGGATGGCACGGTGGATTGTGTTCACTGACAATGGTTTCTGGAAGTATTCCTGAGCCCATTCTGTGATTTCCTTTACAGTAGCATTCCTGTTTGTGGTGCAGTGTCGTTTAAGGGCCCGGAGATCACGGGCATCCAGTATGGGTTTACGCCCTTGACCCTTACGCACAGAGATTGTTCCAGATTCTCTGAATCTTCGGATGATGTTATGCACAGTTGATGATGATAACTGCAAAATCTTTGCAATTTTTCGCTGGGTAACACCTTTCTGATATTGCTCCACTATCTTTCTGCGCAACATTGTGGGAATTGGTGATCCTCTACCCATCTTGGCTTCTGAGAGACACTGCCACTCTGAGAAGCTCTTTTTATACCCAATCATGTTGCCAATTAACCTAATTAGTGTTAATTGGTCTTCCAGCTCTTCGTTATGCTCAAATTTACTTTTTCCAGCCTCTTATTGCTACTTGTCCCAACTTTTTGGGGATTTGTTGACACC
This sequence comes from Pelmatolapia mariae, assembly GCF_036321145.2. NCBI lineage: Eukaryota > Metazoa > Chordata > Actinopteri > Cichliformes > Cichlidae > Pelmatolapia > Pelmatolapia mariae. The sequence continues at coordinate 18,148,714 of NC_086235.1, read as the reverse complement.
GTGAAATTTTGAATCAACATATTTTTCCTTTAAAATGATACATTTTCTCGGATTAAACTTTTGATCTGTCATCTACGTTCTATTCTGAATAAAATATTGACATTTGCCATCTCCACATCATTGCATTCAGTTTTTATTCACAATTTGTTTCCCAACTTTTTTGGAATCCGGTTTGTAGAATCAGATTATTAAATTATGCATGGTTTTCTGTGTGACTTTATCATTTTGGCCCCTCGTAAGGTCAGGTTGAGGTCTGACTGGGCTATTGTCTCTTTTCTTTGTCAGCCATTCTGTAATATATTTGCTGCTGTGCTTGGGCTCATTGCCCTGTTCTGCATAGCCCAGTTTGGGCCTAACTTTAGACATTTGGCTCTAGAATACTTTGACATACAGAGGAGGTCACGCACGACTGAATGACTGCAAGGTCTCCACGGCCTGTGGCTAAAAACAAGCACAAATCTTCACCCCCTCCACCACCGTGCTTGAGAGTTGGTAGAGTATGTGTTGATGCCGATGTGCTGTGTTTGGTTTTCAACAAATGTGGGACTGTACAACAGCGGTTCCCAACTACCGGGCCACGGACTGGTTCTGGTCTGTGAGTCGTTTGGTACCGGGCCGCGAGATGTAAAATTAATGGTTTTTAGGGTTTTTATCATTAACTCTGATTCCCTGGGTCTTTTCCCGTGTTGTAGTTGTGTGCCTTATTTTGAAAGAAATATTTACGCGTTACCATAGTGACCAGAGAGCATTAAGGGGCAGAGAGGAGGATGTTACGCTCAATGTTGTTGGTGCATTTCAGGAGGACGCTGCTAATAATGTTACACAATTACACACTGAAAAAATACCACAGTTTTTGTCTTGGTGGCATCATTTTATTTTGTTGCATTTATCCCCAACACCTTAAAGGCCGGTCCATGAAAATATTGTCTGATATTAAACCGGTCCGTGGAGCAAAAAAGGTTGGTGACCGCTGCTGTACAAAATGTGTCTACTTTGGTCTCAGCTGTCCAAAGAATATTGCTGCAGATGTTTTGTGGTTTGTTTAGATGCCACTTTGCAAACGTAAGCCGTGCTGTCACATTATTTCCAGAGAAGCTTTCTCCTGGCAAACCTTCCAAACACGCCATACTTCAGCATTTTTCTAATTGTACTGCCATAAACTTTAAGTCCTGGGAAGACTGGCAGCTGTGTTCAATGTTTTCCACTAGTGAATGATCTTCCTCACTATGGAGGCATTAAGGGAGAACTAAGGCGACGTTCACACTGCAGGTCTTAATGCTCAATTCCGTTTTTTTGATCAAATCCGATTTTTTTGTCTGCTTGTTCAAACTACAAATAAAATGTGACAGCAAACGCGCTCTAGTGTGAACCCTCAAAGCGGCCCGCATGCGCAAAAGAAGACGTCACACACAGCGCGTTCTGTTTAGACCCAGACCAAACAGTACTGTTTGACTGATGGCCCTTAACATAAAGACTTCGGACTTTACGTTTCCCAATTTTTGCTTTAAGTTATTTTGTTATTTACATAATAATGTAAATAACCTAATAATTATCCTTACTGCTGTTTTAGAGAGGAGCGGTGCTTCAAATGATAGTTGCAGATTTCTGTCACAATCTGCAGATTATACAGTACAAATAAAATGTTCACGTTTCTCCATCGTTGTCTTCTCAACAGTTTCACTAACATCTACGCTGGATGGCGAGGAAGCGTTCGCGATGTCTTATCGGGCACTTCTCCGGAGCTGATAATTGGAGAAGTCTGTCTTGTGTCAGTGACGTAAATGACGGATTTAATGCGACATGACCGTTCAAACAGCAGTCACTTTCTAAAATATCAGATATGTATCGGATTCAGTACCACATACGAAAGTGACCCAGATCGGATTTGAAAATATCGGATTTGTGCCGTTCACACTGTCATACCATGATCGGATATGGGTCGCATAGGGTCAAAAAAATCGGATTTGATGCACTTTCGCCTGCAGTGTGAACGTAGCCTTAGTGCCTCCAAAGTCTTTTTCACACCAGTTTTTCATCCACAGCGTTTTTATTAAATAAATTACTGTCATGTTTTGTAGTTCATTAGAGGTTACATTTACCTCATTTTAAGACTTGCTAAGGACCAGATTATTTTTGTTATGTTCTGATACATAAAGCCTTAGCCAACATTTTTACCATAACTGTAGTGTACAGGTGATTGATCCAGTGACACACATAGGCCAAAAACTATGATAAAATTATAATAATTAAATAATTTACTTTTTCTTTTTGTAAAACAATGTGCGTTGTGTCCATGACGTAGCATTAGAGAACACCTAGTAACTGTATGTCTTTATAACTTTATAATTTGTAGAAAAACATCCAAATTCACCATTGGACCATGAAAATGACACGCTATTCGGTTACAACTCGAAAGGCTTAGCCTTTATCATCACAGAATACACTGTAAGAAATGATAATTTCATTCTTGAGGGGCAGCTGGGTAAAGTAGAATCTATGGAAATGGGGAAACTAAAAGTGGTAGGCTTCTTATTGGGTTTACGCATGTATCTAAGAATCTGTTTTTATTTCTCTGAATATTAAAAGTGGCTACATAATTTTATGCATGTAGATAAGAAATATCGCATGTTGGTTACTTACACTTTAAAGGGTCTTTCTTTTGCTAAGGCCCACTCACATAAAGTAAAGTTTCATGAGTTTTCAAACGTGTGTAGCACTCCAAAAGTCTCACACCACTCAATGCTTGGACCCTAATAAACACAAAGAAATGTAAAATTCCACTTGTGTTAAACTTTGCATTTTTTTTCTTTCATACTCCTATTTCCAGTTGTTACAGTTGGGGAAAAAAAGATTATGATCAGCAATGCACTTAATTTGTTTATGTATCATAAACAAACGTAGATATTATCTTTCCCAAGTCATTGTGTAATTTCTACATCCTGTTTAGCTTGAACAAATCTTTGCTTAGTTTGACCAGTTGTCAAAATCCTTATCCCACTGCTGTCGTCATACTGTAGTTTTTTGTCAGCTTACTTATTAATTCTTGTACTTTCTCCTCTTTGTAATAGCACAGGAGATACTGGAGGACACTTCTGCTGTGTAATTAACTGAGAAGCTTTTCTGTTCATTTTCAACTTGCTCTACTTCCTGCGGCCATTAATAGCAGCACTTCTCCTGTTTTGTTTTTCTTTCTTTTTTTTAAAGTCTCAGTCCTTGGCCTGTTATCAGATCTGCGTGTGGACTTGGATCTGCACATGCTGCTGTTTGGCGAGAGTGTCCTGAATGATGCCGTTGCCATCGTCCTGACACAGTGAGTATTTTGCTGTAGTATTTGTCCAAGCCCTGAGAATGCAATCTATTTCAAGGTTTAATTGTGTGGGTGCTCAGACTTCTCCAAATGGCATTATGGGGGCGGATGTGGAGGAAGGAAGCCTGAGTGGGTGCTGCCAGCTTTAAGGAAAACAGCAACAATCCCTTAAATACTATGCAGCGAACTGCATAAGTGAGTTGCCCCAAGCACTATCAGCATCTCATTTAGGTCCTTAATGCCAGAGTAAAGAGACAGTCCCATGCTGCGAACTTGGTTATCATAGCTAATGTTGACTTTGGAAGAATACAACACAAAATTCTTGGAAACTCAGAGCAGCCAGGATGCAGTCATGCATTCTCCATGCATTTCATTTGCTTAATTCTTTCCCCTGTTCTCCAGCTTTTCACAAAACTATGCATGCTTCTGTCCTCGCACATTGCCGTCATTGTCTGCTCTGTTTACACAATGCTAGTGAGCAGAGCTAGTCGTGTAGATGTGAAAGCAGATGGCAAGCCGGAGACAGAGAGGGGCGAAAACTCACATCTCCGCAGTCACAGACAAGCAGGCAGACACACAAATAAAGCAGGAGGAGAGATGACAAGATCCGTGAGCATCTGTGCTTATTATCTTTAAAAAGACTGATGCAAATATACAGAACCTGACATTCTGACATCTCGCTTTCCAATTGAATAAATGGGCTCGCCAATTCCTAGAAGGGGAGTGCAAATTGTTGCATTGTGCACATTGAAGGGTGGAGGAGGGAGCCTGCAAGTCTTCCCAGACAAAGAGTCAGATAGTGTTCTGTTTGTTCTTAGAGTGGCGTGACCAGCCTACATGCCATCTCCTTTCACTCGACTTGGTTACTCGCCTGCCGGTCGCCCTGGCCCCATGCACAAAGCCGGCCCTTATTAGTGAGCCAGGCGGGGTCCTGGCACTAGAATTTTAACAAGCTCCCTGAGCAGCTCAACCTTACGCTGATGTGCCATCTCACAGTCGCAAAACGTCCTGCTCCAGCAGCCCTGACCCAGCCACCATTCAGCCAGGTCCTGCTTTAACATCTTGGGATCCCAACTGGGATAACAGCCCAAAACATCTGAAGTTACAGTCTCCAGAAGGTCACTCTGATCACTGACTAGTGGGCAAATTTAATGTGCTAACACCACAGGAGTCTTTCTTTTCGGGGAGGAGGGGGTAATAGATTTCCTCTTTTCAGCATGCTGAGCTCATTACCATAGCTTGACTGATTAGGGCCTGTTGTGATGTGTGCTTGCTCATTCTAACCTGATGGTACTGAAATTCCAGAAACAAAGCATTTTAATGTTAGTAGGAGTATAAGACAACTGTGGCTACCAGGTGCTGTGTGCGGTGTGTTTGTTTCTTTACTGTGTACCAGAGCAGTAGCTCTGGGTCCCATTAAACGCAGGGAAACAATAACAAGTGCCACTTTGATACCGTTTTTGCTGATTCCATAGTTTGTGTTTCATTTAAAACAATCTAAGTCCACGGGGGAGTACATGGGAGGGTCTTTGGTGGCTAAAGAGATTGTGTCATTCCACAAAGGCAGGCTGCTCCATCAGCCACTCTCTTGGTTGCTTGTCTGGGCTTGCATTACCACAGGCACCCCCTCCATCCCACCACACACAGATATGCACACAATTTCTTCTTCCCTCTGTCCTCCCTGTGAGGCCTCTTTTGCACTCAATGACTTCCATATGGAGGCCTCCCTTCCTCTCACAAAGTAAATATTTATAGCAGTGTGAATAATGCTGCCATCTTTTTTTTTTTTAACTTGTTTCTTACTAACTACATTGAGATGTCTCTGAAACAAAGAAAAAATCCTAATATATATTCTTTTTCTTTTTCGGGAAAAGATGGAAGTTCTAAGGGAAACCATGTAATCTAAAAAAGGAATGACTCCAGTAAATAGCACTTAGCTCAGCATAATAAGAATGTAAATTTATGCTCATTGTTTTCCACTAAGAACCCAGTTGGTCATATTTCTGATGACTGTTCTTATTGCAGAGTCATAAACAATGTTTGTTTTTTTTTATTTGTATTCTCAGCATCTGTAGCAATCAAAGTTATCTCTGTTGTAATTATGCCTCTGGCTTGTTTTTGCATTTGCTTCATGTTTCTCCTAGTGCCATCACCACCTACACCCGGATGGATGCAGGACTCATCTTCGACCCCACTGCCTTTCTCCACGCCTTTGTTTTTTTTCTCGGAGTGCTCATTGGCTCCTTCCTCTTAGGTCTCATTTTCACGGTAATAACAGCCCTCATATCCTTTCATCCCGTCCCATCTCTGCCTCTACACCCCAGACTCAATTATCACCTCAGCATCCGCCCCAGTATATCCTGTTCCTCAACACTGTAATTGCTTCTCTAACAAACCCCTACTGTACCACTTTTACCAACAAAAGCGATGCAGCTAAAGTCTAAAGTGCTCCTGCGACATTAATGGCTGCAGAGAGGTCGTCAATCAAGCCAATAGCCTATGATGAAGTTTCGACTTGTGCCGTTGTCCGGCGTTTCTCTCTGATCTTCAAGTAATTAGACTTTAGGATGAAAAATGGGAATGTGTCATGAGGGGTTTGGGCCAGGACTCAGCTCTTATTTACAGTGACTAATCTCTGGGTGTAGGCAAACCTCAAAGTGAGCATTTATTAGATTTTGCTGATGCTAAGCAGCATCCTGCTCTTGTGTCTGCTATTTGTTAAAGAAATTCACCTTGATGTGTAGTTGCTCATTTATCTTTTAATTAATAACCACACCTGTCCTTATTAATTACAAAAACAATCAGGCTTAAGAAGGTGTATTTTTATTATTGCATGCCCGAGGAGTATTTTAAGCGCAGCCTCTTAAATACCCTTCAGGCCTAGCTTTGTAATATTTCCAGTAGCCAAACTTACCCTTCTTTTCTTTCTATGTGGCTGTCATAAATATAAAAATTCTAGTGTCTACTGTTTTGCCCAGAACACCGTGTAAAATATTGCTCTATGGTTTGCACCGAAGCTTTGCCAGAGGGGATGTGGGACAGTGGAGCCCACAGCCCGCGTTTACTCTGTATGGCCGATCCCCTGGCTTGTTGAGCACTATTTGCAGTTGCTTTATTTTTGCAGGCAGCGTAATGCAGTTTCTCTATCTCCAGACTGTAGCACTGGAATGCACTTGTGCAACAGTGGGAAATTTGTCCTGCATTCGCAATATGAACCCTGGTCTGATGCAAAGTGTTAAATACTTCATGATTATCTTGTGTATCTTTAACTTTCATTTCACCTCACCAAATTCACTCGGCTGCATGAAAATCCCCTGCTGGAAACGTCAGTCTTCTTCTTGCTGTCCTGGAGCAGCTACCTCTCGGCTGAAGCCTGCGGGCTATCAGGTGAACACTGTGTGACTTATGTTGTTTGTGTGTCTGTGGCCATGTCAGTGCTCTGGGTTGCTGCCCTTCTCCCCTCAAGCGTCTCTTCTCAACTGCTCGCGCTGGCTCGCATACTGCTCTACAGTATCAGTGACACCCAGCATCTGTTTGACTGGCTTCAAGGCATTTTCTGTTTCCACTCACACTCCAAAAACCTGGAAATAATGTGCGCACATACTGCTGTCCAGTCATGACCATCTGCACAATTCCCTGCTTGCATACAAGATTCAGTTTTTTGGGTTTTTTTGTCAGTCAACCAACACTCCCTGTACAGTCAGTGATCTCTCCATCAGATGCACTCTTTAACCCACAAAGTGTTTTGCATTGTTCCAAGAATTTTCTCATCACAGACAACTGGAAGTACCAGTCCTATTCTGGGCCTGATGTCTATACATCATTTTTAGGATAGCTGCTTCTCCCTGAGAACGCTTGTACTTTTAGTGTGGAGATGACACTGCAGGTAGCAATCGTAGTAATAAATAAATATATATCGGCATCTTGGCCTACCTGTTTTTGTGAGTTTCCTGGAAAGAGCAGATGCCAGAACGTGCTAAGGTCTCAGTAGATAAAAGATTACAGTGTAACTTTCTTTGTCACTCCTGTCTTACAGGTACTTACCCAGAGTGGCTGCTCTTTAAGAAAGTCAAAGTGATGATGTATCTTTGCAAGCTCATGTTTGGAAAAGACCATTTCTCGACTCTGCTGCCTAGAATTGTTTCTTTACTGATGTGGTGTGATGTTGTTTTGAAATATAAGTCGAGTATACATTAGCACACATTAGTATTATTGTTCCCGGGCCATTCTACTCAATTCGCTGATGCTATGAGCTCTCTCTTCCTTGGCACTGCTCCCTGTGGCCTGTGGAGGCAGAGAAGATGGTTTTAATGAAAGTGCTTGACCTTTGTCCATTAAATTCCAGATTCTGCACATAAAGCGCATTTTAAATACTGCCCAGTGTGGGAGTCGCACCACAACAAAACCTCAGTCGGTAATTCTCAGAGCCTCTGGTTTTCTAGTAGAAGTATATTTCTACATGCATTTCCTGGGCTGGTTTTAATACTTTGTTTTGACTTGAAACCTTCACTGTTATAAAATCTAGTTTAATGCTGATATTGTTGTCTAGGTAGTGAAAATTCCTGTTTCGGTGATGAATGGTACCCTATACCCTATACAGCACTAACGGTAAAGGCGTTTAATGGTCGCTTTGAGATGAGGCAGCACATCATACCAAAGAATGCAATGACTGATGCGAGTCCTCCCTGGCGTCCTTTGGTAATCGAGGCTCTTTCTGTCTCTGTTAATTGCTAGAGTTTAGTGAGGGTGTGTCTAATGACCCTCAGCCTTGCAGGGAGCCCTGCTGTCATTAATCTTATGCCCCTCACAACTGCTCATTATGGGAAGCATCTAATCTGTTGCAAAGTGCTCTGTGTGGAAAAGACTTAGAAAGAGACTTAATGCAGAAGACAGGTGATGTGTTATCTCTGTCAGTGTTATGTAAACCAAGGACGATGTTGTTGCCCCCAACCAAATGGAACCAAAATGAGATCTGCCACGATGGCGTGCTCCATTAGATGTCGTTGCACAATGCTAAGAGGTATATTTTGACCAAGCATTACTGGAACTAGCATAGTGCAGGTCCATGTCAGCATCCCGATGTAAAGGCGGATGGTGAAGAGAGACTAATGGACTGGCTTAATTTAGCAGTCTGAACCACAGCTGCTATTTTGTCTCTGCTGCCATTTTTATTACAGCCAACCCTGTCTTCTACCTATTACTATACCCATCGCAGCAGTTTCACATTTTTCCACCTTCTGTGATTCGCTCAATGCAAAGGAAGCTAAAATGTGAAATTGAATTTCTGCAATGAACCAAGCGTGTCCTGCGAGGCAGCAGCCCACCTTTCATGCTTTGTGCTTCAAACTCCAGCTCTCTGGTCCAACCAGCCTCCCCTGTGAGCCTAATCACTCTCTCCACCCTCTGTCTTAGGAGCAGAGGCTGCTGTCTGTACGTCTTTCCTTTTTGTACTTTGCGTCTCGTGCATTTGTTTTTTGTTAGTATCTCCTCCCACGCAACTGATATTGTGATTGTGATTATATCACTTTTAAAACATTTTTTTTTTTTTGAATTAATCGTTTCCAGAGCCTCATGTATCTGGACAAGTAAATGTTTTTATCAGATATATAAAGATGCTTGAGTTGGGTTGGGCAGCACATTTTTACAGAATTATTGGAACCAGGAGAGTGGGTGGATGCAAGGTTGGGCTGGTCTGATCCGGTTAATTTTTATATGAGTGGCTGCACACAGGAGGGTTTAATTTTTGGATATTATAAACCAGCGCTTACATGAATTACTGTAACAGTGCTTTTATTTAATTTATCATTGTTCTCATTTCCCCACTTTTTTCTGAATGTCGGCGTCTCTGGCTTGTTAACAAAAAAAAACATGGATTGAACCATGGAGACAAAAGCTCTTTTCAGAAATCATCCTCCTGTGATGGTAGAACCTCCTACACCATATTCTCGGCGTGACAAGTCCCAAGCCTCTGTGTGTTAAGCAGCTCCCAAACATACAGATTCTCTCATCCTGATTACTAATATATGCACGTATAAGTGGTTTTGCATACTTTCAGCTGATCAGATCCGGCGCATTATCAACTCCCTGCTGTTGACAGGATTCTCATCTATGAGTTTTGTCCACAAAATGTAAATGCTCACATTTAGAAGATGCTGTGGATGTTTGGGGGGTTGTTTAGGCAGTGGGGGGGGGGGGGGGGGGGGGGGGGGCTGCTATTTCATTTTTGAATTGTTATTAATTTCAGAAGTATTGTTTATCTTTCAGGTATTGTGGCAGTGATGTTTTGCGGCTTGAGTCAGGCAAGGTACACAGTTCTCAACTTGTCCTCTGAGGGCAGGGCAAGGATCAAGCAGGTGGGTTAACAGAGCGCATCCGAAACTTATTTTCCTTTTGCTTGACAGTAATTTTTAGTCTTCTCGTTTGTGTAGAATAACTCTTGACGCCAGCATTTGCAGCTCGCGCTCATGTGCAAGCGATCATTAATTGCCATTAGTGCTCAGTTGTCCAGCGGGCGTCCGTGTGGGACATCAGTCTCCAGCTATCTACTTAAAAGGCTGAGCACAGATGGAGGCTAGCACACTGTCACACTTTGCCAGCAAGCTTTATAGAGGAGCAAAACAAATCCGAAGTACACACATATACTTATCTGTGCATTTATTATTCATTATCAGCACCATAGTGCGGCTAACTGTTTATCACAGACACTCCTAAAAGGCAGCACAGTTGAAGCCTCTGCCTATAAAGTGGATTGGCTTTGCAGGAGAGCATGTTCACTTGGCAGAATGCCTCTATCTGTATTTTTTAGGGTTTATACATGCAGCTTATGGTAAAATGTGATTGAGTGTATACAGGCAGTAGTTGAATAGCTAGTGGGACCGATACTTTTCTTTCTATGATCCCCAAAAAGTGCACTTATTCACTTATTCAGCTGGATATCTTTTTTTTTTTAACCAGAGCTCTAAATCATATAAGAAATAAAAAATATGGTTAATGAAATTGTAGCAACTCTTATAATTTCATGCCATTGCATGAACAGTATATGACACCAAAGTTCCTCAGCTTGGCTTAGAACGTGACAAGCTCGAGCCTGAGTCGATGAGTTGTAATAATCTTCTAATAAAAAGCAGAGTTCATTAGCATATGACTTTTTAGGTCCCTAAAGATGTGCTGTTTTATCCCCAGTATGCTTCAAATGAAATTATTTCACACAAAGATGATGACAAGAACATGTCTGCTGTTACAGGAAACCATATTATGCCCTCGAGCTGTAGATGTTTGCAGCTGCCGCCTCAAAGGGAATAACATAAACACTGGATTTGTCGTGTTTGTACAGATCTAAGGCTATTTATCCATTCCTCTACTTCACTTTCACCCATCTTTTGGCACACAAAGTTGTTTTTTCAGAGGATGTCAAGTTGACTGCACTCATTGTGTACTCAGTGCTTGCCTGATTCTGACCCCTACCTTAACCTTAATATGGCCTAACCATAAACACTCACTTGTGCCCTGCTTGTTTGACCCATTTGTCCTCCAAGGGGAGGCAGATACCCAGAATGAGACTCTGTAAATAGATTTATGTGTTTCTAACAACACAAGCAGGCATACACACCCACTTCGAACAGATGATCTCAGATGACCTTCTCTCTCACGATCCTCTCAATCCCTTTTATAATTTGCAGCTCTTTGAAGTCTTCAGCTTCCTCGGGGAGATTTCCATCTTCGGCTACATGGGATATATATTGTTGAAGTTCACTTGCCATAAATTTGAACCAGTCTTCATTTCTGGGGCACTTGTATCCTTTTCTGCTGTATGACAGAGGACTTTACCCCCTGTTGTGCAGCTTCTGAATTCCACTCCCATCTCAGGAATAGGACTCAGTCTGTCTCCTATTAGTTTAATGACAAGTCATTTAGTAGATCATACTGGTTATCCTGTTGTATTTCTTGCTACCTCATTGCAATACTGTGACTTCCCCAGTCCTTGGGGAAGAGGAGGAGGGGGGTGATCTTGAGAGCTCTGCAAATGTCATCCAGCTGGTTTCCTGCAGTCAAGATCTCTACAGATTCTTATTGTTACTCATGTTTTTGTTTGGTTTTTCTTTAGCAATGCTGTAATTAAACTGTTTAAATCTTTTTGCTGTTTAAAATTATCTTACCGTTCTTTCATTTAGCGGATTGAAGATGATGCTGTTTTAGCTTTTTCTGCACCTTTAACAAGATGTAAAGATTTACGCTTTCTGTTCTGTCTTTTGCGCAAGAATGAGAAAATATTGATTTGTTTTATTTCAAATATGAATCATATTGTGAATGTGAATAACAAAGAGGAAAATTAATCGGCAAAAATATTCCAGCTATCGTAGAGCAAACAGCCCCACCCCGGACAAGTTTTAGTGCCTATGCAGAGAGACGGACAACCATTCACGCCTACAGGCAGTTTAGAATCACCAATTAACATAAATGTGTTTGGACTGTGGGAAGGAGAATATGCAAACTCTACACAAACGAGCCCAAGTTGCCTGGCTGATTTAAATCTTCTAGGTGTGAGGCAGCAGTGCTAACCACCACACCACCGTGCCGCCTCACGTTTATCTTATAGCAACGAAAATGAGAGAATTTGCCATTTTGCTTAATTTTCTGTCACTTTAACGTGTTTAAAGTTAGACCAAAAAGCTGTTACATTAATCAGCTAGTCTTGACATCTAGATATTTATGGTGTTTAGCAGAGAAATTCACAGTTAATATCAAAAATAAATGCCAGGTTTTGAAAAAACTAAGCTCGGAGATATCCAACGATCATAGCTTCTGTCTAGATTTAATATTTTGCATATAGTGTCAAATATGATACAGGAAGAAATCCATCACAGGCAGGAGATGCATACGTTTCTCCCCTGGCAGCAGCCTTTGTAGACCAGAGTACAATGGCGATAGAACTCGCGTCATCTTATCAAAAAACGATCTGCTCTTTAATGATAAATAGAAAAATCTTACTATCATAACAGATGTCTCATGTTCAGAAGCTTTATTGTATCCGTCAGCTTTGCTTTCTGAGAGAAATGATTGGGCAGTGATGGACTGATGGCTGCTTGCTGTACAATTGTCCTTTCCTGAGAGCTGGCACGACCATAGTATATGCTGGAGGAGCGACTCTAGTGGCTGCACTCCAAGGAGCTGTTCTTTCACAGTCCAGTGCCCAGATGGCCAGCAATTATTATTACAATCCATCTTCTACCATAGGGTCAAAGGGGCCGTAGAAATAGTTGACTGAGCAGATTCTTTATTCCAGTGCTCTTATGTCCAGCAAAAGGGACTGCCAGTAAAAAAAAGAAAGAAAGAAAAGAAACAAATGATTTGAGCATTGGGTCTGATTTCTTTAAAATATGTTTTTGGCAATCTGCCTTCATTAGATGGAAGTCAGTAAATGTGGGGAACGAGTGCACAGGAATTTAATAGGAGTTTTAAAAAACTCCGGCTAGCTATCTACACATACAGGAAGATCACCCGGATGTACAAATATGAATAAGTGGAGGTCGGATTCCAGTTGTACGGCTCTAAAAGTGTCTATGAAAAAGAAATAACCCCAGTGATTCCACCCTGTTAATCGCTCTTTGGTTATGCTGTAGATTTTAATCGCCGTAGCTTGCAGCCTTTGCCAGTGACAATAGAGATAGGCTTTATTGGAAATGAGGCTGAGATGAAAGTGCTTAATTACCTCCATTCGAATAGCTCAGAGGCCTTTGATAAAGAAAAATGACTGCTTTTGGGAGCAGGATATTGCTTTTGAAAATCCATAGGGTGCGTGAGATGTAATATTGACTGCAGGGTGCGAGGGAGTACTGTTTTAGTAATAGCCCTGTCAGGCCGAGGTGTCCTGCCTAAAATATTGGTCCCTTTATTTATACCGTTATATTTAGACTTATTAAGAATAAACTCAAATCCCTTCTCTTTCTGATACCAAAGCAGGGTTACCTGTCTGCACAGATTAGTTTTTATGCAACAAATTTCAAAGAGGATCTTTTTTTTTTCTTTTTTAAGAGCAAAGAGCTTTCCAAACCCTCTTCACTTTGGTCTGCTCAGCTTACCCTTAACTTACATCAGACTATCAAAAAAGGAAAAAAAACCTATGAGAGGATCTGAGGCTGTATTTCTAACTTCTTCTAAAAGCATGACCGATGACGTGACATGTATCCCGGATGGCAGCTATGTCCCTGGTAATTGTACAGATATCATCTTGATAACTTCTGCCCAGGACACTTAGCATTCAGTCTCATCCTACGTGAGACATCAAAGTGTGTGTGGAGGGCAGAGACAGCTGGCGCAGCCTGATTGGCTTCATGCCTCGGCATGGCGCCACTTTGCCGTGTTTTCATCCCAAACAGAAAATATCCAGAGATTTTTTTTCTTCGCGTGTTTGCGCACGTGCGTAATATTTAGTGTTATTCACAGGTGGACGTCTATAGCCTGACCTCACAGTGTTGCATTTATTTTTTTCTGGATGCAAAGAATTGAGCAAAAAATTTGATTACTTATCAATGATATCCAGTTAACCAGTGTGATTTACGCCCCTTTTTTATTCCCCGGCAGATTTTCGACAGTATAAGACCAAATGATCAACTTTCCATGAAACCTGCAAGTCTCGTAAATGTTCTCCTTAATATGCATTCAATGCATACAGCTGTCCGTCTTTATTTCAAGAGCATTCAACATCTACCCCTTATCTTTCCTGCTGAACCTGGGTCGCACAAACAAGATACCTTGCAAGTTCCAGCACTTCATGATGTTTGCAGGTACACTTTTCATTCTAGTTGTTGTTTTTGCTACGAGAGACTGGGGGGGGAGAAGAAGAAAACTTTCACCCTGATTTATCCCATGAAAGCTCTAATTATTCCACTCTCTTCCTCGCCTGCAGCTAATGGCATGAGTAGAGATGCTGAGAAAATGTGTCCTCTGTGGAACAAGTGCGAGTTGGTGTGCGCATTAAGTCAGTTAAGGCGAATACAAAGACCAGCACCTACCTCAGGCTTTAGAATAATTCACCTTGTTGGAGAAAGAATTTTTGCATTAATCAATACTGTCTGAATTTGAGATTTATGTTTTTTAAAGAAGCTTTTTATCTATTTGTTGCCTGTGAGTGGAAGCATATATAGTCTTAGTCTTACTTATCTGAGGTATCTGAGACTAACGGTTGGCACCCTGAATGATTTGATGATGCAGGAGAAGGGAACCTTTGATGTGGGGTAGCGCCACAGCAGCATGTTTCTCTGCTTGTCTGACCCACTTTTACGTCTTACGTAAGGTTTCTTTATAAAAAGCCCTTGTCTTGCTATTTTTCAAAACTCCCCCACCGCTGCCGCTACCACCTCCCTCATCTTTTTTTTTCCTCGTGGCAGAAAAGGATTTGCTCTGGGAATTGTTTTGGCTTTAAGCATTATGTCACCACTGTACAGCAATCTTGGAGTTTGTTTCAGGGCTATTTGCTGGTCAGCAAGTGGTCAATGATAGTGACTGTCAGGGTGTTATTTGTTACCCATTGACAGAGTTATTAACTGGCTCAGTTTCTGTGTAATTGGTTGGTAGATGGTTGTCTGGTGGTTTAATGGAAGGCATTAATCCAGCTGTTTGCTCAGAAATGTCTTCTCTTGCCTCAGGTTTGAGGGGGGCTGTGGCTTTCAGACTGGCTGTAAAAGACACAGCTACAGAAGTGAGTCGCACCATCTTCACCACCACCCTACTGATGATTGGCTTCACCATCTGGGTACTTGGTACGGCTGCTGATCCCATGCTGCGGCGTCTGGACATCAGGTTGGTTCTAACACCTTGTCGAGTGATACAGATAGTGGGATGCGAGAAAGACCTGTCGTCCTGTCTCTCCATCTGCCCATCTGTGTCTTCTTCATTTGTTCTGCCAGTGCCCACAAATTTACTTAATTAGACTCTCACATGTATTCTCTCTCAAAATACAACAGCTCTTTGTAAAAGGAGCACATTTGAATTCTGATGCCCCCTCCTCTTCTTCCTCACCATCCACACACAGCCTTTGTGCAAACGTGCCCTCCATTAGTGGCTTGCACAGCTGGAGTGCAGGGGGAAAGCAGGTCCACAGGTGCCCCATACAGATAATAGTAAAATATGTGCTCATATATATATATGGGAGCGCATATCAAAAGATTTAAAGTCTGTATACTGCGATCAAGGCCAGTGGGTGATAATGATTAAAGAGCGCACAAGAGGCGTGAAGGATGCAAGGCGGTAATTAGATACTTATATTATTAAAGGGTAATCTATGGCCCAGATCACAGTGGTATAATTGACTCCCACAGTCTGTGAAAGAAGTCTGTGCGGTGTACATGATTTCAGCTTGATGCAACTGATGCAAAGATATCCTTACAAATCAACTAAAAGCAAATGTGTTCAGTATAATAGAGGAAGTACATAATAGTGAACATGGCCTGATTTTCAAGGATAAATGACACTTCAATAAAAATTAATAAAACGATGAATATGGACAAATTTTGTTAAGTGGAAAAGATAAACCATAAACAAATGTTGATCAAGGGCAAAAAAAACCCAACAAAAAAACAAAACAGTAAAACCATATACAGTAAGTAAAGACTAGCTAAATGTGAGGCTGAGAGGCAGTCCAGCTGTACAGTAGGTCCAAAAGCTCCTTTGGTGGGAAATTGAAACACACAGCAGCACAATTTGTGATGAGAAGCAAAACCTGGAGCTAGCCTGCTGCTAATGAATTGCAGATTGGCTTTTGTAATTGAATCTAGTTGTTCATTTGAGCTTTTATAGTCAAATAAGCTTCATTTAATTGTAATTCTACAGTTTATGAACCAGAGAAAGAGCCAGTATCCGTGTGAGATCTCCCCGGGTGCTGGATTTGTATTCACAAACCCTGCTCTTTTGTGTGGTTCAAGCTGAACTGCTTTGCGAAGGTTTTAAGGCATTTTTATTATGTCATTAATAGAACTTGGCTCAACTGTCAATGCTGGCTGTCCACTAATCACTAATCAAGCAGTTCAGTCCTCAGCCACTCCACATGCTGAAGTGTCCTTGAGCGAGACACAGAGTTGCGACCAAAGGCAGGCCAGCACCATGGAGAGCAAATTTGCCAACATTTGTGTGATGAGAAACATTTTGTAAAGCTTTTTGTACAGCTAAAGTAAAAAAAACAAAACATATACAAAAATCAGACACTTTATTAGGTACACCTGCTCAGTTAACTGATAATACAAATATCTAATTGGACAATAACATGGCAGCAACTCATTTACACATGTAGATATGGTCAAGACAACCTACTGAATTCATAATGGAGCATCAGAATGGAGAAAGAAATGGTTGGTCTGAATGTTTCAGAAACTGCTGATCTACTCTCATTTCCACCCACAACCATCTCTAGCTGGTAACAAGCTTGTCATTGTAAATGAAAATTTGTTTCCAGGGCAATTGAGTTAGCATACAGTGCCTTATGACTAATACACTAATGTAACAAATACTGTATTTTATTAAATCATGTGCATTTCTTTAATTTGATTTGTACTGGCATGCAGTGTAAATCTTTACATTATCCAGTGTGTTAGACCCTTACATTTAGAGAGAGCTGTTGAGTTGTATTGCTGTTATACCTCCCACTCCCTCCCTTCTGCTTGCTTTTGTGTCTGTGTACATACTCTACATGTGCACCTGTGGATATTTGTCCTGAATAATGCATCTGCCCGCTGTTTATCCACATGACATGACTGTCTTTATGAGTAGTCATTCCGTCAACGCATCACAGTACAGTGCGTCGTGCCTCCAGGGCTGTCATGTTTCAGAGAATAACTCTTTTCCTCACTTCCCATCCCAACCTCCCACGACTGCTTCCCTCTTCATCTCCCTCCCCTCAACCGATTGCATGAAGTAAAGGGACAAGAAGCAATTTTGAAAGACTTCATTTTGGTGAATAATACATTACATTTCTTCACCTGGAGCAAATTTACCTACTATTCCATCTTTGAAATATAAAATGGTTTTGTGGAGGAGTCTTTGAAAGTTGTACTCTGTGTAAAATTAGTTCTGTATATACAGTTCAAGAGGGTGTGCAGAGTTAGAAAGAAATTGAAAAACACAAGAAGTTATGACTTGTAAAACTAAGGAGAAGTATTTGGGAGTCTGTACTGCCTCTTGGTCAGAAAGGTACAAAAATGTGTACGTAAAGTGCTATTTATAAATGCTAAGGCAAGACTTCTTTATATCGTATCGTCTTCTATTATAGGTAATTTGCTACTGAAAAGATATGTGGGTGCATAAAAGCATATCCGAGTGCTCTTACATGCGTAGAACTGTGAAAAACTTAAGCACACCCTTACTGCCTCCACGGGAATTAAATGGGTAACCAGCAGCCAGGTGCTGTTAATCAGATGCACTTGATTAACTGATGATCAGCAAGTGTGAGCAGCTCGATAAAACAGAAGCTTTGGCAGTTTTGCTTGTATGGAGCAATCAGGTATGTGCTAACAAAATGCCACAATTTTCCCAGGCGTGGAAGTTACAGAAAAAAAAACAACAACACAAGAGTTACTGTGCATCTTGGAGTCTACAGACCTTAAATGTTAAAGTGCATGACAGAAAGTACAGTTTAAAAATGACTCAACAAATATGGCTTATTTGGATAGTTACCAGGAGAAAGCCTTTTCTATCTAAAAACAACATGGGAGCACAGCTTAGCTTTGCAAAGTTGCATCTGAACAAACTTCAAGACATCTGGAAGCAATGTCCTTTGGACAGACGACATCAAAGCAGAGATGTTTGGCCATAATGCACAGTACCATGTTTAGTAAAAACCAAGCACGGCATATCAGCGTGAACACCTCATACCAACTGTCGAGCACGGTGGGGCACTTGACAGTTGCCATTTCGACTTATTTTGCAGCAATAGGACTTGGGCAGCTTGCAGCTTGAGTTGATTATAAACTCTGTGTACTAAAGTTGTAGGGTAATTTCCAAAAAGATGACTTATGTAATGAATCTATGAATTATAAAACAAACACGAACTCAATTGTAAATAAAAATATAAAGCAGACGTCTGGCGCCTACAAAAGTATTCTAGAGTCAAATGTGAGACCATCTGCCCAACACCTAAAGCTTGGTCCAGATTGAGTTGTGCAACAGGACAATGCTCCCAAACACTGACAAATAAAATAATCAAAGTTTTGCCTTTGCCCAGTCCAAGTATAAACTTGAACCTGATTGAAAAGCTCTGGCAGGACCTTAAGAGAGCTGTGCATAAAGGAGTGCCTTCAAACCTCGATGAACTGAAACAATGGTGTAAAGAAGAGTTGGCCAAAATTCCTCCACAACCATGTGAGAGACAGAAAATGATTACATCAAGTTACTGCTGCTCAAGGTGGTTTAACAAGATACCGAGGGCATGGGGTGTTCTTTGTTGTTCACTGGACTTCATAGGAAGCTTTCGTTTTTTTTACATGACTGCCCACAGGAAATGACCACATTATCTGTCAGTAAAAGTTGTTTACAAACTGACATCGGAATTTTATCTTTCATTATAAAAGATCATGGGAGTTTTCTAACCACAAAGTGGACACGAGAATTCAAGAAGGACAAAGAAAGTAGCTTTTATAGTCAGGCACAAATGGGGAAAAATGTATTTGATTGCACTGGGGTTTTTTCTCTATTCTTCTATCTATAGATGCTTACATTGTACTACACAGACACACAAACAAAGTGCACAAACACAAAGCGATAGAGGCACGCTACACACGAATGAGCTGAGCTTAGAGGGGGTGAAGAGTCTTTTAGACTGCAATGTGAAATTCATGTGCTGCATGCTTAGATAGACTGTTAAAACCATGGACCATATGAGCACTGTGTAATAAAAGGCTCCCTCAGTTTTCAGCTCACTGTCCAGACATCACACTTCGCTTGATGAAATGTGCTTTTAAAGCTAGACTGTCTCCCAGTCCTCCTCTCCCTCTCTACAGTTCCTCCATTTCAGTCTCAATTTCAGGGTACATTATTGCCCACACTCACAGCAGCATGAGTTTCATCATGATGCCACAAAATAAACTGATTATTTACACCTTACTGCACGTGGTAATGAAAATGCTATTTTTCTTTATTGTACAGTCCCTTGTAATTATTGATATATTGGGACACAACTGCAAAGCCGTGTAATCGTTATTTTCTCTGGTTCTCCTCCTCTGCATTGTTGCGCTTCTTTCGTAAGCTCAACAGCAACCTCCAGAGATGTTGTTGTACTCAGCAGGAGGTGCAACACAAATTTTGGAAGACCAACTCCCAAAATAAAGACTCCAAAAATAACATTAAAAAGGAACAAAAAAGGGGGTTCTGTTTTCACTGAAGTGCAATCAAGTGCAGGAAGAACTAACCAACCAAAGATGAAAGCTCAACCTTGATGCAGTGCAGTAAAATCTGACAGCAGGAGGAATTTTATTGTTATTGCGAAGGCAGTGTTTAAACACCAGGGCAGATTGCAGTGGACTTCAGAACAAGTCGCTTTCAAATCATTTTTATTTTTGCTATATTCATCTGATGCATGGCACCGATAATTATAACAGCTATATATAGTTGACATAATTATATGTTGGCCTGTGAAAAAAAGGCAAAACACAGAGACACACTCAGATGCACAGTGTGTGTGTCACACTGCTGGTTCTCAGTCTCGGTCCATCTCCTCGGCTTTAATGTGGGCTGGAGGTGGCAGGGCGCCCCTTGGGGGATTTGAAACCCAGTCACAGTGAGCAGTCTGGGGCCAGTAGGCTTTGAAGAATAGCCAGTCATGTCCTCTTCAAGCCATTTTCGTTTGAATGTCATTATTTTCCTCAATCACTGTTATTATTTATGATCATCTATTACTAGCAGTCAACTGGTGCTTTGCATACTTATGTATTTAATGGCAAAAAAACATACAGTGCTTAAATTTACTTAACCAACATACAATGTAAGGTTTATGCCACAGCTGCCCTAAATTAACAGTACTGGTAATTACCAGAATACTTCTTTGTGTTTTTAAGGTTTTAATGCTGAAATTTGCTGTTTTACAAAAATAAGAAAAATAGTAAAGCCTATTATGATTATTTTTCACTAGTATCCTAAATTACAGTTAGTTCCCTCATTCCTGAACAGAAAAAAACAGTTTGAGTGGTTGAATGTTAGGCTACATTTTAAAATTGTTGCCATAAAAATGTGAGTTCAGTCAATTCAGTCATTTTTAATTAGTTTTGAAGTAATACCCCCAAAAAGTTGATTCATCTGGACGTAGCATTTTCAGTGGGAGAAACGTTTCATCACTCATTCAAGTGACTTCTTCAGTCTCAGCTGACTGCAGGTTTCTCATAAACAGTACATTTGCATAATGACTGTAACTAGCACCGCTGATGAACAATGTGCTGTGAGGTCAGTTCCTTGACCATTACTATGCAAATTGTCATGACCATTGATCAACAACCAATGATCAAAGACCATTGATCACTGATCAATGGTCTTCACAGAGAGTTGGGGAATGGCTGCAATCACACAAAGTTGATGTGTACCATAAACCAACATGTATGGATCAGCATTTAAGGTTTGACTCTCATCATCCACCGGAACACAGCTGGTTATCCCAGCTGGACATTTGTCACAGCTGGGAAGGCACCTAAAGAAAGCTCCAGCCGATCCAGTAGAGAAGGACAACCACTGCCTAAGTGAAAACCCTTAGTGATCCCTTGTGTGTCAGGAGAATCGGCGCAGTTGGGACGCATTTTCTGTAAACACTGCGTCTCGGTGGCTTTCAAACTCCAAAACACAACCCAAGGATCGGGTCCCCCGACACAAACAGAGTAACATAGTGTATGCTGTTAAGTGCCAGGCGAATTGTCGTGATTTATACATCGGGGAAACCAAACAACCATTGGTGAAGCAGATGGCACAACACAGAAGAGCTACCTCGTCAGGCCAGGACTCTGCAGTCTATTTATTATACACCTACAGGCCAGTGGACACTCTTTCAATGATGAGGATGTACACATCCTGGACAGGGAGGAACGCGGGTTTGAGCGCGGAGTCAAGGAGGCCATTTACGTGAAAAGGGAAAGACCATCTCTGAATCAAGGAGGGGGCCTAAGGGTACATCTTTTGCCATCTTACAATTCTGTGATTGCAGCCATTCCCCAACTCTCTGTGAATGGTACTCATGGCCATTGATCATTGATCAATGGTCTTTGATCAGTGGTTGTTGATCAGTGTTCTTTGATAAGTGGATGTTGATCAGTGGTCATGACAATTTGCATATTAATGATCAAGGAACTGACCTCACAGCCCATTGTTCGTCAGCAGTGCTAGTTACAATCATTATGCAAATGTACTGTTTATAAGATTGGGGAAACCTGCAGTCAGCTGAGACTGAAGAAGTCACTTGCATGAGTGACGAAACGTTTTTCCTACTGAAAACGCTACGTCCAGTTGATAAGAATCAAATTTTGGGGAAAACACAGGTTATTTCTATCAACATAAGCTCTGTGCATAGCTACAACAAGGAGGCCAACTTGTGACAGAAAGCATAGTGAAAATTACCTGCCAGCTATCACTATTAACAGTGTCATTGTAAGCATTTTACTAATATCTCAGCTCTTGCAATGTACAGCCTCACAAAGAGCCTAGGTCGGCTATAGACTTGTGCAATCTGCGTTCTTCATGTCGTGAAAATGATTGATCGAGGATGTGAGAAGAGAAGAAAGCTCCCATGTATCCCATTTGCCCTTTGTGAAATTATGCCATTTCAAAATACTTCATGGTGCCTGTTGAGGGCAGGCTTTGCTCTCTGCTGCATGTGTGTGTGTGTGTGCGTGCGTGCACATTCAAATGAGCAGTATTCAAAATTTGGAGGCTAAGGCATAACAGCTGGAGTCTGGCTAATGACTGGCCTGCTTGTTTTGAGAGGACAGATGGACGGGTGGAAAACTGATGTCACTTACTCTCCTTCATGCCCCACTGACCTCTTATCTCTTTCTCACTCCCTCTCTCCTTCTCTTTCTGTGCCTTTGACATCCATCTGCCTCTCAAGTGTCAATATTGGGAGCTTTAACAGCAGCTTTCATCAAATTATAATGTACATTTGCAGTTTTTGCCTTTTTCAAGTCTTATACAAGTATTAGAACAAGACTTAACACGTGTAGATCCTCCCTCTTCATAGTAGGCTGAAGGAGAGAGGAAAGTCAGCCACATATCCTCATGTACACAGGCAAATACACACTGCCCATAATAAAGAGGCGTCAACCTGATCGGAGGGAAGATACTTCAAAGAACTCCAAAGATGAATGGCTCCTGCATAGGTTTGCCCCTTCTGATAATGAAAGAAGACAACGGGGACAGAGAGACAGAAGCTTAAATCCATCATTGGTATATTCTTTATTCTGTTCAGTCAAAGTGATTGCTTTGCAACAAAGGAAAATGGAAAAACACAAGAAAAGTGTGTATTAGAAAACAAATCTACAACAAGGAATGACTTTGAAATTTAGACAGGGAACAAATACTATAATTTCTTCCCTTAAAAAATGCAATATATATTCAGTATTGAGATTTCAATCTTAGCTGTACAATAGCCTTGTGAACTTCAGAACTTGTAAGAATACTCGTCTTTCTTTAGTCCTTTTAATAAATAGATTGAGGGGGTTAGGTAGCTGTCTCCCTGTCAGTCTGTTTTGGCACATAATATGCATCTGTCCATTTTTTGCACTCCACTTTGTATGCCAACAAAACACATTCATTATTAATGAAGGCCGATGATCCAGTGATGGATTGGAGCTATAATACTGAGCCCCAAACACTTTGTCACTGTTGTTTTTCAATATAAAAGGCAGCTTACTTCTTATTCTTCTTATTGTTTTTGTTATCCTTACTTTTCTTATTCCCCTGTTCTCCCCATCCTTTGCTGTACCGAAGTTAAATCTTATTTTTCATTGTATTAGTCTCATTGCTCTCACACAGTGGGGACTTGCGAGTTCAGCCAGCCGCACCAACCACTGATTAAGCTTCTGAAGTGTCCAAGAGCCGGGTTTTAACTTAACATTTCAGATGACTCTCTGCAGGGAAGAGGATCTGCCAACAAAATACACCCTTGGTCTTGTCCAGCGGGAGCTCTCAGCTCCAAATATTCATGACCTCAAGCAGGCATTAGCCAGTTTTGTCTAGGCAAAGCAACACAACACTGATACCACTGAAGCCTGGCAATCGCTGCTATGCTTAGGCTGAAGTTGTATTTCAAACTCATTCTGTATTCATGAAGGAGAAAAAACAGTCACTGAGTTCAGCTTGTAAGGTTACAGCGTTGATGAGACTTCAGTGCCATATTCGAGGTCTTAAAAAAGGTTAGTTCCTGGAACAGGTAGGGACCTAGGTAAGGATGTTATTGAAGAGGAACATCGTGAGACAGATGGAAGCTGGAAGATGAAGGTAAATTATGATTCTGATGCTGATCAGACATGAAATGTTATCTCTTCACATTAGCCTGCCAGGGTTACTCTCGGGCACCAGATACAGATAGTCCTATCTTATCTCACCTATCAACACACATAGGAGTGTAGATAGTTGAACACTGTGTGTGTGTGCGTGTGTGTGTGTGTGTGTGTGTGTGTGTGTGCGTGTGTGTGTCTGCGTGTCTGTGTGTCTGTGTTTGTGGATGCAGACGAAAAAAGGTGATAGCTTGAGGGGAGCATCCAACCTGCTCTTAGTGTGCTGGTTTTCCTGCACAGTTCAATGGGTTACTCTCATAGTGGATTGATAGTCGTAGCAGTGTGCAAAGACTAAACAGATTGCCGTGGTAACCGCATCTGTCAGATCGGCCAATACAGCAAGTTTATCAGGTGGAGATTGACTCTGGACGGAGGACTCATACACTGGAGCCCTGTGCTTCAGCTTTCACTAAAAAGGCCCAGAGGCACGACCTAATGGATATGACGTCAATACAGAGGGAGGAGGAGGAGGGCCATTAAAAGGAACATCAGGGCAAGAGAAGCGGCCACATGTGTCTCTATTCATGTGAGTGTTTCAGTCAACAATGATGCTATAAATACAGAAATAGGGACATTTTGCATGAGGATGCAAAATATGCAAATGGAATACACACAGGGTTTGTGGATGAACATTTTTTTGGTCTTTTTAAAGAAAGAGGGAAACAGGTGGGGAAGAATATATTGGGACTGGATCAGTATGTTTTGTGTGTAACCGTGGTAGGTGTCTGTGGGCTGAAAGAGGATCCACATATGAGTATGAATAATAAAATAGACGTGGGGTGCTTCTGCCGCACGCCCTCTCACGTATTCACAGATGCAAATGCACATGTACGCACATTTTTCCACTCTGCTGGTGGATGAACAGTGCTATAAGAATGGGGACTGCATGGACTGCTCAGAACGAAAGCGGTAATGAGGACTGATGGATGGTACCGACGGGGCCAAAATTTGCAGCACTGCAGAGAGCTGCAGAGGTAGAGAGAGGAAGAGAGTTCGAAGCACTCTGGATCCCAGGGCTGCATCACTGTGCGTGCTGTTTACAAGGAGGCTGTGCAGTTTGTTTTTGCGTGAGAGTTGTGGGAGCTTCTTTTTGGAAGCGGAGAGGGCTAATGAATTCAGCTTTCCCAGCATCCCCAGCTGCCTCGCGACCTCACCTCTCAATCACTCGCAATGGGTACCTTTTATTTATAGAGCCATTATTTTTAGCCCTCTATAATTTCAGCCGTCTGCCTCTTGAAGAATTAACGGCAGGCACATTGGAGGGAAAGATGGAGAAAGAAAATTAGAGAGAGACAGCCAGAAAAGATTGAAAGAATCAATTGAGTTAAGTTTATTTTTGTACTGCATAAAAGAAAATTATTTTCTTTACAACCTAGTTCTTATTTTCACAGTTTGGGCCTTCATTTTTATGAACTATTAAAACATTTTTCTCACAGTTTAATTAGCAAGACTTTGGAATGCAGCACTGAAGTCAAGAAGGTGAGACTAATTAAAAATCTACATCTTCATATACTGTCTGGGACATCTCTTTGAGGCTGTAACTTTCCAAAGTGATGCTTCGAGTTGAATGTTTACGTCAGCATGCTAAAATTTAGGGAAGCTCATTTCCCTACACAGCACTTTTTTGCCTAGATTTTATTACAAAATAACTCAAAATATCAAGTTATTTATTCAAATTTGGGCTATTTTAAGTTTGAGTCAGGAAGTGGTAAAATTTGAGATATATAAATAAGCTGGACTTTTTTTTTTTCAGTAAAGTTCGCCACAAGGCTAAAACCTAACCATTTGATCCGAAATCTGCACTCTTAGTCCCAGCTGTTATTTCTAGAGTCAGGAAATCATCACCCAGAGAGAGGACAAAAGCGCTGGTCAAATGTGGACTCCCAATACACAGATGAGGAAAGAGGGAAAAATTTATTGTTTCAGCAGATAGAAGGGAGCTGTGTGTCTGTGTGGGGTGGTGGCTAGAGACAGAGAGCGAAATGGATGCAGACTAACTCACTGAGAGACAATCAAGTGAAACGGGAGAATGAGTGCTGGGAACATGGTCATTTATTCGGCCTCAAAAGCCTCCGAGCATTGGCACTGCACAAATCAAGCCCATACAATCAAATCTTCATTGAAGGCATCTGTATGAAACTGTTCTGCAACCGGCACATAGCTATGGGTGACACTTCACAACAGAAATGTGGGTTTGTGTCTATGTGTGCCCGGCATCTGAGTGTACAGCCTCCTGACTGTTAGACCCCTGCCCCAAGGCAGAACCAGAGGAAAAGGAGAACAGTCTTGGCAGCCCTTGAGTGGGCCATCTGTTCCCGTGGATGTGGTCAGTCTGAATTAGACCCTTCTGTATCTCTTGCACGCTCAGACACACACACAGAGTTAAACAATCCCGTCTTCTTTCTGCTTGCTTTCTCATCTACTGTATTTCATGGGGCACAGTACATCTGGCTGTCCAGGCTGCCACGGCCCCCTGGCCATGTGTCTGGACTTCTGTTCAGAGGGTCTGTGGTTTCAGGGGGAGCAAAGGCAAAAAAATAAAAAAGAAAGGAAGGGTTGGGGCTGGGGAGGACTCATATCGATTCATACCCGCCAGCAACGCGCCAAGAAACTGCTTTCATAATCCTCCCTCTTAAATAATTCACCACTCGCCCTCAAAATTTCATCAGCACCTACATATAGAGAACAATCTCCCCCACAGCAGCAGCAGCAGCAGCATTGTGAGGAAGGTAGAGGATGATGAGGCAGCAGATGAGTGAGCAGGTGGAAGATAGCCTGTTGATAATATCCCTGTCAAAACCCAGAATCAGCTATCGCAGGCCACTTATGTGGCTGCAACACATTCATCTGTGCGTCTCCAGACATGACAGTATACCAGTTTTTGGGACGTGCGATTTATCAGGTACATTTGACTAATGTTCAGACCAGCTGGCTGCAGTCGTAGGAGACAAATTTTACATGATACAGTCAGCATTATGGAGCAAAGTACTCTATACTGAATAATCTAAAAGCAGAGTGCTGTTAACCATTCAACCATTCCTACAGTCATCTCTGCAGTGGAAAGAAACAAGCCCATTTCCCTGGGCAACATATAAAATACAAAACAGGCTGAAGTTATTGGAATTGCTTTGTCAAGTTAGTCTTGTTACCAGTGGTTTCTTTCTCTGAGATTCTCCTGATGTATTTAGGTGGTGTCGGCAGACATCACCCTTGATCCTCAACAAGAAAGAAATGGCAGCATCCAAATACGACAACCAAAGATTAAGACATCCCCTTAGAGCCTGCCGTGGCTCGAAAGAAGGCACTTGATCTCATATCCTTGAGGGTAGTTTGGCAGGAGTGAGAACAGGAAGGAAGGAGAAATCAAGGCATGTTAAAGGGGTAGTTCTGCCCCAAAAGTATGAATGATGTAGCAGTTGCCGGCAAATGCCACTAGACTAGTAACATACTTATTGAAAGATTAATAAATTTGTGATTAAATCTGGTTTGATTTCCCTGATGCCAACGCGGTGACTTGTCAGTGCGCACACACCAGTGAGCAGTAATGCAAGAGGCGAATAATATATTTTCAATCACTTTGCAAGTTATTAACAGTCATTATTCAAGTTGATGTCATAAAGCAGTTCAGCCTTCAGCATGAACCCAGCTGAATATGTGAGCATCTTTACTTTTTACTTTACTTTTAGGAGACCTGCAGCTGGACCTTTTGGAGATGATTGTTGTCCCGTTTTTGTCTGATATATGATTCAATCCAAGGTCTTCCCTGAAAATGACATCATCTAGATGGGAGCATGTGTTGTTCTGAAACCTGTGTATACCTTTCAGTATCAGTGGTGTCTTTCTAGATAGAAACTAATGCAAGATGATGAGATACTTGACCATTATTTTGAAATTGTTCCACAGTTTCTAGACTTTTGGTTGTTGTTGCAGATTTGTGATCCTCTGCCCATCTTTATTTCTGAGAAACTCTGCTTCTCTAAGAAGCTCTTTTTATACGCAATCATGTTACTGACCTGCTGCTATTTAACCTAATTAATTGCAAAATGTCCCTCCAGCTCTTTCTTTTTTTAGCACCACTTTCTTTTCTAGCCTTTTGTTGCCCTAGTCCCAACTTTTTCAAGACGTGTTGCTGTCAAATTCAAAATGAGCTAATGTTTAACATACAGTAGTAAAATTTCTCAATTTAAACATTTGAGACGTTTTTATACATTCTATTGTGAATAAAATGAGTGTTTGTGAGATTTGTAAATGATTGCATTTTGTTTGTGTTAACATTTTACACATGATGCCAACTTTGGAATTGGGGTTGTAATTGGTGAGCTTTAGAGTTGCTGGTAGGTGGTAATGTTACTTAGGGTGGTAGATGTTTTCCCCTTTTTCCAGTCCTTAGAGAAATATGTGCAGCTGATTGCTGTGGCGTTATTGTGTTGTTGTTGGAAGACTAGACTGCTATTAATCTCCTAATCTCATCTGTGCAAAAATGTGATTAAGTAATATTTCAGAATGTCTGTATTTTCTGTTATTGCACAGCATACATTCACATGTATGACAGTAAAGAGACATTTTGATTGATTCTTTAATTTGTCAGACTTAATATAAAAATAAAAGTTCGACCGAGCATCAAAATGGGTTAGAAAATTGATCTAAGTGACTTTGAATTTGGTTATTAGAGCCAGATGGGCTGGTTTGAGTATTTCAGAAGCTGCTGATCTACTGTTATTTTCACACACAACCATCTCTAGTGTCTGAAAAAGAGAAAATAGCCAGTGAGCAGTAGTTGACTTGGCAAAAATGTGTTGTTAATACCAGAGGTCAGAGGAGAATGGCCGGGTGCCATTCCTGTCAGCGAAGAACAGGAAACTGAGGCTACAATTCACACAGCCTCGCCAAAATTGGACAACAGGTTGGAAAGACATGGCCCGGTCTGATGAGTGTTGGTTACTGCTGCAACATTCAGATGGTGGAGTCAGAATTTGGAATAAATGACTTGAGTGCATGCCTTGTATCAGCAGTTCAGGCTGTAGGGTCTTTACCACACAATATAAAGAGCCTTGAGGCGAAAATTGAATTGAACTAAATTGCTGGTGGTATAATGAGGGATAATCTCTTGCATCCCTTAGTACCAGCTGAGTATGAGTATTGTTGCTCACCACTATTGCATTATGGCCACAGTGTACCCATTTTCTGTGGCATGCAAACTATGTCAAAAACTCATAATCTCAAACTCAAAGGACAATGAGTTCACTGCCCTCAAATTGCCTCCACAGTCACCAGATCTCAATCCAATGGAGCACCTTTTGGGATTTGGTGCAATGGGAGATTCATATCATGCAGCAGCTGACTGATGCTAACATGTCAATGTGAACCAAAATCTCTGGGGAATGCTTCCAGCGTCATGTTGAATCTATGATATGTTATGATTAAAGGCATTTTTAAAGGCAAAGGGGTTCAGTTATCACTTCTCAGGCAGATTAATCAACTAAAATTTTAAATAAAGTCTTTTGTCTACATGAAATGTAAATTAAATGCATAAAAAATACAGCCCAAGTTATAACAAATGTATTTTTAAAATGGGAAAATTCCATTGCAATGACTGTGCTAAATCTGTAAGTAATTTGCTTAAGGTTATGACTAGCCCAAACGTCTAACTTGGTATTACATATCCAGAGTTATTTCTGGCCATCGATATCTCATAGCTCAGTTCAAACAACAGAAAAGATAACATAATATTTGGACATCTGCTGAGTGGGTGATCATTCATCAGTGAGCAAAATGGCAGAGCATATAAAAAGTTTTGTCTGGTTAGATGAGATAAGAAGAGGACAACGAACCGTGCACTTATGTAAATGCTTTGCGTACCCCGCTAATATCTTCAGTACACGTGCATCTCAGGCACACACGTCCCTCTACACTACCCTGCCAGTTTTATTTTTACACCAGCTCAAGTGATTTGAAATTTAGGTTAAAGCACATTCTGGGTCTTTGTAGATCGACCTACATATTACAGTCGAGGACTTGGTCATTTATGACGCTTTGTTTTGCTAGACTGCAGTATCAGGAAGGGAAATTTGTGTTCCAGTTTTATGTCCTTATCCACAGCATAACACTGAGCGATACAGGGCTCAGCTCGCATGAACTTATCTGTCTTAAGGCTTGGAAAGGCATTATGTTCTAATGTCCACATCCAAGATTGCAGTATCTAGCACAATATATAATGTCTTAAACAGTCGCGCTTGACTGTTTAGGCACTTGAAGGTTTCGTTTCGTGCATAGTTGTGGAGCTGATTGCACTGCAGAGCTCACGGTGGGGTGTTGGAGTTTTGTGGGTGTGAGAGAGCTCTTTGCTCGACTTTCTCATGACATCTGCAGTTCAAGTTCAGGATTTTGTTTCGGATAATGTGTGATTGTGGTTAGTTATCGCATATCGATAACTTCAGTGTTATTCTTCGGCAGCTCCTGCAGCCCGCAAGGTTTTTTAAATTCACATTTGCTAGCAAAGTATAAATGGCATGTAAGGATCAGGCAAATATATTTACACGTCTTCTGAAGTCATAATCATGTGTGTCATTGTGTTTACTTACACATAATGCTTGCACAGTGAGAGGGGGGCACGTCTTTAATTTAATCTTTGCTTTGCTTGAACTGCTGCTTTTTTTATTGTCAGTGCAAAGCCTACACTACATTGAAATCTTAAAACCAGCCTACGAGTCATTGCAGGTATTGATGTCTGCACTGTTTTGGGATTTTATTTTATTTTATTTCTTTAGCTCAATGCCAGAGCTGGAGTATAGTCATATACATCACAAGCACATGATACATTCCTTTTTGCGATAACCCGTATAACCTGTAGCTTGTATTTTTGCATCTACACACAAATTCTACTGGATGTTGTCTGAGCATCTACTCACTTTTACTGATGAATTAACTGTAGTGCGATAAATTATTTGTTATTCAAATACACACACGTACATGTATTTTGCTTCAGTTGAGCTTGCAGTCGCCTTTATATGATATTGCATATGTAACAGCACCTGTACACCTACATTCAATACTTTGTCAACAAATGGCTTCGAAATTGACCGATCGGCAATGCAAAACAAAGTGCTCTGTTTTCTGGAAGTACTCTGTAGTTATGATTGGGGGTAAAGTGTGTTTGCTGTAGCTGGAAAGTCTGTGGGGCAAAATTTAAACCCAGAAAATATCCTTGCGTATGTGTCAGTTTTGGTTCCAGGCTCTGTTGCTGAGAGCTGTCGAATATGGTATCAGTGTGTCCCCGGTGAGAAGAACAGCCAAATGGGATTTTCAAACAGGAAACTGGAAGGATGAGCTTTCCTCTTGTCCATACTCACAGTATAGAGCAAACACAGTCCCTGTGAGACTCTGCCTCTTTGTCTTTGTCTCGCCCCCTCCCTATTTCGATTTTCTTCCGTGTTTTCCTTATCCCCTGCCTCTCTGTCAGAGCAGTGAAAAAAAGAACTTGTACATTGCCTGCACAGCACAAGGGAGGAGTGCTGTAACTTAATTTACCCTGCCTGCTAAGTATTTCATGCTTGAGCTCTTGAACTTAAAAAGAAGCTCATTTGATTGTTCTTAACTTAAGCTTCCAATTATATCTAATTTTCTTTTCCTTAATAAACAATTGCAAGTCTTTTTGGGGGGCAAAATCTCTGGCAAACACATTGAGACACTACCTGTAGACTCCCCCCAGTGTATAAATGAGGTATACATGCAAAGCAGCTGTAGTCTCTCAGGGGGCTTCATGTTCAGTGTGCCTGCAAGACAGTGAGCTCAGCTTTATCAGCCCATTACTGTCAGCTAGAGTGATAACAGTCCGTTGGAGACGCGGGCACATATACATTTGCGCGTACACATTCCTACCACCTACTTCATCATTGCCCAAGGCCAAGTTATTTCGCTCTTCCACTTCTCTCTCAGGCACAGTGGAAGTATTAACTTGTAAGGAGATATTTATGAGTGTGTGAGGGTGCTTTCTGCTGTGTAATTCCAGCTTTCATGTATGGCTGCGCAAGATAAGGTAAAGAAAAAAAAAGTTCATTCTCTTACATAAAAAAACCCGGGCCTAAAAACATGCTTTTATTAATAGCAATGTTCCCCAAAAGAACCGGATGAGTCGTCAAGTAAGGGCCCCGTACAAAGTGTTGTGTCATCCTGGAATATGTCCAGAGATGTTTGAGGAGCACTGGAGCTTATTGCGACACATGATTGTATCAGCACATAAAAAGGCCACTGATGGAGAAAAGGCTTTGATTTTGGACAATGCTGAGGACTTGCACAACAGGAGCACCAACTCAGTCTTACAATCTTGCCAGATTGCAGGAGGTTGAGTTACTCCTCGGTGAATTTCTTTTTGACTGACTTTTATTGCATGGGATGTGATTTCCGTACAGAATGGGGGTAACTCTGCCTCATTTGGAGAAACAAGTGGGCCATGGGAGGATCGCATATTCCTGCGGAGGCTCATTACAAAAGTAGCTATGACTCAGCTGTCGTCTGCGCCCCTATTTTCCTGTAGTAGATATAAATTTATGCAAAGTTTACATGCGTTTCCTCCTCTGTTGCACTTTGTTTTCTCTCCCGCTGTGTTCCCCTGGCTGTCCACTTTAATTCATTTACAGAGTTATTCATGTGAACTCACAGTCACAGGGTAGTTAGTTTGGACTTGATTTGTCTGATTCCCAGTGCACTGAATGTTAAGGTAACAGTGCACAGGGTGCGTATCAATTTGAAAAGCAAGGCCGTGAAAGGACACCGGCTCACAAACGCCCACTGCCTTGTTATCTCCTTGTTCCTCTCTTGCATTGGGATTGAGTGAGAGCCCCACATAACTGTTTTTCCATTCTCTTTTATGTCTCTCCCTCTTTGTCTCTCTCTGGCTGTCTTGTCCTATCTTTCACTCACTCTCCCTGCCTCTCTCACGCACTCTCCAGCATAGCATCCACTCATTCTGACACTGTCAGCAAAGATATTCTTCCGTCATACTCAAGAAACTCAAAACTACTTTTTTTGTTGTTGTTGTTGTTGTTTTTTGCTGCACTCGCCATCTCTTCTTTGCTCACACCCGCAGCTTTCTCTTCTCGTTCGCTTCCCTCGCAACATATCTGCCCTTTCCTCTTTCTTTCAGCTCAGCGACAGAGCCTGTCGCCACAGAATGCATTCCACCAGCTGAAGGGGATGCGTCACATGCAGTGCAGGCTGCATGTGCCTGTCACAGCCTGCCCCATCCACAAGGTTCTTCCACAGCCCTTTACGCCTCGCTAAAATAAATTGCTCCAGTTTAGCCCTTGCATGATAAAAGCGGTTCTCAGGGAATTTAGGAATAATTCAGCACAAATTTGATCTCAGTTCCCTTTCTGTTCCTGTTGAGAGAAAGAATTGATCCACGTGGTGGTGAGAAAATAGAGAACAGAGAGATGGTGGTGAGAAAGAAGAAAGAGGATTGAGAGAAGGTGAGAGGTGGTGATGACAGGAAGAGTGATCTGAGAGAGTGAAATGGATATTGAAATGCTAAAAGGGGAGACAAATTAGCAAAGAGAAGATGAAGTGGGGTTGGAAGACAAAGGGGAAAGAAAGGGTAGAGATGATAGCGATATGAAAAATGTTACATTAAAAAGAAGAGGAGAACGACGGCTGGGGTTAAGTGATGTAAGGTAAAAACTGATGATGTGATAGAAGCTGTGATTAATCATATGAGGCCAGTTTCACTAGCTACGCACAGGCCTGATTACTCCCAGATCTGTTAAATCAAGAAATCACTTAAATAGCACCTATGTGACAAAGTGATGTAAGCTAAAAGATCTCAAATAGCAACACATCAAGCCACAGTCTAAAGAAATTCAGGAACAGATCAGAAAGAAAATAATTGACATCTGTCAGTCTGGAAAGGAATAATTAGTCATATTTAAGGGTTCGTGATTCCAGTGTATCAGAGTGAGAACATTATCCACAAATGGAGAAAATTTGAAACACTGATGAAACTTCCCAGGAGTGGCCGGTCTATCAAAATTACTCGACGACGCCTCCAGGAGGTCACAAAAGAACCCAGAACAACATCTAAAGAAGAACATGACTTTTTAAAAAATATTCTGTGGACTGATGAGACAAAACTTGAACTTTTTGACTCCCTTAACATCTGCTGTAAAACTAGCACAGCATTTCATAAAAACAACATCAAGCCAACAGTTAAACATGGTAGCGGTAGTGTGATGGTTTGGGGCTGCTTTGCTGCGTCAGCACATGAACAAGTTGGTATGACTGATGCAACCACGAATTCAGCTCTCTACCAGCAACTCCTGAAGGAGAGTCCAGCCATCAGTTTGTGCCCTGAAGCTCAAGCGCACTTGCAGCAGGACAATGTTGGGAAACACACCAGCAAGTCCACCTCTGAATGGATTAAAAAGGTTTTGGAGTGGCATAGATAAAGTCAAGATTTAAATCAGATCGAGGTGCTAGAGCATGAACTTAACAACCCGTTCATGCTCGAAAAACTCTACAAATTAAAACAATTCTGCAAAGAAGAGTGGGCCAAAAAATTCCTTTACGGTGATGTGAAAAACTCATTGCCAGTTATCACAAATGCTTGATTGTAGTTCTTGCTGCCAAGAGCAACATAACCAGTTATTAGATTTAGGGGACAATTATTTTTTTTCACATAGGGTCAAGTAGGTTTGGATAGCTTCTTTCTCTCAACAAATGAAATCATCATTTAAAAATTGCATGTTGTGTTTACTCGGGTTATCTTTCTCTAATATTAGAGCTTTTAGATTTATTAGGTGACAAAGTGAGAAAACTCTGTAATAGGATATGCTACCAGTGTATATCAGATGAGACAACAAATACATTCACGTCCAGATATTTTTCTTTATGACAGTTTCAAACCACAGCATCTGTGTCACACTGAGGCACAAAGCAGCCTCCACTGTACTGTACAAAATACAAAGACTAAGCTGAAATTCGAGAAGCAAAACCAAGATGAGCAGTCATCTGAGAGGGAGAAACTGAAGCACAGTCAAGACAAACATTGACAAAGAGATGGATTATGGAAGAACGGCTGCCAAGACACAATCTGTACAACCATTCACAGAGCTGTAATGCTCTGATGAGAATCTCCTCTCTTTTGTGTTATTGCACCGCATTCTTAGTAAAAGGCTTTAGTAAAAAAAAGCAAAAGCACACATACACACACAAACGCACAGAAGGCTATTTCAAAATGTTCCGAGCAGTAATGCCAGGCTATTAGAGTTAACTGCTGACCTGCAGGAACAAGAATCGACAGCCATCTCCCTCCCTGCATCTCTTTAAGCTCCCAGTCTACTGATGGTGCTGCTGGTGCACTGTTTTGTGCAGTCGTATATATGTAGATGATTGCGGGTGGTACGTCGTTATATCAAGATTTTCACCACGCGGCTTTAAGAAAGTCCGACAGTTTTAGGCTTAAAAGCAGCAAATGCATGCACACTCTGAAATAACACTCTCATTGCGAGATGAAGTGGCTCACGGGGGCTGTCTCGGGCTGTTGTTGAGTCACTGTATTTCAGCTCAGAGTGAACAAGCGGCCAGTCGGCCTCTCCTCCCTGCCCTGTTGCAGCAAAGTGGGGTCCACACACCTTGACAGGATAATAACAGCAGCCGCGCATGATATCGAGCATAATTGCGTCGCTGTTTGTCATTTATCAAAGGTTTACCCAGCTGACATTTTCCCAGTGTGATGTGGAAGATGAGGCTGATTTTGATGAAACTGTTTGAAAGGTCATGTTCAGAACTAAGCCGTGTTGCGGGACTGACTGTCACCTTCCCTGCTAAGCTGCATGCAGCATTAGACTATTCAAACATGTATAGGTTCACCGGTATTGGAGATTTTCTCCAATACCTTTGTTCTATTCTTATAGAGCAAAAGCATCTGAGAATTCTTCTTCTTATTGGAAATTCTTATTATTATTGCACAGTGAGTCAGGATTTCACTGTACTTCTATTTTAATTCACTCTAGAGTGGGGGTGGATCCAGATGAAAACCAGGAGGACCGCTCTCTTGAGGTAAACGCACTTGCTTCTACTTTATTCGTCTTCTTGTTTTTGTTCTTTCTGGGATCAAATTTTGCCTGTTTTAATAGAAATGTTTCTCAGCTTCCTTCTTTATGCAAAACATATTATGTGACTGTCAAATAACTGGATTCGGCTAAATATTCCAAATTGATCCTTTTTTTAATCAGTGCTTTCTAAATCATTCTCAGCACAATTTGCATTGATGTGCAGGCATCGCTTCTCCAATCCCATTTAGAAGATTGTATATTAGTGCCACTGTTTATCGATGGGTTACGGCGAGTTAATTGTCATTCCGTGTGCTTTAACATGCTGAAGCTTGAACATCATTGCAGTCTGTTTGCAAATTTATCTGATTTGCTTCAGGGGGCTTCTCTAGTTAGAATGAGTGCACATTAAACTTAAGAAAATAATGCTGCCAAGAATATGCTCAATGCCAAAAAAAACAGGTATTGGCCCAACAGCTTCTAATATTGACTGTCACACAGTCACTTACATTTCACTGTGTTACAAGAAGTGATTCTGCCTGCATACGCATTATGTCGCACTGGAATCAGCAAGCTTCGCTGAACATGTGAGAGAGGGCAGTCACATGACTATAAAACTTCGAGTGGTTTTGTGGTCAACACATTCTTCTTTCACACTATTTTGTACGCTGTTTTTTATTTAAATATTGAGAACTGTACATTATAGGGATTTACCAGTATGTATAATTTCTGCAAATACTGTACTTACAGCATATCCTTCCATCCTCTCCTACTGACACATAATGGGCTTCCAGCCTTTAATCTTGGGTCTGCTGTTTATTTTAAGACCACATGGCATTAAAGTGAAGAACACTTCAAGAGGAAATGCGGTTTCGCTTCCTTTTGAGTGATGGTCTGCGCAATATCCAGAACAGAACACAACAGAGGCCCTCTGAGTGTGGCCTTTTGTTGTGCATACACCCACCCTGCCATCGCTGCTTCCCAGCAGCTCGCCATTCACTCTCTTTTATCCTCTTATTTGAACTGACTATTATCTGCACGCTATGAATGGGACAAGGTCTGGGCATCTCTCTGGTATCAAGCGGCCAAATAGATAGTGTGGCCAAGTAAAGCTGGAGGAGGATCCCAGTGGGGAGACAAGCTTTTTTATTTCTTTTTTTATGAAAACAGTTGAATGCATGCAAGACCAGAGCAGTTGTTCTTACTGTAATGGGGAGGGATCTCTATTGGTAGTTCAGTTTTTGGGAATAGGATTTTCCCTTTATTAGGTCTGACCCTCTTGTTCAAGCTGTGGTCATGTGATATGGCCCTGCTGACCATGCACAGGTGCAGGTTTTCAGCATTTCCATCAAGCACCGTATACAGCCCACCGCAGACGGGCTTTGTTTGTCGGCGAGTAACATTGGTTCTCTTCTGGTCTACAGATTGCTACAGAGAGGCCAGACACAACACAGGGCCTGTGGCACTCTATCGACTACAAGTATCCTTTCACTGCTTTTTTCTCCAAAGCACTCTCACATCTGCTTGCGCTCACAATAATTAACGCAGCGCTCTGTGGAGCCGTACTGTTCTGTGAGTATAAGAAAAAAATAGTGCTTCATTACATGGACTTTGAAGAAAGACCCTTATCTACCAGGACAAACAGAAAGTTCAGAAGGAACGTGTGTGGCCTGCTAGCAAACATAAACTGTGTATGACCTCCTTTGTGCAGTTATATTAGGACCATTTGCACACATGCTGTCATTGTAGTTTCCCTGATATAAACTATTCTTTAGGATGCATTTATCTAAGAGGCTCTTAATGTTCAAGTCAACTTTGAAACACAATTAGATATCCATGTGACTTAGACAGTTCTCAGCAATCACTTCTTATGAACATCGTGACTATTAAAAGAGTACTCCAACACTGCACTCCTTTTCCAGATAGAAAAGCAGCAAATATTATATTATATCTAAAATCTAATATTTAAATTATTAATAATTCATTTCTGTGGACCAAAAATCCACAGTCTTTGCTCCGTGCAAGAATACATTTTGTACATTCCTTTGCCGTTATTAGATAAATTCACAGGTTGCATTCAGAAATAAATTCCTCCATTGTCCACCTGTATTTTATTTTGCAACAATCTGGAAAATATATATATTTGCATTTGGTAAAGGTTGATGTTCTTGTATGTAGCAACAATAAATAAAGGGCCAGTCAGCTATAGTGACTGTCTGAGGATAACAAAATCTGGCCAGGACCTCTAAAGTTCATTTCCAAAGCTAACAGTTTGCTTCTCTGTCAGTCTTTATTCTAACCAAAGTTAAGGGTTTACTAAATGCAATCTTATTCTGTGGGAATGGTGTTGAACTTCCCTCCCCAACTCTGCACAATAGTGAGTACGTGTTATTTCCCAAAATGCTTAACTATTGCCGCCTCTGTTGGTGTTAACTACATGGTAAGATGTTCTTGTAAGCAGGGAGTGTAGTTGGAGAAGGAAAACAGTTGTACTCTTTGCAGGAAGATTTCACGAGGATTGCACTAAATTTAAACTAATTGAATTTTGCCCCCTAATGACTTCATGACCTGGTGCTTGGTAAGGAGCACATCATCTTACTTTATGGGCTTTATCTCTTCTGCAAAACAGTGCAATGTTGGATTGATGGCATCATCATTAAGAATAGTCATTTAATGCGTAATTGAGCTTTTGTTTGTTTTGTTTGGGGTTTTGTGCTTTTAAAATGAATGAGAGTGCAGAAATGGCATTATCCCGGCTACGTAGCTGACCTTTGATTATGAAACAAATAAAGGTCAGGCTACAAGGTTAATATTATTTTGACAGCATGCAAAATATATTTAAATACATTTTTTTATACCATACCCATGAAAATGAATGGGTGAGTGTGTTCAAACATGACTGATAGTTTAATACAGAGTTTTTTCCCTTTTTCTCTTTGATGTAATTTACATTAAAGCAGGAAGAGTTTTAAATAACATAAGTAACTCCTAAAGACTCAAAAGGGTTACATAATTATCTATTTAAATTTTATAGGGATATCTAAGAATATGAAATAAATGTTTCTCTCTTCTTTACTGATCTCACAGAAAGAGATCAAAAAGGAAGAAAGCTCAAAAAGGAAAGGAAGGTCTCTGTGTCCCTCCTTTCCTGAAAAGCCTCCTCACAACATTCCTGCTGTTCCCTCTTTTCACTGGACGCTAATACAGAGATTAGGTTTGTGAAGTCTACGTTAGCTTTATGCCATGTTACAAAATGAATTGGATTTACTGCGGTCATGGTCCGCTCATAACTATTAAAATAAGTAGTATAAAGTGTGTGTGTGTGTATATATATATATATATATATATATATATATATATATATATATATATATATATATATATATATATATATACATTTGCTAGTGTAAACGTCTGACAAGTGAAGTAAGCAGCTTCCTCAGAAAATTCGAGAGCTGATGAGCTTTTTTAAATGATGCTGAGGTTGGTAACACTCTGGATAAGGGTGTTGTTGAGATCTATCTCCACAACTATACCAATAACTCCTGCCAGTCTGTGGGATGATTGGGTTGAAGCTGGAACTAAAATCCAAAAGGAGCAACCTCACCTAAGAGTCTGTGTTCTTGTTACATCGTGAGGCACATTGAAACAGTAGCCTGAGACTGTGAGGTATTAAATATGTTACTCATGAACAATGAGAAACAGTGAGAGCTATTATGTGTAGTTCTGAAACCAGATATGACGAGAGAGGGTGGATCTGACTGTAAAACTGTATATTGGCTAACAGTAACAAGCTACACCCTGAGTCCTCCTGTCTGACACTTAGATTAAACAAACATGTTTAACTATGTATGGCCTAAAATGAGCAATTATTTTTGTGGTAAAATAACCGTTTTCTAACAATTGAAATGAAAATATCACATATTTATTTAAACTTATATTAAAAGAATATTAAATTAAAATAAAAGGGACCTGTTGTTTGAAGGTGTACAAATTAAATTCTTACCGCCAAACACCACATTGCTGATCCAGCCTATGGATCAAGGCATTATTCTCACATTTAAGGTGCTTTATATGTAAAACACCCTGCACCACCTGCCTTTAGATGTACATAAAATGATAAAATAAACATGCTTTCTAATTGATGGTTTTTCACCTATCACAGGGGTCCTGGAACATAACCCTCACAATAATAGTGGGAATAATTCTTTTATACTGCCCAGGGGTTTTTTTAAGAACTGATCATTTTTGGATAAGGGGATAGAGTGCTAAGTTATCAGCTAATGCTAACAGGTTTTGTTAGCAAGGCACATTAATATAATACAGCAGTCTATGGAAAAACAGCTAATGCTAAAATTTTAATCACCAAAAACAGAGCTCAAAGTTTGTGCATATGCCACTGATAACATTAACAATGTAGGAAGTCCTGACTGATGTATCAAATGTTATGTGCCGATATTACATATCATTTTTTTTATCTGATAAACAAAAATTTTAAAACTAAAGAAGAGATGCGAGAAACACCCTTCAGCCATGTTGTCTGTCAGTGTTGCATAGATTGCCCAGCAGATTTTGAAAAAATTATGCAATTTCCCAGCAGCACACATTTAGCAGATGTTTAAACCCCCAAATACTGGTCTTAAAATTCCTTTACTGGTTGAGCTCTGACTAAATTCATTTCATGTAAACAAGTGTAAACGGGGTCATTTTTGCTAACATTTCAATAAGTCTGTGTCTTACTTTTTAGTCTTGGAAAATCATTTCAAAGGAGTTCATTGTGACATATTTTACTCTAAGAACTGTTTTTAACAGGCAGTATTGGTTTATATTTCAGACAGATTATAAACCATAAAGTTTGTAAAGGTTGTAATCAAATTCAAATACATGTAGTGTTCAGGCTGCTAAACCACAAAACACAAGTAAGGTGGATGTGGTTAAGTGTACTGAGAAATTCTCTGATCTGATTAGGACATATTTCCGTTCTGTTTATGTGAAACTGTTTCTTCTTTCTGGTCTTGCAGCTTCCATTTAAATGTTTAAGACATATTTAGATGCTAAATATTGACTTGAGAATGAACAGTGGGTTAATTTGATAAAGAATTATATTCACTGACCAAATTTTAAATAATAGTAATCTGCTGTCTACTGTCTTATGCAATAGCTTCACCAGTAGCCTTGTGACAGACAGACTGTTCTTCACTATTTTTAAAGAGCCAGCTAGCCAGTCCCTACATGTGCTAGCATGCTAACATTCGTATGATATGTCTGCTGGTTGCAACACACAATTAAAAGCCAAAAAACAGCACGAACTGTACCCCTGCCATGGCTATATTTAAAGCTTATAATATTGGGTTAACTTGCACATTTTAACAGACTGTGTGTTTTTACCAGACCTCGTGTATATATCATGGGTTTTTGGAATCATGTAAAGCATGCAAATATGACAGCGGGCGAGAAAACAGGAGATGAGAGAAGCAGGATGAAAGGCCCGACCAGTGTTTCCTATTGATGAGGAGGAAAAACATATTCTGAAGATGCTTTGAAGTGGACCAGGTGAGAGGAGCCTCAGCCAGAATCCTGCTGCCAGGTAATTGAGCCTCAACTTGGCTCGCCATCTGCATCATTGAGGCACACTGCTGCTTCCTTAACTGTTTCCCCGTCAGCCTGGCTTTAGGGTTCATAAGGACAAGCACTCTTTCTGGGGGA
This sequence comes from Pelmatolapia mariae, assembly GCF_036321145.2. Lineage (NCBI taxonomy): Eukaryota > Metazoa > Chordata > Actinopteri > Cichliformes > Cichlidae > Pelmatolapia > Pelmatolapia mariae. Next base: position 18,107,141 of record NC_086235.1, on the reverse strand, counting down.
CATCAAAGCCTGTTTGATCTTTCCAGCTGAATTGGTTTGCATACTGTGGACTTAGCCCAGCAACCACATGTTTTTGTTTTGGATCTGGAATCCCAGAAGCCACCCATGTCTTTTCCCATGTTGAAGAAGTACAATGTCATTAATTACATGGGTGTTCCGTGGCTTGAAAATCAAGTCTCGGCGTGTTACCCATATTTTTAGCATTACGAGGATAAACAATACCATACAACAAAGAAGCACCAAGTAGAGCATAGTGGCACCCACTGTAAATATCTCCTCCTTACATTTTGTATCTTATGTAAGACGTGTATAAGTATTCATTATCCAATGCAATCAAAGTCTTGGATATTCTTACCATTTGATAACTGTAGTGTATGGAAATTCCCATGTCTTTAGGAGAATAAGCAGTACTGAGAACAGTGGGTGTATCAGTGGAAGGGGCTAACAAAATGCCACGCATCTCATGTGGCAGGTCTTAGTCTTCTTCAATGAAGGAGGCCGAGTCAACTCCTCCGAGCCATAACTGTACAGTAATTGTACTGTCAGTAAGGTATATTTTGACGTTTCACACTCCTGTGTGCTTTTGCACTCGCTGTTGTAGATGCTGCTGTCTAACAAAGTTATCTCTTCCAGGTTGGATGAGTCACTGTAGCTGATTGACAGATAAACTCAGGGATATGTCATCAACTCAGTTTAAAAAAAAAAACACAAAGCACAAACTGCCAAGGCAGCTCACTCTCGGGGCAGTATTTACTTTTGTTTTCTTTGTTCTTTTTAAACATCATTATTAATATTATACATGATGTAACATTTTGTGGGAGTAGGTAATAGATAATGGGTATTGATTTGTAAATAACTGGACATGAATGAACTTAATATGTAATAATATACAACAGTATATTTCTAACTAACGAGGCAGCTCATCCTCTTTCTCTTGACAAGATTTTCTTTAAAGATAAAACACAGTTTTTGATGAACTTACCAAAAATAAAAAACTTTTTATGACAGCTTGACCCAATTTGACCTTGAAGAAGAGGTCAGAGGTCCAAAGTAATACACACATCGAATTCCCTATATGCCTATATGTTCTCAATACAAACAATGGTGGTAAGAAACATAGTTTTAAATAGCTCTATATAGCATTATCATCACTTTGAAATTCAGATCGAGGTCAGAGGTTAAATGTGACATGATATTTTACATTTTTATACAGTATTTTTATGTCGACAGTACACACCACACTTGTGAAATAGTTCCTAATTTATAAGCCTTTTTGTCATTTTTCTACCTATAAATAAATAAGTGGGCCTTGAAGTACTTGGTGGATGTACATGAAATTTTAATGGATTGCTAACTAGACCCCACTCTTCACCCCTACAAAGTTTTATCAGAATACTGTGCATTGGTGTTGAGAGTGTGATGAGTTAGAACCTCTGTCTGTTCTCGTTTCCTCACTAGTTGTACCACTGGACGTTTTTGTTTATTAATTGATTTGCATTTCATGTGTAATCAATAAGGCTGCCTGTAACAGCGCTTGTACTGGACATTTTCAACAACAGCGTTTGCTTAAATGTTCAAATACTGGTCAACCCCCTCCAGTGCCACAGATATAGCCTCTTCAGGCTTCAGACCAGGGGAAATACAGAGGGAAGTTCAGTGAAAGAAAAATGACCAGCTTCACCAGCGTTGTTAACCTTTGGGTCATTAAAGTGGGGCATGTCAGGAAGTCTAAAACCACTGACCCAGATGCAACATTTTTTGCATTGTAGAAGCTAATTTTACATTATCTGCATTTTATCTCTATTGCAGAAGAAGAATTAGTGGGAATATAGAATGGTTTGCTAGTAAAATCAAAATCTGCTTATTCACATGTAATTAGCTGTCAAAAGCATGACATTTTGTAAAAATAAATAATAAAGCAAAATAAAACAATACATTTTTGTAAAAATTAACATATATATATATATATATACATATATATATATGTGTGTGTGTATGTATATATATATATATATATATATATAAAAAACAGATTTTTTTTTTTTAAAACAGTGGGAAAGTTTATCAGATAGAGATAAAAAATCTAAAACTATGTGCTGCTATGTGCTAGACCATTTCTTAGAATGACTTGCTGAAATCTGTGTTGGTTTCCTGGCAAACATAGCATGAAAAGATTTCATGAAGCCCCTGAAAAGCAGCAAGCGTTTAACCAAACCAGACTAACCTGCTTTGTAGTTTCTGAACTCTAGTAGCTGATCACATGTATTACACCTCTAATACTGGCCCTAACTCATGAAAGTTCAGTAAAGGTTACCTGCGGGTTGTGCGGCGTGGGACTTGTGCTTGCTGTGATGGTGGCTGAAGCAGCAGTTGGTCTTCTACCCCCACATAACTACTCAGCATCTTTTCACACACACACACACACACACACACACACATATAATCTGACACCATTGTGTAGCAGAAAGCAGAACCAGCAGTTATAATTACCATCACTGTCGAGTATCATGCCAGCATGGAACAGGAGGACGCAGTGCCAACAGGAAGACAACTCACTCAGGCACATCCCAAGGAAGACATTATTCTCTCCTTTTCTCCCTCCTTAGACCCCTCCCCCCTTTTTCCCTTGTTTCTCATTTGAGACATTTTATAAATAAATCCTGTTAGCTGCCAGAATGGTGCTTATAATTCCAACCTCTTACACATTTTCAACAACAGAACCCCAATGATGAGAGCTGGTACCAATTTCCATATTAGATTATTTTCCACTTACCCTTGTTCTTTTGTTCGCATGCCAGAGGACTGTGCACTTGTGTGCCACATTAGTCCCACATTACTCATAAAAGGCAGTGAGGTACAAAGGTTGACACTGATGGCACTGGTAAAATAAGAATTTGTCAGTTTTTTTCTTGTTTTTTTCCCCCCCAAAGCAAAAATTGAGAAAAGTATGACCCCTTGCAGAAAGGTGATTATAAATTAGATGCTAGCACGGGGCTCCGAAATGTCACAAACATACTCACCTCCACTTTTCAGACCAGAGCTTATAAATATGCCACTGTTATTGTTTAGTAACCACCTGTCACCTGCACCGCTTCGCTTCCACTGTCTCCTCTCAACGCTGATCTAAAATCAAAATGCACATATCTGCACTTTATCACATTTATAAGGCATTCGTGACCTTGCCTCTAGTTTCAATCACATGCAAGGCTGACCCAGTTTGCTGAAACTAGATAACGACCCATTTGCTACCTTTCCTTTTTTTTTTCTTGAGCAAATTATTTTTATCTCGATTTTGGCTCTCATGCAACATCCCCTCCTGGAAAATCTCTCTGTGTTGCATGGGAGCTTTTATTCCTTAAGACAACTACTCAGCTGACAAAAGCTATGTATATTAAATATGCTAACAGCTTAAGAATCTGGAACAAAAATAGCTCAAGTACCTAAAGCTTGAATGACTAATATCCCAGCTCTCTGCAGTGTGCCATCTTCAAAACGGAAGGCCAACTGCACTGAATGCCAGTAAGCTGACAGTGACCTCATAAGGGAAATAATACACTTTCATAATGTTTTTTTTTTATTGCTTTGAGCACAAAGGGACTATGATTTATTACACTTTTTTCGATTTGCATCTCTCATTTCTGTCTTCATATATAAACAACTGGAAGTCTGATGGCTTAGATCTCAAACAATTTGCAGTCACACGCTCAGTGATTATGTTTATGATAAACTGCAGTGATTCACTTTAACCACTTCTTTCTAACAAAGAGTTGGGCTTTCCCTCCAGCATCAGCTGCTAAAATAGAAAACAGGCCATACCAGTTAACGCTTTACTGGAGCGTAACACCAGTAACATGTAAATTCCCTGACCTTTTATCCTGCACAGGTAAAACACCGTACCTGGTCACTGTCCTACTCATTCTTTTAAAATATATATATATATATAAAAATCTGATATGTGCTTTAGTGTTATTAGCTATTATTGTTATGACTGTGGAGCTGGAGAACAGGCTAGACTACAACCGACCATTTCACCTTATCTCCTGTTTACAGTCACTGACACGTACACACGTTTTGAACAGTCCTTTAACAATGTCACAGATATCTAAAGCCAGTGCTGACTCATTGTGGCCCCCCGCTGACTGAGTCACTGCCACAGTGTTGTGGTGTATTTGCCAGAGTCTTCAGTAGCCCCCGTGTGCAGGAGGTAAGACTTTTTTTCTGTGTTTACAACATGCCAGAAATATTGAGGAACATATGAGTTATTTGCCACTCGCAATTCAGGATGAAGAAGAAGAGCTGTGTGAGATAGAAGCAGGAAAAAACACCCTGGATTTGGGGAAAACGGAGAGCCAGCAGGGATCGTCCGAAAGCGATTCTGCATCCGAGCACCAAGAGGACCTGCTGGACGGAGACCTGGGCCTCGGCACTGCTCCAGCTCACCCGAGGGAGGCAAGCGGCTCCAGTACTCAGCTCTAACCTCGTCTTATCAGCTATTGCTCCCTGATGTCAAAACCCCCACCTCCCACAGTGAATGGAGGTCACTGGTCAGGACATCTGCCAACAGCTGACTGAGAGTTAGAGTTTCAATGGTTCCCAAAAGGTCATGCACTCCCCCTGTGCTGAAATGCACGCAAAGACACACACTCACACAGGAAGGGAGAAAAAACAATTACAAAGGCCACCGCTCTTCCTGTTGCACTGCTGATGATTTTCTTGTCTCAAACTGCTCTGGCGAAGTTAAAAACTGAAATAGAAATGTTACGTGTGCCTTTCACCTTTGTCATAAAGCAGCAGCAGTCATAAAAATAAATAAAGGTAATATGTTAAGTCACAGATTAATTATAAGCAGGGCAGCTACATGATACACGGTTACGTAATGCCCGGGTTTCAAGCTTTAGGGAGAATTACTCATCACTGTACTCTGTGATTGAACACTGCAGTATTTCCCTTAATCAGCTGAAATGGTATTTTCTTGCCAACTTTGCTTAGCTCTTCCCCAGCCCCTTATTAAACTTTTATTGCACTGTTTTCTGCTGCAATCCTTTTAACTGATTCAAATGTATTCTGCTAAATTTATTACCACCCCCACCACCCCATCTCCTGCCATGTCTTCCTTATCATTCTTTGCTGTGCAAGAATGTATCCAAATGGTTAAAAGTACTGACAGCTTTTGGGGGGGGAAAAAAGAGAGACTATTTGCATGTGAAGTTTCGCTCCAACTGCTTTAATTAAAGATTGCACTTTGCTGCTTTCTATGTGCATCACTGTAAATCTCAGGGCCCCATTTTTTTGCCCCTTGAGTGAAACAGGGGTGTTGTTTACTGCACAAATACGATTTGTGAAGGTTAGGCTGTGTGAATATGCAGATTGTTAGTCGTGTATTAATAAAGCCATTGTCCTTGAAGCGGGGGCTTTTCGTTTTATGTTGTGAATGCATGGGCGCGTCTCTGGAATGTGTCTTTCTTCCGCTCTCACTTGCTGTTAAAATATACATTGCGTTCCTTTTTGTATGCACTCAAATTTAAATTTCGGAGCTTTTTCCAAGCATGAGATGATGATTAACAGCTTTCGACCATTATTAGGCCCGTTTCTTACAGCTGCAGCTCACTATGGAAGTAAATAAATACTTACTGAATATTTCACACGGTGCACAATTGCTAGTTTTTATGTCATTTGCTAATATTTGAAGCAACACATCACTGGTATATAACACAATCTGTTTGCTTCTGTTGCATATCCGTTTGATGCAAAAAAAAAAAGCTTCTTTTGCATTTCAAGGTGATGCAAACTTTGTTTTACATGTCAGTTTCCATATGATACGTAAATCCAATTTCAGTGTTCACCAGGATCTACTTCCACATGGGAGGAAGAAGCTGCTCTCAAGTCTCTGTGTAACTTTGTCGTTGTTGTGGGAGTCGCCAGCCATTGAGCTTTCAAGTACAGTTTTTATGCGTTTTTGCATCCCGAGCAAAGGACTACAGTCAGGTGTGTAAAAAGACATTTAGCACAATGAATGTGTTTGGATGTTACTTTTACCAGCGACTCTTGAAATGGGAAATTTTGCTAAGGTGCTGTTGTCAACAGAACTGAAGTTGACAGTAACTGTAATTACTTCTTCCACCCAGCTATTAAAATATCCCCAGCTATTGTGACTAACGTTTTTCAGCCATGCACTTAAAGGTACCATGTGGAGTTTTAAGTACTACTCAGTAGTTGTTTTATGTCAGGCTTTACTAGCATTAGTTTGTCAAAAAAAGAAAAACCTAAACAAACCAGGAAATCTAAACCAATACAGAAGTACACAGACTCGATTTCTAACTTTTCAAATGTGGCTTGCAGTTGTTTCCAACCTGTCTGACAGATATATATATATATATATACACACACACACACACACACACGCACACACACTTCATGCTGGTGAGCAACACAGAATGTAAACAGAGTTTGTTTGCCAGAAACCTCCACAGGGCACCTTAAGGTTATGTAGCAAATAGCATCAAATATATGACATCTCTCCCGCACAGTGGTTCTCAAACAGTGACAAAAGGTGTGCACTGAATAAAGTTTTGATAAAGCTTATTCATTTAAAGACAAAATTTGTTATAAATCCTAATTGTAAATAAAAATAAATGTAGCACATTTATTTTTATTCTGCTTCAGGTTTCTCCAATTAAAAGGGTGTTTTTCCTTCCCACTGTCTCTAAGTGTTTGTTCATATAGGGTCGTTTGATTGTAGGGTCTTTACCTTACAATAAAAGAGAGAATGCTGTTGTGATTTGGTGCTAAATAAATAAAACCGCATTGAATTTAACCGAATCATTCAAATCTGCATTAAACCCTGCATCTTATTTTGGTGTGCTAACTTCCAGGTTGCTCCCTGTAGCCAATTTTGTGAACCACTTCCACTTTTTTCCCCCCCAAGATGGCTTTAAAATAACTGAGTTCAACACAAATGCATAAACTGTATTGTTAACTATGAACTTTACTCAATGCAATATTCCCAGATGTGTTTTCATAAGAGCAAGCAATTGTAAACATTTGAAATGGTAGAACAAACCGACTGCTGACACCAACAGAGAGACTTTTCCAAATCTGGAGTTATGACATTGTCCACAGTGTATGATATCATCCTGTCAGGACGTGGCGACAAAAAAAAAAAAATTAATAAATGTAAGGAAAAAAACCCAAAATCAAAACATCCTCCTTGTTGTAAAATCTAGCCGTAGCTCTACTGCTGTTCTGATAACACCTCTACCTATGGCACAAGAATCCAATCCAGTGATTGTCTCTGACACGTCTCAAATATTAACATTAGCAGTCAACTTCTTTTTTTCTTTTTTTAAATCAGTTGGATTTTTTTAACCCTTCCTTTAACTAGTTTCACTTTTACAGACAGTATGAAGACTGGAAAACATAGATTTTTTTTTTCTTTTGAACATTCAAAAAAATATCCCCAAAACATCCACTTTGAAGTGTCATCATAACAAGATACATGAATTATACGGTAGCTTCTTTTTCCTTTTTTTTCTCTGATAGTTGCAGCTTTGAGTCAATTGTTCTTAGACGTTGCAGTGTCGAGGTCTAAGGTCCGTCTAGTGTTCCGGTATAAAAGAAGTGGTCCTTTTCAACGGAGCTGCAACTGCTCGACTGATGGTACATTCCAAATGCGGCCGATGTAGATCCAGGAACATTGATTTAAAGTAAAGCTTTATTTCCACAATATAAGGAAACGGCACTCTATGCAAAATTAACATTAAATTAAATGGTCTTTGGTGGTGAGGATGTTTTCACAGTCTGGAGTGTGTCAGTAGTGATTTGCTTAAGTCCTTGGCCTCCCCGGCTGTTCTCACTCTCTCGTAACCTAGAACTGACATGGAGTGGTGGCAGTAGTCTTCCACTTGTTTGATCTGTTGGATGCTGAGCACTGTTCTCCATGCACTTGCAGCTTGTGTGGCATTCCTGGAGGAGACTATAAATGGCTTAGATGAGGAACTGGAGCCACTGGTCATGTTCAAAGCAAACATCTCAATGTCATGGTTGGTAGTGAGGTTGGCAAAGCGGTAGACGCTCCTCAGGGTCTTAACTGGGTTTTCGACCAGGTCTTCGTAACGTACGGCCATGTACTTCCCCTTCAGCCAGCTGGGTGGGTTTAAGGCAGTCCTCAAAGTCCTGGAGGTACGGTCGCAGATCACCTCCATGGCTCCAATGGAGTGGTAGTCTGAGCCATCCTTCTTGTTAGCTTTGTGCCCAGGGTCCACGAAAGGTATCCGCCGAAGTTTGGGGTCTCTGCTGCGGACCACCTGTAAATTCTCCCGTATCAGGCCGTGTCTGGATTTGATCCTGGAGTTGGCTACAGCCCGTGGGTCTCTGACCAAGTGTATCACCTTCAAATCCAAGGATGGATCCTCCATGAGCGGGGCCAGCACATTTACATCCAATATGCGAACCCCTTTAATGACTATGGTGCTATATTTCAGGCACTCTTCCTCCAACAGTCTAAGGCTTTGAGGGGGACACTTTTTACACACCTTATCATCCACCATCCCCACCACCTCCTTCCTGTAGGCTGAGCAGAGGGGATATGAGCACACCACTTTATTGAGGGTGGCCCCAAACAGTCCGAGGGAGGTGAAATTCTTACCTCCCGGGCTGTTGTAAAGTTGGAAAACAGACAGATCACAGCGGTATAAGGAGCTAAGCATGTCCCTGGCCGCCCCCTGCAATGACACGGCATCACCGGGGTACAGTTTCTGCCAGATGTGCCACATTGGCTCATACAAGAAGAACACTTCTGGATTTTGATTAAACAGCTCCCCAAAAAAGGAAGAGCCTGACCTCCAGGTGGTCAGCACATAGATAAGCTGCCTCTTCTTAGCCAGCGAGGGCCTGTACAGGAAGCGAATGTCAGATCTGCTCTGATAAGTGGTGCTCCTCATCTGATGATTACACTGCTGCGGTTCCTTAGTCCATTTATAATTAGCCAAGTTAAGCATAGTGAGCACGAGCAGTAACAAATAGGCCATAAACAACACAATCCTCTTCCTGCGTAGCACTTTCATCACGATCCCAGGCTGTGCTATTATCTTGGTATGATTCCTGTATGTTTTAAGCTTCCTTCCAAAGCCTGCATCCTTCTCCCAAGGCGCTGTCAACTTCAGTGGTTGATGATATTGTTTGCCTCTCATCTGTACCATCGGAGAGTGGCTCTCACCGCTGGACGAAGCTCCTTACATTGATTGTGCACCAACACGCTCGGTAGTGTGTTTATGGGCTGCACCGGGAATTAACACCCAGATGAATTAGGTAATGTATTCGGCACCAGTTCGACAGCCACTAAACGATATAGCCTTTCCACTGCACTGCGCAATGTTCGTCATAGAAATGGCAGAAGAGAGAAGCGTTAAAGTTGTCCATATCAGGCTTTGCAGTGATTCTGTGTTTGGCCCGCGTTCAAAACAAAAACCAAGAAGCCCTCAGCATTGTAACAGACGCCCAGTTTGGGCACGTTCAGCGGAAGCATCCTCGCGCAGTTACCAGCTGAAACATCCTCATAAATGCGGTGGATTCGGGCGTCGGTCACGATTCCGCGCGACGGGCCGAATCCTCTAAATTACTCCGCGGCTGCCATGATGGAGCAGAGAAACGCTTTTAGTTAGGGCTCTTACACGTTTCTCCGTCTCGTTCTTCTGCTCGTCCAACTAATACAAACTGGGCCGATTCAATCTGAATAGCAGGACCAAGACCCGCCCTCCGAGAGAGCGCATTGGAGCGGGACGAGTCGACGCTCGTCAGCCAGCTTACGTCATTGGACCTGCTGCGAGCCTGTCAGTTTAATGGTGGCTCCGACAGATCACAGCAACGGTAGATGAGGAGGGCATGGGGGATGGATGGTGGTGGTGCTGTTGTTATGTTTAGGTGAAGTCCACCTCACATTGTCTGAACCGTGCTCCAGCCTCTCGTTTGTACCCACTGAAAGCGATTAGCAGTTTTCTGTTTTGTTTTTTTGTTCCCTTTTTTCAATAACAACCTATTTTTAGTATTTCTTTAAAAAAAGTCTTAAGGCCGTGATTTTATTCCAAAGCCGGTCTTTACTTTTCCTTTTACGCACGTCCTCCTCATCGTGTGTGACTGCAGGAGAGAATCAATATTTCAGATTAAATGTATTAGCCCCCCTCACGACAGCCACAAGAGGGTAGCCCGGGGTTTGTCTTAAAAGCAGCAAAGAAAACCCCTGTTTCATTACAAAAGAGCTATGCACATACCGCTGAACTATTTATCTAATAAAATGAAATCTAATTTTAAAAAATAGAAACACTTGAATTTTAAACTGATCTGAGAGTGATGGCCTACAGTATGATTGTAGAGGATGTAATAATTTTTCATTGGACGTGATAGAAACACTCAGCGCCAGTGACAAGCACTCCTCTCAAGTGGAATCAGCTGAAATGGGACATTTGACAGCTGTTCCACAGGAACTGGAAAGGCCATGTGGTTGTATGAAGGGAAACACATGCTCTTCAGATTGAAAATCATCTTTCCTAAGAGGCTTGCCTGTGCGGGATTACAACCTTGAACAAGCGGGGTGGGGAGAGCATAGACTCCCTTGACCCTCCCCAGCGAGGAACCTCTAAATATGTAGGGTAATATCCACGTTGTGATTTTACTATACTGTTTCTCATCAAGCCCTGCTCAAGTGCTGTGCATGGAGTGAGTCCTTCTGAAGTGCGACCTATTAGGTTTTGTGTTGACTATACAGTATTTCCTTCCTGTTCTCGGTAACGTGTGCTTTCAATATATCTTCATTTTTATTTTTGTTCTCATCCAATGCGGGTGTCTACAGCGAAATATCTTTGTGCAGACTGCCCTCTGCTGGAGCATTGAGGTCCCACCCTTCAAAACGAACAGCAGACTTCCATTATTAATCATACATATGACATACTTTATATTCGTTTTTCAGTGTGCAAGCATATAGATAATAGAGCTTAGTTTAAAAAAAATCTTTTAATCTTATTCTTTTATAAGGAAGCTTGTTTTTAATATGAAACCTTTCCTACTGTGCACCGCTTCATTCCACCTGCATTTTACAGATGTTTATAAAACTTCATAAAACAAAAGCTATATTAGGATTCGGTGCTGTTGGAAAGCAAAGAGCCCGTCATTGAATGTGTTTTTCTTGTATCAAGTCAAATAGTGAAGAGAATACTGAAAGTGAACGTTTCCCTCCCCGCCCTATTTTCAACATGTATTGACACTGTGACAGAAACCCGCCCAGGAAATTACTTCTGTTTCAGTGCATGGTATTTGTTCTGTTTGGCAGTGGAAGTGCTGAGTGTGGTGAGTAAAGTAATATATTTGGCTCACATCATCAGAAATGTGTGTGGTGGTGATTTGCAAGCCAATATTCAATATTCACAAATTTCTTATTTTAAAAAAAGAAAGAAAAAAAGACATTTCTATTTTTTAGAAGCCAACTGTGTTACACTTATAGAAAAACCAAAGGCCGTCTTTAATGATATCTGATTTAAAACCTAATAATAATAATGATTTTGGTCTTAACTCGACCTGCGTAAGAGAGCTGAGCATTAATTATCAATGCTTTATCACTAAGCACGCTGACTCACTGTCACTTCATTATGGCTTATTGAGTTGGAGGGTGTGAAGGCTTGTTAGATTTTGTGTTTTCTTTTGATTTCACTTCTTCATTGCTTTTCTGTAGTGAATGAACTGAATGAAGTACATGTGCCCTGAAACTGTATTCCAGTCTATAATAAACCCTTTCTTTTACTGTTTACAGCATGTCTTAGCAATATTCTTTGCAGTTTGTTAAAAGTGGGTGGATTGATTCAAATAGCAAAAGTATCAAAAACAATGATAGTATCAGATAGCGCAATATGACTGATACTTTTTTTCTATCTGTTAACTACAATATGTGTTAAATACTTTTTTGTGTTAAATACTTTTTTGGAAATAAAATATATATCCAAGAAATCCCCAATGAAAAATGTTTTTATTTTTTTTGTGATCACTGTTTACTTCATCTATAGGCTAGAACATTTAAACAACAGAAGCTCACATAAGGTCTTTTAGAGACAGACACGTTTACATTTCAGCATAATTATAAAGAGATTTCACTGAATCAGGATACCAAATGTATTTCCTAACAGTCTGTCACGGATTATGTGAGCCCATATGCCGCCATATCCATATCCATGCATCCACTAAATGTCACCCATGCATGTCCAAACACAGCATTTCCATCAGGACTTTCACATTACTGCAGGAAGTGACCTGAGCAGGAGCCACAACTATTGCTGATTTCTGTCTTTATCTCCCAGTCTTTACAGCTTAACATACTGTATGTGTGCAGTTCATGCTTCAGAGTCAGCACATGTGCATGCACTGTCACAGTGAACGCTCACTCGCTGTGAATCTACACAGTGTACTGTACACGGCAAAGATGCACTGTTACGTAATCACAGAGAAGGGGCTTTGCGCCTGCGAAACGATCAAGCAGGTGGAGGAGGAAACATGCGCAGTGCAAGCCTCGCCAGCAGCATCAGGACCACTGCGATGCGAGTGAGAAGATGGTGCTTGTAAACACGCCGCGAGAAATGACCGCGTTGTTTCGTCTACTTGCCGTCGCCGTGAACACTTTTTAACCCCACGTTTGAGATCGATGGTGCGAAAAGGGCTACAGGAGGCGATATTTTAACCCCCAAAAAGGGAAAAAGCGAACGCACCGGAGCTGGGACGGTAATGCCAGCGATTACTGACACTGGTTTAAGTCGGCCGCTTTAAACCTCTGCTGCGCAACTACAGAAGCATTCTTCACATGTCATCGCATATGACGGGATTTCTCGTGTAATGGTCGTCGGTTTCTAGTGGGATGCACATCAGCGTCTTGCCGTACTCGCTCTCCGTCGTAATGGCAGCTCTGTACCATGGCACGGACGCTTCCTCTCCGGACAAATTCCTGGCCTTGAAAGACGTGAGAGAAGTGAAAGAGGAGACGACTCTGGACGAGAAGCTCTTCCTGCTGGCATGCGAGAAAGGTTTGGCTCTTGTTTCGTCTAATTTAATATCTGGGCTGTTGTTCCCTGTTTGCAATGCAATGGGATGTCCGTGCAACACGTGACTACGATCTGAAGGAAGCTCGTTATTGTGATCATTAGGGATGCTGAAGCTACATGTCTGATATAGGAGGTAGAGCGCACACGGAGTGACAGCATGGCAGATGTCATACAGGCTCATTTAGCAGCTGGCAAACTACTCAATCATTACAGATCCCCCAACTCCAGTGTATACCACTCACAGCTGCCCACACTTTGGATACTGTGGAAATTTACCCAAGGGGCAGTTAATAGTTAAATCTGCTCCACTTTAAGTTTCTCTCCCTGGTCTCCTGACTTTTCACAAACCCCAACATGGAAAGTTAATGCAAACAAGCTAAATGCCAGCAAGGCAAGACGTAGACAGTGTAAGTGTAAAATAACAAAGAGGCATGGGTTTTCTCAACTAGTCCCCGTGGCGGGAGAATATTTCATTGATAAGTTAAGAACATTGTACAGGCAGAGGTGTGCTAAGCCAATAACTGCCACTGTGACCATATAAAGTCTCCCTAAACGTGGCCCAGCAACAGAAATTGTCCTTTGAGGGAGATGTTATTGTTACACAAGATTAAGGGTTGCCGCTGGAGTCGAGCCTGTTCTCTGAAAGAGCTCGCCTGATAACCGGCGCTGTGTGTTTGTGTCGTTTTGGCACCGCGCTCAGACTAATGCTTCGCTTCTTCAAAGGATCCGCCTTTGTGAGAACTTGCCAAGGTGGATCACATTTATGATGTGCTGCTTTGTCCTTGACTTGCTTCTCAGGTGACTACTACATGGTGAAGAAACTGCTGGAGGAGAACAGACACGGCGAGCTCAACATCAACTGTGTGGACGTGCTGGGCCGAGATGCAGTGACCATCGCCATCGAGAACGAGAATCTGGACATCCTTCAGCTGCTCTTGGAGTATGGCTGCCAGGTAACAAGCACAGACTTGGCGTAAAATAATATACACAAGACATCATTTACATCACTAAAATTGTGCATTTCTTTCTGTGTAGGCAACAGACGCTTTGCTGGTGGCCATAGACTCAGAGGTGGTAGGAGCCGTGGACATTCTCCTTAACCACAGGCCAAGGAGATCTTCTAAGCCCTCTATTGCTGTAAGTCTGCTCTTATTACTCTTTTTCAAGAAAAGAAACACCATTAAGGCAAAAACTTGCTCATCAATTTCTATAATTCACCTACAGTATTTTAGATTTTTTTTTTTTAAATCCATGCTCTTGTCAGAAACTGATGCAGCGCATCCAGAATCCAGAGTATTCCACCACCATGGATGTGGCTCCAGTCATCCTGGCAGCCCACAGGAACAACTACGAGATCCTGACCATGCTGCTCAAGCAGGACATCTCTCTCCCCCGGCCTCACGCTGTTGGCTGTGAGTGCACGCTCTGCAACGTTAAAAACAAGAAGGACAGCTTACGACACTCCAGGTACAGTTAACTAGAGCTCACAAAATACTTAAGTGGCATTGACTTTGTGCAGACGAGTGCATTAGGAGCACCAGAGGACTATTTTTTTGCTCATTTACTTTAAATTGGAATAGTCGATACCACTTCTGTTTTGTAGGTGATGTTTTGATTGTTTTGACCCAACAAATCAACCCAGTTTTGCTCCAAGTAAAGTGGCTCTTGTGAAACATTGCAGCCTCTTGTTTCGATAGCAGCATCAGGTTGAAAATCCAGTCTGCTACTCCTAGAAGTCGATGATTTAATCAACACACTGGGTTTTAGGAATGCTTTAGCCATTTTTTACAGTCTTATGAATGCCCAAAGTATCCTCTTTGTCCCCGAGAGGACTCCTGATTTTCTCTGTTATTGTCAAGCTCGACTGATCTAGCTGTAGAGAGTCAGTATTGGTATTTTACTGAAATACAAAATCAATACAAACTCTAATTTAAGGGAAAACAGCAAAACAGCAGCAGTTCCTCTGGGAAGAAGGAGTTCTTGGTTTCTGATACCTTCTCGGACTTGCAGATGAGATTTTGCTGATCTCTTCCGCAGGGCCTTTTTTTCCTCTGTGCAGGGCAGTGTGGCCTCCCACACAGTACACTAAATGAATCACTCTGCAGTTTGGCTGCCAAACAACATAGAGGTGAAAGAAGGTATAAATGAAACAGATAGAGGACTGAATGTTTCTCCTTATTTCTTCTCCCGTCTGCACAAGTCTGTCATGTTTCCACCTATCCCCTTTGGGGGGTTTTTAACCGCCTCGTTTCTGTTGATGGTGGTGGGTTAGGTTCCGTCTCGACATCTACCGCTGCCTAGCCAGCCCCTCTCTCATCATGCTGACAGAGGAAGATCCCATACTCAGGGCCTTTGAGCTGAGCGCAGACCTAAAGGAGCTCAGTCTCGTTGAAGTGGAGTTCAGGTAGAGTCAACGTACTGCACATGCATCAGATCGTTATTCCAATTTCTTTGCCTGTAAACAGATGTAAATATGAATAGCGATGCTGTAAATCCTTTCTTTTCTAGCCTGAGATTGATAAGAATCTTAACCTTTTAATATCCTCTTATTTTATTTAATTTATTTGCTCTAGAACTGACTATGAGGAACTGGCAAAGCAGTGCAAGATGTTTGCCAAAGACCTGCTGGCTCAGGCTCGAAACTCTCGAGAGCTAGAAGTGATTCTCAACCACACATCCACTGAGGATCATGTTGACAAGAGAGGCTTACTGGAGGAGCGCATGAATCTCAGTCGACTTAAACTGGCCATCAAGTACAACCAAAAAGAGGTTTGCATACATCACTGGGCAGGTAGTAACATACTGTTTACTGCTGAAGACACTCATAAGATTTCTACAGAGGGCAATAGGGCAATGTGACTAATAACAAATGAGTCCACCTCCTATTTATTGTTAGAATGGCTGCCCTGATTTGTGACAGATGATAGCAGCAAGAGCGTAAGGGAAGGTTTACAAGTTGGTGGTGAAACCTGCTATGTTGTATGGTTTGTAGACGGTGGCACTGCATAAAAAAACAGGAAGCCAAACTGAAGATGCTCATTTAGAGTGATGAGGAGAGGGAGGATTAGAAATGAGTCCATCAGAGGGACAGCTCAGCTTGAGTTGTTGGAGACAAAGTTAGAGAGAAAAGGCTGAGATGGTTTGAGCATGTATAGAGGTGGCATAGTGGATATATTGGAAAAAAGTTGACGGTAAAACTGTCAGATAGGAAGAGAAGAAGAAGACCACAGAGAAGAATCAAGAATGTGCAGAGAGCTGATGTGACAGAAGAGGATGCTAGGGATAGAGTAAGAGGGAGGCAGATAATCTCCTGTGGCGATCCCTAACGAGTATCAGAAATTTAAAAAAGAAAATGTTTATTAGTTCTGTTGCCTAAAGTTAGAGGAGGAGATTGATGCTGCTGTCATGTTTGTGCGATAAATCTTAAATTACAGTCTGCAACTGATTAGTAGAGCTTACATTATAAACAGGGAGAAGCAGATTGGGTGTTGGAGCTATCCACAGCTCATCACACAGCTATTTATTCTTGATCCAGTCTTTGTGCTAATCTTCTGGTTGTAGCTTCATATTTATTCCAGTGAAATGATCATCAAAGCAAACCCATGCCCAGAAATCTAAGAATTCTTCTCGCAAAATCTTGAACTCTTTCTTCACTTTGCTGATTTTTCGTAAAGTTTTTCTTTTTTCGTATTAAACATCTGTCCACCGATGCTTTAACTGCCGTTCTCTCTTGATGTCCCTTTTACAGTTTGTGGCTCAGTCCAACTGTCAGCAGTTCCTCAACACTGTCTGGTTTGGAGAGATGGCCAGCTACCGACGCAAGCACACCTGTCTAAAAATGGCCACAGTTCTGAGCGTGGCCATGCTTTGGCCTCTCCTTTCTGTCTGCTACCTTCTGGTGCCACGCTCCCGTGTTGGCCAAATAATTCATACCCCTTTCGTTAAGTTCATCATCCACAGCGCCTCCTACTTCACCTTCCTGCTGCTGCTTAACCTGTACTCTCTGGTCTACAACGAGAACAAGAAGAACACGATGGGCCCCGCGCTTGAGATGATTGATTACCTGCTCATCCTCTGGATCATAGGTCAGACTTTTACCCCGTAAATAACGCATAATGCTGTTTCCAGAGGCGTGTCATGCATTATATGTAGTTAATGTGCTTTATATATTTCAGTGCTTCGATAATTTAATACTTATCTATCTCCTAATGCACTTTAAGGAACTAGAAATAGAGTCAAAACCCAGTCCCACAAACTAAAGGTTAATACGGTAACATGGTATGGTGGAGTGAAAATGAGCGCTTCCTGTTATGATCTGGCTAAAGTCCAGTATCCCGTGTCCATAATCACATCAGGCATTACATGACAAACGGCTGTTTCTACACCAAATGACAGAAAGCCCGGCTTGACCGGATTAAATCCGTCAGCCCTGCTTCTAATTGAGCACAATAGAAAAGAAACTGCAGCTTCTTCTTTCCCCCCTGTGGCCCTTCTGAGTGCTGGTATCAATGAACTCAACACACAGCCGTGCAAACATATTCACACATACACCAGCTATCTTTTCAGGAAAAGGGCGGATAGTGACAGCTGGAAATTGACTCTGCCTCTTTACCTTACCCTTCTGCCAAGAAACCATTAACACGGCTGTTTAGTCTCTTTAATGGCTCTGCTTCCTCAGTAGGCATGTTTGTCTCTTTGTTGCAAAAAATCCGAGCCACTTCCACCAGAGACAAAGCATCACGACCACAGCATCTAGGTTTCAGCTCTTTCTTTAATAAATCTTCCCAGTAACTTCATATGACAGGATGTAAAAGGATTTAGAAGCAATTGACATCTATTATTCAATGATATAAAGTGTTGTGCTGTGCTGTGGGGTAATTGTCAATTTAGTTTGTACACTGCAGGATTGACATCAGTTTTTCAGTCATTAGATAAGAAGCGTAATGGGGTTTTCCATGGGCTACGATAGCCCACTAGAGGGAGAACATTTCCTTAAGCATTGCAAAAGAGCAGCATCAAAGATAAACTTCACCAAAGTCAGCATTTTTTTTTTCTAAAGGTTGCGTCATTTTGGAAACAGCCTTTGCTCCAAGGCGAGAGGCAATGGTGTACAGTATCCCTGCAGCATCAACACATCACCCAAGATGAGTTAAATGAGAGGAATGAGATTACTAACGGTTACCGTTCTCAGACAGCCTCCTGCCTTATGTCATCAGAATGGGAAGGGGAGTTCTTAGAGTTGCATCACTTTTTTGTTTTTTCTTTTTGCTCTCCATTGTTTGCTTTCCCTCCTCCTATCATCTTTCTCCTCTTCCCTCCATCCTGGTATTCCCCTGGGCCAGAGGCCTCACGTTAATGGGAAACTCAGATGATATGAGACTGTGAGTGCACTAGGCTACATGTATGCATATGTGTTTGGATGTTTCTCTCGCTATCTAAGTGTGTGTGTGCGCGCGAGCCTGCAAAAAAAAAATACATAATGGGATTTCTGTCGTAAACTCTTTGCTCATCTGTTTTCTTTTCAGTTAAAACAAAAGGAAACATCAGTCAGGTTTTTGGCCACTGTAACAGTTTCTGAATCAAGGCATAGAAAAATCGTCGCTAAACATTAACTTGCACCTGGAGTAATTTTTTTTTATTCCTTTTGTACATTTAGAATTGATGAAATACCATTTAAACACAAAAAGATGCTAACCCATCTTAATTAAATTCCACGCACCTCCCTAAATCCCACAGATGACACATTTTCAGCACATTAATCTCTTGATTTCTGTGTCTCACACATTCCTGTTTCCCCCGGGCTCTCTCTGTGAGATGACTGATGGCTGAGCCTTGAAGGGATTTTAAAATGTTGTGGATGACATCCTTTTTCCAGTGGTGGGTGTGTGTGTGTGTGTGTGTGTGTGTGTATACGTCTGTGTGTACGTGGTAATGGTGGATTCTTTTCCCCCCTATAGGAATGGTGTGGTCAGATGTGAAGCGTCTATGGTATGAGGGACTGGAAGACTTTCTGGAAGAGTCTAGGAACCAGCTGAGTTTTGTGATGAATTCCCTCTACTTAGCCACCTTTGCTCTGAAGATTGTTGCTCATAGCAAGGTACAGACACATAGCGCACACTCCTTACATTTAATGGATAGATAATTCGATTTAAGGTTTCTTGGAATAACGCTTGTGATTCATCATTGTGCATATTAACACTACACTCCAGGGAGGTGTTTTCATCTGTTGTTTCAATTAGATCTCAGATCAAGTTGAAAGCTGGGCAAAGCTATTCTAGGAATTGAGCTTTCTAATGCACCATTAAGACTGATAAAGGTGTAATGTGCCTCACCTAAGGCAGTAAACGGAGCAGAGACCACACACAGCCAAACAGTTTTGAAATAGAGGTCTACCTTCTGTTTAGAGTTCTCGTGTCATGTCTTTAAGTAGTCTTCAGGAATAGTTCTCCGGGCTTCTTGAAGGACATTCAAAGCTCTTCTTTTGGGTGTTGGCTTCCTTTTGTTCTGTTCTCTGTCAAGACGATCCGACAGTGCTTCAATTATGTTGAGGTCTGATTTAAGGGAGGCCAGTTCATAATTATGTGGGTTTTCTACCCAGGTATTCGTTTACTCCCTTCTTTAAGAATGGCTTCTTGGCAGCCAACTTTTCATTGGGGCCATTTCTGATGAGATTTTGGCTAACAGTAAATGGAGGAGCTGAAGGTCCAGTAGATTAAAGTCCTGTCTCAGGTCTTTTGCTGGATGTTTTCCTCTTTTTTAAGAACTGTTCATCTGCATTATATAAATACTTCTTTTCTTCTCCACTTGGCTCAAGACTTGCATAGTGCTGTCCTTTGGAAAAATAATGCCTTCTATGACATTTAAAGACGGTGACAGTACATTCAGATATGTATCTTTCTCTGAATCTCTTTGCTTTGATCTGCAGTTTAAAGATCAGGAGCAGAACAGGAAGGACTGGGATGCCTTCCATCCCATCCTGGTGGCCGAGGGACTGTTTGCCTTTGCCAACGTTCTTAGTTACCTGCGACTTTTCTTCATGTACACCACGAGCTCCATACTGGGCCCTCTACAGGTAGGAAAACAATTGGCATATACATTAAAGTAGCTGTGAGTGTTTTGTAGAGAGGCTTGATTCTCACTCAGTGCAAGCAGGCAACAACGAGATTTGACTGTGATCCCTGAGGGTTTTAAGTGATATATCTGTAAAGCCCTTTAATGAGAAAAAAAATGGCCTTATAGTTATGTAATGATTATAAAACTGCTTCGCCTATTTATTTATTTATTTATTATATCTTTGTCCCGGACGCCACACACACACACACCACCCACTCTCTTCCTCTGTTAGTGGATGTGAACACTCCAGGACGAGCCAACTCTAAGCATCACACCAGCTGTGCTCAGCATAACCATCATCATAAGCATTAAGTATGAGCACAGTGAACTGAGGCAGTAGATTAATGTGTTCTGCTCTGATAATGTGCTCATAATAAACTGAAAAAGGATTTGCAGCTTATTTACCATATACATCGCCATACTGCTATCATCTATATGAATGACTGCCTTCACATTGGACACAGTTGATTTAAGTATGTGCGATCTATACGATTTTGGCTGCATGGGAATAAATGCAGGGCGGAGAAGGGAAGCTCTTATTAAATACACTTGTGGGATGTTTTTTTTTTCTTTTCAAATCAAAATTGGATTTATTGTCTGACATTTCTGACAAGGAACATCTCTCATAGAAAATATATCAATGAAGCACTGTGGAAAATATTCAATATCCAAGTGAAAAATATTCCCTAAGCTTCCCGAAGCCTGGAAAAGCTGCACTGGATTCACTTGATTAGCCTGTTTAAGGTTATAATGCCGACCAGAATTAGCTTGCATTTTCTTGCCATTTGCAAAAGGTTATAGAAGTTATTAGCCAAGTAGTGTTACTTTTGTCTGTGAAATGTAAAAAAAAAAAAAAAGCAAAATGACTACATTTGATTGAATATTGGAAATTTCTTTGTAGCTCCAGAGAAGCCAGAAGTCTGCTTTGCATATTTTCTACTCAGGCGCCATAGGTGTCCCTTTTTATCGTATCAGGTTTTATATTATTATCCAGCTGGCAGAGGGAAATCATGAAGCCTGCCATTATCTGAATTTTTGTTAGCAAATGTGAGGTTCATTGTTCCCAAAGTGTGACTTTTAAAGCATAAAGAACTCTTGAGGTGCACAGTGAGGTCAGTCCTTCCTGTCATTATTTCGAGGTGCTGTTTGTGGTTGACTTATAAAACAGTCAGGGTGCTCTGTAGCTTTTTAATGAGCATTTTTCAGCTACGCTCTTCCTGCTTCACTCTCGTTTTTTTTTCTTCTCGCCCTTCTTCTTCACTCTGTGACATAACTGTCTGGCTTGACAGGATGGAAAATCAGCTTTGAAAATACATTTGGTTTGGTTTGGCGTGTTCGCAGCCGTACTCGCACTCACGTGGCAGACACACCTCTCCTCTAATGCACACGCACCCACACATTTCCACACTCCTGTGATATCTGGCATGCTAGGATTCAGTCCAGTCGTACTCAGGCGGCGTGCCCCTGCTCATGCATGGACACACACACAGACAGTGAGTCAGTACTATGTGGGTTGGAGTAATGAACGTTTCTCTCATTCTGTCCGCCCTGAAGAGGCCAGCTCATATTTCTTGTGGGTATTGCCCCCAACTGAGTTTGGAAAGAGTGACTGAAAGTGGGAGTATGCGTCTGTGGTGTGGGTCTATCACGGCCCAGACTTAACCTCACTGACATCATTAATGTGCCATAGGCTAACTGAGAGTCAGCTGGGCTATTTGAGTGTGTGTAAGAGAAATAGAAATAAGTCATGCTAAAGGTATACGGATGAACTTTAGAGGTTATAAGCAAGGATTAAATTGAACTGAGTCTGCCTCCTAAACGTACAGCTTATGAAATACTTTCAGATTTTGTTCCCATTAAGGAAACCTAAAGCTTGATCAGCTCCAGGTGTGTGTGATGATCTTCAGGTGTGGCCAGCCACCTGACAGGGCCACACCCACCAGGCCTGACTGAACCCCAGAACTCAGCCACACCCACACACACCCACCTATCACACAAGCATAGAAAAAACACACGGATAGCAGCACAGTGCAGCACACATATCTACAAGATATATAAAAGTCCATAACTGCTCATGGACCCTGGGTCACTCATGACACTATATTTAACATTAACCGTTTTCTGGGCCCAAAACAGCTGAGCTGCTGCACCGATTTCACAGTTTCTGCAGTGAAATCAACAGGAACAAATCTCAGGATGAATCCAGCAACATCAAAGCTGTAGCCTCCTTTTTATTTACTTTACTACATTTGGTTTAGCTGCAAAGCTGTTTTTGTTGCGGGAATGTCAGTGTTTACTGAAACTAGACTGCTATTGAAACTAGAATGGTATATGGCTGTTTCAATTGGCTACTCAGTAGAGACCCACCAACATAGTCTTCTGCCCGCTGTAAAGTAGGTGAATCCTGACCTGACTAAATGAGGCCTCATACACTTCCATGTCGTGGACATCTCCAGACTGGCTGGGCGCTTTCTGTGTGGAGTTGGCATTTTCTCCCTGTGCCCACTCTGGCTTCCTGCCACACTCCAAAAATACATTTGTTAGGTGGATTGGAAATTGTTAATTGATTGTATGTGTTAATGTGGGCTTTCAGTGGCTGCCTGTTTCTGTGTATCAGCCCTCTGATGTACTGTGACCTGCTCAGAGGGTACTCTGCCTTTTCCCCTGTGACAGCTAGAATAGGCTCCAGCCTCACGAACCCAAAATTGAACAAGCAGTTGAGAAAATGGATGGATAAATAGATGCATTTAATTTTCAGTCTCTAAATTAAATAACATAAAATTTCCTCTCATTATCTAACAGTGCTGCATTGAGTATCTTTGGTTAGATTTATTTGAGGTATGCACCTCCTCCAGTCACGGTGAGGAGGTAATAACCTGCTATATTTCTGTTCTGTTTGTACAGTAACCAGTTTAGGATATCTGTCAGGCAGGGAGCACCCACATCTCCTAAATCAGATGTGTACAAAGTGGCAGATGAATACACTGGGGGAATAAATCACCTGAACAGACCAAACTTTCTCAAATAGACTCCCTGGGTTCCAGCACAAACTCTGTACTCACCATTCATCAAACATCATGATTCGTCATGCAGCCAGAGTGGTTTTCTGTTACACTGGACACTTTATATGTGTTTGTGTTTTGTAAGGGTAGGAGTGTGTTCTGACCTTGTTTGACCATCTCGAGGTCCTTATAAACAGATATGCCACACAAGCCTGTAAATAGTGGGTTTCCAATGCTTTAAGAAGATTTCTGTGTTCTCGTCCTCTCTCTGGCTTCCTCCGTGTTTGTCTCTGTTTCTTCAGGTACGTTGAGAGAACTCTAGCAGCCAGAATAAGTAGGTTTTCTTCCTCTTCCCTGAGGAACCACTACTAAATCTGAACATGGGTGAAAAAAACACGCTATGAGTGGTCAGAGAGTGGTGAAGCAGTGCAAGCATCCGTCTTTCTAAAGTCTGAATGGCTTTGAAAAGAAGTACTAGAGTAAAAATTCAGTATACAAAGTAGAAACAAATTCTGCTGGACTATAGTTGAATTTAAATGTACTACAGTGTTACTTTTACATAATTTACACTTTCTGTGACATTTTAAAAATCAGAGAGTTGCACTCTAATATACTGTAATCGTAAGTGCGTCTAATTAATGTGTAGTTGGACTTTTAAAATATCACAGTCCAGTTACACAAAAGTTATTTGATTAGAGAACATAGAAAATCTAGTTTATCAAATCTTCTAAGTCTCTAACATTACCCAGACTTTCAATAAACTTGATTGATTGGTGTTTTAAAGGGAGATCTAGTTAGCACAGAGAATGTGATACTGTAATATCTTGGTTGTTTTCATTTCAGGCCAGTGTTGTTCAGATCAGACATTAAGCAGAGTCAAGTTTAATCCAATCCAGCTGCTTAAAGGCTGATGAAGATTATTGAGATTTCTTTGAGAAAGCTGTTAGAGCAAGCAGCACAAGATTAACGGGAAAATGTTAATCTCTCGCTAGATCTCCATGGGACAAATGCTGCAGGAGTTTGGAAAGTTTTTGGGCCTCTTCCTGCTTGTGTTATTCTCCTTCACCATTGGACTCACCCAGCTCTATGGAAAGGACCAGAAAGATAAGGAAAACAATCCACCCAAGGACTGCGGGGGCATCTTCTGCGAGCAGCAGAGCAATGACGCATTCCACACGTATGGGCAAACCTCATTCTTGGACAGCGATGGCGTCAATGACTGTTTAGTGTATATGTTGAGGGATGTTGGAGGTTATATAACCTTTATATATGTTTATATCCTTTATATATGTTTATATGCATACATGATCTTTATATACTGTAAAATTAGATCATAAGATTGAAAGAGACAGCAAAGTGTGGAAGCACTTTGACAGTTATGCAGCACAGACTTTATTCAGTACTGTGAAGTCTAAGCACAAGGGTGCCTTCTTCAGAGCTAAAAAAAAAAATAGATAAGTCAACATAGTTTAAAAAGCCTATGAGGCACTGCCAATGCATATGAAAGGACTGTTATAAAAATAAACACTGTGTAGGTCATTCATTCTTCAATTCATGTACATGGAAAACACTAATTTAGCACAGAATTTGGACAGAAACTAAACAGTGATTTTTAACATAAGCAGGGACAAATGTTAATAATACAAATAGTGTGTTTAAAAAAATACAAGAAATACACAGAAATCTATACAATACATAGAGTAAAACTTGTAAATGTTACAATTCAAGTCAGATTTTTTGGAGAAAATTGCAGCACAAGCTGTGAAGATGAGACAAGACATCAGAAGCATCACAAGAAAACTCTCCCTCACCTTCCATCTTCATGTAAAAGTACAAAAACAAAAATAACTGATAGGTGACATGACACATAATCCTTTTTTTAAATTTGAAAGTAGTCTTTTATGTAATTATGCACATTACACCTTTTTTACAGATGGGTAAGCACATCTGTGTTCCCTGGAAGCTTTGCAAATCTTATTAAGCTCTGAAGTAGTCAGTCATGTGCAGGTTGTGTAATAAAGTCTGCACAGCAGTCAGATTGCTCTTGTCTCTCTCTGCTTGCTTTTCTCTTTTGACATTTTGTGCATCGGAGCACACCTCAGTTTAGAGGGGCTTAACAACAAATCATTTAAATCCTACATTCAGTTAAAAAATTTAAAACAAAGGAGAAATTGTTTTGCATTTGAAGTGACACATTTCAGAAAATCTGGCACATGCATCTGCTTGAATCACATGTTAACAACCCCTAAACTGACTAATTGTTGCACTTTAGAATTGTGTTTGTTTTTTAATGTCTGCAGGCCCAAAGATAATGACCACTGAATACTGGTTTTCAGCCATTTCCATTGTGTACATTGTGTTCATTGTGAGATTTCTCCAGATTCTCTTAATCTTCTAATAAAGTGATATATGTACAGTCAGGTCCATAAATATTGGGACATCGACACAATTCTAACATTTATGGCTCCATACACCACCACAATGGATTCCAAATGAAACGAACAAGACATGCTTTAACTGCAGAGTGTCAGCTTTTATTTGAGGGTATTTACATCCAAATCAGGTGAACGGTGTAGGAATTACAACAGTTTGCAAATGTGCCTCCCCCTTCTTGAGGGACCAAAAGTAATGGGACAGAATAAGAACCATAAATCAAACATTCATTTTTTAATACTTGGTTGCAAATCCTTTACAGTCAATCACAGCCTGAAGTCTGGAACACATAGACATCACCAGACGCCGGGTTTCATCCCTGGTGATGCTCTGCCAGGCCTCTACTGCAACAGTCTTCAGTTCCAGCTTGTTCTTGGGGCATTTTCCCTTCAGTTTTGTCTTCAGCAAGTGAAATACATGCTCAATCGGATTCAGGTCAGGTGATTGACTTGGCCATTGCAAAACAGTCCACTTCTTTCCCTTCAAAAACTCTTTGGTTGCTTTTGCAGTATGCTTTGGGTTGTTGTCCACCTGCACTGTGAAGCGCCGTCCAATGAGTTTTGAAGCATTTGTCTGAATATGAGCAGATAATATTGCCCGAAACACTTCAGAATTCATTGTGCTGCTTTTGTCAGCAGTCACATCATCAATAAATACAAGAGAACCAGTTCCACTGGCAGCCATACATGCCCACGCCATGACACTTCCACCCCAATGCTTCACTGATGAGGTGGTATGCTTAGGATCATGAGCAGTTCCTTTCCTTCTCCATACTCTTCTCTTCCCATCACTCTGGTACAAGTTGATGTTGGTCTCATCTGTCCATAGGATGTTGTTCCAGAACTGCGACGGCTTTTTCAGATGTCGTTTGGCAAACTCTAATCTGGCCTGCCTGTTTTTGGGGCTCATCAAAGGTTTACATCTTGTGGTGAACCCTCTGTATTCACACTGGTGGAGTCTTCTCTTGATTGTTGACTCTGACGCACATACACCTACCTCCTAGAGAGTGTTCTTGATCTGGCCAACTGTTGTGAAGGGTGTTTTCTTCACCAGGGAAAGGATTCTTTGGTCATCCACCACAGTTGTGTTCCGTGGTCTTCCTAGTCTTTTGGTGTTGCTGAGCTCACCAGTGCGTTCCTTCTTTTTGGGAATGTTCTAAACAGTTGTTTTGGCCACACCTGATGTTTTTGCAATCTCTCTGATGGGTTTGTTTTGTTTTTTCAGCCTAATGATGGCTTGCTTCACTGGTAGTGACAGCTCTTTGGATCTCATCCTGGCAGTTGACAGCAACAGGTTCAAAAAGCAAACAGCACACTTGAAATGAACTCTGGACCTTTTATTTGTTCATTGTAATTGGGGTAATGAGGGAATAACACACACCTGGCCATGGAACAGCTGAGAAGCCAATTGTCCCATTACTTTTGGTCCCTTAAGAAGTGGGAGGCACATATACAAACTGTCATAATTCCTATACTGTTCACCTGATTTGGATGTAAAAACCCTCAAATAAAAGCTGGCAGTCTGCAGTTAAAGCACATCTTGTTCGTTTCATTTGGAATCCATTGTGGTTGTGTATAGAGCCAAAAATGTTAGAATTGTGTCGATGTCCCAATATTTATGGACCTGACTGTAGGTACTTGAATCCGCATGCCCCCTAGCAATTTTACAATAAGAAATGCTATTCTTAAAATATTTCCCCACATAGTGCTTCAAAGAGTCCTGAACTTTCCTCGTTTTTATGAAATACTGTCTAGGAAGCTCTATTTATGTAAATGTAGGTTTGTATTTATTTCTCATCTTTTTTTGGAGACAGGGTTGTATGTTCAAATCTGACCTGAACACGTAATAGCTTCGTCTCTTTTGCAGATTTATGGGGACCTGCTATGCACTGTTCTGGTACATCTTCTCTCTGGCACACGTTGCACTCTTCGTCACCCGCATCAGCTACACAGAGGAGCTGCGCTCTTTTGTCGGCGCCATGATCATAGGCACCTACAACATTGTGGTGGTTATTGTGCTGACCAAGCTGCTGGTGGCCATGCTCCATAAAAGCTTCAGGCAAATTGCTGTAAGTGTAAATAAGTTTTGGCACTGATGGTCTCACTGCTGCCACGGGCAGTTAGAATTTGTGCTGGCACTGAAAGCTCCGACTGTTTTCGTTTACTTTTAAGGTTTAATTTTCCACAAAGTAGCCCTGAATTGTTGCACAGATGTTAGCTAGTTTCTTTCCTTGGAACCGCTCTTTGCTTTGAAAGCCTGCTTGATTTCGATTACGCTAAGTGCAACTTATCTTTCACAAAAATCTGTTCCCCTAAGTTTCCACTGTGTGGTGGTTTTGCATTTTCAACATTCCTCCTGTAAAACTGTGTGTGAAAGTTTAAATGCATGAAAGTTTTCCAACATTCCTTTGTTCTTAAGTGTTCTTATTGGCTTTTGGACTCCCGTAGAATCACGAGGATAAAGAGTGGAAGTTTGCCCGGGCAAAATTGTGGCTCAGCTACTTTGATGACAAGTGCACGCTGCCTCCACCCTTAAACATCCTCCCTTCTCCAAAGACTGTCTGCTACTTGGTGACCAGCCTGAGCAAGTGGATCTGTTCACACACCTCGAAGGGCAAAGTGAAGAGACAGAACAGTCTGAAGGTGAGAGATAAACAATATTGTAAAAGTTTGATTCAAACCCATCTTCTAATCTTAAAACAAATGACCCTCTGTGTTAATGCTGTCCTTACAGGAGTGGAAGAACCTGAAGCAGAAGCGGGATGAGAACTACCAGAAGATCATGTGCTGTCTAGTTCACCGCTACCTGACCTCTACCCGGCAGAAGATGCAGAGCACAGACCAGGCTACGGTGGAAAATCTGAACGACCTTCGCCAAGACCTGTCAAAGTTTCGTAATGAGATGAGGGACCTGTTGGGTTTCCGGACCTCCAAATATGCCATGTTCTACCCAAGGAGCTAAAAAAAAGACTTGTTATTCTTTCCCCTCCTGTCCTCTTGACAAAATCTTTGCTTCTTGTTTATCTGGGATGCTGTGTGACCCGAGCATGTGCAAAAAAAAAAAAAAAATAGAAAGAAAAAAATACTCTGCTCTTTTGAGTCACAGAGGCTATTAAACCTCACTTTAAGCCTGGAACTTAACTAGACAAATATGTATCCTCCACCAAAGCCTCCAGACTCAGGCCTCCTATCTATTACTCAGCTATGTAACCTTTTTTGTAAATAAAAAAAGCCATTGTTTTCAATAGATAAATAAAGATTTAAGAAAAAAAAACACTGGATATTTCATGGCTTTTTTCGTTTTGGCTACAACAGGTCTGAAAGCAAGAAAACTATTCAGCCAATCCCCGAGCTGTCCACTCCACGTGAGAGTTGCGCTACAAACACCTGATCCATTCTCATGCTTAGCAGAGCGTGTTTGCCTCGACTGCTCTAAACAGACCAGATATTATGTGGCATTCTCCCAGGTGAAAAGTCTTACACAAAAAGAGAAACAATCTAAAGTGGTGAAAGCGTTTTATTTGGACAGATGACAAAAATAAAATATAAATAATATTAATAAAGTATTTTCCATAAGAAAATAGTTTTCATTTCATACCTTTGCTTCTAAAAAAAAGACACTAAGAAAATATCATAATGATGATGGTGCTCGAGAAAAAAGCTTCAGCAAATAAGCTCCTCGCTTGGTTAGCGTGAAACCAGAAGAACTGAAAGAATATTGCATGTATTAAATATTGCACATTAAATCACCACAATTAACACTTCCAAACCTGCCCATTAAAACCGAACTTGGGAATTTAATGGCAGGTGCTAAACCATCATTAAAGCTACGACAAATAGCTGCAACAAATCCCCCCTGTGGATATTAAGCGAGCTTGTTAAATTAATGACTAGTCCGCCAAACTGACATCTTTATTTAATGCATCAGTCCCATCCTTTATTCACATTGTATTCAAGAGCCTCAAAGGGTAAAACTGAAAGGCAGAATATGGAATACTCTGAGGAAAACTGCCACTATGGAATGCCAGAACAGATGTGCACACTGAATTTTTAAAATATGAATAATGTTTATCTTATGAAACATTATAATAAATTGGTGTTCTGCCTATTTCAGACACCGGTGACTGGGGTCAGTTTAATTCTGTGCTAGAATCATGACATGAATGTGAAAACCTCAAGTAATTTTTGTTGCTGATTAGTCTGAGGACACAAAACAGACTTACTGTTCTTTTTAATTGAAGACAGATGGGAATTTCTCCGTGTCTTGTTTGTTCTGTAACCATCCAATTTACAGTCATGGTAAAAAAAAAAAAAAAAAAAAGAGAGAGAGAAAGAAAAAACAAAACAAAAAGTAAAGTACACTCACTTTCAGTTCTAAGGTTTTATGTATCAGGACATAATAAAAACCATCTGCTCCTTAGCAGGGCTCAAAATCAGATAAATACAGCTTCAGATGGACTACAAAACATGACATATTACACAAAAACTAAGGCTTAAATGCAGAAGCAGTATGTACACCCTTACTGCTTACATGTGAGTTAAGAGGCCAATGAGGGGAAAGCAGCTGCTAATCAATGCATTCGATTAACTGATCGTCATCGAGTGTGAGCACCTATGTGACATCAAGTTTTGGCAGTTTTTATTGTCTGGTGTCTTCAGTTTTGTGTTAACACAATGCCGAAGAGGAAAGACATCAGCGATGATCTTAGAGAAGAAACTGTTGCTAAGAGCTGTTCTAAGCCCAAAAGATATGAAGTCCATCGCTCTACGGCAGGGATGCATGTTTTTGTGTGTGTAAGTGTGTTTGTTTCCAAAGCTGTCTAGTGGGCCAGATTGGAATCTTTCCAGGCCAATTCTGGCCCGCGGGCCTTGTGTTTGACATCCCTGTTCTATACAGTCATTAAAAACATTCACAGGTGCCAATCTTCCCAGGAGTGGACATCCCAGCTAATTCACTTCAAGGTCAGGCCGCTACATCTCAGACTCTACAGGTCTCAGTAAACACGGTAAATGTAAAACTGGATGTTAGCACAGTTAGAAAGAGACCGAACAAGTGCAGCTTATTTGGAAGGGTTGCAAGGCAAAAGCCTCCTCTCATCCAAAGTACTTGGCAGCATGGCTTAGGTTTGGAAAGCTATATCTGAACAAACCACAAGATTTCTGGAACAATGTGCTTTGGACACATGAAACCAAAGTGAGTGTTTGGTCATAATCCACAGTCTCACGTTTGTCAAAAACCACACACAGCATATCAAAGCTCCTTTGTATCCCAAAATATTCTACAGTCAAATGTGAGGCCATCTCTCTGACAGCTAATGCTGGGCTGAAACTGGTCATCCTTTTGTATAGAGAGCTCATGGTGAGCTCAGTGACTGCACAGTGTCCAGGTCCTGTGATCATCACCCCTCCACTATGGTACTTGGCAGCCTGTATGAGGTCTTCATGCTTATATGCTGTGTTTGGTTTTCACTAAATTTGGCACAGGACAATGATCCCAAACATTCCAGCAAATCTACAACAGAATTGCAGAAAAAGAAAAGAATCAAGGTGACACAGTGGCCCAATCAAAGTCCAGTGCTGGACAGGATCTTGAGAATTCATCCAGAAGGATGTGAGACTGAAAAGTCATACAAATAATTTCTAGTTATTGCTGCTAAAATAGGTTCTTAAAGCTATTGAATCATACTAACCTACTGAGCTTGGCTGTTCTACAAATGGCTTCTACCTTTTGACTTGGGTTTTGTTAAATAAATACTTTGATTACATTTTTTAAATGTATTTATTATCCTAACACATAAAATATAAGAAGTGACAGAGGATGTACTTTCTTTTTACCGTGACTGGACAGGAAAATGACTGAACACACGAAGTTTCCATCAACTGAATAAATCATGTAGTTTCCATAATTTGCAGCGGCGGCTCCGCAAACACATTCAGAATTGTTTTCATATCCTTAGTTTGTGTTCTTGAGAAGGAGATTGCTTTTGTTTTTTCACGTAATAATTTCCATCCACAGATGAGCCTCGGGCAGACCAGTTAACAGAAGATCACCAGAGCTACCGGAACTCAGCACTGCTTGTTTATCAAAACGTTGAGTCCTTTTTGGTTCTTTGTCTTAAACGCCATAACAAAGTGGTGCGGGGCGATCTTTCCGCGGCCCTCCTCGTCCACCTGGCCCATGAAGATGTAGTTCAAGCCTAGTGAGGTCACACAAAAAAAACCTGAATGCAGTGGCAGAATGGCAGAGACATTCAGGGAGGCCAAAATGTGAGAATCTGCCCACAGCAGGTCTGTATACTATATGTTTATATGCATACATATAAACTTACAGTACTTAGAGTTGAATTGACTGTTTGGACAGTGAGTTCTGCCACTCACCTAATGCCTTTCGTTCAACTGAGAGTGACAGCGCATCACAGGAGGCAAACTCAGAGCCATAAGTTATTCAAAACAGTCAACCAGCATCTATACAATGTTATCATATTGCAGATAATAACCAGGGAAAAAATTATATCGAAGACACTGAGAAAAATTAATTTCATCTGTACGCTGTACACTCACCTCTTCTGATAACTGGGCACTTTTTGCACAGGATAACGATTTTGGTGCTCATTGTCTTTCCTGCCTGCTGGATTGCCAGGTTGCCTTCTTTATACACGTTGATAATAGAGACAGTGGCGTGCATACTTCCACCTCTAATCACCGCGGTAATAACAGTTCCAGTTATCACTGTTGTAAACACAAAAGGGAGATGAAAAATTACATGAAACATTTCTTGGAAAAATAGTGTATATAACTCCCCAAAAAAGCCTATACAGACAGAATACATACATATAAAATCCACAGATACATTTTCTTGTACAGAAAACTACAACTGCAATGGCTCCAGCAAGTGCTACAGTACCTCAGTCTTCTTCCCCTCACCCCCAACCGGGGGTTTCTTCATGTTTAAAGGGAGTTTTTCTTTCCCACTGTTGCCAAAGGTTTTGCTCATAGGGGGTCATCTGATTGTTTGGGTTCTCGCTGTTTTCTCTGTACTATTGTATGGTTTACCTTGCAATGTAAAGGCAACCGTTGTTGTGATTTGATTGCTTAAAATTGAACTGAATTGGTTTAAAAGCGTCTCTTCTGCAAAAGTGGAGTTTTTCTTGGCCTCCAACCTTGCAGTCCATTCCTGTGCAGACTACAATATCCAACTTTACTGGTCTTGCTTTGTCTTGGCATTTGTTCTGGGGTCTTTAGGCACATCTCTCACTATTTTTCTTTCCAGATTCTTTGAAATTTTTCACTTCCTACCTCTGCCAACATTGTTCTGTACTCTGTGGCTCTCTTTGAAATTCTTGATGATGCTTCTCACTCCAGTTTTAGACACTTAGAAACACTGTGATAACTTTTTATGTCCACCTCCTGCTTGGTGAGCCTCAACAACTCTTTTTCTCAAGTCTAAAGTGATGTCTTTTGCTTTTGGCATGATGCTTCCTCAAGCGAAAGCTCAAACCCTTGCTGAGATTTATATACACATTCATATACACATCACTGCACAGCAGTGGTTTGTGCTATGGTTCATTAAAAAAAGTCTGTTTGTTTAGGAATATAATAATACTGACCCTAGAAATGTTTGGGTTTTGTTTTTTATGAATTAATTAAATTGTTGTGTGCAAAAAGAAATAATTTATGCTTTGTAAAGAAAACCAGAATGTTCAGAAATGCTATGTTGAACATCCCTCGCTCTGTTAATAAATGATGGCAACTGCCAGTACTAGCCCCTCATCCTCACATTCACATTCAGTTATCATATTCACAATCTTATGTATCAACAATACCCCGTAGGCCTGAGGGTTAAAAACACTTTCCTTTTCATAGTAATGCTAATAATTTTGTCCTCATCTGTACTTCTTAAACTAAATCTTAAACATGGGGACAACTGCAGCTTAACTGGAAAAGCAGTAAAGTTTTAATTCTAGATTCTATGAATAAAAATGAGAAACTGGAAGACTGATCTTGTGGAGTCAATTAAATAAATGTCCACGTTTCAGATGACGAGTGGATTTAGAAATGTAACACTCAGAAATGTTGCACAGGGATGCTTCCAACACAGAAACTGCTGTCAGCGAGGAAATCTGTTTCCCATAGTTATTATTAATGATCTGAGAGAGCTGTGAACAATATGTGCGTGCTACATCTCAACTCCGTTTCTTTGAAGTGCAGCCTGTCTTTAAAAATGTCAATGTGGATTAACAGCATAGGCTCTATACATTTCCTTTCAGGCTGTGAGCGCTACACCCTTGTGACCTTTTTTTAAAGCTTCCTTATCCATCTATGAGGTAAAAGCTCCCTTTAATACAACATCAAAGAATTCCAACTCTATCAAACAAGGGGAAATTGAACGTGGGACATCATTATTGTCACGCAGACAGAAAGAAATCGAGGTCCCTCGACAGAAAGCGGGGCGATAACGTCATTATAAATCATCTGACAGTTTAACTGCTCAGAGCAGAGATACTTTGCTACTTTGTTCCAGGTTTATTTTCCTGTCTGATTCTGCTTAAACAATGCGACCAGTGTGCGGGTGAAGTTTCAGCCATTTCCTGTTTAGACAGACCAGCTCTCCATGAGAACAAAAGAAAAACATACAGTTTTGCCGTTTGTTTCCATGACTGGTGGAGAAGTGACGTTTAGCAGTGACAGCTGAGTGATACTGGAGCCGGTGGAGTGGAGGAGGAGGCACGGCTCATTCAACATGAACAGGATTCTTTAACCTGATGGTACCAATGCGTCTGGACTTCACATGCTGCCTGTTTCATTTCCTGACAGGGATGAAATTAGCCAGAGGACTGCCTGTTTTAGTCGTGCTGTTATATCTGTTGCTACTGTTACATAAACCAGCGAGCTGCGTTTGATGATTTAATGTGTAGATGCCACATAATTTCATTATTTTAAAATACCAGCAGTTACGAGCGCTGATTGGACCAGCTATTTTCAGCCTTGTCATGTCTCGTCTCCCTGTTTCATTGAGATGCACCGATCACGTAAAAGCGACTTTTTCTGCATTCGCCGCCACATCACTCGTCTTTCCTTTTTTTTCCCCTTTTCCTCGACACAAACCGCATGTGTCAGATTGCCGAGCCTGAATAAACACCTCCATTTATTGCCACTTTGCCTACAGTCAGTGGCTGAGTGTGTGTTTAGACTACAGGTAACCGTGCCCTACTGTATGCAATCATTCACTTCTTGACAGGCTATCAAGGAAGTCTTTGAGATGTGTAAGGGGAAAACAATCACAGAGCAAAGATAGCAACATAATCAGGACTATAAACTGCTACTTAAGGGGAGTTTTGGCTGTCAGCATGGGGTCTACTCATATATATCTTCAGAGAATCTGCAATTCAAGCTGTTTAGGATTAGTATTTGTGAAAGCAGATATGTTAAATGATACAAAAATGGCTGGAATGTATTAGTGACTATGGCTTAATGTGGTTTTTGATAAGTTACAGTAAGCTTTTATGTTCTCACCAAAATTGCTGGAGCAGTAATTGCTCTCAAGCGTTCCTCGTCTTTTGCATTTCTGCCGGCACAGGGCAACAGAGTACTTCAGAGCTGCACAGAGAGAAAAAGAAACACACACACACACAAAAAAAAAAATCAGCCTCTGTAATTTTGCCCGCCAGTGACGCGGGCATGTAAGTTATGTTGCCATCTGCTTCTGCTGCAGCCTATTTACTGAGTATTCTTGGTAACACAAGTGTCTCTCCAGATGGATGGCTGTCAGTATCACAGACAATAGCTAGATTATGTGGCGAGGGAACGTCTGTTTTTGAAGTTAAAGATGGAAGGGAATCCATAAAGGAAAGAACTGAGGCTTGAAGAAAATACAATGTGACTGTGCAAATATTTTTCTTACTGTGGAGGGAAAAGTCGGGTGAGGGGGGGAGATAGGCCAACCAGAAAGCAGTGACACAGCATGATATCATAGCCGGGGGGGGGGGGCAAAATAACCTGGCCTGAATGAGGGAAAAAAACAACAATGTGTGGGAATGCGAGTCTGACTATGAAAATGAGCTGTGATTGCAGGTGCAGACGCACGCCCACCCCTTGTGTTATGTACGGTTTACACAAGAGAAAAGTCTTATGAGCATAACACATAGTTTTAGCATATGCTGTGTTACAACATGTGCTTGGCTGCATCTTTAATTGGACTATACTTTCCAGTATGTTCTATTGACTCACTGGCTGGCTGCTATAATCTATTTTACGTGAGCAGAGCATTTGCTCTTATGTGAGCCACATGTGTGGGGACAGTAGCAGAATGCATGGCCACAAGCAGCACACTGTACTACTACTTAAGCAACCTCGCTCTTTCCTTCTCTTGCCTACATTTGCTATTGGAAGCAGATTTCAGACCCTTCTCAAGTTGAAAGAAGGAGATAAAATCCCACATGTTATCAAAGAATCCAGCAGCACAAAGCAAATACAGTCAAATCAGCTAATGCAGATATTAGAAGTCCATGGATGTTAGAAGTTTTTTAATGGTTTCTATTGAATATAAGCTGCTACCTACGTATTGGCCTGGTGGTGACTGGCTGTGTGGTAGTTGTAGGCAGTATTGTTGTGGTGGGGAATTTCTTTGGTCTGAACTTGTAGTGCCCAATGAAGCCGTCGGCAGTCAGGCTGAGATCTGACAGGAACTGGATTAGGAGCTGATTCCCCTCCGACAACACCGGCCTACAGAGCAGCATGGGAAAGCAGACTGAGGATGAACTGAGATGAAATCACATGATGGTTTAGTGAAAATGAAATCTACAGCATGACAGAAATCACCTACGCTGGGGGGCTGTCTCCGCAGTATTTGCCAATCCTCTTCGCATCGTTTATTTCCGGCCCGTTGAAAATAGAGACGTGGTCGTAGCGGCAGTAGTTGTCTCGTTCCACATCGAACTTCTCGAACTTCACCTCAATAATCTGCAGCAGGAGACAAGTTACAAAGTAATCCTCTTTTTTCTAGCAAAAGCTTATAACAGGCCCTAGGGTGCATCATCTGACTAAAGTGTATGCTGTCATTTTTGAAAAGATATACTCCACCTTTGACTCACTGAGATTTTTTTAAAAGAACGGCTCAGGCAACTTGCAATGTTTTATTTCAATAGAGTGTTATTCCGCCACTGGCATTTACTCATCATTGATATAGAGGGAAAACATGCATGGAAAAATGACTAGATGAAAAACTTCTGTATCTTCATTTATTTACAAAACTTTGTTTATCTGATACACACCATGTCAAGATATGACAATTTTCCCCTAAAAACTCTTTGGAAATCTCTCTGTTGTTACAAAAATACTATTTTCTGCCTGTCAAACTGTGAGATCTTTGGCATTTTTTCATAGATTTGACTAAGCGAGTCTTTTTTTATATTTGAATGGTTCACAGATATGTGTTAAGTGGCCTAATAAAGAAAGAAAAAAACAAACAAAGACATTCCCCTGAAAATGCTCAGGTACAAGGACTGGCCTGAAAATGAGTGAAAAAGCAGCCAATGTTCAAAGAAAGCCTTTGAAAACCCTCCAGAAAGCCTGAAGAAGTATTGCTAAATGCCACTTAAAAAAAACTGCAAGACAGGGTGTCTCCTTGGAAGCAAAATATAAAGAAATTAGGAGTGACTCAAAACTTTTGCACAATCTCCCGGAATTTCAGCTCATTTGAGGCCGGTTATTCAGAAAGAAACATTTGCATTTACTATTTTTTTTTTTTTAAGTAAAAAATTAAATGTATGACCTGGTTCTTTGGTGCTACTATATGCCAGGAGCAGGTCACTCCAGCTGGGTAGTCCTTCTCAGGCCAGTTGGGTGTTTTGAAAGTCCCAGAGGGCTTAACCAGCCTGCCTCCACAGTACTGGTCCCCTGAGGAGAAATGACTGAAGTTAGTGCTAGGATTACACAATTAATTAGCTAAATTCTGCTCCTGTTAATGCTTGAATGAAATAATGAATGTTATTTAGCAATCTTTTAAAGGCTATAATGGTGAGTCAGTAATGTGCTCGTGTTATTAACTGCGTCTAGGGGCTCTCACTGCCTTTTTGTCATTATGAACACCATAAAAAGCAAGTCTGTCATTAGTCATCTGTGGGTTTAAAAATAACTGCCATCAGAGGAACATCAGTTCAGAAAAAACACAAACTCTCAAAGGATCGAATCGCTTAAAAACACGCTTTCCTTATAACATATACTTTAACTGATTCTGCCTTTCCAGCATGTAAAAAATACATTTAGCAAATTGAAGAAAACAAATCTTTACAAATGGTTGACACGTGGTGCAGCAGAGTTTTAACCACGTTTAAAGACAGGATAGCAACAGTCTCTCTGCCAGCGTGTAAGAGTCTGGCCGACTGGTTAATTGACACTGTCCACTACAGCTGTCAGCTCCTACGGTACAGAAAACCAGACATTAAACTTCTAAAAACAGTAGATGGCCCAGTGAGGAAAACGCTAAAGGCTCTAAGCGATATTTCTGACCTTTGCTTTGCAGCACAATAGCCAAAAAACATGAGAAATTCCACATCACAGTGCGAGAAGAGTTAAAACGCAGCTTTCTTTTTGTCCACATAGACTTTTAGCCCACAGACCTGCTCTTACTGAGCACTACACGAATGGATACATCCTGTTGTTTTACTGGGTGTCTGCATACAAACAAGGTAACATTTACTTCTTAGTAACATTACAGAAGTTCCGCATATTTCTGCATTACATGCTTGGATAGCAGCAAGATGTTCTGCTACCCTTGCAAACTTGGCACCTTTGACTAAGACAACTGTGTTACGAGTAAGCATGCCCAAGCTTCTTCTTCTCCCCATGTTTTCTTACCTCGCTCATGTGAATGGGCAGCAGAGAAAACAGCCAGGAAGCCACTCCCAGCAGTGTTGGCATCGGATACCATCTGCAGGAGCATCTTGTTGCCTGTGGAAACAAGGGCTCCTGGCTTGAACGTCCCACAGAAGCGACCCAGTCTCTGTCCATTGACATGGCCGCTGTAGACATCCACATAATCATAGCGACACAGGTTGTCGTTCTCCAGATCAATGAAGCGGAATGACAGTACCACCACCTTGCCCTCTGGGACCTGGGTGGGGAGTTGGAGAATGCTTAGTTAAATTATTATTATTATTAAATGGCATGACAAACAAACGAGCATAGACCTTTCAGTAAATACTAAATATTGTTACTTTAATACTCTCAAACATTTTAACCTAATTGTGCATTTTAACCCAGCTTATGCCGTTTTTCCAACCTAATCATCAGCTTCACTGCTGTAAAGTACAGAAACATCACAGAGCCACTCAGCAAAGATTGCCCTAAGCTAACTGCGGCTGTGGTTAACTATTTTTAGAAGGAAATTAGGAGTTTGGACTAAGCCAAAGATTGTCATACTGTAGGTTTCTTTTTAATGAACAATGCTTTATCACTGTCATCATATGCTATGAATGAAAAACACAACTGGACTCACTGTGATTCTCCACACACATTTGGTATTTGGAGGGTAAACTCCTGGGTACCCCTGGCTCCCGATTACTCCAGACTCTCCCGTGATGTTTCCGCCACATGTAAAGATTGGTCTGAGGAGAAAGATATTTTCTGTACATATAAATAAAATAATAACGGTGCATTAAAGCAAAATTTAAAAACAAAGTTGATAATATCCATTTGATTCAGTGCATTCAGTTCCTCGCCAGTGCGCCACATGTCCCGAGGCAGCCCATACTGCACAATATTCTTCTAACTCCAGTCATCTGACGGTGATTTTCAAAAAGCTAAATGGGGTCCTTACTTTTTTAATCTAATAAATCTTTCAAGAAAATTTGAGTTTGGGGTAAAAAGTAAATAAAGAAGTACCTCTGCTGGGACTGCGCACAGACTTCTGTCAAGAACAGTAGAGTCCATGCGCAAAAAATACTGCATGTTCTCCACATTGTTGGGAAAACGGAGCAGGAGCTTCGCCTGTTTTCGCCCGGTGGCGTGAATGGCATTGTGTTCAACAGGCTAAAACGGAGGGGAAAAGTACCCAGGAGCTCCTGTAAGGAGTTTCAGCAACGGAAAACTCAAGCAAGCAGATGAATATAGCGTTTGTTCTGCGTGGTAGGAGGGACGGGGCGCAGGGTGCACATTTCTTTTTCTTTTTTCTTTTTTTTCCTCAGGGGGGGTTAAAGACGCGCTGGGAGGGGAGGGAGTGGGGTCTTGCATTAGTTGGCTTGAAAACTAAAAACCTTGAAGGAGATGGCATGAATAAACTTGACTCCAGAAGTTATCTATGCATGGTTTCACATTCAGATCAACGTGTATATTTCTGAATTCAAATAGCTGCATGTGCCAAAAGGTGAATGAGGCAACTTGTGTTGTGTTCGGTTCTCCATTCTTATTTTTTTATTTTATATTTTCTATATGTCTATAAACTGAAATACAAAATACAATTACATAAAATATGGCTTGTTAGAGTTGTGCACAGCAAAGGGGTCATCTGAGGATTGAAAGAGAGCACCACCTGCTGGACAAACTGTGGTGTAAGCAATTTTATTATCGCTCAAATTCCAATTCAAAAATGTGCTGTTCTCTCCATCATATTATGTTGTTTATTTGATTATATAATTATTATTTCTATTTTACATGTTACCTATTTGTCCATTTGCATTTCTTGAAATGCTCAGTCCATGTCATTTGTTTTTAAATTTCATGAATAGTGAAATTACCTTATTTGCTTGCACTGGTACACGTGTGGTAATATTTAGGCTTCTTAAAGTCAACGATGTAATTGAAAAGACTGAGCTGGATGCTTATTTTATTTTCAGTTAATTCAAAAAATAATATTTAAATAAGAATAAGACTAAACGTGTTTGGGACACGTTTAGTGTTTGGACACTGACTAACACCTGTTAAACGAATACACGTTCCTTCATTCTTTGTTTATTTACCCTGATATCTTAGTCTGAGTCTGCAGTTTGAATTATACGGAACCTGCATGCTGGTTATGGCATATACACACCATTCACATTGGAATTTTCGGTGGGGACAAAAACAAACAAACAAACAAACAAACAAACAAACAAAAAGGATAGAGTGAGATTGAAGTCACTTAGAGCAGCAAGTGAGAGTTAGAGCTGCCTGTCGACCTAGTTAATTTTTCTCTTTCATAGTATTTCTGTGCCAATTCATTATCTCTGTTGATCGGTGTAATAGTGGTATTAATTTTATTAATTTATACATATTTATAGTTTTAATACATGATAGCATTTTGAATCCTGGTGTCGCGCTTAAGAAACTGAAAGAAGAGAGAAGGGAAGCAACGGCGATTCTGTGATTGATTGCGACGCCTGGAGTTTCATAGTTGCCACTATCTTCAGCTCTGCGATCGATTCATTTCAGTTCCACAAAAGATGGCGGACCGAACGCCTGGTGGCTCTCAGAAAGCTAGCGCTAAGGTAAACTTATAGTTTGTAGTTGTTTTAGCTCACTTGCACCTGTTGTAATGAGAACTGTGCGAATAATCTTGTGCTTGAACAGCACCAACTGTTTGCTGTAAAAGACCACAACAGGGAGTGTGCGCAACAGTGTCTGCTAACACTGCCGCGCTACGGCTAACTGAGGCGCCGCAGCCACACTGGCTGGTTTTAGCTAAGCTAAGCTAATGTGTTGGCGACCATAAACTGGATTAATGGAAGCAGTTATCACAGGAATAAACTTGTTCGCAAATCACAAGCTTTACACATGCATTGTCTTCTGGATGACGTACAGTGGTTGCATATTTCAGTGTGGAAATAGTAAATTAAGCATTTGGGAGCTGGGGCCTAACCGTCATTCGCCGTTTAGCGTAATGCATTCAGTTCGTGGCGCTGCACCAAAAGACGACTTCTTAGGCCTCTTGTTAATTTAGCTAATTTCTTAATCTTTCCTGGTCTCCAGCTGCAGCTTGGTCGTAAATGTGTAATGTATTATACTTAAATAATTAGTGTTAAATGTCTGAGTAACGGTTGCAGGCGCCTATTTAATACAGCCGACTTTATAAACCAGCGGCTACAGTCCGCGCTGAAGTTACCTGTTTACGTGATAATTGATAGGCATAATAAATAATAATAATAGCAGGACTCAACATTACTTGAACAAGTCGTGGTTGTTTACCATCCAGTTATTAAATAGTCGTAATGTGTGCTTATTAAATACCTGGTGAAAACAACCATACTTTGTTGACATGTACAGGCGCTGCTTGAGAGCAAACTGAAGTCTTTCAGCATTGGCAAGATGGCAGTGGCAAAGAGAACCCTCAGCAAAAAGGAACAAGATGAAATAAAGAAAAAAGTAAGTATGGATTTTCCTTTTGCACAATATTCTCTGCATGAGTAATAGCTGTTAGAGATTTATATGATTTATTTACTTTGACACTTTTGTGTGCGTGTGTGTTCAGGAAGATGAACGAGCGGCAGCTGAAATTTATGAGGAGTTTCTTGCTGCTTTTGAAGGAGGAGGGGAGGGAAAAGTCAAAGCTTTTGTCCGTGGTGGCATTGCAAATGCAACGAAAGGTATACGTTTTGCATTATATATTTCTCAAACTGATTGCAAAATATGCAAATGTTAAAGAACAGTTCACCAAACCTTTTTTACTTCGGAAATTGAAATAGTAACGTGATTGGAGGGCGAAAACTAAAAGATTTTTTTCTCCTTGCAGAGGAAGCGGCTGCTGATGACAAGAGAGGAAAGTTGTACAAG
Organism: Pelmatolapia mariae; assembly: GCF_036321145.2. Classification (NCBI taxonomy): domain Eukaryota; kingdom Metazoa; phylum Chordata; class Actinopteri; order Cichliformes; family Cichlidae; genus Pelmatolapia; species Pelmatolapia mariae. The sequence goes on along the minus strand of NC_086235.1, from coordinate 18,064,778 downwards.
CCTAAGTCACGTTTTGAGACCCAACCAAAAAGCATCCTGCCTTTGGAAACCCCGCCACAATTTTTAGCATTAGACAAACGGCATGTAAGTACTGTTTCTGAGAATGAGAAGCATCTCGTCTAACTTTTGCACTGAATAACACTTACCTGGTTTCCTCATTGTAGGGCTTAAAGAAGAGCAGTGAAAAGGAAAAGAAGAAGAGTAATTTGGAGCTCTTCAAAGAAGAACTTAAACAGTAAGTTTTAACACAGGAAGGTGTTAAAAGATTTTAGTGGCAGAGATTAGATGTTCCTAAGACTTTTGGTGTGGTTATTAAAGTTGTAATATATTAAACACAGATTATAATCAGCTGTGATATGTGTCTGTGTCTTGTAGAATACAGGAAGAGAGAGATGAAAGACACAAGATGAAAGGACGTGTTAGTCGCTTCGAACCACTCTCTGGGACAGATGGAAGACGCTCCTGTAAGTGTTTTTAAGTCACATGACTGCCTTATGTGCACTAACTTGGCCTGACAGGGCCCTTTCCTGCCTTACGCCACCCTCTGTCCCTTTGTCCACATCTACCCTGAAACAAAATTTATACTGCTTTTCTGCTTCTTTTAGCGGATGGTTCTTCACGAAGAAACCGTCCGTCCAGTGGTAATTTCGACTTAATATAGTGACCGTGAATACCTTCATCTTGCTAAGAAAATAATGTTGGTCCTGTCAGACAGCAGCAGGAAATTCTTTTCTCTTCTCTGTGTCTGCAGTTTTGGATGACTGTGCACCAGGTTCCCATGACGTTGGAGATCCATCCACTACTAACTTGTACCTTGGAAACATCAATCCGCAGGTTTGTATCTAAACATGCATGAAGTGGAAGTAATGTAAAGCATGCCATAAAAGGAGGGGCTTAAGCATGTTGCTATTCCTTAGAAATTTGCTATATATGCCCTTAATTCCGAATGGGAAATATTTATGCAATGTCTGTGTTTCTCAATTTGTATCATTTACTTCATAGATGAACGAAGAGATGCTGTGCCAAGAGTTTGGCCGGTATGGCCCACTGGCAAGTGTGAAAATCATGTGGCCGAGGACAGATGAGGAAAGGGCTCGGGAGAGGAACTGTGGCTTTGTGGCTTTCATGAACAGGAGGGATGCAGAGCGAGCACTCAAAAACTTAAATGGTACGAATCTCGAATTCTTTTATTAAGTTGTTATATTACAGCCTTTTATCTTCTTTCCAGTTGACATGTGCGTGTATAATTTAATGCACATTTACTCCCATAATAGGAAAGATGATAATGAACTTTGAGATGAAATTAGGATGGGGAAAAGGTGTGCCCATTCCACCCCATCCCATCTATATCCCTCCTTCTATGATGGAGCATACACTCCCCCCGCCTCCCTCTGGCCTCCCATTCAACGCACAGCCCCGAGAGAGGCTAAAGAACCCCAATGCTCCTCTGCTTCCTCCACCTAAAAACAAGGAGGAGTTCGACAAGGTAATTCAATAAGTCAGCCTAGGATTTTCTCATGGGATATGGCAATGTTTTGTTAATTGTGGTGGTAAGATGTTAGTCATAATAAGCAGTCAGTACAGGATTTAGATTTTGAATTAGTTGTTGTGTGTAAGAAAGTGTCATTATCAAATGTCAATGTGTGCAAGGAGGTGTTACTATGGTAAAGTACCAGGGTTGTTTGGCCACTAGTAAAACTGACAGCAGGAAAGGAAAGTTATTGTCTTTTTGCACTTTTTAAATGCATTTTTTATATTTTTCACCTGTTGCCTTTGTAACAATACTCACATTCTATGTTTATTATCTGATGTGACTTCATATACAGACTCTGTCGCAAGCCATAGTCAAAGTGGTTATCCCAACAGAAAGGTACATGTTTTTCTTTTTTTTTTTTTAAATTGGTGTACAAACTTAGAAAAAAAACATCCCATAATGAAACTAATAAGTTTGATCATTTGATCACTGCATGCTACAGGGGGCTGGTCAGTGTGGATGAGCAATGGTTGAGGCAGCTGCACGGCGTCTTCATACTACTACCTAGAATAATACTGACTGAAGTTTGTTTCACATCCCTCCATCATTCATATTTTCTTTACATGTGTAGCCAAACATCATTATAGATCTTAATAACTATGCTGTTTAGCGAAAAAGATCATTACTTTCACAGTCCCACTCCATATATAGACATTAAATCGTGTTTCTCAACTTTAGTGATGTTGTACTTTGCTACATACATGATCTGCTGATTCTAGATCCGTAGTTGTGAAAACCTGTTCTCTGACCATTGCTCACTCAGACCGTCTCCCCCCTTGGCCTCTGTCACTATGAGGAGCTCAGTAAATTTGGCTCCTGCTGACAAATCCAAACCTGCCATCATTAGTCTATATATGACCTTTGACATTGGCCTTGGTGAGCAGCACAAGTTGAACTGTCTGCAGCAGCGAGGGACCTGAAAAGCATCATGGGATGGATTGGGAAAGTATACAGAATTTTACCCCGTCATTGGTACGATCGGCTCCAATACAAGTAAATGTGATTTGTGTTGTCAAATGAAAGACATCCTTTGTCTTGTTGGCCACTTTAGGCTAATTGTATGCAGCCTGCACAATTTATTTCCTCTACAAATTATCACAGAAGAACTTCTAACGTTCCCATTTGCACAGTTTTAAGTCGGTACCAACTCCACTAGTAGATGACCCGTTTTAGGCCAAAGATCATGTACTGCTTTTTCACGTTACATTAGTAGGAAAGAGTGGGAATTGAAAGGCACTGTACTGACAAATATTCCTGTTAGTACGGTGTCTTATTAATGTCTCGCTCCTGTTGTTCCCAATTTCACTCATCCCCACATTGTGAAATTTGAACTTAGAGATATTTTATATGAAGGTTCCGAGCAGTGCAATGTAATTAAAAGCTGTTGCACTGTAGCCTCAAAGAACACAGGCATGACCTTAGTAGACGCAATAAAAAAAAGCTTTTCTTTTCCTTTTTTTTTTTTTAATTGACATGAATGTCGTACTGTCACAAAATGTTTTTATATACATATTTTTTATTTTTATTTTTTGCGTGTATTCATTGATGTTATATGTAGGCCCAGAGGTGTAGCCACAGTGATGGTTAATTTATTCCTGGTCATGTGACGCACTCTGACAGTCATCTGTTGTCTCATATTCCCCGTCATTTAAACCGTCGCCATAGTAAATAATAAATGGGTATTGTGGTAAGATTTTAGAGTGATTTAGGCATCATTCTGTGCCAAATATATAATATCACAGTAGAAATTTACTATTCAGGTATCGGTCAATACAGTTGCATTTGTGCTTGCAGCATTTCATTGTGTGACATAAATTGTCTTTGCCTAGTCAGCCTGTTGAGTGTGTCAGACCACCAAGAATAAATTAATCTTTAATTGGGAGGTTTTAGTAGTGTTCAAGAGTCCGTCCAGTCTGAATCCGTTTGCTTTAACTGTGTTTTTCTTGTAGGAATTTGCTCTCTCTCATCCATCGAATGATCGAGTTTGTGGTGCGTGAAGGACCAATGTTTGAAGCCATGATCATGAACAGAGAGATCAACAATCCCATGTACAGGTGAGCTTAGCTGCACAATAGAAATGTAGTGTTATTCTGTTAGCTAAAATTCTTTATGTGCTGAGTTACAAAAGTTGTGTATGTCTTTTTATGACAGGTTTTTATTTGAGAACCAGAGCCCAGCACATGTATACTACCGATGGAAGCTCTACTCCATACTGCAGGTTAGTTTTCTATCTTGAAAAAAGTTGCAAAATTTCAGGGGGATCCAGCCATTCCACTGAGTTTCTTCTTTTTATCAATGTGTTCACTGTGATTTATTACTTCCTCAGGGTGAATCACCAGCCAAATGGCGAACAGATGACTTTAGGATGTTTAAAAATGGCTCTTTGTGGCGCCCACCTCCTCTTAATCCATACCTCCATGGTCCTTATGATGACGGTGAGGAGGAGGAAGATGAAGAGGAGGCCAATAAGAAAGGCTGCTTAAAAGAAGAGTAAGAATATTTGTTTATATTCTGTTACATTTATGCTGTATTTGCTAAATTGCAGAAGTTCTGAGGTCTTTATTTGAAGGAACACTGGAGTCATGCTTTGATTTCTAATTGGCTTTGTTGATGTTCCCACCTGCTCCAGTGTTGTTACAACTGTTAATACTTTGCTGAGTAGTGACTCAGTATTTAGAAATCAGCAGGATAGTCGTGTTTCTCTGCATATCCGTTAATTTTAACATCAACTCACAGCTCAAGCCTGCACTCGCACTGCTACAGTTTTGCTAATCTAACATGAAAGTAAATGTAAAAACACAAAGTGAGAACCTGAATTGTCAACTGTAATGGAATAAACTTGTGCTTTGCAATTGAAAACCCAGGCCTACCCCAACATGCCCCCTCTGGAGCCCTACAGTTTCAGTGGACAGAAATACTTTTTTTCTTAACACTGACTTTTATTGTTAAAATTTTAGGTGTATTAAGAAAAAAAGCAGCCACGCAAATGAAGCTTTAATTTATTTTGGTCCTGGCTTTTATTTTATTATTGTGACAGATATAGGGCTGTGCGATATGACCAAAATCTCATATCCCGATATAAGACATCTATCGTCCCGATAACGATATAAATCACAAAGATTTAACATTTTCTGTAAATTCTGTGAATCTCGGGCAGCTCGACTTGCGTGAAGTGTTTCCAGCTGGGCGTCGTGTACCTGGAGTCGAGTGTTTTAACCGATGCATTAAAGGATGCATTTTTAGACATATTTTTTTTATCGTCGTTTTTATCACGTTTTTATATCGTCATCCGATATATATCGTTATATCAAACAGCCCTAGACAGATATGAAAAGTACAGTAGTGCAGACAACAGCTGGGTTAAATGCACTCCGTCCTCACTGTCCTTCATCTCTACAGGGAGCGGGACAAACTAGAGGAGATGCTGCGTGGTTTGACTCCCAGGAGGGCAGATATTGCAGAGGCCATGCTGTTCTGTCTCAGCCATGCTGAAGCTGCTGAAGAAATTGTGGAGTGTATCACAGAGTCCCTCTCCATCCTAAAGACCCCTTTACCCAAGAAGGCAAGACACTGACCAAAAGAAGAGAAAGACTTTGATAACAACCTGTTTATAGAATTACCCAAAAACCCTTCCAGAATCATAAACTCATGTTTGCTGTTTGTGTTTCAGATTGCACGGTTGTATCTAGTTTCTGATGTGCTGTATAACTCTTCTGCCAAAGTAGCCAATGCATCTTACTACAGAAAATAGTAAGTTATGTCGTTTGTATACTTAAACCATATTATCATCAATTTCACTTAGTCACTCCTTTTTTCCCAGGAAATAAATTGCTCTTTCCTTGTTCTTAATAGCTTTGAGACAAAACTCTGCCAGATTTTCGCCGACCTAAACGCAACTTACAAAACAATACAAGGTCACCTTCAGTGTGAGAACTTCAAGGTACCAAGTCTTGCTAAGTAAACTTCAAAGCCTTGATAATTTATATAGTTAAACATCCAGGTTACTTAGCTCTTTTTGTCCTGATTCTTTTTTTGTGCGTGTGTGTGTGCGTGTGCTAGCAACGGGTAATGTCATGTTTCCGGGCATGGGAGGACTGGGCTGTGTACCCTGACCCTTTTCTTATCAAGCTGCAGAACATCTTCCTTGGTCTAGTAAACCTCGCTGTGGAGAAGGAGCCTGTAAGCCTTGTTGTGGAGGTAAGTGAGGCTTTATTATTTAGTCTTTGCAGTACCATTAAAGTTATTGTATTAATATTGCTTTGAAAATTTACCATGCTGCTACTAAATTTCCATGTTTTCTTTTTCCTCTACATTTGTATCAGCCTGAGCCAGCAGACGACATTGATGGGGCTCCTATCGGGGATTATGTAGATGGTACTCCACTGGAGGATGTGGATGGAGTGCCCATTGACTCAGTTCCCATTGATGGGGCACCAATCGATGGAGCCCCTCTGGATGACCTAGATGGAATTCCTATCAAGTCCATGGAAGAAGACCTAGATGGAATACCTTGTGAGTAGTGCATACAATAACAAAGCATGTTTCCAAGAGCTGTTTGATCCATCAATTTCCCAGTGACTGTTTTTTTTTTTCTTTCCTGGGTTAATATAGTGGATCCGTCCAAGGATGCTCCCTTCAAGGTAGCACCATCGAAATGGGAAGCAGTGGATGAGGCAGAGTTAGAATCTCAAGGTGAGGCCTTTTAAAGTGTCAGATTAGTTGTTACCTACATTATGTTATCATAGCTGGCGTGAGGGTTTTGCAATTACTTGACTCATATAATTGCCTTTATTTGCTCCTCAGCTGTGACAACCTCCAAGTGGGAGATATTTGAGCAGCCAGAAGAAACAAAAAAGTAAGTTTTTTTTTTTGTTTTGTTTTTTGGTGTGTGTGTTCGCCTTTTGAGTTTGATGTTTTGTGAATTCCTTGGCATGCCTTTGTTTAAAAAAAAAATTGTGTTCACCTCTTAAAGGGATGATGCGGACAGTGATGAGGACAGAAGCCCTCGCTCAGAAGATAATCAGAGCTATTCCAACCCGATCAGAGATGACTCTGACTTTAAGTCAAAGATGTCTGAAATGAACGAGGAGAAGCGCTCTAAGCTCAGAGAGATAGAGGTACTTTACAAATACCACAGACCTCAGACTGCACATGGCAGTATACAACAATAGGCTGATTATTTGGATTATTGTGCTTCATTTTTTGATTGTATTTCTCCACACAGGTTAAAGTCATGAAGTTCCAGGATGAGCTGGAGTCTGGGAAAAGACCTAAGAAGCCTGGTCAGAGTATTCAGGAGCAGGTGGAACATTATAGGGATAAACTACTACAAAAGGTGTGTATTGGGTCAGGTGTGCTTAAAGTTTGGATGAAAAATGCACACTTCTGATCATTTATTACTGGTTTATAATTGTTACATGCCATGAAAAATAAAATCAAAACCTAACAAGAGATATTTTTTTTTTTTTTTTTTTTTGATCCCTTTAGGAAAAAGAAAAAGAAAAACTGGAGCGGGAAAAAGAGAAGGAAAAGAAAGAGAAGGAGAAAGCTGAGGCACGTTTGAAAGAGTTAAAGAAGGAAAAAGAGAAGGAGGACACACCAACCAGAAAGGAGAGGTCAGACACTTGTTTAGTTGCTGCGTGCTTTCAGTGATTCAAAGTGTGGATGTAGGGGGTTTTTTTTCATTCATGGAACATTGGATTTATTTAATTTCCTGTGTGACAGATATTTGTCCCCTCCGGTTGATAGGAAGCGGCGTCACAGTGGATCACCGAGCCCAACGCGGAGCAGCAGCAGACGAGGCCGGTCGTCCTCACCTCGTTCAGAGCGGTCAGAAAGATCAGAGCGCTCCGACCGATCATACTCTAAAGACACATCCTCACGTTCTTCTCATAAAGACTCTCCTCGATCCAGCAACAAAAAGTCATCCAAGAGGTAAGATGGTGTTAAGCGCTACTAATATTAACATTTTAACATACTCAATGTGCTTGAAGTGGTCACTAAGAGTAGTAAAGTGCTACATATGTAGTCCTGGACCTGAATATTCAACAAGTTGAATATTTGCTTTTCTGGGTATTCCCATTTTTTTGTTTTGTTTTTTTGTTTTTTTTCCCCCTTTTCTTATTTAGATCCCCGTCATCACCTCGCACACCCAAACGATCCAGGAGGTCGCGCTCCAGGACACCCAAGAAATCAGCTAAGAAATCCCGCTCCAAATCAAGATCTCCACATCGATCTCACAAAAAGTCAAAGAAGAGTAAACACTGACATTTTTTTTTTTTCTTCCCCAACTCCTCCCTCCTATTCTCTGCGCCATGTGTATAAAAATTGACTGATTTGGCAGCTGAAGATTTCTGCCCTGATGTTAAAGTGAGGACAATGAAGTGTGGAGGGTTTTGCATGGGTTTTCATCTGGTGTACCGAATAGATGGCGCCACTGCTGTTTTATATTGTAAAAAAATAAATAATGTGCTTGTGTTTCCTGATTCCCCATCACCTCCAAATGGAATTCATCCATGTGGTAGACCACACCTGTAAAGAGTGTGACGACAATAGTCTTATTCATGCTGTCATTTTCTGTTTTTGTAGTTCACATTAAAAATAATTCCTAATAAACAAGTGATTTTTTTTTTTTTTTTTTTTTTAAACAAAGAGGCAGACACTTTAATCATGTTTTATTTGATTTTAATTTCATTTGGCACATATGTAAGGGTGCTTCTTTACAGGTAGTCTGTTTAGTAAGGTTTTTCATTTTAAAGTTCAGTGTTTTTGCAAATAGTGAATAAAAATCAAGCAATCTCACTTTAAGGCCAGAAATGCTTATCGGGGCAGTAATAGTTTACTGCAGCGTAATGAAGCTGTGGCCATGTTTTTAGAGCTTTGCCTGTGCCTTCTTTAGTTGATCTCTGAGTTCCAAATAGGCTATAGAGGAGAGGTGCACCTCATCTGGTCCATCAGCGATGCGCAGAGTCCGCACATATGAGTACCTGAAGACAAATGTAATATTGGCATCATGGAAGGCATTTATCAAATACCCATTTTTGTGTTGGGACGGGTCCAAACTTACATCTGTGCTAGTGGGACATCTCCAGACACACCTGCACCACCATATACCTGTATGGCTATGTCCACCACCTTGCAGGCCATTCTTCCTGCTGCAACCTTGATCATAGCAATCTAGCAGGCAGTGAGAAACATAAATGGTAGAATTCAAAAGACCACAGCCCTTTCCCACTTCCATCCCACAGTAGATTTCAAGCTGGGATTGCATATGCTATTGTTAAAAGTATTCACTGATCTATATGAATCACTTAAAATCATGCACACAGTCATGCAGACTGCTTCTACAAACATTTATGAAAGAATGGGTGGCTCAATGAATTCTAGTGTGGTACTGTAATAGGATGCCAGCTGTGCAACAAGTCCATTTGTGAAATTCCTTGCTATCAACTATTCCATAGTCAGCTGTTAGTGGTATTATAATGAAGTGGAAGCGACTGGGAATGACAACAACTCAGCCACAAAGTGGTAGGCCATGTAAAAACACAGAGCAGGGTGAGCAGAGGCTGAAGTCGCCAACTTTCTGTAAAGTTAATGGCTTCCGACCTTCATGTGGCCTTCAAATTAGCTCTGGAACAGTGCGTAGAGAGCACCGAATGGGTTTCCATGGCCGACCAGCTGGATCCAGGCCTTACATCACCAAGCACAATGCAAAGTGTCGGATGCAGTGGTGTAAAACACGCTGCCAGTGCAAGAGCAGTGGCGAGGCTGGTCTTTGGAGTTATTGAGTGATGTCTGGAATCTGATGGATGAGTCTGGATTTGGCGGTTGCCAGGAGAACTACTTGTCTGGCTGCATTGTGACAAGTGTAAAGTTTGGAGGAGGGGGAATTAGGGCGCCTTAGTTCCAGTGAAAGGAACTCAATGCTTTAGCATACCAAGACATTTTGGACAATTTCCAGTTCCCAACATTGTGTGAGTTTTGGGATGTCCCCTTCCTGTTCATGATTGCGCACCAGTGCACAAAGCTAGGTCATAAAGACATGGATTAGCGAGTTTGGTGCAGAAGAACTTGACTGGAATTCACAAATGGACTTGTGGAAGAGTGGTCAAATATTCCCATAAACACCTCTATTATGGGATGTCACTCAAGTTCATATGTGTAAAGGGAAGTGATTGAATACTTTTGACAATATAGTGTATGTTATGATAAAACTGACTTTCAAAAACAATAAAAATATCCATAATGCAACATAGAAACCATTGGTTTTAGAAATACTATGTTATTGTTCATCCCAAGTTAGATATCAGCACATTTATATGTGTTTGTTTTTTGTTTTGTTTTTTAATGTGAGGGTCAAAAATAGTTTTACCTCCTTACGAGCTGCCCGACTGCCTAGTGTATCCAGTGCATGAGCAGCATTGAGAGTCAGCAGGCGAGTCTGCTCTATCATGAGACGGCACTCTGCTATCCAATGAGCAATAACTTCCTGGACAACAGATAACACAGAGATCCATCAAGCTGCATCTAAAAAGCTGTCCACTAGGTGTCAACAGTAGGACATCTCTCAGTACATACTGCCACAGCCCCAAGATTTAAATCTCGCATATCTCTTGGGTTCTCTCTTTGCAATACCGTACATGTCATTCATATATCTTCTATTTAGGCAGAATAAACATTTCCAATGCTGGCAAATACAGAAATGAATTTAACCTAGCTATAAATGGCACAAAAATTGCAACTATAAACCCCATTTCCTGATATTTTTCTTCTCCTGTATGCTGCCACCCCAAACTGGCAGAAAGCCATCAAAGCTCTGAGAACCTCTCCTTCAGATACAGTTTCACTCACATGCTGGTACAGTTTTTTTCCAAAGGTGTGTCTGGTGGCAGCCCGCTGGCAGAGTAGCTCCAATGCCAACTCTGCTAGTCCGACAGCTCTCATACAGTGGTGCAGCCTGCCTGGCCCCAGGCGACCCTGGGCAATCTCAAATCCCCTGCCCTCCCCTGGAAACCACAACAGTGTAACACAGAAAGAGAGATAACAGAGGAGGCCGTAATTATCTCATTCACAAAATGTCAAGGCAACACTGCTTTATCGTTCAAACATATTCTGTTTCTTGGGAATATAGACAAAACAATAAAGGCTTTTACCTAGAATAATGCTGGAGGCGGGTACGCGCACATTTTCAAAATGCACTTCAAAGTGGCCACCATGGATCGCATCTGAGAACAGATACAAGGATTAAATCGTGTCAGGAAAGCTCAGATGTCATCTCTGCACGCCCATACTGTGGGAAAAATAAACAAGGACAGATGACTATCATTAACCTACCATCCTGACCGAACACGGTGAGCGGTCTGATGAGCTTTACACCTGCTGTGTCCATAGGTACGAGGATCATACTGTGCTGGCTGTGCCTAAGAGACAAGTTTACAGCCGAAGCATGTGATGGAATTATACTTTGAGCACAGTTGCCATTTTCACAGGTTTTTCACGCAGCTATAAATATGATACTGATGGGAATCTGCTGTCCATTCATTGCAAGCAAGGGTGTGTGCCTTTTACTGCTGACAAACCAAGGAGAAGAGTTATTATATTCTGGGTGTGGTTGTTAGGAATTTCTTTTAATTAATATCCTAAATTATGCCAATTAAACTTCAAGCAAAATTTAACACACACAAGCATCAACATTAGACTGACTTTTTTCCCCCCTATGTGTTATACAAACATCAGGGCAGAAAGCTTGGCCGGTGCTAAGGGGCATGCTGGGAAGTAGGCTGGGTAAAGTTCAAAGGAACACACAAAACAATCTCACATAAAACCAAAACTAGAAATGAACAATACTAATAAAAATCCTGTTATTGTGGTGAAAAACATGACATCAGAAACAAATCTTTGCGTGTTTGTTCCCACAAAGAAACGTGGACGTATTTTTCACATAACTGTTCTGCTGACCTGAGTTTTTCATCCCGAGAGCCGCTCCTGCACATCACAATGGCCACTTTGCACTGGGGATTGCCGGCACCTGGTGGGACAAGGCAAAAATCCTTTGGGTCATTTACATTCAGGTTACGTTGCTTTCTGGTGCTATAAAACAATGGGGCTGGTAACTTTTCAGCGACTGCCTCCGTCCTTAACCATTCCATGACCCCTATCGCGGCCGGAAACTGCAAATTTTGCTGTCACGGATGCGGCAACATGTGGCTGCTTAATAATGTTAATGACGACAACAGGTTTCCTGAGTTAGTCTTTTTTTTTCCTCTCCTCAAATACAGTAACTTTATTACTTCAATGAGCAGATAATACCAGTTGGAGATTAAAAAAAAACATCATAGAGATCCTCTAAACAAGATATTACAAAAGTGGTCACAGCGGCAATGTGAAATGTGCCCTATCTGCGAGAAGGAGCAATTGCAGAATCCTTTGGAATTTCCCTGGTTGAGAGTCCACTTTGAGACAAACCCTAAGGGCACAAACAGGGTGACCAACTGATGGTGTCGCCTTCCTGTTTAGGTTTTGGTTCAGCTGGCAGAACTGTCCCCTCCAGACAGGACATATGGACACCAGACAGCAGCAGACATCTTTAGTTTAAGAGCTCTCACAACACGAAAACCACGCGTGAGAGCATGTGAATGCTTAAACTTGATTTGACAGGGGTTGAGGTTTTGCATTTACTCTCTGGCTACAGAAATGCAAACAAACAGTAACTGATTATTCTCAGACTGTAGCAAAGAACACGGAATTTACAGCAGACACCACCCATAAACCACATTTAGGAAAGCCCGTTTGGCCCAGAGGCAGGTGAGGTTTTCCTGTGAACCCTTACATAAGGGTCCATGATCCAAAGCATGCCCATGCATGTCCTATCATTCCTGGTATGAATTTAAACCTTCCCAACCCAGTAATTAGACTTCCTGACAGGATGATATGCAGTTGATTTTTCCGGAAAAAAAAAAAAAATCAAGTTAATATGCAATTTTAACATAGCTAAAGGCCCTTTTTCCCCTCTAATGAAAACTAATGTTCCTTTTCTTTGTCTGACTGGAATTTTTATGGATACATTTCATTATTTATTTCTGGCCCAAATCCAATTGTCTTGTATATTTTTGTTTGATATATTTATAAGAGTGTGGGAGAGTCAAAAAATAGCCGAACGTTTCTGAGGAAGCAGAAATAAGGAAATAGTAGAAAAAAACAAAAAAACATTACTCTAGTTTCACTTGTATATTTCAAATTACCAAAGCTGCTGCTACTAGGAATGAGGCCGGTGAAGTATGTACAAAAAAAAAAAAGAAAAGAACAACCACCAACAGGCACTCCCTGTGTGTAAGAGGCTCAAGAGAGCATAAGTTCATAATTTACAAGAGACTGAAAAACAGCCTCTCTTTATATGGTGCATTGCACAGCACAGCATAAGAAAACAGACGACTCAAGGAATTTGTATTCGTCTTAGACATCTCTCCTTGAACCTGATCCACACTCAAACACACACACACACACACGTGCGTGCGCACACGCACTCACACTGACAAATGCTACGTCTGTGTTACGTGGTGAAGGGACACGCTCCTACAGTGTCAGAAGTAAAGGGAGTGGGGTTGGCTGAAGCAGAGATTAGTCACTGCAGTGCCAGAGTGCATGCAACGTTTTTCCTCAGAATACACAACAATAAACGGATCAGTGTTAACTTTACGGTTCTTGGACAGGAACAGAAACACGGTAAGAACATTTTTGACTTTTCTTTCATACCCTTTAGTGTAACGTATGCTGACAAGAGATATATTCCTTAAAAAATATGTCTTGAGCTTTTTGTTTTTTTCCAATATTACATTTTTAAATCTTTAAACTACATCATTAAATACATAGCTACATTTTACATATACTTATTATACACAGAGATATGTGGCATGTTGTGCATTGTTGTTTTACTTAGTGAACGGTTAACTTTAGTCTTTGACTCACAGTCAAAGTCCTGCTTGGTATATTTTATGACTAAGCGTCTTTATAATACCTCATTAACACTGTTGTGTTAGGTTTGTGTTGCTCTGCTTTTCTCCTGAGTGCATAGCTCTTTGTAAACAAACTGTTTTCTTACTCTTCTACCTAAATACAGGTAGTATATTATTATTATTACTATAAGCATTGTTGGACTATATCAACTTTTGCATCATATATTTTGCTTAACTGAAGATTATAAAATGCACAAATTCATAGAAGGTGTACACAATAATGCCACTCCCATGCCCGTGTACGACACCTTTGAGCAGAGCATGCAGAAAAATGACTGAAAAATATTCATTTATTTTCGCTCTTTATACAACAATAAAATCACCTGCATTTGAGATATTATTACTCATGTATGTTACCAAAACAATATTGACAACTTGAGTCAACTACCAAAGTTTTCACCTAAATACATTTTCTATGTATTTGTAGATGTATATCCTAGTGTCATACCTGCTATTGTATGTGTATATTATAAGCTGCTCTATTAATTTATAATATTATGTATATCTATTATATGTCCATTTACATCATCTTGCATTACTTTATTTGCACTAATGCCACTACTGTGCATAGGTTCAATTTTTTAAAATATCCTCCCTGGAGTGTCCTTTTATCTTTTTTACATTTTCTTAATTCCTTTTATTCTACATGTATGTGCAGTACACATATAATTGATAATAAAATCATTTTAATCTTTTTAAATTAATATGACTAGTGAAACCCAAACAGCCAAATAGCTGCTGTGAAAACAAACAAAAAAAAAATCAGAAAAAAACCCAGCTGACACACGAAGCCCATCTGTTGCCAAAAGTCAATATTTGACATTTTTTCTGAACATTCCAGTGAACATCTGCTTCAGTAACTGCTACTCCAAAATCAGGAGAGAGACACTTGTTATATGGCTCGTTAAGGGACTGCTGTCATCTTTGTAACAAGTGTGAGTTGCCAAAAATGCTCTTGACGTGCAAAATATTCAATGCATCACCTCTTGGTCCTCAGCCAGACGTTACATCATCCGCCACGTAATATGTTTTGCTGTTCGGAGTTCGCACTTTCCTCAATTCTTCTTCCTCAGGAAATGAACAAAAACCTGAATGAAAAAGGATTTATGGTTTCTAATATACAGGGGAACAATGCAAGATCTGTCCTTGGAGCTCAGTTAATTTTTTCAAGGGATTATTGGATCTAACAGAAAAAAAGTATCTATTTGTGACAGTAAAAGTATCCACGCAGGCACAGTATTCCATTTGCTAATCCTTGAGTGAGATCCTTACTGGCAGGGAACAGCTTGGCTAACACAACAATGGGTCTGAATGAAAGAGTCACATCAATGGGACATCCTGTTGAACCAGCAAATGCCACATATAGTAAAAACCAACATCCTGGATTTTAATCTGGCAGAAAAAGATCCCGCACTCGCATGACATCCTCAGGTCTTTCTCCGCATACTTCCTCCTGACTAAACTTTAAAAAAAGACCAGAAATTGGATTGGTGTTAACAAGCTCAAAAAAAAAAAACTCCTGTGCATTGCATAACAGACATCATTAGTTTGCAGAACATCTTTTTCCCTGTAATTAAAGGATTAGCAAATCAAAAGCTACCATTTTCTGGAGTGTGTAGATCACTCAGCACCCACTGGAATACAAAGTAATTCAATTCAGAAACTTCACTAGAAGATGTGTAACTCTATTGTCTCTCTTTTTTACCCTACTGGAGTTGTTTACGGAGTTTATTCAAGCCCACACGCTCATTTCTGACAGGCTGAGCTAAAGCCATTAGGGAAACCATGCAGGAAAGATTCCTCTGATGCAGAACACACAAAGAACTCGCCTTTCCTGTTCCTGGTACAAAAAAAAAAGGGGGGGGGGGGGTGCTGGCAGTTTACGAATACTCTTCGTTCTTGTTCTGTTAAATGATGCCATACATGTTAATGATGGACAAGAACTGAATTGTTAGTACTCAGAGTAAATTGTACCACAGCATTACCAACTAAAAAGGTGGAGCTTTTAAAGAAACGTTTCTCTTTTTTTCTCTTGTATTTTTTCCCCCACAGAAAAAGTATGGCCGACTTTGACTATCACCACGACGATGATTCAAATGAAACTTACGACTACAATTATGAACACACCATCTGTGACAAGGAAACAGTGCGTTCCTTTGCCGGCGTCTTCCTTCCGGTCATCTATGCCCTGGCTCTGATAGTAGGCCTGGCGGGAAACGCCTTGGTAGTGGTGGTTTACACGTCACGGCTGAAACTGCGAACCCTGACAGATGTGTGCATCCTCAACCTTGCCATTTCAGACCTGCTGCTTCTCTTCACCCTGCCTTTCTGGGCGGCTGATGCTGTCCACGGGTGGATGCTGGGTACGGCAGCCTGCAAGCTCACATCCTTCCTCTACAGCACCAATTTCAGCTGCGGCATGCTGATGCTTGCGTGCATCAGTGTGGATCGCTACCGCGCTGTAACCAAAAATCCAACGGGCAGAGCTGGCACCAGATCCCAAGTCAGGAGACAGTGGTTCCTGGTGTGCCTCATGCTGTGGACTATAGCCAGCATTCTCGGCCTTCCTGAACTTATCTTCTCCACAGTGAAGCACACCCATTACAGGATCAGCTGCACAGCCATCTACCCGCATAGCATGGCCCGACCTGCAAAGGCTTCCCTGGAGCTGCTTGAGGTGATCCTGAGATTTGTGATACCTTTCCTGGTCATGGTGGTGTGCTACTGCCGAGTGGGACTGGCGCTGAGTAAGGCCGTCGCGGTGCGACGAGAGAAAAAGTGGCGAGCCCTGCGTGTCCTCCTGGCTGTGGTGGCCGTATTCCTGCTCACCCAACTGCCCTACACGGTAGTCAAGCTTTGCCGAGCGATGGACATCATTTACATGCTCGTGACCGACTGTGATGTCAGCAAGGGCTTGGATCATGCTATGCAGGTGACAGAAAGCCTGGCTCTCACCCACGCCTGCATTAACCCGCTGTTGTACGCCTTCATGGGGTCGTCCTTCAGGAGTCACGTTCTAAAGACTGCCAAGCACCTTGGACAGCGACTTGGGAGGCACCAGAGACACGTCAACGAGGAGCCCGTGGAGATTGCGCTCCAAGCGTGTAATCAAACCCAATCCCAGTCGGATTCAGAAGAACAAGACACCAGCACCTTTACTATTTAAGACTCAAAATATTTGTCTATTTTTTGTAAACTTATATACAAAATTTCATGTACACAGTATAAATATATTTACGTTCCCTTACTAACATGCAAGACAGATCCCCATAAATATAAATGTTAATTCTCAGTTTAATAATTGTATATGTACAGTGAATTTATATGCACTAACCAGCAAAGTATTTTGTATAAATTATGTATTTTGTTAAATAAAAGAACAAAGTTTTCAATAACATGCATCTGTCGCAACTGAGTGCAGCTGATGCTCTCGTTCTCGAGTTCTTTGCAACAAATCTAATATAGCTTCACTGTCTACGCCGCCTTAAACGAGCTCATCTGCGTCTCATTTCATTACATCCCGTGGTTTTGGGTTGGGATGACAGATGACTTGACTGCACAGTGGGTGGGTGACCCATCGAGTGGAAAAACATTTGGCAAGCAAAGACAGGACAGCAACCAGCAGGAAGCACCCCACCATGCTATCAAAGCTGAATATTGTTTGGAGAAGTTTAAAGAGCGACTGCTGTTTTCATCTAATCTCCTTTTTATCCTTTCAATAACACAAGTTTTATAGTTTGCAGTAAAACCCAATCCAGTTTTTTCCAGATTACGCTTCAAACTTAGAATCCAGGCTCAGCCCTTTGCTGAGGAAGGGTGAGAAACCAAGAGGTCAAAGCTTACTCAAGCCTTTTTACACAGCAACAAAGAAGAGTCAAAATCTCTTGATCACAACTACCACAAGTACCTCATGAACATCAAAGACAAACATGAATTCATTGTTTACCATTCTCTCCCTCTTGTTAGTCATTCTTTTCCAGAGCAATGCCTTAGAAGCGTGATTGAATGATCCCCAAACTAGGTGTGTCTAGCACATGTTTAGGACACAAGTTGAATAATTTCTAAACAGAGAAACGACCGGGTAAGACAACATAAGCCAAAGTAAGCCGCAAATCCTGCATGATTCCGCTTACCTGAACAATGCCTTTGAAAGTTATGGTAAAAATACGGTTGGATAGGTGTTTTCATCTTTTTATTTCCTGAACAGTAACCCAGGCCGGCCAGATGGTGCTGGAGTTGAACTCAGGACCTGCTTGCTGTGAGACAACAGTGCTTCTTTTTTTGGACTTACTCATATTGTGGCCTGACAGAAGCCAAAATGATTATGTCTTCTATAATTCCACTGACAATCTCACAGCTACTGCTAATAATGAAAAGCATGTATATTAGCTTCGTGAGTGTGTATGCAAATACAAACGCCTATGGCTTGAAGATAAAACACTAAACGTCTGGGAATCATTGTAGTGCATTAACATGCCTATGGGACCAGCTTAAATAGCTTCCACACCGCAAAGCTGCACTGGAAATGTCTATAGACCCTCCCATCTAGCAACAAACTGCCTTTTGCACCACACAGCTTTAGAGAAAAAGGGAACGCGAAAGAGGAAAGCGGCATCATCTTATAGTGCGTGTGGATTACGGACAGCATTTTTTTATTTTTAATTTAAGGGTTATTTTCGGTAGGTTTTAGTTATGATGGGTAATTCTAAGAGAAAGCAGCAGTCAAGAGATCGCAACTAGGAATGCTCTTACTGCGATTATGACGTAATACAGCATGAAAAAGTCTGTAGTTTCTGTTATTGGAAACAGTGCTGCACAAATAAAGGCAGAGATCCATCGCTTTAAGGATTCCCAAGTACCTTGGAAAGCATATTGTGGAAAACACCCATAGCACATCAGTGAGGAACTGGGAGTTCATATTACTTTTGTGATTGGAAAGAATGAGTTTTACCATAGAAACGCCTTCCGTAAAAATAAAATACGTGAATACAATAACCACTGGTTTCACTTCTACTTTTGTTCGAACTAAAGTTGGATTGAATATCTGGAAATCTTGTCTCACTCAAAAACAAAAAACAAACAAAAAAAAAGAAAAGAAAAGACTGATTTCCACTCAAGTATCATACGTTTTGCAACAAAAGCGACAATGGGTCACACAAAGTATGAAAGAACCCACAATCACACCCACAATCTTTTCCGACAGAGAGATATATTTATGCGAGGAAAGGAAATTCTCATAACCCCAGAAGATTTGTTTCTCCTGATGGAATTTTCACTTCCAGTCAAAAGAAAAACATTCGAAAAGGCCAACATAACCACCGATGAATGATAAAGTCAAACTGTGAACTAGATAAAAAGGATGAGCTGCAGAAATTCTGCTCAATTTATTTTTTAAAAACCGCAGCATCTCAAGCTTTCAAGTTGCGAAAAGAAATTCCAATTAATAAAAACAACAAGCCACTGCTTTCATTTAACTTGGAAGCAAAGCCCTCGGAGTAAACAGACTCTGCAAGCGTCATTCGGGTCTAAGGAGGTTAAGCGGAAAACCAAACCACTACTCTGAGTTTTTGACATTTAACTATCACGATCAAATCAAGTCAAACAGGATATTAAACACCAAGCTTGTTTATAAAGACATAGTCCAAATGACCAAGAAGAACAGTGATTCACACATGAGTCACAGATTTGTGTTAACCTCCAGAGAATTAACACAGACTGAGGGCCTACACACACGTGCCTGCGAGCATGAATGCAGTGTTAGTAAGATTTACCCAACAGTTGTAAATGTTTGCAACAGCACGTTTATTTTACGATTTTAAGGCCAATTTGGTGTCTCTTTCATTATGACTCGTATATAATGATTCATTTAGAAGTAAGCTGATGTCAGCTGATTTAGTGGATCCATGATCTTTACAGCGCTGTGAAAAAGTATTTGCAGCTTCCGGATTTTTTTTTTTTTTGCATATTTGTCACACTTGCATCTTTTAGATCATCAATCGATTTTTAATATTAGGCAAATATAAACCAAGTACATTTAATTTATCAAGGTTAAAACATTTGTTTTTAATTCAAACCTACCTAACCCTGTGTGGAAAGGTAACTGCCCCCCCTAAACCTAATAACTGGTTTGAACAATCTTGGCAGCAAGAACTGCAATCGAGCTTTTGTTATAACTGGCTATGAGTCTTTCACATCACTGTGGAGGAATTTTGGCCCATTCTTCTTTGCAGAGCTGTTTTAATTCAGTCACACTGGAGGTTTTTCGAGCATAAACTGCCTGTTTAAGTTTATAGCAAAGCATCTCAATCTGATTTAAGTCAGGACTCCAAAACCTTCATTTTGGTTTTTTGGTTTTTTAGCCTTTCAGCGGTTCACTTGCTGGTGTGTTTCCGATACTTGAGCTTCAGGGAATGAACTGATGGTTTAACATTCTTGTTAAGGATTTTCTACTAGAGAGCAGATTCATTGTTCCAACAGTTACAGCAAGTCGTCGAGATCATTACATTACTGAGTTTTATGCCAGATGTACTCAAACCTTCCAAAAAGTTCAACTTTTGTCTCATCAGTCAACAGAATATTTTCCCCAAAGTCTTAAGAATCATCAAGATGGCTTTTTTTGTTAAATGTGAGATAAGCCTTTGTGTGTTTTTGGTCACCAGTGGATTTCTCCTTGAACTCTCCCACACATGTCATTTTCGTCCAGTCTCTTTGTTACTGTTGAATCATGAATTCTGACAATAACTGAGGGAAATGACATCTGCAGTTTTTTAGATGACGTTCTGGGTTCATTTGTGACTTCCTGGAAGAGTCATTGATGTCCTCTTGGTAGGCTGGCCACTTCTGGGAAGGTTCCACACTATTCTAAGTTTTTTCCATTTGTGTATAATGGCTCCCACTGTGGTTCACTGGAGTCCTAAAGCCTTAGAAGTGGCTTTGTAACACTTTCCAGACTGATGGACGTTGATGACTTTGTTTCTCAGCTGTTCTTGAGTTTCTTTAGAGTAGGGGTGATGTGTTGCTCTTTGAGATTTTTTTTAACCTATGTCACATTTGTTTGATGATCTAAAAAACACAAGTCTGACAAATATGGAAAAAATGGAGAAATAGGCAAATATTTTTTCAGGGCACTGCAACTGTTTGCAGCAGCGCATTTATTTTAGGATTTTAAGGCCATTTTGTTGTCTTTTCAACTTGATTCATGTGTAATGACTCATCATTTAGAAATAAAATGCCAGTTGATCCATGATCCTATACTGGTTGAACCTGTTGGAAAACTGAAGCCACGGTTCTCAGAAAGGCATGAAGCCAAGATTTTTCTGGCTTTTAAAATTATTTATGTTATATAATCCTTCCCACAAGAGTCTGTTGCCCTTTTTTGTTGTCCATATGTTCGCACTTTGGTTTGATATGCATCTCTGCGCTGCTTTGCTACAGTAACATCTTGATTGCATAAACTCATCTCTTACTGAGAAAGGCTCTTTAAGACAATTATGATCAACAACACTTTCAGGTTCACCCTTTTAAAAACATTCTTTGGTTTATGGGGACTTGCTCTAAAATATTTTAAAGCAGAGATTGTGATAAAACAACTGCTTGGTGCTTACAGACTTTAGGCTCTCTAAAGTAAATGCAGTGAAATCACACGAGCCACAGCACTAATTTCTTCTCTGTAGCTGTTGCACTCAGTCCTGCTGTTTATGTCAAATCACACCTGCAACATTTCATTCATTTTTCAAACTTGGGACATTTTCCAGCTGACATCAACATACTACAAAATTCCTGTGGGGTACTCCCTGCAACATTAAGAATCTCCAAGGCCACAATTTGCCATGGCGATGGAAACAAACAACGCTATAAGCTAACAGCAAAACCAGTTACTTCCGGCATTCTAAACTCAGTACACATGGGCTGGAGCACACCCATCTTCAAACTTGGCCCCCATTCAAGTTTCGTACATAGATGCATCGTTGACAAAACAGTAAAAACACTCCAAACTGCTTTTGTGGCAGTTCTGCCAAAGCTGATGTCTCCAAGAGACAAATGAACAAACAAATACCAGCTAAAAAAAAAAAAAAAGAAACACTTACCGCTGCTCCACCATTTTTTCCCGTTTATGATGTAGTCGTCTTTATCCCTGTGAAGACTGCACTCCATGTTGGTTGCATCACTGGAGGCCACATCAGGTTCTGAGGAGGGGACCACAGCACATCTATTTTACAGGAAGTACCACGGCAATAGTCACTGATAACATATCACAATACTCAATGAAACTCAACTCAGACTCATGTCTTTACACGTCTGGTAACCCAAATTATCTTAAGCTTCCCTTCACGGCCAAAGGGTTCAAATATACAGCAGACGTTACCAGAAGTTTAAATTATTTATCAGTGCATGACAAAGGGTTCTCCTCATCATCCAGTGTAATCGAGTACTGTGCAACAGTGCTAAGCAATCCCTAATTTCTTTAGATTTTGCTAGGAAAATGGAAAATGGTTGCAGTGATGTATTTAAAAATGTGCAAACATACATGGAAATAAAATATATTTTGACAATTTTTACGCGTTTGAAAAATCAATATTTGATCTGACTGTCTTTTTTTCTTCTTCACAGCCTGAACTTTCTTGTCATTTCGTTAAGTAGTCTTCAGGAATAGTTCTCCAGGCTTCTTGAAGGACATCCAAAGCTCTTCTTTGGATGTTGGCTGCCATTTGTTTTATCCTCTGTCAAGATGATCCCACGCTGCTTCAATAATATTGACGTCTGCAGTCTGGGGAGGCCAATCCATGATTGATAGCGTCCCACTGTGTGCTTTTCTATCCCGCTATGCTTTTGCTACAGTGGCAGTGTGTTTGAGATCATTGTCGTGATAAAAAGTGAAGCAGTTGCCAATCAGATGCTCTCCAGATGGTATTTCATGGTGGATCAGGATCTGACGGCAAAACTGTCAACCCGTGTTAACCCATGTTTAAATAAAGACATGGGAACAAATTATGTGTTTTTGTGACAGGCTGCTAGCGATAGTGTTTCTTTGCCAAGTTGTCTCTATGAGTAGACACAACACTGGTTCAACCCTTGAACTGGGTGCCTTTTAGCACTGAAATGACTCATAGGTCAGTGTTAAGTGGCTTAACAAACAAACAGGGAGGAAAAAAAACATTCCTCTGAAAATGGTCAGGTATAAGAACTGCAATGAAAATGAAGAAAACTTTAAAAGACCTCCAGAAAACCTTGAGAACTCATCAAAACCACTTTAAACAAATGACAAGAATGTCTGGCTCCTTCAGCACTTCAGACTGAGTAAAAAAAAAAAAACGTATCCAAAACACTATTAATCTCTATGTGTTTATAAAAAAAAAAAAAAAAACACAAGGATGTTCAAAACCACCGTAATCACCTCTGGCAGCAGCATGTCGCTGTTTCCAGGCAGCATTAAAAGCAAAAGAGAACAAAACAGGGAGAAATTACTCATCGGGATCTCGTGTTTGCTATTGGCGTGTGAAGGGCCTTTCACGCAGTCAGTAGCAGCCATGCCTTCTATAACTTAGCCTAATCAAGACCACAATCTGCACTTGGCAGAAAACAATGTGACTGAAGACCACAACACATATTTTAGAAATACTTTGGAAAAGGGAAGAAATTTTATGAATTCATAACAGAAAGTGTTCCAAACTACACCAAGAAAGCTATGCTTATAGATACGACAAATTCCTCAAACTTTGTTTTCAATCACCAACACAAATTTTGGTATGTTTTTCTCTAAGCATTTTTTTGTGACCTCTTCTTGGAACTACCTGTCATACAGAAGCAGGAGCGAATCTCTCCTCTGAGTAAAGGTTCTAGCCATTTCTTCTTCTGCTCCTCACTGCCAAACATGTGGAGCACTTCCATATTTCCTGTGTCTGTGGAAAAAAAAATATATATAGTCATAATCTTCCAGTAATTACTAGCTGAATTTGGGAACCTTTATGCTCTCATGGAAGACTGATTTGATTTTTCTAAGAAATAAATACCTTAAAAAGCTGAATCTGGAGATTTTTGTGTGGTTTGGAAGATATATTTTTAAAACCCCAAAATGGAGTGTTATGACTAAAACGAGGTTGAAATGTTGACATCTGGAGAGTCTTTTTCCTGACTAGAGAGAATCCTTGGAGAGAAAATGCAGTCTAGCTTCTATATACAAAGAGCAAGCCCATCCTAGTCGAGCAAAGTAAGGGATTAAATTGATCTGTAATATTATCAAAGGTCTTTGATGTAGATATTTTACCAGGAGCCTGGCAGTTAAAGACTTCAGGGGCAAACACACAGCGGCCGGTTTCTTCAGCAATATAGGCATAATCCAGCTGGGTGAGCCCACTGACTGCAGGCAGGAACAGGTTCCACAGCCCGGCTTCCCTGGCTTTAATCTGCACACAGACACGTGTTATTATACAGAGTGAAAATGCAAGCCACGGCTTCTTTCCCTGTCTATGCTGATAACAAGCAGAGCTCCAAAAATTGGAACAGATCCACGCAGACACAAATAATAGTAATTTTGTTCAAACACTAAATACTAATGATGGGTTGCAGTGCGTGGCTGTCTCAGGTGTGCTGTTTACACAAGAGTCAAATAAACTTGGGCGGTGAACTTGCTGGACTCATACTTGATCTTAGACAGTCCTCTATCACATGTGGTTGTATTTTTTGTTTTTGGGGTTTTTTCTCCTTATGTCCTGTCATTTTTTATGTAGGATTTGTGTAAAAAAGAGACTCAGTTACTAAGTTTCAAAAACAAAAACAAAAGAAATCAACCCTACATACCTTCAGATCCTCTATAATTTGAGGGGTGTGCCATCTCTGTGGAGACTCAGCGTGTTTGGTGTAATACTGTGCAACCTCCTAAGGAACAACAATATTTTTCCACAAAGTGAATTGTCAAGTGAGTTCATGTTGATGCTACAAGCATTACAGGCACTCAATGGTAACATCAGCTCAACAATATATTCATGCAGAGACAGCTTCATGCAAGAGCTTGTGGTTTTTCATCTGTTTCACTTTACGTGAGAATGCTACAAAGCCCTGCCATGTGATGATGCCCATATGCAGCATATTTTATGTAACCAGGAGACACATTGTTCTTTGACTCTATTTTATTAGCCTTCAGTGAAGAAACGAACTGCTGTGTACACAAGTTAAAATTTCATCAATGCACACAAAACCCCTCTGTTCTTGGCAGCTCTTGGAACTGACCTTCTGAGCAGGAAGCACATATTGTCTCATGAAATCTTTGACCTGCTGGAGAACAGCCTGACCTTTAGCTGTCTGGAGAAACAATCTGTCCTTTGTTGGACCTGTGAGGGGCCTGGCATGAAACACATTTCAAATGTTAAAATTCTAACAGGGAATATCAGAAGCAACAGCTGGGTGTCAAATTCCAACTGCAGCTGTCTTACATATGATCAACAGGTGGGATCTATCAGTTTTTTGACCTTCAGCGACAAAGAATTTTGAAAGTATTCCTGCTATAGCAGAGTGTTTATGCTAAACTTATTTCTGAATGTGTCAAAGGATATCAGTGCATTGCTGCACAATGAATTCATTCATTACTGAAACCTACCTCTGCCCAAGCTGCAAGGCAACCTTAGCCAAGGGCTCCACACACTGGCCAAACTGAGCTGCATTCGGTGCACTGGCATTACCCAGGAGGTGACGAGCGTAGATCCCCTACGAAAAACAAATAATAATTTAAAAAAACCTTAATTTTAATGAAAGATTAAGCGACTACATTATGTGCTTGTCTATTACTTTTAATTAAATATGAGGAAATGAGGTATGGTGCTGTGAGTTGCACAATACTGTATGCCAGTAAAAAAAAGAAAAAAAAAGAAAATCAGCCTAGTGTTGAAATTTGGTACAAACCTGGGCAATTCCTGCCATTTTAAAGACAGACAGGGCCAAGTAGAAATTCAGTTGTGGCAATGCAGGGGGGATCCCCCGGCACCTGCAGTAAATGGAGATCAGGTCTTCCACAGTTGGGATACCTGCTCATTGAGGAATAAGATCAGAGGGACAAGACTGTGAGCAGACATAAACAAATAAATAACAGATATAAAATCATAATCAAATACAAATTTCTGAAAACAACAAATCTGTTTGTTTTTCCACTGTCTATAAATGTTAATCACTGTCAGAGTTATCAACAGTTGTTGGCGTTACCCTCTATTCCTTTTAAACTGCCCATCGTGCTGATAACGCTGAGACTTGCAGGCCAGTAATGTGGCATAAGGAAGTAGGCCAGATCTGCCAGGGGCTGTCCAGTGGTAGAAAGCTCCCAGTCCAACACAGCGATCACACGCGCCTTATCACATAAAACAGACTTTGTGAAGTATTCACAGACAAATGTAGCAAAGGTCTAAAAATAAAGATCAGAGAAAGTGTACCTCTGTTGGATGGAATATTAAGTTATCCAGTCGATAATCTCCGTGGACAAGGGTCACCTCATTGTCACTGGCTGGTAGATTCGTCATCAACCAATCAGACAGTTCATTCATGGCTGGAATGTCTCTGTGGGCCGCTGCAGTGTACTGCTTGGTCCAGGTGGAAACCTTTACAGATAAAAAGACATTCTTTAATTTCACAAATCTTGACTGAGTTCCAGATCAAATAAACAGTAAAATGACTTCGATTTAATGAATGTTGTGTTAACTCACTTGTCTCCTGCAATAACCTGGCCCTCTTCCATATGCTTCAAGGTTCAGTGATGGCAGATCCAGTGAGTGCAGTTTTGCCAGGACTTCCACCGCAGCCACATACAGAGCTGTTCTCTCTGCTGGACTCACTCCAGGTAGACGAAGATCCCTGAATATGCGCCCCTAATAAACAGAATTGCACGATTGCCGTCAAACAAAAATAATATTTTCATCTCTAATGAAAGCACAAGCTCGCACTAAAATACACTGGCAAGAAAAGGAAAGGCAAATTAAACCTTTTACCGATTAGACTTAGAGCCAAGTCAAGCAAAACCATTAGAAAAAATATTAGATTAAGGGACTTGTGACTCCTAAGTGCAAAAAAAAAAAAGTACCTTCACATGTTGCATTAAGTAGAACTCTGTTCCAATGACTTCAATATCAGCACAGTGCAGAAGGGGCTGTGGAACGGGAAAACCAACAGAGAAGAGGGCCTTCTGCACTCGATACTCCCTGTCCACCTGTGAACGAAGCAGAAAAATCCGCTTCTATGAGAAAACTTCACCCACTGAGTGAAGTTAATATGATCACGTGCTACTTTACTGAACATTTGGGGAAAAGTGAGCCCTTTCATTTGATTAAATCCAATTAGTTACAAGGTCACACAAAACAGAGTTTGTGCACAGATGGTAAATGTAAAGCAACATTTAGTATTAAACATAAGTAATACATATGAAGCTTTCATTAGATATAAATATATTCATTCGGGTTATTTAAAAAAAAAAAGAGCTTAATTTTTATAACTAATAACTATATGCAAACTCAACATAGCCAACTTGGTTATATCCTAACCACGTAATAAAGAAAACATTTCCATAATTGTTTCCAGGAAATCTGCTACATGGTCGTCTAATGACCGCTCAGATTTGTGGCCAGGAACATTTTTGTAAAAGTTTTGAGCTTATTTTTATCATTGAGTGCTCCCTGACTCACAAATTCCCATTTCTGGTCAAATATGTAAATGCTGCAGTCAAACCATATAAAAAAAACAATTCTTACTAAAAAAAAAAAGGATCAAGGCTGAAAAATAAACTTGTGACTTGCTAACTGATGCACAAAACCACTGTGCTATGCATTTGTCAACTATTTCAGTGGTCAAAACAAAGTTATTATACAACCATTTTTTATCAGTACTGACATGATATCACACAGTTGCAGCAGATTTGTCAGCTGCACATCTATGATTGAATTTCTAGCTCCACCACATCCCAATCATGCTTTATAGTATTGAATGTGACTGTGTGGGCCATTTGAGTACAGCAAACTCATTGTCATGTTCAAGAGACCAGTTTGAGATAATTTTGGTGAGCCCACATGAAATATGACCTTAGTTTCCTGATCTTTGGGGATGAGAGTGGCAGCCGGTTTGATTTTCTGCTACTGTAAACCATCTAATTCAAGGTTCGATGTGTTGTGCATTCAGAGATGCTCTTCTGCATATTTTGGTTGGAACAAGTGGTTATTTGAGTTGCTTATGCCTTCCTATCAGCTCAGAGCAGTCAGTCTATTCTACTCTGACCTCTGATGTCAACACAGCACTTCAGAGCAGATAAATACTGCTCACTGGATATCTTCTCTTTTTCTCACCATTCTCTGTAAACCTTAGGTATGGATATGCAGGAAAATCCCAGTAGATCAGCAGTTTCTAAAATACTCTGTCTGGTGAAAACAGCCATACCACCTTAAAAGTCACTTAAATCACCTCCCATTTCCCATTGTCTCGCTTGGAATGAACTTCACCAGGTCATCTTAACCTACCCGCAATCCTAATGTAAAAAAATATCCCGCAGCTTTATTTATTCATTTATTTGCTGTTTACCACTTGAGGTTGTGGTTGCTGCCAAAAATAGTCAGAATAAATTAAAGAATGAATTGAAAACACATCTGGCTGGGCAGGCTCCAGCCCCCCTGAACTGGATAAATGCTGAGTGAGTGATTCACCAGTTAACCCAAACTAAACTAAAACACAGACAGCATGAAGAAGCATTGCAGCTTTTTTATTAAGACTGGGAAGCAAAACATATATAAAAGTTATAGGAGAACACATAAAAACAAACTAAACCTATCCATTTAAAATAGTAAAAATTTAAACGAGGAAACTAACTCAGGACATTGACAATATTTTATTTATTTTTTAACCAAAACTATAATAACTGTGGGGAAGCCTTACCTTGTGAGCTCCTGGCAACAGCTCACCTGGGGGTTGCTTCCTGAGAACATAACTGTTTGACGGCGTCTGGATTAGGAAAGTTGGGTTTGACTGACCAGCACTGAAAAGATAAGAGAGTGCCCTTAGCATGTTATCAGCAGGCGAAACATTTGCACAAGATTAACTTTGAAAACTAAAAAATGAAGCCAGACCTGGCTACCTTACCTGTACTGTCTGACAGTAAGAGTGTCATTGTTTGACAAAAGTGTCTTGGCAGTCAGATATCTCTGAAGCCTGCCAACATTGAATTTATGCTGCTGCCGTACAGGAGTTGTCGGTTCCTCCATTTCGCAGTTATAACCCTGGATTAATCATTGCCAGATGTATCGTTGAGCTAGCTACGTTTAGCATTATTGATATGATGGTCGGACCGTTTATCGATAGGCACAACGAGGTAACGCCCCTTAAAAGTTAATTTATTGTCACAAATTCATAAAATTATCAAACCTTTAAAAACTAATGACTAGAAGATTTTCAATACTAAAATAAAACAATAAAATAAAGGTTTAAACAATCCACTGGTGATGCGGGAACACTGTAGGGTGTTTGTGCTCGTTTTCTGCACGAACACTGTTAATGGGAACACACATCCTGACAGCTGGTTTGAGCAGCGAAGACGTGTACTTTCTGTGTCGATTCCTGTAGGGTTTTTTAATTTACGTTTTTGTTTACAGCATTATTATTTCTTTTACATAGTTTAGCCTTCGACTGTTTTCCTGATGGCGACAGTGGAGGAGCTGAAGTTGAGGGTGAGAGAGTTGGAGAATGAGCTGATAAAGTGTAAGCAGAAACAGTGTGCTGCGGAAGATGCTCACAGTCAGGCACTAAATAGACCGAAAATTGACAAAATGAGCGCCGAAGTTGTGGATTCCAACCCGTACAGGTAAGTTTGTTTTTTAAATGTATTCATTATATGGTCTTTTAATTGATTTTTGTGTAGACGGCTCACTATGTTGAGAGCCGACGCCTTCCTGTGAGTCATACACCACAAGCTAATCTCAGCTGTGTTTTTATTTTAGTCGCCTCATGGCTTTAAAGAGAATGGGCATCGTAGATGATTACGAGGTATGTTCAAAGTTTTTATTTTAATACTGCACAGTTTCTGGTTGCTCTCCCTTCCAAGTTTTCAGATTTCATGATAAGCAATAAAGACAAACTGCTGATACAACATTAAATTGCGATATATGTTTATAGAAACCCATATTCATATTAAGATATTCATAATAGCATGATTACATACAGATGTTTACTTACACTCATTATGGCCATGAATGTCGTGGTGATTTGGGGCTTTTAATGATTTCTTTGATCTGTTCTTTTCTGGGGTGGAATGATTGTTAGATACATCTTTAATCATTTACAAAACAAAAATTGAGTTCATAAGATTGAATTCATGTTGGATTTTGTCTAATCCACACAGGTTCAAAACCTACATTAAGTAAATAAATAAGTACTACTAGTACTAATACTTGGTTAAATGTCTTTCTGCCAGTTGAACCTCAACCAGGTTTTGCCATAACTCTCACTGGATATTTGGCCACTCTTCTTGGTTTAATTGGTAGAGTTAATATAAATGTGTTCGTTTCGTGGCACAGACCCAGCCGTTAGGCATAGTCCACTAATTTTAAATAGAGAGATAGAAAAGAGTTTATTTTAAACATGTATATATAACTAAAACGTTTTGAGCAGGGTTGAGGTCGGAGCTTTGGGAATGGCCGTTCCAGCAGCCTAATGTTAGTTCCTTTATCCATTCCAAAACCAGTTTTGATGTGTGTTTGGGATCATTGTCCTGCTGGAACACCCAATTTTGTTAAGGTTCAGCCATCTAGCTGTTGATTTGGGGTGAAGCTGAAAAGCCCAAACGTAATGACATTCATCCCCAAGATGAGTGTATGTAAATTTCTGTTCACAACTGTAGCTATCAAAGCAAAGTTGGAGGCTTTTGTGTTGAGAAATGTGAGTAATTATTGTTTATAAACTTGTTGACAGAGAATTCGGACATTCACGGTAGCTGTGGTTGGAGTTGGGGGAGTTGGCAGTGTGACAGCTGAAATGCTCACTAGATGTGGCATTGGTAAGGTAATAGAAGCTTTCATTATCTTTCACTTTTACTTGATTTAAATTTAAATCCATGTCCATCTGTGCTGATTTTACCCTTACTGTGGCTTGTTCTCATTTTGTGGCATCCCAGTTGCTCCTTTTTGACTATGATAAAGTAGAGCTGGCCAATATGAACAGGCTGTTCTTCCAGCCTCACCAAGCAGGCCTCAGCAAAGTGGAAGCAGCAGAACACACACTCAGGTACACTGTTTTCAACAGATATCCACTTTTCCACCGAAGCCATTCAGTTTCTTTCAAATATATGTAACTTCCCTTTTCCCCGAACAGAAACATCAATCCAGACGTGTCATTTGAAACCCATAACTACAACATTACTACGATGGAAAATTTTACACATTTCATGGATCGTATCAGGTTAGGATTCATATTGTATATTTTATGTAGTTTTCTTCCTGTGTCCCTTTATTTTGCACCAGCAAATAACTCTGTGTGTTTTCAGTCATGGAGGGCTGGAAAAAGGGAAACCAGTGGATTTGGTCCTGAGCTGTGTGGACAACTTTGAGGCCAGAATGGCCATCAATACAGTGAGTGTGTATACATGTCAATGTCACAAAAAAAGAGATTTAAAAAAAATAAATGTCACTCTTAGGAGTTGAATTCGTTTTGGTGTTTGTTTCAGGCCTGCAATGAACTAGGTCAGATCTGGATGGAGTCTGGCGTCAGTGAGAATGCTGTGTCAGGACACATCCAGCTCATCATTCCTGGGGAGACGGCCTGCTTCGCTGTATGCTCACACTTAAATAACAACAACATATCTTTGCAATACGATGACGTCCAGCTCTTACAGAAAAATGTAGTTGCATTATAAAACCATATAACACCCTCTCTCTTAGTGTGCTCCTCCACTTGTGGTGGCAGCCAACATTGATGAGAAAACCCTAAAACGGGAGGGTGTGTGTGCTGCCAGCTTACCAACAACCATGGGTGTTGTGGCAGGTCTCCTTGTGCAAAATGTCCTCAAGTAGGTTCATTTTCATGTTTTTCTGGGCAGGTTCAAATCTAAAAGTGTAAAGTGAAGTTCAATATTATTTATTAAATGTTTTGTCTTCCAGATATCTTCTAAAGTTTGGTACTGTCAGTTATTATCTTGGCTACAATGCCATGCAGGACTTCTTCCCTGCCATGGCAATGAAAGCTAACCCCCAGTGTAATGACCGTCACTGCAGGAGACAACAGGAGGAGTACAAGGTGTGTGTGCTCACTGTTTGCTCATGTAACAGGATTACAAGACTGATTAAAGTCCCATTCTCACTGCTTTTATATAGTGTTAGAAAAGCTAACCTTACTCATTGGTTTTATGTTCAGAGGAAAGAAGCAGAGCGGCCCAAAGTGGAGGTCGTACAGGAAGAGGAGGAGGTTGTACATGAAGACAATGAATGGGGTGAGCAAAAGAAACTTGTACAGTGTCCTAACTGTAACATAGTTTGTGTGTTGTTGTTTTTTTGTGTTAATGTGCGTTAATATACAAAAATGTGGTGCGCAGGTATTGAGCTGGTATCAGAGGTGACTGAAGAAGAGTTAAAGGCTGCTTCAGGTACTGTGCCCGACCTCCCAGAAGGCATCACAGTGGCTTATACCATTCCAACTGAGGTTAGTACTCTTTAAGATACCACAGCTTTGAAACGCCTAACTAGGAGCCCTGTATGGGTAGACTCATTAATTAAAAAAAATCTGCTGACATTTATATCAAATACTTTTTTTTGCCTCAAGTAATAATGGTGAAGTCAAATATTTACAGCACTAAGTGACTTTTAGCAACTCTTCAGTTTTACTTTCATTCCATACTGCTTTTAAATGAAAGTACTGTTGGGCTCGAAGATAATTTCTAAAAAAGCTGCATTTTGTTGTAACGTTTTAGTGTTTGTCTTGACTATGAACCCAATTCAACTCAATTCTGATTCTACATTCTCTGGATTGTTTTCTCGACTTTGAACTAGGAAAAAGCAGATGGCGAGACAGTGGAGGAGACTGAACAGAGCCTTGAAGAATTAATGGCTCAGATGAAAAAACTGTAGGAAACAATCTGAAGGTGCATTTCTGCTGTTAATATGAGACTAACCTTTTCTTGCCTGTTCACTCCAACATCATTGTGAAAATGCCAATTGCTGTACGATACAAGCAGTTAAAGAATGAGCTCATCTAACCGCTGAAGACGTGGAATGCATGATAAATGCTGCTTATGGTATTTCACACACCGGGAAAAAAAAAACGCACACACAAAAAAACATCAGATATGTAATTTGCTGACATGGTAAAGTGTTTAGCACTTGAAATGGGAACATTTTCTAATTACATATCAATAAACCTGAAGATATCAGTTAGTGTTTTGCTTACTAAATGTGTGTCCCAACTTTTCAACATCCACAAAAAAAGAAGAAATGTTTCCTGTAACATCACAGAACAATGTTCAAGTTGTCTCAATAAAGTATTTATTAGATGGACATGTTGGACTTTATTTTTATTTTCCTATACAGCTTTTACAGATGTTATTAACATGGTATTAATACATTAATACATGAATAGATGCAAGCAGTAAAAACATTTTGTATCTTGTATATGTGGCAACACAGTAGGTTTTGGTACAATGTGTCCCTTTTGGCCTTAATGTAT
The DNA here is from genome assembly GCF_036321145.2 of Pelmatolapia mariae. Classification (NCBI taxonomy): domain Eukaryota; kingdom Metazoa; phylum Chordata; class Actinopteri; order Cichliformes; family Cichlidae; genus Pelmatolapia; species Pelmatolapia mariae. The sequence continues at coordinate 18,031,568 of NC_086235.1, read as the reverse complement.
TGTACCTGAAGCCTTATATGTCACAGTGATGTCTTTGGTAAGACCCTTTAAATATTTTGAATAAATGCATGCGCACTTAATTTTGCATAAACACAGCCTTAAATCAGCTACAGATAATGATTCTTCAGACATGTGTTTTACTTAATTGTCCAAGTTTGCCTTTCTCAAAACACTGTTGGATATGCATTGTATGTAACAAATGTTAAAATATATATAAAATTCATAATGTAAACAATGTATATTTAAAAACAAAAAGTGCTTGGGATCTGACAGTCGTGTTAATCATCATCAGGAGATAGTTCACGTTCTAATGTTTGTTCTTCTGCACGTTCTCACTAACACCTTTTTGTACTGGGTGTTTAGCATGATTCACACGGAACAATTTGAATGCCTAGATTGAAAAACTAACATTTAAAATGTGAATATAATAATATAACCTGTTATACCATACGATGTTGGTCATAATTAAGCATGTTTTTATGGCTGGAGTGACTTCATACCCACAAATAAATCTAGGCTAAGCTGAAATTTGAGTTTAGTGTAGTGTAGACCTGAGTTTAAAGCCTGTTAAAGAGCTGATTTCTGAAGTGTATTACACATGACTGCATGCAAAACACCACTGGCAGATATGCAGGTTTTAAACATGAATACTGTAAACTTCACATTCCTTTTGGCAGGTACAGTATGTACCTTCAACCACATGTGATGTATGTGATGACTAGAATTGTAAATTAGTTTTGGTGAAATCAAAGGATTTCAGTAACACTGTATAATAGTTAGAGCTGTCCAAACAGCCATTACTAATCAGCTGCAAAGTACACCTAAGCAGGGTCACCTCTGAGCATGTGGGAGGGGAGCAGGTCCTCTCACACTAAATGCGTCTCCGCTGGAGGAATGGCGAGATGGGGCATTACCACACACTAATGATGGCTCTGCCTCTTTGATCTCCATTGCACGCTTGTAAAGCTCTGCTGCCTTCTCGAAGTCACCCTCTTCATAGCTAGATTGAAATGTAAATTAAGAAATAAAATTTATAACGTAACCAATAACATATTATTCTTAATTAAACTTTTGCTAAATCTCACTCACTAATGTACCTTAGCACAGCCAGGTTTTTTAGGGTCTCCCCAACCCGTGGATGAGAGCGACCCAAACTGTCCTCGTAGATTTTCAGTGCTCGTTCATAAAGGGGTAAGGCATCACTGTGCTTCTTCTGCCAAAGACACAAAAGAAATCCCTGTTAGTTTTGCTCTGCTTAACCTAAAATGTTAACAGTCAGTGAAATGACAAATAAAAATTTATACAAATCATTTAAATTCACTGGTTCAATACAAGTTAAATATGCTTATTATAAGTAATTTACTTGCTAACAGAGGCAACTGCCCTTGCCTGCCTTTATTTACGATTACTGCTTTATATACTCATTCTATGTCCATCATAATATGTGGAGGGGGGAAGAAAATTGTACTTTTTACATTTATTAATGTGAGAGTAAAAATGTAAATATAACATTTGATAGGATCACAACATAAAGAATAAACATAAAGTTCTAAATATTTAACCAGCTGTTTCTAAGATGCAGTACTCAAGAGTAGTACTCACATGCATTAGTAACTGTAAAAATCCCATATGAGTCATCATTATCATCTTTATTTATAAAGCACTTTAAAGCAACCACAGCTGATGCAAAGCGCTTTACAGTGGAACTAAATAATATAAAAACACATGATATAAATAAAAAACACAAAAAAGAAAAAAGTAAAATAATTAATTAATAATTTAATTACAAGAAAAACTAAGTCTCACTGAGGCCAAAAGTCTGGGGTTTTAAGAAGTGTTTTAAAAGTGGACAGTGAAGGGGCCTCTCTAACATGCAAGGACAAGTTATTTCATAATTTAGGAGCCACGATATAAAAAGCCCTGTCCTCTCTGCGCTTCCTTTTAAATCTCTGTACTTTCAGGAGCAGCTGGCCAGCTGATCAAAGAGACTGACAGGGTGTGTAGGGATGGAGAAGCTCAGAGAGATAAGACAGTTCAAGATTGTGAAAGCATTTAAAAAACAAACATAAGATTTTAAAATGAACTTTAAAAGACACGGGCAGCCAATGCAGTGAGGCCAGGACAAGGGTTATATGCTCTCTTTTACGATTTCCTGTTATCAGTCGTGCAGCTGCAGATGCAAGAGCAATGACTGACTGACTCCCACATAAAGTGAGTTGCAGTAGTTCAGACGGGATGAAATAAAAGCATCGATCACTGTTTCAGCGTGCTGTCTGGAAAGAAAAGATTTGACTGTTGCCAATCGCCTTGATGTATAATGTATAAGAAGTACTTTTATTTTGTGAATAAATGTTCATAATAATCTATTTTGATTTACATTTTCCTTAATGTAATGTTTTGAAAGTCGGATATAGCTATTTTTTCTTAAGTAAGATGAAAATTTGATCCCTTATTTTATTGAGGTATGCAATTCTGCAGTGCATAGTTGAGACAACAGAAGCATGGTAAGTCTCACCAGTTGGCAGTAGATTACTGCCAGGTTGACCAGTGCGGTGGCTACACTGGGGTGCTTGGGGCCAAAACTTTTTTCCCTGATTTCCAGCGACAGCTCATAAAGTGGAACAGCCTTCTCCAGTTTCCCCTGAACAAAACACATGAAGTGAAATCATTTGCCTAATTCAAGACAACATCAACAGAAAGTATCATGTGAGTGCCATTTGTCTTACTCTGCGTTTATAGAGCATGGCGAGGTGTTTGAGTGTGTATGCCAGAGAAGGGTGGTCAGGAGACAAGGCTTTCTTGCGGATGTCTAGAGCCCTTTCGTACATGTCCTCAGCTGCTTCGTATTCTCTCCTTTCAGTGTGCAGTGCAGCCAGGTTGTTGAGTGACTGAGCACAGTCCGGGTGATCAGGACCAAGGACCCGCTGGCGCATCTCCAAAGAGCGGGTTAAAAACACCTTGGCTGCACTGGTGAGGGCAAAGAGAAGGATTTTAGTTGTGCTGATGGAATTTCTTTAAAAAAAAAAAACACATATTACTGATCATTTGAAGTACAGGTACTAGACTAGAACTATACATTGAGGGCATTGAGAATCTATAATCTTATATAGCGACATCTGTGGACATGCTAGGTGCTGTTTCCTTACTCTAGGTTGTTCTGGAGGTAATAAAGAACACCCAGTTCATTTAAAGTTTTGGCACAGTCTGCAGAGTCTTTTCCTAGGGTCAGCTCTTCCAGCTGCAGGGCTCTGCGCCTCAACAAACTGAAGCCATACTGAAAGGAGGAGTAGACAAAAGACATCCAATATCTCTCATTAAAGGAGTATGACTAAGTGTGTAGGAATCTGAGAACAACACTCACCATATGACCTTTCTGTCGAGCAGTTTTCTGACGGATCTTCACAGACCTCTTCCTGAGTTTCTCCGCTTGTTCATACCTGAACAAAAGCACCAGGTGTTAGTTGTTAAATATGTTTCTTTAATTGAATCCTGACTTGGCAGAGTGTGATTTAGTCCTCTGAATTTTTTTAATAATCACAACAGCTGGTGTTTGTCTTTAATGAAGATATAGCCTGACTGAAACACCTGCAACTATTAACGGCAATTTCATAACATTAGCCCCAAGATAGTCCTGTTTACTTGTTTTGCTTCTGATAGAGCATGGCGAGTGACTCCAGTTCTCGAGCCACACTGGCATGCTCGGCGCCGTAGGCATTCTCGCTTATCTCAAGGGCTTGCTTGTACAGCTGCTCAGCATTTCCATACTTCTTCCATTGGACATAAACTCCAGCCAGCTGGTGCAGAGATCGAGCTACACTGGGATGGTCTGGATCCAAGGCTGTCTCTCTAATCTCAAGAGACCTTTGTAAAGGTGCTACAGCCTAAACAAATAAAAAATAAACAGAATCAGATATATACACAATTACCATGAGCTCATTCTTAGCAGGAAAAAAAAAGATTAGACTTCTTCAGACAATGTAGGCAAAATTTAAGCCTTTTAAGACTAGGCAGGAAAAGATGTGTGGTGAGGAATAAACATAGTGTTTTTAATATTACAGCCATTCACCCTACCTGACTAGGGAGGCCCAGATCTTTGAGGAAACGTCCCAAAGTCTCATACAGATTTGCGAGCCTGGTCATGCTGTCTTCACTCTCGCAGCTCTTCTCGTAGCGCTTCAGAGAGTCAAAATACTCGGTGGCCATGGAGCTTTTGTCTTTGCCGACATACTGCCAGTAGGCCAAGAGCTCAGAGAAATGACCCCTAAAAAACAAAACACACATCTTTGGCAAGGTAGCTGAAGAAATGCATCAGGCTTTGTGACAATGCCTCGTATGTATGCATGCTTTCAGGCAACACTAACATGTACCTCTTGTAGAGATTTTGAGAGACAAACAAGTTCAAGAGGCTGAGCTGCAGTTTAGGTTTGTCCTCCTCCTGCTGGAGCAGCCAGGGAAGCTCATCTGCGACACGCCACGTCACTCGGTCCTGGCTAAAAACACACACACATACACATTGATATGAGTTGTTCTGACAGAGCCGTGTGATTTGTGTGGATCTCTGCAGGACCTGAGTTGCTGGTTGAAGTAATGAATTAGTTTCTCTCTATAAGTGGTGGAGCTACTTCCTCCAGCCAGAAACTCTAGCCTCACAGCTTCCCACGCCTGTCAGAAACACAGAAAGATGAAAACTGCAAAATTGCAGCATAATTCTATTATGCATTTTGTTTTTATTGATGCTGCTGTATCATTTTACCGACTAAGAAGCCTAATTACCTGTAGATGTTGAAACCTGATGAGTCCACAACGGAGTGTTACAATGCAGAGTCTGTTCAAGAGGTACAGCAGAGAGGACAGGGCAGGCAACTCTACCTCTGGGAAAAGATCTAGTACCTCTGATTCACTCACTCCATTATGGCTGGCACATACAAGGCCCAGTATCTAAAGGCAGACAAAAAACAATCACCTATTCCTCTGCTACACATTGGAAAAAAACATCAAATAAAGAAAAATTTTCACATTCACATTAAAACCAGAAAGGGTATGTGTTTCTCTGATGCCAAATTAAATTACACACATATTTCAAACTAAAAGCAATAAGGACAGGAAAATCTGTGTTTAAGTCACCTCTCTCATAATGTGGCGCTCTCTGTCCGTGCTGAGAGAGTTCAATGTCATTTTGAGTGCCAGGCGGTAAAGTGACATGGTGTCCTGACACTGCAGACACTGCTCCAGGCTCTTCTCCAGCAACCCACAGGATCTACTGTTAGGAAGCAGCAAAACAAAACAAACAAAATCTAAGTTATTCAAAAAGAAAAAAAAAAGGTTACTATTTTGTGAAGCGAACAATTAAAATTAAAATAATTTAAAAACAGGCTGTCCAACTCTGCAGAGGATACATGCTGGATTTGAAGGTTTTTATTTTTTTCATTCGTTTACTTCTTTATTTATTTTTTAAATAATGTATTTATAATTGTGAAAGCAGAGGTGGCGAACCTGGTGATCATCCTTGCCAGCAGTGTGACATATAATGCATTGCATGTTGATGCAGAGCGACAGTGCCTTTCCAGCTTCTTCTCCTGAAACAAAATACACGCATTCAGGTATCATAATCTTAAAAAAAAAACATACTGCTGCTAAGGATTTTTAAATGTCTTTGAAGGACCTTGTGGAGGGGTCAACACTGACCTGATCCCTAGTAAGTTTGAGATCCATGCTCTGGCACTCTGCATTGACTATACTCCTGACCTCTCTGGGACTCAGTGGGTCTAAGTGGAGTGTGGGCCACAACCTAAACACACAAAGTCGCAGAAAAGCATATGAATAGCCATTTTGACCAATACTGGGAATTCATCGAGTGTGTATTACCTCCAAGCCTGAGGACAAGTCTCTACATTGACAGACACCACCACTCTGACATTGACAGGCAGAGGGTCAATTAGCCACTTCATGTGTTTTTCTGCTTGCTAGAGCAAAAGGGGACAAACAGTAGTACAGACAAAAACATACAGCAGAGAGAGTGAACCCAGCTGAGTTGAATTTTGAGTTTTATATAGTTGTAGAGGCTGTTAACCTGTATTTGGTCAATGGAGTCAATGATGATGATAATGTTTCCTTGATGGCGCGCTGACAGTCTTTCAAGCCAGCGGGGAAACTCTTCTAAGATCTTACTGGGCTCCATGGATAAGCCGGAAATGGACCAGAAGTGCTGCAGCAGCTGTTTGAAAACAGACAGAAATAAAAACAGTAGTTTAATAATACAGAGTCATCAGTGGAAGAAAGCATTAACAAGAAGCAATCAGAGATATCCCTTACTTTAACTGTGAGGCGTTTGATAATGAGAACTGGCTCTGAGCTTGTTGAAAGTGGGCGACCAACAAAATGATACAGAAACAAGGTGTTGGGGGATTGTTTCTGCTGGAGCTCGATCCTGAAGAGAATTCAAGAATAATTAGCAAAGCAGGCAAAGCATGCACAAGGTCCAGAATGTTCCAGATCATTAGAAAGAACATACTTGTCCATTTAATATATAATATAAAACAAGATTTGTTTTTTCCAAGGGTGCAAGAGTGTTGGCCTGAAGTGATTGGAGAGTATAATTCAATTCAGTTTTATTTATATTTCGCCAAATCACAACAACAGTTTCTTCAAGGCACTTTATATTGCAAGGTAAAGACCCTACAACAATACAAAGAAAACAGAGAAGGTTGAACGGTTATAATTACTTTGTAACATTTCTAAATGTATGGCTTAAAAGTTTGGAAACCTATTAAAGACTTACAACAGTTTTAATTAAGAGGAATTCATGACGTATACATTATAATTAACTGAAGAAATTAGTTCTTACCATTTGGAGAGTAAAAGAGATTTTCCTGAGCCTGGACCGCCAGATACCAGGAGGGGTGGTGTTGGAGGGGGAGCAGCTATCATGTCATTCAAACGATCTATATACTGAGGTCATTGATGCATCACAGCGTTAGTAATATCAATAAAAAATAGGATTTGAAGACAAAATCATAAGGTTGAAGGGATCAATAAGAACTGAAGTACCTTCTGGAAGCTTAATTGTGAGGTGGTGCCGCTACAAGCCTGCTGATAGGCCTCGATCTGCTCCTGCTCATCATGTAGGTCCCACAGCACATCTCCCGAGTCTTCTTCGCACCCCTCGTCCATCCCAGAGTCCTTAGACTCAACATCTGCTACTTCAAGACCCAGCAACTCCTGGACGAAGCAGGAAAGAAAAAAAATCAGACAAAAAAAGGTTTCAGTTTTAATTCTTATACCATAGACTTTAAACTTTGTGAACTGATAAAAATAAGGATGTTAAATGACAGTCTGTACCTGCTTGATGATTTTCTCTAGCTGAGCATAAATCAGGTTGGCCCCCTCCTCTGCAGAGCCACTATGATCCACTACCTAGTAATGTTCAAAACAGGTTTGGGACAGACACAGTATTAGATTGCATTTAAAGACAATAAACAGAAAAATATCAACTTTTCCTCCACAGTTATTATTTTATTTATACTGATGCATTGCATGAAATGGGTTGAAACTAAAAAAAAACTTTTCTAAAATTATTAACCATATAAGTACCTTGATTTTAGCAGCCTTGTCTGCAGCATTGACCCGTTCGAGCAGTTGCCTGATAGGTCCATTTAAATTGTGATCTTCTTCGGTCCTAAGGTACAGCACCAATGGACGGCCATCTGGATTCTTAACAAAAGCCTCTTCACAATCCTCCACCACAGAGCTACGGCAATGTATTATGCATGAATATTAAACAAAAACCTTCATTAATCTCTGGAAAAAAAAAGAATTTGTGTGCAATCTTTATTATAAGGTTATCAATTTCCTAAACTCACCATACCTAGGGACAGTAGATTTGAGAAGAAGAACACACAGAGAACTCCTTTCAATCTCCAGCTTGCGCTCTACAGCGTATGAAGCCGCATTCTCCTCTGGGAAGAAGACATTAAGGTAGAAATGGCCTAGACTCTCACATATTCGCCGCAATACAGAGGTGTGTTTCTGCAATTAAAACATTAAGCACAGTTTTCCCAGACCTGATTAATAATAAGGTTATAATAAGGTTAAAGGTATTTTTCACAAAAATTGCCATTTTAAACCCACAATCCCACACACAAATTTTCTCAAAGATATAATCAAGTTGTTGTTTTTCTTTTAATTTGATTTAATTAAACTTCTATGAGTGGATCTGACTTAACCCTTTATTGACCATGGGCCCACCGGCAGGCCCATTTTACAGGTAAATTTGAAGGGCCGGTCAATAAAGGGTTAATGAAATACAAAATGTCCAAAATTAAAAAGAAAAAAAAAATCCAAATAATGATTTTATTGGCATATTTATCGAGTCATTCATTTTTATCTTAGCTTAGTTCAGCCTTTCATAATATAACGCTACAGTCCTATCTCTGTGTTACTTTAAGGCACGTCAGTGAGCAGCACTATAGTGGTACAACAACATCACATGAAAACAGAATATTTACAGTTTTTACAGTGCTCATCTTACCGACCTTTATAAAAATATCCAGCTCAGCTTTGGTCTCCTGGGTGAAGATCAGGTAGCAGCGGACTGTGTTGCTCCACAAGGCCTGGGGAACGTGGGGTGACACCTGCAACAGACTCGCCACAGCAGCATCCCAATCATCTGACAAAGACAGACACATATGGTAAAATATACAAGTCATGCCCATGAAGAGAATATGTGCTTCAAAAATACCTGCATGCAAAAAGAATGATGTTGATAAAAAAATCATAATAACTAGGTCATCTAGAGGTCAGGTTCTCAGAAAGTAAAATAAATTTTCCAGTGCTGCTGGCGCCACAATGGGACACACATATGAAATGACTGCAGTCCAGATCATAATATCACTCTTCTTTCTACAGACTCTTCCCTTCCAAAGTTTCCTTACCTCTGCTCACATTAGCAAAGGGCCCTTCCACATCTATTAAACTGTGTGCAAACTCTGGTCCTCTGAATGTTTGTTGCAATTGCATCATGCTGCCCATAGAGGGCTCACTTCCCAGCACACCACCAGTCCAGTACTCGCACTGTGTTCCTGCAGCTGAAGACATTTAATAAATCATTGTGGTGTTTTATCATGACATAAAGAAACAAAAGCCTAAACATGAGGTATGCTAACAGAAAATGAATCCTGTGTTCCTGAATAGGAAAAGTTATGCAGAACAGATTAACGGCTTAATAACAGAAAGTCCCCAATAGTGTGAATTTTTGTCTTACCAGTGACAGTGGTTTGGTTGTCATCTGAATCTGAGTCATTTGGGTCATAAACCTGGATGCCCTGAGCCTGTAACTGTTGAAGTTTGGCTTCCAAGTCCCTTTTAGCACGCAGGAGATCCTGTATCTCCTTTTCTTTTGTCTCCCGGAAAATCTGGTGGTGATTTTGCCAAAAGGTTAAAGCTGCAAATGTGAATACTAGAAAGAATGCAATGCCACAATCGTTCTCAAACTGTGGGGCACAGAGCCAAAATTTTGGGTCAACTAAGATGAATGGATGTTATTGTACTTTTATCATACTTTGACTTTTACTTCAAATTTGATCATTTTATGCTTGTTTATTGTTGATGATTGTAAAAGAAAGACATGTGAGGTATTAGGGTGAACTTTCACCCTCTTGTGAAATGAGGCGTGATGCGGTGTACTAGTGCTGTGGGATACTGCAAATTTTAGTACAGATCCGATACCAAATAAACACAGGGTCAGTATTTCTGATACTTTTAACCTATAAAGCCAGATTGTGCAGCGGAGAGCAATGTGTCAATAAATTTACAAATTCTATACAAACACATTTTAATGACCACTAAAATACTGAGACTAAGATATTTACTTTAAGATATTTACTAAGATATTTACTTTTCTCACAATGATTACTTAATGCTACAAAACTCACCTTTCATCTTTTTTTTTTGGAGACCTGAAATGTAAATGTGCCTGTCTGTAAAGCAATCTGGGTCAGCTTTTGTTGTTTAAATGTGCTATGAGCTATAAATAAAATAAGACTTTCTAGTCAACACAAAAAGATTTGGACATTTTCCATAGTGGGTTCTGTTTGAGGATGTTTGATCACTAGTATCAATCTGATAACAATACCAACTTTGGTATTAATCTGCCTACATCTATGATGTACCTTAAACTGACGTTTTACTTTGTCCCTGTCATGTTCAAATGTGGCAGCCCTCTCCATAGCTTGATATTTTGCCTCAAGAGCACTCTCTTTCTCTCTGAGGATCTTCTGGTAGGTCTTCTGCAGAGCCTGTAGTGACATTGAAAATAGCAGCATCCCACCATCACATTAAATCATCCAAACGCCCACAACTTTTTCAGTGAGGTTAGAATAAGCCTTGTGCATTTTGTTCATTATCACCTGCAGCTCTGCTCTCAGCCTCTTGTTCTCCTCATCCAGCTTTGCTTCCTTCTTTTGCATGGATGAGATCTCGTTGTTCTTGCTGACACGGAAGATTTCGTACTCTTTACGGAGTCTTTCATACTCTGCAGCATACTCTAGATCCACAGATGCTGTGGATTTGAAACTGGCCCCAATCACACGAGGTCCTCGGCGGAAAGAGCTGCGCAGTAGTCGGGCTTTGGGCTTCACCTCGACGGGTATCTCACAGGCTTCCCCGCCTTCACCTCCATACCCGTCCTCGATCACCTCCCCTGGGCTCACCATAGAGGATGCGGTGCCCATGGTGGCCAAATAAGTTGGAGAAAAAGAACTGCTCAACTTTTTTCGATGCTCATAGCTGCTCCTGTGTAATAAAAGACGGGACGGGGATGGAGTGTCAGTTAAGGAAACCTTTTGTTGATGGTTTGTCACTGGCATTTCTGATCTTTAAGTTGTTTTTTTCCAGGCCGTCTCGTAAAACAACAACAAGCAAAAAGCTAAGCTCTTTCCACAAAAGCAACAGGTAGCATTAGAATTATTTTTATTTATTTATTCATTTATTTATTCTGAAGAAATGAAAAGGTGACAAAGCAACGCGTTTGCAGTTAATATCAAAATGGGTTTAAGCATACCCGACTAATAGCAACTAATCCAGATGAACTTAGTTAGCTTCGTTAACATTAAGTTTTGGAGCGGTTCAACACCCTAACGGCGTCATTTATTAATGTAAAAACTAAAGAAACGACACAGTAAAGTGTTTTAGCTGAGAAGAAAACTGCCTACACGCCCAAGTTTGGCATATGAAGGTTAAACAAATAGCTACACTCACGGTCCGCTCCCCTCACAGCTTCTTCCTGGCTGCCTTGGTAACAAGGAGAAAATACGGGTGCCCGCACAAGTCAAAAACAGCAGAAGTTTATTCCCCTCGAAATTATGGGAATTACCCGAGAGCCCATCTCTCGGTAATCAAAGAATTAAACCCTCGTTTTATGATGTAATGAATTCTGTGCCAAAACGGAGTGCTTAAAACATTTTTATTTTCATCATCAGCATCTTCGTCTTCTTCTTCTTTCAGCTGCTCCCTTTAGGGGTCGCCACAGTGGATCATCTGCCTCCAGCTCACCCTACAGTTTGCATCCTCCTCTCTCACACTAACCTTCTACAGGTCCTGCTTCTCTACGTCCACGAATCTTCTTTGTGGTCTTCCTCTTTTCCTCTTGCCTGGCACTCCCATATTCACCCCGTGTCCAGGAAATACATCCTCTATGCCTCCTCTGTGCGTTTCCAAACCATCTCACCCTTGTCTCTCTAACTTTGTCTCCAAAGAGGGACCTGAGCTGTCCCTCGTGTATGCTCATTTTTAATCCTTGTCCCTCCTGGTCAGTCAAAGTGAAAGTTTTCAGCTCTTCTACTTTCTGCTCGACCTCCTGTCTTTTTGTCAGTGCCACCTTCTCCACACCATACATCAAAGCAGGTCTCACTACCACCTTGTAAACCTTCCTGAAACAAATTACATTTTACTTCATGTAATATGTTTACTTTATAGTCTACATCATCGTGTCTGCTTTTTTAAAAACTGTGTTAAAACTACTCTATCAGTTCGTTCAATGTTCTACTTGTGTCAAATATCAAATAAGGTATTTATATTGTTTATTTTACTATGACGTAATCTACAATCACAAAACCAACTGTTCTGTGTGTTTGTCACCATCAAGTGGTCGATTTGATCTGCTGCAAACTTCTTCAATCTTAGACAAATACTCTGAAGAAAGTCACGAAAAAATTATTTAATATTCAGATGATTAATTTTATTTTCAAAATAAGCAATAATTAGGTGCTAAAGCTTCTAAATGAGGTACATTTTTTGTAAAGTGGAAAAAAAAACCAACAACACACAGAGAACCTTCAACTTCCTGACACAAAGAAACCAAAACTGTAAAATAGCTCCTCGACCTTTCATCTGGCAGGCCTGTGCAGCTGTGCTGCATATTTTACACTACTGAGGCCACTGCAAACACACCATTTAGATTTTTGAGGACAGAGATATGAACGGGATTTTGGGCCCTTTCTGGGTCCGAACTCTTTTATACTTGGGATTTTTTTTTCCTGGAAATAGTGTTGTAAAATTAATTTATGAAGGATTTTGTCATATTTGTTCACTTTGTTATAGCATCAGTTTTTTTAACCACAAAAAATGAAAACATGAACAACTGAGAACCCGTCCATCCATAATTTCTCTTCTGTGTATCCAAGGGTCATGGGGGAGCTGAAGCATATCGCAGTTATTATAGGCCGAGAGGCGAGGATACACGTTGGATCACCAGCTTGCCAACCTGTCACATCGCCCATTTATCACATCGCTCGATTTATATAAATATTAATAGAAAATTACATCTGGCAAAAACACAGCTGGTAGTGTCAGATTATCTGACATTTAAACCTAAACTCAAACTAAAAATAATATTTCATAAATAATGATTTATTGTAAGAAGCGACACTTTTTCCCCCTACTCAGACTTCAATTATTATGAATGTAAAGAAGTATTTAGTTTCCAGAAGACTGAATTCCAGTAACACAGTATATGTGTAATATGTAAAGTATCAGAAAAATATTGCATGCTGAAATGGAGATATGCTACTGTTTGATAGAAGAATGTGCTCATTCTGAAAATGTGCACATTCTTCTTGTTGTGTTGATCCCAGCAACATCACAAAAGCTAAAACAATGGCATGCTTATCATGTTGTTGCATCATCTCTTTTTAGCAACATTTTGTAGGTGTTAAGGCACTGAAAGCACCACACTGTTTATATCCTTAACCCTCTGTCTCATTTTATAATGTACCACGTGGCTCCACTAGGTAACACATTTAGACTGCAGGAAGGAAACTAGCCTACAGTTCTACTGCTGAATAATGCAGCTGCCTAATAACGCTTGTGCATCTGATGTGGATTTAACCTCTTGGCATTCTTACCAGAACACCCCCCACCCACACATACACACACAATTTCTTAACAATGAAATGTAATTATTAAAGTCGTTGTTTTTTTTTGTTTTGTTTTTTTCATGAAAACCGGGATTCTTTATTCAAACTTTGAACTCTGGAACCAAAATAGACTGCAAGAGGCAACAAGTGTTTTTACTTCCGCTGAAGTTTAGGACTCTTATTTGGAAAATGATGTCACAGACTTTCAGTTACTGTCACGGCTGCCGAGGCGAGCCGTGTGGTGTTGGAGGAAGGAGGACCCAAGATGCAAGCAGGAGATGAAATGCTAGTGAAGTTTTATTTACACAGAGGTGAGGTGGCAAAACAGGCAAGAGAGAAGACAAAACTAAAGACCTAAACTGGGAAAGCTAAATGACAAACCTGAGAACATACGAACGGGGTGAGAGGCAGAGAGACGCAGACGAGAAACAGGACACCGAGGAACACAGTAACGCAGACTGACACGGAGTAACACAGACGAACCGGCAACAGGCAGGAGAACACACAGGGCTTAAATACACACACCGGTAATCAGGGGATGAGAAACAGGAGGGCAACACAGCTGGGAGGACTCAGAGCTGACGGGACAGGGGAAACGTAAACTGAGCACACTCACATAAGACACCGACCTTCACAATAAAACAGGAAACTCAGACACGGGGAACCAGACAGGACGCTGAACTAAACAGATTCATAAACAGACGGGGTGACATCATATACAGGCAAAGACACAGACTAAGGCAGAATATATATAACAGAACTCAAACAATGATAATCATCATCATCATCATCAGACAGCTAACGAAACAGAACGTAATTAATATCAAAACAGCATCCCCAGAGAAGAACTAATGCAAAACGAAACCAAAACATAAGAAACACAAAATGCTGGGTCGAACCGACCCAGGACCGTGACAGTTACCTTTTGTGTGACAAATAAAGTATCGTAAAGCAGAAGCTTAGATGTTTCACTCCTTTGGGGATAAGATTTCTGAGTAATTCAGAGAATAAAAATTAAAAATAGAATAAAATAAAAACAGAATTTCAAAAAATGTAAATAAATTTAAAAAAAAAAATGTCTCAGTCTTCAGTGCTAGAAAGCTAACAGGTCCCAAACTGACAAATTATCTTTGACCTATTATAGTTCCCTAAACAAGTACTGGCTAATTCTGACAATTTCAAAGTCGATGCCTAATAATGAGGGGAAGTGCAGTTTATCTGATTTGCGGTTAGGTGTTATAGGAACCACGCTGATGTTTTTAACATGGTATGCACTACCTTCATTTTTTTTCCATTTGCATTTTTTATATGACATCTTCCCTATTTTTACAGAACAGCTTAAGAAATGTTTTCCTGTATAGACGGTTCAAAAAGAAATACATGACAGGATCCAGTATACCACTGATACAGGTGAGTGCAGATGTTATCTGATTGGCTTTTCTCAGCCCCTCAGTAATATTTCCATGGCTCTGCTGTTGAATGTAGATTATCCTGCACACATGGTAGGGCACAAATGCGAACAGGAAGTTCATCACAATAAGTATAATCATTTTTATAGCTTTGTCTTTCACTGGTCGTTCTTCCTTTTGCTGCACTGTTCTTAGTTTCAGCAGGATCAGTATGTATGAAACCACTATAGTGACGAGGGGAATTGCAAATGCCACAATAGTGGAAATTAAAGCTGTTGGATTTGTCTTTTCTAAGTACAGTTTGTTACAAATGCCAGATGAGTTGGTTTGTTTTCTTCCAGAGAAGAGTGTAGGAGTCATGCAAACAATAACCATCACCCACAGTATGCCAACCGCTACATTTGCATACAAAGGCTTCCTGAATGATTGTGACTTTAAAGGTATAACCACAGCCAGGAGCCTGTCCAGGCTGATGAAACTCATCAAGTAGAGACTGCAGTACATGTTTAGATAGAACAAGAAGCCTAACAGCTGACAGATGATGTATCCAAAGGGCCAGTGGTTATCAGATAGGTGGTAAATTATGCGCATGGGTAAGACGAGGACATAAGATATGTCGGCTACAGAGAGGTTTTTCAGGAAGACTCTTGATGGAGATGTGGTTTTCTGGTGAAAGAAGGCCCACAGGGCCAAGATGTTCCCAGGCACTGCGATGATGAAAATCAGGATGTAAAAAATGGAAAGAGAATAATTCCACAGAGCTCCAGAAGTGCCATAGAAGCTCTCTCTCTCCTCCCCGGAAACATTCATAGTTGTTGCGCAGAGGATCAGCCTGGTCCAGCACAAATTAGACACAAACAGCCTGTTATAAGGATTGGCAGCCACATGATAGCCTTCGTTCACTCACATGATGTTTTAGTGACTTTTTAAATTGTCATAATGAAACTAAGAATGCAAAGAGAAAAATGTGACATAATGTCATAAAATCATATGCAGAATCATGTGTATATTACACATTAGAAAGAGGAACTACTCTTGCAAAACGTCAGTGTAACAAGCAAGCAGGATTACATTTTCATTAACATCAACAAAAGAATAATTACATTCAAGAGGTACTTTTTTGGTAGTATAGCATATAAAATGCTATATAGTAGAACTAACATATCACTGTGTATGTGTCTGTGTGTACATACGTAAAAGGCAAAATCAACCAGAACGTGAATAAAGTCAACCGATCATAAACTATAACAAGCTAATTAAATGTGTACTGATAATGATACTGCCTTTAAAACCCAGTTAGCGACTTTGTAACTTCATTTACCAAAGACACTTTGCTCTGTTGCAGAAAAATTAATTTGCATATTCACATAAACAATAAAGTGTACCAAACATGGCTAAATTTCTAAGCACAAAATTATTAGAGCATATTTGTTAGTAAATTACCTAAATGTTTGATAGTTTAATCCAAATGTAGGGTAACTCCAAACTGGCAATAATCATAAATCATCTCCTTACCTGTAACAGTAATGCAGAGCTGTAGTATGACCGTGTTTTGCCACCAGTCGAAAAGCAATGATGTGTGAACAGGATACAGGCGAAGAAGAAGTGAGAAGTCATGTGTTTTGCATATCCACTTTTGTATTTGCACACAAATACCATGTGTTAAGCAGACCCACACAATTAAATAGGAAACCACAAAGAATTTGAAAAAGCCACGGAAGCCTGATGCACTACAAGCATGCAAGTCTTTATTTTTTGCTACTCCAACACACTTTTGTCTTTATTACATAGTTTCTTTATAGCATGATTTAAAGCTTTACAAAAAAAAAGAGAGAAAATCAAATATTTACAAAATCTATCTGTGCAAACGTCGTCTTTTACACCACTCTCCTAAAGTAATCGAAAGGCATGCATACAAATAAACTTTGGTATGTTAACAAAACTACTTTTTTTCTTAGTAGAAGCTTTTATGTACATGTGGTAGAACAGGTTTATCACTTTGACTTAAGTACATTTAAACAACAATACATGTTAACTTAACAAACCGAGACCAGCAGTGCAAACACCGAGGTCAACACTTCAGCCATCCACACAGATTGCATGTAAATTCCCCTAAAAGGTCATGACTGGGTTAGGCTTGAAGTGAGTCATTATACAACAACTTTGGCAAATAGGCACAATAAAATGAAAACTTTTATTATTTAGTATACCTGTTGTAAATCTGTAAAATAAACCGGCAGTTCAAATGGGTGGAAACATGAGAAAATACTCTTAAAAAACTAAAGTTACTAATGAGTTTAAAATGTCTGTATACATCGTGTATACATTCAGAAAAAGGCATTTACAAGGGCAGCGTCGAATGTCCGGCAACATAGGAAATATAGAAGATTAAATATACTACGGTTATTCAATCTCTTGTTTCAAAAAAATATAACACAATTTTTTTTTACATGATATTTTGTGATTGTACATCAACTTTCTATTCCCTACTCATAGCTACAGCAAGAAAATACATTTTTGAACACCATGAAAGCCTTCCACTTCAGCTACAAAGTGGCAACACTAAATCGTTTATAGTTACATTACAAAATATTCTGTTATCTGGAACGCCTTCAAGAGAGAATCGATATCCAAGTAAGCATGATCCAAAATGTGAAAATAAAGATAAAAGTAGCAGTGTGTGAATGCCAGTGTCAAAGAAAAAACATGATTTGAGTGCATCACTTAATACTTTTACAAAAAAAAAAAACCTTTAATAAAAAGAAAATGAACAACAATCCAAAACCAATATAAAATATGATCAGGTCTACCTGCTATGCTGTAAAAGCCAGAGGGGTGATAATGGGGCTAAGTAGTGTCCTTAGCTGCTGTGGCTGTTGGGATGGAGGATTTGCCGCTGCTGCCGTTGTGGGACCTGTAGCTGGTGAAGCTGGGGGTGTGTATGGTGCGGATGCTCTTTCCACCTGGGCCCAAAGGTGTGGGCGACAGAGGGGAGGGGGAAGAGGATGAGGAGGAGGAGGAGGAGGAGAATGAAGAGGAGGAGGAGTGGACTCGACCATTCTGCGAGGAAAACGAGAGAGCTTTACCTGTGTGCTGTGAGGGTGTGGGAAGTTTGAGGGATCCATTAGACAGGGAGGGGATATGGGTGGAAGGTAGGGAGCTGGAACGAGGTGGGTGAGAGGACAGAATGGAGGACTTTGTCACAAAGGAGGAAGAGGAAGAAGGGTTAATGGGGTTAGTAGCATCTGAATTCTGTGCGGACTGGGAGCTGCCTTTAGTAGAGCTAGGATAAAAAGCAGGGATTTTAGAGATGGGTATAGTAGGGGAAGTCGTTTTATGATCCCCTCCCACTCTTTTAGCACTTCCGTTAGCCTGTAAACAGAGATGCCAAAACAGATACTTGTTGTCAAAAAAAGAAAACTGGTAAAATAATACATTTAAAAAAGGCAAGACAATGTTAAACAAAACTACAAGTTATTTACATGGACAGACACTATGACTACACGAGCATTAATATAACTAAGACAGAACTAAAAGACACCAAAAAAAAAAAATAAAAATAAAAATACACAGATACAAAAGCTGTCTTTTTTTTTTTACTGGGTTGCACAAAAGGTGAGAAACTGAACTGACAGACATGTTACCAAGAAACAGAACCAGGCAAAGGTTAGACAGTGCAATGGCAGACAGGATGGGTCTCTCTACAGAGTGGCTGTTTGTTAGAGGGATTGTTAGGCCTTGGGAGGAGCTATTGGAGACATTTCAGAGAATAGATACGCGTAAGAGGTCCGGAGAGAATTAGGTAATAGGGTTAGGTGTTTGAAGAGTGATAGCAGATAGGGGAAAATGTGGGCCAGTGTTCCAGTGAAAGTGACGATGCAAGGTGGGTGGGTTATGCCGAAGTCTTGACGGTAAGAGAATGTATCACCTTGGGGTTAAGTAAGCTGTGCAGTGATGTTGGGTTTGAGCAGAGGTGCATTGTGAGAAGGGAGGAGCATAGCCAAAAAATGTTTTTAAAAAGTCAGGTAAGTTTGTATCAAACATAGCCATAAGCATCTTAGGGCTTGGCAACACTGTTTAGGAACTCAGCTGTGATGGGAATTGGAGATGTGATGACAACTCAGATGATGACAGGATAGGATTCCGTTTGTCTCCGCCTTTTTTCCTTTTTTTTTTTTTAGCCACCAACACAGTGAAAACCATGAGCAGTGTGGACATGCAGAAGCATACAGTACAGTGATGTTATGGGGATAACAGTCAAGAGTCAAACATGCCTTCGTGTCAGAGCAGACTCGAGAGAAACGTGAACAGATCCACAGTCGCCACTATCGTGACTTTATTTTTTTCACAACACTTGAAACCTCACAGCTTTGGAAGTCTTCCCACCCCCACCCTCCCTCATATGCCACATGCTTTCGATTCCCTATATTTGTTCCCTGTAGTCTCTGTTAAGACCCTACAGTAAAACTACCTGTCGGAACTGCCTCTGAGCGTCCTGCAGTTTTTGCTGTTTTCCTGCTTTGTCAGTTGTACCCGGTGACTGCCTGGACTTCGCAGACAAAGGGACGGGCATCCGACTAGTAGGGGAAGCGACACTGGTATTCTGCAGGGGGATCCAAATGAAAAACAAAACAGAAAATAAAAAAAAGATAGAAAAAAACACACCAAATAGGAAGTATGAAAAGTCGAGGCACTAACAGGTTTAAAAAAAAAAAAAAACCCCGTTCATTCAATACGTCAACAATCAACGCCAGTGAAAGATCATGCACCCAGTGGGACCATAAAGCCATTATACACAAGGCATGCAGTCAAGAACAAGGATAATTAGAGCTTGATCATCATGACAGTGTCTCTGATGATGAGTGTGCCACTTGCTGAAAACCTCTTGAGTTTTAGCAATAAACTGAAGAAGAAAGATGGTAGCCAGGAACCAAACAAAATGCCACACCCAATCATGTCACCATGATTTTGTACTGAAGAGGGGAGTCATTTCCATTTCCAAGCACCTGTGGGGGGAGGGGATTAATGATTTTGTAATTTCAGTGGTTAAGGTA
Source organism: Pelmatolapia mariae (assembly GCF_036321145.2). Classification (NCBI taxonomy): domain Eukaryota; kingdom Metazoa; phylum Chordata; class Actinopteri; order Cichliformes; family Cichlidae; genus Pelmatolapia; species Pelmatolapia mariae. Next base: position 18,011,696 of record NC_086235.1, on the reverse strand, counting down.
GGAGTGGAGGTAAGTTAGAAAACTGAAAGAGAAGAAACCCAAAGCCTCCGGGAACAACAAGAGCTAAAGAGAGACCTGTTGTACGGTGCTGGGGACACTGGGGACAGTGTTGGTGTTGGTGGTGGTAGAAGGGTTGATTACAGGGCGTGGAAGGAGCTGAGGTTTAGGCTTCTTCTGCAGTGAATTTTTGCTAGGTACCTTAGGGCCAGACCCTTTGGAGGTAGGCAGAGAGGACGACCTCTTCAGCCCTACTCCGACTGAGCTTTTCCCATTCCCTGTATTTGCTTCCTCAGTGTTAACCGACTCATCAGGGGAGCGTGGTCCCATCTCACTAATCGTGGTCTCTAGCTGCTTGATGGTCTGCTCCAGGCTGTCTAGCGTTTTGTAGGTGTTCTTCCGAATCTCATCCGTCCTGCCAAGAGCTTCGGAGTTCTGCTTTTTCAGCGAGGCAGTGTCTGTTCCCCTGGGAGTATCTGCAAAGGATTTTGAGCGCGTAATCTCATATCTCTTCGCTTCTTTGTGCTGCCTGATTGTACCATCGGATTCTTCTTCATCTTCATACACAACCACCTGTAGCGTCTTCTTGCCTGACTTGGTGCCTGTGCGAATGGCCTGAGTCAGTGCTGCCAGCTGTTTCTTAGGGAACTTGAACTTGAATTTCTTCTTCCCATCCTTGGAGTCTCCATTTGAATCTAAGTTTACCCCGTTGTCTGTTAGTTCAGATATCGAAGAAGAGGATGAAGATGATAGGCTGGCATGATCTGTAGCTCCCTGTGAGCTGCTGATTTTTTTGCCACCAACCATCTCAGCCCCTTCTGCGATGACTGGCAGCCCACTACTTCTCTCTGTGTCGGATTCCTCACTCTCTTCCTCAATGCGCTCTTCTGCAAGCATCCTCTCCAGTTCCTCCTCGCATTCAAAGATGGTAGAAAGGCGCTTGTAAGCTGAACGGATATCCATCGGCTCATCAAAGATGATGATGACAGGCTTCTTGTTGAAGCCGTTATCCTGCGTCACTGAAGGATCAACTGTGGTGTTTCCTCGATTTGCTGCATTGCCTACAGTAACAGTCTGCACACTTCCTTTTTTGGCATTGACCAGTTCTTGGTACTCTCCACAAGACAGTGGCTGAACCTTGGTGTTGGTGATCATAAATGCAATGTTGTCTGGGGGTGGAGGTGCCTCTTCTCCAGGCAAGTCAGGACTGAGACTAGCACCCCCATCAAGATCATCAATAGTGTTTTTAGGTGGACTGCTGTCCTCGTCAGAAGTCTTTTTGGATGGAGCACCATACCGTTTAGGTGCTGCTTTAACAGCACCTGTTTTTGTGGTCGTCACTGGGTCAGTTACTATATTCTTACTAGACGAAACAGGCTCCTGGATGATCTTACTTTTCTTTTCAGTATGAACTTTAAGGATTTTTCCCTTCTGCATTTCTGCACTGGTCTTCAAGGATTCAGAGCGTTTAACATGCTTCTTTGGCAGTTTAAATGCATTAAGTCCCACAGGTTTAGGTGATATAGGTGGGGGTGATTTGGGTGTTGGAGACAGTGGTGGCTGCTGCTGTTGTTGCTGCTGCTGGCTTGGAGAAATGTCATTAACATTGACATTTGACACCTGTGTCGGAGACTGTGGGGGCTCTCTGTGATGGTCGTTGGTGTCTTCCAGTCGCGATGGGGGTGGATGATCTTTGGGAATCTGGCCCGTCACATAATATATGACCTGCGAGTGTGAAATTTAAAAATGTGTCAATGTTTCATAGCTTTCTAACGCTAGAGTATAAGTTAAATATATGTGATTATAGTATGTGTAGTTAAAAGTCATACATACCCCTTGGCTCTGTCGAACAGTTGTATTCCCATTTTCATCTGTGTCTGGATCTTTATCCTCTCGACTGGGCTCTGAGCTCTGCTAGGACAGTGTGTGGGGGAATAATATTACAGTGTAACTGGCGTGCCAGGCTGTGCTGGATTAACTGTGAAATCACATTTGGTTGCAGAACCATCTGCAGCGTCAAAACTACAAGATTGGTCAATTACCTTTAACAACTGCTTTTTTATACTGTTACAGTATTAAATCCTACATAAAAACGCACATGGTGCAGAGTTTTGAAAAGCCAAATTAGAATATAATTCATGTTGATGGATGTATAAATATATAAATAACATAATATAAATATAAAACTGAATTGAATATTTTTTCTGTTTTTTATTTCACATATCGAGTTTTACATCCTTATACTATATTTAAAAGCCAGCTGTAGACTCTAAAAAGTGGAAAATGTGGAAGTGCCTTAAACCTGCATTCTTTCTAATGACCAACAGGGGGAGACTGCTAAATTGTGACTGTTCATTTAAAGTCTGTGACATATTTATCTTATTTCTTAGTTAATTTATGACCTCATTAAACACATTAATGATGAGCTTAGTCTCATTTGGAACTTTTGAGTCTTCTTTAATGGTGCATGCAGTTTATTTTGTAAATTGTTATATGTTTTAGGGTATGGTTAACCTTTAATTGACAAGTTGCTATTTTTTTTTGTTTTGGGTTAAAAATCGATTAAAAATCACCCATCACTTATTGTGGTTTCAAAAACAAAACAAAAAACAAGCAAGCAAACAAACAAACAACAAATAAAAAACAATACAAAGTGCTCAAATGGCGGCTTAAAAGGACCCCATAATCTAATGGGGGACATCGCAGTGCCTATGTACATCTTTAAATACAGCTTATGTTCCTAACTTGTTTCTCTTTTTTCGAGTGAAATAATTTAAATTTTTAAATTTCAGCAAAACAGTAAACTTTAATGTACTATTTACTGTGATTATAAGCTTAACCAAATAGCATACCTCTTATTTGTTTCTCTCAGAGAGCGGATACTTCCAGTTCATCTTTTCAAAACTAGTAAAAGTTGATGCACTTCACACACCTAGTCCTATTCGCTTTATCATTTCGACTAAAAAAGTAATACTCAAAATGTATCAAATGATTGGTTAGGGAGGTGTAAAGCTGGGAAAAGCGAACTGAGGTGAAGTTGTGCAAAGAGAAACGGAAAAGTCATTCCTCAGAAAAGTATAGGAGAGGAGAAGGAGCATGCAAAGTGGTCAGGCTGACCTCTAGTGAACCAAGTCTGCAAAAATAGATAGTGTCTACAGTGCATTTTACTGTTGTTCTTTCAATTGTCAAAAATCTAGAGCATATCAAGCAATTGTCAAATGTCATTAAAGAAAGACACGAGACGATTTAATAGCCTGTAAGGTACAGTGCTGAGGTTTTTATTGATTTGGATGAAAAGACAAGTGAGAGTTCTGAAACACATCATAGTCTAGACCAGGCATACAGAAGACACAGCATCTTTTCAGAAGCTCAATTTTATGCAGACTTAATCCTGAAAAAAAAATTAAAGCTCTGATATCCAGCAGGATCAAAAGAGGGAGGAAAACTCAGGCAGCAAGGAAAGGAAGCTTTGTGGAGGCAGCTGCTACAGGTTTCTCTCGAGCAAAAGCAAGAGCAGAGGAGTGTTAAGACACAGCCATTGATTGTTTCATACAGTTGGCAAAGGCAGGCAGTTAGCTGGGCAGCTGCACCGGGACATATATTTTACCTTTTTCTCTTTGAGGGGTAATAAAGCCCCCGGTCTTAGCTCTCTGATTTGTGGTTCAATTCGAGCGGTGGGCTCTACCAAATTTTTCACCCCTACATCCTTAACTGTGCACTTCTGGAAAACCTGAAGAGTGGAGAAAGGTGAGGGGAACAACGGGACAAGGGTTTTGAGGAGTATCTTCACAACTGCACAGCTGTAAAACTCCACAATTTGAAAAAAGTGCAGCAAAGTTCAATGAAAGTTATTTCTTTGGCAGCTGTCAGCACCCATCCTTTGCCACTTCCAAGGAAGTCACCCACCACAGGAAGAAATGATAAGCAACCCACTCCCACAACGCAGAAATCAATCAAATCCAGCATCCTAATTTCCATATGTCGGTTAAATTGATTGTATTTGCACATGTTTGAAAGGAGCGTGTGAGTGTGCTTGTTGTATATGGATCTAACCTGGAGCTCTGCCATGATCTTGTCCCCTTCATCTTCCTCTTCTCTCGTAACCAGGGGAGGAGTGGCTGGCTTCGGCTTGGTCTCCAGTGCAACCTTGGTGGGCTTGGGTTGGGGAGAGGGAGGTGGGGCGTCCTCCTCGCCCTCCTGTGAGAAATAATGTGAGGGAAATTATTCTTTTATTTTTAATAAGCAGCAAAGTTCGTGGAAATGAAAATGAATACTGCATTCATGTTGGATGAGCGTAAAGACAGAGTTAAAGGCAAAGTTAAACAGTATCTCTCCTGAAAATGGCAACCTTTACACTTTGGAGAAAGCCTAAATAGCTCTTTCCCCTTTTCTTCCAGTTTTAATGCAGTGGCTTAACTAAATCCCACTTGGCTCTACGCTTAGCGCACAGACACAAGAATGGTTTTCTTTACTCTCTCCAACCTTTTAAAGCACCAACCTGAGTCGAGACAGACTCCTTTCTGTTGGTGTAGACGACCTCACCAGAGCGTGTAGTGGTCATGCCTGAGCTGGAGCTGGGGTAGGTTTTCCTTGGCGGAGGCGGTGGTGGGGACTTGTTCGGCTTTTCAGACCCCTGTTTTGTCAAACTTTCAGTGGCTGCTGGCTTGACGGCAGTTTTGGAGAGTTTCTCCAGTGCTGGCTTGGCAGATTTCTCCACCAGAGGCTTAGGGAGTTTCTCAGACCCCTTCTTTGCTGGTTTGTCTGATTGAGGGCCTGACTGGGGCTCTTCTGTCATATAGGGCAATAGGAAACAACATTAAGGTATGTAGATAAAGCAAAAAAAAAGTTGTTTAAGTTACATTTGTGTGTGATTTCTACCTGATGGTAGCTCAACAGGGTTATGAATGTCTTCTTCTACAATACCAGCAGCAGGCAGTGCTGTGTTCTCTTCCACCTCTAGACTTGGAATTCCCTTCATCATGTTTGCCTGAGCCTCTTGTAGGATCTTCTCAAACTCTTTTCCATCATAATGACCAATATTCTGCCTCCTCTCTTCCCACTCTTTCTCTGCCGCCTGGACAGTGCAGACAAAAAAACATACCAAAGACTCAGAGAAAGTTTACGGTTGTCAGAAGTGCAAACTAAATGAGGGACTATTATTTCTAAACAAAAACAATACATTAAATACATTAGAGATTTTCAGGACACTCATAAAATAAACTGAGTATTAGCACGGCTAATGTCAGCATATACAAGTAAATGGAAACTACAAGGTGGGTAAACATACCTTTATGGAAACAGCTCTGCTTTTGTTCTTTTCCTTACTGCTCTGAAGCTCTTCTATCACAAGATCCTGGCTGGCTGTTCCATTACTGTTCCCATGAGTCTTTTTGTAGCGGGTGGGACTCGGTGGATCTGTGTCAACCGCTTTGGGAGGCTCACGGTCTTGACTCTTGCTAAGGTTGGGACTGGAGATATGAGTGGGGCTAGGTGTGGCTGGGGGACTAGGTTGAGATGTCAAAGCCGCAGATTGCTGGGACTGTTGAATGTGGACTGGGGAGCTCTGGACATGATGGATGACCACTGGGGATGAAGGCATCACCTCGGATTTGATGGTGGAGCTCTGAGGCTCTAGTGGGGCTGAGGTTGAGTCAGGTTGGCCTGGTGCTGGAGAAACATCTGCAGGGGTGTCTACTGCTACTGCGGGGCTGTTGTCCACTGTGGCATTGCTGGAAAGCTCAGGCCCTTTCTGAGAAGACTCAGTAGCACACCTGCAGAGGAAAGGGAAACAATAAGAAATACACATCATACAGAAACACTGGCGAAAGAAATGTTTGTGCAACAATGCTCAGAAATTTGTATTCGCAAGTTATGGTCTTTTAAAACTGTTATTAGGACTATACTACATCAAACCTTGCTGTAAAGTAGGCAAATAATACTACATATTTATTGACATGAGGGATAAACCACCACAAAATCTATAATGCAACAGGTGGGTTTGGCAACAGGGCATATTTTTGGTTAAAAAAAAAAACAGAGGGAGAGCAAGAGAAAAGTCAAGAGCCAGTTTGGCATCTGTATTAAAATGGAAATGAGGTGCTGCATTGCCCACCAAATTAATTCACTTATCGGTTGAGTGAAGGTGATGGAAGTAAATCGAGCTGGACGCCAAACCCTTCTGTCCGCACAGAATGACCTCTTTGATGGGATGAAGGCTGGCTTGCCACTATAATCAAACGGTACAATCTCCTACATCATAGACCCCAGCGAGGAGCCCCGCAAAGTGCTTTTTGTTTTCATCTTCAATTCCCCCTCTCGCACTCAGCTCCCATACTCCAACACATCTTCTCATTTTTCCCTGCTTTATCTTTTCATTCTCCATTTTCCCCCTACCTTCTCAGGCTGCTGAGTGTGTCGGTCAAGCTCTTCACCCTTTTCAGCATACTGTCCAATTTGTGGGGCTCTTCTTTCAAAAACTTGACAGCTTCTACTTCCACCCTGAGCACAGCCCGCATTCTGGCTTGAAGGGCTGGGAACTCTCCTGATGAAATTTAAACAGAGAGGAAAAAAAAAAGTAAAATATTCCTATTTTAGAATATTTCTGCTCACAATCCTTTTCTCTTTAATTGAGAAATGTTAATTACAATGTGATTTTTTGTGAAAAATTGCTTGTATTTGGCATGGATTTTTACTGCGCAAAGCTGGATGATAATGTAAGTATACCGGAGTAAGGAACATTAATGTGATGTGAAGGCAGTCACCATACCTTTAAGCCCTGCCAGAGATTCTCCCACCTTCCTCAGGGTTACCGCTCCCTCTTCCACATCTTTTAGGGTCACTGCTCTGTGTGTTGTGGCTGAGTCATTCTGCAGAGAACCTACATACTGTTCCAGCTCGCTGCAGGAAAAAACAGAAAGTAATCTAGAGTTGAGTGACTTTTAAAAAAAACTGCCTGGCAAATTCACTCACTGGCCACTTTGATAGGTACACCTGTTCGCATCTGCAAATAGCCAATCGCGTTGCAGCATGTAGACATGGTCAAGATGACCTACTGCAGTTCAAATTGAGCACCAGGGGAAGAAAGGTGATATAAATGAATCTGAATGTGGCGTGGTTGTTAGTACCAAACGGGCTGGGTTGAATATTTCAGAAACTGTTGATCTACTAAGATTTCCCCACACAGCCATCTCTACAGGTTACAGAAAATAGTCTGAAAATGAGAAAATATCCAGTAAGTGGAGGTTCTCTGGGCGAAAATGCCTTTTTGATGAGAATGGCCAACCTGCTTTGAACTGATAGGAAGGCAACAATAACTCAAATAACCGCTCACTACGACCAAGATATACACAACAGTATCTCTGGAAACCTCCTGTCAGCTAAGAACAGCAAAATTATGCTACAATTGGCACAGCCTCACCAAAATTAAGAGAGTAGAAGACTAAAACAAAAAACCCCCCAAAAAAACAAAACAATCCCTGGTCTGATAAGTCTCAGTTTCTGGTTAGACATTCAGATATCAGGGTTAGAACTGGGCATAAACAACACTGCTTTGTATCAGTGGTTCAGGTGGTTTAATGGCATAGAAGATAGTTTTTGTGACACACTTTAGTATAAGCACCTTACTACAAATTGAGCAACGCTTAAACGCCACAGGCTACCTGACTATTGTTACTGACCATGTCTATCCCTTTATGACCACAGTGTACCCATCATGTGATGACTGCTTCCAGAAGGATAACACACCATGTCACAAAGCTCAAATCATCTCCAGCTGGGTTCTTACATGACAATGAGTTTTCTGTACTCAGTCTCTAGACCTCAATGCATTAGAGCACCTGTGAGATGTGGTGAAATGGGAGATTCTCAACATGGATGCGTACCCGACAAATGTGCAGAAACTGTGTGATGCTATCATGCCATTGCAGCCCAAAATTTGCATCTAATGAGTGTACACTTGAAAAACAAAACAAAACAAACAAGCCAAAAAACCCTGCATAAATAGGCTCTTATTATGATTATTTGCACTGTATAAACACCAGGGGGCAGGATACAATCATGTTTCTTAAAGGCCAAAACTGGGGAAAGGTAGGAAAAGTCTCTGGGATTGATGCATGAAAGGCAATAGTGTATATGATATGTAAAATTCATACTTTAAGCTGCAAATAAATATCTTAACTGTGCAGTCCTCTTTCCTGTCTACACTAGATTGCTTAGTCTAGACTGGATCTGGTCTTATCCCAAACCCCCAAATATTTACACACTGAATGAGGCTTATTTGTGAGAAAGCACTTCCTCACATAGAAATCATATCACCCTGCCTAAGAGCCATCCCGGTGCTAGAGAAAGCTGGCTGTTCCAAAGGGAAATGTGCTGTATGATAACATTGTCTGCAGTGTTGGATTGCATGAGAGGGAACTAAAATCACATTTCATTGTGGCCAGGTACCCTTGAGAAACACTCTTTTATAGGAGTCCCCTGAAGGGATTAGGAAAGGCAACAAGGAGACAGTGTGTTAAATGCCCTTCTATGCAAAGGCTTTTTGGTAGTGAGAATGATGGATTTTTCCTTTTTCATGAAGCCTCCAACAGAAAAAAAAATACTATTTGTTCAATAATGTATCCCTCTGTTTGCCAGAGTATAGGAGGCAGCCTTTAAAGACCACTTGCGTTGCATTTGCATGAGGAATTTGGCACTTTTCTTACTTTCTTTCATAATTCTTTCTCGTGAACTGAAACGGGCAGTATGGGACACCAAGAATTCCACTTAAGGCGAAAATAGCTTCAAATACTGCAGTTGTTCAGATTAAAAAACAACTCTATATTTTTGCTCCGTGAAAGCTTTCATCCACTGAAAATGACCACTGTCAGATTTAATACGTTTTTTTTCTTTTTGTGTGACTCCATTAAGGTTTTCCTGTGTTTTTATGGTATGAGTTTCCATAATTTAAGGTGTGAGTTTTAAAAAAAGGTTACAAAATATGGTCTGATAGATTGAATTCTCTCAAGAGGGCAGCAGTTTTCACACCACGCACTCCAAATGGTTCTAAAGCCAAGCAGCTCTGATTGCCATGCCTTATTTAAGGGGCCAGGAGCCGTGTTTTGCTGACTCACAAATGGCTGCATACCAAGTGTAACAAAGGGCTTAACACAGCTTCAGTGCCCCGACTCCCTCCTGTTCATTTCCCAGAATCCAAGAACTGCTATGATTGTGTTTATTGGAGCATATGTTCGCCGCTGTCTAGCAAGACAACACTGTTTGACCTTGCCTGTAAACATCCAAATAAAAAGGATTCAATTACTGCTCCCTGTTGGCAAGACGAGGCGAATGAATTCAAATAAGAGCAGGGCGGTGAGTAATTACTCCACAGTTGAGTCCATTGTTTTAGACCTCTGTCTCTGAGAGGCAGGCATAAACCTGTGGGCTGTAATTTAGAGGGTGTTGGCTTGTCAAAGCGTTTAGGATTGAATGGCTCAGGTGAGCTGATAACAGTGAAGCCTTTTGGGGGCTTCCTATAAACGAAGGCACAGCAAATGTAGTTGCAGATATGTGCACTAAATCAACTGTCAGACGTTTGAAAAACTTTGTTGAATGCAAACAAACGTGTCTATCCATTTTAGACACAATGAAAACAAAACGGCATCTGTTGTGTTGGGTAATGAGTGAGTTCTGAGCAGTCTTACCTGAGTTGTGTGAGGACACGCTCCTCCAGACCCAAGTACTTGTGCCTGTCCTCTTCTACCACAGCTCTCTGTCGCTGAACAGGGTCCTCCATACGCCGCATTGCCTCTGCAAGTTTAATACTGATTTCCTGCTCTGCCCGCTTCAGCTGCACCCGTAATGCCTCCTGATTCTGGAGCTGAAGTGATGTACATAGCAAAGTGAAAGTTATTAGAGGACCTGGACTAGTAAACCGAGATATATGGCTTTTTGGTTATCACACTTAATCACATGCATATACACAGCTGGAAATGTGGACAAACGCAACAGTTTAATTTAATTAAAATGGAGACAAAGTCTTGCCTGCAGCTGCCTCATCTGATGCAGTTGCATCCTGAGGTCAGAAACATTCTTCCTGAACTGCAGGAGGTTTACTTTGAGTGGAACTGAGCCCTTGTCTGATGGGCTTGCACTGTTCTTGGGAGACAAGACCGGAGAACCACCTGGACCAAGAGAAGAAGAAAAAAACCCACACAGCACAGCTTAAGTTTGTTTTCTGAAAATTACGACCCATATGTACATACTAAAACCTTTGAAATCAAAGCTCATAATAACTCTTATGAACTGTAAAAATTCTAGTAAACATTACTAGGGAGGTTTTAAAGTGTAGAATTTTTTTTCCTTTTTCAAGCACTCACACTACTTATTAGCAGGCAGATTGTAAATGCCTGTAAACACACTTTTTCTGAACTAATGTCCCAAATGTTCAGCAAAGATTTCTTCTAATTTTTGTGGCATCATTTCTACTTCATATGTACTATAGATATGTTAACACTCTTATTAGCTGCAGGTGGAAATGGCTGTCAACTAATTATTTCAGTCACTGCTAAAGATGAAGAACAGGCTGAAACCATGGAAACCAAAGTAACTTACATCCATGGTGGAAGTCCCTAAATAGAAAGTAAGAGCAATATTTCAAACTGCACCATGAGATTGAAATGTGATGACCCTATAGAACTATACGTTCAGTCACAACAGATGACACTGATTTTGTCAAACACAGCATGTAAAGGAGGAGCTTGAGTGGGTTGCAAAGCAGCTTGCAATGAGCACCAACTGTAGGTGGGCTAAAGCAATTTTAATACTGCACCCCACTTGATCAGGTTACTTGGTCTTTAAGTTTTGTTTACTAGGTTATATAGTTATGGTGTTTGTTTTAGTATTTATGTTCTCCTGGTTCTTATCTAGGGGCCTTGTTGTTTAGTTGTTAACACATTTACCTTACAAAAGACTTAAAAGATTGAGCCTGGGAGGAAACACAAATCCAGCCTCAGGGTTTCACAAGCTAGTACCGATAACAAGCCTGGATAAATGGGAGGGCATATTCATTTGCTGTGGTGACCCCTTAGGAAATAAACAGCTGAAATTACCTCATCTTCTAGCTCTTATCTATACACAGATGTGCTTCCATTTTTTTTCTTTTAACATATATGAATGCCATCCGGGACTGCAGTTCCAGGATCTAAGTGCTCATCTTAATTATTGTGCACTGTCCTTTTTAAATAAACCTGAAACTAGTCATAAGGATATCAGCAGAGGTGTCAGCTGATGGGGGATGACAGTGAGGTCAGCTGAGCTTGACTTTGTGTCCTGTGTAGCTAAATTAACACTGCATGCATTCAGTTTTACAGTAACATGTCTTTTCAAAAATGTGTGTCAATTAACCTGGAATCTTAGTTCACTATATAAAGTTGTAGTAGTAGTAGTAGTATAGTTGAAGTACGGCCAATTTTCTGGTAGAGAGCAGTTTCAAGGTCTGTGTATTATCCACAGTAACTTGGAAATTCTTTCTGAAAGGACACATTTGTGCTGTATTTTTATCAGAATTATGAAATGAGTGTCTGTCACTGTATATTTGAGGCAAATGTCAAAACCATCTGCAAGAATAGATACCACAAGAGGCAAGTACAAATTTTCTTGTGTAATTAAGAGCAGCCAATCCTTTAAACTCAAAAAAATACAAAGAAAGTAGTGTCCATCTATTTTAGTTAAGAGAAACTTACAAGTGCTCCCTAAATGCTTTTGACATATACCATGGCGCAGTGAAAGAACACACTTTTGTCTTTGTAATCCCCCAAATCTATTTACAGCGTGAACAGACCTGAACTACTGGTTACAATGTATATTTTGTCCATCAAAAGAAGGACACGCTGGGTGGTGACAATCAAGAAGCATGTGAGGGATTAAACGAATATCCTCATGTTTTTTCATGTTAGAAGCTGTCTGGCGAGATCAAAGAAGACCCTGTAACTTTTCTGATGTTTTGAAGATTTGCTCAAACACAGCATGACAAGTAAATCCCTCTGAAAACTACATACTCCATGAAATGTTTCTTGAGACACGAGCTTAGCTTTCAAGACACATAAATAGTGTTGTGTTTGTGCTTCGCCACTGGTGAGGTTGCAGATCTTTTTATCAAGCTAGGATCTGGCCGCAGAATGCTACGGCGCAGAGATTGAATCGCTGAATCATCTTGGCAGGCTTGAGAAGTAATAGCATCTTGTTTTAAGTAGTGCTTTGAGGGGCTTGTGTTAGCTGCGCTGGCTCTCGTCTCTTAACTCCTATTAAACTGGATGAACTGGGTAAAGGAGTGCAAGGAAATATGAACTGATGACAAGCAAAGAAGCCTGACTTTGTTTTTCCTCCCTCCAGTGCTGTTCATTGCAGACTGCTGACTGACACTGATGTGTGGGCTTGTCTGCACATGATATTATGGCATTTATATCAACTAAAAAGAAAAAAAAAACCAGAAATCCCACATAATAGAAGAGATACTAACCTGAACTATGAGCACTGTGGGCTGGAGATGATGTCTTCGGGGGTCTCTCGCTGTAGTCAGAGAGAAATTTATCGGGCAAGAGTTTGTGTAACAGAAATAAACAGCACTTTGCAGCACTTTAGATTTACAGCTCGATATTAGTAAGGACAAACAAGTTAAAATAAAGAATGATGGGGCAGACTGACAAACCAGAAAGGTTAAAATGATGTTAATGATGTTAACAAGCGTCATCATCAGTGCATACAGTCGCTACATTCAAATTCACAGCAGACATTTTAGACTAGGTGTCAAGTAAACATTTCCAAACAACATAAATAAAGAAGAGAAAGAGCTGAAAAGCAGCCAGATGAACCATAGTGGCCATTTATCTAGAGGGCAAAAGGCTTCGATAACAGATTCACATTCAAACCGATTTCCTTTTTAGCAGACACTATTTTACCTGAGTGTCTGATATGGCCATTATTGAAGGGATAATTTATCCTTCCTCCTCTGACTGAATCACCAGGCTTTTCTTTTGAAAAGTCCATTTCACCTGATGCCTCCACTCTGTCCTATACTGTGATTGCTTACCTTAGAGGCTCCTTGGTGCCACTAGTGTTTGGGCCCTTTAAAAGTGCATGCTGAACAAGACCAGTCAAGCTGGCAATCTGTTGTTCCATAGCCTTCATTCGTTCTCTGCAGACACATCAAAAAATTCTGCTTTCAACACCGAGGCCTATTCGATATGACAGCTGCCACTGGAGCAAATATTAGCTCAGAATGAAAACGGGAGGGTTGTAAACAGAATAATCAATCGCTTTTAATCACCTAACCATGAAACGTTTTGCCATTTTGTGAGATGATTACACAGCAGAGATTTTTCTTTTGTTTTGGAATTGATTTGCAATATGCCACAAGTAAATGTTGTCTCTGGTAAATATGAATCGTTTCTGAATTACAAATAAAAAAAATGTAAAAACCCCAAAAGCTTGTGTCCAAATGGAATAAACAAGACGGGCAACTTCTTGACAAGCCTAAGCTTGACACCCAAGGTGCTCGGGTCATATTGTTTTTTTGACTGAGTCACATGTGGTGACTGCCAAAAAGAGAGTGAAAGGATTATTTGAACTGTATGACACTGCCTTAAGAAAGCCTACACTGCAGGCAGGTGAGGGAACTGGCAACAGAACTACTTTTGCTTTATAAGGCACATAAGATGTGCCTTATTTAGTGTGCCTTCATCTTGTTTTGTCATTTATTTATGTTGTCTTGCTATTTATATTTCCTGCAGAGTCTGTTTGGAGCACCCACAATTTCATTGCACATGTACAATGACAATAAAGGGCTATTCTGTTCTATTCATAATTTATCTTGAGGCACGGGGCACGTTAAGGACACAGTGCAGACACAAAGTCTATGTGAATACAACAATGACCACAATATTTTACATGAGTATATTCTATGACACCTACAGTTTATTTTGAAAGTGAAGTATGGTACTTTCCCAATCAAATTCCTTCACTCTTTCAGATATTCCCAGGGCATTTCTAATGGAGGTTTTGGGCTTCCCAGGTGGTCTGGCTGATCTGCATGACTTGCCATTTCAAATACTTTTTCAACCTGGCCAGTATTTGCTTTGGGTTTCCAAGTTACACACAGAGTCTATGTACCCTCCTTTCTAGTTAAGCATTGCTAAGAGGCCAGCATCCCTCTTGCACCCTTTCTGTGTTTATGCGCTCTCAGTCTGAGAAGACAAACCTAACCCAGGTACTAAAATATCTGGTAGATTAACTGAAACTGAATAGAGTCTGTAAGGGGTGTTCTTGTTTAAATATACACTGATTAATAGAGCCTTTACATACTATCCTGTTTCACTAGTGGTAGCTATGCCTGGGCTTACACGCTCAACAATATCAGCTCCAGAATTCGAGTTAGCAAGATAAGCAAGAGCTGGCTATATACACAAACCAAACTCATCAAAATGTGCTTCATGTGCAGATCTTTATGCTGAAGACAGTGAGAGGGCAGGTTATATTTATTCTTCACGCATGGATGATGAAACAGAGTCAGACCAGGTATTGGAAAGCAGCAGTTCATGGTTAGGGTGACACTGGGATGCAGAGTTAGTCCATGCTCCCATGCAATGTCTCGGTAGTTATTTAACAACCCCCCCCCCCCCCAAGCCTACTATATGCAACACTGTGTCCTCTGGTAGCTTACCGTGTCTGATGGTCACTGGCAGCTGGGATTGGCCCCTGGAGGTCTGGAACCACAGGTGAGCCCATGCTGTTCCGTGGCTTTGTCCCCGTTACTTCTTCCTTCCTGAAGGACTGGCGCACAGGCGAGCCTCTCTCCATGGTAACACTATGAGATGGCATGCCATGAGGAGGTCCACTATGGATGTCAATCATTCGTACCTCAGTCATCCGATGAGGGGACGGCGGAGGTGTCTTAGAACCCAAAGTCGGCAGCTGGCTGTTTCTGGACTTCTGCCTGTACAGAGAGGGGTGATCTATAGTGTCTGTAGGGCTAGGTCCACCATAAGAACTTGTGGAGCGGATGGAGGCACGGTGAAATCCCCCCATGGCATGCTCTGGACCATCAAGCCCAGGGCTGGGGTGTGGTCCATGTGCTGCAGCAATGCCCATTCGTCCCTCTTGGAGGAGGTATGGATCTGCGTACAAGCCCTCATTCCCCCTAGAAAGAGTGTGGCTCTTTCCAGCCATATCCTCATCTGGCTTGACATCTCGTCTCTCTAGGATGGCGCTGGGACAAGGAGAGTTAGAGCGGGCCGGTGGGTTGGCATTGGAGATTCTGTCCCTTGGGATGGTGGCGCTCCCAGGTAAAGAGCCCTGCCGTGGGCCAAATGGGATTCTGGAGGGGGATGGAGGCATAGAGTGGGGCGTTGGGGGGAGTGCTGCTTGCATTGGGTGGTGGGACGGGGGAACCATGGGAGGATGCCTTAGAGGGGGCTGGCCATCATGGCCGGCAAGTGCCATTTCACTGTGCATCTAGAAAAAAGAAAAAAAAATCATAAAAAACACAAAAAACAATTTAATATATATATATAAGTACACAAAAAGTTCCTTTTTATAGTAGAAAATCTTAAATTAAAGATGCATATTTCTGTCAACTTCAGTTACTTCTTACTTTGTGTAGGTCTTGTAACTTTAGACTGGAGTTGCCCTTAAAACAAAAACATCTATCTATCTTACACTGTTGTTTTTCAAAGAATATACACTGTCAGCAAATTTTCCCAGAAGTAGAAAATAGTTACACAATTCCTGGACACATAGCATTTCACTCTAAGCCCTTGATATCGTGCCCACAGGCTTCCATATAAAACAATATTGCATGAAGAAGTACAAGACTATTCTCCCTGTTAAAAAAAAATTGCACAGTTTCTGCTTTTTGAAAGAAGGTGAGGTTAAGTGTTGCAAATGCGCTCCAGGAGATAAGACTATGGCTTTCTACCAGAGGTTCATGGAAGCCTTCGGGGTTAGACAGTACCTTGGCTAATTTGCAACAGTATCTGTCTGTCTGAATAGCAAATACAGCCCACAGTTCTTTAGCTCAACCACCGTAAAGCTCTTTGAAGGCTAATGTGCAAAAACCTAACCTCAATTAATTGGAACACCTTTCTTGGTTAAGGGATATAGAAGAATAGTCAGTGCAAAAGTCTTAAAGGTACACAGTGTTCAGTCTTTACATTACTTCCTCTACTTTTATTTTGACACCTTGCATAAAGCAAGACTGTGTTTTGCTTAACGAATAAAAAAAGAATTAAATTATTTCCTCTGCAAACAAAAAGTTACTTGATATGCAACATGCACCCTTGGCCAGCCATGCAGTGAAAGCAATAATGAAAATTTGATATCGGCTCAGAAAGAACAAGCAACAAAACAATAAAAGTCATTTCATTCTAGATTGGGTTTTCTTTTGTTTGTTTGTTTCTCTCTCTCTCTTTTTTACTGAACTAAACATGTACAAGCACATTTGAAACCTAAATTATAAACACAGACAGAATTCATGGATAAGTGATGATTTGGCTGTGATAACACTCTCCTACAGGGTGTCACAAGTAGGTATGAATCTAATCTGTTTTCCTGTCTAACTTTCTATTCCCGTCAAACACACGAGCTGTTGTTTCTCCGACGCATGACTCACAGGTCTCACCTAAAAGTCAAAAACGTAACACAAAGTTTTTGTTTTTTCAGTCTTGTCATTATTTATTACTTCCCAGAGTGCCAACAAAGATTAGCACAGTGAGGTGAACAATAAAGTGGGTGTGACCCTTGTGTGTGCCAGAGTAGGTGTGTGCGTGTGCATGAACTGGAAAACAACAAATGCACAGAGAGTACAGTAACAAAGAGCTCAGGCTTGGCTGTGGTGACAACAGTAAAAAGAAAGAAACTTTGTAGCAGGGAAAGTTCACGCAGCAGTAAATATGACTGCAACAAGTCCAACCAAGCAGCAAAACACACAACATAAGACTTCAGCGCAAAGAGCCACTGCTGACCGTCACGAAACCATAAAGACTTCTACTTTTTAAGGTGCACAGGCTCATAAAAAAAGAAAAGTCGTCCTCGTGTGGAAATTTCTCTGAAGCCCTAAATAACATCTGACTGCTTTTCCAATCCCTGCAAAGCCATATAAGAACAATTTTAGCCAAAAGGCATCAGCTCTCAATCCCAAACAGATGTTGCACCTTTGAAACACTGACCAAAACATCTAAAAATATCCCTACAATACAGAAATCTCCCTGCTTTGTGACAAAACAAAGAAGTAGAAGCTTGAAAAACAAGCGCACGCGAAACCATATCAGGCAAAAAAGATGCAATTTATCTCCCAGACCTTTTTTTTCTCCTTTCTCCATCATTCTCTTAAGCTTCCAATTATGAGACCGGGATGTCTAGTAGGAGTTCACAAAAGTTGCCTCAATCTCTTGGCCTGTCAGAGTTGGAGCGAGTTTCCCGACTGATTCACAGACGTTTCAGAGCCTCACAGCGAACAAAGCAGGCCAGAAAAAGAAGAGTCGTGCCGCAATGTTCGTGAAGAAAATTGTAAATATTTAAAGAGCTGATCGAATGGCTGAGTGTACTATGCGGATGTGCTGTAGGGCACTAAATGGTGTTGGTGAAAGAAAACACTAATTATTAGAATTGTAAGTTGACACAAGATGAGCTGTCATCTTTTTTTGGACAAAGACAAAAGAAAAAATGGTGGATTGTTCTTAGGAGAGCAAATCAGAGGCTAGCTAATAACTCAGCTACTGTTTCCAAAACATTTCCTCAAGTGGTGTGTACACAATGTCTCTGTCGACAGCCACTATTGACTATACTGTATGAATACAAAGCAAAGCTTGAGGCACTATCCCATACATACATAAATATATGTATCAGTAAAGATTAATGAGTCAAACTTTTGCAATTGCAAAATGCAATTGCAGGAGAGTTAGTTGACAGCCTGAAGTTTATCAAGTTACGTGTCCATTCATGTGTACATCTATCCACCTCGTATTATTGCAGCAGTTGTTTTTATAACCAGAGACAGCTCTATGTAAGTTTCGCTTGCCAGAAATTTTCAAATCGATAGCCGAGATGACTGCAGATCTCAATTTGAATCAGATCTGAGGCCTGGCATCCCTGCAAGGCGAGGGCATTCTCTACGGCCCAAACAGATGTGAGGTGCACCTTCAGTGAAACAGTGTTTGAACAGGTGCTAATTAAGCCGTAGCACCACCCTTTTTTCCTTTGTGCGGCCAATTTTCTATTTCCTCAATAAAAGAGGTTGAATTTTTAACACTGCCAAGAATAGAGAAGCTGATTAAATAAAAAGTCAAAAACTGTGTTGAGTGTTAGAGCTTTTCAATATGTTTGTAAAGGAAGGGAAGTTTGCCAACAGCTTAACAGCTTGCTTGATGCGCAGCGCTTTCATCAACCTCTGTTGTTGTATTTAAATAAAGCGACTTGACTGCAATAGAAGCAAACTCTTGAGTGGGAATCAATAAATGGCATTTTAGGTAGTTTTCTGTGGTGTTTACACTTAAAACACCACCCCACAGCCATCCTCTGTATCTGGGTCAACTGCTGCTGGGTTAAAAAATGACAGCAACAATCTTTTTCTTTTACTTTATGTTAGCATTGCACTGTGTTTGCATAGGAACCTTTAAGAAGTTGCTTCATACATTTCAGTTCATCGAGTTCCAAGCTCATTTTTTTTAACACCTGCAGTTTCGACAAGAACCAAAATTTTAACAACAGCAAAAAAAAAAAAGAAGTTGGGGAAAAACTTCTCTACACAATTGGAATTTTTCTGCTGATGTACTTTGAAACTTTTAAGCTCTCAAAGTAAGATTCCCCTTTTCACTTTTTCAGTATCTTATTTAGCCATCTTTTTTTTTTTGAAGAGCCGTCTTTTATTCGCCTCCCTTTGAAGGACCCGATTGGAGAAAGTCAGCAACTTGCCTGTCAGCAGCAAAGAATAAAAAAGAATTTCTTCAGCACCTCAATGTCACTGTGGCATCTGAATGAAGAGCTCTCAAAACCATCACCTTAGCTGCCTCATCACTCCCTTAAACTTAACCAATTTCACTTTAAACTTAGGTGACCATACACAGCACTGCATGTAGTGTTAGTATAGCGGGGGGTTAATATTTAAAGCAATGCAATTGTGCCAAAATGCTAACTGTAAATCTGTAGCAGGCAGACGGACAAAGCGAGGATAGATGACTGGTCAGGGCAGATTAGAGGAGCGGATCTGAGGAGGAACAGTAGACGAAAAAAAGGCTCTTTGGGGGTTTTAGTTTGTTACATCAGCAGGAAATAAACAAGATAGAATCAAAATAAAAGAAAAGAGATTAGAGCAGATATTGGGAGGAAGAATTCAGAGTGGAAATAGTCCTGAGAGCTGAGTCCAATTGTCCCTTAAACAAGTCGCACCAGAGCGTGTAGAGGAGGGCCAAACGCAGGCCCCTGGGAGAACAATACAAGACCCCCTCTGAAGAGATTAACAAGAGGCAGGGGGACATTCCTTCCCTTTACTGCATACAAGATGTGAGAAACCGGAGACTGGGCTCGCTATTCTATCTGCAGCAAATCTTTTCTCTACTCAGCTGCCGCTTTTAATGAGACAATTTCACTGCTGTGCTATGGACAGTAAAGTACTCACCCTGACATCGCCATTGGTAGGTCGGGGTCCATGGTTGAATGCCTGTGCTGGATCTTTGTGGTAAACCTTCAGGCAGGAGTGGTCTGTGATGTTCCTGTAGGAGGAAGAGGTGCTCAGTGGTAAGAATTTAGCCCAGATATCGCCATCAGACAGCGGCCGATCCTGCCTCAGCCGGGTTCTCTGTAACAGCCCCACCAAGGGCACATACCCCGACAGAGGCTCTGACTGTTCGCTATTATACGACATTCCCGCTAAATATTCAAAATCCATAAAAATATTAACTAATACTATCTTGCTACATGAACTGAGAGCACACCTGTTGTTTCCTGTCCTGGGCTCAATTTAACTATGGCATTATGGTCGCTCGTACAGCCCTTAAGCTATGACGAGACAATTTTTTTACAGCCCTGATAAAATATTACTCACAAAGTACACATTGCACTTGAGCAGGAGCTCTGCAGGCAAAGGGCAAAGTTCGTATGCCTTCAAGAGTAAAGCCTTTCCTTCTGAAAAACAACTACAACAAATGGCTGCCTACTTTCTCAGAAGACAGAATCTGCTGTATTACTGATAGAACATGGAGGTGAATATCAAAGTAGGATAGTACTGGTATGTGTGTTTATAAATGAAGCACACAATGCTTTTGCTTTAAAAATGCAAAAAAAAAAAAAAAAAGCAAATATTTCTTAAAGATTTGCAAAGTCAAATTTTTTCATTAAGACTGGCAACAACCACCAGGAAAGGTATCAAAGTCAGCTAAAAGTAAACCTTAGTTTGTTTACAGTTAATGCTCTTTTTTTAACTTTCTCTTTAACATTGAAGGAAAGTGGAAGTGAGCCCATTTCCTGACCAGTGACATTTCCTGTTCAGGGAGAGCTCAAGAAGGAAGAGGATGGAAAGTGTTCACAGTGGGTAAAAGGAAATAGGTCTATCCGATATCCTCACATTGTTCCATAGTAATGTTTGTACAGGATCAACAATGCATCTGACCAATCACATTGTTATGATGTCATAGCTTTGTGACTTGGGGAAGAAAACCGCCGATGTCTACTCAGGAAAAACATCCAAAAAGGTGGGCGGTTAGGGTCAGGGTTAGGTTTGATGGTTAGGATGTGTTGTGGTTTGGGTTAGGGTTACGGGACTATAGTTACGGTTATGGGGTCATGGTTTGGTGTGTTGTGTGACGCTGTTTCCATGTCATAAAACTTTGACATCACGTGTGATTGGTCACTTGCAACATTAGTTATATCGATCCAGGAGCAACACCAACACGACAATATCAGATCGACCTAAGGAAATAATAAACACAGTATGCGATGCCAAATACATGCTCCCGATCCGTTTCTGTTACCATGTTTATCACATGCAAACACAGTGCATCTTTACCTGACATCAGCAAGTTCGTAGTACACGTTCCTCATGTCGTCTTTGACGTACACGGCAACACTGGGTGACTCCAACATCTTCATGTTGAGCTGCTGCGGGAAGGCACTGACAAAGAGAGCTCTGATTGTGTCGATGCTGGTGATCTCATTGGGCATGCGAATCTGTTTGGTCTCGTCTCCGTACTGCAGGTACAGTACACCTAAAGGCAGGAAGCAGGGAGACTAGGTGATTAGTCCTTTTAAATGTTTCCCGTGACTAAGACAGCCCTATTTGAATTCCATAACTTGCATTAGCAGTGACGCATTGTTTCACTCCCATATGTTTTCTAAAGGCCTGAAGAATTTCAGCCCTGCGTGCAGTGTTAATCTGTCAAGACAAATAGAACATTTCACGCAGCTCACTGACATTGTGTCGGTGTTATTTCAATTACAAACCAGTGGTCTGCTTTTACTGTTGAGCTACTGTATAGAGTACTGACTGTGCAAAGAATGCTCAATATATAGCAGTAAAATCACCATTTGGGCTTATGTTATTTCATGTTAGTGCAGTAAACAATGCCAAAACTGTGGTGGTTAAACAAAAACGGACGCTTGTAGAAGTTTGGGTTGGTTTAAAAACCCTTCAATGGTGAAAAAAATAAAATAAAATAAACATCTAACAGCATAATTCCAGCCTTGTAAAAAGAGTTGGCAAGGGCCCATGTGACACGTCTGGTCATGGCCGCTCAGTGCAGATTACTGGCCAGACTCAGATTTTCAAAAGTTCCGGGTGTTTTTTTTTCTTCTTTTTTTTGTTTTGGTGCAATTTGGATCAACTCCTGCACAGTCCCGAACGGATAAGAGAGTCATTATTTTTGCTCCTGAATTGGGCTTCAGCATTTATTCTCAGTTGAACTGTGGCTTGGAAAGCATCAAAAACAAAAGTGCATGAATGTAATCATGTTGTGTGCAGGTTTTTGCTAAATATTTCTAATGCACTGCGCTGAATCTTTTGCTTATCTCTTGCTAATGCTGCACGGGATAAATTATTTGGTACAGGCAGTGAGCTTGGTGGGGGGGGGGGGGGGGGGGGGTCAGGAAGAGAGGACAAAACTAGGGGTGGATCAGTACAAGTTGTGCATCAAACAGACCAAAGCTTGAACCTCTGAACCCTGGGTGTGGCATTTGTACTGTGCTTTAGAAAAACAGATGGCTCTTGAGCAAAATTTATGGACACGCCTACAGAGCAGTTGTATAAACAGTGCTGGGGGGGAAAAAAACAGGGAAAAAAAAAACAATTTCTATTTTCAATCTGCGATTCATTACCTCAAACGGCTTTGTGCTGATCTTCACAGGCAATCAGTGGCAACAATAGAACGTAATGAAATGATCAAAGCAGTTCAATCAGCTCGTGTTGTTGTTTTGGTCATATTTCATAAGAAATCATCCAAAATGTCACATTTCATTAGCTGCAGAGGCAAAAGACGCGATGTAACTCATTTCATTGTCACTTGTGCATTTGTGCACTGGAAATAACTTGCTTTAAGGAGAGGAGGGTTTGGTTTTACTTGGTGTAACCCCATAAAAGGAGCTAGCCAGTAAAAGCTACCAGATGTTGGTGAAATATTATACAAGATCCTACATGCACCACGAGACAGAGTGAGACAGAGAGTGAGAGAGAGAGAGAGAGAGAGAGAGAGAGAGAGAGAGGGCAAATCCAGGAAATAAAATTGCTGAGTCTATCCGTTGCTTTCTCTCTCTGGTCTGTCTGGGTTCCTGTGTTGTAAAAACTTAACAAAGTGCCCATTTGCAGAATAAATTCATCTTTCCCCTGAGAGTTGTTACGTTAACGGCCGTCTAGTTTTCATCCAGATGTTCGCAACTAGGGCGAAAGAATTTGATGACAAAGCACCATTGATTGAGATTGCATCGTGCACACCTCTGTACTTTAAAGTTACTCTTATTTGCTATGACAAAGTTGAATAGCTCAGTTTTAACAGCTGCATTCCTGAGCACCTGGTTTCACTGAGGACTGGAAACAAATAGCTAGCGGGTTTTTCTGACCAAATGGGCACAGTTTTTCCACATCTCTTCAGTAAGACACAAAAGTCTAAAACAAATAAAGTCTAGAAATATATGCTCATCGCAGCAATTGAAATGCAGCGAAAAGGCAGACGACTATAATACACCCGCAAAATAAAGACTTTGAAATTCAATACACTTGATGCCACACTTAAGGATGAATTTGATACTCACGTTTGAGGTTTTAAGGAATCCCTGTTTTTCTGCTCGCTGTTAAGATGCTCTCAAAAAGCTAGAAGCTGCTACACTAAAAAGATACTTAAAAGTCCCAAATGTCCGCTGGGACCAGGCGAAGCGTGTGCCTGTCTGTTTGTGTGTGTGCATGTGTGTGAGAGGCAGTGGTGGGAGGGACAGTGTTGTGAAGTGGTGCCCCCCACCCCCCCTTTTTTTCTCCTCCCCTTTTTCCTCACATCATAACCCCCCACTGTCTTAACACTCTGTCTTGATGTTTTTGATAGAAAGACAGAGAATGATGGGACATGTGTACGTGCATGTGTAGAAAAACTTTTCAGACAAAGCAAGAGGCACTACTGGCACCGGAAAGGAATACGACACCCTGCAGTTTCATTCATTTTCACTTTGGTCAAAAGTCTCTCAGATGCTTTCCTATTATCCCGTGGCAGATGCCTCGCCGAGTTGTGAGCTGCGCTGACGCTACACTTTGTTTGGAGAGTTTTCTAAGACTTTGCATCCCTCTCAGCCAAACGCAGCCACCTAATTCTGCACAACTCTGAGCCTTTCCTGCATATGTATGCAAATGTAGCACCGTGCACGTTGATAAGACGACCCGTTTCTAATCCTGTCAATACCACGATGGCACACTGTGGATGCTTTCCTCCTATCTTTCACTACAGAAGAAATGAATACTAATTAAAACAAAACTGTGCGCTCAGGTTGAGAAAGGAGGAAGGGTGGAGACTAGCAGATGGATGGAGTGAGAGGAACAGATTTGGACTTTTAGTGAAACAATGACATCATACTGTGGTTAGGAGCAATTACAAAGAGTTCTTGAGTTATGCCAAGGTTATGCTAAAAGAACGTGTCAAACAGTACTAATGCTAGTTAATGCTATGAGTCTTTAACAGGGCAGATACAGGAACTTCCTTATAGCAAATTTATTTGGGGATTTTGAAATAGAGCATTACAAGATTGTCAACTGAAGCCTTTTGTGATCATGCCTAATCCAGGGAGAAAGGTATTTTCTCAAACTAACAGAACTGCCATCAACCCAAAAACTAATATAACATCCAGCATACCTAGTGAGCGGTCCTTTGTCTGATTGGCCGATCGCACAACAGGCAGGCTGGCACGAACCCGGCTGCCACGGGTGAAGTTTGTGGGCGCTTCAGCCTCAGACATGGTGTCCAATGATTCCAGGGAGGCTAAGGACAGGTGGTCGACCTGGTCGCCGATACTGTGCTGGGTGCTGGCGCCGTGCTTTGGGCTTCTGCTCTGAAATGGGAGCACATGGAAACAACACCGTAAGAGCAATACCCTGTACACAACTGTACACAAAATGATACTTTACATGCTTTAGTATTACATTCTCTCAAGGACACAACAAAAAAAAATTTTTTTTTTCACAGTATAAGAAACTTCTTTGAGTTATCATGCATTTAGTAGAGCAGAAATAACACTTCTTGACAATGTCAGGTGTGCCGTGAGTCACACGCATTCTTTGCGAAGCGAGAAAAAGAAATCTTTGATGGTGACTTTGACTTTGACTGCAGCAACACACAAAAAACTATGAGTCTACTCATGCAAATGTGCAACAAAGTGTTAATACAGTGTGTGACTTACACATGTTAACACACTCAAAACTTTTCTGCACTATTCCACAAGTACCTCATAGCCCTGAAAGTTACCAAACGTGAGGACATTTTTAATTGCACTACAGGATCTTCTGCTGCTATTAAATACACACCCACAGGTATGCATGGTTACTAAAAGTACCAACACCCTAAAGGAGTTCAAAGAGATTCCTAAAATGTTGTTCCAGAAAGAGAAATTTCTACTAACCACTGATTAAACATCAGGACTTGTGTCATCAAAACGTGAAGATCAGTTCACTTCTCTGTAATCATATCTGCATGGCGTGGCATCCTCGAGCTAGGGATACAATAAGAAGATCTGTGACCTGACTCCTGAGCTCACTGAGCTATTGTGCGGTGAGGTAAGGTGAGCTCCACCTCAGGGGGAAAACTCTGAACACTGGGCTCTTTATGAAATTGCTCCCCTTTCTGGCATCAAAAATGGTGATGTAAAGCCATAGCAGATGAAGACACAAGACTACCAGGCCAGGTCCTTTGGGTTATCTTGAACAAGCCAGCCTGCACATGCTGCCATTATCTCACACTCATACTCGCAAGGGCAAGTAAAGAATTTAAGCATATTAAAATAAGTGCAGTTGACATTTATAGCCAGATGTAGTTTAGCCTGACAGCCAAGGCTGGCTGACAGACAGAGACAGGGCAGACACTGAGAGACAAGAGGGCACTTGGTTTTAGGAACATGGTCACAAAGCAGATGTTAACGAGTGTGCGAACATGGTCACACAAACACACACTCTGACAACACCGCAGTATGATGCAGATAAGATAAAAGGCTGACTAACTCTGTGGGGCAATTGGATTTTCATCAAATACCTCTGAATGTCAAGCTCAGAGTGAAGGGAGGAGAGCATGGCCTGTAAAGACTGGTGAGAGAAAAGAGGAGAGAAGGAGAAATCAAAAAAGCAAAAAGCTTAGAGATGCCAGTGGGAGGTTGAAATGGAAAAGAAATGTTCATCCGACAAAATAGAAGAACCATGGAAACGAATCAATGTCGACGGCAGGCCATAGAACAGAGGAATGAGGCTAAGTGCAAAGACAGCCTAAGTGCAAAAGTTAAACATAGTCTAAAAAGTTAGATTGTATTTACTTTAAATCATCACTTTTTATATGCTTACACTTGTTAAAATTAGCACTGACATGATAATCCTACAAATCCTACCTCTTAAAAATGTCTACAATAACATTAATTGCAGCCATTTATACAATGCCATATCCTTAAAAAAAAAGACCATTTAAGTCATCAAACTTCACATCCCTGTGTGATGTTTGCTGAGTCAGTATGCAAGCATTTTTCTGAAGTACCGTCACAGCGGCTGGGCAAATTGGTGAGCCGCATCTCAACTATTATAATTCCATTAAAATATGCTTATACTGCAGGACTCAGAGATTTAAAGTAATGAATAAAAATGTACTCTTATTTTGTTAATACATGACGATAGCCACTTAAATAATAATAATAAAAAAAAGAGAGGTCACACACAGTTGGGCTGTCACCTGAAACCAGTCATGTGTCTGGAATTTAATCTGACCACTGAATGATACATGACCTTATTCACTGTTGGTGGCCCTCCCACACTGCTTCTCATATGCTACTGTGTCACCCCTGGGAGTGTTGAATCATTTTGGCTTCTTCCATCACCTGTAGGTAGTAATTATGTCAGAGCGGTCTGGCAGTGTAATCCAGTGTTTTCTAAAAATACTGAAGTGGAGAAAGCGGCAGCCACATTCAGACTTTAACTTTAAGTTCCCTTAAGGATCACATTTCTGAGTTTGCTGTGCGAATTGATACCGTGGTTTCAGATGTGCTTGGCCATGAGGCTGATATCAGTAAACAAAAACTTAAATTACTCATAGTTTTGGCTGGAACTCAAAATGTAGGGGAGCAGAGGAAGATTAGATCATTTTGTTCTTTGCTGTAACTTAGTTAAGAAGAGTGACTACCATACAGAGTGTTTCCTCCTTGATTGAAGGCTTTATGCTAAGCTAAGATAAGGTAAGCTAAGCTATGCTAAGATAAACCCCTCCTGGCTTCAACTGCATATTTAATTAGAAGGTCCTTAAACTATTAATTTCAATGATAGAAAACCAAAACCATAGTTAAAGTAAGAAAATATCATTTTTGGTACTTACTGTATATATATATATATATATATATATATATATATGTATATATGTATATATATATATATATATATATATATATGTATATATGTATATATGTATATATGTATATATGTATATATATATATATATATATATATATATATATATATATATATGTATATATGTATATATATATATATATATATGTATATATGTATATATATATATATGTATATATGTATATATGTATATATATATATATGTATATATATATATATATGTATATATATATATATATATATATATATGTATATATATATATTTTTTTTTTTTTAATACAAGCACATTTAGCCACAATAAGCTATAGCAATATAGCTATAGTGCAGTAGAGTGTCAAAGAAGAATCTGTTTAAAGTGATTTTTATTTTTATGTTTCAATAAAAATAACAATAACTGTTTCACAGGAAGAACCTATGTGATATATATTTGCATTAATTTAATTTTCTCCCTCACCTTATTTACTTGGCAGTATTGTGCCCTAAATTAATGGGACAGGATCACACTGAAAAAGCCGTTAACTTCCATTGAAGCATAGGGGCTAAAGCTTTAGAGCCAGAATGGATTTTAGGATTTTCGGGATTTTAAGGATCGATACCGATATTTGGTACTGTTTTTTTTTTTTTTCATTCAGACACACAAAACATAAACAGAATTTCCTAACAAAACTTGTGTGCAGTCGTTTATTTATTCGTTTACGCTCTACTGGTTGTTGCGTTTGTGCCATTCCAAACAAGCATGCTGCTAAAACGGAAGTTGCAGATTGCCTCGTGGTCAACAAGCAACTCAACACTGATAACATGGTTGAATGGTGTTTTTCCTGTCTCTTCTTAATTTTTTAGATTTTCATTTATCAACCATTATAAACGTTGGATCTGATAGACCGTCGAATATCAGGCCCTCAACAAATCGACCAGGCTGTGAAAGTATTACACCCTATTCAGTGACATAAACAGTATCCATGGCTCATCATAGTACTCAAGATAAGATCTTTAAACAATGGTGGCACATTTTTTTGTTACAGCAGCAGCATTTCTTTGCAGTGACAGTAGACTACCTTGACTATGCAAAAGAAGAGACATCATTAAATTGACATCCCAAATGAATCTCATTCACATGGAAGGCATGCTTCCTTCGTTACACTAAACATAGTGGATAACGCTGGGATGGCACACCCTCGATAGTACAGAATCTAAAAAAAAGAAAAGGATATTTATTGGATATGAACTCAAATTTTACTTCAAAAGGAAAGTTGTCTTATTTAAAATGTACTTTTTTTAATTTCAAGAAAATGTTACAATGGGTACAATGTGACAGTTATTGCACAGGAGAGAAAGGCTGTTAAAGCGAAAGGAGTCAAACATAACGATGGAGAAAATTGCAAATGAGACCTTCTACCTCCCTGTGGAGAGGTGGGGTAATTAAGTTAAACCACTCCACACCACTCCACATCTGACAAATGAGGTGTCTCCTCAAAAGGTTAACAGTTTAGTTCAGATTAACTTCTCCGTCTCTTTCTCCCTCACTTGCATACGTGCATAGATTCGCAATTCAACACAAAATCTCTATACGTATCATATCGTCCTGAAGTATTTGAGCCACAGACGCTTCCTGTCCAAGCTTACCCCTTCCTGCCTTAAGGGCCAAATGTGAAAGCCACAGACCGCCTACTGATTAGCAGTATAAAACCTGCTTCTACCCACACATACCTATAGTACATTCCACAGTAGCAATTTCCCCTCACTTCAGTCAAAACCAAATGGCCTGTGATTCTGCTTTTTCAGCAGCGACTGCCTCTGTACACCACATTGGGTCTGACAGCTATGATGAATGTGAAATTGAGACACCAACATTAGCTCATACACAGGAACATGACAAGTCATAAACTGATGAAAAGAGCCCCTTGGGAAGGAACGTGTCTAGAAAATTAAGCTCGAATCTGTCAAAGAAATCAGAAAATGTCGACTTCAACGACAGCTTGGTTGTCTGGTGCTGCAGCCAGTGTCAGCAGGCTGTTTTTCCTTTTTCTTTTTCTTTTTTTAAAGTAAACCTGTGTCAAATAGTCATCATGATTAGAGTATGTTAGAGCAGCTCTAGAAATAACTCAGTGGAATTTGCCTCATCTAAATGCTGATGTTGTGTGGCTTAGATTCTTTTCCTCAGGCTCTTGCTGGAAAAAAAAAGAACTGTCTTGAACACTACTTGCTGGAGCTTTATTATATTAAATGGATGTCAAAAACTGTACAGTGTGGGCAAGCAATAATTAGGCAAACAACCATGCTTGCGGAGAAAATAGATGCAAGATAAAAGTGTTTCAGTCAAACTCTGTCTGTCCCAGTGTGTGTGTGTGTGTGTGTTTGAAAGCCAAAGAAAGATGGATACAAAGAGAGACTCAGTGCGTGCATGAGTGAGTCAGGCCATTGTTCCAGAAAATCTGACCCGAACCCAGGACATCCTGCAAACATTTATGCAACAGTGGTCTGACAAACAGTATGTTGTCATGAGAAAGCAAGCATTGGCCTGCATGTCTGCATTAACAAAATACATGTAATATTCAAACTTTATAGGTCAGTGCTCTTTCATACCATGCGCTTTATACTTCACTTGATTCACTTTTCACTATAGTTCCACCTCGGGATCATGCGTGTACAGTGTGGGCGCTTTTCACTGTAACCCGTCTTGATTATTGCAGTGCTACTTTCACTGCAAGGACAATGTTACATGATTTCACAAAGCAGAGCAGAATATGTTATATCACGGTCCCCCGGTCTTAGTCTGACAGGTTGACATGCGGAGTTGAGCTGGGGCGATTAAAGTAAATTACAATTATTAAGAATAATGGCAGCCACCATCAGAGTCTTACTGTGTCATTCACTGAGATTTAAGTATAGATATGGTCCAAAAATTGCCATACACCCCACCTGCTGCCAGTCCACACAAAGCCCACTGATTGGAGCTTGACTTCTTATAGAATCAACATGGTGTTATAATAGCTTAGCCTAGCTTTCACCTTAAAAACAGGGGTATTAGTCTGCTTTCCCTGTAGTCATGGTGATCATTTTCCCCTTTGGACTGCATAACATTGGAGATCTTTAAAAAAAAGACACAATGCAGGTTTCACAAGCATCCCAAAAAGCCAAAGTCGACCCGTCTGTGGATGTATTTACCTTAACAACATCCACTACCAGGGTCCGACTACAATAGTGTTCATTCACACGTCATGTCCTATGTAAACAAACACAAAGAATGCACACAGGCAACCAGAGGAACAGGTTTCATTGACTCGTTCTATACTTCCATGCTGGACATGAAAGAATGTAAACATGAGAGTTGAGGTTGAAGCTTTAAACACAAACTCGACTGTTGTGAGCACAGCTTTCCACTTAAGATGCTAATTTGGCTCGAGCTCTGGGGAGCAGAGCTAGAGCCAACTGTAATTACCTGGTCCGATCTGCATGGCAGACGACGGTGGCTCGGTGTACTGTTAACCCTTCGCGCAACTTGTCTCATTCTGATATCTCGCTTATAGCGCCAAGTCTGCCGTAGTTGATACGATAGGAATGAATGTGTAGTAAAACATAATCAAGAAAAGAGTTCAACAATGGAAGCGCCAAATTGTCAGAGCTAATTAGCAAACGTGAGTCAAAAACTTAATGCCGCTGCAGTTCTACACAACTCCGAAGCATAAAGCCCCTGTCAATCAGCTGGTCAGCTCTCAGTCTGTATGTCTGTGGACAGACCATCACCCTTTGTCTACCTTAGCCTAAATGACATTATTCCAAAATCCCCCAGTCATCCATTCCTATTCACTGCTACCAAATCCCTCCCTCCCTCCCACCCTCTGATGCATTCCTCCTCTAATCCCCTCATCAAAATCCCCAGATGACCTTTCCAGAGATGGTTATATTTGTTAATTGTTGCATTCATTTATAGCATCTACAGCTGACCACGGAAGTGTGAAAAGATAAGATCCTACTACTTTAAAAAAAAGTTCCAAAAATGTATATGCAAAACAGTAACCTTGACTGTTACCATCTCATTCGTAAAATATTACACCGAAAAATCAAATATAACCACAGTGCACTGCAGGATGATTATCTCTTACACCACTTGGGACATGCTGGACAACAGCTGAGCAACACTCCCCAACTGATTTTATCTGCTCACACATATACAAGTGAGCCAGGGTTATCACTAGCAGACATCGCCCTCTCCACTGAATAAGCAAGGTTAAAAAAACGGCAACTCTGCGCAACCCATCAGATGTAATCGGCAATGTGTGGTCATGAAGTAGAGAACGCCAACTTCACGAGGTTGTTTCGTGTCGTATTCGTTTAGTTTGCATACAAGAACAAAAGTACAGATTTAGCTAAATGAATATGATCAAGCAAAAATCAAGTTCCACATTAGATTTAAAAAATAAATATATGTGAAGACAGCATTTACCATGCTTCAGAAATGACAGTCTTCTTCCAAAGGTGACTTCCATGAGAGACTGGAAACTCCCTGGCCTAAGGGAAACAGGGTTTCTTCCTCCAGTGTTATTTCAGCTCTCGAAGCACTCAGTACAACTGCCCTGTCCAGCTTCCTTCTCTTTCTGTTCTACCTCACAGCGGATGCCCCCCCCCCCCGCCCAGTCCAATGCACACACTCTCCCACATCCCTAACGATCCAGCAACACAATACAAACACGCACAGTCCACACCAGGCGGACAGCAGGGGGAAGCCATTGTTTTTCTGTGTGCTTTTTACATTTGTGTAACACTAAGACTGTATCGGAGAGTGAAGGACATCTGCACAAGTCATGATGCTCAATATTTCTTACTTCCAGGCCATTCCGACATCTGAGGGGTGCAAAAGATCGAATTCCTGCAAACAGCTTTAAATTCCATGATGTTTCCATTTTGAGATAAAAAAGAAAAAAAACTAAATACATTTATCTTAAAACAGCAGCTTCAGCATAAACTCTCAGCCCAATCTCAGCTTCCATCGCACTGCCTGAGGGTGCGACTGAAGACAGAAAGATGACACTTGCGTCTCAAGGAGATAAGACCCTTCTCCAAGGATCTCGAGGGCTTGGCAGGCCCTTATCCAGTAGTATAAACACATGGACACACCCATGAAAATATATGTATGATCACCTTGCTGCAATGTTTCTGGGAAAGCTTTATTGAATGTTGGGATAATTACAAAAACAATTTGTGCTGCTTTGTTAAAAAGCTTTGTTGTGCTTCAGGCCTTGCACTCGTTCAAAACCGTTACATAAGAAAGCAGGCCCAGACTTAAACTTAGACTGACAGATCATGTACTAGCCTTGCATGCAACGATTTGCACACATCTATAAATGTGCACATACAAAAAAAAATCTCCCTTTCTCACCCTCTTGTCTCTCTTACCAAACAAATACATGCAAAATATTTGCTGACAGGGCTGGAGAGACACGTTCTGTTCAGACTTGCTCTTCAATATGACTTTATCAACAGAAAGACAGGTTTCGTAGTTCCCAACCCTTGGAGCATCCCAAAATAACACAAAAGCAACAGAGTATTCCTTCATGGCTAAAAACCACATCCACGTCCTGGGCTGTCAACACAGAGCATCTCTCTCTCTGGGGGGAAAATAAAGGACTTTCCAGGTCTAATTTAAGCCACCCTGTGTGTATATCTGGGCATCAGAGGATGCGTGTGCGTGTGTAGCTCTGTGGTCAACATGACAAAGAGGGCTTTCTTCTCTTTAGAGCACTTTTAATCCTGTATCCTCTATGATGTCACACACACACTGTATAATCTAATAGAAACAAGGCAGCATAATTTGATTTTCTTCCACCTCACCTTTTTTGATTACCATGAACAGGCCATTTTTTCTGGTTCTAAGTCACAGTATTTTGTCAAGTGTCAAGTCTCCTTCTACTCCCATGAAAGCAAGCCTGATAATGGCTTTGCTATTCGTGCCTAATTAACAAGTCACCAAAGACCACACAGCTCCTCCACCGAACCTAAGATTTATTATACCCGCTCTCCCAGAGGAGAGCTTTTTGGTGTGTCTGTGTGTTTGTGTGCACAGACAGACAAAAAAGACAGATAATCAGTAATAGGTTGAACTTTTCAGTAAGCCTGATCCACATTAGTTTTCACTGTCTTCCCCCTCCTCACTAAGGACTGGCCGTAGTGTACAGTGTCTGTTATCCACTTCTAATTCCAGCGTCTTACTGCTGAGCTGCAAATGAGACCAAAAAGTAGCTATTCACACAAATAAATAGACACAAAATGCTGGCCTATGAGCTTGAGGTTACGCAATTGCTATGTGAAATTCCAGTCCTCTTCTTCAACGGAGAGCAGTGGAAATTAAAGCTTAAGGTGCTAAGTCACCATCATGTTTCCACTCTATGACACACTTGTTTTGTTGGCTGTCATGTTAGCACTAACTGCAATGTGTTAAACAGCCCGCTAAACACAATGTAGCACGGGCTGAGTTGCATGACTGTGTGAAGGGTTGTATAAACACGATCCAAAGCTAAGGTAAAGAACTGAATCTGTAGCACACGCTCCACTTCTGTCAAACCGGCTAATTTATTAATTCCAGTATCTGCCCATACTTGCCTGCTATACACTACTCTACATTCCAGGTGTTCCCTATCTTCTTTATCATCTTGTTTAGCAACAGTAAAACCTGTGTGAACCTTTGCATCTATACCGACTTCGACTAGTGTTGCTGCACTGCTCTCTTCTGTGCACCTAACACTGCATTGCCTTTATCTTCAGTGAGAAGGGCCAAGTGGAAATAAATGCAAGAGATCAAAATGAAGTTTGAACCAGATGCTCAGAACTGGTCCTGTCAGTGGTAAAAATCCTCCCGGTGTGCCTTTTGAAGTCAGGCTCATACCTTTGGCCTAAGGTGGAGTCCAGATGCTGGGCTGCATGCAAAGGCTTGCAAAAGAAGGGCACAAAAAAGGGGGAAAAAACCCCAAAACTATGGGAAAACAGCCCCTTTTGCTTAGTCATGATGTTTGGAATCTCTTGGCCTATATATAAGAACAGTAACAATTTATGATATAAAGTAATGTTGCTTATTTTATATTGTAGTGTTGGGATGGTTTTCAAAATCCATTTCAATGGATAATACATGCCCTTACTTGTAATTTGAAGTGTATTATGTTAAGATTGCTCTGAGTGAGTAATGCCTTTTAAAAACTTTGTGTTAAACTAACATTGCATTGAGCGTAACACTGTAAATGAATCTGGCATTTACTCAGGCTTCCACCCAAAGCGAAACTGAGCCCGGGAGTCTGTCTGACGAAAATGTTTTATCTAGCAAATACATTTTTCCTTGACCTTTTATTTTTCTACAGCATCAAGTTAGAATGAAAACTAATAAACAAGATAAAAAGTAGATTGAATTTACACTCTTTTTAGAACATTTTCTTGTCGACTCGACTTGCAACTTTACCTCTTAAAACAGAGAAGCACTACAAAGGCAGCTTTTACCTTCTTTGTTTTCCTACAGCATGAAAGAGGTGAAAATTTAAAAAAAAATAAATAAATCTGCAATGCTAAATAGAGGAGGGAGGCTATCTTGCACACTAAAGGTTTGTAGTTCTCAGATGGCTGTTTCAAAGTTTCTAGACTTATTTTGAGGAAGGAGAAATAATTTTAGGGAAAAAAACTTCCACATCAGGCGTGTTGTTGTGGACCGTTTATTAGTCAGATAGTGGTGATGTTAATGCTCAAGTGTTGCCCAGCAGGTGTATACACTAGCAAGCTCATTTGGCAATTTTAACACCAAGCAAGCTAAAGCAACTAAAATACGACTATTTTTAAGTTTTAAAATAATACAGGCAGACACTTAATTGTACCATCTAATTACACCAAATATATTACCCGACATTCCTTCTCATTTAAAGTTAAGGTTTCTTAAATTCAGATTGTTTCACCTCACATCCCTCTTTTTTATTTCCAGCACACCTTAAAATTTTAAAGTTGTTCTAAAATAATAATGATTCTAACTTTGGAGTTTTAAAGGAAAAGATGCAATGCAAATTTTGTGAGTGGCTTTACTGCAAGCCATATTTTTATATTATTACTACTAATATTGAAGAATTAAAACTGTACTGCAGAGTTTGCTGGATGTAATCAATGGGTCCTGCTTTGAACTTACCACATTGCAAATCGCTAATTATTCAAGACCTCGCAGAAACCTTTTTGTTCTATGAATATATGTAAATACAATTTTAAAAAGACAGAGCAGAAAGTTTGATTTTTAGCACGACCACATGATATGAAAACACTGACTGCTGTAATTTAACATTATTGCCAGGTACAGTGTTAATAATAACGAAGTCAGTGCTAAGTAAGATAAGGCTAGCATGGCGTTGAGTCCCTTCTCCTGTACACAGAGTCCCTGCAGGAACAGCCTTGCTTGTTATCTCTGCAACATAGTGGCGCTGACAGGATAACATTCCATTTTAATAAAGCTGCAAGTTTAAAGACAAAAGTTTGCAAGTTTGGACAAAAAGTCAGCAGGGCCAATAAAGGATGGAAATGATCCCCATACCACCAAATGACCAAGAGGTTGTTATTTCATACCAGAGGTACATGAATGTGCACAGTTGACTGGTCAAGCATGCTTATAAAAAGGACCCTCAGAGATACTGTGCTCAT
Organism: Pelmatolapia mariae; assembly: GCF_036321145.2. NCBI lineage: Eukaryota > Metazoa > Chordata > Actinopteri > Cichliformes > Cichlidae > Pelmatolapia > Pelmatolapia mariae. The sequence goes on along the minus strand of NC_086235.1, from coordinate 17,975,959 downwards.
CTTTAAGCAAGCTTAACCAGCAAAAGGTGGATTAGAAAATGATCAGAGAATCCATTAAGATTGCTGAATACAACTAATTAATATGGGACTCATCGTATATCAAATTATGCTTTACGCAAATGTCTAATCACCCTTTCCGGTACATTGTAGCTTAGTTATTAGGGTTTGTAAAAGAGCAGCCATGTTAATGAAATAATATAAGCAGTGACTCTCATGTAAGGCTCCTTGGGCTCCAACCGCTGTATTAGAAATGCTCCTGATCATTAACAAAGGAATGTAAGGGCGTGAGGTTAAACGTGTCCCATACATCAGACTGTTGCAGATCCTTGTAGCAACTACCTGTACGTTAAGCCAACAATGCATCTGAAGATAACTGCTGATGTGCGACTTTAAGAAGGGCTAATACGGCTCTGAAGAGAAGACTGAAAAGAGCTCAGACCTGATTAGCTGGTCTGATTAACACACTGGCATTGCATTTGAGACAGTGTGCAAAATTCTGTCTGGCTTCACTCATTATCAGCAGTGATCAGTGGCAGGTCCATCAGGGCCCTCTGTCAGAGCAGCTTAACCGCCCCCCACCCCAAACCCCCAACGACACTCGGGATTAGACACAGCCGTGGCGCCACTCTTTAGACCACTTGTCCTCTCGGTTGGGGTGCTGCGTCCCCCCCGCCACGTGACCCCGGTTAATTGGCAGGTCAGTGCCTGTCCGTCATTAACCTTGCGGTTCTTGTTTGTGTTACCGAAGGCAGCTCTCAAAGTGTTACTTCATGCAGAGGTGGCAGATGCTATTAAAAAGCAATCCAGAGCCATTTCCAGGGTTTGATAATTAAAAACAGATGTTCTGCCGCAGACCTGCAGGACACACCAACTCATTGTGTGGTTTCAGATGCAAGGTGCAACACAGGGAGTGTCTTGTGAAAAGACATCCGTGGGTTTAAATATTTCAGCAAGCAACACCTGAATGTGTGCATGGTGATGTCCCAGTCACTGCACGACTATTGTGCCAGAAGGGACAATGACAAATGATCTTTTCTTGTGTGGGTAGATTAGTTAAAATCAGGAACAACACTCCCCCCAAGACTAGCTCTGCTACTTCTTCTTCTGTTTTTTTCCTCTTTTCTCTGATCATGGTCACATCTCTCTCAGGGAGTCTATGCATGTTTGAAGCCAGTTTTATCTAGCTGACCTTGGCTTCAGGGAGCAAGAGTGTAGCAGGGCCACACAGAGAAAAGTATGTGCCTAAATGTTGCAATGCCTCATAAAGACTCAAGTATACTTGAGTGTATTTAAGCAGCTGAGTTCAACATGGAAGAAGACATAAGAAGAAGACATAAAAGTTGCATGTTGTGATTTTTGATAGCATTCTTTATAAACCCTCTTGCTTGTTGGCAAACGTGGTTCCTGCTGATGATGACACAATATGTCCAAGTGAGACAACCAGGAGGAAAAGTGTGCAAATATTACTTTAGAAGAACAAAACAGAAATCTTGATCATGATCGCTAAAATTTCAATTGACTGTAAATGAGTTATCTGAAAAAGAAGAAGAAGAAGAAATCATATTTTGTATTAATTATTAGTGTCAATGTTATGGATTTTGGACTCGGGGTTTTTCCATTTTGGACTTTTGAATTGTTCTTTATGATTTAATGCTCCATTGGCTTCTGAGATTGATTATTCTTGATCACTGTCTTTACTCTTGAGTTCTTGGTATCAGTGAATTGTTTTCAGTTAATATTTTGCTTAGGGATTAGTTTTGCTATTTTTTATGTTTTTATTTTGGTAGTCTTTTGTTTTTAGTATTTTGTTTCGCTTCCCTTGTCTCGTCATTGTGGATTTGTTTCAGCTGTGTCTCTTACCCTGGCGTTTCCCATCTCCCCGGTTTCCTCACGTGTTTATTTATAGCCTCGGTCTGTCTTAGATCACTGTTGCGTCTTACTGTTTATTTTCCTGCACGCCTCCCTGCGAGTCTTTCCCCATTTAATTTATGGATGTTGTTTTCTGCCTATTGCAGTTATTCTTCTTTACCTGAATAAAAGCTTGATTTTTGTTCATTTACCCCGGTCTAAAGAATCTGCATTTGGTTCCACCTTCACACCAATACATGACAAATGGATTAAAAAGAGGTTTAGACATAGCATGATGTTTCACATGTGTTGCAGTGTTGGCCGACTGGATGACTACATCAGCTACCTGTGTTTGGGTAGCTGATAAGAGTCCACCGTCAGTTGTAATATATAGTGAGGCAACTTTCTGTTGTACCCCTGCGCAAATATCGTGACTGCAGGTTGGTGGACTGACAGAGACTGGTTGGAAAACTTTACCCTATTACTTACACATTATTGCGAGCGTATACCCTTAATTCACGTTTTATCAAAAATGTGTGCCATAAATACAATACCTATGGTAATTGTACAGAACACAACATGACAATGGCACCCTGTATATTTGGTATATTTGGGTGCGTCGAGTGCCTTAAAAAGTCTTGTCTAAAAACTTTCTCTTTAATTAAAATTCATAAAACAGAACAAACTGATCACACTCTGACCGTTCATGTTGCAGGAGAACTGCATTATGAGTATCTCCTTCCCCCAAAAATTGCACCAATTTGCCCATCTTGAAATATGTGCCCTCATAAGACATAGGCCAACAGATTATCACAGCTTGGGGGTGCAGACCTTTCTGTCTGTCTGTCTGTATGATGCCCACAGCTGCAGACAGCTGTCCTAACATGGCCGCCCCACTCTGGAGAGAAACCCGGAGCCTGGCAAGTCACAGCTCATCAAACACAGACACTGGCACACAAGCGGAAGGAGGGAATTCATTGTGTGTGTGTGTGTTCGTGACCAGTCGAGCAGCTCGGTTTGTGCTTGTCTAAGCCCCTGGGCAGAGGGAGAGGGATGAGAGGATAGGTGGCGGTCAGGCCAACGGGATCTTATCTCATCTCCCTTGGGTGGAATCCAGGTTTTTTTTGCAGACCCAATGAAGAGCAGAGGAAATTAAAACACTTCTGCTTTTGTTGCGGATTTAAAGATCACAGAAGAATGAAGAATCAAGGGGTCCCTTTTATAAGCATAAGGCAAGCAGTCTGTAGCTATGTGTGAGGGTATCTGTGTGATTATTCCTAAAAGACTGGGGTCATCACTTTTCAGGCTGACACAATATCATCTTCCTAACCTCTGGTTGACCTTGAAGCATCTCCGCCTTTGTAACTCAAACCTGCTTCTTCCTTCTGAAGCACGCATCGCCACTGATGTTGCTTTTCCTGTATGGTAGGCATGTTTGAATCTGCGTGAGAACGGTGGCAGGTCTATTTTTTTCCCACACTTTCACAAGAATGTTGTTGTGGGCAAGATGACACATTTTCTGGCAGTTATTTTTTCCTTTAAATCTGAATAATTACACCCCTCAGGACACCGAATGACAAACACTTCAATAAACTTGTCATTATTTTCATTTTCTGCTGCTTCTGTTAGCAGTGAGTTATTGCATTATTCTTGACATCCAGAATTGGATCATGCCAACTGCATTCTTCACTCATCTTTTTCTCATTTATCAGCGTTGAATTTATTTGCCAGGCACTGGTGCTCGAAAGCTGCCTGCTTTTTGACAGCGTCTTGTATCTTCATCCTGGACACGATGTATTCAAGACCCATCAGCGCCCGAATCCCATCCCACATGTCTGAGTAACACATATGCAGTTTCTCTCCAAAAGAAAAAAATCAATTTAAAGGTGTCACGTTTTGCAAACTGACAGTCAGCACCAGCAGATCTCTCATCTCAGTTCAGTGTTTCAGCAGCTGAGAGAAGAACTTCACAGGACATAAAACTTGACATTTTTAGAGTAACTGCATGTCACCTACAAATAAAGACAGTAAGCTCTCTGTGACTCCGGAATGACCCATAACATAATTTCTTATACAAGCTTAGACAAAAAACAAAAGAAACTACCATGTAATAGCATGTTTACAGGCAGCAAGCAGCAGCCTTGATTTTTTTCTGAGTAAATAACCTTTTCCAAAACCCTGAGAGATAAAGAAGAAACTGGAACTGTCCTGGCAGCCTAATCAGGGAAACAAGCCCACAGCTTTAGTCTACTCGTATTAGTGCATAAAATATTAAATGCAGCATTAAAGCACGAGCCACAAAGTTTGGGAAAACACAGCAACTCTCAACAAGCTCCAATTGTGGATCTTTTTACGCATAAGCACACAGCCAAAAGAAATATAAGATGACACACAAGATCTCACACGCCTGGTATGAATCTTCACCTCAACTCACCAGCAACGACAACAACAACAGGAACCAGCCGCGTAGCAATCACAGCTATACTGTCATATAATCATCATCACCATCATTATCATGCAAGATGCAGCACGTTATTAAGGTATAACCCCAGACGTCCGTTCACAATGGATCATTTGCTTTGCAATTATAGCTACATAAGTGGCAAAATTACGGGGATGCTGCACACGGGATTGCACATTTTGGATAATTTACACCTCAAGGCGTCGATCCAATTAAATATGTCGTTGCGGTTAAATACTTTTCGTCGATTTGTATCCTTGGGAGAGAAGGGAAAAACACACACAAAAAAAACTCGTGCACCAAGTTTTGCATTTGCCTCTTGGAAGTTTGCAGCACCTGACAGCAGCCTGGTGCGCGCTGTCTCTGGCGCAATAGTGAAACTCCAGGGCGTTTCAGTGTGCTCATAAGAGCAACAATCCATGCATCTTTGTAGTACTTCCACGCGCACTAATATGTGAAAAGGCATTGGACGTCTAAAAAAAAGAAACCAGTACATTTTCCGATGTATCCTACCTTTTCTTCTTCTCCCCTCTGACTGGACTCTCGTCTCCGTTGTGATAAATGTATTCCTTTGTACTTAAAAGAAAAAAAAAGTTTATTCTTATTCTTCCGCGGGCTTCACGTACAGAGAGCCATGCTTCCAAACAACCTTCCGGTCCATAGCCTGCACAGCATTAAGAGCGCTCATGCACTCGCACACACACAGAGCTCTCACACCGCCAGGATCCCAGCTCTCTCCGACAGGCACCTACAAGTAAACTGAGCCCTTCCAGCTGTGACATCACGAGTCACTATAGCAACTCTGACTCCACCCAGCCGAGAGCCGAACTTACCTGTCTGACTATCTAAACTTCGCAACAGAAGTCCTCCTTTTTATCCCCACTCGTGCGCAGGATAAAACCACCAAATATACACTTACCCCCTCCCCTCCATTTTTCTCACCAATGAGAATCGGTGATTGATTCGAAGGAGAAAACAATGCATGTGCACAGTGCAAGCCCACTGTATTCAGAAAGCAAACAAACCGGTTGATCAACCTGGGCAAATTCGATACCATCATTCATGACGAGTGATATTAGGCTATATATGCAAACCTACAGAGTTAATAATCAAGGCAGTGGATTGAAACTGCACCTCATGAAAAGGCATTGCTTTGCATGTGGGCCTGCCCGAAAACTGCACACACACACACAAAATTCTTTCTTCTTTCACAATACCTTGTGCCATTTCCTGGAGCTCCCTGTGGCTTTGTGCCAGTCTCACTATTACCTCGATTGTTTTGACTACAAAGCCAGCTAGCCTCCCCTCCATCTTTTATCTCCTCTGACCCTGAGCAAACAAACCAGATCAGGTGAGCCAAATGTCCACCTAGAGACTCCCTTTGTGCTTACGTCCTTACTGACTTCAGAAAGGTGAACCACAAGGAGAATTTATAACCTTTAAAAGTTCCCACATAACAGTGGGAAATGAATATTTCACACAAACGCATATTTTAATACTAACACCTGTTAATTAAATAATGGATACCAAAACAGGAAAGTATGACCCGCTGGTTTGGAGGATTCTTTTTTTTTCCCCCCTCTAACTCCTTCATAAAAATACAACCTCATTGCTCCACAGCAGCTGTGGGAGGGAAATGTGACAGGCAGATTTATTGGACACATTTCACATCTAACCTGCAGCAACAAAACAGGAAGGAAAGAGTTGTGCAGATAAAACTGCAGTTTATAAAGGAACTGAAAACTATCTATTCCAAGACTGGATAAAGGGATTTTCATATCTGTTTATACCTAATTCTATGGAAACTAGTTATTTACTTTGTGACCTAACTTGCACTATCATGTTGAATATGGTCGTGCTGTAATGAACTGAACTAAATCGCAACATTAAATACAGTCTGATTAATGCAATTCTAAAAAACAGTATTATTATCTTCTTTTAGTTCAGCTAAAATGTCATGTATGTACTATATTGATAAGTACATAGCTATATATCACTGTACACAAATAAATATTATATTATTACTGACAATATTTACTGCTAGTCATGATGTATATAATTTATTCCAACATCTTCTCACTCTGCACCGCATTGCACCTGTGTACGTATTAAAATAAATATGCTATACATGTTGTGATTATCCGTTTCAATATTCTGTGAAGTACATTGAGAGCAATGAAAAAAACAGAGCCCAATTCCTTGTATGTGTAGACGGACTTAGTCAGTAAAGCTGTCTGTTTGTGAAGTAGAGGAAAACGTCTTGTTCTTTAACTGTTAAGTGTGCCATCAGCAACAGCACCTACCATACAGATGAATTTAGCTCAAAATAAGGCTGAGAGAAGATTTGTTTTTTTTTTTAAATAGGATCTGAAATGCTTGTTGATGCTGCTGAGACAGTTTAATGCACTTATTTATTCCACAGATAAGAAAGTATAGAAAGAAAGTATAGTGGCTCAATGCATAACACTGTTACCTGTGGGGGGTTCAAACTTGGGCAAGTTGTGGCTGGCACCTTGGCCCAGGACACTAGATCTTCCCAGCATTTGAAATCTCAAGAGGTCTAGTTTTTGTTTATTTATTCATTTTTTTTATGCGCCTGGTCGAACAACATAACACATCTTTCTGCAGCCTACTGACCTGTTCCCTCAGCCTTTCCTGGTGACCCATGATCGCCGAAGCATGGTGGGGGTATTTTTGCTTCAGATGCTCCAGAAAGGCCTCCCTCTTCTTGTCCATATCTGACGGCTGCATAGCCAGAATCTCTCTGGTGCTGCGAGCTCCCCCTAAAGTGTGCCTTCGGGGGATTGTGCGGCTGCCTTTGGCGTCCCCTCTTGAAGGGGCAGTCCCATTTGGGGAGGCCTGTCTGCGGCTTATGTGCTCAGCGTCCTCTGGGGAGGTTACCTTTAGGTTGCTTTTGGTTTGTTCTGAGGAAGGGACACACACACACACAAACACACACACAAAGAGAAAAGGGGTCAAATGTGACACACTCACGTTTCGACATCAAGAGCGTGTGTGTGCATGCATGTCATTCTTCCATAAGTCAAAAGTAGGGCATGTCAGTGCAAATCAGCCATCTGTAACTTTGTGAAAAGGAAATAAATAATATTCTCTCTTCTTGGTATAACAAAGTCTGTGTGTGAATATGAAGAACAAACATTTTATGCATATTTGAATGACTGTTAGCAACACTGATATGCAAACACTGATACACACTTCATTACATATTCATGCAGTTTTAAATTTCTGCAATAAATCCTGGATTGAACGTGACAGACACAACACTGAAGATGAAAACGCTAAATTGAAACAGCTGTTCAGGTTTCTTTCTGTTACGAAACACAAGGAAACCCAGTAACAGAAGGAGGCACAAATGGAGAAACTCGGAGACGATATCCAGAGCATCTGTTTATGCATCAAGTGCCTCATGAAACTGGGGGAGTGAGCAGAAGCTGCCAGGTGCAATCATTTTAACTTTTTCAGGAATGAAAATAAATAAATAAATGAATATCAGAGGAGCTACCTGCACATGTGGAGTTCCCAGTTATTCCATGTGTTCACAGAATTAAAGAAAAGCAAGCAGCCCTCCAGGCATTTTTCAACCTTTTATGTGCCATCAGGAACATTTTTTTACCCTTTTATCACATGTTAAAAATACACAGAAGACACATATTTTATGTGGTGTGGAACTGAGGTAAACACAGCCCTGTACTGTTGTTATGATGTCTTAAATCAATCATTGCACGAAGAGAAGAGAAGAGAAGAGAAGAGAAGAGAAGAGAAGAGAAGAGAAGAGAAGAGAAGAGAAGAGAAGAGAAGAGAAGAGAAGAGAAGAGAATGAAGGAGGCGGCTCTTCAACTGTGGAAAAAGAGGGGGGAAAGCAATAAAGCAAGCTGATCTGCTGCCTTGTTTTGTAGACAGGTAGCTGGAGCTGTAATGTGTACCTTTCAGAGGGTAATGGCGGAAAATAAAGGACCTCTTACAGAGTTCAGCTCTTCAACAGCTGAAGGAGGAAATTTCGAGTGATTTGCCACTATTTTGCGGGTTGCTTAACGCAGCTTTTCTTGTCTTTTTCTTTGAAAGCTTGAAAGCGTGCTGTGAGCCACAGATGAAAAGGGAATTTCTCGTTTTCTTCTCAGACATGTTTGGACTAAACTAGTTTCGGAGATTTAACTATTGGAGTAATTTGTATCTAAAAAAAAAAAGTGCTTGTTTTCTTCCAGCATCTACTACATCCTTTCCACCTTTCTTTCAATCTAGAGTTGTGTCTGTTTTGCTCTAACCTGCAGATCTGCAAAGCATAAAACTGCTTTCATCACTAAGCACAAAAGGCGGGCTTAATTTTTTCATAATTATCGTGCGGTGGTGCGTCACGCTCAGGCCCCGTCACCAGCGCACCCACACCCCCACCCTGCTCAAGTTCAGAGCAGCAAGACCTCTCATGTATTTCCAATTTCTATTTTTAACTCCCAAACACAGTTTCCCCACTGCTAACCAAATTACACTCAGCAGACAAAACACACTCAAACCCTCTAAAGGATGTGAATTCATTTGCTGGTTTCATGTCACAAAGCTCATTACCTTCCTCAAGTGAGCAATCTCTGTCTTCATCTGCAATTTCTTCTTCCATCGCGCTCTGAGATCAACGCGCTCAGTGCCCGTGAAAAAGCAAGGCTGGGAGACTCAGCCAACTGCTTGCTTAGAGATTCCAGACGTGGCTCACATGGAAAAGGGGGCTTGAGATAGGCCCTGCCCCACAGCCCCAGGATAGACTGGTGGGGATTTAGAAAGTCAACTGCATTCCAGGACAGAGTGACTAGACCCTCACCCCTGAGCTAAAAGCTCTACTGTTGCTCCCATGCATTGGTCACAGACTGTGTAAAGCAAATGGTATATAGAGCACTACAAAAGAAGAAACTGACAAGAATTATCAAGAAACATGATCTTTTTAAAACTGGACACTGAGAGAGGTGTCAAACAGCCTGTGACACACAAACACATATGCATGCTCTCACAGACAGAGTCTGTTCTTTATCAAGACTTTGTCTGCAGGCTGTCTCTTGTTTAGCTCTCTGTCCCTGTTGAGGGGCCCACTAGACGCTAGCATGCATTCAAATGTGTCATAACCTATTTCTGAGCCACATCCAAACGTCTCTCAGACTGTGGCAGCGAGCTAATATGTGATCGAGTTATCTGATCAGCAAAACAGAATAAGACAAGCATCACTCCTGCAGGCAGTGTTGATTCCAACTGGGAAGCTCTCAGGAGACACCAGAGGCTCACGCTGGCTCCTGATCTTCAGCTTCTGAACAGCAACACTAGATTCTGTGCCTGTCAGCAAATATGTTTGCTGGCTTCATACGTGTATGTGTGTGTGTGTGGGGAGGGGGGGGGGGGGTTAAAGGAGGGGGATAGGGAAGACATACATCCGATGTCATTTCTTTGCAGCTGCTGATGTAAGTGACCCGATCTAAATGTGAGAGAGGAAGGCAAAAGTTGATGTACCTTAACAGAAGACGTGAGGGGATCAATAGCGTAGCTTGTGGGCCGTGTAACTGAAACTGCCAGGCCGAGTGCACGAACAAACATGCGGCAGCTGACCTCTAATGTCTAACATATGGAGACGAGGCTTCTTCCACCCACTTTCTGTCTGCTTTCACCCACCCATGTGCCCAGATGCTTCACTGTAAAAGTCAGAATTAGCCGGCCAGTAGACAGGGAAATCATTGAGTCAAAGTGTGAAAAGAAATATGTGCAAATGAAGTATTTTCATCCAGTGTGACTGCAGATAAGTAGGAAAAACAGTGAGTCAATGCAGCCTGCTGTTTTAACTCTGCAGTAAAATGTTCTTTAAAAGCCTGTATTGGCTGGCAATGACAAAATGAGCACTAAGTTGATTTACTTTACTTTGTTGCAAGCTTAGCCATCTCAGTAAAATCAGTGTTCATGTGTGAAAAATTCTTCAGTCAGGACAATGACACATACATCATCCCAAGCAACCACCAGGTCAGTTCGGCTAAACCAAACACATAATTAAAGCAGCTTCTCCAAACCAACAATTACATCCTGCGCTCCTTTACTGACAGCTTTCCAGACCAAAAAAAATGACCTGCTTCTTTAAGAATGTCACAGGGGATATTCAAGTCAATTGCTTCTCACTCCAGTGGCTCAAGAATGTAATTCTCTCTTTCACAGCTGCCATGTTGACTAAATGATGGCCCTCTCAGTTGAAAGACAACACGAAGCACTTGTGCATGAACACCAGGTCTTACAAGGAGCAGGGGCGTCCCACTGTTTGCAGTTACTTTCTCGCTGTCACGTATTTATGGAGGAATGTATCCCTGTGCACACTCCCACTCTCCCCTACTATTACTATCCCATAACTACGCAGTTAGATACAAAGCCCTGTTGTGTGCAATAAAAGTAGGGTTCATGTAGAAATGCCCTAAAGACATGACTGGTGATGCACGTAACCGCTCTGGTCCACTGTCGAGTATCTGAAAGCATTTTTATTATGTAAAATTTATCAGAGTTAGAATATCAGTTAATCCTTCATGTGGAACTGAGCCATGCATACACAGAGGATCTCATTTAAATATGATTACAGTAAGTCAGGCTCCTAATGTTGTAATAATATCCATTTTAACAAGTCATTAAGACTATTACAGAGACAAAAAAAAAATCCTTGTTTGAATAAACACTGCCTTCGGGGTGTAATGATTATGACCCACTTTAAATTTTTAACCATGCTAGTGGTGAGGGATAACAGTGCTGTGTCATCTGTTAGCCAGTCGGCCTAATATAAAATTTTGCATACACATGCATGAATTCCTCTGACTTCTCATTCAGCCACTGGCAAGACAAATGTTTTACCTCAACATCTCCTGGGTTCATTTTTTTCATTTTTTTTTCTTCTTTTGCACAAATTCTGAATATTAAGTCTGAATCCTAATGTATTTTGTGATTTTATTTATTTTACTTTACCCCTTATGTCATCCTGTTAGCGTTTTAACCTTTTGGTTTTAAATTAAATGTATTGATAGAGATCTGGTAGGCAACTAGCTATGGCTTACAACTCTCTCTTTTTTTTCTTTACAGTGGCAGTGACCTGAAATATGAATGTATTGATATATAGCACAGTTCAAAAGCCATTCCTCATCTTTTTACAGTTTGCTCCCAAAGACCGAGACTGGTCTTTCAAAGTTTTTCTTTAGACTTTGGCTGCTTCTTCATTCATGCTCAGTCCAGCCTTTGTACCTGACCACGTTGAGAGGGATATTTTTAACATTGACCTATCAATCATTCAAGCATAAAAAAGGCACCATGCTAAAGGAGTGAACCAGTGTTTTGTCTACACATGACAGACATCTTAGCAAAGAACCAAATTTAAATTGCATCTTCAGGCACTTTGTTATTAGCAACCTGTCTTAAAAACACTTTCCATTTCTTTAGATGACAAATACCAAAAACAAGTCTGACAGACATAAAAGTGTATTTTAGGAGGACAAAAAAAGAAGTGGCAGGTGGAGGCTCTGTCATGGTTTCAACTAGTGGTTTGAGAGGTATTGTATAAACTGATGGAATTATCAAAGCAGAAAAGCACCATCAGATTTGATCCACCAGACAGCAATGCTATCTAGAATACATCTGATTCAGAATGGCTTCATTTTTCAGCATGACAGTAATACCAAACACACTGCGAATGAAGTAGAAGCATACCTGGAAACAAAAACATACACTGGAACACTCTCAGTCATAGACTAGCCTCCCCAGAGCATGGACCTCAAGATTACTGAAGCAATATGGGATTATCTTGACAATGAACAGGACAAAAAGCAGCCAATATACAAGGAAGAGCTTTGAATGAAATTCAAGAAGCCTGGAGAACTATTCCTGAAGACTACTTAAAGAATTTACAAGAAAGCTTGTCTAAGAGAGTTCAGGCTGTTAAGTACAAACTGTACCATTCTATAGACTATTTCCCATTTTCCTAGCAAAATAAAAAGAAATAAATAGGATGCTACACGGTACTGGAAATTAAATTAAACAGTCCAAATAGTTATTGTCAAAACTAAAATTTTGTTTTTCCATTTGCTTTTCCTATCACTCTTACCTTTTCTGTTAAGCCCACCTGATTCCATGTCCTCCACTTATCACATTACCGTCCTCCACCCACAGCCAGAGCTGCACACTGACACTGCCAAGCTGCAGTCACGGGCTAATGCGAGTGCCATTGGAGGTGACCTTCTGAAAATAAACCAGTTTCTACAGTGAAATCTCGCTGATTGCTGATCTGATAGATAAGCTGTTTCCGTGGAGGTAAGTGACAAAGAACTATAAAACCCCTTTGCAATGCAGCTCTGCAACATTTTTCGAAACTAACTCATATGAACACAAACGCAGGCATTCAAGCATTCGCATGCAGGGGATATCTGACTTCCTGTGTGGGTATCTGTTTCACTTTTTACAGATACCAGGCAGAAAAACGAAAACTTGTCAGGCAAATCAACACATGCAAAATGATTCCCGATACAGAGAAAGGGCCAGATAGACTACTTCCATAAGGAGGAATGCCACTTCCAGTGTAGCTTAAGGCTCAAACTGCCCACCAATCAGAGAGGCTCTGTGAAGAAAGTGACTCAAAAACCTTCCCTTGAAAATCCTGTGGCTGAGTGGGCTGTTGTTTTGATTCAAGGGGTTGATTATATCATTTTCAGGTCAGGATGACACCAATCTGCAGAGAACAACGGGCTGTTATATTTGAAAGAAAATCTTGTGATCTAGCTGGAATTCATGAATTATTAGAACTTAAATTTTTATCCCATAATTTTACCGTATACATGTGTTGTTTTTTTTGCTCTCCTTCTAGTGTAATACAATCCTCTTTCTTCCTTTGCCTTTGTTTACGTGACTTGTTAAATCAGGAGTGCTTCACAAAGCCTCTGTGTGCAGAAGCGCATTCACCCATAGCTGTGGTGTCCATACGGGACACTGGGCCTGTCATATTGCACCCTACAGTAAATAAACAGCAGTGTTTTCCAAATGTCTCTGGCTATCCTTCCCATTAAGAATACAAAACAGTCCACTCCATCGTGGAGGATATAAACACTGCATATGACATAAACATATTACAACTTACAAAGAAATTCCTAGATAGGTTCCTCTCGTGAAGTTATTTTTCTATTTTCTTTACATTTTCTGCCTTTCTGTCATTTTTTCCCCCTCAACCCCCCCACACCTGTTCCCATTGCTATCTCGCACCTAATGAGGCATATCCCAGCTGCCGTGTCATTAGCAATGACCATTGCTCTTCACCCTGTTAGCCAAGACCACCGCAACATCTGTCTCAGCTCAAACGAGCAGATACTCAAACTTCCGTGGCGCGCGCCCTGATCGCAATTTTCTCTTTCAATTAAGATATATGCACGTATGTATGCACAGATACAGACGCTGTGGGTGTTGTGTGCATTTGAGTGCACGTAGTCTGGCCTTTCCAGACTTTCCACTCTGCTGAAGCCATATAAACAGACAGGGCTGCCAACCTGACAGGCAGTTGGCCAAAAGATATGAGTTACAGACATTTGGTCTGGTGTGTATGTGGCTGTCAGCGCTGGGAAAAGTAGCAGCGGTGTGGTAAAGTGGATGTGATGTGAAAACAGTTATGGAAGAGCAGAGAATGTGACAGCTTAGCATTGCAAAGTGATGGTCAAATACATATTTATCAAACTGGATATGCTGAGAACGTTCAAGTAAAGCTTATTGCTGTAGCTGGACTCAATGAAGCATGGCAAACTGATTTTACTGCTTAGAGACTACCTTGAAGTGGAATGGCTTATCGCAAGTGGTGGATGAGACTTGCAGATCTTTAACTGAAGTACAGAGTTAATGGCATCTCAATGGACTACAGCTTCAATAAAATTTAACTCAGGTCAGGTCTGACATCAACATGCATCGTGGGTAATCCGACGAATAAGTGGACAGCTGTTGGAAAAATCCCCACAGGTATAGTAGTTTATGAATGATTTTATTTTCTTTGATAGCCTTTGCTAAACAAATCTTGCAAGGTAAACATCTCTTTTGTAATCTAAATTCTGAGTAGTCTTTGGTTGCAATCAGATAAACATACCATGTGGCCCGAGACAAATTTAAAAAATCAAGTGTGAAGTACTGAGACTATTCATCGACACTTAGAGCTGCTCATTTGTGATCGGATCACTTCAAAATGCATCTCAGTACATGGTGTGAGCAGGGCCATAGTCTATGACAGGGGTGGGCAATCTCAGTCCACGAGGGCCGGTGTCCCTGCAGGTTTTAGATGTGTCCTCGAACCAACACAGCTGATTTAAATGGCTAAATTAGCTCCTCAACATGTCCTGAAGTTCTCCAGAGGCCTGGTAACGAACTAATCATGTGATTCAGGTGTGTTGACCCAAGGTGAGATCTAAAACCTGCAGGGACACCGGCCCTCGTGGACTGAGATTGCCCACCCCTGGTCTATGACATAAGCAGGACATGGTCTTAGTTTCTTGTGAAATGAAATAATACTTGAGACCTGATGAAATTCTTGATAACACACACACATTTTGTTACTTCTTGTCCATCTAACAAAGCAAACAAGAGGGGAGGGGAGGCCAGGAAAAGAGCCATGGAAAGAGGACGCCTATTAGTTCAGATAACGGCGTCTAAAGCATTCAGAGGACAGCTCAAACTAACAACTGTGTTCACTGGCAAGCTGCATTCATGGGCACAGCCACCTGCTACAACTTTCTGACAGACATCAGCCCTGGACTACTTCAAAGCAAGAAACAAACTTCTCTAACTAAATATGTTGTGGTAACTTTTAAGATGCCCTGCATTTTCTTCACACCAGGGGGTGCTCTTGAACATGCGCCTGGGATGCTGTGTAGTGATTAGGAGAAAATGACAGCGCCTACATGTGCCTGAGCATGAGATGGAGAGAACAGGAAGAAGACTGCGTGTTTGTGTAGCTTTTCAGGCACCCACAAGGAAATAGGTTTTATAATACTGTCTTTGTCATTTATTAACTAAGACAGTAAGAGCTGCTTAATGAACTGGTGTGTTTGTTAGTGTGCCTGTGTGCGCAATTATAAATGTGTAGGCACATATGTTTGCCAGGAAACGCCAGCAGCGTGCACACTTCATTAACTCCTGGCCAGAGTAGGTGTAAGTCAACCTAGCCACTGGCTCAGATATCTGCTTGTCTCCCGTGACAACAGTCTCTGGGCCAACGGTGAGGCTGGTGGCGTCCCAAGGGTGAGGGATGGGGAGACGCTGAGAACAGCTGCGACTGGGAGGAGGACAACTACCCATGAGTCAGAGGGGAGGTATATGCTACCTCTTGTTGCCTGTCTGAGAGAACTTTTTTCTTTTGAATCTCGAGTCATCCTTCCTTTGTATCCGAATCTCCGGAGACTATCCTGTCTTGAATTCTCTTCCTGGATAAAGAGATAAGAGTGCGCTGGGGTAGAAAATATTTCATTGCAGTTAATTGAATGGCAACCGATCCCCAGCGTGACTCATCTGTTTAATACCCTACCAATTGCGACTGGAGCTCGGTATCATCCGAAAAGCAGCACAGATTCGATCTCTGGGTTTCAATATCTTTTGACATAGCTATACCTCACTGGCAAGGAACTGACGCCACTTTCCATGCCCTTTCATTGCATGTGAATTTTATTCTTTATCAGCTTTTCCATGAAAATCTTACATTGCTGATTTTTCTCCTGACACAGAGAGATGTCATTTCAATTCTGGGCATCTCATGATAACTTCGCCACATATGCCCAGTCTGCCTACAGAGTGTTCATAAGTCATAAGTGATGCAGCAAGTTTAAATGCATGAAGTGATAAAAAGTCAAATTGTCAGGCCTCTCTCACACTGTGTGCTAAGGTGATAAGGTATCTCTTATCTGTTTTGGCAAGTTTTCCGCATCAACACATTTACCATTAAGTGCACACAGCAGAAATGCATGTGTGACTTTTGCATACAAAAGCTCACACAAGCATATTAGCACAAACACACACACACACACGCATATCTCTCTCTCTCTCTCTCTCTCTCTCCATATATATATATATATATATTACTATGAGCAAACAGGCTTAAATTGATGAGACAAAGCACTCTTTTCTGATTATTAGATGGACTCAGACAGATTTTAAGACAGATGAAGATACGCTAGTTAGAGTACAGCAAAGTCCTAAGCAAATGAAAGCACATGGCATCCATTTAAATACGCCTTTCAATATGCCAGCTCTCTCTCAAGTTCATTAAAAAGTGATTGCACTGCAATTGACTCTCTTCATAGTGATAAGCAGCTTAGGGCCCAGACTTTTGCAACCAGCCAGTCGTGTGCTCCTCACTTTCCCCCTCTGCCCTGCATATCTCTCCTTCTCCGTTTTTCGCTCATGCTAGCAGGGCATAACCGGCGTTAAAGGTTGTTTCTAACCGACATTTTAAAAATGCAGATTACAAAGGTAGTTTTAATCTGACTGAATTTGAGCAATCTGTCCCTTTTCTTAACTGCTTGTTGAATTTAAGGTCACTTGCGGAGTGCCGTACAGCATGCAGGCTAGGAGGAAGCACCTGAAGGAAAGCCAGAGAGCCCCTGGGAGAACATGCAAACTCCACACAGAGCACCCACAGCTAGCCAGGAGATCCAAACCAGGAACCTCCTCACTGTGAGTTGGCCTCTGTACCACGGTGCCATCCCTGCTTGTTGTGTGAAGCTGAATAGCTGCAAAGGGTTTCTACTCTGGAGAGGTGAGTGCTGTTCGAGCTGATAAGTGATGCAGGTGCTGGTGGTATATGAAACGGGCCCTTGGAGGGGGAGTCACTCTGAGATCCAGAGAACACTAGTGCCTCTGTCCCAGACTTTATCTGTAAAACCTGCTGCCTGCTGTCCATGTGTTGTGTGTTTGTGGCTATGTGTTCCTGTATTGATGTATGTATATGTGTTTCAGTCAGGTGGTGGACTGACTCCAGGCTTAAACCTCTCTGGAACAGAAGGTACTGAGGCTGGAAGACCCAACCACTGGGACGGAGAGAATTCCTTGATGCACAAAGGGTGATTTAACCATAATGCTGTAGGCTAAGTGCATTCTTTCCCCCTCACTAAAATGGTCATTTTGAAGATATATAGTTTTTTGCTTTACCACGAAAACATATTGTAAATATTTTCAGTAGTTGAAAGAGGAGACTTTCTTTTTGCTTTATGGGATCACAAAAGTTCAGGTGGTCAACTGTGAGGTGAAGTAAGAAAAGAAACAACACAAGCTTTATTGTAGTGTGGTTGGAGGATGATGAAATGCTGTTGCTTTCCCATGGCAGAGCAGGAGAAAAGTGAGTGCCTGCAAAGTTTAATAGTTTTCCCACAGTGTGGTGACAAGCAAAAGCAGGGATCAGGTCACGGGAGCAAAGGCTTCTCAGCCAGTGATTGGTTTACCCCAACAGTGAAAGTAATTTGTATTTAAATCTGATTTGATACTATATTAAACTCCCTGAGTGCTCACACTGTTGGCACAATAGGCGATTGTAGCAACTGGACACTACAGAGGTCAAAGCTTTATACTACAAGCTCCACTTTTAGTATAAAGAACAGCTTTATTACTTGACTAACATGTTTTGGCCTCTGACCTTCATCGTGTCCTCTTGTACAGTATAAAAACTTTAAAAAGTCGCAACGGGCAAAGTGAAGATGGCTACTCATCTAATGATTTTCAACTGTGCTCTGATCAATGACTTCATACAACGTGCAAGCTATCACTCCTAGCGATGAACTCACAAAGGGGCTTTAATTTCAGAGTCTTTCAGCCATCTGTTTTGGTTTCACAGACAGCAACTTTAGTGTTCTGGAATTTCAGCGTTCCTGTTGCTTTGTTTCAAATCTGTTTCCACGGGAAATTCTCGGATAAACAGATTAGATGCTCCCTTTACAGCAGCAAGCAATACACTGACAAAATTAGAAAGTACTTGGTGGACACAGCAGAGCACTTCACAGCTAACGAGACACTTCAGGAGGCAGCAAAGACCAGAACAGACCTAAAAGCTCAAGCTACAGAGTACTAATTTACATTTCTTAGGAAGCCAAAGTGTCAACTCCATATTAATTGCTAGTATTTACATCATAACCACTTTTTATTAATCATATGTTGGTGCTTAAAATGTACGGCACTGCCCAAAACAGGGCGAGAATCCGAGCTAGTCTGTAAATAAGGGCCACACCAAAAGTAGCTTAACAGTGTAGCTACAAGCGTGCGCCGCCTCATCTCAAATTTTTATGGGAATCAAAAGCCTCACCAGCAAGAAAAGAATGTTCAGCAATGTAACAAAAACAGTGCAGCACGGCACTCATCTGTTCCAGAAGACAGACACAAAACAGTTACTTCATTTACTATTAATTTGTTTCACGCTAAATCCTTTAAGGCTATATTAACGTGTCTGTCTTCTTCAGCAGAGTCCGCTGCAGTTCGTTCCTAAGCTCTGTGGCAGCAGCAGAAACAGCCTCTGATATAAATTATTTTTAACACAGGCCTAAAAATAACCTCAGGAAAAGTGCGCCGGACACAAAGGCTCGATGATTTGAGGAGGGGGGAAAAGACATTTTCAGAGATCTTTATATTTCAGCCTAAGGAGCTAGCCAGACCCTACCACCATCCACCACCCCCAAGTCCCCTGATTGGTTATTAATGACATCATCTCCAGGACCAACCCTCTCCTCAGCTCAACAATGTCATCAGTGCCGAAGCATCTCAGTGATGTAATGCAGGGAGGGCCATAGCAAACAGTCAAGTAGAACCCCTTTCGTCTTTCCTTGCCTAACTCCTTTCTCCCATTTCTTCTTTCTCATTCCCCTTTCCAGCTTCACTATTTGATCACTCCATTTCAGCTCATCGGCTTTAGCCAGATAAAATCTTTTCCCACCTGTTTATTAGTGCTTAAATACAGGACACGGAGATTTGTAGTTAAGCCCAGAGCAATTAAGAGATTTTAAACGGCTGCTAAAAAGACAAGGAACAATGACAGAAGCATTTACACTTCCTAATCCTGTCTGTGTCCCGCAGCTGTAATTAAAATATGGATCAAAGATCATGCCAGTTTTATTCCAGCTGAGTGTGAGTAAAGACTTTAAAAAACCCCAGGTGTGCATTACGTCATTAGATCCTAGTTATAACCTCTGTAAATACAAAGCATGAGACTAGTCTGTACTCTTAGATGAATAGACACAGTGCTATAATGTTATGTAGTGAACTTTAAATCAAATCTAAGTAACCTAAACTGGCACATACTGTAAGTACGTGCAAATGTGCAGTCAGCCATCCGAGTGTTATGTCACTTTGTCCCCATTTGAATTTTTTCAGACTATTCCATCTTTTTGGCTTGACTTCACATCTGTTTTTTTAATCACAATTTGTGAGAGTGTTTGTATGTGTGTACGTGTGTCCTGGGCAAACATCCAGAACTCAAGCAGATTAGTGAGGGGACTCTACCCTGATCAAAGCAGCGCAGAATCCAGCTTACTGGGGCATACTGTGTAACACATAACCCCCATGGAAGTGATACTGTACATACTGCAGGCTCACAGACCACCGACTGCAAAGCACTAAAGATGTTTAAATGGATCAGTTGATATTTTTTTTTTCTTTTTTGTATGTGTCCTTCCGATCGTCATGACAGATTTCATCAGAAAAAAAGCTGAAGTTGAACTCTAAGTGTAGCCATTAAGTGTGAAGCATGCAGCTGTCAGCTGCGCCTTAGAAACTGTACTCGAAATAGTCCAAAGAAATTGTATTGGAAAATTTCCTCTGGTGACACGGATACATCTTTGATTCTGAGATTACAACAACATAATTCCAAATCCCAGAAATACAGAACAACATTTTCTGGATCTGCAAAAGCTTAAGTCATTTAATTTCATAAGCCTGACATAGAGTAATACTAATTTTTTTTTTTTTTTAAGGTTTCATGATGTGTGCACATCCAGGCAAACATTTGTTTGGGGGTTTTTTTGGTTCCTGAGTAAAAACACAATGTGTTGCTAAAAAAGAGGAAGACCTACACACTTCTTGAATGAGGCCTGAGGAAGATTCTTTGGATCAAATGTTCCTTTTCTATAACTGTTTTAAAATGACATTATTCCTTGGAGCCAAATAGTGTGCAGATCTTTTGTTTCAAGTCTGAACATGCAAATATGGAGCCACTGGCAACACTGTTGTGGATCTGTGACCCCACCCTGCAACTCAACAAGCACTGAGCAGCTGTTTTCTTAGGGAAATGGCTATGACAACCTCACTGTTCCCCACCTGCCCAGCAATAAAATGCACAAAAACCATCTGGGGAAGATAGAGGAACATTTAGTGGCTAAACTGCCAGAAATTGCTCTAGGTTGCAGGATGCAATTATCAATGAAGAAATCTCTAGAGACTTAGAACAGCTTCTGGGAAGCTTGAACTTTCCTGTATATGAGTTTTTAATAGGGTTCAGTCTGCCAACTTTATTGTCCTAGTTTTACATGCTTTCTGTCAGTGAACGGTCGATTTTGCTGGTTAAGTTCAGAAAATGTTTTAGTCTTCCAAAATGAAATGTTCTCTACATCGAACCTTTATTTTTATCTAAAAATAGTGTGAAATAAAGTAAAATGGACTTTTTAGAGAAATATATATTAAATAGATCCTGGATACAAGCATGCCCAGTTGCATTTTGAGGGGCATTTCTCATAATATTTGTCATTAAAATCTCCTACACTGCAGCTATTAATGCAAAAAATCTACTGATTATTCCGTTATGAACGTCAACCTCCCTTACAACCCTGATGTTCAGTTGTTGACATAAGGTTGCACATCTGCATGATGACATGATCATTGGTTTGCTCTAACTGGGGCCACTGATACTAAGTAAGACATGCATTATGAATGCACTCCCAGTAAATTCAGATTGAGATCGCGACTGTAATTAAGTCGTTCTGCAGCTCCAGAGAGAGTCCTCAATCAAACTGCCTGAGCTGAGCATTAAGAGGCCAAATGGGATGCGTCTAATAATAAAAGTGTTCCACAACCATGGCAGGCATCTGTCAGACTGAGCAGACACTTAGGAACTTTTGCTTTAATTCACAGAAAGCCAAATATGAATTGATCGCTCAGCATGTGAACGAGGGATGTAAGGCACAACCCTCCTTTTCAAAGGCTTGTTTCGTTATTGGTGTTCCGCTGGCTGAACAGGCAGCGTGCCGGGTTTCAACACAAAATGTACATTCTGGGACGGTTGTTTTTGTGATGCCTCTGCGGCTTACCACCATCATCAACTAGCTAATGGCTTTTGCATGTGCCTTGCCGCTCATTGGCTCCAGTCGTCTCAGATCTTGGAGAGCTGAAATGAAGCAGGGCATTGTTGTGCCGCTGCCGGGGAAGGATGCACATGGTTGTGAAAGGAAACCCGGACGGGAAGGAAACTTCGAAACAAAGTGCTAAGAAAATGGTGATAAAAGGCGCAAGGAGAGAGTTGCTGTGTGGGTGAACGTGTGTGTGTGTGTGTGTGTAAAGACGCAATTTTTAGCTCTTCCGGCCTTTTATATAAACTAATGGAAATGCTCTGAGGAATGTTCTTGGCCTTGGATTTTAGGTAAAAGCAGATTGGGATCTTGGGTGAATGGAAAATCCAAGAAAACCAACAGCTAGCCATATTTTCCACCATAGCTTTTAAGGAGAATGTAATGATAGGCTGGTAGACCCTGTGACTGCTCTATATTGCGGAGATGGTGAGTAAAGATGAGCTTTAGAATACACAGGCACTCATCTTGAGCTTTTGAACTTAAAAAGTCAAACGAGAGCCTTCCCACTACTTGGCAAGCTAAAATTGAAGCATACCTAAAGGCTATTGTGATTTTCAGCAATAAAGATGGCAAAATATTACTAAAATATTCTCACCCTAGGGAAAGCAGCTGCTTTTATTAAAAGTAATAATATTATAGAGCTCATTCAGGACACTGAGGTGGAGTAGAAAGGTATAATACTTACTCAGACATTGAAAATGTCAAGTTTTACAAGATGGCTTTTATTACTCTGAGGGGAGCCTGGGGTGGAATAGCTCACCGGCAGAGCTTGGTCCAGGAAATATGGAGGGAACTGAAAATGTTCTTATGTAAAGAGCCTTTGGAAATATCGTATGTATCTGTATTGTCAACAGATCCAAGACCAAACCCAACAACAAATAGATTTCACTAATGCTCATTTAGCCTACGTGGCCAAAGTCTTACTTATTAATCCCTATCTTGCACTTCTTGTTTTGTCTATAAAATCTCCACTAATAGAAACAAACTGTACAAGCTGCAGTGGCTGACATGCTCTCTGTTAGGGCGAATGTGGGCTCTTATTGCTATTGATACAAGCAAGCACACTAAAGTGTCAGCTGAAACCTATCCCCGACAAATGCACCATTTACTCCTGTTTGTTAACAGGTGACATTTATAAAAAGCTAAAATAAGAATGAAAAGGCTTTGAGGATGAATGCCGCAGAGATGCTAAGCAAGTTTAGAGGACTGACTGGTGCAACTACAAACTGATTGTTGCTGGTTTTGGTGTTTTCATGGGATTTGTTTAGAAAGACAGTCATATGTTAATAAGAGTGTACAGCCTCTCTAGTGGCGTTGCTATTAGATGGGTAATTACAAATAGTGGATCGATTAACAGTGGATTTTACGTTAGGGTGACCATATTTTGATTTCCAAAAAAGAGGACACTTGGCCCAGTCATGAAGAACTTTAATAATATTGTTTGATTAAAGAAATTTTTAACATGTTTAAAAGATGCCTTCTCTGTGCGGTTAATGAATGGTGAAACAAAAATGTCATATAGGCTTTTACAAGTCAACAAGGGCAAAAAAAACCTTAAAAACCTCTGGAATTAAATAAAGAAATAAGCCTCATCTTTATAAGAAAAATTACCAGTACCGGGACGGTACTGGTAATTTGCAGCTCGTCTGAAAAGCTGCAGTTGCAGTTTGGCATCTTTTAAACATCACCAGGCGCGCTGCTGCGCACTGTCTGTCCCGTCTGTGAGCGCAGAACAACAACTCACAAAGCAGCAGCTCGGGGATGACGTCACACATATGGGTCCTCTGTACAAAAACCCGGAGATTTTCATCAATCTCGAAAATCCCCCCGGACGCCCCGGACAGAATGTGAAAAGTGGACATGTCCGGGGAAAAGAGGACGGTTGGTCACCCTATTTTACGTGCACACAAACCACACAGGTCTCTGCACCAAACTCATTATTAATGAGGTTTTTTTTTTCTTTCTTTTTTCTTTACATTTCAATACAAAACACTGTGAAGTTGCTGGTATGATTGGACAAAAAGACATAGGATTTACAACAGTAACTGCTGCCACATTGTTTGCCATCCATTAGTCAAAATTTCCAAACTTTGACTTAGTAAATCAAACGTTTGCAACATCTAACTCGATTGAAATTGAAATTCAGCTCTGCTAAACAGGAAACAAGCATCAATCAGGAAACACGCTCATTCTATTGGCCAGCATTAGCTATTTACAAATCTTTCGGTAATCACATTGACAATGGCTGACAAGTGAACATTTAAAAGAGTAAAGAAGAGAAAGAAGAAAGTGAGTATTGATGTTGCATACATACAAATATGTATCACAGTATTGGATATGATGACAAGACAACTGGAGAAAAACAAAGGTGTCCACTACACCACATCACAAGGAAAGGATGTTAAAGAAAGAGCATCTCCAGAATCGAGATTCCTGCTCTGAGGAAGAAGTATGTCTGGTTTAAGCTTAATGGCAGTGACATATACATCAAAAACTTGTGAGATATTCGAGTGTCACCTAAATTGGTCGACCCAACCAATGAACAAACTAATGTTGCCACGCGGGCGTGGAAAACAGTTGGTTAGATACAAACAGAAAACAGCCACAAAACTGCCACCAAAGGCTATGCTTAGTACGTGTGACAAAATCTGTCCTGAAATGCAGTGTGGATTTAAAGTTAAGCAGTGTCACGCTTGTATAATCCTTCTACTACTTAAATAAAGTCTTCAGAGTATACGGACTTGATTCTGTGCCTCCACGTAGCCAGACACAGTAAAAAATAGAAACTCGCTCAACTCTCTCTGCACAACTGTCGTTACTTTTTGACTGGAATGCTTTTATTTGATACTGCCGGGCCTCTTTCCAGTATTTACATGGTGCCGCCTATTTATCAGTCAGAGCAGGACGGAGTTCTTCAAACAGACCATGTCCAGATAGAGGACAGGTTTCCTCAAAACTTCCAGCTCCAGAGCTCACTTAGCCACTGTTCCTAGAATATCCCAGCTTAACAAAAACATCCTGTGTGTCACAGGCTTTACAGAATATATTTACAGAGATTGGCGTTTCGTAATGTGGACCATAGCTAAACGAAAGTGCACCGAGTTTGTCAGGCAGAGGGGTAATTATAAAATCGTGCCACCATAATGGCATCATTAGCGAGCAGTCAATTGGGTCAATGGAAAACAATAGAAAGCCAACATCTGAGGGACAAGGGCAAGACACTGCAGGTTGTTAAACAGGGTGGTGGACAGAAGTCTCATCCATATTTATTAGGATTAGGCAGCTTTAAAACTCAAATTCATACTTTCCTTAAAAAAACGCTTTATGAGGACAGAAAACCTTGAATGCTTTATATGCTTTTAAAGAGTGAGAATGATGTTAGCGAATAAAGTTTGACAGACCTTACACTCCAGGGCATTTGTAGGTTGCCAATTAGAGACAAAATTCTAATTATCAGTGCACTTTTTGCATTTCATCTACTTCCAACATAAGTCTGGTCCCAAGGTTAATTCGCTCGGAGACCAGACCCTGTAGATAAAAACATACAACTCCTTTTCATGTGTACGCAAAGCATGTTTGGTACTGAACAGAAGGAGAAACAAAATCCGGGGATGTTCTTCTGTGTTGTGGGAGGCACTACGTCAAACCTAGTAACTAACAGAGGAGATGGATGGGACAGGCGTAGGTGTTTACATTGGGAGAAAAGGGCATTTAACAGCAACTGTCAGCGGCACTGTGTCCCACCTCTATCTACCCCCTTCTCGTTGTTGCCAAACGAAGAGGATGTTCAACAAAATGGCTTCACTGAGTGAATGGTAAGCCCTGCGTCTCTTCAGCTGTCCCCATCGAGTTAAGGCAAATAAGCCAGCCTTAAAAAAAAGAAAGAAGCAAAACCTGTATTTACCAGTTGCCAGGTGTTTTATAGCTGCCCTCTTACTCTAAGCCCGATTTGATCTAAGATCCTTCCTGCGTGTAGACTCACGGTACATACGAACTTAGTTTTCTATCTTGGCAAAGTCTCCGTTAGCTCCACAAGCATCTGACGTCACTACAAGTCTATTATTTCCCTCTGTGGATAATCCCTGGCATAGAAGCCGCCCACATAAGTGACCTCTACCATTGCCCATAGCGCCGCAATAACAGACTGGGAAGATATTTGCCATACCACTCCTGTTTTCTCTGTGTGGTCACATCTCAAGATTTTTATTTGTGGCTTAACTATGCATCTCCCTAAAGCTTTAGAAATGTTATAAGGCTAAAAACCATCAAGCCAGACCTATTATAATATCAAAGAGTGTAAAGAAATGAGGAAAAAAAACTTAAAAGGCTGGTGTTAATGAATCATTGTTAGGCGAACTACACATTGGTGCCTTATTAAATCATTTTCTGCTGGTCTGTCACATTTCTCTATTAAAATGTTGCCATTACCAGCTGCCTTTTACTTGTGACTAAGAGGAATGCATAAAAAATGACATATCTTCTGGCGCTTTAAAGAACGGCAAGATAAGGTGTTTTTACGCTACTATCTTACAGCTACTGCAGGAATTTAAAAAAAAAGAAGAAGAAAGATTTTCAAAGAGCACCTTTAACTATTCTACTGAAAATTATTTGGCTTACAATGAGGTTAATTTACAACAAGTAGAAGTCAATTAACATGACAGAGATTCTGTGTGATAACACCTTCTTATAATCCCCACCTCTATTAGACTCAAGATGTTTTGGCCATAAGGACAGCTTCTGGTCTAAGCTGCTGAACTGATAGAACATCTTCCTGCAAGATGAGATATGTTACTCGCAGCTAATTGAGAATGTAATCTGCCTCAGTCAAAGTCTTAAAGCATAATGACTAAAATAAAAAAAGGTTTTATACTGTGGATGTTTCACAAGCAGTGGACACAGTCCCAGAGAAATGAAGCTTTCTATCAACTTTAATACCAAGAATTAGATTGAGATTAGCTTGGTTTGAATAACAGAAACTAGAAAATTTAGCTTTAAAGGGTCAATCCAAATTATATACATGTACATTATATCATCAGGATGGCCTGGTGTAACATCTGGTCCAAGTTAACAACAACCACCTCCGGTGCTGTTGGCCAGCCGTGTGCCGGAGGAAAGTGCGCTACTGTTGGGCAAAGACAAAAGAGCAGGAGATGGGGAAGGTGTGTTCTTAGGCAGCGAGAGAGAAGGAAAGGAAGGAATGTGGAAGTGAGAGCAGGGCCTTTAAATTTAGGGACCATGACTCTTAAAGAGAGAGGGCTGGCTGATAACAAAGAGACAGGCTGAAGTGCAGGATGTTGGGATTGAAAATGCTAAACTTTTCACTGGGAGTGACCAGGATGGACAAAATAAGAAACAAAGTTAGAAAAGCAAGGCTGAGATGGCTTGGACATGTGCAGAGAAGAGACAGTGGATATATTAGATAAGAGATGTCAAAGATGGTGTTGTCAGGGAGGAGAAAAAGAGGAAGACCACAGCGGAGGTTCATGGAGGACATGCAGTTGGTGTGACAGAAGAAGATGCTAGGGATAGGGGAGAGATGGAGGCAGATGATCCGCTGTGGTGAGCTCTAACAGTAGCAGTCGAAAGATGAACAAGAACAAAATATATCAATTTAAAATTTGAGGTTTGAGCATAGAATACTTTTCTAATGGCCAGCATGGGGCAACTCCAAGTTATACAAAGAAGTCTGTAAATAAGTATACAAGAAAGCGCCTCTACCGATCACTTGCTTTGTGACCTTATTAACAATTTCTTGAGTTAATGGTCTCAACCCTAGTTTAGTGACTCTTTTAATTCTTGTTATAATTATGATGTAAATTTAGCAAATTATAGTCAAATTCATAGTCAAATAGATGATAAAGGAAAGTATGTGTTAGACTGGGGTTTCTCTGTGATTGACTTAAGTATAAGGATGTTGTGTTCTTGACCTCTGAGTTATAATGTCATAATAACATGTGGTTTCAAAAACCCAGGATGGCTACAAGGTTTCACTTTCACCTGGGAATTTTTAATCTGACAACAAAAAAGTCAGCAAGTCACAAGTTTGACTTGGGCTTACTAAATAAAACTCTCCATTTCTCTATTTCTTAGAGTGAACAACTGCAGCTCCCTGTCCATAAAAATATCCCCCATGTGACTAGATCACAATGAGGTCTAAAGTTTAGAAAAATACGCATTAGCACCATTTCTACTCTCTTTCACGATCATTCTTTCTTTTTTCACCAACATTTTGGTGATCTCCACTATGTGGGTGTGTTTTTATCGCATCCATAACTCACCCACCAATGGGAGCTAGAATGAAAGCTCTCTAACGAGTTTTGATCAAACCTTGAAGCTCAATGAGACGTGGCGTGAGCTGGCTTGAGGCCCAGCGAAGGATGACAGTGCAGAGAAACACCTGGTTAGGCCTCTCACCCCATCCACCCCCACTGGCCTCACTGCTGCTTGGCCACATGCCGCTGGCCCAGGTGTGTTTCCCCCTAGCTCATGGAAGCCGTCAAACTCTACTTCCCCAGATTTGAATCAGCTAATACATTTGGTCAGGTTCATGCCTGATCTCCTGTAGAGATTCTGATCCGCACTGTTATGTCTGGATACTGATGTAACAGACTAGTCCAGCTAGGTAATCAAGTGCTCGTGTCCTAACCTTAGTCTCTCTTAATGATATTTGACAAATGGAGGCATACGGTCAGGAGCTACTGTGTGCCTTTGCTTGTAAAAACACTGCCAAAATCACTGCACCTCATATGCTATCACTTAGACGAATAGCTTGGTAGAATTATACTGGCAGCCAAACCCCTGCCTTCCCGTTAATAACAGTTTCCTCTGGTCTTGTGAGAAACTGACAACTTGCTACATCAGCAAAGCGGCGATAAAAACTTGTGAGAGACAGTCTAACGTTGTGAAAGTGCCAAAACGAGCGATGAAAGATGAGGTTTAGGGGCACTGTAAAGGGGTGCGAGTGTGCGAGCTCATTTGTCTCTCTGACCCGTTTACCTTCCCCGCCTGCGGACGGAGGGAAGCTGATGTATTTATTGGTGAGAGACAAAACAAATCACACCCATCACTAAACATCTGAGTGGTAAAAAGTGGATGATGGAACTTAAAGGACCAATATGGCTTAGGGATTAAATACAAAGCACAACTGAGGGTTTCTTTATTTGTCAAAAACAACAACAAAAGAAGAAGAACTTCTGATTAGTTATCGTGTGACTTTATGGTAATAAAAATAGAGATTACACAGTTGCATGTGAAAATCTGTGAAATTAACTCTCATTTTTTTCCCATTTGCCTAGGATTGGGCAGACCAGTCTTTTCCAGATGCAAATCTACTCAGCAGTGGAAAAAAGTTAATGCAATTCCCACAGTGCTGAAGAGATCCAGACAGGAAAATATAGGCCTGTTAAGACAGTAAAATGCTTAAAATTCGACTCAACTTTAAGATTAGTGACAAACTGTAAAAAGTAGTAGTTCACCGTTTTCCCTAGTTAATACATCTACTGTATGTAGTGTGAAGAACACAGTAACTTAAAGGTCGCAAGATATATACTGATGTTCCCTTTGAGAGGAGAGAAGCAGCAGCATGGGAAATGTTGCAATCCGCTTGACGTGACCAAACAGCATCACAAAATCTGCACTAAATCTGATCCCCAAACAGCCACTTTGATGATACAGATTACATTTCTGTGTGATCTCAAAAGGCAGATGAATTTTAGAAGATTAAGAAAACTTGTTAGTTTATTCTAAGTTCTGATCCCAGACAATTGATGTAACTGATAGTTTGTGCAAGGGATGCGTTTTATAAGAGGGACAGCGCTGTTTTTCCAAGTTCACCCTCTCATGGTTTGACCCTCACCACTCTTCTCCCTCCATCAGCTTAATTAGACACAGCCACACACACATTAGATGGTCTCCCCCTTTTTTCTCTCTTTTTTTTTTGCTTCACACACTGAATGGTTGGCTGCAGTTCAAGGCACAGCAAAAAAAAAGAAAAAAAAAGAAAACAGCTATGGAAAACAAGCAGCTTTCGGAGCCAGGGGAAACCATCAGCAAGCAGCGCACACACACACACACACACACACATATCAAGTGAATGCAACTCCAAAAAACTGTCTGGAAATTTAAATGACATTGCATGCAACAGTAACAGCGTGCTACTTCTCTCACAGTGCAGGGATGTCTGCCTTACAATGCATCAATCTGAATCTATGGATGGAAAAACTGGTGAAGATGGGAGTTTATAGTCCCGTGAGCGTTTATGTATCGGTGTAAGAGAGGTGTGTGCTCTTGTGCAAGATGTAGCTACTCACCCTTTCTTTCTGGTAGGCTGTGGTAAAGTATGTCCTGATAACCAAGTCTTTTTTTCTTCACACTCACCCAGAGTGACACAAACTAACACACTGCCTCAGTCCCAAAACTTTTTGCTCTCTCCCGGTAGATCTACACTTCCACTGATCCCTCCCTCCCTCCGTCTCTTGCTCTCTCTCTCTCTTTCTGTTAGACTTCCTGGGCTGCTGTTTATGCTCCAATCAGGCCTTCCAAGAAACTACCGCTGCCCCTCCGCCCACCTACTCTCTCTGAGCCAGCAGCGATTGTTTGGCAGGGGCTTGTCACATGTAGACGTTTGTCTGTGTATGTGTGTGTGTGTTCCCTCATGACTAAGGTTTTTTAACCTCTTGCCACTATCTGGAGCTTGGCTCTCCTCAGTCACGAGAAGAAGAGTTTGGGAGACGCAAACTATGAGCTAAAAGAGCGAAGGTGGAGGGAGGATAGGATAGGAAGGAAAATGCACAGTGGGGGCTGCCAGCTTCAGTCTTACTGAGACAAATACACTTTTTCAGGCATGGGTAAAAAAGGGGTTGGCTGTGTTGACTGAGAGCTGGGGGGCGTGACTGGAACTTTCTCTCCAAATCCAACAGCTTGTTGTTATAAACCGCAATGAGGCTCAGCCCGTCACAGACCTCAAAGCTTGGTCTCCACAGCAAGTTCCCTTTACCATAGCCTGCCAAAGGTTTTCACTGTACTGTATGCGCTCTCAAAGTGCCAACCTCCAATTCACAGTTTCACTATAGCTGCTCAGCCCCATGCATCCCCAGCTCTTTCCAGCCTCTGAGTGAAATAAGAAAGAGTAGAGGTGTGATGTGTGTGTGTGTGTGTGGGGGGGGGGGGGGGGGGGGGTGGGGGTGCAGGGCAGTGAGGTGAAAGGTGATGTGTGGGAGGGGACAGGTTGACAGCAGCACACTGAGCTTTTGTTGGCGCTGTTAACAGTTCTATCATCACAAGATGGTAACACCATGCGGGGTGTGGAAGTCCTTAGACAACTCAGGCACCACGCAAGCATTTCGACTTCGTACCTCTTATAATCTGCTATTAAGGTAAAACTTTGCACTGGAATAAAAAGAAAGCATTTCATTCAGAGGATAAACTTTACGATTTCTGGATTATGAGACAAACATAGATGATCTAAACCACTTTGTATGATGGTAAAATGAAAAATCACGGCACTCCAGTGGGGAAAATAATAAACCAAACTACCGTAAGTTTGGCAGATTAAAGCGGATTCTGCTCAGAGGTGTTTACATAGATCGTTTCAACAATAAGGCTACTGTAACTCCGCAATTTTCTTTCAAATACATTTGTTCCAGCTAGGCATGCGAGTCTTTCAGTCTTAGAGTTCAGCAGCATGGGTAGATTGTGGGGGTGCCTCTGTGCCAAGTCGAATTCAGGAAACATTCATCTTGTTGTTTAGTCTGGGCACCATGTGCTGGAGTGGGGAGCCTGCTCTCCTTCACGGACCCCTCCTCTTGTGAACACAAGCACAAAACCCCCGCGCTGACAGACATGATCCGGACAATCACAACTGCGGTTCATTGTTTAGGGGCTCAGATGCACAAAACAGCAAAACTTCAAAGCAGCAGTTAGTACAAAAACGGCATGAAAAGATCAAATGTGCTCAGTCACTCCCTCGGCAGCTCAGGTGTGCCGGCATGTAGGCTTTGTACGTCAGCATTTATTTCTCCTGCTTTTATCACATAATAAAGACAGAGAAAAAGCTTTTGACTCTGTGCACGATAACAGAAAGCAGGTGCAGTGATGTCTATACAGTGCCGTACTTGGATGGGTGTGTACACATATGTAACTGTATGCCCATGTACTCATGAACATGTTTCTGGACTTGTGTTGCCATAAGAAAGTGGAAATACTTCTTCCTTACTCTCTTCCTGCATGCACATTATAAACAGGGCCCACTCTGACTAATCCTCTAGTGCTAAATCCTTCCAGTGCTGAAAAGACATTCAGAAAAATAGAAGTGGAAGCAAAATAAATCAAAACATTCGGGATTTAACGGCGAAGGAGCAGGTGAGGATTACACCTGAGGCTATTCAGCCTGGCGGCTCAGCCTGTGCCAGTCTGCCACCAAGGAGCCGAACCTGCAGTCACCCAGTGAATGAGCCACCTGTGTGCCTTGGAAGAGGCTGAACTCAGCCGTGCTCGTGTAAAGCAAAGAGAGTGAAATGACAAGCCGTTCGCTTTCAGTAGCACAAATGAAGATTCGGGAAAGGAGGCTCACAAGCTAACTTTTTTTTCCTCTTTAGGCCAACGTGCTTAACAATCTAAAGATGAGTCACATGGAGAAAAAGTACTGGATACACTGTGTCACCTCCTTTTATCTG
Source organism: Pelmatolapia mariae (assembly GCF_036321145.2). NCBI lineage: Eukaryota > Metazoa > Chordata > Actinopteri > Cichliformes > Cichlidae > Pelmatolapia > Pelmatolapia mariae. The sequence goes on along the minus strand of NC_086235.1, from coordinate 17,943,629 downwards.
AAAAGGACAGCTTGTCATGTGACCTTTGCTTTAAGCCAGCTGATGCATTGCTGCTGGATGTGTTAAACAAGGCTGATACAAGGACTGCAATGTAATGCAAAAAAACAAAAAACATTTGAAACCTACTGGTGACACTGACATCTATGATTTTAATGTACTTTTTTTGTTTTTTCTCTTCTAACATTTAAGCAGCGTTAACAATGAATAAACTCTAAGCCTTTTTAATTGCTATTGATGTATTTAGCAACTGTTTTCCCATGATGTTGAGTCTATAAGTAGCACAGATGGAACAGTCAGTATATAAACTAAAATAATACACCTGTTTATATCTATTTTTACAGTCAGGGGTATTGTTGCTGAGTTCTTTTTACTTAAAAACTCTGAACTCAAAGTGACAGTTTTTGTTGGCTCTTATTTTTGGTTTTAGTTTGCAGGGCATCTTTCAAACTGATACAGAGCACATAACAAAAACAGCAAAAAAAGGAGGCACCAAAGGCCTTGGCTGCCTTCCACCCAGATCCCACTCTACCCTGTGGACCGAGCTGCCTTTTACATATATTTAGCCTGAAATCATCTAAAGCCCCGTTGAGCTGCTGCTCTGTATTTTAAAGCCACTTTCATAATCTTCCACAGGGAGGCTTCAGAGCTGAGCTTATGGCAACAATGGAGCCACTGGACGAGTATGATCTCTGAGTCAGCATCAGATACTCTGAGAGTACAGGAGGAGAAGTCTTATTGAAGTTAAGGCTCACTGCCCTTCAGGTTTGAGGGACTGTCTGAAGATGATGAGCTATCATTATGTAAACAATGCACAGTACTGTGCATCACAACCTGTGTTTAACCCATCACAAACACACATCTGAGCCTCCAGAGACCCTACCAGTCAAGCCTATAATTTGATGTAGCAGCCCGATGAATCTGCTGCCATTATGCATTTCCAGGGAGGAGATCTTAAACGGCTATTGATTAAATAAATTAATAAGAGCCTTAAATAATGAGAATGCGAAGTGAGAGGTGTGAGATCACAGCTTGGCCGGAGAAGTGAATGTGGCACTATGAGGCCAGTCTGATTGTCCTGTGGCCCACTGCAACAGTGACAGAAAGGAACAATGAGACATAACTCACCCAGGAAACATAGCACAAAGGGTCAGAGGGGTCACATGACTCTGTTTCTGTTTGTCTGTCCTTGAGTCACACGTGCATAAATGAATTAAAGTGGCAGCACCGGAAATTATATTCTACAGAGAGCATTATGTGCATCATTCTGTGGTGAAGACTGGCCAGCACTGACCTGTCAGAGTCAAAACTCAGAAGCAAAGAACAAGACAACCAGAGCGAGGCACCGAAGTCATCACAGATTAAGACAGGAAAAGCTACTTCAAAGTCAGCTAGCCTGCTAACAGTTTGAAAAACTGGCCTGTGATTTTAAGATCACAGCTCTGAATGTAAAACTGCACAGACATTTCAGTAAAGAAACTGGTTAATACAAAGTAAATTACATAAGTGGTTAATCAGGAAGTTTACAATTTTAGATTATTGAGAAGGAAGTGAGGGCAGCTATAATATATATGTGGAGGTATGGAGATGTTTACGAGAGAGGGTAGCGGAAATTTTAACCTAAAAGTCGGAAGGAGCTTCACTGTGTGTTTGTGAATCTAGAGAAAACATATGATAGGGTGCCAAAAGAGAATCTGTGGTACTGTACGTGGACATGTACGAGGACAGTGAGCCAGTGGTGAGGTGTACAGTAGGAGTGACAGAGAGGATCATGGTATAGGTGGGACTATGCCGGGGATCAGCTCTGAACACCCTTCTTGTTTGCACTGGAGATGGACAGGTAGACAGATGAGATCAGGCAAGAGTCTCTGTGGGCTGTGATGTTCACAGATGACGTGGTGCGCTGTGAGAGTGAGGAGCAAGTGGAAAAGAGATGAAAGTATGCTCTGAAGAGAAGAGGAGTGAAAGTCAGGAGAAGAAGGTAGTTTGGACACAAAGTTAGAGAGGCAAGGCTAGCATGGTTTGGACGTGCAGAGGAAGAAGAGTTAATATATTGGACGAAGTATGTTGAACTGGGGCAGGAGGAAAAGATGGAGACCACAGAGAAGGTTCATGGATGTGAAGGAGGAAATGCAAAGGGTTGGTGTGGCAGAAGAGGATGCTAGGGATAGGATGAGACAGACAAAGTGTCATGGCACCTGGGTTGTTGACCCAGTGTTTTGGGTTTGGACTTTTTGTCATTGTTTAGTTTCTCGAGTCTGTTTCCTGCTTTATTGTGAAGGTCTCTTGTCCTATGTGCATTAGGTTTACTTTTGGTTACTCTGTTTCATTAGTTAGCTGTGTTCCCACCTGTTACCTATCCTGTTATTATCCTGTCTCTTTAAGAACTCAGTTGGTCTCTGTTTCCGGTCACGCTGTCGTAATTTCCTCGTGTGTATGCACTCTGTTTATTTCAATCGTTTATTAACCTAGCTCCAGTTAATAAAGACTGTGTCTATTCCGAGCTGGCTTGCCGAGTCTTTCATTTGGGTCCTCTCTCTCCATTCCCACACACCTGATCGTGACAGGAAGATCCTCTAAAAGGAGTAGCAGAAAGTAGGAGAAGACACAAGCAGTTCTCTCCTTCAGGAGCAAGCGTCAGAATGGCTTAAAAACTGCTTTACATGAGGAAAAAAAGAATCTAGAATAGAAAGAAAATCCATTTACAACCATGTGCAGTTGTAAAGAATTATGTTAATTTTTCACACCCTTTAAATCTTTACTGGTTGATACTCATAATGATAATGTCTTAGGTCTCAGCTTTTATCAGCATTAATATTGTAATTGTTAATATATCTTAAATCTTCTGTATATTACAAAAACAGCTCTTTCATCCCAACTTGGGCAAAAAGATTAAATGCATGTTTTGGAAGTGGTTTCAATGTAACAGCTTGTAACACCATAAAATATAGAAAAAAGAGTCCAATCAGAGCCGTCGGGCAAAGAATATGACTAAAAACCACAATTTTTTTCAGTTTAACAATTCACCCCATTTTCACTCGAGTCAAAGACTCCAGTGCTGTAGGGTGTAATTATGTGAGCAAAGTATTACAAATACAACACAAAGAGACATTCATGCATTAAAGTGATTAACCAAACTCTGATTCAACACACCCCTGCCAAGTTTCAGCTTCTTTTTTTTTTGCTGATTCTCGGCTTGTGGGCCAGTATGACGGAATCCTTATGGCTCGCTTCAAGACCGATTTGAAAAACTGTGAACCCGCTGTTTAAATCTACAATAACTCACGGCAAACAGCTGGATCCTCACTTTGATATACAAACACGTGTTCTTTATCAACCAAGCTTTTCATGCTTTAATAAAAAACTGTGAATGATCGGTTTTGCCTGACAAAACATTGGTATTTTGAAAGTGGACTTAGGGATGCTTTTAAAGTCCATGTTATGTTCAAATGTTAGGCAGTGTTCGACCTTGCATGCAACTCTGACTTTCATACAGTGCAGCCCGTTGTTTTGGCTACTGCAGCAACATTTTGACTACTAAAGCGCAGCGTAAGTGAAGCATGAAGCAACTGTCAGTATGACACAAGGGACGCTCAAAGATAAGGTAATGCCATTACCCTCTTGTCCTCCACAGACATCCGCTTTGTATCAAATTGCTATACCCATGAACCAACAGGTCTTAGTGAAAGTCTGCAGATCTGTTGGCAAATATTGAACTATATATCTCCATGTGTGTTGTTCAATTTCCACTGATATTAATAATAATTTTTTTTTTTTAACAGAACCTAATGCAGAAACTGTTTCTGTTAATCAAAAATCGAGCAGAGCAGTACCATGTCCTTTGCTCGGAGCACATGTAGCAGTGTACGCAGCACAGCTGAGTAAATAGTGGCGTCTTTGGTACATTCCTTGCTAGTTTGCAGAAGTTACATTGCTGGAGATTAGGGCTACACGATTATGGCCAAAATGATCATCTCGATAACCATATCAGATCTCAGATTAGTCACTGATTTTAGTGGGAAAAGAAGATTTTTATCGCATTTTCAGAACACTGCTTTCACAGCTCCACATCTGTGCAAATCCGTGTTAGCAAAGGAAGCAATCTGCAGCAAGGTGCAAAGACCAAAGAGACCAAAAAATTCATTTGGTGACTCCGAGCTATCGTCAGAATGGTACCAAGTGTTTTCCTGATTCTTGTATTTTGGCAACCTTATATAGTATGTTAACACAACACACTGCCAAATTATGGGAAACGAATGCTTACATAAACACTTCCTAAAAGCTCTGAACCGAAATTCCATCATGGGAAATATGTATAATATAAGAATTTAAACTCCCTAAAAACTGGTATCTAACACCAAAACTCTGGTAAGGTTTGGGTCTGAACTTTGCAAAGACACAACAAAAATGTCCCAGTTAACAGGTGAGTTCACTTGACATCAATCAGATTATTAACCTGAGGCATGCAGGTTTACAAAGCGAAAGAAATCTGAGACTAACGCGTGAACAAAGAAGTGAGAGACAGACAAAAGGCGATGACTGATGGAAATGCTGGGCCACCAGCTGGGTTAGTCAGTCAGGTCAGGCTCTCTTCCTCTCCCACCCGAGTCTACATCTGGCCATCCCTCCATCCCTGCCTCTCATACATTCTCTCTATTATGTAACTCTTTCAAATCACAGCAAGTGCAGCCCAGGAAACAATAACAGTAAATGCATGTTTTTGTTGTCACAGAAATGTGATTCCTAATCAGGTTTATAGAGTAATAAAAAGCATTTAGCTTAATTGAGTTTGCCCCATAAGTGCACTTTTGTGCCTTCTGGTGCGAGACACGAATTACCGACTTCATAAAATGCATTTATAATGTCCAAGAATAATGAGACTAAAATATTTATCAGATGTTTTATGTAATGTCACAATAAAAATGAACAAATAAGTATTCCCTATAAGTAAGGGCTTTAAAGCTAGCTGCATCGTTGCAGCAAAATATTTAACATGCAAAGCATGTCTGCAAGGAATTTAGAGATAAAGCAGCCCTAAAGATATAAGTAATTTGCCTATCCATAAAAGCACTCTTTCCTGGTACTCTGGAAAATGTTTCAACGATGAATAATTGATGATTGCTGGTTACGCATCACATTAACTGCTGGCTGTCTCACTGTGAACTGTGGGCCTCAATCAGCAACTTTGCATACCCTTGTTGACTTCCCATTTATGAGAACGCTCCCCGTCTGCCTGTCAAAGGATTTTATGGGATCACAAAACAGCAAACAAACGTGTTATGATGCAGCACTAAGAATTAATATTCTGCCTCCGAGAAGATAAAACGACAGTGCAGAGAAAACAAAAGAATTATTGCTTTCTCATCTCAACTGTGGCAGTTTTGCAGCTCCGTATGGTCACAGTGTGAAGATACATGATAAATCTGTGCACGTGCAAACGCACAAAGTGGAAACCAAACCGCTTTTGGTATGCTGACTTCACTTTTACTCTAACTTTACCACCACTTGCTTGTGATGAAAAAAAAAATTTCTGCTCGGTTTCAACAACTGGGAGCAGTCAAACACAGAAGAGGATGGTTTAATGCAACAGAGCTAGACGCAAACACACTGTGTATACATCACCATCCAGGAACATAACACAAACCATCTTTCCTGACACTATACACCTGTGGATTTGTTTGTCTTGAACCTGTTATTGTGCAAAGGTGGGTAAAAAGAGACGACATCACACCAGAGTACTCCAAAACTTTCTTTGCATGCAAAAACACACTCTACTCCATTTCCAAAACAGTCACATCTGAATCCTGTCCTTGTTTCACTGCCAGTTGTATAACAGCACGATGGATCCTGTTTGTCCTGCCTTACATTGTCTTTTTCGTCCAGTCTCTCTGGTCATAAGAAATCAAATCTTATATAACAGGGGATGTGAGATAAGGGTTTCTGATGCCTATCAAAGCCATCTACATTTTTCTGCTGGGCGGCTTGCAAAGCTGTTGGTCAGGACGGATCAAGACAAATGGCCACTCGGCTAGGCGTAATTCTAGGAGACAATCGTTGTCAGGAAGCAGCTTCAACAAATAATGGCTATGAACAATTGACTTGTGCAGAATAAAAAATAATCAGATTTAAAGTTTGCACTGAATCACTGAATGTTTAATTTGTTTCCACTTCTTAAACGCCTGACAACACATTAACCTTTTTTTGATTAGATTCCTGAACTGGAATGTCTTAGTTAGGAGTTTAGATAAAAATAAAATGTGAAAAAATGTGGAGAAATCGACTGTCACAGAATTCTTCCCAGTTTTCTGTGAAATATTAAACCTCCAGCTGTTAACACCCGTTCAGCAGAAATCCCCTCATTCTCTGCCTGCAAGCTCAGGCTGAAATGCTGCGTCAGTCTTATGATAGCTTTAGCTGCCTAGCTGAAAACCACGCTTGCCTCACCAATGGCTTCATCACACAGCCAAACTGTATTATTCCCTTTTTGTAAAAATCCCCAGATTTAAATGTGGGTGGGGGAGGAGCGCACTTGATCCCTTATTCAATGTTTCTAGTGTTTAATACTGTAAGAATGCACCAAAGATGCTCAGAGGCACAGGGCTGCTGTCAAACCCATCTCAGCGTTTCATATTTAGGGGGAAAGAAACTTGGCGAGAAGTGAAGTTTTTAGTCACAGTGTAATTGAACAAGCTGTGCTAGCAGGGATAAAATGAATAAATGTCACATCATGCACTTTGACAAAACAGCATGGGAGAAGTGAAACTCTAGTGTGGGGAAAAATAAATCAAGTTCAACTTGAAATCCTATTAGCTGTACAGCTGAGGGCACTACTGTACATGCCAGGAGCTACTGAGCAGCAGGAGTATGTGAAGCGGAAGACACTTTCACCTAAGTCAAAGATTCAAGTGCTGTAAGATGTAATTATGTGACGTGATAGGAAACCTGAATCAAAAGGAAAAGATGGCGTGTGCCATTTTTGACCAGGAAGTCTGTTTTATTTCTTGCCAAAAAAAAAAGTTCAATTTAAAATTCAATGCATGAGACATAAATCTCTTCTCTTTTAGCAGAAACAAATATAATATGCTCATTTTCTACATATTCCTCGTGTCGTGTAAAGAACAGACATGCTACTTCTACATTTAATATTAATATCAAAAGACCAAAGAAAGCTGGATGTAAAAATACACTTAGCTGCTGTGTTAGAGGAAACAAAAGTCAAGTAAAATGACATGTCAGACACATCATTCAGGACAAAATGATAGAAGCAGTAGTCTGTGTTATGAATCTATTCTTTTCATTTTCTTATATTAAGCGAAAACCAGTTTATAATTCAGGGTTCATGGGTTAGCGCCATCTTAATGGCTTCAGAGCAGAAAGAAGGTGTACTCTGCGTCTGACAGCCGCTGTGTTAAAAGTGGTTGATTGAGACCCTGCTGAGGAGATGGCAGTTAGATCACATCTGTTTTGCAGGAAAAGTGGTACATTTGAAAATTGGCTCAATTATTTTTGGTTAACGCACAGTTAGGCTGCACATACGGAGCTAGTGCCTGTCTGAGTCCAGTGTTCGTTTTAGACAGTATTCTCTCATCGGTGCTGTTGCCTTTAAAGGTACTGGATAGGTAAGGAATATGTTTAAAATAATAGCTAAAAGCAATCCACAAGTATGTCTCACACATCTATGTATTGTGTCGAAGCGATGTCAACTGCAGTTAAAATGGGTTCTTGCTGAAGCTTCGTGTAATAGCGTTTATACCACAAGATGGTATAGCGAGTCGCTGACATGGTTCATTACATTGTTGAAGGATGTTTCTCTTATCTTCTTGACTTCAGATAAAAGCTATTTTAACTAATGTCTGTCTTGTAATAATACCTTAAAAACTGAGCAAATGATTAATGTAGCTCTATACCCTCATTATGAAGTTAATTTTGTAGTATAAATTAATAGGCAGAGGTTTCTGACACGGCGTTATGCACAAATTGCTCAAGAGTTGTCCGCTTGTTGGTTGTGAAAGAATATTGATCGCTTCTCAACTGGCTGGCAAATAACTCAAAGCAGTTGCTAGATGACAATGAGGGTGCTGCACTAAAACCCTCTTTAGGATTGCTTTGGTTGCTAATAAGTTGTTGTGATCAACTGTTGTTTGCATGGGAACTTGTCTGCAAATGCTCACCAACCGCTAACCAAACGATAGTGAAAACCTGAAAATGTGTGACACCAAGCACTTTTGCCTCCAAAGTAAAAGTTATGCCAACACTTTTCAAAAGACTTAACAGTCTCTGTTTCCAGTATATGGAACATGGAATAAGACTACACTCACACAAACTGTCATCATGACTGTCACACGTCCACAATGGTGGAGAAGTTAGCGTGTGGTTAGCATGACTGGAAAACCTCAACAGAAAGCTACTCTTGCCACCTCTTGTGCAAACACAGTGGGTGAGAGAGACAGTGGGTTGTCCCATTTCCAGCATGAAGAGGAAGACGAGAGAGGTCCCATTCCCACTTAACTGCATTCACAAACAACAATGGATGAATAAAGCAGGGATTATAAGTCCACTAGGGTCCCACCGATGTGAAATTCGTCATCAGACAGTAAATGTGAGGGTACGTGTCTGCCTGCATGTTGACTAATTTACATTTAATTTACATTACTATGCACCAACTATGCCTGTGCCCAGGCGGCACACTGCAAGTGGACTTCAAAGAAGTATAACAGGAATGATTACTCTCCCTGTCCGTGTCCATAACAAAGTTTAATCCAGGCTTTGGCTCTCTGTAAATAATTAAACAAATATCAGTTCAGTGGTGAAAATGGCTTTAAGTAACTGTAGTTTCCTTTATATTTGATTAAGTTATTTTTAGCTTCTTTATTACTTTTTGGTGCTTTTTTGAATGTTTAATAATTTTACTTGCAGGTTATATGTTAGCTTAACAGTAGCGCTATTTTGTTAAAAGTCCCTCATGCTTATACGGTCAGTGTTCAGCTTGCAGCAACAACACAATGAGCATTTCAAAACCATCTACAAAACGGTTAACCAGGGTGTACCGGACCATCTACCCATCCATCCATCTTTTCCGTTTTTATTTAACCATTCATCCAATTTAGGGTCACATGACTGGAGCCAATCCAAGCATTCATAAAGCGCCCCGTGAACATGGCTGACACAAAGAAGCAGAAAACCACTCACTGCTAATGTACCACCACAATCTCGAATGAAACATTGGATGTACTTCTTGTTTACTGGATAGCTACATCAAAACTTTCTGGTAAAACACTGCCCCTTGGTGGTTCAAACTTAGGTAGAAATGTCAAATTATTAAATTATGCAAACAAAAACTAACTCCAACTAAAAGCAGCCACTGTACTTTAGTGCTTTGGTGAATGAGAACAGTGTGAGAAACAAACATAATTCTCTACTGTTTCACCTCATTTATAATGCATGATTACTCTGGCTTTAAACCCTCAGTGGTGCTGTGATGAGCCAAGGTCAACTCTATACTGTCCGCACTCTATACTCCAAGTTTTTGATTAACTATTTGATTATCAAAAGCCTGAAGCAGCACAACTCATAAACATTTAACGACTGGGGGGGAAAAAAGCCCCTCTCACTTGACTCCTGGCATTTCACCCCTAAAAGTAAAACCACACACATGCTACAAGGTTTACGGAGAAACTGAAACACTCGGCTTTTGCAAATAAACTGAGGTGGGATTTTAGTAGCGAGAAAACACTGATGGGGGTTGAAATAAATCTCAAGCAGTGGGGATTGCCTGAATTGTCAGTTTCACATTCACAGAGAGACTCTGAAAAAGGGGGATTTTTTCACTCTGAGCAACAGTTGGCTTCACAGAAAACACTTCATGTGTCTCAACTTGCAAACCCAAAGCAAGCTATTGCTGAAAGAGCTGTTTACTCATTCGCTACTCTAACCATTATTTATCATCCATGCATTGAATCCGGTAGAGTACCCATAATGTCGCCCACATCCCCCACCAGAAGGGGAAACCTCCATATCAACCACGCAGGTAACTACAACTCTGCGTAAACAAACTTTTTCATATCGCACCTCACAGCAAGCTTTATTAAATACACGTTGTTACATGTACCCGTATGAACTGTATCAGGGCTACAGCTGTGCTGTGGCTAAGAAACGTCATGTGTGCTGCCAAGAAAATATAGAGAAAACCTGCAAAATACAAAAGCAAAGTTCGAACCAGCTATATCCGCCTTTTTTCCCCCGGCTCCAACTTTTTTAATTTCTCCTCTTCATCTGTCTTCCGCTCTCACAGGAACAAGAGAGAGAAAGGGAGTGATAAAGAGAGAAGACGAGGCCTATACATCAGTGGGATTTAATGCTGCCTCATCTTGCTCAGCCCTCGTATCACATGGTGTACAGCATCAATAATTTTTACGAGCCAGCGCCTTCCTGTTGGAACCACACGCTCCCAATCAGGCATCTTGGAACTCATTTTCCATCTTTATTTTCTGCATGTAATTGCATAAAGACATTTTAAAAAGAGCCAGCCAGCCAGGATATAATACCACTAGCTGGCTGAATGGTGATATTAAAAGACAGGATGCTGGCTCTGTAGTCGATGGTTTGGCAGCATTTCACTTCTTTGACATAAATAAACGAAAAGTGAAGAAATGTATAAATTATCTACATCTGATAATTTATAAATTATCATACGTGGATAACTATCTGGATCACAAATGAACAAAGTTGAACAGTTCTTTAAGAAATCAAAGTTTCCTTTTATCTTGTTTATTTGCTGAGCTCTGTGACTGTCGCACCAATTATGATATCTGCACAGTCTTCTGTCACTTTAGTGCAGGAAACTGGAACAGAAGAGTGCACTTCTGAGGCACTAAAAGCTGCTGTTGCAGTAAAGGGGCACAGATGACGACAGGGTAAAGTCAAAAGGGAAAATCCGAAATGACTGTGGTGCTTCAGACATGGATGATGCTTCAGTTTTTGATTTTGTAACTGCCATTTACTGAGCAAAAGGAGGCTTTTATTCCAGCGGGGAAATGGAATTCTGTTAACACGAAGTATCCATTTCCCTTCACAAAGATCAAGGGTCAACTAAAAAATCAAATGCACCAAGTACCCTTTCTGAACTCAAGAATAAATACAGCCCTAACTGACAACCAACCAAAAAATGTACTTTCAAGAAAAGACCTTCAATGTATGACCTGATGGAGGATCTCACAGGGCCGTCTGTCTACTGAGCATCTTGGAAGTTTCTGATTTGGTAAGTGGGCTTAGAAATCCTGCTTTATCAAATGCAGACCACACAGAGTGCACAAAGAGGCCAAATGAAACAAACTTGGCAGCTAGAGAAACTTTGGGGTTTCACTCAAATGTCTGGACACACTTTTAGAACAGTGACTGATTGTTTTGTTTTAAATGTTTCTGATAAATGATTTGCATGAGGAGCATTTAACCAGAGTAGTGTCAGCTAAAGGTCAGCAGGGCTTAACCCAGAACTTCAGTTTCACTTTCATGTCTGACTCAGTGTAACATAATGACAGCACTGTCAGTGTCTAAGAGAGCGACATTTCAGGGAAGGAAAATTGATTCCCCGATAGAACGACAAATTTCTACATTGGTTAAGGCAGAAGAAGCACAAACGAAACACTGAAACTTAAAAGAGGCTTGAAAGCAACATCATGTTCTAATCTAGCAGCCACATTGGATCGTATGGTACACACAATCTGGTAACTGGTGGTAGATGTATACTTGTTCTTGGTGTTAGTTTGGTTTATACTTTATTCCTTGTATCCCTGTTTATTCCTGCCTCCTTTGTGTTTTTCTGTCTGGATTGGTCTTTTTTGTCTCCCTTTCCAGTTGTGGCTCTCGTCCTGTTTTATTTCGTTGCCTGTTCTTCTCTGTATCGTGTGTCTTGGTTAACTTCCTCCAGAGTCATTACGTTATTTATCTCCAAGCTGTGTTCCCACCTGTTTTCCATTCAATCATTATCCTGTGTATATATTGTCTCAGTCTTTCTTTGTCCTTTGTTGTGTTCTCTCTCATGTCTTGTGTCCTTCCTCGAAGTGTGAGTTTTCTTGCAAGAGTCTTAATGATTAACTACTTCATCCTGACCTGCTTTATTTTGTGTTAAATGAGAGCTCTGCATTAATGTTGCTTTTGAGTTTATTTCTCATTTCCTGAGATTTGCATTTTGGGTCCAACTCCTTCCTGATACACAGCCTGTGCCTGACAGACTTTCTGTGTTAACCCTACAATGGACTGGTGATCTGTCTAAGTTCTACCCTGCCTTTTGCTGCAGGGTACAACACACACTCACAGCTGGGACAGGCTTCAGCTCCCACCCCGACTACCGTGAACTGGACAAGCAGTTAGGAAAATGTATGACTGTGCACTTTTTTTGCCCAGAATAAATGAGGAAATGATGCCAAATCAACATGAAAGTGATACATAGGCATAAAGACTGGTGGACAATAAATTTGTCTTGTTTAATCTATTTGCAAATAAAACATTGCTTTATATGTTTTATATTTTAGTTTTGGTAAAAAAAAAAACCCCACCAGGTTCATTGCTGAGCTTTAAAGGGTTTTGGTGATTTGTAGATTGGTGATATTTCTCAATGCTAAAGAGAACTTTTTTTGGGGGGGGGGTCAAGTCAAAGCACATTTGGAGTGTGCCTTGACTTGACCTCCGCAGTCGTGTCATCAATGTAAAGTCACAGTAAATGGTTACAACACAAAACTCATTTTTGAGTTTTCACAGCAAAGGCTTGTTTATATATTTCCTTACTGTTTTTTTGGTTTGTTTTTTTATTGACTGTGTAGCATATCCATTGGCCAAATTAAGTTCTAAGTGAGCTAATTTAGTGACATGTTAGTAGACTTTTTTTCCCACTGGTTTCCACATTAGACTGTATATAAAAGATGGCATTTGAGATTAGCATTGTGGCCACTTGCATCTTTCTCCAGCCAGAAGTGACGATATTTCAATGACAGGGTTAAGTATTAGATCATCAGCTAACAATAGCATCGGTGATGTGTAGCAGACAGCTAAGGGGTGAAGTTACTATGCAAGCACTCTTCTCAAAGAGGCCATTCTTTTAATCATGCATAACTATAAGGAGGAACAAAAGGAACAAAATCAGCTAGTGTACAGTGAGGGTTTTTTTTTGTGTGTGTCAGATGTTGCATATTTATTCCTGCTGTAGGTTTTGTCATTTTGGACTCTCTGGAGACATATTTATAGAGCTGGCCTGAAGTGGCTGTTTGGGACACTGCAGTTTCCAGCACTTGCATGTTGAGTAATTTTTCAGTCCACAAGATTAGTGCTCATGGCAGATTTATGGTGCAATGGTTGTGTCTGTTTGTGTATGCATTTGCCTATGAAGTACTTACAAAGAGCCTTATGCAATCTATTTGCAAACATACTTGTGCGCAGTCCTTCAAAAGACCAACAGCATGTAGCTCAGCGTAGATGACGCTGTGCATTAGTCGAGCGATTACTGGTTTAAAAGTGAGCCGGAACATGGAAAGGAGTGTTAGCGGATGTGGCCACAAAGGGAAACGCGTGACCGTACAATAATACAAAGAAAAACAACAATCAGACGACCCCCTACATGCAAGCACTTGGCGACAGCGGGAAGGAAAAACTTTTAACAGGAAGAAATCTCCAGCAAAACCAGGCTCAGTGAAGGTCAGGCATCTGCTGAAGCCAGTCGTGGCTCCAGTTTTCACTGTTTTAACACTTGTTTCAGCTCCTTCAGTACAAGTTTGCTCTTCTCTGCAGCTGGATGAAACACCAACAGTAGACAAAGCAAAAGTAGCCCACAGACTGGTTGTTTATGAACCTACCCCCTGGTGGCAGAAAATACCTACAGCATGTAGACGATGATCTGCAAAGCTGTCTGTACAACCTACTTAGGACCATACAACCATGTTTAACCCTTAATTGTTGCCTTTACGTCTTTATTCTCACTGTTCTTCAACACCACATGGACATGAGAATGGACACAACAACAGTCCCAGTAAGAAAGATAGTCAGTTCAGTCTGTACTGAGAGACTGAAGAAGTCACTTGGATGAGTGACGAAACGTTTCTCCCACAAAACGCTACATCCAGATGAACAGAATCAACTTTTGGAGATTTACTTTCCTGGATGATTGAGAATGCATCAAGTCATATTGAACAGTTTCTTTCAAACATACCTTCAACACAATTCAAAAACAGCTTTGCTTCTTATCTGTACAGCACATGGACATAACATTTATTTAAATAACTCGAACGATTAATGAAACATATTCATGAAAATCCAGTTCCCCTGAACCATCAAGGAAATAAACACAGCAGGAGCTACAGAGACGAAAGTATGAGAGCATTTTGCAGTTTTGGCATACAGCGATTTTTGTGCACACTCACTCATGCTCACCCAGACATGCTGAAAACCACACAGACACACTTATGCGCACATACACATTTGCCTGAGGGGCAAAAAGCTGTAAGAGGGGGAGGTGGAGACATATTGATTTCTCTGTCAACTCTTTGATAGAAAACCCTGAGGGAGCCCTTGCATCCGCTTACATCCCTTTAGCTGAGTGAATTAACCACATTTACGCTTTGGGCAAGAACACACAAGCATTGCATTAAACTGAAAAAAATCTAATAGTGAGATGTCTACTTTGAAGGAATTTCATGCCCCATTTCCAGTATTAGCTTTGAAGAAACTGTCTGTGTAATCAAGCCAAATGACAGGCCACAGAGGAAAGTAAATATGCAAAAGACATGTAGGGCTGATACCCAGTTTGACATCAACAAGTGAAAATGCTGGAACTTGAAGTCAGGGCCGGCACGAAAGAGATTAAGGCTTTTGTTTTATCCTTAATCTGACATGCAGTAAAACCCAATCCCCTCTGCTGTCTCTCTATGAGAACCACACCACACAGCCTCCGGAATCAGGAAGAAGCATCGCTGCCCCGAGCTAAACCCCCAAAAGAAAAACACACACCAGACTCAACAGTACACACTCATGAGTTAACACATAACCAAAGCTCTTTGTTCTTGCTCAGTGGCCCAATTATTGTCTGCTTTTTCTTCTTGACGGATGAGTCACATTTCTTTTTCTGAACACAGACCCCGGGTCCACGAACACACCATTAACTCACCTACTCCCAGACTGACTCACTGGACTCCTCTTCAGTCACTAGGTACTTATTGACAAGCCAATGACAAAGCTAAGCCGTCTCCCACAGCTGAGAAAACACCAAGGCTTTGTCGCTTCCTCCCTTGCGGCATTTGGAGGAAAAGTTCTTTCAAAACTTTAGTCTCTGCTAATTGACTTCAGTCAATAGAGGCACAAAAGCTCTAACCTTAGCAAAAAATGCTGCTTCCTTTAAATTATGTTGACTTTTATGGTCAGTATTTTAATTTTCTGCTGGTATGCTGCTACTGCTCTCACTGTGTGGTCTTTTCTCGAATACTACTGAGATATCGTGGTGCATTTCTTTTTCATACGGCGTAAAAGATTAAACATATTTTCCTCAGCCGTATGCAAATGAATGTGAACAGCAACTCATCATATAAATCCCAGCAATGAAAAATTGTGATTGCTTGATTCAAGGTGGGAGTGCTGGGGGTGGGAGGTGGGGTTGCTTAAAATCAACCCCCTGCTTACTGACATCAATTTGTCAAGTAAATCACAAAAATGTGGATGGTGAAAAAGATAAATGGAACTCAAACCCCTTTTGGCAGAATAAAACGCAGCTCACAGATCCTCAAGAATGAAAACTTTTATATAAAAAGTCACTTAAACCAATTCCTGAATTCAAATGACATATCTGTTTTACTGGGCCAGTTGTTGTGGTGGCGGGAGCATTTTGTATTCTTAATAACTCTTGTGTGTCTGATGGTTGTCAAAGAAGTAAAAGTCTGGGACAACTGGTGGCTTTAAGAGTCACGAGAGACTGCAATTACTGTAATCCCCACTTTTGGATTCAGTTTCAAAGAAATGGATGATCGCATCCCAATTCAGAAACACATTCCTATCACACAAAACAGTTTGTCCTACAAGGGAGTGAGACAGCCAGTCATAGATACAAACTGTCCCTATTACTCAAGATTATTAACAATTAATGATTGTGCAAAACTGTGAAATATACTGAAGGGTGAGCAGAATAACATGCAGAAACATGTAACCCAGTGAATCACGTCCATATGCTACTAACACTGTTGTCAACAGGAAGCAGTCTTAATAACCTCTGACACTTGAAAACAAGCTGAAGCAACTCTTCACATACTGATGTGGTAACACATTTTTCAAAACCACGTGAGGCAGAAAAACTCAACAAAACCCGAGTACTGCCCATGTCTGGACTAGCTAAGCAAATGCAGACATAATTTATGACCTTTTATTGACACACTTTCTCAATCACCAGACGGTGAGGTCATCCAGAATCTGAGCAGTGACTTTTATCTCAAATGCATCTTGAGAACAAATCCTTGCCCGATCGGTCAAAGGATCAAAGGATTTAAATGCTTATTCACAAGAGGCAAAACTTTCAAGTTAGAAAGACAGAAAAGCGTCTGCGAGGTTTGAAGATAGCAACGACTGATGTGAGTTAGAGAAAGGTTAAGTCATTATCAGCCAAAGTCTTTCCAGACTTTAACCTTTCCACGAAGTTTTATTAACTTCCCAGCTAGCTTTGCACAATAGTTCGGGTTGATGTTTATGGTTAACTCTTTAATTCCAGAAAATAAAAGCATGAAGATGAATGGACTACACTTTTAGAGGATAAATAACAGTAATCTTGCCTTGAAAAGCTGGAATATAAAAATATACCTTCATCAGTTACATCCATCTGTTAGGGTAATACAATCTTACTTGATTTGGTACACTCAGTAAGTAATAACGGTTGATAACAGCAACTGGTGTGTAACTGATGTTATAACGGAAGTTATCTTGTTGAATTCTCACTTTTTTTTCTATTTTTCATGTTTTAGAATTTCTCACAACTGCATGGGCTCTCTCCATGTACTGCGACTTCCTCCAACAATCCAAAGACACGTTAGGTTAATCAATGACTCTGAATTGGTTGCAGGTGTGAATGTGAGCGTGAATGGTTGGTTGTGTCTACAGCCCTGAGATAGACTGGTGACTTGCCCAGGGTGTCACCCCCCTTTCACCCTACAACATCTGGGATAGAACCCAGCTCACACCGTGATCATGAGCAGAATAAATGGAAGAAAATGGATGGATTGTTCACCACAGTGACCATTGTTTACTGTAACTGAAGATCACCACCAAAGTACAGCTTGGTCTAATTAATCCTGGTCTGATTATTCTTTTCTAGTTTTGAATGGCAGAAGACTCGACTGAACTAAACAGACCCCTGACCTCCATCCCACCCTACATCCTTGAGAAGAATTTTTTGCGAGCTAAGCCTTATCATCCAACATCAGAGCCAGGCCTCACTAATGCTCTTGTTGCTGCAAATCCTAACAGCCAGGTTCTAAATCTTTTTCAAAGCCTTCTCAAAAGACGGAGGTTTCACAATCACATTCAGGTTTAAAGCCTGGGTGTCAGCTTCCTTTTTTCTGAACTTGGCATACTCGATAAGAAGTAAATCCAATCTATAAATGCACATATAAGATGAGAGACACCTAAAGAAAAAAAGCGTTTGACAAAATGTTTGATAGTGGTTTGCTGCAGTGTTTTGCACCATCAAGGGAAAGTTGGACTTTAATGTATGCTTGACACTTGTATTACACCCTCCCTGGACAGAAAATGTCAAACGGATTTTGCTTTTTGGTGGAAGCTGCCACTTTAAGGATGAAATTGGGCCCTTTGGTGAGCAGCAGTCAGCTCTGAAGCTTTCACACGGCGGAAATGTCACCTGTCATACGGACTTACTGTTTGCCAGCACTATGTGCATCACTTCTGTTTGACCCTCTGGGTCTGTGCTTTAGCTACCGTCATGCCCTATAACTGCAATTAGCTTGGGAGATCGAGACCTGCTGCAGTCAGAACCCCCTGCATTAACCAGCCTGGCTTGTATAGAGACTATGAATGACTAGGGAACACGAGGAGCTGCCCATTAGATTGCAATGAAAGGGTATTTAATAGTGCTGGCCTACTTAAAATCGATTCTTGGGCAGCACATGACTCTATGTAGTGAACAGCAGTTCCATGTCCTGTAAAAATAAAGCGTGATGTATCAAAGGGTAGAGGAATCACTCCACTGTATAGGCAGTTTCTAGAGAGACTGAAGTGCTGATGCATTGGCTTTTCAGTGTAGAACTTCAAAGTTACTGTCCAGAAATGTAGAGTTCTCTCAGCCTTCAAAAAAAAAAAAGCTATTTGAAAATGCACAGTGGGACATGGGTGAAATATAGAGAATACACACAGTTAATCTATTCTTTTTCATGGTCTTTTGTGAGTTTATACGTGTGTGTGGGGGGGTGGGTGGGTGGTGATGGTGGCATCTTTCAATAACCGATTCAAATGCTGTCAAAGCTAGACAGGAGAAAAAGGAATGAAGAGGAGAAAAACTCGTGGAAAAACAAAAGTGAAGAGGGTGTTGTTGAGACAAAGAAACACAAGACAGTGAGCAAAAGAAAAATAATGAGTGAGATGGGAAAAAAGCAGAACTGCACAAGAAGATAAAAGAAGAAATACTCTAAAAAGTAGAATGATGCTTTCTACGTCCTTCAGCTGAAGGTGTATGGTGTGCTCAGTTTAGATTTTAGGTCTAATTTCCTGCTCCTGTCTCTTCTTTTAAAAGTAGCTTAGTTACTTGTATTGGAAGCAAATGAACTGAGTAGAAACTGACCTTAACACTTAAAAAAGGAACCCACTGTGTAGAAAGGCCATTTATTTCTATAACACCACAAAGAGCATCTGGTTTCCAGTACAAACTGCCCCCCTTATAACCTGTCTTTACTGCAGGGAGGGATTCGCACACAGAAACAGCTCCAGACCTGTTGATATCCCAGCATGCCCTGCTTACATTCCTGACCTCCTTCTGTCACTCTTTTACTTGACTCACCCCTGTTGCCTACATCGACGTCACCCCCCACACTTAAAACTCCCTCACACTCCTCAACTGCTGCCTCTGACTACAGGCTGAGCAGTCGAGAGTGATTCAAGAGTGATTGTCAGTTCGCATTTTAAAAGATAAGAAAAAAAAAACCTGTTAAAGATAGTAACAGCTTCTATGCACAGAGGACACAAATTTCACCCTCGTGCAATCTTGGTCAAGTTGAGAGTGTGAGGTGACTGTGTCCTGATGAGACATGAAAGTCGCTGCCCTGCAGAGCTGTGAATCTAGTGAGAAGGCCAAAAGGGAACGATACTTTGCTCAACCCTCTTGCCTCATTTTTTTCAAAGAAAAATGTGCACCCAACAGAGTTGAACAACACAGTGCGATAGTGAAAAAAGATCCCATAAACAGTTGTTTCTCCCAGCTCCATCAAGACTGTGCTCAGACAGATCATTACTCTGTGTCCAAAGACAAACCTTTCCCATTTGTTTCGGTGAGACTAATACATCAGTACAGCAGAGTTAAGGCTACACAAGGCACAAGAGAAGAAACATTGAACACCACTAATGCAACATGGTGTCCAGCAAAAACTCTGGCATTTTTTAATCCTGCTATCACTGGGAGGAGTCTGGCATTCAAAAATCCTTAAAACTCATGGACATACAATTCAAAGTGCATGCTCTGATTCCTGTTTGATCTGCTTATTGGCTGTGGGGACATGGCATCGTCAATGACAATATATCATTTTTTTCAGTCTTATGTCAAGGCCTATGAGGAGCAAATGCTTGTCAACATCCGTTGTCACAAGACAGGGAAGAGACAGCAGATAAAAGTCATAAACCTAAAGTGTTAAACAGTCTATAAGGATGCAGACAACACAACTTGGACCATGACAGTAGCAATGACTGCACTATTTGCAAGCTAAAATCAATTTGTAATTTCTAGTTTCTACTGCAAACGGATCATATTTTCACACGTAAAACATTACTGCGGTGTGTGGTTTGTTTATTACTTACTGTGCATAGAGCCTTGCTGGTGACTTGACACTTTAGGTGGGCTGATCCTGCTTTTGGGAGGGACCCCCTCCATATTTTGGCCCTTCTCACCTGGATTCTGGCTAGGGGCCTGAATCTCAGATTGGGTCTCACTCTGTGCTTTGTCCCGTGCCACAGCTGCTGTTAAAGACTTTTGTCTGCTCAGGATGGCATCGCTACCTGCTCTCATCAGCTTCTCGCCCACGCTCAGGACCCGGGTTCGACCTGCCACAGCGGCCGCACTGGGGTATTCCTTCCTCGGGGAGGGCAGCTTGGATCCACCCCCTGCCGGAGGGGGCCGCGAAAGCCTAGAGGCTTTAGACATCCTGCAGGTTAGTGGATCAGTAAAGCTCAGCCGACGTGACTGCAGCTATGTCCCATGAGCAATCCAGAAGTTTTTCAGGTCTCAGTGACTGTGACTCTGTGGCTCTTTAGCTCCAACGTGTTGTGTGGTAGTGCAGGTAGGCTGACAGGGCCAGACGGAGGGAGGGCAGAAGGGAGGGCACTTTTGGGAAGCTGGGTGGGAGGCAAAAATGATGGTGAGGG
This sequence comes from Pelmatolapia mariae, assembly GCF_036321145.2. NCBI lineage: Eukaryota > Metazoa > Chordata > Actinopteri > Cichliformes > Cichlidae > Pelmatolapia > Pelmatolapia mariae. The sequence goes on along the minus strand of NC_086235.1, from coordinate 17,923,028 downwards.
GGTGGGGAGCTGTGTGGTTGGAGGTTAATAGTTCCTTGGAAGGTGTTGCCTTCTCCTGGCGTGGCCTCCTGAGATCATCATCCAAAGCAAACGGTAGATGTGTGTGCAAGTGTGTGTATGTGTTGGTAAATGGGTGTATGTGTGGATAAACCTGTGGAGTGACAGGATGTGCTGTGCCAAATGCAAACAGAAAGTCAGGTCTCCAGTGTCAGCGCATTCCGGCTTCTTAATCCCCTCTCTGCCTCTCTTTTCGCGTCTGTCACACTCTCTCGTTCTCCATCGCCCTCTCTCTTTTTCTCGTGCCCTCTCTCTTCTTCACTTACGCTCATAATATGGTTGTCAACTTCTTCTCTTCTACTTCATGGTAAATACTTCTCCCCCATGTCACTGTCCTCTTGCGCCTCGTCTCTCCTCTTCCCTTTTGCTTCGGTTCACTCGCTCTTCTTTGCTGATGCACAGCGGGTAACCATCCCAGCGCTCCGGCAGGCGGTAAACAGAGAGAGTGAGAGAGAAAGATTTAGAGACTGCGAGAGAAAACGGGGGAGGAAAAAGAGCACCGGGGATACAGAAAAAGTGCCGGCAGAGGCTTTGTGGAGGAGCCCTGCTCTTCAGGTGCAGCTGCTCAAGCTGTTCCAGATGTGTGTGCAGCACTTCACGTCATCAGCCAACCGCTCAGAGCCACGCTCTGGTAGAATCACCACTTCACCTCGTCCTATTTTTCCTTTTCCCTCTCTTTGTTCATCTTTTTGCTCTGACGGTCTCTAGTTATTAACATCCAGTCAGCCTGTAGCCTTCCCAACGTGATGAGATGTTCGGCTTCCAGAGGCAGGAATGCACACACACGCACACATGCACAACACAACACACTCAGTGGTGGAATTTACAGAGAATTACAGAGCCCTAAGAAGTGGAATGTTACAGCGTGTGTGTGTGCAAAACACACACAGTGAAGCTATTCTGAACTGCCGCACCGACGACATCGGCTGTGACAAGGGGGGAAAAAAAAGAAAAGAAGTTGGCTGGGAGAGAAAAAGACAGGAACATCAAGCTCTTCTCTCTCTCCGAATCCCCCAAAATACTCTCTTTTCTCACATAAAGCAAACACATTTCTTTTTCTTTTTTTCTGACAATGTGCTTGAAACAATCAGCTGACCCATGAAATTTCTTCTACAGCACACAGTGATCACTGCCAGACAAGCACATAAAAGTATGAATCAATGCTGGTAAGGCAAGCAGAGAAAGAGCATAAAGAAGCAGCTTTCAATCTTAAAAGCAAAACACTTGTCATTTATTTTTATCTGTTTATATGGTGTAAAAAATTTATATATGTATATACATCTCTCTCTCGAGATATATATATATCTATATCTATCTATCTATCTATCTATCTATACAGTTTGCTGATCCTGACAGGCTCATTAACTCTACCAGCAGGTCACCTTTTTTTTTTTTTTTTTTTTTTTTTTTTAGCTCTGAGGCTGTGGCACTTGTGTAATATTAACAAGGATGCAAAATGGACATGTGATATATTGCACAGGGATGTGATTGCGTGCGTACTGACTAAGCACTAGAAAATGGATTACAGTGAGCGAAAGGATCAACTGTGGCCAGGCAACACATTATAAAAGAGCAACAATCCACATGGACTGGGCTACGAGCTCAGTGACGATTTCTCCTTTTGAACCGGTTCTGCACCACTCAGATACGAAAAAAAACACCGAAAAGTCCCAATACAGAAAAGCCAGATGTGACATCCACTGCTATGCTTGGAACTATTAAACCGGATGGCATGATTAAATAGCGCAATAGAAGTTTACATAGCAATTTAGAGGTAAAACACACACACACATGCACTCTCTGTACAGAAGATTCAAGCTCCTCCCTCCAGCGGCTTGCCATTTTCACTACTAAGCCCTCTCATCATGATGGGAAACATTACTGATCATATAGATATGAAATAATAATTATATGGCCACATATCTGTATTGCTTTAGATAAAGAGCAAAGCAGATTGACCTACATACTTTCCCAATGAACCGTTCGCTGACAAAAATTTGAGGGCTAAGAACCTCATGGGAACTGCCGCATGTTTGATGGATTTTAGAAAGGGAGAAAAAGTGAAGAAGCTAGAGACATTACCATAAGATTAAACATCAGAATTGTGTCAGATTATATTTCTGTGTCACCCGTTTGGCAGAGTTCTCCCATGTTTACGAAATCGTAGCGCCAAGGATTACGTCAATCCTAAAAAATAAAAAAAAGTGACCACGATAAAACCAACTCCATATAGGTTTTACTCTGTGACTGAATGGTAACTTTCTCATACTATAGTTGAAGCTATTTGTGCATCTGTATGCTGGGAGTAAATGAAAGCCCTCTTTGTGGGCTGGATGCCTCCCAGGCTTGAAGCCAGTTCTGACTGTACGGCAGACAAACGCCGGGAACTTGGTTCAAAGGCTTTTAAAAACATAGTATTTAGGCATGGGAATGTAATTTGAGTTTCCCAATTGAGCCTGCAATGTGATACATCATAAAATAGCAATATCCAGACATGGCATCGATGTGCGTTTCAAACTAGAGGAGCAAAACAATCACCCACAAGTATTCTACCTTCAGAAAACACTATTTGTGAAAGAGGATTATTTGATGTGTTGACAGCAAAACTGTCAATGTTTCAAATATAAGCAGGGAGTAGGCAGTAGTTGGAGGACTGATATGTTTGAGTTGTGGCACTGTGGCATGGGTGGTTATAGGAGCAAAATCCTAGAAAACTCCAGCACTGCTGTGCTGCTTATGGCTTATATGTGTGGGTAGGAGGGGCTGTTCAGCATACTTAAGAACGTTAGAAGACTCAGCAGGGTTGTCTGAGTGCCTTTGTGGTATTTCTCTAATTAACTGCCTTCAGAATCTGACAGTTATTATTAGACCTGGGGGCAGAGGTTAAAAACTCACTCCCCATTAACTGAGCTGTAGCCTAAGCTTCCTGTATATTTTCCAGCATATGCACAGTTTTTGATAATCAGCAGAACACTTGCTGTCAGACCTGACAAACGTCTGACAGAGATAGTCTAAAGCTGCTATCACGAACATTTTTGTCATAATAGGTCAGGTGGTTATTGGAGTTTTCTGTGACTTTCATCCAATTATTTTTATTTTACCCAGACGCAGCTCTATTTTCTTATCCCTATCGTCACTTTCAAAGCACATTTTTCTTTAGTAAAATGCCTTTAAAATTGAATAATGACAAAAACAAACTGTGAACATCAGCAACGTGGCTTATGATGAACTTGCTAGTAGAAAGTGCTTATTTACTATGCAAGAATCTTGAGGTATCCCTTATTTCTTTATATTTTGCCTCAAAGGAGCCAGACTTTCTTGCAGCCTGTTGCAGAAACATATTTTTTCCAATTTCTTTTTTGTCGAATAGTCAAAAAATAATAACAGTTTGACAGACAAAAAACTTATTTTTGCAGCAACAAGGTGATTCCCCCCAAGAGCTACTTGGCATGCCTCAACATGATGCGCTGTGTGTCCTTAAAAATTCTGAGGAAACTGAACAGGTGCAGGACAAAAAAAGAAGGTGCAGGTCTAAATAAACAAACAAAAAAAATATCTATAGCAGTTGAACAGTGTCTGAAAATCATGTCCTTAAGAAACAGGAAAAATCCAGCAAAGACCTGAGACTGGACTGCATCTGGCCCTTCAAATGATCTAGTGTTCACTGAAGCATTATCAGAAATGGGGTCAGTGGAAGGGTGGCTGTTAAGAAGCCATCCAAACAACAGGAAATCCAAATTTAACATTTTGGTTTGAATCATTATTGATATATACAGAGGTGATGAGTGACCGCCATGTCTAACACAGGGTGGAGGCTCTGTCATGGTTTGGAGCTGTACTTCAGTCAGTTGTGTTGGGAATCTTGACAAAATCTGTGAAATTATGAATGCAGAAAATGTACTGTTAGATTTTTAGCCATGCAGTCCTGTCTGGAAAGCATCTGACAGCAGCTTCATTCATTAACAATGATCCCAAACACGCTGTCAGTGCACTAAAAAGGATAACTGGGTAGAAAAACATGCAATGGAACAATATCAGTCATGGATTGGCCTCCCCAGAGCGTGTAGCAGTGTGAGATCATCTTGGGGAGAACAGGACAAAAGCCAGCCAGCATCCAAAAAAAGAGCTTTGAATGTCCTTCATGATGCCTGGAGAACTATTCCTGAAGACTATAAAACTATAAAAACAACACAAAAGCTTGCCTAAAATAATTCAGGTTGTAAAGTCACACCAAATATTGACTTTCAAGCGCATTAGAATTGTACAAACTCTGTTTTTGCCTTGTATTTCTGTGTATGTTTGCACATTTCAAAAAATAGTTTTCACCTATTTCTCATTTTTACAACAAATACAAAGAAATAAGTTGTGGCTCACGACTTGCACAGCACTATTTTGGAAAATGCCTGTCTCTTTATCAGCAAAAAGCTCCAGTATGTTCACCAACTTTGTCTGGGAGCTGTTTCGCGTTGAGCAGGTGGGTTTATCAGAGCTGATTTCCTGGAAACAGCTGTCTGCTGTGGTTGATGAGAGCTAAAAAGAGTGAATCAAAGCTGCGGATCACCGCAAAGTATCTGCAGACAGACTTGACTGTCTGTTAATGTAAAAAAAACAAACCAAAACAAAAATGTCAGTATCTGTAACTTACAAAGGACAAGGACGTGGACCTGAGAGTTGTGGGATTTAGGAGGTAACGGGGGTGGGAGAGGGTAAGTTGTGTACCTCTCTGCTGAGGATTAAGGTTGAGTATGTTTTCCAAGCCCTCGGGGGGTTGGTTGTTTCTTTTCCTACATTCCATCTCAGAGCTCCCTCCCAACCATATCGTGAATCATTACTGACTGTAACATTCACTCAATATCAGCAGCTGAATCAGTTACTGAAGGCACACTACAAGCTCGACAGGAACGCACAGGCACACACAGACACAACAGCAAGCAGGGAGGCAACTTGTGCTACAGTGTCTATGTGCAAAAATGCAGATTTTCAAACTAGGTTGCAACGCTCTCTCTCTCCTGGCTTTTCTGTCATCGTCCATGACGCATTACACACCGCCACAGAAATACTGTTGAATAATTTTTAAACATACAGCTCATTGGAAACTGCTGTATCGTGTAGAACAGGTTTAGTTGATTTAACCAGGCAACCCACATCACTGAGAGTCAAACTCTCATGGAAGCTACAGTAAAATGTAAATGTTCTTCAGAATAACAGCTCCTCAGCCAAGCAAACCATCACATTTTTGTTCTCTGTACTTTACATACTCATAAAATGAACATTTGAGTCTGTCTAGACCTCACACTCTGTTTAAAATTTATCAACAGCATCAACAACTTAAAACTATCCCTTTTCTTTCCAACACAAAATCCTTTACTCTCCTCTTTAGATTTAGCTGTTGGACTGGTTCCAGCTCCCGGGGTAAAGAAAAGGCAACAAAAGAAGTCTACAAGACGATGAGACTCACTGACAGTCAGAACCAATTAGTCCCAATGCTCTGCTGCTCCCTGGGGAAAGTCACCTAGCATGTCACATTATCTGCTGCTTCAAGACATTAAATGCAGGACTGATCACAGCAGCAGGGGCTGTCACTCACTCAACAGACAGCAGAGACGACTGCCCGGTCAGGAGAGCCGCTGTCTAGAGCATTATCATCAGCTGTTGCTTAAACAAACAAAATTGACGGAGGTGAGTCTACATTATTGTTGACTCATCTGTGCACTAATTAAACATCAGAGCACGGCTTGATGTTTTAAAGCTGGCTACAGCCCACTCGCAACTCTTTTCTGATCAGACTGAAACTTAAAGGACGACACAGCAGCTTTCAGTAAGGCCACAGATAATAAGTAGGATATGTTATGTTAGTATATCATGAGCGATGAGCTGATATATACTCACTAGCCACTTCATTAGTTGCACCTAAAGCCTTCAGAACTACCTTAATTCCTTATGGCACAGATTTTTGAATCCGTAGGAGGGTCAGGCTGTGGAGAGATACATGCTTACATCGTGTTTACGTTAAATTCTGACCCTACAATCTGAATCGTTCAGCAGAAATCAAGACAATGGTCTTTTTTTTAATGTTCTGTTGCAGATTTTGTGAACTGTAGCTTCAGTTGTGTGTTCAGAGATGCTCTTCTTCATACCTTGGCTGTAATAAGTGGTTATTTCAATTGCTATTTCCTTCCTATCAGCTCAAAGCAGCACACTCACTGATCACTGGATATTTTCTCTTTTTGAGACTAATCTCTGGAAATCCCAGTAGATCGGCAGTTTCTGAACTACTCAGACCAGCCTGTCTGGCACCAGCAATGACGCGGCACTCAAATTCACTTAAATAACCATTTTTCCTTACTCTGATGCTCAGTTCAAACTTCAGCAGTCATGTCTACATGCCTGAATGCATTGAGTTGCTGCCATGTGACTGGCTGATTACATGTTTGCGTTAACAAGCGGTTGAACAGGTGTGCCTAATGAAGTGGCCAGCGAGTGTATATGATTTAGAACTAGGAGCACAGAACACAACAGAGTTGTCCTGCCAAACAAATTACATGATACATTTTTGTTAAAGAAGTACAGCTAGACTGTGACATATTTCCAGTGGGGTTTTTTTTATAAGATTTCGAGACTCTTGGTGGATTTGACACACGACATCACTGCTCGACAGCCTAAAATACACAGTGGTCTTTGTTACTTTGGCAAATTTACAAGTTTTTTAATTTATGATTTTCATCTGGTTGTGCTATGCTTCAAGTGTCTGATCACTAACCCTTCAAAACAAATTGTGTTTTTTAAAGTTTCAAGACTTTTCAGGTGTGGTACCAGGTGTGGACATCTGGAATATGCAGAAATATGATAGAAAACTTCAAACTTCTCATTGGAGCCACTAAGCACAGAACGGGAGTTTCTTCAAAAGGAAATGATGAATTTATCTTCTCGTATCAAATGATTTCAGAGCACGTTAGAGCACGTTCAGAGAGTTTACAAGATCATCAAACAACTGCAGTTCCATGTAATTATAATGTGACTTAAGCAATGCCTGATGCGAGCTGACTGATCTGTTGTATGGACTCTACCATCTACCTTTAAAATGACCCCGACAGAAAGCAAACTCTATGGTCATTTCGGTGTGATCTTGTCATTTTGTAACAGAGGAAGGATCATTGTCTAAAACGCTCAAAAGAGAATGTGCTGAATTAACACAGCTTTTAGTAAAAATGCTGATTCTGCGTCACTGTGAAGTCTACCTCCTCAAGTCCTGTCTTTGGGGCCCCCCTGTGGCCTTATGAGTCACTCCGGCTCTCCACCCTCGACGGGCACGGACATGTGAGCAGTCACATGCTAACCGGCCCCTTACACACAGTTTGGAAATGTCCAAACATATATTTTCACCCTTTTACCCCAGAGGCAGCGGCTAAGCGTTAAACTCACAGCCTCGTCCTATCCTTTACGCCTCAGCATTTTATCAGAGCTTAGCTTCTTATCTGGACAGCCTGTCGAGTGTGTTATTGGAGGAAAACTGAATGCTTCTGCCTGAAGTCTATAAAGAGGATATGAGGACAGACAAACTACCTCTCCATTCAGACTGATGTAAATAAGAGGCTTCTCTGCTCTCTTTATGGCTTATTGATTTTTAGTTCAATCACTGGCTGCAGACCGAGACACAGAAAGAGGAGGAAGCAATAGAAAGAAAAGAAAAGAGACAGAGAGGTGTTGTTACCAAATCCTGAAAGAGCAGCATCTGTCTTACAACAAAGACAGAGCACATTCATGACAAATGATATCATAAAGCTCATGGGAGTGAAAAAGTAAGGACTTGCATACATACAATCCAGCAAAAAGTACCAGATTCTTATGGCATAGATTCCTATGGTACAGTGCTTTCTGTCTCTGGTCAAGGTGGAAAACTACCAGACAGATGTGATAGGAAACCACAAAAAATGTATTATGTTGTGAAAACAATAGTACCTCTGTGAAGGAATTAGGCAGATGAGGTTTCCAACATCAGCTCTGAGCTCTTTTAGATTGAGCAGTCAAAGGAAAATGCTCCAAAGCAAAGGATACCCAGGAAAAACACTTCCATCGGCTCTTCTTCTCTTACAAGCTGGGAAAATATAAGATATTTAAAAGCAAATAACTCCAAGATGAGATATCTGAAAAATCTGTAATTTTATCTCCAAGCTGCTCGTCATTAGCGCAGCTTAATTAGATGTGAATATAAAAACATACACACATGAAAACACCCAAGTAGGAGCACACGAATCCAAGCCGTAAGGGCCTGTTAGATCTTGTTTTTAGCAGCATGTAAACAGCTAGGAGCTAAAGGAGCCTTTTAGGGAATCATATATTATGGAGGACGAACGATGGCGTGCTGGGACAGCTGCAACCTTGGTTTCTTTCTGCTTTTGGCTCTTAAAGAAAGAGGGATCGAGCACACGTTCAAATATAGACCATAAATTCACTCATGAGTAACGAAATACCGCACAGAATTCAAGCTTTAACTTTATGGAAATATAAACTTACATGATGTGTGTCGTGTTCTTGGTTCAAAGGTCAGCAAATCTGGGGTTGAGCCAATAGGTGGTTCCACTTTGTGTATCTTTATTGATATATTTTATTTGTTTTCTCCTGTTTTATTCACCAGTGAGCTCACGTGAATAAAATTATATGGTGCAAAGAACAAAAAATATATATTTTCAGACAATGGTGAGGATATTATGATTTAAAGGTAAGAAATGCTTCATCCTAGCTGACATATGCTGCTCAAGAATCTGCTGGCAGAACAATATGAGCCTTAATGTGGCCAACCATAAATCCTGCAGCAATTATTCAGGAGGTTTTTCAACCTGAAGTAACCAGTGTTTTATATCGATGACTTCCTCTCTACTGTCACAGCTGCAGTGTGTCCAAATTTATGCTCACAACAGCTATTTCATTTGTGACCTTTAACATGTGAAAATGCCATTTGTCTAAGCGCTCTCAGGGGGATTGGGAATAATCTGTGCGTGTGTGTCTGTGTCTATATCCTGCATGTGTGCATGTCTGTGTGTAAACATGCTTGCCAAGAAAGTAGATTTTCATTAGAGGTTTTCATGGCTTCAGTCTCAAAATCGAGCTGACAGCTTTCAAATGAGCGATTACCAGCCCATAATTTTGCACACTTTCACTGGTAAAAACCACTCTGCACCACATCACAAATATATCAGTCATTTAAATTATATCACAAGTTGTAAATCAGACTATGTGGAACACACTATGGGAGTTTTACAGTGGTAAAGAGAGTCAGGCACGGAGGCATGCATAAAACATTATAGGATTGTTTACAACGTGACCTCATCAGTAATAAATTATTTGTCACCACTTAACAGTGTCTATTAAAATCTGTAATTAATTTCAAAGCTTGCTTTAATCTCAAAATCTTTATACCTACATGGGAAAAGGAAAGACAGATTAAGCTAGCCAGCCATGCAAGGAGCTCTACAGAGCTTCAGTGGCATTAAATTTCTTCCATTCCTCATTGAGCATCTTGGGCCTCCTCCAGTGCATAAAACCATATATCCTGCAAAGTGCTTGCATGAGATGTGACTTACAGAACTGAGAAAAAATCTCGAGCCAACCTTCTTTTTTTATGTGTGGTTATAAGCAATAGTTTTTCAGGCTTTCTGAAGGTCTTTTAAAGGTTTTAAGTCCCAACCTTGTACCTGAGCTTTTTCCGATGTATGTTTGGTTGTTTGTCAGGCCACCTTACACTTACCTGTGAATAACTCAAGCATAAAAAGGCACCTAACTCAGAGCATGTGCCACTGTTGTGTCCACACATAACAGACAACTTAGCAAAGAGCCTATTTTAAACTGTGTCTTTTAGCCTGTCACAAAAATACATAATTAGTTCCCATTTTTTAAATTCAATGTATGCAAAATCATAAAAATAGCACAGTTCATGAAAAAGAAAATACTTTTTTTTTTTTTACTAACAAAGTGATTCCCAAGAGAATTAGCAATGTGGAGTGTCTCAGCATTCTGTGCAGTGTGTCCTTGAAAATAAAGTTGAAGTAAATGAAAAACAAAGGAAGCAAAAGGCCTAAAAAAAAGTGATGAACAGTATCTGAAAGTCATATCCAGCAAAGACACGGCAACGCGGAGATAAATCTGGCTCTCGAGTTGAACTAGGTTCAGGTTACTTTATTTGTACCCGTAGGTAGATTTGGTCTACAGTCATGAGTCATCCATCCACAATGCACATTTTTAATGCAGACACAACAGACAGCAGATAAGTGTGGTACAAAGCACTGTAAAAAAAAAGCTAATAATAATTTTGAGCATCACATAACCAACAAAGTAACAAAGCTATGACAAAGGCTGAGGTATGCCAAATTAAAACTAGAGACAACAGCAACACGTAGTCTAAAGAGCTAAAAATGGTTTGGAATAGGGGGTTACAAGAAGTCGCCACATAGGGAATAACTGAGGATGTTCTTTGGGTATATTTTAGGGCAGAAACTATGCTGTGTAGATCATGTTGATAAGTTATTTCAAATATGTTTTTTTGTACCGCAACAATGTGTCACTCGAAGGGATGGGCGGCAAAAACTAATTTTATAGTGGTGCTGCTATCAGTGTTTTCAAATGTCTAGTGACAAAGTTTTCAGTGTCATCCAGTGATGTTTGTTAGTGCTGTGCTTTCCATTCGTGGCTGACAAAGGAGAATGTTCAGAGTGTGGATTTGCTTTTCTATATTTAATGAAAATGCAGATAAATGCAGTGCATGTATTTCAAAATGTAGTTGGCCATAAAAACCAGAAGCCAGAGGAAAGGCTGACAAATAAGCATTTTTTACAAGAAGAAATGCAGCATGTTTTCCTGATTTATCATGACAGCCACTGAACTGGCATGCTCATAGTAATATGGTAACAATTGTTGTTGTTCTGAACTCAGGATAAAGTTATCTCCAGTACTGAGCACTAAATGAGCAGTAGATCCATCTTTGTCAGTTAGGATATCAATCAAACCCATTCTTGATTGTTGAATCGGGAAAAACAAGAAAGGAAAAAAAGTATTTCATAGGGTAGCCACTGAATTTTTTGTATAAGATTTACGACCCTTCATTACAGTGGAGTCTAGTTGTTTTAGGTACAGGATACTCTGTACCCAATTGTTAGCATAGCAATGAACAATGACTCCTATATATAGTTAGCCTAAGTTTGAACTTAGCAGGAACTGTGCAGAACTGCTCTTGACCTTAGATGCACAACACCCAAACACCCTCAAATATGCTAAGCACGGGTTGATAATCTTTCAAAAGTGGCCATCCTCACTGTTCTGGTTACAGGGAGTGTTATCAGTAGCATCAAAAAGCAGCATCATTAACAATTCAGGTATCAACTAACCTAATAGCCATGTGGAGAACAAGCTAGTATCAGCTGAACATTTATATTACATATTGAACTGACTCTAGTGAGGATGAAACATTAAGAGTTTTCGAGAGCCAGAGATCTAAGACAAAAAACCTACATAATAAGTATGTTTTTTCCTAAATGTATGTGTCTGTGTGTGTGCGTGTGTGCAGTTCCCAAAGTCTCTGCAGTAAGGGAGCAACAGTGGGGGCAAAGCGACACATGAACTGCAGTGACAGCAAACACCAGCATCCATGTCACAACACCACAGGAAGTCCTCCAGCAGTACGCATAGATGCGAGTGGGCAGACCTACATACACACACGTGCACTGCCACACAAACACACAAGGCTTCAGTCAGCAGCAGAGATCTGCTGAACCAACAGCATGGGCTCCGCCTGGATAAACGCGGGACAGAGATAAGCATCTGACGAGGAGGGACACAAAAGGAATGAAGACACAAAGGACGGCACATTGGGGTCTAAATATGAGGTGTGAGATAGGTGGGTGGTGTTAAATTAAATCGCAGTTAATGGCGCCATGAATGATGGGATGGAGGTAAAGTTGCATGACTGAATGGACGAGTAACAGGGGTGCAGGGGCCACTCATGCAAGATATGAGGCCGAGTTTTAAGGGTTTTCTCTCAAGACATAAGGAAACGGATTCAGTAGCTCTGCTCCTCTTCAATATGTCATGCCTGAAATTCTGCAGAAATAATGGCCTCCAAGCTTTATGGTTTTCCTCTATGGCAATAATCTGAATTAACAGTCCAGTTCCTGGGCTAGAAATAGCATTTGCTTCAGGCTAATTGTAATAAATTGCATACAAAATAGCTAGCAGCAAATGTTGGCAGCCCAAGCTAAAGGGAAACAGTGCATTAGGTCGAAATGTACTGAAGGACAAATCTATTCTCCTGCAGCAACATATTTATCTGTTCAGTCTTGAGAAGCTTTGGGGGGGGGAACACAGGGTTTCTGTCAGTGTCATTTAGAAGTGACCGACAAGACTCACTCACAAGCTTCAAGACTGTGCTGTGCTTAAGCTCTACATAACTCCTAAGTGTAATGTCACTTCAGTGGGTCTTTGTTTTCTAAAGTTAATTCATCAAACGTGTCTTTTCATGAGGAAAGGGAACATAACTAGAGCACCAGCACACACGTGTTTTTGGTTGGCCTTCGTTCTTAGAACTTAGGTCAGAGGTTAGTCGGGGCCCAACCCTCATCTGACATCTGCCCTGACCCTTTGCCTTGTCACAGGCTTGTGTACACACACGGTTCAGCCTTCGGGTCCAGTCAATACTGAGCTGGACCCCCTTTGGTGTGTTTCCTGCGCTTTGTCGCACTTGGTCTCCCTAACCGTTTCTCCCGCTTCCCCAAGGTGCTGATGAAAGAACTTCAGAGCCCTGATTCATCTGGGCCAAGGCCTCCTTAATGAAATGATGAACTCACTCAGAGACGCAGAGACGCTCTGGGTGCCAGAGAGGCTGATTAAAGAAAGAGTGGGAGAGAGAGGAAGGCGAGGGATAAAAATGTATAGAGGGGGAAAGGAGGGGGAAGAAATGCTCCTCTCTTGAGGTGGAACTAGTTCTTCAATCTCTGCTGCCCCACTGCTCCAAGTGGCAAAGGGAGGAGGGAGGACTTTGGCCAAAAAAACCCAGAGTCTGATCCTCATTAAGAAGCACAAAGAACATCAAAGACTAACCCCAAACCTCTATCAGTCAGGAGCACCCACAAACGCCATGATATTAAAAGTCCTGGGCACCATTCAGTGTCAAGTTCTGAGGAAGGCGCAGGGACTGGGGTAAATCTGGGCCAGAGAGACTTTGAGGTTATGAAGGTCAGCGGAAAGTTTGAGCTAACTCTTCCTCACCTCAGTCACTCCCCACTGTGAAAAAGCTTTTTGATGGCAGAAAAAGTAGGCGGCCATGATAACTAGCAGCTGTGGGTTAATAATGTTAACTAGCAGCTGGGAGTACATTCTTGGCTCAGTCAACAATGGTTTAGTCACATGCACATGAGTCACTAATCAGCTTTACTTTCCAGTAACATTTATACTCTCGCTTTGAAGCTGTATCAAGGTCACTTCTTCAAGTGCTACTTCTTATAGCTATCCCCATACAGATGATAACTATAGCAGTGGTAGTAATGATGTGAACATCTGAGGTAACTCTTGGTGACTTTTCTTTTTATTTGAAATGAATGCTAATCACAGTATGCTGTGTTTTCATTTTCAAAAAGATGGGAAACAACTGTTTTTATCTATCATAATCAAAATGCTGATTATACCAGCTTCAAGGCAAAGACAAGGCATCAGTTTATTTAACTGAAGTAAAGTTACAGTGACATTTGCTCTAACAGTAATTTCACTGTAAAAAAAAAAAATGCGTGGGCAGTAGAAAAACCCCCCCACAAAGGGATAAAAAAGACGCACAAGAAAGAAAAAAACACCAGTAAAATTAGATTCTGGAGGCATTAAGGCATTTCTTCATCATGGACTGGCTGAAAGTGTCGATTGTTAGAGAAATGGACTCTTAACCGTAATAGTGCATGGCGCAGTTACAGTTTACAACAGTTAATGAGTATACATTTGATCATGGACGTCCAAAATGTGCAGCTGGGCTTACTCTAATTGCATCATACCAGAATGACTCAACCAGCAGCGTCTGTTGTTGATATTGGGGACAAAAAACAGTAACAATGTCTGTTTTATTTGGCTCTGTTAAGGCATGAATCCAGAAAAAACAAAGTCTGAAATACCTATAAATTAATTGAATAAATTACAGCACACACACACACACACACACACACACACACACACACACACACACACACACACACTTCTGTGCTTTATGGTTCAGCTTAATGTCAAGTGAGGGGATGTCTTAAGTATGGTCATCTCCATCAAGTGGTATTCAAAAGAGCTCTGTGAATAACGGTCAGGCAGCCAGGAAAGGTTAGCTTAAAGTCTTTGCAACTTTAAAGTGAGAAGAGTTACAATACCTTGTTTCAGACATACGGTTAATTCCATAAAAATCTGGACAGTTACATAATTTCTGTAGTTTTGCCTTTTTTACACCATGGTGGATTTTCTCATTTCATCAAAAAAAAAAAAATCAAGACGTGCTAACTTTTAGCTTTAATTCAAAGATTTTCACAAAAGTATTGCATTAAATATTCAGGAATTACAACCATTATTATTCATAGTTCCCCATTTTTACAGGCTCACTGACTGACAAGCAGTTTCACCGCCAGGTGGGGCTTGTTCCCTTATCTTTTTATGAAAAAATTAAGCAGATAAAAGCTCTGGAGTAGGTTCCAGAGTGCTGGATATGCTTTTGGTAGCTGTTCATTGGAAATCATGATTGCCATTACATGTAAAAACCAAAATAAACAGGCTAGCAAAACCTTTAGACATGGCAAAATCAGTAATCTGGTATATTCTTTAAAAGAAGGAATGCACTGCAACACCAAAAGGCCGGAAAGACCACACGAGATGACTAACGTGCAGGATGACAGAATTATTTCCATGATTAAGAAAAACAACTTCAAAACTTCTAAACAAGTCAAGAATACCCTCAAGGAGTTAGACGTAACATGGTCAAGGTCTACAGTCAAGAGATGGCTTTGTGAATGCAAAAAGCACGGGCTACATTCAAGAACCAAAGGCCAAAGTAGACTTTGTCAGAAAACATGTAACAGAACCTACGCAGGCCTTTAAAAAGTTCTTTGGACAGGAGTTCTTTGGATTACGTCATTGGCATGTATGGCTCCCATCGGATCAGGGCCGCTAGTGTTTATTGATAATTAGAATGATGAGTGGGATGTAGCAGGATGAATTGTGTATGTAATGGCACACTGCACTGTCAAAGGAGATGCATAAGAATTTCTCAAGGCAAAGAAATTAGATATTCTTCAATGGCCAAATCAGTCTCAACCCAATACAGCATGAATTTTATTTATCAAATACAAAATCAAACAAGCAGCACCTGGAAGCTCAACATTTCCTGATATCCATGGACTCTACACTTCCAACAGTCACTGGCTGTAAAGCATTTTTATCCAAGTATTAAAAACAATATATATATAAAAGACCATTTCCAATACTTAACATTTACATTAAGTGGCAGATCTAACAGAAGAAAACAGGTAAAATGAAAGCTTTAATTTATCCTTCCTTACACTGGTGCATCAAAGATATCATCAAGCTTACATTTATTATTTCTGTTAAAACGTTATTGGCAATATAAGGACTAGAGTTTGGAAGCACCAGAGTATTACTTTAGGATGACTAACAGAGTGATTGAAAGAGAGAAGCAGAGAATAAAGGACCGAGCTAACCTTGCCAAAAGGTCTGCTGATTGCTGCCCTCTCTTTAGACTCCCAGCCACAGCCATTAAATCTCTTACACAACTGCTGGCCTTTGCAGTGGCTCCTGACAGCCAAGTCCGCATCATCATGGCATTCAGTGTCACATACAGTGCATAACAGAGAGTCTCGTTAAATATCACAGTTTTTCGGCCACTAAAGCAGCTGTACGCGCTCTGATAAGCTAAGGCGAAAGGTGCTGGGGCTGGGGAATAAGATGATGAGGCAAAATCATCATCAGTCATCAATCATAACAAAGAATGAACTCCACAGAGTGATTTAAAATTTGTTTTCCCTTTCTAATTGGGAGCATTTATATAAAAGAAATGAGAGAGAATTTCTGTAAGAGCCCTATTCATCTTTCAAATAGAGAATGGCTGGATTTAAATGCGGTAGGTGGTTTAATATAATAGAAAGGGCTCTAATTAAAAAAAAAAAATCTTTTGTCTTCAGATTAAAGTATGAATCAAAGGATCAGCAGCCATTTGCCGATGCCGGCACCACACTTACTGGCATGCTGGTATTTCATAGACTATCCAGGGAGCAAAGTGGATTAGCCCAACTTGACCTGAAAATTCACAGGAAGTGAAAAGAAGGCAAAGAATTTACTGCGCATAGAATGCCTATATTCATTTGCCCCTTCTCTCATAATAAATAGTATTACTGATAAAGTTTTTTGATAAAGCAACAGGGCACTGCTTAGTCTGTCACTCCCTATTCTCCCTTCAGTCTTCCAGCAACCAGCTGGAAACTCCTATAATGTGCTATAGGGTCATCACCAAACTTCTCAGCACTTTCACGATGGATGTTTTCCTCCCACAGCCCTTTGCTACGACCGCACCCAATCAGCGGCGTCCCATCCACTTACAAACACCCACTTGTAGCCTCGTGCTAAACCTCCCATTTATCACACTGACAGGAGTGGCTTGTGGTTATTGACTGGGAGTGGATTTTTTCCCCATCCACAAGCTCAGTTATCAAATTAGATACTGAAGCAAAATGTTTGGAATTTCAAATGAGTGGTGTCAGATGGCTTGTTTTTATCTAAGTGAGCATAAATTACATATAACCAGGAGGGGCTTGTCAGAGAGACTATGTAAGTGAGAAAATGTGTTCAGGCATGTGTGCTTGTAGTTTTGGTTTACCTTATAGGTCCTGATGAAATGTGTGTTTTGCATCCTAGTTTGCACAGATCGTCTGTCAATGCAACGCATACTTACCACAAAATATTAGTATCTGGAAAAAACATGAAGAAGAAGACTCAATTGAACTTGAACACAAAACCAAGGCAACAAAAACTTATTGTTCAAGCACAGACTGACTGGCCAGGGACCCAAATCGAGAGATATTTAGCGGTCTTGGCCCCGACTGGTGATTGGACGCTAGTGAGTCTTCACTGTGAGTGAGGAAGACACAAAGCTCGCCAAAATAAACCACGGGGGAAACGTTCTTAACAACAAACCTAATCAGACGCTGAAATGACCTTCACCCAGCTAAACATGCACATTTTAAAGAAGGCAACAAAGGCAAAGTGACGAAAGCTAAAGCTATCCAGAGCTCAGAGCCAGCCACAAGCCAGCAGCCTCGGTATGAGCAAAGAATCAGAGTAATTATGAGGAAAATTAAAGAGATGAGTGAAAAAGAGAAAACTGGTCAATGTCCGGCTGTCGGGTGAAGTTATAAATATGGAAAATTATGTAAGTACCTGACATTTTTTTTATTATATAAATCTGTTGCACTTGCTGTTGTTTGGTAAGGTAAAATATGTCATGTCATATTTCAATGTGGGTGTAAAGAAACTGCTTTTTCAGTTATTTGTACCTCCTTACAGTAGAACATTACTTTATTTTCATGATTTTGAGTGACAGCAGATCCTGTAATTTACTGCAGTTTGAGAGGAAAAGAAGTTTAACAATTTATTTTATTATATTAAAAAAAACTGAAGAGAAGTTGGGTTTTGTTCGCACATCAGTTACAGTACTTACTCACAAACAGCTTCTTCCCCTGGGCCATTCGGACTGTCAATAAACACTATCCCCCCACATCCTCAATCTGAGCCACGGTCTGAGTAACCCCCATCACTCAGCCACTCACACACAGACTTTATTCAGTCTTTTCTTTGCACAACTTCCAAGCACTTTGCAGCTTGTTTTCTAATGTGTCTCTTGATTGCATATATTTCTCCTGTTTGCTATTTATTCCTGCTGTCTACTATTTCTATTTTATTCTGGCACAGTTGGTGTGGAGCACCCACAATTTCATTGTATATGTACGATGACAATAAAGGGCTGTTCTATTCTATTCTATTCTAGTTCTTAGAAAGATAAGCGATAAAAATCCGTATTGGAGAAAAATTGGAAATTGGAATCAGATAAGAAAAATTGCAATTGGTGCATCACTAATTTTCCAGTCTTTGATCACTTAAGCTAACTAGCTGTGGATTTTAACTTCACATCTAATGAGCAGATCTAAAAGTTAGTTGCAAAAAAAAGTGAACAGACCTCCCACCCAGAATGTGTCCTATTCTCACAACATGAAAAATCAGTTTAAAAAAGGCTCTGTATTTTTCCAATTAAGACAATAAAGACTACACACACAGGGGTGTGTGTGTGCGTGCGTGTGTGTGTGTGTGTGTGTGTGTGTGTGTGTGTGTGTGTGTGTGTGTGTGTGTGTGTGTGTGTGTGTGTGTGTGTGTGTGTGTGTGTCTAGGCTGACCTCTGTGGCAGTGACCCAGAACTTTTGATTGATTTGGAAAGTCATTAAAATCCCAGTTGGTGACTTCATATCATCAGCGTGGAGTTTGATGATAAGCCCCCCCCAAAAAAGCCTAATTATCAGGTACCCCTGCACACTCATATACACAAAGACACACACTTAATATTAAGCATCACCACACAGCCTCACTCACATGAACACTGCCTCATTTTCTCCCCAACTTACCTATTTGATATTTTCCTTTGAACATGACCTCACTGCAACATCAAAGGAGAGGCTATTTGACTTCTCACTCATCTGTGTCCGAGTCAATTTTTTGTTCCCTTTGCTAAAAAAAATGTCATAAGGCCTGATATCATGCATCATTAGTGCTTGGGGGAGAACATGCAAAGAATGTTATTACACTCTGTGTTCCTACTGCACAGAAAGGCAACCAGATTGTCTCTAATCAGCAATAAAGAAGTACAGATATTTCAAAAACCACTGCTCGGGGTGGATGAATGACAGCTGTGCAGAGAGCTATGGCGCGTTCGGGAGTCATCATTTTAACAGTGTACTTTCCTGCCTGTGTGCTATCAAGCCTTACATCTTCCCAGACTTAAGATGACTATAAACATGATAGACGTGTTTGTTTACTCCTCAACTCGTTCCGCAAGCGACGAAAACTCAGTGACGGGAACAACAATGTTGAGAAGTCTGCGAGCTCTAAGCTGCAGCAGCCAATGAGGAGCTTTAACTGCATCGTGCTTAGCGGCCTGTGTGCAGCTGTTGCTGTGGAACACAGGTATACTTCATTATCCTGCCAGTCGTCTCGTCTGACATTGTCAAATTTTGCGTGCGCTTCCAAAGTTCTACTGCTTCTGAGAGAAAAATGTAGATACTTCATTACATCCTCTTTAGGAAGGAACTCATGAGAAGGAACCATTAAAAAAAACAAAAAAAAACCACAGAATTTTAAAAAAAAGGAGAGAAAACATCTGGTTCCTCTTTGCAGCACATCAGCGTCCTGCTGCTGGATAGACAGAGAAGCCAGAAGAGGATGGATAATTCATTAGGCACGCAACGTTTAATGATGCAAAGCCATTCTGTGAGACAGCAGTGATGACTCAACCAAAAGTAATTCTAGCCACAATCTACTGTACAATAAGTCGCGCTCGTCTTGTGGTATTTCCTTTTTTTCGGCGAGGGGGGTGTGTGGGGGTGGGGGCTTTTTAAAACAATATTTGCCTTTGACTTCATTTCTCAAAAATGACCTTTATGTTAACTCGCCCTTCTCACAAATACTTGATGATGGAACAAAAAAAATCACAAGTCAGGAAGCAGAATGCAACGCTTCTGTTTGGTTTTTTCCCCCTTTTCGATATTCAGATGTAGAGAGTGCTTTGAGTTTTCCTTAATAACACTGAAGTTGAACAAAGTGAGCAACGTGAAAATGTCAGCAGAAAATGGATGAAATGTAAGATCAAATACACACAAGTATATTTGAAAAGATTTACCATAAATGGAAATTTTTCAGACTACTGAGCACGTACATTACATGTAATCTCACTGTTAAATAAAGGAATCTCTGTATGTAAATGGTCTGTACTCGTGCCGTGCCCTTTAACTTTAAGTGCTTAAAATGTGTTTCTCATTCACTCATTTTCACACACAAACACACAATGCTTGCAGAGCTGTCATATGAGGACCTTGCCTGGTATTGGGAGGGACTTGGTCAGCATCTTGTCAAAGGACACTTGAGCTCACGGTGAGGTCAGAGATCAAACCACCAAATCTATAACAGGAGTGGACAACCTGCTGTACCTGTTGTATATGTTAGTCTGTCTGCTCTTTGCCAATCTTGATCACCAGTCCATTCTATTCAAAACTTGGCACATGTGTTGCTCAAGATCTAATCCTAGTGTCAAGTTTGTAGTCATTTGGATAAGAGATGCTCCCATCAAAAGCACTGCAAGGTCACAGATAACACCACACTCCTGTGTCCTCGTATTTAAGTCCACAGATGAGATACCAGAGTTCAGAATTAAACCTTAACTAAATATGACTGCACTACATATTAATATCAATGAATTAAACTTGCTTTAAAAATATACATGTTCAGTAATTTTGTAGTAGTAATAACAGTCACAATGTCTAACACCCATGGAGCTCATAAGCTTAGATACAAAGATGTATCAGTATTTTCAGTGGAAAAATAAGCACAGTGGGTAAAAACTCAAGATTACTGCCTTTTGTCAGAAAGCAGCATCCCCAGTTAAAGGCGGAAAAGCACCAATATACTGTTGTCTGGCAGATAAAGCCACTGCATACCCTTAAATCTTTGTTTTACTCTCTTAAGAAACTTAAGAGCCCCTAAGGGACATGCTTTCAATCTGCTGTGAAAACAGCTGTTAAGCATCTCAGGAGCTTGACCATTTCCAGAAGAGTCCGTTCAAGTGACTATCAAATTTGATCAGCCCGCTACATATGGCATTTCACACCTTACTAGACAGCCATTCACTCAAAGATTATGTTAATATAGTAGTAAGTGAACTATCGATAGAAAGTCTGTGTGAGGAAATTAAAGCTATGCATCATCCTCACCTTTACATTCATTTGATTTGTTTCCACAGAGTGTTTTAAGCTGCAGAGAGTGCATCTCCCACTGGTTTCAAAAGCCTGACACTGGCACAGACACTGCCTGCATTCCTGAGCTGGTAAAGAAGCATATTTTGGGATTATCGCACCAACACATCATTTGCCAATTTCCCAAGGCGATCACACAGAGACCAAAAGTATGATAACATGCCGCCATGGACATCCTGACAAAAAGTTAATGGGCTAATGGATTAAACAACACGGCATGGTCCCTTTTAATTATGACTGAATATTTCTTGGTTCATTTGCTTTGACCCTCTTCTTTTACAGTGTTGTTGTTATTAAATTGTGTTTCTCCTATGTGAGAACAACAACTTTTCACATTATATGAAGCAAATTTTGCCATCTGCTCAGAACTTAGTAAAGTAATTAAATCAAGATCAGATAAGGTATCGCATTTGAACATGCAAATGTGAAGCACTGGTTATACATCTTGCGTTGTCTTCCTGCTCTTTTAATTTAAAGCAGCTTTTTACACATTCACACTACAGCAAACGTAACATTGCATTCACTGCTGCACATAACAAGTTGTTTCTTGTTCTTGGTATTCATTCAATTTAATTTTATTTGTATAGCACCAATTCACAATAAAGTCACCCCAAGGCCCTTTGCATTGTGGATCAAAGACGCTAATATATTAGAGTAAAAAACCCAATGAGCAGGCGATCTATTATGAGCAAGCACTTGGCAACAGTGGGACAGAAAAACTCCCTTTCAGCAGGAAGAAAGTTCCAGCAAAACCAGGTTCAAGGAGGGGCAGCTATTTGCCACAACCAGTTGGTGGTGATGGGAAAAAGAAGATAGCAAACGGAAACAGGAGAACAGGGGTCACCCGATCCAGCCCTAACTATAAGCTTTGTCAAAGTGAGATCAGTGATGATCAGTAATGGGCATGAAGAGGAGGTCATATATGTCATATATGGAGGTCATAGTTTGTTATGCCATGGAAGTCTTACAGCATAACAGCACTGGTTAACATAACATGTTGGTATAGACCACCTAAGGCGTAGCTAAAGACTGAGATGAATAGTGAAACAATTCTCTTTGTATAAGAACTTTGATGGGAACTCAGTACGAGATATCTTCTTTTCACCACCCAAGACTGTTGACATAATCTGCAAATATTGTTGGAAACATGAGATGATGCACATCATGGTCCCGAGTGCAGCTGTCCAGGATATAATAGCTCACTGAAAGACATATCACCATCTTAGTCACAGTTAATCCTTCTCAAAACACAGATGAGTCTTTGAATCAAAAGCATGTATTGATCATATACATTGTGAAATTTCTGAAAGACAAAAGATAAATCGTGGTAATATTTCAATGTAAAATCTAAAAGACTCCTTGATCATTGAAATTCGTAGAGATTCTATTAAGTGTTTACTAAGGAAAAGGTGAAGACATCTAGAAATAGATTTATGGTTTTACTTCTTTTCAACAATGCAATGCCATTTTTCGGTGGGTAATATAGAGAAAAATGTTCCGTGTATTTAAAGTTCAAACATCATCATCATCAGTAATAATAAGAAGAAGAATAATGGCTAAAGATAGTACCAAAAAGATGGCACTGGCAGTGGCACAGAACTACAAAATTAGTGGGCCATGTGTTCATTAGTAACATTAGCCTATGGACTAACTAAGAGCTTGACCTTGTCTTCAAGACCACATCCATCTGAAAACATGTCTGCTGCTGTTGATACACACTAGCACAGCTCAATAACCTGAATTTCCCCCAAAAGTGACCACTGGGGTGGATGTGTTTAGCGTTTTCAAATAAATTAAATACTTTACATTGTATGCACATAGCTCTGTGGATAATAGGTATAATAAAACGGATGCTATCATGCACAGATTCTCAATAATTCTAAAAACTGAAGTAATAACTTGCAATCGTATACAGTTTTATAAAGTGAAAAGTCTGCTTGGATAGCAAAGCAAACGTTATGAATATAAAATAACTGAGGAAGAAAGACGCCACAATGCTGCCTGTTTTCGGAAAGATAAATCCAGGGCAGAAACGCCGCAGCAACAACAGTGTATTTTTGACAATGTCGACAAAAACATATTGCTGATTCCTTCTTTGACTCATGCAAATTGCACAGCGGCAAAAGCAACAATGCTTCCTCAGTACCAGTAATGTGAGTTGACATATTCACATCTGCTGTAATGTTCCCTCTATATGATGCCAAGATCATTAGCTGTTATAGCTGTGAAAATGAACAGAGTGATGAATGACTTGCTGTTCTGCTGCTATGCAGGTACTTTTTTTTTCTTTTTAATTTGATGCTGCTAATACAATATTTGAATGAGAGATGATTGCTTGCAATAAACTCGTCAAGTTGCTTATGTTATTGTGGAATGTGGATGCTGTGTGTCTGCACATCATAAAAAGAGAAGAGCCTGAAACTTGACCCCACTATCACCTGGTTCCAAGCAAGCAGCGGGGGGAAAAACCCACAAAAAACATGGATGGGCTGAGCCAGAATGTGTAGTTTGCTGCTGAAGCTGCTTTTGTGTCCTTCCACCATCAAACCCAGCATGCCCTGCATACAAGCTGAGCCTAACCTGCATACAACATCAGCACTTCTGCTGTTCACACGCACACTACTGAACGTGACACAAACACACACATCATGGTGTTAATACAGCTGCCATCGAAGATATAAATCCCAAGCCGTGCACATGTGCCGTTGTGGAACCACAGTGTGCTATAGATGCCACCCTTCTGGAGGGGTTTGCAGCAAACTGGCAATTTTCCATTGCATCCTTTTTCACGTGCTCTGTCACTCAACCTGTCACCATGGAGATGAGCTGTGTCTCATGCTGGAGTGCATACACTGCAGCATACAGCAGCAGAGGCGAGCACAGCTGACTCTGTCACACCTCACATGCAATCAGAAGCACGCCTTTCAACCAGCGGAGCAATAAAGAGCACTAAATCCAAGTCCCCAAATCCGGCTCTGTTCTACAGCCATTAGCGTTGTGCTTTTAATACTGTGAGTTGTAGTGGTCAATAAATGCGCCCCAACCTGAGTGTCACCTTACTTAAGACAGAGAATGACACTCAATGAGAGGAGGCCTGAGGAGAAAAAGTTAGCTGCAGCACGTAAAGGGCAACTGCCACTTCAGATAAGTGTCCTGAGTGGAGACTGAATGGGATCACACCGCTGAGTGGAGCAAAGCAGGGGTTCAACACAAAGGCCACACACTGTCACTCATATATAACATGTGCAGTACGACATTAACATAGATATCAATGAGCAAGAAAAAATATGACCCTATTTAAGGCAGAAAAGGCAGCATGTAACATTTCATATTTAAATAAAAATACATGTAATCATCGAGGATTGACTGTGTTTTCTGCTGATAACTGCATCATGAAGAGGAGTGTAATACAATGCAAGACAGCGCTGAGAAGGCAGCTTAACTGTTTTGACTACAGTAGGGCACAGATACAGGGCACAAGGAAATTAGAAATGTAACGGATCTATTTGGGTAACTAAAGTTAAGCAACAGCAGTATTTAACTGTGAGTAAAAACTTTAAACACGGCATCTTTAGATTTTCTGCAAAGTTTTCATAATTTAGGCTTGGCAAGATCTGTTAAAATCAAGGTCAACAGATATATATATATATATATGTATATTTGTTTTCTTACTGTGAGATTTGGGACTTCCTTTATGATCACTCGGAGGAAGGTCCGCGAATTGCACCCGGTGTCCCGACATGTCTGTTACAGGCTCTCAGGTCAGAGCTCCAGGACTTCACCGCTCTTCTCTGTGTTCTTTTAAAAGTAACAGCCAACTTCCGAGCAGGGGGCTGGTGGGGTGGGGAGGCTTCTCCGCGTCGAGGTGACCGCGTCGCCGTCCGTGTTGCGCGTGGGAATCCTTCGACACTACACACCGGAGAGGGGCGTCCGTGGATGACTTTCCCTCTGCCCCCTGTGCGTCTCTGAGCTGACTGTGTGCCAGTACTGCGGTGAAGCAGCCAGCTCGGTCCAACTCTCACCTGCCCCTCTGCTCTAAGAAGCCTGGTGAACGTAGTAGACTCGCAGGAGCAGGGAGAGGCACTATCCCTCCCCCCGTATTAAAAATCATAAAACTTTTCCCCACACACACAAATGACGATGACTGCAGCGTTACGTCATCACTGTAAAGAATCCATAATAACCTCATAATAAAGTTTAAATCGGGGGCTGTACAAATATAATAATGTTGGATTTTCATACCACATATCATATTTTCGGACACTTGGAACATTTTCCAGCTGCCAGAGTCAGGAAGCTCTTAATCAGTGTTTAAAATCTAACTTGGGTGGTCTTATAAATTATAAATGTAAAACTTTAAAAAGCGACTCTTCCACCATTTCTCACAGTCATCGCATCCCGTGATACCAAAACATGCCATTTCACATTTTTGACGACCACTGCGCAGTCACTTTAACTCTGCGTATTGTATCCGATAATCCAACGCTGTAATCTGTTTTTAAAAGAATACAAATACCTTTATTGATACCTTGTCTGAGCATCTGGGAGCATACAGTGCCACCTAACGGAAGGAAGGCGCAATATTTATCAGTACATGAGTTTTTCATAAATTACACATATGGCTTTAAAAAGCAGCTGAATAAGTTTCTCTATATGTCTTTGTGGTGTTCACGAAACAGGACACGGGCACACTGTGATCATAAAGGGATGGACATGGTCAGGAACAATACTCAGGCAGCCTGCAGCAATTAAATGACACTCAGTTTGTACTTATGAGCCCAAAGTGTGCAAAGAAGACATCTCCCTCACCATTACACAACCAGCCAGAAGTGTTGATAGAAGGCAGGATAGATCCATGCTTTAATGTTGTGTACACCAAACGGCAGAAGCAAAAGAAAGTTAGATTCATAGCATTCATTCATTGCAGCGTTTTTCCAGTTTTCTGCTGTGTCTCATTTTGGTGAGCCCATGTAACTTTTGGCTGTTCTTAACTTAAAGGAGTAACACCCAGTGTGGTCTTCTGTTTGCTGTAGCCCACCCACTTCGAGGTTCAAGGTTTTGCACATTTAGTGATGCTCTTCTTACTCGGTTGTAATGACAGGTGTTGAACTCCAGGCCTCGAGGGCCGGTGTCCTGCAGGTTTTAGATGTGTCCTTGATCCATCACAGCTGATTCAAATGGCTAAATTACCTCCTCAACATGTCTTGAGGAGGTACCAGAGGCCTGGTAATGAACTAATCATTTGATTTCATTTGATTCAGGTGTGTTGATTCAGGGTGAGATCTAAAACCTGCAGGACACCGGCCCTCGAGGCCTGGAGTTCGACACCCCTTGATGTGACTGGTGTATTTCCTTCCTTGGCCTTTCTCCTCCAACCTCTGGTATTTTGGCTGGAGAACTTAAACTCACTTGACTTTTTTCTCTTTCAGAGCATTCTCTGTAAACCCCAGCGATCCCATCCCATTAGATAAGCAAGTCTGAAATACCGAGACCAGCCAGTCTGGCACCAACAGACACTTCTACCCATTCTGACGCTCAGTTTGAACTTCAGCAGGTTTTTGATCATGTCTAGATGCCTAAATGCACTCAGGTGTTGATAAATAGATATTTGTATCCGTGAGCATCTGAACAGATGTAGCTAATGAAGTGACCGGCAAGTGTATTTAAAACAGCAGACATTAATGTGAAATGCCAAAAAGGAAAGTATTATTACAATATGAATACATCCATACGTTGAGATTAACTTATAGTATTTGCAAGCTGTATTTGGCTGGTTTGCTTTCCTTTTATATAGTTTTTAGGAAATCAAGCAGAATCTACAGTTTATAAAAAACAAAACAATTACAGCAGAAATGACATTTTGGCCTATACCGTGACTGTGCACCCTTTACTTAAGCTTTAACATAGCTCAGTACACAGAGCACATTCCCTTGTACTCTGTGTATTGAAACCGTGGTCCCTTAATACACCGAGTTCGGCAGCCTGACCTGAATGAGAGGCTGCAGGGTCACTACATGTAATAAATTCCCAACATCACTTTTCACTTTAGGACACTGGTGAGTGGAGGATGACTGCAGCATGAACTGTGGTGGTGATGTGGTGGTTATGGACTGCCTTACACCTAAGATGAAACAGTGGATATCGCTAAAGCTGAATAACAAATTTATGAAAATGTAGGCCATAAACAAATAGCGGGACAACGAGCATGTAAATTAAAAATGAAGCCACTGCAAGTTAGTGTGTTTTTTTCTTAACTTTATTTTGAAATTCTTTGTCAAATGTCTAAAAAGTACTGGAATAATGGAAAATGAACCGTTGAATCATTCTCGCAGACACAAACCAAGCACTGTGAACTACTCTTAGAGGAATTTTGTGCAAATGAGTAGCTTAAACACATGGAAAATGCAAACCAGATTTCTCTTTGTCTGAAAATATTGGGCAGTTGCCAAAGCATGAGAAGCACGACAAAAAAATAAAAATAACTGGTCAGCTGAGAAAGGGCAAATAAAAATAGTACACTCCAAAAGCACTCAGCCACATCTGAACAGCATTAGAGAATTTCACTCATGTCAACATCACCCAAACTATCAAGAACAGACTCACACACTGTCAAACTCTTTTGGAGACAACTAGTGCTAATTTCAAAACGCTGGCATAGACATGAACCAAAGTATGTGCACTGCACGTCTTTTTGCTCCTTAAAAAATCCTTAAAAAATAATAATTTAAAACACGTAGAAAGAAAGCAGAACCATTCATCTCTATTCCTCTGTAATGCGCTGTATTTCGTTTACACAGACCCATTCTGCTCAATGTACATTTTGGATAATGAGGCTGCCATCGACTTTGCCAGTTCCTCGTCCCGTTTCTTTTGCATCTGCGAGTTTCGGCACCAGTCCTCGTACTCTGGGTTGGGCAGACACCTGTCCAAGAGAACGTCATAGTGACCGTTGCTCAGCCAACTCAGCCAGATAGCCGGTTTGGAAGGATCCTCCTCTCCAAGAAAGTGCACCATGGTGGAGACAGTGGGACTCTCCAAGCTGCCCCCTGTTGTGAGGTGGATGTTGACATTCAGCATCTGGCTCATGGCGAGAAGCTCGGGATAACCGGCCCAAGTGCCATCCTGCGCTGCACTGATCAGGAATTCCCCCACATCCTCTTCAATGATAGGGTTGAATTCGTCAAGGTGGTCAGCGATGTGGTGCACCGTCTGCTCCCTCAGCTCTGCATGTCTCGACTGGTCCCCGTATGTGGCTTTAGACACAGCCCTGTACAGACAGTTGCCATCTGGAATGATTTGATACCTGTATTTGTGCCTCTCCTGAAGGTACTTATTTTGCTTTTCCACTTCAGCCAGGTATCGGGCGACTTTGTCGTTGATCTCCCCTCTCTCCTGGACTCTCTGTGGAGGGGACTCCTGCAGAACACTGAGCTCAAAAGCCCGTCTCTCATCTGATGCTGGAGCAGCTTTGGCCGTGCTCATTAAACTAAAGTCTTCTTTTATGAGACCCTTAGGCTGTACTGCCTTGGGGGGAACCAGCTCCTCGTCTTTCAATGAGGCCCACGTCTTGCTTCTGAAGGGGGTAATAGTCAGTGAAATTCCATCATCCCCACCTGAAGTTTCCACCATCCTCTTGTATTCTTCTATTCTGGGTCCACTGGTGTTGTTGCTGTTGGTAAGCTGATTTCCAGTGAGTTCTGGGCAGTCTGGGAAAAGCTCATCTGTCCCATTGCTCAATTGATCTATCAAGTCCACTATCACATCAGGGTCGCAGTCATTACAGAGTAAAGTTTCACCGTTATGAGAGTCTGGGGAAGGTGGTTTGACTTTGGATTCCCTCATAACATGCACAGGCACAGACCTCTCCACTCCATCAGGTCTCCGGATTAAAATTTCAGCAGTCGAAGTGAAGTAAATTGGCCTCATGGTTGAAGCTTCGTAACACGACAAGGCAGGCATGTTTGCGGAAGACACAGACTCGCTCACCGGATCACCGTTGGTCGCCGAAGTTGCGTCTGGTTGAGTAAATCCCGGCCTGTCAGCCTCAGAGGAACTTGCCCCGTTCAAGCGCGCAGAAGCGGTCGACAAAGTTATTGTAACTTTGCGAGACGACCTCGGGTAGTGTGTCAGCACACTGTTGTACAACTGCATTTTGAAAGAGTCCTTTATACTGAACGGCGCGGCTGGGCTGTTACGGAAAGATGACAACAATAGCTAAAAATACTCTCCATGTCATCAACAACAGCAAAGTTGTAGGGAAGGTCTCCATGGCCCTGAGTCCCGCTGTCATTGACACACAGAGACGACTAGACTGTCCAGTTTAGCCCTCTTGCGTCATTTGCAGTTGGGGTGCCTCCCTAATTTTAGACTCCAAACTGTAACAGGACCCAGTCCTCTTCGACAGAATCAAGTCCGACGAAATAAAGCCAAAAAACACTTTTCAGTTGAATTATTTCAAAATAAAATTCATGGTTTACGCACACGTGCGCCTTCGTTATGAGCGATCATGCTTTACTGCCTTAGAGCAATGAGCAAAAGTTTCTTTAAAAAAAAGCAAACTTTTAAAAAATGTTTTCATGCTGATAAACAGGAAATGATGCTTTAACTTTAAAGTGCAAAAAAATCCTTACAAAATAGTGAAGTTTTTTATTTTTATGTTTTAAGAAGTGTCATAACTAGTTCACTAGGAATACCACATGTTTACTGGGTTTTAATTTGCTTTCAAAAAAGTCCATTGTGGTGTTGCTTTCATTCAAATAGCCACCTAATCATCAAATACACTTTCTTCCTCTTTACTAACATGATGACTTGAAATGAAATGAGCACTTCAAATAACATGGTAATCTAAATAAAAACAGCACATCCAATTACTCGCTTTAGAATAGCAAAGCGTTAATTAAAGCAGATGTTCGTAAAGCTCAGTTTTAGTGTAATTAGGCCTGTGATTTTTATTTATTGATTTATTGCGAATGAACTGAAACAAATAAATGGGAACAATTTACCAGATTACAAAATGAACCTCATCATTTTGTGAACCATAAAGTATTCTGATTCTGATTCTGATATTTGAACCACAACAATCTTATTTTGAAAGAAAAAACCCACCAGTTTCCTGTACAGTTGTGGCTGTCTGTAACTTCACACAGCTCTCCACGGTCGTCCTGATTGAAGCCGCGACGCTCGTGGACAAATGTGAAGGATTTGATGCGTCACAGTCAAATGAGTCGAGTGACACAACAGTAAAGCAGCAGAGCTACCGCTCAGATAATTATCGTGTCTATTCTTTAAACAAAGCGTTTTACATTCGTTTTCCCTCTAAACAGACTTATGTGGCTCTTGTTATTAATCCTTCAAAATAAACATAAAAACATTCATTAAACAAGTGAAGTGTTATCTCAGATATAAAACAAACACTGAGCTTTATTTGTCGTCTTACATCACCACTGAATTCCCATCATAGTAAGTGTAAATATTAATAAAAGAAATGACTCAAAAAAGCTCACCAAATGTGTTGATTATACAGAAAGCATGAAATGCTCAATGTTCAAAATTAGTCATTAGTACAGCTAGTCTATCACACTAAATGACTATTGATATTACTGCTATTATTAATTACAAAAATCAGCCAATCAATAAATATTGTTTTGAAATCATTTGATCTATTTTAATGTCTGTCTAATCTGGCAGTAGCTGGCTTTGGCCTGCCAAACTTACTCGTCTCTATTTTTAACAGTGACTGAGCTGGAAAACACACTCACGCTGTTTGTGTTTGATAAGAATGTGAGTGCTTAATAAAGATATTACTTCAGTGAGTGGGTGTACATTTATAGCAGCAAAAACAAAAAACCCCATTAACATTAATAATCAGTAAAGTTGACTGTTTATTTTTGTTTTGTTTTAATATGCTG
The DNA here is from genome assembly GCF_036321145.2 of Pelmatolapia mariae. NCBI lineage: Eukaryota > Metazoa > Chordata > Actinopteri > Cichliformes > Cichlidae > Pelmatolapia > Pelmatolapia mariae. Next base: position 17,891,974 of record NC_086235.1, on the reverse strand, counting down.
TAATAGTATACTGAAACATAATAACACTTTCTAATACGCCCTGTGACTAAAGGTGATATTCCCCTTGACTTTCCATATATTTGACCTGAAATTACAATGTAATTGCATTAACCTACAAATACAACAGATTAAGGAGGTAATAATTCAAGTATTTACATCAATCATTATACTATCATTACACATTATACATTCATTTTGACTAGTGTATTCAACAGGAAATGAGACACAAATTATACTCTAAGTAATTTTACGTAGTGCATAATTTCCAGGTATTTTAAGATGCCTCAGAGAAGGGCCAATGATCTGTCCTCTTTCTCCTCATCTTCATCATAAAGGGCAAAAAACCAGAAAAGAGAAAATAAGAAAAAGAGCCAAAGAGAAATAAAACAGAAAAGTATAAATAAAAGTGTTCATAGCTAATAAGAAACGTTTATTGTCATTTCTCTTGTGTTTAATATAAATAAAACCCAAATTATTCTTTGGGAGTCTTTCTTCTTTCACATTAATAAATGTTTTTGTTTTGTTTTGTGTTCTCACAGTCCTTTTGAAAGTTCTGGTTGTATGTTGAACATTATTTCCAAGAAAAAAGATAAGGTTTGATTTTGCTTCATCATTATAAGATCACATGGGCAGAGGTCCTGCAGTGTTTGCTAGTGTTTAATTTTAATTAGGAAAGGGAGAAATAGTCTTCATCACATTGTCACATGTAATACAAGAGGACTTGTCGAATAGTGGAACATCCATGATGCACACCAGTGTAATGCATAATAGAAATGTAACAAGGCAAAGTAAAGCCCCTACACAATACGGCCTGCTTGCCTAAAAGTACAGCGTATTTACGATGTAATGTGGAAATTTGGTTGGTTTTTCCACTAAAACACCCAGAAATACTTAAAATTGTTTACATTAAAATTATTTCTTCTCTTTTGTAAAAGCTTTTAATTATCACACCCTTATTCTAGAGTATCTACTGCTAATTATTTGTAGGTAAATATAAGTACATTGTCTTTATGGTAAAATCAGTGGAAATTCCATTTAATTCGAGCAGAATTGCACTCTTAGTCGTGGGCCGTGCTATAAAGTGTTACCATACTATTTCATTGTAAAAAAAAGAAAAAAAGAAAAAAAGGGCAGTTCATCATAATCTGTTCAGTTAATTCTTAATATTTTTTTGGACTATATAACATTTTCACATTTAAAGCAATTTCTTTCCTTCCTTATTTTCGCCTGAATTGCAGTGCAATTAAATCACCACCAGAGGGACCCCGAGGACCTCGTGTCTGCACGCTGCGTTGCATTCACGTACAGTTCCGCTTGTGCGCACGCGGAGGCGACATTTAGCTTCCGCAAAGAGCACTTGGACGCATGTCTGGAACAAATGCATGCAAAGAAACGATGCTACAGCAGCTGTCGCATGGTTGTGCACCGCATACAAATGAAGGCATTGATCGTTTCCTTCGCAGTGCTGCTGTTGTCTTTAGTAAGCCGAGCTGGTGCACTAACCTCCAGCTGCTGCAAGGTTAGATCAATATATCCCGCAGCTACACCCATGTCCACACTGTATTTTTTAAGCACTTCCTCATTCCTGTGAGAAATTACAGCAGCTTCTCCTTATATAATGTTTACAATTCAATCGGGGTGACATCGATAGCGCATAAGAAACACGTTTCACGCGTATCTATAGGGATACAGAAGAATGGGCTACTACAGTGACAACACGGGAGGAGGAGGAGGGGGATGCACAGTAGTACAAACACGAGATTTGCTGCTATTACCATAAGCACAACACGAGCCCCCTATTGTAACACACTGCAGCAGCCTATACGAAGCCACATTGTTAAAAAGCACTCGCACGCAGAAGAATTATTGTTGGAAGTACGTGAAGGTAATTCTTCACGATGTAAACAAGCGATACGAAAGGTGATAAACCACAGACTGTGATAAGGCGATGAAGCTTGCACCACAAAAACACACCGACGCTCATTCGGAAATATGCGGCATAGCCTGTAGCAATAATGTGCTATATATATGTTTTAAATTACTGTGGTTAGTTTAGTTATTTTTAATCTGTAGGTGTTACCACGAGGTCCGCAGTGCTTTCCCCCAGTCTGCTATTGTTGTCATTCTGATTGCCCGCCTAAACAACGCTTTCTGCATATTATATCTATATCTATATATTCACTTTATTAGTAGGGTCTGCAGCAGTTAAAGCTCAGCAAGACTGTATTCATGTCAGTGGAACAAGCCATGCTGATGTCAGAGATTTTTCCTGTTCTCCACTGGTGGTGGGAGGATCTTTGCGTTTAGTCACGCAGCTGTCAAAGATAGCTGTCACCCAGTTTCAGGATCAAACACACAGTCAATGAGAAAAGGGGCTTTGAGCAGAAAGGGACGCAGAGATCTCAGGTAACCCACAATCCCCCCCCCTCTCCTGCCACCTCAAGTCTCCAAAGAAGGACGACTAGAAGAGAGAAGAACATCTAAAACGGGAGAAAAGAAGCATTTTTTAATGAACAAGGATTTTCGAGATTTCGGATACACGCTGGGGATATCTAGGGGGGAAAACACAGCTCTGACAGAGAATTTGTCTTCTCCACTTGCCGAGGAATAAGCGGGCATTTTTCAAGATGAAGACCAAAAAGGGTAGGTGGGATTTTCTTTTAATAACATTAAAGTAGAAGGGAAGAAAAAAGAAACGACTTTAGACGGAGACGGCGTTAAAGAATGAGTAACAGAACCGTTTCCCTCATATGCAAACCATGCAGTCTATTGTTTCCTTTCCAGACATGACAGGGGGGCTTTTTCTGCCATGTGTTGGCGCGATGTCAAAGTCGACAATAGCAAGGTTTAGCCACCGTTTTAGGTTATCGAAATGTGCTTTATTCAAGTTTTCACACAATAGGCTAACGCACGACTGTGTCGCCATGTGTGTTGTTTTCCTAGTCGCGGTATAAACTGGGACAACTTTCAGAATGATTTAAAAGACGCTTTTTTCTGTTTGGGTGGAAACCTCATAAGATACATTTGTGAAGAAGTTTTTTGTTTCTTGATAAGTGGTGATAGTCGATAGAAGTCAAAAGTTGTGCGACTGTTGTGACTTCAGGGGTTGTTACATTTTGGCAGCCTGTAAGCTTTAAAAAAAACCCTCGGTATTTTGTATCTTTTTTGTCACGAACAGCGAACGGAAACAGCCCCCAGCGCCTTTAAAATATGACCAAAATCCAAATGTAGGCTAATGTTCATCCTGACCTCATTGTGGGAACTTGCTGTTGCCTTGTTACATTCATGGACCTCGTGGTGCAGCTCGCTCGCGCACGCACACACACAAAAGAACCCTCTTACAAGTTGTTCAAACTTAGAAAAACTGTCGTGTTTCTCGGGTTAAAATGTCTTTTTTCTGGCCTTTCTGTGGAAGCTACGTATTTCGGCTGGTGGAAAGTTTGCGCCAAAGTCGCTGTTTGCGAGCAGAAACTTTTGAAACGCGTACAAAGGAGCAGGCAGCCCTGGATTCTTTTGTTTAGTCTGGAGACGCTTATTTGCAACAGGTCTCCCCTCCCCCTTCGCCTCTCCAACCTACGTAATTACCTCATCCTGTTGGCCACTCTTGACTTGGGAACTTTCTTACTTCTTTCCCACTAGTTTGCCCGGGAGCTCACGGTTGTACAATAAATATCCTGGCCTGTTTTATTCGCTATGACCGCTTGGCTTCCCGTACAGTAGCCTAGGTGCTGGTGTCCAGGTGTAAATATTGACCTAAAATCACAGGAGCCAGTCTTTAATAAACCTCAGTGTGTTTTTATCTTAAAGAGGAGGGACGCATATTAGGTTTTGTATTGGTTAGATACTAAATGGGACTAAAAATGTAATATATAATATGCCAGATGGAAAATGGGACAAATTTAAAAGCACGTCAGTTTGCCTGGGCTGTATTCTTCACATTCAGAGCAATTCAGAGCACTTCCTTTGATCATGATTGACTTTGATTAGATCCTAAGCCTCCCATTTAAAAAACAAAACAAAAAATACAGACTCTGTAATCTTTCAGATTCCAGCGCTCCTGTTCTTCAAAACAAAATCTCCCCTTTTACACGCCGGTTGTTCCTGTGCTAGCTATCAGCCTGTCTAGAATAGACCTGGCTTGTATTTGTTGAGGCAGGTTTTATAACTGACACAGCATCAGGCTAGCCTTTGTGACGTCCCCCCCTTTCTACATCCACCCTCCCCCTCTTCCTCCTCCTCACACCCTCCCTGGCTCCTTATATGAATCACATGGCTGAACTTGACAGCTTGCTTCTGACACATCAGCTGCCTCCCAGACAGCTTGAGCGGCTGTGGCAGAGCCGCTCTGACAACGGGGTGGCTTGACATTAGAGGATATAAATTCTTCTTTGTCCTGGCCTCACACGCTCTTTTTTTTTGTCCCTCTCTTGCACTCGCTCGTGATTTTTAGGTTTGATGATGCTGTCAGGCAGCGAGACTGACGATGAGGACAGCGTGGACGCCCCTCTGGATCTGTCGTCCACCGCGGGGAGCAGTGGGAAGAGAAAACGGCGGGGAAATCTGCCCAAGGAGTCTGTTCAGATCCTCAGGGACTGGTTGTATGAGCACCGTTACAACGCCTACCCCTCTGAACAGGAGAAAGCCCTTTTGTCCAAGCAGACCCAGCTCTCTACACTGCAGGTACGGGCACAGATTCTGACGGAAAAAAGATAGTACCATCTGAAGCTCCTTTTTTTCTGCCATTAAGCCCAGAGAGTGTAAATAGACCACTGTAAAAGTCAAGAGGAAACAAGTGTCAGCTTGACTGAATCATTTCCTGTCTGGATCACAAACAAATCATGACACATACACACTGTGAATTGAAGGTCATCCAGATCAGCTTGATGTTGCAACATAAAAGTCTGAGACAAAGTGAGTAAACTTACTCCCTGTGTGCTGTGGGCTTGGCCGAGGCACTTGGACAGGAATTTCCCTCCCTCTAGCCCCTTTTCTATCCCAGCTGTCTGGGAACAATGCGGAGTCATTTACATAGTTAGAGCTGAAAGGCTCCCTAAGCCAGTTACGACTAGCCTGGAGGACTGAGAAAAAGAGAGTGGAGTGAACTGTGAATGCTGCTATTACAAAAGAGATTTATTTTTTTATTCAAAACTATTTTCAAGACAGGATTTCTAAATCTAAACTGACCTTTATTAAAAAGGGGTTAGCTTATAATCAGAGGTGTCTTTTGTCATTTCTGCAGTGGTGAAATGATTAAAACAGGAAATGGTTGCGGTGTGTGAAATGTCAGCATGTGATAGGTGGGGTTTACCTTTCACTCGATTTCTCTACTAACATGTGCAGACTGCACCTGGGGATAAATGTACCAGCAGATTTTCTTTCAAAGCGCAAGGCAGAATGGAAGCGAGCCATGTGACGCGCCTTTCTGACTGTGTGGGTTGTTGTTGTTATCGTCTTCTGCAGGTGTGCAACTGGTTCATTAACGCACGCCGGAGACTTCTCCCGGAGATGCTGAGGAAAGATGGCAAAGATCCCAACCAGTTCACCATATCCAGGAAAGGTAGCAAAGCTGGCGACAGCTTCTCTGACAGCTCCCAGTCCCCGAAACACAGCAGCCCAGCGGCAGCCACAGAAGAGAGCTACGACAAACGGGTCCTGCACCCGTCTAGCTTCGAGCCCGCCGTGCCCAGCGTCCTGAGAAAAGCGGTGTCCCCCACCGTGCCCTCTCCGACCTCCGCGTCCCCGTCTCCTGGGCTCGTGCCCACCCGGCCTTCTGTCATCTGTCACACTACTGTCACCACAGCAATGCAAACCAGCCCAACAGCTTCCCACCCCAGCGCGCCCGGCATGAACTGTGACAGGGCAGCTGAGTTGTTGCATGCTGTGCAGGCTCAAGCGCTGCTTAGGTGCCGGGAAGAGGGGCCAGGCAGTCAGCCACTACCCAACGCCACCCCCACTACCACCATCCTCAGCAGCACCAGCATAGAAGGCAACCTTAGCCCCCGCAGTGGGCTGTTCAACACCCCTCCCCCCACCCCTCCAGACCTCACACAAGACTTCAGCGGTTTCCAGCTCCTGGTGGATGTGGCCCTCAAACGGGCTGCAGAGATGGAGCTGCAGGCCAAACAGCTGGTCGCTTAAATGAGGAAAGTTGACAGAAGAGGAGGAACTAGAGACTGACTTTGCATCTCAGCTGTGGAACTCTTCGTTTCAGTGACTCGTCTGCACGTAACAAAGAACAAAATCCACACGAAAGCCTGACCATTTCTATTTTTGGTATACCAATCAAATTGACATGGATGCTTTTTTTCTTTCTTATTGAACAAAAAAAAGAAAAGAAAAACCGTATCGAGGTGCCTTGGCTGTAAGTTGTTTATACATTTCATATACATGTATCTTTATGTATCTACATGTGTATTTTATTTGCACACAGGGACCAAAAATGTTATCAGAACAATGCTGCCTGTCTTTATGTCTTTCCATTATACTGTATTGTAGTAAACGGAGCAAGAGCAAGAATCAGTCCTCCTTCACAGATCGGTCAGACTGATTGGTCGCACCCACACGTTTTAAATTTTTTTTCTTTAATTATTATTATTATTATTGTTCAACATTTCAGAGATCAGTTCATGATTGGTCTGCCTTGTTTGTTTGCACACTAAAGGCAGAGGAAGGTCATCTCAGTGTCTTAAAAATACTTTGCTCTTGGCATCTATGACAAACTTATTCACTACTGTAGTAAATGTTTGTTTTCATAAGTATAGTTTTTGATTTTTGTTATTTACTTTTAGCTATTTTTAAAAGGAAAAAACCTTTATGCTTCTTTTCTTTTTTTTAACTTTTCTTTTTGTCACCGAGGGGTATTTCATAAGACCAATGTAGCAGGTTCTTAGCATGAGCCTTTATCCCATCACTCAGCGAAAAATGACGGCCAGTGGACTGGAAAAATTAAACACTACATATGTTTTTCTGCATTTGCTGTTTTACAACCTGACAAAAAACAGCCCTTTTTTAAAAAAAATCACCAAAAAACATTTCCTTGTATAATAGGACCATGTGTATAGTTAATGTGACATGATGCCCAATGATGTGATTTCTTTTCATACTGTGCAATGTTTGTGGCAACTAGGGGTCACATGGGATTCAAATAAAGTTTTGTTTTTTCTACATCTCAGAGTTGATTATTTTTATTCAAGTATTTTGCCCTGCTTTGGATCATTCAGATCACTTAACTCGACTGCACACATTTATCCCTTAATGTTGGGAGTAGTGTGTTTAGTTTAATTGTTCAGTGTATATAAAAGAAGGGAATATGAGAAAACAAGTGTAGCATTCCTGTCTTTCTACAGGAGGCAGTCCTGTGTGTGCGAATGCTTTAAAACAGCTCCCATGCATTAGCATAATCCTGTATAAATTAAAACGGGGAAACAGCAGACGTCAACACTTTCTCGCTGACAGGGTTTTACACGTGCCAATAAAGTCAGTGTAAGGAAGCTTACATATGAGTACAGCTGTTCCCATCTGGCAATGCTTCTCTGTTGTTCTCTGTATTAGGTCAGGCAGGTACACCTTACTGTTTTTATTATTATACCTGTCTTTTAAGCTGAACAGCAGTTTACTTTTAGGATTTTAAGGGGATCTTTTTAAAAACATCTTCATTAAAATGATAATCAGCAAGTTACCTGTTCACTAACTAGCTGGCTATGATATCTAACCACTCAGATTAGGGGTTGAATGCAATTGAACTGCAGTTAATACCATGTAGCACTGACAAATTCAGCATTTATACTTCAACCTTGATATTGTTAAAGGGAGAATATTGTAGTTTCTACGCCAACCTGATAATTTTATATACATGCTGCATTATCATATCTGATAGACTAACTTTTGATCAACTGATGAAACATTAACTCATTTAATAGCATAATAGGTAGAACAGGCAGGATTCCTTTTGAACCTTTTGTTGGTTCCTGTCAGAGGTGACAGCGGTTGTGGCAGAGGTTGGGTCTAATCTAAATGATGTAATCACTAAGGGTTTAAACAGACCTCCAGGCACACAAGTAGGCAGATGCAGCCCACCATAGTAGACCATATGATGGGTAGATTGACCCAGGGCAGGCCATACACAGAGACAACACCCCCACAACCCTTTACCCTAACTCTAGCCACCGCAGCCAGCACGCCTCGCCTCAGCACGACTGATGTGTGAATGACAAATCACCAGAAGCTGCACGTACAGAAACGTCAAGGCTAAGCCGAGGCCAAAAGCGGCGTCTAATTATGGGGATCCGCCCCTGCGGATGGGAAATGCCCTAAAAACACACCACGCTGGCCTTGTAATCGGTTTAATTATATTCTAATTGAGAACACATGTGACAGCAAAGAAATGAACACAACAAAATTATGGCAATGAGGTTTTTTAATGCTGATAAGAGCTCATACACGTGCCATAACATCAAGAGTGTAATAACATTAATTACAAAATGTATATCTGCTTGTAATATGTTGTTTTGTTCTTTTAGTTTACATTTAAATAGGGAAACATTCATGTATGTACAAATGTTTATTTGAAGGTTTTTCTCTTAATATAACTACATCACAAGTTTCAGATTTGCCAGGACTGCTGGAGTGAGTTTAGCAATTAAAGCACAATCCAACATTCTGGTTTCTAACTCCCTGCTATACCAGGAGGGTTATATTGATATGTTAATATAATAAACATAAATAAAAGAATTGTTTATTCGACAGACAGTTTGACTTAAAACAAGTTCCAAAGAAAAAGTACTAAAATGAGCTTTGTCTATATTAAATGGCATGAAGTTTGAACTATACTTATAAGCACCCTCTCTAAAAATATTTATTGACCAACTAAAGGAGTTACAAATCATACTGTATGGTTACATCATCTGTTGAGTTTCTTCACACATCTCTCGATGAAAAGCTCAGGTAGTAGTTCAACATTGTGGGACAAATAACAGGAATATACCGTGTTTCCTATAGTTATCCAATGGCACACAACTTTATCAGATCAATACAGAAAATTGGACTACACACCAAATTCTGCTAGTCTGTGAAGAATTAAGTGACCATAAACCGACTCGGGATTGTCTCCACATTCAAGCAGCTGACAGAAGTACCTTGTTTTACTGCAGTAAGCTGGGTTGAGATGCTCAGTAGAAACATAATTGAGAATATGGTATGGACACTGGTTGCTTTATTAAGATCATGGCCTATCCTGCTGGCAGGAATTATGTACAATAAGAGACAACAATATGGGTCATATACAGTCAGATGAAGTCAGTCACACTCTCTCTCTGAACCTCGCAAACACACACTCACTCACACACACACACACACACACACACACACACACACACACACACACACACACGTCTTCCCCTGAGACTGCAGTTGTGCTCGACTAGCGCGATAGAAATTAAGGCTGATCACTGAAACGGAAAAGACAAAAAAGGCGCCTGTCATGCTGGAGAACATAAATAAAACACAAACACAGTATAAGGGCCTTGTTTTCAGTGCATAATAATAATAATATAATAACAATGGCAATAAACAGTCATTGTTCTCCTAATCAATAAATTAAACACTAATACAAAATATTAGAAACTGGATTTTTTTTTTCTTTATGACCTTCAAATAATTGCTTCATTTAGAGGCAGAGGGAGTGCACACACAGTGAGGAGAAATAGTCCCTTCTCAGTCCCGTAGTCTCAATTCTGTCCATAAACTCTTCTTGTCTAAAAATGACATAATAAAATATCGTACAACTACCAGTATTGTACCACATATGAGTCCTTTAGCTTAGTCTGTTACACTGAAGAGTTTAAACATGGTGTGAGTAAGGAATAAATCTGTTAAAAAAGACAAAAATATCAGTTACCTTGTGTGTAAGCATGCACTTCATGTCATTATATATCCTTTATACAAACTTGTTCTGCTCAGTCTCAATTCAGACAAGACGGGTGATTTGTTTTACAGTCTGCTGATGCTGCTACCTTAATCTTCAATTACAGCTAGGACCCTTTAGACCTAGAAAAATAGGAAGCACTTTTGAAACAAACAAGTTAACCAAAACACGCACACACTCATCCTGTCACACATACAACACATATTCGGTTTGTGGCATTTTTTGGGAACCTTTCAGGGTACTGCACTCTTTGCAGAGGCCAAAAACCTAACTCCTACTGTCTGAGGAGCCACTTTGCTGAACCTGGAGGAGCAAAATCTAACCTCTTGACCTTTCCTATAGAGTCGCCCTCCTGCAACTGGAAGGACCCACTTTCAGGCAGAAGGTGAACTGTGTTACCAGCTGTCTCTATACGCACGCTTTTTAATATTACGTTTTAAAATGTGACCTCAATAGACAAAACACAGACTTTTGTGGCTGTAGTACTCTTAGAGTCAGATATTGATTTCTTTTTAAAAACTAGATTTTTTTTAATAGAAAATATAACATAATAAATATCAAGAATGATTCTGGTCTGGTCTCTTCAGTTGATCTGATAGATTAAATACATCACTTACAACTGCCTGTGTGTTTGCACGTATAGACATATAAGCACCTACACACGCGCAGAATCCCTCCACCATGTTATTGCGTCCTCGGCTCCTGAAACATATCCGTGTGAAGCAACACTGCTGTGCTACACCAGGCTTATCTTTGTAATATCAGGTCACTTAAAACGTGGGGATTAGTGAGATAATTCTTTGGGAGCAACGAGCAGGTGGAGGTACAAGGAACAGAGGGAGTGCTACATCAAAGCTGGGAGAAGGAAATGAAGGGAAGAAGAGACAGAAAGATAAATAAATTAATTAATAAATAAATATTGTAAGTGTACATTACTTCTTCAACCAGCTTCCATAGCAACTGACTTCACAGTGATCTGGGAAGTCTGCAAAAAATGTGATTATGTTAGCACCGTAGCTTTACCATTCAGTGCTATTGTGTTTATGGGACAGTGTACTAGACCTGTGTGTTGTTATATGACTTTGTGTGTCTCATAGTCTGGTCTGAGCCTCAGGAATATAGATCTCGATACTGTCTGCGCTCTCGGTAGCAGAGCTCTGCCGAACTGACGCGGCGCGTTTGGCAGCTAGCAGGCGTTTGCGAGCCTCCAGACGCTGGCGCTCAGAGCTCTCCAGGGAGCGGTCCCTAGCCAGGGGAGGGTGGCCCTTCTGGGGCTTCTTTGGCACAGGAGGAGGCATCCTTCTCTCCTGGACAGGAATGACAAATAGTCTTAAAGACAGATCAGAGAGTCCTTATGGCAAGCTGCAGGTAAACACATGGACGAGCGACACGACTGCAGCCGGTTTGCATGAGGGTTAGCAAGAGCGGTGTGGCTGTTGCCGGCATAAGCATGCAATTTTTAATGAGGTTATGGTTCACAGTGGCAGCCATTTGTGTGGGGAAAGACAGCACGATGGTGGCCATTGCGTGAGGTAAAAGACCATTGGAGATGGACAGGCCCCAACGGTGCATGGCAGGTAGAGTGGCTTCTCAAAAGCGGCTCACTGTCGACAAGACAGAACAAAACACACAAGTACAAGTGATGGCGTCAGGCAGCCGACATGACAGTAAGCAACACATGTAAGCATGCTACAACAAAGCTTAACTGTAAATCATTAGGACTTACAATTCAAAGTATACAGTAATGACAGAAGATAGCATGCGGGTTAGTGGAGCATTCCAAAACAATACTGAAGTTAGGTCATTTGATTATTTAAAATGGAGTTGGTTGAAGCTCATATTTGCTGTATGTGTCAGCACCTGAATTTCTGGAGGAGTCAGAGGTTTCCAGTTGTTGGCTTTCAGTTGGTGGAGTTCATCAAACTTCAGGCTAATGTTCTCGATGGACAGCTGGAGCATGTCCCAGAATCCAGCCAAGTCCTGAGAGACGGGCCGCGGGTGCGCATTTGGATTCTGATACACAAACATCGCATGCATGGAAACCACACATAAAAAAATTAATACGGTTTATAAGATTATCACACACTTTTTCGAAAAAATGCTATTGCTCTATAATATTTAATAGGAGTTAGAGGAATCACAAAATTGGCTTTAACTGTTTAGCCAAACAATTTTTAGAACTGCAATGGAACAGATTTTCTATAAATCAGGTGAGACAGTTGCATCATATTGTGATAAGTGGGAGTACTGGAGTTGGTCTGAATCATAGATCTGCTGTGATTAAAAAACAGTTTGTTAATCTGTCTTGTCATCCTTCATTTAAGAAGGTTAAGCGATCCATTGCTACATAAACACAAACACAGCAGTATTCCAATTGTATATTTTTGGATTTTTTTCTCAGTAAAAGACAAAAATTATTTTTTAGTTAAATAAATCTTGCTGTTTTTAAATAGCTTAAATGTTTGTTAAATAATCTATAAATAATGCAACATAGAATTTTACATTTTTAACAAAAGGCACAAAAAACAAATCTCTGGGTTTTAATGAAGATATGTAAATCCTGGGATCAGTATTCAGATATCCACACAGCCATGCTCTTTCCTTTCATCTGTGAGTGACTGCAAAGATGTGATGTCTATAGTAGATGCATAGTAAACGAGTTCTGGCCTGGCCTGTCAGAGTGATTTGTGCAGGATGATGTCAGTGTGGGGGAGGGCTGAGGGGAGCATGCAGAGGATGAGGTGACACATACCAGATTCTCCTCACACAGCTCCCGGAACTGCTGGAACTTCTGGGACATCAGCAGCTGGGCACTCCCCACTGCACTGCGGATCTTACCCAGGACTGCAGAAAGACACAGACGCACATGCATGCACACACACACCCACACGCACACCCACACAATGCAATTACTCACAGGACTGCATACTGCAGGCATGTTGCACCACTAACAGAGGGGCTGCATTAGTAATGCAACAAAAAAGGATGGACTAGAAACCTGCTTCATACGAGCATTTCAAAATACAAAACATCTGTGAACATCAGATGAGAATGACAGAAATCCAATTATATTCCACAATTCTTTTTCCAAAAACACAAAATCATTAAACACACAATGCAAAACGCTGCATGTTTTAAGCATGGTCAAATCAAGCACCTGGTCTCAACAGCAACCTTTTATTTTTCTTACAATCACTTTCCAGCAGCCTCATGCATAAGATAAAAAAGACTACACAACTAATTTAAATGTCACTGATCAGTGATATGGACTCAACTGCTAGGCAACTGCTAGTACATAAGGCTAGTGCTATTAGAAACTGAGAGGGTGAGTAATGAACCTGTGCTGCAGACAAAGACTTCAACCCCTTCAGGATGCGTGCGAGTGTGTCTGTGTGTGCACGTGTGCATTGTAGTCTGGGATCAGGGAAAATATGACCTTGAGACAGCCTCCCTGTTATCCATGTTCTGTGAGAAAATCTCTTGCCTGGAACCAAAACACTAGCTGCATACGCAATGGCATTTTCAGTACAACATGAAATCAGCTGCGCAGTAAGGACAGGTACGAATACAGTGCTTACAGTCTGCGGCTTGTTTACTCAGTCTGGTATGTCTGTTTGAGTGTACGTGTGTAAAACATATTTAGATGTGTGCATACAGGCGAGCGCTGTTCTGTGTGTTACATCAAGATGAAATAGTTGCCTTGAAGGGGCACTCGGCAAACCCTGTGTGAGAGATCATTATGCAGTGTATCCAGAGGACACAAGCGTGGCTGGGCCCAGCAGTGGCCTATTGATAAGTATGCACGGTATGTCTGTGGAGGCCAAAGGGCCTGAGACAGGAACAAGCAGCTATTGTGGTCCAATACCACAAATACCAGCACCCTCCAAATCAAAAGAGGAGAGGAGGAAAGGATGAAAAATAGACCTAATATCACTGTATAACAGAGTAGAATTTATCATGACATCTAAACATAATGAATCAACTCACTCTCTTCAGGCAGCTCATTCTCCATCTCGTCCTGCTCCATCTGTTTACACCAGCCCTCCATACGCTCTGTCTCAGCCTGCAGCAACTTGAGGAACCAGCGGCCGTCACGCGGGCACACCGATCGCCCAACCGCCTCCAGAGCCTCACCCTCTGGTTCAGGTACGTTGTCCATCCAGGGGTCAGGAGGAGGCAGGATGGACGGGTCAAAGCCCACCTCCCCGTAGTCATCTCCGGCACAAGCGTGGTAGTGGTTCCCAGAGCCCTGGATGCTGACGGTGGAAGTGGCAGCATCGCGTGAGTGCTGGCGCGGCATGGTGGCGCAGAGACGCAGCGGCAGCTCCGGAGCGTCTGATGGGTCGTCGAGGTCAGCCTGCACAGCTGTGGTTACACTGTTGGAGCGGGTCATTCTGCGGTGACTAGGAGAAGATGTAAGAATAAGTTTACGTGGGACACACAAAGGTATTATTGATTCTTCACCTGTTAAACATCTGATTAGTTTATTTTTATAGCCTTCCTTTTAGCAGCAATTATCATCACAATGATTTTAGCGATGAATAGCTTTTGTATTGTGGAACATCTTTTGTGTGTGAGTGTGCGTGTATGTTTTGTCACCTGGCTCATTCAATAGCAACAGTGTGTACAGGCCTCTGTCACACCGCAAGCCCTGCTGTGGGACCGCTGCGCATACACAAATAGTGGTAGCACAAAAACATACATGCACACACACTCACACCTGGAACCCTTCTCTACAGCTGGGCGTGCCATGTCGCATTTGACTCAGAGGCTTTGTGCCGCTGTCGGGCAGCCTCTGCCAAGTCTCTCCACACTATGTGCAACAGCAGAGACATGCACACACATACACACACACAGAGCTGGCGATGTTCTATAGAGCAGCTCACCACCCAAGAGATAAATGGGATGTTAGAGGGATGCGGGTGTTGGGGGAGGAGAGGAGGGGGAGGGAACTGGCAGGCTAACTTCACAGTGATTGGACAAGCCATTAGTCTAATAATTGATTACAGCTCAAGACGTAAAGCACATAATTTAATAACATATACAAAAATGTAGCAGAGTGGTGGTCATTGAGACACTTTAAAAATAAGTGATACACTTTGATGAAAAGGCATAAAAGCCCTCATGGACATGGGCTCTAAGGATAAAAGAAAATAACTGGGTATTAGTGCTCATTTCAGTTCAACACAAATGCCCCCATTCAAAAATCCATTATCCTACTGTGAGACATATATGGGATTGCAATTGTCCTGTCAATAGACCCTCTCCACCAGGCCTGTTAGCTTTACTCTAAACCAAAAACTGCCCACAGTCCTCTCACACATGAAACCTCAACCTGACCTGCCTGCAGCATGACACACAAATGATCACCTCTCGCTCAGCCCATCTCCGGACACACACTCCTCCTGAACTCTACCCATTCATCTTTACTTCCCCCTTTTTCTCATTCATCTCCCCTCTTCTGTGAACACAAAAAAAAAGAAAGCATGATGGGAGTGGCGTCGGGTAGATCAAACAGCGTGTATGCGCTTTACGTGTACATGCCAGCAGCCCTTCGTGTGCGTGTATGTTTGTGCGAGTGTGAAGAGCAGTTAAAGAATAACTCCTCCAAGCAGGTGTTCAGATCTAATGACCACAGCCTGCTTTCTATCAGGCTGCTAACAACTTCCTGCAGGAGCAGAAACAGGCAAAGCCAAACACTGCCCAGACAGACAGACGGTTAGATCAACAGACAAGAGGCAGAAGAACAAAAAGAACTAGGGCGTTTTAAAGGATAAAAGTTAATGTGAAAGAGGAAAAAAACTATAAAACACAAGTAAGGTATGCAAGAGCTAATAAAAATCACAGAAAATCTTTCCTCTTCCTACATTCAAGTAATGGAAAGTGATAAATCACCACAGAGATGGTGTTTTGCATTCCATATGCTGCTGCTGCTCTGAACCAGAAGGTCCTACGTTTTCTTCATTTTCCTGTCATCTGCAGATACTTGGTTTACACTTAAAAGCAAGAGGAAATGGCCCTAAAAAAAAGAAACATGCCTTATTTGGATTTAATGTCTAATGAAAGCCTTCAGTCAGCTAGGACAAAAACAAAAAGGCTAACATTGCTAATTATCCCTTATTTTAAGTTTTCAGGACTAGTGCAGTGCCTGTGTGTAACAAAGGCATTGCAGTTTGACGGGCTATCAGCCAAATGGTAAATTCCATGGCTGAGAAATGAAGTGTGTCAAAAAGTATCAAAAATTGCAGTTTTTAATTAATAAACACTGAAAACAGTTTTGTCTCTGTGGCTAATTTTCTTCTTCATACAAACATAACATGAGGTGTCTGCTAGGCCTCACCTCAGCTAACCCGAGTCACTGAACTGAACCTCTGTACATTGTTTGCATTACTTTTGCCATTTGGAGACTTTTAAAATGTAATCATCTGAGAAATAGTTTGGTTTGATGTGATTTACAGCCCATCTAAGGAAATTCTGCTTCATTTTTGGTGAGTGACATGTTATGTAGTACATTAATAACCCAAACTAGCAGGTTTCTTGGTCTGTGTGATGCATCTAAGCAGCAGCTTGCTAACTTCCCTTGCTACCACTAGCTGATAACTTACTGCTCCACCCCCTCATCCAAATATGGTCTCTTCTGGCCATAAAAAACATGGTGGCCGCTAAAACGTCAACTTTGGGGCTTTAAAATGCGGTCCACAAACCAGTAAGTGACATCACCGTGGTTACATCTTTACACTGTTAAAGCCTCTGATGACAAAGGCAGGAAGCTGCTGAAAACATACCGTGGTGAAAGTGTGTCAGAAAAGAATTTTTAGCCAAAACATGAGGAACACTTGTCTAAACAACTTCATATTAGACACTGGACTTCTGGAACACGAGGTTCAGAGCAAAACATCTGCCGAGTATGAAGTACATCAGATGAATGTTTGGTGAAGAAAGCGAAGAATACACACAAGCACACAAATACAGAGAGAGTCCTTCATAAAACCATAGCAGTGTTAATTTCTCCTCTTGCTGGTGACAGGTAGTAACGGGAAAAATCAGGGCTGGCACTAGCCTTCGTGGTGAGATTAGGAAAGAATCTGTACAGTGTCCAACATACCCTAAATTTAACTTGTGGGGCCGTAAAAGACCAACCTACATCAAATAAGTCATCCTGTTCAGTTTGCATTTAAGTAAATGCTTCATATACAAATATTATCATATTAAAAAAAAGAGGTAAAAGAGAGAAGGAAGATGTTTGTCTAAAGACAAGCATGTTATTTGTTCTTTCCAACACTTTTACATCTCTTTCCACTCCCCGTCAGTTAATCCTAGTTCAAACAGCAAGCTGAGGTTATGACCTATGACTGCTGCATAAAAACACACAGACACTCACACCCACACACACACCTACAGACACACTGAAGAAGGCCGTAGGAGTCTGGCACTCTCACTGTCTGGGAATCTAATGTAGGGGGCAGCATGCCCAGACCTCCCAGGTGTGCACTCATACACACCCACACACACACCATTACAGATGAATGCCAACAGGTAAACAGTCATGCATGTATCAACAAAAATACATGCCAACCAACACCAAACATTAACCAGAAAAATGCATTAGCTGCAGTCCAGCATAACAACAAGTCCAAACCTAGGTAGACTACAGCCTATCTGGATGAGTTAATATTTGGCTTGGCGTATCCAGGAACTCAGAGCTTGGTTGATCAGCTGAGACCTCCTCCTTTCAGAAATCCCCTAACATTCCACGTCCAGCACATTTTGAAGTGCTGGACGTGGCCCTCTCTGTGACCTTTGATAAAAGCTTATGTCGCTTTGAATTTTAGAAGCATCCCTTCAATGAGTTGCAAAAACCAGAAACTGGCTAAACGGACTAGCTTTCCTAACTAAACAGAAGGTTCCTTAAAAATAACAAAAGTGGTGGTGGTGGTGATGGTGTGGGAATGAAAGCAGACAAATAGGCTACAAATGGCTGAGTGTCCCACCAGAGAACTTAAAGGAGTGTGGTGCAATGTGAGCTAATGAAACAGCGAGCACACTAGGCTCTTCTCCTCAAACTGGGAACATGCAACAGAATGAAAGGCTAGCTGACAGCGCAGCGGTCTCTCAGACCTAAACAAACTCAATAAAACTCCCTCCTCTTCTCCCTCCCTCACTCCCTCCCACACATACACAAACACGCAGCCCCAAACAGCCTGAATCACAATGACTGGAGCAACAGATGGCTGTCAACTCACCCCCTCAGCTTTCCAATCTCCCTATACCACATCCTCTGGCCCAGCTGTCATTTGGGGCCCTTAGTTGAGGGGGCTCTGACGCCAGCCACCCCTCAACTGTGGACAGCTGCTGTAGGGAAGCCGGGGGGGGGGGGAGGAGCCTGTAACACACATTATCAACCTACCCTGGTTTCAAAAAACAGGGATACCCTCTTTCTGATATCCCTGTTTCATCTCTCTCCTTAGACTTATCCAGTTTCACTTTAAGAACATCTACTCCCTTTTTTGTTTCTACTCACCATCGCTCGTCCTCCACCTGAATTCCTATCGACTGGAATTTAGACTGCTCCTCTGTGGGCCCTCCTTCTTCTGGGTCCACCTAAGAGAAGGGGGAGAAATTCTCAAACTGTCTGCATGCCAGAAAAACTGGATTAGAACTCTGACTGAAACCCAGTCTCATTTACAAACCTGGATCCCTATGGACAGGCACTTGCGGAGAGCTTCTCTCTGCGCCTTGGTGTCCGCAGAAACGTGTGCAACTGCGGAGGTGGTGGCGGTGGCAGTGATGGTGATGGTGCTGTTGGTGACGTGCTGGCTCGCAGGGCCGTGCACCTGAGCGTTAGCTGCCTCTATGGCCGCCGTCAGGGCCTTCATGCTATCGATGCTCTCTGTAGAGTTGGACAGGCCCGGCTGGGAACTGATACCCGTTCGTGTGCCGGGACCCCCGTCCATGTACGCATCCTGGGCGGACTCGGTGCTGCTTTGGGCTGTGATCGATATAAAAGGTTTGGATGGGGTAGTTCGTGGTGGGACCGGAGGAGGGGTCTTTTTGTAGGTGGTGATGCATGATGACACTGCAAAGAAGACGCACACAAAAAAGACAGACGTCAGAAATATCTTGGTGCTTGAGTCTGTGTTAGAACCTAAAGGTGCGAGGTTTGAGAGAAGTGGATATTTGTGAAGCAGGGTCCACTTAAATGCAAGTACAATAATAATTTAATAGACATTTAAAGAAGTAAATGTAAAGTAGATGAAGGACATCAAACATACAGTAACCGCCATTGAAATTAATTTTTTACATATATGTAGATTGATGGCAGTTCACCCAGAGGTCTTAGACTTCTGTGCTGCAGTCAAAATGTGCAGTAGATTAGAGCCAACTTTGACAAATCAAAGCTGCATCTAGTAATAGGATTAGTATGTCAGCCACTTGACCCACTGATCTAGATGGTTAAGCTCTATACGCACTGACTGTACACATCCAGAGCAATGTGATTGTGCCAAATATAGCTCTCCCTGCTTATGTGTCCTTATGTGACAGAAGGTAAATGACACTGCTGAAGCCAGCTACAGAGCTGCATGCACCCCCGAGGCTTTGTGTTAAATGCAAGCAAGTATGTATGAAAAAACAAAAATCATCATTGCTTTTCCCAGTAACTGTCTTCCTCTTGCTGTCAGCATTCTCACCCTCTCATGTTACAGCTACAGGTTGTGTGCAGACAATGGAGCCTCTCTGACACACACACACACACACACACACACACACACACACACACACACACACACACACACACACACACACACACACACACACTCACTCTGAGTCAGAAGCCTTAGAAACATGCCAAAAGACAAGAAGCATAGCCTGTGTGAGGGAAGATATAAACAGCCACCTCCTAACTATATTATGATTTGGAGTCTCCTTCCTGGCTTGGTGCTACTATCAAAAGTAGGTCGCCCTTTCTGCGTTCTGTGGCAAAACTAGGACGGCAG
Source organism: Pelmatolapia mariae (assembly GCF_036321145.2). NCBI lineage: Eukaryota > Metazoa > Chordata > Actinopteri > Cichliformes > Cichlidae > Pelmatolapia > Pelmatolapia mariae. The sequence continues at coordinate 17,872,057 of NC_086235.1, read as the reverse complement.
GTTTCCTGGATCCCTTTTTAATCCCTACAAAAGACAAACATCCTACCATGGTGAGATCGTGAGTCTGTGCGCGGCACACAACTGTTGCCAACCACACCCAGCACACGCAGCGCTGTATATAACTATTACAGGGAGAGCTCTTGTTTGCTTTGTGTCTTGCCATCTCGCTGACAGCTACAGAGAGGCCTTAACATACTGGAGGTGAGCAGTGGGGCTGACTTCATCCTTTTGGTTTGTCAGAGTCATTAGTTTGTACTCGTCCTCCTCCTCCTCCTCCTAGTGAAGATTTGAGCCTTTTGACAAGCTGGAAAGTATTCAGATAAGATGAGTGCTGCACTGAGTGGAGATCACAGCTTGTGAGTGTCTTTGATGATGGCAAAACAAACCACAATAAAGGGAAAAAAGGATGATTTACTGGATTTCCTTCTGAAGCTAAATACCATATGTAATTCTTTACAGATAGTGTATGTATGGGAATTACTGCCAAAACCAAACAAACTTATCTAAGTGTGCCATATTTGCACTGTTGTCTCGTTCTAACAGTTTTCTAGGGAAAATGGTCGACATCCAGGTCTAATCTTCAGAAAGGTCACACAGTACAAACCCATAAGAACAAAAAAATGTACATCGCACACACGCATGCACTCACACAGAGAGAGAGGGCGAGGTCCTGCCCCTATCAACCATGGGGTTTCAAAGGAGAGCATGCATCATCTTTCAGTTTCTATTCCCTGAAGTCATCTAAAAGTCACATGTGTGTGTATGTGCACATGTTGGATGACTGTATTTGTGTGTGAACTCCTCTCAAGCCTACAGAAGGGTTAAAAAGGGTTTTCATCTGCTCAAAGGAAAAAAAAGAAGAAAAAGACTGCATGAAACTGGAGACGACGCGCTGTGTCCCACCCTAGCTGTCACTGTGAGAGCCAGACACAGTGGAGAATGACAGGGGTTTCAAATGCCAAGACAGGTTAAGTAAACACTCGGGAGTCTGAACATGCCCACGCACAAGTACGCGCACACAGGCCTGGAGAGGCACACAAATAACATTGACACAACCCTGCTTAACATTTCAGCTTCTCCACATCAAGGCAGACCGCACACTTCCTGCCAATGATATGCTCTCTATCCATCAGGAACTGTTGTCAGCAGCGTACCAGCCTGTACCAGTGACTCGTATGCAAACTGTGAAAGGATGTGAAGTCAAGCATTTAACAAAATAAAGGATTTTAGTTTTATGTTGAAAAAACTTTCAATTATAATGAAATTAAACAAGTGAATCCTTTAACTTTAGCCTGTATATACAGAAAAATTAGCCAAAAACATCTGACCAAAACAACTTCCCGGATTAGACTGAGACCAAGTTTCCAGTTTCCACATAGCTGATAAGAAAATAGCTCGACCCCCTTACAGCCATGAAAGCATTAGACAGCTATACTGCCCTGGACCTCCCACACTCGCAAGCATTCAAGGACAGAGTAAAGCAGGAATGTGATGCAGGACTCCATCAAACCCTTAGAAAGGAATGTGAAAACCTCTCTTTACTAACCACAGATAAACAGTGACGAGCACACAGAGAGGTTTGTCTGTCACTTTATAATATCAGGTCAGTGCAGCCTTGATCAAAGAGTAAAGAAAGTTCATATTCTCTTGTGTGCAAAAAACCAAAACCAAAACAGGACTAACTTCCTCGCTTAATGGAAAGAAGAATGTGGAATTTTATCTCTCTTCCCACGGAGAGGTAGGTGCAGCCTGCTGCAAGCATTGTCATCTCCAAGAGGAGAGGAGTTTGTGAATGACAAAACTTTAGTGGCTCTCTGCCAAATCCTCTTTTGACGAACGCTTCAAAAGTCCCATGCAGACAAGTTGGTGTGAATAGCAGTTCTTCTTGGCAGGGCACTCTCCCCACCCGTGGGCTTGATAATATCAAAGAAAGCCCTCTTCCCTCCCCTGAGACAAAGCAAGTCTCCATTCATTTCTCCGGCCTTAGGAACAAAAACAGACTCGCTAGCCACCTCTTTTTTTTCCTTTTCTTTTTTTTGACTGCGCCCCATTTGTGTGCCTGCATAGGTGTATGCTGTTTCCTTTATTTAATCACCGTGTTCATGTTACTAGACAGATTGAAGGCAGGCAGCTGCCTTGTAATCTCCAATCTGTATATCTGTGGGATAGGCCACTTCAAAGAGCAGACGGTTTGGTTTAAGAGGCTAGCTAACAGGAATGAGCTCCCCCGTGCGGGGGCCAAGGGCAAATCCACCACCATCCAAAGAAATACAAAGACTGGGATGAGGGGCGGTCGGTATGGGGGAATATTGACAGCTGCGTCCAGCTGCACTATGTTTGGGATCAGGGTCTGCCAGAGGGGAGAGAAGAGCGAACACAGAAGAAGAGTCGAACAAGACGGAGGAGGAGGGACCCGGGTAAATCACAGAGTTACTGCCCGACTCCTTCTGCTCACTTTGTCCATTTGTCCGTCTCACTCCCCATCAAGCACACTCACTCACACAGAGGCCCAGCTGGAGTCCTTTGTGATAGCGTCACCATGGCATCACATAGCAACATGAAGTTTGCTGGGAGGCCTGGTATTTTACCACCAGCAAGCAGAGAAAGAGCTTCCACTGGTCATTTGTTTACTCTGACAGGTTACACCAGTCAACAGGAAAACTTAAAAGCTGAAGTGAAAAAGTGAAACAAAAAGCAGAATATCAGCAGAGGCACGGCAGCTGAGCGCTCCTGCGCTGTAAATAAATATCCCAGAGTGTTTTGTTTCTTTTTTGCCTCGAAGAGCTGCCTTTGTACAGCTGAATGCTAAAGTCTACCAACCAGTTTTTCTTGGACTGTTTTCAAAAAGGCTTGTCATTGTGTTTCAGGGACAGTGTTATTGGATGACAAGCACTTGAAAGGTTCAGACCGTATGACGTTTCACTGCTGTTCTGAACAACAGTGCAGCACTAATACCAATCCTGACTCAACACTGCCTCTAGAAGGCTACTTTAAACTGAAAGAAACAGAAAGAGTTTACGAGAAGCCTTGTCCTTTAACATTTTCTACATGCTAAAAACAAAACTTAAGATAGCAGATTAGCTGTTTGTTACTTATCACTGTTAAGTTAGTATTACAGACACAACAAACACGGCACATGATATACAATGAAACATGAACGTTTCTGACAGGCCTGTGAGTCACCTAAAAGTTTCTATGAGACTTCGAAGTCAGTCTGCAGCTCCCAGCCACCAGAGGTCAAAGGTCAGCAGAAAGGGTTTCTGCTCTCCAGATGCCTGAGCACTCAGTAACAATAGCTCACTGTGTGTGCCTATGCGTATATGTGAGAAGGAGGGGAAGGTGGCGGTCTGCGACTGCCCTTTAAAGGAGTATATTTAGCATGTGTGAGTGCTTTTGGGGGTGGTAGTCTTTAGTGCAAATGGTGCCAAAGTTGTAAACATCCTGAACAAACTGCTGATTTAAATGTATTTTTTTTTACGTTATCATAAGGATGCATATCAGTATGAAACATGTGTCAAATATGCCTCTAGTGTCCTCACACCAGCAGTGCTATCAACAAAGTTGTGTTCTCAGCGTGCCCCTACTGACAGAAACCCGTGTCAACAGTGGGTAACTGCCCTGGCAGGCTTGTGTCTCCTGAATCACTAGATAAGAGTTTGTTTACAACTGTCAGCCACCGCTAAATCTGGCAGGCAGCTGCTCCCTGTTAGGCAATAGATTTATTTCACTTAACCTACTTTCCTGTGTTCCAAGTTCAAATAGAAAGCCTGGTTACCTGGATTCCTCTTTTATGGCTTGATGCTCTCCTCGCCCTGTCAATCAGTGACAGGTGTGGGCAGATACAATGTGGACTGAGACGTTAAAAACTAAAGGGGAAAAACAATAAAAACTGAAAGTTCACATTAAGCTTTTCATTTTAGGTGTAGATCTAATGTTTTAGGATCACATCACTCTTGAACTACGCAGCTGATTGTTTTATACATGTATATAAAAATCATCAAATGACTAACAATTACTCTAACAATAGTGTAATTGCCAACATCAACACTGTAAATGCATGCTAGATGACACTTGTTGCACTGACAGGTATAATCAACCAGGATTTCACATAAATATGTACTCTCAAAGTTCCTCCCTGTAGTGAAGCATGTGGGCTTGTCTTCTTCAGACAAGCCCACATTTTTGTTGTTTTAAATCAAGGGGCTTTCTTGTTAGACCTGCCCTGTGATGGCTCCAGGCCATATTTTTTTTTCTCCCCTTCTCCTCGGCCTGATGAGCCAACAGACACACGAAGAAATACATCAGCCTTTTCTTTCTGTCCAAAAGACCTGCCTGCAGGGGCTGAAAGCAAGCATATAGTCACTCAACATAAGGGGGAGAATTAGAAGAGCGTGAGAGAGAGATAAAGATAAAATAACAGAAAGGGAAGTGAGATGGGACAAAGTGTGCCATGCCGTTTACTTCACTTACTGTACATTCCAGCAGCTTTGTGGGCCATAAACCTGAGTATTAGCTCAAACACAAACGTTAGCACACCCACACATCTCACGCATGCTTTCACTGCACTCATTTCCCACAGCATTGCTCACAGAGTGACTGATACTTTAAGAGCAGACTAGCTCAGTGTGCGCAGTGACACATCAGATGTGCTGGCAATGACAGCATGGGCAACTGTAACAAGTCTAGCATACCAAAAAACAGAATCATGTAGCTGAGGGGGAATTCAGAAAAGTCATTACGTGAAGTTATATTTGTGATTGAGCAGTGTCTAAGAATATGACACTTGTTCAATTCTTTTTAAAGAAGAAGAGAGAAGTCTTGATGTGGTCTTTTTGTCTTGCTAAGTGGATAACACAAGCCACTTAGGCCAGTGGCTTTTAAACTAAAAATACACACAACACACCAGTGTTGCCACCACACTGTCTCCAAGTGCTGAATACAGTTCAGATAAAACATGACTGTCCTCTAGAACTGAAAGCCTGTGGAATTACAGCCAAGCACAGAAAAATAGAACCACAAGCCTTGGGAATAATGCTCACTGGGCATAAACAGCAAACACAAAGGCGACAAAAAACACAAGAGGCTGATACGCAAACACACACGCACGCTTGCGTGCACAGAGGCATCAGCTTCGGGGCCTGAAACACAATACCGATGTCATGTCATTACATGAAGGATCACTGCTTGCTGCAGTTGTTATTTACATATAAATGCAGCAGAATGTGGTCAAAAGTTCACTTCTTCTTTCCTCCAACAAGAAAAGGCATGCTACAAGCTTCCTGTGGAGTTACTCTAAAAGTCCCCCCCAAAAAAAGAAAAAGAAAAAAGTCAAAACTTGATTCATAAAATGACCGGGCACAAAAAGTAAAAGGAAAGCTGGCTTGCTGTTTTTACAAGCGTTTGAGTTTACTCTTCCAGGAATGCCATGAAACATCAGTGTCGGGTGTTGTTTCACAGCACTGGGGTTTTTTCTCCTCGCATTCCTTCCCCCTTTCCCCCTCTTTGACGTTCTTTGTCCTGACCACTTGCACATGGAGGGGAAAGGAGACACTGGCGGCCTAATCCACTGCCAGAGGCACACTAAAGCCATCTGGGCCCAAAACCAAACGTTTGGCCTTCTGTTTCTCCTATATGAGAGGAGAAACTGGGAGGGGGGGTACATGGAAAGTTAAGAGAGAGGAAGGGGAAAACGAAGGAAAAAGGAAGGCAGGAGGTACAAGAGAGGCTAAAGGGGGGATTTGGAACAAGAACCAGGCAACACTAGTGCACAGTCTTTTGTGGTTTTCATTCCTGACCTTCTGACCCTATACATCCTGTTGACGGGGTCGGGGGGGGCAGAACGAAAGATGAGATTCCCGCTATAGGCATCTATGTGCGCCCAAAAGGAATGTGAATGCAACGAGCATGAATCAAGGACAAATATGAAAACCTATGAAGATGATACAGAGCTCTGGGTGTCTCTCTCAGGTGTGACTTTTCACACCCCTCTCTCCCTTCTTCCTGTGTGTTTACATGCACTCCCTGCCGAATCTTATGGGGGAGGAACAATGGTCTCTCCAGCATTCCCACTCTCCTGCTGAGAGCACCCGTTTGTCTCCTGCATTCCTTTTCCCATTCATCTCTTTCTCTCTCTTCCCTCCTGGAAAAAAAACTCCTGCTACTTTTTTTTTTTTTTTTTTTTACTTTTTACAAGGGGGAGGGCTCTGAGCATGTGTCTCAAAAATCTGAGTCAAATCAGTCCCCTTCGACACAGCCTCCCCCCTCCTCCTCTTTCCTCTCTGTTTTACTTGGTTAGTGAAGCAGCAAAGCTTTAAGAAAGGGAGGAGAAAGAGGAGATGCATTCTTTCTCTCCCGCTTGCTGTCTCTCAGTATGCACCAGCGGTGAGTTGCGGCTTATTTTTAATGACTGGTAAAAAAAAAGAAAAAAAGAAGGAGGGCTGGGTGTCTTCCCTGCCGGCCGCTTGCACACAGGCTCAGTTACTAAGGCATACACACACACACGCACACATTACTGTAGCTGAGTCTGGGACTTTCACAGAGAAGTCTTTAATTTGCACTGGGGCCTGGCCTCCCACACTGCACAGCCCAAACCACCCACTTACAGCCATGCACCCTTCCTCTGACTTGCTCCAACATATTCTCTCCCCTCTCCAGAACAGTGAAAGCAACAAGAACTCTCAACCACATAATTTTGCAGTCAATTAAAGTAAAAACTTTCAACATTCTGTAAAGATAATAAGGCAAAAAACAATAACAACATGTTTTTCTGCTCTTCAAAAAAACTCCCATCTCCTTTGGAAGAGATTTAACTATATATCCCACTCCCTCTTATGTTTTCATTCCCTGAGGGCTTTAAGTTTGCAGGCCCTGCCCTGCCCAGCTTTAGCATTCAGGAGCCACGAGGATCATCCATAGTCAACAGTAAGGAAATCCTTTCAGGGCTTTGCTTTTCCTTTGCCCCTGATGCCAAAACACAGACAGGAAGAGCAAAAATGGGGAGTGGGATAGTCCCTACCTGACAGTGGAGCCCCTATCCACCTGATCTAACACACCAAATGAGCGGTTTACTCTTTTTAAGTAATCCTCAAAGTAAAATAGTGAATTCCTCACATTAACAGGAAACTGTTGTATGTGCACTTTCTGCAGAGTGGAGACAGCAGGGGTGCACTGCCGCAGCCATTCTTTGTGTTTGCAGTAGCCCTGTCAACTCCTCCCCGCGCCCCTTTCTCATTTTCCCCCGCTCGCTTAACTTTTTTCCAAACCAATGGCAGGACGAGAGGAATGAATGACATTCTCTTTGCTTGTGTTTCCTGTGTCAAAAGCACCACTCTTCCTCCTTAAACGGCTATAATCAAAGCATTCCAAGCCGTAACAAGCAGGGACCAATTAAGTCGTAAGTAAATATAGACACCCAGCAGCCACCTAAAAAGCTTTAAGTCCTGCAGATTTATCCTATTCACTTTTATTCTGCTCCAGAGCATGTTGAGGCAGGAAATCACTGATGATTCAGGTCATGGAAACACATAATAATTAAACCTGATTGATGCTATGTTATAGCAAAGGGCCTGCAGATCCAACTTTTAATCAAAGGTTACTTACGATCACATTGCATCAGACCTTAGGTTGTGCATTATATGGGACAACACTTATAAGTTGGTCCAGACTGCCAAATTGAACTGGCAAAACACTTCAAAGCAGGTGAGACTATGATGACATCTAGTGAAAGATTTCATATTGCATGTCTTTACTTTGCTACATCAGAATCACAAGAGCTGTATTTCCTTCAAATTGAATTTTCTTTTAGACATCTGACGGAAAAAAATTAGGAAGGAAGGTATACGGTCCAGCACATCGATGATACATTTAAAACAGAGCTGGGAAAGCTAGAAAAGCAGATCCACAGATGTAAAACTTTTGAACTAAATTCAATTCCTCTGGATCTATTTATCTTGTGACTAACACTCTTAAGCTGTCACTGTGAAAGAGATGCTCAGTGTTTTCCACTCAAGTCAGTGAAAGAGCGACAGTGCAAGTTCCCACTGGCTTGCATTCTCAGACAGTCGTGACAGGATGAAGTAATTACTGAGCGGCTGACACACCAGCATGGCTAGGATTTATCTTCTCCAGGAAGAGAGATAGCCAAATCACAGTTTACCCACATTGAGCTCCCAGTTTGGGCTTGATCCCGCAGCTGCAAATGGAGAAGCCACACACAAACACTTTGACACCGTCGCATGCGTACACACACCCTGATGCTCAAAAAAACCCCATCGAGTTACAGCTGCCAACCGCAACTGAGAATGGCGTCTTTCTCCTTTTTATCCCACATGTGTGCTGCGCCTGTGCTAGTGTGTCACTACATGCCTTGACCCAGCCCTTGTTTCCTGTCAAACACACCTACTCGAACCATCAAAGCAAGTAGAATGACAGCATTATGCAGGTGTGTGTGTGTGTGCGTGTGTGAGAGAGAGAGAGAGAGGGTGCAGAAGAGAGAATCAGAGACAGATGACACCAGAGTACTGTTTAATTTACATCCCTCTTTGAATAATAATTCCACCTTAGAGGATGGCACCTTTGATCCACTGACACACAGGTGTAGTTCACATACAGAGGTTGCTAACACAGGGCTTTATCTATCCCTATAATTAACGGCCAGAGCAGGATTCAGAGAATACTATATGTGTTTGTGCGTTACCGAGGAACAGGCATGGTTCGGAGGATTGATGGAGCTCAAAGGTGCATTCCTGTACAGCGTCCTCAGCAAACACTGTTTGATGTCAGTGTCTTGGAGGCATATATACATCAAGGATAGCATGAATGTCAGTCATCACTCAGGGGTACAGCAACTCATATTGATGACTAATTCCTCTCTCCCAGTCCCTGTGTATGTTACACACACAGAAAAACACACCGGTAGCATTGATGAGGCAGAAACTCCACCAAAAATAATATCTGACAGTAATCTGAGAGGAGAACTTATGACTTGCCTCACATACACAACCTACTGTTGTGGTAAAACACCAAAAGGAATTATTCTACGACTAGGAATTCGGCTCCCTCTAGTGGTGACCAGCTAGGACTGAAAGAATGATCATTTCATTAGAAACACTGCCCTGTGTTGTTTTTCTGTTTACAAGTAAGATAAAAATAAACAAAAATCTATTTTTATTTAATATCCTCTACATATCAGCTTCATATATAATTTACATTTCAGAGAAATTACATTAAAATAATTAGCATAAACGTATTAGCCTGTTTTATGCAAAAAATCTTGCCATGTGCTCATATATTTTGTTTATTTCTATAAATATGGTAGAAAGTTCACAGTTTTTAAAAATGTATTTGCCATTTGTGAGACATAATTTTACTAAATCTTGAAAGTAGATGGTGTGCAAGACTTTGACTTGTTTAATGTTCCAGTTCAAAGATACAGAAGACGAGTTGCAGTTTTTTTCCTGTTTATTTGAAACTGGAATAATGTGAGTAATAAGAAAAATACATATTTTTGAATGCTGATGTTCAAAAAGGCACCAAAAAAGCCTGCTTTACTAACTAATACACATTCATTATTAAATACTGCATCATAAATCAGAGAGGTATAAACATCTTCTGAAACCCAAAGAGTTGTAAATAGCAGATACCAGAGTAAAAATAATCTTGTACAGCATTTTCAACTTTTTCCAAATAATTGGAGATTTTTTTAAAACATGCAGTTCTACTCCGAAACCCAAAAAATAATCATGTGTTGGTAAGAAGTTGGCTAGCTCTGTCTGCTCTGCAGAGCTCCAATAGAGCTTCATGGCTTAGTGCTTAGCTGTTTTAATTAACAACATTTTCACCTGACCTCTTTATCTTTGTTCTTTATTCTCATTTCAGCTCTTCGAGTGGATTACCAGAAATCTGGAATTAACTTTAACCACAGTGCAGAGGAATCAGCAGGCTGATGAAAGGGGAAAAGTTGAAAGCGAGTTAAGAAAACCTCAGCAAGAACACCTAAAAGTGAAGGTTAATTCTGGCACATCGCATCCAAAGACATGTCAGTTGCTCTACTAAACAAATGCTGCAGGTGAATGACTCAGTAAATTTTTAGTGAGGTCATAGCTTCTACTTTTTAATTTTCCTTGAGTGTACATTCATGATGCAACCCCTCATTAAGTCTCTAACCCAAACTCAGTGCGGACTAATAATAGCTTCTCTGAGGACTGAATTGAAAGGTAAAAAAGGAGAGAGAGAGAAAAAAGAAAGCGTGACTGAATCTGTTAGTCACACAGATGCGCACACACCCCAAAACACCTGAGGCAGCTTTGTATCCAATACACTAAACCACTCCTAACTCTGCCCAAACTCATAAAATAGAACAAGAGACTCACCGGCCACTTTGTTAGGTACACCTGTTCAACTGTTCAATAACAAAAATTTCTAATCAGCTAATCACATGGCAGCAACTCGGGCTTGTAGACATGCTCAACAAAAACTGCTTAAGTTCAAACTGAGTGTCAGAATGGGACAGAAAGGTAATTTAAGGGATTTAGATTTTGGCATGGTTGCTGGTGCCAGAAGATTTACAGAGTGGTCTTGTTTATGTCAGAGGAGAATGGACAGACTGCTTCAAGCTGATAGGAAGGTAACAATAACTCAAACAACCAAGGAATGCAGAAGAGCATCTCTAAACACACAACACATCAAACCTCGAAGCTCATCTTAATCTTTAATGGGAGAATCCCATCATGGATGTGCAACCAACAAATCTGCAGCAGCAGCTTTGAACATACAGCTTGAAGCAATAAAGTATTATGCCTATGCTCCAAGAGATATCTAGCATAAAACACATGGTATTACAGTGAGCTGTAGAGGAGCTGATAAAAACAAGAAAATGTGGTAGAGAAGCATTATCCTGTAACTCTGCTGTTTAAAGTTAACTTACTTTATGGGAACAATAAACTTGTATCACACTGCATCAGTTTAAATGGCAATACATTTGAAGAACTGCCATTTAAAAACTTATAGTGGTGAAACTTTTCCCAAGAAGAAAGAATTTTCTGGGCAAATTTTGAGTTACTGCTGATGACTTGGAACAATTGATTGAATAAAACTGATGGATAGAAATGATCCCTTTGGGTACAGTTTGCACAAACCGTACAGTATGAGGGAAAAAGCAATATTTGAGATAAGAAATAAAAACAAGAAGAGTGTAGCAGAGGTGTTGATTAAAACTAAAGTGGCAGAATAACTGTCAAATCCAAGCTTAACATATAAATAAATATTAGCCTTTACGAACTGAGTTATTTATGACCTGATAATCTGGTGTTCCTGTGATGAAGGCCTTTATGGATTATAATATGTCAGCAGGTGAATTCTCATTAGCTCATATTCAGGATGCCCTCTTTCATTTACATGATAGCAACATAATCTCACATGACCATGGCCTAGTTGGATCACTGGAGCCATGTGTGTAATGTACATGTGCATGTGTCCAGAGCATGTTGCGCTCAGGAGGGACACTGAGCCTCATCTGAAAATAGAACGGCGAAAGATGGTAGGTGAGCAGGCAGGCAGCATAGCTGGCAACCCTGTGCATGACTCACTCAAACACAGATGGTTGGAAAGAAACATGGGGCCACAGACTGCTCATCTGTCAAGCAGTGGGGACTTAGCAGCCCTCCATCTATCCTCCGAGGCCTTGGACTGGTAAGTAGCACCAGTGATATTCCTCACTGTGGGGCTCAGCATGGTTCTCCTATGCCCTCTGGATGCTCACTTTAACACGCACAGAAGTCTGTCATGAACTCCTGAGCACCCCTAAAAATAACTATATTAATAGAAGTAATAACAGCGTATTTTAGCGTTATTTTCTGGAATTATCTTCATTTGTTATATTTTCCTAACATGTCTATTAAAAACTGTACAGGCTAGAGTGCAAACAGATTTTATGTCCAGTGTTGCTGATATCATGATATTACAGTGTGCTCACACAGAGGTGTTGCTGCTTCTGATGCAGGTTTGTCATTAATAGCCTAATAATAACTTTCGTTGCTGCGTCAGAAAAAGGATGCAGAGATAATCTCATGCCACAAATCAGTGATGCAGATTCAAAACACGCTTTAACTGAAATATAGCCAAAGTTCAAGCTGTTGTGATGATGCAGTGACATTGCGGTGTCCTAGCCCAGGAGCCGGTGTTAAAAATGTTTATTCCTGTTCTGGTAGAATTAGGCTTCTGTGTTTGTTTACAGCACAGCTACAGATCCAGGTGACAACAAGTTAAAAAAAATGCCACTACACTGATGTGATGGACTACAAATCTATTCTCCACTTGTGAAATAGGGGTACATGACGCTCTGTGCTGAGACTGCATAATAAAGGGAGGCTTTGTATGAATTCATGAACTTTAATATAAAACAACTCTATAACCAGTTTGCTTCGTGTACATGTCTGTGGAGTGGCAGGTTGATTTTCCTATGTCTGTACTGAATAATGCTACTTTAAGTGCTTGATGATTTGGTGAACTGCCTCTATGTGGTCGAGATATAATCAGTGTTGGGGAGTAACGGAATACATGTACCGCCGTTACGTATTTAAAATACAAAATATGAGTAACTGTATTCCGTTACAGTTACCGTTTAAAAAGGTGGTATTTAGAATACAGTTACTTTGTTGAAATAAATGGATTACACGGCGATACTTTCCTGTTTCATATTGTCGCGGGTCAGGACTGTTTGGGTTTTGTTTGACAGCTATGTTCTGTTGTTCCAGTAGGGCAGCGTTACGGTTGCCATGGTTGTAGGGCGACGCTCTCTCTCTCTGCGACTGTGTGTTTCCCGGGTGAGAGAGCGCCTTTTTGTTGTTGTTGTTGTGCTAAGCTAATAGGCAGAATGCTACAGGTATAGCTCTAAAGAATATAGCCTCATGGGCAGTGTAGTCCGTGCTGCAGGGAGAATCGACTGCCATACCCGTTATGTGTCTGTGAGCGCGAGGAGGGAGAAAAAGGAGAGTGGAAAAGTACGAGTTAACATCGAGCAGAAATGGGAGCTGGAAGCATGTAAATATAATAATAACCACTGCAGCCAAGAAGAGTGCCTGACGAGCCCAGTTGTAAGTAAGCTATTAAGACTCGACTGTACACTGTGTTCCTGTTTTCCTCCGAAACAATAAGTTCCGTTGGAGCAGTCTTTCAACGCCTCTCTCTGTCTCTCGCTAGCAAACTTGACCCAGACAACAAAGTAAAGCTAGTTTTCCGCTACGAGCCCGACACGAACCAGACTTATTAGCCAGAGGTCCCTTTACTACGGTTCGGAGCCGCGGACCTTCAGTAATAGTAATAAATCACACAGCAATAGTACATTCACGTAGTTGTAAAAAGCATGATAATACATTAAGTAATCCAAAGTATTCAGAATACGTTACTCTCATTGAGTAACGTAACGGAATACGTTACAGAATACATTTTGGGGCATGTATTCTGTAATCTGTAATGGAATACATTTTAAAAGTAACCTTCCCAACACTGGATATAATGTTGTGCATGTTTCTACAACAAACACTTATTAAACTTCTTTAACGACTGGGACTTTGCCTTGAGTTTTATAGCTAAAGGCTCCACCCTAAAACCAGTGCATTATATTGAAATTTCTGATTTTCACTCTGATTTACTGAAAGACACTACAATAGGTCATATAACTAATTAGGTTGCCTTTGAGGGATACATTTTAATGTGTATCCAACTGAATTGAGGTTTGCAAATGTGAAAAGGGGCTGATTACATTTGCAAACAGCATATTCCATTAATATTAACTACAAAGCACTGCATGCATCTCATTAAGATCGGGAGTTGAGCCCCCCCTAAAAATGTGAACTTAGAATCGCCCCTGGTCTGACCTAAATAACTAGACCTTGCAGATGACTGTTGTGATGCTGTGCCAGGGCTTACTCTGCGCCATTCAGGCCACACCTGTTCCCAGCCCCATCAGACATATACCAAAATAAACCAGGAGCTGGAACACGATCAACATTTCTGGGCTTTTATGAGCGGAGGCTGAAGGCATGTAACTCGTGGCTAATCTCACAGGGGAGATGTTCAAATGGAGTTCAGTTTGGAGGGAAAGTAGCTGCAGAGGGCCTGAAAGTTAATTTAACAGCATTTTACACAGATGACTCAGCAGAAACTGTTAAAACTTTTAGATTTCAGTTGATTTTATAAGGTTTAAAAATACCTTGGAAGGTAAGAATGTACTTTCTTAAAATTAAAGATTGCATCACTTAATTTTATTCTCCATTAACATTAAATGAAGCATTTTGGTCATCGTTATATTTTATTGTTTGTTTTAAAAAGTCATTTTATTAGAAGCGTGAATAAGCAGAAAGAACGGGATGGGCACGGATGATCTCAGTGTAAAGAGTGTCACAATAAAATTTCCGCTCTGGACCTTCACAGTAAAATGCCACTGACGCACTTTAAAATTAAAAAGTATAACTTCCTGTATTTGACAGGTAGGTTTTACGTACAATATTTCTACTGTGGACACCACTTCGACCCTTTAAATATCCTTATCCGAATTATTCAAATAGTCTAACACAATTTCAGCGCGTTACGGGTTCACATTTCGCTGCGCATGCTTTTATTTTGAAGGTGCCATCGCTCATCTTCCCCGCTTCTTGCCGCAGCTCGCCTTCGGTCTCACCTCGCTCGCAAGCGACAGACAAACACAACAACAGTTTGTACTCACAAAGGTGTATCCAGTAGTCACACATGGCCACCAGCGCGCTGTACAAACACTGAAGTAACGGCATGTGAAGGGTCAATCGGCAGAACTGTGCTGAGATGAATCTTCTCTCCCGGTTTTCCTCTTTCACTCTGACGATATTGGATCTTCTGTCAGGATGTAGACGCGCCTTGATTTCGCCCCCTCCGCCCCGTGCAAGCAAACTTAATAAGTCATTCAAGGGTGGGACAGTCCCACGTACGGTCACAGTGAAAACTTTACGCTAATAAAAATCCCCCCTCTCTCTTCATAAATGCCCCTGTTGCTCAGGGATTTACTCAGATATTCAAATACGTATCGCTTTTTAAATCCTAAATTGGCACCACTATTGCTTCATTTTTAACTTGTACATATGTTGCAGAACTTATCTATACGACAATTGCGCATAAAGTATCGAGCCACTCATCTTTTTATATTTTGCTAGGAAAACTGGATATAGTGTGACTAACTTAAAGAAACTACAGCATAAGGTGAAAAAGAGAGTGTATAATTCCAATTTGCTTTAAAGTCAATGTTTGGTGTGACCACTTTTGTTCTTCAACACAACCTGAACTCTCTTAGGCAAGCTTACTTCTAATCTCTTTAAGTAGTTTTCAGGAATAGTTCTCCAGGCTTCTTGAAGGACATTCAAACCCCACACTACTTCAGTAATGTTGATGTCCCTGTGACTGATAGCATCCCATTGTCTGTTTTTCTATTCAGGTATGCTTTTACTGCCTTGGCAGTGTGTTTGGATCACTGCCATGCTGAAAAATTAAGCCATTGCCAATCAGACGCTTTTGAGACAGTAGCTGCATAAACTGAAGGGCCAGATGCATCTGTCAGGTCCTGTGTCACATTTTTGATGCATCCTGCCCCCACCACTGGGTTTCTAATTAGTTTTTAGACCTGCCTATTCTTCTTTTGTTCTCCACTTCTCCAGTTTCCTCAAAATTTCTAAGAATGCACTGCACACCATGCCAAGATATGCGTCTGACTAATAGCTCACCTTGCCCATTAAAAAAGCAAAAAAAAAAAAAAGCTATTTTAAATCTGTCAAACTGTGTTACTGTGATGGGCTACTAGTAACAAACGTCCTAAATATACAGTTTAAAATGGGTTGTCTGTTATGTGCACACACAGCACTGATTCATCCCTTGAATTAGTTGCCTATTTTATGCTTAAATGGTTCATAGTTCAGTGTTAAGGGCATAGCATACAAACACACATAAAGCATTCCTCTGAAAATGGTCAGGTACAAGGAATAAACCAAAAATGAGTGAAAAATCAGTCCATGTCCAAATAAAAACCTTGAAAGGCCTTCAGAAAGCCCGGAGCGCTTGAGAAAAAAAAATTACAGAAAAAAAAATCACCTTGGAAGCAAAACAAAAAGAAATTAGGGATGGCTCAAGACTTTTCCACAGTACTGTACATATATATATAAAACAACTGTTGCATTTTTTTTAAAACAGTTATCTTTTATCCAGTTACACTTCCCTTTTTTCTTCTTTTTAAAATAGTCATATGTTTGGAGATTTAATCCCTAAACCACAGGAGATCCCTTAAAAATGTGGAAATACTTAGAATATGTACAATAGCCAGACAATATAGTGGGAAATAAATTTCATGCTCCTACTGGAAGCCAATTAGAAGTCTTCCCATTCTAGCTATCCTTATGTGAGATGGTGTGCCAAAAGTTGAGAACTTCGTTTGACAACCAAATTTGAAAGCAACACCACTGACATCCCTACATATACAACTGGAGTTCCTTTAATGTGAAAACTTGAAAGCACAAAAATAGCCAAACAGAGGATGTGATTCATAAACTCAGTGTGATGACTGCCACCTTGTGGTTTAATAATAAAAAAAAGTGTCCCTTTGCACTAAGCTGTTCCTAAACCCAAGTGGCAGCAATTTTATTGGAGGGTTAGCCTTTGTTATTGCACACAGTTCCTATGGGGGTTGTGGGATTGTTGAAGTTATGATCTTCTTGTATGCAGATTATATAAAATACAATCTTTTTTTCTCCCCAACATCTGTCTATATCTAATCCCTTTCATTTTATATTGAAAATGAACTTGCAGAATTGGCCACCAGTCAGAATACATGGCAACGACACAATAAAAAATAAGTTGATTGCCCTACATTTTCAGTCCTGACCTTGCTCTGATCTCATCACTCATCAACGGACACAACCGGCAAGCAGATGGCCAAATCCACAGTAACTGACTACCGCAGCCTGAAGCTGAGAAAACCTACTCTGTGGTCATTGTTCACGCGACTGATGGATCTATCAAACTTAATGCTGCCACAAAGGCCTTTCACCTGTATTCCTCCTTAAACGCACCTTGAGAGAGAAAAAAAAAACAAAAAACATAGGAGGACACACAAAGAGAGCCAAAGTGGCATTTTTCTTCCCTTTTATAACATATGAGTCACCCTGACATATGACACACAAAATTCTGCCTTGCTCTGGGATATTTGCGTGGGCTGGTGGAGGTGTGAGGGGAAATCTGGCCCAATGCTTGGCTTGATCTTGATTCGGCCAGACTTCAGCGGTCTGTATCCCAGCCATATATATTTAGCACATCTAGAGATATTTATTCGCACAAGCTCTCTCAGAACAGAGCTCCTGGAAAAAAGCCAGTGATGGCAGTGATTGTTTTTAATTGGGTCAAGCTGTCTTGTAGTTTTTCCATCCGCCCACTCATGGAGCTTCTGAAGGAAGAAAGAGCAGAGGTGTGGTGCTGTGTTTCACTGAGCCCCTGGGGGCAGTGTTGTACAGGATTTATCTCAGCCTGCAGTTCTCTACTGTAATGCAGAGTTTGGAATACACAGGCAGGGCTAGTGATTTCGACAGAGTAAAGCCTGAAAACATCGCAGTAAGTTTAGTGTTCCACACTCAGACCAGTATGTTGAGTGTTTTTAAACACAGAAGACCAAATGTGGGAAATGCTGCTGTCTGTAACTAATAGGAAATACCAAAACCAACAAGGTTTCTGTCATTTCCTCTGGTGACACCTTTCCACTAACTCCTACTGTGATTAACTGCCACTACAGTAAGCGCACAGATGTTATTATATTCTAATCTCCCAGAAATCCCTCATACACATTGGTATTAGATATTTGGTCCATTCAGAGCTTATATCTGTAAATTACAAATATTTACTACTGATGCAAAAATTGTGTTTTTAATTAAGCTATGCTTATTAGTAAGATTTAAAAAACAAATAAAGCCAATAAGCATATTTCCTCAAGCATTAAACCTTTTCTTACAGGAAATAAGATTCCCTGTCATTTATACCGTGCTTTTTATGAGATCCCCTATTGACTTTTGGTGCAAATACCAAATTTACAGAGGTTTTCTTAGCAGAGTGTATTAGATATTTGATCTGGTTACGAGAAGTTAGCCTACACTTACTCCCAGCAAGACCACATTTGGTGTGCAAAGGTCTTTAGAAAGTGGTAGAGAAGTAATTAAGAACAAACCTAATCAAATGAAAAAATTCTTAATCCTTTCTCAGTTTATGTGCTGCATTTTTTTTTTAAATGCAGCACATAAAGCAACTCGGCCGTTCTCTTTCTGAGCAACTAAACCTTTATATTAATTTGCATGTTTAATTATTCTTTTGTCTTTTACTTACACTAAAACATTTTTTAACAAAAGCGGCCAATCTAAACTACAGTTATATATGACAAGTATTTTATTAATATTAAATGTTTTTAATTGCTCTTGTGCAGTGCAAGCAGATAGAAAAAGTATGCTAGAAGCTGCATAAGAGAACTAAACGAAGACGTTGTTTTCCCTTGAGTGTTTGCAAGACCATTGGCAATATGGAACACAAGCAAGCCTTAAATGCTTACTTAAGGAATGCTTTATTCAGCACAATGCCTCTGGTAGGGGCTGTAAAAAATTCACAGCCATTAAATCAAATATTGTCCTATAACTGATTACATGGAGCTAGGGCGTGAATACCTTTTTCTTTTTTTCTTTTTCTTTTTCTTTTTTTAAACCAAATCCTTTGGCACCTCTGAAAAATAGATGCTGGGAAATGTGAGGTTGGATAAATGACAGTAGGTCAGCAAGCATGGGAAACAAGGGGGAGAGAAAGAGAAACTATAAGAAGCTATGGCAAAATTCCCAGACTTAAGATATGCATGTGTACGGTTTCTAATACAAGGTCATTTATTCTTCCTGAAGAAGTGCCACAACAGGTTGATTTACCCACACACCTAGCTTCGCTCGTATAAAGGAAGCGGCTCTAGTTGTTGAGCAAGAAGGCAAGGGAGGACAAGACAAAGCAGGGGTGAGGAGGTGATGAATATGTTAACTGGAGATGACGTGGGGGTGAAGGAGCCAGGGCTTAAAGGCAGTAAAATCCTCACATTAACCGATTGCTATGGATTTTCCGAAGCTTTAGAAAGAGGATCTGCTCCAGATTTTGTTAAACCGATCCAAAGGACCTGATGTCTTGGCCAACGCGTCTGTTCGAGGCAATAGCAGTATGTCTGCATTAGTGAGTTTGCAGGTTAACGTGTGTGTGCGTGTATGTGCCAGTTTAAGTGGGCACGGACGCAGGCAACAGCAGCCACAGCTACTTCACGTTCAAAGAGAAGAGATCAAA
Organism: Pelmatolapia mariae; assembly: GCF_036321145.2. NCBI lineage: Eukaryota > Metazoa > Chordata > Actinopteri > Cichliformes > Cichlidae > Pelmatolapia > Pelmatolapia mariae. The sequence continues at coordinate 17,852,695 of NC_086235.1, read as the reverse complement.
GGACAACCCTTTACTTCGGTCTCCTTCCTCGGGATTAAAAAGATCATCAATAATAATGGGCTGGAGCAGTGCAGTGGGCAAACCGGAGAGAAGCATGAGCGGAAGCTGATAGGTCTCTTGCCTGCTGTGTGTCTGTGCGTGTGTGTGTGATATTTTGGCTTTTTGCCGTGGGGACAAGTGGGAGCTGAAAACCATAAGTGCGGGCTGTTTTTCTGGAACCGGTGCTTGAACCAGCCTTCAGAAACATCATGCAATATTCACCACAACAACGTCTTCATTTCTCGCTTTGGGCTCCCAGACGATTTCCTGTGAACTGTATTAATGTGCGTGTGCGTGTGTTTGCTCGTGTGAGCGTTCACATCGTGAAACAACAGAAATAAACTAAACTGTAAAAGCTGTGAATGTTTTCTTAGGAGGACGTCACCGTGCCGACAGTTATATGTTCTTTATAGCCTACTATGTGAGAGCTGAGAGAGAGAGAGAGAGAGCGAGAGACTGCAAATGTCAAATGTCTGTTATGAATATGAAATTATAAAATGCATATTGTTTGCTGTATTTTCCCGTGGGTAAAGGGTACTTTGAGTACTGAGTGCTGTAAAATGCCAGCCTACAATGATTTTACAGCAAATCCCCATTATGTCCACATGTTACCTACATTAATATGGACAGGAGGCAAGGTTTACAGCTACCGCATATGCTGCCTTTGACGGCTGAAACACATTCTAGCCTTTTGATTGTTTCTAATCCCAAACAGCACCATATCCCCACCTTCTTCTGCTTCTCTGAATATCCCCCCTCCCGTGTTTATTTGCCAGTAATTTACTGAAATGACTAAAATGTTGAGATTTCCAGTTCATTTCCAAAAACAGCAGTTAGAAAGATATTTATAATATCCTTCAATAGTTGAGAAGAAAAACAGAAATCTTCGTAACCTCTGTAAAATCTGATTATCAGGATTTTAAGGAGTGTTAAGATGTGGGGGGTGTTGTTTCAGTGGTTCGAAACCATCTGCCATCCCTGTACTTTACACACTGCATTAGGAGAACAACTCCTACCTAACTTTAACTGGATGATCGCATTAAAAAAGTCATCCATTCAAAATGCAAACACATAGAGACTTTTCCCTCCTCTCTCCAGTCTCCATCTCTTCTTTTACTCTTAATCGCAGTCTCGCCCCGGTGGGAGACAAAGGAGAGGTTCAGATAATTAATTACAGTGACTGATGAATTTGTGGTGAAGATCTGAGGTGATGAAGTGTACAGTAGTATAGTTATGACAGTAATCTGAAGCAATCCCCTACCTTTAGTACCAATCACAGTTAAATGCTTTCCACATCACCTTGTAATATATCACTGTTCTAATGACCCATGTTGCGTGCTTAAATCTTAGTTGCAACTGATTTTGAGATACCAGGAGGTCGGTGGGAAATAAGGGTCAAGGGTAACAAGAGGTCGACAAAGTATGACACAAACCCGAGACAGAATATTGCCGTCAACTGGAAGGAGTTGTGTTATGTTGCCTCATCAGTACCATACACCAGGCTATTATCTCATCTTTGAAATTCCAAAAAATAAAATATCTGTCCATCATCTGTCCAACTAAGGCATCACAAGGATGTTCATTAAAATGCCAACAGCTATGAGGCAACCGCTTCTAAATTATGTGCTACAGCAAAGAAATCTCTGCTTAGTCACCAGTCACCTGACAAATGTTTAAAGGTGTTGCCTTTGTGTTACAGATCAAGAGCGAGCCCTGCAAGGCGTGTGTGAGACAGCCAGAGAAATAGAGACTTCCTGTACCACGTGTAGCAGCTGTCTAGGATGAAAACCCCATTTTAGTCCCTACAACACTTCACCTGATAGATGATCTTCATTATCTCTTCCTTCCTCCGAGGAGGGAGCTTTGAATGTCTTCCTCTTATCACTCTCTCCGTTTTATAGATCAATAAGTACTACCAAACAACAGAACAATCAAATGAATCCTCCATTGCCTTTAATTGCATTCCTAACTTGGCCTCTTCTTTGATATATAATCATAGAAACAGTGGGGTGCAAATTCATATTTTGTCTAATTTCACTAACTGGAGCAGGAAATGATAGTCTGCAAAGAAGTCAGTTGGAGCAGTTTTTAAAGAGCCTTAAATAAATGTTTGCTCAGAGTCAGTAGTAAGCCCTTTTAATTCACTGAACAAGTTTTGCAATTCTTCCAATTTGCAGTTAATGTGTTTAATTAGCTGGCTGTAACCTTTGTCAACCTGGTTTGGGGAAATGCTGTCTTTTAATTGGCATAATTAAATAATAATGGAAGCGAACACCAATGTGCGTCAGGCTATGGTGACTCAACGTGCACCGTGTAAGGGAATGACGTTTGGATTTGCAGCGGGAAGCATAGAAGCACCCAGTGCTGGATGCCAGCACCACTCAGCATCAATACTGCATGCAGAAATGCTGGAAAACTAAGCACTCCAGACCATGAGGCACACAAGAGGGCTAAAATAAGATCCAGCAGTCAGTGAGCTTTACAGCTCAAATAAGCTCTTATGCGGGAGAAAAAACAGTCCGGCATTCATCTTATTGTATCAGAGAAGAAAACTGGGTCAGATAGATAATAATATAGAGGGTCTGGGTCTGTGTTTGCAAAGTGAAACTAGTCTGCAGCTGGCTAACCGAGTCAGCTCTTTTTTATGGAAATAACCAAGACTGGGTTTCTGCAGAAGAGGGAAAGAAAGGAGAAGATTTGACTTGATGACCATCAATCATGTGTGTATTGCATGTTTATGGATAAACTTTCCAGTGAAGTAAGCAAGTAAAGTGCAGTATTAAGATATTCATTCAGAAATCAGAGTGCATCCATAAAATATACTTTCTAAGCTCATATGAATTTATAATAGGTTATGTATGTTCACTAAGTCATGAGCACATGAGTATGCATGCTTTAAGCACATGTTCCCACCCACCTGTGCTGCTCTGGATGGTTCTAACAGTGGTGGTGGTGCGTGGGGGTGAGTTGGTCCTCCTGCTTCCCGCTGTGACGCTCCCCTCTTCCTCTTCCTGTGAGCAGCCTTTCTCGATGGCACGCACGTAGCTGTGGCTCCGCATACGGAAACACCCAGGCATGGGCAGGTCTAGGGCATCCACTGCTTGTGACTCCATCTCACTGAACACTGACTCACACACCGCCTCGATCTGCCCATTCACCTCCACCTCGCTCACCTGTGGAGGAGGGGGAAACAGACAGACATACATACAGTATGTGCACACAAACATCCACATAGAGGAAAAAGAGAACACCTTGAAAAATAACAATGCACAGGTGCATAACAGCACAGTATAAGAGAAAGGTGAATGGACAATATATTACAGTAGCAAAAGCCAGAGAAACATCTTTTAGTGCTGCAAGAATTGCTGTTACTGTACTACTCTACTGCTCAAAGCTTCACCAGGCAGGAGTTTTATATACAAACACAGTTAAAGTGCAAATTGGGTGCTGCAACATAACATTGGGGTTTCAGCGTTTCCCATAATTTATGGCAGGCAGATTCACCACATTTGGTCAAAAAAAAAAAAAAAAAAGAGAGAAAAAAAAGATTTTTGTTTTGTATAAATGCATCTCTGCCAAGGAGAAATAATCAAAACCGCAAAAGTACTTTTAACAAAGCATTTTTCAAATCTTTTGACTGAAATCCAGCCATCGAAATATTCGCTTGCAGTGAATTATGTTCTACAATTCTGTGCCTTTTGGTAACGCATCATAGACTATTCAAGCTTTTTTTTTTTAGCACATCAAATCACAGAATTTCCATGTCAGTACAGAGTACAGCAATTCATTTTTGTCACTGCTTTTACCTCCACGCCGTCTTATGAAGCTTTAAGCCATTTATAGGAATTTACATATAGCCCACTTAAAATAGAAATACATTGGAGAAAAATAAAAGACTATCCAAGGGGTGCAGAGGGGGAAGAATCCCTGTAGGATAAAACTTCAAAGGGCCATACAACACAGTGAAATACTACACGTGTTATTAAAGGTGAGAATGGGAAGTGTCAAAGCTAAGACTACTGGGATTTGAAATGTGACTCAAGGACATCTAATTACACCTACATCATTAGCTAGTGCAGCTTCAAAACAGGCTCTAAAGCAAACAAACTCAGAAAACTTGCGACAGACTTGCAAGATGGGTGTGTGGGACAGACTGGGTTATGTGAGGGCAGATAATAGGAAAGTTCCCAGGATATCTTCACAGGGAGTGACACAAATGAAAGTAGCAGGACTTGGTAAGCAGAGTGTAGAGTCAGAGGTGTAAGTGCACATTTGTAGAGTTGGGAATCAGGAAGGTTTGTGGACCTCGATTCAGTCTATTGACACCAGCTGACACTAGATGCAAACAGTGAAATAGAGAACCTAAGCAGCACCTTTATTCTTTTTGTTGATGCCAGGTCCAGTGTGACATTCTCTTCTTGGCCTGCTCCATGCCAGGACTTGAAGGGATGTCTCGGGGGTCCATCATTCAGATGGTGAGGCAAACTGTTGCCCCTGGGCTTTAGAGGGGAGTACATATTCCCATTACCCCAGGCAAAAAGGTAAACTAAGTTCCCCTGTCATTACAAATAATGCAATGTATCAAGCACTGCTCAAAATCCCAAATGACTAACATCTTATTTTGCAGCTGCCAATACATTAACAGACCTCCACCAGGCTAGTGTGTGTCTTGTTTCCTGGCCAATTCTTCAATATGTTCAATAACTGTCACATCACCTCAAATGCCCGTTATTATTTGGAACCTATCCGACTTTGAATTATTCATAAAAATCACATTGCTGCATGTTAAATGAGTAGAACAGTTTAAGCTTGTCATTTTGGTTCGCAAAATATGCTGATGCAGAAAGAGCGTATTATGGCAAAAGAGGGAACTGAGGGAGGTCTGCATCCCCTCCTGTTTAATTAGCCAATCTGAAAATACCGGTATCATCTGAGCTCCAGAAAACAGCATGCACACGTACACACTAATTAGGAGATTGGGGGTTTTCATATTTTTCATAATTTGCCGGATGGTGACCTGATTGCTAATTTAGGTCTTAGAATGGCTACCGATAGGATTTCCTCCCACTGCACAGCCTTATCGGATGTAACAGTAGAGGTACGAGGGCCGTAGAGGCTAACAAAAAACAGGCATGGGACCCAGAGTGCCACCAACCTGGCTGATGGTGCTCATTGCTCTCATGTAGCTCTCGTTTCGGGAGCGGAATTTAGGCGAAGCCAGCAGCCCTGCTGGGTCCAAGCTGTCCAGACTCCTATTGATGGAAACCTCACTCACCGCCCGCAGATAGCTGTGACTCCGGATCTGCAGTTTGGGTGAGTGCTCTGTGGAAATCCTGCCATAAGGGAGGGAAAGAAAGAAAAAAGGAAGGGGTAAAAAACAAACAAAAAAAGTCAAAACAGGAAAAGCAAGAGATTAGTAAAAAGGTGAAAAACCAAGGACGATAAAGGCAGAAAAAGAGCAGAGGTAAAGAGGGGGAGATAACGCGATGAAAAGAATGCAAGAGAAGGCAATTTCAAGTACTTGGAAGTGTGTGAACCCAAAGATATGGATCAATCCACAATTGCTTCAGGATACACCATTATCTAATCAAACAGCGTAGTTCTATTGAGAACCGCTCACAGTAGCTTAGATAGTTTGTCCTTGAAGCTCCTTGTAAGCACTTTCTAAAACGCTTAATCATGAGAACTCTTGTATATAGGGATATGAACGTCTGTTTCTGTATGCCTGTGAGGTATACCTAATTTAGAGACTGTGACATAAAAACACAGAAATATATTTGATACACATCCTGTATGAAAGGTATGAATAGGTGTCTCATTAATTGTCACCTGCTTTCAGCCTGATTGCTTAGCATGCTTCACATCTATGTGCACGTGTGCATTTGCGTGCCCGCAAAAAAGGGTGCTTGCTGTTTAGGTTAAATAGCAATTGGATGCAAGCTAAACAACTAATTAATCACAGCAAATAAAACCTAAAAAGCAGACTCACTTCATTCTTGAGGAACATGGTGGTCTACTAAACCAAGTGAGGAAAGAATACATCACAGATTATATATAAATTCTAAAATTAACGGTGAGAGCCACAGGCCCAGCATCTTTTTGTAGCCTCTCTTATTCCACACACATAAGAGCATCCGCATATAGATACTTTGCTTATACAACTCTTAGTCTCTGCCTTCATGTCAGGTCAGCTTTAATTATGCATTTCTGCCTTAAAATAGAGCGCGGTTACCACAGCAAAGCAAACTAGATTACTCATTCTTGGATGGAAGATTGGAAAGGCGAGGTGAAGTGGAAGAATAGATAAACTACTGAGATAAGAATAAGTGTGTCGAATGGACAGTTATTAATTTTAAAACATGTCTCCATTTAGCCCGACTGTCCTCCTGGCTCTTTAATATTGAGAATAATATATTAGAAGCTACTCCACAGACACAGAAAAATTCATGAGTTAGTTATGCTGCTGCTTTGTTTGATCAACACAATTGATCATTTTGAGGTCTTCCATCAATGTTTTCCAATAGTTCCACTGTATTTTTAAGGAAAATCTGTTTTTCCACCAGGTGACAGGAAAAGAGGAATCTGGTGTATCTGAATCACCAAATAATTTTTTGAGCCAAATGTCATGTTTTATTATGTCTTTTGTATTATTAAAGCTAAATGAATTTGATTGAGAAAACAAACTCAACACAGCTATATCTTGCCTGGGAGTAACATATAGTGGTAATGGGTGATCTCAGAACTGAACAGAGAATTCATAGACAGAGTCAATTAAACAGCAACTATCACAGACAACCAAGTCCATCCTTGGGATGTACCATCGACAGATAGAGGAACTGGCTGACATAAAGAAATCCTTCCAATAGCTACAAAAGGCCAGGTTAAAAACAGCACAAGCCTTGAGCACCAGGTCCATAGAAGCAGGAGTCGACTGAAACTGACAGAATCCAAGTTGCAGAGTGTATAAAAGCACCCAAGAGACTATCCAACACATAGTAGCAGGATCTAAGATCCAAGCTGGGACAGCATAGACTAACAGGCCCAATCAAGAGGCTGGGATAGTGTACAGGAAAATATGCACATTGACTAGGAATCCCCAAGTCCTGATGGGAGATGCCACGAAAGGTGGTTGAGAACAACAGAGCTAATGTCCTGTGGTACAGACAAGCAGTAGCTGCTAAATCAGCCAGGCATAGGGGTGGTTTCCAAGGAGCAGAAGACCAGAGTTGTGATAGACGTGCTAATCCCAGCAGACAGCAACAAGTACCAGGGACTGAAAAAACAACTGGAGCAGATGTGTAAGTCCAAAGTGGTTCCAGTGGTAACAGATGCATTAGGAGCTGTGACCAGGAAGCTGGCAGATTCCAGGCACAACATCAGAGGTCTCTGTCCGGAAGAGAAAGTAGCTGATAAAGAAATCCTACCAATGGCTGGTCAAAGCTGGACTGAAAGACAGCACAGAGGCACTAATCGTGGCTGTGGGGGCTATGGCCCCTAAGGCAATCCAACACGTAACAGCAGAGTGCAAGATGCTGGCAGGCAGGGCATACATCTGTGCTGAGTATGCCCTTTATCCTTAGGTCAAAATAGGATGCGTATAGTGGTCCCCGTGGTAATCCGAGCACTTGGAGCAGTGACCCCCAAACTGGGCGAGTGGCTCCAGGAGATCCCAGGAATGACATCTGAGATCTCTGTCCAGAACAGTACACAGCAAAGATACTGTGCAGGACCCTCAAGCTTCCAGGTCATTTGAATGATTGCTCCATATGATGCATGATAGACTTTTTCAGAGATATTCAAATAACTATCAAATTAAACAACCCATGCACTCCACATGAACACCTTCTGATACTGCCACTACTATCAGAACTCCAACTTTCAAATCAATCAGTTTCCTAATCAAGCATTATGGTGGTTATTTGATTAATTTTAGATATTTTTAAGGAAAAGAAAAAGTGGTTAAAATGGTTAAAAGATCATAGCCTGTAGTTTACAGGAGATAAACAACAATCTCCCATGTTACAGTCAGGCGATTTAACCTTCAACACCAACATACACAACCTCTGTTGCTTCCGAAGAGACTTTTCAGGCTTTAAATTTTGCTCTCTTTTCCAAAATTTCCGACCAGTCAGTGTAATTCATGGTTGCAGTGAAAATGTGACAAAACAATTCAATAAATGTTACAGAGAGTAAATATAAAGTTTGTACTCCTACCTTCCCTATGCAGCACTGCCTACAGTACTGCAATGGTTCACTTGATTATAGAATTGAAACGGTACATATTCTAAAACCAAGAAAGCGAAACTGGTGTGACTCATTCATATCAGCCACCTTGTGTCTGTGGCTGTGGGTGATTCACAGAGGAATCAAGTCAAGGAAGAATCTACCCACATCATTTTTCTATCCACATCTCCTCTTGATTTCCCTGTGGGGCTGATTATAGAACCAATGATGTCTATTGTGGCCACTTAAATTGCAGACCCAGCCAGTAATCAGGACCAGTTAAGGATTGGGGGGAGTTCAGCATATTGCAAGCTGTTCCACTATGAAACAAGTGACATAAATGAAGACATTACGTCAGGAATCTGTCTGTCGTCTGCCGATTTCCTCCACATTTCTTGTTCTTTTCTCATAATTCTACATAATTCTTCTTTTCTATGTTTTTTATCTTCACATCATGTCTTTTTTTGCGTTTTGCTTCAAATGTTTTTTTCCCAACCAGTTCCCCTGCCTCTCCGCGTGACAAGATTTCTCAGTCTAACTGCTTTTACCTTCTCCGCTTTCATCCTTCCCTTGCTTTCCCCTCTTAGTATATCTAAATAAAGAGCCTAAACACGGTGGTTGGAGGGATGGAAGGGTGTGTCTTAGAGACACACAGTAAACATGATAAAATCTAGGCCACAAATAAATGTTTATGGCAAAAAGAAAGCTTGGAGTTTGTGAGTGAGCGAAACAAGAAAGGATGTAATTTTCTCCTGAGCTTGTTGTTGTCTGTCAGAAATAATCCCAACCATTCATATACACTCTTTATCTGCATGCCTTGTGTTTTAATAAAGGAGGAGGTTGCAATTGGACGAGAATTAGCAAATTTCACAACTTCTTAGGAGCAATTCCCGACTAGTCAAGGACACAATGGCCACAGAATGAGCTCTAAAACATATGGAACAACAAAGCTGATTATTAAATCATTGCGGAGTGTAACAGACTTGTGCCAGCTCCCAAAAGCACCATGTGAAAACAAGATGTCAGCTGCTCCCGCCTCATTCTCTATCTCCAATGTGCAGCACTGCAGTTTGGTTTGTTCCACTGGGTTCCATCAGATGATGATGGCGTTCCCGGGGCCAAATTCAAGTCATTAGTGGGCCCCAAGCTGTGCCACTTGCACTTATGTAAGGGTATGTGTGGTTGTGTGTGTTTGTGAAACCAGTAACAATGACGGAGCACCCACTGGTGTTCTTCTCATCTCTGTATATTACACAGCTAATCAGTCACAGCCTCGTGCAGCGCCATCAGACTGTCCTCAGTTCTTTAACTGTTTCAGTGCAGTATGACGTAAGATATCTCCAATGGTCAGATCATGTGTTGTTATACAGAGTGGTGGTATAAAGAAAGGACACCCTCAAATGAACAACAACAACAATTACATACTTTCATTATTTATTTCATAAAAACTAAAGTGATAATGCAGAAACAGTGTGTGAAAAGCCAAGCACACTCCTTCCATTGGAATTAAGAGGGAAAGCATCAGCCATGTGTTGCTAATCAAATGCACTTTAACTGATTGTAGGCAAGTGTGAGCACCTCCATAAAATCACAAGTTTTGGCAGCTTGTCTGGGGCATTCAGGTGTGTTAGCACACTGTCAAGGAGGCAAGACATCAGTGATGAGCTTACAGAAGCAATAGTTGCTGCCCATCAGTCTGGAAAGGGTTATAAGGCCATTTCCAAACAATTTAAAGTCCATTATTCTACAGTGAGAAAGATTCAAGACAGTTACCAATCTTCTGAGGAGTGGAAATTCACCGAGAGCCCAGGCCGTGCAAAGTACAGAGAAACTAAAAAAAAAAAAAAAACCTCAGATGCTACAGGCCTCTGTTAGCATGTTAAATGTTAAAGTTAGGGCGACAGTACAATTAGAAAAAGACTGAACAAGTATGGCTTGTTTGGAAGGGTTACCAGAAAAAAGAACAAGGCAGACTAGCTTACATTTGCATCTTAACTAACCACAAAATGTCGGGTACAATGTTATTTGGGCAGACAAGACCAAAAGATGTTAAGCCATAATGCTCACAGCATCTCAGCACAAACACCTCATAGCAGCTATGAAGTGCGGTGGTAGAGTAGGTGATGATTTGGGATTGTTTTAAAGCCAAAGGACCTGTGCACCAACTGCGCTGACCACAAATGTCTTTGGATACCAAAATCCAAAATATCAAATATATCAAAGGTGAGGCCGATAGCTGTCCAACAGCTAAAGCTTGGCCAAAATGCATTATGCAACAGGACAATGATCAGAAGCACATCAGCAAATCTACAACAGAATGGCAGAAAAAGAAAATATTCAAGGGGATGACTCAAAGTTTAGACCTCTAACTGAAATATTGTAATGGGATTTTAAGTGCTAAATCCAATTGTAAATCCACAAAGCTCCACGAAGTGAAACAACGTTAGAATAATAGAAGAGACTGATAGTCATGCAGAAAGTCATTACCTCAAGTTACTCCACGTTATTGCTGCTAAAGACTACAAGCAATTGAGGTGCACTTAGTTTTCCACATGACTATATTTTGGTTTAGTTTTCATTAAGTAATGAATAATGTGTAATGTGATTTATTGTTCATCTGCGGTCACATTCATCTAATTTAAAGACCTGTCAATGATTAGATTTTTTTTTAACGATGAAATGATATGTAAAACCTTAGACTCACTGACTGACTGTACATAACAGGGCAATGGATTAAAAAGGCAATTTCTGCTATACTACAACTCAGGTTTTTATGTTTTTGGTCCTTTCTGTGATATTACAATAACTGGTACTCCCAGAAGTAACAGGGAACAGGATGACATTGCTACAGTGGAGCTGGGGAAGCAAAAAACACGAGCTGTCAGAGACAATCAGACAGGTTGTAAATAAGCCAATAGATAACCTACACCACTGCACTTGGAGGAAAAATTAAAGCGACTACACTAAAGTTGCAGATAGAACTCCCACACTGCAGAGCAAATCTGTGTATGCGTGTTCACAATTATGCCAAGAAGGGTTGGACAGCAAAATGTAATTGATGACCTCCCACCATGCTTCTTTACCATGAACATTAGCACAGTGTTTTAATATTATAGGAATGCTGGCCAAAACTACAAAAGTGGTATGAAATTAAAATGAATACAATTTCAATCAATTTGAAATTCCAAAAATTGAATGTTCCACTTGTTTACAAAGAGATTCAGTTCTGCCATTGGGCTTGACAGTGTGGACTAGATAAAATATAAATAAATAAAAATCTTGATGGACTCTGTTACTGCTGAATACTTTATAAACTCATGCTGTGAAAAAATAGACTGCAGAGCAGAGAATGCCCTATATAACAAGAAACAACAGCTTGAAACTCTTCAAATAATGAAGCTCAGCTTTTAACCTCAGATCATTCGAAAAGAATTGCTTCAAAAGAGAGGGAGAGAGAAATAGCTGATGATGTTCTCAACTCACAATGCATTTCTGAAGAACACAGCACTTACTTATTTAAAGAGATTTCAGTAGGTGAGCTGGCATCGTGGATTTCAAATTAGGGCTCAGTCGCTCTCAGTTCAGTGTGTTTGTGTATTTGTATGCCAGCTATGAAAATAGAGGCATGTCTTTATTGTTGTAAACACAGAAAAGGTAATTAATCTGTGATCACCAAGAGCCAGGAACTTACACATAAGCCAAACTGCTGCTGGGAGTACGCTGACTAACACTGACTGCCTCCATCTCAGTTGTTTGTTGACTTTTCTCTTTCACTCTCATTCCCTTCATCTCTCCAGTCTGCTTCACTGACACTGTGCAGAGTGACTCCAGGCTTTCGGCACACTTAACACATTTCATTCAGTAGCATATGCTCATTTATAATACAGAGGTAGGTCTAAAGTTATACTATGCACAAACAGGGGAAAAATGATTAGTGTATTAGGGCTCAAACCCAGGACAGAAATGTAATCAAGATTTTTTCCCACAGATTAACAACAAACAGTCAAAACACAAAACCACTCACAGCTGCTGCTTCAGATGAGCCAATTTGATTTTTTAAAATCTTTTGCATGCTACATTAAAGAAAGGGCAACTCTGTGTTCTTGTGTAAACAGCTTTAATTTATGCCTGGCATTTTTCTTACCTTTCAGATTTATTTAATTAAGAAAAATCCAAATCTTTACAACGAGTAATTTCAAGTAATAATTTGCGCCCTGATACACACTCACTTGAGCGTAGTCATCTCTGTGAGAGACGGCTGCGTGGCCTTCAGGTAGCTGGCTCGTCGTGCCTGGACCTTGGGCGAGGGTTTGGGGCTGCAGTCCGAGTCGCCGCTGTCCTCCTCAGCCATGGCCTTGATATAGCTGCCACTGCGCATCCGCCGGCATGGAATCTCGTCATCTTTCCCCAGCGGAGAGAAATTGCTCCACTCATCCTGAGGCACCTGTAGAGATGAGGTGAGATTAGGAAAAGAGGTATTGTATACATGTCACCCTCTGCACTTCAGAGCCCCTGCAGACATACTTACACATGAATCGCGAGCAGACTCAAAAAAACAAAAAAAAAAAAAACCCAAACCCAATATTTTCTCAGTTGTCTGCACTGAACTTTATACCTGAAAAGATTCAGTAGTAACAGCATCAATGCAAAGTCTGCCTTGATCATACCATAAGCCTGCCAGTGCCAGTTGCCTTCTTTTGTCTGTCCTGTGATGCATGCTGCATATCAAATTCAGGGAATTAATTGTTTTGACAAAATGTTGCAGTACCTCGGCTTCTGTGTGCACTCCTGCCTTTTCACAGACACTAATGAAGGTAAAAAATAAAAGGAGGTAAAGCTATCTTCTAGCCCTAATCTAAAAGAGAGGGAGTCAAAGACAGCAGACATGGAGAGAGAGAGGGTGGGGGGAAACAAAGGGGGTTTTGTTCAACAGAACCACTGCAGTCCTAACGTGAGTGGCTGTTAGGGCACCAGCTCTGAAGTGAAAGAAATGAGATACAGAGCGAGAAAAAAGTTCACAAGGATCATTCAATAGACTCGTGTGTAGCTAGGAAACCAAGCTGACCTTGATGTCAGGGGTAACTACAGACTGTGTTAACATCTCAGCAACAGTGGGGTGGATGGGGACATCAAAAGTGAATTATTCTAACACAGAGTGAAAAAGACGAAATGATTTTTTTTTTTTTTTAAAAAGGGTATTAATTTTGCTTTAATCAGCTTTTTGATGGAGCATAAGAGTATGGAGGATGGTGTAGGCAGCTCCCTCTGGGTTGGAAAAAGGACACCAACTCTGAAGTGGCAAAACTGCAGTTCTTCTAACGGCCACTTGAGGCTTGGCTCCAAAAGCGAGTCATCTTCAGCTCTTAAACGAACAGCATACTCAAAAAACTATTTATGGTCTCTGTAGTCAATGTTACTCTTAACAACTGATGAGGTAAGGATGACTTTTTATAACTCACCCTTTTGGATTTGGTCTTCTGAGCATTTTTAATGCAGTTACTGGAAGATTTATTGCATGCTATGAGGTAGGGCCCATCCCAGAAGTTTGTGCTTCTGTTTTGATTACTCAAATTCTTTTACTACTATTAACTAATTAGCAGACTGCAATTCATGACTCCTGCTTGATAACCAGGTGTGCTAGTGTTAGACGTTAACTTACTACCCTGTCAGCCAAAACTTCAGAAACCAGTTGATGACATCATCCCCATTTTAATATGTGGATGTAACCTCTGAATGTTTCATGAAAAGGGTCAATTAAATGAGTGTGTGAACATCAAACACCAGATTACAAAATCCCATCCCACTAGGTGATGCAAATAGCATGTCTTTTTGTTTTAAGCATTCAAAAAGTGTCTGGAGACTAACTTGTCAGGCTGCTCTCCTTGAAAGCCACTTTTCCCTTCCGTCTCGCTCTCTGGAGAAAAAGCAATGGCTCTTTTAGGCTAGAAGAATTGTTGCCACACTGCAGTGACAACATCCTTCCTTGATCTGCTCACTCCGTTTTTCAGGATGTTAAAATGCATGGCCATACAGAACTTTATCTTTTATGTTTCCCTATTCTCCATTCATGCACTCTTCTGTTGCCCTTATCCCCCCCCCCCCAAAAAAAAACACCCCACACACACATAGTGCACACACATACACATGCTTTCGTCTATTCTCTCTGGCTTGTCTCTCCATTTCTTTCCTTGGGCCTAAATTTGCAGCTCAGCTCAATGCATGAAAATGCATGAAATCTGAAACACTTATCTTTTCCCAGGAAACTGAAGCATGATCGGGTCCCTGTGTGCATGTGTCCCTGTGTATTTTTGAGCGTGTGTAACCACCATGCTTAGGAAGTAGAGTGGTTTTCTCTTCATTCTTTGTCTGCTAACCTCTGATCTCATAGTAGCACCACACTTTTTCTTTGTAAATAGGATATATTCAGACATTTACAACCATATACCCGCCAATCCTGCTATGACCAATGCAATTATAATGTTGACAGCTGTACTAATGTAGTTCCATGCTGCAAGGTGTCATTAATGCTCCACAAACAGACTAGATTTGTGTTTCATGTCTTCTTTTACCAGCAGTTTTATACTGTAAAATGTATTTACATTAATTTCAGTGTATTCTTTTTTCATTTCCAATGTAATTAGATTTACATGCAATTACTTTAAGGTAGTTGCACTAAAATAAGGGGGTAACCAGTCAGGTTTTTACACTGAACAAAGAAATAATTATATGGAAAGTAAATGTAAGTTGTGCATAAGTAATTTTAATTACTTCACAATTTCTGGTAATTTAGTGGAAAAACAAATAATATTTTCTGAGCTTACAATGTAAGTACACTGTACTTTCTGGGGTGAGGGCTGTATTATGGAGTGTTTTACTGGAAAGGAGACACATATTATGTTGTACTTAAGATTACTTACAGTATAAGTTAAAAAGGATGATTAAATAATAAAAAATTCATCAACATAATGAAGATTAATTAACGATGTAACAAAATAAAGCTGTAAAAAGGCTAAATTAATCCACTTAATAATAAGGCCCGTGCCCTGAAAAGTACAGCGTATTTACGATGGGGAAATTTTCTGCGAAATTACCAGGAAATTATGCAATTCTTAAGTAATTGTAACTGCATAAGTAATTTTAAGTACTTCAATTTACTTAAATTTACTTACATACTTAAATTTTGCTTCCTGTAAAAATCTAACTTGTTACAGCTTTATTATAAATTACCTGCCTTTAAGAATTTGTATTTCAATATAATTACATCGTAATTTGAATTACAGGGGAATTAAGCCCTTAAACCTCAGCCATATAATTATAAATATTGTAAATATTTCAGTGCATTCAGCCACAACCACAGAGGATTAGATGGCATGTGATGAGTCTGAAAAATGTTTATGATTATATCAAGAATAAATTCAACAAGAGATCAAAGCTCAGGGGAATGAGATGAACGAGTCTGGGTCGCTGCGACCCTGATTAGTCCCTCTCCATCTCTCTCTCTCTAAATCACAATGACGCATGCAAGCAAACAAATGCAGATTTTGTGCATAAAAACAGAAACATGGAGGAGCGGATCACACCAGATGATGCATGAAGCTTGACACATTAGAGGTGGGGCTGTTGTTAACAGTCCTACCTGAAGGAAGTGGCAAGTGCGTCCCTGCTCGGCTTTCACCAGAGCTTTATCTAAGTTGACTGAGGCCTTCTGGTAGACTTCTCTTGCTCTGCTCACCGTCAGAGTAGAAGACCATGAGCTCTTCTTCAGCTGAACTTGGCCATCGAGCGCACTCATCAGCGGCAGCCCTCCACCGCTGCCCCCCGAACACGTTGAGCACTTCACATCGTTGTTGCTACGTGACGTCTTGAGAGACTGGGCGCTGATAGTGTTATAGGACTCCATGAAGTACTGCGACTGGGATTTTTCTGGATGACGCCCCATAGTCATGACCCCAGAGGGCAGGCCTCCACTGCTGCCCCCATGTTGATGATGGTAGAGGCACACCTCCCGGTCAAGCGTGTCATCTGAGCTCCAGTAGCCTGAGATGGCAGAGCGCATCTTAGGCTCCGACTTGGAGCGGTCTTTGCTCTTACTGCGCTTGCTGTGCTTTAAGGTGCCAGAGGATGATGGTGGATCATCAGGACTGGATTTGCTGCCATTCATCCTCCCACTTCCTCCCCCACCAGACCCTGAGGGCCCCTCCAGGGAGTGTGACTTGGTGAAAAGCTTCTGGACAGAGTGAACGAGGTGGCGGATTCGACCGGGGCTGTCGCTGCGTTGGTGCTCCACAGCAGTGCGCTTATACTGCAGTGTGTGGTAGCCTTCACGCCGCAATGGTGCCTGGCTCTCAAACTGCTCTAGCAGGTTAGAGGGGATGCGATTGTTGTTTCCTCCTGCACCTCCCTTACTGCTCGGCCCGGTGTAAGGCACCAAAGCACCACACTCCTCCTTTAGCTCATGGTGAGAGCTGTAATGTCTGCGAGGGAAAGTGCAGCTGGCCAGATCAGGATAGGTACTGCACTCAGACTGGAAGGAGTTCCTTTGGGTATAGCAAGGGTGGTCAGCAGGATGAGATTCCCCAGAGTTTAGGAAGTAGGACCGACGATCTGAGTGTCCCAGGGTCATCGAGTCGTAAGAAGGGTCGCAGGTCACTGTGTGATGGTGACTGCGACTGCTGGACAGACCTTTCATTGTCATCGTGGCCAGGTCTTCAACTGCTGCCGCAGGAAGTCTGCAAAGGCCCAGAAACTAGCTCTGCAAAGAAATACACAGCCATGGGGAAGAACAGACAAACAAACAAGAACAGAGAGAGACAGAAAACAGAATTATAAATATCTTCTATTTGCACACACTTAAAAGCACAATTTAATGTTTTCATCTGATTTTATTTGAGGAAGATGATTTTTGGCAGTCCTTCACAGTTGAGAAAATCTGATGTTGACAGGCCTTGGACCTATTCTTGCCTCAAAGTCTTTGATTTTTGCCCTTCAAAACTTCAAAAGGAGGATTTCTAAATATAGCAGCCGTTTGGCATGTTGTCCCAGACACCCAGATCTGTCCTCAAGCCTCTTCCTCCATTTCTCTGTTTAGTCTACTACATTTCAGTGAACAAAAAAAAATGACAGTGAATCAAGGAAACAGAGAGAACTAAAGCAAGAAAAGGTAGCAAGAAGAGATCAAATCTATTTCAAGTGTGTGCTAAATTTGTTCAAGGCTACTGTAAAATGAAACTTCAATGGAAGTCAAAGATACAAGAAATTAGGGATGGGAATGCAGCGACAATACCACAACTGTCCCCTGTCTCACAAATTTAATCCAGTGCTTTCATGTTTGGGTAGCACTAAAACAAAAAAGAAAACATCTATTTTTGCTTTACAGCTTACCTGCTCGCTGAATAAATATGCACATCCCCACACCCACAAATACAATCAGTGATCACATATCCCCTCTATACCTCTAGGTCTTCTAGGGGGAAACCAATTGGCCAGTAAAACCCAGCTGACAGCTTCTGGGCTGGTTGAGGCGACTGCAATAAACGGCTTTGCCCTTACAGGGTGAGTAGAAAAGAGCGGCATACATCAGCACCCTTAAACTGCCTTCCTTACCCATGTGGGGCTGTGGCTGGCTGGTCGGTGAACCCACACTGTTTCCAGTGGACTGGAGGTATAGCTAACAAGACAATAATCGGAGCCCACGCACCTCAGGGTAGCACAGCGACAGCAGTGAGGCTTAGCCTCAGCAGGCAATTCATTACACTGATTTACAATGCAGTACCAAAGGCCACTAAGGTATATTTTATTTAAAAAAAAAAGGGAAAAAAAGGGCTGGGAGTTAGGGTGGGAGAAATGAACATAGGACAAACAAAATGATGGAGGCCGAGCAGCAGAATTAAATATCATGCCAAGCGTTTACTTCACTTGAGGACATGGTGTTGGGTGCATGTGAGGTGCAGTTAAGTGAATGGCTGTACTGTTGAGAGATTTATTATTTTCTTTGACTGTAAACTAGGTGCTACATTAATTGAAAAACTAGGGGAATAATTCATGCAATTTCCTTGTCTCCGCTAAACCAGAGGATTAAATCATTCAGGGAGAGAATTAAGCAAATAGATTTCTCTTATTGTATGAGTGAAAATGGAAAATCCACAGTGGTCAGTCCCCACCCCCACCCACCATCCGCAACGCACTCACAAGAGTGAATTCACATGCGGCACCCACCGCGTACAACAAAGACATGCACAGTGTCCGCTTCTTGCAGAGCACTTAAAAAGTGGGCTGTGTCCAACTAAAGGTATTCATTGCAGCTGACAGAGATCTCTTCTGTTGGCCACTGAAGCACAGAATGTGACCTAAATAAAAGGCCCTCGCGGTGATCCAC
This sequence comes from Pelmatolapia mariae, assembly GCF_036321145.2. Taxonomy (NCBI): domain Eukaryota; kingdom Metazoa; phylum Chordata; class Actinopteri; order Cichliformes; family Cichlidae; genus Pelmatolapia; species Pelmatolapia mariae. The sequence goes on along the minus strand of NC_086235.1, from coordinate 17,834,058 downwards.
AGCAGCGTGTTTGTGGCACAGCTGTCTACAGAGCTGCGCTAAAGCTGAAAAGCTGAAGTTGGGTCATGTTGGCTATCTGCCTGCTAGCAACAAATACCCATGCACACACACACATGCGCGCACACACACACACACACACACACACACACACACACACACACACACACGTTAACCTGACAGACTGCATATACATGCAGAAGTTTGATGCTGCTCGCTCGTAAAGAGCAGTTTATCAACAACACAAAGGACGTGGTTGTAACGGGTTTGTCAGGTATGGCCTTCAGTTATAAGCGCTCAAAGACACCTGTGGTTATGTATTATGCTGTATGTCCACTGGAGGTGACTGACCCAGTTATGTCTACCTGTCTGGGTAACCAACCACAATTTTGTGTGCCAACCCCCCCCAAAACAAGAAAGTAATAAAAATTTTCAGTTAAATACTGAAGTAATGATTTTTGTAGCAGATTTAACTCATAATATTTGATTTTATTAAATACAGTTAACTAGCTAATTGAGCAAATTGAGTGAATCAACTTCAGGAGTTAATTGTAGTGTCAACTGAACCGTGGAGTAGGGGTCTTTATGGCCACACGGTTTCATAGCACATGTAGCTTCTCTTTTATTTTTGCACACACTAAAAGACGGGAGTCACCAAAGTGCAAGCTCCTTCATCACTCCTCACAGTGTGCAAATATTACATAGCAGATGTTCTGTTGTTCTAATTACAGGACCAGTAATCATCAATATGTAAAGAAATGTAAAGCTTGATGAAGGCTTAGCTATGAGTGTAGAGTTGCTGCTTTGGGTCTTCCAGTGAGAAGGGGTGCTTAAAATCATGGCTTCCACAGCACAAAAAGCAACAAGCAAACAAAAGAACATCAAGAAATTTGAGAGAACTTGTTCCTTCTACTTTGTGTAAACAGCCTCTAAAAACCACAGAGAGTTCATTACATTTAAAGTGATTGCTGAACAGCAAGGTGTGCAAACAAAATGCAGGAGTAGATAAAACAAGCCAGGCTATGAATGTTAATGTTCATTAACACCTGTGCTGCATCAGCACAGTGGAAAAAAAATCTATTTGGATGCCAGCTTTCTTTGGGGTTAGATGAGATGAATGTAAAATAGATTTTTCCTCATCATCTAACAGCGTAAGCAGGCAAGGACGCAGCGTCACAGTGGCAAAATCTACTCTTAATTTTCTTCTACCTCACCATTAGTGAGTCACACTTAAACAAATTAAAAAAAAGTGGCATGGAAATGCAAAGCAGCACTGACTTACAGCACACCATCTTAGGAAGTGTTGGAATCAATAAGCATTAGAGTGAGAAGACTACTGCAGCTTCTGCTGGTGAAAAAATACAAAGCCGCTGTACAGACAGCAGACAGTCTATCTTCCTCAATCAACACTGAAAACTAGTTGCTGGATGGAGCTCGGGGCTTAGAGAGCCTCCATGAAGCCTTTAGAGGCTGCAAGGCTACAGACAGTCTTCACTTCCCTCTTGAGCCTGGGTAATGCTGTCTCCAAAGAAAAAAAGAACATTACCAATCTCCTCTCCACAGGAGATCAAATCACCACAGCAAATCTGGCTCAAACGTGTGTGTTTGTGTGTGTGTGCGTGTATGTGTCTGTGCTTGTTTCTAATCAAAAGAAAGAGTTCAGCGCTTTACCTCCAGTTTTCAGGTCCAGTAAAGTTGTCCTTTGATCGTGCAAATGTTTGCAGTTAGGCATACTGCATAATATTACTGACCAGAGAGGATGTAAAGGTGAAGATGCTATAGACACAGAAAATATATTTTTTTATTGCTTTCCATGTGTAAGACATAAAAGGGCAATAAGTCTTTACCCATGTGATTTTCTACCGCAATGTATGTCTGTGTAGGTTCTCAGTCATCCAGGTCAAGGTAATCTAAGGAGCTTGGAAAGAAGAGCAATGGGACTTCTTTAAGTTTTTTGAAGACGCTTCACTCTCATCCAAGAAGCTTTATCAGTTCTAAGACCAAATGGTGGAGAGACCCAGGTATGTAAGCCCTAGTAGGAGTTGTCCCTTAAGACGATGGTTGACCCACTATTGATTATGTGACTCATTACATGAGACAACGTGTGAAAAAGTGTAACGCTGACCCTAGATGTGTCAGTTGATCCCAATTACTGCAGTGTACATGCTTCTCAAAAAGACAAATATTTACTCCTACATGCCAAATGATTCAGAATTCAATATGTTTATGACAAAATAGGCAAATAAGATTTTCTTGACATTTCAAATATGACATATTTGTCTCCCAATACTTTGATTACCTGCATGCATACTTACATGTTGCAAAGGTAAGGCGATACTGTACACTGTGCTCTGCATTTTCATAAAAATTTGAATGCAAAATACATATTTGTTTTGGTTTAATGGGCTATCCTGCTCTGCTCTTTTTTCAGGTCAGTATTCGTGCACGCATGACCTGGTGTGCCCACATATGAAGCCATGGTAATAGCTTTGGTTTCATTTTCTCTGGTTTTAACATCTGTTTCTGAGCTCTGAGACTTGTGCTGCCACTGCACTTCACCAGCAGGCAAAAGGCTGTGGTGCCTCTAGAGATGACATTTGAAAAGCTTAACTTTAATGTCAAGCAATTTAAAATAAAGTGTCTCTCTGTAAATAAAGCTCTGGTTAATTTGAACGATCCATAGATCTTGCTGGAGTTTTTAAACCGAAACATAACATACATTTTCTTATGGCTTTTCTTACTCGAGAAGGTGGTGCGGGTCAGTCACGTTCACACCTAAGGCCAATTAGAATCAGCAGTCAATGTAGAAGTCAACAAAACCTGCAGGTTTGAACCTAATAAATTGCCTTTAACACCTCAACAATAAAATCCTGAGAGTAGCTGATATCCAATAACTATGAGTAACTAACTAAGTATCCAGTATAGTTTGTTTTTGTGAAGTAAGCCATTAAATAGCATAAAAAGACTACTGAGGATCATAGATGAACAATATAATTACAGTCATGCTTTTCTGAGTGAACAGATCAACAATGAAACGGAAAGTAAAATGCTGCCTGCAAAATATCGAGTATTTTAAAAAGTACTAAATTCTCTACCTTGCCTCAGACACAAATACATACAAGGTTTATTGAGAAATTCTGTGGAGCCACTTTAGCCACACACTAACAACTTCAACAAAACTCACCCACATTTTTAAATGTACTTGAAAGACACCCATGAGAGAGCTGCAGCTGCCAGTGAAACAACAGTGACAGAGAGGATATTCTCATCCTGAATGTGTGAACAGTGTCTTAGAAAAAAACAAAATCCCACAGAGAACGATGTTGTAGAACATTTTTAAGACAGCCAGGGGCCAAAAAAGAAAAAAAAATTGAGGAAAATGGTATTTTTTTTTCTGTGATTATGTAAAAGTGGCTTTTAGGAATGCCAGGAGAGGCTGGGTACCACTAACTTTAATGTCTTGCTGTTAAAATGGCTCTTAAATGATAGATGACTGTCTTGAATGACTGTCCTCACTGACTGCACCAAGACAACACTCTGAACAAAAGCTGCACATGATTGCTTCTGGTTTATGAGATATTCTTCATTAAACATATGTCTGCACAAGCAATATCAGACATGATAGGAGTCACACAAAAAGGTAAATTGACAGAAATAGCACGCTTTCAGCATGCCATCTCATTTCCAACCCAGAACGCTTGACGTTACACCAAGAAGATAAGGAAGCAGTATATCTTTACCATATAAATAAATGACAGCTTACGCAACGTGTTTCCACCGTAATTTGTGTTTGTTAGTGGGCTTTATTCAAAACACTTAGGAATGAAATATGCTGCTGGCATCTTATCAAAACATGTTAAAAAACTTGACAAATAAACACATATTTAAGGCACAGCTTTAAAGCATTTTTTTTCTTTTGCTTAACAGATTCTTTTACCTTCTGATTGAGGTAGTTTCACCTGACGTCTAATAAGCGCGTTTCCCTGTATTGGCTGCATTATAAACCTGCATGCCGTCATGGATGGATTGATGTTCCTGGTTTCCACAAGACAGCTCCTTTGTCACAACCAAACTAATTAGGCTGACTGTCAGGGCTCCCTCTGACAAATGGAGTGACTGTGTTGAGTTATAGCTCAGGACCCATCAGAGACAAATTCCTCTGGTGATGAGGTCTATTTGATGAAGGTAAACAAATTAACGCATGCATTAACTTTAGAAAAAGCCTGGTGTTGTTGGTGTCAGGCAGAGCTGTCATTGCAGGATGTTCAAAGAAATTCAATAACACAAGCTAATGTACACAATGCCCCAACGGAGGCAACTACGCAAGCGATTCAGAGGTCATTTTAATGTTATGTCAGTGACTGTAGATTGTGCGAGTGCATTTCTGTGTAACTTTTTGATTTGCTCATTTATATTTAATTCAACCTTTCTTCTATTTTTGTTTCTGTGTCAGGTATAAATTAAAATGTTCAACTGGTGTTTTTACGTGTTTGTTTTTTCCAAAAACCTTCTGTAAAATTCAGTTAAGGTACAACCAAACCTAAAAAAATAGATTTTGGAGGAACATTAAAGTTTACTACTGTTAACATTAAAGTCGACTTCTGTAAAAGGTGCTATAAAAATATAATAATAGTTGTTTTTCAAAGTTTACTCCTTGAATTTTTAACACTTTAAAGCCTGAACAACGTAATAGTTGACAGAAATGTTTAATTTGTTGAGAATTAGTTGCGATTTATCTTTGGGTTATATGTGGGAAAAACTACACTTATACTGTGCAGCAGGGTGTTGTTCAACACCTTTGTCCTGCAACTGTTACTCTCCTATTCTAAGTGAATTTCACCCGTTAAACATTATGAACAGAAACAACAAAAAAGATATAATATAAAAATAGAAAAGTACTATAAAGCTCCCATGCTGAATAGGATTCTTGACATTTCTTTTAAATAATGTATTCATTCAGGAAGCTTTTGGTCTTTAAAGAAAAGGGGCTCGAGTAGCTCTGACACTGCTTTGCCTCCATAACAAAAGGCCATGACTCCGCTGAGATTGCAGTTGTATGGCTTCAGGTTGAATCTATCATAGATATACTGTAAGAATAAAGGACGAAGATGCAGCTTCTAGATGCCACTTTCTTTTTAAAGGGTAAGTTTGTAGTCAGATATGATAAAATCAGTTTTATAAGGCAGTCATGTGATCTGTAAGGGTACTTCTTCAGCTTGCTATTTGTAATTTTAACAACTTTAACAACCCCATATCTATTTTGGGTACAGCTTTTTCCTTTTTTTTTTTCTCTCTTTTTTTTTTTTTTAAAGATATCTACTATAAAATATCTTCTATGATGACTGTAGCAAATGTGTATATATGTATCTCTGTATGTACCCCATCTCCTCCTTAAGGGAGGGCCAATCTGAATGAAACTTGCACAAACACAGAGCAGATATTAACATCTTTATCTTCTAAAACATGTGTTATAAAATCTATTTAAATGTGTTATAAATAGATTTATAATATAAATGAATTAAAATATAAATGATTTACTATTAAAGCAGAAGTTTAAGGTTAAATATTACTGTGTATTATGTTTCTTAAATGGGTCTTTTACAATTAGAGGCAAAAAATGTAAGTTTATTTGGTGATTATGTCTGGCTATACCAACATTATTGTATTCCACGCAAACATTAAACCCAAGGTTTTGCTTCCCTTTAAAACTGAAAAGATTTATATGTCGCTTGACTTTGTAGCTTGCTAAGAAAAAGTACATATATATTATTCTTATATATATGTATTCTCATTCATATATGAATTTTTTGTTAAGTGTTTAGAAACAAACAACTTCTGTCATCTGTTTTTTGTGGTTTGATGAAGACATAAAGAAGAACAAGATAAATTAACAATACAACTCTGCGCCACACACGAGCACAGTGAAAAAGTGCTGGGGGCCTGCCAAAAACCGCCCCGAGGGCAAGTTTTTCTAATAATATTAAAACTCAGATTGTTTGAATATACGCAGTATATAAGCACAATAAACCAACAGACTTATACACCAGCAATGGTGATTTATGAAATACTCTACAGGCTACATTATATCAGTGCAGCTGTCCTAAACAAAGCTGTCGGTAACGCCAAAACTGCTGATGAAATATTTCCCTGATAAATTAAAACTTTAGTTTAGTTTTGTAAAACAATATAGAATAGGCTATTAGGGTTCGGTCCAAAATCCTCAATGTAGACTAGAACATTAAACTTAATACAAAGCAACAACACAGGTGCACAAACAAGAAGAACTGATTACGGGGGGTATGTGTGTTGCCCAAAAGCAATTTTAGAGGATAATAAGGCTATAAGAATAAAAGGTCACTTTGACCTGTTCCAAATAATCCACCTTCACAAACCTTGATATTATATTAGTGTGACAAATTACTATTTTCTTTCTCCTCCCTCTCTCAATTCCTTTTTTTAATAAAGTTCAATAAAGCTATCCATAAAAAGCAGTCAAGGAAATTGGACAAGGGAGGACAGCATCGCCATGGAAACAAATGGATTTTCTGGTGGAAAACAATGTGTTTTCAGCTCAGCTAATGACAACTCATATGTACCAACCGCTTTGGGATCATACATGCGGACAGCAACAGGAGTCACCATTTTTTGTGCTTTATATCTTCATGTGTCCCCAGGGCATGCAGGGAAACTGTGAAAAATGTGTGAACCTCAGACTTATCATCTACATTTAGAGGGAAGAATTTCTGAGTGGTGACAAAAACAGTTCTGACCTATTTATTTTTGTTCCTGAAGAAACGTCTAATTTAACATGATGAATGAATAAAAACCCAAATTATTTCATTTTTGTTTATGATTTTGCACTACAATGACCAAAACACATCGTTTATTTATATATTTCTATGGCATGAAAAATGAAGAGCTTCAATCATTCTCCTTAATTTGCATTTTGCAACAATTCCTCTAAGTGGGACGCTGTAACATTCAAAAAGCTATTTCGAGCCTGCCAACGCACAAACTCATAAAGCAGAAGGTAAAAAGTATAGCCTGTGTCACACAATCTCACACAATAGTAATGTTTGTGCTTTTATTGTCTCTTAAGAGCTATGAAATCTGGGGCGCCTAATTCGGGACTACGTGGAAGTGGTGTAGTGATGACGGTGAAAGCTAAATCGAAACGTGGAGAGTCAGGATCTATGTGCATGTGCATCTGTGTGCATGTGCTACATAACTCTTTGTACCCTCATCCATCAAGCGCATGTATGACCCACATGTGAAAAAGTTGCTAATGCTGCTGATGTTAATGTACGGCTTGCAACTCTTTCCTCCTTGTGGCATTTTTGCTGTGTTAATACACTTGTAGCCAAACGCTGCTTCATTGTTACCGCTAATTTAAGTGATGCAAACGCTTCAGAGCAGCACATATAAACTGAAGAAGGGCATTTAAAACAAGCATTAAATGGGGGGTATATTAGACTGCCTTCTGATTTTTCTTCTTGTTATCCAACACTGTGATGCCACATGGTGCGTGACTTCATTCATATTGTAAAAGCATTTGTGATGTGAAAAGGCATATAGACCCACATTCACTGCAGTAAAAATCAGGTTATGCGCATGCACTTTGCTTGTACAGTATGCACAATATAGTCACTTGCTACTGTCAGGCAAGATTAGCATCACAGTATTGCCAGAGGCATGCACAGTGTCACGTGACTTCGAGCAACTGACTCTACAGCTAATTAAATGTCAGAAAACAAAGCTGGCATAAAGTGCACATAGCTATGTGTATATATGCTTTTAGCTAATATAGTACTCTGAAGTTTGCAAAAAACAAAAAGAAAACATATGAGGCCTAATGCCAAACAATGACATGTGATTTGCAAATATTGTAATTCTATAATGAAATAACATGAACAGCTTAAAACATCCTGAAAAAAGCCCCTGCAAAAGCATTAATTTTAACATCTGTTTCTGTTTGGTAGACACTTTCCATTAAGGGCTGGCAGCTGACTGAGGCCTTTTGCGAGATTACCTGTACACAGGAGTGCAGCAGTGCAACATGGGGAAAAGAATAACTTGTTTTGTAAGCTCCAGTAGATTTTTCTTTGTGTAAAGGCTGTTATCAGCTGGCCTTTGTCACTACTCCAATATTCACTGCTCTTTGTGGATTTAGCCATCTGAATTCAACAATAAGCAGATGTTTCATGAGCTATTATGACTGATTTCCAACCCCTAAACACCATAAAGCTAGTATTAGATTCCTTCACTGACTCAGCATTATCATCTTAAATATAAATTAATGACTGCTAACCTTGATTTGACCTAGTAACAGTGCCTAAGATGTAACCAATCAAACACAGGAATTTATCCCAATATTGCAAATGAGCCAAATGAGCCAGTTTATCCTGGATGAAACTGGCCATTATTTTCATGCAATCTTTAAATAACACAAAATTAGTAAACTTCAATTTGTTGAAAATATAGTTCAGCAACACACCAAATAGAGATCCAATGTCCACAATGTCTGATTTAAAAATTAAAAAATGAATTAGGACATTATATGTAAGTTTTAAATTTCCAGCCTATAAAATTTCCCTTCCTCTCCTTTCCCCTCTTTCTTACACACTGATGATTTTTATTCCACTGGGAAACAAAGCAGCTGTACATTTCCCTCACACATTTTTTTTTGTGACAACACACAGAAACAGTTGGTGCATTTGCTTTTTTTGTTGCTTCTGAAATTTCTTGCCACTTCAAAATATTAATACTTAATGTCAGCTCCTGTTCTGTAGCTAGGTAGATGCACAAGTACTGTGACTATAACTTTACATCTGCACAATGCAACGCATCACACTGAAAGTAAAAGGGATGTTGAGGCTGTAAGTGGGCCTTGGGATGTCATTATTTTCTTATTACTGAGCAAGTGTCTCCCTGCTGCCACTGGACGCAAGGCCAGGATGCCGCACGTGAAAAGTTAACTCATTCAACACTAAAATGCATTAACCTGCCTATTAGATTTAATTACTTATTAATTGAAGGTGTCAGAATGCTGCTCTGAATCTTTTAGTTCATCTTTAAGTCCTACCTGTGCAACACCTCTAAGAAAAATCTTGGCAATTTGTGTCTCTCCTTTGCAGTGGGTGGCATGTCACATCCAGGACACGTCAACAGATGCTTGACAGATCTGGGAGTGTGATCCAACTGAGCAAGAGGGGAGGATGGGGGGGTCTAACCCACTGCCTATTCGTATGAGTGCTGGTGGATGCAAATCCAATGTGTCACATACATGCACAAGGCAAGCAATCGTAAAAACAGATACTAGCCAGTGAATAAACATGCTGGACACACACTCACACAGAGGCTAGGAGGCATTCTTCCAGCTCTCCCTGCACACTGTGGAGAATTGATCCTCAACCAAACATGCTGCCTGCACAGAGAGCAGGTGTCAGACCAGGTGAGTACTGTGCACTGACAGGTAGCATGTGACCTCGCATCAAAACCTGGCGGCACGGAGAGGGCATGCAAATTCCCAACTAAATAGCATCCACAAGGCTCATGTCACCGAAAAAGCATCTCCTGCCAACTCAACCTTAGTCGAGACTCAGCAGCTGGCAGCTGCATAAGATAGTGGTCACCTTCATATGTCACTCTGTGCAGATGTTCAACGACATCTATAATCAATAACAAACAATTAGAACAGAACAGAACTGCACCATTTTCCAGATGCATGATCTTATCCTCTTTGATAGAATTACTTGAGCCAATATCCTAAAAGCAAAATAACTCCCAGTTTAATAATTTGCGTGTTTTTTGTGCACATAGGGCCATCTTAATCAGTATTTCTGCATACGTAAACCTCCCTTTGCACGATTCAGGGATTTTTCAGGGTCACCTCTCTACTTGCTTCAATGAGATGCATTAAGCAATGTTCAGAATATTCTGCTCTGCTCACAATGTTCTTTTCCATTAAAGAAAGTTTCAATACAAGTAAGTGACTTGCAAATTTTAAAAAGTTATCTACTACTGCTGCTCTTGAGCCAAACTACAATATTTAGTTTCAAGCGTGAGGCTGAATACTATCTATTTTCACAGATATCAGGACTACGGTATCATGTAAATCATATCACCTAATTATGCTTAGTCACTGATTTTTATTTTTTTCCATTTTTACAATGAGCTAAGAACACATTTATAGAAGTATTTCTTAAGTTGGTCCTTTACTGTCAAGGGTTTTTATTAGAAACAAAGCATTAAGTGTTGATAATGCTTTGCTGTTGAGTCTTTTATGAACAGCTAAATGAAGTGTGAAATGTGCAGTTCATTGAGCAAGTTAAATTAGCTTCCCATTTCATAAATTGCTTAGGTACCGACAGATAACAGCCTCCAACTTACCGGTACTGTATACTGAGGTAACAAACAAGCACATTAATAATCACTTACATTTCAGATGTTATCATGGGAGGAATCATTTTTGCAGGAAAAAGTTTAAATATGTCTTATTGTGAACTACAAAAGTGAGATGTTCAAGCCAGTTTCTACTTCTCTGTCTGACAGACAGTAGATTAAGGCTGATTTACTGAAAGCTTCCAGAAAAGTTGTGATGCTGTGTAAAATGTAGATAAAAACATAATGCAATTAAATACAGTAACATCTCTCAGTTTTTTTTCTTTGTACTATTTTCAATTAAGATTGTTGTCTATATGAATTGCACCCTGTTTTTACTCAATGGGCTTGTATACTTAATTTATTATGTGTACAGTGCTACTATTTAAATCATTTACTACTGATTTCTTACACTTAATCTCACAACTAGTCTCTACTGCAGCCTACTTATGTAAGAAAAAAAGCAGTGAATCACGACTGAAGCCTCCTAGCAGAACAAATGTGCTACTTCTAATGAGACTTGAGCAGATAATCTCATCCTTGCTGTTTTCTGTTAATCTCTGAGTATCGTTGACAAGCACATTTGAGTGAATGTGGCATGAAGAAAAGATCTCATTTACACACTGTCAGTGGTGTATAAAATATCCATCTGGATGTCCAGTCATTTACTTCCAAGCACTCTCCCTACTCATTGCCTTACTTATAACCTTTCCCAATTCTTCTTCTTCCTCCTCCATATTCCCAACCCCAGGTGTTCATTCTGTTCTGCTGTGATTGCTAGTATCAGCATCATGGCTCTCCTCCCACTGGCCAAGATTGACTTCATCTAATTAGGTCCTCATTTGCTACATAATCTCCACAAACACAGTCTAAAGAAGCCTCTCGATGCTCGATACCAAATGTGTCATTTCCACAGGAAAACATCAAGATTTTAGCATTTTCAAAATTGTGAATTGAAAAGTGTAGCTGCACAGCAGGAATTCTTAGATATAGCCTCAGCCACCGACCCATTTCTGCCTCTGGCTACAGTTTCCTTCACTTCCTTTTCAGGCTTCCCTGGGATTCACAGTACTTTGGCTTAGAGTCTGTTGGTAAAGAACATTACTTCTTTTCAAATAGATTCATATGTTGACCCATGCCAATACAATGATATGTTTTCAAATGGTAAGCTGCGCTTGCTGTAAATCCAGCTTTTTGGCAGTATCCCCAGACCTTAGGGTTCATGGTTGGCTTGTGTAAAAGAGCTGAGCCAAAAATGTCATCCCATGCATGATTCTGTATTAACCACTAAATGATGATGGACTAGTTCCTATCTAATTCAGCTGCAGAACACACTTTTTATACTGGAAAAATGAAAAAACACAAGTTTCTGAAAAACACTTCTTATTACATTATTGCACTGTTTCCCATCTAGCTACACTCAGTAACCTCAGTAAAAAGTGATAATATGGTTTTTTTTTTTATAAATTTTGTGAAAAAAAAAATATCAAAAACTATGGTTTCAGATTCTGTATTCAGAACCCTGTTTTAGTAATTTGTAGAAGCTCCTTTGGCAGAAAGTGCACACCCAAGGTTTCTTTGGCAAGTCTCCATAAACTTTGCACATCTTTGTGGATTTTATCCCATTCTTTCTGATCTTCCCAAACTCATGTCAGATTGGATTAGGAGTCGTGATCATCAGGTCTCTCTAAAGATGTTTCTGTGGAGTTTAGGTCTAGGCTCCCATCAAGAACAACCAGAGACTTGTTTTGAAAGAAGGAAGGAGGAGGAATGAGTTCATGTAAATGTATATATACATGGCCAAGGCTCTTCTTGGCCATATACATGAACTCATTCCTCCTTCTTCTTCTTCCGGCTGCTTCCTTTAGAGGCCTCCACAGCAGGGATCATACGTACATCTCATAGATGTCCTGCACCAGCCTCACATACTTCTCTGCCACTCCTGCCTTCAGGTTGAGTGTCATACCACTTCACCAATGTCAGGTTTTGGCACTGCAGCAGGTTTTTGGATTTGGCTACACTTATCCTTTCTTCACTTTTGACTTCTCTCCATGTCCCTGCTACTTAGAAGCAAGCCCCATAGCATGATGCTACCGCCAACATGCTTCACTTAAGTCATCACTAGCAATTAGCTAGCATTAATTCATGTTTTCAGAATATGTTGGTTTGAGATCTGCCCAAAGAACTCAGCCTTTGACTCATCAGCCTAGAAAATCGTATTCTCTGCATGCCCACTCCCTGAGTTTGATTGGATGAGCTTCATGAAGGGTTTATTTGAATAAGAGTCCTATTTGTTCCAAAGTTTTTCTCAAAGTTTTTTTGCTGACATGCAGTGTGGACTGTAAGAACATATATGAATAAACAGGTGTGTGTTTCTAAGGTTTGTCCAGTCCATTGGCTTTGTCATGCCAATCAAATTACAGACACATTTGATAAATGTGTCGACTGACTGCATGGAGACTGACTTTTTAAGATGCCTGGTGAATATAGAAAGCTAAAATTTTATACTCGTGATCTTACAGCTTCAACTACTGCATGTTCACTTACACAATGTTAATATTAATAACAGAATTAACTGAAACAATTACTAAAACAAGTCTGGGGTATATGAAGTTTTATATCACAAAACAAGTACTCTACTGAATATTGGCTGATGTATCAGTAATAAATTTTGTGTGCGCAACACAAACTGAAGTACTTTCTGGGCACAGCTACAGGTTTGCCAGATTGTTTGGTATTATTTATTATTAGTATTATTTTTAGGACATAAAATCCTTAGAACTGGGACTTGGATATAATGCATGAGGCATACCACCGAGCACTATGCTAGATCTTTGTTTGTATTTTACGCTATATAGTTGTGTTTTTAAGCACAAAAATGTCAAATTCATGAGCAGGATGGATCACAACATAAAGTAAAAGAAAATGATCAGGTGGGGTTGTTAATCTTAATGCTGGGATTAGCATTTTTATTTTTTCTCCTTGGAAATCCTTTGGCCTCCTGTCTGTTTGTTGTCTCCACCACATCGCTAGAGTGCTTATGCTGGCAGAGTAAACATGTTCAGCACTTTTACCCACTATTAAGCATTTTCACACACTTTTTAAAAAACTGTTTATCTCACCACCACCATCCACTCGGTAACAACTTATCATCACACAAAGAGGGAAAAAAACACTTTCATCCCGCAGCCCGAGAGAAACCTTTTTTCTTTTTTACCCATTCATCTCACCTACGCATCTTTCTATCATCCCCCTTTTTTCCTGCCACTCACCCCACAGCCACTCTGTGCTGTGTTTGTGTCTCTTTCTGTTTTTGCTGTCACTGATGGTAGGCTGTCAATCTTGACAGATGTGTTTCCACTAAGGATGCACTAAAAGGTTATATCTGCTGTGCAGAAGAGTGATTGCAAAAGGTCAAGCGTGAATTATGAATGTGCAGGTGCTTTGAGAAGGAGCTTTAATAAAGTTGATATTATATATGTTAAGGTGTTTCTTTATACTACTTTAGCCACTTTCTAAGTGGTCACTGGCCATGGTGCAATAATAAAGGTGCATCCAAAGCTGCTTATAGCAGCACTTTGTTCAATATAATGATTCAGTGGAGAACAAACATTTAGAATGTAACTCACCTTCTTTACTGCTTCATCTTCGGCATCTTTTCTCTCCTGTGCTTAATTCCACACCCCTTGTTGTCTGTGTATGCACATTTCTCCACCTTGAAGTGAATAAAGAGAGTCAGAATGAATTTATAACATATGAAAACACTCCTGTGGTGCTCTGTTGGCTAACATGCTGGTCCCTGTGCCATGTGCTCATGCTGTGCTGCTGCTTTCTGCTCTTTTTCTAGGTTCACTTCAGATATACAACAAATAATGTAATAAAAAATTAAATTAATACACAAATCATTCCCCCTTTTTGTAGAACCAATAAGAAAACTCTAGTCTTCTTTGGACAGAGTGGTTGGCTTAAGACATTAAATGACTGTGTGCATAATCAGCTAAGCCCCGTGTTGTTTGGCTGCACTAACATGCTTGTTTTCATCCTAGAACTCGTCTTTTGGGGAGCTGTGTTTCAGGAAAGAGGGAGGAGATATGCAGAATTCATTTTAAGCCTATTTGTGCTTATTTAATCTAGTGTGTTAAGTCCTTGAGGTCTTTTGAGGGAGGGTGAAAACAGTCTTTGTTTCAGGGTAACTACTCTCACATATTGAAAAGCATAGTGTGCAGAGCACCTACACTCTTTTTCAGCTTCTGAAAAGTTTTAAAGAAAGGTTTATGTACGAAAAAAAAACAACAACAACTGTGAGATGTGTTTTTGCTTGTAATATCCTGTCAAACTAGAGTCACTATGCGTTTGAGAATCAACAAAGCTTTTGCAAATTAGGTTTCTAGAAAGCATCTCTTTTCTGATATTCGTGAAGGTGATGAAGAGGATGTGGCAGGTAGTTCATTGCGAGGGCATGGAACAGATGGTGGTCTGTCTGACGCTCGCCAGGTGGGACTTGGTTTGGACAGGCTGGACATACACCCACTCGCACAGACACAGGTCAGGGCGAGGGCACCAACACTCCAGTGGGCTTTAGGTCTGCTTTACATGACAAGGATGTGTGGATACTCCAAACAGGGTGGTAATGAAAAGTTCATTAGAATTTGGTGCAGAAGTGGAATAAATCATATTCTCTTCATTGAGGTTTTTTGTGTTGGTAGATGACCAAGGGATTCACGAGCTTAAACAAATGCTAAATAAGTGTATAGAAGGTCATTTTTGACTTGCCTGAATGCAGAAAAGATTATTTCTACCATGCCAGACAGCTAAGTTAAAAAAGGAAATTAAATAACTTAGCTATATGATATCGCATGTATGTAGCACATTTCATAGCACAACACACAAACACACAGTGTAATTAAATACAAGTCTGTGAGAATAAAAAAGGTTTTAAGTTTGTTTTTGAATAGACAGTTCTAACTGACCTCAGGTCAGCGGGCAGCTTCCTCCAACAAACTGGAGCAAAACAACTGAAAGCATCCTCAGCACACTGAGATCTAATTCTAGGAACAGCTAAAAGATCTGCACTTGATGACCTGAGAGGTCTGGTTGGTGTACACTGAGCAATTCAGAGACCTACTGGCGAGGGCCAAACCACTGGGAGCTTCATGACATAAGAGAAGGGTTTTAATGGTAATTCTGTTTTGAACAAAAGTAAGTTGGAGATAATAATTCTCCAACTTTTGATATGTTTAAATGTTAGAAAGCAGTTCTGGTAATCTTATTATAATGGCTATCAAAACTGAAACCATTAACCAAAACAATGCCAAGGTTCCTGATTTGTTTACTACATTAGGAATGATAAATATCACCAAACTGTCAATCTGTAACTTTTTTGAACAAATAACAAATATTTCCATTTGGTCTCTGTTGAGTTACAAAAAGGTTTCTAGACATCCACAAGTTAATGTCATGATTGTTTATGATAGTACCAACCAGGAGCATGTAATGGTTAAAGAATAACAGACCAAGAACTAACCCTTGATCAACCCCTGATTTAATTTTTATTTCTGCAGATCTAAAACTACTAATGGAAACAAAAAAAACTTCTGCCCTTCAGGTATGATAAAAGCTAATCAAGAACCTGACCTATAAAACCAGCTGAACAAGCTGTGCTTGTCAAACATTTTAGCTCCAATCATAGACTAATTCTGAGGTCTGGTGCTAAATGAGTGTTTAGAATTAGATGGAATTATCCACACGTAAAATGATCTTGAACACCAAATTCAAACCATGAAGTATTTTATTAAATGTTTTTCCATGTAGGACATAAAAACTATATTTAAATGTCTGCTTGTTCACCATGTTCATATATGAAAAAGCAGACTAATTTATCATAATATTCTTTTATCCTCATTACATAAATGCAAACAGTGAGACATCAAAAACAGCTGTTCAGAAACACCAAACAAATTAACAATTAAAGTATAATTTTTTTGCTCTTTTTTGTAAGCTACTTATTCATATATGAGACAAAGTCTTAAACTGTTAGTATTAGTGTCAGTGCGTAATGGACACTTATTTACAGATATGCATAACAACAAATTCCAGAGCCACTGTGCTAAAAATGGTTTAGCGACATTTATTTACCAAGAGCAACGTATACGTAGACGTAATGACACGTACAATGTCACTGTTCATTTTGAGATGAGCTACTACATGTATACTTAGTTTCTATAAAGATTCTATTTTAAGATTATTGTTTTGGCATTTCTTTGCTGTTGATAGACAGTGAAGCAGTGAAGAGAGACAGGATAGTGTGGAGAGAGACAGGCAGAAGATATGCAGCAATGGCCCCCTGCTCACCCTACTGAGCTAAAGTGGCACCTTATATACATATTGATAATCCTGGTATCCTGGTAGTTTACGCTATAAATTTCTTCCAGATTGATTAACGTATCTACGAGGAGTTAGGGAACAGACATAGATACGCTACAATTTTTATAGTAACACATTTATAATATGAAATGTTTATGAAGGAACTTATCCTTCTCAACCACACAATAATGTTTTTTGGTATGAATACTGTGCCACTAAAAAACCATTATAGCAAAAACTTAAGTCAAAGATGAGATTTCACATCTTCTGTGCCCTCTCTTCTCTGTCAGAAAAGATGGGAATTTCAATTTCACACTCTGCTGGGGTGCATAACACACACATCACTAAAACACAGGTACACAAACAGACAGATGGGGGGAGGGTTGGCTTGTTAAAAATGGAGCAACATATGTATTCATGAATGAGTAAACAGGCAAGGGATGAACATAAATGAATACATTAGACACAAGAAAAGACCTAAAGACCATATACATGCATTGAAAAGTTACCGACATAACCTTTGTTATATTTATTATATTATTTAACCTAAATGACGCATTTGACTTCAACTAAACATCTCCTTTAATCTTTCTGTAAGTAAACTGCAGCTCTCCATTTTACAGTATTCACTACCTGCACTGTGAATAATTCATGTATGCAGGATAAATAGTTAAATAGGCAAAACTCGTCTGTCAAAAGTAAAAATGACTACGACCTTGCCTGCAAAAATAGGCGGAAGTTGGAAGAGGGTTGCATAGACGGGGAAGAGAACCGATAGAAACAAACCAAAAAAAATGAACAAATGAGAGAAAAACTCCTCTCTTGTTAAAGAAAAAACCTTCATATGCTGGAGTGTGATACGGAAATAGGCCCCTCTGTATTCATGAATCTCTTAAGAGCACAATCAATGGGGTAAGCAATACATAAAAGATGAGGCTGAGTTTGACCTGTGCACTGAGGGGGAGGGGAGAGTGTTCTGCAGAGCCTGGACTGGAGGAGATGGCGATTTAGACTCTGTTGGGGCATCCTTTGAAGTTTTGGCAGATGAGGATGGACTGTGGATCAGCCCGTGGCCCTGCTGCATTAACCCCCCAAGCCCCAGCTATGCCTGCACTGAGTCAGCAGCAGCGGCAGGCTCCCTGCCTGGCCAGCATGGTGCATAATCTCTACACTATAGTGTAGCACAGATCCACTACAGAAAGCCATCATTCAAACTTCAGCAGTGATTATCTCTTTGCTTTATTACATTTTCACAGCAGCATGACTTCTCACCAGTCAGCTACAGATCTGATGTTGATGCTCATTTTGGACAATGATGGAATTTGTGGAGCAAGAGCTCATGACATCAACCTGAAATCATTGCGGTATTTCTTATCTGCAAGCACACAGCGCACAGAAACACATAAATAAAAGCAAGGACCATTATCATGCTGAAGATCAAGATCGGCACAGATTGAAAGTCACACTTACACGCATGGAAGCACATAAAAATACACACAAGCAAACTGCTAGTGCACTTGTGCCCGATTGTTTAAAGCATGTGCAGACACTAAATAGAGGTGATTCACGTCAGAAAGAGGATTAGAGGGGGTTGTGAAAAAGCTGAGAATTATTGACAGAAAAGAGGGGGATTTAGATTTAGCTTTGCCAGTCCGCAAGTGCCTCTAACTCCTCCCCTCTCCCCTCCATGTACAACCACTTACACATAAACTAGCGATGACTCAGTAAGACCGTGTCAGGTCACTTTGAACTGACATTGCTCAGGAAACTTATTCCAAGCAGTGGTTTGCTCTGACCCAATCTTTTCTATCAGCGCTTACCCTAACGCTGCAAACCCAGTCATGTATGCACATACAGTAAGCATCTCTCAAAGTCCTGAGGGCCATGCATTACATAATGAAAGAAAGAATGATAGAGAGTCAGACGGGAACTTGTAGAATCTCATCTATCTGCAGGAAAACAAACTAATCCGATTCAAAATACAACCAAATCTCTGTGTGATTAAAATAATTCCAGATTCTGAATTAATCGAGGGAATGACTAAACTAACCAGGATGCATCTTTCAAGGTTAAAGTTTCAGTCATTTTTTCCCTGCTCATCAGAAAACATTTTAAGGTGCATACAAAAATACAGCTCTGAAATATAGACAAGCCTGTGTTATCACTACTGTCCAGTGAGACAGATGCAGGGTAAATATTTTGATGTGGGTTAAACATGAAGCATGGCTAGATGTATAGACGCATGTGCATGACTGTGAATGTGTGTTTTTACAAGGGCACTGAGATGTGTACAGTATTTGCAATTGAAATGCTGGGCGTGATTCTGAGGCAAGGCGGGAGGCTTGACGGCACCCCACCTGGCTCGTTGGACTTCCAAAGGGCACACTTAATGAATTCACAGTGCTGTAATGTGAGAACCGCACACTGATGACAGGTAGTCATTTATTAAAAAGCAGGCGTTTGTGCGTGTGTGTTTGTGCGTGCATCAGTATGTGTGAAGATGCATGGAATACAGGACGGAGAATCAAGACAATGTTTGAAGCTTTTGTTGTGTGCCTTCTGAGATAACAAGCTTATTTACCATGAATGATACAAGCTTATTTACAAGTGACAGAAGTTTTATTTTACAGCTGGAGGTTATTTGTGTCATATTGCACGAAACTTACTAAATCTCTTTTTTAAAATTACTTCTTTATATTCTTATCTGTAACACCAATATTTCAACAGATTCCAGCAGATGTCACCATATTTATGCAACTAGTTTTAAATTTAGTACCTCTCTTAAAACTATCCAGAGAGAAGAGTAGAGTTGAAAAATTAGATTTAAGATTGCTTCCTTATCCAACTGTTGATTCTTGATAGATCCAAGCATGAATGTATCTTTGACTACACGGGGGAAAGCATGCTGTAGGTATAAAAATAGATGTGCTATCTTTTGTTGTTATCATCTGTCTATACCTGTTATTATTTTTGACATCTTTGTGAGTTTATGTCAAAACATATTATGGGATAAATCCTAAAACATCCAAAACAGCATCCAAAGCAGGAAGAGTTTCCAAAACGATCCGCTATGAACTGCAGCTGAAATCTAGCGGAAGCATAAAGAGAACATATGGTGCATTATTCCTGACTGTGTAAGTGTAATGAGTCTTAAAGTAAAGTGAACGCCACTGTGATAGAGAAAAGCATAAAGCACCAATCACTCTATCACAGTTCTCCACCTTACAGTCTGACTGAGTAGATGGTGATTGGTAGCATAAAACAGCCCTGCGGACTATTTCTTTCTCTTTGCCTTTAGGTAAGTGTTACTATTTCCACTGTTAAACAATTTCATACAGTTAATGTGGCGCACAACACGTACAGTCATGTGAAACATTAAGTACACTACACGATTCAGTAGCATGTAGAATCACCTTTAGCACCAATAACTTGGTATAAACTGTTTTGTGTATGACTTCATCATTCATGAAAGATTTTGGCCCACTCTTCTTTACAGTGTTTCACCATGGCAACATTGAGGTTTCTTGTCACATGTTTACGCACAGCTCTCTTAAGGTCTCACCACAGCAGGGTGGATTGAGGTTCTACTGGATTGCAGTCTGGACTTTTACTGGGCCATTGCAATACCTTGATCCTTTTCTGTATGAACCATTTTGTTAAAGTTTTGATACTGTGCTTGGGCTCATCGTCCCCAAGTTTTTCGCTGTCAGATAGATGCCCTCACATTTGGCCCTAGAATACTTTGAGTTCATGATTGACAGGTCCTGTGGCTATAAAAGAAGTCCAAATCATCACAGCTCCACCACCATGCTTGATAGCTGGTATGAGGCGTTTGTACTGATATGCTTTGTTTGGTTTTCTCCGACTATAGAATACGGACAGACGAGACCATAATGAACATGTCTACCCATAATTTTCCAGAAGTCTTGTTCAGATGCCACTTTTTAAACAAGAACATGCTAACCTGCCATGCTCGTTTCAGAGAGACTTTCTACAGGGAAGCCTTCCAAACAAGCCCTACTTTTTAAGTCTTTTTCTAATTGTACTGTCACAAACTTTGATATTTAACATGCTGATTGAGGCCTTTAGAGTCCAAGGTGTACCTCTTGGGTCAGACATCAGACACAAGGAAGGAATTTTTAAAAATCTCCATATGAGCTCTGATCAGCTTGATCTTTCAGTCTCCCCTTGGCAACTCTGACAGAATTAAGAAATTTGAACAGCCCACATTTTTTTTCCCAAATTGTCAAAGACTGAGCGTTCAGTTCTCCTGTGTGAGATATGCACACCTGTAGTGATGCCCTTTAATCAAATCCAATTATTGCCCATGAGTCAGGGACACATTCTGAATGCTAGTACATACACTTCCTTACACCTTATGTGTCCTTACATATGTTATATAAATGCTTAATCTGTGATGCTTTAATCAAATTCCGAAAGGTCAAGTGAAGGTCTATAAAATGTTGCACATTTCCAATAAATTCAGCATTAATTCAACAGACAAAAAGAAAAATTATAAATAAACTGGACTTGCCTCCAAGGCCTTAGCTTTGAGAGACAGAAGTAGAGGGAGCGGAAAAAGCTGTTTTGTCATAGCTCTCCACTCGTCTCTGCCTCTCCATTCATAACCGTTTCTCTTATCTTCTTTCTGTCGCTCGTTTTCCAAGCTTATTGCCCCCACAACCTTATTCGCAATCTTTTTTTCCCTACTTTCTTCCACTCTTTTGTTCGCTCTCATGCATAATCTGTGTTCTTTCCTGTCCTCACTTTACTTTCCCTGGAGACAATTTTGTCTGTCTTTCCCAAGCTTCTTCTTTTTTCACTCTATCACTTGCCAGTGCTCAGTCAGAATAACAGCAGCGATCTATCAGAACTTTTTTTTTTTGTAACCAGAGGACAATTTTGGACCTGGCAGAGCATCAGCCTATTGCTAACTCTAACAAGACACTGTAATAATAATAATAATAACACAACAAAATCTGATTATTACATTTGTGCTGCAGCAACGGAAGCTGCCATAGTGGATCAGCAACAGTCCAGGCCAGTGAGTTCATGCAAATTCCCGAGGTTACCATGGGCTGCGAATGACTGACATGAGCTGAGGGGAAGGGTGCATGCAAATAGTGGTTCGAGAGATGGGCGTGCTCAGTGATTAAGTGGAAACACAAGCCTGGGACTCCAATCAGGCCAAATCAATGTGAACTAATTCTGTACCAATTGAGAAACTGTGGTTCAATGCCCAGGACCTAATTTAATTTCTTTCAGAGTCCTTGCTGTGAAGGAATTGATTGAAAGTCCTGGACACATGCCAGAAAAGTGAAAGAACACAGCGATGTGAGGTTTTTTACTCTTCACAGACAGATCTCTTGGTATTCAGGAAATACATTGATTTTGATGCATTTTAATGTATCTACCCATAGCTCAAGACTCTGCAGTGCTTTGAAGAGATGATAAATGGAGCAAAATGGGAATGGTGAGGATAAGTGAGATGGTGGTGGTGGTGTGATGATACTTTTTCTTCACCCTGATTAGCCTCTCTTTGCTAGGTTTTCTTTTATCTCTTTGTAAAAGCCTGCCCCTTTCTCATTTCTAGCCTTTTACTGCATATTAAGAAGTATGTGCACAAAGGTGCCCTCTCCTCCTCACACCACAAGAAAATACAACATTTTCTGAAGTAGACACATGCAAGAAACTCAGGGTGGATTTTTTTTTTTTTTTTTTTTTGCCAAGAGCAAGAGACAGTAGGGGACGTGAAAAAGAGATGGTGACTATGATAGCACAATTTTCCAGAATATAAACTTCTTTGTTGTGAAAATCTCTTTAACAATTTGTGGTGGTTAAAAGTAGCTCCTGGCACTGTGAGATAAAGGGTTAGATATCACAACAAGGGCTCTGCTATGTTCAGTGTTGTACAGCTGCTAAGCACTGGTTGTAAGCAGAAACTGAATAATGTCTTCATTGTTTATTTTACCTTTGTTTTACCGGAAAGTCCCAGTGAGATTGAAATATTGTTTACAAGAGATATCTGGTCAAGGTAGCAGCTGTACAATTACATAACATATTTAAATGCAGGATATGCAACCTGATATACACAAATCTACAACAAAAAGAGCAGTGGGCTATCAAAAAAAAATCCTCCTTCACCACATCCATTATGATGTCCATCATTAATGGGTGTAATTGTACCTAAGTAAAGACCTTATGGCAAATTATTCCTTGTCCAAGGTCTATAATCAGAAAATGGGTGGGTTGAAAGCAGGAGTACATTGAACTAAGGCTCTGTAAAAAATGGAAAAGCTTGTATTTGAATACAATAACATCATGAATCCTAGTCAGAAAATTAATATCAAAGTAATGGGCCTCATTTCTGCAAAGGGAAATTATTACTTAAAATCTACTGTTTACACGTTACAAGTGCTCATTTGTTTTAGGAAATGACTGAACCTTTTTATTCCACCACATGCCAAAAGTGCTCTTGAGATCTTATGACTGTGGAGACCAATTTGTGTACTGTGACTCACTGTCAGGTTCAAAAAACCCATTGAGATGATCTAAGCTTTGATCTGGCTATTAGAAGATGGGTACACTGTGTTTCCTGTTCTTAGTCGACAGGAGTAGCACCCGGTGTTTCCCATCTGCTTGAAGGTTGAATGTAATGTGGGTTTAGAGATGTCCTTGTGCATGCCTTTGTTGTAAAAAGTGGTTATCTAAGTTACTGATACCGTTCTATAAGCTCAAAGCAGTCTGGTCATTGTCCTCTGACCTCTGGTATCAACAAGGTATTTTTTACCTAGAGAACTACAGAGAACTGTTGTAGATCAGCAATTTCAGAAATACTCAAACCAGCCTGTCTGTCAGCATCAACCAGACCACATTCAAAGACACTTAAATGACATTTCTTACCTATTCTGATGCTCAGTTTGAATTCAGTAGGTCATTTTGACCATGTCTCCATGCCTATATGTAATAAATTGCTGCTACTGCAAAGGGGAATTGACTGGCTGATTAGATATTTGTGTTAAAAAGAAATTGAACAGATGTGCCTAATGAACTAACCAGTTAGAGTATGTTTTCACAATAACCATTACCTCCATAATGTAAACTATTAAAACTCCGTATTTTACCACTAAATCGACCACAATTAACATTTTTATGTCTGACTATATTGTACATTATTCAATTTGTCTGGTCAGCAACATCAGAGGTAAACACCAGTCGCAACCCAGAAGGTGGTGCGTTCATGAGTCAAATATTCTGAGAAATGTCACTCCATTGCAGAGATGACTTGAAATGCTTTGCATCTTGAGCTAATGCTTTTGTGGCCAGAGCAGACCACAAAGAGCAAAGTGATAAGTAACTCTGGGACGTCTTTGCCAGGCTGGATTATTGACACGCACGCACATGCACACACATGCACACACATGCACACACATGCACACACATGCACACACATGCACACACATGCACACACATGCACACACATGCTACCAAACAACAGAAGGTGTTTGATTGTCAGAAGCTGTTTATTTAATTGTGCCAAAGTGTTCTGTGCTGTACTGTTTTGTTTTGTTTTTCATGTATTGCCCAAACATAAATTGAGAGAGAACGGTTATTTGAAAAAACACTTAATCCTTTGAATTCATAAAAGTGCTTGCATAACTGCAACATCCTCTTGAGAAGTATAATTCACTGATATTTCCTTGACTTTTTAAGGTTACGCAACTCAGCGTTTCTGCTGTTTTGAATAAACTGATTGGATGAAAGAAAGATACAGATAGACAGTTCTCACACAGACGTACCAAGCTGAAGGAAGTAAACATCACATCACTGAGCCTGTGTAAAAGTGCAAAGCTCTATCTACACTGTAGGGCAGCAAGCATAGCATATCTTTAACCACACTGTTAAACTCTGACATGGAGTGAGCCTGGCAGAGAGAGTGAGAGCGAAAAACCCTCATGTCATCCGCAGCAAGCAAAGTGGGACTGAATGAGCATCTAGACTGCCACTTGGATGAGTTACAGCTGAGAGACAGATGTATCATACAGGTCAGAGGGCCCACAAAGGAACAAACAGATTAGATCAAAAAAAGGGAAACTATTGGACACAAAACACGGTCTGTCAGGGATATAGGTCGGCATTTGAGAAAGCCAGAGTTTTATAATCTTCAGCAAAATTGAAAGACCACATGAAAAATGAGAGAGCATAATAATGTGTGTTTTTGTTTTTTATACCCAAGCAATATAACATCAAGCAAGCACTGAGTAATTTTGCACTGTTATGAGACAAGGTATTAAATGCCGCAGAAAAGCTACAATTCGTTTGGCTCGAGTACTCTGTTACATGTAATCACATTTCTCTGACACAGCTTTGCTCTCGCTGGCAGGCTGAATACAGTGTAATAAAGCATAGCATGCCCTGTAGTACACACTTATTGTCTCTCGAGAATCCCGTGGCTTCCTCACCACACAGACGTAACCTTTACAACCCAAACACAAAAGCATCAATAACCACGAGAACAAAACATCATCAAGAACAAACATCTTGCTTGTTTTCTTCCTCCCCCTACTATAATGAAAGCATCAGGGCAGCTCAGTGATGCAGCAGTTAGCATTGTTGCCTCACAGCAACAAGGTCCTGGGTCCAAATCCAGGCTGGGATTTGTATGTTTGGGTGGAATCTCTCTGGGCACTCTATCTTCCTCCACCGGTACAAAGAAGAAAAAAAAAGGAAAAATGCTAGTTTGGCTGTAGGTATAAATGTGAGACTGTTGTGATGGGGCTGTGATAGGCTCCAGCCTCTCTGTGCCCCTGAACTGGACAAGTGAAAGGGAAATGGATGAATGGATAAATAGATCTTAAAAACACATAAAACCAAGAAGCCAACTTTAAACTTTTATGTAAGGGAGAATTTCCTCATAAGAAAAGCTACAATTTATGTCCTTTTATACTTTACCTCCTGCACACCTACTGCTCCCTCACTACTTCCATAAACTACCGCTTTCACTCTTGTCCAGCATATCTATTATGTTTCTTTAGCACGTGTCCAAAGCAACTAAATCTCAACCCTTTATCCTTGAACTGTCGAACATGAGCTGCCCCTCTGATGTACTCATTACTAATCCTGTCCTTTGTTGCCACTCCCACTCCCAATACTAATCCCAGGTCCTTTTTTTTCAGTCACTTTATTTCAGCAGCACTGTGTGCAACCGATACAACATATCTGGTCTCAGTACCATCATGCAAACTTGGCATTCTATGCAAATAGATGTCAATAATAATAAACTGTAAAATTATGAATTTCCTGCATTTTATGGACTCATTTTGCAATGAAAGACTAGAGACAACAGTGGCACTTTACTGCTGTACAATCTATGTGATAACACATTGTGAGTCCCATATGTAAAATAACAATATGCTCCTATTGTTTTCAGCCATCATTTTAGATCAACTACAATCATGGTGTCATTTGTGCAGCACTGCAGTTAGCTAATTGAATACAATGGACCTTTTTCATTCTGACTTGTTATAGCAGAGGAAGCCAGGTGAGACAAGGTTTGTTTACAATGTTCTCAGAAAGATAATAATAATCAACCCAAACATCAATTTAACATAATAGTTCAATTAACAGTGATTGAATAAATAAGAGTATCACAATATGACCAACATTCTTGCTTTAAAAAAAAAGAAAAAGAAAAAAAAGCCCATCACACCATTGTCAACTAAGCAGATTAATAAAACATTAAAACCTGTTCTCTCACTGTGATAAACTGCAATAATTATGCAACACTGTTTGCATAATTTTGCACTACTCTGCACACGTCCTTGTACAGTAGCTCATTTGGCTTCAGGCACTACGTTCATACTCCCGCTCCACTTTCCTCAGTTATCTCTTAAATTTCCTGCAACTACCTTGCACATTAATATTACTGTGCCCCAGTGCACCGGTGGACTGCCACCATCTGAGCAAACTGTAATTTACTTGTTTGAATAAAACGCTATAGGCTATATTTTTCTGCTCTTCCTTATATTACCTTTTATGCTAGTTAATGTTTAGGTATGCTTAAAAGAAATAGTTCTATATTTTGAAAAATATGTTTATATTCCTTCTTGCTGCTGAGTTTGATGAAAGCATTAAAACTAATCCCAGGTCTCTGTGTTAATTACCAGAGCCAGGTGCAGGTAGCTTAGCTTAGCCATTCAGAGGCATGGGAGGCGCAGCTGAACTGTTATGAGTTATTACTTTTTCTGTCTTGATTATGAGTCTTGACAATGAAGCGATTAAGAAAGCATTTTAAAAAATGAAAAGTACTGTAGTGGCCCGAGGGGAGGGGCAACTCGTGCAAAGACTGGCATTGTTCGTGTGGATGTTAGTGTGTTAAATTACAGTGTTATAACAGTTATTGTAATTATTTTGTTTGGGTCCCTCAATATTATTGTTAATTTATGATATGGGCTCCAGTGTTTTCTTGTCTGTTTGACTAAGTGTGGTGTTGAGTGTAGCTAACAATGGACCACCATGATGGAGACTGCTGAGGCAATACTGTCCATATTAATGTGTGTATTAATACAAATATAAAATCATTCCTGGTATTGGCTGTGGGCGTCACAAAGAGTAAAGTACAACACTCACAGCACTGCAACTGTCTTTTCTAATACCAGAGAACATAATACCAACCAACATACCACAGGACAAGTCTAGATAAACTGTACTAACAATATTTGCTGAATTAAAATTAAAGTAAATTAATTAAATTTAATTCTTATTAATTCTCTAATCTAATTCTTAATTAAAATGAACTCAATTTTTAATTTCAATAAAGCTCTTGAAATAACAGAGCAGCACTTCTGAAAAAAGTAATACAAAGTGACCTCAAGAGGACAGACAACCAACAAGACATAACAGCACCACTCACTTTATGTTATCATAAGATATTGACTAACAGATGGATGGTAAACATGTCTAGGAGTCCTTCAGGATTTTTTTCTTCCCCAGGTACTTGAATCACTGCTTTTGTTGTTTGTTGCCCAAACTCAACTTTCGCTTACTAATACTAATAAATTGGATTGACAAATTTGGGGAAAAACAGTTTAGAATTTATGATCAAGTGAATTAAAAATGCTTAGCTTGTGACAATAAATCTACAAATTAACACAAGTAACAAATGAAATAATTTAACTATATATTTTACAGATTATGGACCCAAATGCATGAAGTGGGAGACAGGAATACACTGAAAAAAAAAAAATCGGCTTTAATACTGTTAGGAGAAAGGAATACAAATAGTGTAAAACATTTGCAGCGCAGGTAATCCAAATAGCAGAAATCTTAGAAAGCATTGGGCAAGATGACACACAGATATGGGGGACAATGTGAAAAGACAAGGGAAAGCTAAGACAATTACATGCATCCCAGATACCAGGAGGAGAGGAAACAGGTGGAAACACCTGGGAGGATTAACTTAAACTAATCAAGACAAGGAGACAAAGGAAGTAAAACCTAACACGAGATAAAAGAACAGTTATCAAAATAAAACAGGAAGGGAGACACAACTGAATGAGTAAAAAAACAAAACAAAACAAAAAACAACCTGACAACTAAACAGGGAGACAAGAGAGACAAAAAGACAAATACAGAGACAAGACTAGAACTAAATAGCTAAATATTAGAGATCCATCCCAATCATAACCTAACATGTAGGACTTAGAGGAAGAAATACAAACAGAGACTGCTAGAAAATATAAATGGCATACAGGAAAAATATAAACAATATAACCTATGTTACAAAAGAAAAAAGGAACAAACCCCAAATGCAAATGATTCTCAAAACCTAAAAGAATGAACTAAAAAAAAAAGAAAAAAAAAGCTTATGGTCTAAAACCTGGGGATCATGACAACAACAGGTGTAATTCTAATGTTTCACTATGGAACCTCATTAGCCTAAACATCCCTCCATCAGTCCAACCAGATAAATAACAGATAATGTCTATTTAAACATGCAGTGAACCCAAACATTAGCATTTGTGTGCAGAGAGTGAATCACAGACCTGCAGACTAACACTCAACCCTCCATCTGGCTTCCACTCGCTAGCGCTCTCTCGCTAGACAATCCCATAAGAAGCATATAAAGTCATTAAATCAGTGTGTACACACTATATTCTACCTCCCATTAACTTGTTAGCTCGTGTATAATTGTTCACAACTCTCTGCGAGTTACACAATTAATGCAGCGTGGGATCACACTTAGGTATACTGAAAAAAAAACGACAAAAAAAAAACATAGCTCATCAGAAAAGATGCTTGGGCTTCTTTAAGGAAAAACATCTTTTTTATCATGCCTATATAACTATTTTTTGCGATATGAAAAGTATACTTATATGTCCAAACAGACCAAATGCAAGAATGCAAAGCAGATTCCAGTGTGTGTGAGAATGAATACAGATGTGCACCGGAACTGACTTCAAGGAATAATTATAAACACAACCATACACAGCATATGAATTTTATATTCTGCATCTATTTTGTATTCCCTATCCAATTCTATAGCTGCACACTACGTGAAGCTAGTTTCATTGTAAGGAACCATGTGTCGTCCTAGATGCTGGTGAGAGGGGCACTTCTTGATCTCTACCTCAGCTAATCTGAAGTGAAAGTAGTCAGGCTATCAGTGGGGACTTTAAGGGGATTACACATGCTGAACAAACTAAGGCTTAGCGAGAATACTACACAACCAGGTGCATAAGCTCATACATATAACATTTACAAAAAGGCAGTGCATGTCTCCATGTCTCAGTCATGTTATTGACTGATGTTATTTTTCCATAGACCCATCAGTCGGTTCTAGAAATCTGTAATTATATTAACTGCTATATAGACCGCATAGTTAGAGATTAAATAGTCCTCAGATGAATAATTCAATAAAAATTCAAGCAATAGCTGTTAGATTAAGCCTTTTAAAGACTTCAGAACTGGACTTCTACAGGCCTTGTGTGTCTTTTTATAATATGCCAACATGAACGTGTTTGACTGCACTTAAATTTTGATGACTCAGTGTCCAACTCTTCTATGCTATCCACTCTCCTCATGCCCAGCTGTGCCAAAGAAGCTGAGAGAGGAGTCGAGATGGGTCGAGTGTAGGTTATAGTTGGCAGCAAGTGTGGCAGTTATATCATCGGACTTATAGTAAGTGCCATCACCTGAGTAGACCGTGGTCCCAGGAGCCAGCAGCATTACACTGACAAGCAGGAATGCTTCCACTGCCTGACAGTTATTTGCTGATCTAAATGTCGACTAAACTGGACACAAACATGTCTAGTTCCCCACTATCCTGCATCGGGCTTACAGGATTCCCATCAAAGAACAACACAAAGATTCAAGTAAATGATTAAATATGCATAGAAATGCTGACTAGATGTGCAAAAGACACAGAATAAAGAGTATAGAATATAACCTTCAGTAACCGATCACTTGAAATGGAACCAGGAAAGCGGGCTGATCCGACTGCAACACACAATATGATCCTGAAAATCATCATTAAGGACACGCAAAAAAACAAAACTGCAGTGCAAGATGAAATTTAAGACGGAAGCATATATTTTATCCGATGATCCCATGTAATGATTGTCGCAGTAAGTCTGTATACTGTCTGCCAGAGCTTGTCTGAAATGCTTATCAAAATAAAAGCCTTAGAAAATGATTTCCCTTTATGAGAAAAACCAAACCCAAAAAGATATAAAAATTAGGCTATAAAATTTAAAAAGTAGGCCATTATTTTACTTAAACAGCAGATTAAAGTGTCTAATAACAACAGATGTAGTGCATTTCTTCTTCTTCTTGACTAATACAGAATAGTCAGTTAATTATTTTTATTGACATTTGCTTAAGGGCAATCAGAGGATGTTGATGCATCACTACTGTGTGGTCTGGCTATATTGGGGCTGTGCTTAAATCAATAGACACACATTGATTGTTAGCTATCCTATTACGTTAGCTGTCCAGTTGGCAGATGTTTTGCAGGTTGCTGTAAAAAGGTTAAATATGGTGAATGGTGTTCTTTTAATGTGTTAATGACATTGGCGTCCTCATTTGCCGTGTAAACATTCAATTAATTTATTCCATTTTTGACTATCAAGAGAATAAAAATATCAGAATTAACGGTTGGCAAGAAACAATAGCTTAATTAGAAATCTAAATGCCTGGTGTGACTTCAACAGGATTTGTTCCAAGAATTTATTGTATGGCTTGCAACCAAACGCAATGTTTTTGTTTGAGCTTTTTTTCCCTTCCTATCAAACTGTGTAAAGATGTTGCCCCAAATTGTGTGCCATTTGGAAACATGAGGTATTCCAAAAGCAAAGCCAACATTTAAAGGATGAACACAGGAAAAAATGTGGAATGTGTGTGTTTAGGCTTGAAGGAAATCTGCCATTTATCACAGTTGGGTGTAAGCACGATAATTGCAGCATTTACCAACAAACCTTCAAAAGCACCGAACCAGTAATGATCTCCCCTTGTTCTTATCTCGTGTTTTACACATTTTCCTCAGCTCACCTGTTCACATCAGCCAAAAATAAATGAGTAATAGCTTAATGGTTCACATGAAGCAGAACCATTTCCTTTTAATTTAAGTGACTGCATAAATTACAACATCACGAAGTGTAATGACTCACAGATCGGTACATTGTGTTTTTTGCAGCCTGCGTATGAAGCAAAAACCCCCAGTGAACAAGGAAGAAAATAGTGTGTTTGGTGACACCCCTTTCCAATACAACACACACACACACACACACACACACACACACACACACTTCTCTTTTCCCCATACCTCCCCTCCTACACACCAAATCATTATGACAGTGACTGCTCATCCCTCCGGCTGCCTCCTCGTCAAAGCTGGCCCAGATTCCATCAGATTATACAAATGACATCATCAAGTATGTGTGTTTTTGTGCATGTGCATAAAATGGATGTACTTTGCCAATACAGTATCTCCCACTCTGTTTTGGGGCAATTGTGTTTACCTGTACATTTCAGAGCTATAAATAAGACCTAATATTTTTTTTCTTTTTTAAAAAGACATTATGATAAAACAAACAAAGTGTCTACAGAACATGATGAACCTTTACCCTTAGCTAGGAGATTTCAGTGGACTTTCATCCCACTTAACAAAAGCTTAAGAGACATGGCTTGCGTGGCAGGAAGTACAGTACATCTGTTGTTCTGCGGGCCACTGAACTTCAACAACAATATATGATTACATGCATCTGCAGTGAAAAGACAGATGCAGAAGAGAAAAAGGCACTTTGACATGGAAAGAATAATCCCAGCAGGAAACAGAGGCATTGTGACTCAGATGACTCCAGACATACTGAAGCTTTCCCTTTCTGATGTGGCTGTTCATGCAGATTAGAAAAAAATACAATCACCACTTGTGATTGAGGTTTGTAGAGTTAAAATAATTATAAAAAAAACATATACACCTGTGACATACAATTCTTTTTTTAAAAGGTACAATTTTTTAAGTATTTTCTACTCATGGTGGCCCCACCATTCACACTACTCCATCAAATGTATGATAACTACTCCAAGTAAATACCGTGAGAAAATGGTTTGTTGGCAAAGTTGCACCAAGAAGATCTTTTCTCACTCGGTTTATTGGAGCCTGAGAAAATGCCCTGGCTTGTCACAGCTATCCAAAGCTATTGGCTAGTGATGACCCTGACTAAGCCATTTTCTGCTGCCTGTGCACTTGTCTCTCTCTCTGCCAGAACAGCCAAAGAGATTTTGGTGTCCTCACAAATGCCAGTATTTCATGCCTTTGACATGCAGGCTCTTACTGCCTGTCTGCCTGGGAGCGTGGAAAGTGTTTAGTGAAGAGAAAAAAAAAAAATCTGTATCCTCTTCTAGACAACTTGCTAATTATGCTACAAAGCCTTGCTTGCCGTTCATAATGCATTGGACACATCTCATTCCAAAAATGGGACAATGCATTCTAATTGATTTGCTTCATGACCTCAAATTAGAGCGTAAATAGGTGTCTGTCTGTATTTTCCACTTGATCTTCTTTTTGATGTGCCAAGTGCAAACACAAGACAAGAAAAGAACTTTTAAGAACTTTTAAGTGTAATTCAGACGAGAGCCATCTTGCCCAGACTAGAATGTTCAATGAAATGCCTGTCTAAACGGAGTCAAGGAAGTAAGTTAGACGGAAATGAATATTCAAGTACGGTGGGGATGAAACAGCTTGGAGATGTGTCCCCAGATCCTCTCGACACTGTTAGGCAGGAAACTAGTTTGATCTATCTCATCTGTGCGATGTCAGGCAGTGCCTACTGTACATAGAAGCTGAACATCACACAAACTCAAGCAGTCATCCTTTTGAAACAAATATGTTTCTACCAGCCAAGACACACTGGAGGCTAAAATGAACAAATATGCTTTCGTATAGAAGGTTCTGAAACCAAGCTGTTGTTTCAGATTGTGTCCAGAAACTACTAGAAATTGTGATTTTAGGATTGGTATTCTCTATTCTGATGCTTTCTTCTTTTGTGCAATGCCATGCGAGAACCATGAGTGTTTGCCTGCATTTATCTAACTACATTTCCTTAAATGTGTAAGCTTAAAAAAAAGAAAGAAAAAAAAGCAGATAAATATATCAGGTAATGCTCAGCTCGGTTCCTTTCGCAGGCTGCAATTTTGAGTTCGCTGAGCTTGTCACAGAAAGTTGCCCCTCAGATCTTTGCAGAATTGCAAT
Organism: Pelmatolapia mariae; assembly: GCF_036321145.2. NCBI lineage: Eukaryota > Metazoa > Chordata > Actinopteri > Cichliformes > Cichlidae > Pelmatolapia > Pelmatolapia mariae. The sequence goes on along the minus strand of NC_086235.1, from coordinate 17,800,568 downwards.
GTTCATTAATCTATAAACGTGCATTCACTTTTCAATCGGTGCGTGTGTCTGTGTGAACAGATGGCGTGTAGTGATACAGATAAAAGAGTATTGTGATGTGCCTGGAGCATGAGACTCTGTCCGTGGTGCTGAAGTCATTCCTCCAAGCTGCACTAGCTTGCTCTCAGTCAGGGACATTCATTCATCTCTCCCTCTTCCTTTTCCACTATGTCTCTGTCTCACTCACACACAAAAATACACATGCAGACACACACACACACACACACACAGACACCATCACTTAGTTTCAGCCAAAAACATATTTTGATCTCCCTGCAAATCTGCTGTCCTGAACTCAATCCAAAACCACTTTTATTATGTACATCTAGATTATCTATACTAAAAGTGGCATGTCCCTGAAAAGGCTCAACGAGAATGCAGGCGTAGCTGGTGACCTGGAAAAAAAAAAAAAAAAAAGCACCAATAACAGGACGAGAAACCAGCTAATTCCACATCAGCCCCATCGCCCAGGCCACAGGGCCAGACTGATGCCTGACCTCCAGCTGTCAGTCCATTTTGTGGTCAATTAGCAAAGAACTCTCCCCGTCACCCATGTGCACAGATCTCAGCATGTGTGACCTTTTTTTCTCCCCCGCTAATTAAATTACAAATAAATCTAGCCTCTAAATGTCTCAGTCACTAAAGAGTTGACAGGATGTGGGTGTGGATCTTCAATTAATATTCTTTTTTTTTCTCTCTGCATTTAGTGTACATCCCATGCAATGAATTTTAACAGTCACTATTTAGGTGGATTTTAATGGTGCCCCAGTAAAGAAAACATAACAAAAGAGAAAAAAAAACACAAGAAAGAAATGGATGTGACCAATTTGTCTTCTTCCTGTGGGTGTGAAATGACTAACAGTGAGCAAATGCATGATGCATGTGCCCCAAAATTGTCACAACTCGCTTACTGTGGTCTGTTATGTAGTTTGAGCCATTTTCAAGCCCGTTAAACACGTTGCAAAAAGAAATGGAAGAAAATGGCCTCTCGTGTATGTAGAAAAATAACCCCTAACACCCCTGAAAATGCTAGTTGCGTGAAAGGGGGCAATCTAGATGACTGGTTATAAATAGGGGTTTGTCCTTCAGTGCCTATACATGCAGCTTATTAGATTGAGAAGAAGGTTTTCCCTTCTCATCTTCTCCCTCTCACTCTCTTCCACCTCCTTCCGTGCCTGCCACCTTGGCATTGGTCGTGTTTTGGCTTTGTACCACAGATTCAGCCCCTCCCTCCCTGCCTCCACTCGTTCTCTTTCCTTCTCTTGCAGTCAACGTGCAACATGGTGATTTACGGCAGAACCTAAAAACACCACACGCGGAGTTGCGTTTATTTTACACCCCTTCTGGCATGTTTTACAGATTCGTGTAGTAGCATCATGTGAAATCCTGAAAACAAGCCTGATAATGGTCAGCGTGTTTGTTGGCCTCTAATCTGTATAGACTTGAATTTACAAATGACTGTCCCAATAAAGCACAAAATAATCCAGGAATTAATGCAAAAAGGATTACTTCTATTTAAGATATTGTTAAGGAAGCCTTGAATCTGGATAAAAAGCATAAAGGTAAGATAATATATTCTGCAAATAGAATAAAATAAAGATAGTTTGACACATCAAAACAACTTTTAACACAGGATGCTAAAAATAACCATCCTTTTTTGCCAAACAAACACTGACAATACTGTTCTTAGCACAACTAATTTATAATCAACTAAACTGAAAACAATATTGAAAAAGCATTGCTGTCAAAGCTGACCCTGCTCATGAATCACACTGGAATGAAATCAAAACTGCCTGTAAGTCCAAATCCCTGCTAGCATCAATATCATCAAGTTCAATGAAATATTTAGTTATTTTTTTCACTTGTTTGTGAGCAAAAACAACTCCAAAGCAGTAGCGTTCACGTATTCACACTGTGACACACACATACAGTCACCATCTGTCATACTGTAACCTCCCCAAGCTTGCTCTCCCTCGCCGTCCTGCTGGGACACATGCTCACTAATCATTCCATAACTTTGTTACCACCTCATTATGGCAGTTAGTAAGCACCATTGCTAGATTTAACACTTTGTAATGAACTAGCAGTGTGGACTCATCCACTTGACAATTGTATTGATTCACTGTTCCGTGACAAACAGGACCAGTGAGACTGCGTGGTAGCAATGTTGACCTCCACCTGTCTCAAACTACTCCCATCATTATATCCATCTGCCTTGTCTTCTTCTACATCTGATAATCCTGCAGTAATGGTTACCGCTCAACATTATGTTCAGACTTCAATAAGGCATTGTTGCACACAATGAAAGGCTGTCATGTACAACAGCTTTCAGAGTTGAACTGGCTCCATTCAAAACATGCTGACTGATGTGTTTACACAAACACATCGATAGTTTCACGCCACCTGGGAAAAAAAGAAATATCAGAGCAAAGTGACTTGCCAGGGAACAAAAACAAAAGCAAACGCCAAGATTTGAAGACCAAAATGAGGAGAGAATTTGTGCCAAATTGGCTCCATAGCAGAAATCCCTGAGAGGATACAGCATGAGAAACTGCCCAGTGCATCTATGATTATATAAGTTAAATGTGCATTGTCTTTATACCGTTTTTGGGGGGACTTACTAGAAGATCTTTAAAAGGAGCCTAGAATGATTTTAGGCAAAGAAAGATTCTCCTATTGCCAAAGGGTTTCTTTTGAAAGCAGACAGACAAACCTCAGTGTTTGCAGCTGCTGTGAATTTTTATTTCAACCAACTGGGAAACCTCTCATGGGAAGTGTTATTTAAAAAAAAAAAAAATGTGACAGAGAGCTCAGTACAGACTGAGCTACTCTTACTGGCTAGAGTGAAATGGGAAGCTACTATGGGTGGAAACCAAATTAGATTAGTCAGGGACAAAGTTAAGTAGGAGGAGGGGGTTGACTTAAATTCAAACTAGCCCGACGACCTCCTGGTTAAGAGAGAACCAGGTGGTCGTTGAAGCAGATAATCCTTGGAAAAGCCGGACTGGACTGAACAATCCTGTCCCCGATGCTACCCATCTACTCACACACAAATGTTCAACCCCGGTGATGCACATGCAGTGCCATTTATTTGTTTAATGAGTTTTCCCTAAATGAACTCCTTTATTATGTTTGTGCAAAACACAACTCCCACAAAGAGACCAGAATCATTTACAGAGGTCTTGGTCATACTGGAAGCACTCCCAATAATGTATAACAGGAGCAAACATGATGCATTAGCACTGCACAAGTAATAGATTTCACATCTGCATCTACCTCCAAAGAAAAGTATTTTAATTTAAGGACGGTCGTGACGTGATACACTCCTTTTAACAACTCATGAAATCATGCTCTCTTGTTTGACTCTTCTGCACAGCACATTAGCCATCTCCTCCTTGTTCTCCCGCTCGCATTGCCTCCTCATTCATTGGCCCTTGTGCCTGATTTAGCCAGTGCCTTGGGCCTGCAGCAACTGGCAGTGGTATAGAGGGCCATGTAAATGTCACCGTCTCAGAGGCTGTGCTCTGCGGAGCGTGAAATGAAATCTGGCAGAGTTTTAGGGCCCTGCCTTTTCTCACATGGATATTCCACAGTACGTAGGTCCTATATGAAACTCCAGCACATGTTATGATTACATCTAGACCCCCACCCTCTGCCTCCTCTCTTTATCAATTATTTAAGTGTCAAATGTGCTGCAGTGTTGCAGTCAGTTTCAAGTGGGAATTAGTTCCCAACCTGATTATTGTTATTAGTTCGAGAACAGATTATTACTGCTGTCATGTGAAAGTTAGCTTCGCTAATCCAAACTAATCCTATGAATCATGCAACCATATCAAGATTACCCCATGTTGTATTCATGTACTGTATACAAAATAGGACAAATACACTTCATGTCTACCCAGTGATGGACACTTGTAAGCCTCATTTCTAACTACTCAAATATCAATCGTGTAATTTTGAATTTACATCGGCTTACGCTCTGTTCCAATAAGAGAAGCTAGAAGAGCTGAAAATACTGTAAGCTGCCACTGAAAGTCAGTGGGTATTTCAACTTTTCACAGCAGGAAAAGCTCCCTGTAGGGTTTACTGGGAAGATTGGTACTATACTTGAGGGCCACTCTCTCAATTAAAATCCAAAACACAAAGGGGCTTTCAGGCTGCGCTGACGCGTTGATGGAGGCCAGTAGGCCGAAATGTTAGCATGTTTGTTGACAGGGCTGGATTAATTAGTGAAATTGAGTTAAGTCTACTTTGTCCTGAAGCCCCGCATGCGCTACCTTTTTTACCCTAAGTTATTTAACAGTTGATTATATGACTTTGGTTTAGCACCACAAACTACTATACTGGGTGCATCCTTTTAATGCTTTAACTAGCTTTCAGCCTGCACTGATGCCATTCTGGATCTAAAACAACTGTGTCAAACCTCCCTGGGCAGTCAGTCCTGCCTTTGACAGTCTCATGCAGGCTTTTGTTATCAAGGATTGGATGAAAATAAGCATGTGTACTGCGCAGGATTTAAAAAAAAGGGGGGAAAAATGCATCAGAATTCCTGTACGACATTCAGGACACGAGAGCTATCCTTCTAGCTAGCGCTGTCAGCCTTTAGATGAGCTCAATAAAAACCCCATTCAAAAGTGATGAGATCAATTAAAGGCTGTCATCACAAAATATCTACCCTTTCAAATACCCATTGTTAAAATTACCCTCTATTGCTTATCGTTTCCATTCATCTCCCCGCCATGCACTTAAAGTCAGGCACTTGCGGACATTTACAAATAGGCTCCTCTATTCCATTTAGAGCTGTACCTTTTGCAGCTTATCTTGTGTAATGGGCTCTTAAATAAATCTCCTTGCTTTAAATACACAAGAGCCTTGCTCATGGAGGCTTTCCTCGACGTAAGATCACATGACAGTCTGGACCTCCCATGGAGACTGACAGGCACGTGACATGCTAATGCCCACTGCTGAGCGTTCTGCAAAAGGAGGAGATTCTTTAAAAAGACTGAATATATAGCAAGTTAAGTGAATTCCAAAATTCACTAAAACACCATTATTAGGGAGACTGCAAAGTGCTCTGTCATTAACCAGAAACTAATAAGAGACATACACATGGGCCTTATTAAACAGTCTGCCAAGGCTGAGGAACCACACTTGCCCATGAGCTTTAAACTGGATAAATAAAACTGTGATCACACTTTCTCCCTGCGTGACACTGCCCAGCAACTCACGGAGAAGTCGATGCTGGGGATATCTTCGTCATGTCCCTGATTCATCATCTTCCTCCTTCTCCTGTCACAGCTAGTGAGAGGCGGCCAGGCCGGCTGCTAGAGGGCACTGCAGAAAGCTGGGGCACGAAGGGATGCTGGCTGGTCAAGAAAAGCCCCCCCACCCCCCTCCCTATTGTTCCTTTAAGCCACTCCTCAGAAAACTAGTATGCAGAGTAATACAATTGTATGATATCTGGGGAAAAGAGGGAAATCCTTGATGGAAACCAATAAAAACTGAAACGATAAAGATAGTTTGACATATGAAAGTAAAAGAAAGTGGAATTTTCTTTAAAGCTTTAATCTTGAAGGCTTAAACTTCATCAAATGCTGTTATCGATACTGTTGATGCTATTTATGGTGTCATTAATGGTTGACATCCTTTAAATAAAAGTATACTGACAAAAGCAACATGTCCCGAGTTAGATAAGCCCCAGTGTTAACAGCCGACTCCATAACCATATCAGACCTGCATTAGTTGAAGGCAAGCTGAATATTGTCTACTGCTGTCGCTTCACATCAAAAACAACCAACTAGTAAAACATGGAGTGGCTTTTATTGTGAAGCAGTTACAGCAAATGCAGTACTTTTGTCCCAGAAGTTAATTCTACCCGTAACAGCTTCTGACAGCAGATCAGTTTTCAATATTACTGAAAGTAAATGAAAAAAAAAAAAAAAAGATTAGATGTTCTGTCGGCTACATATCCAAACAGGAGAGTTTCTGTCCTTGCTATAAAGAGAAAATCCAAAAATGTCATTAGTAATGACATTAGCCTGTGTTAAAAACAAAATTTTCCTTATAGCGCAATATGAATAATAATAATAATAAGAAGAAGAAAAATAATAATAATAACAACAACAACAACAGTTTAAGCTGTGTGCAATATGTTTGCCCCCACATCAAAACTTCTTCAGGAACTGATGGTCCAATAACATGCCTAAGCAGGCTCCGGCTTTTCTTCTTAAATGCCTCTTAAATTCCCGCTCCCTTCCCAAAGGTGCAACACGGACACACTTGTGCATCAGGCTTGGATTGGAAAATCCTCCATCAGTATGAGGCAACGGTGAAAATGTCACATTAATTTATTACCGCAGAGATGTGACACCTGTGCTATTTGACGGTCAAATAGTTTGACATGACACTGATTGTGATCCTACTAATCATCCTACGCAGGTGGTTAGGGTTTCATGAGGATGATTGCCATGAAAACATGGGTGCTGCAGCAACAGGACCCACATTAAAAACAGCTGCTAGGCTTCTGTCAGACGGTCATCAGATTTTATTTATTCAATAACAGGCTATATATATGTTATAAAATATTTTTGGATTGTTTGGATACAAAAAAAATGACCCCCGTTTTAGCAAAAATGACAAAATGTAGCAAAAATGGACATGTGCACACACTATTATGGGCTTAAAATAAAGCACTGCTCAGGATTACCTTTCACTGTTCTATCGATACCATAATCTTTAATGCCTCCTGCCAAAACAGCAAGATCTTGTCAAAATCTTCTCAAGGAGGCGTCAATCCTCTCCTCTCATTACTGTCAGTCTGGGAGACAAGCTATTTAGACTTTCCTAAAGCTTCAGTATGCATGCAAATGAAAGCCCCTGGCTTTACTGTGCACACATGCTTACAGACTTTGGTGCAAAAAAAAAAAAAAAAAAAAAAAATAGCATCAATGCTGCCGCTGGCTTTTCAGATTTTAGTCAGTCAGTGTTGTTTGGAATTATAGGGTGAAATCCTGTTTAAATAACAATGGCATAATGCCACTTCTCATGCATGTGAGACACATGTCTACTAACCTACTAACCCACCTCGCAACTGGGGCATTTAGGGACTTCACTTAGCTGTAAGGGGCTTTTCACACACATAGAAAAAACACCATGGAGCTGTAAGTGAGAAAAGCAAATTTGTAAACCTTTTCAGGAACAACACGATTGGTATTTGGCTTTTTTAAATAATCCAGCTAATGTTAAAGTGGAGGAATTTCAAATCAGGCCATGTGGATGTATCAAGTCATCCTGGACCACTTTTTTAAATGTTCTACTTCGGTGGTTAAATGTAACAATTACTCAAATTCCCGATTCATGTTTACCTGTGGAGAAATCTAATCTACCAATTTAAAATGTTTTGAGTCATTATATTCAATATGAATTTAGGATCAATGGGCATTCTTTAGGCACTGTAAAAAAAAATACATAATTACATTTGCGAGTTGGAATACATAATACAAGAAGGATTCCCTCAATAGACTCCTTTTTGGCATAGATTTACACATTATATTTACAGAAAGCATAACAGCTGTGTAGCAGTTGTTGTTTTGTGTTTTTTTTCCCTGAGACTACACGGTTGTTAAACCTTCTTACATTTGGTTTACACACACCCAGAGCTAAGGAGAATCAAATTTAATGTCCTTCTCCAGTACAGGCAGTCATATAGTGGATTCAGCTTCTCAAATCTAGTACCACTGAGGTCATAACATAATGTTTCCATTGCTTTATGGCATGCATTAAGAATGAAATTGAAAACTGAAACCAAAGAATTTGATTATCTATTTTTAATGAAATCAAAGTAGTTAGCCACCTACATTTTCTGTTTATCTTCTGATAAAGGATTAAATTGTGTACGGATAGATAAATAATACTTTAATCAGGCAGTTTGAATCACGCATACCTCCCTCAAGTGCATATCAAATGCATCCTCTGTCTAATGTGCATATGCATCCAGAGTATGTAGCCTCTATGATGGGAAAACATTCATACTAATTAGATTGCAAGCAACCCAATACTCATGAGCACGAGTCTATATGTGATCCATTGTGAGCTACTGCTTCCACTATTAAACCACAAATCTGTTTCTCACAGACACATTATTGTTGGCATCCATTCAGTAGGTGACCACACACTCCACAACACTTGATTAAAACCATCCAGACAGTTATCTATGGGGTACATTTTCACAGAGGAGACATTTGCATGTCTGTATTTCTTAATCCAGGCCCTCAGCTCGCCATCACCGGAGAGTATCAGGATCTACCACTATCAAAAGACAGTTTAAATGAGGCAAGTAGCAAGCGGAGTGTTTCTGCTCAGAATGGCAACAATAATGGGATGTGTGTGCTGTAACCTCACACACAAGTTCGGTAACACTTCAGAATTGCTTAGCATTCAGCAGCTGATTCCACCACTGAAAGGGATATGCATCTTTACTTAGAGAGAAAGAGAGGGAGAGTGTGTATAGGTAGTCCTCCCCAGTGTCTGGCTGAAGGCCTCCCTGGTGGATTATGTTACCCAACAATGGCAGTGGCCTTTCACAGTTGGAGCATGCTGCAATAGCTGGAAGGCAAACGACCATGACTCTCTCCCCATTTCTCTCACTCTCCCACCAGAATTGACATTGTTCCCTGGCAAAAGCAGGTCTAATGTATGTCTTTATACTAACAAATGTGTGCTCTAGTTTGTGGTGTGAGGAAAACAGAAAAGCAGGCAATCACCCCACAGTGTGTGTGTATATATATATATATATATATATATATATATATATATATATATATATATATATATATATATATATATATATATATATATATATATATATATATATATATATATATATATATATATATATATATATATATATATACACACACACACACACACATACATACATAAGAACTTCTGTGTTTTGCAACTCCCAATTAATAAAAAAAGATGCAAAGTCACAGCATTTAAACATAAAAGCCTTGGACTGCAGATTGGATGTAAAAAGATACACTGTACGCTACTTTGTGTTTTTAAATGTGTATAGAGACGCATGCTGTCAACAGTGAGAAAGAAAGGCAGCCCGGGGCTTAGACTGTAGTGTGACCTGCAGGCATTAGCAGGCATGAAGGGAAGCTGTAATGGCAAACAATGCTCCTCATCAGTGACTCAAAAGCTGCTGCACACACAGAAATCCCACAGCGGAGCACTGTATATCCACCAAAGTGACATTATCAGTGTCAGTATACTTTGCCTCATGCTTTAGCTGCAGTCTGATATCAGGGTCCCCACAAATTAATTATATTTGTCAGCTGAGTGACTGTCTCAGATAAACGAACGAATTATGGCATTCAAGAATATAGAAAAAATGTACAATATCAGAGATGCTATTACAAGCAAATCCTAGGAAGCAGAAAGCGTTTTGTGGCTTAACCCCTGCCAAAAGACAGACAATCTCAGAAGTGTAGTATTAGTACAGGTTGCCGTGCACCAAGTATACGTTCATTCAGCATCAGGCACAGTGTCCCCCGTTTCACCGGTGATGGCACACCAATTCTTCACGAGGCCCTGTGCACGGTCTCTAGTAGAAACCAGCTTTATTAAATTCATAGTTTTGATCCTAAAAAATAACTTTCTTTAGCTTCTCTGAGCTAACACACAGCTTTTTCTCCTGCTTTAAAAAAGATTCACAGGAGAAAAGCTGAAGAAATTAAATTGGCCTGCTGACAGCTCCCATACGACCAATCTAAGCAGCACCAGAAAGTGCGCAGGCTGAGATTAGACGGGTAGAGCAGGAGTGCTTGAAGAGTCCCCTCAAGCCAAACTAGTAAGTCTTCTTATTGCCAGAGTGAAACCTCAGAAACAGAAGATGTCCTGTTCTCATAAGTGAACCACAGACGAGCAACAAGACGTAGTGAGATCCGACAGGGCTCGGCGCTGCTGAACAGTGCAGTGTAATTAAAATTCAAGAAAGAAAAAAAGAACACAGCCTGGATTTATAGCACATCAGAGAATCCAGCAATAGCTGACTCATCATTGCTGTCATCCACAACCATCATTATGATATGACTGTGACTTCTGGTCTTCACTAATAAAACCTGAGGGGCGACAAGTCATGAGTAACAGCTATGTCATCACTGTGCTTTGCGAAATCTTCTTTGCCGTCATCGTGCCTTAATTTTATTGTAAACCCTTGAGGTGTCAGAAAGCAATATTTGTCCCACTGCTAGTCCAAGCCTCCCTTCTGCCCCCCAGGCTTCTCAAATCTGATGACCCCTTTAATAATTGCACTTTAATTTCAGGCTTCCGTGGCTTAAGAGGCAATCTCATGCAGAAGAGAAAGCAAGCTTGTTTGGCCTGCCTGCGATGATGATACATTTACATCTGGACAGCATTATTTGCATGATTGAGTGAGACTTGGTGAGGAAGGAAGAAGTGTGAAAAGTACAGATATTCAGCATCCATTATCTCACCTCGAAAGCATTCTTAATATTCCACTGGCAGCACCCAGAAAGCAGTGACCGAGGAAGTGTTTAAACGTATTTTTTTGTAGCAGAGCAGATATCATCGCGATTTTAACTAAACAGGATCAACAAAAATACAGTCGGACCCAGGACAAGCCACTCGATTACTGATGTGGACAAAGTGATGGCCACAAATCATCCCCAATTCAGTCAGTTCTCACATTTTCTGTGACTTTGCTGAATATGTGGAAATGACACAAGGGGATGCTACTAGAGCTGATAACAGCATCAAGACAAAAGGGAAGCTAATGAAGGATAGGGTTTAGAGTTCAGCCCCGAGTCCATCATTAACTGACAGGCAAAGACGAAATGCTGCTAATGATCACTAGACACTCCTCCTCCTCCATGGTGGTATGAAGCCACTGCAGTCAGTAATATGAGATGCAGAGGGTCTCTAAAGGAGGACTGGGTTGGAAAGGTGAGCAGATGTAGGGCCCTTGTGTTTAACAAGGAAAGCGTGCATGATTATAGTTTAAGGAAGTGACACATGTGCCGAGGGAAGATCAACAGATTGAGGGATTGTTCCCTGCTTCTTTGAGATAAGAGAATGCGCTTGGGGGGGAAAAAAAAAAGTCTGCCGTGCAATGCCTTTCAATTTCTGTAGGAATATAAAGAGGAAGATAACACGGGGAGAGGGGGGGGGGAATCATTAAATATGCTTCTTCTTCTGTAGCACATGACCTCAAAATGTGCAGATCTGCATGAGCTGCAGCTTTCAGTCAATAGTCCCATTTCTGTGTGTGTTAAGTGCTTAATTCATTTTGGGAGTCTATTAATGGCTTCTTCATAGTTCGTTAACCTCTTAGCCTTGATCCCTTCCTGTCATTCTTGAATTCTGTTACCTTGTAGTATATATCAGTGCCCCTCCACACACGCAATAATTACTGAGTGTATCATTCCCATCTATAATGAGCCATTAATGCAGCCTTATTTTCGCAGACAAACTCCTTGTGCATTTTTACATCAGACAAGTGATCCATTCACATCACATCTGGAGTTAGTCCAGAGAGTAATTTACAGATGTAGCGTTGTTCATTTGTACTGGCTGAATTACACAGGCTACTACTCGAGGCAGTGTTTTAATGACTGGAATCACACATTCAGGCTGGAAGAAGTGCAGAATACATTCAACACCAAAGCCAATTTCCAAGGAGACTGGGTGACCAAAGAATAGTCTGAATAAACCCACAGAGCAGCTTTACGTGGATATAGAAATAAGGAATTTAACCCCCAATATCCAGTAGAGCTCGCACCATCTGCAAGGCTTTAGCGTTGGATATTAAGAAGTGACCAGAATGCTACCCCCAAACCTCTGGACGTGGAGAGTCATGGCACATGTTCTCATGGTCACTGCTGCATCCTCGTCTAACAAGTGGCAGTATCATGTTCTGATCCCCCCCCCCCCCAAGCATTCATTAGAAGAATCACTGTTTACTGTGTTTTTGTAAAAGAGAAATTCTGCAGTTTGTCGTCATATTAAAATCCCAAATACGCAATTGCAGACGCGGTTGTTCCGTCAAGGCGCACGGAAATGGTGATTGGATATTTTTGCCTCATTATCACTTGCGGCAAGTGGTAGGGACAGCTGTCAACGTGCTACAGGGGAACGTCCAGCCCAATAACTTTGCCCAAATATGAGGCGTTTTGTGTTTTTGTTTTTTCCCCCCCTTTTTAGTTGCCCCATGTTTTAAAGAAACTTGTAAAAAAAAATCTAAACAGTAAATCGTGAAAAAAATAATCTGACAACATGAGAAAAAACAGTATTGTATCCCAGGTTTGCATGTTTTAATAAAAGTAGATGTCGAAACACTACTTGATCAAAGAGAGGATTGTTTTTAAGTCACGACAGGTGCAAACAAATACTCACTGCAGAATGAATGAAACGGGGGGAAAAAACAATTTGCGCAGTTGCCCTACCTTGTCAACACAGTAGACTGACCGTCCCACAGATGCCTCCAGAGTAGTCCTGGGAATTCGGCTGAAATTGCTTCTTTGCTTTGAGATTATTACAAGTCGGGATTGATCATATACGACGTCACTTGGATGATAAGGTCCCACTGACTGTAGTATCTTCCTGTATCGCTCCGTCTGTGAGCTGCAGAGGCATCACTGAACGTATGAAACAGCGCTTCACACGAACGGAGAAAGGGAAAGTCCGACATGGAGCCTGCTGCCTGGATTCCTCCGCGGTAGAGTCGTCCGGTTTTGGCTCACGAAACATATTCGAGACCAGCTGTAAAATTCTTACGATGTCATTTGAATTAACACTTAAGCTTAGGTTGTTATAAGCATAAGGCGGGAAGATATAAATATACTCACAGCTGCATTTAATTAGCTACTTTACAGGCTAGGTTAAAGGTTAATTACTAACAGCTAGAAGCTAATATTGCCATAACTCAACATTTACCTGAACAACAGGAATACTGAGACTGTACAAGGAGTTATTGACAGGTATGCCTAATAACAACAATAGCGGCTTCAAAGCACTTAATATCGTAAGGCAAAGACCCTACAGTAATACCAGGAAAACCCAAACACCCAGACAAGCACCGCCCCTACGAACAAACACTTGGCGCTATTGGGAAGGAAAAACTCCCTTTTGACAGGAAGAAACCTCCAGCAGGCTAAAGGAGGGGCAGCCATTTTTCCACTGGGGGTGAGGGGAGGAAGACAGCACAAAAGACACACTGAAAGAGAGCCAATATTAGCCTAATAGTAGCTAATGACTAAATGCAGAGTGGTGTTTAAAGGTGAGAGGAGAAGACACAGTGCATCATGGGAAGCCCCAAGCAGCCTAGACCTATTGCAGCATAATTAAGGGAGGATTCAGGGTCACCTGATCCAGCCATAACTGCATGCTTTATCAAAAAGGAAAGTTTTAAGACCAATTTTTAAAGTAGAGAGGGTGTCCAAACTGGGAGCTGGTTCTACAGAAGAGGGACCTGGAAGCTGAATTCTCTGCCTCCCATTCTACTTTTAAATATCCTAGGAACCACAGTTAAGCCAGTAATCTGAGAGGGAAGTTCTCCAAAATATTAGGGATAAATGATTTAACCTAACACAGCTCATTTAAGCTAAAGTTTTCAATTCCCATCTTACCAAAGGAATCAAGAACTGCATTTTAGCCTCAGTTCTTAAGCCAACTTATATCAAAAGATCTTACGTGATAAATAAAATAATACGAATTTTAAGCGTGGGTGAAATATGGCCCGGTCGCAGCAGGTGTCGTACAGGTCATGCACCACTGTGGATGTCATCTCATTTGTAAGGAAAATGCATTTGGCAGAGAAAATCTGTTTTTCAGGGGCCCAGTCCATTTACTTAGCTATGCTGCTCAACCCAAAAATGCATTTTTCTTACAAATGTGGCATCATTTAAAGGAGACATAAACAGGTTTTCCAATGATATAAGATTAATTTGCAAGGAGCATTGTTACAAGAATGAAATATTGAACCAAACACAAATTGCCTTACTTTTTGTGCTAAATTTATACATATTAAAGAAAACTACTGTTTTGCAAACATTCTCATGAGTCTTTATTACTGCATCTACTCTGTGTTCTGCATTATAATTAATCCAGACTTATTTATAGAGCTGTTATATCAAATTTGTTGCGATTTCTGTTGTCCTCTTGGATAGATCTGTCTAGAAAACCCCCCCCCGTAATAATTAATCACACACATACACAAAAAAAATTCATAACTGTGTCACATAATGCATACTTCTCCCATTACGCTCTCTCTCTGCCAGTGACACTGCTGAATGACTGGAGGCTACTTCGCTAGTTAAAAAAACAACAAGAACCAACAAAGCATGCCAGCCAGTGTTTTATGCCTGCCAGGCAGCCTGAATCTGATAACAAGGTTGCATACTTCAATGGCAAAACCCTGGTAACAACAGCAGCAGCACCAAAGACTGGTGTTGGATTTTGAAAGATCGGGGTTTACCAAATCACTTATGCATGTAGAATGTGATACATGGCTGTGCTTTGGCTTTGACAGCGCACAAGAAAATAGCTGCATTGACACATTATTAGGAGGATTTACTGTAGCCCAAAGGCTTTTCATCAACAAGCGATCAACAATTTATTGGTGGCAGTCAGTCAATAAAGGCGTTCCCTGAAAGTGTGGGTGAAATCAATATTTCTGTGACCCAACTCACAACCCGGAGCCTGAGAGGGAGGGAGGAAAAAATAAATAAATAGAGCTATAATGAGTTGTCACACTTGCTCTGTATGCAAATAAGATTGATTATTTACGTTGCTAGTGAAGCATTAAGAATGAACTGAGGTGAAATTTGTACAAATCACACTAGCCAGTTTTTGTTTCTCATTTCACTCCATTTGATGTTCATTATGGGTGTAATGATTCAAGCCTGCCTGATCCCAGTGCGATGACAGACTTTTTTTCTGAAGGGAAAACTAAATTCTCCCTCGAAGCTGACAGCAGTAAATCTCTCAGAGCTGTCCTTCAAGAACAACAAGGGCAGAGATCTACACGCAGGAGCGTGTGTGTGTATGCATTGTACTTGGACTGTGTGTGTGCGTGAGTGTGTATGTGATGTCTTCAAGGGAACTTGTGCTGATGCTTTTAGTCCCTGAGGAGGAATGTGTTGTCCGATTTGCATCACAGTATCTCGGATGAGCAGAAGACCAATGACGCTTACCTAGGCCCACATATTAAAGTGTGTTATGAGGCTTGGTTTCTTCAAAATTCGCCAAGAAAAACAAAATCCATGACGCTTACTTAACCAAATCAGCAAAATGGAAAATATTTAATATTGTATTTTTTAAAAAGAGAGCAGTGTTTGAAGACATTTTTCAATGAATTTGTGCTGAACAGCTACTCTTGGTGTATGCATTTGTGTAGCCGGTCTATGAAAGAATCCGGACCATGTTTTACCCTTCTCTCAGACTCAGCATGCAACAGCCAGCTATTTATCAATAATTCAGTCCAAAGGAGGTTTGCAAACATATAAAAAATGACAGAAAGTGAAAAGTAACTGTTAGATTGTTCTGTTATCACAATTACCCTAAAATGACATCTTGATAGTCTGTCAGGAATCACAGACTCTTCAGCTCTCAAAGAACTCCAAGATGCTATTTTGAAAATTAAGAATACATGTCTTGCTTTTCATTTGCCTTTCTGTAATTCAATATTAGTAATGTTCAGTATTTTAATGTGAATTTAAGTATTGACTCTGTCAACAGAATAATCTGGTGGCTCATGATTACATTTCAGTTTATTTGATTAATCATATTTATGATGCTTGGAGATGAAGCACAAGCCATATTCATGTAAATTATTAATCATTCATTAAAAATTCTGCTGATGCTGCCACAGCAATGACAGCATAACAGTGTAAATCCTAATGAGTCTGTTTAAAAATGAGATCAAAGCATCAAATAGCTGAACTTTTAAAAGAGTAATTTGCTTGCAGAGATAAATATATTGGGTGAATAAAAGTAAAAGGAATCTGGACTGCATAGCAACTGAAATTGTAAAAAATTAACAAAACAAATATATATTTTCATCTGTGACAGCTTATTGATTGCAGCAGTAGTATGCACCAGATGTCAGCCAATTTCAGTTCTACCTTCCAATCCTTTTCTCTACTGCCACTCGTCCTTCTTCTGCTGCTTCTCTCAGAACGATTTCAGACTTGAGAGATTAGCAGTTCTCGGCTACGAGGCGTGGCTGGATGAAATCAGTTTCACTGGATAGGAGACTGTAAGCACATTCCCACCCAGCATTTTCGATCGGTGCTCGTGGAACAGACCCGAGGGATATGTGAAAACCTTTGATGTTCCCTTCAAGACTGTTGCTTTCCAGCTTGATTTAACCCAAGCCTCTTTGTCTTGGAGAAAATTCATTCCAGGCTGGAAAATAACAGGTAAACATTACTATCTAATTTAAACCTTTCAGTAGTTTTGAACTTAAGTGTGCACACATACAGTGTACTACAATGGCAGATGCTGTGTGTGAAGGTCTGAAGTTAAAGATAGAACGAACATGTTGCATTTTCTAATTTCATAGTTAATGTTGCACATCTTTTAGCCCAAGGAAATGATAACTCATTACAAGTCCTCATGCACATAACTAAACATTCATATTCACAAGAAAGAACTGAGGTGATGCACAAACCAGAGGAATTTGTTTATGATCTGTATGAACATACACAATATGCTGCTTATTGTGTTTACTGCATGCTAAGTCTTCTTCTGCAGCCATCTAAACACTAGTAAAAAATACTAAGAATAGAAATGGCACTGGAGCTAAATAATTCAGATGTAGGGGGTGGAATACAAAATGAGTTTTTCAAAAACTAAAAAATTACAAGCCCTGGAAATGCTGATATTATAAAATCACAATGCTGTGAGTGATTTGTGTGTGTACATATTAAATCATTAGGTAAACATTATTTCAGATCAGGATGAACAAATCGGATCTTGGAATTGTATCATATTGATCCATTTAGGATGTATTGATTGAGTTCATGTATTAAGGATTATCATAAAATAGTTAACACATACCACTAAAACCAAATTGGTAAAAGTCTCTTTTGTACCTCTGGCCTTACTTCCAACACTCTAAACCACTGGATTTAAAAAAAGAATCAAACTCCTCATCTTTCAGAACAGAATAGGCGACATTTACACTTTTTTACTTCTCACATTCACGCGGCTGCCCTCTGCCATTCATGCTTAGCCTCTCATTCCCCTCTACGGGACTTTTGCTTTTCACACTTAGCTAAACTTTACAAAAGAAATTCATGGGGAAGTATTAAATATTGAACAGTACCAGTAAGAGTGTAACAGCGGTCATCTGTCAGTACAGGGGATGAGTAGGAAAGAACAAGATTCATGGGTAAAGGAAAAAGACTAAAGCCCTCCCTACACCAGAGCAAAAAGGAAGAGATAAGATGAGAATAAAAATATCTGTTATTGATCTCCATTTTTAACCCATCCTGAAAGCTTGGAGTAGTAGTCCACCAGCATATCCCTGCATGAGGACTGACTAGGAGATCATGTAAACACAGTAAAACCCTGGCCCCATGTGGACTCTCTTACTGTGAGGCAGTGGAGCTTACTACTGAGTCAGTTTCTCAGTATGCCTTGTTTGTGATCATTCGAGTTTCTTAAATTCTCTGCAAATTCTCAGTCTAAAGAATTGATAACTTAACCTATGATATGAGAAGGGGAAACCACAGATATGTCCTGTGGTGTGAAAATCAGCACAAACCAGATATTACATAGCATAAAACAGGAAAACACAGACACGTAAAAGCATGTTAATATGAGGACCCAGAGTAGCAAGTTGCCCCTTCCTTTTAAACTGTACTTACCATTGCTGGACTACATTTTACATTTTCACTGTTGAGCTGTGAGTGTCTAACTCAAGCAAGCTTGCTGAGAAACATCTTGACAGGACAGAAGACAACTGTCCAGATGAATACACAGCATGGTGCACAAACTGAAGCGCTGACCCTTCAGTCCTGGGGAAGCCATGGGATAGTCTCTCTAATAACCATAGAGCAGTCTTGACACTACATATTTCATACATTCCAGTGGGCTTTCATTACACAAGATCTTTTCTTTCATTTGAAAGAAAGTCCTACTCTTGGGCATAAGCTCTTACTATTGGTACCATAGCATTGTGTTGTTACCTTCTGTCACCGTGTAGCTACCATGTCCTTCTGGTTGAGACAGACTGGAGCAATTCCTGCCTGAACTGTTCACTGACAGGTAAGAAGGTGCTGACAGAACCAAACAGGGACTACATTATCCTTGCTTCACTGCACTGCTTTCTGTTTCCTTTTCATGCTCTATGCCCTTTCCTTCTCTCTTCTTCCTTTTCCTATGATTCTGGGCCAAACTGAAATGACAGATGTCAGAAGACCTTCTCTCATATTGACTAAAGACTACGACCTTGAAAAAGGGTCAGTTTGTGTCACATCTATCAGGAGTTCTCTCTATTGCCCAAACTAGTCCAAAAAACAAAAACAAAACCTAAATATGCTCATGTAAGTTAAGCTATTAAACTATAGGAGCAGAAATGCAGTGTACATTTGCTGTATTTTTGAGTTTATATTGAAATTATTTTGTTAAAAAATTCTGTCATGATGTTGTACCTGTCAGTGCATCACTTAATTTCAACAAAAGGGCGCAAATTCAGGGACTGAAAGCTGTGGTTTACAGATTGCAAAGTGTAGATTTCTTGCAGCTACAAATTTTAAATGGCACTAACTTTACATATTGGAAAAATGATTTGTTATTGCTACTGCTGTACTCTCCAAATTACCCAGATGCAACAAGTACAGTTCTATTTCTGCAGGATACTGGGAAATACATGGATAACTAACTGCAGCAGAATTAGACATGGCATGGTAATTACAACATTTCAGCACAGAATAATGCAAATGGATAATACAATGTAAAGCACCAAGAATGGAGTTTTTCTAGTTTCAGGGAAAAATGTCTTTGTGAGAAACAAATCCATGCAAACCTTCCCTGGAATCAAGCAGTTTCACATTTGAAACACTCTAACAATGCCACTAAACCACCGTGTATTCTGCTGCTGGGAGTTTATAGCTCCGACAGTATTGGATTCAGAGATGAAAGAGCGGGGGTGGGTGGATATGAAAGTAAATCATGGATGATGGATAGAAAGAAAGCTGGTGAATGAGAGACATGCTGCTGCGGGAAGACATGCGCTGTTAAATGTTAGTTTGCAAAAGGAAAGCTTTGACGCTGGGGTATCGGTGCAGGATCATTACTCTAGAGTAACCACAGTTACACTATCAGTAACTTAATGAGATACAACCTCTACAGAAGTATAATTAATCATGACACAGACCAGAGGAGCCAAGCCATACCAAAGCACACATCATCTTATTTCTCTTGATATGGATCTCTCTGCAGTGACTGCTTTTCATAGATTTGTCCCCTTTGGGTGGGGGGGGGGGGCACCAATTAATCTTCTGCATATTAAATGTTCACTTTACCTTCCATTAGCTTTTCTTTTGGTTCAATTATGCATTATTTCTTGGACACGATGGGTAATTTGAGGAAAACTGTTTATGTTTTTTGTGAGAGCAAGGAATAGATTTATATGACAGCAATGAAATCTTTAAGTCAACTTCAATATGTGGGCAGTCATGAATATGACAGCACCCATACAGAGGTCTGACAGAGTGAGAGATGGTCCTTAATTGGGTGATTGGGTGATAGTGGTAAAGAATTCAGTCAAACAAATTAGGATTTGTTTTTAGCCTGTCGTCTTTAAAGACAAAGAAATGTCTGCTTGTCATCCTTCATCTTGGTTACATACGCTGTTGGTTGTGACATTCTCGTTTTTTCTGAATAGATTTAAAGATGAAGATAAATTAAGACAATAGTTTACAATGAAACAAGTTAAATACTGATCATGCTAACGGCATCTTTATTCAGTGATTTGGCATAGGCTACTAATATTTGCAAATTAGCACTGACCACAAAGCTTAGACTTATATCAGTTTTGATTGTTTTGCACAGATTTAGTCATATTGTCAAAAATTTTCATTGAGTAACTGATAAAGGAAAACCTGTGTGAATAAATATACCGCAAACCTACAGTGTGTAAATTTCACCACTAGATCTCTGTAGATTGCAGAACTGAGTTGTGTGTTTTTTTTTTTTTTTTTTTTTTACATCATAGCTAAGTGGCCTTTAGGACAAACAACTCTGGTTTATGAATCTGTGGTAAGTGTGGGTTGTCAGTCTGCTGTTTACCTTAGCTGTCAATATGTGTTCATGTCTGCTAACTTTGGAAGAGGCTGTAAAACTTTGTTAAAGGAGTAATATGAGTTTATAAGTCAATGTAGCTCCCTCCTGTCTAAAGACAGCAATAATAAGGTGAGGTGTTGAGGATCTGATGAACTTTTCTGACGGTACTTGCTGTTGTTACCCTCTGTTAGCTGGTGCCAGTGAAACTTTCTTTGA
This sequence comes from Pelmatolapia mariae, assembly GCF_036321145.2. Lineage (NCBI taxonomy): Eukaryota > Metazoa > Chordata > Actinopteri > Cichliformes > Cichlidae > Pelmatolapia > Pelmatolapia mariae. The sequence goes on along the minus strand of NC_086235.1, from coordinate 17,779,997 downwards.
AGTAGATGTAACACTGTTGGACTTAGCAAATAAGCTCTCATGTGATGTAAGAAGGTAATCAAACTGTTTATCAGAGGAAAGGTGTAATTTTGTAGGACACTCAAGCCCAAAAGTAGCTGGCATAATGTGCTCTTGTCAGCTTTCCAAAGACGGGAGGGTCGTGTGTCTAATCTGCTGACAATAAGTACCTGCAACAATATAAATGAGCCTGTTTATTAATGTTTTCATGTTTTGGAGCCCCCACTTCAGTTCAGGAGGTGAGGCTTGATGTGAAGAGGAAGAGGATAACGTTTAATCCAGTTCCAGTCGCGTCTCTTTCCTTTGCATGTTTGCTTCTTTGGTAAAAGGGATCATAATAATATCTCATGATGAAATGATAACACATAGGTATGATCATTCATATCACGAGTGTGTAGATGCAGATGTAAATTAAAATTTGCCGCAAACGCCCACGAGTTCTCTTCTCCTCTGCCTTTGGTATACTAGTTATGCAGTCAGGCTCTAGCAACATACATAAAACATGCCTAGGCAGAACAGGGATGTCCATCTGTATTAAAGATGATGGGGCAACAGGACAGCTTCCACAAACTGGCACCTGCTGCAATGTATTTTTTTTTATCAATTCAAATTTTATGAAAATGAATCAGTTACACACTAATCAATGTATATTTATGTGTACAATCTAATTTCTTCAATCAGATAACCTCAAAAAAAGATGTACGTTTGCGTCACATTTCATGGCAATCAATCAAACAGTCTGAGATATATTAGAATGGCAACAAGTGGTGTTTTATGTACTTTTCCCCCCAGGGTTTTGTCTCTCAGCCTCTCTGATTCATCTTGCTTTGGTGACCAACATTTCTGAGAACCAGAGCTGTTACACTCTGATTGCAAGTTGTCCATGAAGCCATGTCATCTCTCAGTTTTCTGCTGCATAAACTCTACCTTTCATTACTTACATGGCAAGTATGCCACTGAACTATCAACACAACAATAAAACCTTTTCATATTTCATACAAGAACGTTTATTTGAGGGTGATCTATTATTTTTGTTGTTGTACCAATTGTAGTTCTAGGTCAAGCTGAGAAGATTTAATCTTTAAAATCAAATTTAGCACACCGTCACATGGCTTGCCTGATAGCCATCTAATATTTTCACACTGCACTTGCAGCGCAGACAACCTGCGGCATTTAGAAAGGTTGTAAGTCTATTCTGTAAGCAACCTGAGTTTTATCTGTGTCCAAACTTGATCTTCACTGATAATGCAGGCTTACAGTAAACAACAGTAGCTAGCATAGTTTTAAAAGAGTGAAAATTTTATTTGAACAGACTCCACCAGAACAAAATGATTTCATTTCAGTTTCTGTTCTCGTATGACTTATGTGAGTGAGAAAAAGCAGGGTTATCACACTGAATGTGATACATGTGAAAACTATATCAGAGAAAACATGGAGTCTACTGCTTGGTCAAAAGGAGTGAGTAATTTTTAGATTCCTAAGAAACCCCACTGGGGCGTAACTCAATGTTTTTGTTTAAGCCTGTGCTTTAGAGACTTAAACATCTTATTTTTCTTTCCTAAAGATTCAATGGTGTGTACAGTTTTAACACTTCTCTAATAAAGGGCTAAATTACAGTTCTGGGACTCTGAGTAAGTCTTGATTAAATCTGGAGGCTAATATCCTCCACTCTCACCTTTGCTGTCCTTTGCCATCCTCATTTGTAATCTAGTTGGCACAGTCACCACTATTGGTCATGGCAGTGTAATAGTGACATTAGGCGCCTTGGTTCCAGAGGGATCCACAAATGTCGTCCATAAATACAGCGTGAAAGTCACATAGCCTGGGCTGCGAGAAGATAAACGGTCCAAACACACAGAGCTTGTTAGTCACGGTCCCTAATTACCAAACGGTTCATGTAGAAATGTCCCAATTGTCCAATCTAGTTTGAACAGAAATGATGCTGGGGAAGCTGTTGTCATGCATAGCTGTAATTTTAAGATCTTTTCAAACACACTTTTTTCTTTTTCTTGCTGTGATTGATCACGAATTCTAGCAACAAACTGTTCTGTTCTTTTTATCTGATTCCCTGTCTGTCCAAGGTAATTGCTTTTCATGCTGGCACCCCCCAAAAAATGTTGACAGTATGTTAATATTTAGCGGTATTTGGATGTAATCGCTGTGTGATTCAGAAGGGGGTGAAAATTCACTGTTGCCAAGACGTACATGAGTCATAAAGTGAATCATAATGTATTACCAAGCTGACAGTGATCTTTAATAAAACCCATCATGCACATATCTCTCATAATGTAAGTGATCAAAGATGGCGGGCGTGTAATTGGATATGATTTCATTCATTAGATGATGAGCAGCCGACAAATTGGACCTTGTCCTCTGCCAGCAGTACGGGTCACAGCAATCAGTCAGTCAACTTGAAAGAATCATCCAGACCCACTGTGGGATAACAGCATCATAAAAAAGTAGTATAGTTGTATATTTAGTGTCTTAACAAAGAGCCTGCGGACTTGATAGTCATATTAGTATTCATGAGCATCAAAAAAATGTGAGTCTTCCATATATAATAGCATACCTGTGTTTATGATTCCACGTGTTTGTCCATAAAAGCCCGCAATCCAAGTTCCGCTGGGGGAACTCAGCGTTAATTATTGCAGAGCATTAAGTGGAACACACCACTAGACAACAGCTGGTGCCGGGTGAGGAATCTGGTGGGGGAGTTTTCCTGGATTGAGTGCTCCCTTTAACCTCAGCTGTGCTGCCGTGTCACAGTCCGGCTGCCCACGATCTCAATCCTTGGCAGCAGAATAATTATATCATCGAAAAAATGACACAGAAAGACACAAACACCCATGTTTTATATGATTTTACCAGCTATAGTCTTACTATTACGCTGGTTTCCTCCCACAGTTCAAAGGCATGCATGTTAGGTTAACCTGTGAATTCAGGTACAGTAGACCTGTGAGACACTGGTAATCTGTCCAAGGTGTACCCACTACCACTCACTCAGTGTTAATTGGCATCGGTTCCAACCATGCTATTGCAGTTGGATAAGTGACTGCTCTTTTCTGAAGTCTTAGTAGCTTAAAATACAGAATTAACAACGTAAACCCGTTCACCAGTCACAAAATGACACACAAGTTAAGGAATATATCAAACTGTTTTTGACAATTTTTACAAATCTTTACAATTGTCAACACACAACCAAAGCAACACACAAAGTGTATTTGACAGTTTTTAAAAATTGTCAAATAACTTTGTGTGTTGCTTTGGCTGGTAGAAAACTGTCGTATTCGAGGTGCAAAAGAGTCGCCTAACTAAACTGAATTTTATGGGGTGGCTGTGGCTCAGGTGGTAGAGCAGATCAGCTACTGATTGGAAGGTTGGCAGTTCGATCCTTGGCTTCCCCAGTCTGCATGTCAAATATCCTTGGGCGAGGAGTTGCCCTCCGATGTGTTCATCGGAGTGTGAATGTAGATTAGTTTGCACTTGTGTTTAGAAGTGCTTGTATGAGTGGGGGTGAATGAGGCATGTTGTATACAGCGCTTTGAGTACTCCGGGAGAGTAGAAAAGCGCTACATAAGAATCAGTTCAACGGACTTCACATAGACTGTGTATAGCCTGTTACAGTTTTCCAGTGGCTCTCATCCTGTTATCTGTCCCATTTTGATAGTATAAAATAATTTATGCCCCACACTTTTAATCAATAATAAAACTGCAGTCACCATGATCGCTTGCTTATTTTTAACTCAGTTTGGTCATCTACACCCTACCATGCACCGTACCTCAACCAAAGTCATAATTTTAGGATCACTTCTCTAGTAGGAATGAAAACAGCATCATAACCCCAAAATGTACTTTCCTTTAAAATGGTACAATTACAGATTAATTACATATACAATGTGCTGATGAGCTATAGTGTTACTGTCACTTCTATACAGTATGCAGTCAAACACTGCCACAGTATCATGCAATGGTGCCACTGTGTGGAAGCAAGCTGCACACACAAAACCTGCACTGATTTATCTTTAAAGTGACTTATATATGGAAAAAATACTCTCACTGTAATAAAAAATAATCAGTGGAAGTGTAGTTTATTAAAAAATCATATAAATAAAAAATAATTTAAAAAATATATGTAATCTGCATAAACATATGTTTGAATAATGAAAATCATGTTATAATATCAAATACCATATCATAGAAAACATGTTATTGAGCCCAGTGTTTGTAGTTTGCTTGTAATCCATGCTTACAAGCTTTTTTCTTGTAGGTAGGTTAACGCTGTTTGTTTTTACTCGCAAAATCTCTCTCTCCTCAATTATGCTTGCACATTCTTTTCACAAGCTGTTCGCTACTCTTTAACCTGCTTTTAACTGCTTTAACAGCAATCTCTTTATGATAGGTACAGATAACCTGCCGCTCACTGCGGCATCATAAAAAGATATGACACAATATATATCAACCCAAGGCAAGCTGTTATTTTGTGGCATTTTCTGACCTGTAGGACATTAACTGCATTTGTTGAAGGAATGGGAAAGACTACACAAGTGTAGATTTGGCTACTTAAAAAAATATTTGAGAATATATATATATTTCATTGCTAATTATTTATAATTGACCAATTATCCTCTTGTGGACTTTTACCCTCCAGCAAAACAGCATGGCAAATCAAAACCCAGCCCGTGTGGTGCTCATGTTGGTTGGATTGTGTACCTTTTTAGCATCCATCACGTTCAACTCGCTTTCAAGATTTGGTTCCAGATCAGGTAAATATTTCCAGAAGAATTCAATCATGTAAAAAGAACTCAATTATAGTACTGGGAAAATAATAAACTGCTTACAACAGTGCAATGCTTATCTCCCTACAGTTGTATTCAAGCAGAGCATAGAGGATGTGACACTTAAGTATACAACACAGATAACTCCTGCTCAGTGGACTTTTTTTGTGTGGGATTTCACATACTTTTGGGTTTTGACCATGTATATATACTTTTTACTTGCACTCTGCAGAAGGTATGTCCCATTTGTTGTATTTACACATACAATTCACATGAGACTGCAATGTTTGGCAACTGCATCACACTCCAGAAATGATTCTATTTTTGTATTCTTTTATCTCATATATGAGAAATTGCATGTGGAAAATCATCCCACCTGGTCCAGAGACAATTTAAACTGCCTCTGTGGAGTCATTTTCTCTTTAGATATTGCAGATTGTTCTCACGCTGTATTATGAGTCTGATTGTTTCCCCACAGGCACTCTTTCTGCACTCTTTCTCCCTATCTAACAATGTTATCCATGCTCCCCACAGGAATGCTTATGACTGGATGTACACCATGCCAGCAGTGCTACCCTATGGATTTCATGTCTCTATTATAATCAGCCTTTGTTTGAACATTACATGGCTGTTTCTTTATGACAGAGAGTAAGTGAACGAGCACAGTTATCCAATTCTCTAAACAAGATTATCAGCTGTATCATTTACTGTCATTTGGGCCAGTTTAAATGTCTGTTTTCTGTGTGTCTGTGTGTTTGTGTGTATAGATTGTTGCTGCCAACACTGATAACCTCAGTATTGATGATGCTCACCGATTACATTATCCTATTTTTCTCCTGTCATGGTCTGAAGATCTATGGAGCCTGGTTGAACAAATACCACATCACAGACCTCTGGCTCTTCAGAATCCTGGTAAAACTATATATACAGTCCAGTGAAAAGCTAAGGGCAGCCTTACTACTCCCACTGGAATTAAGAGGGTTAAGTGGCAGCCAGGTGTTGCTAATGAAATGCATTTGATTAATATTAATCGATCATCACTTTTGGTTGTTTGTTGGTCTGAAAGCATTTAGGTGTGTATTGATGCCATCACCTAAATTCAGAAAAAATAATGCCAAAATTCCTCTACAACCATAATAGAGACTGAAAAAGTCAAACAGAACTTTTTTTTTGAACTTGCAGCTAAAGGTGGTCCTACAAGCTTGTGAATCATGGGGTGTACTTAGCTTTTTACACACTACTACTATATTTTGTCCTAATTTTGTGAAATAAATAATGACAGTGCAATATGTCACCTGTCATTGTTTATCTAAAAAAAATATGATACCTATAAAAAGCTATTTTTATATGGTTGTACTCACCGCCATTCAGTATTCACGTGAGCTAGTAACATAATCCAGGATGGAAGTAGGTAGAATTTAAAAGCAGTAGTAAATTCCAGAAAGTTCTTCATATAAAGGGCTAAAAACAGTCCAAGGTAGTCTATGTCAGAGTAGAGGTAAAGACAGCACTTTATATAAGACTGTAACACCTGTACGTGTTTTATAAATGTATCAGTAGCTTTCCATTCACAGTCACTCATCCATAAAAGCTGCTGGCTGTGCCAACACCATATTCATAAATCCTCATAAATAAGTCCTATTGGCTGTGTGGTGTCTGCGCAAATAGCGACAGCGGTGTGACATTTAATGAATAAAGTCAGCCGAAAACAAACAAACAAAACATAAATCTGCTTCCTTTCTTGTGTTTATCTATGAACATGTTAAAAGTGTCACACGTGAGAAATTTCTAGAGTCTTACGAGCGCTTCAAGATCAACCACTGAAGCAGGTCACAACTTCCAAACTGGCTGCTTATAATTCTGAAATGATGACTCTATCAGTAAAAAAAAATGACTGACAACAAATTTGATAATAAAGTAGTATTCATCAAGTAAAAAAAATCCATATACACCTGGTTCAATACAGCGATGGTCATATTGCATTACTTTCTGAGATTGTACAGACTAGCCAACCAATGACAATAAATCACTTTTGGAAATTGCTCTTAATTATTGCTTGCACTATTAGCTTTTATGATACTCTTTGGATTTAGACGCAGGCTGCTATGGATAATTCTATTGAGCATTAACATGCACTGGCTTTGGTGAGCAGTATAATACTTATTCATTGTATTGTACAAGGTTCAAAATGGAGTGGCAGTGTGTGCAACATGGGGGACCCTCTCTGCCTTGCTGAACCTGACAATATATTTGCAGTATCAGGCCGAAACAGCGAGATGTGACTGTTCAATGCTGGCACTGACGCTGCTTCTGATGGAGCTGCTGGTCTGGTGAGTGTGCCTCCTCGCTGTGTTCTGTAATTTCACCAGTGGTGTTTCTGGCATGAGCAGAGGGCACCAGAGGACAATCCTTTGTTTCTGTCCTCCTTTGCGTTCAGGTTTCTGTTAGAGAACTTCTACTTGGAGAAGCACGTGCGTTATGTCGTGACATGCTACCCTGTGGTAATCCTGTGGTTAACAGGCACCCTGAACAACTCAGAATCTCAGGGAAGTTTCATTTACATCTTTGCAGGTAAAGTTTGCACTGAGGTGAAATTAGCATTCTTGATTTTTGAAGAAGAAAGCTTTTTCTGCACACTGTTAATTATTCATATTAAAATATTTGATCTCCTCTTCTCTTCTCAGCTGTGATCCTGAGTGCTTCCTGTATCATGTTTGTGATTCGTATTGCTCTTGTCACATGGAGGCATCACAAAGTTCCACTTTACAAAGACAGCGAACCGACTATGTCACCGGTTGAAATAGCCTTGAGACAAAGAAAAATCTTTCTATGAATACTAGCTTGAATAGTTACAATGTTTGTGTTCAAGTGTTGTGTTGGTGTTTACGTTTGTGCTAATGTTTTTCCTGGAAAATGTCATTTGATATTTTTTAAAACTGAATTGTAAACAATTTTAGATTTAAAAATGTAGAACATGAATAAATAATTGGATTGTGCTGTTTTTTAATGATGAATGAAAACGGAAATAAATGAATAATATGCTAAACTCATTATAAGGAATATTAACAAGGAAGAGGGATAAGACTATCATGACATAATTCACTGTATTTATTTGTCTTTTTTAATGGAATGAACATTTTCTTCTATTTAATTTTCTTGTAAGTATAAATAAAATGTATATACCAAAACATAAAATATACATTAAAAACTTTTGACTGATTATGTGTTCTATTTAATGAGTTATGGAAAAAATACATACACAAGTTTTGTGTGTGTGTGTGTGTGAGAGAGAGAGAGAGTGAGAGAGAGAGAGAGAGAGAGAGAGAGAGAGATTAGTAATCAATAAAATGTTTCAAGGATATACTATTTTTGCCTATTACAAAGACTATATGAAAATAAACAAGTAATAATCATTTTGCATATAACTTCCTTATTTGTCCCACTGAACAAAAACCATGATGGAGATGGAAAGAAATGCACTCAGCTGTGTTGCTGTCATGTCCCCCATCTATCCCTGTTGTCTCGGGTAAGAGATTCTGAAAAACAACAAATAATATACTTAAACTTCTGGCCTGAACCAGTAATATTCATGCTATCCATGTTCTTTCCTAACCCCAGGTCTATGGCTATACTTTTCTCCCACTCTAACAGAGCAGGCTAAAAGTGTTTCTGTACTGTAATAACTGCGGTGCGGTTATAACAACCGGTAAAGGCAAAATTTGATATAGGGGAATTTTTTCTTATAGGAAGCTTGAAAACACACGTTGCGCCACACAGGTTCATCCTGTTCTCGTCGTTAATATGTAAGTGTGCTACATATTCACTGTTTATGGGTGTTTTTCAGTTCAATGTTCAGCTGAAGTTATTGGGTCCATGACCTCACTGCAAACACGGTCCGCTATGTGTCATCGATAAAAGTTTATTGATCTTTATGTCTTTTTAAAAAATGATGTGGAACCATTCTGGATTCTATCACCTTTAGGTTTCATTTTGCTTCTGATAACCATCATGAGCTTAAGCTGTTAAAGCCTTGACTCTCCATGCTGGTCAAGGAGAGTCAAGGAAGCGCAGCTAAAAGTTTCTTGTAGAAATTCAACCTCTTTCAGCAAGAATGGAGGACAGTTGAGGATCAAATATGTGTTGCAATAAAGATGATTTAATTTTTTTTTTTTAAAGCATCCACCCAAGCACTCTAACTTACTTACAGTTTTTTAAATTAAATATCAGATACAAAGACCCAAACTGAATCTGATTTTTTTTAAAGGCTATTAACTCAGTCATTAATACTTATAACAAAATTCTATTTTACAGTCAGCACATTGCTCTTGTGTTTTTTCCAAAACTGTACAGTTTATATTTGTCACCAAAAGGGGGCAGCATTCACTTATTTCACGTGAAATGGTAGATTACTGTGTCGCACCAAGAGATGGCACCTTGGTTCAAGCTTTCTCAACTCTCAGCATAAGATAGGAAACTGAATTGAATAAATAAAAAAACACACTTACCCAATACAATACAAATCATACTACAGTGTGGGTCATACTAACTATGTTGGGTGGGGGGTTAGGACAAATTTGATCTCAGCCTTTGCTCAAAACATTAAACCTTAAAATCAAAGCATAACCTGGAAGAAGATAATAACATCATAGCTCACTCCCTCGCTCTCTCTGTTTTGTGTGGTTGTGTGTTTAAACCCAAATCCATACCCTCCTTTTTTTTCTTCATCTGAGTGTATTATTGTGTCTGTGATGTGAGAGCACAGAGATAATCACACACACGCTCAAGTTTTTAAGTGCCCTCTTTCTTGACGCAGCTTAAAGAACAGAATATCAAACATGCTCGCTGGCTGCGGGGAAGTGCAGCACGACCTTTGATGAGGTGGCTGAGCTGAATGGAGCTGAACATCACATGAAAGCAACGGGGTGGAAAAAAGACAATGGGGATACAATGAATGTGGCCATGGGTGGACAACGATGACCACGCAGCTGAGCGTATTTATCTCCATCTGCAGCATGGTTTTTGTTTGGTGGGACAAAAAAAAAAAAGAAAAGAAAGAAAGAAAGAAACGCAAAATGCCGATTGTTTGTTTATTTTCATATATTCTGTGTAAGAGGCAGAAATAGTACGTCCTTGAAACATTTTCTTGATTATTTAACAAACTACTGAAATTGTAATTTTTTTTCACTGCTCTTGGTGAAGGGTTATTTTGGTGTTTACAGACTGCCATTAAATTGCAAAACCGCCTTCTGTGGTGGGTGGACATCTGTGACCCTGATCATAAACTCACAGTGGCAATTTATTTGGCTGCCTCGTTTGGAGAAAGCTCTGCAGAACATTGTTTTCTCTGGCATCATAAAGCAGAACCGATTCGCTTTCAGGGTCATTGTACGTGGAGCTTGTGTTAGAGCACAGAGAACTGGAAAATCACTAATTAGAAGACACACCACTGCAATAGCTTTGCGTGGATGTTTGAGTAATTAATCTATTTCCAAAAGCATTGATTGGTAGAGGCCTGCAATAACGACGGTGCGGCTCACAGGAAGCTTACCACTGAGGTTTGAACCTCTTTACTACCGTAAGGAAGTCTTTGAGAAAGCTTTGTAGAGCAGTGACAGTCACTTAACTGATTAGCTCTTGAGATTAATTGGGACTAATCATTCAATCAATGGCCTTTGTTTCCAGCTACAGCTGTGAGCTTTTTTTCCCACGTTTCTGTGATTGGAAACAGAATATATTGTGGACCATTGGCTTGAGTTTTTTTTAAATATATATAATATTTTTTACATGTTATACTCCAGAGTTATTACCACTCTATGACTTCTTATAGTCTAGCCATTGTTTAGTGAAGCCTCACACTGCATTTTTTGGCCATCTTGGGATGTGGCAGTCAAATTCTGCGTGTATGACAAAACACGGAGTGAAATTAGATGCGCATCTAGTTCTAGTTTTAATATGGTAGACAACCAGAAACACGGGTAAGGATTACTTAAGCTCCACTGAGGTCAAGGAGAGTGATTAGGTAGGAGGTGATATTTGGACTATGCGATCGTACCCTTGGTGCTTTGAAACCCGCTGTGAGCAGAGTGCATGGATGATCAGATGCTTACTGGTTAATAACTTTTCAATCAGGGGTCTATCAGCATACCCTGATTAATCCTTATTTTTTATGCTAATTATGACAAATAATTTACCCAAATTAACTTCATGTTTTATTCAGTATGGCTTGAAACTAGTGATTGAGCCCATAAAAAAAAGACTTTACTGAGGTCACAGAGCAAGGGAGGTGGGAAGTCCTTTGGCAAACACAGGAGTCACACACCGTGCACTTCCACACTAGCTTCACATTTCAGACCCAGAAGCTGAGCGGCGGTTTTTATAGTCTCTACTGGTTGTGTCTGCAGTTGCTGAATCACTTTTGCAAGAATGGAGGCAAAATGAATTAGAAAAATGCTCATATTAGTACAGTGAAAATTGCCTTTTTGTGGTGAGATATAATAACTGTTTCTCAAAAAGAAACATTTCTGTGACTGTCTCCAGACATCTACTGGAGCAATTTTCAATACAAAAATATAAGTAACTTAAAATAATAAGTTACTTCCTTTCGAGCAGCATGTTCCAGTAGTCGATTCGCCTCTGACAGCCTAATGTACCACCTTAGATGATTAGAAAGCTCTGGCTTTTAGCCCAGTGTTCTTACAAAAGTCTTTCTCCCAGCATTTATGAGCCAGTATCAGATCAGACAGTTCCAATCAAATTTTCTTTAGAACTTAATTTCAACTGTTCCCTCCTGGGCAAAACAAATTATAAATACCTACGAGTAATTTAAAGATGTCAGGTGAAGTCCATTAAATTGCTTCATGCCTCTGACTCCTGCACATATTGCAAAGTGACGTTATCGCATCTTTCCTCCAGAGGCCAAATCCTCCCTGGAGTAAAACACTGAGTGGAAATGGTAGATGTGAAGCAAGAAATGGAGGTATTTTACTGTCTGACTGCCTTGTAATTGTTTCTATAATCTCTAAAGACCCTTTTCTCCATAAGAGAAATAACCTAGATATGCAAATGTGCATTCCCAATTAATTTAATTCACATAATTATGCAGAGAAAAGAGATTGGGTTGGAAAAGAAGTCGCACCTTGTGCCAAGTTGTCCTCCCACTCAAGCCCCCTCGCTCTGCAGGGTACAGCTAAATTAGCTCGGAATACTGAAGCATGCTCGGCTACACAGATGAGCATCAATTATCGCTAACATTTTAATGAGTGGTCTTCAGCATTTGCAATCAACAAACGGTGAGCTGGTGGTAGAAATCAATAAAAGCGCAAGTTTAAATGCAGTGACTGAATGCACAAACACGACCCGTGACCCTATGTTCAGCATTTATTAATGCTCCATTTTTAATTTGCAACTTCATAGAGGCCTATTTGAGCTGATTTTACTGCAGTGTACTACTGCTAAATTTTGTTGCTTTGCCATCAAAGTTCAGTTTAAAAACCCCTTAAAAAGTTTAATGGACTCTAACTGATAAAAGGGATGGGAGTTTAAAGATGGCTACAGGATGAGAAAGAAACCGTAGACTGTATATATGAGATGGATGTGATCTCCTTGCCATCACCCACTGGTTAGTGTAGTCCCATCTTAAAGATTTGATCAAATCATTTTGAAACTGGACATGGTAAGCAAAGGGTGGATTTCATTTCATGTTCATGAGTTAGCAGGTCATCAATCACAAAGTAGACCTGCCTTTATAATGCTGTGCTTTACTGGACTTACTGACTTTAGCTGGTGCCATCATTTACAAATTGAACTCCATGTTGTATTCAGTAAGACTTGAAACTAGATTGAGCCCATAAACTCAGCAGTAAAGTGTTCTAAGGTCATAGAAGCAGCTGTTCTTCCTTGCAATTATACAAATATTTAGCAACATTTCCAGATTACCTTCACTTGTCTTACCTGGAAGCTAATTCCCTCTTTTACATACAGTTTATGGAAATAATACACTTTTTGAGAACCATGTGAAAGTGTTTTATTCCTGCTCTGCATGATTTATTTATAGTCTAAAAAGATAATTAGTATAAGATCAAAATATTATGAGCTCAGCTGCCTTTAGAAATCATTCAAATTTTAGCCATTGTTAGCTTATATAATTTTTTTCTGTTTGGTGCTTGCTATTAATGAGAATAAAGTTAAATTCATCAGTCAGAAACTCACTTTTATGAGTTCTTTTGTGAGTCATTAAATAACTTATGACTAAAATGATTTTTATATTTATTTTGTACAACTGAGACCAAACATTAAATATATCTACTCACTTCTTAGCAGTATTATAGTCTAGCAGTGCTCAGTATAATATTAGCACAATGCAAACAACATAATAATACGCTATATGTTCTGCTTTTATTGCAGTAATTATGGCACCTTACTGAAATTACTGGGCCTAACCTAAAGCTGTAAAGATCAAACTTTGAACACATGACTCTCTGCATTAGGTTGCCATGTTGGCTTTTGCTGGAAGCAAACAAATTTCACCAGATCTCAGTATTAAAACTGAACATGGTAATGCCAATTACCTTGCCAATTAGACAATTAGAATATATGTGTAAATGCTATGAATTAATTAATCCCATGACGAGGATGCACTAATTAGCTGGTAATCCTTGACTCTGATTGCTCCATACTCAAGATAAACCCACTCAGTCCAGATATGGGGACAGCACACACCAAAGTGTGAAATCTGTAGGAATAATTATTCCTTTAAATGAATGGGTTTAAAAAAAATAGATCTGGCTAATTAGCGGCATCACTTCTCTGTCTGTGCAAATGAGCATTGACAGATGTCTTCTAGGACGCAGGCAAACCAACAAGGAGCATGTTGATGTTAATCAAAAGATATAGATTTAATTTACAGTTGTAATTAAGAGGGTAATAATTATAGTGAACATGGTTCTCTAGTGGTCTTTAAATGACTTTAAAAAGACAGAAATGTAATTCATTCATTATAAAGCGTCTAAAGTGCTGAAGAGCTGACAATTATGCTGTTATGTGTTTATATGCTTTCCTCAACTCTGATTTCAGTATAATCTGCTCATTATCACATTGCTTCCATGCAAAACTGGATGGTTGACTAAATTTGTTGAATGGGTTGAAATTGTTGAAGTTATGTCAAAATACAAACCACTTTAATGTGTCACTGTTTAGAAAATCATCATTATGGTGATGGAATCCCTTTAAGTTAGCAAAACTGGGCCTAAATTCCCAATAATGCTGAAGTGATGCAATTATAAGTGCATGCCAGTATTTTGTAAGGTTTATTATGTGAAGTCTATGATAAAATTTAACTCTACTGAAAAGAAAAATCTACAGTTTGATTGAATTGCTAACTTGAATTGTTAACTTTCTTGCAGGGGTCAATAATTTTTGTTGTTGTGTGACCTTCGTGTAAAAGAGAAAATAAACCCTCTTATAAGTCTAAGACTTTATATAAACAGGCAAAATAAACAGTAATCAGGCTCTTAGCTGTTCTTAAAATCAGATAAGACCTCAGGTGAATAGCAACAAATGCGATATTACATCGTGTCATTGTTTAATACTGTTATCAAAAATAAGCCAAAATGCAGAAGCAGTGTGTGAAAAACTAGCATAGCCTTACTTCTTTCATAGTAATTAAGAGGATAATTAGCAGGCAGGTGCTGCTGATGAAATTGACTTTGATTAATTGATCTTCAGAAAGTGTGGCCATTTCTATGAAAGCAGATGTTTTGATCATTTAGCAAGGAAGAAAGACATCAACAATGATCTTAGAGAAGCAATTATTGCTGCCCATCAATCTGGGAAGGGTTATAAGGCCGTTTTCAAACAATTTGAAGTCCAGCTTTTCATAAATAGAAAGGTTATTCACAAGTGGAAAACATTCAAGACAGTTGTCAGTCACCCAGGATTGGACAGACTGCATTGTGCCATGCATCCATTTTCTTTTACATATCCATGTCAGGTTTTTAGGGGCGCTGCAATCTGTCGCAGCTATCACAGGGCAAGAGGGGCATACCCTGGACAGGTCAGAATGTGCATGCATGCTATCCTCAGGGAAACTGCAAAAAACCCAAACACTACATCTCAGATGCCTACATAGTCTGAGATGTAGCTCATGACAGTAAAGCATGACAGTAAATCATGATGACAGTTGTTTGGAAAGGTGGCCAGGAGAAAGAACATGGCATGGCATAATGCACAACCAAAGTTTATTGGAAACTGGGTCATAGAACAAGAAATGATCACAAGCACAGCAGCAAATGTACAACTGAATGGTTGAAAAAGAAAAAAATCAGGGTGTAAAACGTGTCAGAGTCTAGACCTCAACCTGACTAAAATGCTCTAGTGGGACCTGAAGAGAGCTGTGAATAAATTAATGTCTGCAAGACTTAATGAACTGAAGCAACATTATAAAGAAGACTGGGTGTGATGGCCTTAGCCACACATGGGTAAAATCAGTCCACACATTCACCACATTAGTTAGTTTGCAGTTAAACATGCATTTCAGTAAGATAATTCATTAATTTCTCTGCTTAAACCTAACAGTGATATTATGAAGTGCACACATAGTTAGTATAGTTAGTATTGGTGTTTGTTCTGTCCCCTATTGTGAATAAATGATTTGGCCAAACCACTATAAAGGTTACCCTCCTGTGTCTTTGTGTTTAGGTGAGATTGTGAGTTTAGTTGTGTAAACTTTGTGGGTATTTAAGTTTTTATATGTCACTTTTTGATTAGCTGATGTCTTTTATGGCCCCATTCATTATATTTTGAAATTCATACAGAAAACAGTTACTTTAACTTATTGTTGATAAAGCTGGTTCTCCAAGCTATTGAATCATGGGGTGTACTTATTTTTTTTAGAAAAATATCTTTGCTCTCTTATAACCTCAGCACATGCTGCATACTTGAATATTAAAGTCCCCCAAATGCCACAGCCGTAGAGGTCATTTCTGTCTAATGAAATGTTGGCACAAGTTGGCTTAGATGACCTTCATTACTTACTGCAGCCAAAATGGGGCCTCTAATGTTATTGTGATTCTAGGAATAGTAAATCAAGCTGTCAGATGAATACATTGTTTCTGTTTAGAAGCCACTGTAATTGGGAAATTTCAGCAAAATGTCCTATGTAGGCAATAAAACCATCCTTTACATACCTTCAACCATTATGTCTTATTCTCTACTATAGGCAACCCTTTTAAATATCATACAGAAAAATATGTAGAAAAACGAATGCAGAAAATTACATGCTGATATGTTGTATAAAATATGGATGTAGCCACTGTGATGTCAGCCGCTGGTTTGTGAAACTGAGCATTCTGGTCATCATCATCATCAAAGCAGACACCAATTCAGTTGAATTCAGTTTATTTATATAGTGCCAAATCATAACAACAGTTGCCTCAAGTCGCTTAATATTATAAGATAGAGACCGTACAATAATAGAGAGAAAACATACAAAACTCCAACAATTAGATGCCCTCAAAGCAAGCACTTGGCGAAAGTGGGAAGGACAAACTCCCTTTTAACAGGAAGAACCAGGCACCACCTGCTGGAATAGGTTTCTTTCAAACTGAAAGAAACAAAGATAAAATAAATCCAAGTAACTGTTTCAGTGTAAATGGTAAACCCAAGTCAGCAAACACTAAAAATAGCAGGAAATGAGCATCTAGCAGAGAATAAGGTACATGAGCAATCTAACAGCCAGTAGCCCATTGTTATTCATGTTATGCACAAGACGATTAATTACAGTGCCATATTTGCAAAAGCATCTAGTACTCAAGTGATAGCATCTCAACAGCCCTATCTGCCACCAAGGACACACATTTCCATTGAAGCCAGTTCAGGTAAAGCGTTTGTGTGAACGTTCACTCTTTTCCGTTTCATTTCGTTTCACCAACGCAGGATTTGTTTCTGATTTAGCAGGAACATTTCCTTAATGTAAATTTTGTTTGTCCAACCAAATATGGCAAGTTTCTCTGATTGTGTTGAAGCGGCCGCTTAATTTACAAGTGAAATGGATTTCCGCTACAGTCACTATTGTTTTACGCGTTGAAAATGAATTTTAATGTCGAGGGAAATATTCCTTTAGCTGGGAGAATTATGGTAAATAGCGATTTTCATGGGCTCAGTGGATGCTGGTTTGAAATAGGGCTCTGAGCTGTGTCAGTGTGGTGCATAATTTAATTTAAATTTCTGTAAGATTAATGTAGGGTGAAAATTACAGGCTCACGGGATCGAGACCTGTACTAGAGGCCGTAAGAAATGCTGGGAAAGAAGACCGGCTCATCTTTCTAAATTAGATGTGTCATTGGTGACTACATATTAAGCCTACCGACAAGGCAAGGCAAGGAGCTTATAGAGGGAGGCAAAAAATAGGACAGTATACCCTCGTTGTATGGTGTCTGGCAACAGAAGCAAGGGATCAATTTCAAGTATATGACTCACTGTACCCCAAAGGTCCAGGGTCTCTGATTGCAGCAAATTACAGCTTAAAGGGTCCTTCATACTGTTACACAAGTGCTCCAGACACACTGGCTGATGTCTGTGATGACATGTGATGCACTGGGCAGGGTTGGGGTGTGTATCAGAGTGTGTGTCTTGTTGGAGGGCAGCGGGCTTTAGTTCTTCCTCCCACTATTTATTTTTTTTACCAAGCAAGGTGACGGGGGGATTCGAGTGAAGCAGCCAATGTGTCAGATACATAAAATGAAGGGAAATAATTATGCCCTGACAGCAAACTGCATGCATGTGCCTCAGCCGCTAAGCAGTGCAAGGATGCCTCCTCAAAGAATATGTTTAATGAATTTCCTGGCTGCAGCAAAACAATATCAGATGAGCTGGTGGAAGTCCGAACCACAGCGTTTCCCAAGCTTCTGTTCAAAAATGCTAATGTGATTTTAAAATAATATGAAGCTTCAGCCTGTTTTACCTTGGATGGTCCCTGGGAGCAGTATGGATGGCTTCTCTCATGCTTTCGTGGCACATGACCTTGAGTGCTTTATTAATTTCCTTATTATTTTAGGGCAAGACCTCGGGCTATTCACCTAAAAGATGAGTCAGGGGATCACTTGAGGCATTAAATCTCAAATTAGACAATTTCCAGTTAAAAAGACTTAAACAGTTCATTAACTGCTTTAATTACTATTTTTTTTTTTTTTTTTTTTTTTGCTGAAGAATAGTTAAATTACAATTATCAAATTAGCCTCGTTGCTTTATGTGCAAGCTTCCCTTTCAATTAGTCAAAAGGTTGGAATTATTTAAGATCTTTGGTGACAAAAGTCTGGTTAGCATCCAATCGTGTCAGGATCGTTCAGGGGGAAAAAAGTGGATGCATAATACCTCCATGCTGGATTACAGATAGGACTTTAAAAAGATAAACGCAGGAGAGATTGTCTTGCGGAATAATCCGATTGTGAAGTGGAGATGCTTTGAAAATGCTTCACTCAAACTGGCATTTAACCACTTGAATTAGAAGTCTTATTCACAAAGAGGATAAACTGTGCTGGAACAATCGGTTTCTCAGCTGAAAGCTATGAATGAGAAACTGGGTTTGCTTTTGGAGAGAAGACATGTGGGTTCGTTTTTTGACAGCTATCTATAATGCCGTTTACTCGAGGAGTTAAGTGACCGAGGATGCACAGTTCTCGCACTGACTCATTGTGTTTTGAAATGCACTGCACTCCGTGTGTCATCTCTCTAAATGTGTGAATAAGGCTGAATATCATCTGCATTGTGGCGCTTCAAAACTCCTTTCCTGACTGACATATACTAAATCTCTTTACTGCCTTTTGTAAGATCTAAATATAAAGTGAAATATATTAGTAGCAACCACGAGGGGAAACAACAGTTTAGTGCATATTTATTCCCTTGAAAACAAGCTGTGAAAGCATAAAGGGGTCAGATTTACATGGTTAGCTTGCATGGAGTCATAATGTATAAATATGAACATTCCTCTTATATCATATTACCCTGAAAATTGCATTTGTAGAAAAGAAAAGCCTCATTCTGTCATTTGCAGCAGCTTGAAATTCTCATAACATAGGAGTGTGTTACAGGATTTCTAGTCTAGCTCTACACAGGGTCAGAGTAATTTATCATGATGATTGCTGTACAATAAGGACACCTCGGTCCACCACGGTATGTGCAATGCCTAACAAGCAACCAAATATTTCAGAGAAGATCATATAGATGGAATAAAAAAGGTAGTGTGTCAATAACAACTTAAAATTCAATGCTAGATGCACAGATATGTAAACAACCATAACAACCAAAATCTAAAAAATGAAATAAAATAAAATGTGATTGTCTGAATTCGATGGCTTAGATGATATATCACAGCCATTCCTTTGGGGGCCTTAATGACAACAAGCTATTATAAAACAAAGACAGAATAAAATTGCACTGACGCAGACACAAGGTTATAAATAAAAACACTTTACATCCAAGATTAGACAGAAAACACAAAGATCCAAACAAATCAAGAAATGAAGTCACTACAATGATCAGCACACACTAATCATGATGAAGATGAATGAAGACTCGAAGGAGATTGGAACCTATTTTGGCTGTAATAAGGAAATAAGTGGGATAAACCTGAACATGTCAGTCACAGGGTCAAAGCAGGGAGACGTGCAAGCATCCACTCTTACATCTACACCTACTTTTAGAGGGCAGCTTTTTAATAATGACAAATCTTTTTCTCAGTTAAACATGTCGCAAAATTCAAACAGCTTTAGGCTACAACTGTGTAAAAATACGACCTTTTAAATGTTACAGCATGTCATTATTTATGTAACACAAATTAAGTCAAAATGCAGTGTGTGGAAAACCAAAGTGCACCCTTAGTGCTTTCAGAAAAATTAAGATGGATGGATGCCATGGAAGAAAGACATCAGCTATGATCTTAAAGAAGCAACTGATGCTGCTCATCAATCTAGGAAGGGTTACAATGCCATGCCCAAGCAATTTGAAGTCCATCTTTCTAGAGTCAGAAAGGTTATTCACAAGTAGAAACCATTCAAGACAGTTGTCAATCTTCCCAGGAGAGGACATCCCAGCAAATCCATCACAAGGTCAGACTGTATTATGACATGCATCCATTTCCTTCTGCTTATCCATTTCAGAGTTGCGGGGGTGCCGGAGTCTATC
Organism: Pelmatolapia mariae; assembly: GCF_036321145.2. Classification (NCBI taxonomy): domain Eukaryota; kingdom Metazoa; phylum Chordata; class Actinopteri; order Cichliformes; family Cichlidae; genus Pelmatolapia; species Pelmatolapia mariae. The sequence continues at coordinate 17,760,027 of NC_086235.1, read as the reverse complement.
GCAGCTGTCATAATGCAAAAGAGATGCACCTTGGTCAACAAAACCCAGGAGTGACATCTCAGGCTCTACACACCTCAGCTGATATGTTAAAATTCATGACATCACAATTAGAAAAAACACTGCAGAAGTATGACTTGTTTAAAAGAGCTGCCAGGATAAAGCGTCTTCTCTCTAAAAAGACTTTGGCAGCAAATTTGGAACAAACCGCTAACCTTCTCGAATAATGCTCACTGGATGGATGCAACCAAACTGGAGATATTTGCTCACCACATGTGGCAAAAACTAAACACAGCATATTAGCACAAACACCTCATACAAACTGCAAAGCACAGTGGCGGAGGGGTGATGGTTTGGGCTCCTTCTGAAGTTTGGCTTGGATTTTGTTAAATAAACAACAGCACTATGTAATATGGCATGTGTTGCCAAGTTGTACTCACCTACAGATTTTATATATTTTTTATCATATCCGGGTATGTAAAACCCGAGAGGAGGAGCGTGCACTTTCGTTTTACCGTGGCTGTATTTTTAGTACAAGCTGGGACCATTGTTCATGAGCAGCAATTTCTGCTCCCTGTGTACTGTGCCAACAGCCTGTCGAAAGAGAACCGCCACTTCTTCATCTTCTTGATGTATTGAATCACTTCTTCCTTTCCTTCATCTAGTGGTCCTTGCTGCTCGCCTCAGCACATCGTAGCTGAACACCTTGCCTGTCTGAACCCAGTCCTGCTTCGCCAGCTACTGACATACAGATGCTTTAATTAGGTGTGGGTGTTACAGTGCAGACCTTTAGCTTTAACTTTAAAGGAGAGCTGGCACTGAATCTTGACAGTGTACAGGTGTGTAAGTTTAGTATTTTACATTCACCAGTATATTTAGCCCGTCACATCATTTAGTGTCACCTATGGAAGTGTGCTGAACACCCCCCCCCCCCCCCCCCCCCCCCCCCCCAGTGCAAAAGGCAAGGACATTCTGCACATTCGCCTTTCTATAGCATGTTAAGTTATGCGAAAGTGTCAAAAGTACTGAGTAGCCAATGAATAGCTATTAATATGATGGTTGGGGACGTGGACTCCTATATTACATTTATGACCCTCTGAAAGGCTCAATAAATCATTTCACTGCTTCAGTTGAGCAGTTCCACTTTTATTATATATAATACATTGACACAAATGACCCACATGTGACTCTGTAGGATCATATAGCAAAGGGAAGTTGCTCTAAAATGAAATTCTATGTTTATCTGTATGTCTATTCTGTATATACCATTCCATCACTCACTGCACAATAACTGCAAACCAGACACACAGGCACAGCCTGTGATTTAACAGCAAAGCCTCTGTCCCAAGGCCATATCATAATTTCTCCCTGGCCGTTTTCCACAACCTAAAGTTATAGTTACTGGGAGCATAAAATTCTTTTAGTAATGGGAATAATTGATGACTGGCTATTTATGGGGATGGGAGCAGTCTGGCGTAACAAGGTCAGAGATGTGATTTGCAGGACAGTGCCTGGAGAATAAAGAGAATAAAAAGGGGACCCATTGCCTCAGATAAGAGGGAACAGAGAGCGGAGGAAGTTTGATGTTTACATTTAAGGTGAATCACAGCAGCTCAGAACAGGATGCAGTGTAGTTCATCCAGTGACACGCTCAAAAGCACATTTCAGTTATGAAAATAACTGTAGAACAGACTACACTGCATGATGCGAGACCCATCCTGCGCTCTTTTTTTTTTTATTAACTGCGGTGTATTTTCATCAGCTTGAAACTAAACAGCTGGAAGTGCAAGTATATCATCTGTTCTAATGAGGAGCACATTGCAGTGTCACTTTAAGTGGGCTGCATTAATGCCTTCGTAGCTCTATAATTAGCAAGATACAATTTTGCAAAACAGGTTATTCAGCAGTGACTGCGGAAGCCACCGCTAAGCTGATTTGATTTTCTGCCTCAGCGTCACCTGTATGGGGCTGTTAAGGAGGAAGGAGAGGGAGGGGGAGGAGGGGGTGATTGGGTAGGAGGCAGGGACGTAGTAGAGTCACATAAATGTTTTCCTTGAGCAGAAGATGGTGTGATTAAAAAAAAAAAAAAAACACCTCCAAGAGTGCCTCTGGCTGTAAACAGCTGCATATTTCAGGGTTAGTGATAGACCACACTTACTCTGCTCGAGCATTTTCAAACTAATCCCAAGGATTAGGAGGAGGTAAGTGTTACCTGTAAGCTGCTGAATCTTGTACTGAAACAAACTGAATTTATTTATGATGCTATATTGTTTTCTAAAAATAAATAAATAAATAAATGTGGGGGTGATGTTGCTGACCATGGTGCTGAAACCACAATTTTTATATGGGTACACCTATTATCAGTCACTGTAGGGACTGCTGGTCTTTTTATAGCTAAGGCATTGCTCAGACGACTTCTAATATATTTCTCGATAGCTTGATGTCAGTCTCATTCACAGCCTGACATTATAAAATCTGACGGGAGCACCTTTCTCTGTCCACCTACAGCTCTATTATTTTTTCGCAGGCAATCACCATTAAGAAGAAAAGTTGTTTTGTATCCGAATGGAACCATCACCAATAGATTCTTAAGTGACAGATGGCCGGCTAAACAGCCTCGCAGTGTTCTGGTGCTGACTGTGATGATTTAATTAAATTAATCATTTTCTCAGGCCATTTTCGCGGGACAAATGAAGTTTCCCAGTGGGTATTCCACAAAGCCCAGTCGAGAAAAACTCGATTACAAGTTGTACACAGCCGCGATCCTGCACACAAATTGGATCTGAATTACATTCCGCGAAATATGGATTAATCAAGATGGTGTGGGTTAGAGGAAATGCCACGGGAGAGGTGGTGGCACGAATATCATCCATCATAAAGCAGCATGAGCCGTGTCTCCTCAAGCCACATCTGATCCCTGCAGAGTAAGACTAATTAGCGAGAGGGAATGTTTTCTGAGCAGGATGAAAACTCTGACGGGCCCGAGACGTCGTCTCCTCGCGCACCACGCGAATCTCAAAATAAAGCGCTTCCCTCGTAAAAACACGCGCGCGCGCACGTCTCTCGCACGCCCGGAAAGCCAGTGCTTATCATTTGAGTGCACTCAGTTCCCCCTCCAGACCACCAGTGTGGTTCATTCCAGCGCCTCTGTATCCTCAGTGCGAGGTGTGCTTCTGCTGTCATCCGCACTGAGCGAGGCGGTTCAATCACTCCTCTGACAGAGCAGCAAAGTGAAATACGATGGAGAGCGAGCAGAGCTGGTCTTGTGCTGGACGCGTATCTGGCAACGGGGTGAGTTAACAATGAATTGATACGAATCATTGGCCGCCCAGGGTTTTTTTTTCCCTTTCTTCTTTTCTAACAAGCAACGGGGCTATAATTTCTTTTTACACTGGAGTTCAAAAGTGGGGACGCGTTTTGTGAGGTGATGTGTAACAAGTGTCTTGGCTTAATTATCGTTTGCAAGCAGAGACGAGCGCAGATAGGAAACCTCACGGGACAAGTGATCTCCACTGAGATGAGATTTCTGACTATTAAAATGTTAAAGTTTGATTGTTTTTGTCAAATTGAAATTAAATTTCACAGAACCACATAAAGAGTTGTAAAGACCATGTGATCCGAGGATTTGGAAAAAAGGAGACCCACAGAGAAAGAGAGATTAAACTGGTATGAAATCATGGTAGAGCTGCTGAACGCACAAGAGATTTAGAGGTTTGCTTTATGCTGCCTTGTGCTTTTATTATCACTCAAGTCAGAGGACACATCTACATAGCTCCCCTCCATACACCTCCAAATGTCAGCTCCGAGATTCCCCATGGGGAAAATTGTATAACAAATGAATATACAACAGTTTCAGAGTGGCGAGCTTAACACAACCAGTATGTCATTCACACTCATGCAGATTTACTCAAAAGGCTGTGGAAGTGCTTTTGGACACAAAGATGAAAAAACAAAACAAAAAACAAATTCCTTTCTTACCTGACTCTGTTTGTGGAGCAATTCAGGGAATATATTGTTTAAAATTGCAAGCTGATTGCAGTAGTATTAAAAAAACATATATAATCAGAAGCAGCATAAATAAAGGGCAAGCAAAACTCTTTCCCTTTTACAGCAGGAGGTCAGAAATAAGTGCAACAATAAAAAGCAATCTTAGCAAACGTAAAAAAGGCATTCTCCTATTTTTGCTGCCCCCAATCAAATAAAGGAATGGCTTCTTGATTGCTGCAGTATTGGCTGCAGTGTGGTTATCCTTCAAAAGAGTCTGAAGTTCAGAAACAGATTTCAAATGCAGATAGATTTGTTCATTTGAACTGCATTATCTTCCGCAGGTCTGTCAGGATCATGAAAATTCGTCACGGTTATAAATATCATTTCACTTTGGTCCTCCTACCACAAAGTACGCTGTGTACAGATCTTCTCAGACAGATCTTTTCTCAAGTAAAATCCCCAAAAGGATGGCAAGCGAATATGCTCAGTGAACCAGCTGGCACAAGTATTAAGACAACATCTGACCTGAACTGACATTTTCCCAACACAGCTGTGTGGAATAACATTAAAAACGAGATCTATTCAGCTCTCATGCTTTGATTTTGCTATCTTAGACTTTTCTGCCAGTGTCTCCCACTTCGCTCTTCTCCCATATGCTTACACATACAATTGCATTTGTTGTCTTTTTTATTCTTTCTGCCCTGTGTCTCAGACTTTGAGTGAGTGGCAGCCGTCTTTTGAGACACCTGGCCTGTGATGTCCCTGGAGAAACTGCAGCATTGCTTTGCCGAATGCCGCATGTTTTGATTGCCTCTTCCTTTCATAACAGTTGTCCAATTTCATGGCTATTAGGCTTGTTAATAGGAGCGGGGAGAAGAGAGAGCACAGAGCCCATTGGTGTGCTTGAGGTGGAACCTTTGATTAGAGGGGATGGATTGTGATGCTAAGAGACAGTGTCACATGTCACTTATGTATAGAAACTGATAGAGACGTGGCCTGTGTTGTTATTACCCATTGGGCCTTACTCATAAAGCCCAGTGATTGATAAAAGGTAACTCAATCTGACACGGCCCCTTGGGTGTAGAAGCATGAATGAAGCATTTCACAGAGTTTATTTTAGTTACCCTTCTTGGTTGGTTGTACTACAGGAAAAAAGGTAGAATTTGGGCAAACTTTAGCTTATTTATCATATTGATTGTTTCATAATATAGCCAAAAGTAATGCAGCCAAACAGCCAGAAAACCTTCATCCTACTGATTAAATTCTGTAATTAAAAAGAAATTAATAAAAAACTCAGTCACAGCCAATTATTTCAGCTGTATTATGTGCATTAGTTGTGGTCATTATCGACACTTTGCTTCAAGACCTTGTAAAAAAAAAACCAGAGCTAGAAGGAGAGCCATGCAAAATGAATGATTTTATTCAATATTCCACATCACGGGTACAAATCTGCTTTAAATGGCTCCGGTACACTGGGTCAAGCTCAGAAACTGTGATCTGTGCTTTTAAAAAGCTTGGGAGGATTCCCGAAAGACAGAATAAGTCATAGGAATATGCTAAAGCAGGAAGAGTAATTTAAACTGTGAATGTATAAATAAGGACTTATGATTAATGACTAAAATTAACATTGCTAAATTAGGTTTGTGTGAATATGTGTCCCAAAACATGATGCATGAAATCATTATTGCCCCGAGAGATGCTGCTAAAAATGAGGCTCCTGTGAGTCAGATGTGTATTGGCTATCATACCAGAGTCCTGTGGATAAACAAACCAGTATAGATTTTTAATGTTGGGCAAATGCGTTTGTATATTTTTAAAGTTTGTTGGTAATGTGGCGATTTATCGAACTTTTTCTCTGGTGAGGGAGTTGGTCTCTTCAGAGTGTTTACAGTAGTTGCGAGCTGTACAGATCAATACTTTACAAACAGCCAGCTGTCAGAGTTGAAGTGGCTGGTGTTTTAGGATTCATTGTTTCTGCACTGTTGAAAATTGTGTAGAGCAGCTCGCCGAGCCTCTCCTGTGAATCTATTGATAGAGCTGGCATGTCAAATCTTTTCATTCCGAGCTTGAAACTGAGACAGTTGTATGGTAATGCAGAGGGTCTCTCAACCACACAGTCTCGTTCAAAGTGAAACAGATTCCCCTCCCTGCGACAACAGAAAGCACACAGCTCCGCAATGCTTAACGGTGGGATCTCTCAATTAAAAATGAAAACGAGATCTTCCCAAATGAGTCTGCAACAAAGACTCCACTTAAAACTGTCCATTGTGCAACAGGCCTGACTTTGATGGAAATCAAAGGACAGCAGTGGGATGATAAAACTGAATATTTATGGCCTTTTCCTGAACCAGAGATGTCCCCGAGTACTTTTGAGCCTTTTTAACAGCAGATGAAATTGCACTTGAAAGTTGTAGGCAGGTTGCTCGACAACTGAAATGAGGAGCTCAAGTGCCTTTTACTATTGTGAACAAATCACTGAACTACCTCTTTGGTCAATGACACATAGGTGCAGACTGGTGCATTTGCACACTCGTGCAAACCCAGAAGTAAAAGCTACTAATTATTTGAGCACTGCATCTTTAACCTTTGGTGTCTAGTGCACTGTTAAGGTTTGAATCTGTGTCTTTTTCTCTCACCCTGCTGCAGAATGCATGAGCTGTCTGCAGACGCTGTCGCTGAATCGTCTTTGGCTGCAGGGCTGTGAGCAGCTACCATGACGTACCCTAACACCAGCACGCTCACAGTCAACTTCACTGGAGCTTTGGACGGCCATGACTCCGGAGGAAACATCTACCGCCCCTTTTCTGTCTTCAGCGTTCTCACTCTCACTTTACTGGCGATGCTGGTGGTGGCCACCTTCGTGTGGAACTTGCTGGTGCTGGTCACCATCCTGAGGGTGAGAACGTTTCACCGAGTGCCCCACAACCTGGTGGCTTCGATGGCCATCTCAGATGTGATGGTGGCTGCTCTGGTCATGCCCCTAAGCCTAGTCCACGAGCTGAACGGCAGACTGTGGAAACTGGGGCGCGTCCTGTGCCAGGTGTGGATCTCATTCGACGTGCTCTGCTGCACAGCCAGCATCTGGAACGTGACGGCCATTGCGCTGGACCGCTACTGGTCCATCACCAGGCACCTGGAGTACACACTCAAGACACGCAAAAAGATCTCCAATGTGATGATAGCGCTCACTTGGCTGCTGTCCTCTATCATCTCCTTGTCACCGCTCTTCGGCTGGGGAGAGACTTACTCAGAGGGGATGAAGTGCCAGGTGAGCCAGGAACCTTCCTACACCATTTTCTCCACCTTTGGGGCATTTTACCTCCCTCTTTGTGTGGTTCTCTTTGTTTATTGGAAGATCTACAAGGCTGCCAAGTTTCGGATTGGCTCCCGCAAGTCCAACACAATCACACCCATGGCTGAGGTAATTACTTTAATTTTATATAATAACTCCTCACGTAGGTTACAGTATCACTGCTCTCCCTTTCCTTCATCAACCAGCTATTGCCCCTGACCTGCAAATATGGATTGCTGTGCAGTTATTTTTTATATTGGCTGATAAATTACTCTGATGTGATCAGGGAAACATAAGTATCCGGTGTGTGAGCATAAAACCATCCTGCTCATCACCATCAGACTGTTAATGTGCGTAGGAAGAAGGTAGAAAACTATAAATACTACCTCTGGCATCTTTCATGAAACATGCATCTGGCTTTGGTGTTATTATAATCAGCAGATACAAAAGGTCTCCATTAAGCAAACATTTAATCAGGGAACTTTTCTTTTCACTTAGATTTATAACACATCAGTGATAGATTATGCTACTTTTACAGTCTTACAAAAACGATCCTTTTCCTTAAACTGTGAAAGGCTACTTATAAAGTCATTTAGCACCCAGGGATTCTCATGCCTTAGCAAGCAGCCACAGAGGTAAAAACAAAACAAAAAAGCAAAGTTTTGGGATTTTATTTATGTCATTTATTAATGTCTTTTATGTAATGTCCATAATTTCCCCAATTCCTCAAAATGCACATTTGTTATGCAAATGTGACAAAATTATTAACTCTTGGTCAAGGAGGGCCGATCACCCAGTAAATTATCCACATCTGTTATTGCTTTGATGAACATTCGTGTCAAGTTTCATTACACAGACAATCATTCATCTAGCTATAGCAATTATACAACGCGGAATATGTCTAATTTGTGATTTTTGTTTTCCACAGACATATCCACCACTGGTTACGTTTTATGTCTCTCAGTATTTCGCCAAAGTTTACTCTAATCATTTCCAAGCATACACCGAGCCCTCCAGTGTACCTGCACCGATGTATGATGTGAGCAGTGGCATCAGCATCCAAGATAATAAACTTCCTACACTGAGCCATTAAAAACACCCACTCACACACATACATAAACACACAATGCACCAGAAATAGAGTTCACTGAGGTAAGATTCCTGACCTAGTTGCACAGATAACTTGAGGATGCCAAAAGCCATATCATTTGGCTCCAGAAAATGGCTTGAATGACTCCACAAATCCTAATGCATCAGTCTTTTGGACTGTGTTCAAGCTTTCAGTAAAAATTTACTGTCAAACTGTGTTGACAGCATTTTATATTTTAGCCCAAACATAAAATAACTGCACAAACATTAGCTGTAAGCCAGCTTCTTGTCCCTGTGCATTCACGAAACAGATTCTAAACTAATACGCTGATATTTACCTCATGCAATCGCTTAAACTTACCTAAGGATTAATCATTGGATTAAATGCTTAAAAACTTGAACTTTTTACACATCTTAGACTCCTTCACCTGCTGTATATAAAGGCATACTTGCAGTTATATAAGTGCCCATTTTAGCAGCTGCATCTTTTACTATTATATTGAACCATTTCTTAAATTATAAGCCCCCATGCCAGTGGCAATATGCTTTTAACTCCTGGCCTCTGCTGTAAAAGGATTTGCTTCGTCTATCTCATCCGTTATATTGTACAGTGACTTGTATTGATTCAACTAAATTTACTCCAGAGAGTAAAAGTTCCTGTACCGGAGTGCAGGTTCTTGCTTAAATGTTGTACAGGACACAACAGTGTAGACTGTTGTCCTTTCTGCTTTTCTTCCAACACATTTCGACAGATAGTTTGTCTTTATAAATGCTGCGACCTGAACTTAACCGGATGAACAAGAAATAACATCGGCCTTGAGATCCACCAGGCGACAGTAAGAGAGGAGAAAGTCAGAGGATAAATGTTGACATTTCTCTTCCTGGCTGTGCTTGTGTGGAGAAAATGGAGAAAATGGGCTTCTGGAAACTGCAGATTAAAACACGGCTCTGGCTTTATATTCTCAGTGTGTGTGTGTGTGCGCGCGTGTAAAATGAAAGAATAAGCTTTGGCTTGTTGATCAACCAGTTGATCCACACACCATTTCCCCACCAGCCTAATATCCATCTTCTGCTGAGCAGCCTCAGCATTTTCACTTCCGCATTTGCTTATCTCTGGCTTGCTTTGTAAAAGAATTGCTTTGCTTATTTAAGAGCTAATCAGATTTCCCAGATTGATTAATAAATCAATGGGTTAAGTGATTTATTTCCTGATCGGCTGTCTCCTAGGTAAAGGAGGAGACACAGCAGCCCCAGATGGTGTTTACTGTGCGCCACGCCACCGTGACCTTCCAGACAGATGGGGACACGTGGCGCGAGCAGAAGGAGAAGAAGGCTGCGCTGATGGTAGGCATTCTGATTGGCGTGTTTGTGCTCTGCTGGATCCCCTTCTTCATCACCGAGCTCATCGTCCCGCTGTGTTCCTGCGACATCCCACCTATCTGGAAGAGCATCTTCTTGTGGCTGGGCTACTCCAATTCCTTCTTTAACCCACTTATATACACCGCATTTAATAAGAACTACAACAATGCCCTGAGGAACCTCTTTTCCAGGCAGCGATAAGCCGTTCTGCAAGCTTAGCCGACACGCTACACCAGCATCTGCTCCACAGTGTTAGCCTACTTCTCATGACGAATCTGTGTCGGCTACTCCATCACTATCAGGTGGATGGTAGCCTAACACTGTATATAACAGTCACCATAATGGGCTGTAGACTAATGTTTTGAAGCCGGGAGTTCAGTGTTTTGGTGACTGCAAGTTTGGTTTTTGGAAACCAGAAGTGGCAGAAGTGTTGGATGGGACTCCTGAACCCCAGGACGCTATGCAAGCAGTGCCCAAAACCGTACCCAGCATTATTGTCTATTTTTGCTATAAATGGGACCACAATTTTCAAAATGAACACCATGCTGCTTTGGAGAGGATTTAAAAATAGCATTAGAGACCAAGAACTCAGTAGCGAAATGTTTACTGAGGCTGTATCTCAAGTGTACATTGGGTGGGGGTGGGTGGGTTCTCATGGAGTGCTGTACAGTCTGACTACTTGTCACAACCAGAGAAGTTGTTCGCTGCTGGCCAGTAGGAAAGATGCAGGTTTAAGGAATTTAAACACTATGAGAGCGCATTTAGACATAGTTCTCACAGCCACGAATGGCACCATGGGCCAAAAGTGTCATCATCAGTGCTGACACACCCTTTGGTGTTGTTTCAGCTGTTCGAGTACCTCTGGGTTTTTGTAACCAGGTGCCGCAGCCAGGGTCAAGACACAAATCAGTCTTTTAGCAGCATTTTAATGATATATAAGTACAGAAGCTTGGCGATTCACAGATTTTACAGAGAGAGGCTTCTTTGCTTCTGGTTTTGACCTCTCCTCTTATACTAGCACTGAAGTGGAGGTTCTGTCTGAAGGCCGACACCTGTTGTTCAGGAGAACACTGCAGCGAGTACTTGTGCCCTCAGCACTTATATAAGGGCCCCATTATACCTGCCACATTGGTCACTTTGTGTACTGGCAGGAATCGCACAGCCGCATCCGTTTATGCTTGCCGTATGACGATTTTGCGGCAATGGCAAAACACTAAAGGTTACGGTGAGCATACTGCCTCCATAGATGGTAAGGAGCTGTAGCGACATCACTCTTTTTGTGCAAAGAGACCAATCTGGCAAGCATAAATGAGTCATAAAAACCCAGAGGTCCCATCTATTTTTATGTAGTCTATAATGATAACCAGAAAGTGTGTTTGGAAGAAAAAAAAAGAAAAGTCTTTCAGTTTTTTTGGTCTGTCTATTAGAGAAAGTAACCTCACAGCTGGACTGAGCTAATATGTCTGCAAGAAGGAAAATAAATTGGTTGTGCTGCGGCGGCAGCAGCAGGTACGGCGCTGTCTACATGTTAGCTTTCTCCCGTCTCGCTCATTTCAAGCTTGTTAACGAGAAATGCATGTTAACGTGCTTGTCAACAATTTCATCATGTGTGAGCCTGCTGAGATTAAAAAGTAGAGCTGGAATAAAATTTCAGAAAAGTCGGGTAGAGCTGAGCGAGCTGAACTTCATAAATGATAAATTGAGAACCAGCTGGGGATTTTGTGCTGTAACACATCAAAATACTCATCGTCAGTAAAATCTCAAGCAAAGGATTTAATCTAATTATAGAAAAGATGGGTTGTAGTACACAACCCTCTAGGAAAACTGTTGAAAAACGTCTACCTTTTAGCTAGATACACGGTGTGGTATCACATAAAATTCATTCAGACATGCTTGCTGATAAATGTGCATTCTGTCCTCTGATGCTGACGAGCTACACACTAATATTTCTTGCACTTTGTCTACACACTAGTGAGAGTTTTATGAAAGCGGAGAAAAATAGCCACACAAGACATTATTTTCATTTGTTTGAATAAATCCTTTGTTGAGAAGCTGCAGCCACAAATGATCACATCTTACTCCTATTCCAATAACAGATGGATACAAAAGATCTTTTGACTGTTGTAAAGCTGCTCAAAGCATTATCACAATAATAGATTCCAACACGTCAGTCGGAATTGAATTGCGCTATAAAAATAGGGGCGTTAAACTTGATTATACTGTAGTATGAGGGTTACAGGAGTAAGAAAACCTGTCAAGTGACCAACATCCCTGAACAGCTCAAAAGAACCGACACAAAACACAGAGATGATAGAGCTGATTTTTTAGTGTTTTCCATTTTTAGATCTTTTTGTATCACTCCCCTGTTTTCCTGCACAAATTACTTTCTACATAATCATTCCCCACTCTGGAATCGGTTAATGAACCTTTACTTTTTGTGAAATAGACTGTGTTGTGAGGAATCAAATATGAGAAATGGATTTTCAATAAAACAAAATAAAATGGCCTACAGTATTATGCAAATTCTTCAGCTGCCACACATTTTTTTTTAAATAATTTGTTAGGAAATGTCAGAAATAGGTGCAGTGAATTATGGAGATGTGCAAACATAAATAAAAATACAGTATTTAATGCAAAATCTGAGTTAATTCTAATGATCTTGAAAGTCAATATTTGGCTTGAATGCACAACCTGAACTCTCTTGGGAAACTTTTCATTTCTTCAGGAATAGTTGTCCAGGTTTCCTGAAAGCTCTTTTTTGGATGTTGGCTGCCTTGTCTTCTATTTTTCCTCAAGATGATCCCATGCTGCTTCAGTAATGCTGAGGTCCGGACTCTGGGGAGATCGATCAATGACCAGAGGAACACGGATCAATGATCAGTGTTCCTCTTTGTGTTTTTCTGTCCAAGTTATACAGCACTGCCAGTGTGTTTCAGTTCAATTCAATTGTATTTCTGTATCAAATCACCACAACAGTTGCTTCAAAGAGCTTTAATGTTTGGGATCATTGTCGTGCTGAAAGAAGCCAGACATTGTCCAGATAATATTGCATCGTGGCTCAAAATATTTTCCGTTTTCATAATTCCACCAGTTTTGTCGGGATCGACAACAACACTGACTGAAATCAAGCACTAAGCCATGACAGCTCCTCCACAGTTTTACAGATGGCTGTAGATGCTCGACATTGTACCTTTTTTCCTGACCTCTGAAGACAATTTGAACCAAAAAATTCAAATCTGAATCATTACTAAGACCTGCTGCCACTGATTTTCAGCCATATTGCACCAGTTCTGGTGCAATATGGCAGACCTGAACCTTTTCCCCCTGTTTCCCTTCCTTAAGAATGGCTTCTTGTTAGCCACACTTCCACTGAGATCATTTCAGTGAAGAGTAGATAGATTCACTGAAGGGCCAGATGCATCTCTCAGGTCAGGTCTTTGCTGGATTTGTTCCTTATTTCTTAACAGCATGACTTTAACATACTGTCCATCTGTTTTCGATATTTTTTTTTAGGCCTGACACTTAGTCCTCCACTTTGTCAGTTTCCTCAAATTTTTTAAGGACACAAAGCACACTGTATATACACCAATATACGCCAAGGTTTCAGCTGAGAATCACATCATTGGTGCAAAAATACTATTTTCTACCTGTCAGACTGTTATTTTGGGCATAATTCATGGATTCAGCAAAAGAAATGGAAAAATGATTGACAGTTTTTGCAACAGGCTGCTAGTAACAAAGTGCCTAAAGACACCTTTTAAATTTGGTTCTTTGCTAAGTCGTCTGTTATCTGTAGATACAACACTGGCTCTTCCCTTGAGCTAGGTGCCTTTTTTATGCTTGAATTATTCATAGGTCAGTGTTCAGTGGCTTGATGAAAAGCAAACAAACAAAACACATTCTTCTGAAACTTGCACTGGACTGAACTGAACATGAGTGAAAAAACAGCCAATGGCCAAAGAAAAAACTTTGAAAGATCTTCAGATAGCCTGGAGAACTATCTCAGTTATTCTCAAGACCACTTTAAGAAACTGCAGTAACGTCTATCTCCTTAAAGCAAAATATAAAGAAATAAGGGTGGCTGAAGACTTTTGCACAGTACTGGAGAACATCTTTAAGGTTTCTTGCACCATTGCCATAAAATGTTCTCTTTTTTCCCCTGTTTAATCTGATGTGGTAAGATGATAAAGTGCAAAAAAAAAGAAAAACTGCTGACAATATTCTGTGATGAATAAAGAAAATGCATGAAGAAAAATGCTGATTGTTATTACATTCGTTGTGTAAATATCATCCTTTGGGATTCTTTCATTGATTAACTTCGTGCTAATCAATAAAAGTGCTCTCTAGATTCTTCACCCCTCTTTTTTCTTTTCTTTTTTTTGTGTGTGTTATGACCCAGCTCAGGAAATGCAAAGTGGCCCTGTTTACCATCTGTTCCGTGTGTCCTATTTAGAAAAAGAATTAAAAAACCAAACCATCATGTTCAACCGTGTCAACCTTTTTTTCATTTGCGCATGCTCTGCTGCACACAAGTCTTGGATGATAAAATTAACAATAAACAAACAAACACTCCGTTTGTGATAAAGCGAGTCAAGTTCACAACTTCTGTTTAATTTATGAAAGTAACAGCTGTAGATGCTGAGCCACGAGGCACACTGCTAGGTATTTGTTAACTGTTGGCACGCACTTGCCTGGAATAATGCATAAAGCGAGCTGGGGTAAAGAAAATATCATTAAGAAAGAATTTTGCAGCATTTTAGTTTTGGTAAGAATTCAATCACTGCCAAGCCACTGGGGTCATTTTATAAAACAGGCACTGGCATGTCTTTAACTCTCTATGGATCCACTGCCAGCATGCATATTTGAGCGCCAGCAGAGAGCCTGCTGCTGTTCAAAGGAGCATATTCATCCGTGTCCAAGGAAGACAGCATACATGAAAATGTGACCTGCCTAAACTGACTTAGGATTAGAACCTGATGCCTCTGGCAAGGCAAACCTGTGCTTCAGCTACTGAATTTTGCAGTAATAGTTGCAGCAAGCCCCTTCATGACATGTGCACAGTGATTAAATGTACTCTCCTACCACAGCAAAGCAAAATATATATATATAAAATTATATGGAAAAATGGTTGAAGCTTGCAACCAACACCTATTTATTATATTACAGCTATTTCATGCATATGTGCAAGCTTTTAGAGCTTTTTTTTCAAACTTGCTATTTCCACTCTAATATATGTGTCTACCAGTAAAGAAGCTTGTCCCTAGTTTGCCACCACAGCCTCTGGTAACAATAGACCAGACCTGAGGTAATGGGTGAACTGCATGTGGTGTGGCTCGCAGCGTGGAGTGACCAGATAGGACGAGATGTCCTATACTGCCATGACTCTCTTATCTCAACAACAAATTGGACTCAGTCTCTTCTTTTCTGAGGCAAAGTTGACTCTGTGACTGTGTTTTTGTTCCACTTGTTATCTCGTGGCAGCTCGGTTTCATCCAAATAGAAACTGCACAGCAGGACTGCAGACAAGAAAATCCTGGTGAGGGAGGGAGAGAGCACATGTATGTATGTGTGATTGGAATGACATCACGCTCGCTTTCTCGCCCTCCGCTTCACCCTTTTGCTTGCTTTTAATTCAGGTTCTGGGGGCAAAAACAGAAGTGACTGTGGGAGAATGAAGAAATTGGAAATTCTGAAATACTCCAGAGGAGGTACAAGCTGATAAATCTTTTTTCGCCTCAAGCCACAAAAGGGATGGACACTGCTTACTGGATTTTTTACATTTTTTTTTTTTTTAGCTTTCTTTGTTTTGTTTTTTTATATTTCATTACATGAACTCTAGTGATGCACTGTGTTGGACCAAAAAGAACAAAATGTTAAGGAATTTTTAATCAGCTTTTGATGCAATATGAAAAACTCAGCGGTATAAATTAATAATTATGAGTTTGTAGATTTTGTTTATTTGACAGCACAAATTTCTATGAAAATTTGACCCCAAAGGCAGGAAAAAAGCATCATCTCGTGGTTGTATCACATTGCCAAGCAGTCAAGTTGCATTTTATATCAATATCTGCCAGGCTTACACAGTACACTGTATGTTGCAAATACTCAAAAGACGTTAATTCAAACATATTAAGTGTGTTTATGTTTGACCATGTAAAAATGATTATGATAGAACACAAATCTGTGCACAGTTTCCAGATGAGCACCCAAGTCAGTAAATATGAAACATTGTCACAATCTTCCCTTCTGTCCTTGAGTTGTGCCAGTGAATAATAGAAAACGTCTTTTTTTGCAGAAGGTATTGTGCTCACCAGGGATGGAGAAATGGTGGGACGTGGGATGTGGGACAGACAGAAAAAAATAAAGTATCTCGGCATGTCTGTCACCACTGGGGAGGCAAAAATAAATAATAAAAATAATACAAACACAGAAATGTACATAAGTGAAAACAGGACTGCTAATACAGTTTTTGCCTGGTATTCACTGCCACTCTGCAGTCAAACCTGTACATGGCTACATTGCCTGTGCCTTCAACTGCTGAATTAGTCAAGTTTGGGGAGCTTTTCGTGCCCTTGCCAAACTTAGTGTTCAAGTCCTGTGGTGCTCTTTGGGTATGAATCGTGGGCCCTGACCAAATTTGAGAGCAACAACTGTAGCATAAGAGTATATGTGGATAACAAAACATGCAACTCATTCATTCAAGCAACTACGTTACCAGGGATACCAAAGTTACACAATTTATGCACAAAATTTCAGGATAAACTGTCTAATGAATATTTAAACATTTCTGGCTGTACTGCCGTGGCTGCCCAACCAGCCAACATGCTGGCATCACTTTAACAATAAAGTGCGCCCTCAGTTTTAAACAGCCAGCCCATAATGAAGCTGGTATTTTATTGTCAAGTATATGGGATGTGAATGTAAAATGCTTTGGTAAAGACTTAAAGGGAAAAGATTAGGAACCTGAAAGAAAACGCTGCCAAGAAATCTTGTGCACTGACTCATCTGTCTTTTGTCTAAACACAAGTAATGTCCTCAACGTCATCTCCGACTAAGAACTGATGGATTTTTGGGGCTTCTTTTTGTCTCTGACCCCTTTCACTCATACACAATAATAACAATCTCTGCAAGGCCATGAATAGTTAATACGCTCTATGTATAAAGCAGATACTGCCGAGCTACAGTGCCACTGATGAGTTTTGACAAGACTGTGACATTTAAATATTTTTACTTCCTTCTCTTCATTGTTCTGCTATCTAAGTCTTTTTAAGTGGTACTGCATCCTCTTCTCATAATGTCCTCCATTATGAGCCAACTTCAGTTCTTTCAAAACATCCTTTTCATGTAGCATCACGGCAATAAGATGATTTTTTTTAATTGAGCTGAGGTGGAATAAAAAGAACAAAAAAATATAGCTGTATACATTTTATGTTGTTTGGTTGTCTGCATTTTAATTTAACACCCAACTGGGCTTGGTTCAACCGATGCATACATGGAGATAGAGCAGAGAGACCTTTGAGAGGACTTGAATGTAAAAGAGACATTTCACAGGCTGATGAGTCTAAATGCTGATACAAGAGAGCTGGCTCCCGATGAGATTAGGCAGGTGGCGTTGTTATTTCGAGATTGCTTGAACTCACTACCAGACTAATTCAGGGGGGTGATTGCTCAGAGTGGGTAAATGGCAAGATGTGGGGAGTCTTAGTGTGTGTTCATCAGGGAGGCAGACACAGACATATATATTTATGCATACAAACA
This sequence comes from Pelmatolapia mariae, assembly GCF_036321145.2. NCBI lineage: Eukaryota > Metazoa > Chordata > Actinopteri > Cichliformes > Cichlidae > Pelmatolapia > Pelmatolapia mariae. The sequence continues at coordinate 17,742,545 of NC_086235.1, read as the reverse complement.
CAGATGAGGAGTGGTTGAGTCGCTGATATTCAATCATTCCACTGCAGGAGATCGAAGGCAGAAGCAGGTGATTCCCCGACTCTTCAGCGCTTCATCAGTTCAGAAACGATAAACCTAAACGCCCTCATGCTCTGTTGCTATGGCACCAAGGCTCAAAGAAAGCTCAGTACATATCTGTGAAGATTCCCAGTCAGTAGGTTATATGGTGCTAAGTCAAAGAAAGGCATGTGGTAATGTTTGTTTCTTCACCAAGAAAGTCCTGAAACATGCCCAGCAAGTCTGCTCTCCTTTAACTTGCCACTTCCAATTTCCCTGTATAAAACACAAACAGGAAGAACAGAAACCATCCGCTGGTTACATTTCTGAATTTGTGCACATTTCCACCTCTGCAAGCACGTGTTTTGTGCAGTCTACTCGGGTTTGATTCAGAGCTGAAGTCCTTGGCAAAGTTTTATGAAACAATCCCAGAAACAGCAATGTCATGCCTGAGTGAAGGCACTTCTCTTGGCAAGCGAGCTATTCTGAAACTGGAATCAAGGAGGAGGGGGACGTCATTTGGCACAAGTGCGTGGCACTTTGGTAAAGAACAGAATGTATTGTCATTCCTCCTGCCCTCCCTCTCAATCAGCCCAGAGGATGTTTGCAGGCGCCTCTTTGAAGTCTGATGATGTGCATGTCGGTGCTTTTATCATTACTCACATTATATGCACTGAGTGTGTGAGCTTCTGGTTTTGAATTCCCTTGAAGAAGCATTACAATATGAATGAGATCAATTGCACAAGAACAGACTGTGGTTGATTACCCACGGCTGATGATCAGGACAAGGGTGGAAGCAGCGTGACCAGGAGCTCCAGTGGCTTTTGTGTGTGTGTGCGTGTGTGTGACTTGCTTAGGATTTTACTGAGAAAATCCTCCCAGGTGTGTACTCTAACAAGGATTCAGTGCTGCATTAGGAGCCATGCTGACCCAACCTCTGCTGGAACAAGTGGAGCCTGCATTACAGCTCATATGTTAGCACCACGAGCCCCAGGGGAAAACAGCCTTTGTTTTGCATTCCATTGTTTCAATGCATTCATATTCAGGGGAGCTTATAGCACAGTGACACATATTGAAATTGACTGCATGGCGCCAAACACCACATTGCTTCATTTGAAACCCTCTGAAGACATATTTATGGTCTTTTACAGAGATGAGCATCATTAGAAGCTGCAACATTTTTCCCAGGTTGTTGCTATGGTGTTTTGCAGAACAAATACATTTGTACAAGCTTAACTGGAGCCTTTTTTCTAAGATTAAAGATTAATTTTAATTATCGCTGTGCAGCATGAGGTTGTAAGCTTAAATGAGTGAATTTAGCTTCCTTAGTTTACTTAACAAGTGTTCCTGAATTTTCTCTAACAGTGTTTATCTGCTCTACCTCAGCTCCACTGATGTAAACAGCGGTGTGTAAAATTTGCCTCCTTTATTTTTTTTCCACTATGCAAGCTGCAATAACGTCAGTACATCCTTGTTTTATAAATGGTAATCCCATTTCTGAATCCAGCATAATTTCCTTTTCCACAAACGCTATTTTCATCTCCATTTTATTCATTTGTCTATCCTTAGCCACATCCACAAGATTCAGAAATATCTATGTGGCATTTTCATTAGTCCGACAAATTGTGCATTGCTGAAAGGCCTGCAGTGGAAAGTGTTTCTGGACAACTGATTGCCTCTTAGTTTCCATTTGTGCTGTGGCTGTTTTTGAGAGGTTCGCACAGCCCAAGGAAATGTTAAATTAGCATATTGCTGCTGTCTAGTAAGGAGCACATTATAACTAAATTGTGTCAAATGGAATGGCAGATTCGAACATAATCTTTCATTGCTCAATAAAATCTCTAACGCTCAACAAAGGTTTATATGGAAAAGAAGCTTTTTTTTTGTGCTACTGTCAGAAATGGCAAGAAACGTGTTGATTTCAGTCTTGGTGTCTCCTCAAACAGACTGCTGGAACAAAAGGAACAATGCAACAGTTCATTATGTGTCAGTGTCAGATGACTTCTTGCCTACTGTCTCCCATAGTTTGTGTTTTTTGTGCTTGTCATTGGTGGTCTCTTTATTTTTCTTCTTCTTCCCTTCAACCTCTGATGGCACCCTTATAGACCTCTCTGCTCTGATGAAAAGGGAGTTCTTCCTCCCCACTGTCGCCAAGTGCATCATAGAGGAGTCACTCTCTCTCTAATATTCCAGGGTCTATACTTAAATATAAATGTAAATGAAATTGAATAGATTCAAAGTGACTTGAACATCAAAGCACAAAGAGAGTGCTGTATCTTAACAGTCTGGAGGGGATAGTAAGCAAAGGGGATACTAAGTGCTGTTTGATGTTCAGCTACACACCAGGCAAAATGACTCATTTTTTGTTACTGAGAGAGTATGCAACACTAGCTTTCCATGAGCATACAAAGAAATTAAAACACCCACATGAGACCAATAAACAGAGCACAAGAAAAGAAAGTATGACAATCCTGACAACCCTCTCTGCCCTGTTTTCTCTATCGAAAGATATAACTATATAAATAGGTTAGTTTGTTGGCTATCTTGGCTTTTAATGGGCAACACTACAGCTCAAAAAAAGTGTCATTTGCTTTTTGTTACAGGTACACTCAAGAGCCAGAGGGCATCAGTCACTGCCCTACAGTGTCAAATAAGCAAGACTGCAACAGAAACAAACTCTCTAGTGCCTCTGAAGGACCACAATTTTGAAACTGTCTGATACAGATCTTTACACAGACACAAAAAAGATTATGGCCATAAGTGGCCACAAGTGCAAAACATATCTTAAGAGATATTGGCAACTAAAACAGCAGGACCGGAGAAAGTGAGCAAAGATCTTTGCCACACTTAACCTAGCAAAAAACTATGAGCCATATAGACAGTTTTCCTGACTGATGCTGTGTGCGCTGAGCTGAGCGCATACATCTCCACAAATATACTGGCTGTTCGACTGACTCAGGCTGGTTGACTAATGTAACCACGTCTCCCAAGCCTACTATGTGCAGTCACCCAGAAGGAGCTATTACTTTGTAAGAGCCCTGTTTTATGAATGCTTATGTGTACAAGTTAATAAAAGCAGTAAAAACTGGAACACGTCTACAATATATATGCTAATTTAACATTTCCTTGGGCTGTGTAAAACCTCCATATTACCATACCTGGTAATTGCTTAATAAAAGCTAAGGGATTTGGGCTGATCAACACCTCACTGTGATGTCATAATAATATATCGCAACCTGCTGTGTATTACTTCTTAAACATTTTCTGGCAAACTTCAAGAAAATTTGTGTTTAGACTGTTGTCTACCATGGTCTTGTGCTTTTTATAGCCACAGCTGGTCCACGCCAACTCCACTTTCCACAGCCCACTTCTCACTTAAAATGTACTCTTGGGCTTCAGCACTTAGCAACATGTTCACTCTACTAACCCAGGAAAGCTGAATATCCCCTAAATTATAGAAGAACAAATAAAGAGGTGAACTTAAAATGTAGTGCATATTCTGCACAGGAAACCACTAATTGTTGCGCTCTTCAGATATGACCATGAAAAATGGTTTGAGTATTTTACAACCGGAGAGCTTAGAATCTGAATCACTGCTTTGAAAGGCTCAACTAAACGTGAGATAACAAAAGAGAAAATGAGGTAGTGAATGAGTCCTTGAGGAACAAAAAAGGGGGAATTTTCATGTTATATAGCAAGATTGCTGCTGGGAGCCGGCCAGACACCAACTATAGATCTCTCTGTGTCCACTCTTTACATGGTTATATTGTTTCAGCAGTTTCTAAGTGTATCCTGCAGTGTTCATTACATTATTGATTATTCAATTAGGAAGATCGCAATGTGCTGAGTGAGCAGAATCAAGAGGAGGGAGATGTCCCATTAGCTAAACTATGTGGACTCTGTGGGGTTGGACGTAGCTCTAATCATTGGAAATCGTGTCAAAATAAAAGCAGTGGATGTACAGCAGAGCCTCCAACTATGTCAAGTTAAAGTTTGCCACTGCTAACTTGACAGTCAAGCCTCTTATTGTTCACCCCTCAAATCCAGTGTTGCACACTTTAGTGTTTGAAATCGCAGTTATATTTCAAAACTCTCTGCAGAAAAAAAACACTGCATTGTCTGTCAATGTACTATCTCTACTCTAAACTACTACAACTGTTCCTACATCTTGTGTCATTTCCTTTTATCCCACACAACATATCATTAGACGTACAAAGCCTGTCAGCAGGTATGATCTCTATAAAGAGACTCTACATGTGACTATGTAGAATCTGAGGACAAGGGATAAGATTATAGCTATCAGAAGCTTTTAGGCCTTCTTTTATGACCGTCTGGTTGTCTGAATGCTACTGAAATATCACAGTTGAGCAGGCTTTGGTTGCATGCTGGTAAATAGTCCATGTGAAGAGCACAAGAGTGATGGTGCATGCCAAAATAGATCTGATAACCACTGCCTATAATCTCATGCTGATTCAGTTTTACATTCCCTTTTTCAGTACAGCTGCATTCAGCTGTAAACAGTGACTGTCAGGTTTAATTAGAATTATGGGCCAGATATCTTCTGGCTACAGAGGAAACTTCGACAAATTGGCTGTTGTCTGTTGCAAGTCTGAGGGCTCCCAGATTGGACTTGCTTGTCAAAGCAGCCAATTGGGAACAAAGTTTCTCTAGTATTAATTTTGATGTTTAAATGTTGACAGAGGGGGGAGGGGGTGAATTTTAAAACCCAGAGCAGTCTATTTGTGATGTAATATAGAGGAAAATTTGGAAAAATTTACAAATAAATGCATTATATAGATGGAGTGGGGTGTAATATAATACACCATATAATGTAATATTTATATGGCTGTACTATACATTAAAATGGATTATTACATATTTTAAAAAGAAATGCTTTTAAATCATTATAGATCCATGCATACAAATGTATACATTGATATGACATGGGACTGTGTAGTAGATAAGGATATTTATTTATAGTACATGTACATAATTTTGATTGGATAATCAAAACAGATATATAAGATGAGTTAGATAGGGGTAGGAATTAATAAGCTTTTGCTTCCAAAACACCTTTTTAAATAGGAAATTGTTAACATTTTCCCCATGTGATGGATTTCACAAATTTTGTGTTGGAAAATAAAAATGTGGTTGATTTGGAACTGGAAATATTAGCAGCAACACACAATTAGATGTTTGATAATCTAGTCACCTAAAGGCCCACCAATCACTGCTACATTTATCATATTGCCATGCTGATGCATGCATGCTTGCTGATCATCTGATCCGTAGTGAGAGTAGGAAGGAGGTGGAAGTATGGTCTGGATAGAAAAGGAATGAAATTCAGTAGAAGGAGAAACAAAATACATGTGAGTGAATGAGAAGAAGATCGCTGAATAGATGTCCAGAGATATAGTAGATATACTGGACAAAGGATGTTGAAGATGGAGGTACCAGGCAGGTAGACCACAGAGAAGGTTCATGGATGCTGTGCAGACGGTTGGTGTAACAGAGGCAGATGATCCGCTGTGATAACGCTTCAAGAGAGAAGCCGAGTAGTAGCAAAATACTTTTTCCAGTTTGAACGTGTACAATGTGTTATTGTACAGTGCACAGGGCAAAGTTTGCTTTGTCCTTCATGCAGACTAAAAAGAATGCAGTCCCAAATTTGAGAGATATGGAGTTGCTAATCTTAAGCCCATCATAAAAGTAATAAATAAAGTTAACAATTACCTAGCACACTGATACAGGGTATAAATTATCCATTGTGAGTGTGGTGTGTGTGTGCATGGATGTGTGTGTGTTTTTGTATGTGTACATGCATGTGAGTCATTTCTCATCATCAAGACAGGAAGGAGCTGGCAGACAGAAGCCAATCAAACCTTCATCACAGCCCACTGATTCACAGGAAATGTATGCACAACACAATAAAGCACAGACAAGCACACAATAATCTTCAGAGCAGACTGAGCATCATCAGTCTACTTGCTGCGTGTGCATTAATAACGTGTGAAACCAGTTCAGGCCGCATGCAGGGACTCCAAGAAATATATGCCAAACCTCTAAAGTGTTACCTTATTGCTTAACGCAGTATCAGACTACGGTGCTTGTGAATATGATATAAATACCAAAGAAATGGATTAAAATCTAACACATTTATTATTAAAACTTGTGTTTAAAAGCTCATTATCTCAAAAGGGATATATAAATATTAAAAGCTATATTAGTATTCTGGCTTTCACATTACAACCGTAAAATCCACTAATGTTTGCACAGTTTCAGATTTCCTGCTGTGCACGTTTGCTTTTGAGGCCTGTTTGACAGCAGCTCACACTAACAGAGTAGGTTTTGGTAAAAAATAATCAAAGGAGTTGCGTCCTCTTTGTCTCTTCTTTCCCTTCTAATAAGCCCATCAGTGTGCAGAACATTTGAAGGGAATTCCTGGAGATGTCTGTATTATGTTGGTGATAATGTAGCTTTTCTCCTGAGAGCATCAACATAAAAGCAAGAATCTTGAAATGCTCCTTCCCTCCCCTGTGCTATCATGTGCAGAAACCTTCTACTGGGAACCAATCCATCTCATTAACACTGTTTGCTGTTAATCTGTCGCTGCCAAAGCATAAATTTCTTGGCTTTGCACATCTGCCAGTTCTAGGGGATGTGCAATCTCGATAGTCCATTGGTCCTATTGTCACGCTGATAGATTGCCAATAACTGATTCAAGTTGTGATAAACTCCAATAAGGTTATCTTCAGTTCAGCTATCTCTTCCACAAACACTCATGGTCAAACAGAGAGCAGAGGTGACAATGGGAATGTTATCCCTCTGCTCTTCTTCTCTTTGTATTTTCTCTAATCCTGTGAAGTCTGCAGAGAACATGAACAGTGTGCATACGCACATGTGTAGGGCTGCAAGTGTTAGTCATATAAAGGAAAGGCCAGCATGTAAATAAGTACAATATAACTGTGTTTAATATTTAAAGCAATTTATTGATTTAAAAATAGCACTGATGATAAAACTAACAAAATATCATCTTGACATTATTCATCCTTGAGATCTCTGTCCTGCAGTTTAAAGCCATAATTCAAAATGTCCAGCGTGGTGGGTGTTGCATGGCAAAAGATCCCAGCTGTGTAGCTTAATTGAGATTCACGGTGTAATTTAGTGCACCATATGTGGATTTGTGTGTTTGTCTCCAGAGTCTGCACCGTTATCAGTCACGGTCATCTACGTGGGCCTGTGTCAGTGTAATTGCAGGACATAATTATAATCATTATTATTATCATTATTGATTTGAGATTTCAATATAAGCAGCTGCTTGATAGATCGATCGATAGATCGACAGATGTGCAAAGACATCAGTGTCGAAGCCAAACACAGTGAACTGGCACTTTACCGAATAGGTCTCACTTCCGTTGCAGATAATCGTTCCCACATTGTCGTCAGCAATCTTAATTAGCATCCCAGTGCTCCCTGTTCTGGCCAATAAATTCTACTCAAATCCAGTTCTACAGCTCATCAGTTACACCTTAATGTCTTCTGTTATCGTGTGACTTTTCTCTTCCAAAGACAAAAATAGATTTCAACATACAGTGTATTTCTTTTTACATTATTCAAGCTTCACCACTTATTGCCACATGATTAACTGCAATTACCACCTCAGCTGTTAGTCTGTTGTATTAGTGTGAAAGCTCATGCACCAAACAGAAAAAAATCTTTCACATGCTTCAGTGTCCAACAACATGTGGCATATGTCATTATCACTCCTGTCTGTTTCTGAGTTGAAATGTTGCCATTTTAATGGTTTAGAAAGGAATAGCTTTTGACCTTTTAGGTAGAAAATGTCATCAGTTTATCATTTTATCCTACATGGCACTTGCATCCTTAAGTCCAGGTGGATATTTGTGCCAAATTTGAAAAGAAATCTCTCAAGGAGGCTTTCTAGCTAATTTATTTTTTTCATTTTAGATTGAGTCTTATTCAATTTTAAGATAAAGCTAGCTGCTAATGGAGCAGAAAGTTAGCAACCTATGCTAGCTGCACCATGGAGAGTTTGAGATGCATTTTTAAAAAGGTAAGAAGTTTTAAAAAAAAAAGTCTTTATGTTATCAGCACATGTTCAAACTACCTGCTAACCCATGTGATCCACGTGATGCCCCTGAATTTTTCAGGGGCATCACTCCACAGTCTGGGACTTCAGAGCTTTTCAACAGGTTGATTTTTGCTAAATGGGTCTAAAAGTGCAGAGATGATACAAACACCTATCATCCTTAGCTTGTACCGGGATTTTAAAAGTGATATTCACTTAATTAAAAATCAGTTAACCTGTCTGTTTTCAGCTTGTTCTGCTTGTGGATATATTACTGGTATTAAATATCTATAAAACTGTCACAGTTTCTGTAAGATTAAAGGCTGAATAAATAAGTTGCTGCTGCTGCTGCTAGCACCAGCTGTAGAGTTGGTGCAGACGTGAGGAAGAGACGGAGGAAGATGAAGTTCACATGGTAAGAAAATAGATAACAAACATATTTAGGAAGCAAGAGATTCAAGGATTCAAGTAAAATGGATGGCTACTTTGGCCATGAGTAGCTGAAGTGTAGCTTTTAATGAACACATGCTGCAGTGCAACTAAGAACTAACCCAACAACAACTCTACCAACCTGAGTTTAGTGTGGAAGAAGTTGTGAAAATGTGCAGCTGAAAAACTCACAAAGAAAAAGAAAAAGCTAAACAAAGATGCACCAAAATGTGTCAAGTTAACAATATGTTATCTCTCAGGGCTGCTGCTGCTGCACCACCATCAACAGTAGTGCGAGCAACAACAAGTTACAAGCACTTGCAGAAGAAGGGCAGGAGGAGGTGCCGCCTGGACCAAAAATGTGAGGGCTGACTTTTTGTCCCAGTCCTAGCCACGAACTGTCCTGACTTCAGTTCAGGAGATGAGGCTTGAGGTGAGAAGGAAGAGTAAGATGAGTAAGATGCCAGTGTCGTTGACTCTTTCCTTCACAGTTCGTCTTCTTTGGTGAAGGGGACCAATTCTTCAAAGATAACACTTATGTATAATGTTTCATATCTTGAGTCTAAAGGTGCAGGTACGAGATCAAATGTCCCTCCACCTCACACGAATACCTATGAGCTCTACTTTTCTCCTCTGGCATACTGTTATATTTTGTAGGTCTTTAGCCACATAAGTAAAACTGCAATTAGTCCTTCCCAGCCTCTGTATTCAAATATGGTGGGGGGAACATTGTAAACCTCCTCCAATGTATTTTTAATAGATTCGTTATAAGTTCATGAGAATGCATCAGTTTGTTGAAAGATGTAATGTAACCGTTCTGTTCTTTATTTATGATTACATTATCCTTTTTTGTATTGAATAACCTCAAAATTACTCTCTGTACCTTTAGATCAAACAACATAGAGGCAGAGTTAACAAAATAAAGAACATATTGGAGCGTTTAGCAGCTGAAGAGCCAGATACAACCCTCATGAGTTGGCAGACACCAAATCTGAGTCAGAACTCTGAAGTGTGAGGAGCAGGTGCCACTGATCCTAGAAGCAAAATCCCTATTTTTTACCAGACAAAACATTTTTTATACCTCACTTGTATGGTTTGAATTGATATTTATATTGATTCTCTAAATCACAAGTCAAATTAACAACAACGTCTGTTTAATTAAATGCTCAATTTCCAAGTGTTTGGATTATTTTTTCCATTTGTGTTAAAACTTTGGGCTTTCAGTCAAAAGGTTTTAAAACAACCTTTGATCCATTGCAAAATTTATAAGCCAACAATATTAACAAGCAAAAGGCTAAATGTTGAATACCTTGGGAGTTCGGACCTGGCTTCACCACCTGAGCCTATGGTTCAAAAGCAGCCAGCATATATGACTCCACAAAGCTTTTACAGTTCTAATACATTTTGATAACCTAAAATGAATTATTTACTGGACAACACTGCAGAAAGCAACTAAACGCAAAGGTAGGTGCTGATAGAGAAGAGACCTCATCCACCCAATGATTAGCAGGGATAAAAGACAGAGGAGCGAGAGAACAGGTTAATAATGATGATAAAACAAACAATAAAGTGAGGGCAATCGTGCAGGTGCACAGAGGCGTAACAGCCACCACTAAAAGAATGAAAGTGCATTAGGCAGAAACTGTATTCAAGGTTACATTCACATATCTTCACAGTATGTAATTTAATTTTTTATTCATTTTATGAAGAGCAAGTTCCATATAATGGGGGATGTCAGAGATAGGCTGCAATATTGGCGTCCTAAGAAGACAACACTACAAGAAGACCGTTTCCTCACCCTGTCAGCACTTAGAGACCGTAGGCAGTCTTCAAAGCATTGCAGAACAATATGGCTAATGGCTCTCTACCCAGACAATCTGGAACACACTGCACACAGCCAGTCTCCAGTCTCACAGGGCCTGCCATCTCTGCCCTTCACCATCAGGTCCGTTTGCACTGGTGTCTTCAACATGTGCAGTGGAACCTGAACATCTGGAGTAACGTTTTGTTCGGCAAGGAGTCCAGATTCTGTCTATAGCAGCTGGACTGTAGGGTAGAAAAGATACTGACTGCTGCACCGATAAGGTAACAGCTTTTGCTGGAGGCAGTGTGATAGTGTAGGGCGGCATCTCCCTCACTGGAAAAACAAGGCTTGTCATCATTGGAGGGAATCTCGATGCAGAGAGATATCGAAATGACATTCTGTAACCGGTGCCAATCCCATATCTCCACAGTCTGGGACTGAACTCTATCCTCCAAGATGACAACACTTAAACACATAGAGAGGGGTTTATCAGAGACTACCCCCAGAATTTGGGAGTTGAGAGCAGGCTGCTATGCCTGAGTGACCAACACAACCACATTAGCTGATATGTGACAAATGCTGGTTGAAGAATGGGATGCCCCAGCAGTGTTTGACCAAACTGGTTACCAGCATGAGGCGGAGGTGCCAGGCTGTTGTAGCTGTGTATGGCTCTTCCACATGCTCCTCAGGCCTCTGTTTGTGAAATTGTTAAATTGTTAAATTGCCAGTATGTCTGGTTTCTTCAGACTTCAATCATCCAATCCAGTAAACGACACCAAACAACAGTCAGTAGTAGAATAAGCTGTTTGGCATTGGCAGAGAAGATCTGGTAAATTTTTCATAGCCTGCTGCTTAACCCACAAATGCATTTTCCTTACAAATGTGACACATTAAGTGGAAATAAACAGGATTTCCAATAATATAAGATTTATTGCCGAGAGGCATTGTTACAAGAAGAAATAATCAACCAAGCAAATACAGATTTCCTAAGAGACAGGAAATTTATTTTTGTTCAAATCTACTTTTGAGGACTTTTAGCGCGGTAAACTTCTTCTTGTCATTATTATATAATATTATACCTATACACCTAACTGATCAGAAAAATAATGTTTAAAGAATCTACAGGCCATGCTCTCTACACAAACACAGCAAAAAAAATTTGTTCTGCACTCAAAATAACAGAGATAAGAAGAAAGGGCTCGTGGTCCTGTTTTCTCCTGATTCTGTTCACAAAGAAGACAAGCAAGCATTTTTTCTTCGCTAGAAATGATCTGAGCACAAGAAGCAGAGCGACATGAGAAAAGATGAAAAGGCAGGATACTTTCTATCCTTCTGAATGCTTAAAATGTTAAAATTATACACTTTAACTGTCAATTTCACAAGCGACAGATAAGGAAATATCTCTCCCTCTCTCTTTCATTTTGATAAAATTTGTTCACATAGATCAAAAATGATGCATGGCATGCACAAATGTTTGTTTGGAAATTTCCTTGGCATCAAAAGACTAACAAAAGATGGAACAGAGAAAAACTGGAGATGCAAAGAGATTTGCTCCAAAGCAAAGGCAATATCAGTCGAAACCCTAATGAGGCCATTTGATGTGATTAACTGCAGGGCAATTATTGATCCTTTCCAAAAGCTGAAAATTATAATCCGGCAAACTGAAGATGATGAAATTCTGATTATTTGGATTTTATTATATTTTCACAAAAGCCTTTTTAGTTTATCTCTTGGCTGTAATTAAAATCATTTGCAATCAGATTTTTCATGCTGTTATGAATACATTATAACAGATGAAAACATATTTAGGCTTTAACTTGATGTGTTTCACATTGTTATGTTCTATAAATTTAAGCAGGACTGTGTCTGAATATCGGAGACAGCGAGGGTAAAAATCCCATCTGTATGTCTGCACGACTTCTGTACCGTCTTTGGGGCAAAAAAACCCATCACACACATGAACACACACCCCTCAACAGTCCTAAAGTGCAACAGAAAAAAGAAGACGAAGACAAGAAACAAAAAAAGCAAAAACCTGAAGCCATGCCATTACACCAGCACTCATTCAATGCATTGGGATGCTACAAATGCATAAATATGCTTTTAAATTTGGTACATTTGAATCTGTTTTAAACAGCTGGTCATGAAGCTAATTTAATTAGGCTATTGCTGAATGTATTTTATTTGGCAAATGCTACTTCAGACCTAGATTGCATTTTATTCCACTTCTATGTGTGTTGTAAATTTCAGCAAAGCCCCCACAAAGCTCTGTGGAAGCATCCACCTATTGGTTGCAGAGTCACTATACAACCAATTCAATTCAATTCAATTCAATTCAATTCAATTCAATTTTATTTTTATAGTGCCCAATCACAACAACAGTGGCCTCAAGGCGCTTTATATTGTACAGTAGATCCTACAATAATAGATACAGAGAAAAACCCAGCAATCATATGATCCCCTATGAGCAAGCACTTTGGTGACAGTGAGAAGGAAAAACTCCCTTTTAACAGGAAGAAACCTCCAGCAGAACCAGGCTCAGGGAGGGGCGGGGCCATCTGCTGGGACCGGTTGGAGTGAGAGAAGGAAAACAGGATAAAAGACATGCTGTGGAAGAGAGACAGAGATTAATAACAAGTATGATTCAATGCAGAGAGGTCTATTAACACATAGTGAGTGAGAAAGGTGACAGGAAAGTGCATCATGGAAATCCCCCCGGTAGCCTACGTCTATTGCAGCGTAACTAAGGGACCAGCACATCAACTGTGCTCTTCAAACAGACTACATACTAGTGTGTCCACAAGGGAGTTTAAATTGCCATTAGACTAGACTACTGTTAGTCTTACAATAGCCAGGCGCAGTGGTTTGCAGCATGGACTGGACCAGTGGGAATCGAATAGCCTTCCTCCCATCACCAGTTGTGACAGATGGCTGTTCCTTCCTGAGTCTGGTTCCCCTAGTCCTAGTCAGCCAACCAGTCATGGCAGACCATGGCCCTTCCCGAAACCTGTATTTTTCTCTGGAGAGAGAGTTTTTCCTCCCCACTGTCGCCAAGTGCTTGCTCTAAATTCTATATGATTCATTGAACTCCATGACCTGTGTCCCTTAACTGAAATGGGCAGCTCACAGTTAAGTCATGCTGTGTGAAGAGGAGTTAAATGGCATGTCAGTCACACATTATTATAGAATAGCGCACAAGGCCTGATGAAAAAAAGAAAATTGGTACCCACCATTGTGAAACTCATTATCTCTAAATGGCTTTTTAATGGTTTTTCCGCAACCTTCTAATGCAAAGAAAGTGTATGTCAAATTTACTTGGTAATACACCCCTCTGCACATTACTTCCTCTGCAGTTTTTTGGGTCTGCTCAGTTTTGGCAGCTTCCACAAAGTCAACAAAAGTCATCATCCAAATGTTCATTTGCTTCACACCAGTTTCAGGTGCCAAAACAGGCACCATCTGCACTCTTTATGAAACTAAACCCACCCAGTGGATGGCTTTTTAAGCATTAGAATCAATAAAACCCTTACAATTTACACATCCAAAACATGTTTTGTTTGTCTTGATATTATTCCATGCTTTGTAAAAATTCTTCAGTTATTCGGAATGTAAAAATATAATTTGATTATTACTGTAAAATTACATGCAGGACAATTTCAACATTAGCAGTGAGCTCTTTCATTTAAATAGTATGAACCAAGCTAATCATGTCCAGCTGTTCGGTTATGAAAAGGAAGTTACCCAGAATTAGTCTGTTAAATTGATGTTTTTGGAAGGTTCCCTACCCTTGCATTAACCCACTCAAACACAGCATTGCTCAGAAATGCCTACACAAATGGCTATTTTAAATTCTCACAGCATATCTCTGTGTAGGAAAAGGTGTAGGTGTAAACCGCTTTAATACTGCTACACTGGGCCTGTTTGCTCTCCACCACAATGATCTGAAATCACAAGGAAAACCATGCAATAGATAGACTTAAATAGATGGATTCCACAGTGTAACACCAAATAAATCAAAGGCAGAGAGCTTGAGATAGTCATAGAGAGGCACTCCGTGAAGAGATCAAAAGTAGAGCATTTCTGCACCTGCCAGTGACTGTGTGATGCATGTCATGGATGGCTGGCTCACTGAGGGAAAAGGGGACTATATACCCTGTATCATGGTGGCACACTGGAGACTGATGTTTCTATGCATACATCACGACTTGTCAGGTCTTATTTGTAATTACCTTGTTGCTCAAGGTTTAGGATGATGTGATTTGCAGAGAGTGACATATGCAAATGAAAACATGCGTTCTTTTGAGATGATGCATCAAAGTGTCTCATTCAAGAAGTGTGATGTCTGACATCTTCCAAACACATCACGTAAGTGCAAATGGTGAGATGGAAAGTGTCCTTTCCTCTAGGGAGTTTCAGGGACAGATGCAAAATACTTGTTGCTTATGCTTGAACAAACACGTAGCTCTCGAACGCTTTTGCTTTTCTTTGGTCTTACTGATCAGTTTTTAGTTTCCAGAATTCTGCAGAACTTTCCAAATATTATTAAATTGTCATTTTGACTCAACTCGAGAGTTACATGAACTAAAATTCAAAATATCAAAGAAACAAGAGCAGAATATTAAAAATCCTCCAAAGTTTTTCTCTCGCTTTCTATTTTTAACTTATATGAAAGTAGTCCTTTACTGAAAACAGTGTCAACCATAAAAAAATGCTATTATTTAGTTCTACTGGTACCCTTCACTGAACAATCCATCAAATATAAAAACCTACATTTGAATCACCAACTGCTGTGATCACATTTTAGCCAGAGCTGTTTTACATTTCGATTTTAGCCTGATTGCACTTAGACTGGACAAGACATTTAAGCTACTTTTAATTAATTTTTTTCTATTAATTTGTTGCTATTTTGCTACATAATGGCCAACTATTGGCTAATATATTGGTACTAGCATTTGTAACAACCCATGATCAAAACATTATCTGTGAACTGAATTTGCCATGCTATATACAAATGCAAGTTAAAGCTCTGTTATGCAAAAATGAAGCCATATGTGAACAAGATTCAGAAAATGACCATCTTCTCTGAGCTAAAGCTCATTAAAAATGCACTAAAGAGAAGGGTAAAGGTGTTCAGACAAATCTATATTTGAAATTCGTCTTTGAAAAACATGGACTGCTTGTTATGAGCTCTCACTTCTTACTTGCATCTCTAATAGTACAGGGGTGCTTTAATGGCTATGGAATTGGCAGCTTGCAATGCATCCGCATTTCAGAGCAACATATTCTCCCATCCAGACGATGTCTTTTTCAGGGAAGACCTTGCATATTTCAGCAACACAATACAAAAACACATATTGCAGCTATTCTAACAGATTGGCTTAATAGTAATAAAGTTCAGGTGCTGAAAGGGCCTGCATGAATTTTAAGTGATCTAAATATGTTGGTTTATTTTTTTAAATTGAGACATTTAAGGTTAATTACTTTATACCGATTACTTTGTTTGAGCCTCATTAAAATTATTGCAGTGTAATATCCTACCTATCTTGAGAGATTACAGACTTTACAAAAGAACGTTATGAGAGTCGTATCATGGTCCAAGGTAGATGCTCCCTCTGATTCTTTTTGTTATGGTTATAAAGTTCTAAAGTTACTGAATGTAACATCTTCTATATTCTTGTGTGATCCATAATGTAGTTTTTAGACTCAAGAAAATACTTTTTTCCAATTTATAATTTCACTCATGAAAAAAAAACTTCTGACGGGCAAGAAACATAAACTAAAAACTAAAGTTTTAGTGTGATCAGTAGAAGCCCACAGATTTGGAATAAACTTCAAAGTACTATTAAAACTATAAAATCTTCAAACAGACAGCAACAGTTGTTGCTAGAATATAGTTAATTTTAAACCCTGTCTTCTCTTGATCTATTGTATTAGTGATGCATATGTGATAGGATCTTGGGCTGTCTTAGTGATTTTGTTTACAATGATAATGTATGTTGGGATTTATATGCATTTGGTGTATATTATTTGATGTCTGGTTAGCCATTTACAAGCTGTGATTAGCTCACAAATACAAATCTAAATATTTATGTTTGTATTTTAAACGATTCGTGTGAAGCATCAAAATCTAAACACATGAATATTTTTCTTAAAATGGTACATTTTCTCAGTTTGAACACTTTTCTATATTCTATTGTGAATAAAATATCTGTCTTAGTTTGAGGTTTTGGTTCAATTATTTTCCTCTCTCACTCATTTTCTTTAAGTCCATTCTCAATTTAAGCAGAGTTGTAGCCTGGTGCTTTCCAGGTCCACCTTTAGGCTGGACACTCTCTCTTTGTCATCATTCCACACCTGTTTCAGCTCTCTTTAGCTGGAGTATCTAGTAGCTGGAGGAGCTGCAGATCTTCATCAGATGTCTATGCCAACCACGGTGGTAATTAGGCTCTATTTGTTAACCTCATATTCTAGCTACTTGCATTTGTTAACCTTGCTTCTGTCTGCCTCCTACTTGCATTTCTAGTTTCTGACCTCGTTGGATTCTCAAGGAGCTCAGCTTGAATCTTCAGCCAAACTTCAGCCTGACTACTCTTCCCAGCCATCAACCTTACCTCCCTGGAAACCTGCCTGCCCTCTCTACTCTGCATTTACTTTGGCCAGCAGCCAGTTACCACTCCTGAGTCACTTACCTGCTCTCTAATCATTCCAGTTGCCTGTTCAATTAATCCTTTAAAACTGCAGTCAGTGTACTGACGCTGTCTGTTGAGTCTGACCCCTTTTCAAAGCTTTGCAAATCACTGCATTCGGTTTTTATTCTTCATTTTGAGTTCTCTTTTGGGTTGCTAATAGACAGGCAGCTAGACAGATGCGTGTACTAAATGCGTGAAATTAAGGTTGAAGTAAAGCAGGGTGAACTGGCATGTCGTTGACACCATTTACTGAATGGGCTGTTCCATCTCACCTCTCTTGCAGATAATGGTTCCCACATTGTTGCCAGCAACTTTAATCAGCATCCTAGTGCTCCCTGGTCTGGCCACTAGCTTCCACTCAAATTCCACTAACATTTTATTATTGACAAATGGATGGAATTTTAGTCACACAGAAGGACAGTACTTTTTCAGGACATTCCAATAAAATGTGTCAGAAAGTCTCCTCATATTTTGGTTTTCATTTTTATGATTATAGAGGTAATTTTCTTATGCATCAGCAAGTTTTCCACTTTGTTCTCAGTGTTTGCCGGATTTGGTTATGTCCCATGATTTACAACAGTCCAGTACCACAAGTGCAATGACCATTAGGCACGTTTTTTTCTCTGGAAAACGTGAGTCAGAACCTCTCTAGCTATAAGAGTCAATTTACAAATATCGGGAATATGATGGATATAAAGATTACTGTAAATCTTGAGACTCGAGCCATTGTGGGATTATCTTTGCTAAAGTACACGTGTCCCCTGAGGTTAAATTAGGAGGAGACGGAGTCATACTCTGGTATATTGTTTACATCCTTCATGGTTTTTGCACTAGGAATATCACATTATAGGACATGTACCTGATATTGAGTATTTTGGGAGATTTGACTGAAATTGATAGCAATCACATGTAGAAGCATGTGACTTTTCTCCATAGCGTTTTGACACGTGGTGGATTTGGCTGCTGTAGTTAGGATATTTGGCCACAAGAGTGCTCTGTTGATTATCTAATTGCCCATTTTGGCCAATTTTGAAATACTTGGGATATATAGATATGCAGCAACACCGTACAGTGCTGCATGAAGTTCGGCAACAGGAGCAAAGAAAAATCCTGATGGTCAGCACCACTCCAGACATATCTACTATTTGCACTGATCACCCAAACTGACTGCAGAAAGTCCTGCTAAAGGTTGTTAAAGGTGCCTATGTACAATGCCATCATCCTACTATCTGCTGTGCAGCACTTCAATCTAAGAAAGGAGTCGGAGACACTTCCACAGAGAACTGTTTGTCATGATGTGAGCCACCTGTAGGGGGCCTCAGACTCTTTTGAGATTTCACCAGCCCATGATCCGAAAGCAAGACACCAAATCATCACGCTTTCACGTGCACAGTTATCCAATTAAGGCACTCATTTGTAAATATGTGCAATTGCAGGACTCCCACTTTCTCCCATGGACACAGTACAGCCCTTGGTCCTCATTGGCTCAAACTTTCCTCACCCACTTGTCCCAAGAAACCTGCACGGTCTGATCCCCCTGGGGGTCCATTGGCAGTCTGCACACACCTTGGATGGGCAATGGAGGGTCCAGCTACCTTAGCCCGGATCCCTGTGGAAGAGCAACAGTGTCTGATCTTCTTCAACGTGTAGAACGGTGTGGAAGGTGGATATGCTCCCATATACAAATGTGAAGACTGCAACACATTCTAAGGAGGATCAGAAAGTGCTTGAAGTTCTTGAGCAGTACCCCACTAGAGTTGCAGTAGATGGTGTAACAAGATATGCACGCCCCTCCTCCATCACCAGGACAGTATTGGCTTCCGGGCACCCAAGAGGGCATTGTTAACACCGCTGTGGAGTACTGAACGTCGGATAGCGAGAGATATGAAACAGGTGGAGACCTACTGTAAGGAAGTGCAGAAACTGGAGATGGCAGAGTAACTATTCTCTGCCAGAAGGTGTATTTCTCCAGCAAGTCATGGTTTCATGTAGTTCACCACAATGGCAAGGCTAGACTTGTATTCAGCTGTTCATACCAACACAATGGGCTAAGACTAATAAATATATCTTGGACACAGTGGAGAGGGGCTTCAGTATTGGTAACTGTTTGCATAGTACTCAACCCGTAATGTAACAGCATGCAAGGTCTGCTGTTGCTTATCAAGCAACCAAACAAAACAAGAACAAAATATGCAGTTTGATTATTAGTAACCTGATTATTTTGTGATACCGAAAGGAACTGCAGGCGTTGTTATCTTCATCATTATCACTAATGAAAACAAGAGCTGACAGAGAACACAACTCCTGTCAGAAGGGCAAGGGCTTTACTAAAAATGTGATGTTTTATGTTTTTATTACATTCTGATGACATCAGCCTGTTATTGTGACACTGTAACATTGGTGTCATACTAAAAAAATAAAAAGTGTGCTGTACAGCTCTCTCCATGCCCTTTTATATGAAATATTACTCTCTATAGTTTCATGTCATTTCTTTTCAAGATTTTCAATCGCTAACAATGAAGGTCAAGGTCAAATGCCTAGCAAACCTAGGTACCTGTGCCCCCCAAGGCCTAGTATATTGTTGTAAAGTAAAAGGATAATTGCAAAAGGCTGCAAATGTGAGTATGAATGGTTGTCTGTTTCTCTGTGTTAGCACTGTGACAGACTGGCCTGGTGTACTCTGTGGGTTAGGCTAAAGCACCCCTGGATCCTGAATTGAATACGGCTCCAAAGAGTGGCACAATAATTTTTGTTGCTAATTTACTTTTTAAAGGGTTAACGACAAATAGGTTACCATAGCTAACTTTCTGAGTTGAATGAAATAAAGCCCAGCACTCTTATTTGTGGACAAAGCAAACCTAGTAGAATAGCATGCTGAATGTTGCAACATTATAATATTGCTGTATGCATTAGCTTGGTGGCTAGCATGTGTAAAGGAAAAATGTTTGTTTGTGGATTCTGACTCAAAAACAGTAATGTGTTAAATATTTGCTGATACATTTTTTTAAAAGGTAGTGCATAAAATTACTACCTGGAGAAAGTAACTTGTTGTACTCCTCATTATATTACTTTTCTGTTATTCTGCAACAGAAATACATTGTCACATAATTATGAGTTAACAATAGAAACCTTAGGCTACTGTCACACACAGTGAAACACATTTCTATCCTAATGAGGAAAGAGACTCTTTGTTAAAGATGAGAGCAAAGCTTAAAATCTGCACAAAGAGCTGTTCATGATGTTAACCATTAGCTGAGGTGCTGTTACCCCCCACCCGCCCCACCTCTATTCTTTGTTGAAAAGCAGTTCAAAAAATCAAAAGTTGTGTCAATGTTCGAGAAATTCATCATTAGCTGGTCACACTCCTTTTAATCACCTGAACATGTTAGAATATCTGGCAGAATAGCTTTACATTATCATTAGAACAAAATGAAATGAATTAAATATTCTTGATATTGGAGAGAAGAGTTAAAAACATCAAGAAAATATATATACTCCAAGGACAACTCAGACTCCTGACCCCCTGCTCTGAGCTCCATTTCTCATCATACCAGCAACGTGAGCAGACAGTTAAGTGCTCGTATCATAGGTTTATAACGCTGACATCAGGGACTGAGAGATGATGAATGTGACACTCCAGGATGCTGTGGGTTGTCGGTTTACAACCATTTAGTAACCTGATTAGCTGACAGTCAAATGTTATTGCATAAGAAAAAAAGACCAGTAGATTTAATTCATATATTTTCCTTCATAAGAGACACTCTGACCTGTCCTTTATTGTATGTGGAAACAATACCAGTATCCATTGATGCAGAGCTGTTTTTGCTATTATACTGTGATCAGGCTTTAACAGGCAATTGCATCACTGTTCCAACCACATCTGCTAAGTTAAATAATTTGTCACAACAGAACCACATATATGAAGAAAATAAACAACATTAGTTCGGGAGCTTTTCTTTTCACACTGTGAATGTTGCCAAATTCTGTCATAACTGGCAAAATTCCAGTTAAACTGCCAAGGACAATCAATGCAATCAATCATACTCAAGCGAAAGAAGCTATGCACACTTTGTATTGGATTTCAGTTGTCCTTGAACCAATTCAAAGCATCAAATTAAAGTAGCTAAGTTATGTGACTAGGCAAACAGTTGGACAAGTGTGAATACTAAGTCAGAATAACTGGAAGGTTTTCATGTTCTTTCTGTTCCACCAACGCCAAGTACAGTTAAAGGCTATACCTCTGCTGTGCTGGGGATTATTTGATGTCAAAAAATATGAATTAAAGACACAGACAACCCTGTAAAATGTTATCTGTAACTGCTGCAAGAAGCAGGAATGCGAAAGAGCTGTACACATGCATACGGAGATGAAAAGAGAACTAATTAAGTGAAAACACATGTGCTGTGACTATGAATGTATAGGGGCTTTAATATAGCCTTCAGATGTTGAAGCTTTAGGGCCCTCTTGTGCTTGTTCACCATCATGCCTTACTGAAATATTTAAATGGAGCGGGAACATATAATTTTATAGCACAGTATATTAAATCTTTGCTTTTCTCTCCAAGGACGTGGCTGCTGTTGTTCCTTACCTGCAGTAACGAAGCAAAACTCTTTACATTTTATGTGCGTTCATATGAGGTGTGGCTATTAAATAGCTAGATTGTTACCCACAACTCTCATAAGGTCCCGCCACTGCATTCGTCAGAGTTGAAGTCTAGACTTTGACTGTTCCATTGCAACACCTTGTTTCTTTTTATTTTCAGCCATTCTGTGGTAGATTTGCAGCTGTGTTTGGAGTCATTATCCTATTGCATGACCCAGGTGATCCACATGGTTCCACATTTGACTCTAGATGGCTTTGGTATACAGAGGGGTACACGGTTAACTTAATGACTGCAAGGTGCCAGGATACTGTGCAGCTGGTATGAGGTTTTGCTATGTGCTGTGATATGTGCTGAAATGACATGGTTGGTTTTCACCAAATATGGTGCTGTGCATTATGACCAAGCAGCTCAAGTTTCATCTGTTCAAAGGACATTATTCCAGAATTCTTGTGGTTTTTCAGATGGCACTGCAAACCTAAGCTATGCAGCTATGTTCTTGTAAGAGAAAAAAAGGCTTTCTCCTGGCAACCCTTCAAACAAGTCAAACTTGTTCAATCTTTCCCTAATTTTACTATCATGAACTTTAATATTTAACATGCTAACTGAAGCCTACAGCGCTTGGGTTGTTTCAAGTTCACTGACCTTGGGATGAATTTGCTGATATGTCCACTCCTGGCAAGATAATAAATGTTGAATGTTGATTGTTTCCCACTTCTGAATAATCGTTCTGACTATAGGATGATAGACTTTTTGATAGACTGATGATAGACTGTTTGGAAATGACCCCATAACCCTTCCCAGACTAATGAGCAGCAACGGCTGCTTCTTTACAATCATTGCTTGGCATTATGTTAACAAACACTTGAATGTTCCAGACAAGCATATTTCCAAAACGTCTGCTTTTAGAGATGCTTGATGATCAATTAATCAAGTGCATTTGATTAGCAGCACCTGGTTGCTCCTTACCTTTCATAGAAGCAGCAAAGGTATACTTTGTTTCTCACAGGACTGTATACATTTTCCAAAATGTGTATGAACAGCCACTAAAAATCTGCCTTAGTCTGGAATTCATACATAATGGCTAACGTTGCCAAATCAATTAAAAGGTGTATATTTGCCTAAGGTGTAATATGAATTTCAGTAGGGCAGCAATTAACTTGATTTCCAAATAATAAACTGACTGAATGAACTGATCTGGTCGCACAATAATATAATTGGATAGTCTGTGAAAAACGTATAACTGCAGGTTCCAATAAAAATGCTCATTAAACTGCTGATTCTTGTTGGAGCTGACTTCCTTGGCACTGATGCGCACTCACCTTTCAGAACAATGCCTCGGCCCGCTTTTAGTCAAGACAATTGACATATGAAAAGAATTATTCCAGCAAATTGTAACGTATTATTTCAAACCCTAGGCTAAAAGGCTCCACTTTTAATTAGCAGAGAATGAGAGTCCCCACAAGACATAATTTTCAATTTTCCAATGACTGTTCTTAACACAAGTAATCTCCTCGATCTGTTAATAACCTCTAAGTTGATTAAAGAGCAAAATCATCTTTATTCCTCTTTAATCTATTAAAGTACTATCATTCATTTCCTCAAACTTTGTTCTGTCTCAAGGACTTTGATAATTTGTGTTCTGGTACGTGACATGGATAACATGTCTCAGTTTAGCTTTTTTCCTTCTGTTTGCTCAGGATGATAACGACAGACTGTGCACACGCACGCACACACACACACACACACACACGCACACACACACACACAGGCTGGTATATTTGCTTGGAGAGGATCTTAAAGTATCTGTTTGACTTTCTGGATTCAGTGCCACCTTAGGGGCTTTTACCAGCCAAGAGAGACACAAGTACTCAGGCAAAGATGAACATTGTGCTCCTTTTAGAGTCTCACTGCAGTATGTCAGTGCGGTTGAACTGACTTATTAGCAGAACATAAAGAAAAATGTGATCCTTTCAGTTTTTCACTTGCAGATTTGAATGTATGATGATCTAAATGTGCTGCAAGCGTAAGTGGCTGATGGATATGTAGAAAATACACATTAAAAAAATATTATTAAACTGATATGTTCAGGCTGAGATGAAAGGTTTTTCTACTAAAACTGTAGTGACGTCAAGCTCGTCCACTTGACAGCCAAAGTAGGGTTTCTGATATGAATATTCACTGAAATTATCATCCGTATTTCACTATCTCGTGATTTCATTATCTGCAATTAAATAACAAGAGAACTTTTGTAGTAATTGCCTGCAATTACCGGATAGCCAAATCCCATTAGCATTTTGCTTGTTTCATGATTTAAATTGCCCTGTAAACGGCCAAGTGTAATAGTTCTATGAGGAACAATTACTTTTAAAGGGATGATAATGACACTCTAAGTAGAAAACAATGAACGTGCTCATCTAACAGCAAAGGGGGACTATCTTGCTTTTAATAGAAAGAGAGTAAATATTATAAAACAATATACAGTAATACAGTGATAAGGTTGTATATATCAGGACATAACAAAATAAAATCATCTGGTCCTCAACAGGTTTAACGTTTATTTACATGCAGCCTCAGCAACAGCAAAATATAATATTTTACTTTTTATCTGAGACCATAGTGGTGATGTTTGGCCATAATGCACAGCATCACATTTGGAGAAAACCAAAGACCTCATATCAACTGCACAGTGGTCGAGGGGTGATCATTTCAGCTTGCTTTGCAGCTAGAGCACCCGGGCATCTTTTAGTCACTATGCCGACTATGAACTCCTCTGTATGCCAAAGTATTCAGAGTCAAATGTGAGGACATCTGTCTGACATCTAAAGCTTGGCTGAAATTGGGTCAAACAGCACAGCGATCCCAAACACCACAGCAAATCCACAACAGAATGACTG
Source organism: Pelmatolapia mariae (assembly GCF_036321145.2). Lineage (NCBI taxonomy): Eukaryota > Metazoa > Chordata > Actinopteri > Cichliformes > Cichlidae > Pelmatolapia > Pelmatolapia mariae. The sequence continues at coordinate 17,718,001 of NC_086235.1, read as the reverse complement.
AAAAAGATTAAAGATCTTGCAATGACTCAAAGTCCAGAACTCAACCTGATAAAAATGTTGTGGTGTGATCTTAAGAGGGCTGTGCGTTAATGATTTTTAGACAAACCTCAATGAAAGGAAGCAATGCTGTAATAAAGAGCGGGCCCAGAATTTCTCCACAACAATGGAGAGACTGATGAAGTCATACAGAAAAACATTACTTCAGGCTATTGCTGCTAAAAGCGGTTCTCCAAGCTACTAAATTATAGGGTCTACTTTTCCATTTTGGCTTAGTTTTTGTGAAATAAATAATGACACAGTGATGAAAGTGCATGAAACACAAGCTTTGTGCCACTGCCAAAATGTTTGGCCACGACTATGCATGACAGAAAGTTTTGTAACAATTAAAACTGTTTGTCATGAAAAAACTCAGACTATCAGCAGCAGCAGACTGAGTGTGCATTTAAAATATGTTATCCCTGTAAAGTGAAGTTCATTCACAGGTAATAGACACTCTGGATTCACCGCTGGAGAGTCACTTTTCTTTGACCCCTCCGGCCACCAGAAGACCTGTTATCGACAAATATGTCTGTCACCTCAGTGGACCCTGCTGGAATCTGTAAAACGAGCCAAGGGAAAGCTCGCTCAGGATTTATAATGCCTGCCTCTGTTTACACCTGAAAATAAGCAAGTTTTTGACAACAGCAATTCCAAAGTGGCAGTCGTGCATCAAAATCCCCCCATTTGTTCACAGCTGCAGAAAGCACACAAATATGTAATTAGCAAGTGTATCAGAGGCTTTTGAATTTTGACAAAGTCACGTCATGCATTTTCCTTTTCAGTACTGTCAGAGTTGTTTGTTTGTTTTTTTTCATAAATGTGTCAGACAAACTAAAGATGAAGGACATGTGCTTTTGTCTGGGTGCTATAGCAACATAGTCATGCAAGTATTGCAGAAACAATAAGAAGAAAGCTCCTGATTTAATTCTCCAGTGAGCCATCTAACTGAAATGCTAAGTAGGTGATGCACTTTATCGATACAATCATTCTGGTTCAGTCAGACGCAGGTGTAAAGATTGGATCTTTCAGCCTGAAGCTTGGTTATGTGGTCTCCCCACTTTTTTCTTACTCTACATAAGAAAGAAACTGGGGGTAAATCTATTTATACTTCCACTCACTGTCATGTGGGCGCCATCTGCTGGTTATTAATGTGCAAAAACTGAAGAGAAAGCCTTAAACTACCACTAGGAGGACACTGCACTACTACATACTGTATATTCCTTCAAACACAGCTTGTAATAACCTGCAGTGTTTGAACATACTTTCCTGATCAAGTCTTGTTTTTTTATGTTATCTTACAGATAAAGTCATTCATGCTCTTAACAGTATCACAAGTTATCAGAGACAATAGATCAGTCACACGGGCTTCCTGTCCCTGTATTGTATTACACCCAGCAATAACTGCTGCCTTTATCAAAGACGCAATGTACAATAACCCCTCACACATAATGATAAGAAAGCTGAAAAGTCATAACATAATTAGTAAAGGTGTTCCACTTGATAGGTAGAGCGTGCCATAAATTACAGAAATGGATCCCTACATAAAATCAACCTTAGCAGTATTTTAAGGCAGTCATCATGATGCTGCAGTCAAGTGTGATTTGGCTGAACTGCCATTATCCTCCATAAAAAGAATCATATTAAAACATCTTTGATCATCTTTCATCTATTCATTGGCTGAGTGATGCATTTGCATAATTTAAACAATGATCCAACGATCAAATTGCTCATCAAATTACAAGCAAACCAACAATTTGCCATGACACAAAACTGCTCGTGTTCATGTAAAAGACTATTTTTCACCACATCTGATTTTATTGGCAAATATTTTTAGGGCTTTGTGTGACATCCTAAAAAAATCTGTGTAAAAATGAAAAGCAGCGCTGGGATTCAAGGCCAAGGAAACCATTTCAAATGAAAGAAAAGCAAATGCTCACGAGGAATAAAGGACTCAGCTCTGACAAGTGCAGGCCATGCCAACAAGGACATTTTTAGGACTGTATGAGACATACTGTTCACATCTCTGGCATATCCCATGACTTTCACAATCACATGAGTGAGTGACGTGAGTAGTGTAATCACACAGTGACATCAAGGTTTTGAACTATGAAACATCAGGAGCCCCTGTTTGAGCTATGTTTTCTTCTTTCCCTCTCAACATTTTATTTATGTTGATTTAAAAACATGCTAATGCAAAAAATATCGCTGTTTGTTTAACTATCTTGCAGCTTTTTTACGACTTAGACAAGTTTATTTGGTTACATTTTGAGTTCGAGTTAAAACGTGTTATATTTTCATGAAAACTTTAACATAGTATTGCTCATTTGTACAAACGTAACTCATGATAGTAAAATGACGTTGGTTTTCCTGTAAACAGGGACATGTGGAAATCATCTGAGAACAGTAAACAAGTTGAGTTTACTTTTTAACTTTGGCTGTCCTTTTTTTCCCACACTAATGTTCTTTGGCACAGTGTTCAGTACTTCCCCTGATATGAGCCCACTACAGCGCGTTAAACATTAAGCTTTAGCCACAAACAACTCAAGGGGAGGTTGCTTCAGGTAAACGTTGCATGATTGAAAGTAAGTCTTTAACAGGTGCCCTGTAAGAAAGGCACCGTATAAAATAATTATACCCACACTCAGTAAAACACAGACCTTTAAATGTGAAAGTTCTGCCAAAGGTTTTTGGATTAGCTTAGCACAAAGCAGAATGGAAAGCAGGTAGCCAGGCTGAATTTGAAAAGTAGCTTACCCATGGAAAAAACCACTCCAAATTACAGTCCTTTGTTTATTTACAAAAGCTAAGGTGAAGAAACATCAGGGGATAGTTCAACAATGTTAAAGTTTTACAATAAATAGTTGCCACTTCTAAGTGCACTTTGCTAGTATTGGGTTGGCTCTTCTGTTCCTTCAGAACTGCCCGAATTCTTTATGACATAAGTTCAACAAAGTGCCAGAAACATTTGGTCCATATTGATGATAGCATCACATTTGTGGTCTGCACATCCAGATAGTAAAGTTAAGTATATGAAACATCAGTATTTGAATGTATTTGAATTTAATGGCACTAATAGGAGATTCTTTTGGAAGCAGGTTATGAATAAGATTCTCTCTTTAGTGATTAGAAGTGATTCCACAGGTCAGTGAGTTTTATTATAGACAAGTATGGTACATAGATATTTGTGTCCCAATACCAGAGTGAATACTCACTATGATAGTGATAATTGTTGTGGTCTACAGAAAGGGATAATGTGTTAGATTTAATTCACAAAACCTAAATGAAAATCATGTATGAATTGTGGAACAGAGATCTCATAACAAACATGAAAAAGGAAGAACTTACTGTAAAAGACCTGAAAAAAGTAAAAGACCTGCCTGGAAACATAAACATGTTTTTGACAATGAAGCTTTATCTCTGCTATGCATACAGCAGGTGCAGAAAATCCCATCTTGTCTAAGGAGGACAACCAGATTTATCAGTTGTAAGTCACACGTATTCCTCTAACAGCAGCTCTAATGCTGAGTCGTCCTCCTATTCACTGTCTATGAAGAAACCAGAGGATTTGTAGTTCGAGAAAATTCACACTACTACTACTACTCATGTATCACTCTTTCTCCCTCATACAAAACAGCCAACTGAGGCAGCGGCTATGATTGGTCTAGAATGACATCTGATTAGACAGCCGGGAGTAATTAGGGTGCTCATTGGCTGCTGGAACTGTGCTGTTTGTGACACTTGTAGTGTAAGCTGGCTTGAATGGAGCTTTTGTGTAAATGCGCCACATATACAGCTGTGGGCCCGGTAGGGTTGGGGCAGCACCTGTGCAGTCCAATGCACCAGCTCTGCAACAAAACAATATCTTTTTAAAAGCTCATATTGTTCAGTTCCTATCAGACAGCCATTGATTCAACACTGTGGTTGTGAACTGTTTAGCAGACTGCAGAAAACTCATAAAGCAATTGAAAATACAACCACCATCCCCCCTGTAGATGGAGTACTTACCACTGTTGTGCAATTTCCTTAAAAGAAAGATAAGAACCTGAAGCATCTGCTTTCAAGTGGAAAAGCTATTAGAGGGTCAAAGGCAGAAATAAGCTTAGCACTGAGAAGATCAGAAATGATAAGTGTAGCTCAGCAAACAAACAAACAAACAAACAGGGAAGGTTATATAATGCATTGCAAACATTGTTTTAATGCATTTTCCTTGCAATAAACAGCAAAAACAAGCCAAAAGAATCAATATTCTCCTTTTAAGCAGCCCCTTCTTTCTTCCGTAGAGTTGAGCACAGGTTTCAGGGTACTTTGCAGGTAGGTTGTTCCAGACATTTTGGAGAAAGTCAAAGCTTTTGGGAATTTAACCTCAGTGTTCCAGACTGACTCCATCAGGGCTCTGTGTTGGTATTTTGTTTAGCTGTAGGACTCATTGTTCATGTCACTGAATCATACAGACATGAGGGTGGCAACCATCTTCCTTTTTTTACTCTTGACAAGAAAAGCGAATGAGCGTCTTCCTCTGAATATCAAACTACTCCTTTAAACAACCATTACATGTGAGTCACCATCTCAGAAATAAAAACACTCTCAATAGCAGGGGTCGCTTTTTTTTTTCAGACAGCAGTTCTGAATCAGGATTTGTGTATAAGCCCAACATATTCTTTCTGTTTTGCCATGAATACTCTCAGAAAATAAGCACAGTGTAGCGGAAAGTGTGTAGGATCTGGCTATGAGCTGCTCTGAAACAATTTCAGAGCTGAGCACTAAAGAACAAAGGGGCGAGTTAGAATCCTGGTGCCACGCCCTCGGGCTGTAGAGTCAGGGCCTTTATGGCAACCTTTTAAGCTGGTTTATACAGTCTATAACCCAGAATCCCCTTTCATCTTCCGTGGCACAGAGAAAGGGTTCACCACTGAGAAGGTGAAGGGTATCCAGAAGAGTATTGACAACACTGAAGCAGTGTTAGGGGAGAAAAAAAAGAAGGCAGAGTTGGAGAAATATTAAAGAAACTGCGGATTAATCTTCCAGTAAAAATGGATGGATGCCACAGTTGACTTATCATTATTATTATTATTACTATTGATTTATTAATAACTTAAAAGCGCTTTGGCGCTTACCCAAATGTGTACCTGAGAACTTGGGAAACGCAATGATTTTTGACACCTGAGCAAACGGGGTAAATAGGATGAAGCTGAAACTGTTTCCGTCTTAATCCGCTATCTGAGAGGGTGGATTATGATGTTTCCTTTCATAATTTCACACAGGATTGGGGTAAAAAATTGTCAAGCTTGAGTTTGATAGATCAATTTGCCAGCTGTTCCAGCAACCCTCTCCTTTAGCTATAATAAAATCCCTCCCAGTCTAACGGCATAATCTATGACACGCTTGATCTGCTATTCATTTGAAGTGTCGTGGCATCCTGCTTTATCTTCTGACGTGGCGGAGACCTCCTCTACACCAGCGCCAACACTGTTGGTTGCTAGGAGCTATTTGCTATATGCCGAGTCATTTTCACGGTTGTTATGGCCCTGCATTAGCTAACATAGGACTCGTGATTCCAGGCTTCAAATTAATGCACATGTTACTGTCAGAGGAAGCATGAAGCGCTATCTAAAATCCCACAGCATCTCTCTATTACTCACTGAAAAAAATTAGCTTCCTGTCTTCATTAAGAAATGTAATGTGCTTCCTTGTGTCACAGTCATCTCAGGTCGCACGTATCTGACACTACACGTTTTATTTCTACTAGATTAACACATATGTAACACATGCACGCTCAGGCAAAGGCACTGATTTACACACTCACACCCCCACACACTCACTGCTGTAGGCTTTTATCCTCAGGCACCTGGATAGCTAAGAATTACACAGAAAGAAACTTATTCATTTGGGGAATATACACATACTCCTTCCCTGAGACAACCTTTTGTCCTGAGGCAGAGAAGAATACTATTGTTGGATTACTGGGCTGGTGTTAGTTTGGGGCCTTGGGGAGCTCCCCGTAGGTGCACCCTTCTCTTTTTGACCTCCCCACCCCCACCCTTTTATGAAACTGTGAGGCTCGGGCGATTTATCTGCATTAACCACATGGAGCACTGAATTTAGGGTGTAGTAAATATGACTGATGACATTATCTATGGACAGCAGGAAAGTGAAAAGTCTTTGAATGTCATTCTAGGACAGCAAAAGTGTGTTTATGGAGAGGAATGAGTGAGGATCTGTGAAATGATGTCTAAGTGTCTTTTAAGAAAGCGGTGAAAAGAGTTCTTCTTTGACACTTCTTCTTATCATGACATGCAGTATTTGTCCAAGCCTACTGCATGTATCGACATTGCTCTAAATACTCAGAAATAAAACCAGGGAGACAAACTTTTTAACCCTCAATTTACTTTCACGCATGGCTTTATAATATAAACAACTCTCAGAAAGTGCAGCTGTGACATATATATTTACCCATTCAGTTATCAGACCCATTTTAGAATTTTTTTTTTCTCATTCTACTCAGTGAAGGCGTTTTTAAAGCCAATCACTTTGAATGTGCAGTCTGGACTTTAACATCTAATAATACATAGTTAATAGTATTATTTAAAGACTCATTCTCAGGCTGTTCTAGATCGAATGAAAAGCCTGATTTATTTTTTAAATTGTGCAATAACATGGTGACGGCACAGAGTAAGAAATTTCTCCACTACATTTGCCATCACTTTATGTGCCGTACAATCATACTCATCATTTAGGAGGTTGTACTTGCTGCTGCAGGGGAACCATCAGAGTTATTATAATTTATCCTGATGGGCACGTGAATGTCTATATATTTGCAGAAATCCATCTAGTTTACAATTAATTATAACACTAAAAGAAGTAATGGAAATCTGGTGTACGAGGTTCATTAAAATCCAAAACACTGCAAGTACTGTAAAGGACTACAAACAAAGATCGCCTCGTTATTTGCTCCCTGCAAAACCCAGATAGACTTTTAAATCCTTCAAAGCCCTTAATCATCAAACCTCAAATCATCAAACTCAGTCATTCTTTAAAGACCTCATAGAACTGTATGATGCCAATATAGCACTTTAGAGTGTAGTTTCCTTGTTTTTCTTGATTATGTTTGCAAGAGTAAAATGGGAGCATATTTGACCCTACTCCCAGTTGGGTTCAGAAGAGAAGCACCCAACTACTTTAAGATTCGTCTCAAAACCTCTTTTTGATGATGCTTTTATTTAGAGCTGGAACATGTGACCCTGAGCCATCCTTTAGTTATATATGAGCTACAGGCTCAAGCTGTGACACAATGCAGACCTCTCCTTTCTTCTCTTTTGCTCACAACACATTCTGCCGTCTAGGCTGTGCTGTTTGTTATCTCACTATAAATTTAAAGAAAAATAAACTTTATTTACAAAGTGCTTTTCACAAAAAAGTCACAATTACTATACAACAATTAATATCAATAGAGAACCATGCTAAAATAGAATTTTAAAAAAGTAACCAAAATGTATTTATATAGCGCTTTTTATCTGTGCAAAGCAATAAATATCTAGCAGAAATCGATAAAAATATAAATACCACAAGAATCTCAACAGAAGGCGTGATGAAGCAGAAAGGTTTTCAACTGTTTTCTTTAAACAAGGGGTGAAGTATTAAATTGTTTCATTGCCTTGATGCACAGACTAAGAGGCTCTGTTCTCCTATGGTCTTCAGTATGAGGGAAAACTGATAGATTTTGAGCTTGTGAGAGAAGATAGCGAACAGCTGCGCATTTAACAAGAAGCTGATATATAATATAGTCTGGAGCATGTCTGTTTAGTGCTTCAAGTGTGAGAATTTTAAAAACGTGATTCAAAATGAACCGGGACCAATGTAAAGAGAATAAAATAGGAGTAGTGTGAGCTTGCTCGCTGGAGCATTTTGTATTGCTTGGAGGTGTAAAAGAGAAGAGATGAGCCAGTAAATAGGGTATTACAATAATCTCGGTGCAATGACACAAATACATGACTGTAGATCACAATTTCTAAATGTTCTTTAAATGAAAAAAAAAGGAAGGTGGAAAATATTTTATATGTTCTTTTTTCTCAGACCGTGCAGGAGTCAACAGGATTCCTCTGGTTAAAGGAGTTTCCAAGTGCTTGCTCAAAGTGAATCACTGAGGTTTTCCATCCACGATGTTCTAAAGTACACTGCTTAGACAACAAAAAGTCAGGCACTCTATAATTTCATTGGACTACCTTTAGCTTTTAATGAAGGCATGTATTCGACCTGGTGTTATTTTGGTAAGCAGAATCAGACTGTTGGGTAAAGTCTTCTCCAGCACATCCCAGAGATTCTGTGGGGTAAAGGTCTGGACTCTGTGGTGGCCAATCCATGAATGAAAATGATGTCTCATTCCCCCTGAACCACTCTTTCAGTTTGAGCCCAGTGAACTCTGATATCAGGGAAGAATAAAATCCATTGATGGGAAAACCTGGTCATTCAGCATTGTCAGGTAGTCAGCTGACCTCATTTTTGTTGCTGAACCTAGAAATGACCAACTGAAGCAACCCCAGATCATAACACTGACTACTCAGGCTTTAAGGTAGGTGCATCACTGAATCCGCCTCTCTTCTTACCCTAATGTCCCCATAACTTTGGAACAGGGTAGAGTCTGGACTAATCAGACCAATTTCTCCAATTAGTGTCAGTGGATTTCTTAAGGCTGCACAGCTGTACAGCTACACACCCCAATCCCTTTTTTATCCAATACCATTTCTTCCTCAAAGGTGCCGGTTCATCAATAACCTTCCAGGTTTTAACAATACAGTTAAAACCTGGACAGTTCTTAACGAGAAGCTTCTCACTGCTTCAGTTAGGGTTAAACAGCCAGCTGAATCATATTGATCCCTGCATAAATTCTGGTTAGTTAAATCCAAGCGGTGCCTTTTGTTTTTTTCACTGGGCGGTGTATTTAAATGAGTAATAATACTGAGATTCTGGGGGACCAATAACCTAACTACTAAAAATAGTGTGAATCCAACAAGTAGATGTTTATACATATTTAACAGGATAACTGCTGCCTTTAATCTGTTTGTGGTGCTAGAACAAAAGTCAGAGAATCAACAGACTCATTATGATTTGACCCCTGAAGACTCTGATTGTCTTCACCAAATTTCATTGTCATGCAGCCGAAGTGGTGAGGCAACCAAACCCTAGAGCCAAAATCACTAGCAAAACTAAAAAGTCCTTGGTGTGCCCACAGTGTTACCATGTCCATTATTAATATTATTGTTATTATAAATACAGTTATTTCCACAAATACTCCTGATAAATCGTACATTGTTTTTCTCCACACTGCACATCAAATCAGCCATAACTAAGAAGAGATAAATTCGGCAGCTGGGTGGAAGCTTTGAAGCTGAACATTGGGTGAAAACCAACATTGCACCCTGATTTAGTGCCGAACTCTCTACATTTGAACACCACAAATGTGCCAAAAACACACACACACGATTAATATAATACCCCCCAAAATACCAAGAGCACTGTTAATTACACCCCCCAAAAAGACATTTAATTAAACCTAATTGAAATGAAATGCTGTCACACTGATACGGTCTCTGTTTTTGTTTACCACATTCGCTCCAGGTCATGAGGCATCAACTCACTTTTTCCAAGTCTTATTTGCATAAAGAAATGATTCATCCATGGTATTGCTTTCTAAGTGCCAGAAGCTGATATTATTAAGTAAATGTGACTCAGGCTTTTTGTGAAAAGAACTGAAAACGTTTGATTTATCTTTTTTGGAAACACAAGAAGTGAGAAAGCTTGCACGGGAGTAGATTTTCATCCACATGCGAGGTGAGGTTTTCCTCGGGCTCAGAAGCAAAATGTGCTCCGGTAGTTGCATGTGCCCTGCTGCACGTATCCAGCAGGAGGATGATTGTTATTGTACTGATCTACTCACGACCGACTGGATAACGCAGATTCTTGCAAAACACGTTTTCGCGTTGTTGTCGAACGAGCCCCAAAAGTCTACATGTGATCGGGGTATTGAACCTTTCAGAATACACGTTATCTCTAACAGACGTGCGCTGGCACTACACGCCTTCCCGAGCCTCCTTCCAAACCACACCTCCTCTAAAGTGACCCAAAGTTTACCGTTTTGTTTTTTGTTGGTTTTTTTAAACAAACGAACTGTGCCACTGACCCCATTTCCCAAAGGCTTCATATATAAGGGTGCAGAGGACTGCTGTGAGTTTAGTTACAGACGAAGAAAAGCAGCTTTTGTTTAGAGAATATCAGTGAATAATTCAACACCTAAAAGGGGTGGAGCGTGAGATCTGCCTGGTAAACGCACATTTACCTTTAAAAAAATGAGTAATATTCTAGTTGAATATAAAGCTAAAGCTACAGCTGTGGTACTGTGGTAGTTTAGTCATAGTTACTACTTTTATTCCATATGTTTTAACCGCCTCCTCTGTCTCGTAGATTTCTTTTATACTTTCTTGTAAACTATCATAGAGAGAATAAAGGCTTTTTTTTAAAGAGCCGCTGTTTGGCGTTTCCACTTTCACTTCTGCTCTCCAGCCTCCCTGTTTGTGCGTCTGTCCCGAACGAAGTGGGCGGTGGGGTGGCGTCACGTCATATCAGCCGCCGCGCTCTGATTGGCTGCCGATTCTCACCCGACACAGCTGTGATTGTTTTCTGCAGAGGAAGCTCTCGTCCGTGGTATGAGGTCTGTGCGGTGGAATGGAGGATCCCTGTGTGTTTTCTCTCTCTCGCTCTGCGTGTGTTTGCTGACGATGATGTGAACAAACAACGTGACTGCAGTTCTCTTGTTGTAAAAGAGCAGGAAAACGAGGAGGGGGGATCCTGGCTTAAATCTGCTTGCCGAGGCGCGAATGAACAGGAGAAGAGGATTCTGCTTGGAGCTGACTCTGAAGACGTCTGGAGATCAAGGTAAGCAGCCGGAACAATTTTAAAACATTTTCTTCGATTTTTTCTTTCAACGTGAAAACAATGGAACTCGTGTGTTGACTGTCGCGTTTCCATCTTTAGCTTTAAAGTGCCAAATGCCCAGGCTGGAGGAGCATTGTTGGAGCTGCTCCACTTCATCAAAGACCGAAACTAAGCACCCATCATCTGGCGCAAACTGGTTGGCATCCAGAGCTGAAGAGATGATGTCAATCATCACATCGGTGCTCAGCAGTGCCTACATCTCCCTGCAGGACGTCCGGACGGCCAACCTGATCCGCCGGGGTGTCGTCCTCTTCACGGTCGGAGTGTTCCTGGCCCTGGTGCTCAACTTGCTCCAGATACAAAGAAATGTTACCCTCTTCCCCGAGGAGGTGATGACAACTTTGTTTTCGTCTGCATGGTGGATCCCACCTTGCTGCGGTACAGGAGCCGGTGAGTGAATAAAAGGCTGATTTTATAAAGCTTACTTGGTGCTTTATAAACGACCCTGCAAGGTAGTTTTACCCGGGTGATCAGTAGTTTGCGGCTAATTTGGGGACAAAGGAATGCAGAGAGGGGAGGAGTTAGAGCACAACAGCCTTCCCTTATAAAGAGAAAATGACATTTTAAATAATATGTGGTGTGTTTTACCGCTTGTGTATATAAAATGGGCTCTTATTGTCAGGAACTCCCCCTTTGTGAGCTGGATTTTGCCATAATAAGCAGCAGAAATTGAAACCGTATACAGCAGAAGCACACCCCTTTTCTCATCACCACTGTCAGGAGCATTTGTATGATCAGATGACAGTGAATCACCATTCAGTTTTGTTTTTGTTTCATATTAATTATGACTCAGTTTTGATGGCATCATTAAGCCTGGCTGTTATCAAAAAGAAAAAAAAATGGCTTGGAACGGATGTTGCTTTTTCTTGCGCTCTGATTGGTCGCAGCAGCCGGACACGAGGCGAGCTGCGAGCTCATTGGATGGTGTCATAACGGGTGAGCTGAGAGGGGAGGTACATTTAAGGCCAGAAACAGGGAAGTGAGGGAAAGAAAGAAGCGCGTAAATGCTGGGCTCCTCCCCCTCCTCTCGTCATTGCATGCTGCAGGACAGAAACAATCTGAGAAATAAGAAATGTAGGCTTATGGCTTTGCACCAGGCTTCCCGTTTTAAATCCCCAGTGTCATGCAACAGATGAAGAAAACTGTTCTTTACTTTCCCACACCTGAAGGTGATGTCATTAAATGTCATCTTATGCTTGATAAATAGTCCAAGAAACAGATGATATTTCAGTTTCCACAACAAGCAACTGCCACAGATCCAATTTCTGTCAACTATCAGTTCACCAGGACAATTGATTCAGCCTCATCTAGTAGGATTGCAGCTAAAGATTGTCAATGAGGAGTATTGTATTGAGGAGTATATTAGGTATTTTCTCAGATAAAAGGTGAAAAATATACTAACAAAAGCTAGAGGGGTAAAGTAAATCCTCTGACTTAAGAGGCTGGTATTAAAGAGCATCTGGTGCTTTCTGTGAGCAGTTTTGTTTTTTTAAGTGACGAATCGAATGTCAAAATGGTTTCGTATTCATTTTCTCGTGATCCAGGTACTAATTCCTGTAACTCCTCCACTTCTTCTTGTAAGATATCCACTGTGTCCACTTTTTACACTCTAATAGTGTGGTTACATAGTTTCCTTCACAAATTCTTGGACTTTTAATGACAGTATGTAGGGAGTTAGATTAAAAAGTCACAAACTTAAAAAGTAAAAGACAACTTTAAAATTAAAGCTAATGTTTATGCATATTCCTCATGCGGGTTTTTGAAGTGCATGTACAGCAGGTGTGTCGCTAACTGTGGAAATGCACCTTCAGCAGTCTGTCTCCATGACACAGTTTGCCCTATTTTTATTTCACAGAAGTTCTGCTTATCTGGCACAATTCAAGACTGTTTGTTCCCTTTTTTTGTTTTTTTTGCAGCTGTTATCGGCCTGCTGTATCCCTGTCTCGACAGCCACTTGGGAGAGCCGCACAAGTTCAAGAGGGAGTGGGCGAGCGTCATGAGGTGTATCGCTGTGTTCGTCGGTATCAACCACGCCAGTGTTGTATCCTTTCACCATGTCCTGTACACCTCTCAAATGCACTTTTGCTACTTTGTGATACTTTGTTTGTTACAGTAGAGTGGAAAAGTACAGCAGTAATTAACTCAAGTTTGGCTGCTGTCTGCATCAGCTCAGTAATCTGCTTTATCCTTTTGCAAAAAGAGGTGGTGCAACTTGATGGTGGCCAAATATTTGCGTAAGAAATAATCATATGTTATCCTCGTGCTGTTTGATTTTTGTCCTTAACTTCCCGGAACACAGAAACTAGACTTCGACAACAACGTGCAGCTCTCCTTAACGCTAGCGGCCTTGTCCCTGGGTCTGTGGTGGACATTCGACCGGTCCAGGAGCGGCTTCGGACTGGGCATCACCACTGCCTTTTTAGCTACTGTGATCACACAGCTGCTGGTCTACAATGGAGTCTACCAGTAAGTTCTCTATCAGCAACAACAGGGTGTTCAAGGAAAGCCTTTAAAGGTGGAACAAAAACATTCTTGAGTATCTTTTTCTGAGGAAACAAAACTGATGCAGTGATTTGTCATCACTATTCTTTTATTCCTTATTACACCCACAACTAAAATTACAGTGTTTGGTGTGGGTGTTGGTTATCCAGCTGTGAAAGTAAACCCAGCTTTGGTATGAGGATATGGAGTGAAGTCAGTAAAGTGTTAGCCAATACAATAATAACTAAAAATGTACAGCAGAGAGGGCAAAACACAGCTGCAGATCATCCTGATTTTACAAAATAGAAACAGGAGGTAAGGGGTGAGGGGAGGTAATTATTGGTAATAACTGCAACTCATACTTGTGCTTGGGATGGCTTTCTTAACTTTTATTTTTTTCTAAAGTGTGACTTCTTTTCTCTTTTTCTCTTAAGGTACACATCTCCAGACTTCCTGTATGTACGCTCCTGGCTCCCGTGCATATTCTTCTCCGGCGGTGTTACTGTGGGTAACATAGGACGCCAACTAGCCATGGTAAAGTCTGCAAGTCTTGATCACACTGTCATCATTTAACTGAAGGTTCAGACTGATATATTGATGTTTGTGTAAAGTGCTGATTTCATGTCAGCTCAGACATGAGGTAACACTTACCTGGCTTTATTGGAATATTACCAGTTGAAACAAGCCAATACTCACTGCAAGAAACCACCGTTTACTGTCCTGTGATCATCATATTTAGGGGCTATAGCTAAGTCTGTAGAGTCCATTGTATATATTCTGGAGTCAGATAGCTAGGTTTTCTCGCTTATTTACTAAATTTAGCAGATTTCAGAATTAAGGGTTGTATTTTTTTTTTAAAAAGGAGCATTTGCATATTTGGAGTTTTATTGTCTTTCATGTGTAAAACAGCATACAGTGTAAGCAGTGATGAGGTTGGATGCTGACACTTTTAAAATGAACTGTTCCTTTAAAGAGCTACCAAACTTCAAGTTTCAGTGGAAACCAGTCACATGACTCTCTTGATCCAAAAGGTTTTTCTAATTGGCTGTGTTGAAAGTTGGAGAATAAAGTGGCGATTCTGTGTCGATGGTTTGAAAAGTTTTCGGTATGTCGCATTTGCGCAAAATATCCCTCCGCGTTTATCGTTATCAGCCCCTGCTCTGTGTCTAAAGAGCTGACTTCAAAAGCTTCCCGTGCGCCACACATGCTTTATTTGCAATTATTCTGCTGAGGCGCGGCAGCAGATAACATTGTCAAATGGTTTCAAATTGTGCAAAGAGCATTGGACGCCCCCCTTCCTTCATAATTATCCCAGCAAGTCAGCTTTGATGTCTTCATTAAGCTTCTGCCCAGAAGCCTCACCTCATTCTGTCTGTAAAGTACCAGTCCCCGTCACTGCCTCAGTTTGACTCACTGAAAGCGTGAAAGCAGATTAAGAGCTGTTGTTTTTCACAGTCGTGGTGAGACACAGAGCCAGTCTGGACTCGGCTGACCAGAGGGTCATTTGCTACTTGTTGTTTTTGTTTTCGTGATGAGGCCTGAGGAATGTTGGCACAAGTTTGAACTCGTGGTTTTGTTCTGTGTTTTTTCGCTCACTCGCTTCAGTGGGTCATTTATGAGAAGAATCAGGAGGCACACGAGACCTTTTTTTGTTTTATTTTCTGGAAATGACAGTGATAGAGTCTGTTTAGTTGGATTAACCATGGAAAAAACACCCTTCATTTCACGTTAGCTGTGATTTTATGCTGAATGTCTGATAAATGTAACTATTTTAGGAGCTCATGAGCAAATAAGGTGATTAAGCGTGTAACAAAACAAGCTGATGTTGAGAAGGAAGTACTTTCTTCCCCCGATTCTGCAAAATATTAGGTTGCCATTAGGCAGAAAGAAAAAGGGAACTGATTCTAACATGCTACCTTTATACTGTGAGCAAATACAAGTATTGTCCTGTAGCTGCATTACAAATTGATTGATATATAACTAACATAGGTCTTGTTTTTCTTCTCCAGGGTGGTGTTGAGAAACCCCACATGGACTGATTGGTGGATGACCGGGTGAAGGGCATCCGAGAAAAAATGGATACGTTCTGTGAGGAACGAGAAGAATGATGTGAGGAAAGAGACTCTTTGTCACGACCTCATCTTTTGCTCAGATGACAAAAGTGCAGGTCAGAAAAGCCCCTCATCAAACGTGCCATGTCCTCTGCATCTCTTTGCAGCCAAACAGCCCCTTCCCGCCTCTGTTGTGCTCCATTAGCATTAAGGCTTCCTTCACACTACACAGGTGGACAGCCCTTGCCTTTTGTGTGTGTGTGTGTCCTCGTTTGAAGTGAACAGGAGACTGGTTTAATTTCATGAAGTGGACGCGTGCTCCTGGGCGTGATTGTATCCTGGAAATGGCAGAAAAGAAATGATGGGGGTGCTATGATGTTTTCTTTTCTTTCTTTTTTTCATTTTTGTATGATCATAAAAGGGAAGTGTTGCTCTAGTGGGCAAAATGATGCCTGCTCGCTCGCACAAAGAGATCCTTTTTTTTTTTTTTTTTTTTTTTTCTTCAATGTAGAATCCCAATGAAACCAAATTGAAGTATTTATTTTCCAAGCATCCAGTGGCCGCCGCCCCCAAACTAAATGTATGTATGGTAATGAACGGTGTTTCACATTTTTCGAAGGACTAGTTCAATGTCTTGGGAAATATTTGGGGAAACTGCTTTCTCATCTTATTCCCAGCAGGAAAGCAAATCATTTTTCTGATTTATTAACACTTGATTATAATACATGATTAAAGAAGGCGCCAAGAGTTGACTACCAATTTAAACTTATATATTCACCAACAGTGAAGATCACTGAAGCACAAAATTCAAGCTGCTTCATTTTTTTTTTAGAATGGAAATTAGTTGTTTTTGCCAGTGAATAGTATTATTTTTAATCAGTTATCAAGCTTGTCTTTGCTGTAAAACGACAGAGAGGACTGTTTTAAAGTAAGCATTAGTCGGGACTGGGAGTTGAGATGAACCATAGAGGTGAAGCATGCTTTGAAAGAATGTACCGGGTATACTAGCAGTTTAAAAACACCCTTTCCAGTGCATTTTTATAGAATGGACCTTACATTCCCATTTGGAAAAACACTTTACTGTGGGATCGTACATGTTTTCGACTTCAACAGCATCCTCAAACTAGAGATGATAGTTTGGGAACAGACACCAGTTAAAATGGGAGAGGACGGGACGTTATTACGTAAGATTTGCAATCTGTGATTGCCTGTGTATTATAGAATGTAGTGCTTTTGTCACTATTACAGTTTAGTTGTATCCTTGTAAAAAAACATAATGACATTACTGCTTGTGTGTATAATGGCTTGCTTGTGTAATCAGACAGGTATTATTACCATACTAGACCTACAGTATGTTAGTGTTTGGGGGTCTAGAGGATTAAGTGCAATCAGACCATACATGAGCCGATTATTCTTCCTTATTTATTATTTCTGACAAAGGCTAAAAAAAAAATATTTGTAACTTTAAAGTATATGCAGTGTGGATCATTCAAAACAGCAATAATATCCTCTCTTTCTCATGTTTTTTTTTTTTTTGTAAACAACAATGCTTTTGTCAGAGATTACATGCCTTCAGAGTCAATACCAATGACTCTCACCAGAGAGACAGCATAAAAAAATATATTGTGTCAAACTGTTGTTTTAAAAAAATCTCATTTAGTAGCATTACTGAAGGAAACCTGATTTATTTTTTTAAATCCTTTTTTGTGGCAGATCACTTCAGGTCAAATCTGCGTACATTCAGGTGTGCTAAAACTGAAGAGGAAGCTTTATGTTTTGAGGTGGTGAAGCACCTTTTGTCTCAATGTTTTAGAGTTTCCGTGTGTGTGCGTGCGTCTGATAATTCAGCTGTGTATCATTTTTGCTACTTTGGATTTAAGTGAAAAATAAAAACACTTGACAAAGACGTCTTTGTGATTTATTTTATTGTGTTACTCACATGTGGGGCTGGAGGGACTTTGTGACTGCTATGATGTGACATATGGATGCTATCTGGTTGAAAATAACAGACACTGTAGCTTCCCCTGTGGTGATATGAACCTGATACCATCATTCATAATTAAACTGATTACTAGACACTTGCCTAATTACACATCTCTGCAGCTCCAGTAAGACACTAGCCCGCAGATTTTATTTGGTTGTCAAATGCAGCTGCAGCTTAATTGGAATGAAGCTTTCTGGGGTGCTGATGATGGCGTTTGTTGTGTCTGCTGTCACGGTCATGTTGAATAGATGAGGACACTCTTTTGTCCCCTCCTTTGTACTGTCTTTGGCTGCATCTTCCCTCTCCTTCCTCTTCTCTGTAAGACCCTCTGCAACCCACCAAAAAACCCTGAAACTACCCCCCTCTGCTGTGTGTCACTGGGATCATAAGGAACTGCCCTCCCTCCCCTCCTCTGTCTACCCCCTCTCTGAACACGCCTTTCTGGAGGGCAGACTTCTATTTATACCTAGCGGGGGACTGACAGTTAACCTTTTGCACTGGGGGAAATTTCTGGGAGCGGGGCCAATGGCTGTGGGCTATTCTGAATCAATCCCTCATTCTGGAAGTCCCTCTATACTTGCATGCATCTGTTTTTGTTTTCCATCAATCCTTCTATCCCATCTATCCATCCATCCATCTACCCATCCTCTAACAGGGCAACGGCGCCACACGCCATCTCTTTCCTCTCCCTCCTCTTTCAGTCTCCTACTCTTCTCAGGCAGAATAATTGGCCAGGCTTCAACCTCCTTTCATTTCCAGCCACAGCAAACTGAAAGACTCCATTAGAGAACCCCCCTCATTGCCAAAAGCGCCCCCTCCCCTCCGTCTCTCCGTCTCTCTATCCTTCCTTCCAGGCAAGAAGACAAGCGAGGGCACATCAGATATATTGATTCACGGCACCTATAGGTTTGCTCCGGCAGACTGCTATCATCTCTTTGCAGCACTTTTATGACTTTGAAATTTGTGTTACTTGGCCTCGCATTTCGTGCAGCGAGTCTACTGCCAGCAAACATGAAGACAAAGATTTACAACTCTACACTGGAGTATGGCAAATTTAACTTGTTTACTTTGTATTTAACTTCATTCTCTTTGCAATTTTGTGTCTCTTGAAATGAGAGTCTCACTTACTGCGTCTGTTTAGTACAGATCACGGTATACAAGATGGATAAAATCAGATTTAAAAAATAGCTTTATTGGTCCTAGAAGGAAAACAGCAGCAGAAAGAACAAGACAAGAAGGTATATTCATATAAAAAATACACTGTACAGATATATATTTCTTTTAAACTAGCCAAAGAAAATGAGAGAGACTCCAAAATAAAGTGGAAAATGATTAGTGCAGCTTTCCAGAATAAGTTGGCACGATGGAAGAAGTATGAGTACGAGTTTTGCTCATGTAACACACCAGTGGTATTGCCATTAAAATACAACAGTATGATACAGCAGAGTTTAAGGCCAATATGTATGTAATGTAATAATAATAATAGTTCTTTGCTGCACTGTGTGGTTCTGTAATTTTATAGTATTTCTTAGTTTCTCACTTTTATGAGTTCTTAGGAGCTAAAAAAGCAGCTCGAACTAGAAGAAAAAGGCTTCAGGAATTCAGAGCAACTCTAGTGGTGTTGGCACTTTTGAATATATTTGCCTTTGAGAGTTTTTTGTGATGAGGCAATATTTCAAAAACTAAATTTTTCAAGGAAAAAAAAGGTGGTGTTCAGATGTGTACTGAGAAAGAAGATGCAATCCTATACTAAACTGCTTCTTTAGATTTGCTCTCTTTCGTTTACTGCCCCTCAACAGTGTAGAAGGCAGTGAGTATTACTATTTTGTGCTACTTTACACTTCATCTCAATTATATTTCAGATTTGGTTTTGTTCCTTTCACTGTATTGCATTTCAGGAATACACCATTGAACAGTTTGCAAACAGGATGGCATTTACAATGTCACTAGAAGATGTTTACAATTTTTACAGCTCTTCTTTCTATTTGTATCTGAATAGACTAAATTTGGCCAAATTATTATTTTAAATATGTGTATTAGTGAATTGCTGGAACTTCTAAATGTATGCAACAGCTGAAGACTTTACATATGCCTTACGTGCACCATTGTGATAATTATAAAATACATTAAAAACCATTAAACCAACAGGTACTAATCTTATGGGATTGTGACCATTTTCAGCAGATCCGCCCATCAAAATAAACGTTTCCTTTAGAAATCTTTTCACTTAAACAGCTGTTCAAACTTAACAAGAAACAAAATGTTCATAACTCGGTGCATAATTTGTAGTAAAACTTTATTTTCATCACTTTCTTACCCCAGTCTTGCAAGCATTCAGATTTGTCTTAGTAGAAAAACTAGTCTCACACTAATGCATCTGCATCTACAATCTGAAAAAATGTAATGAAACCATCAGCTACTTTCACATTTATTCTTTCTTTTCCTATCTAAACATTTGAATGCTGAACTTCTTCTCTCCTCTATAACTTCTGACTTTGTCTTCACTGAACGCTGGTGGCCTGCCTCGCTTTGAACACACGTCTCTGTGGTAAACCTGTCTGGGGGAGCGCCTGTCATCTCACCTGGGCTGTCACACACATTTAAAATCTGTCAGCTGCTGTTACACAGGCACTGTTTGCTTTATTTCATGCTCCACCTGTGGCACTAAACTTCTGTTTGTTTCATCCAGGACAAAGACAAATGAAATCTTGACTACTTTATTAGTTTGTTGTTTAAAAAAACTAAATGTATTGTAAAGTACTGAGCTGTGGTGTGGTAGTGGATAAAGATATTAAGAATCATATATTCTGGGGAGAGAAAACATGCAGTATAGTACCAGATTACCCAGTAGCGATGGCTTTTGTTACCACCAGATGACAGTATTTATCCTCTCAGCTTGTCTGGACAGGACATCTATAGACCCCTAGTGGAAGGACAAGGAACAGGAAGGTCTGGAAGGGCCTCATCTATGTAGAGGTTTTCACCTAACTACTTGTATGGAAATGTAGAAAAAACAAGTCTTCAGAGGCGCTGAACAAAGAACAACCGGAGTGCTGCGATCTGAGAAAGCAAGAAAACACAGCACATGAAGAAAAATAAAGGCAATTAAAAGTAAAAGTAATTACAAATACGCTCATATTCTCCTTAAAGCCGCTTAAAACTTTGGATTCAGAAAGATAATTTATTAAAACAGCAGAGGAATATTATCCTTGGAATATTTATCTCACAGTGCAGTGAGCGGGCAGAGTCACATGCATGATAGAAAAGGTCAATGAAATGGATTGAGTGTGGAGAAAATCATTGCACTTTTTTTCTCTGCCAAAAGGTCTTCAGTGGCATTAATGTCCTGCTCTCTCTGAAATATAATGAAAGATTTTGTGTGTGCAAGTGCGTGTGCGAGTGTGTGCGAGACTGGTTTAGGTCTACTGAGTCTTCATTACACCAGAGCTGGGTCCACTCCTGTCCTCTGCCCTCGCTCATTGCCTCTCCCAGTGCCGGCCAGGAATAATGAATTACAGTGGATGCCATGGGGGGGCTGAGTGAGTGGCTCAGAAGTGGACTCCATTTTAGCTCAAATTACCTCTCAGATCCATTCAAATGGCAGTCTCGGGCTGCTCTCTGCCTTCTCTGCGTATTCCTGTCTGAGGGTGAAATGATCCATTCACACCTTTTCTCCCTTTAAGTGGCTGTGATTCTCTTTTTGGTCGCAGTTCCTCCAGTGCTCTGGGTAAAATCACGGGGGGAAAAAACCCCAAACAAATAAAAGTATGAACGCTTAAAAACATTAAACAGACTGATACAGAATCATCATTAGAAGTGCTTGTGTCGTGTGAGATTTATCAGTTCAGTCAACATGCTCAGCCTTGTGTGCCATTCCAGTTGATTCCTTTTCTTCCACCGCAGGACAATAATAAAATGACAGCATAAACCTCAGGTGATGGCACATTATGCATGCCATCCAAACAAATCCTTCCCAGTGTAAATTAAACACACCCAGTGCATCCTAGCGCCCAGATCAGACTCTGTAAATCGACCAGGGTAATAATAATAATAAAACTAATAACAGCTGAATAAAAGGTAATGGAATAAATCAAGGTGAGCATTTCCATTGCGAGATCTATCCTGGGAGGCAGACAACAACATCTCACAAACAGAGAGAAGGCTAAAATTTACACCACAGGTCAATATCCGTGTGTATTCTTTAGTTTTCTGAAAGAAAAAGAAAGAAAAAAGAATTAAATAGCAGGAGATTCTTTTAAAAATAAAATGTGGATTTGAGATTCAAGAAGATTAGCTGGTTGTGGCCATTAGCTGTATCAATGAAGCACGTTTAAAAATTACAATATTAAAACATATATACATATATATAAGCCCTTACGTTTGCGTGATTTTACAAAGAGATCACATTGATTTAGGCACAACTAATGTGGACAGTCTGCTTATGTCTTACTGTATGTCGCCCGTGTGTATATTGTCAAATAGGCTAACAGACTTCATTTCCATATATCAGTAATCTAAGACATGCTTGCAGCCCTACTTAGAATGCACTAAAGGTCGATGTTTGTCATGTTTTAATTAGTCTTCATTAGTACGCGTAAGCATAATTCAAGCAACAGGATTGCAGTCTATCCACTTCGCTCCGGAGAAATGCACAAAGTTGGCAGGCTAAAACCATCTGGGAAAGTTCTTGCGTCTAAAATGTCCTTTGACGAGCCCCTCTCCTGGTAGGTGACAAATTCACAACATATAAGTTACTGGGGGGTAAAAACAACTCAGGTGCACTGGGTGGGACTGGGTGCACATGGTAAATCCAGGGGAGTCCAGAACTATTTTGGCGACTTTAACGGTAAAGGGCGCGATGCCACACAAGGAGCCGGGTCAAATATCCGCTTATGACTGACCTCCTTCCACTATAATTAAAGTTGCTGGACGCGGGGACATAACTTAAATTGTATCTCGCAATTAGAAAGAGCCTCGGTATGAACAAATGAAGAAGCACTGATGCCGATGCTTGATCTAATCCCTTAGCATTTACCACTCGCACTAAATGTGTAACTTTAAAATCTCTGTGATGCGATATGATTACATCTAACTTGTGAGTTTGGCGTTTGTAACTGCCCGGACACAAAATCCGAACTGGCTGGGGTAAATCTACTTTCAGCTTAACATAAACGCGAATAAGATTTGTACTATTATTATTTTTTAAATATATATATGTATAGATTTTGCCATAATTTAAGAGGAATTTCTCCTCTTCGTCGTTTTAAAGGAAACAAAACTAACAGATTTGGTTCTGCAGTTAAACGATCACACGTTTAACTGCACTTCCTGCGGACGTGAGGTTCTTCTAATAAAATCTAATTAGCTCATATAACGACAAAGAACAAATATGAGTTTCAGCAAGTGATTTCCATCTGTCTTTGTCCCACTTGTTCCTTGCTTCCCCGCGACAGACAGGTGCACGAGGCATGCGGACAATCCAAAAACCGCAAAGCTTCCCGGATGACCCACACAGGAGAATCAAGGACCCCAAAAAACTTTAGGGGCCAGCGAGCTGAGCTGATTGAACATAAGGTACACACTACTTCCTTCTTCTTCTTCTTTTTTACATTACACTGGCTTTGCTTTGAGGTCTGTTTGGCGGCACATTTTCATTCATAAATGCCCCCCTTCTGGTCCCTCTCAAACTGAACCTGTCCACCCCCACCCACACCATAGCCTATTTGTTCTGTATGACTGAGAATGTAAACCCATTAACCTTACAGAAATAGCCACCACGTGCAGTTCATTCTTTGCTGTCCGAAGTAAGACGTCCCGACACGTGAAAAGTCCCGCAGACCAGCCACAAAACTACAGTAGGAGAAGAGCTCTGTGGGCCTGACACCAGTTGAGCGTCACGCAGATAACTGTGCGCTTTATGTACCTACAGGATTACAGAGCGGAGCCTTAGAGGCTTTTACACTCTGTGAAAAATAGCCAGTTATTATTAAAGATATGAGGATCTTTACAGTGTTATTTTCTGATGTGTATATAAGTACAAAAGCACACTAGAAAAAGGAAATTCTGATCTTTAACGGGATACAAAGCGAGAGTTGCGTGCATCCTGAAGGTTTTTTTTCCACTTTAAAACCTTTTTAAAAAATCTTTTATGGCTGTTAATGAGGCACTGTGGGTCATTAAGAGTGTCTCTGAGTTATTTCAAAATAGAAGAAAGAAGGTGGGCAATGCTTTTTTTTAATGCATGAGGAAGATTTTTTTTCTCTTGCAGCCGCTGTAAGGAAAGGTTTTTTCTGTTCAAACTTTTATTCCTGTTGGTGTACTTTATATATCTGTTGCATTATTTTTTTAGAGTTTCATTCTTAGAGATGGTTGTTCTGTTCGCTATAGATTTTGGTTGTCCTTAAATTTATATTTTAAAATCAAATTTTCTCCTTTAAACCTTAATCTCCGGATCAGAATTATGTTATTTTTCTCTCTTGTAAAAAAAAAAAAAGAACAACTTTGGATCACAGTAAGCATATGCAGTTTTCTTTCCCCCCTCCGCTCAGAAAACAGTTAAATAGTTGCAAAACAATCCAGAGTGGCACTGATTGGCAAGAACAGAAATTTGATTTGTCAAAGATATAAGCTTTCTATGTCTGCAACCCACACAGTATGCACCACAGCTAAGTTCTCCAAATCTGTGTCTCTTATGCGCAAAGAGAAAACTTGAAAAGAAGAAAAGTTTTGCCTATTTTTCCTCTCTAAAATGATGCAAATAAAGATTGGAGTGTTGCTGCTTCGTGTCTAAAAGAAAATGCACTTTTTGACTTTTTACCCCCAAATACAGATAAAATAATAATAATAATAATAATCAGTGACCATCAACTAGTATTATTCATTGTATTAATTCAAGAGTTTGCTGATGGGAAGTCAGCTGCATTCAATTAGCCTTCATCTAATTTAGCTGAAGCCTTAATTGCGCTCAGGGTGGTGCGGTTGTTTGTGCTAAGCTCTGTAGACTTCTGTGGAGAAATACGACCCGCCTCTTAAGAACAATCCAAATTCAAATGAGACTTATCTACGCCAGACTGATCAGACGGATTAAGAGTTATTAAAACCTATAAAGGGCTGAAACCAGAAGATTCAGCAGCCCCAAAGTCCGCTACGTGGCGACTCTAGAGGATTTCTCTGTAAACACAATCAAACCACGGGAAAAAAAAATTATATAGACATCATCTACATAGAGCCTGTGATGAATAAGCAGCTGTGGAAATTATATACTGCGCTTTTTCCACTGGAAAAAGGGAGAATAAAATTAATCAAACGGATTTAGAGAACCGCCACCTGAGCATGATTTTGCTTTAAAATCTAACAATGGAAACTTGGAGGAACACCTACAGTATTTCAGCCCAAGAAGGCAGTTTTATAAAGACTATTACTACAATTATATCCATGTATCGATGTCAGATGCCAAAACCTGCTTTTGTTACTTATTCTTTTCTTTGGGATTTATCCTGTTCTGGTTATATCTGAAACACTGCGAAGACCGATTCTGGAAAATTCCGGGGAAACAATGAAAAAATAGATACTGGTGTCAAGTCCCTCCATTTAACCTACTTTATATTCCGATGAACCACACTTCTAAAACTGATTGACTTTTTGTATTGCCCACTAAATGCAGCTCGGCCAGCTTTCTAATCTAGTCTAATTCGGCTGCCATGCTCTTGGCCCATAATAAAAGAGTGGGCAGCGAGCTTCTAGGCCCACAAAAACACGACAATAAAAAAAGAAAAGAGAAAAAAGAAAGAAAAAAATCATACAGGATCATCAAATAGAAGAGAGGTGCTTTTAGGTTTTGAAAGGCACAGGAAGCTGGAGGATTTGGTTAGACCCCTGCAATGGTGACAGAGCTGATATTAGAGACCCCCATTCATCTGGAGGGAGGGGTGGTGTGATGGAGGGGGTGCATCTGCAGAGGGCCCACCGCCCTCTGATCTGTGAGCTGGCACACATCACGGCGTCCATTCACAAATCCTCCTTCTGCGCGTCACCTTTTGTAGTACTCCATAGTACTGAGCGCTGGTGACGTATAAGACAATCCTACCCAGAAAAATACAGAGGAAAAAAAATAGGTTATAGGAACTCAAGGACAGGGCACATGCGCACAATGCATGCGATACATTATAATAGTAGGAGGGGTATATGTCTGTATATATGCGTGTGTGTATGTGCGCGTGTGAGGTAGAGGGGAGGGGTATAGAGCTATAAGTGATTATGAAACACACCTGGTTAGTGTGTATATACGCTGCACGCAAAATATGCATTAAAAGACAGGGAATATTAACCCTTTCAGAGCAAAAGAAGAGATGCCCCAATGCTTTTTTTTTTTTTTTTTTTTTTGCAGACAAACAAAAAGACAGAAGAAAACGGAAGCATTCACTTATTTAGTAGAACCTGACAGATATGACAAGTACAATAATCAATGTTTCCTGCTTCCGTGAACAAGAACAGAATATAATCATAAGAAATGCCCATTTTATAGGCTATGTTTTAACCATAAGGCGGCACCCGGGATGCAGAATTTAAGAAAAGCTAACAAGCTAAATGAATAATGTTGAGCCTATATGTGAGAGGAAAAAATCCTTATAGCGGGATCAAGAATTTTTAAATCTTTATATCTTTGATTAGAGATTTGACGGGCCTGCTGGAGGCTATTTTGGAGGTTACCTGGCAGCGTGTTATAGAGGAAATGATGGCAAACAGGGTCCAGGAAATGAAAATATTTCACATGTTGTGTTCAACATGTTAAATGGTTGCAGGGGATGTTTCTGACTCGCCAGAAAATTATTATCCCCCCCAAAAAACAGCTGTCTCTGGCTCTATGGCTGCTACTCTTTGACCAGTGGACTTTTTTGTTGTTGTTGTTGTTCTTGTCAAAATATAAAAAGTCATCTTGAACAAAAACTACAGCTAGGGTTAAGGTATAACCCCTGCACTACAATGGTTAGGTTATAACAGTAACTATAAGATTATAAGTTGATTGACTGGGAAAATAGCACAAGCAAAAATAAAGTAATTGCAATTGTTCAATAATTTGATCATTTTCTTGCGTGTGGAAAGTCTGGGCCCAGGCTTGGTGAGGCACGGGGGACTGATAAGTTACCGTCGTTAAGGCTTGTGATTTAAAAATCACGTTTTACAAATCAGTAAATAAGGGAAACAAAGCGCATTCTGAAGAAAATGCAGTGGCGCCACCAAATCACCACAAGAGCCGAAACAGAGAAAGTAATATAGCAGCTCTCGTTGGCTGTTCTGGCATATAAGCGTGCCAAAACAGGCAAACATGAATAAAAGACCATGCCAATAAAACACAGCTTTATAGATGTCAGTTAACGCCTGCCAATATTTAAAGTATTAATAATGAGAATATGTCAATAACTGAATTGTATGGTACTATTTTAACCCTTAATAAACCAGATCAGACCGTCCTGGAAAATATAATTTGACAAAAACCCGAAAAAGGTCGACCAGAAAGTCTCGTTAGCATGCAGCACCACAGAAATGTTCAGCAGGCAAAGCAATAACTGATCATTAGGAGCTAAAACAGAGCACGATCCTTTTGTCTTTTCATCAGTCATACTCAAAACAAGCCAGTCCAAAGTGGGCAGACAATAGTGACTCAGAACCCCCACAATGACCGGGATTATGGGTTTGTACAGCATAAAGAAATAAGCATGTGTGTTCCAGATTTGAGTCAAAACCTTGTTTTCGTCTAAAACTACACCAGGCTGAGATGACTTCCTTGCACCGCTCAGAAGCAGCACTGAGAAATAGCTCAAAGAGTCATTATTTCCAAATCCGACTTTCAAACAAATCTCGTCCTTTGTTTAAAAACGCTTTAACAATATGAGCCAATGGAGTGATATTAGTGGAAGCTCTTTCACTCTAAAGACAAATAATATTTCAGGCTTAGATTCGTTTAGATGTGCATATTTTTTAGTGCACAAAGGCCCCTATTATAATTCAGAGTCTGAAATGGTGTCATTTCCTCCAGACATCCCTGTTTTGCTATGAGGTTAGAGGCCAAGCCCAGGCGGTAGCGGCCTGTCTGTGAATCCATTGTGTGCTGCTTATTTAGCGCTCAACATTAATCTGCGCTTCCCCTCACAAGTGAGAAACAATCGCAGCGTGAGAGTGGCCTGTCTAATTACATCTTTCACTCCCAACTTTCACTGTTTGGATTGGGCCCTTTTGTGACTGGGGAGATGTTAGACGGGAGCAGAAGGTGCTGCTCAGGTATGGTTTAAAAATACTAAACAGAAGCAGCATTATCACAAAGCAAGAATTTTATTTTAAATCAAATCAGCTAGAACCATGTGATGGTGCACTTTGCAAATCTCTGCAAATAGGAGCTGGGCATAGCCGTGGAAACGCGCACTGTGCGAACTCCAAGAAAATATTTTGCTGTGCTGCTTCACCGCTATTGCTTTGCAAAGAATAAATTCATAAAGCTTGTATTTAACAAGTGAGAAAAAAAATAATCAAGAAAATTATGTCTCCCACGGGAAAAAAAACGGGCATAGACAAAACCAGCTTAAATTACAGATTTTTGCGTTGCACAAATAGAAATGAAAACAGCTTTGGACTCTGCTTCTCAGCCAACCTTCACAGTTTCCCCAAACCCAAAGCATGTGCACAAATCAAATCAAATAAATACATCACATCAGAGCAAACTGCCGGCTTGTGGTGCCCAAATAATTAGCTAACACGAGGAAACAGGTTATGTGTCCTGAATTAATTTGAAGAATCTAAGAGGCACCAGCCAGAAAACCCAGTGACTAAGACAAAGCGTTTTTTTAATAATAAAAATAAGCCAGCCGAAAAACTCCTCACTCAGTCTCAGTCTTGCTGCTCCTCGGGTCATCCCCGATCCACTCTCCCTCTCTTTCTTTTTTTTAAATGCACTTCTCCGGTTCAAACGCCAGAGAAGAGCCGTCCTCGCGAGCCGGTGGCGTCCTGGGAAGTGAAGCGCAAACTTGGTGCTGGTCAGCAAAGTTACTCAAAGTTTTGTCTTTGGCGCGACTCTGTATCCCGAGCACCGCGCACAAAACAGTTTGTTTGCATCACTGATTTCTTTTAAAGGGATATGGACCCAGTTCTTGGTCGACCGCAGCGTCACGACAGGCGAACATGAGAACATCAAAAATACTCAGCGCACTTCCCCGTGCGTTTGAAAGCAGACAGGGAAGACTCTTTTGGCTGTCACGTTTTAGTTTTGATGCAATTTGTTGCCAGTTATGAGGCGACTGAAAGCAACATGACACATCCGACCACCCTGCACATCAGTGATGAGTAAACAGAAAATCTGCTGTTTATTTGGGGGATAAAGGGCATAAATGCTCGGAGATTAAGTTGCATTTTTTAAAGTAAACATACATACATTACTTTTAGGTGAAAATATGAGCACGTAGACACCCAGAAAAAAGGCTATCCGCATTTAACCTTGGCCAGGACGGAGTGTTCTCAAGCCTTAGTTGACCTTACGAGTGCTCTAACTACATTTAATAAAGCTACATTGTAATGTATAAACTCAACAAGTAGTTATTTTATTGTTGTAGTGTTTTCAGATGGCATTTTAAAACACGCCTCAAAGATCTTCATATCACGCATCCCCACGCATGTCTGCATTGGACCAGTTAACCATTTTGTTAAAATTCCGTCTCATTTGCCTTCATATGAGTAAATCATTACTTCTTATTGTGTTAAAATGAAACTGTATTTAATTGCGGACGTGCGTAAAAGTGTCGAAAATTAAACTTTATAGTTATAAAAATGTTATTGGGTAAAAAATATATATATACACGTGTATAAATGGGCTATATAGTAAAAATTTGCTACTTGTGTTATTGGGAATCCCTGCTTGCCCTGCAAGCAAGGAACCCCGGGGGTCCCCGCAGCTCAATTTGACAACCGATGCTCCAGTGTCCTATTGTTTTAATATACACGACAAAAACCGACACGCATGGCGTTTTTAAATTGAAAACCCCAAAGCGCCCCAAAATAGAATAAAATAAGTCACAGGTTCATAAACACTGATGAAATATTGTGAGTATGTGGGTGCATGCCTTGGATTTAAATTAGGTCTCTTCTTCGTTAGTCCAGCACTCTTTCTCTTTTACTAAGGAGAGGATGGGCGTTTGTAGACTGCTCTGGAGCCTGCGTCACGTGGCCTGGTTTCTGCCGTCCCATTGGTCCAAGGCACGTGTCTGGGAGGACGGTGGGAAAACGTCACTCGGGGGGCTCGTATTGAAAATAAGAACAAAACTCCAGAGTGAGAGTATTAGAGCATCAGTTTAGGAGCCTCTTTATTTACCCTTAGTTTAGTTTAGGTGTAGGCATTACCGAGCACGCTGATATTGGATGACACTAAATTGGATGGTGCGCAAATGGCAAATGTTTTAGCTGTGCGAGATCAGTTGTAACCCGAGATTGGGGGATATATGTCAAAAAGTATGCTTTTCTCAGAGGACACAGTCGCAAGGCTTTGCATGGTGTCCGAGGCACTCACTAGTATTTGAGTTTTCTTTTTTATTTATTTTACTCGTGCAGTTTTTGCAGTCTAATTCCCCTAAAGTTGTTCGCGAATTTTATTGCAACGGAGAGAGCGATAAAGGGGTTAAAGAGAGTAAAGCGGGGGAAAGTGAATCAGTATGGAAGAAAATGATCACGGCAACAGAGATGTGGTGGAGCGGCAGGAGTCGGCGGACGAATCAAACAGAGCCATCCTTCCCCTCTTACAGGCGCCGGGGAACTTGCAGATCCCTCACCGGGTCACCAATTTTTTCATCGACAACATCCTGCGGCCGGATTTCGGACGGAAAAAGGACGGTGGCGCAAACCGCGAAGAGAGTAGCCTTGCGTCGCGGGAGAGCCACAACAGCCCAACCGCCCCTCAGACCGAACCGGTGGGGAGCACTGTGCCAGCAGAAGGGACCTCCACTCCACACACGGTTACCGGGACCAAGAAGCCTGCTATAGCCGCCGAGGAGCCCCTGAAACCCCGCGGGGAGAATGGAGACCAGTGCCTAAGCTCAGACTCAGACAGTTCCCAAGCCAGCTCAAACCCATCCATGTCTCAGCCCATGTTGTGGCCAGCCTGGGTCTACTGCACCAGATACTCGGATAGGCCTTCTTCAGGTTGGTGTGCGTTTCTTTTTCTTTTCTATACCGCGTTCTCGGTAACCTGAAATACCCCGTAACACTGACCCCGAATGCCTTGACCGACTTCTCGAGAGTAGAGAAGCGAACCGTGCTGTGCAGAGCAGGCTGAGAATTTGCACACACAAAAAAGAAAACCATCAAAAATTATTTAACGCAGGAATAATATCCACAGGAAGACAATAACAAGGTGTGAATTTACAGCGCGGAAAAACACAACATGAAAAGCTTTTGGCGAGGGGCAATTTTAATGCAAATGACAGAGAGGAGATCATGTCTTTTTTTCCTTAAAAAATATATAAATATTTTAAATACTAAAAATACAGAAATTGAATATATATATGGGGGGGGGGCAATACTGCACAGAAATTAAAATTTTTGTCTGAAAATCTCACATTCAAGCAGTCATCAGTTTCACGTTGTTATGAATATGATAATATCGGAGTCCTACTTCCATTAAAAATAAGCAGCTGCGTGTCTTCCAAAGAATTTGCTCCAAATGAATATTTAGTGCACTTTGCGTGGACGTGTTGCTCTTTAAACGCGTTGCAGAAGTTGTTTGGGGTGAATTAAATATGCATATGCTTTCAAATGATGGCTGCAGTAGGACTTGTAGGCTACACGCTGGCCAGTAGAGAGCTTGGTGGTATTTTTTTCTAATCTTCATTTACAAGAACGCGTGGAAAGTCGCTTCTCATCTTGCAAGCAAGGTTAATAGCTCGTGTATTTTTCTAAGTGTCTGTCAAAAAAAGTGGAGTACAACTTGTTCTCATGCATTATGTAACGCCATATAGAGTGGCGTAGGCGACTACTACCGAGTTGTAGAGCTGCAGGTTTTTATTTGGGGGGGGGGGGGGGGGGGGGGAGTTATGGGCACACACATCATGCACGTTGATTCATGGAGGTTCGACTCGTATTAAGTAGTTTCATTAATGTTTTCCGCGCTGTTTGGAGGAGGCGACCGAACACAGACAGCCAACGGCTCCACAAAACAGGCCTCCATCCAGACGGAAAATTAATGTGTATCTAATGTGTGCTGCTCACATTCTGTTCACGTTTGTCCACTGAGGAGCTTTTCAAGTGGCCCACAAAAACTAAAATGCAAAGTAGGTTCACTGAAATTGATCCTGTTTTTTTTTCAGCCAACCTGCTAAACAGTGGCTGAGTTGTGTCAGCGATGCTTTATGCTAATAATTTCACATTGCTCCAGAGTTTGTGTGTGTGTGTGTGTGTGTGAGAGAGAGAGAGAGAGAGAGAGAGAGTGTGTGTGTATGTGTGTGTATCCATACGTAGTATGTGTAAGCGGGGAAGAGGGATAAAAACAGAGGGGGGAAGGGAAGGTTTTGTTTCTGCTTTGTCAACATTTTACAAGCATCCCTGTTCAGTTTTTACAAGTTTCTAGAAATGTTTTGTGAGTTGATTCACACTTATTTTGCGATTTCTTAAAAGGCAGGGTGACCAGAGCAGTAAGACACAGAGCCATTTGTTTTCATACTTATTATATGGGGGGTTAAATAAGCTTTATAAAATCTAGATTATTATAAAATACGCTTTACGCACGGGTTTGTAGGCACTACTGTGAATACAAATTAGCACAACAGTGTAATGATCATATGTTGATTGAGGATTTTAATACATAAATAAGAAAAAATAAATCAAAATTGTTACTGAACTTTATAAAACAGCTCTGATAATGGGCAGTGTATCTTTTATTATGACTTTATTCTCTTTTATTCTTCTCGTGTTCGGATGCTGACAAACCCATACATGTGTATCTGTGAACCCCACCTCCCAACTCCCCACACTACAGGGCCAAGATCTCGGAAACCAAAGAAGAAAACGACCAGCAAAGAGGACAAGCGACCACGGACGGCCTTCACAGCAGAACAGCTGCAAAGACTCAAATCGGAGTTTCAGACAAATCGGTATCTGACGGAGCAGAGGCGACAGAACCTGGCGCAGGAACTGGGCCTGAACGAATCCCAGATCAAGATCTGGTTTCAGAACAAGAGGGCCAAAATCAAGAAGGCTAGCGGCGCTAAAAACTCTCTGGCCTTGCACCTGATGGCACAGGGACTGTACAATCACTCCACCGTCACGTCGAAAGACGAAAAATCAGACAGCGATTGATTTCCAGAGAAGTAACAGCAGCCTCCTGACGAAAAAGAACCTATAGTAATCCTATTATAGATTTTTATAGAGATATCACAGAAAAAAAACTCTACTTACAGGAATATTTAATGATGCCACAGCAGATAAAAATACTACAAAGTACTATTACTATTACTCAACGCTTACTCAGTAGCCTACAGATGTACATCGCGTCCAGGGCACCGTTAAAAATACAATACTACAAAAAAAAGTAAGAATAAGATCGCCACTACTTCGAGTCCCTACAGAAATTTTAATGCTACCATAGGTCTCTGTATGTTCCTATGGGAATATTATAGTGCTTTTTCGTTATATGGGAGGTTTAGACAAGCCTACAATGCAATAATTTCACCGAATAAAGGGCCAGTGTATAGAGTATACCAGCATAAATTGTTTGAAAAAAAGAGAGATATTTCTGCAATATCACGTCTATAAAAGATGTTGTATAAAGGTATGTTTTCATTGTTTGTTGTCCCCCAACCCAGCCCAGCCCAAGCTCAACCCCAACAACCCCCCCGGAGGTACAAACGCTTACTCCCTTCATTTTTATATACCGTATAGGATTACTGCTACCCATGATTGTCATCGTTTCACATTTTACTAACTGGCACTTGACGTTTGGATTTGTCAGTGAAGTGAGCAAACTTTAAGTCCAAAGAATATTTTTCTGCTGCATCCAGGCTACTGTGAATTTAAATAAATGCTAACGCGGTTTTTATCTTCCATGCTTGTTGGGTTTTTTTGGGGAGGGGGGGTTGATTGTGTTTGATGTAAAATAGGCAGAAGAAGGTGTTGCGTGTCAGCTGCAAAACTAATCGGGCAGACTCTGAATTTTGATACTTTTTTTTTAAATTCACAGTTTCTTACAAGTGACCGAGAGAGGTAGGGATTTTTTTTCTCTTTAACACACCACTTAACTAAAATGCTAATTTAGGCCTTGCTTATGTTTGTGGTCATCTCATAGCCTTTAAACAAATATTATGTGCGTATTCCATTCGTTATACCAATGCATCAGTGCAGCTATTATAGTTTTAAATAGCAATACGAATCATTTTTTGTAGCTAAGCGAAGGCTATAATGCTGCCTATTACGTCACAGAAACAACTCTGTAGCATAAAGACAATGATGACGCCCACTTTTGCGCACTCTCACGAGTATCTTCTAGAAATGCAGGTTATTGGATGTTCTTGTTAAATCTTTCTCTATATACATTTTTATTACATATCCATATATCATAAAAAGAAGGCAAATCCGTCAGTGACTGTATTACAAATGTTGGAAATCTCTTATCGTTGTTGAAAGGACTTCATATGTGTATTTATATAGATTATATTGAGAAAAAAAAAATCTATCCAATGACCAGTGTTGCTTTAGAGTAGATATCTGAGGTGTTTACACTGCTTGTTTATCTTGCAATAACTTCTTTTTGTTTTCTTTTCTTTTTCTTTTCTTTTTTTTTCTTTTTTTTTGTGAATGAAAAATTGTTTATGGGGCCTTTTGCATGAAAGCTGCAATTTGTTGTACTTGGGCAAATAACTGTGTTTATAAAACTTTGGTCTTTATCGACGAAAGTATGATCGAGCTAAGTTTCAGACTGTATCCATACCAAATTGTGGATTATTTGCCTTTCAAAGTCTTTTTGTTGTGTATCTGCAAAAAGTGTGTGTGAATTAAAATCCACCAAACAGAAAACACACTTTGCCTTAAAGTTCAAGTGTGAACTTTTTATGAAACAGAACTGTGCCGAATCAGAGAAGCAGTATTACTTCAAATGCAGACTACTCAAGTTTAATGCCTTTATGAAAAACTGCTGGTACGACATTATGAATTTACTCATCAGCGTATATCTATCTATATATGAACATGTTTAAATAAAATTACAACACAGAGTTGTAGAATACAATGCTATTTTTTATTTTATGTTGGAAGTATTCTTTGGTATAAATGTACATAATTTGTATCATGTATTAATTGTGTAATTAACTGCCACCTGAAAACTGCAAAAGAAGAGTAAATAAACCTTGAA
Source organism: Pelmatolapia mariae (assembly GCF_036321145.2). Taxonomy (NCBI): domain Eukaryota; kingdom Metazoa; phylum Chordata; class Actinopteri; order Cichliformes; family Cichlidae; genus Pelmatolapia; species Pelmatolapia mariae. Next base: position 17,683,083 of record NC_086235.1, on the reverse strand, counting down.
GATTATACACAAACATGTTTCTGAACTCTGTATGGTGCTCTAAAACCCATAAGCATTAGCCGAGGCCTGGATAGAACAGCAAACGGGACCTTCGGTCTCTCCTGATAGTGTGCACACATCATAACTTGAAGAAAAAACAAATGCATTACAAGCTAAAACACGGCATTTGCTCTTTTTAAAGAAAATTACAGACATTATTCATTTGCACAGCATAGCAGTCCTTTCCATGCAAACACACATTCGTTTATGTTCAGAATCGTCACTGAAAATCAGAATCATGGGTTTTGAGATTAAAACATTTGCAAAAGCTTCAAACATTATGCAAGGGAAAGCCTTGAACAATTCCCAGGCATGTTTCCTCAACAATGCCTTATCTGCATTTCCATACTTGCACCACTAGTCTTTGAACGCCATGTCTAACGGCCAGTGACTAGCATTAGAGCAAATGGGGCTGCACCCAGCACTGTCTTCGAGACGGTCAGTCTTCCTCGTTGCTTCTGAAAAGAGCCTGTGCTTCTATCACAAGGAAGAAATGGGAGTCGAAGGGAGAGAGCGAGAGAGGGTAGGGGAGGGAGGGGTGAGTGCAAGAGGGGGAGAGAGAGAGTGAGAGAGAGAGCAATGAAGGTCAAAGCCTGTCATGGCTGCAGGTGGCTGGTTTCCCCCTCCCGCCCCTCAGTAACCCATTCTCCACACACAGCTTTTTCACTCGCCAACTCATACTCTGTCTCATACACTCACACACACACACACACACACACACACACACACACACACACACACACACACACACACACACACACACACACACACACACACACACACAATGCACACATATCTCAGTATCACTTGGTTTATTTTATTCTTGCATGGCACACACACACACATCCAAATACTCCATTCAATTCTGTTCCTCCTCACATGCGCACGCAGCCCTGTTGTTTTGATCCTTCATTCAGCGCATCAATAGGAAGCTTCATCAAAATATTCACAGGCAGAGAAGCTCCCCTGAAGTTCAGATAGGGACACCAGCGCATGAACAAAAGCTAAAGCTGTTAGGCTGCATGGGCACTTCTTTCCTGGAACAAAAGGTTTTATCTGAGAATAATTTGTCTCGTATTGGGAAGTAGAGATTCAGGTGGTCAAATGACCACCAGCGGTCCTTTTTTGAGGCTCCTCACGGTTCAGAAAAGTCTTGCATTGCTGCCAAAATACCATATATGACCGTGTAAAGCTGGGGAGGTAACAGCGAGATAAAAATCTCTGCAGAAACTCTTAAAACTGCCTGGGATAAAAGCAATTTTATTCAGTACTGCGGAAAATTTCAGAGAGTCCTCATGTTGTAAAAAATGGAAGTGGGTGCAGGATACATCAGGAAAGTATCAATGTCTACCTCTACACACAAAAGGGCCCCATCCTGCTATGACCTCTCCCACCATCCTCCCCCTCCCCTACTGTGTCATTTACCCACAGTTTCTAAATGCTTCCTACGGCCAGAGTGGAATCTGCTCAGAGGTGCCTGGGCTTTGTGGCGGAAACATAATTAAAGTGGTGAAAGATGTAAAAGGTGAAGAATGGGGATGACATCAGGCCAATTTCACACTTGGCACTCGAATGGCTAGGTCCAAGCCAGGACTCTTGCCTCGCAACACAGATCAAAGCCCACTGTCACCGCACCAGTGCAGGAAAAAAAAGAGGCAAAAGGACACCTAACTATGCTAATCCCCAGGACGAATATATTTTAATCTTGTTAGAATACAAGTTAATGCTGTGGCTCAGTGGCTGAACTTTTTTGGCAAGAATGAGAGGTGGACAGAACTACTTTTACCTTTTCTACATGAGGTGCCTCTGTCTGGCACCGGATAAACAGTCAGAGTCTGAACAAACTTTCTTTTGGACAAACTCACCGTATTATCGAGCCACATACTGTACAGGGCAGCAGATAGCAGTCAAAAGGCAGTGAAAAGGCAAGCAACAGTTTTCATTAAGAACAACGATGGAAAAAAGAAAAACTGTGTCAGTGACCCCGGCTGAATCCCCACTAGGGCACCTAACATGCAAAGGAAATGAGTATTTTGTGGACTGGTTTGTCCCCTCTCACACTGAGCCCTTCTTTCTCAAAAGCACCTTGGTAACCCTTGATCTCTCATGTATGGAAGTCAGGGTGCTGGGGCCTGCAGAAGTTGACTAGGCAGACAATAGCAAGCGGATGCTTTCTGGAGAAGTCACACCCAGGCAACTCTCATTTCACACACCGTGTTTGAGTGACCCTTGAAAAAAAAAAAGAAGATGCAAGACTTTTAAGCAAAGATTCTTTTTGTTCACTTGAAGAAATTCAGGAAAAAGAAAAAACATCAATGCACCTTTTCTCATGTAGCTACCATATTTGTTTCCTAAAGTAATGTTTTCTGCTCAGCGAGACCGAATTTTATGCTGCGTTCAAATTTCACAAAGTTGTTTTTAACACAGCATGAGTTGCACAGCTTGTTCTCTATACTGGTGGATTCATGGATGTGTCATATATTTTTAACAAAAAGATGGTAAAAGAAATATAGGAACAAAAATAAGAGAAGCAATTACAGAATAGGAAATGTTTATTAATAAAAAGTTATTTAACATTACGGTCGTAGTTATCTTACATTTAATTTAACATAAATACATCATTTCTTGTAGTTGCATCTTAAGTTGAATCGTGTCTTTTGCAGAATGCGTCTGGTGTAACACTGACTACGGCTTTGGATAAACTCTTGTCTTTGATTGCTGCTACAAAATATTACAATAAGCACTTTAGAACTCAAAAAAACACCAACTTTTAAAATAATTTCCTAATATGTCTTATGGGTCATCTTTTTGGCGAGTGGAAGCAAATATCTTGCATGGAACAAAACGCAATGTTTTCTTTTGGAACATCTGCAGATATCAATTTCTGAATGTGCATTTACACTTAAAAGCAGCAACTACAAAAATTATTTTCACTAATCATGATTATATTCTTTAAATTTTGCATTGATCATTTATTGTTCAGACATTAGATACACAAAATCCCCAAACACAAAATGCTTAAACATTATCATCAGATTAACCATTTTATCTGATTAAAAGTCTAAAATCCATATATTTTTAAATTTGTCAGTACATGAATATAACAAAAAAAGGCCAGAAATAAAACAGATATTTTATCGCAATTCAATAAATTCAAAAATTTCTTCTCAATTGGACACCTTCTCAAACTGATCAGGTATTTGCTCTAATAAAAAATCCTGAGATGTGGATAACATTTTCCAGACCCCTCATTTTGAGTGCATCGTGTACAAACGTTACACCATCTTTAAGTATTGCAACACCTAGTGCTGCAGCTGATTAACAGTGGAACATTTTTCTGCTATTTGACCACATATCCTGTACAACAGCTATATTAATAAAGATTTTCTCAATCATCAGCTTCAGTTATTTTATATGAAAAAAAATCAAAATGCTAATTTGAGTGAATGTGCCACTTTGCAACTTCAAGAGTAAAATTTACCCTCAGTAATGAACAGATTTATGTTTCCTTGCATGAATGCGTTATTTAAGCCATGTGTAATGCGCTGGAGTAAACAGTGTATACAAAATTTGTGCTGAGTTTGTCTAAGGCAGGTCTGTAACAACATCACAAAGCCAAGATTAAAACATCAGCACTCTGGTGGAACAGAAATGCACACAAAGGTATCAAAGGTATCAATTTGTAATGTGCGCTTCATTATAATTTCAAAATGATCTGATGGAGTCTAGCAACAAAAAAAACTGATCCACTTAACAGAAAAACTCAGGTAGGTTCTATTCCTCCTACATTCTTCCTCTACATACTAAATAAAGATGTACAATGTACAGTCATGCCAGTTTTGGCCTTTTTCTTTTTCTTTTTTTTTACAGAGTTTGTGTTGCTCGCTGACACACAGCCAGACAGGGTCAAGGATACATCTGACTCACCTCAGGCCCCCTTGCTTTCCCCGGGGACTGGCCTGTCACTCACTTTGTGGTTACGGATCATAGCTGACAGAGGCACAAAGTGAGAGCTCGATGCTGCATCAACAGTAGCAACATCATCACCAAAACCCATCCTTAGCATGACATCTTCCTCCTAGTACACCAGCTAGCTCCCTGCACTGTGGAAAGGAAATAAACACATTCACACCAAGAGGATCATAATAAACTGTCATTCAGCGAAAGTAGGAAGAGCTAAAAATAAAAATTTGGACATTTACCTTTAAATTTTCCACTCTGCAGTTTGGATGTAGAGTGCCTTGCAATAGAGCTGTTAAGAAGAAGCTGCCAGTCCTGCAAAGGTTTAAAATGATTGGGTATAATGCTTAATTTCAGCCAGTTTACTGAGATTGGTTATACCCATCTATGCTCTGTGAGCCATTTTAAAAGGGTCTCAAGCTCACTGAAACAGCACTGGGTTGGTGTAGCATACAGCCTTTAATTGGTATTAGTTAGATGACATAATAAGCACATTCACAGAGCTGTTTAAGAGCAAAGGGTTTCAATAATCACTGATCGCACTACTTTGTTCTGTCAACATTAAAAATGAATATGGTCGCTGAAATACTGTACTGTATCACTTCAGAATACAAATGATGCAGTGGCCAATGCGTGCAGTACAAACAAATACATATTACGAGTAAAATATGAATATTTTAGGGGTTTTTTTGTTTTTTAACATCTTTAGACAGTACACAGCAGAAAATCCTGTATTAATCACACAGAGCCCATAAGCAGTTGTATAAACCTGTAACCAATAACATGAAGAATGGCAGCACGCCAAAGAGCATGTTCATGTTCAATTACAGTGTAGTAAGTGTAACGCCTAATAAAATATTGCATACGAAGGGTTCGCTAATCATATTAGCCCTATTACAAGTTTTGAAATCAGCTCATAAAGAAGAATATATGATTGTTTTGAGTAAAATTTCTCACAAATTGTTGCTCAAAACAGAGCGTTACAGTAAAATACAGATGGCGGATGAATCTGTGACAAAATTTGCTAACTATTCAGTGATTTCAGCAGCGTGTTCCCGTCTAGACATTTTCGGATTCACATTGTACTCAGACGACTGAAAACACCAAAAAATAATGATCTCGCTTTGAGCTGGCATACGAGGCGAGCTACAGCTCAGTCGACTGTGCCTTAGCTCACAGTAGTGGGCGTTTCTCTCTTTCTCCCTCTCACTCATTTTGCTGCGTGCTGCCATTTTAACTGTTCCTGAGTGGCAGGCGAGAAGGCGGGGTTGGAAGTGGCGGCCATGATGGTGGAATCGCTACACCCACTCCTGAGAAACAGCCTCAACATCAAAGCCAGTTCACACATTAGGCTATGTTGTGGTTCAGGCCAAAATCAGCGACTGTAGGCATAGGATAAAGAGCGACATGTGGTAAATAATAAAAGAAACATTTCACTGTGTCTGTGGCGAAACATTCCCATTAAGGAATAATGGTGCTAATTATGTTCTTCTAAGCCTATGAAAATAGTTTGGTTTTTTTTAAAAAAAAAGGAACAAAGAAAAAAATCTAAACATTTGTGCATATTGGCATAAAAATTCTAGACAAGATCTGATTTGCGTTTTTAAAATTCAAACTCTTCATTACTACTTTTCAGTGTTTGTCTTCTTTGGTTTCCAGATTACGTTTAAATCTTTTCCAAGAAATTATCTATGCCTAAGCTCTGAGTAAGCAGAGATAAAGAGAAACACTGTGCTGGATATTAATTTGAGCAACTGAAATATAAAATTAAAAATGTGAAAAAGGTCGAGCAACATACGAGAGCGTAACAATGTCTAACCACACAGAAAATCTGTCTCTCACTCAACAAGAAGGCATTAAAGCCGCTCGAACAGACAAGTGCTACTCAGCATATGTTAAAAGTAAGCAAGTAACTAAATTGAATTTATATAGCACATTTAAAACCAAAGTGCTTTCCAATAAATTAAAATAAATAAAGGGCCTAAAGACTGATGCTTCACACAAAAACAGCTTATGTTAGTAGTCAGTTTTTGTAAGTATGAGTTTAATTAAAATATTAATATTTCTATTGGTTTTACCTCCAATTTACTGACTGAATATCACATTTGAAAAAGAAATTTTAAGATTACTTACTGTGTATGATGAAGAAAACATCCAAGAGTGCAACCAGTAAACAGCAAAATCACAATACAAGTCGTTTGTAACCCAACTGAAATTATCATACAATATAACTAGCAAATAAATAAATAAAACCAGTTTTGCCAACAAATTCATGCCTGTGGTTTCTGAAAGCAGATTGCGCATTATGTAGGTCACATCCATACCCCGCCTCATTTCCCCACCTCCAACCCTGAAATTAAAAAGAAAAAAAAATGTCTTCCTTGGATGACCAAAGTAGCTCCTAACCAACTACAGTTGAGGTCAAAGTTCATTGTGTCCCCCTTGGCAACACCAGGGCAACAAACAACAACTGTGTCTAGACAGGTCATGGTACACCCCCGCACCATGCCCAACCCAACCCACTACCCCCTGGCTTCTTCCGGAAGGAGGTGTCAGCAGTAGCCAAGTACAGGGTAAACAGGGCAAGGGGGGTTTAGGGGGGTGCCCTTTGGCCCTCATGAGGTCGGATCAGCACCTCCACCCTCCACTGATCAAAGATCAGCGTCCTCCATGCCAGGGCCTTGGTCAAAGGGGGCAGGGTCGAGAGATGAACTCTACGTTTCTGTAAGCTAGAGGTGTCCAGACCCAATTGTCTTCTTTCACGGCCCAAAATGGACCCTTCCGGTGCTGCTGATTACATTAGGGAACGACAACCTCTTTTCAAAAGGAGCACCCAGACAAAAGAGGCGCTTCCGTGCCCCTCGCCATCTGGTCCCAAAATAACAGAAAAAGTCCTAGGGATAAAAAGCCCAGCCAGCACACAGCTTTAAATAAAAGGAAAGCTGTTTGAATAGATGGGATGGCTGGACAGATAAGCAAACATACAGTAAAGCCTCACATTTACGCAGAGATTGGAACCCAATCTACATCAGCAAATAAAGCAGTGTACATGGGCTCTGAGTAGAGGCCTGGAAATGGTATTCTGCCTGTGCACCAGCTAGAGAAAAGTGCCACACATATATCATCATCACTATTATTGGAAGATATACAACGGCAAAGGCTCTTGATCAGGTTAAACTCATTCGTAATGGAAATTAGATTAAAAACATTAAAATATATGACAGTTCTGAATTGATAATACAATATAGTCAATAGAAATTAAGATAAATAATTCAGGGCAGAGTACGTCAGGCACCATTGCACAAAAAAAGCCAATGTATTGGGAATTCAAAAGGATTTTCAACACATTAGGTTGATTGCTAATTGATTTGCAACCACAGACATTGTGTACTCTGTCTATCGTATCCCTAGTAGTTCGTTTTTAGTACTTAGTCCTCTTCATCAGATGCGTTTCTATTTTGCATGTCATGACTTTTGAATGCCCACGATTTAAACAAAGCAAAAAAACATTGATGCAGCTGATGTCAAAGATGATTTGGCCTATTTGCAGCTCAAGTTGCCTTGAAAGAGAAGAGAAATGCTACTGACTAGCAGTTAGCACATTGTTATAGTGTCATTTATTACAGAGTCCAAGTAAAGAGCACAGTAATATCTTATATGGATAGTCACCATTGAAAAAACATTGTTTATTACTGAGAAATCTTTGTAAATTTTGGAAAATCTGACATGAAATTAATTTCTCTAATTAAAGTCCTAAAACTTTTGACTCTAAAATAAAGCAACGGGAAGTTCTGAAACAATTTTTTTCAAAGATTATGACCTATTACAATTAAATACACTTTTGTCCAAAGTGTAAACATACAGGCAATTCAGGTAAGAAACATGGGATCCTGCTGTCACCTATTCTATAAAATGGGACTTTTGGAGCTCTGTTTTGCTAATGCTAATTATGTGCTCTGCTATGCATGGCCCGTTTTTCCTCTCAGTTTAAGTCCACAAGGAAATTTGGGGGAATAAACAACCTCATTAGTGGCAAAGGTGATGCTGCCCTTGATCTTGAATGCTTCTGTCAGGAGAAAGGACAATGTGCAGCATTGAGAAGTAAAGTTAGATTGAGCAGTCTCCCCACTTGGGACTAACAGCTATGTTAAGAAAACTGATTTATTTAAAAAATAAAAAAAATGCAACTGCAATGTGGAAAAAGCACAGCATGAAACCCAACTTCAAACATTAGTCATTACATTAGATAACTTGTTTAGGCCCAAAGCTGCTAAAAGGCTCTCCAACCAAATACTGCCCATCAATCCCCACTTTGATTATTTAGCATTGCTGCCTCTTTAAACTCCATCTTCACAGAACGAGAGCTTAGCATTGTGTTTTAATTGAATGCTTTTATTTGAGGTTTAAGTCACCAAAGGTTTAAATATGAATAAAAGGGATGTAGGAAATATGAAATAATGTTAGTGCCGGTAGAAAATGATGATTTAATATCCAATGAACCTGAAGAAAAGTTTTAAATAAAGTTTCTTTTCAGTTTTCTTTTAATTTTAGAGACATTCTGCAAATATATGGCTGGTCTTACATAGTGCAAGTTGTATACAAAGATTATTTTCCAACCTTTTCCATCTTTTCTTCACATGCTTCACTCTTCTTGTTTTCTTTTAGGAACTCAACCTAAATCCCACTCTAGTTTTATGTTTTAAACATCATACAAATAAGTAAAATGTGCGTGAACACAACCAAATAATTAAAAAATATGGTTGCACACTAAGTGATCCACATCTAAGCTGTCGAAAATGGACAGAGGCTATAAATACACCAGCTAATTCATAAAAATGAACTGAATGCAAATGGAAGTCTGCTGGTAGGAATTCTGACAGCTAAATCCAGAGAGGAGTGGAAATTACCGTCGACTTCAATGTCTTAAAAGACCAACTCCACACATGCCAACAAGCTCCTCTTATCCCTGCTGTGATGCAGCAACATCCTGCAAGATGATATTTTCATCTGTGTCATTTCTAGAAAAAGCTGTTCATATCGAAACAATATGAAGAGAATAAACGAAGGTGGTGAGGCGCTGTGATGTGTAAAGCTCCAGAGTAAAAATAAGATATCAAAATAAGAGTTTGTTTTATTTTTAATAAACACTCCAAAGTTTTAAACTTCAGACACGTCACTCTGATACATACAGGTATAACTGCTCTAAAATGCTAAAGACAGACTGCATTGATGTGCATTTAGACCAGAATTTGACATGTATAAATATGGCTCAGTCACTCAATTGCCAATGCTGTAAAAGTGTAATGATGTCGCTTTCTTCAAGCTGAAAGTCAATCCTCTATAACACACGCAAACACAAATGCACATGCACAAATTCGTGGTTGATTTTCTTTGCTCTTTGTTTTCTCAAGAAGTACTTTTTGGCTTTGCAATTATTAATAAAGGCAGTTATAAACAAGAATATCAAATTACAGTACAGCTACAGTCAAAATGTGGAATCTGTCAGGTTTTTTTAAGGTTTGCATGCTCCAGGATGACAATTACTGCTATACCGTAAATACCTCTCAATCAAGGAAACTTTAAAATTTACATTAAATGTGCTCCAATCGCATGCACGATATGGCTGTTAGCCAATTACCATCCACACAGCATGACAATTACAGATAATTATTAAATATATTTGCATGTCCTGAACCAGTGCAACACTGCCATAAATGTTAGAGCTGGTTACTGCACTGTTCATTTTACTGTACATGAACTACCTCCCCATTATTTTTCCAACTAGGAGAAAAAAATAAGTAGAAAGAAAACAGCTACAACCAGAACTAAGCAAACTCTTCATACTGCACAGCAAATAGTCACAGACTTGCTGAAAATGTCTACCATCTTAGAAAAAAATATGTCAGACAAAATGCAAGAAAACAAAGCTTCTTTAGACTACAAACATGAGAAAAACTCTCTACAGTGCACTGACTCTCTAATCTTTCTATGTCACTAAGGAGAGTACACTTCCTGTTGCTGTCGTTGACTGACCTTTCAATCCACCAAATCATCTACAAACTTATTTACCTATAGCTAAAGCTTATCTAAATAACAGCAACACAGTAAAGCCCAACCCACCACTGAGTCACTGCATGGGTGTCTGCTGGGGGTTGCACATAACTGGCAGACACTAGCTCAGTGGGATAAGAGAAGCGAGTATAACATATAGAGGGCAGGTGGTGCCAGTCATGTGGAGTACATGTGCGTCGTCCCAGTCTGTACCGTCTTAGCTCCATAATGAGTTTTTTCCTTTAGCAATCCCTAAAATTATGTCATCAGGCCTTACAGAGTACTCATTATTGACTGCAACAAACAAGCTGGAAATAGCACTCAATCCTATGGAGACATGAGAAATGCATTCCAGGGAGGGACTTGAGTCGCTGTGTGAAACCAACAAGAACCAACATGACACCTGGCATTTTACAGCTAAAGTGGGTTGATGCACACTGCTGAGCACAGTAGCGAAATGGCGAGACATGCTTCTTAATTGTGCAGATTTGAGTGTAGTGTTCAAAATAAATAAATATTTAACATATGGTTGTCCAAAAAACCTGAAACCTTCTTTTGGTTTTGCAGACAGATGAGGTTTACCAAGCTTAAAGAAGGAACTAAATCTTAATATTAGGAAAGAAATAGAACATTTAAAAACAGATTTTTGTTTTTTGGTGGATTTTTTTTTAAGTATGAAATGTCTCTACAATTTTTTTTTAAAGTGCATTTAAGTAAAGTTCATGTAATGCACAGTGGTGGGAGAAAAAGGTTCCTACAATAAGTTTTTCACATTAGAGACCATAGATTAAAAGCATAATGCAGTTTTTAGAGGAACAATTGTGACGTTGGAGCTGTGGGAAAATGTTCACCAATACATTAAATGTAAAACATCTACGTGTAAATCTAATATAAAGGTGACTAATTCAAAGCACAAAGCAGTCAGAATGTAACTTTTTAAATCAGTGTTTTTATGACAGCACAAGGTTTCAATGCATTTGAAAGAAAATTCTCATACACATTAAACATTAACAAGCAAAACTTTTGCAGAAAACTCGAATATTGCTGAGTCCAAAGAAAACTTTGCTATTTGCTTTACTTGGTAGTTTTACAAACAAATACAAATAAAATACCCCTTTAATGTCGCTTGTAAAACAACGTGTAACGCAACAGATTTATGTGCCGCTAGTTTGTAGATGCAAGGAAATTAAAAGGACACACCTTTGGAAAATATGTAATGTAATGAGCAATTACTCAAATGTACATCAAGTGTTTAGTGAAGGCGTTTTTCTAATTTATAAATGTGTGCGATGACTTCTGATTGCTATAGTGAATAAAGTCAAACTACAATAAGTAATGTAAATGATTAGTGTGTAGCGAGAGTTCTAATATTTAAAGTTAAGTATTTTTAGAGTTGGAAATTGACAGCTGGAATTTAAAAAAACGAATCTTATATAATACTAGACTAATAAAATCAAAGTCAAAAGAAACCCTGAAGAACTGATGCCGCCTGCATTTCTGAAGTCTTGCAGCGTCTGTGCTTTCATAAAAGTGACATGTACCCTGACTTAAAGACTGTGCAAACATTTTAAAGAGGGTAATTAGTAAATAGTTAAAGGAAGCAATCACCTAGCAATGAAGATAAAAGGACTCAAAGGAAAACAAACTGGAAATGGGCTGGTACCATTCACATCACAGTCGGATTCCAGAGGTTATATGCTAAGTCCTGTTAAGAGTCTCAAAGGGCAAAACATTGAACACTGAGGACTTCTGCATGAGTGTTCATAAAACCCAGCCTGAGTTTAAGCACACAAACATGAAAAATATCAATTTCACATTTGGTTTAACGCTTTCACACTTTGTGTCACTGACACCCAGAGAGAAGGGCTGTGGAAGACAAAACACAGCTCCTGGATAAGGATCATGTTAATGCCTATCAATTAGGATCAAAAAGGGATTAACCGGCATGGTTGCAGCAGTGGGATGGGAGCCCATGCAAAGTCACTGAATACTAGGGGTCAAACCCCCGACTTCATTAGGCCTGACCTTTCCACGCCATTGTGTGACAGAGAGATCCTGCAGTCTGTGGGTGCAGTCTTACCCATCTTTTAAGGTTTGGGAGTCAGATATGAGACATGCAGAAAAGCTGTTGGAGATAAGTGAAATATGAAATATTCACTTTCAAAGTCCAGGGAGACTTATTAGGTTACTGCAACTTAGTGCAGGTGGGTATTTACTTATCAACCCCCACACTCTGCAAAGGAAATCAGTTTTTCACCTTAGAGAGAAGTGAGATTTACTAATTAGTCATGGTGCAGCCTTCCCTCAGTATGATGTACCGCAGGGTTGATGAGCTCTAACTGTCTTGCCGTCTTAATTCACAAAAGGTCAAATGGCAGAATGAAAGCAGGTATTCCAGGTGTGTTAAAATAAGCCCCAATTAGGGAAAAATGCAAGTGCACCCTCAAGTCTCAGAAATCTAGCTTTGAGGGAAACTTTTACCAAAGCCACCGCAGTGGTGAAATTTTAATGCTTTTGTATGTTAACGAAGCAGTTTTTGTAAGATATGAAACAAATGACAAAAATATAAAGCAGTAACATACACACCGATCTGCTCTACATACTATTTGCACCAAACTACTGGCTAGTCCACAAATGACGTTTCTGACTTTTCACTATAAAAGTATTTTGCAGATTTATTCTTACATCTTCATTTTTGTGAATATAAAGTTAATGCAACAAGTTACACTTTATCCCAAGTATGTCTTTTGTTAAAATAACCAAAATTTGTAGACGATGGCAATGTGTACTATATTACACAGAGGCAAGGAAGGCTCTTGAACTGCCATATTATCATCTTACCAGATGTTTATACTCACTCATGGTGATAGTAGTTGATCAACCAAGCAGCTATCAATTTTAGAAGATATCTTGATTAAAATATGCACAAAACAATATCTAATAACTCGTCACAATAAGAATGTGTTTTGTCTTCCTAATTACAAAAATCTGTTCTTTAATAATGATACAAGTCAAGCTTTATATAGTGACTACTGCACTGGTATACTATTTACTGCACGTTCAAACCTTCATTAGAAAGCCGAATACTGTTACGAACAATAAAATCTCCAAAAAGCATTGTGCAATATGTTAAACACTACTGTAAAAGCATACATGTCTTTTGACACAAACAAACTGTATAACTAAGGTCATTTTCAAAGCCTTAGTCCACTGTAAAATCCTATGTGTTGACATCTCAGAGAAAGAGTTACACAAGCAGAAGTTCACCTCAACCCAAAAGTTTCCTCCCAGAAGGTAAGTACTTGTTGAGGCTGTTGCTCACTATAAGCAAGCACACAGCCTTGCAGTGCAGTCAAACAGTGATCACCAGGCCCTATGACCTTGTTTGTATCGTTTATGAGGGTGTTGTAGATGAGCACACTCCATTTAAAAGTCAGTGGTGGTTTTGCAGTCAAATGAAACCAGGAAGTACTGCTGAAGCTGTCAATGCAACGCAGCTGAGTGGGAACAGACATGCTGCGTGTGCACATCTTAAGACTGGCTGGATCACAGCTAGTTGTAACAAATGCAAGCAAACACACTCCAGTCAACGAAAATAGGTTATTTACTTACCTTCACAACTCTCAGAAATAACCGTGACATTTACATTAAAGTCAATGTGGAATTTCAGGCAGGCAGCCTTCTGCTAATGAACTAATATTCATGTGATATGATGTTGTGGCTGCAGATTACATTCACAACCTCAGTGAGTGTGTGCCGACTGTGATTCTTTAGTTATTTAAAATAAAAGAAAAGAAAAAAAAGGTCTGTTATCTCCAAGCCAAGATCCTACTGTTGACCTAAGATCAATTCAATACTTCAAAAATGTTATTTTGGCTCAAAACGACAGAAAAATTCACCAGATAAACAGCGTTTTATTATTCTGTTATTAAGGTTTAATGGAAACACTTAAAGAAACATTTTGAAGAGTAACATTGGATCAAAACGGTGAAAACAATTTAGGCTTATTAACAAAAGCATCTGCAGTCAAATGAACTAATAAAAAATATTAATAAGTGTTCGACGCAATCAGGAATTCAGCTGAAATAATTTAGTTTTAGTAATCATAATTTCAAGTGGAAACTATCTAAACCACCTGCATGCATAAGCTAAACTTAATATGGTTTAGCGTGGTTCATACATTTTTTAAAATTCATTTAATTATTTTTTTAACAAAATCTAACAGGTCTGACATTAATCTATAGGTTTGGTAATTCTGACCTGCCTCCTGGCCTCATAATACCTAAACACATGCATAAATCCAAAGTCCCTTTTCCTCTCTCTATTTTAATGGCAACAAAGCACAGACCCAGCTTAATGCTACTGACAGCCACTGTTGTGTTACATGGCATCAGAATACAGTGTGGCTTTACATAAGTGGAGGAAAACAAGTATTCAGTGGGTGGGTAAAGGTTAACTAATTAGTTTCGTAAGACAAACTAGCAGTTCTACATCCTTTTATACAGTACATTTAAAATAAACGTTGCAATGGGTGGACTTTACTTTCCAGTGCAGTCATTAGCTCATACAACTTCATTAAAAAGATGCATCACTTATAAGAGCCTGACTGAAATCTAACACACACAAAAATACAGCACTATATCGCTCTAATATAATTTAGCGTCAATAAGCATAACTTTTCTATGCTATTCTATAATATATGAACAATATTTTATTACACTCATTACATTTTAGAGATTTATACACTCTGCTCAAAATAAAAACGAACTGTGTTAAAATAAACGATTAGAAATAACTTCAATATATACGAACAATGCGTAATAATCGTACAAATCAGAAATAAATTTGCTATCAAACCGTTAATGCTGCTGAAATTTTATTACAAAAAATATAAAAGGTTTAAGATGCACAACACGCTGAAAAACAAACATTTTATTAATCGTGTAAATGTGTTCTTTTAATGCGCGTTTTTATTATCGCCGAATGCCTATAACTTTTCGACAATTTACAGAGCAAATAAAATTTAAAATCAAAAGTCAAACAAACAGTTATTGCTTCAGAATCTTCTCTCGAATAATCATTTTAATTGCGTGACTTAGTCATTGTCATTTAAGTCTGATAGACGTCAATAAATAACAAATAACAAAATATGTGTATTGCACGTTATATTTTAAAGCATGTATTCCATGTTAAACTTTTAATAGTACGTTATTAGAATATATTACGTTGGCGCTTAATTAATACTTTTTATTTAAATCTGAGGTGATGAGCATTTTCAGTAAATCATCTTAAACGTGGCATCAAAAACATTTAAAAGTCAGTTTAAACATTTGAAAATGAAAAAAGAAAGCATTACGGCAATAAGAAAAAACACGCTGCACTGAACAAAAATTAAAACTTTAAAAGACAAACTAAAATACTACTACTACGCTAAAAGTATGTTTCACATATACCCATAAATCTCTTTGACTGGAAAGTTTTAGTTCATATAAGTTGTGCCGTTTTCTGTTAGGATTTATGCCGAGAGTTCAGATTTCCTTTTCTACGGGCTACATTACAGTTCTTCTCTTTTGCCAGTGCCTAAACCTAAGATGGACGTTGATGGCTTTGCGATATCGATGGCTAAGACCGGCTGAGGGTCACAGCTGTGCAGCTGTTAGAGGAGAAAAGGGAAATGGATCCATGTTTTGGCAGACTGCCAGGAGACATCTTAAATACAGGGAAGGCCTCAATTTAAAAAGAAAAAAAATGCCACACCATTGTCAAAGGAAACTGCGTCATTACGTAGCAAAAGCCTGGTGAGTTAAACATCCCACCATTTACAGGAGACAATGGCAGGTGCTGCTGCTGTTCAGAGCAATGCTTTGAAACAGGCTCAGATTTTAGTTTGTATGTGCACAGAAATAACCCACGAAAAGCCTGTTTTTTCCAGACATCATCATGATGCTAGACCTCGTGACTGCACTTGTGGGTGGAGACAATCATCCAATAGAAAAACAGGATGAAGATTCAGAGCGCCTCTTGCATCAGCATTTTCCAGTCAAAGCCTCAAGTAAAACTTATAAGATCCATATCTATGATTATATTATGAAGAGATCAAAAATGTGTGTTGGTAAAAAAATAAAATAAAAAAATAGTGAATGACAGCAGTGGATTTGAGCCAATTCTCACCATCTTATCATGCAGAACTGGCATTGCAGGCAGGAGCTCAAGCTCTGGAAATGCTGGTGTGCAGCGGACTGATATTTCCCTCAGGCAATCGCATTCACTCACTGCAGCACCTTAAAGCATTCCTTGAATTGCTTTTCTCAACTTTAAACGTGCCCAAATGTGCTCTAATGAACAGGTCAACACAGATCTTACCATTTGGGCGGGTACACTTCAGGGTCAAACATATGAAGGCATGACAGACTTCAAGAAACCAGGGCTCTCCTGTGAAAATGAAAGAAAAAAAAAAGCATTACAGGACAACTGTGTGTCTTAGTCAACGCTCACGTTCTTTTGCACCACACAGAACACGGCAGAAAACTGAAATGACAAGGATTAAATTAAACACTTTGTTTTTTTCTTGTTTATCACAGCTTTCTTCAAACTATTGCAACTAAGTCTGCAGCTAAAAAGTCACCACACATAAATGCCATATTGGCTAGACGGTAAGTGTTGCTGAAACAGTTTAAAAACAAATCGTAATTGTGCGGATTGCTCCACAAAACACTTAAGCTGCAATCGTTATTCACTTTATGGTAGCTGACACAATTACAATTACAGATACATAATTTAGGAATGATTTTATTTGAAGTTAGCTTTAAGCAATGCATCGCTTTAATTTGATTGGAGGTAGTAGTGATTAAATAAATACTCATTTAATTAATATTGTGGTCACAGCTACAAATAATAAGTAAAACATTTCACTAAAACTGCATTACAAAAAAAAAAGACCAAAAAAAAATCTGAAAATGAATCAGTAACGTATTGTTCTGTGTAGCATATACCCCCAAAATGGCTTGCTATTCTGTGCTATTGTGCTACTGTAGGTAAATCACTTTTTTTTTTTTTTTTTAAAAAGGTATCAAAAAGAAATATAAGACTTAGAAATTCTGCTTTGCGCGCATTTCTTACCTTTCTAATTGCATTTCCAATCATTTTTTGTCAGACACTGGTTCAGGTTAGGGACAGGCCTGCAAAAATACTGCATGTTTTATATGTGGCTACATGATCAACAAGCTCACAAAAACACCTGAAAAGGATGAGACTAAAGAAGCCGTCAGACATCAGAAGAGTATGCACTAAGTAGGTGTTAATGAAGAGATCTGTCCAGGCTGGTCACTGATATGGCAAACAGATAAACATCACAGACTTAAGCAGTGGAAATAACTCGTAATGTCAGAGGAAAGCTTGAAGCACTTTTACAAGTCAAAGTTAATACTGCCTGCCTCCCTCTCTTTAAAGGGGATTCTGTAAAGCATTACTACCGCTGCTATAATTTTTCAATAGTGTAATACCACTGTTATAAATCAATATCCACTCCAGGTGAAGCAATGCATCTCCCAAAGACATTGCAAACTTTTTTTTTTCTTCTGTTATCGTGCATCCCACTTTACAGCACTACCTGTGGTATGAACACACTGGCTGTTAATACAAGACTTATTCAAGTCTAAAGCGACAAAAGCTTTAAAATAAAAAATTACAAAATCATAAAACCTAAAGTATAATCTTACAGACTACATTGTTATTCCAAGTAATGCTTTCTCCTATGTTAGGTTACTTTTTAGTGCCACACTAGTGTCTAAGACTCGCTGGATTTTTTATGAACACAAAAATATAAACGTTCACACTTTTCAACATTTTCAACAACACTGGAACATGACTGCATTTTGTACTGCGTATTCCTGTTGAGACCACAGCCTTCTGAAGGTGCTGGGCCAAATGCTCAGAAATGCTGAGTAGTTGCACGACAAATTTTGGAATACCCTGCAAGCCTTATGCAGTGATGAATCAGACAAAATGGCTACCAAGCGTCCCTATAAAAGACCGGCATGCAGCAGAAGAGAAAGAAGTGGGGAGGAAAGCTCTCAGATAGTCAAGAACTGCACAAAAACATTGCAACTTTCCATTTACTGGGTTGCACTGATCCGAGGATGGTAACTAGTAACAATCAATAATCGACCAAAGAAATAACTGAGCTGACGATTACAATAAATGTAGGTTTGAAAAAAATCAGTGAAAAGAGCTGATATTCACTACCCCTTCTATGTTGGTGTAATTTATAATAAGACGTGTGACCATTTTTGCCACGGTTTTCCTCCTTTACGTTGATTCATATATACGTCATGGGTTGCAACAATACTTTAGCAGCCATCTTGCCCTAAAAGAGCAGACACTGAAAGGAGGGAGGAATTCTCCCCAAGTCATATGACCGCACTGTCTGCAGACAACTGCAGTGAAGGAGGAAAAGTGTCTAGACTAGTCTGTGGCAGCAGCACATCAGGTACACAGCCACAGTGGCACACAGATTACTTTGATCGTGTTGTTAAAGCCTTACCAATATTTCTCTGTTTTCTGTAAAGTCTTGTGTTTTAGGATAAGAAACTGTTTGACAAAGACATCTTTGGGCTACAAAAGATGTTTAAAAGCACACGTAGGGATTTCAATTTGGTGCAATGCTGTAGCCAGATTTATTACATTTATTTAAATATGTGTTCATTTTGAATATAGTATAGATTTCTAGATGTATTTTTTTTATCCACAGTAAGTGTTTTATTATACTTTGAAGCTACAAAAGGGAGAAGTTCAGGACAAATTCTGAAAACTTTTAGAATTCAAATATTAATATCATGTTTTGAGGAAAATTTTCAGTTAATTACAAAGCTAACAACATCCTGCATAACATCAGCCCACAATATAAGTCAGTTCAAAAATCTCTATCATAGCCTAATGCGCACAGCAACCAACCTTTCTGTGCTCTTGTAGGCTGCCTTCTGGATGGTGCACTCCTCTTGAACTCCAGGGCTGAAGGGTGATTCCCTGCAGAGCACAAGCAAAGATAGGAAAAGAAAAGAAAATTCATACAGTGTTCATTTTCCACTACCCTGTAGTCACATATACGAGTTTAGATTCCGTAAATGTGCGTCTACTTGCAAAAGAAATGCATTGTAATCAAAAATGTGGTCTTTTTTTTGTCAGTGTAGCTGAAAGGGTTAAACTGAGAATAGAAGAGTCCACCGAAGGCAGCATTTGCCTTCAGGTGTCTGCTGACTAACAGGTAGCTAAAGCGCGCATGGGGTTAATCAACAACCTCACGTCAGCAAAGGTGCATCACCTGCGCGTCTTCCTGAAGTAGTGAATGAGGTGAAGCCCCCACAACAAAAGAAGCTACTGCTAGTCGAATTAATACAAGTAAATAAAAATATCACAATATGCGTTATTTTATTATTTTTTTTACAGTCTGCTACGTAAAACAAGCTCCCTTAGATTTTAAGGTCTGCAATTTAACTGTTTTCTATTTTTTATTTATTTATTTTTTTAGTCAAAAACACATAGCTAACATTCACAAATAAACAGGTTAAAAATGAATTTAAAAAATAAATAAAATAAAAAAAATAATAAAAACCAGCTGTGTAATGCTGCAGTACACTGGGCAACTCTCACTCTGACGCTTGCCGTACCTACCTGTGCATAAAGAGCTGTCTCCTGATAGACTGCAGAAGAAAAAACTTTCACAACGTTTATCTAGAAAAAAATCTATATTTTTGCCAGAGCGTGGCGACTGGTGGGCGAAGGCGCTCGAGGAGGAGAGCAAAGATCCCATTTTCCAACAGGCGGCTTCCTTGTAAATGAACACAGATATCTAAAAGTCCATTTTCAATTTTATCTATTTCAGACAGACTCCAGACAGTCTCCAAACGGTTACGTGCCTGGTCCTGCATGCGCGTGCACGCCGAATGGCGCGGGAAGCGGCGATAACAGATCGAGAACGACAGCGCGAGCGGCCAATGAGCAAGACGAGTCGAATCTAGTGTCCAATAATAATGGGCCATAAGCTTAAGCCCCGCCCCTCCTCCTCCTCAGCCGTCTGTTGACAGTGCACTGAATAAAACAACAGTCTGAGTTAAGCAGTTCATTGCGCTGAGATGTGGGTCACTGACTGCAGCCTATCCACGCTGGGAAAAAGGCACAGATGCATGGTGTTGTGTATTCAAGTAAAAGCATATAGTCTAAAACAGTTAACTTTTTAGGGTTAAGACAGTTATATTCATTCATACCCTTTTAAAAATGTAGCATGTTCCTCAAGATGGATAGATAGATGTTTAAATACATATAAAGGCCAGACAGCTTTGATAGATACGGTCTGCATAATGCTAGAGTTATTGATTTTATGCACAATGATGAAAAAGAAAGTTGTTGAATACATTAACCCTAATAGTTTCCATGTTGCCAAGGACTTTCCCCTTATTGAGAAAAGTGAACCAATTTGAACCTCCAAATCAGCATCAGAAGGTCTCGGCTGATTTTTTTTTCTTTCTTTCAAAGTTTCATTCATTCACAAAAATATTCCTACAGACCATTACAGCCCACCCCACCCCATCCCACAGCCTTAGCATCACTTTCTCCAGACAGCTGCTGATCCTTATGAACTGACATCTAAAACTCATTGTCTGGCACAAAACAACTTCCAAGTTGGCATTTATATTCTGTCAAAGTCTACACAAGGCATACAGCCGAGTTTGTTGTAAAGAACCTCTGTCCTTTGGGTGGAGAATAACAAGTCTTGTCTCCTTCGGCTTTGCACCCTGTAATTTGCATTGTTATGGAAAACCGCTGGATTTGGACAGAGCACAGAATCATTGAGGTCAGCATAATAGAGTGTGACAGGTCCCCTTTTCAAATCTATTTGGAAGTAAAATCAAAATTCCTGGGAAAGTAGATCCATGGAGCATAGAAATATCTTATACAGCTTTGAAAACAGATGTTGTGAGTGAACATGTAATGAGGTGTGGAATATATGTATTGATATGGATTGCACCTGCAGAGGTTGGGAGGGTGAAACATCAGACCTTTATAATGTCAGAAAGCATGTTATGGGCTATAAAAGCACCTGCAATGGGTCTTGCCAGATACAATTTTGGTTCCAACTTGCAAACTATTATAAATATGGGCTTGATAAATTTCAGCACAGTATTGGGTGTGTCTGCAAATTTGCAATGCTTTGGATAAACAGCTTTTCATATTACTTTAAAAGAGAAAAAAAGGCAAAGTCTGCATTTTGTCTATCAGTAGCTGCAGTCTATTAGAATTCACCGACTATATTTCACTAGCAAAGTCCCTTTACACTTTCTCAAATTAAAAATCTCACGGCATATCCCCTCCATCGCCCTGGCTTTCAGATATTGACCTTGTGGTGCTACAAAATAGCTTCTTCCTCACTGCGGGACCCCATAATGAGCCAATACAATGAGGCTTCAGTTCACTGCTCACCTCTCTTTGGTGTCTCTCGGGGTCTTTGTTGACGTTTGTCAGCCCAAGAGGAATTTGGGGGTTAGAATTCTGCTGTAGTCTAACGGCCAGACTCAGACGAAACTTTGACTCCCAGACTTAAGCACAAAAGAGGAAAAAAAATAGCGTTGAGATAAGCAGGCTGTGACCTTACAGGGAAGAAAAATCAAAGGAGTGAAATGAATAAAGATAAGGCCAGATTTTGAATTTCAGCCAAAGTGACCATTTGAAAAGGACAAGCATTTACATGACAGCTGTACTCTGTTACATTAAAACTGAAAACCAAGCACTGTTTTTTTGTTTTTTTTAACTTTGACAGCTTTGCAGCAAATAACAGATCTGATGAGTCATGATACCTGCCTGCAGGGGAAAGTAAAGCTACAACTCATGTGAGTGAGAGAAGTTCTGCACATTCAGATGCCACCTCCAGATATCAAAACATAAAATTTGACTGCAAAGCAGATCAGAGACCCCCACTGGAGAAATTCCAGAAACAATGACCATCTATGGACCCTGACAGATTTTTGTACAGTCGAATTTAATTACAGCAGGGTTGTTATTAAAAAGTGGTAGACGGTGGGGTATACGTACAAAGAGGAAATGCAGAATTGGACCCCTCTACTACTTACAGTCTATAAACAAATGTAATACTTAACAACCAGGGAGACACTGCATGCACTAGGACCATGTGGAAGAAGAGCATTCAAACTACCCCTCCCCATCCTTTCTCATTCATGTCAACAGCCAAACAGCAGAAATGTCCAAACCCCAACCCTAAATGTTAAAAAAGGGGGGGATATAAGCCATGTCTTCAATATATTGACTTAGCTAATGTTAAAAATATTCACAATCAGGACGTGCTGGAAGATGAATATCAATATATATATATATATATATATATATATATATATATATATATATATATATATATGTAATTACCAACATGGATGTGAAGAAAGCGCAAAGAATTTAGGCCATGTTATTGCTTTAATAGTACTTTTTTAATAGTACTTTTTTAAATAATATTTTTATCCATATGAACTACCTTCTCCATTATAGTGTCTTGATATTGTAAGAAGGTACTTCTATTTCTAAATTTAATAAATTTTAAACACATTTTTAGAAATTATAATATCTATAACAATTTTATTACACTAAATATTCTTTGGGGCAGGTGGTCTGTTGGTTGTGGAGGAACATTCAGCCCTACTTCAGGTCCTTGCATTCCCCTTCTTCCTTCCCCTTTTTGGTTCAGAGACCACTATCAAGATAACCACAACAGTAACCATGGCAGTTCTTTTTCTGACTGGAGTCTTGCATCCTTTGTTTATCAAATTCTGCTATTGGCATAATTTTTGTTTTAAAGCTTTCATTGAGCTTTTGGTCTTGCTGATATTACTTTACTTTACTTACTTTACTCACTCTCTTAATATCTGTTAGTCTGACAATATCTGACATATAATGATAGGTAATAATCAAGTTTCTTCTGTAAAATAGGGGGAAGTCATATTTATAACAAGTGAATAATGGCTACTTAAACAAGTCTTTGATGAGCAGATCAAATCAACCCAAGTGTCATCTAAATGCTTCAATAGAAGGGAAACAGTTCGAGGAACTCTGAGCTTTTGTTCTCATTCTTTGTTTGATCATTGGCATAGATACTGTGCAGAATCTTAAATATCCGTTGCCATAAGTTGTTGAGTTTTTTATGTTTTTCAAATAGAATGTGACAAATATGAATTCTATTGGCTGATTCATGAAACAATGTAAGCTGCTTGCCTTTAAGTTTTCCTACATATAGACATAGTTAATTTGATGAAGGCACTTTTGCTACCGACTGTAAAAGGATTTGCTTTAACTCATAAGTAAGTAAAAGTAAGTAAAATGTATTTAAATAGCACTTTTCACAGATAGAAATCACAAAGTGTTTTACAATAAACCAGAAATAAATATAAGACAATAAAATGAAAAAATAAAACAACAAGTGAATTAAAAGCTTGTCTGTATAGAAATGTCTTCAGCTGCTTTTTGAAAGAATCACTGGAGCCTGTACAGCGTAAAGACCGTGGAAGAGAACCCCACAAACGTCCACAGCTCATATCACGATCTTTTGCTTTGTTCTATTATAAATGTTTCACCAGTATGTTTAAGCCATGGTTCTATCTTGTGAACAGAAGCCTAACTTGATTTATGTAATATACATTTTCCTTATGAATTGAATTTCTGAAAAGTCTTGGTGACAAATATGCTGGGAAATACTTTACTTGTCTTCTTGACCTTGGTGCCCGTGGATGATGTGCACGAACTTGTTGACATCAAGTTTTCTGTAGGCTGTACTATAGAGGACTTTGTCAGCATAGCAGCATTATAAATTATACTTAGCAAGCCAAAGTAAAAATGTGGTGCTCAAAAGAGGAAGGAGAGAAGAGAGCAGGATGATAGACTTTGTATTTGAGCAGTGTTATCAATGTGTTGCTAAGATAAAGTTCTTTTTCTAAATGACTGAAACAGTATTACCACCTACATGTGAAAATACATCTAGAAGCTGGTCGACTGGAAATGATTGTTGAATGTGGTTAATGGGCTTCTCTCCTTTATTCCATGTTTATAGTAATACAGTTGTCTTCATGTCACTTTAACTAGTCGAGTTTATAGCACTAAACAAGCACTAAATGTGTCCATTCTCCGACTTCTGAGCGCAGCTTCTGCCCACAGTGCTGTTCAAAAGCTAGAATGATGTTGTTGATAGTATTGATTATTGAGAAATATAGAGAGAATGTGAGATGGTGTTTTTGCTCTGGTGGCAGTAAGGGCCCAAAAAATATCTGCCCCAGGCCCATTACAGGGTTGTTACGCCTGTGTTTAAACTAAAATACAACTGAAAACAAAGCCTAACAAAGGCCAAAGTTGACTCTTGGTTTCACATGGGACACAAACTCCAGGTGTCTCCTAGGAGAAAGTCTTGTGCTCTGCCCATTCATCCACCCTTACCTCCTCCCTATTCCAACACGTTTCACTTTTTATACTAGCTTACCATAGACTTCATAAAGTCTTCTGCCTTGAGGCTTTCTAGCAGACACCCTAAGGGCAAACTTCACCCACTAGCATAAAGCTGACCAATGGAAAGAAATTTCTCTTTGTTCTCTGTTCTAGTGTTAATGTATTTATGTGGCGTTGAAACATATGGAATCCAATTAACAACCAGAATATTTTGTATTATTCATGAGTTTAAAGTGTTCTAAGCCAGTTTGTGATCTATTCTCTGTATTGAAAAAAAATCTCATGTCAAGACAATAAATACAACCTTTTGAATGCCTGAGGTTGTTTCCTTTCTAAAGATAGCAAGTATTTCTTCTGTTCTTCATGATTTTATGTGTGCAAAATAGCATATTCAGCTGAGCAGGGGACTGAATTGGTTTCCTTTTCCAAGTTTCGGATTCAATCAGAAAAAAGACTCCTGGTTTTTGTTGTTACTCATTGTTTTTTCTTAGTGCAGAACCTGTCTACTCTTCCTTTAGGGAGCAAAGTTATCAGAGAGTTGATTGAGACTTGACAAAAGGAAAAGGAAGTACCTAGCACCATTGTCCCTTTTAGGGAACAGTCTCCACTAAAGCTTTGATATTGTGCAAGAGTACAGGTGTGCTTTTTATAGCAAAAAGGAAGATAAAAGTTTTGGTTTTAAAATGTATTTTTTGGAATTAGAAAAATAAAACTGCAAAACTAGAATTTAAAAAAGGCTTTATTTATAACAGGATTACCACTGGTGTAAGTGTTATAAAAACCTCATCAGCCTTGCCGAAATAATGCATGACAAAAACCATTATGTTTCTATAACATTATCCTTCCATTAGTGCAAGTAGTTCCCCAACACAGGTGGAAATCCTAATTTTTCATACCTTGGAAAAACATTACAAGGAGAGGTTTGAGGGCAGGATTAATCCAGCTAAAGCATGTTCATTCTTAAATGATTATTAAAAATTGAATGAGTACCATGAATGTTTAAAGCTGTGGGGGAAAGAAGCAGAAAACATTTAAAGAACAGAGAGCGCATAGGAACTTAAAATGTGCATCTCTTTTTCCTCTGTGGATGATGCTTAACTACAAAAAGGAGGATAGATTAAAGGTATTGCAGTGCAATGTACCCTTCATTTTATACTTTTCAATAAAGTTTTGTATAGTACTGAATTTTGTAAATGAGCTGGTACTTATGTAGTGCAGAACTCTATTTGAGCATTTAAAGTGCTTTCTTACTGCAGTCCTTATTCATCCATTCAAACACACATACACATGTTTTTTTCTATGCCTAATGACTTTTAAGAATTCACACGCTCACACTCGGGGGAAACTGCGGGTTCAGTATCCCCAGTAAATCATGCATACTAAAAGTGCTGGGAATCAAACCACCAGCCTGATGGTAGACAACCCGCTCTACCTCCAGAGCCACAGCTGCCCTAACCTGAAAAAAAGGCTGAAAAGGTCACTTTGAATTTATAGGTAATACACTTACTTACCAATATGCCACACAATATTCAGATTTATTATTGTGTTAATGATGTATGCTTTTTGTAGAACTAATACGAAGTCAACTTCATACCTTATCCAGATGTAAAGTAAATATCCCTCCCTCATCTTGCATGTAGCCTAGTAGTAGAGGGCAAACATATGTCTGAATTTTTAATACCCAGCCAGTGTCTACCTGGCACTACGGAGAGAGCTCGATTTCCTGCAGCAAACCGATCCAGGGAGCTGGACTTTCCCCACCCACAATGCATCATCGCTGCAAACCCATCTCTAGCATGCTTGTATCCTGGTCGTGATCTGAAGTCATTGCCGCATAGAAGCTCTTGCCAGTCTCATATTTTAAACCGTGAAAATGGTGAAGTACTGAAGATTAAATGCACTCTGCAGTACAGTAATCACACTTTAAGCGGGACGGGCCTTGCACCATGTCATCCAACGACCAGGGTGAGTAATATCAGTTGATTTTGTCGATAGTGCTAAGTTAGCCTCAGAGCTAAGTCAAGCTAACTTAGCTCGTTCGTACTGTCAACAGACGGCTTCAATGAGAGAAGGCCGCACGCTAGCCATTAGCTAAACCAGCTTTGTAAAACGAAAACGAATATAAGCAGACGAAAATACCGGACACAACGTTAACTCAACAAGTTTAAATTTGTAAGACGCTCCAGCTGTGCATAATTCCCAAAGCTACTGTTAATACATTGAGGACAAAGTCAAGCGCTGATTAGCGTTGAATTTCTTTTTTGGCCTGTTTGCTAACATTATTAGCAAATACGCTCGCTGCTAGTCTGGTATCTGGTGGGATTGAAAAAAGCCACTTGATTCCTGAATAGCTAAGCATAATATAAAATATGCCATGGGTTATAATATGCTTTAAAATTTCTCTTGAATTTTAAAGCAGATATAATGGTTCTCTAATCAGGTATTTCCCCTTTTTGATCGCAGTAGCGCTTTTATCGATAGCTAATTTTGATAGCTCAAGGTAGTCGCCACCCCCCCACAACAAGCTCTTTTATGGATGATTAACACTGATTATGCACCTAACTACCTACTGTTATTCTATGGCCTTTTCGCCAGTATCGTAGCTATACTCACAACTGCATATGTCTATAAGGGCACTATGACGCAGTTAACGCGGTCCGTATATCCCCACAGTGATTCCTACATTGTGTTTGGATAGCATTGCTTTGTAGAGGCCATCTTACGATCACAATTACAGTAAGAGTGAATACATTTGATTACAAGCGGTAAAATACAGGCACCAGACTCTAAACACTTGAACAAAATTGGGATCATTTGGATGTTGGAATTGGTTGGGACCCCAAGGCCGGACTGACCAATGGCTTTTACCTCAAATAAAACCCATACAGAGACTGCATCTCTAAGAGATTGCTGGAGGGGGCAGTTAAAAATATCACTTTATTCAGTATAAATAAGAGGATGATAATGCATCAAACAGCTGCAATCCTATTTTCTACACACCAGTTCTGTTACTACATTGGCAGACTACATTTAGGAGGCCATGCTGACTTGGATGAAGGACCTCACACTGGATGACTGAATTGCGACTTGGCGGCAGCCTAAGATAAAAATATTGCAACCAGTTGCAAAAGATGGCTTCCCCTTCCTGAGCCTACCTACTTGTGCAGAGGTTTCTTCCTGCTTTCTTTTCCCCCACTGTCGCCAAGTGCTTGCTTAAAGGGTGGTTGTTTGTTTGTTGGGGTTTCTCTCTGTTATTGTAGGGCCTTTACCTTACAATATAACTTGCTTTGATTCGACTGTTGTTGTCACTTGACCCTGTATAAATACAATTTAAATGAAATATTCTAGTGTTTAAATAAGACCACATCTTGCCAGCTGTCTGATATGCACCACTGAACAAGTCATGATGAAACACACTGTATTGGGACTTTGTTAAACAGCAGTAAAGAGCCACTACAGGCATTAGACATGAGATTTCTTACCAAAAACAGATTTTATGTTTTGTTTTTTACTTGTTTGTTTGTTTTTTCCATCTACTTCTTCTTATGGGTTATTTTATTTGTCTTTATGGGCCAGCTCTGGCTGTATTTTTGCCTGTACGTGATTTAGCAAGTAATCACACTTAGATATTTTATTTTGATTACCGTTTCTGACAGCATGAGCATACTGGAATGCTATGGCCTTTCTTTTTGTCAAGTTCATATGTTAAATTAGCCAGTTATTCTCCTGCACTGCATGAATGAAACTTTTTTAGCCTAACTTCAATGCCAAATGTAAGAGTTTGTGATTCGTGCCTTTAGCAGTCCATTAAACAACTGACTCATACATAATTATTGTTGATACTGATGGCGGTCAACTGTACAGCAGTTTTTCTGTTGAAATCCCATGCTCAGTGCATGGCTGCTTTTCTAGGATGTTATTTAAAAATGGCAGCTTTATCAGGCTCTACTGTCAGAGTAGATTTTCGAGCTGAAAGCACAGATACAGAATAATTAGATGAGCGGAGACTGAATTATTAGGCAAACCAGATTCAAGAGCCCACTTTAAAGCTGCTAATTTGCCCTTTGAGTAGAAGAACTTTTGCCAGAACAGAAAATGTGCAAATGTAAAAATTAAAATTGATAATAGGTTAATTAAATGTTGCTACATTATTTTCAGGGTCTTGAATATAGTTCTTGTTGCATCACTGACACACAGTTATTAACCTCTGAGCACACTGCCGGTGAAAACCTGCATGTCATACCTTGTGTGTGTTTATGTGTGACACATGCTTCCTGCAACAGTTGTTAGGTACTTAATAGCACAAGTGGCTCTCTCGTTGACGTTGCCATAGACTGTAGACAAGGTAGTAGGCTCTGTGAATGATGAAAATGTCTACCAGTGGGAGTTCATTGTTAAACTTGTTTTTAATGGTTGGCTGTGCTGCTGTTGGCCGACATGCTTCCATTCGCTTTATCTTTATTAATCATTGGAATTATTTTTGGAGGGAAAGACGCGATGTGTTGCTTCATTCTGTTTGAATACTCTGAAAGTGCAAAGCGTTCTCGCTACAGATACACCCGACTTCCCACCGTCAGCAGTGACTCCTGCCATGGTGTGTAGCTTTTAACACTTTACTGATAAAACAGAAAATTATTCTGAATTACATCGTGTCATTTACCAGATAAAAGTTTCATGCTCGACTGTCTGTCAGGGAGCACCAGCCTTAGTTTTGGGGAGGGTCATGAAGGATGGTCTGCTCGAGATGGGTAGAGGCGAGAAAGGTTCATGGATGTAGAAGGACGCCCATGAGCTAAACTTGATATTTAAATCACAATCAAATTACCCGAGCCTCTTCCAGTTTTGTCGAAGTCAGCAGAGCAGAGCACATTGTTATATCCACCCGTCTTAGAATCAAAGTAGAAATCGCAATTTTCTTGGTTGAGTCTGATTTTTATTTATTTATTTTGTGTGACCTTTCATTATCAGCTTTTGCCAATCCCGATTTTCTTTCTAAGGGGTATAACTGATAGCATGTATAAAGAAAATCAACTTTTGCTAACAGGACACTGACACTTTTCTCTTTTTAAACCTTAATTTTTCCTTGTTCATACCAAGGCTTCTGCTTTGTGACTGGCTCTGATGTCTTTAGATTGATGGATAGCTGGATGGATTTGGATAGCTTTAGCTTTAGTTGCCTTTTGTAGTTTCTTTAAAATGTTTATGTGAGGGTGTTTTAAGTGTCTTATTAAGTTTGTTGTTACAAATGTTTTCGTGCTAGTTTCGTGCCTTACTTTGATGAACTTTTTGTTTTCACTCACACTGAAGCGCTTGCATGTTAATAGGAATTTTAGTATGTGGCCTGTATGAAACACACTGGCTGGTAATTGGACATAGAGGGCTTACAATGCTGAAAATGCGCTGATTCCAATCCCTGGCTGATCAGTTAGCGAATCCCTAATTTAAACAATTTCATTTTGTCAGTATTTTGAGCATCCGTCCCTTTTTTGCTCATATGATGTCTGGCTTTCAGAGAATCAGGGGTTGCATTTTGCCTCATTTGCTGTGTTGTAAGTGTAGGGATGCTATCTTGAATAGAATGAGCCTGACAGATTCTATTCAAGGCTGTTTGGAAAACCTGCTAAAATTGAGTTCTTCAGATTTAGGTGAGCCCACATAATTTAATCTGTGTTCTTTTATCTCTCTGATTTAATTCTGAAAGTTCTGATCAGAGTGGTTAATATCTCAGCTGCTTTGACATTCATTGATCATGTTGCTGCAGTGAGTTTTACCCCAGTTGCATCAAGGTCTATAATGTTTGAATGGAACTTTTATTGATTTAATGGAGGCCAAATCTGCTTCAGTGCTAGCCATTTTCAAACAAAACCTAAAATGGGGTTATTGATCACTGCCTTTAAACTTATCAGATAACTGTGCCTTTTTATTGACACGTGAGGCCCATCGCTTATTGAGTACACATCATTGTACACTGCACTTCCTTGTATTATGTGTATTTTTTAAGCTATTCCCATATAAATAAAGTTGGTTTGCCTGAATTGGCTATTGTGACAAATTAAGATCGTCCATGATAGACGATCTGTGTTCTTTCTGAGAAAGATTTCAAAGAGTTTGATCAGTCTGCGTAATAGGCTCTTGCATTGTCATTGCAACAATAACGGCAGTTTGTTGGGGTAAGGAGCATGTGCAGCAGGGTGTTTGCAGTTTAGGGGCATTTCAGATTGTGAAAAGCAGATGGTCTGTTGCAGGGCTGCACAATTATGGCCAAAATAATAAAAAATAAATAATAAAAATATGGACAGTCATTTGATTATTGATTGCTTTTATTGAGGAAAAATACACTGTGCTACATTTCAGGTAACTAAAGAAGCTTTTTAGACAAGGTGTTTATTCACTTGACTCAAGTGCATCTCCTAGAAGGGAAATATAAAGTCTTTCATTCCATTAATCAAACCTGGGTGATGGATATGACTAAAACTTGTAGCAAAGTACTTGAAAAGAGATTCCTCTTTATTTACCCTTTGATTGTTTGCATATAGCGCAGGTTTTGCTACTTTGGAAAAACGATTGCACTGAGGGGTAGCCTATCTTTAGTCCAGCAAATGTATCATTTTCCTGAAGCTTTCATTATGCACAGTGTTTATTGGGTGCTTATTTTGGCTAAATGTGATTGCATTGGTTTTTCAGTGTAATTTTGTGAGCTGGATGGAAACTGATGCACTGCACTGGCTCACTTTCATGGATGTCTGAGTTAACGTTGAACGAGTCACGGTAGCACCCATTGCTTTTTCCCTCAGCCTTCATTGCAGTGCAGTTTGTGGTGTGTTGTCAGGCAGTTGAATAAGTTAATTGTGTTGCTGGTTGGTTAACAAAATTTGCTTTAAATCCAAAGTATTTCCAAAGAACAAATGATGTTCTCTTCACCACCTGCTGTATTAGACATTTGAAGTTTGTTGTATTTCTGTCTTTTAACATTATGTTACTTGTCCAACTAGTCCAGGAAAATTGAAGCTTTGTTGCATAGGGAACAGCTGTGATTGGCACATGCAGGCACGTGGTCAGGTGCTGATTTAGGAAGCACTTGATTTGCCTCTGCTTTGTGTTCCATTGGGGAAGCACGCGTTTTCAGTGTCGCTTGATCAATTTCAATTAATTGTGGGAAGCCAAAATGGTGATCGAGATTAAAATTCAATTAATTGTGCAGCCCGATTCCATAATGTTAGTCTAATGCTTTACATATTAAAGGAATTTCTTAGCTTTAAGATGCATAAAATATATCTTCTTAAAAGCGCTAGTTTCCAACCCAACATTTAAATATTTTAATATATTTTGATTTACTACAAATCAACTTTAACATGATGGTGGAGAAACATGCCCATCTGCGTTAGTCCTGCCAAGA
Source organism: Pelmatolapia mariae (assembly GCF_036321145.2). Lineage (NCBI taxonomy): Eukaryota > Metazoa > Chordata > Actinopteri > Cichliformes > Cichlidae > Pelmatolapia > Pelmatolapia mariae. The sequence goes on along the minus strand of NC_086235.1, from coordinate 17,651,144 downwards.
CGTAAATTCATGTGTGGCTTGATGTTCAGCTCAAGTGTTACATCCTGGCGGTAGAAAAGAGACACTAGTCTTCAGTGTTTTTGACCAATATTTGCAAAGTAAACGTAAAAGTTTAATTGTACAGGCAAGGAGCCTCCTCCATTTTTAATGGATACACAGTCACACTAAAACAAGCATCATAGTGAGAATAATAGGCCTATGGCATATGAAGAAAATGTGGGCTATGTCTCACCTTAAAAACTAATTTTTATATATTTTGTAGTTATTTTAAGCCGTTGCCAGATTTCCCAAATCATATTGAAAATGCAAATATATTTATTTTTGGGGTTATCTTTTCATGGAGTAATTTTTATCCTGCTTTTTGTGTAACAAAGTGATTGTTCATTGTTAAATCTTACTGACGCCGCATGTGATTTGGTCTTAACAGATCTGCACAAATGATAAAAAAGTGGCTCGAGCCACTATCCTGCTTGCCGCCTACCACCCACCTCTAAATCCATGTGGGAGCCTTCTGTTAGTATTTTAAGTTGCTCTTGTTAGAGCTAATTTTTAAGCACAACTGTCCTTTTTGCAGATTTTGACTTTGATGAATATGACAAACCCGGTGCTGAGCGGTCACGCAGAAGGAGAGGTGAAGATGATGATCTTGAGAGGTAAACTATTGCATCCATCTCTTTATTGTATTAAATGGCACAACCTGCTGTTATCATTGAAATGTGTGTAATGGATTTTGGCCTGTGTTTTAGAACTTTTACATCCCTTGTATTGGTCAAGATGCTACTGAAATTACTTATCTTTTATTGCAATAATATTGTTTTTGTTAAAAGTTGAGAATTCTATATATATCTTTTAAGAAGAGTTTACCTAAACAGGTTTAACTTGCTAGTTGAATAGAGAGTTGACAGTATTATATAAGGCAGTATTAAGTAGCATGCTGATGTCTAACTCGACTCACCTGTCATTGTTTGTCTTTTTGCCACAAAAGTGATTTGGAAGAGGATTTGTTGGAAGAGGACTGGCTGTCAGGTAAAAAGGTAAGAATAAGCTAAAAGCTTTTAAAAGTCACATTTTTGGCCGTGTGTGCTTTGTACCAAGCTGTTGGTATGGTTTCTCTGCTTAAAAACTGGAAAACAACATCCTAAACATTAGATGATGGGGTTTGTGGAACATTTAGAAAGTGATGCGAGCAGTGGATTTGTAGCAGGTGGCTCCTCCACAGGGGGAATTGTTGATGTGAACCAGGAGGAAGTACAGTGGACAAAAAAGCACTCTGTTGACCTGTCCAGATTGCCTTCACCACATGGGAATAGAGCATCCTTTGGGGTTGGAGGTGGTCCCCTGCCCCCACACCTTAAACAGACACACCAACACACGCACACATCTAAAGAACAGTATGTTAAACACCATAATGGTCCTGTTTGTTTGTTTGTTTGTTTCAGAATCCATCAGAAATGTCAGATGAAGAGCTGAATGATGATCTTCTCAGAAGTGATGATGAAGACGTAGATCAAAGGTAATCCACTTATATCTGTGTCCTCATCTTTGCTTAGACTTCCATCATCCCTCATTTCTGTTTCATGGGATGTTAAAAATGTTTTCACTTCCTCTCAGTGGTCAGGATATCAGCCTCAATGCCACATATACCCTGGGCACATCCTATGACCAGCAGGACAACTCGCAGGAAGCAGACTATACCGATGACGTTGTGAACCTCGGTGCAGAGGGCTGCGAAGAAGGGGATGTGGAGGAGGCGGAAGAGTACCAGCAAGAGGATGAGGCATATACAGAGGAATATGGCCAAGAAGATGGCGCAGAGATTTCCGAACACCAAATGGGTTACGCCAGAGAGCCAGCAGAGGCTGACGACGACTATCAGGATGGTGTGCTAAACATCCAAATCAATGAGCCTATTGATGGTGAATTTCAAGTGAGTTCTCACATTTCCTCAGTTGTTCAAATCTATGCCTGAACACACACACACAGACACACATTTCTGCCCCCTCTCCCCCTTTTCTGCCCAGCTCTATTGTGTCCAAGAGATAATGTCAATTTTCTTGTCTCAGTACAGGGTCAGTCAGGATTGAAAATCTATTCAGGAGAAGGAGATGTTGGTCGGTGTTTTTTGGCAGGGGAGGATTAGATTCATTATCACTTCCTGCCAGTTAATTTCTCCATCTTGCTGACAAAGTTTTGTTGACAGCTTGTTTGGCGTGAGGTAATGCTCTGCTGTCGCCTCCAAATCCCTGTGCCATTGTGACCTTGGGCCTTGTATCTTTGGGGGAGTAAGAAGCTGCTTTGTGTCAGGGAGATGTGCTGCCAATCGGCAGAGGTTAATGTGGGGGGCTTTTATCTCTGCCTTTAGACTGGATCTGATAAAGTCTCATGCAGGTGAAAAGATTATTGACCTTCCCGAGGACACTCCATACAGTTTTCTAATGATTGATGTGAGTTTCCCTTTTATTCGTTTTCCTTTCCTCTTAGCCTGGGCTAAGAGGATCAAAGATAAGACCAGATCCATGTGCAAATGTCTGTTATGGTCCATTTACCATGGTGTGATTGTGTTTGTCACCTGACAGAGATATATTAGCCTACCGTCTTTCTCCAAACAACGATAAGATGTTGACCTTCTTAGCACAAGTGGCTGCCTATTTTGGATTGGATATTTTGGAGATGTCTGCAGGTGTGGAGGTGTATTTCAGCTATCTGCAATGCCTGTTTACAAGGTCACTAGACTGCATGGCCTTGACATTTTGCTCACTGTGGTATTCATTGAGCATTTTGTGGAACAGTTTAAAGGATTAAGCTGTTCTTGTGCCTCCCTTGGGACTTACTGTCCATCCGCCTGGTTTGGTCGGAATATCCCCCCCCCCCCCCCCCCCCGCCCCCCTTTCTGCCTTTATACGTGGCGCTGCTGCTGGCAGGTTAATGGAGCACAACACCTAACATCACCTAACATCACTGCAAGACATACAATCTGACCTTATTCAGCAATTGGTATTTGTTAGAGGGTATTGTGCAGTTCGGATGCTGGAATCGCTGGCAGCTCATATTCCAGCTATATGGCACCTTTTGTGTGTTGATTTTTTTTTTTTTTTGACTGAGTTGTGTATTTGGATCACAGCTCAGTGTTTGCATCATGGGTTGAAGTGAAATCAGCGTGGACAGTAACGGAGTGATTTGTGAGGAGTCAGTCAATGATATTTTCACCATCATTGAAGCGGGGAGGAGTGTTTTTATCTGCGCCTGCATTTCTGTATATCATGTCAAACATTTACATCTCATTGAATTTCAAATGCTGTCAGGAATAGTAATGAAGCCTTGCTCCTACTGTTATGATAATTTGGGTTTGGAAGGGGTGGGGTTGTCTGGTGCCTCCCCAAAAACCTCACCATAGCATTTTATTGTGCTTGCTCTGTATGATTTTTATTTTATTTATTTTTTGTCCTTTTTTAATGAGAAAAGTTGAAATTTTATCAATCTGCACTGCAAAGTATGTCATCATGTCACCTCTTGCGTTCATTTCAACTCTTAGTGATGGGGAAAAAGATAATCTATAACAGCATTTTTATTTTCAACAGAAACAGGGAAAATAAAAAATTATTTGCTCATTGCCGGTCCTAATCAGAAATCTGTTGTCAATTTATTGATGCATATTAAGCGTTTCATCTTTATAGGATGAAGAATATGAAACCCCCTATGGTGATGAGCCTCTTGATGAAGATGGAGCCCAGCAGGAGGAGGGCGCAGAGGAGGACACAGAGGAGGTGGAGGGAAATCAGCACAATGAAGACACTGCTGAAGGGACTCGAGTCTATGACATGGAGGAGGTATTCTGAAGCCAGCTTCTTTAGATTCATTGTTTTTATTTCAGTGTTGAACCGGGATGAACAAGTGGTGCAACAACTTCACATGGTACAATCAAGCTCGAGGGCTGGCTTTGTTAGCTAGGAATGCATAGAGCTTGATTGGTAGCAATGGGAGTATATGCTTTAACCTTTTGGCTACTAGCCCCCAACTGTTGGTGTATATTCAATAAACACCAGCATGAATTTTAGGATGTCCTTTCATGCAATAAAGCCAATGATGAAATTAAACACAGCAAGCCACAGAGTAAAAATGGTGAAGCAAATGTTAGGATAGGAGACGTCTTCTGCTTCTAACATCGGAGCATGTCCTTCAGGGTGAAAACGAGGCTGTGCGAGAAGAAGAAGAAACAAAGGAGGAATCGGACGAAGAAGACGAGGAAGATGAAGAGTCTGGCCGCATAAGGTTCAAATCTGAAAGAAAGGAGGGGGTTGTTGTGCGCCTGGCAGATGCAGGCTCCAAAAGGCGGAACATCCCTGAAACACTAGGTACAAATTATTCCTACTGGGAATAATTTATTCTGTATCCACTGACAGCCTGAATGCTTAAAGATTCTGAAACATTGAATCTCTCTAAACTCTTATAGGCTTCATTTACATTACTTAAACTTCCATTGATTTAAGTTTAATGTGTGAGTGCCTCCTTTTCCTGTTCCACGTATAAACAGAACTGTCAGAGAAGGCCAAGCGAGATTTGATGGAATTCGAGGAGCAAGAACGACAGAAGAAACAAAATCGTCACGGAGGCAGAGGCCGAGGTGGGGGACGAGGAGGCAGAGGAAGAGGAGGCTTCCCAGGGTTTGAAATGGGAGACTATAGAGGAGGAAACAGAGGAAGAATGAACGACCAGAGATTCCCCCCGATGGGAAACATGGGCATGCAGGTAAAGCACTGTCAAGTCATCCACCTGAATGTTTTTAAAGCGTTCTCCTATTTGGCTGCACAGAGTATTGCATCACTCAGTACTGTGTCACTTCACTGTAAGGGAGCATAAGGGCTTCACTGAATAAGATGATTTGAAATGGCTCAACTTTTTACCTCCTTGTATTCGTCACAGTTACAAGGCAGCGTGTCTAAGTACTTGACATGTATTTATTTTGCTGCTGCTCTCCTTCCTATCTAAAAGCACCACAGCAATGGTTGATTACACATGGAAAGAAAGTCAAAGCACTCTCTGCTCTCCTGTAGTCAGTGATATATGGATTATAGAAAATGATTTAGCAGTTGTTCATTTAGACAGCATTATAAAAAATTGTTTGCTCTTTACACAGGACTGAGCTCCAACCATTTAATCTTTTGATATACATTTATTATTGGTGGAAAAAGTCACATTGAGCATGTACCATAATGTGCATGTGTATGTGCAAGTAACTAATACTTTTTCAGCACATCCTGGGCCTTTTTATACACTGGTATATGATATAAATAGTTACAATGTAAATTAATTTATCAAATGAAAATGTTATTCTTTTTTAAAAAATAAAACAAACTGTGTAGGTGTGTTAGGTTTCTTTACGTTTTTAGATCAAGGCTTCAGGTAACGAACAAAAGTATCAGTTGGGTGTTTCCCCCGTTGTTCACAGCTTGAGACGGTGATTAAAGTGATTCTTTTTCAAGGCTAGATGACATCCAACTCCAGCACTGCATTATTTTAGGTTGTATTAATTAGTGTTAATAGGCTTTAAAATTCAAAAGCAAACGTAAACACTGGAAATGAAAATTTAATGGCACAGGGATGACATGCCAACACCACAAACATCCTGCTGGCTGCCGTTAATGAGTGTGTGCTTTTTACAAGGCACTCTAGTTGTCAGGTTTAACTATTTGACTAATTTGGTCACTGGCATGTTTGTTTGTTTGCTCGGTAAACAGATTGACCAATTATCAAGGACCCATTTGAAACATCACCTAACTATATAATTATTTTTTTGATGCATCGATGGCAGGGATATTCCAGTGGTAGCAGGTGGCATGACTTTTAAGTGTTGGCTTTGTTTGTTTTTCTTAATTTTTGTAGCATATTTCAAAGATTTTATATTTTTATTGAATGAAGGTTGATGAAATCTAACGCTGGGTTCAAAGTGCAAAATTTTTCTACCTGTTATGATGGTCACTGTGGCAGAGTTAGCGATCATAGTCATTAAAAACTTGCCTTTTTGTAACTGAGAAACATGACGGAGTACTTGCTGTTTCTCCTTTATTAATCATGATTGCACATGATATCTATTGAGCTACATGGGCAGCATCATTCCTGTTTTACTTTGCTCGCAATGGTCAACCTCACAAAAATATTCTGACATAGCAGGTTGTCAGGACAATTGCTCCAGTTTTCATCCATTATTATTGTTTTCGATTAACCCGATTTCGATTAAGCCTACGTCATCTCTATGAGGCCACAATCGGGCTGTTATCACAGAGTCTGAACCCAGCATAAAGAAAACAGACGTACATCGTATTTCTACCATATCGTCTTTGCTCTTGCTGTTGAATTGACTTGTTGGTGTGTCCTCACATCATAACAGAATCCAAAAGAACGAAAGGTGTTTTGACGGGTTGTTTTGGTTTTCCCTCCTCTCTCCTTTCCTTTCTCTTTCCAATTAACAGCAGTCCTCGCGAATGCTTCCTCCTCATCAGTCTCATCAGCAGCAGCTGCATTCCCCGCAGCACCACCCCTCACGTCCAAGCGGACCGCCTCACTTCCAAGATCACGGGCGTCCGCTTCCTCAGCAGCCCCTTCAGCCCCTCATCCCTCCGCACATGTCTCATCGCTCCCCGCCGCTGCGACCCCAGATGGAGCCGCCACCACGACTGATGAATTCCCCGCCACCCAACTTCCCTCCACATCACCAGCAACAGGCTCCACAACCCAAGAACATCCACATTAACCCCCACTTCAGAGGGCCTGCAACGTCACCCGTGCAAGGTACTTTTCTCCAGCATCAACCCAGTGCTTTCTGTTTGACTTTTGTTATTTAACTTAATATTTCCCTCTTATTCACAGTTTTTCTTTGGATTAGTGTTAAAACTAAAATTGCTAGACAACTTATACATTCAATAGTTCTGTCCATTAACAAGGGGATCAAGCCAATCTCTCATAATTATATACACGTTTACAAGTTTTAATGCATAAGAAGCCACATTGCTTTAGAGAGTCTTATTTGTTGTATAGAACTTTTTGGAGTCAAAGACATAACATACAAAAAGTCGAGAAATTGACAGGAAACTGAGAATCCCACCTGCGCACAAAGTCAGTCAAACGGTGACCTCATTAGCATTTCCAGTGTTTGTTATTGTAGCTTCAGTGTCTGCAAATAACTCTCTAAGTGGAAAAAATTAGTTTATTGAACAGTTTCCGATGCATAAACTTCAAGTAAGCAACACAGTGTTTTGCCCCGGGTCCTTGACCGGCAAACCTCTCGGCTGTGAGGTGGGGAGGGAACCCCCACTCAGTGTAGCCACACACGCCTGGGGCTGCGACCTAGCCAGTCTGCCATCCCATTAGTGATGACGCTCAGTTCTTCGTCTTTGAGCTGTGGTAGTAATTGTAACTGATGGTTTCTTATAAACTCAGTGAAGTTACAAGAGGCTGTCTATCTATTTGCCTGTTTATTAAACCACAGTAACTAGCAATGGATACTGTTAGACATCTTTAATTAAAAAAAACAAAAAAACTCCCAAGCAAACAGGAAAGGAACACAGATTAAGGACAAAGATAAAAGTTAATCTAGAAGTTGAAAATCTGGGCTTTGGCCTGGCTTTCATATGCTGCGAAAACCAAGCTAAAACCCAAATTAAGCCATGTTTCTTTATGGTGGCTGGAAATGTATTTAAACACTTTTTAGAGTAGATTCACAAAATTATGCCATATATGACCCGATGAGATGTCTTGTCAGATTTTCTGACTTAAATTTGTTAGTATGGGCAGTGAAGATGAACAGTGTTACAATAACTCAAGTATGCATTCATTCACTGAGATGGGTTATCTGGCCTGTCTGTCCAGGCCGAGATTGAAATTGTGTTAGGAAAGCGTGTGCAGTGTGGGCTGTGCTCCCAAGAGAAAGGCATTTGCTGGAAGATCTGGGGGTGCCTGAGGTTAGGATTGTGTGTGCATATGTGTGCATGTGCATTGTATTTATTTATTTATTTGTTTTTGTACATCTGTGTTGTGTTTTTCATATATTTATGTAGTTTTTATGTTCCACTTTAATTTTCTTTACCAGTGCTGGATGTTGGAATATGCTTTCACCAATGCTTATTAAGAAAATCCCATTAAAAAAAAACATTTCAAACAATAAGAAATGTCTTCTTTTATATTTGTTGATTCAAGCAAGTTATTCTCATGTATTTACTATTTCCTTGAGCTCCCTGGTCTGTACCTAACTGGGGAGGGGGTCGATTTGTGCAGCAACACTGAGCTAAAATTTAACATGTACCCCTGACTAAGAGCCTTTAGCATGGATATGTCTAATGGTCTCCTTCCTTTCTACAATCACCACCCTCTCTCTCTCTCTGCCTACTGCCTCTCATTTTCATTTCTCCCCCTCCCCCTCCTTCTCTTGCTCTCTTTCTACCTCTCTCTCATTGCAGTGCCCTTGATGCCTCCTGCTCAGAGCCAGCCCAGACCTGCTGTGGGTCCTCAGAGGTTCCCTGTGAGTAGCAGCTGCTCCTCTACCTCTCTTTCGCCTCACTTTCTCTCCTCCTTCACACGGTTAGCGTCCCTTTTAGTGAGGGCAATATCATTACTTCAATTAGACTGTCTGCCCAGGCCAAATACTGTTAAAGCAAATCTGTAAACACTGATAGGAGCCTGGCTGCACAACTGGAAATGCGTGATAGGGGCTTTAGGCGGTCGACTTTTAGAGGTTGGGGCTGCAGTGGCGGGACTTACTTAGTAGCTCTTTATGGATGGGCTGGGGCTCAGACTAGCCAGCTTGGCATATAATGGAATTGTGAAACCAGGATATACTGCCAGTTAAAATTCACTTTCCACAAGTTTGTATCCCAAAGGCACAGAGACCTTTTTCGAACAGTATCTAAATTAGTGAAACGGGGTGGTGGTTTGATGGGGCTCGGGTGTACCACATATTGCAAAGGCAGAATTTCACGTCAGACGGGCTGATCTTAAGTCAGTGATTTCCTGAAAGAAAAGGTCCTTTATTTCACTCACAAAGAGCCCATCCAAGACATGACAGAAATGCCTTTAAAGTAATTACTGTATTGAAGGAAATGACTCGCTAGAAAGTCACCCAGGGTGCCTTAAGTTACTCCATCCTTCTACTTAATGATGCTCAGGCATCAGGTGGTGCTGGTACTGACTGACATCTTTCTGGAGAGCGCCTTTTATATGGATTTATGCAAATGAGCCATTGGAAATGGCTGCATCCAATTGCGCTCATGTGAATTTACAACCCTGCTGCCAGATGCCAGACCTCTGCACAGTAGTCGGTTTTTGTCAAAAATGTATTTTTATTTGCACACATTTCTGGCCTTTAGTGTCAGTATCACAGCATTCCTGTTTCTTGAGGTCTGTGATTGTGCTGGTTATTGATGGCACCGTAGCAAAGAGCTATTTTGGCAGTACAAGGGTGGGTTGGAAAGGTATCCAGACAACTGGACTGATGAACAGCATAGTGTTGGATTCCCCAGCTGTCAATTGCATTTAGGCTGGTGTTGCCAAGGACACAATTTGAAATGCAGGTGACATACCAGCCGGCAACATCCCATTTATCGGCGGGCACCTGATTACTCATGATTATCATACATTATCATCCCATCAAATTTAATTGTTAATAGGCCAGGCGAATTGGGGGTCATAGCCTCTAGTATTACTGCATTAAATTTTTGCTGGTGGAGACAGGTTTTGAAATATTAATCTCAACACCAATTAAAGTCATTATTACGAATATTTTTACTCTTCACACATTTAGTTTCACCACAAAAGAGCTGCAACTAAGGATTATTTTGACAATTATTTTGATTTGGTGCCCGCTCTCAGTGAAATATTGATTAATATTAATGGAAAAATCAGGAAATAGTCGAGCATGCGCTTTCTATCTGCTCAAAGCTAACTGTTAAAGTCAGAAAGCTTGTGTTGTCTTAAACCTAAACAACAAATGCGTTTTAAAAAATTATCCGATGATGAGTCATGTCTGAGAAAGAGACGCCTGCTCTGCAGACACTTTGTAGGAATCTTTTCTCCTTAGCTATTATTAATTTACAGCAGTGTTCACTACTTTGAAAATAGCAAAAGTAGTAAATGATATCAGTCTTATGTTAAACCCAGAAACAAAAACTCAAGTTTCCATTCTTTGTTATATAGTTTGACATTTGGCCCATCTCTGTTATATTTGTCACGGTTATCCCATCACAACTAAGCACTGTCCTTGCATCAGTTACATACCGAGCCGACTGTTTATCAAGGATTAGACGTGAGAGGATGAGCCGTGTTATTCGAGAGGTATTATATGGACACTGGAGTCCTCATTGTGCAAACCTGCCTGCCTGACCTTTCAGAATGGCATGATTGTGCCCCCATTGTGATCCTCAGTCTTTGTAAGCCTCTTTGATTAACTTTATGTTAAGCAAGTTTTTGGGACTCTGGCCTTCTAGCTTTCTAACACCTCTTCTCTCTAAATACCTCCACACAGCAGTGGAATAAAGATGGATTAAGCCTTGATAGCATCTTAAGTAATTTACAATAGGCTTGGAGGAGGCAAGCAGCCCATTTGTGGAAGTGGCACGTGTTGAATAGCAGGTTAATTTTTCAACAGAGATGGATGTTTAAAAGAATAAAGGAGACAGTTATGAGGGGGATTCGAATTCCAAGGAGGGATTAAATGGTTATCTAGTTTTCCTTGGAAGATAGATTGGGAGTGGTGTGCATGCGATGAGTGGAAAGCTGTCTAACATACAAAGTGGTTGAAACAAAGATGAGGGCACTTATCCCCTCCTGAAATACCCTTTCCTTGTTGGAAAAAAAGCCTTTTAGAAGGTTTATCAACAAAGCCCCGAGTAGCATTAATGCAGGTTTGCTCACAAATTCATGCTGAAGGGTTTCTTTAATATTGGCATGCATATTGATGTTTACAACTCAAGATTCTGCATCTTTTTAATGACCCCAGCACCTCAATTACAAGCTCTTTCTGCCCAGTGCAATACCTCACAAATTCCCATTTTTCATTAGTTTAATTTGTTTGTGATTATTGAGTTCCCAGAATGGCCTATAATTCATGAGTTTTGTGTTTTCCCAGGGACCGGGAGACTTTCAGCAGCACATGCCTGGTAATTTCGGTCAGCCCCAGCGGCCCCCTCATCACATGGAGCCTTTTAGGAACCAGCCACCTCAAGGCCCCCAGGACAGAGAACCCCTCTTTATGGGAGGTGAGTCTCACATCCAGCCTTGACGAGGATAACAAAGCTCTCTTAGCATATTTAACCCTGTTCATCATCACCTCTGGCGCTATACCTACAGGGTATGCTGCTAGCTTTCTGGTTAGCAGAACTCATGTAGAATTCATGTGTGTATATATTTATATACGTCAGAATGAAACCTGGAAATGGCATTATACATATTTCATTTGCAGAGTTAATAACCAACATGTTTGTTTTTCCGTTTACCTTGAGAGAGCTGGCTGTATCCGTTTTTCATGCTATAACACTATACATCCGGAGTCTTAGTTACCGGTGTAGTCTCAAGGAAAGAAAGCTGACATCTCTCTTATGTTGTTGTTATTCCTCATGTGAAAACAGAGCGCACAGATTCAACACGGTTTCCAGGGCAGCACATGTTTGATCACCAGGGCCCCAGCCCTCTGATGAACAGCGGCAACAACCTCCACCAGCAGCAGCTGCCCAGCCAGGGCCACATGGGCTTCGGCCCACCAGGACCAGCCTTCAACCAGCCGGGCCAGGGCCCGCTTGGACTGTTTGGGAGAGAACCCCCAAGACACAACATCCCTCCCCACCAAAATCACCCGGGAATGGTGAACTTAAATCAACAAGGTGGACCCCCCAACCAGCCCAGGCCTTTCATGGGCCCTCGTCAAGCTTTTGGCCAACAGGGGAACCTTTTCCCTCCTACACAAGTTCCATTTGGGATGCAGGTACGACTAAGAGTAAGTGATTTTTATAACCACTAGATGTCTGTGTGTATTTGTGTCTGTTTGTTTAGTGAATGTTTGTTTATTTAACCCTTTTTCTCCTCTTCTACCACAGTTAGACGTGCTTTCTAAATTCAATAATTTGGTCTGACTAGTAATCATATTCATTGCTGCTGAAGTGTTGAGGCTCTTGTGTTTGGCACTGCTGCATTTTGAGTGGAGACATAGACAAGAGCGCCCTCTAGTGATTAAAGCATTATTTTAGTACTATTTAGTTGGATGCATGAGGACACAAGTTAGAGCTCAATTATGTAGAAATTGCTCGTTCCAATGTTGGGAACAACTTTCGGAAAAACTAGTGCTGTTTCTGTTGTTTCAGAAAAAGATGTGTTCATTGAGCTTTTCTTCCTTTCCTCCTGATTGTTCAGGGCTTAATGCACGGCCCTCCTGTTTCCCAGCTTCCACATCATGATCCGCTGTCACCCCATCAGCCCATGCACCAGCAGCAGCAACACCATAGGCAGGACTTACCCCACCATCAGCAGCCGCAGCTAAATCTCGGTGAGCCTCGCCCCATGATGCACCATGGCCAGAATCCTTTCCATCAACAGCAGGGGCATGGCAGCCCAAGGCAGATGAATCCCCGCCCTCTGAACCCCCAACAGCGCCACATGTCTAACAGGCAGAGAATGGTGAGTGATTAACATATTATCTCATTTATTTTATTCTTATTCCCAGTTTAAGAATGAAAGAATAAAATGTTGCCATCGTTGTTATATGTATCGCGTCTATTTTTAATCAGTAAATAAAAACTGAGCTAAATGGTTTGAAAACACAAAATTTGGCCTTTTCTTCAGAACACACCTGTCTCCAAGCAAATGCAGCAGCGCAACAGCAACCTACGTGAGCTCCCTGTAGCACCTGGCAACACAAACATGAACAGCGCCCGCCCCGCCACCACCCCCACCTCCCCCGCTGCCAACATCAAGCCTGTTGCCAGGACAACACAGGGGATGCGTCCTGGGCAGAACACTCAGCCGATGCCTGACGGTGGCAGAGGAAGAGGCCAAGCTGTTGCGAAGACTGAATCACAGCCTGGGGGAGCAGGCAGGACAGTTGTTCGCAAGGAAATTCCAAGCACGCCGTCCGGCGTGACACCACAGGTCAGGACTCGAAGATCACATTTTTGTTGTTTTTTTTGTCAGAGACGAGGACAAAAAAGTAAATTTTAAAAAATGAGAGTGTTTGGATAATACATAATTTGTTTATAGTAATGTGAAGGATTTTTTTTTCCAAATACACTTTTTATAAATCCTCTGGTATATAACACAGTGTCAAAAATGTTTTTTACAGCATTGTTTTTCCTGCATCCTGAAATTCAAACCATCTTATGCTCCTGTCCCAAAAGTAAAAGAAGGAAATCAGTGTTAGAGATGAACATTTCTAGCTAAAATACTCTAAAGCTATTTGACTATTCAAAGATTACCCCTCCGCACCCACTCTCATATGACTGTGGATATATATGCTCTATATACCTGGAAAACTATGGAGTGGGCGTTGTTTTCATTCATTCTTTAGAACTTTTTAATGGCCGTAGATGTTTTGTTTTTTTTTTTGTTTGTATCAGAGCATCTAATGTGTGTCTAGTATTTGTTAGTGAAGGCGATATTCTTCTGTTTTAGTTACAATTTATAATAGGCTTGGAGTGAGACTGGCAGACAACTTTTAATTTCATTGCTGCCACCTTCTGGTAGTACTATTGCATTACACACTACTAGATACCAGTAAAAACAGGGGAATATTAATATATATTAATAATAGTATACATTATTTTTTTTAAGTAATGTAATCTAAAAACATCGATGTGTGTAATCAGTACAAAAAAATTACTTGCCGTATACTTAAGTCTTTGGATTTTTACTTGTGCTAAAAATTCACCAAAAACCAAATCATATATTTGCTGATGACATTTTCACATGCTTTAGATTTAATGCCCAACCCAAGCACTAATGATTAAAATAAGACACAGTGCTACATCCAGGAAGTGAAGTGTGGCAGGCATATTTCCAGCTTGTGTTTTGTGCCACAGGATCCTGATGAGGATGAGGAGACACGGCAGTATCGTCTGAAGATTGAGGAGCAGAAGCGTCTGAGAGAGGAGATTCTAAAGAGGAAGGAGATGCGACGGCAGATGCAGGCTGGTGTCAGGAAGAAGGAGCTGCTTGAAAGACTTAATGCCCAGGCACCAAGCCAAGGCACCACTACTACACAAGCTCAGCCCGAGCAACCAAATAAGCAAATACCACACCCTGTACCTCCAGCACAACAACAGCCGCAGCAGCAACCACCACCAGAACACAAACCACAACAGCAACTGCAACCACAACAGCAAAGACAGTTTCCTCAGAGAACACAACAATTAGTAAATCCCACATTAAAGACTGGCAATATAGGTAACACCATCCCTCCCAGCAGTGCTGCTCAGACCCCTGCGCCCCGTCCCAATGTCAAGACACGGCTGCAGATGGTAAAAGGCAGCATTCAGCAGCAACAGCCTGCCGGGCCTGTTAAGCAACCCCAACAAAATCAGCTGCAGCAGCCAGTGCAGCAGCCAGTGCAGCAGCGAAGGAACAGCGCTTTGCAGAACGTAAACCGATCTGGTGCTCCGATCCAAACCGTTCAAGTTCCTCAAAGGAACGTACCTGATACTCCTTCAGCGAGTCCAGCCCTGGCTCAGGCTCAAGGACCTAAACTTGGCGCTAAAAGAACTGTGATGCAGCGGGCAAGGAGTACTAGCTTCGAGCGCCAGCAGGTGCCACAAAAAGTCAGAGTCGTCAAACTTTCAGGAGCGGTGAGCATATGATTTCATTTTTATCCTACACCTCTTTGCCTGTTTTGGTTTGACATTTATTTGATCCTCTTCAGCAGATTTTACCCACATGGGAAACTACACAGTTTTGAAAGGAAATGCCACTGATTGCCCTCACTGTCTGTGTTGCAGTCCAGATGATATCTAACCTATGGGAATGACATAGTGATGTCTGTGTCATTTTGGAAAAATTGATCTGTTAAGAGTTTCCTCTCTTAAGCTTTGGGATCTGGTATTTAAGCCACAGTGCCTTTACATACATTTTACCTAGAGAACACAGAAAGGCTGGAGGCATTAAAAGAGAGCAATATGACATTTATCTGTAGAGTTGGGTACACCTCATCACTGCTCCTAAAGGTTGATATCCTCTTTTCAGGACAGAAGAGTATTCTTTTAATGATAAAGGCCTCGGAGGGTGTAAAATAAGAATGACGGTAACGGCGGTAAAGTCCAGAATTACCACTGCTGTCTGTTTTTGTACTTGCTTGATAAGTTACTGCTGTGGCCTTAATTGCACATTAATCTTTATTGAAAAACCACAAAAGCGTGCATGTTAAACATTCATATTTGTCACTGATGAGACGTGTTGGTGGGATATGATAGTATTTGAAATAAGCTGCTTTTCGACTTCATCCCAGAGGATCAAGCCGCCGAGCCAAAATCGCAGGCTGGCTGCAGATGAAGATAACTGGGTGTCAGCGCGTTAATGGAAACCTGCGCAGAGCTATCTGATGTAGCGCATCTTGAAGAAAAAAAGAGGAGTGGGATGTGAAGTGGGGAGAGAGAGAGATGGAAAGGGAAAGAAACGGCTAGGGCCCTATAGCAGCAGTGAAAAGAACATTCTCCAGGTGCTCTCTCTTTCACATTGTTCTGCTGTCATCAACGGGAGCTTGACAATGTTATCTCCTTTCCTTATTTTTCCTCACACTCTCTCTCTCCCTTTCTTGTCATCCCTCAGTTGCTTTTTTCCCTCAGCCCATCTCTCAGGTGCGAAGCAACAAAAGATGCCAATCCAAGACTCTTGTAATTAATCTTTTTTGGTTGAAGGTGGTGGCGGTGGGGGGAGAAACATAATACCTGTGTAAGAAAGTTGCCACTTTTGAGGATTTGGATTTGTATGGCTTAGGCACACAGATAAGAGGCAAATTATATTTTCATCAGGGATAATACAAAGCAGTGCAAAACACAAAAGCTGGGGAGGAGGGGAGCACGCAAGGGAGATGGGGTACACATCGAGCTGCTGTCGTTTCAGTGTAATGCAGCTTAGCATTTGATGGGCGCAATCAGGAGCTGTGATTTCTATAGGAGGGATTAATCCATTTATTCTCAGCTGGGGACAGGTCAGAGATATCGCCTCTTTTCTTCCCTCGTATTGATCTGTCACATCTTTCTGCAGACTCGGGGAGGAGACGACCTTCAATTCCTCCCTGCATGTCAACACAGTTGAGCTGTGACTTTATTTGATAATGAGACCATCACCTTGTTGAGCTGATCTTTATTCTCCACAGCCTGGCGGATACGAATCCAGCGTCCAGTCCTGACAGATTTTAACGTTGTAGATATGTCCTTGCATTTCTCCCAGTTGCCCATAAACCACTTTCCCTAAATGCTTAATGTGCATAAGGTGATTTTAAAAAGTGGGAAGTTTATAATTAATTTTTTTTTTTTTTTGAGATGCTAAATTAGTTTTGCCCTCCATCATTCCCATCCAGAGTGGAAAGGGGCCTGAGGCCACAAGCTCCCCAGTACAGGAACAAGGCGCCTGGCCAGCAGCTACGCTCAACCAGGGCATCCAAAGGAAAGTTACCATGACAGGACAACAGCAACAGGGACCAGGTGGACCGTCACAGGCTAGCCGCGGGGGCATGGGCAACCCACAACAAAACAGGGTATGCTCAAAATGAGCTCTGTTTCTTTTGCGGTGTAGACACTAGAGAGAATTTCGCCTAAAATGTGATTATTAATGGAGGTCACTGCACATGCGATGGCAGTTCTGCTATAAAAGAAGCTGAAATGACTCCTGTAAAGTTGTCCTGTGCCGGTGGCACTCCTGTGGCATTCAGTAGACGTACCAATCGAGGAGTTGTAATAAGACAGGACAGTATGCCAGGTGCGGGAGTATTGACAGGCTGAAAATGGTGTAACACAGGGGGACTACACAAGGTCCCCTGGCCTCTCTGCACGCCTGTCACCGCCAGGCTCCTGTCACTGTT
The DNA here is from genome assembly GCF_036321145.2 of Pelmatolapia mariae. Taxonomy (NCBI): domain Eukaryota; kingdom Metazoa; phylum Chordata; class Actinopteri; order Cichliformes; family Cichlidae; genus Pelmatolapia; species Pelmatolapia mariae. The sequence goes on along the minus strand of NC_086235.1, from coordinate 17,634,100 downwards.
ACCGTACTCACTGGCGCTGACAGGGTAAGGCAGCCACCATAACGCTTGCATGGCTCCTCTCCCTTTATGCTCCCCCGCCCCCCAACACATACAGACATATCCCCACTAGCTCCTCTCCTCTCTTCCTCCTCCCCTCCTCCTCTTCTTCCTCCCCCTCTGCTGCTGAAGCAACATATCTCTCACTCACAAGCTCATATGAAGATATGCCACGCCGCTTGCATCGTGTTCTGATGTTGATGTTCAATGCAGAAATATGACGAGTCAATCATGTGAAAGCTTGACAAGGCTGAGAGGTGTGAGAGGGAAACGCGTAGAATTTTAAAAATTTGCCTTTGTGCTCAGAAAACTCTCCACACGGCTGAATGCACCTGCGTGCCCGTTTTTAAGAGAAGGTTCACTCTGTACATCTGTGGTCTCTCTCCCTGTTTTTAAAATGACTCCTTCCATCGATTTTAGGTTGTTGTGTCAGGCCGGGGCCGAGGTAGAGGGGGTAGCCAGATGGGTCGAGGTCGTCCGATGCCCACCAGACAGAGCCAAAAGACTGCTGAGAGTGAGCGCTGCACTGTGTCCATTGAAGGCCTCTCCTCATCTACAACCGATTTGCAGCTTAAGAACCTTCTGAGGTCCATCGGCCCCATAAAGGTGGGTACCAAATACATCACACTGGAGAATATGGTGTATTTATATTGTGTTTTCATACCTCGTTGACATGGCTTGGCTAAAGCTGAATGTATGCATTGTTTTTACATTAAAGCCTCATACCTCACACTATTAGGTGATCTGCTTTAATGGTCAGATTGTCCTGTTGTAACCCTTTAGGGATTGCCAGTCACTGATAGCATTGCTACTAGGGTAGGTTGGCAGAGAAGGTTAAAGTGGACCCTTTTAGAGTATACATGTGTATAGATGCACTAAGTTATTAATCTTGGGGGTCTTCACTTTTTTCCCCCCAAGATTAATAAAAGAAATGAGCTCAATGAGTATCTCTGCACGCTTAGTCAGATTATTCTCCAAATTGAAAAATCCCCCCTCGTATGATGATGCTGCATACACACATTAATTTTAAAGTGTGCAGAAGTCTGAGTGTGTGTTTGCGTGCACATCTCCGTGCACACCCAGACACATCTGCGTTTGCAAGTGTTGCTTATATGTGATGTGACATGAAACTGTAGCGAGGTAGATTAAGTTTTGAATAATCTATGTTATGTTATTTATTTAAAAGATTAAATTAGGAAATTAGGTAAGAATTGGCGAGATATTGCCGATCACTTTGGTCATCTTGACGCCCTACTTCACACTGAAAACTTAGAACCCACATACTTAGTGGCACCCACCAGTGACAGCAGTGGCGTTTTTTTATCTGCAATCCCACAGCGCCCTCTGTTGTAGTGATTCGGTAGGTTAGCTTTGAAGATCCAATTGATTATTCCCTTTCTTGTTACCACCCCCGCTCCCCCTTGCGGAGGAAAGGAGTATGCATTTCTATTTAGTTGGGCCTTTTTTCCCCATTTTTATCCACTTGCAGACTTTCAAAATGATGCCCCAGCAGAGGAAAGCATTTGCTACATTTTCCAGTCCCCAACATGCAGCAAGTTTCCAAATGAGCTTCCACAGGTACTGAACACACCTCCTTCCTTTTATCTTTGTAAACATGTCAGACATACTCCAGTAGACCTTTTTATTTTCCAGTTTAGCTGCTGTACAGTGTCATAGGTATCTCCATCCACAGTGGCTCAAACATTGTTATCACAATTACCACACAGGCACATGATTGATTTGTCCCACATTGATGTGTCGCTGATTGACGGATGAGGAGCGTTATAAAGCCAGCGGGTCCTTTTGCAAGAAGTCGCTCTCTCCCAACGCTGGAGGGTCACCTGCACAGCTCCAACCTGGTCTACAGATACGTCTCCATTTCTTTTGGGGGTCACTAACATTCAACGCCTCTGCACATCATTCATCAAGTCGTCTCCCATCGAGCTGGGACAGTGAACACAAAGACATTTAGCTGAGAGCATGCCTGTGTTTGACTTTTTCTACCAAGTGTCTGCAGTTGTGAAAATGGCACTGGAGAGATACTGGACAGCTTCTGCTATTTCAATGTAGTTTGTGAGGAATGTTTATTTTGCATCTGACACGGACACTATAAGTAGAGCTCATCATGGGATAATGGTTGCTCCCCTCTTTAGTGAAATCCTTCGTGACAAATGACACTTGAACGCTGCGATTCTAACGTGACCACTTAATAGTATTTTTTATGTTATTCGTGGTGTGGTGCTCATGCAGGGGGAATGGTTGTGCTGGGATGCGGTCAGCCTGTTCATGCAGTGGGTCTCCCCTGTCTGTAGATGGCAGTATTTTATCACTATTTGTGTTTCAGTCTTTCTCGTAGCCCTGCATCTGGGTAGCTGTGAAGTCTGTTTTTTGGTCTATGGCACTACCTAGTGGGGTTCCTGCATATAGGCAGAGAGGTGTCCTGGTTGTGATGATTCAAGATGTCATAGCAGTGACCAAAACCCAGCTGGAATAGGCTGTGATTATTTTTTTGCTAAATTCCCTGTGGTTTAAAGAATTGTAAATGTGGGCACTGTTGAGTTGATTTCTCCTGTTTTTCAGTTTTATTGTTGCTTACTAAGTCCTTTCTATCTATCTCTCCCCCCCCCTCTCTCTCTCCCTCTCTCTCTCTCTCGTTTAAGTTAGTTGGTTATTACTCAGCTTTTAACTGTTAACTAGAAAACATTGTGGATGAACCTTTCATGCCTTGTTTGACCTGCATTTTAGTTGGATGTCTGATTATGAAGTAGTTAGATTTAGGTTTCGAGGTTGTGCCGAGTGTGCTTTGTGGCAGTGAGTATGTAGACATGTTTTTTGAGTTTTCTTTCTTTCTTTTTAATGAGCTTGGCAGGGTATTTGACATTGTTGGTAGACGGAAAAGAACTGTTTCCAGTTCTCTGCAGGATAAACAGACATTTCTGTGAAGTTCCTCGAGGATACATTCCTTACTCTCCTCTGGAATTGGAATAAGTTTGGAAATATTTACCCAAATTTGAGTGACTATCAGCTTGGTGCCTTATTGATCAGTAAGCTGCACAGCAGACTGTTTTTCCTTCACGCAGAGCGGTCAGTTTGGATAAAAGAGGAGGAAATCTAAACAAAATTCACCTTAATACTTTGCCCTGGAGACTGTAGAGAGATACATTTTCCTAAATACACTAATTTCTCTTTTGTCAGTTTTACACATTTTTTCCAAGGCATCACTATTAGCTCGTCACATTTTTAATTTTTTTGTTATTCAGATTTTTTCTCCTCATCACAAAACTGTGTATTGTAGTTGTAAAAATGTGTTAAAAGTTTAAATGCAGACGTTTTTTCACATCGGAAGACTGAAATTGTTTTATATACATTATTCAAAGGGACGAGACAGAACAACGAGAGGGGGCAACCATTACCCGCGTAGTGATCATGTGCATAAGTCAGGCTTTCACTCGATATTTAACTCGTTAAATTTTTTTGAGTTCACTCACGTTGTATCAGGAAAAACAACTTTTATATGTAAAGGATATGCTGAAGTGTCCAGATAGAAGTCATTTTTACAAGTATTTTGTTTCTATTTTCAAACAAGGAATGACTGGACCACATTTGTGTTAAACAATACATTTGACAAAAAGTTTAAGGTAAAAAGAAAAAACGAACAAATAACCAAAAACAAAAGTGTAAATAAAAATATGGCCAATATACCGTGAACATGCAGGTATGTGAAGCCACTTGAACTTTAGCCCAAAGACGTGTGGTTGTGTGTGATGTCCATGTGTTATGTGCCTTTATGATAACGTAGTTTTCATCTTCTGTGCTACACTTTCTACTCCTTTGTACTTTTTAACGTATTCTGTAAGTTTGGGGGTTTTAACTATGCAACATATGACGTAAATGCGTTTGAAAACTTACGTATTTTCTTGGGATGAACCACTTTTTTAAGTAATTTTTGATTTTGTAGGTTTATAGACGCAAAAAAACAAAACAAAAAATGAGCAGTATTATGGCAAGATATACTACCTCAAAGTTAAAGGGGAATATCACTGAATTTATTTCCTTAAATGAGAAATTTTGGCCTGAAAATTTAGCATTGATGTCATCTGAATGTGCAGCTCCATAAAATGAGAAGCATTGCTACTCGGCTGGTAGGGAAAAAGTATGAGTTTTATGCCAAAAAAAGGGTCACCACTTTTATTTTATTTTTTTAATCTGTCTGGAAGTCTGTTCCCAGCTGTGCCTCTAGGTGGCGCTACAGATTAACCTCCCTGATTTTGTGGTTTGAGAAATGTGTACTAATTGGCTTCTCTGTCCTGTCTGCATGTGTTGAATCACATCACAAATTTAGTGGTATTTCCCTTATGTTACTTGAAGTTACTAATAATCCATAAAGGTTTAAAATAAGCCGCCAGTACATTCTCAGCAAGTACCCAAAGTATTCGATCCCCCAAATTTCCTCTTCTTCATATAAACAGTGAAGATGTGCCGTTTTTATAAATTATTTATTGTTTTATTTATTTTTTTGTATGTTGCAGAAATCTGGTTAATTTATGTTTTATTCTTTTTTTGTTTGACATTTTTGAGCTCTTTCTGTGTATTGACGGTTATGTATTTATTGTCTTTCATGTTGTGGGTTACTCGCTCGAGTTTTAGTGCTATGCTAAATCCTGTGGATTTGAAAGAGTAACGGCAATGCCAGGTCGTAGTCATATTGTTATAAGACGTCAGGTCTTTTAATGCCAGAACAGATTCATATTGAATCTTATCTGTACCTTAATTTGAAGAATTTCATACAGACGTGTACTGTGAATTTTTAAAAGTGATTAATTTTAATCGGGGGAAAAAAGGCTTATTTAAGTTACAGCATGTGTTTCCAAACATGCCACCTCATATGGTTGTAGTAGGTATTTAACATAGAAGGGCTTGCCTGTCAGATGTGAATGCAGCTTTCTTATGCTTGCATAAGAAACCTCCATAAAGGCTGCTGATGATTATAGTGAGAATATTTAGCATATTTGGGTCAAAGGTTGAGTTTTGCACAGCACTAACTTGTAACTTTTTTAAACAGGTACATTTAAGGTGGTGGAATTTTGCAGAGTCGCTGAATTAATCACTGAATTCTGTCTTTTTCTTCAGATCAAATCCTCTACCATGGAGCAGAGTGACAAATGCATTTTTAAAAGCAAATTTAAGAGGCCATACCAAAGGTTTAACATGTTTTAGTCAATCAACAAAGTGCATTTGCCAGTGACCTGAAATTAAGCAGGCTGTTTATATTAATCTGCTAGAAGTATCCCCTGTTTATATTGCTAATGTAATCATCTCAGGCCTTTTCCCAGAAACCTATCAGGTCATTTAACATCATATAACCAGTTCCTCAAAGCCTTTGTTCTTCTGCTAGAAAAATAATCAACCTGTTTTCTGAGCAGGGAATTCTTCAAGGATCTTTTTGAATTTTTTCCGGTAAATTTCAGTTCAGTTTTATTTGTAGACTTCCAATTCACAACAACAGTTGGCTTTATATTCAGCGCTTTATATTCTAAGGTAAAGACCCTACAACGATGCAGAGAAAAGCCCAACAATCAGACGACCCCCTATGAGCGAGCACTTGGTGACAGTGGAGGGGAAAAACTCCCTTTTAACAGGAAAACTAAAAAAAAGTGTTAAATGACCTGTGACTGATTCAGTCATTAACTAAGAGGTTGAGTAAAAGCATGAAACACCTCTGGTATGGTCCCACACTTGCTCTTGTGGTGCTCTTTGTTTGATCACACTTGGTGGCACGATGGTGCAGTTGAGATTTGATTCACCTGACGTGACCGCCAGCCATCTCAGGTGCGAGTACAACAGAGAGACATGTGTAACTAACGCATACTTTTACTTTATTTTAACAGCGTGCCAGTAAGAGGAGCCATTGACCAGCTTAAACCATGATACTGCCTTAACTCATTCGCTTAACACTTCACGTTCTTTCACAGCCTCACCATCTCCGGCCCCGAGATGAAGATTTCATTTCCCTCACTCGACAGTTGTTGGTGCGTTCGGGTTATCGGGCCTGTCGCCTTTTTCCTAACCGCTTTTCCTGCTGTCACTGTTCTTTCAACTTGACCATATCTCGTCTTTTCCTTCCCGCTGCTGTTCTTCAGTGAACTTAAAACTTCTGTATCAAGCAGGGTGGCCTGCCCGGATTACCATTGTTTGTTAGCCCAGTGGATGGAGGTTTCCATCTGTGTGACGACAGCCGGGTTCACTGAGCAGACACATAAACCTCTAAAGCAAGCTGCTTCATGGCTTTCACTGCACCAAAGGTCATTCCAGCTTCTTGACACTCACTGTTTGGTTGGATTTTTAACACAAAGACACTGCACTGGTTTCGTCATCTCGAACTGTACGGTGCACCAAATGACTGTAAACCCAGCCCGTTGGGTTCTGACCAAAACAAAAAGCAAACTTTGAAGACATCTGTGTTTTTCACACTCGTGTCATAAGAAGGAATCATGTTGTGTGTTGGATTATTCTGAAATGATTGTGCAATTTGTTCTGATGCTGTAAAAATGGGATTTTTCTACTATGACATGAAGACTTTCAAAGATACTTTATTTTTTAAGTACATTTAAGTTTTTGTTCTTTATACCTCAAACTCATGAAAAATAAAAGTTTTTGATGCACTTTAATATTTCTGTGTTTTTATTGTTTTTGGCTTTTTTGCTCAAAACTTAAATCAAAATGAATAAAAGTCCTGTAGCTAGAAGTGAATCGAAGCTAATCAAGACAAATAAATAATTAGACAAATTTTAATGTTTTCAATATTATATATCTTTTCTTTATTCTTCTGAACTTTGAAGGTTGGTGATCCATTCATCTTCATAATAAATGTTCTTTATAGGCACCATTGTTTTGTTTTTTTTTAATTATTACATTATTTTTATTAATTTGACTCTCATTGTTCGTCATATGTCAAACAAATGCAAGTTGGGAAGTTTATGTTCTAAAAGTAGCTGATGTAATCATCTGAAGCTTTCCTCAACCTTACCTGGTGACGTAAAACATTTGAAATGTTTGCTGCAAAAAGTTTCTATATAAGCAATTACATGTTTTATTTCCAGTTTAGCTTCTTTTCTTTCTTTTTTTTTTTTGTTATTTTTACTTTAACAGAACAAATTTTCTTAATTAGAGCTAAAATACAAAGATAATCAAGCAAAAATATTTACATACTTAAAAAGCTGTTTTCCTTAGTTCATTCGTGTTTCACAGCATAGAATTCCATCTTTGACCTTTCTGGACATCTTTTTTCTTGTCCAGTGCCTAACATTTCATCTTTGTTCCTAACCTCCACCCAGTTCGGTTCTGAGCTTTTTGCCACTGCAGGACTTCCCCTGGCCTAAGGTTGAAGTCCTGTATCTCAAATTTGGTAACCAGTGTCAAAAGCTAGTGTAATCCTTGTCCCAGATAAATGGGACCGTTGAGTTAGGACCGGCATATTTTGGCCTTCAGGGAGAAAAAATGAAGCAGCCAAAATGACTGTAGTTATTTCTACAGACTTTTTCTCTCATGGGTTTATACTTTAATTGGGAATTCTAAACTGGACGAGAGTGTGTTCGGCTCACTGTGTGTGTGTTAGCTCTGTGATAGTGGTGACCTGTCCAGTTTGTACGCTGCTTTTTGCCTTACGACAGCTGACCGACTCCGAAGTGGAAAAGTGGACGAAGATGAATTTAACAAATTTGAAACGAATTTGTTGGCCTCAGATTTTTGCCTGGTTAAACAGGGCAACACTCATGAAGTATGGAAGGCTCTCATTATAAAAAGCATTTAGAAATAATGTGTTTCATTTGATAATTTAAACATCAAAGATGTTTTAACGCAGATCAACTGGAAAACCATCTGGTCCCGCCCTTTGACTCCAGATTTCCTCTTCCCTCGTCAGACATACAGTTAATCTATCTAACAGTCCGTGCAGCATTTGTTAGTCTGCTTTGACCTCTGGATTGTTCAGGTTTGTTTCAAAGATTTCTAACCTCACTTTTGTCTGACAACTTGACTGATTTTCTTTTCAGTTATAGTCTTAAAACGGTTGCAGTCACTCTGAGGGCCACTAACTTGTCACACTTTGACTTTACAACCACAAACTTAAACACGTAGAAATCAGGGGTGTCGAACATAAGGCCCAGTGTCCAAAATCAGCCAAGACGACCACTCCAATCCGGCCCACCGGATGGCTTTTAGAAAAGGTGAAGTAGGGAGTAGAGTTTGGACTTGTAACTTAATTTTAACTGAATTTTTTGATCATGTAGAAAAACTGGGACATACTACACTAATTTAAAAAAAAAAATTTATTAAGCTATCTCTGCATTTTGAGATGTGTAGTAAAACTTTACACTGACAAAAAGGGGGTTTCACTTGTCCGGCCCACCTAAGATCAAAGTGGGTTGCACGTGGCCCACAACGTAAAATGAGTTTGATAATCTTGGTTTAAATACTTCTCACATAATGCATGTAATGTCTGTGTTTTATTAAATTTGAAGAAGTCACACAGCTATTTATGCTTAAAGAGCCATTTGGGGGACAGAGTGCAGACTGGAGTAGCAGAGGAATCTATCAGCCGACCTTTTGATTGGTGGATGACCCGCTCTACCTCCTGAGCCACAGCCTTCTCTTCCAGAGAATATTCTGGTTTTCCAGTCATTGCTGTTGTTCCAACTTGCTGTACGTGCATTTGAACATATCTCACCTGTTCTCTGAACTTAAGACTTCTGTACCAAGCAGGAGCAGGGTGGCCTGCCTGGATTACCACTGTTTGCTAGCCCAGTGGATGGAGGTTTCCATCTGACGACAGCCGGGTTCACTGAGGAGACACATAACTCTAAAGCAAGTTGCTTCACGGCTTTCACTTCACCAGAAGCTCATTCCAGCTTCATTGCTGTTATGTATTTTATTTATTTATTTTTTAACCTGGTGTCATCATCTTGAATGGTTTGACGCTACAAATAATGACTGAAATTCTGACCGAAACTTTTAACCGATCATCTTGTGGTGTGTTTTCATCCCGATCACACGAGTCAGAAGAAGGGATCGTGTTGTCTGCTGGATCATTAAAAAAAAACAAAAAACTACTGCATTTGGTCTGTTTTTTATGTCTTATATTTTGAAAATGATTCAAGATATTCAATATTTTATGTAAATTGAAAATGTCACATTTGATACCAGAAACAGGTGTGAAATAAACTTCTTGGTGACCTTTCTGTGATTTAGCCTTGTGTAACTTTGAGTAGAAATAGATGAAGCAGAATGAGTCCCAGCTAAAGAACTATTTTGTACTCGCCTTAAAGTTAAGTAGTGCTCATTTGTAAACCCTCATTACTGGTAGGGTATGCTTTCTATAAGTCAGAGGTATGAGGGACGAATGCTTAGCACTGTTACCTTGCAGCAAAGTTCAGGGTTTTAATCCAGGCAGCGTCACTCTGGGTGGAATTTATGTTCCTCGGACCATCAGAAACTTAATGCTGCAATGCTCGGCCAAATATCAGAGTACAGAGTGTAGAAAAAGGGGCCAAAAGGTGTAACTATGTAGCTGTGATTCTGAAGTGGAAAACTTGTTGCAGTGTGTTCACCTTAAACCATAAACCAGTATCAATTTATTCAAATTAAATAGTTTAGTTGGAAAACCACAACTGCCATTTTTAACCAAAGTGATGGGTGCATACTCTCACATCTCTGCAGGCTTGTATCCATCCATCTATCCATGCTGGCCTGTCACAAAAAGTTCTGCTTTCTTCTTTGCTCTATTAATACTACATTAGTAGGAATAAAGGGGCATCTCTCAATTAAGGCCTTGTGGATTTCTGCTTCCCTCTAACTTGCCACTTCCACGTTGAGCACTGCTGGCTGCTGCTGCAAAGGAGCAAAAGCTGCCTTCAGAGAGGACGAGCTCTGCCATTTGCAGAACTCTCTTAGAAACGGGGGAGTTTTGTTTTTGCAGAATGCCAGACTGTTCATGTTTGCAAATGTCAACATTTGTAAAAGCTGTCGTTGAGCTCCAGCAGACTGAGGGCCCCCAGAGGGATTAGAGGAGGCTCTGTTTACCTGCTCTGAGGAATGCTGCCCTGCACCGACGCTTTTGTATCTGACAGGGACCCAAGGTCACAGTGCCGGGAGAGATGGGCCGCTTTGTCCCTCCCTGAAGTTTCCACCTCACAATATCAACAGCACAACACAATGTGGGAGACGAAAATGGAATTCCTGCTCATGTTGCAACAGTGTTCAGAAACCCAGGTTCAGAGGCCCCTTTTACCTTTGATGGGTCTGAGTGATTCACCAACATTTATCTTTTTTTGTGTGTGTGGGCTTTTTTTCTTTTTTTTAAATTTGAATTTATAGTCTCACATGTTTCAGAACTGCTTTTGTTCTTCTGCTTGACTGTATGATTTTGCTCCCAGCTTTACAAACACATTGACTAGAGTTGGTTATATAAAATCCTTTTTCCAGAACTTAATTCAGTTTTTACGTTAAGTATTTACACCCAGCTGCAGAATATTACTTCCAATTGTCTACCACAAGGTGTCGCCCTTTCACTGAAGATGATATCTCCAAAAAAGCTAATGCTGTAATCGATTTGAGAAGATGTGCAGCCCGATGCCAAAGCGCTCCACTAGAGGACAAAAACGCATCTCTGAGAGCTCACTATTAAGTGCTGCATGCGCACTATAAGTCTATGAAAATACTGCAGGATTATAGTGATTTGTTAAGACTAACAAAGCTGTAATGTGGACTAGTGGGACTGCAGCGTTTCTTTATAATGTGCCCCGACTGTCAGTTACTGTCGGATGGAGCGATCTGACCTGAACCAGCAGACGCCGAGAGGCAGACCTGTGGCCAACAAAGACGCTTCTGTTTAATTTGTCTGCGCGTTGGAAGTTATTTGCGGAGGGCAGACCTCGTTAAATTTGACATAGGCTTTCAACATTTCGCAAGCATGCAAAAGGTAGATCAAAGCGCAATATTCTCCCCGTTTTTTGTGCGTAAGCCATCAAATAGGCTGTGGGGATTTTTTTGGCGGGGGGACGGGCGTGAACCAAGCCAACTGATATATCTCTTGAGTGAGTCCAGATTATAATTTGTTTGTAAATGTTCAAATAATATGGCCAAAAAGCCTCCCTTCTTCCCACTACTGTGTGGTTCATCTGGCACTGTTTTTTGAAAAAGACATATAACAACTCCAAGTTTGAAAATGTTCTTTATCTCATTTTATAATAAACATATAAATAATAAATTCTAGACATTTTTTGACACATCGCCCTGTTATGAAAGTTAACTGGTAGGTCTGCCTATATATAGTCTATTCAAACTGTGCATCAGCCTGCAGTTCATTTCTATAAAACTATTTCCCTATTACAAAATATGAAAAGAAAAATAAGATTTTAGTACATTTACAGGAGTTACTTATTAATTTATTTAACGAAACGGTTTCAGTACTACTTTAACTGTTACTGAATTGTCAGAATCTGCATTTGATATTATTTTTTCTCAAAAGAAAACAGAAAAGAAACACATACACATAAAAAAGCAGAGAATGCAGACATGGGGCAGAATATCTGTCCCTCTCCGACAACTGAAACGAACAGTTTACAAAATAATAAAATTCTTAATAAACCAAGCAGTACAAGATTTTCCAACACTTTCCCAGCTACTGTATTTAAATTAAAATATATTTTCATATCTTACACTATTTCAAATAACGAAATGTGATTCGGTAGCGATCTGTCAAAATCTAATTTACAATTCTGTGTATAAAAATATAATTTATGGAACCCCGCGAAGGTATTTTTTTCCTCTCTCCCCAAAATATAACAGTCAGCTGATATATATATATATATATATATATATATATATATATATATATATATATATATATATATATATATATATATATATATACACATATGAAACTTACAGCCTGTCAAAGTCAGCTCCGTTTTACATGATCCTCTTTCTGTTTGCGATTTTTTTCCCCATTTTTCAATTTTTTTCTTCATTTTTCTTTCTTTTTTTGCATTTGATATTTACAAAAATAGATTATGCACAATTTGCTGCTCACACAGTTTCAGAATCCATTTATGTGACAGCAGCAGAGTTCACATGAGAATAAATTATTCAAAGAGAAACTTTTTAAGGCTCCATTCATTCTTTGAAAGGGGGACACATCATGGAAAAGTCACTGAAATAAATATCCCAACTCCGCTGGGGCCCTTGTCATGTCACGTCTGTCTGTCAGTTCGCTTTTTTTCTTTCTCTCTCTCTCTTTTTAATTATTATTATTATTATTATTTTTAATCTACTGTATAGTTCGTGTGTCCTACATTTAAAGTCTCGTTCTGCTCCTGTCGCAGCTGTTTCAACTTGGGTATACCGACATTCCAAGTGGATGGATCGAGTGGCTGTCCAAGAGCCATGTCCCTAATTGATAAAGGATTTTGGAGTACCAGTGCACTCCTTCGTTTTGTACACTGCTTGGAGGCTGGGAGCTAAATAGGAACGAGGACACCCAGTGGGCGAGCCTGACGGGTGCCAGGGCCCAGTGTGCCAAGTCGTGGTCTTCGATCACTGCGTAACAGGACGCAAGGACCTGGTCCACCACGATGGTCCCCTGCGCGGTCACAGGCGCAAAGGAACCCTCGTGACTTTGCGTGTAAATCCGTTTGACGGTCACAGGCTCAAATCGACTTCGCTCTGCGTCAAAGACGAACACTTTCTGTCCAGGCTGGACTTGACTGGCGAAAATCGCAGACATCCGCTTCTCCGCCTCGCTGGAGCTGTTGCGGCTGACGAAGAGGAGGTGCGCGGCGGTGAGGGTTATTTTCTGGCCCGAGTCGGTTTCGATCACATAGAAGATCCTCCTCAGCATCGAATCTCGGTCTATAAACATGATGAAGTCGGTGTAAATTACATTTCCGTCGTCATCTGCTGTCATGACCCTGTCTCCGCTTTTGAGATCTTTGACTGCTTTCTTGGTGCCATCCTGAAGGGTGACCGTGGAGGATCCGGGGAAGCAGCCGCCTGACTTTGCTGCCACAGAATTTTCTGTTAGAAGAAACAAGAAAAACATTAAGTCGTTTTTCTCACTGCGAGATTTTTATTAATAATTTTCAACGCGTGCAAACAAACATCACATGCGCTTTGAACATTTCCAGCCCAGAACTCATTCAAAGGCCCATTCATAATCATTTAAATTGATTGAAAAATCCACCTTTATCTGTATTTTTTCTGCCTCTACACAACACGGTGGGCCATATGCATTTTGCATAATGATGTCTGTCGGCTCCTTGATGCCAGATGCGTATTAGCTTAGCCCACGTTGTCTGAGACGGGAAAACTGAAAGCCCTGGCTCATCTATTCTTAATTAAAAAACCCAATGAAGAGCAGGCATTGTTATTCTAAATCAACTTGTGGATCGAGCTACTCTCCGTAAAGAACACTTACGCCTTTCCCAGCTACTCTTCCCATATTTACTCAGGTGCAGAAACCTCTATGTGACAATTCACACAAATAGGCGACTCACAACTACTATTTACCCAGTGGAGCCACTTTTCCAAGCCTCTCGAGTTGTAGATTTGAATTTAAATGAGGGCCCGGACTCTTAAATGCTTTCTGTTGTGCAACATCAATGTCCCCCCTCTCCCTGTCTACCACCTCTCCCTGCTTTGTTGTCAGTCTTGATGACAATAATTTTGGCCTTGGTGGAACTCTTCACATACCAGTCTCTAGGATCACACTGTCCTGCACAGAGGGAGAGAAAAAAGGGTTTCCTACTCAGAATTTGGGGCTTTTAATCTTCTTTTAAGATTCCCGAGCATGAAATAAGGTGACAACTGAAAACCAGATTTACCCCAAACCAATTCAACATTGTTCAGCCAAATCCTTTTGGTAAAGTCGCATGACCTCCAATGACACGTCGGCCTAGCTCATACTGTGATCTCAAAACGTGTGTGCTGAATGATAAGTAAGGGATTTATCAATTTAAAAAAAGAAGGCAAAAGCACCATGGTTCATCAGTCAAAGTGGAGAAATATTTTCTGGGCGTCATAGGTGTCCAGTAGTGAAGGCCTAGGTAGATTATGAGCCTCGATAAACCCCAAAAAACCAACCAAACAAACGGAAATGAACTCCTTGAAGAGAAAATTCTTATGATTTTCTCACATATAATTAAAAACGGTTACCAAATTCACCTTGCAGCACTTATTTTTATCAGAGAGCGAGAAAAATGTTCTATTTCTAGGTCACGCCGAGCAGCCTCGTTAGACTATGGTAGCGGTTCCCACCAGGAGACAGTGTGGGGCGGTGTAAGATCAAGAAATAAGCTGCAACGAGAAACGCTTATAACGCCTTTAACCGGGAAATGCCTATACATCACTCAGAGAAATAACTATTTACAGTTTCATAAAAACTATCCAGTTAAAACAAATGGAAAGATCTGAAACATCTGACCTCTGGACTTAAATGACCCCTCAAACACTATGATTCTGTGATTAATCACTGAAATCATTGAATTGATCAGTGGTCACACTTGTCCACAATAACCATCAGATCAGTAAGCCCGTGATAAGTATTATTGCGACTCTATTTTACTTTCCCATCACAACCAGCTGATACAATCTAGTCTTGGGTGAAACTTTTCCAGAAGATAAAACAGGACTGCTGCTTCCCTGAGCTGCACCTGTTGTTACAAACGATTGCAATCACGCCTGATGGGAAATGCGCGCCGTTATCCTACAGCCAGTGGTGCGCATGGCAGATTATCAGCGCAGTAGCTCTGTTCGTTCTGTTTTTCTTTTTACTTTGGAGCCATACCTGCTTTCACGGAGCAGTGGATGTGGGCCTTGGATTCATAGTAGACCCAGTCAAATCCAGCTTCCACCGCCAGCCTGGACAGAGTGCCGTATTTGCTCTTGTCTCTGTCTGAAGTGGTGATGTCCACGGCTCTGCCCTCGTAGTGAAGAGAGTCTTCTAAATGGTGTCCGTCCTCGTCCCAGCCCTCGGTGACCCGCAGCTTCACTCCGGGCCACTGGTTCATCACGGAGATGGCTAGCGAGTTCAGCTTGTCTTTACATCTCTGTGGGAACAAGAAATGAATCCATGCATCACCGAAACTGCCAGAAACAGCACCACAGTGCGCAAATATCGGCTTTTATGAAGTGAAAATCACTCAAATCACGCGTTGCACTGACAGGCTTAGCTGACGAGAGAAATAGGGGCTGATAAGCGGTCAGAGAAATAAAATATTAGATCACCTAATCAGCCTTCCGACAGATTTATTACATTTCAGCAATTACCCTTTGTGCCAGAAGAACTGTGTGCTTTATCATCATTTCCACCTCAGATTCCTCGTCTTTGGTTCATTTTCTGCGAAGAACATATAAAGCATCACACTGTAGCCCCCACACTCATGTGGTCATAGAAGTGTGGACGTGCTGGTGTCCCTTCACTCTCTCCTCCTCGTCCTGCATGACTTGCTGTTGCTGTGCGCGCTTGTTTTTTCTTTCTGTCTGCTCCTGCTATTTCCGAACAAAGTTCCAACTTTGTTAAACCTGCACCTGTCTGCTCCCTCATCCCCGCACATTATACCCTTTGTCCCAACTACAAATCGAGGAGGAGCACAACTAATAAACAGCTTTGCTAGGGAGGCTCCTTATCGATCAATATCTATGATTTTAGACAACACGTTTTAGACGAGAAAGAGAGGATTTGGAACACGATGAGATTTTAGTACATGAGGACTTTTGCCTTTATTGGGAGGACAGTGCAGACAGGAGGGTGAAGAGAAGCTCATCAGCAGACAGCAAGGTGGAGAAAAAGTGAAACTTTTTTGGCCTTCTCGTCCAAGGAATGAAGCATCCCACGTGGCTGCCATCGTGGTCCAGCCAGGACCAACACACGTGGCCCTGGCTGGACTTTTCATCACCGATCAGGAGACGTTCCCCGATCTATTCTAGATCCAGTAGCAACAAAAAAGAAGAGGTGGAATGTTTGTGGGCAAGAAACACATGTGCACACACAGCAAAAGTGCCTCCCATGTGTTGTGTAGAAGCTGATGCAAACAGGCTATTTGTTTAACGAGGTTGAGTTACATAGCCTCATATGATTCACAACTTTTTTATATTTAGATATTTATTATATTTTCTCACAAAAACGAGCAGCGCTTTAGTTCATAAATACGCTCTGACGGAGGTAAATTCCACATATTGACCATATGTGTGGATTTTATTGCGTAGAACTGAGAAAAGTAAACATCTGTTAAACCAGATCCGCCAATGTTGCCCGAGTAACAAAAGCATGAACACCACACAAGGGTTAATATCAATTAAAGATTAAAACTGGACCAACTGAGGCCTCTCGCACAACTCCATCCCCCCACCCACCTGACTCCCCTGTTTCCTCCCAGCTGAGGTGAAACACTGGAGCTGAACTGCGTCTCTGATCCTGAGCTTGCATTTCTCAGTGTTAGCAGCAGCGTCAGAGGGCACATCTCGGGTAAGAAAGCTGCTGATGAAATATTGATAAGGCACTGCATTCGCTTCACTGGCCTATAACATATGGGTCTTTGGTCTTGGAGAGGTGCGAGCAGCGACCCTTTTCTATCCAGAAGTGTTGCATTAAAAACAACATTAATACAGTATGAATTCACGAGTCTGCATTAGGCGATGAATGAGGGAGTCTTTTGTCAGTTGCTTGTTTTCTTTAAATTAATAATTGATGTCCAGATGATATGAAGATGATCTTCAAGAGCAGCTGCCTCCTTAAAATATCTGGAGTTGGTTGAACCCTAAGCTCTCCGCGCTCTAAATGAAGATGCTTGGCCTTCTCCAAGACAACTATTCTGGACGCCGAACCAATATGTCAAATAAAACATCACAAAGAGTCTTTTCAGTCCAGCGGCGGAGGGAAACTTTCATTACTCTTCTCCTGCAAAGTCTTGGAAACGTGACATGCCTTCTTAAGTCGAGGTGTTTTGGCTGCTGACTAACAGACTTGTGAAATATCCGAGGATTGCACTGGGGGCAAAGAAGAGCCCACTGCCCCCCACCCCCCCACCCCCCCCCCCCCACCCCCACCCCACGGTTGGGACAGTCTGAGGTCTTCAGTCGGGGGTTGTTAACATAAATCTACCCGCTCGCATAACAGAAAACAAAGTGATATATATCAGTCGCTGTTTTATGAGGATATCACACTTGTAGAATGTGTTGAATTAAAAAAAAAAAAAAAACTCTCCTTAAAAACCCTTCTGCATACTGAGAGAGATTGTCGGAGTCAAGAGCCGTAAAGCTTAACCTATTTATTAATTCATTAGGTCGTGTGCCGCAAATCAAGCCAAATTCTGCTCAGCCACCATGAAGCCCAGCAGGGCGTCTTGGACCGGCGCTTTGTGCTCGGGGTAAAGTTGTTCAACAGCCTGCCTCTTAATCTTTTCACAAGTGATTTGGTTAGAGGAAACACTTATCAGCTACCTGTCAGTGCAAACAAGCCGCCAGCTCATCTCGTTTCCAACTCGTTTGCACTGCAGGCTCTTAACACTGTTACGCTTGGAGGGGGAGAAAAATAGACGAAAACGCCGTTTAGTCTGGCACTGGATCTAATGTAGAAAAGTAATCCCTGACATTGTGGCTTACAGTTTCACTTGTTTAAAGAGGGCAAATCAAAGTTGTTGATGTTGTTGTTTAATTTTAAGTCATTTAATTGACTTAAAAATCCATTTGGAGTCTTATTTTGTCCCACTTTTCTGCGTAGAATGTCACTTAACACAAGTTGAATTCACGAGGGTCAGGACAGGTGAGCATAAGTCTAAAAGCCGTGGAATAGCGGGCGAAAGTGATGTTCCTAATCAAGTCAGGCCCCGTCACTTCGTGTATCTATTCGTAAATGTCTCTAAAGCGTATTTGTTGGCAGCTCTCTGGGAGTGCGCAGTGTCAAACTAGTTAGGGTTGAGTTAGGAGTGCTTGTTCAAGCGCTTCTTCCAGTATATAATCTTGGCAAGACCTCACTGAACTGATTGACTGATTAATTCATTTATTGCACATATCTAACGGGGCTACTCTAGACACGTGCCTTGTTTCATTTATGAATACAACACCTATTTTCTAAACCGCAAGATAACGAAAGAAGTTCAAGGCATTCATGCGTAAAACTCCGTGCGTAAAAACCCTCTGGATTCATGCATAAAGCCTTGGCACGGCGTAAATCCCCATGTGATAATGCTTATGTTGCTTGCAGCTACACTTACTCTCCTTTGGGTGCACATGCTTCAATCTGGTGGCTTTACAGTGTGATATATAAAAAGGATAATCACACCTGTTTTAACTTACTGTGGCCTCCCGCTGACCAAAGGTTCTAAGTTCAAACTGTGTTTCAAGCCCCGGCGAGGGGCGCCTAAAAGCTCTTTCGTGTACATTTTCACACTTAGAGTCGGTCGCCGTGTTTTCTGTAAACAGTCAAGTGGGAAATGGATCACGAACAAACCCAAATAAATCCGACAAACAAAAAGAAACCCCCAACAGGCCACGCTGCACAAGCGTATGGTGCCACATGTAATCACAATTTATCAGATCTTCCACCTCCCACCTTTGTTCATTTTGATGCTGACCTGCAAAAGCAAATCCTTATAGGCATGCGGGTCTTTTTACTCAGAGTAAAAGCTTGGATTAAGACAGGTGCTTCTTTAGTTCAAAGATTCTCGAAATAATGGTTAAATTAAACTATGTTCCTGCTAGAGACCTGGAAACCCCCACGGAGAATCCGTTTAGGTCTCTAACCCCCCGCCTTGGTAATCACATCCTCACACTACTGTAATTTCACGATCCCTGCGTATGAGAACCTATAGGTGTATAGCAGAGGAGATGTGGGGAGGGCTGAGCGACGCACGCACTGTGAATATTTTATTGGAGCTCGCCCTCATGCGTGGTGCTAGGCACGGGTTCAGGGACACCGGCGCGCGCCTGGCTTCATCACCACCAGCAGCACCACCATCACCACCTTCATTTTATTATTACTGAGCCAATATCACCCAAGAGCTTTTTAATAATTCACCAGCATCTAAGTGCTAAAAGTCATGCTGAAGAGACGCGACATCCTGCAGCCTGGAGAGAAATCAAGGCATGTCTCCGATGTATGTGAGCCTCTTCTTAGCTGCACTGAACCGGGTATAAGGTTTTAAACTGACTGGCTGCAAGAGGATGAGATATTTAAAACAGACGCCATCCTTCGTGCAGGTGTATTGTAAAACACACCAGCACTCCTGTGCGCCTTGCTCGTGTAATTGGCCGAGTCCCACCCATTTACCAAGGCCTGGACACTCTCAAAGAAATGTCAGTTTTCATGCACAGATGCACGCCACGCGAAAGGCTAAATTACAGAAGGCTGTGCAAGGAAACGTCTGAATGAGCTACGCCATGCCTCAGTAAGCCCGGCTGTTTAAAGCGATGAGCATCCACAGGGCTGGGGTAAAGAAAAGGCGCTTAAACAAGCTGCAACGTAAAGCCGAAATAGGCAGCAAACACAGAAAGTCTGCATGAAATCTAACATGGACGTGCCCCTGTAAGGCAACAAAACGAGCCTCCCATAGATACAAATATAGATATGAGGAGAGGGGCACATTAATATTTTAAATACACTGTCACAATCATGAAAGCCGAGTGTCCTGACTGTCCGCCTGCACATCACTTATCCAGCTGGATTTCTATATTCGCTTCAAGCCTGCAGCCTTTGAAAACTCCCATGCTGGTGTATAAAGCGCATCTGGCTTTGCAGTGAAGTTAAAAGGCTCAGTGTGAAGAGTTCAGCAGCGGGTAAAACAGACTTCACTTAAGGTGCGCAATCAGTCTGACAAGGGGGTTGTTGCAGTAAGCAGTGATGGTGCGTTAGGAAATGGACAGTGGGGGCAAAAAAATAAAAATCACAATAAAATGAAAATAAAAGGTTATTCCGTCTCCTTACCTGAGTCATTAGCCTGTCAGCACCGGTGTTCTCCTCATCCTTGAATATGATGTCTGTGTTATAATTGGGAGTCAGTTCTTTAAATCGCTCGGAGTTTCTTGTGATCTTGCCTTCGTATTTGCCGCTTGCCCCGAGGGTCTTCTCCGCGACGTTGGGGATGAACTGCTTGTACGCAAGAGGTGTCAGCTTCTTCGGATGTCTTCTCCTGCCGTAGCCCCTGCCCGGTCCGCATCCCATCCCAGAGGATACCAAGGACAAGCAGATGAGACCGACCAACGCGATTTTGGTCCAGAGCAGCATTTTTTTTATTATTATTTTGTCCTTTAAGATCTCAAACGGGTCACCGCTGCTATCTCTACAGTCTGCCTCTCCCGGCTCTCGCAGTGTCCTTGTCTCCTCTTCTACTTCGCCTTAGCTTTTTCTCTGTGTGGCAGGTGCGGAAATGAACGCCTCGGATAAATGGTAATAACGGGGCAAATCGAAGGAGGGTTTAAAAAAAAAGTAGTGAGGGAATTAAAAGCCACGGGATCTCTAGTCGAGCTGCTGCCGCTTGTGTGTGTGCCTACCGCTTTTACTGCTTTGTATTATAGCACCGATCTATAGGGGAGGGACTTCATTGGCGTCGACTACCCCTCCTGATGTTATCCCACAAAAATCTTAAAAGATTTCTTCCACCTGAGGGTTAGCCTCTGTTTCGAGGAGGAGGGGCTGCTCCATGGGAAAACATCAATTATAAACTGTCTTTTTTCCACCCTCCCGTTTTCCAGTGTTTCACAGTAAGTGAAGCACAGACAGGGGAACTTGAACAGTGGTTCTCAAATTTGAAGCAGTGTAGTTTGGTGAATTGATTTGTGTGGGACAACTTTGAGCGCAGAATGCGTTTCCCAGGAGAATAAAACTGCTCATGGACGTGTAGTGCGCAAAGGCTGCACGAGTTGGCTGTGACACCCCATATCCACCAGAATAAACGCACGAATAGTATGGAATAGTTTGCTTACAGTGCAGTGAGATATGAGATTTCATTAGATTAGATTAGATTGAAATTTGCCTCTAACTTCGCGTCCCTTTCAACAACAACAGCGTGCCAACGTGAATATACGCACGAAATTTGCTTTAAGGCCACTTCTTAACTTATTGGTGGTTCAAAGGCACAATAAATCTGCGAAAACATGGTACTGTAATGTACTTTTTGGACTAATATTATGGAGATTTCATCAGATCTAAAAAGCAAAAGTTGGAGTAACATCAGTGCCCTCTGCGCGCTCTTGTTTCCTACTTTAGTTTATGCGTAAAAATGCATTTTATTCTCCAAAATATCATTCCATGTGACTATTTTTCAACACATTCATCTTATTTTCACGCAGGTTTCTGGAAATCAGATTCAGAAAATGAAGCAGAGTCCTTAAAAATGAGGGTGGGAACGGGACAGACTTACAGCACAATAGTAGACGAGGCTTTAGAAAGCGTTAAAAAAAAGTAACCAAAAGCCACTTTTTATGGGGAAGAACCTATTTAGTGCGTAAAATATACTGATAGTGGGTAGCAACAATATTCTCTCCTACACAGTCAAAACCTGCTTTACTGACAGATTCATAGTATTGAAAAACTAACTTTCCGAAAGGAAAGAAATTATGACTTTTCTCGAGTATTAAAATAGATTTTATTTCAATCACCAACTCAACATTCTCATAGTCTCATTCCTATAATTAAAGGCCAATGAAGAAATATTTTACTGTTGTTGATTAAGGCTGTATGGTACCATGAGACACCACTGTATTCAAATTCAAGGTCCAGACAAAACAGACATCTAAAATATTTCAGGAAGGAAAATTATTTGTGTGATAACAGCGAGTAATTAGAGGAAGAGGCTGTTCTGAGGCAACTTTGGCTCTCATCACACAGACACTGTGGCACAGGTGCTCTGAAGTGAGGACAGATACGCCAGTCTTTGGTGTGGCTTCTCTCTCATTAGACCTCTCTCTGGCTGACCTCCAGTCTGGTGTTGTTTAGTCAGTGCCAGGCTTGTGGCAAAGCAGCTAGGGCAGGTGAGACCAACTGCTGCTCACTGAGACCACGATCATCAGCTCTTAGCCAAAAGATGGTTGGCACACTGCTGTATAACCCAGAGTAAGAGACTCCATGACCAGCTTTCAGTCTGCAAATCAGTACCGTCACTCTGTTTTTGCTGCATATGATTGAGATTCTTAAGATGTCTTCCTTAGTCACATTTCAGCGCCGACGTCTGCAGATGTATTCAAACACAAAGCTGACAGCACTTGTGGTGCCCTTAGGGACACCAGAGGCACTGTTTAGCCCCAGGTCAGGTGTCACAGCTCTGGGATAAAACCTGGCATGCCACACAAATGCCTCAAACCCACAGGGAGGTGAAGCAGAGGTAGAAAGAGTCCTCAGAGGTCTCAGTCCTCCTGAAAAAGAGTAATAATACTTCTATTAATGCTCACACTAACACAGTTATTAAAGCAACAACTTACAAACTAACAAAAGAAAAAAAAGATGTTGAATGAAAATGAATTGTGCTTTCTAAAAACCAAGGTTTGCTGGTGGGATTGAACTTGAGTTTCTACCGCAGAGGAAACCAAGCATCTCTCAGTCAGACCTGGGGCAAATAGTATTTGCAAACATTACACTTCATTGTTTGGTTTTGGCCTAATTCGGTGCCAGATGGGTGGAGTTTGCAACTAAAGGCAAAGTAAATCACTGCACACAGTTTAGACAATTAAAGTATCTGCATCTATTTGGCGTGTGAACTTTTATTTGAGCATTTGCCTTGATCAGACGTCTTAAAACAAACACCTTCTAAGATCCCAGATTTGTGCCATTATGTCACATTATGTTACTCTTTTATTTACAGTGGATTTGCATATGAGGGTGATGCAGAAAAGCGAAGGCTAGCTCTCTGAAATAATTCTGGAGGGATTGAGGGCATTACACAATTATTAAGAAGCCTGTTGCATGTGATGGCTAATCCAGTATGAGGCGTGAAAAACGGCCAATGAGTCATCAGTTTCTGGTTCGTTGTGTGTCCCATCGAACACTTTACTGTCCAAAATGTGCAAACGCACTTATGGAACCCTCTACCTGATCCATCGCATCGTCCTCATCTGCTGTGTTGCGCTGCCTTTCTTTAGAAGGCTCCCTCTTGTGTCTGACATTCAAAGGAATCAAAAAGATGTGCTTAGAATCAGACTAAATCCACACCCACATTTGATTTCATCTGCCACCGTCTCGATCAAGCACAAGCGAGATGCAACTAGAAGTGGTTGAGTGGAGTTTAACCAGTGTAAGTCCCCCCAATTACTGCTTTAAAGCCTCCTCCTGTCTGAATGTTTTGTAACATTGTTAGACGGATTAGGACTAGAGAATAATCACGCACAAACATATAAGCAGTGTCAGGCTTTCTGTGTTGTTTTCCGTTGCTGCAAATAGGGTTTCCTTTCTCCCAGGCTAACAGAAAGACAGCCCCACCGCAACTCTTTGTGGTTTCTCCTCGCAGGTGGAGTTCGCATTCAACCCTTTATCCTGTTTTGAACTTTTGGCAAACAGTTTATAGCACGGACACGTTGCCATCTATCCTATGAGCATGTGTACTCTTTTGTTAGAGCCACAAAGTTTGAATAATCTTCCTCTAAATGGTTTATCTAAGCCGCACGCATCAAGCATTAAGCAGAGGTAAAGAGTCAGAATTCAGCTGAACAGAATCAGGTGACCTGGAGCTAATCTGTCAAGTACAATGGAAATTTCACAATACAGTATCTAGAATCACAACCCTCAGCGTGCCCCGGAGTCTGTAAAGGCATTTTATTTGCACTCTCCTGCCGCTCCCAATACTTAAACATTAAACGCCAAGGCTAGACAGGCAGAACCTCTTTGAACTGCAGGGCAGGGTGAACTCAGTGGGAGGGGAAGGAGTTGAGTGAGTGGAGAGCGGGGGGCTGGTGTTTGTGTGTTATTCCACCAGGTGAGTCAGCGCTGGCCACCGTGCGCTGCAACACCATCTCGGTCTTAAGCAACGGTGATAACAGAGGGAACGGCTCAGAGGGACTGACATGTGTCTGTTTACTTTAATGCATAACCGTACTGAGAGTTTCTGATGAGGCGTTGTGAAGAATTTACATCGAAACAAGCTGCTCTGCTTGTGGAAGCTTACCCGTGTCTTTAACGTCCTAAAGAAAAGTGATACACGGCCGATATTACTTCACTTCTTCTCCAAACCGGTTTCAATGTCATAACAGCACAGGCGGCCGATTTCTTCCATTCTACAGAAAATATCTACTTTAAGGGGTACAAATGTTATAAAAAGAATAAAAGAGGGGAAACCAAGCAGACTCATGGAAAGCTAGTTTCAGCTGCAGCAACCTCCGAAGGAGATATGTGTCTCCGATTGGAACTGAACCGGCTAATGCAAATGTGCTAACCACTACAGTTTATTTTCCTCACCTCTAAATATATTTACTAAAATACAATGACTACATTCATCTCTAGACTAATGTAAAAAATTTTTTGTGATAAAACATCTAAACAGCTAATACATGAACAAAAGCCTCGCAATGTTTACGATCTGAACATCTCTATTTTCCTGAAATCAGTTCTTCCTCACGTAAATGAGTTCATATACAAACATTCAAGTGGCTCAGTGTGTTTCCAGAAACTGACCTGCGTTCACTTCACCAGTGAGTCCAATGAACCTGTGTCCTACATTAATATTATAAGGTCGCTACCTCTTATATAAAGTGCCTCGAGACAAGGTTGTTGACTAATAACTGGGGCTATATAAATAAAATTCAATAGATCTAAAGAAAAATATTTGCTTTCAAAGAGTACTTATGTGTCTGTGTTACATCTGTATTATGTCCAGTTTCTCTCAGGCTGTATGCCAAGGCACTGACACCAAAGGACACCTTGTGCACAACTGAGACACCAGCAGTATTTAATGGGATGTGGCAAACGCATAGATGAAAGAGCATCTACTTGCTTTTCAAAAGATGATGAGGAGCAAACAATGTGCAAAGCTCCAGTTTTGTTCTGAAGAAGACTTTTAAAATTTCAAAAATTATCTAAGTGAATAAGGGTCTGTGGGGTTTTTGTATTTATTTTCCATAAAAATCCTCAGCGAAGCTCAGGGATGACAGCGTTTCTCCTCAGGGGAGAAAGGTTTGGTCTATTTTGTGACAAATAGATGTGAGACTGGTTACTTCCTGTGCAAAAACCTCTGCCTGTGGACACAGACCCTAAATCACAGCAAATTAGACAATAAAAAGACGAATACTGCATGATACAAGAAGTTGGATGAAGTGAGAGGCTGTATGCGCGTGTGTGTTCTTGATACCTCTCTCTATGTACCAGTGTGAGAAAATCCTGACTGCAGCCTCCAGTCTGCATGTTCAGTCAGATTATATTTGGGCTTTTGTGAAAATAAGCCAAACCTTTTTCCCTGGAATTTCAGAGTTGATCACCTCATACAGGAACTTCGGCAGTCTGGATGAATGTGTCACTGCTTTGTTCCTCCATCTCAGCCTCTGAGTCTGCTTAGTATTGATTCAGAGGAAAACTCTCAGCTGCAGAAGAAATGACATGAATAAAACTGCAAAGTTAAACATATTTTATTTATTTGTCATAGACAAAGCGGTTCCAGTTAGGCTAAGCTAAGCTAACTACCTCAGACTCTGGGTTCATATTCTGAGACACAAATTCCCCTTTGGTATTGAATCATTAAGGACATCCGCTGTAAAACTTTACCAAATTAATCATGTGGTGATTCCTTGTGACATGGGAGCAGCCAAACCTTTGTGTACCACCAACAGATTGAGAGATGCAGAATTTCTGAGAATGCTGGATTTGTTGTTATTATAGAGAAATTTAGATATAGAAAATGCACAATAAAGATTTATCTTCTTCAGAGTGAATAGTTGATTTAACTTCTTTTTAATAAATGTTTCAAAAAAAATGAGCAGAAATAAAAGGTACAAATCAACAAGCTGAGCCTGAAAACGCTGGTTTCTGCACATTAAGTTGCCGGACTCATTGCAAAGAACTGGCAACCTTTTTGCTGCAGAAGTTGAAATATTGTGATCTTTCTTAGCATGAGTCACACTCCAAAAACACACTGCATGCAGACCTTCCCATACTGCAACTCTGTAGCATCGTGTGTTCTCACTGCTTGCCTGTCTGCCTGCTTTTTATTCAGTGTTTAGGCTCAAAGTTTTTAAAAAACAAACCCTAAACCAAGTGATAACTCCGATGGCCTTTCTTCTTTTACTTTAGAAAGTCAAAAACGTTACTGTCGTCATAGATTAGGTAGCAGTTTGATGACAAGTGAACTGAAATTTATAGGTGCCTTTTTAAAAGAAGTTGGAAAAAATGATGCCAGTAGGGTCATTTTTTATCTTATCTTTTTCAGTTTTAAGATGTTGCAAAAAAAAAAAACCCCAAAACATTAATTACATTATGCAAAACCTGTGAAAGCAACTAAATTATAACGCAAATCTGGAAGAATCAGCGGCAACATGTGAGTTCATACACGGCGTTAATATTTTACATCAGTCACAATATGTTCATCCACAAGACTGCAGGAAACGAGTTCAATCGAAACAAACTCAATGACTCAGGGGACATAAAGTTGTGAAACTGCGTGTAACCATCTGAAACACCAGAGTTAATCACACTGATGTGAGTGTATCGGCGGTACAGATATACTTCTTAGAGATGAGCAATCTGCTTCAACACGAACGCTTCAGGATTTGCTTTCATTAAAGAGAGGACACTGATTTTATCTCTCTAATGAGTCCTAAATGCTTCAAGTGTGTGCCATCACACCTCGGGCTAATAAAAAACCCAGAAAGAAGTGTTAATAACTCTCCACTGCCTAAAATAAAGAATAAGAGCACAACAAACAGCAGCAAAGCTTCGGTCACGCCCAGTTAGCAGGCTACTACACTACCCATGCCAACCACATTAACCACCTGCGTCTGATAGTTGCTTATGCAAATATGCTGCTCCTCAATCAGCTCTTTCTCATTTGCCTTGATGATATCTGCAAAACAATGTGTCATCACGCTCATGCCCCGATGTTTATTTGTTCTGTTGCCTGGTTAAATATGTAATCCGTATTTATTTTTTTTCAACTCTAAACATCACTTCCTGCATTCTTGCAATTTTAGTTTTACCTTTAAATCATTTTAAAGTTCATTTGCTGCAAATATATGTAGCTTTGTTAAAATAGAAATGGTGCTGGCCCGCACACAGTTTGCGTTCCAGTTTGATTTCTCAAAATCCGTCCTAAAGCAGCCCATATCCTTCCTGCTTTGTGTGTTCGTTCAGACTTTACTAATCCAGGAAATTGCTGCCACTGATCAAAGTTATTGCCTGGAAGGAACAAGGAAGCTGAACTTAAGTGACATTGCCTCATATCTTATTATGGATTGTGTCTTTGGATGGATGCAGATCTCTGTCAGGTGGATATCTGATGGGAATTCAAAGTGAAAAGGGCAATAAATTCTGAGTCAGTTACTGCAGTTCCTGTAATGATCAATGCTTTTTGTGGGTGACAGAAGTGATGCAATGAAAACCCTCTTTTTTTCTGTGGCATACATATTGTGTCTATTGATTTACCGCTCAAATATGGTTGATTTGGCTAATTAATATCAAATACAAAAGCAATTTATACTTAGGAAGTGTTCTGCCACTTAAGTGCTTTGCTCCTAGAAACCTGACAGACTCTGAAAATGGATGTAGGCGACTACTTTTACAAAGGCCTGATCACTTTCCATTTTAAAACAACTGTTTACTGTGGAAGGTACTTGTCCACGGTTCGTTCTCATTTTGCTTTCGGTTTCGTTCTTTCCCCCATTTTTTCTTTTTGTCTTCTTGTCTGTGCCAGTTTGGGTGTCTGAAATTCTTATTTTGTATTTGTAAGTTAACTTAACAATCTCAATATGGTCACTTCTGGGTCCACAAAACCAAGAAGGCAATGGCCTAAAATCTACAATCCCACGGCCGATGTCACTGTGGGTATGTCGATTTGCCCTATACAATTTATGCTAACAATTTGGGTAGAGCTAGTATTAGCTAAACTAACCTCAAGTGTTGGTAGGCATAGCTGTAGCTAAGTGGCATGGTACTCACTGTTAAGATTGTGATCAATATTTAAATATTATTTCTTATCAAACCAAAATATTTCAGTACCTGAAGTCATGTGAAGGACTAAGTATTTATAAGACTCTGTGCAGCACTGTGAAAAACCCAGTATACTATTACTGCTTTCATGGGAATTAAGAGGATTAGTAGCAGCCAGATAATCAAACGTAAGCGCTTAACTGATCACCAGCAACTGTGAACAACTCTGTAAAAGCAGAAGTTTGGGGCATTTTGTTGGTCTGGCGCATTCAGGTGTGTGTTAACATTGTGTACAACAGTCTTCCCTGGAGTGGAGGTCCCAGGAAATTCACCCCAAGGTTCAACCCCCTGTGCAACCCTCGAAGAAAGTGCAAAAGAACCTACATGTCAGATTCTATAGGCCCCAGTTAGCATGTTAAAGCTCATGAACGTATGATTAGAAAAAAAGAAATGAACAAGTATGGCTTGTTTGGAAGGGTTGCCGGGACAAACAGCACGAACACCTCATAACAGATATTAAGCACAGTGGCGTAGAGGTTATGATTGGGCTTGTTTTGCAGCCACAGGACCTCATGTGCATACCAAAGTAATCTAGAGTCAAATCTGAGGCCATGTGGCCAACAGCTAATGCTTGGCCGATACTGTGTCATTCACGTGGACAGTCATCTCAAGCACAACAGCTAATCTACACCAGAATGGCTGAAAATAAGTAAATGAATAAATATAGGTGTTGCAATGGTCCAGCCAAAGACCAGACCTTAAACTGACTGAAATGCTGTGGCAAGTCCTTAGTCCTGAGTGACTAATGAAGTCATAGCGAAAACAGGTATTTGGTGGTTCTATAAGCTATTGAGTCATGGAGTGGACTGATTCACACGACTGCACAGAATACTGCTTTTGTTTTGTTTTTTTAAATAATCTGATGTTTCTATCAAGCTCTATTACAAACAGTCAATGAGGAATGTAGACACCTATCCTGTCACCACACTCCAGAATCAATAGATCCGATCAGAGGTTAACGGTAACTCCTGCAGCTGTTGTAATTTAGACAAGCAGCAAAATACCAAAACATGTCAAAATGTGCACACGGGCAAACAGTCAACTGCCTCCAAATGGAATAGTTTGCCTCAGTGAATGTATGCAAGAGTGCATATGGGCACGTGCATGCACGGCTGTAGCAGCGGGAATAACATCCCTGCAGGAGTTAATGAGGCGAGTGAGTGACGGAGCAGCCCGCCTGTGTCAACGCAGTATGGAAGAGAGTCAGGTTGGGAGTTTAAGGTCTAAGGGAGCTCAGGTGAGTAGAGAGAGCAAGCAGGGCATCAGCGTTGATGGGAAAATGACAAACACTGCTGAGTCTGATTAGCATACGGACTGTGCTGCTTACACCTTGGCGATGACCGCTGCCACTCAGATTTTCACCCCTTGAATAACAAATTCCACCTTCAGACATATTCACTCTTCTTTTTTTTTTACAAGCAAAAAATCTACAAGAAACGTACAATAAATGAAGGAAAGACCAAATCCCTTTATGGCTCGTTCATAAAATGCTGCCAAACAATCAGTCACTGAGCTCTCATACCTATTTTTATGATTTGTTTAGCCGGTGTGTTTGTCTGAGCTCTGGGTTAATTGTCTTTGATGGCAGAAGCTTCTGTTTGTGTCCTCCGAGGGAAAATGTGGGGCATGCCCTGCATTAAATCTCCTTTGATGTCTGATCAGTAACAGACAGATTTAACTGACTGACAATAAAATAAAACACATAAATCACAGTGAATAGGCTCTAAAATAATATTCCCCTTTTTAGTAAGAGGCGACCTCTGGGGCTGTAAAATCAGGCCAAAAAATGAAGTGCAGTTCCTAGAATGGCCACTTGGGGCAAGGTCCAAAAGTGTGTAAATTTGTACACGCTAATTAGAAATCAAAGCATATAGTTAGGGGTGAATCAGGTGACCCTTAGTTATGTTGCAATAGGTCTAGGCTGCTGGCAGCGTCCCATGATGCATTGCTTCTTCTTCAGTCACCTTTTTCCCTCACTATGTGTTTATAAACAACTCTTCTAGTGTGTCTTTGTCCTGTCTTCTTTCCCTCACCGGTTGCGGCAGATGCCGCCCCACATTTCTTAACCTGGTTCTGCCAGAGGTTTTTTCCTGTCAAAAGAGAGTTTTTCCTTCCCACTGTCGCCAAAGTGCTTGTTCATAGGGGGTGATATGATTCTTGGGAGTGTCTTTGTTTTCTCTGTATTATTGTAGGTTCTTTACCCTTCAGTACAATTCCTTACTTTTTGCGCTAAGCTTAGTATAAAGGCTTAGCCTAATAATGTCCTCCAACCACAAATAAAACTCTAAGGAATAAACATATTTCAAAAGTACAAATGACAAACTAAAACATTACTTCAGGTGGCTTATATGCAGAAGAAGGGGCTGCATGGGCATGTCTGAACAAGACTCAAACACCATATTTCTTTGTGCTATCACATGGGGTCAGATCATGTTTGTAGGCCAGGAGTTGCCCTGGATGTTGGTTTAAACTCCAAACTGGGAGAAACAAGGTGCGAGAAATATTTATATTTGGCAGTTCGGCTGTAAGCGAAGCTATCCCCACTTCCTGTCTGCAGGTGGGAAACTCCTCATCCTTTATCTTTATTGCCTCAGAGAATGGCTGCCCCGTCAGGAGCAGAGGGAGGAGTTTACTGGTTGATGGTTCTTTCAGCTTCTGCAGGGTGGAGAGGTTTATAAAAGGCTTAGATCACAGGTGAGAGGATCACAGAGCAGACAGCGCAGGTGTTTGAGGGGTGTACTGAAGGCTGCTGTAGTGCCGTGTACATATGAACATAATATCATATCGTACGCCGTCTTTCAGCTTTGTGAAGACGTGTTCTCCCTGCAGATCAAAAGAACAGGAAACGGACTTGCTCGCACTGGAGGTGACGGCTGCACTATGCAGTACAGCCAATCTCACAGAGATTATCTTGCTCAAGGCTCTTATTAGTTAATAGTAGCACAAATTGATTATTGTTTAGCGCTGCTCAAATGAATGTTTATGCTTTGTTCTTGCAGGAAAGGTGTTTTCCCACCTTTTGTTACTCAAATAACCCCAGCTCACACCATTTCTTATAAGGAAATTCCACATTACTACAATATTACAGGATTTTTGTGTGTCTCAGTAGCTACATGGATTCATTGCTGTTATGACACTTTCCAAATGTTTCTGTTAAGGCTAGACCCTCTTCTGTTCCACTATAATCTCACCAAACTATCAGAGGCCGGATTCCACCGCTGGAGTTTTCGGGAAGGTCGGGGACAGTGTGAGACTTCACCACTTCCCCTGCTTGCGTAGTTCCCTGAAAACTGACAGGACACTGTGCAAAAACTCACCCACTCGCTACATTGTCAAGTAAGTTGCCAACCAGACTGGGCTCAGCACTCAAAAATGTGTTGAATTCACAGCCCTAAATGCTTTTTCTTTAAATACAGAAAGACGGAGAGGAACGCTTTAGTCCAAACGGGCCGGCAGTAGGCGCTCAGAGCGACGTTAAAGCAATTTTTTAGGTCACAATCTATATTTGATTCTGCAGAGGGTCGAGAATATCCAGAAACCTCAAGAAAAGCAGATCTGTATCAGGCGTGTCCACGGATCCCTGTCAGTCTGTTTGTCTGGCTCCGTGTCTGGGTCAGGCTTGAAACAATGTTTAGTGTGACGCACGGCAGCCAGGCTGCAGATAGGCAGAGCAGAGGTGTCTTGAAGTTATTCGGCCCCACAACACTGACAGCGACCTCGAGTATATGTCAGCTCACGTGAAACAAGACGCACCAGATCGTCCTCCACCTTAAGCTTTGGCTGTAAAAACCATAAATCAAAAATAGCATCTTATTGCATCAATGTATATAATCACAGTCATGTGGAGTCCAAGAATTTAGTGTTAAGGACTGGATGATTGGAAGCAATTTTATTTTTTCAAAAGTTCAAATTTCATTTGACATGAGTAACGAAAGTCAAAAAATGTCTAAATTAAACCGCAAATGGACAAAAAAGTGTAGTCCAAAGACTTTCGTTGCTGTGAATAATAATAATGTCAAGATCAGCTCTGTTCTGATCCCTAAGCTGTGTTAAGAGCCTTATTTTGCATTGAAAAGACACTTAAGGTGCTAATATAAGAGTAGCAAGTGAATAAAAGTGGAGGTAATGGAGGTGGATCGATCTCTGGAGAAGTTTGCATAAAATCATCTTCTGATAGTCCTGCCATTATTGAAAAGGTGGTAGTTAACAGACTTTTACTGAGGCGACAGCCGCAGCGTTCAAAGCACTTAAAGAGCAGTGAGTGCATCAAAGAAAAAATAAAAGAGTGAAAAAGGAGAAAGTGAACAACTTTAATGAGGGTATGATCAGTGTGCAGCCGCTGCTCTTGTATTGAGAGCAAGGAAGGTAGCTGGCAGGGCTAGAATATAGACTTCTCCCCTGCTGCTCGCCATAATTTCCTCCCATCAGAGCACCTTACTTCACTTCTGTTCCTATAAATCACCACGTCAGAAAAAAAGGACAAAGAAGAGGAAGCAAGCAAAAGAGACACTAAAGGAGGGAAAGAAACTAAGAATACACTTCATAAATTGTTTCATTTTGCCATACATCTATCTCTATATATATCTATATAGATAGATTGATACATATATGTGTAAGTATGTCTGTATTTTAGGGGGTTTTTGCATTTAATTCAGGTTTTTTCAGAATAAAGTCTTTTGGAGGATCAGTGCGGGAGAGGATCAACAGATGATTTGGGGGCCAATAGGGGGCACTGGGGGCCTAATCCACAACTTTGGGAGTAAGGATATGCCTTTCATTTTGCTCTCCCCACTGTCACGCTGCAGTAACTTTAAACTGGTAAAGCAAGAAAAGAATAAAACCTAATGTGCGTTATCTCATTTGCAGACATTAATGTGGGTTAAGGCGGCCTCGTGCAATCAATCTTTCGTGCTCGGTGAGACCACGGACACGGCTGCTGCTGTCTGAACTGTCATCAACGAGTCACTGATGTCTAATCAGGGCTTGATTGGCACCCTGGGCAGAGACGGCCTGTAAATCAATCAGCTGTGAAGTGCTGCTTCAAGGGCTCAGTCAGCTCTCTGCAAGTATACAAGCTTCTGTTGTGCTCCTATCAGGAATCGCATGCATTTAATGCTGCTCATTCCCCCAACCCCCCCACCCCCATATGCAGTTGTAGCATTTTTTTTTTCTTATAGAAGATGATCAGGCTGTATTCAGAATCTTTGAAAAGCACCTTCGCTAATTATAACTCTTTCCACCTCTGTGATTTATTTGCTGTAGTGAATTATGATAAAGCACATTGTTTTCGGCAATTACCTTGGATAGAGAGACTGACCTGCTCTCCCTTTCTACCTCCTGAGCCGTGGTTACCAATGGAAACAGTACAAGGCTAACATTTACCCTCACTCTTTTGTGTGATGTATTGCAGTAAAAAAAAAGAGAGAGAGAGAGAGAGAGAAAAGGTGCAGGAGAATACTGCGTGCAAGAGAGAGAGGGAGACGAGGCTCTGCAGAGACTGAACTTCCCCAACTAATGTACCTTGCTAGTCTGGTGGTGACAAAGATAAATTAGCTAAAGAAAGAGCAGGGGATGCTTCAACAGCAACCGACCCTCCGACACCAATTAGCAGATTGATTATGCGCCTGAGAGAAGCGGACGCTTGTCAATCAGCGCCACACAAGGGGAGCGACAGGAAGGAGCTGGTGTGGATGTACCTGGAATGTTAAAGGAACAAGAGGCTGCTCCAGGGGATCCATACAGAGGCACTGATCCATACGACTGTGTAACGCTCAACACTAACACACTGAAACAGCAGAGGTGCAAATACCACTATGCCACACGGAATACCTTCACAGGGTGCAAACTCAAATACCTGTATGACTTGAGGCACAGAGGCCCGTTGTGATGGCTGATCATGCGCCCAGCTTCCTGTACCCTGAGATCTGAGTGGATTACAGTCTGTAGGTTTTTGTTTTTGGTCCGCGTGCAAGTGTGTCTACATGCATACACGTGTATTCTTGTTTGTATTCAGGCACACCGTTTTATCCATCAACTCCCAAGGGGCTGGGCATTGGTGTCCTCTGCACGGTGACAGTCCCGTTCGCCTTCATTTAGCAAGGACACACCAGCAAGGACATAAGGTAAATAAACGCCAGCCACTAAATTTAGTGCCACCTGATAGATGCACAGGCCCAAAACAAGAAGAGAGTTCATCTCTTTTTAATCAGATACAAGAAAACCCCAAATGTTCTTTTTTTTTGGTGTGATGAGGTTAAAACCAGGTTACCGGCACGCCATCAGTGTAAGAAATGGCAAGATTTGCTGCAGCTCAGTTTGAAATATCACCTCACATATGCAAAAACACACACGGGCAAGTCAACAGTTAAAAGTCCACACAGCTCAATGGGGCAGTTAAACATGGAGAAGATAAGGGCACAATTAGATTTGGCTGGAGGAGGAGAGACCATTAGGTCCTGATTCTCTGTCTCCCCCACAGAATATATGGTCCACAGTCACTCTTAAGAGGATGAGACGATGACATCACCCTCATATTCAGAATACCTACTGCATGAAAGAATGAAAAAAAAAGAGAGAGGAAACAGAAACCAATTTGTTAGATTAAATATTTCCCATGCAGCCAAATGATTTAGAAGGTCTGCTGACCGCAGTCACACAAGGTTTTACCTCCCCTAAGACACAGCATTCTGTCAATCCGGCCCAGCCAGAATTTCTAATTATAGGCTGCAGACGCAAGAAGGTCAAAAGCTTATTAAAAGTCAAGATTAAAATTCCCAATGCATATTATAAGCCACCTCCTCCCCTGACTAGCAATTATTTGCTAACTCATGCCAGTACAGTGAGCAATATTCCTCAGGAGGAGCATGTTACGTGTGAGGTGAATATGTGTTTCTGTGGAGGGTGTAGGGGGGGATAATAGTGTTATAAATGATGTGCAGTTAGTTATTTGACTCTGCTGACATCTGCTTGCTGCTGTCTACTTCCTGGTCATAAATAATAATTGAGATTACTTTAAAACCTCAAATTACAGCATTGGAAAAAATCCATCTTTGCTGTCTTGTTTTTTCAGTATGTTTTGGTAGTTTGTCTCCATTTGGCCATAAATTGTAAATCAATTGCTCAGATCTTTACGTGACTTTGTTATGCATTCGCGCTGGACAGCTGTGTACAGATGTGCGCCTGTGGAAATGTGCAGGTCATGAGTTTAAGAAGAATGGAAAGTAAAAGTTTAACCATGAAGCCGTGGTTATTAGGGTAATCATTTTAAAGCACATTTGTAGTCCATTTATACTCTTATTTTTAGTAATGCCATGTTCAACTAATTTAAAAGTGCCTTTGGATGTTTAACACACTAATTAGTGTGAATACTATAGAACATATGAAAACTGTGATGTAACCCACTGGTTTATGACCTCTAGTTTTTACTGACTGTTATGATATCTGGACATTTTCTACTTAAAGGGGAAAGGGGAGAAAATATAGAGCCAATACTCAATAAGACTAAACAGTACCCATCTTAATTATATTAAATATATATTTAGTATTCTAGCCTTTATTCAGTAGGACAGTGTACAGAAGACAGAAAAGCTTGGAGGAAGACCAGGGTAAATGGCCTGTGGACTGATTTGTACCCAGACCTCTGTATTAGCCTTATGGCTTATGAGCAGAAACAAAACTCTCATAATGTGTAATTTTTAAGTGCTAATACAATTAAAACAAAAGAATTATATAAAATTGTGCCGTTTTCATAAAACTCTGCTAGGTGGTTGAAACATTTGCAATAAAACCTTTCTTTAAAGTCAGTGTAAAGCAGAAACCCTGCTGAGCAACATATTATTAACACTCTACCAAATAGGGTGAATTATTTTTTCTTTTAAACCAACTTGAGATGAACATAATTAGATATTACAAGAGAAACTAAATTTTTTTTAAGACTTTGCATGTGATTCTTTAAAAGATTTATTTATTTTTTTAACTACCCGACATAGTGGCTGTAAGGTTTGCTAATTATAATGTTACACACCAAAACACACACAAAAAAGGTGGGTGCTAATTTTAACTTAAAATCACAGTTTACATATAATAATCGCTTGCCAAAGCTAAACTGATGCACACAACAAAGAGCTGCTGTAGACTTAGCTACCAATGATACGTGCTATTAGCAGACAGCAGTGGGTTGTCCTAGCTTACTCCAAGTCCTTATGAGACTTCCTGGTGCTGCACAGATGGTCAGTATGGCTCTTCTTGTATATTCAGCTCATCATTCAAAGAAGACCAGATGTATTTGCATGATGAAGACAGAGCTGGCTAGCAAACTTGTGGCTGTAACATCAGTAAGTGTAGCGAGAGGAAAACCACTGATGCTAACCTGTTCTAGTGTTTAGGCAACTGAGTACTCACTCTGACTTTATTTTTCAAACATGCATATGTTAAAAAATGATCTGATCTCTAAAACAAAATCTAATGTTTTAAATCTTACGTTTATGTTGCATGTTTGTTTGCTGAAACTAGCATGTTTCTTTTATATAACCACAAGTGCGCTTTAGCTAAGAAATCTATAAATGTCGTCTCTGTCCATTTGCATTATAAAAACAAGATTTTTTTAAAAAAAAAACTGTTAAAGAAATTCCAACATACTGTAGTTTATTTTGATGAGTCAAACTCATCATTCAAATACAAACAAAAAGGTTAGCTGAGACCTTAAAAAGCACCTTATTGATTTTGATTAATTTGTAATTGCCAGAATCATATGAGAAGGCATTTTTAAATTTTTTCTTTGAGTGGAAATGGAAGGAAGAAGCTGCCTGGAAAACCTAAAGTGAACCCTTTTTTCTGTTTGAGTCGGCTCCGTGCCTTAAAGATCTTTGCTTGCAGACTGCCTGAAAGCCTAGCCCTGGAGTAGCATGTTTTTTGTGCCATGGAAGCAGCCTCGCAGTGTCAAGGTGGGTCATCACAATAAACATCTTTTCTCCTTTTTTCTCAGAGAGACTTCTTTACTCACCCTCTTTAAAGAACCTTCCAAAAGATGTGCAGACAGACACTTCAGTGGACCAGCTAAGCTGTTGCTAGCAGACACGGTCTGTTATGAATCAAGACCATTTCAGTCAACAGGATCGATCTAACTCAGGAAAAAAAAACGGGGGAAAAAACCCGTCGCTCTGTTTTTTTCCTCTTTTTTCTCTCTTCTTCTCTGGATTGCTTCCAGCAGAGTCTAATCACCTCGCTGCTCTGGTATAGATCCGAGTTCACCTTCCATTACAGCGTTATAGGGCCTGAATCGTAATTGAAAAATTGATTACAGAATAATCACATGACACTTGTTTAATCAGCTCACTCTGAGCCAAGCAAATAAACTTGAACGCACACGCACACACTTTCTGGTGTGTGGGTAATGAAAGCTGCAAGGTGAAAAAGCACTTTATCAAATGAATGGCTGAAACAGTGCCGACCATAGTTATTATCAGTCCAGGCTGGAGGCTGAGACTCCTGTGAAGACAGGGATGCAGCAGAGCGTAATCTCTAACTGGATTTAATTGCTAGGTACAGAATGGCTATAGGGAGGGTGGGGGGATTGGAGGGGGGAGAGGGGGGGGATTGCCATATTTATGAAAGTAAACACGATACCTGGCTTCCATGCTGCCTCCTCACATGTGGTTTCCCAATCTCAGGTCATCTTCCCTGCATCTGCGCCTCATGAAGGCAACTGCTGGGGAATAAAGTATTAATTATGGCTGTGTGGTTGAATGGTGTCTGGGGGTACCACATTTTAAGTTTTGCCCTTCATAGTTCGCCTGTGTTTGAGCTCAGATGCGGGACCGGGCATGCTTACGGTCTGCACTGATGTATTCAGGGTCTAAAGTGAATCCTGAAGAAAGCCATACATTTGCATTCATGTATTCAAAATAAAACAATGACCCTCTCTGTGGCTCCAAAAAGGGGATAACACAAGCTATTTGACATCCACACTGTGATCAGTTTACTCCACCACACAAACATGTTTATTGCTGACCGCCCCGCCTCTTTCTCTCTGATCTTTTTTGTTTTGGGTGACTTGCACTGCACTGCAGACACACGCCATCACTGAATCCTATATTAGTGGTGTTATCTACATTGTGATAATACGGTCACTCGATATTTTGTGGTTGTCCTTATTGCATCAGTCATGGCAGCTGCAGAACTCTGGGGAAAAACCATTATGCAGTATGGTTTCATACATTTCCATTACAGTAATTTTCAGGTCTCACTTTTGTTTCAAATTTCCGGCTAGAGCTTTATCATCTGCAGAGCTAACTGTGCATTGGATCACCTTGTTTTTAGTTTAAATTCTCATTTGCTTTTGATGTTTTCTTCCATGAAGGTGAGGCAGGTTAATGCACAGGTATCAGTAAGAATTACAGACAGGTACCTACAAACTGTCAGCCACACTTTCTTGTGGCCTACT
Source organism: Pelmatolapia mariae (assembly GCF_036321145.2). NCBI lineage: Eukaryota > Metazoa > Chordata > Actinopteri > Cichliformes > Cichlidae > Pelmatolapia > Pelmatolapia mariae. The sequence continues at coordinate 17,595,455 of NC_086235.1, read as the reverse complement.
AAGTAGAGCTGGCTGTTGTCAAAGATGAAGGGCGACTGTGAAGTTTTACATAAATAATTATGGATGATTTCTTTTCTTTTTTAAAATGTTCTCTGCTTCTACCTTTGAACACAGGATGTGTTTCCAATGCAAGTAATTAAATCAGGGCACGGCCATTTTCATCCGCAGTCTGTCAAATGACTCAATAGAAACCTACTGACCCGCAAAAATGAAAAATCAATACAATGTAATATTATACTCCTGGCTGCACTATTGTAAATTACTTAAATTGTGTAATGAGGTAATCAAAGCAAACTTAATCCGAGCCAACTTCTAAAACAGTTTCTGCTCATCTGGTAATTTAGAAGTGCCTTGGTTGAACCCATTGCTCTGCATTTCCAAAGTGGATAGCATACTGAAGATTATAAACTGCAGAAGGAAGAAATGACAGAGCAGTTTTTGCAGAATACTGAGCCTCTCAGTGAGACTGGGCATTTGTTCTTTTTTTAAAAAAATACAGTTTTCGTCTGACGTATAGACATATTTCTTGCCTGCTGCTTTTTTCATTTCATGCTAGATGACTAACAAAAGAGTGGAGTTATGTTATTGTCCGTAGGACGTTTCTGTCTGGTTGCATTTGATGTCTTTCGTGGCAAACACTAGAAGCACTTTATGAATACAGTCCACATGCATCTCTTCCTACAAACCCCTAATAGGCAAGTTGTTTCGATAGTTCCAATTCAGAGTTAAATGAGAAAACTAAACTGTGGCATCCAAACTGTTTTTTCTTCTTTTACGAGTTATACGGTGTGGTGGTTTGCATCACCGCCTCTCAGCAGGCAGGTTCCTGGGTTTGAATCCACTGTGTGGAGTTTGCATGTTCTGCCAATGTCTGCGTGGATTCTCTCTGAGTACTCAAACTTCCTCTCACAGTCCAAGTATATTCGATTACGTGGTGATTCTAGACTAGGTGTGAATGTGAGTGCAAATGGTTGTCTGTCTCTGTGAGTTAGCCCTGCGATAGACTGGTTTACTTTCCAGGGTGTACCCTGCCTCTAACCGCTGGGATAGTCTTCAGCCCAGCTGTGAGCCTGAACTGGGTAAGCATGGATGAATACTGTTATAGTCACATTGTATATAAGTATATCCTTTATGTGTTAAATCCTAGCATTTACTAATATAGTTGGACAACATCACAACAATCAAAATCATTTATTCAGTCAAAACAACCACCATGTATACGCCAAAAAAATTACAACAGTCATAAAAAGCATTAGAAAAAATAGCGAGCAGAGTTTTAAGATCTCTCAGTGGAATAAATAATATTTCCCACAAGCTCCATGCCTCCACAGAAGAGGGAAAACATATAAAAGCAATATACAAAGCAAACATCGCAGGTAAAAAAAAGACGACTTTTACATGTTAGAGTTGATGAATATTATCAAGATCAAAATCAAGTTAAACTTACATAAATATGAGCACGACACTCTGCTACACAAGAAGTTGAATATTTACATTTAAGTGACGTAAGACATTAAGCAAATGATTTTTGGCCCTCTAAAACCATCTGTAGGGCCACCGAAGGATCCTGAACCTCATGTTGGCATCCGCTGCTCTCTGTACAAGCAGTAGACTGGCTGACTCTGTGGCTGCCCTCACTGTTTCATCTACAGTGATGCCTCCAGAGCCAGTGCAGCCTGAGCACCTCTCTATTTCTGCCAGCCAGCAGCATCAGTGATGTAATGCTCATCCAGAGACACAGATATGTGATATTACATCATCGGTACTAAACCTGGGTAGAGAGCACACACACACACACACACACGTGTATGCTGTATGCAACTGCACACCCACACACACATTTAGGATAATTAAGCTTTTGCTGCTCAGCCTCCATTGTTGACATTCAGCAGCCTTTCAGAAGTTTTGAATGTGGTGCTAATTTGGCAATGACGGTGCCTTTTATCATTTAGCAGATGCTTTTCAATCATGTGTAATGCTGTGAGGGAAAATGAGTGTCTCAGGATAGTCTAGAGGAGTTTGGTAAGTTGGTGGATTTTGGGGGGAAATGAGGAAGCTTTCAATGTGTCTACACTCAGGGCGGGAATGACAAGACCAGGGTGCAGGAAGAAGCAATTACATCCCCTGAAGAGTTGTTTGACAGTTTTATAGTGCAACATCTATTTTCTCTATCCTCCATATCGACATCTGTCTGAGAAATAGAGTGCTATTAGTTTCTCGAAAACACATCTCAATAATTAATGTTATGCTTCAGAAAATCACTGAATAAGCTGGATGGAGATGTTGGGCCATTGTTTTCACGCTGGTCTAAAGAACGTATCAAACTCAAGGATCATTAAAGGCCAAAACATATTAAATGTTCTTAACGTGAGCTCGGAGAATTACTTATGGGATTGTTGCAAAGCAAAAGCACCACTGTATAGCGAACATGCAAACTCCACACAGATGGTGGAGTCGAACTCAGGACCTCTTTGCTGTGAGGCAACAGTGCTAACCGCCAAAGCTGACAGACTTGCACTTATTGATCTGTGGGCATCTGAGTGCCATTTAACAGCCTCACAGGGATCAGCTGTACTTTGATCAAGGATTTTTGGAGAAACACAAAAGCTACCTTTCTCCTCCTCCTTTAACCACATTTTTAAAACTAGAAACAAACACAAATAACGACCGCAGCTCTGGAGAGCACCCTGTTAGGACACTCAAGGTTTTTAAACCAGATGGATATGAGTTATGGTTTGGATTTTATAAACCAATGTCTACGAGTCATTTTGCTAGTCGGTAACTTGCTGCCACATCACAGGTGAAAGCAACTGATAATCTGATTGGCTGATTTGAGTGGTTCGCTCTCTGTCAGGAGATATTTGATGCTATAGCTGCTTTTTTTTAGCCACACCTGTTTACCCTAAACTTTTTAGCAGCAGGCTGCAGACCAAGAAATAACAACAATCCCACCACAATTGCCCCAGAAACTGCATAGTTTAGTTTTAAATTATTTTACAATTATTTTAGTTGTCAGTTGTCATTTTAATAATTTAATAATAAGAATAATAATTGAATTAAAATCTTGATATCTAAGGAAAACAAAGGAAAACGATGAAGTTGTTGATATTTCTGAGAGTGCTGCAAAAAAGAACCAACAGCCTTGTTTATTACTTTTATTTCACATTTTATCTTCATCTTGTTTCAAATATGACAAATAAAGTTGAGCATGTTTTCTCCTTACACGCAGCTCTGAGTTACCTTTGTGCTTATCTTTACTTTTCCAGGGCTGAAGAAGGAAATGAGGCACCTCAGCCTGGCCATATGTAGTTTAGTTACACAGGTGATAAGGATGAATTTCCAGATATTGCAGTCTAGGACAGCAAATATTTACTTCTCCCTGCTAACCTGCTTGCCAAAGTGCAATTACTCCCCATAACATGCTCCTAACACCATCTAATGACGCTCCCAAGAGGATGAGATTAAAATCAAAACCAATTTCCTCAGTTCATATGCAAACCATAACATTTTCTTTTGCTTAGAGTTATTAATAGGTTAATATTTTCTTATCAGGCTGTTATATATTTATTTAGAACTGCTAATATTTTTGCATTTAAAAGGAAAATTGAAAAAACTCCAACGTGACATCACAGGGTAAATTGTCCTCATAAAAATAGGGGCTGAAATCTTTTTCAGCTGAACAATAAAGTCATTTTAACTGTGCACAGTAAGGTGTAGTATCATCCGTCCCTTTAGTGAGTGAGCAGACTTTGAAATGCCTCAGGTCGCACTCTCTGGGCCAAGTTGTTTCCTCTCCACTTAACTGTTAAAACAGAGTAGGCCTACATAAATACACAACATATTACATAAAGTGTCTTCATTGTAGGCTGAGATGTTTTTAATTAGCACATCAGGATTCACGATCAGTGAAGCATTCCTGTCAGATTTGTTAGGGCCTGCAACATTTAGAGTTTTTATCCCAGCTCATTGAACCTGTAAGACAGAATATGCCCATCAGGGCCTCCAAACACACCACAGACTGTGTATGTTTTTATAAAGAGACGGTATGAAAACCCTGCTACTATTCAGTCTAAAAAATTAGGATACTTGTCTTGAATTTTTATTATAAAGTAAATAAATAATCAGACATCACAAATTTATCATAACTGCTTTCATAGCACCTGTATTATCTCCAAAAGGGGGATACTTTTGGTTAGTACAAATAAAGAAAAACACATGCATTTTTTTCCCCTTTAGGTCTTGGAAAGTAAAGAAAAGTGTATAATTTATTTGCTGCAAATTCAAAATATCCTGTTGGATTAATTGTGGGGCCTGGTAGTGTTACAATCTGCTATTTGCTTCTCTGATAAAAAGACAGTACTGCTCATATCGGTTTGTGAATGTTACTTTAGACCAGTAAGCAATGTCAGTGCAGGTGAGGTCAGAGTTATGTTTTAGTTGACACCTGTCCACTTGTTTTGACAGAAGTGGAAAGTTTTTTAACAGAAAAACTGTGACTTAATTGGAAAAATAAAAGGTCCCTATTTAGTATGTGACTACAACAAAATCTAACCCTAACCATGCGGATGTTAAGAGGTTAAAGTTTCTGGATAGCATCATTTTTAATACACTGTATCAACTTTGGCCATTTCATCATGGCTCTTAGAAGGTGCTTCTATTGCCTGTGCTTAACCAGCTCCTCAGCATCTTATTCCACATAATCTTTTGAGGTGTGGGTACAGCGCAGGGCTGCAGAATAAAAGCAAAGTCGCTCAAGAAAGGCTTCATTGTGTTGAAGTATGAGAACAGTGTAACCTGTGCAGCACGTCTGCAACTCCTAAGTGTGTCCAGACATAGCCTTCTGCACATCACCGTTCCCCTAAGCTGCTATTGTCTTCAGACTCATCATCAGTGAGTGTAATCCAGGGATGTGCCACTAACTGGATGTTTATTGAGCCAAAATTGGCCAAGTCGAATCTCTGTACTTAAAAATCTTACGGCTGCTGAAGCTGACGCATCTCATATCAGCAATCATATCATGTTCAAAGTTGCCTAAATCACATGTTTTGCCCATTCTAACATTTAGTAGAAAAGAAACTAAATGCTGACTCACTGTCTGCAGGATCAAGCTGTGTGTGCAAACAGGAAGATGTCCCCAATGAAGTGTCCACAATGTATATAGACAGGGAGTATCTTTCATCCACCCAGTATTTTCCCATGGAGCAAATTTCATAACTGTATTGCTGTGACGCATATACTTCCTTATATAACATAGGCGTAAATGTATTACAGCTTTTGTAAGCAGTGAGAGTCCTTGTTGTCTCTCACAATTACGTGTGAGTGTCATCACTACTTAGCTGAATACCCTGTAATACTATTTCTTCTCACTGTGAATTAGGGACTACGAAAATTACAGGCTGGAGGGCTGCCTCACAGTTTTATGAACTTTAAGTGCTGATATTGATGGAAGGGTAATGGTAGTCCTCGGCCCTGAGTGTAAATAGTATCTAAGGTGATTACTCTTTTATCACGTGTGGAAAAAAAAAAGGTGGAGGGGGAAAGATGTGAGACATGGCACATAACAGAGAGAGCCACAGTCTGAGAAACTGAGCACTGGTATAGTTACATTGTAATGTTTACATGTTTTAGTTGACAGAGATGGTCTACAATTGAAAATCACTGCTTTAATACTGACAATAGTTAATATTGCTCATTGCTTTAGAAAAATTAGGTAAAATAAAAATCATTATTATTGTGTGGATGCTTACCATACCTACCATTAAGCATAAATGCACCTAATCAAGGTAGACTAGAGCCTAAGTCGGGAAAATATATCCCTGTGTAAGTACGCCTAAATATAAATTCAGTTGTAAAAGTTGGGGTGCTGTCTAAAATGTAAGTAATGCATCCATTTGTGCATCATTGAACATATTTATTTAAAATAGCACAAAGAGAAAAAAGAAGAAGACAGGAAAAGTTCTGTGATGGTTTAAATAAAAACTAGTCACATGTTAATTAGTAACACGACTAGTTTAAAAAAAAAAAGGCACCTGTGAAAAACCTCGTGAGCAAACAGCTCAACAATGTCGATTAACCAAATAACTACGAATTTAAGGATTTCATCATCTATGGTGCGTGATGTCATTAAAAGAGTAACAGAATCTGGATAAATCACAGTACACAAGGGAGACACTAAGCTTTTGTTTAAATTAAAATATTGTCTGTGATCTTCGGGCCATCAGCACTGCATTAAAGTTCAAACTGACTGGGGTTAGGAACATGTCTTCAAAGCCCTGTCTATGAAAACAACTGTAAACTATTATGCACAAAAGAAAATGTACACTGCGGATAAAATTACTGGGCCACATGAGTTGTTTGGCCATGGAGACCCATGCAGCGAAGCTCCCGGTGCACAGTTTTTGTGCTGATGTTAATGTCAGAGGACATGTAGAACTCCATAGTTACTCAGTCAGCAGACTGTGGGCGAATTTTGTACTATGTGCAGCGTTCTACAACCCTGCAATGCTAGCAGTACCATCATGGAATATAAAGGAGAGACAAAATTATGCAGACTTGATGCATCATATTCACTGAGCTCCTTAGATCAACCCATTCTTTCACAATACACCTGGAGCAATGACCCTGAAAACACCCAAACTCAGAGATTCAGATGTTTTTCCGAATAGTTTTATTAATATATTATATACAAACAACATCCAGAGACGCAGATACCTTCTCTTGATCTTTGCTCATTTAACATGGACAGAAGCAAACTGCAAATCCAGGAAGGTTAGGAAGCTACCCTTAATGCTGGACGATGTACTGTAAATGCAGGTTTTGGAGCAACATATGCTGCCACGCAGATGTCAAAGCACATTCTCAGTGCATTACAGCAGTGGCCTGCCTGCAATCCAGACCTTACACATATTAATAAATGATGTTAAAAGAAGAGCTAATGCAGCACAGTGGGAAACATGACCTGGTGACCAGATTTTATGATACTTGCAAATTCCCCCGTGTGTTTGCTTTGTTGTTAGGTAAGTAAACAATTACTGTTGAGAAAATCATAATCTATATAGCAATATAGATATAGCAAATTTAAAACTCAATGGATTGCTTCACAAAGTGTCTTATGTCATCATGATGGGCACCAAAACTTCATCATTTATCACCATTTTGCTCTGCTGCTCTGTTTTCTAAAATTTAAGCATTTTTATGGAGATTTATATCGATAACTTGATCAATAATCTTCACACCTGCACTGGAAAGATTAAAAAATATGTGCTAACCGTTAAAATACGCGTAGTGACGAACATAGAAAACAAACACTAAATGTCAACAACTGTGCGTACGTAAATGCTGTAAGGTCGCAGTTTGGAGCTCAACTGAACTATCAAATTTTAAATATTTTTGATTATTAAATTCAACTCATATAGCATCAAATCACAACAGCAGTTGCCTCAAATTGCTTTATATTGTCAGGTAATGATCTTACAGTAATAGAGAGAAAGCCCCAACAATCAAACAACACCCTGTGGAAGCACCTAGTGACAGTGGGAAGGAAAAACTCCATTTTAACAGGAAGAAACCTCAGGCTCAGGAAAGGGCAGCCATCTGTCGTGACCGTTTGGGGGTAAGATTGTGGGATTTATATAAATATTTCTATAAACCATGTAGATGCTGACGCTCACAGTATGTAAAGGTCAAGATTGGTTGACTTGTGTATAAGGAAATAAAGAACATATAAACATGGATATGCTAGAAAGTGCTGTCATGCGGTAACAATGGAAACACGTACTGTTAGAAACAGCGGATTCGTGAGTTTCACGTGGTTGTGGGTAAGCACCATAACAACAGCAATGGCTGCAGTGACTCACAGATGCTCACCAAAGTATGGGAAATGTGACGATGGTAGGACCGTAAACTTCCAGAGAACATTGTAAGTTTTATATGTTAAACTTTATATTTAGCAATGTATTTTAAAACGTCTATGGCAATTACTTAAAAAAATGGCCTTGTCAAATCGGCAGATTTTTTTTAATCATTCCTGTAGTATGATGAGTTAACGTTTAATCCAAAACAAGCTTAGATTATTTTTAGGTGCTTCACTTGTATTGTGTATTGTATTTACACCACATGTCTCCACAGTCTATATGTCAGGCCATGTAAAGTAACTGAATTTTTGTCAGTATTTGTATTGTTGAAATTGACATATTAGTTTGTGTTTGTGTGTGTCTTATATATGATGTTTTTGTTAAATGTTATATGATTGTTTCCATTATTATTATTATACATGCAGTTTAAGGTTTAATACCTTGGAAAACACTATAAATGTAGACCAAAGTGCTTTACAAGCACAAAAGACACATATTACGTTGATTCATATGAATTCCACAGATACACCTAGTACTGAGAGAGCCGAGTCCAGGTCTGAAGAAGTCTGTGATAACTAAAAACATTCAAATATATAACATTTATAAAGAATAATATACACACAAAATACAACAAGTAGTTTCTAAGACTCCAGGGAAACTAAATCATTACAAATCAAGTGTGCAGCATTTCTGCTGAATACGCTTCAGCTGATCTAAAGATCTGGCAGTGGTCCACGATCTGTTCAGCATCGCTCCACAGCTGAGGACTTACCGTTACAGAAAAGCAAAAGGCATTCTGAAAGATGCTCTCCTTTGCTACATTTCCAATCAATCTGCCTGGCAGCTCCTCTGTTCACAGTTAAGCAGCTGTTAAATTGTTTTGGTTAATTTATATCTGAAGGCTCTCGTTACGCAGCTCTCCCTAAAAAGCTCTCTTGACACCCATGTCGAAGGGTTAAGATTTTTGATTTTCATCAGCCAGTCGCGTTCCCTCCGACCTGCCCCTCCACCCAGCTATTGCATTTGGCCCCCTTCTCTCTGCTGAACCTATAGCTGATATCTTTCAATCAAGCGCTCTCCTGTCTTTGCAATCACAGTGTCATTGTTCATGTCATGTTGTGGAAAGCTCTTTTGACAGAGCGCCGTGATGAATCACCTGGCTAAGGCTTTTGGAAAAGAGGCCTTCAGATCCCATCGCCCTCCTTTTTCATAGGAAAAAAAACATTCAATTCATTTCTCCTGCTCTTTCATGTCTCCTGCTGCTTTTTTCGTTTCGTACACAGTGTTTTAAAAGTTATTCACTGCAAACCCTCCTCTTTTCTTCTCACCGGGCTTCGCAAAGCAAATATCTGGCGGGTTTAGTTCATAAAAGAAGCGCTTTTACTTGCTTAAGGTGCTGACGGCAAGGCACACTCTGTTATGTTGGAGGCTTAAAAAAACAAAACTTTGCAGGGTAAGTCTCAGCCGCCAAATTAAGTGGCAGAGGCTTCTAATTCTTCTCTGCTCACCCCGCGGAAAAATGAATCCCCTCGCTCTTTTGTCCAGTAAGCCGTAGCAATGTAGAGGAACTCGTGCTCTTTTTTTTTTTTAAGTTTGTCATGAAATTCTTGCAGGGTTTTTTTCCTCTTATATCAACTGCTAAAAGTGAAAAGAGGGACAAATATAAACTTGCAGGAGGAGCGTGTGAGCACACGATCAGGTCCAGGGTGAGTGTTTTCAAAAGGTTGAACACATCACAGAAGAAACCTGACTACAGAAAAAGTGCAAATGACACTCCCTTCAAACAGGCAAAAAAAGTGATTTGGAGCACCTGTGGTTTCACAGCACGCTGTGCTTCGAAAGCCTGTAACAGGTTGAAAATGAAAACAGCTACACATGTGCAACATATATCAGTATTTTAATGGTGTCAAGCAGCGGATTAGCAAAAGGCATTTTCCTGTGATTACAAAGTATGTATTTAGTATTGTTACCTGTTGAAGATCTAACAGGATGGGATTGGGTAAAGGTGAGGGATGTCATGCATGGCTGCTAAGGAAAATTTATAGATGCAGACACTGTACCTCCCAGCTGTGCAGCGCTTACTCCGCCCTGCCCTCTAAATCCAGACATCTCTGAATGACAGGAGGCAAAGTTTGAACTGGCATCCAAAACTTTACCCTTAACCAAACACTTCAAACTCTAGTGACACAGAGATCAAATCTTGTTAATACTTGCATATATATTTATACACACACATATATATATATAAATACACACACATATATATATGTGTATATATATATATATACACACATATATATATATATATATATATATATATATATATATATATATATATGTGTGTGTGTGTGTATTTATACATCAAGCAATTCCTGCATTTGGTGATCTGCCAAATGCTTCCGGGCATGACTATTTATACACAGCTGAGCAATTAAAACATATTATTGCAGTATTATACAATGCACAGTAATTATAATACAGTCTTGATTAATGTTGTTTGGAAAGAGTGTAAGTACAGTTCTTAAAAGCACTGCATACACAACACAAAGCTGGATATTAAACAAATGTTAGTTCGTGAGACTTTAAAGGTTGGAAGTTTTTGTGTAAACACTTTTTAAAACACTACTTTGAAAAGTGTTTTGAAAAAGTCTTTTCCTGTTTTTTCGCAGCCCGAAACGTCTTGAATGCAGGGCATGTTTCAACCTTTCAACGAGGCACACTGGTATTTTGTCACAATTATTTTAGGAGTTTCTTTCATGACTATGCTGAATGAGGCGATTTGTACAATTAAGGCACAGAAGCTTCAGCAATGTGAAGTTCGGAGACCTGGACAAACCCTCTGCTGTCTGCAGCGGGAGGCCTGACACCTGGGCAAACACTGCAGCCCAGTGATCTGTCATCAGCTATGGAAACCAGCACCAACTTGGTCGCTTTTGTCAGCGCACAAAAGAAAATGCCTCAAATTAATTTAGCACTCTGCATTCATCTTCTGTTGAGGCTTAAGACCTCATCTAAGCTTGCGAAACAGCGAGGAGCTCATGGGGCTTCATGTAAGAATTTTGGCTCATAGGTGAAGCCAAACGCTGTTAAGACGTGACATGTTGACTGTCTAGTGAAGTATGTGTATCCTGTTAATTCAGACAGTTGGTAATACCTGGGATCTACAAAGCCCTCAGATGTACTTCTGTGTGTACTTCTCTGATCTCTTTTACTCAGCCTTTCTCTACAATACCAGACCTCTTGAGGACATACAAGATAATTGTCCTTCTCCCACAGACAACCTCAAATAAACCGCTGCCAATTCCAGCCTGTCTTGAGCACAGCAGTGATGACTTCTCAGAAGATTGTCGAGGCTTTGCTGAGTCCTGATGATGCACTGAAATAAATATTCACATGGTCTGGAATGCAAATATTCAATGATGCCGTAACCTTAACTCGTCATTTGACAGATTGAAGTCAATAAGTTATTAAAGTTGGTTCCCTCTGGATAAAAAGTAAAGCAAATGATTATACTCATGCCTTAAATGTGCCGTAACAAGGTAAGTATGCATGCTCAGTGTTTTTCTTTGAGCTGGGACACCAAAGCAAATACATAAAAAATTATACATACTCCAATATGTAACTGCTGGCTTATTAGGGAATTGTGTTTTAGGCCGTCCAAACAATAAGATTAAATGGGATGTAGAACAAGATTTTAGAACATGTATAAAATGAACCAGGCTCTCATCAGGGAACACCTATTTTAATAACATCATAAGGTAATATTTTAAAAGCACATCTGCTAAATATGATAAAATAATCCAGAATGTGTCTGCAGAGCATTCGTCTTTAAAGTGTATCTCATTTGTATTCCACGCAATATCTGCACATAGCATATCATAGCATCATAGTGTAGTATATCAGAGGGACAGCGCAGGTTCTGCAGTTTGAAGTTAGAGAGGCTTGCTGAGAGGTTGAGGTGATTTGCAATGTGCAGAGGATGTATTGGACAAAGGATGTTGAAGAAGAGAGCTGCCAGAGGACACTTGCAGAGGGTTGGTGTGACAGAGGAGGATGCAAGGGATAGGGTGAGATGGAGGAAGATCTGCTGTGGCGACCCCTAAAGGGAAAATCTGCACAGTTACACTCATTTTAGTTCATTGGCCTCATACAGCGCAGTATGATTGCAACTGGTTCAGACTAACAAAATGCTGCATATGAACCTACTGAAAAACACCTTCCTTTTTTTTTACCTGGCTTTCATTGCAAAGAAGTACAATCTGTAGAGGTTCCTGTCCTTTTAGAAAACAGACGACGAATAGCCTGAGATGTCCTCTTGGATCTGCATGATGTCACTGATTATGGAGATTAATAGGTCACGCTAGGCATACAGCCCACAGTAGCACTAGTTTGTTACAGATAGTGGATGAACCAAGGGACTACACCAGAGGCCCACTTTAAGATAAATAAAGACCATTTTGGAACTGAATCAGCTGGATATTGGAAAGTAAAGGAAAAGGTCTCCTTAAAAACATGTATTGGAGTTTTTTCAGCCCAGTGACAGACTGGTGAGACCTGTCGCCAGGTATACTCTGGGCTCCAACCTCACCGCATCCCTGAACTGGATAAACAAAAGAAAATGGATGAATAGATGGATGTTCTTAAACTGTGAAAAAGAACTAGTTGCCCCCTGAAGAAGGTGTATTTTGTGGTTTAACCCAGACAACATGGCTACAAGGTAGAAAACAAATGTTGATTTTAACACTTTAACTGTAATAATCACAGTATCACCACTGCTTTTGTCAAATCCTAAATAAATTAAGCCCAAACCATCCACATCATTAGAACTAGCTAAGAGTAAGTGCGAAAATATGCCTTTTTGGAATCTGAGTGCACTGGCCTTTTCCTTTGAATAGCATGGCCATTTTCTATTAAACCTGCAGCTATGAATGCATGCATTTATTGCAGGTATAAGTGTAGCACAAATGGTGTAACCTGATTGCCATTTCCATGGTAATGTGACTTGGCTGCAATCAGCGCTGCGTAGCTGTCACACAAAGCCATTTAGACAGCCAATTGAGGAGAGGCCTTGAGAGTAAGACGGCCGGAGAGCCAGTGCAACAGGACCTTTTTTTTGTCTCGGTGGTGCATTATAGGGCACACTGCTCAGACGTGATCACACACCAGAGGAACTCATCTTAAGCTCTTTAAACTAGCCAGTAATCCGCCAATATGTGCAATGTGACATGAATCTTTTGGCTGGAAAGGAGGGCATGCTAATGCATCGCATTCAGGTCACCTAATTCCTTGTCAGTGTTATCCATCCCACATCCATGTTATTATTCTTAACAATACTTGCCTTCAGATCAAGCACTTAAAAGGGCATTAGTGTATCATCTGGATTTACTTGAATGGCAGGAGAATTTGGCAAACGCACCAGATACAACTGAAGAAATCATTTTATCTTAAAGTCTTTCTCTTAATTTTGGCGTCCGTTACATCATACATGCTCCGATAAAAAGCAAGTTGATCCATAATCACTTCGGCTGTGTGTGACTCACTTATACCTAAATGCACTTATGCAGGGAACAGACTTTATCCACAGCTAAGCATGGCATCTTAGAGGATTGTGAACAGGAAATATGCGGATACTATATAACCAAGTCCTTGGTGACAAAAAGACTTATGTAAGAACAGCACCTCTTTATGACTGTTTATTCTTTCAAGGTATAGTCCACCTTAGGATGAACTTTATAGTGGCGTTGAGGGGTCAAATGGACTGAAACTTAAAAAGAAAAACATGAACAAACAGAAAAATGCCACAAAATCAGACAAAACACAACAGAAATAGAAAAAATACCACAAAAAGTTAAAGAAACAAATCAAAGAAAATGAAAGTGTTTTTTGTTTGTTTGTCTTTTTTAGCTTTTGCAGCATTTTTCTATTTGTTGGCGTATTCTTAAGTTGCAGACCATTTCACCTTTCAGGGCCACCATAGACTTTCACCCAAGAGACTGGAGTTTGAATCCCACATAGGACCATAGTTTATTTCCCCTGGAAAACAAAAAGGGAAAAGAAAATTTGGGGCTTAAAAATTAAATCAGTGCAGGATTGAAAATATCTGCAGTTTCTTGTGAGGTCACTTTAGGTGAGGCCCAAACACGAGCCAATCCCCACAGACTCACGTGGACATGGGATGATATTTTTTTAACACACCCTTTTAGGGCTTAAAGTTAAGGGTGTGTACACTTTGACCAACAGCTACATGCCAACACGAGCAGCTTCGAGTCATCGAACTGGATTTCTCGACCTTGGAGGGTTTTCTTTTGTTTTCTTTTGTTGAAAGAAGTCATTTGACAAGAATTTTGTCTCACTGTGCAGTTACCTGTAAGAACATACCAAGAAGAACGGGCTTTGTTTTCAGTTTTTTGTTGTTGTTGTTGTTGTTTTGGGGGGGTTTTTGCACAAAAACTGCTAATGTTGAAGCACCATACAAACCAGTGAATGCCATCACAATGGCTGTGTCCATCTTTTATATAGTTTGTGTTCCCTGTAAATGAACAACCAGAAGAATGTAGACAAAGCCTTAGAAGAAAAGTGGGTTGTTGGTGATTCAACACCCAAGATGTGGCAAAATGTCATCAAAGACCTTTCGGGAAACTGAGTATATCGTTAAAGGTATTGTGATTACATTATTTTTTACTTATATTCTTTCTTTGGTTGCAAACTACTGGTTGCTATCCTACTGCCACATAAGCATTCAGATATAGAAAAACATAGTTATAGTAATATGAAATTGCTTTATTTGGAAAGTTAAGGAAAACTGTGTATTGTCACAGATGATTCGGCTAATTTTACATTAATATAGTTATTACATTTTTCAATACTTCTTCCATGCTAGAGAAGGTTAAAATAATGTATTATGTAATGCATTTTTAAAAAATACAATAAGCAGCTAATAGCTTTAAGTAACATGTGAGAAAAGATCTGCTAAAGCATGCAGTGTTTGCCCAAGACAAATAAATACAGTCATACTGGCTGCATCCTTTAGCATGTAAAATGAAAAGAATGCAAAGTATGTTAATTGTTTGCTGGGATTTAAAGCTGGGAATCACCACGACTGCCTTCTTGCAGGTGCATCATTTTTTTTGTGAGAAGCTTAACATATGAATAAAAACATTTCAAAAGCAATTGGGGTGATTGATAAGATATCAACTTTAACATCTCTATCCTTCAGTCCCCGGCTTACAAATCCTAGATCCTAGATTTCCTTCAATTCAGCCAAAAGATGAACAATATTCTTTGTCTGCAAATCCAGTCTCATGGCTGCCTTCCCCGCAGGTTTCTTTTCAGCAACAGGTTAGCCACAAGGGCAGATTAAGCCTTTTCCCCTCCCCAACCATCCAGTAACGCCAGCAGGCTGTATAGAGCCCATGTTGGGTTTTGCCTGTTGAATAGTGGCTTATGGCAGCTAAAGACCTCTAGAGGGGGAATCCTGAGGGGATTACTCTCACGTCCTCCATGAAGTGGGAAATCAAAACACGTCTTGAGCGTCTGGGGGTGATCTAAAGCATTCAGCATTCCCCCGCATGCACGCACACACACACAAACGCAAGTGAACACGTCTACGCTCATTTGTCAACATGCACAGTTGCACAGCCTCACAGACACATGCATACACAAGTAAACTTTGGGGATATTGGATGCTCCTGTCCCTTTTACCCATTGACACCCAGAGTTTTTTTGATACCCACGTATAGACATCTAACAAGGGCCAACTCCACTCTGAGAGGATTAGTGTAAGTCGGACTGATAATGAAATCATGGACTGAGTAGCTCTTGGGAGGATTTTATACAAAAGAGACCTGAATTACTTTGTCTTTTCTTTTTTCACGTCCTTTATTTTCTATGGTGAGAACATTAAGAACAGTATGAATTCTGCAGCACATGTCATCCTGTGACCCCTCCCCGTCCCTCCAAGCAGGGAACCCCAACATTTCCACCATCCATACAGAAACTGCTTAGCCTTCTCTCATCAGCAGCGGAACACATCATCATGGCATTAAGCTGCTGTAAGGCCCGCATCTTCTTTCACCGCAAGAGTTCAGCTGGGATTACACAGACTATCAGCATTCTCCTGCATAAATAGATTAAAAACTAGGCTGTGCCATGGTGAATTGTCAAGTGTCATCATGAATTTCTAAATTATCGTAGAAATGCAGCGAGTTATGTCTTCATTTTCTCCTCCATTCGTCTAGTGGTTCTGCGAGCGGTGCAAGGTTATATGTAAATTTGCATACATAAACTGTACGTGGAGAAAGTGCAAAATCATTTCTTAGACAAGAAGAAATATTATTACTATATAAACAATATAATTACCTTGTTGGAATATACAAAATCTGAAAGGTAGATGTGATTTATGAGCGTTGTTTTAATAAATATTATGTAATTTAAATTGAATTAACTTGATATATTATTAGTTTTTCTGAATTCCTGCTCTATTTCAAAACTTTACTACAGTTTTCCTGATCTGGCGGCGCCTCCTACATCAAAGTTAATTATAATAATATCATTTGTTTGTTTAAATGAATGAAACCCATCAGTGAACTAAGTAGAACAACACATATTGTTAAAGCTGAGCCCCTGATGAGTTTTCAATACAGGTGAGTAAAAAAAGAAGATAGGCCCTTTTACACTTTTAAGGTTCACATATCAGGATATAATAAAAATCATATCCTTATCAGGACTTATCAGTTAGGTAAATACAACCTCAGATAAACCTTAGCACATGATTTATTATATCATGCCCTCATTTATTTAACAAAAATTTACCCAAAATGCAGAAGAATTTTCCATTGGCATTAAAAGTAGTCAGGTGCTGCTAATCAAATGCACCTGATTAATTAATTGATCGTCACAAAGTGTGAGCACCTGTATGAAAGCAGATGGTTTGTCATTTTTGCTGTTCTGGAGCATTCATCGTGTGTTAACACGATGCCAAGAAGGAAAGGCATCAGCAAAGATCTTAGAGAAGCATCTGTTGCTGCTTTTCGATCAATTTGAAGTCCTTTATTCTACAATGAGACAAATCGGAAAACATTCAAGACAGTTGCCAACTTTTCAAGAAGTGGACTTCGCAGCAAATTAACCTAAAGGTCAGACGGTGCAGTGGAAAAGGTAAAGTTCATGACAGTACAATTAGAAAAAGACTAAACAAGTATGGCTTGTTTGGAAGGGGTTACCAGGAGAAAGCCTCTTCTCTCTAAAAAGAACATGGCAGCATGGCTTAGGCTTGCAAAATTACATGTGAAAAAAGTTGAGATGTTCGGCCATGAAACAGCAAGCTGCCAAGCACGGTGGTGGAGGGGTGATGATTTATGCTTGTTTTGCAGCCACACGTGGACACCTTGCAGTCACTGATCAATCATAAACGTCTCTGTATACTAAAGTATTCTAGAGTTAAATGTGAGGCCGTCTGTCTGACAGATAAAGCTTGGCCCAAACTGGGTCGAGGTGTTAGGGTAATGGCGCAGTCAAAGTCCAGACCTCAACCTGATTGAAATGTTGTGGTGGGACTTGAATAGAGCTCCGCATAAAGAAATGCCTACAACCTCAATAAACTGAAGCAGCGCCGTAAAGAAGAGTGGGCCAGAATCCCTCCACAATGAAGCGAGAGACTGATAAAGTCACACAAAAAATGATCACTTCAAGTTGTTGCATATAAAAGTGGTTCGACAAGCTACTAAATGATTGGATGCGCTTAGTTTTTCTTTTAGTGCTTCTGCTTCTTCAACTCAATGTCACCACAATGTATTATGCCATGTGTTGTTCATTTAAGGTTGTATTCACCTAATTCTAAGACCTAACAAGGATGAGATCATTTTTCATTGTAAAACCTTAGAACTGACAGAGGGTGTTCTTTCTTCTTCCATGGCTGCACATACTGTTTTGAGGCTCCAGTATTTATGTGATTTCTGTCACGTAATTACGCCATTAAATGTCATTTTACATTATGCCATGCCATGTCACGTTAGATGGTTTTATGTTACCGCTATGCCTTGTCTGTGTTTTGCACAGCATCAGAAGGCACATATTAATGCAGACACTTTATTAGAAACTACATACAGTAGAACGCCATTCAAGGACCTGTCCACCCACATCATCACATCATCAAAAGGAGGATTTTCAATCTTAGGAACTTATCTTTTAGCATTTACAATTGCAGTGAGTCATGCACAAACGCCCTTTTAACTTGCTGTGAGGGAACACAAGCATAAACAGCTGTTACTTGTGAAAAGAAGGCTACATTTCTGTTTGGCAAACATTTAGAAATAGCTTGCCCTCCATTCAAGTTGGTCAGACTCGAACGATTTGCTTGAAGTGTCGAGTCACAGCTCCAGTGAAACTGACCTGTAGCTTATGCACAAAGAGCTTGGGGAGAAATGTAGGTCAAAAGCTAATTATGTGGTCTGGCAAGTGGGGCTTATATCAAGAAATTTCTCAAGGGCTACAACAGATCTGCCTGCACATGCTTGCTCAAGACACGTACCATGTGATCCATTAGGCTATTATTTGTTTAGGTACAAGACACAGTCACACCTTCACCTCATGAACTTAATGGTCTTCGAGAGCCAAAGTCCAAATGTCAGTGGTGGCTGTCACCATGCATTGTTGACTTAAATTAAAGGTAGAATTCAGCGAGTGCAATCATATTTGTCAAAACCATCCCTCGTGGAGGGTCTCACGTTAGAGCAGTAATTTAGGGATCAGGAAGGGAGAGCCACCTGTTGAGAGACAGAGGGTAAAAAGAATCCGCAGGCCTTCCCAGAATACCTGCGCTCACAGCCAGGAAGTACAGTTTCGGGGCTTAATGTTGCATTCCACACGTTGCCTCTTGCAAGAATGCTGCTTCCAAAGTGTGTGAGATTAATATTTAACACAACATTGGCTAGAAATGCTGCTGCTGCTCAGAGTCTGTGGTTTACCTGGCTGTGTTTTCCTAAGAGCTCTGCTGCCACCGTTATCAAGCTTTCTTCATAACAAAGTCTCAAGTGACTGATGCACTGGTAACTGTATAGTCTCGCTGTACAGGATTTTTAAGGGACAGACAATATTTTCCACTGGACATCATAAAGTATGATAAATATTATTTAAATTAGTAGATTACCAAATTAAAATGGATTAATGCATTCACAAATAGCAATGCTGTTCATGTCTAAATATATCATTTCTTCACATTTTAGCCAGTTTGAGATACCTCACCAAAGAAAGAAATACACATTTCTGTATGGCTGTAATTAGTTAATGCCATGTAATTTGTGCCCCCTTGTCTTCCTATTATAACACATTGCTAAGACTGTTTAAAACATCTACTATAAGGTGCCATATACTTGAATTAGGAGCAACCTGGGCCTTTTGACAGATCCACATATTGCTATAGCAACAACAGCCTAGCCATTGAGATATGAACAATGTGGTGGGGCAAATAGAGCAGGCTGAGATTGGAAACACAGGAGAGATTGGAAACTTCAGCTATAATGATGATGTATTGGATGCCGCCTCCGTTTCAGCTGCAGATCATTCAAACTGGCATTCCTCTGGCCTTGTCAACGTGGTATGTTCTTCAAATTTAGAAGGAACTGAATAAATTTGTGATCATTATCAATAAAACGATAAATGATAATTGTCGTAGAGCTTTAGTTATAGCAATTTAGATGCAAATGATAAAAATGGAGCAACACAATAAGGCTTCTGATCCATTATTTTTATGTATCACAATGACGCTGTCACTATAAAATCAACTGCGTGCATAAAAAGGCTGCGGCAGACTCTTATTTTTATTTTCGTGCAATTCTGAATCTGTATTTTGATGCGTTCATTGTCGGCGTTACATACTCTGCTTGATTGCTCCTCAATATTTATGAGTTACAAAGCACATCAAGCGGTGCAGGAGGCAGTTCTAGCTGCACAATGAAAAACATCCTCCTGTTATTAGTTTGATTCATTACTGTGTCATTTTAGTTCTACGTGCAAAGGGGACCGCTCACCTGCAAATCAAATATGCCCGTTTTTCATCAGGTCTGCTGTACTGTTTAGATTGTTTTACTGTGAGCTGCCCGGTTATGGAGATACTGGGATGTTCCCTTTGTGGATTTGATAGAGTAACCAGGGCCTGATTTCTCAAAGGATAACTCTTTGGGTTTTCCTTTTTAGCTATTATTTTGTTGCATTACATACAAGAGAGGGCAGACATCAACCAAAATGACCAACTCACACCGAATCAGTCTTTTAATCTGAACTGTCTCTGTAAGCGACATAAAACTATAATCAAAAAGAGCTCAAATATGACCTTTCAATGGGGAAATAGTTTGTAGGTAAAGAATGTGAAGAGTGTTAAGGGGGGAAAAAAACGTGCTGGTCAAACATAACTCCCTTGGAGCGATCATTGCACTGATTGGGTGACAAAGATGAAAAAGGCTTTTCAATATCTCAGACTAATGTTGTGCCTTTGCTCAGACCGGCTGTTGCCCTGGGTGCGTGTGAAATGCTTGGCGTGGACAAAGTAAACCATGGCCGGTGCCCATGCTCCATTGTCCTCAAAGCCTCCTAAAGAGGTCTCTTCACAGGTCCAGCAAACACACTCTCCAGACTCTTGGCATATCTCTGAAGATCCTCCTTTTGTGTGAGGAAACACATTACTCTCTCAAGGAGGGTAACAGGGGAAACAAGGCAGCACTAGTGAAAAGGCTTAAGTATGTCACCCCCCACCCCTGTCAGACCGCCTCTCTTCCTTGCCAGATGATAATTGGGACTGAAACACTTTTTTGGTCGAAGTCTAATTCAGTGAGTAAATTGCAACATGGGAAAAACATGAATGGGGCCCAAGCTGTGTGGTGACTCAGCCACAGAGACGCTAGAGTCGCTCTTTGTGGCGGTCTACAAAAGGGAAATGTTCTGTTAATCAGCATTGTTATATAAGTAAGTGTGCTTCCCTTTAAAACTTTGAGTGAATGCTCATGCCGGACGAAAAATATCGATACCGAAGGACACTGAGTTTGAGCACTGCGCCAATCTGTGAACATCTTTGCAACGTGTTTCTACCTGCTTCATCTGTTTGCTTCTCAGCAGAAGCCTTTCTGGTTTTAGCCCTTTGTTTTCTGTTTTAACAAGTACAACTGGATCACTTGGTCATTTCTCACAGCGGTTTAAGTCCTGGAAGTTGGCATGGAAAACAAACCACAATGCTGACCTGACCAGCTTATACTGATTTGTTTCCCTGTGCTTGTATGAAAGAAAGAAAAAACGCAAAGCAGATTAAAATTTAACAAGGAATGCCAAAAATTCCTCTCTGCACAGATCAGTAAAGGTTTAAACTATGCTACACAAAGACACTATGTTTCTCCATAACAGCAAAAATGAAGGTGTATTAACGAACTAATGCACCTTAAAATAAGGGACTGTTACTTTACAAAGCAGCTACATGCTGTAGTTAGGTCATGTTGAGCGGGTGGATGCCAAGCAGCAGTTTCAGCAGTAGAGATCATTTTAGCAGCGCTTTGCAACTTCATATGTGCGTTTTCATATCAGGAAAAAGGTAACATGGGATTTCCAAAGAAGCCATGTTGCAATTCTATAAGTCACAGAAAAAAAACACAGATTGTTTGAGCTCGACCAAAATTTGTCTCCATTACAGTACTGTTGTCATAGAGACAGCACACGCAGCAGAGTAGCATCACCGCTAAGCAGACGATAGTTTCATGGTAACTTGATAACTACTCTGTAAAAAAAGGTCCTTCAAAGTTAAGCAAATGACTTAATCATTTTCTCCTTTCAATGTTATTAAAATATACATATTTCTATATTATATAAAAACAAAACATAAACTGTTTTCATCACCAACTCCCAAAACACGCGGTGTGGCTTTGGATTGTATCTAAAGCCATAAAACAAAAGATCACATTTGTATATATCCACGGAATATTTTCAGTTATTGTCCTAAAACGTTGTGAGAAAAAATTATCATCACTAATATAAGTGAAGATATGATGTTGTCATAAAATTATGAACATCAGCGAACCTTTAGGGAAGGTTTACTGTATCTACTCGTTCCCCTTCCATCAGATCAGGGAAAGAACTGAAGATTTTCCTCTTTGACAAATAAAATTCATCATTAACCTCAGCTCAAGGGGTAGAAAACATAAAAAGAAAAGAAATTTAAACTTTAGTTAATATCAGAAAAATACTACTAAGCTAAAAGCAATATGTAGTATTGGCTATGCAGCCAACAGGACTGCATAGCAGATGCTGTGCACAACTACAAACAGCAGCTCTGCAAAAGTAGAATCATCTGTTAACACAAACACTAAGAAAGACAGTTACCTGTAAGTGAAAAAATATAGTGTGCATGTGTGTGTGTTTGTGCACACAGGGTGCCACTTTAAAATAAAGCCCAAATAATACTATGCAGAGGAAATTATGAATGAAACTGCCTCTTTACATCCTGCAGCAGCTACTAACTCCTTAAACCCTGGGCAGGTTCTGCTTATACCAGGAAATAGGTTGAAAATAAGAACAAGAATATACAAAAGTATAGCTTCAGGCAATCTGAAGTGATAATTTTCCAAATTGCTAGTCTCTTCTTTCTTGTGTCTCACCGTGCAAGTTCAAATCCTTCACTCAGACAGACGACTCTCTCATTATCTCTCTCTATAGATATGATGTGAACAGGTAAACAGCGGCTGAACTTGCACCCAAAATAAGTTTTACTATATAAGGAAAGCACGGTATTTGTTTAAACTACAAAGCCTCATTTTAAATTAGCAGCTCAGCAAACCCCCACATGTGATGTCTCACCTTAGAGTCATACCTATAGCTCATAAGAACACATTAGATATTATACATTATTTCCTCTTTATGTTTGTCGCTTTCACGTGTTTTAGCAGGATGTAGCCTCATCGCTACTCCAGGATCCTGGGAATGTGCTTTCCTTGTGTATTCTGTATACGCACCACCCGCAATCGGCAGCAAACCCGAGGACATAAAGGATGATAATCTCCTTGGAATTCCTCTGCGTTTTCTTGTAGAGATGAGGGGAGTGCTGGACAGTGGGGTTAAAGGGTCAACGGGACCAGTTTGCTGAGGCCCATCTGTCGGCCCCTGCTCTGTTTACGCACCATCTCAGGAGTGAAAGGCAAGCGTCTCGAGAGCTATCCTGTTCTCATAACATCTCAGCGCTTCATATCTGTGGAGGAGACTCAGAGGGGAGCTCGTGGTGGTCCGCGCCCAGTGACCAATGTTCTCCCTCCTATTCATCATCTGCTCGTCCGATGAGACCTGCAGACAAAACTTAATAAGCAGCAGAAAAGGGTTTGACTCAAGAGGGCTTTCAGCTTTCAGCTTTGAAGCTTAAAATTTTAAGACTTTTTTTTTAAGCAGATGAAGGCTTGAAATACATGAAAGCATGAAAGCTTCTCTTTATAAAAGGTTATTTTGAGAAATTTCCTGTCAAAACATTCACATTTATAGACTTTAAGAAACACACTGGGCTAGAAACACAACAGAGATTTAAAAAAAAAAATGATGATGATAAAACAACTGACAACGACTGTATAGAACAAATTACAGGAAACTGGGTTGTCCTCATCTGCATTAGTTTTATAATTTAAATTTAATTTCTCCAGAAAAGGAGTTTTCATCATCTTCTTGTTTATCAGTGTGTTTCTGTTTTCTTATAAAACTACACTTGTGTTCGTGTTCAACCTTCCTTCTACAATGACACATTTCAATTTGGGGGCTTGCCAAGTATGAAATAAAAAAAAAAAAAAAACTCTAACAACTCTAAGTAAATGTTCCATACCTGCCATTTTGAGCCGTTTCATTCACAAAATCTATGATTATACATTTTAATAACACCATGCCGCTCGATAAGAGAAAGTGTGGCTGACTAAATATCAAATGGTGATATATATACAAAATGAGATGGTTATCCCAACCATTTGAAACTATGATACTGTATTTAGAGTGCATTTTGCCTTAACTTGTAAAAATTACAGCCCTGGCTATGTGTTTAAGAAGAGCTGACTACAGTCGGAAGGCAAAATATGAAGCCTATGACCACATTAAAAAGCACTTTAATATCTGACTTCAAAGTGGCAAAGTAAGAGCACCAGGAGAAAGCACTGAAAACAAAAACAATAATTTCACAGGTCATTATAAATATTAGTTAAAATTAAAATCTGCTTTTGGGTGGATCTTTTTTCATGTTTACTTCACCTAAATAAGATTGCTGGATGATGAATGAATCAGGTAAGGATGACATGATCAATTAAAATAGTAGAAAATAAGGTTTCTTGTTAGCTTAAAGACAGTAAAAAAGAATTAAAAACATCCCCTTACCATTTTTACTAAAGACCACTGTCAGAGGTCTTTAGTTAAAATGTGTTTAAATATGTTAAATTTGTATTTTTTTTTAAGTTTGTCATGTGGTCCTGTAGAAGCCTGCTGGCAATAAATGAATAAATGACCATATTTTTGTTTTCACACTTTATGTTTTAAGAACAGGTTTAAAGAAACCACATACAGCATATTAATTGCAGAAAACATGTTAAGCGTTGATTATATTCTGCTTGTTGACACAGCTTGAAACACCATGGCTAAATAGCCATTGTAGTTATATTTCTTGTAAGTGTGCTTAGCCCACCACCGGAGGCGCACTTCCACACGTGCATACAATCACAAAAAAAAGTGTACAGACATTACAATGGGTGGACATAGCTACACTGGCGTCATCCATTGGTTGGGTCCCGTATTGAAGCCTCCAGATAAGTGTTTCCGATGCTGCTGTTGATTAAAAAACTGGAAAGGATGGTCTCATTGGCTAGGGACTTGTGATTGACTGGTCCTTAGCCAATGAGGAGACCCTAGATAACCCTCCTTTTTGAAATGTATAACCAAGATTTGCTAAAAAGACTTAATTTATTATGTGACTGAGCTCCTACACTCAGTTTTAAAGTATTTACAGAAAAAAAGTCAGAAGTCTGTTATTTTATGCAGTTGGATTTGATTGGAAGTCTTTTTGCAACCACAGCTGTCGCCCTCTGGTGGTTTAAGGTTTAAGGTATGTCTGTGTTAGCTTAGTTTCTACAGCCCGTAAGCTAGGTCTATGTTTTTTTGTCTCTGTGATCCACATGGACTCTTAAGCTTACTGGCTGGTATTTTTTAATAATTTACATCTCTGTAACTCAAGCGGATAATCAAGGCCTTAGCAGGCACATTTGGTTGCGTTTGGGCACATTTCCTGCCTTTATGCTAAGCTAACCTACTCTAATGGTAGGTGCAACCTCTATTGTTTAATTGAATGCCATATTTCTCACAAAGAGTCATGAATTTGAAAATTTATGAACTTGTGTGTTTGTGAGGTAGAAAGCATGACTCTGGAGCTTGATGATCTTCTCTTGCAATTTTATATAGATTTATTTTCAGTTTATCACTAAATTTTACTGTTCTGCCTCTTGACTCTAACTCTGTGTGTGAGGCATGCTGAACAAATCAAAGTGCCTCGCTTTGTTTGCAATAACTGCATTGAAAGAGGCGATTTTTTTTTTCCCAGGAAAACTGCAATGTTCACAAACTCCAGCATTTTCAAAGGCTTATATCAGCCATACCACCAGGTTACAGTAATATATTTTAACGGGAAAAAGGGATGCAATTATAAAACAGCTCTGTGAGCAATGCTCCTTACAATAATTGCATTAAGATTAAGTCGGCTCAGTTAAAAGATGCTGAGGTAACAACCCTCAAAATCTTTACTGGCAGGAATCCTCAAAAAAGGAAACAATGAGGCTAAATCTTTACAGATAGCTGAGTTGGAGTTGTGTAAACTGGGGAAATCCCTATTGTTGGCAGATGTACCAACAGGTCTTGAAAGTCCTAAAGGCATCTACAGTGCAAGTCTTGGCTTTATGAGCAACAGCCTGAGGAGCTCAGACGAAATATTCAAACTCCAGGCAAAAAAAAAAAATCACACAGGTGAGAAAAGAAACAAATTATGTCATTATGTCCACATGTGGAAAATAAGCCCAATTATGTCACCTTAATTTTAAACCATTCAGTAAGTAGCTTGGATGAAATAATAATGGAGATCGTGACAAATAGGAACATCAAAGTACTTGTGAAACATTTAGACTTGCTTTGTGTAGCCAGACTGTGAGCATGCCTGAACACGCCTGCATGAACTTTTAATAAATCTTACATTGCAGGAGGAAAACCCTTAACAGATTGATTAACTGCTGACAGCTTTATGACAAAATTACTATTGTTGCACTCGGAGCACTCATCATTAGTTAAATCAATGGTAAGACATCACCATTTATACTATACCACACTTTATAGCGTCTCTGTCAGCCCTCTCATTTGGTCCAAGTCTATCACCAGTCCACAGCAATACAACACACCGGCTCTCCTAATAGACCGTAGTTATGACAGTAGCTGTCATGTGACACCAAATAGCATTTGATATGCACATTATATCTCAGAACGATTTAAGCTAAGCTTGTATAGAGCTTACACTGTGTAATTTTTAAACAGTAATAGTTTACTTTAGACAGTTAAACTGGCATTAGCCAAACCGAAAAGGCAACCCTTGTAGCAACTGAATCAATTTACCAAAGAGTACTTTTTGCAGAATCGTGTTCTGTCTCACTAGCATTATTAATGCAACTGGCAATTAATCTGCAACACAAAGTACAATATTTTCCATAATTTGCACATGTAGATGTCATATTGGTACAGGAGCACAGGTATTTTGTTGTTTGGTGGTGGATGTGTAAACACGGGTTTATCTGGTTTTTTGTATCTTTAAAATAAATAAAGCTGCCTACTGTGGCTAAACAATGGGTCATTGGGAGCTTTGATACTAATCCAAGACATAATTATGCCCACTATAAACTCAAAATAATGAGCTGAAAGATGATTAAATACTTTGCAGTGTTTTAGGGACCTGCAGAGTGTGGTAATACTTCATATTTCTCAAGCCTCTCTCTTCAAATCATTTCATCCATTGTTTATACAAAACAAAAAGGTTACTGTAGCTGCTTTTAAGTGAAGTCAGGACATTGTAGAATTCTTCATGGGCGCAGTTTTTTTTTTTTTCTTTAAACCCGAAACTTAAGAACAAGTCGGCCTTAAGAAGGTGAATATCAACAATCTTTGAGGCAGATAAAACAAAATGGTCAGTGGAAAAACCCGCCGAACAATCCCGACTTGTCTGAGTGAAATGATTAGGCTAAATCACATTTGTTTGGCTAAAGCAGCTTAAAAGACGCATGCATCGCCAAGAGTGTAATAACACAGTGACTGGAGGGGGGCTTTAGAAATACCAGAAGTCTGACAACATAACAAACAGTTGGGTCCAATGTCCTCATTCAGTCTGTGTTCATGGTTACTGTTCATTCATATCAATTTAAAGTTTACATTAAAAAGTTAAACCGAAACCATCACATTCTGTCGGTGTTGCCACTGTTATTGTAATCTGCACTTGTTGTTTCTAGATCACACCTGTACAGATGTGATCAGAGGAGATCTTAGAAATATCACAAACCGTGATTTATGTTGTTCTGTACTGAAAAGAAGCTGCGTGACTCAAGATAAATGAGCTTGATAAATATTTTGCACACTTCTTATCGTCTCATTGGTGGTGTTTTCTGATTTTTGGCTGTGCACTCACTGCGCTCACAGCGACTTTGGATCCCAGTGGATGGGTATCCCTTTCCTTTCAAAACGGTGCAATCTAATATGCCCTCAGCCCCTTCCTTCAGCAGCAGCCGCAGAGTTCCAGCAGTTAGTAACTTCATCTCATTCACATCATCTTCCACAAAAGGTGTGTCTGTTTACAAAACCCCAGCAAATGTGACACTTACAATGTCGGCAGGTACAAAGCCTCCGGCCGAGTGATCTGGGACTAGCAATGAAAGATGAAAGCGTGGACTGACACCGCTGCTGTGGAGCGCGTGTCTGGATGATGCCCTCATCAGCTGTCAGACAGACAGGTGAACTGGGAAAGATGACCAGGAGAGCAGAACAGGGAGTATCAGGGTTGATTCTTGGCCAAGGCTGGGCTAACCGTTTGATATACTTTGATATGAGCACTCCACCTGAGCCCAGACTGTGAGTGCGAGGGGTGATAAGCAGGGACTTGTCAGGCACTTTATGGGATGCGGCATTTGTTTATTAATCACTAGGTTCTGTGATGTGTCTCTCATCACCCCAACAGGTATAATTAAGCTTTAAAGGGCATGGGAGGCTTGATGTGTCTGCAATTCATTTTGTTTTATCTCCACGTTCCTTTTGAAGTCACTGCTGCACGAATAAGATGTGAGTGTACAGTGGAGGGTGTGTGCACGGAGGTGAGTAAATCTCTGCGTGGTCACACAGGTTCTTGATAAAGATGTAGTCTGTGGTTCCCATGTTGCATGACCTGAACTGTCTGCTTACACGCCAGCTTGTTTAGCCTGACACGTCTTGTTTAGCCTCAGCGGATTCAGTCATTTCAAGGCTGACAGTTCAAAGGTTGTCAGTCTGTGATGGCCAGGTATTGCGGCGCTTGTATGACATCTTGGGTTCCCAGCAGGGCAGCTGCGGCGGCCTGTTTTTCAGCACAAGTATGTGACAAATGTTGAGGGGAAAATAAACAAAAAGCCATCTAGCTGTGAGTGACGTAGCCCTATTGACCGTATCGAAAGGTTAAGCAAATTGCAATATACATCAGAGGAATGTTTGAATTTCACGGGCCCTTCTCCACTTCATCTCTCCTAAAATTGATTTGTGGTGTCAAATGAGATACTTGGAGTGGGACATCATACAGGAATGTAAACACGTTCGCACTACGCCTTTCTAGTCTTAATCTTCTGGCACTTCTAAAGCATTTTGAAATCTAGCCGTTCTTTTATTCCATACAAAAATGGCTCATTTTAAATAGCCAGCTTGAGTCAGGGGAGTCTATCAAAACACCTTTGCTACTTTGTAAGTAGGCCAAAGCATCGTCCGTATTGTCTGGTGTGCTTCTTCTTGATTCTCTTCCATGTGATTCCCTGTCAGGAGCAGGCAGAGGTGCGAAAAGATGAGAAGCTCACCTGTTTATTTTGGCAGTGAAGACCGAGCAGGCAAACAGCCAGTAGCTTGTCACTCTTCCCACTGGATCCTCCCGTTCTGTCCCCACGCATGTGAGTGAATCGATGCAAGCCATGCAGAAACGTTACCCGGCGTCGCACTTAACATGACGAGCGCAGGTCAAGGGAACATTTCAGTACGAGCCCCTCCTGCAGGAGCTTATGTAAATTAACAGCAGTATATAAATTACATTCCAGCGGAATAAATGTGGCACTGAGAGAATGCATATCTTGGTAGATAGAGTAGATGAATATCGCTGCATTTTGTTTTCCTTTCTATATCACTCGGATCCTTAACTTTACTCAAGTTGTAACTTTCTGATCACGCAACAGTTTACAAGCTGTCTATCAAAGGCTCCTGTGCACACAGTGTGCAATGGGAAATGGATTTAAGTGGTGACAATCAAAGATTTACAAGTTACTAATTCATTGTGCGCTGCAGGCAAAAAACAAAAAAGACACACTCATTGTAACTTCTCATTAGTGGAAGGAAATCATGATTATAAATGTGCAGACTATTTATTATTTTAGGAATCGGGTTTATGTTGTAACCAGCAACTTACTTTCAAATAGTAACCATCAAAGCTGAGGCTCACTTCATGAGACAGTTAATGGAAAGGAAAAACACCTGTGGCTGCACCTACCTTTGCCACACTAGGTGCAAATAAGTTTTGCTACTTTACTTTCATCCCACATGAAAATTACAACAAGAAACCAAGAGATGATGCATGTTTGGCAGTCTCTCTACATGCTTTGAAGTACATGAGTTATGGTAAGTGAGTTGCTCTCAGGAGATTTTATTTTCAGTAACTGAAATCAAATTGTTTGGTGTTTTTTGACTGGAGCTAATCACTGAACATTGTTGTGGAAAGGCAGTGTGAGCTTTGCCACGTGTGACCTGTTTTGGGGTTGCTTTTTTTTTTATATGAGTGTATGTGTGGAGAGTAGAGGGTTAAGATTTAATGAAGGGACAGAAAGATGGGGAATTACGTTAGACAAAGGTACATAGGTATACATAGTTGATGTGATGTCATGTGAACAGCCTAATCCTCTAACCCATCAGGACACTAATGTAACCATTAATTTTCTGTCAGTAACACAACGCTAAGGTAAACATGCTCTGTAATGTTTATATTTAGCAGTTTCTGTGATTTCCTGGCTTTGGTTTTGAACATTCATGCAGGTGAGGATTTTTTTTTAACTTTATTGCCAGACCAGTGCACATCAGTATTGGTCCCACGTCAGTATTGGTCACCTACTTCTAAAGTAGCTGAAGTTGTGCCTAACACATATAATCTGCTTTTTGGGGGTTTGATCAGCTCACATCTGTAATCAGCATCCATCCATATACCTGATATGCATCGCTGATCTCTGTATGACTGATATGTGTATAAGTGTATTTATTTGTATGGAAATGCAAATAAAATAAATATATATGGCTGTCATTATGATGGCACTATGTCTCATGCCAATTAATGCCTCTTTTGTTTGCTACTAGAGGTGTTTCCATACAATTTAAGTGTGCTAACTCATTATTTGTCCATCCATCCATTGCCCCCCGCTTGTCCTTTTCAGGGTCGCGGGGGGCGCTGGAGTCTACCCCAGCTGTCATAGGGCGAGAGGCAGGGTGCACCCTGGACAGGTCGCCAGTCTGTCGCAGGGCCAACACACAGAGACAGACAACCATTCGCACTCACATTCACTCCCGCATTCACACCTATGGGTAATTTAGATTTTCCAATTAACCGAATTAACCTAAAGTGTCTACAAATAAAACTGTATTTTTTAAAGGTTTCAATTAAAGAGAGAACTAGGGCAATGTGTTCATCAAAAACCTAAAACAAAAAGTTTGCAACAAATCCTCAAAGCTGAAAAAGGTAAAATGGTTAAAAAAGAAAAGACTGTTAGTTATTAAGTAAGTAATAAGTAAAATGTATTCATGTAGTGCTTTTTAAGATGAGAGCCAGTCATATAGTGCTTTACAGAGGTAATATACTTTCTACTACAATTCTTGTTCACCCAGCGCTTTTATGTATCATTGTCACTGCACTGGGGCAATTCAGGGTACGGTTGCCCCAGTGCCCAAGGGGCAACTATTTCTTGCACAAGGATACTTTGACACATGGACTAGAGGAGCTATGATTATGGTAAATAACCCACTGTTTCTCCTGAGCTATAGTCGCCCTCAAATAAGGAAGCACTTATAACAGTGCCAGAGCTGGCCGGTGGGGCTGGCCAGCTAGTCTTCAAAGCTTTTATACTCCAATGTTGATTGCTGAGTGGAGCCTTCTGTGCACTGTTGCGGCAGGAAGGTGCATACACAGCACTACTGCATGTACCAGAGCCAGACATCTTCTTTCTCATAAAAAAATTAATAAAATTTGCCTTTGTGACTATAATACACATGGCTAGACCACGTAATCTATGTTATAGCTTGTTTATTGACACAAGATCTGTGCAGATATTTAAAAACAACCAAATCAACCTGTCTGCTACTTTAAAAAATGTTGTCTATATAAGATATATATTTCCCTTATATATCTTATATCACATGTATGCTATATTCTTTTCGCGGTGTGGCTATATTCAATTGTCCTTTTATTATATCAATATAAATGCAATAAAGATAGTCCTCTCTTTGTAGCTTACAAGACAAAATAAATACCATAAAAATTTGCAGGCCTATGTGACCTTATAAAGTTGGAAGCATCACAAAAGACAACTTGTATAACCACAAACTTTAGCAATAAACTGCTCTAAATCCTTTCTATATGCCTTCTGTAAAGTCGGGGAAATGAGAAGAACATCCACCACGCACATCAACATATTGAATTAAAAAAAGATGTGAAAAAGATTAATCCACTTTATAACTTGGCCCGCAGCTTGAAACGTTCAGCATACTTGTGTTGTAAGATGGGGAAATATTAATTGTTTTTCAACAAAATTACGATGATTTTACAGACTACTTAAAATTATTGTACACTGTACTGAATTTGAATTTACTTATAGTGTAATTTCATTAAATTTTTACAAAAAATGTACAAATCTGATGATGAGCAAGCACTTGGTGACAGCGGGAAGAAAGAACTCCCTTTTAACTCACAAGGAGACGTCCAGCAGAACTAAGTCAGGGAAGCACAGAAAAACAAGGGCAAGGGCAAAATGTAATGCACACATTTATATAGTGCTTTTCTATTTTTACTGACCAATCATTTAACATATCTAGAATCACATGCAAGGACATGCATGTGATTCTAGATTGGATACCCAAAGGAAAACCACAAAGGCACAGGAGAAGGCCTCCAGCAAGAGCTCTACTTCACCACCACATTTTCTAGTGCATACTGATATCTTCCAACTTTCAATTGTGACTGTAGCGTCTATTTGTACTAGAATACAAACTCTAGTTTGGGATGCAAGAGGATTCCTGAAATATTGCATTCATCATGCATCTTGATCAATAGTTTATTTTACTTATTATTGTCAATATTTTAAAGGGGTTTTAATGATATGCATTGGCAGGTTTTATATGTGGCTCATCCTCTTATGTTTCTACACCTCATCACCTTAAAGATGGATTCATTTGTAGTGGTACATGCAAGGTGGGAGGAGGATACAACAAGGTCTTGTGCAGATGGGGAAAGTCCCCAATTATGTGGTAAATTTAGAGAGTGGTTGCGATATTTATTCTTATTGCCCAAAGAACTTGGCATTTATGAGACTTGCCGCAAATGCATTCCCCGCAGCACAGGCAAACTTCAGGCTCATTGCAGCAGCTCAATCAGATGAAATAGCTGCTGCTGATGATTTATGGTGGAGTTTGGAAGAAAGTCTCCAGTAGCTCGGCTTGTTTAATGCAGGTGCCCTTTCAAAAAATGAAACAAGTTAATTAGGTTTACAGTAGCTCCTCTTTTAGAAGGTCGATGAATATGTTTTAAAATTTCCAGAGCCATGAAAAAAATACTAGAAGTTCTAAGAGTCCAAGCAGTGTATAGTTTATGTAAAATTGATGCATCTGCTACAGACGGATAGGGATTATATCAGGAACCATTGTATGTCATGCTTTCAATCAATAATGCTTTTCTTAGCAGAAATCCTGGATTACATTGTGCCACTAAAACTCTGCAAAGGTCATTTGAGTGTGCTCTGTGCTTAAAAGGTATGATTTGACGCCTCTGGATGTTCATTGTATGTAATCAGCATGGAGTCAAAATGTAAGGACTAAAGGGAATGTACAGAAGTTGCAATGCCTCTCTCACACAGCAGGGGTGACGGGATTTTTAAGTGCCTTTGCAGGGAACAATTTATGGCCATTATGGTGGACTATTTCTAGCCATAGAGATGGATTAGGGTCAATTATTGTCCATTATGGAGAAAGATGGCCGCACAATTCTATGAGAAATTACTGGTTCTGGCTGCAGTACATTACAGAGAAATTATCTCTTGGGCCTAAACTAAAATCTGTTGTTTTGTAACTGATTCCTTTAGTTTTGCCTGATGTTTTTTTCCTCATGATGTTCTCATACTTGTGGCCTATTAAATAATATTACATATTGTGGGGATGTGTGCACTTTAAATTAAATGTTGCCTTTTTTTTCCTTTTTCCTTTTCTCTTTATTTATTTATTTAATTTTTGCAGGTCAAAGGAGGTGTTTTGTTACCCACATTTTTGTGGGAATTTTTATGACCGCTTTGTTAGACACACCCTGTTAGTACTGGGTTGGAGTCCCTTTTGATTTTGCTCCATATTGATACAATAGGATCACACAGATGCTGCAGATTTGTTGGTTGAACATCCAAGACCTTCCGTTCCACCACATCCATTTGAGTACACTGAACTCATTATCGTGTTCAAAGAACCAGTTTGAGATGATTTAAGCTTTGAGATATGATGCTTTATCCTGTTAAAGCATCCATCAGAAGATGGGTACACCGTGGTTATAAAGGGATGGACATGGTCAGCAACAATACTCAGGTAGGCTATGATGATTATAAGATTATATGATATAAGATTATATGATATAAGATGCTCAGTTGGTACTAAGGGCCCCAAAGTGTGCCAAAAAATATCCCCCACTGTTACACCACCAGCAACAGCCTGAACTGTGGATACAAGGCAGGATGGATTGATGAATTTGGACCCTACCAAAGCTGAAATCAAATCAAACTAGGCAACATGTTTCCTATCTTCTGTTGTCCAATTTTGGTGAGTGAATTGTTGCCTCAGTTTCCTGTTCTTAGTTGAACAGAGGGCCATCAGATATGGTCTTCAGCTGCTTTAGCCCATCTGCTTCAAGGTTTGACCTGTCGTTCAATCAGAGATGCTCGTCTGATCACCTGTAACTGAGTGTATGCAACACAAAAACGCTTTCATTTTACCTTTTGTTGGATTAAATTGTAAAAAAAAAAATCAGCTTGCAATTTAGCTCTGAGTCCGTAAAATCAGAGGTTGCTATCTAAATATAATGTTTTTATTGGTTTCTGTCTGTTTGATTGTTTTTAAGAGGGTATTTTTAAATATAACGCTTCCAGTATTATTATTACAGTTATCTAATGCTTTTCCCATACTTCGTGGTCCTGACCCATACAGTAAACTTTTTCCAATAAGCAAACCCTTTACAGCCACCCCCCCTGCTTTCAATATGTTTATGTCTAAATAATGGAGAAGAATCGGGAAATAGAGGGTGAGCTCCTATTATTCCTGGCATTAGAGCTCTGCAGTGGCTGTCGTCTTGCCAGAGCTCAGGCTGGCAGTCAGCACAAACTGGAGGTAACTGAGAGAAGTCCCTGCCAGCTGCCAGGGTTGGGGGTGGGGGGGTTGAATGCCACTATACCCTCCAGCAAATATTAATCAAAATCCCCGATCAATAACTTCTCAAGTGCTAATAAGCACTGGCAAGTTTCATGATATGTGAGCCCCTTCATCATTTCAACTACCGGGAGATTTATTGGAAATCCATTGTTAGGTCCAAAGTATGAGGTAATGTAGCACTTAGTAAATGAAGTAAAACCCAAAGCCCAGGGTGATTTGTATTTCATTTACAAAGAACATGTCTAATCATTAGTAGCTCCATCTCTCTGAAAAGCAACCAAACTGCCCTAATGATGGCTGTGTTCTTTTATGGCTTACTTACTCAGCAATGTCGCAGGAGATAACAGCAACCGGTAAAGCCTCGCTGTCCTCCACTCCAGGCTGGTTCACTCCAAAAGAGCCATGGGGGACTCCTACGCACCATGGAGTGATTAAAGTCATGTTAGGGAAGCATTATGGGTCAAGTCATAAAGTAATTTGATTTCTGTCCCCCTACACTGTCTCCTATCAAAGTGATTGGTCTCCTGGTCATCTCACTGGCTGACATAATTGTTAATTAACCATTATGGGCTGCCCTCTCTCATCTATATCTCACAGCAATTACTCATTTGACAACAATGCAGTATATCACAGTGCATGATGTTTGGATGCAGACCAGTTTTATGAGTACGAATCAACCTGATATTTTGAAAATGCTGTGCATTTACTCACACGTATGGATTCTTATTTACCCAAATATTAATTAGCGTCAAGCACACGATTGTCTTGCTGCCTCACTTAGCGCCAAGACATATGCACAAGCACTGCAGAGCTGACAGATTTATTAGTCTTTTCAACCAGCTATTGGTGTAAATTTGCAAACTAGTCCTTCACACTGGTTTTCCCTTTTTTCAAACTCACCCCTTAAGTCATCAGCTCACTGCACGTCAAGGCGAGCTGTCTATTTCAAAATACCACAGCTCAGGTAAAGAGGTCTAGGGGGAAGAAAGTTAAATAAAAAGCTCTTTAAAATGGTATTCATAGAGAAAAAGACAAACAGTGTCGCGTTGAAAATAAAAGCATGCTCTAAAGTCCATTCTGATGACAGTTGGAAGAATGCGGGCTTTATGGGGGACTTGAGCCCCATCTATGCTGTATCTTTTAAGCATGATTATTTACTTAAAACAACAAACCAAATCTCCAAGTCTGGCACTGTGGACGATGGCCCTTTGATTGAGTTCTGAGCTTGAATTCTTAACTAATAAATTGTTCTGTGCCTTTGTCTGGGGCATTAGCAGCAGTAGTCTACGTTTTTCTTGTCCTAATCTCAAGAATGTGGCAGCCTCTTGAGAAGCTCAGGGGTTTCCTCCTCTCTCAGAGCCAGTGTCTTCACTTTGTTTTCTTAGAGGACTCCTTGGATTGACAGGCCTCACCGTTAGCCCTCTCCTCGGCCATCTGTTTTCAACGATTCTGACTGAGCACATCAAAGTCAATCAGTGCTGCAAAGCATTTTAAAAGTCGTGCACCCCCCCCCCCCCCTCACCCCCCTCTTGTATGTGAGAAATAAAGCAAACTTTTCATCAGGCTCACAAAAAGACAGACGGTTTGTACTGTGCGTGTTTGTGTGTATGGTTTCAGTGTAAGGGTGACCTGGGAGGGATCTCTGAGCTCACAGGACAGGTATGAGCAGCTTAGCTTTGTTCAGTGCCTACTCTGACGACAGCTCGGTGAGTCACCTAGACACACTCACCTAGGCTAACCTCCTTTGGTCAGGTTCCAACTAATGACAACCCCCTGACAATAAAATAATCATTAGTGAGACTGAGATGCACAGTCTTCAAAGAGAGAGACTTGTCTTTGTGTGGTGATGGAAGGACAATGACTTAGAAGACTTTGTGAGCAGTGGTGGAGGAAGTATCAAAAGCTTTTGCTTTGATTAAAAAAATATCCGGCATAAAATCTTGAAAAATTGTGTTCATCCTAAACATACAGACACCTTCACAGGTGTGCTAAGGCCACAATAATACAAGTTTTCCTCATTAAAACTAATTCTTACACTTTGTTTGCACATGCTAATGCAGTGTTGTTGAAATGTCACTATTGCATGTCATCTCTCATAGTTTGTGTCTTGCCCTGTTTATGGTCTTTCTATGCTCTGTTTTTCTTGCTAGACCCCCAAGCAGTCAGAGCTGATTGCTACCACTCCATAGAGGTCTCTTCCTTTTAAAAGGAAGTTTTTCCTCCCCACTCTCGCTAGGTGGTTCTTTTGCCTATTGCTGTGAATTGGTTGTATATAAATACAATATATAATAATATAAATAATAAATTATATAAATATACATATATTTTAATCAATCTATATTTGTTTTCTGATAATGGCAATAAAAATGTTCAAAAGACACCAACGTCACAATCACAGATGAGAAGTCAGTAATAGCTGATATAGATATAGTACATAATATACACTGCAATATAAAAAAAAATACCCATTTACAGTTGTTGTTGTGCAGTTTTTGTACTTGGATGTAAATGTGTTCATTTCACTAGGCGGTGGGGGATTATGAGGATTGGTTTTAGAGCCAGCTGTATTTGAATCTGCAGTTTCCAGCACTTCCACAGCCCCAGAGGGACTTGAGAAGATATCAACTAAAGACCAAAAGGGTAAAAATTATCACTTACTATAGCTGTCGTACTTTATTCTTTAAGGAAATAAGGTAGGAAGGTTAAAGCGAAGGTGGAGTGAATTGTTGGATTCGATTCTGGTTTCTGGTTGCTCAGTAGATTATATAACTTGCTCATTAGTTTTCTCAGTGGCTCAAGAGAGAACATGTAAATTCAATAAGCTTAGATTAAATCACAGAAGTCTGGACTGCAAATAATACAATACTTACAGTAATACCGTAAATGTAAGCTGCTCAGATTCCAATGCTCTTTATGTGATAAAATATTCATCACAAATCCTAAAACACGAATAGCGTTAGAGGTACTTGCGATATTGAACATATTCCTGTAATGTGCAGTTATTAATTAACGACACAAAGTTGAATCCGTGCCGTTTTAGTTTAGAAACTATCGACAGCCAATCAGAGGCACTGATGGGGCTGAGTCCTTGGTTGCTCTGGCGATGCGGAGGGCGGGGACTGGTAACCCGGTAACCACCGAAACACTGCTGATAGGATGGCATTGCGGAAGGTTTGGGTTTTAATTTCAGCTCCTTTTCACCCAGATTTGTGATATTATTTAAACAAAACATTGTAGTTTGCTAATCTGAAAATGTAGTTTTCTTCTACTTCTTTGGTCCTTAGACTTTGACAGAGTTCATTAGCTGAAGACTTGAAACTGGGCACAGTAGTTGACAAAATTTCTCCTTTCTGTGGCTTTCTGTAGCTCCATACGGGATATATATATATATATATATATATATATATATATATATATATATATATATATATATATATATATATATATATATATATATGATGTCTATGTAATTTCTGGATTACCTAATAATCATTTCCTCCTGCATTTTGCTGTTATTGTAGACAGTATAGCTCACAGTGTATTCATTTTTGTTTATAGCTTTGTGCTCATCCTCACTGAGATAAATAAGTCTGCATTCGCTGCTTTTGCCCAGCTATGCATTTACTGAATGTAACTGCAGCAGTTCACATATTTTACAGAACTTAAAATCCAATGCAAGCAGCAAATTGGTAATCACCTCAGCTGCTTTCCAAGACCACATAATGCGAAGCCTGCTGCATCCAGATTTCTCACTTTCTGACCCTTTGCGGAGACACAGTAGAGGCAAACATCCCCAGGTGAGAGAAGGAGTGGAAGAAAGGGATCTGCAAAGGCGACATGAGCAAGAAGAGAGAGAATACGTGCTTGGCCCTGCTCCACCGCCGTTAACTTTAGGTAGAACAAATAGTTGGGGATTTTAGGAAGACTAGGATATGAATTATAACTATTACTTCAAGTAATTTTTATTTTATTTTTTTTATAGCTCAAAAGTTGGGTTTGGTGGCCTCCCCTAGAGAGAAACTGACAGAGGATGAGTGGACCAGGGTCAAAGAAAGGTCCGTTCAGCAGGAGGAATCAGCTCAGCCCTGTGCAATATGCAGGGAGGAGTTTCTACTCCAGCCTCAGGTACTCCCCAACACAGTAGCTCCTCTTAATTCCCTGTGTGGGAGCTCTTTTTTCCCCCTTTTCTGCTTACTTTTTTTTTACTGTATTCTGTGTCTGGCCTCAGGGAAGCCTGTGTTTCCCTACACACACACAAACACACACACACACACACACACATGGAAACACAAAGCATCCCCCTCGCCCCCTCCTTCTCCCCTGCAGTTCCTGTATGTTCTAATCTGTGTAGACAACTGTACAAATTTACCCATACTGCCTTGGAACTCAACTGTGATGTGATGATGTAGCAATCAGTGTGTTACTGTGAGGGTCATTCGGTCTTTTACACCTTTCCGATCCCCTTTTAAGATGCCAATCTCCTCAAGAATGCGGGACCAGAATAGACGGCTTCACAAAGAACAGTTGCCATAGATGCGCGTGTAAATATTAGTTTGACTCAGGGGGAGGAAAAAAAAAAGTTAATTAGAGCCTGCTAACAAGGGAAAGTGACAAGAGGGAATCTTTGTTGATCTGGCATTTTCTTGAAAGCCTTCATATTGTAACGATTGCAATTGTGCTGCAAATCTTATGTTGCATTCCAGCGTTAATGTGACACTTGAAAATGCTTACGACAGCAGTTGTTGTGAATCATTCGTGTGGCTTGAAGTATTTGCTCCTCTCTGCAGCTGATAATGTTTTGATACTTACCGCAAATTGTTTGCAACACTGCAGGAATAAAATAGCAAGAGCTCTTCTGCTTCCCAAATGTTTTATTTCACTTCTATATTGTGTGTTTGATGGCAAAGTGCAGCCTGAAGCTTTAGAGCGTAGAGAGAGAGAGATGTGAAATCTCTCTCTCTCTGGTCTAATGGCTTGTCGAGCTCCTGGAAATTGTACACTGCAGGGGGCCCTTTCACTGGTGATGGAGTGTGTTGGTCAGGCCAAAAACAATGGGAAATCAATACGCCTCCCCCCTTGCCCTCTAGAGACCTGAGTAAACTGGTTTGTGTGCCCAGCCCCATAGCTTCAGTGCTCTACTTTCAGGCAATAAAGGAGTCCCTCTTACAGGTAGAAGAAGGTCCAGGTCCCAGTTGGCCCACTGGGGGTCATGCTGACTCCTTCTATCCTCTTGGTAAATAACAGTGAAAGGCAGATACAGGTGATCACATATGTGCTTGAATACACACAGATTTAGCATGGCTTA
This sequence comes from Pelmatolapia mariae, assembly GCF_036321145.2. Taxonomy (NCBI): domain Eukaryota; kingdom Metazoa; phylum Chordata; class Actinopteri; order Cichliformes; family Cichlidae; genus Pelmatolapia; species Pelmatolapia mariae. Next base: position 17,555,342 of record NC_086235.1, on the reverse strand, counting down.
AACCTCACAACCACACACTGTATGTGTTCATAATGCAATCAAGCTTTCCTTAAAACCAATGTGCATTCAGCATCCTTAAGGCTGGAGACAAGTCAGCACCATATATTCAGTCCAACTGTGGAATCTGAGCTGAACATTATAGGTCAAGATTTTTGATTCTGAATTTTGATTTGATTTTTTTTTGCATGTTTTCCTTACTGTTCTTTTCAGGTGTTGCTATCCTGCTCTCACGTTTTCCACCGAGCGTGTCTGCAGGCCTTTGAGAGGTTTTCTGGGCGGAACCGCTGCCCGCTGTGCAGAAGGGAGCCATATGAAACACGTGTCATCAACGATGCAGCTCGCCTTTTCCGACATCGGTGTGCCACCAGGTAGGGGCGATAAGCTAGTTATATATATATATATATATATATACATACATATATATACATATATTGGCAACACTCGCTGGAATTTGGATGTGTTGTTACATGGGTGTCTTGTCATATGATGTATGTGTGCAGGATTCAAGCGTACTGGCGAGGTTACATGGCTCGTAAGTGGTACAGAACTATCAAGAAAACTATCTGCCCAAAAGACAAAAGGCTGAGACGTCAGTTTTTCGAATCAAGGGTGAGATAAACACGGCAGGGATGACATCACAGTGATCACAGCAAACAAACATAAGATCACGTCACAGGGCGTCAAGCCTCCGTTTTTTAGTTCTTTCCAAATTTAACTCGGACATTCTTTGACTGTGTAGCTGGTCAAATAATGGCCGCGATGACTATCACATCTTGAGGGTTCAGACGTGGGTTTCAGGGACTCGCTGACCCCAGTGCTAGCACACACACACGCACACCTCTTCACCTGCTCTCACCCTCTTGAGCTCCTTTGATCTTTTGTGAATCATACACTGTTTGTCCACGAATGTGGAGAGAGTTTTGTGTTTTAGTCAAACAGTCTGGACATTCCTGGGTCAACACAACTGCACCAGATCTCGTGTGTATGCTTGGGTTGCTTTTTCTTTATGTCTGGTGTGTGTATGTGTGTGTTCAGTCCTGTCACTGGGTAATATGGAAGAAGGTGAAGAGGAGAGGGAGGTGAACATGTCTTTGGATGCTTGATGCAGTTTGTGATATGCTGAAAGCTAAGGCGGACTCGATAAGAGGTCATTTTTACAAACCCCTGACCACTGATCTCGTAATCTGTCAGGGAATGGGGTCGTTTGACTCTGAAGCTGTGTCGCTTTCATGATGGCTCTCAGGAAAAGGGAACATTGCCACCTAGTGAACCTCCCCCAGCTAAGGCCTTGAATGACCAAAGGCTAAACGGGTCACCATTTTTCTTTACCAAACATCTGTTTGCAGAGTAACCCCTCGTGAAAATTCATCCAGCGGCCATTGTTTGTAATAGATAAGCTCCAACACACGTATGTTTTTATGTCTCTATGGAGTGTTGCAATCATGCAAAGTGCTCCTTTCCTTCCAAGAGGCTGATTAAGCACAAGTGACAAATGCGTGAGGGCCACACTTACAATGTGTCGTAAGGGTCACAGTGTCCCACCCATCCCCCTGTCCGTCTCCATCTTCTCGCCTATAAAGCGTCCCTACAGATGTCACATAAACAAAGACACAGCCTTTACTGAGCCAATTAACTCTGTTCTAACACATTAGACCACGTCCATGTGCACATTCTCAGGATGGAGTCAGCTGTATCAGCTGTGATTCAGTGGTTGTGGGTGGTCATGAGATTCTCTCATATCTTTTGTCACACCGAGGATGATCTTCAAGAGCCGCGCACCGCAGCGCTGACAGGTCTGATTGACTTGATTTTCAAGAGGGAGACTTATTTGCTTAGCTGACTGTAATGCAAACAGGCGTGTTAGCGCTGAGCCGGGACCTGTATGAGTGGGAGAAACCTATTCTTTCGGTTTTTCCTTATGATAACACACGGCAATAAAGCATCTTTGTATCATGAAGCTACAGGTGTTCCCGAAGGTGTTCCTCAGAAAAAAACACTGACAACAACAGGCCAGTTTCAGAACTCTTATCAGCTTATCCAGATGTCCAGCTTTCAATTTTCGTCCTGTTTCGGAGGTCCGACCCTGAGTCAACACATTACCTCGAGACAGTTCCGACAACTACGTGGATTGCTGTGAGATAACATAGCGTGCCCCCTCCCCACGCTCTTGTCTGCATCGACTGTGGAGCGAGGCAAAGTTCATCAGAGGCTGAGCTGTTTGCATTGACTGTCGAAAAAAAGTCCGCCAGCCACATAAAACCCTCCATCCGAATGCTTAACAGTTGTTTAATTAGTGATAAAAGCCTAGCTGTAAAGCAATTCTGATGTCACTGTGGCAGGCTGAGGGATAAGGTTTGTATTTGTGCATGTATGAGAGCAGGTGCTGGGCCAAACGCTCCTCTGCTGTTAACGCACTTACAAATTATCCTTACTTTTGCGAGGTGCACAGACCGATAGTGTGACTGTCTTATGTGATTAAGTGAATCGCTGGAGGTTTAAGACTATTGATCAAACAAGACGAGATTTTAAACACATCACCTTGAGCTTGAGGAAGGTCTGATAAAAATTTCTGCAGAACATCAAATCGCTTGTAGCCTGCATGAAGCCACGATAGTTGTTGGACCAGTTAAAGTATTCAAATCAGAAGGCTTTAAATGAATGTACAGCCTCTTCATATTTTCATTGAGTATGTTTTAATTGTTGCCTAGCAACAGCTGCTGTAAATGGGAGAAGACAGATGAATTCTGTGTAGATAGACATCATAATAATAATTAAAAAAAAGACTTTAAAATGGTCAATCTGACAATTGAATAGTTGACTAAATGCTTCAGAGAGAGGAGTGAAGGCGCTGTATTTAAAGTCCACATCCCTCTTTGGAAAATGTTGCCCACACACCAAATAATATCCAAAATAGAAGAATTTGTGGGGCATGCGGGTAGGCTATGTTTTACTTGGTTTAAATGCTGCTTCTTCACAGTAGTATTCTTGTGAAGTGATACTGAATTTTTAAGTAGTTAAATTTAAAGTAGTTAAATCACACTGGACTCAGTCTGTGTTGTCTATGTATTGAAAAGGAAAGCTCAAGTCCGCCTGAATAGACAGAAAACCGACCATGACATGTGATATATTCCATCTAGCTGAGAAAGATAAAGTCATGCTGGTTAAGCTGATCCAGAAATATGGCTTTGGAACAAATATCAAGAAATCAGAAGTTGCTTTAGAAAAGAGGAGTTAGTATTCAATCGTTTAGATTGAACAATTACTGTGCAATTGGTTTGACTGAGTGTCTGCCCAGACGGTGTGTAGCAGTTTGCGTGTGCGTCTGGTGTATGAAGCAGAAACAAGTGTCAGTGATATGTGTGTTTCCATGTTTCCCAGCACCCTCTTCCTTTTTTTTACTGGTTTCCATTAATTCTCCATGCTAGTGGGAGATGTGACTGTATCGATCTGGCTGTTTAACAACTGCACCCTGTCAGCGTGCCTCAGCCATTACAATACACGCACACATACACACACACACACAATTAGCCTTCGCCGAAAACACGACTCTATTGTGCGCCTGAATGAAAACGTTCGCATCCTTTGTGCCGCTAAAATGGTTTTTCTAATTAGTTGCAGGAGTTGAATGACAGCTTTGTCCGATACTGTCACACCGACACGGAGGCTTTTCTGAGTGATATCGACCGCTCGCTGTCATCAAGCAGACGAGTGTTCCAGCAGCTGGAGAGAAAGAGCGTCTCCGAACCTCAGGAGAACGACTGGGACCGAATAAAGAGCCAGGTCAGGGGGCGAGATACACTAGAAGCCGCTTGTATCATTAAACAAGCCTCCATAAAAATATCTAATCCGAGTCTGATTCTTCTTCCAGCCTTGCCTTTCCCTTGACAAGTCAATGCTTGCAAGGGGACGACAGCATCACAGCTGCAATACAGAAAGTACATATCTCTCAGAGGTGATCATTCATTTTTACCAAATGAATGTGAGTGAGTAGGCTAATAATCCTCTGTGTTTACCAAAAAACACGAGCAAGTCTGATGATGCACGGCAGGCTTTTCATCACCTGGCCTACTGCGGAGGAACTGAAAAGACATTAAGATTTGCTGTTCCTTAAGGCCCCATTGTTGGCTTTCATTGCAGTCAGTGCCATTTTTCCATAGAGGGAGTGGGGTGTGTGCAAAGAAGATGTCTGTTTTTTTTCTTTATCTGGTGTGAAAAGGTTGAGCACAAGGCAGGAGTGGCTCAGCCTTGACATGAAGCATCAAACACTGAATGCGCTTTCAACACATGCCTTGCACCTTTTTCACGGGTACAAACTCTATAAACTGGCGTGCAGCTCGTTATGAAACATTAAACAGCAGGCGCATGCTGGCCCTTAAATACAGGAAGCTTGCCTTTGGTTAATCATTGGTGAATCCATGGAAGTGATGCTTTGTTTTTATAAGGATCGCTGATAAACGCGTTATTGCTTTGTGTCCCATCAAACCTGTCAGGTTCTGCCAACAGAACCTCAATGTCCTCTTATTGTGCAGGTACATATTAAGGCAAGTTCAAGAGAATTTATGTGGTTTACTTCAAACTCCTACAGGTTATCCAGAGAGGTGTGTGGGACTGCCCCATTTGCCTGACTGCGCTGAGCAACCTCAGCCTCCCGACAGTATCGGAGAGATCCAACCATCAACAGCGGAGACCAACCGTGCTCCTGTCCTGTTCCCACCTTTTCCACCAGCTCTGTCTTGAGGCCTTTGAGGCCTTCTCTGCAGATAGCAGACCTTTGTGTCCACTGTGCAGATCTGCGTACCACAAAAAACGTATCTAATAGGGTGGAGAAGGCAATCTGGATGAATCCATGTGGGTCGCTCAATATAAAATCAGAATTAACTGTATAAAATAATAAAATAAAATAAGCATTTTTGCTGAAGCTGTGCAGAATTATGCTTTCCTACAATGAATATTCTCTGGGTTACAGCCTCTACATAGAGGTGGGTCACAAACTGAATAAAAAAAAAACATTTTCAGTTTTGTTAGAAACTTCAACCAAATCAGTTTTTCTCTGGGAAACTTCTTGAATTTGATCCAATTTTTTTTTCCTATAACCAACTTTGAACCAGTATCACAATTTTGAGAGTTGCACAACTGCACCAATTTAATGTCTGTGACACAGGGTAGCAGAGTGGTAGCCTGATGTTTTATCTGTTTTCTGATCACTCGAGAAAACTTCAACAGAATGTCAATATCCCTTTCCACTATATCACAAAGCTATTCGATTGAGATTTGGTAACTCTGGAGGACTACAGTGAATTTATTATCATGTTCAAGAAACCAGTTTGAGATGTTTTGAGCTTTGTGACATGGTGTGTTATCCTGCTGGAAGCACCCATCAGTAGATGGCCACACTGTGGTCACAAATGGATGGACATGGTCAGCAACAATACTCAGGTAGGCTGTGGTGTTTTATCAAAGCTCAGTCGGTAACAAGGGGCCCAAAGTGTGGCAAGAAAATATCTCCCAAACCACTACACAACTAGCAGCCTGTACTGTTGATGCAAGACAGCAGACTCTATTATCTCCTAATTACTGCCTAAGTTTGGTGAACCCTTGTGAACTGTAGCCTCAGTTCTTAGCTGACAGGAGAGGCATCCAGTATGGTCTTCTGCTGCTGTAAATATCTGCTTCAAGGTTCAAAATGTTGTGCATACAGAGATGCTCTTCTGCATACCTTATTTGTAATGAGTGCGTATTTCTTATCAGCTTGAAGTAGTCTGGCCATTCTCATCTGACCTCTGACATCAAAGCTTTTTTACCCAAAGACCTGCTGCTTATGGGATGATTTCTTTTTAAGACCATTCTCTGTAAACCCTAGAGATGGTTGTATGGGGAAACTCAAAGCAGATCAGCATTTTCTGAAATACTCAGGCCAGCCCATTAACAACCAACAACCATGCCACATTGAGTCACTTAAATCACCTTCTTTCCACATTCTCATCCTTAGTTTGAACTTCAGCAGACCACCTTAACTATGTCTACAAGCCTTAAAGCAATACATTTCTGCAGTTTGATTGGTTGATATTTGTATTAATAAGCACCTGTACCAAATGAAGTGACCAGCAAGTGTACATATTACACTGACTTTGACTTCAGATTGTGACACTTTGAGTGGGTATAAAATTGCTTCGGCTGCAGTTTTAACAGAGCATAGACACGACTTTGAGCCCCGGAAATCTCATGAGGTTTTCACCTATAATTAAGATGTTATGAGGGATAAAAAAAAATGACGGAATACATAAGGCAAATTGAAAAGTGTCCATATTAGACCCACCCTATTATAGTATGCAAGCAAAATCTCGCAAAGCTTCATTAAAATGCTACGGTTTATGTACAATAAATAAATAAAACCAGCTGATCCTGAGGATTTCAGGTAGGGATAACCTAATCATCTATCACACTTAAACATTAAATATGAAGCTGGAACCGGCAGGCCGTGATCTCGGCATAATCATGCAGGGTGAAGAAGTGAAGCAGACTAAAACCACAACTAAAGCGTACATAAAACTCTGCATCGCTCACGTTTACTTTGTGCATTAAAAAGAAACACGAGCGATGACAGTACATTACTCGGCACGTTATTTACCAAACAGCAGCTAGCCCTTGTGTAGTTGTGCCACCGTGAGAGTTAACAGGCAACCAGCAGCTGTTGTTTGACAAGACATAATTATAGCACGTAGCTCCCCATTAAACCACAAGCTATCTTTTCATTGCTTATTTATGGATTAAACAAGTGAGATATTATGTTGGTGAGCTTTACAGGTGCCATTTTTCTTTATATCTGAGGACGGAGCTAGGATGGCTTCCCAGTCTTATCCTGAGCAAAGCTAATAACATCCTGCCATCATACCCACAACACAAATATTACAATAGTGTCATTCTTCTGATCCAACACATCCACATTTTCACCTTTTATTATGGGAAGGAAAGAAACTGATTACTGGACAAGTAATAGGTAAACATTTAAGTCACAATTAGCCAACAACCGCTGATGACCTGATTGCCACAGTGACAAATGAAAAGAAGTTGAAGCATTTTCTTTTATTTGCAAACACACAAACATCAAAAAGAACAAAACATTACATTTAGCAAACTGAAGAATTGTTTAAAAAAAAAAAATACATTCACAAAAAACATGTACCAAAATTACATGCAGGGATCAAGTGACAGATGGACAGAAATGAAAGCCTGCTCACTGACATTTCAGAGCAACTTTCAAGTTTTTTGACCCCCCACTCCTTAAAAAACTCCATTAAACAGATGTATTGTAAATGCAGTATGCAGGTTGATTGTGATGTTTTATTAGAGGTGTGACACTTTCCAGCAGTGTGTAGCTGAGTGGATGGATGCACGAGTTTAACCCTTTCACCCAGATGAAGAATTATTATTAATTTTAATCTCTAATCCATCAGTGTCACCCTTTATTGACCTACCACATTAATTTGTGCCACAATGGTATTTTTCACAGTATGCAGACATCAGCGTGCTTTTACTGGAAACAAATAAAATGACAAGAAACATACCAGAACATCTACCTCAAGTTTCTGCCACCACACAACTTGCTCTCTTGATATGGCCTTGATCACATATCAGACACATGGCCGTACTTTGGATTTGGGATGAAAAGCCGACATACAAGTCAGCATTTATAAAACATTCTCAGGTCTGATTGGAGAAGTTGGTGTCAGTGAGATTTTGTCCTTAATTCCAGTCTTAATTCCAACATCAAATTGCAGTCAGTTTTTGGTGCAAAAATTTTTCCATCCCATTTCGATTGCATATACAAATTCAGCTTTTTTCCCCTTCTTTTCATCACTTAAACGACCATGAAAATATAAAGCACACACACACACACACACATCATCATCATCAGATCACTCTAATCTAATCTCAATGGAGCTGATGTGACATAAACATTCATGGCAAAAAGAAATGGCTTCAGAGTAGAAACTCTGGCATACAGGAGATCACAGTGGAACTGTCTACACGCTCACAATGCCCACGCACACACGCACGTGTGCACAGACAAAAACTCCACAGAACCTTAACATTAAGCCTGCGAGATGCTTTTTCGTATAAGGCATTTAAGGTGGTTCTGGAGACAAAGAACATCACAGTTCAGAAAATTATGCAGCAATACAACAACATGTAAAAGGGGCCTGAGTCATCTAGTCTTTCTCACAGCAACAAAGCTGGATGTTTTCTTACTCATGCATTCTGTGTGAAGACCTACAGATTTGCATTAGATGAAGCTGTTTATAAAAAAAATATATATATAGGTATATGTACAAGAAAATACAGAATGCTTAGTGATTCAGACCCTGGGTGCGAGCCCAATGTTTACATCCAAAAGAGGTATGAAACAATGAAATATGTACATGTGTATACAACATTTACAAAGAAACGTAACCATTTCTGTGCCCTGTAAAAAAAAAAAAAAAAAAGTTTCTTTCCTTCTTTATTTATTTTTGAGGATTTGGGGGTGTGGAATAAGCAATATTGTGGTGACATTTTCCTCCGATGTGCATAAAGGAATACAACCTCGTCCTTACTTTCAAACCTGCTCATTGGAAGCGAAGTGAAATAAAACTCCCACATAGTTTCCCATTTGTGGAGTCGCTCAAGTCAAATCTGGAGCACCCCAAAAAAAAGTTCTTATCCTACTTCATACAAACTAATGACATCATCAATAAAGTTAAAGCGCACTTAGAATGATAAAATGACTGATGACAGTCCCGAGTGCTAAAAATTTGAGGCCCTTTTATTAAGAATGACAGTGCCTAATTCACAATATGTGAGCCGTATTGATGCTGTGCAGTTTTACATACCAGCCGTGATGAGTGGGAATAAATGACTCCGTCCTCACGCTTCACAAAGCTCTTGGTTATTTTTCACATTTTTTGACAAACTGACACCTCATTACGCCTGTATCAGTTAACATTAGAAAAACAACAAAAAAAAAAACCCTCTACGATTAAAGACCCTTAACTGTGACTGCACCCTGCCTCACTGTCACAGACACACTAACAAAACAAACAAACAAAAAAAACTGTCTAATTGAATTGTGTAGGTGAAATTTATGTTAGTGAACACAGAGGTAAATGTAAGACTCTGGTTGCTTCTGTGTAGTGCGGTGGTGTAAAGGTTGTAAGAGAATGGGCAGAGGGAGGGAGAGAATGCCCCTGAAGCAAAAGATGGGTGGTTTGAAGTCACAGTCGTGGTTGAGGTCAACTTCAAGGTCACTGCAGTGATGCCAGTCTATTTCAATCCTCAGTCTCAGCCCTGGCCCTGTCCCAGCTTCCATCCGAGACGCAGAGGATGGAATGTCACGAAGCTAAATTGCTCTCAGCCTCCATTTGCAGCATCCGTCAGACACTGCCTGGGTTTATTAAGTTCCTTCCAATCCTTTTCACCTTTCAGCAGTCAGGCAGTACTGTCGAAATCTCCCTTTGGCTGCATTTACGTGTGTAGGTGTCTGTGTGTGTGTGTGTGTCTGTGTGCACGCGTGTGTGTATGTGTGTGTTGATCTATCGTCCCTTTCACAGAGTTTTCTGATGCCCATTGGCCGAGAGCTTCCCAGATTCAGGGTCTGTGGGGCTGTTTGACAGTTGCAATTTATCCAGACCTGGGCAGTGGGAGATAAGGCAGAAAAATCTCATTAAAAAGCCTCAGACTTTCACTTAGACAGAAGTATTGATGTCCTTTTTCCTCCCTCGGTGCTTCTGTCTGGCATTTTCTAGCCCCATCCCACCCTGTGTATCAAACATGCAGGGCCCGTCACCACAAGCCTTGGGGACTAGTCTCATCTTCTGTCACATGTCAGTTCGGCGACATGCTGGACGTGTCGCTCTATCAGAGAGAAATAAACACCATTTCTCTCCAAAGCTACCAACTAGGTTGGATTTGTCAGCGTCTCAACATTAGGATTAAATTGAGCAGTCACATACTATTATCAGACAGACGTAGAACCAACATAGCTGTACTGAGGCACATGAAAGACTACGCACTGTCCTGTACTATATACTGAAAGCTGCTGGTTAGAAACTTTTAGGATATGTACAGACCCTGTTGATGAATTTACCTAAAGCTTTCAGGAGCTCTTCCCGGACCGCTGAGGTGAATTTCCTCACGAGACAAAGTGTTGTCACAACTGCAAACAGCAGGTTGTACGAAAGGACGATGTAAAAGTTTCCCAGCCAATTAAATCTGCCAAAGTCTCCCAGAAGATCAAACCTGGTGATGCCTGTGAAGGACACACACACACACACAGAATATAACTGGGTTACAAATGAGGTTGACATTCATTGAAAAATGTGCAATTTCTTACTCAGAACCGTGACCTTTAATAACTCTTCACACAAAGCTGTGATAACCAAGAGTCGAAATGTTTTTTCCTCAGCTGAATTCCACAAAATAAACAAAACCCTGAGAAAAATGAAGTTCATCTTTCCAAGGCTCCTTCTGACAAGACAAGTATTGTTCATAAGAATTCTTCCTAACAAAAGCACAAGGCTGCAGCAAACTTATGAGCCACTTTGAAAATGTCATTCTCCCCAGGCCCATCTTTTTCAAAAAGTAAAAAAAAAGAAGAAAAAAAAGAAGAAGAAGAAAAAAAAAAAGGGGGGGGCTTATATACAAAAACAATTTAATATGGATTACAGGAATAAATACATTTCTGACTCTCAAAAACTACTTGTAATAGCTTTGGTGCACTTTAAGTCCGAGACCAGCCCTCTGTGTTGTAAGGTGGTACAAAAACAACTACTTCAAGAACTCCACAGATTCACACCACTAGTCCTCACGCATGTAATTCTAATTTCTGTTGACAAATCTGCACATTTCCGAGCAGATTTACGCCCAAATCTGAAAAAAATAAATAAATCAAACACAAACTAACCTACATTAGGTATTTCCACCCTCTTCAATAACCTTGTGTGAAGACAGAGTGTGCCTACTGAAATCTCAAACACTATGGACAATTCATATTTGTCCAATCCCCCCTGTAAGGTCAACTCGTGAACCTCTAGACCACTTTTAGCACTGCTGCCACACTGCTGTGAATATGTCATCATGACCTTTGTGCATCGTTCGTCTTCAATTTGTCTCTATCGACGGCCACATTAACACAGTTTCTCCAAACTGATATTTCAGCTGTGTGTTTTACCATTTTGCCACACTGACGGGAATCCAGTGTCCAGTGCAGAGGTATAGTGGTCAGATCAGGACTTCAGGGAGTGATCTAAAAATCGACCACGCTAAAAGCGATCCAGAGTTACACACGAGACGGCCTTGAAGGGAGGTCATCCAAATGTACAGCGTGTAAGAATTCTGATTTGGTTTGGACCAAAGCAATTTCACTCAGGCTTGGGTAAACATCCACTAACCAACTGCACGGCAGAGTTGACGCTTATTTTTATCCCTTGGCTGCGTCTTGGTTACTGTGAGCACAATTCTCTGAGGAACATAAAAGAATGGCGACCTAATTATAGCAGCAAAGGTGGCTTGCAGGTGGACTTCATCTGTCCTTCAGACAAAGACAAAAGAGCAGTTACTCCTGCAGCTCCCTCTTAGCTCTACACTGCCAGACCAATTTCAAACCATCTGTCACAGCTGATCACATGCAGCTTGGAAAGCCATCAACACCCTTTTGTTTTCCTGCTTATCCATCCATGCGTTCATGCACTCTAGCTGTGCCATCCCACAGAGTACTGTGGGGAGATAATTAAGCTTTCAATAACCTGTGTGTACAGATCTGTTTAATGTTATTAAATCATCTTCTCTTATGTTAATTTTGCATGCAACATTGATGAAGGAATTTACTGCATCAATATTTAAAGTCCAAGTACCGTAACGGTATCCTGTCCTGCTATCTGTAAGCAGAAATCACATTGACATGCATCAGACTGAGGAAGCCCTAGTCCCTGGACATTCAACTTCTCCTGTAACATCTTCACAACCTCTGTCATCAATTAGATTGGGCGATCGATTCAGCGTCTGGAGAGATGTATTTACAGCCGCAGTAAGCGGTTTGGCAAGCATCAAGGACCTTTAACAAAATTGCTTGAGAAAAGATGGGGATAGAGGTGATGGAGACCCCAGTCAATACAGCTAGCCACAGTGGTCGGGCTAAATTCATTTCTAATGCCAAAGGTTTTGATCCTGGGTTAGTAATGTGAGAAAATCTAATTGAGGGTTTCAAAAAAAAAGAGAGAGAAAAGAAAAGATGTTCAGTCTCTGAAATATCAGCAGGGAGACGGAGACATCAAGCTGCTTTTTCCTGATTTCAGAACTGTCAGGACGTTACACTGCGTTTCCATCTTCACTCTGACCCTGCCTCAACTCAGCAGAGACCAACATATCATGCAGATTTTGTCAAAGTTTTAAATATGAATTGGTGCAAAGTAAAACCAAGCCATAACGTCTGGTGATATTACCATTAATCAAGCTGGATTTGATGGTGATGCAGCTTAAAGTGCACAGAGAAAGACATTAAAGTTCACCCAAACATGTGTAACCTGCAGAGGTGGGAGGGGAGGGTGGAGCTGGTTGTGATGTGCATTTGGTGTAACTAAACATTTGTTACTACACTATTAAACATGCTGCGTGCTCTAGCACAATTCCCTTATCTCTTACACAGTGCATATTTACCACCCACCGACATAAAAACACCTCACGTCAACACACGAAACCCTTTCTTGTCTCTTAACATCTCACTTCGTCACACTCCACTCTTTGCACGTCTTTTTTTTTTTTTATCTTGTGCTGAGCGGCCTTTTCTCTTCAACTCTGTCTCATGCATTTATTCCTTTTCATCCATTCAGTGTCACAAAGCAGAACCTGTTGATATTTTGTAAAGCTCCCAGTGAGTCACTGTATGCTCACTCCATCCTATTTTCCCACTCTGTTGCTCTCACACATACTTGCACACGCACGCACGCACGCACACACACACATACACACACGCGTGCACACACGCACGCACGCACGCACGCACACACACACACACACAAAAGTAGTGCTATTTAAACAGCTGTGCTCTGCCCTCTGCATGTTTATTAGTGCCATTGTGATGGTGCTACTCCTGTCATTTTCATTCTGCCTGCACTCTTTTCTAACATCACCATGAGAGACTGTAGGAGAATTCAACTCCTGTGACCTGGTGTTGGTGGTAACAATGAAAATTGTTGTGGGAGAGGAAGATTTAATCTTTCTTCTTGTTTGTGCCAAGGACACAATGACAGCTCTGATAAGTCTGTAACCTACATTTCAATCATTCAGTCGTAACACAGCAAAAATACCAGCTTCTGTAAAGCTCACTAATGAGCATGCTGTATCTTGTTTCTTTCATTAACAAAGTCTGTTTTTGGTTTTTGGGCAGGAATATTTCTTGTCTGTTCTGCATGTTCAGATTACAAAAGGAGATACAGTATGCTGGTCTCAGCCAGGATAACCCTGAAAGAGAGGTTTTTATCGCTTTCAGGTTTTCCTTGATAAACCAGCAGTTGGAACTTTTGCATCTTTCATTTGGCAGTGAGAGTGGACATGCTTATAATGAGGACAAGCCATAGACCAAAGGTAGTCTGGGAACCCATCAGCTTGCCAATAACTTTGTTCTTTACACACCAGAAGCACCAACTGGAATAGAGGATAACTGATACCATGACCGAACCCTGTTCTGTCCACCAGAATGGATTTGGATAATTAAAAAAAAAAAAAAAAAAAAAGCTAACAGTAAACAAACTGATCTGTAAATGATAGCTGTTTATAGAGATTACACCAATGGGCCTTACTGTCAACCGCTTTCTTTTTTAGACCATTAACCTTTCTTTGAATGCAGAGTTTCTTTTTTCCCCCCTTCCAATCTGTATTTCTATCAGCGCAGTTTACTCTGTCCCTGGTGCTACCTTTTCTGCCCTTTTCAAATCTGGAAAACCAATTGCTGCTGGTTGCACATTGCAAAAAGGTTGGCCTGTTCACAATATTTAAAACTCTGGTATAAATCAAGTCGGATTTTCCCAGCCTTGCGTGTCTTCCCAAATTCCAGCTTTGAATCACAAAAACTGTAGTGTTGGTTGGTGGATTCTCACTTCTTTCAGACAGAGCAAGGCTAGCCGTTTTGTCCCTTTAACCCTCGATTATACTTTGCACATCCAGGAGTCCGCTTGGGTCCGCTCAGGTCAGAGTGGCAAATTTCATCAGACAAGGGTCCATGCAGACCATGTGTCACCAGAAACATTGGTCAAGGGAGAATTTATATTACAATGCACCAACTACACATGCACCCTAGGTAGTGGACTTCAAGTAAAACAGGAAGAACTACCCAGCTGTCAGTTTTCCAGCTGTTTGTGTCCACAATGGACAATAATCAGGGACTTACATTTTCAAGCTATCAAGCTCTAACAAGCTACAGCTTCATATTTAGTGGGTGGACTTGATCACCCACTATCAATGTTTTCATCTAACTCTCAAAAAGAAAGCACATTTTTAAAGTTGTCAGACTACTGCTATTTAATCATTTAATGTGTCTACAAAAAAATTGGCTGTGAATGAAAAAAGAAAAAGCAAGCTGCACTCACTCTCCTTACCGCAGGCAAAAGAAAATACAAAAACAAAACACTCACATGAAACAGCATACTCACCTAGCGTTCTGGACATCACTGGCAAGGCTGAGCTCAGCACCAGGATGGAGACACAGCAACCAATGATCTGCAAATAAGACCAAATAATCAAACCTCCGATTTTAGAGCCCTCAACAAATTACATGCAATTTATAGTGAGTGTGAAGCAGAAAAAGCACCCATTGCACCAGCAGTTTTAGCCGTGATGTGCCCACACACATACACGCCACTTGATGATAAATTGGTTCCACATATTATACAATTAGTACCTCTGAAGATGCTCATTATGAGGTTCCCTCTATTGTCCTTTCAAGTCCTTTCACTGAAGCATCATGCTAGTTAACAAGCCTCACCACTCCCAAACTCATTACCAAGTGAATAGTTGCCACCCAGCCCCCTTCTCCCCCTAAGAAAAAAAAAAAAAACTCACTCTCCCTCTGATGTACAAGAAAAGAGCTTGCACTTTGCTGGTGTTTACGCAACTTACAAACAAATATTGAACAGATCAACTAAGACCATTGAGGGGCCCGGAGGAAAACATTAGTGAGCAGCAGGAACAGAGTAGACAGGAAGGCGGGAGCAATGAAGACAGAAAAAAAAGACAGGGGAAATAGATGAAACACAGGAGGGGGCAAACACATCAGCACCTTAGGAGCAATTTCAGCACCCTTGCCCCCACTTCACCCCACTCCCTGCCTTTCTATCCCATCTTTACCGTTGTCATGGTTGTGTCATCCTTCCTGGGAGTGAGTCCCTCAAAGACACGCAGACTGTAGAAGCCAACGACAGAAGACACCATCAAGTAGCTGTTCAGCAAATCAATCAAGGAGCATAAACACCTTGCTGCAAGTAGAAAGCAGCTTTTCTTTGAGTCAACTTTTTATGTGTCAAGGCTCAACCTTTTCAGGTATCATAAAGGGTGATGAAACAACGCAACATGTTTTCCGGAAGGTGTTCAGCTCAACTATGTCCTGGGTAAACAAAGCTGCCTTGGCAATGTTGCTCTTGGCCATGGAGCATGTTACTCAGGCCACAGACAAAGGGGAGGTCACTGAAAGGATACAATATGAGGACGATCTCCAGCACTGCCTGAGCCACACCAAATGTGGACAAAGAGGTGTTCCCAATGGCTCGATTCTAGAAGACAGAGACAAATAGGAAAACAGGGATATTAAACATCCTACACTACCCTTCAGACTAAAACAGATCACAAAAATGACAACACTTGGTGTTGTGTACGACTGCAGACATGAGCAATTACAGAAGACTTGCAAAGTAAGTACGTGGTGCACGAAGAATTTCCCTACTTGAGAAAGACAGAATCAAATTGGCTAAGTAATGAATGGAACAAGATGAAAGAGGCTCTTTGCAAATCACTGTCGACCATACAATATGTGAACAGGTGTTCAAACAAAAACGGCACATTGCTTACGGTAAGAAGAGTGTACAGACTGAAAGCATGCCAAAAACATAAAAACAACTAAACAAATCCTTTAGCAAATACACTACGCGAACCCCCTCACCCATCCTCACCCCCTCCAACCCCTAAGGCCTTTTGAAAGTGGAGCAGGAAAAAGACATACATCCACATACACAGCACATACCAAGCATCTGTGTTGTCAAATGCCAAATATTTGCTTTTTTCAGACTTGGCACCCAAGACGATCCTCCAGAGGATTTGTACATTGAATGGGGGTATCTACAGTACTTCACACAAAGTTACCTAAAACTCCCCTAAAAGTGTTTGCTGCAAATTCAGATTCTTGTAGTTAATGGCATGCTGATACAATAAACATATCTTAACAGAGCTGTGCAGGACAAATCCAGTCATTTTATTTATTTTTTTTTACTTTTAAATCATAGAGTACTGCATGTACAGTTAGAGTACAGAAGTGCAAGGCAAATGTGCTGTTACTCGTCATGCAATATGCACCTACAGCATATTAAACTGCACAGCATATATTTGGTGTGCTGCCGTGGTTTCTGTTTGAGATTTGCATTTGTATTCTTTTTCCCTTTCCCACTTTAAGTGTCTTTATCTTGATTTGTTTTGTAAAACGGGCTGCAGGGGAAAAAAGGAAAGCCTGGCAGGTTGTTTCATGCCTTTTTATGCAACTGTCATCCCTGGGAGCTTACTGCAGAGCCATGGTGCAGTGCCCTCTCTCTCTTACACAGAGAATTAGCAGCATTAGCAGACAGAATCTGATGTCATTTATTAATGGAGGGAGGGCAGGCATGCATTAAGATGGCGTGTGCACTCGCAATAAGCATGCACGTGCGTGCACAGGACACCTAGCTTCTGCTACACCTCCTTTCCATTCGTCTTTCCATTCCGGTAGCAGAAAGAGTGACGGATCGTGTGTTAGTGTATGTGAAAGAGAGGGATAGGGGTCCATAGAGGGAAGGGTCTATGTTCCAGCCAACTCACACTGCACATTAAGACTGCATATTGAGGCTGATGAGGCTGTCAATGCCATACATACATCTATACTTCACATTCTTACTTTGTACTAAGTTTTTTTTTTTTATTTTATTTAATTTCATTTTATTAACACAGCTACACATGCACCCTATGATTAACATATTTCAAGGCAGTCCCGTGAAATATTCTCATATTTTTCATCTTTCATATAGCCAAAGCCATGTCCTACTCATGTATCCAATTGCCAACAACCTAATTCCAACCTATAAAAAATCTAAACAAGTGGGAGAAGAAACTGTTCAGATCTCTGAAGTTGCTTGTGCCCATGTAACAACCTTGAAACAGCAACTGCGTTTCAAAGTTTACTTTTACAGTCATACTCATTTAATTTAATTTTATTTACATGGTGCCAAATTTAATAACAGTTGCCTTAAAGCACTTTAAATTGTAAGGTAAAGACACTACAATAATTCAAAGAAATCCTGCCCACCCCACCCACCCCACTAAGTAGGCACTTTGCAAAAGTGGGAAGGAAAATCTCCCTTTTAACAGGAAGAAGCAGGCTCAGGGAGGGGTGACCATCTGCCGCAACCAGTTGGGGTCTGAGGGGGGTTTAAGTGACAGACATTTGTAATCCATACATTTCACCGAACTGTGAGAGGCTGCCGTCATTTAATCTTACAGAATTTCTGAAATGTAAATATTAAATCTACAAATAATAAGCAACAAGCAAAGACTTAATGTTCACATACATTTCCAGATTTTTAGATAATCTTAAAGCCAGTTATAAAGTGAAAAGGGTGTCTGGAGATGGAAGGTCAAGTTGTTAAATACATGCAAGGATAAATGCATTTGTATGTCCTCTCTGTGCCTATGTGGATTCTCTCCAGGTAGTCTGGCTTCCTCCCACAGTCCAAACACATGCATGTGTTCTAAACTGGCTGCAGGCATTCGTGTAAGCGTGAACTGTTGTCTATCTGTACGCATTCGCACCGCGACAGACTGGTGACTAGTTTTGGGTGTATTCTGCCTTTTGCCCCACGACAGCTGGGACTAGCGTGACCCAGATCTGGACAGGCAGAAGATGGGTGGATGGATGCAAGCCTTTGTGCATTTAGACAAGGGCAACTTTAGTGGGGTGAAAATTGCTGTCCAGCCACAGTAATTGCCTGTTTTGCAAAATAGAGTGTCAAGTGCAGTGGCCACCAAAAAGAAGGGCCTGTAGCAACAGTTTTATTGGTGTCTCTAAGTGCTTGTTCATAAAGCTGTAAATCCCTCTGTCCTATGACAGAGGCAGTGCCAACTTCTCATCTATAGCCACCTGCATTTCCTCTCTGCTCGTCATCCTTTTCTTTCCCTACTCCTTGTTATCCTTCTCTATACCCATCCACTGCCCTGTAAAGCTGAGCGGTACACTGCTCGGTATTCTAAAGACTACAGCAGGATGCTTAGCTGGAAGGGAAGACAAACACTGACAGGGCACTTCTATTGTGCTCTCCTCCCATAACAATCAGGGCCTCATTTGACTTTCCCACAGTCTGAGTCTCTCTCGCTCTGGCAGTACCTTGTCGAGATGTCAAACCTCTCTCTCCCCTCTTATATCACATTCTCTCCCCTGTCCTTATCTTTTTCCAGACAGAGGGCAGAGGGAATTTCTGTGCCAGAGGGGCACAGTCTGAGAGTTAGAGGATAAGGTTAAAGAAGCGTGATAGATGATCTCATATCAGTATTGATTGTTTTAGGAAGATGAGATGGCCCCTCCTGCTCGTAGATTTGTGAGATCAGAGGTGTGGCATCCATCCAGCTTAACATAAAGCATAAACCATTTAGTGAGGCCATACTGTCAGGGAGGACAGCTTCAAGCTACATGACAAGTGTAATTTGGGGGATTTTCTGCAATGTGTCATGCCAAAGAAAACATCTCTGCTCAATAAAATAATTGGAATGTCGAGGGCAGCTCTGTCAGATGCCCGCGAGACGCAAAATGAAATGAGGGAGAAATAGGATACATTATGTTGCCCCTTTTCAGACAAGAATGCAACCACAACCGCGCACACATGCAAGCACACACATGCACGCACCTCTGTCACTGCAGATGAGATGAGATACAAAGAGCTTAAAACACATTGCATGTTAGGCAGAGATGAGAATCTCAGAGCCATTCCACACTTGGTGGAATGCCTGTTCCACAGTAAGAGCCCTTCACTTGCCCCCGTCTGCCTTTGCACAAGGGAGGAAAAGCAGCTTATTCACCCACTGAGGGCAGGAGACACATAGCAACCTCATTGAATCTGCACACTGCTGTGAAATGACTTTGAATGAGCTTCCAAAACAAAACCAGAGCCACAACGTTGAAGCCTGATTAACATCTGGTCCAGTCTTTTCTTCCAACGTGCACCTGAGCATATCTGGAATTTGATTTATGTCTCCGCCAGGGACAGAGCAGGCCTGATAGGCAAGCCCTACTGCAGTTTACATTCTAGGTGTGTGATGGTGTGAACGCAAAAGCCTAGTTAGACAGAAGGCTTACTGTGGATCCCTTGGGCATGGCAGTCTCGTCTACTAGAAGATAGAGGATGTTCAGTGCCACCAGAAGAACAGAGATTGTCTGCAGACATAGAGGAAGACAAAGATTTGTTCACACATGGTATAATTATAAAAAGATTGATCAAATCCTCCAAGTATCCGGCATCATGATATAATTGAATGCATAATAACAATCTTGTAACTGCAAACTGTGCCAAAATTGAGCTTCTCAAAACTTAAACAATTTGGGGGTTGTGCGATGCACGTGCCATGCCTTGCACATGGCCTTTCTACCTTATCTAACAGTATCAGACGACATAAACAGTATTCACACACTGTAATTTATTTAAAATCACTGTTGTTGTAGGTCGGTATTCAGCATTGTCTTAAAACATCCATTAAACAAAAGTAGTTTCCCCACCCAGACTCTGTGGGAAAAGATGGATTTTGAGGTACAGTGATACTCCCAGTGGATACCAGTCAGGTTGTAAACGTCATGAGCAAACAGTGTGGGCCTAATGATAGGTCAACCTTAACACTCACCGTTCCTGTGAGCAGGATCAGCATCACTATGGGATACAACAAGTTCTTCTCCCATCCCGATGCCTTCTTTCTTCTCTCTATGAGGACATGAAAGTGCAACAAAGAGTGAGTTCATTTATTTTAAGAAATATATGTACGATGAACTAAACTCCTCCATTACACTTTCCACTACTTGTTAATTAATCAGCTCATCAAAGAACCTACTGTGACCACAAGCCCTCTGGCTTTATTTACAGGGTTTGTACCGCTTTGTTTAGTAAAACATATCGCAAGTGTGTGTGCCGAGCACAATCTCAGCTCTCATCGCAACCGCCCCACCTCCAGGTAATATACATTTCATAACCTTCAAAAATTACACTCTTCCTCTGTAATTAGCCACACTCATCATTGCCTTAATTAGTGGAAAAAAATAATAACTCCTGGATGAAAAGAAATGCTACAAAATTAATTTTATGATTTATATTTAGGAGAAAATACGTATGCATGTGCTGGGTGACTTATGCCTCTCATTCTTCTAAGCCAGATGAAACATTTCAGCTTTATATGTACCTCGTATTTCAACGGCTCATTCGTCATGTTTATAGACTTTGCTGACAGCCCATGGACCACAGGCACTATGTCTTACAGACATCAACTGTCCTCTTACAATGTGTATGTGACTGCCCTTTAGTATTTGCTATTTTGACTTCTTTCTCCATTTCCAACCTTGTTACTCCTCCTTATTCTCAAAGTGCATCCACCCAGCCTGCCCAAGAAGTTTGCCAAGTGCACTTTATATGCACCATCCTTCTAAATTAATGACATCACTAAAAGGCTTGGTACAATATAAAGTTTGCATCTTGTCCAATATCCTAAGTGCCTTTGTGCTCTCCTACCCCTCCTACCCTGCTCCCCAAAAGGCTCAGGCTTCATTTATAATATCCTAAAATGGATGGGAAATTATCAGGCAGTTCTGGTCCAAGTCCAAATTAAGAAATTAAGGCAGATGAAGAGAAAGCGGCTGCCTGTCAGCAATATGTAAAAAGCTAAGCTAACGTCTGTAGCATATATTTCCATGGCAATTCAAGGTCTTACGCCAAAATCTATTTGGCCCCTGAACATTATATAATATAACTGTAATACCAATAACAATAATAATGATAATAAACCTAATTTACATAGAACATCGGAAACAAAGCTTAGAAACAGAAAACTGGACTTTCAACAGAACAGACAGAATTGTGTAAAAGTTAAAGCAACAGAAGGTGCGAGATGCAAAACAGAAAATGAAGAGAAATGATGCATATCATTTAAAGAATAAAACCAAGGGAACAGAAATAATAATAACTAAAAAAACAACTCAAATGAAAGGCAGCGAGAGAGACAGCGAGAGAGTATAAAAACTACCACATACTTACCCAGTTTATTCCTCTGATTTCTAATATTGTCCAGTTCTTTGTTGAGCTGGTGAGCAAAGCTCCCTCTGGTATAAGCGTGTGTGGAAGACCCTGTGAAAATAAAAATATCCAAAATGTCTGAAACGTGCTGTATGAGCACATGTTGTGTAGGGACAATATAGAGCTGTGTTTCTTCTCTTAAATTTTTTTATTTCACAGAAGACAAAGAAAAAAAGGATGCCCATTTTGAAAGGTTTGGCTTTTTTGCTTGGTTAAAACAACCTAAATGATTATCAACAGCAAAAATAACTCACTGTTTTTGTTACAGCTATAATGTTGTTTAAACAGAGACAAAGCTCCTCTTTTGGACACCATAACTTGGAAAAAAAATTCTCTTTTTTTTTTTTTTTTTAAACTTCCCTCAAATACTTAAATAGACAGAGAGGATGTTAACCTCTCCCTGTATTCATCCTACCTCAGCATATGGTATTTGACTTGTCTTTATTAAGCAATCCCATCAAAACAAGTAATCCTGCACAGAAAATAACAACGTGATCTCAAACAAGTAAAAATAATCTCTTGTGTCAGGAGCTGTCTAGCACATGCCACAACTGGTTGAGTGGGCTGGATAAGACAGCAAGGGATTCTCCAGGAAAACCACAAGGCCAGCTCATTTAAGTCTAATTTATCTATTTTACTCTGTTTTCCTTCCAGCTTGACGCACTATCACAGAGGCCCCTCGAAGCCAAAGTGGAAGAGTATCCATTTGCATCCCCTCGGGTGATTGGCAGATCAAGACCAATTAGTTCAGTGTTACACCGTTACTAGCGTGCAATAAAAATACCATCTTTCATCTTTGTTACAGGAGTGAAGGACCAATCACTTTGATCAGACCTTCTTCTTCCCTCTGTTATTATGTCACGCCCTGTCTGGATGGGTTTAAGTAGGTAAAAGAGGGTGAGATAGACGCAGAGGTGGAGAGTTAGCAGTCTATGCCCGTCTCAGGATCTGAGCAAGGGAAAGTTTGAACCCTCCAAGCAAATACGCTCGGAACACAACAGGAAATGTCATAGATAGTTCAACAGCACTTTTTTCCAGAGACAAACTGAACACTTTGCCTCGGGGTAGCCAAATCTGTTCAGCTGCAAGTGAACTTATCCTTTACCTACGTGCACTGCGTA
The DNA here is from genome assembly GCF_036321145.2 of Pelmatolapia mariae. Lineage (NCBI taxonomy): Eukaryota > Metazoa > Chordata > Actinopteri > Cichliformes > Cichlidae > Pelmatolapia > Pelmatolapia mariae. The sequence continues at coordinate 17,532,634 of NC_086235.1, read as the reverse complement.
TTTGAACAAGGCCTGACGCATCACTGGCACAGATAAATCTTTGCTGAAAAAAAAAAAAAAGGTTTGTGTGGGGTTTTTGTTTTTTTTTTCTTTTTTAAAACCATCCACAAAACAATACTTTACACTGAAAACAAAGGACAATAAAATAGATTGTTCAAAGCAGAGAAAGGGAAATGCTTAGATTTTCAACTGCAGTATCTTCAATGACATCACTGCAAACCGAAGTTAAATATATCCTTCTACTCCTTCTGCTGGCAGCGTCAAGTATAAGACTGAGTTACAGCAAGGCAGAGATGCTGAGTGGGGCTTCTGGCAGTCAGGAAGGCCTGGAGTAATTCAACATATCCTCTCCAACCTTCTCCACAGTCAAAAAATTACGTCATTCACAAATATGCTAAACACCATGCTGAGACAACAGAGGCACTGGCAAGGTCATTGTGCCGCATAGCATCTGGACGAGTGCTCCGTTTTCAGCACATCAGGGTGGTGAGAGGGCAGTCTGTACAAGTGTGTGCATCGCTTTGCCTGTATTGCAGTATATTTATGTGTGCCTGGTGCTGTTTTAATATATTCTGTTCTTCACTATGAAACTACTGAAACAGTATATAAACTGGTCCTTGTAAACTTTGACAAGCACAAATACAAGTTTTTTTTAGCCTCTCACACATCTACCGTGTGTATGGAGACCTGCAACATCTGGCAGTACAAAGGACAGCTTAGGATTATGTAGCAACAGAAGTGAAAGGCTTGTTATGGAACTAAAAACAGAATCAAGTTACTTTCTGTAACTGAGGCAATGCAATCAATAGTGTCAACAGGACGTTTTATATTTACTGTGTCTCTCCCACATCATAAAAAACAAACAAACATTTATATGTGATACAATGCACCATTATTCTTGAACCTTGGTTCATATTGGCTGCACATAGCAGCCATCACTAGGTGCTCCTTTTGAAGCAATGTTGATGGATCTACAGCTTTGACTTCTATATCTGGAATCTGAGAAAACTATTGTGAAAACACAGTGTACAGGAATTAAGATATAAAGACCACTGTAATTTCTGCTTTAGCACAACAGTAGCAACGGTGATGATAGAGACGAACAAGGACTTTGTTAGGAATTCAACTTTTTGAATGTCAACTTCTTGAAACCCATCTATTAGTTTTTGGGGCTTTTTTTCTGGTTATAAATGGAATAGTCAAAAAGCCCATCAAAAAAAAAAAAAAAAAAAACAAAAAAAAAACCACAGATTTCTGGTAATCAGACTTTATCATTGGGGTTTGCATACAGAGATAAACGAGTGGAGTAATAAAGTCAGTATCTCTTGCTTTGCTCTGACCTTTTTTTCTTTAAAGTTTGAACATAGAGAAAGTTGAAGAGCAGTGAGAGGACTTGCAGGCTGACTCCATCCTGACTTCTGTGTCACCAGACTACTTTGTTGGGATAAATTCATCACCCTGTATACATTTAAAAGTGCAACAATGTGTTATTACTTGTAACAATTGCTTTTTGTAAGCACCATCCATCTTTTATCTGGACATTCTCCTGTTAGGTTCATTACGCTCGTTACAAGAAAAGCAGACACGCATTGCTAATGAGCCGGTTTAAACCACAATGTCGTGATCAGCAACACATAAACTACCAACATGTCATTACAAATGGGCAATTTCATGCCACAGGAGGACAACAAAGGACCAGACATGTAAATAAACATGAATGCATCAACTGATTAGGCTCAACAGTCCACATCTACAAACACAAACTTTCTAAGATGATAATTTATTAGAGAGGCCTGATGCAAAGCGGACACCGGTGAAGCAAGAAGACAACATTGCTCGTCTTTGGAGTGTGTCCCATGAACTGTTCCTGACCTGCTCTCTACTTAATGCCCTGAGCAGATCAAAGGAACCACGCTTAGACATTCAGTTCCACCTAAGTATGACCATGAACAATGAGTATTTGCATGTGCACATACTTGCATGCATATTGTATCTGCATAAAAACATTGTCTGATAAGCAACGGTTTAAGCTTCAGTGAAGATTACCCTTGCCTCTCTCTCCAATTCCCACCTCTCTAACAGACAAAAATGAACTGCAGCTTGTCCTTGGTACACATACTGGGATGTTGACCACTGTTATTTTTTTTTTTTGCCTCACCGTGACGTGTAAAGATCAAACGGTCCTGGAGATGATAAGGAACAGATTACAATTATTCTATCAGGTAGTTCAAAGCAGGGCACTGAGGAATGAGCCCTAAGAAACTGTACGCATTGGTGGCACTCTATGGAGGTGGCCGGCAAAGCGTTCAAAAACATGTGTTATCTAGGAGTGATCTCGCTTACCTCCCGGGTTTGAAAGGACACTCCTTTCTGTTCATTTACTCACATCTGTACACTTGGTTGCGTGCTTGAGTTAATATTAAAGTAGGTTTTGGAAACTGGCCGAAATACTTCCTGCTTTTTTTTAAGATTATTTAACGTCAAACAAGGAATTTGGGAACACAGAGAGCTGGACGTGAAAAGGAAATGCAGGCTAAAAAAATATAACATCTTCAACATTCTTCAACACTTCAAACTTTCCCTAAAAAAAAAACAGCACAAGGCTCCCGGTGTCCTCTCAGAAGAGTTATGGCTCTTTGTGTCTACAGCACCAAGCCCTTTCGTGAAAAATTTCATTTCCATCCTATTAAACAGGCTGCCATTCGAGGCCTGACATTAAATGTGGCAATCATTTCACCAATAATGGCAGCGGCAGTGGATTTTCTTAAGTGGATTCTTAAGAAAAACTTCCTAAACAAAATATGGTCCTTGCCATAGTGGCTGCTTTGACCTTAAGCAGAAAGTTATGAGAGTGTGACGGTGTCAGGGAAAAGCCAGTGACAAGTGTGTGTGAATTTTGTGAATGTCTCTGTGTGTCTGTGTGCCTAGCTGAATTTTCAATGCTAATTGATTCCAGCGTGGCCTACTCCATCACACCCAATAGGGCAGTCAACCCCTCCCCTCCCCTATAATGTGCCAACACGTCTCCCACAGACATACCGTTTAATCTCCTCTGAAGGGTTTCCTCCTGCAAATGGATGCAGTAAATCTGCTCATCCAGGTCCTCAAGGATCTAAAGGGGAGAGAGCAGAGTAGGAAGAGATGAAATGGGTTATAATTAGGCCTGAAGTGGGACTGGAGCAGTGGCAGATGGGAAGATGAGTTGGTGATGTATTTGTAGTCCTCTGTTGTGATTTTAAATGGCTAAATGAGACATCTTTCAGACAAGAAGAGCAGACTCGAGTCTGTTATGGCCTGCAGTCTTCTAGAGACATTTTTTTTAAAGAAATCTGAACAACAACTGTTTAATAAACTCTTTTCCATTGACTCAACTTTTAGAAATGCAGTAAATACTTCATCCAACTGATTACTTACTGTCGGCTTCACTAGTAACTGGCCCATGACGGTAAACATCCTGGACAACCCCACAGGAGTGCACACTACACAGGAGACAGGACAATGTGGTCAATTTGTTTAAATATAATAAAGGCATGTTTCCACATATAGCGTCTGGAACTTTTAGTTCAAACTTTTCTGAGGAAGTACAAAAAGTATCTTTTAGACAGTTGATTGTCCACAGTGGACACCAGGCGGCGACTCCTATGGTTACAAAAAGACTTTCAGTTGTGTACAAGTCTAAAAGAACAAAGCCCTCAGCTTTCCCTTCAGTAACACTTCACTAATGCTCCTCTCTGAGGAGTTCATGTCAATAGTTTTGGTTCATACTGAGTGAAGCACGAAGCCCATTTCGTACACGCTGGTCATTCTAAGTTACTAAATTATCCAGGGTATGCTCAACTTGGCCATCAGAAGAGGGCCACCCCCATGCCCATCACATTCAAAACACCAAGCTGGTGATAGTGAAAATCCTCAACTCAAGGCTCTGAGTTATAAACCTGTGAACCAAGTTAACAGGAGTTTATAAACCAAGAGGATAATATTAAGGTTTTCTACCTTGGCGTTGTAGCACCTTGGAGTCTCAGTGGAACAGAAGTGGAGTGAAGCAATTTGTTGTATAGTCATACCCAAAAATAACATACAACCTGCCTAGCCTATAAGGGCCCCGAGACCATGGTGGAAAGACAGAGCTTTGAGGTTTTCTTGTTTGTTCAGAAAAGTTTCTCGGACTCAAAGTTTTAGGTACTTTGAGGGAAAACATTGCTCATAGAGATACATTTTCTATTTGCATAATTTTGTAAAATTCTAAACACACTTACTTAGTAAAAGGAGTCCTCCCATCAGAGAAATACAGGAATAGAGGTATGGCAGATAGAACTCCCAAAGATCTACAAAATATATATACTTTTAGTAAAAATGAAACTTAGGAACAGCTCAACACTTTGGAAAATGCTCTGAATGGTTCTGATGCTTGAAGGAATTAAACAAGCCAAGATGTGTGCTCATTTGAGTTTTAGAGCTGCTAGAAATCTGATTTCCTTCCTAAACAAACTCTCAGCCTAGGTTCATAGTTAATGCACCGTCAGATTGGTAAATGCTAAAACTATTCCTTTATTTAAAAAACAAAAACAGTGGGTTTATAATGACCAATCATGTAGAATATTACAAAAATCATACCATAGAGTGACTCCATACTGGCTGCATCATTATCAATGAGGGCTGATGCCACCCATACAATTCCAAGAATGAGCAATGCCAAGAGAAAGAGCATCACAAAGGTCTCCAAAATGCGTGCCTTAATGCCCTGACAGGAAAAAAGTAGGAATAAGAGAGAAAATTATTTCAATTAAAATGATGCATATGAAATCATAATGATGATACACAAAAGTTATATTATCAACCATGTCAAATTTTTACGTTTACATATACTGGCCATTACAAAACAACAACAAAAAAATTCACACAATACCCAAATTCCCAGAGTTTTAGAAATATTAAATTTAGATTTAGTCAGTCTTTTAACTAAAACATTATTTAGTTTTAGTCATGGTTTAGGCCTCAAAATTCTTATATTTTAGTGAACTAAATATCTTAAGATTATACTTTAGATTTAGTCTACAATAAAGTGCAAAAGTTTGTTTTATTTTTATTGGTGAGAGTTGCTCTACATGGTTTACAAAGTGTCTTACTTTCCTCAACATCAAATGTGAAATGTGTCCATATGTCTACTATTCTCTTCCTCCCATGCACGGGACCATCCATGTTGGCGACTGATCAAATTGTGCACATCTAACCTGACTGCACGATTATTTTGATTACTTCCAAACTCGTCCCGCCTTTCTACACACATTGATTAAATCTGATTGGACCTTGTCTCTCCATTTTCATCTTGTTTTCAATTCGGCAACTAAAGTGTGAATACATTTCATCATAGTTTTTGTCCTAGAGCATTAGTTTTTATGTAGTTGTTTTTGTCAAAAGAAAAAAAAAAAAGTTGTTGACAGAAACTATGCAAAAATTTATAAGTCAACAAAACAAACACTGGTGCTTACAAAATATTTTCTTGGAATGTTGTGCGTTTTTCAGCACACAAAGGGGCACAAACATGTCTCAAAGCTGACAGAGTGCTTCCACTTAAGAGTGAAAAGGTGAAAGACAGAAGATGTGTCAGAAAAACATCAGAAGGTAATTTGCCAGAACAAGTTGGTAAAAAATGTTGAAGAGAGAAGTGACAAATCTGTCAAATATGGTCTTGGTTCCGTTATGGCTATGACTGCTAACTGAACTGGCACATTGGCATTTGATGACTTTATTATTCTCGGGAGAAACAGGATTGATGCAGGGGTATGAAGAAACCTTCTGTGTGCTCTGATTCAGACAAAAGCACCAATCAACATTTCAATATCAGCAGCATAACACAGCTAAACATGCAACCAAAACATCAGCGTGAGCTACATTCCACCTGCTGAGGACCACACTAAAACCAGGGAGCTCAGAAAACTACAAGACAATATTCAACATGATGATTTGTTTGACCTTATATGTACCATGTAGTACTGTCTCCCACATATTTCTATTTTGCTATAACTCACCTCTAAATGAAGCACTAATATGGTTCTCGTTAATTCAAGCAGAACATCTGTAAAACAAATCTGTATATGTGTTCAAGTACTTTGTATAGTCAGGAATTAACTTTAAAGGAGCTAGAAGTGCTGTTTCCTACATTTCATATTGAAACACTGAACATGATTACTTTTACAGGAAACCTCGCTTCCACCCCTCCTCCTTCACTTAAACTAAACAGCATCATTTCCATTCACTGCACACAAACATAACATAAACGCTCTCATCCACTCCTCTGTAAAACAGCTCTTTTATATACACATATTGTGGTCTATAAAAATGGGTGCAACCAGGGATGGTGGTAGTAGAGGTAAAATTAAAAAGAGGAGGGAGGAGGGGGTTCCTGGGGTGTTGCAAGGAGCATGAAGCCTGGCTGGGTCAGCTACTGTCTGCGATCAAGAGCAGACCTCCCATCTGGGGCCGATTAGGAGCTCCCTTAGCACCACAGTCATGTCTCAGGCCGTGCAGAAGAGAGGGTTTGGGGTAATTTGGGTTTTCCGGGTCACAAACTGCTGAGTGGTTAATAAAGTCCTCCTGTACCTGTTCACACACAGTTTCCATAACCTCCCACCCCCGCTGGAGAGCTGAACTGTCTAGCACTGTAAGACAGATTGGTACTCCCATACGTCAGCTTAGGCTACCGGGCATGGGATAACAAGGGCTCTCTGCTTTTGAGCATTGTTTAAATTAGGTACATATGAGTAATTTGTTACCAGCTAACATAATGGCTGTGTGGGTGCTGTTCAGTATTTCCCAACAGGTACACTCGCTGTGTGGCTGCTGTTCAGTATTTGTCAACAGGTACATGGAAGTCCATAAATAATAATGAAGCCTATTTAAAGAGTGGAAATGGCTTTAATTCTTGAGATTAATTTTATTTTTTATTTTTTATTTTTTAAATGGGGGGCAGAGTTATTAGTTCCTCACGGTTCTCAACAACCTGACCTTCAGCATCTGCATTTTAAAGTGGAGACACTTTAACATTCCCTTACTACCCACTCTACAGCTCAATGTGCCATTGTGCAAGTATGCATTAGTCAGATATTCAATATTCGTATTTAATATTTAATAAATGTGATCCCTACACATTGCTACCAACCTACTCAGTATATATTTACTATAGTAATGTAAGGAAGGAAGGAAGTTTCTTTCTAAGATTTCATTAATTTTCTGTAGTAAAAATCCCCTGTAGCATCCCTCTGCAATTACTGAGAAATGACTCCCGCTTCTCGCCTTCTCTTGCGGTGTTATTCTGGAAAAGCCTCTGGGGTCAGTGTAGAATTTTCTAGCATGGCAGAGAGTGAAATGGGCAGGGTCTGGAGTGCCTCAGTGTGGCCGAAGTGGACACTGCAGCCACAGGTAATGTTAGAGGGGGTGGGACCTTTAGTCAGCACGAAATAAGTGCTATGGAAAAATACAGAGCCTTAATAGAGACATCATGGTGGTGACATATAAGTGAACTACGCATGCCTTTCTGTTGTGATATTTAGCAATGAATTTATCAGTCAATTGAAATTAATAGACTACAATTACAGTAACAAGCTGACATAAGCACACATCTTGCTGACCATCTAATGCTAAGTGTCTGCACGTTAAATCGATGTTGCAATCAAGCACATCACAGATCAGCTCAACTGTGCAGTCGGGAGCACACTAAACACTGCTGAATAGAAAAGATGGAGGAGATGGAAGAGAGAGACTGGTGGAGGAGAGGAGTCAACGTCTGAGCATATCGCGTTCCCTGGAGGTAAGAGAGGTGAGAGAGGAATGCTTTCAGGGACTTCAGCCACGTCCCTCACGTGGTCTCTTAAGGATGCATGAGAACAAGCAGAAACCACAGGCAGGACGTGTGTCCGCTCAAGCGCACCAGTCCACCTTAACAAGATGTCCAAGCCATGCTGAAGGTGTATTCCCTTTAGATATGTCTCTCAATCATTTATAAGACTCAAATCATTACCCATTCAGATCATTTAGGGCAAAGGCAATGCTTGTCACCTCGCTTACTATCACCCCTGGTTCTTGCATCGCAGGAAGAACGATCCACTGTGTCAGAACGATTTGGCGGGTCAAGAGAACGGGGGACACTGAAAGTGACTGATTTGAACAGTTTTATTGATCCATTTACATGCATGACATAGCACAGTGAAAGTTCTGCTTATGATCACATATTCCTGCAAGGAAAAATGTAGCCCTTTGCACCTCATTGCAAAATATGTGGTTTAAAAATAGGAAAATCCAATTCAGTCATCATCAGTGATCAAAGACAAAACTGTCAACTGGTGAAGGAAGAGTGGAAAAAAAGAAAAAGACTGCGCCTTGGCATCTAGAGTGCCCGTTGAAAGTTTCTATTCTTGCCTTTCTAAATGTGTAACTACCTCTAAATATAGCAGCTCTGAAATATTCAGCATCCCCCGATCCTCACGCTGACATCGAGTGAGGGGCTGGTTAACTGCAACTTTGCTTGTACAAGACAAGAGAGATTTTCTAAGAAATGTGCGTAGTGGCCAGAGAGGAAAGTAATCACTTCATATGCGGCAGCAAACAAACATGCATGGATTGATCTACCCACACACACAGAAACACACAATCAGACAAGTTAATCTTTCTCCCAATCCACCCAGTCACACAAAGCTACAGAGGGCTTTGGAAACAGTTCACAAGCTTGTTGCCTGGTGTATTCTGCAGACAAACTAAAGCCAATCTTTCATGACCCGTTTCCACTTCCAAGTAAAATCAAGTTGCAATCAAACACAGGACGAAACTAAGTTGGCACAGGAGTTTCCTAGTCGCTGTGATCATTCCATAACAGGTCAGCAGGTGATGGCAGAGATCATCCAACGGACCATCCTTCTGCTCACTGTCAGGGACGTGTGCAACAAGGGCCAAGAGTGTAATAAGTGAGGAAGGGGGCAGGGTCCTTTTCACTTCCAAGCAAAAAGACCTGCCCTCTTTGCTAAAGACATGCCAGATGCTCAGGGACCTTATTAGCGTATCCTTCAACCAGTCGGTAGCAGCGCAATGACCGTGTCAAAGACAGAAAGCAGAGGAGAGGGACACTGCCCTGTAAAGCTGCACAATCAACTTCTAAGGACTCCTAAGACTTCTTAATAAACAGGGCAGAAGGGAAATGGCTGGTGTCAAGTCATATCATTCAAACCACAATGAAGCAGCTGATCTGTTTGAGTACAGATGCTTAAGAAAACAGAATCATTTTAATGAATAACATAGCTTTCAGATGTTTGTCAAGTCTCCCTCTCCCTTTTTTGGTTTTTTTAATCATCCTATTGTGGCAGCACCTTGTTGTGATTATATAAAGTCCTTATTTTAATAAGAATTCAAATAGATGACTGCTTCCTGGGTTTTGTTAAGCGGAAAGTAGGGACCAAGCACACCTAATAACACATAATACTCTACCTAACTTAACCCACAGTGCAAATAAAGCTGTGTAACCAAGTCAACTTGAGTTACAGATTACTTTAAAATCTTCAAAAACAGCTACAAAATCAGCAGAGACTCAGTTTTGTTTCAGAACTTTGCATTTAGATTTGAAAAACTGAGTCACGAGAGGAGGGGAAAATCTCGCTTGCTCGTTTTTACAATTCCTAGCTCAAGCTAATATGTCGCCATGGTAACGAACATTGTAACAGGCAGCTTTAGGGAGACATTGTGACCTTAAAGGAAGGTATGTAAACACCACTTTATATTCTCCGGCTGGCCCTACCCAAAAGAAGGCCTGGGAAAAATGTCTGCATGTGCAGGAGATTTGAAATAAATATCCAGGCCCCTATTGTGGAGCTCCAACAAAGACGAGTATCTTAGTAACACCACACGGGTTTACTCGGCGAGACGTTTTCTCTTCCCCCTCCTCCTCCTTCTCCTCCACAATAAACACACTTCTCATCATCGGCGGGTTAGGGCTTAGGATGAGATTGATGAGGAGTTTCTTTAACTACCAGATGAAACCTGTTGGCCCTTTGCTGGGTCAGTCAGGGGGTCAGACTCGTTCCAACTCGTTTGAGGATCAAACACATTTCAATACTGTGGGTAAGACCAAAAGACTATTCCCTGCAAAGCACGAGTTCCTGTACAAATCCTGTTTCACAGACTTTATGCTTTAATAATCGTCACTTATTTTGGTTGAAATAGAACAGGAAGTTGTCACCATCAAAACCCTTACCCTTGATTTCACTGTTTTTGACTAAATATAGCGCTGAGATAACACACTCATCAATTATATCTATTAATGTGATTACATTTCCTTGATATAAATAGAAGACTGACTAAAGGTTTATGTTGATGTCTTCAGTCTTTGTTACAGCATACTGATCATCTCAATAAGGACGACATGTATGGTTCTCATCATTACAATGCCACCTATTGGTGGTGTGGAGACAAGTAACAGAGAGACAATAATGGCATTTTTCTTTTTTTATTTATCTAAATTCCTTTGCTAATGCTGCAAAAAAGAAAAAGTGGCCAATATTTGATAAGCACATCACCAACAATAAGTATCTCAATTTCTAAATATGATCAGAACCTAAAAACTAACTAAACAACAACCTTGACTTGCCTCAGTGATGCAGCTCTTCTGTAAAGATTGAGAACACAGCAGTAAAGCGGTAGACATTTTACAGCAGCAAATAAAGCTAAATCATAACATCTGACATCAAAACCTTAAGTCGCTCTGATTCATCCACAATTTGGACAATTTGTTAAACTATCAATCATTCAGGTGACAGAGCCTCTAAAGAGTTGAACATTAAAAAACAACAACATTAAAAAAAACATCTTTAATCTGTTGGCGTCTTTTAGTACATCGTCAAAAGTAAACACAGCCACATGAAAAGGCTGACTTACGACGTTAGAAGTGAAATTCATCATTCACTTCATTTCCGCACTCAAAGGGAACTCGCAGTGCTATAACATTAGCCCAGTGGGTTAAAATGCCACATAAAACCTTATGGCATAGCAGTCTAATGCTGTTATTGGATAAAGGGATAATATCACATTATAAAAACACAGATCTGCGTTTTACATTTATCTTGCTGTCGGCTGTATAATTCATTCTGCAGGCAGCTCGGGTTCGGGGGGTTTTTTGTTTTGTTTTTTTGGAGGGCGATTAAATGGGGGAGTGGGTATATCACTTCCACCCTTGCCTTTGCACAGAACCAACAAAATATATACCTGGAAGTGCAGCTCAACACTGAACAGTACTTCCTCTAGGCACATTTATGGAAGCTGTATTGCAAGAAACAGTCTTGCTGAAATGAAAAAGAACAAAAGGGAGAAATGTGAAAGAGGCCCTCATCCTGCTTCCTACACATCAGGGCTTGCCCTCTACTGAAGAAATCCAACCGAAACAAATTAGTGGGCTGAGGAAGAAAAGAACTCGCTATACACTACAGTACAAACTAATTTTTATGTGCTTTTGCCAGGAGGGACATAAACCAGAGAGGTTTCAAACTGTGACACAGGATAGAGGCGTATTAAAAGTAAATCTTTGGCCCTCCTTTTTGCAAGGCTCTATTGTGCTGTCATGTTGCTGCGACTTTATGGACGTTTGGAACACGAGCCCCCAGCCCATTTTTTGGGGGGGTAATCAATTAAACAAGGAAGTTCGCTGAGCCTTACAACTCGATTATTAGCTTGTCCTTTTGAAGTTTTATTTTAGGGGGCTGGGGAGGAGGTGACAAGGAATCAGGCTTTAAATCAGTGGGGCCGATGCAGCAGTGTTGAGCGTTTGCAGCCTATGGCCTTATTGAAAGGGTTTGTCAGGATGTGGCACTGGGTGAAGACCAGATTCAGACTTTCATGGTTAATGAGCTTTTTGCGGTGGCAGTTACGGTCAGTGGCATGAGTCAGGGAGAGGGCAAGCACTAAGCACCTGCTGCTGCTCTGGTTGCTAAGAGAAAACCTCTTGCATAGGTATTAGAGCATTCAAATATATAACAGCCTAGAGTACAGTACCACACAAAATTTTACTTTGAACTTTTTTTAATGATTTCCAAGTTTGTTTGTTTTTTTAAAACACAAAAATTGTCCAAATAATTTTTTGTAATGAAATTCTACCTTGTACATAATTTTTTAAAGGCATCAATAAACATGTATTACAAAAAAAATGACATGCTGCTAACAGAGATTTAAAACAGTTGGATAGGTTGGCAACTGTTTTTTCCATTTTTAGACCCATAGTTTGTACCTTTTTCGATCCTGCAAATCCCTCAGACTCCAAAAAGAAATAGGCAAATGGCATCAGGACGAAGAGGCAAAGATTGGAGAACAGTGACACCAGGTTCCACAGACCTGCAGTAACCAAACAGACATATACAGAGACAATATATTATTAAAAAAATGTTTCATTGTGAAAGGGACATGTGCCAAAGATTCATTCACAGAGTTTCCTAAATTGCAATTTAAGTTAAGACAGTTTTGTCTGTTGCATGTCCTCTTGGCAGTTTCTAAGTCATGGACTCTACTGCCACCTGGTGGATACTTGAACATCAAACAGCCTTAACAGAAGCAGGTAATTAGCACTGGCAGTGCAAATAAGTAATTCTCAATCTCAAATGGTTTAAGGGGAAAAACAAACTGGCTTCTTTCATTTGTTAGCACCCCATCTGATGACACATCTATTCTTTTTTTCTTTGTATAGCAAAGTCATGTTTCAACAAATACAAAGTTTCTCAACAGTCATAGAAAGCAAACTGTGTCAGTGTTTGTAGAAAGAGATCACATTTTTATTATCTAATGCATTATTTGGCTTAATCAAAGCTTTAACTTACTCTACAAAATTCTAGCACATAAGATATTTGTAATAGGTTTCACCTTTTTTTCCTCCCTTTATAAACATCTAAAAATTCTCAAAGTCAGCATGTTTTCTTTTAGTTTTAGTGCAAACACAATGGAACTGATTCCTGTTTAGACTTTGTGCACCAAAGGACACTTAATGTTATCTTTTCTACATAAACACAACCCAGATAATTAACATCATTGGTGTTTAAATCTTCATAATAAGTAAGATGAGTGAATAACATACACTGTCACGTAGTTACTCTGTGATAAATGAATGTGTCACCATAAAAGCGCATTAATATGTCCACAAATTGAAACTAGATACACTGTATGATAGAGGACTTTATAGACTACGGGTGTCAAAACTTACAGCTGTGGATCTTCATACTACACCAAAGTAATTTATCTACTATAGAAAACATTTTATGTGCATTAACAAAAACTTTGTTTATTAATTACAGGGCATTCTTGGCATTCTTTTTTGTGGTATTACACATTTAATCCTACAATTTAAACCCCCAAAGTTGTGCTGACATATTTCAGCACAACTTTGTGAAACTGCATATTTGTCTCTTATATTAAGATATCTTGGAGTATAACTTTAACACTGACAGAAAGGCAAGTTTCACTGATCCAGGTTGACATTCCTGCTATAGACAGATCCTGTTCGGATGCTATTAATGTTGATGAGTCACCAAATAATTACTTACTGAGAATTATTATAATTAGTTTTAGAAAACTCTGTTGTCTGGATTTATATTAATCTCTACTAGGAACTCCACAAAAACACAATAAGTACACTCTTAGGGCATTTTCACACCTACTGTTCATTTACGTTGGTCTGAATTAGTTGGCGATTCGTAATTTGGTTTCTTTTCAAAAAGAAGAATCCAAGCAAACCAAAATTCATCACTACAAACCACGTGAAAATGTTCAGTCTACTTAATGGCCAGATGTGTCTGGAGTGGGAGCAACAAAGACAAATGCAAGATAGAAGATTCTGTGTTCTGGATGACTGGTGAACACGGAGAAAGAAAGAATTGTTTGTTTTTTTAAACCTCAGACTTGCAATGTACAACTAGTAGCTGGTCCAGACTGAGGTTGGATCACATTCAAATCACATCTGTGGTTAGTAGTCCAATGTAATGTACACAGAATGTTAATGAGCACAACTTTTTTATCCTGACATTAATGTGAAAAGCTGAACTGACTGTTATTATGATCGAATACGCTGGAAGACAAATTTTCTTTACAGTGAAGTATTTCTTGAACAAAAAGAGAAAATGAAAACTGGGATAAACTGTGTGAACTACTGACCGTGAATGAGGGAGCCATTGAGCCACTGAATGTAGTAGTTTTGGGGGAAGGAGAGCAGGATCTCATTACTAATGATTGAGAAAGGCAATAGGAAGACGGCACCACCCGACACTGCCAGAGTGAAGGTGCACAAGTACAATCTGTAAATGTAATCAACACACAGACATAGACACACGTACAGACTCATGTTAGGACAATTCCACATAACACCAAAAGGAAAAATCGTTTACTTACTTACTGAAAGATTAGATTAGATTATTGTATATTCTAAAAAAAGGCCACTTGCATCAAGTGGGAGTGTGTCACATGGATAAACGTTGTACAGCAAGCAACATATTAGCTTATTTAGAATCAGTAGCCACTTAAATAAAACTAAACCTTCACCACCTTTGCCTTAGTCCACAAACAACAATAGGCATAAATTGGGTATTTTTCCACAGTATAGTGTCCAGACTCTGCCCAAGGCAGTGACCAGCTGCTCAGTGGGCCCGACACCCGTTTGCTATAACACTAAAAAAGCATGTTAATCAGGCATGCTATCTATTGTATGCGCAGGACCCTAAGGTACCATGTCCTCCAGCTGGAAATAAGCAGGCAGGACGAATGTGATGACAGCAGTCATACAATGAAGGGTGGATGTGCGATCCTAGCTGGAGTAAAACCATTTTTGAAACATACAGATTGTTGGGGAGCAAATTTATGAAAACATTTTTCTGGTTATTAGTAATTAATGATTATTTTGCTTAAGCTCATCTTCTTCTTACTTTCTACATTAAATGAATTAACTGATTTGGATGCAGTAAATTCTGAATTGCAGAAAATTCATTCAATTTACTTAAGAAAATTAATGGTTACCATCTACAAATAAAGAAAAAGTTTTTCATTTTTGTACGAAAAAAAACCTCATACTTACGATATTCTGTTGACAACAGCATCTTCATCCTCGTGGTCATCTAAAGAAGGAAACAAAAGTACTTCAGTTTCAAGGAGAAATCTTGAGTCAGCCTATAGACTCTGCAAAGACTACACTGTATATGTAAGTACAGCAGAACATAATCAAACACAGGTCATTTCAGCTTTGTAACACAACAATTTCCTCAAAGCACTTTACGTTATGATGTAAAGACCCCACAATGTCAGGAAATCCCAGCAACCATATAATTCCCTTACAAGTGAGCAACTGGTGACAGTGGGAAAGAAGAACTTCCTTTTAATTTAGATTCAGAGAGGCAGCTATCTGCCACCCCTGGTTGGGGAGTGTGGGGAAAAGAGAAGAGAAAGGAGAGCACAGGAAGACTACGAAAAACAAACAGGACAAAAGACAAACTATGGGCAAACATAGAAGAGAAAAAAAACAGCAACATGGATATAATAACATAATGAACGGTTTCATACAGATAGCTCAAAGTATGTGATATTCTCTACTCACCATACAACACCAAAATGTATGATTAGCTATCAGTACAAATACAGAACAAATTTCAGACAGCTGAAAAAAAAAATGGATGTAGCATCAAGGTCTGAAAACTAAAGCCAACAGCCTTCACTTTTTGCAAAAAACTAAACGTCAGCCAATGAGCTTCCACCTTCAGTCAGACCCATACCTCACTTGGCACATTGAGTGTCAAAACACTAAGAGTCAGCGAAAACATTTCACAAACCAATAAGTAAACAAGAGGCTACATCGATTTTATATACGTCATAAGGGGAAAAACGTCAAACAGCAGGCTAAGAATTAAGACACAGTACCCTTAAATGTACATTTTTTGCAGAAACTGACAGCATTTACACCATCTTGAAAACTATATTAACTAGGGATGCACCGATACCGGTATCTGGTATCGGCCTCGATACCACATTTTCTAAAGTACTCGTACTCGTTAAAAGTCCCCCGATACCGGGAAACGATACCACAGTCTGAGACCTGTCTATGTTTGAGCGGCATGTAAGGGGTTAATCACAGGCAAACATCACATCCTGGTTTGGGAACAGCTGTGCTAAGGACCAAAAAGCTCTCCAGAGAGTGATCCGTACAGCAGAACGCTGCTGCAGGATTGCTCTCCCCCCGCTTCAGGACACCTACACCAGGAGATGCCGGACTAGAGCAGCGCAGATACTGAAGGACCCGTCCCATCCTGGCAACAAACTGTTCCAACTTCTGCAATCCGGTAGAAGGTTCCGCATCATCCGGGTAAGGACAGAGAGACTCAAGAGGAGCTTCTATCCCCAAGCCATCCGGGCCCTAAACACACACACACACCTGCCCTCTCACATCATCTATAATTGACTGAGACAGGACTCTCTTCCAGACACTCTAAACCCAGGCACAATGTACATTTCAAATTCCTTTAACTTTAAATATGTTTATATTGTCTTCTGTAAAATAGTCAGATTGTCTATTCTTATTTACTTCACTTGGTGTACAGAATTCACCTGCTTGCTGCTACTACTGCACATTCACCTAATGTATATACTATATATATATATATATATATATATATATATATATATATATATATATATATATATATATATATATATATATATATATATATATATATATATAATGTTCTTCCTCTACCCCCCCCCCCTTTTTTTGCACATGTGTCAGGTTGCATTTCACTGTGTGTTATACTTGTATAACTATGCATGTGACAAATAAAGAACCTTGAACCTTGAAACAAAGGTGGAATCCAAATTGTGCTCAGCGAAATTGTCCAGAGGAGGCTCAAAAGGTAGCGCATTTAACACAAGTCATTTAATCAAGCACTTAAAATCCCAACACGACAACGGGTACAAAGAGTTTACCCACGCTTATTTACCCATGCTTATTAGCACAGAGGAGCATAGCTGATGCTATAGCAGTGGGACGGAAAATAGTTGGGCATTTTAAACATTCCGCCTTAGCCTACTCCCGCCTCGAGGACATTCAGGGACAGCTCAACCAGCCAATAAAGCGACTGCAGCAGGACGTACAGACGCGCTGGAACAGCACGTATTACATGCTCCAGTCCCTCATTGAGCAAAAGTGAGTGCTGGGGGTGTATGTGTCCGAGCATGAACTCCCTGACTATCTCACCGCTCACCAATGGGCTCTTATGGAGACGACTGTTGCCATCCTCGCCCCCTTTGAGGAACTAACTAAAAAAGTGAGCAGCTACAACACACTAGCCTCTGATGTCATCCCAGCTGTGACTGTGCTAGTGAGACTTCTAAACAGAGAAACAGACGAGGACCACGGCGTCAAGACAATGAAAGCAACCTTACTGGCAGCTGTCAAGAAGCGCTTCAGTGACGTCGAGACCAACCCACTGTACTTCATCTCCACCATACTTGACCCAAGGTAAAGTCTGTGTGCTATAGGTATTCAATGATAAACTACAGTACTAAATGTAAGATTATTTTCCATCTGAAATATTATATATTTGTAACTAAAATACACAAATACAAATGTATGCAATATATATAATATGAAATACATTTCCCTTATTACTACCAGAAAGTCAAATGGCTGGCATTTGTCAATGAGTAAGTACTCGGTATCAGAGAGTACTGAAATGCAAGTACTCGTTTTCCAAAAAGTAGTATCGGTGCATCCCTAATATTAACCATGGCACCTTGGTTTCACTGGGTATTCCTTAAATATCGTTTCTTGGGATTTTGTTTTTTTTTAACTTAATATGGGACTTTTTGGCTCCCACCTCCAAAAATGCTTAAACTTGAATCAGCATTGTATTAAAAATATTTTGTACCAGTTTTGTTACCTTGGGTTTCATTTAATTGTGCATAGTGGAAATTTTTATGTCACAAATGGTTAAGAGTAACAAGACAATCCAAAGAAGTCCCACCCAGAACCAGAATAACCCTTGGACCTGTACTAATAATGCTTTTTACAACCATATAAGTGTTGATATTCTCCACTGACAGTAAACAGCTGGATGCACATGGTCACACATCCTGTCTGAGCCTTCTTCCTGTTTTAAAAGAGCTTTTCCTCTACACTGTTGCAAGTGCTTACCTTATCATGTTAAGTGCCTTGAGAAGACTTGTGCTAATGCTTTGGCAGTATATAAAGAAAATTCAACTGAATCAAATCTCTGATTCTATTATCTAAAGCAAAAAAAAATAAATACCCACTTGATGATGGAAGCTAAAATTTTCAATATGAAATTAGAATGTGGTCTAAAAACAGTCCTAATGTCATGTAATCTAATGTAACACAGTAAATTTAGTGAAAATACTCACACATTATTTGCTCTATAACCCAAAACACTGGGTGCAGCCTAGTTTTCTGCCGTTTAAATCTCCAGAAGGGATTTCTGATGTGAAGTGGTCTACTTTTAAAATAAGAGAAGGTAAGGCTGGGTGACCAGGACAAACTATATTAGTCTTGGGAAAATGGGAAAGAGTTCACATTGTCTACCTGACTATTTTTGTGCTATATGTTTGTATTTTTCTTTTCTTCTTGTTCTTATCTCCTTGTTTGTCACACAGGTTACAATCATTGTTTTAGGTGAGGTGGCTGAAGTTATCAACCTCACAGGACAGGTTATGTCAGCATTAACCTAACAGCTTTTGTGACCAAGTGGATTAATGTGGCCACAGCCCTACCAACACAAAGCAGGCTGTGTTCAGGCGCGGGTGTGACCCAAAGCAAACAACTATAGTTTCCTTGGCTGTAAAAATCATGGGTTCTGAGTGTGAGCAAACACAGCATAAATGACAAAATAAGCAAACCTCTGTGATGCTTGGTGTGAGAATCGTTTCACCGCGGACACAGCGCTGCTTTTTACGTGTTACAGACAGGCGAGAGTTTTAGTCTGAACTCACATTTTGCACAGCACTTACCACTCTTCCTCTTGTATCTGGTTATGATGCAGTAGGACACGATGTAGAGGACGGCAAACAGGAGGAAGCAAATCTGAAACAACATCACAAGAATTTTAATGCAGGATTTATTATGACAAGGGATGAATCAGCACATTGGAGACACCATATGCACCACCCAGCAAATTTTAAACCCCAAAATATCCCACATTAAGACTATGACACACTTACGCATTAAAAGGATTGTCAAAGTATTTCTTACACCATATGCTGTATATACAATGCTAATACCATTGTGTGCAGCTCAAAATCAGTAATACGTGGTCTTAGGTACAGAGTAGTTATTGTGTTTTTATATGATGAAGTTGAAAGATCAAAACCTTCTTCTCAGAGCTTTACTGCGATGCCACTGTTAAATGTACAAGCTGTGCTCCCCACTCTGAGGAACACATTGGGAATTCATTTATATCTAAGGCATTATCAGGCTTGACCATCTCTCCCAATACTGTAAAATAATAGGATCAACAGAAGTAAATACAGGAAGAAATTGATGTGTTCTGAACTAGTAGATAACAAAGGAGACTTCAATCCTAACATTTGTATTTATCTGAATAATATTTTAGGCAAAATTCGACTCTGGGTGTCTATGGTGTCTGTCGCAAAGCATAGCTGGCTATAAGAAGGCATTTAGCTCAAACTTGTAGCCTAAACGTCACTCTGGAGTTTCTTTGGAACCGGACTGAGACCACCTCGGGAGACCAGTTGTTTTGGTCCACACCCAAAAGCGATTACCGTGTTCACAAATGAACTGCACCAAAGGGAAAAACAAACCAGAGTCTGATATGAATGGACTAAATGGTGTGGATGTTAAAAGATCAAGACTGCAGTTTAACAGCAATGGCAGATTTCTTACAATGACCAACATATTCTGAGCTCACACAAGGTAACTTTTAGTTGTAATGGTGTAACCTCTAATTATTTGCATAAAAGCAATTCAATAACTTCTCATGCTCTAATATTGAGCAATTTACTTTTTTTTTGTACCAGTAAATGATTACTGCAACTCAATTGTAACAGTGGCAACTAAGATGTTTAATATGACTCATTTATTCGATTAAAGTAGGAAAGTGAGAATTGCATTGTTGCTCTTATTTGTCTGATGACACTAATTAGGTCAAAGCTACATGCAAAGTGGTCCACAAATTAGATAACCACAGCCTCAAAACAAGCCACAGAAAGATCACTTTCCACATTCCCTTCTTCTCCTGTGACAGTGACCAGGACGCAACTAATCTTAGAAGCTCCCACTTCAGCACTTTGCACCTTGTCAACACCACATAGCTCACTGCGGCCGAGCTGGGGTTATGAGAGGATTCAACCAGATGCCAGGCGGACATACACATTACAGACAGGCAAACTGGCATAATAAGAAATGCCAAATGTCATAATGTGACAGCAGCAACAAAAACAATTTTTCCTATCATATGCAGTCCCCTATCAAATGAAAGACTGCTCATATGTTTCTAGCTATAAATTCTCTAGTGATGCTGGCGCAAGCCGAATGATGTCCACAAAGTGGCAAACCCTGAACAACACATCATCAGGTGCACAGAGCTGATAAAGCAGCACAGACACAAAGACACAGCAGTCTCTGAGGAGATAACAGCAACTTTCAGGCACAGCAGTGAACGCCAGCGCTACTACCCTTCTTATCAATCCATTTTCCCTCAAAAAAATTTAAATTTGCATTCTATGTAAAGGAAAAATCAGCGAGTGTTGACAAGGGGACGTCATTTAACCAGGTTGCAAACCATTTCCAAAAGCTTATTTTATACATTCACTCACTGGGGCAAAATCCATAACCTCAATTATTTTGGCCAATTCAACAGAATTTAGGGGCCATAAAACAAGGGAAAATGTCTTTTCATGTGAGGTGAAAGAAACCTCCCACAGCCTTGCCGGTAGTGAATTTTGACCTTTATGGAGGGGCAAAAGTAAAGGAAAAAGATGAGCTGAGAGGGCAAAATAAGCTTTTTTAAAAAAAGAGAATTTGGCACAACAATCGTTTCAGCATTATAATCCTATGTTAACAAACTGGTGGAAATTGGCTTGAGCTGAAGAACAGCAATACCCTTTTCCCCCCTGAAAGGGGCTTAACAGATAAATAATCAACTTGTTTTCATGTACTGTGGCAATAAAACTCATTCAGGAGTAGTTTGATTTCAGAGACAAAAACCTGAAATATCCATCTATTTTGCAGATTAAGTTATTAAAAACAATATTATTAACAGAGGTACATTCTAGGCAGTACTGTATACCATTAGCTTGAGTTTTGTTTTTGATGTGTGCATTACCTTAAGAAGCGTTATCTCCAGACTTCTCTAACACATTTCCAAACTTTAATTATTGCCAGATTATCAGAAAGATGCTTATTAGACAAGGGAAGGATCTTTCCTAATGCAGTGATGACCACCACAAGGCAAAAATGTTAGCAATAAACCAGAATAAACTGGTGAAATTAATAGTTTGTCCCTCCTTTTGGTTAAAGTGTCACTAGTCTGGGTATTTAATAATGGAAGAATATGATTTTGGTTTAGCATCACAGATGAATATACTGAAAAAGACCAGCCTTTTCAGAAACTTAAGTAGTAAAAAGTACTTTCTCATAATGTAACAATCTCATAAAATAATAATAATTATTATTATTATTATTATTATTATTATTATTATTATAACTACTACTAAACAATGGCTGATTGTGACGTCAATTATAATAAAACTTTTTATTTTGTAAAATGGTTAATAGTCTACAAAAAAATGTGAAAGCCTGATAATGACCTACGAGCTTTGTGGTGAGATGACAAAGAAATATGATTACTGTCCAAAACATGTGTGAACTGTGGGCAAAATTATTCAGCTCTAACCTGATTTTTCTCAGTAACCTAATTTTCTGCATTCTTGCTAAACATAGGCACAGACTTTTTGCGTTATTATTTACAACTGGTTTCATTATGGAAGAAAACTGATTCCCAGTTAGGGCCTGATGAGAGCATGAGGTCCTGTCACTGAGACATGTTTACTGACTTTAAGCCTAACCTACAGTAACCCCAAGTGCAAAACAAGTACACACAATAACTGGAAAATATCAGTCGCCTGGCACCTGTATTAAAAAAAAAAATCCATCCATAAGCTGACTCACCACAGACATCAAGATGAAATGATACACTGATGTTAATCCATCACACAGAACGATTTGCGGTTAGAAATGTTGATATAAGATACTGACATCCAGGCGTACAGGCTCAGGACAAAATGTGCAAGCTAAAGCTCAGATGTTGGCCTTGCTTAGTGCTGAGATATCTGATAGTCTCTATATTACACAAGATTCTGACAGGAATAATTAAGGAGACTTACTCTAAACCTCTGAAAACTGAAACCTTTTTTATTCTTTTAGTTTTCCTTTATTTGTTTTTTTTCTCCCACCTAGAGCTATGGAGACATCAAGACACCACAATTCAATGAGAAAAGACAGGAAACTGTATAGCCAAAGGCTAATTTTGGAAAAACACTGATAGACAGTATATTAAAGTTGTTTTAAAAAAGAGAAAGGAATGGAGTTTCTAGCAAAGCATTTCACAAATAGGTAAGTCTAGAGCCACTCTGTTGGACAAACTTTGTGTTGATACATCTAAATGAAATTAAACAGCTTCTACCGTATGCTGTGTAAAAAAGAACAGGTGACACACTGCTGATAAGATAACTGCCACATGAATAAATTAGGTGGTTGTGTTACTTAGCAATGCTATATTTTTTGTATTGTGAGCTTAAAAGTTACTATGGACAGTCTCTAACACACAGAAAGAGAGACTTAACGAGAGAGACATGACATTCAAGGAAATCCAAATTTGAAATCTATGGAAGAAATCTGCAACAGCAAATACAGTGGTAGAACGTTTATAAAAACCTTATTTTGGATGAAAAGTCAGTAGACAGTCTTGACTGGTAACTATTCAAGCAGCCTTTATGTCTCAGGGACCACTAAATTCTAATTTAATTTAGATGGCTGGTGACTGCATTAGATTGTTTCTTGAAAGACAGAATGTACTGCTGCAGTGGGGAAACATCTCTCCGATAAGAACCTAACATACATGCATATTGCATTGTCACAAATCCCCTTTATATTATTTGCCAAATTCAACAGACTGTAACATGTCAACAAAATGGTCTTCTACATAAAATACATAGATATAACTATCAAAACATTAACAATGTTAATTCTACTAACGCAGGAAGGCTTTAAATGATCATATAATGGGATTTAATCACCCCTAATTACACAGTGAATGACATATGAGACAAACTGGTTACATTTCCAGGGTGTACCCCGCCCCTTGTACTGGATAATCGGAAGAAAATGGATGGACGGTCTACACTGGGATGTGACATTACACCGATATTGACTGATGATAGTTTTTTAGAAATACTGGTGGACGCCAGTGGTACCCCTCAGCCTCCTAGTAGATACATGTATGGTGTCAATTAGAAAATCCTACGCCACCTTCTTCTCAAGTTATCGCTTTCACAAGATTTCCAAAAAACAACTTAACCTCTGACCTTGAGGTTGAGGTCACTGACATTCAAACTTGTCTGAGATTTTTAGCTACACCTGTAGTATTAATTTCAAATTCCTATGCTGCCTTGAGTTATCGCAGTCACACACTTGCTTGTCAACAACATCTACCCACTCGGGTGATGATAATACCCCATCAGCCTTTTACAGCTGGGAGGTAAAAAGGAAATAATGGTACTGTGTTTAAAAATAAAAACATATATAACAGGGGTTTTATGCTCAAAATGGAGCTTTAACGAGTGACTATGAATGTAATCATGATTAGTCCTCATGCCTCACTTAACAAAGGCAGGTGCATTTTTCCTGTTATTTCTAGCTTTTTAAAAAACTACAATAAACCACTGTATAATATGACTTATGTTAATAAACACATCATGAGTGAAGATGGATTTTTCCACAAAGATATCACTGTAATTATCAATATCATCTGGTGAGCAGGATAAACCTGCAGTCAAAATCTGATACGTTACTCTGTACTAAATTTTAATTTATTTAATTTAAACTAGTTTGTACAGATTACGTTTCATATGGTGGCTTCTGTAACACAAAGATTACCCAACTTTAAAGATAAAGTATAGCTTATCTTTGCAGCCAAACTCTACGATAAAATGTAAAAACCAAGTATTACGACAATATCATGCGATAAAAATCTGACATGGTGACTGCGAAAACGTGTACGATTTTTAAACGGAGCATCAAGCAGCGAGAACATAAACACTTCATCCTGATTTGAAACATATGGGACACACAAAGCTTGAATTAGACAGGAGCCTGACATTTTGTCAATGCCACAGTTACAGTCACCTCTACTTAACCGTGGGGATGTTTACATGCCAAATAACATCATATAGTGCGTTAGCCAAGTTCTCCTTCTGTGATTAACTTGGTGGCAGCTAGCGTTAACGGAAGCTCGTGTTAATTAGCGGGTTCACGCGCTTTTTTATATTTAAACCCAACTTGGTGTGTGACATAACCGGGTATCAAATGTCATTGTTTCTTTTTACATTTTTTTAAATGGGCCTTAAAATACAATATCAAGCTTAAACGAATACTGCCGAGTCAAACTGACAGGCGAAGCTAACGCTAGCAACCGTTAGCGAGCTAGCCGCTCCGCTACTTACGATGTACTCCCGAACTTGGCTGTGGAAATTCTGCTCTCTAATAGTCACATCGTCTTCTTCCATTCTTCATATTGCAAGAACAATTAAAGCTACTGAGTCCCTACATTCTCGTCTGTACAACTGACAGCAACCAAGGCAGCAACTCCTTCTGCTTCGTCTTTACTGTTCTGCATAGACTGCTCTGACTGGTTAAAGACAGTTTACATCGGAGCGATGTAAACCACCCCCGAAAAACCGCCCCAAAATAAAATACGTCAGCAGCTGCCCTGGAAGGGAAAAGGTCACGTGTTTCTGGGTCATCCTCATGGAGGCACATGTGCATTGTAAGGTATTTATATGATCAGAATAGTTCAGTTTCTTTTATTTTGTGTGCTTGTAGCAGTTTACAGGCTAAGCTATCTCTAAGCTAGCTACCGTTGAATTCGTAGAAATGAAAGGGAACTGGAAGCAGAAAGGTAAGACGAAGAATAAGAAGAAAGGCAATGCCGTGTTACAGAAGTACAGGGAGGCAGTGGATGTCTTCCTTAAAAGCCAAGGTGGGTCGGAGGAAGCGGAGAGTGACCAAAGGTTGAGATTTGTGAAAAAGAAGAGCCGAAAGGAACTACGCAAGGAAAAGCGGAAAATGAAAAAAGCCAAAATGAAAAGTCACTACGAGGGCAAAAACACCGTCTCTCTGCCCCCAAGTGATGAAGGAAACCCGAAAATAAGAGCTGACAAGCAACAACAACCACAGACGCAGAAAGAGAAAATGGAGAAAACAAAGAAGGAAGGGTCGAAGTCGCATCCAAGCGAGCCTAAAGACAAGTCAGACAAGTCTGAGACACCACCTCCTTCCAAGAAAGGCAAGCGAGTCAATAAGCTTCAGGAAACAAGAAAAATGGCACTTATGGAGGCAAATGAACAAGAGGACAGAGAAATAAAGAAGCTGGAGCGATGTCTTGGATTAAATAAAAGGAAAAACAAAAAAAGTCTCCCTCAGTCTTTTGTGGCTGATGGACTTGATTACATACTTGGGGTGCTTGACTCTGGATCATCAGCTGTGGGGTTGTATGAAGATGAAGATGATGATGTTGACATGGAAACAGCCAAAGAGAACTTTAAAAAGCTAGATGACTCTCAGGGGTCAGGCGAGGACCCGGAATCTGAAGGAGAGATGGCGAGTGAAGGCAGCGATGATGACATTGATGATGACGGTGAGGATGAAGATGATGACATGTCCAATGAAGAGGAATCGGATGAAGATGAGGAAATGGAGGATGACCAGGAGGGGCTTAATGATAGTGGCGGGCCTGATTCAGAAGATGAAAAAGAAGGGGAAACAGAGGAAGAAACAGATGCTCCCAATACAAAAACAGAAATTGTGAGTGCAGATACATGTAATATCTGATTGTTTCTATCACTTCATTAGATAATATTGCTTACTGAGCTATTAATCTAATCATAAACTAATTCTTACAATGTCAAGGTCACCTCCACAAGTGGCAAGTACGTGCCACCTCATTTGCGTAACATGGGAGATGATAAACGCAAAGCTGAGCTAGAAAAACTGAAGAGGAACGTGAAAGGTCTGATGAACAGGTAACACAATGAAATCGATCCCCCAATGGGAATTTTATTTATATAGCACATTTCATTATATGAATCAATTGATTTTGGGTCTTTTTTTTTTAAATACATGGCTCTAATTGTCTGGTAGAACAGGTCATCTACTAATCAGATGGTTGGTGATTCAATCACTGGCTGCTTCAGTCTGCATTGCTGGGCAAGATGTAAACCTCTAGTTGCTCTCAGATGAATTCATCAGAGGGTCAATGTTAGATAGAAATAATTTAAAGTGGTGAATGAGGCGTATATTAAAGTGCTCAGGTAGAGTAGAAAAGTGCTATATAAGAACCAAATCTATGAAAGCATGCAGCTTGTTCCAAAGAACAGGACCACAGTACCTATAAGCAACTTCACCACACCTTCTAACTCTGGGAACGCTTAAAAGATCTGCAGCTGATGACATGAGAGGTCTGACTGGGTTGCAAACACTGAGCAAATCTGGGGGGTCGAACCTATTGATATGATAAAACTGCAATCACTGTCCAAAATAATGAGACCTAGATCATAAATATGAACGAATTTTCTGTCTCTGACTTCTTGGACCAACAACATATAACAGCTAAAGCAGTTAAATAATAACTGATGTGCGACGCTATAGCTCCACTGGTTGAGCAGGTGACCCGTATATCGAAAGGCTGCAGGGACTTGGTTCAATTTGGACCTGGTCCATTTCCTGAGGGTCATTCCCCCCTGCTCTCCCTACTTTCCTGTGTATTCTTGACTGTTATGTCCAATAAAGGCTGAAAACACCCCTCCCCCTTTTAAAAACAAAATGTAAAACTTGGCTACAGCTAACTGAGAATATTGATAGCAGCCTACAAAGCTCATCTTAGGCATGTACATGACAGGTACTTGTATACAGTAGCACTAACCCTGTACTACAACCAACGTTCAGTCCTTTACACACATTCACACAGCACTTTATTTGCTTTTAAGTGTTTTTTCACTATCACCCACAAACTCCAGTGTAGTATATGAGCCATAGGTGGTTTGTCTTAGTTTAGTAATACTTACTCATGGTTTTAAATTTATAAATGGGTAATTTTGATGGATTTTAATCCAGGTTTTATACAGAGAATTTTCTGCAACCAACTATTTGAAGCAAACAAACATTTTATAAAATATTAATTAATCACTTCAGGAATTATTCAGTGGAAGGCTCTTGCTTATTACCTGGTTAGTTAAATGCAGGTACTGAAAGAAGTAGGTAGTTTAAATTCAAACACATAGGAAAAATTAATGTAAGTTATTTAAATTCTGCACAGTTCATTGTTGTTTTGTCATCCTCAGGTTGAGCGAGCCCAACATGTCATCCATCTGCGGTCAGCTAGAGGAGCTGTATATGAGCTCCAGCAGGAAGGACATGAACGACACCCTGACAGAGTTGCTGCTAGCAGCCTGCGTCACCCCGACCCTGATGCCAGACAGATTACTGATGGAGCACATCCTGCTTGTCAGCATCCTCCATCATGCTGTGGGCTTGGAGGTAAGAGCGCCTCCTTTGAGCCCTCAATTTGAGGTTTATGGTGTGCCTAGAAATTTTCAAATAGACACAGAGGTATTTAAAATAGGTTGTAGGCTGGTTTTACTTCCTGTAAACTTGTGGAGATGCTCAGATCTGGTACATGGATAAAGGTGTTAACACAGTTGCTGGTGTGTGAGAAATAAAAACCACTGACCTGATTCACATCAGCTCTTAGATTATTTACAGGGGGCTGTTTTTCTAACTGGCTAGCTTCTTTTGCACATCTCAGTTGAAAAGTAATACCCTTTAAATAAATTGGAAGGGGATCTGTAACACTGACTGTTATCTGTCAGTTTGATTGGTTTATATCATTCTCTAAATGACATAAAACATAAATATTAAACTCAGGCCTACCAGGCAAATTCAGGGTCTGGCTATTCCAGCAAGGCATGCTGCAAAGACTCTTGTTTATCATCAATAGTGGAGGAATTCAGCGTGGCAATGTGCAGGGTTGTAATGCTCCTTAGAGACTCGACTGATTACAAGGTGACTGACACAGGAGTCACTACAATAGCTGGATGCAAATGCAGGCACATCAGTGGCACAAGCAGAAAGTATGCTGAAATTGAGAGAAGTTACTGTCAACCCCTGCTTGGGGCGTCAAGGATTCGGATCCACTCACTTCCAGTAATGGGTAAAATCTGATCCAAGACAGAGGAGAGACATGGTCCAAGCTGAGGTCCGGGAGTTGTCCAGGAGGAAGGTAGAGTATCCAGGGCAAAAGCACTGGGTTCACAAGTAACCTGGATGAAGTGAGATTACTTGGCCTGAACTTTGGAGACTGGAGCCTTGCTCCGCTCAGTTTATTACGCCCTTCCATCACCAACAAGCTACAGAGGGAAAAGCCAATAAGTACCAGGACTTAATCCAAGGCTGCAGAGACAGAGGGTGGCAGGCCTGGCTATTCCCAGTCCAAGTAGGATGCACGGGGTTTCCTGCACAGTCTGAGAGGAACACATAAGGAAGATATAGATAAGATAAGAGGAAGAAACAAAAAGGCAGCCATCCATAAGTTAGAGGAGGCCGCCGAGAGAGCTTCTTGTTGGCTCTAGAATAAGAGGGAGGAGGGTAACTGGGGGACCAGGAGAAGATGGGCACTGACTGGCCATCACTGCTGATCCAACGACCTGAGGCTGTTGTATTTCAGGGTTGAAACGCCCAATAATAGTTGAACACCACCTGACAACATCTTCTCCTGGTCGAATTCGCTGTAGCACTATATATAGTTTTATAAGCATTAGGCTGATATTTTAAGCCATGTGCTATTGGCTTAAATATTTGGGTTTGTTTACAAACCTTGTCATATATTAAATTTTTTGCGCTTTTTTATTATTTGCCATATGTTTCCACACTTAAATGGTTCAGATCATCAAACAAATGTTAATATTGGACAAAGATAACCTGAGTAAAATACAAAATGCAGTTTTTAAATGATGATTTTATTTGTTAAGGGAAATAATGCTATCTAAACTAAATGTGGTGAAAAAGTATTTGCAGCCTCTTATTAAATCATTAATCTGCTGAGATTAAACACACTGGCCATAATCAGTTCATGCCTTGACACTCAAGCACACTTGGGTTCTGCAGCAGGACAATAATCCAAAACAGACCAGCAAAAGCCTAATGAAGGTTTTGGAGTGGCCTAGTCAGATTCTGGACTTAAATCTGATCGAGATGTTTTGGCACGAGCTTAAACAGGCCTTTCACGCTCGAAAGCTGTGCCAAAGGGGTCGCAAGCAGTTATTTGGTTTAGGACAGATTCAAGATTTAACAAGGAAGGGGTGATTATTTTTTTCAAATAGGGTCGCGTAGGTTTGGACAAAAAGAATAAATACAAAATAAACTGTAACATCACATGGGTTGTTTTTGTCATATTAAATTTTCTTTCACATAAAAAAATCTGTGTAAAGAAATAAGAATTCAGGAAAGCAGAAAAAAGGCAGATACTTTTTCGTAGCGCTGTATATTGCTCTCATGTTGATCACATATCTTATATATCTTCTCCTTTTGCAGGTAGGAGCCCATTTTCTGGAGACAGTTGTGCGAAAGTTTGACGAGCACTACAAGAACCCGAGTGGAGGCAAAGAGTGCGACAACCTGATTGCCATCGTTGCTCACCTGTATAACTTCCAGGTGGTACATTCTGTCCTCATCTTCGACATCCTAAAACTGCTGGTGGGAACATTTACAGAAAAAGACATCGAGCTGGTCCTGTTTGTGCTGAGGAATGTCGGCTTCGCCCTGAGGAAGGACGATCCTCTGACTCTGAAGGAGCTCATCTCTGAAGCCCAACGCAAGGCCAGCGATATGGGGTCGAAGTTTCAGGATCAAACCAGGGTAGGGAGATGAGATCAGATTTTGTTTTTTTTTTTTAAACCAAGATTACATTTTATTTCCTAACTGATCACAGTGCTGTGTCATGATTTCTCAACCATGTATCAAGTTTAGAAGCATTTCTGACTTGTGAAAACCCGTCCTCAGGTGCGTTTCATGCTGGAAACAATGATGGCATTGAAAAACAATGACATGAGGAAGATCCCTGGCTATGATCCCGAGCCTGTGGAGAGACTAAGGAAGCTGCAGAGGACTCTGGTGGGTGAAAGCCATATTTTATTTGATTTTATTACCTGCATTATTAAAAATAAGTTGTGAATTAAGTGAACTTAATCCTATTAAACATGATAATCATTCTTTTAGCCTCCACTCGTACCACCAGGTGGCCCCAGAGTACCACTTTTATAGACTTAAACTTCTACTTTAAAAGTTCACACCTTCAGGAATGCTGTCACAATATTACCAACTAATATAACTGGTGTTAACCAGCTGAGTCTTCTCATGGCTAACACCTTGTTATGCTCAGATCCACAGAAGTGCAGGGGGCAGTGACATGAAGCTGAGGGTCTCTCTTGATAGTCTCCTGGCAGCTGAGCAGGTGGGCCGCTGGTGGATTGTCGGCTCATCATGGAGCGGCGCTCCCATGATCAGCAAGCAAGACGACACAACCACAAAACAAAGCCCTGCTCAAGGACAGGTAGAGTACCGGAGCTGCAAAAGACATTGAATTATTATAGCAGAACTCATGTTTAAATTAGGCAGCCTGGAGCACATCTGGATTAGTGTGAGACATCTGCTTCAGATGTGTGTATATCCATGAAAATTCAACGTGGCCGTCTGCTGTGTTCAAAAATGGTAGAAAAACATGTGGGAGGCACTGATTGATTTTCAAAGAATGACTGTTTGTCTTAATGCCTTTGAAGAATTATTGTATTGGTTAGCAAAAACTGATCAATATGAGGGGTGGATATTGATTTTTTTTTTTTTTCATGACAAAAAAATGAAAGACAACAAGTTGGACAGAAGCATCATTAAATTAGAAATTAAACGTATTCCTATAAGGATCATCATTTTGAAGCAGATCTGACATCTAGAGGGCCGCAGATCCTTTCAAAGGTGACATTTTCCATATTCCGTGTGTGGCCTTGGCGTGTTCTTCACTGATGAAGCAATGGATCGCTTCACCTAGAGTAAACACACATCCAAGGATATAACCAGTTTTACAGGTAGCTTCACATCCAGTAGTTTGGGTATTATTTGTGAGATCTATATTAATAACTGGGGTGTGCGTTCAGTTAAGACAATGAACAGAATAAGACAATATTTACCTAGAATAATTACTTGGTAACTGTTAATTTTGTCCTTGCAGAAACAAAGGAGACAGTTTATCATGAATTTTAACCGCTCCACCACTTCATTCTGGCTCCTTCGATCATGAGAACAGTTAATAAAGAAGCAATAAAGCCTCCCTGTGCAAACCCACGCTTTTGCCTGGACACCCTGATGGTCGGAGTGAATGACCTCCTCATGAGCACAGCTGAGGAGATTCTGGCAATGATGACGCTACCACAATAAACCCTTTAAATTACTCGCGTCCAAGAAGAAAACTAATAGATTTTTTTAAGTTCCAATAGTCCCTGGATTTAAAATTTTCCTTCTGCAGCAAATATGTAATGTGTACATTTTGACACTGTAACTCTGACCACCTGATGGTTGCCACCATATTTTTTTTTTTCATTTTCCTCGCCATGTGCTTAAAAAAAAACGTTAGTGCACTTCTAGGCAGATCAAATTAAGATAACATTTTTTTCCTCCTTTCACTTAAGCATATTTGGACCCTGTAAATGTGAGTAAGTTGCTAGTACTTAAAAAATAAGTACCCAAACTCGTTGCCTTAGTTGACTTGAGATAGCCAAGTTAGGGGAACTTGTTCTCTGTGATCGCACAGTGCTTAGAATAAGTTGATTTTTCTGAGTGAGCAATACTAAATGAATTAGTTTAACTGAGATATATGTCAATATATATATCAGTTACAATACTAAATGAATTAGTTCAACTTACACATATGACATATGTCAGCTGACATATATGTTAGTTGGCATGTGTCATATATGTCAGTTGATCTATATTGACATATATGTCAGGTGAACTAATTCGTTTAGTATTGCTCACTCAGAAAAATCAACTTATTCTAAGCACCGTGCACTCAAAATAAGCAAGTTGCGCTAACTTGGCTATTTCAATTTGGCTGGACTTAGTTATACTAAGGCAACCAGTTTTCTTTTTTCTTTTTTTTCTTCAACCCACAATCATCTATAACCTGTTAGCCATCAGAATGGTTTATTTTACTTTTCAGAAGTGATCTTCCAAACTGAAGGACCTGCTTATTATGCAGAGCATCAGCCTTCTCTCTCAGCACTGGTCCAGCTTAAAAAGAGTTCTTATTAATGCTTTTCTGCAGCAGTATCTCTGTTGGCTCCAAGGAGGCAGCAAGTTTCTTTCCACTCTGCGTCTATGCTGTTCGTCAACATTCCTATGAGTCCGACATTTAGCCGGTTTATCTTTTTATAGAATATTTTCAGGAACTCTACTATGATCACACCCCTCCATTTTAATCCTTTTATATATTTTCCGCATTTGCATCAAAGTCTTAACCTGCAGCTATGTTAGGACAATGATTAACAAATAAATAAGGTACGAGGAAAGCATGGCTTCATCAGTAATGACAGCATTTATCGTTCTATAACTGTTGTCATTGTTTTATTTGTTTTAGTTTAGTGCCAAAGTGTTAGAGCTGGCCAGGAAACAGAGGATGAACACCGATGTCAGAAGGAACATCTTCTGCGTGCTTATGACCAGTGAAGATTACCTGGATGCATTTGAGAAGCTGTTGAGGTTTGTTTCGTCTCACATCTCTGTTTCTTTCTTCAGTTTTTGGAGTAGTTTAGCCCATTTGAAAGTTTTATTTATTTTTAATTTGCTATGTTTAAAGGATGGGTCTGAAGGACAAGCAGGAGAGAGAGATTGTTCATGTTCTGATGGACTGCTGTCTCCAAGAGAAAAACTTCAACGCCTTTTACGTCATACTGGGAGAGAAATTTTGCTCACATGACCGTCGCTTCCAGGTAGCCTTATTAGAAAAACCATGTAAGACGTGCGTGCTGCTTGTTCAATCAGTGGTTATGGTAGATTATACTGTAAATCCTTCTTATAATATTTTAGTTTTAGGTCTCGTAAGTTTGCATAATCAGTTTAAAAGGGTTCATTATGGGATTTAATTACCTGGCACGTGCATATGACCACCCGGTCTCTCAAACTGTGTGTGATCTGTGTGTGGCCTGCAGTTCACCTCTGCAGTGTGGGAGCCTCTGACACCTCTGGCTTCTGATTTGACTCAAACTGTGATTACAAACAATGGCGTTGAGACCACACTTCCTACTTTGCTGTCATGTAGGCCAGCAGCTCATATCAGAAACTTGTGACCATTGTCCTCATCAAAGAGCTCCAGAACGGAGCTGGTGGGAATGTTTGCTTTTCACATGTAAACTGGGTCTCGATGAGAAGGTTATCTCTTTAGAGGAGTCGGTTATTTAAGGTGCTTAATTTGGGAATCACTGATGACAATATTGTGTTATGTAAAAGTCTTTAGCCATCCCTCATTTCTATCTGTTTTGCATCAACTTGTCAGACTTGTCTTTTATTTTAAAGTGATCTTGAGCAATAGTTCTCCGGGCTTTCTGGGGGTTCTTTTGTCATTGGCTGCTTTTTCACTCATTTTCAGTCAAGTCCTTGTAAGTGTTTTTAAGCCACCTAAAACTTGCATATGAATCATTCAAGCATAAAAAAAGCAGAAACACATAATTTGTTCCCATTACTTTGTCATTAGTAGAATTTACAGAAATTCCAAAGGTAACAGTTTGACAGGATTATAATAGTTTTCTTTTCGCACCGATGGGGTGAATCACAAAACGCTATTGGCCAAAAACTTGGCATATTTGGCATCGTGTGCAGTGTGTCCTAAAAATTTAAGTAAACTGGACACGTGAATGACAAAAGAAGAAATGGCATTAAGAAAAAACTATATACTGCAGATGAACAGTGTCTAAAAGGCATCTTCTTAAGAAAAAAAATGGTTTGGAGCTGGTTTTCAGCCAGTGGTGCTAGGGGTCATGTTAGATGTTCTTTTACACAATACGATATGATATGTGTGTGTTTCTGGATTTAATTATTCCTTCAAACCCTCTCTCCTTTCTCATAGATGACTTTCCAGTTCAGCCTCTGGGACAAGTTCAGGGAGCTGCCCAACCTTTCCAGCAGCACCTTTAACAATCTGGTCCAGCTGGTCACCTGCTTCCTTCAGAGGAAATGCCTCTCACTCTCCATTCTCAAAGTAATCAATATTATGCATATATTACATGTATTTAGTTGATTTTACAGATTAAATCTTTAAACCTATTCTTTGCATTAACCTCTGCTGTTTGTGCCTTTAGGTAATAGAGTTTGGGGAACTAGATAAGCCCACAGTGCGCTTCTTGCGTCAGGTGTTGACCAAACTGCTGAAAGAAACTGAGCCCGAGGAGCTGGCCAGCATATTTGGAAGGTGAGCTGCACAACATCAGGAGAGTGATGTCACACATAGCAGGGGATAGTTTAGGGGTTTTTTTCCATTTGATTTAGAAAGGTTGTCTCTGTAGAGTGCATGGAACTCTTTCTTCCTGTAAAGTCACCGGAGCTATGGTTTTCACATCGGTGCAGTCGGACATCACACAGAGTTTGTAGCCAGGAACTTCTGGTGCACCTCTGTCAAGAACAACAAAATTAAGAGCTGCAGCCATGACTAAAGCCCTGTGAGGCTGCACTGAGGCATAGCTGTGTTAGAGCTATACCACATGGCTGTACAATCCACCTTCTATAAACTATTAGCTCACACCTTGAAAAGTCAATTGTGACTCTTTTTGTTTCCCTTCCGCCAGGATTTCAGGAATTCCCAAGCTAGGAATGCTGAGGGAGGGCTTGAAGCTTTTCATTGACCACTTCCTCCTGAAGAGCGCCCAGTCCCAGGGAGCACCAGAGCAAGCAGCATTGCTGTCAGAGCGTGCCCAACTCGCCACCAAAGCCATGGAGGCAAAAGAGACAAAGCTAAAACTGTAAAAGAGAAACGCACACAGCAAAAACTCAAAATATGGACTGTGATGAAAAAACAAAACGAACTGGAACAACAGAAGACCTTCGAATACAAAAACACAACCCTACTGTGTTACTTATAAAGGAAGAAGATGTGGTTAAATCTACCAGTTTGCCTTGGTGTGTCTTTGTACAATAAAGAAAGATTTTTACATTTGAAAGTTATTGATTCCCTCAGGCACACACCAGCAACACACCAGGTAATACACTGTAATAAATAATTACATAATGTTCATGCTCTTGTATATTTGTTATGAAAGAAAATATCCTGTACCTTCATGTCAAAAAATTAACTTTCAACTCCTTTATGTGGAAAAAGAACTGTTTTGTGTTGGCGTAAGTCTGTCTACGTTTTCTTCAGAGACTGCCCTCAGGGAGGCAGTGTGCATCAAGAGTTAATTTTGCACAGTTTGGTCACCTGGGTCTATTCTTCTGGGCTTTACTGAGTCTATTTACACCTTCCACATGATAAAGCAACTTTTAATCAGGTCTTTTTCAGCCTTAAACGTGGCTGATTGCTGCATATTTGTGTATGTCTATCCTTTTGTTGATATTTGCTCTAGGAGCAGAGAGAACCAAGAGGTGTTTACACGCCTTAATGAAATGACCTGGAGCCATGAATCTGTCCTATACTGTTCGCTAGCTGACACCAGTGCCTCTCCGCATTGTAAGCATAGCAGCGACAATCTGCTAGATTTGATACTTGCTCCTATTAATTAGCTCCGCTGGTGTGGCCTGAATCAATCCAAGACTTCGGAGCAGTACCCTGAGGTCAGGAACCGGACACTAAGGTCACACGGGGGAAATGTTGCGAGCTGTCTCAGGTAATTTTAGAGAGCACAATTACTTCATCAATTGAGTCAGTTGAGAATTTTGGTGGAAAAGCTTCAGAATTTGGCTGCTGAGGTGGAGATAATGGGATCAATAGGCTCACTGTGCACTCCATACACTGGCTATTGTCTGCAACCATGAGCCGGAGAGTTTCCTTCAGCCTCACCTGGTGTGTGGGTCTGACCCTCAGCTGAACTTTGATTTAGTCTGCTAAAGCAAACAGCAGAAGATAACCAACAGATCCTTCAGTAATCCCGATACAAATGGCACATAATCAGTGAGACCCTGCTATAGATTAACGCTGATGACTGCGGAGGAAATGATAACGCGTCAAATCACCGCTAGCCCTGTTTTCTGGAAAGAGACCCATGCGTAAAAGCGCGCACACGAGGGTTATTAAACTGCCTCAGAGGCCAAGTCGGATTAATTGAGATATACATAATATAATAAAATACGTGGTTCGTCTGAAAGAGGGTGAGGCTGGATATCAACACATTAGCAGCCGGTGAGATTTGATGATGTCCACTCATTTTCACCAAAAACCAGGCGCTAGATTATTTGGCTTGCACACATATATATGTATATATATGTGATCTATTCTTACAATTTATAGCTGTTACCTCATGGAATTTAAATGTTACACGGATTAGAATATTCTTATTATTAAATTATTATTGCTCAAAATATTTGCACCAATACTGCCCATTTTCCACAAACGCGCATCCTGTGAGGTCAATTGTCAATTATTTATATTTTGTTAAGCTGAGTTTATGAGTTTGAATGATTTCAGTACTGAAAATAGTGCCTGAGCAGCCAAGTTTGTCGCTTAACACGCCTTTAAAACGCTTTATTAATACGAGCCCATTGCTAGTGTGGTGTGAAATGTTTCCTCCGTCTGACTGACTCCTTGCTGTTTGCTCACACTGCACGTTTGCACAGATCCGACAGCGCTATTAACAGTAATTCCCATGACCCGACCTGTCAGAGCAAGGAGGAAAACACAAGCCTCTGTCCGGAAACACACTGCGAGCAAAATCGTAAATCAGAAGGAGTGCGTTTGCAAGAAAGAAAATAGTTTTATATAGAAAAAAAACCCAAAACACTTTATTTCACATCGTTTGCGAAGGCGCTAAACAATAATTTAGCATGCAGATGTATTATAAGATGTATTATATGTAAGTTTTATAAATACAGATAGAAAAATAAACATAACATTTTTCCAGTGTGATATGGCACTGAGGAAGTAAAACATCACAAAGAACAAAAATAAAAGAGCCACTATTTAGTGTAAGGGATATAGGATAGGATATAATTGAAAGATTATTGCTGATAAACTAACCATCACAGCAGGTGGATATTGCAAAATCCTGAGCCAGTTTACAGCGTTTGCATATAACCATGCAATAGGCTATGTCACAGTTTTACCTATAGCCGGGTGCTGCACGATATAAACCGCAAATCTTCTGCTTTATTGCTTGTTTATGACACGAGGGTCTATTCTTGACCTACATTTTATTATTTTCATAACAAAAACAAAAATCTCCACAATTCCAAGTAGGTGATTAGAGGTTGGATTACATGCATCTAACTGCATTTTACAGCGAAAGCCCCCCCAGAGTCACTAGAAATGGAAAACGCTGCCTTCGCCCTTTTGCTTCAAGCTTCAAGGCTGCGGACTTATGTCACTGTTGTGATTCCTCTCGTCGTCCGAAGAGCAGTCTGACGAGTTGTACAGGAAATTTTCGCCTTCGTCGTCGTCACTGTCCCTGAAATCTCTTATTCTGCCATTTTTTGAGTCCGTCTTGCTGTGATAATCCGACTGTTCGAGTCCGTCTGATTTCTCTTGGCCGCCCTTGGAGCCTTTCTGCTTCTCGGCCTCCTGGGCGGCCTGCTCTTTTGCCTTCTTGCTTCTCTTCCACTTCATGCGTCTGTTCTGGAACCAGATTTTAACCTGGAAAAGGGCAAAATAAATGATTTAAACTGGTGTGAAGGAGACGTGGGCAACAAATCGTCAACTTCTCCGTATCCTTTCATTTACTACCACACCCAGTGTGCAATATTAGCCTATGCATGAACTCTCCAAAAATACTAAAAATAGCACGCGGATGAAGGTGCTATCGGCGCGTAAAAGTCACCCCTGACATTGACCTTTTGGGTATTGCAGTCATCCTTCCGCCTGAAATGTAATGCAGTGTTTCAAAAAATCTGTAGAATCTAGTAAAATCAGCTTTAATCGATGTATATATATACATTTTTTTCAAGTTAAAAGATTTTTTAAAGCCGAATTTCCATTTTGAGAGTTTAGAAACACGAGTTGAAAAATTAAGTTATCATAACTTAAAGTTATCATTCATATATATGCTAGAAAATATTTTTTTCATATCAAATACTAAACACAAACTCTTTCAATCATTCTGCAAAATTCTAGTTTATATGTATATATATATATATATATATATATATATATATATATATATATATATATATATATATATATATATATATATATATAATCTGTGTGTGCTGTCGTGCAGACATATTTTACCTGAGTTTCTGTCAGCATGAGGGAGGTGGCCACTTCAAAACGCTTTGGTCTTGACAGGTACTTATTCAATTTGAACTGATGCTCCAGTTCCAGCAGCTGCTGACTCGTGAATGCAGTTCTTGGTCTTCGGCACTTTCCAAGTAAGTTGGACTGCGCCTGAGCTGCATGAATATATATATTTAAAAAAAGAAGTCAGCTTTCACACATTCAGCAATTTCTGTCATGCATTTTATGTAAAGCAAGCCATCATATTCAAATATTCACAATCATCACATTAAAACTGTTTGTGTTGTAGAGGATACTTTGAAAAAAAAAAGGAAACGGCAGCATAGGCTATTTATTATGCGTCCTTGTTCTCTCAAACAGCAAGCTTGTCTCCCCGTCAATACATCCACAGACAAGCTATTTGCCACCCAGTTTTGAGCAAATCTGTTAAAACGAGCAGAAACAAAAAGGCAGTATCTGGTGAGCAAATAGCATGTCGACTGTGGGTTTCACACTCCTCTGCCACTTTCCCACTGTCCATTATCTGTCCATTTTAGTTCCTCTATGAAAAAGCATCAGTGTGTCACGCACAGTTCCCTTCAGACGATAATATCTGATAGAAATTGGTTGCACCAGAAATTCCCAAATCTAACCTTTTTTCCAAGTTAAATCACAGTTTATGGGCATCTAGGCCAGCATTATTTTTACTCTTCAAGATACCTTGTTTAACAAGACATAAAGCAGACTACACCACAACCAAGGGCTGAATAATATTTTGGGGATTTACTCAAAGTGAGGGATTTGAAATTGCCAAAATATTGTGTCATGAAACTGTTACTCACAATTAAAGTCAGACATTTTGGGGAGCATCATCCCGGCCGTGGAGACCCGGAGCCAGTGGTCCAGCTGGAAGGTGCTGGCTGTCAGTTTAATGGGATCGCTGGTGTGGTGGTGATGGGAGCCGTGTGGATAGGAGTAGGACAGGGCAGGGTGTTGGCCTGTAAGCGCAGCAGCCGAGTAAGTGTACATGGGATGACCGTAGAGAGCCTGTGCTGGAATCCCTGCCGTGCTCTGCGGATGTAATCCAACCATGCTGTGCGGGCTGTTGAGGAAACCCGGTTTGGGAATCAACCCGCAGGTGGAAATCCTCGGCGGAGACGGCGTGTCGGCGCGTAAAGAATCGGCACTGGTGGTCAGCTCCGCGGCTGCCACACTTCCAGACGATGGGATGGAGGAGGAGGAGGAAGACAGGGAAGTGACAAGCGCCAGCGGCGAGGTCTGCGCTTTGGGTGTATCGACAGCTAAAAGCGCGTCAATGCGAAAGTTTTTGGATTTCTCCATTGGTGACCTGGTGCGCGTCCTTCTCGCCTCTGCTGCTCAGACTGAAGGAGAAGCCACAGCCGTTTCCCCACCTCTCAAAAGTTATGATGGGATCCGGAGTGTGTGAGAGGAACTCCGTGTCACACTTAATCCCTGTCAGAAGGAGGCGATTGGTGCAGCCCTCTGGCAGGGGGCTGTCCGAAGCGTCACTGCGCACCCAACAAAGCCTCCCTGCTGTAAGCACGGCGCTGGCAGAGTTACTGTTTCCATAAAATATTGCCATTACTGGGGAAAAAAACGATCCAGACATTTTGAAATATTTTTCTGTTTTCGGTCAGCTGGATGCTAATTTTGCTTATATGCGCAATTCTTCAGCAGCAGGTTTAGGCTGGCATGTTTCCAGTGTGACTATTTATAAAATACAGGACCTTGTTCGATTAGAAGTGAGCTGGTAGTATTGGTTTAACTTTGAAAGACAGCAAATATATATTTATATTTAAATATAGTATTTCATTAGAAACCACGTATTAAAATCCCAGTTTTCTTAGAATTGAGCGAAATACACGCATTACTACTGCAAGAGCAGATAAAAATAGAACAATTCCCTGTTTCCAGAGGTGAGCTCTGTCTTTGGGCCTGCATGCTTCATGGTTCATTTGAGGACGGGACATGGTTTAGCCGAAGCAGAACAAAACAAAACATACTTACGATAGCCGTGATAATAAGGGGGGATATTACGAAGCGCGTAGGTCGAGTTGGATTATGACGCCAACTCAATTTTCAGACCTTACACGTGAAGTGATTTGTGGCTGTCCTGACAACAGTGACCCATTAAATTCAGAAAAAAACTGCATACGCAAAAGTGAGCCACATAGGCCAACAGGGAAATTTAAGTAAAAGCCCTCCTTCTGTCGCTCCAAAACCTGAAGGTGACAGACGCACAGCGACACGTTACAATGGCGCTATGCATCTGAATTAATTAGGTCCATGCGTCTCTGCTTGTAGCGTTTAAGTTGTTGATTTTTATAACTTATTATTAATTTTAACCTTAAAAAATAGAATCCCTGAACTGTGACGAATAATACAGATGGTTTGATGTTTAAAAAAAATCAACAAGGGGGCATAAACAAATTTTGCATTTGAAAGCCTTAAAATGTGATGAGGAGAGAGATGTAATCGGCCCGTGGCTCCGGGTGACGTGGGTCTAATAAGCCACTTAAAGTTAATGGAAGAGGAGGTCAAAATGAGAATTATTGACACCCCGTTGCCCTTAACTGGTCTACCAATAAAGCTGATTAGTTTTTGTCAATTCATCAGCTAACCGCGCTCCTGGGACGTTTATTTGCTCGGGGGAAATCAACAAGTCACCGGGTAGTTTTCAAGTAAAGGATCGCCACTTAATTGTGGACCTTGATGATCACGAGCAATTACAGAATGATAAGGGGGAGATTGATGTGGGTGTGTGGGACGCGGGCCTGCGTGGAAACGTGGATGAGAGAGGAGGTATGAGAGAGGGGAGACGATCAAATGCGCTTCGAGCATTTCTGCGAGAAAATGCGCAGATGTTGATGATGTGAAGATGTTGTACTAGAGTCTCGACTGTATTGACTTGTGAATATTTTACCAAAATGTTTCTGAAAACAGCGCATTAAAAAAAATCAATCCAAATATCCGGTCCAGATGCCCACAGCAACTCTCGTTCAATCTGAGCAGGCATTAAAGAGGGTGGTTTAAAAATTATTATGCTATTGCCATGGGTTTAATTAACATTGCCACCTCTGAATATTTAGCAGATGCGAGTTGCCGAAACACAAGTTTTCTTTTGCATCTTCCTCAACGATTAAACGCACTTTATCAGCCTTCTGTCTGATTTTTTACAACAGCCGGACTCTTATTCTGCGCCTTGTCCCCCACCACGGGTTTAATTTCATTAAGGAGCCCACATGAATATTTCTATTAAAGCAGCGGTGAAATATGGAGCCATTTAGTATTGGCCTTCGCCGATCACGCAGATTTATAGCTCCTTTTCATCACATCCAGGAGAGTGAAAATTAATAAGGAGCCCAATGGAAACTGACCCTAAAACCCTTTTCTTTCCTGAAAGCTGTTAATTTGCTCCGTAATTACTTTCACAATTAACTAAAATACAAATCAAAGTGACAAATCGAGATAGTTTATATATTAATTACCTTTGGTAAATGTGTTCACTATGAAAGGCGGTTTAAAGGAACCCGCCCTGTCTCTTTTAACGCAATAAATGCAGAATTCGCTCAAACTGGCAAAACCGGGAATTTTATACTGATTTTATACAATTTCCACAACATTTGTTTTCTATTTAAGGGAAATCTTTGATATCGGTGTCATATCAGTGCAATTACGAGTGAGCGACTTAAAATAACACCAAGGTTTCAACCCCTTTACTAAATTCGATATCGAAGTTTTTGTCTCAGACAAAAGTGTTACACGGTGAGCCTGAAGGCGCAGGCAATTTGTTGGCACGTGCCATAAGGGCAGTACTTCTATTACCACCCCAATAATGATATGCATTAACGGTCATATAAATATATTTGTAGTACAATTATATCCATATCTATATCCGACAATTGTCAGTCAAAATTGTCAGTGTTGGCACTCATTATCCAGTCTAATGACGACAGGAAGCTTCTCATGACCTTTAATTCGTGATTGTTATTTTAATTTTTATGCAAACACAAACATCATAAATGATAATACAGAATATTAAAAAATAATAATAACACTAAAAATGTTCATTATTCGAGCACTTTAAACGTTATTTGTTTCCTTAACTCAAATCTAATTTATTTAATTTCGGATTTCGGATTTGGCGTCTCCCTGCACAATTTTAATACAACATCATCCTTTTAAGTCAATGCATGCGACCTATATAGTTTGTCTTTAACGGCTCTCATAAATACCTCAATCTCAGACTGCATGTGCACTTTTCAAAACCACCACAAAGCTACTGTGCCGTTTTATGAAATGTTCAGAGTGGGGAGGTTTTTGCTCTTTGTTTATTAAAACAATGATGACATTCAGAGTCTTGCGTGTCCCTTTTACACGTTCTGTTGACTCTGTTAGGGGAATTGAATCATATGGTATTATTATCATTAATAATCATCGACAGTGACCTTTTGTGTATTAAAGTTATCTTTCACCTTCCTAGTTAGATAGTTAGTTTTAGTTAGATAGTTAGTTTTTGTTAATTTATGCTGTAATTTATGTTAGGTCAGTCTGTCCTGTCTCTAGTTAGCTAGTTTAGTGTTTTCTGTTAATTTATGTTGTAAATTTATGTTGCATGTAGCACCTTGGCCCTGGAGGAACGTTGTTTCGCTTCACTGTGTACAAACTGTATATGGTTGAAGTGACAATAAAGCCAGCTTGACTTGACTTGACTTCCACACGAAATTTGTCAGAGTTTCAAAGAAATCAGCTGAATCAAATAGTTTGTCTAAATATATGAAAGGTCCTCAAAGCAGAATTTCCATTCTAAATGGAAAAATGAGGTTTCACTTCAATTTGTAATTTAAATGCTTAAAATATTTTTTTCCTCATATCAAATGTGCAACACTTGGTTTTTAATATCAAAAAACATTTGTGCATTTCAACAGTTTGACCAAAAAAAACCCCAAAAGCAAATCGGATCTGTGTGCCATGTGCGCAGAAATTTTTTAGCTGTTGACTCTACTAAAATAATTTAATCTTATTGTTATTATTATGAATGTTAGGCTGACATTTTCAGTAATGTTAGCCTTTCTGATTATTGAAAGCACTGGTATTGAAAAAAGAGGTGTGAGGTCACAGAGGTACAGAGTGTAGTAGAAACACGACCTCTGTACCGCATTCACAAAAAACATGTTTGTGTAAAACTAATTTTAGTATTTT
This sequence comes from Pelmatolapia mariae, assembly GCF_036321145.2. Taxonomy (NCBI): domain Eukaryota; kingdom Metazoa; phylum Chordata; class Actinopteri; order Cichliformes; family Cichlidae; genus Pelmatolapia; species Pelmatolapia mariae. The sequence goes on along the minus strand of NC_086235.1, from coordinate 17,488,655 downwards.
TGAGAACAAAAGGTATGTCTTCAAAAATAAACATAAGATTAAAAAAAGTGCATGCCAAATTACTGGAAATTGTTGTCAACATTGTTATTTAAATGTACTTTTCCTGTAGAAAATCTACTTTTCTGGGAGTTCATTTGAGCTCAGATAAAAATAAGTGCAGTACAGTTCCAATGACCAATCATGCAGTAACACTATTACTAGAATAGCAGCAGGGCTGAGGTCATCAGAAGCCTATATATCAGGGGTCCCCAATCCCAGTCCGCGAGGGCCGGTGTCCCTGCAGGTTTTAGATCTCACCCTGGGTCAACACACCTGAATCACATGATTAGTTCATTACCAGGCCTCTGGAGAACTTCAAGACATGTTGAGGAGGTAATTTATCCATTTAAATCAGCTGTGATGGATCAAGGACACATCTAAAACCTGCAGGGACACCAGCCCTCGTGGACTGGGATTGGGGACCCCTGCTATATATGGACCAAAATAAGATTCAAAGCAGAACTCTCCTCTGGTTTTAATTTTGCTTTCTCTACATCAATGGCAAGGGTTACTTAAGGATTACTTAAGGGTAATAAAATATATATTTATTAACATCGAACTATTAATTTCATCTTTAATGATAAAATTCCTGATAAGTCCAGAGAGTTCACAGAAAAACTGAAATGTAAGTATCTTTATTACTTACATTTGTATAAATGTATAAATGTCTAACAAAAAAACCCCAAAAACATTTATTTTGGTGTTTCTGAAGCCCATTGAGCCAAATTGGCGATTGACACAGGACCACTCACAGGCAACTAATACAAAGAGTCTTTTAATATATGCAGACATCCTGAGGTCTAATGGGAACAAAACACACCTAAACTAAATCAGGGTAACGAGGCAAGAGAAGTAAGCTTAAAAAATACACAACAGACAAAGAATTACCAAAATGAAACAGGAAATAAACAAATATGAAGACAAAGACTTTAGAATAAGGAGAGAAGAGGCAGGATAACTGAAATAAAAAATATAAACAAACTAAAACCATGAAAATCATGCAGAACTATTAAAACAAAAGCTCAAGAATAACACATGGAAAGCAAGTCCACAGCTTTAAAACACTGTGTCAAAAAAAAAAAAATCCAAGGACCATGACAGCCTCACTGTACTGTGTGGTCTCAGGGTATACCACACCTTTCACCCAGCGACAGCTGGGATAGACTCCAACACCTCTTGAATTAGATAAGTGGATGATTTATGTAGTTCAGAGCAGGTATTACAATATAAACACAACACCTGATGAAATCAGTTGACTCACAGGTATGCAGGCATCCCAGATATAAATAAACATGTGCATCAATGCCTCATCAGGCTGGTTTTGTTAACAGATACGACCAAACTCACAGAGACTAACACTCAGGATATTTCCTCTGTGACCTTTTTGCCCTCAGGGTTCCTCGGGTTTCAGTGACCTGCTTCATGAAGCTTACTCAGTCAGTTAAATCACTCCTTAAATTTTTTTTCTTCACTTTTTAAAATGAACTTTTTTCAGCTATTATTCTATTGCATGTGATATCATTTACCATATAGTTGTCTGCTTTCAGTTGTTTTGGTTGCCATTAGAGGTCACCCCAACATCTCACCCCATCCCTAGTATCTTTCATCACACTGACCCTCTGCATGCCTTCCTCTTTTCCTCCTACCTGGCAACTTCAAATTCAGCATCTTTTATCCAGTATCTCCTGTCCACATATCCCGTCTCTTTTCTGCACATGTCCAAACCATCTTGGCCTCTCCTCTCTTTGTCTCCAAACTGCTCAACCTGAGCTGTCCCTTCAACACATTCTAATCCTGTCCATCCTTGTCACTCCCAAGGTAAATCTAGTATCTTCAATTCTAAACAGCTGCAGCTCAGTGTCTTGTGTTTTCATCAGTGCAACCATCTCCAAACATTAAACCCCAGGAGGTCTCACTACCATGTTCCCTTTAACTCTTGTTGCTATCATTCTGTCACAAATCACCTCTGACACTCATCTCCACCTGCCACTCTGCCTTTCACTCTGCCCAATGCTTTAAAAAAATTCAGTGTTGTCCAATCATATTTTTTTCTAATAATCTGTATTTGTTTTGGCCCTTACCTTAGTCTAAGTTTTATTGTTTATTTTAATTACCTAAAATGGTTAGCTTTAGTTAACTTTAATAACCTTGGTTCATGTTTCCCTTACTTTAGAGGACCCTAACCATAATCTAAACATCTATCCCAGACTCATCAGGTTAAAAGTTAATGGTGGTTTTTTCGTGTTTTTTCCCTAAAAAATGCACGAAGGTCCTCGCAAAATGACAAATTCAACCCAAACCCACACTCACGCTGTAGCCCGAGAACCTTCTCAATGGCTCTAGTAGAAGGGCGGGTCTTAGAGACGGTATTGACAGACATTCTGTCCAATCAGCTGCCTCGCTTTGCAGGAAGCGGATGCAGGCTGCTCTCCGGTGTTGTGTTGATTTCTAGAGAGAGCAGGAAAAGAAGACTTGACGTTTGGAGAAACGTAAACATCCTTCTCAGTGTTGTAGTGTCTGTCTCACTCCTTAGCTCAAAAGTCGAAGGTAAACGATTCATACATTGCTGCTTATTTTTCTCAGATGTGTGTCCTTTAAAAGAAATGATGTCAAAAGGACATGCGGGTAGGAAGACACCCCCCCGGAAAGTTAGCCTGCCTCAGCGTTTAGCTGCCCTGCTAGTTAGCTGCATTGCTAACGTCAACAAAATCATGCTGCTTGCACATACGTTGTCCTTGCTACGACATGTCATGAATAAATGAGCTTTAATATGGTGTCTCATTGTTGGGGTCGTTTAGAGGAAGCAGGCTTGTTAAAGCCTCTAGCAGCTGCTGAGTCATTAGCTAACCGGCTAAGTTAACCGGTTAGCTAACTATTGTTGCATTCAAACTGAAGGTCTGGCTGAACTTGACCTACTGTGATGTTGTTCAACAGTTGTCCGCTTTGACTGTTCATAATCGTTTAATTTTGCTACTAAAAATATGGCCTGCGAACGTAGCTTTATAGTGTCGTGGTCGGAGAAACTGTTAGCCGAAGTTAATTGTTTATAAGTTGGCAGTCAAGTCATCACGACTGGTCTGTTTCGTTTTCTCTTTCAGAAATTATAGTAAGCCTTCGAGTCAGTCAGTCCATGGAAAAAATCTAACGATGTTCAGCTTTGAGGGAGATTTCAAGACAAGACCCAAGGTGTCCCTTGGAGGAGCGAGTAAAAAGGTAAGTGGCATCTCAAAACTGGGAATACATCTGCTGCCATTAACAAACCACACATAGCTCTATGCTTAACAGATGGGGTTAAAACGTGTTGTTGTGTTGCATTTTTATAATTGTCTTTGTTGCTTTTCAGGAGGAGAAGGCATCACTGTTGCACCGCACTCAAGAAGAGAGACGGAAAAGAGAAGTAATGTCTCTTCTGAAGTCTATTGTTTGTGCCCTTTAAAGTTTTGCAGCTCATACTATTTGCAATTTTGAAAAGTCAGTTCTTTCATTGTTTCACCTAGCTTTGTCTTGCAAAGAAACATGAAATATTAATGAAAAAGGAGTATATTTGTTTGCGTTCATAAATATAAACGTCACATTTCTTTGTGACAGTCAGCATGACGTTGAAACTAGTGTAGTGCTGCAAAGCTTTTTTCTCCTTGATTTCTTTTTCTGTATATCACACTTACATGCTTCAGATTAATATTAAACAAAGGCCCAAGAAAATACAGAATGCAGCTTTTTTTAAGTAGTTATTTCATTTATTAAGGGAAGAAAGTTATCCAAATCCGTCCATATAGTATGTCAAAAAGCAATTGCCCCCTAAACTTAATAACTGGTTGTGCTACCATTGGCAGCAAGTAGTGCAATCAAGCATTTGTAAATTTGGCACACTTTTCTTTGCACAATTGCTTTAATTGGAGGGTTTTGATCGGCCAGTTTAAGGTCATGCCAAAGCATTTCAATAAGAAGTGTGTTTTCGGTTCCTGGGCATGGATGTAGTCCACAGTCTTCAGCAAATTAGTTTCTAATTTGTGTGTGCTTTAATTTGCTCAGGATGAAAGAAGACGACTGAAGAACGCCATTATCATTCAGTCCTACGTACGCGGCTACCAAGACTTGAAAAAACAGGTATGTCTGCAAACACATTTCATACATTACATAATTCTAGTGACGTTGCATGTGATGACATGTGAAACCCTCTAACTTTGCAGCTGGCTAATGAATGACACTGCCTATTTGATGGTGCAGGAAATAGCAAGTTTTTTCGCAACCTTAGCTTCGTCCTTGCGATGAGTGTTTTTGGCTTCAAAGATCAGAAATAAACATGTGGCTTTAGGCAAAATTGTGAGCTTCTGCATCTCATCAGGAAGTCGGTTGGTCCACAGACAGTTACAGCAATGATATTGTGTTACCTTACTTAAAAGAAGTTGATGCTGCATCTTGTTGTTTCTCTGAAAATGCAAATGTGGTGATCACATTTTCTGTCTTGTTTTGGGAACCATATTGATTTGTGGTAGCAGCATTTCTGTTTTTGTACCAAGTCTGCTCAAACAGAGTGTTTACCCTGTGTGACCTGTGACTTTCTTTCTCCAGTATGCCACACAGCGGGCAAAGTTTGACGAGCGTGTCAGCCAGACGCAGTCGGGAGGAGCTCAACACGTCCTGGATGGCGTTGGTCTCTGCCTCTTATCGAGACAATTAATATTTTTCTACAGACAGAGTGTGGATGCCCATAGATTGGTGAGAATACAAAAAAAAAACCCAAACCTTAGGCCCTTTGGTTGTATCAATAGATTTAATAGACGCTAATATATTAAAAAGTTGTGTTTGCCAAAGACCAAAACTGTGTCTACTTGTGTGTTGATAAAGATATGGCTGTGCCAGAACCTGGTGAAGCACAATGGCCAGTTTGTGAAGCTGTTGGTTGGCCCACAGAAGAAGACATGCGTGTTTCAGATCAAGAGGATCTTAGGCTTCTGCTGCAGGTATGGGAAATAAATAACTTTCTTACAGATGCATAAACGCAAAAGCTGATGGGATATCTGTAACAGACGTTGGCGTTATCACTCTTGTCGCTCTCTCCTGTCTTTTAGACTCTTGCAGAGCTGCACGGATGACAGTTTAAATGTTGCAGTTCCCATGCGAATGCTAGAAGTCTTTTCTACAGAGAGAACCTATCGTCCCGTTATTCCAGATGCTAATAATGTAGCTTCATTACTCGAGCAGATTTTGCACTACATGGTACAGAAAGGTAAGCTCACTGGCTTAACTTTTATCTCTGTTGTGAGTCTGCGGTCAGGATTTTTTTTTTCTTCTTTTTATAGAAAGAAAAGAAATGTCAGTGACACACAGATTCCTGCAGCATAGGTGCAAATAAATCTGTTGAGACCAAATTATTAAACAATAAGGGGCGTGCAGAGATCTTGAATGTGTGTCAATATAATTTTGTCAGTGTTTTTTATCAGTACAGGGCAGTTCATGTTGTGACTGGTACAGGATTACATTCAAGTCAAGTGTATTTCAAGTACTGACGATTTCCCAGAAGTATGAGTCATTTCAAAAGCACGGTTTAAAGTTAGTCATTGTTGTCTGCACGAAACATTTTTTAGCATCTGAAAAACCAACTGAAAAAAATCCTACTTTTTAGCCTGAATGTTAGGCCTAAGGGACTCATTTTTACAACATTTCAGTTACTGCAAACAGGAAGATTTCTTTTTTTAAAATGTTTATATTAAATATGTAATTACATTAGTGTTTTCTCAGATCATTATTTTGAGTGTTAATTCTTCTCTCTGTCCTCTCATCAGGATACTACAGGTCGCTGTATATTCTTGTGAATCACAGGCTCCCTTCCAGTCTGGAGTACAGCGACGCTCCCACTATCCCCCTGGCAAGCACACTGTTGGAGCACATCCTCAAACCTCTGCACTTTACCTACTCCTCCTGCACAACAGGCGCAAGGTACAATGGGCAAAGCAGGAAAACAGGAACATTTGCACAGGATGCGACAAGAAAGATGGTCCTTAAAAGATTACCTGCTAGTATTTGTCGTACAATGATGATTGTCTGAAGGACAGTTTTAGAGAAATTAGTGCATGCATCTCCAAAAAAAAAGAAGACAGCGCTGCTATTTTCACTTTTTGGGAAAGTAAGCTCAAACAATAAACAGTGGCATTCAAAAAACTTAGTTTGCCCTGTATTGTTTAACTATTTACTGAAGGAATTGTCTCAAAAGTTACACAATTCTGCAGAACGCCCGGCACATACAGTAAACAGTGGAGACGATAGCGGCATAATAGCAGGAACAGAAGGTGTTTGTCTCTGTTGAATTCTTTTAAAATCATCCATTAAGCCAATCAGACAAACTACACCAGTTTTTGTCCCTCTTGTCAATAGTGAAGCAGTAATTGCTTCACAGACCAATTTACAACAAGCCATAAAAGTTTCCCAGACTTGCTTGCTCGCTGGAGTGCAGAATACCAGCCTGTTTGCCTCTCAGTTTGAGACATTCTTAATAACAAACGACAAGAGGACTTCTTTTCTTCTTTGAAGAAAAGCAAGACGGGAGTGAGAGGAACTTGTGTACATACTGGCTCTAACAGCTAATTATCTGACTTGGCTCGCCAGATGTGTGTGACCAGGCTACACAAAGCAGCACTGTTTGGAGAGACAATATTGGAGAAGTCACACGGCAGAAAGAGCAGGGAGATGTTAAATCAACCCATACTTTAGTTAATTTATCGATGAGCAAACAGTATTTTGATATTATTTTTATTTTGTTAGGATTTCACACAGTGTACTAATATCTGCTTTGTCTGTCATGTTACAGGCAGTTTGTATTTGCGGCTTTTACCGAGGAGTTCATCTCTGCTCCGTTTACTGAGCAGATCTTTCACTTCTTTATCCCGGCACTATCAGACTTCCGTCACTCATTCCCTTTCGAGGCCTTCCTGAGCTCCCTTCAGGCCACGATCGACTCCTCTTCAGCAGCACAGAGCCAAGCACCGTGGCTGTTTTATTTTGTCCTCTCTGCAGGGGAGAACCGCCTAGGTCAGTGGGAGTTTAGAGCTGAACACACAGGCTCATGCTTGTGCTGTACTTGTTTCTCCTGTACATTCCTCTGTGTGTTAATGAGACTGATTTATAGAGTGGGAGATGGGTTAATGTGCGCGGTAATGATGAATGATGCGCGTTGGCAGGCTCACTATCAGAGGAGGGTCTCCTGTTGTACCTCCGGGCCCTGCAGACGCTGCTGCCGCTGCTGCCAATGTCAGAAAGCAGCAACAGGCCAGAAGTGAGCAGCGACTCGGAGGATGATGATGACGCTGGCATCCAGCCGCTACCCATGCAGGTAAAATCCCCGCATATATGTCCAAATATCTCAGAGCACAGCATGCATCGGTGATGTAACAGGCCCATAATTTCATTTAATAATGTATAATGCTGATGGGTGAGGGATGTCAGTGTTGATAAGGCCCCTCTACACATTTCTAGCATTCACACAGTTCAGTTAATTTTTACTTTTATTTCCACATGCAAAATATGTGCAAAGCCCCATTTTTTTTTTTTTGTCATGAGTTTTGCTTTGTAGATGTGAAAATGTTCCGCAAGACATTTACCTTTACATAGCATAAACAATATGGCTAACTATAACAAAACAAAAGTTCCTTACAGTCAAAGCAGTTTTGATTTAAGCAAAACTTAAATATCTCAAAAAGGTCATTCTCGTGTCTGTTAACAGTTTCCACTAGAAATGTTACTAAGCCTGTTGGCTGATACCAGCACAAGGTTCATGTTGTACTCAGGTAATGTCAACCTGCTCTAATGTAAGCTGTGTGAGACTGTGTGGCAGCGATGGAGAAGCCACACTTTTCATTGTGTGAACAACTGGGAGTTTGTTTCCCAAACTCAGGAATAAAAGGAATTAACAGACTATTCCTTATGTGCTTACAATGCTGAGTGAGTTTATCGTAATAAGTTAACATAAAGGATGACAATCAGCTGAATAACTGAAGGTAAAATGGCATTAAATCACAACATTTGCCAAATTATTTCTTATTAGCTTTGCTATGGTGGTTGTGATTGGTTTAGTTTGTTTCTGTGTTTTTGTGTTTGAAGCAGGATTACTCATTACTTATCGATTGATTTAGAGTAAATATTTACCTCTAGTTGGTGGTGGGCCCACTGTAAACATGATTAACTTACGAAACTGAATAAATTAATCTTTGGAAGGATTCTGCACCACTGTGGCATACAACATTTTGCCTCAGACCTTCAAAATTGCGTAAATTCAGACACCTTGTCTTGATGTTGTCAAGAAAATATCACAACAAGATCTAGACCCAGATAATGTGGTCCCAGACTGCTCTTCTTCATTATTAGATTAATTTTTATAAAGCAATAATATACGATACAATATATTTTATTGTCCTAGTCGGGAAATTCGTTGTGCACTCTTGTGTGGTCACAGAAGATGCTTTCACCTAGAGCCAATAAACATTAATTTAAAAGACAAGTAAATAAATACCTGTAATCACAAGCACAAACCAGGCAGATTAGTAGCAACAAACACTCCACAGTACTCTCATATGACACCGACAAGTTTAAAAACTGTTATTTAAATGCTTGGTTTTATTAACAGTAACCTAAAAATTGCAGATTGCATCTCGAAAATAAACTACAAAAAACTAAAATAACTTCTTTTTTTTTTTTACCCTCGTACACATACTTCTCAATCACAAAATCACAGTCCTTTAAATAACACTCATCTCTTTCTTCACTAGGATGACAGCCGGATTTCAGTTCAGCTGATAACAGAAGAGTGTGTCCACAAACTGGACACCAAACACCAGACTAATGCCCTGCTCAACCTGGTGTGGAGGGATTCAGCCAGCGAGGAGGTCTTCACCATGATGGCATCCATCTGTCACACGCTGATGGTGCAGCATCGTCTCATGGTGCCAAAAGTCAGGTAGAAAGACACACATTTTTGGGGGGTCTTTCATTCTTCCTGTGTCATGTAATGAAGTTAATGTAAGTAGCCTTACGCCAGGAGGCGTGTCTGAATCAAAAACACAACATCAAAGTAAATGTAAAAGCTTTTCGTTTTTTTAAATGGCATATCATAACACTTTGCACATCTCGGCGGGATCAGCCTTGCATCCCAGGAGCCACCTGATTGAGAGGAAAACTGTGTGTTTATGTGTTTCCGCGCTGTAAGCAGTAATGTAAGTAACGATAAAACCAGGCAGGCAGGCAGTTATCAGTGGTCCGCACCCGCTGGCATTTACAACCGGCAGAGGAAGCCGGGATGTCAGGGAGGCTGTCAGTTCTGGATGAGGGCAATTACCCCTTTTCAGGTTGATTGCATTAGGGCCAGGATGTCAGAGGTAGCGTAGGGGTCTAGATGGTGCATTGACTGACAGGAGGTGATCAGGCTGAGCTTCATGGACGGGCAACCAGCTCTAGTTAATTATTATTGAAGCCAGTTGCTGTCAGTTCATTTATATGTGAGGATGCATTTCGGGATCACATTAGCAGCTCTGCTTTACTAGACAGATATTTTGCTATTATTTGAATCCATAACATTCCCCAAATCGTTTCAAGTAATTATATAAACTGGGCATGTGCAGCTGGACTCTAGTGGTCAGCTAGTAATTTTGCATTGTTGCTTACAAGTGGTTGACAAGAATTTAGAAGAATTTCAGCCCTTATTTTTTAATTTATTTATTTATTTTTACAGCTTCCTCCTTCTCTCGGCTTTTACCATAAATCCTGTCCTTCCTCTTCCATCATTATTGGATATCTGTACAAAATAATTAGCTCACTGAGAAAGATTAATCACTGCAGAAGTGGACGGGATAGCTTTACAAGAGGCTAAGGGGAGCAAATTGCATTCTGGTCTTGATTTACGACTCTTAAAGCAAAAAAAAGAAAGGAAAAAAAAAAAAGGCTGGCCAGTCGTGCAGCCAGCCCAGCACACTGCCTTTTTAATAAATATGTAAAATGTCTCATTAAACTGCACTCCACACTTTTTTCTATAGGATAACTTTAAAAGCAGGACAATCAACTGGGACCAAAATAGATTTTTGATTGATTTGCTAATTATACTTAGCTCGGGTTTGTTCTGGAGACCACGCAGTAATTCACTTTAACTGTTAGGGTTGGATATTTGGTGTAATTTCACTTTGATTGTTTGGTTTCTTCCGGTGTAGCACTCTGCTGCTAACAGGGTCACTCTGATTAAGTGACCTCCATTTACTTTTGAACCTTTACCGCGATCTTTGTGGTGGTGTGATGAAAAAAGAAAATGCTGTTGGTTCATGCGGACATAGAAGCCAGCAAAACAAATTTGTCTGTAGGCGGAGGCGCGTTCAAGGCTCACGGTATCAGATCTGACCTGAGCACGGCTGATGTTTTGGGGGTTTTGTTGTTTGTTTGTTTTTTCTGCTGAACTGAGATTCTTTCATTAGCGCAAAATGAAATGATCCAGACATTATTCATCAACCTGCTTTTCACACACACACTCACACATATGTACACACAACCCCTTCTGATGACTTGACTTTGTTTATTAGTGGTTCATTCCATGATTGAAATGGGGGTTTGGGTTCTCTCAGGCTGTAAATCAGCATGTCAGCTGGCATTTAGTGCTTTGTTTCCCATTTCAATCAAACACCCACATCACTTGTTATGGGCCCACAGCACTGCTCCTTGCTTCCCTCCAGTGTCTTGTTGCACTGACAGATGGCCTGTGATCAACACAAACCACTTTTCAAGCCATATTGAGGTTTGTCTGCTCCTAATGTTCATCTCCATTTTGGCAGATTGGATGGTGGAATGGGAATTTGAACATTGATACTGAGATGAGACTATCTAGCAGACATGGAATTGCCCCTTTCCCACTCAACCAACTTTTATGTTTTTCCTCTGCTGACCTTTATTCCTCCGTGTTACTGTGAACACATGATGCTGCCCTGTTAACGGCAATCATCCTCATACAGTAGGTGTCAGTACACAGAGGCCTATTATATGCAGGGCTACTTCATGTTGCTTTTCAGCTTACTTACCACATTATTGTCACCTGTTCTTATCCTCCGTGTGAAAAGCCATGCAATTTAGGCGCATACACAAAAAAAACACACTTGAACAAAGAGCGCCTTCACACCTTGGTGCCACAGCCCGTTGAGTGCAGAGAGACTAAAGCAAAGTATGTGGGCCTTCCTCTGCGTTATCATGTAATTCACTGTGAGTGTGGAAGCATGCCAGTACTGCAGGGTCACAGCGAGGACCAGGCTTCCCCTCCTCCTACGTCCTGCATTGTCTTGTCCCCCCGTCCCCTGGTCATTAAGTTAAATGGGGCTCCAGCAGGAAGCCAGAGGGCTGTTTATGACCCAAGCTGGGCACCCTTGCCACCAACTAGTTTACTAATGGAAGGTGCCTCGCCTAAATAAAGCTTAATGGCTCATTTAATCTCCTTTTGCCCCTCACGAGGTATAAAAGGACAGAAAGAAAAAAATGCTAAGAAAATTCTGTGAGGGAAATATTAGTTAACAGTGTCTTGTTCTGGGTGTCCCCTGATTAACAGGACAAAGTTGACAATCTCAGCATGGTAGACAGGTTAGCCAAGGGTAAATGTATTGTTCTTCACACTGATTGTGTCATTTGATTGAAATATTTCACTCAAGTCTTTTCAGTTCCATTTAATATACTTAAATATTTCTGTTTTATGTGCTTGTCTTTGTTCTCTGCAGACTTCTGTACAGCTTGGCTTTCAATGCACGCTTCCTGAGACATCTCTGGCACCTCATCACCTCCATGACAACTAAGATGATCACTGGGTGAGCTACTCTAACATTGACTATACGATTTTTATCTTTTGAAGCATTGTTATAGATATACAGTAAATCCAGAAAGTATTCACAGTGCTTCATTTGTTGCACAGTTTGTCATGTTACAGTTTTACTCCAAGATGGATTCAGATACATTCAGATAGCTCTGGGGAAGGGTACTGAAACATTTCTGCAGCATTGAAGGTCCCAATGAGAACAATGGCCTCCATCATCTGTAAATGGAAAAAGTCCACTAGGACTCTCAATAGAGTTGGTAACCCGGCCAATCTTAGCGATTATAGTAGAAGGGATTCAGACAAAGACGTGACCAAGAACTGCGATGGTCACTCCGGCAGAGCATCAGCAGTGCTCTTTTGGAAAGAGGAGAATTTCATTGTCCTTCCAGAAGGACAGCCACTTCTCCGGCACTCCACCAATCAGGCCTGTGTGATAGAGTGGCCAAACAGAAACCACTCCTCAATGAAAAGGCAGCTGAAGGAATCCCAGACCATGAAAAATAAATTTTCTGGTCTGATGAAACAAAGATTGAACTCTTTGGCCTGAATGCCCAGTGTCATGTCTGGAGGAAACCAGACATTCCTCATCAGCTGTACAAGACCATCCCTACAGTGAAGCATGGTGGTGGCAGCATCATGCTGTGTGGATGATTTTTCAGTAGCAGAAATGAGAAGACTAGTCAGGGTCGATAGAAAGATGAATGTACAGAGACATCTTTGATGATGGCCTGCACTAAAGTGCTCTGGCTGTCGAACTAGGACAACGACCCTAAGGACACAACCAAGATAACAAATATATGTAAATATTATTATGAGGTATTTTGTGTAGAATTTTTGAGGTGAGAAATGAATTTAATCCATTTTGCAGTATGAGTGTAATTTGATAAAGTGTGGAACAAGTGCTGTGAATACTTTCCAGACGCACCACGTTTGTATCGTAGATGGTATAGAAGATGGGCATTTGGATGAAAGGGGGAACGCACAAACACCCATACAATAAGAGATGAAAATATACCAGAATATCACCCACCAAAACCTCAAAGAAGCACACTTTTTGGACAGTCTTTACCACACTACAAGCCATAATATTAGTCAGATAATCTATTAAAAATGCTCCAGAACAGGCAAACAGCACACGCACAGTAAAGATGTCCAGTTTAATGACTTGAACTAGTGGATGAGGCCTAGCAGACACCAACCGGCTCCACCTGCCATTCAGTGCGATTCAGTTAACCAGTACCAATCTGTAAATATGCTTTTTAATACTGTAAAGTTGAGCTTTTTAACATGGGATTTTTGCAGTAGGCCTCAGTTGGCCAGTAGACAAATTGCAGGTTTTTAAGCTCCCATTAGCTTGTATCCATGTACAGTATATTTCTGCCTGTTCACACAACCTTATACTTATTTTTTCAAATGTTTACGTGTCTGTGTTTCCTTTAGGTCTATGGTGCCACTCTTACAGCTGATCTCCCGAGGGTCTCCCATGTCCTTTGAGGACTCCAACCGCATCATTCCTGTCTTCTATCTCTTCAGCTCTCTCTTCAGCCATTCTCTTATCTCCGTGCATGACAGCGAGTTTTTCGGACATGCAATGGAAGGTAATAGACATAAACATCTGTTTAACTTGATATAATGGCGTATCTTTGGTTCTCTAGTAGTCCTCTAAGTGCCCTGTTTTATATCTACGTTACATATTTTATTTGACAAATAAATATTTTGTACAGAGGTCGTTGGACTGGCGAATGTACGACAGATTAGGATACATATCCATCCCATATCGCTTATTTCCCGCTTGTAAAGCAATAGTATATCGCTGTTGTCCTTTGTTTTCAGCAGTCACAGGTGGTGCAGATCGATATCTGTAAATGTGTTTTCCCTCTCAACAGGTCAGACGCAGTCCTCCATGATGCCCTTCACGCTGTTAGAGCTGGTGACTTTGTCTCGCTGTCTGAGAGATGCATGTCTGGGTATCATCAAGCTGGCCTACCCTAAGACCAAAGCAGAGCACAGAGAGGAGTACATGGCTGCCTTCCGCAGTGTGGGGGTGAAGACGAACACGGAGGTTCAGCAGCATATCCAGGCCGAACAGAAGCGCTGGGTGCAACTCTTCAAGGTAAGATGTGTAGTCCTATATATATATATATATGTATATGTATGTGTATGTATATATATATGTGTATATATATATATATATATATATATATATATATATATATATTATAGCATTTTTTTTTTTCATTTTTGTTTGTCTGTTTTGTATTTCTCATTATGTCCAGGTAAAATTATTATCTTCTTCATTTTCAGAGCATAAAAATGTGTGACATTGGGGGTTTTGCCAAACAAAGTGCACATTCAAAAAAAAGCTAGAGTTAAATTGATGGAAAACAAAAGTGTATCAAGTAATGTGAAAAAATATCAGAGTTTCTAAAAAGCAGAACTGCATTTCCTACAGTTCTCTAAGTGCATCATGGGAAATAAAGTCAGAAACCTGCTTTCTCATTTCAGTTTTCAGCAGTAAAATGTCAGAAAAAGCCCCACAGAGTCTCATTGTTGCGAAAATATTTTTCCTTTAACCTGCTTACACGTGTGTTTAACCCTAAAACATGACGCAGGAAGTGAGGGCACAATGTGTCTCAGTAGATATACCAGCGAGAGAAATTTAGCTAGTGTTTTAAGATTAAGTTTTTCTTTATATTGAGTAGAAGATTTAAAATTTAGAATAAAATTGGAAACTTCTGAGTGTTTGACACCTAGACCTGACCATAATCTTTTCTGGCCTCAGGTGTGAGCATATTTTCTGTCATCGATAAGAAAAATCCGGAGCAGTCATGTGCAAGTAGGAGTTAAGAGCACAAAGCACAATAAGGATTCGTGCAGTATCTCAGTAATTAGCTTTCAGTGCACACATGTATTCAGTGAGCATTGCATATTCTTCATGAGTCCTTCCTATGATCATGCTAAATCTGTTTTATTGATGTCTGTTCATCAGCGTGTTAACCGTGAAGCATGGCACATTAGCGTTGGGCCTAATTGTTGTGTAGTCCCTCTGTGCGTTGAGGCAAGAGTGGCCTAATGCTTGTCCATACCAGTGGAAGTTAAGCATGTATGCATGAGCAGGCAAAGATGAGACGGAGCACCAGAGAGGTCATGCGCTGATTATTTACCCAGAGGAAATGAGGCAGAAAACATCTGAAACTTAATCCTAGTCTCGATTCCACATCTTCCTTCCACTTCTCCTCTTTGCTTTTCTCCATGAGAAACTGTGTTTAAGCAACTTTGTTCTTGGCCCTTAGACAAAGGATTTAAAAGTGAACGCTGGTGTTCTCTGAAAGGTGGTGAATACGTGAAGAGCATGTCTGGGATTTTCATAAAAGATCAGCTCAAAGGCCTCTTGTCAGCTAAAACGACCCATTAAAGAAGTGGGGAGCAGGGGAAATGCATTTTCCAAATTGAACGTTGGGATTTACAGTCGGTTTAACGCTGCTGACCCCTAACACGCTAATGTTTGGTTCGTGTCATCAGCTGTCCCTCCCCATCTTTTATCACCTCCATTGTCGAGCTATCTATTTAATTGAAAGAAGTTAATTGAATGAAAATGATCAACTAAGCTTGTATTAATATTGCTAATGGAACTTTCTTCTTGGCTATGTTTGGAGAACGATGTCACGCTGGAGTTTGGGAAAGGCCCATTAAGGTTTGCACTTAACCCGATGGGCTAATTAAGGAATGCTTATTCATTCCCAGAGTCAGGGGCTAGGTCTGCTCCAAACCCATCGTCACGTGCCTTTACAGCATTTTGCACTTGCCATTATTGCGGGCTCTGGTTGCCTCAGGGTGATTGGCCAAGATTGATTGTTGCTCTATGTAAATGACATGCTTTAGAAATGAACATGTCGATTGGAATAATCTAGCTGAGGTACTATACGGAAATTGACTGGCTGCGAATGTTACATCTTCATGCAAAGACGTGCATGTGATTGTTCAGTAGGTGTCTAACTCGGACTTGCCATAGCAACAGGGGAGCCTCTTATTAACATTTGAGTCATTAGCAGACTGAAAAAGCTCTAAAGCCCCTCCAGACATGGGATATGTAACATTTTAGGCCTCATTAGTTTGCTAAAGTGAGGGCATGCTGTCATTCAGACATAGGTCACTTTGTATGTTCACAGAGACAGACTCGCAATGGTTTCCAAATGTGCAAAAGACTTGTTGCATAAGTGAAATGTAAAGGCACCATTTAGTGAAGTTATTTCCTACTCTGTCTGCTGCAGCGAGAGATAACGGGCCGCGCCCCTCTCGCACTGGCTCAGAGAATCACAAATGATGGCACCAGAATCAAAAGTCTGAATTTATTGCAAATTAGCAACTGAGCTTGCTGTTTAGGTCCAAAGAGGAAAAAATGCTGTTGCAACTTTTACTGAAAGAGGCCCCGTTTCTCATTGAGACATGAAACAGTCACATTGCGTCGGAATAATTCAGTTTAATGATACGAGTCTCAATCCTTTAAAGCATTATGCATTCGGACAAAGGTTCAGTAATATCAATGTAACCAAATGGAAATATCATTGCAACCCTTCGCCCTTCTGCTACAGCTCTGTGATCCAGTGCTGCTCGGCCTTTTGCTTCCTCTGTCCGATGGCTGATGTCAGCAGACCTCGCCAGTAATTAACAGGGCTGGACGTTGAGGGATGGCGCAGGTCGTTTTTCTTTTATACTCCCCATAAATGGCGCACTAATGGCTAAATTCTCAAATTGCTTTTTCTTTTTCCTCCAAGAGGAGGCACCTCATCCTACTGAACAGCCTATACGTGAAAGAAAAAAACAGCTGCTCTACTCTGAAAATAGACTTTAGCCGCGGTTTTTAAGAATTCTTGTAGGGATGCTGATGTCAGACTTAAAGATGTTAATGTGGTATGTGTATGGATGTGTGTGTGTGTCTTTGTGTTTGATTTCCACTTTAGGTCATCACTAACTTGGTGAAGATGGTGAAAGCTCGTGACATCCGCCGACCCTTCTGTCCGGCAGGTCACTGGCTCTCGGAGGAGGTCAACATCCGGGCCGATAAGGTATTTACCTGTCATCACAGCTGTTTGGTTCATTGTTACATTGCGTGTTCTGCATTGGTTTAATTTTAATAGAAAGAATTATAAAATGAATGGCTTTTTCCCCTTAAAGTACCGTAAAATTTTCTTCTACCCTCTTAAAGGTAAAATGATCATCACAACACATTTTATCCCTCCTAACAAGGTGAAGACATGTTTAGAGCAAGTGAGAGGAGTTTCATAAACTTCAGCTTCTTTTCTTTTCTTTTTTTGTTGCACAGAAGAGCAAAATTTCAAGAGGTGGTAACAGAGTAGGCATATTCTACTGTTTGTAGCTGTAAAGTCAATAAAAAGAATTCTAAATTAAACAAAAAAAATAGTTATGTGTACACCACAGCTGTAAAAGTAAGAATAGTTTTTTTAAGCAAACTTTACAAAGACTTCTTATGTTAAAGATGTTTTGGGCTTGTAAAGTCACCTGTCACCCTTATTCTGGCCCGAAGGCACAGGCAGGAGCTTCAGGTTCATCATTATCTTCCTCTCTTTTCTCTCCAGGTCACCCAGCTGTACGTCCCATCTGCAAGACACGTGTGGAGAACACGGAGGATGGGCCGCATTGGGCCACTTCAGTCTACACTGGATGGTACTGTAATTTCTGCTGTTGTTAGGTGTTTTTTTTCCCTTATAAAAAGATGGGTGTCAAATTGAGCCCCTTTATCTTTTTCTATGTCATCTAATTGACCTTCATATTTATCCTGCTCTGAAATCGCAGAATAGCCAATTGTTTATTTGTCATCAACTGGAATGACTAGACTCTTAAGCCTATTATCATCAGCGCTGTTTAATGTACACCACATAGCTACTCCTTTGGCATTTGGCAATGGTTGAAAATTTAGAAGCACATAATGTTTGTGTCAACTTGATAAGTAGTCCAAGAAATCACAGTAATTGCTGTCCAAAGTCACCTTCTCTGTGTTTGCTTTTCATATATTATGGAATTGTGCATTGATAATGTATCTGATAAGACAAGTTTGAGTGTAAAATCATGTTTGTGTAAAGGAAGTGTTATTGCTGATAGTCAGTAGATTCTTCCTCAATGAGTGAGATAAAGAGATAGAAGTAAATTTCCAGTACCATAATGTTTCATTCACAGGCCTCCCAGGGATGTGAAAAGAAGCTGCAGAAAAGTCATTAACCTTCCCCATTCCCACCAAGATATATTAACCACATTTTCTCTTCATTGACTCAATTAGGCACTCAGGAAAATACACTGACGTCGACACGGGGCTTCATCAGGCTCACTTTGGGTTTCTGTGAAGTACTGTGTGAAAACAAGCTGATAAAAATGTGTGTATGATCTACCCAGTGCCACTCAGAGGCCGTGTGGGATAAATTCAATTAGCGTGAAAGTACCTGATGAAGTCAGCCACATCTGGTCCACGTGTTTGTCTGGCCTTTTCTCATTTCCTTAAATGGACAGCCCCATGGCTGATGAATGAGCAATGTATTGACCACTCAGAGGCCATATTTCTCCTCAAAGATGGAAACCTGATGGGAAAATGCAGATCAGATTGACTAATTGGGCAGAATAATTGAGCTGCAGTGGACACGGAGGAGGGTGAAGAGCGGTTTAGCTATTGTAGCGTTTTTTTTTTTCTGTGGGCTACACACTTTAAATGCCGAGTTTAATACAAAACAAACAGCAGCCTAATGGATAAAGCCCAGCAGGTGGATGGACAGGTCACAGCTGGGTTAATTAAAAGGCTGTGCGGTGGAAAGGTATTTAATGGTTGACCTGTGTACCGCGTTTTAATCATAATGCTTAACAGTGAGGAGTGATTATGTTAGATGAGTGTTACAGAGTGATGTTGGAGAGTATGCTTCCAGCTCAAAAACCACTTGGCTGTTAAATTACAAATATTGTGTATTAATGAACAATTATATTGCACATACTGAGGGTTAAATCCATCGGCGTAACTTTGTGCTGAACATTGGGGGGGTCAAGATCTCTGTCTAAATAAATAAATACATCTGGGTAAATTCCCAGATGATTAAACATGCAACTATTTTGCTGGTAATAACTGAAATGAGTAAAGAAAATCAACAGCCTATTTATGCAAGATAATTCATAATTTTATTGGGGGGATTATATTGGTTGGGTCATAACGCCCCTAACCCCCCTGGAAATTACGCCCCCGGTTAAATCTGAGACTCTTGAAGTTATTAAAAAAAAAAGAACTATTCAGATCATGAGTTTTTTTTACTGTGATTTGGACAAAAATCACTAAATAACTATTTTGTATAAAAACAAGAAGAAAATGCCTGATTCCCTGCATTAAAGCAATCGCTAATATATTGAACACTGTGGGGGTTTTTTTTTAGTTGGTTTAGAGCCTCCACAGCTGTCTGTGTCCGAGGAAAGACATCTGGCCATCCTCACCGAGCTCCCATTTGTGGTGCCCTTCGAGGAGCGAGTGAAGGTACCGCACCGCTGCTCCATACTCAGCTGCACCATAAGGCTTTGAGTGTTGTATTATAGTGATTGCCTTTATATAGTATACATATAATGCTATAAAATTTGCAGGTTATTTTGACAATATTAAAGATTGCCAGTAAGTATTTAACACTGTGGTAACAACTTGAGTGCAGCGCTTTAGGTCTTTGTCGCTACATTCATATTTTTTTATTGATTGGAGGTAAAAGTAGAGAAACAAAAATCCATTTGTTTCAGTTATCCAGATACATATTTGGATTTTACCCATCACTAGTTAGCATCGCTTTGCTTTTAGGAATTGTTCATGTTTGTATGTTCAAAATCTAAAGCTCCCAATCGAAATGCAGTCAAAATTATTAGCAGGATTAAACATTTTATAACTCCCAGGATTTGTCACTGACCCTGTCACCGGGTTCATGTCTGTCTTGTAGATCTTCCAGAGGTTAATCTTCGCCGACAAGCGAGATGTGCAGGGGGACGGCCCGTTCCCAGACGGCATCAATGTCACCATCAGGCGCAACTACATATATGAGGACGCCTACGACAAACTCTCTCCAGAAAACGGTACTGCATGCGCGTTACAGTTTCAATAAAAGAAAACTGTAATACCTGCATTATTTTGTGGGTAAATGTGAAGCGAGTACATCATAGCACATTACATCATCGAAAACGTGCTGTTAGCAGCTGCGTCATTCTGAGCACAAGAAATGAGGCGGCATTCTGTAGTAAATGCTGATAATGTTCCCGAAACTCTTGTTATGCTCCATTAAAATCTTAATATCAAGGATCAAGGTTTTGGTTAGCAGCAAAGATGAAGGTTGGCTCTCCTCCTGTGCAGAGTATTGAATTTCAGTAAAGCCGTAATTGTGGTCGCGATTATTATAATGGAGCGCATAAAAGCAGAATCCAATTATTTTAAGTCACCTCTTTTGTGTTTGAATTTGAAAGGGTGCTCGAGAGGGAGCAATCTGATTAAAAAGAGTAGTAGGAGACTTGGGATAAAGACATGATCTATATCATTCATGTGTGCATATACGTTATAGCTGTCTTGATTTATTGCCATACATTAATTATTCTGAAAGATGACCTTTTACAGAATTTGATTATAATATTTTGCAGGTCAAGAAAGTGCTTTAGTGCAAAATATGTTTGTTGGATTAAAACGCACAGCACTTCAGACTTGTGGGAATATATACACCTAATGTCCACTTCATTAGGTACACCTTGCTTGTACTGGGTTGCCTTCAGAAATGCTTTAATTCTTTGCGGCACTGACTCAAAAAGATGCTGGAAACATTCCTCTGAGATTTTGGTCCATGTTGACATGTTTCCATATCACACAGTGGCTGTAGATTTGTCGGCTTCATATCCACGATACTAAACCCATGCAAATTGTAGCCTCAGTTTCCCTTTCTTAGTGGACAGAAAACAGCTGCAGTGGCACCTGGTGTGGTCTTCTGCTGCGAGAGCCCAACTGCTGCAAGTTTCAGTGTGTTGTGTGTTCAGAGATGCTCTTCTTCTACCGTGGCTGTAATGAGTGGTTATTTGTGTCTGCCTGAAGCAGCATGACCATTCTCCTTTGAACTTTGACCTCATCAAGGCATTTTCATGCAGACAATTACTGCTCACTGGATATTGTCTCTTTTTTGGATCATTCTCTTTAAAATCTACAGATGACTGTGTGTGGAAAATCCCAGCAGATCAGCAGTTTTTAAAATACTCAGAAAAGCCCGTCTGGCACCAACCACCATGCTAAAAATTACTTAAATTATCTTTCCTCCTCATTCTGACGCTCAGTTTGAACATCAGCTGGTCATCTCGACCATGCCTATACGCCTAAACGTATTGATTTGCTGCCTTGTGATTGGCTGATTAAATATTTGGATTAATGAGCAGTTTCCCTAACAGTGGGTGGTAAGTGTATACATTAATACTGTTTATACATTTTCTGATGGGAAAATAAGTTCAACCCTCTAAAGGAACCTTTTAATATTTAATAGATGGATAATAATAACAAGTCAAAATAATTGCAATTTTATTAATTATTTAAAAAAAATAGAACCAGTCAGCTCAATAAAATGTTCAAGTTTTAGTTTTAACATAAAGGTGACATCAAAATGGAACAGGAATATTTCCTGTCAGCTGCACTGAATATGAAATAATTTAGTCACTGTGTAAGTGGTTTCACAGGGTTACTCAGAAGGTCACTGAGGGCGAAAGTTAGGAAGAAGGTAGAGGAAGTTATGTAAGTGAATGTTTGCAAACCTCCACTAATGTGATTCTGTCAAAATGGCCTAAAAATCTGGACTCTGATCTTAACTTTTCCAAATTTAAAGTTCTGTGAAAGTTGTTGGGCCTCTCCGCTCATTTCTTCTCCTTTGCTGTGAGACATAGATTACTTTGATGTGTTAATCACTGTTTTTTTATATGCATTTAATTGTTTCTATTCACAACAGTTTATATTTTTACTTGCAAAACTGATTTCCTGCTTAGAACAAAATAAAACTACATAAATATAAGGGTATTTAAAACAATGGGGGTCATCCAGCTGATTACCAGGAAGGGCATGTTTGGTAAACACAGTCACATTTCATTTGTTAGCTCATAAAAGCACTTAGAAAATAAGTCAGCAAAGTTTGTTTAATCGGGGGGAAAAATCAGACAACAGATGATTTTAAGCTTTAAAAAAACATATGAAAGTGTATTTTTTATGATTAGAAACACTGAATGCAGTGTGTTGCAGTGTACACGTGATGTAAAAAGCAGCATGTTGTGACTGCTGATCCACAGGGCTGCTGAAGAGTTACAAGAAACTCAGTCTCCTAACTTCCAAGAGTAACCAAGGTCAAACCGAACTTTAAAGTAATGATGCAAGAGTTCAGTTTTGTCCTGAATTATAACAATCTCACACCGCTTATATCACAGGAAATGGTTTGTTTCCTTATATGCCTTTAAGCTAAAACTATTGTTTTAAAGCTAGCAGCTAGCTTTGTTGTGAAAACCTCAGTTTATATGTTGTTCTCTCAATTTCATGGTAGGAAATAGGTTTGTGATCATAAAAACTGACAACATGACCATTAACTGTTAGACTGAAGATACTGGCAGCGTGTCTCAATTAATTTCCCTGCTGGAAATTACTATAAAAAGTAATGTGAAGTGAAGAATAAAAAATCTCTGAGATCTTCAGGAGGCTGTTGGTGACATTTATGGAGGGAAAATAAATTCAGTTTACTGTGACCATGAATGTTATCAGAGAGCGTCTTTAATATTTATTCTTGTTGTACCTTGATGAAATCTTCCTGATGTCCCGTGTCTTTTTTTTTTTTTTTTTTTAAGAACCGGACCTAAAGAAGAGGATCAGAGTGCACCTGCTGAACGCTCACGGTCTGGATGAGGCGGGAATCGACGGAGGTGGGATCTTTCGTGAGTTCCTCAATGAGCTCCTCAAATCGGGCTTCAACCCCAACCAGGGCTTCTTCAAGACGACCAACGAGGGCCTGCTGTACCCCAGCCCCGCTGCAGAGATGCTGGTGGGAGACTCGTTCACCAGACACTACTACTTCTTAGGCAGGATCCTCGGAAAGGTGAGCCTCCAAAGTAAAACACTAAGAAATATTAACCTATATAATGGAGGAGTTTGTCAAGAACTTAAATCTGGCACTTGCGCAGGCTTTATTTTCATTAATTAGCAGTTTGCGTAATCTGTTGATAGCATTGTTTTTCTGCCCCTTTCCTTGCCTGATGGCACTATTTATTAGAGCCTAATGTTTCTAAATCATCCTTAATGCATGTGGTGGTGATTGTTTATCAAGATGCCTCCTTCAGGGGGTGTGCGTTGTTGAGAGGGGGGGGGGTATCGTCTCAGTCTGGAGAAGAATTACCTCATGACAAGCGGTCGCCTCTCAATTAGATCTTCCATTAGCCGATGATTCCTACCTTTTGTTTGTGTAGTGATCACATTTGGTTGGCACTAAATCAGCAGCTCGTCAGAGACAGGACATAAATAAGCGTTCAAAGCATGTGGTAATAGCATTTTGATCTCTTTTACAGTCAGGAACATCCAGGTCTCTTCTCTCTTGCTCGGCCCTGGATGGTCCAGTCCACTTATCAGAGCTCTGAACCCCCCACCCCTCTCCTCTCCTCTCCTTTCTTCTTCTTCTCTGCATTCTGTGGAAGTGGGACATGATCAATCAGCAGTTACAAGCTCCCCACCCCTACGTCTTGCAACATTGTGCTCCCCGGAGCTAATGGTTCAGGCAATTAGGCGGTGGGAAATTAATTTGAATTTGACTTTCAATTAACCTTACCTTAAGTTCCTCTTTCTCCATAAAAATGGACGTTTGAGTGGCCACTTGAGAGGTGTATTGATATTTGTTTAGTGCCGTTATTGCCTGGATAAAAGGCAACCGTTTATATAGATTGGGATTGCATCACCGCTGCTGCAGTGTGCACAGTGCACGGCGCGGCTCAAAGGACACAGGAGATTAATATTGTTAATTAATGTCCGAGGCGTGCCATTGTTGTGGAGGTGATGTATTACAGGCAGGAGTGGCTTGTCTGGGGGTACTCACTGAAAGTGGATTGAACATCAGAATAGAGGCCGGCCATCATCCTTCTTCCTCACTTGTCCACCCAGCTGACAAGCTGAAAGATTTAAGCCACAAATGGGAAAACATGAAAACAGGTTACTTTGCTGCTGCGGTGGCATCGCTTCAACCTAAAGATTAAAAAGTTGCGTTTAATCTAGATGGGAGCGTGCTTTTGTCCAAATATCAAGATTCTCTTCCAGCTTCTTCAGCTGTGGCCTTTTCTCTTTGTGAACTGCTTTGATCCTACCCAAACACCAGCTCTCTGCACAGTCTCCTCTCTGACTGATAGTTCTGCACTGCTGATTGATAGAGATGCGTTTGGAAGGCATTATAATTTTATTGATTTTTAATGTTGTAAATTAAGGAGTTTATTTGGCAGCTAACAGAATGCACCTGCAATGTTGTTGGCATTTATTCCACCTGATGGTGCCGCGATCTGCTTTAATTGCGTTGCCACTGCACTCACTTATATTAAAAGGGCCTGGGCCATAATAATTAATTCTTTCCAGCCCAAGTCATTTTGGCACAATTTCTGGCAATAAACACTCATAAATAAAGTAAATGGCATTGAAAAAAAAATAAGGCTACAGGTTTTTTCCATATACTTAATGCTGCCTCTTCCCAGCACAAGTGTTATTGATAGGTTTCAAGGGGCCACGCCGCGCATATGGTCTGAAATGAGTCGCGGCCACGAGAGAAATGCTAAGTGGATTATTTTGCATAAAAAATAGACAATGTTTGGAGTTGTGCAATTAACCTGTGTTTAGAAAATAGCCGTGATTTATGCTTGCGTGTGTGTGTGTTTAAGATGCATGCATTATGGAAATCCTCTAGATTTATAATCCATTTAGCTGATGCGGTCAGGGTTTTTAGCGCAATCATTTATAAAGACCTGTATATTTTAATGTCTCCAATGGGCTCTTTTTCGGACTATTCGAGTACATTAGCTTTTCGTTTTATGACTCACCTGCCCGGCTGTGGTACTTAATGGCATTTAAGGTCAAGGTGAGAATTGGCATTTATAAAGTTTGAGTCCGGTGAAGCAGAAGCGTGTGTGTTTGCTGTAGGTTGTTTTGTGTATTTTCAGATGTGATCAGATTAAGTCTCTATCACTTCGTTCAATGCTAGGAGTTTCAGGCAAATGTGATATTTTGTTATTATTTTTTTTCTTTAATATGTGCTTACTAGCATTATGGTTGCTGTTGGAAGCAGGCTCTTAGTTATTTAATTGTGGTGTTTGATGCAATGAAACTAAAAAACAAAAAGGCTGAAAAAAGCCAAAAAGAAAAAATGGCCACTTGAGGTTGCCTCTAAAAGTGAGTAAATCTCCGAAGACTCTCATGATAAAATGCCCACCTTTATTGTGGATAGGGCCTTATCACATCTGCTTTGGACCTGTCCGCTGCTGAATAATTTAGGAAGGGACGTATTTGGTTGGTTTTCCAAACGGTACAGTGTACCCGTTCACCTGGACTGTAGTTTGCATATATTTGGCTTCTCTGGTTGGAAAAAGACAAACTCTGAGGGAGGGCACGATTGATACAGAGAAATAAATTTTAATTGGAATCGAATTTAGAATCAACTCCCTGTATTAAAAGTTGCCTTAATGAGCTGTTGCTTACTGCTAAACTTGAATGGATTTGGTGCGGTAAAGGTATGAATGAAGAATGAATGAATGCAGAAAATATTATAAAAATCAATTTTGAGTTTTTGTCAGAAGGTTTAAACCCTCAATTAAAAAACCCCAAAGCAAAACAGAATTTCGTGGCAAATTATTTCTTGATGCAGGCTTTAAGGGATTAACATCAACATTTTCCCGCAGGCGCTTTATGAAAACATGCTGGTGGAATTGCCCTTTGCGAGTTTCTTCCTGTCCAAGCTTCTTGGAACCAGCGCAGATGTGGACATTCACCACCTGGCCTCCCTGGACCCAGAGATGTATCGCAACCTGCTCTTCCTGAAGAGCTACGAGGGTGACGTGGAAGAGCTGGGCCTTAACTTCACCGTGGTCAACAACGATCTGGGAGAAGCTCAGGTGACCGGGGTTGGGGACAGGGTGGGATTTAGTAGGATAAATGATTCACATGTACTTTTTTTTTTCCATCTCTTTGTATCCTGGTCATGTTTAGTCGTCTCTCCTTCCTCCTGTTTGGTTTCTCTTTGTGGCGTTAATAATTCATTTCCCTCATAATGTACCACTTTTCAGCTCTGAGAGAGATAAAGCACGTCACTGCTGTCACCCTAAGCCCTGCTGCGGTGCAGCGAACACAGCAGCTCTGTTGACCGTTCCACCTGCCTTTCCCCGAGAAATTACCTCACAACACGCCTGACAGAAGCAGCTAGCTGCTCTTAAGCACGCCCCCTCCAAAGCTCAAGGCTCCGGAGATGAACAACCACCATCACTCTGAGTCACCTAAGCCCAGACCTGCACTCTGCACGGAGCTCCTGTTTACTCAGGGCCTTAGCGCGTCTTATTAGCTCTTCTCAAACACCTGAAATGGTCGAGTCACGGTACAGCCCTCCTGGTCGCAAACACGACAGGGAAAACAATTTGTGAAAGATTAGGCACACACCCGGGAGCAGTCTGCCCTGCATTTGCCCTCGTGAGATAGCCAAAGCAAGCAAGATAACAATAGTAATTCTCTTACATTAGCACATAATCAGAATCCACTGTGAGTGAGAAAAAGACAGAAAATGATTAACTTAAAGTTAGACCACATGCAGTGCAAAGGTAGAAGCTGAAAAATAACACAAAAAACCACAAGAAAAACCGCTTACATTATAGTGCGGTCTGCTTGAGTATTGCGGCACTGAACGCCTTTGTGAAGCTTATCGATCAGTTTTTGTTAAGAATGCGTCAGAGGTGCTGATTCATCACCGCTGCAGTTTCAGACAATAGTTTTTATTTTAGTTAAACAAATATCCTGTAAAGTGTTTATCGGTCAGTTTTTGTGACCGTCTGCATACGACCATTGTTAAAAGCGGCGTTCCTGTTTGCCACGTGTTGGAGGTTTCTGAGAAAAATAACAAACAGAAAGGGAACTGGTTCCAGCATGACAACCTGATCTAACGTGGCAGCTGGAAGTTGTTCACTGCAAAACGATGATGTTGAGCTCATTTTAGTCGAGCTATCTGTGACAGTGATGCTGAAAATCAGTGCAAGTTCATATTTTTCCTCATCCGGAAGAGTCTGAGCTGATAACTGGCACTTTAGGTAGAATGACACAGAAAGGTGGTTATCCATATTTTGGCCAGCTGCAAATAACACACTGACTAAAATTAGGAAAATTAATGCAAACTCAGTCCTGCAGTACCTTCAGATGAGATTTAATCCGCCGTGTGGATCGTCCTGATTAAAACTTTTCACCTTTCCACATGGTGCAGTGTTGCAGTATTTGCAGGAAATGCAGTAGCAACAAAGGCAGTGAGTATTTTTTAAACCCCTGTAATCAATTTATTAGAAATAAAAGAAAGAGGAAATAAAGTTTCTGAAGTCACGTTTATACATGTGAGTAATTTAATTGTCAAAACACAAGATCTCATTCATCTTTTTCATCTTGGAAAAAGATGAACATTACTTCTTCTTTTTTTCTTACTCCTGCCGATGCTATGATGTCATCGCACTGCCTCTTTATGAACTGAGACGAGCACATCTTATCAAGTGCTAACTGCTCTAAAGCTAATGAAAAGAGAACACTGGGCCAAATTGTATTGGACCAGATGTTCAGTAGTCAGGCTATATTTGGAAACACTGAAGTGCACTTCTCCTCACACTTGCATGGAGAGAGCCTTAGCTTTAATCAGATTGCCGCTGAAATTACCTTTTTTAATTACCTTTGTGTTATTGAATTAAATCTTGCATGCTACAAATAAATACTCGAACGGTCACCTCGCAACTGAAAAACTTTAAAGAGAAACTGAAGAACTGTGAAAGAACCATGTAAATGCTTCACGTGCCTTCTGATGCAGGTGGTTGAGCTGAAGCCTGGAGGCAAAGATATTCCTGTGACCACGGCAAACCGAATAGCCTACATCCATCTGGTGGCTGACTACAGGCTCAACAAGCAGATCAGGCCTCATTGCCTGGCCTTCAGACAGGGTCTGGCCAATGTGGTCAACCTGGAGTGGCTGCGCATGTTTGACCAGCAGGAGATTCAGGTATTCTACACGTGACATAAATAACTGAACCTGAAGAAACATAAAATGTGTTAAAGAGGCTAAAAATATGCTTTATACATCTTAAAGGTTCTGATATCTGGGGCTCATGTGCCAATTTGTCTCGATGACCTAAAAAACTTTACAAACTACTCAGGTAGGTACAAAGTGCTTTATTTTCTTGTGTATGTTTTTTCTGCATTTTGTGTTTTCTGCAAATTCTCATTTATAGAACTGAGAAATTTCATTCCGTTCTAACTTTACACCCTCATCGTCATCTTCAGGCGGGTATTCAGCCACTCACCCCGTCATCCAGATCTTCTGGGAGGTGGTCGAAGGATTCACAGATGAAGAAAAGCGCAAGTTGCTGAAGTTTGTCACCAGCTGCTCCAGACCACCGCTGCTGGGCTTCAAGGTGATGTGGACTTTCCCCTCGCTTCCCCCCCCCTCCTCTTCTTCTTCTCTCTGTACTTGCCTTGCCCACCATTATCCTCTGGTTCTCCAGCCTTAACAGAAGGGAGTGTTCCCTCTTTAATAGGCTTGTAATGAAAATGCCCAGACTGATAACAGCTTAGAAAATGATCGTTTTCAAATTAGCTGGCGATAAGACCCGAGTCTTATCACCACGTCCACTGTTGTTTTATAGTTCATGACCTTCCTCTGCTGAAGAAGTCTGTCTGCGACTTCGCATGCGTGGGCTTGGCTGAAAAAACCTTGGCTGGTCAAATATTGCCGCTCAGAACTTGGTAGCCTCTTGAACTTTTCAACTTTGCGCGACGGGGCAGAAAGCAGCAGTTTTCTGCGAGATTAATATGCAAGGAAACTCCATCCATCTACTTCTGAAGACCGTTTGCTGAATCATTACCGCTAACCTCCTATTTCTGAAATGATTTCCTAATTGGAAGCTGTTTCGCTTTCTCACTGACTTGATTTGTGGGACACTTAAGTAGTTTGAGATAGGAGCAAAAAGGAGAAAGTGTTACTCTGAGCCATTAAACAATTTTTATGTCATACTTTGTCAAACCAGAAGGTGTAATCATGATATGATTGGTTTTAGTACTCCTTGTTATTGTCATCAGTTAAGAAAACTTGATTTTTGCGCTGTGGGGAGCAACGCTCTCCTCCTCTCTGTGTTTGAGAGTTGCCTTCACTCCACCATTGATAAATATGACTCCGCTCCTCCCGCCTCCGCTCGTCTCTGGGCTGCAGAGGGCGGTAATTCGTAGGGAAGCGGCCCCTGACCCGGCCCTCAGCTCAAGCCAGCTAAGCTTTAATTAGCTGTCGTGATTCGGCCCAGGATTCATTAGAGGAGAAATAGCTCTGTCAGGAGAAGCCGTTTAAAAAAGATGATGGAAACTCTCCATTTTTCCCCCCCAAAATGATGGCTGCGGTAATGACACTTTCTCAATAAGCAACGATAGTTTAATACGGTAATTGTCAGAAAAATGGGGTCATTATGGCCAAACCCCTAAAGAGCCATTTAATAGGGCAAGTGTGGTCGCTGAGCCATCTATGCTAACTTTAAATAGCAGGATGAAATCAGGGCGGAGTAGCTTGTGCGTTGGCCCGTCCAGTGATGGAAACGGTCCGTGTCACCGCCTGCGGATGAGGTGGCCTCATCGGCGAGAGGCTCGATTTAAAAAAATGCCAGCTAGACAACATGAAATGACCATTCCTCCAGCGTCTCATCCAAGGGTCAAACCGTGGGATAATTTCCCCACTCGGTACCTTTCAAGCACTAAGATTATTTCCTAAATTTATACTTCCACTGTATTAGCTTAGCACTTAATGTCTCTCTTTTAACATTTATCCCCTTGTGGAAGTTGACAGTTATTGCTTAATCTGAATTGGTTTTGAAATTGGGATCATTACGGACACGTGTTGCTTCTCGCCTCATTTTTATTTTCTTTTTAATTTCCATGGTTCTTAAACGCCTTATGGATGTAGAGATTTCTCTCTATCAGTTTCTAATCGAAGCCCTTCACTCATAAACAGGAGCTTTACCCGGCCTTCTGCATCCACAACGGAGGGACTGACCTGGATCGCCTGCCCACCGCCAGCACCTGCATGAACCTGCTCAAGCTCCCCGAGTTCTGCGACCAGCACCTGATGAGGAACAAGCTGCTGTACGCCATCGAGTCATCCTCCGGGTTCGAGCTGAGCTGAGCTGAGCTGTGCCTCCAGACATGGACGCCACAGAAGTGGCTTTGGGGTGAAAGACTGAAAATAGACGAGGGGAAGCAAACCATGCACTGACTGATTTTACTGTTTGTGTGTGTGCGTGCGTGCGTGCGTGCCAAGCCGATGGTGAGGAAATGCTCCCCCACAGACTGAAAGAAGGGTGCTTTTAAATCATTTGAAATCTTGAATCCCTTCTTATTCTTCAGACAGAACAGCAGCTTAGTTAAATTTTGCAGAAGGTATTTTGTGCATACATTAAAAAAAACAAAAAAAAACAAACAAATGTGTAACTGAATGGAGAAATATTTTCACCAAAGATTAAGCGGCATCATGTTGAAACAAAAAAAGGCAATATAACAACAGACTGGGGGGACAGAGTGGGCAGGACTGTAAAGCCACTTTGTGGTGTGCCAAGGGCTGCGGAGGCAGGAGGAGCTTTTGTGTACAGCCGTCATGAATTTTCACGTAGAGGTCGGTGAACCTGCAGGTTTTTGTGATTTCTCGAATTGTTATTATTCCTAGTATTAACCGTCGTGTCTGATAACGATACAGTAAGTGTGCACACGCCATCTGAAGAATAGAAATGACTTGTCTTGCTGGATGTTTGGGGAGGGGAGCACTGAAGGGTTTTTTTGTGTGTGTGAATATGTATATGTTTACAGCTGCTCTTGTATTATTCATCTATTCAGTATTTGTACAGGTTTGTTTTTCCTCTCTCCTTTTCGCGTGACGAGTTTCTGTTTTCACACACGTCTGCTTTAAGGTGAACGCCCCCCCCCCTCCTTCCTCCTCCTGCAAGTTTGCTTTTTAGGGGGGGGAAGCAGCAACTGTGTCATGTTTGATGAGGCTTACAGATGATCAGTGTACCAACAGGCTGAAAAAAATAAGAGTGTATGGAAACAAATAAACCCACTTTTCTTTTCTTTTCGATTTTTTCCCTCCATATTTTCTTGTTACTTGTAATTTACAGTAATGACCAAGACATAAAACAGTGCTTTGTGGGAAAATCTCCTCTTGAGTTTTATGGCCTCTGACATATAATTAAAGAAACATCCAGTTAAGAAACACTGAGCAGAACTATTCTGGCCTTGAGATGCATTATCGGGCCGAGCACAAATTAAGATTGTGTGCGTTTGTCATAAATCTACCTGCCCTCTGATGCAGTGCAGCCCCTGAGGAAGATATCCATCCCTATTTGGACCGAGTCCATCTCTCCATCCTCGCTTCTCCGCCAAAGCAGCCAACTCGCTGCCCCCCTCTTCTCATACGCTGCACATCCTCTGGGCCAGAGAACTCAAAGTGGTAATTGGGTCTTAAAAACCAGACTTGTCATTGAAATGAGGGATTCATCTCAATTACTATGAGATTTATTTAAGACTATTACCAAGTGATGGATTATAACTGACAAAGTTAATGCAGGATGTTGTGAATCATCTTCACTGTGTAGCATACTTGAGCTTGCTCATAGGATTTTTAAGGGCTAATTGAAGCTTTTAGGCTTGTTTATCTTGCAGCGGAGCGAGGAAGCATCAAAAAAATCACTTGAGGGCGATTTGAGGGGGGTGGGATTGTAGCCTGCTTTCCAAAAAAAATACCAAAGTGAGTGTCCCTGCGAAGCTGGCATGAAAACATGGAATTTAATTAACATGGAAGCAAACCTGAGGTTTAAACTGGCCATTTACTGAGCACTCTGACCAAAAAAACTTGGACATAGCTCCAGGTTGTGCATTAAAAGATCTTAGTTAAGTCTCTGCTAACATATTTCTTGTAGCAGATTGCCACCTGGTGGTCAACCTTTAGTGCTGCATGGAAACGACTTTGAAAACGCCTGAAGACCCTCTGGAAGCCTTTCAAGGTCACAAACCAATAACAGAAATATCAAAGCAATGAATTCATTTGTTTTTATGAATATGGCTCTCCTGGCACTGAAGCCTGTGAAGGAAATGTGGTTTTAGTCCTTTGGCATAGCAGTACATCAGGACAGGGAGTGCCTTTGCTGCCTTTCTGCCTGTCTAGACATGAAGACTGATCAGCCCAAGCTTATGTGAGTTGTGGTTGAAACCTTTTGGCTGCAGTTTAAATTAAATTTGATCGATTTTTAAGTCTCATTCTTGTTGTCGCCCTACTTTGTTACCACGTCAAATTCAGTCACGGCGATCACAGAAAGGCGAGAAAATAAATAAAGAGTCTTAAGTGAAGACTTTCAAATTATGGAAAAGCACTGACCTATGCATGATATCTATTTTTGCTGTGATTCCTCCTGCTCAATGGGTCTAATTAAATCCAGACTGCCCTTAATGCCCAGTATAATTAATAGCTATCTGTCATTTTCATTGGGTCTTCCTTTGCTGGCAAGAGCTCCAGCCAGCTTTTACTGCAAAAACGACCTTCATCTTCCATTTAAAATCAATGCAGGCCTGTAATTTCAGCCTCACTTCGGTTTGAAACTGCAATAACCCGCCCTGCTTTATTTGACTTCTTTGGGTTAGGATGAGTTCAGCTCACTGCTTATCAGTTCCTCAGCTATGTCTTCTGTGTATAGCCTACATTTCTAAAGTGTGACCCAAGAGGAGATCATCTTTTTTTTTTTTTTTAAATAAATAAATATTGAAAACCAGTATGCAAATGTGAGAACTTTACCTTCTTATTTCATAGTTGAGATTTAGTGTTAAAAATAAGCTCAAAAATTGAGTCTGAGCCTTTTCTTCTGGTTACATTTGACAGTTTCGATCAAACAGTTTTATAATATCTTATAAACAGTCTTATAATATCGTATAATATAAACTAGGCCCTGGCTCACTAAGCCTTTTTCAGTATATCAAACTCAGCCCAACTCTTACACCCGTGCAGAGGCGTGATACTGAGAATTATTTACAATTAAAAGTCCCACTCTAACACTGCTAGTGTAGTGGGTATCCTCTTCTCATAGCAGGGAAAACGGGTGAGCTTATATGGAAACCTGTCCCTCCCCTCTCTATGGTTTCAGATCAGGCTTATAATTACAAGAGACACAGGTCGTATGTTTCTCGTGCGCACGACAGATGGCGCAAAAAGCCGTTTGTCTGATTCTTTTGCTCCCTGAATGCCGCGTGAAGGCGCTTCTTATGTTTCTAGGTTTGTTAGGGGATATGCGAGGCACGTGACAGCCTCGTTTCATCCACTGTGCGCGCGTGAACAGCAAAGACGGGGTCTGGTGTTGGGTGTCATCGCGGATGTGTGAGCAGGTCACCGCAACGACGCTGCTGTCCACGCTCAATGACGTGCTGCTTTCAGGTGTCCCTCGGTGAAACGGGTACCATCAAAATTACCATAAAACGTGAAATAAAAACAAACGACAGACTTTTCAAATTTCAGCGTTTCAATGATTAAAAACTAAATTGAATAAAAAGAAAATAAGTTTTAATTATAGTTTTCGTTTTTGTCAGATTCCAGATCTAGATTGATCTAGATCTAGATCTCCACAGCGTCCTGTCTTCCTCCCCTCACCCCAACCGCTCGCGGCACATGACGACCCTCCCTGCTGGAGGTTTCTTCCTGTTAAAATATTTTGGAAAATGTTTTCCTTACCACTGTCGCCAAAACGATTGCTCACAGGGGTTATATGGTTGTTGGGGTTTTCTCTGTTTTCTTTGTATTAAGGAAACTGTTGTGATTTGGCGCCATATAACTAAAATTAAATTGAATTGAACTGAACAGACAGGGGAAGAAAGGTATTCTTTACAACCAAGATATGCAGAAGAGCATCTTTGAATGCACAACATGTCAAGGCTTAAAGCAGATGGGCTTCAGCAGCACCAGAAGACTACACCATTTGCTGAAGCTGTCAAGAACAGGACAGTTCACAGCTACAGTTCACACAGGCTCACCAAAAGTGGACGATATATGAAATGAAAAATGTTGCTGAGAAAAGTCTCAGTTTCTGCTGTGACATTCAGATGGTAGGGTCATTTTTGGGGGGTAAAGATAAGATCGTGGCTCCATCCTGCTTTGTATCAACAATTCAGGCCACTGGTGGCTTAATTGTGCCTTTAAGTTATTTGATTACATGTAAGTTTTTAATCTATTTTTGTTATTTACGTACAGTATAAAATGGTAAATTTAATAGAATCTGGTCAAATTATTATTTGATTAGTGTGCATTTAGTTAATACCAAGCACATCTCCATTAATGATTGATTATTTGAATAAATAAACCTTTTATTATATATCTTTTAGTTGCATTCATGTTTATTGAGGTTGAAAACTTTTTTTTCTTTAAGTGTGGGGGACATGTTCTTGCTTAGTAGCAATTGAGCATCTTTTAAACTCCACAGCCTGCCTGGGTACTACTGATGACCATGTCCATTCCTTCATGACTGCAGTGTACCCATCTTCTTAATGGTTTCTAGCAGAATAACGAACCATGTCACAAAGCTCAAATCATCTCAAACTGGTTTCTTAAAGAAAACAGTAAGTTCACTGTGCTCAAATTACCTCCACAGTTTAGATTGCAATCCAGCAGAGCACCTGTGGGACATGGGCTAACGAGAGATTCTCTTGAGGAATGTGCAGCGAATAATTCTGCAGCAACTGTCGATGCTATCATGTTGACATGGACCAAAAACTCTGAGGAATGTTTTTTAGCACCTTGTTGAATCTGAGGCACAAACAATCATGTGTTGACAGTGAGTCAAGTGCTTGTGTTGTATTATCTCTTCTGAACTTTTTAAATCTCAGTCTGTCAAATACTATCTATATTGCAACTGATGTAAAAGAAAACCAACAGTGACACTAATGAAAACTACACTGAAATTAAACATTTTAAAAAGTAAATGTTAATATTTTATTTTCTGTTCTTTAACATTGTCTTACATTTTTTTTTATTATTTATTGTTTACTGCACTAAGTCTCAGATTAGTCCTGTGATAGACTGGTGTCCTGGTATAGACTTCAGCCACCCTGTGACTTTGAATTAAATGGGTGCTCAAAAAAATGGATGTATAGATGTAGTTTTATATGGATTACACAGAGTTTTATATGGGAATGTGCATTTATCTGGTGGTTAAAATTGGTGGGGAGAAAATCCTTTTTTTGTTGTTTGTTTTTTAACACTTTTTTTGTAGTTTTCCAATTATCATACAGAACATTCGTATTATTTTACAGATAACCAAAAAACAACAATCCCCACAAATCATAAAGAAAGACAACACCAAGATAAGAAGAAAAAAAAGGTGCACCTCTTATTTGTTTTCACAGGACTGTTCTAGGGCAGACAAAAACATTCAGTTCCAGACCAGGTAGATTGTTGACGTATGCTATCAGAGGGTCCCATGTTGTGTGGAATTTGCTGATGGATCAGTTGAGAGTACATCTGATTTTTTCCAGCTTGACATTTTGCATAACATCCTTTATCCAGTGGTGGAGCAGTAGTAGATTTTAGTAAATAAAATCAGGCGTCTTGCTAATAATGACGAAAAGGCAATGACCCTCTGTAAACGGGCAGGGGGAGCAGCAGTCATTATACCAGAGAAATTGCCACCAAGGGGAAGGTGAGATGTTATAGGCATAGGCTTTAGAGATGACTTCAAAAAAGGATAACCAGAAAGGAGCAATTTTCGGACAGGACCAGAACATATGAAGGGAAGTAGCTGGAGTCTGTTTACATCTATCACACAATGGGCCTATGTTTGGAAATATTTTTGCTAGTTTAGCTTTTGAGAAATGTAACCTGTGTAACACTGAATTGTATTAAGGAATGTCTTGAACATATAGAAGACGAATGGACCCTGTTAAGAGCCAAATCCCAATCTTCGTAGAAAATGCTTGTTTCGCAGGAACTGAGCTAACAGGTGGCTGTGACCGATATCAGGCACCAGTTATCGTGTCTACAGCTGCCTCCACACATTCTTTTATACTGATATGTCTGCAGGTTTCTAAGTAATTATTCAATTGGTAAAAAAAACCCTATAGATTCTAGTGATCCCAAATAAAAATCTAACCCAACAAAACCCTTTAGTAAATATCCTCTCACCTGTCAATGGCAGTCATCAAGGGCAGTTTCGACTGATTACCCTCATTCAGTGTGCAAAATGGCTACAACAATGCAGAAATTTTTCCCCCTACTCATTTATAAATAGTTCAGGTTATCCTGTTGATAATAATAACATTTGTCACTGAGAAACAAAGCAAGTGTAAACTGAAGGTCACTTTTACCCCTCTATGTGGACCTGTGCTTACATAGTGATTGTCTACCCTATTTGAGCACTCAAATTGCTGTCTTACTAAAAACCTCATTCACACATTTGTTCAAGCACCTTTTGCCCTATAATTCACACACTTACAAGGGAGGCAACTCGGGATTCACTGTCTTGCTCAATGATACTTCGACATGCAGACAAGGATCGAAATACCAATCAGTAATTAACATTGGTAATAGCTGTAATTAAAATAGTTTATCACATTGACTGTTCTTCCTCTCTTTAAGACAATTTGGTTCTTTACTTTGTGCTTATGAAATTTATAAAAGTAAAATAAAGAAAACTGTTCTTTTTAGAAAAAAACAAAAAAACAAAAAACCCCAACAACAATAAAGTGCAAAACAGAGAAATTAAAATGCTATGAAGGCCACTTTGAAACCTACCTTTGTTTGTGGAAATGAGACAAATAAAAATCAGCCTATTTCAGCTTTTAGGTTTCAAAGTTTTAGTTTAATTTTGACAAAGGGCTGGGAGAAAGAAAACAGATGTATCCATGCACTGTTACATTCGCTACTTTCATCCACAGGTTTGTTTGTTTTTTAAATCAGCAAAACTAATTTCACTTCATTTTGGTAATGAAATATTTAAACATTATTTGTTTATTGTTTTAAATTCACAAAATGGAAGCTTATTTCTGCCAGTGAACCCCCCCCCCCCCCCCCCCCCCCGAATTAAACAAAACAAACAACTACTTTTTTGCCATATATAATTTAGAATTTGAGTTATTGTCTCAAACTTTTTAAGCATCTAGTTAAGCATCTCAAAATTCTGACTTACTAAATCAAAGTTTTTGGAGAAAATAACTCAAAATTGAGAAAATAACTGAAATTATTCTGTCAAAATTTTAACTTAGTTCTTTCTGACAGTCAGGAAATATTTTTTTCAGTGGCGGAAACATAACACATTACACAGTTTTACAATAACTGATAAACAAAATTTAAAATGCTAGTAACAAATGTTCATTTCCATTTAACACTGATCTAGTTTTCTGTCAGCAAGACTCAATGTAGATTAAAAATCCACATATAGCTCTGGAGTCTGAAGTCACAGGTTAGAGACCTCTTCCTCACACAGACAGTATGTGAAAAGCTACACTGTACAACAACCTGAAAATGTTTTACTTTGACTTAAACTATCAAGACTTAGAAACAGGCCAGCAAAAGTAGAAATGTTATACCAGCAAATATAATTAATTCCCTAAAACAAAAGGTGTGGTGGCATATTGCAACCTGGGCTGGGGCCACCCCATGACACCCATTTGGACACGCCCCTGCACGGCCTTGACACTATGGGGTAACTGGGGCGCTCTCCACTTTTTCAAGGTTTTTTCACGTTAACCTCTTATAAGTGAGGGTAAAAACAGGCTGTCAGCATTTGTCTTGTCTGTAAATATAATATATTGCACCATTATTAACTTTAAACTCACCTTTATCCGCAGTAAAACATGTGAGTTTTTTTCCGACGGTCCTTAAAAGCAGCAGCATTGTGGGCTAGGCCATATCAGCGGCCACTCAACCAGCTACCAAGAAAGCCTACCAGCTGCTGCTGCAGTTACAGTTTCCGTACTCAGGCAAGGAAAACAGGAGGAACAGCTACAATCGGGTGGCTATTTGGGCGGATATTTCCTTCTTTCAGGTAGGCTCGACATGAATTAGGTGGTAGGGCCGCTTGGCTCCAGTTTGCTGAAAGAAAGAAAGAAAGAAAGAGCGGCGAAAAGCGTTTGTCGTGTGTTGCCGCATCGAGTACATCTAGTACATGTGGGGATGCTGTGGTGGAGTCACCCAGTATGTCCCCTGCTAATGTTGGAATCATTTAGGATATATTAAGGTTATTTTTATACAGAAATGTAGTTTTCGTTTGTGTCCGAGAGGCTGTTTTTCAGGATACTACCCCATAGTTAAGCTAGCGTGTGAGAATAACGAGTGGATCTCTTGCCTTTTTGCCTGCCCGCTGCCGTAAATTTTGAGTTAGCTCAGGCTAAAATAAATAAATAATTAAAAAACAAAACAAAAAAACACAGTCCGTCTATACAAACTATTTAATAAATTCAGGGGTGTATGACAGCATGATAAACTTGTATTTGGTACCAGTGATGCTATAAATGCCAGTCTAACGCTAACGTTAGCCAGCATAGACTACAGTCGGATATTAAATTAAGACTACCATAGAGAGATTTCTGCTTTTGTGTAATATCACTGCTGTCTTTTTTTTTTAATATATACATATATTTATATTAGTTGATTTGTTTTGGAAATTTAGACGGCTAAAACTATTCCCATTCCGCTTTAAGACTTTTCTCGAAGTTTCTGTTAAACCGATGCGGGGGGAGAGGTTCACAAGTTAGGGCTCCAGCTGGGATATCTCAGATTGGTCTGTTGACATTAGTTAGCTTCCAGAAAGTGTTCTGGAGAGAAAATAAACACGTTTTCAGTGGGACGAGAGAGGGGGGGGGAATTGACTATAGTTTGTTTAGCACGTTTTTGGCTGCTATTGGTTACAGAACACGGGGGGGGGGACAGGAAGTGGCCACTGACTAAGTTCGGACTCATCTGGCTGATTAGCGGCAGTAAAGTTTTAATGTCGTTGGGTGACCTGTTTTTGCACTCTTGAAAGAACACCAGGCCAACATCTTTTATTCAAATAAAACAGGTTTTATTTTTATTTTTTCTCCCCTAAGTTTATGAAGAGTTATAAACTGATATTTGGATTGTCAGCACAGTACATCTGAAAACAAGTTCTCATTAAGCAGTTACTAAAATAACCACTAACTGCTGCCATATGAGGGTCTATCAAAGCCAGGTTTGGTCTTGTTTTGGTAAGGGCCTAATATTAAATAATTAATTATTTTAAAAGGAGCCATGTGACTTAAAGACAGAGGAGTCAGTCCTCCCCAAAGGGTCTAGTTTGGCCCACTGGATGGTTTTGTGTGGAAGATGTAGCAAAGTCATTAACTGTTCCAGTTTTCCCAGTTAAATGCTGTGTTATTTCAGTATTTTGAAAAATCTGTTAGTGACTGGTCCAGTCCATTTCATATAACGCAATTGTAATTGCGCACGTAATTGCGACCTGGACCCCGGGATAGATTTTATTGTCAACCAACTGCAAGGGCCTGGGAAGGATCACGGTTATCGGTCAAGTGTTTCGTGGCTACAAATTAGTATTTCGTGCGCACGTTATACCCATTTCGTGGGCACGAAGTAGTATTTTGTGGCCACAATTTATTTGTTTTTTGGACCATGTCATCAGAGGGGCTCCATACAATATAACCAGTGATACACTTATTGTGCAGATTGATTTTTATTTCATTTCTTGGTGGTTCCAAAGTTATTCAGATCCACCTAACAAGGGAAGTTCTCTTATTTGATCTCAGGAGGAGACACAAATACCTGGTGTTTTTAAAAAACGATTAGAAAAACCAACACATTACAGAAAAACGAATGGATGCAAATCAAATGCCAATACTCATTCTGGTTTAAATGCCAAGGTATAAAAATGAGTTTTTAGATGGGTTTTGAAGATGTCGAGTGTTGGAAAACTCCTAATTTGAAGGGGTAATCTGTACCTGACTTTAGGGGAAGCTACAGGAAAGGCCTGATCTCCTCTGTAAGGGGGGATCAGGCCAGGGATCAGTCATTAAGATGTTTTACAGGTATTCACAGTTTCATTTCCAGTCATCTTTAAGTGAGGATCAACTTCCTCCTTTGGTTAACTAGTAGACCAAATTAGTACAATAAGTCCAGTTCAAACAGGTGGCGGCTTCATTTTTGTTGCGGTATTGCCACATCAGGGCGTATTACCCGTTGACAGTCTTCTGATGAACCAAGCCTCTTATGAGGTTTTCGTTGAGTGACGCACTGTTGGTTTGTCGTTCTGTATTGTTCTGAGTTTGACAATTTGATGGCTTGCAGTTTCATTTTGAAGTCCCTCATGTTATCTTATCAAAGCAAATGTTCTCATTGCTTTGTGTTTTATTTTCTGACATACAGTAAGTCTCTATACCACTCCTTTCAGTATGCTTTACAGCATGTAGCTTGCCACCTTCGACTTTGATTTTTGTTGCTGACCGATTCCAGCAAATTGAATGTCTGAGTAACTATAGAACCATTACAACAACATTAAGCTGTCAAGCTATGTTAAATAACACTATTGAGCCTTTGTTAAATATGAAATGAACATTGGTCGTATCCTCCTAAAGCAGAATTCCTGTTGCTGTCTTTGTTTTAGGTTACATAGGTGAAGAGTGAAGGATTTTGTGTATACCAGCTACACAGACATGAAGACGTACAGTTCTTTGAAATGCTTGGCAGTCCACAAGTAGAGTGCTGATTACTGGAAAAGGTTGCTTGAATAGCAAAGAGCAATGGTCATTGTGATGAGGAGATGGGATGAAAAGAATGTTTAAGCAGCAAACAAAGACTATAGGTGGACAGTTGTCATTGTCTTTAACACCTGGTTTCACTTTACTTCACTTTAAAGACGTCTTGTGTCTGTTATGACTTCTGTGGAAGAGGAAAAGCTAAATACCAACAATAGCATAAACTCAGCAGTGGGAGTAGCCAGCACTACCGGTTGTTCAACATTTATTTCTTTTTTTGCCAGTGCCCTCTGATCAAGATCATGCACCTATAATATATAGAAAATGGTCTGCAAAGTGCCACATAGGACCAAGAGGTACAGCAGATTTTGAGGTCTTTGGTCTTTTTTATTTTAAATGAAATGAGGGGTTTAAAAAAAAAAAAAAAAAAAAAAAAAAGATTATCCCATTTGCTGAAATTTGGGTTTCTCTGTCCAGCAAGAAGGCACTCACTGTTTACTGTAAATGAGGTCTTCTGTGGTAAACATGTTTCCACTGATAGTAAGTGGACTGTACGCTCCTGTACTGCTTAAAAACAAATGCTTTTGTCATTGCCATATAGTTTCAGGTAAGAAACAGGCTGTGTTGTGTTTAGCTGTCATCTGATTCTCTGTTCTGTCAGATGTAATTTGTGTTATGTCCTGGACTCAGCTGCCTAGAGCCTGTTTTATCCAGTGCTCTTGTCTTGTTAATATCACATTTTTAGTGGTGTTTGAGTGCTCTTGGACGCTGACAGAAATACTTCAGATGCCTTTTTCCGATTACATAGTTGCCCTAAAAACACAACGGATTTTATAACCCGACTTCCACAGATGCAAACCATAAGGCTGAAGTCTAATCTGAGATTTCGATCAGCAGATAAACCCTTGGGCTGGTCTGTGGTGAAATAACTTGGGGGGTTTTGTGGAAACAGAAGTCGTTAAAACATTTACGAGACTTCTGTCTGTACCCTCAGCAGCTGCTGATACTAGACTGAAGCGTATAATAAATATGCTGTTTCTTCAACACTGATCGTATGTGATGGTCATCATTTTTGAACTTTTATATGCTCAAGAATGATGGTCTTAAACTGGGTTTTCTCTTTCTAATGAAAGGGATTCTGATCATACACGCTTTTTAAAAAGGATATTTGTACATTTTATCCCAAATTATTCAGTCAGAGTGGACATCTAACCTTCAGTAGGCTCAATAGAACTAAATTGAACAGTTCAGATATGCCTGATGACTACAGAGCATCTCCATCTCCACAGGCTTAAATACAAACCTCAGTAACAGCTAGTCTTATTCAGTCAATATTTACTTATAACTATATCAATATCTGTAAATGACTATGACAAAAACAAAACAGTAAAACATTTTTAAGTCATAACATGTACACCTTGAGTGCTCTTAACGTACTGCATATAAAGTGTTTTCACATTATGTTTAACTCTTCAGTCTAATGTGTTTGAATGTGAGTGAAAACTTGTAGAAACATGCTCTTGAAACTTGGACTCAGGCAATGATTTATGCTGTGTAATGGAATTTACCTGAATGATTATAGATCAGTCATACACTACGACCAAGAATAGACCACATTCAATAAATGATAATGTCTCAAATGGCACAAAAAAGTCTGACAGTCCAAATAAAATAGTGTTGCTTGTTGTACTCCTGCTACTTTGTAATCACTGCTTTGGAGGACCACTCCAGTGTTCGAAAAGGGGGGGGGGGGGGGGGGGGGGGCGAGTTTCTCCTTACATATAAGGCAGATCACAGTTCCACCAAATTCAACAAAAAAATACTGTAATGTCCATCTTTGTTGAATTTTTCCCTGTTTGTCATCCACTCTTCTTTTAGGTTTGGAAAGCAACTTCTTCTGCTGATGCTACTTTTTCTTCTTCTCCTGCTGCTTCTTCACAATATCTACCTTAATCTAATCAAACCTGCACTTACTTTGCAATGAGAAATTGTAAATTATGAAAGAATATGTCATCTTACTATATAATTTTTTTTTTCTTCCTGACTTTACTGACTTTCGCACAGTTGATAAGGACCTCTAATAAGTTGTAATGTCATTGTTCCTACAACCCAGTAACTCTGAACAAACAGGGGTTTCCTTCCTTTTAAGGATTTTATTTTCCTGGGGAAAGGACTGCATGCAGACTGACACACAGAATAAGCTGAGGATTTCTAACACTTGTGTAGCTGTATAATGTACCACAAAGTCCCACAGCATACCTGGACATGTCTCAAAGCACACCATTTGGAGAACCAGAAAGTGGACTGTTGTGCAAGTATAACAATACCCTGAGGATTACAGGGATTTATAAGTGGACCAACTACAGCAACTGTAGTTGGTCCACTTATAAATTTAGATTAAGATACTTAATTTGTCATTTTATAAAGAAACAATGAAATTGAATTTGTTTACTTTGTTTCAACCACTGGTAAGAGGTAAAACCAGCTTTTAAAAGAGACACAAAAACTAATGTGCCAGACTGTGTTTACATTACATAAGGATAATGTCTCTGTGAAATAAAGCAGAATTGGCTAATGTCTTATCTATGATTCTGCCAATGCGAAGCTCTGATGCTCCTTTTATAGGCTCAAGTATTTCTTAAGCCCAACAGGACCAGCACAGTTTCGCTCGTACTGGCAGTATCGTAAAGTATAAATGCAAACAACGATGAATACTCTGCGGCTCTTCAGTAAAGAG
The DNA here is from genome assembly GCF_036321145.2 of Pelmatolapia mariae. Classification (NCBI taxonomy): domain Eukaryota; kingdom Metazoa; phylum Chordata; class Actinopteri; order Cichliformes; family Cichlidae; genus Pelmatolapia; species Pelmatolapia mariae. Next base: position 17,445,041 of record NC_086235.1, on the reverse strand, counting down.
TCTCGTTCATCGACAGTTACATAATATTGCTCCTTCAAGGGTGATCTCAGTTGGCACACCAGTACGGCACAGCTGAGAAAACTTAAACCAATGTTGTTGTAATCTCTTGCTGCTCAGCTTGCCTGCATGTGTTTCCTCCAAAGTATTGTGTTGATTCCTGTTGGGTTGATCTTACATAAGAGAGGTGCACCGAGAGGTCAGGTCATTATTGATTGCTTATTTTTGTCACCCTTTGTCCAAAAATTAGACTCCTGACCCTCATCAGTACACGTGTCACAGGGTAGGTGGTGGGTTTGAGAGCCTTGCCTTGTGGTTTTGATAAGAAATGAAAATGGAAAATTTGCCAGTGCCGTGACTCATTTAAAGTCATGGGAGCCGCCAAGCTGTCAGCAACCTGGTGTACACTCCAAATAGTGTTAACTTTGTTGGACCAGTGGTCAAATTCCAAAGACATTCACTTTGTGGCATCAATTACTGTCTGCTGTAGGGATTTTTACCAGTTGAATGAACTAATTATTATGCCTTGTCTATGATTTCAACATTAGTTAGTTGTAATTCATATTTTAAGGTCTTTAAAACGATTAGGTTTGATTTTTGAATGGTGCAGGAACCAAATTACTGCAGTGTACGGCTATAGTGGAGAAGGTTAGCTTCTTGTATATGCTATGGGATTCATCAGTTGTGAGATTGTGTCCATTATATTTAATTACATTGCACAGCATGTCTCTTTGGGTTTTTTTTTTTTGTTTTGTTTGTTTAATACTCAGTTTTAACAAAAAGATAAAAACTGCAGAAATCTTTGTTTTTCAGAAAAATTTGCTTTGTAGTGCACTTTTACAATAGCTTATTTTAGGAAAATAGAAAAAAAACAAACCCTGGTGGTCTGCTGTTTGTCTGCATTTACAGCCATCACCTTTGCTTAATTGATGCATTATGGGATTGACTGGACCCACATGTGCTTACTCTGAGGCATAACAGGAATCAAGTTCATTTACATTAGCTGTGTAATGCAAGCAAAGGGCACATGCAAGCATGAATGCACTCTTAATGCTCTGCGCAGTACTGCAAAGCGCATCTCTAGAAGTCGCTTGTGTCCACTAAATCCCAACTGCCGTGGGGGCGCTGGTGATGGGTGAGCGGGTCAGTTATGGCTCAAGTGAGGGAGATAAAAGTAGATATGAGTCAGGACACTGGTTTGTTTTTTACAAAACTCAGAAGGTCATCCCTTTTTATATTTAGATTGCGGGCTAAATTAGTGTCAGGTTAGATGGAGGTTGTATGATAAAGTATCAGAGGGAGATTTGGAATTGCTGCCTTACTTGGATATATGAAGGAGAGTTTAGTGCCTGTGCCCATGTCCCCACCAGGAGACACTCGTTGGCACTACTTTGTGCCAAACACCCCCAACCCCCCACATAACAGACACAAACACAATCTATCTGCAAAGGCCACAGGTTATAAATAGCTAACAAATAGAACACAGTGGACTCCAGTAGTCCTCACTGGTTTGTTTTTATATCTTTCAGTACAACAACTAATACATCCCTCAATGAAAAGTAGGATTTTGGCCTGTTTTCCTTACAAACACATTAAGGATAAATATGTGGTAGTAGTAGTGCAACAGCCTTTTTGTCCTATAAAATAAAGACCTGAATGCAACCATACAGGACAAGCTGAAATGTTTCTCACCTTTAAGTAAAATAAGAGTTTCAGAGGGAAATTTGGTAATTTCATCACCCTGGATCCAAAATAAGGACCTGTTCTCACAGTTAGCTTATATTTATAGATCTAGCTTAAAAAGAAGAAGCTATAAACTCAGTACTGATGTTCAAAGTCAGTTTTGTTTTCGCACGTTTCTGAAAAATGAGTATCGGGGTGAAGGAGAAGAGGCAGGCTTTATAATATAGTATTCATTTGAAACGTGTGGCTGCTCTTGCATATATGCATTTTAAAAAGTAATTTTAGTTTGGTCATAGGTTTCCAAAATATGACGCATGGCTTGAAATCAATTTGATTTACACTTTGAGTGGTTATATTTATGTCTAGGCATTAATGAAAACACTTTAGTTGGTTTCTTTAGGTTAACTTAAGGCTACAGCTGTTTGTTCACAACTTGGCTAGCACATGTAAAGAACAGGCTTCTAGTAGGGACCATGTATACATATGATATAAAAGAGCTGCTGTGAATCAAAGAGCTGGAGTCCATTGGTAATAGTTCCCTGCTAGTGTCATGCATTGAGGAAGTGCTACACAGTGAATGTAGAAGTTATTTTGATGTATTTCTTAACCTTGGAAAAGGTATTCGATTATTTCAGATAATAGTTCATTTAACTATAGATGCCTGTTTCATCTTGTTTTAGGGGGTAGGGTTTACAGTGCATTCATAAACACACCCACAAGTAACTCAATGAAAAGTATGTATTTATTTTTTGCTAATAATTTTTAGGTTGTAAGGTTTTAGGTTGTAGCTGAAACTAGGGGTAGGTGATATATCGAATATACTCGATGTATTGCAAGTTTTCCCGCGTACGACAGTATAAATTGCCATGGCAATCTTAAGCTGTCTGCATGTAATTCAGTTTTTCTTTTTTTTCTTTTTTGTTTTCCCCTCCCACACGGTGCAAATGCATCATTAATCTCCCCGTCCCAATGTTTGGATTTCACAAGGAGGATGTTGAGCAAAAATGCAGTAATTTGCATAACATGCAGTAAAACTATTGCCGCAAAAGGTAGCAGTACCACGAATTTATTCCACCAGCTGTAAAGTTATCTACTGAAAAATTAAGAATGTTTTAAACACATGGTAGCGTTTCAGCACACACCAAAGAAAATGTTAAATAAACCAGCTCTGATACCTGTGACTGTTCTTGGTCAGACTTTTTTATAGTCACTGTCTAGACTTTTGATTTGTAATTTGAGTTCATCACATATTTTATTTTACAGTTTTATATGTTATATGCTGTAAACACAAAAGAGCATCTTTTTAATTTCATTTGTTGTATTTTGTCTAGTGAATTATTACTTGATGCACTTGTTTGTCGCTATGATCTTTCGTTTGTTTAAGGTTTAGTGTTGACCACAGAAAGAGACTTACTGTCACAGTATTGTCATTTGTGAAAAACCTCTCTGTGCAACTGATGGTTAAAAATGGTTAAAATAAAACTTCATTCATTCAGATTTTTTGTATTCAAAGTAGAAAATTTGGAATGAGTATACCAGTGCAATTGTTCAACATATCATGATATATATCGTGTATCACGATATAGCTAAAAAATATCATGATATGAGATTTTCCTTGGATCACCCAGCCCTAGCTGAAGTGACCTAGCTAAACTTGAAAAGTTATTTATTAGCTGTAAGAGTGGTAAGCCAGGTTACGCAATATTTGTTTATTGTGTATTGGAAATGGCAATAAACAAGTTCTCAAGCAATAAAATGCAGCGCATTACCTTTGTAGCTTTCACAGTTTGAAGCACGTCAGTGAACAATTGTTGAACTCTTAATTGTAGGATGGATGGCCACTTTATTAGTCCTTTTCTTTTATCCTTTATTATTTCTCCCCATTGACTTATTTTTAATTCTGCAGACTTGTTTCATATCCATACAGAGTCCAATGTCTACTGCTTTTTACGGTGAATATTTCACTAAGATCAAGGTCATGGATGTTTTATATCTCTCTGCTTGATGCAGGTTTGTAAAGCTACAAAAAAATTGTAAATGTGGTGCTAAACTTGGAGGACTTGAATGTCTTCTGATACTTTTAACCAGACCAGTTGTGTCTTGTTTTTCATAACTCTAACCTTAGATCATGATTTAAAAAGAAAAAAAAAGTGATTCATGGTCTTTATAGCTGGCTCCAAAATTCAAAAGAAAGACATGTTTCATACTTTCTCTCTTTCAGCTTCAGGGTGAAGGATGATCCCCCGGTTATTATGCAATTTTGCTTGGCTTGGATTAGCTTAACTTCTCTGTCCCCGGTATTGCTATTTCAGTGCAGTGCAATATTGTTGGGTATTTCCACCCTTTTTAATGCCAGCAGCCCCCTCCCTCCCCTTTACAAGCATACCCCTCTGGACTGGAAGGGCTGTATCTTACTCGTCACACATGGCTGTTGCAGAGTCTTGGGCTTTATCTTGTAACATGTCTTAACAGAACATTACTGTTTCCACAGAGGCTACTCGCTCAAGACCCTCAAGTAAAACAGCACCCACAGACACACAGACAGAGCCATGGTGGACTACTACCAGATACTAGGAGTCCAGAAAAATGCGACGCAAGAGGACATCAAGAAAGCGTAAGTCCCCCTCGAGTGTTTTGTGCTCCGTTTTCTGCCAGTGTTGACGTTAAATGTCGGCCACTTGTAGGGCGTAATAGGTTAATTATATCCCTCTGTCGCTGTATAAACTGACACAGGGAGAGGGAGAAATGAGAGAGTGCACTGCAGAAATGTTCCACTCTTCTTCCTGTAACCTTGCTCTTGTCAAATACCTTCCACCTTCAATCACCCACCACTGCTCACCCACTGATCAGGCTCGTTCCAGTTAATTATACTTCCTCGGTGGTTTCTCAATAACAGCAGTTTGTTTGGACATGTGAAGAGGAGAGGCAATGCTAATGCTGAGGACAGAAATAAGCCTGCTTCAAATCAGGCATGTGCTCCAAGAGCTCCATTAAGTTATTTTGGGTAATGCGGTGAAAACAAGTAAGAGAGGAGGAAACTATTGAGCAGTATGGATCATCCTAGCCAAGAATAGCCATTTGCCAAAAATATGTTACAGAAAGATAATGTATCATGTTTTTTAACTCTAGATTCAGTCTGTACAAACTAGATGACCCAAGCTCTTTTTGTGGGAAATCCCAGGCGAAACTGCCCTTTTCATTAACGATCATTATATTATCATGAAGTTGATATTTATCCAATATCGTGATGATAGATATACGTCTTTTTTTAAAGTTTATTACAAATTAGAAATTATTGGCACACTAACTTTACTAAACCTAAACACTATCTGTTTAAGGTAATGGTTATTAGCATGTCTGCATTTGGCCTAAAATACAACCTCACAAAGCTGCTGCGATGCTTGGAGACTCATTTATCGTGTCTGTTTATTAAATTTAGTGGGTATTAAATTATAGTCAGAAGCTCTAATGTTAATACAAAGCTCAGTTTTGTAATAAGATAAAGTTCACTTTATTCAGCCCAAAAGTTGGGAAATGACTGAGTCACAGCAGCCAAAGCATTAGATGCAACTTGTAGCAAAATGGCTTTTAATAAAATAAAATCACTTGATAAAATATGACAAAACACATCTAAGCAAGGTTAAAGAATTGCAAAAGAAGTACAACTAAATAAGAACTTACTGGATAAAAGTCAAAGTGTAATACAATATGAAGGTTAGTAAGTAAAGAAAATTTCTGCTGTGGATTTTTCCCGTGAACTTCTGGCTACAAAGATGTCAGAGATGTAGAGGTATGTTACACAATTACCAACAGTGCTGCATGCATGGAGTCCAACTGAACTGTGACCAGGCTTTAGTCAGCAAGATAATGTCACAGATTACAACAAAGACTGCTGGCTATAGGTCTGTAATGGATTGAATCCCTGGATTGTGTAAAGCCTTGCTGACTTTCAGTCCCTTGTCTTGTTCGAACATCTTTGTGTGTGTGTGCTGCTGAGCTTAAAAACAAACAGCTGATGCAGCATAAGCCGCTGTGCGAGGCCCGCGCTGATTGTCAGTGCAGTGTCAGGCAGGCTGTCTTTGTTACTTCTGCTTGGGTGGTGAGAAGGACACGCAGCGTGTGTCTGCTGTAGTCATGTGAAATTGTGTTTCTGATCGGGGGGAGGGGGGCGTGTTATCTCTGTCATACGTACGTAAACGATTTCCACCCCTATATCAAGACATGACGACTCGTTCTTGACTCTGTGTGTGTTTTGACTTTATGGTGTTTGTATTTCAGTTACAGAAAATTGGCACTGAAATGGCATCCAGACAAGAACCCTGACAACAAGGATGAGGCAGAGAAAAGATTCAAAGAGCTGTCAGAGGCGTATGAAGTTCTCTCAGACGGTGAGACTTCAGAACAAGAAGCTGATGTATCTCAAGTGCACTATTTGAAATGAGCTGTATTGAAGCCATTACTGTCTCAGATGTGAAGCTTGTGCTATTAAGAAACTGACATTTTGCTCGTGTTGTATAAATACGAGGGTAGAGACATGTTCAAAAAGTGTTGTTACCATCAACGTGACACATTTTTGGAAACCAATACTAAAAAAACACAATTATTCTGTGCCTCACATTGAGAGCTATAACAGCTGTAAGTTATTTACATTATTTTCTTTTTTTGGTTATAATTGATCGAATTTTCTTTAAAAATCTTTTAGTAAAACTGACAGAAAACAGTGATGTGCTTTAGCGTTTCCAGATGTGAAGGTTAGATTGTTTTTGTTGTTTTTTCAGCCATTGATCTAGAGCCCAGAAATCTGACATTTTAAGACATAGGAAAGTAGTGAGTTGCCACTCTGGAAATGCCAAGTCATTAAATATAATATTAATTCTCATTATCGCTTTCACACTAATGCCAGTGTTATATTTGCCATAATTGAGCAGCCTTTGTTTGGCCTATTTTCTTGAATGGATGAGTAAAGATTGGCCACAGGTGATGCCCCTCTAATTTAAATGTAAGCATCATTTTTCAGTTTCATAGCAGTCACTGGATCAAAAGATGCAGGGATAGCTGGGATTTTTAAGAAGTTATCCCATCCTGATAGTGGTGCTATAACTGGAATGTAAACTGGGATGGTGGGTTTAGTTTTTACTTTCTTTCTTACTTGAGATTAGGCAACTATCAATTTACTCTATAGTAGAGATGGCACGATAACACTTTTTTAATGTCCGATACCGATATCATAAATTTAGATATCAGACGATACTGATATGATTCCAATATAGTCTATTTTATAATCAATAAAACTGTTTTTAATGTCTTGCTGAATTTTGTTCATACTCAAGTTTTAAAAAACAAAACACTAAAGCTATTCTATTATACCTGTGTGTGTGTGTGGGGGGGAAATACACTGCACCCAAAATATTTTGCAGTTCAGCAATACTGATCTTTTTATTTTAACTTTTAGCATAACTTTAAACTTAAGTATTTAAAGTTTATATTTAAAAAGTAATTCAAAATGCAATTTTATGCAGATTTTGAAAACTCTTTGATTGTGAAAAAAAGAAGTGCAATATGAGCACAAAATAATGTTTATATTCAACAACTTTTAAAAAAAAGCAGCTTGCAGAATGGACCCTTTTATATGTAAAACTTAACATAGATAGACATCCAGAATGGAAAGCAATGCAAATAAATACAAACACGGCATCATGAAGCTCATCTTTCATCAAGATGGATGTCAGTGTAAGCTGTTTCTATCACATTTAATCTGAGACTGAATTTTGTGAAATTTCTATACAAAACTTAACCATTTAAAGCCTGAATCAGGAAATACTTGCCAGAAAATTCAAATTTTTTGAAAATGGTGTTTATTTAACTTTCTTTTGTTTAATGTTTTGTAATTGTTTAAAAAATAAATCGCGTTTTAATTTCCATATATGACATTTAATTTGTATCATATTTGCTTGTTTTTTTTGTTTTGTTTTTTTTATTGCTTAAAAAATTATGCAATTTATTTAGGTTTGTCAGGGGGAGAAATTCACACTGATGATGTTGAAGTCCCAAAAACTGGCAAAAAAAAAAAAATGTATCAAATATGATACACTAGGGAATAAAGGGTTAACACAAGTATGGGGGGGAAAAAAGGGGGGGGGGGTTTCATAGGGTTTTTTTTTTTGTTGTTTTTTTTTTGTTTTTTCCTTTCAAAAACCATGAAACTGTTTAGTCAGCACCAATGCGTTTTGCAAAGTAATACTTGAGTCTGTCCATTGTACGGTCCGACTTCACAAAGCAAGATTTGTCCAAATCCCCTTTACTGATTAAATTAGTTGGAACAAGTCTTTGAATTATTAATAAATTAATAAAAGCTTGGTGTGAAACAGAGCCACTCAATTAGTTATTGTGGTCGATATTAAGATCATAAATGCTTTTGACTGGATTTTCTTTAACGCTGTTTAGTTTATCTGGGTTAATTATAATTTAAAAAATGTCTACTGAATTAAATTTACTGCATACTGCTGGTAGTGAATCTGGACTTTTACGGAGGGTCAAATGTGAGAGTATTATTTAGTATTATTCATCTCGTTTAACTTGCTTTAATAATTGGAAGCTAAAATTGTAATTTAAAATAAAAATTCAGTGGATTGCACAGCTGTAGTCTGAAATAGCACAATACTGTCTCTAGTCATTTTCTTGGAATTACTTGGTAGTCTTATTCAGTGAAAATTAAAAGAGGCTGTTAGCTTGAGGCCATCATGTATTAAGTCTGGAGTCTTTCACGATCCTAACAGAGGTTTATAATGCAGGAAGGAGGGCGCTTCAGCTTCAGTTGCTCCAAGTTGTTTCTCATCTCATGTAAAGTCCTTCTCTTTCTATTGCAGAAAGCAAGAGGAATGTTTATGACCGATATGGCAAAGAAGGCCTCTCAGGTGGCGGAGGAGGAGGAGGAGGTAAGGAGATATCCGTTAAGGTTTCCATATTCATAAGTTTATCAGTTACTTTAAGTATGAAATGCCGACATGCATCAGGTGGAAACAGCAGGACATTTGGTATTTGCATTGGTGCTTTGACAGCTTGTAATGATAGCTGTGTTTGCAATGTTATCTTTGTTGAAGTGTGGTGCCATTTATAAGCCTTGTTTCTTTTCAATGTTTAATAGGAGGCCATTATGACCACTTCGGCAGCAGCTTCACATTCCGCAACCCCGATGACGTTTTCAGGGAATTCTTCGGCGGCAGAGATCCATTTACAGATTTATTCGGTAAGCCATTTCTGTGCGTGCACTTAAGAGGCACTGATGGGATGTTGTTTTCAGAACTGAAAGAGGGACTGAGGGGATGTGCTTTGGCTATTATTAACTTCATAATTTTATCTAGTCCAGAATATTCACGGATGACCTAAAAATGCTCAGAGACACAGAGCATCCACCAGGCCCCAGTTATCTGTATGTTAAACATAGATTTTTCTATTTCCTAATTAGTTTGCCTATTAGCACACAGCTCCTGCTGTGTAGATTGAGCGTTAGACCCAGGAAGCCTTCAGGAAAGCCTGTTGCTAATCCCCCACAGGACTGTAATGTGCATTTCCAATGCACTAAGCACTCTTCGCTTCACCTCACTAAATGTCACATGAAAGAAAACGCTGAGTATCCCCGCTGGATGTTGGCTTCAACCTCATTACATTTCCTCGGTTAGTTAATTAATTAGGATTTAGATCTTTCATTTTATGAGCCTTTGTTCACATAATCTTTATGATAAATTCAAACAAATATACACCCACACTTATTGACAGGTTTGTTCCACTCTTCATTTTCCTTTGCACAAGTTTAGATGAGTTACATGAGAGACAAAACTATAGTAAGCTTTGTAACAAAGAGTAAGGAGCGAAGAGCTAGTTGATCTTAACTGATTGAAGTCACCGTGTCTTGAGGTGCCATCCAGTTCATCCTTTGAAGAGTGCCAATATTTGCGTTCAGTGTGATCTAGTAAAACAAGTTTAGTTGCTTTACCAGGTTGTCTGCGTTCAGCAAAAGGCCGATTGGAAGGCATGTGTAGTTCACCCTGTGTGCCTCTAAATATGGAGTTCAGACGCAGGCAGACGATGGATTTGAGAGTCTGCATCACTCAACTGGAATGCTTTCAAAAATAGCTTCCGTATTAAAACAAAAGCAGATGTAATAACGGCAAGTGTGTGTCTGTGTGCGCGCTGTGTGTCAGAGCGCATGTAAAACACGATATAATTCGAACACTCGAGCACGGCTGTGCATTTTGGACTTGACATGAAAAATTTAAATATTAAAAATCATTAAATATGACGCTTAAATAAGAACCACAGAACTGGAGCTAGAAGGGAGTCGTCATGTTTCATTATGTAAACTTGTCCTTCTGAACACGGGTAAGCACAGCTGTTGCTGTTTGCGCTCTTCGGTAAACAGTGAGAGCAAAAATGGCAAACCATGGAGTCTGCACGCAGAAGAGTGAAGTTTATCTGCAGTTAAACTAGAGTTTAAACCTTATTTTGCGTGATTGGTATGCACCTGGAGAAGGTTTTAAAGTCATCTGTCCTTAGTTTATTTAATCTCTTGTTGGTGTGTATTCCCTTTTTAAAGAGACATTTGGGGTTTCTTGATTTTTATTAAGATGGCAAATCAGAGGAAGATTGACATATGTTTTAAAAGCCCATCAAGCCTGGAGTCCTGACTGTCCAGCAGCTGGTCCGGTGGATCTGTCACTCGGCTACCTCAGAGCGTCCAGCAGACTGCGGGCGGGGTGTGTTTGGAGACAAAAACAGAATCGCACAGTGCTGAGGGCCTAGCTGCCTGCCAAGAACAGCACACTCTTATTCTCAGATGAAAATGTGAAGACGTGGACGAGGAGCAGATGACTGTTTTATACTACTGCTTTTAAAACACAGCTTATACAATTCAGTTTTCTAAACTGTTTTCATATATTCAGACCGCCTTGTTAAATCCCCCCTGCTTTTGTACACTGGGACACTGCCCTTTCACTTTCTTCATGCTCTGTGAGGTGTTACACAGGCGTGGCACATTCTTGGCTGTTTAATCTCCAGTCTGTGCTTGACATCTCTTTTTAAGTTCTGCCAGAGTACATGAGCACGAGAGCGTGTTCCTTCTACTTAAGAATGACTCAGCTTTTCTTCCAGCTATCTATATGTGTGCCACTATAACAATAATTAAATCACAGTCCGAGTGTTTAAACGGCCTTCCTCCGCACTCCCGTTCCTCACTTTCTCCCAGCGAAGCCTGCTGTCATTCTGACCTCTTTGCAAGAGCTCAGCTGTCTCCTCTAAGGTCTTTAAGGTAAATGGACAGTAATGTGGTTGCAATAGCAGTCAGCGGATACTCTTATTTTAGGCTTTCAGTCAGAGGGAACAAGCAAAGCTTTCTTGCCACTGCCTCAGTACATTCAAGGTTGAAGGAGGAGTCTTCTTTCAGCAAATGGTGCCAGTGATCCAGCCTTATCCTGCTGGGCTGACCCAGATTGGCAGAGCACAATTAGTAGGGCGTCCACAGGGCTTTAGGAGGAGAATTAGTGGTCGGCACTTTTACAGTTTAGGGATAAGATTGTTCCAGAAATTGCAAACGGATGCTCTGATATTCACCACAGCCTTAAATTTTTTTTTGTTTTGTTTCATTTGTATCAGGTACTTAAATATTTTAGGAGCTGGCAACTGGCTGGCTGTACTCAAGGGGAAAAAACTGTACTTCCTGTCCAGCTCCAAAGCACCACACAGACATAGTTTGAGACTGCTGGAAGGAAAGCAAAGCTAAAGATATTCCTGACTTTATCCTCTTGTGAGCAAGTGCCTCTCACCTGACCTCCTCAGAATAAGATGATATTTTGTGCATAATGGTACTCAAAAAAAAAAAAAACTAAAGGAACACCTAGAAAATGCATCAGATCTCAGTTGGGAATAAAAACATGCTGAATGTCTAAAATTATCAGCCTACAGAGGGCTGAATTAAAAAACACACCAAAAATCAAAGTGAAAGAAGTGATGCTGCAGGCTAGTCCGTTTAGCTAAAATGTCATTGCAGCAACTGAGAAATGGTACTCTGTCATTTATATAGCCTCCATGTGTCTGCCCTGGGGACAGACACATGGAGGCTCCCAGTCCTGGGCCAGGTAATCACTGAACCCTTGGGCGGTTTGAGATGCACCCTGGTAGCATCAGACGGACTGAAACATGATGTCTCAGAGGTGTCCTATTGGATTTAGGTCAGGCCAGCATGGGGGGCATTCAGTACTGTTGATTCCTTCATCCTCCTGGAACAGCCTGAATATATTCTACCCACATGAGGCCGGGCATTGTGTACCACGAGGAACCCAGGACCCACTGTACTAACACGGGGTCTCCTGCTCCTCCTTTCGCAAAGGAGCAGTGATAGTCCTGCTGATGGGTTAAGGACCTCCAGCTCTCCAGAGCTCTTGAGACTGGTGACTAGGTGACAGCAGACCGTTTGGCAGTGATGTGTCCATTTAAGCGAGCATGTATACCATAACAAGGTGAAAGTGATAACATGTCAGATTAAACGTGGAGTTTTGTCCCTGCTCCTGAAAGATGTTCTGTGTTACTCACAAATTACTCTGATTTCCTTCACAGCTGATGATCCCTTTGATGATTTCTTTGGAGGCAGTCGCAGTCGCCAGAGGGGGGCAAGGATGGGTGGATCGCTCTTTGGTTTTGGGGGCTTTCCAGCATTTGGAGGTAGCTTTGGTGGATTTGATTCAGGTGAGTACATAGAGAGGATTATTGAACAAAAGAGGAAAAATTTCCCTATTTTAGTTCTCTTCTCTAATGTTTGTCTTCTGTTAGGTTTTAGCTCATTTGGAGACATGGGTGGGGGAGGATTCACCTCCTTCTCTTCATCATCATTTGGCGGCGGCGGCGGGGGAGGAGGAGGAATGGGTAACTTTAAATCTGTATCAACCTCCACCAAATTCGTCAACGGCAGAAGGATTACCACAAAACGGTACCCAAATGTTCAACTCTGCAATCTTTATTATTCTGTCTTCTTGATTTCCAAAGTGTATTTTGTTTTTTTATTTTATTTATTTATTTATTTTATTTTATTTTTACGTCTGACAGGATCGTTGAGAACGGCCAGGAGCGGGTTGAAGTGGTAGAGGACGGTCAGTTAAAATCTCTAACTGTTAATGGTAAGGAGCAGCTCCTAAGACTGGATAACAAGTAATTATCTCGCCTCAACATAGTTTTGTCATCTGGAAATCTCCGGCAGTCGGTCTCTCCTCTCTGTGTCCTCCTGCATCTCATTTCCCAAAGAACAATTTTCTCATTTTAGTTTAGCTGTGAGGGGAGGCAAGAGACGTTTCCACAGTATTTGTATATTTGTATTTATTCCATTACTTTTGCGGGACCAGCTTGCTGGGAATTATGTTTTTGTTTTCTACAGTAAATTGAATTGTACTTTAACTTCTGCGACAGAGCTGGATACGTACTATACGTATATATAAATATTTTTTTTCCTTTCGGGGTGTATATTGTCTTTGTTGTTGGAGGGGGGGGAAAAGGTAACACAAGATGCTGTACATTTGACTTATGCATGTCATTTTTGCTCTTTACATTTGACCAGTTTAACAAGTGAATGAGGAAAGCTTAACCACCTCACCCTAATGTCTTTAACTTGGACTTCACCTTGCTAACCTGTTTGCTATTACCATGTTCACGCGTGTGTAATAATATGAACAGATCATTAATAAATTAATTGTAACAATGTGCATTTTTCTCACTTTTGCATTTTTGTTTGTGTATTTTGGGGGGAAAGGACACACAGTGTGTTTTTGGTTTGTTTGTGCATGATCGCCGATTCCCAGCACTGTTACCAGACGCACAGGGTCTTTGTACAAAGAACAGCAAAATAAAAAGTTCAGATTTAGGCAATAAACTTTGTGCAACGTGAAGGGAAGTGCTGCTGCAGTCACCCTGGTGTCTGTGTGATGCTGTTTCTTTGCTTGAGTGACTTTCTTTATTGCCTCACTCTTCCTGGATGTGTGAGTCTTCTGCTTGCGCCCGTTCAATGTTTAAAAGCTGCTTCACACAACCGCAATAAAGGAAACCGCAGCGGCTGCTTCTTTCGCACACTCACTCTCAGTCAGAGCTCACCTTGCGCTTCATTTTGTAACCCACTAATGCCTCAGTTTCAGTGCAGGTCACTACACGATGCACTGTTTGCTTTTCACTAAAATAACGCTCCTAATCATTTTACCAAGAGATCATGAGGAAAACAGCAAAGATAACACACCCTGATTTTTTTTTTTTTTTTTTCCTCTTCACCCCCCCTCATGTGTGGTAGGTATGCTTTACCTTTAGGTGAAATTGAAGCAACACCCTCCCTTCTGTTTCGTTTCTACCTCTGCCTCACCCTTTATGGCAGTTTTATGCGCTATCGTAAAAGTGCTGATGGTGGCCCTGATCTGATCCAAGGTAGAAGTAACTGGGCTGATCAGTTTGGTAAACAGCTGTGTCAGATAATAGCAGAGATAATCCTTGATTACAAGCACACAAACATGTTGTGTTCGGAGGCATTAAAGGTAGGTGTGTGTGTGTGCGCACGCTTGCACAAACATTTGACATGATAGACTCAGTTAAACTGGGTTATGTGTATGACTGCAGTTTGTTTTGAGGTCACTGTGCACAGAGTGTGTGTGTTTAAGGAATGTGCTCGGGGCTAGTTTATTTACACAAGCCCCGCTGCATATTTTTGCAAAAGAGCAATCAGGAGTGGGAAAGCAAAGAAGAAGCAAAGGGCAGGGTGAGGCTTTAAAACTGAAATGTTGATGCAGAAACACAATTTGGTGCCTGCGTTTCTGTTTCAGTGCTGTGAAGACCACCTATCATCCTATTTGACTCTTTCACCCCCCCCCCCCGCAAACCGCTGATTTCAGATGCGCGTGCGCAGTCCTGTTGCTAGGTGACACTGCAGCCCTGTATGCTCTCTTTCTCTTGTTTTCCCACTCATATCTCTGTATGTGTAAATGTGCTGCATACATTAGGGATTGTTGTTGCTAATGTAGATGAGGATTATTAGGCTGCACCAAGAAGCAACGAAAATTTGGACACCATATTTGATCACATTAATATGATCTCGATGTCCTGTGGTGGCCTAATAATTTTATTTTATTTTTTCTTAAAGCGATTAAGCCTTTTTAGTCGCTTTCGCTCTTCTTTTAAAAGGTGTTACCTGAGCAGGGATTGTATCTGTGGTACTATAGCTCCCTCTCCTGGACACTCAGGTTGTGTAATTTATTAGATTAACTACAGTTCCCAGAACACCGACGCTCTAAACAGGAAGTGTAATTTTGCCGCTGCTTTAGTGACTTTTTCTTTTTATATTGGCACTATTTAAAGTAATAAAGTATGCCGAATGATCTATCAGCCCTCTGTATTGATGGCATATCAATACATGCACAGACAGTTATCAGAGGATTATTGTCATAGCGTGAAAAGCTAAAAATGAGGTAAATCTTAATCAGGTTCCGCTATAAAAAGCGTCTTTTTGTTTGTTTGATATTTTTTTATCTCATTTATTCTTGTTTATTAGCAAAAGGTTTACCTGGTGCAAGTCTAAAATGTGTTCATCTATAATATATGCTTGGATTAAACACATTTTGACGCCTTGAATGATTAAAAAAAATAAAAAAAAAACATTTGAAAAATTAATTATCTACTTGTGTTGATATTCAAGGGAAATTTAAATTTGTTTTTCTATTTAACCTTTATTTATACTGGTTGTCCCATTGAGACGCAATGTCTCATTTACAAGAGAGACCTTTTCCCGACAAACATTAAAATTACAACAATAAAAGATACAATAAATTACCTTGCTGCTTATTTTATTTAAATTAAAAATGGGTCTCAATGTGTAGAATTTGGCGAAAATGCCGCATTAAATGTAGAATTTGGCGAAAATGCCGCATTAAATAAAGAATATAAATTAAATTTGCTTCATGATGTTTCCTATTAAAGAAGATTAATTGTTGCTTTTTTTTTAAACCGCACGTTTCAATGTGAAGGTGGCCACTAGGTGACGCTGTTTGTGAGCAATAGACAGCAGGACGTCATGATTTCTCTGAGAGCAAAAGCTCACAACATCTGGAGCCTTGTTGAAATAAATGGAGCAACAAGTGACATATGTGTCTTTTAAATTAAATTAAAATAAAACACAGAAGAAGCCCATCGGTGTTCATAATTTGAATATCAAAACATTTTTGCAGTAAAAATAAAGGCCCTTTATTTCTGTAACAGGCCATTGTAGTGATTAAGGTGTGAAGACCAAGGTCCTGCAGCTCTCTTTCTCTCCATCCATCTATTCCAGTATGACACGTTACTGTGATTTCCTGTCCCATGTCATGAGAGATGGCTTCCTGTTGGCTGAAAGCAGCATCCTGTTTTAATCCCCCCCTCTCTCCGCCTCGCCCGCTTGACAGCTTAGCATGAAACCTGAAGCCATTGGTCACTTTATGAACGATGGCAAAGATAAGCTGCCAGTTTCCCTTTGGCTGTGTCTCTACAAGACCGTATCTCCCTGTGCTCTGCAGCAGAGTCGCATCAACACGCCACCAGATGTCTTGAACCTGGGGAAGGTGGACTGTTGAAAATAATCTGGTCTGTGGTTGTAGTTGTCATATAGGGTTAACGTCCTTCTGAACAGTGATTTATTTTAAGCTTCCACAGTTGACAACTAAAGCTCCAGCCTGCTGCAAGTAAGGCTGCCTTTGTCAGTCACACATGGATTTTGTGTCTGTGTGCGTTTGCGTGTTAACCTGGGCGTTTACGCCTGTGCTCCTGCATTTCAGTCTAGACGGTGTGCTTGAAGCAGGCTTTATACACACACACACAGCATTGTTCAGCCTGCAGACAAATGACAGGCACTCTCAAGACAATAGCTGCAAATGAAAGCATCCAGGAACTCAACTGTGTTCACTCAAATGAAGTCCTTGATGCAGAAAATAAAAGGCTGCCTTTATGAACACACACACAAAAAAATCTCATTATCATCACTGCTTTTTGATATTGTTGTTGTTGAAATTAATTAACTGCTGATGGATTATGGAACTTGATAGCAGAAGGAATCTTATCACTGGACCTCTAATGGATGCAAATATTGATCCCCAGGAGTAAAGGAGGCTGGGACGAAGCACGCAACCTTGAAGTCACATGCATTTTGGCTTAATCCAGCCGTCTAACCTCACCTGATAGGATCCTGAGACAAATGCAGGTTGGGATTAGTCCCCCCCCCCGCCCGCACACCCCCTCCCTTCGAACTGCAGCCTTGAGAATAAAGCCACCAATTGTCCTGTTGTCTGGTGGTCTGCTGGGAGCAGGTGCCTCCATGTGGGGGTCAGCTCGTTTACATCTTTTTGTGTGTGTGTGTTTGTGTGTGTGTGAGTTCAGTTTAAAAAAAAAAAAGCCGATTTGTAAACTCTAGAGTGAAGAAATTCAAGTCTGGGGTTAAAACGGACGCCTAAAGTTTAGAGAAAATAACTACATTCAGCCAGTTTTAACCTTAAAGCATTTGTGACAAAAAAGAAATTGGGCTTAGGTCAGAATGGATGACCCGCAGTAATAAGATCCCTATTCAGAGGGAACAGAAATCCAGCAAAGGTTTTTTGTCTCTGTTAAGGCCTGAGCTCAAGCAGTCGTGTTTGATTGCTTCAAAACCCCCTTGAGCACCACCTGAAAGCATCTAAAGATCTCCCTCTAAAAATCCCATCGACCTAAAGCGAAGAGAAAACATGGAGGACACCTTTAGAAGGATTATGTTTATGCTCGTGCAGGTACAGTAGACGGCGGCTCAAACGAAGCTGACGGGCCTCTGATGACTTCTGATGAGTTTAATGCTGGACTGTTACACACTGTGCAGGGGATTTTCTATTTTTATTTTGTATTTTTTGGGGGGTGGGGTGCTGCTGCAGACCCTCCTCTAAATGGGACTGGGTTCAGCACGGCGAGCATCTGGCCTCCTTTCTTCTCCTCTCCACTGCCTTAATTACACAACACAATAGCGATGAGATCTGCCTGTAATCTCCCAGCATAATAAGTCCCCCCCTTCCAACCCACCCACCCTCCCTTCTCCTATACCCTGTCTGCCACTAATTCAATATAAATGTAAATTACCTTGAGAAAAGAATAACCAAATCTCATTTTATTTACATGACTAATCACAATAAAGTCAGGCAGATGAAATATGAATGAAATATATGGTTGGGGTGTGAAAGAAAAAGGGGTCCGTGTAGCCTTGGGGACTCTTTGAACCTCTCGTTTTATCTCATCTTTCTTGTTTCTTGTTGGTTACATCAATATACCTTTTGGACTGAACTTGGTGTAATAGATGTGTGTATCTAGTTTTTTTTTTTTACCACCCCTCTCTCTCGCTGCCTGATTGTATTCACACTGCCAAGAGCATGAGAAGGTAATATGTTTTCCTTTCAGCTCACTTCACATCTCATGTCAGAAGGCTGGAATTCTCAGAGGCTACGTGGGGGGTGGGGTTGGTTGGGTGGGGGGTGGGGGTTTAATGTTGATTTAAACACCTCGGGCAAACCATCCAGACAGCGAGGAGCTTAGGTGTGATTCATTGCCACTCTGCTCTGCTCACACCCACAGACGTCTCAGCTGAGGACCCCATGGAGGACTTTCGCCGCCGCAGACAGAACACGCTTCCTGGCCTGGGCCTGCACCAGCGTCACCTGAGGAACTCTGCCCAGAACCCACCAGAGGAAGAGGGGGAGAGCCCCGGACAAACGAGAGGTCCGCCCACCCGCCCGTGTAGGGCTGATTAATTACCAGCACACATAGGCCCACCCCCTTTAAAGAGCAGAGTCTTAATAAGCGCAGCTAATTGTCTGCTTTTGTGTTTGATGGCCACACAAAGGAGGATGACGAAGAGTGGCGTGTTTGATTGGCAGATGTAAACAGAGAGGACAGAGATGTTCATTAGGCAGCTCTGTTCTAGCTCGCAGTAACGACCAGGGGTCAGAGTCCAACCTCTGTTTTCCTTCATGGGGTCAGGAAGTCATGCACAAAAGCTGAGCAATTATCTGCAACACGCAGCCGCTGAATGCTTTATAATAGCGGCTTCGTTAGTTAAGGAGGGGACTTTTAATTTCACTGTACATAGTTCCTGCTGCGACACAAACAAAGGCCCTAATTCTCTCCCTGAGATAATGACACAAACTACTTAAATATGGGTCCTCAGAGAGAGGAGTGGTTTTAAGTGCTGCTGCAAACTAAAGCTCAGAGTTTTAACTGCGAGTAGGAACCCTTCATACTGCTACAGGCAGCCTCTGATATATTTACCGATAGGTGATCAATCCTTTACAAAGACAGCTTTTAGTTGCCAAAACCAGGGTGATTTAAATTTGGAGAAAAATGCTGATAGGTCCATTCAAGATTTCTCTTAATTTCCACTTATGCATTATGCATTACACCTAGAGGAGCTGCTCGCTCATGAAGCTCCCTGCACACAGTTTTTGTGCTGATGTTAAAGAGTCCACAGAGCATTGCTGACTTTTACACACCATCCTCCTCAGGACTCAGAGACCCCACTCTGTAACTTTACGTGATCTGCTGCTTTGTGGGTGTGGTTCCTAAATGCTTCCACTTTGCAATATTGCCACGTGATTATCGAATATCTAGGTGGGAAGAAATTTAACAAACTGACTTGTTGCAGAAATGGCATCCGATCACAGTATCATGCTTGAATTTAACAAGCTCATTACAACAACCCATTCTTTCACAATTGTTTGTAAAGACATGTTGTGTGGCTACCTGTCAGGTTTCTTTAGTTTTTATTTTTTACACTTGTGGCAGTGGGACTGAAAATACCTGAATTCAAAGAGTAAGAAGTGTGACATGATACTGTTGTCCAAGGATACACTGGAGACAAAAACTTTAATCTACTTTCACCGGGAAACTTTATTAGCTAAACCTTTTCAAGCCAATGACGTAGCAGTAGCTCACTGCATTTATGTAAACAGTCAAATGCTGATAAAGTTCAAACTGAGCATTAAAATGGGCAAGAAAGGTGATTTAAGTAACTTTGAACGTGGCATGGTTGTTGAGTCCAGACAGGCTGGTTTGAGTATTTCAGTAACAGCTTATATACTGAGATTTTCCCACACAACCACCTCTGCCTAGTGAGCGGTATTTAGTTAGCTGAGAATGGCCAGACTGCTTCAAGCAGTAAGGAAAGTGACAGTAACTCAGACCTTAGTTGTCTGCAGAGGAGCATCTCTGAACGTACAGTGTGTTATAAGCAGATGGGCTACAGCAGCAGAAGACCACACTTGGTGCCACGTGACCAACATGGAAACACTGATTTATCCTGACTTGTTTTGAAAGTTCAGGCTGGAGGCGTTGGTATAATGCTTTATGGGATATATATTGTTTTTAGCAATTAATTTAAATCCACAGCCTATCTTAGTGTTGTTGCAGACTATGTCCATCCCTTTATGACCACACATCATTAAAATGAGTTCATTGTACTCAAATGGCCTCCACAGTCACCAGATCTGAATCCAATGAAGCATCTTTGTGATACTATTGTGTCGATATGATCCAAAACCTCAGAGGACTGTTTGACTCTATGCAGTTAATGCAATTAAGGCAGTTCAGAAGTAAGACAACAAACCTGTATAAGCAAGATGTAATGCTTCACGTCCAGTGATTGTGATTCAGATTATGAATGTGTTGCTTAGTGTATTTCTCTACAGTAATTGGACTACTCAGTGAAATCTGAGTCATTTTACTGAAGCTATGAGCTCAAAAAAGCCTCATAACTCATGAAGGACACAGGCACACACTGATCACGATCAAAAACTAAGTCCAACCATCTCACTAACCCGACTGTCTTCAGTCAAAACACAGAAAATCAGTAACTCTACTGCTTCTATCCAATAAAGACACATTCATTTAAAACTCATATAAAAGCATCATCAACAATCAGCAGGAGGGGTGTAGTGTAGTGTAGTGACGTGAACTCTTTACAGTCTCTTCCCAAATCTGATGCAGTTGAAGTTTTTCTGCACATTTTGCTCGAATCACCACAAGAACGGTGTCTCACTGTGCTCCAGAGCTGTTATGTCTCGGGAAATTTAAATGACAGGGACACTGTGACCAAGCTAATCCACTCTTAAGAGTCCTGCAAGTGGTTTATTCACATTAATAAAACTATTATTTACAACTCATAAAGTTTAAATAAGCTAAAAAGTGAAAGCGAGAATAAATATGATGATTCTAATGATTTTTTTCCCTTTTTCTTTTAATTTGAAGGACACACAGACAACAAGAGGAAGAAACTGTGGCTAAAGGAGGCAGAATCCAAAAAGAAAAGAGCTCCTCGACACTTCCCGTGGTTCAGTGGATTTGGTGCCTTCTTTTAAACGCTTACACACACACATAGTGGTCGGCAGAAGTGCCATCCATCAATCATATGTGGCATTAGTTCATCCTCGCTTTGTATCAGGGGCCCAGCAGCCCCACCGTTGCACCACATCTCTCTCTGTTTATCAGCTGCAGACCTCACTTCAACGTTTTGTCCTCTTCTGTTCGAGATACATTTTAGTAGCTGTTGCTGTATTTATCGCGTGGATGTACAGAGAGCGTCCAGAACTTAAATTACTCTCTTGAACTTTTCCACTGTTTGCAGCGTGTTTTTTGGGGGAGTGATTTTGTGTTTGAAAGGGTTCAAGTGGAAGTAGAATTACAGTATCGAGCCTTGTTTATAAGAAGCATGAAAATTACTGCGCTAATACTGTGCAGCGTGTGAGAATAAGCGAAGGTCAAAACTATTCAGCCAATCCTTCGTTCAGCAGAGAAAAGGCGAGAGAGTAAAATGAGAATGAAAGAGAAGAGTGAGCTTTATTACGGAGGGACTGACGTTTCTTGCTCACTCCCACATAAAACTCAATAACTCCATCCACTCTTTACCTCTGCTTCCACGTCAAAGCCAAAAGTCCTTATTAACCCCTCTCAAAGTGTTGTGTTTTTTTTGTAGGACTCTTTGTATTTAGTGGATTCAGCAACATGTGGGTGTTTTTGTAAAAGATGCGTCCTTGACAGATTGTTCTCATGATGACTGTGAGTGGAAAACGTCTGAGAAATGTTCATTTTTTATGGACTCTTAAAATTAAATGCTTAAAGCAAAACACGTCCTTGAAGATTGTCAGTGTTTATCCTTCTGTATCACTACCACCATCACATTATCGCAGGAAGATCTTCGCTAATTACCAGTACTGATCTGATCAGTTAATTAAGAAAAGGCTTACATGTTGTAGACGCACAACTTTCAGCTCTGTGAGGTGTAGTATTATAATCAGAAATATTTGGGAAGGGTACGGCTAAGATGGCGAGTTAGATTAGCTTTTTTATTTTAGGTCTGCAAAACAGCTAACATACACTCAGCCGGTGTAGTCCAAGTGCCGGTCTCAATCTTGGATAAACGAGGAGGACTGCCCCATGAAGGGAATTCGGCAGAAAATCTGTGCCAAATCAAGCATTTGGCTCATTAATAAGATTTTCATATGAATTCTGTTGAGGCCAACAATAACAAGCACCAGTGGAAGAAGACAACTATATGCAGATGGTTGGTGTGACAGAAGAGGACACAAGGGTTTGGGTGAGATGGAGGCAGATGAGCCACTGAGAAGAAGAGTGTGGAGTTTCCCTCGCGTCCACGTGAGCTCTCTGTGGCTACTTCCCACCAGAGACGTACACTTGTTAATTAGTGACTCTAAATTGGCTCTAGATGTGAAACTGAGCGTGAATGGTTGTCTGTCTCTCTGTGTTAGCCCTGTGACAGATTGGTGACCTGTCCAGGGTGTACCCTGCCTTTCACCCTATGACAGCTGATAGGCTCCAGCCCACCCATGACTCTAAACTGGATAAGTGGAAGAAGACGGATGGATATTTCCTATAAGAAAAGCCCCTGTACTGCACAACTACAACACGACTGCTTTGAAAGGGAACCTTATGCTGCTAGCCAAAGCTCAGACATTCATGTCGGAACACAACTCGCTGTAAGTGGAATAAAAAGCGTCGCTACTTTTTCCCACAGCAGTCTTTTTGACATAACGCAGGTGAGCGCAGGTGTCACTAATTATCTTAATTAAAGCCCTGCACCTAAATAAAGCAGAAGCTATGGTGCTGTCATTAGCAGCAGCTGTGTTTACCTGCCATTTAATGTCAAAATGTCTGCTGCGAAAAAGGTCTATTAATGATCCAAACAGTCCCATGAGTCTTTGTGGTCATCAGTGCAGAACTGATCCTTGCTCAGAAAATCAAGCACACATTAAATAAGACAAGTAGGTGGGAAAAAAGTACAAATAACACCCACAAGCAAGTAAACTGAAAATACCAATACACACGAAAGCTCTAATTTAAGCAGGTGCATTGTTTGCACTAAATGTGTGGAAATGACTCCGAACACCCACAGCAGTCAATATGTACACAGACGTTTTAGATGATGAAAAAAGAGCGACCAGTTTCTGTTTATTTGATTCTTTAATGAATGATTTTTAATCGTGGTCTGTCACTCACAGTCGTCTTAGCATAAAACAATACTGACTACAAAAGAGTGAAAGAAAACATCTGAAAGCTTTCCATTGGAAGTATTTTTTAAAAACCCATGTAGGCTAAATATATGACATATTACCGCCTATAATGAGCCGGGGTAAGTTGAGCTCGTGTGTCTCGGGCTACTTGGCAAATTTAAGTAAGATATTCACTCTCCTTCTAGCTCTACCCTGTCCACAAACCCCTCGGGGAAATGTTTGGCTTTTTAGCAGGTAATTGCTTCACAGTGCCTGCCACCTAATTGTTGTCTGGTGCTGGTCCGGTAGCTTTCAGTGGGTTTGTGACAGTAAGACTGACCCAAAACCCAAACTGTGATTTGAAACACACTAAAAATCTCGGCTCACCTGAGTGCAAATGCAACGCCTAATGATAATTTTGTAAAGTTTTGTCGCTATGATTGACCATTACACATTGCATGTATTCATTTTATCTTTATATGTACCGTCAGCATATATTGCAAGTTTTTCTCTATTACAATTCCAAGACAGCTAAGCTGCAGTGTTTCTTTCCTATGCTATGAGCAGAGACAAAACACCCTGGATTTTCCTGTCCTGTGAGCAGAGCCCTGAAAAGAGCAGTACTCTCAGATTATTTTGAATGAGCCTGCAGTGTTTTGTATTATTCATGTGGCAGAACGCATGCACATGACCCAGCAACTCATTTGGCCCTTGTTCCCATGCAGCCAGCAGTCTCCAAGGGTTTAATTAAACAGTGTCGAAGCAGTGGCCCATCTCCCTCCATTGCCTTAAATTTCACAGCTCTCCTCCTCTCCTCCTAAAGTCATCACAAAAAAAAACTGTGAAATCCTCCTATCGACTTCCACTCTGAGGACAGCTACCTCCCGAGGAGCGACGGCAGCGTGACAGCTCACCGTCAAGCTTCCTGTCAGTCACTCCTTTTAAAGGAAAAAGCACCCGTACCAAGCGGAGCACCTATCGACACCCATCTGCAGCAGACAAACGATGTTCAAATGTAAGTATCAACACTCAATAGAGTAGACTGAGGGAGTCTGACTGTGAAACAAGTAGAAAGATAGCTAGACAGACGCTATGAATAACATATAAAACAAAACTGTAGCATGACAGGATGAAAGCAATCAAAGTTATAGACTGTATAGCAATCAATACGGTTGAGGAAGGCTCAGAAAAGAGGAAGGCTCTGTATTTGTTTCTCTTTTCTGCTGATAGTCCAAATTTTGAGGGAGAGAGAGGGGGAAAGTTTGATGCCATTTGCCTCTAATACTAACAGAACTGTAAAAAATTAAGGAAAAATGTAAAGAGCAGTGAAATCTCTTGGTTTAAAACACAAATATATGGATTTAGTCACTTATTGGTCTGCTATGCTCACAGTAAACCTCGCAGTTTGAGTTTTAAGTTCTTACCTTAAAGGAAAGTAATTTTGCTTTGGTGTCCCCCAAATGACAAGATGTTGGAGAGCAGTTTAAAAAAACAGAAAACATATAGTTAGGGTCATAACTGATGATGACTTAGTCCTCACAGGCTTATCTGGTTTATGTAGTTTCTGTAAATATATATGTATCAATCTGAGTTTTAGAAGAAAAAGAAAATAAACCCTATTTCAGGTCAGAGTGAGACACTTTTTAAGGTGTTTCTAGTCATTTTTGACTGGTCCATTCTGTATATTCAGTTTATGTGTATACTCACTTGTCCTCAGGTTGGTAGTACTGGGTTGGATGCTTCTTTTGCCTTCAGAACTGCCTTATTTTTTTGTGGCACAGATTCAACAAGGTGCTTGGAGACAATCCTCAGAGGTTCATCAGCTGCACATGATGCAAATCTCCAGTTACACCACATCCCAAAGGTACTCCATTGGATTGAGATCTTGTGACCGTGGAGGCCGTTTGAGTACAGCGAACTCACTGTTCAACACTACAGTCTGTGATTATTTGAGCTTTGTGGCATTTTGTGTTATTCGGCTGGAAACAACCATCAGAAGATAGTTACACTGTAATCATAAAGGGATGAACGCGGTCAGAAAGAATACTCAGGTAGGCTGTGGCGTTTAAACGATGTTCAGCTGTTGTTCAGGGTCCTAAAGTGTGCCAGGAGAATATGCCCCACACAACTGCACCTCCACAGGCAGCCTGAACCATTAATACAAAAGCAGGATGGATCCATGCTTTCATGCTGTTTACATCAGAGTCTTAACCTACCATCCAAGTGTCACAGCGGAAATCAAGACTCATCAGATTAGGCAATATTTTTCCAATCTTTGGTTGTACAGTTTTGGTGAGCCTGTGCAAACTGTAGCCTTAGTTTCAACATTGGAAACCGATATGGTGTTCTGCTGTAGCCCATTGGCTTTGAGGTTGGACATGGAGATGCTCTTCTGCATATCTTTGTTGTAACAGTGCTTATTTGAGTTACTGATGTCTCCTTCCTATCAGCTCGAAACATTCAGACCGCTGTCATCAACAATGCATTTTCAATGAGTATTTTCTCTTTTTCTCTGTAAACTCTAGAGACAGATGTGTGGGGAGATCCAGTAGATCATCAGTTCTTTAAATATTCAGACTAGCCTCTCTGTCACAGACTGGGTTGCATCCATGTGACTGGCGAGCAGTTGAGCAGGTGCAGCTAACAAAGTTGCCTATGAGTGTAACTGTCCAAATAACTGCCTGAACACAATATTTCCTGATGGGCTTTGAGCAGAAGTTAAGTTTACTTAAGTGTAATTTTAAACAATTCATTTTAAATTAGGCCATATTTTTGCCATCTATTGTGCATCAGGTTGCTGGTTGCTTGATGGATTCAAAGCAGCCTGTTATAAATTCATCAGAATGTAAGTCTCACCATTAGAACACATGCCTGTATCAAAGTAAGAAGAGGGTAATAATATTGACTGATAATGATTACGAACAAATACATGCTGATATTTATGAATATCTTCAGTCAGTCAAGGGCTGCAAGGTGCTTTAGTTCATGAAAGAAAGGGGTTAGTTAGTTAAACAGCAGTGCAGGTTCATTACAATCCAGATTCATTAACATAATGCAACCTTTAACTGATTTATTGGGGATTGTTTTCTTTTCCTTTTAGGACAGTAAGGTCTTGATTGAGGTGGTGTGCAGCTCTCACGTTGTATTTCGTCCATGCGTTTTGCAGAAGAACTTTCATGGAGGTGGGTGCTATGTGTCAAAGTTACATCTGCAAGAATGCCAGGGGCCAAGGTTTCAAAGCAGAACAATGCTTTTCATTTCAAATGCCAGAACAAAAAATGTAGCCAATAAAGACAGCGGGGTATGTAGAGCAAACTTTTTGATTAAAACTCAGACTTTGTCATCTATGTTGTCAAAGCCTGCACCTTCCATATTAAAAAACCCCAAACAAACAAGAAAACAAAGCGGAGAAGTGTAATGTTCAGCCACTTAGCGTTGATGGCTCTTTATTGTTTTTATAGACTAATAAAAAATGCTGCAGTCATTCAAACAGGAGGTCATATCTGCAGCAAATGCACAGCGTGGTTAAAATTAATAAATGCAATTCGGTTTATAACGGCTCTTGATTGGATTAAATCAGCATGAAACTGAATTAACCCTGAAACACAGACGTTGTTTTAAATTTTATTTTATTTTTTATACCACCGGCGCCTAATTGGTTTGGTGCAGAAATTGCTAATAAATCCTTGTGCATCAAACAAGCTTTGAACAGTCGTCACCGCAGAGAATTTGTTACTCATCTGCTCGTCAGAGGGCTTTTGTTGCCCCTCAAGGACTCAAGACTTTTAGTGAATAATGACAAAAGAAGCAGGACGCAGGAAGATTTTTTAAAAACAAATTTCAAAATCTTGCCTAATGGTGCCGGAAGGAGGAAAAAAAACACACAAAAGTGAAACAAACAAAAAAACACCCCACCTGAGTGCAGCTGTCAGACGGGGATTTAGGTGGAGCTAAAATGTAGAGGATGTTTTTTTAGGGGTGTATTCAGCAGATTATAACGAGCATCCATTTAGTAAAGTGGCAAAGAGAGCAGATTCACACCTCCACCCACGATAATGGCTTTGCACACAATTTGTATAGCATGATGCATTTTTTTCTAAATGTCAAATGAATAACTGTGTCACATAATTTAACTTAAATCTGTAGAAATTTGGCAAGCAGCTTGTTTTCTGAGACTCAGCCAACTGCAGCATAATACATCTCTAAATTCTTCATTGATTGATTCTTTGTGTCTTGTTTGTGTACGTTTGCTTGTGCTGATGATTATTGCATTAGTGGTCTTAATACTGTTTGTCTTGGGAATGGAGAAGGGATTTATGTGAGTCCAAACAAAAGCCTCAAGGTTTTGTGTTTGTGTACTACTTGGACCATAATCACCGCAAATCCAGCACGGGTAAGGCCATTTTTATGACTACAGTGCAGCAAACGACAGCCTGCAAGAACTCTGACTGTGGCAGTAAAGTACAGTTGTCATCTGACTCAGGTGGCATCTTTGTTGACAGCGACAGAAATCTCTCTGGACATTCTTAGTGTCGCTTTATCCCAGGATAATGGAGCTCAGTGTGGAACAGGAGGTACAGTATGTACTGTTGGAGGGCCAGAGCTTGGAAGAGATTCAGAAAAAGGAGTTTAGATTTCCTTGAGCTACAATATCAGTTTAAACGAAGAATGAAAGCGTCACCAAAGTACAAGAATTACTGTTTCCCCTCCCCTCCAAACGGTTACGGCAGATGGCTGCTCCTCCCTGACTCTGCTTCTGCTGGAGGTTTCTTCCTGTTAAAAGGGAGTTTTTCCTTCCCACTGTCGCCAAGTGCTTCCTCATAGGAGGTTATGTAATTCACTAGTTTTCTCTTTAATATTGAATAATCTATAGCTTTCATATAAAGCACCTTGAGGTGATTTGATGCTATATAAATAAAATTGAATTAAGCTATTTGTCTGAGTCACCACAATAGGACTGAATTTTATTGTAGTGCATATTTTTGCTGTAGGTTACAACTCACTTTTCTTGGCACCTCTCTGCATCCATAAACTGGCCTCATTAAAATTAATGAAGGGCCTGAGCAGGTTTAAAATTGGCCTAAATTTATCCGAAGAGCAAGGGCAGTAGAAGAAAGGGGCAAAGGACTGCTTTAAATCTCTGTTACACATTCCTATTAAGTTGCTATTCACAAGGCACGAGGTCCAAGGTATCAAAAAAAAGATTAAAAAAGCAAAGCAGTGCAGTTCTTTTGTTGATTTGAATTAAAGTTCATGAAATATGTGTCTCATTCTTATTTTATGTCTCCGCATTGTTTTGTTTTTGCTCCATTAACCAATACGAGATTAAATTACAGCACTGCATTTTTTTCTTGAAGGCATTTTGCTCGCAATTTAGATATTTCTGTCACAAAACTTTCATTCATTACAGCAGCAGAATACAATACAAGTTTGGCATCTACGGTCCCCGTCACTTTCTGCAAATTGGGGAGTGATAGGTAATTATCCCCCTGGTGCTTAGGGGTGGATTGTGGGGTGCCTGAGGTGTTGAAACAGCAGGCAGCGATGCATCACAGCAGCAGTACTGATGTGTTAGAGGGAAAAACCACAAGACTGAAAGGGTGTATTTGGTATGTGACCGGATGAGGATAAAGCATGACAGGATATCCATATAGACCTAAAGGGGTTAAACTCAGGGCGTTGAACTGGCATGATAGTGAATTGGTGTTCATTGCATCGCTAATTTTGGACCTAACCACATGTTTCACATGTAATCCATTGTACATAAACCCCTAAGAGTTCCTTTGTAATGCTAGCCTTGCTCTATGAATCTGTACAGCACTGAATGCTAATATCAGTGTGCAAGCATGCTCATTGTGACAATAGAATAAGATATGGAAGCAAAACCAATCATTTTAAGCTAATAATAATGTGATAGATTGGTAACCTGTCCAGGATCTTGCCCTTGGACTTTGGGATGGGATCAAGCCTCCCCGTGACTCCAAATTAGATAAGTGCTTAAGAAGATGGATTGATTTTGACCTAATGTTGGTACTAAGTTACCAGTTTCATTAGAACGGCTGCTCTATAGACCTTAAATATCTTTAGAAAATTTGAAAGCAAATGTTTTTAATAATTAGTAAGATATTTCACTTCAAGTTCATGGTGGGCATAGATGCAAAGTAAGGATTACCAGTGTATACATCTTCCCACGCGTGTGTTCAATAAAATCATCGTTTGACTGAACTCCTCTGGGCCAGTGTGGGTTTGTTCTTATCCTCAATATTTAGAATTCGGGACACTGGCATACAAAAATGTCGATACAGAATTTCATAAAAAACTGCCTGAAACTTCAGTAAGAATGTAAAAAATGCCAACCCAGATTAGAAAACAAAACTTTCATACATTCAATAGTTGCATAGAAAATTAACACCCACCTCACAGCATTTCCTTCATTTCTTCAGTTTTTTAAAAATATTTCCTGAATACTTTCTTTGGCTAGTCTTGGATCTATCTACTTTTCCATCCCCCCAGGGACTGCATGATATCACCTGTTTGTTGATGACATCGATCATCCCATCCTGTGTTGGCTCCAACACACCCGCCCCCACTTCAAACCATCTCTAACTCCTTGTCTTCTTCACCGTTATCATCTATCAATTCTTGTTTGATGGATTTCCAGAAATGTATCACTCAGTATCATCACAAAGAAAGAAGTGCAGCTTGAAACGAAATCCTACAGCTGACGCTATGAGAAAAGGTGCGCCGAAGGAAGTGCAGTCAAAATGCTTCCTGAAATGCAGCCGGTGTTGCTTTTACCTTCACGCCAGCGAAGAGAAGAGGTCTCTCGTCTCAAATGTTAGATTCTGTTTGAGACAGAGTAAAACAACAGCATGCTGATTGGATCCAGAAAAAGTATAGGTTCAGGCTGTGAGACAAAAATACGGATGAATACTGTAAAGGCTACTTTAATGACAAAAAACAGTCCCTTCCTGCTGTGCGCAATCAGCACACGCTTGTAAGTAAGTAAACATACACGCGGTGAGATGATGAAATGAGAAAGGATGTGTAAGTTACTTTTAGTTATGTCTGAAATAAGGTGGAAATTTACACACTGTATGCAGAGGCTGTTGATAGAGCTATTGTGTTTAAACTTTCAAAAAAAAGGAATTATTTATGGCGTTTGGATCCTACAGTTTGAGAATGTACTGAACATCACACAGAATAGACACAGACAGGCTTTTATCTGCAGTTTGTACCTCAGAGTGCTCAGTCTGACAGGCAAAAAATAGCTGTGATGGAGGATTTTGGTTCATATACCACTATCTCACGAGAGTAAAATCCAATATTTTACTCTATAAAAGAAATAAAAATTGTTCAAGTATTGAACTTATTGTTCAGTTATATTTATCTCTTCTAGTAAAAAGCAGCCCTTTTATTCAGTGATTCCCAAAGTGTAACTAAGCTACAGGGACTACTTACACATCAGTCAGGATGTATTTGACTGCTGTGTTTAAAAAAAAAAGAGAACTAAGTGCACATAAGTATGTTTACATCGTAAGCAATGGCCAAGAAGTATAAATACAAACAACAATAAATAAGTACTGTTAAAACAGTAGATAAAAATGGTTCAAAGGGCTTGCTAAAGGCATGGTTAACAGATGCAGAAGCTGCTAATTTTAGTGGGTTGCCAACAGCATGGATAAACGAAAATCAACAGCTAGCTAAAGTTAGGATTGAAAAGTCAGAATTTACTAGCAAATAGTATGGCTAGCAGCTAAATCTGTTAGCTAAAATTATTGACAAAAGACTGGAATAGATAAAGAAAATATGTTCAGACAAGCCTCGAGATTGACTGCTGACCCTCTGGTATCCTTGGGAAAGATGTGCATTCACTAGCTAGCTGGTGAGTGGTTCCTGGAAGTTGCTGGCTGTTGCAGGGTAAAAATATTCACTAATTAACCTTGGGGAGGTAGCAAAAGTTGAAAAAGTACAGCAGAAACAATAAATAGAAACTCATTGACTTCAAGGCAAAAGTTGTGCCTTCCCAGATAGCACAGCAATGTATTTCAGACCTACATGCTCTGTGTAGGTAGTGGTAGGTGCTATGTAGCGCAGATGTGTGTTTGCTCATTGGGGAGAATACAATCTACCTCTCTTTGCACCATCCACACGGAGAGGCTTTCAGTGGTGTTAATGTAGCTTTGTCACTGTCAAGATATCAGGGCACCGTTTCTAAACTCTGCTTCACCAATGTTTTTTCACTGTCTGCAGATCCATCGAGGAATAGCAATAGTTAGTGCAGATGTTTTCCCGCCAAAAGACATAGTATTGATGTAGCTTACTGCAAATATAATACCTGAATATTTCTATAGTTACATGCTAAATTCAGCGTACAACAAACATCTGCACCATATACAACTTTCCAGTGGGGTCACTGACTGCTTTCTAGGCCTGCGCTGGGCTTTAACGACTTATTTTACAAATAATTGCAAGCAACTACTCGTCAAATCAAATCAAATCAAATCACTTTTATTGTCACATCACATGTGCAGGTACACTGGTACAGTACATGTGAGTGAAATTCTTGTGTGCGAGCTTCACAAGCAACAGAGTTGTGCAAAATACAATAATGTAAAACAAGCAAAATATAAAAATGGCTAATCTAAAAAGTAATAAATATATGTACAATATGTAAAGGTATATACATTACTGAATGTGTATACTAAATATGTTTTTCTACGTGTGTGTGTTTGAGTGTGTATATAGTATGTATATACATGTTTTACAAATGAAATAAAGTAAACAATAAAATAAGATATATAAAATATACAGAGGTTGGTATGTGCAAAACAGTGGCATTAATGTACAGTATGGAGTGCATAATGTTGAAGTTCCAGTAGTGAGGGTGAGGTGTCTATGAAGTGTTCAGCAGTCTGATGGCCTGATGGAAAAAGCTGTCTCTCAGTCTGCTGGTACGGGACCGGATGCTGCAGAACCTCCTTCCTGATGGTAGTAGTCTGAACAGTTTATGGCTGGGGTGACTGGAGTCCTTGATGATCCTCCCCGCTTTCCTCAGGCACCGCTTCCTGTAGATGTCTTGGAGGGAGGGAAGCTCACCTCCAATTATCCGTTCAGCACACCGCACTACTCTCTGGAGAGCTTTGCGGTTGTGAGCGGTGCTGTTGCCGTACCAGGTGGTGATGCATCCAGTGAGGATGCTCTCAATGGCACAGCGATAGAAGGTCCTGAGGATGCGGGGGCTCATGCCGAATCTTTTCAGTCTCCTGAGAAAGAAGAGGTGCTGCTGCGCCTTCTTCACTGTTTTGTTTATGTGTACTGACCACGTAAGATCCTCAGCCAGATGTACACCAAGGAAGCGGAAGCTGCTCACTCTCTCCACAGCGGCGCCGTTGATGGTGATGGGGGTGTGTACTCCTCTGCACCTCCGGAAGTCCACTATCAACTCCTTTGTCTTTGCGACGTTGAGAGTGAGATGGTTGTCTTGACACCAGTGGGTCAGGGCGCTGACCTCCTCCCTGTAGGCCGTCTCATCACCGTTGGTAATAAGACCCACCACTGTAGTGTCGTCCGCAAACTTCACAATGATGTTGGAGTTTCTAGTGGCCGTGCAGTCGTAGGTGTAGAGTGAGTACAGGAGAGGGCTCAGTACACACCCCTGTGGAGCACCAGTGTTCAGTGTGATGGGGGATGAGGTGGTGCTGCCCAGTCTGACCACTTGGCGTCTGTCAGACAGGAAGTTAAGGATCCAGCTGCCGAGGGAGCTGCTCAGTCCTAGATCCTGCAGTTTCCTGTCCAGCTTCGAGGGAACGATGGTGTTGAATGCTGAGCTGTAATCTACAAACAGCATTCTCACATACGTGTCTCTCTTCTCCAGGTGTGACAGGGCAGCATGGAGTGTCAGGGCTATGGCATCATCAGTGGACCTGTTGTGGCGGTATGCGAACTGTAGAGGGTCCAGTGAGTCGGGTAGTGCAGAGCAGATGAAGTCCCTGACCAGCTTCTCGAAGCATTTGCTCACGATGGGGGTCAGGGCTACGGGTCGCCAGTCGTTCAATGAGGAGATGGTGGAGGATTTGGGTACAGGGACGATGGTGGCCATTTTGAAGCAGGCTGGGACTACAGACAGAGAGAGGGAAAGGTTGAAGATGTGTGTAAACACTCCAGCCAGCTGAGCCGCGCATGACTTGAGGACGCGGCCGGGAATCCCGTCCGGACCAGTAGCTTTGCGTGCGTTCACCCTCCTGAAGCACTTCCGCACATCCTCCTCAGACACAGTGTGCGCACTGACGTCATCCGCGGTGCGCACACTGTCCGGTCTCGTGGTGTTCGCTGTGTCGAATCTAGCGTAGAATACGTTTAGATCCTCACACAGAGAGGCCGTGGTCTGCGGTGTGCTGGTTTTCCCTCTAAAGTCTGTGATCGTGTTTAGTCCCTGCCACATACTCCGAGGGTTGTCAAAATGTTGCTCCACCTTGTCCCTGTACTCACGTTTGGCTGCTTTGATCGTCTTCCGGAGTTGGTAATGTGCGTGTTTGTAGTCCGATGTGTTCGCGGAGGCGAACAATCGGTTGGGGGATACATTTGTCCCATCATGACTGGTGCTTGTTAGATAGTATCCAACCGGAGGGCGTAGAGCAAAAATAATGGATAAACTGTGATTAATAAATATAATGAGCAGCTGTTAAATTAAGACAGTATAAAAGACATCGATGTAAATTCAGCTGCCTGGGTTGGGACACCTGTCAATCGTTTTGGCCATACTCCTAACTCCAGTATCCAGGTTCATCAGTTCTAGGATGACATGTATTTTAAAATGAATTCAAACACTTTAAACATATGTTAAATCCATCTGATGGTACTTTTGTGATATGCCAGATTAAAAACTTTTGGGATCACTCCATTAGTTATCTGCCAGAACAGAGAACATGTAAAATGGACTCCTTTATGGATGTTTTAAACATTTTGTGTGTACCTTTCTTCATTTTCTAAAGGAAATGGAATCCCAGCCTTTAGAAAAATAGTGAGATTACTCAAAAGTGGAGAGGAAGACATCAGCTTGATGTATTATCACACTGAATATTATCAGAGCATTTGGACCTGCTTAGTGTCCCTTTGAAGTGAAGATCAGGCCTATCTGACATCAGATGATGGTGGAAGCGCTCTTTGAAAAATGATGCCTGATTACAGTGAAGCAGGTGAACAAACATCCCACACTTTTGGATCATTTACATGTGAGAGGAGTCTGTTGTAAATCAACACCATCATCATTATGTTGCATGTGGGCAGCCTAAGAGACATTTGTAACAAAGTAGAAAAGACACAAAGACTTTTTTTTTTTTAAATGTGCATGCACTAAATGAAAATAAGAGAGGTCTTTTTCAGCTGGGCTAATCAAATAAGATCACCTTTTCCTCAGAGACTAACTATATAATCACCACAAAATGTCTGTGGAACAAAGACAATTGTGTGTTTATATGATTACATCAGGCAGTTAGCATAGAGCCAGTGCATGCACGTTCATATAAGGTTTGTGAACATGGGAGAGACTTGAACTCCTCCACTTGGGGCAGCAACTTGGGCTTGAAGGTGCGATGAGACTGCAAATGAAGGACCAGTGTGAGGAGACTACTTCTCAGTGAAGCCAACAGAATCACATCATCTGCAAAAAGTGAAGACTTGACCCTGAGGCCACTAAACCAGACACCCTCCTCCCTTGGCTACTATAAATTTTGTCAATAAAAGTTATTAACAGAACTGGTGGTAGAATCCAGTGCTAACTGGGAATATGTCTGAATTACTGATGGTGTTGCAGACCGTCACCAAGCAAGCAATATATTATTCTCTGTCAAGATGAAACCGCACTGATTCAGTCATTCTAAGCTCCAGGCTCTGGGGAGGCCAATCCATGACTGATAGTTGGACCGTGTTTTAAAGACGCATGTAGAGACTCAGTGTTGTACATTTATCCTGACTAGGGATGGGTATCGTTTAGGTTTTATCCGATACCGGTGCCAAACTGGTACTTTTGAAACGGTGCCGGTGCTTAAACGGTGCTCAAACCGGTGCTTAAAGAATGGAGAACACAAACTTGGTCCAAAAACCTCTCATGTTCAGCTGTTTTTTTGTTTTTTTTTTGTAAAAAGATAACAATGTTAGCCTTTTCTGGAGCTATAGGGCATATATGGTATCACTCTTGGTTGGAAGCAGTGCTTAATCAATGGAAAAAACACAAACTTTGTCCAAAAACCTCTCATGTTTAACTGTTTTTTTGTAAAAAGATAACAATGTAAGCCTTTTCTTCAGCTATAGGGCATATATGGTATCACTCTTGGCTGGAAGCAGCGCTTAAACAATGGAAAAAAACACAAACTTTGTCCAAAAACCTCTCATGTTTAACTGTTTTCCACTTTTTCTTTGGTCATTTTAGCCTTTTTGGCCAGGGTGAAGGGAGTATCTGCCATCAAACAAGAAGACAGCCGCATGTAACTACGACGGTGTTTGCTAGTTCACCTTACATGCATTAATGTAATAACGTGGTTAGCCTACTCAATGTAAATTACACACGAACAACATTAAGCTACTCACGCAGAGAAGAACGGCTGCTGCTGCCATCATCATCCTCATCATTTCTGCTACACTGGCAGGGCTAGGGGCCAGGACTCTACTCTTCGGGTTTTTGGGGGATGTTGCTAACTCCGGGTCCGATAACAGGCACCACACCCGCAGTAGATGTGCACGGTGTGAGGTCTCACAGCAAGCTATCAAACACGGCGCATTTCTCGGCTTTAAAAAAACCGCTATGCGTCGCCAGGTGTTTCATCGGATTCGAGGTGTTACCTCCTTTGACAGTATCACAGTACCAGCTTAAAGCACTTGTTGCAGGCTGCTGAGTTTGCATCTTTTGCTGTGAAGTACAGCCAGACTTTGACCGCTTCACCTTGGGCATTTTTAATCTGTAGCTCTGCTCTAAAAGAACGTACGTACCTGGACCCGCCTACTATCCTCGGAAACGTAAAATGATTGGCTAGAATTGGCTCAGGAAAAAAAAGCACCGAAATAAAGCACCGAAATGTACGCTGCTTTTCGGTCTGGTTACAGGGGCGGATCTAGAGAAATTTTCTTAGGGTGGCATGAGGGTGGCAAAGAAATCAAATGGGGTGGCAAAATCAAAGCCTTTTTTTCCCCAAACACATATGCAGGTGGTTACATATGGTTAAAATGATTCAAATGCAGTAAGTATACACGTTTTTCATATAAATATAGTCTATAACTTAATTATTGTCTGTAGCCCACATAATTAAACACTTTAGTTACATAAAACATGTGAGTTTTGATATTATGTACTGTATAGCCTGTATAATAAATAAATATGTAGCCCAATAAGTATAAAATCCGGAAAACTACACAACATGGGGTGGTTCATTTACAAACACAAGTCTAACTTAAGTTTCACTGTTTTTTGTTAGAAAACAATCACATTGTTACAGCTTAAATTACACAAAATGTCAGAAATCTGCACTGTCATGAACAAAAATTTAAACCTAATTTTTCATGATTTGTTGGATTAACCCACTGAGGTCTGAAATACAACCAGCCATTTTTGATTCCTTTTGAGTTTACGTTTGTATTTCACCCTCAAATTGTTTCATTTTATTTTTCTCCTTGCCTTGTTTGGTGTCTTTTCAGCTCAACTGAATTTAGTTGTTTTTTCACTGACATACTGCATTAGTATTACTGATCTGAAATCACACAAATAACCTAAAATCCTAGTAGTATTTTCTACTGTAAAAAAAACCCACAGACATGTTGAGTAAATTTGTATAACTTGAAATGCAAATATAAATTGTACATTTTGTAAACATATACAACTATTTATCTAAAAATGCAGCCAATACACCTGCTGTTTTTTCATTTTGTATAAGAATTTAAAAATATTCCTAAAACTAAAATGAGAGAACAATCAGGTGTCACAGTAAGATGCCCCACAAATGATGTGTGCCAGTAAAAAAAAGTTTGTCCACCAAAAGACAGAAGAGAGCAGCACAGGGATAAACCTGCAGGCCTAACAACAGGAGGTGTATCACTCCGCTGGTTTTCTACTTAGTGACAGTGTTTACACTGCAATGTGCTTTAGTGACATTCATTAGTGTCCTCACTGACACACAAAACAAAACGACTACACAACAGAACAACTACACAAGACAACACACTAAGTATACACTCCACACTAAACGTCACAAATCTCCACATCTAAAAACTCTCTCTCTCTCTCACTCGCTCTGTCTCGCTGCCATTACCGTCACTCCCAAAACTTTCCCCTCTTCCTAAACAACCAAATCCCACGTGCTGACTTTTTTTAATTGGTCGACATGGTACATTTTTCCACCGACAGGAAAGAGGTGGCTTTTTTCCTTTCTTTACTGTTTTCGCGCTGTCCTTAGAAAACGCTTAAAACACACAAAAACGTGACGACAGTATTTAGAAAAAGGCGTGGCTTATATATATTATCATAACTCTGGATTTACTGGCCTGTAATTAAAATTAAAAAACTTTGAAGTCCGAACTTTCAATGTGGGCTGAAATAGAGGCTGTGTCCGAATTCAGGGGAAGGATGCTTAAAATGCCATATTTGGAGGCAATGACGTCACAGCGACGCGACGAGGACTGTCCGAATTCAAAGAGCACTCAAAATGTGGCGACAAATGTGTCCTACTTTTCCGTGAATTTGAGGGTTAGTCGTGTCCGAATTCAGAGGAAGGACGCTTCAATGCCATATTTGGAGGCAATGACGTCACGGCGACGAGACGAAGGCTGTCCGAATTCAAAGAGTCCTCAAAATGTGGCGACAAATGTGTCCTACTTTGCCCTGAATTCTAAGGATGGTCCGATGTATCCTTCATGTCCTACTATATCCCAGGATTCATTGCGGGTCATAGAGGAGATTTGTTTCTGATAACGATGGTGGTCAAAGCGGGAGAGGAAAACACTTTCAAATGTAAGTATATGAAAATCTGGTTGTACAAAAGTTAAATTGTTATAGTGGTCGTTTTGTTAAGCTTTGGGCATCTGCATAGACATGTTTCTTTTCTTTAAAATAACCGTAAACCAGTTTGCATGGGGGGTCCCGCGATTTTTCATGTATTGCTGCTTACATACAGCTAATTTAGATTTTTTTCGAATTGGTGATATGTTATGTGGAACAAAGACCAAACGACTTAATTTATTAAAACGAGGAGAAAACGATCACCTCTTCACTGGGGTGAAGAATTGAGCCGCTACGGCGTGGAGGTACAAGAATAAATCAGTTTACACATCATATTCATATGAGTACAGTCCTATTAACCCTCATGCTACAGCAGCGGTCCCCAACCTTTTTTACGCCACAGACCGGTTTATGTCAGACACGGAGCGGCCTTTAAGGTATCGCGGATACATACAACCACATAAAATGATCCGACCAAGACAAAAACTGTGGTATTTTGTAAATATAATAATAAACGTGAATGTGCTGTGTAATTGTGTAACTTTATTAGCAGCGTCCTCCTGAAAATGCGCCAATATTGAGAGTAACATCCTCCTCTCTGCCGCTTAATGCTCTCTGGTCGCTATGGTAATGTGTAAATATTTCTTTCAAAATAAGACACGAAACTACAACAAGGGAAAGACTCAGGGAAACAGAGTTAATGATAAAACCCCTGAAAACCATAAATTTCACAGCGGAGCCTCAACTCTCGTGGCCCGGTACCAAACGACTCACGGACCGCTGCTGTACAGAACCTGTGATGTCCAGACGGTGTTCCTCTGGTGTTCTGCTGTGAAAAATTTTGGGTTTAGGGATTAACATAGTTGCCATGGTTTCCTTTCTTCTCTTATTTGTTGTGTGTGATCAGGACAATTCTGGAGAAGATGGGCCTGCAGGGGAAAGTCACCCCCTTGCAGGCCAGAAGACATGAGATAACTTTAAAGAATACAAAGTACGTATGTGTGTTATCAAGAAGATAATTCTTAAGAACACAAGTTAATAAATGTGCAATTACTAAGAGTTGTTGTGGTGTTTTTATTTGCCTGCTGTCATTTTTGATTTCCTCTGCCTTTAGGATTGCAAGTATCCAGGCTCAGGAGAGGGGGTCAGTGGGAAGCCCACTGCTGCTACTTGGCCCTGGTTTGCCCTCATGGATGAGGTGATAGGACAGAGGCCTTCCATTAAGCCTCTTGTCCAAATGTCCTCTCTCCCTGAGGACACTCCAGGGCCAAGCACAACAGTGGGTGACCAAAACGACAGTGATGATGAAGCGGCTCAGCCACCTACGACAGGGAGAAAGAGGAAAAGGGACAGGGATGATGAGCTGCTAGACCTCATCAGAGAGGACATGAGGCAGCAAAGAGAGGCTGAGGAGAGGAGAGCAGGGAGAGGATGGACAGACTGTTTTCACTTCTAGAAAGATGTGTTCCAAAATGAGTTATATATTGAGAAATTTATTTATTTGAATATATTTGTTACATTGTTACATGTGTTGCATTAGTTTAAAGGTTTTATGTTATTAATAAATTGATTCGAACAAACAGTGATTGTCACTGAACTCAATTTGATTTACAGGCATTTTTAACATGTATGAACGTAACGCTAACTTTGAACAATTTTACTTGGATATTTATTTGATAGCAATAAAGTAAATAACAATAACAATTAAACAAGAATATTTCAAATACACAGTATGCAAAGATGGAAAAACAATATTTTCAGTTGTTCACACAGGATTAACCTGAGTGACCTATTCCTGGACCGTTTCTTGAACAACTGTAATAGATTACAGGAAGTCTCTGGCAGTGTTGCTGAATCTGCCGGAGCAAGATCAGACGTGGATGGGGTGCTGCAACTGAGGTTTGTCTTTTCTGGTCGGGGAGTGGAGAATCACACAGGGTGGTCTGCAAAGAGCTTTAGGATGCTTCCTCCCACTGTCCACTGCATCGTCCATCGTCCATCCACAGGGTGCAAACCCTGTGTGGGCTGGCTCACTTGTGGCTGCCACACCACTAAGATGTTTTCAGAAATATGCAAGCAGGAGATGGTGGATGCTATATTATTAGTATAATACTTGTAACTCTGTAGCAGACAACAGTTTGATAAAGTGCTATGTAAAAAAAAACAAACAAAAGATTAGATTCTATATGTTTCAAAGATATTTAGTTTATATATTTTATATGATACAGTACATGTGTAAGAATGACCGATGTTGTGCCAAAAAATGATCGTCTGCCAAAAACTGATTTCCGGTTTTTGCCCTAAACTGATTGCTCGTATTTAACCTGCTATGAATAACTTGTTGGTCTATAATACGTGAAACATATGTCAAATGTTTCCTTCATCAATGATATCAAGTCACTTTGAGCCACCAGCAACATTCCTGTAACAAGGTAGCAGCTGCAATCAGTTTTTGGCAGTGACTTTTATATATCCTTTATTTATCCAGTTCACAAACAATCTTGTTGACATTAGAAATTTATTTTTTAAGAGTAATCTGGCCAAGAGGACAGCAGACAGCGCAACAAATATATCAATTGTACCTAGATTATAACCAGAGTTATAAAGATACTTGAACAACAGGTAATTATTGTATATATAAAATCCCTTTGTAAACCATGTTCACCGAAGTCTATTTACCAACATACATAAAGATATTACACATATTACACAGAAACATTGGAAATCAGTTTTGCCAGGCGAACACTTTTTTTGGCACAACGCCGGCAATATTTCAATTATCCGTGTAAATACCTCAGTAATTCCTAAATGCGTGTAGATTAAAGGAAATTATTTTACCTGGATATGATTGTCTCTGATGAGCCTAAGGTACAAAACGTGCGGCCAACGACGATAAGATTTTTCTAGCTCCTCGAGAATTAAAATTGCCCAAACAACGGAGCGACATTTCTGGGTCCATTTTAAAGTTTTCGCGCTGTGGCGCTAGCGACCGGAAAAACACGCAAGTAAGGGCGGAGTTGAAGGCTAGGAGGCTGTCCACAGCCCATCTGTTATGTTTGAATACTCATTGTTTGTTCAATAAAGTTTCTATGGAGAAAAAAAGGGGGCTCACTTCCTGACTACCCGTCTGTCTAAGGACACTACCTTGTGACGTAGGTAGGTAGTGTCCTTATGAGCATCCTTCCCCTGAATTCGGACACAGCCAGAGACTCAGCGTGGCTGCAGCTTGTTGCTATGTCAGCTTAAAATAGTCATGTGATTTGGAGGTGCAGCGTGTCCGTGGACCACAGAGGGTTAATAACACTCACCTTCCTTCCATTTCCAGAGTGTAACATCCAACCACCTGTGTAAAATCCGAAATTCCCATGGTGTTGTTCAAAATGTGCTCTGGCACAATCATAAACATCGCTTGCTACTGAAAACAAGAAGAAAGCCGGTCCTGCTATGGGCTGAACCATTTGTTAACGGTGGAGGGGGGGAACACTATGCAATATATTCAGTTTTAGCATTTATATTCACTGTTGACTGTAACTACGCTCAAACTGTTAATGCTATCTTATTTTAATAAACAACACTGTCATATGCAAAACTGGGGTGGCACTTGGGGTGGCAAGGGATCATTTTAGGGTGGCACTTGCCACCCCATGCCACCCTTCTAGATCCGCCCCTGTCTGGTTACTACCGTTTATGTCAGAACGACAAATCTGGATTTATCATACCATAAGACATGTTGCCACTGATTTTCAGTCCAGTCCATACCTTAGCCTTTTCGCTCTCTTTCCCTTCCCTAAGAATGGTTTCATGACAGCCCCCCTTGTTGCTATTACAAAAATACTATTTTATGCCCATCAAATTGTGTTATCTTTGCCAGTGTTCATAGATTGAACTAAAGAAATGGTAACAAATTGTGTTTTTGTGACAGGCTGCTACTATTGCTCAAGTTTGGGTCCTTGGAAGCAAAAAAATAAAGAAACATGAGGTGGCTTAAGAGATTTTGCACAGCACTGTGCTGTAACTGCTACGACTACTGCACAGAAACTTCAGAAAATGCTTCTAAAACACCATCACATAATACTTCACTTTATCAGAAGGATAAAGTGAGGATTTTAGTATTACTTTTTCACACATATAAGTTTTACAAACACACCCCAGTCTCACCAGCTGCACAAGGAAATGCATCATCATGCTTTCCCAGTGCCCTCCCCTTTTCATTGGCTAAATTTTGATCAGGCATCAAAGTTCCTGATTGGCTGCTGAGGTGGTGGAGAGTTGTTGCTGTTGCTAGGATCCTGTTGCTAGGACAGTTGCCATCGCAGAGGCTCAGCAGGAAACATGTAATGAATCATGGATGGTTGATTTTTCTCTAAGCGCCCTAATTTGTGATGCAGATGAGCCCAAAGCTTGCCTCCCCCGACTCCACCTCTCAAATGCGTACCCACCCACCCTCGCTCCCCCACCTCTGGTTGGGTTCATAAAAAAAAAAACAAGTTTGGGTTTCAAGGGCTGACATTTGAGGTTGCCATAGTGGGGTTGTGGAATACTGATGTCAATTCTCATGCAAAAATGAAAGGGCAAAGGTCATTACCAGTTTATTTGTTGAAGGAAAGCCAGAAGGGAGACCACCGACGACCCTGCCTGACCCCCGAGATTATTCTCCAAGCTGTGACTTGCTGTGAAGTTTGGACAGGCTCCTGAAAAGGGGGCAGACAGGTGCAAACAGCTGACGTGTTAACTACAACACACAGAGCGCAACTTGGCCGCTGTTTCGAGGCATCACATCGTTTTAATTGTAGTCAGAAAGATAAGAGAAACGCAGCTAAAGTGTGCAGCCAAAGACTCCACAGAAAACTGTGATTTACTTTTCTGTTGCTCACATTTTTCACGCGGCTGGTATTATTCTACACTCCACCGTATGTTTTGCTTTTGAAACTCGTGAAAAAGCCTCGTTAAGATTTACCAAAAGGTCATCCATCGTGGTGCAAATGCGCCACTGTGACTTAACAATCGCTGTGGGCATTTTTAATATCATGCTATTAGACTGTGCAGAGGGTATACAGGCCTGTGTTTAGCAGAGAACGCAGGGAGGGCATTTCAACCCCCAACTGAACCGTAGCTTGCTTGACTTATTTATTCCTGTCCTGTAAAAAGAGTGCAGCTGTTTCATATAAAGTGGCAAACAGTTAAACTATTCACACGAAACACTTCTCGTATAGACGATGAACATTATCCACAGAGGGTAAGACAGTGTAAAAAGTGGTAATTACCGACAACAGATGACAGACAATATGGGCCTGCTGCTTTAATGGTACACAGCAGAAATGCTGCAATGAGCAGCTACAGTGACTCTGCTGTATGTAAACATCTTGTGTTGTTCACCACTGTGGATTTTCCTTCTACTGGAGCAATATTTTCTTTGATGTAATTATATGTTATATTTCAGG
Organism: Pelmatolapia mariae; assembly: GCF_036321145.2. Classification (NCBI taxonomy): domain Eukaryota; kingdom Metazoa; phylum Chordata; class Actinopteri; order Cichliformes; family Cichlidae; genus Pelmatolapia; species Pelmatolapia mariae. The sequence goes on along the minus strand of NC_086235.1, from coordinate 17,401,377 downwards.
CTCCGCTCCTCATCCTGCATCCTGCTGCTCTGCCACTAAACTTAAGTCCTTCGGGTACTCTCTTCACATCTGACTGCTATTTGTTTTTTTGCTTTCTTCCCTTTTTATATTCTTTCTGACAACACTTTTAGCCTCTATGCAGCCTCCTTGTCAAACAACACTTTAAAATACAAAACAACATCACTACCTCTATATTTTCCATCTTTGGCCTTTTAATTAACCCCTTCCCTTTATGCAAAAGTGTCTCCCTTGACAGTCTTGTTCCCAAGACTCCGTTTTCCTACCCTCTGCCCTCATCTTTCCTCACGTCATGTCACTGAAGGGATCCTTTAGAATCTAGTTGTATACTCGATGCTAATACCTTCTGACACATTTGTTCGCCGTCTCTTTATCATTAATAATTATGCAAAGGAGATGCGTCCTCAGTCGAGCAAAAGAAAGCAATCTTAGTATGCAAATGGTTAAGGTCCCTGCGGAGTGTGGCGATTAGATGTGTGTTGATAAACTCACTTATGATGAGTGACAGTGAGCAGGATTGAAGTCGTGCTGGTCATCAACGCCGCAGACACTGATAAAAAAATAAAATAAAATAAAGCACTGCAGCCAAATGCCAGGGTATCCCCAGATGCATGATGGGACAGGGATTAAACTGTGTAAAATGTCATTGTGGCTGCTGTACATTCATTAATAGCCACAGAGAAGGAAGCAATGAGGGCAATAAAAGGAGATTTGCTTCCTGATTGTCTTTGCATTTTCTACTCGGGCAGACGTTGACTGTGACTGCTCACCTTCATCTCAGAACCTTTCCCAAAATCTCTTTAAATGTCACAACTGGACCATGAATCCTTTAAAGCACCCATCTGCCCCTGCTACACCTGGACTGGGTTGCACGAGCAATTTGTGAATCTTTCATTTAACGCATTTGATTTTGGTAACAAATGAAGCCAAACGTGCAAAAGTGCAGAAAACTGTGACCACTTAAAGCTGACTCCAAAAGTGAATCAATCCCTATATACCCCCATCTTGAAAAGTCTAGATTTACAGTGGAGATAAACATGTTTACACCCCACCCCTGTCTGCCCATAACAACTATGCAGGGTTGATTTCTTTTTATAACTTACTAGTTCAAGTTTTATTGAGGCCTAAGGATGACTTTAGTGTTTATAGAGACTAGTGTCTATGTAGGTTCCCAGTCATCCAGGTCATGGTAATCATAGTTGCTTGAATTGATGGCAACTGGACTTTTTAACTGGAAATTTTGGGAGAATTTTCTGGAGAAACCAGGGACAAGGCTGAAAATCTATATTGGCTGATGATCTCTTGACCCTCATGTGGCACTGCACTAAAAACAGGCAGATTTCTGTCATGGAAATCACCGCAGGGGCTCAGAAACACTTAAAAAAAAGCAGGTTAAAGCTCTATCATGCAAGAAGAAGTCACATGTGAAGGTGAACTATCTTCTCTAAGCCAAACCTCATTTAAAATGGACTGAGGCAAAGTGGAAAACTGTTCCTTGGTCTGACGATCTGAAATTCTTTGGGAAAACATGGACCTCTGGACTATTCATGCCTCATACTTCAAAAGTCAGCGTCTCTGATGTATGAGGGTGCATTAGTGCCTATGTATTTGGCAGCCTGCACATCTGAAAAGGCATCATCATTACAGAAAGATATATGCAGATGTTAGAGCAATATATGCTACCATTAAAAGATGTTTTTTTCAGGGGAGGCCTTGCATATTTCAGCAACAAAATGCTAAACTATTACAGTATGATAATAAGTATAGTAGGAGAGAATTGGCCTTCATGCAGTTTACCAACTGTAAACTGCCCCAACATTTTTTAATATGCATTACTACCATTAAATTCAAAATGAGCTCATAATGTCACTGATTATTCATTAGATATTTTCTCTCTTCTCTTGTGAATAAAATATGGGTTTATGAAATCACTGAGTTCTGTTTTTGTTTATTTTGTTTACATTTTACAAAACGTCCAAACTTCATGCAGCTACCGAAGTTTACCTCTCAAATGCGTTTGTGGCGTAGCTTCTTCTTTAACATTTGTAATGCAATTATCTGACAAACAAAATCACTCGCGCTGCGGTTATTTCACTAACAGCACATTCAAGAAGCCTGCGCTCCATTTTTGGCACGTGAGTGATACTTGGCATGTATGTGGATGCATCTTGGATTGACTCACCACTGATTGCCACGATTCGACTCGGATCAACTGGTTTTCCATTGCAATCCAGTACTGCCTGCTCGAATCGCTTGGAACCGTGCAAAGTCGATCCGAGTAGCACTCCTAGTAAATTAATGAGTCATTGCACAGTCTCACAGTAACCCCGATAACATACGTGGTTAAGAAAACAGATGGATGACATTTAATAAGTCAGATTGCATCATTATAACCTAATAAAGAAAGAGGAGTTAAAAACAGAACAAAACATATTTCTTTAAAGATTTAGCCTGAAGCTACAGCACACTACTGCAGTGTTAAGATGTAATAAAATCAGACCTGTTTCCATCTCACTTTATGTGCATTGCTGCCAAACATCACACTTAATAAGGTTTTTAGCATTCATATACACTAAAAAAAAGGCTTGCGTGACTCGGCGGGGGTCCACATTTTAGACCACAATTTCGTGCATGCGTTAACTATTGGTGAAAGATGAGTTTTCTTAGGATCAGCAATTTGAGGAGCAGCAAAAGTAGAAGAGGAGAGTCACTAGCCGGCAGTGCCAAGTTAAAAAGCTTGTTTGTTTCTTAAGAAGATCAAAGGTATTGAGGCCTTGGACAGACATGAGAAGAACAGCCTCTGTAATCTGCTCTCCATTCACTCCCAACAACACCAGCAAAGAAAAACTAGGCTTTTCTCTTTGGAAAAATCCTGGAAAGCATCCCAGACAGTGTTTCAAACAAGCAAACGCTCTGGGACTTCCCAACCCCTCTCCACGGGGAAATGACATGTTGGTCAGCATGTTGTTTGCTATCACTCAAAAGTCTAGTAATCTGCAGGTGTGGTTTTTGGAGTCAGGAAAGCTAAATTAGCTTCCAAGCCTTGCACCCCAAAACCGATATTTTAAAAAATATGCTGCCTCAATATCCATTTGTCCATTGAGCCCATCAGAGCTAATATAACAAGTCCGAACTTCAAAGCATCCGATGCAGCCGTTCCCAATACATTTCTGTAACCTCTGAGTTTGGATTTGCATCACTACCACTTAGGCTGGCAAGTACTTCATTTCATACATTCATATAATGTGCTCATTTTTATGCAGTCATCAGCTTTACTCTTAAAAAATAAAGAAGCATCTTGATGCATGTGGTAGAGGTGGAGATCGATGCAGATATCAATGCCAACGCATGTAATGGTACTGGATCGATACTTTCTCTCCTCTAAGTTCGGTATGTAGCTCCCTAAATTGTGTTAAATTAATTATTATTATGGAAATGAAAAAATATACCACAAATATGCACTGTGACAGTCATGCTGACTTTATTTACAGCCTATAGCACACTTAAACAACAAGAGCCGACCCAAAGTGCTTCAGAGACAGACACATTTACGTTTCAGTTTCAAAATATGCAAAAAGCTGAAAGGTGTGTTTTGCTGTATTAAGTAATTATTGTGGAAAGTAAATATTACAGTGATTTAGTGGTCATTAAAACATGTTCAGAATTTGCAAAAAGACGACGATTCATCTTATAAATCATTACACAAACACACAGAAGCTGCACTTATGAGTTAAATGTATGAGTATCAGCAATACTGGCCCTGTATTTACTTGGTATCATATGAAGACCAAAATTTGCAGCATCACAGAGGACTAGGATGCGGGGCACCAAGCTAGCTGATATTCACTTTTAAAAACAATATTTATATATATATATTTTTGGCTGCTTTTGGCAACCATCAAGTAAATCAGGTGAACAAGCACCCCATCCTGGGAAATAGACAGCACACAGAAATATTCCTTGTTTTAATTAGCGAGAATGGTGGTACCAAAATAGGAAAAATAACTGAAAAATACTCATGGACAGCTAAAAATATAGCTACACAGACAACATATTAGCAAATTTTTATCTTTTATGGCAGCCTGTTAAAACAGCTATTGATCAATTGGCTGTAATTTTGTTCTTCACCATTTCTTGAAAAAAAAAACCTATTTGACTTTGTGCTGTTAATCTGTTTGTTTCTAACCTCTTGTGTTAAATTTGATGGCAGGTACATAATTGTTTCATACTAGCTGTGATGTGTTAAAATGAAATACTTAAGCCTTTGAATTATGACAAGTAGAAAGATGCTTTCAAAGCTCTTCAGCGCTGAGGGAAAATCCAGTTCAAAATAATTTGTAAGACTTTAATGTCAATAAAACAGCTAATTAAGGCCTCACATTTAACTGACGCTATGAGAGGCAACATATTGACTAAGAAATGTTTTTGTTTATGTGCTCACTTTGAATTTGACACTAGCAACACATAAGTTTGAGACAGAGACAACAGAAGACTGGAAGACTTTATAATGATTTTAAAAAAAGCACAACTACTGGAACAGACCAGAGCTAATTAGTGTAACTGGAAACAGGTCAGTAACATGATCGGAAGGAGGGTTCACCACTCTTAAAAATAATTAAGCATTTTAAAAATACCTTTTTGTCCTCATCATCAGATTGGTAAGAGTTGGTTTTCAGTAGTACCTGTTTTTTGGTATTTGTTTTGAAATAATACATTTAAAATGTCCCATTACAAAATACGTCCGTCTCACTTTAAACATTTTGTTATTTATTAACATTTAGTGCTTACACACTACAATATTAATTACTGTTAGGATATTATTGGTTATGGTTACAAACTACAGTGTTGGACGTGTTTGTTTACTGTCAATAGCTTCGTGATAAGTACATTCTGAGTAACTGGTGCACAAATGCTTAAAAGTTTAAATGTTAAAAAACACTCAGTGAAAAAAAAGCTCAGTTTGTTGGACAACAGTCTACTGTCTGTCCCCCACTCCAGATTTAAACTCAGAGGAGATTGTGCACTCTCTGTAACTGTGAAGCAACATTCCCTTCACAGTCAAATTTGATCCTTTCACAGAGTCCTTTAAAACTAGACTTAAAATGTATTTTATTCATTGGCACATTGGTCTGATTTGCTTACCGTGTCTCCTTCTTTTTTGACCACGACTGTACATGTTTAGCACTTACTTTCACGTACTTTCCTTATTTCTTAAGTATTCCCTTATTTATTTATTTACTCGACTTCTTATACATTGGTGACAGATATGCTAAAGTTAGCTACAGGTCCTGCGCTAGATTTAGCTTTCAGGACATCAAATGGAGACCATGGCACTGTGACATCTGCGAAGGGACCATTAATGCTGAAGGATGAACAAACTTGCTTGCAATATTTCCCCCCACCCAAAATGATGTCTTTGTTCCAGTGAAAATACATCTATCCATCCACCCATCGGTTTTCTTCCACTTATCCTACTCATCCTGACCCTATCTCTAAAGAAGAGGCTAGCCACCCTTTGGAGAAATTTCCATAATTTGTATCCACAATCTCGTTCTTTTGGTCACTACCCAGAGTTCGTGAGCTCAGGTGAGGGTAGGGGCGTAGATCGACCGGTAAATCGAGAGCTTTGCTTTTACACTCAGCTCGCTTTTCAACACAACAGAGGAGGAATTTAAGTATCTCAGGGTCAATGACTATCTGGGTCATTTAACAAAGACAATTCCAAACTACAAGGATTGGTGGTAAGAGTCCAGGTACAAAAGTGCTTCCTGCAGTCCAGACCCATCATCCACTGAGAACATTTAGTACAATAAGAAATGTAAATCTAACAAAGGAGGCGCTGAACTCTTTAGAATCTGTTTTGTCTTTGCAGGTTGTTCCAGAGTTTTAGGAAACAGGGACCTATAAAAATGTTAATTATGGCCATTTCTGTGTCTTTGGAAATAGAAAAGCGAGCCAGGCTTGCTGCTTATTCTTACCACAATCATACCGCCCTCGTGTAATCCTTTTTTGTATAATTATTTTCTGACTGAACATAATGTATGCATATCTAATATATCAATTATGTATAAAAGTCCCACAAAAAAAGTAGCTCTGTGTTGGGAATAGAGCTATCCAAAGAGAAACTGATGGTAGGACTTGCATTTTCTTCTAAAACCCCATGAAGTGTGTCAGAAGCACTGAGAGCCAGCAGTGATTACAATAAACCACAGAGACATCATCAAAGAGTGGGCAGGAGCTGTAAGACTCGCTGAAGTCCGTGGCTGAAAAGGCCTACTCGACGTTGCTGGCGGTGTAGAGGCCCCTCCGAGGGACCGGCGCTCTGTTTTAATCTGCTCGTTTCAGGACTGAGTGATTCATCGGCTTTGAGATGGCTTCACTTCAAAAGTCTCTCCTACAATATGTGTTTCCTCATTTCATGCCTGTGACTTTTCACTTTTGTGTCATTCCTGCAGTTCGCCTTCCATCTTTTCTCTTTGGTGGCAGGAATTTAGCGTCTTGCCAGAGCTGGTATGCGAGTATTTTCTGGTGGCATCATGATTACACAGTCGTTTGCCTACTTTACATACATTTATATCCCTGTGATATGCCAGCACTCTTTTACAACAGCCAGATATGCTGATTTTGACGGATCTCACTCCAAAGACTTATCCGAGCTTAAGCAGCAATTTAGAAATCCCTAAATTAAAAATCACTTTGAGTTAAACCGAGCATCCAAAGAGGCGATGCACAGTATCTAATTTTGACTTTTTCAGAACGCATTAATCCTCCCAAATGGGAGCTGACAGGATATCACAAGCTATTGTAGCACACCAGATACCTCAGGAAGCAATTACCATGAATACATTTTCTAATAAACTTGTACCCATCAGATGATAAGCAATTAAACATGCGTAATTATGGCTTCCATACAGTAATTTCTAAGCTGATTAGGTTTGTGTGCTTTACAACCTGAATGGGAGAATATTAATAGTGCTTTGGTTTGGGGTTGCTGGTTAGTGGTGGCAGCTCATCAGCGAATCATATGCAAATGAGGCCTCAGGAAGTGCATGAAGCCTCATTCCCGGCTATTAGAACTGTCAGGGGAGGGAGGGACATGTCAACGGGCAACGCACACATGCATGAATATCCATTCACACTTAAAGAACCCCACGCACCCATTGTTGAAAGGCAGGAAATTATATAGTCTCCATGCATGCTTCTCTATACTTTTTGTAGACTAATATAATCCTTATTGTACTTTCTGTCCAAGTCCTCTAGTTTTACAGTTTTTAATGGGCTGATAAGCAGCCAGTGTGTTGGCTGATTTATTATCAGCAGCATATGGAAATTTCTTGTTTTATTTTGGTATCAGTTTCTAATAAAGCAACTTTAACAGAAAGTTCATAAACCGTGAGCAATGACTTTATTTGGATCAGTTATAAACCCTTAAGGATCCTGATCTTTGGATCATCACTTGATGCATGATTACTTATGCTCTAAATGCATGATGTCATAGTAGATTAGCACAGTCGTCTTTGGATTTTGCCTGCACTTGAACTAACCACCGAGTGGCAGTGAACCTTCCTCAAGCGTTTCATCATTGGGCAGCTGCACTGAAATGATAGAACAGTTCAAATGTTTGTCTAAATGCTTGATTTCAGACAAATCTTGGTTCTGCATGATGTCAGTAAGACCTTGGATCCCTAATATGCTCATTTTAGGCAAACAGCACAGAAGCCCCACCCACTTCCTGTTCAGATTTCCTCTTTGAGAGGGGCAACCAATCAAATGACAGTTGACTTAAAGTGGACATGAGACACTACATGTGCTAAGCATGGATTCCCACCCTAAAAATGTATGACAGCTTTAACACTGTCTTTAAACTGGGTTAAAAAAGTAATTACAGTTACATCTTCTGGAGGAAGTATATCATCACCTCATGCAAGTACAGAATATGACGGCACTGGGTTGGTTAGCTGCTGTTAATAGTCCTAATGGTAAATGGACTAATAGTGTCTTGTACTCAATTTGAGTTTGAATTTCTACTACAAGTCTCATTTACACACACACATTCATATGGTGCTTTTATCTATATCTAAACACTTTTATCTAACATTTACACACCGCACTCCGATTGATGCAACAATAAACTACTAGGCGTTCAGTATGTTCCCCAAGGATACTTTGACACATGGACAGGATGAGCTGGGGATCCATTCACCGATCTTCAAATTGGTAGACAGCCCACCCTATCACCTGACCCTCCCACAGTGGTTTATATTAAGCCTCAGTCACATTGGCCTAGTGACTGGTCGTTGACACCACTGGTGACCTCAGGTGGCTAAGGAAAATGTGTATTCTCCGTCTGGCTCGTTTGCTGGAGGTTACAGACTGTTTCCGAGTGAAATCAGCCCTTCTTGTAAGTGCTTTGGTTGATAGCAGATTGGCACAGTCGTCTTTGGATTTTATCTACACTTGCTAACACTTGCTAACTAACCAGCGAGTGGCAGTTAACCTTCCTAAAGTGGTTCATCATTGGGCAGCTGCACTGAAATGATAGAACAACTCAAATGTTTGTCATGATGGGTGATCAGAGGGCCTGTGTTAAAAAGGTTTTAACACAGGAACGTACTAGACCACCTCAGCTTGATAAAAATCATATTAATCAGACCTCTGATAGACCAGTATCAGCTAAAACCTTTGAGAGGGGCAACCAATCAAATGAGAGTTGGGCTTTAGTTAAATTTGATCCATAAAGCATTTTTAAACTATTAAAACAATCATAGTCACCCCTAGTCAACATTGCCTTTTTAGAAAGAAAGACTTTTATCTTATATTACTATTATTTAATTAAAGACTCATGAGGTATACATGCTACTCATGTGTACTACATATCACACTCTCTGTGACTTGTAACATAACACTGTTGCTGCCTCTTTAAACACACTTGTATTATTGCCTGTCCCTGTATCACTGTTTATTGTCAAAATTTAAGATGAATTCAAATGCAGTAAACAATAATTTGTAATCACATGTACTAAAGCTACACAATAATGGATAAAATTAGCTCTTTGGTGTGTATCAATTGACTGGGGATCTCTGGGAGATGTGGCCAAAAGCTTCTGAGCACCAAGTAAGTGGAGATTTTAAAGATTTTTAATCAAGTCTGTGTCCTTTAGTTTGGCATCAAATGATTCTTGAAGGGCTCCCTTAAAGATTTAGCGTGTCACCAATTTGCGTTAATATAAGAAAGAAAACACAAATGATTGAAAATACCCCGAAAGGCACACTTACGACTGTGTGACTGTCGTATATTAGGAGCAAATATGTCTTCACAAAAGACTCTTTGAGACAGTTTTATCAGCCATTGTTTGCAGGTGCAGCTGTTTTAAGCGATTATGGTCTAATAACAGATTGTACACCACCTCCCATTTCTAACAGCAGACAGACAAACCCCTGCAACAAGAGAAACTGCAGACAAAACAAACAAAAATAAGAAAAGAGGCTGTCTGTTGTCAATTAGCTGAACGTGGCATCCTCCAGTAAACACTGATTGAGGTGGACTCTGACTGAACTTTCTCCTCTCTGTAATATTGCAGGAGGACCTCAGTGGGTGAAATACATGACTGATTTCATTTCAAATCCCAGCCACTTTCTCCGCTGACAGAGCTGGTGAACCAAACATTTCATCTGTACAAACCTGCGACTCTCTCCCAGATACAAACCCTCGGGGAGCACCGTATAGCTTTTTCTCTGTGACTTTACCAAGGCCGCCATTCAATCAAGTGACTCTGGCTGTGAGGGCGGCCTTCTCGCTGCTGTCTGTGCGTGCGCGAGTGTAGCAGACGTAACATCACACACGAGGCGGCAGAGCGGTATGGTCCGTTCGGATTTATTATCAATCTGAATATTACTTCTCACACAAAATATATAGTTCTCATTGAGGCTCTCAGTATACATCTTCAATAGCACTATGTAAGTTTTCATAAAGTCATTTGTCGTCTATACATGGAGGGATTAATCGGTCATGTTGCACAAAATGTCACAATATACCATACCAGTGATGGAGGGACAAAGAAATTTAGCAACAATCCCAATATATGGTCTTCTTAAATATATTATTACTATCCATACAGCATGACAGTATTTCTAAATAGAAGCAATAACTATCTCAGTTAGTATATTTCACATTTACTATTAACAGAGATGTTTATGCAACAAACAGTTGGTGGCGTCAAATGTAAAAACAATACAATGAGGAATAAGAGAACAGCTGATGTGTTTCACAACAATCATGACGTGTGGGGGGCTCGGAGTCGGAAAACCTGCGGTTTAGTACGACAATGAGATGTCTCAACCCAAAGTACAACAACGCACACGCTTCAACATCTGTACACACGATGTAGTAGCTGATTCAGATCACAGAGGAGAAACGTGTGAGGAGCTCCAAAAGGCTACATCGATTCATTTAGAGGATATAATCTGTACAATAATACGGGTTTTACAGGCAGGAAGTTCATTTACTTTACATAGCACTATAGTTTAGAGCTGCAGTGATTAGTTGGTGGAGAAAGCAAAAAAAAGAAGAAGAAAAGAAATGCCAATAAAACCTTTCTCTGATAAAACAATGATTTATATCTCAAGATTTCAGACTGTTAGTCATATTAAAAAAATACATTTTCTTTTTTTTATCAACATTTCCTAAACTGAACGATTAACCGGGAAAATAACTGTTAGTTGCAGCCTTACCATAGCATGTTTTAATTGTGCCGGAGATCATTTTCTAAGCTTTTTGCATCAGTTTTTTTCTTTTTTTTGCTCATTTTGGAACAAAAATCTTCACTTGACATCACGTAAACATCTCGTCAGTGGCACTAGGATGGTATGTTCAAAAAAACAACGTCACAGTTAAAGAGGACCGGGGTTCATACTGACAAAAAAATCTCCCAGCGCGGACGCTGATCGGACAGCACTGACTGATCGCGGATCAGCGGCCGTACGCTGAGGGAAATTTTGTGTATATGGATCCAGCTGAGATATCTGGCACGACATTCATAAGTATACAGTATATATAGAGGTGAAGAGGAGGCAGAGGGAGAAGAGGGAGAAACAGAGCGAGGAGAAGGCAGGCCAGAGAGAGATGTCAGTCTTGAGTGGGCAGAGGAAACCGGTGCTCAGCGAGCGAGAGGAAGGTATATGTGTGTATGTGTGTGTGCTGGGTGTGAGGTGGTGGGGGGAGTGGGTTGCGATGCCTTCACTGAGGAAGTGCTTTCAGGATGGCGTTCACCTCTTCTGCCACGGCTGTCAGCGCGAACTCAAACTGCTCCTGAGGAGGAGGAGGGGGAAGGAGGATGAGGAGGAGGGGGAGGAGGAGGAAAGGACGCAGGGAAGGAAAAGGAAGGATAAAAGTTTTACTGTGTGACCAAGTGGAATGGCATTTCAGAATGACTGGCAGCTCCCGACCCTGCCCCTGATGTGCTTGGCCACAGTCTAGAGGTGAAGGTGAGCCTCTCTCCGAGCTTTCAACTTAAAGCGTGTGAGCAGCCGGGACCAGCATCGATCCAGCCAGGTGTGTCTTAAAATGGAGCTTTTGAGTCAAACTGTCTCTCAGCTTTCTCTGCTCGCCTGTGTGTATGTGCGTGCGCGTGCGTTTGAGTGTGCATTTGTTTGCGAAACCGACTCATAGTTTTCCCCGAGGAGCGCAAAAGGGGCTGATTGATGTTTGCCCCATGGACCTGGTGTTTTTATATTCCTCTCCTCTCTCCAGGCTGAGGGGCCACGGGGTCCTCTCACAGAGAAAAGGTACGTAGGAGTTTGGAGGGAACAGCCTTTAGATGTGTCAACACACAGGCTGCCATAGTCTGGCCTGAGGATAGGCTAAATCAATACAGAGGAGTCACTGGTGACCGTGCCTTTCGCTTTGCAGTGGAGATTATCTGGAGTGCTGATGTTTTCTATTTTTATGTGTCTTCTCAAGTTGTGATGGGGCCAGAAAATATGTAAGTACATCCATGTTTATCTCCATCGCAGTTACAGGTGCCCACATCTATTCCCAAGTTAGGTTTAAAGTTTTGTGCATTGGAAGGGAAAAAAACAAAGATACTTCTAAATATGAGGGTTTGTGGACGCTGTTCACCTTTACGCCACTGGGGGGAGATCAATCTCTGCTCGACAGATCACAAACGGATGTTAGTGAGGAATGAAAAAAAAACAAAAACGGTCACACATGTTGTAATTACTGCATGTTGATGTCTGTCAAAAATTAGTAACCAGAGTAAGGGGAGAAATTAATGCCCCTTTTGTGAGCTTTGTCCAAAAATAAAACGGCAGCATCACGAAGAGGGGAGAAAAACAAAAAAGAACACGATTGGTTGCTCAATCCTCGAAACCTAACTCTGAATTTCATACCTCATTACAATGTAATTTCTGTGCAGACCCAGTATGAAACCATAAAGTGGAATCAACAATAGTCTGATATAATTTCACTTAGACTCTTTTGAAGAGAAGAAAAAGCAGAGAGTGCCCGGAAAGCTTTCCTGCGCTGAGCAGAGCAGGGCCGTAAAAGCAGCACTAATGAACCATCGAGGAACACTCGAGTCTGTTAGCATAGCACCGGAGTCCATAAATATTATCACCCGGCTCTGCATGGAGGTTCGCCTTTATTATTTTTATTATTATTATTCCTTTCCAATTACAAGAGAGAAACAAAAGACCCTTCCTCCCTATTATTTGCATTAGTGGATAAGAGGAAACGCTTTGTTCACACCCTAAACTGCTCCACATAATAGTGAGAGGTGAACGACCCGCTGTGTTAGAAACTGTTTGGACTAGACAGACAGATGCTGTATGAGACGAAGACAATCTAAGAGAACATTTTTGATTATTGGTTGCCATTTTTTATGCAATATCAGCCGATTCCTCTCTCAATCTGACTCAATATCTTCTCATCTATATTTAACTTGGTTGTATATTGTCCATGTTCTGGTTTTGGACTTCATCACACGTTCTGAAGGACATTTCTTTTGACATTTGAGATGTTACATGTTCAAGTCATGAATCTTGCAATGCTGCAGTTTGAAAAATATTTCTGTGAGATATCTTGGCCATCCTTTTATTTTTGCGGCTCGTGAAATGTGGACTTATTGTTTTACAAGACAATGTCGTTCTAATCCTGACGCAGCTATCAGTTACCCCATCGTTTCCCCAGAAATGATCCCATGTGCACGTGAAGCAGACAATCCTTGGTTTTGAATGGCTGCAAACCCTCCTCCCGCTCTCCTTTCTCTGCTCTCCCCCCCTACTTCTTTCTAACACCCCCCCCCCCCACACACACACACACACACTTCTCTAACTCAAAGCCGGGGACCTTACCTTTGTCTGGACCATGCCAGCTCTCTGGTCTCTCAAGTGCTCCAGGGTAGCGGCAATATCAATCTCTTTAGCACCTGCAACAGACCGAAAATTGGACTGAGTTCAAAGCAGTGGAGTAATCCAGCTCACATCTGTCAATCTCTCTTTATACTGGGCTCCCTTTGGAAGAGCGCAGCGATTGAAAATTATTACATTCATCCCTCGAAAGACTTGGACAAGAGCCACTGACTGTTTCTCGATAAAATATGCAAGAGGATATTTTTGGGCCCTGGTGCAATAATGCATTCAAACACACCACACACTGGCTTCCATGTGAGAGTCGTGTTCAAAAACCGGTTTAGATGATGTCCATGTAGGCAGTCCACTAATATCCAAGAGTGTGCACGTGCACATATCAGCAAATAAATTACAATGATTTATAGCAGATCTGCAGCAGTCATTCTGATGATTAACCCATGCAACAGTTGCCTGCCTTCAGCAGGGATCAGCTGCTGTTGAGCCTGTTTTGGCTTCACGAGTCTGTGAAGTTAATCTGGAAATCTTATTCCACTTTCAGATTTATGGATTGCGAGCAGCATGCCAGAGCTCATTTGAGGAAACTGACACAGAGAGATGTAGAGAGCAAAACCCGAAGAGAGAAAAAGGGAGAGAGCCCCTGAACTCTCAAGATGGTTTTCAAAGTGAGGCAAAGAAAGGAAGCAAAGGAGATGGAGCAAGAGCGTGAATGTATGTATGCGTGTGGGTGAGCGAGAAAGAGACAGAAAAAGCGGGATTTAATGCGGCTGGACTTAGTACTCAAAGTGCTCCAGTGCTTTGACAAGACTTTCATGTCTTAGATGGGCTGAATTCCAAAGTTAGGCTGGAGAGAGGCTCTCAGAGAAAAGAAAAAAAAGCTTTGTAGAGCGAGATTATGTACATTTTATATATCTGGTTCAAGAGCAGAAAAGAAAGGGTTAAAAGAGACCGAGTGGCACCTTTCATCAGCACGGACAACAGCGAATTCATCACCGAACTACATGAACTTAGTGCTGTTTTTCAGAGACGCGAGGGGAAGGTCTGCGTCCGTCTAACCTGCTCTAATGGAGCTGGATTGCAGGGGGAGGGCGAGCAGGCAGCGAGGGTAGAGGGCAGAGGTCAAAGGATAAAGGGCAGGCTAATCTACGGGGGGGGGGGGCTTAAGGTGCACAACAATAGATGTTTATGTCTCAAAAGAACTCAATAGACAAAGCTAACTGAGCATTTTGTTTATTCATGAACACTCTCTAGTCGACTCTTCTTATGCTGGCGTAAAGATTCAACTAAAAACTAAAGTTTTCTTTGTCACACCGAGATTAAAAAAACAAATCCATCCTCAGACTCTTCCTGTTTTACATGTAATGACACATCCACACCACAAGGGTCATTTTCCTGTTGTTTTTTTTGGCTGTTTTAAATATAAGGTACTAAGATTTGTGATTATATTAGAGACAAAAAACACAGCCTGAAGTCCAAATGTATGACACGCTGATGATGTTCACAGTTTATGGTTTACATCGGTATCAAGCGGGAACAAATGTCAACAATTCTCAGAGTGAAATTAGAGCGCAAGCCGCAGACCGCTAAGAATAAATCAAATCAAATTCAATAAGCACAATGCTGCCATTAAATATTAAATATTGATTCAAACCACTGGAGCAAATTGCAGATTCTGATTTAAAATGTATTTTGCATTTAAACATTTTATTTCCATGCATGTGCTATCTAAATTCATGTCGCAGCTGCTGAAGCAGGTCAGCGTGGCGTGGAGGTAGCTTAAATAGATAATTACTAATGTGGGTTCCTTTCTCATTTCCCTTTTCTCTGTTTTCTCTTTGTTCTGCTCTCTCCGCTCCTCTCCACGGCTTCGGTCTTCGCTGCCTCAGAAAAAGTCACCCTCTAATGCATCCCCAAGACCCTCTGTGGAAAATGAGAGGCTTTAGTGTTGCCGGGGCAACACTTCAAGCAGAAAGAGTGAAAGGGAAGCCATTGATCGTTACCTTTAGCCATCCTATTGAGGACCATGTCAATCAGAATGTAAGTCCCACTCCTGCCAGCTCCATCACTGCAGAGAGTCACAGAGAGAGAGAGAGATCATTAAGGCGGCAGAGTGAGATGCTTTAATCTCAGAGTGTTTTTCTTATAAGGAAACAAATTGCTCATTTACATCTGCATCTGCGCAAAGACTGTCGAGTATGTTTAAGCACAAATTAGCCCGAGCACACAGACGTGTGTTTCTCCGTTCGCGCGTCACGTGGTGGATAAAAATCAAAAAGGCAAAAATCAATAATCACACTTAACATTCTTGCAAAAATACCTGAGCAGATCTGAATATTTGATGATGCAATGAATGTGATTATGTTAAACCTTTGCACACAAGCGTACGTGTGGTCTTGAGAGCTGCATGGCAATTGGAGAGAGGGGATTGGGTTTTCTAAGGCACACTGGGGACAAAGGCTTTTAAATGCATGCACCTCAGGAGCAGAGGAGAGGTTGAGAGGCCAGGGGCGGTTCGAGAACAGCTTTTTGGAGAGCCTTGCTTTTCCATTACTCCAGAGATAGCCCCATGAAAAGGCTTCCTTTGTGCCCACCGGCCATTCAGCGGCTCTGCATGTTAATTGCAAACAAGGCGTGGACATCGCTCTAATAAAGGCAAAGCCAATAAAACAGGAGAGCGGCCCGAGCGCCACAGCTTCATTAATCCACTGCTAGACACTCAGTCCATACAGCTCCTTCAGAGGGAGAGTAGGCTTACTGGCCCCACGCATGACTTAACAGGATGTGACTATTAAAAGTGACCAGACAGATACCTGGTGTTTAATACGAACCAATCAAGGCCAGTTAACTAACTCAACCAAATGGGAAATGGGAGTGTAATCGGCTGTGCCATGTTATTTACATAAGAACACAGTGAGCGGAATAAACAGCAGCTCTGGTGGAACCAGATAGAGTGAATGGACTGAGCGGGTTTAAGTAAACAGCCTCTCTCCTCCAACACATAGGCCACGACAAACACTCTCTGTCCCAAAGCAGCAGGGTCAGCCGCTGTCACAGGGTTCAAACGGTTATACTTGCCTGCAGTGGACAATTATCGGGCAAGATCGACCTCTGTAGCACTTGTTAACCTTTCTGAAATAAAAAAAAAGAGAGAAAAGTTATTGTCATTGCAAGCTTGGCATTAAGCTGTCTTAAGTGCACAGGCTGCTACATCGATTCAGGAAACAATTCTTTTATTTATTTCTTTTTCTTGAATAATAACAATAATAATCAAAACAAATGTGACTCGTGAGGGACTTGGGGCGCTGTGGTCTGGACGAAATAAATGACGGCAATAATCAAAGGGCCAAACACAACCACGAAAGACGCTCCCTCCTGTCAATCAATCACGTTAATTTGAGCACAGAGAGAGAGAAATCTGTGTCGCACCCTCGTAAATAAATTGAGCATCATTTCAGGCGGCGTTATTGTGACATGTGGGTGATGGATGTGGTGGTGCGATGTTGTGATTTGCCGACCGCCGACGCATTAACCCGAGCCAATTACGAATGTTATACACCACAGGCACGGCGAAGGCCAACGAGCCTTTTCACACCCCGCCGTTGCCATGGAAACTGACTACACCGAGAGCTTCCGCGTCTTTCCATTTCCTCTCGTTTCCCACCTTTCAGTGACAAAATGAGAAGTAGCTCATGGTATCTATAGCTGATCTAAGCTTGCGTGCACTAATATGTTTCGTATAGTAAGTATAATGTTTTGCATGAATATAAACATTGATAGCTTGTGCTATATTTTTGTAGTTTTGCCATGTGAATGCTGTATTTGTGACCAAAATTCTTAATAGTACTTAACATGTTTACCAGTATTGAAAAGCACAGGTGTGTTTGACTTAACGTCATTGTGAGCTGTGCTGTTTATCTGTGAAGGTTCCAATTATAGAGGACAAAAGCAGCCAAAATTACAAAAAACAAAATATTTAATAAAATACATAAAATAACACAAATAAGTGAATAAATATGGATATTAATACAAAGGTAAAAAAATGCCCAAGAAAAGTAAAAATCTTTTATGTTTAATTTGGTGCATTTAATGGCATAGTGTGTTTGTTTTGGCACATTTGGTCCTCCATACTTGGTGACTTTATTTATTAAGTAAGTTTATTAAAATACATGTGCTAAAAAATTGGACATGGTAGAACTCTTTGCAATATAATTCGATGCTTATTTGGGAGTAGAAGTGTTTTCTTTTTGATGCTTTTTTTTTCTTTGCAGTTTTATGTGAAATCACATTGCATACTAATGCATACATTTTAAAAATCTTGTTTGATATCGAAAGTATGACTAAATCAGAACACGCCTTCAGTGTAACAGCATACAGAGACGGTTGGAGTTCCCATGCAAGCCAGAGGAAGGAACAGTGTGAGGCAGAGTAGGAGGAGGAGGAGGAGGTGGAGGAGGGAGACTGAGAGTGGAGTGAGAGAAAGACAGTTTGTGCACAGGCCTGGCTGAGGAGACACAGTTTCCAATGATCACTTTTGTGACTATGCAACTGGGCTCATATTACTAGCTGCAACATCACAAAAATGACACTGGCAACCGCAAAATACAGAGTTGGCCAAAACCACAAAACCGTGAGTGTTGAGTGCATCGTGCGGATCTGAGACCTCTGAATCTCCAGAGAGCTTTAGATTCCCAATAACCTTCAGCAGCATTATCGGAGTTCAATCACGGCAATTTAAGCGTGAGGGAGATCTCAACAGCAGGGCAAACAGTGTATATGTAATCAAAACACAAGAGAAACCATTACAGTAGTGTCTTAAACGTAGCTGACTGCAAGCAGATTAATTTGGAAGAATGGCAGCAACTCTGTCGAGAGAGGATGACACGATAAAACTACAGCTCCTCTTTTTCTTTCATCTGCATAACAAACCAGAGGGACAGGCTTCCATCTACAAATCAGATGCATCTATTCTTGCGTGGAGGGCTTTTCCTATCCCTCCTGGGTATTCCCAGAGGTGCTACTGCCGCTCTTCTGCCAGAACATATTATATGGAAAACAGAGTAAGGTTATTCAGTCACTAGCTTTCCCCCTCTCCCATGTTTTTAGTGAGACAGCTCTCGTTTAATTGGGTGTTTGAATTAGGTGGTGTTTTTTCTTTCTTTCTTTCTTTTCTTCTCAAGCCAAGCCAGGCAGTGCGGGGCTGTTAATTTGCTGCATCACATGTGCTGGAGGGAGGTGAGGGAAATAGGCCCAAGATGAAAGGGATAGTACAGAAACACAGTCCTTATTAGAACAACCATTCTCTAGGACACCAAAAGGCACTGGGGCAAAAGGGAGAGGGACCAGAGAGGCGCTGACAGAATACAGAATATAAGTGGGGGTGATTAAGAACAAGCTCGGGACAAAGGCTGCTTAGAAAAAAAAAAGGTGGAAATCTGTCTGAAAATCTGCTGAGCTGCAGTGTTTGTTTGAGGACCAACCGGCTGGATCGCCACTCTACCTGCGGAAGTCTAAGAGGGTCCTGGCTGAGCTGGGGATCCCACGGTCCATCCAGGACAGGAAGTGGAACTGAGTGACGGTGCGGGTCTCGTTAGTCTGCAGGTTCTTCAGGTAGAAGCTCCGTACCAGGAAGTCCTCACACCAGATGTGCTCAGACACCAAATTCACCTAAACGCAGACAAACAGAAAAGCAAAATGTGATGTTAGGTTAAGGAAGGAAATGAGGAACATAGACACCTTCTTATAGAAATGTCAGGGTTTGTTTTATGCCAAATATTTCAGTTTTCATTCACTTTTTAAAGAAATTAGAGGTGCACCGGTGTAACTCACAGACATAATAATGACCTCAGCCTGTCAGCAAATGGGATGGTTTTAGTGTCAGTGGGCGATTTGTCATCTATTGCATCACATCGCTTCCACCCAGGCTAAATATTCAAAGATGGTGTAACGATTGATGAAGGCGGGGTTGTGATTGTGAAACATCAGTATTGGTCTCATTGTGCTCCCTGCTATTAAATTAGAGATATTTTGTGGTGAAATGAGATGTGACTAAGATACCAAAGCAGGTGGGAATAATTTGGCCATTTTGATTGATCTGGGGCATTGTTATTGTTGGTATTATTATGATAAAATAAGAGATTATTATGTTTTATAACCCTTTATGATTTTAAGTCTAAGATCCTGGAGGGACAGGCTCTCATACTGCTACCACAGTTTATAAATGCTACCGCTTAGCATGGAGTTTTAAGAATAGTATGAATAGATCTGTCTTATTTTTTAATGCTTCTCTTTACTTTTGGAGATTTTTACCCCCATAGCTTGCTCTTTTTCGCCCTTTTTTGATTGCTACTCTTCATACAAAGTTGACACACCAGCTTCATTTGGTGAGGAATCATACACGGCAACTTGATTTGCAACATAGGAGGGTTGACGTTTTGAACTTCCATGAGTGCCCTATGAAAGGTTAAAGAGATTTGCCACTGAGACCGCTTCACTTCACTTTAGCGAAAGTAGCTGCACTGAAGCTGTTCACTAAATGTCATTTTTGCAGCGCTGTTAGCACCACAAAGTAAATTATATTAAAGTGGTGCACAAACTTCAGCGCGTAAAATCCAAACCTGTGTGGTTAGAAACCAGCTGAAGTAGGAAAACATGTCTTTCGTGACCCTTCTGTTTAACCTCTTTCTCAATCACCTCGTATATGTGGTAGACGTCGGATCCCTCGTCGGGCCAGTAGTGGTGGCACTGCTTCACTCCATTCTCCGACAGCGGGGTCAGCATGACGATGACGACGCAGCCGCTCTCCCACACCATCTACACGCCAGAAAAGAGACACCCATCAGTCACACCCTGAGACGACAAACCCTTTCATATGCGACGTTCCAGTGGCCCTAATGTGTAGCTAACCCGCAGCGCTGAGAGCAGCGCGTTGAGCGTTAGTGATACACGGCAGCGTTGTATTACAGTGAAATTGATTTCTTAATCTTCATCCAGGAAGTATGAATAAATGTCACCTCTCCGTGTGTGACAAATGATAAATGTTGGGCTCGAGCAGCAGGAGGGCGCGTCATGTGTCGCCCTCTCTCTCACGCTCTCAGTCGTCTGAGCGAGATCACAACATCTACTGCTCTGATGCTCCATTTCATCTTATCACAACCTAATGTGTCCTTGGAAAAAAAAACCCAGGCCCACGGCAGCCATTAGGAAAATGAGGAGGAAACGTGGGTTTTATGATTGCTATAAAAACACAATGGCCTTGACTATACACTAATCACAAGCTTCTGTGATCCAGCCCAGTGGACACATTACACGCCAACTGTGCCAACTGTGCCAGGATGTGATGAGATTAGGCAAGGTGATAATGTGGAGGGGGGGGGGGGGGGGGGGGATATTATCCATTTAGTCTTGTACAATTTAGCAAATATTTGATGGTAGAATGTAAAAGAGCATTCATATTTTCCACCTCCTATCTTCCTTTTTTTGTTTTTGTAATGGGATTAGCAATTTACAGGCTCCAAAAAAGACATACACCAGCTACACTTGATTTGCATAGACAAAAAACAAACAGAAAAAAAGCCTGAAAATGACCTGAGTTGTGCCTCTGTGAACTCATGCATGGCTTTTTTTTTTTTTTTTTGCATTCTGAGAAGGAGGGAGGAAGGCCCAGCAGAGCTAAGGTAATAGCCAGGGAGGTGGAGATAGATGGAGGGGCAACGGATGAAGGGATGGAAGAATGAGGAGTGGAGGATTAGAGCAGAGCTGCCTTTCAGAGCACTGCCTGGGGCCGGTGTGGATTAGATAGGACACAGCAAAAGATTTGCACTCCTGCACGGTCCATTTGCATGAGAGTTGCCAGTGTTACCCCCGTTTGTTTACTTTTAATGGGGTAAAGAGTGTGTTTTTCCCTCATGCCACAATCCAAGGTTAACCATACTGAATAATGAATGGCTGCTAAGCATTCCCAGACACAGAGCTGATGTTCAGCGTGTCAATGTGTGGCTAATTTTCTATTATTTTTGCTTAATTGGGAAAGATTTAAAGATGAGTTAATGGCTAAGTAGCATTAGATAATGGAAATGGATTTATTCACCTGTACGGGAAAAAATACAAGCAAACAAACTAGCAGACATACGAGAAAAAACCAAAATTATAATTAACGCCTTATTCATTTGAGGCACATTTTATTCCTATTTCAGCTGATGTGGCAATTAATGTACAATTTTCAGATAAAAGCCTCTGAGTTTTTCCTTTTTAATTAGTTTAAACACCACATGAGGGCAAAGCGTGTATGCGTCTACGCTTTGTGGGGAGGTTTAAGAAGTCATTTTACAACAAGTAAATATTCTCTGTTTGGTGTACAGCACCAGATCATGCTAAACTTGGCTTCTCCACCCACCGCACAAATCGCAAGCAGCCTCCAACGTCTGTGCAAACACAAAGTCAGCACTATCATAATGATTCAAAATGAGTATCCGCTCAGTACAAGACGCAGAGTGCAGAGTGCAGGGCCAGCTGGTCTGTCAGGATTTATGCGCCACACTTTTACATCCTGGTCACGGCTAGCTGGAGTTACTTCACCATATGGAGGTGATGGGCCCACTAATTACAACAGTGCTGTCCTATTAACACATAAGACTGCCATTTGGCAACCATGCATCATTTAAGGCACACTTCCGCACAAGTTGACATGTTTTACAATAGCCTAAATCTGCTGATTGATTACAGGTCCCGCTGACATTTATGGACATGGAAAAGAATGCAAAATAGGTTTGAGGGGGGAAAAAAGCCCCACTAATATGAGCAAATATCAGCATTATTTTAAATAACATTAGGTCTCCTGAGGCGTGTATAACTAGATCCTTATATAAAACTAAAAAGCTTCAGGTCTTGTGTACATATTCAGCTGCTGACACTTTTTGATTGATGAGTAGGAGCAGCAGCAGCACCATTACTTCTCTACCAAGTTTGTGCCTCTCATGAAATAACATTACATTTGAATGTAAGCATGCATTTTTCCTAAAAATATACAATTACCCTTCATCTTACCTCTGTTTGAGGGATGATTATGCTGTGCTGGAGCCACGGCTCCTATCACTCTTTCCAGTGTGTAAACAGGAAGTTTGTTTCCGCAGACTGAGTGGGGTGAGAAGTGACTATGGGCTACAATTTCAGGAGTTTTCTCACCTTTGTTTGCTTACATTTGGGGCAAAGTGACACCATTAAAAAGACATCAAATTAGGGATCACACTTGGATCACTTGGATACAGATAGAAATCTGACAAATCCAAGGAAAAATGGGAATACAATGACCTCTTTTGCACCAACGTGGTGCCAATTCTGCACACATTTCTGCAGGTTTGAGACCCGTGGCTTACAGAATCTGCGAGCTGAATATACCAATTATTGTTGGATTCCTTGTGGCAGACCCTCACGTAGCCACTGAAGTCAGTAGTTCCAACTTTGGGCTGGTGCCAGCTTTTTGGCACCAGCACTGGTCTTTTAATAGTAAAAATGAGTGGGACCAGTTTTAGATTAAGCTCTGGCATTGTGCCAGTGGAAACAGCAAAGGATCATCTTTTATGATTTCTAAATAAACTTAAGGATTCTAAATTCTAATATCCTTGGTATAGTTTAACTCACTCTAAATGCACAAACATGTGTTTAGTGTTGGTGTGTTCAGCTTGATTTCCTCGCTGATCCACCACAGTAATCTTGACACGCCTTTCTTGGACACTCACTAGTTGGATAACCAAATAAAACCTCTGGGTCAGAAACTGAGTACCTCTGCTGTGGTTCTTCCCTCACAGCTGTAGACACAAACAAATAAAAAGATGAAGGATGGACAGTTAATAGAGTTTTACCTGCCAGAAGTCTGCCACGGTGGAAGCTAGGGGACCCTGCGACGCGATGTAAGTAGGGTTGCGAGGGTCATGGTCCATCTGGGAGAGAGGGAACAGAGTGTGACATAGTGTGTGGTTGGTGACTGGTGGATGAAAACATATTGTTTGGTTAAGACTTCCATGAAATTTCGTTTCTGAAATGGATGCAGAAACGAAATGAGATCAGCATCTATTGATGAAAACACTTGGCTTTCATTCCTCCTGCAAACCCTGTCGTATTCAGGATGCGAGTATTATTACAGGGGTGATTAGAGGAAACTAGGACATGGAAGTAACTGCATGCTGTTCGCTGGAAAAATGTGGATGTTAACACAAGCTGAACACATATTTGAAGGATAGGTTTGTAGCTAAAAAATGTTTTAAAAAAATCACTCTTTTAAATATATTTGGACCTTGAACTTTCCTCTTTATCTGCTAGGCAACAGGCACCTCTAATGTTGAACACAACAACTCATATTCAACGATTTTCTATGCGAGCAAATAACTGAACCTCTCTTTTTAAAAGCTATATATGGTATGAAGAAAGATTCTGTAGCTTCTCAAGGGGATTAGTGAAAAATCTTATTTCCAACTACCTGAAATTTGCAAAATAACTTCAATTCACTGTCGCTATTTTTCACTCTTACAATATCTTTGTGCCCTCAAAGACTTGATGAACTGCTTTCAGAGCTCCTTTTTTTCATGCTTAGCTGTGTTTCTACATGAAACACAGCTAAGCATGTCACTGTCGTGGGTATTTAACGCCTGGAGTCTCCTAACACGAGGGCGCTGAATGCTCAGGTGGGGACATAAGGACACAGTTTGAGGGATGTGATTGAGATTTGAATGAAAATAAAATCAGCAATCAGATTTTACTGAATTAAGTTTCTATGGTTAACCTCTCGTGCCAGGCATACCAGTGGGGAACATGTTTGACTTATTTTGAAGGGAAAGATTCACAACAATGTATTCTTAACGTATTTTTGACATCATAACGATAGATGACTCAAATAGTGCTGTATTTTTTGCACATGCAGAATAATATCAAATATTGCAGACTTTCTAAAGAGTGCAGGAGTTTTTAAAAATTGACGCTGGTGCTCAGCACTGCCTCCCTGCAGTAAGAAAGTTTTGGGTTCGAACCTCTTCTTGGTTAGCTGGCTGAAGGTTTAAATGTGAGCATGAATGGCTTATTTCTCTCTGTTAGCCCAGACTGGTGACCAATTTAGGGTGCATCCCATCAGGCTACCCTGCTTGCTGGGATCGTCTCCTGCCCCCCTGAATTGGATAGGCGGGCGAATGGATGGTATAATTGAGTCATTGCTTAATTAATCTTCCACTGACTGACATCCACCAATGGAACTGAGTGCTTTTTTTTTGCAGCACCGCCCTTAAATCTAACTGGGAGAGAGGGAGACACCTTCAAGCTGAACATCACAGTGACAGCAAGCGACAGGGTCGACTTTAATGGCGTTTTGATTTTTTTATGAAATCCCTTTTTTATGCTGAAGAACAACTTGTCAAGGACACTTGACATGGCCTTAAATGTTAAAGATCTAGTTTTCTCATTTCACATCTTTGCAAATTTCTTAAGCTCATTTGTCTCACTCATGGACCTTGACACGCACCCTTAAAAGGAAAAATAATTATGGAGGATTTCTCCATGGCTCTAATACTACCATGACACTTCTCTCATGCTTAATATCCTGAACGACAGGATTAATTCTTAATGCTTTGAAAAGCTGATAAAAAAAACAAGCACGCAAGTTTAGTTGAATTGTTAAGAAAAATCAACTTCTTTGTTATTAATCCAAGTGTTTGGAATCTTTTTTTTGTACTTTTTCGGTGGATTAAATGCGTTAAATTGTTTTGTTTATTTAAATCTACTCCCAGGCAGTGACGTAAATGTAAATCAACCTCAACAGAAGCAGCATTGTCAGATGCCAGTTGTTGAAAATCATCCTTCGTTGTGTAAATGATTATTTTGGAGATTTTGGTTTTTTGGAGTAGTGAAATGCTTAATGCAGCAGATTCTCCTGGGATTCACAGTCGATGTTTATTTATGATTTATAGTTTTTATCTGTATAAGATGTCAGGCAGGGTGTCAGTTTTCATTGTATATGTAAGAAAACAACCACCGGGGAGCAGAAACGAAGCTCGAAGCTGAACATGCTCACCAACGCACGCACACGGACCGGCTGAAACTGAAAAATGTTGACAAAAAGGACTCATCAATGAAAGAAACACTGCGTTCATTACCTGCTGTTACACGTCAATTAGCCATGTCCGCTTTCTTTTTGTCTCTTTTTTGAATTCCTCACATGGTTTGGTTGAAACAAAACAAAGTAAAAAACAAATCTCACCCGCAGAAATAAAAGGGTGATGTCGAAAGCTAGTGCCTGCACTCCGTTTAGCCAATCTCAAGGACACAGACATGCTGTAGCTGTGTGCTGACATCCCTGCATGAATACTAAAGCGCTAACATGAAAGAAAAGTCCTGCATTTCAGCTGTAGTCTCCCTGCCATTGTGGGAAGAAGATAGACTACAGTAAGAAAAAAAAGAACGAAAGAAAGAAAGCAAAAAATGCAAAGAAGTGCTCTTTGGTTTGAAGTAAAATAGCTTGTTCGAAAATAGCTCGCACAAATATCTGTTCACCGTGAAGCGCTTCAGCTTTCAACACCTCGCTGTAGTGCCTTGATCCCTTTTTTAAAAAATATAAGATTGAGAGCTCAGAAGCTAACTGCCAGCTCGAGCTCATCTGAGTTTGAAAACAAAAGCGAGGGAGAACAGGCGGGAAATCGGGAAAAGCCAGAAAAGGCCAGACAAAGACAAAGACGAGCGGCCTTTGACCACTTCTTGCCGCTGTGCATTCCTTCAAATCATTCCTCGCGCTAACGATGATGTACATCTGGGAGCACTGGCACCGTTTGTGGTCAAGCATTAACCATTAGCCGAGCTTTTCACCGAGTGTGCGTGTCACCCGGTGCTTCGCAGGGAGCTCAGATCGCCCCCTTCCCTTTTCCTCTCTGACCCCGGATTCCCAGAAAGAAGCGACAGATTATTTACTCGTAGGCCGCTGCCCCTGAAGCTAATGAGGAGGAAGAAGCTGCATTGACAGACATAATTATCACAGTTTTGCTGGGCTCAGCCAGGGGTCCCTTTTGTGGTGTAATTACTGTCCTTTCATCCACACACCACTGCATCAGCCATTACTGTATTTCACCCATCTTCAACATCCGCCTGCATTTCTGCATTAAGCCGCACCAAAACAGTCTTGCAGAACTTTTTCTAATCGAAAATCTTTCCGTACCTTCTTCCTCTGATTGATCGACGTTATTGCGACATTATTCTATAAGACGTTGCACTTCAGTGCTGTTTAAATAAGCTAAAAACCTCTATGAATATGCCATTAGTGAATATGGAGAAATAAATAGACCACCTAAAAGTCTCCATTGTTTGTTTCTGAAGAGTAATAGGCTTTTAGTGCAGCTGCGTGCACCCCGCCCCTCCCTCATCTATCTCCTTGGAAATTTTGGCACTGTATTTGAAATGCATAGTTTCCTGTTTCCCTTTGATGGAATCCCTTTTCAGCAGCCTCGGGGGAAATCATGACTGGCAATGTTTTGGGGGAGAGATATTTAAAAAAAATATAACCATAGCCCTCTCCAGTAGTCAGATCTTTCTGGATTTGTATGGGATACGTTTGCTTAGTCAAAAAAAATGCATAATTCTTTTTAGTGTGAATGAAAAAAAAGAAAAAGAAAGATGGGTATCTCCAGGGAGCAGCCATTTTGAAAGCAGTAAAAGTAGCAAGGCAATTCAGCAAGACACAAGAAACCCACTGAGGTTCTCAGCATGGAGAACAAAGTTAAAAAAAAAAAAGATCAATGGGCTTGGATCAATCACTACTTTTCTCTCAGAGTAAAATCCAACCACAACAGGTGCTCCTGGTATTAAAAAAAAGGGTGGGGGGGCTTCAGAGATAACATATTAGCCAAACTCTAGAACCATAATGAATAAAGAATACTCACAATTGGACTGGCATTGATGTAATCAGAGTTGCTGTGGTTGTTCTCCGCTTTCAAGGTGATCCTGGAATGATCGTCTGTAATGGAGATGCATAATTCATCGGTAAATATTTCCCCCCATTTTTACTCCCTGCACAATAACAACAGAATTTTGAGCAGCAACACAGGAATATGAAGCTGAAATGGCTGCGGGGACTGCAATTTCACCAGACTTTCATCATGCGCACGCACGCTGTTCTAAAGTCCTGGATTGCTTCACCTTAACCGAGGAATGTTCCAAGTGAAATAATAATAAACTGTTTCATCTTAAGAAGTGTGCGAGTTCTGAACTTTAAAATCCTGTTCGTTCTTTTTTTCCTAAACAAGTGAAGCTGCTGCAAGAGTCATATAATGTATTTGTAATGGCCCGGAACCCACTTTGATTTGCTTGGAATTAAAGTCCATGATTTAAAATATTTTCTTATATTTATGAACAAAAAGGCGAAATCAAGGGAAATAAAACATCTTTATGTGTTATTTAAAAAGAGTTTAACACTTTAAGCTCGTCAGACCTGCGCAGGTGAGGTCAGATTTGACAGTAACCAAGCAACACGCCGCCTGTCATCAGATTGCAGTTCAAATGTAGCTAAATCCTGATTGGTGCATGACACCGTGTGATACATAGCTACTGTTGCTATGCCCTGAGCCCTCTACAGAGTGTGTTTCCTTCCTATTTATCCCACTGCACTGAAATTGGCAGAAAGTCACCTGGAGGGTGTTTGTGAGAGATTCCCAGAGATATATATATATAAATATATATATATTTAAAAAAGGCACTTAGAGAATCCTGAATGGAAATTTATGGGAGAGTTGTGCAACAAGTAAGACGGTGTCAGAAATAAAGCTTTCTGACACCCAAAACCTTTTTTGGGTCAAAGTCAGGAAGATTTTTCAGTGTTTAGCATCACATTTGAATGGGTGTGTACATGAAGGTTTTATGTCCTGGTGATTATTAGAATATATAATCTATTATAATCTCATAATAGATTAACTTGAACTAGCTGGGAAATCCCAGCATAGCGAGCTGTGACACAACTTTCACTGCTCTGATTTCCCTCTTCAAATGAGGAGGAGTCACTGACAGATGCTACTTATTCACATGTTAACCTCCTGTTTTGATTTAACTGAGATTCCCAGTGTTCGTAGTAGTTGTCGTTTCTCTGGCTCTCTTCCACAGTGTGTCTGTTTTTTCCCAGTCTCACTCCCCTCACTCCTACCCTGTCGCACCAAATGGCTGAGCCTGGTTCTTCCAGAGGTTTCTTCTTATTAAAAGGGAGTTTTTTCTTACCACCGTCGCCAAGTGCTTGCTCGGGTTTGCTCTGTATTATTGTAGGGGCTTTAACTTAAAATATAAAGTGCCACGAGGTGAATGTTGTTGTGAGTTGGCACTATATAAGTAAAACTGAATTGAATTTCAAAACTGTGCTGTCAAGGAAGGACATCGAGCTGTAAATCCTTAACTGCCATAAATGCCATACATCAGCACACTGCTAACAACTTATGGGCCAACTCAGCTCCCACGTAAGATAAACAAACAGACATAAGTATAATGTAATTTCAGTTTGTCTAGAAGGAGGCGTAAACAGTTAATTTTGCTGTTTGGCTCCATTCACCTTTATCTCAGGAGCTTCATTTGGGTGAATTACAGCTAATTTTGGTGCAGGTCTGCTTGTGTTCATTTATTTGGGCGGTCACATTTTAAAGCATGATTTACATTTACTTCAATAATATTATAGACTTTTGTACAACTGTTACAAATACTATAAAGGGCCAAAGCTTCAAAAAATGACGTCGCTTTTTGTGCATGTGACCCCTGTAATCCAGAAGCCCAGACTTCAGACTGCCCTGACCATTTTTTTTCTAGTCTTGGATCCGTATGACTTCAAAGAGAGAGGATATCCCTAATATGGTCATCTAAGGCACACACAGCTGTGAACAGAGGTTGTTTGTGAGGTGCAGCCAATCAGAAGAAAGCTGGCTTAAAGCGAAAGGAGCTAAAATGACTTGTTGCAGACTGAGATGCTGCATAAAAGCACTGCATAAGATAATACTTAATATTCATTTTGAACTGTGAATCATCCAAAAAATCTAGAGTTTAAAAAGTAAGCAGAGCAGGTCGGCTTTAAAGAAAGACTTATTCACCCTCCAGTGTTACATTTTTGGGTCCCAGTTCATTCTGGGCTAACTGACAATCACAGTTCAGTGAGTGGAATTTCTCCACTAATGAGAAATTCTCAGCTCTGCCTAACAAACCTTTTGTCGTGTTATTGCGTCTCTGTCATCTTTAAAACGTGTGAACTAATGCTAAAATGTAGTGGTGGGCTGAAATAAAGCAAAACATTCTCATGAAATAATGTTTTTGTACCGCACGGTAAAGCTAGCTAATAATAATACTTTAATTACAAGGGATCAATGTTCATTTCAACCTTTGGATGGTTTTGATGCGTCCTTTGGAAACACTTGCAAGAATTAGCCAAGAAAGCAGTTATAGTTACATTCAAACTGCTTTAAAATCATAAAAACATCACTTCATCCAAATTTTTTGGAGCTGCTGAAGTCCCAGTACAACTTTTAACTTTGATATTTGGTGACTCCCAAACAGGTATGCATTTGTCCCCATTGAAAATCCTCTTTGGCTTTAATCGAGAGGACGCAAGAGATGCAGCAGGGAGTCTCCTCTCACTTCACTGACAGACATTTATGGGGTTTCTGGAAAAAACTGTTTAAATATCGCTCTTTGGCTAGATTACTAATGACTAATTATTTGTTCATGTTTGAAGCATATTTTCCACAGTGTTGTTTTGGCATGTTTACCCAAATGGTTTTATGTTCCTCTTTGGAGCATCTGTTCACAAATACATCAACAACATTTATGAAGCTACATGACCCTGCCTGGACTGTTCCAGACTTGAGGATCGTACCAACATTCCTGCAGAAAAAAACACTAAAGCAGACAAAAAACCCCAAAACAAACAACCTGAATGGACTCACATGCGACCACGGCATCAGAGCGGTTCCTCTTGGAGTTCTGCTCGCCTTGGCCCACGCTGCAGGCGCTGGGCTCTGCCTGGTAGGAGCACAGCGCCTCCCACTCACGCTCCAGACGGTTCTTGTTCTTCAAGTGGTCCTCCATGTATGACTAGAGGAAAACAGACACCACCTCAACCACCATTTCAAACGACAAGCCAGAACCGTGCAAAAGGAAGCGGAGTTCAGCTCGAGATATGGCTGCAACAAAGAAATCTGATTTGTTTTTGCACTGAATTTGGTTTAATTAAGTAAAAATAACAAAAAAAAACGTACTTCACCTTTACCTCACTGGAGGTTTCTGGTTAATGCTCAATGTTAATGTTTCATTGTATTTTCTAACCCATAAATAAACTAGAGCAAAAACACTAAACCCTAAACAACAGCATCCTCCTTCAAGCATTGATCAGCTGTCATGTCGCATTATTATTCTAAGCTGCTGTACAGCATGGCAGCTAAATGAGGAGGAGGCTGCTGAAGATCTAGGTGGGGAAGGTGTGCTAATGCTGGCGTCTTTGTGTGTTTGTGTGTTTGACCGAGAAGAAACAAAAAACACACACAATTAAGACTCCCTGAAAGGTTTGTCTGCATTGGAAATACTTCAGGGGTGTTTCAATCACGTCCCTCACTGCTTGCACAGCCGCTGATAAGATTGTCTGCATTTAAGCTGTCGCTTGGAGAAGACAAAATTGAATTCGCTAGAGAGACAAAGATGGAAAAAGAGAAGGGGGAGGGGTATAGGCCTCTGTATGTGCGTGTGTGTGTATGTATTCACCCAAACCAGGGCAAGTCTTAGGGAGCTTAGAGGCTGTAGCTGGCAAGAAGAGTCTTTTTTAGCATAGCACAGTGTTGCACTTTCTCTCCTGTATCATGGCTCCCCTCTCGGCGGGGTTAAATGGTTTAGTCCGCTATTGTGTGAGACAGAAGATTACAGACTCATAAACTGATGTCAGGGATCAGCTGGCTAATACAATGAAAGTGATACCCAGATGTGCCGGGTTTTCATCCTGTATTAAAAGCAGTATAGGTAGGCCGAGCAGAGAGGCGACGCTCCATTGTCACAAATCCGACTTATTCACTTCTGCCTGTCATCGAGAATCCAAGTCTTTGCAGCATAGTATACATTAATATATATATATATTCATAGATGATAATCATAAATAAGCTTGTCCAAAAACACAATAGCCAATTATTCTGGTAATGAATTCAGAAGTCCAAGCATGCCTGAGAAGGATATTAGCGCTTAAAAGAAAATTACAAATCCTGCACACAATGGAAATCAGAGTTTATTGTTGGCCACAGAAGCAAAAGGTGTTACACACGACCAGGCTGAGAACAATAAAAAAAAGCAGCTCTTGTGGCTAATGCAGCTGCATAATGAGAGAAAATGGTGGCACAGCATGCCCTATCTGAACCCATTAATGACAATAAGTGATCGTCCTAAAATACTGCAGTAAATTTCTACTCTTCTACTTCCCAGTCTGAATCTGCTGTTTTATGCATGCAAAAAAATTCAATTATTAAAAAAAAGTCAGTTCTAATAGCAGCCAACACATGTATATTTGCATGTGCTGAGATGTGCATCGCCTAGAACACATGCACACACACACACACACATACACATACACAGCGCTGTCTTCCCAGGAAAATGACAGCATGCCATTATGGCCACTTGACAGAGCCTGTCACCACTATGCTCTTGTCACCCTGTACAAGTACTCTCTGCTTGCCAGCCTGACAGCATTCCACCTCCCCTACCAATATTACATCTCCATGTACTTGATATATCCACTCTGAATTGCATCCCATTCTATTCAAACGATGCCCTGAATCGATTGCATTCCAAATTCATATTTTCGCAGCTTAATGCAATACAGCCAGCAGGCCCTTATCGAGCCCTCCTGCTTCTAGGGGGAGGCAGTGGACCACGGCGTATTCCAGAGACAGGGTAACGAAGGTTTAGTGAATGGGGGGATTATGTCTGCCAATCAGAGGGCTGGGATGGGAGGCCTGGGTGTCAGGGAAACAATGTCTAATCCTTCCTAAGCAGTCTCCTCAGCAGCAGAGGGTGCTGGGTGAAATCAGGATGAAGGGACGACCAGGGGAGCCAGACACAACAGGTAACACATTACTGTCAGGCTCCGCTGTCAAATTAAAACAAACAATGGCGGGAACAGTTTGTGCTGGGACCTTTATGATACGTCGAACAGCTGCGAGACGTGAAAAAGAGCATTAACGTGTACTGTGATTTGTGTGACTAATATTAGCTACATGAAAAGAACTCATTGTGTTGCTTTAAATGGGGCAGCAAATTGTCCCCGTCCCCCCCCCCAACTAAATATAAAATTGCAAAGAAAAAACCCCACAAAAACGCTGAGGGCAGAACATGTTGCAAGAGTCAGTGGCTATTTTTCCTTTGCCTGAGTCTATTCTCCTGTTGAGCAAATAATTTATCATTTAAAAAAAATGAACAATAACAACTCAACATAATAATAAAAAAGGGCCTCCAGCTACTTAATTATTGATTTCTTTCCCCTCTTTTTTCTTTTTTCAGTTTTTTTTAAGAGAGAGGTGATTAAGCCAAGGGAAAACTACAACAGCAGCAACTGCATCAACATTTTGACCCTGTTCCTGCACAGCAGGAGAACCTGCTCAGAGGTGTTTTGCTGCGTTTGCAAAGGCCGGAAAACAAGTTTGGTGCCTGTGAACCCCTGTCCATGGTGCTGAAAAGCTGCAGAATCACAGAGTGGCACATGCTTCCTTGTTACACATCTCTTAATTATTTTGCATACATAAAATGCAGAGGTTATGGCATCACAGTGTAGCTGAAACAGAAGAAGAAAGCAAGTGTAAGACACCAGAGGCGTGCCAAAGCTCTGGAAAGCACAGCAGATGACTCAGCACACAGAGGCATCCAATTTTGGTTTTGAAGTTGGAAGTCGTTATGCAAGTCTTAAGGTGGGCCACACAGTGGGACACAACATCGTAGTTCATTTATCCTGACGGCACTCTCGCAAAAGTGCTGTGTGTGTGTGTGTGTGTCTGTGTGTGTGTGTGTGTGTGTGTGTGTGTGTGTGTGTGTGTGTGTGTGTGTGTGTGTGTGTGTGAGGTGTTTGGGGCTCAAGAAGAAAAAAAAAACAGAACCCCCAGCATGTGTGCTTTGGAAAGCTGGGTATTCATCATCCTTCTCCACACGGTGTGAGCTCCAAAGAGCGGGAGCGGCGAGATGAGAGGAGAGCAGAGATCGGAAAATATAGGTCTGAGATCAGTGATAACAAGGCAATCTCACACATGGTTTCATGTGAGATGGTGGAGGAATTTTAAAGAAGAGGGCCCTATAGGACATCTCCATGTCAATCACGGCCATGAAAGAGAAGTAAAGGCCCCAGAGTGTTTTACCTTTCCACAGCGTAGTGCTTGCGTTGCTGCTGCGAAGAAACTAGGGCTAATAATAACAGCTCCTAGAAATGATTCACAGTGGCTCTTTTGTTATTTGCAAGGCTAAATGCTTTTCTATTGTCAATGTTTTCAAAAGAGGCTTCACAAACAAGCCTTGACGAGTGCAACAAAACCCATCTATTACCAGCAATACAAGGCATTACTCAGATTCACTCTCATTCATTATAGCCTCCCAATATAAAAGCTAGACATGCAGTGTGATGAATGCTCTCTCCATTAATGGAAACACTGCAAGGCATCTATCCATCTCTTTTATCAAGCTTGTTTCAAATGAATGAAGCAAAAGTTGTGCAAAATCAAACCATGCATTGTGTGTTTGTGGAAGTATTGGCAACCAAGAGCTTTTTCAATCAAACGGAAAAAAAAAAAGAACAACATTTCTAAAACATCCAAATGACAATCAGATGGGTAATGATATTTCACTTTTGTGCCGCTCTCATCACGCAAAACATTGTCTACCTTATTTTGCTGCGGCGGTAAGAGAAAACGGAGGCGGTAAGAGATGAAAATGACAGAGAGGAGAGAGAACCGGGACGGAATGATGAAGAGGGAAAATGACACAGAAGTAGGAAGAAAAAGTTGGAGGAGGAGGAGAAAAAAAATATAAAGACGCCAGAGCCGAGATAAAAGCATGAGGGAGAAAACAGCAGGAAGAGTAATGAAAAAAACAAAAAACAAAGATAACAGGGTTCTGAAGGGAATGAGGTGAGAGAGGGATGAAAAACGCCATCCAGACAGATAAACAGAGAGAAATAAAGCTGTTGGTATTCATACAGGAAGTCTTAAAATCAGACACTAGCATATAAATTCATCAAACAAATAAAAGGAAGTGACAGCAAACATTTTTCTATACTGGATCAGCTCCAGTATGCCAGAATATTCCAAATTAGGTGTAGTACAAAATACATTACACTGGCAATCTTCATTTAACCATGCAGGCACTCTAAGCGGCGTGACGTATAACAGACATTACCTCATGGCTCCTCAAGGTGGAGCTAAAAAGCGAATGAGTGGAAGGATCTTAACTGGCTTGCAGCAATAAATGCATAGCCGGAGAAGCAGCAGGCAGCCAGGGAAAGCAAATCAGAGTGCTAACCAATTGAAGCAACACACAATGCCAATACTTGTATATTAATGCCACAATGCAGTGAGTAAATTCTCTCTTCTGTGTGTATATCGTGATTTATTGTAGATGACTTTATGGCCATTTATCGAGTATCGCAGAATCACATACATATGACATCATAAGGTACTTGAGTCAGTGTTCATTTTTTAACATTAAAATTTGATTTTTAAACCTATTAATTATATAAAAGTAGATATTTCAGTCACTGATCGATTATTTTTGTTGTTCTTTCCAAAATTATTTAACAATTTCTTTAGTGCCAACGTATTTATTTACTTGAAAATATCATCAGACTTCTTCACACCACTATTAGCTATTGATTTGTCTATCTAATGACCCGTAACAGTATTTTTCCAAGCATTCATTAGGTACCACTAACCCTAACCCACTGGCTCTCAAACTGTGGTGAGGGACAGAAACAGGTGGATAGAGTTTGCTGATGCTATTGCACTTTCAGCTTGGATCCGTTTTATTTTTTATGGCTGTTAAAAACTGTGGGGTGGGGGTGTGCGTGTGAACGTCCTTCTGAAGTGGGGTATGCCAGGAAAAACTTGAGAACTGCAGCCTGAAACCATCACTCTCAGCTAACAATTGTCACCTCTCAAGTTCTCTTGCTAGTTTTCACAACAGACTGCGTTCTGCATTTGATTACAGTTATTTCATTAGACAGACATTACTAAACGATCACTCAGGTCTCATTAAAGACATCCCGTGTGCACTGTTGGAGCAGGTATCTGTGGATGCCAGCTTTTTCGTGCTTTATGGATATCCTGATTTGTACTTTTATGATTAATGTAGCAACTCAACACTCACCATCCTCTGGTGAAGTGCAGTACCAAAGGCTGGGAATGTCTGATGTAGACTTGTGACTGTCTACTGAAAGCTGACCTTACATAGCTTAGGAGTCTCACACACCCGACTAAACCCACCCTGGCAGGTTAAGTGCATATTTATGAGACATGAAGGGATGTTTGTGCTTGTTCAGTTGAAACAGTCAGACGCTAAGAACCACAAACGCTCTCTGAGGGCTGGACAACAAGCCATGTTACCAGCCAACCTCCATTTAATAACTCATCTCCTTCTTTGACCCTTTTTCCACCTCATGAATCATTACTTAAATTATTTCTGGAGTCAAGGCAAAGCTTCTTACCAGTATCATGTGACCAGTGGAGATGTCCATGTTGGATGGGACTGGCTCTTCACACCAGGAGGAGGTGCTGCTGCGGGTCGACGGGCTGGCTGCGGGGCCATCGCTGAACTGAGATGACACGCTGTTGAGCCGAGAGTGGCGCAACGTCTCCGGCCGCTCGACGCGCTCCGATGTTCGTATCGCCATCCGCTGACGACACAACTCCTGGGGATTACAGGAGACGACGATGGTGAAGAAGTGGATAATGAAGAGCGCAGTTCTTCCTCTTTGCAAGCTCTTGTGCATTTATCTTCTTTTCATGCACATAACAATAGCTTTATGTGCTTATCCTTGCTGTGAGGGGCTGGTTTCTGTAAATGCACCTTGTGAAATCCTGCATCTCGGCTGAGTTGATCTGTCCTCACTTAACTGTAGATTAATGGCTTATCCTCGTGGATTATGGAGCTTATACTAATTATGTCAAAAATACATGGTTGAGGAACCCTTACAGAATAAATTCAGTATGTCACACCTTGCTGCCACACAAACAACTCCCTTCAACGCTAAAGAATGGATCTTTCACAGCATAATCACCCCACATCCACACGGTAAACTCAAACTCAAAGTGCACTACTTAAAAAGAAGAATCTTTTTTTAAAGGATTTTTTTTGCAGAGAAGCAAAGGAGATACAAAATGAAGTGCCACTATTGCAAAATAAATGAATAAACATTTCCTGTGGCTTAAGAAGCCACTTCTATTAAGACCACAGGTCTTTGTAGTCTTAATGAGTCAGTTTTTCTCCCATCATGCCTCAGTGCAGAGACAGAGGATTAACCCTCTGAGATCTAATTTGTCATCCTAGCCCCCAACACTTAGCCTAACTGTACCCTGATGTTTTAGTAACAAAATTCAATTACATGAGTTTTTAATGCATGTCAGTTAGAATAATTATTATAATAATTATTATTATTTGTGTTATTTCCCTTATTTTGTTTTCTAAAATGACATATTCTGATGGTTAGGACCATCACTATTGGTTACTTAGACTTCAGGGGGTTAAACACTTCAAGACTGAGCATTACCTACTAAAATGACCACCACAGGGTTGTATGCCTCGGCCAACAAGCTATGTTGGAGTTTATATTCATGCCTGTTTAGACCCATGGAAGACTTTTAAAGGTGGATGCCAAAGATCAATTCTGCATCAGTAAATTCCAGAAATACAGTCACAGTCTCTTCCTCCTTTTCCCGAGTTATGGCTGGAAAACCTGGCTGGATATAAAATGTTGCTGCATTATGTTAACTTGTTAGACATTTGTGTGAAATTCTGTGCCTAAAAGTCTCTTGTGATGTAACCTTGATGTTTGACATACGACCATCAAACTCTCACAACTTCACCCTCTACTGCATGTTTGTGCCACATGTAATGAAGCTCCACCCCGTGACGACACTCTATCTCACTCAAAACACTCTGATGATAGTTTATCAAATTTGAAGAAATTCCCCAAGAGCGTTCCTGAGCTATTGTGTTCACCAAAAAGAAAAGATGTACGAATAAATGGGCAACCAGAAATGATAACGCCTCTGGCCATGCCTGTTGGCAGCGCTGAAGCATAATAAAAAAATATATAAATATATATATAAGCAAGAAAATCTGCTGAATTTATTCAAGCTTACATATTACATCTGCTTCCCCACAATAAGGTGTGGCCTCACTGGATATTTCCACGTTAAATTTATAATCTGTAAGCCCCACCATGTTTAAATTTGGGAGGCAAAGCAGTCAGCTCCACAGAATTCATTTCCATACTCAATTAATAACAGTCAGGGCAGGCGGGCCAGTGAAAATGCCTCGTGAAAGCACATGCTATCTCATGATGAATCATAGCGATATTTCCCTCTGGAGCACAGGCCTCTCTAAGCTCTGGTCTTGGATCAGCTTTTCTGCCATCGGACTTTAATGATTAGAGGCATGAAGCAGTGCCCTGGGCCTTGGCCCCAGGGCACAGTCCAGGTCCACCTCATAATTCATCCTACTTCTCAACATCTCTGCAAAGCCCTGTGCTGTACCAGCGCTGAGAAATGGTCCCATAAGAAGGGAGTGGGATGCAGTTAGTGCCAGAGGAGAGAGACACACGGAGCCCAGGGAGAAGCACAGGTCGTGAGATTACACTCTCCCCGTTACCCCCTTCTTTCAGACAACTAATCAGAATGGAAACAGGGCCAAGGGGAAACAAAATCTACAGTCCGTGCTTCCATTTTACAATAACACCCTCCCACTGCAGACAGCTCTCCCTGAACAACTCTGTATGTCAGCATGGAGTACACACCCACAAGACAGCAGAGTGGCTAGCAGAGGACGAACAGGTACCGGATTTCACCTTAAATTTGCACCGATTTTCATTAATTTATGATAATCAAAGAGTGAGATTCGGAATGGAATTTCAGAGAGAATATTTTTGCATCTATTCTTAATTTGAATATTTTTTTATTTGATATCTTTTTTAATGGTCATCACCATAACACCTCAGCCTTTGGAAATCAGCCTCGTGAAAACCTGATTAAATATTGAAAATGTTAACGTGACATGCAGATAAATGTGTTCTGAGTGCCACGCTGGGCACAGCTGAGCCCCAACTCTGAAAATCAATACAGCCCAGGCTGCCTGTTGCCCTGGAGGAACTGAGGGAATAGGTCACTGTGGCGGTCTGCTCCCTTTCTCCTACGCAGACACACACAATTCACATGAAAGGGTAAGCATATCTATTGGAAAAATGCTACTGGCAAAGAAAAAGGAAAGATTTAAAAACACATGACAATGTTTTCATCTTAAACTACTAAAACATTTAATAGCACATAAAATAAAACAAAACAACAAAATCACTGCATCAAAAAATGGTCCCGAAAAGCAGGTGGAACAAGAGTCACTCAAACATGAGCAGACAAACTCTCACAAACCAATTGGATAATCGGCCGTATTTGAACAGAGGGTGCTTCCCTCCAATGGCAAAGCACGGGATAAGAATCCCGGCCTCTGACTGGCTCATAGCAAGGAGGCTGGTCTTACCTGATAGGTTGCAGTGGCATCAGTACTGGTGTCAGTCCCCAGACTGGCTAGCTTCTCCTTCATGTGTAGGTGCGAGCGCTGGCGCACGCAGAAAAAAGTGGCCGACACTGCCACGGCCACCAGGATGAAGAGCATGCAGAGGACGGAGAGCAGCAGGAACTGGCCCGACTCCACCCTGGTCTCCTTCACCACGGGGATCTGGGTCAGGCTGCCCCTCTGGAGGACACGCACACAAACAGAGAGAGAAAAACACTGTCAAGAGCGGTAAATGATGCCAGTCTGTCTTTTTCCCAGACTGATGCAGTCGCTTTTGATTCACAGCAACCTCCATATCAAGTCTGCAGTGCATCAATTTTCACCTGAAGGCTTGTGTTGGGGAAAAAATGTGGATGCAGAAGTGATGCAAGTGCCTTGTCACCTTACCTCCACTTCCTCTCCCACTCTTTCCTTCCACCCACTGCCACTGTCTGACTGGCCATTCTCATTAGAGAGCTCTAACTCTGGCTTGATAATATGCATTCAGACTCAGTCAACCCCTATTACAAGCCCCTGTCCAGTCCTGTCTCCTCACTGTGCCCCACTATAGATATTTACAACCCCATTTAGTGCTGGCATGGCACGGGCTGGCACTGTGCAGCTTCAGGAGGCCTGGATACTAAAAGCTG
This sequence comes from Pelmatolapia mariae, assembly GCF_036321145.2. NCBI lineage: Eukaryota > Metazoa > Chordata > Actinopteri > Cichliformes > Cichlidae > Pelmatolapia > Pelmatolapia mariae. Next base: position 17,361,574 of record NC_086235.1, on the reverse strand, counting down.
TTGCTTAATTAGCTCCTCTGGTCCTGAGTTTGGCTGGATTAGGCCCTGGCCCAAGCTGCACAGCTAATGGCTACCAGGACTGGGGAGACACAGGCGGCGCAGACTGGACCCTCACACATACACTACTATCACCAGTTCAGTAAAAAACAAGAAAAAAAAAAGCTTTTCAAACATTCACACCAACGCTGCATGTTAATTTAGACAGTAGTTTCTACAGCAGACCAGGTTTAATGTGGTGTAATATCATCTAAGAGATTTTTATCAGTGTAGGTTAAAGAATAGGCCCTATGTGTTGATAATTGGTCCACTTGTGGCCATTTACTATAACGATAAATCCCCTGTAGACCTCGCTGATACATATTTTGAGAGCATAACAGTGATAATTAGGAGCAATAATGCGGACGGATAATTAAAGATACCTAAAATGTAGCTACTAATAAGACTGCCTGTGCTGATTGCATAGGCATCCTGTCAACTTGTTTTTGCTTTGAGCTCTGCAAAACAGAGGGGTGCAATTTGGCCCAGCACAATTTGCCTCACATAAATCATCCTTACTGTCCTCTGCGATTGACGTAAAAACATGGCGTTTCTGTAAAAGCCAGCTCTCTGCAGATTTTGATCTAATTTTACCAGCTGCACACATGCCAATAGCTATGCATCTGCAAAAGGGCAATATCAATAACAGTGCACGGATACATCAGCAGGCTCCTAATTGTCTGCATGCAATATTGAAAGATTGATGGGTGGAATGAATCAAATCCACACCAAAAAAAAAAAAAAAGAAAGAAAAAAAAAAGAAGCCAGCCGAGCTCTGACATTTAGCCTGAGGGGTCTAATGGGCCGGCTGAAGGATGACTACATCTTGTTATACCATTTTCAAAACAAGACACTTCACCTCACACCAGTAACAATGCGGTTTGACCTTGTGGCTCGTAATTGCCAATGTTTTAGCTGTTGTGCCGATGCCCGGGTCTTTTCGATTACTGTGTTGGGCCTGACGACAGTTGCTGTTGATTGCAATTGCGGTGACTCGAGCATGTAGTTTCAATCAAGCATTAAGAGGTTGGACAACAACCGAAAGGTTTGAAGAGGCTCATATACGGTTAGAGAGGGGAGAAATGGCCTCCATCCAGTGAATTGTCTCTCGTTTTTAGTGATTGAAATGAATACACGGACAGCAGCAATGTTTTAGAAATGAAAACTATTTTCATTTGCTGGAGTACTTATCTTATCAGATGCATTCTAACATCAACACACACACAAAAAATAAAAATATCGAAGCTTAAAAAGCCTCCTTCCACTTTGCATCCAGCATATCTGGCACCATAGGATGCTACACTGATTCAAGCCTCTGAAATCAAAGTGCCTACTGATTCAGATCTGCCTCAACCTATTTCCAGCAGTAGCACAATAATACAACTCTATCTTTTATTTCGAAAAAAAAATTAATTAACATTTATTATAAAGTTCATCACGGACGTGGCCCTTCGTAATACGTGGCTTATTCTCGAAAATGATTTACCTGGACAGCTTGAAATGAATAAAAACGTTTGGGAGCGAACAGACTTGAAATGCAGTGTGATCTTAAAAGAGTGTTTGAAGATGGCAATCGAACTGGAAGGAAACTAGAAGAGAGACAGAAAAGGGGAAAAAAAGGAGGAAAAAAGGGGAGGAGATGTGCCGCGAAGAATTACCTTTTGAGTTTTGTTCCTCAGCTTTTTTTCAGCATTTTATAAATTACATTTTGTATTAATTTATTTTTTCCCCCATGATTGGAGTCTGGTTCAACTAAAAATTGCTTCAAGATTTCCCTCATAACTAAATGAATATTTTTAACCGAAATTATTCCTTTAAAAAAAATCATAAGCTATCACATTTAGAATTTTACCCCCTTTTGTTTTATGTGCATTTAATAAAAAGATCACCTGGTTGAAGCATCACAGAATAAATCATCAGCTTAGTTTTTTTTATATCTTTTTGGAAATGTATTTGTTAAATCTCCTGAACACACACACACACACACACAAATGATTTTAACACCATTCCTATCTCTGGTTATAACTCTGCCTCTAACAGGCTCTCTCCCTCTGCTCTCCTCTCCTCTCTGCTCACATCGCCCCTGTCTGGTGTGGTGAATTAGCCAATCTGAGAGGAGACAAGGGGCAGATGGATTTCGGTGCTCTGGATTATTCACATAATAAGAGGGAAGGTCAGGCAGAGAGGTGCTGTCGGGGCGAATGGCCATCCATTCACTCACGCCACAATACCTTTAAGAAGTACGAGAGGAAAATCCTTCCAAACACCAAAACGCCAGACCTTAAATCAAAGTCTTTTCTTTTAAAAGTTGCAGCTACTACTGCAGATTTGAATGGTATGAAATCAGCTCCATGTAAGCAGTATTCATGAGAGAACCTGTGATTAATAAAAGAAAAAAAAAATCTCCCAACCTAAAAGTGTCTAATGTTGTTTAAATTTGGCAACTATAAAAATAATTTTTAGACTTACTTTTATTCATTCATTTATATATACAATATATGTGATTTTTTTTTTAAGTCAGCCAGTCCTAAACTAGACTTAAACGATGAAAATAAATCTAGGAATTAAATAGATATTTATGTCACAAAACACATGATTAAAAATGAATATCTGAGCAGTCAAAGAGGGGAATTACCAGCTCTAGTTCTCAACATTTAAGAGTTGGAGCTGGCGGCACCAAAGATGAGCCTGCTTCGAAACTTTGTCCCCTGCAGCCAGATGTGCTTTTTTTTTTCTTGATCTTTTTTTTTCTTTCTGTAAGATTAGATTTATTTTTAATACACTGGAAGGCAAATGCTTTCGATTCTCGATCACATTTATGCCATGAGCTTTTGGTGTTTCGGTCTTCAGCAAACTATCGCGCAGAAGAAGCGAAATAAAATGTGCTCAGACTGAAACCAGAGCTCCTAAATTATTCTGCATCTCGATGAAAAACCGTTTTCGCTCACGGGCTTTCACCGTGATTGTTCGCAAGTTTTTTTCTTCTTTTGTTATTTTTTTTTTCAAGCCAATCCTTTTCTCTCTCTTTAACCGTTAAAACTTGCACACTGGTTACAGCACAAAACAGACACACGCGTTTTTAAGCCAGGAGATAATTACCCAAATCCATGTCGCCGGGCAGAGCGCACACTTCGCAGTAAACGGAAGCTGATGCTGCGTCTTGTATTCCAGAGAGCACGGATAACCACTGACGCTCGCCGCAGCTCCAAGAAGCGTTTGCGCGTCCCGGCCGCCCACTCAGTCCGCTTCTCCAAAAGTTCCCCTGCGATGGTCCCATGCGTGCCCCCTCCCCAGCGCCAACAAAAGACCGCGGCTTCAACACGTAGATGAAGAAAAAAAAGAGAAGGGGGCAAAAAAGGGAGAGTCGAAGAGAATAAGAAAAGGGAGAAGAATGTGGGATATGCCCGCCTGATTTTCCGAGCCTCGGAAGAATGTGCAGAAGCCCCACTAGTGAGTCCTTTCAGCGCCTCTGTGCCAATGAAAAGAGATGGGGAGGTGGTGGGGTTGGGTTTTTTTTTTTTGTTTTTTTTTGCGATCATTTAGTTAAGGCTGAGCCCCTCCTTATATTCAGCCGCTCAGGAGTCCCCGTCCATTGCACATGTCATATCCACTGGTTGCTATAGCGATGCCTCCACATGTTGTCGACAGTGAATGTTCAAGGAGCGATGCCTGGCTAATAGGCTTGCGGGCCGAGGGGCGATATGAATGGACATAGGGCTAGTCACTCATTTGTTGAGCTACTAGGGGTCTCTGTGTTTGGTGTGTGAATTGCTGTTTTCTCAGGCTCTGCTTTTCCTCTGCTCCCTCTCCCAGGGATTCAGTTATGTGAGCAGAATAAGGGAGATGGGGTAGTCTATTCTTCAAAGTAGGCTTTTGCATTTAAAGCTGAAGTGAGCGCTATTATTGGAGGCTACCACACAGTACAGTAGTTGTAAACTATATGAATGCTGCATCGGAGATAGATTGGGTGCATTCTGGAAAAAAAAACCCCAAACCTCAACCTAAAGTAAAATTGCATATAATTGGCTGAGTCTTTTCCCCGCTTCCTTCCCAGTGCTGCCAAAATGAAGTGAAAAGGAGGTGGAAATTGCAAGTTTAACAAGTTTTAAGGATAAAACTCAATAAAATGCTATCCTAATTAGCAATCAGTCTTAAAAAAAAAAGATCCAATGGAGAGCAACAGCTGCACTTAGCAGGGAGAGAGAGAGCGAGAGAGAAAGGGGGATTATGGAGAGCACAAGCAGAGAAAAGGAGAAAGCAAAAGAAAAGGGGCGGTGAAGAGAGGAGAACGGGGGTCCTGTCAAATGCAGATGACGAGTCGTGGGGAGGGGGGCTGTGTGACGGGGCGCTCTCCAGTTTATTTTTTCCATTCAGAGAGCACCCCCTCCTCTCCTCTATTGTCCCTCAGTGTGACAGCTGGAGTTGGCAATGTGAAGGGGAGAACAAAAACGAGCTTGCTGTCCAGCCTGGGTCTGTGGCCACATCGGACGCCACCACATTCCCCCCCAACCCCCCAAAAAAGCAGGGCCAACCAGACGGGCCCCGCGGGGATAAAACCTGAAGCAGAACACACTCCGATTGACTCGACGATTTTACAGCATCCCCCCAAAACTCTTAAACGAGTAATTGTACCAAGCAGGATTAGCTGCAAAACTAAAACTGTGAGTGCATTTGGCTTTCCCCTTTTCTCATGGCCACAATACGCTTGACACTTCTCACGTCGTGTTCTCTGCACACTTGCATCTGCAAATATCAGAAAATTATTCAGAACCCAGACGCTGTTTTCTCTCCTCCCTGCGAGAGGGCACGCAAATGCTCATGGCCCGCGAGGTAAATTTTTTCTAACTCGCAGGATTCTGATTCAGTTTTGAGCAGATGAACTCATTCTTTCTGCAGTGGCTTGCTGTTGCAGCAATGCACGACAGATGCAGAAGTAATGCAAGGTGGGAGACTTTTATCACGACTGCCGGTGTGTGGGTTTTATTACTGGTAAGAAATGAATAGTGGCCCCTGAAGTTAATCCCCAGAAAATCAGTCCCTACATTAAGTCGGCGATCATATCTGTCTTGGTCTCTGGTGGATTGGAAGAGAGACCTGTTCACGCTTTTTCATACAAGACACCCTGGTTACACACCTGTCAGCCCTATCTAAACCCACACTCACCCAAACAAGAGTATTCCCCTGACACTCAGAGGATGAAACAGCCCGTCCCTTTACCTTTTCTTTGAAGGAAAGCCTGACTTTGGCACATGCCGTTTTCCTTTACTTGAACTCTGCGTAAATGGACACATTTTCACACATGCCGTCTGCTACGTGCCGCACAGTGCCATTTCACAACTCGTGTCACATCCCCCCAGTGAGGCCTACGCCAATGGTTATCTCACCAGGGAGGTCTGACGTGCATCGATTCATTCTCGCTCTCTGTCACACACACACACAAAACCCTACAAGCAGTCAAATTCAGGATCGTACTGAAGTAAGTCGCTCTCGTGGTCACTGGTGATAATCGTAGATGCTGTCTCGCCTGCGTGTCCCTCCTGTAAGTACTTCCTCGGGGTAACACATGTTCCAACAGCCGCCTTGAGTCCTGCATGGCTTATCTGTCCTCCTCTACTCTCGCTGCTAGGCTGTTTGCCTCTGTGACACATTTCACATTTCTAATAAAGAAAAAAGACGGAAAAGCAACGAGTGTGTTTAAACAGTGGCAGAAAGAGGTATGCGGCACTTCACCATGTCACCAGGAGAGAGGTGGGGATGAGAAATGTTAAACAAATGCCAGGATCAAGTCCGCTACCCGCAATGGCAGAGCAGAGACATCCACTGATGCCTCTGTGTAAGTTCAGAAACGGGTTGAAGAGACAATAACTTGCTCAGGTATTATCTTTGCATCTACATGCTGCAGACATCTGGGCATATTGACATGTCTGTCACAAATGTGCAGGTGTGCTTCAACAGTCCATCTAACGGTGTAGGAAGACCTTCACCTGGACACACAGAAGTCTGAGCTTTTAATATTTCTATTTTAGCAAACAGAATAGAAAGCCAGCTTGCAGAGGACAGGGAGGCAGCACATTGGTGGTGCACACGTATACCAATCACACTATAATGCTATCAGTGAGAGCCTAATGTCATTTACAGTGCTGCACAAGAAACCAACAGCTGCAATGTGTACCTGCAGACTTAACTAATGTGAGATAGTGCTACACCAAAAATAGTTAGGGGGGTGTTCTGCTAGGCTTTTTGAAACAGGGTGCAATAAATTATTCATAATAATATGTAAGAGAAGTGGTTTCTACTGCTCAATTTGGGAAGGTGTTGGAGGATTAGCTTCAAACTGTAGCGCGGAGAGAAATGTATGCAGTACAAAATACATTTGGGTTTTGTCTTCCTTTTTTTTCCCACCCCTCTCCCAGATCCACCAGCTGTTATCGTTATTGCCGAAGAGATATTACACGATACGTGCGAGAGGGAAATCTCGAGGCTCATCTGGGTTTTTAACTCTTCTGTTTTTAAGCGTTTGATTTACACATTTACCCTTATACTGTTTGTCATGAAACAAAGCTCTCATAAAAGCAGGGGCAGAGATGCGAGGACGAAACGTTTGAAAGTCTGTCTGCTTGTATTCACAGTACACCGATGTCATTCTGGGATATTGTTAGTCGCTACACTGCACTTTGATTTTGCCCCCCAGACATAAAATTATACGTATACAGAGGTAGACTATAAAAGGTGGCACTTTGCGCTCTTGTCTAAGCCTCTTTTAAAACATCACTTAAGGTGCAGAAAGTTGACAGCGAGGTGAATGTCTTTAAATGCATTGTGTCTGTGTGTGTGTGAGAGAGAGAGAGTGCGAGAGAGAGACCATGTTTTCCAATGGAAGATGTTCAAAGACCCAAAAAGGTCCCATTTCTGGGTTTTACTTGAAACATTTGAATTGCTGTGTCTCATGCTCATCACTTGCTCAGAGAGGAACCATTCAAAACCCGTGTGTGTGTCAGCCATGTCATTCTGGTATTTTCCCCAGATGAGCTTGTTCAAATAGGCCTCTTTCTTATGTGAATCCCAGCCCAGGCTTTACCAATGCCAAGTAGTTCAAAGCAGTAAACATCAAGGTAAATGCTATGCCTGTCATCCTGACTATATTCAAAGCATAGAGGCAAACCCACACACATGCACATCAGCGCGCACTTCAAAATGAAATAGTGCTGTGGCGTCACAGCCTGGAGTATGAAATCACAGCACATCTGTGAAATTATAGAAAGTGTTGTAATCTATTACGATATAAGCAGAGTGATACATATTATGTCTTGATTTAAATGGTTTATAAATACTGATCATGTACACATACACTGCTGTATGGATTCCAATCACTACAGGTGAGGGAGAACAAAAAAATCCTGTAACTGTTTTAGTCGAAATAATATTATAACACAGAACCGTTTCTCGTCAGTCCCCCTGCACTCAGCTTTTTAAGGTACTTGGCAGGTAGGTTATTCCAGACATCCTGGACAAGTTGACACAATATTTGTGGATTTTGGCTGCCTTCCTGTGTCTTTCTAGACATCCCAGACTGACTCCAGGCTCTGAGATCAGGGCTTTGTGTGGGTCATATGAAGGTTGCAAGACTCCTCATTCTCCTCACAGATGAAGATGGTCACGCTGTGTCCTCATTCAGCTACTTCCCCTAGTGCTCTTCCCTGAGCACTCTTCTCTGTAATCAAGTATGGAGTTGTACATTTATCTTTAATCTTTATCTTTAAATGTATTTTTCTGACTCGGGCCTGTAATACAAAATACTGTTACACTAGAGGAGAAAAATCTGACATCAATGCCTGATTAAAAAGCAGGCCACTCTGTAGCTTGTCTTGGCATTGCCATGAGTGGCTACGTATCCACCTACTGTCTGAAAATTCTTTGGTGGTCTCGCTGCTTTGGCTTCATACAGTACACTAAAAAAACTTCAAAACAAAACAAAAAATCTGCCAAAATAAAATAAAAAATAAAATAATGTCACATTGTTAAGGTATTAGTAAGGTGTTAGCGAGTTCTTAATTCATCATTTATACAGCATTACTCCTCCTTAGTATGCCATTTATAAATACAGGCATAATATTATGACTATGATAATGATTATTACAAGCAGTGATAACATTCTTCTTGAGTCTCTCTATGCTGTCTGTCTCTATGCTTGTCTGTTGTCTCATAATGGATGGCTGCCTCTTTCTGAGTTTGTTCTGTTGTGAATGACTTCCTGTTAACTGGGAGTTCTTCCTTCCCATTGTTGCCAATTGTTGCCAAGTTATTGCTTATAAAGGATAATCTAATTGTTGGGGGTTTCCATTCAATAGTGTAGGATCTTTACTTCACAAATTAACCTCCTAGGACCTGGCGTCCACGTATGTGGACATCACATTTTGGGTTATTTAGACCAAAATATTCAATTTTGGACATTATACTGCCACTGTTCTATTGAAATTTTAAACGAATATCCTCATATGTGGCTCTCATTTTTCTTAGAAACAAAAATCAGGTTAAAAAAGACCAAATCTGGTAATTCTTTGCTTTTACATTCATCGGGTCGCAATCAGGCCAAATATCAAAGAGAAATTAAAAATGCATGCCGTGGAAGAGTTCAGGTCTTAGGAGGTTAAAGCACAATGAGGCTACTTTTTTGAATAAATTAAATTAAAATGAACTGAACATAATTGGAAATGGTAACTATTAAGGTAACTAGTATACTCATTTATTAGTGTATGAAAGAACATGATTTCAGATGCAGTCTGAAGCTCTGCGTTTTGGCTTGTTGCGTGCACTATTGTTTGTTCAATCAGCATTTAAGTCTAATATTCATTAAACCTTTTGTATGTCGAGCAAAAGGCAAGTCAACATTGTGGATAATCACGATCTGATGGCACTAACTGTTTATCATACAAGTCAGATGGCAGATTACCTAAAATTGTCAGTAATCTTTGAGAAAATTGTCATTGATTTTAGAAAATGGTAAATAGAAGCAGCTTCTCCTTTCAAGGCTGCAGTCATTGATTTGTCTGCTGCAAGGACATGTGTTAATATCAGAGTTTGATTGCTGTCGTAAGCTAATTCAACTTACTATATTTTAATTATTGTATCACCAACACTGCTCATTACAGTGTTCATATGAAAATGAAGACTCTGCAAGCTAGGTCTTAAATATGTACTTGATGACTGTATACAGAGCTGTAAGTAACTGTTTTCTTTATATTTTTGTTCCAAGAAGCCAGACTCTTGTAATTAAAAAAAGAGAGTAATAGTTCTTCAGGCTTTCAGGGGTCTGTCAAAGCTTTTCTTTCCTTCCTCTGACCATTTTCAGAGGATTTTGTTGTTGTTGTTTTTTGTTAAACTACTTAACATTGACCTATGGATCATTCAAGCATAAAATAAGCACCTACCCCAAGAGCTGAACCAGTGTTGTATTTACACATCACATACAACTTAGATGTTGAATTTATGAACACAGAAAAGCACCATCACATTTTGATCCACCGTGCAATACCACCTGAGAAGGATCTGATTGGTAGTGGCTTCATCTTTAATCATTTCTTTCTGCCAATGCAGTAAAACCATACTGTGCAATTATCATGGATTGGCTTCCCCAGAGCTCAGATCTCTCTATTATTATCTTAACAGAGAATGGAACAAAAAGCAGCCAACATCCAAAGAAGAGCATTGCATGTCTTTCAAGAAGTCTGGATATTCTTGAACTACTACTACTTAAAGAAATGACAAGAAAGCATGCCTAAGAGAGTTCAGGCTGAGTTGAAGACTAAAGGTGTTCATACCAAATATTGAGTTACAGAATTGCTAAAACATGTTTTTGTGTTTATATACTGCACTTGCACATGTCTCAGTTTAAATCACTGCACATATTTCCCATTTTTCTAGCAAAATATAAATGAATAAAGGGTGGGCCAAGACTACACAGTAATGTGTATTTTAGTCTTAAAAATCTGTGCTAAAGCTGCATATCATAGTTAGCATTCTAATTATTTAATGGCACTGAAGTAAATATACAGCTTGGTTCTTGTATGATGTTAGCTTTAAAGCTAGTTAGCCTTAGAGCTACATGCTAATGTTTACAGCTTACATTAAAGCACATACCACTATCAGATACTTTTGTTTAACTTTTGACCTTAGGCTCCTCTCTAAGCTCTAAAATTACAATATTAATCCAGTTGTTTGTACACCAGTTTATTTGAATAGCTAGTCACTGCTAAGCTATGACTAGCTAAATCTGTCTGAATGGTCTCTTAAACTGAAGTGCAGCTTTACATTTAAGCTCTGATCTTCTTTTTAAAAAGCTGGCTTGTTAATTCCAGACAAGACAAAGCTGTCAAGTGTCTGAGAAAGTTGAGCTGATTTATTTTAACTTTCTATTTTTTTAATTTGGTCAAGGTGCAGCTTTAATTCCCAACTGGTTGTAGCTGACAATAATGATCCTTTCTCCCTGCAGCTGTGATGACAATAGCAATATGTCTGACAAGGATGATTGTGTTTGCTAAAATGCCAGCCAGAATTAATTAAACAAGGTCACCAAATGGTGCTCGTTGCTAAAACTTACGAAAGTCTGCTCGGTATCAGTAAAGATGTTTGCACTGTGGCCCAAGACAAAGTAAATTATGCTCAGATTTGCATTAATCACAACGACAAGAATTATTTTCAAGATGTAATGAGCTTCTGATAGGGGATATTATAATACTGTAGGTGAAAAGTCATTAGACACCAAATAAAATGGCCATGCCCAGAGTGTGATCTGAGTTTGCTAAAACAGAAGCCAATCAGGAAAAGTAATTGAAGGTAATACTTCATTCTCTTGTGGCAAAAGATAAAAGAAGAGCCACCACTAAAAATCATCCGCAGTCAAAAAACAGTGAGGAAAAAACACTGTGGTTTTAATTGTTTTGTTTGAATAGAATCCACACTACTTTTAGACTATTGTGTTCTCAGCAGGCTTTTTTTTTTTTATCTTGGAGGGAGATAAAACTGCAATTAATTTTGAAAGGGGCGAAAACAGTGAGACAATACATCAAGTCACACATGAGTGGTGGCAGGCAGGGATATGTGGGCTGCAGCGGAATAACAGAGGTAGTCAAAGGTAGCATTCATAATTGAAACCCCTGTCACAAGAGACTTAGTGGGCTGGGAGCCTCTGATACTGAGACTGACAGTAAAGGGACAAAGGGAAGTGTTCAGAGGAGAGCACTGAGCGACTTCATAGGTTCAACAGGATGGGTTTCCTCCACACCTGAGTCCACCTACTATCTTAAAGCCCCTGAAACATTTTACTGCTCTATAGCTGCTGCACCATTGCACAGTGGTGCTCAGTTTCATAGTCCAAAGAGTTAAAATTCACCCACAATCTAAAAATAAGTTGAATTGTACTTTTCAGTAGATCACCCTTGAGCCAAAACCTGCACAACTAAACTTACTTTTCAGCTGAAATGTGTTTTCTCCCGGTAAGGTAGCATTATCGTGACTTTTGCAGTATGATGCAGTTTAAAAAGAAAGCTTACATTTGAAACACGAGGGAAATGCTGGATTTTCACAAAGGAAACTGGGGGTCAAGTCCTGTGTGGGATAGTTACTTTAAGAATGTTGTTTGGGCCAGAGGTCTTGAACATCTATCTGTTTTCAGGCTTGAGGAGACCTTGACAAAAAAAGAAAAAGAAAAAACAGATGAACAGGTTTTTAAATTATCTATCCTTGGAGTAAGCGATTCTTTGGATTCTTTAGAGGTCAAGATAAAAAAGATAAACAGCCTTGACTGTCACTTGGTGCCTCATCCTCTTAATTTCGCTGAAGGTGGTTAGCACGGATTTATACAGGTTAGTGCCGAGTGGTATAGATTTAAAATCCCAAAAAGAAGAAATGTTGTGGAGGAAAACGAAGTATTTAACAGTCTGTGAAAATTACTGATATGCCTGTTCCAAAACCAGCCTATTTCTTTTACTCTTTTTAAAGTTATTAGGGTGCTCAATACTTTTAAAAAATTTCTTATCAAAGAGAGCTACTTTCACTTTGATTCATTTGCACAAACACCCTTAGGACTCAAAGTGGCCTTCGAAGCTTTAAAGTTACTGTTTCCTAATAGTGTCCAAGATACAAAGTAACAATATGCTCAGCTCCAAATCTTTGAAGGCGTACAGGGTGCCTGGTTTTAAAGAAACAAAGAAGGGAGAGAAAGTACCACTACTCTCTGATGAATGTATCTCACTATATTTGTTAAAGGCCAAGCTTAATAGTTACTGATTAGATACTTTAGATTTTAGATAGATGTGTTTTGCAGCTTTTTTTTAAGGTCAAATATTGCTCAAAATTTGGTGTAACACAAGAAGATGACAGGGATAGGGTGAGATGGAGGCAGTCACTCAATGATCAACATAAGCTACAACTGTCTTTGCAGTCAACAACAAAGTGTTGGCAAGAATCAAATATGATGGCATAATTTGACATAATAATCATTTTTATGAATTTTTTCCTGGTTTCTCTATAAATATGCCTTTAATTGAGGGTGACATGCACAAAGTGGTACCATAAACTATCAGAAACTACATTTATATATACATTTATACTGAACAGTATTTGACTGTGCAAATGACCACACTATACCCATAGTTAAACAACTGTTCACACTGTGGCCATCAGTGCACTTCAAACAAATCAAATCTGGCATGGTCTCAAACGCTACTGGGCCGCTGTTAAATATGGCGTCCCGAGCAAATGCCAGCACACTCAATGAAACCCTGGGCCTGTTTGTTTAATGGCATCCACGCCTGATAGAGCACAGACAGAGCAAACAAAGCAAGAAATAAACCAGAACAAGCATCTCAAAGTGAATAACCAGCCTTGACACTATTGGTCAGTTGAAGTGCAGGGCGTATTGGCAGGTGGTGAGAACGAGATCGGCCACCCACCCGGCCTGTGCACGTTGTGGCAATCGACGCTTTTTTATGGTCACATTTTTGCCGTTTTGCCTGTCTGAAAGCACCAAATTAAATATTGTTTATAGTAAGCAGCCTCCCTAATACAATTAGATTTTAAATTGGCCCTTTGAGAATGCCTCTCAAGACTTTAGTAGACAATTATTCCTCTAGTTTAAATCGAATGAAAACAACGCACATTTCTGATCACGTTTGATTATGTTTATTGGACAACCAAAGCCTCGAGTCACCGCCTGAGCTGGTGCTGGTGGACCCGCAGCATATTGAGGCCGCCTGCCTGAGCATACGCCCCGATGATCAGCTACAACTTGTATAAGTGAAGATATAGATGTAGAACCACAGGAGGCAGCGCGTGATGGGCTAAGGGTCATATCCCTGTAAATGCACAGAGCCACAGCCTCATAAATTCTCATCAGTGTCTTCATTAAACATTTTCCCCTGTTATCACCATGACAACAGCGGGCCAGCGTGTGCCCGCAGGGAGAGGCGTGTGTGTCTGTGTAACCCCGGGGGTGATTTTGGGGGGTAACTTGGCACAGACACCAACAGCCCATACCTCTCCTCTGGACTCGCTCTTAGTATAGGGACCGAGGGGGGGATTGTGGAGTGGCAGACAGCCAGGAAGGCTAGAGCTGTTCCACAGCGATCACACTTGACAGGCACTGGCTGTGTCTGGACTGGAGGCAAGCGCTCTGATTTCTCTCTTTAATTACTGCTAATCGGAGGAGCCACAGCCCATGCTAATGAAGCCACACCAATCAGCTGGGGGAAGAGTCATGGGCCTGGCGCTGCAAAACAATCCTCTGCACGGAGAGAGCTGACACTGCCTGCCCAGCACCGCAGCGTCCCTGTGTGTCTCACTGTCTGTCTGTCTTGCAGCTCCGGCAGCTTTATACGAGTAGTCTGCCCTCGAGCCAAACCAAGCAGCACCGCTCGGCAAAAGAAACCTCTGTGAATCCCTAATGAGAGCGCTGCCACAGCTGTAGTACGGTATCAGCCGCCTGTTTTCAGCTCACGTCTCCCACAGCTTCACACCAAAACCTCTGACAACAATGCAAAGTACGGCTGATCAGAAATTCTGAAGGCAAAATTAATTATGATTTATGCCAAGATTTTGATGGTTCTGTAACGTAATAATACAATTGACAGCTCATTATTATAAATGCATATAATCAATCTAGCCAATTTTCACCCACAAACATAATTACACTCTATGGCTTTTTTAGTGGGGCTGTGAGGACGTCTTTTTTCTCTTTCTTCAAAAGGAATAAAGTAATGAATAGTGACAGACATGTGATTGCATGTCTTTGCGGACCTGACTTGCAGAGATACCTCTGCCTTTTGTTATTTCCAGCATTAAAATGTAATTCCTTCTATTTGTCCTTCATATTGTTTAAGCTGTGAAAAATTACTTTGTCACGTATTCTTTTTATTTAGAGACTTACCTTTTTTTTTTTTTTGTCCAAATGTCAGATAAAATGCACAGAAATATACAGATATTAGATTAAACTCTAAGTATCTGTTATGAAAATCAAACTAGTATATAGTAATTATTATTAACGGCACATTACTGTTTGACATACTATATATTTTTCAGTTGTGAGCATGTAACTATTTTCATGTGTGTAAATTGTAACCCATCGGTATCAAACATACAGCCCATAGACTAGAACAAGTCCCAAAGGATAGCTCGGAAAAAACAACAATAAAAGAAAATGTACTGCTCTTGCTGGTGTGATGCTGCCAGCACAAAACAGGAATGAAAATGTATAGAAAGTTTAAAGTAGATCTACTACTACTTAAAGTAGTTTCGCTCGAGAGCAGTAAGATAACATTGTTACCTCTATTATTACCTCACTTTACAGGTTCAGTCTTTGTGCATTAGTACCGTTAGGTCTTTAGGTTTTTGGGCACTGATTTCATGTTTGGACACCATCACAGTGGCTTTTTTTAATCAAACAATCAATCCTCTTGTTTTGTAAATAGATGGCTGATTGCACAGGGGCATACTTAGAATATATTTGTAGTTATTAACATAAAAACTAGAAAGAAGAATATATATTGTATAGTTGCGGTCAGAAGTTTACATATGCTCATCGGGGGCAGGAATGTCATGGTAATTTAATGATTTCTTTGAGCTGTTTTTTTTTTTTCAGGGTAGAATGATTGCACAGCACACATTTTAATGGCTTTAGCAAAACAAGAATTGGGTGCACAAGTTTATTTTGGATTTTCTCTTACAGCTGCACTAAAACCTGGTTAAGTTAAATCTCAACCAGTTGCCTTTGGACATCTGCAAGCTTCTGTAATAACTCTAGCTAGATATTTGACCACTCTACTTGGCATAATTGGAAGAGTTCATTTAAACTGGTTTGTTTCCTGTCACAGAAATGGGATTTTGAGCACACTGCACAAATTTCCGATAGGGTCTGAGGACAGGGTTTGGGAAAGATCATTTCAGAAGCTTAAGGGAGCACTTCTAAACAACTGCAGATTTCACGATCAGTTCAAAGACTTGTACACAGATATACTGATGTTATTCTGATATGCCACTACTTTGCCAAGGTCTAGAAGAAGACCCCAACTGTTACGCTCAAATAAGAGGAAATTGATTAGGATTTTCAGGAACTACCAAGGCTCAAGTTTGCCATGAACTGGAAACTATCGGAACACTGGCGAAGTCCACAGAAGCAAGTTTTCAGCATGGCCGTGAACTGAGAGGGTGCTGACCAAAAAAGAAGCCCCTGCTCCAAAATCAGCACCTTCAAGCTTGACTGAAATTTTCACCTGCCCACATGGACAAGCCAAATGCCTTCAGAAGAAAATATTTTGGACAGATGAGACAAAGATTGAGCTATTTGGCCACAGCAAGATAAGAGGTATGTTTTGGAATAAAGGTAAGGTTATCAAACCTAAGAACACTGTACCTGGTGTCGAGCATGGTGGTAGTAGCATCATGCTCTAGAAATGTTTTGGTGCCAGTAGTACTGGTACACTGCAAAGAAGATGAAATAATGAAGGAGGACTACCTACAAATTCTTTAACTTCACCTCAAATCAACAGTTAGATGGTTGAACCTTGGCCGCGATTGGGTATTCAAACAGGACAATGATCCCAAACACATATCAAAATTGTATTTGTAAAGCAGGCTAACATTAAGCTTCTGCAATGACATTCCCAAAGCCCCAACCTCAACCCTTTTTGTGGACAATGCTTAAAAGCCAGTGCGTGCCCGGAAACCAACCGGTTAAATCAATTCGACCAATTCTGTCAACAACAGTGGTCAAATATTCAACCAGAAATGTTCCAGAAACTTGTTGGTGACTACCAAAAGCAGGTACAACTTGCTAAGGGACATTTAACCGAATATTAGTGGGGGCAAGTCATAGCATGTGTGATTACACAGACACGGAAGGAGACGGAGGTTTTAACAGAAAGCGACCCCTTTATTGAGCCAGTAACTGAAGGCTGACCTAAACGCACATGACGCATAAGGTAAATGAAACCATGAAACCAAGAAACAGAGAATATTCAAACACTGTAAAGTCCAGAAATCTCGAAACACTGGGTCAGTGACCCAGAACAATGACTGGGTGTATGTATGCATTTGAGCCTGTGTCGATTAGAGAAAATCCAAAATAAATTAAAACTTGTTCACCCAATTCTTTTTTTTGCCCAAATTACCATGATATTCGTGCCCATGATGAACGTTTGTAAACTTCTTACAGCAACTGTAGGTCACTGTGGTCTGGTCGAGTTTAGTTCGACTATAAATGGCCCAGTTTAATTCTTCCGTTGTTGCCCATATGACAAAGGCTTTATAGATGAAATACCTGCTGCAGGTATCTACCACAACCTGCTGTGTATTTTCCTCCAACACCTGACAGGACGAGCCTGCACATAAATATAAACAGGCATCTTGGCAGCCATATACAGACGAACATGGCTGCCAACAAGCCAACTGTGATATGTAAAGCAAAAATCCCATCACAGCAGGACTCTTCTCGAGTTCACAGACGACTCTCAGCATCTGATCTTTGCCGCTGCCTTTTACCTTCACGTGTCTGCTGTGCAATGATTGCATCACATATTTGGATGAAAGATAACATATATTACTCCAAACACATTAAAGAAAGGCCTTCAGTTTGTGGCTAAAGGGCCTAATTAGACTCAGATATTGAATGCTATCAGATTAATATTTATTAAAGAAAATTAAATAGCTGGCAGAGATCAAGCAGGAAAAAAATGCATGCAGGTTTCCCATACAGTCTTAATTTAAATTATGTAAATTGTTATTGGCCCAAGAAAACCATGCCTCAGAATTATTTAGAATTTTCATTTAAAAAAAAAAGGAAAAACAACAAAAACAATAAAACAATGTAAGGATTAAGGAGAATTATTTATCATCTTAACTTAAAACCTATACACCTCTCTAAACATTGCTTTAAACAAGGCTTTGCATTAATATGATTATTGTACATTACTTTAAATTCAGAATTTCAGACACGTCCAAACATAGAATATTCATAATTTAAACATTTATCATTATGTCTGAACACTGCAAGGTCAATGCAACATACTCTTATTGAGCAGTGAGCAGAACTGGTAGATGTTGTGAAGCCACTCTGCACCAGACTGGTCTAGTTTCATTTCATGGTTTATCACCACAGATGGAAGGTATTCATACATCCTCCCAAGTCAAGGTCATCATATAAAAGACCATAACAGCTCATCAAGCAATTTAGTTGACCTTGCCATGCAGAAAGCAACTAGCAGTTACAGCAGGATTCACAATTACACTCAATTAAAGTCAATAAAAGATGATATGACAGTTGATTGCATTTAATTTACTGAGAGCAATGCGGTTTTCGTGTTTTGCGCCCACTGAGCAATAATTATTCGACCGCACAGCTATCATAAATTGTGGTGTTTGCTAAAAACATGCCACATTAATGTTTTAAGATGAAACTATATTCATGAAACTATATGCACATATTTATATCTTTAAGATATTATCTTTTAATGTTACTTACAGTCCTGTAACTGGAACTTTTATCTTCCTTTTTGGACAACTAGAGACTGTAAGACCAAAAAAACTCCAATGCAGTCAAATACTGCAGCCCTAATTTTGTTGTAATGTTAAAAAGATTACCACGGGCCACTGGTTAGCCTGCAGCAAGGGCCTTTCCTGCTGCTGTCAGTGCTAAGGTGCCAGATGCGTTAGGCAAGTAACCACATGATAAATGGCAGAAGGTGAGAGCTCTGTGGCCGGGACCTGGAGCACCCTCTCCCTGCATCCTGCTGCCAGTCCCTTGGCATGCGGCTTGTCAGGCCAAATGGCAGCCACATCCTCCTTTCAATGTTGACATTTAAAACCTCTGCCATGCTATCCAGCTGTGGACACCGCAGGCCTACCCCCCCATGTCTCCTCAGCCTCTCCCAGGCACCCAGCCCTCAACCCAACAGTTGCCGCTCCCAGACAGCAGTCAACTAATTTCCATAAACGGTCAGAGCGTTTGTTCAAACAACTGTGGAATTTTTAAAAAATTAAAGGGAAGAATGTTCTCATAGTGGAAGATGTAGATTATTTTCCTTGTGCTTTAAAACGTGCAGAATATTATTTTGGTTCTCAGGTATGCTGCAGGAGTCCTTTTTAATGTAACCCATGTGTTGTTTGTGAAACATTGTTAGGCTTCTAATCATGCTGTGTAGTACGACTAACTCGGTTTGAGCTTCATAACATAGAGAACGAAACATATAAAACATCTTCAAGATGGAAATATAGTGAAGATGGTATGGCTTTGCCTTGGGCATGCAGCCTCAGCCTCAGGTAGCAGGCTAACATTAGCATCTTTAAAACAACCCCATCTGACATATTAAAAAGTCTTCCAGTCACATTTTTAAAACCAAAGTTGGCTGCAAGAGGAATAATAGTACTCACAGAAGCAGCCTTTAGAAATTAATTCACAAGCACCAGGCCTCTCCTTTAGTAAGATCTAGGAGGGTAGTTGAGCGTAATCACCACCATATTGGGAATAAACTGTAGTGAAGCGGCAGGGCGTACAGTGATTATTGCTTCTTAAAATCTGCATCTGCGTGGATACCAATGTAAGAGTTGTAGGGGCATCTATCAGCTGAGGTCTCGATATAATTTTCAACTTTTTAGGTGGAAACAGTCAAAAGATACCAACAACAGTTTTAGAGTCTTTTGGTGGAGATTATTAATTCTGGTTCTTATTTAAAGGAGAAGAAACACAACTCTGTGGTGGTTATATTTTATTATTAATAAAGTGCCCTATTCCTCCTGTGCTTCTAGTCTGTAGGAAACTGTCCAGGAGTAGGTACTGTCCATGCTCCTAAAGGTACTCTTTAGGAGCATGTATTCCTTTGAGGCGACCGAATGCGCTCCAGTGATCAGATTCAGATAGATTTGCATCAGGGCATAATAAAAGAAATCAGGTTGTAAAATAAGTAAAAATGAACTCAGATGAACAATAACACATGCCATATTAAATATTGATTAAAATTTATTTAGGAAAAACTAAGTCAAAAATACAGTAGCAGTGTGTGAAAAACTAAGTACAGTGGAACCCCGACTTACGAAATTAATTCGTTCCCGAGGGTCTTTCGTGAGTCGAAAATTTTCGTAAGTCGAAGCACCCATTGCACGTTTTGAGTGAGGCGAGGCTGAACGATAGGCTATAGGCTAATTGCTAACTAGAACAACAATACGTCGTTCAAGTGGAACAGCGAAGCGCAAGTACGGAAGCCAAGGGGTTGTCACATGATTCGGAAGGCATTGTGGGCATTGTAGGCTCAGCCAAACAGAGCCAGCGAATTTCGTTACTTGGGCATTTTGCCGTAACACGGGTAGAAATATTGCTGTTCAGTGCCTTCGTAACTTGAATTTTTCGTGAAACGGGGTATTCGTAAGTCGGTGTTCCACTGTACACCACATTATTTGATAGCTTTTAGCTTCTGGATGACTATATTAGTCTCTTACATCATTTGGCCTCTTGCTTCTGTTCATTTGTTTATTCAAAGCTTCCTCGTGGTCTCATCACAGCATTTTAATCAGGTTGAGGTCTTGACTTCAACACACTGAAGTCATTGCAACAGCTTGATTCTTTATTTTTCAGTCGTTCTATTGTAGATTTGCGTTGTTTGGACCAAGCATTAGCTGTTGGATAGATTTCCTCACATGTGACTCGGAGGAGTGTATGTTGGATTCAATGACTCCAAGGTGCCAAGGTCCTGTAGCAGCAAACAAGTCAAAATCATAACCCCTCCACCGCCATGCTTTACATTTTGTAAAGGTGTTTGTGGTGATATAAACACTAAACATGGGACTGTGCATTATGGCTGAGCATCTCCATTTTGGTCTGATCTAGCAGCAAACTAACACAAATTTCAGATTTTATAGGGATGCTCACACTTGCTGATGATAAATTAATCAACTGAATTTAATTAGCAGCACCAGTAATTCCTGTGAATGCAGTACTTTAAATTATTTTTCACACACTGCTTCTGCATTTGACTTGATTATTGTTAAATAAATAATGGCATGCCATAATATATAATGTGTCATTGTTCATCATCTAGGTAGTTTTTTACTTGTTTTATTACATGGTTAGGACCTGACACATAGAACCTTAGAATTGAAAGAGGGCGTACTTTCTTTTTCAGTCGACTGCATGGGTTTTACGAGTATGATTATACGTTTTTTTTTTTTTATGTTCAGTGTATCCTCATATATGTAAACAGGGTTTTGTGTTTATTTAGGGCTGGCAAAAGTAGCAGACTTCACTGCACGGTGGTGAAAACGATGGCAGTACGATCTGTGAAAACGTAAGAAAATCAGTAAAATCAGTGAAATAAGGTGAATCACTCACACTCAAAGTACAAGTGCTGGAAAATTAATTAGTAGCACTCCATGAAAGAAACCGGGACTGAAACAGTGCCAGGGCTAACGGTTGTGAAGCAGCAGTGTTACTGAGTGAACAATTCCTAACAGTGTAAGGTTTTTCATGAGTGCATTTTTTTCCTTTAATTTTATCTAAACCCTCATAATACCTCCAAGGCCACCCCGACCTTGTTATTTCTCTTCCAAGAAGAGATGAGTACACCAGAAAAAAAAGGAAAAAAAATCTCTTATTTAATACCTTACCTAAGGTGAAAGAATTGCCCTTCAACAAGCAGAGTAAAAATACCACTGTCAACTACACACAGTAACCGTGCCTCTCTTTAACAAAGGCAGCAGAACATAAAAGAAGTGAAAGGTAGGAGAGTAAATACTTTACATTCTGATACTCATTAAAAACAGACAAGTCTACCCTTACCCGAGGGAGAGCACACGTCATGATATAGAGAGAGGCAAATACCAAACTGCATGGCTTGGTATCAAAGGCATTTCTGCAGTCCAAAGGTCAGGTGATGGTAAAAGGTTGCCGGGAAACGGGGCTGCTGGACGGGCTTTCATCAGTGGGAGGCAGCTGGAGTCTCCAAAGAGGCAGTGCTACACAGGGCTGCAGGCTCAGTGGGGCTGCTCCGATATGACATTTCACATCCAGATCTGCCACAGTAATGGCATTTTAGCCACTTTTAAAACAGCCAGATTGGCCTTCCTGCACTGTTGAAATTTTTATAGGCAGCAATTTTTGATTGTTTGGGTTTATTACAGTCTCTAAAGAAGATAGGATAGGTTGTCAATGTTGAAAAAGGCAATTGAAGGCCAATGTGGAATTGATTGGCTGATGGAAAGATATACTTACAGGCCACACAATATGCACACTATACAAGACGTGCATTGGCACAGCATGTACTCCAAAGTGCAACTTAGCCACTCTCATTTCCCTGGAGGAGCTACAGTCATGCTTAAATAAGAATAAAAGATCCCAAAATTAACATAAAAATGTATTTTCCCCATCTTGTGATTTTTACAGCTCGAAAAACCAACATGGGAAAATATGTTTTGAAGTAAAGCATATTCCCATGCCGTTACAAGATCAATTTGTAGAGCTCTTGTCACAGTTATTTATTTATTTCAGCCAGGGTATCTCTTCTCTCTGGTAGGAAATGGTCAGTGTAGTTTTCCTTTGAAGTCTCAGCTGAAATTATTTGTCCCATTCCCTCTGAGAAATTGCAGTCGCTGCTGGTTGCACATGGTATTTGTTGTTAAGTGGAATGTGCTACAATATTCAGGCTCTGTTAGATTAAAGGAAAGCAAAATGCACTGATTTTCCTTCATATCAAAAAACATGGGAATAAATATTCATGTGGAAAGAGAGTTCCGCCAAAACAAAATGCAAATTTACAGTGATTATCTCTGAGCTAAGAAGTTATTGGAGCCAGTTGAGTGCATTAAGATGTAGTGTTTGCTGCCCAAGTTTCAGCTGTCTTGTATCTGGACGTAACAGTGATGCATTAAATCAAACGTAATTTATAAGACATGAAGATTTATAAGACAAGACTTAAGTTACTCTGTAAGTGTGTAGATGCTAACTGCTGACCTGAACATGCTAACATGCTAAGACTCTCATGTCATCCAGGCTACTTCTGTACTTACAATCAATTTTAAATGCAAAAATGTCGTCTGCATTACAATGTTTCCTTTTGATAACCTAAAAAGTTTAAGTATTTACTCTGTATATTTTCCTGTAAAATGGAGGGACCATTACCAAACTGTTAACTAAGTGGTTAAGTATACATTGTCAGCACGTGATGCTAATGCTAGCAAGCTAGCCAAGAGCTGGTAATTTTTTACACACTGTTATATTTCCTGTTCTGTTGTCTTGCTGCCTTTACTAAAGTTCAGATTATTAGGTTAGTATGTGTGTTCAGTGTATATGTAAACTAATGGTTTAATACAATAATATTTATTTATAGACTTGTGACTAGATAGTGGTAGGCAGGTCTGGTCATCTCTACTTAGACCCAGATAAATCGTAGGAAAGATTTAGAAATCTGTCAAAAATCTTTTTTTTTTAAAACAAATTCCCCCCATTATTGTTATTTTTTAGGTAATAAAAAACTTTTGTTTATACCCAAATCCGGGTATAACACTAGGCTTCTCTGATAAGCAAGAAATTAATCAAGCTTAACATTCACAAAAAAAAAAAATTCTGTTTAGGTATGCAAGTAAATAACTGTAATTTAATTTTAATTAAAAATGATAATTTTTCGTGAAATGGTAATTTGGAAAATAAATCACGCACAATAGCAATAATCATATTTTTGGAATTAAAATTTTAATTCTTTAAGATGGTTAAAGTTTTTAAAGAGCTTGACAGAAACATAAAAAAAATAATTTTTGTTAAATAAATAATACACAATAATAATAATAATCATCATCATAATAATAATAATTTTTGATAAATAAATATATTTTGGTTATTACCACTACAGTTAATTTAGGTCAGCTGTGGCATAAACCTTTTGGGGTTGGCAAGCCAGTGCAAAAGTTGCAAAAGTTAGTTTAGTGTCATAAAATGTATTGATAAGAACAAATGACCTTCAAGACTGACAAGATTGTAAAAAGTTTTGCAGGTTTGTGGTGCGATGTTGAGGTGGTTACAAAGAGAAAGCTGCAAACATGCCGCCATGTCTGAATTATAATGAAGTGTGAATGGAAATACGAACTGACCCCCCATCAGGATAATAGGTAAGTAGCCAATAAAAAAATACCACTGTAAGCTAGTTTGCCATTGTGAAGCTGAATTTCAGCGCAAATTATGTTGTGTGATCAGTTGCAGATGCAGTTATTTTTATTTTGATTAAAAGAAATCTTTTATTTTTCATTTCCTCAACTCCAAATGGATTGTTGTCTTTTAACACTAAATGGTTGAACACAATAACAATAATTTGAAGTTCCAGTCTATTGCTTAACTTCTATGATCAGATGTGATTTATAATAGACTGTTTAATAGGGTTGCATGACTAGGTCCATATCTGGCTAATGGTACTATTCAACTACATATTTAAAGAGATGTCAAAAATATAAATACGTATTTATGTTTGTTTAAAAGAAAAAGACTGAAACAACACAAACATGAATAATTTAAAATATTCAGCCGTGGCACAATAATCTATTTGTGAAGGAAAATTATAAATTAGTTAATAATAAAAGTATCAAACCCATTCAAACTGATCAAAGAAGTGCAAAGAAGTTACATCAATGCTGCTGACTGGCCAAACTTGAACTCGAAATTACACATTCAGCTGTTAATGGCAACTATCCAAAGTATTATATAGGATTTTTCCTTTTTCTTTCTTTCTTTTTTTTTTTTACAGGAAGTCTGTCAGAAAATTCTCATGTAGCGTTAATTATGGTTCAGGATATTGGAAGGAAAGCCTTCAAATCCATTGTGAGGGGTCATCATTACATGTGACCTTTCTCAGAAATTAGTTTTGCCTCTGTGCCTTAGCACTTCTTCATTTCATTAGAAATATATCGTGGTCTCTCAGACATCATAAGATGATGGCATTCTCCCGCTGGGCGTCTAGACTGACACGAGAGGATATAACCTATCTACTTATTAAATAAAAACAAAATGGAAAAACGTGAAAACACAGGTGCAAATAAAGAGTCAGACATGTGAAGAGTACGCAGAAAAAAAAGTGCAGAATTGAGCCCTAAACAGTGGTGAGAGGTTGTGTAAGGCCACTTCATTAATACACCCCTTTACTGTAAAAAACGCATAAACAACACACACATCCTCGGCGCAGAGACTCCCTGTCTGCCATATATGATTTACATTTAGTGGTTGAATAATCAGTTGACACGTAGCTCAGGGAATTCTCTGCTTAATGAGCACCTCTTCACATAAGCAGTTTGCCAGAGTTATTTGGAACATGAGACCGCTGTCAAAATGTCAATGAATCTCAATTTAACTACCAACTTAATCACATGGGGATCATCTGATGCAGGCAGGATGAATGTGGATCTACGTCCTTGGTGCGTTTTCTTATAAACACTGGCACAAGTAGAACAGAAAACTGGGAAAACATGATTAGAACGTTTCACATGTCATTAGGCATTAATTGCGAATGATTGTTTTGAGAAATTTCTAATTAAGCAGGTATACTGGGGATATTAAACTTTAGTTAAGGAAATGTGCTGCATTTTTTCTCAGCTTCTCTTTGGATGGGTGTTAATTATGTCAGCTGTCAGAACTGTTATTTCCTCGCAATTTTTAAAAAATATTATTTTTTATCTTGATGAAAGCTTCTGCATACTCGTATCATGTGATGCGAACTCTTTAATTGCGATTTAAGTTTTTGATCAGATCCTAATTGACTAAAAAATACTTCTTATAGGGAACCCTTTTTAAAAAATTTAATAATGCCTCACAAGTGGTGAGATTTAATCATCGTTCGCTCAATTTTTCAAAAGACTGGAAGTTACTATTTTCAAGCCTTAGATTTGTATTTTGACCTTACATCTGGCAAGCAATCGCTTCTAAAAAACATTCTCAGCCTTCCTTTTATTCCCCTGCCTCTCCCTACTGGTACCAGTCATGCTGTGTCTACGGCTGTCAGCAAAAGCAACCCCTTTTCATGGTGTCTGGTCGCTGCCAGCTTTGGGTGTGACTCACCTCCTGCGCAGAGGAAGAAGATACGAGGAGGCGGGTGGTGGTGCGGGGATGGATGGTCACACAGCTCTGTGTGCCTTCTAGGAACGATGATGTTAGCGGAGCCAGTACGTGGTATGATCTGTCGGGGTTTATTTTCTACACTTAGAGTAGTAAGAGTCAGAAAATAACGTGGATGTGTTCGCTCTGGATGGTTTCAGCGTAGCATGAATATAGACGGCGGAGTCGGTACGAGCTCGACCACGTCAACCATGAATTTTTTTCCACTTCGCTTCTTTTCTTCCTTTCAGTTTTTCACACATTTACAGGCTCATAAATTGCTGTGAGGAAACCTCCATTTGCCTGTTGGGTTTCCACAAGCGTGCAGCTCCCACTCGGGAAACAGCTGTTAATAAGAAAGATACTCAGAAAAGAATACACTTGCATACACTGTGTAAGAAAACCAAAGTAATCATTTTCTGCCCCCCCGCCTCCCTTGGTAAGCCAACTTCTATGCGATCTATAATGCAGTAGATATTGCTCGGCCTATTGATTGATGTCTCCTTCCTCCACTTTGACATTTGCTTATCCTCGTCCGCATCTACTGCTATTGACGTTCGCTCTATCTGGACATCTTCCTAAGCTGTTTTGTCATTTGTCACCTCTTAAATAAAAACGGAGGTGGGTGGGAGTTGTCAGTGATAAGACTTAATGATACCAACTGTGATGGGTTTATACAAGCTGAAGGAAAGAATATCGTGGGGACGAGTGGTACCGCTTAATTTTCAGCTCTATACCTCTTATGGTTTCACGGAGCAATTTTACTCAGCCTATTTCTATTTCTGTCACTAATAAGCAGACTAAAGACGACCCTCTTTGCAACCTCTAGCACACATTCACTCATAACTGTGGTCAATTTAGTGCAAATTTACTGAAAGCGGGCTTTCGGTTTAACACCTTTTCAACTAATGTATTTGAAGGGCCCACTCCACAGGCTCTCCTGTCAAAAGCTACTATTTTCCCCAACTTACCCTCAACTCTCCACTTCCAGGATGCAAACTGGTGAGATCAACACATCCACATTAGAGCATCACTGATAAAAAAAAAACAAAAACACCCTCTGAGTGAGTTTTCAGGATATATACTTTGCCAATTCACGATTTGTAGTAAATGCTGAGCTTCCTTTACGTGAATTTCAAACAGTCTGGCGCTGATTTTCTCCCCATGAGGTGGAAGACAGATCCTTCCTTTCCTCCCTCCCTCTTTCCATCCTTCCCTCCCTCACCCTGGCTCCTGCAGAGAGGCTATTATTGCAGCTAATTATCTACAAATAGGCCCAATATGACAAACACAGCCCTGTACCAGTGCTAGCTAAGTGCAGGAATCAGTCTAAGTGAGAATAAAAGAATAAAAAGGAGGCGAGGAGAGGCGGATAATGAATAGGACAAAAGTCACGGAGAAGAAAAAAAAAATAGCAAAAGAAAATTTGAATCAGACATAATTGAGATGAACATGATGAAGACACAATGTGGAATGAGATGAGAGAAATTGTGGTCCTAAAAAGATATAAGTGGGAGGCAGATGGACGAAGAAAGGCAGTGACACCAAAAGAGAGACAGCGCAGAGAGAGACTAACGCAGGAAAATGATCTTGTCTATACAGTGTGTTGTTGCCATTGGCAACTGTCCTGCTATGCACAGACCACATCCAGTTAACTCCCAGCATGCCTTATGATCAGGGCAGCTCAGGGGTCTGAGGCTGTCTGTCTCATTTTCATAGAGAAACTCATTTACCAGGCAAGCATGGAGGGCTATGACGCATCAATAGGTGCTTGATTAGATCCTTACCTTTGATACATATGAATATTTATCACTGTTGAATAAATACACGTTTGCTCTCCTTTCATCTGGATCATCCGGAGAGTCCTCCTGCTCTCCTCTTAATTTCTTCCAATGAATATGTCACAGGAGCTTCAGTGCTCCCTACAAAGTGACAGCACTCAAGATAATCTGGTTATTGTTGCTCGGAGACGTGATCAACACTCACTTTAAGTTTCATAAAATGCACTGGGGCTTTTGTCTTGTTTTTTTTTTCCATGGTGACAACAGCTCTTAGAGACCTAAAGGAAATGAGTAAGGGGGCAATAATCACTGGAGCGGGCTCAAAAAGATGTGTTTGGAATTCGTTGCTGCAAAAGATTAGTGTTTGGCTGCACGACTGAAGCTGCAGGTGTGATACGGATGCCAAGACAAGTTGAAATCACAGAGTTATTCCTGTTTGATGAGCCCCAGCACAGAGAAGGCACACAATCACTTAAGCACACCCACTCTCTCACTCTCTTTTTAAACACACAGAGCTGGATAGCAGATATTTTTAGTGAGTTTTACTTACATCACTAACTCCAGCCTCCACTATCTTCAGGCCCGTCTCCTTCTCCAGCTGCTGCTTCTGTTGGACTGCACGGGGAGACAAAAGCAGAGGAGGTGTTGAATATGAGCAGTGGATGACAAAGTAGCAGATTTTTCAGTTCCTGCAGCAGAACAAGTGGACAGTGAAAGTGAGAATGATGCAATGGATGTATCAGGCTGAGTCAGATGTCAAACTGGTCATAGAAAATGTACAGCCCACACATAGAGCCAGACAATCTTCATCGAGAGGGAAGGAAAACAGTCTCTGGGGTAAGACAGCAGTTGACAGCAGTCTATTGTGGTACTTTGGCAGGAATGAATTGTTAGTAGGCCTTTAACAGGTAACAAGACAAAAGTCATTTCCACACCTGAACTTTGGGATACTTTCCACAGTCTTTGGATTTCACACGTAGCACAAAGCACCAAATAGTGCATTGCAAACTATTGCATTGATGAAATACTTGATGTGGTTTAACATTGAATACAGAATGCAGGATGCACAACACCTAGTTTCTAGTGCTAAATGTACTGGAGTATTGGCTGTATTGTTATACAGTTAATTTAAATTTATTTATATAGCGCCAAATCACAACAAGTCGCTGCAAGACACTTTTTACAGCGAGGTAAAAACACCCTACCATACTGTGGACAAAAACCCCAGCAATCAAGTGACCCTCTTAAGATTGAGGACTTTGCGACGGTGGGAAGGGAAAACTCCCTTTTAACAGGAAGAAACCTCTGGCAGAACTAGGGTCAAGGAGGGGCAGCCATCTGCTGCGACTGCTTTGGGTGAAGGGAAAGAAAAAAGAAAAAAGTAGACCACAAGAAGAAAGGACAAAACACAGAGTAAGAGAGAGAGAAGACAAACATTCCTCATATACACCTTTGTGTATGCAGGGCCTGGTCAGTGCTCTGAATATGGCTTAAAGGTTTTACAGTTTTACTACTGATTCAATCACTGCCGCCATCTTGGATTGCTAACTTGGAGTTTGTGGGTCTGCTCTGTCTTACTGAGTAGGAAATCCGAGTTGAGGGGGCGTTCCAGATTCAAACTCTGACTGGAAACCAGATTCTGACTTATTCTGGAGCGCAACATGAGACTGGACTTGGACACAGTGATTGTATAAGCTAATACTAATAGTTCCAGCATGCTAATAGTGACGTGCACTGATATTTAAGATTAATACAAAATGTGAACAGACATCCTGTTTAAAATGATAGCACTCACCATGCAATGCCTCTTTTGATTACTTGGACTGCAGATCTGTTATCTACTGTCAGTCTATGATTTTTGGGGGGATATGGCAGCATGATGTAGCTGAAAGGCTTATGCATATTGCATGCACTGCATAAAATGAAGCTGTGGCATGCATAATGTTCAATATCCTATTTTGGTGTGTATGTTAACCATAGATTGCATATAAAAGGCGCAACTTCTGGTTGTGCAAATCTGCATTGTTTTTAATGGCCACCAGGGGGCGACTCTTTAGATCGGAAAATCTGTTTGCATTGAAATCTGTGAGAAAATTTTTACTTGACATGTGATCTGTATAAATATTTTGGTCTTAATTGCTGGTTTCAAGTTTTCTTGCATGTTTGCAAGAAAACTGTTGCGTGTGCATGTTTGAGGGTTACACTGTGTGAGAGCGACATCAGGGACAAAATACTCAAGACAGGAAAACACAAACTGACAGGTGATGTCACTGAGGCAGTCTGTTATATACAGTCAGTGATGCTAACATTTGCTAATTGACGCAGCTGTCGCACCATTTTTACACCACTGGGAAAACTCAATGCAACATGATGACGACGCCAGACGTTTTTATGTATGTTAAGTTTTTATTAAGTTTTCAATGCATCCATAGTCACACTAGAGCTGAAGTCAACTCTGTAATTTTTGAGAAACCCCAAATATAAAAGTAAAAATATCAAGGCTATCAGTTTTATAATGGAGAAAAGTGATGGACAGCTAGCAAGGCTAAAACGATTGTACCGCTATCCTCAAACATATCATGCCAGACCTACTGAAGATTATCAGACAGCACATGAAGTGCTTGTGGATTCGCAGCACACAATAACTTGAGCTCCTGCCTTTGTTCTTCCAGTAATTAATACACCACCCGAGTTTGATCCTCAGATCTACTGATCTAATCAAATATGGCATGCTATTTCCAAAGCTTTGTTCGCCAAGGATATTCTCATGCAAATCAAACTAAAGTGAGGCAATGTTAAATATCCATCGTCCAAGATCACACGTTCTCCCGACTTTTTCCGCCTCCCTGTGCTTAACACCCCTTCCTCACTTTGATAGAAACATTTATATTGGAAAACAAAATCAAAGGGGACCTTAATAGATTATGCCAAATTATAGAGTGAAAGGGAAAATAGAGCATAATATTAATTGAGTTGGTTAGCATGTGAATGTGATTGGTAATGGGAGGGGGAAAGGAAAAAGAGTGCAGTTAAAGGGAGAAAGAGAGCAGGTCCTTTAAATCCCATTTCCCCAGATGAAGGCTATGCAAATGACCCTGAAGAGCTGAACCCCACCTCACACTCCAAATTCGGCAAGGGCCTGTTTAATTAGTATTTTAATCTATCCCAGTGATTCCACTCAGTCCACAATGTATGCAGAATTCTATCTAATTAAGGACGCTACTTTTAGGATAATCATCCATCTCCCTGGCTCTTCCTCTGTCGCCTTTTCGCTGTCTGGTTATTAAGGATCCTGCAAACATTGATCATCCTATCATCTCATCAACATGGCAGCGGAGGGGGCATCTTATATTTTAGTTGTCAGCCGGGGTTTTCTGAAAGATGGCTAAAAAGGAGCATAAAGAAGGCTGAGAGAGAGCCGGAAAGGTCAAATATACATTCAAAGTCTCTGAAGAAGAGTGCCACATAAAAGAAGACAAAAAGGAGGGGAAGAAAATCTCCTGCCATTAGTGAGAGGAGAAAAGTCTTCAGCTGGCATGTCTCCAAGATGGAACTCATTTTCATTTCATGCTGCCACCCCTGTATTTAGTCACAGACATATTGGCTCTCCATAGATAGCGACAGTACCTGCTCAGTCCCGGTGCTGTTTAGAAGGGGGGTAATGAGCGAGGTAATTGGGCCCAGCTGGGTGAGGGCGTAGGTGGCGGAGGGAGGTGAAGCTGCTTAAAGGTCATGCAGCGTTTTGGTCCTAATGAGGACCCCTCTGAGGGTCACAACACATCATGAGTCAAACTACGAAAGATTAGCCAGGAATCAACACGTGTCACAGAGTCTGCAGCTCAGGTTTGACTGACAAGCTGACATTAAGCGTCTTCCAATGAAACCAAAGAAGCCTGAAGGTCAGTATACTTGTGAATCAAAGCTAAAACCTCTCCAATCAACCTGAGGGGAAGGACAGTCCAACAACAGCCACTTTAAATATAAATACAATGTACTTGCCAAGCTCATTAGCTGGCGCCTGGATGGATCTGGGCTGCAGAGAGAATCCAGCCAAGGGGTAGCTTGTTCTCTCGCCGACTGCACCGATAACAGCCAACCGGATCTCTTTCTGGTCACCCCTTATATTAACCTCCCACTGGAGCTCGCTCTCTTTCTCTTTTTCTCAAAGACACACACACACACTGATTTTGTAGACTTCAAATTAGCCACCAAATAGTCCTGACAGACTGTGGAAAAGAGATGTCAGGTCTCATTTCAGAGAGCCTCCTCCAGCCATTTTAATAGACATTGTCTGAGTCTATTTAGTCAGATCTCTAATACTGAGATCTGATCCCTGCTGTGCATTTGATCTTTTTGGTTTCCAAGTCATATTAGCCAAATCATCTCATGTTCTGCAGTTTTCATATGTGTTTGAATGTGCTGCGTTTTCAAGTGGCTTTGAGAGAAATTATGTACAAGGACAATAGTTTTAAGAGAAAATATTAAAAAGACTTGAGTATAAAAGAGAAGGTGACAAATTTATTTGAAATACTGGCTGCAAATCTTTTTTTCTGCCTTTTTCTTAAAACTCTGGTCACCAAACAAAGTTTCATTAGCATTGCAATATTCAACTGAACAAAAAATGAAAAATGAATTGCAAATTAGTGTACCAGTACTTCGTATGCACTCAATTACCCTAAAAAAAAAATCCTATCAAAGGGAACCCAAGTCTTGTCATGCAGTCGCTTGATGGTGGGAATTATGAAAGCAAGACACATCAAGATCAAGGCCCTGACTGACAGCAGAGATTAATGAGAAAGAAAATCAATCACCTTTTTGTGCAGAACAAACCACAACCAACTACCAATGCAGAAAACGCACCACCTAAAGAAAAGAGAAAGACAAACAAACAAGCAAACAAACCTTTGGCTTTTGCTGAAAATGGGGAGGTCAACAGCCTTCACCCCGAGGGCATCCTGTGCTGGGAGAAGCTAGCTAATGCTAACAAGACTCTGAGCAAGGGAAGAAAACCAACATCTCCCATGAAAAAAAACTTGCTGCAAAAAAAATGCTGTATCTGAGTCAGAGGCTTCAAGGCCGTGTGAAAATCTCGAAGGCAAAGAAAGAAAACAAAACTGTATTACACTATAGTATTATAATAAGTCCAGATGCTGCAAATGACCCGTGTTACAACTTCTGTTGTATTTAACTTAATATCTGCATAGTGTGGGTAGGGTGGGTATGTGGTTGGTGCAGTCAGTGCACAGCTTACAGATGACTGACTTCATCATGAGGTCTGTCCGGTCTTTAAGTGATGACGTCATGAATTCTGCTTCCGGACTCAAACTACTCTGCGCTTAATAAGGCTCTTGTGTTTTTAACATGTTTTAATGCTTTGTATCTTGTTCTATTTAATCTCAATAGGCCCCTAAAAACAGTCTGTGATCACTGTCAGTCTCTCTGCTTTTTTATTGCCGCTAATCATTTTAAAGCTCAGTTTTTAAATACAGCCCAGCCCATGCAGCAGTATATTAATGACTAACCTCGTAGATGGATTATCTCAGTTGTTCTCCCAACTGAAGTTTGGTCCGTTTACAGCATCCCGACATGCGATTGCATTTGTCCCTAACCATCGAGTGGAAAAAAGTTAGCATTCATTCTCCAGCTTCACTGTTTATATTATGCCAACAAAGCTGTGCTGCTAGCGATCTCGTAGCACATCATTGTATACCAGCTAGTCCAACTTCAGTAACCCTACAAAAGTCACTGCTGTTTACTTTCCTGTCTTCATTTATGTTGGAAGTGATAGCAGAGCTGTACGTTTTTATTTTTTCCAGAAATCTCTCAGTCAGAACATGCTATGTCATGTTTAGGTGAACCTAGCGAGCTAACTTCCTGCTAACTTCTAACTCTGTTAAATTTCATAAATTCCACTGAAGTAGACGTGAACTGCCCTTCCTTTATTTTTGGAACAGTTTTCTCTTGTTTATGTTCATTTTCGTATTTTGGTTTGTTTCTATTGGTTAAGTTAGCTTAATTCATGTGGTGCTAATTTATATTTGTGCGTCTCTAAGACCGTTGATGAATAAATACAGCTTTTATTGTATGTTAATAAGTTGCTTTTGTGGCTGCTTGGGGCTTGGGTAAATGGATGCTTTTCATGTTTTTGTCACGGCCCCCCTAGACAGGATGTAAGAGGCTGTCAAAAGTGCCTTCATCTGACAATACAACCCACAGAAGGACTGACGACATGTCAGATGACACTGTCTTGAAATTTTGTCTTGCCCTTTGATGTCCCTTTTTGCATAAAATGCCTGAAAATCACCGATCTGTGTAGCAGCCTTAGCTACTACTCTGCAACTGTAATGTGGGTACGGGAAAGCAAAGGAAATTTTTAATTTTTGTGAGGGAGTAAAAGAAGAAGGAGGATAAAGGAAGCTTTCCCAGTAAGGTAATAATTTTTCAGTGCCCCACTGCTGAGTGGAAAACTCCACGCCCCATATGGAACATGAAATCCGATCACAGCTGCAGTTAATAACAACTGCAGGTTAGTTTGGCTGTTCTGTAAACTGAGACACCAGTTTTTCTGACATAGTTGCTGTTCAAGAAGTGCTTTTAAAAAAAATACATGAAGTGTATTTGAAATTGTTTTAGTCTCCACATGAGAAGGGACATTTTCTATTTTCAACATTGTCCTTGTAAGTATAATAAATAAGAGAGAAGGCCACAGTTAAAATACACAAAGGTCATAACTGAAGATGTTTCGCTAGAAAACTTGACACAACACAATGGATTTCATATAACGTGTCAAATTTGCTGGATTGTTTGGAAAATCCACTGAAAATTAGAGTTGGTTGTAAAAATTTCAGAGTACGCTAGGATACGTGCTTTGATTTAAACCCTCGTGACCATCGCTCTCTGTTAAAAATCGCACAGTTCAGCTAAGTAAATAGAAAGAGTGAAAAAATGCTCAAATTAAAGTTGCCAAGGACTTGTTAAAGAAAAGGAAAAGGCCAACTCAATCAAAAGAATTGGTTCATTTTCTCGAAAAGCACGCCGAAAGAAAAATATATATTAAGAAAAAAAAGAGGCAAGCAAACATTTACGCTTGATTTTATGTGACCTTTAAATCTTTAAATTGCTCCGTAGCACATGTGCTCGACAAAAATTATCCAGTGGCGAGATTTAATTTGATTAAAACGTTGCTTTTCTACACCATATGCTGAAAACTGGAGCAATTGTGCTTCCTCATCATAGATTCTAATAGCGATTCAGAAATGATTATCATGAAGTCATCAGAGCTTAAAGTCATGAATATACATATATATATTCATTTTCCTGATTTACGACAGGGTTGTTATTGTTAGAAGCAATATAAATTCAGCATCAGGAGACAAATCACCCACTGGAGGCTGTAAGTATTTTGTATTTCAACACAGCACAGCAGCCGGCACTGTCACATGATCGTTATGTTGCCTCTTTGGCCAAATGGGGGTATACAGTTGACAAAATGCATATTTCACTAGCCTCTGATTGATCTGTTAATATTGAATAACATCCACAGCCGTTCCATCTATCTATCCGCCCCTCCTCCCTCCTCTGTTCCTCAGGTCGTCCATATTCACCACTTCCATCACTCCATCCGTCACTCCAACCAAACAAAATGAAAGTGTTTATTGCAGAGGAGGGCTGACGCTCACGCCTCTCCACAGCCGTTAGCCTTATCAGCAGGCAATCGCTCCGATATTAAAGCTGCCATTCCGCCCATCACTTTCCCCCCGCACATATGATGACTGTCTCTACCTATCAGAGGTAGAGACTGAAGAAAGGAGGAGAGGGGTGGGAGGGAGAGGGAGGGGAGATGCACCTGATCCCCCTGACAGATAAGATGCATGGCAACCCATTTTTCAGTCAAAAACCTGGGCGGAGAAACAAAAACAATAATATTCCTTCATAGCTCGGTGTACGACGAGCCGTGGCGCTGATTTCCGTGCGGCAGCATATTCATTACACGTATCGTATGTAACATGCATGTGACCCCTTTACATCGGTACGCAGATGCTTATCAAAATGTAAATCAGCTCACGGATATTGCTGTTGCGTTTAGAAAGCTTATTTGTTCATCCTGTCTCTCGCTCTCTCTATTTTTCTTCTTTTTTTTTACCTTCTGTGAAATTTATCAAAGGGAATATTGCGCAGGAGACACAAACATCCTGTAAATAACTGAATAAATACGAGTATTTGAGCGCAGGCACAATTTCTCTTTAGAGAAACCCACAGAGAAACTCTGCTCTGCCTTTCCTCGTTTGCGAGCGCCGATTGTTATTCTTCTCCTCGGCTTATAAAAAATCAAGACG
Organism: Pelmatolapia mariae; assembly: GCF_036321145.2. Classification (NCBI taxonomy): domain Eukaryota; kingdom Metazoa; phylum Chordata; class Actinopteri; order Cichliformes; family Cichlidae; genus Pelmatolapia; species Pelmatolapia mariae. Next base: position 17,325,815 of record NC_086235.1, on the reverse strand, counting down.
CCAAATCAAAGCACCTGCACCTCTGAGGAAACCTACAAATGAAAGAGAGGGACAAGGCAGGAGAAGAAAAGAGTGCGTCGATAAAAACAAGACACTTTAATGCCACCGCTGAGTGACATTACGAGCTAACAGATTAACTCACGAGCGTTACATCAAAACTAAAACACAGAAAATCAAAGCAGGTGCGTTGAAGATCGCACCGTGTAAAACTGTAACGTAACACAGTAATCCCAGAGTAATTAAGTAAACTAAGTAGTTAACTTTTCTATTACTCAAAGCTGAATTAACATTACCAACTTCTAACTTTGCTCCACAATTTATTTTGTTGTGTGCATCCACTCTAGTCTGCACTTGTTTATTAACACTGTTGTAATTTTAACGTATTTTAATATAATTAAATATAATTACTGACCTGCATCTGCCTAAAACTTGGGTCAGCAGCCTTCACTAACAAAAGAGCCATTTCTGACCTAAAGAATCTGAATGAAACTATCACTTCACATAGAAACAGAGTCTATTAAACATAAATTAGCTGATCAACATTACTAATAGATGCAAAGAATAAAGATTTTATTACATTTTTACCACTCTGCCGTAGGATTTTTACGATTGTTTGGAGCTTTAACTTTGCACTTTCGTTACAATAATATGATGTTTTTGTGGAATTTAGATAATCGTGAAACATAAATGTCTAAAACATTTTACTTTCCATTGCCTCAAAGCAACAAGGTCATGGGCTGGAACCCACTGCCCTACTTGGGCCCAAGTGTGACGTTAGATTGGAAGTGGAAGAAAATGAATGGATGGCTTATATACAGTGGTCCCTCGTTTACTGAGGGAGTTACATTCCAAAAATAACCCGCGATAGGTGAAATCCGCGAAGTAGCCAGCTGTATTTTTTTTTACAATTATTTTAGATGTTTTAAGGCTGTAAAACTCATCACTCTTGATTAAACTCTCAAAGTTCAAACCTTCGTAGAAAAATAAGTCCAGTATTGTATAATGAAACCCGCGGTTGCCTTTGACGGTGCAAAACGTTTCATTGACATTGTTGTGTTTGTTGGGGAGAAAACTTACAAACATACAGTGCAGCCCTTCAGAGTGACACTGCTACCGATCCAAGATTTATGTAAATTTGACAAGCGGAACGCATTCTGTACTGTACAGGAGACACGGCACGAGATTAGATTGATTGACAATGGTCTACAGCCAATCAGGATGCAGAACACAATGCACTGTAAAAAAAACAAACAAACAAAAAAAAAAACCATGGAAGATTGCACAAGAAAAATCAGCGAAACAGCGAGGCTGCGAAAGGTGAACTGCGTTATAGCGAGGGACCATCGTACCTTCAAAATTTTTACTGCCAGGAGAAAATATCTAAGAGCAAGTATCTTACTTTGAAGCAGAGTAGCCATGAAGCTATGAAGGACACTTTGAGTCCTGCCTTTGTCTGGCTGAATCAAATTAAAAGGACCCCAATAGAAACATAACCAAAACATATAGCAACTGAGTAATGCCAGAGTTGAACTGATGTCCTTGATTTGCTGTCTGGTTGTGCTCTCTTTCATCCCCAGATGGATACTTTTTAGCAAATGGAGCATGAATCTAAATGTAGATTTACAGTGAATACGAACCGATATATACCATACACATTGTTATAGTTGGAAATAAAAAAATAAACATGTAAACATTAAAAAACTAACTATTTTTCATCTTCAGATTTATATTTATTCTTTTTTTTTATTTGGTTAAAGCCACGGGCAGCTAACTTTGTAATCTCTGCCGTAAAGTGTTGTAATTACTTCTTTTGTATAATTAAAAAATTAAACAATCAACTAAGTCCCGTTAACTAAAACTGTTTGCAATGTGTTAACAAGCAGCTTGTAATCAGAATATTACAATTGACTTTTAAGTTCATCAACTTTTAGTCAGCCAACTTTTGGACGTTTACAGTGTACCTTTTTTTCCAGTTTTAATCAAAGACTTGATTAATTGTTAAGTTTATTAAAAACATTGAAATCAGACTTTCCAAGAACCAAGTTGTCTTCAAACTGCTTGTTTAGTCAGACAATCAGAAAAACATGAAATGATTAATCCCATTATTCTGGCGATCAGCAGGAAAGCAAAAAATCTTTGTCGGATGCTTTTCAAATGTGAATATCTGTTGATTTTTTAATTTCAGCATTTTATGAACCAAACACATAAAAGAGATTCAGAATTATCGAAAACATGTGTAAGGAGAATTTTTATTTAATGTAAGACATTTATTTATTTCTTAAAAGTATTATTACATTTTCAAACAGACTCACTCTATCCACTCACTCTCTAACACTATGATCCAAATAATGATCATATAGACTACTAACACTAAATAATATAGCAGATAATCCCTCAGACGTAAATATGGAGTTACACTGAGCTGAAAAGAAAAATCTTCCTTCCAAGCAAACCCAACATGACGATACCCATGACATCATTAAACTCTAATGTCCAATCAGGAGTGCCAATCATATACCACCATGCCTGTCACATGGTAGGACCATACTGTTACTAGCAGGGGTCCTGGCTCGCTCGCTGTTTATTCACCCCGATCGATCGCTTCCTGCGGATAAGCCAACAGTGCTCCTAAACAAACCAACTGCTGTTATTCAGCCTAAACCAACACACCGGGAACCTTTGATATCTAGCTGAATTCAGCTCATGAACTCTGCCGCAAAATATTGCAAATCACGGAAAACCAAAGCCAAAGTCAAACCCTGTTTTCCAGTTAACACATTGCAGGTGATGTTAATAAAGGAGATGTAGTTTGCTGCCTGATTTCAGTCGTGCAATCAGCAGGCACTTTGTGTCTGCTACGGACCCTGCTGTGGCCTTTGCTATCAAATACTCTACAGGCCCTTTCCTTTTTACAAACTGAGCACATGACACCTTTATAATTGCATCCACTCTTATTAGAGACCCTTTTCAAAGATGGTTGAATAATACACCGAGATGAGTGCAGATGTATGAGTGCCCACAGACACGCTTAAACACAAATACACACTATCTGTTTCTTTGCCGGCTGGTTGATTAATAGATTGTGGCTGCTCTGACACTCTGTGTAGAATAGGCATTTTGCCTTTGATAGGTGCTGACACCAATTCTTCACGGACTGCAGGAGACCAGCGAACAGAAGCAGTACTGGCAAATGACTTGGATGGCAGACACCTCCAGATGTGGGAGAAACCCCACGGATGTCACTCCGCATTCTCCTTGGGTACACGTTTAGATCGTTTACGCTGCCTTTCAGAAATGACAATCTGCAGATGTGTGACATATGCGATGCAAATCACATCTGACAATCACTCAAAAACAGCCGATAGGTTTGTGGATCACAGTGAGCGATGTGGTAAACAATGCACATCTGAAGCAATCATGGTCATCAGAAGTCCAGCCTGCTTCAGAGCCACGCTGCTGAATCTTTGGGTGACCTTTTCCAAAAGCACAAGCTGGCAACCCTTCTGCATAAAAACCATTTACTGTGATCTTTAGGGAAACCTCAACAACTGAATAGTGTTTACACATCTAGCGCCAGACTCCTCCAGATATAGAGCACTGCATATACTCATGCAATATGTGACATACAGCTAAAAGCTGGAGGATTACTAGGAGCTCTTTTCTGGGGTTAAAAATATCCAAATGATTAAATGATGCTTGATGTATTTCCTCGGATGTTTATGTGATACAAGATGAAAACATCTGGAAGGCTGCCACTGTCTGAAGGGAGCCTACTGGGGAAATGCTTATTGGAGGAAAGAATGGTGAAGCTGACACACACACACACACACACCACACACACACACACACACACACAGACTGACGAACCCGCTCCTTCCCCAGCTTCCCCACTGAGGGAACTCTGACAGAGGCAGCCCTACCTGTCACTGTGGCAGCAATTATCCTGCAGGCTCTCTCCACGGACTGTCTCCTGCAGGTCTCCACATTACTAACCACATCACTGAGCACACACACTTATTGAGTATGCACACTGACGCACAGGAGGGCACACTGCACACCCACGAGTACACATACTGTACATATTCACACACACACACGCACATATGGCTGTATGTGCGGTTGTGCTTTTCATCCACAATTCGCTCTGCACAGGCTAATGGCTCGAAAGAATCGTAATGATGTGTTGGTGCAGACATCCTGCTCAAGCCAGGAGAAACACACAACATTGTGTGGATGTGAGTGCTCATGCAAGCATGTGCACATATCTCTTATGGGTTCTGCTAAAGATAAATATATTATCAAAGGTGAGACGGGTAAGAAGTCTGCAAATACACACATACATGAGGAAAAACTAACAAAATAAGTAAATACGCTCAAGCCATCATAAGGTTTAAAAATGAGAGGTGGAATTAATATCAGACCAGGATATAAGCTCTAGTGAGTCAAGAAATAATTCGTGGATATTGGAAGGGGGGTAAACAGACATGCTCAAGAGAGCAGGGTGTCCATTTTGGCTGCAGGGAGGTCTTCTGGAGGAAGCTTGTTTCACGCCGGTTCACTGGAGCTCAAATACAGAGCTCAGTCTGAGTTTCAGAAACAGGTTGACTGTACAGAGCTGTGAAGGGTGATTTCAGCGAAAGGGAAGGGAAAAAAAGGAACCTAATGTGACCTCATTACTGTAGATTTGTTCCGACTGTCATTAGGAATCACAAACGCCATCACTCAAGTCAGCAATATGAGGGAGAGGATGGTGGAGGGGGTGGAGTAAGCAGGGGTGGAGTGAGCAGGGGTGGAGTGAGCAGGGGTGGGAGGATGGGTTGATAGTAATCAAGTGGATTCAATCTTAAAACAAGATCTATCATCAAACAATCTATAGATGACAGAGAACATCAACACATGTGGTATGATCGCCCAGGCGAACGCATGTGGCCCAAGGAAGCAGATGCGTGAGCAATAAAGGACAATTAACACCACGACCATGACACATTAAACCGCATTATTACGCTTGAGCCACTAGAAGATGATGCCCAGCTGCTCAGGCGCAAGAAACCTGGGTTTTTTACAAATTAAGGAAATATTACAGTGATGTGCACTTTATTTAATGTTAAACTGTCCTCATAAAAAGGAACAAAAAACAACGTTATTATAGAGGAGCAAAGTCCACTAGATGAGGGGTCAGGGTGTGTTATAGATTTGTTTGTGCTAATCTATAGATACTGTTTCCTACACATAACCAAGTGGCTATTGTAACTTGATTAACTGTAACTGAAACCACTAGCTCCAAGCAGCTTCCTTTTTATGCTTTAAGATAAATAAACACGTACTCACTGTTGTTACTCGCTGTGGTCAAAGTGCGGTGGTTCTTGCGCCTTTGGAGTGACACTGAAGCGTACAGGGTTAATGTACAGTCAGGTCCATAAATATTGGGACATCGACACAATTCTAACATTTTTGGCTCCATACACCACCACAATGGATTCCAAATGAAACGAACAAGACATGCTTTAACTGCAGAGTGTCAGCTTTTATTTGAGGGTATTTACATCCAAATCAGGTGAACGGTGTAGGAATTACAACAGTTTGCAAATGTGCCTCCCCCTTCTTGAGGGACCAAAAGTAATGGGACAGAATAAGAACCATAAATCAAACATTCATTTTTTAATACTTGGTTGCAAATCCTTTACAGTCAATCACAGCCTGAAGTCTGGAACACATAGACATCACCAGACGCCGGGTTTCATCCCTGGTGATGCTCTGCCAGGCCTCTACTGCAACAGTCTTCAGTTCCTGCTTGTTCTTGGGGTATTTTCCCTTCAGTTTTGTCTTCAGCAAGTGAAATACATGCTCAAACGGATTCAGGTCAGGTGATTGACTTGGCCATTGCAAAACAGTCCACTTCTTTCCCTTCAAAAACTCTTTGGTTGCTTTTGCAGTATGCTTTGGGTTGTTGTCCACCTGCATTGTGAAGCGCCGTCCAATGAGTTTTGAAGCATTTGTCTGAATATGAGCAGATAATATTGCCCGAAACACTTCAGAATTCATTGTGCTGCTTTTGTCAGCAGTCACATCATCAATAAATACAAGAGAACCAGTTCCACTGGCAGCCATACATGCCCACGCCATGACAATTCCACTACAATGCTTCACTGATGAGGTGGTATGCTTAGGATCATGAGCAGTTCCTTTCCTTCTCCATACTCTTCTCTTCCCATCACTCTGGTACAAGTTGATGTTGGTCTCATCTGTTCATAGGATGTTGTTCCAGAACTGCGACGGCTTTTTCAGATGTCGTTTGGCAAACTCTAATCTGGCCTGCCTGTTTCTGGAGCTCACCAAAGGTTTACATCTTGTGGTGAACCCTCTGTATTCACACTGGTGGAGTCTTCTCTTGATTGTTGACTCTGATGCACATACACCTGCCTCCTAGAGAGTGTTCTTGATCTAGCCAACTGTTGTGAAGGGTGTTTTCTTCACCAGGGAAAGGATTCTTTGGTCATCCACCACAGTTGTGTTCCGTGGTCTTCCTAGTCTTTTGGTGTTGCTGAGCTCACCAGTGCGTTCCTTCTTTTTGGGAATGTTCTAAACAGTTGTTTTGGCCACGCCTGATGTTTTTGCTATCTCTCTGATGGGTTTGTTTTGTTTTTTTCAGCCTAATGATGGCTTGCTTCACTGGTAGTGACAGCTCTTTGGATCTCATCCTGGCAGTTGACAGCAACAGGTTCAAAAAGCAAACAGCACACTTGAAATGAACTCTGGACCTTTTATTTGTTAATTGTAATTGGGGTAATGAGGAAATAACACACACCTGGCCATGGAACAGCTGAGAAGCCAATTGTCCCATTACTTTTGGTCCCTTAAGAAGTGGGAGGCACATATACAAACTGTCATAATTCCTATACCGTTCACCTGATTTGGATGTAAATACCCTCAAATAAAAGCTGACAGTCTGCAGTTAAAGCATGTCTTGTTCGTTTCATTTGGAATCCATTGTGGTTGTGTATAGAGCCAAAAATGTTAGAATTGTGTCGATGTCCCAATATTTATGGACCTGACTGTATAAAGAGCTATATTTTGAGCCAAACCCAACTCTTTTCCTAAAGCTAACCGATCAGCTCGTGTCAAAGAAAAGGCAAAAAGCATGCGAAGAGGAAACTAATCAGTGAGTGAAAAACACAAATCTCCCAACCACAACACACCAGAATCTCCAGGCTGAGAAAAAAGATTTATCGCCACCCGGCCTGCCCTCCTTATATGGACTTCAGTGCTCTTTAAAACAGGGCCATTAACTCTCAGAGTCCAATGCTGCCCCGGCAACTCCATGAGAACATAGAAAAACAAAAGAGAAGCTACAGGACCACTTAAAATGAGCAACTTTGGATTTCTAAGCTGTGTTCAAAATTACTCTCTTTAATTAATTTACTTCTTTTTAAGGCTAAAGTCACACTAGGAAAACTGCTGGATGACCAAAATGATTACAACAGTGTTCAATCAACTCGTGATCTCTGATCCCTTTGAAAATGATGCTTCAAAGACGAGGACTAGGTGCCATCTTCAAACCAACTATGGTCCATCAAGACAGTTAAATAAACTCTATCAGTTTTTGATTGGATAGAGTGAGATTTGCAATAACATGCAATCTGTTTGTGATAATACTGCAGTTAATTGTGATAAATGCCAAATATGTTGCTTTTTGTTGCTATACATCTGAAATGTAATGCTGTACCAGAGATAGAGCAGACAGCCACCGGTGAACTGTGAAGAATCCACACATCAGGCTCAACCGTCTCTCAAACACACTTATAAACTATAAATTTATAAACAACAGAGATAGCTAGACTAGTTGTAATCATCACAGCTATGACTGATTGCAACATATTGGCAGTCTGTCTGCGTTTATAGATTAAATTAGATCGCAGTTAATTGCAGACCTCCGTCAGCCTGTCTGAGAGTGATTGCCTGCAGTCTAAGTCAGACCAATAGAGGTTGTGTCCCATCAGGCAAACTGTGCAATCGCCTTGTAACGAAAAGTGGTCGCTCATAGATTGAGCGTGCAGCACTCTCAACCTCTGGGCCACCAGCTGACAACTACTTGCAACTAACCAGATAGCAATAAAATGAAATGAAATAAAATCATTTAAAAATTCAGTGCAATCACTCATCAACTACCAGCTTTTCCTGGTTGCATGGAGGTTGCTATCTTATTTTTATTCTAGTGTAATCGAGGTCTACCACACCCCTATTTTGAGGTGAGCATTAAAGTGAGATTTCAGACTGTTTCATGCCGTTATCATCGCTTAGTTACTTCCTATCTGTGCTATAAAGCAGATACTGATCAGACTTTTAACAACCAGCGCTTTCTTGTTTTCTGGTAAGGCTACAGAGAGAAAAATAAAGGCACATGCTGAACTGTTGTGCTTTTTCACTCCACTCCACTCTTAAAATGCCACTAAGAAGTTAGCACGGCTTTGCACTAGGGTCACCTTAAAATGACACATTGGTCTCTAATGACTGGTTAGGGAAAACTGAACACCCTCCCACGTGGAGGTTGGTCAGAGTACAGAGCAGAGCTACTGTCAGGCTGAAGATGGAACGAGTGTAATGACTTCACAATTATGTCTGATATCAGGCTACAGGCTGAAAATTTTAGACTCAGTTCAGACACACACACACTAGACACTTTATTAGGTACACCAGGCTCAGACATGGTCCATATTGACACGATAGCATCGGCAACAGCTGCTATAGATTTGTCAGCAACACATTCATGATGCGTATCTCTCGTTCCACCACGTCCCAACGATGCCGTTTGAGTACATTGAACGTGTTGTCATGTTCAAGAAACCAGTTTGAGATGATCTGAGGTTTGTGACATTATCCTGTTAGTGAAGCTACACTGTGGTCATCAAAGGATGGACATGGTCAGAAGCAATAATCAGGTAGGCTGTGGCATTTATAATCCTTAATTAGTACTAATTAATATTTGGCACTACTGAAGTGTGTCAATAGCCTCCATTCATTACACCCCCAGCACCACCTTAACTGTTGATACACTGCAGGATGGATCCATGTTTTCATGTTGTTTATGTCAAATCTTCTATTTGTAACTTCAGTTTCCTGTTCTTAGCTGGCAGGAAGGGCACAAGGTACGGTCTTCTGCTGCTGGAGCTCATCTGCATCAAGGTTCAACATGTTTTGTGTGATGCTCTTCTGCATACCTTGGTTGTTAACAGTGGCTATTTGAGTTACTTCCAATCAGCTTGTGGCAGTCTGGCTGTTTTCCTCAGACCTCTGGCATCAACAAGGCATTTTTACCCAGAGAACGGCTGCTCACTCGATAGTTTCTCTTTTTCGGACCATTTTCTAGAAACCATCCTACATTCAAAGTCACTTAAATCACCTTTCGTCTTCATGATGCTCGGGTTGAACTTCAGAATATGAAGCAGGCACGAAGAGCTCATTACAAATGTATTATCATGCTTGTCAATCCTGTGTATATGTATATGCTGAAATCCCATCACTGATGTGTTGATTGATTGCTGATTATGGTTGCAGCTAATGAGTATCTCTATCATTAATTACTCTGATGGTTACATTGTTAGATAATCACTTAATCATTTAATTTATAAGATGCCAAAAATAAGAGGTAAATGTCCATCTCAGTTCTCAGGGTGAACTTTTAAAAAAAGATGAGCTCTATCGTTTCTTAAATTAAAAACAAAATAAAAACTCAAAACGAGTCAGTCCAAACAAGGCAAAGAGAAGCAGGGAAATCTCACAATTTATGTGAAAGTAAGAAAAGGAACAAAAGAGCAATAGTTTAAAATTATTTTTTCTGCCTGAAGGTTTTCTTGTAAGGCCCGCACTCTCACTGAATACATGTGCCAGTATGAGACTGTTAAAAGTTGCTAATGTTGGTCTTACAGTAAGTCCAGATTCATCAAATGAACAATATAAGAATACAGAGCTTCTGTTTACTCTGGTTCCCCATTTCCATCTAATGCACTGTCTGAGCACCTAGATTAGATTTGCGAGGCTTCTTTTATTATTTGAGAGAGTCGAGATGCTTTCAGCTCGAGGAGGTTAATGTCAAAGCGAAAACATTTGCTGCCAGGGGCCTTTAAGTAAATCCCTCCAACCACCGGTACAGATGTTAGCGGACATCTCTCCTGAGAGAGTGGATAAAGCAGCTGAGCGCCGCGTACGTCCGCCCGCCCGCCCGCCTCTCTTCGTCCACGTGATGCACCCTGGCTGCTCGTCAGATCGCCCCGTTAATCTCGCCGCGCTGCCTTCCCGCGTACAGCTGGGAGTGGTGGGTGCAAAATGAAAGTGTAACACAACAGCCTCATGCCAGGTGTCAAAATGAGAAATATGACATTTCCCTTTTGAGATTTTATTAGTTGTGATATCATTTTGCATTCAGCCTGCCTGACGTGTCACCGAGCCCTCTCTCTCTCTTTTTTTAAAATTTTTTTTATTACTATTTTGCTTCGGGACAAAATGTGATAATCATTATTATATGTCTAAAGCAGAGCAGCTGTGACTGCAAAGAGAAAAAGAAAAACGCAAAATGCATTCAGGATGGGGCGCAATTGGAAAATCAAAATACACAGTTTGACTAGTGTGTTTGCTATCGCATAATTCTCCCCACTCTGAATCAATCATCTTACTGCAGAGTTTCCCAAACAATTGCTTTTAAAAGTGAGGCAGCACAGCATGATGATTAAATCTATACACCACAGCAGCGCCGGCACGCAGTTGGTTTTTTTTTGTTTTTTCAGGATTAATTTCATAAATAACTGCACAAATCTTTCTATATGTTTCAAACTCTCCTGTGACTGAACTTTCAAGTAGTTGGAGAGGGAAAGACAAGGCTGTGTAAGCACACCTCCCTGCCTTTTTAAGGACACCTGTTGGGCTGCATGGCTCATCTCCTCCTCATTTAGCCTTCTGTCTGGGCTCCGTGGGGCTGATTACCAGGAAGAGCTGATTCCAGTTGCAGTGCTTATCAGTCTAATTAGAGCCCCTGGCAGGTGACTTGAAGGAAGTTGTATGTCTCACCGATGTTCAGGCAGAGCAATTTGTACAGGGATGGGGGCTGGCACATGACAAAAATGCAATATCAAAATCATAAAACGGAAGGGTATGAAATTGTGTTTTGAGAATTGCGGTGACAGATCAGTCTTGATAAAGGTGTTTCAGTGCAGGGGATATATTTTCAGGGCTTTTTCTGGGGAGCAGAGGGGCGCCTGGAGGAAGTTAAATAGAGTCTTTTGCATCACTTTCATCATGCAAAATTTCAAGCGGTGACAACAAGTCAAGAGAAAGAGGTGACATCTTGAGTAACATCTTCTGGTGAAAGTATCAACTGTCAAAAAAAGAAACAACACAGAGAGACAAACTCAGACAGGCTGTGTTTCTACAGAAGAGAAAATGGGAGATGGAAAAAAAGATTTAGAAAAGAATATAAAACACCAGAGAAAGAAAGACACACGAAAAAGGGCAAACAAAGTGAGAGACAGGGGCGGAAAGACAGTGAGAAAAGTTGAGGACAGCGTACAGGAGGAGAAGACTTATCCAGGTAGTGTATCAGTCACCGGTAAAAGGTCAGTAGTCTGCTGTTCGCACATCCAGGTGCTAATGCAACACCTCTCACACCTTCCTCAGCTGCTGGTGTCTGTCTGCCTGCAGGTTGGTGGGTAGAAAGACTGTTTGTGCTAGAATAATATGCTGTAATCCCCCATCTCAGATGTGGCCTTAACACAGGTAATTGGACTTGGAGTGTGAGGAAGCCTGTGGCTAGACACACACACACACAAACACACACCGCTGTGAAACAGGAGGATTGTAGTCTGATTTGAAATATGAACAGAATTGCTCATTTTCTCAAGAGAGATAAGCCCTCTTTTATTTTGTTTGTTTGTGAAGCAGAGCTGCTTTAGTTGTGATGTTACACTGTTCTGTTAAACTCTGAATGTGTTTTGAGAATGTTGTATACAGTAAGACTAAGACTAGAAGATCATGGCTTCTTTATTATCCTATTTCGTAAACCAAAAATCAGAAGAGAAAAAACTAAAGGAATGTTTTTAATCTGTTTTTTTTGTTTGGTTTTAAGCTTTAATGTAAGCTGCAGATATTAGCATTTCCAGCTAATGTACAGCTAATACAGTCTGAGCCATAATTTGTCATACTTTGGTAGTTTTGCCTGTTTTATAGCCTGTTTTCTACATAGTCCCTTATTTTCAGAAGCTCAAAATGAAGACATAATATCTGAAGTTGATTCAAAATGTTAAATTAGCATTTTAATCAAGTCAGGGATACTCTGAAGTAGATAAGCGTATCATTGTCAAGGTCTACAATCAAGTGGTGCCTTCATAAAAACAGATACAGGGGGTTTACAGCAAAATGCAAACTGTTTACATTTGAGAACAAGAAGGCCAGATTAGGATTTGAAAGAAAGTGTCTAAAAGAGTCTGCACGCTTGTGGAGAAAAACTCTTTGGACAGATGAAAGCAAGATTAACTTGCACCAGAATGATGGGATGAGAAAGGTATGGAGAAGGAGAGAAAGAGCTCGTGATCTGAAGCACACCCCATTATCTATCAAACATGGCGGGGGCAATGTTATGGCATGGGCTTGTGTGTGACAGAGCTATACTCTCTGCTCAGATTCAGCCAAACGCTGCAAAACTGATCAGACAGTGCTTCACAGTGCAGATAATGTTTCTGAAGGCAAACCAATGTGATAGTCATAGAGCAGCTTTTCATTTAATATTTACAAAACTAAGGCTCACATTGCAGGCGAAAGCGCATCAAATCCGACTTTTTTGACCCTATGCGACCCATATCCGATCATGGTATGACAGTGTGAACGGCACAAATCCGATATTTTCAAATCCGATCTGGGTCACTTTCGTATGTGGTACTGAATCCGATACATATCTGATGTTTTAGAAAGTGACTGCTGTTTGAATGGTCAAGTCGCATTAAATCCGTCTTTTACGTCACTGACACGAGACAAACGCCAATTATCAGCGCCGGAGAAGCGCCCGAGAAGACATCGTGAACGCTTCCTGGCCATCCAGTGCAGGTGTTAGTGAAACTGTTGGGAAGACAACGTTGGAGAAACGTGAACATTTTATTTGTACTGTATAATCTGCAGATTCTGACAGAAATCTGCAACTATCCTTTGAAGCAACGCTCCTCTCTAAAACAGCAATAAGGATAATTATTAGGTTATTTACATTATTATGTAAATAATAATTTTGTTATTTACATTATTATGTAAATAACAAAATAACTTTATAACTTAAAGCAAAATTGGGAAACGTAAAGTCCGAAACAAGTCTTTATATTAAGGGCCATCAGTCAAACAATACTGTTTGGTCTGGGTCTAAACAGAGCGCGTTGTGTGACGTCGTCTTTTGCACATGCGGGCCGCTTTGAGGGTTCACACTAGAGCGCGTTTGCTGTCGCATTTTATTTGTAGTGTGAACAAGCAGACAAAAAAAATCGGATTTGATCAAAAAATCGTCTGTCATGTATGTAAGCTAAGCGGCACAATATTTTTAATACTCATTTTCAAACAAGTCACACATCAGGCTAGCATTAGCTTAACTAGCGGGAGTGTTGTGAAATTTGCTAGCAAGCTGTTTTAACTGATAAAAATCAGCAACTGACTACTAAAACACTACATCTTTATAATATTAAACTTCAAAGAAAGGATTTCAATTGAAATAACCTTTTATAGAAGCCAGAACATTAAACATTTTACATGATCTTTTTTGGTAAGATGTCATTACAAATTGCAAAGATACTGTATAGCTGCAGGTATTTAGGCATGCTCAATTTCTTCTAGAAGAAATGGTAATCACACATCTATATATTCCTTTCCTTTGTGTCATCCCAAGTCAATCTGAGGAGGATATTGGAGTTCAATTGAAAGCGGGTGTCCCTTAAAGAGAGGTTTGAGATAGGAACGAGTTATCGCCTCCACAGAGAGCTCTGGGAGACACTGTGCTCCTCTGTAGCAGTCCAGCCTGATGCGTACAGGCCACTGACCCATGACAGTGAGCCCGTATCGATTTAAGAGGAGGCAGAGGACACAGAGAAAAAGAGAAAGACAGTTGGGGGGGAGGAAAAAATGAAAAACAGTGAGGAGGCCAGGGAGCAATATCCCTCTTAAAACTTATCCATAATTCATTGTCTATTCCTTCTTTCTTGCTTTCTTCTATATTGCGTATATATTCTGTCTTTTTCAAATGGGTGCACGCTAGAGGAATGCTTATTTTCACAGGGGATTAGCGACAACCTGTTTTGAAATACATTCCCAACCCAGACACACACAGAAACAGCCATGGCTACACAGCCAGATAGCTAGAAAAGATGTACACAGAAGATACAGTAAAGAAGCTAATTTTTAATACTCATAATGTAAAAGAAATATTAATAATTTTATGTATTTGATATATTAACACCAACAACATCTATTTTATTCACAGTGGGTCATTCCATTTTTCATTTAAATTGTAATGTGAGAGGAGAGGGTATCTATCTTCTGAATCCAAACTGGGATCTGGGTCTGGGGTCACAGGAGAAAGGCCTGAAGCTGCTGAAGCCTCTGCCTCCCATTCTACTGTTAGAACCACAATTAAGCCCGCAGTTTGAGAGCAAAGTCCTTTCGGGAAAATATGGTACTATGAGATCTTTCAGATGTGACGGTTCCTGATTATTCAAGACTTCTTAAGTGAGGAAAATAATTTCAAATTTAAGTCTGGATTTAACGAGGAGCCAATAAAGAGACTAACATAGGAGAAATATGGTCTCTCTTCCTTGTCCCTGAGAGTAGTCTCGCTGCATAGTTACTTTATTACTTAGTTACTTTTTAAAAACATTATACACAACCAGAATACGTAATAAAGAAATAGAGCTTTCGGCCCAATTCTATTTTTTCTGCATAATCTATCATATAAAGTTGAATCAAATGGAAAAGTCTCTTTTTAAAAATAGTTTTAATCTTTTAACTTTATGCACATTGCATCAAGTAAAAACTAAATTATAAGCAATAGTCTTTGACTGGAAGAAATTTGTTTAACATTTAAACCTATGTTCTGCATATTCCAGCATATAAAATAAAATAATACACTTACTCTTTCAAATAGATGCAAATAAAACACAGCAAAAAATAAATAAAATCAAAGACTCAGTGGCACTAAGTCCTGTCGCTCTTAAATCTATTTTCACCTGTTTAGCAGGAGTGGGGTGGGTGGAGGTTTGTCCGGTGCCGTAGCGGTCATGTCAGTGGGGGTATCTGGGGATTTCTCTGTGAATTTCACATTCCTGTGGCAGCGTGCTAGGTGCTTGCTCAGATTTGAAGTTACATTTTTTGGTACAGTGGACGCTAATGTTTTTGTCACTTTTTATGGAATCAAACTCAAAGTAATGTCAGTATTTCCAAGCTTTAAACACTGCCTGGTCGTACTCTCTCCCGCACTCCATATTATCCATTGTTGATGTACACATGTCTGCACCACCATGTTTCTAAGATTTTTAAGACCAAATATAATAGCTTCAGTTTTTGCCTGATTAAAGCTGCATAAAAAATCTGCATAAAAATCAAAATGTTGCCATTGTTTTTATAGTAATATTGCCCAAGGGAAGTATGTATAATGTAACTAACATCGGTCCCAGCACAGAACCCTGTGGAACTCCACGACTAACTTTCATGTGTGAAGAAGAGAAAGACATTTGCATGGATTAATTTGGAGTGCAACAACTTTTATACCAACAGTGTATTTTAATCTCTGATTAAAATATCAACATGACTGCTGCACTGAGGTCTAACAGGACAAACACAGAGATGAGTCCACAGCCAGGCACTAAGAAGATCATTTGTTACCTTCACTGGTGCTGTTTCTGTGGTATGATGAACTCTGTATACTGACTGAAACTCCTCAAGTAGACTATTCCTCTGCAAATAGACAGTTAGGTGTTTGACAACTAACCTTTCAAGAATTGTTGCAATAAGAGGAAGGTTGGATATTTGTCTGTCTAAACTAAGATAACTCAAGTGAAAACTTTTAAAGCTGTGATTTAATCACAGTCACCTTGAAAGCCCGTGGTAAGTTTCCTGTTGGCAGAGATTCTAGTAAAACTTATGATAGTATGAAAACACGGGTTCTTAACACTACACCCTCTGCTAATGGTTTCCCTGTCAGCTAGCCTTGACATGTTAACATCTCCTCTACAACACCTCCTTATTTATTCATAGAAATCCAGTGTAAGTGCTGTTAGAATAATGCAGAAAATCCTCCACAAAAAATCTTCTTAACCTCGTATCCAGTTCAGACTAGCAGGGGGCACATTGAGAATCTCTAACACAATAATTTTCCACCTGATATTGATAAAATAATTCCTTCTTTGCCTTTGATTTCACCCTACAGACTTTGAGGCCAGTGCGTCCTTCATTAAAGCCCAGCCTGAAGTGCTTCAGCTGCCTCGTCTTAACTACAGCTTACCTATGACATATCATGCGTAAAATGTAATCACTGAATGTAATTAGAAGAATGTGCGATACACTCTGAAGTGCTGGCATTACTGAATACTTAATTTTTTTTACCTTACTAATTTTGCATTAAACGGCATATGAGCAACTAATTATTAGTTAATAAAGTCTGATGCAGTTCAACATTATGTAAATAATTCTCACATACATCCATGACATTAAAACCAGCTGCTACATATTTTTTATGCCTTCATAATCCTGACAAAAGACTTAAGAGCTATCGAGGAATAGACACGGGACCTCTTGTGGTGACCTGTGGATCCTTTAGTTGTGCAGTGGGGATCAGGTTTATTGGAATTTCAAAGAAAGTTGTTTCTTTGTTTTTTGTTTCTTCAGCCATTCCTGAGCAGTTATTGTGATGTGCTAGGTTTTATTGTCTTGATGGTAGAGGACACTGCCATCGAGGAGTGCTGGAAGTATTGAATGCAATGACATTTAAATGGGTACACATCAAAGTGACACTCACAGGAATCCCAGAACCGAAGATTTGAAACTGGCTTTTTTGGCTTTAAATCAAATTAAAGTGTGTAAGAAAAATATTTCAAAAGTTTATATGCTTGATGTAAATACTAGCTGATATGACAACCATCCATGTTTACTTGATGTAGTCCTTTAATCACGCAGCAAATCTATGAATTCTTTAACAAACTCTCTGCACACTGATGTGTTATTTGGATGTTGGGAAAGATCCATGCTTTGTTTATTAAATATTATATTAAGAAATTTTTTTTTGTACTCCTTAGATTCAGTGCAGCACGGTGGTGGTGTACGGTTAGCTCTGTTGCATTGCAGCAAAAATGACCTGGGTTAGAACCCAGCCTGGGGTCTGGTGATTTTAAATTGGCCGTAGGCGGATGCAGTTGTGAATGGTTGTTTTGTCTTGTTCTGTGTTAGCTCTGGGATGGACTGACAACCCGTCCAGAGCACTAATCTTGCACTAAGGTCTTGTATAAACAATAATCAGGAGCGTTAGCATCAAGTAGCATCAAGTAAATTGCGCTCAGCTTTTAGAATTGGAACCAAAGTAAATGATTTTCTATCATCACCGTGCATCATGTCATTATCTTAGCTCAAGTCCAGAATCTTTCCAGCCACAAACTTTTCACTACACAGTACTTGTCATTTTGCAATATAGATATCCACCTGCAGAGTTCAGTCACTCCCACAACTCTGCTGTCAGTGGGGGGCTCATGTGTTTTGTATGACAAGCTGTACAGAAGCTGCATGTAAATACAGCTGTGCTGTGGGCAGGTCTTGGCATTCATGCTTCTCACGCTTCTCATGATGACTGCAGGACTGAAATATCTGGCTCTTTGCAACCAACATCCCCAGAAAAAAATAACACTAGAATGGTTCATCATGGTTCATTATTTCCAGATTTCTTTTTTTTATTCCTGGGTAAAGCTTTCTGTCTTGTTTCCTATTTAAGATGCTGCACTCAACAGCAACTACAAACACTTCACTCTGACCATATGCAAACCGAAACACGCACATCAACACGAAGCTGCACCCGATGGTTAGTCATGCCCGTGACTAGCTTTAATTACTGCTGCTGCTGAACTGCAGGGACCTCGCAATCTGCATTACAGGTAAAAGGGGGCAAAAGTGGCCCGTGGACACACAAACACATATAAAGAGATGCACAAAGGAAGTGAAAATTGAACATCTGTCTTTTTTTTCCCTTTCAAGCCCCCTGCCAAAGAAAGCTGGTGCTGCACCTGGACATGAATTATAGAGAGGCACTTGGATGAGGTGGGTGGAAGAAAGAGAGAAGAGAAAGAGAGGTGAATGAAAATGAGGGGACAGGGTGGATTTCATGTCTCCCCCATCTGGAGACACTCACCAAGGGAGCTCAATGGGTCAATGATCAATTCACTGCCAATAGCTGCCAATAAGGGCTGACACAGTGATATAGTATATGCTGCATAAAAAGTTGCTTTAAATTATGCATAATAGCAAATAATAGTGGCACAGACATATTTAAAAAATAATAATACAAAAACAGACAGCTCATTGTGCATCCTCTATTGAAAATGTTATGAAATGGCCCTCAAATACTACTCTGTGTTTTCAGACAGCTGTAATCCTTTAGAAAAAAAATTATACTCAAAGAGGAACTACAAAAGCAAATAGTGCTTTGAAGATGGAAAGCCCGAAATGTCACCCACCCGCTTTGAAGCTCCCTGGCTCTCTTTGTTTCTCTACACTTGTAGCTCACAAAACCACAGGCAGAGCACACTGCATTCAGGGGCCAATTTAGAGCGGATGTACCATTAAGGGAGAAAACACACACACACACAAACACATGCTCATGAGCTCAGACAGTGATATACTGTGTAGGCAAAGAGAGAAGCGCGCACACACACAGGTGAACACACACCTGGAAAGGCGACATTGTACAGCATACGTATGGCCATCTCCCTTTGTTTTGTACCGTCTCTTTGTAGTTTCGAGCACTTTAAGTGTCATTTGCCGCCTCTTTGATACACACGTACCTTCTGGTTAGTCCATTAACAGCCACATCCAACAGTGACGATTTATGTTGCTTCAGTATACTCAAATTCAACATTTTTGCAACTCACCCTTGACGGAGTTTTGAATCTTGTAGAGCTTATTTAGGGGACACGGAGTGAGGGTGAAAAGCAAGCACGGTTAAATCAGTCAGAATGACTGACGGTAAAAATTTAAATGATCTTTTTCCCATTATTTTCTAAACAAAGCATTGCTTATTTGGAGATGAGTAGCACAAAATAATCAATACCAATTACCTATTTAGTAGATTTTGATTTGTGCCTGTTCGTCTCTTTAGTCAGCTTAGTCATGTTTCCCTTTTTTAAGGCTCACCGTCTTTAGACAGAGCAGAAGCAGGAAGGAAACAAGTAAAGAAAGAAAGAAGGTAACGTTCTTATTGCAATATACATAGTCTATTGATAGAAATTATTAGTCTATTAGCAGCATGACACGTAAAGCCACTGAATGAACCAATTTTTGTTATTTTCATTTTTGGATATTACAAATAAGTCTGATGATGATGAGTGTTTTAAAGCACGGGATGGCAGCATACATCAAACACTTCTGGAAATTTCCTGAAGAAGCAGAAACCACTTAACAGTTACAAAGAGTAAAAACGTCATATGTAAAATATTCTTTAGCTTCTTTATTTTGTTGTTATAGAAGAAAAGGTTGCTTTCAATTTGCTCAACGACTGAGTTTAAATCCAGTTTACTTAAACCAGACTGATTGTTCATATTTTTTACTTGTTTTGCTTAATTTGCAGATCAAAAATATTCCTTATTTATTTTATGCTGGACCTTATTGCCGGGGCTCAGTTTATTCACTGTCTGAAACAAGCTGTTTTAATTCTTCTCCTTTAATTGTTCAGTCACACTAGGGGAAGAATAAGATGACCTTCTCTCTGTAAGTAGGAAAAATGGGTGGTTGGCCAGCAATTGCATTGAATTTTTATTTGTTGTCAGACACTGACTGAAAGCAGTTGTGATGACCAACTGCCCAGAGGTTGAGAGTGTTTGAAGGACCACCTTCAAACACAAGGCGATTACACCTGTTCACCTGTTGAGAGGCAACTTACCACCTCACAATTTGCGGTCTGACTCATACTGACTGAAATCACTCTCAGACAGATTGCTTAAGGTTTGCAAATAATTGCCATCTAATTTATAAATGCAGACAGACTGCCAAGACGTTGCAATCAATCTGAGTCAGTCTGCACTGATGAGCACAATTTGTCTGTGAAACATCTCTTTGCAATAAGAGACTCAACTTAAATAGTTGCCAACTGGCTGTGTTCTGGTTACACGCCCATGTAGCATTTAAATTGCCGCCCTGCAGCAACTATGCCACTATTTTTGGTAGTAATTTCTGAATTTGTATTTTAAATTTTTAAAGTTCTAGCATGATTTTGAAGTAAATATTTAATGTGTGTATGCAGACAACAACAGAGTTGCAGTTTTTGCTGCTTTATCACAGTTAATCGCTGTATTATCTCAAACGGATTGAATGTAATTGCCAACTTCACCCCATTCATCAGAATCAGAATAAGAATACTTTATTAATTCCTAAGGAAATTATTCAACCACAAACTATGTCTTATTGCTGTTTTATCACCGTCTTCATGCACTAAAGTTGCTATGAAGATGGCAACAGTCTGCAAGTGGTTGCAATCGTCCTCATCTTCAAAGGTCACAAGTTCATCGCACATGGTTGCACCAATTGGGCTGTGTCACAGTCTCTAGCCACTGTTTTCCCTGTGTGACTGTAGCATAAGCTAACTTTCATTTGATTGGCTGCCTCTCACAAACACAAGCTCTGAACTGCAGGTGGTGAGATTTGCCCTTGTGCCTTAAAAAGTATCCCCCCACCCCCACAAACAAATAAAATAAAAACATAATGTAAATGCTACAACTAAACTTTTCTCTCAGTAAAACATTCACAACTGCATGATGGGAGTGATTAAAAAACTAAAATACTTTGATTTAATTATGGTTCATAGCAGGAGCTGGAAAGAAGCTCATTTCCGTAGCTGTTTGTGTCTGCTGCTTCATAAAGTGGCATCCATCGAGTATACAGACTGCTGTGCGTACAACAAACACAATGCACGAGTACCCGCTGCTCTTGACATTAGGGCCGTCGGCACACGGACTCTCTGGTGGAGTAGCATTTACTGCGGGCAGACATGGAAGATGAAGGGATGAGGGAATATAGAGATGGGGGTGGAGAGGTTGAGATGAAGCAAAGGGAGAATAAAAGTGTTGCTGATGGCAGGACTGAAGAGGAGGCTGGATTTTCTGCTCAACATGGTGCTTAAACCCACAGCACCAAACATGTACCCACCATCTATATGGCCAGACTGCCTGTGTAGATTATAGAGTAGTGGGAAAACTCCACATCTCTGCTGGGTTTAGTTGGTATTTTTCTGGCGTTTGTGAACAACACTGATGGAAAAGATACTGCACTGACAATTACGTCCCTTTCACTTTGGCACAATCTGTTTAGACAGAAGACTGCGACGACTAATCGTCTTTACGACTTTGTGGCAAAACAAGCCATTTTGTCAGTTCATAAAACATGAAGCTAGTGAGCCATTCTGTTATTATGCTCACCACCATGTGTGAGAAAATGTGCTGTTGCCAGCCGTCCTGTGTGGCTCAGCTGGAAATTAGATCATGGAAAAGTACTTGGTTAAATAAAAAAATTGCATCATCAACTCTGGCTGAAATCCAAATGAGATCAATTATAAAATTTGGTGTCACTTAATAGCAATAACCTGCAAACTGGAACAAGCAAATACACAAATAAAACGCCATATTCATTAGCTGTGTCTGTACACCTGATGTGACTGCAAATCTCCAGAGAAACAAAGTGGCGGATTATTATCTCCAGAATCATATTTGGCAATAATAATATATTTTGCAACACGGTAAGTTTCCTATTAATCAAGATGAGACGGTTTGATATCGGCAAATCCGTTTAAATGAACATGAAGCTGGAGCAAAACACAGATGTGGCAGAAGTTCTGCAAGGCTGACTATGTTCACTGTCCTTAAAGGGACATTCAGTCTTACTTTGGAAAGTTGCCCCACCCCCAGATTCGCACACACACCGTTAATCATGTTGGATTTTGAGGCTGCGTCCAACCATTTCTGCAACTTTCCCCAAAAAACGACAACCTGACAATGACGCCCACGTTATGCTGTGATTGTCCCGAAAGAGCAGTGGGCTTTAACTGTGAAGTGTGAAGAATCAGGAACGTTTTTCTGACTGATTAAGGTCTGCCTCATATTTCATATTTCCTTATGTTGACCACTGTTCTCTGCAATGATTACAAAAGAAGGTACTGGAAGTGGAAAGATGCAGAGCAATAAAGTCAATGCTATATCCTGCTTGGAAAACTGGCTGAAAATCCTGGTTATATTAAAGTTATACACTCGTTACACATCTAGGTTACCCTTGAATCTATGTATTTCACGCCTCTTGTTCAAGTCCAAGTCTCACGGGAAGCGGTGCAAGCTAAGAAGCCCTGATGTCCCTCTTTCCAGGGTCTCCTCCCAGAAGGGACTGTATGAACCAGCTCAAGTAGCTCCTTTCGGTTAGTTACTCTCCAGCTCTCCATCCATCTTCCAGTGTTTTGGATTGATTTATTTCATTTCTACCCAGTAGGCCAACGGTGACCAATACAAACCATTGGCACCTCATCCAGTTTGGCGGGTGCGTGTCGATGCTTTGTGCACACCACATCAGATGTTTTGGGAACCAGTGCAACCATGTTCACTTTTTTCACTACCAAACTCTACCAAAGAGACTAAAGCAACCAATTTGTCTTCTTTTGTCACATATAAAGCAGCTTATATTGCTGCATCAGAGCATTTAAAAGACTAAAAAGCAGGAAGACAAAATCTGTTTTTGTCTGGTTTAAATAGATTTATGTGGACGGATATTTTTTCTCCAAATACAAATTAAAGGGTTTAGATCCATTAGATTGTTATCCATTCATACTATACGTTAAGACAGAAGATACGTCGATTCAGTCTAAAAATGCTAAATGCTGATGATTTGCAGAGAGGCGGCACCTTAATGCCTCAGCGTCATGCCCTGACACACTTCACATTCAAACGTATCGCTGTACATCCTTCTTGATCCATGTCCGTTTCCCGATTCAAAGCTTTGCTTCCCACCACCGAAACAATGCATATTCAATTTTTGTTTACGAACTCAGGGTCTCTGCGGGTGTCTGAGAAAGGTTGCTCCGTCGTTCCAATTTGCGTTGCGTTTCACCCCCTACTCATTAATCTCCCTCCATTCGCTGATAGCTTCGTTTCGTCCACTAGAAATCGCTTTCAATTATTCATGCCTATTTACCACAAATACCTTGGAGATGGAATTAGCAAACAAACAATGCCAGGCGACACTAATCCTCGTCTACAGCAAAGATCCTTTAATGCACTGGAGATCAGGCCGGCTGTTGACAGGCACCTGTTACTGTCTTCAGCTGCTTCGCAACAGCAATGTTGACACAGTAAATGTGTTTACGGGAGCAGCGCAGCCCTGACCTTACACTAAAGGTGCAGGGATAATGCAAAGGAGAGAAGAATAAGTAAGAGGAGGAGAGCATGGAGAAAGGACAGGAGAACGACTGGCAAGGATAAACAGGATAAAGGCAAGTGTAAGACTCGGCCCGATTCGTGGGCTGGAACAATCTCGGCTCTTCAACGCAATAGCAAATGTTGTACCTGACACCTTTTTTGTATGAGATGAACACAATAGTCAGCGATGATGAAAGCTCGCTCTTCGGGCCAGGGACGTGGATAAAAACTAGATGTTTTAAACCGATTTATAGACACCAGAATGCCCTGATAAAGCATTTGTAATAGCTGTCTTTGACAATTTGAGTGCTTTTTTTTTATTTTTTTTTTTTTATACTGGAGGCAGTTGAGGCGGCAGGAAAAGAAAAAAAAAGAGGATGAAGCGTCATGACCTTGGAATTAAAAAGACATATAATACCCTCGTAGAGAAAGAAAGTTTCCACTAAAACAAAGCAAAAATATTTAGCAGCTTACAGTGAGTAACACAACTCTGGTTATCTAGCGCCCTGCAGCTAGCAGGCACACAGGCGCGCGCACACACGAGCGCTGTGTGGAGTGAATAAATTTCGGTTTACCTAGTGTAACAGACAGCGGCCGTTTCTGAGATCAACAATGCATAAACGTTAAGACAGAAAAGTGAGATATGTCATATCGAATGAGCATCACTGTGGATTTATGTTTGTACGCGCGCGCGTGTGTGTGTGTGTGTGTGTGTGTGTGTGTGTGTGTGTGTGTGTGTGTGTGTGTGTGTGTGTGTGTGTGTGTGTGTGTGTGCCCTCTAGCAGACAGGGAGATGATGCAAGGGAGCCTGGAAAGGTACTACTGAGACTGAAAGAAGATAGTGAGAGTGACGGTTTAGAGGACTGAGTGCTGGGCTCGTAGCTGAATGACACACACACATTTTCTCACACACGCATGCACAGAGCCAGGGGCAATGCAGGAGAAGAGACTGAGGAAGACTTTGATCACCGAACTGAGCACATTCAAGCACTCAACCAGAGAGGGCAGCCAGTGATGAGGAGGAGAGAAGAGAGCGCCCAGGGAGGGAGGGAAGAAAGGAGGGAGGGAAAGAGGGAAGAAGGGGGTAGGGTGGGTGGGGGAAGAGAGGGATCGGGTTGTTTTCTGACCTCTACGCTCATTGATACAGATGTTAAGGCATGAACACACAGACAATCAGGCATCCGACATGGATGCTACCAAGCCAAAAAAAAAAAAACAGCTTTTCTTGACGTGTTTCTTGATAGTGGAAACCCATGCTGACAAAACTAATTTCATTCCAGCTGTATGTGCCTGGACATGAGCACACCAAAGTGGAGGAAACGTTCGGAAAATTAAATTCGCACTTATTTCTTTAGCCTCTGGCGGCTTGCTGACTTCTGAATGGTAAATATTACAATATCAAGCAGAAACCAGATACACAAACGTGTCGCTCTGGAATCCCTGCGGCTTATGTTACCTTTGCTGGCGGCGTGTGACCGAAAAAAACACCAAAAAAAACAGGCGGCTGTAGCACTACGGAGCCGTCCTGCACGCCTGAGATGCAGGTGGATAAACCATTGTGCTGTTTGCGAAGAGAGCAGGTAATTATCGCTGGCATTTTGACAAGTGTTTGCCAGAGTGAAGGTCAACTCTGTCTGCGTGGGAGATCTATGCTAATCTGCTCAGCTGGAAAAGACTACCACTCACCACTCGAACGGTAGCTAGCACTATTATGCAGCCACAGCTACTATGTTTTCACTTCAGAGTTGTCTGCAAGGGTGTGTGTGCAGAAGAGTGTGTGTTTGTGTGTGTGTGCCTGCAAGCAGAGAGGAGAGAAGAAAAAAAGGAAAGAGAAAAGACAGACAGAATCAGACAGGAAGACAGACAAGTGGAGTGAGATGGAAAAGGAACCCGGTTAAATTTAGGCTGGCTCTCTTATGGTTTTAGAAAAAACACCAGTCAGTGTGGTTCATTTCATATCGTGTAAAAATCTCTTTCTTTTAAGGCAAATGGCTCAGATTTCCATCCAAATGAAGACAGAAAAGTGAAAAATAAGAATCCAAACTAGTGTACGTCGCTGCTCTTTAGCCTTTTTTTGGTGAAAATTAGAGTTGGGTGCATAAAGAATAAACAGCTGGGCGCCTTTTTTCCAGTAGGATGTCATTAAAGTCTTGCAGAAGAAGGAAGCGCAATGAGATGGCGTAACTGAAAACACATCAGGCGAATCTCAAACAGTGGAAAACAGTGATGAAATTAAGCCACATTCTATTTGTTTCATGTATTAATCTGAATGTTTTCTGCTCCACACAGAAAACATCTGATGCCATTTTTTTTTTTTTTTTTTTTACGAATAACCATTTATGAAAATATAGAAGGGGCCGCTCATAATGTCGCCTACGGGGGAATTATGAGCTGAATCTGCAGCTCTTCCTGGTTTTTTATGGCTCTTCACAGTGAGATTGCACTCTTTCTTTAGCTGTTGGGCTCCTAGAGAATCGTTTTCATCTGCAGAAGGCAGCTGTATTCAGTAAAAAATAGCAACTTAAAACAACTGTATACTATCTGCTCGCCCCTGGCAGCTTTTTGCTTGTGAACAAAGTTGAGAATTAGGCCCCTGAAGAGTTCTGATGTTTTCCTTAGGAGATGGTAGAGACCAAAAATAGAGCAAAAACAGAGACCGCTGGCCTTTCATTGGGAATGATCATAATGTTGGTGGTTTAATGGTTTATCATACCAGCATACATGACAATAGTCTGCTTAGAACCTGTCTTCATATTAAAAAAGCAAGTCTACTTACTGTTTTTCAACTTTTCTGCCCCAACAAGGGGCAAGCACTTTATTTTGGGAAGGATTTTTAGGTGGATAGTAATTCAGTTTTCCTCCTGGTAAAATCCTCAGGAGTTTTCTCACCATCATCTTCCGTTTGACTCACCAATCTCCATTCTGCTGTCACTTACATGTGAGTGAAAGAGTGTGTGTGTGAGATAGACAGAAGTGGAGGCAGAAACACGGGGGCAGACTTTGTCTATGTCCACATCTCTGCGTGTCTGCCTCGGGTGACAGCCGTGTGTCAGGGTCTCTGCTCTCTGCTCCAGATGGCCCAGCAAGTTGCTCCCGGGGTCCCCAGACTCTCAGTGCTCATTGACCAAGGCTGGGGTTCTCACGGCCTGGGGGCCTGTGGACTCATTGCTTCGGCCTGGCCTCTGGGGCCTTTGAGGCCTCCGAGGGGCTCCGGGGTCGCCCAGCCGTGACAGCCAAGACAATAGGAGTGTCCTCACCCTGCTCCCCACCCACCACCTACAGCCCCTCTCAACACACAGTCACACACCCCGGTGTTTGGCCTGGACATCCTCGATCCCCGCAGGCAGACAGTTGCCGTGTCATCCAGCATCAGTTTTCATCCCAGCTAATCAATAAAATACTTTAAGGTGTAGGTATGATAACTGTGTTGCAAAAATGCATCATATCTCATCTTTATCAATTTAAAAATATATATAAAATAAGTCATAATTATAGACGCTTTATAAAACACCCTTCCTACACATAAATCCACCTCCTCACTGTGAAGAGCGCAAACATGTAAGTGGATCAAATCCATCACCAGCTACAAAACGTCGCTTTTCGGTGAGCAAAAGCAGTTCTGACAGATCTATTTCCCACTGACTGAAGGTGATTTACATGTTTAGAAATCACTGAGAGGAAGCAAGAAGGCAAAAAAGAGAAAGAAAGTGGAGTTCTAAACAACACATCTCAACACTGGTTTTAACAGCTTGGCTGCCACTTCATCAAATATTGAATAAATCATTTTCTTGGCACAGTATGAACACAGCTGCAAAAAAAAGAGAGAGAGAAAAAAAAGAACAAAATCACACACACCAACACGCACACGTCCACACGCACATACTAACACGGACACACAGAATGCCTTGTAGTTTTGATAAAGCAGCAGCTTTCTCTTTTGTTTTGCAGCCGAGCAGGGATTAGGCAGTACGGGCCTTTGTCCTGCGGTTTTCCAGTTGAGCAGAACACAAGAGCCTCTACCTCCACTAATACAGTCAGACCTCCCAGCAGGCCTTTCACCACACAGCCGCTAAGAACCTGCTGCCTAAAAGATGCTTTTCAATGAGTTATCAAATCTCCTCTATACTGTCCATGCCTTTCAACCGAGTCTCTTTGTCTATTCTTTTCAATGGAGCATTGAACACATCAAATAGAACTGATGGGCAGATAGATGGACAGCAGAGTGTAGCAGAGCCATATTAACCTCTTTCAGACACTGCCGAGTACAGTAAAGGTACTCGGTTTAACGTATAACAAACCTGACTGAGAACTTGCTAATTTGGAGTCGTTTTACCATTTTTATTTAGCCACACAGGACAGTAAACAATTTACTTGTTAATCTAAAATAATAAGGAAAAGATTTATTGACAGTGAAAATGATAACTTGTTGCAGCCCCGACAGTAAGCAAACATTATTCTGAACAGCATTAAAACAATATTTTAGTCCACAGGAAGATTAATCGCAAGTCATTTTCAAAGCAAACACTCTCAACGCTTATTCAAGCGCCTGAAATGTGAGTATTTGCATCTTTTTCAGTTTGTTTCATTACTCTAATTTCTTTATTGCTCTCCACTCTCGGAGCATGTGAGTCACATTTTAACTTCTGCTTTTTGGGACCAAACTCTATACCGAATAATCAATAATGGAAATATAGTAATTGTTAGTGGAAGCCCTCAAAACCAGTCTACAACACAAGCAGTGCTGACACCATCAGATGTTAGTCGACGAGAAAATTAGATGGCAACAGCTTCTCTTCATGCAAAATATCAAAAGCAGTGCATGAAAGCCGTCATTTAGTCAACAGTGAAATTGAAGAAAAACGATTCTGATTGCCACTGAAGTCATTTACTGAGAGCGATCCTGAACATTTATGTTTATTCGCTCCTCAGCTGTAAAGATTTGCTTCTTTTTCTATCATTTTAAAGTGAAAATCTTCTTGTTACTGGTGCATTTGAAAGACTCTCCTGCAATCATCGCTTGCAGCAAATTTATTGAGGAAAATTGACTTGTGTTTACGAGCATCTCTGTTTTCCCTCATGTTGGTGGTAAATGACTAATTAGACCTGTTTAATGGTTATTGATCTGCTTCAAAGAAAGATGATTTTGTTACATTCTCTCCATCGTTCTTGGGTTTTGTAGTTTCACGACTGCCATCAGGCTGGATGTGGAGGCTCTCAGCGGCAGGTTGGGCACAGAGTACAGCAGGGGTTTCGATGAGTTCATTAGGAGGCCACGTCATTTATGCACAGTCACACATAAGGCAAAGGTCAGCCAGGATTACCCAGGTGGCCACTGCATGTGGGTGTCAGTTTGATTTTTAGACTGCACTTTAACCATGCTGTTGCTCCACAACCTGGTAACCGCTTTGAAATCACCACGCCTTTGCTACACTGCATTGAATTCGGTGTCACGCATGCTCATTTGGAGCTGGGAAACAGCTACAAAGCGACAGTTTGTGCATGCACTTCAGATTGCTTTTAATATCGGGAGGCGAGCGGGAAGTCCACTCCACTTCACACTGTGGTGGAAACAGAGGGTGGGCAACAAGGTAGGAGGGGGCGCAGGGAATAAAGCTCTGGTAGGATTTAATCTAAGGTCAGCGGGGGGACACACGGAGAGAGGATCCAACCAGTCAGCTATCTCTAAGTGCCATTTCTATACTTTTTATACATTTCAGAGCTGAAACTCTTCGGTCTACTGGGATAAAAGAACAATGCATCCAAGGGGAAGTAGCTTGATAAGCTCCGTCTGTTCACTTTTACAAATTGCTATTCAGGTGGGCTGTATTCATAATTCATCAACATGGGTCAGGCTCATGATCATGTTGACTTAACATTTGGTCTGACATTTCAGCCCTGCTCACGCCTGTCATTAGCTCTCGCCACACGCTACCTCATCAAAGTCAGTCACACAAGCGAGGAGGGGAGGGAGGAGATGAAGAAGAAAAACAAAACGTTAAGACAGAATAAAAAAACCCAAAACGATACAGTTTAAAAATAATACCTCGTGCATACAACGCCCGCGATATTTGTTCATTTGATCGTTTTGTTAAACAAACATTGCAAAAGTGGGATGACGGCGAGGGATAAAGATAGACACACACCGTAATCCGGCAAACACACGCGCGTGCGAAAACGCACCCTTAAACCCGCTGAACCGAAGCTCAGCCCCCAGCTCAGGCTTTCTTGCGGTAAATCTGTATCATCAGCCATCATCCAGCGCTTCCCTAATGGGAAACGAGTTGGTGCCAAAAAAATGTCGCCGCGCAGAAAAACTGGAGCAGCAACACATTTCTGCCAATAACAACACCACCATGTTGATTCCAGTGGGGTGATATTGGATGATATTGACTGTTGGGAGTATTGCTGTGCTTCTCAAAGTCATTTCCGACCAAAGCAAGGACATCGACACACATCCAACACATAGGCACACTTGCTGCATGCACTAACACCAACGCCGGGCTAATCGGAGTGCAGACATCGAACAGGAGAGTGGAGGCAGCGCATACTGACAACCTCCTTTCTGTGGGTGACAGCTCTCCATCAGTCTACATCAAACAAGTGCATACATGCAGGCACACTCACACACAAGTGTACACTCCGTCTGATTGGCCGTTGCAAACCTGTTTCAACCTGCCACCAAATAAACTGTGCTGTGTACTGTATATGTGTGTGCGTGTGTGTGTTTGCAGAAATAGCAGGTGTGCACGCTGAGCTCATCATCTCTGTAACTGATGGTCATCTGTCATCGCCCGGTGTTGATAATCTTCTTAGGGACGGGGGTTTGTCCGAACAAGATGAACACCAGCCTATCTACTGTATCAGGAGAAACTAATCTGTGCTCTCATTTACTGGAGCCCAGACTGTAACAGAGTGGTCCGGCTGGTAAAAATTAGATGAATCGCAGTGAAGGTTGTCAATGGGATGATTGTGTGAGGGCGACATGTGAGGAAATACGGACCGCTGCTCTTACCTGCAACTTGAACTAGATCTGCAGTGGTGACATTCTTGGGGTTCGGACCCACTCTGAACGTCAGGGCAGGGCCAAGGACGCTGCAGATAAACAGCAAAGGAGAAAGAGAATAAGCAAGTTTTTGGAAAAATGTGATGACGCTCAACAGCTCAGGTCCATGATCTGTGAAGATCGAACTACAGGTGAGCTTAGCATAAAGACTGGAAGCAAGTAGAATCAGCCATTGTAGCTCGGTGTTTACAAAAGCTCTAACAACTACTGATTACTGTAATATTACACAAATAAGAAATGTCATATGAAACGCCTGTACGGCTGCTGGCAGGTTAGATTTTTACACCTGTAAAAAGATAATTTGATAGTTACCTTAATAAGGAAGCAGGAATAGAAAGTAACAACTTTTCAAAAAATATAAAAGCATGCAACTGTAAAACCAAACTAATAAAATGCACAAAATAAAACGTTAAAATTACGTTAAAACCACTTCCACCATGTGACACTTATTTTGCAATAGTAATCCCTTACTTTACTCGTTACTTGAAAAAAGTAATCGGATTACAGTTACATTACTTGTAACATGTTACTGCCCATTTCTGGTCAGGAAGGGCATGTGTCGCAAAAATGCCCAATCAAAACATGTGAATCCATCCACATGAGTAATAAAGGAAGAGCCAAAAGTACCAAGTGTTAAAAGCAATGTTGCATGTAGGAATAACAGACATCAGCAAGTCTTGTATGTTAAACAGAAATGTGATTAAGTGTTTGGGAAAGCAGAACATTTTGGGGGAATGACTCCTATAAGCAGCGCAGCAAAGGATCATAAAGTTGCTAAATATTAACTCAGAAGCCCTTAGGCATATGTTTCACCAACAGAACAGAAATATTAAGAAGAGAAACTGTAAATTACCCAAAAAACAAACAAAACCTCCCCCAGAAAATATGTGGAGTGATCATGATTTCTGTTTTCCTTTCAAGCCCAAAATTGGCCAAAGAGCAAAGTACAGTCATGAGCGGTGCGCCTTGTTTTCCCTTCACCTGCGGTAACCTGCCTGTACTCTCTGCACCCATTCTCCTCTGTGTGGTCAGGAGTCAGCAACAGACTTCTCCCCCTGGAGGAGAATAAATGTTGAAGGTCCCCGAGGTTAGCCATAAAATAAAATCTAACAACCCCAGCAGACTCAGCAAGACCGCCCAGCAATGGTCAAGGGAAAAGAAAACCTGTGAAGCAATGTGTAAAGAAAAAAATCCTACTCATGTTTAGTGTAACCTCTTAAGATCCCAAATGAAATGATTTTTTCTAGAAGCAAGGAGACCATTTTTAACAACTAAGAGAGCAAACACACATCGACTGCACAGCCCCGAGTGTGGCTCGCTTTTAAACACAGACCAGCAAAGACCCCAAGTGGGAAAAGGTAACCAATGTAGCAATGAGATCATTTTCCTCAAGACTCAACATTAATATTAAAGCAGTGACGACTCAGACGCCGACAATGAACAAACAAACGATCATCACTTCCCAAATTTAGAAAAAACCTGAAAATGCCAGAATGAGCAATCAGCTTATTATCAAGTACTTTTATTATTTCATTCAGTCACAAATGGCTCTTTTTTTTTAAGCAAGTGAAAATTTAACCACCGAGGTGCGAAAATTTGCACCTGTCTCTAATACAAATCTGCTTATTTGAACAATTTGTACAATAAAGACCAATTTTCTTTGCTTCTAGCGTAGTGCTAGGCTTTAGTCTGTCTTCTTTAAGATATTATTACTGTCACATAAAATTGTTCCATTTCTTCTTTCTTTATGAGTACATTTTGTCACTTGTTTAAAGAAAACAAGACTTCTGGAATAATGAAGTAATTTAACACTGGTACACAGAGGAACCTGTTACAGATTATTTCTGTGTTAGAAGTTTGTCCATGCAGTGCAGATTTGTCCATGATGTGAATCTCCTTTTCCACCACATGTCAAAGCTGCTGCACTGAGATCTGCTTACTGTGGAGGGCATGTTCAAGAAACCAGTTTGAGATGTTTGAACTATGTGACACAGCACTGATGGAAGCAGCCAACAGAAGACCCGTACACTGTGGTGATAATGGGATGGACAACAATCCTCCGGTAGACTGTGGTGTTTAAACAATGCTCAGTTAGTAATAAGGTGCTGAAAGTGTGCAAACAAAATATCCCCTACACCATTACACCACCACCAGAAACTTGAATGTTTGGTACAAGGCAGGGTGGATGCGTGCTTTCATGTTGTTTATCCCATATTGCGATCATACCCTATCCGAATGTCATAGCAAAAATTAAGACTCATCAGATTAGGCAACGCTTCTCCAGTCTCCTGTTGTCCAATATTGGTGATCCTTTGTTAACTGTGCCCTCAGTTTCCTGTTTTTAGCTGACAAGAGGGACACCAGGTGTGGTCTTCTGCTACTTCTACTGCTAATTATGCTACATCTTGTGCATTCAGGGCTGCTCTTCTGCATACCTTGATTGTAATGAGTTTTTATTTGCGTTGGTGTTGCCTCCTATCAGCTAAAAGCCATTCCTCTCTGAGCTCTGACATCAACAACGTAGTGGTTGGTGTGCCTCATTTTAGGACTATTCTCCGAAACCTCTAGAGATGGTTGTGTTGGGAAATCTCAGTAGATCAACAGTTTCTGAAATACTCAGACATGACACATTCAACTCACCTAAATCACCCGTCTTCCCCATTCTGATGCTTAGTTCAGACTTCCGTATGTTGTCTTGGCCACGTCTACATGTTTACATCCGTTGAGTTTAGCTATTTGTGCTAAAGAGCAGTTGAACGTTGAACTTAATGAGGGTAAAGGGGTACTTAATGAAGTGATTGGTGAGTGTATAGTAAAAGTGATAAAACCATAGACTTATTTAGTTGCATTCAGACTAAGCTGTATGTGGCTGTATTTTCTTCTCCCCAGTTTTTATGCTAAGCGGAGTTAAGCTAACCAGTTAGCAATGCTTATCTTACTCTCTAAGTAAGTGAAGAGAGTGGAGACAGCTTTAAAGAAG
Source organism: Pelmatolapia mariae (assembly GCF_036321145.2). Lineage (NCBI taxonomy): Eukaryota > Metazoa > Chordata > Actinopteri > Cichliformes > Cichlidae > Pelmatolapia > Pelmatolapia mariae. The sequence goes on along the minus strand of NC_086235.1, from coordinate 17,292,112 downwards.
TCCAATGAGTCTGAAAGAGCTAATATTAAGGAGATAAAATGTGTTTAGTGTATATGACTTATATAACAGCACATGTATAGATGTGTTGTCCACAATTTACTGACAGACAACAATAAGTAACACTGAAAAGAGAGCGTGTGGGGGTCCCATTTTTGGCATTTCAGTACATCATCATGTCGGAATTGTTATGTCCAGGAAAGTGCACGTACATTTCTAGTGTACTTCCTGCCAGACTGTACAACAGAGAGCGAGATTCAACAGACTGCCAGAGTGCTGCGACCCAGACCCACTCACCATCAGTCAGCCTGGTACAGAGGCAGCAACGCTCACTCGGCCAGGAGCAATAACACGGGCAAATACCGCCAGACAGACGGACCCAGCCGTGCACTGATGCATTTGTGATCAGGCACACACACACACACACACACACACACACACAGGTCTGAAGGAAATATGTCCTTCTCTAACGCCTTCACCTGGCCTCTGTTTGCTCTCGTAAATGTCAATGTTTCCACAATCTTTACCCCTGCCTTCGTTCTCCTTGGCCGAGGCTGTTCTGCCTGAGATCTCAATGCATCTCAAATTGAACTGACGTGATTTCTTTTTCCCTTTTTTTTCAAACCACACAAACCCTATTTAAATATACTGGGAGGCGGGGGGAGACTGCCACAGTTGGGAGATGAAGTTAAGATAGATAAGTTATCTAGAGGACTTCGCACTGCCTCCTGTGTTATCGGATGTGTGAGCTTGGACTTCATATTAGCTCTGCTGGTGGGACACGAGGAGTATGTACGTGCAGAGCGCTTGGCGGGATATTGGCAGGATGTGTTTGTGTGTGTGTGTTCTTACACAGACTGTGTGTGAGGATGGACCAGTGAGTGTGTGTCCCACTCCCCCTAGTGTTTCTAAAGAGTAAAACCCTTACGTCATCTGAAAAAGGAACATTTCATCCCCTGCCCATCATCATCCAGCTATTTCAAGTCTCTTTCGAAAGGGGAATATTTTATGCTGATTACTGTAGGAGCAAGCTCAAACATAATTGTGTTCAGCATCTCAAAATCTTAACGGCGCCCAGGCCTCCTCTTCTCATACTCTCTGTCTGAAAGTCTTTTCTGCCTGCCTGTTGTCGTATTTGAGTATCTCTCCTCCTCCTCTCTTACCATCAGAACTCATCAGAACGAGTGTGAAAGAGAGACCCCCCGAAGCAGGGCGGCGTGCTCCGACCCAGCTCTTGTACTCCAGCCGACTCGTATTCAGACAGAGGCTTTCAAACACTCACCTGTCGAGGCCGCACAGCACGAGGCACAATAAGCTTGCGTCATGTCCTTCGCCTCGGCTATTTCTACATGAATGCGCTTTCATTACTTTGTAAAAACGAAAAAAAAGGACGCAGATAAACAAGTCAGACAAAGAGGAAATTTGCTGTATTCTTTCTTCCATATCAGTATGACGTGATGTGTTTCGGAAAGCTTTATTTCAAGCAACTGTGTGGTTTTCACACTGGCTAAATGACTATAATGAGCAGGCACCATTGATACTGTACACTCACAGAAATGCTGAACCATATAACATTTAATTCTCTTTTATGAATATTATGAATTAGTTATTAGTTGCAATGAACTCACGTACATGCAGAGAAATACTGCCGGCTAAGTTTTATAGTGTAAAAAACAATGATGATGGTTTTTCAAGCATCTGTGGCAACATTCGTGGGGATATTGATTTTCAAAGGACACTGGGGACAAAGGTATGTGTGGTTTATTCCCACTGATTCTAAAAACATCTGTATTATTTCTCTGTGTTATCATTATGACTCCAAAGAAGAGGACACATCATAATTTGTACATCTTTAAACTCAGCACAAAATGTCTTGTATGAACCCCCATCCCCACCTCACTATTGTAATATAAGAAAAAATTCACTGCTTGTTCAAATATAGTGAAAACTTGAGTTTTATGAACTTATGTCTGTGCCTGTTGTTACATTACATATAAATCAGATTTATTTCCTGTATAGATATGACAGGGAATAAAGAAAAGCATAATAATTGCACCTTAAGTAGCACTTTAAATGCAGGTACCTGTGCTGTACTATCCTGTAGTCAACTTTCACTCGTTCTTTCACCCCTTTCTAAACGAATAATAGCTCACAGCAATAATACCCTCTAATTGTGTTTGAGTGTCAGGAGTTGATTCTGAGTGATATGAAATGACAGGTATAATAACAAAATGAACGAAATCAGCGCCGGCACTATGCTACGTCCCCCTCGTCCTCCTAAACCCAAAGGTCGGATTTAAAGATCGAGATCAGAACGCCTCCTTGGCTACATTTATTTTAAGGCCCCTGTGCGCATTTTCGATGCTTAACAGTAGATACAGAACGCTCTGATAGTTTCACCCTCTCAGGAACTATTATCTGAGCCCGAATACTCTGTATCTACAGTTTCAGTGCAGCCTCACGCTGCAGTGCACCGGCTTTGGTGTTCATATGCTGCGAGTGTTACTGAACCACCCAGACTTTACTCCTCCTGCAGGAGTGTCTTGAAAGGCTTGTCAGATCTTAGGCGAACATGTCTCCTCTGCCTCCTACATGGTCTGACACCAAATGTACAGCAGAACCATGGTACAAGCACAAAACAGCCTGGGTTCAAGGACAGTTCGCCTGCTCATTAATATATTAACCGCCTCCTGCTGGACTACTTTCTCTTTTTCCAGCTCTCTATTCACTGCTTGCTTCCCTTTCGTTCGCTTCCTCTCTTTGCTTCTAACGAAAAATCGTTTGATGGCTTGACTGCTCTCTTTTTTTGACAAGGCGCACAGTGACAATAGCGGCTAGGCAGTGTTTTGAATACAATGGAGACATCAGTATGTGTCTGGAGGTAATTAGGCCTGATTTCGCTCCCCGCGAGAAGTCAAACACTCCAAAAGGTCAGAAAAACAACAAACGCCTACAGTTTGTGGCAGTGTAGCAGAGCATTTTCACACAAACAATGCTCAGAGCAACTGGACAACCTTCATTCTGCTTCCTCATCCTCAAAGGCACAAAACAAAACATTTCAAATGAGGCCAATTATCCTCTGTTCGATGTATGGTTTGTAAACGGCACGGTAAATCATTATTTGTGACAATGTGGGATGTTTTTTGTATCTGTACATACGAGAGCTGGGTGAGGTCTGCAGCGTGGAGGCTCAATCTCTGGGTCAGATGCTCCATCAGGTCCGTGCCCTGGTCAGTGGTGAGGGAGCTGGGGGTAAACACACACACACACATACATGGAGAGGCGTCAAATTTTTAGGTTCACACCCATACAACGTACAACCATTTAGCCATTAAAATGCAATTTTTTTAGGGAGATACTGTCACAATTCATACCCACAATTGGGTCATTGCACACAAGCGAATGCTACGGTCGTCTGAATGGATGTGCTGCACGCATTTGCAGACACATACAAACACAAACAAACACACAAAGCACCGTGCCGAGGGAAAAGGGATCAGCTGCCTCTTCAGGCTTGGTAAATCACCTGCTTTTTTCCAGCAATGAGACAAACAATAAGGTGCAAATGGAACCTGCATGAGGTGTAATGGCTGTATCATATGGACGCTCCTTTCTCTCCCTTTCCTTCTCTCATCTTTCTTCTTCTTCTTCGCCTACATTGGCGTTCTCTCCCCCTCTCACCGACGCGCACGCACACTCAAAGTAAAACACGATAACACAGAGTACACAAACAGCCGGGCACGCACGCGCCCTCACGGTGAGATGAGAATAATAAGGTGCAAATGGAATGGAGGTGAAGTGTAATGGTGGTCTGATAAAGCCATGCCTCATCTCAGCTCAGTCCACGGCTGCTCTCTCACTCGGAGAGTAAATCGGCAAGGAAATAGACCAAACAAAGGCAATCTGCTGGCCAGCGCGTCGTATGAAGAAATGAGGAGGGCATCCACACAGACCCACTCAGAAAGCCACTTTATTGTTGACAGCTTAACCTGGAATCACCGAGACTGCCGAGTAACTGCAAGGTGACATGCAGGACCAAAAAAAAAAAGTCATGGATCATAATGAGACATCGTTCAAATTTTGTTACCACCTCATTGCGGAGAAATGTGAAATAAACTGGGAAACAATTTCATGCTGCACTGGATATTGAGTGCAATATCACTTATGTTTTTTTGTGTTTTTTTAAGATACTCGGCATCATCTTGAAGTTTAAAAAAAAAATTTTTTTCCTTTGGACATACTCGAGTCAGAATTATGCTGACATATTTTGTTTAGCCTGCATTTGACACCACATTACAGAAGCTTTTCTTCAGCAGAACAGTGTGCTGTGCATGAGCGGCTGATTCACTCCACCTTTGAGAGAGTGGGAGGTTCTTTCTTTTTTTTCCCTACACTTTTCGAGGGGTTTTGAAAGTTAAAGATTCAACCAAGCAATTCCAGACACGTCTGCATCCCTCTGTGGTAATTCTAGCAACAGGAGTGACTTGGTTGTTGATGCTAGCACTTTTCCCCTTGGGTTTCTCTCTGTCTCCTTCTCTTCTATCCATACCTTTCCATTTCCCCCTCCACATTCACCATCCCATCCTCTTGCTATTCCCCAAACCCCCCACTACCACCGCCACAATGTCAGGAGCTGTCAGATAAGCAGGTTTGCGTAGCGTCACTGCAGGGTGCAAAGAAGCCGGGGATAACAACTGTGCAATCATGAGGTCTGCAGCAAAAGCACAGACACCTGTACAGGCCAACTATAGGCATGCACTAGGTGGGCTGAGGATAGACAAGAAGGAGGAGGGGCAGACATTTCACTCAGAAGGTGACCTGTTTCTTTCCCCTGGCACACACTCACCTACTAAATTGTGTGTTGACGTCTTAATCTGCTATTCCTATTTGTGTGGCAATAAGGTGACAAAGACTGTACCCAGTGGACCTTTATGAGAGTACGTGTGTTGAACAGGTGAAGGACAACCCTCTGACACTGGACTTGATAACGCTATAAAGGGATTTGAGAAAGGGCCAGGGGCGAAGACAGAGTCGATAGGAACTTATCTTTGCTGAGCTTGAGAGGTAAGAAAGAAGGAGAGAGAACTTGGCTGCCTTTGCTGACAAAGTATCATCATTAAAGCTGTAATACAACACAGTAATACCTACACACTGAGGGATTTATCAGCCCTGCTTTTCTAATCAGGTACAACACACAAAAAGGATTTCAAACTACAGTATCCTGTAGCATAGAGAAGTTCACATGTGGGTGGTTTTGATAGAGGATGCATGCAGTTTAAGGTAAGCTAACAAAGAAGACATTTGCTGAGTATCAAGATCTGTAAAACAAGTCTGTCTTGAAAGAAGTGCGTCACTGTATCACCAGTAAATGGAGGCAGCTGTAAAGTTATAATTATAAGAGCCCAATGAGGAATAAGACAGGGACTCGTGCTGTTGCTGATGTTAAACACAAATGTTATTGATGATGGCTTAGGCAACCAACATTACTGACATACAAAGTATTTCTGAAATTTATGGGTCTGCATTGCACTTCATTGTCAGGGACAATCATGTCATCCCTTTACATACTACAGCTCAATGTTTTTCTATCCTATACTGCAATTTATTTTTGTGGAGATGCAAACTGCAACATCCAGTGTCTCATCCCATGACATTTGTCTCTAGGTTGGCATAAAAACACCACAAAATACAAAACACATCATGCATTAGAATACAATTTAATTTAAATTCTAATAAAGGCTTCTAGTTTTTTATGGCTAGTCAGATTATATATATAGTAATGTGAAGTAGCATGAGGCACTGGTGCTTACCCTAACATTAGGGAAAAAAAAGAAGAATTAAAACTGAACAATTATTAAAGACTGAACAAGTATAGCCTGTTTGGAAGGGATACCAAGAGAAATCATCTAAAAAGAACATGGCAGCATGGCTTAAGTTTGAAAAGTTGCATCTGAACAAACCAAGACTTCTGGAACAATGTCCTTTGGACAGATGAGACCACAGTGGAAATGTTTGACTGTAATACACAGCACCATGTTTGACGAAACCAAACACAGCATATCAGATGTCAAGCGGTGGCTGAAGGGTATTGATTTGGGCTTGTTTTGCAGCCACAGCAGCTGGGCACCTCTTAGTGAGTGAGTTGACCATGAACTTTGTATAACAAAGTATTCTTAAGTCAAATGTGAGGCCATCTGATCCACAATTAAACCTCAGCCCAAGCACAGCAGCAAATCTACAACAGAATGGCTAAAAAAGAGAAGAATGAAGGTGTTACAATGGTCCAAACTGCAACCCTCAGCCTGATTGAATTGCTGTGGTGGGTTATTAAGAGAGCTCTGTAAAGAAGAGTTGGCGAAAATTCCTCCACGGTGAAAGCGAGCACTGCTAAAGGTGGTACTAAAAACTATTGAATTTCATATTACTGTAAAGTAAAAGTAATCCGTGCACTCAAATTTCATCAGTCACATCCAGCCTACAAGTTTTCTAGATAAGAATCCTTCATTTTCTATACAATCTTAATGTCACGGATCCGGCTCTGGGGACTCGGGGTCCGTGGGCAGTGGGGACTATGACTATTATTGTTATTAATACTATCACTATTATTATTATTATTATTATTATCATTATTGTCATTACTATTATTATTTGGTGTGTTCTCTGCACTGCCCCTGTGCGCATCTGTTTGTAGGCAGGTGTGTGTGTGTGTGTGTGTGTTGCTGTTTTCTGTGGCCAAGTTACAGGCATCTTCAGGCCTGAGGGGCGTGGCCTGGCTTGAGGACTGGCCACACCCGAAGCCCTTGCCACACACCTGCTCCTCATCTGGGCTCGTCGGGGGAGCTATTTAGAGGAGTGATGGAGCTTCCACCGACGCTGGATTATTGCGTTTGACTACACGTCAGTCTTCAAGCACAGTCAAGTGTGAGTGTATGCCTGCTGGAATAAGTGTGTAATGGCTGTCTCTATTGTTGTCCCCTCAGGAGGAGTGTGGGACGAGAAGGAGCAGTGAGCACGAGGAGTGCAGGGACACTGGGGCAGAGAGCACTACACGGAGACTTTTGGGAAGAAGACACTACACGGGAGTCTGGGAAACTGGGGATTTACTGTTGTTTACTTCACCACCTTGTAAATAAACACTGCTGCACTGTAGAGTCCGGCGTTTGGGTCCTATTTCCCCATCTCCCCACGGTCTGCCTACACAGACCCTGACAGAATAATCCAGCCACCATGGACCCAGCGGACTCAATGGAGAGTTTTAGGAGAAAGGTGACAGACAAAGTTAATCGTCTGTGTGACCTGTGGCTGGAAGCGCACGAGGAGAGTTTACGTCGCGCTGTGGAGAAGCGGCTGAAAGAGACGTTGTCTTGCTTCCCTTGGGTATGGGATACGCTCTACCCGATCGTCGCGGACTTCCTACTTAACACGCTCCACCTCCACTCTCCTACTCAGGCTGCTTTTCTGCCCGACCAGCTGGTGGACCCGCAGCCTGACACGCCGGCCCCGGCATCGTTAAAGAAGCGACGCTCGCGCCGCCGGCGCTCCTCACCGCAGCCGGATTCACGGACTTCACAACAGCCGGCTGTGGTGAGTTATAAGGACAATTTTTCACTTTCCACTCCATCTGTTTGTTTACCTGGGAACTGTGAGACCGCCAAGCCTGTTACTCGGGCAGCCGCCCTGTCTATAGCTGAGCGGTCTGCAGTTCAATCATCTACCCCACCTACAGCAGCCTCCATTCCACTACCCACTCCAGCAGCTCTGAATGCTGCTGGGAGTAAAATGAACTCCATTAGTGTGTTACAGCCTTTCCCTGTTATGATGGAAGTAGAAGGGGAAGAAAGAAAGAAGAGGGTAGAAAGGATCAAGGAGGTAGAGAGTGTTGCTAAAGATTGTATCTCGTTGCCTTTATCCAAACTGATTGCGGGCACTGTACAGCCCACGCCACAGCACCCCGGCCCGGCCGTGCGCCTTGTGCAGCTGCCATTAGTACCGCCTCGGCCTGAGGTCTTTACACCTCCCTTAGCCTCACTGTCTGCTGCTGCCACCCTACTGACTGCTTCTCTCTCTGTTCAACCGATTGCTTTTGCTGTGCCACCTTACACTTCACCTGCAGCTCAGTTAGCCGCTCAAGCACCTGCAGCTCCACTTCCTCAACAAATATCATTACACTCAGTAGCTCAGTCTCTAGTACTGTCACCTGATCTATCGCTAGCACCGTTAGCTGCCCAGCCAGAAGCTCCGTTAGCTGCCCAGCCAGAAGCTCCGTTAGCTGCCCAGCCAGAAGCTCCGTTAGCTGCCCAGCCAGAAGCTCCGTTAGCTGCCCAGCCAGAAGCTCCGTTAGCTGCCCAGCCAGAAGCTCCGTTAGCTGCCCAGCCAGAAGCTCCGTTAGCTGCCCAGCCAGAAGCTCCGTTAGCCGCTCAGCAGCCACCTTTAGCTCCGTTAGCCGCTCAGCAGCCACCTTTAGCTCCGTTAGCCGCTCAGCAGCCACCTTTAGCTCCGTTAGCCGCTCAGCAGCCACCTTTAGCTCCGTTAGCCGCTCAGCAGCCACCTTTAGCTCCGTTAGCCGCTCAGCAGCCACCTTTAGCTCCGTTAGCCGCTCAGCAGCCACCTTTAGCTCCGTTAGCCGCTCAGCAGCCACCTTTAGCTCCGTTAGCCGCTCAGCAGCCACCTTTAGCTCCGTTAGCCGCTCAGCAGCCACCTTTAGCTCCGTTAGCCGCTTTCATCTCACATTCAGTTATCTATAGCTCAGTCAGCCACTCGTCTTCACCCTCAGCCAGGGGTCCCAATTGCCTCTGGTCCTGCATCTGCTCCAGCTGGAGGGCTGAAGCCCGTCCAGCCTGAAGTTTCGTCTGCTGGGGGGTCGGGAGAACCCAGCCAGCATCCTGCCTCGTCGGCTGGAAGGCCCGAGTCCCCTGTCCAGCCTTATGCCACGTCTGCTGGTGGGTCCGAGGAGCCCACCCAGCATCACACCTCGTTAGCTGAGGGTCCTGGTGGACCCAGACAGCACATCCTTCCGTCTGCTGGCAGTCCGGGGAGGTCTGTTCAGCCGTCACCTGCTGAATCATCCCCCGCGACATCTACATCACCGCCTGCAGCATCCACCTCACCGCCTGCAGCTTCATCTCCTTCACCATCCACATCACCCGCTCAACCATCATCTTCGCCGCCTGATCAGGAGCTCTGCGAGCCGCAGCAGGAGCGCGGCGAGCGGGAGGAGCCCGCGCCGCCTGATCAGGAGCTCTGCGAGCCGCAGCAGGAGCGCGGCGAGCGGGAGGAGCCCGCGCCGCCTGATCAGGAGCTCTGCGAGCCGCAGCGGGAGCGCGGCGAGCGGGAGGAGCCCGCGCCGCCTGATCAGGAGCTCTGCGAGCCGCAGCGGGAGCGCGGCGAGCGGGAGGAGCCCGCGCCGCCTGATCAGGAGCTCTGCGAGCCGAAGTGGGAGCTCGGCGAGCCGCAACAGGAGAGAGCGCCGCCTGATCAGGAGCTCTGCGAGCCGAAGTGGGAGCTCGGCGAGCCGCAACAGGAGAGAGCGCCGCCTGATCAGGAGCTCTGCGAGCCGAAGTGGGAGCTCGGCGAGCCGCAACAGGAGAGAGCGCCGCCTGATCAGGAGCTCTGCGAGCCGAAGTGGGAGCTCGGCGAGCCGCAACAGGAGAGAGCGCCGCCTGATCAGGAGCTCTGTGAGCCGGAGCAGGAATTCGGCGAGCGGGAGGAGCGGCTACCATCAAGAGAGGGGCTCGGCGGGCCGGAGAAGCGCACACCGCCGTCGGAGGTCGACGTGCAGGATGTATCTTCACGTCCAGCGCGCCGTCCACGTCCACGTCCAGCCGCCCGGCCGCCGCGTCCACGTCCAGCCGCCCGGCCGCCGCGTCCACGTCCAGCGCGGCGTCCACGTCCAGCGCGGCGTCCACGTCCAGCGCGGCGTCCACGTCCAGCGCGCCGTCCACGTCCAGCGCGCCGTCCACGTCCTGCCCCCCGGCCGCCGCGTCCACGTCCAGCGCGCCGGCCGCCGCGTCCAGCCGCCCGGCCGCCGGGTCCTGCACAGTCAGTACATCGGGAATCGTGGCCGCAGCGCCGCCGTCACCGGACCCGGGGCGAGCCGCCGGAGGAGCAGCACCACCGTCACCGGACCCGTGGCCGCCCGCCAGAACTGCAGCGCTGCCACCACAGGACTAGAGGTAGGCCGCCTGAACTCTTTGATAGTAGTTGCAGGTCACCTGAACTGTGTTTCTGCTGCTGTCGAACCCGAAACAGGATGCCTGACTGTGCTTACCTGCATTGCCGGCCATCGGGTCGGCCGCCTGAACTGTTTTGCTCCCGCAATGGTAACTTGGGGGGTTATTGAACTGTTTTGTGCCTCCGCTGGAGTCGCGGTAGGGCCTCTGGGACTTTTTGAGAGTGATAGTTTGGTCATTTGGGGTTGGTTCCAGCCCTCCGTCCTGTTGCCCCCCGCCACCCGCCCTGGGGTGGTTGTGTTGTGGTTTTTGTTTTGTTTTGGGTCGTCGGGAGCCGACCCTTAGAGGGGGGGTACTGTCACGGATCCGGCTCTGGGGACTCGGGGTCCGTGGGCAGTGGGGACTATGACTATTATTGTTATTAATACTATCACTATTATTATTATTATTATTATTATTATTATTATTATTATTATTATTATCATTATTGTCATTACTATTATTATTTGGTGTGTTCTCTGCACTGCCCCTGTGCGCGTGTGTGTGTGTGTGTGTGTGTGTGTGTGTGTGTGTGTGTGTGTGTGTGTTGCTGTTTTCTGTGGCCAAGTTACAGGCATCTTCAGGCCTGAGGGGCGTGGCCTGGCTTGAGGACTGGCCACACCCGAAGCCCTTGCCACACACCTGCTCCTCATCTGGGCTCGTCGGTGGAACTATTTAGAGGAGTGATGGAGCTTCCACCGACGCTGGATTATTGCGTTTGACTACACGTCAGTCTTCAAGCACAGTCAAGTGTGAGTGTATGCCTGCTGGAATAAGTGTGTAATGGCTGTCTCTATTGTTGTCCCCTCAGGAGGAGTGAGCACGAGGAGTGCAGGGACACTGGGGCAGAGAGCACTACACGGAGACTTTTGGGAAGAAGACACTACACGGGAGTCTGGGAAACTGGGGATTTACTGTTGTTTACTTCACCACCTTGTAAATAAACACTGCTGCACTGTAGAGTCCGGCGTTTGGGTCCTATTTCCCCATCTCCCCACGGTCTGCCTACACAGACCCTGACACTTAATTGTTATTATTTATATCATTATTTATGTTTAGAAGCATCAAATGGACTTTTCCACATGTGTGGGTTTTCTTGGCCAAAGAAAATAAATCAATATAATATAATGCAAAAAAAATATTAAAATAACTGGAAACATAGCAGTGATATGATACTTGATTTGATCTTGAAATTGGCTGTCACTGAATATTTATCTGGAAAGATAAGCATATTAGGCACACTACAACCTTGCCATTCATAAACTTTCTGACTGAATTTCTCTGCCACACTCTGATAAAACAAACCCCACATTCACAACCATGATCAGTGTGTGTGAATGATGATCATTTATCTAAAACAGGAATCCCACTGGGCTTTGTTCTTGGCCCACTTCTTTAGTTTATGCTTAAATGACTTACGCAGAACAGATTTTCTCAGCATTTGCAGTCCATCTCAGCAGGATTTAAAAAGCTCCTGTCTTACACGTAACATCCCATTCAAGAAAACAGCTCTAGTTTGGTTCTCTTTGTTTTAGAGATGTCAACTATTCCAACCTAAAATTTGAGAAAGATATTAAAATTGTTCCAAAAAGTGGGAGAAACGTTTCTCCCACTTTCTACCACTTTTTGGGATTTCCTTAGCTGGATGATTGAGCATGCATCAAGACATTAAAATTGTGCACTTTGTTGCAAAAGCAGATTCAGTTATTAGTTATTAGGGTGATATCTGGCTCCCAAGCAGCATCTCTGTATCAAGCAAGCTTAATTTAGTGATATATAACTGAGCAACTAAAAATACGAATAGGAAGTTGATAAGATAAGGTCGCAGTCATGTTGTTAAGGAAATTACATTTGCTTTAACATTATAAACTCAACTATCTGTTTAAATAATCACATCTAAGGTGTTCAGTGACCTGGTGGCTCTTATCAGGGCATCTGGCTCAGCTCAAACATGGAGCCACTCATCCATAATCCTAATTTAGACAAACAGGTATTTCTGGTCAACTCTTTACCCACAAATCAAGGTACAGCATTACTGTGATCTTCAGAAGGCTTAGGGTTTAGTTTGGATTTCACTTCACCAAAACCCTTTTGTCAAGTTTAGGAAAATACGAGAGGTAGTAATTTCTTATATATGTATAAACATCATATGTTTGAATCATACTTACTCTGTGCCGGTGATGATGTAGCCAAAGTGTCTGTCCTTCCCTCTGCTGGAAAACTCCTTCACTCCCACATGGACCAGCTGGGTTTTGATTTTCATGTCCTTTTTCTGTGGCTCCTCCAGCTGCTTCCTTCCTTCTGGGCCTTGAATCCTCTGCATCCACTTGTCAATGTCAGAATCGACCTGTACGTCAGGGTCCTCTGCCCCACCGGTCAACCGCAAAGTGGACCCTTCCTTTGCAGGTACTGTCATGGTCTTCTCCTCCCAGCGGTGGGGGACGGTAACTTGGTCTTGCGTTGTGCGGCTATGCACGGTCTCCAGTCCTACCATTTTCTGGAGCGGGGCTGGTGGTCCACTGTTGACCTCTGGAGCGTTACCAAAGGGCTCCATGTTGAGGTAGTCCAGCAGCTTGGAGAAGAAGGCGGTATGCTGTTGTGAATCAAGAATGAATTCTCTTTAGAATAGTGGAAACGTTTTCTTTTTAGGTCTACCTACACATTACTTTTGTCTCCTTACAAAAGAGAATTAATCAAGAGAAACTCTGTTATCAGCAACTGAAAAGATATGAATTTGTTCTGCATTCACCAGCGTTTCTCAGTCTAACTGCCAGTCCAAGGTCTAATAACATCTTTTTATTTTACCAATTTTAAAGGCTGCTTAGTAGATTTACTCATTTACCATTGTTAAACAAGAGTTTTGTGACATTGTGCAAAATAATTCTGATATCAAAACGTTCCATCCAGCGAAAACGCTGGGGTCAGACAACAATCAAGGAATTTTCTACGTTTCTGCAGTTGCAAATTTGCTTTCAAGTTCTAATAATGCCAAAGTAAATGGTAGTCTGCACAACTTTCAAATCATCCCCGTTTGAAAAGTGTTCAAAAGAAAATAAAATGCAAGTTTGGACATGTCTCACTCCCTGAGAAACCAATTTGTTGGTTGGGCAGATTAATTTTACATTCACCTTGTCAACGGGCTCTTTGTCTGCGCCGTCTATTTTCTGGCCTGGAAACAAACACAATATATGTGAGCAGATTGTGTGAAAACTGAAGTACTCTTTTGTATTTAGCAAGGAAAAACAGTTATGACTCAAAATGAAAGACTCAAAAATACCTCTGGCAGCACTTTGAACAGAAATTACATAAACAAAGCCTTACTAAAGCATCTTCAGCTTACAATGTCTTATTCTCTCTTACATTTATATGCTCATAACTACCATGAACGCTGCAAGCTTTTATTCTCTCTTTCGCCAGTAGACATACAGACCTTGCTGTTTCAATCTCAGTGTGTTTTTCTGGTTTAGATCCTGCTCTTTATCTGATTTCAGGTCCTGGTCTCGATTCAAATGCATTGCTGCCTGGGGCTCCCTGTTACCCTCCATGTTCCCCCTGGAGTCAGTGGCTCCTGGTCCTGGCTGAGCTTCAAGCGCAGGGCGCTCCACATCCACCTCCCGCAGAGCTCCTGTGATGACTTCAGCCAGCTGGTCCAAATCTTTGCCCATCAAAGCATCCATGTTGATGCTGTGCCTCCCCAGTTGGTTTACCAGATTCTGGATGACTCGCTCTGGACAGGAAAAGAAGGGTTGATAGAGCATTTATAAATGCATTTAAAAAAGCACCAAAACGCTAAATTTTCCTGAAAATGTAGAGGAGAAAAAAGCAACTATAATTGATTGTACCATCCATGGCCCTAAGAGGCTGTTTTGCGGCGAGTCGGTTCGAGTCAGCCTTGAATAGCAGTTGGTCTAGATTAGGCTTTTGGGCTTTGGAGCCAAAAGCAACCTGAGTCTGTGGCTCTGCGTGGTCGTTTAAAGCTGGTCGCACGTAGCTGAGGTAGTGGAGCTTTCCTTTGGGCCACATCGCCTCGCCACCTGGACTGCCCTGCTGAGTGCCTGGTGCCCCGGAAAGAAGCCGTTCCATATGGCTGGAAAGCAGCGTGCTCTTTCCTGGGTTCTGGTTGGAGTAAGCTTTACTGAGCTTGGGATGCCTGCCCTCTCCACTCTGTGTAACGACTTTGGTGATTGGAGGCTGGCCGGCTCCTTTCTGAAGACTATAGATTGTGGTCTCCTTCCAGCCCTGCTTGGGCTTTGGCTGGCTGGGCTCTGAACGGTCATCAGATTTGATGTCTTCTTTCTACACACAACACAATATACTCAGTATACCACATTTAGACAATTGTCAATATGTCACACATTTTCACCAAGCTAGCTATAATGGATCAGCCTGTTAGTAAGTTGTGACTATGACAGAGTGAAGAAAACTAACCTCTAAGTAATATCATCCACCAGATCCACCCTGGTCCATCTAGGATTAAGCTTAGGCTTAGGAGTAGGGTTTGGGTGCTATTAACATTGCACCCAAACCCTACATGCAAGCAACAATGAATGGATATGTACTATTGGGTCCATAATTGGTTAGGCAAAGGCACTATTTTTGTAGTTTTGCCTCTGTTCCTCGCTGTGAAACTGCTTCTCAACTGAATTTTTAGCGCCTGAAATTGTGGGACTGTGTGTAAAAATAGCTGTCATTCCTTAACATTCATCCATCCATTTTGTGCAAAAAGTTTTGTTCAAAAAACCAAAAAACTTAAAGTCTACCTCCTGAGCCACAGCCACCCCACAGTGGAAGGGAAAATAATTAATGCCTTATGTGAAGGTGCCTCTTTGTCAGCTGTGTCAAATATCTAAAAGCATCCGTGTGCTGAGAGGCGCTAACAGGGTAAATGATCCAGAATTATTTATTGTACAAGCTCTTAAAACTGAAAAACTTTAAGGAGACAAAACTGGATAGCCTACCAGCAGACAAACTATAACTTCCAAATGTCGGCTGTAGGGTTATATATTTCTCGAAGTTAAGCTAAAGCTAAGACCATGTAGCTTTTTAAGGTTAAATATGGATAATAACAAGCTTTAAGGAATATTTTTGTAGGGCTGTAATTAGAAAAGTGTCTTTTTAATGCTAGTTATGTGTTAGCTTAACTAGCATTATCTTCGTACTAGCTAATCTACACACTGGGTATTAAAATAGTGCTTAGACATAAAGAATTATAAATCTTTTCATCTTGCTAAAAGTATTATTAGCTTTAGCCCTTAATGTATAGAGTATAATGATCTGAAGCCATGTCACTATGCTATCACTGTTAGCATGCCTAAATACAAGCTTGTGAATCTGCTAGCATGGCTGTAGAGTTTGTTGCGACATATCAGTCATATGATAAGTATAACCTAGCATTTTCTTCTTTGTGACAACATTAAAATGGGTTGTACTGGGTCAGCATTGTTGTGACAGGCTTCAGTATAAAAAGAGAAGCAACCTTAGCTCGACGAGACGGGACAGGATATGAATGGGGAATCCAGATCAAAGACAACTGCTCTTGGAAATTGCATTATGGAAATCGTAGATGAGATAGTGTCACTCAAAGAGTAATTTCATGCATTTCCACAGCACACAACAAACTTTAAAAAATATACCCCCTCTATCTGAGAGGTAGCAGCAATGTCTTATCTAAAGAGAGAGAAAAAATTGAGTCATCTGATTTAAAAGTTCGTCATATGAGTATATATTTGACACATGATGAATAATGTATTTACATTAAAATGATACAAAGCCGTTTAGAGGCATTTTAACCATTTGGTATTGTAGCTGTTATTAATATTGGCACCAAAATGTGTGATTGTGCTCTAAGAGAGGAAGAAAAATAATTCCTCTCGTGTGAATCATAAGAGCCCACGTTTCAATTCAGCATACAGTATATCCATTCCACTGAACAGCATCATTATCCATGTTGCTGTTGCACTAATACTAGCTATCTCCCTTGCCATTTTCCGTCCTTCAAATGTATATAGAGAAAATGTCAGTCTTTCCAACCCCGCCGTACTGAGAGGTTATAATGGCATTAGCACAGCAAGATGGGAGCTGCTCTGCCATTCATGCTAACCATGTTTGCCTTTTTCCATCACACCACACAACAAAGGAGCTCATTTCATCAATAAGGAAGGTCCTGAACTCTTCAACTTTGCATTATGGCTGCACTGACACAGCAGCAGGAAGCAGCTCGGCTATGAAGGATGCGGAGCACATTTCACACAAAGCCGGGGTTCCACCCTAAATATAAGGACTGAATAATGTAAAGAGGTGATGGAGGATCTTTGTATAAAAAGGCTCCCAGCTCAGTGGGAGAGGAAGCAAAGACAGAAAGCAAGAAACAAAGGCAAAGTAAAGACAAGAGGGCGACCCCAGCAGAAGGAGAATACTGACAGTTTGTCAAAAGAAGTGGGAAGAGGCCCTTCTATAATTTAGCCAAGAAAATGTGACGCTTTATGTTTACTTGCACGATATGGATTCCTAAATCCTAACCTTAATGTTGCACCTACTTTTACATAAGCCATTAAAGCATATTTCAGTTTAGTATGTCCCTGCCATAAAGTTGAAGGACTAGCTTGAAACACATTAAATGGCAGACAACCTGACCTTTAGTCCTGACACTACTTCCTTCTTCATCATTTTTCAATCATTTAGATCCAGTTGCTTCTTAAATGCCTTTCCCACCATACGTTATCAACCCGTCATGTAAGGTTCTGCAAAATGTTAGAATTAGCTTTAACATCATCCTACCACAAGCCTTTTTTCAGCCCTTCTGTTGTTTTTTTTTATTTTTATGTGTTTGTTACTGTTCATTTCACTTAGATGCCCAGCGGCTCCTACACATTTACTCAGTGCTGGATTCTCACTTGAACATTGGCCACCTCATGTTGGACTCCCGGTTGTCCATCTATTTCAGCCCGCGGCAGGAAGCCCAGTCCCGTCAGGTACTTATGAAGGTTTCTAGTCAACTCATCTTGTCCAGGCCTCAGTTTCCTGTCTCTGGAGCTGCTGTAGGTGGTCAGGAGGCTTGGAGGGGTGGCCTGATGGTGGAGGGGGATGTTCTTCAATTTGGAGAGCTCTCTGGAGATGACCTGCTGAGTGATGTCATCCTGCCATGTCAAACCTAAAAATAAGAAAAAGAAAAACGAAAAAGAAGTAATATTAAAATATGATTGTTTTGTTATATTGTTGCTTACATTATTCTGCTGTTCAGCACGGAGAACTGTTCAACTGTACAAGACTTCAGAGAAAGTGTTATACTGTAGTTCTCTCAGCACTGCAGAGTAAACATTATGGTACAAAACAGCAAGGATAAAGGATGAAAGAACAGAGGAAGTCCAAAATTATGACAAGCTAAACTGAAGACATGACTGCACGTGCACACATGTAGGGACACATGTCTGCACATACATGTACAGACACGCACACACACATATGCGCGCACAGCACAGCCCATCAACAAGCCCGGGGAGAATGTCACACAGTGGCCTGACGCCGTGCCAACATCCTTGCTAATTGCCAACACATAGTTGGGATGCAGAACTCCTGGGCAGGGGCAAAGCACAGTGGTGCCAAGACCAGATGGAGCTACCCAAGCAAAAAAGATACCCAAAACATGGCATCATTCCCAATGAGCCAAGAGACACAGGATTCCACTGGCGGAGAGCGCCGAAACACCAACCATATTATATTTTAAAAACAAGAACACACAGATGACACGGCAATTGCAGAGTAAGAGTATTTTACAATGAGAATCAATTAATTGCTGCCGCACAGCGAACTTTTTTTACCAGACTCTAAAGAGGTGTCTACCTAAAGAATCCAATGCTGCTCTTGGGTTTAATAAGGAAACAGACTGTGAAGTAGAAATCTGTGAAGGAATGAGCGTTTCAACACTGCAGAATGTCTTCATTAGCCGGGTTTCTCACCCATACACGCTGGATATTCTCATAGATATTCATAAGCACCAGATGAGGATCTGAGCAATGCAGAGTAGCTACAGATGCCTCTAGTCATTCTTGGCAGCAGTGAATGGAGCACAAAGCAGCGTATGTTGTCACTGTTCTGGAACGCAGCTCAGCCATCCATCCGTACAACAATGACAGTTAACTACCCGTGGCTTACGCAGTGTGGTGTATACTTGCTATATATTACAGTGGTGATCATCATTTATGCCATCATCAGCGAGCGATGGGAGGATCGGGCCTGGCTTCAGCCCTAAAGGATCCATATGGCACCTGCAGTTTACTGTAGTCGGTTAAATAGGTTCAAGTGGTAAATGCGCAATGGCGCCGCAACAGGATGAGGCCGGCTTCATCGACTGTGACACCTCTATCCCCTCTGTCTCCTGGGGAATGCGTTCATTTCCATACATACCAATGTTTTGTCTGCGTGTGATGGGCCCCACTTGAGGCAAAAAGTATGCCAGCGCAAATTACAGAATCAAAATGAGCCATTTTATAAAAGAAAAAAAGTCAGGGAGAAAAGTGGTGGGGCCTTTACGGTTGGGCTCCTCTCAATCAACCTCTCCGCTGATTATCCTGGCACGGAGGAGCTAAATGTCATGCAAATTCATCTGTAAGTCCAGAGAAAGAGCAGGTTCCATCATCAAGTGTTGCCGCTTTTCGCCTGTTAAGGATAGCATCCCGTCTCAGGCAAATGCCTCAGTTAATTAACGCCTTGCCATTAGTGCAACAGCTTTCAAACAAGCAAGATATTTCTGTTGGCCTCCTGTCTGTTTTCTGTGTGACAGAGGGAGAGGGAGTGTGTGGGGGGCTCCTAAATATTCAAAGCCTATTAGATGGGATCCTGTCTACATGCCTTGTTGTTTCATGTGGTGTTTTTTCTTTTTTTGAAATGCAGATTTTCCCCTTTCCTTCACTTCTTTGCACTAACTGATTTAAAGGCATTAATGGAAA
This sequence comes from Pelmatolapia mariae, assembly GCF_036321145.2. Lineage (NCBI taxonomy): Eukaryota > Metazoa > Chordata > Actinopteri > Cichliformes > Cichlidae > Pelmatolapia > Pelmatolapia mariae. Next base: position 17,272,962 of record NC_086235.1, on the reverse strand, counting down.
AGAGCTTGAATTACTTAGCAGCAAGTTCTGTTTAATTAGCTGAAATGAAATGTGTCAATCTGAATTTGACAAGTGCATTAAATCAATGTAGGCTCTGTTATATGAATGTACATGCTGTATGAGTGCCATTTATAACATACTGCTGCATTTGCTGTGGGGTTCATGTTAGTATTTAGAACTCAGTACTCTCACACCTCAATAAAATAAAATTTAATGAAAGCGTAAAAGCTCCAGCCCCACCTAGATTTAGTTATTCTCGTCCCGGTTAAATGTTAATATATGTTTATATGGTGCATAGAACATCTACAAGAGTGCAAAGACATTTAGTTGAACTGCAGCAAATAATTTGCTCTGAGTCAAAGTCTGCAGCAGAAAGTAGCCAGAGTCACACTGAATGATTGAGTAGATTCCCCGTGTTTTCCTTATAACAACTCTAGTTTTCACACAGCACATTAGCCTGTAAGTGTATCTTTTCTCCCCGCTGCTATCTAGCTAGGCTGTGAAGGAACAGACAGAGTGGAACATGGTGAACAACAACAGCAGTTTTAGTTGCTTGTTTGTCAAGGAAAGCAGGTTTGCGCAAGATCCGAAGCAGGACCACGAGTAACCTGTTGTTTCCGTACCGCTGGAGGGACACGATGTCAGTTTATGGTCACTGAGTCTCCCTGACCGATGATTCCTGTCAATAGAGCTAATGCAACTGTCACAGTGCATCATCTTACTTGACTTGTCTGTATGAGACTATGTGCTGCTCTACAGAGGGTCGCGAAGTCAATCAACTTTAGGTTACTGCAGTTTGATATGCTCCATCAACTTTATATTACCAGTCTTGCATTCTGACATAATTCTTTCTGATGTTTAACATGTGGCGCTTGAAAGCATAAAAACTGATCTGGACCTAGTATGAACTGTACTCACCTTCTAGGAGCACAACTGCTTGCTAAGTCCCTCCTCCTCCATAGCTACGGTTGCTATGTCTGTAAATGAATGGGGTAAAAGTAGAGCTACACTCGCTCTAGCCAAGGCTAGCTCGCTATCGACACTAAGCTTCTAGCATCTTCAGGAATTTCAGTAGACTCAGGCAGAGATTGTTTAAAAGACCCAGGTATGAGTTGCAGACAAAATTTTTGTAACAGCAGCTTTAATAACAAAGCAAAACCTTCTCTGCCCTTCAAGGTCGTGTGCAGTTTGGAGAACTCCTCCTTTGTTCTTTAGCTAGCTCCTTGGTCCAGTTTTGGCCTCACTTGCACATGTGCGTGTATTCATAATACCATGGCCTACAAACTTGTATCATGGGTTAGTTTTATGTTAAACTAACCCATGTTTTATGCCAAGGATTATCGTAGGTGATGATAGCTGGGCCTTAGGACAGAAAGCAAACGGAAGTCATGAAGAATGAGCATCAGGTAAGGAGCACAACCAGGAGATTGCTTGTTGTTTTTACCAGCTTAAATGGATTCCCCCACCATTACACTGGCAATGTGGACATCTTAAAACATCTGAGTACAAACGACCTGAACTTCAATGCATTTGTGCGCCCGCTCACAGCATAGTTAAAAGGCATGAGTTTTTCTGGCCACAGCAACACAGTCATCACCCACCATCTGCTCTACTGCCCAGATTTGGCTCTCTACAACGTCTTCCTCCTCTCCAAAATATAACTAAAATTTCAGCATTGCTGTTACAGAGGAGATGTGGATTACAAAAGCAGTATATGTGGCGAGGGCAGAAGCACTGCGAGCAGTGTAGCGGTTAATGGGGAAATTATGGTCCAGTGATGGTAGCGCGTGGGCAGATAGATGGGCAGTTTTGGACTGCCTATCTGTCTGCAGTGGTTGAAAACTCCTCTCTGTAGACTCTCCGCAGACAAATACCTTCGTAAACGAAAGGACACATCTGCAGTGGCATAAATCAGGCATCAAAAGCAGACGACCACAAAAGATAGCGGTCAAGTTTATGGGTTGAGTTCCAGAAGTTGTTCGTTGCACCTTAATTTTGGCACACTTTCAGCTGATTTATTTCTCTTAACTTCTACTGGGAGAACTTTATTGCACTCTCTCTGTGACCTTACCTTCAGTTCATCTGCTTTGTTAGCCACTCCCATCACCCGGTGAAACAGAGACCAGAGGAGAGGACAGAATATAACATGACACAAAAAACACAGGAGAACCCACTGCCCTCCACAAAGTAGGGAAGCACTGCTATGATTGGAAAATTGCTGTTCCAGTGAGGGCTTTAGAGAACGGTCAATTAAATACTTCATCATTTGAATATATTGAACATCAAATTCAAATCGCTGCAGTAACTGAATTAGCTCCTGTGTGTATAGTCACACAATCCAAGGCTACAGCAGCACACATATTTAGCAGAGCAGTAATGATCCCAAAGCTGTATGACAGCAGTCTAGCTATATGAAATGTGTAGGAAGACTGCAGCTGTGCACAGTGAATACTAACTAAGCTTTAGATGACGTGTAATATAAAAGTCATTTGCAGCTGGATGACAGCGTCTTGCATTCAAGAGGTATTGTGGTGAAAATTTAATACCAGACAATGTGCTCTGCCAATGGGGGCACATCCAGACAACCTAAGCCCTTTTGTACAAGGGTCAAGTTCTATTGATCTGAATGACATTGGTGTTGTGCATTGAGCAGAGATTGTGTGATTTCTACCTTTCTACCTCTGATGCAAGATAAAGAGGATTGTAAATCGATTCCATTGATGTTCCCCCCGCGTTTTTTTCCTCCCCTTCATCTCTTCAATTTGGGCTACAGTACAATGGTCTCTATAACCCCGTCTAGCCTCAAAAAAGGGTCCCCGATGTCTCAAAGATGACACTTCAATAGCTGTTGAGCTGATAAGAATAACGTGCCACCGAGCATTAACAGTGCATTGTGGACTCATCCGAAGATAATGCTCCGTGTCTGTGGATGTAATTCTACGAGACAGAATGGGCGAGCATGTTTCAAAGTGATGATGTCATGTTTGTGGTGTCGGGAGTCTTAAAATACAAGGTCACCGAAGAAGTCTCATAATGAAAACCATCTGAAGAGTTAAACACCTCTTAAAACAGAGCAGAAAAAAAACATTTACACACCGGATCTCTTCTCATCCTCCTCGCTCTCATTTGTTTATTTCTAAGCAGTAATTAGAATAAATGTGTGGTCTCGCCTGGCTTAATATTCATCACTCCATTTTCTCCCTCTTTCTTTTTCTTTCTTTTTTTTGATTTTCTCTGGCCGGCTGCTTACTCTTAATGATTTTCAACACTGGTTTACGCCTGTTAAAAGATATTAAGCTCAGAGTGGCCTGCAAAGCCAATTACGCTTGGAGGGCTGAGCGGCTGGTCACGGTCTGTGTTAAAGGTGTCTACTGCCCCCTGGTGGGTCATAGCTGCAGTTACAAACATGTATTTTCTTGGTACCTATTCATTTTAACGAGTTTATAATGAACGTCCCGTCTATGCTGAATTGTAGACATGTTTCCTCTTTTTGCATGTTCAGCTGACCTGCTGTGCACACGCTCAGGCATTTAATTGGATGTAATTAATTAGGAACGTACTGCCTGAACATGTTGTGTCTACATTTATACTTATAATGAGTACCAAATTACATATTTGCTTCCAGGAAACATGCTATTAAATTATTAAACCACAGGCCCATGAAATGAAATACTATCGTTTGCTTCATATTTTCCATTGTACACAGAATTTAAGCTATTTTTTCCCCTCTTATTCATGCTTCCTAATTAGCGCTGGCGTTCACACTGTATCAGCAAGAGAAGACTTTGTTCCCCACAAGTAGTATAAGACATGAATATCAATTTTCCCACATTAGATGCACTGATTATACAAAATCCAAAGGAATGCCGGCATGTCTCCATGTTAGGAAACAAGAAACAGATATTTGGAATTCCTACTGATTTCCATCTAAATGAGATGCACATATAGTTAGTTCTTATGTAATATATCTCTGAAGATGTATACCCATGAAAAAAAATATATATATAAAAAAAATCACTGCCAGCTGCCAGTGAGCGAGCAGTAGAGACTGTCTGAAGTGATTACACTGCACACCTCACAGCCTCTCATCCACAAAATTAGTTTTAAATGTCTGAGCGGCATACGTGCTGGTCTGATTGGCTGCCAGAGTTAGGCGATGGGGGCACAACAATAGCCTGATATGAGTCAAATGATCTGTTCTAGCTCTCTGGTGGTGCGCTGCGCCTAGCCAAAGAGACAGCTTGGCTTATTTGGCTTGCGTTGCACCATGGCAGTTGACAGGCATTTGCTGCGACTGATGCCGAAGAGACAAAAAGAAAGTTGGACAAAGATGGACAGGCTGTTTGTACCTCTGTGAGCCAGTTTCTGGAGGAGGATCCTGAGACGTTGCAGAGCAGATGAAGAAATATCGTACGTGTGCAGGTCTGCACCGGCCAGTTCTTGGCACCTTCCAAACACTCCATCTACAGAGAGAGGAAAATGGTGAAAACAGGTTCATGAGTATTTTTTCTTTTTACAGCTTAAAGTGAGAAACAAACGCACACACACAATTTTACAGCCCCTTTTTTGTGGCTTTGATGATGTAAAGCTGCCCAGGTGAAATGTTATATTTATGTGAGGCACCTGTCGTGCCTCGTACCTCTGATTTCCTGTTTTTGGGGAGCTAATAGCTGACATTTTTTCCTCCGACAGCACCACGATAAGCCGGCGTTCATGGCAGGAAGGACTTTATCGGGAACCCCAGTAATCTCCCTATCAGCAGGCCTCCTGCCTCACTCAATACAAGTTGCTAGGCAACCCACGCCACAGAGCCCCTATCAGCCCCATAATTCAATGGATGGTGTAGACCTCTGAAAGATGCCGAGGCTCAGGGGGTCAGGAGGGAGTGTGTAGATGCAAGGCCTAGAATATAAATGACCTGTGTTGTCACCTTCTCTCAGCTTGGAAGATAAATCCATGCGTCTTGTTTGCTAAACTCACTAAATGAAAGTCTAAGAAGATCTCTGGAGATGAATCCTGCAGTTTCAATCTGAGCTACTTCCTCCGCGAGCGTGCATTCATATGTGTGCAATCATCTATGCTGCCACGTGAGAGTATGTGTAAGGGATGCCGCTGTGATTAGCTGGGATTTAATGATGTGAATCAGCACTTGGTCATGCACCACAGCTTCCCATTAATTAGCCCCAAGATGTCGGACAATGACAGCAAACATCAATGCTATGAGTGATGTTTAATGACACATCGGGAAACAAAGAATACGCAAATGTCCACTACATACTGCAATTTTCTGCCTAGGGTTCTGAAAACAGACAAGTGCAAATCAAACAATTTATGATAAATTATATTTTTCAATCACAGACAGTGGTCAGAAGTTTCCTTGAGCTGTTCGTTTTCCAGGGTGGAATAATTGTACATTTAATGACTTTAGAAACAAGAACTGGGTGCACAAATTTGAATTTATTTTGGGTTTCCTGTAACCTACACTGGGACACATATGGTCAGACGAGACAAAGATTGAGCTACTGTACGCAGGAAACAGAAGAAATCACAAGAAATCATTAAAAGCCGAAATGACCATGATCAGTGGATGTCTCTCTGCATTAAGAGTGAAACATCTCTTTTGGAGATCAAGCTTAGTGTTAATTCAGGTAAATAAGTTACGCTCAGGTGCAATCATTTGATACCGTTCTACACGTCCAGTCTTATATGAGGCTCAATATTTTGAGCTGTATGGGCCTGTCTGAAGTTACTGCATAACTGCAAGCCACTTTACAACCCACCTCCAGCCTAGAACCTCCTTTTCCCTTCTTTCCCCTTCTTTTCATGCCTTCTCCGGCTTAATCAGATGTTTAGCATTCTGTGTCGGTTCTCCCGACTCCGTCTTTCTCCATATACAAGTGGATAGGGATTGGGTGTGTCCTACAGCACAGCCATACCACCAAATATAAATGGCTGCAAATGGAAACAGCAGTTTTCTTTTGGCTACAGTGATTCTGCGTGAAAGATAATAATGTGATGTCTAACGATGCTCTAAATTGAATTCTTAGTTTTAACGAGATGCGGGTGTGTCCCTCTACAGCTTCCCCCCCCCCCCCCCCCGTCTTCCCTGTGAATCATTAAATGACAGCTCTGTACAGGAATAAGCCTGTGGGAGGAGGTGAATTAGCATAGACAGCACGGTGCAACGCTCCGGAGTTATTTCGAGATCTCCAACGGCGCAGAGGAAAACTTCCCACCTACAGACTCAGATCATCACAGACGTGTGTGCATCACAGAACGTCAACTGTCTCGTTCCTCTTTGCCAACAATCCCTCTTTTTTTTTTTTTTTTCCCGGGTGTCGCGGTTGATATGATCCCAAAATAAGAGTGTGTTTTGTGATATATTTTTCCCAGTTATTACAATATCAGCGCCTATTATGTAAGAAATAAAGGGAGGCTGGTGACATAACAATTGACGGAAAACTGCTCAATGTTTGATGCTCTGCATCCTTCACTGGTTTCCATGGTGATGGCACATGTTACTTCCTTCTCTGTTGTCAGGGACATTCCCGATAGCAACCAGATATGAAAACACACACACACACACACACACACACACACACACACACACACACACACACACACACACACACACTGTGATTTAGTGCATTAAATATAGAAGTCAGGTGTTTAACAACAAAGAAATCCTTGTTTGGCAAATATAACAGTTGACTGGTTTATCGAGGTGGTGCCGAGCCATTCAGAGCCACATGCGCAATGAATCACAAAGCATTATCCTGTCACTTTAGTGAGTATATTTACAATATTGAGGAGATCAAAACAAGCAGGAATGGTTATTGTAGCTGACAGCTTGAAGGAAAACACATTTTCTTTCCTTCTATTTTTTTGACAGAAAAAAACAACATTTTAATTCCAGGCCTGGAGGTTCCCAGCATGTGTTTGGTATGCAGAGGGTTGACACGTGGGAATCAATCAAACGGCAAAATGATTTTCCTAAAATATGTCACTATGAGTGGAACAGATCTACGAATGTCCGAACCGTCCAGCTGAAGTCTATTTGCAGTGATTTTCTGATGATCTCCTGCGAGGCTTAAGGGAACATTAAGCTGACGATACATCAGTATGTGCTGTCTTGCAGTGGCAAGACTGCGGCGCAATTAAAGCTCAATCAATGTAATCCATAATACATAAAGTAGGCCACAGAATCAATCAATTGATCACTCCTCAAACGCACCATCCCATAAATCGGTGATGCTCATTATAAAGAGAAGCTGTGACTGGATAAGCAGCACGTTGGCAGGAATAAAGAAGATTTTCAGCTGAAAAAGGTGAAGCGCTCTAAATCCAGACACGTCTCTCCTCTCGCTGTGACAGACAGAGAGACGCCCGGCTGCTGCTAAAGCTATTTAAACTGTGAAAGCTAATGCTCTTGGATAACATGAGGAAACACTAAAGCTGATAGTCAGCAAAGCATTTCCAAAAGACTGTACATTCAGAAGATGAGGCAGACAGACCCAGGAGACAAATTAAGATGTATTGGAACAGGTGTATTAGCGCCGCAACTCATGTTATGAAAATAAATAGACTCAGATCAACGCACCGAGTCCGGACACATGTAGTCTGCAAATAAGGAACGGTATGGGAACAAAAGCTAAAGTGATCAGGATATGATTAATGAAGTGTTTACAGGTTATTCTGGGCTTCCTGTGTGGCAGTGGTGGCTTTGAAATGATAATTATATTTATGCATGCTCTGTAATGCACATGGAAATACAGAAATGAATAAAGATAAATCAGACTTTCAGATCAAAACATACCGCCTGTTGAATATGGCTGTGGGGCATAAATCATCTCTATTATTACATTTTTCCTTCCCCTGAAGAGCTCGTGTCTTTTGTTAAACTCGCTGTAGCATCTTTTAATACTTACAGTTACTTTACTCAGCACTTCATACTTGATTATTCCTGGATTTGCCTCCTGAGCTCTGGCGCTCTTTCTCTGTCCTTGCAGATTTTTTTTTGTATTCTCTTGATATGATGGATTTTGTAGTGGTTACTTAAGGTGTTTATGCTGCAGTTGCACTTGTTGCTGATCAATAGAAGCATCACCTAAATAGCTTAAATCTGAAATACAGTGTGGATGTTTCAGACAATATTGGCCCGAGTGGAGGAAAGATAACCGCCAATCGATACCACACTGTTGGTTAAGTGTTTAATAGTGTGCCCCGAGGGAAACATGTAGCACTTATCCGCTGTACTTTAGCCTAGCTTATGATAGCAGTAAGCCACAGACTTTGGAGAGCTGCATCAAATTAAAATGCATTTCCCGGGTAATCACATATGCTTTTAGAACAACGTCTAGAAAAGCATTCCCTGAAGACGAGGGTAAAGCATTGCATTAAAAATGAGACATGGCGGCAGGAAGTCAGATGGTATGTGTAAGGATATTAAATGATCTACCTAATCTACAGTTCATACTGAAGCATCTTTGTTCAAAATCTTACTTTTTTTTAAATAAGTTAGGGGTATTCAGTGGATGGCTTTCACGTTTTATTGTCTCCAGTATTAAACAAGTAGGTGGGTTTAGCCTCATCTTTTGCACCAAGTGAGGGAAATAAACTGAGCTGGAATCATTTGAATTTTAGCAAGAAATAACAAACTGACAGCAAACAGACTTTTCAACCCACCAAGGTCTCTTTGAAGACGGGAAGATTAGCTAGTGAGCATGCTGATACCTGTTGTAGTCTTTTACTATATCAAATTTTTACAAAAATAGGCAATATATGTAAAAGATTACACTCTTTTACAAATATTATATTTAAAAAAAATTAAAGTCTCATCACATATTAGCTCATTCTCGCTAGCTACAGTTAATAAAATCTGCAAGGAAGCAGTTAATTGTGATTTTAGCTGACAAATTAATGTTAAATTATAAAATATTGTCATTCTAAAGCTCGGTGTGATCAAAGTAAGCGTAGCTGAAATGTTTAGACAATCATTTGCACCAGTGGTTTAGGTTTGCCTTAAAAGGGGGTGAATACGTTGCTATGGATGCGGTAAATTTTGGGTCTTATGTTTGTGATGAATAGAGATTGATTAGTAAAGAGCTGTTTTCATGCTTTTGAGTGCAAAAATAAGAATGTGTTTTCATAAGCACTGAAAACGATAGTCAGTCACATATAAAATGATGCAACCCTTCCCTGCCCTCAGCCACCCTGCATGGCAACAGCCCGGGTGAAGAACGGTTGGCCCAGCCCAGAATAAACCAGGTTACTCCTTCGGGGACCTGAGGAAGAGTTGATGTGGCAGACCTAGTTACTCCCACACATCATGTGTCTGTGCAGTAGATGCTGCTCATCAGGAGTCCAATGGAGAGTGACAGAGCAAGACTGAGTGTGCCGATGAGGCAACTAAATAATGTTTCATTACTTGCATATTAGGTACAACGTTAATCTAACATTAGTCTTTTTTGCCTGTATATATTTTCCTACAGTGAACAAGCACAGCGCAGTAATTGCATTTCGGTTGGAGACGGATTCTGTGAGCGAGGCAAAATAAATAAATAAAAGCTAAAATGAAAATACGACTAGAGGCCAATCTTGCATGGGGATCACACCGGTTACATGCTGACGCTCCAGCCTATGAGTACCCAAAGTTTATTACTAAACTGTTACGTGATAACATGAGTACTCGGTACCCGTGGGCTGAATTTGGTCTTCATTTTGAACTCACATGCCTGGTAAATTTTGCGTATCCGGTCACAAATCTGTCCACTTCCATACAAACAAACACACGAACACCTGCCAAAGTACTCAAAACCATATTTAGATGTTCCTGCCTTGAGGTGCCTCGAGGATCATATTCTGCCATGATGACGCTCTCACACACAGACTCACAAGCTGTGCTGCGGCTGATACAAACAGACAAATCTCCAAAGAAATGATCATCCGCATTACATTCTTCATGAGTCTTCATATTCTTATGTATCCACACTAAGACACTCTTGTCTACCTCGGGGTATTTTATTGTGAAGGTGTCAGCAGTTTTTTTCTATTTTGCTTCCTTTTACCAATGCCGGCCGTGTAATTAAAGTCTTTTTTTTTTTTTTTAAATATTCTTTTCTGTACTCTCTTCTTTTTCCTCATTTCCTCTGAAACTGGGTTAATATGGAAATCAAGGAGGAGGTCTCCCAATTTGTGCTAACTTCCAAAGTCTACCCACTCCCTCTCAATAGAAGAGGGAGTGCGTAGATCCTTAAAACAAAGAAAACAAAACACATCTCAGAACAGTGTTTCAGCATTTCTAGAAATAACTTTACCTAGTTTTATTCAGTTCAGTGCAGAGTCAACAAAATCAGCCAACTAGTATTTCCAACCCTTTAAAGATTTTGGGTATTCATGACCTTGAAGATTGAAGCAGTAGTAGCCATCAGTTTAACACTGTATTAAATGTGTTAAGTGTGGAGCTCTGCAAGGGTCATTGCCGGAGGCGTGGGATCACAGACACCCACCCAATTATGTGGCATTTTAGGTGTAGTTTTATGCTAAAGTAAGCTAACTATAGATGCTAGTTGTTGCTTGATACAGTGGCTTGCAAAAGTATTCGGCCCCCTTGAACTTTTCCACATTTTGTCACATTACAGCCACAAACATGAATCAATTTTATTGGAATTCCACGTGAAAGACCAATACAAAGTGGTGTACACGTGAGAAGTGGAACGAAAATCATACATGATTCCAAACATTTTTTACAAATAAATAACTGCAAAGTGGGGTGTGCGTAATTATTCAGCCCCCTGAGTCAATACTTTGTAGAACCACCTTTTGCTGCAATTACAGCTGCCAGTCTTTTAGGGTATGTCTCTACCAGCTTTGCACATCTAGAGACTGAAATCCTTTCCCATTCTTCTTTGCAAAACAGCTCCAGCTCAGTCAGATCAGATGGACAGCGTTTGTGAACAGCAGTTTTCAGATCTTGCCACAGATTTTCGATTGGATTTAGATCTGGACTTTGACTGGGCCACTCTAACACATGGATATGTTTTGTTTTAAACCATTCCATTGTTGCCCTGGCTTTACGTTTAGGGTCGTTGTCCTGCTGGAAGGTGAACCTCCGCCCCAGTCTCAAGTCTTTTGCAGACTCCAAGAGGTTTTCTTCCAAGATTGCCCTGTATTTGGCTCCATCCATCTTCCCATCAACTCTGACCAGCTTCCCTGTCCCTGCTGAAGAGAAGCACCCCCAGAGCAGGATGCTGCCACCACCATATTTGACAGTGGGGATGGTGTGTTCAGAGTGATGTGCAGTGTTAGTTTTCTGCCACACGTTTTGCATTTTGGCCAAAAAGTTCCATTTTGGTCTCATCTGACCAGAGCACCTTCTTCCACATGTTTGCTGTGTCCCCCACATGGCTTGTGGCAAACTGCAAACGGGACTTCTTATGGTTTTCTGTTAACAATGGCTTTCTTCTTGCCACTCTTCCATAAAGGCCAACTTTGTGCAGTGCACGACTAATAGTTGTCCTATGGACAGATTCCCCCACCTGAGCTGTAGATCTCTGCAGCTCGTCCAGAGTCACCATGGGCCTCTTGGCTGCATTTCTGATCAGCGCACTCCTTGTTCGGCCTGTGAGTTTAGGTGGACAGCCTTGTCTTGGTAGGTTTACAGTTGTGCCATACTCCTTCCATTTCTGAATGATCGCTTGAACAGTGCTCCGTGGGATGTTCAAGGCTTGGGAAATCTTTTTGTAGCCTAAGCCTACTTTAAATTTCTCCATAACTTATCCCTGACCTGTCTGGTGTGTTCTTTGGACTTCATGGTGTTGTTGCTCCCAATATTCTCTTAGACAACCTCTGAGGCCGTCACAGAGCAGTTGTGGAGCTGTTTTGCAAAGAAGAATGGGCAAGGATTTCAGTCTCTAGATGTGCAAAGCTGGTAGAGACATACCCTAAAAGACTGGCAGCTGTAATTGCAGCAAAAGGTGGTTCTACAAAGTATTGACTCAGGGGGCTGAATAATTACGCACACCCCACTTTTCAGTTATTTATTTGTAAAAAATGTTTGGAATCATGTATGATTTTCGTTCCACTTCTCACGTGTACACCACTTTGTATTAGTCTTTCATGTGGAATTCCAATAAAATTGATTCATGTTTGTGGCTGTAATGTGACAAAATGTGGAAAAGTTCAAGGGGGCCGAATACTTTTGCAAGCCACTGTATTTATAGTGCAGGCATGAGTGGCATCAATGGTCTCATCTTTGTAAAATGCTGAACAAATCTTTAATGATACGTCTCTGTTCTCCAGGTATGTGGTTACTGCAGCCACGATTATTAATTTTGAACCCTTTTAGTGTTGCCACAGAGTGCAAAAATTAATTGATTAGTTAGCTGACAGAAAAGTAAAGCAAAAACAATTAGGATGCATTTTATCTGTTACTTGGATAAAACCAGCCACTGGATGACTCACTGGGCTGGAAAATGTCTCAGTAATCAATAATGAAAACAGCAATTAGTCGCAGGCCCAATAAAGTGTCCTGACCTGTGTATCAAAGCATTAAAAGTCATTCTTTACTTAAACAAGAGGTGTTATGTCACAGCATGATGTCCATTTTCGAGGGCCAGCTGTGGATATGGAGGTAGGGTGTTCTAGCTCCTCGAGCCAGCATGTCAAAGTATTCTTGGGCCAGACATTGAAACCGGTATTGTCCCTGATGCATAGTCAAAGTTAGATTAAAAGCACTTAATACTAGAAAAAAGAGCTTGCATGAATGTATGTGTGAATTGGTGAATTAGACTTGTAGTAAGAAAGCAGTTTGAGTACTCAAACAGAGTAGAAAAAACTACCAGTCCATTTATTACCACGATAAAAGACCACATATTGTGACTTTACAGTACTAGTTTATTGTCATTAATCAGATTGTTTACTGTCAATATGCAATAGTTCCCATGTACAGTATCACTCTTATAGGACTTTGTTCACAGGCAAAAAAAATCAGCTTCCTTACAAGTAAACTGTAAATTCATTTGTTTTCCATGCTAAATTATTTGGTATCATTTTGTTCTTGGTAGCTTCAAGTGGGAAGGAGTTTTGGCATCAGTTTCAAATCAGTGTTCCTTCAATAGTATGCAAAACTATGCAGGAAAGTTTTTTCAAAATGTAATCAGATCATGCATGAGTTATCTATGATGCACGCTGGCTTCGTAATCATGTTTACAAAAATCTGAGGACATACACAAAGTTCAAAATCGAATGTTAACTCGGGTCATTCTCATCCTCTTCCTCTTATTAGCATATTAATAGTCAGTTTGATACTTTGTGTTCTGTTAGCTGTAGTTCATGTTTTGCATATAATTCTGCTGCCTCTCGTTGCCTTCATCTTGTTTGTGATACAGATTTCAGGATGAGTCTGCAGAAAGTAATTGAAAGGTGCAGACAAACAAACAGGCTCAAAGCACAGGCATTTAATCATTATGCCTGCAAGGACAAAAACAAACACGTGGACATGAAACCGCTCCATACACGTTTGACCCTTCCCTGACTTCCTGCTGCTGCTGTGTTGAATGCATTAACCTTTCCCGACGACTTTCCGCGGAGACGATCCTCAATATCGACACGCTATCAATCCCCTTTAAAATTACAGCCCGCTGCGTGAGCCGCCTGAATGCCACACAGTGAAAAGCTATGACATTTCCCCTCTGTTCATCCGGTGACGCGTTGTCATGGCAACCACTGAGACAGACAGGTCCGCTCTCCATGGCGAGGAGGTTTGCAAATGAGGTCGAGATCATGTGTGGTTTGGAGAAACCTTGGAATCGGAAAGGGGGGAAAGCAAGACGCCGGCATCAATCATGAGATGAATGAGATCAGAGAGCTTCTGTGTGTTTATATTGTGTGGTATTATTGTTGCAGCCTGGCTCACATTCAATTTTGAAGCTTTTCTTAAGTATGACTCATCCTGTATGTCTAAACTAAGAAGAATGCTGTGAGCAGGACCTTCAGTCTCCATCTATCTATATATAAATCTGTGAGCGATTAAAAATAGCTTAAGGCTTTATCTGCAGGTTCGGGGATGTTGAGACTTTAACTCCACTTTGGTGAACCTCACATTTACAAAATTTAAAACACAAGCACTTACAGCAGCGACTCCAAAATTTCACTTGGTGCACAACTCCAGTTTCATGATCAGCACCAACATTAAAACTGCTGACAGGTGGACCCAATAGCATTTTGTTCCAATGCGACGTTTCGCTTGAATATCTTGGATGTGGACAGTCACGTCATTCACGTTATGCTGACAGATACCAGTAACTTAAACATTGCATTGCAAGCAGATAAATTGACATTTTAACACAGTAAAGAGTGTAAGGCATTGACCCGGCATCCCAATGCGATCGCCATACGAGGATTTGCTGGCACAAGTTTGACTCATGGAGGCTCCACTCATCAGGATTTTCATGACCCAAGGGATTCACGGCCAGTGTCAGTGTGTCCAACACCCCGGGCCACCCCCAAGAGAGCAAGCGTCCATGTCTACAGGCCAATTCTGTTTTGGTTTATGAAGGAAACTACACAGTGTTGGATTTTATTGTTGCAGCTAATTGGTGTAGATACAGCACCGTCGTACTGAGAGCTTTATAGTTAGCAGACTGCATTTGCTATAATATTGTGTACCACAGACAACCAGCTAATATTATAAGAAACCAGGGGTCTGAATTCCTTCCTCCTCCTCTGAAACAGAGTCCAATTTGCAACACAGACATGCACAATACTGTACTAGCTTCATATGGCGCATGCTTGCCTAGAAAAAGCTGCTTTTAATAAGGAAAGTGGAAACACATCAGAATACCAGAATATTATTTTTGTTCATGATTCAGTTATGATCAAGTGACCAGACCTTTGTTTTCTGGTACGCATTCCCTGTAAAGAAAAAATTCGGCGTAAAGAGAAATCATGGAGCAAAAGCTGTGATATAAAAGTCAAAATAATTTCTCACACACAGTTTAAAACAAAGTTTAGTGAGCTATGACTATTTGTTGACCTTTTGTATATTGAATCTCCCACAACCAACCTAAAGTGACACTACCAAAAACCAATAAAAAGATAAACATCCACCCGATTATTGAGGTGTCTGTTCTGTCTGCAACCACGCCTCCCTCCTACAGTTTGTTTGATTAGATGTGAGAAACCCAAATGAGCATTTTTTAAAGACCTTTTTTAATGATTGGTTTCAGAGCTTTATGGTCATTTGTAATGATCAATACAGTCTCAGTCATATAAGCCTATAGACTGGTTGGCAACCCTCTGGCAACCTCCAGTCATTAGGGATGAAATGTCTATTTCCTCACTGAATGCCGGGTTAAATTGGTCGCAAAGTGGATGCTGCATCAAAACCCTCTTTGTGATTGCGTTCCACACTTTGCATGGAAGATGCCAACTTGTCTGCAAACATTTGCCAACTGCTCACTAAGAGAGCATTTGCCTTTAAAGTAAAGTTACCCGTATTGCTTTTTTGCTTGAACCAACATGTTTCAAAAGGTGTAACCTTTACTTTGACGGCCTCTGATTCCAGTTTTTATTGCTTTCTTCACAGTTTTACTAACCAGTTTGCAAGCACTCTTGACAAGTGAGCATCTTCCATGCAAACTGCACGTCACCACAGCAGGTCTCCACCAACCACTTCCCAACATGTTGGGTAATACACAACTTTCCTTAGCAGTTGGTAGTCTCCAGCGAGTCTTTATGCCTGTGTGACTGGACTAAGGACTTAATTTTGGATAAACTTGATAAAACTTTTCAAGTGTCCTGTATATGATAAAAAGAGGTATGTGTACATGAAGGTGGACTTACCATTGACGCAGAACTCATAGGGTGTACAGAGCTCATCTTCAAACAGGCAACCTGGAGGTCAGAGAAGGTGAAACAAAGAGGAGACAAGAAATGAAAGCAGCTCAAGTCGTTAAAGTGTTTGTCTTTGCTGCGGAGAAAATGCAATGCCAAACTAGCTAAATTTTCTAAATATGTGGCAGAGCTATAAAAGTGCAGCTTAGGACTACATTAACTCTAGCCGTAGGCTTTGCTGCTAATGGCAGAGCCATCAATCATCAATTAGTGTGACTTCCCCTATCCTGTCTCTGACACTGATACCCCAACTCCATGGGCAGTGCTTCCATTTATGAATGTTGCATGAATATTAATGAGCTTTAATGCTTGGACTAAGAATGGGTGTTCCAGACTAATAAATGAACAGATGGCAGAAGCATTATGAGTAGCTGTTCCCTGTGTTCATATCTCTCTCATGTGGGAGTTGCGGCGAACAGAGGACTGATTGTTCTGCTCGCCGATCTGCACAGGTGATCCTCTACATTTACACATTTCCAGGAAAAGGCTGAGGCGTGAAAAAAAAACAAAAAAAACAAAATTAAAAAAAAAAAAACTCCTTCTGAAGTGTAATTTTCTGTCTTGTACGGAGGAGGTGTTCGCACATTCAGGATCAAAATTAACTACACAGAGCACAAGATTTAGGCTAGTTCATTGAGCTCATGATACACCACTTCATGGCGTTTGCAGTACTGGTAACACACGGAGAGTCTGCAAACAACTAGGCTGAGCCTCAGTCCTGTTTCTTCAACTCTTTTATCTTTGTTATTTCCCCTCCCTCCGCTCATCATGCAGAGTGACGGAATTGGATGCACCCTCTTGGCCCGGTGGCCTCGATGGACAGCAACGAGCAGCTTGTGACCGTGAATGAAGAACAGGCTGAGTAGGAGGAGAGGTGTCTGTCAGACTTCTTTAATAATGAGAAGAGATAGTTGCGGGATGTCGGATAATCAATTGGCACAGAAAGGGCAGATAATAAGGACAGGTGTGGAAGAGAGAGGAACTTTCCAGGCTTTACTTATTCAAAGTTTGTTCAAGTTTCTTCTCTCCCAGTTGGACGTGCAGGTCATTATTCTGTTGCATTATTAAAGGCTAATCTGCGTGGGAACTGGAACTTACAGGCACAGTGCGCAGCCATTTTGTTTAGGAGTCGAGGGCACATTTTATGAAATTACTCTTTTGCAAGGTAATGGCTTCAATATGTCAGCAAAATTGCTATTTAATGATGTAGAGTGGGGCATCAACAGAGAGCTGTAAGGTCGCTCAGCTCTCTGGAACAAAACTAAAAGGCAGAATGTCCCAAACTGAAGAAAAGGAACGAACTGCTCTAAATCCAAGACCATGAATTGCTTTTCCAACTCATTGTACCTGAATATTATTCTGCATCATAACGAGTATATACCTCATTTTAATGGACACATTATAGGCTAAAGGATGCCTGTATATGCACCAATATATTTTTGGAAGAGTCTTTTTCAGTTACATTTGCAATTTACAAATAACTAAAACCATAACTCTAATGCTCATGGTTTAAAACCTGGGTTTTAGTGTTGGGCTTTTCTGTCTTATATCAGAAGGTTTGCGGCAGAAAATAAACAGATAATAAACTTTCTGTATGCTCCCTGACCAGCACCAGAAACAGTATCTGACGGATAAAAAGCCAAATATTTCCATATTTGGTGGAGTTGGTGGAGACCAAAAACAGAGTGACAAGTAGAGTGAATCATCCAGACTAGAGGCCTGAAACAAAAATCCATATGAATGTTAATGGTAAATAGTTTCATCTGTAGGTTTGAGATGACTTCATACAGTTTTAGCAATTTTAATATGGCAGGGTTGTACTTCTACTGCGGAAAAAAATAGCCCAGAAATGCAAGTGAACACTGGGTCTAATCATATCCAGGCTAACACTTTCCAATCATTGCTTACTATCAACACAGATACATTTAAAGAGGCTAAAAAAGTTACACTTTTGCTCAAGTTACTCTTTATCGTGCAGGCGGTAAATACTGCTTGGGTTACAAATGTTGTCCTTTGCAATCATATTCTTCATATCCATGCTTTATTATATATGAAACACATACAAGTTTATGGAGATTCGGTTATCATGTACAAAGAAAAACTCAACAAATGCCCGTCGAGCAGAATTAGGCAGATACTTGCTCAAAATTAACATTCAAAGGAGCTCCATCCCCCTAAGACACCCTCAATCCCTCAAGAGCCACTTATGCCAGCTGGTGTTGAGACTGTGTCCACTCAAACACGCCCCAACAAGTCTCACAACAGCACTGCTTACCAAACACAAGTCAGAGTGAACCAAATCATCACACAATGCGAAGAAATCTATCAGAAAGACTGGAGAGAATGGACTAAAAGCCAAAACAAATTAGAGAGATTATAAAATGGCAGAAAATCCCTTGACTGTCAGAGGCAGAAATCAGAAACATTCTAACCAGGCATAAGCTCAGTGACCATAAACCGGCAATGGAAGATACAAACAGAAACAAAACTGTGACAGGTGAGGTTGAAACAGAGATGCATTTCCTCTTAAGATGTAAATTATTAGTGATGTGAGGACCACTTACTTTAACCAATTCAGATCTGTATTTCAGTGAGCTAAACAACATGACAACATTAGAAGCAGTCAAAGGAGAAGGACACGGAGCCTATCTGGCTGCCCAGCATATATCAAAATGACACAACCTGAGGGATGTACACCTGCACCTGTTGTACTGTATAGCTGTTTACTGAACTGAGTAGAAATTAAATGAATTGATACTGTTTTTTCTATTGATATCTTTTGATGTATTTCAAAACTTTATGTTTACTGTGAGTGAATGAATATTGAATGTTGTCATGTTCCTTTTCCTAACGGTGCTATCACTTGGTTTAGCTACATCTGTCACTATGGCTGTCTTCCCCTGCTTGTCCGCCACTGCTATGTCCACTCTGTTAGCCATCAACAGTTTGTCCAGCTCTATCCTCTATGGAAGTGCCACAGCATCTGGGCTCGGTCATTCTCAACCACCCAATGGGGCGTGGCCTATTTTGACCTTGGGATCTCCAGGCCATACCCAGCACGGATGTTCAATTTCCAGTACCATGTATGCCCTCACTGCTAGCGTGTTGCACCCTGCTAATATGTGCAGGATTGTGTCAGTAGCCTGCACCTGTTGTATCACCTATATTAATCTCTAGCTCTCTTCCACAGTGTGTCTTTTATGTTGTTATTCTCCCCTCACCCCCAACCAGTCTGGGCAGATGACTGCCCCTCTCTGAGCCAGGCTCTGCTGGTGGTTTCTTCCTTAAAAGCTTAAAAATGAGTTTTTCTTTCCCACTGTCGCCAGGTGCTTGCTGGAGAAGCATGGGCCATTACCACTCCTGACTGAGTCATTTGACTTTCTGATGATGAACATTAATTAGAGTTCAATTAATTTCTTGGTTAATCAATCAACAGAAAAAATTAACTAAAAAATTTTGGATAGTTGATTAACGATGACAGTTAAAGCTTCTAAACTGAGAGGATTTTTGCTTTTTCTAATTAGGCATCACTTCCTGTCAGTTTGTTGTTTCCACAAATGAAACAATTTTAAGACGTCACCTTGGGCTTGAGAAAAAATGAAGTTCTGACATTTTATAGACCGCACAAACAATATTCACCTGCCAGCCCTAATTTTCGCACGACTCTGTTTAACTTACCAAGACTTTCCCATTTAGCTTGAAGGTAAATGAAAGAAGAATTTACACCAAACTTATAAAGCAGTCACTTAGAGCAGGAAGAGTCAATCCCTCTTGACCATGCACATCTCAGCACTCCGCAATTAGTGTCAGTCCATTCAACTTTACTTCCTCATCACTTCCCTGCTTAATTCATGGGGTTCTCTGGGAAGCCTTGTCAGCTCTCAATATTAATTACAACTTTCCACTAATAACGCGTCCAGTCGAGCATAGTTAGTCAGACGGTATGTGTGTGCGTGTCTGCGTGTGAGATAGGCAGGGACATAGAATTGATAACAGCACAGCCCCTTTCTCCAACACCGTGCCGAGATGATTAAAATGGCGCCTTTTAATTAAAATGCAATCACAGTGGATGCTGCTGATTACCCCAGGCAGAAAAAAGGACTTGTCGATGCTGAGGGAGAAAAAAAGGAGTCCTTGCTATATCTTAATGACGCATCCTGACAAAGAACAGCCGCACTCTTTTCTTCAACCCAAGGCCTACAAGATAATTTCACAAACACATTGACCTTCATGAAAAAGTGTTACATTTGGTATTAAGTACTGAGGCCGTGTCAGCCTCGTCACAGATCAATCATGGCTTATCTGTAGCTGCTCTTCAAGTCAAGTAAGTGCAGTTACAGACGGATTTAAAGGGAAATGATTTGTGCTTTTTAGCCGATTTTTAACTTAAGCATGTGACTTTTTTCCTTCGACCAGTGTGAGCAATGCAGCAAAAACGTGTGGTATATGCTCACCTTTCACGCTGTTATCACTTATCTTAGTTATGCCGGTTATAACAATGATCTAACACATACCAGCAATTGTGCTTCCAATCAAAATGAAGGTTTTGGAGCGCCCCAGTCAAAGTCCAGACTCATATCTGATTGAGATGCTGTGGAGCCCGTTCATCGCCAAAACCCTCCAATGTGGGCCAATCTAAAACAATTCGGCCACAAACGCTTGATTAGGTTTGGGTTTTTACACAGGATCAGGTGCATTTTGTATAACTCAGGTTATCTTTGTTGATGATTTGAAACATTTAGTGCGACAAATATGCAAAAAAACAAGAAATCGGGTCTCTTTAGAAACTAATGACAGCAAGATTTAGAGATAATGAAATTAATTGTCAGTAGCTGCACTAGATGTGAGCCGACTACAACTGCTGTAAATATGCAGAAGTTTCCACTCCCAAAATAGATGCTTTGTGACCTAATTTACAAATGCTGTAAGAAGGGAGACTCCAGAAGGTCACAGGAGTTACTTCACAGTTTTTTAACAAGATGCAGCGGTAGTTAGAGACCTGTATTCTCAAGAGACCATACAATAGAAGGTGTATCAGACAGAAGTGCATAACTACATGTGCTACAGTCACTGTTTGTCTCTGTCTGCCTTTCAAAATCGACATTAAAACATGCTGTGCAGACTTTGCATAAATAACACCTTCAGAATAGCATGCAACAATGGGAACTTGGACGGGATTTATTACCCTTTCCGAGACCTCTACATGCAGCACAGAAACAGTTTCCGAGGATGTGCCCTGTCTACTTTGTTACAAGTAACTGCTATTTAGGGCAGCAAGTGCACCGACCGTGTAAGTAAACAAGGAGCAGCACACGAACATGCAAAAAACTATTCACCTATAACTAAAACCACCAGCGTGTTGGGACACAGCAGCGTGCGTATCTCCCCTTGGAGGTGTGAAATCAGAGAGGAGTGAAAGGCTTGTTTGAGGAAAAGCAATTACATAAGTTTCTCATTAGAAAACAATATAACCACATTATCCCACAGTCAATCTCCACCTGAGCATTATAATGCTATTAAGTACACATCCCAGTGCACATTTAGGTCTCTAAACGTTTGGCTGTGATTGGCTGACCTTGCCCGGAACATTAACTATGTCCCTATGAGGCAAAACCCAAAGCTCAACAAGAAGTCAGAGGCCTGATCATCCACTTTCCCTCACAGGTGGTTGGCCGGTGCTCGGGTACCATCTGCGATGTCTGAAGGGCCAAGGAGAACGCTGGGAGCCTGGCAGCGAAAACAGCCAATCCCGAGGCCTGCTGCAGTTAAGGGCATATTTCATTCACTCTCTGGGGCCACCAAAGTATCTTTTATTATAGATATAAGGTGCGACCAAGGACGCCTGGCTCATTTTTTTAAATCACAGACAACTGTACCGTCAGCCAAAAAAGCCATTTTAGAACAGCGCGGCGGGTGACAACGGCAATAAAAGTGCAAGTGAATTGAAAAGGGAGCGTGGCTGGAGCGGGGACAGCAGAGAAGAACATCACCTGCAAGCAAATTAGCATCAGCTTGACACCATGTCCGCAGATTTAAACAGCTTGTGTCATTAAGGCGCTCTCCTGCTAAAATTAAAGATGGCTCCAAGCTTTTCTCTGCTCCAGAAGGTCTGTTCTTGTCAAAAGCTGCATGCTATGTGTCAGCAACTGAGCTCTGGTTACCTTATCACAATCCTCGATGTTTTTTATACATTCCCCCCGCGCGTTTTCATCTGAAAATGGCAGGACGCTGCTATAACAGTTGTTTAAATAAGACAGTGACATTTTGTTCACCCACATTTCATCAGGAAACTATTTTCTCTAGGGTGAAGGACAAAATGAATAATTCACTTTAACACCACAAGAAAATACAGTAATTCTACCATTGAGGCTTCTCTTCTATCACTCCATTAGAGAAAAACAACCTTTTTATGTCTAAAGGAACAGTTTTCTTCTCAAGGCTGAGGTGAGAGCTTTCTTATGTGTCCAATGTTTGTGAAGCAGCCAGTTAGCTTAGCTTAGCTTAGCTTAGCATGTTTAGTTAAAGCACTGTAAAAGCTTTAGGTTGTTAAACGCTGATCGATCATAGGGAATAAAGGTTTCACAGTCACGTTAGTGCAGCTGAAAACTCTTCTGAAGATTAAAAAAAAGTAGTAAACTGTGTGATATATAAAGTGTCGTATTTAATGGCTAAAAAGAACAACAAAAAATCAAATTAAGTCTGCTAGGTATCTGTCTCTCAGACTGCTTTCTCCATTGAGCACATTTCTAATTGACCTCCAACTTTTAAGCTGTAGTGTATACCTTGTTAATTAGTGAGCTTAAAAGTCGGTGCTGTTGGGTTATTTTAAAACACAGCTAGCTGTCTGCCCTTGTTTATAGATTTTGTGCGAAGCTAATTAGCTTTTAGCCCTAGCTTTTTTAACCTATAGCGTAATTATCATTTTTATAGTGTTTTTGTAAAATATTTCACCCAACAATAATCTTCATCTGACTTTTAGCAAGATGGCACATATAGATATTGTGGGACTTTTTCTTTAGTTCAAAGCATTTAACAGAAACTAAATCTAAAAGTGTTTAACCTGAATTAGGAGCTTGGGGCTCAAAGTCAGGGGACTCTGGGGTCACTTTGACTGAAGAGAGGTCCTGATGTGAAACCACCTGGCATCCAGAGGAGTGTAACCAGACACAATTCCCTCAGAATTCCCAGGCAGGCAGGTCACTCTCAGTCACTCAGCTGCCAGCTCCAGGCGACAGCCAAGACAACGGCTATGAATTAAAGATGGCAGCATCACTGCGGCAGCAGAGGACCCAGAAATAGGCCGGGTTGACCTTTTTCCCGACCTGCACTGAGTGATTCAGACATTTGATTTTCTCCCTTCTCCTGAGGTGTGATTGAGTGTTGAAAAGCAGAAGTGGAGCGAGTGAAACAGCTAAGCCTCCTCTTTCTTATGTTCCAAGGAGCTCGAAGTGAACCAACACAAACTGCCCTGAGGGGAATATCTAATCCTGCAGGTGAGGACAAAGGTTTAACTCTTGAGTGCCAGCTGAACCTCGATTAAAGTGCAGGTCAGTACCACGCCTCGGTGTTTGGACTTTACTGTCCTGCAGATGTGACATCGATGACATGCAAATGGGAGTGAAATGACATCTTTGTTGGCCTCAAGTCATTTATGTGCCTGAGTGGTAATTTCACAGCTTAAAATGAAACTACTCAGGTGTACCACCTGTGGAATTAAACGTCTTCAGATGCAGATGAGAAGAGAGGAAATTGATATGAAACTGTCTCCATGCCTCTCCCTGGTCAGAACACCTCTCATCACTGAGGGATTGGATTTTTATGGCTGGAGTTGGTGCAGACACCCAAAGGCATCAGATTTCTGACTCAGTGAAAACACTGTGGCAGTGGGGTGTGGTTTTCTGGCTCAGCTGTGAAGAGAGGAGGGAAAGTGATTCATTTGAGGAGGGTGGCACACCTGGTGTGCATCTGCTGATTAACCTCTCCTTTTAAATATAGTAGGGCAGGAGCACAGCAGGCGCTGAGAGAACCTTTGAAAAGAATGACGACATAAAGCGGAACGGGCATTGATGTGTATGAGTGCGTAACAAAGAGAGTAAAATAAACAGGGTGTGTGTATAAACTGGGACTGGCCTGGCCTCTTTACACTGAGGAGAGCCCTCAGTGGCAAGGCTACAAACACACATAATCAAAAATTGCACACATAAAGCCCTTCTCTTAACTGACTAACTTTGGAAAAACCAAATAAATATAACGCAACATAAACTGAACAAATAGCATTCCTCCTCTAATATTTTACCTTACGTGCTTCTGCATAATCACCCCATTGCAAGATAAATATCAATATTAGGCTATCCAAAAGGAAAGGCAGTCTATTCAGGTGGATTTTAAATGCTGAGGTATTCAGCAGTATCCAAGTCCCATTATTTAAATTTGTGGCCCCCAGGGTGACCGCAAAGGGGGTTAAAACACACTCATTTTAAACTATTTATGCTACCAACTAGTGCCATAAATTGTTTAAATAGTTTCTCAAATTTTCACTTCAAGCTGATCCAAAAATTAGTCAACCCTTCCGTCTTTTTAGCAGAAATACGAATGTTTATGTCCTTGTAGAAAAAACGTTTTTCTCTCAGTGGATGGTTGCGGTTTAAAGGAGCCAGTTGAGGTGGTTTAGGTATCTGACTGGGATGTCTCCTTGATGGGATGTCGGGGAAGGTGACTGGGAGGAGGCCACAGGGCATACTCCAGACTCAGTCGAGAGATCGTATCTTTCAGCAGGTTTGGGAAAGCCTCAGTGTTTCCCCTGATGAGCTGGAGGTAGTAGCCGGGAGAGGGAGGCCTTGACGTCTCTGCTGAGACTGCGAACATCGTAACCTGATCCCAGAGAAGTGGCAGAAGATGGAGGGATGCACAGACGAACAGTCGTTTTTTCTCATTAGTCCCCTATTTTAACTGTATTAAGCTTTAAAGTCATGATATACTGAGCTAGCTTATGATAGCTGTTAACTTAGCACTACAGCTTCTTATCAAAACACGACCACTTCTGGCACCAACAAAACACCAAGGTGGTGACCTAAACAGAAAGTAGTCCATCAGCCAGGAGGCAACTTGGCTGATCATTAGCATTCATTAGGATTTGTGTTTCTGGTGACCTGATGGAATGAAGCACTCTAATCCTGGGCCTTCTTTAAACCTCAGTTCTCTGTTAAATGCTCCACCTGCTTGCTGCTAATTGTACGAGCCATGTTGTTCTTTGTCTTTGCCTCAAAAGACGCTAAAAACCTGCTGATGAGAGAGCTTAGCAGGATGCTACCCAAACTTCCTAAGAGATGGTAGAACTAGCTACTGAGTTTAGACCTCACCCACGAAAAGTAGGTGAAGTTGTGCACCTTCTTTGTTGTAGACATCATCTTGGGGGTTTTACAAATAATGCTCAATGATCCTTTTTCAAGAGCTGGAGGAGATATATGTTACTAATGCACTTCAAATGAGACAGTTGGTCACAAATATAGGAAAACACCCATCTCTCTGTTGCTTTTTTCCCTTCGAACAGTCATTTTCCTTTCCTGCTGCACTGAGAAATGGCCCAGAGTATTAATCAGCATCCCCCAAAGGCGAAACCGGAACGTTACTGCTTTAATCACAGCTGAGAAGTATAGATTAATTCCTGTGCTCAGCTCACAGCTTTCAGAATCCTCATTACTGTGTTATTGTCCTCATTATAAATCTTAGCTCCGCCACACAGAGGTGACCTTCACTCTGACCCCCTTACCAACACCAGTTAATTTGAACCTTGAGAAATGCCGTCCACTCCTCCTTGTAAAAACCGATGATGTTTTTAACACTCGCTGTGTCAGGTGTGTGCAGAGGAGAGAGAGTGCAAAAACGAGCACGTTCTTTGCATTGTTGTTGGCACGCAAGCGGGAAAACGCTTTTTTTGTTTGTGTTTTTAATCAACATAGAGGTGCAAATGCATCATGTTCTTACACCTGACACGTCTCAGAGGAAGAAAGAGCCTCTATTGGACTATAAAGTAATTTTAGCGTCTAAAAGAAAAGCAGACTTCCCCTGGAACATGTCGCCTTCCTCGCCTCTCTGGCGGCACTCCTCCTCCTTGACCCAGAATATCTTCAAGGTTCACCTTGAACTGAAGAGAGCCTAACGAGATGTATCGTCTCGACACGTCTATCTTGACACAATTCTGACTTCATTCCTCTCATAAGCTGCCGACATTTGTCTGGAAAGACACAGGAACAGCCAGTCACTGTGCTCCCAACACACTCTGAGCATCTGTTGAATCACAAAGAAAATCCACACTCCGCCTGTTATCACACCAGCCGTGGAAGCAACCCAGGCCACCGATACACAGCCTGCTTTGTTTTGCATTTTTTTCCTTGCACTTTCAAGGGTACAATTGTGAAATCAACCAAAAACTCAAAAATACCAGTTTCCCAAACAATCTGAAAAACAGCGTTGCTTGAATAGCTTACCAGTCTGCGATTCATGTCATCCTGAAAACAAGACTTCCAGCAGCTGTGTGCCTGCACAGTGCGGCTGAGAAGAGGTCCTTTACAACACCGTATGCGCTTTATTAGCGAGAATCAATAGATATATATTATAGTCAGAAACAGATGATGGCAGAACTGTTAATGTTAGATCAGTTACACTCGTACTGAATGCTGCAGCTGTTGAGTTTATTAATTTGGAAAAACAGGCTTTGCAAATAGCACACCAAATGCTTATTTAACCATCGTGTGCTGCCATGTGCACGAAGAGGGGGATGTACTGCACAATAAAAACTCATCCAATAAATGGTTTGCCATTTATTAGATGAGTCAAAGCCCTTAGTGAATTGTAGAAGGGCTCCTCATACGAAGTGTCAATAAAGGCTGAGCTGAAGGCCGGCGCTTTGGCCTGACCCTCCACCAGACCAGTCAAGATGACTCAGACGTCCTGAGAGAAACGAAAAATGCACTGTGACCTTTACTGAGAGTAGGAGAGCCATCAAAGCCGGGTTTTATTAGTCTGGCCGTCATATTAGTTCTCGTCCTTATATGAGTTTTAACTTAATTAGGAATTTTGGTGGCAGATGAGTTTTCATTACTAGAAAACTCGTATACATACATGCATGAGGTGTTTGACTATATCTTCTTCTGCTTTGGCCCAGAGTAAAATATCTCAACAGTGAAATCTGGTGCAGATATGTTTGCGCAGAAGACGGTCTTTGATCACTTGTTTGCTCCCTTAATGTGTTATCTAGTAGCTTAACTTCCTCAGGTAAGCTCTTCTCTGTATTAGGCTATACACCTGTAAACATAATTGCCCACACTGGCACTATGAACTTGTTGTGGTTTAATTCAAAGCACCAAAGAGAACCTCCCAACTCCTCTTCTTCATACTTTTTTTTGTCAGCAGCAGATATTTCTGCATCAAATTTATATTTTCTTTGTCCATGTATTTATGGAAGTATTGCCTACTTGGCACATCCAAAAGGAATAAAAGGTTGTAACAGAACAATTTTAGGGTCAAGATGAAGGAATGAACTCTATCCACATTCATTTTCAAAAATGCGCACGTCAATTTCAGGGGCATGCCCACTTTATCTGACAGGTGGATGCTGACACAGGTGGCTGCTGTGTGCGGGCTAATTCGAGCTACTGACAAGGACCTCTGGGGTGGGTGTCGGAAGTTGTACTGGGTTTTTAAAGGAATTATCCAATAAATAATATGACTTTCTGTGTAGTTAATTGTACTGACAGCTAGGGGTGGAGGCTATAGCCTCAAAATTATATCACAAAATTTCAAGGAAATTTGCGATGATGACAATTATGGTGATTGCAGTTTGCAGGCAGCAGCATTTATTAGTGCAAATAAAATAAAGGGCGTTTTCCATCCTTCTTTTCCAATGAGCTACTGTCAGTGATGACAGACTACCTCATCTGAAGTGTGCATCTATTGCCACAAGCAGCAGCAGTATTATAGTGCAATAGTAGTGACACACCATTATTTATAGTGACAAAGGATAAGTCAAAAGCAGAAATGTAGCCCAGGTAGTGTTTTCTCTGGAAATTTTAAGTATAAAACAACAGCTTAACACTTTAGTGTAGAGTAATTAAAGTAACTGAACTTTGCAACTCTTATATTGTCACCTAATAAAATTAAAACTGATGTCGTTTCTTAGGTTGAGATTTTTAACCAGCTGCTTAAAGCTCTGCTTTTCCATCATTTAACTGCATCAGTAATCGTTTGGTCTTTCTGTCATATTGAGTGCAGTGAGTGAGCACTCCGGTGACACTCTGCTGAGTCATTTGTTTACTTTTGGGTCGCACATCACCAGCTGCTAGCACCTCCTCCTCGTGTGCCTTCATAGCTTAGTGGTACTCTTGGTGTTTTTTGTTTTTTTCAAGTGGTGAAACGAGTTTGTTGTTTCCACCTTTATCAGGAACAGGTTTTTTTTGAATAGTGTACAAAGTGTAGCCTACTTTGTTGGAGGTTGATGAAGCAGTACCGCTCAAGACTGGCACCCGCTCTCGCTCTCAGACGTTCTCGGGCTTGTGTCGTTGTGTGGGCAAGGAAACAAACTCATGGTGTTGATAAACCACTGATATCATAATATTACACTTTTTTTGACCATGTAAAAATGTATTTATACCAATATGTCTGGGGACAATATGATACGGCACAGCACGCTCTAGTTTTTAAGTGAAATTTCTGTAAATTCTAAATAAAACTATCCCCCAAAATTAAATGAAAGCAGCCAAATTATTCAAATTGAGGCTTAAAAACGTCCAAAGCCTTTCTACTGTGTGATGACTGGGTTGATCTTTCATATACAGTCTATGGCAGGGGTGGGGGAACTCCAGGCCTCGAGGGCCGGTGTCCTGCGGGTTTTATATGTTTCCTTGATCCAACACAGCTGATTTAAATGGCTAAATTACCTCCTCAACATGTCTTGAAGTTCTTCAGAGGCCTGGTAATGAACTAATCATTTGATTCAGGTCTGCTGACCCAGGGTGATATCTAAAACCTGCAGGACACCGGCCCTTGAGGCCTGGAGTTCCCCACCCCTGGTTTATGGTAACAGCTTCAAATACATTGCACCTGCTTCTATAGAGGTTTTGCATACTGCACTGGTGGACAAGTTAATGTGGCATTAACTTCATGGCAGTCACTGGGAAAATGATTGCTCAGTCCAGTCACGCAGACCTACAGACTTGTCAGTGATCACCCCCTGGCAACCACCTGTTGCTAGGGAATGATGTGTTTTCCCCAACTGGTGGCAAAAACGTCCTTGTGTTTGCTTTGGTCGCTAGCATGTTGCTGACGTCATAGTTTGAATGGAAGTGACTTGTCTACTAACCCTGTCCAGCTACTCTCCAAACTATAGCGAAACAGTGAAAAGTGAGACAGAGTGGAAATGGCGTGTCAAAGTTGTGCCGACCTGTTTCAAAATTCATTTGACACTTTTTTGAGTTTTTTAGTTAGCAAGTATTTGCAGAGAAACATGAAGAACTACAGACAACCACAGCATTCTGCAACCAAAGCAATGTCAAGAGGTTTTTGCTGCTTTGCATTGTTTGCCACCCAGTTCACCCAGTGACACCGAGCAGCCTCCAGAAACCGCTGCCAACAGGTTGGGGGAATGCACATTTTGTGCCCTAGTGCCACAAAAAAGAAGACATCCTAAACCACACAGCATAAAGGATGAAAAAAGACAACTTCCACTGAAGCAAGATGTCCTGCTTGTGGATGCAGACTTCACCATGTTCATAATCTGTGCTGTAGTAAAATATCAATCCTAATACTGCTGCACATTTCGATCGCCTCTGTTGATTTATTACCACTATGAGATGCTTGATTACCACTCAGTCCTGATATCTATTGGATGACAGAGGGCTGTGGCAAAATACATACAGCTCAGCAGCCAGTTAATCAAATCCCACTTGTCTGGGTATGTTAGGCGGTGGCTGCTGAGAGCCAGCTGTAAAGAAAAAAAAAACAGACAGCACAGACTTAAAGCACATCCACAATGTACACATTGGAGAAAGGTCACGTATCAATCAATATATCCTCTAACACTCCTTAATTTGTGTGTAAAAAGAAAGTAGGTTTCCTAAAGTGTGTTGAAGGGGGGAGTGGAACAGATTTGCTCAGAGGCTGTCACAAGCCCCGCGTGTCCATGTTAAACTCTGCTCAGTCTGATCTCAGTGTTCCTGCTAGATTTGTGTGTGCATTATTAGAATCGTGACAACACCTCAATAGCAGCTAGACTGCTCTGCTTTCCCTTTATTAAATCCTCAGAGCTGCTCATAACCTTTAAAGGATTAATATTTCTTTCTTTTATTATTTACATATAGCAAATGTTGCTGAAAGTACATTTTTTCTCATAAATAGCACCTGCAAGCTGGAGAAAAGCTACCTGCATAGCTAACAAACACTGGGATTTTTTCAGTGTATTGGGATTCAAGTCACTGCCAAACCTCTGCAAACAAAGCAGAGATGCTGAACAGAATTTTAACAACAATCCTGATGGAAATACTGATCGCAAGGCACTAGAGAGTTAATGCGCAAAAGTCGGTTTCTGCTAATTTTCTATTGGCTACAATCTGTGCTGGAGTCAATAAATTCATTATTTAAATTATGCTTTTTCTAACTTTGTGTAAACAAGGCATTAACCTTTCAGCACTCTTCAAATAAAGATGAATAGTTGCCAATCCTTTGATAAAAATCTTTCTGCCTCTTTCATCAATTACGAGCACAGCAGGCCGTCGCGTACACTGAGGCAAAATTAAAGTGTAAGAGTGCTGTTAAGCTTTTTAAATGCCGCTGCCTTTTGGTTAATTTACAAGTGCTGTGCTTTTGAATTACATCTCACTTTCAAGGCGGCAGACTCAAGGCTGGTTAGTGAGTCACCTTGGTGGGAACAAGTTGGAAACGCGTTAACCAGTCCATGACCTCTCCCAGTCTTTGGAAGACCAGAGCGTCCTCCCAGAAGAAGAAGCTCAGACGTCAGCAGCTGGGTCAAGGCAACAAAATGGCACGCTGTGTGAGCGAATCTAAACCAATCGAAAACTTTAGTGCATCACAGAGACAACGAACAGCAAATACAGGAGGAATAAAAGGTTTAAAGTTTCAACAGTGGTGGGTAATGGTGGCATGTTTTAGGCTATTTTAGGCATTGTAGCTGCCAGGAGAAAACAACATTTAACTTTGGGGAAGTTTTATCTTCTTTAGGATTCAAGTTTTGCAGCCAAAATAGTTCAGGTTAGAAAACAGAAATGCTGTAATTTAGTTTAGCGTTATGCCTTTAAGCTGATTAATTTAGTAAATTACTACAACACGAACCCACAAAACATCAGTTAAAATACTTCCTGCAGTTTGCTTTATACTTTCTTTAAAGTATTTGGGAAAAAGTCCATCTACCAACAAAGCTGCTACATGGATTAACTAATTTTTTCTTATTTACATTTCATTTACATTTGTAGTCATTCAATTTTTATGCTAGATGTATTTCTGACTCCATAGTTATGTTGCAACCAATTCGTTAAGGCTTTATAATTATGACTGTAAACGCTCCACAAGTTAAAATGCGATTTAAAACCACTAATATTTACTAGATATTGCTTCTCTTCTTATCTGTAGACAGTATAAAACATGGATGTAGCTTCTAGGTCCAATAAACAAAGCCAGTTCAGAACAGCCACAAACCTGCTGATGGCAATAGCTGTGGTTGTAAAAACACTTCTAGTCTGTTGGAAAACAGCTTTCAGTCTTGACATCTAAAACACTTTTCTGCTAAGTTCATGGGCCCAGTCACTCGTTTCAGGACATAATGAAAAGAAAAATTGTCTTTGTTGTAAATCTTGGCCATAGTATGTTGCAAAACGGATCGAAGCAGCAAAGAATGAGTTTATTCTAATCTCGTGTTTCTATGTTTTTGCTGTTGTTATATTATTACTAGGGGTGGGAATCGAGAATCGGTTTAAGTAGGTTCAGAGGTGTCCAACCATCAAAATCCTCTGCCTCCAAGCTTATCAGGCCCTTATTACAATGCTGGCATGTTTTTCTGCCAGTTGCATTGATTCATTGATTAAGCCACAGAGTGTACAAAAAAGGTGCTTTCAGCCAATAATGACGCACCCTATATGGACAAACATACTGGGGCACCTACACATTTCACCTGCTGGAGATGCTCCGTTATTGAAACCCATGTAATGAAGTTCCCAACACACAGTTTTGGTGCTGATGTTAAAGATTATATTAAGGCTGAGCCTCTTGTCTCTAGTTTCTGTTTGAACTCTAGAATCTGATTAGATTTTAGTTCTTGCTACTTTTCTAATCCATTGCCCTGTAAAATTTTTTTCTAGATTACTTTATATTTGATTCCCTGCATTTAAGTTCAAATTAGCCTTCCTGGTGTCATCTCATACATCGCTGTCAAGTGTTTGTCTCTGTTATGCAGTTACTCTCAGTTTTACTGGTCCTCTTGAGTCATTACTTTCATTTCCTTCGCTATTGCCAGAATTAGTTTCAGCTGTGTCTTGTTACCCCGATGTTTCCAGTCTCCTCGATTACCTCCAATATTTAATTAAAGCCCCTGTTTTCCTTAGGTCTTTCTTGAATCGTAAGGCGTTCTTGTCCATCCATCTTTGTGCGTGGGAAATGAAATAACATAAATTCTGTGGTACTTTTATTTATTTATTTTTTCTACTTTGTTTTGTTTTTTGTTTTTTGAAGTCTGCATTCGGGTCTACAACCTGCAAACCTTGACAACGTGGTCTGCCACTTTGTGGCTCAGTTGTTGTGCTTCCTAAACACTCCTACTTTGCAAGAATATCTCTTACAGCTGATTGTGAAACATCTAGAAATCTCTAGAGAGAAATTGTTGTTGCAACGTTGGCCTCCTACCACAGCACCATACTCAAATTCAGTGAGCTCTCTAGAAAAACACATTCTTTCACAATGTTTGTAGAGGCAGACTTCATGGCTAGGTACTTGATTTTATACACCTGTGATAACGGGACTGAAAACACCTGAATTCAAAGATTAGGTGATGTTAGCCAGATACCCCCCCCCCCCACAATGCAGCTTAAACCTGTATTCTTTCTAATAGCTAGCAGTGGTGGACTTGTACAGCTTTACTTGATCTATAACCTCAGTAACACTCCCCCGATAAGTCAATGGTCTCGTCTCCAGTTTTAAGTCTTCTTCTTTAATGTATTAAACATTTTTGTCCTATTTATTGAAAAACAACCAGTCAAACAGGGTGTGCCTATCTAGTGATGTCATAGTGCCATATCAGTCTTTTATATACAGTCTTTGGCGTGGGTCTTCTTTTCATTCTACAAAGAACATTTATCAGGAATCAATAGTTGAGTTGACCTGTATGCAGAATCGATGAAAACACTAATGATCACTAATGCTCATCTCTTTATTCCCACATAGCCAATAATAGGTTTGGATAACTGCTGAAGTGTCTCAGGGGTGGAGTCTTTGAGCCAATGTGGAAAATGTTGTGCGTATGGACATAAATTCACACCACTACTTAAATATCACAGCCATTAACTGCATTTTCAGAGCTTGTAGCTGCAGACTTATTTTCTCCGTCTGGCTTTCATGTGCTCTCAGACATGCAGGATGTATACACCCACACACAGCGTGCTCTCACCGTCTCTCCCACACAAACACAAAGATGTGGTTATTTTTAGATCAAGACACATATATATATATATATATATACACATATGGAGAGAGCTTTACATATGCTATATAAATAGAGTCACATCATGAGTGCACTTTGATCCAAATCTTCCCTATGACATGGCATAATCCGCAGTGGGGCTCATTAAAAACAATAACCATCCCTAACTCTCAGCCACACTCTGACAATGGAGACCTCATTCACACACACAGAAAAACACTCTGAGAATTCAATGAGAGAAATGCACTCGGGGAATATGAGCACTGACTCATTCACAAGAATTTGAAGAATAAATTAGCCAACTTGCAGGGAGAAAAACCCAGTGAACAAAAGGGTAAGTTCTGGGCTTTCCATATTATTGTATTTGTTAATCTAATCACTTAGAATATGTGTGTACATATGAGAAAATAAGAAAACAGGTTACCAAAGGGCTTCCTCCTGTTCTAAATATACAGAATATGATGCAGCTCAGTGTCTGTATGAATCATCAGAGCAGGAGAGGCGACCAGAGACCTATATTCGCCTCTAGCTCATGATAAAGTTTATGAAAATATGTGCTCTGCCTCCTGATCCTGGATCAGTACATCTGATTTTTTAAAAATGTAAATGAGCTCACACACTACTGAAGCAGGAAAATTAATCATTTAATCTCTCATATGTCTCATTAAACGGACACAATTATCACTGCGGCTGCTCCAATACATCACTCTTTGGACATCTGCCACTCTTTTCTTTCAAATCACAGAGCAGTGTCTGTGGCAGGGCTGGAAGAACAAATCAAGGGTAATGAAAATTTACCTCAGCCAAGTCTGAATATGAAACATAGCAGTATGAAATATGCCCTCTTTTCCCGGGGAGCATATAGGATGTCATCAAATATTTAACTGAGTTTAAAATTGCATGCTCCTTAAGGGAACGTGTGAGTAATTTTTATGTGCTGGGAAACTGTTAAAGGCATATGAAATGGGATGCATTGCTAGTGATGTAGGAGGTAAAAGGTGGTCACACACACAAAAAGTGTTACAGGAAAGATTGTGTCCATGAGGCCTGAGAGGTTATGTAACTTTTCCCTGTTCAGGTTTCATCCAGTCTTGCCCACGGCACAGGTAAGTTTGCACCAAGACGGTGATATACTGTTTGCAAATACCGACAATATGAGTCTCAGCATGCATTTTAGGAACTTTTCTGCAAAGAGAGCAACTGTTTATATTAGAGATCCATCCAAAAGAGGGCAACTCGGGAGGATTTAGCACGACGGACAGAGCCCGTGAGCGTATATACAAAACAAAAACAACTAAAAACCTAAAACACTTGATATGTTACAAAAAAAAGAGCAATAACAGAAAGTGGAGCACAGCTGCTTACCAAATTTTCTGTCGGCGAGGGCAGGTGAGGAGCAAAGGCTGACAGCCAATGCAGCGAAGAGGACGGGACACCAGACTGAATCCATACCGCTCCTGCCTATACTCCAATCCATCGCTCACCTCCGCTAAAACAGCATGTTGTTTAACGCCAAACTCAAAGTGCCGGCCGCTCGGAGGAGACTCTCACAGAGAGAGCATGTCGGAGGGCTCTGATAATAATAATAACAATACGGAAAAAACGGGTAGAAACTGGAGCCGAAGTGGCTAAACGGCAACACAATACAGGCGTTGTTTCAGCACCACAAACAGCAACCAGCCTCACGGAGGAGCCCCTCCTAAGTTTCTGACGTCAAACACACACATGGTGAGGAGGGATGATGCGTGCAGCATGCAACCGAGCCGGGAGGGGTGCATGGATGGAAAGGAGAGGGGAGATGTGAATGATCACTGCCCGAAAGCCTTGCAGCCAACATACAGAAACCGGGGTGGGGGGTGAAAAACCCCACAACTTCAGATTGATTGATAGGACTGATTAAGATGACTGGGGGAAACAAATGACGCGCACTGCAGGGGAGTTACAGAAATACTGCACATGAATATCAATGAATGAGCTGCTACTACATTTCTAGAGTACAGGTGCATTAAAATAATATAATAAAAATTTATTATTTATATATTTATAATAAAATAAATACAGGGCTAATATTAACAAAATATATATATACATATATATTATATTTCATTTTATTTAATTTACTTAAATTTTTTACCTTTAAACTTTTATATAGTACATTTTTTAATGTTTGTGTTCATCATAGCTGTATTCGTTTTCTTTATCCACATCAGAATTTCTAAAACAACCCAGTAGAAACTAAATTCAATAACACTTAAAGTGAATTATGTATTACAATCTGCTACGTTCATTTTAACCCTGGAATTTAGATGAACTGGTGACATCAACAAAATATGGCAAAAGCATATAGTTTGTTCCCACGTGTTGGACAAAAGATGAAGCGGTGAATCTAACCGCTTCATCAGGTGATGTTACCTCGTGCCACTTTTTGAGACTAGAAGCTTTGCTGTCTGCAGTGTTAACAAATATTTAAGAACCGTATGTAAAGTCTGAAATTGGAAGCGGTTCCCTCTTTGAGAATGAAAGGAAGTGAGAGGATGATTTACGGCTTGTTTTCTCTGTTATTACTCTGCAAAGCGCTGCACGGGCAAGAAAACATCTGAGGAGGAAATAAACATCAAATTTAGGCTGATTGATACAGTTTGTTTTATTCTGATTAGCAGCAAACTGCAAGCTGACAGAGCAGCAGACACATAAACAGACACACGATGAAGATATGCATTTCAAATTGTTTTCAAAAAAATATATGGCGAGTGAAAGCTTAAAAGAAAAGTCCCACCATATTTCTTAAGTCAAGCTCTCAATCTGTATTTGTTAACATAAATATAGAAAGTTTGAGACACGAATTGAGTAATGAATGCCATCAAGAAATAAATACAATGCAGGAGTTTAGCGAGCCTTGGAAAACTTTGTATTCCTGGTATTAATCCAAACCTTAAAACAAAGGTGGCTGGGGAAGATCGACCTTCAGGAAAGCAGACCAAACAAAACAAAATAAAGCAGAAAATACATCACATAGAAACTTTTGTCTTTTAAAGTTGGAACTCATAAATGCAGAATCTCATTCAAAGTCGTCACAGAAGATTCATAAATAACCCTGTTGGGGGGAAAAAAAAGACGATTAGCCAAATTTAATTATTATTATTCACAAGTTATCAAAACAAAATCATCAGATTTCCTCCTCGCTTACCTCTGGACGTCTGTGCTGTCTGCAAAGGTGACTGCATGTTTGTAAAGCTGCTGCTGGACGGACACAGCTGCGCTCTTCAAGCCCGCTTTAGACTGTCCGGCTAACAGGCGGCAAGTACGATGCGTCGTTAGGACCAGAGGGAAAAATATTCAGTTTTGAACTTTTAAGTTTTTTGGTAGTGGAAGCTCACCGTGTTTGATGACCGCCAAGACGTGCAGGACGGCTGCGAGTTCAACGAGATTGCCGATAGCCTCGGAATCCAAAGATGTGCAGACCTCTGCCAGAAATGCTCTAAAAGAAGCAACAGCAAACCATTAAACTCTGGAATACTCATTCATGGAAGTTAATGAAAAGAAACTTTCAATACTGACCTGGTAACAGGCTGTGACTTGAGGAGGACAGACAACAAGATCCTGGACAAAGGAGGCATGTCGTCCACTGACTCTGGGATGATCACCGCCTCAGGATGCTCAATCTTTAAAAAACACGAACACAGCTGCTCGTTAATATTTCCAAAAAGTCCCACATCAGTCTCAGAAAATGCAGGATAATTGTTTCTAATCTGAGTGCTTCCACTGTGCTGCTACCCTCTGTCATATCGCACCTTCTGAAGCAAATGTCTCTTCTCCACGACGATAACAGCAAATAAAGTAGAGAAGACCCCGCTGAGAGGTGCTCGGTCCCAGAGTTGGGCCACCTGAAGGAAGTCCGTCAGACCGGGAACAGCTGACTGACAGAGCTGCATCAGAGCAGGAAGAGAACATTTTATGGAGGTTAAAGCTCAGTTAGCGGAGCAGCCAGGTCCATCAGAGACTTTAATAAATAAAAATTATGAAAAACCTGCTTTCCTTCCTCTGGATCCTTCCTAAGGCGACGGGCCAAGAGCTCTATAATCTTCTGGAAAATGTTAGACACCACACCTAAAATAACAGTGGTTGGATCCTCCTGATTCTCTTCAGGCTCCTTGCTGTCCTCAGGTGCATAGCTGTTTGCCACCTCCTTCAAAATTGGAAACACTGCAGGGATGCACAGATAGCCCGCCTCTGAAAACACAAAGCAGCTTTAATTTAATTGCCAAATCTTCAATTTTCATCAGTTTTTCTCAACAACCTTTTTTTTTTTTTTCTTCTGACAAAAAAGATTGATAACTAAAAAAATGAATGCACTATTAAGTTGTGTAGAACTGCCCCGGGGAAAATAGTGCAACGCTTTACCTCCCACTCTCCCCGTTTTCCATGAAAATGCGGTGGGAGGAAGAGAAGAGTAGACATGTGGATACATTTTGCATTTGATCTCATTAAAAATAAGATGCTTTGTAAACCATGTGGAGCAACTCTCTATTTGGGTGATGTAGGCTATTTTCAGAAAAACAAAAGTCCTGGCATTTCTCAGTGTACCTACAGACATGCAGACCATCTGAAACGCTCACCTGAGAGGAGGATGAGTGAGCACAGGTGTAGGATTTGACCCTTGAATGTCTCATCGCCCAAACCCACGAGCAAAACGTCACGGCATACTGTCAGGAAGCTCTGTGAAGAAAACAAAACAAAAACAAATAGAGATTACACCCACTCTACATGTTAGCATAATGCTAATTTTTATGTCCAACACAAGCAGGTTTATTTTCAACACTCAAAGTGACAGGCTAATAAAAAAAATGGAAACAAACAGATAATGCTAAAATGAGATAATAAAGCTATTTCACCACGGCAGTATTAACTGGAGGAGGCATGTACAGAGTGTGTGTGGACTGAGGCAGAACAATC
This sequence comes from Pelmatolapia mariae, assembly GCF_036321145.2. Taxonomy (NCBI): domain Eukaryota; kingdom Metazoa; phylum Chordata; class Actinopteri; order Cichliformes; family Cichlidae; genus Pelmatolapia; species Pelmatolapia mariae. Next base: position 17,234,417 of record NC_086235.1, on the reverse strand, counting down.
AATGAAGAGTCTAAATTTACCAAGCAGAACAGAAAGTCCTGGGAGCAGGAGGAAAAAAGGCTCCACAAAAACCTAATGTTCTGGATAACAACATAACTCAGCCTCGGCTCTGTGTGCCCGGGTGAAAATGAGTGAGTTAACAATCGAAAGTGGCAATTTATGCACGAGGAGATGTGATTTAATTCGCCTGTAAGAGAAATCTTTTGCTTGGATTGACTTTACTCTTCACGTAAACCACAACCATCCGTCACAAACAGACCTCGCATCTGAATTTATCTTTGCTCTTCTTTGAAATAGCTAATAGGTATTTCTTTAAACAGACAGGCTGTTGACCCATCATGTGAGCCTAAATCACACATTTGTGCTGAATTGGAAACCAGAGCCCGTCTCCTTTTAATGGAAACCGCACATTTTCCTTATTTGACCAAATTAAATGCTTCAATATTTTCAAACCCCTCCTTAAAAAAAAGAAAAAAAAAGTAGCTCTTGATATAAACATATGTTCGCAAAATAAACTGTGGAGCTCACCTCGGTTATCTCTGCAGCCAGCGGCTGTGGCTGAGAGTCCTCGCTGTCATCATCGCTATGTTTCGCTAGAAAGGGCAGCACCCTGTCGGCTACCCATGCAGCCACATGCTCCAGAGAGAGCAGGTAGTCACGGCCATCTGACAGCTGAAAGAGAGAGAAAAGGTTTCATTTTCTTCTTTTTTTTAATTCTTTTTTCACAATTAACAAGAGGGGGGGCAGGGGAATAAAAAAAAAAAAAATCAACCCATGGCCACATTTAGCTCACAAATCTAATGGTGTTTTCACACCTGCGCCTTTTAAATCAAACTCTGGCTCGTTTTCCCCTTTGGCGCAGATCATTCCTGCGGATGCGAACACAGTAATTACACTCAGGTGTAGACCAAAACACCTGAGCTGAGACCGTTTGAAGGAGTTAGTCTCAGTCCAGCTCCTAACAAACTCCAGAGCAGTTTGTGAGAACTTGATCCAACATAACAACAAAATATCTGCTGCAAATCTGAGCTAAAAGCCTCCCCATGAAGCTTTGCATTCTGGGATGTGACGGCTTACTACAGATGTGTTACTACAGTCCAGTGTTGCCTGAAATATTAACTATTAAGGTGGAGAGTCTAATGACAGAAAGTGCTATAAGCCTCACGTTATGTTGCAGATGTGCGCCGAGGCGGCCGTGGTGCTTAAAGGCGTTCAGTGCCGTCTCCACGCTGGCATGTTTAGGGTCTTCTGTGGTGGAGCTGAGATGACTGTAGAGCACCAACTATGGAGACAAAAATGACAGAAAACACACTTCTTATGGAGGAACCGTTCACACTTCTCTGTCATTCAGTTCAAATATTGTACTGAATGACATCCATAATACCTTCCAGTTCCCCAGAACTGTATGCAGCTGCTTCAGTGGTTTCGGACCGAGAGCCAGGACCTTCTCACGTGTTGAAGTGTGGCTGAAAAGGTGCTCCAGGTAAGCCAGCGCCAGGTTGGGTTTGGCCTCCACCGTCTCCATGATGCACACCTTTCGACCACTGGTCGCCTTGTCCTTAAGATGACCACAAAAAACGAGAAAAAAATTTAAAAGAATAGAAAATCTAACTTTTCTTTTCATGAAAAAAGAAAAAAAATATATATTCAGAACTAATTTCATTTTACTTTTGAGTGCCAATTTCTACAATGGTACAGAGAGAACCCAACAATGCTGTGAGCAAACATTTGGTGACAGAGGGGAGGAAGAACACTCTTGACAGAAAATTAAATCGTGGAAGAACAGCCATCTGTCATGAAAGGAAAGAAAGGATGAAAGAAGAGGAGCACAGAGAGACCACAAACAAACAAGATATAACACAAACTTTGTGAGAAAGTGGTCAAAAGTTAGACGCAGTCGTTGTAGATGAATGCAAGAGGAGTGAAAGAGCAGTATATCTAAGGGGATCAGGGCCACCTGATCCAGCAGTAATCATAAGCTTTATTAAAAGGTTTAAGGCTAATCTTAAACTTGTGTGTTCTGAAGACAGACAAAGAAGACTGCAAAGATGTCAGGCATGGCATAAAGTGAGTACCTTCTTGGGCAGGGACTCTGTGAGCCAGTCAGTGATGAGCTCGAGGATGTTAGCAGCCTGGCCCCAGCTACAGATGCACTCAAGCAGCTGGCTGTACTGTGCTGGAGCAGCTCCCGAGTCCATCCTCCTTAGTCTGGACATGACTCCACAGCTAGGAGTAAGAAAGCAGGATGAAAGAGAGGATTATCCAGGATCTTTTTGGTAAAAGAAAAAGCAACAAAAACATAAAAATCTGAGTCAGGAAAAAAAAAAAGCTGCTCACCTGAACATTGGCACTGCGGTCGGGGGCATAAACGAGGCCAGCTGTATGAGAGGAACAGTAGCTCGCTCATCCTGGAAAACAAATCATGACTGCTTAGATTTATTCAGGGGACAAAAAAAAAATACAACAGCACCACACTGCAGTGGATGTACCTCAAAGGCCTGGAAATACTTGGACATGACAGACCCAAACTTGGCACACGTATACTTCTGGGCCTCTTCATTTTGTTTCAGGGCTTTCGAGATACTTCTCCACAGGATGACCACGACCTCCAGCAAACTGGACACGATGGTCATGTCTTTCCCCAACAAGGCAGGTGCCGCCTGCTGAGATGAACAGACACACACAGAGGACACAGCCTGAGCTCGTGTTTCAGCACATTTTCTTCTCATCTCTGCAGTTCCACTAGTGGCCACACGAGGCTGGATTTAACTCTTTACAGCAGAAATAAACATGTTTACACCCTGGAACCAAAAAGAATTTCACCTCTGTGAAATTCCGATAACTGCATGGGTGGTTATTTTTACACATCTCCTTCAATTATATTATGCCAAGTCTTAAAATAATAAATTATTAAGTGCAGGGCTGCTGTGACTGACAGGTGGATGCCAACACAGGCGGCTGTAGCCACTACCTGTCTGCTAGGCCTCCCCTCCACTAATTAAAGTCAATGATGTGGACTTAGAGAGATGTTTGTGCCATTTTTAGCTTTCGAAGTGTTTTAATGTAATTATGTGACTAATAATAATGCTTCCTGTGGAGTTAATGGCACAGCTGGTCCAAGAAGTTTCTGCTCAGGTTTTTTTGTTTTGTTTTTGAGTAAATCTTTTACCATTTAAATCTTTAAATCTATTTTTTTACATATATTAGCACTCATGTGCAGGTGTCTGTGTGAGGCACTCATTCAGTTTGTGGATGCAGCTTTTTTTTTTTTTTAAGCACTACACTTTCTCCTCTAATTATGGACACTTTTCACTCTGAAAAACAAAAACAGCAAGAGCCAATTTGCTGAAACAGGAAACAAACAGTGGGTGGCAACGAGGTAGGGATATTAGTCTTTTATATACATACTTCCATGGTGTACTGTTTCAATCAATCAAAAAATCATCTAAATAAATTCAGATTTGACTTAATGCGTGCACATAAAATGGTTTAAATAATAAAAATCAAAAGCTAAATTTTGGGAGATGCTTCCCCTGTTCTAAAGTCAATCTGTGTGTTTCCGTCTTACTGCGCTGTTCTCTTTGTTGCTGTCATTGATGTCAGTCATGTCACAGTCAACCTGGATGCAGCTGTTCAGGACGCGACGAATGGCCAACATCAGCTTTACTGGAGGAGAAGATAAAACGGTACGAGCAAACTTTAAATATCCAAAACACAGCATGCAAAAATAAATCAGGTTTTGTTGCGTTGCTGTGTATTTACTTATGTTAGTGGGTGCTGTGTGTCTATAAGCAAACTGGTAGAATTTCCTGGCAGCCATGGGGTTCATCTGGATGAGGGTGATGCAGCGGTTACACCACTCCTTCTCCGACTCGTTGACCGGGAAGAACGACTTGAACAGCAAGTCGACGATACGCTTGGAAACCGAGTGTGAGTCAATGGCAAGGCGGGCCAGCAGGTGGTCCATGTTGCACACGTCCCAGAACTGGAGATTGGTAGATAGAGGAGATAAATGAGAAGTAAAATTTGTGTTAACAGGCATCTTTGGATTCCTCTGTTTCAATGAAGGACAGTAAATGTCTTCAAAACTTTCCCTCGTATCCAAAAACATATATATAAAAAAAATTCATAGCAACGTCACACAGCGACAGCCTGTTTAAGCTTTTAAAAAAAACCTACACATACATTACCTTAGCAGCACGCACTGCTTTGACCTTCATAAGCATGTCGAGGAAAGCTATCCGGACTTTCTCTGAGTTATCATGAAGGCTGTATTTGAGAGTAGGTAAAAGTTTCTCCAAAAGTGGATGGCTGAGAGCGTTGTCCAGGACAATAGTCAGACACTGGAGAAGGAGGGTAATTACACAAACCACAAGTCATTAAATAAATTATCCATGACTCGTACAAATCCAACGACAGCTATTCTGCATAATTAACTCAATACTGGCAAAATGTCACGACAGCGATTTCTTTCTCTTCTTTCAGGAAGGGAAAGAAGCCACATTTTCCACCTTGAACACTGAGCAGCGGACATCAGGGGAGCTACTGTCAGCCGCCAGCTCCGCCACCAGCTTCTTCACGAAGTCTGTGATGATTGTAGGTGGGAGGAGCTCCCAGCATTTAGCCAGGATCTTGCAGACACCCAGGGTGGCGTTGGAGCGCACTGTCGGGTGAGGATCATCAAGGAGGTTCTGGGGATGACAACAAGTGACATTTACGATTCTGTCTACGCTCAGACAACGCTACCTTAGAAATGCTTCGTGCTACTGAGATACACCGAATATTCCCTTAAGGCCTGGCGGGGGTTTGAAAGGTTCTCACCATTGCTGTGTCCAGTTGCTTTTGAATGTTCTCGTCTATCTTCTCGTTCCTTTCACTCGGGTCGTAAAATGGGAAGGCCTCAGTGAAAAGCAAAGTGGAATTTGCACGCACTTCAAAGTTAGGAGCCTGAATAAATCAAACAGAAACACATTAGATTAGAATTAAATGTCAAAAATTCAGGGTTCAGCTGGCTCATGATGGGCCTTTTGAGGGTTGACTGTGCACATAATCTCAACTGGTCTGTATATACTTAAATGTGTGGATCGTCCTCTTATTAATGAATAATATTCTACTTTTTTTTTTTTTTGCTTGAAAGCGAGGCTAAAACCTGTATGAAGTACGCGTACACTGAGAGCTTTCCAAAGAATGGGCCTGTAGAGATTATAGAGCATCTTGTCCACGTTGCGGCAGTCCTTCCTCATATGGAAATAGCTCACAATCTGAATATGAGACAAAGAGAGCCGAGAATGACACTGCATACGATGAATATGAGGACTGAAAAACATCTTTAAAACAGGCAATTTTTTTATTTTACAGTCTACCTGTCGGACTTTGGAATGCACAGGAGAAGCTCTATGAAGGAAGATTGCGTTCTGCATAAAATCCTGAATGCATAAGCTCTCGATCTTCTCCAAGAACTCCCCACTAGCCTTCTTCCATGCTCTGAAGTAGATCTCTGCAATATGAGTAGTCATGGGCCTGAATGGAAGAGTTTAGTTGTTATTAACATGAAAAGAAAGTGAGCGTGTCGGCGAGAAAAGAGTGGGGTTCTTACTTGCTGTAAAACTCCAGCTGGTTTTTGATTGTGCCGTGAATAACCCAGATGAAGTTGACGTTCCAGCTGAAAAGAAACACCAGGAATCGCTTTCCCTGTGACAATATACACATCATCAGACTGACAGCTCGAGAGGGAAGCCACGACGATAAAAATAAATAAATAAAGCAGGGAGTGAATCGTGAAAACAAGCACGCAGCGGCTGATCATAACTCACATCATCGTTTCTAATGTGAGCAGGGCGGTGAAAGCACTGAAGCAACAAGTCGATTATCTGCTTGTTTTCTTCTGATGTGTAGTCAAGACTCAAAAGCACGTCATGGAGCCTCCACACTCTCTGGATCTCAGCTCCCTGACAAGAGACGAGAGATCACAAAGGTTACCAGTTATCAGCAGACTGCTGTGAGACGCACTGGCTACTGATGGAAAACATTTCTTTCAGAGTGAAAACATGCTGAAAAAGCTGAGGAGCTGACATGTGACTGAGGGGTTACACTCACTGGTTTCTTGAGAATGAAGCTCTTCTGAAGAGACACAAAGAAAGCAGTGCGCCCAAACCGTTCTTTCTCCTGCAGCCCTTTCTTCCACCAGGCCTCACACAGCGCGTGGATGTGGTTCTGCAGAGGTGCCTCTGAGACAGGAAGCGACACCAGTACATCTGAAGGACACAGACACACACAGATGCTCATTATTATTTAAGCTTTTCTGAAAAGGCAAGGATCCTCAGATGGCAATTATGTTACCTTTGGATTGCAAAGGTAACACATGTGGCCTTCTGGCCTCATTGCAGAATAAAAGCATTTTCACTGTAACGTCCACGATTCACCTCATAAACTGAGCAATTATGATGGTTTCTCAGGTTGTTTTTTCATAACTGGTAAATGGATTGGTACTTATAATAGCTGTTTTCTACTCTCACAGGATAATCAAAGCTATATAATGCATATATTTATAAGCTAGGTATAAATATCTATCTATCTGAATGGGAAGAGCATCATATGCAACTCATTTGCTGTAAAAATGTGCAAAAAACACAAACACTCACCGTGAAGACGTCGGGTAACTTCCAGAAGGGGGCTATAGGGGTCATCGTCTTGTAAAACCTGCAGAGACACTGTAGAGACGAGCGTAACGCCGTCCACAACAGCCACAGCGTGTTTCTGGGGAAAAAGTTAATGCACCAGATGTTAAAAAATGCAATTAAGCAAAACGTCAAAAAGCTTGATATTACAAACATCAACATAGGAGTGCTTTGCATACATCTAGTCCTTAATATTCGAATAATATCACTGACAAAGACTAAGCATGGGGTCAGTGAGCTGATCCTTTTACTCACAGAGTCTGCAGTGGGCTCCTCCTGCATGCCCTCCTCCTCCCCCCTGCCCTCCCAGCGCTCTGTGGGAAACTCCAGCAGGACGTCCTGAAGCAGAGATGCCAGTCTCCTCCACAGGGCCTCTCTCTGCTCTCTGGGCATCTCCTGCAACACCTCCTCCACATCGAAGGGCTCGGCTTTGTCCTTCTACTCAGATTTATAGACAGACAGGCACAGCTTTGACTGGACAGCCATGTGTTATTCACATTTAACAGAAATATAATAACTGAAGAAATGATTTTTGTCTGTAATTCCAATGTCAATTGTGACCGCCACATTAAAACAAGATATTTGAGAGAAAAGGATGATCATCCATTTTTTCTCCATAAAAATCCACAATTTACTTCTCACCAGGGTGAGTCAGAGTTAGTTTAGGTCACATTTATTTATTTTTATTTGAAATATAATTAAAAGTTCAAGTCTGCCTTAATGAAAAACCACACAAAGGACAAATTTCTTCCTTTTTTTACCCCACCGGATGCTAAAACTACCCTGATATTAGTATTCTGAATTTGTCACAGCTAACTCTTGCATACTGTTCAGGTATCTGGCCCGTTTTGACAAATTTAACATTTCTTTTAGCCTTAAATTTGTTTGCTTTTTTTAAAGTGACCCAAAATAAACAAAAACAAAATGTTTTTAAAAATGTTGCACGGCTGCTGTTCTGGGACAAATTTGACCCACATGTACTGAGACGGATTTTAGAACCACTGAGGTTTTAGGGAATCCTGAAGCATCTCTCTTTTTTTTTTCTTTTTTTTTTAATGGGGCATGGGTGACAGAGTTGTAGGGGGACCTGTCTATGTTCCCACCATGCTCGGGTTCCTGCAGACACCTGCTGGTCTATGAACAGTCATGGGGGGAATCTCCATACATGAGAGTTAAACAGGCTTATTATCAATAAATTATGCTGGGTGGTTTTGCCTTGCCTCTCTGTAACACTTGTGGACTTCTGTGCTGTGATTGCTTACTATCCATCTGTGACATAACTCTGAGAAAAGCCTCAGCTTGGGCTGCAGTGTGAGTGCTGACAGGAAGTAGAAAGAAAGGTCATGTTTCTCTCATTTTGGCTTCTCTCCATTGACTCCCTGTTAAACCAAAGGTAGAATTTAAAATTGTCCTCCTCACATTCAAAACCCTTTAATCACTGAGCTCCATCACATTTTAAAGACCTCACAGTGTAAAACTGAGCACTTTTATTTCAGAGTACAGGCTTCCTACAGCTATAAAAGAGTACATTTGTAGAGCATTCAGCTGGATTCAGGAAGGGCAGAGCCTCTCTGCTTTAAAGTTGGGCTTAAATTATATTTATATACTAACGTTGCATGACATCAACTTTGTATCCTGCAGTTTGGGGGTTTTCCTCCCTGTACCTTTTTCCAGGCTCGTCTCCATCTGCTCAGTCTAAGACTTTGGAGGGTGAAGCAACCAATTACATGACAGCAACTCAGTGCATTTAGACATGTAGACACACAACATGAACCACTGAAGTTCAACAGGAGCATGAGCACATGGAAAAAAGGTGATTTAAAATACTTTGAATCTGGTGTGGTTGTCTGTGCCAGACGGGTTGGTCTGAGTATTTCAGAAACTGCTGATCTGCTGAGATTTTACCACACAGCCATCTCTAGGCTTTACAGTGAGCTGCATTTCTCTGGGTGAAAATGCCTTGGTGACATCAGAGGTCACAGGAGAATGGCCAGACTGCTTTAAGCTGATAGGAAGGCAACAGTAAGTAAAATAGCCACTCATTACAACCAAGGTATGCAGAAGAGCATCTCTGAATGCACCACACGTCATACCCTAAGCAGATGGGCTACAGCAGGAAAAGACCACACCAGCTGCCAGTCCTTTCAGCCGAAAACAAGAAACTGAGGCTACAATCTGCACAAGCTCACCAGAATTGGACAGTAAAAGATCAGAAAAACCTTGCCTGGTCTGATGAGTCCCGATTTCTGCTGTGACATTCAGATGGTAGGGTCAGAATTTAGCATAAACAACATGAAAGCATGGATCCATCCTGCCTTGCATTGATGGTTCAGGCTGCTGGTGATGTAATGGCCTGGGGGATATATTCTTGGCACACTTTGGACCCATCAGCTTCAGTTGAGTATGGTTTAAATGTCACAGCTACTGGAGTCGTGTTGATGACCATCTCCATCCAATTATGAAAACAGTGTCCCCATCTTCTGATGGCTGCTTGCTATGCCACAAAGCTCAAATCATCTCACACTGCTTTCTTGAACATGGCAGTGAGTTCACTGCACTCAAATGTCCCAAACAGTCACCAGATCTCAGTCCAATAGAGCAACTTTGAGATGTTGTAGAACAAGAGATTCTCTTTGGTGAGTATTAAAAAACATGTAGGAGCGAAAAAATGCTTACTTTACAACAGACAGTAAAAGTTTGTCAAAGTTGGGATCGAAAGAAGCATTTTCAAATAACTGGACTCCAATTTTTAATAACCCCCATGAGTACACTCCGTATCTTTAACTTTAAATAGCATTTTAATAGTGAACACAGCAACCATATTATTTGCATCTCATGTTTAGGACCTGACGTGAACACTTTCCTGTTCTACTTACACCTCACAGCTACACATCCACAGTTAAACAAGCTAAACAGGAGACTTCTAATAGCTTCTGGGTGTTTTAGGATTAACTCGCATTGAGTTAGCTACTTACGTGAAGCCGAATAAAGCGAAGAAAGTCCTCCACATTTTCTTTACAGGATGCTTCTAAAAATGCCTCTCGCTTGGACATGATTCCTGCTTCCAAAGCGATCCGAGGTAACCGTAAGTTTTCCTGTAATGCTGCTTTGAAGCCGCTGTATCGTTAGCTCGCCTCGCAGTAACAACTCCACAACAACAAATATGGCAGTCTGTTTGTCGTTACCGTCAAAAGTGCTAATTGCAGACGCAGGGTTGGCTGGTATTAAGACTCACAATGATGCGCATTTGAATTAAGCAGCATTTGCATTCGTCTGTTACCTTCTTAGTACGGATTTTGTGAATGGGAAACAGTGAAATGACAGCGAGCCATAACAACAGTAAACCCGCGCAAATTTGGATAAAGTCGGTTCCACACGTCATCACGTTTGTTTTGACGCTGACGTACAGTTGCAATTCTCTGCTTTTGCCACTGGATGGCGGCAAACCACTACAGATGTTCTGTGTCTCAAAAAGCGTAAACGAGTGACATTATCGCGTTTTCGTATTACTTTTTCTGTGGATGATTCATATTATGGATTAAACCCCAGTCAAGAGAAATTTCTCTGCAAGGCGCACACCAAGCCTCACATAATATATCGTAATTCAAAGTGTTTATTCAGTCTTTGCTAGATTTACTATGCATTCAAGTGATTTCAGAATAATCGGAAAAAGGACAACTCGAAAAAAATCACGTCAATGCCAAATCAAGATAAAAAAAAAAACAATTAGGAAATTCCTTTAATTGCTTTTTACGTACTCCCATATGACCTGTTCGACCTCCTGCGCTTCAGCCAACCTGAAACTTGGCAAATATATCTTGTTGTTCAAACGAGACCAAAATACAAGACACCATCCGTTTGATTTTCATATTCCAAATTTAAGCACAACTTTAAACACAACAAAGCTGCAAAATTTGGGGAACATCACAGAAGCACATGAAAATGGGGTATTTAAAAAAAGCACACCAGCTTTCACAAGATAAAACATGTATTCATCAAAAGCCATCCAAAATAATAACAATAAGAAGGCAAGTAAATTATATTTGTGTGGATTTTTTAAGGCACAGGATAGATAACCAGAAATGTATTTAACAGCTCCCATGAAACTCATAACTGCATGGCAAAAACATACACAAGCATGACAAGGATGCATCATCTTGACACAGACTCTGGCAGCCCTGCTCATAAAATGCAAAAACTGTTGTCCCTGTTCATGTTTTTTAGTTTTTTCAACTTACATTTAGTTTGAAAACAGTCAAACCCTTATTCAAGTATCCTTTGCATAATGCACAGAGCTTGCTCATAGCCCTAAAATGTCCCCAAGTCTCATTCAGAATCAACCACTATTGCACAAATCTCCTAAAATATACACAGCACAGCAGTCGTTTTATTCTTTGCATATCGGCATTCCATGTTTGTAATCAAGCATTAATAACGAGAGGTAAGCGATCAATCAACACTGCGTGACAAAGGAAAATCAAAATTTCAAATCAGGACTGCTACTTAAGCCTACATTTGTGTGCATCAGTTCCTTTGGTTAGTTTTCTCAGACAACAAATGAAAATTCTTCACATTTTAACAAACCGGATACAAAGTCATAAGAATCGTGACAGATTTCAACACGACTCCTCCAAGGTAAGTATAATGCCATGAAAACCCCTGCAAATTCTTATAACTATATATATTTACATTAAAACACTAAAAACAGAGACAAGGCAGTAAGTGTGTTTGAACACATTAAAATATGTTACAACATCTTCCAATCTGGCTCATGAAAGATTAACAGGAAATTTTGACAAAAATAAAACTAAACATGATTAAATTATTCCTGTTAACTAAATGGAAATTATATATGAATACAACAGAAGGATGTGCCCTTAGGTTAACAAGATAACTATGTTACAGCAGAGAGGTGGTGCCACTATGTGACGATGGGGTCTTGAATACTTTTTGTGGCTTGAGACGACAAACCATCTTCACTTAGATAATACCTGCAACAGAAAATGATGAAATTAGATATTTAAGGACAGAAATTTGCAATTTTTTTACCCCCAAGAATCAACTCAATGTTGTACAGGAAACACATAAAATGCTAGTTTACCACTGTGTGATTCCTTTTGCTATGTCATCTCCACTTAAATCCACCAGAACCTGTAATTTTAGGCAAAAAACAAAGAAAAAGAACAAGAAATGTTTAGAATCAGCATCTGCATTGAGTGAGTGATAAGTGATAAAAACATCAGTGCGTAAGCCACTACAGGGAAAACCTGCAGGAGATACCTTTCCCAGAAGCCCTTTGTGTTTGGACAGGATGCTCCCTCCATTCTTCACAGCAACATCCAGAGTTCTCCTGTAGAGCTCCACAATAGATACACTAAACTCAAACCTGCAAAGACACACACACGCACACAAACATAAGCATACGCTTTTTATGTTTAGCATAAAATCCAGATTGTGTGTGGTCATTGTCTGGGCCTTCTCTACGTATTCCTTTTGTCCCTCTGCATTTTCTTGCAGGGTCCTGGTGGGTGAAGTGAATCAGTGTAAATGGGACCACCCGGCCGGTCTGCCTGGATGCATTTAAGAGCTGCTTGTCTCAGGCTTTGCTCTACCTTGTTCTCCATCCACTTAGCACCATGCAATTTTTACGGCTGCCTAAAGATTCAGACAGTGCTGACTAAAGAGAGTGGGGACTAACAGCGATGTGATGAACAGAAACAAAGACACTTAGCAACTTTGTAGCTGGCGGCGCAAAGTGGACGGGCCCCAAGTTAAACTTTTCTCAAATTTGGGGCAAGCCATTAAAGTAACCACCAATGAGAGGATACTGTCGATTGATATAAGACAAGGTGGTAAATACAGTACAGGGATGCCAAGGAAACTGGAGCCGGGGCTGTCCACTAGTGACCAACTGTCAACAAACAAACTGATGTGTGACAAATGAATTGTTTTACATGTGGACAGGACTTAACTCAGTCACGTATGGTTACAAGCTTTTGGGTAATGACTGAAAGAAAGAGATCACAGATACAAGCTTTCTCCGAAGGGTGTCTGACTCAGCCTTTCGGTCATTTGAGCTAAGGGGGTAGAGTAAAGCTGCCACTCCTCCACACAAAAAGAAGGTAGATGAGATAGTTCAACTATCGGACTGGGATGCATCATGGATGAGGTGTACTGTCCTACTGGGTGGAGGCAATGGGGCAGATCCAGGACACGCTGCAGAGATCTGGAAGAACTGGAGAAGGTGGCCCTGGAGAGGCAGGCCTGGTTATCACTGCTTTGACTAACAGAGCAGCAGAAAATGGATGGATGGATAAACAGGCGATTAAATAGGTTGAAACTGGGTCTTTGTCATGGCTCCGTGGCCAGACTATTACAAATATGGGGATTGTTCTGGTCCTTTAAACAAAAGGTAAGTCAAAGAAATTTGACTTACCTTTTGCAAACTGTAGAAAATTATTTGACTTTGAATTCACAACAAAGCAGCATACACTAGTGTAAACTTGAGGCCTTGCATGGTTTGTTTGGCTTGCTAACCACATTGTGGAGAGACAGATAAGTTGGTATTTCTGATTTGTGATTTCAACATGGTGCCAGTGGGGTTTAAGTAAGTGCCAGCAGGTGCTTAAGTGTTTGTGTGAGTCCATAATCTCTTTCTCTTTAACCTCAAGTCTTCTGTTCTAGCCACTGCACAGCTATTGTTAACAATTTCATCAGCCTCCCCCGCTAATAGTTAAACTGCAAACCAGCATCAAGTGTTTCTGACATGGGCATACTGGCTCTCTAAGTTTGCACTAAGTCATCAAAACTTTGAAAACCCCTGCAGGCTCAAGATGGCTGATAATCAATACAACTGCATCAATAGCCAGCGGGACTAGGAAAGCACCGACGTGCTAACTCCAGCCTACACGAAGGAGCTGAATGATGCGATCGGGTTTCATCCATGAGGCTGAAAGATTTAGTCTGAGCACTGAAGCTCAACTGCAAACAAAAGTGTCCAAAACAAACAGAAACTTGAGGTGATGGATCCACAGCGGCCACATGTGATACGAATCTCAGCTCAGCAGGGTCATATCATCTGTGCAAGCGCTTTTCTTTAGTAATAAAAAAGCTCTATTGCTAGAAAAAATAAAATATTCCACAACTGCACCCTTGCTGCGTGTCTGAATTCAAGAAGGACCCTGAAAATATAACTGAACATTAAAACTGGAAATAAAAGGAAAGCTTTGAAGGACTCTCAAAACACAGCCAGTTATCAAATTAATACAGCGGCACAACTGCAGCTAAAGGCAGAAATATTCTCAGAGCTTATAACAATCGGACACAGGTGAAGCAAAACAACAGATCCTCAATAATCACATTACGTTACAAATCTGCAAGGAATCTCAACAAGTACTGATGCAAACCCACGTCTGATCGTAAACAGGATTAAGAGTCCTCTTCATTGTGCTTGTCTTCCTCTTCCCCGTCCGACTCTTGTCAGGCAGCAAATAGAGGCGTATGAAGGGGTCCGAGCCGTCTTTGGTGAAGGCTATCAAGTTGCTGAGGACACACAGGACAAATGTGTTTTCACTCACATGTTGCCAGGCACGTGTTGCTTGTTAAATCTTTACAGTTAGCAGCTCCACAGGAAAGAAAGTGATTTGAATACCATGGGCTGAATCTGCATAAACTCAAGTTAATGGCACAAAGAGCCCAAATACAAAAAGTCCTTCAAACCACTTTGTGTAAATTCAGTGTATTGTAGTAGTTTGGAGCTCACCGGCAGGCGTGCACCACCACAATGAGTTTATTCCTCTGGGAGCTGTGTCGAACAGTCAGCTGGATCTCACCCAGGGGGTACTGGCTGGGGGCCGAGCCGCTATAAACACACCAAAGTCAGTCAGTGTCACGTCCAGGTGCTGCGGTCGAATTTACAAAGTGCATGCATACAGGGACTGATTAATTGTTTGACAGGTAGGCTGATAAAATATTTATAAAGATGAATATTCAAAAATCACAATGACATTTAGATGGAGGCCAGAATTTAAATGAAGTTGATGGAAAAACAATAAGAAACCCTGAGATGAGCCAAGCTGGAAAAGCTGGAAAATAAACAATAATAAAGTAATATATCATATCTGCCATTTACTTCTGCAGCTGACGAAGCCTTTGCTGAAGCTCCACGGTGGCAATAGGCAGGGAGATATCCGATGCCAGGCTGGCTGTGGACTCGTTGTGCGGCAGGTGTTTCTGGGAGCTTGATATGGCGGTGGTCAGGTTGGTGGTACTGTAGCGATGGCTGGCTCCGTACGGCTCGCCGTCCCTGTCCTTGAGGTTGAGAGTAGAAGCTTCTATAGGATGCGAATGCGTGGGCGGAGGCAGCGGCGAATCTGAGGCTGATGGTCTCAGGGACGAGGCTGGGGGTGCCTGTGGCACGCCGGACTTGTTGACCTGGACTGAAGAAGGCTGGTCTGGGGACACTTGCTTCTCCAAGGACAGGATCTAGAGAAAGACATGAAGATGTTTAGTCGATTGAGAATAGAAAATAAGAAGTTAAAGTTAATGTAAGTGCTGTCATTTCATGTGAAAAGTCTCTAAATTTAGCAGACCTTTCTAAACTGTGTTTTTCTGCAAATTAATTTCTCTTCTGAATGTCTCGATATGCTGGTTGTGCTTCAATATGGAGAAACTGTTTTAGAGCAGGTCAATATTTTGATGCAGCTGCATTCCTTTTTTTAATTGGATCCCAGTGATTCAGTATAATACACTTCATTTTGGTCTCAAGAAGGGCAATGCAGTTTGTTTGTTATAGCTTCCTGTGTTTCCAGATGGGAACAGGAGAAAATATCCTCATTAGCAGTATGTAATGGCTTTAGTTAAGGCTGAACTAAGCTATGGTTGGCAATGAGGCAAACCACCAAAGAGTAACTGTCAAATTACTGGATTTAGTGCCTCAGGCAAAGAGATATAATTTTAGTGGTGCATCTCGAAAATGTCTACAGCACAAACAGCAATCAAATCAGAATCTGACTTTAATTTTCACCGCCGTGATGCCGTGACAGCAGAGATGACGCTACGCCTGTTCCAATTTTCATTAAGCCACTAAGCCCCACAGTTTCAGAGTGAAAAATGCTGTTAACTAAATAAAAGAGAAATAAATCAACTTCAGAGTCTCAGATTTTACAGAAGACTCACAAACGAATCCTGGAAATATTCCTCCAGAGTGTCAAACACGCTGACATCACAGTTCCCTATAAATGTGAATCCTGCAGCTTCTTATTTAAACTTGTTGAACTGCACTTAAACACCAGGGCTGTCTCTGCGTCATACTACAGTTAGAAAAATCTGCACTGAAGGGCATCTCTGAAGGAATGTTACACACGCGACTTGTTGGCTTTGCAACTGATGGGCTGATAAAGACACACCTGTGTGAAAAGATCAATCCTAACCTGACTTTCTTTTACTGCATCATTCACAAGTTAGAACCTGCAAACATGTGGAACATGTTACAGAGCCGAGTCATTTTCATATATGTATCGACTCTCAAACTTCAAAGTCTGCTGCCGAACTCAGTTAATGAGCCGGGTCACTTTGTTCCCTGTAGGGAGAGTTGCAAACTACTCTGTAACTGCTACACTGACAGCAGTAATCAATAGCAAATACCCTAACAGGCTTCAGAGTATGCAAGACCACTCTCTTTCCTGAATTATTATGATAATCATTATCACAGGAAAAAAAATATAATCAGAATATTCCCATAATTCACACTATATAAGATATATTGTAATGTACTGCAAACAGATTAAACAGTTTATCTTTTCAAACATGACATGCTGTCAGCAAATCCAATTAACTGATTTATTTACAGTTGAAGCTAGCCAGGGGCACATTGTTAACTAGATTAACTAACTACAGTCGGTTTCCAGGTTGCCACTTCAGTAAAAATCAATTTGCAAGAACAGCCACTGTTTTGTGTTTCCACACTTTGTGAAAGTCGGGCTTTCAGGGCAGTGAGGCGGCTCTATTCTGCTCTTAATTGGGACTTTACACTCCAGCAACTGCAGTAAAGACAAAATAGTCAAAATATACTGCGTTAAATATAAATACTCAGAGGAGCCGCAGAGGTTAGGTTAGCGTCTGATTTTTTCTCTTTTTATATTTATAAAATCTGATGATTATTAACCAAACCTTTGCCGCTAATGTTTCTCTGCTTAGTCTAAAATGTGTCAGATAAAACGTTTTCAACCAACCTCATGACATGGCTGGATTAATTGGCTAACTAACCAGCTCCAACTGATTAAATCTGCCAGGGAAGGTGAGGATTACTCCATGGAAAATCAGTGTGCACCACTTAAAAATAACTTTATATTAACACTATAAAAATTGCCGGGCCTTTAAAGTGTCCAGTATTTGGATTCAGCTGGGAGCTTTTCTCAGATTTGACTGACTGAATGAACCCAGCCGTTACTTCAGCTTGTCGTGGCCTAGAAATGAGATTTTTATAGAGGTAAATCTATCACTATTGTAAGCTTTTTCAATTTATTACATACTCAATGTGCTGTATCTTTAATTTAGACATACTGTATCAGTCAGTTCTATTTGAATTAACAGATTGTGAACATCTGTTCTGGTCTCCTAAGTCTGAAATGAATAACCCATCCATCCTCAATGCATACAGGAGCAATGAGAAGAGATTCAGCCTGTTTTTACCCTCATAGCCATCTTAAGTTTGATGGTGGAGCTGGGCCCAGAATTCTTGAGGGGAAAACGCTGATTCAGCGTCATGTCCTTCTCCACCAGCAGGCTACTCAAAGGCACCGTCAAGTTACCCAGAGTGCATTTGTTCTTGTCGTCTTTTACCTGTGCAAAAAGCAAAGATCTCCTTTTAGAAATGTCAGTTACTTAATCTGCGTCAGTGTACGATCTTATAAAGAAAACAGATGTTGTCCGTGACATTTTGAAGAGTTACCTCCACCTCGAGCTCCTGCCTCCTCGGGTTATGGACCAGGAATGAAAAACAGTCTTCCCACAGGGGCTCCTTAGTCTTGTACCGGATCTTTATGGGCAGATAAGTAGCCATTTGCTGGTTGTTAATACAGTGACTGTCACGGTTCTGGGTCCGTTGGACCCAGTATTCTGAGTTGTTTTTAGTGTGTTTTTGCATTTTGGATTCTTTTCTTATGATGATGATGATTATGAATCTATGTTTTGGTTATTCTTTAGGGATCAGTTCGTAGGGTTTGTGTTCTCATGTTTATTGCAGGTTGAGTTCAGTTCCATGTGTCATGTTCTGTCTCTCTCTGTGTTGAGTCCGTGTCTTTGAGTAGTGTTTCATGTTTCCTGTTTTATTGTGAAAGTCTTTGTCTTATGTTAGTGTGTGCTGCTTTGTTCCCCCTGTCTCGTTAGTCCTGATCTCTCCCAGCTGTGTCTCCCTCCTGTTGCCCATTCCCTCATTACTACCCTGTGTATATAAGCCCTGTGTTTTCCCATGCTCGGTGTTGCGTCGTACCATCAGTTTATACCTGTGTGTGTTTTGGTTCTCCATGTTCAGTGTTCACTTCATGTTTTGTTTTTTCGTACCAGCAATAAAGCTGAGGTTTTTGAGTTTCTAGTTAGTGTCTGAGTCCTGCATTTGGATCCTCCTCCCCACCTGCCCACACACAGAGCCCTGACAGAGACAAATCTGATCTTATGTCTCATATAACATTTATCCTCTGCTTGGTCTTCTACTCTCCACTCCAGCAGTTCTGCGTCTTCTTTTAAACCCCTAACAGTACTTGATTTACAACTTGAGGTTTCTAAAAAGCCAGATTATTCAGTTTTACATACGTTTAACCCCAGACAACCAAACACCTCACACTAAGTGAGGAGAGATTATTTTTATGGCTAAACCACCAACTTTACCACTGTACTGTATCAGTCGTGTGACATAAGCTGAAGATGTAAGATGATCTGATCTTGTGTATCTAAAAAAGTTTTTTTTTATAACTCATGTGTCAACAATCACAGAGTTAAAATTAAGATTACACAGTGCCACGGGGTTCATTTTACACAAAAGCAATAACTCCGGTGTCCCGCTTTCATCCCAAATGTAATGACAAACTTTTGAATTTGATTTGATTTCTCACTTAGTTTTTTTTCACTTTTTATGAGAATATTATTAAGAGAAAACTTGGAACATTTTTAGATTTGAACCAGTAGCCCCCTCCAACCATGCAACTCAGCAAAGTTTAATGATGTAATTTAATCATCTGCACATCTACACCATGCCTCTGTCTAAATTAGGGTCTAATGAGTAATTTAACACCTCTCACCCAATTACTTCCTCCCAAAAAAAAGAAAAGAAAAGAAAAAAAAAAAAGTGAAACAGCAGTCATTCCTGCACCCTCATACTGAAGCTGAGGATTGGCTCATGGTTTCATTGCTTCATTTTAAATCCAAAGTCCTGGAGCACAGAGCCAGTTTGAATATGAACGCAGGACTGTGTTCATACTCAAACACTTTCATAAGTACAAACAGGCTCCATCGCAGTAAACCTCCAACAGCTCACGCCTGCAGTAAAATCAGTCCAGCAGATCTTCCTCGTTTACATTTCCCTTCTGAATGCTAGGATAGAAATTTCCCGTGAGAAACAGCCAATCATCGTGTCAGACTGAAAGCTCTTAAGCTGTGCAGTTACTGGGTGTTGGTGGTAGAAATTCCTCATTTAATGTTCTTTATTTTACAACAACAATTTCATTTCATCTCTTTTTTAATGCTACAGTCAGAAGGAAGTATATCGCTAAAAGAACGCCTCAAATAGTTGCTGTATGTAATTACATATAACAGCTTGATTGCCCAGAAGTCTTTTTTATGACTTACTAAGTGACACATTATTCTCCGAATAAAATGCACAACTGCGAAAAAAAAAAAAAAAAATCAACACGACATTCCAGGAATACAGAGCTACGATACAATGACACAGCATAATAACTTTAATGAATACTTCCATGACTCACCTTACTTTCAAGTGTTTTATGTCCAACTCTGAAATGAACATAAGGGCTGGGCTCGCTGGTATTCTTCTTAGCAGACTAGTAGAGAATCAGACAGAAGAGTGTTAGCGGCATGTACCCCACTGTGGCACAAAAATCAACTGAGGGACAACATAATTGCACTCAAACATTCAAACAGCAGCTCAAGTGGAGACTCAACCAAGCACATAACGGTGAGAGAGCCTGTAGTTCAAACAGGAAGGAGCATTACCGTACATTCTGACAAACAGGGCTGCAGGCAGAGCGGCAACCAAGGAGACAGCCGAGCTTTGTCTCCTCTGCGGGCTAAATTTAGCATGCTGGGCTTTGACAGCTACGTATTATTCAGTATTCCTCTCAGAATAATAATACCCTACATATCTACAGGCCAAAGTCTGTGACAACAGAGGAAAAGCCTTAATTTTCTCATCATCTAATCCTTTCTCTTGAGGATGCCACTTGAGTTTGACAAATGTTTCTCACCAGCATTACAATTAAGCCTCCCATTGAACATGCAGGCTGATAATAAAGACACTATAATGCACCACGTATTGAACAGAAATACACAGAAATACTTTCACAAGGTTTTACATAATTCATACAATATCTGTTTTTAACTTGTTTAAACTACATGTCCAAAAGAATTGGGACACACCTAATCTTTGTATTCAGGTGTTTTTAGTCCCCAGAGCCACAGGTGTATAAAATCAAGCATGCAGTCTATCTTTACAAGCGTTTGTGAAAGAACGAGTCGTTCTACAGAGCTCGCTTAGTTCAAGGGTGGTGCTGTAACAACATGCCACCACTGCAACAAATCAGTTCATGACATTTATTTTTCCTTCCTCAGATCAACTCTGTAGGGGTATTGTGCAAAGTGGAAGTGTTTAGGAATCACAGCAAGTCAGCCATAAAGTAAATGAGCATGTAAAGTTACAGAGCGGGGTCTCTGACTGCTGAGGAGGATAGTGTGTAATAGCTGCAAATGCTCTGCTGGCTCTAAAAGAGTCCAAATCCTCCTCTGGCATTAATATCTGTATGCTGGGAGCTTCATTTCATGGGTTTCTATGATCAAGCAGCTCCTCGAGGTGTAAAGTGTAGGCACCCTAGTACTTTTATCTGTATAGTAGAGATTCTGTGTTGTATGTATAAAGTGTACTGTGAACAAAATAAATTCTTTCTGTGAAGGTAGAAACCCTGCTGTTCCTCTATATCCATTTTCTTTTGTTTTTCCTTCATCACGCATGAGTTTAAATGTATGATTAGAGAAAATCTCTTCTCCTCTGCTGGATTACAGTTTGCATCTTTTCAGTTGTAACTGACTGATTCTGTTTCCTTTTTTGACGTTATTGGAGGAGGAAACAGTTTTCTGTGACTGATGCGGTGTCAGACAGTGGAAGATGCAGCAATGGTAATTAAATGTCTGACATGCATTGTTTGATTTTGTATGAAGTATCTTTGTTTTGCTGTTTATTATTGCTCTGTTATTAATAAATGAGAATCAGAATTTTGTGTGTATCATTTTCAGACTGTGACACGATGCTCATAGTGATTCTATCATGCCCTAACAGAAACAGTAAGAGATTTTACATTCTGTCTATTATAAAAACTTTAACAACCTACAATGATACATATTAACCTATAACCAAGTCATATATATGTTTCTACATTTTTTTCAAATTAAATAATAACTAAGAATAAAATAAAATCTTTTTTTTAATAACATGAAACATATGAGCCAATCAGCACGGGGTTTGTGCATTAGGGAGTCCCATTGCACTCATGCTATACTTCATGCACACGTGAGGACATAGAGGTCTTCATCTCATAGATTTTATAATCACAGTGTGCAGATAAAACTATACCCACTATTTTTTAGGACCTGTCCGCACAGACTCTACACTGCAAGAGCACCAACTGTGCATATGTTCTCTGAGCAGTCAAGAAAGTAGTATAATAAAAACAGCTACGTATCCCCGGTGTCCTCAGCTGTCCACAGTCACAAGGGAGCATAATCGGGGCCTCAGACTCTCACTGAAGTGCAAATGTAAATAAGTCAGGTGTGAAATGTGTCCTAGAACAGTTGCCCCTTTTCTTGTTTGTCTTAAACACACATGTGAAAATAGTGCAGACATTTTTGGCACTTGCTGCTCTTTCTTCCTGTTTTCTGTATGCATTACAAACATGTGGAGACATGTGCCCATTAAGATTTAACACATGACCTACTACACAGAGGCAGCATGGTGTATTAGCTCTATTTTTCCAGCTACCTTGCTGTCAATCTTGCTGTCCGGACTGGCTGGTGAAGCTATGTGTGTGTGGCAGTTTTCAAAAAAAATTCCCACAGCTTCCAGTGCTTTAAACTCTAAGTCACTATATTGGTAATGCACCCACAAAAACAATTTCACTTGAATAGATTTTTTATCTCAGCATGGACAGGCTGAAGGAAACAAAACGTAAAATGGTGTCAGACTCACAGTGGTTTTAAATTCATTAATAAGAAAATAAGATGCAGCAGCTCAGTCTACCATCCAGCTAGCAGCCGGCCCTGCTGTCACTGTGACACAGACTGAATGACTGAGTGCAACAACAAAACATTTGTACTCCTGCTGCCCTCCAGCACAATGCTTCAGTGAGTTTCACTGGCTCATATCAAACAAAGGGAGTGTCACAGTCAGTGTGGTACAATAGGAGGCTTTAAACTTCCTAGAAGTAGGAAGGTAAATAAAAGGAAACGACTCGTGCTAACTAGAATTATGCAACACTGATTTTTGGAATGGTGCAACCTGAAACTTATCATTTGTAACACACTAGATCATCTGTTCTGATCACTGGTAAACAAGATAATGAAAGCCGGTTTCTACTTCTACCAGTCTCCTTACAGCTGCATTCACATAACATTTACTTAGACTAATCTGTGTCACTACCTAGTGTCTACTTTATCTGTGTATTTGTCTGGCAAATATGAGCTACAGCAGAAGAAATGTGGAAATGCTGGCCCAACAAGCATCAAGTCCTTATCCTGAATTCCTGAGGTTTAACATGGTCGGGTTCTTCAACACAAAGGCACAAAAGGTGTTCTCAGAACTGGATTGTTCTATAGATGTGCCATTGTTAACTGTCTTTTTAAACAAAATTAAAAACACAAATAATATCAAGTGAATCATCATTTCCCTTTAGAAAAACCTGAAACCAATATTATACTTCTGCATGCAAAAGTAGGGAAAATATGACAACAATTCAGGACGGCACAACAAAGGCTCAGACAGTCAGTGCGATCATCCATCTTCATGCACATTTTTTCAAAACCCACAGGTCACTTTACACGTTCACTTTGCACGTCTGATAGCCATCACGATCACATGACTCTGGATGGTGCACTTGAGGACCGGCACAGGTGAGACACAGGGTGTACGTTCTGTACATGCAGTCCATTTTTCCCACATTACCTTCAGGGCCTTAAAGACTGAGACTTGCTTCAACCCGTCATAGGTGAAATCTGACAGGTTGCTCTTTAAGCCACAAGGAGATTTGGGGGAGAAAATCACACCCACAGTTAGTAGGACGGGAATGACTCGGCATGGTTAAGAGACATGAGGGGTGGAAAAAGCCCACAAAAAACATGTTGAAATTTGTGCTGAAATATGAATAGCATGGATAACTGTTAAATAAATCAGATGCAGCAGAGATTGGGCTGATATTGTAGCAGGGCATAGAGCTAACAATGAAAACACATGTCAAAATAATGAGGATGTTCCCTATAGGGAAGACTTAAGGTGGCGGATGTATTTTTTTTAACAAGCTACAGACTTTCTGTATCTTTACAGCTATACACTAATGTGAAACATCATTATGAGCTCTGCCAGCGAGCTCTTTGTACTCCTGACATTTTATACTTGGGCCTTGAACTAAGCAACTGATTAAGAAGAATATGCTGCAGGCTAACTAGCAGGCACAGTATAGCTGAGTCCTTCAAGTGAAGTGTCTGCCTCATGTTAATGGTTACTTTTCAGTAAACGTTCCAACACAACCATGCAGCTAATGCATGCTTTAAGATTCATGTTTGCACCGGCTCCTGTTATTGTTCAACCCAACCCAACATTGCATACCGCTAATGCTAGCACTATAAAGATGGAAAAGTACCAGGGGAACTCACACATATTGTTTTATACTCTGAGGTATTGCTCTCACAAAAGACTAGGCCAGAAGCTCTCCTCTCACTTAAGTTTCCACAGCCTAAGCTGCCTGAGAAGACGCTCTTGGGTGAAGAGGAAAGAAAATTAAGAGGAAACGGTGAAGTTATGAGAACTGAAAGAGCTAAAGTATTTATATAATAAAGGTAAAAAAACAAACAAACTAATATCAGACAAGAGGTCAATTTGACCAATTTGGGTATTATAAAACATTTTCTAATCTCATTACATAAACTTCATAAATGCATTTAGTCAGCAATTTGAAGGTTCAAGTTTATCCTCTAACAAAAGCAAAAAAATATTGCCCAATATAGCCCTAACACAGAATCCTTGAGCTTTACCGACACTTTATTAGGTATACCTTGTGAGTACCAAGTTAGACCCCATTTTGGCTTCAGGAAAGCGTTAATTGATGGAAACAGTCCTCTGATTTTTGGTAAATACTGACATGATATTATCGCACAGTCGCTGAAGACTGGCTGACTGAACACCTATCATGGAAATCTTCTGTTCCACTACACAAAAAAAGGTGCTCTATTGGACTGATATCTGGTGACTGTGGAGACCATTTGAGTATAGTTAACTCATTGTCATTTTCAAGGAACCAGTTTGAGATGATCTGAGCTTTGTGACATGGTGTGTTATCATCTAGGAAGCAGCCATCTGAAGATGGGTACGCTATGGTCATAAAGAGATGGACATAGTCAGCAACAATACTCAGGTAGGCTCTGGAGTTTAAATGATGCTCACTTGGTACTAAGGAACCCAAAGTGTGTCAAGAAAATCTTGGTTTCCTTTTTTTAGGTCACAGGAGTGGCACTCAGTGCTGCTGTAGCCCTTCACGGTTTGATGTGTTGTGCATTCAGAGATGCTGTTCTGAACACCTTGGTTGTAACAAGTGGTTATTTGAGTTATTATTACCTTCCTACCAGTTTTAAGCAGTCTGGTCATTCTCATCTGACCTTTGGCATCAACTAGGGATTTTCACCCAGAGAACTGCAGCTCACTGGATATTTTCTCTTTTTCAGACCATTCTCTGTAAACCCAGGAGACGGCTGTGTGGGAAAATCCCAGTAAATCAGCACATTCTGAAATACTCAGACAAGCCTGCCTAGCATCTTTCTTCCCCATTCTGATGCCCAGTTTGAATTTCACAAGGTCAACTTGACCATGTGTAGATGCCTATATACACTGACCTGCTGCCATGTGATTGGCTGATATAAATAAGTTAAACAAGTGTACCCAATAAAGTGTCTGGTAAGTATATAATGTCCTGAAAAAAAAAATTGAAAATGCTTTTTGTAGTAGACAAATGCAATCACTTCAGTCACAAATAAAAAAAAAACTACAATAAAAGTATGTGAATCTTTACTACACAGACCACTAATAATTATTCAAACAAGAGCTACACTGGCTTTTCTTACTAAAGCAGTTCACTCTCGTGTGTATGTTTTGGGTAGAGAACAAGAAGCCTGTGTAAGCCTAAAGCTATATTTTTGCACAAGCTACAGCGTCAAACTAAAGTGAGTATTGCATCATCTTACTGGCAGGTTCTTTGCCGAGTCCAGATAGACCACCAGAAGCGCTGATGACAGTCCGTCGTTGGCAAGGCTTCTGTCTGCGCGCACGCTTTGCAGAACCTAAACAAGAAGGACAAGTTAGACAGGTTTTACAGCTGCAAATACAGAGAACACGTCCTTGTGTTAAAGCTATAAAGCATTATTGTTACATGCAGTACCTGGTCCAATTTCTCAGAAGTGGAGAGCAGCGATAGCCACTCCAGTTTCAGGTGGAGTTTCCCAGTAGTTGCTTCTTCAAGATCAAACCACTGCAACAATGCGGCCAAACAAGTACGTCAATATTTCCATTCAGTCGATGACAGGAACAAACCAGGCTTAAAAATCATTTGTAAAGTTTTTAGGAGCTGTGCTAAAACAGAACAATTTGGTGGTTTAGTTTACTGTGAAGATTTAGATGATCAGATCAGTGCCTATCTCAAATCTGCATGGACTCTCAAACACCTTAAATCCAAAGGTAACAAACTCATAATTACCTAATCATTTCTATCATTACTATATATCAGTCAACATATCCAGTGTTATTATAGTTAGCTAAAAATAAACTAAAAAGTAAAACTAGAAGTGAAACTAAAACATTTAAGTATTAGAATAAAAATAAAAACAAGACTCTTAATAAAAAAAGTAACTGAAACACTTTTGTGAACTTGGAAAAGCAGCTAACGGAAGATAAAAATATAGTGGAAGTTTTAATATTTGTTACTTTAGTAAAACTTTATCAGAAATTGCCTGATTAGGCTTTGATGGACGTTTTTACTCAGACTCCAGATGTCTACAAGACTGTGAGTCAACTGCTTTCAAAAAGTTCTGCCTCTGACATATGGCTACCATACCATAGTAATTAAAAAACTAAAAACTAAAACTAACACTCAACTTAATAAAAGCTGAAGTAAAACTAAGCATTTTGAAACAATGGGAAATACAAAATAAACTCAAACAAGCAAAGCTGCTGTGCTCACCAACTGAAACTAAGCAGGCGTATTCTCCAATAATCCCAGTTTTTACAGGGATTATGTGTACCAAAGTAACTTCCTTTAAGGCTGGCAGAGGTGAGTCGACATATAAAGTGTTAACGAGTGAACTTTAGAGCTGCTGGTGGGTGTCATTCATGGCTAAAGTCAGGTTAGCTGTTTACCTGTCACATCTTACTCCTTACAAGAAAGCAATATGACTGAGTCCGATGGTTAGTTTAAGATGTATAATGTATACACTTTCAAGTAATTAAACTGATAATATTATTGTGAACAAAGCAGCTTACCATATCAACTTTCTGTTCTTTGTGCAGCTCTGTCATATCAATCATGAGGCTGTAAATAAGGACAAATAATTACGGAAATTGGGACAGCAAACAGTAAACAGCAAAATCGCACCAATTAATCTAAACACAGGGGGTCCAGATATCGACTGACTGTTTTGTGTTAATAGCACTGGGTGTAGCATTACAGCCTTGGGGTAAAAATCAATGAAATTTGCCCTTGGGCCGGTAACTGGGGATAACACTTCTACACTTCCGTTATGAGTGATGTCCACTAGCAAACATAGCTTTATTTATCTTAATTTTGTTGACTATATCTCCCGCAATACATCAAAGATTGCTCTTACCAGTTATCAGCGCTGGTACACCTGTTTTAAATGAAATAAGTGCAATAACATCTCAGCGAGTTAGGAAATGGCAAAGAGACTCACCTCCCCAGGAAGTCATCTTGGTCTGGATCCTCATCAAATAGCTCAATTTCAAGATGCTGACCTGAGTGCTCATACACCAGTGCCTGATGAACACAAGAACAAACTGAAGCTCATTCAAACTGGCACAGGAGGTCAATAAATAGATTACCTATCATGCAAACCCGCAGGAGGTATAAGTAAGACAAGTGGAAAACAATGGCATATAACAATAGGAAACAGACTAGCTTTTTCAGTGGCAACGAACGTCCGTAAAAGCTCTTCCTGCTCTAAAAGACATCCCCAACTCTCACCTCGTACACTTCGTTCCACTTGGGATTAAGGCTTTCCTTAATTGTCTTGCTCTGAAACAGCTGGTTGCCGATCTGCAGGATACCATAGGGGTCAGACTTGCCTTTGATCAACCCTCCCAGAAATGTATCCTTCCCTTCTAGATTTTGAGCCTCCAGGAAGTGAATCCTTAGGACTCCCTGTGGAGCCATGCAGACACATGTGTTAAGGTCTGAAAAAGCTTACAGAGTTGATAAGACGTGAAGATTTCTGTAACGGGAGGAGATTAGTAGTACAAGAGGAAACATGACTTATTACCATAATAAAGTAATAACAAAAATACTAATTCATTTCACAATTCATAATTTAGCAGACTTTATTTAAATGTGTGGTTTGTAAAAAATGCACCACAATAAAACATAACAGCTACTTTAATATTTAAGAAAAATAAATTCAAATTTATGTAAATTTAATAAGCTAACCTTTACTTACATACACATACATATACCTAGAATGTATTAGCACATGTGTGCATATATGTATGTGTATATATATATATCCCATGTTTACCTGGATAAATAGAGGACTAATCTAGACTTTCTACTGCAGAATAGGGCTTTTATTTTGTTTAATTTTTCCATTGTCAAATGCTTTTCTTTCTTTAATATTTAATAAAAACATTTGCCTGAAAGAAAGCAGTAAGAATTGCCACTGATATATAAAATCAGACCTGCATTTATTTTCTTATTTTCTTACCTAAGTATTGTGCGGCACATTATCTACTTTTAATTTTCCCACTGAGTTTTTAATGGGTTAACATATTAAATGTCTTTATTTTAGAATACAAGGCCTTATTAACCTAACAGTGATGGTGGATATAACAAGGCTACATTGTTATCATGGAAATCATTTCACCACATATGCTTCCTTGCCAGAGGAAAGGTTAAGTCTCTCTATACCAGAGTGCAAGGTCTTGTCTAGTAAATAAAGATGACCATTAAAGCCAAGGAGGTAGAAGGACCTGTTGCTCAAGACCAAAAAAGTATAAGAATTCTGGCTCCTTGGGAGTAAAATATATATAAATAAGGGGTGATTCAGAGTTTAGCACAGTACTGTATGTCATAATATGTAAAATACAGTACTGTATGTTGGCGGAACAGCCCGCCTTCTGATATCAGAATGACAAGTTCATTGTTATCTTTTCAATGTCTCCTTTATCCAAAGGCTTTAACGAATATTTGGTGTGTGGTAAAATTTTAGCTGTTTATCTGTGGCTTCTATTAAGATTCCAGCTTTTCTTTTTATTCCTGTTTTGAACTCTTGAAACCTTTTTAAATATAATAAGGATGTGGCCTGCAGTGAAACTTTTTTTTCATCTTGTTGCCATGGATACAAGTTCCAGGAACACAACCTTTGCTGCATTTTTTATTGTTATGGTTCTTTAGTTTTATTCTGCTTTAGCACTGAGAATTAACTACAAAACCCTGGGAGATACTTTATTTTACTACTGAAGAGCTTTAACATACTAACCATGAGCTCCTCGTGTGAAACACTTAGAAGAGCAGTTCATGCTTATTGGATGTATTTTAACAACTGCATTTGTACCTTTGGCATTGGAAAGCGCAGCTTGGCCAGCTCCACCGTCCCGACCAGTGGGATAGTGATTCGGTTGGGTAATACCAAATAACTGTAGATAATGTCTTGAATCAGACTGTCAGAGAAGCCACTGTAAATACAAGGGGGGAGGTGGGGGGGATGAGAGAGGGGACAAAAAAAAAAATAAACAGAATGAAGCAATGAATTATTTAAAAGACAATAAGGGTGCCCTTGGGTTATAAATGTTCTCTTTTAATCTAAGCTTAGTTCAGTATGTTTCTGTTTAACATGTGCAACGACAGCAGGAAAATTGGAGTGAGTTCAAACATGCTGCTGCTGTTAGCCAACAAACGTCTGAATGTCTGTCTGATCCACTAATGATTCAATGGTGAATGACAACAATGACAGTGAGGTCACAGGATGACATTTCCATCAGACGTTTCCTTTATTCATTTCCTTACTGTGGCACAGCTGGAAAATTGCAATCATGGCTAGAAAAAAAAAATCAAATTACAATAAAAACTCATCATGCTGGGTTATTGCTCAGCATGTCCCTCGAAGAATGATTATTATTATTATGGGCCAGATGTCCATATATATTATAATGTGACCATTGTAATCAGGGGCATTTGTAAATTGTCTAAGACATCACCTGGAAGTGGATGTTTTGTGAGGACACCTATAAACACAATCTTTAAAATAGTCTGCAAAGAAAGAAAAGTATAAAAACGTAAGCTGATGAAAAGTAGGTGATTTTTTTTTTAAACTAGACATTTGCTAACACATACACCTGATGTACCTGTGCTCTGTGCTTTCTAGGTGATTATGTACAGCAGCTGGGTAACAGCCTCTATGTAATTGGTCTTATAAATTTAGGAAACTTGCATCATTGGTGTCTTACTGAATTAGGCCCAAGATATTTTCAGGTCTTCAATGAAATGTTATTGTGTGATAGAATTTTGGTTTTAACAGTAAAACTCTACTTGCTACAATGATCACTGCATGGAGAAACTACAGTAAACTCCATATTTAGTCAAAGTTTAACCTTTTGTTTTGTCATATAGAAATAACAACACAGACATGTGTAATCTTTAACAATTAACAGTGTGCGTAATTTCAGAAGAACAGAAACATAAAGTCCAAAAACTGCAGTGACAAGCTATCAAACCATAGCTAGCTTACCACAGCATTAGCTGTTTCCTGTTTATTGTAACTTAAAATTTAGCTGTACTGCTCTCATTAAAGTTTAATCAAAGTAGGTTCTACCACTTAAAGTCAATCTTGAAACAATCAAGAAAATAATGTAAAGTTATCACTGGGGATAAATGGTAAATTCTAGCTGGTGAAAGCTTTAGCTAAGGCTAATTCACCCACTTTTCTCTTGTGTAATTAAAATCTTTAACTTATTGCTTAAACAGCCTAGGTGTCATACCACATAAATAAGGCATTAAAATAAAAGAAAAATGGTTTTCTTAACGCACTGAAAAACCACATTTGTATTTAATGCATTTTTAGGCTCTTTATTTTGCTTCTTCTAAAGTCTTTGATGATTATTAATAATTGCTCTATATTAGCTAGGTTAACTCCTTTCCTTGATTTTCAAAGGCGCCACACAATTTAATTTCCATGATTATTAGACTCACAACCACTCTACAACACTCTAACTCATAACTCCTGTGACAGCAAACCTAACCCTAACAAGCATCACCAAACACAGGCTAAAGGCCAAATGATCCATCAGGCTGAAAACATCGGTCAGCACAAAGGCCAAAATCCATAGCAAACACTGGGCTCAATTACTTTTTTGTACCAACCATAGGCTGCACATTGATTAAGCAAAAGATTCAAATACCAAGAAGTAAATTAAACTACTTTCTAAATATCGCACAACTCAGGTTTCAGAAAATTATACTGTTTGCCATTTCAGAGTAAAAAGAGCGCCCAAGTTTGCTGGATTGTCATGTAATTAACAATGCGAAGGTTATGAACCAGTCACATTAAAGGACAGTAAAAGCTCATTTATAAATATCTGTAATTCATTATAACCTTGCAGGAATACATGTAATGTGTCAGGAATCTCAGGCTGTCCTGCAAAACCAATAAAAACCTTCAAAGGAAAAAAAACTCTGGTGTGATACTAAAACTGCACAGACACCAGATGAAAAAACAAAACATAATTTTAGCTGTGTTTGTCTGGAGAAACATTCATTTGATCAATCCTCAGCTTCTCTTTAGGTGAAAAGCACGCATTGACATTAGGATTCAGTGGCAGGGTGCTGATCAGAGCTGGAGCTTTTCTCCATCTAAGAGCTGAGGGTGTAAAAGGATTCCTGCTGCATCAGCACTATCTCTGCTGCTCCCTCGGCGCAAACACTGGAACACCCCCATGTCCCTGCCTTTGTGTTTATCTATTCACTTTAGGACTCTCAACACTCAAGACTGCACACTCAACACTTATAATGCACACATAATGCACACTGATAATGTGTTTTACCTTCCACTGACTCACATTGACAGCAAATAACCATCACTGTGATGTACAGCAATGCTTCGGCCATGTTAACTTTGTTCTGGCTGATTGCAGAAGCAAATGACCATTAAACAGATTGCCATTAAATTCTACACAAGCATTTGTGATCCCTAAGAGATGAATCCTAACAACTGTAGCGATTTCCTGCCTTTTGCTCTTGCACAATTAGCCGGCAAAGGATTTCACCGATCCAGTAAATTATTGCCACATCTTCTAAAGAGATTAGCACTTTACACTCTACAAATATTCATGATCCCCAGAGTAAGACTTTAATGACTTTAATGATCAGTGACTTTCCCTCCACAATGAGGTTGAAATTTGGAGTAACATGTGCCAGCAGCTACTGGATAGATTGACACAGTAATTGTCACAGACATTAACTGCAAATCACAGTTTATACTGTGACCGCAAAACAACTGACTGTATATTAATGGCTGGATACTGTGGTTGATTACAACCCACAGTGAAGTCTCAAACTGTCTCGAGTTGTCTTGGTGTTTTTTGAAAATTGTCGATCTGACTGAGAAACCTTTAATTACAATTACATCACGAGAGCATAAAATTGAATATTTCCTTTCAAAGATATGAAATGAGTTCAGGATCAAAAAATAGGTCATAAAACCAAAATAAACAAGGACAATATTATCCACCTTTGAAAAAAGAAGCCATCATGGAAATGCCTTACACCTACATTCTATCTAAACGCCACCAGACGGCACTACTTGTGGTTACAAAAAGACTTCCAGTCTTATAGAAATCTATGGGTATCACTTTGGGAATCACTGCACTAGCAACCTGTAAACTCTCAGTTATGCCTGCTGTTAATGATATCCCAGGTTATCCTTTTTTTCCCCTCTAACTGGGAGCATAATTTATGAGGCTAGCACTGTGTTGTATTAAATTATACTTGAGGGTACAGATGAAGGGAGCAAAGCTAATCACATTTCCATTAGCCTCAGCTTTGTTTTGTGCTAATACCCAACATTAAGAAGTTGATTATGGTTACTACTGACTCCACTAAACAACAACATGTTATCACAGCTACTAGTATGATTAATGACAGTCTTAATATTATTAACAAGGTTTAAAAGAGGCCCACTGGGCAAGTCTTCAAGTGGACAGCTGATGCTGCGTGCACTGTAGCTGTGATTTGGACCACACAGACCCAGCTAACCCCTCACCCACATCAACACCCAGACTAACACGCCCACGTCTAGGCACACAAGCTCCATGGATCCATTTCACCCCCACAGAGAA
Organism: Pelmatolapia mariae; assembly: GCF_036321145.2. Classification (NCBI taxonomy): domain Eukaryota; kingdom Metazoa; phylum Chordata; class Actinopteri; order Cichliformes; family Cichlidae; genus Pelmatolapia; species Pelmatolapia mariae. The sequence goes on along the minus strand of NC_086235.1, from coordinate 17,201,642 downwards.
CTCAACATAAGAGAGTCCACTGAGCTCTGCCTGTGTCAACATGTCTGTCAACGTCAGGGGAGCATTCAACAAGCAGCTGTAATCCCAGAAAACTACATTCAATATTCATGCCTCTGTCAGCTTCTTTTTCAGCTGTAAAAAAAAAAAAGTACCACTCAAGATGGCAGCGTGTAATTGCGTCGGGCTGTTAGCAGCTCTTAATCAGCTCTCATTTATTTTCTGCTCAGCCCACACAACAACCCGAGGGAAAAAGACACTTAATGCAAACAAAACAAAACGGGTGAGGATAAGGAGACAAACACCACTGATCCGGCCTGTTTTATCCCAGTACGAGCATTAAACTGTTGTCTTAATCCTGTTTTTCGTGATGTGTGTGCAAACAGACATGCTGAAAGGAGTACTGGATCTTTTCACTTAATCTCATTGTTTGCTTCCAAATGTTTGAAAAAGATATGTTCATCTAAATCAGCTCAGTCTAGCAAAACTCTGCGATAAACTACAGCAGTAACGAGGACAGGAACACCCGAGGCTTTGGGCACGTAAGGAAACCTCATTAGTGGAAAATACTTTCTCTACAGCTGGTGAGATTTAGCTTTCCAGAAACTGGACAATAAGACAATATTGTCTTTAAATATAACAGTGGAGACAAATACTACTGTATGCATAATACTTTTGGTTTCATCAATGCTGAAGATATTAATAAATTAAATGCGACTGAAACTCTGAAAATTAAGCTTTTTTTTTTACATAAAATGTGTTTAAATGAGAAAAACAAAACCCTGAAATTATACAGCAAACATCTAGGCACGTGTCAACTTTACTTAAACTAGAAGTCCTCAAATCCTTTAAAATCTAATCTTTGTTTCTTGAGGGAAAAGAAAAGCAAGTTTGAATTGACTTACTTGAGCCCAGGAATATCCAGTATATTGGAGAGGCCGGTCCAGTTTATGTCCACAAGCTGAAAAGGAAGTAAAAATGAGAGCGTGACCATGGGTTAGACGGTAAGAATAGAAAGCGTGAATGACTTTAAATGGAGTCAGAACACTTTATGTTATTGTTTCCTGGCCCTCTATTACATTTACGTCTTGCCTTATGGCCAACAATCCTAACTCGATAACACCTGCAGAGACAGCAGCAAACTTACATGCAGTGAATCAAAAGTCGTGAGGATAGATTGACACTGTTTTGCTTCACCCGTGACATTATGCTGCACTGGTTATTTAGGAGGCATCACACTGCTACGTAAAGTATAAAACAAACATTTCCTGTCATATATTAAAGCTAATTGTTTTTACCTTTTAGTTTTCAATTTGGGGCCCACTGACCTGTAAGTGTTTAAATGCATGCACTGTGTGCACAATTAGCTATAGTTTATGAGTCACAACGGGAGCACAGAAAGCAGTGATCCTTGAATGGGAATGAATACAAAAGCACCTGCTTCTTGAAAGATTTATTAAAGCAGCAGCATCTGTCTGGGGTCTTGTTAGTTTACAGAATAATGAGGCTGGAAACACTGCACCTTCTAGTTTTGTGCACTTCTTTAGAAAATCTAGCAGCAGGTCAAATCTTGATGAGGTGCCGCGGTCAAAGTAAATCAAAGAGACCTGAGACGCAGGCATATCCTGCTCCGCTCAGTGGGCTTTGATCGGCTCTTGCCTCCAAGCTCAGGGACTTGTGTTTTTCTAATGAGCCTTTCCCACCCTACTTTTTTGTCCAACCTGCTCACACTGCAGCAGATGCACTGAGCTCTGCAGGGACGAGGAAAGCACTGCAGGGCTGTAAATGATGTAGGGGATGGTGTCGAAGGACACACCCATCCCTGCATATTGTATTCAAAGAGTCATCAAGAGACTGTTGATGTATATATGAATAACAAATCTGCTGATAAGGGCACTGTCTTTAATCTAAGTGAATCGATTAAATGATAAAATAATATCTGCTTTGAAAAGCTTCTCAAGTGGGAGTATTTCCTGTTTTCCTCCCCTTCGTACGTTATCATTTTAATGCCTTTGGGGTGTAAGACTATTGAAAAATGAGAAAACTGCACAGAATAAGCCAGTTTTCTTGAGCTGCTCTTACATTCGCACTGCAACCCTGAACTTTTCTAACACTACCCAGCAGAGCCGTATGCGAAAACACGAGCATTGTGTATTGGACAAAAAAATAGATTTTAACCATGTGAGACAATGTAAGACAAGAGCAGGTAACCTCAACAGGTGTCATGTGTTCTGCATGCTCAAGCATCATCCAGCTATGGAAGAGGATTAGGGCCACCGAAAAAAAAAGTGGGTACGTCTTTTTTTCTTCTTTTCCAGAATTCTGAGATTAGTCTCAGAATTCTGAGATTAATTCTGAAATTAAAATTCTGAGATTAATCTCCCAATTCTGAGATTAGGTCAGGTCTGAGAAAAAAGTCAGAATTCTGAGACTGAAGTCAGAATTCTGAGAAAAAAGTCATAAATCTTAGGAAAGAGTCAGGATTTTGACTTTTTTCTCAGAATTCTGAGATTAAAGTCATAAATCTTAGGAAAGAGTCAGGATTTTGACTTTAATCTCAGAATTCTGAGAAAAAAGTCAGAATTCTGCTAAAAAAAAAAAAAAGTCAGAATTCTGAGAAAAAATAATTCTGAGAAAAAAAAGTCAGAATTCTGACTTGAATTTCAGAATTCTGAGAAAAAAGTCAGAAATCTTAGAAAAAAATTTGAATTCTGACTTTAATCCCAGAATTCTGAGAAAAAATAATTCTGGAAAAAAAAGACAGAATTCTGACTTGAATTTCAGAATATTGAGAAAAAAGTCAGAATTCTGGAAAAGAAGAAAAAAAAGAAGTGCCCATTTTTTTTTTCCAGTGGCCCTAATCCTCTTCCATATCCAACTGCATCTCCTTGCTGAAACCAAATATATATTTTGCAAAGTCAATCTAAAGCAAACCCTCTCCTGATATATGCTACATGTGATAAAAGAGCAACTGCAGACAATGTCAAGACTCGATTTTACAGCTTTTTTTTTTTTTTTTTTTATCAAAGTTCGATGGATGGGCTGGATTTGGTTGCCCGCCCCCTTTTCTCTATTTACAGGTGAAGCTGCTGCTCGGGTTTGGCATCACTGCTCGACCCTGAAGAGGAGTTGTCCTGATGCAGCTATTCTTCACACACCTCTGGGATTAAGCAGACAGACAATGAGTATATCTGGGCGGATTGGTGGACTGGTGCCACAGTTCCTCACCTGTTTGCCACTGCCTCTATGCTTGCCTAGAATCTCCCTTGGAAACCTGTCTATTCGAACCGTTACTCCTCTCTGGGCTGGGACGTCACCAGCAACGCTCTGTTGCATTTATGTGCTGAGTCCTGCACAGGAAGGACTCCGGCGCTTTGCCTGTGCCACCTCGCAACCTCTGGAAAGTCCCCTAAATCTGCTCGGTAAGTCCAATTTAAATTTAATCATGACACTTTCAAGCTTTCAAAAGTACTCCTCTAATGTCTGTACTGGAGACATGATAAGAGAGAGAGTGACTCTCAAAGACACCTGAATAGAGATTTATGTGAGTAACTCTGCTTCTAAAGCTGTTTGCCTTTTTTTGCAATGAAGTCTACACATGCATTTGTTGCATCTCAGTGACCATCAGAATTACACTTATGGATCCCCCCTGATTTACTTCGACAGGGGCTACCAAAGATGTTACCAAGATGGCTGACTGCTTCTAGAAGGACTTTATCTGCATGCTCAATATAGAGCTAAAATCATGTAATGTTCAGCTCAGCCTAAACTCTGAAGATTGACATAAAACAGGAAGTATGGCTTCGTTACCCACAGGTTAAAAAACACCTGTCACAACCACTGTGTGCCTTGATTTTTTTAAGCCTATAATTAATCTTCTCAGCATCAACTTTTCTTACATTTGACGAGGCTAGGCTGGTTGTTTCCAGCCAGAAATGACTCAATAAAATGACTGTAATTAGTAACTGTCAAAACGATCTCTTTTTAATAAATTGATTTTGGACAGTCTAACCATTAACCATTAAATATCAAGTCACACCTACGTCTATATCTGCAGGAAATAAGCCTCTCTGTCACCGGGAATTGTATTTTAATATGAAAATATTGTATTTTCAGAATGATGCCTACATTTTTTGAACCTCCTATGGTTCAGATTTTTTTACAGAAGTTTCTTCAAAGTGCCTTTTTAGCTTGCTTGACAGCATTTTGGCATTAGCTAACTCCTCCAGAAGCTGAACAAATGTCAGCGGCTGAAGGTCGCTGACATCTCTGATCTAGCTCAAGCCATGAGACAGGTAGTATTCTCTGTAGTTTTTCCTTTAGTAGATGCTTTTTTTTAGTTGGTTTGGTGTGGTTTTTTTCCTCATCAGTGACCAGATTTACCTCCTCACTTTCTGTCCGGGCTATCTAATGTGCACTAATACATATATTTAAATCCCAGCTGTTCTTTTCATGGAGTTAAATAATAACACTGTGGATATAAAATCCCACGGAGCATCAGGATTTGGCTCAAGGCACATCATTTGAAAACCACTGCATAAACTGACTGAAAATCAGATCTGCCAGTGCATTCAATCAATGTAACTCTATTGCTTGTCTTTGTGTGTGTAGTGCAAACATCTCACACACATCTACTAATTAGTACTTACAAGAATTCATAGCAATAATAGCCGTGTTTGCGATTCAGTCAGGTCCTTCACTGCTTCATCGTTCATTCATTACATAAAAGTATAAAACTGTCATCTGAGTTGGAGTAGATGAATATCTTCTGCCTCACTGCAGAATGTGGTGCATCTTTTTATTTAGGCTGTGCTGAGTTGCATCAGTGCAATCACACCGTCCAGACATGGCCAAGACCTCTTATGGTCTGGAAATGTGTCTGTTATGTTTGGCACCCAGCCTCAGATCTTGTACAACACAAAGGGGAAAAAGAACATGACTTACTTGAAGTCCAGAGAACACAATGTTAATATGTCAATGTCAATAATTTGCTTTATTAATTCATTTTCTTTTTCCTCCAGGAACCCAATGTGATGTTGCTGGTGTAGGTAGCTGAAAGAAGACTAAAGCACCTAAGTACATGTGTGGATATCTTTGCATGTGGGGAATTTCCTGACTGGAAGCTGCTTCTTCCTTCAGTCTCCAACAGTAATGTCTCCACCTTGAGCTTTAGTTCAGTGCCTGGGGTAAAAAAAAATATGCCAAAGTAGGTCTGGCGTGATCTGCAGCTATTTAAAGCACCGCTACAGCTCCACTGGGCCCTCGCATTTGATATAAATCGGTCAAACGTTTTTAAGCTGTGCAGCAGTGGCTCTGCCTAGGGGTTGAACCAGGAGAATGATGGAGCCTCAACTGGAAAATAATGGATGCGTAAGCAACTGGAAATGTAAAGGCAAATCATGTGAACACTGCTTGCACTGCAAGAGCACAAACAATGTCTGACAGTAAGGACAATGAAGTAAAAGAGACTGAAATTACACTGGAAATTAATGCTGCAAATAATAAGAAACACATCCTACTGTGATTCAGTCGTGACTTTGACTCAAATGACCCTTTTTAGCTTTAATTTATGTCCATTGTATCTGCATTAAAAGGCAAGGCAATAAGTAAAGCACAAAAACAAGATGCTTTATGAGGTGAAATGTTAGGCATAGTAAGAACAGTGAAATACTCAGAGGAGCATTTTAAATATTCAGGACAGCAGGATAATCATGCCAACCTTGGCCAATGTAGTATTATTATATGTAATAACAAAGAAGTGGAGGAAAGCATACAGTCTAAAAGTTGTCATTCTTTCTGAATGTCAATTGAAAGTATAACCCTGAATTAGTAATGTGCTGAACTGTGATGCCATCTTGGCTTTGTGGTTAAACAGCCTCCACTCTATTCATGCTGCATTTAATCAAACTGCAGTGTCATTATAACCCCAGCTGCTCGTCTGTTAAGTTATTCTAACTGATAAAGTTACTCAGTTAAACATTATTAGCTTATGCGCTTACTGGCTTCTTCAGGAAGAACAAAGACAGAGCTCCGACGAGAGGTATATCACCCAGCAACGGCTCCATCACCACTCTCAACACACCGTGGATCTATGGAAACATAAGAGGAACAACACGTTGATATCCACAAACACAAACGGAAAGCTACAGGGAACTCACACCCTGCTGACCCCTGACATTCGTCAGCAGCAGTGCCGCTGGAGCTCTAGCGCATGACAGGTTGGTAACTCTATCGCTGCCTGACTTCACACCTGCCCTGTGTGATCCTCCACCTTCTTCAAAACATATTATGACAATTATGAGGATTATGGTTTTGAAAGTGCTTTAGATGTATCATGTGGAACACCACACAGCTGCTCTAATCCTGCAGAATGGGAACAAAGGAGGTTTGAATTCTAGCACCAGTATATTTGTTGTGGAGTTATATTCCTTTTTTGGAGGAATAACAGTCAGAAAATGTTGTCCGAATGGAAAGTGAATTACGCCAGTAAATCCGATACTAATGACTAAAGCCCCTGTGAAACTAAAAACCAATAGTACTCTTGTTTTTGTGTTTGCAGGCAGTTCTTTAGACTTAAATGTATTTCTCTATTTCCTCTCTCGCTCTGTTAACTGTGAGATTTAATCAGCTCCTTAGAACATAAAACTTACACAAAGCCGGAACGGTAAAATCAAGTCCTGGAACGTCAAAGAGGACAGGTAGAAAAAGTTAAGCTTCATTTGGGTGCAATAACTTGTGCAAAGATCACACCAAAAGTAAGTGGTGGTGTATTTCACACTGAGCCGTGGCAGTTTCTTGCTGGACTCTGGAGTATTTATAGCAATATTGACAAAACTGTCCAAAGGAATAATAATGGCTTAAAGGCATGGTGACCTGGGCCGGCAGGAGACTGGCAGGGGAAACAACAAAATATGAACATTTAAAATAATGGACCTGCTAAAAAATACTGCAATTTAATACAACATGTGATTTATTTGCAGGTTTAATGGGCTATTAGTGTAAAGCAGCAGTGGTTAAAAAGTTTAATCCAACCCTTCTAATCTTAATATGAAGTCAAACCCACCTTTGTAATTTCTGTAATACAATCCAGCTCAAATGTGGACTAATGTATGAGTGGATGATTATAGTCTACAGAGATACAGTATGTAGGTCTGCCTGGGTTTCATAACAGGGCCAGGGACAGACCTGACGGCACTGGGTCTCCAAGGAGGAGCACAGATTGCCTTTTTTCTGCCTGCTGCTACTCGACAGCAATACACAAAGGGGAGAAAGGAGCAGCAAGAATAACAACAACACACAGACACGAAATACTTCAGAGTAATTGGGCTGTATAGTCAAAGGCAACCTTCCAAAGCAACATAATTAAGGTTTAGCTGTTTTAGTTTGTTTAAAACTCTGTTTCAGAGACACCTTTTAAAAATAAAGGTCCTCGTGACCAAATCAGAACAAACAGTAAAGCTTTTGAAAACACTATTTGTCTGTTCAAAGTCTGAGAATGTTTCCTTTGAATTATGATCTGTGTTTCTCTTGTTGTGATTTGTGATAGCTTCATTTTTTTCCCACTGATCTTTCCTTGAGTTTGTTAGTATCTTCTCCACATGTGTCTGGTATGCTGATTGTTACTTATTATGTCTTGTCTTTGTGGTAGCGCCTGCAAAGTTTTCTGGATTGCTTTATTTACGTTGTTTTGTTACTGGACTGGATAAGAAACAATCGGCTTCCATTATAAGTCATTTTCCTTTTTTCCAGCACAACACTAGTAGTTCTCAACATCAGAAACCCCTGATAGGTCTTGATATATATATAAGAAAAGCAGGATTATTAATCCTGTAATAATAAAAACAAGAGCATGGACATTTACTTGGCTCGAGAGTGACAGCTGAATGACTGGAAACTAGGGAGAAACAGTGGTGATGGTGGTGACACACAGTAAATTCACTGGCTTTTTTCTTTTGGGAGATATACCTGTCATGGTTCTAGGTTTCTGTATGTTATTTGTATGAGTTTTAGTTTTTATTTGACTTTTATTATTTCTTTGTTGTGCATCTAGTGTCCCCAGTGTTTCCCTTTGTCCTCTCTGCCTTGTCTCTTTGGTTGGGTTATCTGTGTTAATCACAGAGAGAAAACTTCCTGTTTTGATTTGATAGTATTCTGATTTCCCCTGTTTTCCTTCCTCCTGTCTTACCCGCTGTTTTTCTGATTGTCTTCACCTGTGTATAATTACTTTCACCTGTTTCTTATCCTCTTCCCTCCCCAAGCTTCTCTGGATTGTGTTATTTTTACACTGCTCAAAAACTGAAAGGATCATTCGATCATAAGAGTATAATTTTCTTTTTCCTTAAATTTTGCGAGTCATGGTTAGTAGGTCCTTGGCCTATTATGGGGCCAAGTGACTTTGCACATCTTGAGTCCTCTTCACACCACCCCTGACAATACTAGATAGTTTTAGCACTCAATGGCTCGAAATGTAATTTAAGTTCAGCAATATGAGAAAGAAAGATGGTCTCTCTTGGTTAAATTTGATGTGTGAACCCTTACAACTGCTTTTCATATGAGCCGTTTAGCTGCATTATATGATTATTCTGTTGTTAAGTATGTAAATAACACAAAACTTCAACTTCATCAGTACAACGGCATCCCCACACACCTGAATCTAGACGTTTACCAGTGTGTGTTTATGCCAGAGTCTAGTGAAACTGTACACTTAGACCTGACAAGATCACCTCTTACTTGAGTTAACAGCATTTTTGTGCATTGCTTCCTGCTGTGTTTCTGTTTCCAGTGTGCAGTCCTTATTTCTTACCCAGGGAAAGTACCTCTATGAGGATATGAAACAAATCACAAAAAAAGGGATTTCCTCACCTGGATGCTCTTGATGCCAGCTTTGCAGTAGTAGCGTTTGATGTCTACTTCGATCTCAGTGTTGCCAACAAAGCTGGGTGATAAAAAGCAAAAGTATGTCTCGTAAAAATCCTCTATCAGGGCTCCATCACTTTTTAAGACTTTGATTCAGGCCTTTGAAGTTCCAATCCTTTCCAGGAAATGTGAATTTAATGCTGTTTGCTGTGTATGCTATTCCTACACTGGATTCTCATGTGCACAAAGCAGAAGATATTAACTTGCACAGACCTAAGTGGAAAGAGGCTATTTACATACTGACCTCTGCATGAAAGCAATGTGAGTTTCTTCAGCTGCATTGAAAACAGATACTACAGTTGTTCTCGTGTTGTATTTTTAACAAAAGAGCCAAGCAAGTAGTGTCTATAACTATAATGGCAGGAGAGACCGCTAGACGATAAACATTTTTAGACAGTGATCTGGTTGGCTCACCTGATCTGCAGGTCCATAATGATCTGTCGCTTATCCACGTTTTCCGTGTAAACCTTGACCCCGTTGATCCTCAGCGGCTGCAACATAACATAAGGAAGCATTACGGCCACTCCATCACCCCTCCCAACCCCCACGTGGTTAACACAAGGTCGACCCCTCTGCAGACCCCCGCACGGAAACTATTTATGCAACGAGAGCATATGTCAGCGACATGCATGCACGTTCATGTTCTAGCCACGGCGCACCCTCATCAGCTGACCCACGGCACCTGCTGCTAGCAGCTTGTTTTGTCACATCGAGATGCTCACTTTGTCTCCCATGTCGAACTTGGTGAAGGAGAAGGTGCTGAGGTGGGCGTTGGACTCCTTCACCGCCGGCTCGATCACGTCGTGGAACAGTTTTTCCACAAACTGGCAGATGTAGGGCCACATCTGTTTCACAGTCTAAGGGGATACAGAAAGAGAGAAATCAAAGAGTTTTGGAAGAAATCAAAGAAAAATATTAATTATATGATTATTCTAAAAGGATATAAAAATGTATTTGCTCCAGGACTTTACAGATGGAGGGATACATCCTTTATAGTAAAATATTCAAACTGTAGTTCTATTTAAGTCTAGTTCTATTTGTCAAACCCATACACATCAAGCAAAAAGACTAACACATGAATGTTTTAAATCTCCAGCTAGCTCAGTTTAATGTATACTCATGAGTGACTCCAAATTTACATCCTGGTTGCTATCATGGGATTCGCAAGGGTTAATGCATTTCACAGCGTTGCAGGAACAGGCCTGCATGTTAAGTCAGATGTGCTGCAGTGTGGCAACAGTCAGCGAGAAGAGGAGAGTTAGCAGATGGGCGACAGACATCAACAGTTTTTACAAGGCATGAAAAACGAGGAGGGCTTCACTCAAGCAGGCAAATTCAAGAGACAGCTGCTCGATTCGTTACCTTGTTCAGCCACTCCACCCGCTCTACATCTGGAAAGTGGACCTGCAATGGAGAAAACAGAACAGATCATCTCCTGGTTGGTTTCAGAAAATCTTTTAAAGAAAAGATGGAACATGTTGTTCGTAAATAGAGCATAGGCGGATAGACAGATAGCAGGGTTGGCTAAAACTGTCATCCATCCATCCATCCAACTTTTAACCATGTATGCAGTTTCAGGGTTGCTGTGGACCTGGAGCCAAACCCAGCAATCACAGGGTGAGAGGAACCTTCTTGCTTTGAGGTGAAAGCGCATCAAAGTGCATAAAATGACCATAATCATAACCAACATGATGACTGCCCAAAGGCCTAATCACTAGTTGTTGTCTGTTGATGTGTTTTTACAGTTTTAGTTTTTTTTTCTTTTTCCTATATTTAGATTTAGGAAGTAAAAACCACGCCCAGTGTGGGATCTGTCATTCATAAACCTATCTCATGTTAAAGATGAGAGTCTTCACCCCATGTGCATTATATAACGGCAGCAGGTAATTAAAACTAATCAGCCAAACACTTTCGATTACGATTTGTTAACATTTGTGTGAACCCAAGTAGATGTCAGACTTCCTGACGTTGCCATCTTTAGAGCCATGCTGCTATTTCAGCACAGCTAAATTTACCAATGTAAAAGATTATGGCCTAGATACTTATTTATTATTAATGTTTGCACTGAAGCTAAGAGTAAAGAGCACCCATCTCCTCCAGTACAAGCTGTTCAAAATATTTGTATCTGGTGGCAGTTTAGTGGCTGTGGCTAATGTCATATTTAATTTTAAGACCTTTTAGGCTGTAATATCACATCAAATGAGAAGCAACAGCTTGAATATCAGAAATTTAAAATGTTGTTTTTGTGTTTTCAGGCAGTTTAATTTTGAAAAAATGTTTATAACCTCACTACTAAAAGTTTCCAAAGGAGGAGGAGGAGGATGGAGTGACGTGTTTCTATTCTGATGCATGAGATTTACTATGGTTCGATTTTTGCTATGCAGTCACTGCTGTAGGTGAAGAAAAAAGATGAAAATGCTCTTCAAAGATCAATTGTTTTGCAATCCATGTTTTCTTCTCTACCTAAAGAATGTTTCCATCATATGCCCTTTCCTTTATCATCATGCAGCCATGCTACATTTCTAAACAGACATTTCTAACTAATCTTATACTCACGGATACACAGATGAGGATTGAAATAAATCAGACATGACTGATAGTATTTCCATCCTTCTCTAGTCAAACCTTTTACATAATTTGTGCTCAGAGTCTGCTCTGCAGTTTAACTAATCTTACTGAATGACAAACATAAATCACTGACTTAACAGGAGCTAAAGCAGAAACAAAGTCAATACGATGCATAATGGTGTTCAGCACTGCAGACACCAGCATAATAGAAAACAGATGAACCACGTCCTCTTTATCATTTTAATTTAAGGTGTTTATACCCTAACTTCAACAGAAGCCCTAATCAAGGCTCTTGTGATGATACATACTGATGGCCACTTCATTAGGTTTACCTTTGAAACTGTTTCTTAATGCAAATATCCAATTTAATCCAATCACATTGCAGCAATTTAATGCATTTAGGCATCCAGACATGGTCTAAGGGGACCAGCTGTCTGGGTAAAAATGCCTTGTTGATGTCACAGCTCAGAGGAGAATGCCCAGACTGCTTAGAGCTGATGGGAAGGGGCCGCTTGTTACAACCAACGTATGCAGATGAGCATCTCTGAATGCACAAGATACCGAACCTTGGAAGCAGCATAGGTGGAACGGCAGATTGACATTATGGATGTGCAGCAGCAGCTCAGTCAGTTTTCAAAGAGGGGTCAGTCATGCATTCATGAATATTCCCCTACTTCCTGTTTCCCTGGTGCTTCATTAAACTGCAGTTTGTGCCTCGTGTTGGGCTATCTCTCTATATTTTGTTGTGTTCCGAGTTTTGTGCTTCTTAACATTTATAGTACCGATTGTGTTTCTTATTGCCTTTTATGCTACAACATCCCATCTAGGAAAGTACACTACAAACTAGCTCAAGGTATAAATGCTGTGATGTGTGGCATGGTTCATATTACATATTTGCCCTATAAAGATGTAAAAAATAAAATAAAGATGAAGTGAGGCAACTAGCTGGACCTATGGTGAGACACGATATGTGAAGAGACAGCACCATTTCTCATGGATTCAGCAAAAGTGCTTATCTGGCGTTTATGTCAGAGAGTGAAGAAAGCAGTGACATGAGCAGGGCGACAGAGAAGAAAATGTCACAGCTGGTATAAAAGATTCCAGAAATATTATAATCCTGTGGAGGAGATGCTGGAAAAAACCTCATTAATACCCCTGACACAGTGACCTCATTCACAAATGTAGCTGAGGTAATGATGAGTCACTTCACAGCAAATGTTTCCTTTTAAGCGCTGAGCAAGAATCAGGGAAACATATCTTAATTATTTCGTGTTATGCCAAAGAGTCGCTGAGCTCTGCCTCTTAAAGACATAATTAACAATTTGCCTGGGTTTTGAATAAAAGATGGTTATTCTCACTGTCTTTAGACTGCTTATCATGGCTCGCTGAGTCAGAGAGGTGCTCACGTCCTGAAGGAAAACACGTCCTGCAGTTAATAACACAGGAAAATATTAAAGTGTAAACACAATGTCAGCAGCAGAAATGGGGTTTAATTCTGCTGATATGGTATCAGGATTTCAGCCAAGTAATGCCGTCTTCTGGCAAAAGGTGCATGTTAAGGTCTCATATAATGCAGACAATCTGAGCCCTCTGAACGACACACCTTCACCTCCACACACCTAAGGTCCATCTCAGTTTGTACAGCACATATTGCTCTTTCACTGCTGCTATGTAAGATCAGAGAAAACAAACTGTACAAATAAACTGTGACCACAGGGTTCAAGGAAAACACGACTATATCTACTGCAGCTGTAGCACAGTTCTGTGCCTGTAATATTCACTGGCCAACTTCAACAATGCAATAAATATGTTTGCAGTTTTTAATTTACAGCTTATATTCCCCTTCATATAAACTGTACAGGTGATAACTTATCTTTAATAACTCCCTCATTTGTTAAAAACAGACACAAATTTTTTGAACTTGTGGGTCTTAATATAGTTTAAATACGCTCTACTACTAAACAACATCATGAAAAACACATGATATAGTGGAATTGTTTTAAAAACTCTCAATTTGATCTAAAAAGGCATACGCAATACATTTTAGGTCAGTGACGTAAACCGGTGGCAGTTCAGAGCTACATTACTTTTTCTAACAAGCTAAAGTATTCAAAGTATGAAAGAAATGCCACAGCATGCTGCTTTTGTTTTTTTCCACTGGAAAGGAACCAAGGCAGGCGATATTAGTCTTCGCAGCGTTCCTGCTGATAGGAAGAGGTGCAGAAAATGCTTCGACAACTCCCCAAATCCTGCGATTTGTGTTCTCTGCACGCCTGATGCATTTAGTCCATTTGAAAGAGCAAGCCAAAGCACCGTGTCACCCATTTTCTCCCATAAGTAGCCTGATAGCAAGTCAAAATTGCTTTGAGAAATCCAGCTGGGCAGCAAGCCATCTTCTCTGACACTGAACCAAGGTGACTATCTGCCAGTTCAATCAGCTCAGCAGTCCACAAGTGTTCGGTTTTTTTTTCAATTAAATCTGATTCAGTGGCTCAGACAGATAGAGACACGTCGCATGTCAGCAGGTGCGCGCAAGCTGGGAATAATAGCCATTGTTTACAACAATGAGAATGAAACTACCTTGGAGAAAAAAGCAAGGATTATATAATGGCAGTTGATGCTAATCTCTATAAAGAAGACATCTATGTGCTGACCTCTAACAGCTGACGCTCTTGCTTTTTTATCTTCATTTTGATATAAAGTTTTGATTAATGTCTGGTATGTTTTCCTCATTATGCTCTGTTACAAAATGAAATAGCTGAACAGATACATCAACGCAATGACATCACAAACCTGAATGGCGATCTACGTGAGAAAAGATTTTTACATTATTCCTAAAAACTAAGACAGAGCATACAATATTGTTTATATCAGATATTAATGACTAATGCCAATAATAATGAGCTCTACATGAAGGCTAAAATATTCAGCGCCAGGTGCCATAACTCTCCATCTTTTATGTACAGTCTTTGGGCCTCACCAAATATTAATGCATTTACCTTTCATTTTATAACCATTTTCTTCATCTAGCAAAATGCTTTTTAAACAAGAAGAGCCGTTTTCACCTGAATGCTCAAGGTTTTTCATTCGAAGTCTCGGTTCAGTCTGTGCCGCTCAGACTGTAAAATTTAGCCAAGAGCTATGTGCAAAACTGTTGTGACGCTTCCACAGACACTTTTAGTGTCAGTAGCTGCCACACCAGCTGACCACTGAGTCACCCTGGAGAAATACAGGTCAGGACATAAACTAAACTGGATAAACTGGAACTGGCAGAAGTGCATTATAGCAATTATTCTGGGGTGTGGACGCACAAAAAACCCAACAGTGTGAAAGAAATGTCATCTTTATGTGTGTAGTGGGGAGAAATCTGCAACAGCCAAGATTTAAGAGCTATAACTGGAAACAGTGAAATGTGCTCAGCTTGTCAGGCTGGAGGTTGTCAATCATTGTGAAGCCCCAGAAGATCTATGTTGATTTCCCATGAGGACACAATCCTGCTGCTGGTATGACCACAGTTTCATAAAGAACAGACTTAAAACAGGGGGGTGCTGAAGCCACTTAATAATTTCTCTTTCCTTTAAGTGGGATGCTTTCCCTCGATCCCATCTAATTCCTCCACCCCCCTTTAATGGCATCAATGCATCCTCAGCCGTGTGTCAGCAGAATAGGCTTTTAACTTTTAGCGAGGCTGTGCCGCAAACCTCCTCTGAGTCGGATACAGAAAGTCTCCGTTTTGAAGACCTACAAGTTATTCAGTCATTTAATTTAAAGTTTGAGTTTCATTTTTTTGCTGAGAGAATACGGCTCAAATTCACTCAAAACTGATTACATGAATGGTCTGGACCACCCAGACCCTCTGGGGTCCTAAAGGAGGGTTCAGTAAAGCAAATTTCTCTTCCCCTTTTGAGTTTTATGGAAGATACAAAGTTTACTCACAGATATGATCTTTTACAGTCACATTATTTCTCTCAAGTGACCCCAACCTTTAATGTTGAGACTTTCTAACCCTAAAAGCACTAGTCGTGAGAAAATCCATGTGTGAAAAAAATTAGCCCTCTTCCAAAGCCTGGAATTAACCTGTGAATTTTTTTTCCTAAATATAAATTATAACTGTGGAATTATCCACTTTTCATTTGAATTTAGACTGATTAAGTGGGACCCAAAGTATAGCTTCTTACTGGTTTATAAACTGGTTTGCCAAATGAAACCCTAAATTGTTAAACCCAAGGATAGGCAGCGACCTCTGCTCTGTCTTAACATTTTGCCAAGATAACGTGCTGCAGAAATAGACTGACTTACTACAAGTGACATAGCCAATCTGAATCCCAAAATAACAGAGACCCCGTGGGCATGTTTCCTTCCCAGCGTGGTGTCTCGTTTACCATTGTACCCTGCTGTATTTAGACTGGGGCTCTGGTCTAATGTCACTGCTGCGGAGACAGCTGCCCCATCACAGCTTTACAGCTCAACTCTGCTCTGCTGATCCTGTCAGCTGATTGTGTTTTCTTGGAAGCTCAAAAATATTGTTCACAACAATACTACACGCCCTATTCATAGAAGTGGCTCAGTTGGGATAAACAGCTCCGTCCTGCTCTGGTTCAAAATGTGCCTTACCCATGGTGGTAAATCAGAGGTGGTGAGAGCACATTTGGCACTTTGCTCCTCTTGCTCAAAGAAAGCTATTGCTCGGCTCAGGCGGCTTTGCTTTCCTCCTGTGTTCCTCCTCCACCAGAAAAAGATCACAAGTCCAATAAGCAGCCAGCTGAAACTGAACTCAAAATAACCAAGTGCGTAAATGGGGAAAATGAGCACAAATGTCTTAGCAAAGTGGACCCAGGTCTGGGTCAGCTCGCTGGTGGATGACGCCGGGGTATCGTCGGGTATGGTCGTCTCTGAGGGATGGGGAAAGTTGGGTTGAGGTGGACTCGGCGCAGTGTGCCCGTTCTCTTTGGGTAAAGCTGGGCTAGTGTTTTGTGAATGGCTTCCTCGTACATCTGTCATGCTGTCTCTTGACATGTCTCTGTGGCCTCCTCAGGAGAGTGTCCTTAAAATGTCAAAATGCGGAGTGTCACAGCTCCCATGTGCCAGCGGACCAAAGCAGTCTTCCTACGGGGCTCCTGCTCTCACGTCGGTTCACCTGCACACCAGCCCATCGCCCCGAGAGGAACCGCTGTCGTTAACCGTCTTAGTTTCCACTCTGAAGAGCAGCTCGCGAAGACATTCCGCTGATTAAATCGGTCTGCTTGAGATAGTCCAGTCCACAGCTCTACTTACTCTGCCCACACACAGGGTGGGTATGACCATTTCCAAAAACGCACAGGGATCCAGTTGTGTGCGATCCCAGCGGCGTCTCTAGCGCTATGTATAAAGCTAAGACATCGCCATCTGGTGTTTACTAGAGGCAACTACATTATTATCACTTAGAAAGCGTCAAAGTCCAGTGAAACATATATTCTTAAAAGTAAATGTTTAAATAGCATCCTGCATTGGCTGTATTTGAAAAAAAAATATTGCATTTAATAGTGCCTCGCTAGCTTGTTAGTACAGTAATACCCTTAAACCCGAAATGATGAGCACTGATAAATCGCTACTTAGTCTTTATTGATAGAAATATGAACTCACATACAAATAGACATAACAGGGCGAAACAACTAACGATTATAATCGTTTAAAGCCCAAAACTTAGGATATTTCGCTAAAACAAAAATGTATGGACAGTATCTTCAGCCGCTGCCATGGCAACTGGCTGTTGATTTCAGCGATTTCTCTGCTGCGGATTGATACGGCTGTTGTCAAGCCGAGGTGACGCGTTCTCCTTGGATTCGGCAAACTGCGCCTGCGCGCTGGGTCTTAACCATCATGGCGGTGTCTCTACAAAAATAAGAGCTAATATTCGGTGATTGAAGACAACCAAGAAAAAAACAAGCGCTGATGGGAACATGTACACAGATAAGGTACGTGCTTCAGCTCTGACTTTACCGTGTGCGAGCCAAAGCTGAGAAGTGTTTATTTTTAGTAGAAAAAGTCGTGTTCGCTATGAATGTTGTCAAACGTTATCTCAGAGAGTGAATGTTATCCCGCTGACTTACATGGGTCTGGTTCGATATCATACAAGTTATATAAAATGGTGTATTTCAATTCAAATGTCATCAAATGAACCTTAAGAAACGTGTTTGTTTAGAAAATAACAAAGGAAGACACATGGAGACCTGCAGACCTGAGGAGACACATCAGGGTAAGAATTTTCTGATTCAAGCTCGATTTGCAGCAATTAAATGCAACAGTAGATGATTTAATCGTATTTTTATTGGTTGTATTTATTTATTCTAGGAGGAAGAACGCGGTGGTGACGATGCCAGGAGGCGCGATGGCTATGATAGAAGGTACCTTGGTGGGGAATCCACTGAGAGACGCCATAGGGACCCAGAAAAGGAGTCTCGACGTGAGAAGGAGAGGCTCAGGGAAAGGGAGAGCACAGGGAGAGAGAGAAGAGATGAAGGGAAAAAAGACAGAAGGAAAGAGGGCTCACAAGATAGGAGAGCTGAGAGAGGAAATGAAAGGGAGACGACAAGGGAAAGGGAGAGATTTGTAGATGTAAGGAAGTATGGTGATGACTACAGAGAAAATAAGGAGAAGAGAAGAGACCTAGAGGAAAAACATGACAGGGAGAGGGATAAGGAAAGACACAGAGATAAGGAGAAAGAGAGGGTAAGGGACAGAGATAGACACAGGGAGGAAGACCGTAGTAAAAGGAGGGATGACAGAGATAAGGAAAGAAAAAGAGAGGAGCGGGACAGAGAGCTTAGGGATGATGGGGAGAGAAGAAGACATAAGGAAAGCAGGGAAGGAAGAGGAGCTCAGATAGAACAGCACCACAGGGAGGAGAAAGATCAGCATCGGGAGAGAGAGAGACACCAAAATGAATATGAAGACACAAGGAATGCCAAGGAAGAGAGACACAGAGACATGAAGCATTCGGAACAGAAAGAGGACAGAGGTAAACATACAGGAGTGTGCCTATTTAGAGTAGCATGTCCATGAGATGTTTAATGTTTGAATGTCTTTGATTTCAGAGTATAAAGAAGAACATAGAAAACGTAAAGAGGAGAGAGAACGGAGGCACAGAGAGAGAGGACATCATGTAAGCTTCTACAGTAATATTAATGTTCACGTATTTGAATTTTTAAGGAATGGCTTTGATTACATAGACCCTCTTGCTGGGATTTTCCTGCTATTTAGGAGGAGAAACAGAAGCACGATAGTGAATACAGAGAGCATCGAGGGGAAGAGATCAGACATCATCGTGCTGACAGAGAGCGGGCTGAGAGGGACAAACCCAAAGACAGAAGGTACAAAGAGGGAGAAGACCCAGAAAACAAACACAGGGAGAGAAGGCACAAACATGAAGCTGACGTGGAAAGGAAACACAAAGAGAGAAAGCACAGGGAGGAAGACGATCACAGAGACAAGAAATCATCATCTGGCAAGAGTCATGAGAGGAATGTGGTAGAAACAGAGGTTAGTTTGCGTGTAAATTTCCCTCATAGCTTTCACAACGCTGATGCATTACTATGGATTATCTGATTGTAAACCGTTTCCTTGCGTTATATCCTTTCACAATATAGGAAGTTGACTTGGTTTCTGAGCAGTGGATACCTGCTGTGAAACATGAAGCAGACACAGAGGAGCCTGTAAGATGCTCAGTTTGGTTATAGCCTTCAAAGGCAACAAATGCACTCTTGCATGTCTTTGAACTTTTTTTTTTTTTTAGCACGGGGGTGTGTTTCTGCTTATTCCATTTATTTCATAACTCGCTGAACCTAAGGAATATTGTGTCTTGGCACCCTTTGTGGAGTATAATACCTCAGCCTGACCTTTCTGTGCTTGCATGAGAACAAACCAGGTTTAAGCTCAGTCTGCAGCTGGTTTGTCTGTAATGCTCACAGTGAGGATTAGAGAGAAGCAGACACAGGGACCTGTTTCCCACTATGTTGCATCATTTCTCCTAATAAACATAAAATATATTAAGCAGAATTTCCCATTTATAGCTATGTAACACAGACACGTATCATATGCAGTTATATTTTTTATTTGAATTTAGGTAGCGCGCTTTTAGGGTAGCTATTTGGACTTCTGAAACACTCTCTGTAATGCTGGTTTTATATTAACTACTGACCTTTTGCCAGACAACATGATCAGTTGTGAAATGTGTCACTATCAGTCTTATCACATGCTTTTCTAGTCTTTTGTTGCCCGCTCTCAGCCTTTTTCAAACATGTTGCTGACATCAAACTCAAAATGAGTATGCATTTTTTTGATTGGGCTTAACTTTGAATGTTTTCTAACCGAACCACCTTTAATTACATTAACGATTTCGAAATTATTAGTATTGCATTCAAGTGTTTGGGAAATTGGTGTTAAAGCAACATGAGTCTTTGCACAAATAATCAAAGTTTCTTAAACGATTCTCCCACTTTATGCTTTCTGATCACTTCAGCAAGTTGTCAATGATGAAGATTTGGCTGACCAGGAATATGAAGATGATTTTGAGGTAATTACAGAGGCTGCTCTTACAAAATATGCCAGTTTTGATTTTAATTTCAGTGTTGTTTACACATTTCTTTTTGTGTTACTTTGGCATGCTCTAATCGATTTACATTGTAAGAAAATGGTGAGTGGTTGGTTCACATTTCTTCTTTTAGGATCTAAAGTTTTTGTTCATCATGGTTATTTTTCTTGTTTCAAATCAAACGCGTTGCATGTGCTCAGTGATGAATGGGAATGCTCTGTTTAAAGGATTATGAAGAGGATTTTGAAGAGTTGAATGAGAGCACTAATGAAGATGAGGATGAGAAGGAGCCATTGCATCCACAGGCGGGTGAAGGAAAGGAGGAGCTTTCAGCACAGCGGAGAAAGGAGATTGAAGCTATTCGGAGAGCAATGGATGAAGAGAATGAGAGAATTGGAACAACACAGTCCAGACAAAGTACAAGCAGAGAAGAGGAGGAGGAGAGGCCTAAATGGTCCAGAGGTATATTCTTACCCACAATAAATGTTTTAAGTGTGCTTCTTTCTTTGTGTATAACTGAAAGGCACACTCCTGTTAAATCCAGGGTATTTTGTGCAGGATTATCCTGGATTTAAAGCATTATTACTGCCCTGTTTACAGACACTGAAAGGATCCAGAGCAGAGCCTCCCAACGCGGAAAGTTTATCGACTTCGTAGCTGCAAAGCAACGCGAAGTCAGCAAGAAAGTTGCCAGTAAGCAAAAGTAAGTTTATTTGCATAAAACATATTATGTTAAATGGACACTTGTGGTCACTAAAGTAATACTTTTCACATAAGCATAAAGCAACCTCGGGCAACCTGACAGTGTGTTTATTATTTAATTAAACCTTGAATGTATATTTGTTGCTGACAACAGGAAGAGAAGTACAGAGCTGCTTCGTTTAATCGATCTGGATTTTTCCATGACTTTCTCCCTTTTGGATCTGCCGCCGGTCAATGAGTATGACATGTACATCAGAAACTTTGGAAATGCAAACACTAAACAGGTTAGCGATTATTTCTGTTGTCTACTTCTTAATCCAAATTCTAAAGAGAAACTGCATATGTCTTTATAACACGTGAGATCATCTTCTCTTCTAGGCTTACGTTCAGTGTAATGAGGATAACACAGATCGAGACATCCAGACAGAGGAAATAGAGATGTCTGAGAAGTGGACGCAGCATCCTCCGGAGCGCAGTGGAGCATGTGGGGGTAATAAAACAATAAGCTTCTGATAAGTTAAGTGTGTAGGCTATATGGTGAGTTTATTAATAGAATTTCCCTGCACTGACAGATCCAAACCTCTCTAAGGAAGCACGAGACAAACAGAGAAGTGAATTGAACTATGATTCACAGCGTCTGGCATCATTTCTTCACTCAGCCTCACAGGTCTTTAAACTATTTGTTAGAAGTGTATGCATGAAGAACTTTTTGTCTTGTTGTTAGTTCTCACTGCTGTCATTCCAAATCAAGGTCATGGTTGTCCTGCTGGAAGAGGATCAAGCTGAGAGAAAATCCCTGGAGAAACTGAGCACTCAGTCAGACACGCTGTCTTTCAGCGATGGAAGTTTGCAGCTCATCACTGAGTTGCCTTTTCTTTATGGTACAAAGTCCAACCAGAGAAACTCATTTTGTTTTTTACTTGTATCTTGCTCTATTCTCATTGCTAGTTTGTTAGTTGTTACTTGTCCTCTGTGGCAGCAGTAGCAGCC
This sequence comes from Pelmatolapia mariae, assembly GCF_036321145.2. Classification (NCBI taxonomy): domain Eukaryota; kingdom Metazoa; phylum Chordata; class Actinopteri; order Cichliformes; family Cichlidae; genus Pelmatolapia; species Pelmatolapia mariae. Next base: position 17,179,900 of record NC_086235.1, on the reverse strand, counting down.
TTTCAAAAACTCAGACAGTTCTTCCTATTACCGGTAGATGTTCATGTTTTGTCTTGTCAATTGCAGATCGCCAGATTAGCATGCTGCACTTCTCTCAGGTCCAAAAGCACACCATGCTGTCAGTTCACATGCCCACAACTAAACCCAGCGCCAAGCATCTTGACAGCTGTACCATCATCTGCATCTGGAACATCTGGGAGCCATCCAGGCCTCAGAAGATCCTTGTTTATGAGTCTGAGGTGACATTTACAACTTCTAGTATTCAGTTTTATACCATTTTTAGAGTTTGGTATCAGCCAATCATTAGCCAATTGCAAAGTGGATATTTAAAAAGTAATATCAGACATGAGAGAAACACCATTCAGCCATGTAAGGAGTTTTGATACACCAAAGGGCGCTCTTCAACTTCCCTGTTGGCTGCACATTTGTCACAAATAATGACCACCAGTCAGGCAGAGCACGAATGAGTAGAAAAATAAATACACATGACAAATATCAGTGAAACCTATGGAAGCTTGTTTCTGCCAATGAATAAAACACTTTTTGCCAGCCGAAAGAAAAAATTTGGGCTTTTCATCTCAAGATTTCCCCTTATTAACTCAAACTTCTGAAAAAAATAATGTACAATTGAGAAAATAACCTGAAATTTTAAATGAAAAAAAAATTCAGTGGCAGAAAAAAATTGGTTCATGTTTTATGTCCCTGAAAGAAAGAAAAAATATCATATGATATATTGGAATATCAGATTTTAAAATCAACAAATCGGTATCAGTCTTAAAAATCCTGTGTCAGTCGGGCTCTATTTATTTGCTCTCCAGAGCATTATTGTTTATCATGAATAAAAATTAAGCTGTGTTAAACTGTAGCTATTTTCTGCATCACTTAATTAGAGCAGCCTAATCAGTCTTGAAATTCACTGAGAAGCATCAGTGCTTTGCTTGCCCTCCAGAAATCAGCAATCAAATCAGGCTTGTCTTACATGTTGGTCACATTAGAAGGGTAATTGCTTGTTGTAATTGTTCCTCCTTCTTGGGTGACCGACATAAGAACAGCAGTCCCGTTCCCTTCGTCCCACTACGTTCAAAAGTTAACACTGCATGACCTTTACTTTTCTAATAGATGTGAGGAAACTTAACCTATAACTCTCTTTTGTCTGCACATTGTCCCACATAAACATCTGTCTCACATTAACTTCAAATTTGGTTAAACGTCCTCAGCATGTACAATCTTGTTGTAAATGATCAAACACAAACCCCGTAGTTGTTTAACATAATACTTTTTCATTAGAAAAATCTGTAAAGCCTCCATCAAACATTATTTACAATATTATTAAAAGACCGTAAGGATGGAAAATAAACATTTGATTTGTCCTTACGTGTCTAAATAGCGATATTTACTTCAGCTCTAATAAGGAATGTGAATCTGTCCTTTTAAGTGCAGCTGATGTTATTTGTGGACTTGGCATATCGCTTCTTAGTGAAACCAAAGCCACTGAACCTCTAACATCTACACTAATCCCCTGTCGTTTTCTTTGTTCCAGATCCAGTGTTGCTGTTTCAGCCCTGGAAAGGTCACGCTGGTGTTTGCAGGCACATCAGTCGGCTCTGTGGTGCTGTGGGACCTTAGGGAGCAGTCTAGTAACCACTATAGCTTAAAGATGGGGGAGAAAGAGTGGACATTCAGGCAGCCTACCTTCTCCACTGGTATGTCAGCAGAGAATTAAATTCCAGCTGTGCCAAATATATAAAAAGCATTTTTCTTTCTTTCCTCTTACACCTAACATTTGTTTCCAGACTGTTATTCATCTATTTATTTTAAGAATATAAAGCCCTTTGATCTTACACAGTGACACATATTTCACTCTTTGCACCCCGACCTAAGGAAAAATGAATGTCAGCACTCCCCTGCCCTCTCTCACATAAACTTGAGAGGCTGATTGTTTTGGTTTTGGTTTTTGAACTCGAGTTGTGCAGCTATCTTCTTATTTGTCACCTTTTCAACACAGATGCAGTGTTGGCCGCCTCAGGCCATTTGTCATCTGTGACCTCTGTAGAAGTTGTCCCCTCTGCACTAGCAGGGGACCCGAGGGCAGACGTTCCACTGTTGGCATCCGAGGAAGGTATGAAATGATTAACCTGAGGTGTGAATGTTGCTATATGTTTTCTGCCATTCACGTTTCTTCATATTTTGCCAGGAAAATGGGAAATAGTTGCAGCGATTAGCACAATTCTAATGAGCTTGAAAGTCAATATTCATATGAATATTCACTCAGAGACAAGGCATACCTCAGCCATGTATCCATGTTTCTCTTCCTTAAGAATGGCTTCTTGACAGCAGCTTTGCTTAGACCATTGCTAATGAAGCTACAGCAATCACCTTACTGATCACTTTGTTGGTGGAAAAATACTATTTTATACCTGTCAAACTGTGTTATCTTTAGAATTTTTCATAGATTCAGCTAGAGAAATGGGGACACTATGTGTTTTTCTGACAGGCAGCTACTAACAAAGTAACTAATTAACAATTAAAAATGGTTCTTTGCTAAGTTGTCTGTGTCTTGTCTTGTGTAGACACAAGGCCAGTTGATCCATTGAGTTCGGCGCCTTTTTTTTTTGCTTCTATGATTCATAGGTCAGTGCTAAGTGGCTAAGCAAGCAAAAAAAATCCTCTGAAAAGGGTCAGTACTGGGACAAGTACTGGACTGAAAATGAGTGAGAAAGCAGCCAATATCCAAAGAAAAACTGTCCTTCAGAAAAGCCTGGAGCCTATTGCACTTTAAAAACATTACAACAAAGTGTGGCTCCTTGGAAGCAAGACATACAGAAATGGAGAGTGTCCTGAGACTTTTGCACAGTACTGTTTATTTAATTAAATGATGTTCTTTTCCAATTGTAGAGTCATCAGGACTGTCATTCCAGCTGGCTTCTTTGGATGAAAGTGGAGTTTTAAATTTTTGGGTAGGTTGAGCAACTAAGTAGATTGTACATATTTTACATGTATGGGGTTTTTTTTTCTTTACAAGGAGCAGGAGTTGGGAGTGGGTTTTATTAGAGAGGTCATGGAGAGAGATACATGAATTGGAAAGTTCAGAAAGCCCACTGAGGACTACTGATGTTATTTTTGATTCACTGTGGCTTGCATTCCTCCAGGATATACAATATGTCCATCCCTACTAAGTATTCATTGTTCCAATGATTCTACATCTGTTTTATACTCATAAAAGAGTCACTGCAGGGCAGATGGATGGTACAATGACCAAAAGAAAAGATGTGCTAAACTAAATTTAATTAATGAGATTTTTGTGGGGAAAATATTTTTCATTGTTTCTATTGTTTCTTATCTTCAGTTCAATAAAATTCAACTTTTTTACCACTTGTTTTCTATCATTTTAACTCAGTGGTAGGGGAATCGGTTTCTGAAGTTCGGGGACAGCTTCACCGTAAAAATGTGAATTTCCTGTCATGATTTCTCCCATGTGTCCTTTAGGTGGTGGTAGAGCTCCCAAAAGGCAACGAGGCAGGCTCTCCAACAGATCTTGGTAACGTAGTCACAGTATTTCTTTGAGTGGGCTCACCTTTCTCACACATGTGGCATCGCTTTCAGCCCCGCTTCTTTCTGTTTTTTTCCTCTCCCCTCTTGCAGGCCTCCGGCCTGGCGGCAAAGTGAAGTTGCTTCACAGCTCGTCCGTCCTCGCTGCTGAGAGGTGAGACTGATAAATGGCTCATGACGATCATCTGTCACTGGCAGCCACGGGGCTTAAAATACACCGCAGAGTCTTTGCCCAGTGGAACACAGCTGTTATGTTGTGGTCACTCGATCCTGTTTGTTACATGCTGCATGCTCTTGATTTTGCCACCTCAACATTTGATGGAAACATACCTGCGGTCATATACATGTGTTACACAGAGAGGTGTGGTGAGGAAAACATCAGACATCGCTCTGTCTTAACTGAAGTATTTACTTTATTGTCTCTTGCCAATCTCTTGCACATACAGACAGCAACTTCCCAAAATGGCCCCCCAATGTGATGCAGTGTTGTCTTCCAGTTTGTTCCGTTGTTGTTTGTTTGGGAGTAATCTAACTTCTGACCTCTTCTTTTATTTTCCCCCCTCTATGCCTCTTTCCAAAGTCACAGGGGGTCACCGCGAGATGTAGTTAAAACAGGGCCGCTGCACACGCTGCTTTTAAAATTCCTTCCAACAGACTCCAATCATTTCTTTATTGGCACCAACATGGTGAGCTTAATTCATGTAATTTCAAATAAATCCTCTCAAATATTAAAAAAAATTATACTCCTGTAATATTTAGTGAAAGTGTACTAATGTCACTTGTGTGTAGGGGCTGGTCCACCATGGAACGAGTCACGGTTTGAAGGCACCCCCCAAATGTTACAGGTTTCAGGAGGTTGAAGTGCAGCCTGTCGATGTCACCTCAATCCACTTTTCTCCCTTCAGACCACACTTGTTCTTGGTGAGAGTCATGCTTATTTACATCACATCTATTTTGAGAAATATGCATATTTGAGATTTAGGTGAGAAGACCACTTAGATTAGCTTAGATAAAATGAGTAGGGACAAGAAGTGTACCTGCAGCTCTAAAGCTCAAAAATGAACACATCATATCTTGTTATTGTAGTGTCTTTACGTTACAATATAAAGCACCTTGAAGCTACTCTGGTTATGATTTAGTGCTATATATACATCAAACTGACTAGAACTGTAAATTCAGTTTGTATAAAGAGAAAGAGGTGGGTGAGTAACTGAATATGTTGAGTGACTAGTTTTGTAGAGAAAAGAAAAGTTTGGAGTTTCAAAGGAATGGCATGCAAAGACTCAAGAAATAAAACCATGGAGATTTATACCACTGTAGCCTCGAAAGGGTATATTTCAAATATTCTCTGTCCTTGCTTCAGGTGGGTTGTGGCAATGGCAGCATCAGGCTGCATGCAGTCAGCCATGAGCAGCCTGTGGCACAGTGGAAGAACAGTACAGCTGGCGAACCGGTGGTCTCCCTGCAGTGGGCCCAGACCAGAGCGACGGTCTTCTGTGTACTCGATGCTGCATGTAACCTCCATATATGGGACCTGTTGAAAGATGACACACAGCCTGTGGTCACTGAGAGAATGAGTGCTGACAGGTAATGCCACACACACACGCAAGTGATAATTAAGCAAATTAGTTTATATTTGTCTTGATATGTGGTTTTTTTTTTCATTTTTTCCATTGTCAGGGTGACAGACATGGCTTTGTTTGGACAATCTGGAAAACAAAACACATATTCAGGAGTAGCACTGGCACATGAGTCAGGGAAAATTGAAATGCAGTATTTCAAAAGAAGTTTAACTGTGTCCAGCACTGCAGAAGAGGAGAAGCTGTTGGAGAGAATGACGACTGAAGCCTTTTGAAATGTGCTGTTTGTGAGAGCAAATACATCATTTTATAACCCTGTTTTCTGTTGCAGTTACTTTCTATAATAGAAGTCCTATTGTTTTGTTTTGTTTTATTTGAGCCAATGTCACCACGCACTGAAACAAAATTAACATAGTTGTAAGAAGGATGTAACTAAATACCAAAGATCTTCCACATTCATTACCATAAACATAGTATATAAAACATATGCACATTCGCTGATGTAAATATTTGTACTTTTTGTTTACATGGAATATTTCTATGATGTTTAATTTTATATAATAAACTATATATAGCTGTGCTTGTTTTGTTGAATGGTTTGGTGAATTTTTCCCATGGAGAGTGAAGTGCTTAACCTGCAAACACAAACGAAACCAACAAATAATTTAAATTTGATTGTATTTTATCTTAAAAGAAACCTTAAAATTGGCTAAGAAGAAAAATTTAGAAGAATTAATAATAAAAAGTTTATTTTGCTTTTGAAAGGGTACGAGAGGAAAATAATGTAAAAAAAAAAATCACAATATTTTGATTTGGTTGTAAATTTTCTGTTGAAAATATTATTTCCAAAATATCAACTTAAAAGTAGCAAAAATGATCATAGCTAAGTCTAAAAACTGCTGCTGCGATCAATAAAATTAGAAGTCACCAAGTCCTGATGGGAGACACCACACAGTGGTTGAGCACAACAGGGTTAAGGTTATCTGGGAGTCAAGACAAACAGCTTCTGGTTAATCAACATGACATAGTGGCATCATAGACTGAAGGTCAGTTGGATCCGATTTCTAAGGTAAAGTTCAGCGTGGTTGCAGTGGTAATAGGAACATTAGCGGCTGTAACCCCCGAACTGGAAAAGTGACTCCCACAAATTCCAGGCACAACATCAGAGGTCTCTTTCTCAAAGTGTGCAGTCTAGGAACAGCTAAGATACTGCACAGGAGCTCTAAAAAAACACACCACAGAGCACCACACTCTCTACACTACTTATTTAATTATACGTTAGGATTTTAACGATATTGGCAGCTATGCTCTGCAAATACCAAACTTTTTAAGTAAATATCTGTATAAGCAGTATTAGTCTGGCTCTACAAGTGAAAGCAGCAGCCGCATCTGTTTTGACATCTTTTTGGACTGCATGCTTTAGGGGTCGCTATAGTGCATCATCTGCCTCTTTCTCACCCTACCCTTAGCCTCCCCGTCTGTCACTCCAGCCCTCTGCATGTCCTCATTCACTACATCCACAAATCTTCTCTGCAGTCTTCCTCTTTTCTACAATCCAGCTGCATATTCAAGATTCTTTGCCCAGTATGTCTGCTATCCCTAGTCTGCAGATGTCCAAACCATCTCACCCTTGCCTTTCTGACTTTGTCTCCAAACTGCTGGCCTGCTCTGGCCCTCTGATATACTAATTTCTAATCCTGTCAATCCTGGTCACTCACAATGAAAACTTTATCAGCTTCAACTTTGCCAACTCAACCTCCAGCTCTGCCTCCTGTCCTTTTTCATATAAAAAATATCATATCTAATTTTTTTGTTTGTTTTTCTAAAGTTGTATGAGTGGAAAACAGTCTTATGTAGAAGAATATCGTGATGGAGTGCCCAAGAGCAACAAACACAAGTACTGTGCTCTTTCCCAGGCACAACCTGAGGCTGCTGTCCCAAAGGACTGACACTCTGATGTAAGTAAATAGAGTTTTCTCTGTTTTATTGTAGGATCTTTACCCTACAATATAAAGCCCCATGATGCAACTGTTGTTGTGATTTGGTGCTATATAAATTCAACTAAATGAACTGAATTGAATTTTTGAACATAAATATTGACAAATTGTGTTTTACAGTGATGTCACTGCAATCACGTACTGCATTCAGCTGGACTGTTTGATGATTGCTCTCCGTGACCTGTCCATCAAGGTATGGAGTTGAAACTGATGGCCACATAGGACCCTTTTAGGCCATAAAGGTATATTATGACTGAACTGCTCCATATATCTACTTCTGCCTGTCTCTGATTGGTTATCAGTTTAATTTTCTTACATTTCTTGTCTGTTGTTTTTGTCTTTACATGTGGTAAATTCCTTGTTTTACCGCTCTGGATTAAGGATGCTAATATCTTCCTCAGTGGATGGTACCATCTGCCGCTGGGATCTGGATGAGTGTAATGAAACTGACTGCATCCATACAGATCAGAAAAGCCCTCCATTGTGCAAAGCAAGTACTAGAAAAGAAGACACCTTCATCTCTTTTTCAAACCAGGGGCTGCACTTCTGGACCATCAGAAGACTGTACACCATCTACTCAGAGGTGATGAAGGCTCCCCATTGAGACAAATTAAAGTCCTGTCAGTTGCTGCTCCTTACCCTATGGAAGTCCTCTGCATCAAGGGGGACAGAAATATCACTCTGGTGGCTGCAGAAACTGGAGCAGTGTTGACCTCTTTCAAGGCAAGGAACAGGGTTTTGTGCGGTGACTACTGCCTGCACGAAGAGATTCTGTTGGCCTTGACTGAGGCAGTCACGGTGCTTCAAGCCAACACACTAAGTAATCAAATCACTTTGATGGAGGAATGGAAAGGCAGAGGCGAGGGACCCTGGAAGGACATGGAACGCTTGATAGAAAATGATGATGCAGGTACTCTGATGATCCCTGGCCCAGCTTGGCAATATACAGCTACAGTGGCTTGCAAAAGTGTTCGGCCCCCTTGAACTTTTCCACATTTTGTCACATTACAGCCACAAACATGAATCAATTTTATTGGAATTCCACGTGAAAGACCAATACAAAGTGGTGTACACGTGAGAAGTGGAACGAAAATCATACATGATTCCAAACATTTTTTACAAATAAATAACTGAAAAGTGGGGTGTGCGTAATTATTCAGCCCCCTGAGTCAAAACTTTGTAGAACCACCTTTTGCTGCAATTACAGCTGCCAGTCTTTTAGGGTATGTCTCTACCAGCTTTGCACATCTACAGACTGAAATCCTTGCCCATTCTTCTTTGCAAAACAGCTCCAGCTCAGTCAGATTAGATGGACAGCGTTTGTGAACAGCAGTTTTCAGATCTTGCCACAGATTCTCGATTGGATTTAGATCTGGACTTTGACTGGGCCATTCTAACACATGGATATGTTTTGATTTAAACCATTCCATTGTTGCCCTGGCTTCATGTTTAGGGTCGTTGTCCTGCTGGAAGGTGAACCTCCGCCCCAGTCTCAAGTCTTTTGCAGACTCCAAGACGTTTTCTTCCAAGATTGCCCTGTATTTGGCTCCATCCATCTTCCCATCAACTCTGACCAGCTTCCCTGTCCCTGGTGAAGAGAAGCACCCCCAGAGCATGATGCTGCCACCACCATATTTGACAGTGGGGATGGTGTGTTCAGAGTGATGTGCAGTGTTACTTTTCCGTCACACATAGCGTTTTGCATTTTGGCCAAAAAGTTCCATTTTGGTCTCATCTGACCAGAGCACCTTCTTCCACATGTTTGCTGTGTCCCCCACATGGCTTGTGGCAAACTGCAAACGGGACTTCTTATGGTTTTCTGTTAACAATGGCTTTCTTCTTGCCGCTCTTCCATAAAGGCCAACTTTGTGCAGTGCACGACTAATAGTTGTCCTATGGACAGATTCCCCCACCTGAGCTGTAGATCTCTGCAGCTCGTCCAGAGTCACCATGGGCCTCTTGGCTGCATTTCTGATCAGCGCTCTCCTTGTTCGGCCTGTGAGTTTAGGTGGACGGCCTTGTCTCGGTAGGTTTACAGTTGTGCCATACTCCTTCCATTTCTGAATGATCGCTTGAACAGTGATCCGTGGGATGTTCAAGGCTTGGGAAATCTTTTTGTAGCCTAAGCCTGCTTTAAATTTCTCAATAACTTTATCCCTGACCTGTCTGGTGTGTTCTTTGGACTTCATGGTGTTGTTGCTCCCAATATTCTCTTAGACAACCTCAAAGGCCGTCACAGGGCAGCTGTGGAGCTGTTTTGCAAAGAAGAATGGGCAAGGATTTCAGTCTGTAGATGTGCAAAGCTGGTAGAGACATACCCTAAAAGACTGGCAGCTGTAAATGCAGCAAAAGGTGGTTCTACAAAGTATTGACTCAGGGGGCTGAATAATTACGCACACCCCATTTTTCAGTTATTTATTTGTAAAAAATGTTTGGAATCATGTATGATTTTCGTTCCACTTCTCACGTGTACACCACTTTGTGTTGGTCTTTCACGTGGAATTCCAATAAAATTGATTCATGTTTGTGGCTGTAATGTGACAAAATGTGGAAAAGTTCAAGGGGGCCGAATACTTTTGCAAGCCACTGTATGTGGCAGACACAGAGAGAGCTTGAGAGCAGTGGAGGAGGTTACAGGAGAAGAGGGGTTGCAGTCTCAGAGACGAGGCAGCACTCGATGACCCAAAGAACAAGTGAGAATTGTCAGTCCAAAGAAAATACTCGATGGTGCTACAGGAACTCCGGGATTGCCAGAAATCGAATATATTTCTGTGTCTGAGACAGGTTTTTGATCTTTCTTGGTAAAAGGGGAGGCTGTGTGAATAATGAATAATGGAAAGGTGTTATGCTGGATGCCAGCGCACAATGGTCAGAGAGTCACCACCGTGCAGGTGCATGTCAACAACATGCAGCTACCTCCCCTCATAAGTATTTACAAATGCAATGCCTTTTTGAATAATCATCACTCATTACCTGATGACTGTATCCCAGTTGCCAAGGTGAGGACTTGACATTGGTGGTCTGGAGGGTTAATCCCTACATCCATAAGTGTCTCACTCAACAACTAAGCACTACGGCCAGCCTCTAGCCCACCTGGCAGCACTGAAGTCCCAACTGGCTGCAACCTTTCAAGAGCCCAATGACAGCTCCTACGGCTTAAAGCATGTCACTCTGCTGACTCAAAGCCAAACAGATTTCAAGCCTGAAGACGGACATTCAGACCACTTAACAGGTCACAGTGTTTATTGCAAGTTACATGCAGAGTTATGTTGTTGTTGTTTCTGTCTGTCTCTATGTGCATGTTTGCTTGTGTCTTGCAGGACTGTGCTTCCCCATCTGAAGGTGTTTGTTTCCAGCAGTCTGGATAAGAAGGTGCAAATGTGGGATGAAGAGAATCGCCTCCTCAGGTTGGTGATTATTACAGATATGAAGAGCAGCCTTTCAGTCCGAGCCTTTGTGTGTATTTCAGACAGGTATGTCTATGTGCTGCAACCTCTTTGTGGCTGTTGCTCCTCCAGGATGCTCCAGCTGAATGCGGTGCCTGAATGCTTGGCGTACAGCAGGTTTGGAGGAGATGTGTTCCTGGGCATCAGAGGGGGCCTGTATGGGATGAGCTGTACAAAGTTCTTGCCACCCAACTACCAGCAAACAGTAAGACATACACCTGGAGAGCTGTCCGTGTGGCTGTGGCTATAGTGGGGTGTAATTTGGACTTTTTCCTAGCTAACCAATAGTAAGACTCAGATATTTCATATTAAAGATAATGCAAAACAGTGGCCTTATTATCTGTGAGCATTGTTGGTGCAAACAGGACTCCTAGCAGAGATAAAGAAGGCAACGCAAAGGCAACAAAAATGGACTGCCATGCACAGTAATAACATTTTTCATACTGAGGTGTGCATGTGTGTGTCTGAGAGAATCCCAAGCATGCTGTTTCCAGAGGACTCCTTAGACCTGCTCAAATATCTGCAAATCTGCAGCATCCCATTCAAGATATTGATCCTCGCATCAATGAAGGCCCTGCACAGCCAGGGACTCTTACAGAACAGACGAGCTATACCAAGGCCTCACTGACTGTGTGCACACATTTGTGAGGCCTCATATGGCACAGCAAGAACCAGACTTTGCAGTTTAGAAGTAGAGGATTATTAGGTTGTGATTTTATGCGTGTTTCAGTCAGCTGTGGAGTGGACTCTGCTTACTGAGATCTTAAATCTGTTGATGCATCTGAAACCTGTAGGCTGTGAGCTGATAAAAAATTCTTTTAACTCTTCTAGCCTATAAAGAACTAGGGGTCGGGTGAGTTTGTCACTGCTAAAACAAGTAGTTTTTTTTTTCTTTTTTCTGATTTTAACATAGGAAGACAGTAATGCGTGTGCTGACAGAACTGAGCGTGGAGGAGGTTGAGCAGTGGCTGTGGCCCAAGGTGGACACTTGGGACTCGGAGCTGGAGGAACAGTGTGACACCTGGAAGAGTCTCCACAGCAAAACAGAATGATGGCTGGACTTGTGGTTCTCAAAATACAAAGTAATTTATTGATTTGAAATGTTTCTGTCTTTGGTTAGAGCTGACATATTTTCAGTGTGACAAAAGATCAGATCAGTTCTGAGGTCATTTACTGTGACCTCAATTGCTTTAATGTTTTTGACTGCTAGTGTAAGTGGTTAACTACATTCCCGCTTTCATTTCCAAACCACCAGGAGCATAGCAGGTATCTCTACCTGAGCAGTAACACCAAGTGGACACCCCCAGCATGCAGTGTGGTTGAAATGCTCAATTATTTCTGCTCTGTGCAAAAGGGCGAGCACAACAAACCCAGAAATGCCACAGCTCCTCGTCGCAAAATAAATAAATATATATAAAATAAATAGGCAAAGTGCTTTAGCCTATTTATGACAGGTATGTGAAATTAGTGCACATATCAGTTTCACTTCTTCACTGTAAGCTAAAATGTTTCATTTCTGATTTTTTATTTTTGTAGATTCCAACCAATTCTTCGCCTAGGAGAAACATTCAGCATGTTCAGAATACAGAGAATGCCAGCTGAGTTTACTGAACTTGAACAAAAATTTCTCATTAAATGGGGTCATTTACATTCAGAAAGTAACCGTCTAATGTTGATCGTCATTCAGGTTGAATTCTGCCTCACGTGCGACATTGTCCCTTCCTCATGAAGTTCCCCAATTTCATCACTTTGCCGTTACCTCGAGTGACTCTCGGCCCGTTTCATGACTGCTCAGAAGAAGACTGGTGGAAGGTCTCGACTCAGTCCTATTTTATTCAAGAGCAGTCTTGGGTAGGGTACTACAGATGATGCCTTTCAATCTGTAACAGACTGTAACAACCCCATTAGGCTCAGTAACCCACCTTTGTTGTAAATTAATTTCCAACAGCCGAATAAAATCCTTGGCTTCATAAGTGATTTATTCTGTGACTTTCAGTGTATAAGTGCATCTGTGATGCACATAAGGCTGATTTGGCACACTTATTTCCTAATGCTGGTGACTGAAAAGATTTGATTATAAATATTTTTAAACAAACATTCAAGGAACACAGTAATGCGGCTTCGAACAGCAGAGACGCAAGACAGCATGACTTAGTGACTACAAAAGGTACAAACATGACGATATAACAGGATAGTAAGCAGTAACTATCCTGTAGTTTTGGTTGCACATACATCTGCTGATCAGACACCATGTGAATGAATTGTATACAAAAGTATTTTGCTGCATCCCAGCTGTAACCTGATTATTAAAACGCCAGTGATCACCAGTACAAATCCTGCACTGACTTATGCTGTACTAACACTTATAAAGTCAACAAGCAAATCAATTAAATTAGTGCAGCATGTTCTGACTGAATGACAGATTAGTGTCTGTCACTTTTCAGCAGAGGTTATCACCTCATCCTGTACATTTATTTAGAACAACCAAAAGTCAAGAGGAGCGAAATTCATCTGAAGACCTGCACTTGTTGATTTGGTGGCTGAGAAATCTGAAAAACCATCAGCTAACCTGCTGACTTAGGCGGCAACATCCAATTTTCTGATGTAACCAGAAGATATCTGAGGAAAGACTTCCATTTCAGTCTGCTGGTCATCGTTTATGATTGTAGCTAAATGTTGTTGTTTTTTTTTAATTAACAAAAAGTGTGCCGTTTGTTTGACAACAAATGCATTTCAAAAATACAGTCCCTCTTTTGCTGTCTACATGGACTCTTTACCTGCACTCAATCAAAGACTCGTCAAACGCCACTGATCAGAAAGCTACTAAAAATTTTGACCCTTGCCACAGAGTCAGCATTTTTATGTCCATATCTGTTTAGAGAAATTAGTGGCTGAGTGGCAACAATGCGATCCCTTCTCTCAAACCCAGACACTTAACAAAGATTACTGGGCCTTGGTGGATATCTGTATTTTACTGAGTAATGTCTTGCTACCGTCATTTGCCTGTTTTGGACTGTAAAAGCTTAAATGCATTACATTTACCATAAGACTAAGTGACAAGGAAAAGGCTATTTAAATTTTTTTTTTAAAAGAATACCTAACCATTTCTCAGGTAACAGTGTGATTGTAAGGCTTCTGTACATTGCTATCGTTTGTCAGTGAATGAGCTTAAGAAGCATCTCTGCTTTATTCCACCATGTCTTTATCATAATTCAGCAAGTCACAGGTCAGAAAGATGTCAGAGCGTCCATTGTCGATCAGAACCCTGTTGAGCTTGTTGCTGGTCAGGTTGATGTCTGAGGTTTCATCTAGAGGCCAGTCTAAGAGCTGAGCACTCGAGGGCAGGTCGGGAAGGCCTGGCTGGTAGTCCTCCAGGGGGTTGGGGTACAGCAGCTGTCGTAGGGAGGGCATTCTTACAGCCATCTTCACCAAGTCCATGAGACCAGCCATGGAGAGAGGGTTCAATGCCAGAGCCAAGCTCTTGAGGGCCCGACAACCTCCTAGTGAGGGCAACAAGAGCCCCAGCAGGCCATCAGTCAGACCACAACCGCTTAAAGACAGGTGCTGCAGGCTGCCCGAAGCCTGGGAGAGGAGGCGGCGAATGGAAGGCAGAGTGTTTTCATCCAGACGGTTTTCACTTAGATCCAGCTGCTGCAGCGTGGAAGTGTGATGACTGCAGGACAGATAGGCAAAGTCAGCTGGACTCAGGGACAAATAGGGGAGCTCCAAGATCTCTAGAGGGTGAGGCAGCGAGCTGTATCAACAGACAAAAGAAGAAAACATTTAAATAATGTCACCTCATCAAACACTTCAGGTTTCATTGTTTGTGTTCTAGCTTTAATGGCATTATTTTAAAGATGTCTGCTCATTTGCTTTGAAATAGTGACTTATTACATAGGCAAAATGCTGATCTTGACTAACTGGTCAACTTAGTTAATTTGTTATTAACAAAAGTTTTTAAACTGTAATTAAATTTAGAAAAGTGCCAATGGCATTTTGAAAAATCCCTGACTTTGTGTTTGTCAATGGGTTAAATACAAAATAATGTAATGAGGTAAACAGGCCATACCTGAGCAACACACGGAGCTGACCAGGCAGGCGCAGTGCAGTGAGGCTGAGGTGTCGCAGTTCCTGCAGGCGTGCCAGACCCTGCGACAGCTCCCCCAGTGCCTCTGACTGGCTGGGATGGACTCTGCGAAAATCCAGGTTACAGTAGTGCAGGCGAAGGGATTTTAGTGCAGGAAATGTGGAGAGCAGAGGCAGCAGTTCAGCCAAGCCACCAACCCCAAGGCTGCTGTAGCGTATGTCGACGCCCAGAAGTCCTCTGCGTGGGAGCAGGTCTAGCAGAGTTCTGATACTTGGGACTGAAATCTCTTCCACACGCAGGTATCTGCACTGAAGCTTTAGAGGTCCAGATGTGCTCAGAGCCGAGTGAACACGCTCCCAAGAGCGGCCATTAACAAAAAGATCAGCTCTCACATGCACCACCACATCACGATCCACCTCTTTTTCTTCAGCCTCCCTCTCACTGCTCCCTAATACTGTCCTCTCTCTTTTCCTCTCCATCTCCATCCTCCTCCTGACTCCTTTACTTAGGTCCTCTTCACTCACAGACCCTGAAGATTCAGTTCTCTCACTAACATTGGTTGACTCATTACTGTTTAGTTCCCCATCTCTTTTCTTCTGTCCCCTCTCTCTTTTTAAATCCCTCTCTCTTTCCAGAGCTGAGATCCGTTTTCTCTCCTGGTCTCCTTCTTTTCTCTGTTCCCTTCGTGTCCTTTGTGGCCTTCTTGTCCTAACTCTGGCCTTAAGGACCATGGTGCAAAGAGCTACTGTCAGAGACCAGCCTCCCATCGGGTCCCCCATTCCTCCTTCATCTCCTTGCACTCCACAGAGGTCCAAGACTTCCAGTGAACACCTAGATGACAGTTGATATGTTACTCCCAGAAACAATGCCGATATTAGATATCGTGATTCAAACTACTACTACTCACCTGTGGTCTGTCAGTCCTCTAACCACAGCAAGCAACATAGACTGAATACAGAGTCGATTTGGCGCAGTGTGTCCCGGTTTCCTCCGACCTCCGACCCGCAGTGTGAGCTCAGGCCACCTCTGCACCAGCTCACCCACAGCCAGCGGTCTGCAGGTGGAGAAGGCGGCCTCCAGCAGTGCTCTGTACAGATCTTTGGGCATCCACCTCAGCCAGGAGTGCGACGAGCTGTGGTCACGAACCACCTCCTTGGCACAAAGGCTCACCAAGGAAAGCACCATTTCAGCACAAAGCACCTTTAGGCTTCAAAGAAGTAAGAGGGAACTGGTGCGAAGCAGACTTGCATCTCAGAGTCGACTAGCTGATTTAGCTCCAACGCTAGGCTTAGTTTTATGACAGGAACTTGACGCCGTCTAATAAAGCCTCAAAAAAAGATTTTACAGCATCACTTGACAGCTACTGTTACCCTTACTGATAGTAAAAACTTGCCGGGACGACTGAAAGCTCCCCGCAACTGACAAACTTAACGCTGGGATGTAAGGTTAGCTAAAACTGCTGCTAACTGTTTACAATTACAGTTGAGCCTGACGCAGGCTTGTGACGTAGCACGCACAGGAGAAACGTCAGTGCTGTAGAGTTTTAAGCGATGACTGTAGACCGACCTTTACCAGCAGATCTACTACAGTGGCAAACTGCAACTAATATTGAATAAAAATAAGAGAGAACAGGCGAGGAGGTTAAAATTCATTTAAAAACAAAAAAAATTACAACTCAGATTAAAGTTCTAATTTTCTTGGGCAAAAATCTAAAAAAAATACATATTATTTTTTAAAAGGTCCCTGATCTTAAAGTCGTGAACTAAGAAGTAACAGGGAAGAAATGCACAAAACAGTCATAAAAGTGGCAGGTACACGTGTATGTGAATTTAAAAAACAAACAAACAACAACAACAACAACAACAAACCCAACCCAAAGACATAGGAACAATACAACACATAACATAGTTCAGATTTGTTACATGATTGCGTTTGATGCACATAAATGCCATCCAGCGTTTAACAGGTTGTTTTCTTCTGAAAGGCCAGTTTCATGACCCTTTTCCTTTAAAGTTTGGATGACAATATGGCAATTTAGGTTTATATACCACAAGCATTATTTATTGCTAAATTTAAGTCTAATTATCCATCCATCCGCTTCCACTTAGAAACCCAGACCTCCATCCTCCGAGCCACCTTCTCTAGCTTATCCAAGAGAACACTTCCCAAGAGACATAATCCCACCAGTGCCCTGGGCCTATCCCAGGGCTTCCTCCAGGTAGGACATACCCAGAACAACTCACCCCAACAGGCATCCTAGTCAGAACCATCTTAACCTCAATTTAAAAGCAGAATTATGCACTGCAAGTTGCAGCATGTGTGCTGTAATGAAGTTAACCTTGCAAATTGAAGCACTAGTTTTATTTTACTAGGATTCTTTTTCAAATGTAACCTATAACAAAGTTGCAGTATTGATCTGCTCATAGGCGATACTCGTGGGAAATTCTTTTAACATAGGGTTCACTTTTACTAAGTCTCCACATGAAATACTGGCAAAGCACTGTCATTGTTGACAAATTTCTTGCAGTTCAGCAGGAATATGCTGTTATTATCAGCAGGGACTTATGATATTTAGCCACAAAAGGAATTTCCAGATAGTGTTTTCTGCTGTAACATTACTATTTAAGTCACTTACCTTTTTCAAGCAATTTTAATTCCCTCGTAATTTTTTTTTTTTTTTTTTTTTTTTTTTTTTTTTTTTTAAACACAGGAGATAGAGAGAGCTTCTTTCAAATGTTAGGATTCATGACTAGGAACCACTACACTATCCAACCACCAAGTACAGCAGATAGAAAAGTAAAATTTTTAGGTCTGAAAAAGACAAATTTAAGCTTCATTTAAAAAACTGCGCACAAATCAATTCTACACCCAACCATATCAGAATCTAAAGCCAATTTCTTGCTTTACTTCAGAGCAGCCCTTACGGAAATATGTTGGTGTGATACTCCAGCTTCCTCCCACAGTTTAAATGTAACAACTTGTTGTGTAGCAAACAGGTTGCGGACCCAAATGCAGAACTTAGGATGCAGGAGTAGAAAGTAATAACCCAACAGGAAGTGTTAAACAGAGAAACAGGAATCCTGGGAAACATGGAAAAGTGGAATATACAGCAATGTGGGAGGATACAACTAATGGGGAACTATAAACCAGGTAATGAGGGAAGAGGAAACAGGTGGGAACACAGCTGGAAACTATA
Source organism: Pelmatolapia mariae (assembly GCF_036321145.2). Classification (NCBI taxonomy): domain Eukaryota; kingdom Metazoa; phylum Chordata; class Actinopteri; order Cichliformes; family Cichlidae; genus Pelmatolapia; species Pelmatolapia mariae. Next base: position 17,162,045 of record NC_086235.1, on the reverse strand, counting down.
GACATAATGAGACGGGTGAAGTAAACACAACACCAGATGCAGAAAACAACAGTTACCACAATAAAACAAGAAGACTGAAAGGGGAACAGGGGTTAACCTGACATAGGGGAAAACATAAGGAGTAGATATTGGAACATAGGAAGATTCAGATGGAGACAAGACTGGGACACCCAGAAACACAAAAGGGAACTAACCATCTTGTAACCATTACCAAAATAAACCAGGAAGACAGCTAACAGAATGGGAGAACCACAACTAACTTGGAGACTAAGCCAGAAAAGGAAAGATAAGGGAGGCAGGAATGTATAGGGACTTAGGGAATAAAATACAAACCAAACCGAAACCATGAAGAGAACTAGATATGGAGCCATAAGAAAAAATTACAAAACTCAAAACTCTGGGTCCAGGACCCAAGGACCATGACACCAAAGGTGGATCTAAATTGGCTGTAGATGTGAGTGTGAATGGTTGTTGTCTCTCTGTTAACCCTGTGATAGACTTGTGATCCGTCCAGGATGTACCATGCCTCTCATCCCATGACAGCCAGGATAGATTCCTACCTAAGAGGAAAAAACCTGATGGATGTTTGGAACGGTCCTTTTCACCAGTAATTCTGAGCATCAGTGCTACGAGATATACCATAGAGTCAACAGGAAAACACTAATATAACAAAAATGAGCCATGGTATGCTGGATGTTTTATGTATTTTCTGATAATTTTCTAATAATTGGTAAGTTATAGCACATTGATGGGCTCACTTTCCAGTTATCTCTTTGTATCAAAATAATTTGCTGCCATATTTATATTTTAACACATGTCTATATTGCTTATATGAAGAAGCACACATTTAATCAGAATCCATTAGACTGATGAAAAAAATTAATGGTAAAGTATAATATTTCATTCTAGAATTAAAGGAGGATGATGTACAAAGTAGTATAATACAGAAAAATACTGGAATATCGAACCTATTCTCTTCTTGTTTTCTTGTTTTTTTCTGTCATAACGATTCCCAGATTATTCTGTCTTTCACCAAATAGAGCCATAAATCAATTTTCTTTGATTTATTGATCAGACTTGTAGATGTTATTTATCTTGAGTGCACTCGGCCTTCTAGCAGAGGTGTCCAAAAATGTGTACAAACAGAAAAATAGTTTTCAGGCCAGTGATGAAAGAGGCCTGGAATGAGTCACCATACAGTGCTGGTGCTCAGGCTGATAGTGATACATCACAGAGTCTGTGCTTCAGTAACTTCTAGTACAGTCCACACTGTACCTCAACAGATTCAGTAGAACAAGTCAATAAGAGACCAAGCAGTTAAAACGAGTACAAACAGAAGCTGAATGGATCTTGAGCATGGATTTATGGACCAGGATTAACAAAAAAAATTTTTTAAGTGTAAAGGGTTCTGGGTATTGGAGCTTAAAAGCTTACGCAGTTCTTCAGTAACATTTTGAGGGACTTTCAGTAAGCCATTGGATCAAGCTTGATATGGTCCAGACTTCCAAACATACACGTACATTGGAAGTTTTTAAATGGCAACCCTATAGAAAAAATAACACACAGCTCTGAGATCCTTTAGGCTGTGAAGCCCTCCCACATTTTTCAGTTAAGATTCACTGGTGAGTTCTAAAATCGTCATCTGTAATATGCCCGAGGGAAGATCGATAAACAACATTCAGGGGCTTCAGAGTGAGAACAGGGGACCACCAGAAAAATCACATTACTATTATCCGAAAAGGAGAGAAAAACATCATCAACTTCAATTCGTCAAACTCTCTTTGTGTGGATTTAAATGCATAATGCACATTTGCGCAAAGTACTCCTCTTTCTCAGTGTATAATCTCATCTTACTTTGAAGCAGCCTGCTTTGTATCCAATACAGGAAATCACATACAGTGCATTATAGTGTGAATAATCACAGGTTTTAACATGCATCACAGATGTTTGCGAAGCAACACCTGCCAGTGTCCTATTCTAGAGTCACTGCATCATCTTTCCCTGACTAAAACTGAAACGCGAGATGAGAAAGAAAATAATTTAAGCTCTTTGCATTTTACCAATTAAATAAATATGAATTTGGCACAGACTAAGAAGTGATGCTGTACAGCTGTCTATGAAGGAGACAGCTTACAGGTATTCAAGTAAAAAACATTCACTTCCACTCTCACTTTGCACAAAATGTGTACAAAGTATCTACAGCCCCTTGAAATGCTGTAAATATTAAATCCAAAACCACAGCTCATATTTAATTTGTGCTCATGGAGCTGAAACGAGAGGATAAGCCAGTAGATGGTGCTAAATGATCATGGACGAGGAGTGCTCTTGATTTCAACAGGAAATAAACATCCTTATCTGTACAGTCCTCATACATAAAAATATAATATAAAACAAGACACATCTTTAACACAAGTTTTAAAGATGTTTTTGAGTTTAACACAGCAATCAACTGCTTTCAATTAGTCTTTCACGCGTGCTCTTTTTTTTTTTTTTATCTGCATGACTTTTTGCAAAACCTCACTCAACCATTATTACATCACTGTGACTGTACTGCTCTGTGGAGCTGATGCCACATCTGTAGAGCTGTTTCTACTGTTAATTAAATTCACTTTAAAGCTGCTGGTGGTTCAGGTGAAAGTGTAAACCTCAGTAGTGCTTCTGTTCGGTACTGATTAGGTTGAAGGATGAAGGATGAAGATGAATGTTGTGTTAGTCATTTTATGGTGCATGCAAAGAGCTCAGATTTTGCTCTGCTCACTCGGGCTTTAAATGCATTTCTCTGCTGTAATTGATGCTTTGTTTGTGAAAGTAATCACTCTGCTTTGTTTAGAAAGGGCACGAGTATGCACAGCTATTAATATGCTCGAAAATCACACAAACACATACACACACAAAAAAGCTTAAATCCTTTCAGATGACAGCGAGGATCTTTTTTTCCCCCGTCTCGTTACTCCTCCTCCCTTTGATATAAAACAGCTCCTTCATCAAGTTTAAAAAACTTGATGAAATAAGAGTGATTTGGATGATGCCTCCTCCCATGCAAGACTGCTCATCTCCTCAGTTAATGTCTTCAGCTAATGACTTGAACTAAACACAATTGCAAAAAAGTGTCATTGTGTTCAAAAAGTATTGGACAATAGTTTTAATGGCACACCACAGTAAAAGCCAATTTTACAAATGAGCTTTAGATCAAAGGCACTGTCAAAGTAACAACAGCTGTAACAGAGGATTAGAAAACAGGGAAGTAGAACCATTAAGTCCTCACAGTATCCAGCTTTAATTACTATTATCATTCATAGTTTGTCAAAATGTCTTCAGTGAAAAATGTCTACCATTACTCACATTCGCTTTGACACCATTATACATATCCACCGATTCTTTGGTGTGGTTTCCTTCCCTTTATTTGAAATGTGTTGTGCTCAATACACCCAGTCCCTCTTTTTTCACACGTGTTGACTGTTAAGTGTTACACGAGGTGTTTTTTAAAAATTGTTTTTCTCCCTTCGTAAAGGGCGGATCTGTCAACAGAAAGTATTAAAAATGGTGAAATAAACACAATATGCTCGACAGACTGCCAGCAGGAAGCCAGAATGAAACAAACACATTCCTTTGTTCTTCCTTTGCATTAGAAAAACCCCCACCGCTCTGCTTATTAATCTAATAGTGCCCCAAAGAAATCATGACACAAGACTGTAGGAAAAAACTCCTGAAAAAACTCTTATATGCAACATGATGCCAGCAATGTGCAACCTGGATTTATCAGTAACTACGTAGCTGTATGCTCTGCGGTCAGGAATATTCTGCTTGCTGTGGCTTCTCCTCTCAGTATTTTCATTCCCTCCTGGATTTCTCTGGTGCTGACTGAAGACATTTTGATCCTTGCCGCCTTTGTTGCTAATCTCATGTAATTTAATTTGACACAAAACTCCTCCTGCAGTTTTTAAACGCTCAAACAGCCACGCTTATCTCCCTGACTCCTCCCACCACTCAGTCAGAAACACAGTTATGCATTTCTGTTAATACTACCAGCTTCTGCTCTGAAATAATTACACTGCCCTGACTGCCTATCCATATTACCAGTAGAAGATGTGTCAGACATATTGAATAATTATTTAACAATACAAGATGATAAGATCTCTACCTTAAGTCTCACAAGACAATAAAATGAAAAAAAATAATAAATATAAAGCATTTGTAGATGTACACAGTCATGGTCAGACGTTTACATCCAGGAAGAAGATGCAAACTGTCACCCTCAAGTGAGAGGAAATTGATTAGTTGACAGTGAAGCACGTTTTAAATCACCATTAACTGAGAGTGTCCCAACCAGGACAGAAGCCACTGCTCCAGAATCGGCACAGTCAAGCTTCACTGAAGCTGTAGCCGCCCACAAGTATGAGCCAAATAAGGAAGAGAAAAATTGACCAATTTCAATTACAAGAGGTATGTTTGGAGGATTAAAGGGGAGGGTTTCGACTCTAAGAACATTATACGAACTGTCATGCATGGTAGTGGTAGCATCATGCTCTGGGGCTGTTTTGTGTCATTGGTACTGGTGCATACAAGGGGATGACATAATGAAGGATGACAACCTCCAAATTTTTCAAATTCACCTCAAATCAGCTACGGACACAATTGGTTATTCCAGCAAGACAATGATCCCAAACACATTAAAGAAAATAGTATTGGAGTAGATAAAGCAGGCTAACATTAAGCTTCTGGAATGGCCTTACTGAACTCAAACCTCATCTGTTCCGAGAAGAGTGGCCAAATATCCAGCCAGAGTTATGCCAGAAGCTTGTTGATGGATACCAAAAGTCTCTGGTTGAAGTAAAACTTGCTAAGGGACATTTTGACCCTTAGTATACTTTTGACCTTGTGTGGAGAAAATCCAAAATAACTTAATTCAATATCCAGTTCAAATCATTATAGATGTATGATGTACTATCATTCCACCTTGGAAAAAGAACAGTTCAAAGAAATCTTTAAAAGCTCAAACTGGTATTTCACATTGACTTTTATGCCCATACTGAGTGGATGTAAACTGACTGCAACTGTACATAGGTAGTTTAGATATTTCATTCTTCAGCAAAAGCCCATTATTCCTTGTATTTACTTCTTGCTGTTACAGCCAACATCCTCATTCATTTGCCTTTTGTTTTCAGCATTTACTTGTGCACATCACTTTACAGGCAGTCAATTTTAAAAAAGGACAAATTATTGATGGCAATGAAAAGCAAGTGTTTCTTCTCAGTTATTCACTGATAAATTGGTTGTTAGGCTTTCACATAAGGTAGATATTCCTACAAATAATAACTGAAAACAGTCAATAGATGTCATGTTATATTTCCTTGCTGCTATGAAATTGTCAAATTACACACTGTACAGAAAATGTCACTTTAAAAAAAATCTGGTTGTTGGAAGGAACGAAAATGGAAAAAAAAAGATTTTCTCTGTCTTTTTCAATAAATAAATAAATAAATAAATAAATAAAAATCCAGTGTAAAGCAAAAGTAAAGCATTTTTCAAATTCTCCAAAACTTCATGCACCCATTTAAACTATTCAAAGTTTGTTTTCCTTTGTTTTGGCATTCAGATTTTTATTGCAAACTTAGAACCTAATAGTTAGATGTCACAACTGAACCCTTCCAACAAAGGAGTGACACATTTTAGAGGTCACTCCTTTACTTTTAGAGGTAGAAGGAAAATAAGAGATTTTTTGTTGCCACAGCATATTTACCAGCAATTGCTTTGGGAAATTCCTCTAAAGAGTATTTGATTGCCTCACCAATGGTAGAAAGTTTGAAACATAGAACAACAAATGTCTGAAAACACTGATAACTGGATAAGCTGAAAGGAGAGCATACTTTACTGTAGCTGCTCTGACCTGCACCTGATTCAAGACCCTGTGTGATTAACTCATTAGTTTACTGCTTTGCTGTCCAGCCCTCTTTGAACACCCATTTTTGGTAAAAATATTTACATAAGTCTTTTTACACGCAAATAATATCCCTATGTTGAAATGATAATTTGATAAAGGAGTATTATGTAGGTATATATACACTGTGAGTAACATGTTGACACTGACAACTTAATGTAATCTCACTTGATACTGATTAAATTACCCAAACCAAATGGCATGCGTTGGGTGTTTTTACCACCACAGCTGACATGAGTATATGTAGACTGTGCAGTGCAGTTAATTTCTTTTCTTAAGAATATTTCAAAGTTTAAAGAATGTGGAAATTGATTTTTCCATAGAGATGGTGGTTTTCAGTTCTTCTTGATACAGGCTGACTAAATCTTGATGAACTCAAATCTTCTACCCGACACTGAAATTCCAAACTAAAATTGTGTAAAACTGAGAGTTTTGCATTATACCTAAATGGTATGATGCTAAATTGATAATCCTTCAACCTTTCTACCTTGTGTCAAATATGCCCGTTAATTTTATATTGGTGAACAGTGCCCTTGCAATGGGCCTTTAACAAAAGTGATATATTGACTCTGACAAGTTAAAAGCAGCTTCTTCCTGTCAGGTACAGCAAGAATGTCCTAGACAAGAAGTGTGTACCAGAACCTGCACAAAGCTCCTTGAACTTGTTCTGTGAACTTCATGCACAACAGACAACTTCCTGCCAAATGTCCTGAACCTTTTAAACTCATTATCCACGTCAGACTTTCCAGTGTATCCTCCACTGAATCATCAAACCAGTGGTGCAAAAACACATCTAATGATGCAGAGACATTTTGATGTGTTTTGTCCAAACTGTGTTCTGCATGAAGAGCGATGTGTTTCCACACTTCGTCTGAGATTTCAGTGGGTGAAAAATTTATTATACATCTAAAATACTCTAAGTAGATTTCATGCATAGGAATCATTAATGACAGTGTAACCCTAGGATGTTATGACCTGGCTCAAAAGCCCCAGCACAAAGTGGAGACTGAAACTAGAGTTTGCAAAGACATTACTTACTAAGCTCAGCTACAAATGACAGCCAAGAGACCATAACAAGCTTTGGCGAGAAGTGGTGTCTCCCCTCTAAGCTGACCTTAGGGATGCATTTATCCACACCTCATAAGCTATAAACAATCAGCCATAAATGCCCAGACATCCAAAGACTTTTGGACTGCCAATGCAAGAAGAGTAGGGGTTGCAGAGGGCATAGCTACTGAGTCATTTTAAACTCTCTTTGTTACATATTTTATGGCACAAGTGAGAAGGAGCAAAACAAAAAAGGTTCTGAGTAGTACAACTAACTCCCCCCCCCCCCAAAAAAAAAAAAACCCAAACAGAATGGTTCCCATTGGTGCTATTTTATTATTGCACTGATCATCAATGATATTATCATTATTAATGGCAAGCCTAATGAAGTTAATCTATAACGATGAATCTCATTTGAAAACTGCATACATTTTAGTATGTACAATAGCTAATGACAACTGACAGATGAATGTAGAGTAACAGGGTAGTCAAGTTTCACACTACCTATGAAGCATTGGTTGCTTTTGGAGGCTGGAGTTAGGTTTAGCAAGGCTAAAATGGTTGGCCGTCCACCCTATGCAAGGTGAAAAAGGATAAAAGAGCGATCCTTGTTCCTGAACTGTAAATTGTAATTTTCCAACAAAGACAAATTCAGTGTAACATCTCACACTGACCTTTTCATACCTCTCATGCACCAAATGAACTTGGTGAGGTCTCTGCTATGTCAGAGAAGTAGAATTTTTACTAGAGCTATTTTCTGTCCTCTGTGAGAGATCCCACTCTGGCTCATAAATTATATGATGTTTTTCTAACATTTGCATCTCCTTTCATAAATCTTATGTGTTATTTTGTTAGTCACCCTTGTCCCATGTTTCAGGTTCACCTTTTCCCTGCCCTCCTGCGTGATTGCCTCCTCCGCCCTAATGGATCGCACCTGTGTCTAATTGTCTCCCTTGTGTATTTGAGGAGCATGTTTTCCCTCACTGCTCTGCCAGATTGCCTAATATGTACTTAGTGATGCAGCAATTTCCTAGATTTCCTATGTTTTTGACTCAGTCTGTTCCTCTTGGCTAGACTGTTTAGATTTCCTTGTGCCAAATCCATTTTTAGTTCAGTAAACTGTTTTGCCCTTACACAGTATTCAGATTTCATGCCTTCATAGTATGGTCTGGGTTGACCTCTATTTCAATCTCAGTTACCTCTCTGTTATTTCAGAATAAATTGAGTTTAATTTGCCTAATTTTAGATTATTTACAGATATCACAGGTGCTTGTGCTTGCAAGTGCATCTCTCGTGACTGTTTCAAGGCACCCTTTGACTGTTATATGACCCTGTTGTTATGCGTACCATATGCAGTTAAATCCATAAATATTTGGACAGAGGCAGCTTTTTCTAATTTTGGTTCTGTACATTACCACAATGAATTTTAAATGAAACAACTGTGATGCAGTTGAAGTGCAGACTTTCAGGTTTAATGCAGTGGTTTGAACAAAAACATTGCATAAAAATGTGGGGAACTAAAGCAATTTAAACACAATCCCTTATTTCCGGAGCTCAAATGTAATTGGGCAAATTAAATAACTGAAAATAAAATTTTAATTTCTAATTCTTGGTTGAAAACTCTTGAAGTCTTGAACTCACGGACATCACCACATGCTGGGTTTTCTTCTTTTTAATGCTGCAGTAAATGCCAGGCCTTTACTGCAGCAGCTTTTATTGCTGTTTGTTTGTGGCCCTTTCTGTCTGAAGTTTAGTCTTCAACAGGTGAAATGCATGCTCAATTGAGCTAAGATCAGGTGACTGACTTGGCCATTCAAGAATATTACACTTCTTTGCTTTAATAAACTCCTGGGTTGCTTTGACTGTATGTTTTGGGTCATTGTCCATCTGTATTATGAAACACTACCCAATCAATTTGACTGCATTTAGCTGGACTTGAGCAAACAGTATGTCTCTGAACACCTCAAAATTCATTCAGCTGCTTCTGTCTTGTGTCACATCATCAGTTAACAATAGTGTCCCAGTACGACTGGCAGCCATGCACGCCCAAGCCATCACACTGCCTCCGATGTGTTTTACAGATGATGTGGTATGCTTTGTTTGGATCATGAGCTGTTTTTGCCATCACTCTGGTAGAGGTTGATCTTGGTTTCATCCGTCCAAAGAAAGTTTTTTCTAGAACTGTGCTGGGTTTTTAGATGTTTTTTAGTCCAATCGAGCATTTCTATTCTTGAGGCTTATGAATGACTTGCACCTTGCAGTGAACCCTCTGTATTTACTTTCATGCAGTCTTCTCTTTATGGTAGACTTGGATATCAATGAGCCTATCTCCTGGACAGTGTTGTTCATTTGGTTGGCTGTTGTGAAGGGGTTTCTCTTCACCATGGAAAAGATTCTGCGATCATCCACCACTTTTGTATTGCGTGGGGGTCCAGATCACCAGTGCTTTCTTTCTTTCTCAGTATGTACCAAATGGTAGATTTTGCCACTCCTAATATTGTAGCAATTTCTTGGATGATAGTGTCAAGTTCCCTGTTCAACTCTGTCACCACTGCCTAATTTAAAAAAAAAAGAAATCACAAATACATTAGAATATTATACATTTTCAAGATGCCCTAAATCCCCTACTTTCCTTGTTTTGTCCCACACTGGGAAATCCATCTGAGTACATATGGGTCAAATTTGTCCTAGAACAGCCTCAATGCACATAAAATTTAGTCACACGTTATGCACATTAAAATTTTAGACCACTTTAAGAAAAGTAATCACATTTTAAGCTAAAAAAAAAAAAAAATAGACATTTATGGTGTTTGGAATGCTGTCAAATGTCAAAATAAGTCAGTCTTGACCTGAACAGTATGTAAGGTTTAATTCGTACCTGTTGTTGAGTCCTAATACTGTGTCATCCCAGTCTGGAGCTACCCAGTTCTAGGGGCGCTTTGGAAATACTTATCACAACAATTTCTAATATATCAAAATCTCACAGTGGGTTTGATCTCAAAGTTTGGATATTAGATTATATCAGCTCACTTGATATGACTCAGCATGACAAGTATTTTAATCATGCTTGCAAGTACTGGAAAAAAGGAAAAAGAAAACAGTTTGCGTTGAGGAAGGGACACAGAAAGACTCGGATAGTGGAAGAAAAAGTTCATGGGTTTGGCTGAAAGTAGAGGGAGATTACAGACAGACCAGACAGATTTATTCTGTTAAGGCTGAGACCCCTTCTCTTGACCATAACCTGGTCAAAAATGAGTCTGGACCTGGCTTATCTTTAGTGTAGACAGCTGTGTGTTGACTGGAGACTAAGGATGGAAGAGGCTGAATGTCTGAGAGAAGAGGGTTCTCAGGACTGAGGGTTTGTAGCTGGATGGGAGTAAATCTTGGCAATTTGTGGAATCTGTATAATCTAGTGTGTAATTACACTTTCGTAACAGTCTGACCAACCTGGCTTTATTCTCCGTGTTCTCCAGTACCCGAGAGAATATTTTGAGCAGCCGATGCTCTCCTCCCTACATGGCTTATGATGCTGAGTTAAACGTGCTGTCAGACCCATGACAATATCTGCGCTAAGTTTAATTGTATATGCCACACAAAGCAGTTCACATTTAAACAAATGATAAACATTGTGTGTTGAGCAGCAAATATTTACAACCATAGAGACTCACAGCCTCTCTGCTCTGATGAATGTATGTAAATGCTTCAATTACAGCAACCGCTCTGTGAATATGAGGCCCGGTGTCAGCTCATTATTCACATACATATACATGGCTGTCGAGGTCAAGGATTCTGCCAACTTCCCTTTTTAATTTCTGCTCTGCAGCACTTGAATATTAAAAAGGTTCGAGCTGTCGTACGCGTTTAATTTCTCATCTTTAGAATTATACGTTCCAATCGAAAGACCGTCGTCTGTAAAATCTATTTAATTTTCTGTTTTAAAGGTTGAATTTGCAGTAGGAGAAATATCTGCTAATTCAGGTCAGATTTTAATCTTTTTGTTATAAAACATCCCCTGCTGCCAATGAACCGTGTCTCTCTTATTCATTAATCAAGCTGAAATTATTCAGGTGATTTGCTTTGAGAGCTTATCACCACAGGGAGAAAAGAAGTCTTTGCTGCATGCATTATTTACAGACGCTGCCATCTAAAGATGTCAACTCTCAACAAGTTAATGAGCATATTGAAAGAGCAGATATATTTCTTTATTGTGAAGGTGGGATGTAACTAAGAATTGCATTCACTCAAATACTGATTTTAAATGAAAACATCTAAGAGGCTTGCAAAGTAATCTGTAATAAAATGAGACTATATATAAAATAAATATTTTTATACACCTTATGAGTCGAGCAGAATGCAGAGCAACTTTTAAAGCGGGTGTGGCTGCATAGCAAAGTCAGTAGAAAGGCTCAAACAGACTGCTAGTACCAGCCATTGTTAATGTGTTGATGCATGCTCAATCATCCAGGACCTGTTCATCAGGACGTAGCGCTTTCAGAGGGAGAAACGTTTCGTCACTCATCCAAGTGACTTCTTCAGTTTCACAGCCATTGCTAGCTTGCTAACTGATACTGAGGTGGTACACTGGCTGTTTAGGATGAGAGTAAGTTGTGACATCTGTTCCACTGAATCTTTAAACATCTGTCAGTGTGGTAAAGAAACAACATGCTGTGTTGACTTTTCATTCTCAAACTATCACTGAGAAAGTCGGTATAAGTTTGTTTGATTTACTCATATGTTAATCATCTCTCCATTAAAATAATGGAGAGCTGTTCATAATCTTGAGACTTTTAAGGTGCTTTTAAGGACCCACCTCTATGCTTTGCCTTTTGAATTAAACAGAGCTTGATATCTTAACTATTGCTATTCTTTTTTTTTTTAATTAATGAATTATTTTCTTCATATTTTCTGTGGTTTTTCTTTGTTGCTGTGCAGCACTTCGGTGCAACTTGTTTGCATTCACATTGTGATTGACATTGACAAAGAGAAAACAAACCAGAAGGTGATACCACAGATATGTCGAAGCATATTGCTGTCAATTTATCTCAAAATAAAATGAAAATGTTTGAGGTGCTTGCCTTTTTTTACTTGTACTTCACATTTTTCTCTCTTTGCGACAACCAACAAATGCTTCTGTCTTTAGTTTTCCTTCAGTGTCCTTAAAGTTCATGAGACTGCAGATAAAAATAAGAAATCATTCTGACTTCACAAGTGTTAGTATTGCCAAATATCCCCATATTATATAATTACATCCATGTAATTGAAAAAAAGAAAAGAAAAAAATGACACTGAAGTTAATAACATTGAAAACATTAACATTACTACACTAATGCTTCAGAAGTGCTAAAATGATGTATGTCTCTGAACAGTCACAGGTTTATTTCATTATTGTGAGTTTATTTTTGATTTTCAGATGAATAGCACGACTAATGGCAGCCGTGGCAGAGCTAACAGGTTTCCTTCAACTTACCTTGAGTATTCTGGCAGTGTGCCTCTTGTATACTGACAGGTGGCAGCATTATTGCGGGACAAGGATCTGCCAAATAGGATTCATAAGACTCAGGTGCTGAATGCGGTCTGGTTCACTGGCTCACTTTGCGCTTATTGAGCTCATTTGTCAATACTTTGCCGGCTGCTTCGTACACAACGGCACGTCACAGAGCTCTGCAGGATGTTCGCCCTCATGCTGCGTTGATTGGAGGTGCTGAGTGATCCATCTCCTACAGGTACACTGTTAAGATTAAACCCCAGCTGTTATGATCACTTCACTCAGCAGTGAATCACTCGATTCAGGCCTGAGGAAAATTAGCAGGTGCTGCACATCGCCGCAGCTTGAGTGAGGATGTGAAAGCAGATTGGCTGCATTCAAAATGCAAATGCAAATGTTCTCCGCTGTCAATGTGTCCTAATTAACGAAGTGTCAAAAGGCGGCGGGATGTGAGAAAAACGATTATGAATTATGAGACAACATGACTTGATTTTGGTTACTTTTTCTCTCTTAGAGAGGAAGACTTCCTTTGAAAATGCAAAAGCTTTCATTCAGCTGCTGAACGAGAACACTGAGTATCTGCCAATGTAAAGTTTGAACCTCATTGAAATTCTAGGAGATTTTACTTATTGTTTTCCATTTTTTCCTGTATTGTATCAGCTCTGCTTAAAAAATGACACTGCAGATCTGCATATAAACTCCTTCCTCAGTGCAATCACCAGTTTTCTTGTAAATCCTGTAGAATAATGGGTTTTGCATCTTAATTTTCCAATCGGAGGTCATTGCTGGTGTGTGAAGGTAACCTCCCCCTCACCATTACCCAGATGAAACATTAAAAAAAAATTGATGTCAAGGAAAATCATTCTACTTACAAATAGGAACAGCATTTAATCACAGCTTTGTATTAATATGTAAAAGACTGTGTGGAACAGATTAGTTCGAATCTTTGACAAATGGCTGCACCAATCCCACCAGGACCGGCAGACTCAACGATAAATTTGTCTCATTTAAGTCACTTACGGGCAAGCTTTGCTTTGACCTCTGTTTCACCAGTCAAGGTGAAATGAATCACAAGAGTTTAAGAATTCATTAGTTGGAAGACAAAGAACAAATGCAGGACGGGTGTGGAGGTACAATTTTGTGAAAACATATCACATCCCCGTTTCCAGTCATGCTGATGATTTGAATCCATGGATGGGAGTAAATGGTCTTTTTCAAAGCATCTGCAAATACTCCCTTATGTCCAGCACTCAGTTGCATTGTTTGACTTCCCGTTTACTCCTAGCTGCTCGTGCTGTGGTTCTTTGTTTCTTTACATTTCTGAACTTTATATTGGACTGGTCATTGAAGTCATCCAATTCAGTTCAATTAAATTTTATTTATATAGTGACAAATCACGACAACAGTCCCCTCAAAGCGCTTTATCTTGTAAGGTAAAAACCCTACAATAATACAAAGAAAACAGAAAAGCCCTACAACCAGATGACCCCCTATGAGCTAGCACTTTGGCGACAGTGGGAAGGAAAACCTCCCTTTTAACAGGAAGAAACATCCAACTTAACCAAGCTCAGGGAAAGGCAGGCATCTGCCGTGACCGGTCGGGGGTGAGTGGATGAAGACAGCACAAAGACATGCTATGGAAGAGAGCTAGACATTAATAGTAACTAATAATTAAATGTATTTGGTTTCCATATATGAATCCACACCTCTGAGCTACTGATGAAAATGCTAACCGATGTCCAGACTTTAGAATTAATCAAAAGGAGGTATGAACAGCAGTCATGTGAAAGAGGTTTTCATGGGACTCTATGTACTCTGAAACTTGACTCTATATGTACAGACTTAGTACTTCCATAGAAATTAAAAGGGTAACTAGAGGCCTCTACAAAAGTAGAAGTTTAGGCAGTTTTCTGATCTGGACCATGAGTGTGTATTAACATAATGCCACCATCTTCCTAGTAGTGGATGTCCCAACAAATTTACCCCAAGGTCAAACTGTGCATGAGAAATCGAAAAAGTCTCAAGAGCTACATGTCAGACTCTACAGGCCTCAGTTATCATGCTAAATGTTAAAATTAATGACAGCACAATTAGGAAAAACACTGAGAGCCAAATATGAGGCCAGCTGTCAGACAGCTAAAGCACAGCAACAAATCTACAACAGAGTGACTGAAAAACAAAAAAGAATCAAGGTGCAGACCTTGATCGGTTTCAAACATTCTTATTAAATGATAGCATGCTAACATTGGGAGCATGTGTAATCACGTCATTATGTATTTTTGTCCCAGTATAATTTCCTCCTCTGTTCTTTTTGTGAGGTTAAATTTAATCGAGCAGTGTCAGCGTTTTGGTTACAGACTACTTTTATATCCAGCTGCTCTGAATATTATGTTCCGCATGAAAAAACATAGATATTCTTTAATGACTTCCCAATTTGAGTTACAGAGCAGTGAAAATTTTTTGCGTGGTTCTTTGCTGGCAGATATTAATGACTCTTTCTAGTTGAAATCAGCTAATTGTGGTTATGAATCACCATTAGTGACCACATTGGTACTCTTGTTTCTTCCTACCACATGTAAAAATCTGGAACCACAAAATGCTTTCCACTTCTACATCCTGACACTGTTAAAATGATTGACTGCTGTTTGCTATGAGAAACAACAGCCTGCAGGCCTCTGTGTTACATGTGGCACGCTCGCTGCCAACAGGGGTCAATCCAGACGTGATATTTCCCTTGTTCCACTGGTTCCTCGTCCCCCAATGGGGCCGTCAAGCTCGCCTTTTCTCTCAAGGTTAATTTCATTTGAACCACACCAACTCTTGTACTGGCTTGCTGCTTGCCTGTGTTAAGGTTGCTGTCTTTATTGATTGCTGTGAAATAAAATTATGCCTCACTGTATAGAGGAGCTGAGCCCTGCTGAACACAGTTAATGATCCTCTTATAGCACTTCATATGTTCCCTAGCTCATCTCATCTAACTGATTAGAGATAATGTATCTTATCTTGTGGCATATTTCTTTTGCTGGCTTTTTTGTAAGTCTCATTTGCATTTGATTATTAAAGTTACCTACTATTGACATAATTGCATACTTTTATGCTTAGCTGGATCCTGCTTTAAACCTGTACAGATAAGTTAAATATCTTTGTGTTGAGGTTGCATGCTCTCCCTGTGCCTGCCTCCATGGAGTACTCCGGCTCCTTCCCAGCTGAACTTGTGTGATGATCATTATTGAGAGTAAGAGAGCTTTCATGCATACAAGCTGATATGGTAGACATTGTCCTTATTAAAAGAAAATATCCAAATCTCTAAATTGAAAGAAGAAAAGAACGAAGGATTGAGGAATGAAAGTCGGTAGAAGCAAGTCAGAATACCTGTTTATGGGAATGGGAAAGTGACAGGTGTAACAGTGAAGATGGAATGAATAGAAACAGTACAGGTGGAAGAGTTTAAGTACCTGGGTCGACTATCCGCAGAAATGGACACTGCAGGGGAGAGGTGAAGAAGCGAGTGCCAGGGGGGATTTGTGACAGGGTGGCAGCAAGAGTGGAAGGGAGGGTCTACAAGATCCTAGTGAGACCTGATGTATGGTCTGGAGATGGTGGCACTGAGAAAAATACAGGAGGCTGAGCTGGAGGAGGCGGAGCTTAAGAGGGTCAGATTTTCATTTGGGAGTTACCAGGATGGACAAGATTAGAAATGAGCAGTTTGGAGACAAAGTTAGAGAGACAAGTTTGACATGGGTTGGACATGTGCAGAGGAGGGATGGGGGGTATACTGTACAAAGGATGTTATATATGGAGCTACCAGGCAGGAGGAAAAGAGGGAAACCACACAAAAGATGAAGTATTGTCACAGTCATGCAAGATGCAGTCACTTAAGTGCAGAGTAAAGATCATTTCTGAATCTAATTTAATCCAAAATTAAAAAATAAATAAATAGAGGCAATAAAATGTGGGCTTAGGAGACTTTGGTTATTTCTGTCCCCTTGTCATTACATGTGTCCATGTTAAACACATGAGCAGGAACAGTGACCTTGTTGAGTAACAGCAATAAAACCCATTTATTGCTCTTTACAGCATGAATGCTGAGCACACGTACAGTATCAATCAAGGATCCGAGTAAGCTGTACACAGTGAGGAAAAGCCGCTCTACACCGGGAATTCTTCCTCATGTCCTGACAGAAAAATGCTTCATTTGGAGGTGAAAATTAGGTATTTTAGCTGAAAGGCAAACAATAAGCTGCTGATGGCGCTTGGCTTGGTGTGGCTGGTGTTAGCCTTCACTTTGGTATTCAAGCCAGTGGCTGCCAACACCTGTTCGAACCAGGATTTTTCCTGCTCTCATGGATTATGCGTGTCTGAGGACTGTATGTGTGACTTCACCGACGACTGTGGAGACAGCAGCGATGAAAACAACTGTGAGTAAAATGTGAAAATGGACACAAAGTATAGAAAAATCTGAAAGTAAAAATCTATTTTTATCCACGATCTGCTTTCAGTTCATAGAGTTTGTAAAGTTGCTTGTGAATCAAACATTTTCTCTTTAGTTTAAATGCAGTGGAGAACAACTTACATCATTTTTAAGCTGTTTAAACATTTTTCTGCATCTTTGAGAGTGAACTTATCACACATTTACTTTTCTTTTCTCTCCCTGAGAACTCCTATCGCTTTAAGCTGCACAAAGTGTGTAACAAAATGCACCGAAAGAGAAACAGTTTGTGTGTTTACTGATATTTGTTGAGCAGTTCGAAGCGTTGCGTTTGAAATGACCTGAAAATATTACTCCTTTTATGCTCACTCCTCTTCAGTATGGCTAAGCTAGATGCTGAAGTACTGCAGCCACAACATATTGACATGTGCGCCTTGAATGGTGGATTCACCAATAGGATTGTCTTTTATGTTATTGATCCTTCCATTTAGCTTCAGATCAGTTTGATGTCTGTTGTCTGGGAGGTGCGCAGTGATGTGAAATAATCAATAATGCCCCTCAGATGTCTTAAGCCTAAAGTAACAAACCTGTTTTAAAGATGTTAGGAGTAGAAAGTACAGTTATTTGGACATTGCACAAAGAAGTAGAGAAGAGGTGGAGTGGGTGGAGACTAGTGTCTGGGGTGATTTGCGATTGAAAGATAGCAGCAAGAGTGGAAGGAAAGGTTAGCGGCAGTGAGACCTGATGTGACGTGTGGTTTGGAGGGCTGACAAAAAGACAGGAGGCTCAGCTGAAGATTTTAAGATTCTGATTTAGAGTGAGAGCAGACGAGATTAGATACGAATACATCAGAGCGACAGATCAGGTCGAGCAGTTTGGAGACAAAGTTAGAGAAGCAAGGCTGGTTTGAGATGGTGTAGACATGTGCTGATATGTTGACGATGAAGCTGACAGGCAGGAGGAGAAGAGGAAGACCACAGAGAGGATTCACAAATGTAATGAAGGAGGACATGTAGAGGGTTGTTGTTACAGAAGAGGATGCTGGATAGGCTGAGATGGAGGCAAAGATATTTGTAATAAATATATGCACTTCATTACTTTCCACCTCTATGTTTCATCATGACGTGTCACTCTAAACTATCAGGCTTATATCCAACTGAAAAAAATGATGGGACTAAAAGAATAAACAACTGTCTTAAAGTGCATTTTCTAAAATAATATTTTTTTGCCCTTAACCATTAAGAACTATTATCTTTGGTCATTTATTGTTCATTTATTGTGTGCTTAGTGTTACAAAACTTTTTTTTTTTTAATCATCAATCTTACTAACGCTTTAGGAGTAAGCCTTGTTCTAAAAATCTGTAGCTTTAGTGCTGGTCTCTAAAATCCAGATCAGTAAAATAGAACAAATAGAAGTCTAATCTAATCGAAAGCTTTACTGAGTAAATTTTTTTATGATGGATATAAAATTTTGTCGACAAGGATCTATAAATGGACAGTGATTGTTGTAATCTTGCCTGATACCTTTGAAAATACGCCACGGCACTTTTGAATTATAAACTGCAGTTTAATATATAGTGATGTGAACTACATCAGAGGCTTAACAACAAAAGAGCAGAAGTGAAATATATGTGTTACCATGTTCTGCTGCAGGTTCAATGTATGAGAGGTGTGACTTTGAGGAGGGTTTCTGTGACCTGATCCAAAGCTCAGAAATGAGGGCTCAGTGGTCCAGAACTACTGAGGTCGCTGGACTCAAACATGACCACACAAACAACAAATCAGGTTGGAGCAGCTGTCATTTCCACATGATAACAACACCTATTATGAAAGTTTTCCTTTAAATTTTCCTCCTCTCTCCCTTCAGCACATTTTCTGTCCCTGTTACCCGTCAGAGGAAACAAAACCACAGCAGACCTGAAAAGTCCAGTCTTCCCACCCAGCCACACCTGCCAGGTAACAGAATCTACAGTAAACCACAGCCTCCACCAGCGTGACATCACCTGATGACCTTCTTTTCATTTCGGCTCGTCAGATGAGTTTCTATTATTATTTTGGAGCAACTCACGGAGATCTTCAGGTCCTGGTTCAAACTCATCCAGCAGGTCGGAGCACAGCGGTGTGGAAACCCTCAACTCAACTACAGAAGGATACGTGGCTGCGGGAAGTCCTTCGCTTTTCCAGGGATGACAGTTTTCAGGTCTGTAACAGTGTAATTACTGTCTAATACTAACAGCGTGTCCCATATCAGATCATGGCATCACAAATGGTCTCAGTTATATTAGTATTTAATTTCTAATTCATACATATTAAACCATTCTTTAAAATACCCCCGACTCCAGCTTGTTAGCGTTTAATCAAGTGTATTATTACCTCAGGCACCAGCAGTGCTACTTCTCTTAGCTTTCTGATACTATACAGTAGTCTTTGTGCAGTATTTTAAAAAGCTCTTTTTTTAAATTGTAGTTTTAATATTTTAAAGTAAGAGCCCATAGCAAATGTGTGAAATTGTACTGTGCCTTTCGTATTGTAGCTCAGTATCACTGTAGTGCATTAGCTGTGTCTCGTACTCTGCACTGCTCCTGAGTAGAATTTACAAAAGGAAAAAGTCAGAATGCAGCTCATTTGAGCCCACAATAAAAACGAATGAGCAGCAAAACCTGAGAGCAGATTTTGGAGGCACAAGAAAAGAAAAATATATCCATTAGATGCTTGAATCCTTTTCCTGTGAGCTGCACTTTGACTGATGCTTCCAGGTGCATTATGAATGAAAACAGGTTCTATAACATATCATTTATTGTCTTTTTAACTTGACAATATATCTACTGTCTTTAATTTAAACAATATAATCTTAAAGCTGCTCTTATCATTGTTTCCTTAAATAACATTTAAGAGAATCATCAGATGACTGCATTTTCCCTCAACTTTGTGCATCCCCTTGCTTTGGCTTTGCAGCCAAACATCTTTTGCTTCCTTGATTTACTATCTTTTTTATCCGAGTCATTTTTCAGCCACAGCAGACAGGTGTTTTTAAAAACGACCCCAGCAGCACACAAACAAAGTTAGCAACATAAAGGATGGTGCATTTAGCGGTTAAGGAGTCGAACATTTACACCAGAGCTCGGGATGTTCTTGTGGAAAGCACACCTTTTTGATTGTGAGCACTGATGCCATCAAGTTCCCATTAAGCCCTGCAACTAGACCTAATTTGATAAAGTGAAATATTCTGCCTGGGAACATATAAACTAAAATAATTATGTGTGTCTAGCAGCCATATTGTGGCCTGGGGCCCTCCAACAGATAGAGCCAGATAATTAGCTAATCGCTCAGGACCCGCCCTGGTTGATATTCTACTTTAGAGGCGCTAACAGCTGACCACATAAATGAGCTGTCAGGCTTAGGCTCTTTCTGGCTTTTGCCGGTGCTGCCTCATCAGGAGCTGGTGGAGAAAGCATCTGAACTATATGGAGGTCATCCCAATAAATGGTCAAAAGTCATGCTTGTCATGACATTGGGCCTACATCATAACCTCTTGATGTTTTACTATAATCTGGTTCAAAGGCTTTCACAGGTTTAGTAGGTGTTATGGTATACAGTGTTAATAATGCAGTATAGGGTATATTGTAACTAGCGAAGTCGTCACAGAAGAAGTAAGCTTCACGACAGGAGCTTTTTATATCCACTGCGAGGGTACTGACCTACTCTTAAGAGGCCATCTGGAGTCCTGTGAAGCCTGCTGTTGTGTCCTTCCAGTGTCCTGAGACAATGTCAGTGTGTCACCGTCCCCTCTTCTCTGCCTTCACCATCTGTCACCCAGGAGTCCCCGCTCAGTTTTGTGATGTAGCCGACCAGTAGCAGGGGGAGTAAAGAGAGGCCACCTCTCTGCTAACATTCACTTTCCCCTCCATTAATCCACTTCCTGTTTCCAAGGTAGTTTGGTTAATTGGGTTTTCATTTGCCGTGATTTCAGTTTCAGTCAGTTTGCTTTATGGGCTGCACCTTGAGGTTAGATTTGCTCTTTAATTGTGTAGCGGAAGAACTTTTCATTTGGTCAGCTTGAATCTTGTAAGATCAACAAAAAATATATCACCCATATAAATATTTTTCCAGAAGCTGAAGGATGAAAATCTAATCTGCGATAGGATTAAGGAGTGTTTTGTTGAGCTGCTTCTACTCACAGTAACGACATGACTCTGTGGATAAAAATACCCAAGATTTTAAGAAAGCGGGGGCACACTGTCTGGATCAGATAAACACTCTGGCTCAGCTGTGAAATCCTAAATCAACAGTTATGTAAACTCATTGCTGTAGATTATATTACCTTTGTGACCTCAATTTTCACTTGTGGAGGCAAAAGAAAAACCATCTGAGATGTGTGACTGATGGAAATTCTATTTTTCTGAGCAGTCTTGATGACACAATCTACTGTTTGCTGAGATCAGTCATAAATGATAGGCTGTAAAACTGCACCGGTGCAGATAATGCTGTTCTGTGGACTTTGATCAGCGTGTCTATGATATTATTCTGATAGCACTCTGACTAAGGCTTCATTTACGCTGCAAATCTGTGAGCTTGATTCTGATCATTTGATCAGATCTAATTTATTTGTAATAGTTGTAGTTTTCATATATAACAACAACACATTACTGTTTTAATGTGTTGTAATGTTCAGTAGGGTGCACAGAACATTTCTTCCTATTCATCTAGGAAAAGGGTTAATAGGTGTGGTTATTTTGTCAAATATATGTAAACAGACATGGATTTACAATATATATGGCAAAAACAGACTTTTTTTGCAATTCTAATGAGCTGAAAAGTCAATATTTAGCGTGACCACCTTTATTTTTCAGTACAGCGTGAACTCTTATGCAGCTTTCTTGTAATTTCTTTAAGTCTTCAGGAATAGTTCTCCAGGCTTCTTGAAGGACATTTAAAGCTGTTCTTTGAATGTTTCTGCCTTTTGTTCTGTTCTCTGTCAAGATGATTAAACAATGCTTTAATAATATTGTGGTCCGAGCTCTGGGGAGGCCTATCCATGACTGATACTGCTCCTCTGTGGGGGGTTTTCTATCCAAATATGCATCAGCAGGAGTGTTCTGGGTCATCGTCAGGCTGAAAAATGAACCTGTTTTCAATCTAACTCTTTCCCGATGAATTGTTAATAATTCCATCAAACTGGACATGATCCCGACGCCAATGGCTGAAATGCAGCGCCAAACCATGACAGAGCCTCCACTGTGTCTAAAAGATAGGCTGTGGACACTCACTGTTGTATCTCTTTCCTGACCTCCTCTGTACACATTGACAACAATCTGAGCCAAAATTCTGGATTCATTATTTCATGCCGTTGACTTTTATATCAAGCTTTGTATAATTTGGCAAACATTAGCCTTTTTTCCCTGTCTCCCATCCTTAAGAAGGGCTTCTTCAAAGGCACCTGTCCATTGAGACCATTTCTGATGAGGCTTCAGTGAACAGTAGACGGATTTATTAAAGGGTCACGTGTCTCTTTCAGGTCTTTGCTAGATTTCTTTTTTCTTCTTCCTTTTTTTCCCTTCATCTATACACCTATTTTTGTTGTTGCTTCTTTCTTGTCTTTTATTCCCATACTTGTTACAACCTGTTGTAATAAATATAGAAAACAAGTTGTCACGTCCAGTGTGGCCGACGTGTGGAGTTGTAGATAGGACCCAAAATGCGGCAGCTCTAGTGCAGGTGAGTATTTATTGAACAAAAGTGGATACAAACAGAAATGGCGAGGGTGAGCATGAACTAAGAAAACCTAAACTGGAAAAACTAACAGAACTAACCAGAAACCAAGATGCAGGGAGGTACGAGGAAATACACAGAGAGACGGAAGGAGAGACGCAGGGAGACTGAGGGGAACAACACAGACGAACCAGCAACTACTAAGACAGAAGACACGACTTAAATACACTCAGAGAAACACAGGGAGATTACACACAGGTGGGGGACACAGCTGGGAGTGATTAACGAGACGAGACCAGGGAGGCAAGCTGAAAACACTCACATAAGACGCAGACCTTCACAATAAAATAGGAAACACATACACGTAATGACACAACACAAACTAAATACAGACTGGGGGACACAGAACATAGGAACATGAAACGAGAAACAGAAGAGTACCAAAACCCAGAATAAACAAGAACACAGAATATTATAAAGAAACACAAAACACTGAGTCGTCAGACTCAGGACCACGACACAAGTATTTAAACAGAAATCAGGAATAATCAGTGAGAACAAATATGAAAACTGAATGGGTATATGAATATTAGCAATAATAACGATTATGATTTTTAAGACATTAATAATATTAGGCTTACTCAAATTCTAAATAATTCAATAGGAACTGAATGGATCCTGACATTTTTAAGAAAGACAGGCACTACAAAAAGACGGACAAAACCCACAAACGTGAGGATTAGCTAATATAACAGCATTCTGCAAAAACAAGGTTTAATAAAGCTTCACGGTCCAACATGCTCATGTAGGCTCTGTTTGTGTAGCAGAGCTGCAGCAGCCTGTTCCATTGATAAGAAGCCCATAAAGTCTTATTTATAAGTTAATATTCAGTAGAAGCCAATACATTTGTGAGAGGATTAGAAAGAGGGTGAGGATTAAAAGAGCTAACCTTTGAATTAGGCTTTTTGAAGCACAAATGTTCTGTATGTATGCCGATACAGAGCTGGAATTATGAGTGGTGGGACTGTGACAATAACTATTTAATTGAAAAAGACTTTATCCCAAATATTAGAATGCTAAGGGACTTTTTTATATCTGTCGATGACTCTAAACCACAGGTGTCGAACTCCAGGCCTCGAGGGCCGGTGTCCTGCAGGTTTTAGATGTGTCCTTGATCCAACACAGCTGATTTAAATGGCTAAATGACCTCCTCAACATGTCGTGAAGTTCTCCAGAAGCCTGGTAATGAACTAATCATTTGATTCAGGTGTGTTGACCCAGGGTGAGATCTAAAGCCTGCAGGGCACCGGCCCTCGAGGCCTGGAGTTCCCAACCCCTGCTCTAAACAAAGCTCTTTTCACACTGAATAAATAAATAAATAAATAAACTGTATCTGGTTGAGGACCATTTAGTAAACTTGCACAAAGCAAAACTGGAAAAAAAAAACTTTGATTCTGTCATTTAAGAAATAAAATAAAATACAAATGAAGTCACATATGATATAAAAATCACTGGCCATTTCATTAGGTACACTATGAATGTCGATCTGTGGGATCAGCACTCTTGTATAGGAAGTCTGGAACAGCTCTCTGTTTAAAAAGTCCTAATCTCTGATACTACACGTCTTCCCCAGCAGGCAGTGCAGAGCTTAGATGGAGCCAATGACTCAGGAGACTCAATGCATTCAAGCTACCTCTCTCCTCCGTGTGTCTACCCCACATATCTCCGTGGTCCCCTTGTCCCTGAGTAGCCTTGGGAGTCAAAATAAATTCTATGGCCACACCTGTTAATGTTAATTCCCCTCTAGATCAGTGCTCTTGGAATGTAGCTGATTTTAATTCAGTGACTTGGAAAACTAAACCCCAGGAGTCTGTTGCATTCAGAGGCTGGAGTGAGCTGTAATATATGCATTATACTAATGCAGATTAATACTCAGGATTTTACCTTTACTGTTTCACAAAGGGTTAAAAAGCAAGGAGCAAAGCAGAAGCAGAATTAAAAAAAGGATAAAAACAGAATAAAATCACTTGAATTATACTTGTTTAATTAACCTATTCTGAGCTAATGCTGACTTTGTATTTATCTTTGATAAACAAGTTGAAAAGAGAATGACTACACCTCGACCATGATGCACGCATCTCTGATCCGTGTTGATACTAATAGTCCAACAGGACAGCAGCATCCCTTGGAAATTCAATCCCCCAGGAATACAGTGGAAATCCAAACTCTCTTGAATGTATATAATCTAAACGTTCACAGTTTGGGTAGCAGTTGATCCCTCAAGAGTCTATGCTGGAATTTCCTACTATGAACTTCTTAGATCCAATCTTCTGAACTGCTCATCTCACAGAAGACAAAGGGAAGAACCATTTATTTCTGCACACCACTTTAGTACCTGGTCATCCTTTCTCCCCCTTCCCCTTCTAGTCATTACATCTTCTGAGATTACATCTGACCCCACACATGAAGACATCCAGTTACCGTTTTTGGCATCTAATCACGCGATGTCCAGTCACACTATATCATCCCCTTATTATTTGACTTTTCCACATATATGATTTAAAACAAAATCATATATTGACGCTACGTCCAGGTGAACAGAATCAACTTTTGGAGATTTAAAACAAAGTTTAAACTTTAAAGTCACTTCATTACATTTTCTTTTTTTCTATGTTATTCTTAACATAGATTTAACATCACAATCACACCTTCCAAGGTCAGACTCTATATTATATTATTATTATTTGTTATATCGATTAAACTTAAACCTCATTAAAATCTGATCAGTATTAAGCAATTAAGCCTTATTAACTATCAGCAAACTCATATATGAGTTATAGTTCTGTGCTCAACAATTATGACACTTAATACCATTTCTCTTATTCAGAATCATGTATAATGATGGGTTAGTGACACATTTCTTATCTTTCACATGCCTGCAGACATGTCTATTCACATCTATTCACACAAAATCCTAACACTACAATAATTTTCATTACTCAAACTGCAGTTTTCATACAGCATATTAATCAGATTTCTTTCATGACTTTCATGACTAAAAATAAAGATGATTTACAATTAGCAAAAGCACATGTAGATAAACTCTTTTATAGCACTCTGTGTCATTTTTGACATAAAATCTGGATGTTAAGACCTTTTGTCCTCTTTCAGATGTAACTCAGATGTAACATGACAGTGATTAGTTGACAATGGTTAGTTCGTGCTGTTTACATCAAATTCTGACCCTACCATCTGTTGAACTTCAGCATGTCATCTTGATCAAGTCTACATGCATAAATTAATTGGGCTGCTGCCATGTGATTGGCTGTTAAAGAGTAATTATAGGACAGGTGTACCTAATTAAGTGGCTGGTAAATGTATGAGCCACAGATTTGTCCCACATTTCCCCAAGAAAATCTTACTGGTTGGTCTGTTTATGGCTGTGCTTCTCAGTAACAGACCCCTCTGGATTTGAATCAGCTTTATTTGTATTGTTTCAAAATCTCAGGTCACTTTAGATCACATCTAACTGAACTGCAGAGGTTACATCACATCAGCCTTAAACTGCGCATTTGTGCTGCCAGTAAGTAAATGTGAGCAAGTTAACACACCAAAATAGGTAGATTAAGCTCATGTAAGTTATATTATGAACAGTTTCTGTCGATCTTATTTGTTCCTTTCTTCGTGATTTTGTTCTTCTCTTGTTTTCATTGTCCTTTCTTCCCACTAGTTTCCCACTAACATGTGAATAAGCTCACAGCCTTAGCTTGGAGCAAGAGCTATAGGCTCACACATGTCTAAGCACAGTAAACACCAAATGCACAGATGTTTTACACATACTATATGCACGCATGACAACCAAAGCAAACCAATGGTGTAAATTAAAAGAGGTGGCTGAGTACTCTTTTGTCATTTCTTTCTTTCTTTATCTACCAGGTGGTGATTCGAGGAGAACTTTCAGCTGACAGCGAGGCCTCTGAGGTCCTGGCCATCGATGACTTATCCTTCAGCCCCGGCTGCGGGGCTGTGTCTGGTACTGCTACCATTAATAACATCGCACCACACAGACGGCACAAGTTCACACCCTGACATTTTGAAATATCGCCGCACATAAACAGACCCCCACAAACTTGTTTTGAATACCGATGCCAGGGAGGTAAGGTGCTAAAACACCTGGGATGGCATTCATAACAGAATAACTGCATCGTTATAATAGTGCTTAGTGCATGTTTTCTTGCTCTGAATATGGAGCGTTTTTTGTGTGTGTTGGCTTATTTGTGTCGGCTGTAGCGTGCCGCCTGCAGCTCCATGATGAATTTGATGCAGTTCAATATCTTGGCCGGGAGTGTTCAATAAAGCACTGTCCAGTTGGCATTTTGGACATAATCTGAACATGTTGCTTTCACATTATTTTATACAGTTGCGAGCCCAAAGCATAGCATCACCACAACCCCATTATTTATCCAACATAGTATGCTGTTCATGCTCTCTCATCATGAAATAAACAGCAGTTGAACTTTTTTATTGATCGTCTTGTTTAGACTACAACCTTGAGCTTGCATTAGGCCTCTTTAGCTTTCTCTGGAGACAGTGTTGATGTCCTTAGTCACAGTTTTCCAAGAGTGTCCGAGGGACTTTTACTTACTGTGCTACTTATCTAAGCCCGATCGTTTATTCTGGTGGATGAAGCTCCGTGTTTGTTACTTTACAGCAGGGGTGCCCAATCCCAGTCCTCGAGAGCTACTGTCCTGCAGCTTTTAGATGCATCCCTACTCCAACACAGCTGAATCAAATGGTTTGATTGCCTCTTCAGCATGCCATCAAGTTTGGCAAATGCCTGATAACAAGCCATTCATTTGATTCAGGTGTGTCGGAACAAGGATCCATCTAAAAGCTGCAGGACGGTAGCTCTCGAGGACTGGGATTGGGCACCCCTGCTTTACAGCAAACGCTGATGCTAAAAGTTGTGGTTCTGAGTGAAATATCTCAACAACTGTTTCTTGGATTGCCTTAAAATTTAAACATATCCCCCTTCAGGATTTTCTAAATAATACTTGCAAAAATAACAGCATTCCCACGAGCCTTAGATTTACTTTGTACATTCCCCTTCTTCTTTCATTGAACTTCTGACTGTAAATACTTAATCCAATTTCTCCCCCGTGGTGCTTAAGGACAGGACGAACTGCCTCCGTTTGATCATCCTTGGCAGCCCGCAGATTGTTTTTGCGTGTTGTGTTACTTTCCTGAAGACAAACACTTCAGTCAGTAGACACTCAAAGAAGGCTTATTGAGTGATAACTTGATTGACATGTCGCTCACAAGAAAGAAAAGTTAAAGAAACATGTGAGGTGTTGGTGGTGTTCAGATTAACGTGTTGTGACGTCATCTCTATAAAAGGTTATTTTCACCACAAACTGAATAACAACAGGTCCTTATGATGGGACTTTGGTGTAGAAGGATGCAAAGCAGGGCAGCTCGGCTCGTTTGTGATGAATGTGAATAACCTTTAAAAAATTAACTCATAGAGGTTGTAGCAAAATTGTACGTTAAGGAAGAGAGCCTTCCTAACTAGGCTTCATTTCTGTGACTAAAACCTTCAAAAATGTACATTTTTCATGTAAACATTAAATCTAGTGGCAATCAGTATGTGGAGAGTTGCTCTTGGCATTTTCAGCTCATTGTTTTTGGTCAATCCCAGTAGACTTATTCATTACCTACCCGGCACCAGAGCAGCAGCTAATGAGACATTATTTTCTTCAGGAGATGGTGAAGATCTAAACTGTGCACAGGGGAGGAGTGAATGCTGGTGCTGTATAAACAGGCAACTGTTTTCAACATGCTTTCTATATAATATTAAAGTTGTCAGTTTTTTGTTTACAGCCTTTTATCTTTCTTTCTTTTTTTGCTGCTCCCAAATGGGGAAAAAGTGGCAAAGAGTATTTAATAAATGCAAAAGATCTTGTCACTGCGTATTCTTAAGAGTGTGGTGAAGCATCACCAAGCCTAGTTTGGCATGTCTAAGTAGACGAGACAGTTCAGTGTCACCTTGGCTCATGGTCCCTTTGCTTCCATCTGTCTTCTGCACTCACAGTGGATTTATTAAAAGCTCCAGACTTCAAAAGAGGAATGTTAGTGTCCCTGTAATCACATAAAACACCAATAAACCAAATGCTAAATAGTGCACAACAGGCAGAGCTCATTAGCCAAATTGTAAACTCAAATCAACTTAATTTTTTTTTTACAGTCAAAACTCTGCTAACGCTACCTGAGCTGCACATATACGATTGAAGACACTGTTTTGAAAAGTGTCCGACATCTAATCTTGCCAACCACAAGGTTACAGAGGATTTTTATACATCCTTTATTATTCATCCTGTCTCATCTATGGCCAATTTATTTGTTAGACTCAGTACTGGCGGCTTCACATGATCAAAATATAACCAATATATCTGAGCAGTGATCGAGTGGATGCGGCTTTGGAACTAAGTTGCTGTAACTGTTTACCACGTTGT
The DNA here is from genome assembly GCF_036321145.2 of Pelmatolapia mariae. Taxonomy (NCBI): domain Eukaryota; kingdom Metazoa; phylum Chordata; class Actinopteri; order Cichliformes; family Cichlidae; genus Pelmatolapia; species Pelmatolapia mariae. The sequence goes on along the minus strand of NC_086235.1, from coordinate 17,132,925 downwards.
GTTGCAATCATTATTTTCCATTTATGTTCTGAACAGGAGTTTATTTTATAGTTCTCAAACTGAGCGCACAAGTTTGCAGACAGAAAACTATTTTCAGGCACACCTTTTTAAATGATATAATATTCAGTTATGCTTGTGGTATGTGATGTACAGAGTTAACGTCATGACTTGGACCTCTGGTTAAGTTCAGGCAACAAAGCCACTTGGTGAAGCTTTGCAGTTATACATTAAATGTTAAAAGACCAGTTTTGGTTAACCCTTTAATGCCTAGCCTATCATATTTGACACATTTGATACAAAAAAGAAGCCCAGTACAGCAAATATGATACAACTTACAACTCATATATGCAAATTATTATTTAATTAATTTAAAAAAAATAGTTGGAGGGTTTAATAAATTCTTCAGTTTCAAAAGTTTAAATTAATTTCTGACAATTATTTCATGGTTCACATTTAAAGGGTTGAGCTTTGCTCTAGTTTTGAGTTAAATATTAATAGACCGATCTTTTCTTTTAAAAAAAATAGTGCTCAAATATCCTCATAAATTTTGTGCAATTTCAAACAATATTTTTTATAATTATCCCATTTATTTGAGAGAAAAGAATCCACATAGGTTTTATTTGCTATGAAGCCTCCATCCATCCATCCATCCATCACGAGGGCAGCAGCCTAAGCAGAGAAGCCCAGACCTCCCACTCATCCAGGGGAACACTGTGGTGTCTCCAGGCTACCCACGAAATGTATCTTGGGTCTATCCCAGGACCTCTTCCCAGTATGACATGCTTGGATCACCTCAGCTGGCTCCTTTTAAAGTGTAGGAGTATCAGCTCTACTCTGAGTCACTCCTGAATTACTGAGCTCCTCATCCTATCTCTAAGGGAGACAGTCTCATTCTTCTTATTGCAAATTAGTTGAACATAAAAGCAATCTATAAGCAGCTGTTATGTGCAATTTAGATTGTGGACACACACTGGACTGGCAGGCATAATAACAGAAGAAACTGCTGCTGAGTGATTCTCCAAATTGAATTCAACAAAAAGACAATCCAAAAGAAAAAGAAATTACACCAGCAGGAAACGCAAGCTCTGGAAACAGCAGGGAGTGATAAACAGAAAGACAGCACACATATTGACCACCCCCAGTTCTCATTTCCACAAATGCCCATCCTTGATTCCTCTCCTCGCGTCTTACTCCATCTCACAAAGATACGAGCAGAAGAGGCGAGGGAGACACACGAGGAGAGAGAAGGCGAGACAGCAGGCATTTAACAAAATGAGACATCCTCGCCTGTGAGCCTCGTTTTAAAGCAATGCCAATTAAATTTGACGCAACTGCATCAAATATTCCTGCATTTCATGATTTCTGATGCAACAGTGCTCGTGACATGGTTTATATTTAGGATTGCAACGTGGCTTAATGTGAAGCGATGCCATACGCTTTTTAAAGTTACAAACAGAAGCAATGCAGGGCAGAAAGTTAGATCATCTTAAAGTAAAATCACTTCAGCAAATGATTCACCTGTGCATCCTCATTTATTGGTCCTCCAGCAAGCCTCATCTCTCCTCTGTCCTCCTTCAGTGACCACTGAGACAGATTTTCAGGACACAGGCAGGAGAACAAAGGACAAAGGAGACAAGGACACATCAGCAGTGAAATGAGAAAAGCTGCAGAACTCTGGAAACAGCGAGTAGTGACAAACTGATGCAGACAGTGGGAGAGATAAGACTGACAGGGCAGACTGGACACAGGTGAAAAAAATTAGGGTGGGGCAACAAATCAGAAAAGTGGGAAACAAGACAAGCACGGGAAGCAAAAACAAGTGGGACATGCAACGTATTTAATATTTTCAGAGTATGAAATACTTTAAAAATGCAGCCAAGAGAAAACATGAACTAAAATTCTTAACAAAACCTGACAGCTTTACCTCTTAGTGCTGTATTAATCCAAATCCTTCTCAGTTTTAATCCTTTCAGCTGAGTTTATTCCTTATTTCTTTTCAAAGAGAGATACTAAAAACTCGATACAGCAGCAAAGCAGCCTTTAAAAGACTTCATGTGAGTAGCCAGCCAGAAGCCATTTACAAATTAGGCAATTTTTCAAATGTTTCCAATACTCCTAATAAGAGGAATGAAGCTCAGTTCATTTGAGTGATAAGGTCTGAGATGATATTGATTAAAATATCCAAACTACTTAAAAGTTGTATCCAGTCTTCCATAACATAGCTAATGCACTCTCTCGACACAGTTAAGCTCATCTTTATTAATAACTGTGGTAGCAATTGTAACTCTTTATTAGCTCCTGACTATCAAAGAGCGTCTTGCCAGTGAATACTGCTTTCTCATCCAAATGTACTAATGCCGTGTTTTACTGGTCCTTCTTATAGGGAGGAGGGTGTCCTCTCCTCCTGCCTGCCCTACCTCGTGGTTCGTCTGCGATGATGGGGAGTGTATCGAGGAGAGCAAAGTGTGTGACTTCACCCCGCATTGTTCCTCTGGAGAGGATGAAGCCAGCTGCCGTAAGGATCTTATATCTGAGTTCACACATGAAAACAAACCAAATCGCACTGGTATGCTCGACTGAGCGACAGGCTGCATGAATTCCTGTTCATCCACTTTGAACCATATTATTATCTTAGTTAAATATGATTTATATTTTTTTAATTATCTGATACCACATTCACATTTTAAGCTTCATATTTGTGGTGAACGAGTTTGTTTTTGTTTTTGCATGATACATTTCTTATTAAGTGAAAAAAAACACACAAAAATTATAAATATTTTAGTTCATATCACATTTACAGTACCAAATGTCTTTAGTCACTCATTCCTTTATATTTTGCTTCCAAGAAACCAGACTTTCTCTTGAGCAACAGCTCTTCAGGCTTTCTGAAGGTCTCAGAGTTTTTCTCACTCTTTTTCGTTTGTAGTCAAGTTCTTATACTTGAACATTTCCTGGGAGTTTTAAAAAACTTGTTAAGCCACTTAACACATTTAAGAATGTGTTAACTATGAATTATTCAGTTTTTCAATTTTTCATTAACAAAGGCACCTAACTCATAGGAGGAACTAGTATTGTGTCTGCACATAACAGACTACTTAGCAAAGAACCATTGCTTCTTTGGTCACTTTGCTATTAGCAGTCTGTTGCAAAAACAGATAATTTGTTCCCGTTACAAAAAATTCCAAAGATAACAGTTTGAAAAGGATAAAAAAAAAAGAGGATTTTTGCAACTTTTGGTGTTTCCCAACAAACTATTAGCTGAAAAATCGGTGCAGCATGTCCTAAAAAAATTTGAGAAAACTGGACAAGTGAAGGACAAAAGAAGAAGCCGATCCAGCAACAATCCAGAAATAGTTTTAGTGGAAAGTTGGCTGTGAAGAAGCAACTCTTAAGGTAGCAAAATAAGGAAAAACACGTGTGTATGTCAATTTTTTTCCGTTCAAATCATCACAGTGAGTGTCAACAACAGGGTGGATTTATGAAAGAAGAAAACTACCCTCAGATTTGGATACAACATGCAGTAGCACATGGGAAGCATTTGATCGACAGCGGCTGAAATTTTCATCGTGACAAGGATCCCTGATCCACTGGCAATGCAGTCAAATCATACCTGGACAGAAAACACACAATAGCCCACCATTAATCATGGATTGGCCTCCCCAAACTGCAACATTATTAAAGCAGTGTGAGATCATCTTGACAGAGAAGAGAATTAAAAAGCAGCTGTGTGTTTGCACATTTCACCACAGCTATTTCCCATTTTTGTAGCAAAAATGTAAAGAAAAGAGTGACTCAAAACTTTTTCACAAAGCTAACACAGTGACTTGTTGTAATATCTCCCAGATAATACAACAATCTTCTGTAATGGTACCAACAAAAGACCTACAGTAGAAACTGGATGCCAGAGGCAATACAAGAAAACAGACGGAGAAAACAGATTGGAAATGGTTTAAAACATGGCTCATAAGAAATACAAAGAGAACCTGGCAACTGAGTGGGGAAACAGCAGGGTTATATGGGAAGACTTATTGGTGGCAGGTGGTTCACAAAACAGGTGGAGGGGAAAAAAAGGAGGAGAAGTAAAACTGTTTTAAATTGTGGCCTCCAGTTTTCCTATTGTAAGTTTAATCTTTGGGAAATCATCCTGTTTAATGTAGAAGCTTTTTAAAAAAAAGTTAAATCCATTCAAATTATTAATCTATGTATTAAAAATCTTACTCTGCAGTAAAACTTGGGATTAAGTTTGTATTATTGACCTTTTACTCATAATTTGACAAAACATGCTCATTTCAAGGCCCAGTAGAATCACTAGAACACTACAGTCTGATAAATCTTCTGGGAAACATCATGGGATGTGGCTGAAAATCAGCTGTTAATGTTAATTTCACATCCAACCCTCACCTTTATGTAACTTTGCTCTTTATCTCAATATATTTAGCCTCTGAGTGTGACTTTAAGAGTGATTCTTGTGGCTGGTACGAGCTTACCCTCGGCGATGGCTTTGACTGGGTCAGGGGCTCATCAATGGAGGTACCTCCAGACTACTATGGTCGCCCACCACCACTGGACCACTCCACGAACAGCACTGAAGGTAAGGGAAACAAACACACCACAAATCTGCTGTAGCAATGCCACCATGTGAGACATGAAGCCAGTGAGGAGAATGGAAATGTGGTAAGCCGATAACGTGATTTCACTGGATTCTAGCCAGAAAAAAAAGATAATATTATCCACTGATTAAATTGAGGTTTTGTGGAAGAAAATTCCCGCACTGTCTTTTGTGAGATAAGGACTTCATGGAGAAACGCTTTCTCAGCCGTCTGAATAATAGAAAGGAAATCGACATATGCTTGTACCCATTATGCATATTAACATTATTTACAGAAATAAACAAGACTCTGCAGAGGTCTATTCTAAGTTTATGTAGCACAACATGCAACTGTATTTTTATGCCTCATCACATCTTCTTCCCTGAAGAGAATTAAGTCTATAGGGATGGATTTTAAAAGCAGTCTTCTTGAAGTCGGACTCCACGCAGGCACCATCTGTTGTTGTTCTCACGTAGGCTGTGTGAAGATGCTGTGAAAAAACTGCTCTGTAAGGTGGCTGTGCAGACTCTAAACTGAAGCTTTGTGAAATAATGACACACATCCTGGTGGGAGCATCTGTTTGAGGATGTAGATGACTGTGACCGCTCAAAGACTTATCTCGGGTGTGACAATGCGCAGGTATGTGGTGTGTTCAAAGAGTGATTATTTGGCAGTGGGACACCTTATATGAGCCAAGAAAACATTTCAACTTCATCACACCACCGCCTCAAACTGTACAGCGTTAGACAGAATGGTTTCACCAGCCTATTCAAGCTGTTTGTGCCTTTCTAGACTTTTTAAACATGAGAACCACCAACGCTTTGCTCTGCTAAGATAAACACTGCATCTCTTATTCCAGTCTTCTATACTCTAAATATTTGTAATGTATTAGTAAGAAAGGAATCTGATTTATATTAGACTGTGCAAAAGATGCACACCATTACATCATCTATTAGTTATGAAAGTCCTGTTTATCAAGTCTCAAAGTGAGTGTTTTGGCCTTTATGTTTATGTTTTTCATGGTTGTACTTGGTTTCTTCCATATTTTAAAACTTAGTGCCCCCACAGCAGTTTCTCATGGGAAATCGGCTTAATTTGCATTACTTTCGAACTTTAATATGAATAACTAATTCATGCATCCATCCATACATACAATTTCAGCCCATCTGTATCCACAGCCTTGCAAGCCATACCTAATAATCCAGTGAAATATGTGTGTTTGAAACCAATGCTATGAAGTGCTTTTTATATTTTAATTGACTTAGAGAAGCATGGTAAATAATTTTCTGTTATAATTTGTCATTAAAAATTGGAAACTTTTAGCTGCTCCCTCATTTCCCAATGGATCACCACAGCAGATGGATCCATGTGTTTGATTTGGCACAGATTTTACACCAGAAGTCTTTCCTGACACAACACTCCCATTAATCAGACCAGGCATCACAGGAGCTTGTGATCTCTTCTCTTAAATAGGTAAAGAAAGATTTGTTGAGGGAATTTTACAGAAGTTTGTAGAAATATTTAATTGATTTCATGAAGGAAAAAATTAGAAGTCACTTGGAAATGATCAAAAGAAAATGTTAAAAATGGGATGGCTGTAGCTCAGGTAGAGCAGGTCATCTACGAATCTGAAGGTTGGTGGTTTAATCCCCGGCTGCTTCAGTCTGCATGCAAAATATCCTTGGGTAAGATACTAATCCCAAGTTGAACAAGTGAGTGTGAGAGTAGAAAGAATTTGCTTGTATGAATTGAATAGTTGTGAATGTTTGAATGAGGTAAGTTGTATAAAGTGCTTTGAGTGCTCAGGTAGAGTAGAAAGCTCTATATAAGACCATTCCATTTACCAAACTAATCATTACAACACTTCACAAAAAATGACGAGGACATTATCTGTTCAAATACTCAAAGGTCAGCTTCACTGTTCTGCAGCAGTTATTTTTAATAACCAAGGAGAGACTGTGACCATATTTCACAGTTGGTCTGGTCCAGAGTAAGTGACACTAATCTTTGACGTCCCACTTATTAAATATCCTCAAGCTCTTAATTACAGCAAAGATTGTTCTAAGTAGTTGGCTGAAGCATATAAAACAGCACTGCTGTATTATTATAGCCACAATGTGGTTTTGTTGTTGCATCTCTGGTAAGAAAGAAAAGATAGAACCTGAACTAGAATCAAGTTAAAGAACTTTTCTATTCGGTGCCTACTTGCAGTTATCTTCCAGCTGAAAACATGGACTTCTTTTTTTCAAAGCTTTTTTTTTTAGCTGTATTATTATTATTGTTGTTGTGCTGTTTGCAGAACGGCGTGATTTTATGATTTGTGTGAACGCCGCTGCACTGACCTGCCATTTCTATATTTTGCTCCTGGCTGTTGGCCAGCAAGCCAACCTGTGTGATCCACAACATCTTGCTCTGTGCTGAAACTTAAAAGAAGAAGATATGTAATTTCTTTTACACTAGACATTGTATTTCACAGACATCCCAAAGGAAACACAGATAAAATAGACCTGTAAGGGAGCAAAAACAACAACAACAACGTGGGAAGATGTTTAACTAAAAGAACTTCCATAAGAGTTTCTGGTCAGTGACTCACTGACTGTCTGGTGAAGCAAGTTGTTTACAGAACTTTAAAAAAGTAGATGCTGTATAGTAATTGTCATTTCTCATTGCAGGTCACTTCATGTTTATATTCAAGAACAGCAGCAGTCTGTATCCAAAAGCTGTTCTCCGAGGACCGCGGTTCCAGCAATCGGCTGCTGCCTGCACCATGACCTTCTGGTTAGAGTCACACTACTTTAAAGCCAGCACATCACAACCAGTCGTCATTTCTTCGTCAAGCCCACAAAGTAGTTTGACATGATTCATTGCCATAAAAACAGAATTGTTACATCTATAGAGTCACGCTTTTCCACTTGCTGCCTCTCTGCTTTCTACTACTTGTTTGATCTCGTTCTTACCTCCACTCATCATTTTACCTGTCTCAGTTTTGCACTCTAAGCATATCTCTTCTTTCACAATCACACACAATAAGAAGTATCTGAATCTGTCCTGTTCTGACAGTTTTATGGCCCCTGAAGGTTTATGTCTAATAACAGATTATAGTTTTCCCCTGGGTGATTGGAGAAGTTCTCCAGGCAGAAAGCAGGAGCTTTATAAATGTTCATTTTTTCCTTCAGTGTCCTCAGGTATTATGTCCATTGAGTATTTTCACTACAGTATGTGGATGAAGGCAAAGGTTTCAGGTATAGCACGAGGGAATGCATCCATTCAAAATTAACATTTTGTCTTCCATCACTGTCTTATTCCCCTCAGGCATTATAATTCAGGCATATCTGTGGGAGCTGCTGATATGTCACTTCGAATCGAAGGAGTTGAAAACCACACTGTTATATGGAGAACATTGTACGACCAAGGACCCCACTGGAACCAGGTCACCGTACAGCTGGGACGAATCACCCAGCCTTTCCAGATCTCCCTGGCTAAAATCAGCCTCGGCGTGTTCGATGGAGTCGCCGCTCTAGACGATATCACTTTCAAGAACTGCTCTCTGCCTCCGGCGGTAGATGAGTGCCCACCCCACACACATTTCCACTGCGTGCACACCAAGGCATGTGTGGAGCATCTGCAGCTCTGTGACCTTGTGGATGACTGTGGGGATGGATCAGATGAGGCAGGATGTTGTGAGTGTCTTTGATGTTTGTTCTGGATCAAAAGTAAAAGTACTCGTCATAGTGTTGCATCAGTGTCTACAGGGCATTCCCCTGTCGTAGCTTGTTGAGATGTAGCTACTTCATTTAATTTCACTTGCAACAGACTTGCAACAGTCTTGGTTTATAAATGCAGAAATAGTAAACAAGTTTAATCTGAGGCATTCAGCTCATAAAAATATCTGCTTCTCCTTCCAAGAGGACTATATTCTTTGGTGGAGGAAGTGTTCAGATATTTTACATAAAGCTGCTCATCTCTAATTTCACACATTAAAATCTGTTTGCAGGTCCTGGGAAGTGTTACTGCAGATATGAAAAAAGTTTTTAAAAGTTGCATAAAGCATTTTGAAGCTCCTTACTTCTGCTTAACGCTACATTAGCTGCTGCTGCTGTGTTAAAGCAGTAGATCTGAAATGGCACTATCTGTGGCAAAGTTAAATTGTGGGTAAAATGAAGCCATACATTCTCAAGTTCTGCTTGTAGACTGTATATGAAAATATTTATCATTTTCATGTGTGGCCAGTAGACTCTGCTGCACTGGTTCTGGCACTTTTTTGTGTGTTTATCAATGTCAGTCTGGAAAATTTTGGAAAGTTTTCTTCAGGGTTGATGAATACAATTAAATGGACAAAGACAACTTTTGTAGTTTTGCCCCTGTGCACTACTAGAGTGGATTTTAAATCAAGCAATCAAGATGTTGATTGCTTTATATTGTTGAAATTTTGTCTGTAGTGAATTTCTCTCTGTCATGTCTCACAGCTCCAGAGCTGCAGTGTGACTTTGAACATGGGCTGTGTAACTGGAAACAGGAACAGACTGGAGAAGATGTTTTTGACTGGACCATCTACCAAGGCCCGACTCCATCCTTTAACACAGGCCCTTTGAAGGACCACACATTGGGCACCATCTATGGCCACTACCTCTACATTGAGGCGTCTGCCCCTCAGGAGTTCAAAGACACGGCGGTGTTGCTCAGTCCAGTCTTCAAACCCACCCACCACGATGGCAAGTCATACAACCACTGTGATTTCCGCTTCTATTACCACATGTTTGGAAAATATGTGTTCTACCTGGCGGTGTACTTGAGGACCACTGCTACAGGCCGTGGCCAGATGCTGTGGGTGAAATATGGAAATCAAGGAGACCTCTGGCACAGGGAGACTCTTTACCTCAGCAGTGCTCAACCTTTCCAGGTTAGCTAATGGTAGCATTTACATAGACATCATTATAAAGCAGTGTGGCATTTTCAGTGAGGTATTTATTGTTTCACGTTTGTGGGATTTTTCTTGGATGTTTTAACCTTTAAGCATCATTTTAAGAGTATAATTGGTAAAACATGCGATGTGCTCAATTTAATCTGTGACTGTTGTTTTAAAAAACTGACTTTCAGACAGTACACTCAATACATGGCAAAATGAAAATACGGAAATAAGAAGAAAATATCTCAAAGTCCTGCTTACACAGTAGTTAAGATATAACTCTTAGGTAAACCCTGTGATATTACAGTCTTGGCATCCCACTGTGAGTCATTTGCTTTTGGCTCCTTTGTGTAATCAAAGTAGATATGCACACATAAGCTGTAGGTAAACACAGCTCCCTTTGCAGACAACGCTGAGACATTAGTGAAGCAAAGCGTCTGCATGGAGTGCACTCCACCATTGCGTGATGAAGATCCATTTAATAGCTTCACTGCTCAACATCGATCCCTCAAGATGGATGTTCTGTTGTCATTACTCATGAGTGAGTATAACTTGACAGGCAGTTAAAGACTTTTGCCCTGCTATGGCATTGAAAACAGGAACGCTGTGTGTCAAGTTAATTGACTGCAGAAAGGGTAAAAGTGGGGGAAAAACAGACACTGATGAATTAAATTCAAATTCAGAGTGATCCATTTGCTCCCACTGCAGGCAAAGTGCCATGAAATGACAAACTCTAATAACCGGGCATCTGAACAATCAGTTGTGTCAAATTCATCCTTTTACATTTCCATTAAGAGTTAATGTGGTCAATGTTAGAACAAAAAGACATAAATTATTGCATTTCCTGCTTAAATCATCCTAATGTGATAATATGAAAACTTAAACTATTAAGGTGCCTTATTCTGCACGTATGTAGTGTCTTATAGAGGCAAAATTATCTGTAAAAACATTTCTGTACTTTTCACGTTCAAGCTGTTTTCTTTTTAAAACCTGATAAGAATCTTTGTATTCGAGTATTTCTAAATGATAAGCATGCAAGTGTCTGCTGAAACAATATCTCTGAGAAAATTGTTTAAAAAAGGGGATACACACATATAACCTGGATAACTGAATGCTTTCTATAAGAAAAATTCAAGTCAATAATTAAATGAAGAAATGTGCGTCTAATTTATTGGCATTTCAGCAGTTTTAGATAAAGGAGGCTTTTGCCAAGTATTGATAATTGTTAATTTGCATTATTGAGCCACTAATATATCGAATCAAGTTGTCCATTGTAGGTACCAAGGTGTTACGTTAGCAGACGGTGAACTAGCTTCCCTGTGACAATCGAGCCTTAAGCTACATCTCAAACATTCTGTTTTTAGGGACTGTCGGGAATATGTAATCTTTTGTTTGCTTTGAACTTAATTAACTAAATGTGTATTCCCTGACCAGTTGGTGAGTGGTTGCAGGAGGTTGCTCTGTATTGCAACAAAAACCTCCATGTAAACTTGCTTTGGTTGCTAGCAGATTGCTGCTGCCACTCAAAAACTTCCTTACTGTTAAGCAACAGTAAGGCACTAAGCAAGAGCTTAGAAAGAAAAGCCTCCAGACTTCTTTAAGTTTCTTGAAGACGTTTCAACCTGTCATCCAAGAAGCTTCTTCAGTTCTAAGAGCAATTGGTGGAGAGTCCCAGATTTTTAAGCCATATTGGGAGTGTCCGTAAGAGGGTTGTGGACCAACTATTGATCCTCTGCCTAATCACACGAGCCAAGGTGTGAAAACGGTTGCGGGTAACGATCAGCCAAGGTTTCAGGTGAGCCCATTGTGAGACCTTGCCCCACTCATGTGACTAACCCTAAGTCACACGATAGGCTTGTGTGATTAGGCAGAGGATCAATCGCGAGGTGGTTTCTGGTGCACCACCATGTACCTATTTGTGACGAGTTTCACCTTGTCAACTAGTCCCTAGGCCTCTGTGCCTGAGGCCTTACAGAACAAACACACAAAGCTAATGTTAGCAAATTTTAGCATGTTACTCAGACTGAAGGTGATATGATTAAACATTAAAAAAAAGGGGTTTTTATTTCAGTGTTTCCTCCGTAAAACCTGTGTGTAATCTGTCTGTGTGCAATCTTTTCTGCGGTGGCCCTGAAAGGCCAAACGGACTGCAACTTAAGAAAACACCAGCAATAAGAAAAATGCTGCAAAAGCACACAAAACACAACGGAAATAGGAAAAACGACAACGGAAATAGGAAAAATTCAAAACAGAAATAGGAAAAATGAAAACCGAAATAGGAAAAAACACAAGGGAAGTGTTTCTGGGGAGACAATAACCCGACGGACGAGTTGCAGGAACACAAAATATGGTACGTGTGTTTTATCATGATTCATATAATACTGATGATGAATTTTTAGGCTGATAGTTAAGCTAACACAATCGGCGTAACTTTGTGCTGAACATTGGGGGGGGGTTAAGATCTCTAAATAAATAAATCTGGATAAATTCCCAGATGATTAAACATGCAACTATTTTGTTGGTAATACCTGAAATTAGTAAAGAAAATCAACAGCCTATTTATGCAAGATAATTCATAATTTTATTGGGAGGGGTTATACTGGGGTTATACTGGTTTGGTCTGATTATGGGGGGGGGGGGTCATAACCCCCATAACCCCCCTGGATATTACACCCCTGGCTAACACACTTACCTCTCATCTTTTCGTTCCTCACAAATCCGATAGATCCTACCCTTCTTTTAAGTGTCTCCCAGCGCAATTCTTAGCATATTTTGGTTCCTGCAACTGGTTGTCGGGCTATTGTCTCGCCAGTAACACTTCCCTTGTGTTTTTTCCTATTTCGGTTTTTGTTTTTCCTATTTCTGTTGTCATTTTTCCTATTTCCGTTGTGTTTTGTGTGCTTTTGCAGCGTTTTTCTTATTGCTGGTGTTTTCTTAAGTTGCAGTCCGTTTGGCCTCTCAGGGCCACCGTACTTCTCTCTAACAGAGAATTTTTACTTAGACCATCATATAGCTATCTAATTGGGCTAACTTCAGTAGATATTAGCAAGGTAACAGAGACTGTTGTGACTGAACCAAAAGGTTATATGAACATTTTCGAAATAACCAAAAGTGTCCCAGCAGATGTACTTAATACCAAAATCCTGAGTTCACTTTTAAGTGGTTCCCAAATTAATACACCAGCAGCTACAGCTGTTACTGTTAAAAGCTTTGGACAGACTTTATACGCTAACTCGTCGACTGAATATGCCGTGTGTTTATTTCCCAGATTTTGATTCAAGGTACAGTTGGAGATGATTTTACTGGAGACATTGCTATTGATGACCTTTCCTTCCTCAACTGTGAGCCTTATGAAGGTAAATGATTACAACACAAAACTGTACAGTGAAATTCTGTTTCCAGTGTTAGTTATTTTCTACTGTCTCTTGCTCTAGGAGAGCTCCCCACACTGAATAATACAACTCCAGCAGTGACGACTCCAGCCCCCACAGTTCAACCCAACATGTGCCATTATGGAGAGTTTCCTTGTGGGACATATGGGGAGTGCATTCCCTTCAGTCAAGTGTGCAACTTTAGATATGATTGCTCTGATGGATCAGACGAAATAAGTTGTGGTAAAACATTTAAAAGACTTTAACTATTGCATTATCAGTCTTCTAAAATGTTTTTGTGACATTTTTTATTTTTATTTTCCCTCTTTTCCAGTGAAGGAAAGCTGTGATTTTGAAGGAGGTGACACTTGTGGGTGGAAGATTGTCAAACCCTCTTTCATACTAAATCACTCGTTTCGCTGGTCATGTGACCAAGGGGAGAGCAATCATTTTGGAGAGGAGTACCACCGTCCTACTAATGACCACACCCTGTAAGCACCTACCTACGAGTTGGTTTTTTTTCAGTATTATTGTTCATTTTGAAACCTTTATAATACCTTTCAGCATTGATACTTCCTTCCAAAACGTGCAAGCTGCCCATACCATGTGTACTTAGGCACCTCCATACCATCAAAGATGCTGGCTTTTGAACTGAATGCTGATAGCATGTTGGAAGGGCTTCCTTGTCCGCAGCGTCCGGGATTACCAACAAGATTGTCTAATTTGGATATAGAATACTTTCCCACTGTGAGACAGTCCATTTCAAATGAGTCTTGGCCCACAGGACACGACGGTGCTTCTGGAGCATGTTCAAATATGGCTTTCTTTTTGCAGCTTTAGTTCGCATCTTAACTGTCAGTGGTTTCTGGAAGTGTTCCTCAGCCCATTTAGTAATGTCAGTGACACAATCATGCCGATGAGTGTTGCAGTCTTGTCTGAGGGACGGAACACCATGGGCATCCAATAAAGGTCTTCAGCCTTGTCCTTTACACAAAGAGACACTTCCAGTTTCTCTGAATCTTTTGATGATGTTATGCACTGTAGACGATGACAGTTGCAAAGGCTCTGCAATTTGACGTTGAGGAACATTGTTTTTGAAGTCATCTTCTTACACACTCTTTCACAGATTGGAGAGCCTCTGCCCATCTTTACTTCTGAGAAACTCTCTATGACATCCCTTTTATGGCTAATCATGTTATAGACCTGATACCAATTAAATTAATTAATTGCTAGATGTTCTCCCAACTGAGTGTTTTTGAACTTTCTTACTTCTTCAGCAATTTATTCCCTCTGGGAAAATGTAACAATCTACAAAAAATACAGACAGCTGCCAGTGGTACCCCTCAGCCTCCTGGTAGATACAGCTATGGTATCAATTGAAAAATCCTACATGACTTCCTTCTCGAGTTATCGCATTCACCAGATTCTCGTCCTCGAGATTTTTAGTAGAAACCCCAACAGTATAAATTTGAAAGTCCTACATCGCCTCTTTCTTGGATTCGTATTTGTATTGCATCTTGTATTGCATTCACAAACTTGGGTGTTCACCTTTCCTCCTTGCCTGGCAGGGCAATACCAATATCCCATCAGCCGTTTAGGCCTGAAGGGTAAAAATCATAAACGAATAATTCCCAAAAGAAATGCCAAGAAATCACAAATGGGTTGTTTCCTTTAAGACAAATGTTTTACTGAAAAAAGTGTATATTTTTGCACTATACTACACTAAATTAAAATACAGCTGTCAGTTCCAATGCAGAGCCCTTTCTCAGTATATCCAAGGCACTCAGGCTAAAGACATTACTAAAGCTGATTTAACTCCTCATTTCCGTCTCAGATCCGCAGCTGAATTTGAGATCTTATTCTGTATTCCTGATATTCCTCTGATAGCAACAGCTCCAAGGGGTGGTATATGTATGCAGACAGTTCAAACGGTGGATACGGTCAGACCACTGAACTCCAGACTCCTGTCATCTCCTCCACTGGGCCGCAGTGCACCCTGGTCTTCTGGTACCACATGAGGGGCTTCACCGTGGGAACACTGCAGGTAAAGAGAGAAGTCACAGTCAGCTGGAGAAGACAGATCATTTCTGTGTATGGGGTCTCATCAGAATTGAGTCACGGAAATATTCATATCTGTTGCTTTTCTGATGTCTGCAGGTGCTGCTGAAGCAAACAAACATCACTCATGAGGTTTGGACTGAGACTGGTAACCAAGGCAACAAATGGAGACGAGGAGAAGTGTTTTTGGGGTTATTGAGTAATGTCCAGGTCTGTTACATAATTTTTCCCTAAGAAAATTAGTGAGATATCTAAGTCAGTTTAATGCAATGAAATGGTTGATATCAACTTTTATATAAAAATAATATAAAATAGTCATTTTTAAACAATTTAGACATTTTATACAGTGGTATTTTTATAATGATATACAGTAAAAGTATAAAATGACAGAACAACAGCAGCAAAAGTGAAAGGGAAGGTTTACAAGATAGTATTTACACCTGCTATGATGTGTGGATTGGAGAGAGTGATACTGACAAAACCAACGAATCTGAGCTGGAGGTGGAGTTGAAGATGCTCAGATTTTCATCAGCAGCATCAAAACGGCAGCTCAGGTTTAGCGGTTTGGAGACAAAGTTAGAGAGGCAGGGCAGAGATGTTTGGACATGTGCAGTAGAGTAGTGGATGTACTGGACAAAGGATATAGATGATGGAGCTGCCAGGCAGGAGGAAAAGGGAAAGACCACAGAAAAGATTCATGGATGTAGTAAAGAAGGATATGAAAAGAGTTGGTGCCACAGAAGAGGAGGCCAGAGTGAGATGAAGGCAGATGATTTGCTGTGGCGACCCAGTGAACTGCTGAAAGAAGAAAAGTAAATACAATATAAAACCTAAACCTAAACCCCAGTTTAAGTTGTACTACTATACTACTTATCTTAATACTAACTTATCTCAACAAGCTCAGACTCTTTAAGACCCTGGTTGGCTGATGCAATGCCTATTAAAAAATATTCACTGGATATTGGACGTTTCACCCTTTTATTGTTTTTAATAAGTAAAATCCTGGACAATATAATTTGGCTTTTTTTCTCACAAAAATTCATTCAAAATCATGTCAAAGTGAAAACGGAGTTTTACTAAATAATGTCAATTATTTAAATTCCATTTAATTCTTCACAGCCACTTGACCTAAGACAATCTTTAGAGAAGTGCCTGTCCTTTCAAAACAAGAGATAATCAATGTCTTTATCTGAGGGACAAAGCTGCCACACCCAGATAAAAATACAGTGCCTGCCCCGGTGGCTTGATTGCACCGAAGAAGTCATCCCACTGATACACATTACCCTTTGTCAGAACAGAGAGTCAGATCAGAGCTGATGGTACAATCAGCAGCTGAAAGGCCTTTTCACACCAAACCTTCAGAGCCCTTTTTGAGACTACAAGTGCCCTTTTCCTTTCCCCTCCGAGCACTTCATCAGCTGACTGCCGCTAGACACAGAATAACAAGACTCATTAGGACAGGGGCTATCGGCTCTTCTGTTTCCGTGGCTTGCCTGATAACATTAAGCATCGACCTTGCTCTCCAAAAATAGTGAGGACTCAGAGTTGATCCCGGGTCTGTTATTCCTTTTCAGGTGGTATTCTCTGCTAAACGAGGGATCAGCTACATGGGTGACTTGGTAATAGATGACGTCAGCTTCGTGGATTGCTCCCCTCCTCTTCCTTCAGACCAGCCTTGCACACCTGAGCAGTACACCTGTGCAAATGGCCACTGCATCCCTCAGGACAACCTGTGTGACTTCATCAACCACTGCGGGGACAGCTCAGACGAGAACCCCTACATCTGCCGTGAGGCCTCTTCTAATGTTTGACTGATGACTTTAAGTGGAAGATTCATTTTCTGATAAATGAACAGCCGTGATTGATTTCTTCTTTTATTGCCATCTTTCAGAGGGTTATATTGAACGCTGCAGTTTTGAGTTTGACCTCTGTTCCTGGCGCCAGTGCCAAGAGGATGACTTTGATTGGAGGATCAAAGCCAGCAGCAGTCCAACCATTGGAACTAGGCCATCAACTGACCACACCCTGAGAAACTCCTCGGGACACTACCTCTACTTGGAAAGTTCATTTCCTCAGGAAGACGGCAGCACCGCTCGTATAATAGGACCCCTACTGAGCCGCAGGAGCTCAAAGTGCAAGGTCAGGTCAAGGTCAAAGGGCAGAATGTACGAGAATTATTAAAAATACAGCTAAATGAAGACACTAAAAAACACTTTACCACGGATTCAAATTTTAATTTCTGAGGTCATCAAAATTTGGCCATTTCTATTGGTTTTGATGTGGCATCATTTGAGCTGGTTGGTAGGCAGGTGTGTCCTGGTACCAAGACCACTAACACAAATTCCATTTAACCCTAGGATGGATGGATGGATTATTTGAGCTATATAATAAAATACTGTATTTTTAATTAATATTGTAAATTATACATTATTTAACAATATATTAATAATCATCATGCCCTGTTGAGGTATGATGATGACAGGACGTCTAGGGATGTCCCTAGACGTCCTGTCATCTTTGGGTTTTGTGAGTCAGTGGATTCCTAAATAGATCTCTTAAGAAACATTGCTTTATAACAACATGATTGATGTTATTCACATAATTGTCTGGGACTTGTGTGTGCACACAAAGCACTGTGCAAAACTTTTGAACTACAACTGATTTCTACATATTTTGCTTCCAATCAGCAAAACTTTCTTATACTTTAAATGATTTCAAGCAATAGTTTTCCAAACTTCCTGAAGATCTGTGGAAGTTTTTCTTTGGACATTGGCTGTTTTTCAACTTTATGCACTAATGCATAATTTATTCCCGTTTCTATTGTTGAATCTTTGAAAAATGCCAAAGATAACACAGTTTGACACTAATAAAATTGTATAGTTGCACCAACAAGATGATTCCCAAAGAGATAATAACTGAAAACTTGCTATCTTTTTGCATGGTATGCAGTATGAGGAAACTGGACACATGGAAGACAAATGAACAATTAACTGGCCTGAAAACCTATCTACAGCAAATAAATAGTATTTTTAAGTAATATCTTTAAGTAATAGGGGAAAAATATCCAAAAAAGATCTGACAGAGGACCCGAGAAATGCTTTTTGAAGGTGTCAGTGGAAGGGGTCTTAAGGAAGGGAAACAGGAAGAAAAGGCTGAGGTATGCCAGATTACACAAGAACTGCACTGAAAATCAGTGAAAACAGGTCTGATGGAGTTATGAAACCAGATTTGAAATTTTTAGTTGTAATTGCCACCAATGTGCTTACAGTGATCTCTAAAACACGGTGGAGGCTTTATCGTGATTTGGGGCTGTAGTGTTGAAGTGCACATTTCAATAAACCTCTACTTCTAGTTCCAGTTTTCTTTGTAAAATATAAGGAAATAAAGGGTGGCTCGGCACAGCAGTGTATAATATAATATATGTATGTTTGACTTTCAGTAATAACTAACGTAAAATATTTATATTTAATATTAATAGGAAGAGCTAAACTCAGTGCTTTTGGTATATTCACACTATCAAGATTCAAGTTCAACTTTTTCAAAAATACGCTCAGTTGCTGCTAAGAGCTAGCTGTAACTCAGTAAGTCTAGTAAATCTAAAGCAGATGGTTAGCTTAGCTTAGCATAAAGAGGAGATGGAGATGACAATAGTCATTTTTGCCTAGTCCTTAAACAAGTGTAAAGATGAGATGTACTTTTCATGCAAACCCAACCAGCTGCTGACTTTAGTTTCTTATTTATTTTAGAGATGAGTGGAAAACGTGCATTAGGAAGGACACGAACGTATTTCTTAAAATTAAGAAATTCCTGTTAGCTTGCAAGTTTTAGTCTTAAGAAATGAATTTTAAATATTGACCTTCTTGTTCTTACAATTAGAGCTGAAAACGTGATGCAACTAAACAGGCAATTAGCAACTGAGTGTGTATTCTTGGTAGTATGTGTGTGTCCTCCCAGCTGTCAGCCTGATGCTCTACTGGGAAATGATTTCTTGATTGACTGCCTGGTTTGCTCTGTATGTCGTGTCTGTCTTATCCTGCTCCTGACCTGTCAATCAATCACACGGTTAGCAAAAAGGCTCCAATTAAACTGAAGGGAGGGCTGTGCTATGGGGGAAATGAGAAATGCTCTCTCTGGCGAACGAGAGAGGGAGGTGTGCTGCCACAGCTCCTGAACAAGCCTCCATTTGGAGAGAAAGCCTATAAAATATACTGCTACCTCACTGATGTGTGATGGAGAAACACAATTTCTCTCTGTGCCTTAATAAAGGCTACGACTGAAGGGAAAAGCACATCGATCCAGTGACAGACCGAGTGGATTAAAACTTAATCACCTTAGCATGCCTCTACTTTTTGTTTCTTTCCACAGTAGACCAATATAAGAAAAAGAAAAGAAGAGAACAAAGTGGAAAGTGGTATCAGTGTGTCAAGCAAGCGACTTTTGAAAGATCCAAGCCTATTATTTAGAAAGAGTACCAGCGTAGATATAGTAGCGATTGAATTATTTGACATCTTTATTACAGTAAGGATATTAGTCCATACCAACATTTTTCACCATTTCCCAACAAAAAATTTAAAGTCTTCAAGGTTAGACATTATAGTTACTAAACTATTGATATTTTGTGTGCTATTTAAATTAACACCTTTTTCATTTTCCTCCTTTTCTCAGATGCGTTTCTACTTCCACATGTCTGGAGATGGCATTGGGACTCTCAGTGTGTTCGGCAAAAGTGAAGGCCATCTCCATCTCCTCCTGACCCTGACGGGAGATCAGGGCAACTACTGGCAGATGAAGGAGATCCCGCTGAGCAGCTCCAGGGACTTCCAGGTCATGTTCGAGGGCAAAGTAGGCCGAAATCCAAAGGTTGACATCTGCCTGGATGACATTACCTTCTCTCCAGGATGCCTTCTCGCTTCCTCGGCTACATCGCCCGATAACACTCCTTTACCTCCTCCAGGTACGCAGTTCACTGTTATTGGATATATGTTTCATTTTGACCATGGCTGTTTCTTTCCATGTTATTGTACATCCTCCTATCAGTCATAAAAATATGAAAAACTGTAAGCTACCAAAAACTATATAGTACATATATTGCTTATAGTAAATAAACTAGAGCTTTCTATAAATCTGATCCCTCTCACAAACGTTTTACATCATGGTCTTCTCATGTGACGTCACATTTTGCTCGAGAGTTGTCTGCCATATTGTACCTGACACAACCACCAGACGTAAGGGGAAAAACATGTATTCCCTGACTGGTTCGTGAGTGGTTTTCTAATAAGAAAAGCAAACAGTAAATGCAGAATGTTCAAAGCATTTTCTTTGGTCAACAGCAGATTGCTGCTTTTCCTCAAAGTTTGAATTGAACACGTGGATTTGCCTGCAGCTACTCTTCAAGCGGTAGAGCAACGGTGAAAGGTGTGACACAATCGAGATACAGAGATTGTTTGCCTTTAAAGTAAAAGTTACTTTTGATACTTGTTGACTGCAGCACTGAGGCACAACTTTTACTTAATCCTTGTAACTTTGCTGTTTCCCTGTTTCACCTATCAGGCGAAAAGTCTCAAAATCTGCAGTTGTAATAATGGTGGCGATCCTCTCTTGGTATAACTCACCAACACTGGGGTGAAAATGTTATAGCACAACAAGCTATACTGCAAATATGGCTAATATAATATGCTTATGACAAGAACTACTGTGCCATATTCATGAATACTGTAGTTTAGACTATTTCATAAGTGAAGGAAAGCATAGCATAAAGCATAAATCTCTTTCAAAGCACATCTTATTGCATGCCATAGCAGCTGATTCCACTTTTGAAATTTGATCCCAGTTGGTTTACTGTCACGATTTACACCAAAGTTATTCTAGAAAACAAGTGTCAGCACTCTCCAGCCATCTTGGTAACAGCTTCAGGCAGATATTTGGAGAGTTATTTTCAAGCCCCTGCCTAAATGAAGGCAGTAGTTTAATGTTTATGGATGTAAAAGCTGCACATGTACTATAGTTGTATACAGTGTCATCAATAAAACCTGTTGGTGTTATAGTTTAGTGAAAATTTGAACCTCCAACTTATATTTCTGTCATGTCAGCATGTCTGTGGCTCATCTTGCCAGACTACTGAGCAAACGTCATATAAGTTATGTACAGAGAAAGCCCAGAAAACTATTTAATAAGCTTATCTACATCTTTACTATAACAACAAGTTGGTATTTCTGCCAAAACACAGTTAAAACAGCTCTGCTTAAAATCCTCTGCTGTGCATGTGCCAGTGCAACAACACAACAGGCTCAGTTTTTGGTCTCTATTGGCTCTTTGGGCACAGAGGTGGGACATCCACCATCTTTTCCATCATGTCAAATGCCTCCCCTGAAGAATGCATTAATATGGGCTTTCAAATTCCAGTGAGACATTAAATATATGTACTCTTACTAGATAAAAGTGGTGAACTCTGAGAGCTTCAGTGCAATATTAACTCAGGGGCCAGATCTCACAGTTGCAAGCACTTAAATTCAACAAGGCGCTCTTCTTGCCAAACAAGAGGTATTGCAATAAATGCCTGGCATGTTTGCTCTGCAGTCGAAATTAAAGGACTGCGTGTTTCTGCAAAAGGCTGAATGACCGGACGAAGGCCAGAGTGTAGCAGGAAAAAGCTGTTTTTATATTATTGCTTCTAAAAGACCCGGCTATTCTAATAATGACTTTTTAATTCCGCAGTGGCAGGGCGAATTCTGGGACTGTAGTCATTTTCTGTGAAAAGCTGTTTAACTGTTTCCCTCTAGGGCTGCTTTATATGAGGATTTTATCACAAAAGCTTAAAGATCACTGTCATTGAGGCAGAACGGAACAGCAGAGCCCCGAGTTCCCAATTAAACTATTTGGCGAATTTTCAGAAAAGATCTCACTAAGATGTCGATAACTACAGTTTTGATTACTTTCACCTTGATAGTTTGCTCATATGGGCAATCAGAGATTTAATAATGGCTCCTGGGTTATTATAACACCACCTTCATTTGGAGGTGAAAACTGGAGTTGATGAGGATTGGATTAAAATGAGCTCAAAAGCTCAACCAATCCAGATTTAGAGCTCTTGAAAATAGAGGTGGCCTATCAAACATGCTGGTTTTCTTTGGACTAACATTGTCAAATGTTGCACATTTCCATTTTTAAGCTTTTCGGTACCGTCGGTTTTCCATTAGATACTCGTCTTAATTTAAATTACCTATATAAAACATTCCTTTCTTGTTTTTTTGAGCAATTCAACAGTAACATCCAGTTTAAGATGGCGTTTTGCTGATATAAAAAAAATAAGATGTTTTGAACTAAAACGAACAATCTAAGGAGCAATGCCCTGAAACGTTTGCTCACCGCGGGGCTGAAGCTCTGACCAAAGCGAACCCATCATAGTTTGAATTTTGGACTAGGGAGATGTTCAGCAAGTAGAGGTTCCTCTGCATCCCTTGCATTTTTTATGAGCGAACCCTTTAAAAGGCAAGAGAAAACAACAAGAGCTGATTTATCGGCATTGTCACTGTGGCTATAATTGGCCTATTAAACGTACTGCCTTTCCAATGCAGCTGATATCGAGGGAGAAGAGAAAATCTGATTGCCTGTGCGCAGAAAGGGATAAAAACTGTGAAGCTCCCTGTCATTTTGAGCTGTAGAGGGTTTGTATCCAGCTGCATGGTGATGTGCAGGATTGTCCTTACAGCTGTCTCTTTCTCTTACCTCTCTCTTCATTTCACTGTCTGTTTGCATTCGTCTGTTTCGGTGCCTACAGTGAATAGCTGTGCTCCAATATTAATCAGACATTATTAGAGAAGTAGTGTGGTGTCAATAAGAGTCGCTGCAGGTTTGCATGCTAATGATGCTTATTTTCAGCTTACTCCACTGCTCTGTTTGGTGATTTTTCTCATACTGTTGAGACTTAGAGGAATCTTTTATATATCCATCTTGAGCACGCAGCTTATAGTTTCCTCTCATTATGATGGTTAAAAAAAGTGCATGCGTTTTAGGTTTTATTTATTTAGCTTGTCTAAAATTATTTCATTTAAATTAACTTGAGAAGGTCACTCATCCTTTCAGACTGAACGTCTATGTATGCTGGAATGGGAATGTATTCTGCTTTTCATTATTTTCATAGATATTAATTGCACTGGTAGACACTTGGTATACACAGATTCGTTTCTACTTTTTTCTACTCCTGGTTCACAGCAAGTAGTCTGCCTATGAGCACAGAAGCCCAACCCAAAGGTCAAACCTTCTGCTTGTGAGTGGCAGCCAATCAGAAAAAAGCTGACTTAAAACTAAGGGAAAGGAATAAGAGATGATGAACAGAGAGACGATTGCGCTGTTGGCTCACAGCGGAAAGGTCCTGGGTTTGAATCCACCATCTGGCTGGAGCCTTTCTCTGTGGCATCTGCATGATCTCCGTGTCTGCCTGGGCTGTCTCTGGGTACTCTGGCTTCCTCCAAAAGACATGCAGTTTGTGGGGTTTGGTTAATTGGTGATTATAAATTGGCTATAGGTGTGAATGCAACTGTGAATGGTTGTCTGACACTCTGTGTTGGCCCTGTGACACTCTGGACAGGTTGCTACCATTCGCCCTCTGGCAGCTGGTATAGGCTCCAGGTCCTCTTGCAGCACTGAGTCATATAAGTGGAAGAAAATGCATGGAAGGATTTACAGTTTACACTAAGCAATATATGTTAAGGGCTTAAACATAGGCCATGAGGAACTGAAATCCAGTGCATAGGACTACCAGTTTGAGAAATATAGCGAAATTAAAAAAGGTCAGAAGATGCTTTTTCCCCCTTTAAACATGACAGGATAATTTTCTGAAAGAAGAAGGAAGAAGCAAATAAAGTAGTGTGAAAACAGGAAAGAAAGGCATTCTAAAGAACACGGTGATATGAAGCGTTTCTTGAAGGTTAAGTCAGGGAGTATCACCGCTGCCCTGACAGTGAGGTGAGTCCACGTGGCCATTAATGAGACAAGAGGGAGAAGAATTGAAACAGAAACCTTTTCTCTTTGTGTCTCAGCAGCTGCAGGCTGCAGAGGACGTACAGTAATACTGATGAGAGCAGAGACAGCAGGAACTGTAATTATATACTGCTGTTCCCTCGGGAGCTTTTTCTTCCACAGCTTCAATCTATATAAAACCATCACATGATGGAGCAGAAAGACCGACCGCTTTTACTCTCCACTTGCACTTGTTTTATAGTTCTGCCTGAAAAAATACCCAAAACTGTAGAACAACACACATGAATAATGTTAACGTGGAGTTCTTCGTATGCATCTGTAGACTGCATGTAAATGTGAGCGTGTGTAAAGGAGAGAAAGAACAAAATGCAAATCAGATTTGAGCCGATCAGCCAATTTAATGTTTTCTCGCTCTTTCTTCGAGTCACTATCGAGCTTTTCAAAACAGGCCGCAGAAATCTGCTGGCAGCTGAAAAATATTGTGTTGGACTTGCAATAGAACTGGAGAAAATACAAGTCAAATAAGTTTTCCATTAAAATCCTTTAGTAAAGCAGTGAAAGCAAAACTTTTTAATCTTTTTTTTGTGGCTCTTTCTGTAAAAGATAAAAGCTGCAAACTGGAACATTTAGGGTCATCTACTCTTTAATACTCGTGCAGTCGAGTAAGTGGCTGTGTGCAATGTTCATATTATGGAAATTCATTCATAAAGGTCCACATTTTACAGTAAAGTGTTTCTGATTAACAATAAATGTTATAAATATTTTAGATAAAAACAGGACAGTTTTCCAGTGAATTATCTGAAACCTGGGTGTCCTTCTACATTTTAGCCAATAAACTTCCTATCCTGAAATAATTCACTGGGATTTAAACTTTAATGTTGAGCCTGAATGACATTGCTGCACAAGGGGGCAGCATGCCGCTCAGGGCGCCTGCCCACATACTGTATGTAAGTAAGTTCAGGAGGAGCCTGGTGAGAAGGTCACATTGCCAGCAGCCTTCGAGCTCTTTGAGTTATCCATGTGACAAGATATAAGCAGGAATTAATGAGGACAAATGAATTAGTGTGCATTCACAGGAGCAGAGCGGTAGCCACTCCTGTGGGTTTAGCAGTATGCTGTTAGCTGATCTTTGAAATAAATCCACCTACAGGCTCAGTATGTAGCAGAGCAGCTGGGAGCTGTGGCTTCCTGGCTTCCTATGTGCCTTTGTGGGGCACATTGCTTCTGGTCCTGTGCATCTGAAGAGGAACAAAGGATTAGGAAGGACTTATACCCCTTTCTCTCCTTTAATTACAAGGACCACCCCTCTTCATCACGCCTCATCTCTCTTTGTAACACTCCCTTAAGCTAAGCACTGACCCCACTGGAATGTTTGGCTCCAAAAGAAGCAGATTCCAGCCTTCTCCAGCCACCCGATCATACAGTGTTTCATGCTTATAACCCCATGCCCTTTTGTCTTCCTAAGCCTCTTAAAGAGCCCCCGATACCACATGCAGACGGTCCCCCTCTCTTGAGTTGACTGCTTACGCTCCGAAGTTAATGCTCAACTCATGTGGTGCTGTCTAATCTGGTGAAGCACACAGTAGTTATTTTGCTGAAACTCCTATAGGCACAACATTTTTATTGCACTTTGTAATTCATAACAAAAAAGCTGGATGTTTTAGAAAATGCACAAATTGCTTTACTTTAAATATTAACCTGCAGCAGCAGCCTGTTAGCTTTGCACATGTAAACCTCTTAAATGAACATACATAATTAACATACAGTATCTGGAAAACAGTTTTCAGTTTTGCAAACGATATTATTTCTTGGTGAGAAGCAATGACTTCCTGCAGTCTGGTTCTTATACCTGTTTTGTATGGATAAAACAAAAATCATATACAGTTCATATATACAGTATATATGTGATAGCAGTACAGACAAATATAAAGAAGAATATGGAGCTCAACACTGACCTTTACAGTGCGTCGATCCAGAGGTGGTGTTATGTTATGGGACGCTCAATAATAATAATAATGACAATAAATTTTATTTGTTGGCTCTTTTCAAAACACTCAAGCTGGCCTGACTCCACAAAATTAACAAGATCCACAAAAAACACAATAGCAAGAAATATTTTAAATCCCAGAATAATATATATAAAAAATATGGGTTATAGTTTATATCATGAACAGTTTGGCTTTAACATGTGATTGAAAATGTGTAATATGGTCTGACTGATGGAGGTGAAGTGGTAGTGAGTTCCAAAGATCCAGGACGACTGGCGACCTGTCATATATTTGAGAAAAAACATGCTACTTTACATTTAAGAACATTCGCGTCTGAGATATATTTCTTTTTTTTTTGTTGTTTTATTGTCAGGGTCCTGTCCTTCAGGCTTCCTGCCTTGTGAAAATGGCAGGTGTTTCACTCCATGGCAGAGCTGTGACTTCACAGATGACTGTGGCGATGGAACGGATGAGAAGCATTGTGGGACTTCGTGCACCTTTGAGAACGGACGCTGTGGGTGGAAGAGCTCCCTTGCTGATAATTTTCACTGGGTGCTGGGCACTGGGTCTGTCCAAAGCATACGGCCTCCGTATGATCACACGCTGATGAATGAGAATGGTATGAGTTTGCATTTTCTGGTACACTATGAACTCTGTACACATTTAAAGGTGTAGGATTTTTCTTTTTACCACCGTTTCTCATTAAAAAGAACGATTCTTTAGCCTCCACCTTGAATTACCGTTGCATAATTTAGCAGGTGCATCTGTGCTTGTGAGTGGCTTTGTATAATCAGAATGAATGATTTTTCAAATTTTACCTGCTTGGGCCAAATGGCTCTCCACCATGTTTAATTCACGCTTTTGTAACTTTAGAGACAAAATCAATGAGTTTCTTCTCAGCATCTGAAAGCGCACCAGGTGATTTATTCAAGGCTAAAATTCCACTTTACTCTGTGCATGCCAAAAAAGCAATACACATAAATTACTTATCACTTAAGCTAATTTTTATTATGCAGCCTCCTGCATGTATCTCCTACTTTGATACTGATCCAAAACAAGCAACCCAACCAACAGCACCTTATGGCAACCCAGCAAACATGGCTAATATTATTCCCCAGTCAAAACTGGACAGATGTTGATGTTTTTCCACATAGCATAGTGGTCCACTCAAAGCCTCAGATGATTGCAATAAAGAAACAAATGCACATGATTTTGTTTTTTAATATGCCATTTCATTGTTATCTAATTTGTTTAGCAACAAGCAGTGCAGTTATGCCATTTGAGTTTAAATTAGCTGTCAGTTGTTGCATAGCCATCACCTCCGTGTTTCCCAATGTTCCCATTATAACCCTGAGGTGAAGCTAACTGATCAGATAAGAAATGGGCAGCAAAGCAGGAGATCTTTTTATTTTGTTCTAATCATTAGTTAGCACACTCACTTGGGAAGCAAAAGAAACGCTGCTAAATAAAAAAAATAAAATAAAATGCAGAGCTTCTGACAGCTTTTTTATTAAAAGGATAATGCATAGCAAATCTTGCGCACAAACTTTCCTTTACTAAAAACTCCAAGAAGCCTGCTGGATGTGAACTTGCATTTAGAAACTATTTTTAAAAGTCAGACTGTGTGCAGGGAAGGGATTCCCAGGATGGCTGCAGCCTTTCCAGCCTCCACAAAAAGTAGAACAGCTCAAGGAACGCAACAAAAAGGCAGATACCTTGACCCGGCCCGCAAACTTTCCAGACCCTGATCTTATCGAGCATTTGTGTGCCCTGACTGATCCATGGAGGTCACATCCCCAAACAAACTTAACCCTAAAGATGAGCTGCAAACATTACAGTGACTGCAGGACACTCCGCTCAGAGGTCTCATGTCCACACCCATTTGCTCTTAAGAATGTGCAAAAGATTTCAAATGTGACACGAGCTGCTGTTGAAGCTAAGTCTGCTAGCTTGCTGGCTGACCCCCGAGCGTGCTGTGTCATGCACACGTAACATGCCGCACTTTCCTCATGTCATTTACCGAACACACCCTCAAATTAAGATTTAACATCTGCCGATTTCCCATCTCCCTCTCTCTGGCATGTCAGCGCTCCTGTCCTGCATCGCCAGCATCCTCCTGCTCTGGGGGCAAGTTTTTCCATCACTCTCCAATTTCTATGTTTAAGATATGTGCAGGGAGTGATGAGCTCAGAGCCATATCTGTTGCTTTAATAAATCTTTTCAAACCTTGCCAAACAGAATAACAGTCACAGCAAGTGTGGGTAAATACTACAGGAAACACTCGCTAAACAGCTTTTCTGTGAAGAAACAAAACAAAAAGCTTTTTCTGAGTCAGTTTACTGTGCAGCCAGACAAATAATGTTCTAATAAAGAAGTCAGTCAGCAATAACAGCCATAACCAGACAACAACAGAGCAGAGAAAAGGGAGTTTGTTACAGAGGACGAGGAGGAGGAGGAGGAGAAGAATACCCTGCTGTGGCTTCTTCTCCCATTACTTTGTTATCTGCAAAAACACCAAAAATGAGGATGTCTTGCAGAGGCATTCATGTTTATTGCAAACTGTGGTGAGAAATATATTACATTCCCACTAACTGCTTCACAGTGAAAGTCTTAATACAGTTCTGATATAGCTGTGGGAACACCAGATTACATGCTGCATCATTTCTTGAAAAGCCAACCTAAAACCGGGTGGTCAACTGATCTTAATATTCTGCTAAAAAATGTAGACCATAAAAAATTGAGTTTGATTCCATGAAAATCAGAAGAATTATAACTAAACTTTAAGTGTGTTTAAAATATTCAGTAACAGCGATACAAAAGCCATAAACTACAAAAAAACCGATGTAAGATTATTATTATTAATGTAGCTAATGCTGAGTGCAAAGACAGATACACTTTCTTTATTTTTCATTAATTCATTTTCCTGCTTTCTCCTTTCTCTACTTAACTGAGAAAGTTTGAGTGCTCCCCTGTGCCAAAGGCAGTGAGACATTAGAAGATGTGTCAGAGATTACCCCGTGACTCTTGGCCCTCCTTCCCCCAACACGTTTTGTGACCTTCATGTGATTTGTCAGAGCCGTCCGTGCAGAGATAGTTTTCAACCTCTGTGCTCACTTGCTGGCTCAGTGCCTTTCTCCTTCATCACTTTACC
The DNA here is from genome assembly GCF_036321145.2 of Pelmatolapia mariae. Taxonomy (NCBI): domain Eukaryota; kingdom Metazoa; phylum Chordata; class Actinopteri; order Cichliformes; family Cichlidae; genus Pelmatolapia; species Pelmatolapia mariae. The sequence goes on along the minus strand of NC_086235.1, from coordinate 17,103,883 downwards.
TCATTTCTCTTCCTTTAGGGCATTTTGTCTATTTGGAAGCAACACCAGTGGGACTGAAAGGCGATAAAGCTCATATTAGAAGCTCTGTGTGGAAAGAGTCTAGCGCCATCTGCAAGCTCTCCTTCTGGTACTACATTTCCCACAAGGCCTCGGGAAGCATCCGGCTTCTGATCAAGGTAATGCATCTGCATATAGACAGAAATGACATCAAATTAGTGCAGCTGTATCATGGTGTCTGTATTTGTAAAAAAGAGAGGAGGTGTTTGATCTATAGAGGGATACTGTAGAGGTTGTAGTTGGTTCTGAGCATCTGGGAAGATTCTCTCTTTGGAAGTTTGCAGTTCTTCTTACCCATCAAGTTTCTGTACACATGGCTGATTCTGGGGGATTAAAATTTCTATTTGGACTTTTCTGCCATATAAACTCTTGTGGGTTTGGCCTCCATCCTCTAGTCTATTTACTCTAAACTTTATTTCACTTTATCAGGTATGACTCAAGCAGAAGGTGCTGCTGTGCTTGACAAGATTCATTCCTCTGCAGGAAGGTGTAGCAGATCATTTTTCTGCATGTGTGGCACTTCAGGAACTTTTTATGCCATCTGCAACAAAAATGCTAATATAAATGTATTCAGTTATTTATTTGTAGCACCCCCCTTTTTCAAACATTTACATATCATTGCTCATGCAAAATAAAAGGCTGTTCAAGTTCATTTCAAGGAGGATCCACATTCAAACACACATGGCAGACAGATTTTGGTAGGAAGCTGAAAGATTTAGGAGTTTAAAAGTGAAAAAAATAAATTAAAAAAAATACCCAACCAAACAAAACATCCAAAGAGAAAAGCCATCTAATGGGAGCAATAACTGAACCAGAGCAACTACGAAGCCCTGAAAAAAATTACACACACCAGAGAGCAGGGTAATAAGGAACAAGAGCAGGCAATCACAAGAGCACAAAAAAGAGGAAGAAAACACCCTAATACGCACAGGGAAAGTGATTACACAAATAAAACAGGAAATGACTGCCAAAAAAATGGCACAATACTGGAATACACACGCAGAGGAAACACGTAGAGGAAACAATTAGAAACTCAGACAGGGGTAAACAACATCAGCAACGGGAAAAACAAAACACAAGAAACATGAAGAGAGAAACAGAAGAAAAGCAAACTATAACTTATTCCTGTCTCTGACACAGAGCTACAGTTAAAAAGACATGTTTCTGCTACTTTCACTTTTAATTATGAAAATATAAACATACAAACACATTTGAGATGTCTGTAGAAAATAAAAAACACTGGTAAGACCCTATGGGAATGTGGTGAAATTTGTATATATTGTGTATGTGTGCCTGTTGTTTCTATATAGTTCTTTCTAATGGCAATTTTAAAAACCTACTTTGATCCCTTGCTGTTTGTTTCATTGTTCTTCATTTGTGAACAAAAACTAAAACACATTGAATGATTGTGGCTGCACATTAATAAAAGAACAACCTTGTTATGTTACTCATTCACTGATCACATGCTTGGATGGACACGTTACACTTACTGATGCTGTTTTTGTCTCAATCATTAGACAAATAGTCTTTGCTATTGATTGTACATTAAAGCCTGCTGTAGACTGGATACTGCTATCATGATGGGATTTGCCCAGTCCCCCAGTCATCCAGCCAGCTGTTGGATTGATTATGAGGCTCTCCGAGAGGCAGGAGATGATAAATGCATGTGGACTATTTTTAAATGTGCACCCTCTTTCACATATGGGTTGGAAATGTAAAATTTGGCCTTTTAAAGAAGGTCAGCTCTCTGCTTTAAAATGAGGCACTGGACTCATTTACACTTAGAGACACAGACGTAGTGGGTGGAGAGTTCAGAGGCCACCCTCTGTGTGTGTGTGCGTGCGTGTGTGTGCGTGTGTGTGTGTGTGTGTGTGTGTGTGTGTGTGTGTGTGTGTGTGTGTGTGTGTGTGTGTGTGTGTGTGTGTGCGTGTGTGTGTGTGTGAGGGAGAGAGACAGGCAGATAAAACCAAAATGCCTCCAGTGTTATGTGGCTATAGCTTCCTATGACACAGAAATGATGATAAGTGCATGTATGACCTACAGGGTTCAAAGACATAAGCACTCACAGATTATTGGTTTGTGCTATAATTTACAACATTAGAGCACTTTTATAGTCCGGATGTTGCAGCTACATAAATACTAGCGTGCACACACATTTGCACAGGCAGGACAATAAAAACACACAAACACGCTCACACTCTCTGCAAGCATCATAGTGTAAATATAGTGTATACTATGCATCTTTAAAGGGTGACTGAACAACAAAGAGGCTTATGATAATAAGAGTGAAAGGGAGGGGATTGTATTTACATGGCAAGCGTCCCCCCCTCCCATGAAGTTCACAAGGGGCTCAACAGGCGGCTCTATTTATATCACCAGCCGTGTGAACTGCTTCTTTTAGTCATTAGTCATCACACTAATGAAGTGTCTGTCCTCAGCAGCAGAGCAAACTGAATAAAGATGGGGTGTAAGAGTGAGTTAAGTAGCATTAATGTACCTGCCAATCTTCAAACTTCCAGCGACACTGCTTCTAATGTGTCTACATCCATGTACTGTGGTTCAAAGTATACATGCATTCTCCTATGAGATGATGGATGATGTCCTAGAGGATCTCCTCCCAGATCTGGACCAGGGCATCACTGAGCTCCTGGACAGTTGGAGGTGCAACCTGGCAGTATCAGAAGGACTGAAATATATAATGTCCCAGAGTTGCTCTATTGGATTTAGGACAGTCAATGGTATCAATGCCTTCATCCTCTGGGAACTGCCTGCATACTCTCACCACATGAGGCCTGGCATTGTTGTGCACCAAGAGGAACCCAGGACCCATTGTACCAGCGTAGGGTGTTACAGCTTGTGCAAGCATTTTATCCTGATATCTAATTGCAGTTAGGGTGCTATTGCCTAGCCTGTAGAGGTCTGTGTGCACCTCTGTTTCTCATTGTTTGGTCAAAGGCAATCACACCAGTGGCCTGGTGGAGATCATTTTGTAGCTTTAGCAGTGCTCATCCTGTTCTTTCTTGCACAATGAAGCAGATAACAGTCCCGCTAATTAGTTAATGACCTATATAGACCTGTAGTAACTGCTAGTCTCCATGCTTCTGAGACTGAACTGGGAAATACAAAAAAACCTTTTGGCAATGACACATGTTGATGTGCAGTCCTGGAGGAGTTGGCCTACCTGTGCAATCTATGTAGGGTCCAGGTATCGCCTCGTGCTACCAGTGACTGGCCACTGACCTTAGCTAAATGTAATGGGAAAAAAAGTAGATACCCATTTTAAAGCTTTGTACATATGGAAGTGAGAACTACTGAGAATTTAATGTATAATTTTCTATTTAAAAAAAAGTAAAGCTGGTGTAGGCAACATTTTTGGCATCACTGTACAAAAAAAAATTACTTATGGTACAAGAATTCAGAACAGATTTGAGCCCTGCACTATGAACTGGGATATATTTCTCTTAGCTAAACATAAATAGACTAAAGCTAAACATTTTAACCTGAGAGAAAGGTTTGAATCCGGTTTGAAGCCAAAGGCATGAAGTTACTGTGTGAAGCACTTGCATAATCTAGTTTGCTTCCTAGTGGGCGGGGCTTAGAGGGAGGCGGAAGCTACAGAAGGAGAGTCCCCTGTTTACAAAGTCGGACCTTTTCTTCTTAATTTTTGCCTTGTGCAGCTTTAAAGTTTTAACATTTGCAACTTTGTAAGGGGTCAGAGATGAGATGGTGCAATTAAAGTTTGGTGAAAAAAATAAAGTCTGGAACAGAATTAAAACAGAAATGGGATTATGCTAACGAAGGACGGAGGAAATATTAAGATAATAACTTTGCTCAAATTTGCTAAAACAGAAATCCTTTTTTTTGTTTTTAGGAGACAAGATTATATGGATAACTTTTTAGCATCTACATGAAAATAATGTAATTCGTATTTTTCGTTATACCCCATTTCCTTGGCTGTCTCAGCAGTATAAAAGTTTCATCTTGGAGAGATGCACTCTTCCTCTTTTCATGGAAGAAATATTTTACTTTCCCTGCCATGTATTTTTCATAATAGGCTGTTTGTTTGCCTTACTGACTGATGCGTTTTGAGTCAGCCTACCATAACGATGACAGCAAAATTACTACATAGCTAGCTATTTGCTCATTAATATAGTTATATATGGTGTTGTGGGTTCAGATGCAGCCTGCGATTATGGTGAGCCAAACATCTGCCGGTCAGCCACAGAGAGGACGTTCTACTCGAGTAAAATATAGCATGATGAGGCTAATCATTTGTGCGTGTTTCTCGTCACGGAAACAATATGCAAATCTGTCCCTGGTGAAACATGGAAATATTTTTTTAAGTAAGGAAAGACTGAGTGTAAAAAAACCCAAAAAACTTGAATGTGATTTGACTAAAAGGTAAGTTGACAGAAAACAGCTGCCAGCAGTTTCATAAAATGAAAAAGCCATGAATACAAATTGGATTTTAGTTTTGTGGAACATTCAGTATACGGTTAAGACGTCAAGGATTTCACAGTTTCAATAAAAGAAGCTTTTTGTTGCGAGCACAACTTTGTTTCTTTCTTCTGTTTCTTGCCCTCCTGACTTTTACTGAGGGATAATAAAAAGAAATTATGCAAATGTGTATCCTCTCTTCACTTTGAGCAAACCGAATTGGCGGCTTGCGCTGCCTTGACTGCAAGCTCAGGAAATGAAGCTTCAAATTGATCGAATAAATGCCTCGACTGATATGCCACCCAGGCATCAAATGTGAGCTACGTATGCCTGTAACGCGCGCTCGTCACTCGCTCTCTGGCTGCTTTTATGGATTGGGCCTTTACTCCGTGGCATAAATCTGGATAAGTCCTGCTGTAACGCTGCCTATTAATGTACGCTCTACTCTCACAGTAACAAGATTATTTCAAGCCAGGGCTTCACTGGCATAAAGAGAGAAGACAGTCTGTGCAAGCCTCACCCAAGGGTGCATTTTAATAGGCTTTCCAACCGCAGAGTAGAAAGTGACATTGCTTGTCCTCTGCGTTTGAGTATATTACACCAGGTTTCCTTTCACTGCAGTCGAGCCTCTGGTCACATATTGCCACCTCAAGTGCAGCATATATGCTGCTTTATTTTGTTAGGGGTAGTGTTTATTTCACACTCCTGCGACTCATTCCCACTGCAGCACTGCCCTTAAAACTGAATTAATTATGTGAAGCTATAGACCTGCAGTTTTCCCATCACCTTTACAAAGAGCAGAGGACAAGGAAGCCGTCATAAATTATTAGAGTTACAGCAGTATTAATATCAGACTCGTGAGCTTCTGCAGAATAGGTAGTTAAATCTATATGCACCCCCATTAATGCTCTTCTCCGTACTGACCTGAACCTAAGATTGAGTTTCAACTATAACTGATATCCTTGATGCAGAACAAAGCAGAATATACAATACTATGCAAAAGGCTTTATATATATATATATATATATATATAGAAATTATTCTAGGAAAATGGGAACCATTTATTCAAGGACTGTATTCTTCATGGTGTGGAGTGTTTCCTAATATAGCCAATGACTAACAGCTCTTCTGGATTCATCTTGTTGGTGAAAAATACAATTTTATCTATTCCAAACTGGGTTATTTTTGGCATTTTTCAAAGATTTAGCTGAAAAATAAAGAAAACTAATTATATGTTTTCATGGTTGCTGTAACAAAGTGCCTAAAAATACCAAAAATTGGTTCTTTGCTAAGTTGTGTATACATAATACTGATTCATCCCTTTGAATCCCCTTTGAATGATTCATCAGGTCAGTGTTAAGTGGCTCAACAAACAAATAAAAAACATCCATCCATCCATCCATCTTCTTCCGTTTATCCGGGGCCGGTTCGTGGGTGCAGCAGCCTAAGCAGAGAAGCCCAGACCTCCCTCTCCCCAGCCACCTCCTCCAGCTTGTCCACGGGAACACCAAGGCGTTTCCAACCTCAACTGGTTCCTTTTGATGTGAAGGAGCAGCGGCTCTACTCTGAGCCCCTCCCGGATGGCTGAACTTCTCACCCTATCTCTAAGGGAGAGTCCAGCCGCCCTTCGGAGGAAGCTCATTTCTGCCGCTTTTATCCACAATCTCGTTCTTTCGGTCACTTTTGGTGAGGATAGGGATGTAGATCGACCGGTAAATTGAGAGCTTCGCTTTTACACTTAGCTCTCTCTTCACCATGACCTTGGGGAGGTTCAAGGACTGGACTGAAAAGGAGTAAAAAAGTAGATCAAAGAAAAAGAGAAACTTTGAAAGACCTTCGGAAGGTCTGGAGAAGTACTGCTATATAAGTTTTGCTCAGTACCTTATAGATGTTTGGGTATTTTTCTCAAAAGTTGTACAAAGTCAGTCTTGATCCATACTGGCTCAGTTTGCCAACAATTAGCTGCCATTTCTTACACTTCATTCTTATTCTTGGCTCAATGCTTTTGCAGGTCTAACCCCATCAGAGACTCTTCAGCTACACCAACTCCAAGCGGTTCCACATTCTTTCAATAAAAAAGTTTTAAAAGTGGCCATGTGCTGCTATTTATTGTAGATGGGCGAGTTATTCAGACACGCTGTTGCCAACCTAAACACTTATACCACATCCCTGATGACTTTACACAGTTTGAAAACATTTCTGATAAACCAAGCATGTCATTTTTGTCTTGCTAGCCCACAGAAGCGTTCTGCTAAGCGGTCTGTTTTGCTTCATTCTGGTCCCGTTATTGAAAACAGAAAAGGTTTCAGCTAAAATCGAGTGTGGCTGGTTAGACATGCAGTCAGGGATTTGTTTCATCCCCTTTGGCCAAACAAGGAGCAACAATGTAACCATTCATCCTCAAATGAAATACTCAAATAAAAAGAAAATCTTCCACAAGCGACATACAGATGCAGATATTTTATGGGAAGGTTTTCAGCTTTAAGGGTTTCGTGTTTGAACAAAGACGAGCATCACATTAGATTAACAAATTCAGGAAATGACCTGCAGTTCTTTACTGACGTGGATCATCTGCCATAAGTACAACATTGTAAACGGTAGCAAAGCACGGTGTTTTATGCACCACCGCTTCTATTTAAGTAAACATTTTTTCAGGGTGAACACAGATCACACTTCTTCCTTAACCCACACAGGACCATCGTCCCCACAGTTAATGATCCCAAAGACTTCAGGTAGTTCTATCATTTTATTACATAATCTAGGTGAGAAATCTTTAAATAAATAATCCCAAACATTCATTTTTTTACTCATCTTTAATTATACTTTGCTACTTTATTTGTCTTTGTTGGCTTGACCGGAGCATGCAACAACAATTTGAAGACTTGTACTCTTGTTGATACTTTTTGTCTTGATTTATTTATTCTTTAGTTTTCAAAAAAAGGCCTCGAGTTTTGTTTTTTTCTTCAATCCACTTCATCTAACATTCAGCATTACTTTTTTAAATCTGTGTATGTAGAGTACGGTTCTGTTTTATCTCATCTGAACTACACTATTGTTAAAATTTCATTGCATTTTCTACTACCTTCACCATCACCTCACTAGATCCTGTTACTCTTATGCCCAAAGTATTTTAATATGAAGTGATAGAGCTTTATAAAAGTCCCATTGATGCTTTTGACATGACAATAAAAACCAGCGATGAGATGCCGGCTCGTGAAAAGGCACATCCACCAAACCCAAAGTCAAATTTGCTGTTTCAAAGCTGTATTAGTCATGATTTAGTGCCTGGCAAGTACCATGGGAAAAGGCATAGCGGGCTTACAGAGGAATAGACGTCAGTTTGTCTTTTAATATGTTCCATATGTGACATGAGAGAAATCCATTACCATACTCACATTTAAAGCAGGGTTTAAATGTGAGTCGCAGGTCTCAAGGCGGGGGACTTATTACTACAATGTTATGCTAATGCTAATGAGAGTTTAATGACTTCTCTTAGATGGCATTCGCTTTTTCTCAGCAGCAGCACCGTCCACATATCTGACTCAGCACGTTTTGACCAAGAAGTTCTTCACTCTCAACATGAGGCTTAAAGCTTGAAAAATCTTTTTCTGACAGTAATGACTGCTGTAGCTCTTTGAAATGAGACTGCAGCCCCATAGTATGTGAAATGCTACCACATGAGCCTCTTTTTGTTCATCGCTGCTCTTCTCCACAGATGGAGAATAATTTAAAGGAGGTGTGGAATCAAACGGGACATCAGGGCAATAAGTGGAACCGAGCAGAGATCCCCCTGAGGAAGCTCAGGAACTTTGAAGTCATATTTGAGGTGGTGCGCCTAAAGGACGTGAGCGGTGGAGCGGCCTTAGATGACCTGGAGTACATAGACTGTGCCCCAAGTAGGTAGCATGCACAAACAGTACACAACAAGTTTTGCATATAGACTGGACTACAATAAAATAATTATGAAAAGTACTATGAAGGCAAATTTCAGGTGAAATTGGGTCACTGTAAGCCCATGTTTCATGATTTTGCTCCAAACGATTGTTTGGTCAATATTATTATGATTACATGTCATTTTTAAAGTTTTTTTTTCATTTATCTTTGTATTAGTGCATTTTTAATAGTGGAGTGGAACCGAAGGCAGTGCCACAGACTTTTTTCTAAATTCTTAATCATGTGAGTTCTGGGGATGGCATTGTAACTGTGTCCTTCACTTGATCTTCCACTTTAGGGTATGAAATATAACAATAACTGAATGGACTGCTATGAAAACTGATGCAGACATTCATGGTTCTTAGAAAATAAATGAGGAAACTCTTAGAAAACCATGATTTTTTCTTGTGTACATGTATAAATCTGCCATGGATCACTATTAGGACCTCACTTAAATAATCTGATAATAATGTACATTTTAAAAAAGCTATTGATTATATAACGCTTCTGAACACTAATTTAAAATGGGTTGAATCAGCATCAAAGCATTTGTGGACTTTAATAAAAATGTAAAAGTTGTAGTAATGTAAAAATGAAATGACATAGTTATGTCAATTAAATGCCTGCATACAATTATGAACATTCAAGCAGGCATTTATTTTTTTTAATTAAATAGGGGTTTTTTTAAAGATGCTTTTGGCAGATATATGGAAAATGATTGACAACCAGCAAATTCTAGCATGTTTAAATTGCATGTTGCTGTTAGCATTTAGCTTAAAACAAGCGACCCGGAGAAGTGATTTGGGTATTTCTTTTGTTATTGCAGTTAATTTAAAAAAATGAAGTTAAACACAAAAAAACATAATAGGTTAAATACATATAATGGTGTATATGTAAACAAAGTAAAATTGTTTTATGATTATTCTTATTATTAAAACAAATATCTTAAAAAGGAAAAAAAAAACTTAACTGAAATGCAATAAAATAAAATTAGTGAATTTGTGAATTTTAATTAGAAGTAAACCATTTCAAAATTGGCTAAGCAAAAACACAATTTAACCGAATAAAAAAACGACCATGGATTCTTGCATCAATGACAAAAGACAAGGTGAGAAATTTTGTGACCAATTATTAGGCACAAAGCAACGGGCAAAGACAGAATTGTGTTAAAAGCTGCACAGTCAAAAGAAAGTAACACACACCTTTACCGTTGATGGCAGCACACATCTGATAAGCTTATTGTCACAACATTTGTTCCCATTGAGAATCACGTTATTTTTTGCCACTTATAGTCATGATCAAAAAGTTGGAAGTGCTGCGTAAAGTCTTCTCCAGCAGATCCCAAAGATTTTGAGCGGGATTATGGTGTGAACTATGTGACAGCCAATCCATGTGTGAAAATGATGTCTCATGCTCCTTAAACCACTCTTTCACAACTTGAGCCCGGTGAATCCTGGTATATCCATCCTGGAATATACCGCTGTCATCAGGGAAGAAAAAAATTCATTGATGGTAAAAATGTTTGACTCTGTCTTCTTTTAGTCAGCTGACCTCATTTTTGGGAAACATAATGTTCCTGAATCTAAACCTCCAATGTCATCGACGGCTCTTATTACTTTTTTTACTTAGTTAAATCTAGTTGGGCTGGACAGCGTATTTATATCACATATTATTTATGTACATCTATCTGCATCTGCAATTTTAAATGGTATAGTTTACAAGTAATTTACTAATTAACTGTGAATTGCAGCCAGCAAAGGTAAATGATAAATAACGCAAAAAAGGACTTACACATATTTTCATCCATGGCTGAAATATTTTTAAAACAGAATGAAACTGCAGGCAGTATCGTAGGTGAGCAGAGGAGATAGGAAGGGTCTTTAAATTTCATTGTCCTAAAAAGAGGAGCAGTGGAGAGGAAAAGTTTTAAAAGCCAGAAATCTCACCACCTGGTAAAGTAATCACAGGCTCGCTGGCGCTCGGCAAACCCCTGCACATATATTACCGTCGCTTTGTGCACAGTGGCAGTGCAAATCTTTCTTATTGCTTCTTAAATTTAAAAAGCAGCTTTAATTCAACTAAACTTTTAAAAGCATGAGGAAAATGTCTTTTATTAACTTTGTGTTCATAGCGGCGCATGTTTGCTGAAGTCAGGAGAATAGCCTTAAACTTGCCTTTAAAAGAAGCTGGACCCATGAATCAGTCTCTTTGTAAATGTGAGATTAAAGTAAAGCAATGCATGATGTAAACCCGCACCAACTCAGGTGCCTTAACACAACAAAATAAATAATTCCAACAGTTAGAGTGGTTGAGAAAATAAAAACTAAAAAAGATTTCAGCCTGAATTTCACAAAGTGGATTAAATTGTTTTCAGTTTCTCTCTAGCCTTCCTCTCTGCTTTCGTTTTATCAAAGTATTCTTCCAATAAGCTTCATAAGCGCGATATAACTATGCTGTGAAATTATTTTATGATCTTTCCAGCTGATAGTTTGGAGTATGAAATTGATTCTGTCGCCGGCACACTCAGAGAAAAAGAAAGGCAGAACTGGTGGGTCTCGAAGCGAGAGGAGAGTTTGATTTTCTTCGGGACGACAGTCGCTGACAGATGCCGTTTGATATTTATGTTTGAGACAGATGTTGTACATTAAACAGGACCTGGCACAAGGCTGGGCACCAGGGGGGATGTTTCCTGCTCTGCCGACCCTTTTCCATCTCCATCTCCAGTGCACACGTATAAACAAACACACACGGGAGAACATAAACACTGACCTACAGATCTAAGCGGAGGCATAGATCAAAACAGACTGCAGACACACAAGCAGACAAATTGTCTGTCCAAAGCCAAATGACACAGACAGACAACTTCCATCAACTTTGAGTGCTCGCTAAAATGGATTTTCAGTTTATTATATGATGGGTTTTAACCCCACTGACCTCCCGGAATGAAATTCAACTCTTTCCTCATTTCACTCATCATTTAATGTCGCTGCCTTTGAAGTTTAGCTGTGCACACACACACACATCTGCACAGACGTGGATAATGTGTGTGCGTGTGTGTGTGTGTGCGTGCTGTCTGTGATCCACCTGATCTGTTTTCCTTGCTCTCTGTTCCATCTCAAACAAGGCGGTGCAGGAGGAAGGGGGCTTTGATTTCTCTGACAGGCCTTTGTCTGCTTTTGTTTACCTTCTTCTCCGCTGCTGTTCTTTGGTGCTGAGCACAGGAAGTCTGTGTTTTATTAATAAATTGTTCATCACAGCATTTTATTTAATGTCAGATTTCATTTGTCTGGATTAGAAAATGGAGTGAAGTTCTTCTCAAATGGGGATGAAATTGTTGAGGAATAATAGAAATTATGATTATTCATTATAATTATCTGTATGTTTTAGCCACTGTGGAGGCCGTTGGTTGTCCTGCGCCCACAGATTTTGTGTGTCGCAGCGGCCACTGCATTGAGTCCCACCTGGTGTGCGACGGCAAGGCCGACTGTGCTGATGAATCGGATGAAGCCGACTGCGGTGAGTAGAAATGATAAATAGGTCCCTTCTTGGAGAGCAGAAGGACAACTTTGAATCAGGACTGCAAACTCTTTCCTTTCATCTTTCAATTTATTTCTTTCTGGCAGACAAAATAATTAGCTCGCCAGGTGCTTGTAGCTTCAACATGGAGGGAGACCAGTGGAAAGAGAGATGCCAACTTTCTCAAGACCCTGATGATGACTTTGATTGGAGGATTGGTTCCAGTACTGAGACACCAGGGGCTGGACCTATCACCGACCACAGCCAAGGTCTGCAGCTGCTCTCTGCTAAAATCTTACCAAAAATATGACCATACAAAACAAGAAAAATGTGCTTTTACTTCTGTTTTTCTTTTCTCAAAGTAAGTGGAGGGTTTTTATTTTGGCTTTTTGTGTGGTTGGCTGAAATAAGGTCTGAGATTAGCACAATGTTTTGTTCTACGGCATAAAATACATAAGGAAGTACTCCACTAGTGTATTTTGAAGTTCTTTTATGTAACCCACAGAAGGTGCTCACTAACCAACTACACAAAAGTTGTTCCATTTATGCTTCGAGGTTCATAAAAGTAGAGTTTTTGAGCATCACCTTACTGAACAAATAATGTATCATAAACTGATTTTCCCTGAGTCTATAGAAAAGCCCGCTGAGGGGTAGTTTTATTCTGTTTTCCTCATGTCTGGGTTTGTCTGAAAAAATCCTCCATCCTTGTGTCACTTACATGATACCCAGAATTACAATATGAGCATCTTCTGATCTGATGCTTTTGCCAGCCTCCTAGTTTGTTCCTGTTAATAACACTGGCAGAAAAAACAAACAATTTCTCAAAATTAGGAGCAGACAACATCTGCATTCTCCTGACACCCTCCATGTTTTCAGCTCTCTGGCAGCGCCTTTGTAATTACAACTTGACAGCTGGAAAATAGGACTGTGTGACACCGACATGAAGGCAGGGTTAAAAATACTTCCTGATCAATATCAGTCTGAGTCAAACTGAGCTTAACAGCATTCCTGCTTATCATATGAAGCAAAGCTGCTTCAAATATCGTTTTTTAAACTGATTAATTGAAAGGTAACGACACTCTGGCTACAATTACCCACATCTATGCGAAGTAATGTTAATCAAAATTTCCGTATGACTTCAAGGCATCAATAACTCACCAGCTGAAAATACATTTGTTGACTACACCTGCTCAACTGCTTATTAATGCAAATATCTAATCAGCCAATCACATTTCAGCAACTCAGTGCATTTATGTATTCAGGCGTGGTTAAGACGCGAAGTGATTTAAATGACTTTCAATGCAGCATGATTGCTGGAGATAGATGAGCTGTTCTGAGGATTTCAGAAAATATCCATTGAACGTCAGTTCTTTGGAAGAAAATGACTTGTACCAGCTCAGTGATGTTTGAGGTGATAGGAAGGCAACAGTAACTCAAATAACCTCTCGTTACAACCAAGGTATGCAGAAGAGCATTTCTGAACATTCAATATGTCAAACCTTGAAGCAGATGGGCTACAGCAGCAGAAGAGCACACTGTGTGCCACAAAAGTCTACTATTAATATTAACTTGTATACTGATATGCTGTTACCCTGGGATTAAATCAGTTATTGCTGTATGTGAGCAAGTTTAAATATGAGTGATTTCCCACTGGTAAATATACACTTTAGCATCTGTCCAAGATTAAACTGGAACTCTCCCTCTCCTCCATCCCCTTGTGCACAGATGTGCACGAGTGCAAGTCCACAGATCTGTCTGCCACAGCACAGTTAGCAACTATTGTTTCTGAAGACATGAGCAACATAAAATTGTACCAATTGCTCACTCCTGTCTCAGGCTGTGTAAGGGGTAGAGAAAATGAGCGAATGACTTCTCCAAGCACGCCCTTTTTATTTAAGGCCCTGAATGATGATAGACCAGTTTGAACGGAGGACGACGAGCAGCATGAGTGGAGCGCACGGGTGAAAACTGTTAAGGAGAAAGTAAGGAGGTAAAGAAACACACACATAGCAGCTATTTCGTCCCTGCATGCCACATGAGAACCATAAAGCTGAGGACAAAGCAGCATTTTTCATGGGTGACAGTGCACTCAATGAACCAGCTGTTCTCTTCTGAGTTGCAGCTGTAACTCCACCTTGTACTGGCTGTCACTAGGTTGCTATTCCTGATCGGTCATTTGAGGTTATTGATCGGAAGGATGAATGATGGGCTGAATGGACTCGTGATCTTACAGCTTAAAAACACATGGACAAAGGCATGACTCTGCAAATATCCTGTCGTTATAGGATCAGGTAATGGAGCACATGCGTGTACACGTTCTTGGAAAGCGAGCTCTGCCTGGATAGATGCACAGACTTTGTTTTGACTTTTATGCTTTGATTCACTGCAGCGGAATCTGTGTTGTGGGTGTGAGCAGGTTTTTTTGTGCACTGTGGATTGTGATGGCCTTAAATCCCCCTTAACTCATGTGGAAAACTCCCACTTTGTTCTGGCACTGCGCACATGCTGTCTCATCTCCAAGCCTAGCCGAGCTGAAGAAGCTCTCTGCAGCTTTTGGCTGCAGGATACATTTAACGACAGCCTTCCTCCGTCTAAATATCGTGCATATTTGAACCAGCAGAATAAGGTTATTGGATTTCTTTCCTGCAGCAAAGCTGAAATTTGATGGTTGAGCTGGGTTTGGCTGTGGCTTTGCTTTTGCCATTTCAGCTTCATCGTTCATCGCACTGAGATATTACTCATGCCTTACATAAATGTGCTGCAATTGTAAAGTACTGCATTTATCTCCAAAGGTGGTGGAGGGAACTTCCTGTATATAAACTCAGCCACTCAGCGCGAGGGCGATGTTGCCAAGGTGACAACCAGGAGTCCGTTTCCTGCCAGCATGGGCCTGTGTCACCTGCGCTTCTGGTTCTTCATGCATGGTTCTGATAGGATGGGAACATTGAAGGTGACCTCATCTCAGACAAATTTCTCTTCTGTTTGCTGCTTTTGGGCATCAGGCTTCTTTTTTTTTAACTGTCACCTGCTAAGAAATGATCCAAAATGAAGGCTTAATTTGGATTTGTCAGAGATTTCTTTCCTCTTTTACTCAGCTTATCAACATATTTTGCTCTGCTTACTGTCAGTCACCTGATACCCAAAGGAGGGAATGAAAGTCTTCCTTCCTGCAAATAATCCATCAAAGCATGTCAGCTTACAAACGTCATTATCATATCAGTCTTTTCATGTCTTTTTTAGGTCTCTTTGTTAAATGGGTTAATTTCAAAACAACAAACAATAAGCATTTGCTAAAAACCCTAATTAGACACGAAGTGTACTCCATGCATAGCCACAGATTCATGTAGATAATCTACATGAATTATAAACAAAACTACTCAAAAACTCACAGCTCTAAATTATGCATAAATTACTGTATTGCTAGTCAAACACAACTATTAAACCTTCAGAGTTTCCACTTTTGAAATAAGCCATCAGAAAGTATTGTAAGGAAGGATATTCTAGGGTACTTTAATTGAGTTTTTCCATTTCGTGCTTCTTTTTGCTTCTGTTCCACTACACCTCTGATATTGAAAAGTGTATTTTTAAATTGAAACTCAACTAAACAAAGGAATACTCTCCCATAAAAGTCTGTTTTAAGAGACGATACAAAGGAGGTCAGTGATTCAGCTGACCTGATTTCCTCAAGCAGACTGTTGGAGAAGCCTTGACTGAACATGCTTTGTATGCTTTAGTTTTCAGCCAGACCTCTGGAGCACAAAACAGACCACTGCCTGAGGACCTTAAAGTGCAGTGTGTGTATAAGAGATCAGAGATGTAGCTGGAAAAGAGGCCGTGCAGGTCTTTGTACTAATCAATAAAATCTTAAAATACATTTTAAAAGATGATGTCATGGTGTTTTTAGTTTTGGATCAAAGTTTGGCAGCCAAGTTTTGTAAGTGTACAAAGACAAACGTCTCTCCATCTTTACAAGTTAATGTTAAATTAAGGTATGTTAAATAAAGCTAACAGTAAAGTGCCTTAAACCTGTCTTTTTTATTGACGAGCAGGTAGCAACTGCTTTGGTTTTGTATATGTGTGTGTAGCTGTGTTCCAAGTTGTTAGTTAGTTGTTTAATAAAACAATTTTAAAATTATGCTCCTATCTAGAGTAATTTAACGATGATTAAGCAGCATGTGACTTTGTAGTCAAGGCACTACCCTATGAGAGTTAGTGTCCTCAGTTTCTCAGCCAGATCCATCACTCACTTATTTCATTCCATTTAAAATTTTAAAGAATAAGAAAAAATAAAGCAAAATAACATAAGATGACAGTAGCCAAATAACTCAGATTAAAGTTTCAAATCAGAACCTCATAAATAAGTTAGGCTCCAGTCACACAGTCCTTAAGTTAGCGACTGATTGGCGACCCCCTGGAAACCATCAATCGCTAGGGGAGAAGGTTGTATTTCCTGACCGGTTGGCAATTGGTTGTCCGATGCTGGTCTCAGTTGTCATGTGAAACTGGTCACAAAGAAATATGGAGTGCTCCAATGGAAACCTCCTCTCAGTTGCTGTGGTTGCTAGCAGTTTGTGAAGATTATCTGTAGTTTGTTAACAGAAAAGCACTACTTTTACTCAGAGAGCCAACATTTTCCAGCTTATGCCATACTTTTTCCAAGTTTCACTACAGCTCCATAGTTAGTTTGTGAGTGTTTGCAGAAAAGTCTTCCCTGAAAACAACCAGCAATCTGCCAACAACCACTTGTTAAATGATAGGAGAATATGCATTTAACCCTAACAACCCTTTTTGTATTATTGTTGGGTCTTACCTCACAATATAAAACTGCTGTTGTGATTTGGCGCTATATAAATAAAATTGAATTGAACCAGAGGATGGTTCAATTCCATTTTCAAGAGGATGGCCTATGACTGGAGCCTAAGCTAGCTGCAGTGAGAGAAGTACAAATAATCTGGAGTTTTTTGATGCAGCACACTTTTTGAGACCAATTTTACCTGGCAACAGCTAGCAACCTCCAGCAATCACTTGCCAACCAGTTGGGGAATACAGTTTTTTCCCTTGTGACCAGAGGTTTTTAGAGGTTTGCAGACTGGTCTTAAGACCTGTGTGACTGAGGCCCTCGGTAACATCACAGTGGCTACAGACATCTTTTACGTACAGTCTATGCTCCTTATATGTTACATGTAAATGCATAAAATATGACACACGGAAACACTGACGCTTTATAGTGCTTCTATTACTAGTACTCCAATTGTTTATGCAGTTGTGTTTTTCTACACTGCAGGGTTACTGGTTTTATTTAAGCAAAGAATGCACATACTTCTATTGCATGTAACGGTGATGTGTAAACACCCTGTCACCACTGAAGGAAAAATGTTTAAAGACTGAAAAAGTAACTTGTTTATGTTGTTTGTTTGATTAATAATAGAAAATAAATTTTGTTTTTATCTGGAATTTATATGGTGAGGATACACGGTCTCACTCAAACATATTGTTACACATCAAGTGGAAATGTCACTTTGTGCACCTGACCTCACCAGGTCTTTACTGTTGGACCCAGCGGTACCCGTCTGTTGATGTGGGCAGCCACTGGAAACCACGGCAGACAGTGGACATACGCTAATGTCATCGTGTCCAGCACGGTACCCTTCAGAGTGACCTTTGAGGCCCAGGTGGGTGGAGACATGTGGACAGACATCGCACTGGATGACATTTCCTACACCGCAGAGTGTATAGTTGGAGGTAAAGACCTGAAAGTTTTTCGCCTTCTTTGCCCTTCTATTTAGTTTTTCCTTATTTCCTATCCTTCTAGCACCATTCGCATTTTTCATTTCATTTCCTCCAGTTTTCACATTCTCCCATTTCCCAATTTTTCCCTCACATTTCCTGTCCTCCAACATCTATGCTCCGCTCCTCAGTTTCCATATAAATAGTGTGAACCCTCGGGGAAAGTGTAGTGAGTTAATGGAGCCTGTTGCCCTGTAGGTCCATATGAATTCAATGCAGAGAATGGGTCAATGCCGAGGGACAGCATGGAGGGCAATGGGGAGGAAAAGCAATTACATTTATATTGTGTTGTTTCCTCACCCTCACCATTCTGTCCTCCCATCACCCCAAACTGTTTCTTTCACTGGCTTTCTGACGAAGCCTCTGTGGTCTCAAAAAAACCATTAACATACTTTCAAAAACAATCCTGGGATTTATCAATGGGGCATTTTTACTGTATTTGACTGAAAATCAAGTTTATTTAACCCTTTTGCATGCATCTCTCCACTGTGATTTTCCACCTCAGAACCTGTGACTCCTCAGCCACTGACATGTGGTGTGAACCAGTTTCAGTGTGCATACTCCTTCCAGTGTATCCCAGAGAGCTGGTTGTGTGACACGGAGCCCGACTGTGCTGATAAGTCTGATGAAGAGCATTGTCCCACTGTTGTACCCGGAACTCTTCCTCCTCAGGGCCTTTGTCCTCTTGGTTATTTTCAGTGTTCAGATCATAACTGCCTCCCATCCATAATGCGCTGCGATGGAGTCGTTGACTGTCCCACAGGAGAGGATGAATACAGCTGCCGTAAGTTAGCACCTCTTCATTTTTCACTGAGGACGAATGGCTGGAAAACTGAAGTGCACTTCTAGCAAAAAAGGAAATAATTGGCAGTTTTACCCATATTTAGACAAGATCCCATGAATTAATGTTTAATAAGTAACAGATGAGATGAAAACCTCTCGCAAATTCCCCTAAACATGTTTCTGATAGAGCTTAATAGTTCAAAAAATCACACGTTTACCAAAAACAACTTCTGGATAATCCACGAACCTCACTGTGAACTGCTTTCACTGGAACTACTGTCCACTGAATAAATAGTCCCTTTAAACTGTTCACAGCTTGTGCTGTAATGACAATGACTGTTTTCTCAGTTTCATCATCCAGTGTCATCATCCAATGTAACATCTTTGAGATTTTTAAAAACAGGTACAATATAAAAAGTGTTGGGATAAAATAAGGATCAAAAATAAAATAAGAAGTTATCACATTTTCCATTAAATTTCCATCTTAGTGTCGTGGGCAGCACCTTGATGCAGTGGTTAGTCCTGTCAGCTTTGTGGCTTTGTGTTTGAACCATCTTGGGCTCTTCCTGTGTTTAGTTTGCCTACGTGGGTTTTCTTTGGGTCCTCTGGTTTCCTCCAAGAGTCTAAAGCAATATGTCTCATTTGCGGCATGCTCCACTTCAAAAGCTGAAAAAGTTCACACACACACCCCCTCCCCCCTCCAGTTTTATCTACAGTACTGTGCAAAATTCTTCAGCCACCCCTCATTTCTTTATATTTAGGAAAATGGGAAATGGTCACAGATTTACTGAAATATCTGCAAACATACATGGAAATGCAAAATATAGGACAAAAATAGAGTTTGTAAGAGTCTAACAAGCTTTAAGGCAGTATTTTGTATGACCACCTTTATTCTTCCTAACAGGCTGACCTCTCTCAGACAAGATTTCTTGTAGTTTCTTTAAGTAATCTTCAGGAATAGTTCTCTAGACTTCTTGAAATACATTTAAAACTCTTCTTTGTAAGTTTCTGCCTTTTGTCCTGTTCTCCATCAAGATGACCTCACACTGCTTTATTAACGTTGAGGTCTGTTCTGGGGAAGCCAATCCATGATCGATACTGTTCCACTGTGTGTTTTTTACTGCATTAGCTGTGCATTTGGGGTCATTGTCCTGCTGAAAAATGAAACTGTTGCTAATCAGACATGTTGGATCAAATATCTGTGCTAACTTTCTGCCTTTATGAGTTCTTAGTTTTGACAAGATCCTCAAGACCACTGACTGAAGTGCAGCCCTAAACCATGATAGAGATACCTTCTTCTGACTTCCTCCTTATATGTTGACAATTATTTAAATTAGGAAGTTCAATGATGCTGATTTTCAGTCCAGTTCTTGTGTAATTTGGCATACCTCAGCTTTTTTTTTTCCCCACTTCACTTCCTTAAAAATGGTTAGGAAAAAAAGTTAGAAAAACTCAATTTAAAATGTGTGAAAAAGCAGCCAATGTCCAGAAAAAATGTAAAGACCTTTAGAAAGCTTACAACATTATTGCTCTAGACCACTTTAAAAATGAAAAGTCTGGCTTCTTTGAAGCTAAATGTAAAGAAATGAGGGGTGACACAATTCTTGTGCATATTTTTTCCAGTATTTTTCCCCTAAATACTTTGCTCACATCCCACCTGCACAGGTGCCATGCCCAGACCAGTACGGGCCTGCCCAGCAGTTTGAGAACCACTGGTCTGAAGACGTGCATGCTCATGTGCTTATAGGTCATATGTGTGGATGTGAGCTATATAGAGTGCATACAGTGAAGTATGAATGAATGTGTTGCTTGTGGTGAACACTTCGAGTCATCAGTAAGAGCAAAAAAAAAAGTTTTTTATTTCTACTGGTCAGTTTGTAATGTTTTAATTTAGATGTGCTCACACAAGTAAAATATTTGTAGTCTTTGCTGGTTCCACGTACTGTATGTGATATTATGTTGTACCAAAGGTAAAGGTTTACTGGTGCTATACTTACTTCTTACTTAAACAGAGCAGGTTATAGTGAGTACATTCTGCATACAGATTAAAGACCCCGTTTAATCATTTTTTATTTAGTTTTTAGCACCATAGGTTGAATTTCAGTCACCTCATCTGCACTGGGGTAAACGCAGTAATCGAAGATGTATAACAGGATGTGAGTGAGGATCACTGTGGGTACTATGAAGGCCTGTTGAGTTGCTGGTGTGTGTCCTTCTATTTAAAGTCAGTTGGTCTCAGTCCATGCTTTTAAATCCCAACACTCTCAGTGAACTACTTGATTATTTTTAGTGTGTGTTACATTTATATGGGCCTTGGTTAGTGTTTGTTGTGTTAAAATATGTTCCTTCGATAAAGTGAATTTGACTGTGTATTTGATTGACAGCATTAGTTGTACGGAGCCTGTCGATACAGTTTATATCTAAGAAGAAATGAAAGTTTTGGGAGTTAGAAGCTGGACTTTTTGAATATTTGTGCAATTGCTTGCAGAATATCTCCTTAAAATGCTTTAAAAAGGCAGTGAGCAGTGCAGTTCTCCTACTGTAATTACGATACACTCATTATAGTCTGTGAATTGTAACACTCACCCCTCTTCATATTTCCTCATTTTTTCCACCAGCTTGGCTCCAGTGTAAGCTGGGAGAACTGGTGTGTGAAAGTTCGCCTAGCTGTATCCCATTTCAGAGTCGTTGTGACCATTTTGTCGACTGCCTGCCATTCCACTCAGATGAATCCAGCTGCCATGGTAACATGCTTTTATTACCTTACCCTTTTTCCCATTAACTGTAGCCCTGTTGTATGATTTCCTGACATGTCGCAGGTTGCACTTACTCTAAAGTGTAATTTCTACCACCTCTGTGTCACGTCTGTCTGTGCATTTAGCTGTGATCAAATGTCTCTACTTTCATTAGTCACTTCATGCTTTAATTTAGCTTCTTTTAAAGCTTTGATGTCAATCACTGTGACATTTACTTCCAATGTGCTGTTACATCTCAATTTGCTTTGATTCGAATGACACATCTTTTTTTTGTATCCATTTACAAAAAAGTAATCTTTTAAAGTATTTCACATTTAATTTAGCACATACCTTTGCCTTTTTTCTCTATATATTGCCCTCTCATGAGTCAGTTTTCCCTTAAGTGCTTCCAGTACTTCACTCATATTTGCCCATTTCGAGGGACTCTCAGGACGTTTTCAGGTCTGGCTGTTTAGTCTTCAAAGCACACCTTACGGTGTTACTGCAAGCTGCCAAAATGTGATCCATTAAAACCTCTGCTTTCCTGCATCTTTGAGAAATAAGCCCAAACCTCCCATTCAGCCTGCATTTGCTGCCAAGCCAAAGTCACTTTATCAAGGGCTGAGCAGCACTTCAGGGTTTCATAATGGTATTTCCAGCATGATGATTATTTAAAAGGCAACCCTAATAACCCTCATCCAACCTATGGAGGCAGGAGCAGTCATCATCAGATAGATTAGGTGGGCGAGGGGAAAAAAGCATGCTAAAGTGGTTTAATCTTCACGGCTATGCAACATTTTTCATTACATTTTAAATAACAGATAAATAACAGATTCTCCATCTGGTGACTGATCCCAAAGGGGCCGATCATCCAATCTGGTCGTATAAGGAGCAACCATAAAGCTGCAATTCAGTCACTAAAAATCATAAAACGCACCTTATTTAAACTGGTTGGATAAGTTGTCACTTTGTGCACCTTTGGCCTACTTCCAACCAAGCTGCTCTTTTCATTTCACTCCCATTCTGACCACTCGCACTTGTGGGACTCCTCTTTCACCATGGACATCGGTACAGATGAGAATTAGTCATTCAGCTATGACTCAGAGACCAAACGGCTATTTTAAGTCAAAGATTCCTCAGTGTTCAACACAAAAGACATTTCCAAAACAGTTTTACTGTAATGTTCTGACACAACTAAGGGAAGACACTGGCCACATTAATGACATGCACTGTGGTGGAAAGCAAATTGAAAAGACTGGAGTATTTTAGATATGCCAGCACAGTCTTGGCTCAACACCAGACGTGACGTTGGTGCTTCCTTCAGATAAAAATCACGTGGGCAACTTTATTTATCGCAGCCACAAGAAGAACAAGAAAGATGGCACTTAGGGATCACTCTCTTTCTCTGATGCACCTTGAAAAAACCTAAACACACATAAGAACTCCAAGATGTTTGGAGTGACCTTGTGACCTTGAATAATTGACACATGAACTAAAAGCAAATGGTTGTCTGACATTTACTAGTAAATAAAAGCCATCGGTGTCTTTATTTTTGAAACCATACTCACTTTAAGTGGCTGGAATGCATGGTCTCTTAACTGCTCATGCTCTCTGCAGAGGTTAATGGATGACGCTCAGCAGTGCACTCCCCCTCCCCCCCAACAACATAACTGACGGATTTCATCTTCTGAACAGCCACATGTTTCCTGTCAGATGAGGAGAGAAATGGTGGCTACTGACAGAGTCCAGTGAGGATTTGAGTACCCTGCCTTCTTCATACGACTTGTGGTGATGCTGCATTTTCTTTTCTTCATTTGCAGAATGTCCTCCGATGTATTGCATGTATCACAGCTCATGCCATGTGATGACACAGGGGCCTGTTTGCATGTAAGCTGAACTTCACCAAGACACACACACACACAAACATGCATCTATAAGCAGACTATTACACAAACTCAGTCACATTCATTAAGATGCACAAAAGAAAGATAAGTATCATGTCTGTTCTTCCCACTCCCCCTCTCATCCTTTATCTGTCTGTGAGAGCTCTAAAACATGGAAATCCCATCAGTCTTGTTTCTTTCCTTGGAAAAGACACGCTCCGTGAAGCATGTGGGAATCTGCTTATCCCCTGCAGATTAACCTGCCAGCATAATACAGCCGTCTACCTTTCAAAAACACATTCAAGACAGACACTCTGTTGGAGGTTTTTTTTTTTTATTAAGCCCGTGAATCTAGCTGTCTGCATCAGCAGCTTGGAATGTCTGCAATGAGATTTTTCATTATAAAAGAAAGAATGCAATTATAAGACTTGGTGCTGGATCTGCTAACATCACTATGCACCAGTGAATCCTCTCTGGGAGATTCACATTTCCCCATTCTCTTCACCAAAGGTTAAATTCTCCAACACATGAATGTGAATCATGCAGCGGGGTAGATACACCTTCCCTAAAGTCCCATAACTAAGTGCACGCCATGTCAACAATCCAATAAGTGTCACGTTATTGGGAAAGCAAGACATTCAATTGGAATTAAATTCCTGCATGATATGAATTTGTGATGGAAATCTCTTGTAAAGACAAAACTGAGAAACTGGATTAATCCAAATTTTGATTTTCAACTTCCTTTTAAACCATTTTTACAGGAAGGTGGAACTGCTGCACAAGAACTGCACACTTTGAATGCTAAATAGCCCATACTGGCTTGTCTGCTTCTTATCTAACTTGCAAAGATGAAAGCACGTCTTGTCGTGCACGTCCTGACAAAAAGCGAGCTGCTAATGTCGGTTTGTAGGCTCGGCGACACGCACAGAATATAAATATACCCGCAGGTATCAGTTCGGACAGGTTAGATGCTGGTGTGGTCTTTGCTTTTCAGTACTGCTAACAAGCTGTCTGCCCGTGACATGTGGGCACTACCGCAAATTTGTTTACTTTGTGTCCAATTTCACTGCCAGAGCTCAGCTGCTGTCAATCAAGTGCACCCACACGCCTGCCCAGCCAGCAAAAAGGAGAAGGGAGCATTTCATCTGTTTCTCCAGACACCTCTTCTTCCTTTTCCTTCCCTGCTTTCTGTCAAAAGATTTTTTTGTTCATGCTTTTTGTCTCAGAAATGCTGCCTCGTTCCCTCATTTAGTCCTCCTGTGTTTGATTCCCCTTTCCTATTCATGCCCCCGTCCAACATTCCTCAGTGCAGCGCCACCACCACCACCGCCTCCTCTCATTATGTAAGAGGACCTTACCACCGTCATTCACACTGCAGTGTGGTATGGACTTCCTGAAGCTGTTCCAGCATTGATAACAGCCCTGCTGTAGCAGAACTCATGGCCAGCACCTCTGGCTCAGTATTTGCCTCACGTTCCTCCACTCTGCTGAGCAGGATCCACCAGGGAACCATGCCAGGAGCAGCCCACTGCCACGGCTAGACAGTCGCACAATATGCACGCTGACCCCCTCTGAATGATAATGACTCAGTCTGGCTTCGCTGAGAGCTGTGTGTTTCGAATTAGAAGGTCAATGTTGCTCTGAAATCAAGCTGATACTGAACAGATGTTGACTTGGAGCAGAGTCTTAGATTTGAAAAAGAGGAACTTACTTTCTTTCCAGATGCAGCTCCACAGACCGGCCAAACTATTCGCAATTAGCCTGTGTTTCCATGCTTGATGTCCAGCAGATAAATCTTCCACATTTTGTCAAGATGGAAAAGACGCGTATGTTCAATAAGCTTAATAGAAACTGTCAGGATTATACTTCTTTTGTTTTAGTATTTGATTTTATTTAGCGTCAAAGTCTGAGGAGGTTTTTTTACATTATCCTGTTCTTACCAAAGTTTTGATCTATGTCTTTTTAATTAAGTGTTATATATATATGTGCATGTGCAGCTCATTAGTAATGGATGACAGTGCCACTAGTTGCTTCATTAAAGACAAGAAATATAAAGACATATTCAGCTATGCAGTGGTTCTTAAAGTGTAGCTCAGGGCCTCCAACCCAAAATCTGATTATAAAACATGTTATTGTGCTGAATTATTAAAAGAAAAGAGCATTTACACAGATGGAGATCATAAAACAACCATATTGTGTTCATTTATTCCTCTTATCTTTGGGCCAGTAGAGACTCACATTTGAGAAGCACATTTGAGTCAGACTCCTCATCATGTGATCACAAAAAGGTGCTACATAAAACAAGACATATGGTTTCAGTATCCATGTCTCATCTTCCGTTTGTTTTTCCTTGCGTGGTCACAGCTGTCAGCCGGGATGGACAGGAAACCGTTGCCATGTCAGAGAGAAACCATCCCTCTCCACGTCTTCGCCGAAACCAGAGGACACGCAGATGGGTAATAAAGAAGCCCACCTCTTCTCTCACCTCTATTAAAATGACTTGCCTGAGTGTAATTACTGCATCCTTACTTACCCCGTTAATGTCACTGCAGTTCCTGTGTACGTTGGCATCGGCATCGGGCTGCTGCTGCTCGTCCTCGGAGTCGCTGTGTGTGTTCTGGCTCTGTGCAAGAGAAAGTGCCACTTAATGTGAGTTGGAGCTGCATTCGTTCTGCTGTTTCACTGCTGATCCTTCGTGTAACGATTATGTTCATGATAAATGTGTTGATGAGTTTGTCTGCCGGCTCCACAGAAAGCCCAACCTGACGGACTACGGGGTGATGGATAACCCAAATTTTGACTGGAAAGCACAGGTCAGCAGACAGAAATGTCCAATCAGTCATGTTCAGAGTAACATTAAGTTTCTCAGCCACACAAATCAAATATTTCTACCATTGTTCTCACATTTGTTCAATAAGTGGATTTAATTTTAGAAGAAGTCAGAAGGTGCTCGCCAGAAGCCTTTCTGCAAAATTAGATTTTTGATTTAGGATTATTGATTTTGCAGTTTGTGTGTCGCTATGAGTTTGTATTTCTCCGAGTGTTGTATGTACACACTGTAGTGCCTATACAGCAGGTAGACACAATAACTGAACTATATAATCTGATCAAATGCAACAGCACAAGCTGCGATGCCAAAAATATCCAATTTAATCAAGGTCACATGATGAAAGGCTTTAGAAACTGCTTCTTCACTGGCTTGCATTACCTTACACGGGCGCTCATATTATTGTCTGCCCACTGTGTGTTTTGTTTCCTGCAATTTTGATCTCTGCTATTATTCCTGCTATCAATGAGAAAGAGCCAAGCGTAAGACATGATACAAGCACAGCTCTTCCATTTGGATAATGGAATGAGAGACACACACAAACACACTTTGTTCTTAGCTACACGGGCGTGTCACTGAGTAATACAAGTCAGAGTGGTGTTTCATTGCTCTGATGACTGTGGATTAAAACTTTGCTCTGTGCATGTGGCATGTTTGTAAGAGTTATAATTCATAAACACATAAACACAAATGAATGTGTGACCAGTTCACAAACCTTTCATGTCTAGATACAGTTTCGTGATCATTTTATGAACCATTTTTCGTCTTCATGTACACGAGAAAAGAGTTTATGTCGATGAATTCTAATCAGTACATTATTAAAGTGCATGTTGAATACACACAAGCACACAAAATGTGTTTAACTACACAGCATTGTAGCTCCAAACCAGTATATCCATGACAGATCCGCTTCAGCACTTACACAGCAGTGGAAACAGTCGGTGATTATTCCACCCCTGCAAGATGATGAAATATTTTATGGAGGTTAAAGTTGTAATTATGTACACATAACAAGGCAATTTGATTTTAATTGCGCTTGCATTTCATGCACTCTCGCACATTAAGCCTCATCTCATTTTAAACCCATGTACATGATTTTCGTTGCCTCAGGATGAAAGAGCGGGCGGCTGTCCCAGTGTGAACTCCACGAGGAGTGATGGTCACGGGCTTTCCATCAGTGTCTACCCCTGGAGGAAGGAGGTAGAGGTATGGTGTCTGTACACAGCCTTTTGGCGTTCACTCTAATTTCCTGTGCAGAAATCAGCACACAGGAAATGATTTGTCTTTTTTGGTGTGTATTCATCCATACAGGGTCTGAACTGGAAAGATGCCAAGCTGTCCTTCTCCAACCCCTTGTACCGTTACCCCCCTAATCATAATGAGCCTGACAGCAAAACCTCTGATGCATAAAAACAACGGACATCACATTTATTTTTTTTAAGATAATTTTTTGGGTAAATGTCAACTAAGAGCAACTAACAAAACCATCGAGATGCAGAAAACATGGAGACAAAGAGGATGGGCGCCTCATCAGTGGACCTTATGTATTCACACTGTGTTGAATTGTGCGTACACACTCTTGAAGAGTTCGTCTTGACCCACTGCACTCAAGTCCAGAGTGGGGCAGAGGATGCAAACGGTGACATGGATATATTTCACAATACCAGCTCGGCTTGACTTCATGTGATACTTACATGTTTAAATAAAGGTTTAAAGCCCACAGAATAATTGATTGTTCAATCTAAGACATGCACATAAATATGAATAAGCAGCACTGCGTATTTATCCACAGGAGTTCTGCTCTACGGACACCAAACTCTCTTGGTGAGACTTCAATGAGAAGATCAATAAGACTTACATATTGGCCCAATTAAAATAGTGGATAATGCCAGAGGCTTAACCTGACTTTAATGGTTAACATATCTGCTGCTTATCTGCTTAGTATAAAACGCAGGTTATTTCACTCATCATCTTTTGCTTATCTAGGCTTCAACCATCCAGTAATTCAGTGTTGTGGGATGGCTGGAGACTATCCCAGCTGTCACAGAGCCAAAGGCATGACACCCTGGATAATCCATTTTAACTGGCCAAACACAGAGAGACAGACAACCATTCCCACAGACAATTTATAATTGCCGATCAACCCCCATTTAGATTGTGAGACAAAGCTGGCACTGAGTTGAGCTGTTGTCAGCTGATTTCAGGGGTTGTGGGATTTTATTTTTTTTAATCTGTACAAAAGCCAAACTGTAAAAAAAGACCTAAATTTAAAAGGTAGCTACTACGTGTCTTTTGTCCTGTTTTCCTCTCCTCATCCCCAGCGAATTGCAGCAGATGGCTTTCCGTCCTCTGGTTCTGCTGGGCGGTTTGTTCCTGTTAAAGGGAGTTCTTCTTTCCCACTGTCGCCAAGTGCTTCCCCAAAGGGAGTCGTTTGAATGTTGGGTTTCTCTGTGTTATTGTAAAGTCTTTACCTTACAATATAAAGCAACTGTTGTGACCCGGTACTATTATAAAGAAACATAATTGAAATTTAACCGACCACAGCTTTGTCTTTCCTGCAAAGATATGAGTAGTGATGATCCTCTCCCCAAAATCATGGCAAGAAAGTAGATAACTTCAGTCATTGTCGTGTTAATCTATTCCATTAAAAAGTCTCAAGTATGCAGAGATAATTAAAAATATTCTTCTTCTTTTTTTTAATTGCTGCAACTCTAAGTCTTAGAACGGGTTGTGAATGGTGATTAAAGGTTTTTTTTTTCATGTTGGCAAAAGCAGAACACATCCAGTTGACTGAATTAAAATGCTCTGCTGAACAACATAGCCTCCAAACAGAGTCCCCAGTTCATTACTGATCTTTTTAAATCCTCACAAGTGCAAATAAAATAGTTTGGCCCTGCTTTATTTGCAAATTAAAATCCATTGCAAGTTGTCGTTCTCCGGCTGCTGTGTGTGTGGTGTGAAGTGAATCTCTAACTCTCTGCATTAACCAGCACAGGACAGCTGGATCATAAACATCCAGTTAAACCGGTCCAGTTATAAATCTGATGAGAGCTCAGATTTGCTTTCTTTACGTGTGCCATCATAAATAGTCTTGTCGTATTTGACAGTCATCACTTTGATTTACAAGATCAGGACATGTACTGTACAACGAGCATGCTGAAGAAAGCATGTAGGCAGCTTCCCACAGCGCAAGGCTGTCATTTACTTCTTGCCAAGAGTCATGTGATATGACCGATCCCACTCGTCTTGCTGTTAAACATGCGGTTACCCTAGCTTAGCGCACTTCCGGGTAACAGATTGTTTAATCTAGCGTATGGGCATGACTGTAGAAAAGCTTGTCTTTTCAAAAATACTAATAATATAAATGTCAGTGACTTTCTTTAATACCCTCTCATTTGTATTGTCATGACTACAGACTTAATAAATACTAATAGGCTGACAAAATACTCCTTTTTTTAAAGGTTTTATTTTTTAAAGTTTGCATTTTGTAATTTTTTTATGGCAACTTTTATGAGGAATTTGAGCAATGATGTACATACCTCTAAAGCCAGTGCAGTTGTCAGGTATATGTGTTGGTAACCGAATCCAGAGTACTCTGAGCCTTTGCACTCAGTCTAAGCCCATCAAAACAAACTCCCACCCCTTCATACTGGTTCAAATTATGAGTCTTTAATTTTTAGACCTTATATGACCACAGTCTCCATTGTCACTACTGTTTAGTCTTGTTCAGCGCAGAGTCTTTGGTGAGTCTGTAGGTGGCTTCTGGGTCAGAGATTTATCAGAGGGCCACAGGATCAATTTCATTCTGTGAGCTGCTCCTCTATTTTTATTGTTTGTGCCGTCGCTTTAGATGGCTCACTGCCTTTACTATAGCACACTGTTCTGCCCTTCAGAGCCAAAAAAGCACAACAGGGGTTTGGTCCCCAGTGACTACAGGCTGTTATGTCATGCCGATGCAGAATTTATTTACTCATTGTATTACTTACTAATTTAAAACAGCAAAACAAAAGAAAAGCTAAACATACTGGCTATTTCTTTCCAAATTTTAATCTCTAACTAAAAAGCATTTGTTTAGACAGGCCAACAG
Source organism: Pelmatolapia mariae (assembly GCF_036321145.2). NCBI lineage: Eukaryota > Metazoa > Chordata > Actinopteri > Cichliformes > Cichlidae > Pelmatolapia > Pelmatolapia mariae. Next base: position 17,073,838 of record NC_086235.1, on the reverse strand, counting down.
ATATTGATCCCTGACTTAATGAAGCAGCAGCTAAATTAATTAATGCTTAGAGTCACTCTAACTACCAGACTGAGACTAAATAGTAGAAATGATACAAGATTTAAACATATTGTGAATGCTATGAGACGTTTAGGCATGCCGACAGAAATTATGCCACAGGAATGTAAAATTTCTTTATATAAAAAATTGAAATTGACTAAAGACACGTATAATTGGAAGCTAGTTGAAGAGATGGCCAAAATTATGCTCAGATAATTTGATATCCCTGATTGTACTCTGTGATTTATGAATGCGACTGAACTCTTGACTCAAAATGATTTCAGAAACTGCATGTAAAAAGCAAGAGCTCCTGAAATTTTTGATATTAGTAAACAAAAAAAATCACATATTTTTGCATATTGAACCTTTTTCTTTGCATTAAATTACAGATTTCAATATATTGTTCTGTATACAGAAATAATAAATCCAGTCCATGAACGCAGCCTGTCCAAGTGAGGCTAACAGAGGACATCGAGTGACAGTTAGCCTGCAAAAAGTAGCTATGGGTTGCCTTTGCTAGAAACTAAAACCAATTTAACCTATTGATCCTTAGCTGTAATTACTTCATAAATCAAAGAGTATCAGTTTTTATTATTAGTCCACATCGCGTGAATTATTTTACAAATAACTAATGAGGTGACAGACTTAATCATGACAGGAAAAAAATGGCTAAATTCATGCTAACTACCGTAGCTGAAAAGAAAAAACAGCTGCAGAAACACCTCCAGAGATTAATGTATTGATTTTAATATGCAATATTAACTGTTGGACAGTTTAATCACTTTTTAATCACTAATTTGTGTTAGTCAGTGATTGTAGATAGGCTGCTCCAAAGGCAAAGTGCTGTATTAGCATTTTAACATGTGGCTTCTATGGCCGTTATAGCTTACATAAGTAATTGCCCTAATTACTGTTTAATTTTACTCACTAATTATGCAGAAACTATACAAATTCAGAATTTTGAGTTAAAAAGATGTTAAAGTCAGGCATTAGATGTATCATTACTGACATTTATATTACTTGCTTTTCCCCAACAAGCCACACAAACACACCTCCATCTCCCTCTGAATCACAAAAATCACCAGCTCAGCCTTTTCACGGCCTCTCCGTCAACATTTATTTGTCTCACTCTGCTGACTTTTGACCTGACATGACAACAATCAATGCCCTACACAAAAACCTTTCCTACTAACATGCCACCACATGCTCGCGCAAACAAATCTGCCTTCTACTTGCCTTGCCTAGCACTCTCATACGAGGGCCTGCTGACAGGGAATGTGCAGCTATCTCTTTTTTTTGTCCGGGACAAGCATCTCTCTGGTACTTTCGTTATTTGCTCTTTTCAATAGCGTGCAGGAGAGCTGCTACACGCCACCAGCCTTTGTCCTTGTGTTGTTGCTGAAGCAACGTTAGTCAGCTTTTCTCACCGGGGCCATTGTTGTCACACTTTTGCTAATCACCAAGCAGAGTCCATCTAGAGGTCACCGTTTTGTTTGTGTACCTCTCTGCTTCGAGAGGCCTGCACAGTGAAAATGTTCCTGCAGAGTTCAACTGTGATAGCCTTGGAGGACACTTTCTGTCAAAATACCAGCTGACTTGTGCATCATTTGCATACCTGTTCAGACATTTCTGAGCTCTCTCATCCTGGGCTGTTATCCTAGATTTGTCTCTCACTGCAATTGTGGGCTTGAGGTACCAAGTAACCCCGTCAGGTCAAGGTGAAATTTATCTCTTTCCCTTATAAAGATGGCTCAGAATTGGTTCTCTCATCCTCTCTGGCTGAGTGCAGAGGAAATTGTCTGTTTCTTCTCAGTAGGAGTGGATGGCGATGAGCCCAGGGGGCCATCCTGACCGTTCATCATTGAGTTTCCAGAAAAACCTCCAGGTCTGCATCCACAGACGGCTGAGGAGAGAAGACACTGGCGGGCTTTTTCTGATTGGATCTCTTGTGGTTTAGAAGCACTGAAAGAGTTTAATCTACACTTTAACTGCCTCCTGTGTTGTACAGTAAAGTTTCATTATGACTTGAAAGAAGAGTTTTATGTACCTTGTACAACCGATTACACCGTTATTCTGATGTGCAGTAAATGTCGACCTGTCCATGCATCGATGCATTACTGTTTAATTAGGTTTCTGTATACAATATTGAAAAACATGTAACATGTAATAGTTGTACTGCAGCAGGTTATATAAATGCCCAGCAACCCATTTTTTATATTTATCTTCTGTGTAATCCTTTCAGTATTCAGAGGAGCTTGCAACTAACCACACATTTCTCTTTGACTGAGATAGTAAAGACATTTTTCTAAATGTCAGTCTGAACAATCTGATGCTCATTGTGGTTATCGTGTTGGGGGGTGGTGGACTGTTCACAGTGACAGGATCAAAAAGTTATTCAGACATTTGACAGCAAACAAGCTTGAAACAGAAAAAATGTCACCGTATTATTACCTAATGGAAAACAGAGTAGCAAAACATTATTGTTGAAATATTTGCACATTTATGGTCACGGAGCAACTCTTTCTTGCTGCCTGTTGAATGCACAATACTGCAAAACTCCTGATCCATCCCTCTTTTTATATTTTACCAGAATATCTTCTAATGTTGGTTTTGAGCAATCGTTCTCCAGGCTTTCTGAAGGTCAAAGATAATGCCAAAGATAACAGTTTTACAGTCTTAAAATTGTATTTTTTGTACAAACAAGATTATCCCCAACATAAAAATGTGGCATATTTCACCATAGTGTGCAGTGTGACCTTACAAAATTGAGGAAAATGGACATGTGGAGAACAAAAGAAGAAGTGTGAGTCAAGACTTGCACATAACTCACATCCCTTTATTCATTCTCTTCTTAACTTTTGATTTGGTCTCCAATGTCTCTTGGTAATCACAGATGCGTGCAGCAGCTGGCAGTAAACATTTCTGGTATGTAAAACAAACACAGAGAAAAATGCACAACAAAAACCTTCTTATAGAGTTCTTATAGAGATAAGTGGAGCTGCAGAATGATGTCATAGTGACTCCTGTTGCAGTGATTACGGTTGCTTTCAAAAGCAGACTTCAACAACCAGCTTATCCACAAAATGCAGTCCCAGCAGTTGATAGTTGAGGCTTTAACCTGTATTGTACAAAAAGACAAAATAAAAACTTTTTTTTCTTGATGTCTTTCTTCTGTTAACTTCCACAATGTGGCCTTGACAGCTTCTACTGCACAGAACTCGTAAAGAGAGGAAACGCTATAGGACACTGATTTTTTTATTTTCTTCACATCACTCCAAATACCACTGTTCAGTCACGTTGTTTGTTCAGGTAGTCTGCCTCTGACATCTCGTTCCTGATGAGCCGTACAGTTTTTCAAGTCTAACGAGTCACAGTTCAGATGTTACGATTGCCCCCTGAGGCCTGTGAAGACAGATCTGGGGCAGGGTTGATGAGAGCTTCATTTGGTCCCAAGTCTTGTTCCCTCAGTGGGTCACTCATGGTCTCATGAAGGAAGTTATTCACCTCCTCTGCTGAGCACTCCAACTGGCCGCTTCGCTTAACCCCAAGCAAATGTTTGGAAAAGCGAAAGGGATCAGCAATAAAAGCTGCACGTTTCCTGGCTCTCTCTCTTCCCCGCCTCCTGTGCCATTCTGCTCTACGGAGGGTAATCAGCTTCTTCCGCAAGATGTTATGCAGTTCCTCTAAAGCTTGCTTCTCCTCCGCATCAGCGTTCTTGAACTGCTTCTTAAGGCTCCTAAGCTCCTGGCGCAGTCGATGAATCTTCATGGCCCTGCGGTTCATGGTGTAAGGGGTCTTGTTGTTACACTTCTCGGTCAGGCCGAACCTTTCTGAGGCATAGCTGACTATGATGGTGGTCATTGTTTTAAGCCTGCTGTCAGCATCTCTTTTGGCTACAGCTTGTATGATGTTGGAAACATCCTCATCAAACTTCTGCCACTCGCTCCGGCTGCTGGCTGGGGGCCACTTAATCCGCTGTTGTGGAACTACACTGCTTGGATTGGAAGAGTCCGGTGCGTGGAGGGACTGGGCTCTGTGGGGTGCCTCCGGGCCGGGTGCCTCCGGGCCGGGCTCCTCCTGCGTCTCACCAGGTTCAGGACCTGTGCGTTGCACCTCACTCTCCCGCTCCAAACATTTCATTCTGGCCTGATGGACCTTTAGGCCACGCTGGTTCTTACACAGCTTGCCGCAGATACATGTCTTACTCGTAGTTCTTTCCATTGCGTTGGTCGTTAACCTTGAGTCCGTCCAATTGGAGACCTCATCCTCCCCCCCTCTCGGGATCTCCTGGGGGTATCTTTCTGTTGGGCTTTCCGTAGCTTTTTGGGGTGCTTTCTCACGAAAACTGCAGACCGGGATGCTAGCCCACCCTGCCCCTGGAGCCGTCTTTCCGAGCTGTCATCTGTCTCTCCAGTGGTCACCAAACTTTTCTTGGTTGTCACCTAGTCTCTTCCTAGGCGTCACTGGCTCAGCCAGAGTTTACTATAAAAGACACATCTCCTGGATGCACTGGTACGCATCTTCAGTGATGTATCCTGGGGTCATCAGGTGTTTCGGGTCTCACAACATCATACACCCTCGCCCAGGCGACCCAGCCGGGGGTGATCAGGCCCCGACTTGCGTAACAGTAGCTACCCACGGATCAGCCCTCTTGATCCACAGCCACCTTGTGGCTTTCTCTGCCGCTTCACTCACAGCCTGGATGGCCCTCTTCTTGGCTGCCCCAGCCACGCCCAGCTGGCCTAGGACTTTGCAGAGTGATTATCCTGCAAAGCCCCTACAACCCACTTCTATGGGCTCATAGAAAGTCTTCCAGCCCCTTCCCCTGCACTCCTGCACTAGTTCCTGGTACTTTCCTCGTTTCCTTTCATTGGCCTCCTCGATCCGCTCTTCCCAGGGCACTGTGAGTTCCAGCATGATCAGCTGTTTTGAGACCTCAGAAATAATTATCATGTCTGGCCGGAGGGATATTTTTGCAATGTTCTGAGGGAACTTTAGCTGTTTACCCAGGTCAGCCTGTAGCTGCCAATCAGAGGCTGTGTTGAGGAGGCCGGTTGTTAAATTCGGGCGCACCTGGGGTTTCTCTCCAGCCTTGATGAAAGAGATTGCCTTCCTCGGAGCATGATGATGCTTGCTGGTGCTTATTGCTGAGGCAATCTTTTCAGCAACTACTCTGAGCACCTGGTCGTGCCGCCAATGATACCGACCATCGGCCAGGGCCCTTGGGCAGCTGCTAAGGAGGTGTTCTAGGGTCCCTCTTCCAGAGCACAGGGGACAGACAGGTGTCTCGCTCTTCCCCCACAGATGGAGGTTTGCTGGGCTTGGCAGAGTGTCGTATACTGCCTGCACTAGGAATCGGATCCGGTGGAAGTCTGCCTGCATGATGTTTGCCCAGGTGACCTTGCACTGCAAGGTGCTCTCCCACCTTGTCCATGCTCCCTGCCGCTTAAGGCCTACAGCTCTACTTACTCGCTCCTCCTCCACACCTGCTCGGACCTCTTCCTGGAGTAGCTGGTGTCTCTCCTTTCCCTGTGCCCTGCTGCCCTGGGCCTTTGGGAAGTACCCCAAGCCTGCTCCCCCTGTTGCTAAGACCCCCAACAGTGTTTTCTGCCTTAGGCGTGACTCTGCCACCTCAACTGCCTTCTCAGCCTTCCACTTTCTTCCTGTCCTTACCTCAATACCTGCTGATGCCACCTTGCAGTCTTTAGAATCTCTGTACTGTAGGGCTTCTCGTGTGCGAGCCACCTTGAACTCTTCTTTGAGGCCACTGAAGGGCAACTGCAAGCTGTTGCTTGCCCCATATAAGGCAGCGCTGGTGAGACTGCGGGGAAGTCCCAGCCACTTACGAAGAAAGCCACTGATCTTCCTTTCAAGAGATTCCACAGTAGTTATTGGAACTGTATAGACAAGCAAGGGCCACAGGATTCGGGGCAGGATGGAATGCTGGTAGATCCAGGCTTTAAATCTTCCAGGCAGGCCGGACTTATCCACCTTAATGAGGCTCGCTCCCAGCTCCTCATTTGCCTTCTGAATGGCAGTAGAGTCTTTCAGGCTGGAGTCAAAGAGTTTCCCCAAGCTCTTGACTGGTTGTTCCGTTATGGATGGAATAATGGTTCCTGAGATTGAGAACTGGAACTTGTCCGTCACCTTGCCCTTCTTCAGTACCATCGATCTTGACTTGGAAGGTTTAAAACTCATCCTTGCCCATGAGATGAGTCTCCCAAGACCTTGCAAGATCCACCTACACCCTGGGACTGATGATGTTGTAATGGTGAGGTCATCCATATAGGCTCTGATAGGGGGCTGACGAACACCTGACCTTGTTAGCGGCCCTCTGCACTTCACCTCCGCAGCCTTTACCACCATGTTCATTGCAAGGGCAAAGAGCGTAACTGAGATGGTACAGCCTGTTATTATACCTTTCCCGAGGCGGTGCCAGCCTGAAGTAACTGCCCCAGAAGTGACCCTAAGCCTGAAATTGGCGTAATAGTCCAGGATCAGGTCCTTGATCTTGCTGGGAACATGATGGAGGTGTAAAGCATGCTCAACCAGTTTGTGTGGGATCGACCCATACGCATTAGTCAGGTCCAGCCACAAGATCACAGTCGTGCGAAATCACAAGCTGTGTGGTCAAATCAGCTTCCTCTGAGGAACTAAAAGTCACTACGTTTGCAGCTAGGCTCTGTAGCAACGATGATTCATCTCCTCTTTTATTTATGTGACTGCCTGCATTTATGCATAAAGTGTTCTTACAAAAACTGCAGTAATTTTCTAATGATATTGTAACTCCCAAGCTGGCTATATGAACTCGCTGCTAGCTTGCCAAGCTATTCAGACTGCAAGCTGGTTTTCCTCACCAGATCCTGATTAACTGATCTGATTGGATAAAGGTAGCGTATGGTCGAGAGATCGATGCTTTATCCAGTCACCTGAAAGCTGTTTCCAGAGATAACGTTCATATATTCTTTAAAAAGAGTCCATGTATAACCTGGCCTGCACAGTTCCTATATCTATATCAACAACTTTTGGTGCACGAACGTCACGGTAACGGACAGACTGTGCAGTACAGAGGCAGAACTGTTGGTGTTAAAGTGCCGTCCATTCTTTCTCCCTCGGGAATTTTCTGCCGTTTACATCTGCGCTGTTTACATTCCACCAGATGCTAATGCTAAGCTAGCGTTAGCACAACTGAGCAGCAGCATCAATAACAGCCTGGTAGCACACCCGGACAGTGTCTTTATTGCGACTGGGGATTTTAACCACGCGGACCTGAAATCTGTACTTCACAATTTCCACCGAAATGTGAAGTGTGCTACCAGAGGAGATAGAATTTTGGACCAGGTGTACACCAACATGGCGAACGCATACAGAGCCCAGGCCTGTCCCCACCTGGGTCTGTCAGACCATCTCTCTCTTCTGCTACACCCAATATACACACCAAAGATCAAGAGCACTGGGATTACAACCAAAACCGTGAGAACATGGCCGCAGGATGCTATTCCGATGCTCCAGGACTGTTTCCACCGCACAGACTGGGAGGTATTCAAAGAGCAGGACACTGACAATCGTGTCGCATTGGACAGTTACACCTCCACTGTCTTGGACTACATCTGTTTCTGTGTGGACAATGTAACAACTTGGAAATGACTCAGTGTGTTCCCTAATAATCCACCCTGGATGACACACGGAGTTCAACAACTTATCCGAACGAGGAACAACGCTTTCTATTCCGGGGACCTGGAGGCATACAGTGCTGCCAGGGCTAACCTGAGAAGAGGCATCAAGACTGCCAAGCAGCAGCACAGGAGGCGCATCGAGGCCAGGTTTGAGAACATCACAAACTCAAGACAGGTCTGGGAGAGCATCAGGGCCATCACGGACTACAAGAGGAGAACACCATCACCCTCAGCCGACAGTCCTACTCTGGCTGAGGACCTAAACCTCTTTTATGCCCGTTTTGATAGGGATAACACCGACCCTGTCCTGTCCCCACTCCCCTCAACCGACCCTGCTCCAGTCCTGAGCACTCATGAGCTGAGGCGTGTGTTCCGCAGCATTAACATCAGGAAGGCGGCCGGACCAGATGGAGTGCTGGGCCGGGTGCTAAAAGACTGTGCTGCGGACCTGGCGGACGTCTTCACCTCTATATATAACACCTCGCTGTCCTGTTCACTGGTACCATCCTGTTTCAAAGCAGCAACCATCGTTCCCATCCCCAAACAGTCAAATGTCACATGTCCGAACGATTTCAGACCTGTGGCACTCACCCCCATTCCTGCCAAATGCCTGGAGAGACTGGTCATTAAACACATCAGAGCTGCCCTTCCACCATCTCTGGACCCGCACCAGTTTGCATACAGGGAGAACCGGTCAACTGAGGACGCGATTGCCACAGTGCTGCACACACTACTGGAACACCTGGAGCACAAGAACACCTATGCACGGCTCCTCTTTGTAGACTACAGCTTGGCCTTTAATACCATCCGGCCATACAAACTCCGTCCCAAACTCCATCAACTGGGACTCAACTCCTCCCTGTGCAACTGGATTGTGGACTTCCTCACTAACCGTAGACAGAGTGTCAGAGTGGGTAAGAACACCTCTTCCACCCTTGTGGTCAACACCGGTGCCCCTCAGGGGTGTGTTCTGAGCCCTCTGCTATACACTCTCTTCACTCATGACTGTATTTCCTCCTGCGCGTCCAATCTCATTGTTAAGTTTGCTGACGACACCACAGTGCTCGGACTCATATCCAACAACGATGAGACAAACTACAGGACAGAGGTGCAACAACTAGAGTCATGGTGCCGCGACAATAACTTGGTCTTAAACACCAAAAAGACCAAGGAGATTATTGTAGATTTCCGGAGGAAAGGTCATAACAACTACCGGCCTCTCTTCATTGGCAGTGAGGCGGTGGAGAGGGTGAGCAGTTTTAAATTCTTGGGGGTAACTGTGACTGAGGACTTGTCCTGGGGCAACCACATCACCTCAGCTGTACGGAAGGCCCAACAGCGCCTCTACTACCTGAGGAGACTGCGGAGCGCACACATTCCCAGACCTCTGATGTTGAACTTCTACAACTGTGCCATCAGCAGCGTTCTGACGTATGGATTTCTAGTGTGGTTCCCCAGCTGCACCAAGGCCGACCAGCAAGCACTCCAGCGGGTGGTGAAAGAAGCTGGCAGAATTATTGGAACGATTCTGCCAGAGATTAGCAACATCTTCCCCACTCGCTGTCTGAGGAGGGTGCACAGTATCCTGCGGGACCAACATCACCCTGCGCACCACCTTTTCCACCTGCTGCCCTCAGGGAGAAGGTACAGGTCCATACAGGCCAGAACGTCCAGTTTGGCCAACAGCCTGTATCCACAGGCTGTGAGGCTCCTGAACTCTGCCCCCCCCCCCCCCCCCCCCCCTCTCTGCCCCCCCTCTCACGGACAATAACCATATCCAACTTATTAATAGCAGTGAACTGGTCTGAAAAATAGACAATTATCATATCTCACAGTACAATAATTGAATGGGTTGCACTGTTGCACTTTGTCATATTTCTCAGGTCTTTGTCTGAATGTCCCATGAACATTACCTGTCATATTTTCATGTTTTTTTTTTTTTCCTAAGGATCGTCTCATTACACTGAAGTCACATTGGGTTAAATGGTTACACTTGGGTCTAAGGGGAATTTAGAATTTATTATTATTTGTTGTAGAAGCTCCAAACACAATTTCATTATTCTTGACAATGACAATAAATAAATACTTGATATAACAAACCATGTGACTTGCAGGGGGAGGATCTATCTGTCTAATATGCACATGAATTCAGGTTAGATTTTTGTTGAATATTGGTCTAGAAAAGGTACGTTTTTTGGTTTTGGTTTAAAAAAAAAACCAAAGAAGACAAAAACAACTAGCTAGTGGATGCATGAAAAAAGTGGAAAAAAGCAGTTGCCATGTTTATTTGTGGTCAGACTGTAGAGATGATCTTGCTGATCAGTTGTTTTGACGGAACTGTGGCAGCCATGTTTGTTTGGCGCTTTCTTATTATGAAGTGCGAAAAGTACAAATTCACCAATGTGTTTTCACAGCCTGGATGTTGACACGGTTGCCCCTGTTTACAAGGGGGACCTAATCACATGACATAAACATGGCTCGAAGCCTCTGCTGCTTAGGTGTAGTTTTGCGGTCCAGCCCTGCTCCCTAACAGAGCAGAATGGACCGGGAAGGGGGGGACGTCACAAGAAGAAGAAAAACAAGCATAAACAGTTTCTTTATTGAACTTTTAAATTGCATTTGTGTGCATTTCCAGGTTTGTTTGTGCCACAGGCGAGGCTGTCTGTCTGATTCATGTGATTATGAGTTTCCTGTTATCCAGGCTCACCACTTCTAAATACGACTGTGCAATAGAGCAAAGCATTTTCAAGTTTCCACTCAAAGCAAAGCGCAATTATTGTGTGCTTTCGGGTCTCCTTAATATTTGCAGCGAGACGGAAAAGGTAATAATAAGCAATGCTCTAATGGAAAGGCCAAAACAGAGCGGCGCTTGTTCTTCTCAGTTTGTTGGTGTCTGACTGCCACACGGCCTCTTTGTTCTCCACTTTTTTAAGTGGCCAAACATCATAAATGCCGCAGTGACACGCTGCGCTGCAACTCAACATGTGGGGACCGTCTCTAGGCACAAACACTCGCTGGAAAATTCACACTTTCCACCACCCTCAGACCAGCAGCTCTTGATTCCTCCCATTTCACTTCACTGATTTCGTCACAGACGTTTTGATGCTCTTTAAAGTCCCCCTGGAGAGGCAAAGTGTGGTGTGGTGTGCAGCCAAGCAAAAGTTCACTGAGTGACTGTGTCTGATCCTGCTTTATGTCACACTGGAAGGGGTTGGGGGGTTGGGGGGTGGCTGAGGGAGATACTGAAGGAGGATGCTGTGGGAGATTTTCAGAGTGGTCAGCTTGTTTCTGCAGAAGTTGGGGAAGGGAGTGATTACAGCAGCAGAGCTGTGGCTGCTGAGACTCGAGTGCTGTGACGATTAGAGCTGCAGAGCATGTGTGGAGCCTCAGGAGCTAAATCACATGGCATCGTGACACTGGACTGCATCTGATTAACAGATGTTTTACGGCTTAAATGGCCACACTGCACGTGTCAGCAATAATCTCCTTTTATTTTATCCCTCCTTTTTGAGGGAATACATCACAGGGCAGTGTGTTGTATATCCCTACCTGGGTGGGATTGTTTGTGTTTGTGCTGCAGTCACTTGATGTAAGCCTGTGTAGCTGGAGAAAGGGTGTGTGTTTGAACCAATCATGCCGGGGGTGATTGGGATTTATGTGAGAAAATGAATGTGACACAATCGTGGACAGGCGCTGTCAGCAGAAATTTATTTGAGTCTTATGATCATAACAATGTCTCCTACAGCTGTTATAGAGGAAGTAGAAAAATGCATGTCAAAACATTCTTCACACACTTCCTCTTTTATTGTCTTTTTTTTTTTTTGCACATCCCTAAAAGTGAAGTGCTCAGACAAATAACAGAACTAAGCTCCCAAAAGTTGATTCTGTTCATCTGGACGTAGCGTTTTCAGTGGGAGAATTGTTTCGTCACTCATCCAAGTGACTTCTTCAGTCTCAGCTGACTGCAGGTTTCCCCAATCTTACAAACAGCACATTTGCATAATGACTGAAACTAGCACCGCTGATGAACAATGGGCTGGGAGGTCAGTTCCTTGATCATTAATATGCAAATTCTCATGACCATTGATCAACAACCACCGATCAATGGCAATTGGTACCATTCACAGAGAGTTGGGGAATGGCTGCAATCACAGCATTGTAAGATGGTGAAAGATGTACCCATAGGCCCCCTCCTCGATTCAGAGATGGGCTTTCCCTTTTCACATAAATGGCCTCCGTTTATGTCAGATCCTTCAAAACTAAGCGTCTGAAGGATCTCTCTACTACAGGACCAGATAAAAACAAGTTAAAGTACCAATACTAAATAATACAACATATTACAAAATACCCATACTAATAAAAATAGGTCTAATACAGAAATATCCAGATTATAACACAAAATTGAAATAAATAAAGTTGATCATGGTACCCAGATCAAAATGAATTTTTGGCCCAGATGTGCCCGACATCTGCAGTTTATGATCCACACTGGCTTCTGCATGTCAGTCACACGTCCACCTAATTTCAGGCCCACACGATACGATGTTCAGCCTGGCTTGCTAATGATTTTTGGGCCACATAAATGGCACATGACAATACATCTGCAACACATTGTATTGTCAAATAGTTTAGTCTCTTTCTGTTACTGTATTGGAGCAACTGTAACCCACATAATTTCCTTAGGGATTAATAAAGTATGCTGATTCTGATTCTGATGACACATGCCATTGCCGTACCTCAGTAATTCCCTTTTCTTTCAAAACAATTAATACATTAAAGCAGACAAATAGAAAATATATTAAGATTTCAAATGTTAACGTTATTTCTCTTTATTTCCAAACTAAAGTCCATCAAATACCTTACCTGGATCAGTTTCTTTCTATGCCTTTTTCATCACACACTACTTTTAAGGACATTTCACGTGTTATTTCAGTGCAGTATAAGTTTTTGACATAAATCCAAACAGGTTTTTCCCTATTCTTAAAAGTAATGCAGACACTGAATGAAAAAACTTCACTGACTGCTGTGAGTTAGGCAGTAGTTCACCTCCTAGTCTTGACCTTTCCTGGTAGTTTCTCTTGCAGCTTTAACTGTGGATTGCTTAATGTCTAAGGGAAGTAAACTAGAAGATTTTTTTTTTGACACTTCACCAGTTTGGCCCAATTAAATACGTTCAGTTAGCAATTATCAGTTTGTCTTTGCCATGTCATCATGACGGTACAGCTGTCAATGGGTTACTTTGATACTGAAGAAGGCTTAAAACATGATATCTGGAGATCTGGAGTTATTGCACGTGTCTCATATTTTTTTTACTGTTTTCCATCTGTTTCATTTCTTAACTATTTTATAATTGATTATCACGAAATATTTCTAAAGAAAAGGGGAAAGTGATGATTCTAAGAGAAAAATCTGATTGTTTTAGTGCCACAGTAAAATGTATTTAGTGCAGAAACAAATCCCCATCTCATCACTGTTGCACTGTTGGCAGATGCTGCTCTGTATGAATCTAAGTGGACAGGGAGGCTAATCAAGGTAATGACTAATTACTGACAAAGCTATAGAGTTAATTGGTATTTACTGATCTGTTTTTGTTTAAGGGGCCTGAGTTGTGCAAAATATTTGTGCTCTCAGATTTTTACAACTGTTTACATCTTTTTTCCACTGAGGTTTGTAGGCACACACACACAAAAAAACCCCTTTAAATCTTCGAGATGCTTAAAGCAGCCAAATGCATTATAATGGGGTCCTTTGTGCAAAAGTTTCTTCTTTATATTAAGCTTTTCCGTGACTCTAGGGCAGCTTCTGAATTCCCACAGCGAGTGTCTTAATTGGAACAAGCATGTGGTCCAAGTTATCCTTCCTGCGCAAGAGGAGTGCCAACTAAGCAATGAGAAAAGAACAAGTATAGTGAGCAGTCCCGAGAGCAAAGAAAGGTGCTTTGGAAAAAAAAGAAAAGAAACCTTCCCTCTCATGAAAGGTTTCCAAGTTCTTGCCCTCAAATGTCTGTTTCTGGGAAAAGCGAAAAACACACAGCCAAGAGAGGGATCATCATCAACGTACGTCTTCTGGTTTCGCATGTCTGGATTCAAATGCTGTGAAAATTAGAAAGGAATATTTTTCTATGAATTACATTTAGCCATTACCACAAATCATATGTTTTGGGGGCTGAAAAGCCTGCGGTGAAACAACTCAGGAAACATATTTAACGTGTTTCTAGCAGCTTGGTGCTTTTATAAGTCGTCCTAATTATATTAGAACTGCTTGTTGACATGTAGATAGAAAATTATAGAGCCTGACTGGTGGAAGATATTATCAGCTGATATATCTGTGGGGGGAAATTCTGAATATAATGAAGAAAAACATCCTGGTGTTATCACATAGTTTGAAACATGAAAATCAGAACATTACCTCCCTAAAAATTGGTCCTGCTATTCTGTTTCTGAGACTGTGAGGCTGTAAAATCTGATTTTTCAAATATTCTGGATTTGTGATTTTATTCCCGTTTACTTTTTACACAGCAAAGCAGTGCATCCGTCCATCCATTTGGGTATTTATATGGATCCAGATCCGAGATCAGAGACACCAGACCAATGGCGTTCCAACCTCCCTCTCCCCGGCCAAAGCCGAGGGGCTGGGGGACACTGCCAAAGCCAGTATACAGATATGACTTCTTTAGCGTGTCCTGGGCCTCCTCCTAGCAGGAAATGCCAAGGTGTCCAAGAGGCAACCTAGTCAGATGCTCAAACCACCTAATCCAGTTCTTTATTACGTGGAGAATTAATGGCTCTACTATCAGCTCCTGCCAAATGGGTGGGCTAATGATCCTACAACCAAGCTCCTCATTCTACTTTACTAAAAACTAAAATCAGTGCATTTTGATTTTTGTTTGTAGTATTTTGCAACTTTGTTTACCGGAGATTTAATACGGAATTTTACCTCTAGAGCTAAGATCTAACTGATGCTTAAGCTTAATTAAGTGTAATTAAGTAACATCACTTTGGAGTTAATGCATAGCTCATTTTATTTATCAGTTATGGTTTCAAAAGTTTTCCACATATTTAGTCACAGGAAATGATAATGTGCATTTAAACAGAAAAAGTCAGGTTTCTATTTCATGTATTTTCACCATCAGTGAAGAAGTAAGGTAATTTCCAATAGAACAAAAGTGTTAATGTTATGTATCTGAAGAGGGCGCTCTCACAGTTCAATCACCTGAGTCTAGGGGAAAGGTGAGCGATGGGACAGAAGTGGAGTCTACAGATCTTTCTTAATTGACAGAAATGCACGAGGAGGAAAAGAAGTAAGACGGACACTAAAAATAGCGCCAGTCTGTACTTCTGTACAGCCAAAGTCTGCTGTGTCTATTGCTCCATCGTTCATAAAAACAAGCCCCTCTGAATGAAAGTCCCTTTTGTCCACCGGGGAGCCTTCAGTCGACAAATGCGTCATCCTGAACCTCCAAAGTATTTCTGCTCGCAATATTTTCCCACATCACTCAAATACCTGCCTGTGTCCGCGACAGCTCGCTGGGTTTGCCTCCCCAGCTTCTCCTGCACACGCGGAGCATCAAACAGACGAAGAAGGGTCATTGGCTCTGAGGAGTTGATGACGGCGAGAGCGCACTCTTCTCCAGGAGCGCATTTTTAGCCTTTATTTGTCTGACTAACGCTCTGCATCTCCGTCCTGTGGAATGACATTACAGTGCAAGGACTGAGATTCGCATTTATGCGGTCACTTTGTTTGCTGATATTTATTTTTGCTTAATTTTGGAGGCGGAGAGCGCGTTTACTGTCCAGGAGCGCGCGGCGTGGCACACGCTGGAACAAAAAAAAAAAACAGCTCAGTGCAGCGCAGGCAGGTTTCCCTTTTAAAAGCAGCAGGACAGGCAGGAGAGTTACGGAGTCTTCTCGGGGGAGCGGTGTCTGTGCATGACAGAGACGGACTCTAAAAGAAGACGAAGAAGAAGAAAAAAATCGGGATACTGAGCAGAAATCGGCAGCGGGAACTTGGATATGGCGCCTGTGAAGATGTTCGACCTTTTTGTTGGAGTTGTTTTAGTTTTGCAGTGTGTGTGGAATGTGCAAGCCGAGATCACAGCCAGTAACGGTAAGGAGACCGCGTTAGCCATCAGGCATTAACCTGCGAGTTGAGATCTGTGCCTTAAAGAGTCAAGTTCGTGCATAAGTCTCGTCTGCAAAGCGTGCTGGAGAAAATGATGCAGACACAGGTGGACTGCTGGTTAGCCTCTGCATGAGATCGACTGTGTTTTACGCGCAGAATTCATTGTTTGCTGCTGCAGAGATCCACTTGTGTTTTCTAAAAAAAGAGTGGACAGACAGCCTGTCTCCTTTTTATTTTAAGAATTCATTAGCCTAAAGAAGGCTGTCATGACCTACTAACTTACTCCCTTTCGAGTAGATCAAAGACTTGATTTGATACTAATTATCATAATTTCCCAATTACTACAAGGTTCACTTAATTGCTTTGCTTTTCCTGCATGTTCTTATGCACTGCCTCCGAGCTCGGCTGATTTTTCGTGTTTTCGCACTAATTCAGCTTGTGCAGAAACACAAGAAGCTTCCTCTTTATTGTTCTTCCCACTCTGACATTTTAAGGTGGAAGTGTCAGCCATGTGCAACTTTTCACAGTTCTTACTTTTATTTAAGGTTCAGGTTGGATACCTAGATGTTCATCCTGTTGATGTCCTTAATTGTAAGACAAAATCCATACTGGAGAATCAGGATTCCTGTGCAAACAATATCGCTACTGTAGTCCACCTGATCCCCCCCCCCCCCCCCCCCCCCCCAACACACACACACACACACACACACACACACACACACACACACACACACACACACACAAATCTGTAATCTCAGCCCATCCCACGTCAGTTTGCCCTCAGTGGGAGAAGTTCGTGCCAGCATCGGTTCTGTTCGCGCTGGCCAGCTCGTGTTTCCCAGGGCTTTTTTATTGCTGGCAGCAGATCTTCATCACGTATCAGATAGTGGTTAGAGAAATGTTCAACTGCTGACAGTGACTGTAAATTCAACTCGCATGTGTGTGTGAGTGCAGACCACAGGGCTACAGGAATGTATGGCCCTGTTTGGGAGCGAGAGCGCGATGCTATCAGCTGCGTGTGTGGTGGTTTGCACAGGGGCATGCACGTGCTGCTCGTGTTTTTTACACTCTCACACAGTCTCATTTACGAATACTGCCACACTCCAGGCTCAGAGCTTTGATTAAATTGTCGGCTCATTTCCTTCGCCTGGTATTAAAGCTTGTTTTAGAGGTAGACAGATTACAGGAATGCCCACCAAACCAGCGCTACACTCGGAGTCCTTCATCGGTCCATCTCCTGCTTGCGCTGGATGCAGCAAAACTGTATGTGGGACGGTATTTTTAGATATCTGGGTGAGGTGCTTCCCTTGCCGTGGGCTGACCTCAAATCTGCTGGAAGGAGCAGCCCCTGCCCTTCTTTAGATAGGCCTGTATTAACAGAGTGCAGGTGGACTCTTCCACTTTCTGTAGGTCCTCTGGGATGATATAATGCACCATTCACTTGTAGAAAAGCTCGCAGGCCCTCTGAAAGTGGCTCAGCAACTCCACTAGAAGCTGAGATCAGAGCAATGATGGAAACATTCCCTTCTTCTTTATTAGTTAGATGAGTTGTGGAACACATCTGGGCGAAATTACACAACATCCTGTGAGTGCATTAGGGTTTGTTTTGTTTTTTTCGGTCTGTGGCTCTGTATGTTGGATGTTCACCCAGAGATACACTCAGCAGGGGCACTCTCACAAAATTGACGCTGATTTTGGGGTTAATTTTCACTCTGCTGCTTTTCTCCGAGTGGAAAAAGAGATGTTCCACCGGAGCCTGGAGAGTGTCTGCATGTGTGATAGGGGAATAAGAAGGAGAGCGTGAGAGAGAGTCTTGACTCATGTAATGATGTGGTCTGATTTAAAAGCCTGTGCTGAAGGCTGTTAATGTGCTAAGATTGTGGTTGTGTGTGGAATTTCATTTCGTTGTGGATGCTGGGAGTGGGGTTTCTTCACGGGCTGGAAGAGGCTGATAGAGGGTTAAAAAGCTTACAGGGTGCAGCGACTGTGGACGTCTCCAGCTCCAACATGACGCTCCTCATCCATCACGCTGCCAGCAGCTGCCTTTGCAGTCCTACAAGCGCACACTCAGAGGCACATTAAAATGAGAGCTGTGAAGAAAAATGCATGCTGGCCATCAAAGAGTTTCATGCCTTGGTTTTATTCTTGTCGGTAAAATACCTGCGTTAAATGATGTTGCTAGCTAACAAATCGCATATCAAAGCTTTTATTGACGACCTCTGTGTCCAGAGTCATATGTTTCTTTCTCTCTGTCTCTTACACAACATGTTTCTGCAAAGAAAAAAAAACACAAAACAGAGATTACAAGTTTGAACATGCGAGATCTCAGGCACATCAGGTGCTTTAAAATCCACCTGTTTTAAGTCCTTTTCAGTCTGTGCATAAACAGAGGTGAAAGGCAAGAAAAAACCTTTAATTCTGGGCTCAGGAGGGAAAGTTGGAGTATCAACAGTATAAACAAAGTCCAGTGGAAGCAGAATAAAGCTGAAGCTTTGGAGATAAAATGATGACAGATGAGCCTTCTCTTATTTATTCCAGTATTGGAATTTAGTCAAAGTCATCAGAGGTATATGCACAAAACTCTCCTTGATGCCATTACACTGTGGGTCAGGGCAGGTCTCCCCTCCAACATGTTATATACGGATGCTTTTTCAGGACCCTGTGGCATCACAATTGCACATGCTACTGTTAACAGAGGATTTATACTACTGTGTTAAATCTGCGCTGTAGGCTATGTCATAAACACAGACTCCTTTGAAACCTTACGATGTGAGCTATGGCACGATGCACACCACAGTGGAAATGTACTGTAGGTGATTGGCATGGTCAGTGCTGTCAGTTCCTCCCGTGCATGTCCAACTTCTTTTTTTGCCACAGGTTTTAAATTTACCAGTAAGAAAATAACATCACCTCGATATGAAGACTCACATATATCAGCAGATTGGAGGGAGATTGCCGAAACTATTGGAATATAACTGCCTTGAGGCGACTGTTGTTGTGATTTGGCGCTATGTAAGTAAAACTGAATTGAATTAAGCTGAACTTTATATGAGGGAATATACAAAAAAGTGAAAAAATTGAAGGACAAATATGTTTGTCTCTGAAAAAAAAAGAAAATTGACTAAAACAAAAATGAAGGGCCCAGGAGGGAAAAACAAAAAAACAGAAAAAAATATACCCCAGAGGATTTTCTTTATTTCTGTTGTGACTGGTACCGCATGAAACACTAGGACATGACCACAAGGTAATTAACAGCACGCACAAGCATGAATGCCGGGTAGGGTACATCGTAGGCTCTGTAAAGATTCACCACAGCCCAAGTCCAAATTGGTACAAAGATGCAAAGCACGTTTAATGTTGAGAAGGATGAACATTCATATTTTGAATTTATTTAATTTATTTCATCACCCAAATCTTTTTCTGAACCTAATCAAGAAGTTTTTTGTCCCTAAACCAGACGCTAATTAAACTGGAAGCAAAGACTGAGCTAAAATGACATCAGTGTGTAAAAGTGGTGTTGGTGTGGCCACAATCTTGTGACAGATTGTCATTATTTGATGCCTGTGGCCACTACTAAGTTGAGTCTTACAACACTAGTAATGCAAATTCCTTTGCATTTGCAGTGCTGCTACATTTCCCTCTTCTCTTCGTCATGCTTCGGAGGTGATTCCCAACGCAAACTGCCTGCTGATTCAAAGCAGGAGATTCCAGCTCGGTCTTCTTCAGTTGTTCTCCTTCTTTAAGCCTCCTCGGAATCTCACCCCCACCATTTCTCCCTTTTTCCTGACATTGCACATTTCAGAACAGACAGAATGAGCTAGCTTCTTTACCGGCCCCACTGAATGACCTGCTGAAAGGAGCTGCAATGAATGGATGAAGGGGGTGGGGGTGGTCTTAGGGGGTGACAGACAGGGAGGGGCGGCGACGGCGGCTGGGTTTATTGTGCTGCCCTCTATGTGGTAACAGCGGGCCATGGCATATCGTCCCACCCACCCCCGCTTAGTAGCATCCAACAGCAGCACCAGGTTCTTGCATTAGTCACGCCTGACCCTTGTCGCTCAGCCCTCCGCCCCTTTTAGTCCAAGGAGAAGCTCACGCTGATGGCTTTAGAGGGCTGGAGAGCCACACGGAGTTCAATAGGCTCGGAAACAAAAAGCAAAGAGGCCACTAGTTAATGAAGCCCAGTGCAGTTAAGCTACTCTTTAAGCTTTTTTCTTATTGGTTCAAAAGTTCCTTTACATCCAGTTGTTAAAACACGCTGCCTGAGCTATCACATAGTTTGAGTGATTACTCCTAGGCAAGAATCATGTCTGTAGAGTAAGCTTGAAATGGTCAGATGGAGGACCAGGAGATTTGTGATGGTTGAAGCTATGCAAATTTGGATGTCAGTGAAAGATGACAAGCATTTTCCATTCATGAGAAACATTCACTCTCCGCAGATGATTGCAGCCAGTAGACCACAGTAAGGCTGTTATCTGCTCCTCCCTTTGACTCAGCTGAGGGACGCTGCCATGTAAGAAATAGATCATAAGCTGAGGAGTGGAACAAGCACAATAGTTTTGATTTTCGGTAGGAGGAGTTGTGTTTTGCATTGGGAAACATTTGAGAGGATAACCGAGAAAGGGCGGAGGCCTAGAAAACAGGCACTTGCCCATCTTTTCTGACCATCATAGTGAAAGAAGAGACAATAACAGCAGAACAATATCAAAATATGGCACTCTAAAGTGTAGTGAGTGATGATTAATAGCTGAGATTATAGGAAGGAAAAATAAAGGGTAGCAATAAAGGAAAACAGTTCCCCTGGGCACTCTTCTGCAGTTACATATTGTCAAACTAATGTTCTGCTCAGACGTCCAACAATCATTTACAAGTGACTAAGTGTTTGCATGTCTCATTTGCTTCTGGATCAGTTTATTTTCCCAAAAATCTAAACATGCTGCAGTCCATGCACCAAATTTCTGAGAGGAAGAAGTTTGGATATGATAAAAGACAAAGTGCAACAGGAACAGAATGAATCACGGCGTGATTGGAAACTTTAGAGATGAAAAGTTGTGGAAAAAAGTCTTTTCTTATTCATAAGGCATAAAATTTTGATGTTTTGTTAAATTTGTCACATTTAAATGCACTTAGGACTGGCTGGGTGAGTTTTGTATATTTATACAGTACATCTAGAGTCATTGCAAACTCAACTCTTATCGGGCCTTAAGCCAGATGTTTTCTGTATTTAAACCTAAATAAGCTGCTAGGGAAAGAGAAAACTAAGAGCAAAGCACCCAGGGAGACATGGACCAACCTTCTGGCTCAGAAACCTGTGACTTAAGCTACTCTTCTTCCAGCTGAGGATCATGCAAGAGATGTAATTTGGTGGCATGCAAAGAAGCATACATGTTATATTTTCCTGAGGTCAGCCCACTGTCTTTGGTTTTGTTGTGTTTCTGCATCCAGTTCAAGATGCATGGTGGTCATGGAGTGAATTCAAGGATGTGTGTGTGTATGTATATATATATATATATCTATATATATATATATATATATATATATATATATATATATATATATATATATATATATATATATATATATATATATATATATATATATATATATATATATATATGTATAGTGCTCTATACCTGGTGTTTCTAGGAATACCGCTAGAGAAAGTTAAAACATATTTTGTTCTACACTGATTTCATTCCTCCTCATAAAAGCTTCACTAGTGCCGGTTTCATCTGGCTGTTCTGCTGCAGTTAATTGACTGCAGATTGGAAAATTAACCCCAGCAATGACTCCTGATGTTTGTGTAATGATAGTGGAAGGAAATGTGTATCAATTCACAGTTGCTTTGCAGATTTTCCAGTAATTTGGATGTAGCATTGACAAAGGATCAAACATACGTTAACCAGACCGAGTTTGTGTTGACAGTCTACAGATTATTATACAGTATTTAGTGGGTGGATATAAAAACTCCAATCTTCTGTCATTGTTATAGAATTTATTTGAAGGGTTTTATATTCATTGCACATTATAACAACCAATGATGTCACTTTTCGACCGAGGCGTTAAGGTGTAGCATTTGCAACAGTTGACTGTCCTCTGTACAGCCCTGCACACCACTCCATCCAGGATCTCAGCCAGACTTTCCATTTCTTCTGTTTTTGCCCTTTCCAGGACAAAATGCCCGGCTTATAAACAGTACTTAAGCTGTCAGTTTCAGTCCATGTTTATTTTGGTACTAGACCATGTGAGAATTGGAGTTCATGGAAGATTTGCTGTTTGCTTTAGTGTCTGTTGTAAGCGTGTGTGCCTCCCTGAGTGTCTGTGACTAAGTTTGAAAATATCTGCAGCTTTTTTATGTTTCATCAACTGTTTTATTAACATGTCCCAAGCTTTAGGGTACTTTTAAATAGGAAGTGAGCCCTGCGTTCTTTCCACACACCAGCAGGTGAAAGACAAACAGAATGACAACATGTTTTCCACTTTCAGTCTGAAGTATTAAAAACTATCCCAGCAATATTTTAGAGATGATGAAATCTGCCTGTTTGTTACTGCTGACGGCTAACTTGCTAATATTGGATCGCATCAGTATTGGAACTTAGAAGTAACAACATCATGTGTTGGGTTCTACTTTGGTTCACAAAGCGACTACACTGATATCTAAACTGATATATAGTCCAGCCTGTCTACATGTGTTTTGTGGACTTGGAGAAAACCTTGGAGAAGACCACTTCCCCAGTGAGGGCTTCAGGTACAGACAATTGGACCTATTGTTTCGGGCTATCTATTACCGATATATAGTATGACCTTGGTTTGCATTGCTGGCAAAATGCAGTTGTAGTTCTGTTGATTTAAACCAATTATGACCTCCAGCTTGCATTGGGGCAGTTTGTAGTTGAGTGTGAAGAGTCTGAGAATAAGACCCTCCTGTTCTGAGGCCATGGTTCTCAGCTGGTATCCACTCTTGGTTGGGAATGAGTTGCCACCCCAACCCCAACTGACTTTAAGTATTTCGGAGTCTTGTTTATGAGTGAGAAAATGAGAGAGATGAGCATGATAGTGAAGCTTTCAATTTACTGGTTGATCTATGCTTCTACCCTCACCTACAGCCACGAGCGGGGGGTAGTGACAGAAACAATGAGATTGCAATGCAAGCGACAGAAATGACCTTCCTCTAGAAGTTGTCCAGGAAGAGTAGAGTCCCCACTCCTCACACTGAAATTGGCCAGTTGCGGTTGTTCTGGCATCTGACCTGGATGACTCCTAGGCATCTTGTAGTTGTGGTTTTTTGAGTATGTCACACTGGGAAAAGCCCCGGACATGCTTGAGAGATTACGTCTCTCGGCTGGCTTGGGAATACCTCCATCAAGGTGGAGGAGGTGGCGGGGTGTGGGAGGGCTTGGTATCTCATCTTAAATTGCTGCTCCCTTGACCTGAGCCTGAATACGCAGCAGAAGATGGATGGATGGATCACATAGGTTGTGAACAGGAGTAGGACTGTTGGGACTGTACTATCCCTTTTATTCCAACCATGAAACAAGAACAGGTATAAAAGTTTTGTAATGTTTTTGTATGTTTTGTTATCCTAGAAAACAGCTGGCTGACTGTTTTTGGAGGCTGCTCAAAGCCTTTCCTCGATCGCCTTCTGGTTTATGTCCCTGTAAATTATGTATGAGTGGACTGTCAAACTGCAAAAATTCAATCTTCTTGTGTTTTGTCAACTAAAAGTAATGTGTGGTCTCGATAAACCTTGAAAAATAAAATGAGTCCCATACTGCCTCTTGAAAAGCTGAATGTTTTTCTATCTTGGAGGAGGTGCTCTTGATTCATGCAAACGAGCCACAGTTGTCTCCCAGGACTGCGTACACCTGGCATACCGCCACACGACCCACCTATTGAAACTACACTGATAATTCTGATTAATTAGATGAGATGGACTGACTCCAAAACTCTTTTCTCCTCTTTACTGTAGACTCAGTTTCTTCTTGTGAAATAGATTGTGACAGAAAATATCAATGTACAAAACAAATATAGTTATGAATGAATTCCACAAAACATCCAATGCAACATATTTTATGTTGACGCCCCTTTGCAAACGTGCATGTTGCCTTTGAAGTAAATCTCTCCCATGTTAATACAAGTCACATGCACAGTGTTGCCCCTTTGCTTTTAGTTTTGCATTTTTGCAAAGGTTTACTGGATCAATGGGTTATTGTTTCATCAATTTTTTTTTCTTCACTTTGTTTGAGGTCTTCGAGGGGTTTGGCCTGATACAGGCCAGCAAGTCGCTGGTATTTAAAGTCAGGTTTTGAGTGCTGAATTTTATGTGTAGCATAGCATAAAATGGCCGGCTGGTTGTCAGTCAGCTGTGGGGTCTGTAACAGGAGTCCTGTTAACTAAAACCTCATATAACATCCTGAAGATGTAATGATGGGAAACACAGATGGAGTGATTTCATGCTTGACACTTTATGGCAATATGTCTTTTTATTTGTGTCTAATGGGAGTAATAGCAGAAATTAATTGCAGGTGTTACAGAATCATGAAATCCAATTTCCCCTTCAAAAAAACATATCAGCTTATATATTTACTCTATTCGTACACTGTAGCATCGTGACCTCTCTCTGGGCCTTTTTTCCCCAATACATAAAAAACCCTACCAGTGCTCATAGTATAACCTAGCTGTGTAAAATAAGAAAACTGCATGCATCCTGTATGCATTGAAATGATGAACAGAATCCAAAGATATGATGCACTCAATAAGGAAGGTTGAAAGCAGCAGCTCTCCAAAGGGGAACAAAGCATTGCATGCATTGCTATCATGAAGGAGAGAAGAGAGTGTGATGTTTCAGGCGGTCCAGGCATGCTGAAAGAAGATAAGGTGTCGACCCAGCCGAGCAGCCTGTCACACCACCCTGCAGCGGGCTTCATATCCTCCACCCAGCAGGAGCGGTGGTTTAGCTTTGTCCCACTCAAGCAAGTGTCACTCACGGGGTTCATGGCATGCTGCTACATGCCTTCGCCTCGCACGGTGTGCATGTGTCTGTCAGTCCTTAAGCAGCAGTTTTCACTGTTGTTTTGTTGCTTTCTTTATTTTGCAAAAAGCAAAACCTTTCTCACACACACACAAACACACACAAAAACCTGCACTTGGTTGGCTTGATTTACAGATTTAATCTTGTAAACTTAGTTAAAAAAAACTAGCTTCAGTTGGGTTCAGCGGCACCGCTGTTTTTGAATCTTCAAATTAACCTCTCACTAAAATCATCTAGTAACATCATGTTCTTCAATTAGATCCGCCCTTGAATTGAAATAGTAGTCAGAGGGTTTGGAGGAAGGTGTCGTTCTTCATATTTATGAAAACATCCATTGAGCCGGCATCGGGTGAGAGGTGAGGTGCACCCTGGACAGGTCGCCAGTCGGTTGCAGGGATAACAATCTTTAAAAGCAAAAATCCCAAAAACGTGCTCTTGTTAGCATATATATTATCACTAGTTTACTACTTAGAGTAGTGATCAAGTGGTACCATGGTAATAATGATCAGTCATGTGTGCAGTGCTTTACTTTAGTAACAGCAAATTTTTCAGGAATGCACTCTTATAACTGACCACTGCACTATTCACAATTTATTTATTCACAATTCAGCAATCACACTAAAGTTATTAATCGATTGCTAGAAAAGCTGTGGCCACATTTTTCTGTGAAGTGCGGTTTGGGATGGTTTTAAGCTTTACTCCCATATTTGTGGTCATACCTAAACATTAAACGAAAGAACTTGCGTGGGTGTGCTGTAGCTATCTGCTTTAAGGTCCGATGTGTTGTGCGTTCAGAGATATGTTGGTTGGAACGTGAGTTACTGTTGCCTTCCCATCAGTATGAAGCAGTCTTACGATTCTCTTCTGACGTCTCCCAACAGCAACCCAGAGAATAACACCTCACTGGATATTTTCTCTTTTTCTGACTATTCTGTAAACCCTAGAGATGGTTATGCGGGAAACTCCCAGCGGATCAGCAGTTTCTGAAATGCTCAGACAAGCCCATCTGGTACCAAAAACCATGCCATGTGTGAATCCCCGTTCTGAGTCTCCATTTGAAGGGTTAGTGTTAATATTATCGTCTGAAAAATATCAGCTAAACATATGCTATGTTAAGCTAACAGTTAGCTGAAAGTCTGGCTGTAATGTGCCATACTTCCTGCCCTTGCTGACATAATTTTTCCCAGAAAAAGCCAAAAGGCCACATTTTTTCAGTGATTGCAGTCACATTAAACATGCTGTTACTGTTCTGTTTGTTGATCTGTTTGTTAAGCTAGCATACTCGCACCAAACGGCATCAATTACAGGTTCATTCGTGCCGTTGTTTTCTCCCTACTCTAATTTACAGCTGTCTGGTGTAACATGTATCTTTTGCAGTTATTATCCTGCTAATGCTGCACACGCTTAAATCTGTTCAATCAATCTTTTTGAACTGCTCCAAGTGAATTCTTGCAGACACTCATTTAGTCTTTTCCTTGCTGTAGATCCAACAGCCCTGCCTTTGTTAGTCTGCCCGGAAAGTGTCTCAGCCTCCCCCGATCCAGAAGTTCCTCTTTCCCCACCAAACTCATTCTGACAAAGAACAAGTATGCCCCGCAGCAAGTGCTCTTCACAGGACAACACAGACTGCAAGACTCTGACAGGTCGTAGCATTTTGGAGAGGAATGAAAAGGTTTACAGCCACCACTTTAGTTCTGAAAATAGATGGCGACTTTGATGATGGCATCAATGTTTTTTTGTTTTCCACCTTGCATTTATCTCTATGGACTGAACAAATCTTTAGGATCTGGCTTGCTGTGTTTCTCTAGTGAACGCGTCATTGTTCTGCATGCTTTGAGGCATGTCTTTGTGGGTTCAGTGCCATTTTTGATGCCTTACAGTAAGCACCAAAGAAATTGAAACTGACTCAGATGCTGGATCTTTATAGTCTCCGGGAATTAAAATTGGACATCGTCATCTGCCGCTGTGCTTGAAACAGAGCAGTCAGCGTTGTTCTACAGTTTGTTTTGCTTTTCCCCCATCGAGTGAGTCATGAAGACTAAACTTTTGTAACTCATGTGTATGGCTTTCTTCTGGCCATGTTGTTCATCACTCGACCCTCCAAGAATCAGGGTTGCCAGGAATTAGGAGGATAAGGGATTGTTCTCACAGGCCAGTAGAGGTTTCTGGAGGTCAGGGTGATTTTTTTTTTGTTTGGACAAACTTGTTCCAGAGTGTCCCAGCTGTCTGGCTTCCTAAGTTTGGACTGAGCTCATACTGAAGCTGTAAACAGGAGGCTGGTCTTCTTAGTGGGAGCTACGGCACATTTCCATCTGTGCCCTTTTTTAAAAAAAAAAAAAGAAGTTCTTGGGACATATCTATTTGACTAGTGCATAAAAAATTAGAAAACTCTTCTCACAGTTCTTGGAAACAATGGCACCATGCCCATATTTTCCCAGGGAAACATGCCAGATAGTGTCCAGTACCTCTTTAAAAGGCTACAATACCAAACATACCTCTATTGCAGGGAACCAATTTAAACATTCAAATATCAGAGAAAATTGGTTGAAGTGACCCCTTCTCTTTCTTCCTCTGACCTGATCCAACATGTCCAAAGATACCAGTGTGACTAAACAAAAACGGAACATTAAAAAAAAGGAAACACGTCAACAAGTGGTTCTGGTAAATGGTTTAGTTTGTGCCAGGTGTTCAGGTTTCTGTCCCCTCGCCAGTGTGGACTAGCAGAGATTTACTGGCAGTGCTCTGCACAGAGCCAGGAACAAAGGCTTTCTTTGAGTCTTTGTGGTGATAAATTGCAAGGTGTTCAAGCTACCTTTGTGTGTGTGTGTGTGTGTGTGTGTGCACTGTAAATGGAAGAAAGAGGGAGAGGCTCGTATCAGTTCTCATGCTTTTCCCCAGTAACTAGAAACTCTCAGGTCTTAATCCAGAGGTCTGTCCTGCACTAACTCTGGGAGTTTATTGGTTTTTGGGGATTTTTTCCCTGTAGCTTCTAGCATGAGAAAGCATGCTGGTATCAGTGTAGGTCTGGGTGTGGTGAAATGTACAAGTTAGGATCAAGAATGAAACAGCACGTCATTATAACAGCCACAATTGCTCAGTCTGTGGTTTGGCTTTGTGAGAACCAAGTTGGCTGGTCTGCAAGCCTCAGTCTGACTGCTCTATTAAATACAGGTATTTGTATACATGGGTGTGAATACATCTGAGAATATTTAGTCATTCTCTTTGCTGTCCTTTTTTCTCATGACAAAAAAGACAGAAGATGAGAGAGTGAAGGGGCAACTCAGTAATTTCCTTCCTTTAGGCTGATGGGTCTTTAGTCTTGTCGCTAAAGTATTTTCTCACTATATGTCACTGAGGATTAATGCTCTTCAGATCTGCGACAATCCTGCTGAAGTACTCTGTCACCTCTCGAGGACTGCCGAGCCGCTTCACGTTTGAAATGTATTACCACTTTCAGCAGCAACATGTGCATTTCGAACCTATAAACTATTAATTGTAGGCAGCTAAAGCCTTGTCCAAAGAATGTGATAAACAACCGCTATTATGGGGGGATTCTTAGAGTGGCGCTCTAACTGCATCATAAAGAGGTAATTGACTCCCATTTAAAGGCCTTTGTCTCCCGTGACCCAGAATTGACTAATTAAATGGCAAAGAAATTAGCGCGAGCAGTTTAATTATGAATATGTTATTCATACCAATGTACGAAGATAATACACATGCCCTTGTCCCAAACGGGCTGGGTGGCAGTGACACCGTGGAGGCAGCATGAGTGACAATAAAAGATTTCCACTCAACTACAGGGGGCATACACGTGCGGGAGCTCTGTGGTGCAAAAGACAAAAACACTGTACAGAATGCAATAAACATAATTAGGAACCAACAGCTGAGGGAGTGCAAAACAACTCAAACATCATTTTAGAAAACACAATGCAAAACAGACAATGCAGAACTTAAGAAATCGCAGCAGTTAAACAGAATACACAGAAAGATTAAAGATCAGTAAAGGAAGATTTCACACGTTTGACACAACAGTTTCAACAAGGAGCAGCATTTTAGACACTAAATACAAAATGCATCACATAATTTTATAAAATATAAAAAAAAAATTCAGAACACATTTTAGGAAATTTAATTAAAAATAAATAAGCAGTTTCTTTTTTAGTAAAATGAAATCACAGGGATAAAATCGAGACATTTTTCAAATCTGTGTGTTGTTTTTATTGTATTTTCTGAAGAGTTTTGCACCTCAAGGCAACCTTATTAAAGTTAAAATAGACAAAAGCAGTGTGTTTTCCAATACCCAGTCTCTTTTTTTTGTTACTGTCTGAGACAGAGGCAGTGCGGAGGGGTTTATCGTTGAACTGGTGTCCCACAGAAACCTAAAAATGTTACGTGACTCGGATTCAGGAGGTCCAGTTATTGATTAAATGTCTGGCTGGTTCCCCGTGCACCTGAAGGCCTCTGCTATCGCAGACGCTTGACGTGGTCAAGATGCCAACTCACTGTCCATCATCGCAACTGAAACCTGCTCGCTGCCAACCCAACTTAATCTAAAACCATTTATTTAAGTCATAAACTGTGAGGATCTAATTTGACGTCTGTGATGCAATAAATATTTCTTTATTTTTTGTCTTTGACTTGATGAAATGAAAGACCTGCCTCCCAGCACATGCTGAATGGGGGTCAAATATAAAATCCCCTCTATCCAGGGAGCTGCCAAACCACTGATATATTCCCGGAAAATCCCATCCATCGACGAGGAGCCAAAATTGAAATTGAAGGGAGACGATATGAATATAAATGAGTTATTTGATGCCCTTTTTGCCACAAGCCTGCCCCGCATGGTTGGCAGGTGTGTTGGTTTTCTCTTGAACGCCCATTTCTCAGCCCTTCAATAATCTCTCATTTCTTTGCTGTCAAAGTTTGACTGTCATTTGAAGCTTTATATAATTTTTAAAATATCATAAAATGCCACTTGCTACAATTTTTCTACATTTTTTTTCCACTATTATGCAAAGACTAAAAAGCTGTTATGGAAAAAATGAGCCAGCAGAGAAGTTCATGTTTAAATGGTGTGTAAAAAAAAAAAAAAAAACAAGGCTTCAAGGCTTCTTTTGTCTAAACGGATGTGGAGCCACATGCTGGGAGTTTGTGGGAGTGTTTTCCTCTGGGGTTACAGAGAATCAGATCAGAGATGATGATCGGTCCATCGGATCATACGCTGAGGGTAATTCTTTGTTTGCACATCATCATTAGGACAGAACGGGAATTGGAAATTTATTGAAAGGTCAGAACCAGCTTGATGTGCCTGCTGTGTGTCTGTGCACAGTGTATGTGAGTCCAGCTTGTGTTCAAAGCTGTTGAGCCAGTTGCAGCTGTCAAAGTGTATGAAGTGTTATTGGGACTGTCCTTTGCAAAAGGTAAGATCCTCTTTTTAATTTAAAAAAAATCCCCTTTGGGGTGTAACAGTTCATCAGATCACTGTAAGTGGACACGTGTGGGCGAGCCTAAAATCAGTGAACCTGATTTGGATCACAGTGTAACATACAAGTGCTAAGGTAACAGAAAATCAAGCACACGAGTCGAGTTGGCCTCTATCCCCTTTTGTCTCGTAGCTGTTAAAAACACAGTCTGCAGGATCTGCTGACATTATCATCATTAGCAAGTTTAGCTGACTGTCTTCCAATTTTTGAGTTATCTTTTTAGCTTAGCTTGCCAGCCTCCCAGTGGAACAGAAACTTTAATTCATGTCTGGTGCATCCTCCGAGATCTTGAATATTTTAAAGGCCAGAAAGTTTCACTCACTAACAGCGGGTAGCCAGTTCAGTGTGTGCTAACTTAAAAGCTTAAAAATAACCCTCATGTTCTTTGTTGCCCAGTTTAAACTAAAGTGAGCAATTAATGGAGATTTGAACCTTGTGAATTATCACTTCTGAAATGTTTGAGGACATAATTTGAAGTGAAAATGGTGGAAAGAATATTAACTCAAATGTCAAAATAAGACATGCAAATGAATACCTTTATGTGCAATTTTATACCTCTTTATACCTCTCCATCCATATCCATTTATCCATTTTCTGTTCCTTATGCGGGTCTGGGTTACAGAGCAGCAGTTTAAGCAGATAAGCCCAGACCTTCCCTTCCTCCTCCACCTCATCCGATGGACACCAAAGTGTTCCCAAGCCAGCCGAGAGTCATAATCACTGCCTAGGATGCACCCAGGAGGTATCCTAATCAGATGCTAGAATCACTTCAACTGCCTCCTTTCGATGTGCTCTACTGAATGACCGAGCTCCTCACCCTGCCTCTCAGGGAGAGCACAGACATGCTTCAGAGGAAGCTCATTTCCACTGCTTGTATCTGAATGTATCATGCTTTTGGTCACTGAAATAATATTTTCACAATTTCACTGCTTGCCTTATATATTAGATAGATTTCACTCTCCAAAAGCAGACATTTAACTAAAGTCAATGGGGACTGACTTCAGAGGAGCCTAGCCATCGCTTTAGTTATCAGTAAACCATGGAAGGTGACATTTGTCCTAAACTGCATAGATACGTCCCAAATAATCTTTAACTATTCCCACACCAGCTGGAAAGAACCTCAAAAGTAAAATCTTAATTCATAGATTGATGTGATACAAACAGACATGTTAGAGACCCTGAGGTAGACTCTTTCTACCTCAAAGGGGCTCAGGGGCTCCTGCTGCTGCCTTCTTATTAAAGTTAATGTGCCACATGTGATTAGCTTTATTGATAGCTTGTCCGTGCTCCTATGAGTCGCCCCAAAATGACCCTGAGCGATGTGTTTTTAATAAGCTGGAGGTCGCTGTAACCTGCTGCCGAGAACAGAGGCCACCTTGCCTCTTGTCGCATCTCTTCCTGGTGCACACGATCGTGGAGAACAAAGTACAGCTGCAGGCATTCACACATCCTCAATGCCTTATCTCATGTTCTGCCCTGTAATCTGTTTTCCACAATCTCCCCGTCTCTCATTTCCCCTCCCACCATTATTCTCATTTCTCTTACTGCCCCACTTTTCCATACGTGTGAGTTTAGTAGCTGGCTTAGTGTTTTTCAGCTGCGTCATCCAGGTTTGGTTGTAAAGCCTGTCCTTCACCTGCTGCTGGCCTGAGCCATGAAGAGTGTGGAAATCAATAAAACAATAATAGCGCTCTAAAGAAAAAAAGTGATATGAACTGATACTGAAATTACAGCAAAGTAATAACAGCAACAAAAAATCCAGTCTGAACTGAACAGAGGGGGTAAAAAGTCACATGTTTCAGTGTTGTCTCTTGTCTGCAGAAAATTTTCTACAAGGTTTTTGGAACTTGGACAAAGACCGAAAGCAATCAGTAATGATAAATACAAAGTTTGCACAAAGTACACAAAGACAATAAATTTTAAAAAATCATCAAGAAACAGCAACGAGAGGAAGCCTAAAGCATGAAGAGCTTCCTTTCCCATATCCATCAAGAAAGAAGCCAGATTTAATTTTCTCTAAAAAGCCAAAAAAGTGAATAAATGACCTCATTCTTTATGTCTGATAGCGCTCCTGAAGGATGCAAACTCATTCTGTCAAGGATGCTGGGAGTCCAGGAAGATGACTTTAACTTTCTCTACGGCCCTGAGTAGATAAAAGTTGCAGGGATCTGATGAATTTATGTTCTGGCTCTGATGCGAGGACCAACAGCAGCTTAACAACAGTAATAAACATAGTTAAATGTCATGCACTCTAAATAACTGCATAGCTTTATTAGACAGAAATACCCCCACATCAGCGTTAAAGTGCTCCAACACATGATTTTAAATCTCAGAAGATATCATGGCTGCAATCCATCTTTTATCCTTTGCTGGGAGCTGAAATGCAGGAGGCTGAGTTGCTGATTATGATCTCTTAGAACGCGCTCGTAAGATCAACTCCCTGGAAATCAGAAGCGTTTATAGATGCATTTAGCTGTTTCAGTTTTAGTGCTCACAAATATTAAGTCGTGAAGTGACTGTGAATATGCAGTTTGAAATTTCCTCTCTGATATCATAAAATCTTCCATGAGTTGAGTCACTTTACTTCAGTCGTGAAGACTGTAGTCAAAAGAAATTGTTATATTCATCTGCAGTCATTTATATTTGTTGGAATGAGTCTGTTCTATGACCTCCCCATTAAATGTCCGCTCAACTCTTTATAAGCGCATACATAGAGCTGGCAAAGTAGCAGCAAGACCCAAGCACTGCAGTGACAGCAGACATTTATCCTTGGAGAACCTGGGGTGGATTTGTGATGCATAATGTCTTGCACATAACTGTGGGCAGATTAAAGTAACTTAATGATTCATAAAAGTTATTAGCTGAGCCGTCAGCTGATGTGGGCTGAACTGGCATCATGCGATCTGCTGGGATTATGGCGAAGCTTGACTTTGTGCCCTGCCTGAGCTGACGCTTTGTTGTTGGTGGGTTTTTTTGTTCTTTTGGAAACGCCTTTGGATGCAGTTTAAATCCTGCCCAGCTGTGGTCTAGTTTATCCCAGCGGTGATGGTTGGGATTGAAAACAGAGCTGTGTCCAGACTGTGTGTTACTTTCAGGAGAAAAATGTCATATTCAGAGCTGTCCAGGATGGATTCATTTATCATCCGCAGAAAAACATCACTATATTTTCACTGCCAACTTGTTTAATGGTTCTTTTTTTATTTTGCATGAGCAGCAAACCACATTCACTAGCCAGTTTATTAGATTAACTTGTTCTACAACTATTTACACAGGTTAGAACAGGCAGCAACTCAATGCATTTAGACATGTGGACAAGGTCAAGATGACCACACAACCATCAGTGTTTACAGGAAAAATATCCATTGGGTGGCGGTTCTGTGAGAGAAAAGGCTTTGTTGATATTAGAGCTCAGAGGAGAATGGCCAGACTGGTTTGTGTTAATAGGAAGACAGTTAGAGGTTATTCCAGTAATTACAACCGAGGTATGCAGAAGAGCATCTTTGAATGAACAACAGGTTGAACTTTAAAGCATATCAGCTACAGAAGCAGAAGACCACACCTAGTGCTGATGACTCATTCAGATCACAGGGTAAGAATTAGACATGAACAACATGAAAGCATGGAGCCATCCTACCTTGTATCAGTTCAGGCCGGTGGAGGTGTAATGGTGTGGGGCATATTCTTGGCAAACTTTAGGCCCCTTAGTATTAAACACCACAGTCTACCTGAGTATTGTCCATCCCATTTTATGACCAGTGTACCCATCAACAGGATAATGCACCGTGTCACAAAGCTCAAATGATCTTAAACTGGTTTCTTGAACATGACAGTGAGTTCACTGTACACTGTACTGTTGATCTCAATCACATAGAGCATCTTTTGGTTTTGGTGGAAGAAGAAATACACATCATGGATGTGCAGCTGACAAATCCGCAGCAACTGTGTGATGCCGTCATGTCAATATGGACCAAAGTCTCAGAGGAATGTTTCCACCACTGAATCTATGATTCGAGGAATGAAGGAGTCGGCACTGCCGCTGCATTTGGTTAAAACGGATGGAGTCGGGTGTAACTTTGGCAGCAGTTTACATATCGCAGCCCATCTTTCAGCAAGGGTGTCTGCCAACATTCTTGTTTAATAGTTTAGAGTTTGAGTGCAAACATATCAGAACTGATATATCTAATTATGTTTAGTCTACTAATAGCTCTGCAACTACACAGACATTCAGACTTTGTGTCAGTAGACGCCAGACCAAGCTGCATGTGAAGCCTCATCTCTCCTTTAAACAGAAAGATTCTTCAGTCTGTTGTTAACACGTTAGCTTAAAGGTAAAAGCATACATGCTTATAATATTAGCTTATTCTATTGGTTTGGGCTAAAATGACCAGCAGGTAAAGTGTAGTCCAAACACTGTTTCCCCCTCTCCAACCTACCTGTGATCAGCTAATTAGTTAAAAGGTTGGTACAGTTGCAGTCAACCAAGAGTTTATTTGGTTGACTGCAGCCCTACATGCATCAAGATTTATAGTATTAAATAGCCAGAGGACAAGTTCGGTTCAAGCATGTTGTGACTGCTTAGAAGCAAAACACTGGTTAAATATAGAAGTCAGATGACAAACCAGACAGAGACAGCCAGTATGTGCCTCAACTTGACCCTTGACCTTTATCTCTCAGCAATAGAAGACCTCTGCCTGACTCAGCAGCCCGCTGGCTAAATCCATCCCTGTGTCTGGGTGAGAGGGAGGCAAACACATTAACACTGTGGTACCACCAGCAGAGCTTGGACAAACATGCTACTTCTAGACAAATATGAGAGAGTAGACTCTCGGAAAGGTTTCTAATCGATTAGCAAATACGTGAGCGCATGGGCCGATAACCCTCGATCTTTTTATAGCTTGAGTAAAGGCTTTCACTCAGCACTAGGAGGGCTGGAGTCTAATTCCTTTGACGAGAAAACCGATTTGTTGGAGGCTTTTTAGAATTGAAGCATTTTAATCCTGTAAATGTGTCCTGTGTAATTAGATTGCCTGCAAATTTAATGGGACAGCTTTAAAGCTTCAATTTATTTGAGGTTTCTCATAAAAAAACAGGGAAATGATTAACATTTGTGCTGCATGTGTTCCTCTGATGAGTGTTGAAAGAAATACCATAAAACTGGCAGCAGTTTAACTTATTGTGTAGCAGTTTTTTTCGTCTTCATCTGCAAGTAACAAATTCTGAGCATTCAGAAACAAGTCTCCGTTTACAGCACAAAGCTGTTGTCAGGGAAATGCTTTGGGCGGGGCTTTTATGATTGTTAAGGTCGGGGAAGTCTCACTACGTTTGTGGTTTTCGTTTTCTTTAGACAAAAAACACGCTATGCCTGTTTGTTTGGACTCATTAACCTCGAAAATGTTGCTAATCTGTCACATTTTCTCAGAAGAAGTTAATTTGATATGATAAGTGAATGCTTTCACCTATGCCCTCATTAAGTTAACTCTAAGATCAGGTTACATGTGTAAGAAAGGTACGGCACTCTAGTCACATTACCTTCTAAGTTTAATGCTTAAAATTCCTTGGTATGATCTTTCTGCTTATAGTCACAGCAGCTAATGCTGCAAATGTTAAACTCAGTCAATTTTAATGCTACTTTTGTCCATCGTTACCTTACAAATGTTGTGCTTGGTCATGTCGGCTTGTTTTATTTATTTCTTTTAATCTGTTGGCTGGATTTCAGGCAGATTTTTCCTTAACTTGTTACATTTTAGCGAAAATGTAGCTCAGCTTAGATCAGCTTTTAGAGTTGATCCATATCTGGGCCTACATCTTGGAGTATTTAGACGCTGTTTTTATAACCATTACAACAGGTTAAAATTTAATATTATCTAGATGTTTTCAAAAAAATATCACCAACCAGTAAGGATCCAGGTATCCTTTTGAAGGGTTTCATTTCATGCATGGTGTAGAGAGAATTTTCAGCTTTGTTACTGGTATGCAGTCTTAATGTGCTCCTGTTGTGCAAAGTCTTTGTGATACGCCTTTGTGACTCTCCATCTTCTGCAGAAAGCAGACAAATACGCCGGCGTGCTTGCAGTGAAGCAAGAACCAAAGACTTTATGTGAATTCTTGAGCTTTAATATGACTTTTAAATGCAAAAAACTATCATTTGAGTCTCAAGTTAGAATTTAAGCCTCTGTTTCAGCCACTGTGAACACCCTGCTGTTACAAAGGCTGGTTTGCTTCCTGTGATGAAACACCCACTTGTATTAGGTCAATATGGAGGCAGCTTGTGTCACTGATCTGATAGAAATTTCATCAACCACTTTTGAACCTTCTCAAATCACAGTCCTCACTTCATCAAGTGAATGCCCTTAAAGGTCCACTCTCTTGTTCCTTTCTTTTTTTCCCTTTTAAATCTTTGCCTCTTTTGATAAAAGAGGATCTTTTTTTACAGTTACTTGACTCGTTCAACTCTCCACCTTCTCAGATACCAGGAGGAATCTATCAGTGGCTACTGAGGAAAACAAAAGCCCTGTCCCTTCATTTCCCTGGAGTTTTTTTTCTGGAGATGCTAGAAAACAATCGACAGTGAAAGTAAGGTTTATGAGGAAACAGTCCAAATGTTGATTCTGTCATTCTAGCCAATAAATTGTGGGTGGCTGTAGCTCATGTAGAGCAGGTCAGCTACTAATCAGAACATTGGCATGCAGACTGGAGCAGCCAGGGATCAAAAAATGTCCAAAGCATCACATTTACACCCATCGGAGTGTTAATGTGTGTGAATGCGACAAGTTGTAAATCGCTTCAAGTGCTCAGTCAGAGTAGAAAAGTGCTATAAGAACCAGTCCATTTACCATTTACATTTTGCAATCTGTAGTCAATTAAAGTTGACACCACAGACTTCTCAGCAGTCGCCTGTTTAAATGTTTGCATACAAATGTGGACCTGAAGCTTTCAGTCTCAGTTGTGCCAAAAATTATAGAATAATATTTTTTTTCTTCTTCTATTGCATCTGAAAATCTAAAAACAGTAACCTCGATGCTAAAACTAAAGATGCAGTGATTGGAATTTTCTTGGCCAATCTCCATTTCTGTGTTTGTTTTGTTGACCTGCCGATACCAATTTTTTGTTAATTCACATTTTTCATTTGTAAGAACTATAACTGACAGCTTATACAAACAAAAGTCAACTTTTCTTTAATGCAACATATTGTTTTAATAACAAAAGAAAATTTTAAGCTTTACATTTTTCCCAAACTGCAGTAAGTTACAGGATCTACTCTTGCCTCAGCAACTGAAAATAAAGTACTCTGCTACTGGAAGACATACAGGTCATTAACTGAAAATAAGCTGCTGCACACCCACCTTTATCTGGCATATTTTACCTTAGCAAACAAAGGCAGATGTAGCTATTTTATTTAAAAAAACAAACTAAGAATAAATGAGGGGCCCTTACATAATTTTCCATCATGTTTCTAACTTCACCAAATAGCAAAGCATCAACATTTTCCTTTTTTCCCTCATCTCCAATCTCATCTCCATTTTCCTCATAACTGCTTTGATCCTTTGCTCATACCGAGGCTGCTCCGAGCTTTGGCTAGCTTTAGCTTTAGCGACAATGTCTTCATTATCTTTAAATGATCTGTTTTCAGCTGGGGATGTTTTCATGGTGGTCCCTCTGTGGTATGCTTTGGCATATTTTGTGTCTTTACTCGTAGTGAGGAGCTTCCATGCTAACAACATGTTAGCGTGTGACTGTGACTTTGTGTGGGAGTATTCGCCCGCACTGCTCTGCCCGAGTTGTGCTTGCATGATCAACATATGGGAGGCTGATGTGCTGGACCAGTCAATTAGTGCATCGCTAACAGTACTGACAAGAGAAGCTGCAGGTTCAGGTGATAATTCTCTGTGGATTCATCACTAGCATGCTCTCCATGCAGATGCTCGCAAAAAGCTGAAGTTGTGTTAGCAGAATAATGCAGTTGTTTTTTTATTTTTGTTGCTTGAGATCAGTTTAAAAGTAGGGCTGGGTTCTGGATTTGAAGTTCACATTTCGCTGTTACCTGTGCATGCCTACAGATCCTCAGGTCACATCACTGTAACATGGTTTCTGGCATATAAATCACCTTCTCTGGTCTGGGTGACAACGGGGGATTTTTAGTGTTTCAGCCTGAGGTGCTTGTGTTCTGTGGTAGATTTGCAGTGACAGGCCCCTGCCGAGACATGACAGGCAGCACATCCGGCTTGATATGAAGCTACAATCACGTTGACAGCGAGGTAATGAAAGGCCCCGTCTCCATGACACCCCGGCAGTCCCGCTCGGTGGCGTGCTGAAGTGGATTGCGGAGTGATTGACGGTGATAATTTGACCCCGTCTGTCAGAGTGACTTTCTTTATGGAGTAGCATCACTACGAGGACCCGACTGTCTCGGTGGTCACAGGTTATCTACTCAGAGAGTGGGTGCACTTAATCTGTCAGGGGTCCGTGTTTACGACGGTCTGATTCTTGAACTTGGAGGGGATGTCCATCTCTTTTTCATCCACTAGCTTTGAGATAATCTGGTCAGATATTGTAATAAATCAATTCAACAGCATGTTTTCAGTTTAAGAGGTTCCTTATATTAGCTGTCTTCTGTGAAACATTTGGCATTCAGAGTCAAAAAAGGAAAAAGGAAACTCACACCTGTCTTAAAAAGGAAGTTTTGGGCTTTATAGAAGACACACAAAGAGAAAAGGAAGTGGAGGGTTTAGAGATATAGTTTAGAGTGGGAGCTGTGGAGAAACTTTAACACGGTCTGAGCTCATCCAAACAGCTGGAGTCACACAAGCTTCCTTTCAGCCATATTCTGAATTCAGCTGCAACACTCCAATGTGAGACTAATCTTTTATGGCTATAGCTTTCCAAAGGTCATCCAAAGAAAGCCCGGACTCTAAATGTTGCATTACAGGAATTGTGGAGTTCATGGTGCTGTCTTAAAGGTCAAAGTTCACTATTATTTTTGTGTCAGCAGTCTCTCTCTATGCTCCCTGCATTTTGTTGTTGCCTGTATAAACAGAATAAACAGTTTCAGTTGACACTCAGATTCACATGGTTGTAGGCAGAAATAGTCCGTGGTCCACAGCCTCAGCTGATGTCATGTGAAATTCAGGAGTCTATTTATTCTTGCTTCCTTTATTTTATTTTTTTAAAGCTACATTTTCTGCAGATGTCTTGTTTTTTCCCAACCTTGTTTCTTCACCACTCCCTTCTCTCGCTCTCTCCTGCAGATGTCAAAGTTTTTGTTAGTCTCTGAACATCCTTTTCCTGAGTTCTGGATAGTTTCAGCTCTCTGGCCAGGAATACATGTATTTTTTTACTGAATAGCACACACGGCATAGGTGTGTTATTAAAGATAAGGTGCTCTCACATAGTTGTTTTTCTAAGCACCTTTAAGCAAAATGCTGAATTCTTTCCTGTGAGGTGGGAGAATTAAATCTTTTCCTTTTGTTTCATTTTTTTGTAACAACTTGCTCTAAACTTAACAAATTTATTGCACCAATTCCAGAGAAATCGCAATTGATTCCCAAATTTTTAAAAATAACAAACTTTAGTTGAATTCAATTTTATTTATATAGCACCAAATCACAACAACAGTTGGCTCAAGGCACTTAAATAGTTAGATTAAAATTTAACTATTAAAAAATGGCACCTTTTAACAAAGTAGTTTAATATGGGATTTCTTGCTATTTTGCCAGGACTAAGATAAGAAGGTTAACATGTGGCTGTTCAATAAATATGCAGCTATACACCAGATAGCTTAGCTTAGCATAAACATCATTTCCTGACCTTACATTTGAGTCTGAATTACATGTCATTTGCATAAAAAAGCTGCTTTGTTTCAATGTCAGTCGTGAAACAGCTGACAGGAGCCCAAGTAGAGATTTTCCAAATACATTTAGCTACAAAGACAAACTTGTTTGTCAAGGTCATTTTGCAAGATCAAGAGAGGCATCTGTGTCTGGCATGTTTCTGCAGGTCTGTCTCTGAGCGGTCACCCAGTTCCCAGCTGACAGGCTCATAAACAACGCTGTAGATTCACCACAGCCCAACACACCACTCTACTGTCTTTATAGTCTGTAAATGAGCCAGGAGTGTCCATTACTCAGTTTTACACAGTGCTTGTCCTGTGGGACAGGTCTATACAAAACCTACCTGGCCTCACTTCTTTACAGGATATCAAGTAGAGGAGTTCTCATCCGAGACAAATCACCAGATCTAGCTTCTGCGTGGCTACACTCCCGCTGTGGGTTTTATTAGATTTTCTTTGCCTCTGAATTTGATGAAATCTGATGTAACAGTTCGAAGCTGCATTCATACCCAATCCTCCCTGTGAAGTGAAATGGTATCTTTCCACTTTGATCAATATTTTTAAATTATTTTTAATACTGGGCTCTGAAACCCGGCGAAAGAATGATGAGAAATCAATTAGACGAACGGTTATAATCTCGGTATCTGCCAAGTATTATGGGTACATTTGGAGCAGGACCAAAGAGAAGTCTTGTTGATCCATTGTCTTCCTGCCAGCCAGTAATGATATGCTAATGCTGCAATTATTTTCCCTGTCAAACAACAAACTTTGTTTTTGCACGCAAGGGCAGAACTATACTTTGGCTGTCTTAAAAATAGATGGATTGCTAAAAGTCGCTGCTCAAATGGCCATCATAACATTATAATAATCGCCTCCTCTTGACAAATTTGGGCTCTCAAATTTTTTAAGAAAACGTGAACGGCAGCATCAGGAGTCTATCTCTCTCTGCCAGGAAGAGCGCTGCACAGGCTCCCCATGTGTCTCTGAGTAATGGAGCCTGTGTTTTCTGCCTGTAAAGCCTCCGGCAGTCTCGCTCTTGTGGCTGAATCCTCCGAGACAGGTGGTGTGAAGTTGCAGGATGGTGTCTGCTTCAGTGTAACAGAGTGACTCAGCCCACCTTCCAGCCCCCTCAGGGCCTTTCCCCCTACTGCACTGTGGCTCTGACAGCTCCACTCCCGCTGTTTCCCCACCTTCATCATAACCTGGCATCATCCCATTGAACTTCGGCCGCTTTTAAGAACCCCTTTTGACATTGTTTGTCTTCAGGATCTGCTTTTCCACCATTTCTTGACATGAAATCCTTAAAAGCAGAAAGCAGAATTTGGGTTTCTCACCTGTGTCAGAGCAAAGCTGTCCATATTCCATCTGATGTGTTTGGAAAAAGCTGAAAGCTTTCAGGTTACCACTGCAGGGAGATTTTCATGTTTTATTCATGTTGTACCCCTTCTTGTTGTTTCTCTATAAGCATTTGCCTCTGAATATGGCCTTGGTGCAGCAGCACAAGTTTTGGGAAAAGTACCCGTGGAAAGTACATTTACTTGAGTACTCTGTTCAGAGAACCAGCTCCGTAACTGTGAGGCCAAACTAAACAACCTGGGCTTCTATTTTTGAAATATACTCACTGTCCTCATCATCAGGCCGCAGTGACAAAGTCAATAACACTAGAGTTATTGAAAGCGTCCAAAAACGCTCACGTTTACATATAAAAAGACCCTCCGCCTTCCAGTGTCCACATTAATGTTTCATATTCAGTGTCTCATCTGTACCGATACAGTGTATTGGCAGCAGAGCGGAAAAGGAAAATAAACCTGTACTATGGGAGAAATATGAAAAGGTTAGACACATAAAATACAGATGAAAGCAACAGACAGGTACGGTGTGAGTGTGTGGGAGAGGAAAAGCAGGAAGGAGGACTAGAAAACAGCTGCTATGTAAATAAAGTTTAAAATCTGATGGGTTATAATTGTCAAATAAGCATCTTCTTTAGATTTAGCACAAACTTTCTTGGGTTCAAGGATCTAATGATTAGAACCTGGTGGTCAAAGGACAAACTCACCTCACCAAACATGCCTTTGATCATGACTCAAGAATTTATGCACTAATTGTGAAGGATTTTCCCCAACATGTCTATTGGGATGAAATTATAAAGTGATAACATTTTATATCCTAAAGGTTAAATGTCAAGTCTGGAAGGACGGATGTAGAGTGGAGTAAAATGTGGTTATTTAATATTCTACTATATTCTACAACAATTAAAAAAAAGGTGCTTTTTCAAATGTTTGACATGCAAAAATATTTTTCACACTGACTCTAGATCATTCATATGAGACCATTTGGTTTTTAATTCTCTTGCAAATGAAGTGCAAGGTTTTTAGTTCTAATTAAGGATTTCCACTTTACTATTTTGGTACTTTTACACTGAAAGGGTTTGAATGCTTTTTTCTCCAAAGATGGAGAAGCTATCCAAGGCTCTGTCAGTGCCGGGGGGTCCTGAAGTTTGATCAGTGAAGCCAGGAGATGCAGACCATGGGCCCCACTGCTGATGGCAGTGTGCCCAGAGGCATAGCATACTAAGTGTGTGGGGGGGTGAAGCATACTTGTCACACTTAAAGTCCCATAGTAGGAAGATTTTCAGCCAGAGTGGATTCAGGGTTTAGCTTTCCCATAAAATGTCAAGCTACAGCAACCAAAATACAACTCTCTTAAAGTGCAGTTACTACAAACACTATATATATTATATATATTTTTTTTTACAAAGGTCTTGCACAGCTGAAGTCATACTGGCCAAACCCATAGGACCAAAATGAACATTTTACAAGTTATGCATTGTTTTCTTTTAGGAATATAGATTTATCTCACATATTGGTTTAAACTTTGTGAAAAATAGAAGCATCTGCTAAACAACATTGTTTTTCCTTCCCTGGACTCGAGATTCACACTCTACTCTTACAAATAAGCCAGCAGTGCATAGCTTTCATCTCTAAATCGAGAGAGCCCGGGGCCCAAATAGGTGTGAATATGAATCTCTCACTGACTGATTAGGAGCCTCTCTCGCTGACTGTGAGCCAAAACAAAGGCATCGTTCGTTGTTCTCCTGGGGGAAATTGTGAGGGTGTGCAAGTGTGGGTTGAGATTGCCAAGGTACATCCATCTCTTTACCCAAATAACACAGCCGTTCTTACGCCTCCTCCCCTCTTCATCATCACCTCAGAGGCAGCGAACTAACCGTCATCCTCGCTCGCTGTGTAAGACTGCAAGGGACAAACAGGAGAGAAAGCTGGAAGATATTTGAGAACAAGTGCATCCAATTTGTATTCAAACCCAGACACTTCCAGGCTCTTTTTTGTCAAAGGCCACTGAACTGTCTGTTTCTATTAAAGACCCTGTGCAGCCACGCTGAGCTGTACGAGACAAACGGCACCAACAGAACCTGAAGTGAACTCATGTGTCCTCTGCAGGGGTCACAGACATGTTTGGATTGGATCGATAGGCATGTTTGAAGGATC
Source organism: Pelmatolapia mariae (assembly GCF_036321145.2). Lineage (NCBI taxonomy): Eukaryota > Metazoa > Chordata > Actinopteri > Cichliformes > Cichlidae > Pelmatolapia > Pelmatolapia mariae. The sequence continues at coordinate 17,030,156 of NC_086235.1, read as the reverse complement.
GATGGGGCAAACCGCAGACACAGGCAGGAGCATCTTAGTCGGCTAATTTCATCCTCCATTAACATCAGTTGGACTTTTTACCACAAACATGCATGTCAGAACCTGCAGCAGTGTGACAGGACAGCATCAAGGCTGCTGAGGTGAACAGTATGAGCGACTGTCCCGTGAGAACAAGGAGCAGGAGGCAAGCAGGAGCACGAAGCCCTGTGTCACCCAGAACTCGTTTCACTGGGAGTGGCACAGCGAAAGAGTCTAAAGCCCATCAGCTGAATCATAATTGGCTGTGCACTACTTTTGCAAAGCATTCTGGGACAAGAGTGTAGTAATACTGCGCTAATTGCCAAACAGATAGTACTTTTGGAGCCAGACACCATGCAGGCTAAAAATTACAATAACTGGGATCAGTGTGCACAGTACAGGCATCGGGGCGTGCTATAGGCCACCAAATATGGGGCCGAAATTTGGCTTCTTCTTCCACCCTAGCTGGCTCTTTCTTGTAGAAAGCACTGCTGACCCAAAGACTCATACATGTTAACAACCTGCAGCTGCACACACAGCTGTCTGGGGTTTGCATCTGGGAGTGATAACCCAAGACCTTGTCTTTGCTAATATTCCCGAAAAGCCGCAGAACAAAATGAGACAGCTTGACAGTTTTTCACCAAGAAACCAATTAAAATCCAAGTGAAGAGCACATTTCCTCAGGAAATCATCTCTGACGTCTTGCCCAGAGAAATTAAACATTTGCAGGCCTTATTCGATTGTTCGAGACAGCTGATAATTTTTTTTGCACTTGTCATTTCAGTGACATACAATCACCAGAAAGAATGAAGTGAAATAAATGGGAAAACTAATGAATTACAGAATTAATGAGTTTAATTAAGCTTGCATGGTTTGAAAAGGAGAGAAACCTTTGCGCCTTCATTGTCCTGTCAGAAAAGAAATGACGCAGAGCTCAGATTCAATATTTCCTTAGCTAAATCTGCATAATTAAAAATTTACACTTTAGGTAAAAAAAAGAAATCAGTATAATGCAAATGCATTGCAAATATTTGCCATTGTTGAGCTCTGATTGATTGGAAGTCACATAAACGTGATGCCACATCCACTAAATCCTCACTTATGATGGGATTTTTGGAGGGAATCAGCCATCTGCTCTGCGACATGCCGCTGCGTAGGTCTCATTTTCTGCGAGGACGTTGTGTTGTAAACAATATTTAATATTTATTTCCTGTGAGTGGCTGAAGTTGCCACTCCTGAATGGCAAGAGGCAGAGGCAATTACAGTCTGCGACTTGGATGTGGCTCCCAGTTTGTCAACAGATGTATGAAATGTATGCCGGGATGGGTTTGGCAGCAATAAGACTGGAGGTCCTCTGTTTCTTTTTGTCTCTGCTCAGTATGTACTGCAGGAGAAAAGAGTCTGAAAATATATGTTTCCTGGTGTGCTTCTGCGGGATGCTGTGGATTTTTGGTGTATTCATTCTTTTTGTTGTTTGCTAGCTTGTGGGTGTGGGTGCCTGGAGGCCGTTGGTGGGAGGATATTATGGGATTTGGCAAGTTATAAAGAAGTTTGTTATATGTTTTTCCACATATTTTTGTACAACATAAAAAAAATCTTGGGTATATGTTTACAACGGCTCACAGGGAAATTATCTCAGAGAAAAACATGTGTAATGCATGTTTTTGTTTAATTGGTTTTCTGTTACTCACATTTTGAGTATTTATGGCTTCAGCAAATTGGCTTGATTATAAGGAGTTTCAGAAGTGGGTATGAGGGCTGCTTCCAGGGCCGGAAAACTGACTGGCTGTGACAACCACAGTACGTGTTGTTGGTTGAATTTGTCTTCATGAAGGATTAGACACTGTACTCAGAGAGTACTGTAAATCACATAACTTCAGTATTTTTAAAGATTTTTTAGCCTTTATTCGTTTCTAGCCGTAAATGTCGATGTGTGTATATATATATATATATATATATAATATATATATATATATATATATATATATATTATATATATATATATATATATATATATATATATAATATATATATATATATAATATATATATATACACATATATATATATATATTAACTGTTTTTTACATAAAATGTGGGACACTTTAGTCAACAACAAAGCACACTGATGTTTTAGATGAAAAATGCTGCTAATAAACTTAGAAAAGAAAATAATAAACTATTAAAAAAAGGAAAAAGTGGTGGTTTTTTTACAAAATTAATTCATGTCCAGGTGTTCATTAGAGCAAAAATACTCACTATTCAACTGTTTTTTTGATCATCGGCGTAACTTTGTGCTGAACATTGGGGGGGTCAAGATCTCTGTCTAAATACATAAATAAATCTGGGTAAATTCCCAGATGATTAAACATGCAACTATTTTGCTGGTAATACCTGAAATGAGTAAAGAAAATCCACAGCCTATTTATGCAAGATAATTCATAATTTTATTGGGGGGTTATATTGGTTGGATCTGATTTTTTTGGGGGGATCATAACCCCCCTGGAAATTACGCCCCTCTTTTGATCAACCTAAATTTAACAGTGACACCTGTGTTGGAAATCTGGTTTAGTCACACAGACCCAGGAGGGCTGATTAGAGAACATTTGCCACTCGATAGGGAAACATTCATATTCCTGGTTGGCGAACGGCTGCTGTCAGTCACTAGGTGAAATCGGTTGCATAGAGCTTTGTGGTGCTTTTGATTACTTCAGTCATAAGCAGGATGTTTGCATGGAAGATACCAATTTGTCTGCAAACACTTGCCAACTGCTCTCTGAGTGGCAGTGAAATTATCCAACACAGAGGAGACCGTTTGCCTTTTCAAACGTGTTGGCTTCAGCTGTTAGGTACAACTTTTACTTTGAAGGCGAACATTCTCAGATTCTGGTTTTACTGGACTGTGTTTAGCAGTTAGCCAGTGTTTGTAGAAAGGTCTCCTTCTTCCATGCAAACTGCAGGCAACGTAATCAAAAGAAGGTTTTTGGTGAGTCTCCCTTTCAACTTGTGTCAAAGGTTCAAATTACACAACTGTGTACATTTAATTTCAAATACAACATAACTGTGTTTATGTTGTGTGGGTTGTGGACACATCTTACTTTAAGTAACACAGAAGCTTTTTAGATATTTTATGATGTGGTAACAATGCTGTTAAACCATCTAAAATAATACAATCAAAAGAAAAAAATGCTCTTAATCACATTTAGTGACTTTAGATCATCTGAGTAGATATTTGGGATTCAGGTATTTGTTTTAGTTCGATACTGCAAAGCATCTGTTAGCAGCTGTTGGTGCTACACTCCCAGAGTGTATGTTACTGTAGGATTACTGACATATGATGAATTCAGAGGGTTAAAACAGGTCCACACTATTTTGTACCAGTGACTTTCTGTCATGCAGAAGATTTTCTTTTCGCAAATATATCTGTTACGTTGCAGTTGGTGAATATCAGCCTGTCTGATATTTTAAAATATGATATTCTTGCTGCTCCCCTCACACTCCTCCTTAGACAGCTGGGCTTTTTTAACTGTGGGAAATAACAGGTCCGCTGGGAGAGTTGGACCCCTCTGCAAGTGTTTACACAGCACTCAGCCCAGAGAACACTGGAGTGTGGAGAGGTTTGGCAGGGTGGACGGGTGAGAGGCTTGGTGATGCTGATGGATTAGCAGGGAGGATGAGGACAGGCCCTAGGGCCCCTGTCTGGGCTTGCCTGAAGTCTCCAGCTCAGAGAGAAAGTGGGAGGAAAAAAGCACAGTTAATACACCCATACTGGCACTAAATCAGTCTCCACCTGCAGACATACACATCAACACATACACATCTAAACACTCTCAGAACCTTTTCCACGCTAAAGAGAATCAATCTTCAGTTAAAAGGGTGCCGCCCACCACCGGGCCTGATATTTCCAGCACGTGCACATTGTCTCTGGGTGACCTTTCAGATCAATGGCTTTCAGAGTTTACAGTGCTCAATTAGCCTGAAGTGCCTGTGGTAATCAATATGGTTAAAATGATCATAATTTACAGCACTGCCAAAGCAGCCCTCAATATTAGTGTGGCGGTGCTATACAGGAAGATGAAAACAGATTCGGCACTGAGCGATTTAAGTAAATCAGATAACAGTCCGAATCATAAGATGGACAAAAGAAAAGCCTGTTTTTCTTACAGGAGCTTGTTTTCTTCCAGGTAATATAAAGAAAAAGACCAGAGCATTGTGGACAGCTTGTAAACTCCTGACAAAAACGCTGCGATGAGATAAGAATAGCAGACAATCATTTCTTCGCCTTAGCTTCACTGCTATGACAACTTGTACAGTATGTTCTGTTTTCCACGAACGGCTGTCTGCATTTATAAATTAATCACACCTCCAGGTGCACAGGACTGCAGCCAATGATTATGCCGATTAATTCCTTAATCACGCAGACATTTGGTCTATGAATGCAGCTATCTTTAATATAACTAAGTATATGCTTTTCAGACCATTTCTGCAAACAGCTGCTCTGCGACCTTTTGGAAAGCACACACAGTTGCATAACAGTGAAACAAGCGATCACAGAAGAATATAGCATACCTCCAGCTTATCCAATTTAGATCTAAAGCTTCTCCTTTGGCAGAAAACATTTTACTGTATGACAATAAGGCTGGCTTTTGGAGGGGAAAAAGTGAAAGATTAACCTATAAAAAAACATACGCAAAGGCTGGGATGAGTTTGGAACAGAGAAAAGTGTCTAATTATTGAAAAATGTTCTCACACTGTGGAGATTTGGTCTCTGTTTCCTGTGGCTTTTGCCACCATCACACATGTACTTACTGTACATGTGTACATTGCTTATTAACTGCTCACTGGCCACCTGCCATTTTGCAGAAATGACTCCCAATTGAAGCTGAGCATCTCTGCCCTTCTGTCATCCAGTGTCCATCTGACTCTACTGATCAGCTGTTAGTCAGCCAATAAAAATCAATGATTATGCCGATTATTGATTTATGTAAATTAGATTTTATTTTTAGTGTCTAACTGAAGAACTTCAGCAGCTGATTACACTCAGTGATCTAATCAGGAGAGGTGCAGGTCAACTTAATAAGACTGACTGAATTCAGTTTAGCTGTTTCTGTTTTACGGTGCTGGTTTCAGTCACTGTTATTATGACCCTAATAACAGCATACAGCAATAAAGTGATAGAGCATCCTCAAAACTGGTGTTAAAGGGGAATTATTGTGCTTGTTTTCATTCTTTACCTTTGTACCTTTAAGCCAACTTTCTTCTCATTGGCTGGTCTTTACAAGCAAAAGGTCTGAACAGCATGTGGGACGGGATGCTATGCTAGCGATATCTTCTCTATTTAGACTGAAACCTGAACTTTTGGCTCGTAGTTATACCCTAAAAGTCCAACGCTTTTGCTGCTGTAACATGTCATAGAGTTTGCTGTGAAAATTGTAAAAGACCTCACTTTGTGGCAGTATTTGATTGAGTTGTTAAACTTTGTTGAAGCTGCAGTGACAGAGAGCAGATAGTTGAATCCAAACTGTATGCTCTCTGTGAGAAATATTGAACTCATTTTTCCGCACTGTGTTAGCAGATGTGTAGCTGGCCTAAAATATACAAGACAGGAATGAGTCAGCGAGTTCGTGACCTGAAACCCTCTCTGAGGCTAAAGCGACTGAGAGATCAGCTCTCGGAAGAAGATTGGGGAGGCCGAGTGCTCTGAGGATAAGTGGACAAAAAGAGTGATTATAGTGTTGAGTCCGTCCCAGATGTTAGATTTGTTGACGTGTTCGTGTCCCTTAGAAACGCAGCTGAAGATCGTGTGAGTCCCATTGTTTGTGAATGAAAGCGTTTGGTTCTGCCTATTCACCAGTACTGATGTGAGCATTTCCAATTTTAGGCTATGTTAGGCAGGTACTCGAGGACTGTGGGAAGAGTGAAATGACTTCTTTAGCATTTTCATGCAGAGATTTAGGCAGAGTGAGAGATGTTAAGGTTTTTTCTCTCAGTGGGGATTTGAGCCGGTTGACCTGTAAGGATACAGTCGTATTACCACAGGTAATAGCTCGCGCTGGAGGGAGGAGAAATAATCTGTTGCGGGACGTCCAGTGTCCAGTGATGCATCTCCCCCCAGCCCCAGCTTCTCTCATGGTGGAGTGAATGAAGGCCTCGAGGCTCCGGTGCAGTACTACTCATTCGCAAAGTGGAATGAGGTCCAACAACCGCGCTTCATCGTCCTGCAGTCTATCACTCCATCTCCTGGAATATGAGACAGAAACTGTGCCTGACTAGAATCCTGAATTCCTTAATGCTTGTATCACTCGGGAAGCGCTCTCGTCTGTGTGACTGTGCTGCCTGCCTGCCATGCCTGCCTGTCTGTCTCTTTGCCAAAGCATTTTTGTGTACACTTCCTACACTGACCAATGCCAGAGCCAAGACAACCAACAATTACATAAAGAAAGCCGCAGCAGTGACAGCAGACTCCATGATGGTTGACTCCAGCACTTTAAACCCTGTGTTTTGGGGTTTGACACACTGTGCTCAGGCATGTTTCTGGGTGCTTTGTGGTTTAGCCTGCTTGGGATTTTGTGTCCACTGTTTTTACTCAGAAAGAAAATTAGCAGCTCACCACAAAGCCATAGTAAAAAAACAACAAAAACCTGTTATGTTCCTCAAGGTTAAAGCCTTGATTAAAAATCACTGGACCCGAAGCAGAACTGCCTCCTAATTCTGCCTCATTTTCTCTCCCTTTGGCTTCATTCCTTCTTCTAACACGCAGTCCTGACACCTGTCCTCTTCACGGACGCTGTGTTTCCCCAGGCAGTGTGAATGCAATATTAGTCACCTTCTAATTCATTCCCTCCACCTCCTTTCTCTGCAGATTGTAATTAACACGTTCAGAGTTCAAAAATGGGCTTTTATTTATAGCCCCCCTGCCTGCTTTCTCATTTTGGGCGGCATAATGGAGGGCTTGCTCACAACATGCTCGTTTCCTGGTGCCGGTGATGCCGGGAGCCATTCTGATAAAGTTCATTGTGTCCTGCACAACAAGCATATCAGCAAAAGTCAGAACAAGTTTATATGATGTGAGTGTGTCCTTTAGCGTTTTGATTCAAATTCTGAAGTGTATCTTTGCACTCTTTCTCTTCAAAAGGGGTCACGGGCTCTAACTAATTGCTAAAGTGAGACATCAAAATTTCAGTGTAATAGTTACAATGTGATATCTTCAACAAGCTGGTTATTATGTTTCAAGAAAAAAAATCGTTTTTTATCGGCGGACCTAATCTGAACCTCCGGGGATGTTTGTGCTGCAGTGCCCCGACTTGGAAAGATGTGACTAATTGTCGGCAAAACAAATCTGCGGTGAAACGAAGCGTTCATGACAGGCAGGACGCCAACTTGATGTTCCTCTCCAGGGGGAAAGACATCAGAAATCCTTTTAGAAAACTGGCTTATGAATTTCTTTTAGAGGCTTTTCCGTAAAAAGAAACCGATTTTGTTCTTTTGTTCACCTGCTGCACTATTTTAATTCATGTCCTGACTTGCCTCACGCTCTGATTATCTCAGATTTCGGCGTACAATATTCGGATTGCGTTCTAGGAGCTCTGTGAAACTGGATCTGTTTTTCTGGTGCTGCCTCTCCCTCTACCTGCCATTTAACTTTCTCTTGCCGTCAGCTTTACGACTTTATGTGTTTGCTTAATGACAGGTTGCGTTTTTAAGAGGGGATGCGTAAAATCTGAGACACCACAGGTCAACAAAGCACACTTTGCTCTGCATAATAATTACTGAGAGTTGTATGCCTGGAATTTATGCGCAGCAGTGTGCAGTGATAGTAAAAAGAAATTATACCCTCTAAGGTTTTTCCTGTCATGATATAATAAAAAAAATCAATCTGGTCCGTAGTAGGTGTTAAAATTGGGTAAATACAACTTCAGATGAACAACAACATGTGCCATATTACACTGTGTCGTTATTTATTCAGCAAAAACTAAGCTGAAATACAGGTGCATTGTGTGAAAAACTATGTACATCCAAGCTGTACCGTCACACAGACGGCCTCAGCTTATACTCCAGAAGACTCTGGGCCACAGAAGAGTTGAAGAGCAACTCTGTGGCTGCAAAACAAACCCAAATCATCACCCCTCCACCACCGTGCTGACAGCTGGTATGAGGTGTTTGTCCTGATATGTTGTGTTTGAGTTTCACCAAACGTGGCGCTGTTCACCTCTACTTTGGGCTCATCTGCCCAAAGCACATGTTCCAGACGTCTTGTGATTTGTTCAGATGCAACTTTGCAAACTTAAGCCTAAAGCTGCAACTACACTGGATAAGATATGGTGACCATGGAGACATAGATAGAAAGTGATTGATATATGAGGATTGAGTGACCACCAGTGAGAACGCAGAATACTGTCGATTGACAAATGACCAGTAGTAAATACATCAGAGGGTTACCTAGGCAACTGGAGCCTGGAATCTGTGCAAGTAACCAGCCATCAGCTTCAAATTGATGCATGACAAGTGAATCACTTCCTGTGTGGACGTAGCTCAGCTTAAACACACAGGTGCTGCCTTTTTTAGTTAGAGAGAAGAGGCTTTCTCTTGGCACTGCCAAAGAAGCCATACTTATTCAGTCTTTTTCTAATTGTACTGTTATAAGCTTTGTCTTGTATTATGTTAACTGAGGCCTGTAGAGGACCTCTCTGAGCAGTTAACAATCTGACGTCCACTTCTGGGAATACTTCCTTGATTGTTTTCCACTTGTGAATAATCTTCTCACTGTAGAATGATGGATGTCAAATTGTTCGGAAATGGCGTTACAACTTTTCCCAGATTGATGGAAAGCAACAATTGCCATATTAAGATCACCCCTGAATGCTCCTGACCAGCAAACAACTTTTATAGAGGTGCTCACACTTGCTGATGATCAGTCAATCAGGTAATCAAGTGTGCTTGATTAGCAACACCTGTCTACTGTTCACCCTCTTAATTCCTTTGGAAGCAGTAAGGGTGTACTTAGTTTTTCACACACTGCTAAAGTATAATAGTGTAGTGCACCGGGTGTGCATTTAAAGGTTTTCTCTGCTTCATATCAATTTGAATTAAATGTCTTTGGAGTTTGGGCCATTTATTATACAAATCAAGCAATTTGATGTCTTTTTTTAATGAAATATAAAATATGACAATGCTCATTCTCACTAGCTTCTTCACTCTCTGACCTTGTCAGTGTGACTCAAACGGTGTTTAATTTGTTTCAGCAGGTTAATAAACAGTCATGAAAGTTCTTGAAAGTCAGTTACGTCAAATCCTTCTATTGTTCTGAGGTGTAAGCAGAAAGTACTGTAAACTGACCTCCAAAAGCTTTTTCCACTGTGTTTCTTCTTCTTCTGCATTTTATTGACTAGGTTAGTAATTCCTTGCATGATCAGATTTTTGCATATGTGGTTAAAAGTACTTCTTCTGACAAATGTCCCTAATCAGCTGTTGCTAATGAAGAGACAAAGTGAAAGTGAATGGAGGAAAAATTGCATTGTTTTGCTTCCCAGTGCAGAAAGATTTTGATCACATTGTCTGTTCTTTGTGAGAATTAGTTTTGTGCTGTGTCAACAGCAGATCTGTATTTTTTTCTATTTCAAAGATAGTTATAGTTGCAGAAAGTTGGAAGCTTCTGCAATAGTTACATCAACTTAATCCATGTGGACCCTGGCGAGCTGATGTGAGTCAGCACAGTTCCAGCACAAAATACTGAAGGTCTTCCAAAGTGCTTGGCAGGGTCTGCGGGTACACTGATAAAGCAGCTTTCAGTGGGCACTAAATTAAGCACTCTGACACCAAGAGATATAAAGCCTAAGGAATCGTTTGTGGATGTGACTTTTTCTACCTTTCTCGCTGAAATTATGCACAAACGCAGTGAAGCATTCCAAATCGTCTACTTGTCAAGTTTGTAAGTCTCCTTTCGGCACCGTGGCATCAGGTGGGAACCAAGAGAAAACAAGAAAACAGTAAAACAAGCAGAAACTGAATAAAAGAAAGGGTGCAGACAGGATCTTCATGCTGCGATTTTACTGCTTCAGTGTCTTTGAAAGATTTTAGGTGGAACCAAAAGCGGTTTGTGAATCAGGGATGTTGACAGGCGTGAGCCGGGCCAACAAGGGTGCTCGACAGAGTCAGGGTGAAGGTATGCAGTGGCTTTGAGAGGCAGTGAAAGAAATGCAGAGGGGTAAGATTTCCTTTCTCACAAAAGCTGAGGAAATAGCCTCGTTAGGAGGAGAAGCCCCCGTCCTCCTGGGGAGGTTTATTTTAGGTGTCCCTCGGTGGTCTGCCCTCAGTGCCCTCCCAAATACTTGACAAAAGACCCTGGACAATCAGATATACTGCCATCCCTGCATCACAGTACTTCTGTGTTCACAAGAGGAAATGCAGGTGCATGGGTGACTCATCATGGCTCACAGAGGGACATGCTGGGAAAAGAGCAACCATTTGTCAAGGGCCCTGTGTTGTGTTCATGTGTACTTTGCCAGTTTTCCATCGTATATTAAGGATCCTTTAAAGGGAAATAGATGTTTATGCATCAGTGGAACGGTATGCGTAGGTGCCTCTTGGATTAGCGTATTTAACTGCTGTTGACGGGATGTAGCCTGGGCTGCTTTGTCCACATGGATTTGATCTGATTAATGACTATTAGGGATAGGATGAGTGTCAGGAAGTATTAGAGGTATGCAGAGAATGAGACAGGGAGTGAATAGGTGGCCACGGAGACCAAACAAGAGTGAGATTATCCACACTGGAAGATAGTTTTGGGAGTTTTGGCTCACTGCCATGAGGACTCCTACTTTATATCTGGAATTATATGAAAGGATTTTATAGCAATTATATGACATTGAAAGTCACAGTTATATCATAGCTCAGTGATAAAAGTATCTTATAAATGTTTTCCAAATCCCAAAGTTGTTATTTTTCTTAATATGGAAGTGAAAATTTATGTCTGGGTCCCGGATCACACACCAGGATTCCTGGCTCGGTTTGTGGTCTTTAACTTCAGAGACTGAAGGTGACTTTTTATTGTTCTCCTAAAACAGTTATGTGCAAATTGTGAGGCAGTCATCCCAGACCCATTTCATACTCTTCCCCTGGCCACAATAAATTCTTCCCATGTGCATCAACACCCCACCCCCGTTAGAGCAGATTGGTCTCTTTGCTTTTTGCCTTTGCCAACGCTCATTATAAAGTGAATCTGTCAGCCTCCTCTTTGAGCGAATTAGCATCTTAAGCTTCTCCACTTGCTCTCACTGCCTCTCTTCTCCCCACCGGAGAGCCACTGGTCCGGGGGCCCCGAGGGAGGAGCGGGGAGGAGGGACGGCAGCGAGAATGAAATGCGAGCGTTAGAGAAGAGACGGAGGGGGAAAAGTGGAAAATGCTCCTTACTAGTTAAACCCAGTGACCTCTGTCTCATAAAAGAGAAGCAACATAGACTAAGAGTAGAGGAATCAGCAGTTCCCTTTGTTCCAAAACCAAAAGAATCTGCCATGAGCTCCAACAGCATGCAAACATTTTATAAACTTTGTGTCTGGATGAGTGCTACGAAAATTAAGTTTGTTACAAATTTACATTAATAGCCCAATCCTAGTCAGGTCACCAGGGGGAGGGGCAGGAGCTTATAAGCCTGAAGGCAAACAAGCCTGAAGTCATAACAGGACCAACAGATGAACAGACGTCCTCTGCCTTCTGTGATGCATCTGAAGCGGAGAAACACTTGTAAACAAGTGGAGGACAAGCATTCTTTGTCAGGTTTTACTTTACGTCTACTGCTCTACTATGGAAAATAAGGGAAAAAATAGATATAGGCAAGCCATAATGTTACAGTATGTTTATAAAACCATACGCTCATAAAAGCTTGGAACTCAGAAGCAGCTGCTGACCTTATAAAAGTGCTCAACGTGTTCTAGTTTTATACCAACCTGAAAGAAACAGTTTGAACATTGTACCTAAAGGCACAACAACTAGCCTATTAGAATATAATTGGAGTATATTACTGTTTTTCAAACTGAGAGAATATTATGTTGAACTATTATGGTGCTTCACTGTCTAATACTCGCTGTCTACGTGCACGTTTTCGCTCTTCTCTTACTCAAAACTCTGCATCTAATGTTCTGCCTGTTATCATGTCCCTGAAATTCAGCTGTCCGTTAAAACCTGCATGTCTTGCAATGCACAGTCAGGATTATTAAGTAAAATACAAATACAGGATGTTTTTGCATATCCCTAATAGTACTTAGTAATGTGCTTTCAGTTGCTTCTGAGATGCCCATGTGCAGCACACAATGACAAAAAAATGACAGACCTTTAAGGACCCCATCCGAGGAATAAAGAAATATAAGACCCCACAGAGAGAGGCACCAAAAGTGGACTGACAGACAACAAAATGACTAACTGTGAGGGGGGAAACCGGACTACATATTCACACTGATGGCTTATTGGAAATGAGACACAGGTGGGGAAAATCAAACACAGGGTGGGGTTACAAAGGACACAGCTACAAAGGAAAGAAGAGCAAAATAGGAGGCGGTTGCTGTGACAGTCTGTGTGCAAGTCTCCTTGGGCAAGATAGTGAACCCCCTTGTTCTATGATTGTAGAACAATGTTAGTTTAAAATATAAATCTATTAAAATAGAAGACAGTACCACAATGCGAGTGAATGAGGCAGAAAAATGCTATATAAAGACCAGTCCACTTACATTTTTAATAACAGGTTTTTTTTATTCTAAAAGCCATGCAGGGACGAAATATTAAGAGTCCTCAAGCATAGTGCAGAGTGGATGAAGTCAATTACAGTTTGAGTACCTGTCGTTGAGGGATGCTTCAAAAAGAAGTAAAGTGAATATAATTGCAACGTGTCAGACAAAAAGATTTTAATTGTCTGCACCATATTTGGAAAAAATCAGCTTCAGGAATTCTGATATATTTGGTTTACAAAAAACAATATTTTCTGTTTTCAATGGAATTCCAAGGTGGAGGTATGCAGTCTCCGCATTTTAGACAGAAATGTGGGGAAAAATACGTTTTGTCCGGCCAAGACTCAAACTTGGGATTTAACATTGCATTTGCGTGCTGTATCCACACTATGAGTTGCAAACTTTCACTTGAAAAAAAAAGCAAGAGCAGAAATTCAGGAGAAGTTTTGCAATCAGTGAGAACAACCTGAGTGTAAGGAGAATGGATTCACTGGTGCGAGCAGAAATACGTGTAAAAGTGGAGTAGTGTGAATCTGCGCATTGCAGTGTCTGAATGTGAAAAACACAAAAATATTAATGTCTGTCTGATTTATAGATTTATACACAACATCCTGTAATGTCAGGTGGTCTTCTTCTTCTCTCGCTGTTACCAATTTTTGCACATCTTTGCATGTTACTGTTACCTGTCAGTAAGTGCCATGCTGAGATTGTATGCGCATCCTTGAGACATACAGGACCTTGCCCATAAAGGCACCTCTGCACCTCTAATAGAGGTTAAAAACTCCACAGTGAACCTTTAAATTATAACCAATTTTTTTAAAATGCATCTTTGCAGTCATCTGTTCACACCGCACTGAGGCTTTTCCATCTAAATGAGAAGTAGTTGTTTATCTATATAAAGTACAAACTGCACAGTTAGCTCCTGTTGAATTAAGGCAGTGATTCAAATCAGCAAAGCGCTTCATTATGTCTCTCTGAGAGAAGAAGGATGGAATAAGGGAAAGTAGATTTCTTATAGTGACGCAGCAGATTGTATCTCCAATCCATCTGTCTCTGGCTCAGATAATCAAGTCGGTGTTTACAGTAACTCGGTGCCATTTCTCACCTGTCACCGGCGTCTCGTTTCAGACCGAAGGAACCGGGATGATTAGCTGCGACTGTGGCCCACTGGTCTGTGTGAAGGCTGCTGAATCATTCCTCGTGTGCATGTGTTTCAGGCAGATGGAGAAATGAGAAAAGTCAACTGACACCGTTACTTATTAGATTAATGGCTTGAACAGTCCCCACGTCTGTAATTTGACTGTTGGCTTATTGAAAGTAAAAATATTTTGGTGGTATGTGATTATCGTAGCCCTGAAAACTGACAGTTTTTATTACACAGCAACAGATTTTACCTTTTAGTTTGACTGTGAGAGGGTTTAATGGTTTAGGTTCACTAGCATATCAATCAAAGCTTATTTCTGGTGGGTTATCATACATCTATCTACCAGTGTTGTTTATTAATCACACTTTCCTGTTCTGTCTCTTTAGGGGTCCCATACTCATACGTGCAGGAGCAGGCGAGAGATGAGGATACAGCTGTTGACGTGAAGCTCTACAGTCACCGGTGGAGGAGATGGCTCCCCCCAAAGCCTCGTAACATGGACAGTAACAGAGCCAGTCAGGAGCAGGACCAGGAGCGTGAACAGGAGGAGCCTGAAGGCTTCCCAGGCCTGGTTTCAGCAGAGGAAGCAGACAACAGCTCCCAGATAGAGGTGAGCAACGATCCAAGAACCACATCTTATTTTTATCACAGCTTCTTTTTCTTTTTTTGCTTTAGAAGGCTAGGACAATAAGTCAAAGGCCAAGCATCAAGGCTTTAAAAGTAAAGCTTATTTTACTGCGTATGCACAGATTAGGCAATAAAAGAAAACAGCAGGTAAGTGAACCATACTTTCAATTGCCTTAGGTTAGAAGCAACGTCTGGCATGCTTCACTGGTGTTTAACGGCCAGTAAATGCATGAAGATGCCATTGTTTCAGTCTTGGAGATGCCCAGTAATTGCATTGGTATGTCATTGATATTTAGGCACTTCCTTGCCTTGTAGTGTTACTGCTACCGTCCTTACAGAGGCTTTCCTGCAGATGCTGGCATCCTTGGCAGGTTATCTAAGAGTCTTAATTATGGGGGAAGTGAGCGTGTATTTTTGTTGTGGAAGATGCAAAAAACAAGCGTGCTGGAAAGTTCCAGGTCTTGGGTTCAAATCCAGTCAGTGGGTTCAGTTTAGATTAATTGGCAATTCTAAATTGGTTGGAGGTGTGAATGTGATCTTGAGCAGCTGCTTGTCTTTCTGTGTTAGCCCCGTCATAGATTGGTTACTTGCCCAGGCTGTATCCCACCTGTGTCCCATGGCAGCTGTCATACGCTCCCCTGCAACCCAGATATAGAAAAGGAGATGAAAATAGATCGATGAAAACATAAGAAACAGCCAGTTTTCTGTTACATATCAATGGAATTTGATTTCATAACCAGGTGCTTTCTTGATAACGACATAATTTAACCCTAATGGTTAAATCAGGGGTGTCAAACAAAACACCTGGGACCAGAATCAGCCTGGCAAAGACTCTAATCTGGCCCACTGGACAGCTTTAGAAAATGTGAAGGAGTGCGTAGATTTTGAACTTTTAACTGTATTTTCATGAGTTTTACAGCTTTTCTAATTATTAAAGACCCCAACCCCCGACTGACATCCATAATACACCAAAGTACAAGAAGATTTTCTGCCAATTAATGAAAACTTTGTATTCAAAATGTATACATGTAATTACAAGAGAGTCTGAGCAATGAACTACCACAAACCTTTTCTGTAACTTTGCATCTTTATCATTTATCAATCCTCCTCTGACCCCAACCAGTCGTGGCAGATGGCTGCCCCTCCCTAAACCTAGTTCTGCTGGAGGTTTCCTTCTTTTAAAAGGGAGTTTTTCCTTCCCACTATTGCCAAAAGCTTGCCCAAACATCAAAGTGGGCTGTAAGTGGCCCACAATGTAAAATGAGTTTGACATCAGTAGTTTAAATTATTCAGATTTCCATTTCTTGTTTACAGATTCTTAATTTGTTGTCTAATGAGTTGAGTTTCTACCTTTTTTGTCTTTTTTTGCATGTTGGATAACCATTTCTACTTTGCTACAGTTGTCTTTTATAACCAAAGAACAGAATTAAAACATTTTATATTAAATAATATGTTAATTAAAGATGTTAAAAGTTCTCCTGCAGTTCAGTTTCTGCATTTTCACTCAGCAGCCTTAATTCATTTCTTGTGTTTGACCGAGCTCGCACAGTAAATCCTCCTACTAGTATGAAATGAATGAATCAATAAAGTCCTCTTTTGAGCCAGACCCAAAAATACTCTTAGGTCGCTTCCCTGGAGCAATTATATATCTCCTTACAGGAGTGGATGTTTAGTAATGAAAAAAGAAGACGAGGAGGGGCCTTTAAGGATTAATATTTTATATCAAATTAAGCCCAGTCCTCAGGTGTTCATTTACCTTCTATGTGGGACTGGATCCTTTTAAATTTGACCTCGAAAAGACCAGAACAGGAAATTAACCCAGCCCCCTACAATGTGAATGGTCTGGAGGACCTGCTGGAGATTAATAGCTGCTCTCAATCTGTGTTTGTATCTATGTAAATGAGAGGCATCACCCGTATACCTTGTTGTGGCGCCTTGGATGGCACGCAGCATGGGGGCGTTCAGCCGGGTTGTAGACAGCTCGTTAAGTTTTCCCGTGGCCTCTAATCATCTCAGGTTCACAGCCCTGTCTCTCTCAGTGACAAGGGCTGAGAAGCTTTGATCGTCAGCTGTAATCATTCACGCTCACATTCGTGTGTAAGCATACACACACCACTTTAAATTTCACACAACTGTAAACATGCACGGACTCCATTTGTCACGTCCACACACATTTATGCTTACATAAGTGCTCGCCGCCACTCAGACATGTCCTCTCTCGTTGTTTTTTGTCTCTCTGAGCCTCATTTGTTGTTGCAGAATGGAAAAAAACAGTCGAAAGCACAAACACCCCGTCAGTCCTCCCTGCCATTACTCAGCACACGCACTCCCTCACCTGCCACCAGCAGAGCCTTCATATTCAGAGGGCAGGAACAGTAAACACTGAGCTCAAGGCTTCCACGCGGCAGTGAGCTGAATGGGTTTAAAGACCGTCCCCTCCACGCTCAAACTGCTTTAGCTGTGTCCTTCTGGTGGAGAAATCTACTCTTTGACACTTTAGCAAAGGTTTATATCACCACTCAGTGATGGTAAACACATCCCAGGAGTTATTTTGTACCCTAATTTATTTTGTTGCGCAAGTCCTTGCCATCAAGCTGCTTTCATCTCTTCAAATAGTGATTTACAACCAAAATTACCTGTCAACACAAATGCGAATCTAAGCCTGCGCTGAAAAAGGTCGTATAGCTGCATTACACTTCAGTCTGTTGAAATTACTGCCTGTCATGCCATCAATTTCTCGCTGTGTTATTGTTGTTCGTTGATGTGCAATAGTGGGTCTTAAGAAATGCCGTTATGCAGTGATTCTGTAAAAGTGAGTAACAAAGACTTGTGGTAATTACTGACGCTTTGCATCAGTTTGTTTAAAGACAGCAAGTTTGATGCTCTTCCAAACTAAAAGACAAAAACAAATCCCCAGCTATCTTTGTGAAAACCTGTTGGGGTTTCAGACCATATGAGCAATGAAATGTAAAAGAATTTCACACCCTATCAGGTCCTGTTTGGTTTTAAGGTTAAAGTAAGAGGTGGAGCAAGCAGCAGTCGTTCTAAGGCGGGGTTGTCGAGCTCATTTTACACCGTGGGCCACATAGAGCCCACTTTGGTCTTCAGTGGACCATTGAAACTCCTCTTTCTGTCAGCATAAAGAGCATTAAATACATATTTAATCCCTGAAATATCTAAATATAAGAAGAAGTTCAGTTTCAGCCATATGTCTCGGTTTTTCTACATGATAAAGACACGCTGCTGCTGTAACTCTTTGGGCTTAAATTGTAATAAATAAATGTAAAACTTACAGAAAAGGTTCTGGTAGCTTATTGCCCACACTGTCTTGTAATTATAAGGCACAAAGTTTTTTTTAATTTTAGTTTTTTGTTTGTTTTTTTTAATCCAAACTCTATACCCACCTTCACATTTTCCAAAGCTGTCCAGTGGGCCAGTTTGGAGTTTTTGCCGGGCTGATTGTGGCCACCGGACCTTATGTTTGACATCCCTGCTTTAAACAAGAAGAAATCTGAGATCGGCATCCAGCACCTAGGGAGCTCACTCTCTGGGCAGTATTTACCGAGTTTATAGTATTTACAGTTTGGGGTGCAAAGAGGAGGCTTTTGTTATTTTCTCTGCTGAAATTATGCTTAAAATACTTTTATTTTTATTACTTCTATTTATGTGGCTATAGTACGTTGTGTTGTGTTTGGTAAATATGCTAAAACAGAAAAAATTAAATGTTTAACCAGCTCTGAATTTATGAATACGATTTTCTTTTCTTATTTGGTGCATTTGAGAGAGGACAGAGCTAGAGTACAGAGAAAACCCAAAACAGTAAATACTACTTGGTGTCCAATTCTACTTTTTTGCTTATTGTACACTGCAAATAATTAAAAATGTAGATTTTGTGCTAAAAATAAGTCATTTTTGTGTAACCATTTAAAGTCAGTTTGTCAGTTTGAATAAGAAAAACACAACTATACAACCGTACAGAGACTTACAACGCCCAAACTTTACGTTTTTATGTGTGTGTTATCCAAGGATGGACTGAATTCTTCCCAGTTGAACTCATCCGCATCAGTGCAGGTGAAAAAATCTGTTGATCTTTTTCTTTCTCCTTCCTTTGAGGTCATTCTGAGCTTTGGTTAACACACAAGTTTCCAACAATAGCCAATAGCAGCTTTCCTGTCACCTCTACATGAAGGTTTTAACCACAGCGGCTTAGACAGCAGACTGTCTGACGCCTGAACGACTGTTACTCACTGCACCAGCTCTCCGGATCATTAACCCAGATTAAACAGCTTCTCTGCTGAAGGTGTCCTCAGGTCACTGTACGATGGAATAAGAAAGGCAGAATCAAACTGTAGGAACGAGTCAGGGTGTCTGAATATAAGCCAAGCTTCATCAGCAGTTGAGCACACTGAGGTCTCTGCACACCCGACAAGCTCGCAGCTTGTGGTGGTTCACTGTTGTATTTTTCATGTTTGTTATCTAATGGCTACCCTTCAACATGTTATGCAATTGTGGCTGCAGGCACTTCATGTACAACATAGAGTTTTTTTCTGTTTTGTAGAACATGAAGGAAACTATAAAAATATCTCTGAATTTTTATCCCACGAGTCACAACCTAATGGTAACTAATGTCATTATTTTTTAATGCACAGTACTTCTTTAAATTCCTGTTGTTAGAGATCATCTAAACCCCTCCAAAATTAACAGTATCAATAGATTGTGAGGGAACAGCTGCTATGTATATACATCTTTGTACTGTGCTGAAGAGATATCAAATAAATTTGAACTAAGGCAGTGGCTGTGTTTTCATGTAATATTGCTTTCTACCACAAGGTCATACACAGAGTTCATGTAACCGTTATTTAACCAGGTAAAAGAACACATTTTCAGCGGTGCAAGACGAAGGAAATCGGTTCAGGACTAAAAATGTTTTTGTCATTGAGAAAGAGCTCTACCTTTAATCAGTGTAGGAAAGGTAAACAGCCTAGGCAAGGGCAGGTGAAAGGTAAAACAGGCAACAAGTCAATACACAAGAAAATCCAACATTAATACAACAGAATAAAACAGGAAACAGGAGGAAAAGACAAGTTTATGCCGTGAAAACTTTACATCTGAGTTGAACAAAGACAAGGCGGCAGTGGGGATAGCAAGGCTGGAGGCATTTATACTCAAGAGGACACGTGTGGCACAAAATAGGTAAGAAACAGAGCAAAGAAAGGAAGTACAACTAAATGAAATACATGACAAACAGATTTTTTTTTTAAGCAGGAGGCGACAAAAACCAAGGTTCACATCTTGACAAAAAGCACCAAGAAGGTTTAAAGAACAGCAGCACACATTTAAATACACATACACTAGTAAAACACTGCCCCCTGTGATGAAAGTGTTAACATTATAGACCTTTTAGTGAATATCCACCATTTTCCATGGTGTCCATGTAACACAGACAATGCTGTTAATAATAATAATAATAATTACAGTAACAGTCACACAGGAAAAATGCACTTATGAAATATAAGGCGGTCAGGCTCTCACTTGCTAGAAAGGCTCAGTGTTTAATTCCTGCTCATAATTAAAGTTAATATTTTCAAAGTGAAAAAGATAAACTGAGAAGGAAAGACGACCTGTCCAAGTGTGAGGCTTTATTTCTTCTCTGAGTAACATAATTAAAAAATGTATGCTTTTGAGCTTTTACCTTCGGGTGAAGATGCACTTGTTCTAAATATTGAGAGGGAAGCCTCTCTACCATCTCTACAAAAATCTACGCTTGTGTCTGATCTGACTCTCGTATCCCTGGAGCCCATGAAAACAAAATCAGCTAGCAGACGACAGACCTAAGCATGTGGGTGCAGCAATCCATCAGTAATCTGATGATCTCTATAAACTGATATCTACATAAATCTGGAAGGAAGAAACAACCGTGTCAGTGCTGGAAGCTTTCTGTTTGTAGTCTGACTAATATTAACATGTTTTTGGGGGGATTTTTAGTCTTATTGGATAGCAAAAGGGTAACATGCTGGTTGAAATTCAATCTCAAAACCATCAGCATTAAGCTTTTTATTAATTTGCTATTCTTTTTCTAAATTTTATCTACATTCAAAGATTTTCAATCTGTTCCCTGGGTCTCCACTGGCTACATAAGAACCCCAGTTAACCACAGAGGCTAATGGCATGTTCATGCTGCCAGTAAAGGGGTGACTGGTTACAGTTTTCAATGGAAAGTCATATAAAGCAAAGAAAACACCCGCAAACATTGCTTTCTTTTCCAGGTTTCTCCCACATTTTAAGACATCTCCGGGCACCCTCCCGTTTTGCTACTTCTCCTGGAAAATTCACAAAGTTTACGTGACCCTCAGATTTTCTTGTGTCATCTTATGTTACCCAAGTTGCCAGATCGCCTATCAAAAAAATCCATGTACATAACCCACAACATGATTCAAGGCCAGCTAGATGCTGAATGATTTAGCTGGCTTCTTAGCTGTCATTGGCTATTTTAGCTTAGTTCCAGATGTTTATGGCTGCTTAAGAGAGTAAAAGTGGCCGCAGCAGTTCTATAGAAATATTGTATTTCTATAAGAAAACTGTGTATAAAAAGTAAATGATATTGTGACTGGTGTTAATAGATTTGATGTCTAATTGATTTATAGAGTGTTTGATTTTAAAGCAGAGTTCAGTGTGATGATGATAAAAAAGTCCTGTGGTGCGTGCTTTGATGGATTTATGACATTTACCTGAGAGCAGACATTCAAACAGCTGATGTGAGATAGGTCCTTTACAATACTTTCTGAAAGCTGCGTGACGTGCATATGTTTCTAAGAGCAGGCAGCTGTGTGTGGCGATCTTTAGTGCAGCTTTTATGAGTCTCTGCAGAACTGTTTCTGTATGTGTCAGGACGCCCTGGGTGTATTGGTAGAAAGACAACAGAAGGTTTTTGAGAGAGATTCATTTTCCTCAGGGATCTCAGGAAATACAATCTTTGTAGTGTTTTTTTTTTTGAGACAGTGTGTGTGTTCTGAAACTACAGACTCTCTCCACCTCCTCTCCGTTTATGCTCGGTGGCAGGTGGGCATTCTGATTTCTCCCAATTATGAACAGTGATTAGGGAAAAATAACTGTTATACAGTGTCTTCAAAATAACTTCACACATCAGCGGTCTGATAAACACCCCCACCCACCCTGTGTAAACAAAAAAAAAAAGATTTTGGCAGTTACGTGATGCTCAACACTTGTTTTTCAGAGGCGTGAGTGACGTACGGCGAGTCAAAGTTGAGAGAAGAATCCAGTGAAATATGCACAAGCCCGTGAATAATATTAACACATTAACTTTAGAAACACTTCCACAGCAGCATGAAGCTGGTCACACTTTGTCAGGAAGAGCATATCTTAAAAAAAAAAAGAAATACAGAAGTTTGGTGAACACTGTTCTTCAAGTGCAGACTTCCTTTAAATGAGATGCTAGCACTCTGTTAACATTGAGAAAGGACAGACATTGATTTGTGACAGAAACATGCAGAAGAAGAGCGCAGCCCATTTCCTTTTTAAATACATAACACCGCATTCCTGCTTCATTACCCTGCAACACAGCGTTTGCAGTCATTGATCACCGAGACAGGAGATAAAAAGCATTGCACCTTTTCACCACCTCTACTTCCACTCCACTACAACAACCACTCAGTCCGAGAAATCACCTCGAGGTCCTGTTCACATACCAAGCAGAAGGAATATGTAGCCCTGACCTAAAGTGAAGCCATTTTTATTTATTCAACTTAATATTACAAATCTGCGTCAATGGGGCTTTACACTCTTCACAGCATTAAACACCCTCTGTCCTTAGAGTTTGAAGTGAGATTGGAAACACCATTCAGTGAGAGAAATGGAAGAAACCTCCTCAGGGAGCACAAATGAGGATTAGACAGCAACACCGTGGATGGATGGCGTGTTTACTGAAAAGGAACAGATTCACAGAATAGACAATCAAGGAGACAAAATTACAACAAGTAAACATAAGACGACTTACATTTTAAAAAGCTCTACTTTGCTTTATTTTACTCGGGGTTTCCTGCTGTCAGAGGCAACATTTCAAATCTTATCTTTATAAGGAATAAAACCGTCAGCGGCAGAGGGCATGCAGCAGCCGCTCGGATGATAAATTGTGCAGACTGCTCCTTTTTCAAATCCCTTATCATGTTGCAACAACACAGACAGAAGCCAAGAGAGACATAAAACTCCTTGTGGTCTCTCTGAGATGAAAATATACACTTATGTTCACATCTGGATGTTCAGATCTACACTGAGCTGATATTTAACCAGAGTCAGGCATGTCAGATTGCCAGCAAAAATATATCAGTTTTTCGGGGGTTTATCCATCCCACTTCTATTTGTGTGTTTGTGTAGCTTCCTTTGATGTGTAGTAATAGAGGTGTGGTTTATGGTGGAGACATGTTATTGGATGTCTGAGACTTTACTGCTCAGGAGGCACTTTGGGGGTTACATGCTTCACTACATTCACTATTTATTTGTGTTTCTTAAGGGAGTCATTCGCTTTGCTAATTTTCATTACTTCGCTTGATTCCCAGTGCCCTCGCCCGCGCTGCAGTTTCAGAACCTGCCCTAATTTGTTTGTTTTGTGTTTCGGTTTGTCGAGTCGGTTAAAAGATTCCCAGGGGATACCGTGTTTGGAAAGAGATGTTTACCGCCTTTACGCTGCTCATCGTTTAAACTGTGTAATGCTATACTATCTCAGGCAGCTGCTGCAGCTCACGGATGCTCTTCCGATGAACCCGCACTTGTTTAAATTCAGTTTAGAGTTTCTACCTTGCAGCAGTACGGGTGTAGACTTTTCTCAGTGGGTCACGCAGCTCTTTGGTTTGTAGTCACTTCTTCAGATGAACAAAGAGAGCCGGTAGTGTGTGTAGTCCACTCTGTGTATTTCTGAGTCCATGGAAATCGCTTTAAAGAGCAGCCCCATCAGACAGTTTGAAAATTAAATTCTACTGTAAACCCACAGATGAGAGTACACATTGAATTATACATTAGATGCCTGGATTCACTTCAGTCTGCTCACTGAATGTATTCTCCATTTGTTTCACTGCTCTTTGAAACACATGATCACTTGTCCTGAGTTGTATTTAGTCTTTATCAGTCAATGTGGATCTGTGCAGCCTGAGTTAAGGCTATAGTTTGGGCCCAGTCCAAAGATAATGATTGGACTAAATACTGCCACTGTGCTCTGAGATATCAGGTAACCACGTGAATTTAAAGGGATGGCTTTGATTGTCCACTAGAACAACAAGTCTTGCTGCTGCTTTTCCTACCTTCAGATTTCCACATATGAAGGAGCTGTGGTCAAACTACTAGTGCAGGTATGTGAGATCTGCCAGTAGGATGAGTAGAGGATTGTCAACTGACCGATCTGCTGATCTGTATTGTGGATGAACTTGATCTGAACTAACGTTATGCTCAGTAATTATAATGCACATTTGTTCTTTCCAGCCTGTCAAATGTGTAATTGATCGATTATTTGATCGTTAGTTGTAGATCAGTCTGCGAACCCGTTGGCTGTGACCTGTCTGTAGGGATGATGGTTAACAACTTCCTGCTTCTTGCAGTGGTAATTCTTTACATTCTGACCATAGATTCAGATAAACTGAAGGTGAATCATCCTCAGACAAAGTCTGATATCAGCCACTGTGTTCCTCTTTCCTTTTCCAAATGAGCTGTTTGTGTGCATGCGGATAATTCCTACTCAGGTGTGTCATGATTAAGGAACAAATTTCTCTTTTTCATATTTCTGGAGAGCTTTGTAGTCTTCCACCGAAGTCACATCCAGCTTATGCTTGGTCTTGGGCTTAGGAGGCTCAAACGGGCAGGTAAGAATGGCAATTTTAGCTAACTAATAGAACCCAGAAATTGGCTGGTAGCAGTACAAGATCTAGTCCATTGATTATAAATTCTGCATGTCACTGTGTAGATATCTGTTTTCAAAATGGAATAGAAATAGAAAATAAAAATATTATTACAGAATTAATACAAAAATTATAGAAATTAATGATAATGACGATGCTATTCTCTTGATTATCATTGGATCCAGTTTTGCTATCCTTTGGTTTATTTTGGGTCATGCCTGAGCATTCTGGGAAATGGCCCGGTCCAACATTTTGCATTCATCATAAACCTTTAGTTCAGTTTCCATTCTGCTGTTACAGCAGGTCTGAAATACTCTGGCACCACCATGTTGATGTTTCCCTACCAAGACCAGCAAGCTGCTGAAACTAGAAGAAGTGTGGCAAAAAGTAATGGATGGCAACCATTATCTCCTGAAGAAGAGCCGCACACATGAGCGATGGCATCCTTTAAATGCTTTTTCAAACACGCTTCAGCGTGATGTAACTGTGCACGATAGTGTTGTCTTGGGAAAAAGAAAGCTGGCAGATGTGCATCTTAATCCCAACATATTGAATCATTTATTCAAAGCTCGAGTCCTGCTACAGCAGAGACATGATCACAGTTGAGGGGATTACAGTTTTTAGTGTACTCTCCTCTTATCCTCTGAAAAACCCCATCGAATCACAGCTGCAGCTATCTACTTAGAGAGAGTTTTGAATAACAATTTAAAAAACTTATTTTATTTCAGTAATGGACCCAGAATAATCTCAACGTGCTAAATTACTTTATTTGGTTCTACTTTATATTATAGAGTAATTCAGTATTGAAACTATGTTGGCCCAGATATTCAGGTCTCGGTATAATGCAATATTGATGTAATGGGCAGCCTGAGTAAATGCCTCAGACAGAGATGGGAGTGAATCGGGGATGGGTTTTGTACTCTGAATGAATCTTTACAGCAGTTTGTTTTTGTACACGAGAGCCACAAAGTGGTCCATTATCAACAGCAATCACAGTATTTCTCCATCTCCATCTATT
The DNA here is from genome assembly GCF_036321145.2 of Pelmatolapia mariae. Lineage (NCBI taxonomy): Eukaryota > Metazoa > Chordata > Actinopteri > Cichliformes > Cichlidae > Pelmatolapia > Pelmatolapia mariae. Next base: position 17,004,732 of record NC_086235.1, on the reverse strand, counting down.
TGTAGTCTATCACTTTATGAAGAAGAGATGGAATACTGGATCTCAGAGACATGTTTTCAGCTTTCACATTCACCTCCTCCTGCTTGAGCTTTTCAGGGCAGCTGATCCACATCTGTAACTCTGTGGGTGTCAGTTTGAACTTATCCCCACTGTGTATGAACATACAACTGACATTTGACTTTACACTAATAATACACACATAACCACTGAACCTCCTATTCCACCACATCCCAAAGGTTCTCTATGGGATTGACATCTGGTGACTGTGGAGACCGTTTGAGTACACTGAACTTATTTTCATGTTCAAGAAACCAGTTAAGATCATTTGAACGTTATCTGCAAAGTAGTCATCAGAGGATGGGTACACTGTGGTCATAAAAGAATGAACATGGTTAGCAACAATACTCAGGTAGGCTGTGGTGTTTCCATAGCTAAGGGACCTAGCTGTGGTGCTAAGAGGCTGAAAGAGTGCCAAGAAGTCGCCTACCATACCACCACCCGCCGGTTCTTAGCTAACATGAGTGGCACCCAGTGTGGTCTTCTGCTGCTGTAGCCCATCTGCTTCAAGGTTTGATACATTCAGATATGCTCTTCTGCTTTCCTTTGCAAGCTGGTAATAATAATTATAACCCAAAGCGCTTTACAATGACATTATTCATTCACGCTCACATGCACACACTGGTGGAGGAAAGCTACGGTTGTAGCCACAGCTGCCCTGGGGCAGACTGACAGAAGCGAGGCTGCCATATCGCACCATCGGCCCCTCTGGCCAACACCAGTAGGCGGTATGGTAAAGCGTCTTGCCCAAGGACACAACGACCAGGACAGAGAGGCCGGGGATCGAGCCGGCGACCTTCCGGTTACAGGTGCCCTTCCCAACCCCCTGAGCCACGGTTGCCGTGTCCTCTTACATGGTTTTGTGGGAAAATCCCAGCAAATAAACAGTTTGGAAAATACTCAGATGAGCCCATCTGACACCAACAACCATTCCATGTTCAAAGTTACTGAAATCCTCTTTTTCCCCCCATTCTGATACTCGGTTTGAACTTAAGCAGGTCATCTTAACCATGTCTACATGCATAAATGCAGTGAGTTGCTGTTATGTGATTGGCTGATTGGGTAATTCTATTGATGAACACTTTACCAGGTACCTATAGTGAATGATCATGTTAAACATGGGGAAAGTTTAATCAGACCCCTGAGAGCCAAAAGCTTATAGATCAGACAGCTCTATCACCCAGTTTCTATGTGTATTTGTCTCTCTATGGTATCAAGGAGATGAGGTATTCCTCATACTATTACTAAAAAAAAAAATCTCAAATATGATGCACTAGGTGTTCATGAGTTCAACTGTGCAATAAGCTGGACTACAGAGGTCAGCTCAGGGATGCCGCAGTTTAAGCTGAAGACAGAGATGGGTATCTCTTCCATGTAGCTTCTAATAATATATTAAAAATATTCTGCTCCACATTTTTGGATTTATACTGTCACCAGTGATTTTTCAACTGTTTTTCTTTCTGGTGAGTGGAACGTCTAACAACCTCTGTGGGTTTTGCTTTATGAAAGACGTCAGCTGTCTTTATGTCCTGGTGTGCGTTTCAAAATGCAATCATGCATATGAAGGTGACTCTGCAGTTACTTTACCTTAAAGGGATTTCTCTAAGCTTAGACTTGTCAAAATGTCACCCATGACTTAATGCCACACAGGCAGCTTTCATGATGATGTTTTTTATTTTGTTATATATGTGAATGATAGTGTAACATTTGTATGAATGTGGCTGTTTGTATAGTTGGGTAGACCAAAGGGCAAAGTGTTTAGGATGGATTTAAAGTGTTTTTTTCCCTTTAAATCAAGCATAGCGTGAGATCCGGTGGGCGATGAAGTCGCGCTCAGCCTCAATCCCAGCAGGTCTGCCAATCTCAGTGCCAGCCCTCATCATCTAATGGCTCGACAATACACACGCGTTTCTGTTCAAGTCGAGTCAAGAAAAAGCCGCATTTTAGCCCTATTTTTAAACATGTAAGTGCATATGCATACACAAATGAGACCATGAAACGAAGCCTCATTTCTATATCACTTACAGGCTTCAAATGGAGTAGCTTGTCATGTCAGAATGTTGAATGAGATGCTAATTCTTGCTCAGAGTTTGAATTTAACTTTTGGTGCTATCTTTACTTTGACTTGGCTCACTGACAACCTTTACTCTGGAGATGAATTCTGCATGACGAGGACAGAAAGAGGAAGACGATAAAGAACGGTTGGATAGCTGTTATGCTGAGACATATCCAGACACTATATGGTTGATTACAGTCACTTAATCCTGGCTGTCAGCATGTGCTTCACCGCGGCTGAAGCTACTTCTCCCACCCGCTCATTGCAAACTTTCCACAACAAAAGAGCTACTATCATACACAAGTTTCTTAAAGGTTTCTTAAAGGTAAAGGAATGGCAGTAAGAAGAGATTTTGCTACTTCTGATTTTAGATTCCTTTAAACTTTAAAGGTATAGCAGGAAGTGGTCCCCTTAACCAAAAAAGCAAAAACGCAAAGGAAAAAGACAATGCCACAGGCATCTTAATAAGATCAGAATCAGAATCAGAAATACTTTATTTATCCCCAAGGGGCAATTAAGATACAACAGAGCAGCATGACATTGAAGATAAGGACACGGCATAAACAGGCAATAAGAGTGAGATAATAAATACATAGAATATACAGTACAGATGTCATCCTTTTCCTTTTCACCTCAAGCCTCATTTGCTGAATTCAAGTCAGGCACTTAAACAAACGAGAATATGTATATACATGCTCAATTATTCCCAATATTGTCACAATTACTTATTGTCCTGCAACCCTCCACACAGCTGACAAGCGCCAGCTAAACAACAACATTAGCTGGTTTTAAGCTAACATTATGCCAGCTAATGTTAGGTTCTAGTATGCTAGAAATCTTTCCTTTCCCTCTGATAAACAGTTTGATTACATTTTCACATCATATTATCACATCTGATGGACTCATGGGGAGTCCATCAGATGTTCATTTCAAAGACTGTTTTACTAACACCCGCTAACAGCAGCTAAATGAGGCTAACAGTAGCTAACAACAGCAGTGTGTCATGGCGACTGGATGGACTCACGCGCAGACAGTTCTTTCTTTGTGAACAAAAGGAGGTTATTTATTTACAACAGGGATCACCTCAGTGCTATATACATGTACAGTGAGTTGGGAGGGGGGGGTCCAGGGCTCCAGGGAGAGAAGGGGGGGGGAATCCACACACACGCTTCCTCTTCCACACAGTCACCGCCACAGCTCCTCCGCACACACGCACTCCTCTTCAGCCGCACTCGCTCCAAAACTCCACACACACTGCCACACCCAGGCAGGTCCCGTGATTTGGTCCAGAAGAAGGATATCTACACACAGAATTCAACGTTAGTTTCACAGCAAAATACATACAGGGATTTCTTTTGATAATGCCGAGAGCACGAACTCAGGAGGTTCAACGTTCCAGCGGTGAGCTGCTCTGTGCCACTGCCTTAAATAGCAGCTGGGGAAATCAGCCAGATCAACAGCAGGTGGAGACAATCACACAGGTGCGTGGGCCAAGAGCGAGAGCCCGTAACGAGCTCCACCCAGGCAGAGAGGAGGAGAGACAAAGAAAACAAAAAACAAAAAAGAACAACAACAAAACCTGTAGCCAGCGTGAGCCAACCAGAGAGACACGGGGACCGTGACACAGTGCGTACCAACAGTTCTGGATATCCTAAACAATCCACTTCAGTATCGCTGGTATCGGTCAAAAGTGAGCTTCTCTGACTCACTGACCTGTATCAGACTCATTACACAAAGTTTTACCGCTTCTTCCAGAATAAATAAGCATTGATAGCTGGACTTGACAGCCTTCCACAGATAGTGAAAAACTTTGGGGCAGATCTGGATATGGCTCAGACATTAGTAGAAACACGCTGGCCAGCCACAGCATTTATTGCGTACAGTCTAAACTTAATGTTTTTGATCTCTTGGTTGACTAAAACATGTTTGTCCTGTAGCAGCCACCCTAGTTATGTTTATACACTTGAACTGGGAGAAAAGGAACGCTGCAATCTTCTTTTACACAGTGTAACTTTAACCATAAGCCATGTCTACTGTTTTGAAGACAGATGAAGGCTAAACTCAAAGAATCCTAACTGAATCTGGGTTTCTCGACCAACTTTTGGACTGAAATTTAATTGAGTAGAGTTATTGTCTGTTCTTTGTCTTGGCGCCTACCTGTTCGAGTTTCCCATAAAAGCCATCCAAAACCGAGACCAGAGTGGGAGCAGATTTCTCATCATGTTTGCATTTTCCCACACTGATTTTGAGTACTGCACTTTACTTGCTGGACATTTTTGTGGATGTTTTAAAGAAACGGAGACTTCCTCTTTCAACCTCCCACCAAAACTATTTGTGTGTGACTTTTTTATGCTCCTTGTACTGTGTTTGTTATTCTCTTGAGAAGCCCCCACAGCTTCACATCCACCTACACCCAGCTGGACGATGGCGCCCTGCCCACCATCCCCTTTACTTGAAGAACTCGCCAGCTGGCCCCTCTCACCTCTGAGGAGCCTGCATCTCCCTCGCTCTCTCTGCGTGAGACCAAAAATCATCCTGTGCTGATTAGCAGGAAACTTTACAGCCCTGCATGTGTGTGTTTTACAAGTAGACTTGTTTTCTATTCTGGGAGTAATGTGCTGAATAAGGCTGCCTGGAGGGTTTTTTCCCTGACATGGTCTGTCTGCACGTTAATCTGTGATGAAAGGCTTGTGGCAGTGTTTGTTTAAATGTACACATTAATCAGAAGTAGCACCACCTACATGACTGAACTCCATTTGGGATTCAGATATTTATCAGTCCCACAGAGGCTTTGCCAGGCCTGAAACATTATCTCCCCTCGTCTTATATAGCAGGCTGAATATTGAATAGCGGTATTAGATTATAACTCTCTGAGGGGAAATATGAATCCTTGAAGCAAAACGAACTGAACAGGGAAGGATTGTGCTTTAATTAATGTTTGTCTCATGGCCTTTTGACAACCAAAGCAGCAGTAGCTCTGAATATTACCGCCCATATATCAAAGCATCCGCAGAGCTCTGTGAGCTCCTATTAGTCAGATCACAGTCACACGTAGTGTACATCCAGCAAAACATTAACTTTAACAGTGTTTCAAATAAAAAGACACAGCTGCAAGGTATCTCATTAGACCCTGCGGGAAAGAGACAACACGAGCATTCTCCTTAATTCTGCACAGGAAACAGTAAAAGCAGACAAGCCCGTCTCATATGGCTTATAAAAGTTCATGGATGCCTCTGTTATTAAAGGCAGCCCTGACTTTGCAGGCTTTTTAAGAGAAAAAGGAGCTGATTGCATTTTTTTGTTGTTTAATTTTATTAGGAAACATTAAAAGCAGTACATGTGCTGAGCGCTTTAAAGGAAAGAGGTTGAAGGAAAGGACGGGGACTGTTATAATCTAATTTAGTGGGTAATTTGGTTAGCTGCAAAATTAAAAATACTGGATGTCAGCGAATTTCCATATGCATGTGTTTTATTTTTATTTAGTGGTAACTGTGTATTAGACTGCAATGAGCTGCACAATCTCTATTTTTAAATGTGTTTATATTCTCTACACTTTGTACAGTATAATAAGGGCACAAACTTCACAGATCGACTCAACGAGAGCTACTCTTTCCTTTGAGCTTTATTTACATTCCTCTTCACAATCTTTCATACTCACCCGATGTATTATCTTATTTTCTTTTTCATTCTTCAGGAGGATACAGATCACAACTACTACACATCTAAAACGTACGGCCCTTCAGATCTGATGAGCAAGGACTTGTGGGTAAATATCGACCAGATGGACAAGGACAAAGTGAAGATCCACGGCATTCTGTCCAACACACACAGACAAGCTGCAGTAAGTCAACACACATCATGAGAGGAGATTTACTTCATGTTGGCATATTTAAAGACATTTAATACCATAAATTATCCATCAGATGTGTGTTTTTCACTCTGATAAATGGTTATGAACTATAATTTTGTTATCCTGAAAATGAATCTGAGCATTTTTAAAAGAAATATGTTTACATCTGAACCTTACTTATGTTGAATTCTGTGTACAGATGCTTTGATCTGCTTTAGCTCGGTTCGCAGATGTTTGTGTTTTTTCCAGAAATGGACCTGTTGCTCCATCTACAACTGCTGCTCACTACAATATCTTTGTTATTGTGGAACCACAATTATTATCCAATTTTAAGACATTTTACATTTGACTTCCTTGCACTGATTTTTATTGGTACTTTGTCCACAGTAAAGGTCGCTAGGACATAATAAGACTAACAGTTTTTCTGCATTTAGTTGGACAAAGGCACAAGTTTTGTATTTTTGCCACTGTACAAAACAAGTTTGTGGTTCCTTTTTTGTATATTTTTTATATTAAATGACTGAAAAGCATGTTTTATTAGATTGAGATCAGGTGACTGACTTGGCCATTGAAGAATGCCCCATTTCTTTGCTTTAGAAACTCTTGGGTTGCTTTTGCGGTATGTTATGGGTCATTATCCATTTGCATTGTAAAGCTCTGTCTGGTCAGCTTTGCAGCATTTGGCTGAGTCTGAGCAGAGAGCATAGCCCTGTACACTTCACAATTCATCCTGCTACTTCTATCAGCAGGCACATCATCAATAAACACTAGTGGCCCAGTTCCACTGGCAGCCATACATGCCCATGCCATAATTCATCCTTTACGCTGTTTCTCTCCTTCATCCTTTTCTCTTCCTATCATTCTGGTTCAAGCTAATCTTGGTTTCATCTGTCAAAATAAGTTTTTTCCAAAACTGTGCAGACTCTTTTAAATGTTTTCTGCCAAAGTCTAATCTGTCCTTCCTGTTCTTGACTGTAACCTTGTCATAAACCCTCTGTATTTCCATTCATGAAGGGGATACTTGCTTAGATGTTATGAAGTAGAAATAATTCACCATGCACTTTATTTGACCCTTTTTAAGAATGAACCAGATTGTAGATTTGGGACATCCAACGAAGCAGACATAACATATGAAGCTGACTTAAAGTGTACAATTTGTCACTGTAAATGAGGAGGATCGTGACAATAACCCCTCTGAAAACAGTTATTTTCTTATCACTACACACACATTACTGGAAGGACTACAGTTGTTCTTAAGGCTAAAAACAGCAAGTAATTCTTCCTGCATTTTTACCATTAAAAGTATCCCTGCAGTGAAAAAATTAGAAAGCTCCCCTCCCTCCACCTCAGCACAAGCAGGTGATGCATGCAAGCTGCATACTGATGGAGTCACACAAGGCAGCAGCAGACTGACTGAGAAACAAAGCAGAATTGCAGTAAAAGAAAGAGAGAGAGAAAGAAAAAGTGCCCAGGGTGAACAATAGCTGGCAAGGATACAGAATAGAGGCCCACATTGTGAATTCTGCTCCTTTACCTTCAGCTGGGTGGTGATGGATTGAGCTATCCACTCTGAGGCAAGCTATTCATTTTAGCCACTGAACGTCCTGGCTAAGAAGCGAGGCGTTCTTTTAAACAGCATCGAGGAAAGGTTCTCTGACTTTGTTTTACTAAGTGAATTCCTAATTCAGCGGTCAACTGAGGAATCTGGAGTCAAAAGGAGACGCTGGAATTCTCGGCTGAATAATTTGATTTCATATTGGAGCGAAAGAAGCAGTGAAAACCATCTGTGCTGAACTGATCTGCGGCACAACCTCAGCAGACTAATGTTTTAAACAAATAGACTTTATAATGAAGACAGTTAAAGTCCTGCATATACTCAGAGATCTTTCTTCCAAACTGTGTCGGCTGCCAGCTCTTACTCAAAGAAATTGGCTAATAAAGTTGTAAAACAAAATGCAGTCACAGAGGTTAGCTTCATCATCGGAGTGCAGAAAAGTTAAGCTCTGGATTGTCTCTATGGTCTTCAAGATTCGTCGTGGTTTGCCACAGGATTACTCCCTCTGGCACAATCTCTAGGATCATGCATAATATCAGCATGTTCACTGTGGACTGTCCATCTCCGTAACACTTACTGGCAGTGTCTGGAATTTAACCCGAGGGATAAAACATTGAATGTAAACTATAATTTATAGGATACATTTTTGGCTACCCTGTAGTCTCTTAAAGATAATTTTATTATGTGTCCGTTCATTTGAAAATATTTATAAATAGAATATGAGCCCATCTGTGTAAAAGATTGTTGCTTAAATATTTCCCGTGAGAAATGGTAGACCTTAAGAATCTACAGCCATGCTAACAGCTCTATGAGGGTACGCTGGATAATGCTTTGAGCTAAATGCTAACGTTAGCATGAAACATACATTGGTAACAGTGATTTTGATGATTTTTGGCTGGTCATATTTGACCATTTAGAAGATCTTAGTATGGTAAGTTAGTGTGAAAAGAAATAGCTAATTAGTCTGGATGAAGCACACAGGAAAGCTATTGTTAGCTGTTAAACTTAAAGCATGACTTTCCTCCACTACGAAGTGACAGGATAGACTATTTCTGCTAACTGTTACTACCAACTCCAGCACAGTGTTTCCCAATCACTGTGCAGCGGCACATAGGTGTGTCGTGAGAAATGATCGGGTGTGCCGTGCTCTAGATTTTCAAGGTGCCAAATTGCACCTCACTGAGAGGTGACGTGTGCACATTAGTCCTGCAATTATTCCTACTAGTATGCTAGAGCAGTGTTTCCCCAACCTTTAGGAGCCACGGCACATATTTTACATTAGAAAGATCACACGGCACATCACCAAACAAAAATGTCACAAAAAGCATATTGATCATTTTTCCCCACGCACCAGGTATAGCAGAATTGGTTCGATTTGACCCCAGTATACCTTTTATGCTTTCTTGTAACCACTACTCATGCTAGGGCCTTCATCTCCAGGACCCAGGTCAGATTGACTACTTTTTCTTTTCAAATATGTATCTATTGCTATTATGCGCTGTATCGTCTCACAGTTGGCAACCTATTTAATTAGAGCTGGTAGTTGTACTGCCCTCTAGTGGAAGAGAATGTAATTGTTCTGCCCGTTACTCAGGCTGATTGCTTAGAGCACTAATCAGGTAGAACCAGATAATCTTCCACAGCACACCTGATCATTTCTCATGGCACACCTATGCGCCGTGGCACAGTGGTTGGGAAACACTGATCAAGAGAGTTGAGATTTCTACCAGTAATATGTGTCTTGGGTTTTAACCAAAAAGATCTTTTCCTGCCCGTCACACCATTTTTATTCTGTCTCAATCTAATAGAAATTTATAGTAAAACTTAAAAAGTGGTCTCAAGTGAGCCTTGAACTTCCCATTCAAAAGTCAAATTAGTTTCATCCTCGTGCAGCTGTTTAAGTGTTTCTTTTAGGCAGGAATGCAAGACATATTTCATATTTCTGACTTTGGGTGTCACCTTGCTGACTTGTAAGTCCTGAGCCATATCCTCATTTCTTTATATTTTGCTAGGAAAATGGGAAATAGTTGCACTGATTTATTGAAGGATGTACAAACATACATGGAAGAATAGTAAACCCTACTTTTGTCCACTGCCTTATTCACAAGGGGCCAAACTGTATATTATATTTGGCATTTTTTGACAGATTCAACTAAAGAAGTGGGAAGCATTTGTATTTTAGTGAAACAACATTTGCTCGTGGTACTTTAGAAATTCAGTAGAAGATCTGGCTCTTTGAAAGCAGAATATAATGAACTAAGGGGTGGCTCAAAATTTCTTCTTGTTTTCCTAGGTAAAAAACGACTGCCACTGAATAGTTACATGCAGAGATAAAGTGTATATAAGTATTTCTCCATGAGTGTTTAAGAAAGTACTGTCATTGCTTCACATTGTATATTTCAGCTGTGACATAAACTTTTTTTTTTTTCAGCAAAACTGTGAGTTCAGTGTTTGTCTTTTTTAGTTTGTAGGACTTCTTTCTTCTCATAAAGATTACCCTGTAAAGTAGAGCAGATGTAACACACCGGGCACTTTGGTATTTGTTTTTCACATTTTCCTTCTGATCTAAATCCTCTCTTTGTTTTTTTAAGATCAGAACAGCTTTTTCTTGGATCCTGTCTTAGCTCTATCATCCCAACTGAGGTCATCTGTCTGTTTTTTGTTTTTTTACAGAGAGTTAATCTGTCCTTCGATTTTCCTTTTTACGGACATTACCTGCGTGAAATCACAGTGGCGACCGGTGGTAAGTGAACACTGCTTTTGCCCTCTGTTCTCAGTCGTAGTTATTAGTGTTATTATTGGATATACTGCATGTGCTTGGTATATTATACTGTACACAGACAGATTTTTATTGCTGTGGGGTTTAGCAGGGAATGTGGTGAGATTTATGAAATGAGTCTGGAGTACAGAGGCATTTATGAAATGGGGAAGAAAACCACAGTCTGTGTGCATACATGTGTTCATGTCTGAATGTGTTTCTAGTACTTGGTGAACCTGTGGGTGTGGTGTGGCTACTGTACAAAGAGATCTCCCCCCTAAATACAGAAAAAGGGACCAAACAATGAGTTATTTCTGCAAAAGATGCTTCTTGGAAACTAAATCAGGGAGATTCAGGGTTTAAAAACCTTGTCTGGCACAAACCACAGTACAAAACCACCACCAACAATCTTCCAGCCAAGCAGGCAGCCTGATACAAGACATTTACAGCTCTTACCTCCGTGGGATAGTCTGCTAGAGTAGGGGATAAAACAACAAACCACTCCCAACACTCTGCACACCAGACTTAACTGGAGGAGAAACCAGACCAGTGGGTTTGGATGGGAGACAGGAGTCGTTCTGCCAAGTGGCCCAGCGCACCCTGATAGACGTGGATAAAGAGGTTGGGGTATCAGAGGATGTATATCTGGGGGCGAGACACATGACGCAGCAGACGTGTTTGCCAGAGTGTGCAAAGCAATTTTCCACTTGAGTCTTGATGGCAAAACCGCAACACCCCAACCGGCTATTATCACATCAAAGACTAAAGCCCTGCACTTACTCAACTATTTCAGAGATGTTGTGCAGCGTTTAACTGTCGGTGGAATAATAAAGAAATAATCTGTTGTGTCTCTTATCTTCATTCTCATCACTGTCTCGTGTCCCCACTCGATCCTTGATCGCTGGGGAAAGTTCAGCGGGCTTTAGAGACGCTCTGGATGATGGTGAGGAGGAATGGATGGGCAGAGGCGCTACTAGCCCGGAAGAGATAACGGGAATTTGCATTTCTCCAGACAGAGATGGAGGGACAAGGCCGCGAAGAAGAGGAGGAGGAGGCAGCTATCTGCCTCTCACAGGCCTCGGGGACTTTGTCTCCGAGACGCCCTCCTCATATCCCTCCATTTCAGGACCTATCAGTCAGCTCGCCCTCCTCTCACCACTGTACCATCTTTGCTGCCTGCCTTCATTTCTGTCAGCAGGTCACACTTTTTACTTCAGCAGATATTTTTCTTTCTTGCTTCCTACGCGGAAAAACTCTGCTGGAAAAGATAATTTCTTAACAGAGGGTGACAAAACGGCAGCGGGGTTGCATTCGGATTTCATTACTTTCCAAACAGTAAAGCAGCCAATCCTCAAACACATTAATGATCCAGGCACTAAGACTGGGTTGGCATGTATCCTGAATACACATCTAAGGTCCAAGTGTACTTTTCAACTTTTTTGATACAGTGACTGTAGATTTAAACATCAAAAAGGCCTCATTCTAAGAACTTAAGGTGGACCTAATATGCGTTTCCTCTTTAAACTGCTTCATTGATGGACTCTCATGTTAAACATGGCCAAAGGTTCAAATAATGAGGTTAGCATATCCCAGTAAGCCAGAAGCCTGAGGCTTCAAGTAAAAACACTTTTTTTACAGACTTTTTGTTGTAATATTTGCTTTATATGATGTCAGTGAGAGCAGATATCCCTGTTATGTTCACATCAGTTGACCAGCTCAGGCTGTGAGCACAGAAGCTTCATGCACATTCTGTTAGCGAGGGGCATCCAATCAAAAGAAAGGTGGCTTAAAGGGAGGTTGGCTTCAACAGAGACAGTTCTGGTGAGCTGAGGCACTGGACAAAGGCCCAGTATAATATACATAAAGATTATTCTAAACTACAGAGAGCCAACATTAAAGTACAGAGTGAGAAATTAACCGAGTAGGTTCCCATTGATGTTTTAGCTTTCTGGAAAAGTAATGGTGGCTGTTTTTAAATGAAATAAGGCAGATTACTGTAGATACTAATACACAAGGACGTCAATTTATAGTGGAAACAGGTTCAAGGAATGTCTTTAACAATGAATAAAAATAATGAATACAAATATTAATAATAGAATAAAGACTTTTCTACTTTCCTTCAAAGTAAACTAAAAGAAAAAAGTGACGCATGCACATTTGAATAATTCTGCTTACTGCAGTCAGCTGAGAGCCAGAGTAGAGAGGCTGAGTGTGAATATAAGAGATGAAATATGATCTGACCACTGCCAGCTGTGTGGATGGTTATCCAGCTGTGCACTGATTTCAGTGGTTGAGCTGTCACTTGTTAGAGGAAGAATGCATGCATCAGCTTACAGGAAACACAGGACAACTGCAGGAATCAGCTTGGTTTTTTTCATGTTTTGCTGTCGTTAATGTTTAAGGTACCAAATGCATAACATTCGTGAGGTATCAGGTAGTTAAACTCTTGGGAACAAAAGCTCATATGAAATGTTATTAGAAGAAGACATGAGGAAGACAACAAACAGCAAGATTTTCATTAGAAAGAGTCGCCCCTCGATCTGGACTAACAGCACTGCTCTGTTTTGTGTTGTTTTCAGAAAATCACTCTGTGCATCAGACTGCCACACTATGTAAAAATGTGCTATATGAGAGCAATGTTATACTGTTCCTTCAGTCTCGTCTTTGTGTTAGTGTCTCCCACCTGTTTCCCTTAGCCTTAGTACCTTGTTCAGAAATTGTTTGAGTCTCTTCTTCTCGTGTTATCCACCAGTGCTGCGTGTCCCTGGCTCTGTGGTTACCAGTATTTAGTTTTTAGTGTTTAGTTTAGTTTTTGGACTTTGTTTATTTTATAAATTTGAGTTTACACTGTCTCCTTCGATCCTTAGCCTTCCTACCACACAGCTGTCCTGTGACACCCACTCCCTCCATAATTTTTTTCTCATCAAATTTCTGTGTGAATCCTCTTCTTGGCTCAGAACTGAGCTGTGATGAAGAGAAAAATCCTGTAAATTAAAGACAGCTCAGTACAAAGGAACAAAGATTGTCTAAACACAACATCCAATAAAGTGAAGCTTTGACCCGGTGGGACTGCTAATTCCTGCTCATGTTTTTCTTGGACATATACAGTCCAAGAGTTTTTGGACAGCAGCACACAGACACAGCTCCTGAAATAAAGAAGTGTCTTCCGCTGTCCCTCCTTTCTGAACGCTCCCTCTTTCCATTACTTCTCTCTATTTCTCTGTTGTTCCCTCGTGTATGCCTCCTGTTCTGTCCAGTCTCCTACTGCTGTAAGTGATGGCCATAATGAATGAATTGCCTTTCTATTGAGCGCCCCGCAGCTCTCACCTCTTTAGTGTATTGAGAGGCTGTCTGATTTTCTTTAGACTGTCAAATAAGTGGGATTATGTATTCAGGGGGTTGCTGGTGGTAGAAAGCAAAGGCATCAAGGCTAAGAAATAAAACATTTCAACCCTGGGCTTTATGTTTTCAGAGAAGTGTGTGTTTGGTTGGGTATTTTTTATTTCTTTATTTCTTTAGCTTTTAAGGGTTGAAAGTGGAGCCCAGAGGCAGAAGGTGAGCTACAAGCACAGGCTTAGGTAAAATGATGGGTGTCAGGTTTGTTTCTGTAATGCAGATTTGTTCACTACTCTGCCGTGTCTTTTATTTTGAAAATTTTGCAGACTCTCTGTTCCGTTCCTTTGTCTGACTTCCTCAGCAATAATGGTGCTCTCGCATATGTTGCATATGTGGCTAATGCCCTTGTCCCTTCTGTAGTGTTATATTAAAAGATTCAAATTATTGAGTTAAATTATTAAGTCTAATGATTATTTGGCTACACCATGTGACACAGTCACAAACCCCATGCCATTTCTACTTCTAGAGGACTCATGTGCCATTTTTAGTACCCAAACATGTTACTAATGAACCTGAATTGCTTGAAGTGTTCAGCTAGTTGTTCTTCATACTACTTCTTTTCTCAAGCACAACTTGTATCCTTTCTTATCTTAATGAAATACTTCTTTAAAATTGTCCCTGGCATCAATCTTCAAGGAAATACCCTCTGAAGTACCCACCTATCAGGCATCATAGCAGCTAGGATGACAAGACATAAGGCTCAATACATGAGTGAGGCACAAGTACCTTGGGAATCCCACAGGCAAATGGGAACCACAAAGAGGCCACCAGGAAAGTTGCAACCACCAAATACCTGCAGAGGGTAAGGCAAGTCCTGAGGAGTGAGCTGAATGGAAAAACTAAGATCAGGGTAATCAACACCTGTGCCCTGCCAGTGATCAGATACCATGCTGGGATAATAAGCTGGCCAAAGAAGGAGATAGAAGCCACTGACATCAAGACAAGGAAGCACCTTGTCCAGAAATCCTACCAGTGGCTGAACAAAGCTGGACTGAAAGAAAGCGCAGAGGCACTAATCATGACAGCACAGAAACAAGCTCTGAGGACAAGATCTATAGAGGCCAGGGTCTACCACACAAGACAAGATCCCAGGTGCAGGCTGTGTAAAGATACAATCCAGTACATAACTGCAGGTGGCAAGATGCTTGCAGGCTGGGGAAACATTGAATGCCATAACCAAGTGGCCGGCATAGTATACAGGAACATCTAAGTCAAGTGTGGCCTTGAAGTCCCGAGGTCAAGATGGGACATGGTCGAGAAAGACCAAGCTAAGATCCTGTGGGACTTTCAGGTACAGACAGAGAAACTGGTGATGGCTAACCAACCGGACATAGTAGTGGTGAACAAGCAGAGGAAGATAACAATACCACATGATAGCAACATCAGGAAGAAGGAACACAAGAAGCTGGAGAAATACCAAGGGCTCAGAGAAGAACTTGAGAAGATGTGAAGAGTAAAGGTAACGGTGGTCCCAGTGGTAATCGGAGCGCTAGTTGCAGTGACTCCCCAGCTAGGCGAGCGGCTCCAGCAGATCCCAGGAACAACATCGGAGATCTCTGTCCAGAAGAGCGTAGCTCTAGGAATTGCAAAAAAACTGTGCAGGACCCTCAAGCTCCCAGGCCTCTGGTAGAGGACCCAAGCTTGATGGATAAAGACCACCCGCAGGGGCGAGAGGGGAATTTATATATACATATGTAAGCAGTCCTTCAGTGAGCCAAAAGGACTGCTTTATTCGCTCTGAGTTCACTCTGCAGTCAAGACTTTACACAAGAAATATAGTCAGATCCATATTTCTTGTCTCCTGCTTTCAGTGCTGACAGCATTTTATATGGAGGAAATTCTGAGCATGGAGATCTTTGGGGAAAGATTGATTCCCCTCATGGTATGCTCTGCCTGTGATTTCCACAGTGATAGATGTGTTTTTATAGCACGCCCACCGTATCAGACATATGGTGACATGAAATGAGGTTTTATACCCTGGCCTCAATGACATTTTTCCCAAAAATTGTTTCTCAGCAGACTTTTTTATGCCTATATGCCTTAGGCAGCCACTTTATATACAGTATATCTCTTGAACCTGAGACAAAAAGAAAGAGAATAAATTCTTATTCTGACCTGTTGAGTGATTTTACTGTAAAGTACCGCATAACTAAAAGACCGGCTGTCCTAAAATCAAGTGAGGACCAGATGTTTTCATGTGCAGCATGTGATTTAAGTTGTTAGGGTTATGTTAGGGTTTCTGATTTAGATTTAGATGGTTTTTTTAAGATAGACATGGCTGTATGTAAATGTCTAGTTTTGACTGTTTAACACTTCCATGTTCATCTCCAGTAGACTTATTTATATGTACAATCACACAGCTATCTAGCTTGAAAAGCAGTGACTTTGTGTCAATGTACTGTTACTTAAATACTTTGAACACCAAAGTTGTTTTGAAAATAGCAACTAACTGTGATATGAAACCTGTTGGCCTATCACAGTATTATGTCATGTCTTGAGCCATTGCTTCTCTTCGCTGCTTTCATTAATTAAATAATTTACACAGACTGCCTGTTTCCAGTGTTTGTGCAAAGTTAGTAACATGCTGGTTTCATACTTTTATATATTGTTCTTGGAACAATTTGCTGCAGATTTGTTGACTACATTCATGACGTGACTCTTCAATTCCACCACACCCCAAAGGTGCTCGGATAGATGGAGATCTGGTGACAGTGGAGGCCATTTGAGTACTTCGAACTCATTGTCATGTTCAAAAATCCAGTTTGAGATCATTTGAGGTTTGTGACATGGCATGCTATCCTGCTGGAAGCAGCTGTCAAAAGATGGTACACTGCATTCATAAAGTGGTTGACGTGGTCAGCAGCAACAATACTAAAGTAGGCTGTGGTGTTTAAACTACACTGGTCGGCATTAAGGGACCTAAATGTGCCAAAAAAATACGCCCCCATCATTACACCCCTAGTAGCCTGAAACACTGACACAAGGCTGGATGGAGCCACATTTTCATACTGTTTACACCAATTCTGATCGTAGCATCTGAATTTTGCAGCAGAAATAGAGACTCGTCGGACCAGAAAACATTTTTCTACTTTTGGTGAGCCCTTGCAAATTGTAGCCTCTATATTCTGGTCTTAGCTGACAGAAGTGGCACCTGGTGTGGTCCTCTGCTGTTCCCTTATTTAGAGATGCTCTTCTGCAGTCTGGCCATTCTCCCCTGACCATTGACATAAACAAGGCATTGTCACCTAAAGAACTGCTGCTCACTGGATATTTTCTGTCTTTTCAGAAAATTTGGAAAATCCCAACAGGTTAGCAGTTTCTGAAATACATGGCACCAACAACCATGCCACGTTCAAAGTCACTTAAATTACCTTTATTCCCCAATCTTCTACTCGGTTTGAAATTATGCATGTCATCGTGTCTGCATACTTAAATGCATAGAGTTGTTAAAACGTGATTGTGTAATTAGAAATTTGTGGTTTAAAGGGTGTACCTAATGAAATGCGTGTGTGGGTGTGTGTGTAAAATCATCAAATGAATGCTACAGACTGTCAGACTGGCTCTGTCTCCTCAGATCTGCATCCAACTCAACACCTTTGGGATGCTACTGAATGGGAGATACGCAGCATGAATGTGGAGCTAACAAATCAACAGCAATTATGAAACACAACGATGCCAACATAAATCATAATCTCAAATCTTATTTCCAACATCTTGGGGAATTGGGAAGAACTGAAGTTCTGAGAGGAAAAGGGGGTCGTAATTGGCATTAATATGGTGTTACAGTACTAATAAAGTGCTGCTCCAGCTGCTGAGTAAATATTTCACTTTACTCAGACGTCTTGGATCCCTTTGGAGGACTTTGTAAATGTTGCTTGTGAGAGGGATGTCTGGAGTATCTTAACCTAAAGTAACCTGGTCCCAGTAAACAGATGAATAAGCCTCCAGTAGAATAACAGAAAACTTAGTTTCTCAGTCTTTAGCAGGGCAAAAGTGGTGAGGCTTTAAAAACATAAATACCTTAAAGAGAAGAAGAAGAAGCATTTGGCAAGAAGCTGCTAAAAACATGTAGTTATCTGAAGATACTGTCACTGTAAGTTTATTATTCATTCTTCAAACTGTTCTTCAAAGGTGAACTACTTTGGATATGTAACACAGTTTCACCCAAATGCCAGGTTTTCCTTTTGTAATGAGTAAAAGATGAAATCTAAGGCCGTGCATGGGATCCTTTTTATTGCTTTATTTTTTATATTTTTGCAATCCAGGCAAAGTCAGAGTGAGAACAAAAGCTTTTACCTTGAATAAATCTTGAAATAGAAGCTGACTTTGCTAAGCATTGTTGTCAGCAGGGAAATTAAGATGATGTTTGATTCTGTTGTCATAAGTGCAAATTCTTTATGCAAAGACTGCTCCCTTGTGATGAATAGTGAGCGTTTTCCCCCTTTTCCTGGAGTCCATTAATAACCATGTTTATGGGCTGTTAAATGATCCAGCTCTAGTTTGTGTTGCCTGGGCACGTCTCTGTCTCCCCGTCTTTCCCTCTATAGAGCAATCTATTCGTGCCTTGTTGAGGAAAAGTTAACAAAACCCCTTTTTCGTTGTCATCGACTCTTCATTAGCATTCATGATTGATAATGACAAGAGAGGAGAAAGTGCAGCAGTGGAGGAACAGGAGCACATCCTCCCTTAAAGTCATTCTGATTTGCCCTTCTGTTTTTTGATAAAAGATATTAGTGCTAATTAATCGCTATTCCTTGGTGAAGGTACCTGGAGCGCAAGCCCATAGACTGAGACAAGAGATGGTTGTCTGTTAATGAGAAGCTGTTAACTGTGGACTGAAGGACAGCGATGTTGTCTCCCGGGTAGATAGTGTATCAGATTACAGCTTTATTAAGGGAGGAAAGGTAGAAATGGGGGAGACAAGAAGGATATCTGCATTATAAGTGACACTTCACGTAGTCATAATTTAAGTGTTAAATTAGAAGTCAAAATTTAAATTTAGAGTTCAACAAAGAGTAATATGTGGTCTTCTGTCCCTTTTCTCCTTCAGGGTTCATCTACACTGGTGACGTGGTCCACCGGATGCTAACAGCTACACAGTACATTGCTCCGCTAATGGCTAACTTTGACCCAAGTCTCTCCAGAAACTCTACCGTCATCTACTCTGACAACGGTAACAGCACTAGCATCTTAGTTCTGCACGATTGTGTAACAGTTGTCTACTCCTTCCCGTGCACTACAAAATAAATGAGGTACAAAAAAGCATTTCAGTGAGCTAATTTGTGAAGAAACAGCGGGTTTGCTTTAAGTTTCCTGCAGCCAAATCTGTGGTTCATTTTGCTTCTAAGAAAAAGGAAGTAAAAATCTGTTGTTGTCCATTGATTGCATTGATGTTTTGGTATTGGTCACCCGGAAGTCACCCTGAGGTTGAGTTTGCAACATCTTCTACACCTTGATGACCACTTTTGATGGGAAGGTGATCACAGGTACACAGATCACAGAGTGGGAGGCAACCTGTCAGCAAACAACTGAAGTCCAATTTAGACTGACTGCAATCACTCTCAGAGAGATTTGGGAAAATTTGTAAATAACTGCAAACCAGTTTATGAATTGCCAACACATTGCAATTAATTGGAGTCATTCTGAGCGAGTGAGCATAACTTGTCTCCAACACAGACATGTTTTCTCTTTGTTTGTCTGTTTTGGCTCGATTCAGCTGGTTACCAATGTCGTCAAGTGCTTGTTCACAGAGGGTGGTGTTGTTGCTAAGGTTCTCCTTCTAATATGCTGGGTCTTTACCTTACAATATCAGGGTGGTTAACATTTTAGGCAAATATTAGCCCATGGGTTTCATTTAATTGACATCCAACTAAACAAAACTCATGGTCTACTTTTTTAAAGTGGCCTCATCTCATTTTTTTATTTTCTTTCTTTTGTTTTATTTTTGTTTGTTTGTTTGTTTGTTTTTTTAAAAGCATCACCACATCTAGACAAGAAAGTATAACTAATGAGTTATCAGCATAAGCTAGCACTGGCTAGCTAGCTTGGTTAGCGAGTAGCACCCATAATTCACTGTGATATTTATTAGCATCCTAATTTTAAGGAGTAAACAACAGAAGCAAAGCATACATGCAGAAAAGTCAATTAAAGGCATGAGCTATTTTGAAATTAATCCCAATGCATATATTATGAACACAGAATTAGCTTCAGACACTAAAACTATATATTATACTGTAAACATGGTAATTTCTACTATAAGGTTGGACATTTTAACACGAGACTTTATAGTTTCTCTATAGCCTGTAAGCCTGTGTAAGAGTTTTGCTCATATATAAAAAGTACCTTGATTTATCAAGGCTTTCATTTGTTGAAAATGACCCAGAAATATATTACTGTTGTTTTATCCCTCAAGAAATTTTATTGCATTGTATATATCAAAATACAAATTGCTTACAACACTGCAATATGTAATTATGTCTGCAAGAATAAGTTCCAGAAAAAGTATTTATTATATAAAGCCAGGTAATCTTAAAGATAAAGAATAGATTTTATGGCTAACAGTGTGTCACAGAATCCTCCAAGATCTTCTTAAGACCTCCTTAAATTCTGCTTACTGCCTTTAAACTAAAACATCGCCCTTCCTCACTCTCCATATCTTTTCTTTGCTATCTGTGATGGTTGTTATCCATCCTGTCTGTCACTGCTCTGTGATCCGTGTGCAGCAGTGTGACTGACCAGCTGTGTGACCTTCTGCAGTGGAGCTCATCAGACTTTAACCAAACTGGCAGCCAATCGATTCTCAGCCTGCCTGCTTCTCAGCGCTGCGTCCATCAGTCAATGTCCTGCCAATACAACATAAGAACTGCCGTGCTGTGGAGGAGGCAGTGCCTCCATTAAAAAATGATAAAAACAAGTTTCGAAGCTGCTTGATGAGGCGTTCGCCACAGAACCATATTGTTTGTTCCACACAAACTAGACTGTGGAGGGTGTGTGAAAACTTTGCTGTCAAATGTTCAAGTTTCACAAAAACAACTTTCACTTGATGTTGTTAATTGAAATCTGCTAAATAAAGAATGCATGTGATAGGACTCTGAAACTGAAGAGCTGAAGTTTATTTACAGAGGAGTTTAATGTTTCTGCACCTCAGCTGACTCTTGTGTCCGGCGGGACCACAGTGACATCACTGTGATAAAAATAAGGCTGATTGATGCAACAGACGAGCACGTATTAATCCACCGTTCAGTGATTAACTTTAAGCTTCACAGCACCGTCAGCTGCTGTTCAATTATTTAATTTTTTATTATATTAAAAAAAGGAACAATAGTACCAACCCAGGATTGAGTCACCAAATACACCATCCTGACATATATTGTTAAATATTTTAGATTCCTGTTGCTAATCCTGAATGACTCCCTTACACTTCTCATGTTTCAGGTGGATGATATGGCTGTCCAGTCTTGAAAAAGTATATCTAGAACAGCAACATGTCCAAGAATACACACATCTGTCACTCACAATTAGTGCAGTCCCGTAGCATTTCCTCTTATTGATCAGATTAACATCTTTGTCCATTCAAAACATCCTAAATCCAGCAAATGTGAGTGTTGCAATGCTGTAACGCTCCGGGAAGCACGTCAGACTACACTCGCTGTTATAGAAGAGTCCGCGTGGGTTTTCTCATCAATACGCTGACAGACAGATGAGGCAAACGCTCTGTGAGCTGCAGCTGAGAGAGCATCAACATATGGATAATGAAGTGGCCCTGAGTGACATCGCCTGGAGAAGTCTTTATTGATATTATCTCACTGGATAAGCTAAAGAGTGTATTACAGGCTAGATAAACTGCTTAAGTGGAGATCTTCATCAAGGTTTTCTGGTTTTTATCAGATACCAAGAAGCTTCTCTGCGGCATAGCTTCCATCTGAGCAGGAGTCAGGGTTACTCGTACTTCTAGCTAACTAAGGCAGATTGCATCACATTTGTGATATGGCCAGCTGACATTGCTTTATGTAAACAAAAGTGCATATAAAATGTTTTTAACTGGATAGTAGAATCTGGAAATTGCTTCTTCACATGTTTACCTTCAGTAATTCTGTCATCTTGACTGTCTTGTTGATCTGCCATTGCATTCCTGACAACATCTGTTGAACATCTGTCCATCACTCCTCAGATGTATTCATTTTTTTTCCACTAAGCCAAAAAATAATCGTTCTGGTGTTACAGGCTGGATTTGTTTCTTTTTTTGCTTCTTTGTTCATATAGCGGGTTAAACTTGTAACTGAAAATGGAAACAAGGCCAGTGTGTACTCCCTCCACACCTCCTCACCCACTCTATATTTTTAGACAGGCAGCCCCAGATAGCACATCAGCCTCCCCTCCTGAACTCAATGCATTTTAAGCAGACTTATATTAAGCGTAACTCGTGCTGACTGAGTAATCCCGCTGTGCCAAAAGTTAATAGCAATTTAGTGCGCTGGCTGCTTACTGTATATTCAATGCCTTTCTCCTAGAGGTTGTTGAAATATTAGTCGCATGTTGTTGTCTAAACCCCCCCCCCCCCTTTCTTTAATACAAGACCCATCCATGTCCGGTGCCAGAGGCCCTGCAGTAAACCACATGTAATTTATGATGGGGTTTCCTTTCTGACCAGTCACCGTTGCTCTCCAAACTGCCAGCAGGGAAGCTAAAGCTCGCCTTTACTTTGGATGGACTTGCTCTGTCTGTGTGACGGAAAAATTGATTGGTTGCGTTAACAAACCTTTACTGCCCTGGCATCAAGCCAAATGACTAACTCTGAGGGGACGAATGGCTTCCACATCAGTGGGTTCTCCAAAGTCCACAGTAAATTAAAATAGTGTTAAAAGTAATGCGAGGCTGGCTCTCTGGAGGGCAGAGCTGTG
This sequence comes from Pelmatolapia mariae, assembly GCF_036321145.2. Lineage (NCBI taxonomy): Eukaryota > Metazoa > Chordata > Actinopteri > Cichliformes > Cichlidae > Pelmatolapia > Pelmatolapia mariae. The sequence continues at coordinate 16,982,160 of NC_086235.1, read as the reverse complement.
AGTCTGGTGCTAATTTAGTACTTCCCCGAATGAAACCGATGCATCATGGTGGTGGCTCCTGGTAATGAACTTCAATTCACTTCAATTGTCTCAAGGTGCTTTATACTGTAAGGTAAAGACCACACTGATACGGAGAAAACCCCACCAGTCAGGTGACCCCCTATGAACAAGCACTTTGTCGACAGTGGGAAGGAAAGAAGCTTGTCCTGTCTGGCAGCTTTTGCAAGATTTGAAGTTACAGAATTAAGTTATAGTGTAATATATCTTCCCTTGTTTATGCATTTATTCATATGCTATGCATTCTGTTTACCTGGTAGAGGTGTCAATGATGTTCACCAGTGTTTATACATTAAAAACTGCACCTGGATCAGTTCAGTAGTCTTGTCGTTGCTACTTCACTGCTTCCATCTCATTTTTCAGTACTACTACACGTTGGCGATTGTTCTGAGCCTTTTCAGTTGCCAGCTTTATTCTGTAACTTTAGGAAAGAGTCATTTATGAAAAACTCTCATTCTGGTCAAAACTGCCCGACTCACACTGTCACAGTAACGGGCACGCCTTCATTTGGTTTTGTCAAAAGCTTCAGTATCATTGCCGTTTCTTTTTTCTCCAGCGAAGCTTTTCAACATCACTGCTTCAGTGTCAGTCACCTCACAGAAACCCCGGGGGGAAATGATTCCAGGAAAAGATGCCTCAAACTCATATCTCTTTACACAAACCGATGTTGCAATGATGTCTTTTCTATTCTCAGTCTTTGCTCAGTCGGCAGTTCATTTCACGCTAGATCTGAGAAAGCAACAGAGTAACACAAGTGCATGCTATATGCAGACAGTTACATTCACTGGTACTGTGTTCTACTTTAATCTAGCCGATGCTGTTTAGCAAAAGCTGTGAAAATGTTTTCACTCTTTCTTTTCTCTCTTCTTTCTCTTTTAAGGAACTGCTCTGGTTGTGCAGTGGGACCACGTCCACCTGCAGGACAACTACAGCCTGGGAAGTTTCACCTTCCAGGCCACATTGCACAAGACTGGTAGGATCGTCTTCGCCTACAAAGAGGTGGGGACAGCGAGATCTCACAAAGGCTCGGCTTCTTACCGCGCTCTTTTCTGTTTCTGTTTCTGACAGCATCATGGTTTACCTCACTGATTCTAGAGTCAGAACTAAACATTGAAAAAATAGCATTCAGTTTTCATACACCCCCTACTTGGACCAGTCCCTGAATTTAAGTTCTCTTTTCCACTTAATGTATCTCTCTCCAACACATAGCATCACACCGGTTATTTCTTCCCATTCTGCTAATGGTTTTTATACTTTTTTGGGGGTTTGTTTTCAACTAAAAGTCTTGACAAAATTGCCTGATCCAGGCAGTAAATTTAATTTTTTCAAAATTGCACACCAATTTTTATTTACCAGATAATTTCAAGTAGCTATTTTCAGAAAGACTGACACACAATCATCAAGAAAAAGATAATATTACTTACATTTAAGTGGCCCTAATGCATTTCTACCTATTTTCTGTCATACATATATTTTTAGATGAATCTATTTATAGATGTTCAATCGGCAGAAGCTCATCATACATCTTATACAAGATTACCAAAGTTTCCAATAATGTGTTAATCCTAATCCTCAGGTTTCAGATTGAAGATAAAGTATCTGAATTTCAGGAGCAGGACCACGCCTCCAAGCACGCTCCTTCTGGTTCTCATCTATATATGTTCCCCCAGTTCTACAAGCTATTCGTTCTCATTTACATGCCCCACCCTGCTTCCCCTTTTTAATCTTGATCTTCTTAACTTCTATTTAGTACATGGGGATCTGCCAGGCCCGACTGCCACCGCCAGTCCTCTTCGAGGCCGTCCCCAAACCGCAGCTCAATTCATGTCCAAGCATTCACCTTTATCTACTAAAACGCTGTCAAACCTCAAACGAGGACGTGGGCCCAGCGAGTGAAATGTTTTTATACTCTTGGATTTGTATGAGGTCATAGATAACAGCAGCCCCACACTCCTGCTATTCGAACCTCCTGCTTATGAGGGGCAGCCAATCAGAAGACAGTTTGCTTAAAGGAGAAGCTTAAATGTTTCAGACAGAGGATGAACTCAAGGTCTGCGCCGAGGCCCAGTATAAGATAGATATAGATTATTTTGAACTGTAAAGCATATAAAGCCTGTAGTAGAGTCTAAGAATAAAACTAATGATCTGATAGTGGCCACACAATCTGTTTCCCTGCCATTTCTTTTAACAGTATTACTAATTTCTAACATTTGGCCCTGCCCTGTTGTTTTAGTTCAGTGAACAAATACCCAGTGTTGATGTGTTTTGACTAAAGGAGCGATGCCAAAGTGACCGACAAAATGAGTTTCTCAAGTTTAATGGCAGCTTCTCAAGAAAAAAATCAGTTAACGCCTTACCAGCTTTTTCCATATGCTTGATTAGGTTTTGGCATAATCTCCACTAATGTTACAAACTCTGGGTCACTGCACGCCCTAACCGTGTCCGTTAATATCCACATTTCAAAAATGTCTTGAAAAACAACCTAATTGAAGAGAGAGAAAAGAAAGGTCATGAAAAACGTGAAGAGCCCGCTGTTGGAGTGTGATATTTTCTAAGTCATGATAAGATAATTGCAGTGGTTATAACAGCGGTGCTGCTTCTTTTATGTTCGAGGTCGCTTATGTAATTTGTTATTTTTACCTATTAGAGGATCTGATCTGAAGGCTGCTGAACTTTTTTCTCCTGTTGTTTCACATTAGGCTGGCATTATTATGGGTCTGAAGAGAGCAGTGTGACTATTAGACATGATCTGTGTGCACATAACCTGGATGATTACGAGTTAATGTTGAGTACAGCTGAGCTACTATGTACTTTATGTCACTTTAAATTCCTCCTCCGTGCAAACATTACTTTTGTTGCATTTAGCTGCTTTTATGAATTAGTGTGTACATTTTACCTTATATAGACTTCTGTTTTTCTATTTATAAGTCTTCACAAAGCTGTTGCTCATTTCTGTCCCATCTGTGCCTGAAATGTTTATTCTATGCTCCAAAGATAGCCATATGCTTATGGAAGTAGCATGTTGCCTCAGCAGATTCCTAAAGGAGATTGTCAGCACTTCTAGGCTGCTGTGGCCTGTTTGCATTTCTCAGCCTGTCTCAGACTGATCTTCGTGGTCATGGTAATGATTTCCCTTTTTCTATTTCAGATCCCCGTTGAGGTGTCACAGATCAGCTCTGTCAATCACCCAGTGAAAGTTGGCCTGTCTGACGCCTTTGTGTTGGTCCACAAGATCCAGCAGATACCCAGTGAGTCTCAAAATCAATTCAATGCCCTAAAATTTCTTGTGCATATTAAAATATCTGGATAAATCCACACGCTGTCTTTGCGCCATGTTTGGAGTTCACATTGTAGAGTGGAGTCTTTAGTTTAGGCTCTGAAAAATGGGATTCTGACTAGCTCATGAGCTACATAGAGGTATAAAGAACAATTCAGGACTGGATCAATGTCTGTGTAGCATTTGTGGCAAGCGAAATGCTATTATATCAGATTTCAGGGTTTCTGTAGCAGCTCATTATAGCTCTTTATTTCTTTTAAAGCCTCTTTTTCTTAGTACTCAAAGTCGTTCATGAGGAAAAGTGAGAAAAACAAACTACAAAGCATAAATAAAAACAGGAGCTTAGCCAAAGGTTACATTTCAGTTAGTGTAATAAGAGTTTATTTTCTTCTCCGTTTAAACTTTGTGTCACAGCTCTCAGTTCAGCCTCGTCCGTTTGGCTTTAGCTCCAGCTTGTCACCACCTTTTCTCCCCACTGCTCTTCAGCCTCGGTGGGCACAGCTCCAGATCTGCCTGTTTCTTTCTTTCTTTCTTTTTCCAGTTACTGTAATTTAAGCCCATTACATTTAAAGCAAATGCAGGAGAAACACTTCAAACCTTTTTATTCAGAGTCAGACTCTCTCGCTCTCACCGGCTCTGATTCAAAATCTGCTGCAATAATGAGTTGTCAAAGGTGATTTATTCAGTAATTTAAATGGTGTTGTGATTACATCTGTGAAACTTGGATAGCGTTTATTTGTCAAAGTTAATATCTCGGGGCTTTTTTCATCCTCTCAGTGGCAGCTTTATGTTCTCTGCAGTATGTAGTGAGAGCGGTTGTTTTGTAAGTTTAGTTGAGTAAAATAAATCTCACAAAAAAACACATCCCCTTGGCATGGTAAGAGTTTCCAACTTTGTTTTCTGGCATGTCCCAGGGTCTTTCATAGAGGATCTCTTTCCAGAAGGCTGCGGTTGGCACTGAGAGATTTGAATATCAAACCAGTTAGCACAGTCCTCCTAGACTTTATAAACCAAACTGTCTTTGATGCCTCTGACACAGCATGATGAAACCAATGTGTGCAACTGCTGGGCTGTGGAGTGATGAAATCTTGAATGGAAGCATATTGAGACTGAGGTGTTGTGTCGAACATAACTCATGTCTCCGAGGAGTGTGTGTTTTTGTCTTTATGGCAGATACTTCATTTCTATCAGGAAAACCAGAATGCTAAAACAGTTTCGAGGGTGGCATCAAAATGAGGAAACTATACTTCTTTTCGATACAGACGTATGTTTTTCTTGCCCATATTTAAATCATACAAAGCTGTCGTTGCACGGATCATATGTAGCTCTACTACTTGAAATTCGTCACGAGTTTCCAAACATTAAAGGACAAAGACAGAACCAAATCCTATTTCAAGCAATAAACTAAACCACAGCTATCCCTGACAGATTTTATCATCTATCATTAAATTCATTCCTCACTTTATAATGTTTTGAAACCTAAATCCCGCAAATGGGTTGTAAATAAGAAACATTTTAGAAAAAATTCCTAGCGGAAAGCAGACAAACACACATTTCTGCTGCTGTACTTTAGATTTTGACCCAAACAAAAAAGAAATATTGTTAGATTCATAAAGTCACAGCTTAAATTTTGATAAATTCACCACAGTGAATTTTAAGTCAAACAGTTGTGATGGTTAAAATGCATGAACTCTTTATGAATATTTTTATAGAGTGGTCCATTTTAAGATAGCAAACTTCACAGTAAACATGGATATTAACCCAGAGCACACTGCAGAAGCATCACGAATTTCTGTAGGCAAAGAAATGGGACAGTCTTCAATGGCAATCACTAACAATCACCTGATCTCGACCCAACAGAGCATGCTTTTCAGTTATTAAATACAAAACTGATGCAGAGAGACCCACAAGCAGCAACTGAAGGTAGCACAGGTAAACACAGTCATGCACATTGACACTGCAAAATTAGGATTGTGAATAAAAATGGTTGCAATTCCTAAACTGTTCATGCAAAATTTTTGTAAAAACTCCTTGAATTAAAACTGAAAGTCAAGGCTTAAATCATATTTTTATTGTTTGATTTAAAATCCACTGTGGTTGTGTACAGAGGTAAAACTACAAAAACTGCATCTTTGTCTGACAAATTATGAACCTCTTTAGTTTTAGTCCATGAAAGCCCTCCTATGGCTATTGTATAATAGCCATAGGAGGGCTTTCGTGAATATCACCCGTCTGCAGTCACTGTAAAGAAAATCAAACTCTTGCATTAGCTGAAACAAACAAGGCTTTGTTTTCTCACAGATGGTATTTGCAGAGTGCACTGACTCATGTCCATGTTTGAAGGAAAAGGGCAGTATTTGCATCCTGCACCTGTCAGTCCAAAAGGCCTGATGTGCTTTATAAACTGCACAGCAAGACCCTGTGGAGAAATTGAACGATATTGCCTGTACAATCAGATATTTTTCATAATAATAAAGAAAACTATTGGAAATGACCTTTAATAGGGAAAAGGGACCAACCTTTAGAAAAAGAACAAATCAGCAGTAGTCATGAAAAAATTAGGATGATGTATGGGAATAGTTTATATGTTACATCAAGTCTCCCTTTGTTCTTGCATATACAATAGAAGTGCAGGCTGCAAAATATACTGCTGATAGAGCAGTTTTTAAAGTGAAATCCCAAAAAAAAGAAGAAGGAAAACATTAGACTTTTAATCAATCTGTACTCCAGATTGCACAACATGAGCCATGTGCCAACATTTAATATTCTCCGGTGACTATTTTTAGCTGATGTTGCCATTCGAACCCATCACCAGCTATCAGGAGGGAACAACAGCTAACAACAGCACCTAATAGCAACTATGTGGCGTGATCTACTGGCAGTTAAACTCTGTAATCTTACAACTTAAAACCTTATAAAGAGATGGGCTCTCGCTTGTCCCTTCCATTAAAAGGAAAGGACAAGAAAATTTCGAGAAATTCCTAAAAAAACATACAATGAATTGCTACCAGAAGTCATAGCATGCTATTCCCAATCAAGCTGGTAATACATGTTGACATATTTTCACAACCTTGTCATGCCAAATAAATAAATGTATTCTAATGGATGCTCCATAAAGCGCATTAAGTCATAATAATAATGTGGAAAATGCAAAAAAAAAAAAAAAAAAACTACAAAGAAGCGTGTCAGCTGCTTCAAGTTTGCCTGCAGCCAGTTAGATTATACAACATTATTGCAGTTTTTAAACTACTTTTTCTTTAGTTTAGCTTAAAAGCTCAATGAATTTTTACACATGGGCAGACCAACCCACAGCCCATCCAGTAAAGGAAGCGTTGAGTGAATATATTTGTGGGTGTCCTGTGTAATTAACAGGTCAGATACAAGCACTTATTATAACACAGGCTGTAATATGCTTTTAATGCTAGGTTGGACTTTATCATTAGTCACTCTTAAAATGAAGCCAAAACCACCTCCACCATTTTAAGATCTTTGTTTCTGTACCTGGATTATTTAATCTGTGTAAACTAGAGAAATCTGTGGTATTCTGTTTACATTCATTAATGCTCAATAAAAAATCTTCTAATTATTATATCAGGTTTCTAACATGTGCAATTGAAAAAAGAATTACAGTCCAGGTTGGCAACACTTTTTACTGTCTTTTCAGGATGTTTGAAGATGATTTAACTAAGCTTTTTTTTTTTTTACATAATTGATGACACATTTATGCAAACTGGGCTTTGTCTGATAGTATCACTGAAGGTAGATAAATTCTCATTAGGTATTATTTATGTTGTTGTTGAGACCAGGCTATAATTGATTTAATTTGTAGCTTCTTATCACCTTAAACCACAGACCCGAGAAGCTATACAGTCTGCCCAGACATCAGCAGCCTCAGGCTGTGGAAATGACCTCTCTCTGGCCCACACCACACCATTAGGCACCTGATAATCCTTTAGCTGTAGGCAAAAGGAAGTCAATCACCAGGGGAGCAGAGGAGGGGAAAGGAAGGGCGGTTGTATTCTCAGGTTGGGCTGAGCTGGCTCACATTTTGCTGCTTTGATCAGCCGTCCTGTCTGTAATCAAATTAAGCAGTCTGCAAGGAAACAGTGTCGTACCACATGAGGGGCACAACTCTTTCCACACCAAGAGTCTCTCAGTCAAGTGGGAAAAAAAGGAACCTAGTGCAGAGAAGTTATTCAGATGTGTCAAATGCAAGGGTGTTGTAAAAGTTAAAGGACTTTTGTGGTGCTATGTAACTGACTTAATCTGAAGAAGCAACAAGGGTTGGATTAAATTTCTTTGGATTACAAATCAGGATTTGTCATACACAATGATAACAGGAAATAATGTGACAATCTTTGCCATATGAGTAATCAATATTACATAAATTATTTACTTTTTATTTAAGTTGCTTTTCCTGCCCCCTCTTCTTTCTAATGTACTGTGTGTTAACGTCGGCTGTGTTTTGAATATAACTAATAAGCTGGGCAAAACCAGTAATGTAAAATGTATCTAATTAGTTAGCTTAGCCTAGCTTAGCATAGTTTAGCTTAGCAAAAGCCCAGCACATTAAAACCATAACTTTTTTGTGGGGATTAAACAATCATGTTACTAAGTGAGCTCTAGAGGTGCTGGTAGGCAGCAGGTTTTGGTAGCTTCACACAGAGTTGGGCTAACTGCTTTCGGTGTTCTTGCTAACTTAAACTGAGCTAGACTACGCAAACTATCTGGACTCTGTCCATGCTTAATAGGCAGACACGAGAGTAGCATCAATCTTCACACCTTAATAACTTAATAAGCTTAAGCTGAATAGCTTTAATTTTAACACAGTTTTACCAGTTGGAAATATATTAGATTTTAAGGGATTTACTTGCTATATATATTCCACAGCCACAGTTTTATGTATTGAATTTCATTTTGTAGCTCATCGCCCAAGCAAATACAAGTGCGATAAAGAATGTCATGCATTGTGCATTGTCTCTGTACGCACTGCAGTGCACCTCAGTGCGATCCAGTACAGATTTACTGCTTTATTCCTGGGGCGCCTGCACAGAAAAGTCATATAAAAATCTAATTAGAGTTTGAAATAATCCATGCATTAACAGCAGGAAGGCGCAATCATTACATTTGTCAAGCTACTGCTCTGGTCTTTTTTCCACTTATGGTAGCAAAGACGCATGGCCCAGACAACCCATTGTACTCCAGCCGATATGAGTTATAAGGGCCAGAATGCAATGAGAGTCAATGATGTATCTAATCAATTGCTCCATCATGCCCCGGCTGATGGCTCGCTGTTACAGATGACTGGGAAGGCAGCCTTTCAACAGGGTCTGATTGATATCAGCTCCCGGGGGAAATTGCTACCGTCCATTGCCAAGTCGTGGTCTGACACTTTGGGCACAACGAGAGGGGAGAAATAAAGTGCTGTGGTAGCATCCCATATGACCCGATTCTGCCTCCCACTCTCTTTCCTCTTTCTGTAGGGATAACTTGTCCCAGTTTTTATCTCGGGGTTTGGAGGATTTGCGATGGTGGCTTTGCTGCTTTCTCACTCAGTCCCTCTTTTTTTTTTTTCCTTCAAAATCTAGATGTGAGGCGGAGGACGATCTATGAGTACCACCGTGTGGAACTGACTAAGACAAAGATCACCAACTCTACAGCTGTGGAAATGATGCCTTTACCCAGTAAGAAGAATTAATAGTAACAGTTTTTTGTTTGATATAGACTCCTGAGTAAATTCCTTATTTTTGCATAGGCTATAGACCTTTTCCTTGGCCATGTGTCTAATTGGCTATTGACTGCTTAAACTGTTTCCTCTTTTTTAACCTTTCTCCACTGCAGCCTGCTTGCAGTTCACCAGCTGTAGCTCCTGCATCTCCTCACAGATCAGCTTCAACTGTAGCTGGTGCCATCGGCTCAACAGGTTGGATATAAGAACATTTTTACTCTTACAAAAGACATCTTTTATTGTCCTTTTCACATTTCCACCTAGTATGTTCTCACAGGCAATTATTGTACCATCTTTACCTTACAATATAAAGCACCTTGAGGTTAATTTTGTTTGTGAATTAGCACTAAATTGAATTGAACTGAACCATTAAAACTTGCCTAGCACATAGGCAAAGTGCACATACTTATTGCCTGTGTAAATAAGCGAGAATGCAGCAGCTAATCTTTTGACTAGGCCTTCAAAGGGGTCTCGTGATATCACCACTCTTCTTCTCTTTATGTTGGCTTCAGCAGTTTTAAGCTACACGGGATCATTTTTAGGGCTCCACATGGTCGAGCACATGGGGGCATTAAAAATGCACTGCAAATTTATGAGATTGTCCCTCCCTCCAGACTCAAACTGGAGGGAGGATGTGCCCTTAGCTGTGCCTTTGTTGGCTCCTAAACTGAAGCTGTCTCCTGTTAAACTAAAAACCTGTGGACACTCTGGATGCCTTTAAAAAGCAGCAGACCCATTCATCTTTTAAGACTTGCTTTTGAGGAGTTTTCATTGTATTTGTCATTTTTTTTCTCCATTTATTATATCCTTTTACTCTTTTTACATCGTCATTTATCATAAAGCAGCCTAGCCCTAAAATACAATTCAATTCAATACAATATAATTGTACTTTTTATTTCAGCCCTTCTTTTTCAGCTTTCTTTGACCTTTTCTCTTTTAATATTTTTAATTTATACAATACTTTTGGAGGTCTGTTTATCCATTACAGTTAATGAACTGTTAATTTTTCCACTTGAATGGCAATTTATCATTCCACATATCCACTGTCTACTGCAGAATCCCCCACGTGTACACTTCAAGTGGGTCTGAAGGGACTTGTTGGTAAAATTTTATCCAAACATATATATTTGGATCACAGATTTACATATAGTAATATAATGTGATTATTCTGAAAAACTTGTGCGTTAGGTTTTAATTTAATCAGGCAGCTTCACATTTATCCTACGCAGCAGTGGTTGTAGTCTTTGGAAGAGAAAGCGACTCACTCTCACATTCATTCAGTTCACACCTGTTCTGCCAACCTTTGCTCTACTTTTTATCTTAATCTTCCCTTCTCCCCACACTTCAAACAAAAGTAAATATTTGAGCTGCTAAAGAAGTGTTGGCGTTCCTCCCCAGAATTTCCTGACAGCTGAAATGTGAGCTGTGGTGGGTTTTATTTTATCAAATAGAAAAGTCTGAGTTAAACAGACACCGAGGATAGATGGTGGAGGAGTTTATCTTCCCTGTAAGTTAAGGAAGCTTGGACCTGACTGTCAATGGGTGTCTGCTTTTCTGCATTTTTATTTTTTTGAAAATATTTTCGGAGATTGTCGTCAGTGTTTCGGGGGGTTTGCCGTTTGACCTTTCGAGCTACAATCGCTTCTTTTCCTGCGCCGCTGCATTTTAAACTCCTTGATTAGTGAGCGTTCATCTGCCAATCTTTTCCTTTGGACTAATTATTTATTTGGAGACCTTAATTTGACTGGAGAAATGTGCAGCTCTTCTGCTCTGTCCGCTGGGAATTGTTATTTTGGACTTCGAAGGGGTATTGGGAGTTGACTTCCCCTCTGTTTTGCATTTTAAATGCCCTCCCCTTTGACAAAGACAATCTAATTTACAGTTCAATGATATGAAAAACTGCTTTTCTGCTCAGCAGTTTATGGATGCGGTGGAGAGATACTGTACGCCTGTAGCAGGGATCTCATTAAGCAGCATTTTAATTAGCTTTCCTACTGTGTTAATATCTAACTGTTCAGCATCACTCTGCCCTTTGTATCCTTCAGCCATTTCCTTTGAAAAAGGCAAACATGCTTTAAACACGCACTAATTAAAAACTATGGCAGCCTCGCTGGCTCTGGGGGTTAATGAAAGGAGCTGAAATTTAAAGGGAACGTCCCTAACAGACTGATCGCACAGTGGAGTGCTGTGAAGGTGAGAGCCTGGCGCCTCTTTCATCCTAAGTTACAAGGTGAATCAGTTTGCTGTGGCTGATGTGGACTAAAGTGGGTTAATAAAGCATGACAGACATTGCCGTGGACTCACAGTGGGCCGTACGTGCCAGAGCCTCTGAATGCTGATGTGCTTAGAGGTGCAGGGATTTGTTTACCTAAAAAACACAGCTGGTGTGCATCACAAATGGGTGTTAAGGAGACGAATGTTGAATTTTAATTTGTGGTAGCCTCACACCAAATTGTTCCTCTACAGTTTTTACGTGAAACGGCACACAGGCTCACCAGTCTGAGATTTTAGATCTCAAAAGTCCTGCTTTACTTAAAAGTAAATTCTAAGCAAAGTTTACTAATGAAGCAAAACCAAAAAGTAATAAACTACAGGTGTGTTTTCATTAATCTAAGAGTAGCACACACTCATCGGTCACATTTTTATTTGCACCTGTTCAACTGCTCATTAACCCAAATATCTAATTAGCCAATCACATGGCAGGAACTCACTGCATGTAGGCATGTAGACGCCGGAGGATAGCATCCACTGCTTTGAGCTGACAGGAAGGCAACAGCAACCAAGGTGGGCCGCCACGCTGGGTTCCACTCCTGTCAGCTAAGAACAGGAAGCTGAGCTTACAGTTTTTACAGGCTCACCAAGATTGGATGATAGAAGATTAGAAAAACATCAAGATTTGATGAGTCTTGATTTCTGCTGCAGCATTCAAATGGTAGGGTCAAATATTGACACAATCAAGTTGACAAGATGGATTTACACTTTGGGACCCTTAGCACCAACTGAACTTTTTTAAATCCCACACTCAGTATTGTTGTCCATGTCCATCCCTTTATGACCACAGTATACCCATCTTATGATGACGGCATCAAGCATAATTCTCTGTAATGGCCTCCACAGTCACCAGATCTCAATCCAACAGAGCACCCTTGGGATGTGGTAAAATGGAAGATTCACATCATGCATGTGTTCAGTCAACAAATCTGCAGCAGCTGTGTGATGCTATCATGACAATATGGTCCAGCGAGACTGGTCCACGAGTTAAAACTGTTTTAAAATCATGCTTTTGGACTTTGTTGAATATGAAGAATAAAGGCAGTTCTGAAGCTAAAAGGGGGTCCAACCTGGTACTAGCAAAGTTTAGCAAAGTGATAAACTTCCTATGAATACATTTCTCTCTAAAAGTAAATCACCGAGAGCAGAATGAACTGTCACCATCATCTAATGTTCCCCTCATAATGTTAAAGTAATACTGCTCTCAGGGGTAAACAGCCTACGCTGAGAGAAAACTACAAGCTGTTGGCAGACAGCTTGTAGTTTTCTTCTAGGACCTTCCACAGTGGGATAATCAGCAAGAGAGAGAGACAATTATCCTGACAGACATGTACTGAAAAAAATGCATCAAAATGATTTGATTATATGAAAATTTAAAGGGTTAAAACAGTTTTATAATCATTTCTGTCATGCAAGGAATGACTCCCTCTAAGAATGAGTCAGAATGAAACCTAATATCACGATCCAGCCATCCTGCTGTGATTGTTGAAAACCTGAGCAGAAATATTCACCTCATGGGTTTATTTATATTTAAATGAAGCACCTCAGCCCATTTCTAATTAAAGCGCTGTGGGCTCGCTGTCTTAGATGGCAACCGGCTGAGATGGATGCCATTGAGAAGAAACAAAGCCACGAGCTCCTTTTAGAGACAGGTTAGACCAGACCTGCTCAGTAATATCGCGCCTCATTCTGGCTGCTCCGCTGCCCTCTCAGGGGGGAAAAGCAGCCGGGGGGAAATGGGGGATTAAGCAGAGGAATCTGTCTCGCCTGATTGAACAGATGGAGTGATTTTTTTTGGATGGGGGTAAAAGAAATGGGATGATTAGAGAGGTAGAAAGTTGAGAATGGACTTCTTCTGATAAAGTCATTACCATAACAATATGTTCTCTAGAGAAATGGGGCCTGCTGGGGATGCATAAGATCCTTTTGGGCTCATAGTGTCCTTGCAGCACAAAGCAGAGATACCACTGCTATCGTGCTTTGAACTGCCGTGTTTCTGCCTTGCGAGCTGGTCGTAGGTTGTTTTTATCCGTGTGCATGTCAGAGCGAGTGGGTTTCCTGCTTTGCATGCTAACTTTTTCTTCCACACAGAAAATCCTTTGAGAGCGTAGACAGACAGGATGATGGCGAGCTCACCAGCAAGCGAGTTATAATTTTTATCCTTTACAGCAGGCAAGATTAGTAGCTGTTGCCTCGATTGCTGTCTGTCTTTTCAAATCGTATGGTTACGCATAGTTGACTCAGCAGGACCCTTATCCCAAGGCCTCATGACCCCTTGAACTTCCCACTCACAGACCTTCGTACTTTCCCCTTTAAGCTCCTTGAATCCAAAGCTCAGAGGGTGGTAGGGAGTGGGAGGTGTAGATATTTTCTTCCCAGCTTGCTTCAAAGTAGACAAACCTGAAAGTATTATTGAGCTTAGCTTAAATTACACTATGAATGTTTAGAGGGAGCACTCAGCTTCATTGTACTTACAACCATGAGGAATATGACTCAGCTTGGAAAATAATTATGCAGCGCTTTTTAGAAAGCCTGACAAGAGCCACAAAGCGTCTTTTTAGGCTTGAAATGTGAAATTTGGGGATAGACTGTTGGCCTGTTTGGGATAGCAGCATCCTGAGTTTGATTACAGTGAGAACTTTTGTTTCATTTTAGTCTTCCTTTTTACTTTTCCACTTTGTTTTCCATCAAGCTAGTGTTTTAGAAAACGTAAATCAGCATTAAAAGTTAAGTATAAAGAGAGAGGAAAAGAGAGTACAACCAAACAGAGATATTAGATCAGCCCAATGTTAGACAGTAAAAGCTTCAGGTTCAGCTGTGTGGCAGGAAGGGAATGACCCAAATGCACGACTCAATAAACAAGGCATAAAACTCAGAACAGCTTTATTGGTGAGGCCTTGCAACAAAACAAACTTAACACACGTCTGTAACTAGAAATCCAAAATCCAATTCTTTGGAAGGAAAAACAAGGCTCACGCAGATAATATATACACAGGAGTAGATTGGATACATTTGTGGAACACAGCTGAACAGAATCTGACTGTTGAGACAGGGGAAGCAAAACTGAACATCACACACACAAGACAGGAGACTGTCAAAATAAAACAGGAAGTAACACACACTGAGACTCAGACTAAGACAAGTGAACTTGAAAGTGAGACTGGGGTTAAACAGACATGGAGACATAAAAAACCAGGGACACAGTTGGGGAGACTGGACATAGAAAGCAATGAATTAGTGCCGTCAGCATTAATCTCGGTAAAATGACGTTAACGCCATAACCGCATTAACACGGCAAATCTCCGTTAGCGAGTTAACGCAGATCGCCCCGTGCGTGGGGCTGCACGGCGATAACACGTTAACAAGCTAACCGTGCTAACGCTTGACATCACCATTTAAAAAAAAAATTTTGTTTTTTCATTTGTAGTTAGAACTTACTCTGCAAAATTGGATATGACAAAAAAAAAGTTTTGTTCATACATAGCACAACATACTGTATAATCTCTTTTAATTCTGTCCTTGCAACTTTGTTGGAGGTATCAGACAGCTCTGACCACCGGGTTGCAGACCAACTAATGCTTGGCCATATATACTCTGGGTTTTGATTTAAGGCAGGCTTGCAGGCAACATCGAAGCTCTTGACATTCAACCTTGCTTATAAAGAGGAAAAATCCTAGATTCTGACCTTCTGGTTTTAAGAGTAATGTATCCTGCTTGGCTGTGATGGGTACCCTACAGCAGTTGTGCTCCAAACACTGTTAGTTATTATAAACAGTTAGGATGGAGCCCCTCTGCTGGATTAACTAAATCCTGACTATGACTCTAAATCTTTTCTGCTTTATGTTTTGTTTAAAAAACGGTTTATGTTAGTGTGTTCTGAAAATCCTCAACTTTGGTTACACTATATACATACACTATAATCCCACTCCACTTCCACCTTTATTAGACTGACATTTGTGCTGTTTCCTCTGCTCTCAGATGTTCCACTGGCTTTGACCGCCATCACCAGGACTGGATGGACAGTAGCTGCCCAGATGAGGTGAGTGTCACAATAAGCAGCCATTACATCATCATACCTGATAGTGATTTCGACAGTTCAGGATGGTGAAACATCTAAATCTGTATCAGAAACATAACAAAATGTCTCATCTTTCAGACCAAGGACAAGATGTGTGACATCACAGACACTACGTACCTTTACCCTTTCACCACTACGGTTGCTGCCAAAACAACACCCAAGGGGAAGGAGGCCACTGCAGGCAGGGAAACACCCTCCACCTCCCACCCTCCCACCAGCGTCCCCACTGAAGGTAAAGTAGAAGAGAAGCGTTGGATCATGGCCACAGAGCATATTGTGCTGTGATCGATGGTCCATTCTGGCGAGATGTTAAATGAAGTGCATGCTCTGGAGCTGCTCTTTATTGTTATTGATGCATTTCCTGTTTTGCAACATGCAGAAGACACACATTTTGTTTAAAGAATACATGAATATGTGCTGCAGCTCTCTACTTAAACAAAAAAAAATGTTGCAGATGACAAGCAGCAGAGCGCGGTGCGACAGCTGTGCTTGTACCAACTTTTAAAGAAGCAGATTGAATTAGGACAAATCCCACCAGAAAATGGAAGCACCCACACAGACCTGGGATCATCTCACTCTGCTAGCTCACTCTCAGTCTTTCATGCCTAAGAATGTGACAGATCTGTTGACACTTAAAAATATTCTCATCCCTCTGTTGTTCTTTTTAGTCATTTTTCAGGTTATTTATGAGGCTTTTTGCTATTTGACTCTAAAGACTAATTTTCCTTTTTGAAGGCTTAACATGAGTATATCAGAGGGACAGCTCAGGCTGAGATGGTTTGGACATGTGCAGAGGAGAGATAGTGGATATACTGGACAAAGGACATTAAAGATAGAGCTGCTAGGTCTGAGGAAGAGGAAGACAACAGAGAAGATTCATGGATATCGTAAAGGAGGTCATGCAGAGGGCTGGTGTGACACAAGAGAAATTCAATATAAAAAATATAGAGCATTTTCTCTGAATTAACCAAAAATGACTTTTATACATAGAGGACATTTTGGCTACCAGAACTTTTCCGAACATACCAGAAGATAACCAGTTCCAGATCAGGTTACCATGATGATTTAACCAGGTTAAAAAGAGAGCCGCCTTCGTGATACTAAAACTCTGACTTAAAGATCACTAACCCGTTAGTGTTGCTTCGTAGCGCACACCTTTGATCAAAACACAGGTGTGTTGTGCCTCCTTTGGTGAAACCACACTTACAGGGGTCGTGTCAGGCGGTATGAACAAACGGTCGATATGAATCATTGCATCACACACATTTCCTCGAGTTGTGCAAAGGTCAAGAAAGTCACGTTCCTTTAATATTGCACCGCAAAGTATTGAGCACATGATTCAGTGCACCCCGGCGGGAGATGAATCCAGACCGCATAATCTCCGAGTTATCTAATGCAAATCTCTGTGGAGGCAGCAGACAGCAGTCTTTTGCTGATGATAGGAAAACGGCCAAGGTGTCCTCTGGAGTTTGTTTACTCCCATTTCTTTGCCTCCAGAGATGCCAGGGTTACGACGAGTTGGTTGAATTTATCGTGCCAATTTTCGGTTCGTTTCCCTTTGTATATGGCCTTTAAACATTTTATTTCAGTAAACAGCCAATTTATCTTAATCAGCTCCAGATGTCAATCGTAAGTGAATCAAAATGATAGGAAAGGCCCACCCACCTACCCTTGTCTCTATGTATGTCACCTTATAAAAACACTGTGTTTATTTTATTATATTTTTCATACAGGTAAATCTCATTGAGACACGAGGTCTCATTTATAATCAACACTAAAATCACACAGCTGGTACATTGTGTGGTGGTTTTTTCAGTTGTCTTGCTTCCATGTGATATTTTTGGGAGCTCTATCTTTATTGAATTAAAAATCGTACCTTGTACTCATTAATTAATTAATGTGGGTAAAAGAATTATAAACATGCTGGAGTAATAACTAACAACATGCCAGTACTCAACCCCATTTGTCTGTACTTAAAAGACCAGGCCAAAAATTTGATGTTTACTTGTTCAAGTGGCTCAGTAATTTCCTGAAATAGCTGGGAATCGTAGGTTTTAGTAAACACTACTCTGTGTTGTGCAAAACGCATTTTTGTGGCTATTTGGAGGAATTTAAGTCATCAGGATGGTGTGTAGCTCATAGACTCATGATAAACTAGAGTGTCTTTGTTCATTTGTGTTATTTTTCCATAGCTTTTAGAAAGTAAACACATAGGAATATGATATGAACAGGACGGAGTTTAAATGATCTGCCTCGCCTGTGGGGACTCTCTGGAAGTTTTTTAGTTAATGGTGTGGCTCAGTAAACACAGCAAAACAATCTTTCCCAGTCTCTTCTTTTGGCTCACGCGAGGTCAGGGCTTTGGTTGACCTCAGATGTTCTGACTTTAAAGTCTAAGATTAAAGCTAATCATGTTCTTGTGGGTTATTACTCCTTTACAGTGAAACCCTCGAAGTGTCTTGAAAGTCTCCAGCTTCCTGTAGCAAATTCTTGTCGATTTGTTTTTGTCTGTGCTGTTCTCGTTCTGTTCATCTCTTTTATTTTGTGCTTCTGGACGAGCTTTAACTGAGTTTTAAATTTTTATTTTCTAACAACTAAATCTTAAAAATGGTCCCCAAAAGTGTAGTTAGTCTAAAAAGACTTTCCAGTGCATGTCTGCAGTGTTTCTGTGCTCTACGTCTCGATCTCATTTGTCCTCCATTTTTAATTTTTTATTGAACTTTCTGCATTCAAGTCTGGGTTATCTTTTATGTTGTATTCCCCCCCAAAAAAGAAGCATTTCTTTCATGGCTAACTCCGGCAGTGGCCGACCTTTTCCATCGCACACCCATTAATCATCTCGTGGGGGCTGAGTTTAAATGTCCGGGCCATCGCGGTCGGGGTGCTCGACGCGCTGCTGTGATGAGGATAGATGCAGTGAGTTCCCGAAGGGAATGGGAAAAACGCCTCGCTGTGAGGCAAAACACAACAAGTTGTCCCACAGATCAAACCGGGGCGTGGTGAGAGGCCTCGCAGACAGCATGAGGAGTAAAATGCACGGCGTGTGTATGTGTTAGTATCCGTGAGTTCAGGAGGTCGTGCTGCGGTGTTTACATTTGTTATCACCCACGGTCTGACAGTGGATCAGTTTCACCGGCTATCCCCTCACTTGTCAGCTGCAGGGGTCAAAGGTCAGCTTAGATTACAGGCTTGGTGGCTCATGCAAAAGCTGCAGGTGGACATAAGAGCGAAGGAGGGAAAAAACAGACTGGAGAGGATGAATGTGTCTGCGTGGGTGGAGGCTTGTTTGGGTGTAAGAGATGGAAACGTCTCGTCTCTCACTCTGCTCACGTTCAGCTGTACTTAATATGCCTCCCTCTAAGGAACTAGTCACTTATAAAGTGAATGGAATTTTTGCAGTAATATGTATTTTAAGCCATGATAGCTACACGGCACTGGGGATAGTTGTAAAAGCAATTTATTTCCCAACTTCCACTGCATGCACAACCTCCGGTAGAATAAAGTAATGGAAAAAAGGCCTTATGTCTTACCAGGTCAGGTTATTTGTTGATGTTTTTCTCCACCTTTTTAAGCCTTAAACACCTCATACTTATTTAACATTAAATCAGGTTGTCCCCTATTCTATAAAAAGATGTGTCTGCTAGCTTTCTCCTTTTTTCCATAGACTTTAATGTTTTATCAAAATGACTTCCAACACAAGTGAAAGTAATCCGGGCAGGGAAAACAAAAGGACGAATACAGGAAGTAAAACTAAAATCTAGCTACCAAAATAAACTGTGGAGTAAGAACAAGGGAAATTAGGACCAATTAAAAGATTTTAATATTCTCTGGGCAAATGTGCAGCATGTATACATGAGAATAGATTACAAAAAACAACGCTTTTTAATTTTAAGTGGTTCCGGGTCATTTATACGCCTTCACCTAAATAGACATTTCTGTGAAAGAAGAGCAGGTAATTGCTTTGTTGGCTTCCTCGTACAGAAACAGTAATATCAAATTCACAACCCTAACTCTGCTGCGCGACGTGCAGCCACTTAGAGAACAATATCTTTTAATGATTCATTTCAGTCACTAAAATGCGCTTGCTTTGCTCTTTTTAAAAACTGAAATCCTTTCGAATTAAATCATCCAGTGAAATGCGTCTGTGTGATGTGTGGGTCAAATTTGCATAATGTGAATCCTATGGTGTGTGTAAATGGCTGCTACCCTTCGAGGAGAACTGGGTCATGCTACATTTCCATATTTCACATGTATAGTTAACCCCAGACTGCTTTTATGTGCCGAATTACGAATGCTGAACCGTTATATTCACAGCATTCATTTTTAATAGGACGTTAAATATAGTAAAAGAAGATGGATCGCTAATGAAAGAAGCTTCGGCTCATTTGGGACCATCAGCGAGTTGTTTATGTTGTCAGAAACAAACAACAAAGAGAAATATTGATCATTGTGTCTGACGCTCGTGGTTCTTTCTGTCTTTGTCTCCTCACAGATGACACCAAGATCGCTCTGCATCTCAGAGACAACCAGGGTAGGTCCCCGACTTTCACTTCTGTGCCATCCAATAACTGTTGAGGTTAAGCCGCTGCTGCTTCCTGTTGTTTTTATTATTGTTTGTTTCTCTGTCTCCTGGTTTGACTTTACCGCTGAGGCATCTGTCCCTGATTGCTTTTTTATCTTTTGGGGGACATGTGGCTCAGTCAGTTGATAAACTTTATCCAGCAGCTGACTGTAATGCTTTACTGTTCTCTGTGGGTCCCAGCGATCAATTATGGTGTCTGGACCAATGCGAGTAAAAGCAACAGAGAATAGAGGCAGTAAGCCCTTAGGCACGGTTGGATTTAGTTAGCATCATGTGAAAAAGAAAGTTGAGCCACTATTAATTTTAAGGGGAGATGCAAAACATTACACTGTCATTATTTATTTAACAAAATTTAGGCCATAATGCAGGAGAAATGTGTGAAAAATGTATTGCTTTGTCAGTTTGCTGGTCTGGAGCATTCAGGTGTGTGTTAACACAGTGCCAAGGAGGAAAGACGTCAGAAATGATCTTAACTAAGCAATTGCTGCTGCCTGTTAATCTGTGACGGTTAAAAGGCAATTTCCAAACAATATTATTCACAAGTGGAAAACCTTCAAGGCAGTTGCCAATCTTCCCACGAGTGGACGTCCCAGCAAATTTACCTCAACGTCAAGACACTGCAAAAAATCCAAAGCCTCAGACTACAGGGTTTAAGTTCATGACTGTACAATTAGGAATAAAACAAGTGTTGCTTGTTTGGAAGGGTTGCCAGGAGAAAGCCTCTTCTCTCTAAAACGAACATGGCAGCAAAGCTTAAGTTTGCAAATCACAAGACTTGTGGAACAATGTCTTTTGGACCAAAGTTGAGATGTCTGACCATAAAACACAGCACCATGTTTAGCAAGACACACCCCATCAGCATTAACACCTCAAACCAACTGTCAAGCACGGTGGTGGACTTATGATGACTTGGACTTTTATGCAATAGCTAGTTGATATGCATTAATTTTACAGTCGCAGCTGTTTTTCACTGCTGCCGTCTACATGCATCAGTGCAACAACACAAGTGACTCATGTGATTTCCTGTTTGGCTATTCATTTGCTAATATTGTCTCATAAATACTAAGAAAAAGGATTATTCATAACTTGCAGTTGCTGTTTTATCAAGTGAGGAGCTACGATGTTAAAGTTAATTCAATCGTCATTATTGTCTTAGAGCCACAGTATTATAAGTCTAGCTGTTTTTTCTGATCCTGTGTAAAATGTTCTAATGATATGAGATAAAAACATGAGAACAATGCCCTTTCAGCATAAAATGTACATAAACCATGAACATTTATAGTAGTACAAGCAAACTTAAAACATTCAAATTAGACTTTGGGGGATTCAGAGGAGACAGCTAACGTTAAAGATACTATAATGTTAGATTGAGGTTGTGATTACCCTAAAATGTCAGATCTAATTTGACACTGACTGTTGTCAGGAAAACAGCAGTTTTTTCTTTCAATGTGCTTTAGTTGGTGTTATGTGTGGGGGGGAGGAAAAAAAACCATCCAAACTCCTGAAATGACTTTGAACTCCATCAGTTTTCGGAGATAGCCTCTCAAATGTTTCATTTCCTGCTCGAAAGCAATTGGAAATCCACGGCTTCTATCACACTTTCATTACACAAACGCTGCATGTTTCCCATCACTTGAGCACTCTTGTGCTGGTGCCTGGTGCTGCGATGATATCTCTTTGCATATTTTTCATGCATCTACCCTTTATCGTCGCATACCTGGCAATGGTGTTATTCAAGGTGAAGCTAAATTGTGAGGAAAGGACTGAAACATAAAAAGCGAGAAATTATATTGGCTTTTCCTCTGTATTGCTTGTATTGCTATTGTAACGAGTGGGTGTTTATGAAGTTGTATTTAATCAGCCTGCTTCCTGTCAGTTTGTCTGGGTGATCTAGCATGTTTAACTCACATCACAGCCAGGATTGGTCTGACCTTGACGGTGACAGGAAATGCAGAGGTGATTACAGCTCCAATAAGAGCCAAGATAAGAAACAACAGGAGTGAGCCGCCTTTTTTTCAGGAGCTGCTTCTCAGCGCTACTGCTCCCCGACTCCTATTTACAAAAAGGCTGAATTATAGGTCTGCTCAGTTTGTGTTGTTGGTTTCCTGAAACCCATTAGCCAAGTGAGAGAACAGTTGTACTCCCCTGCGCCAACCGTGGCACTAATGTGGAGCTGAAAATGAACAGATTGGCTTGGTTTCCTCTGGTCTCATTTGTCCTCTCTCAAAATCTCTAATGTATTTTATTGCTGTCTAAGAGCTCTGTCATCCATTAGTGCTCAGGTCCTAGCAGTCATAAGGACAAAGCTAATGAGGAATGAATTCGATGTGCTGTACACCTACCACTTTGTCCCTATCCAACTGTATTGTGCTGCAGTGTTAAATACTCCCACCATTACAGTATTCATATACTATATTTTCATATTATATAAAATACTTATGTATTTTAAGCCATGCTGGCTCTGGTGTCAGTAAACTGAAGTATTTCTGTAACTGAAGTTACACCAATGTAAGCTCTTTTTGTGATAAAAAATAAGAACATTTAAGAATTCTTTTTTTGCAAACTTGATATTTTGTGGTTGTTTTGTAGACAGCACTGGCTCCCAGCCGTCATTTCATACTCCCACCAAAGTATCCAGTCAGACAGGCTCAAAAACTCCTCCGCCAGCACCACCTCTCATCTTTAAAGATGTTCATTTGAGCCTGGAAAAGTACTATTTTCAGCTTATCATTAGCAGTTATGGTTACAGTTACGGCTTTCAGCAATTTGTCCTCTTGTAGTTCCTACTTCATAATACTCTCCATCTATTAGTGATCAATAGAAACTGTTTCCCAGACTGCCAGATAATTATTTTAACAGCTAGCCAGTGATTTTCAAGTTTTTATTCTCAGTTTTAGCTAGCTACTTCAGCTGTTTATTGATAGGTTAGCCAACAGTTTCATCTGTATATACATACTTTGAGCAAACAGTTTCAAAGTATGGTATAGATCAAGCTGTCTGGCATTATAGAGGTAATTAAAATCATCAACAGTTTATGGTCCAGTAAATTCATTTTAATGTGTATGATTCTGAAAACAGTTATGAAAAAATACTTTATGTGCCCCAAAAGGTTGATTTTGTTCCTCTGGACGTAGTGTTTTCAATGGGAGAAATGTTTCATTGAAATCTGGACGCATCTGGATGTCCAGATAAACAGAATCAACCTTTTGGGATTTGCTTACCTGGATGATTGAGCATGCATCAAGGCAATGCTTTAGGTGCTTTGATTATGTCAGTTGTGCACTATTAAGGTGTTTAAGTATGACTACAGTTTTTGCCTCAGTAAAACATATAAATGTGGGGTTTTTGCATGTTTGCACAGTTTTTCCACAGTCTTTAAAGCCTTGTCCAGCTCCACTTTTCACATAATACATCTGTTATTGGACACATGGCTGCACATGAGCCTGGAAATCACACAGAAATTTTTGCTTGTTTCACCAGACCACTATCACCCAGTGTATGTGATATTTTGAGGCCTTTGCTGCTGTCTTATTGGCTTAGACTCAGAAGAGTCCAGATGAAACTCTCTGTGCCAGAGCGCTGTGCTCCTCCAGGGGTCGGACACTCTCTGCTTGCATTCTGCTGGTTTTTAGCTGCTAGGCTTTTGATTTCTCATTATGTCTACATCTCCGCTTAGCCAAATGCCCCCCGCTAACCTTCCAACACCCCCAACTAACAGCTTGTCGCATCGTTTGGGCTTCCAGCTGAAGCAGGAGATGGCTCTGTGCAGCTCCAGCGGACAAACGCATGGGAAAGTGTCTTGTCTCTGAGAAAAACAGAGCATACTCAGATCATGTGTTTACTACATTAAGCGCAAAAGCAAGGATGTCAAGCAAGAATCCCGACTCACTGCCTTCATAGCTGATTGACGAACGGTAGACACAGTTGGGTTGTCAGCATTGCTGGCCATCAGTTGTTTTGTTTCAGCACAGCAAATTATCCATTCGTTCTTTTTATTTTTCATTCCCAGTTATGGTGGGCACATAATGTCTACACAGACAAACACATTAACAGTGAATTCCCACACACATTGCACAGATTTGATTACAACCCGAGTACGCCGGAAATCAATGAGGCAGAGAGCCAGGGGAGAGGCTGCTTGGCTGACAGGCCGAGTGGTGGGTATTGCTGCTAATTAAAGCCGGGGAGGAGCCCTGGAGAGGTTGCCAGGGTGGCACAGAAGGAGAAAAAAAAAAGCTTTGTGAGTACACGTGGCCTGAACCTGCTATAAATCTGTGTGAGATGAGGTACAACATGAAGGCAGAATCCTTGCTGGGTTATGTTCTCTGCTGGGACACTGTTTGTATTTTCTGTCATTATTATGTGTATTCTTCCCTCTGACAAATTGCAGAGGAAGTTCTCTTAGTTTTTGTATTTTTGTCTGTGTGTGTGTTTTGTGAAATTGTACCCCCAAAGATGAAAACTGAGATTTCCCAGTAAGTTTACAGGCTGCTGTGATCATCTTCAAAAGAACTCTCAAAACACCTGCTGGGTCGACTTTGAGGTTCAAATATAAATCTGATGAAGTGCTTTACAGACTAGCGCTGACTTCCAAGACCGGCTGAAGGACCGATCTCTTATGTAGTCACTACTTACAGCCTCTTCGGTTTGCAGTGCCACGACTTAAGGCTATAATAGGACTTTATCAGCAGCTATAGACCTTCCTCTTCCTCCCATCAGGACCAGACACTGCTAACCTTGGTGTGGGATTAACTCTTACTCGCACTTATGGGAGAAGAGAACTGCTCTTGAATGCCTAAAAAGCCTTCAGAACAATCGTGCCAGAGACTACTAAAGACCCAGTTGCACAGTGAACCTTGAATTTGTTCTCCAAGTGAAAGAAATGTCCTTTAACCATTCAACAAATACTTTTAGAGTCACTGAAAATGAATCAGACGTGCATGGCTGAATGTGCATGGCTGAATGAGAGCGGTGCATTTCTTAGGTTTTAAAATGAAATGCCTTTTTCCTACAATGGTGACACGGAGCGAAAGCTGAACTTTAAGGCATATCGGCACAAGCAGGAAAGGAGCGTATTGATGAATAATGAGTGTCCCCTGCTGGTCGACAACAAAACTGCAACGAAACCAGAGAAAATGTAACACTTGCTTTAAGCATGTGGCACAAAGTGATAATTAAACCAGTGGTGCTTAACAATCTGAAATAGCAAACAGAATGCGTGTGTGACAACATAATGGCTTCTTGTTTTGTTTTCCAGTGATGCCAGCTGACAGTGCTGTAGACAGGGTGAAAGGCACTCATCCTCTTCACACTGGTTTGATCCTGGGCATCTTGCTGGTGATGCTTATCATGATTGCAGGCGTGCTGATCACAGTCTACATCTACCATCACCCGACCTCTGCAGCCAGCCTCTTCCTTATCGAGGTGAGCAGCGGCACCAGCGGGAAAGAAAGTTCATCTGTTTCTGACATCAGAGGGCTGATTGTCAGTCTTACACCTTGACATAAAATTACTTATCATATTTTCCTGTGTTATATTTAATATCGTTTTTTTATTCATTCTTATGAGAATCAAACTGGTTAACATTCATAGGTGTTCTCAATAAGCTGAATATATCTAATTTCTGAAAAATGCAGACAGCCATCATTTGAAAGTGAAGTGTAATATATGTTTTGCTAGGGAAAAGTGTGCATTCAGTGACTGGTTGGTGAGTGGTTTCTGGAGGCTAGTGGCACTCACAAGGTGCAATTAGTCACAAGAACGTATATAGTGCTGCACCGGATCCAAGCAGATTACCATTATTGGCCATGGTTTGTATGACACCTAATGGCTGCAAACCGGAAACACTTTCTTTCAAAGTTAAAGTTGATTTTACTTTGAAAGCAAACATTATCCATTTCTGGTTTGTTTTGCACTCTCTCAACTTTTACTGCCTCTCCACTAGTAGGTGACAAGTAAGTCACCATCTTTCATGCAAACTACAGGTAACCATGGAAATCTGTTAGCAACCAATGGGGTCTTAGGTGTGTGGCACCATACGCTGCATAGATGTCAAGTTAGACACTGAAATAAAAGGGCTTTAGGTGAATGCACTACACAGCAACCACATTTGACCACATTTGTTGCCTCTGACCTTCAATCTTTAACTTCTCTCCTGTAGAGACGTCCAAGCAGGTGGCCTGCCATGAAGTTTCGCCGGGGGTCGGGTCACCCAGCCTACGCGGAGGTGGAGCCAGTGGGCCAGGAGAAGGAGGGCTTCATCGAGTCCGAGCAGTGCTGAGGGAGGAGGTGGCATCCACATCCCTCCCTCCCCTCCGCAGCCTCCCTCCTGTGCTAGCCCTCCTCTCTCCTGCTCCACGGGGACTTCTCACCTGGAACCTCCAGGATGCACTTATTGGTGGAGGAGCTCAGTGTACACAATGACTCGTTAAGACTGTACAATCGGCCCATTGAGCGCTAGATGAGACTGGATACAGTGACCGGTGACATGAGAAAGCGAGACACCCCTGAAGACTATCCCCAGACATACCCACTGTTCAGCTCCCGTTAGCAAGGAGCTGAGCTGCCGGGGGGCAGAGGGAGGGAACAGCGCAGACGTCATCGGCTCTGCATTCGTTAAGAGTTTTTACGACTGCTATCGCGTTGCCATGGTGGGACTGTACAGCTTGACTGATAGCCGTGTGTCTGGTTGGGTTGGGGAGCAGGGTGAATTATACAATATATATTTTCAGAATCAATACAGAGTGTGTGAACAAAGATGTCCACTTTATTGTCCATGGGGGTTACACATTATAGGCCTTTGTATATCCATCAGGTTTTTCCTTCTTTTCCTTTTCCTTTCTCTATGTTTTCACAGGGGTTGGCGCATTTATCTGTACAGACCGTCGGTATTGCTTTTCAATACCATCGCAGGCTTAATTGACTTTTCCACAGTCCACTCTGCACAGAGAGGCTGTGGCTGCGTGATATGACGCGAGCTGAACTCAATCGATCACAGCTGGGAGTAAAGCTCTGAACATTCGGCATGGGTGTTGAATTAGTTTGTGATTTTTGGGGGCTGGTTTCATTTTGTGAAAATGAAGTGTAAGGTGGGGGGTTTTGTTGTTGTTTTTTTTTAATGGGTGATGGACACTATCCTTCCCTTTGCATTGATTTCTTTACTGCCGTGCCATTTCGTCCCTGAGTAGAGTTTGCACTTCTTTTTTGTTTCTCATTCAACATGTGGTACTAATGCAAATTACAAGACAGGCGCTTGTGAGTGTGAATATATTTTCTGGAGTGTAAGTGATTCTCGTGTGTGAATACAGAAGACAGTTTACAGTAGTGATTGGGTATCCACCTGCTATATGGGTGCATATATTTGAGCTGGCTCTTATTGATTTTACTTAGAAGTACCTGGATACAGTTTGCGTGAGCCAGAAAACACACTGGTCTGATTGGAGATTTGATTCATTTTTACAGTGTCGGTTTATTTTCCAGTTGTTGCCAAGCGTAACCAGTTCTGTGTCCACATTTAATAGCTGTCATGTCATCATAGTAATGTATATACCAAGGCCAAAACATTTGCAGATTCAGGTAACTCATGGCAAACATTTGCAGTATAGCAGTGATGAGAATCTTCTTTTCTTATTTTTTATGAGTGGCCTTTTTTTCTCTACTTTTTTACTTAAATGTGAATATTGTTCTAGTCATTGCTGTCACAACAATTCACTCATTTCAAGAGAAAATCATGTTTTACACCAATGATTGTAGACTCATTTAAACAAACTAGAGCTCAAAATCCTGGAGTTTTACTGAATAATAAAATGTGCAATATTACATCCATTCATTTCTATGGTGAAAACGCATAAGAACTCCAATCTCTGAATTCTTTTTTTATTTACACTTTGTTGGCATTGAGACCAAAGACTAATCAGAATTTCAGTCACATGTATTTACCTCAACCTCCCCCCTCCCCCTAAGATTTGAAACTATCAGCTAAGGCCATGAACTGATCAGAAAAAAGTTTGAGGTAAGAGATCAACGGCGCCCAAGGGCAGTTTCCCGTAGACCTCTAAACATGAAGGTTTTTGTTTTCCAAGCAGAGGAGTCGAGCCCTGCTGGACATTGAAAGAAATTGCAGGTTTTCGCTCCAAAATGATGTCACTTTTCAAACCAGGAAGCTAGATCCATCCTTTGTGTACAGTCTATGGATTAAAGTGATACTGTGCAAGCATTTTTGATGTCATAAAAATTAGACATCCCTGATTAGCATTTTCTAAATCCTTCCCACCATCAATGACTGTCCAGTAATTTTTTACAATTCCAGGCACAGTAAAGCTTAAGCTTTGCATTATCAATACGTTTAAAGAGTTCTACTACCAGTGTCTCTTAGTAGCCTTTCTATGAATAACCAGAATTACAAGAGGTAAAATGTCATTCATTAGAAATTAACAGTATGCCTATCTAACTAACCTACTAATTTCAAGTTTGCATCATCAGCTAACAAACGGGCCCTGGAAGAAGAGTTTAGGCTCGATATCGATATGATATATCAACAACTCCAGTCGGCACAGTGATACCTGAGATAGTGTTATACATTCACTCACTTTCTCCAAAAGGTTAGTAAAGCTTTTAACAAAGTTCAATCAAACAAATGTGGCAGTCTGCTAGTACCAGCATAGTCACAACTTGTAGGCAGTTACACAACTAAAAATACAACTACAACAGTAGTAAGCGTACTTAAGCAACCAACCTTTGGATTTTAGTTGCTTTGTTCATTTTAGAGGAGCCAGTACTTTGCCTGTTTGGTTAAAATACATGTTAATCTACACAGAAAGCATAGGGGCCTGTTTAGAATCAATACATTCTCTTATATTTTATAACATGTGTGTTGGGAATATTTTAATTCATTGAACTTATATTAGCAAAGTTTTTCCTGTCATTCTGAAATTGGTTGTATTGGGGTTTTTTAAACAATACTAAAGTCGCAGGTGCCACCACGTTGTCCTGTGTCCTTGGAAAGAACACATTGTTCAAGTGCAGTAAAGTCCCACTAGGTGAGCGAAGTGAACAGAATCACTTCCTAAAAAATCTTTTTAAATTATTCCGTTTAGTTAAGGTCTTAGTTTCAAGCAAGTTTCAAGCACATGTACAGAGTTGGCAGTTCAAGTCACGCACTCACATGGAGGCAAATCTCTTCTCCAAGGAGTTTGGACAAGAAAATCAATGGACTAATTCATCAAGCTGATACGAAGCCACATGAGCAGAAATCATGCAGCGTTATTCTGGCCCCATTTAAGTCAAAAATAAGAAGACTCTACTGTCCATGTTAAGTGATGTCAGGTGAACGTCGGCTCTGATTAACAGACTCCAACTGTTAAAATCAGGCCAAGCAAATTCAAGCCCAATGATGAAGTTCAACTTAAAAGACTTTAAAAGTCATTTTCACTATCAAGCAAAGAAAAGTTTAAACTGCCAAATTAGCATCACCCAGATTTGTCCTTGGGGTTTTGTGGGAAGTAACACTTGTTTAATACTTTACTTTAGTGTGTTCAGAAAGATATTTATGATTTTCGAAGAGTCACACAAGGCATAAAATCTTAACTGTGTGAACTACATCGTGGTCACATGACTTTAACTTTATGACTAGTAAATTTAGCCACTTGTTATCAAACTCCTTATTCGGGACTCACAAAATCTGAAAAATTCCACAGCTGGAAACGTCCTTATGTTGTTAGCCAATGAGGACATCCTAAATAATCCTTCTTTGTTGTGTTTAAATTGATCATAATTTACAATATGGAATTTATGTCCTATTACCTGAAACTAGCAACTGAGCAAATAAAGTCATTAATTTACTTAGTGTAGAGCTTTAAACATGGCCATGCGGCCCCTTGTAAATAAGGGAGCAGCTGAAAGTAAATTGTATACTGAGGTCACAAAGCAAGGGAGGTGAGTGTAGTTTCCCCATAAACTTCTTTATAACCAAAGGAGTCTCCACTTGCAGAACATTTAAAAAAAAATAGGTTCAAGGTACAGTCGGCGTCACTTTACAGAGCTGGAAGCTATGTCTGCCTTTTATATTGTCTACGGCTCTGAGTCATGTTAGCCTTTGTCACTCTATACACTAGTCATTCAGTCAGTGGAGCTATGCAGCTGGGTCGTGGTTCGTGACATGCATCGCAACAATATTTCTCTAACAATTGTGAGCCAATGGCTTCTCCACACCTCCAGGTCCATTTTTTGTTTTTTAGTACCGGTAGATCGATCCCTGTGGAGAAATGCTCTGTGAAAGTCATCAAATCATCCACTTACCGTACGGTGCCACCTGAAACTGCAAGTGTTTTTACGACTGCTGTGAAAATGCAGTCCGAGAACATGACCGGAGGTCACATTTGTTTGCACTGAACACATTTACAAAAGCTGAAAACACTTCAGTCGCGCAGCATTGCCAGATGGAAAAAATGTTATCCTAGAGGATTACAGTTATTATATTTTGAGGAGCACTATTGTACACAAGTCAGATCGGTAAAAAAAAGATGTCATGAGAGAAAATGTGTGCAGGCACAGGTGTAAGCTGTAGTCCACTGTCCTAAAATGAGGCAGCCTCGGCTTATTTCAACTACTATGTGTTGTAAAATAATGAGATTGTGAAATATTATGGGACATTTGCCACACAAGTACAATAATTATCACACTCTGGCAATGCTCTGATAGTGGAAACTGGGTTTTCTAGCAGCAAAGTCTTCACTTGCTTCACTGGACCTGACTAATGGCTTTCACTCCCACTTTTAACAAAAGCAGCACAGTTGTGTCATTGGGATTGGTTACTGCTGTTTTCTTTGCTCTCTTATGAGTTGGATTAAATGATACTGAGTCACAGATTCAGCAAATGTTCCAGGAGCTCAACATACAGATACAAGAATTGGAGTTTTCTTCCAGCTGTGACGTTGGTTTTATCTTATCATGACACTTTCATAGCAAACAATAAGACTCGAAATCATAAAGTATCATAGCTGTCTGTAATTTCTGTAACTACTGTCGTTTTGATTACATTTGAAATAATAAAAAATGTTGGTAAAAACAGTCACATGTCTGTTTCTTTGCATGGTCCAGCAAATTATGTTTCTTTTGTTTAAGCATGCATGTCCAACTTCTTTTTGATTCTACTATACTAGTATAAATATACTACCATATCTTTAGTATATTTAATGAAGTTGTGCAGAAATTTTATAGTTACAGACCCTCGCAGTACATAGATTCAAAATGAGTACTTTTTGGATTTGCATTCATTTCCCCAACATTTGTGAGCCTTTAATTTAAGTACAAGACTTAAAAACACATTTAAAGGTGTAGTCAGTTATTTTTTTTAGTTTATGTAATAGAAAAAAAGAATATTTTACTCATAAATATACATTGATTAGTGTGTAATTACATCTTCCAAGAAGCTACTAGTTAAACCTTTACTCAAAAAGCCATCTCTAGACCCAGCTGTCTTAGCTAATTATAGGCCAATCTCCAACCTTCCTTTCATATCAAAAATCCTTGAAAGAGTAGTCGTCAAACAGCTAACAGATCATCTGCAGAGGAATGGCTTATTTGAAGAGTTTCAGTCAGGTTTCAGAGCTCATCACAGCACAGAAACAGCTTTAGTGAAGGTTACAAATGACCTTCTTATGGCCTCTGACAGTGGACTCATCTATGTGCTTGTCCTGCTAGACCTCAGTGCAGCGTTTGATACTGTTGACCATAATATCCTATTAGAGCGATTAGAACATGCTGTAGGTATTACAGGTACTGCACTGCAGTGGTTTGTATCATATCTATCTAATAGACTCCAATTTGTACATGTAAATGGAGAGTCCTCTTCACACACTGAGGTCAATTATGGAGTTCCACAGGGTTCAGTGCTAGGACCAATTCTGTTTACATTATACATGCTTCCCCTAGGCAGTATCATTAGAAGACATAGCATACATTTACACTGCTATGCAGATGACACCCAGCTCTATCTATCCATGAAGCCAGATAACACACACCAATTAGTTAAACTGCAGGAATGTCTTAAAGACATAAAGACCTGGATGGCCGCTAACTTTCTGCTTCTTAATTCAGATAAAACTGAGGTTATTGTACTTGGCCCTGAAAATCTTAGAAATATGGTATCTAACCAGATTCTTACTCTGTATGGCATTACATTGGCCTCCAGTAACGCTGTGAGGAACCTTGGAGTCATTTTTGACCAGGATATGTCCTTCAACGCACATATTCAACAAATATGTAAGACTGCTTTCTTCCATTTGCGCAACATCTCTAAACTTAGAAATATCCTGTCTCAGAGTGACGCTGAAAAACTAGTTCATGCATTTATTACTTCCAGGCTGGACTACTGTAATTCCTTATTATCAGGATGTCCTAAAAACTCGCTGAAAAGCCTTCAGCTAATCCAAAATGCTGCAGCAAGAGTCCTGACAGGGACTAGAAAGAGAGAACATATTTCTCCTGTATTGGCTTCCCTTCATTGGCTTCCTGTTAAATCCAGAATTGAATTCAAAATCCTGCTCCTCACATACAAGGTCTTAAATAATCAGGCCCCATCTTATCTCAATGACCTTGTAGTACCATATCATCCTATTAGAGCACTTCGCTCTCACACTGCAGGCCTACTTGTTGAGTATTTAAAAGTAGAATGGGAGGGAGAGCCTTCAGTTTTCAGGCCCCTCTTCTGTGGAACCAGCTTCCAGTTTGGATTCGGGAGACAGACACTATCTCTACTTTCAAGATTAGACTTAAAACTTTCCTTTTTGCTAAAGCATATAGTTAGGGCTGGACCAGGTGACCCTGAATCCTCCCTTAGTTATGCTGCAATAGACGTAGGCTGCCAGGGGATTCCCATGATGCATCGAGTTTTTCCTTTCCAGTCACCTTTCTCACTCACTATGTGTTAATAGACCTCTCTGCATTGAATTATATCTGTTATTAATCTCTGTCTCTCTTCCACAGCATGTCTTTATCCTGTTTTCCTTCTCCCACCGCAACCGGTCGCAGCAGATGGCCGCCCCTCCCTGAGCCTGTTTCTGCCGGAGGTTTCTTCCTGTTAAAAGGGAGTTTTTCCTTCCCACTGTCGTCAAAGTGCTTGCTCATAGGGGGTCATACGATTGTTGAGCTTTTCTCTGTATCTACTGTACAATACAAAGCACCTTGAGGCAACTTTTGTTGTGATTTGGCGCTAAATAAATAAAATTGAATTGAATTTAATTGAATACTGGGGTCTCATAAACTGGTTTGTGGAAGTTGCCATGTTGACCCACCATCTTGAATACAGTGGCAACCTCAAGCCTCATCTCTTGAAGTTTAGTCGGGGCTCTAACACATGAAAACATCCATAAACATACTTATTTATTCCAGATATTATCACGGCTGCTTATTATCAGCAGTTTAGACGTATAACGGAGCGACCGTGGTTCAGGGGTTGGAAGCCCATCTTGTAACCGGAAGGTTGCCGGTTCGATCCCCAGCTCTGTCTGTCTTGGTTGTTGTGTCTTTGGGCAAGACACTTCACTCTCCGCCTACTGGTGAGGGGCCGATGGCACGATATGACAGCCTTGCTTCTGTCAGTCTGAAGCAAGGCTGTCCCAGGGCAGCTGTGGCTACAACTGTAGCTTGCCTCAACCAGTGTGTGAGAGTGAATGAATAGCGCTTTGAGGGAATTGAAAAGTGCTATATAAATGCAATCCATTATTATAACACTCCCATCTCAGGAATGTTAAACAGCTGGTTATAAGCTAACATTATGCCAGCTAATATCAGGTTCCAGTATCCTAAAAATAACACTTTCCCCTTTGTAACCAGTTTGATTACATTCTCACATTATATCAGAGTTTATTCACTATCTGTGCTACAATGTTATATCCGCTTAAAAGACAATTTCACTAACACCACCTAACAAAAGCTGAGGCTAACTCTGGCTAATAGCTGCTAACAGATGCTAACAGCAGCTGCACTGCCAAAAAAATATAAGGATATCCTGAACAACTCACCACAGTATTGCCTTCATCTGTCAGAAGTGAGCTTCACTGACTTCATGTGTGATAGGTGGCTGATGAAAACAAGTTATAGCAAATGAAAGGTCTTCATTTCTCCTACATACAGTGAGACATTAGGCTCATCTTCTAGCCAACTTTTCCTTTTGGGTCCAAATTTTCTAACACTTGGGAATATAGCGTATGGTTCTATATATGGAAGTTCTTTATAACAGTTTGGACATGTAACACTGACCAAATAAATTTGGAACCTGAAGAAGATTTTCAAAATCCTTCCGATGTGAGGGCACAGAAGGGCCTGGATCACAGAGGGTCTTGCTGCTTCTGAGGGGGCAGCTGGGAAGCACTGATTAATTTTTCATGGACTGACAGCAGGGATTTAGTATTTCCCTGAAATACTGAATCCTGGGAGGGGCTGAGGCATTCCAAAAAATTGAATATCTTGTTTGGCCATGAAGTTTTCTGACACCTATGTTTAAATGATCTCCCGTCCCTGAAAAAGAGCATGACAGTGAAAAATGCTGCACGCTCAGTTTATGTGAAACCCTTGGATCAGGTAGATTTTGGAAATGCCTCACTGCAGACTGAGGAGATGGAGCTCTACAGCAGTACAGAGAGAAAGCTGAGCAAACAAGACAGCAGAGGGGAGCTAGAGACAAGCTGAGCAAGCTAGAAGCAAAAAAAAAAAAAAAAAAGCATGAAAAAGGTTTGAGTAACGGGGGAAACATTACCGAAGGAGCAAGCCAAAGGTGTCAGACTTCAGCTGTCTGTTACAGAGACTGATTCAGTGCTGCAAAGGACAATAACAGAATTCAAATTATCTAATACAAGTAGTGCTGTGTGCCTCAAAGAGGGCCCGAGGAACCAATGGAGTGTGCTACACAAACACAAGCCCGGCATGTTGTACCTATAAACAGTAATCAGCGGGTGTTAATAGCTAGACAGCCAGCTATTACGTTCATCAAATCGAGTTAATCGCTCTATTGTGGCCAAGGTCACATCACAGCTGTGAATCATCCTGCTGCTGGTCACCTCTGTGGTGATTTACTCCCATCTAGTGGGCAAAACACAGAACAAAACTACTGCCCGTGAAGGAAAATAAATCAGACAGCTGCTGTCTGAAAGTAAGTACGCTCTGTTTTCTAAAGTTTGACATACTAGGAAGTAATAAAAAAAATCCTCTGAATCCACAGGTCCTAAAATTATTAAAACACAACCTCAGATGAACAACACATGGAAGATTGCACTGTTCAATTATTTATTTAACAATGATTAACATCAAATGCAGAAGCAGTGTATGAAAAAATAAGTGCACCTTTAGTGCTTCCATCCAGCCAGCTGTTGCTAATCAAATGTACTTGATTAACTGATCATCAGCAAGTAAGAGCACATTAAATAAAAGCAGAGGGTTCTTGCAGGTCTACAGGTTAAATGTTAAAATTCAAGACAGTACAGTTAGAAAGCAGGCCATAGTTGTTCAGGAAAAAGACTGAACAAGTATGGCCTGTTTGGAAGGGATGTTGGTATTTACTTAGTGTTTCATTTAGAAACAGGCTGCAGTGTCATTTAGTTTTTTTGTTAAGCCTTCATCTGTTCCCAGTTTTTTTACGTCCTGTCTTATTTTGGCAACCTTTTGCTCAAGTCTTCCTTGTTTTAGTTTTACTTCCTCTGTCTTGATTAGTTTCAGCTGTTCTCACTTCCCTTAACTGCCCTTTTTTTGTATACACTTCGGCATCTTGCCGTGTTTCTATGTGTGCTTCCTTGCTTATGCTTGGATTGAGTTTGGTAGTTTATTTAATGGACTTATATATTGGTTGGGGGCTTATTTTGAGTTTAGGGCTAGCCTAAATAAAGATTTATTTTTTGTTGATTTTTTTTCCCCATCTCCTTGCATGGCAAGTCTGCATTTGGGTCCACACCTAACAATCTATGAAACTTTGGCCATAATACCTAATTTAACAAATCACTGAAGACTGTTATAAAAATGAATTAATTTGTCACACCTTCAAGAAACAGGCTACAGACAGCGTAGATTGCAATATATACATTTATTTGACAGAAAAAACAGACATTGTAGCTCTCATTGAAGTAACGCCAGTTTAATTACAGCTGATTCCATATAGTGTAACAGGAGTGCAAAGTATAGAGAGGTGACTCTTCGTCCATGAATTACTTAGGAGTAACTGGATTCA
Source organism: Pelmatolapia mariae (assembly GCF_036321145.2). NCBI lineage: Eukaryota > Metazoa > Chordata > Actinopteri > Cichliformes > Cichlidae > Pelmatolapia > Pelmatolapia mariae. The sequence goes on along the minus strand of NC_086235.1, from coordinate 16,945,951 downwards.
CATGCTTAACTGAGAAATGCATCTGAGATCAAACAGGATCAAAGCATCCAGAAGAACTGCTACAAAGGTGGATTTCATGCCTCGGGAGATTCTTACAGCATCCTGTGTATGCATACATACATACAACCATGTATTTGTACTAAGTCAGGTTTTTTTTTTTTTTAATAATTTTTTAAAAATCATGTACTCATTGGTGTTGACATGTTTTTTTCTTTACATAAGAGACAGTAAATCAAGAGTGACACACATCTGTAGCAGTGCCTGCATCTGACTGTGCTAGCATGACCTATCAGTAATCTCTACTCCTCAGGTGCTTGTTTACGATTGGTTGCCAGCAGATCTGTTGTACATCTCAGGTTTCAGCATTAAACTTCAACCAACACGTCAGTATTGTCCCAAACTGGATTAAACAGGTATAGTGTATATCTGAGAGTGTGGTTATTTTTTATTGTACTCATTCATTACTATAAATAAATACAAAGGACTTGAAGTATATACAGATAAATGGCTTTATTTCAGTTGGTTAATATTGTGGTCTTGATGGTTTTCTATCTCGCTCAAGCTCCTCATTTATAGCCAGAAGTGACGACTGACCCCTGACATTTAAAGAAAATTAAAGATTGAAGGCCAACTTTGAAACTAAAACTTTCTCTGGTAATACCTAACAGCATGAAGGTTAATCCAAAGTAAATCTATCAATCCTAAAAAAAAAAAAAAAAAAAAAAAAGAGAATGGACATATTTAAGGCCAATATCTGTGCTGTGTGCATCTGTTTGTGCCCGTCCCCTCAGGTTCCAGTAAATACAGGCAGGCTGGCAGCTTCAAGGCCTAAACCCAGGGGTGACTCAGGTAAAGTTTGTGGACTATAAAAGCAGTTATACGTCTACTCAAAGAAGATTTAAATGTCTGTATGGAACAGCTGACTCTATCCTGTTAAGATCACCTTGAAAAGGTACTAAATGAGTCTCAAAAGATCACTTAATAAAGTGGCCTGCCTACATTATGAATCAATGTAGTCCTACCTATAGTACTACAATCTCCCACTAAGCAGCCATAGAAAACAAAGAGGTGGGAATCTTACATCATGCTTGTACACCCTGCTGGAACCAGGCTGTGTTTTTCTGCAAAAAAAAAAAAAAGACAACTGTGCCCTGAGGGGTTTTCCTGTAAACAAACAAAAGTTATGTTTACAGTCTGAACTTCCAAATCACTGTTTATATCCTTAAGGCACAAAATAAAACATCTGAGGAAACAAGTCAGCATTTTCTTTCAGTAAGCAGCATGGTGTAGTAGTTAGCACCATTTGGCTGGGACTGTTCTTTGCATGAGTTTGCATGTGCTCCCTGTGTCTGCATGAGTTTCATCCCAAAGTCAAATGTACGGGGAGGAAATGATTATTTCATCCCCTGATGAATCTGAAAGCCTGTTGGTAACACATTACACCATAATGGATTGAAATCTTGCAGCACCCGCAGGGTACAGGCCCGTCTAAAGTTTGCCAGTTAACAATTAAACGATTCAGAGAAGGCTTGGAAGAAGGTGCTGTGGTCAGATGAAACCAAAATGGAGCTCTTTGGCATCAACTCGACCTGCCGTGCTTGGAGGAAGAGAAATGCCAAGTATGGCCCAAAGAACATGATTCCCACAGTAAAGCACAGAGGGGGAAGCATTATGCTTTGGGGCTGTTCTTCTGCTATGCATACAGGATGATTTCACTGCATTGATCGGCCGATGGATGGGGCCAAGTACGATAAAATATTGGACGAGAACCTCCTTCCCTCAGCCAGAACACTGAAGATGGGTCTTGGATGACAATGACCCAAAACCAAAGCAACAAAGAAGTAACTAAAGAAGAAGCACTTTAAGGTCCATGGAGTGGCTTAGCCAGTCTCCAGACCTCAAACCAGTCAGCAAACTTACAAATTCAGCAGTGGATCAAATAATTATTTCCAAACTGTACGTAGCAGCTGGGATAAACCCCAGCCTCCCCCGAAACCCTGAACTGGATAAGCAGTTAGGAAAATGTAAGGAAGATGCTTTGAGGACAGCAACTAACTGTGAGCAGTTGCAGATCTGGTCCCTGTCTTTGAAACCATCATCTCAAAGGCAACAAATGTCTATGTCTTAACTTCTGGCGAAACTGCAAACTCCTCAAGACTACCTCAAGTGGTTTGACCCGGGTTTTGGTAGTCAGTTTGACCTACTTTTTCTGTACTCTCAGATTATTGGAAACATCATCTTAAATCTATAAGAAACAAAGGAAACACCTTGAAATCGAATCTTTTTCCCAAACCCAAAGACACTGAATTTGCTATGAGATAATTAACCACTGAAGACTTAAAATTCATATTTTGCTGGAAAATGATTTAAACCAAAACCTCAGTTTCCTGCATATTGAGTAATAGTTGTTCTTTCCTTTAAGTTATCCTTCTGCAACAAGATAATCATCTAAAAGATCGATTTAAAACAAACATCACTGCTTTAAGGCAACACATCAAAACAAAACAAAAAAAACAAAACAAAACAAAAAAACAGTAACTGCTCAAGTGCCTTAAATATGTACACCTGTGTGTGTAATAATGCAACATTAGAAACGCATTTACAGTTTGGTCACAACAAATGGGAATTATTTGCAAAGAATTTCCCCTCACCAGTCATCAACAGGATATTACAGGGACAATTTAGTAGTGCAGCTCTGCCATTGGTATCCGGTAAGGAGTGTACACACTACATTTGGCAATATCTATGTAACAACTTGTGTTTCTGTTTGAGATTTCATCACACCACCCCCCACAAGACCGTATTGCAAACCTAGTAAGATTAACCAGAATTAATTCTGGGTAAAAGCGGGACAGTAAGTCTCTGGACAACATGAACTAAAGGGCTTAAAGGCCTCCTATATCACAGTGAGCTCCTTAAAAATGTCCACGACTGATTAAAAAAATAAAATAAATATATCACATTGATTTTTACATTCAGTAACATTTCAGTTGTTTTGGTATTTTTTTACCATTTTTTCCTCTCAACACACCAGCAGCTTTTCCATCAGATCAGTAAGGAAGAGGCTTCGTTAGTCGTGGGTTAGAGGCTCCGTCAGCCATGAATGTCTCGTTAATCTAGAACCAAACACACAGTCTGTTAATAATTTATAACAAGACTCCAGTTTACAAGCTTAGTTTTCATGCACAGTCACGACATCACTGTTACGACAAGGATGTTAAAAACAAAAGGATAATCCTAGGTTTGCTCTTCTTCAGTTATAGGAAACCTAGAGGAAGGATTATAATTTAATCTGAAATCTAAACCACACACACCACAAAGCGGCGATAAGATGAAGCACGCTTAACAAGACTACTTTAAAAGTACCTGTGTGGAGTAATGTGTTCCTTAAAGCAGTGATCATCTATAACAAATAAATAAAACTCTAAGCTCTTCATAGTGATGAACCCACAGATAATTATTACCCGACTCTACCTCACATTCAGCTCCAAGTTTGGTTTTACAGCCTGCATCTCTGTTGTTTAGGTTTAATCTTGTAGCTCAAAGCTTGCCAAAGGAAGATTTTTTTTTACATACATGTACATTTACAAGTACTTTCTTTGTCAAATCGCCAGGAATAATGAGAAAATGGACTGATTTCTGTTACCTCTCCCTTAATTACATGGACCAACCGTACTTACATGAGTGGTCTCATAGCCCACAGGGATCAGTATGGGCCATTTCATGGATCAGCCATTTTTCGTTTCAATACTGGAGTTAGCACTATAACACAAGTTGGACTCTTTCAACTTCTGAAGGAAAGGTATAACACTTTAGCTGCCAGAGACAGGCTCTAATACAGGGGCGGGCAATATGAAAAACTGGGATTGGTGTAGAGGACCACTCCAATAAAAGCTAATTACATGCCCTAACTAACTGCCTGCTTACCTTTTGTAGATGGGAAACAAAAAATTGTTACAATTATTAACAATTATTCAGTTTGTCAGTACAAAAATCAGCCACTGCCGTCCAGCAGTTGTTGTCATCTTCTTTGCAGAAAAGACTGTTGGCAGTAAACATCACTGAGACCTATGATTAGCAGATAAAGTGGCTGTTTTTTAGAGCTTTTTGCTCAAAGGGCCACTTGCTGTGCCCAAAAACAATGCTGATGACAACAAATGCTTACTACTAAAAAAAAAGTCAACCATTAAAAACTTTAATGCTCCGTGGAGTTGAAGGAAACTGTATAGTCAGGTGATAGTTTTGTGTGGGTTCATTCCTTTTTGCATACAAGCGCTTAAATATGATTAAATGATTAAAAATATTTATAGAAGCTGATTTAACATCTCAAATGAACTTCATGTGATATTTAATACATAGAAATGTCCTCCATTGTGACATGAGCTCATCACTCACTTGAAAGCGCCTCCACCTCTCTGGCTTTTGACAAACCCACTCCAGAGTTTTGTTTGGGCTGGGCTCCCAGCTCCTCTGCCTCCTTGGACGAATTCCGGTTCTCATCTACAGGTTTCTTCTCCTTCGCCTCCTCTGGATTGTAGTGCCCACCCTCTTTTGCCACCATCTTCTCCACCTTCTCTATTAAGTGTCCCACTTGGGGATTCTCCCCAAATATGCAGTTGTTAATAACAAAGTACCTCCGCTTGCATTTCTCCAGCACCCACTGCAGATCTTTACCCTCCCTACGAATGTACCTCTCGATGGAGATTTTCTTCAACACATCCGCCCAGGTGAACACCACAATTGTATGCCTCCACACATCCTCCCCAAAGAGGCTCACGTGTTCCTCAATGCGACCACGGTCCACCTCGGTGAACATGCCAACAGGGATGACGAGCAAGAAGGCGTGTGGACCTGGAGGGCAAAGAGAGGCTCCCCTGACTAACTCCTGTTTATAGGAAGGCGGAGTATCCTGGGAAGAGAACCATCCTGGCGTATCCACCACTGTCACCTGTCGTCCCTGCACCTCCGTCTGCCTCGTAACACAGAACTCAGCAGCTCGCTCTAAATGAAACTCCTCTCTGCCTAAGATGGTGTTGCCTGTCAAGCTCTTCCCCGGCCACCTCCATCCCAACACCACCAGACGAACTTCATCCAGGCGGTTGGCCTCCTTGGCTTCAGCTCCTGCCTTTCTGGCCACCTCGTCTGGTCCAGAGGTTTGTCCAGCTACGGTCCGTAAAAATCATAAAAAAGTCAGTGTCAGTATAAATAATTGTATTAATTAATTATTATCGTCATTATACTCATGATTATTAGTATTATTGCTTGCTTAAATTTTTTTGCATTTATTTTAAATTTAAAAAAAAATATTCAAATGAATTTTATTTTATTTATTATGCAAAAATTTGCTTATTAGCTCTGAATCCTGTTAAGCCACCACTGGATAGCGCTACATTTAAACATAAAAATGCCTAACTTTGGGTTTCATTCAAAGCATGTTCAACTTATAATGCAAATATCTAATTAGCCAATCGTTTGGCAGCAATTTAATCCATTTAGACCTGCAGACACGGTCGAGATGACCTGCTGAAGTTCAAACAGAGCGTGAGAATGAGGATGAAAGGTGATTCAAGTGACTTTAAAAGTTGTTGTCAGTGCCAGATGGGCTGGTCTGACTATTTCAGAAACTGCTGATCTACTGGGATTTTCCACACACACAAGCACATCTCTAGGGTTTACAGAGAATGGTCCGAAAAAGAGAAAATATCCAGTAAGCAGCAGTTCTCAATTCGAGCACCTTTGGGATCTGCAGTTGGCAGCTCCAGCTAGTGCTTGATGCGATCATGTCAATATGGACCAAACTCTGTGTATAAAATTGTGAAAAAAATGTCAAAATGAAATGTATTATAATTGCTATACACCTTAATGATTATATCTTTTGACTCTGCTATATATAATTAATGTATTTTGGGATATAATTTGTATGAGCAAAAAGCTTAAAGGTTGTGTGGATATCACAATGACTGTAACTAAACTTATGTTTGTTGGTTTTATGACTTGATTAATGGTATGCACCCAGTATGCCATGATTGGTAAATGGATTGGCTCTTACATAGCATCTCAGTACTCTTTACGCAACATGCCTCATTCACACTCCTCCATACAAGCACTTTTTTTCCTAACATTCACACACTATGCAAGAAACATCTCCTGGATGGACTGGCACGCATCCTCAATGATGTATCCTGGGGTCATCAGGTGTTTCGGGTCTGGCAACATCATACACCCTCACCCAGGCGACCCAGCCGAGGGTGATCAGGCCCCGACTTGCGTACCAGTAGCTAGCCACGGATCAGCCCTCTTAATCCACAGCCACTTTGTGGCTTTCTCTGCCGCTTCGCTCATAGTCTGCGTGGCCCTCTTCTTGGCTGCCCCAACCACAACACACACAGATACTCCAACAGATGCATCGGAAAGCAACCTGAGGATCAGGATACAGACTTGGGCATGCAGACTGAAGCAGCCAGGTATCAAAACATCGGCCTTCCACTGATGGATGAACTGCTCTACCTCCTGAAACCCGTGGTAAACGTGTGAATACGTCTACCCAATTGCGCTCAGTCGGACCGAAATACGTTAGCGGTAAATGAGTCAGTGTGCCGGAGTAACATTTAATTGTTTCGGTGTACCTTTGATGGTTTAAAAGCATTCGTTTTTTTATTCAGTTTTTAAAAGTTTAAGTATTTTTCAAATAGCAAACACTACTTGTTAAAACGAACGAGGGGTAGCTGTTAGAGGGGAAAATGCAAGGGGTTTTAGAGAAGTCGGTTGCCTTTATAACATGTCGTGAAGGCAACTGAGTCACAGTCACGTAGACCTCCCAAATTATGCAGCAATGCCTGCTGGGGCCGGTTGCGTTGAGCAAAATCGACCAAATTAACGAAGATTTTGTTCCAAATAAAATAAACTTATACATTTACTGTATATGGTTACTTTATTTCCTTCCCGGTCCACATTTTTAAGTTACTTCATCTTTTTTGACTTATACTTTAGTTATCTAAAATGTGTTTTCCCACGCATTATTAGTTGAGTCACCTAAATTAACCTTAAGCTCTACTTTATAAACTTTTGATGTACTAAAAACCTTTGCTGGTGTGCTGAATACATTTCCTGTGAAAAGGAAATGTTTCAAATATTAAACTAAGGCGGAAACTGAGTTTCCAGTTATTGATAACATCTAGTTAAAGTTTTATGACTGACAGCCTTTGTGTTTTAAAAGAATTTCTTATAAACCTTAAATACGTTTCAGCTGTGTTTTGCCGTTATAGTGAAACGTGTCAAAATCCGGTTCGGACATTTAGCTTCGAAACTGCTAAGTTGATGCTAATTTTGACAGTCCCGGAAACGCCCTGTCTTTATTTGATAACTTACACAAACTTAAGTTGTTTGAGTTGCGATAAAATCAAAATCTTACCTGAGGTCTGAACTGGTTTATTCGCTTCCATGTTCCGTTAAATTCCGAATTGTGGTCTTAGTTTGTCTTTGGGCGGCTAGTTCGCCGGAATACTTGATGACAGAAGTTACCGGATAATCTGAATGCAAATGCACTACTTCCGGTCCATGATTTCAAAATAAAGGCACGTCGTTTAAAAACCGGATGCATAAAACGTACACAAATATCCTCAATTTTAAAGGCTTTTAGTTATTACTTAAGACTCGAAAAGAATATAACCACAAGAATACATAGCTACATAACAAATTTTAATAATCATTATTTTTTAGAAAAAGAAGACATAAACACTTTGAGATATGTATAAGACCTTTATTGCGGAACAGGGATAAAGCAATAGCCTGTATTTACAACATTAATGCAGAAGTTATTTACAGCTGAATAAAGTACAGTTTTTCCCTCAGTTATAAAAGCATTAGTCAAGCCCTAGCTACAATTTCACTGACCCTTTAAAAATTTTTTGTCATAGATTAGTATGGTTTCTATGGAAGTTTGTTTCTGACAAAGAAGGCAAACAATTTCCATCCATAAGTCAAAATTTGTTATTTTTCAAGTTAAAATTATTTTCTCAGACATTTAAGATACACAACCCCAAATTTTGAGATATTAACACTAAATTGTATATGGCAAATCTTTTTATTGTAGTGGCAGAAATGACATTCCATAACTTTCCCTTAAAAGAAAAAAAACAACAACAACAACAAAAAACAACAACAACAAAAAAACCCTCACACATGGGAACAAAAACCTATTCCTTCACTTCTTGATAAATATTACTAGTCATGTAGCTGAAAGTTTACTCAAAAACAACATATTGCTCTTCATTATTGAAATGGCTTTCAATAATAATAATAATAATAATAATAATAAAAAGACTGTGAGAAAGATCCTTTTATAGTTCTGTGTATGCTTTCTTCAGGAAACAGGCTGCCTTAGTGTACTTAAGTTCCCCACGATGCCAGCATGCGCATGTCATCTTCCTCTTCAACCTTTCTCCTTGTTGCTGTAAAAAAGGAGGAAACAATTAATAATCAATGCTGTGGACTAAATATGGAAAATTTACCAGCAACCAATTTTTTATTTTACTGATGGCAAAAAGAATCTTCTCCTTTAATGGATTTATAATAAGCCTTAAAATCTGTTGTGTGCATGTACTGCAGCACATTTTCACAATGGAGAAAAAACAATCAGTTTCCATTTTTACATTTTCACAATTATAATTGGATTTTATAATATTCAAATAAATACACTAAAGATCAAATTAGCAGAAATATGCTTAAAATGAATAATTTAATAGATGCATTTTTAAAAATATTGTGTTTTTTCTTAAAGTTGGGGCAGCATTACAGTTTGCAGGCAAGCGTGTGAAAGTGGCCATAACATGTAAGATCTGTCAGTCGTTAGAAGCTTACTTGCGCGCTCATTGGATCTTGATGAAGGCAGTTTGGAGCTGGGAACGCTGGGCAGTCCGCCCATACTCATCATACTTTCATCAAGGTCCTCCTGCTCTAGCTCCTCCAGCTCAGCCAACAGTTCATCCTAACAAAAAAAGAAAGGTGAGCACGTGCCACACAGCAAAATACCAAGCATATTTTAATATCTGTCCCAAAAAAAAGTCTTTATAAACACTGAGACAGTCTCCACCTCATCAAATGTTTCCCCAGAAGGTCTTGAGATAGCATCACTGATTTCCTGGGCCACGTCCTGCTGCTCGGTGATATCTGCCATCAGATCATCGATCTTCCCCAAATCCCTGAGAATGAGAGTAAGAGTGCAAGAAGGTGAAAGGGTTTTCACTCACTTAAAACACCGCACTTGCTTTCTTAATTAAATTCTCTTTGAGATTCTCTGTGTTCAATTATCACACACAACATTCAGTAGTGTTGAAACTGCACCAAAGAAGTATTAGGATTTATTCATCGTTTTGACTAAATATACATTTTTGATTGTATGTTGCAGCTTTCCTTCTGAAATATGGCTCATAAATTAATTTACGTCACACGTTTCCTTGTTCAAAAGGAAACCATCTCTGCACATAAACACAACCAAGCCAGGACTACCGGGGGAAAGTAAGGCCCAATTTCAGGGGGGGTTTCTGCCTTGTGTGAGCAGCTTCTTACGTGTTCTCATGGATCTTCTTCATGGCCTTGGCAGCATAGCCCATGTTCTTCAGGACCTCCGTGTTGGTGTGAGAGTTCTCCAGAGCTTCCCTCTGAAACTCGATGGTGGAGAGCGTGCCATCAATCTGGGTGAGCTGCTGCTCCAAACGCTTTTTCCTCTTCAGGGCCTGCAGGGCAGCTGACACAGAGAGGACACAGAAGTCACTTGTGCAGTTAAATTTCCAAAAGTGTCATGTGTCCTCAAAAAAACAAAAACAAAGACAGGGTTCCTCCCTTTCACAGGGTGACGTTTATTTTTAGTCAACAACCAATGCAGCTGAGACAACAGTCCATGCCACCAAGGGCTGTAGGTGCAGCTCTGAGGGAAGGGACCTTTCAGGTTCAATAAAAAGCTTTTGTTGTTTTACTTGTTAGAAACCTGTTGTATTTTCAGGCATTGTCAGTGACACACTGAAGACAATCACTGCGAGGGAAGTATTCACAGTTGTGTCACTGTACATTTAAGAGTTGTTTAACACTTTCCTGCACATTTATCTAAATAACAAAAGTGTCATCCACCTTAAATTTTTTGATATGTGAACTAGGATTTATGAGAGCTGGTACATTTGTAGTCGCAAAAGTCCAAAAATGTACATTTTAAAAGGGATTTTATGGGATTTTCACTGTAACAAAAACAACAAAAAAGACTTGTTAGAAATAAGAGTCAGGTTTTATAAACTCTGTTTATATAGACAATGTGTCTTCGGTTTAACCCATGAGCTGTTGCTACCACACATCAAGTTATTAAGCAAGAACAACAGAAATGTAAAATGAGATATAAAAGGCCCATAAACCACCTCCTTTGCTTTGATATTTGCCCGGACAAAAGATTAAAATATAGAAGTGTACAAGATAAGACTTCCTGGAGGCGTAGTGTGTCCTGGCTTGGCCTCGGTGGAGGAACAGGTGCACACATTTTTTTCAGACCATCATAAAAACAAATATAAATACCCCTCTTGTTCTTCGTGCCGTGCTTCTTGGCTATCGCAATTTCTTGCTCTATCCTCTTTTCCAGGTAGTCCTGCTTCTTTGTCAGCATTTCTTCTGTTTCCCGGAGTTTGTGGATGGCCTCCTGAGCCGAAGGGCTTCCCTTCGACTTGTGTTTCGAGCCCGAGCCCCCCTTGAACAAATTGGAGATTTTGCTCATTTTGGCTGTTTTGGGGGGGTAAACTTTGTTGGTAACTAAAAAGCAAAACAGTCTGAACGATCGTCCAAGCTTCTTTTCTCTAAAGGCGGGTGTGTTGCGGGCGGATATTCCAGCTCGACGGCTTTGTGTGCTTTCAAACAAGCCAGTGAACACAACTCTCGCCACACCTTTCGCCGATACCTGCGTGACGTCTGGATACCTGACGCCTTACCTCCCGTTTCCACCAGGGCTTAGATTTTGCGTCTTTTCCGTGTTTTCTCTCCAAACGGGATAACACAACAGTGCATCATATCTCGTTTTAACGTTTTAATTTAGTTGTACAAACAGATATGTTGATGAAGCTGATAAAACCAGAAAAAAACTGAATTTTATTTACTGTGAAAAAAAGATTGCGGATAAATGAAATTGTTAATTTATTTTACTTTACATGTGAGTCATGTGAATCCTGTTACACACATATAATAAAAAATATAAACATTTAAAAAGTTTTTGGTTTTTTTTGTTTTTTTAAACCCCGTCTCAGTCACGTGACGACACATTTGGGGTCAAAGTTCGTGTCGATGATCTCAGCTGACGCTGTCTCGGTTAGCTAATGGCTGAATTAGACATCGGGAAGCATTGCCAGGTTGATTCCTGCAATCTGAAAGGTCCGTTGTATTTTTTGTGTGAAGCACAGTAAATAAAGATGTTGGGGTGCGACTTTATTCTGTTGTTTTAATTATTATGAAAACGCCAATCGTCTTTTTTTTAGCATGCTTAGCCTGTGCGCTAACGCTTGTTAGCGTTGGTTCCCTCGGATAAAACTCAATTTATTATCCATCTTTCTTCTCTAAAACTACAAACTCCCACAAGGAAATTCAGCTCGGTCTTTAAATGAGTTACGACAGTTGTACTCTTAATGTTATGTAAATATAAGTAACGTGAATGAAGCTGATTGAAAGTGTCAGACTAGTTTAATGAGCTACTTTGGGGTAAATTGTTAGATCTCATCGTTTGAACTGGACAAGTGTACTTATGGTCCTTGTTCACAACATATTTAATACGTTCTCTGTTCTTCTCACAGACTTTCTGCCATTTGTTTGTGATTCCTGCGGTGGTGTTTTCTGGTAAGGCTTCAAGTCAGGTTTTTTGTTTTTTTCTTATGTGCATCTGTTAGCGTGTTGTTACGAATACTGTAATATATATATATATATATAATATTTGTATAGTGTTGTTTTAATGTCGTTAACTGACCCCACACTAAGTGTTAAATCCCTTTTTGTGTTCTAGTCGCTGTTGCTTCTTTTGTATTGAAGTGGACCAAACTGAAATAGTCTTCTGTCTATAAAGTTACATAAATAAGAAATACTTATAAAAACACCCCAGAGGCCTCTGAGTGAGGTCAAAATACCCAGGGTATTTTAGCATTATCTGGATTCACTCACCTTAACATTGATAGTCAGGTAAAGAGGTCACACAAAGCTGGTTATCATTTGCTCTGGTAACCCAGGGTTTCCCCTGAAACGTAACTGGTCAGATGATCTTTACAATCGCAAATATGCTCAGTAGAACAGCTGATTTTATAAAGGAAGTTGACTCTATATACATGGGAAAATATAAAAACATCTACACACCTACAGTCGGTGTGAGAGGAAAATTACTGTCGAGTACAGTATTTAAAATGTGCACTTTGGTCAGTAAGACTGGAGAAGAGCTACCATTTTAATACAGTTTTGTCTATTTAAATCCAGGAAAGTAAACTTGGTTAAAATGCTGTGTGACCAGACTCATTATAACAACTCTTCCATTAAGACACAGGAGAATCAGGTGGATTATAATTGGGTATTTCATTAAGTTAATGCTTAAAGGACAATTTTAGTTTTTATTCTCTTAGCTGCAGCCTTGGTAGTGTTTGATGGGCTGAGTAAAGAGTAAAGATTAATTATAAAATTAGAATTCAAAGGTCAGCTTAATCTAGTTGCAAACTCAATAAAAGGTCCAGGAGTACAAAAAGGTGTCCTGTTTTAAGATCATATATTAATTTTTATAGACCAATAAAATTGTTGTAAAATTGTTTGCAGCCAAAAGGAGAAAAAAAAAAAACAAGGAATAAAGTTGGCACTAAGAATACAAGGAAACAAAAAGATATTAGACGCTATTGAAAAACTTTAGACCCTCCTACTGTCTGCGCACTCATGTCAGAGGGATTTTCCAAGATTGGTGACGCTGTTTTTCAGGGAAAGGTCATACCTGTTGTTCTCTTATCTGGAATATAACCTGCTGCAGAGCAGATTAGGTTCTTAACATAGGTTACCATGACAATAAACTCTGGTAAAAACATAACCAGCTTCGTAGTACGGAAAACTCAGGCTTATATCAGAAGTTATCTGGTTAAGATAATTCAGGTGTGAATTTTTCATTTTCACCTCAGATAAATGCATTTTTGTTCCTTTCAGTCTCGAGCACAGAAGCAGAGATGAACACTCATGTTCAAAGGTATCCTGAGCTGTTAAATAAATTAGCTTAATATCTTTCTCTAATATTATCAGGACAACAAATACATTTCTCTTTATGACTGAAGCCTTTCTTCACTCTATCTTTTTTTTCTTTTTAGGAGTCAGTAAAAAGGGAATCCGGGACAGCGGGTGGAACTACAAGTTATCCGTGCTCATTTGAAGACTGCAACGGAAAAGAATTGTTACCAGTTATATGTCCGCAGTGTGAAAAACATTTCTGTTTGGCGTAGGTTACCAACTTTAATGAACTTTTCTGATCCTGTTCATGGCAGAAAAAGTTTAAACCTCCGATCGCATAATTTTTATTAATTCAGAACTAACTAGAACTAATAAACTGACTGTTTTGTCTTCATAGCCACCGACATCAAGATGATCACAAGTGTGAGAAGCTGGAAGTCCAAAAACCTCGAATGCAAGCCACCAAAGAGCTGGTGCAGAAGATTGTAGGTTAGTTAATGTAGTCCGGAGTTTCTTCTGTCATTCCTCTTTTGTCCACATGGGATCAGTATTAAACAACTGCCTTCCCTCTTGTGTGCCTGTTCCCTTTGACCTGTTAACCTGGATTTTGTTTTCCTTTGTGTCTGGCGGCCGCTCAGAGTCAAAAGATGGATCCAAAAGTAAAGGGCGCAGAGGAGCAAAGAACAGTGCAACCGCAGCAAAGGTGGCACTGATGAAGCTGAAGTTGCATGCTGCAGGAGACAAGGGGCTGCCGCAGGTAAAATCCCAACTGTTGATACTTTTATTTTGACACTTTACTGTCTGCTCAGTTTCTTGTGTATAGATTACTGCATGTTAAACATATCTTGTCATCCACCTGCCATTATTCAATTTCTTTTATTTTTACTTTCTAGACAGAGAGAACCTACTTTCAGGTGTATCTTCCTAAAGAATTTAAAGACTCCAGCAAGCCCATGTTCTTCTGTTCCAAATGGAGCGTGGGGAAAGTGGTGGATTATGCAGCCTCTTTGGCTGGCCTCAAGAACAACAATAACGTGCTGACAGCTAAGGTAAGAGAACAGAGGGGTGTACTACAAATAGCAATATTGATGGGTTAGTGAAGTATGTTGAGCTTAAAGTCGGCGTTGTCTGTGTCACAACATCCCAAAAGGTTGATTCTGTTCATCTGGACATAGCGTTTCAGTGGGAGAAACATTTCGACACTCATCCAAGTTACTTCCCCAAACTTATAAACAGTGCCTTTGCACAATGACTGAAACTAGCACCACTGAATGAACAATGGTGGCTGTCTTTTTACCACCGTAGGTTACTGTAGCAACAAATGCTTTGGTATTTGTTGCATTAATACTGTAAGGTGTGTATAGGCAAGTGCTGTTTGTGTATACACACATTAGAGCATAACTTTTTACTATTCTCTAAGTGAGAAGGAATACATTATGAAACCCGTTCGACCATACCTTAGTAACACTACTTAAGCAAGCCCTGCAGTAAAGCTACAGTAGCCCAAAATGTGCTGCGTGGTGACAGGCAATTTATTTTTCATACCATCCCAGGAATTTAGCTGATGATACAGCAAATAAATGTTTGTCCTGGAATTGTGTGTAATAGAAGCCACATTAGAAAATTGATTGGTCTGTTTGTAAGCCATTTATCACTCAAAATATTAAATCACTGAAATTAATGTCACTTTGATAAATAGATTTCACAGTCCCCTTCATTAGACTGTTAGGAATAGACAGCAACATAAGAGCACGCTCAGTGGGGAAAATAAATATATTACCTAAATATTAACGATTTTCTGCAGCATTCCCATCTTGCCTTATTTGCTAAACCTATCACTGTTTGTTTTTTCTCTTACACACGCTTTTGCTTTCAGAACTGCTTTAATTCTTCATGGTATAGATTCAACAGGTCTGCGTGCCTAAATGCATTGAGTTGTTGCACATATTACCCACCACAGTTACAGTTTTATATCTAGACAAAGCTGTGTAGCATCATGCACAACTCTTAACAGTATCCTCTTCTCTTTAATTGCAGAAGCTGCGGTTATGTCATCCTCAGACAGGTGAGGCTTTTCAGATGGATGACACCCTGCTCTCTCTGTTGGCTCACCCAGAAATTCCTCTGTATAATGGGGGAAATGTCATTCTGGAGTATCTGGACAATGAGTGCACAGGCCTGAATGATATTTCTGACTATATCACACAGAACTGACCAGTCACATCAAATCCAGACACTGAATAATTTCTGTGTGCAGTTTTTATTTATGCAAATAAATTGCCATTTTATAAATGTTGCTTTGGGTTTTACTTTCAAGCTGAAAAGAGAGCAAAGCTCCCTGAGAGCTTAATGGAGTTGTGCAGTTAAACAAGTACACCATCTCTATAATGATGTTGCGGTAAATGGAAGTAAACACGACCCAGGTGAGACTTGAACCCACAATCCCCAGCTCCGGAGGCTGATGCCTTATCCATTAGGCCACTGGGCCCTTTTGTCAGCCAGATTCATCACTTTTAAAACAATGCTGTATTTTTAAGGAACACAAAGTCAACACTGTGTTCTAAGAAGCTGAAGTTAAAACAAGAAGAAGCAGCTAAGTTTCCTGAGTGTGCGTTACATATACAAGATCCTACAGCTTTTAACCCTCCTGTCCACATCTCAAATATTTTAGAGACTAAAGAGAAAGATGGAAAAGTGTCCTTCACACAATCACTGGCCTCAATTTTCTTGTGTCTTTATTTTTTAAGTCACATATATCAAAAATCCAGACTCTCACTCTTCGTTAGTAGGGTTTTCCACCTAGACATTCTCTTTGCTCAGCATTCAGTTTGTGGGACTCTAGCAGGCTATGAGCCCCTGAAGTTACTATTGTATGTAAGAACTATCAAACAGAAACAGAACTTGTTTTCCCAGTACCCAAACTCTCACAGTGGTTTTATCTTCAGTGAAATTTAGGCTTGTGATGATTGCGTTCATTATTTAAAATATTAAATACAAATTTCCCACGTGTGGGACTAACGAAGGTTATCTTATCTTACAAGTTTAGTCGATTCATGTAAATGAGCCTTTGTCACAGTATGCAACTTGAACTGTTTTTGTGGGAATGGTAACACATTAAATGATGTAAGAAGTAGCAGCACCATAGATTTAGCTGGTCACTAACTTAATCTTATCCAGAACTTTTGTAGACTTCACAACCACAGTTCTCACACTTTAATTGCAGCTACCTTATGAGTGACCCAGGTGGGACTTGAACCCACAATCCCCAGCTCCGGAGGCTGATGCCTTGTCCATTAGGCCACTGGGCCAGTTTATCAGCCACTTTCATCACTTTTAAAACAATGCTATGAAATCTATTTTGTTTTAAAAATCCCATTAAATATAGATACAGCAAATTGAACAACACGTAATAGACAGCATAAAATACATAAAACCAAGTCTAAAAGGCTTTAAAAGAGGTGGTTACTGCCTTATCACCAAAGCCAGTTTTTTCCAGAGCTAAGGGGCCTTGACGGCAACACCCTCAAATGTCAAATCATCTTTTTTTTGCTTTGTAGCACGGAGGGTGGGGGGGGGGGGATAATGAATAATTATTTATATTTGATATATGTATAATACTTGAGTATTTTAATGTGTTGATTGACTGCTTCGATTAACGGAAGAGAAGAAAGGTCTATAAAACAAAACAACACAAAACAAAACAAGTTTAGTTTCTAAATACACAGTAACCTGGGGACCTGGGGCCAATCATATTAGTCATATTTATATTGATGGATTATTTCAGCCAATGACAAGGGACCACAAACAAGCGTGGGCGGGCTCCTTTAGCAAGGCGTATAAAAGAAAGGGGGCTGGGTTTTACCAGTACATTAGATTCCGCTGTTTTGATGAGAATAGATGTCTTTGCGGTAGTCGACGATTTGTAGCAACCGTAACCAGATTATATATATTTTCACGACGTTAGGTAGCTCGTTGCTGCTTTTCTGATCGAGTCGCTCTGAAAAAGGCGGCTTGATCTCGCTAATAAAGGTCGCTTTGTAAATTAGGTCGGAAGGGATGCCGCTGCAGACAGACTCCGACGGACGCCAAGAGTCTTTGGATGTAATCTCATCGCACTTAATCGGCAAGAGCAGCTTTTCTATAAACTTAAAAAGCCTCAGAATAACTCATTCTCGACCGAGTGTTTGTGTAAGATGCTTAAGCTCGAGTGCGAACTAAAGGCTGTTCTGTGAAGTGAAGACAGGAGCGCAATTGTCAGTAAGCTAACTTAGCTACCGTTAGCTGGTCGCCCCACAGAGCGCGGTTCGGTTATCTTCAGCACCCTGCTGGTCACAGAGGGGCGAGTATCTACCGAGACAGCCCACTGCTCGAGTTTTGGACCGTCTGTTTTCGGCCAGTGTCGAAAATACTGCCTGGTAAGTGATTTATATGGGAACCAGGAAGACGGCTTGTCAACTAAATGTAGAGCAGAGTGGGGGAGGGGCAGCTGCTTCTGTTTTGATCTGCAAGTTGTCCTCGAGGGGCGCTGCAGCCCCCTCTCCGCTAAATAACACCATTGTTTATCTGCTCGTCGCTGATTTTTAACTCGCTGTGTAATGACTTTATAAGGCTGGCACTGTGCAGGCATGTTAAAACTCCAAGTTATCGTTTCCTTAAGAGACCTGCAGTGGAAACCTGTTGTGAATGCAAGCTAAACAGCATGTGTATGTTTATCTTTATGGTTCTTGCAGACTACAATGAAGCTGTTGGAAAACTCCAGCTTTGAAGCTCTCAGCTCCCGGCTGTGTGTTGAAACAGGGGAGTCCCGCATACTTGGCAGGTA
This sequence comes from Pelmatolapia mariae, assembly GCF_036321145.2. Lineage (NCBI taxonomy): Eukaryota > Metazoa > Chordata > Actinopteri > Cichliformes > Cichlidae > Pelmatolapia > Pelmatolapia mariae. The sequence goes on along the minus strand of NC_086235.1, from coordinate 16,927,923 downwards.
AGACTTCCATTTCTACTTTTTCCCCCCATTTTGAATGATCAGTGAAATGAGTAGATGCGACCAAAGAATGTAGGAATTCAGAGGATATAAAAAATGTATAAACTATTTATAAAGTCCTCAGTATTAAAAATGCACTGTGGTGTAAGTGTGTTTCACATGATTTGGGTTAGGTGTGCTGGTGACTCACGGGTTAAAAAAAATGGCACAGGGTCTGTCTGTTTGTTTGTGGACATGTAGGCAACATTTCAGACAGGTGACTGGTCCCCTGAGAACGTTTTGGGTATTAACTGAAATTTTTTTTTAGGTCTTTCTGCTGCACTTGAATGCCACACAAAGTTCAGTTGCAGTGCTTGTAGTTTTTGCATATTTAAGACGTGGTACATTAGCCCACCTGATTGTGATGCATGCAGAGTTTATTTGAGTAACAAATTCTTCTGTTCCAGAAGTGCAGGTTTTACGAGGTTGCACCTCTAAAGTTTAACCACTAAACTTTGCAGGCTTGCAGTGTAAGCAAAAGTTTTCCTCATACAGGAGAGATCTACCACTGATGTCATGGAAATGAGTGGTAGATGGTGCGAGAGGTGCGGCTGGCTCACAGTTCATGTACACTCCTCATAAGCGGGGTAGTAGAGCAAACAGCACCTGCGTGTTATGCAACATCATGGTAACGCTTTACCTCTGATGGCCTAAACTCAGAGCCTGCAGTGAAGGTTAATTTATAACTGACAGCTCTTGCTGTCAGCTTGGCAAACTGTAATATATATCGGCGTGTTGTCGATTATGCAAAGCCTCCAGCGGGGCCCGAGGATACGGTGACAGTGTGGTTACATAAAGAGCAGTGGGCTGTGTGTGGAGTTATGCAGCTCGGTCTGCTGTTCTGTCTTTCTGGGGTGTGTGGGCGGTGGTTGTGACCTCAAGTGACGCAGATCACGGTGTCCTCTCACAGCGCGCTGTGGTTATTTCTGAGACTGTTGTGAAGTGTTATTTAGCAGATGTATACATGCACACATACACTACATAGTATCAGGACGGTGCTGATGAAGCAGCTGCAAAGGCTGCTTAGTGGATTTGGAGACAGCTCATCATAGCAGACTTTAGCTGAGAATTAACTGAACAGGCTTCCAGCGCAGATTATGGTATTTTCATGCAGGCAAAAAAAAATAAAATAAAACCGTAGTCAATTTATTCAGAGGATGCATAAATTACCTGAAAGAAGGCAGCTGGTGTTCTATGTGAAGATTGTGTGTTTCCTACTGAAAACGGAAAAGTAAGGCAGTAAATAAGAATTGGTAATACAGTAATAATGAAATGCATATGTCTTTACTCTTTTCTACTCTGAGCACTCAAAGTGCTCTATACAAGATGTGTAATTCACCTATTTACACACACATTAATAGAAAACGCTAACTTCAAGCGCTTTCTGTCTGAGGTTAGATAACATTCGCACAAAGATCAATGTATCGAGATGATCTCTATAACGGTTATACCTCTGGTCTCTACCGAAGTAATAATGGGTTTGTGTTTTTCATGAGTTTTTACTTGAATTCAGGTGAGATTCAGCTAAGTTTTCAAAGTGTGCTTATTTGCTTTGGGTTGGTTTTTATTTCAGTGAACTGAGAACCTTTGCAGACACAGTGAACTGAAATGTTTCTTTATGCCTAGTTTTAAGTTTAGTTGTTAAGTTATTTGTTTTGTTTGCAGCTCAGCTGTGGTTTGTGTGTGTAATACTAGGGCAGTTATTTCCACCATGATGTCCTCTGATGTCCCTATAATTAGCTTGTCAGCCTTGGCGAGGGTCTTAGCACTCAAGTGTATCCTCCAAGTTGCACAACCTTTGCTCTTGTGTAACCTCTTGGTGAGAGGGTGCAAAATAAACAACTGCACAGCAGTCTGCTGCTATGCTCTCATATATCTCAGCAGCATGTGACCTAGAAACATGAAAGAGCACGCAGGAAATGTTAGCCACGACTTGTCAGGCAGTCCTGCAGATATGGCTCTGGTGAAAGGAACAGGCTGTCTTGTTGAACGTGTAATAGCTTGTAGATATCTAGAGTTAAGTTATGTGTTGATAGTTATTAACTCCCAACTATCCTAAAACAAACGAACCTACATTGCAGTTTAATGAAAAAAAACAACAACAACAAAAAAAAAAAATGGAGTCCTTCCCATTTCAGAAGAGGTGTTTGTGTATTTGGCATTAAAGGTGGTGATCATGGAGAACACATTTGATAGAAATCGGAGTTTTCAGGTTGTTTTGGCTTTTTGATGAACAGATCAATAAAGCTTTCTGTCATTGCACTACTGATTTTGATTTGGTTCTGGTTAAACCCTTTTTGGGTGGGTGCCAGTAATTTCTCTATGTAAAGAATAAGTCTTTATCAAAGGTTTCTTGGAACAATATTTGTTTGTGTTCATTAATTTAATTTCAGAGGGGGGCGGTTTTTAAAATGAATTTCATCAAAATGTCCTGGAGTGGCCCATCTGTTATGCAATCATGTGTTTAATCCTGCTGGGATATTAAAATAGTTTCCAGTGATTCGGCCGCACCCTCCTATCGTCATGTTTACATCGTCCAGCTCTTGAATGTTTTTCGCCGCTTTCTGCCCCGCAGGATCGAGAGCTACTCCTGCAAGATGGCAGGAGACGATAAACACATGTTCAAGCAGTTCTGCCAGGAGGGGGAGCCGCATGTCCTGGAGGCCCTCTCCCCTCCTCAGTCCACCAGCGCCACCAGCCCTTCACAGTGAGTACTGCAGGCCAGGTTCAGCACGTTTGGAAGATGAGGAAATTAAATACTTTGGTTTAAAACAAAAACCATGATGTTCATTTCTGTGCAGGCTGGGGAAAAGCAGCGAGGACGGAGAAAACCCTCTGAGCGACAAGTGTTGCAGGAAGACTCTTTTCTACCTCATCACCACGCTCAACGAGTCCTTCAGGCCGGACTATGACTTCAGCGCCGCGCGAGCTCACGAGTTCAGCCGAGAGCCCAGCCTCAACTGGGTCAGGATGCCGGTCCGAAGCGAAACTCTCTGGAATGAGAAAAAACAATTTGCTTCAAAGATTGCTTTTCTTTTTCTGTCCAGGTGGCTAACGCAGTGAACAGCAGTCTGTTCTCAGCAGTGGGAGAAGAGTTTAACTCTTTGGGACCCGAGCTGTGGAACGCTATCGACCAGGAGATCAACCTGCAGGGCTGTGACATTTACAGGTAGGTGCTGAGATCAGTTAACGCTGCAGAGCGATCCATGTGGTGTGGAATAAATCTGTTTTAAGCTTGAATATCTTTTTCTAGCTACAACCCGGATCTGGACTCAGACCCTTTTGGTGAAGAGGGGAGTCTCTGGTCCTTCAACTACTTCTTCTACAACAAAAAACTGAAGAGGATTGTATTCTTCACATGTCGCTCCGTCAGGTCAGCAGCTACAAGCCTACTGCTCACCTCTACAGACTCTTAACAACTCGCACATCGTGTTTCCCACAGATTTGTGTGTGTGCAGCCAAATCAATTATGAAATGACAACATTAGTAAGTTTCAAACCTCCTCCGTCCTTTGGACATTCTCAAGCTACACCGTCACGTGCTGCCGACAGGTGGCCTTCTTGAGCTTAGTGTAGCACCAATGAACCAGGTTTCCACCTGCTTCACGTTCTGGTTGGAGCACACGCACATCAGATCTACAGAGCAACAGGATGGGTGTTTCCACTCTGCAGCACAAAACTGTAGAGTCGCAGTACATCTGACTGTTGGTCTCATCAATCAATCAAGCAGAAAAGAGGAAATAAAAGTAAAATGCAAAAATGGTTTGCCAAGCCTTCGTACAGCCAGACCAAGTCAAATTCATTATTAGGCAACAGTCAAATCCCTCCACCTGTTCCAGTTAAAATATCCCAGGTTGAATTCACACATAGTGACACAAGGGGGTCTGATCGTGATAATCTTTCTGCAGCGTCCTGAGCGGTTACGGCCGCGGCAGCCTCGACAACGAGCTGGACATGGAGCTGGACGATGAAGAGGAAATGGATGGCTTCACTGAGGACAGGTGAGACTGCTTATTGAACGGCGGGTTTCCTTCACTGTAATATGTGCTGTGCAGTACTTGTTTTTCTATAAATAAAGTTGTCACTTAAATTCTTTTTTTCTTCTCCCAGCTGCCCCAGAGCTCTGTGTGTGTAACCGCCTCAGCCAAAGAGTGTCCAGGCTTTTCCAGTGTCCATCCCCCCGCCTCTTCCTCGCCATCTATTTGCTGCCTTGTCCAAAGCCATTTTCCACCTTCAGACTAATGCATGTTTGATGCCTTCTCTTGCCGGTGGTAAACTTTGTGTTGTGGCGTGGCAGGGTTTTATTTGTATTTGTTTTTAGTTAAATACTCCTGTGTCAGCATAAAACTCCTTCATTTCATTTTCCAGTATTTTGTTTTCCGGGATCCTGAGCTCTGAGCCCATACAGCCACATATGGACTTCTCAACTCCTGCCACATTTCCAAAGAGACCACTTCACGGACACTTAAGAAAGAGGAGGTCTTGTTGTGAACAAGTGGCTCAAAAGGACTGAAAGCAAGTTTAGCTTCTTGCAGATGATGTCACAGAGGAGTCCAGAAACACCAGCATAATTGAAAACTGATGAGGACAAATACAGAGCTGGGTCCATTTAAGACAGGACACAAACATACACACAAAAATCCAGCCGAGGCTGCCTGACTGACTGATAAGCTGAGAGCTCCGTTTCCTCATCTGTTGTTGCTTTTTACGTGTGACAGTGACGTTACTGTGAGAACTCTTTTGAAATCTAAAAATGTTGCATTTATTACTGACTGTATTCTTTAAATCTCCACGGCCAAGGAGAATTATACTCCTGGCGTCTGAGTTGCAGCTTAGAAAACATATCAGCTTTTATCAGATAGTTTCACTGTGTTGTCTAAATCTTTTTTTTTTTTTTTTTTTTTGTCTCCAATTAATCCCTGTTCATTCCTGAATGTGTTGTTTTTCTTTGCTCATTACCTCAGTGCAAAGACTTCATTGAAAAGTGAATGTATAGTAGAAAAAACATGCCGCAGAAAATTCTTTTTAGATGAGAAGCTCTTCGTGTTCCTGAAAAGTACTTAGGAGTTGTGCGTCTTTATCGACTGCCCTGTGCTTCGTTTGATCAGCCATTATATTAAAGATGTGAATAAATTGGTGTTTGTCTTTGAAAAGCAGTGACCTAATGAAAGTTATTATTTTGACTCTGAAATAATTGAAAGTTTAAAACAAACCTTTATTGGAAATAAAACTGATACAGTACAGACATCACCACACAGTATATGATCAGTTCCCTTGCTTTGAGTTTAAGGTAAAAGCTGTAAACCTTGGTGATGCAGTGTCTGGCGGCTGTACGCTTCATCCACTTCCGGTTTGTGTAAAAAGACCTTGCACCAGAACATATCTCAGAGGCACTCTCAGACCAGGATGGTTTGCAGTCAAGATTCAAGCACCTCCATCACCTTTTTTTTTTTTTTGGGCCACTTGCAGAACTTGTAAAAGGAATACAAGGTTTAAAAGTGACACGTGCATAGATCCGTTAGCAAGTTCAAGGAATTAAAGGTGGTCAAAATCACAGGGAGACCGTCAGATTGAAATGCACGGTCCTCCAAGATGCCCAGAACAGGTTGGTTAAGGCGGAGGATCAAGTTATACCTAAACAGCCGAAATTATATTAGGACCATATTTCTGCTATTCCTCATAGCCAAGTGGTTCATGAGTAATGACTTCATATAAACATGTGGCACCTCTTTGAAGGTTTATTTAAGAGGACTGAGATGCCAGAAAGGCTGTTAAAAACTAAAAAGCGTACTGGCAGGGGGCGGGGTTTGCAACATCAGTGACCGTGTGTTAATACAAAACAGGTCTACAAGCAAAATTTAACTATCATAATGCATCATTTAGGAAAAAAAATGTTGCAGTTTGAAATAGTGTTATTAAAACTGAGCTGTGTACTGAAATAACGATGCAGGGTTCATTTTCCAGAGGCTAGAGCAGGGAAAATTTATAGTGCGTCGACACCATTTGGCTCAACAATATACAAGTACAGGCTCAAGGTCGTTAAAAAATAGGATTTCATACTTTACCACATTTTAATACGGCACCATCAGGTTGTAGTGTGAGAAACACCAACAGTGTAGCTTATGAAACTGAAATTATACATAACAGATATACCCCCCCAAAAAAAAAAAAAAGTGTTGACCATGAGAACATTATTGTACAGTAACAACTTGGAACCATTCCTTTAACACCACTGCTTGTAATCCCTTTGTGTCCGAACATAGATGAACTTGTATGGCAAAAAAGGACAGCTGCACCATGTATGGACATCCTCGTGGGGTTTATGATACGATATAATGTAACATGATATGATGAGAAGTATGTCATGTCAATGATGATAGTCTGGTGCCGTACTCCAAAATACTTGCTCCTTAAGCTGGTCTCTGTTCAGGAGAAGAACTGGCTCCATTGTGACAGCGTGCCAACGCTCCTCTCCAAATTTGTCCTAAAATAAAAAAAAACTAAAAAAATAATAATAATAATGCTGTTCCATCCCAGCGGTGCTGAAGGTAGTCAGGCCATTAATGGCAAAGGAATGGGCTATCTGAGTCCGGCTCTGGAGGTCATCCATTCAAGGCCTTGACATAACCTGAAAAAAACGAAGTCAAAGATGAGAATCAGCAGAACTTTTTCCAATGCCTTCAAATTTAATGAGAACCCACGATGGACCTTGTGGCCCAAAGCCACAGACTGAATAAAAGATGGGTGTAGCTGCCATGATGTCACACTCTGGTTTGTGCAGCTCTGTTATGAAACTTTGAGTTGAGAATTTCAGCTGTTGTGACCGTTTTTGAAAGTGAATGTGACGTGCAGGTTTAAAATTCTTCAGCAGTGGTTTCACTTTTCAGACCTCAAAGCTGCATCCCTCTTTTATACTCTACTCCTGTAGAGCACTCCTAATTTGGAAGAGTCAAAGATACCAATCTGTTTTCACAGCTTCAGACAACTTCAGGTAACTTTAAGAGAAGCCAAATTGGATACATTGCAGAGTTGTCCTTCCTCATGTTTCACAAAGCAGAAAATAGTTCACGTTAGACACTTTCACACAGCTGAAAACACCCTGTGTTGTTTTTGTGTTGGATATTTATGTTCTCACTAACTTCCCCTGTTGTCTTACTGCACTTAATGTGCCCCTGTTTTTAACCTTATACACAAACAGCAGTGGGTCATATTTATTTTTAAAGCAGAACTCTGCCACTGATGGCTGCACAAAGCCTCCTGAGGCCTCAGGGCTTAAAAGTAAGCAGATGCAGTGACATCTGGTGGCTCACACGCCTCACAGCCCTGCAGGACAATTTAACACTAATTTTACTGGATAAATGTTGTCCTCATAAGTATGTGGTGTTGGTGTCACTATACTGGAGCACCAAAGCTTGTTGAAAAGTTGTCTGAACAGAATATAGAGTTTCACAAACGAGCAAACAAAAAAAAACCCAAAACAAGCAGAACAAATAAAACAGCCTAGCGATAAAAAAAAAAAAATACAAAATAAAAAACCTGGAGCAGTAGTTTTTAGGTGAGGTGTTAAATCTGTTAAAGGAGAGTCAATGTCAACAACCAAATCTTTGAATGTTAAAATGAATCGGTGAAAACGAAGATAAAAATACTTCATCTTAGGCTTGTATGGAGATCTGCAGTTTCTGCTTGTTTGGGCCACATCCGTCTCTCAAAAAGCAATTACAGATAGAACAACAGAGACAAAAAACATCTGCATTCCCCGTTTTCTTTTATTGCTCACCGCTTTCATTTCTAAAAAACTAATAAGATCAGTTAGAAACATCTGTGTATTAATTGAGATCTGGTTTGCAGCTGGATGAGGGTGGGATTTCATCATCTAATCCCTGCATTAATTAAAAGTCTGCACACCCTGTCACTCTGTATTTCCTGCTTGTGAAGAATGAGCAGATCTCTCTTACCCCTCTCCCGTAAGTGCACAGCACGACTGTATGTGCCAGGGGTGGTCTTTGATGGAGCTCAGGGTGAGGTATTTAGAGATCTCTGCTGCAGACATACAGTCTTTCATATCCTGCTTATTGGCGAATATCAACACAGCTGCTTTCCGCAGGTCCTGAGGGAGAGCACAGAGAACAATGAAAGCACAACCTTAGTCGCTGCCACTTTTTGAACCACAAACTCTAAACAATGCTGGTGGAGGAAAAGGCTAGCCATCGTCCTGCATTATCGTCATATATGGTCATACTAGGAAGAGTTGAGTGTGTTACCTCATGGGCCAGCATCCTGTAGAGCTCCTCTTTAGAGATAGCCAGCCTCTCTCGGTCTGTGCTGTCCACCACCAGAATGATGAACTGGGGGAAAAAAAAAAAGAAAAAAAAAAAAAGTCCATGTTAAGTGACCTCTTTTCAAAAGGCACAGCAACAAAATGCAAGACAGCGGGTGGGCATTTCCGCTGTGAAACCCTCACAATGGGAAGTGGTGAGTGCTATGCAAAACCCCCCTCTTGAATAAGAAAAAGTGTCTCTGCATGACAAAAAGGCCAAAGGCATGTTAATTTGGAAGAGATGTGAGACACACCATCAAAACCACAGCAACGACCCCCAGAAGATGACACAGACCAACACGTTATTCAACATGAAAGTGACTCAGAGCACAAACTGTTACGTGACCATTTGACTTTACAATCAAAATATAAATACAAGCTACTCCAGTAACTGTAGAGCTACAGTAAAGTCTACTGCATCAGTTTAGCCGCTGTTTGATACAAACACACCTGAATGTTACAGTAGTTTAACTCACCTTTCCATAATAATCAGTCACATAATTAATCTCATAGGTTTTCCTTTTTGCATCCTTAATTCCTGGAACCCGCATTCACATATTTCAGTTACTTTTTTAAACCTATCAATATTCACTTTATATTAATGTGAAAGTGAAAAGCAGGTTCTTAGATTTGAAAATGTTCTTTCAAAAAATATACTGAGTTTACTAACAAATACAACCAATCATTAACAGCTCCTGATTTATATCCTCCTGATCAATTAATTTAGTAGCTGTCAGAGGTTTAAAATAATATCAATAATTGACCATCAATATATTCACAATAAAAGCAGTCAATGCTGAATACTGCCTCTTATAATTCCCAGAAACCTCGACATGGGGTGGTTTACATTATGCCAACTCTCGCTTCTCCCACAACCTAGGAACTGCTCCCAATCAGCCATCATCATCACCTTAATCCATCTTGAGGAATGAGGGAAAAGTTGGCTTGTATAGCAGCTTAGAGCAAGGACACTCAGGTGTATAATCATGTCTTATATCAGGCGACATGATGTATTAATGCTGCACCTCCACATAAAGAACAAAGTTTGCCATCAGGGGAGGAGCTGAAGCTTTGACAGCTTTACCTCCTCCACGCTCACACGTCTTTTTTTGGATCTCTAACACATCACAAGGAGGATATGAGAGAGAGAGATGCAAGTGAATATGTGAGGAGACATTTTAGGATAATGGAATGCTCCCACAGAAAGCATAGGGAACAATGAGGAATTGATCTCTGTATTTAAATCATGAAGCAGCCAAAATGGATATAAACCTTTACTGAATATTGTAAAGAGCGGTCTTTAAGTTCTCATACACATCTGCCTCTGCTGTTTTTCTTTTGACTGTGGGAGCTGACCCCTTTGCTTCTCAGACCGGCCCCTTTGTGAATAGGGTGACCTTTGACTTGGGCGGCCTCTGCTGCCGTCTGTGCTCCGAGCAAACACCAGCTGCTGTGCTCAGGGAGAAAACTGTGCTCGACATTACATGGCTACTGTCGAGTGTGAAAGACTCTGCAAGGTGTTTCTCACCTCTGTATTGGAGTAGTAGGTGTTCCAGGAGGATCTGAGAGACTCCTGCCCACCTATGTCCCACATTAAAAAGTGGGTGTTCTTCACCACTATTTCTTCCACATTGCTTCCGATGGTGGGAGAAGTATGGACCACCTCGTTCATTAGACTGAATAAAACAGAAACGCAAAGTGGGTTTGTGTTTTTCCAACTTTAAAAGCATTCAGGAAGGATGTCTAAGAAAGTTCAAACTGAAAAAAGTACTTACAATTGGTAGAGGATAGTGGTTTTCCCTGCATTATCTAGTCCCACAATGATCACCTTGTGCTCTGGAAAACAAAAATAAAAAAACAAAACAAAACAAAAAAAACTCAGAAATTAATTTGAAAGTATACAGTTTGAAACAAAAACTGGATCCAGCTCACAAAAAGCAATCACACCATTAAATAAAAACCTCAAAAACTTATTTCCTACCTCATGTCTTCCTGACCTACTTTTCCCAAACAAACAAACAAACCTAGACCTACAGTAAACTCTGCTCATTCATATAATGAGCTAGAACATAGAACAACAGTGAGGGTTTGAAGCTGGTGAGAGACAGGCAAACATGACGGGCTAAATGCAGAATTGGAGCAACATGTAGATACTAAAATATTTCAGGCCAGTGTTTTAACTTCTTGCCCTTACGAGGCCTCCGGCTGAGAGGAAGGAAGTCTGGCCAAAGGGCATCGCAGCTCTGAGGGTTTTGATGAACTACATTGGCTTTCCCGAACGTTTTACATGTATATTGCTTCCTTTACAAGAAGCAACATGGGGACAGTCCTGACAGTACAATTACACGGTTTTTCCTGAATACAAAAAAAAAAAAAGTTGGCACCCACCAAAGAGGTTTTGGCCTTCAACCAAAGAGGGGAAAAAAAAAACGAAACAAAAAAACAAAACTCCACAAGAACTGCGACTTTTTTTTTTTTTTTTTTTTACCCCCCCCCCCCAAAAAAAAAATAAAAAAAACAATTTTAATTGACATCATCTTACACTAAAAAAAAAAAAAAAAAAAAAAACAAGACAGGAAAATACTCATCTGTTAACGCAAACTCATTCTGCAATGCATAGCCACGTCCCAAAGGCCCATTTTGGGGCATGAAAAAGTTTAATTATCAAACAATCATCAACAAAAATCCAAACAGATGTCACCACACAGGGAAAAATACGCGTATGATGTACAGAGAAAGGAAACATTTGTTCCTAGAATGCGCTAAAGAATTAAATTTTTTCACAGTTATAAAATTCGGCAAAAATAACACAAAGTGATTCATACACCAAGAAGAAGCACTTCTTGTGTCTCCCACCACATCTCTAGTAATACAATTACATGGTGATGATGACATAGATTCAACTCCTAGTCTGAGTCCCAACAATTTCACCCAGACCACGCAGCGATCTCCTTAAGTAAGTAAGGGAATAGTTTAATCCAGAATTAGGTAACAATGAAAGTAGGTATTTGCCATTCTTAGGGCCAGGCAGTAAATAAGCAATATAACACATGCTAAAGAGCACAAAAATTAATTCCCTATCAGATGATAAATGATGACTGGAATCAAACAGAAAATAAAAATTCTATCTGTAAATATAGCCACATCCTTCATTAATGATTTTCACTTCCCATTCCTCATTATCAAGAAAAATAACACTCACTTACAGTAAGGGGAAAAAAAGCTGAAAGTTGTAGCTGTACAGTTAATGAATACTTGACATTGCATTGGAGGACATTTGGCAAACCCACATTGAATACTTTATTACAGAGGACCAAAACTACCTAAAATCAATTATTTGAAATTTGTTTAGATATTCTTATTTCCCAAAAGCTTATTTTGGTACTTCTTTCGACATATATACATTTCTTTACTGTTCCAAGATGCAAGTGATGAGGAAAGGTGTAAACCTTTTGTCTGTTTAATATATATTTTTTGGGTTGAATTGTATTTTTTCGCAATTTCAGTCCTCCATATTTTAAAACTCGAAATTACATGATAATGTTGGTTATCCAGCTTTGTAACCTATCATAAACAGGAGCAAAATACTAGTTAGACTAGTTCCATTGTTTTAAGTGGACACTTGGAGCCACAACTGAATAATTATATTTGCAGTAAACATCTTTCCAGAAAGTCAAGGAAAAGTTATGTAAGGGCGACGTGTCCTGGACAGTGAGCCAAAGCTGATTGACAACACTGTGAACATACTCCGGTAGGCTCTTAAGGTAATTATATCGGTTGACAAACAGATTAACAGTTACGATGGTAGGTGGCGTCATGCGGATGGAGAGTAGTACCCTGGTTTACAAGTTAAACAAAGACAGTTCAGATGGCAGAGCTTAAGTAAAATAAATAAATAAAATAGATGTGTGGGGAGACAATTCTGCCATCTGTTATTGTCGCACCTCGGCTGCCCTCTTCATGCTAACGGGCTAACAGTTCGCCTTATCCCCGGTTGAGAAGCCGGCGGGAGATAAGTGAGCTGCAAAAACCGACACCCACCTTGGTTACAAAAGAAGCTCCACAGTTTGGCGAGTATGAGGCCCATTGTTAGGGATAAATGCCGATGTCCGTCCCTCTGTGGATAGAGCGACTTTCTCCACTCTGTGGTCCGCACCGTGCAGTCCGCGGCTGGCTGCTTCTAGCTAACACTAGCTCAAAGAGCTCTGGTCTACAAAACACCTCAGCGACCTTTTCAATGCGAACTCCATCTAAAACATCTAAGCCATGAAGCTAAAACCAGATCTAAAACAATACCGTGATGAGTTATTATTGTGTAGGTGTAAGTAAAGCCTAAAGCCCCCACAAGAAGTACAAATAATCCCTGGGTGTACAGAGCAGCCCTGTGTAGTCTCCGTGAGCATCGACTCTTCTCTTCTTCTGCCCGTTAGCTTCCACTTGTCCGGTGAATAAAAGCAATCCCGACTGCTCAGTTATCTTCCGGTTACGTGATGACGTTTACGCATCGTGGCATGTTTGTCTTTTAAATCTCCAATTTCTGCTTTTTTTTTTTTTGTTTAGGAATATTTCTTATCAATGAAGCCAAGCCGCTAACACTTCAATCCCACCTTTATTTGCTTCTAAATTATATTGCTTATAACTATAACATTCCTAAGGAAAAGGAGTTTAGCCAACATTTTAAACAAAAAGTTTTATAATGTTTAAATGTTATAATTTTAAATGTTTTACTATGTTGATAAAGTTTTTACTTGTTATGTTATATAAACTAATTTTTATGCAACTTTGATGGATATATTATTTTATAACTTGCTTTACTGTTTAAACACAACAAAAAAGACAAAGATTTATGCACACACACACACACACACACACACACACACACACACACACACACACGCACACGCACGCACACACACACACACACACACACACACATGCAAAACATGCAAATAAACTTTATTTTTATTTTTTATTATTATTTAAATTGTTTATTTATTTATTTATTTCAAAATCATGTTTTTTGGTGGATTTATTCATGAGCATATTCTTCTCACAATTTTTTGTTTCTTTTTATTTAGAATTTATTTAGAATTTTTCATATATCTATTCTGTTTAATTAAAGAGAACAATCAATAAAAAAATTTTTTAGACAATTTGTGTCACGTGGCCTATGATGTATGCGGAAGTATTTGCAAGAAGCATGCCAAAACAATCCGGTGGACTCCACGCTGCACGGAAGTGAGTGACAAAATACAAGTAAAAGCACATTTACAATGAAATCAGACCTGGAGCGGAAAGAGAATTTAACAGTCAGTGTATCAAATTAATTTTAAGAAGCGGACGTGTTGAATATTACAGAGTCGTTTAAGTAATACGATCTTTCATACACTCGGAGAAGTTGGCTGGTCTAGCAATAAGATTTTGGTCTGTACAACAGGTACCGCTGAATTGTTGGCCTCTTTAGGTTTCCACATTAATCCAGAGGCGGTGATAATTAAGATGTCCATCTGACACGTGTTGCTTTCCTGCTTTCCTTTCCACAGTCTCTAGCCTTGTTAAAAAACGGAGGAAATGTCGATTTTCCCACGAATTTCCCTGAAGCCTGAAGTGACTGAATATCTTAAGAGTGTCTTCTTAAACAAGGAGGTAAGAAGACTAAACATGCACTTCTTGGAATCTCTGTCTTCCCTTTCAAATGAAAAGATAACTCACTGAAGGAGTAGTTAGGATGCTACAAGTGGTCATTTATCGGCTTGTGGTTTCATTTAGCTGTTACAGTATATTTTCTGCAAATCTCTCTCCGCATAACAGTCACGAAAACCCTTTGAGAGCCATAAAACAGTTACATGTGACTTTCTAACAAGAAATATTAAGTAATCTTTAACAGAAGTCCTGCTCCCTTAAACACTGATGGGTTCTCTCATTCATTTGTTTTTTTATGAATAATTCATATTACATTTCTGTTGTATGCAGTCAGGCATTGAAAGAGCTCAGAAAACATTCTGGATACTGATTCTGAAAAAGTAGTTAATTTATTTATTACTTCTCGCCTGGGCTATTGTAATTCATTGTTATTGGGTTGATCTGAAAGCTCCCTAAAAAGCCTCCAGGCACAACAAAGAAGCATCATATTTCTCCTATGTTGGCATCTCTTCACTGGCTCCCTGTTAAATCCAGAAAATGAATTTAAAGTCCTTTTCCTCACATACAAAGCCTTTAATAATCAGGTACCGTCATCTCTTAAAGACCTCATAGTAACGTATTATCCTAACGGAGCTCTTCATTCTCAGACTGCAGGCTTACTTGGGGTTTCTAGAGTTTCTAAAAGTAGAATGGGAGGCAGAACCTTCAGCCATCAGACCCCCCTCCTGTGGAACCAGCTTCCAGTTTGGGTTCAGGGAATAGACACCCTCTGTACTTTTAATATAGTTAAAGTATAGAGGTAGTTAGGGCTGGATCAGGTGACCCTGTCATTAGATTTTTGTCTATGCTCTTAGTCTGTATTTTGTCTTCTCTTCTCTTTCTCCTCACCCCCAGCAGGTCACAGCAGATGGTTCAGCCTGGTTCTGTTAAAAGGCAGTTTTTGCTTCCTATCCTTTCAAAGTGCTTGCTTAAATGGGTCACTCAGTTTTTAATGTTACTGTTGTTTCTTTACCTTAAAGCCTAAAGCACTTTTACACTTCACATTTATATTAAAAAAACAGAATTGAATTGATGTTTTTATTCTTATGAAATCCTATTTTCTAAAATTGAAAACGTTTAAAAGATATAAAACATAAAAAAAAAAACATAACAAAGATGCAGAGACTCGTAATGAGAAGTCATTTTGAAACACATTTTGAGAGTAAGTCACATTCACTTCACACTTCCCTGAGGAATTGATTAAAAATCTAATTGCTGCAACCATTCAAAGCAGCAAAAACGTTATGAAACAAATAGTTATTAGGTATGTCCAGACATTTTTTAACATATTTTTTTCCATTATGTCCATTTCTTTTGTACTGGTTTTGATCATTATGCAGTTTGCGAATGTTAGACAAGGTGCTTAAATATAGAAAAAGGTGAATGAGAATTGTAGTAAGGAGTGATTTAGGTGCTCAGAGTAGAAAAGCACTTAATAAGTACCAGTCTGTTTACCATCTACAAACAGTTCTTTTGTGTTACTTCATCAACATAAAGGCACACTGTATGCTTTTTATTACCTAACCCTTCTATTTTATTAGGTTTTAACGGTGGTGGGTCATCAGGAGGCAGAGCATCGTTTCCACAAGCTGCTCTCATGTCTGTCTCACCCACCTTCATACACCTGCGTACGAGCCAGCACCCATCTCGCCCCCCTTGAGGAGATCAGGCAGCAGCTGGCAGAAGAGCTGAGGAAGGTGAGTCCCTGCCTGGTAACAGAATGTAGAGGGCGTAAGAAAACCCACACAATGGGCTTCGGTATTTGATTGCAGTGTGTTGGAGTCATGCTTATTTAGTTGTGTCATTGTTTTTCTAGCAGCTGATGTGCAGCTCGTCAGCAGAGGAAGTCTCTGTGCAGATTCTGCCACACCCACGAATTGCAGATGTGCTGATCCTTCCTGTTGAAGGTCCGAGGTATGCGAGGAATGCTTCAGATAACTCTTAATCTGCTCTGTAGAGGTCGCACTCAGCACCACTTGGGCCTCTGAGGTTCTCCAACATCCAAGTGGAACAGCAACAACACAGGAAATATTTCTGATAACAAAGGAACAACAAACACACCCTCAGATAGCTGCCAACAAACTGTCAGTCAAAGAGAAGAATGGCATTTTTGTGCATGTATCCTCTGTAACCGTGTGATCGTTCTTTGTCCTGTACTCTCAGACCTGTGAAGCAGCTCGGCTCAGAGGTGGTGGTGGGCGCTCAGTGTGGCAGCGCCGTACTGAGAGGCGCTCACGTCTTCGCCCCGGGGATCCTCGGCAGCCCCAAATGTAAGACTTAAAAACAGTAGACGTGAAGTGAGGCTGTGAATACTTAGAGCAGTGGTGTCTTTGTTTTCTTCACCTGCTCTGTGATTAGGAAGCATGTTTTACTTTTTGCCAGTCTTCGTTTGTTCCAAGTGTTGATTATCTTCCTTAAACCGAACCGTGTGCTGTTTTTTTTTTCTTGTTAGATATGAAGGCGGGGGATTTGGTGTCCGTCTTCTCTGACCTGGAGGGCAAGTGCACCCGAGGAGCCACCAGCTTCCAGGGGAAGAAGGTATTTGTGGGTAATGGAGTAGCCGAAATGGATCGCTCCACTATCTTCTGCACAGATGAGCCTGCCAGGTAAGTAAACACTGTCTTTTTTAAATACAAGCATGACTCTGTAAGGTAGCTAAAACTGCTTTAAAAAATAAAAAAAAAACGCTTTGAGCATTAGAAAGTTAAAGCACATCATTGCACAGCAGTGGTTTATGCTATGGAGCAATAAACAGGCCAGGTTTTCAGGGGACAAATGTAAAAAAAAAATCTGTAATTATTTGATTATTGTGTGGAAATACAAATAATTTATGGTTTCTAAAGAAAACTTGTATGTTTAGAAATGCTATGTTGAAAATCCCTTGCTCTTTTTTAAAAGCACCTTGGACAATGTGGACAGAAACTTTAAATTTACTCTTTATCTTAGAAACGTGTTAGTTGATTAGTTGTCGTCTTTTTTTCTTTCAGAGGTATCGGTATTCGAATGGTGGAGCCGCTTTACAGAAGTCCGTCCTTTGATGGTGTTTTACCTAGCCTAGCGTTCCTGCAGGTATTTTTTATTAGAGCCGCAATGAGCTAAAGTCGGTGTAATAAACTAGAACCGCATTGGACCTTTATTAAAGTGGACCTATAATTCTGATTTCCAAAATAATCCGTATTTTTTGTTATAACTGGCTTTGTTGTAGCCCCTCAATTTATCCTATGGCTCAGATAAACTGTCCTGTATCGTTTTGGAACAGCTGCACCTTGCAAACAGATGGTTTGAGCAGCAGGTGGATCAGGAGTCTCATAGGATATCTGCTCTTTATGACATCATACTGATCCAAGAATTTAAAAAACTGCCTAAAACATTCCTACAGAATGACAAAAAATGTGGAAGCGTATTAGGTCCATTTTAAAAAGACCAGCAGTGAGGTTTCAGTCTGAATCAACCAGGAACTGTATTGTATACATGTTGTGTCCACATCACTGCCCATACTGAAGCGAATCCATGTTGCGCAGAACCTCCCGTCTGTGGTTGTGGGACACGTGCTCGGGCCTCGCCCTGGAGAGCGCATCCTGGATATGTGCGCTGCGCCCGGAGGGAAGACCTGCCACATTGCTGCGCTCATGGAAGATCAGGTACGGCTTCTTGTGTCCAGATGCGATCATAATTAATATTCAGAGTTACATTTACACGGTGTTTTCAACAGCATTCATGTCTGAGGCTTTGCTCACAGTGGAAACCTGCACGTGCAGAAGAAAATAACAGATATGTCACACACGGCATGTAGGGCACTAAAGTAGTTATTGTTCATAGTTTATTTATTTGGAAGCCAGTAATTTTGTGAGCAAATGAAAATAAAGACAAGAATAAAGAGACGCAGCTTTTTTTATTTAGGGTTTTTATGGAGTAATGGCTCCAAATGACAGAAATCAGTCAGTTAAACTAAAAGACATCCGGACTTTTATGTCTTTAAGACTTGCCTGTAATTTCTCCTAAATTCAGACAAACTGAGGTTATTATATTTGAAGCTTAGCAACATGGTGCCTAACCAGATACTTACTCTGGATGGCATTACCTTTGGATTCATTAACACTGTGAGGAACCTTGGAGTTGTTTTTGACCAGGATGCACGTAACAAACAAATATGTAGGACTGGTTTCTTGCATTTGCACAATATCTTTGGAATTAGAAACATCCTGTTTCAGAGTGATGTTAGAAAACTGCTTCATGCAGTCATTACTTCTTGGCTGGACTACTGTCATTCATTGTTACTGTTAAAAGACTCCAGTTAATCCAAAACACCACATGGTTATGGCCCGTGTGAAAATCACCAGAAAATACTTCTTTAAACTTAAAAAAGGCAACAATTGGAGAAATGTTTGGGGTATTTTTGTTTTTTTTAATGCAGTGATTTGACTGGTCCATGTGGATGGTATGTTGCCCATGAACTAGAATGAATTTGACACCAGTGATTTAGATCTAGGTCTCAAACAACACTTTTAATTAACTGTTAACATAGAAAATGATCCAAGTGGAATTTAAGTACATTTACGGTCAGCATCTGTACCCCACCAAAGGGGCCCACCACCACCCCACTGGGGGGCCTGATCTGTGTCCAGCCTGGAGGAGAGGGCAGACAACAACACGTTCATCTTTGTGTAATAAAATTAGTGATCAGATTGTCTCCTTGTTAGCATTTACTTGATTTAACTAAAAAGTCTCCTGAGATAAAACAAGCAGTCTAGGATTGTAATTTGTGAAATTTCCTTCCTTTTTAAGTTGTTTCTAATATTTTTCTTTTTCTCCGGCACAGGGAGAGGTCGTAGCCTTGGACAGGATCCGGAATAAGATTGACCGCATTCGTCAAAATGCACAAATGTTGCATTTGCAAAGCGTGAAGGCGCACTGCTTTAACAGCACTCTGGCTGTGAGCAGTGACTCAGCACAGGAAACTGAAGGTACAGTCCGGAGTTTATCTATCATGTAAGTCTCCGGGGTTCATAATAAATAGGTAGCAGCTCAGTGTCTGTGTTTCCCAGGACCTCCGTTCCCTCCGGAGAGTTTTGACCGGGTTCTGCTCGATGCTCCCTGCAGCGGCCTCGGACAGAGACCCAACATGGGCAGCACCTGGAGCCTCAAAGAGATCTGCTCCTACCAGCCACTGCAGCGCAAGTTATTTCATGCTGTAGGTTTTACTTCACACACATAAACCACGTTTTATCATCTTAACATCACAGCACTACTAGCGTTCTTTAACCTGCAGGTGGCAGCATTGGATAGAAATTCCACTGCAGCAGGATCACAGCTCAGATTTACTTGTTTAACGTCACTGTGAGGTTTGAAGCTCACTTCTCAGGCTTATGTGCAGTTTTACAAGTCTGTTCAAAAGTGTGAAGAGAAAGCAAACTGTCATTTCAAATTTCTGCGAATAACCTTTCGAGATCTGATCATTTTCTGTGATTTAGATTAAAAAAATTCAATTGAATTCAATTTTATTTATGTCGCACCAAATCACAATAACAGTCGTCTCAAGGTGCTTTATATTGTAAGGTAAAGACCCAACACTGATACAGAGAACACAGAGAAAACCCCAACAATCACTTACATGGAAACCAGCGCAGAGGACATGCTTCGTTAGAGCTTCATCAGTGTTTCCTCAGGGCCCAGCTTGCAGGCTAAAGAAACATATGTGCACGTGCTTGCATACAATGCATGTCAACTCACATTTTTGTCCACTTGGGGATATTTCACTGATCTATGACTTGTCACCATCTTTTATATGGCAAAGTTCTCTAAGCAGACTGCACCAGTTCCAAACAAAAAGGGACACTGTGTAAAATAAAACGTATATTTTATTTACAATTAGAACATAGAAACCACATCAAATATTTAGAAAAGGAAAATGAAGCATTTTAAGAAAAATATGATGTCACTTTGAATTTGATGGCAGCAGCGTGTCTCAAAAAAGTTGGAGGAGGCCGTGTTTACCGCTGTGTGGCATCCCCTCTTCTTGTAGCAGCAGCCTATAAACATCTGGGAACTGAGGAGAGCAGCTGCTGGAATTTTGGGAAAACAATGTTGCCCCATTCTCGTCTGATATAGGATTCTAGCTGCTCAACAGTCATGGATCCTCGTTGTCGTATTTTGTGTTTCGTCATGTGCCAAGTATTTATAGCTGGTGAAAGGTGCAGGCCACTTCAGTAGTCAGAGAATCTTCTACTATGAAGCCATGCTGTTGGAATAGATGCAGTGTGCAGTTTAACAATGTTTTGCTGAAATTTGCAAGGCCTTCCCTGAAAAAGACGGTTTGGAGCAAATGCTGTCCTAAAACCTGCATATATCTTTCACCACTGATGGCCTTTCCACATGTGCAAGCTGCCAATTCACTAATGCACCACTACACCAAGAAAGGCAGTCTTTTGAACTGAGCCTCGCCCAGAGAAGACAGTGGCGTTGGTGGATCACGGTCACTCATGGCTCCTACTTTGCGTGATAGAGCTTTAACCTACATTTGCGGGTTCCTCGATGGACTGCGTTCACAGAGGGATTTTTGGAAGTGTTCCTGCTGCCATCCACTTCCAAATGGATGTGAATATTTTTCATGACGTGGTAAAATATCTCACTTTTAGTGAATGATTTCAGACACAAACACAGTCCACAGGTTTATGATAAAAAACATACTGGCTCATTACTGCCCCCCCCAGAGGAGTGGACACACCCAGAATGTGATAAATGATGAGAATTAGAGATAATAGCTCCTGTGTGTTTTCCCTTCAGTGACCATAACAGGCAATACATTTGGAAGCAATTGTTAAAAAGCGACACATTTTAAAATTTTTCCAATTTTACGAAAGAATGCAGTTCAAAACGGAGCTTTACTGGTTCCTTTGGAAAATATGTACCTGGTTAACCCCGTTTCAGTTAAAAAGCATCACTCATTTACTCCCACGACTTTTTTTTTGTTTTTTTGATAATTGCCATTTTAAAGCCATTCATTTGCATTTTGACCATCAGCATGTGTGCTTTTAAGGCAGAGGTGACCAGCTACCAGCACAAGGACACCTGTCATTTGTTATGACAGGGGGAAAACAATCCAAAGATGCCAAAAAACATTTGTGTTGTACTAGGCTGTGAAGATAACTTTAATACTTTAAATTTGGGCCTTTTAAACATGATAGTCTGTGGAAATTTCTTCAGTTTTGGAGCTAGCCTCAAGTGGCCACAAGAGGATCTGTAATTTATTTGGTACTTAATTTTAAACCCTGGAGGTTACCACTAAAAAAGAGCAGCAAAAAATGAACTGAAACCAAATAGTTTTGGTCCAGTGCTTCTAAAACTCACTAAAAAGTTAATAAAACCACTGATTACACCGACTATAAAGCGAGTACGTGAATGTCTGTGTCTCTGCAGGCGGTGCGGCTGCTGAAGAAAGGTGGTGTTTTGGTGTACAGCACCTGCACAGTGACTCTAGCAGAGAATGAGGAGCAGGTAGCTTGGGCCCTTGACACCTTCCCTTGCCTCTCACTTGAGCCACAGGTAAAGCACTTGAGCCACATGGACATGACTACAAATGTAAAAATCACAGATTTAAACCTCTTTTTGTTTTTGTTTTTCAGGAACCCCACATCGGTGCTGAAGGCATGCCTGGAGCCGGCCTTCCACCTGAGCAGCTGCGCCTCCTCCAGAGGTTCAGTCCCGAGCTGAGCTGGGAGCAGACGGAAACTACAACCCCGCTCCCCTGCAGAGCCGACAGCGACACTATCGGCTTCTTTATCGCTAAGTTCCTGAAAAACTAACCCGAGGGCTCGCGCTCTCGCACGGGGCTCATATGAGACAGCAAAACGGGAACAATAGTGTTTATATTACGACACTCTGTGTGCTTTGACGGGCCAGTGTTGACAAAGAGCTCCCTGCGCTGTTTACAGCATCTGCCTCTTAACAGCTGCTCTCTAAAACCGTGGGCCTTATAGGGATAAGCTTTATAAACACCAGGGGAGGGGTGGGATGGAAGAGGGTGGTGGTTGGGGGGCACGTGGCGACGGAGTCTGGATGAGTAACGGCAAATGCAGCAGCAGCAGCAGCGCTGCGGTTGCTATAACAACAGTGACGACACAGCTGCCATGGTGACGGATTCGCTGGAGAATGGATCAGGAAGTAGGTGTAGAAAGAGGCCATGAGAGGAATTAACAATTTAGTGTCTTTGCAGCGCTGGAGACGACTGGGACGTTTAATTAGGACTTCTGGAGCCTGCAGGAAAGAGGAGACGCTTGTGTTTGGCTCAGTCTCTGCATTCATCAGAAGGAAATGTTGCTCAGTTTTTCAGAATAAGAGCACATTTAAAGGGAGCCTGTTTCTGTTTTTGGAAGTGGTTAAGAGTAAAGATGTGAGAGGAAAAAAAGATGTTATTAAAATTATGACTTCCAGGATATTTAGACCTTTTTTCTTTTTCTTTTTTTTTACCAATAAAATAAGAGTTAATTAAGATAATTCCTTAAAAACAAGATGCCAAAATAGTCCAGAGGTTTTTTTTCATGATGGTAGGGTTTACTCCTGGAAGACCTTTGCATATGATCTCAAACCATTTGTCAATTGTTGTCTAAATTCCTTTTAACTAATTGTTTTTAGCAGAGATTAAAAAGAATTTTAGCTATTTTTTTTTCCTTTTTCTCTTTTGTTATTTATTCCTTTTTATGCAAGCAAAACAAAAATCGTCTTAGTTGTAGAATAAAATTGATCTGTTTTAAAGTCTTTCAGGTGTGTCTTATATTTGAACATTTAGTCAACACATCATAGACAAACGTCACACACTGACATTCGAAAAAATACCGCCACCCCTCATTTCTTTATATTTTGCTAGAAAAACTGGAAACAGGCGCATAGAATATTATTATACAGGACAAAAAACTGCTAAAGAGTGTTTTCTTAGGCAAGCTTTCCTGTAATTTCCTCAAGTAGTCTTCAGGAATAATTTTCTGGGCTTCTCAAAGGACCTTCAAAACTCTTCTTTGGATGTTTGCTGCTTGTGTTTCATTCTCTGTAAAATCATCCCAAACTGCTTCATTGATGTTGAGGTCTGGGCCATGACTGATAGTGTTCCATTGTGTCTTTTATCCAGGTATTTTTTTTATTGCATTGGTAATAATTTGGATGCATCGCTCAATCAGACCTGTTACCACTGATTTTAAGCTAAGTTCTTGTGTAATTTGGCATACCTCAAATTAAATGTTCTCCTTGTTTGCTTTCCTAATCAATGACTTCTTGACAGCCATCGATTGTTTTTGCTTAAATATACAATTTAGTTGCTTCTTTTCTCTGTTGTATGTTGTACAACACTGGCTCTTCTCTTGAGTTAGGTGCCTTTTGTGCTTAAATTACTCATTAAAATGGTTTGCTAGACAGAAAAGGTTTGGGAATACCCCTTAAAATCTTACAGAAACATCTGGCACTTTTTCAAATTCATAAGAATATTTGGGGTCTAGATGCTTGGTATGATGAAAATCGACATTTAATGGCATCTTATTTCTCTGTGGGATGTTATGATCTTCAATTTTTCAAAGCTTTCTGATGTTCCCATAATCAAAGGCTTGGTAAAATAATTGATTCTCCACTTCCACTTCATATCTGCTCACACACATTATAGTGTGTTACATATTGCTACATGTTCATGCGTGCTTATGGATGCCAAATATAGGAACTAATTTATTCAGTGCAAATTTAAAATGAATGTCCAATAAATCCGCAGCCTGTGTGCAATTTATAGATCCGTGCCAGCAGTGCACCGACATCTGTCCCGTTCTTCTGACACGCAGCATTTTGAGGACCTTCACTATGACCTCAGCTCAATCCCCTTTCCTGGGAATAACATCAGACTCTTATCGGTCCACGCACACATCTGTCTGCGCTGCACTTCACCTCCCTGCATTTAAACTGCATGTGAGTGCAGACTCGCTGCACCATTGAAGATTTGTTTTTCCCCGATTTCACATTAAAATTCAAGATCAAATATGCCTCATCTCTGAGTTTGTCTGTTATGAAGGCAGCTGTGAGTGTGTGTGGAGGCAGCTTCCTATTTTAGATGCATCCCCTCAGCATTGTCATTCATGTCGGGGTTGTCATGACGACTCAGGAGGCAGGCCGGTGAGTCTACCTCAATTTTTCAGTGGAGTTTCAGATGACTATTTATAGACGCACCGTTTCCCTCCTCTGTCTGGGTCTTCTGCTGACACAAACATCAAAACGGTCTCCCACTGCGTCAGTCGTTTGTTTCCAACTTTATTCTTCGTATTTATGCAATATGTACACATGTACACTGTTATAAAATCTGTAGTGCTACCAATGTAGCATAGAAATGGACGAGTTTTTATAATTACAATTATCAGGCAAAAAAAAACATTTAAAAAAAAAAGGTGAGGAGATGGTGTGTAAACAGAGGGCCAGAGTGCACAGACTCAAAGATCAACTACAGTCTATTCAGGTTTTGATGATGTTGTTGACTCAGGCATACAGAGCAGGTAAAATATCCCCAAATCCATTAACTAGATCCTGTATTTTAGTCAGAAGAGTGAAAAGAGGGCAAAAACTTAAAGGCAATATTTATCTGGTAAACATGTGGAATTATTTTTGTTTCTTTGGAATTTCAGAAACACCTACACTGAAAAACAATCCTAAAATTAGCATTGTTTGTACTAAGAAATCAAAGTAGGACTTAAATGGAATTCATTATAAAAGGGGTCAGGATTAATCCAAGATGAATCATCAGGACCTACGATTTGGTGGGAATGTTATATCAAATCCCTTTCACTTGAAACCAATGTGAAAAAGCCTGTTCCAATGTTATAAAATGTTTCTGGACCCATACAAAGAACAGTACTGCATGTGTTGAGAGGAAGTTACTGGAGAACTCTTTGTCTGTCTTGTAAGGCAAGACTAAGGTGCGCCTGCAAGAAGGCATGAACATGTTAAAACGTAACATCTAAAACCCGTGGAATCAAAAAAAGAAACTAAGCAGTAAGTGATGAACATAAAATTAAAACAAGTAGTTTGACACTTTGGGAAATACGCTGTTAGAGTTAGAGCGATACCACTCTCATATACAAATCCCCCTCCCCCAGTAATGCCACAACCTGTTATTTGTAGGGTTTGTACAGATTTCACCAACACAAAATGGTAATTGTTGAGCTTTTAGAGGTGCTGGTAGGTGGTTTTTACCTTCAGAGAAACTGTTCACATGAGCTCTTTCCTCCTGTTTATTTGTGCTAAGCTAACCTGCTGTTGGCTCTACACTCCTACAGATATGAGAGTGGTATCAAGCTTTTCACCTGCTAAAAATCAATGCAGTCTGATATAACTGTGCTGCATTTATGAAGAGTATTCAGTTATTTTTGAAATCAAACAGTCATTGATTCAACTTTATGATTATTCTCAAATCTGTGATTTATGCTTACTAAAGTACTGAAAGCTGTTAAGCTTCTTAGAGACGCTACGCTTGGCTGATCCCTTATTCACAGTGGGTAGGTTTGGTAGAGTTTTTACACTGGATTTTCTTCTTGACACAACCCCAAAAGGGATTTGTGTCTGCTGTTTTGTCCAGTCTACCAATCAAAGTTGTCTCCTTGTGGACCCCTTGATCACTTCAAGAACTGCTGCTATTTTAAGTGTATTTCTTACTATTTGTAGTAGGACATTTATAGATGGTACAGGCCACCATTCAGGTTCTCTCCCCCACAAACGTGCCTCAGAACATTCGTAAAACAGTCTGGTCCTGGTGGATAAACTGACAACTATGTGAATCTTGAAAATATGAAGACAAAAACGAGCATGGTCCTGACCTAAAGCACTGTCACTGGGGTTGGACTCTGTTGTAGCCTGAAAGCTAATTATCACGATGAGTTACAATCATGATAAAGCTTAAACCTGATCTGTTTAAAACAGAAGCTCTTTTGAGGTTTGTGGTTAAATCAGCACAAATGCGCAAGGTCTCAAGTGACCTAAAAACAGGAGCAGCTCTGAAAGCAGTCCAGAGGTGTACAAGCAGACTACTTAGAAAAGGAGTAGTTTCAACAGTTTTCAATGTAATTATGGGAAGTGTTATGGAACCCTTTGATGGTATCTCATCAGTACTGTGACCAAAACAATAGGTACATCAAATAAATTCAATAGACTTCCACTATGCTCTCTAAAAATCGAATGAACACATTCAGTGAATAAAAAGCTTCAACAAAAACCAAACACTATCATTAATTAACACTATTTAATGCCATGCTCATTAGGTCCATCCATCCATTCGCTTCCGCTTATCCTTTTCAAGGTCGCAGGGGGCGCTGGAGCCTATCCCAGCTGTCATAGGGCGAGAGGCGGGGTACACCCTGGACAGGTCGCCAGTCTGTCGCAGGGCTAACACACAGAGACAGACAACCATTCGCGCTCACATTCACACCTATGGGCAATTTGGATTAATCAATTAACCTATCCCCACAAACTGCATGTCTTTGGGCTGTGGGAGGAAGCCAGAGTACCCAGAGGGAACCCACGCAAACACGGGGAGAACATGCAAACTCCACACAGAAAGACCCCGGCCTGATGGTGGAATTGAACTCAGGACCTTCTTGCTGTGCAGCAACAGTGCTAACCACCATGCCACCATGCTGCCCTATGCTCATTAGGTGTACCTAATAAACTGGCAACTATGTAGGCAAGTGTTATTTCCCAAAGTGTCAAACTATTCTGCAACTACAACATCAAAGTATGATGGCTGGTCAACCCTCGCAGTAGTCTGAAGGAACAAATTATTCAAGTGGTAGCAAGCAATAAAACTTAATAATAATAATAATAATATTAGAAACAATAAAAATTATAATGCTAATCACAGAAAGCACAGCTCAGTACAGAAAAAATTCTGCTTTTGTGTCATGCTTTATCAAACACAGGTTTAAAATATGCATATTTGAGAATATTCATGCATATCCACACATAAACAACGTCTATGCATAGATACACACATACATATATTCATATATTTATATTTGTATCTATGTAATCAAAATCCTGCCATTGAAAAAGATGCAACAGCATTTACAAAGAAGTGTACATAAATAGGATGCTGTGGTTTTTCAGGGTATAGCAGCACGATGGGAGGACAGAACAGAGTCCAGGAGGGCCTTGGGAGGGGTTCTGGTCTGTCACTGGTGGATGTACGAGTCTCTGGCCCATTCCCCTGCCTCACCCCTCTTTTTTGGAGCTACCTCCCCTTCTCTGTCCCTCTCTCTGTCCCGGTCGTAGTAGTGATGGTGGTGGTCGCGTGCCGGCCGGTGGTGGTGGTGAGAGCGCTGCTTGTTCCGCTCGTTGTGGTCCTGTTCGCGCTCTTTGGAGCGCTGGTGTCCCGTGCTGTGACCGGCCTCGTCCGCCCCGCTGCGGTGATGGTGGTGGTGGTGATGGTGGTTGTGGTCCCGGTGGGGCAGTGGCTCGTAACGCTGTTGCTGCTGGGGATGCCCCTCCCCTTGATCCTCATCGTCCTCCTCTTCCTGCTGGAGACGCTGAGTGCGTGGCTCAGTACAAGCCGAGTCCTTGCTCTCTCGACTCTCTCGACTTTCTCGGCTCTCCCTGCTCTCGGGGGTCTCAGAGTCCAAAGTCTCTTGCCGGGAGAGGCCCCTGGCTTTACTGCTGTGATGGTGGTGGTGGTGATGGTGGTTGTGGTGCTCAGTCCTGGTAGAAGATGACCGGTGGTGGACGTGCTGGGATCTCTTGGATGACTCTGTCCTAAGAGGCCTCTCCTCCTCGTTGCCCTCCCCCTCCCCCTCTGCGTCAGCGTCGCCCTGGTCCAGGCTCTGGTGGTGGTGATGATGGTGGTGACGGTGATGGTGGTGCTGGTAATCCTCTCTGGAGCCTTTCCTCTCCACTTTATCTCCCTTCTGCTCTGTACTGTTTCCCTGAGATTAGCGACACACATCAGTCAGTACGATGGCACATACAAAACCAGAAAACATCACAGCAAGCACACGCAAACTAAAAATCAAATCCCCCCAGTTGTTTCACCTAAATTCACACAGAACTACAAAGAAGAAGATGTCACACTTGAACACACACGCTTTCTCGTCAAATCCATTCACGGGCGTCTCTGACCCAGGAGTAAGAACTCAAAAAAAGCAAGGCGTGCTCCTCGGCTTCAGCTTTCATCACTCGACCTCGCCGCACTTACCACACTAGCAAATACAAGCTCACTCCTGCTCCTCATCAATATCAGCATTTTCTTCGCTCTCAGCCTTACATTGTGATGGCAGTGGATAGAGAAAGGGCAGAGATAAGGGAATTATGCAGCATTTACAGATGACTGAAACTGCCCATAAGGGTGAGGGTTGTTATAAAATATATTAAACAAAAACGATGGTTTAGAGCTGAGCTGAAAAGGAACTACATTAGAAAAGGAACTATTAAAAGTGAAATAAATGATTTCATGTTAAATACTAAAGTCCAGCTCTCTGTCTACGTCCAAACTGTCTCTAAACTGTTTTTATTCTATTGAGTTTTACATGTTTTTTGGTAGTTAAACTTCAGGGGTCTCCTGTATCATCAGCATCAGCCATGATTAATCACATGAACGTGATAACAGCATTGTTTTGACCTGTTAATATGAATTTTGTTCCCATCTCTTGAAGCGTGTTTTGTCTCTGCTAACTCTTTTCTTGCTGTCAGCTCCTGTTCATCCTTTTATATTTGATGTTTTCTCTGATCTAGTTCCTCTTTATGCATCAGAAGGTTCTTGTAGAGCATTTTAAATTCAATTTCTTCCTTAGTATTTCATATCCGTGTACCTATCCCAGATAAAGTAGATTATTCTTAATTTACACCTTACCTGTAGTGCATATGTTAAAGAATAACATAATATAAGAAAAGTAAAGACTTTTAGAAGATATTGTAGATGCAAACTACAACATTTTGTAATTCTTCAAAGCTCTGATTTCTTTCATCTCTTCCTTTGTAATCCTGCCTCCCACACTTTTGGTTCCCCTCTTTTTCCATGGCCTCCATTGGCCCAGAGTATGCCCAGCACTTGTACCTGCACGCCAGAGACCGGGGCCGTGCTGGAGGGCAGGCTGGCTGTGGGTAGCTTTGCTAGCACTGGGTCAGGGGGGCTGCAGCTGGTGGGGTGAGTGCTTTTCCAGTAGGCCTCCAGGTAATCGGCCATATGCTCACATGCGTCCTCCAGCTGGTTCTCATCAAGAATGATGTCAAACATTTCCTGCGAAAGGCGAGACGGGCGAAGTCAGAGTTGAAGGAAATGGAACGGAGACATGACAGGGTCAACAAAACCAGCCAGCGCTGAAGTGGAACTTCACATTAAAAGACTTAAAGTGATCTTTAAGGAAACAAAAAACCATTAAAAAAAAACATCAGGGCAAGTTAGAAACAACTCACAGGATTAGACACTAGATAACATTAAGTATTCATTTTGCAGAAAATCTTAAACTGTAAATCCTTAAAGATACTGACTGCTATTTAAATGAAATTAAACCTCCACTTTCACAATACTGGAGGGTTTGCCTCATTTTCTAAAATAATAAGTAAGCAGATTAGAGAGGGACGGAAATAGAACTGGCAGAAATTATAAAGGAATAAACAAAACCTGACTTCAGATATGCACAAATTAAAACCCAGAGCCAAAAAGAACAAAACTCCAAGTTATTTCACACACTG
Organism: Pelmatolapia mariae; assembly: GCF_036321145.2. NCBI lineage: Eukaryota > Metazoa > Chordata > Actinopteri > Cichliformes > Cichlidae > Pelmatolapia > Pelmatolapia mariae. The sequence goes on along the minus strand of NC_086235.1, from coordinate 16,898,193 downwards.
GATTAAAATTGGCAGTAATTTCGGTCCGCTGTGGAGACTTACAGGAGGGCACTGAGCCAGCTTGTCGGCGGCCACCATCTGGACATTGAGGTGTTTGGCCTGAGACTTGCCTCTGGACTTGATGAGCCGCTGTAACACCTGAAGGCAAATGAGGACGAAAGGCAACAAGGTCATGGCTGTTTTTGACAAACTTAAATTAAAGCTTTGTGCGTGCAGCACACAAGTTTCTCAGCTTTAAACAGGAGCTTCTTTTGGAGGTGGACAATTAATGTCATCTTAGAAGGATTCATTTTACACCACTACAGATAGATAGTAATGAATTTTCATTATTTTCAGGTCCCATTTAAAACCCATTTTTAGATGAGACCCCATAAATGTGGGTTGAAAACCTCAAATCTTAAGGCTCAACTGGTCAATTAAATCTGCCATTGGCACTTATATATGATATCTAGAGCCTGACCAATATATTTCTCTTGGTGATTATAATCTGTTCTTGAAATATAGAGTATCATCGGGTATGTTGTCCAGTCAGCATGTGGGATTTATGTTAGTTTACAGAAAACAATGCAGAAAAAGCATAACTCTTTTCCCTCCTATCAGTAAGTTGCTAACTAGTTTGTGAAATAGATAATAAACAATAACCCTGCTCATTTTAACACCAGCACACTGTATTTATTTGTGGTTATACTGGATATCCATCCAACTATCCATTTATCATGGAGGTATCCCAGCTGTCACAGGGTGAAAGGCGGGGCATACCAGAGACAGGTCACCAGTCACAACCATGCCTATGGTCAATTTAAAATCACTAGTTAACATAACATGCATGTCTCTGGACTGTGGGAAGAAGCTCCACTCCACGGGCCACCTTCGGACACATGACCTTCTTGCTGAGAGGCAACAGTGGGACCCCCTGCATCTCTGTACAACTGTGCATATACAGTATATATAAATATGATATGAAAACTACTTTTTGTATTGAAATATACTTTTGTTTTATGTGTGCGGCAGGCTGCAATGTGCTACTATTGTAGAATAAACATTCAATATTTTCCACAAACTACCAGGTTCGTGCCACGTGGTGATATTTGATGGCTAATGTCAAACTTCTGTCATTAAATAGACTTTGTGTATGTCATAAATAAATATAACCTTCCCAAAATAAATGCTGCCACATCCAAGACCATTTTGGGAGGCATGGAAATTAAACAGTAGTGTTGCCTGAAATAATTTAATGCAGTGATTTTTTACTACCTAAAATCCAGCACTTGACCTCTAAGATTTAAGACAGGTAAAAGTTATTCACATATGAATGAATATAAATGGCTATTTTTACTTTTGATACTTGCAGAATATTTAGCTCGTACGATGTCTTTACATTCATTTGTGCAGTTGCTAATGAAGTTGAGTAATTCTACTCATTTAACTGCTATTTATACAAATACATCATATTAAAAGTTACTCTTAGTGTATAAGAAGCAGCAGTAGGGTGTAATTAAGAGGCCAGGTGATAAAGAGCAATTTATTTTCCCCACTTCGAGTGTGATTTAATCTGCTGCCACTGTGATTTAAAGCTGGCATCTCGTGTCTGTTCATCAGCTATTGCTTTCTCTCATTTTCTGAGATGTGCTTTTTATTGATCACTGACTCATGAGCCTTTTGTACACTTGTTGAAGGTCGAAGTGATGAATCAGTCCTCTCACGCATTTTCTCACTCTCAAAGTAGCAGTCACGTCTGACATGCTGGATTTAAAGCCGGGGAGCAGTTGCAGAGAGACAATACAAGCGGTGACAAGACAGGATGACATGAAGACAGACACACATAAACCAGCGGAGCTGACTAACACTTTTATGAGAGTACAGGGAACATCTGCTGAGCCGTTTTCTTCTGTCTCACTGTCCTTATTTTCCATCATAGCACATGTACACTGGCAAGTGCATCTGTTCCTCTCTGTTCCTTCAGACATCATTTTTCTTACCTTGGGTGAGGTGATCTTGACATAGACAATGATGGGGGCGAGGGAAGTCTTTCCCAGCTGTGACGGGTGGTTGATGGTATCGGCGTCCAGAACCACCAGCTGTAACGTCCGCGCCAATTCGAAAATTCGCTCGATCTCACTCTGGACTTCAGCTGAAGGGAGACACAGAGGTCTGGGTTTATTCTTTTCAGAGCAGGAAATTATTTCTTATCAGTTGTCAGGGGGATTTATCATGATAGTAGTTTGTGTAAACAGTGGTTTGTTTTGCACTTTGTTTATCAGTGGCACACTTCCTCTTTTCTTTCTTTGCCACTTGATTAAAATCCCCCTATTTTCACTCCTTACTCAAAATCTGCACTCTCTTTTTCACCTTCTCATTGGGCGACAGTCCTGCTACTCACGTTTAACTTAGCCATTTCTTTGTTAGCATAACCAATAACTATATTTACGTTTATGGAAGTTTATGACCAAGAGGCTTAAGTCTAATCTTGTCTTTGTTTATTTTCCACACTGAGCAGTCCACTGGTGTTGTTTCCCCATTCATACTCACAACTGCAATTAATTTAAAGTTGGATAAATAAACTTTCATGCACCGGATCATAACTTAATAGCTGATTTCTTTCATGCATTCTTACCAGATCCCCTTAATGATTAAGTTCACTTCCGAAAACCCCGATTAACACCAATATATCCTCTGTTGCTGACTTTCAAAGACATCACAAATCTCGTAGTGTCATCTAAAAACACCTCACAAGTTGTTTTGATGTGCCTGTGCAAATATATTTCATGATTACTAATAAAACAAAAAGAATAAAAACAAAAATGATCTCGTCTTTTAACAGCTGAGTTCGTTACCGCAGATCAGCTCTCTGCTAGGATGACAGCAAATGAACATAATAGGCCCCATTAATATTTATGCTTAATTTATTACAAAATATTCACAAGATTAAAGATACTCCTAACTCCATATTTTATTATGGACTGTCCTAGAGTAGCTGTGTATGATTTAAAGTGAAAAATACTCCTTATTTATCTTAAACCGAACAATGATGCATGTCTTAAGTTCATCTACTGTCTGAAAGAAGTTGTTTTAGCTCCACCCCGTCTCTCTTTAAGCTGACTCTCCTGTAATTGGCTGCCTCTCGTAAACACAAGGATAAACAGCAGGTGAAGGCATCAGCTCTCTGTGATGTCATACAGATCCATGGGTGTAAAAAAAATTCTGTTTAGAGTAATCTGAAGGTCTTTTGGCTCATAGGGATTACTTGCCTTACTTTTGCTGGCCTCATTACTGAAAACTAGGGACATGTTTAATGTGACCATCCACCACTGTACAAATATATATTTGACAGATTTATACCTGACGATGGCGCTAGATTAAAAAGGATCCCAAGCATAATTTCAATTTATTTTGAATATCTGTAAAAACTTTTACAACAATCCATCCATTAGTTGTTGAGACATCCCATTTTAATGTGGCTCCCTAGAGTCACACTGAAAGCGTGGCTAAAAAATGATTATTAGTTATTATTAAAGATGAATTTTTATGACTGCTCAGAGTCCATCAGTCATATAGTACGCCTTTTAAAAATCTGAGCGTGCATCAGTGATTTAGCGCACAGCTCTTTCTGCCTCACAGAGACTTAAATATTCAAAAGACATCATGACTTCAGGGACACGGCTTGGAGACTAATAGCTCTGAGTGAGTGAGGAGCCACATTATGTTACCTCTAACAGATACCGACTCTTACATCACACAACTTCCACTCCAGCAGATGACGACGTGACTGCAAAAACAATCCTACAAATAACTCAGGAAGGCACGAGTCCCAGTCCGGAGAGAAATCACGGCCAAGCTCCATGACTTCCAGTCCCGACAGTCTGAAGATAACATGAAAACATTCCAGCCTAACAGCTCATTCAAAATCTCATTTTTCAACTTAAAAATGCCACAAAGGGTCACAAGTTTCACGTGTTTCCAACTTTTCGTGAAATAATTTCATCCATCTTAAATGAGCACAGCTTCAAGCCAATGTCACTTTTGATGATAAAATTCTCTTAAGAAGCCTTAAATTACATTGAAAGCAAATGCATAACTCTTTGCTCTTTTGGCAGGAAAACAAAAGCTTTAAGAGACAAAATAAGAACAAAAGAATGACAAAACACACCCCGAGTGGTCCTTAACTTTAAAAGCTTTATGTTTGGTATATTAAATGAAAAAGCAGGTTTGACAAAGACTTCGGTTTCTGAAGAAGAACAAGGTCAAAGTTATAGTGTGGCGGCTCGCTGTAATCATTAAAAAACTGTACTTTTAACACACGATTTGCTTCTATTTTATGCTTTTTCCTGCCTTCTTCCTCTGCTGTGGCTGCTGACTGATGCTTCTGGTGATACATAGCAGAGATTAGCCTTGTCACCTCTGTTTGACTCCGGAATCTGTTTCATTCTAATCACATCTAAACCCCAATCAACCTCAGTCAAATCAGAGCAGCTCTTGAACTTATTACTGCATGTTTGCGCTCCATCTTTCATCCCAAACAAAAGAAGCCAGCCAAGGCCATTCAGGGCCGTCTAGAGTTATCGTTACCATTGTCAAGAGTTTCTTTAATCGTTTCCTTCCTTTTTGCTACGTAAGCTGGTCTCCTTGAAAACATTATGAATCAAAACACCAGATGTTCCCAGGCGTAGAGTTTTCTAAGAAACTTACCCAAATTTGAGCGTGTGTTGGAGCGTTCGATGATGGCGTGCTTGCTGGGATTGTTCAGGACTGAGCGTTTGGCAAGAGAGATGTCCGCCGTGACTCGAGTGATTGATATTCTGTCACGAGAAATGGGAGAAGTAATCAGTAGATCTGGGCTTAAAATGAGATGTTGCTGAGGGCAGCAGTTTTTATCCACTGCTTGAGCACATTTCCTGAAACACTGCTGCAGTTCTCAAAGCATTAAGAGCAATCATCACGTCATTTAAAGCCCTGCAGCATGCTCACTATAAACATTTAGGCTACAGCGATCAGGCATGACATTATGGCCACCTGGCTAATAGTGTGTTGGTCCCTGCTTTGCTAAACAGCTAAAAAACTGCAATGCATTGTGTATTCTGACACCTTCCTACCAGAACCAACATTAACTTCTTCAGGAATTTGAGCTACCACAGCTTGTCTGTTGGATCGGAAAGCGGATCACTAGATAGTGACCAATGCAGACCGGGAACAGCCCACAAGAGCTGCAGTTTTGGAGTTGCTCTGACTCAGTCATCTAGGCATCACAATCTGACCTGCGTCAAACTCGCTCAGAGCCTTACTCTTGCCCTTCTAACACATCAACTTTGAGGATAAAATATTCCCCTAATGTATCCCACCCACCCACTAACAGGTGCCATGATGATAATAATCAGTGTTATTCACCTCACCCGTCAGTGGTCAATGTGATACCAGATCGGCGTATATGTGACTAAAATGAGACTTCCCTTCATTGTTGCTTTAAGTAAAGGCTCTCGTGTCATAAAGGTGGTGTCCTACACATGGGAACTCCAGGGTAAAGGGACAGTTCACTCTAAATTAAAATCTACATGTTTAACCTCTGCTGTGCAGTGCTGCTTGTTTCTGTTGATGTTTGGTTTCCCAGAATTAGAGATACTGGTTGTAGAAATGTTTGCTTCTCTATTAAATATACTGCAGCTGAACAGCACTTGCTTTGCGATGCTCAACGCTTCCAAAAATACATCTGAAGAACTCAGCAGCAATTCTTTTGAGAAACCATGACCTAGTTAGCCAAACAAAAAAATCCACCACCCCTGTTCTACTAAAAGAAGAATGTGGCTTGTTACCATTACAGCTCAACCAACTGGGACAGCATTAATGATTACATCTTAACACGAGCACAAACCTTTTGTCACGGGTAAATGCCAAGAAAATATACTTTAGACTAATGTTCTTCATCTATTTATTTATTTCTCTTTTCTTTTAATGCTTATTGACTCATTGCAAAGGCAGCTTCTGTGACAGCACTTCAGTCCCTGATGAATTTCCCTAAGCGGACAATGAAGTCATATTGTATTGTTTTTCATTGATCGTGTTCATCAAATGCAAACAGTTTGTCGATACTGATACTATATCACAACTGCTCACCCTTCCCTGCAGACATTTGGAGGTGTTTTGGGGAGTGCTGTGCATGATTTCACTAACTTTTCCAGATTTTGTAGATACAACGCACATTAGCGAAAGAGCCTTAGCAGCTCAGTCAGTGGTTGAACACCCGGGGAGCCGGAGCTCTGCTGCATGTCATTCCTCCGCTCTCTTTCCTCTGTCTATCTGCTGTGTTATATAAATAAAGGAAAAGTATCCCACATAAAAACCGTGTGGATGTTGTTAATGTCTGATCTGTATTTGCTCCTTCTTCACCAAGGTTATTATAGGCAACTGAAACTAAACTAAAAGCTAAGTGTGGAAAAACATTAACTGAAATAAAACTAACTAAAATAATATTTGTCCCTACAAAACTAAATAAAAAAAAAATACGAGAAATGTTTTCAGTTTAAGTCTTTGTCGGCTTGGTCAAACGTGTCAAAGCTGTCAGGCTGACGAGGCTTTGGTGCATATGTTTACTGGGACTGAGATGTCTGTGCGACTGTGGTTGTCTGTAGTTGTTTGCTTTGTTGTACTGTGTCACGTCTTGCTCTGAAACTCCAGCAAAACCACCCATGTCAATAACAAAAACTAACACTAAAGCTAGCGAAAAACACAAAAACTGAAGTGAAATGAGCACATCCACTCTGGAAACTAAATGAAACTGCAATGAATAGAAATCAAACATGTAAAACTTAGAAGTATAACTACAGCTCAAAGAACATGCAAAACTGTAACAACTCTGGAAACGGCGCTATGAACAGTATGTGTTTATATTTGAGTTTGGGCATGTTACTAACTTTAGTAACACGAACTTTACACAAGATAAATTAAAGTTTAATAATTTAAACATTTATTTTATACATTTTGAGGATTTATAACATGTGTATGCTTATGAAAAAACATATATCTTTTGCAGCCCATAACTGAGGATTCTGTACCAAAGCAACAAGAGAGCGCACATAAAAATGCGCTGTGCATTTGCGACTCGCACATGGCGTAGGAATCTCGATTGCCATGTGAAAACTGTGCCAAACCAACTAAGAAAAACTAACACCAAATCAAAGACAAATGTCAGAGAGCAGCAGCAGGGAATTACTTACAGGTGTAAATTTGTTTAAAACAAATCAGCAGATCAAACGGTATTCTCCGCAGCTGCTGATGGTCTGAGTGGATCTTAGTGTTGTGCAACTTCTAAACTACAAAACCTCTCTTCTCCGGGTGGGAGGATGGACTCAGCATTGAGTAAGGAGAATCCTGCTCTGCTCTAGGGCCCATTATGGCCTATTAAGGACATGGAGAGGGCCTATTTAAAGCAGCGGCACACATCTCCAGGCCAAACAAACTTGTTACACACTCCCCCAGCTAACCTCGAGGGAGAGATAAATACCAGCCTATAGACTTAGTGAGGAAAAGTGAGGAAGGAAGCGGGATGGGAGCTTGTGTTTTTAAAAAGGTCACAGGAAGCTTACCTTCCCTCAAATCTGTGTTTCAAAAAGTCAAACAGCGCTTTTTGCATCATGTCTGTCACCTGCAAACGAGATTCAGGAGAGAGAACAAGAGCCAATGAGTTCGGTTTTCTAAACTACTAAAGAAAATACTAAAGAAAATTCAGTGTTGTGTTTGAAAAGTCGAAGCTTTGACGCACCTCGTAGCCCTTCAGTGACGGTCCAACCAGAACCACGGGCCGCATGGAAGGCACAACGTCGTATGGAGGAATGTGCTCCGTCTTCAGAAGGAGAGAAGAAGAAAAACAGTTACACATTTATGGAGACAAAGTAAACACTCACCATCACAAATCACTTAAGGGGGTGGAAAAACAATGAAGTAGACATTTTAAAAGCACTGAAACATTATGAACCATGAAACGGGACGTCCGAGCTGGTTCGAAAAAAACAAACAAGCTTTGATTTATAACCGATTTGGCAGTTTGCTTCAGAAACTTTAATGATGACACTTCAAAGGAGGTTACCGTAAACGAAAAATATTTATGTATGTCAGATCGAGTCTCTCGTGTCATGGTTCTGATTCTGCTGAATAAAAGGGAAGCTAAATTACAGGAAAGGTTAGTCAGGGAGTGGGAAAGAAGCCCGAATAGATCAACAGAAGCTTTGACTGAAAACACAAAATTAGGACACAGTTAGAAAAACTCGCTCACTGCTGTATGGACAAAAACGGAGCTCAGTTTGTGGAACAGCCTGTTTTTAATCAACACTTAGACTGACCTTATTATGAGGTCAACGCGGTCCATGATGTGACTTTTGCACATACTATAAACAGTTATTTTTCTAAATGTAAAAATGCTTTTATGTGATGCCTTCGAAGACGTCTTTAATTACACTTAAAAAATACTTGGAAGTATGCACATGCAGCACTTAGCATATTTATTAGACCACCTATTATTATATAATATTTTAGAAATGTAAAAAATTATATTGTTATTGATGATGCAAATGAACTGAATTCATGTTTGATCCAGCACACTGTAATCCTCGAAGAAAATAAGAATCAATCAAGCATAACATTTAACCACTAAAACTACATTTTCTTTTTGGGAATGCAAATAAATAGCTGCATAATAATAATAATAACAACACCAACAACAACACTAATATTGTGTTTTACAATGGGGGCTTTTTTGTTGCTTTTTTGTAAAACAGTAAGTTTAAACATTCATGAATAATGTGCATTGAAAATATGGTTTTGATTGAACTGGTGCATTCTGTTAATTAATCATTACAGAAACATAAAAATGATTTTGATTATTACAAATACAGTTAATTTAAGGCTGAACACTGGGTGTTTGACTGTGAGGCTCTCCAGTGCAGAATGTCATGTGGTATGTTTATGAGAGATCATAGACTGATATAATCACACAAATGTTTTTGTATTTTTACAATTTACTGTAAACATGCATAGCTTAATAAAGAAAAAAATAGTTGATTCATAGAGATGACATTTTTTTTATTTGCAACCCTATTCGAAATATTTTTCTAACGCATTTATAAACTACTGAAACTTCTGATACATTCTTGCATTTGTGTTTTTAGTGAACTTGCTGCTTCTAGTTATTTGTTTTAGTGGAAATTAGCATTATAAATTTAATTTGTGTATAATTTTTTTAAGACTGTCTTCTTAATCCTTGCAAATATTAGCATGTGGTTTCAGAGAGGAAATGCATTATGGTCTGTGACAGCGAGCCAATGACCCTCATACCTCTGTGTCCCGCTGTCTGGAAGAACAGCGTGTTTGAGCGGAGAAACAGAGAGAAGGTTTACTTCTGCTTTCTCTGGCTACTTAAAAGGACTGCTGACATTATTTTCTTAGTCATCCCTTATTTGTCCTCATGTCCGGGCGGTTCTTTCGATCTGTGTTATCTTTATGATACGTTTTTCAGAAGATTTATTTAGACTTTCTTGTTGCAGTCTGTTGCTCCCTCTTACTCATCCCTTCAGCTCTAAACATTTTCTATCTAGCATTTGCTGTCGTCAGTGAGCTTCCCCAGAGACGCTGTGGGAACTGATGCACACTACTGCTGACTAACATGCCATCAACGAACAATGTAGCTCAGCTTAAATCCTTTCAGTAGCATATTTAACTTCTAGATTACATGGTCACTGTAATCATGGGAAACAAGCTCTACTATATCCTTAAGTCCTACAGCAAACAGCATTTATTTATTTCAGCTGTCACTAATGAAAAATATGAGTAGTGTAGCATAAGAATGGGTAAAGACATGTCCCACTGAGTTCTTGCTGAGAGTTTCATGGGAAGAATGATACAACTCTTCTAAAGCTGCCCATCAGCACCACAAATGCTTATAAATTCAATATTCTTTGCTTAATCCATATAAAGTGCATGAAACAACAAGCTCTGCTTTATGAGATCTTTATGTTGACCTACAGGTATGTTACAAATAAAAAAACAGGTTTCAGTGTGCTTTGGCAGTCTCCATGTTTCTGTTTCTGTTCTGGATGGACCAGAGTATGTTATAGTGAACTAAAGCTAAACCAAAACTAAGTTGAAATAACACTTCAATGAATTAAAAATAAAACCAAGATCAAACTATATTATATGTTTTACTTACATAAATGAAATGTAAGAGGAGTTTCTTTAGTTTTAATCTTTGTCATTTATCAAATGTGTCAGCAGAGCCACCCTGAGGAGGCTTTAGCACATTTGTTTATTTGGACTGTGATGACGGTGATCCAAAGCCTCTCATAGGTGTGCAGCTGGAATGCTGCAGTATATGATTTGGACCATTTTTTGCTCATAAAATGATTCAGTGACCCCTCATGTCCTGAGGACATGTCCTGAGCCCATCATCGTGAAAAAGATTGCTCTCATCTGGGTAGTCTTTTATGATGTTGACAGAACATCCATATCTCCTCACTCTAGGTTAGGATTCAAGCTCTCCTTTAATTTGTCAATCATCATTTCTTGGCTTTTCATGTTTTCTGTTTTTATTCTCTCTGCCTTTGTACTCTAGCTTGATATTGATAAAAGATAGGACCATGGCATTACTTTTCTCATCAATTGTAGCTCTCACCAAGAAACAAGCTGTTCACACTGAGATCCCAAATTTACACACAAAACAATCACAACGCACAGGCTGGCAGGAGCGGTGAGTAGTGTGAGTACATAGGTGAGTCTATGCTTAGGAAATGCATTGAGAGTTTTTCACAGCTCAGACCATGAAGGTTATCCCCACACCCTGCTGTGCTGGTGCGGTGCACACAAAGACTTACCGACTTCTGCTTCTGTTTAGCTGTGGCAAGACGGAAGAGGAAAAAGAGAGAGGTTAGGAAAAGGCATGCATGCTAAGTGTGGTGTGCACGCCGAGGGACAAGGACGATGGTGTAGACAAACAAGAGGGGCGCTGAGTGTAGCTGAGCATTCATAGGCATTTTAGTCTGAGCCGTGCGGACGGATAGAGAAGAAGGTAGGCTCGGGTAGCTCAGGTAGAGTTTACCTTCTTAAAGAAGGGCATTCGTTTCTCTTTTGCTAGGGGTGACATGACAGTGTTTGGACTGGCTTTAGGGGAGCGCAGGTTGACTGGAAGCTCATTGTCCTCGGGGTCTAAGCCTGTGGCATCTATGTCAATGGCTACCCACACAGACAGACAAGAGCATCATCACATGGAGGTGAAGACAGGAGGTCACAGGTAACAGGTATGATTCACATTGACAGTAGCACAGAATGTAGGTACTACACAGAAAGTACATGAAACATGTAAAAGTACAGTTATGGCAGAAATAATGTCTGTTTTATTGAGGTTAGCAACACGTACATCATACCTACAGCTGGATTTCAGTGACTAAATGTTGATTCAAAACACTAACAAATCTATTAAATACAAAATTGGACTTTTACCCCTGAAGCTGCTTACCAGATGAAGGAGGAGTAGATTTCCGTGAGTTAGGAACAACTTCACCTAAACTAGATGATGAGTTTGCTCCCAATTTACTGAAATGATAAAACAATTTTTAACATTAGGCCAACAAAATTGAATATCTAATGATGTGCATATTCATAATAAATTATCTCAAAGCTAAAGCAAAGGACTTTGGTGTGCATGAGTCTGTTTACCTGGAGTGGAACTTGCCCTGCTTGGCTCTCTGCTCCTGGAGGATACGAGTGTTTTCAAGCTTCACTGGACTGGGGATGAAACCGATTTCACAGCCTTCTTTCACCAGGCGTCCTATCCACCAGTCATTGTTGTACTTCTACACATACACAAAATTCAAGAAAATCATCTCAAACATCCTCCTTTTTATTGCTGCCGTCATCTTTCTTTCCATATGACATAGACATGCTACCGTACTGAATAACACCTCTAGCTCACCTCTTTGACATGGAGGAAGTCTTTAGCCTCAAAGGAGACGGCCATGCCTGGCACAGGGACATCATCGTCGTGACTCGGGCTGTAGCTGACATTTGTGCGGACGGCAAATGCAACTGGTTTGGTCTAGCAGAAGGAACAAAGGAGGGAAATAAAAGAAAATGTCAGATTTTACAAGCGATAAATTGCTTTCAAACTGGGGGAAATCAAGCACAGATTCTAACACGAGTGGGGAGACAGTTGCTAAAAGTTTTTATTTTAATCTTTTTCGAGCACTACTGCCAAGCTGTGATCCTCGTCTTTGCGTGAGGTGTAAAAATAACCCCGGGTGAGAGATATCAGCAGCCTCTGACTCATCCAGACTTCGTCTAGTCTTCTCTCCACAAATGATCTGCCTGCTTTTCTGTCTCTCTGCTACATGCTACAGCACTCACATGTTACAAGTTCAAATGATGCAACATGTTACCAACCGCAGCACCAGTAGTAAAAGTACGCTCAAGCAAAATCAGCACTTGCGTAAATGGTAAATCATAAATCAATCCAGCATTCTTTACAAAGACAGAATCAATACTGACCTCCTTATACGATCACTGTAAACCTTTTACTTCAAGACAAAAAGTCATTGAGATAATGCATAAAGCTAATAAAATGTTTCCAGGCAGGGAAATAACAATCTAACACTGCTGACTGTCCACAAACTGCATGAAACAGCACTGATGTAGCTGCACCGTTCAATAAAACCTCCCCTGCCCACAGTGACACGTTACCCTGCTACAAAAGATTAAGGATCACATCATATGCTCACATACAAACACTAAACTAGTTTCTGGGTTTGTTTTTGCAAGCCCAGAATATCCACTTAAGACACATATCCCTTTAAGAATTACATAAAATGCTTTCGGACATAATCTTGGAGCCAGTCTGGGGGCAGTAGCCTCAACAGTTGGCAACACGGTCATGCCCTCAACCAGATTACATTTGCTCTGCCTTTGACAGAGTGACAAGCATGACAGAAGTCAACTGAAAAGGCAAAATAAATGCACAGGGATCTAGCTTAGAGTAATCTCCCAGCCCAGACTTGCACGCTAAACATTTACCTGCAGGTGAAAGGGAGCAAGATGAGAGAGTGGATGTGCAATATTTAGCTGGAAGTCTAACCGAGATCACTAGATCAGAGAGGCTGATGCTATAATGGAGTTGGACTTTCTACAGATTCCTAAAAAAATGCCTTCAAGGGGCACAAAAAGTCTGGCCTGCTGTAGCCGGTTTCCTCCCAATCTGATTTACTCTTAGCAACCCAAAAATAAAATGCACCATCACATTGAGGTAATTTCCATTTTGATTTCTGCATTAAAATGTGGACAGAAAGTATAAGAAAAACACATTTATCTTTATTACCACTGAGTTTAGCATAAAGTGAAACCAAAACTGATTTATAATAGATAGAAGTGGAGCTCATGCTATATATTTTAAAAGCTCTATTATCTGATTTTATAGTCGTGGGAGAAGATGAACCCAACAAACACTTTAAACTTTTTAGTTTCTGATTAGGAGACAGATTGTTTTTGCCACCACTCCCGACTAGTCAGCTAATAAATGCTCCACTTTGTTCATTGGCTAGTTCATAACTGACTGTTTTTTGCTGCTATTTGCTTTCAGGCTTTCAGCTTCGTTGTTTTAGCTCAGTCCCACTGCTCTTGCAGTGAACTTTTCTGTTAGGTAGGCAGCTATTTTCCCAGTTAAAAAGCTACCTTCACAGAAAAAAATACAGTGAGCTTCTGCAGGGAACACAAACAAATGACCAAGAGCACTTACAATGAATGAATGATAATGTGACTTTATTTGTGGTGACAATATTGGCGCGTCATTAATGTGTTCATAACCAGTGGTCAAAACATTTATTCCAAGTTTCAAGTCTATCAGATAAATGCCTCAGAGAAACACAACTAGTGTGAAATCACAATAAACTATCAATGACTGTGTAAATAATACATTAGTCAAATCCTCCTGAGATCATTTTCCCACATGCAGGCAGCAATGTAAATATTCTATGGCTGTAAGCTGGTGTGTGTGTGAGTGTGTATGTATGTGTGTGTGACGTCTCCATTGAGGAAATCATCCAATCCAGCGTTTGCACTGCCAAGACCCTTTGAGGACACAGAGTCCTTGGCGTTTGCATGCAATGAGTCACATGCCTGAATGAAGATATGAGGTCCATTAGTATACATATGTGTGCTCTCTCAGTAGTCTCCTGGACTGCTGCCTTTTTCCTCCCTTCCAGCTGCTCTCCTTCATTTTATCCATCATTTTCTTTCTATAGTCTTAATGGCATTTACAATACGCACACATACATCTCTTGATGTGCCACTCTGTCTTACAGGTGACTGTGGCGTCTATTCAGAATGACACTTTTACACTGCTCAACAGTATCTCCTCACCTCCTGACTGAGCCCATATGGCTCTGTTGCTTCTTATGTAACACAGGCCTTCATTATGGATGCCATACTGCAGTGAGTAAGGGAGAAGGACAGAGGCGGAGGGTTAGGGACAAGGTAAGAAAAAGAAGACAGGAGGCGGGCAAAATAGAGGACACGGAATAGGAAGATTTAGTGTTACAAAAAAAGGAGATGAAAGAGAAAGGACTGGGAATAAGGAAGTAGATTAACAGCACAAGAGAAGCCCTGTCTCTAACTGGGAACCCTATGAGGCACAACCAATTAACAACCGATGAAGCTAGTCACAATATCACGTCGCCCCATACATATTTCATCAGGTAATACCTCCCAGTCCTCTTTCTGCTTATACCAACCTGCCCTTGATGTTGCTGATTTGCCTTCTAGCATGCTACAACCTTTCCTTTAGCAACACGCCAAAGATCTTGCGCTATAAATTAAGATTCCCACATTGTTTCACCTTGAATCTTGTGGATCGATTTGAAATAAATTCCCCTCTGCTCTGCGTGTCGGCCTTAGGCTGTACAGAGAACTGGTAAAATTTATTATTATATGACGTGAAGGAAACCATAACTATCATTAATCTAGCGTGTGGGAAGATGTTTCTATAATTATCAAAGGCTCCTTTGGTATATACTTGTATATTGACTTGACCACTGCAGCTGCCAGTCCTATTATGCCTGGAGTTTATAGTTGGAGTGAGATTATGCTTTGTTTTCATAAATCAAGCCTTCATCCACATAGTCATATTGCTTTTTGCATCCACGGTTGTTATGTTAAAGCTTCTTGAGTGACACTTAACTAGAGTGAGGGAAAATTGGCTTCATCTACAGCAAAAGAAATCTCCATTACTTCAAGTACGCGACTGAAGCCATGAAGATTTAGAAAATACAACTGATATCCAACAAAAAGACAAGATGATAAAACGACCGTAAACCATGCAGCAGTCTTTGGCTGTCAATACAATATATGGCAAACTGTCACTCTTCTTTTACAGTACTGTGCAAAAGTCTTGAGCCGCCCATCACTTATTTATATTTTGATGCAGAAATTTAATACAAGGCAAAAGTTTGTATAAAGAAGTCTTTGTCTTGGAATAAAACTGAACTGTTTTGAATTCTTTGAACTCTTTCTTATATCGTATTTGAACATTTAGCCAATAACAGATAAGCATCACTCACTGACATTCATAAATGTTGCTGATAGGCTGATATGTTTGCACAGTGCTGCCAGCCCTATTTCTTTATGTAATTTTCTTTGTAGAAATGATGCCACACTGCTTCAATAATGTCTGGACTCTGATGGAGCTCCACTGTGTGTTTTGTATCCAGGTATGTTTTTACTGCATCAGCAGTGTGTTTCACTGTCATGCTAAAAAATGATGATGCTTTCCAGATGGTTTTGCATTGTGGATCAAAATCTGACGGTATTTTTCTGCATTCATAACTCCATTACTTTTGACAGGATCCCCAACACCGCTGGTTGAATTCCAGCCCTTAAACTATGACAGAGCCTCCACCATGTTTTACAGATGGCTGTGAGCACTCACTGTTGTACCTCTCTCCTGACCGCCTCCAGACATACTTGCAATGATTCAGAGTAAAAGCTTTAAATTTGGATTCACCACTTCATCAGACCTGTTGCCACTGATTTTCAGTCCAGTTTTTGTGTAACTTGGCAGACCTCAGCTTTTTCTCCCTGTTTCCCTTCTTGACAGCCATGTATCCACTGAGACCATTTCTAACAAGGCTTCAGTGAACGGTGATCAAGAGTGGATCGACTGAAGAGCTCAAAGCTCGATCTTTCAGGTCTTGTCAGATTTTTTTTGTTTTTCTTAAAGACATGACTTTTAGTTTGTGTTCATTGGCTGTAGTTTGTTAGTTTTTTAAAGGCCTGCCAATTCTTCTTTTGTCCTCTACTTGCAGACCATGCTGTGATATGACAAGTTTTTGGCTTTGGTGTGAATCAACTTGTTTGATGGGTTTAGCAAATGGGTTTTTGCTAAACTGTCCAACACTAGTTCATGCTTTAAGTAAGGTGCATTTTTTATGCTTGAATGATGCTTAACACACAAATACACAAAAAGACAAGCAAACAACATTCCTCTGAAAACGGTCAGGTGTTTAAAAGCAGCCAATGTCCAAAGAACATCTTCAGCAAAGGCCTTCAGAAAGAAATATTCCTTAAGACCACTTTAATAACAACAAATCCAGTTTGAGATTTTTGCACAGCACTGTAGCTCACAATCAAAAAATACCTATAGATATGGCTCCTAAATAAATAAATAAATAAATACAATAACATGAAAATCAAAACAGCAGAAAACATCCCAGTTTTTACTACAGTTCATTCTCCTAAAGCCTAAAGTCCTGCTTCCTGTATTTGAGTCATCATGTGACTATTTTCTCAGCTGCTTCTAGAGATATTAAACCACCCTTTTTACAAGCTAACTACTCTCAGTGATTGGTTTGACTTTGATGTGCCCATTTAAGGCTAATTAGAAACAGACAGACGGTGACAGTGTGTGTGAATCTGTGAATGCATTTGAAATAATATTTCAAGTCGATGAAAAATCAGCATTACGGGCATCAACGCTATCTCACTTACAAATATCAGTGGCATGTAGGGGAAGTGATTATGAATTACTGCCCATAAAGGCTCACAGCCGGAGAGTCTGCACTTCCTCTGACCCCAGCCTGCTCTTGCTCTGGTGGCCAGACCACTGAGAAGCTATTTTTTACTAGTCATCTGTCATGTAAAATGCCAGCGGGGATAATCTATGCCAGGTTATCTGTAAAGCCAACTTATCTTTTTAATTAGTGAGCCGGAGAGGGTGACTCTGGAAAATAACAACATAGATCTACTGGAATGATCTGTCTTTGCCAGCTACAGCATGAGCTACCCTGACCGAGAGACAGCACAAGGAAAATCTCTGCTCAAATGGATGGATAGCCAAAAGCTTGAGGCTTACAGCTAATGAGCAAACTAGCTGTTACAGACACTAAACACCCAATGAAAGACAATAAACTCATTTTTCAGACATTTGCTTGAATTAATATGTAAAAATAGAGCACCATGAGCTATCTAGCGAGTTGCCGAGCAGGAAGGGAACACAATGTGCATTGAAGATAGGAGAATTATTTCACAGATCAAAGGCATGAATCTTAACAGTGCTAGAGATTTAAGTCATTCAGTGGAAGAGAGCTCTGATTGCAATTCCTGTCGCACAGAGAGAGCCTGCTCTGCCGTGTGTGTGTGTGTGTGTGTGTGTGTTTGTTTATATGCTGCTAATTGTGGCCCAGAGCAGAACAGAGCAGGCGAAGCTCTGATAAACAGTGAAGCTGAGCCCTCCAAGGCCCCTAACCTCTCACATCACCGGTCCCTGACAGCCCTTTTCTTCATGTGAGAAACCAGCTAAAGCTGTAATTTCCTGCTTCTCTCTGAGTCAGTCCAGGAAGACTGTCTACTGATTTATCTTAGGATTAGTAGAACATGATATATTTTAAAATGAGCACTTGAAATGATTAATGAAGGTCTCAGTCAGTGATCTAAGGAAGGCAAGTCAAGTTACACCAACTTTACACAGAAACTTTGACCACAATATTCCTGAAGCGCTAAAACTTTCAAACTATTTCCTTTACCTGGCCCTGCCCTCCACTGTATCCTGACTTGTGGCCCCCTATCACTTAGAAAATAGTAGCTGCTTGCTTGTTAATGTGAAAAAATTTGGGAAACTAAGAAAAGAAGCCAAAAAGGAAGCGGACTCAGCTTTTCAACAACAAACAGAGCAGTGTAAAGTTTATGTTACAATCTGTGTGATGCCTGCTATCATTCATTCAAGCATAATAAACCAATTTTTCTCTCTACAACACACATTTGTATTTCCATATTTCCCAAGACTGGAGTGTCTTACCCCTAATCCTAACCATCGCATGTTTATGTCAAACCCTAAAATAAATTGAAAACACAGTCAAACCTTATTCATGAAGGTGCAGTTTTATTGTAAACAGATCTTTCAGCATTTTTAATCGCCTGTTTAATTTTAAAACATTTACTACATCTGTGGATATTTGCTAGCTTCTTCACTTCTACTTCTATCAATCAGTAAGTAAAGCCATTGGCTAGAATGTGAAATGGGCATTACTGGAAGTCAACGGCAACACAAGATCCTTGTTAACTTAAACAGCCCAGTGGACCCACCAAGGAGCCCCTATTTATTTCATATGAGTTTTTACTCTCAAAGCATGAAGCTCATGGGGAAACAACTGCAACCAAACTGTACCTGAAGGAAGTGGAAAGCAGAATTTTGAGCTCTTTCAGAGAAACTACACGTAGCCACTGGTTTAAAAAAAAAAATCACCCGAGTCAAAATCTTTTACTGAACATATCAACTCAGCAGACACAAACAAGTTCACCACAGCGGATACCAAAGAAAACAGGTTACCATTGACGAACTGTGCAGTGCTCATTGAGAAGGACAGAAGCCTCGACATTGACGGTTACTGGTAACCCACACACACAGACCAGTACCTGCTCTTTGAATCCCACCACCCACTGGAACACAAACACCACCAAGCAGAGAATGTTCCCTTTAAGGCAGAGAGAAAAGAAAAGGAACAAACACACATCAAAAGAGCACTTAAAACATGTGGCTATCCAAACTGGGCCTTCATCAAGTCAGCCAAGAGACATGGAAATAAATACTGGCAGCCACCAGCCCTACCTCTCAGTCTCCTAGTAGATACACCTATGGTACTGATTTCAAAATACTATGCCACCTTGTTCTCAAGTTATTCACAAGATTCTCAGAAAACTTCTGACTGACTGAGAAACACAGAATAATCGTTTGTCCAAGCATAACATGCTGGTGACCTTCAGTCCCAGCAACACCCTCAGACAAAAACTGGTTCATCCCAAAACCGAGAAAAAACAAGCTGAGCAATGCTGTGAGGAGTCCTTGGACTAATACAAAGGAGAAACCAAACAACTTCACAGGTGTATTGCAAAACACTGGAGAACCACCTCTTCAGGACAGGACTCAGCTGTGTATTTGCTGTATGACCAACTGGAATGACCAACTATTACTAATCAATTCTACATCCCTGAGATCCCATCCCAGGCAATTGAACCACCATTCCCACGTCAACCCATCTGACCTTAAAACTCACAATGACTCAATCATGTCCTATCCATCGTGACAATCCCATGAGAAGATAAACAACTTGGATTCCCATCATCTTTTAGAAGAAAAGAAGTCTTTCTAGTGAGAGGTACCTTCACCAGCACCTAAACCAGTCCTGGTGCCTTCAACTCAAACACAGACATCATGGAGAAGCACAAACTCGTGTTGGTTGCTCTCCTCACATTTGGAAATCCCACTTGGTGCAACTTCTAAAATGCTGGTGACAAACTGCTGTTACTGGCTGTAGAGGCTAGTAAGTAGTCACTAACCTCAGGGTTATGAATACCAACCTTGGCCTTGTCAAGCTGTGCCTGAGCCTGTCGCTCTGCCTCTCTGCGCACTGCCTCCTTATCTTCCTCCAGGGACACATCGGAGTCTGATGGACGGCTGGTGTAGGAGTCGGCCGAACCCTGCAGAAGACACAAGGAGTAAAAACTCAGTGACACAACAGCACGGAAACACGAGCTTGTCCATTTAGTTTCACACTTTAAAAATGACCGGTTTTATCAGCCAAGACGTGCTGAGATTCTTAGCATCTTGAGGACACCGAGGAAAACGATTTGCTTTTCGCTGCCCTCGCTCTTTGATGAAACGTTAAACTTTGGAGATTGTGCAACTTAGAAATGTGCGAACACCCCCACACAGACTGACGTGTTAAACTCAAAGGATTCTCAGTTGATTTAATCAGATCCTGAGCACAAAGGAAGGCTGTGCTGGTCTAATCTACAGAAAATCATTGACACTTCTTCTTTTTCTGAGACAAAGTGCCAAAGGACACAAACTGTCTTTCTTACGATCACATCGTAGCAGCTCTTTGTCTATACTTAGCTCTCTCTTAGCTGCTTGCCTGCAGATTTGTTGTCATCTTTCTGTGTCAAACACTGGGGGAAATGTTGAGGAACACCAGATCCCGGTATGTCTGCGTGATATGTGGTTGCCACAAATCTACTCATAAACATGCAGACTCACACATACCAGTGCACACAAGACTACCTAGCATACACTCCTGGGCACAGCGCATCGAGCGCATACCATTACACCAGAAGTTATATACAGCAAGTTGTTAGATGCTGAATGAAAACGCAATAAATAATTACTGAAGATAAAGCAATGCTTGCATGCTTTAACACATAGTTAGAACACTCTGGTAAAGGAAAAGAAAAAGCAAAGTTTTCAGGCTTACTGAGTAAACTATCTAACAGATGGGCACGCTTTTTTTTCTACACTTAAAAAATGTTCACAGATACAACCATGAAAAATATTATTTCTGACATTTGGGAAAGTTATTAGAAGCATGAGAGGAAGAAAAAGAAACACATGACATGTTTTTTTAGGTCAACCATTTGTTAAAAATTACCTTTATATGAATAGAACCTATTTTGGAACACGTGTCATTCAAAAGTAGATTAGCCACACCAAATCATGAGAGGGAGATCGTAGTTTCATGGGAGGAGCTTGTGAAATAATCCAGAATGGAGCCTTATTCCCCCAAATTAATATTTAGAACAAATATAGCCCTGATTTTGATATTATAGCAGTTTTTTTTGTTGTTTTAAAGCACTCTTCATTGAAGCAGTGCAACACAAATCACTTCTCAGCACATCAAGCACAGCTGCATAGCAGCAGCAAACTGATCGTGAAAGCCACAACAAGCTGGAATATATAGTTTCTGATACACACATGTAAAATTGATTTTGATATAGCCACGCTCCTAACCTCAGCTGTCGTGGACATTTGGAAATGTTGTCAAAATCAGTTAAAGTATAGAAAAAAACATCAACCAGAATAAGCTGCTATATATATTTATTTTTTCTTTGAAATTATGCTCTTCTATTCCATAATTTATTAAATAATGCATTCATAAAATGTGTTAATTTGGATTTGAGTTTGATATATACTAAACATGAAATTAGTAGCCACATTTATGCTGGCATAAATCCTGACGTACAGATAAAAAACACAAATATGAGATAAAAAGTTTTGTTATCTTATTTGTGGGTATTAAAAAAATTATTGCGCTTGCAGATCAACATCAAATCTGTTCCAGTTTCAGGTAATTATCAGGATATATGATGAAACAGGGTTTTTTATTAACTAAGTGAAGACAGAGTCTTATCCTTACCTGCACGCTTCTCTGACACCCACACAAGGTCTTTCATTCATCTCACTGCACCATTAGACTCTGTTTCTGTCTGAGCTAAAAATAGCCTCCCTCACTCTGTGCATGATTAGAATTATCCAGCCATCACATACATACGAAGGATGATCGTGCCTCCTCTCCACTTACGCTATAACCTTGTTGATAAAACAAGGTTATTAAAATTTATCTCCTCCATCTACGACAAAGCCCTTCTTTACATCAATCACCTCTCTGTTTCTCATCCCTCTCACTTGGTACCTGAAATAAACAGCTCATTTTAAACTACGTTAATTAGCTAGATTGTATTGGCTGTATTGGCTTCTTTTGCTTTCAATCCACCTGTGGTTTTCAAAACATTTTTACCTACAGTATGAATTACTTCTTTGGAAAATGCTGCTCCTTATCATGGCCTATAACTATTATTTAATGCACATAAACCTTTTTTTTTTTACTTGAAAAGTGCAGGTGAGCATACCTGGACTGCTATCATTACTCAGGTCATGATTAAAGATGAAGCGTGATCGAGAACACCGTCCCAGTAGGTCAGAGGGAGGTGATATGGAGCTCTGCCCAGAATCTGACAGCCATAACTGATAACAGCACCCAACTTCTCATCATCACCAGGCAATACATAACAATGCCAGAGTGACCCCAGCACTGCTGACTGATAGATGGATGCATGAAGGAAGCACAGACGCACAAAACATAAGTGCACGCACACAGAACACACTGATTTTCATGATGTAAGCACACTCAAAAGTCCCCTTACACAGGCATCGGAGCTCTTGACACGACCTCCTTTGGCTCGTTTCAGCAAGCGGATCCAGGTGGCCTTCATCAGCCACACTGGTCATTCAGGGTCCTGAGCCACTGCCCCCCTGCTACTACTACAATTACACCTGACTGCACTGCTGTGGTCACCTTGCAGCTACCGTCACTGCTCTGGCTACAGGTACATTCAACACTGTGGCTACATCGACAGCTGGTTCCTGTTACACCTTGGCTGTAAGTGCTACCTTCATCTCTGGATAAATGAATTGCTTTAGAGCTTCCTGTTTTTCTGCAGCTCCAACTAGCTCGGCTGCTGTCTGTCGAGCCACAGCTCCTGCACCCTCTGCTGCTGCTGCTGTTGCCAAAGATGGGGAATCCACAGGAGCTCTCTGCCCCGCGCATAATCTCAGCAGCTCTCTCCCCGTCTGCCCCAGTCTCCTTGATAGCCGGAGTGCTCAGTCTGCCGCTGCAGGTGCTGAGGCTGACTCCCGGTGTGAGTCAGGTTGCAGTGATGCTTCTCATCCTCTCCTTAAAGCTCTGGCTCCAGCCTTGTTGTCCTCCTCCACTGTAGATTCCCTGTGCTGCTGCTCCATAAGCGATGGGTAAAAGCGGTTTATCTACATGAGTCCCGGTGTGGCTGCATGTGACCGACTCTCCTCCTGATGCTAATGAAGCTGCTGCTGCTGCCTTTAAGGTGCTGGAAGCGCTCCCTTTCTCATTCTCTGTCTCAGCCTGTCAGTATTTGTCTTGCTCACTCCCCTTCACAAGCCCTCCTGTACTACTTCAGTGATTCTGCCTCTCTATCTCTGTCTCTACCCACCCCTTCTCCTCCTCTTCCTCCTCCTCCTCCTCTGTCACTCCTCTCTTATTTTTTTTCCTTCAGTTACCCCTCACAGTCAGTCCATCTGCTCCTTGTGTCTCTGCAGTGAACAGTGCTGGGCAGTGCATGCGCTATATGGACACTGTTTATGTGCCAACCGTGCACCGTGCTGTCTTCTACGTGCAAACGCATCACATTCATACTGTGATATGAGCTGTTTATAGCTGCTGAAACTGATGTCACCTCATCATTTTTCAGGAAGGATCCAAAGTACAAGTCAGAATGCAAATGCATCATTAAAACTGCATCTTTAATTACTTTCATATCTATTCTTGCATTATCTCTCAAACTTTTTGTTGTACTCCCTCCTCTGCAAAAGCCACAAGCAAAAGCAAAATGCTGCTGGTTTTATCAACAAAAAAACCCCAAACAAAAGAAAACAAAAACAAAAACAATGCAGTCCTAAAACCCAACATGGATATTTCACAATGATGTAATGAAAAGAGAAAAGAAGCACATTTTTGCATGGAAGAAACCAGCCAGTTACCATTTCAACACAGTGCAACACATCAGAACAAACACTCAGGAATTTCAACACGAGCAAAGCAAAAAAAGCCAAACAAAACTGTTGGTAGAGCTGGAAGTTATCATATAATCAACTGGCAGAAAATAAACTACTCTGGCAGTCAGTTCATCATTTTCATTTCAAAGCAAAAATGCCAGAAATTTGTTGTTATCAGCTTTTTAATTGTGGGTATTTTCTGCATCATTGTTACTTCAAGGTCAGCTGCTCAGGGAGTCCCTAAAAGAAGCTTTGCCTTTGAACCACTTGGCTTTTTATTTAAGAAATTAGAGGAATTAAGGAGCAGGCTTGTAGATAATCATGTTGAACATGTCGATGTTCATATTTCCTGTGAGTCTAAAAAACAAAACAAAACAGATTTAAAAAACCCCCAGTGTTTTCAACATTAATGAAACACAAGTGCAGCGTGTTTTCTCTGTATAACTTCTTGTCTGAGGTGTTTTTGTACACGCTTTCTAAAGATCAATATCTGTGGACTTTAAATTGCGGAGCAAATGCCCACCTTGGACATTTTATAGAAAGAAAATAAGAAGAATAATTAGCATTGCACTGTATGCACTATGCTGAAGTAAGTTTAATATACTGTATTTTTTTTAATTATGTCTTCTTCACTCTGGTCTCAGCAGCAGGGATTGTGAGGTGAAAGCTGCTCTAAATCCTCTCCTGTCAGATCAGTGCCGATTCATTACATGTGAGCAGAGCATTGCAAAGCCACAAAGGACAGATGAGAATAATTACAACGTTAATTAAAAATTTCCCATCCTCATATAGGACTAGCAGAAATTAAACCCTGCAGAAGGATTATTCAGAATGATTTTTTTGCTCTGCTGACACATGATGTGTGTCAGTGTGACCTGTCAGGAGACTGTGCTCATTTGAGTCAGGGGTCAAATTATGGGACGAGCGATTTAAACTGGCCAATGAAGTGACTCCCTGAGGAGCACTAACTGTAGATCTCTGGATGACATGCTAATCATTGGTGTTTATCAAAAGCAACAAATGACAGGAATCCATTTACTTAAGGTCTTTCCAATACAGGCACTTCATGACACTCTGTACACAAAGGAAAACGCTGAAGGATGATTAATGTAATTTTATATTGTTAAGGCCAATTATCTTAACCAGGCTGATTATAGTTTAGAACCAAATGAACAGAAAGAGTGGACAAAACAAAGCCAGTGCACAGTCAGAGTTAAAAGAAAAGGTGTCATGAGAACCTTCGTAACATGACATATCCTCAAATGCAGCAGTTCAGTAGACCAGTCCACAGCACTATGAAATCATGCGAGGGTCACATATGTTTTGTTCTGGTGGCTTGACACTGGCCCGCAGAGCTCTAAGGGCAGGGCACAGATGCTCTGAACGTGGAGCTGTGGAGCCCGGGGAGGAGGCTGGTGGAGTTGTGAAGGCTGCGCTCTGATGGAAACTTGCAGCGACAGAACAAGCCTCCAGCTGCCCGACACGCCTGACCTCTGATACTGACAGCACTGTGTCACCACACACAGGACACTAATAATAATCTAACAGCAGTATGGTGTCGCTCTGATCCATAAGGAGAAGTACTCTCTATCTATCTGGGCTCACCCAGCAGACTGGGTGAGCACGTCACCATCAAAAGGAGATGAAAATTCGGTGTACCGCTAACAAACATCTGAGCGAGCGCAGCAGTTTGATGCTCTGCAAAAAGCCACATATCACATCACATTTGCCACCAAATATGATACGAGACACTTGAGTACTAAATAGCATTGCTTGAGGAATTTAAATGCTAGTACTGTGCTGAGACTATCCCCAACAGGTCAAGTATTTTCATTTATGCTGCGAGTTGTCACAACACAGACTAGAATGGTTTTCAAAAATTGCTACCGACATCTATGTTTCCCACAAGAAGTATCCAATTTCCAGTTAGGTCCTGACATCATATCAAGTGCAAAAATGAGACTGAAATTCAAAATGCTTACTGAAATGAAATCGTCAGTTTTTGGTCAACTTGTGCCACAAAATTTAATACAGAGATTTAGAGCTGCTTAAATGGCTTTAGACTCGGGACAGAGAACAGGTTTCGTTTCAGGGGTGGCTGTTTAAAAGCAGCACACAGAATGGGTAAAAGTGGAGGTGGGGAATTGAGAGGTCCTTAAATATCTACATCACCTTTATTGATTTATTTAGACCAAGGTACTTGCTGCAAGACCGCTACTGACCTCTACATGGAGCGACAGGATGGAGATCATTACACTAGAACATACAAATCACAGTGGAAATATCCACAGTGAAAGAGGAAGCTGAGTCAGTTGTTGCTGCCTCTTATATCTGACAGAATCACTTACGGTGGGTGAAGCCATTACACCAGGGAATCTCTTCATGATCCGAGAGCTTCTATTTTCATTTTTAGAGTCTGCTGCTACTACTCTATATAGTACATGTCCACTATGGAAAAAAGAGAGCTTTAGTCATGCAGAACATGGAGTCTATTTAAGCAGGCTATAAAGTGCTCACGCTGGCCTTTTTTTAGTCAGTTTTACCAGTTTTACTCTCGATTCTTTCTCTGTGACCTAACTCAAGCTCAGCACTGCACTCTCACTCATGTCTGTACTCATGTCCCTTGTCCTTGTGGTTTCCTAAATATCCTCTCACATTCCTTTTTCCTGTTTGCACTTCATTTCACCTTTTCCCATTCATTCTGATTCCATCCTGACCTCTTACTCTGCTTCTTTTATCTCTCATCTCTCTCTCTCTCTCAAGATTTTCAGCGGCTTGGGTTTCCTTGACTCTGTTGCTGAAGGATGAAGAGAATTGTCATGTGCCTTCAGTGACTCATCAACAGCTGGCAAAGCATTGTGCTGGTATTTGTTTTGTTTATTTTGGGCCCTTCGTCCCACTTTACAACCACTTTGTCTCAGTTCTGGATTATTAATGTGTTTGTTTCTTGCCATATGAGTTATTTCTATCTTTTAGTACTTCCACTGATGGCAATTTAATTGTATATATGCAGATTAGTGAGATAACAACCGTGAGACCACTCATTATGCCAGTTTAAATCTCAGTTGGGGGAGACCGACAGCATTTTGTGATGAACTGCTTGTTGCAGCTAAAGGTGCATCTACCCAGGCTCATTTATTCACCTGCCAGGCTTTTTTTTTTAAACCTAGCACTAATTGCATATTTTGCTGATGGGATAATGTGGCAATTGTGTAAGATATAGTTGTGAATATATCCAATCAGAAATGAGTAACAAACACTTAAAAGTTGGAGGGCAAGGGGGCACTGCTGATCCTAAAAAGCAAAGCCAAGATAAAAGTTATTTAAAGAAGGAATCAAAAATCAGCAGTTTATTGTGCAGTCTGCTAACTTAACGAACAAGTAACCACAACATAAATTCTAAGATGCAGCATACAATCACTGTAAAACTGAGATACTGTGGTCAGTATACCGAACTGTAACTCATATCCTGCTGAAGAAGGAAGATTACTGCTCATGCCAAGCCATCTACAGCTCAGGCAGACAGACTGTAGTTGACTACAGTGGGCTGACAATAGGCTGAGCGAGTGTGCTTGCAGTTTCAAGCTTGGCATGACTCATTCTTGGCTGGAACCAAAGCTTCTTTTCCCAGCCATCTGTCCATCACTGCCACTTCACTCAAAGCCACTACACAAAGTCAATTAAATCATCGTTCCACAAACAGCGTCTCCTTCATCAAACGAAGACAATGGGAGCAGACATGACAGCCAAGTGTGAGCAATGTGTGACCGCTACAAGGAATGGTTACTAATATTTAACACAGAACACAGGAATGAATGCAAAGTGAGCAGGAAAGTTAGACAGAAACAGACTCCTGCTACATTTGTAACAGAAAACGAAAGTGTGCATGAAAGAAATAAGGAGAGAGACAGAAATGGGGGAGGACTAATGATCTCTCTGGCGTTGCAAAAGAGGGATTGGCTGCGTGGACGTCAAGGTGACACCGACAGGCCTCTGAGAAAGTGTTTACCCAGCATTCCATGTGCCAGTGCATTAGATAAGTGCACCATCCCATCGAGGTGATGGACCCACTGGCTGTCGATTACATGACAGGATCCTGGAGTGCACCGTGATTAAAGGCTAGTTAGAAACTTGGTAAGAAGCCTCGTGGCAGGTCGCTTTGAGAGGAGGTATGCATTTCAAACATGCATTTATTTACTGGCCTTTGATCACCGGTCACATAAAGTAAGACCAAAACATTGACAAACTTTAGAATAATGAAAGGAAAACATGTAAAAGGGAAACTTTTGAACTATTCAACTGTAACTAATATCAGACATCACTACTGAATAAGATAACTAACCAAAGCAGGGAGGAATCAGCAAGAATGAGTACACTGGAAATTATCCCTGATTATTTTTAATGATTGGTTACTTGAAAACAATATAAGAAGAACAGCATAACGGGTTGGGGCGGCCGTAGCTCAGTGTGTACACAAGGTCATCTACTAATCGGAAGTTTGGTCGTTCGATCCCTGGATGCTCCAAGTATCCTTCAATAAGATACTGAATCCCGAGTTGCTCTCTGATGCATTCATCGGAGTGTGAATGTTAGATAGAATGAACTTGGATAATGTGTTACTGCACTAACGTCTTGATGCATTCTCAATCATCCAGGTAAGTAAATCTCCAAAGGTTGATTCTGTTCATGTGGATGTAGCGTTTTCAGTGGGAGAAACATTTCGTCACTCATCCAAGTGACTTCTTCAGTCTCAGCTGACTGCAGGTTTCTTTAAACAGTGTATTTGCATAATGACTGAAACTAGCACCACTGAAGGAACAATGGGCTGGGAGGTCAGTTCCTTGAACATAATTATGCAAATTCTCATGACCATTGAGCAACAACCACTGATCAATGACCATGAGTACCATGAAGGAACTGACCTCCCAGCCCATTGTTCCTTCAGTGGGCTGGTTTCAGTCATTATGCAAATGTACTGTTTATAAGATTGGGGAAACCTGCAGTCAGCTGAGACTGAAGAAGTCACTTGGATGAGTGACGAAACGTTTCTCCCACTGAAAACGCTGCGTCCAGATGAACAGAATCAACCTTTGGAGTGTTACTGCACTAAATTAAGTAACTATATTGCAGTTACAACTGTGCCGTGACTTGTTTTAAAAGGTTTCTTTAGGTATCTGCATGCTGGGACGATAGAAAGAAAAAAAAAATCAAACATTCACTCAAGCTGCAATCAGCTGATTACATTTCATGTGGCAGAGGAGGAAAATGGTAGTGCGAGCTACAGGAGATCTGGACATTACTTGCATTTTTATTGCATTATACTGCTAACACAATTATGGCTCTTTGCAAGACTCTGCAAACACATCATGCTAACATAAATGTTGCCAAGAACCCAGGAAGCTGAGTGCATGCTGACCTAAGGCCAGCAGCCAGAACTTCAACAGGTAACAAAGATGAGCAGTCAGACTTAAAGACTTTTCTACCTGTTCACCTTTCTAAAGTAGAATCACTTTAAAGATCGCTTTGAAGTCGCTTTCGACGGTTTGTATTCATACGTAAACACTAAAAGGAAGCTCATATGTGTGTCCTCATTAAAATAAGGATTTGTGTTGGTATGTGGGAGTGTAGCCTCAGGTTTATATTGTTAACTGGTAAAAAAAAAGAAAAAGTAATGACTAATGTGTAACAATATTTTTTCTGCATAACAACCTCACACATTGTTGCTAAATGAAAAGTTAAAAACTCCCCCGAGAACCATGTATGGATATTTTATTGAATTCAGTCTCCATCAAACAACTGACTGCTAAAACCTGCAATTTAAACTTTATGATGCAAGTCAGAGTAGTTGTCTTTCTTTGCTACAGACGTCTTTAATCTGTCCACTCCACCAAGTTGACTGCTTTGTCCTCATTGAGATATTAAACAAATATTTTTGGATTTAAAAATGCAACCCCCCCCCCAAAAAAAAACAAAAACAAAAAAACAACAACAAAAAAAAAACCACTGGTCCAATAAGCTCCAAAAGAAGGACGAGCCAATCAGCACCATGGGCGAGATTAACACCGTCATCAAACAGTTCAAGCTACACACCATAAAACAGATATTTTAAACAGCCAGTGTTAGCTTGTTTTGGCAGGTTTTTACTTTTTTTAGAAACCCAGCAAACTCTGTACGTCAGCATTTTTAATACAATTTATAGAAACTGGGTAAAAGTTCTCAGTGAAATGAAAGAGCTGTTGTAGTTATAATCACAGTCACACAAATAAAACAATCACACACTACAAATAAATCAAAGTCAGAGTAGATTCAGTAGACTTCAAACAAATTTCAGTACAACTTAAAGAGAACTTACATTTACCTAAAGGACTACCTGGCAAGGCTGATGTTAGTTTCAGGGGTCTCTAGAGACTAGCTGTAGAAAACCAGATACCCACCGAGTCAGAGTAGACAGTGTCAGACTCGAGATGGAAGTGAAATATAACGACTTGACATTTCTGTCTGATAACAGGCCAACAGCTCCCCATAAACCCATACTCATTTATCCTTATTAGGCACTGTTCTGTGCTCAGCTGTTATGACTACATGACTTACAAATGAACATGTACTGTTGGGATGTTTGCTCCAATTCTGCTGCACTGTTTCTATAACACTACAGCAAGACAAATGCAGAGTAACAGGTCCCCTACAACTGCAGATTATGTGCTAATCCCTTTCCTCCAGTAAATTTTTACCTACAACCAGCAGCAAACGTCCTTTGAGAGAAATTGGTCTCATTAGCAGTGAATCCCCTCACAGCAAGATCTAGTTTATTCCTCCCTCTTCACATGCTGGTTCCTTTGTGAAGAAACAGCATCACTGTATGAAATATCTGATAAAGGGGATACGGTAAAAAGGACCAAGGGGTGCTCTGTGCTGCTATTTTTTACTTGCATCATCAATATTCTGACAGTTTCCTGGTGTACAAAGCAGACGCATGATTGATGAGATCTGGCTCAGAGAGCAGCACGAGCTGCTAACCATCTTCAATGGTGTAAAACAAATCATACTACAACTGGGACTGTGCACAAGTATAGTATTTCAGCCTCATTTATTTTACCGACAAATGATATACTCTGGACCAATTTCCGAAAAACTGACCTGTTGGGAACAAATTGGGATTTCCCAACCACTTCTGTGTTAAAGAAAACAAAAAACCTCCCTTCAAACCTCCCTACTTTAGCCTGCTATATATACAGAGCCCCCAACCCTACATACACACAGGATTAGTGAAAAGCTCTAATTTATTAAAAATAAACCCTGAATATGTATTCAACTTTATAAAGGGTGCAATTTACCTTTAGCTGGTGTGCAGTGGAACAACTGGCTGATGGTAATTCTACAATATTTACCTGTATATGATAAACACAGTATAGCACTTTGTCCTTTGCTTCAAATTCATGTTCTGACCTTCTATTATCTTCCAAACAGCTTTTCATAATCAGGCCTGTAAACTCACCTATCCACAGCTCTCAGTGGCACACAGAAATTCACACACTAACACTTACACGCTTGGAAAAGATAGAGAAGGTGCTGCTTGACAAGCCAAGTCGAGTGGAAGCAGTCGTAGAGAGTGGGTTCAGTCAGTCAAAAGGGCTAGGTTCACACCACAACCCGTGAACACGCACCTCGTGTAATCAAGCAAATGCTTCTCTGTGGGTGTGTGAAGACAACCAACTTGCTAATCAGATAGTTTATCATATAGCTACGAATCATCCACAAAGTCAGAACATGCACCCAACGAACATATGCACAGAGTAAAAATGAATAATAAACACACACTTTCCCAGCAGAGCGTTGCTTAACGTTGCTGCTGGGAAAGTGTTAGTGCTGGAATCCATGTGGACGGGAGCATTTTCTCTCCAGCACACCACAGCACAAAAACCGCTCAAGGAAGATGACAAAAACTCAACATGATGACACTGAAGTCAAAACCCTTGAGATCCCAAGCTGAGTGAGCATCCATAAATGTGCTAGAACAAGCCAGAGCCATGTAGTCCCCACCCCACTGGCTACAAACCCTAAAGGAGCCCCTACTAGATGTCCTAGTGCCAGTGACCTCCACAGCTCCTGTGTTTATCAGACTAGATCTGATTTGACAGCTCAGTATAAAGAAGGTGATTTAAATGTTGCAGCTATGATGTATTTGCTTTAATTAGCCTGGTTTGGCACACCAAAAGAAAGTCTCTAAAAATCCCTTTGGTTTTCTGCATCATCCATGCAAAATGTAATCTATATGATTTTGTTCCAACTTCTTTAAAACAGATTGTTTACTGTTGTGCGTAAGTTTTTTAAACTTTACATCTAATTTTTTATACTTGAAGCGTTTCTTCAAATGGAAATATTTTCAGTGTCTTTAAATTCAACCTGATAAATTTTGTACTGTTGAGGTGTTTGGCTTCTTCACCAGTATCTGAAATGAAGCTCCTGGGGTCTAAACCCTGCTTGTTAGGATGTGTGTTATCAAACTGGTATTTTATTTATGACAACCACTGCCAAAAGGCAGACTTTAAAGGTTTTTGTAATCATTTCATTCACCCGTACAAAGACACGAAGCACACACAACCAGAACAGTAAATATTTGAGATACTAACTAGAAAGTCTCTTGGACATGACATTCACTCATTTATACTCTTTCAGAAACCTCTTTTTGAAACAAAACATTCAGGCTGAGCCTAGGTATGTGCTCTCTACCGGTCTCTGTATATAAAAACCTACCTCTTCCTGGCTGTTGACTTTCTTTCCCTCTCCCCATTTGTTAAACACCATCTCATTTCCTCACTACAGGCTAGCAGTGGTCGTGCAGCGGTGCTCACAAATTCATACTGGTTGCTCACATGAGTTTCTTTGTCTTAAGAGCATGCTGCATGAGAGTTAGCATGTGCAACTTGAGAAAGAGCCTCACTAACTTTCTGTTGAAGCACCAGTGGAGTAAAATATCACTTATGTGTGATGATACCCCTTTAAATATCACATTGATATCTTCCATTCTCCAACAAGAACCTCCCTCTTTGTCTAAAGTAAAGAAGGAGCTAGGCTCAGAAAAGGACACGGCAGAAAGCATGTTTATACAAACTTACCAGATCTGACTCCTCACTGCCAGAGTGATACATTTCTGCCCAGTTGACTGCTATTGCTGTTCAGCCGGGCTGGGAGAAAATCTCCTCAGCTGCTGCCCATCTTCTCACGGAGTACAGGAACTCCTACCAGCCTGACTGCTTCACTCCTACAAATCCCCTTGTCTCGGCTCCAGAGCTTTGCTTCTGTAGCCCGAGCAGCGAAAGTTGGATCTGGAGGAGAAAGTTGGCTCCTCTCAGCCCTTCTTTGGCCTACTTTAGTCCCTGAGAGGCAGAGAAAAGACAAGCGTCGTTCCCACGCTGCGAGAGCACTCCTTTGGAGCACTGCGGCCGTCCTCCAGCCCCAAAAACAAGCCCCCGTGCCCCTCTCCCCTCCCACACACACACTCTCTGTCTCAAACGCACACACACACACACACACATACAGCTAGTTAGGAAGTAAGATCTCCGACTGAAAGGGCCGGCCTGAAAATTCCAGAAAGCACCAAAAGCAGCTGCAGAAGCTTTTTATGTCTGTGTGTGAGCGTGTGATCTGGGAAGTTTACATGTGTTCCACTTCGCCTTCAAGAGGTTACACTCGGTAGAGACAAAGGCTTAAAGGGCTTGAACTCTAGTCTAAACACATGTTGCTTAGAAAACGTCAGGAAGTGATTACCTTCGCGACATCGACAGAATGCTATATTTGCTTTCATCATCAGTGGTAAAAAAGCCATTGAAATTTTCCGTTTGGTCTTTTAATGACACAAAAGTAAGGCAAAAAAAACAAAAAACCCCAACTCTTACATGTCTGACATTATAGCCATGTAAACTGGCATTTAAAACTGCAGCGGTTACTCTAAAGAAACTCAGATCCATCTCTTTATGATCAGAGTCAGTGACGAAGCTGTGATGTGTGCTTTTTCATCACATTGCTGTTACGTCAGATCGTACACAGGCTGAGATGTTCAGTAATCTAATAGTGGTAAAACATGAGTCAACACGTGACTTAAAAGCTTAGTCATAAGTTTGCAAAATAAACCTTTAACTAATCTTAATTTTCTGGTTATAAAAAGGGGAGCAACAACAGGGGAATGCAGCACAGCCAGTGGAAAAATACAAACTGAAAAGCACAGATGAGAAGTGAGTAAGCAGTTGTGCCATTTAATGTCCAACCTGGATGATTATACAAGCTCTGAGCTTCATATGACATTCTGGTAAACCCAGATTTGTATTTTTCTCCCTTTTTGATGGAGAGAAAATGTTTTTTTGGGCAGCCCAGCCTAAATCCTAGATTATATTGTGAATATTTGGTTTGATCAGGGTTAACCCCTTTCTGAGGATTATCATTCAGGGTGTTTGCTCGGCACGTGACACACCGTGGTATAGTCATCCTCATGTCACTGCAACAGTGGTTTTAAGCTCTATTTCTTTTATTTGGAGCTGAACTCCACTGTTGTGTAATATAAAATCATTTAAAAAATGTGTCTTGACTCTTTCAATTGTGTCATTCTTCACGAATCAGTATGTGTATCATTGGAGGGTTACTAAGCATGTAAGTATGATTGGTTTTTATACTATTTTTGTAATGACTCTGTGTCGCCTTACTGAACAGATGTTTTTACATTTTTCTGGCCACTTGACAAAGAAAAAAGATTTTTGTCCTTTAGGTAATAAAAGTATGTTACCAAGTACAATTTCTAATAGTCTTGACCAGTGTTTTCCAAAGATTTTCCAAAATTAGAGTAACACAATTCAAAAATAATTAATTGTTACAGTTTACTGGAAAAATAGTTGCAAATTTAAATGTTTGTGATATGAAAGGAATTACATTAAAATGTATCCTTCAGGGAAAAAAGGTTATATGTAAAATAAAACATTTATTCTATGTTTTTTTTTTCTGACTGTGTGTAAATGTGCACTCTCTGTTAGTCCAGTCCAGTCACCTTGTTTTTAAGCTCCTAGTCCTTCATTCAATGTGAACAACATGTCCTCATCAAGGGCAGAATGGCGTCTCTATGTATAGACAGGCTTCATTCAATTGGCAGCATGAGCTCAAATTTTGATGGTCGGTTTCAACATTTTCTTTGATCTCTGATACTTTTTTGCCTTCAAAGTAGCACCAGTTCTTTTTGCTTCACTTGTGTACAATCTGTAAGATCTTTAAGGCCTTTGGCCCACATTTTACACAGTTGCAGGACTTCCTGTTCTTCCCCAATGTTTCTGTGTGGCTGTATGTTTGGAGTTACTGTCATGCATGATGAATTAGGAGCAGAGCAGAAGCCTTCCTGGTGGTACAGCATGACAGATACAAATCTAGAGTATCTCAAACCTTTGCACATTAATATTTTCAGATCTAACCCAAACCCTGTGATGGCAACATGAGGTCAAGGTGAGAAGGTGAAAGGCAGACTAATTAAGCTAAATGCTAGAGGCAAAAACCTTAACATGCTGAGCGTGATGACATTTGATCAGAAAGTGTGATACCGTGTCTCTGAACGTGTACCAAAAGTGACTTCTGCATGTAAAATCTGCTACATTCTGCCAAAAATTCACAATAATCAGGGTATATTCTGCAAACTCTAAATAAAAAGAGATTTTTAAGATCCTACTAAATTAAAGTAATGCATAAAAATGACAGCATGTTTATCGAGCGATGAGGCTCCAGCCAGCCCAGCCAAGATTTTATGCTTAGGCCAGTGAAGTTTATTTAAATGTGTAATCGATGTCAAATTAATAAAGTTACAGTTCAGATTAGTTGCTTTATTTTGCTATAAAGTAAATATAGCACAACATAATAGCATTCTTCACTGCCAGCAGGCATCACTATCAGCTCGGGATTTGACAGATCAATGTCTTCTGCTTCTGCCACAGAAATGAGTGCCGGCATTGCCTTTGGCTTATTGATCAGTATACATGCACACAATGACGTCAGCAGGCCCTCACACTGACAAGTACATAAGGGCCAAAAAGGATAGCTTACAAAACCAGCATACAGTAATTGGACCATGGGAGAGGAATCAATATAACATCCCAATTTCATTCACTTTTGAAAAAAAAAAAAAGACAATACCAACAGCTGTTTCCTTTCATAGTTAAAAACAGAGTCACCTTGTGGAGGCTGACCTGATTTGATGAAGCTGCGTGCTTTAACATTTTGAGTTTAAGGCACTTAACTAGCAGAGTACACAAGAAATCTATGACCAATCTTTCGCGTATATTAATATTCAAAACCATCTGTTTTATTTGACCTTGTGCTGCTCTTCTGCAGAGGTGGTGATTTAAAAATGAGTCTGAATGAAGAACATTTCATTTGAACGTGTTTCCTTTAACATTGAGCAGCTCATGGGAATTTCCTTCCAATGTGCCCAGCTGCATATTTAGACTGACACTGTTGCAGAAGTGTACAAACAAAAAGTGGTTTCAACGGGGGTTATGTGTCTAATTATTTAATTTGGCGAGGTGCATTTGCTTTCAAGCTTGAGATTAAAGCCTTTTTTAAAAATATAAAAGGCTATGCTTCATAAAAGCCTAATTAAGCAAAATTGTGCACTTCACTGACTGCAAAATATATAAGACCTCAGTTTGGTGCTTCCATTTCAGCACACAAAGATGGAAATAGTTGCCAGGACTCTTTAGCACGTGAAGGTGATGGAGATCGAACCATCGACCTTTTGATTAATGGACAACAAGCTCTACTACCTGAAACCAAGACATTAAAAGCGTTCCAAGCTTTAAATATGGTAGAAGGCCAAATATACTATATATCCAGATTGGTAATGAAGAGGAGAAACCATTTTATATACTGGGACACCATTTGTTCACCAGTGGAGGCTTAGTGCCATCTTCAAGTTTTTAAAAATGGCGATTGCCATTATCAAAAATGTTATTTTGAGTATTCATCATGTTAGTGAGAGTGCTATATAATATCACTCCAAAATCTCCACACCTGTCAACCTGTAATACTCCTCAAACCCTAAAGTAACCCTGCTTCTTTAGCCTGTCCCTCATCTATCATACCTACAGTATCATCTGGATGCTAACAGACTTTGTGATTTAAGAACTACATTGAAGATGATGGGATGTAAACACTTGAAAAAATTTCTAGGAAGCTATTAGAAAATTTACTGCAGCTTAGTGATTATGCATAATTCATTACTAAGCGTGGTCTTTACATCTCACTATTTTTAGATCAGCCTCCCTCTGCTCCAAGCATCTTCAGAGGAAGCGAAGAGACGAAGATTTAGTTTTGCAATTCAAGCAAGTCAGATGAGAGCAGTTCAATGTATCGGGTTAAGCGAACGGATCACACCTGTGTACACTCAGTAACAGGATAGTCTCTCGAGGCACCGGACCACCAAACCAGGAGTGGACAGTTTTCATGCTAGTGTGACTTCACACTTGCTACCACTCTCAAAGTAAATAGCCCAAAACACAACCTCTCAGCACTGCCGCACGCACTTGCAAGTGATGAAGCACTCAGGTTCATGAGTTAATCCGCCTTATATCAATACAACATCATAACACTGAAGACATCATAAACAAGAGACAAAGCAATAGCAGATACTGACGATAATTGATTGATTTTGACCGAGGCGTATCGCCAGAGATGGAGACAATCACTAACAACATGAACAGTGTTTTGTTTTCTGTCAAAAGTGCGATCATAACAAGGCATACAAATGATGTTTAGCAAACTTAAATAGACCACTAATGGGCTAAAATCTACTACAATTAGATCACTGAGGAAATGTCAGACAGGCCCCTCCTAAGGGCGACTGCCCTGCCAAGAATGCTATTATATAAATGAAACTCTCCAAGAGGCTTTCAAGAACTGCTAAATGAATCTTTTTGTCTAAAAAAAAATCCCTGTACAAAAAATCCCCATACAAATCTACCATTTAACTTAATTTGATTTTCTTACCCTACTTTCACAAGAACATATTTACTGTACTCAGATGATCCTGCAACGTCTTGAGACAATCAGCGGTTATTGCATAAATTCACATGTAGTCAAATGCTTTATTTTAAAGGTTTTGGATCCAAATTAAATACTCATGTGGAACTACAGTAATGTACCTATAAGTAAAAAACTCACTATTTTGCCAAATCTTTGATTAGATATTTTCACATAAAGTAAATAAACACATTTTTATAAAGTTATACATTTGTTTTTTTCAGCTGATTTGTTAGACAGAAATAAAATCAATGTGTTTATAACTTTTTTGTCCCAAGTTAGATGAAATGCTTGATATCAGTCCTGTGTCTGTATAAAAAATATAAAGCTGGAGCCAGAATCGGGTCAACTTAGGCCTCGACTTGACTACTGTAATAGTTTTTATTCAGGTTCAGCTGCTTAGCCAACCGCAGCTGGTCCTAAATGCTGCGGCACGCTTCTTAACTGGCATACGCAAGCAAGACTACATATCACCTATATTAGCATCCCTGCACTGGCTGCCAATCAGTTCTTGAATTGAGTTTATTTAATGCCTTGAATGCATTCCAGAGGTTGGCACAATTTTACACCTCTGATCTTTTAAGTTTGCACATTCCCCCCTAGATCACTGAGGTCTGCTGAGCAAATGATCTTTAAATCTAGTTTAAAGCACAGAAGATATCTGTGCTGCTCCAAAACTCTGGAACAACCTATTTCTTCATCAGGACCTTGGCAACATTAGACGCTTTAAGCTGTTTGAAAACTGCAATCAGAATGAGATGTGAATACTTTGACTTTCTCATTTTATGATTCTTTTCGTAAACCGTCATTTTGTCCTATTTTTTATGTTATTTGATTATATTAGATGTGCAGCTCTTTGTCCAAAGCTGTTGTTCTTAAATGTGCTATAGAAATAAACTTGACTTATCTGCAAACACTCGTTACAATAGTAGCCTAGGGCTTGTAAAACTTGTGCTTCATCATTGCAGACAACACGTTTCAAAATCTGCAACTTTTAGTTTGAAGGCAAATTTCTGCTTCTTCTTTGTGTCACACTTTTCACAGTTTATCTACCGCTCTGAGAGCAGTTTGCAAGTGTTTGCAGACAAGTTGGTGTCTTTCAAGCAAACTTCAGGCAACCTGGGTCTTAGTTTAAACACATAATCTTAAAAAAAGGAAACAACAAGTAGTTGCTGTCTACCCCCCAGTACTCCTAAAATTCACTAATTAAGACATTATATCTTCTTTTTTTTTTGGTTCATGTCTTTATTTTAATACATGCAAGTGGTAACCTCCTAATGTTTCATAGAATACCTACAAATGAATCCTTATCAAGAAATTACAGTATTGTCAGTTTGGTTTCTG
The DNA here is from genome assembly GCF_036321145.2 of Pelmatolapia mariae. Taxonomy (NCBI): domain Eukaryota; kingdom Metazoa; phylum Chordata; class Actinopteri; order Cichliformes; family Cichlidae; genus Pelmatolapia; species Pelmatolapia mariae. The sequence goes on along the minus strand of NC_086235.1, from coordinate 16,858,931 downwards.
TAAACATGCTATGACATCTTAATAACTGAACAGCAAAAATGCTTTTTTATGAATTTTATTATCTTTGGGTGTAAGTGGCATAGATAATTTCTGCTTGCTATAGCTTTACATTTATAAATAACATGGATGAAGATTTTTACAAATCTATTGTAATAAAGCACAGATTTGAAAGTTTTGGCTTATTTTTATTAAACTGAAAGACAGGTTTTTGAGAAAATATAAAGTACTGAATCGTTTTAGTTACTGTTTACACCAGATAAAAATGAGTATAAAGGATTAAAGGTGGAATAGCATCCCGATGCAAAATTTCCAGATCAAGCTGGAGAATCCATCCCGTGACTGTGATTCGCATCTAATAAAACCCACAGGGCCTGCAGCCAACATTTGACTGATGTTACCTAGCTACAGTACATGCAGGGCCACTTGAGCCCAGGGACCATCTCTAATTACAGATGGTGAGAGAACAAAGAGGAGGGAAAACGTGAGAGAGATAATAATGGAAAATAAGAAAAATAATGGAGAAAGAAAAAGAGACGGATGAGAAAGAGAGACAGAAGCCACAGCTGTTCTGCTTCCTGTTGCCTCTCGGAGCATCTCGACAGTTCGACTGCTGCTTCCCCCACATCACCAAAGGGCATCCCGCTAGCATGTGTACCAAACCTAAGAATAGCATTGAACCTGCGCCCACACCACTTACACTTCTCATCTGTTCTTAAAATAAAATAATCATAAAACAGAACAGGAAATTTCCAAAGAAATAAAGCAAAGAAATCGCAAAGCCTTTACCGAAAAATGTTGACTCCATCTTACCCGTCCCAAGATGTGTTTAGTCCGTGGAGACAAAGGAAGCTTGTCAAGCACGCCAAAGGGAATGAAGATCATGAGCTCAGAGTTTGTGAACAGCTAAGGGAAGCAAACACTTGATGAAGTCCGAAGCGCTGGCATTTATTACTGTGCTCAACAACAATGTACAACTTCTGGCGGCTGCAGTGCAGTGTGTGGTGCTAAACTGACTCACTTCACGCTCGCTGAACACATCAACGCATCGGCTGTTCCACATGGACTCATAGGAAAAACTCTTCAGTCATCAAATCGGTACTGCTCTGACCAATAGAGTCACGTGTAGGTCAGGAACACACAAGAAGAGGATGATGCACTCACACTGTGTGTGCAAACACATTTTCATAAGTATCAAATGCAGTAGTTGTATGATCCACTGATGGCACAATATGGACAAAGACAGAGAAACACTTTCATCACTCCAAACGGTTCTGGCACAGAGCCTGGGCACAGTCATTTTTAATCAGTTAAATGTATGGCCTGACAGCTGGTAATTCAGTTCACATATAAGCTCACTTAAGACACTGACTTATATTGATTTCTTGACTTACATTAAACTTTTGGCCATAGAGAGATAATTGAAACAGTCCTGACATGGAGCTGTCGTTAAATATATATTTACTAGATAAGGAGCAAAACAATCATTCATTTGAAGTTTTTTTTTTCTGTGCCATGTGTTTAATAAGACAGCTTTGTTTTGTAGTTCAGTTTTTGTCTATCAGCTCCTGAGAGAAAAACTCCACTGAGCACATCAGCTAGTCACTAAGAGGAATGTGTGCGATTAGACGTTTAAACATTCCTGCCCTTGCTATTTGGCACCAAAAATGCTAACAGCAACAGCTTCTTTTATTCATCTACAATGACAATTACCAGTTCAAAAGATGTTACAGTGCCACCTGCCACTAATCGGCGCTGCAGCCCTGGCAGACAGCTGCGCCATGTGGGCTCTGACTGAATAAACTGGAATAACCAAACAAATGAAGCCAGGTGTAACCACATTCTGCACCGTGGTGTGGAAATTAGCCTGGAAGAAACCAAGACTACTGCTGCCAGCACTGCTAAGATTAGCTAAATTCTTCAAAATAATCTTTGCAATGTTACACCTGTCGTCATGTGCTGCACATTTCAGCAACATTTGAAACATGATTTGATTAATAAGGGATGTGATTAATGATTTCATACAAAATACACACAAAATATTTGTTTGGCCAATGTTTAAAGTTTGAATGTTAAGTTTTTTCTTTCCTTTAGACTAGTTGACCGTTTTACAACTAGTATATTTCATACAACGAGTATATCAGTTGGCTGGAAAATATCTAATCACTAACACTGTCTGCCATTAGTTGTTTGTTCCTTTTTCCCCCCTTGAGAAGAACAACTGGGAATAATCTCACACTATGAAAGCAGTGAGAGTGAATTAAAAAAGAAAAAGAGCACAACGGCACTAAAAAGCTCCACAGAGCTGGGGGGAAGTGTTGAGTGGTTGTGAAAAAAAAACTGTAAACAACAAACCCAAATACAGTAAAAACTGTATTTGGGTTTGTTACTGGTCCCTTTTCAGACCCATCCCTCTGAACGCACCACGATGAGTTTAGTTTCCTGTCACAGCACACGTATACAACGTAGTCTCATCCACTTTTGTGCAGACCTGCGTCTTGCTGTAAGGCAATCGTCCCTTGTGCCATTCAATCTTTCTCTATGTAGAGTGCATCCTTATTCTGCAAGGATGACAATCCACCTTCCACATAATAACACCCACAGGGGTTATTGCTTATGTCCACTTGATCCCCTGACTCACTTTGTAATGATTGCTTCTCTCAGTAAGGAGATTTAAATCTGCTTTGGCCATTCAACCAATCCAGGATTTAGAGCAGAAGAAATGACTGACATGAAACATGGTTAGAAACTGTGAAGATCTGGTCGCTTGAAGTCAACGTGGAAAGAGGAAGGCTTCAGCCTACAGGAGTCATCATCCTACTCCCTCTATGTTTTGCTTCTTGCTATCCAAAATGCTAAAATAAAATCTGCACTGGTCTATTTTACAATATTTTTGTTAATTTATCATATAGCGTTGCAAATTTACCTAACTTTGTGGTAGATTGTGAACTAAACTACAATCTAAACATTTAAAAATATATTATGTGTGTGCAAATTTTTTGTTTTTTTGTTGTTGTTTGTTAATAAAAAAGTTTTATTCTACTACATTACTGATGTTTTACAGCACACAACACATGATCTGGGGCAAAGGTTTTACGAGTGATTTCCCACTCGTGCACGTTTAAGTGCATGACCTTTGCAATATTTATTTGTGCTGCCTTGTCTCATCATTTCTCACCTGACAGAAAAATTCCAATAAATGTAACAGCGGTAAATAAAAAAAATGCTCTTAGAATTTTCATTTAGTTTAGTTTAAACTTCAAAGATTCACAAAGACATTCACTTTTTAGTCATTTTACAATGATATAAAAAATATTCATATAATCTAACAGCATAATACAACTTCCTTTACTGCTTCTAAAAATTCATGAACTAAACAAAACAAAACAAAACAATCAAAATCTGCCACAAGCAGGCAAGGAATTATGAGGACTCACAAGACAAAAGCTTTAGCCACACTGCCATATATATAGAATAACACAGGGTAAACGGTCCTGCACTATAAAAGAAAGAGTCTGCCACAAAGTATTTAGCTGTTTGACTCTTTCACTGGACCAGCTGGAGTTATCTTCACATGTGAAGAGAAAGATGACCCTGCAGCTTGCCTTTCACCTGCAGCAACGCCTTCTGCGCATCAGTGGCTTTATACAAGACACAGTCCCACAACAACCCATGATTAAAAAAGCTTCATTTAATGTATATTGCATGCAATTCCAGCAGTATAGGCCCATGATAACAGACCTCACAGACAGGATATACAGTACGGCACACTGTCGACGTCATCACAAACAAACCTGGAAGCAGCAAACACTACAAACAGAAAAAACACTAGCAATAAAAAAAAGCTTTGAGAAAAACAATCCAGTGCTACAACTAATAGTACAAGCTCTGAAGAGAGAAGTAAGCTGCTGATTACACAGAAACAAGAACAGGTTGTATGTAATTTTTCTTTTTTTTCCCCTTTTTACCTTTGGCTTCTTAGACATGCTCGTTCTCCCACAATGCCCGGGACACCTGTGTCGCCTCTCCGCTCCACAGCGACTGTAATGAATTATGCAAATCCCCTGGTTTTTGTTCAGAGTACCATGACCCAGGGGTGCAAGCAGCTGACGCCTGGCATAAAAAAAAAGCCAACCTCTCTGCTTCAGTCAAAAGGGATAACACTGACTGCTGTGCTTCCTGGGGAGTTGCTCTTAAATGCAACCGGTGTCACTGCTGAGGTGATATCTAGGAGAGGAAATGAGATGAGTATACTTGAGAGCTCTTCCAACAGCAAGTGTTATCCCTCATGTGGAGTGAAGCTAGCTGGAGAGTCTCTCTAAGGCAGATCACACCCACACAGTTACCCGGGCATGAGTGGACGGACACACACAGTGGAGTGTTTAACCTCTGCGGTGTCATGGTTAGCAAGTGTTTTTCTTTCCCAGACCGGGCATTAAGCTTTAATTTGATAGCGTGACATCTGTTGCATGGTCCACTAGACTTTGCAGTGCTATAAAAGGCAGACTGAAAACACACCCACTGCACACATAAGCATACCTTAGAGGTGACAGTCAGCCTTAGTGCCACTGAGGAGTCTGTGATGCTGCACGTCTCGGCTGCAGAGGCAGAGCTGACCGCTGTAGTAAAAACATGTGACCTCCTGCAGCTGTACATTCGTTGCCAGACAGACAGTCAGGCAGTAACAGCACCATCTGGAGTCCTAATCCGCCTGACACTGCCCACCCCTGTGATTATGAATGTGGCCCTCAAAGTCATTAGGCTTATTGGATAGACAAGGAGATACTTGGGATCAGTGCACTGCAGAGGTGCTGCATCACGCAGGTCAAGAGTTTTGGAATAAAATTGATACCAAATTGATGTATGTGTAAGCAGTTTGCTATATTGTCAGTTGAATTATGGGTGTGGAGAGAGAAAAAAGGCAAAGTCAGCTTTTAGTTCATGTGGCAAAGTTGTTGTCCTTCTGGCTGCAGGGCCATCGTTCTGTCTGTTGATCCAGCACTTGGGCAACAGCTGGTGGCTAGATTTGAGCTGTAAATCATTTTTTAACCAGTTTATGTTTACTCATATTACAATTTCCACTATAATGAAAAACAACCAACAGTCCTGACTAGGATCACAGTAATATACTCCTGTTTCTGTGACAACTTAGGTAATAACACAATGATACTTTGGTGTGTTTGCAATAGTCTTAATTAATGTTGTAACTTTAAACATTTTTCCTTCTACACAGAAAACGTCTTATCTTCAATTTCTTGTCATGATCTCGGATTGCTGACATTTTTTCTGATGTCGGCATTGGATAAAAATGTAACCTGACATGAAAACAAATGGATGAAACTCCATTTAATATTTCTATGATTGTCTGGTTTTGACGTCATCTTTTGTACCACTATCAGATTAAACTATGCACTTAAATGCAGGAACTCTTAAATTCTTGTAGCCCGACTTCCATAAAATGTGGTGAATTAATTAATTGTCAAAAGATAAAGCACTTCTCATTTGCAAAAGTTTTTCTTTGCTAACTACAAGCCCAATACAGAAATCACATATTCTTTCTGTTGTCTACACACACACACACAAACCCACAGCTAGCTCAACTGAGGTAGGACACAATTAATGTTTATAGCCTGTCAAACTTCCACCAACATGAGTCTCTTATTACAGATATGGATGGTGGGAAGCTCTGTAGAACAAAAATAGCTCCTACTGGCCATGTTGTTTGTTGTTGTTTTTTTTTAAACTAACTGTCTTGATTTCAATTATATGTAAGAGAGGTAACCAATTTAAGAGCAGATATTTTCAAAACTGGACGATTTATACCAAAATCATGTAGATAGAAACAGCTAACAGCACTACTGCCAAGTGAAAAAATATGTAAACTGGATTTTAGGGTGAACTATCCCTTTGATATCATCAGCCATAAAAACACAAACTAAACAAAGACAATGCTTAAGTGCATGTCTTTTCTCCTTACTAGCCTCTTTACTAGTTCAGCAGACTTTAAAGTGTTTTAAAGTAATCAACTTTCCAGCTCTGTTTGTGTAGAAAAGTCAGGCTCAGTCAGAGTGAGGACAGAGAGCTGCGCTGTAGAAAGCAGCAGCATGACATATTTTCCATATGGGTAGGTTGAGGGAAAGTAGAGCAGCGTTTCCCTCCGGAGGAAAACACATAAGCACTTCTCGATTCATGCACATGTGCACATGTACGATATACTGGACAGAAATGCAGAACATTCACAGAGTAAAACATGAACGCTTGTTTAGGACAGCTCAACATATGGTGTATAAGAAGGAGAAATAAGCCCCGGGCTCCTTGCACTATTATGGTGTCACTTGCACCTGACTTACAAGAACTTCAGCAGCAAGAGGGATTATTAAACGTGTAAAAGGAGGCTGTGTGAGTTTCTGGCAGGTCGTATGTCTGCAGAATGAGAAAGAGAAAAATGTCCACAGACAGAAAGAAAGTAGATTTGATAGTAAACATACCTCCATCCCCAACTCTCTCCTCCCTGCCCCACCCCCGTTTTCCCAAGTAGCTGATTTCATCCTCGCAAAGCCACTCTCATTCTAATCTGCCCTGATCCGTCTGCACTGGCAAAGACTCAGATATCAAACTCACACACATTAGAAAAAACAAACAAACTATGACATCTTAACAAAAGGTGCCAGTTTATCTGCTGTTTTATTTAAAAAAAAAACAAGAAGAATGCACCTTTCATGGAGAGTTCAACTTGAACTGCCATCAACTAGAAATTCAACCCATTAACATCTGGCGTACTTCCTGGCAGAGGCAGACTGATAACCAGATTTCATAAAGTGGGTATGTAGTAGCTTGTAGTTATATAATACCTAAATCTCTAAGCCTCAGTTTGGAATAGCCACTGAGTACAGCAGCATAAAAAAATCAATGAAAACACACTGTAATAGCCTCTGCATAATCTGTTAAACCACGAAATCATATCAATAGTGATGCAAAATGTTACATTGCTTTCAGCTGTTGCCACAGAATACAGAGTAAAAACACACATGACAGAGCACTTCAAGAGAAGAGGAGCACACTCACTCCACAGGAGCACACCTCACTTACCCATGAGACATTTTTATTCTTGGTTTGTTTGATCATGGCAACGAGAGGAAGGCCAGTAACGTGGCGAGAGGAGCCCCCTCCTCAGCAGATTTTAGCCCCGCAGCCTGTTGCGTGAGGAGGTCTGTGCGGGATCAGGGGTGATGGCCGGGGGCACGTCGCGCTCAGCCATTGGTCATCATGTGCCCTGCAAACCCGCGAGCCCGAAACGCTTGCTCTGACTGAATCCAGCATCTGTCAGGGGATCAGAGTACGCGCAGAGTTTTCAAGTTTTTTTTTTCAGGCTACGTTACAAAACTAGAAAAGTCCAGAAATATCCAGCAAAACTCAAAAGTGTTTTCCTCCTCACAGCACACAGTGACCTGATGGACTGATTATGTATTCGAGCCGAGTATGAATATGAAACATCCCAGCAGGTTTAACCCCGCCCTGCTGAGCCACAGCACACGCCCAATCAGATCTTTGTGGCCAGCTCCCCAGGGTGAGCTTATAGAAGTATTAGGATGAACATACTGAGTCTTTGGAGGAGAGCCCTGACTGGCAGGTCACTGGCATGTACAGATATCAGGCAGTAAATAAGCGGGAGCACCGGAGCAAAACTTAAAGTAACTGACCTCATCTTCATCTGCTGTAGGTACCTCTCCTTTTATTATCGTGCTTTGTTTTATTTGTTTCATCCCTGCTCTTTGCCACCTACCTAGAGCCAGTCTCCTTCCTTGCTCTCTAGCATCCTCCATCTCTCCCTCAATCTCTGGAGTACATCTTCTCACCCAGCCGGCACCTGTTGTCATGGTACCACTTTGCTAAGAGATAAATAGCATGACAGACAGTAAGAAAATGCTCGGTGACTCTCCACTTAATCTCTTAAGTAAGTGGCTCCACTGCTCTCTGTTCAAGCCTCTAAATGCTATGCTGACTTTTGTAGCTTCCTCTGCAAAATCTCACCAACATCTCCTCTCCACACTTCTCGCAGTCTGTTTGTTCAAGTTGATCCGGACTACTCATAAAAGATCAGTGAAGAGTTCTGAGGCTGTAAATGCTGATTTGAGTGGCTGCATTTGGGTGAAATTGAGCCACAGAGCAGCGGCGGATCTCTGGATCAGCAGTGGCAGAAAAGTCTACAGACCGCACATAAACAAGCAGAACAACTAGTGTTTGAAAAGGAATTTAAAAAGGTGCCAAAACAGCTTGCAGCTTTTATAAGGAAAGGGTGTTCTGTGAGTCTTTTCTTAATAGTCTTCAAAACTTATCTGAGATGTGCTCTTTCTTCAGTTATAGCTTGATGGAAGCTTTTAATTTTTTTTTACTTGATTTCTCTGCCATGATCTTTTGTGGCTAAAAAAAACCCTGTTACCTGCGAGAAGTTGTAGCTGAAGGATGTTTGGCAAACAAAGACGTTGGTTAACCTTCCTTTGATTGACAGAGCAATTAGTTGACTAATCATAGCAGCTCTATACATGAACACTTCACGTAATATCTGAGGCCATCTTTTTAAATTTGTACTTCTACTATCTTGTTACTTTAGTGTGGAAAATCTTGGCTACCGGTGAGACCAGCTCATTAAAATAATCAATGCCAACCACAAAATTACAAACATATAGTGAAAACTCTTGCTTTACTCGGCTCCTGGTCCATTTTTAACATCTGCCACTCTAATTAACTGTCTCTAGTATCCATATGGGCCAGCAGCCCTCCTCTGGTGCACAAGGTTGTCTGCATCTCTCTCCTGTTAATTGGCCTCAAAGAACATCTGCTCCTGTTTTAAGTGATGCTCAGTTTGGCCTGGGTGCCCTTTCTATCAGAGGTGCCAATTTAATGGGTGTGAGCTGAGCAAACGACTCTGCTAGCACTCTTATGTCAGCACGATGTGCATGATTTCATAATATCTGTGGGCTGTTAGTAGAAGAAAATTACATAAAGTACAGTCATCACAAGGTATGTTAGAAGCAAACTGAAAAGTAAAGATAAGAGATTAAGTGAAGGCAGTGGGGGAAATATATCTGATCCCCTGCTGAATTTGTAAAATTGCTCACTTCCAAAGAAATGAACAGTCACTCATTTTTATGGTAGTTTTATTTTAATGCAGAAAGAAAGAATATCCAGAAAAACTCCAGAAAAACACATTACATAAGGAGTAAAAGTCATTTTTCTTGGCATTGATTGAAGTAAGTATTTGATAGCCAGAAATTTGGCTCCCACCTATTGACAGCCAATCAGTTACAGACTCCTGACCTCAGCTCGTTAAGTGTCTAAGGCCCACCTGTCCAATGGTGGTCTTCACCACCATTAGCGAGACCAAAGAGCTGTCAGAGGACATCGGGGACTAAATTATAGACAGAGGAGCTTGTTGATTATCTGAAGTCAACTTGGACTACACTCACCAAGAACACCACTGGTAACACACTATGCACTTAAATATATTGCAGTGCCTGCAAAGTCCTCACATTTACAGGTCCCTTTTAAGTTTGGCAATGAACACTAAACTATTTCATACGCATTCATCTCAGTTGGTTAGAAAGCAGCAAACAGACAAAGAAATTGTGTTTCTGAAACCATATTTCAAAACTTTCCCAGTATAATTTTGGCACTTTATCATAATGAGGTTAAGTTTTATACACACTGATTGCCAGGCTCTTACTGGAGGTATCGGCATGAAATTTGGTACAGGTCTTCCTGCTTTCCTCAGTATTTTCCCCACAGCTTTTTTGTGTGGCCTTTTTACAAGCCAGAACCACAGATCTTATAGTCATGCGGTATTTGTCTGCATGCAGTTCTTAAAATATCACAGTGACTTGAATAAGGCAAGCAGACAAACAAGCCCAGCTTGCAGTTTGATGGCCTCATGCTGGATGCATGCTTTGCTGTCCTTTCCTTGTTGGCTCTGTCTTTCAGTTCTTCCAGGAAACTGATCCGTGGAGCTGAACAGAGTAATCAAACCTAAAAACAGTGTGCAGCATTTTGCTACACCCTAGTTGATCGACGCCCTACACACAGTGAATGAGCTGATGTAGGTGGTGCAATTAAAAAACATTTTACTATGTTTTATTGTGTGTTTAAACGCAGCTCTAGTTTCCTGATGCAACACACCTGAATGGGCTGAGCTCAGGAGAATATAAAGCAGACCTTAACCTGGTTGGCTGACTGACAGCGCCGTTTATTCTTTGATCTTTTATATTCACACTCATTCATCACTGACACTGCAAAGGTACTGACCTGCTGACAGATACCCCCTATTGTATTGTTTCTTAATTTCTCTAATTACACATTTGGCATCATTTAAGACCCTAGTTGGCCTCCCTCTCGTCACATACTTTTGAGCCAGGTTGTGACAGTGATGATTTATTGTAGACATATTAGGAAGATTGATGAGGAATAAGTACAGTACATTTTGTAGGATGGGAGAAGCATCTCCTTACCCGTGACCTCACTATTTCCAGACCACTGAGAGTTTTAAAACTCAGACTGCCAGCCGTAACTTAAACGGGGTCAATGCGCACTGTGTCGCTGACATCAGTGTTTCCGGGCTGGAGCTATACTCTTCATAGGCTTCCACAGATAGTGTATAGATCACACTTTCCAGTCCAGCTGTGACGTAAACAAAGTAAAAAAAAAATCCACCTAAATCCAAGACATTCTTCAGAGCCTCTGTGGCCAATTAGCGGCTCAGTTCCCGGACATTTCCATATTCTCTGGATAAGTGAAAAAACGCATAACTGCTGCCAAGGAAACCCTGCTCCAGTTTAGTCTGCGCTGGCTCGGCACTCCTATCTGGGCGTCCATCCCGATGCCTGGAAAACTGGGAATTCCAGGTCACCCTTTGTCATGGGAGCTCAGCTCACTCACCACAAGAACACACAAACTCAATTGTTTCTGGGAAAAAAATATCTTTGTCTGAGAATATTCCAGTATTTTCTCATTCTCTGTCTGGTTTCTTTAGTCCGCCTAACAGCTCAAAGTTTTTACTTACCTGCTACATAGCTACATCTCTTGAATAAGCCAGGACAAAATGTTAAAAACATGGCTACTCCTGAAATTTATGATCCCTGATGTTTCCTCTTTTCCCACTGTGAGGTCCATGTTTGTTTTCTTTTAAATCTCTCAAGGACTATTTTATGAACGGCAGACATGTCCCAGCAGGATGAATTTTCATCACCATTTTGTTATTTACGTCCAAACATCTGTCTTATGACAGTATAATGTATCACATGACAACCACGTCAGCCATTTGTGTTTTGTGCCCAAATCAAATAATAACATGATGGTACTAATATGGCCATTTAAGTCATTAAGCATCAAAAACCACACCATATTAGCAGTGTTTCTGTTAACTTGGTACCACGCTAAAGTTAGCAGGTAGCTCACAGCACTGCTGCATAGCCTCAGAGAGCTGTCAATAACAATTAGGTCAGTGTCCACTGTGTAAATTTTGTGTCCAGGCACAAAACAGCCTCTATGTCATCTCACATGTGGTCACTTCTTACTATAGCATCAGACAAAGGCACGTTTAAACAGTCTAGTTGTGAGTTGTATCACCCCTCTGCTAGCATACCTTGCCTCCTTATACATTCACATAATCCATCAAATGGTCTTCCAGATGGACGTTGCATCCAGGTCGAAAAACGCACAAGTGTCTTAAACCTGCATTCTTTATAAAGTACACCAGGGGGCGACTTGACGGCTTCCTCTCTTCCTCTCTCCGTTACCTCAGCAAAGACTTTTCTGATGACCTTATGTGCTCAGTCGCTAGTTTTGAGTCTTGTCAAGTAGAACACAAAGTCCTTTTTGTATATTATGGTAATTTTAAGATTTCACAAAGGAGGATAATTCAAGACATGCTAACCAGCTAATAACTTGTTAATCACAAATCATTAGCCAGTAAGTAGGCAGTTTCAGATCAAGCACTTGGTTGGCGCATCTGGCGTCAAAACACAGAGGTGGTCATAGTGAAATTGGCTTCATAATGGAACTTCACAAAGGCTACGCCCATCTTTTATGTTATCTGTTATACTGTCAGATTATCTGTCCAGATACAGTAGGTAGTTTTGTTTTTTTCTCCACATGAAAAATTGATCTGTTTTCTCTTTGTTATCCTGATGGCTGGGGAGTGAGTAGATACACACTAAGATACAGCAAATTCATTGATAACTTTTTTTGGCAGTTGAATAATGCATTAATATTCCCACCAAATCCCGAAACACATCTGGATGCGCCTCACAATACATTGACTATAGAAAAGAAACTGTGCTACATTGTTTCACATGTACCTTTAAAGAGTTTATCAGCATTTCTACTGCAGGAAAAGAGCTCAGGTTGGTTTCCTCAGATGTCACTAGCTACTGGTGCTGCATCATGCAAGCAAGAAGGCCTAGAAAACAAAAGGTGGAATGGAGTGGGCCCTGCTGTCTTCAATTAACTGAGTTTCCGTGAGGAGTGTCTGAGGCTGGCTATTCGCTCTGTCAGACGGAGTCCCATCCGGCCAGGTCTCCGTGCTCCACATTCCATCGAGAGCACAATTGTGTTCCGCCCCATTTCAGACGTAAAACGGCGGTTTGGTGCTCCATATTGGAAACATGTGAGAGGAGTGTCATAGAAAGAGTGGCGTGTCACGGCAGCTAGAGTCCACTAAAGTTCAGCACTGCACTGCCCTCTGCCAAAAACTCTACTCATTATATTAATTTCCCCATGCTTACTTTGTGCACAGTCATTAAACACAAACACATGCTGCCAGTGATACTCCACCACAGCGAATGGTTTGTTTTCATGCAAACACCTCACACATGGGGCTTAGATGCTCCGGTGTGGCGTTTCCACAGCTGGTCCTACACTAATCCACTCATCAGTTAAATTAAAGCTTACTCAGTTGTACAGTAAATGTTGATCCAGCCTACTGCAGCGCATGTCACACAAAACCAGACTGCGTAACCAAACTAGAGCAATGTGCACAGGATCACACTGGCATGTTTTCCTTCTCTAATGTATCTGGGATAACGTTGTTGTTCCAGTTCAGAAGCATTTCAAGACAGACAATGTCATAATGGGCCCAAATGCCTTGGACCCTTTTCAAAGGGCTCTCTGAATGAGAGAAGGCTGCTTGTGGCTGAATTTAGAGGACACAACTGGTGTATTACTTGCTGCTCAAAGTATCACATAATGAATTATGAACCCATGAGTTCTTTTTTGGAACAACTGGGTGATGCTAATTTATTTATGTAATCATGAAGAGTTCCTTTACAGCATCCCTAGATCTCAGTTAAGAAAAAACCCTGATACAGGTTTCTCTTTTCTTTTGGACATTTTAAATTAAGCACAAATTTAAAGTTGATTTAAAAAATATTTTTAAATATTCTACTGAAACATGTTTTTATTGTCTCAGTTTAAGTCTAGTCTGTAACATTTAGTGTACAGGCTGTTATTATATATTTCACCGCCACAATCTTACAGCTGCTCTGGCAGCCCGTGTTCACATGAAACTTCAGGTTTACTTTCATGCTAAATTGGGATAAAACAAACAATTATGTAATTGTGTATATATTTTTTTCCAATAAATGCATTACTCATTGTCTAAAAAGTGTAAACCTTGCCTGCCCAACATTTGGAAACCCACATATGAAGTTTACTTTCGCATGACACAAAGAAGCAAATCTTCAAAAATGCCATTTCTGATTAAAACATGGGTATAGTTGACTGTTGCTGTCTAAAGATTGAATACTTACTCTTGTAAAAAAAAATCAAGGATGACTTCACACTGCCGTTAAGACTTTTATGTGCTTAGATGTCACAGTTTTCGTCATTCTGACGTTTTTTTGTGCTCAGGACATTTTGTCCCAGAGGCGAACAAGCTACCATCTCAGATCTGTGGATGACTTCATAACTCATTTTAGATAATTATATAAAAAAGTCTACCTCATGAAAACTTTATCTTTGGGCTTTAATGGCGGTGAAGCATTTTCTCTCTGTGGATAAAAGATAGATCTGCATGTACAGTATGTGTTTGAGTGGAAGACTCAAAAGTGAAATGTGGCCATCTAGTGGCAAAATGCAATGCTTGTCTTTTTCTGCAGTACTGGGGAATTGTGGAAGAGGGAAAACATGATTAATTTTAACATTGCTCTATTGACGAATAGTTCACTGGAGGCTGCAAAAAGCAGAAACATTCCCTTTCTTTGTGCTGTACATAAAGGAGTGCACAAAAACCCACTGAGGCTGACTGACAAAATTAAGAATGCACAGGACAGTGGAGAAATAAATGCATGTGTCATCAAATTTTCCATCTCGAAGTCACAGCTATTAGAAGAAAAACACCCACATTTTCCTCGCACTGCATTTCATTAAGCTGAACAGCCACAGTAGACTCGTTGTAATGAGCTTCTGATTGCAGACACTAGCACATAAAAGACACAAGAAATAAACAAGCAAAACCCAATAAAGTCAAACTGTCAACAGAGCATGTGCCTGCATTGTGAACCCACAGCATTCAAAAACATTACCACCTCACAGCTCTCTCTCCAAACCCTGGAATAAATATGGAATAAAACATTTATCATGTCTGGCAGCATGCAGAGTGAAAACAGAGCTCTGCAGAAAACTGTCAGGTCAGTTCAGGCAACTGAAATATTTCAGTTAAATCCTGCAGCACTCAGGATTGTTTCTGGATAGAGATCTACAGCAGCAGACAACAGCGATCAACATCGAGGGAAAAAGCTGGCAGGCAACCACTGACTCTTCAGACTGGTGCTTTCAAGCAGCGCTGACATTTTCAGTAAAGTTGTGCATGCATGGAAACACCTGCCAAATAACCTCTGAATTATTCATCCTGAAACAATTAGTCTTTGCACATATGCTGGCAACTGTAGGCTTCATCGCCTCTTATTCTCTCACTATCACATATAGTCTATCCTGTGTGATAAATCAGCATCAAAGCCACAAACTCACATATGGAAGCTCTGCTCTCCGGCGATGGCCCAGACCACAGCACGGCATGAAGGGGACCAGGGAGGGGAGGAACTGACGGCCGTCTCACAGACTCCCTGTCAGGCAGCAGCATCTACTCAGCCTCGGTCCATGCCTGCAGACTTGGCCCACAGGGTTGTGGACCACCAAAAGGTGCAGAGCAAATAACGAGGACAGCAGGGATCCTTGATGGAAGAGTGAGCAGAGGGCTGTCGTATCCACACCTGCCCCCTACTTCTGTCCACCCCTCCCCACGTGTGCACCTTATCTGCCCCCTTACTCAGAAACTCTGGAGATTCAAAAGTCAGATTCAAATACTCCTCGCTCTTCTTCCTCCTCTTCTACCCATCTCCAGACTGTTGCAGCAGAGTGTCCATCTGAGTTTACCCCACCCCAAAATCTGTGCACGCTCTGGCAGATCCTCTGTGCTGCCAAATCCTCTGCAGCGCTGCTGTGCTGTGGCAGAGACGTACAGTTGCAGGCTGGCACACTGGTTCAGCTGCTAGTGGATTTAGACCCACTCATTACCACGCGTAAGTTCCTTCTCGGCACAGGGAGGAGGTGGAGTTCTGAGTGTCCTTTACTGACCGCTGTCCCTTGCTTCCTAATGGACGACACATCCTCTATATTCCCTGCCCCTCCTTCATTCATCCAGGGTTCAGTCGGCTTTTAAAAGCTTGACACACGCACACTGGCTATCTTGACTTTTTATGCTCCACTCCTTTTCTTTATTTCTTCTTGTGCCATGACTCAGTCCTCATTTGCACTGGATTACCCTTCTTACTTTCTCTGTGTGAGGACAGGCACTGAGACAGCTACTGGTTGCTGAAGAGACTGCACTGTGCTTTTAATGTAACAGAAACAGTGTGTGTCTCGTGCTGCGAGCGGAGGAACAGCACAACACTGCCTGTGGTGCAGGGGGAAGTCACTTGCACAGTTCAGTCATGCTGGAGTGCTTTGTGTGACCGCAGAGCTGGCGTGTTTGTTTCTTTCCCCTCCCGTCTCATCTCACACCTCCTCTCCACTATTATCCTTTCCCACTGTGTTCAGGTGATTGAGTCCAGAAGGACATCCGGCCTCACTACTCCATCGCAAATGCTGTGTCAGCCATAAATGCACATACCCGCTTCATGCCACAGGACAAGTGTGGTAGAGAAGGGTGGGTCACGGGTAATATTCAATTATACAGCATGACTGTGGATGTGCTTTTGCATCTCTACTTGCAGCAAAGCCAGCTGGATACGTAGATTTTAACTCTGAACCTTTCCAGCAGTGATTTCAGTTAAATCATCAAAGTAATGTATTTTGAAAATGGTGTAGCAAATATAGTTTTATGAGCACTGACAGCAAAGATTCCCTGAAAATACAGATTTACAACTGGAGCTAATAAAGCCAATAAAAACAACACTAATTTCAGTCAAAATACATAATTTCATTTTATTTTAAACGGGAAGCCTTTGCTTTTGCATCAGCAGATTATTAAAAAGTGAGGAGCCAAACAGACTCTAAAACAAATGAGCTTTTCTTTCATGCAAATAATAAAAGACAGCACTGAGCATTGTGTCAAAAGGCACATGTATAACCTGAGCTTAAGCATCCCTCCCCCATTGTCACCTACCTTCAACTTTTTTAGTTTGCTCCACTCTTATATTGTGCAGAGCTGATTCTGATGTTGAAGACATCATCACTCACTCTCAGGCTGAGGTGGGACAGGCTGCAGTTTGTCAGTAGAATAACAACATGATTTCTGCTGTCAGAAAGTGCTGCGTCAAGATAAAAACAAACCCAGTTTTCTGTCTCCATGAATCACAAGTGATTTTCCAGGCGCCTACTACTTACGAAAATAAAATATCAAGCATTAGGTCAAGTATCATAATTTATTCTCCAACACATTGGCTTTAACTGAGGTTTTAAAAGATTTACCTAAAGACAGATGGGGTATTTTGCAGCCATTTCAGGGCTAAAATGAGAGCCAGGTCAATTTTTTTTTTTTGCTGAAATTTTATTGATGAGAAATGTAAAAAAGCAAAAGCAAGTCAACATAACAAGTTTTAATTTTGGGATATTTGAGGGAGAGTTTCCGATCCTAAAGAAAGTGCAGGGAAGTTAATGCGAGGTAGTTGTAAATGAAACAATCGCTTCAACGTCTTCTGTAATACGCTCACAATCATGGAGAATTAAATGAAAATGTCAGTAATCTCAGATCTGCATGCTTAGTAAGACTTTAATTAGCTTGCCTCACTCTGTTTTTTAATTCAGCCAATTTTGTGCAGTGTGAACAAACAAAACACATTATAATATAATCAGTGAGCATTCAGTCAACATGAGCTTTTTCTAAACTGTTCTGTAATCTGTTTTCATGAATATCCTCTCTTTCTTATTTTCTCTTTCCCCTCAAACCCCAACTAGACAGAGCCGATGTCTGGCCCTCTCTGAGCCTAGCTCTGCCAGAGGTTTGCTTCCTGTTAAAACTGAGTTTTTCTTTCCCACGGTCACAAAGTGCTTGCTCACAGGGCGTTATCTGAGGCGGGGATTTTACCCTACAATATAAAGCACCTTGAGAGGACCTTTGTGTATTTGTGCCATAATCTATGTCTATTAGTGTTATATTAAAACATTATATTTCTCTACACAATAACCCTGAACCCTGGACTGATGCTGTGTGGCCTGTTGTGAAACTTTGTGCTCATCAGTGATAATATACACGTATCTATTCATCTCCTCAAGTCTGACAAGCACGCAGCCCAACATAAACCTGCCGTGATCTTTTATCATCGTTGAAGCCTTTTTAGTTTACTGCCAATATTTCACAGGCTGACATGTGTCTGCGGTGATGGAAAGGCACAATTATAAACACAGAGCTGTGCACCTTACAGCGAGAGGGGAATCATGTCTATCAGTTAACCTGTCAGAGGCTGTCACCCTTCGATGGTAATAATCACTCAGCTGCTGATGTCATGGATAATACCGCAGGGAAACAGGTCTCCACACTGAAGTACTCCCAGTTTAATTTGGGTTCATTACAGCATCTCTGGATGCATCTTCGCAGTCATACCTGAGGTACTTTACACAAGAATCTGTACCAGTTTCTGCTTTTACATGAGTTAACATGCACACACTGTGAGGTACTAGGAACTCACTGTGATCATGAAAATAATGTAACAGTGAGAGATGTGTCTATTCTTCCCCCCGGATCTGCATCACTACGCAGAAGACAGTCTCAATCAATCATAGGGGCAGTAAGAGCAAGCTTTCAAGGCATAAGAAGGAGCTAATTAAATGAATCCATCTTATGATTAAAGCACAAAAAAAGAGAATGGACACTTGTGTTTTACGTCACAACTGTGAGGATGGGTTTTTTTGTGATAATGATATGACTACTGTTTTTTTTTTATTCATCTGAAAAACACACCTAAAAGATGCTACCTTTCATTTTAGGCCTTTTATTTTTCAAAGACCAGCCAATTACAGCTTTAATCTGGCTGAAAGATTGATAATGAAAATAATAAGCACTTACAGGCTAAAGCAAATGTATAAAAATGTGAACTCTCATGAATTTCAGTCATGGCCTGCAGTCTCCAGTCGTTGAAACATGATGACAGTCTCTTAATTTGCATGATCAGCAAAACTTTTTATCTTTCTCTCTCTCATCCGTGATTCATCTAATACAGTACCTGCTATTTAGATAGATATTATTTGAGTGGAGGATGAGGATCACTCGTAATAACTGGGCTGTGACCTTGGCCACTAGGTGGTTAATGGATCAACTCACTGCCAAATTAATTTATCCTTCATTGCACCACAGCAGGACTGAGGAGTACGGAGGATGCATGGAGGATTCAGGTCAACTGTGAAAGCAGAGCATGCTCTAATGTAGTGATAACAGTGTGTGCCTTTCTCTTTTTTCCTTTGCTTGTCACTTACTGAAAAACAACAGACTGAACAATAAATTCCACATTTGTGGCTTCAGTGTCAGTATTATTAGATACTACTGATACATACTGTTACATCACTTACAGTTTTGCAACCATATTTGGCTATCCATGTATTTCCACTCAAAGTTAAATAACCCCAATAACAGTGTTTGTCCACTAGATGGCAGTCTGGCACTGCTGCGACAGCCGACTGAGCAGCAGTAGTGCTTTACGGTTGCCTTTTTTTGTTTCCAGATTTTCACTCAAGTACAGTATTTTACTCTGGCCAACATTACTGCAGTCTGAAGCCAGACATTACATACTGTTCTCCAGAAATATTTACTACTGGAAAAATCTTGACATTTGTTGCTTAAAGTTCAGAAAAGGTCTGCAGGGTTAATGCTACAATTGACCTTTGAGATTTCCAATGGAAGTCACTCCATAGTACCAAAGTGCATATGTAACATATCCATGGCATGAAAACAGACGGGCTGTCAGATCTGATAAGTATCAGAACCATAACGAGCTCTTTGCGTCATTCCTTTTCTCCACTGACTGAAATAATAATAAAGGGAATGATGAGAAGGAAAATGGTTGCAATCACTGAGCGAATGGGAATGGGTTTTTATGTGTTCACCACATGCATTCAGACAGACTTTCATCTGCAAATCCATCTCTACAGACAGAGCAGGTCAAACTGTACTAATATACTGTGGAAAGTTACGGGAGTGGGAGACATCATGGAGAGGTGAAAGAGCCAGAAGGAGGCGGACAACACAGAGGGGAAGTGGGAAGCTTGGTGCAACCATTTACATAAACATAACAAGTGTGGGAAGCAGCAGTAGGTTAATTATGACATAATGCTCTGTGAGTTATGCAAATCACAGTCTCAACTACTAAACACTGAATCCCATTTTTCACTGTATATTATTTCAGCACCTCACCCGGTGCACGCAAATTATCCTCCCCTGAGCAGGTGCTCCTTATATTGAATCTATTCTTCAATTTTTAACTGTCTGCTTTCTCTAATATTGAATTTCTATCATTCAAACAAATGACATAAAGACTGAATATCTTATTTTAATTGGCAACAAACAAGAGTGGAGCCAAGAGGTTATATCAAATAAACATTTTTCTACCGCACTCACATTTGAAGCAGGAAGTCAGAAATCCAGAGTTGAAATTTTCTGCTGCTCATGTCAGATTTATCCAGTCAGTATTAGCCCCACCATCCCCAACTTCACAATCCAACATGGCAGCAGTGCTTTTAAACAGTAGTAGAACATAAATTAGCCAAACAGAGAGGACTGAACAAGTCAGCAGAGAAGCGCCTTATACCTGCATTCTTTTTGAAGGCCAACAGGGGGCAACAGCTCTGTAAAAACATTTCCTCTCCTATAAGCATATGGGAAAACGGCTCTGAGATTTGACCTCTAAACTCTTTGCTGAATAGTTTATGTGATCAGTCACTTGTTTTGGGCCATGCTGAATAAAAATTAAGTCTATGTTGTACATTTTAAAAATAGAGCGAAATCCAGGATATGCTCATGAGCTAACAGCTTGAGTTTGATCAATTGATAGGCAAGGAGAATACGATATCGCCACAATGACGATGGTGAAAACACTTCAAAATGGGTCTTTCCAAACCAGTGGATGATGTCACAGTGTAGATTAAAGTGTAAAGTGTAAATATCCTATGAACTTTATCAACAATTAAAACATTTTTAATATGTATGAGTCCTTTTGTTGTACTGCTAGATAGATGGCAGGGTAAGTATTCGACCTTCAGTGATTTACCATACTGAAAGGAAAATTAATGCAATGTAAATTTCTGTGCTACCTTGGTGTAAATTTGTGGTATCAGCCTATAAAAATGATGTAGCTCAGAAAGCGGCAAGAAAGCTTTGTGTGTTGCACTTGCAGGTTTGTTCTTCATTATGATGGACACAGGTGAGTTGGCAGTTCAGACCTCATTGCCTTAAAAGTTCTACATTTATGACTGTATTCCCGAAAACGATGTGCCTATCAGCATGACGTAAGGCAGATTTGTCATCTGATGAAACTCCAGTCAACTCAGTGGAGTCAATAAAGTCAAAGGAATTCAAAGAAACCTATATCTATAATCATTTAATATCTTTACCCAAGAGGCAAAGGGCAGACTGACACCCTGAGTTGAAACTCATCTGACAGTTTTCCTGGCTTGTTTGAAAAAGAGTGATGTTTTTGTAAAACCTGAAATAACCTGCGAGAAGTATCCTCGCAAGGTCTGTGTCTTTTTGTTTTATTCACTAACTGGGCCAAGCTTTTATAGACTCACTTTTAAGCCATCCCTCTGCTAGTATTTAATCCTGTTGTTTGTTCTGCATTTTGTTTCTCACCCTCTCTAAAGTACTTTGTTAACTCTGTTTTTAGAGAAGTGCTATATAAAGAAAGTTTATTATTATTCAGGGTCACAGAGGACTGGCTGATTTCCCAGGATGCATTAAGCAAAAGCAGACACTCTAAACACAGTGCCAGTTTACAAATGGACGATCACTCACAGTGGACACTTACGCCAGTTGTAAGTTTAGAAATGACTACATTCAATTCTCTATTGTCAAGAGGCTCGCAAATTCATGATGTCGAAGCTGGCTGTTTATTATACCTGCTTAGTCATTCACAAACACACAATCAGTCAGCTTAGCACATAAGCCCAGAAGTCCCTGGATTCATATTCATCCATGTAAAACTCCCAGACTCCAGTGCCGGTGAAGTCTTGGCTAGTCGTCTGACAACTTCTCAGAGAGAAAAAAAATAGTCATACACATGACCTTTCTCTAAAATGTTTTTTTTACAGATTTTACACGTTGCGTTGTTATTTATACTTTTGCTAATCTAAGTTTACCAGCTACTATTTCCACTCAGTTACATCGACCTTTTCTTTGAGTCTCACCACATATATTTTCTAAAAATAAGGAGCTGATCCCTAAAATAACTCCGAGGTGGACAAACATGTATCAGCTTTCATCAACTTGATGCTGAACCATCTGTTTTTCTACCTCGGGTTGACATAAATGTCTGGGCAGTTAAAGGAACTCTATGCAGGGCGCCCAAGCGCAATGCCAAGTGCACTGTATGGTCCTGATCTCAACACTATTTATTCGAATTTTTGACCCCTCGACATGTGCAGAAAAAGATGGGACAAAGCAAACAAAACAATCTGCACTCAGTGACACATGTTTGCTTACACAGCAGCCCACCTTCACATTAATAAAAATAAACCGTCTACCTGATGGTGGTAAAGTTTGCTAACAAATCTATGACAGTTCTGCCCTTTTTCGTTCTTAATGGAGAGCTGAGCTCCACAAACACCGACCTCGCTACTCCCACGGCTGATTGGTCTGGTCTTGCCTGAGCCTCCATCCTTCCCAGCCTCCTCCACACTTCCCCCTCCCAGGCATCAGACCATGACCGGAGAGAATGTCTCTCATCCTCTCTCTACTCAAACTACTCCCCATCTGCCCTCTGCCCTCTCTATCTGTAAGAGCATGAGTAATTCTGTCATTTAGGAGTTGTTTGCATGGAGTTACTGCGAGACTGTATTGATGCTCGGAGCTGCGTTGGCTTGATCACACCGTGACCCTGGTGAGATGTTCTTGAGACGCCCACGTGTATAAAAGGATTATGAAGCACAAAAACAACAGGTTAAACAGGAGGGTGAGAGGCAGAAAATATACAAGAGATCATGTAATTTATTGAGGAGACAGTCACTTATTTGACACCCTTACATGCTTTTATACATTCATTACAGCAACAGTTACTCTACAAGTTCCACCTCAAAAACCTGATATAATAAAAATGATTCGATCTGCTATGTTTTTGAATAGAACTGACAACTAGATTATCAGGTAAACAAGTTAAGGGAGATCTTTATACTCTTAGTTCTGTGCTCTAACATGTCCGGGCAAATCATGTCTGAGGCTTATTCAGTAAAGGACGGAGTAATTTTATTTTAAATATAGGATGGTTCAGCACCTCAGATGGGCACTGGGTTATTATGTTCCCCGCCGAGAGATGGTTTCCAAATCCTAAATCCAGTTGTGCATGTTTAAATAATAACAGTGAAGACAACATCAAATGACAGACTGATTAAAAGGCACTGAGATCATGAGTGTGAGTGGTGGTGTGAGTTTAGCTACTTAGAGAGTACACTCTCATACATCTGTAAGTATGACTGAGCATGAGGCAAAGAGAAATAAGGTCAGAACAAAATGCTGTCATGAAAACATAACTGAATAACAGTATTTACACTGTTATCTAAACAGAGGTGAAGTTACTGGAAGGTCTGCTATTTCTGGGGGCCTCTTGCAGCAAATATCTCAAAGAAGATATTTTTGCTCTGCATGAAAGAGACTCTCTGACTCCCAAAAAGCATCATTCCTCTGCTCCGCACCATCTCTTTTCTGTCTCTCACTCAAATGCCCTCTCATTTCCCTAACATGACGATGCAGACTGACAGTCGTTCGCAGCACAGCTAACTGATGACTCTGACTGAAGGGGAACTCCTCATTTGGGGGAGAAGACTGTGGGAATGGACATTAGCTCCCAAGGGTGGTGGAAGAAAAAAAATCAGGGAATTTCTCCCTGAGCAGCTTCGGTTGAGCTGCAGCGCCTCATTGAGAACTTCTCTGTGGCTGTGAGATGAAGTAGACAGCAGCCTAGGAGGTGCAATTTTGATCTGACCTCCTCCAGCTTCCCGACGCTCTGCTGCTGCCGTGCCAAAGACGAGGCGATCTGTGCCTCCTCCAAAAAAGGCAGAAACATTTAAGCAGGAGTGTTCATCCTTAACTCAGCCCATTCTGTCCCTTTGCAGGTCTGCTCAACAAAGACCAGACTCGCTGAGTGTGTACCTCACAGGGTCTGCTTTATAACAGGCCACAGTGTCGCTGTGCACTCAGTGCACAGAAGATGCATATCAGATGAGAGGCTTCCATTTAACATACTGTACCCAGCAGTGTTTACAGAGGGCTTTCATCGCAATGCACATCTTATTGCTGATGGATGATGATGACTGAGCCTGAGCTCTTACACCAGTTTGCATTTACTGTCAGGCATTTATACAAACACACAAGTGTTAGATTCCAACGGGAAGTAACTGCTGTAACTGCTTGAATTATACTTCATGGTACTCTTTTATCGTGGTCAGATACATCTTTGTTGTACCTTTTCAAAGACAAAACTATTTTGGTCTTAGGCTTTAGGCACCAACAAATAGTTTAGAGACGACAAAAATAAGACACCGATAGGCGAGATCAACAAAAATTCAAATCACCACCCTTACCTGGCGAACAAGGCTGTTGGTTGTGGTGTCAGACGAGGTGCTTCCATCTGAGCCTTTAAAGCGACCTTTTCTCCGAGCTCCTTTGCTTTGAGACTTCAGAGCCAACAAAAAAGACAGGATAAAACTGTTTATGAGGAATCTTAAAATCTTAAAAGAATATACACAAGACCATGCAAACTAATACATTTTCCCCATAACAGATTTTAAGTTCATGCGCAAAAATGCATTCAGCAGAAAATAATATGAGACTCATAATAAGTCATTAATGTTTAGCAACAAATGCAACAACTGTAGTTAGATCAATTTCATTATCAATATGTTTTCTCTATGAAATGTCAGATACAGCATTTGCCACTCCAAGTACAGGGTGAGATCTCAAAAAGGTTGTGTCTGACAAAGATTATCAGTGATTATGAAAGCGAATAGAGCAATTTAAAGTTATCTGAGAGACCAGTTCTGCTTCCAACATTACAGCCTCCGTCTTCGCTGATGAATTTCATTGCATAGTTGAGTGGAGTTGGTGAGTCATTTCCAGCATAAAATAATTTTTTATACCAAAGCATTCAGCCAGTATTATAGCCAGTATCAGCCAAGCACTGACTTCCACTGTTTCTTACTTATTACAGATTTGAGTGTTTTCACTTAAGGTGTAATGTTATGACGTGTTTCAGGAGGTTAGGTAATCATGTAGGTAGACAGCTTATTTTTCAAAAGTGACATCCTGGAAAAGTAATGCACGAAATGCAAGAAATTCATTTCAAATGTGCTTTTTATTGTCCCCCTCAGTCGAGACCCCTGGACAATACCCTAGGACCAAACAGAAATATCACTATACGTGTTAAAAAAAACTCACTTTACTCCACAGAGCAATTATATATTATATAATTATATATAATATATTATCAATTTTTCGTTATTTTACCTGCAGAGATACACAAAACCCTTTTTAACATGTTTTAGACATTACAATGTTGTTAATACTGAAGGTACAATGTTTTTCTTTGAGACTTTACACTAGCTTTAAACTTAAATGCCGCTTACCTGCCACTAAAACAGCCAAAACACCCATACATGCTAAAACACCTAGTACTTAATTATTTTCGTTTTTACAGCAGTACTTTGAACAGAGTTCTTTTTGCATTACACTCGTAATTATATAATTACTACCACTGGCTTTACAATTGAAATACTTCCGGAAGTATGAGTTAATTTGACGAGCGGCCAGGCTAGCTTACTTCAAAACGTCGTGATATTAAACTAATACGACATGTCAAACTATTTTCAGTCCCTGAACGTGAATATCCAAATATCAAACCTGACCCACAAATAAGTAAAAACAAACAAACAAACCAAAACAAAAAACAAATTAACAAAAAATAAAGATTCGCCCTCGCGACTTACGAACCTCAATCAAAACTTTAATGAGGCCACCTGCGCTCACCAGCACGCGCAAAGGAGGCGGGCAGGCTGGGTGCAGGTGAGCTGTTTGACGTCTCTTAGCGTGCAGTCCCAATGTTTAAAGTGGCAGTTTAACAGGAACTGTCAGCTTTAATTAAAATGAATTAACTCACTTGCAACATGGGATGTTCCAGAGCGTCCATGTGTTTGTCCGGAGGTGTTCCTGCTCTTTTGGTTGGGCTAATGTTGACGACCATCACACCATTTGAAAAACGCGGATATTCGGTGAAACCTCTCGGGTTGTACAGATGCTCCGGCTGTGCCCGAGACAAAAGCGCATTTTTACACAGTAGCGTTGAAGAGTTTAATGCTGCTCTTCAAGTTTGAGTCGAGTTAAAGGAGGAGCTTGTGCGAAAAATGGCTGTAGTTTTTCGCGAGTTCAAGATGATGGTGATGATGTGAGTCGTCGGATATTATAGCCTTCAGCATCACAAAGCCCCCTCATCAGTTCGCTCCTTCCTACACTAGCTGAGAGAGCTCTCCTGCTCCGTGAGCCCTCATCCAACGCCAACACCTCTCTGCCTCCTCACAGCGCAAAGGGATGAAAATGAATAGAAGCATCCAAACAGATAGTCGGCATGAACACGACTGAAAAGCGTCAATCCAGAGTAACTTTGATGATCAGAACTGAACAAGTGAGAGAAATCGGGTCATAGCTACTGGGAGGTGTTTAAATCAACAAAATGATGCTTTTATTGTAATATAAACCTGATGTGGCCGCTCACAGGTGTTGGCACCAAAGTAGAGGTGCCACAGGGTGGTGGAGGTAGTGGTGGTGGTGGGGACAAAGAGAGGGAAGCCAGAGGAAATAAGACTATTTTATCAGAAATGAATACAAAAACAAAACAACATACATGCAGTCCAAATACAGATAGTAAAATATGATAAATATCTCAGCACTAGTAGTTAAAGTAAAATTACTCATGTCTAATGGCTCACTTCAGAATCATATACGTGATAGATACTTCAATGATCTTTAGTTTATTTAATAAATTATTGTATTGCAGCAGCACGATAAAGAGTAAAAATAGTACAGTCTAAAAGAAATAAACCACATTGTTAAAGTAAAAGTGCCACAGGTGCTTAGTGAGGGTCTCATACTGTGACAGTGCAAAGTTTTAACAGGAATTTTAACAGTGATAAAAAAACAAACAAAGCAAATAAAAATGAGGTTAATTTAAAGAAGAGTAAAAAAAATTGGATTGCAAAGACTGATACGTTATTACGTGCATTACTTGATTGTTGCAGCTGTAGTTAGATTAAAATTACTTTTTTAGAGCTAGTTCCCTTTATCTAAATAATAAGCATAGCACCAGATGTAATGAGGAGAGGCAGATGTGACTGAAACAGAGGGCTCATAGGCTACCAAGCTGAGATTAAGTAGTCGTTAGCCAGTGAGCCTGTGGCTTCATACCACACACAGTCTTCCATTCTGAAGTACAACGAAGATTTTACTTTTTTTTCAGTTCAATATGATCTAAAATGAGTGACTGAGACCATAAACTCATGAGGAAAGTGTTTCACAGGTCAAGAGCCGTTTTCCCACAAACCTAAAGGACTGAATGTCTTTTTGCAACCACAACTATCGCCATCTGGTGGCCTTCACATAGAATGCAGGTTTAAGGCACTTTGCGTTGGCTTCATTTTTTCTGACCAAAAAGCTGAATTCAATTTGTTTTCTATGCTAATAGCATTTGGTGAAAGGAGTATGGTGCCACCACATAGGCTGTATATAAAAGATGGATGCAGCAAAAATGATGTCATATGTGGACAAGAGGGTGGAGTACTAGTTACTTAGTTAGAATCTTGATTAGCAGTTCATAGACTGACTGGTTTGGTTTAAATGCAAACACATGCTAATTAATGCTAATAACAAACTAGTTGGACAATTGTTGCTACAACAGGCCTGTTTGTCAAATAATTACATTAAGAGGCTCCAACAACACAGCCTAGTCCAGCTGACTCTCATTTATAGGAGGCAGTCAAAGCTGCCACATGCTTAACTCAGTATCCAGATGGATACTGGACATACCCCTGCACCAAGAAAATGTTAAATATACCTCTGTGAAAATCTTGGTTTTCCATATTTGCTTCTTGTGTAATAAAGAAATGGAGTTATCCAGTTAAACTGGGATAGCCTAAAAACATATATATCATCATGTTATCATTTGGTGCAGGAAACCTGAAAATTGGAGCAGTGAGCCACAAGCTGACAGATGAATAATTCGTATTGGCAGTTAAGTACAGGCAGCATAGCTGGCGGATGAAAAAAAAGTGTCTTGCACCTGTTGACTATTTCATTATTGAATGAGCTCTTTTTATAAATATGTCATTGTAAATACTATAAATTAATTAATTAAATAAAAAATACCTCTCAGTTTCATATTTGATGACATACTTGTTCAGCCAGTAGTCCAAAATACAAATATACTGTTTCTAAAATAAACTTGGCACTGGGCAGTAAGAAAATCTTTGTTTGGTCGATTATTTCTTTGTTGTAACAATGCTTCCTGGCAATAAATCTTATACTGTTGGAAAGCCTGTTTATTTCCCCGTCCATGATGCCACATTTGTGAGGAAAATGCATTTGTGGGTCAAGCAGCTGGGTTGAGTATGAAGGTTGTACTATGAAAAAAAGCTTATTCTAATATTGAGTCTTGTTTGGTGTTGTTTATTGGATTGGATGATTGAAGTCTGAAGGAACGAGACATATTGGCCATTTAACAGTCCATCCAGTTAACAAACAGGGACATCAGTGCAATGTGAAAGAACCATACACAGCCACAACAGCTTGGCACCTCCTCCTCATGCTGGTCATCGGCTTGGTCACACACCGGTATGGGATGGTGTCCGATTCTTCAGTGTGGTTGAGGTCAGGACTGCAGGCAGGCCGTTCCTTCCTCTCCACTCCCAAATTTTGGTGATAGTCTCTGATAAATCCTGCTCTGTGGGTGTGAGTGTCATCTTGGAGGATAGAGTTCAGTCCCAGACTGTGGAGATATGGGATTCCATTGTATGGTATGTTCCAGATTTTCTGGGTAGAGAGCCGTCAGCCATATTATACTGGAGACTTTGACTGCAAAGCTGTAGAAGACTATTTACAGTTCCTAAATCCTGACAGGGTGGTGTTGTTTTCTTGGGACACCCATGTAGTGGCCTGTCTCAGAAATCCCCTCTTATGTGGAATATGCTCTTCTATTTGGAGATGGTACTGAGCGCATTCAAAAAAAATGCTGCAACTTGGTTTTGCAGAACACCAGCTTGAAGTTGCCCTGTGGCACAGGCCCTATCCACATTAGTCAATCGTGGCATGCTTGGAGCAGACACCAATTGACCACCAATTGGCAAGTTTTTCATGGGCGCAACCCACAAATGAATTCTCCTTACAAATGCAGCATCATTTAGGGAGAAATAAACAGGCTTTCAAACACTATGAGATTTATTGCCAAGAAGCATTGTTACAAGAAGGAAATAATTGACCAAACAGAGAATTTCATACTTTTTGGGCTAAGTTTTTTTTGAGAAAAGAAAGCAACAAACTTTTAGATTACAAAATTTCATGCATACCAAAGGAAAATCACCAGGTTTCTATTAAATGTATCTTTCATCTGTTTTCAGGCTTGAAATGAACTTTTATTTATCAAATGAACACAAAAAAGAGGAAAATTAATAGAATCCTAGTAAGTAAGGTGATACAGACAACACGCACTGGACACTTTGAAAGGTACACCTTTCAGACTTACGTTACTTTGAATGTGGTATGGTTTTTGGTGCTAGACAGGCTGGTCTGAGTATTTCAGAAATGCTGATTTACTGGGATATTCCCACACAACCACCTCTAGGGATTACAAATAGTGATCTAACAAAGTGAAAATATCCAGTGAGCTGCAGTTCTCTGGGTGAAAATGCCTTGTTGATGTCAGAGGTCACAGGAGAATGGCCAAACTGCTTTGTGCTGATAGGAAGGCAACATTAAATCAATCACTGATACAACCAAGGTTTGCAGAGGAGTATCTCTGAATGACATCTCTGAACAACCTTGAAGGAAATGGGGTGAAGCAACAAAAGAACACACCGGCTAAGAACATGCCACAATTCGCATGGCCTCAGCAAAATCAGACAACAGAAGAATAGAAATAATTGCCTTGTCTGATGAGTCAAAATGATGTGCCATGTCACAAAGCTCAGATCATCTAAAACTGGTTTATTAAACTGGATTATTAATTCTCTGCACTCTATTGTCCTGCATGGTCACCAAATCTCAGTTCAGTGGAAAACTTTTAAGATGCAGTGAAAGGGGAGATTTGCATCATGGATGTGTAGCCGATAAAGCCAACCCAACAAAAACCTTGCATTATAACAGATGCAACTTCAGGATATTTTCAGTGACAAATATAAAGATTAATTCATAATTTCTACTTTTTATTGTTTGTTGAAGTCTAGAAAGCTAGCTTTTCTAATCATTTCACCTGTATAAATGAGTCATTTGCTAAAACAAGGTAGTTTGTACCAGGTAAAGTGAAAGAAAGGAACTGCATCTACATTATATCCCTCGGTATGAACTTTGCAATCTCTCACTCATGGTATAGTGTCTCCAGTAAAACCATGCCGCTGCTGAAGAATGCTATTCTCAAAAGACTTTAGAGAGCTCTGAAGTTGTTATTCATTATTGCCCTCTAGTGGTTTCATGTGCATTTGCATTTTAAAGGGTAACCGGAACAACTGTATATAATAAGTTATGTGGGAGCAATTTCTATAAACACTGATGCAAAAAAAGGCGATGGCCATGGTGGTGAATGCACTTTGAGTATCTCACGTGTACCAAGACTTTATGAAACAAAAACATTTTCTTGCTGAAAACTATAGATTCATATTTCAGACCAGTTATGTATACTGTTATATCAGGACACACTGAGGTCCACAGGAGGTGATGTTCCACAGTATTTGGACCAATTATCAGTTCATTATTATCTTATTTTTGAGGTAAAGGTTCATTTTAGCAATGATTTCCAAAAAAACATTAAATGAAAAATGTACATCTAAACAGTGGTAACAGTGCAGGTTTGTCTGGTTATTATTATTATATGTTTCTTTTTTCTTTGTGTATGTAACATCATAAGGCATTAAACTGCCCTGTTGTGATATTTTGAGGGTTTTTTTTGTTTTTTGTTTTTAGCAAAATTTGTAAAAACAAATTTGTACCTTCAAAAAAGACAAGATTGATGCAATGAGTATATGTGAGTTAAAGCCAGTTTTTAAGGTGCTAATATGTATAAAAACTCAACTATTTCCCTCACTGTGTGGCAACTATATGCTGGCGTGTTTTTGTGTCACAACAAAAACAGGTAGGAAGAATTGTTTTCAATCAGATCCGTTTCAATCAAAGGGAAAAATATTTTTATGTTTCCTGTTCTCTGTCTCTCTAGTAGCTTTTTCCCATCGTTTGTGTGTTCTCCTGCCCTGATGACCCCCCGCAGCTGAACTCTTCTTCTGAGAGGTCTCTGCTGAGCAAGTGAGAATACTCAGTGTTCAAACCAGCATGGCCCAGATAAAAGCACTTCCTTCCTCCATCCTGGCAACAGTTACCTTGAAAACATGAGCATGCCCAAAAAAAATGCCTCTGTGGTGCAAAAGAGCAGATTTACACACAAACGAGTAGGCCTGGAGCTTTCCTGGAAGTGCTGAAGAGGCTGAGATTTTTAAAATAACAGCAAAATTGCTAGAATAAGAGAAAATTCAATGGGTTTCCTCCTATTGTCTGAACATTTCTCGGGAAGTCACAATAAATGGTGTCAGCTCTTTCTGCCATGATAGCCAAATAATCTCATGACACTGTTTATGGAAATGACTTTGCAGTTAGATAATAAGCCCAGAATGGCAAATTAACATAATCAGCATACGAGAAACTAATCCCTCTCACGAATAAAGTAAATGCTCAACAGCTGTTTGCTCAAATTTTACAGAAATATGTTGATGCTGAGAGCACCAGAATTTAATCACAGCAAGCTGATTAAAGGAAAGAAAAAATCCATTTTTAATCCCACTCGCTCTTTCAGTATCACAAATCCAATTTTATGTACAAATAAGTTGATTTGCCATGTTTCATTTATTTCATTGTGCTTATGTATTCATCACATTCCCATCTTCCTCCACCTCCTTCTGCGAGCCCACTCTGACCGGTAAAGAGCGTGTGCTCTGTGTGGGTCGGATCGCTGCGGAGTTTCTGTCTTGCACAGTGATGAGCGTTAGTCATCCAGGTTGGTGGATGAAGAGAACAAGTAGCTCAGGTGGGTGGAAGTGCCCTCATATTGGATCACAGAGAGGCCTCAAAAAACAAAGAACAATGCCTCTGAGATGAGAAGCAGAAGCGGAGCAATGTTTTTCAAAATAGGGCTTCAAAAATAACTGTAAATGATACCAGCTTGTGCCTGACAAAGAGGCTTAAATCCTTTTCTTTGTTCCTAATATTAGTTTCTCATCAAGCCAATTAGTTTGTGTATATTTAGAAGTCGCCCAAACACACAGGAAATTATGCGGAATTCCTGAAAAGCACAAGTCTTTATAATTTGGTTTATATCTTGCAAAATAAATAAATAAAGGAATTAATTAGAAATACATTGAATGGAGACTCAAAGGGATTATCTTTCAATGTGACAATATTGTTGAAGAGCAATACTGAAAAACTTTAGTGCTACTTTTAATTGGAATTAAGTGTACAAATTTAAAACCATCTGTGTTTTCCCATATGATTTGGAAATTGGATGTGGCTATTACAAGCTCATCAAGTAAAATGTCCCTCAAATCATCTGCATCATTATATCAACAACACCCAAATTAATCTATTAATTTTCCAATTAAAATTTCCATCAGTTTAAAGGCAATGGACAAAAATAAATAAAAAAGTTAATAAAAAGGGAGCTTTACAATATATTCTTGATCATTGAATTTGATTGTCTGAGGCAACATGAACAACAGATGCTGCTACCAAAAAGGCAATAAAACTAGACATTTACAGTCCATAAACAGGCACACACACTGTACCTAACATACAAAAATAAATCATCAAGTATAAAAAAAGACAGGCTTCGTACCACAGTACATATATCTGATCCATTTTTGAGACTACAACATCATCAGCAATAATTATTCAAATCTACTGGTTGCACATGCTAAGAGATGATAACAAACCAGTTAATGGAAATTTAAAACTCTAGTATGACTCGGCGTTTGTTTTGGCTCGACCCTGTGAGGAAGATGCACACTGCATTTAAAATTTGAGTTCATGTTCAAAGAGCGCGAGCAACAAAAGGCAGGCCCAACCCAACAGGAGACCGAGGTTCTGGAGGAAAAACATGAGGCACGGTCTGTCGGTCTTTACTCGATTCATCTCTGGAAGCTGATGAAAGAGAGAAAATAAGAGTAAGAGCAAAACCTTCAGCAGTTTGGCAGAAATACAGGGTAGGGCTGGCATTATTCTCTAGTTTTCGTACTTCCAAATAACCTTGTGAAAATAACAGTCAGCGATTTTCCCATCGCTCAGTACTTTCCAAGTGTACTACTTAAGGTTTAAATCTTAAACCAGAATTTACAAGCACGCTAAGCACTCCATGACGCTGTTCACAGCTGGACTTTGAGCTTCTTGATGCTGAGGTCAGCTTACTACTAGTTTAACAGGTAAAACCTTTGTTAATCACACAAATTAGTGTGTTAGTACTTTGTAAAATAATACAAAGTGCACAGCTCAGGTTTGATGGGAGTGCCGTTATTTACAATCCTGAGAGACACATAGCATGAAAACAGGTTGATATACACACACCCCTAAAAGGGGGGTGGGGGTGAGCTCAATTTTTGGTTTCCGATGGTCTCTTGGAGATTGGAATAATTTTATGTGGAATTTTTCATGATCTGCAAAAGCTGTAATTCTCAGCTGTTTGGTCAGTTTTCCTTTGGTTTAGTTTCTGCTAAAACAATATTTGAACTTGAATTTGAATTTGAATTTAGTAGTGGCGTTAGAACACATTTCATGACCCTTTAAAGACTCCTGCTGGTTAAAATGCACTAATTTAACCAAAGTAATATCACCCATTTGTTTAGTATTTTGACTGTTTTTGTTTAGATAAGATTGAAGTTATTAGCTAACACTAGCAAGACTGAAACCATAAGCTATAGGGGTGCAATGCTACAGTATTAGCCTTAGCACACATGCTAATGCTAATAGCAAATAAGGAAATGACTTTCACTCACTAAAAATATAACACAAAGCTTTTCAACTGGCCGTACCACACCTTAACAATCTTATTCACATTATTAAATCAAAAATCATATTTATAAAGAGCAACACAGATGTGACAATTTTTTGTATGAAAACAACAACATTGTAATCTATTATTGAAGTTAAATGTTTGGAAGTCTGTGGGAATTCAGAGCCATGATCTTGAAGGAACTGCATTTTTTAACAGTGTCCTAGCTGGATTTTTAGAGCCAGCCTCCAAAGTTTCTGCTTGAGATCATTGGATCAGTTTAATGTTTTGTAAAGTGTTACTCAAACTGGAGTTCAAAAGTGCATTTAAGGGGGACTATTTTCAAGGGGGACTATTGATACATTGAGGCACTATTTATTACTGCACCAGGACAGAGGATCACTGAAAGTAAATTATGTCACCCAGTGCATCTGTTTGGGTCATTCACATTTGGGATTTTTTTTCTTTACTGTTTTTGAACAACAATAAAGTTTTATGGTAGAGGCAAATGGATTACACCGTAGGTTCTGACCTTTTACAGGATTTGTTGTCAACATGGAATGGCTAATAAAGAATATCACAAGCCATGTGCTTCACAAAACCTGGCTTACCATTTCCACCAATGACAAATAGAGAAAAATCCCAGCAGTGACAGAAAAGATCCACTGCTGCACTTCTGTCTCTGAAGAAACAAAGAGTCCGATGTAGAGCCCCATGAAGGCCGTCAGAGCGCTGAGAAAGTTCATTAGCACAGCAGTCTTCACTGAGAGTCCAGAGCTGAGCAGCACTGCAAAGTCACCTTGGAGACAAAAAGCATACAAGATAAGTCAGCCAGTCAAGGAGAATAGTTTCCAAAAGATAACAAATTCATCCAAATGGACACACAGTGACCTCTCACCCATCTCATGTGGAATCTCGTGACACAGGATGGCCACAGTGGTCGCCATTCCAGTCTCAGATGAAGAGGAGAAAGCTGCCCCGATAACCAGGCCATCAGCAAAGTTATGAAGACTGTCTCCCACAATTACCATCACAGCCAGCAGAGAAACCCCTTGTCCTGGGAACACAAAGAGGGCCTGTGTCAACAAACTCATCCTCAAACTGTAACAATTCCTCTGTCGTGCCAGGCAACTAATTACAAAGCACAACTCATTCAGCTGCGTGTGATGGCGCAGCTCATTTAAAAAACAAGAAAAAAGAAGTTTAGCTTACTAGGATGTGAAGGACGCCTTGTGTTTGCATGCTCAGGAGACATTTCTGTACACTCCAAGTCATCCACGGGTCCCTGCAAGATAGACATACCTGTTAACACCACAGATTCTTGAACATTTTTAGCCTTTGATTCAAGAGAGAATTGTAGAATAGTTGTCAAATTAAAGGAGATACATGAGACTTACTATCCAAAACAGGAAAAAGGTCTACAGTAACAGACTTTAACTTTAGTAGTAGTTATGCTGCCTTTAGCGTTAATATCAAGAAGTTATTCAGAAGTTGTTCCAAGTTATTTCCACAACACAATAGGTTTGCCATTTGCAAACAATATTACTTTCAATGTCTTTGAAATTGCACATCATTAATGTACAATATGAAAACCAGTGGCCCCGAGACAGATTTCAGTTTCGATTTTGTAGCATTTGCCTGGTAAACTGATTCCAGTTTTCAAGATAAGTGTTCCTACCAAAGATAATGCCAAACCTCTAACCCCATATGTGCATAGTTTGTTAAGTTAAAGGTTGTGATCAACTGTATCAATTTTTTTTTAACTAAAAATACTCCCACAACATATTCTTTGTTTTCAGTAGCAGTTGTTACTGTATCTATGAAGCCAATTAAAGTGTGTGTTGTGGTTCTTTTGGGTCTAAATCTATACTGTACCTTATAGTACTCTGGAAGTAGAGAGATGGGCCTATAGTTTATGAGGAGATGTTTATCTCCAGGTTTACATATTGGCACATCCTTTGCAACTGGTATCTTTTCAGGAAATAAACCATATATAATTACAAATTACAAATGTGGGTAAATGGTTTCTAAATCCATATTAGTTAGGCTTTCCATGTGAGGGATCTACTCTCTGAGACCTGTTTGTGTATTTAAAAGGATCAAGTCCTGAGGTATTAAACTGTCTTTGCACAATTCAACAGCATGAAGTGATTGCTGAATGATTTAATACTTCTCATTCTCCAACATCCTACATGTTCTGTTTCTTTACTCCCTCCTACACCACTAATCATTTTGTTATATAAGAGCAGTGCAGAAATTTTGGTGAATTTCAGTCAATTTTTGATCAAGAATTTTGGGGAATTGATACTAAATAAAGTGTGATGAAAGATGGGATCGGGATTGTGCCAAATCAACTTGTGTGGTGAATACCATTCTCTAGCACAACACTTGCTGCTTTCTTGGAGGCATAATGGGGGAGTGAAGCATGACTGGGGTGAATGAAATTATTTTCACTTAAATAGGTCTCCTGTGTTACAGTGTTAGCGTACACATTTCATCAATGTGTTGACATGGGCAGAATTGCCTTACTATAGTCACAGCTGTGTGTTTTATCACTAAATAAATAACATGGATGGTGATAGGAATGAAAATTTACCTGCCAAGAACAGTCTTTTTTTAAAAAAAAGCAAAAAACGGTTCAGTGTGACTCGTGACTGGACTCACCAGCTGTATAGTGGAAATAGACTTGCCTCTCTGTGAGTGACCATTGCAGCTCAAGGAAAGGTCACCATGACCCTGCACACAAAAGAAATTCATGAGATCAGTTGCTCAACATGCACAGTCAAAGGAATGTGTTTCTGCTTTTGCAAGACCCTTAAATGTATAAGATCAGCCTGTGATGCACTGCTTCTGAGTAACTTTCTCAGATTCATCTTTTTTGTCATTAAATTGATAAAGGCTACAAAACAAAAGCCTTACATGACTATGAGAAGGGACTAAAAAGGAGAATAGTTTTTCAATGAGGAAAAAGCTGTAAATCCCAGCAATCACTCCCAAGATCTTCCACAAATACTGTTTTTCTTCATCATAGTCCTCATCACCATGATTGTGGGTGCTGTGATGGAGGCCAAGGATCTGCAAAGCAGACAGAGAGAGAACAATTTACTCCACACTCAAGCTATGTATGTGGTGGATTATAGTGGATGGTGCTGTGACCTTGTACCTGTGGTATGAGGTGCAAGAGAGCATCTCCTGACAGGGTTCCCACTGCCAGACCGACAAACAGCTGGAGGATTAGTGAGTAGGTTTCTTGGCAGGAGTTGAAGAAGATCAGACAGATACCAAACATGGAGCCCACCGTGATGAGAAAGACAGCAGCTGTGCTGTAGCCATACTCTGCAGGAAGGAGACAGCTTTGCATAAAACACCAAACCAAAAATGTAGAAAACAACAAGTGTCTTAATCAAATTTGAAATTTGATTATGCCTGGCCTCAGAGGCAAGTGCAGCTGATTCAGCTTCTGCTATTTATGCTATTTCTAACTTAGTCAACGTCATGTTCATTGCTGGTAATACTTGCTACTATTGGTGTGTTTTAATTAGCTGAAACTATTGCATGTTGTATTTATTATGACGTTGGTTTGTGAAGAGAAACAATTAGGTAAACCGTCTCACTCTCGAGAGCTGTGGGCAGAGATCCTCTTGTTTGTTGCTCTTCAGGCTCACAGGCATTGCCTAGCAACTGCTGAATGATGGCTGGGCAAATTTGTCTGAAGTGTTCCTTGGAAATCGGCAAATGAGGATCCAGAGCAAAAATATCCACCAGCTGATTGGCTGAAAAACATACCTGATTGGAATAAAAAGAAAAGGTAAATTTGGAGGTGAGTAGGAGGTATTTCAAATCAAGTCTCTTTCTGTACCTGAGTGAAGTTCTTCATTTAGTGTTTTATGATTTTCAGTACTTTTTGTTTGTCATAACCCAATCAAATATTTATCTCACCATACCTCTGCCCAGTCACTGTTTATTCCTTCAATTTCGGGGTTGCAGCTGTCTTGCAAATTCCTAGCCACCTTCTTTGAACCTCCACTGATGCCTCGTCTCTTCCTGTTGCGAGAGTGCATCCCTCCTTCCCGTCCCACTCCCAGCTGACGAAGCAACTCCTCCAGGTCTAAACAGATAACAACAACACAATATATCAGGGGTCAGTGCTTTAAACCAGCATTTGTTTATTCGTGGTTTAGTAAAAGACAAATAAAAAGATGGGGACAAACTGTTTTGAAATCCAGTACATCAGTCATTTCTTGCTGTGACTGAACCTCAAATTAACCTGCATTTTTTACTGTCATGAAATAATTTTAACAATTTTCATATGTGTAAGTATAGTTTTATAGTACTGCCTTTGATGCAGTATTTGAGCATCTAGTCTCAAGATAATCAGTTCCCTCTTGGATCATGTCTGTTAAGAGGACTTACAAAAAACAAAGAACAGCTAAAGCCTCTATTACTGTTCAGTAATCTTGTAATGATCATTAACTGTATAAGAATGATGGACATAACTTCCTGCATTCTTTCTAATAGCCAGCAGGGGGCGACTCATCTGGTTGAAAAGTAGTATGATGCTTTATCAACTCAGCGAACACTTTCCTGATGACTTATTTAAAATAGCATGATATATGTGATGGTCTCCTTTAGAGTCAAAAAGAAGCAGGATGCATTTTAGGACAGGCATCCTCTGTGACTGACTCGTCACTCCCTTAAGGGTGTGCAATATTTCCCAGTGTCTCAGTCAGATCCAACCCCGTATCGTGAGTCGTGGCTTTAAAGCTCTAATGGCTTCACAGTAGAACTTCATGTACCAATGGGTAAGGTCATGGTGGCTATGACCATATTTTATATAGAGTCTTTAATATGAACAATGGATCCACTGACTGTTGCTAGCAGAAAGTGTTTGAATTGTCCCACCTGTGCCTTCAATCAGGCAGTGGGTTTATTCAGATAGTGAGTAAACCAGCTGGTGAACAAAACCATATTTAAAATCTAAGATGTCCTTTTCTCAGGCTGAAAATGGAGCTAAAACGAGAGCATGTGTTGTAGAAAGCTAATGTTGCTTTGCATTTGATGTTTCTATAGGTAATGATGTGTAGCTGTGGTCTGGAAGGAAAATATACAAACATGCTCTTTTGAACTCACCCATAATCTGCAGGTTACTTGTGCAGTTAAGAGAATGAAAGATATAGTCTGTAAAGAAGGCAGGGGGTGGCAGGTTTCTCTTTCTGAAACAGTGGCCTTGGAGAATATGGCTAATGATGGCTGCGGCCACTCTGGGAACGGCAGATGTACCAGCACCTGGATTTCCCTTAACATCAGCATCTTCCAAGAGATGAGCTGCATCAATGCACTGTGGTATGGAAAAACTGAATTATTTATATGCAGGCGTACACATGGTAAAAAAGGATATATCTGTCAGAAAATGCTTTCTCACTTGGGAACTTGAGAGTATATGTTGGCTGGATGGCTCATAGTGCTGGTTGATGACCTGCAGGATACTTTCTGTTTCATTGGATGAAAGGAAGCTGTTGTCTTCAGCTGGATGTAAGTTAGTGAGGGCCAGAAGATAGAACTGAAAGTTCCCAGATGAGGAGGAAAAGAAAGAAGGAGAGGGGGCAGCATTTGACACACACAGGTCTTGAAAGTTAATTATATAGTACAGCAGGACAGTCGAGATCTGCTGGTAGTTCTCCTCAGTGAGGACATCCTTCCCATCATCCTTCAGCACGGACAGGGCTATGTCTGGTGTCAGGCACTGTAACAAGGACAGGACCGATTAAAAATAATAATTATAAAAAAAAAAAAAAGTTTTTTTTTAATACGTTTTATTTAAAGGAAGTTGAAAAAAATCTAGGTCATGCTGACTTTTGAAAGATGTTGTGTTGATAACAGCACTACTTTTTCTCTGCACACAATGTTCTGTTCTTTGCTTCTGGGAAAAGAAGCGGTTGAGACCAATTAACCCCACATGCAGGTTGCAAAAGGTTGAGAGAGTGAGTGAAGCACTGTTTCCTCTGGGAAAGAGCTGGATATTCATTGAAGAGAGACAAAAAGCTACTCTCTTAATTACTAAATCTTAATTTAAAAGTTTGACGCAGACATCCTTATCTTCCACGTCATGCTGCTCTGTTGTATCTTAATTGCCCCTTGGGGATAAATAAAGTCTTTCTGATTCTGATTCTGATAATCACACTGTCAGCCCAGCTGCACAAGCATGTGTAGTACCTCTAAATCCACTCTGTAGAGTTTATTATGTCAAACTGAGGGATGTTTAAAGCCATGAATGCTCTGTGCAGGTCAAGGACTTAAGCCTCCTCATCCACTCACATTCCAGCCATAACAAACATTTTTCCTGCTGTGTGTTCAGGAAAAGCATTATTGCCCTTGCTCAGTTTAGCATTTAGTGACATTTTCGTGATAAAACATTTCAAGGCATTACCTTCTCACACATGTCCTGAGAGCTGCCCGTCCGCTCTGTGCAGCGCACTGCCCGGAGAAGTGTGGTGATCAGTACACTGGTTCTGTTCTTCTGGAGTTGAGCCTTGTTGTCCGGCCCCAGGGGCAGATTCAAGGCCCTGAGAGCCTCCTGCAGGTACCCCTGCTCCTGCCCTTTCACTTCCAGCATTCTCCCAAGAGGACAAAGATACAGCAGTAGCAGCAGCAAACACCAAGTACTGCTCATGAAGTGCATGTTCCTACCAAGGTTGTCAAACTCCCTCACACTCCCAGGACTGGCTAGGGGTTTGAGATGACAAGGAAGTGATACACGGAAAACAAGAAAACAGAGAGAGAGAACTGTATCAAGGTGAATAACGGCAGAAGGCTACTAAGAAAGGCAATGATGTTTTCTAGACAAGGGAGGTGCTAATAATAGGCACAACTGATCTGACGGTGAACAGGACAGTTCGGAGGTGAACCAGTCCTTACAGTGCCGAATGATCAGTAAAAGCCTGGGCCCCTCAGTCTATAACAAAAGGATTAGTGCAGGCAAGTGAAAGAGAGCACAGGGGCAGGGAGACAGGGGCATGAGGGGGAGACTGTAGACAACATAATTAGTACTGAGGAAAAATAGGGACTGGGGAGAAGCTGTTAGAAATGTAAAGAAATAGCTCAAGCAGAGCCACATCTGAGATATCTCCTCTTAAGCGGTGGATACGTGGCACAGAGGCGGACACTGTTACCTTTTTGATTTATATCTCAGTTTTTAAAGCAGTCCATGGATTGAATCGTTTTCCTAATTTAGCAGCTTCAGTTGTAAAAGAGAAAGGGAGAAGGTTATGTGAGTGAGTGCATGTGGTGTGATGATCATAAGCACTCCATGTTTAAGCACCAGCGACGCTCATATCTAAGGTTTTCATATTATGCATGATCTCTGAGTCATCAAGGATCAACCATGCACTGCAAAACATGCCAAGCTTCCCAGCATCCTCCTACACTGGAAACCCTGCAGGTCGATTCGACCCGGCAACAAGAGGACATAGTTTATTGTTTAAAAATTCCTGTAAGCTACAATAACACCTGAGAGAGAGCAGATGAAAAAGCTTACCCGATGTATCAGGCCTATGCCGTTCTCCACTCTGCTCCAATCAGCTGCTGTGACGAGGTCTGTTTTCCTCCTAGGGTGAAGGTTTTCCTGGTAGGGCAGACCAAAGATCCAGTGCTTGTTTGGGGAGAATTTTTGGGCATTGGTGCTGCCAGTAAAACCCTCTTATGAGAAGTGAGTAAGCTCCTGAGGATTAGCTGCGACAGCCTTGGAGGACTGTAGTTACCATGGAGAGTGCTGCCTCATTTTCAACAATAAGGTGATGGTGGGGGGCTGGCCTCTAGCAGGGGTGACTGAATGGCTGAAGCCTGATGGAGTAATACTTAAAAAGCTCTCTTAGGAAAAAAGGTTATTGCATAAATAGACTGCTTTGCCGTGTTTCTCTCTCTTTCTGTATTTTGTTTGTCTCTCTACATCATATATTTTCTTTTTCTACCAATACATATCACATTAGTACAAGCAAAAATCCATACAAGCTTAAATTCATGCTCTTAATCCTGTCACTGATACTGCCAGAAAAAAAACAGGTGCAACACAGGCTATGAAAAAAGAAGCATCGTTCTCGGCTGTGACAGCAAAGCGCTCACACTTATGCACGCCGTGTCTCGTGTATTAGATGGACAAACAAAAGCCATTTTCAAAAGTTTCTTTAGATTTGTAGATAGAGGCGAGCAGACGGTTTTCCTGACCTTTCTAATGCAGAACAACATCTTCAATGTAGCGTTAATGGCATCCTGGTTGTGCATGATAAATTAAAAAAAGAGCAAGGGTGTTTGCTCTGGAGAGACTCGTGAAATGATCTGGCAGCTTTTTAATGGTTTATATAAAACGAGTATGTCAAACTCATTTAACATTCGAGGGCCACAAACAGCCCACTTTGTAAAATCCCTGTTTTTGTCAGGGTAAAGAAGTTTATGTATACATTTAATCCCATCTTAGTATTAGAAAAAGAAGTGCAGTTAGTGCAATTAATCTGTCTCAGATTTTCTATATCGTATAGTTAATGAAAGAAATCTGTCAGCATGACTCTTAAATTAAAACTGTAAGGAGAAAAAAAGCATGTGCTTAACTCATTGACTGTGTTGTAATCATAAAACAAAGGTTTTTGTCAATTCGCAGAAAATGTCCGTGACTTTTCTGTCATTTAACTGTTTATCTATTACTTACTTAATCTGGCGTAGTATGAATGGCAATGGGAGAGATCCCCATCAGTATCAAAAGCTGTAAAAGTTGTAAAATTGCAATTAAAGCTCCAAAATTTATGCCCTCCTTCACAGTTTCCCATGAAATCCAGTGGGCCGTATTGAGTCTTCGCCAGGCATGGCCATGGAGTTGGACCCAGCAACAGGTGATTCATATTGAGGCACAACTGATGAAAGGCTTTTTGTTCCAATGGTTTATTGAGCACTTAGTTTAAAACCATGGTGACTGTAGGCTTAATATACTGTGGACTGCTAGTTTGCTTTGTGTGCTTTTAGGTTTTTGTTGTCCTGAACACCCTGGTGTGGTTTTATGAATAAAATGTTTTTTTGTCCTCCTCTACTTACCACCTCCCTGCCATCAGGTGATTAGCTGCTCTCCACCTGATGGAGAAGGACCTCTCTTTCTTTCCTTTCTACACATGGTTACATAAACATCACAGTGGAAACTAAGCATGTTGCCTGCAGCTCTATTAGATTCAACTGTTGATGTTTACCATAACTTAGTGGAAACCAGCCCAGTCTTCATGTATATCATGGCTGTAAATAAATACCATGCTTCTATTCATTCACTTAAAAGCAAAAAAAATAGAATTTTTTTTTTCATGTTTTCATATTTTTTTAATCGGGCTTTGATTTAAATGCCATAAAATGGACACAGAGAGCATTCCAACTTAGATTTATCAAATTGTACTAAAGTTCACTTTTTGTCATTCTCATCATTCACTATTTTGATTATAAAAGTAAAACAAAACAAAAAAATTTGTACACATTTCACATTTTACATTATCATGAAAAACAAAAACACAATAATTTGTAATCACTATTTTTCCATACAAATCGTACAATTTCCTCAAACCCCCACCCAAAACAAACAAACCAAAAAAACAAACAAACCACCAAACAGTTCCAGTTTCCAGAGAAGTGATCCAAAATATAAGCATGAAATAAAAACAGAAATCTAATTTTCATGGGGTTGATTGCCAATCCTCTCCTGCCTTTCTATGCTTGCTCATTCTGTTCTATGTTCTCAACCAGCCCTTTGGTGTCCACCGCTGCTCGGTTTGGATTGTTGTATAACTTGTTGTCAAAGGTGGATTCTCCCAGGGTGGGGGCAGGTATCCTAGGTATCCTTTTACGGAACAGGAGGAAGGCACCAAGTCCAACTATGGCGATTACAATTAATACTATAGCCACAATGATGCCAGCAGACCCGTGTGTAGTTTCCTGGACGACGTGGGCTGAGGAGGCAA
The DNA here is from genome assembly GCF_036321145.2 of Pelmatolapia mariae. NCBI lineage: Eukaryota > Metazoa > Chordata > Actinopteri > Cichliformes > Cichlidae > Pelmatolapia > Pelmatolapia mariae. Next base: position 16,814,983 of record NC_086235.1, on the reverse strand, counting down.
AAACATAGTGTTGGAGCATTGAAATTACTCAGATTTGAAAAATTAAAAAATATATGTTATATATTTTTAACAACTTACCAACAAATGGAGGCTTTTCTGTAGGTTTAATTACTAAAATGATAAATCAGTAAATAAATAAGTAAATACATACAAGGCTAAATTGAATATTTTTTAAAAAAAAGCGTGTTTTAAGTTACCTTTTGGTGTTTTGCAGATGTAAGAAAATGACCTTCTGCAGTGTGTCGTACTCCACAGACCAGTGTAAGAACTGATGTACACACACGGCTCTGACTGTGGCATTCCTGATTTCCAGTTGGTATAGTCCAAAGGGCTGTTATCGAACCACATCCACTTATCTGAAGCAGAGACACATGTTAATTAATCAATACATATCCAATGTATCTATGTGTATATACATGATTGAATTTAACCTCACCTTCATGGGTTTTGTACATGCCAATCCAAAAGATTTTGGCACTGTCCTGGAGAATCTCCACATTCTCTTCTATGAATTTACTCTCAATAGGGTCCTGAACACTTACTAGAGAAGCACCTGATAAACATGGTACAACAGTTAAATGCTAAAGGTTATAAACATGGACATAATTCTCTGTGTATGTTGAATTCTTCGTAACTTACCCATTTGTATACAATGAAGTGAGGCGCGGGGCCACTCGTCGGTCACTGAGCTGCAGAACGAATAACAATGGCCTCTGAAAGGTATCCATGTTCCCCATCTTGTTGATTGTGGACAATCTCCAGGAAGCTGTGGGGGAGCAGTGGGAGCTACAACTGAAAAAGAAGGAGCAAGTTTTATGCCAGTCTTATGAGCTGCCTGCTAACTCTGCATAGTGAGTGTGTACACAGTGTAAAAGAGAGAATGTCTCACCTGGTGACTTTTTGCAAAGGGAATAATAGGTATTGGTACATGGTGCAGTCTTCCATGTTTTGTCCACATCTACATACACACAGGCGTAGTTATTTTTAGGTTCATTTTTGCCCCATTTGGTGTAAGACAGAGCCCAGTTATCCACCCACTTGAAGTGAAAACCAGTCTGTGAAAAAATAAAATCGCTGAAAACTGACACAGAGCTAGAAACAAGGTCAAAATCTCAACTTGAAATCCTGCTTGAACCAGCAATAAGATGTAACAGGTAGACCCCTACCACATTGCTGTTGAGGCCAATCCACAAAGGCTCGTTGAGGTTGAGAATCTGCAAGGTAGCGTATGCGTGTGCTACAGGGCTCAGGATGCTAGCCAGCTCTGCATCATCTGCTTGGCACTGCCTCCTGGCCTCATCCCAGCGCATTTTCTGGGTCACCACTTTGTAGGAGTCATTGCCGAGCTTGTAGAAGGTCTTTGGTGACACAGTGGTGGGTTTGACAGCAATTTGTGAATCTGAGTAAATGACACACATAAGCTGGTAATCACAGTCACAAGAAATGTCTACGTAAGGGCCCTGTAACACAAGTTCAATTACACAAAACATAATTATTTTCCACTTTGCTTTTACATCCCTCCTGTTTCTCTCATTGTTTTCACTTGTGTTTGATTACTTGCTCCTGTGCTTTGACCTTCTCCCACCTTTTTTTCATCCTCAGCAGCCCCCTGTGTATACAGAGTCCTGTCTTTATTTTGTCAGATCACCTGTTTTACTTCTGGTTGTGCTTCCTGTTTGGCTCCTGGTCATTCTCCGTGTTTTTCTTTTGTTTTTCATGCCACTGTACTGCTCTGCAGTGTAATGGACGCATTTCTGTTGTAATGCCTGTTTCAACATCATGATTCAGCGTCCTCTCAACTACCATCATTCATCAATTCATGACAATTCACACTTTTAAATAATTTAAATTTTGAAATCATTTTTGTTTATGTTGGGTATTGTTAAGCTAACTGTAAACCGATTGTTCTGATTGGCTGACTGTTACATACAACAGGTTTGAACTCCTTGGCTATTGTGGCCATAGGCAACATGACCATATTAGGGTTAGTCACTGACATCACACAGATCCAAGAGTTAAAAAAGTTGTCTGAAGCTTGATCTTGTGACTCATCGAGGTGAGTTGCATAATACATTTGTATAAACAGTATCTATAAGAGAAAATAAGGAGAGTATAGAGCGCCTTCAAATTTAACAGCATGCTTTACTGATAGTGTGGCCTCGTTAGTTTATTACTCACCAATTTTTCTTTTACAGATGAAGCCATATTCTGACTGACAGTCATCCACCTTCCAGTATCCAGTTTTTCTGGCACTGGTGCCTATCATGATCACACAGTCATAGGACTGTCAAGCAGAAAAAAAAGGTTTGTTTCCATGGGTCGTATTATGATGACAGTATGCTGACATTTCTTTTTACACACGGTTTGAGTAAGTAAATGTTTGCCTTACATACATAAATATTACCACTGGGGCATGCACACATAATCTGTGTAATCACTGTGTGATGGAGGCAGAATGGCTGGTGGAGTAAAAAAGTTTACAGATTTACTTATTTAACTAAAAGTAGATAGAAGTGGTGCTGTGTCTGCCTGCATGCTCTGCAGGCAGGTTAGGTTAACTGATGACTCTAAATTGGCTGTGAGCACGGATGTCCACCTCTCTGTGTCTGTTCACCCAGCAAAGGCCACTGTGTGCCCCGCCTCTGACCCTGTGACAGCTGGGATAGGATCCTGAACTCGATAACTGGAAACATAGCTGCTCTTGTTTTTTTCTTTCTATATTACTGATTATGAAACAAAGATTTTAAATATTTTATATGTTCTTTAGACCAAACCTTGACTTGGAAGGATGGGATAACAAAGAAATACTACCATTTCGTGATTAAAAGTGATCTTTTGAATATCATATTAGACTTCTTCCTAATCCTGTGCTAAGGTGACTGGGACCATCTGGGGCACATACATGTACCATACTGTTAAACTAAACTGTTTATTTAATATTAGCTGTCTGGATAGGCAGCACTAATTCAATCTGTTTACTAAATTAAAGCATGTGAGAGACAGAAAAAATTCTCAGAAAAACCTCATGAAAATATCTTCCTGGAGGTGCTGATGCTGGCTCCCCTAAGGCCCAGTTAGTGTATGAAATACTTTTCCCATCTGTCCACACAAAGCGCATGTCCCAGTTGACATCATTCATACCAATCCAAAAATCTTCCTTGTAGTTCAGCATCTGTGTTGTTAGGAAAGCTAGAAAGGAATTATTGCAATGTAATTTAGCGACACATAAAAATCAACCGATATGTTTAAACATGAACTGCACTCACCTTGCTCTTTCTCACTGGTTATAGAAAGCAGATTTCCTCCCTGGTTTATGCAATGTGTCCTGGCATCGTGCCAGTTTTTGTTATTCCCCACAACAAATTTGTAGCACTGTGTAAATAAAATGTAATCAGGGCGTTTATACTGAAATAACAAATGGGCAGAAATCAACTTGGCCAGGATATCTTTCTACACTTTTTATTTATTTATTTGTTTAATTAAATACATTTACCTGGAATAATCTGTGTAGTACATATATATTTACCTTTCCTTGGAAAGCTAGCCACTCTGGAGCACATCCTCCTTTGGGAGCTGTGGTCGGGGTCATTGTTGTATTGATAAAACTGTTGCTTCTCTTACATATCGAAGGGAGCTCAATACCACAGTTAATATCATTCCAGTACCCTAAATGTGAAGAATTTACAGAAAATTATGAATTGAATTAAATTTCAAATCATTTCAAGGGATTTAGGGGTTAATTTTTTAGCTAACATTTACCATAAATTACAATATGGATTTTCTCTGTATTAGACTCACCCATGCTGTTGTACATAGTGACACAGTTTTCATCATTGTTGGCAAAGTTGGGCTCATTGTGTTCCCATGCGGTGTAAGTTACAGGGGTGCCATCAAGCCAGCTTAAAATGAAAAGAAGAGAATTAACAAGTTATCAAGAATCCTAAACATTTGATGAAGGTTGTTTGTAAACAGCTAGTGTTTTTTTTGTAAGTAACGCATTTTGATTTACCTAAATGATTTATCTAAATTCACTATCAGCCCGATGTAGTACTGTCCTTCTGTTCCTCTAGAAATCTGTTGAAACATAAAAATGAGACTTTATATTAGGAGGAAAGGGAAGAACAGACTCAGTGGATTTTGGAATTTTAAAAGAAATGCACAAAGGTGCTGATTTGAATTCTCACATTTGGAAATAAATTCTATATTTCTTGCCTGTTTCCAAAGGAACTTTCTCTCGCTCTCTCCTGTGATGACTACAAGTTCACCAAAGTTTTCTTTGCAATAGGCTCTGGCTGCTTCCATACTCTGTTTGTTCATGTTCAGGTAATACTGACTGTCATTGTATAGAAGCCATCCATCATCTGTGGTGTTGTATTCTGCAAAGAGAACAAAAACAGTCATTGGAAGTTCAGTCATGCAGGCAGCTTCGTGATTCTGTAGTATGTGAAACCAACATGCTTAAATCAGCATTCTTGCAATGACAAGCTAATCTTTAGCATGTTGGCACATTTAGGTTTACATGAACAGTGGATTCTGATTGGAAAATATAAGAGGACTTATGAAAAGAGAAAAGTCAGAGATTTTGGAGAATCCTTAGGTTTAGCCTCAAAGAACCATAAATGAATTTATGAGGTATAAATTCACATTTTAGACCAATCAATGAAATAGCAGATCGCATCGTTGATCTGTTGAAACAACTAGATTGTTTCTCTGAAACAATAATTAAACCTACCTTGTACAGATATCACAGGCTCAGGGTTGGGAGTCACACCTGACAATATATGAATGAGAACCACAAATTTTACCAAGCTTTAATTTAACACCAAAGGTTTGGAAATATGTGAGCTGAAATTCCAAGATAAGATCAGCCTGTCTTACCTTTGCTTAACTGGCAAATCCAGCTATTGTAGGCATCACAGTGTCGATCATTCCACCTCATTCCTATATTAGAATCCATCTCTGTACAGTGCTCGTTGTCATTGTGGTTATTTGGTTCTCCATAGTTCCAGTTCTCAAAGTCAAACTAGGTCAGAGTTTTTGGAAAGATACATAATTAGACAGGAAATAAGAGCAATAATATTTAAAGGTTTTCCTGATTGTTCTGAATTGCTATGTACCGGTGATCCATCACTCCAGACAAAACCTCCATTGGTTCCCTGTAAGCTGAGGCCTATCCAAAATTTTTCACTGTAGTAGACACTGTATGAAAGTAAAAAACACAAGCACTGATTACCTGAATTGTTGATTTACCCAGTATGAATTCTGAGATATGCAAGCTGTTAGCTAGTGCAAGTAAACATACTTGAGCTCTCTCCAATCCTGATGACTGTGTAAGCATATGAGGTCCCCGCCAATGGCCCTGCAGAAGTCCCGTGCTTCAGACCAAGTCTTCCTTTCCTCTTGATTTTTGCTGTACACCTTTATTAAGGAGTGAAAAAGCAAAATAAGCCAGTGTTTTATTACTGAAGCAGCACAAATTTGTTATTGTTCTTAAGTTTGTGCTCCTACTTTGAAACATTTGTTCCCTTTGCCGAGTGGGATCCACTGAGACGCACAGGTTGCAGCCAGAGTGGTGGGTGGAGCTGTTGTCGTCTGCACACCCTCAGCACGTTTCTTGCAAATATACTTCTCCTTGTTACTGCAGCTGACAACATCCCATAGTCCAGCAAAAACTCCAGTTGTCATAGCAACACATCCTTGTTTTCTGTCTTTTATTAGAGAAAGGTAAAAGGCATACGGATTAGATTCAATCAAATACATGAAAGAAACTGTGTTGAGTATAAGAAGAGCCTATTAACTTCTCATTAGTGATGATGATTGACACGACAAGTGAAGAAGGAGAACTGTAGATTGGGAAGGTCTGTCTCTAAACAACTGCAGATTCCAAGATTATCAGTTTAAATGATTCAGTTTAAGTACTAGTTGTTCAGCTGTGTCGCCACATTGCCAAGATCTGGCAGGAGACCCTAACTTTTTCACTCAGATGAGAGGAAATTTAGTTAGTTCAGGAACAAGCTAGGAACAACCAAGGCTGAAGCTTGACATGAACTGGAAACTGCTGTAATCCCAACTTCACTGTCAATAGTGAAACCAGTTTCAAAAACCAGTGATTTTAAATTGGACAACCAAATCAGAGCAGTGGTGAAGTCCAGTTTTTATCATTTAAGGTGACTGGCAAGAGTAAAATCTTATCTTTCAAGGCAGCACCTTAAATCAGTGACCCATGCTTTTATTTCTTCCCGCCTGGACTACTGTAACTCACTTTATGCAGGGGTCAGTCAGTCGTTGCTCAAACGTCTGCAGCTGGTTCAAAATGCGGCTGCACGACTCCTAACAGGAACTCGTAAAAGAGAGCATATAACCAATGTGCTAGCCTCTCTGGCTTCCTGTGTCTTTTAGAGTTAATTTTAAAAGTCTCATGTTTGTTTTTAAATGCCTTCACAGTCTTGCCCCACCTTACCTCTCTGAGCTTCTTCATCACCACACACCCTGTCGGTCTCTCAGGTCAGCTGACCAGCTGCTCCTGGAGGTACCGAGATCCAAGAGGAAGCTCAGAGGGGACAGGGCCTTTTCTATCATGGCTCCTAAATTATGGAATAATTTGCCCTTGCACGTTAGAGAGGCCCCTTCACTGTCCACTTTTAAACCACGTCTTAAAACCCACATTTATTCTTTGGCTTTTAACCTCAGTGAGACTTAGTTTCTCTTTTAATTGAATTAGTTATTTAATTAATTATTTTACTTTCTTTTACTTGGTTTTTATTTATATCTCATGTAATTTTATTTTATAGTCCCAATGTACAGCACTTTGTGTCACCTGTGGTTGTTTTAAAGTGCTTTATAAATAAAGGTGATGATGACGATGATGATGATGATGAAAAATCAGCACCTTCAAGCTCAACTGAAATTTGAAGCTGTCCACCACTCAGACAAAATAATAGGAGTGAAGGTGAGGAGTAAGTTAACACTGCATCAACTGCCAAGCACGGCGGTGGTAGCATAATTTTCTGGGACTGTGTTGCTGAGAGTGGTACTGCTACATTACAAAAAGTGGATGGAATAATGAAGAAAGTTGACTTCTTTCAAATTTGACAACTTCTCCTCAAATCATCAGCTAGATGTGTTTAAACACACTCCAGCAGGACAGTGATGCCAAAACTGAATGTGATAGGTTAAAGAGTCTAACTAAGGTGTACCTGGCATTCCCACATTGAAATGAGTGAACGTGACCGCTCTTTCAGTCGTCCATTTGAAAGTGTTTCTGTCTTCTGTGTTGGATAAACCTGTCCAGAAGTACTTCTCTGGTCTCAAGCCCACCAAACTGACTAGAAATGCATTCTCATATCTGCATGAAAACATACACAAACAGAAAGTTTGGCATACGTGTGACATTTCTACATTAAAATTAAGTGTGGAATAGTTGCGAAGTCGAAAATAGATATACAAATTTTTTCTGTCATGGTTCAGTACTGACAATACTAGTCTGATAAAGGCTCTAATATTAAAGGATTGTTATGTAAAAAGTAGGCGATCGTGATCAAGTGATCAGAGATCAAATAAAGCTACCTTTGTCCAGTGCTTTCTTTTTCATCCTGGCCAGAGCTGCTTTGTCACCTGTGGAAGACCTCAAAGGTGATATGGTGGAGAGGGAGAGTTGCTGACCAGTGGAGGTGTGCAGAGCGAGTCTGGATTACCAAAGAGGAGGACTCGAAAAACATCAACCAGTTTCAGAGCATCTCGCTATTGAACATGGAGGGGAAGGTGTTTTTTAGCATTGTCTCCCGGAGACTGACCGAGTTTCTCCATCATTTCAGAAGATGGGGAACCCAGGAGTTCCTGGCTTCCTCATTGTTGTAGTTACACACCTTATAAGAGAAGCCCACGAGAACAGAGGCGACCTAGATGTCTTGTGGTGGGACCTGACCAATGCCTACGGGTCTATCCCACACAAACTGGTTGAGCGTGCTCTACACCTCCACCATGTCCCCAGCAGGATCACGGACCTGATCTTAGACTATTACGACAATTTCAGGCTCAGGGTCACTTCTGGGCCAGTTCAGACTGGCATCGCCTCGGGAAAGGAATAATAATAGGCTGTACCATCTCAGTTATGCTGTTTGCCCTTGCAATGAACATGGTGGTAAAGGCTGCTGAGGTGGAGTGTAAAGTTCCCCCTATTAGAGCCTATATGGATGACCTCACCATCATGATGTCATCAGTCCCAGGGTGCAGGTGGATCTTACAAGGACTTGAGAGACTCATCTCATGGGCAAGGATGAGTTTCAAACCTTCCAAGTCAAGATCTATGGTACTAAAGAAGGGGAAGGTGACGGACAAGTTCTCAATCTCAGGAACCATAGTCCCATCCATAACGGAACAACCAGTCAAGAGCTTGGGGCAACTCACTGACTCCAGCCTGAAAGACTCTGCTGCCATCCAGAAGGCAAATGAGGACCTGGGAGCCTGGCTCACTAAGGTGGATAAGTCTGGCCTTCCTGGAAGATTTAAAGCCTGGAACTACCAGCATTCCATCCTGCCCAGAATCCTGTGGCCTGTACTTGTCTATACAGTTCCAATAACTACTCTGGAATCCTTTGAAAGGAAGATCAGTGGCTTTCTTTGTAAGTGGCTGGGTCTTCCCCACAACCTCAGCAGTGCTGCCTTGTGTGGGGCAGGCAACATCTTGCAGTTACCCTTCAGTGGTCTCACAGAAGAGTTCAAGGTGGCACACAGAAGAGAAGCCCTACAGTATAGAGATGCCAAAGACTGCAAGGTGGCATCAGCAGGTATCGAGGTAAAGACAGGAAGAAAGTAGAAGGCCGAGAAGGCAGTTGAGGTGGCAGAGTCACACAGACACTGTTGGGGGTTTTAGCAAAAGGGGGAACAGGCTTGGGGCACTTCCCAAAGGCCCAGCAGGGCACAGGGAAAGGAGAGACACCAGCTACTCCAGGGGAGGTCCAAGCAGGTGAGGAGGAGGAGCGAGTAAGCAGGGCTGCAGGACTCAGGTGGCAGGGAGCATGGACAAGGTGAGAGAGCACTTTGCAGTGCAAGGTCACCTGGGCAAACATCATGCAGGCAGACGTCCACCATCCAGGCTGTGAATGAAGTGGCAGAGAAAGCCACAAGGTGGCTGTGGATTAAGAGGGCGGATCCGTGGGTAGCTTTTGCTACGTAAGTCAAGGCCTGATCGCCCCCGGCTGGGTCGCCTGGGCGAGGGTGTATGATGTTGTGAGACCTGAAACACCTGATGACCCCAGGATACATCAATAAAGATGTGTGCCAGTGCATCCAGGAGACATTTCTTGCATAATTCAGTCACTTGAACACATGCCACAAATCGCAGTATTATGAATGAATGGAGGCCAAGCAAAACAACGCACTGGTTGCTAACTGGAAGTGAACTCAGACATTGTACAAAAGTGGACAGTACACTGTGCCAATGTATCTCACCAGCTCACCAAGAAAAATGAAATAACTAACCAATTTTTCAAAAAAACACAGTGAGTAATGAAGGTTTCATGAAAAGGGTCAGCTTCTCAGACAAAAAATATATCTTCCCCACTCAGAGTTATTTTCTGTCAAGTCATTCAGGTACAATTGATGGCACAGTTCTGGTACAGTCTCTTTTTTTGGTCTTTAGATAGAGTTTATGAGAATTTTATTGTGATGCAAAGATTTGCTCATTAGCAGTCATGCAATATGGATGTGAAAGCAGACTTATGTTTGCATGGAAGTGCAATAAAAACTGTTTTTGATTTTATTAAAAATCAATGAATAGTTGTGGCAAATATTTGTGATCTCAATAGTAAGCAAAATAAATGTGATTATTTTTGGGGCATACAAATGTAGCACTAACATGAACCAGAAAAATTATTGTATGTTACATTACAGCCTGAATTTGTTTGTTATCTGGTTAATGCAAAAAGATCTTAATTTTTAAAAGTAAGGAGCACACAATACTACGCATACTCCAAAAATATGTACTGCAAAATAGTTCATAATACTACAAAGCAAAATAATTGAAATGGATATAACAAAAAAGTTTTTCAGTGTCATTCTCTGTAACATTTTAAAAACTTGTATTTGGTATTTGAACTATTACGAAAACATCTAAACATGAAATATACCTATCAGACACATCCACCAGGTTAGCACCAGCCCCTGAGCATGCCAGCTTTGCCTCTTCAAAGGTTTTTTTCTCAGCTCCGATGTTATAACAGTATGAACCAAACCTGACTGATCCCTAAAAAAGGAGAAAAACTGACAAATAAAGACTTTTCTGTTAATTTACATCTCTATTTAAAGGAAAGGACATAACTCACAAGCTTGCACCCTTCGTTGACTTCCGCTAGACTGCCTCCAATTGGTTTAGCCGAGGCTTTCTTCTTGCACATATATCCATGCAACTTCTCACACATGTGATCTGCCCACTTACCATCCTGTATAAGAAATACAGAGGGGTCTTAGAGTAGTAGCTTTATAACAATATTGATTGTCGTTTTGCAAGAATTTGTGCTACCTTTCCTTGAATCAGGACACAGTCCTCTTGGAAGCTGGTGAGATGAGAGGGCTCATCACTCTGCCACTGGGTAAAGGTGACATATGAGTGATCGGACCATTCAAAGAGCATCTGGTTCTTTTGGTCATTCAAGCCAATCCAGAGCACATCTGTCGGCACTGAAGTTTGAAATATTGAGAGATGGAAAGTGGTCATATATGTCTCCTTACTCTTTCAGGCTGTTTTTATAATAGCATTGTTTAATGAACATCACAAATTAATTTTTTTAGTCTGGTTTGGAGGTGCTGCCAGGTATAGTTTGTTACAAAGCTCATACGGTACAACCTAGCTAATGCTATGCTGAGCAAATTAGCTCAAGGCTTAAAATAAGGTTTCATATTTTCTCAAAATGTAAAATTATTTTTTTTTTAATTTATAGGTAGGTAGGTAATAGGTAGCAGGGATGGGATTTCCAGCTCTTTTTAGAGAACCGGCTCTTTCGGCTCGGCTCACCCCATATGGAAAAGAAATAGTAATAACTTATAAAAGACTTGCATAAGATGTGGCCTACTTCATATAGTGAATCATATTATGCTTATATGATTTACTCATGAAGGTGGCCACTTTCTCATTACTTTCATATATTGTTTTAGTAAGTATCCAAAACATACAAGTTTCATTTATATAATTTTTCAACGGATCTTATATCTGTTTTCACTCTTGTGTGCTTTTCATACATGTTTCACACAAGACAGATACAAACTTTTTAAGATTTATATATATCTTTTCCATATGGGACTAAAAAGAGCCAGCTCTTTCGGCTCCCAACCGGCTCTTCATGTTGTTTTGTTGCTTTAATTAATTTATTATCAACAACAATATAAAATTACGCACAAAACGAATTACTAATGTAAAAAAAACGTGGTTTTATTTATATATGTTTATATATAAACATATACGGTGGCCCCTAGAGACAAAGCACGTACAAACTCCAAAACACATTTCTAGCGTTAACTGAACTTCCAAATCAGAGCTACCTAGATCACTTAAATTACACAATTGAAAGCATATGTGTATTGTTTGTGTATTTATACACAAACACTCATATATATTCAAATAATAAAAAAAAAAAAAAAAGAGTTCATTTACCTACCACACACCAAATCCGGTCGTTGGTACTTCCGGGCTTGTGTAGCCACTAGGTAACAAAAGCTCAACACTGCCCCTAGCATCCTGAAGCACTTCGGTTGTGTTTTGGAGTTTGTACATGTTTTGGAGTTTGTGCGTGCTTTGTCTCTCGGGGCCACCGTAAATATACTTTTATTTATTCACTCCACATAAAATGTAATAAATGAATTATATAATACGAAAACAAACTATTTACATTTAAGCTTTTAACTAATTAAATGTTCAGCTTTTTTCTTTTAAACAAATTTAAAGTGAAACAACACAAAACACTGCAAACCACAAAACAATAAAATATAAATTAAAAGATGCAAAAAAAAAGAAGATGCACATTCTCTGTCATATGGGCCTGCATGAATAAACTTACTGAATCCTTTATCATCCGCAACTGAAAATAGTTGTGGATGATTACTATACCTTTCTAATGTGACGTTGTTGTCCCTGGCTCTCTTTCTCTGTCTCTCCCTCCTCTGCTACTGCGAGTGTAACTACCGCCCCTCCCCCCTCTGCTCAGCACAAGCACAAGGCTCGCGTGAGGAGTGAAGCGGAAAAAAAGTGCGAGAGAATAAAGAGTCGGATCGCGCCGTTCATGTCAAAGACCCGGCTCTAAGAACCGTTTCGTTTGCGACCGACACATCACTAACAGGTAGGCCTATTCCATGTCACGATAGAGTACTTACTTTCTGATATTTCAGTACTTTAGCAGGATATTGTTATTTGTTGTTATCTTCTTGCACACTTACTGTATCCAGACTGAGAAATAATGAAGCTCTGCTCCTCTATGTTATGTATGCTGGCAAGATCTCCTCCTTCTTTGCGGCATGCAGCTAAAGCATTACTCCACATCTCTGCAGTCCTCACCAGATAGTAGCAGTTTCCTGCATAGTGAACCCAGTGATTGGGGCAAAAGCCAGGCTGTTTGACTGTGGATAGAGACCAAAAGGGCTAAGAACATAGTCTTTGTAGGTTTGTATTGTAAAGATATGGACTCATAATAAATTGAGATTTACTCGATGGTGGGGGCAGACTGGTAGCGTTTCCTTTACGACAAATGTAACCAAGTTTCTTGCTGCACACACTGCTCTCCCACTTTGAGGCCTTTGCAGCATTCAGGGTTGCACAGTTTACCCCAGGGTTTGATGATGGATGACCTGTGGGAAGCACAGGTTAGGTAATGCTAAATTTTAAAAGTTCTCCGGGTATTTAAAAAACTCACATAATTCCATGACATATACCAAGACATACTAACCTGGGGCCCAGTTTAAATATTTGAAAGGATTTCCGTTGCTCCACTGCCATCCACTCTCAAAATCCAAGCTGTTCAGCCCAATCCACAGAGATGAGCCCAAATGATTTGCTAACCCTGTGTCAAAACATGCATTTGAAATTAATGTATCATCAGCAATATAACACAGATGATACAAGGCTGATTATGTACCTGAAATGTATGACTGCTCATGCAGCTCTATGATGCTGAGGAGGTCGGCTCCCTGCTGCTGGCAGCTCTTCCTGGCCTGATACCAAGTCAACACTGACTGAGCGTTTAATTGATACTGAACCCCTGTGACTGGGTCAGTGATCCAGTTGGAGGATGCTAGATCATGGTAAAGACACAAAGCGCTATAAATTATTACACAGCTGGAAATTATTTACATCAGGAAGTTAAATTAATTGAACGCTCCCTGACTTCAGTACACAGTGAGGGATTCATTTTTTATTACCCTGAATGGTTTGAATATGGACTGAAGACTGGGTCCTATCACAATTTAAAACATGGCTATTTTGATGACATGTTGATATATAACAGTGATTCCCGAAGTGTGAGCTGGGGGGCCCCTGGTGGGCAGTGAAGGTACTGCAGGTGGTGCTGCAGTAATAAGAGAAATTCAGTTTGAATTTACAAGTATATGCAATTACATATGTGTATAAATGTATTTATTTATATAAAAAGTAAAAACTGGTAATAAGAGGTGGTTAGTTTCTGATATATTATTACTAAGGTTTTGTGTTGGAGGAGGGCCTTAAGAATGACTGGGTAGCATTAGCAATTTTTAGCCAACAGCCTGTGTTGTTTATGCTTTTTGAGTAACATTTTCAAGGAAATTCGTTGATTTTTCTTGTATTTTGATTAGAAGAAAGATTAAGGATTGGGTGGGCCCAATGGGAGTCTGTGGTTTTTAAGTGGGCCACAACAGTCTTGACTTTGGGAATAGCTGAGACACAGGAAGAGAAAGTATCAAAAAGAATTTCAAAACTTAAAGAAAGAAAATATATAGAGTCTGTAATTTGAGAGACATCTTCTACAGCCTTAGATGGGACTGAACTCTGACTTTATAAAACAGTCTGGTAAAGGGAGATCCCTTTATTTCGCCGTTTCTTTCCTGCCTCAGTTTAAGAGTAGTGCCAGGGGAAACTTATGCATGTGAAAAGAGGAAACAGAGGACAGTGCTGTGTTGACAGTCCATGAGAGGAAGAGGTCAGAAAGTGTCAGAAAACAGACCTGCAGCACTGAATTCTTCATAAAAAATCTATTTTTTGTGCATGATTTGATAAAAGTAACCATGGAGGGCTTCCTGTCTTCATATTATAGATGTAAAGTGGACTGAATCATCTGTAACCATCTTTCAGGTTAAAGAGATTTTTCATTCCTTACCTCTGGTTGGACAAAATCCCCATTTCCTCACTTTATCATAATCTCTCTCTGTGGCACACCACAGCTGTCCATCCGTACGACCGTCTTTAGTGCATTCGGCGTACCACTTCTTGTCGAACTTAAAAGGGAACTGACAAGCGGCTCCAAAAGCATTTCCTCCTAGTGTGAATATCTCTGCGGAGACACAAATAATGGAGACGTGCAGTCATTTCACCAGCATGTGATTGATAATTATGAGAGTTTACCTCCCAACTTCTTAGAGTTCTTTTCTTAAGCTTTTAGAACTTCATTCAATTGATTTCACCCAATTTACCCTCAAGTTTATTTACTGATGCTGGGCGAGAAGGAGTACTGCTCGGTTTCTTGCCCCGGTTAAGGTCAGTCATTTAAATTTAGAAAATGGACTTGTGCTTGTAATGGACATGTTCCCATGATGAAAAGGGTTTTTTCCCAAAACGCTCCAGAATGTTGGGAAGTGCTGCAAAAGTTGCAAATAGTAAGTAAGAATCACTGCAAATCACTCCAAACCAGAAGTACAGTAAAGTACGCAAACACATACTTGTACTGGCAAATCAGAATCATCAGAATCAGAATCAGAATACTTTATTGATCCCTAGGGGAAATTATGGTTATACGGTGTGATAAATGAGTTTTATCTCGACCTTAATGTGATGGTTGATGTTAAAACTTAATACAGCTTTTGGTTGTTTGAGTTGCCAAGCTTTAAAAAAGGGTGGGTTTTTAACCTATCCCCAATGGATTCTATTTATACAGTTGAGACTGGCTGTCAGTGCTGTGCACAGAGAGTGCCTTCATAAGGACTGCTTATTATCTGTGCTGCACTGACAATTATGCAGTCTCAACAGACTACGCGATCCCTGAATGTACTCACTTTGAAAGTTTCTCATCATGTATGTTGTAACCAGCAAGTTTTGTACTCAGATCAGATTAAAAAAAAAAACTTCCACATACTTTAACATATTTAGATGGTAAATGTCATTTCATCTGTAGCCATAGCACTTTTTTAACCTGGTTTACTTTGTACAGATAATAATATTTTGCATTTGTAATTTGAATGGAAGTAAGAAAAATTTTATTGTACTTTACAAATTACTAAAAGAACAAACTTTAAAGCATGCACTGTTCATGGACCTTCTAAAACACATTTCTAAACTTTCTACAAAGCTAAAGCACACTTAAGTTTAGCTATCTTTGTAGGCTCTTGTACCCATCATTCCTACCTTGATATCCCTTTGAACAGAGGTCCCCCTGAGTGCCATGTATCCTCCAGCGACTCCAGATCCCAGAACCTTTGTAGATCATGACGCTTTTCTCATCGTAGTTGCCCCAGTTTAAGTGCAGGTCCTGGTCTTTTAGGCCAAAGAGGGTATCGTTCTTACACTGCCAATGCTGGAGGTCATTGCTCTCATCACATTCCATGAGCTGCACCTTCACCCAGTCTTTTATCGCTGTAGTACCCAAACACAGCCTGAGGGACAAACTGAGGAGGTGAGACTCAGAGACCCATCGGAACTGTTGATCTTCGGCATGAGGATTACAAGCATCCACTGTTATAAAGCTGGCACTCTCCACCTTTACACACTTGTTGTGATCTTCATTGAAGATCAGGAAGCTACTTGTGTCTGGAGCAGAGCAAAAAGAAAATTCAGCAACACATTCACATGGCATATGCTTTTCAAATGAAGCCACAAGTGTATTAACCAACAAAAATGTTTCTGTGTTACATACCTATATCAGCGGTGATGCAGAGGACTTGAAGGACACAGAGGACCACAGCAAAATTTAAACAGGGCAACATTATCCTTGTGTAATTTGCAGTTACTGTTGGACGAGGCTGTAGCAGAGATTTCCTGTCATGAGCAAAGGGGTCTGGTGTATGCACAGGTGTGTGACATGGAGCAACAGTGATACAGAGACTCAGTGCCTTCTGTTGCGAACCAGCTGTCGCCCCCTGATTGTTGAATTGTGACCTGGTAGAATAACACGACTCGAGACAGACTTTCAGTTCAACAACTTCTTTATTCACTATGTGCACGGGGGATGTGCACAGCGCAAAAGCCTCCTGCAGATCTGAAGGGCAGTCCATCTGCATTTAAATAAACACATTATATTTATACTCTTTCAAAGTTCCTCTTCAGCGCCTTCTTTTTCTGTTATTTAGTACTCTGTGTACCCTTCATACACAGTTTTGATCAAAACATCTCCTCCTTCCTTTAACATTCTTATTTTCCTTTTTTGGTCTTACATATCAATTCATCTCTCCTTTTACGGTTCTACACCCCAACTGGGGCAAGTGCTTAGCATCACCGCTAAGCACTTGCCCTCATGTGTAGGTCACGTGGGTGACCTACACATGAGCTCTTTAAGCGCATCAAGCTCTCTAACTAGTTCTGCTTTTTGTCTATATTTATCAATATGTATTACACAGCAGTTTGTGCTGCCTTTCTGCACCATTTCTTATAATGCTGTTTCTACAGTTTCCACAATTCCCCTTCTGTCATTGTATAGAAGCCATCCATCGTCTGTGGTGTTGTATTCTGCAAAGAGAACAAAAACAGTCATTGGGAGCTCAGTCATGCAGGCAGCTTTGTGATTCTGTAGTATGTGAAGCCAACATGCTTAAGTCAGCATCCTTGCAATGACAAGCTAAACTTTAGCATGTTGGCACATTTAGTTTTACATGAACAGTGGATTCTGATCGGAAAATATAAGAGGACTTATGAAAAGAGAAAAGCCAGAGATGTTGGAGAATGCTTAGGGTTTAGCCTCAAAGAACCATAAATGAATTTATGAGGTATAAATTCACATTTTAGACCAGTCAATGAAATAGCAGATGGCATCGTTGAGTCTAGACAGAAGTGGTGAATCAACACTGTATTTCTCAGTGAAATAAAAAGATCTGTTGAAACAACAAAGCTTTTCTCTGGAGCAATGATTAAACCTACCTTGTACAGATAACACAGGCTCAGGGGCAGTGTTGGGCAAGTTACTTTTCAAGTAATTAATTATAGTTACTAGTTACTTCTTCAAAAAAGTAACTGAGTTAGTAACTGAGTTACAATATTCTAAAAGTAATTAATTACTTGAAAAGTAACTATTGCGTTACTTTAAAAAAACGTTTAACCCTCTGGGGTCCAGGGTGTAATTGGCCATTTTTTACTACTTTTGATTTTCCCTCCACATTTCACCTTTAAAAACTATTTACTTTGCCTTGTTTGTTATCATTCTTTTCAGCAAGACCTCACGTTTCTGAATTTACAGTTATGTTTTCATTTTGACATACTGTATTAACACAAGTGATCTAAAATCAGACAAAAAACATAAAATCAGAGTAGAAAAAGTTTACTGTAACAACCACAAACATGTTTACTGAATCATATTTCATAACTTTAAATGCAAACATATATATACAAATACAACAAAGTTATTTGCATCCATTTACCTTTTACCTTGATTTTTTAAATAACCATTTCAAACTATTTACAGAACAATCAGCTGTTCTTCAATAAGATGCCACACAAATTATTTGTGTCAATCCAAAAAAATAATTTCTGTCCACTATAAAGGAGAACATCACAGCCTGATACCTGCAGGTCTGACAGCAGCAGGTGTATCACTCCTGTTTCTACCTGGAGACAGCAGTCGCCTCATTGTTCTGACACACAACACAAAACTATCCACAACACTACACACTAACTACACAAGACAACACATGAACTACACACTCCAAACACGCTAAACGTCACAAATCTCTCACATCTCAAAACTCGCTCTCTCTCTTTTTCTGCTGTCTTTCTGGTAAGCTGAACACAGCTTCAACCGTCTGTTTGTTGAAAAATAGTAACGGACCGCATTTTCTTGTTAGTAACTGTAACGGCGTTGTAACGATAGGAATAGTGATTAGTTAGATTACTTGACGTTAGTAACGCCGTTACTTGTAACGCCGTTATTTCCACCACTGCTCAGGGGAGTCACACCTGACAATCTATGAGTGAGAACCACAAATTTTACCAAGCTTTAATTTAATGCCAAAGGTTTGGAAATATGGCTCTGTGTGAGCTGAAATTCCAAGATAAGATCAGCCTGTCTCACCTTTGCTTAACTGGCAAATCCAGCTATTGTAGGCATCACAGTGCCGATCATTCCAGTTCATTCCTATATTAGAATCCATCTCTGTACAGTGCTCGTTGTCATTGTGGTTATTTGGTTCTCCATAGCCCCAGTTCTCAAAGTCAAACTAGGTCAAAGTTTTTGGAAAGATACATAATTAGACAGGAAATGAGAGCAATAATAATTAAAGCTTTTCCTGATTGATCTGAATTTCTACGTACCGGTGATCCATCACTCCAGACAAAACCTCCATTGGTTCCCTGTAAGCTGAGACCTATCCAGAATTTTTCACTGTAGTAGACACTGTATGAAAGTAAAAAACACAAGCACTGATTATCTGAATTGTTGATTTACCCAGTATGAATTCTGAGATATGCAAGCTGTTAGCTAGTGCAAGTAAACATACTTGAGCTCTCTCCAATCCTGATGACTGTGTAAGCATATGAGGTCCCCGCCAATGGCCCTGCAGAAGTCCTGTGCTTCAGACCAAGTCTTCCTTTCCTCTTGATTTTTGCTGTACACCTTTATTAAGGAGTGAAAAAATTTTGTTATTGTTCTTAAGTTTGTGCTCCTACTTTGAAACATTTGTTCCCTTTGCCGAGTGGGGTCCACTGAGAAGCACAGGTCGCGGCCAGAGTGGTGGGTGGAGCTGTTATTGTCTGCACACCCTCAGCACGTTTCTTGCAAATACACTTCTCCTTGTTACTGCAGCTGACAACATCCCATAGTCCCGCAAAAACTCCAGCTGTCATGGCAACACATCCTTGTTTTCTGTCTTTTATTAGAGTAAGATAAAAGGCATAAGGATTAGATTCAATCAAATAAATGAAAGAAACTATGTTGAGTATAATGAACAGCCTATTAACTTCTCATTAGTGATCATTCCATTCAATTCATTTTTGTTTATATAAATCACAACAACAGTCACCTCAAGGCACTTTATGTTGTAAGGTAGACCCTACAATAATACATACAGAGAAAAAACCCAAGAATCATATAACCCCCTATGAGCAAGCACTTTGGCGACAGTGGGAAGGAAAATCTCCCTTTTAACAGGAAGAAACCTCCAGCAGAACCAGATTATCAGTTTAAATGATTCTGTGTAAGTACAAGTTACTCAGCTGTGTCACCACATTGCCAAGATCTGGAAGAAGACCCTAACTTTCTCCCTCAGTTAAGAGGAAATTTAGTTAGTTCAGGAACAAGCTAGGAACAACCAAGACTGAATATTGACATGAACTGGAAACTGCTGTAATCCCAGCTTCACTGTCAATAGTAAAACCACTTTCAAAAATCAGCGCCTTTAAGCTTGACTGAAATTTGAAGCTGTCTAGTTTTTAGCCAAAATAATAGGAGTAAAGGGGAGGAGTAAATTAAGAACACTGTATCAACTGCCAAGCATGGTGGTGGTAGCAATATGCTCTGGGACTGTTTTGCCGACAGTGGTTCTGCGACATTACACAAAGGGTGAATTCTGCCAAATTCTACAACTTCTCCTCAAATCATTGGCTAGATCAGACCTTCCCAAAGTGTGGGGCCCGCCCCCTAGGGGGGGGGCGCAGAGCCATTGCAGGGGGGGCGCTGCATGAAAGAGGGGGGGAAACAAAACGCTTGGACACTGCTAGCACAGGGCGGCCACAGAAACACAAAGCAGGAGATGAAGCATCGCTGAATATGTTTCCAAACCAACTTCATTCTAAGCCAAAGACTAGAAAATATGGTGAAGCAAATCTTCCCTTTGGCTTCATCTGCACAAGTGCTGAGGTAGGTCTCCCTGCAGAATTGGTTTTCCCTGTGTCGGGAGCAGCGCTGGGCTCTCCAAATCACGGACAAACAGTATCCCACAGCTGTTTATGTTTTTGAACCCATTTTGCACATTTTTTGAAAAATGTATTGATAGCAATGTTGAATATTATTACACAGGGGAAAAAACAACTACACATAAAATAATCACACCTTGACGCCTCTGCCTTTCTAAATGGAGGGACAGTAACTGCGTGTGTATATGTAAGTGTGTAAAACCTGCAGACAGTCAGATTAACAGTATTTTGTCTCTATCTGCCATTCTGCAATTCATCTCATGTAAGCAATAACGTGGCGCACAGCGTGACGTGAAAAAAGGCACATACCTTTGGCGTTGCGTGACGAACTCTGTATTCCTGGTCCACGGGTAAACGCAAAAAAGGAATTTTAAAAAATCTCCGTTTTCGGTGATTCGAAACGCTGTTTACGTGTGGACGAAACAGCTGCGTTTCCAAAAATCCCCTTGTAGGTGTGGACGTAGCGTGAAAGAGTTAGTAGTGTATTTTATTACTACCTGTAATTTATTGCAGATTACTCGTATTTGCTTATTTTTTTACTAAATGTTTGAAGTGTGAAATAAACCGCAATGGAGGAAAAATATGGGTGTGTGTGGTTGGAGGATGTGTGCGTGCGCGCGTGGGGGTTGGGGGGGGCGCGCGAACATTTTTCTTGTAAACAAAGGGGGGCCCAGCAAAAAAAGTTTGGGAACCACTGACTTAGTGGAAACCAGCCTAGTCTTCATGTATATCATGGCTGAATATAATTACCATGTTTCTATTTATTCATTTAAATGCAAAAAAATGGAAACGATTTTTCATGTTTTCACATTTTTTTAATCAGGCTTTAATTTAAATGCCATAAAACGGACCAGAGAGCATTCCAAAATAGATTTATCAAATTGCACTAAAAATCACATTCACTTTTTGTCATTCTCATCATTCTTTATGTTGATTATAAAAGTAAAACAAAACACAAAACAATCTGTACACATTTCACATATCACATTATCGTGAAAAACAAAAACCCAATAATTTGTAATAACTGTCTTTGATACAAATCGTAAAAATTCCTCAAAAAACCAATAGGCAGTTCCAGTTTCCAGAAAAGTGATCCACAATATAAGCATGAAATAAAGACAGAAATCTAATTTTCATGGGGTTGATTGTCAATCCTCTCCTGCCTTTCTATGCTTGCTCATTCTGCTCGATGTTCTCAACCAGCCCTTTGGTGTCTACCGCTGCTCGGTTTGGATTGTTGAAGTATAACTTGATGTCAAAGGTGGATTCTCCCAGGGTGGGGGCAGGTATCCTAGTTATCCTTTTACGGAACAGGAGGAAGGCACCAAGTCCAACTATGGCGATTACAAATAATACTATAGCCATGGTGATGCCAGCGGACCCATGTGTAGTTTCCTTGATGACGTGGGCTAAGGAGGCAAAAATATAAAGTTGGAGCAGTGAATTTACTCAGATTTGAAAAATTGAAACAACAAATGGAGGCTTTTCTGTCATGGTCCGTGGCCCTGTGTCTGAGGAGTGTGTGGGATGCCCTGTTGGCCTCACTTCCGGGCTGGGCCATCACCTGCACACCTGCATTCTATTCCGGGCAATTACCTGGAGGACTATTTAACCCTGCGCTGAAGGATGCTCCACGCCAGTCCGTTAGTCACCCCTCAGTGGTAACTAGGCTGCCTGCAAAAGCTTTTTATATATGTGTTACGTAAACTACGTTAATTCTGCCTTCGTGTGCCTAGGTTACGATCCGGCGTTTTGTGTCTGCCACCTGCCTGTCCTCCTGCCTGCTCGGATCACTAAGTGCACCATCTGTCCTCATCCCTGCCTCCTTGGATTCGTTTCCCACGGACCCCCCCCCCCCCCGGTCCTGCTCTGATCGTAAGCCAATTACTAAAGCCCTGTCTTGTTGGGTCTCTCCCAGCTCACTAGTAATTTTCTCCCCTTTCTGTTGCAGCTTCACACGGTCCCGATTACGGCTTCTCTGTGTCATTTGTCTTCCCGGTTTTCTTCAGCTCGTCGTTTTTGCTTCCTTGGTTGTTCCGGGTCACCTTTTGTTCAAACAATAAAAACTGTTCTTGCTCGCATAGATGTATTGAGTCTGTTTTTGGATCCCGCTTGCGTGCACACACTGCGGTTCATGACATTTTCTATAGGTTTAAGAACTAAAAATGATAAATCAGTAAATAGGTAAATACATACAAAGCTAATTTGAATTTTTTTTTAAAAAAAAGGGTTATTTAAGTTACCTTTTGGTGTTTTGCAGATGTAAGGAAATGACCTTCTGCAGTCTGTCATACCCCACAGACCAGTGTCAGAACTGATGTACACACACGACTCTGACTCTGCCATTCCTGATTTCCAGTTGGTATAGTCCAAAGTGCTGTTGTCAATCCACATCCACTTAACTGAAGCAGAGACACATGTTAATTTATCAACTAATGCAGCACGCACGCACACATATCCAACGTATGAATGTATATACATGTATATATTACACTGAATTTAACCTCACCTTCATGGGTTTTATACATGCCAATCCAAAAGGTTTTGGCACTGTGCTGGAGAATCTCCACATTCTCTTCTATAAATTTACTCTCAATAGGGTCCTGAATACTCACTAGAGAAGCACCTGATAAACATGGTACAACAGTTAAATGCTAAAGGTCATAAACATGGACATAATTCTCTGTGTACGTTGAATTCTTCATAACTTACCCATTTTTATACATTCAATTGAGGCGTGGGCCCAGTCATTGGTCACTGAACTGAAGAAGGAATAACAATGGCCTCTGAAAGGTATCCATGTTCCCCTGCTTGTTGATTGTGGACAGCCTGCAGGAAGCTGTGGGGGAGCAGTGGGAGCTACAACTGAAAAAGAAGGAGCAGGTGTTATGCCAGTCTTATGAGCTCCCTGCTAACTATGCAGAGTGTGTGTGTTTTTCTTTTGTTTTTCATGCCACTGTACTGCTCTGCAGTGTAATGGACACATTTCTGTTGTAATGCCTGTTTCAACATCATGATTCAGCATCCTCTCAACTACCATCATTCAACAATTCATGACAATTCACACTTTTAAATAATTTTTATTTCTAAATCATTTTTGTTTATGCTGGGCATTGTTAAGCTAACTGTAAACCGATTGTTCTGATTGGCTGACTGTTACAAAAAACAGGTTTGAATTGCTTGGCATAGGGCTATTATGCTCATATAGGCAACATGACATCACACAGATCCAAGAGTTAAAAAAGCTGTCTGAAGAGTGATCTTCTGACTCATAGAGATGAGTTGCATAATACATTTGTATAAACAGTTGTTGAATAACATTCTCAAGGAAATAAATTGATTTTTCTTGTGTTTTGATTAGAAGAAAGATTAAGGATTGGGTGGGCCCCATGGGAGTCTTTAAGAACTTAAAGAAAAGAAGTACATAAAGTATGTAATTTGAGAAACATCTTCTACAGCCTTAGATGGGACTGAACTCTGACTTTATAAAACAGTCTGGTAAAGGGAGATCCTTTTATTTTGCTTTTTCTTTCCTGCCTCAGTTTAAGAGCAGTGCCAGGGGAAACTTACGCCTGTGAACAGAGGAAACAGAGGACAGTGCCGTGTTGACAGTCCATGAGAGGAAGAGGTGAGAGAGGGTCAGAAAACAGACCTGCAGCACTGAATTCTTCATAAAAAACAAGTTTTTTGTGCATGATTTGATAAAAGTAACCATGAAGGGCTTCCTTTCTTCATATTGATGTAAAGTGGACTGAATCATCTGTAACCATCTTTCAGATTAAAGAGATTTTTCATTCCTTACCTCTGGTTGGACAAAATCCCCATTTCCCCACTTTATCATAATCTCTCTCCGTGGCACACCACAGCTGTCCATCCGTACGACCGTCTTTAGTGCATTCGGCGTACCACTTCTCATGGAACTTAAAAGGGAACTGACAAGCGGCTCCAAAAGCATTTCCTCCTAGTGTGAATGTCTCTGCGAAGACACAAGTAATGGAGACGTGCAATCATTTCACCAGCATGTGATTGATAATTATGAGAGTTTGCCTCCACACTTCTTAGAGTTCTTTTCTTAAGCTTTTAGATCTTCATTTACTAGATTTCACCCAATTTACCCTCAAGTTTATTTACTGATGCCGGGTGAGAAGGAATAGTGCTCTGTTTCGTGGCTCTGGTAACGTCAGTCATTTTAAATTTAGAAAATTGACTTGTGCTTGTAATGTATAGAACGCCAGGACTGACATAATGAATTAATTAAATATACCATTAAATAATTAATTAAATGTGGCAATAATTAATAATAATTAGAAATAATTAATTAAATAAATATTTATGACATATTTAGTTAATTAATTCTTGACAAATTTCATTATTTATTTATTTATTTGACATTTAATGAATTATTTAATGGTGTATTTAATTAATTCCGAGGAGACAGGCGATGTCCTTGTCCGAGCCACCGTCTGGTGTTATCACACTGCCGAGATACGTGAACTGATCGAATTCATCAAGCGGGCTGTGGCCAACGAGTACTGGAGTATTCGCTCTGGCATAACCGCTCCGCATGACTTTGCTTTTGGCAGCGCTGATCCGCAGTCCGATCTTTGACGCTTCATTTTCCAGCATACTGGTTAAATCGCAAATGGAGCGTTGAGTAGATCCGAGCAGCGCAATGTCGTCCGCGAAATCAAGATCTGCAATTCGTCGTCCGTTGTGTCCTTGGACTCCGTGCTCGCCGCATGATGAAATCCACAGCCAGCACAAACAGGAACTCCCGTCTTGATCTTGAACGAGTCCGAAATCCCACTATCTGTACGGACGCAGCAGCTTGACTCGTGGTAGATGTTTCTCAGGAGGCTAACGAACATCTATGCCCTAGGACCTGGCAATTCTCCAGACTGTTTCTCGATGCACGCTGTTGAACGCTTTTGTAAAGTTTTTGAAACTGATTGACAGTCGTTGCTGCAGCTCGGCACGTTGTTCGATTATTGTCCGTGGCTATCTATGCGAGTGAAACATGGAAGTCGACGGCAACAATCACCCGACGACTGAATGTTTTCCAACAGCGCGGCCGCCCGACAGATTCTCAAGATTTCATGTTACCAACGAGGAGATCCTTCAGCGCATTGCCTCACGACCGCTAGCGGACGTGGTATGGGAGCAACGATTTCGTTTCGCCGGTCACGTTCTCCGCCAACATCTGGAACGATTACCGAAGATAACCATGTCGTGGAGACCCGCCCGGGGGTCACGGAGCCACGGACGACCAAAACAGATGTGGAGACGGTCATTCATTGAGGACCTGAAGGCGGTCGATCTTTCATGGGGCAAGGCTGATGTGGCCAAGATGTGGCTGCAAACTGAGATCGTTGGCGATCCCTTACTGCCCAATGCGCCATGTGGCGCAGGACGAACTAAGTCTAAAAGTCTAAGTAAGTTAATTAATTCATTTTGGCAGACGTGACTCTTTCAGCTTTCACCATGAAATAATTTTATCTGTCAGCGTCACCCATCAAACACAGGGGGCGGGGTTAACGCTGATCTAGTCAAAATCATTGCTTTGGCCTGGTGGCCATTCCTTTTAGAAGGCGTTTGTGCACACCATCAACCGGCATGTGGAAACTAACAGAACTGTACTTTGAAAAACCCTGTTTCTGTGTCACCAAATACAGTTTTTATATTTTTTTAGCCGAGAATGTAGCGTTTTAATCTTCAGATATCTGGTCGGTTTGTCAAGATGGAGCCTCTTTGCCAAAGTGCTTCAATGATTTCGGAGATGTCTGCCCAGCCCAGTCTCACAGCAAAGCGTGGGATAGACCCGCTCGCCTCCCAAGCAATCGAGCTGTTATTACCGCCGACAAAGGACAGGTCCTGGTACACAGCTGCCATAACCCCCGCTGAACACTGACTTCATTTATTGAAGTTATATTTATCGGGTTTTTATTTCCTGATGTTCGGATGTGTCATACTTGTTTCAGTCGCCAATTCCGAATTATAACTAACATTAAAAACATGTTTAAGGAGGAGAGAGAGCAAATAAATCCGATTAACATCTGATCTTTGTGTTTATGTTCAATAATCAGTGTGACCTGTGTATATACACATAAACTTTATTAAAAAAGATAACGTTGGTGTTTCCGTCATGTAGTAACTGTTAGGTTTAACTGTACAAAGCTTGTTCGACACTATGAAACACATATAGACTTCATGATGTTCGGGTAATATTTTTATTGTGAATATTAATCATGAGGGTAAACGGCCCTGTACACCACGGAGCGCGGTGAGCATATCCATGGTATCTTCAGCTGAATTAACCCAGTGTTTCCCAGCTGGGTCACACGAAAGTGTCGGCAGCATCAAACTAATCTAATGGTCATCTACGGATCTAATTCATGGGTCATATCAATATTATTTTACAGAATTTTTTTTTTATTACTGCCAACGATTCCAGAGACGTGAAAATCTAAAGCATAAAGAACACAAAAATATAGCAGTCTAACGCAACACTGTTGTAAATCAAATCTGCTCTGACAATTTGAGGTTGTATTCTCTCAGCTGCAGACTCGCTGCTGTTTAAATGTTTGAGAGTGAAGATTAGATTTAGAACAAACATCAAACAGACTCAGTCAACGTACACATGTGATATGATATCAGCACGTACAGTGGCTGTGTCCTGTTTTAAGATCATATATCTAAAATTGTTGTCTGACCTGCCTCGATCCAGCCGCTCAGAGTCCGTGGTTACCATGGTTATTGCATAAGCAGCTGTGAATTAAACACCTGGCACTGTTTATGTTTTTCATTGCCTGACTTGGTTAACTGAAGTTAACGTGGATAAATTATAGTTAAGCAGTATCACCGATAACGCCCACGTTAGCTGTGTGACTGTACACCACTACACTGAAATAAATCGGCTATTACTGAAATACACGTGCTATATCAGAAACTATGATATAAATGTGGAGGTGCTAATAACGTTTAGTTTTAAAGGACACCTTCCTGCCTTTAGTCTCACTCATGAGCAGTATTAGATTTCTTCTAACATCCAGAAGTCTGCACGATGTGTTTCATAGTTTCTATCAAGCCTTTGACAGTTAAACATAACATGACCAAAACACTAACATAAAAAACTCCCACAAATCATATGTTAACCTCATTTATTTTTAGTTTAGTAAACTCTGAAAATTCTAACAGACAGCTGGTGCTTAGAATACAGTTGAATAACTATTAAAAAACTGATGATGTAATATTTCTGTACAGGTTGCAGTCGTCATGATGAACATGCTGTTACAAATGCTGCTCCTCTCGGTGGAAATGCGCTTTCTCTTTCTTCTTTGTATAAAAAAACATTTTAAAAGTCAGTTTAATCTCAAAATTCACTGTTAAAAAATCCAAAACAGCAGATAATAAAGAAACTCGAAGGGTTCAGTCTAACACATGTGCCAGTGAGACATTAAACTTCAGTAAAACTATGCAGTTATGAAACGTAACTTTAATCTGAGCCAAACCAAATTGCTCAGTTGTAAATAAAACAGCGAAGTAGACGTGACCCGACAGACAGAACCCAATTGAATTAAGTCCAGTATTTAATCTCCACTGAGAGCTAAAATTCAGCGGAGGTTTCAAAGCTGTGTGCCGGTGATTGGATCTCAGCCGCTGATAAAGTGGGCTTGCCAATAAATGCTCTGTATGGAAACAAGCTCCAACAGCTCTGAGCTCAAGAAGCAAACTATATTTGCTTATCTTGTGCAGACTAATGCGCCGACATTGCGTTATATTGAGCACCAGCTGCCCAGTTAAACTGTGACTATCACCAGGTAAGGTGGGGGTGTTTCTTGAATTAGCAGCAGGTGTTAAACAGCTGACAGGTGAGCAGGGTGTATGCAGGGAAACTGAAGGTCTGTTGAGCTGATCGCTGGTGTCGTGAGGAAAATGTCAGCTCGTTATTTATGTTACAGAAGCACAGAGACACAAGACCAGGCGGAAAGAGACGATCGTTTGGTGAAAATGAGACTCTGCGGATGCAACATGTGGAACACGGAGAGTGGAATATGTAAACAAACCGGTTAACATATATATACAGTGTTGGGAAAGTTACTTTTAAAATGTATTCCACTACAGATTACAGAATACTTGCCCCACAATGTATTGTGATGGAGGACCTTGCTCCTTTTAATAGGTTGGTTCAGACCTTTACAATTCCAGCTACAGAACTTAAATGGGTGACCTGCTTGTTGATTATTAGTATTTACTTGCGATACTATGTTAGAACATAGATTGAAAAAAACAAAAGCTGACCGATGAAAAACACAGAAAAAACAAAGTCAGTGTACAGAACTGTACAACATAAAAAACAAAAAACACCCAAACTTCCCCCTAAATGCTGAAGCATCTTCCCAAACAAGATGCGCGCACCCCCCACCAAACACACCCCTGAGCACTTCCTCCCAACCATTCGAAGTCCCAGTTGAGTTCAAGCTCCATGCAATATAAGGCAGAGACAAATCAAGGGTTGTATTAAAACATATTAGAATAAGACACATCCTATAAATCAAGCTCACGTCAAATAAACATAAGTATGTTACTTAAAAAAAAAGAAAAAAGACCCACAATAAGATACAATAGAAAATAAAAAAAAACAGTGAAAAAAGAGAAAAAAAAAATAGAATAAAATATTTCACAGAGATTAACCAAGATGGACATATCAGCCTAATGGGCTAAGACACTTATGTATCCTGAGAGGCAGGGCCCCCCAGGATCTTATTGGCAAAGTCCGTGGCAGACACAGGGTCAGTAAACTTACGTACAACTCCATCTGGAAGTGTCACCCGCAGTTCCGCAGGATAGAACAGGCCGAACTTGATCCCAGGACAAGAGTGCAGAAGGCGCTTGACACCAGTAAACTGTAAACGTTTTTTAGCCACTGCAGGTGTGAAGTCCGGAAAGATGGAGATCCTTCTGCCCTGGTAAAGCAGAGGAGAGTTTGCCCCTGCAAGACGTAGCAGCTGCTCCTTGACATGAAAGTAGTGGACTCTAATGAGCAGTGGGCGAGGAGGCACTCCCTCTCTGGGCTTTGGTCCAAGGGATCTGTGAACCCGATCCAACAGAGGTGCTTCATTCAGTTTCAGAAGATCTTGCAGGAGATGGGAAATAAACTCTCTAGGGTTAGAAGTCTCCAAGCCCTCGGGGATGCCAATAAGGCGAATATTATTGCGCCTTGACCTTCCTTCTAGATCCTCACATTTAGCTTGTAGTTGTCTGACCTCCTCCGTTAGGACACTTACAGCAGATTGAAGAGAAGTCAGGTCATCACTGCAGGTTGTAGCTGAAAGCTCCAAATCTTTAATCGTGGTCCCATGAGCATTAACGGTGGCCTGTAGGGTGGTTATTGCAGCTTTAAACTCAGTCTTCACAGATGATATTTCTGACCGCAGTGTATGGGTAACTGTATCAATCTTGCAGTCAAGCTTGTCGCAGATGTCCCGTTTCAAACCCTCCAATGCTCTGGTAAATGTGAGTTCGCCGAGCGGTGCTCCCGCACCCCGCTCGTAGCTGCTCTCCGTGATAGCCGCGTCACGTTGAGAGTCGCGACCCAGCTCCGGGCTCTGTGAACCACCCGCATCGGCCTGGCCCCGTTTTCGGCGTTGCTCCCTCTTATCTGCCATTATGCAGAGAAAGAAGAAAGGGCAAATGGTGGGACTTTTAGTGAAAAAACTTTTGTCCGGACGCAACCGCTATGGTCACCGCAGCCAACCAGGAAGGAAACTCCGAGGCCTCAGATGCGGTCTTTCTCAGAAGTTGTCAAAAGCAGGTTTCCCGACCTCAAAGAGTGAAAAAGTGAAAATAAATAAACAAGCGGGCGCCCAGCGACAAAAAGGGTTACTTAGAACCCACAGGGCTGACATGAAAGGTGCGGATGCGTCTTAAAACAATATTTTTGTCACTGCTTTGCGGAGCCCCGGGAAACACGTCTTCACACCATAGTGTCTAACAGCGCCCCTCCCCACAATGTATTCTGTATTCGTTTATGTTACTCAATGAGAGTAACATATTCGGAATTCTTTGGATTACTTAATATATTGTCATGCTTTTTACAACTACATGAATGTACTATTGCTGTGTGATTTATTACTATTACTGAAGGGTCCTCGCCATACTAATACCAACTAGATTTTTAAATCTTAATATAAATGAGCAACAGTAGGGTGGACATTAGGTAAGGCTGCACTTTTTGCAGCGATCTCGTATAGAAAACTATTCCGCGGCTCCGAACCGTAGTAAAGGGACCTCTGGCTAATAAGTCTGGTTCGTGTCGGGCTCGTAGCCAAAAACTAGCTTTACTTTGTTGTCTGGGTCAACTTTGCTAGCGAGAGATAGAGAGAGACGTTGAAAGGCTGCTCCAACGGAACTTATTGTTTCGGGGGAAAACACGAACACAGTGTACAGTCGAGTCTTAATAGCTTACTTACAACTGGGCTCGTCAGGCACCCTTCTTGGCTGCAGTGGTTATTATTATATTTACACGCTTCCATCTCCCGTTTCTGGTCGTGACAACTTGTACTTTTCCACTGTCCTTTTTCTCCCTCCCTCGCGCTCACAGACACATAACAGGTATGGCAGTCCATTCTCCCTGCAGCATGGACTACACTGCCCATAAGCTACATTATTTAGGGCTATGCCTGTAACACTCTGCCTGTTGCCTTCATTAGTGGTGCAACAGATAAAAAATCTCACGGTCTGGATCGGATCACGGTTTTAAGTCACGGATTGGATCAATTTTCGGATCAGCAAAAAAAGAAAAAAGACAAAAATTGAACATTTAATTATTTACTTATTGAAGTATTTTTTGCCTGTTAAAAACATTAAACTCTAGACTCATTCCATGCAATTATTAAAAAAATTATGGTACAATATAGGGCAGTATATGGCTTTGTATCTACCACTCAATTCAATTCAATTTTATTTATAAAGCGCCAAATCACAACAACAGTCGCCTCAAGGCGCTTTATATTGTAAGGTAGACCCTACAATAATACATACCGCTCATTATATCGCACTCCGCTGTGATATAATGAGCTGTCACGGTCACGTAGCTTTCCGTTGCCCTGGAGGTCCACCCATTTGTAGTAGTTAGGGCAACAGAAGATGCCTGGGACAGTTCAGCCATAACTTAAATCTTTTCCTGCTCATACATGCTTGGAAAGATCTTGCCACTAAAGTGGACGCGCAACGGGATATCATAGCGTGGCTCAAGTATGTTCATCATCGTTTAAACCCCTTGTTTTGCACAACGGAATACGGCCTCCCGTCTGCCGCTAAACACCCCAATAGCTTTTGTAATAGCTTTAGCCCGGTCGGACTGGGCAGCAAAGGGCTGTTTAAATACCGCAAACTCCTCTGCTCCTCCACTTGGATCGCTAGTGCTGGCCATAACTATCACTTGACACACCCACCACGCCACCATACACATACTTTTTTTTCTTCTTTTTCGAATCTTCGGATCACGTGCGAGTGGGATCGGTTCGGATTACGGATCAACCGTGATCCGTTGCACCACTAGCCTTCATATTAAATTATTTTTTGAATAATAATTTTTAATAAAATATTTCTTCACGTCATTATGCGGCCGCAAGTAGAGGTGACATGGGCCGTGAGACTGAGTCATTAGAGCCTCTTAATCCGTGTTTTGTTTGGGTTTCCACTGGCGTGGAATTATCAAAAATAGAGAAGGCATAGCCTAACACAGTGGTTCCCAAACTTTTTTTGCTAGCCCCCCCTTTGTTTTACAAGGAAAATGTTCGAGCCCGCGCGCACGCGCACAAACACATCCTCCAACCACCCACACACATATTTTGCTCCATTGCTGTTTATTTCACACCTCAAACATTTAGTGAACAATTAAGCAAATACAAGTAATCTGCAATAAATTACAGGTAGTAAGAAAATAAACTACTAACTCTTTTACGCTATGTCCACACCTATACGGGTATTTTTGAAAACGCAGCTGTTTCGTCCACACGTAAACGGCGTTTCGAACCACCGAAAACTGAGATTTTTTAAAACTCCTTTTTTGCGTTTACGTGTGGACCAGGAATACAGAGTTCGTCATGCAACGTCAAAGGTATGTGCCTTTTTTCACGTCACGCTGTGCGCCACGTTATTGTTTACATTAGATGAATTGCAGAATGGCAGATAGTGAGATTAACAGTATTTTGTCTCTATCTTCAGGTTTTACACGCTTACATATACACACGCAGTTACTGTCCCTCTATTTAGAAAGGCAGAGGCATCACGGTGTGATTATTTTACATGTAGTTGTTTTTTTTCCTGTGTAATAATATTCAACATTGCTATCAATACATTTTTCAAAAAATGCCTCTCTGTGCAAAATGGGTTTAAAAACATAAACAGCTGTAGGATACTGTTTGTCCGTGATTTAGACAGGGGGAACAAATTGTGGCAGGATCAGCCTGATATTATTTGTATCCCACTGTAACTTTACTGTATAAAGAGCTTTTTTTTTTTTTCTGTATAAAGAGCTAACATCTCCAAAATGTCAGGAGTAGTTAGTCATTACAACAAATGTTTGTGAACTAAAAATCAAGAATGTGGGATACTGTTTGTCCGTGATTTGAAGAGCCCAGCGCGTGCTCCCGATGAAGGGAAAACCAATTAAGCAGGGGAGACCTACCTTGGCACTTGTGCAGGTGAAACCAAAGGGAAGATATGCTTCACCATATTTTCTAGTCTTTGGCTTAGAATGAAGTTGGTTTGGAAACATTTTCAGCGATGCTTCATCTCCTGCTTTGCGTTTGTGTAGGCGCCCCGTGCTAGCAGTGTCCAAGCATTGTTTTTGTTTTTTTCCCTTTTCATACCGCGCCCCCCCTGCAATGGCTCTGCACCCCCCCCCCCCCCCCCCCCCCCCTAGGGGGCGGGCCCCACACTTTGGGAAGGTCTGGCCTAACATGAAACAGGAAAAGACCACCATATAATCCATTTATTTCAACAAAGTAACTGTATTCTGAATACCACCTTTTAAAACGGTAACTGTATCGCATTACAGTTACTCATATTTTGTATTTTAAATACACAACGCCGGTACATGTATTCCGTTACTCCCCAACACTGTATACATATATATGTATATATATATATATATATATATATATATATATATATATATATATATACATATGTGTTAAGTAAAAAAAACAGTTAAGCTGGAACATCTGGGCTTTGAGCTCGGTACACTCTGTCAGCTGACTGTTAGCAGAGCTAGCGACATCTCCGAGCACTTTGCAAACATCTTCTATGTTGACAACCTGACCAGACGTGAAGATTATGCCACTACATAATCGGCTTAAACACTATTAAAAGTGTAGTTGGTGACAGAAAAATATTTTAAAACGTTAGGTCACCACCATTGCTGCCTGTGATTTGAAATGCATTCAGGGATACCTGGCTGTCCCAAGTCCACACCAGCAATCGAGTTTGATGGTTGAGGCTGACAGATAAAATAAATTCATGGTGAGAGCTGAAGGGGACAAGAGTGTCAGAATAAATTAAATAAAAAAAATCATTAAATAATTAATTAAATGTGTCAATAATTATTTAAATATGTTATTAATTAATTAAATGTGTCAATAATTAATTAATTACATATGTCATAAATATGTATTTAATGTATTTATTAATTCTTTTATTAATTATTGACACATTTAATTAATTATTTAATGGCGTATTTGATTAATTAATTATGTCAGTCCTGACATGTTCCCATGTTGAAAAGGGTTTTTTCCCAAATTGCTCCAGAATGTTGGGAAGTTCACTGTTGTCTAAAACATTGCTGCAAAACTGCAAATGGCAAGTAAGAATCACTGCAAATCACTCCAAACCAGAAGTACAGTAAAGTATGCAAACACATACTTGTACTGGCAAATAGGTTATAAGGTGTGATAAATAAGTTTTAGCTTGACCTTAATGTGATGAATGTTAAAACTTAGTACAGCCTTTGGTTGTTTGAGTTACCAAGCTTTAAAAACGGGTGGGTTTTTAACCTATCCCCGATAGATTCTAGTTATACAGTTGAGACTGGCTGTCAGTGCTGTGCACAGAGAGTGCCTTCATAAGGACTGCTTATTATCTGTGCTGCACTGACAATTATGCAGTCTCAGCAGACTACGCGATACCTGACTGTGATCACTGAAAGTTTCTCATCAGGTATGCTGTAACCAGCAAGTTTTGTACTCAGATCAGATATAAAAAAAAAAAAAAAACTTCCACATACTTCAACATATTTAGATGGTAAATGTAATTTCATCTGTAGCCATAGCACTTTTTTAACCTGGTTTACTTTGTACAGAAAATAATACTTTGCATTTGTAATTTTAATGGAAGTAAGAAAAAATTTATTGTACTTTACAAATTCCTAAAACAACAAACTTTAAAGCATGCACTGTTCAGGGACCTTCTAAAACACATTTCTAAACTTTCTACAAAGCTAAAGCACACTTGAGTTTAGCTATTGTTGTAGGCTCTTGTACTCATCATTCCTACCTTGATATCCCTTTGAACAGAGGTCCTCCTGAGTGCCATATATCCTCCAGCGACTCCAGAACCCTGAACCTTTGTAGATCATGACGCTTCTCTCACCGTAGTTGCCCCAGTTTAAGTGCAGGTCCTGGTCTTTTAGGCCAAAGAGGGTATCGTTCTTACACTGCCAATGCTGGAGATCATTGCTCTCATCACATTCCATGAGCTGCACCTTCACCCAGTCTTTTATCGCTGTAGTACCCAAACATAGCCTGAGGGACAAACTGAGGAGGTGAGACTCAGAGACCCATCGGAACTCTTGATCTTTGGCATGAGGATTACAAGCAGCCACTGTTATAGACGTGGCACTCTCCACCTTTACGCACATGTTGTGATCTTCATTGAAGATCAGGAAGCTATTTATGTCTGGAGCAGAGCAAAAAGAAAATTCAGCAACACATTCACATGGCATATGCTTTTCAAATGAAGCCACAAGCGTATTAGCCAACAAAAAATGTTTCTGTGTATAGCAACAATGATGCCAGCGGACCCTTGTGTAGTTTCCTGGACGATGTGGGCTAAGGAGGCAAGAATGTAGAGTTGAAGCAGTGAATTTACTCAGATTTTAAAAATGTAAACAACAAATGGAGGCTTTTCTGTAGGTTTAATAACTAAAAATGATAAATCAGTATCTAAATAAATACATACAAAGCTAAATTGAATATTTTTTCATGAAAAAGCTTATCTAAGTTACCTTTTGGTGTTTTGCAGATGTAAGAAAATGACCTTCTGCAGTCTGTCGTACTCCACAGACCAGTGTCAGAACTGATGTACACACAGGACTCTGACTCTGCCATTCCTGATTTCCAGTTGGTATAGTCCAAAGGGCTGTTATCGATCCACATCCACTTATCTGAAGCAGAGACACATGTTAATTTATCATGTAATGCAGCACGCACGCACACATATCCAATGTATGAATGTATATACATGTATATATTACACTGAATTTAACCTCACCTTCATGGGTCTTGTACATGCCAATCCAAAAGGTTTTAGCACTGTCCTGGAGAATCTCCACATTCTCTTCTATGAATTTACTCTCAATAGGATCCTGAATACTCACTAGTGAAGCACCTGATAAACATGGTACAACAGTTAAATGTTAAAGGTCATAAACATGGACATAATTCTCTGTGTATGTTGAATTCTTCATAACTTACCCATTTTTATACATTCAGTTGTGGCATGGGCCCAGTCATTGGTCACTGAGCTGTAGAAGGAATAACAATGGCCTCTGAAAGGTATCCATGTTCCCCTGCTTGTTGATTGTGGACAGTCTCCAGGAAGCTGTGGGGGAGCAGTGGGAGCTACAACTGAAAAAGAAGGAGCAGATATTATGCCAGTCTTATGAGCTCCCTGCTAACTATGCAGAGTGTGTGTGTTTTTCTTTTGTTTTTCATGCCACTGTACTGCTCTGCAGTGTAATGGACACATTTCTGTTGTAATGCCTGTTTCAACATCACGATTCAGCATCCTCTCAACTACCATCATTCAACAATTCATGACAATTCACACTTTTAAACATTTTTTATTTCTAAATCATTTTGTTTATGCTGAGCATTGTTAAGCAACTGTAAACCAATTGTTCTGATTGGCTTTTAGATCTTCATTTACTTGATTTTGTCATGGTCCCTGTGTCTGCCCGGCTGGCCCCACAGGGCTACAGAGTCTACTGCGGCCGCAACTGGCCAGCGCTTGCTAGCCCTCAGACATGGTAGGCGAAGCATGGTGGACTTTTCTATTGATTTTGGACTCTGGCTGAACAGATGGGGTGAGTAAATGTATTGCGGCCGTAGGGGTCACTCAGTTTCCTCCTGCCTGAGCTAGCAAAAGGGCGTGCCCATCAGTAACGGAGAGGATACTGGTGGGCGATCTGTCGACTAGCTGTTCTCTCCCCCGACTTCTATTGCCAGCTACACTTTCTGTTTAGACTGTCGGCCACTCTCTCTCTGTCCTTGTGGACTCTGGGGCAGAGCAAAATTTCATTGACTCTTCTCTGGCTAAGCAGTTGAACATTGCATTGGAAGTGTTACCTAAACCTCTCCATGTTTGAACATTGTCAGGTCATCACCCATGTTTCTGAGCCATTAGTCCTCTCGCTGTCCAGTAACCACATGGAGCGGATTTGTTTTTTTGCTTTCAAAGCGCCCCTCACGCCCTTAGTTCTGGGACACCCCTGGCTAGCTCTGCACAACCCTCAAATTGACTGGGTGAAGGGGAGGATTACGGGTTGGGGAATTAACTGTCATAGAAACTGTCTCCTGGCTGCTACTTCCTCTGTTCTGCCGTCGAAAATCAAAGCGCCGCCCAAGGCACGGGACCTCTCTGCGGTCCCAAGGATTTATCATGATCTCATGATGTTTTCTGTAAAGACAGGGCCCGCTCACTACCTCCTCACCGACCGTGTGATTGCACTACTACCGTCCAGCCGTCTTTACAGTCTTTTTTGGCCAGAGACGGACGCGATGGAGAAATACATTACAGAATCACTGTCGGCAGGCATAATCCGTCCCTCCACCTCCCCCGTCACCGCTGGTTTCTTTTTTGTGACCAACAAGGACAAAACGCTGCGGCCGTGCATTGATTATCGGGGCTTGAATCAGATAAAGGTAAAGAATAAATACCCACTGTCTTTGCTCTCTTCTGCATTTGAGTTGCTCCAGGGGATGACGGTGTTCAGCAAGTTGGATCTGCGCAACGCCTACCATCTGGTGCGTATACGACAAGGTGATGAATGGAAAACTGCCTTTAACGCTCATCTTCGCCACTTCGAGTATCTAGTGATGCCATTCGGGTTGACTAATGCACCCGCAGTTTTCCAGGCTCTGGTTAATGATGATCTGCGTGATTTTATTAACCGTTGTGCTTTTGTGTACCTAGACGACATTCTCATCTTTTCAAAAAGGCTTGCTGAACACCAGGTCCACGTCCGGCAGATCCTCCAACGCCTCCTGGAGAACCAGCTATTTGTTAAAGGGGGGAAAAAATTCCTAAAACAACAAACTGTGAGTTTCCCGTGTCCTCTGTCGCATTCCTGGGCTACATCATTGAGCGTGGGAACCTGAGAGCAAGTGGAACCAGGCTGCCCAGCAGGCCTTTTCACGGCTCAAGGAATTGTTTTCTTCGGCACCCATCCTGTGCCAATCGGACCTTTCTCGGCAGCTCATCGTGGAGGTGGATGCTTCCGACTCCGGGGTGGGAGCAGAGCAGTTCTGTATCAGCAGGTGAGCAGCAAGCTTCATCCATGTGCTTTTTCTTCTCGTCATCTCTCCCCTGCAGAGCGCAATTACCACATCGGGGAAAGGGAGTTGCTAGCTATAAAGCTTGCCCTGGAGGAATGGAGGCATTGGTTGGAGGGGACCACGCAGCCGTTCGTGGTTTAGACTAACCACAAAAACATGGAGTACCTTCAGTCAGCCGACTGAACCCCCGGCAAGCCAGGTGGGCATTGTTTTTCTCCCGTTTTGTCTTCTCCATCACTTACAGACCGAGGTCGTGAAATATGAAGCCAGATGCACTCTCCTGGCTCCTCTCCACTGTAGAAGAGGAGGCGGATCCCGAACCTGTCCTCCCGGCCGCCTGCAACATCAGTGCTGTATCTTGGGAGATTGAGACCCTCATCCAGGAAGCCCAGGAGACCGAGCTGGACCCAGGGACTGGTCCGCTGGGTCGCCTATTTGTTCCTCCAGCAGTCCTCTCCCAGGTCATCCAGTGGGCCCACACGGCCCACTGGATCTCATGCCACCCCGGGGTCCACCGCACCATATCCTTTCTGCAGCACTACTTTTGGTGGCCCACTTTAACCAAGGATGGCAGGGAGTATGTGTCACCCTGCTCAACCTGTGCCAGCAACAAACTCTCTGACCAACCTCCATCCGGTCTGCTTCAACCACTGCCTACGCTAGGCTGGCCATGGTCACACATTTCTTTGCCCTTCATCACAGGCTTGATACCATCCGCAGGTAACATAGTTATTTTAACCATTGTTGATTGTTTCTCCAAGGCAGCCCATTTCATCCCAATCTCCCCACAGCCCTGGAGATGGGTCGGCTCCTCACCAAGCATGTCTTCAGACTCCGGTTTCCATCCCCAGAGTAATGGGCAGACAGAACGGGCAAACCAGGAGCTTGAGGCCGCTCTGCACTGTGTGGCTTCCCACATCCAGACCACCTGGAGTGAGCAACTTCCTTGGATTGAGTACGCTCATAACTGCCACACCTCCTCTGCCATGGGCAAGTCCCCTTTATAGGCGTCTTTGGTATACCAATAGCCCCTCCTTCCTGCTATTGAAGGTGAGCACGCTGTCCCTTCTGTGCAAGCCCATCTCCGCAGGTGTCGCCGCTTGGGCGTGCGATTCGAGCCACCCTGCTCCGGACTAAGGAACGAAACAAGGCGCTCACGGACCGCCGGTGCACCTGCCCCTAAATACACGGTGGGACAACAGGTATGGCTGTCAACACGCTTTGTGCCGTTGCGGACAGAGTACAAGAAGCTCACGCCCCGGTTTATCAGGCCCTTTGCTATTGAATCCATAGTGAATCCTGCTTCTGTCTGTCTCAAATTACCACGCAACATGTGCATTCACAATGTGTTCCATGTCTCCCAGATCAAGCCGGTGCTTTCCAGCCCGTTGTGCCCTCCTTCCAGACGCCCTCCACCCTCCCGGGTTGTGGATGGACAGTTGGCATATAGCATCACCCGGATTTGAACTCCCGGGCGCTGGGGGCGGGGTGTTCAGTACCTGGTGGATTGGGAGGGCTACGGGGTAGAAGAATGCTCCTGGGTGCTGCAGGTGGCTATTCAAGACAGGAACATGCTGCGGGACTTTCATCGTCGACACCCAGGTAAGTCTGGTGGGTCCTGGTACTGTCATGGTCCCTGTGTCTGCCCGGCTGGCCCCACAGGGCTGCATTGGTTTGTGTTTATTTTGTGTGTCTGTCTCTCTCTCCCTCCCAACACTCTGCCTGGGAGGAGTTTTCAGCAAGTCCCTGCCTTGTCTGCATACCAGTTCTCAATTACTAGGCTGAGTCTCTCTGATACTTAAGGCTGTGGGGGGGAACAGGTCTTTGCTGGATGATTAAGTGAGACAGTTTTCCCGGACCAATTGCCTTTCCTGTTTGAAGTACAAAGCGCGTGAGAGAGTGTGGGAGGATTTGCCTTCCCCAGTTGGCCTTTTGGACCGTGGACCCCTGGTTTCCCTCTTCACTTGTATATAGTTTGCACTTTGGTGACCTGTAAATAAACCGCTTTATTGGATCTAATCCCGTCTGCCTGAGTCCTCCCTAACCCGATTTCACCCAGTCTACCCTCAAGTTTATTTACTGATGCTGGGTGAGAAGGAGTAGTGCTCTGTTTCTTGGCTCTGGTAACGTCAGTCATTTAAATTAAAAAATGGACTTCAGTTCAGTTCAGTTCATTTTTATTTCAAACATATACATTCACCAACATTTCATAAAATCATTCCATGCAGTTGTTTGAAAAGGAGTAGGCAGAAGTGTGCTTGTAATGTATGGAATGCCAGGACTGACATAATGAATTAATTAAATACACCATTAAATAATTAATAAAAATGAGAAAAAATTAATTAAATAAATATTTATGACACATTTAACTAATTAATTATTGACACATTTATTTATTTATTTTACATTTTAATTAATTATTGACACATTTAATTAATTATTTAACGGTGTATTTAATTAATTCATTTTGGCAGACCTGACTTGCACCATGAAATAATTTTATCTGTCAGCCTCACCCATCAAACACAGGGTGCGGGGTTAACGCTGATCTAGTCAAAATCATTGCTTTGGCCTGGTGGCCATTCCTTTTAGAAGGCGTTTGTGCACACCATCAACCGGCATGTGGAAACTAACAGAACTGTACTTTGAAAAACCCTGTGTGTCACCAAATACAGTTTTAATATTTTTTAGCCGAGAATGTAGCGTTTTAATCTTCAGATATCTGGTCGGTTTGTCAAGATGGAGCCTCTTTGCCAAAGCGCTTCAATGATTTCGGAGATGTCTGCCCAGCCCAGTCTCACAGCAAAGCGTGGGATAGACCCGCTCGCCTCCCAAGCAATCGAGCTGTTATTACCGCCGACAAAGGACAGGTCCCGGTACACAGCTGCCATAACCCCCGCTGAACACTGACTTCATTTATTGAGGTTATATTTATCGTGTTTTTATTTCCTGATGTTCGGATGTGTCATACTTGTTTCAGTCGCCAATTCCGAATTATAACTAACATTAAAAACATGTTTAAGGAGGAGAGAGAGCAAATAAATCCGATTAACATCTGATCTTTGTGTTTATGTTCAATAATCAGTGTGACCTGTGTATATACACATAAACTTTATTAAAAAAGATAACGTTGGTGTTTCCGTCATGTAGTAACTGTTAGGTTTAACTGTACAAAGCTTGTTCGACACTATGAAACACATACAGACTTCATGATGTTCAGGTAATATTTTTATTGTGAATATTAATCATGAGGGTAAACGGCCCTGTACACCACGGAGCGCGGTGAGCATATCCACGGTATCTTCAGCTGAATTAACCCAGTGTTTCCCAGCTGGGTCACACGAAAGTGTCGGCAGCATCAAACTAATCTAATGGTCATCTACGGATCTAATTCATGGGTCATATCAATATTATTTTACAGAATTTTTTTTTATTACTGCCAACGATTCCAGAGACGTGAAAATCTAAAGCATAAAGAACACAAAAATATAGCAGTCTAACGCAACACTGTTGTAAAAGAGATGAACGCTTCAGTTTGTCGCAGATCAAAGTCTAATGAAAGTGATTGGTTGAACAGGTGTTCGTGATCTGTGTTATCTGCATTTTCATCAGCGTGTAAGAGACTCAGCAGCAGATTAGAAAAACATTTATACATTTAATAAGTCACCAAATAAATACATGCAAGAAACGATTAAACCTGCTCTGACAATTTGAGGTTGTATTCTCTCAGCTGCAGACTCGCTGCTGTTTAAATGTTTGAGAGTGAAGATTAGACACAGTCAATGTACACATGTGATATGATATCAGCACGTACAGTGGCTGTGTCCTGTTTTAAGATCATATATGTAAAATTGCTGTCCGACCTGGATCGATTCAGCCTCTCAGAGTCCGTGGTTACCATGGTTACTGCATAAGCAGCTGTGAATTAAACAGCTGGCACTGTGGAAACTTACCCGCGATATGATCGAGTGTTTACGTTTTTCGTTGCAAAAGAACTGTCTGACTTGGTTAACTGAAGTTAACGGGGATAAATTATAGTTAAGGATTATCACAGATAACGCCCATGTTAGCTGTGTGACTGTTCACCACTACACTGAAATAAATCGGCTATTACTGAAATACACATGCTATATCAGAAACTATGATATAAATGTGGAGGTGCTAATAACGTGTTTAGTTTTAAAGGACACACTTCCTGCCTTTAGTCTCACTCATGAGCAGTATTAGATTTCTTCTAACATCCAGAAGTCTGCACGATGTGTTTCATAGTTTCTAACAAGCCTTTGACAGTTAAACATAACATGACCAAAACACTAACATAAAAAAACTCCCACAAATCATATGTTAACCTCATCTATTTTTAGTTTAGTAAACTCTGAAAATTCTAACAGACAGCTGGTGCTTAGAATACAGTTGAATAATGGGGGGTGCTGTTGGACACCATGGTGTGAAGATGTGTTTCCCGGGACTCCGCAAAGCAGTGACAAAAATGTTATTTTAAGACACATTCTCACTTTCTCTATCAGCTTTGTGTGTTCTAAGTAACCCTTTTTGCCACTGGTCGCCCGCTTTTTACTTCTTGAGGTCGGGAAACCTACTTTTGACAACTTTTGAGATAGGCCGAATCTGAGGCCTCAGAGTTTCCTTCCTGGCTGGCTGTGGTAGCTGCATCAGTAGCGTCCGGTTTTGCTAGCGTCAAGGCCTTTCCCTTACATATCTGGCTCCATGAACAACGGCTTCCCTTGCATTCTTACATCAGTAAGGAGTACGGGTGGGCCGCGTGAGGACAATCAAGTTCTTTCACTAAAAGATCCACCATTTGCCTCCTAGGCACAATGGGAGATAAGAGGGAGCAATGGAGAAAATGGGGCCAAGCTGATGCGGGTGGTTCACAGAGCCACGACACGACTGTTACGGAGGGTAACTACGAGCAGGGTGCGGGTGCACCGCTCAGGGAAGTCACGTTTACCAGAGCATTGGAGGTTTTGAAACGGGACATTTGCGACAAGCTTGACTGCAAGATTGATACAATCAATCAATCAAGGCTTTATTCGTCACATGCAGGGAGGTCCTGCAGTGAAATGGGACCCCCCCCGACCTTACATAGACACACAGACATCACATGGGGATACAGTCGGAGATTGGTAGCATTGGAGAGAAAAACATTGAAATGTACATTACAATGGGAAAGTACAAGAGGAAAAAAAGAGACCCCTTCTCATGCTATGCTTCCATGGTAGGACAGCACGAGAACAGGAAACAAAAAAAACTCCTCTGCACAAAAAAGCACATAAATGTGACACAACATTGGGAAGACATAACAAGCCACACGGTAGGGTGATGGGTAAGGAGCAATGTGAAGCAAACCCAGCAGCCGCCTCGCACAGCGCTATCTTATCCAGCGCGGCACGTAGACCCGCCGTGTTCCCCCACAGGAAACAAGCATCGAAGGCGTTTGGAAAGGGAGGGGGATAAGTGTGTGGTTTTCAGTGTAAGTGTATGTGTGTGCGTGTCCATAGTTCAGCGGAGACAGTGTCCTTCGCCCTGCCAGGCTAAGTAAACAGTCTGCCAGCCAACCCAGGTGGCCTTAGAATGGGGAGGAACAATGTCAACACAGGCGTTATCTCGGATTGTTTTGATCGGCTCCAGCCTTGAGCCCGCAGCTGGCGCCGGAGGGGTAGCCATATTAAGATGGTGATTTCTTTCCAACAGCTCATGAGAATTTCGAGCTGTATTGTTTTAGCACTCCGACACTGATCTCTCCATCTCCCGTTGGATAGCCGTCAGTTTTTCCATGATGTTGTTAACCTTCAATTCCGTGGTCTTGTCAATCTTTTGCTCACAGAGCCGGTTCTGAGACCTCGCGACCGCAGCCAACTGATCCGTGATGTTTTCCAGCTTTCGCCCATAGTTGTTGATTAGAGCTGATTCTTCCCTGATGTGTCCCAGTATCCGCTCAGAGATGTTATTCTGAGTATTCACTGCAGCCGCAATAGCCTCCAAGCTCTTGACCATGTCCCTGTCTGTCAGCCCTTTCTGAGAAGCCGCGCCTCGTCCCGTCAATCCAATCTCAGCAGGCAGCTTGGTGGGGGTTTGAGCAGCCAGTCCCGCTGTCTTGAT
This sequence comes from Pelmatolapia mariae, assembly GCF_036321145.2. Taxonomy (NCBI): domain Eukaryota; kingdom Metazoa; phylum Chordata; class Actinopteri; order Cichliformes; family Cichlidae; genus Pelmatolapia; species Pelmatolapia mariae. The sequence goes on along the minus strand of NC_086235.1, from coordinate 16,770,739 downwards.
TCTCCGATAAGCCAGGGCCAAGCCAGCTCCGATCAGCAAGAACCCTGCTATCATGGTTCCGAATAGGTAGATATCTTCAGCGTCCTCGATCGACAGTCCCGCCAGGCACACGATCCTCCATGTCTGCCACCCGTCCATCGTGTATCCAGCAGGGAAAGTCCCTCCAGGGCACTCAGGCTCTCCCGAGCCCAAACTTCTCGTTGAGAAGAGGGTGTCAATAGCATTCAGAGACCAGTTGATCAAATCCATAGTTCTCTTTAGGTTTTAGACACCGGCTGTGACAGAGTGTTCCAGGGTAGTAAGAAGAAAAAAAAAAAGCACGAGACAAGACAAGGACATAAGCGGCTAAGCAGGGAAGATAGGGGAAGGAGGAGAGGAGAAAAGTGCGACCGCCTTTGCTGAGAGCCAAACGAGAATACAGTTACTCATACACTGCGGTCAGAAATATCATCTGTGAAGGCTGAGTTTAAAGCTGCAATAACCACCTTACAGGCCACCATTAATGCTCAAGGGACCACCATTAAAGATTTGGAGCTTTCAGCTACAACTTGCAGTGACGACCTGACTTCTCTTCAATCTGCTGTAAGTGTCCTAAAGGCAAGGCAAGGCAAGTTTATTTATATAGCACAATTCAACAACAAGGTGATTCAAAGTGCTTTACAGAGACATTAAAAACAAAAACAAATAAAAAGCATGATTTAAAATTGATTAAGACAAGCAAACAAACTAACAAACAAACAAGCAAGCAAGCAAACAAACAAACAAACAAACAGTATATAAAATCAAAAATCAAAACAGTAGATAAAATCAGAACAGTAGATAAAATCAGTAGTTAAAATGTAAGTTTTGAAATTTAAGCTTAAAAGTGTGGATTTGATGCTTTATTCAAAAGCAGATGAGAACAGGTGAGTCTTCAACCTGGATTCAAATAAACTGAGTGTTTCAGCTGATCTGAGGCTCTCTGGGAGTTTGTTCCAGATATATGGAGCATAAAAGCTAAATGCAGCTTCTCCGTGTCTGATTCTGACTCTGGAAACTGATAAAAAACTGGATCCAGATGACCTGAGGGATCTGGAAGGTTCATACTGGGTCAGGAGGTCACTGATGTATTTTGGTCCTAAACCATTCAGCGCTTTATAGACCAGCATCAGAACTTTAAAGCAGCGGTCCCCAACCTTTTTTGCGCCACGGACCGGTTTATGCCCGACAATATTTTCACGGACCGGCCTTTAAGGTGTCGCGAATAAATACAACAAAATAAAACTAGTACCGGTACCGAAAAAAAGAAGATTTATTCATAACACACGTGAAAAGACCCAGGAAAACAGAGTTAACGATAAAAACGATAACAAAATAACGCTGAAAACCGATAAAAAACCCTGAAAACCATACATTTCACACCTGACCCTCAACTCTCGCGGCCCGGTACCAAACGACTCACGGACCGGTACCGGTCCGAGGCCCGGGGGTTGGGGACCGCTGCTTTAAAGTCTATCCTCTGACGGACAGGCAGCCAGTGTAAAGACCTCAGAGCTGGACTGATGTGGTCCACTTTTTTGGTCTTAGTAAGGACTCGAGCAGCAGAGTTCTGAATGAGCTGTAGTTGTCTGACTGATTTTTTAGGTAGACCTGTAAAGATGCTGTTACAGTAATCAAGCCTGCTAAAGATGAATGCATGGACTAGTTTTTCCAGGTCCTGTTGAGACATCAGATCTTTTATCCTTGAAATATTCTTGAGGTGATAGTAAGCTGATTTTGTTATTGTCTTAATGTGTTTTTCTAAGTTTAGGTCTGCATCCATCACTACACCCAAATTTCTCGCCTGGTTTGTGGTTTTTAGGTGTATAGATTGAAGTTCTCTGGTGACCTGTAATCGTTTTTCTTTGGCTCCAAAGACTATTACTTCAGTTTTGTTTTTGTTTAGCTGGAGAAAACTGTGGCACAACCAGTCATTAATTTCCTCAATGCATTTACCAAGAGCCTGTACAGGGCCTCGGTCTCCTGGTGACATTGTGATATATATTTGTGTGTCATCTGCATAGCTGTGATAGTTTATTTTGTTGTTCTTTATAATCTCTGCCAGTGGGAGCATGTAAATGTTAAACAGAAGGGGTCCCAAGATGGAACCTTGGGGAACTCCACATGTGATACTTGTCTGCTCAGATGTGAAGTTACCTATTGATACAAAGTATTTCCTGTTTTCTAAGTATGTTTTGAACCAGTTTAGTACAGTTCCTGAAAGACCTGCCCAGTTCTCCAGTCGTTTGAGTAATATGTAGTGGTCAACTGTATCAAATGCTGCACTGAGATCCAGTAAAACTAAGACTGACATTTTTCCACTGTCTGTATTCAGACATATGTCATTAAACACTTTGGTCAGAGCAGTCTCAGTGCTGTGGTTCTGTCTAAAACCTGACTGGAAGGCATCATAGCAGTTATTCTGTGTTAAGAAGTAATTGAGCTGTTGAGAAACTGCTTTTTCAGTGATCTTACTTAAAAATGGGAGATTTGAGATCGGCCTGTAGTTATTCATTTGTGTCTTGTCAAGATTGTCCTTTTTCAGTATAGGTTTTATTACAGCAGCTTTTAGTGGTTCTGGAAACACACCTGATATTAAAGAAAAGTTTACGATCTGTAACAGGTCTGACTCCAAAGTCTTTGAGATCTTTTTGAAAAAACTTGTTGGCAGGTAGGGCTGTTCGATATAACCAGTGTTGGGCAAGTTACTTTGAAATAGTAATTCAATTATAGTTACTAGTTACTTCTTCAAAAAAGTAACTGAGTTAGTAACTGAGTTACAATATTCTAAAAGTAATTAATTACTTGGAAAAGCAACTACTGCGTTACTTAAAAAACAAAAAACAAAGAATGTTTAACCCTCTGGCGTCCAGAGTATAATTGGCCATTTTTTTTACTACTCTTGATTTTCCCTCCACATTTTACCTTTAAAAACTATTTAGTTTGCCTTGTTTGGTATCATTCTGACAAAAAACATAAAATCAGAGTAGAAAAAGTTATATTTTTACTGTAACAACCATAAACATCTTTAATGAATCATATTTCATAACTTCAAATGCAAATATTAATTGTCAATTTTAAAATCCTACGCACAAGTTTTGCAAACAACAAAGTTATTTGCATCCATTTACCTTTTACCCTTTTTTTAAATAACCATTTCAAACTATTTAAAGAACAATCAGCTGTTCTTCAATAAGATGCCACACAAATTATTTGTGCCACTGCAAAAAAATAATTTCTGTCCACTATAAAGGAGAACATCACAGCCTGATACCTGCAGGTCTGACAGCAGCAGGTGTATCACTCCTGTTTCTACCTGGAGACAGCAGTCGCCTCATTGTTCTGACACACAACACAAAACTATCCACAACACTACACACTAACTACACAAGACAACACATGAACTACACACTCCAAACACGCTAAACGTCACAAATCTCAAAACTCACTCTCTCTCTTTTCCTGCTCTGTCTCTCTCTCTCTCTCCGTCACTCCTAAAACTTCCCGTTTTTTTTTTTTTTTGTTTGCTCAATAGCAGAGAGTACTTGCTAGCGCTAACGTGGCGAAACTATTGAGGAAAAAACGCCACGTATATGTTGTTTATCATGACTCTGGTTTTACGTGGCCTATCAACACAATTTAAAAACTGGCACCTTGTTGCTTTGTCTTTAAGTGGTCATGTGATTGACTTACCACGACTACTTTATTCTTCCTCAGTCAAACAGCAGCACTCATGCGATTGTTTTGCCCCCTGAGCTCCAGGTGTTGTGCTAGACAGTGATCGTGATTGCCGTCCGCGGGAGCGCGCATTTGCTTAAAGCTGTAGCTCCCAGATTACTTACGTAGTCAGCTACTTCCGTGCAACTGATATAAGATGCGGTAAGCTGAACACAGCTTCAACCGTCTGTTTGTTGAAAAATAGTAACGGACCGCGTTTCCTTGTTAGTAACTGTAACGCCGTTGTAACGATAGGAATAGTAATTAGTTAGATTACTCGTTACTGAAAAAAGTAACGCCGTTAGTAACGCCGTTACTTGTAACGCCGTTATTCCCATCACTGGATATAACGATATATATCGGATGACGATATAAAAACGTCTATCGTTTTATTTTACGCTATCGTTTGTTTCGTGGTGTCGCAAAATAAACTGTTTACGGCAATATTTTTTCGTTTTGATGGTCACTGTAGTGGCTATATTAACTTCTTAAAGTTCTCTCTTTCTCTTATATTTTATATAACCACACTACGGACGGACAAGCGCCTGTTTTTATGCGTTGTGGTTAGCAACAACGACAGTAACAGCATCGCGTGTCCGCTTGTTTATGTTCCACATAAACCTTTCACAACAAAGCTCAAGATCCTGTTGAGACTTTTCAAAATAAACTGAATCACGTGAAAGAGCAGATTATTTACGGATGAGAAGTAAAAAAGAGCCGCCAGGTGCTAAAAAAATAAACCAAACCGTTAGAACAGGCTTTTCCCGGCAGCACGCCGTGTAATAAATACTCACAAAGAAAACGGCGGCCGTTACAACTTATGTCTAAAAATGTATAGTTTCATGCATCGGTTAAAACACTCGACTCCAGCTACATGACACGCAGCTGGGAACACTTCCCGCAAGACGAGCTGCCCGAGATTCACAGAATTTACAGAAAATGTTACATTTTTGTGATTTATATCGTTATCGGACGATAGAATTCTTATATCGGGATATGAGATTTTGGTCATATCGCACAGCCCTATTGGCAGGACATCTAAACAGCAAGAGGAGGAGTTCAGTTGACCTAAGATGTCCTCCAGGTCTTTGCTGTTAATAGGGTGAAACTGTTTGATGGTGTTTAAACAGTTTTTCGGTGGACACAGTACATATCCTGGATCTGCTGTTGATGTACCAATTGCTTGTCTAATCTTTTGGATTTTTTCTGTGAAGAATTTGGCAAAGTCATTGCAGGCCATGGTCGAATGAAGTTCAGCTGCCACTGACACAGGAGGGTTTGTTAGCCTGTCAACTGTAGAAAATAAGACCCGAGCATTATGACTGTTTTTGGTGATGATGTCAGAGAAGTAGGACCTCCTTGCACTCCTCAGTTGTAAATTATAATTGTGAAGTTTCTCTTTATAGATGTCATAATGAACCTGGAGGTTTGTTTTTCTCCATCTGCGCTCAGCTTTCCTACACTCTCTTTTTTCATTTTTCACCAGTGTGGAGTTTCTCCATGGAGACTTTTTCCTTCCAGAGATAACCTTCACCTTAATGGGAGCAATAGTGTCCATTACATTTAACATTTTAGCATTGAAGCTAGTGACGAGCTCATTGACTGAACCTCTGGACAGGTCAGGTGTTAATGGGAAGACCTGGTTAAAGATCTCACTACTGTGTTCAGTTATACTCCGTTTTGTGATCACTGCTGTTGATATATTTGTGTGGGCTGAGATTTTACTTTCAAAGAAAACACAGTAATGATCAGACAGGCCCACATCAGACACAGTAACCTTTGAAATGCTCAGGCCCTTGGAGATCAGTAGGTCAAGAGTGTGTCCTCTATTATGTGTGGCCTCTGTTACATGCTGAGTCAGCCCAAAGTTGCCCAGAGTGTTACTCAGGTCTTTAGTCCCTTTGTCCTGAGGGTTGTCCACATGGATGTTAAAATCCCCAACAATAATTACACAGTCGAAATCAACACAGATCACAGACAGCAGTTCACTGAGGTCATTAAAAAAGTCTGTGCAGTATTTGGGAGGCCTGTAAACATTAAGAAACACAACTTTGGATGGGGCCTTCAGCTGTAAAGCCACATATTCAAAAGACAGAAAACTTCCAGGAGATAGCTGCTTACATTGAAATGATTCATTAAATAAGACAGCAACCCCTCCTCCTCTCCTGCTCACCCTGGCCTCACTGATAAAACTGTAGTTAGGAGGGGTTGTCTCGATGAGAACAGCTCCACTGTTACTTTGGTCCAACCAAGTTTCAGTTAAAAACATAAAATCAAGGCTGTGCTCAGTGATTAAATCATTAATTAAAAATGTTTTCCCAGCTAAAGATCTAACATTTAATAAAGCCAACTTAAGTGTTTTAGAGTTATTATTTGCCCCCTCGTGTTTGTGAGCAGTCTGTGGCACACAAGGTATGTTTACTATATTTAAAGATCTTTTAGAGTGCAGCTCTCTGTGTTTTGACCAGGCCACATGTCTCCTTCTGTCACCTAAAAGTACAGAAATTTTAAAACCTTCTAGTAAACAGGGTCCCAGCTTCTCCTGGGAAAAGTCATCACTGCCATAATCCTCGCAGCCCAGACCCTCCACACATCACACATCAGACTGCGGAGACAGAGCATGAAGGTGGTAAGGAGGAACTGAGGGGGGCGAGGCTGCGCAATGTAACTTCGATTGCTCTGTTGAGGGCGGGGCTCAATGGCGAACCTTTGGCTGCTCTGGTGGGGGAGGAGGCCAGACAACTGCAAGCCAAATGTGAGGATTTAGAAGGAAGGTCAAGGCGCAATAATATTCGTCTTATTGGCATCCTCGAGGGGTCGGAGACATCTAACCCTAGGGAGTTTATTTCCCATCTTTTGCAAGATCTTCTGAAACTGAATGAAGCACCTCTACTCGATCAGCTTCACGGATCCCTTGGACCAAAGCCCAGAGGTGGAGCGCCTCCTCGCCCACTGCTCATTGGAGTCTAGTGATGGGATTTCCGGCTCTTTTTAGAGAACCGGCTCTTTCGGCTCGGCTCACTAAAAAGAGCCGGCTCTTTCGGCTCCGAACCGGCTCTTCAGGTTGTTTTGTTGCTTTAATTAATTTATTATTACAATAATATAAAATTATGCACAAAAGGAATTACTAATAAAAAAAAAGTGGTTTTATTTTTATATGTTTATAAATAAATATATATAGTGGCCCCTAGAGACAAAACACGTACAAACTCCTAAAAGCACGTACAAACTCTAAAACACATTTCTAGTGTTAACTGAACTTCCAAAACAGAGCTACCTAGATCACTTAAATTACACAGTTGAAAGCATATGTGTATTGTTTGTGTATTTATACACAAGCACTCATATATATTCAAATAATTAAAAAAAAAAAGTTCATTTACCTCTTACTACCACACACCGGTCGTTGGTACTTGCTGGCTTGTGTGGCCTCTAGGTAACAAAAGCTCAACACTGCGCCTAGCATTCTGGAGCACTTCTGTTGTCTTTTGTACATGTTTTGGAGTTTTTACGTGCTTCTGAGGCTACATCCACACATACATGGGTATTTTTGAAAACAGAGATTTTCCGTTTTCGTTTTAAAAAAATAATCCTGTCCACATGTAAATGCAGAAATGAAGGAAAACGCTGCTAGGAGCATGCCAAAGCAACAGGTGGCGATATATTCCTAAATGTGTAGAAATGTTGGCCAATCAGAAGTCTAGAAGCCTCGATGGGAAATAGTAAACAAAGATGGGGCATAGAAGCAGAACTGAGTATGTGTGGAGGGACAGTAACTGTGTGTGTATATGTAAGCATTTAAACACTGCAGAGAGTACAATTAACAGTAACAGTATTGTAGAAATTCATTTCACCAAAACAAAACGTGGCGCACAGTGTGACGTCAAAAAAGGCGCACATCTTTGATGCTGCGTCTTCTCCGTTTTCCTTATCCACGCGTAAATGCAAAAACTGAGTTTTTGAAAATATCCACCCTTACAGGCATTTTTAGAAATCTCCGTTTTCAGTGACCGAAAACGCTGTTTACGTGTAGACCAAAGGTGCAAACGCATAGAAAAATCTCCGTTTTCAAAAATACCCGGGTACGTGTGGACGTAGCCTGAGTTTTTATGTGTTTTGGAGTTTTTACGTGCTTTGGAGTATATACGTGCTTCTTTGTCTCTAGGGGCCACCGTAAATATACTTTTATTTATTCACTCCACATAAAATGTAATAAATAAATCATATAATACAAAAACCAACTAGTCACATTTCAGCTTTTAACTATTTAAATTTTCAGCTTTTTCCTTTTAAACAAATTTCAAATGAAACAAAACAAAACACTGCAAACCACAACACAATTAAATATAAATTAAAATATGAAAAAGAAGATGCATATTCTCTGTCATATGGGCCTACATGAATAAACTTTCTGAATCCTTTATCATCTGCAACTGAAAATAGTTGTGGATGATTACTATACCTTTCTAATGTGACGTTGTTGTCCCTGGCTCTCTTTCTCTGTCTCTCCCTCCCGCTCTGCTCCTGTGCTACTGCGACTGTAACTACCGCCCCTCCCCCCTCTGCCCAGTGCAAAGCACAAGGCTTGCGTGCGGAATGAAGCGGAAAAAAGTGCGAGAGAGAGGGTGAGAGAAAGGAAAAAAAAAAAACCACGGCTCGCGATAAGGAGCCGGCTCGCGTCGTTCACGTCAACGATCCGGCTCTAAGAGCCATTTCGTTCGCGACCGACCCATCACTATTAGAGTCCACTACTTCCATGTCAAGGAACAGCTGCTATGTCATGCAGGGGCAAACTCTGCTCTATTTTACCAGGGCAGAAAGATCTCCATTTTTCCAGACTTCGCATCTGCAGTGGCTAAAAACGTTCACAGTTTACTAGTGTCAAGCGCCTTCTGCACTCTTGTCCTGGGATCAAGTTCGGCCTGTTCTCTCCTGTGGAACTGAGGGTGACACTTCCAGATGGAGTTGTACGTAAGTTTACTGACCCTGCGTCTGCCACTGACTTTGCCAATAAGATCCTGGAGGGCCCTGCCTCTCAAGACACATAAGTGTCTTAGCCCGTTAGGCTGATATGTTTATCTTGGTTAATTTTTGTGAATTTTTTTTTAGTAACATACTTATGTTTAGTAGTTTAGTAGTAACTTATGTTTAGTCAAGGTAAACTTGATTTATAGAATGTGTCTTGTCCTAATATATTTTAATACAATGCTTGATTTGTTTCTGTCTTGTATTGTAAGGAGTAGGGATGGGTACCGGTATCCGGCACCGGTTCTGACATAAACGGTAGTAACCAGACCGAAAAGCAGCGCACATTTCAGTGCTTTATTTCGGTGCTTTTTTTTCCTGAGATGTCATACACTTTGGATTCGAGCCAATCATTTTACGTTTCCGAGGATAGTAGGCGGGCCCAGGTACGTCCATTCTTTTAGAGCAGAGCTACAGATTAAAAATGCCCAAGGCGGAGCGGTCAAAGTCTGGCTGTACTTCACAGCAAAAGATGCAAACTCAGCAGCCTGCAACAAGTGCTTTAAGCTGATACTGTGCAAAGGAGGTAACACCTCGAATCTGATGAAACACCTGGCGACGTATAGCATTTTTAAAGCCGAGAAATTCACTGTATTTGATAGCTTGCTGCGAGACATCACACCGAGCACATCTACTGCGGGTGCGGTGCCTGTTATCGGACCCAGAGTTAGCAACATCCCCCAAAAACCCGAAGAGTAGAGTCCTGGCCCCTAGCCCTGCCAGTGTAGCAGAAATGATGACGGATGATGATGGCAGCAGCAGCCGTTCTTCTCTGCGTGAGTAGCTTAATGTTGTTCGTGTGTAATTTACGTTGAGTAGGCTAACCACGTTATTAAATTAATGCATGTAAGGTGAACTAACAAACACCGTCGTAGTTACATGCCGCTGTCTTCTTGTTTGATGGCAGATGCTCCCTTCACCCTGGCCAAACAGGCTAAAATGACCAAAAAAGTGGGAAACGGCTAAACATGAGAGGTTTTTGGACAAAGTTTGTGTTTTTTCCATTGTTTAAGCACTGCTTCCAGCCAAGAGTGATACCATATATGCCCTATAGCTGCAGAAAAGGCTAACATTGTTTTTACAAAAAAAAACAGCTAAAAATGAGAGGTTTTAGGACAAATTTGTGTTCTCCATTCTTTAACCACCGGTTCGAGCACCGTTTAAGCACCGGCACCGTTTCAAAAGTACCGGTTTGGTGCTGGTATCGGATAAAACCTAAACGATACCCATCCCTAGTAAGGAGCTTGAACTCAACTGGGACTTCGGATTGTGTTTTTACAAGAAACACACCTAAAAACCCAGGCCAACTGTATCACTCTACATTCAAATCCAAAGCCTTTGGTGCTGCTATTTTAATACACAAATCAGTGCCATTTGTTTCCTCTAATGCAGGGGTCAGCAACCCTGGGCATGCGTGGCACGCGAAGGGTTAACTGATGGCACGACCATAGCTGGACTGGCCATCGGCCCACCGGGCAAATGGTGATTTTTCGTTTTTATGGGCCAATGATTTTTTTATTTTTTTTTTATTTGTAATGGTATAAACAATGAAAGTTGGTGGATTGGCCAGATGCTGGCCAATGTGTAAAAATAACTCAGTTGTTTTGGTGGTGGCTATGGCGGAGTTAACAGGCCAGCAGGTGGATGAGGGAAAGGGGAGGCAGGAGGAGGAGAGACCCGAGGCGGCTGCCGGTCTGAGTGTCAGATGAACTGAACTTCAGGTAAGAAGTTATGACCTGCAGTCTATCTGTGTCAGATATAAACCAAGTTTAGGTGGAGTTTATTTTCATTGTGCTGACATTTTACAGTCAGTTACAATAACTCGTACTGCGTACTAGCTAGCATGACGGAGTTTCTATACAGGTGGGTGGGTGCTGTGATGTTACTGATAGTGAACTTTATTTTATTCATAAGGTAAGTTAGTAGAGTTTCCAACCGTCCCGTAAAAAATGGAATCGTCCCGTATTCAGAGAAAATATGACGCGTTTCGTATTGAGGTGAAAAGGAACGCAGTTTGTCCCGTACTTCAGCTAGAATGGAAAAAGACACAAAGCTGGAGTTATTCTGCATCTTTACGCTGCAGCTGCCTCTTCTTCTCTCATTCTCTTCCCTCCCTCTCCTGTTCCTACTTCAATCATGAAACTGATCAATGATCAGCTGATCGGCTTTTCTGACGCAAGTCCCGTCTCTCTTGTTTGTTTATCACCCACTTTGTGCCAGAAAGAGGAAACCTGCAGATGTTGCGCTAAACAACAGCAGCACATTTAAGCGTGATAAGCTGTTGTTAGAATTTATTTAATATTAATTTTATAGTAGCTGATGTTTGCTGGAGCCACAGCTGTAAAAGCTGCTGGTCATGATATCAGTTTGGTTATCTGGTGAGAGGGAAACATGAAGATGAAACCAGGAGATGTCCTTACTGAATCATCAGAGCTGAACAGGTGATGGAGAAACAGGTTTACCTTTTAGGTGACATGGATGAGTTGAAGGGAAGTTATGAACTGTTTCTGAGAGACAAATAACACCAGGATCCTTTTCTAAGTAGCTGACAGCTGGTAACTGTGCAGGGGCGGGTCTAGGAAAGTTTTGCCAGGGGGCCAGGTAGGGCATTAACAGGGAAAGGGGGGCACAAAGAAATACTTTTCTTTCTTTTTCTCATTTAAAATGTCTAGCTTTTATTAAATAATTATCTGAATCTTACAACCAAAGTTTTTAGTATGACGTAAAATGTATAGAAATCATATATATACCAACAAGACAGTGTACATCACTGTCACAACAGTGTTTGTTTTTATTCAAAGGCTTTATGGCTTTTCCTATAATACCTGGTGGGGCGGTCTCTAGTCAAAATGCCCGGGCTGATTTTTTGTCCCAGTCCAGCCCCGGGCACAACACACAGTGAGTTAATCTGAGAAGGTGCATTAAAAAATAAATGGCCGGGCCAGCGGTGCACATCGCAAATTAGCTCGCATAGACACATTAGTTGTGCCGCTTCTTAATGATGGTACGTTAGCTAACAACCCCAACTACCAGATTCACCTTGTAATTGGCTAAAAATAACTTAGCCTACCGGTGAGAGGGACGTTGCTAGCTGGCAGTTTTTTCAAGCGATGTTGAAATTTTCACATTCCGACACTTCAAATGCTTCAGGAGCTGTCCATCAGCATCAGCACCACGGAAATACACAGATACATCTGTAGACTCGAGACAGAATTCACAATGCGTTTTCGGGACTTTCAGGTGTATGGACCAATGTTTTCTTTTCTGATCAAACCAGAAAGCTTTAATGAGCAGCTGGATTTGTCTCGCATTAACTGGCATTAACTGGCTGAGTTAATGCCAGTTAATGTGACATCGAAATGCAGCTGATTGAACTGAAAACCTCGACTCTGTGGGGGTCAAAGTTTGCAGAACTACGAACGCAGATGGAATCCATAGCGTGTGTTCACGGAGCTTGCATTTTCACCTGCTGGACATCACTACCTGACAAGGTTAACTGTCTTCAGAACATTGCAGAGGCATTATTGACAGTATTTGGTTCTACATATCTGTGTGAACAGATTTTCTCTCACATGAATAGTGTCCTCAGGTAGCCGTCTGAATGCTGGACACTCAGAGACCTGTGTCTCTGAGTGGGAGACCAGAGATCACATTAACATGTGTATCCCTGTATTAACAAACATGCCATATTGGCCCAGTTTATTTTTCTTATCATTGTTGTGAGGAGACCATAAATAGCATTTCCATTTTCTGTTGTACAGTTCATTTACTGTTCTTGTTATGGATTAAAAAGTGTCTTTTTTTGTTTCAAAATAGCTGATAACTATTCGGTGATAGCTGCCAACATCTGCAAACAAATATAATTCTATAAAGTTGTTCTATATAGTGTGTAACTGTTAATATAGAGCGTTATTAAATTTATTGCTAATGCAATCATATGGCACATTGACTTCTGAGGAAATTTTAGACTAGCATGACGGAGTTTCTATACAGGTGCTGGAGAAAGGTTGCCTACCCCTGTCCTAAAACAGCAAACTTTAAAGCATGCACTGTTCAGGGACCTTCTAAAACACATTTCTAAACTTTCTACAAAGCTAAAGCACACTTGAGTTTAGCTATTGTTGTAGGCTCTTGTACCCATCATTCCTACCTTGATATCCCTTTGAACAGAGGTCCCCCTGAGTGCCATGTATCCTCCAGCGACTCCACGTCCCTGAACCTTTGTGGATCATGACCCTTTTGTCATTGCGGTGACCCCAGTTTAAGTGCAGGTCCTGGTCTTTTAGGCCAAAGAGGGTATCGTTCTTGCACTGCCAATGCTGGAGGTCATTGCTCTCATCACATTTCATGAGCTGCACCTTCATCCAGTCTTCTATTGCTGTAGTACCCAAACACAGCTTGAGGGACAAACTGAGGAGGTGAGACTCAGAGACCCATCGGAACTGTTGATCTTTGGCATGAGGATTACAAACATCCATTGTTATAGAGCTGGCACTCTCCACCTTTACGCACATGTTGTGATCTTCATTGAAGATCAGGAAGCTATTTGTGTCTGGAGCAGAGAAAAAAGAAAATTCAGCAACACATTCACATGGCATATGCTTTTCAAATGAAGCCACAAGCGTATTAGCCAACAAAAAATGTTTCTGTGTTACATACCTATATCAGCGGTGATGCAGAGGACTTGAAGGACACAGAGGACCACAGCAAAATTTAAACAGGGCAACATTATCCTTGTGTAGTTTGCAGTTACTGTTGGACGAGGCTGTAGCAGAGATTTCCCGTCATGAGCAAAGGGGTCTGGTGTTAGAGTTGATTATTTCTAGATGTAGCTTCTGTTACATGCATAAGATGAAGGAAGCTGTTTTTTCGCTGTTATTTTTCCATTGCACATTTAGAAACCACAACTTCCTGTTTTTATAAGGTGTAAGCTGTTGACTTCAGCTTTTCTGCATGGCATGTACACGTTAGTTTGTGAAAGGTCACACTCCTTATGGGGGCGACTGGAGAGATTGATAAGAAATCATGCCCTGTATGGTGTCAGGAAGTGTCAAACACACACACATGCGCGCACCCACACACACATGCTTGCCTTAACCCCTAAAGACCGGTCGGAGCGGGCACGCTCTGTTTTGCGTAACTATTTTAAAATCCCTGCAGAACGGCAACCACATAAGCTAGCGCAATAATAACAGAGTCCATTTCTCAAAATCCCATTTATCTAAAAATTTTCCTTCAATTATAGGCCAATGTGACAGATGTCACACTTCCCCTTGCAACCTAAGCCATATGTTTTTCTTCTGTCCAAGTTTGAACAAATTTTGGAGTGATTTCTTTTCTGTACTTTCAGGGGGTTTTGAAATTCAGATCCGAGAAGACCCTCTAATTGTCATATTTGGAGTTCCAAAGACCCCTCTTAATATATCTCAGCACACTGAGATCTTGGCTTTTTGTTCCCTTCTTGCTAGATGCTGTATTTTACTCCTTTGGAAATATCCCACGCATCCATCTGCATCGCAATGGCTTAATAGTGTCTGGACATTCTTGAGGGTGGAGAAGATCTCACTCACAGTGAAAGGTAGTTCTGCAAAATTTATCCACAAGTGGACACCCTTTGTGGAATATCTCAAATCCTTTCCTTAGTATTGAGAACAATGCAATTTACCCACCCAAATTTCAAATTCATTGAAAAGAATTTGAAATTTACTCTTTTTTAAGGTAGACATGGGATTTAAGCCCCCCCCCCCACCTTCAATTTTTGTAAATTTATTTAGTGCTTCATTTTTATTTATTTTTTATTATTTATTTACTTTATTTTATTTATTTATTTAATATTTTTTCTAATTTACTCACTTTTTTCTTCATTTTTCTTCATTTGTTCTTGTGTTGGTATGATGTTTTTTGTATTTTAATTTGTCTTTTGCTTAACAAGAAAAGTTAAATGTTTGAAAAAGAAATGTTTGAGAAAATATGTCATGTAAGACGCATACAATGTATATAACTTCGTATAATCTCTTGATAAAAAAAAAAGAAGCAAAAGCTAGCGCAATAATTTTTTTTGCATAAGAGATCGTAGGATTTGTACTTACATCTTATGCCATCAGTTTGTCCTAAGTTTCCTTCCACATATAGCTTTGCCAACTTCAAAGAAACAGCCTTCCCTGCAGCCTTTTATTCAGTGAATACAAGCACCACCCATTGTAACACCCATATGGTCACAAAAGGTTAAAACACTGTGTGTGTGTGTGTGTGTGTGTGTGTGTGTGTGTGTGTGTGTGTGTGTGTGTGTGTGTGTGTGTGTGCATGACTTCCTGCCATACTATTTCTGCCATTCTATTGCACAATACTATGTCACTTTCTAGAATCGCCTGCACTGATAGTTAAGTTATTTATTCACCAGGATATAGTTATATATATTACTTCGTTAGAGTTATTCGATACTATGTCTTGCACTATCCTATTGTATATTACTGTACACTACTATTCTTATTATATATATTGTATATCTTATATCTTATTCATCTGTTCCTCTGTCTCTCCTGCTGCTTTGAGCATGTATATGACAAAAGAATTTCCCTCGGGATAAATAAAGTTATTCTTATTCTTATTCATACAACTGTTTAACCACATTTCCTAGTTATCCAACGGTCATCTCCCCACACCCGTATGCGGCTTAACTTTAATGGTTCACCATGACACTCTGACACATATCTGCATGAAAACATACACAAACAGAAAGTTTGGCATACGTGTGACATTTCTGCATTAGAATTAAGTGTGGAATAGTTGTGAGGTCCAAAATAGACATACAGATTTTCATGTCATGGTTCAGTACTGTCCATACTAGTCTGATGAAGGCTCTAATATTAAAGAATAGTTATGTAAAAAGTAGGCGATCATAATCAAGTGATCAGAGCTCTAGTAAAGCTACCCTTGTCCAGTGCTTTCTTTTTCATCCCCTATAAAAAAAACCCAACAAACTGAAGAATGAACTGGAACCATGTTCCTAAAGAATTGAGCCATGATATGAGGGAGGACTGTGCAATCAATCTAATTTTAATCTAATTTCAGCTTCTAATGATTATTTAAATGAAAAAAATTGCACAATATTGAAAATTTATGGTCCAAGAATAGAACAAAAAGCAAAGGTTTATCAAGTGCCAATAACAGCTGTCCCTTACACCACAAAGCTTGAAGTTTCCTGGACTTTTCTGGATGAGTAACACTACAATAGTAGACATACAACAAAGATTCATTGTCTGGATCAATATCTGGTGTTTGGAAATACTTAAAATTTAGGGCAGGTAATGTTAACCAACATCAAGTCATATTCAAAGGCTTCTGAGTTGTGTAATTCAACTAGTAAGTAACACAACTAACTTATTCAGCCACTTGAACACATGCTACAAATCGCAGCATTATGAATGAATGCATGCCAAGAGAAAACAATGCAGTGGTTGCTAACTGGAAGTCAACTCAAACATCGTACAAAAGTGGACCATACAATGTGTCAATGTATCCCTTCAGCTCACAAAGATGCAATGAAATAACTAACCAATTATTTTATTTGTCCAGAAAAACACAGTGAGTGATGAAGGTTTTAGGGAAAGGGTCAACGTATCGAACAAAAAACATGTTTTCCCTACTCAGAGTTATTTTCTGTCAAGTCATTCAGGTACAATTAATGGCACAGTTCTGGTACAGTCTTTTTTTTTGTCTTTAGATAGAGTTTATGATAATTTTATTGTGATGCAAAGATTTGCTCATTAGCAGTCATGTAACATGGATGCGAAAGCAGACTTATCTTTAAATCAATGAATAGTTGTGGCAAATAATTGTGATCTCAATAGTAAGCAAAATAATTGTGATTATTTTTGGGACATAACTGTGTAGCATTTACACGAACCAGAGGAAGTATTGTATGTTAAATTACAGCCTGAATTCGTTTGTTAAAAGGTTAATGCAAAAAGATCTTAATTTTTAAAAGTAAGGAGCACACAATACTACGCATACTCCAAAAATATGTACTGCAAAAGAGTTCATAATACTACAAAGAAAAATAACTGAAATTGATGTAACAAAAAAGTGTTACAAATAGAAGTTTTTCAGTGTCATTCTCTGTAATATTTTAAAAACTGGTATTTGGTATTTGAACTATTACGAAAACATCTAAACATGAAATATACCTATCAGACACATCCACCAGGTTAGCACCAGCCCCTGAGCATGCCTGCTTTGCCTCTTCAAAAGTTTTTTTCTCAGCTCCGATGTTATAACAGTATGAACCAAACCGGATTGATCCCTAAAAAAGGAGTAAAAAATGATGAATAAAAGGCTTTTCTGTTAAATTACACCTGTATTTATGGGAGAGGACATAACTCACAAGCTTGCATCCTTTGTTGACTTCCGCTAGACTGCCTCCAATTGGTTTAGCTGAGGCCTTCTTCTTGCACATATATCCATGCAACTTCTCACACATGTGATCTGCCCACTTACCATCCTGTATAAGAAATACAGAGGGGTCTTAGAGTAGTAGCTTTATAACAATATTGATTGTCGTTTTGCAAGAATTTGTGCTACCTTTCCTTGAATCAGGACACAGTCCTCTTGGAAGCTGGTGAGATGAGAGGGCTCATCACTCTGCCACTGGGTAAAGGTGACATATGAGTGATCGGACCATTCAAAGAGCATCTGGTTCTTTTGGTCATTCAAGCCAGTCCAGAGCACATCTGTCGGCACTGAGGTTTGAAATATAGAGAGATGGAAAATGGTCATATATGTCTCCTTACTCTTTCAGGCTGTTTTTTATAATAGCATTGTTTAATGAACATCACAAATTTATTTATTTATTTATTTATTTTGTCTGGTTTGGAGGTGCTGCCAGGTATAGGTTGTTACAAAGCTCATACTGTACAACCTAGCTAATGCTATGCTAAGCTAATTGGCTCAAGGCTGGTTTCATATTTTCTCGAAATGTAAAATAATTTCTTTTAATTTATATGTAGGTAGGTAATAGGTAGGCCTATTCCATGTCACGATAGAGTACTTACTTTCTGACATTTCAGTACTTTAGCAGGATATTGTTATTTGTTGTTATCTTCTTGCACACTTACTATATCCAGACTGAGAAATAATGAAGCTCTGCTCCTCTATGTTATGTATGCTGGCAAGATCTCCTCCTTCTTTGCGGCATGCAGCTAAAGCATTACTCCACATCTCTGCAGTCCTCACCAGCTAGTAGCATTTTCCTACATAGTGAACCCAGTGATTGGGGCAAAAGCCGGGCTGTTTGGCTGTGGATAGAGACCAAAAGTGCTAAGAACAAACTCTTTTTAAGTTTGTATTGTAAGGATTTGGACTCATAATAAACTGAGATTTACTCGATGGTGGGGGCAGACTGGTAGCGTTTCCTTTACGACAAATGTAACCAAGTTTCTTGCTGCACACACTGCTCTCCCACTTTGAGGCCTTTGCAGCATTTAGGGTTGCACAGTTTAGCCCAGGGTTTGAGGATGGATGACCTCTGGGAAGCACAGGTTAGTTAATGCTAAATATAAAAGGGTCTACTTTAGAAGTACTCCAGGTATAAAAAAAAACCTCACATAATTCCATGACATATACCAAGACCTACTAACCTGGGGCCCAGTTTAAATATCTGAAAGGATTTCCGTTGCTCCACTGCCATCCACTGTCAAAATCCAAGCTGGCAGCTCTTCCTGGCATGATACCGAGTCAACACTGACTGTGCGTTTAACTGATATTGAACCCCTGTGACTGGGTCAGTGACCCAGCTGGAGGATGCTAGATCATGGTAAAGACACAAAGCGCTATAAATTATTACACAGCTGGAAATGATTTACATCAGGAAGTTAAATTAATTGAATGCTCCCTGACTTCAGTACACAGTGAGGGATTCAGGGTTTTTTTATTACCCGGAATGGTTTGAATATGGACTGAAGATTGGGTGCTATTAGAATTTAAAACATGTCTATTTTGATGACATGTTGATATATAACAGTGATTCCCAAAGTGTGAGCTGGCGTGCCCCTGCTGGGCTGTGAAGGTACTGCAGGTGGTGCTGCAGTAATAAGAGAAATTCAGTTTGAAATTACAAGTATATGCAATTACATATGTACATAAATGTATTTATTTATATAAAAAGTTAATTAAAACTAGTAATAAGAGGTGGTTAGTTCGTGATATTATAGTACTTAACACTGACTGGGTAACATTAGCAATTTTTAGCCAACAGTCTGTGTTGTTTATGCTTTTTGAATAACATTTTCAAAGAAATACATTGATCTTTCTTGTATTTTGATTTGAAGAAAGATTAAGGATTGGGTGGGCCCCATGGGAGTCTGTGGTTTTTAAGTGGGCCACAGCAGTCTTAACTTTGGGAATAGCTGATACACAGGAACAGAAAGTATCAATAAGAATTTCAAAACTTAAAGAAAGGAACTATTTAAAGTATGTAATTTGAGAGACATCCTCTACAGCCTTAGATGGCACTCAACTCTGACTTTATAAAACAGTCTGGTAAAGGGAGATCCCTTTATTTAGCTGTTGCTTTCTTGCCTCAGTTTAAGAGCAGTGCCAGGGGAAACTTAAGCCTGTGAAAAGAGGAAACAGAGGAAAGTGCTGTGTTGACAGTCCATGAGAGGAAGAGGTGAGAAAGTGTCAGAAAACAGGCCTGCAGCACTGAATTCTTCATAAAAAGTGATATTTTTGTGCATGATTTGATAAAGGTAACCATGGAGGGCTTCCTGTTTTCATGTTATAGATGCAAAGTGGACTGAATCATCTGTAACCATCTTTCAGGTTAAAGAGATTTTTCATTCCTTACCGCTGGTTGGACAAAATCCCCATTTCCCCACTTTATCATAATCTCTCTCTGTGGCACACCACAGCTGTCCATCCGTACGACCGTCTTTAGTGCATTCGGCGTACCCAGTGGCGGTCCTAGCCTGTTTGGCGCCCCGGGCGAACACGCCCTCTGGCGCCCCCCCCCCCCCCCCCCCCCCACACACACACACACACGGACGCACACACGCACGCACACACGCACGCACACATATATGACCCTATATATGAAGAGAGAGAGAGGATGCATAGTATGCAAACGGCTACTAAACAGACATCATAATTCGTCATACAATGGGAACAGGACAAATCAACAATTGACACTGCCTAATTAATATTATATTATTGTATATATTGTTTGGAGTTTAGTCTCTTACTGTTACTATTTTTACCATTTCTTCTTGGAGGAACTGTAACCCACATAATTTCCTTAGGGATTAAGAAAGTATTCTGATTCTTAATGTTTTAGGATACATGACCTGCCATTATCCAATGACACATCTGCTTACCTGTATCTTTTGCTCGTTTCTCCTTGTAGGAGCCATAATTAAATGTATTGAATTTTAATGATCACTGGGTTTTCATTTGTTTGGTTGCTATGGTGATGTGTAACGGGAGTCACGTGGGTGCTAGCGGTGACATTAAGAGGGCGTTGTCAGTTTGTCTTTCACTGGTTTGATTTTGACAGAGAGGAGGGCTGGGTAGCCGTAGTTTTTGTTGACCGCAGCACAACGAGTTTCCCCTTGTTGCATTAGAGCTGTGATGTTTTAAGAGTTTGAATCGCGAGCCGATCACATTGCTCTGTAAACTTTTCAAGCACTTTAATAAACAAGCAAACAATTCCACCTCTCGCATTATTGCGTAAAGTTGACAGCGCATCAGGCAAATAGGCAGGCTCAGTACCCGGCCTCTAGCGACTGTGGAAGTCGCTACACTCCTCCTCTTCTTTCTCTTTTTTTTAAACTTTAAAAACGGGTTGTGTGTGAGACTTTAAATCAACAAAATATAAAATATACATTTTAAATTGTTATTGATCCCTTTACCCCTGGTCCAAAAGTGTATATTTATTTTCTTACTCTTCTTATATTTATTGTTTGTTTACTTGCACTGCTGTAACTGGAGCTTCGTCGTCTCGTCTCTCTATATACTGGACTGTATGTAGCGGAGATGACAATAAAGTTTACTTTGACTTCAGCAGCGAGCAGGCGCACTGAGGGCTCTCGCGCTCACTTTTCGTGTATAGAATTTCGAAAAAACATCGGTGCAAATTATAAGTCTGTATCATTATGTCTGGTGTTTTCGTGTTTGTTGGTTTGTTTTTATTTTGTTTTATCTTGCGAGTTGGTTATTAGATGCCGCTCCAGCTACCCAGAGAATCCCCCGCCGCCCCGCCCTCTCCTCCCTGTGCCGCAAGCAGCAGGCGCACCTCGCAAATGGAGGGCGCCCTTACTCCCAGCAAATGGGCGATAGAAAACCGATCGGTGCCTATGCCATTCCCAATATGCGCTGGCATGATGTCGGGGCAGCATGAGTACGAGCAATTTTTTTTTTTGGCCGATGCCCCTGATGCCGCCCCCCACCATTATGCCGCCCCGGGCAACCGCCCGGGTCGCCCGTATCTAAAACCGCTACTGGGCGTACCACTTCTCGTGGAACTTAAAAGGGAACTGACAAGCGGCTCCAAAAGCATTTTCTCCTAGTGTGAATGTCTCTGTGGAGACACAAATAATGGAGACATGCAATCATTTCACCAGCATGTGATTGATAATTATGAGAGTTTGCCTCCCAACTTCTTAGAGTTCTTTTCTTAAGCTTTTAGAAGTTAATTCAATTGATTTCACGCAATTTACCCTCAAGTTTATTTACTGAGGGTGGGCGAGAAGGAGTAGCGCTTGGTTTTCTTGGCTCTGGTAAGGTCAGTCATTTAAATTTAGAAAATGGACTTGTGCTTGTAGTGGACATGTTCCCATGTTGAAAAGGGTTTTTTCCCAAAACGCTCCAGAATGTGGGAAGTTCACTGTTGTCTAAAATATTGCTGCAAAGCTCCAAATGGTAAGTAAGAATCACTGCAAACCAGAAGTACAGTAAAATACGCAAACACATACTTGTACTGGCAAATAGCCTATAAGGTGTGATAAATGAGTCTAAAGTTTTAGCTTGACCCTTAATGTAATGGTTGATGTTAAAACTTAATACAACTTTTGGTTGTTTGAGTTACCAAGCTTTAAAAGGGATGGGTTTTCAACCTATCCCCGATGGATTCCAGTTATACAGTTGAGACTTGCTGTCTATGCTGTTTACAGAGAGTGCCATTATAAGGACTGCTTATTATTTGTGCTGCATTGACAATTATGTAGTCTCAGCAGACTACACAATACCTGACTGTACTCACTTTGAAATTTTCTCATCATGTATGTTGTAACCAGCAAGTTTTGTACTCAGATCAGATAAAAAAAAACCCTTCCACATACTTCAACATATTTAGATGGTAAATGTAATTTCATCTGTAGCCATAGCACTTTTTTTAACCTGGTTTACTTTGTACAGATAATAATATTTTGCATTTGTAATTTTAATGGAAGTAAGAACAATTTTATTGTACAAATTACTAAAAGAACAAACTTTAAAGCATGCACTGTTCAGGGACCTTCTAAAAAATATCTCTAAATTTTCTACAAAGCTAAAGCACACTCAAGTTTAGCTATCGTTGTAGGCTCTTGTACCCATCATTCCTACCTTGATATCCCTTTGAACAGAGGTCCCCCTGAGTGCCATATATCCTCCAGCGACTCCAGAACCCTGAACCATTGTAGATCATGACGCTTCTCTCATTGCGATTGCCCCAGTTTAAGTGCAGGTCCTGGTCTTTTAGACCAAAGAGGGTGTCGTTCTTACATTGTAAATGCTGGAGGTCATTGCTCTCATCACATTCCATGAGCTACACCTTCACCCAGTCTTTTATCGCTGTAGTACCCAAACACAGCCACTGTTATAGAGGTGGCACGCTCCACCTTTACGCACTTGTTGTGATCTTCATTGAAGATCAGGAAGCTACTTGTGTCAAGAGCAGAGCAAAAAGAAATTTCAGCAACACCTTCACATTGCATTGTCATGGTCTGACCGGTCCTGGCCGGGCAACCTGCTCATCTGTGTCTGTTTACATTTTGTCGGAGCCGTGCTGACCCAGAAGTAGCTCTGTGCTGAGTTCTCCACACCGGCGAATAATCAGCACTCACCAGCTGCCGTGAATTATCTGCCTTTTTGACACCAACATATTTAATGCTGTGACCAGGCTTCAGTCAGCGTTGGATCATTAGACTAAGCTCGTTAGTACAGTTGAGATCGTGTATTGTTTCTGATGCCCTTTTGGATACCTGTTTACTGCTTTTTTTCGTCTTATGCACCAGGAGTTGAAGGTGGAGAGGAGAAAATGGGAGCTGAACCACGAGCGCGGGAATAATGTGCGGAGTTGTCGGCTTTTGTTTTCACGTCGCCATCCTGCACTATCGAGAGCCGGGAGAATTTCCCGGGGAGCCACTGCTTTGGATTATGCACTGAACTGTCATTATTTTCTGCACTGTAAGTAAATTCACTGTCTCATCGTAAAGGAGATCTGCGTTCCACTCCTTCCGCACTCCTGACAGGCATATGTTTTTCAAATGAAGCCACAAGCGTATTAGCCAACAAAAAATGTTTGTGTTACATACCTATATCAGCGGTGATGTAGAAGACTTGAAGGACACAGAGGACCACAGCAAAATTAATGCAGGGCAACATTATCCTTGTGTAGTTTGCAGTTACTGTTGGACGAGGCTGTAGCAGAGATTTCCCGTCATGAGCAAAGGGGTCTGGTGTATGCAAAGTTGTGTGACATGGAGCAACAGTGATACAGAGACTCAGTGCCTTCCCTTCTTAATCAGAAAGATGGGTATCCTGTCATGTGAGTAGTTACGCCCGGTCAAACGCCTGCAAGTTCCACAAGCTTTGCAGACCTTTTGGCAGGGTAGGTAGGAAGTAGGAAACAAACAATCTGACCTCTCCATTCAGCAAGAAAATGAAAGTCAACTTAAAGTGTCAGGAAAGACTCATAATGTAAAGCAAACGAAAAATTAGATAGGGATTTTTTTTAATTTCATAAAGCACCCTGTTCAGGATTAATTTCCTATGTTGACTTCATCATTGACTTTAAACTGTTATAAATAGACATTATGTGCTAAAAATGTGCCTGGAGCTTGAGCGCAGATTGCATTGTCCATAACCTGAACATCAGCTCCTCCCTGTGCATCTGGATCCTGGACTTCCTGACAGACAGATCGGTTCAGATTGGCAGTGTCACCTCCTCCACACTCACACTCAGTACAGGTGCCCCCCAGGGATGTGTGCTCAGCCCCCTACTGTACACCCTGTTCACCCACGACTGAACAGCAACACACAGCTCCAACACCATCATAAAATTTGCAGGTGACACCACCATCATCGGCTGCATTTCTGATGGAGATGAGACGGCATACAGGGCAGAGGTCAGAGCCCTGACATCATGGTGCCGCAACAACAACCTGCTGCATAACATCAGCAAAAACAAGGAGCACATCGTGAATTACAGGAGACTGCAGAGAGCTGGCCACACCTACATCCACATTGAAGGAGCAGAGGTGGAGAGAGTCAGCTGCTTCAGATTCCTGGTCATCAACATCTGCATCAGGATCTGAGTTGGTCAATGTTGGTGTGATCACAAAAAGCAGCAAGACAGCGGCTCAGCAAGACAGTTTCTTAAATCTTAAAACTGAATCTCTGTCAGGAATACATTAGTCATACAGAATGAAAAATGACTGTGGGAGCTTTCTACTTTGCACACTTGTAGTTCCAAAACCTTAAGAATCACCACGTCATAGAACAAAGTACCGAGACATATGAAATTAACATTGTCTTCTTCCTCCTAGCGTTATTCCCGCCTCCATTCGGCACGGTCAAGGGCGTTGTTCAGGTTGGCGCCGATCTTCTTCACGTCGTCTTTAATTTGGGCCATCCATCGCCTTTTGGTCGCCGGCCTTGAAGACTGAGTCGCAGTGCTGTTCTTGCCACCGAGTTTTCATCACTTCTGACCACGTGCCCATACCATCGCAGTCGCACTCCTTGCATCTTCTCTGTGATTGGTGCAATGCCCAGCCGCTTTCGGATGTCGATGTTCGTGACTTGGTCCCATCGTGTCAGGCCCAGGCACCATTGCAGCATCCGCATTTCCATTGTGTGAAGGGCCTGTTCGTGCTTTGCGCTGGCTGGCCAACACTCTGATCCATAAAGGGCCACAGGGCGCATTACGCTCTTGCAGATCTTCGACTTGAGGCGGTGGGGCATTCGTCGGTCGCACAGTACACCTGTGACTTGGCGCCACTTCATCCAGGCCGCATTAATCCTGGCTCATATGTTTGGCAGGATGTCGCCGTCGTTGCTGATCATCGATCCGAGGTACTTGAAGTGAGATACCTTCGCAAGGTTATCTCCATTGACGCTGATGGTGCCTTCGGTTTCGGGGCCAGCTTCTAAGTACTCGGTCTTCTTGGTGTTCAACCTCAGCCCATACTCACTCAGGCGTATCTTCCATTGCTGCGTTTGGGGTTGCAGCTCCATTCGGGATTCATCTGCGAGGAAGACATCGTCAGCATAGAGGAGTTTCCAAGGGTGGGGAGCTTCGATTTCAGCTGTCACGGTGTCAATGCAGAGGATGAAGAGAAGCGGGGACAGTGCGGAGCCTTGGTGCATGCCCACGGTGATGTTGAAAGGTGGTGATGTTCCCACTGGGCTTCTGACTGTGCTGGTCACGTTTCTGTACAAGAGCTTGATCCAATTGATGTACCGCGTGTGATCGCAGAGAGTGTCAGATCAGGTCATGAGGGACTCTGTCGAAAGCCTTTTCCAGGTCGAGGAAGGCCATATGGATGGTCTTGGTCTTCTCTCGGTGCTTCATGGTTGGCGCCATGGTTGGAATCTGTTGTGCCACATCCTTTGATGAAGCCACACTGGTTAGGCGTTATTGTGACGATTTCTCGCAGCCTGGCATTAACCCTTTAAAACCGGTCGGAGCGGGCACGCTCCGTTTTGCGTAACTATTTTTAAATCCCGGTAGCTCTGCAACCACGTAAGCTAGAGCAATAATTTTTTTTGCATATGAAACCGGAGGAGTTGTACTTACATCTTATGCCATCAGCTTGTCCTAGGTCACGGTTTTATTCCACATATAGCTTTGCAAAAACTGCATAAAAAGCGCTTGCAGCAACAAAAACATAATATTCCAGAAACACGCTTTGCCGATCCAATCAGCTGTTCATAACACTTCCTACTTTGGAATAGACGTCAGAGCGAACTTTCGCATGTCCACCATTACCTGCCCGAAACCGGAAGTGACGTCATTTTCGCGGAAATGTATTTTTTTTACTATCAGGGCCTCAGAGCCTATACTGGTGTTTTTAAAAGTTATCTTTGACTTTATGACTTTCTGTGTCATTTCTGGGATGCTTAGAACTCAAATTGCACTGCTGGAAATAGTTTATTTTGATGCATATGCTGCTTTTTTGCAAATTTGCAATTTAATATTTATTTTCATTTTTCCTGCAGTATATAAAAATTGGTGTATTTCAAAAATAAAACTATGAAGACACTCAAAATAAATTTCCTGTGGTGGGAAACTATTTTGTGCAACTTTTTTGTATTTACAGTTTTGAGGGATAAGCCTCTTAAATTTCTCTAACTAGAAATATATGTTGAAAAAACAAAAACGATTTTCAATTTTTTTGTAGTTTATTGCACTTTTTTGCAATTTATGTAATTACTATGCACTTAATGCATACATATTATTAAAATGTGGGCTATAATGGTTGTATTGATGTATATCAACTTGAAATGCTCCCAAAATTGGCACTACAGCATGTAAAAATATAATATAAGCTCTGGCGGACTTGGTTCTATGGTAGGTCTTAAAGGGTTAATGATCCGCTCTAATATTTTCATGGTGTGGCACAGAAGTCGGATTGGGGGGTAATTGGAGCAGTCGGCCACATCGCTTTTACCTTTCCAGATGGGCACTGTGGTGCTGGTTGACCAGGCTGCTGGGGCAGCCCCATCTTTGATGTTGTTGAACAGATCGGTGAAGACTAAGGCACCCTAGCGGCCGAGTAGCTTCCAAACTTCGGCTGGGATGTCATCTGGTCCAGTTGCCTTGCCATTTTTCATTTTCTTGGCGGCGGCTTCTACTTCCTTGGTGGTAATTTGTGGGATGGGGTCGGTGCTGTGGATGGGCTGGTGGGGGAACTCCACGTTGCATATATCCGAAAAGTACTTGCTCCAGCGTTTGAGGACGCGGGCGGGTCACGGAGGACCTGGTGGTTGGCATCCTTGATATGCTTGATCTGGCCGATGTCCTGCGTTGCTCGATGGCGGTTTCTGGTGAGGTGGTAGACTTTGTTCGCTCCTCCAGGCATGTTGGTCATAGTGTGATGCCTTTGCCGCTGCTACTGCCTTCTTCGCGGCCGATCGAAGGGCCCTGTAATGTTGATAGTCGCCATCACTGCGAGACTGAAGCCACATTTTGAATGCTGTCTTCTTTCCCCTGATTGTTTGTTGCGTGCTGTCGTTCCACCACCAAACTTGCTTGTCGATGAAGTGCCTCCCCGGCTTCGTCTTCCCAAGGGCGCTGCCTGCCGTGTTGTGTATCACGGATGTTGACTCACAGATGTGAGTCACAGATGTTAAGAAGCATCTATCACTCATACACCAACAGGAAGTGGGTTTTTGAAACTAGCAGGGACACCACTAAGAACACAATTCATAAGCATTGCAGAACCGAGAGATGGCGTGTCATGACACCCGGTGCCATCTTGACATGTTCTCAAAAAAATACACTACAAATACAGCTGGATATTCATTGAAGAGAGACAAAAAGCTACTCTCCTAATTACTAAATCTTAATTTAAAAGTTTGACGCAGATATAATCACACTATCAGCAAGCATGTGTATGTAACCCTAGATAAGATTTACAGCACTCAGAAATACTTGTGTGTATACAATGATTATAGCTGCACCTGTAATAAAAAGGTTAATATGATGCCAGTAGCTTTAATAAACATTTTAATGCAATTTTAATGATGAAGAATATGTTGTGGCAGTAAAATAATTTCTTTATTTCCACAGTGTTTCCTTGAATGCATCATAGTTTCTCTTCTGGGCTTGCCCTGAATGGATCACCTGCAACTCAGTGCATGTGGAGGTGTGGTGCAGAAGAAAAAAGGATGGCAAAGGAAAATCTCCATGCGGCCGTGACACACGTTTTTCCAGTTAACAAGGAAAAAGAGAGTTTTCCGTTAACATTTGTGAGAGAGCTGCCGTTAGCGGTGAACCACAGACGAGTACTTACCTTGAAGGAGTCGGAGTGTTTCTTCAACTTTTTGAACTAATCTGGTGAGTTAGCCTAGCTCAGTTAGCACTACTATTGCAGTTCAATGTGTTGAAAAATAACTAACCTCTCAGAATAGTGGTAAATGTTGTTTAATGATGTATAAGATGTGTTTTGATTGATTGATAATACTTTATTCATCCCGAGGGAAATTGGGTTAAGGCTGCCAGCCGTGCCAGCGCCATCTTACCCTTCCGACCATACAAAACATCACATGGGGTTGACAGGTATTGCGATGTTGTGACAGTTTATTTTGGTTGTTATGAGTGTTTAGCGTTTTTCCTTTTCCTTGGGCCTGCTAGTTCAGCCGCGGCCAGCTAAGTGGTTATGCGCAGTCCACGTGTAATAGCCGTGCTGTAGCTGTAATTGCGGGTGATGCAGACTAATGCCAATGCCAAATTATTTTTCTTATTTTTTTTCCTTATTTTTTTTTTAAAATAGAGAACAACGACATTTAAGAGATGAGGAAGTCGAACGTTCTGCATACTTGTGTGCAGACTGTGTTTTTTTTTTTTTTTTTTGGTTTTTTTTTTAGGTACAATTCTGTTTGTGCTGTGTGAGGAACTGCCCCATCGTGGTCAAGGATGCCATAGCTGTTGTGGATGCTTTCTGCATGTCAGGATCTCGACATGTGGATCTTCGCCGTACTAGGAGGGCGGTAGGAACAAAAAAACAAACAAAAGGCATTCCACCTGAGAACCACCTTATTATTTTCTTTGCTACTTTTCTTCAGGTTGTTTTTTGTTCTTGGACCCAGATAAACTGATAACTAGGGATGGGTATCAAAACCCGGTTCTTGTTGAGAACTGGTTCCCACTGTTTCAATTCCTTGGAATTGTTTGCCATTTTTACAAACGATTCCCTTATCGATTCCAGTCACCCCGAATGACGACGTCACCACATTGCGGCGCGTCATTTACCTGGCAGGAAACAGCGCCTAAGCGGCTCAAACGCTCAAAAGTTTGGTTATACTTTACGAGAACGGATGACAACAGGGCAACTTGCAATACCTGCAAAGTAAGAGAGGAAACACTACGAATATGCAAAAGCATTTGCTCACAAAACACGCGATAACCTTAAATGAATGTCGTGTTTTTAATTCCGCTCTGGACTCGTGAATCTCAACCCAGCAGCAGCGGTAACGTTTGCACGTCCTCTCCCGTTAATGCGGCAGGTAAATAATTAACTAACGGTGCATATTATGTTAGCGCGATCTGCCTTATTACAAAACCTGCCATTACTGTGCGTTGTATTTAGGTGACCATGATGAGAGAGACAGACAGAGTCTGGCTGGCGCTCGCTGGCAGTTGTCGCTGCAGTCTACCGGTAGCGTCTCCTTTCAGGCCAGGATAGACGAATGTCACCGAGCAGTGACTAAGTTTGTGGTAAAAGGCTTGCACCCATTTTGCCACAGCAGATGCCCCCGATTTTCTTGTTCAAAGAGAAGATATAAAACAAAGTTCTAAGCTAATCGACCTTAGTGTTCTCCTTTTTCAAAGAGAATCGATAAAGAATCGAATCGTTAAACAGAATCGAAAATGGAATCGGAATCGTGAAAATCTTATCAATACCCATCCCTACTTACATGGCAGATATATTTCAGCATTTGAATGAACTGAACACACGAATGCAAGGCCGAGATGAAAACCTGTTCACAAGCACAGATAAAATAAATGGATTCCGTTCAAAGGTGCATCTCTGGCAACAACATCTGGAAAATGCCAACCTTGGCATGTTCCCACTCGCTCAGAAATGGCAAGGAGATATCAAAACTGCCACACTGTGTAAAATAATTGGTAAACATTTGAAAAGTTGTCCATTTATTTCCCCTCAGTCTCCACTGAATGCCTTGACTGGGTAAGGGACCCATATAGCTTAGCAGCAGTTTTCAGAAAGGATATGACTTTGCAGGAGCAGGAGGAACTAACTGAACTGAGACTTTGCTGATCTATCTTTGGACAGTTTTTGGTTGACTGCTGCTAGAGCTGGGCAATAGAACAATAACGATATGTATTGCGAAATAACTTTTTCTCGATAGAAAAATTAAACTATTGCGATAGACCTCATCTCTCTCTCTTCCTCTCTTAAAAACAAAAAACAAAAAACAAAACAGCCAATCCAAATTAAGTAGCGCAGAGCCGAACCAATCACAGCCGCAGCGTCACGTCATGTGACTTGTTACGTACAGCACAAGTGCCAAGCCGCACATGTGTATTTGTTTGGGAAGCAGCCAGCCGCCATGCCGGCCGGGTAATGGAGGAAATGAGTGTGCCGACTAGAGAAAAATCAACCGAGAGCTTGGGTGACCAGGTTACCGAAGAGAACACAGATGACGGTTCCAATGCCGGAGAGATTGTCGAAAGGAAGGGCCAGAGAAGTTCCGTAGTGTGGAGGTATTTCGGCTATTTGAAGTCTGACAAAAAATAGAGTAGTGTGCACTGTAAATTGTGCCGAAAGCATGTTCCCACAACATGTGGAAATACAACAAACCTTTTTTATCACCTGAAGCAGTGCCACCCACTAGAGTACGATCAATCTCTCACTGAAAGCGCTAATTCGTCATCGAAAACAACCAGGGGAATCCCTGCGAAGCAGCGACAGTCAATTGAGTCGGCTTTCTCCAGCGTCTTACCATATGACAAAAAAGCTAAGAGACATAGCGACATAACGAATGCCATAGCCTACTGTCTTGCTAAAGACATGCTACCAATAAACACGGTCGAAAATGAAGGATTCAAGCAGCTAATTAAGGCAATGGATCCTCGTTACCAACTCCCTGGACGTAAACATTTCTCTCAGACAGCGCTTCCAAAGCTATATAGAGAGTGCCATGAGGCTGTTGAGATGGAGCTACAAACTGTGCCGTTCTTTGCTACTACATCCGACATGTGGTCAAGTCGCACATCAGAACCTTACCTTAGCCTTACTCCCCACTATATCGACCAAGACTGGAATCTGAAAAGCAAATGTCTTCAAACTGCCTACCTTCCCGACGACCATACGGGTGAAGTAATTGTATTAGGACTGTCAGAAGGAGAATTGATCCAGAGGACGGGGAGAATTGATCCAGAGGACGGAGGGAGAGGTAAGTGACGGAAGTGACGGACAAGGTAAGCGACTCATGTTGTAACTGACGTCAGACGCCGGAGATTTTGGCGGAAAATTAAAGCGAATGGTAGTTTAGATTTGAATAAATTCCTTTAAGCTTCAGTATAACCAAATACACTTATCAATTGTCTTATAACTAACAACATTTGTCTAAATCATCTCCAACACCCTGGAGAACAACGGGGAGAGTTTAGAGGCTCTCCAAGATTACATTGATCAGTGCTTCCAGGATCTCGTGATGAAGAAGGCTCAGAGTGCAGCTTCCCCGGCCAAATCTGAGACGCCATCATCGAAAAGACTTCGCCCGGCAGATTCCCCCGGCACAACATCGCCAGCCGGCAAAGATATTGTCGACATACTGGAGTCAATCGACCAACGACTGTCCAGTTTCGATGCAAGGCTGTCCTTGGTGGAGATTCTTCACCGGGAATTTAAATCCTTGCGAGAGTCCCTGGAGTTCAGCCAGCAGCAGGTGGAAACGCTCGCTGCTGAAAATGCCACGCTAAGGGAGTCGGTGAAATGTCTCACAGACAATGTTACTCAGCTAAATAGAGAAAATAAAAAAATAAAAGAAACAGTTATAGATCTACAAGCTCGTAGCATGCGTGATAATCTGGTATTTTCTGGTATTCCAGAAGCCGCTGGAGAGGACGCGGAGACCACGGTAAAAAGCTTCATCAAAACCCACCTGAAGCTGCCCGAGGACACGGTGAAGAACATCGTCTTCGATAGGGTGCATCGCCTCGGCCCCATTCGGGCTGCGGCCGGGAGACCACGTCCTATCGTGGCCAAATTCAGCCACTACAAACAAAAGGAACAGGTGAAAAGCCGCGGAAGGGAATTAAAAGGAACGGACTTCAGCGTGAACGACCAGATCCTGGAACGACGCAGGGTCCTCTTCCCAATCCGACGCAGCTTTATCCAGAAGGGCTCCCGCGCTGTCATCGCTGTGGACCGGCTGTACGTGGACGGACAACTCCACCGCGACCCCGACATCACTCCGTGGCTGTATTAACTTCACACCAGATAAGAATCCGCTACACCCTTTCCCCACCCACTCACACTAACTTGCATTAACATCTGTTTAACTTACTAGTATCAAATCACATCTTAAGTGTGATTTCATAGCAGAATTAACACCGTCACTCTCCGTCAATGGTTTGATTGGAATGTTTCCGGATTTTTTTTTTTCTTCTCGTTTTTTGTTCTCTTTTTTCCCCCTCTTGTTTTTATGCTGCTCACCCTTGTCCTTGGTTTCTTTCTTTCTTTTTTCTTTCTTTCACTGCTTCGATCACCTGCTTCCACACTCATCCACAAACAACATCCTTTATTTGGACACATACGCACAACACGATCACGCACAGCCATGCGCTCAACGGCAGCACATTTACATCAGACAGCGCACACAGTCGTATAGGATACACACACTTAAACCAAGCGTACTCATATTAGTAAATATGCACACACATAGTCAGACTCAGGGAGCATCTCACCACACATTTTTTCTCTCTCCCCCTCTTTTTATTTACGAACAAGTGATGTATTCTCTCCACCTGTCTAAGCGACACACACAGCGCACACCCCTAGTTATACACAGACATCTATGGGTGCACTAAGATTCGTTACATGGAATGTAAATGGAGCTGGCTCCAGAGAAAAGAGGTTAAAAATATTTAACCAACTCAAAACACTACAGGCAGATGTTGTCCTTTTACAAGAGACCCACAGACCTCTTAGAGGTTCAAATGAACTTAAAACACCTGAGTTTCCTAATGTGTTCTCAGCTTGTTATAATTCTAGACAAAGGGGAGTAGCAATTTTAATACATAAAAATATTAATTTCACAGTAGTCGATACAGTTATAGATCCAGAGGGCAGATTCTTAATCATTAAACTATCTATACTTGATAAAAAGCTATGTATTGTAAGTGTATATGGTCCAAATGTTGATGATCCCTCATTCTTTCACGGTTTTTTCAGTGCACTCTCTGAACACTTAGATGGCACACTTGTTCTTGGAGGCGACCTCAACCTTGGACTAAATGAAGAAATGGATAGGCTCAATACAGCAGGAACTCAGCGTAATTGGCAGTCCATAAATATAATCAAACAGTATATGAGCGACTTTGGTCTTTGCGATGCATGGCGCTCCCTTCACCCCACCAGTAAGGAATATACTTTTTTCTCACATGTCCATCACTCCTACTCTCGTCTGGATTATTTTTTGGTCAGCAGCTCACTGCTGAGGGACATTTCAGACACTGAGATTCACCCTATAGCTGTCAGCGATCATGCTCCTGTATCTTTAACACTAATGCACAAGAATAATACTACGCCTAGTAAAAACTGGAGATTTAATACATCACTGCTTAAAGATGAAGACTTTATTAAATATTTTAAAAAAGAGTGGACTTCATATTTAGACTTTAATGACACTCCCGGAACATCAGCTTCTGTTCTATGGGAAGCAGGGAAAGCTGTGATGAGAGGTAAAATAATTTCTTTCTCATCACATAAAAAGAAAAAAGAAAACAAAAATATTCAGGAATTAGAAAAAACCATCAAATCACTAGAAGAAGCCTATGCGTCCGACCAAGATCAGGAAACATTGAACAAAATACGCAAAACAAAACTAGAATTAAATGAGATAATTGATAAAAAAACAAAATTCTTAGTACAAAGACTACGCTTACAAAATTATGAACATGGTAATAAATCCGGTCAATTTCTAGCAAACCAGCTAAAAATAAATAAAGAAAAAACAACTCTATGTGCTGTTCAAGACTCATCTGGGAACACAGCATATGACCCGAAACAAATAAACAACATCTTCAGGGATTTCTATAAAACGTTGTATTCACCACAAATAAACCCATCTAAAAAGGAAATTGATCAGTTTTTAGACAACATAACTCTCCCAAAATTATTAGACTCTCAAGCAATGGCATTGGATTCGCCACTGACACCAGGTGAACTCCAGGAAGCCCTGATAAGTATGCCCAATAATAAGGCTCCAGGTCCAGACGGCTTTCCTGCAGAATTCTACAAAGAATTCTGGATGATTCTAGCACCAGTTTTTTACAGAACGTTGTTGGAAATCAAAGGGTTTTAAATGCACCTTAGAACACATATACATCAACACTACATATGAGCGGGTAGAGGGAGGTTTGGAGTCTTCTCACACCCCCGGTCTCTGCAGCCTGCTGGAGCGGGGGGGCTAGGAGGAGGAGTTGGCCGTCCGACTGGGGTCTGGTGTGTGGGGCCTCCCTGCTGCTGCGGAGTCGGGGCAGTCTGCTTCTCCCCACTGCAGGGAAAAGGGTAACACCACCTGGGTCTGGGTGCAGTTTCCCCCTCCAGGGGCAAGGGTACCTAGACCCGGTTCTTAGAGTACGCTTGGGGAGTGTGATTGTGTGTACAGTGTCTCTTTATGTCTGTCTCCACGTTGGTTGAGTGTGGAGTAATTGCCTATGAGAGCATGAGGGTGGGAATGGATGTTTGTATTTGAGTGTGCCTGTATGTCTGTGTCTATATGTCAGGTTGGGTATCAGACGCCACCTCTCTGGGGACATCTCAGGCCCTCCAAGGTTTGGAGGCCTATCTCCCCCCACCACTTCCCCTGCCGGTGGCAGACGCCCTCAGACATCGGTGCGTTGGTGGTTCTTTGTGTCCGGGGGTGGGCGTCCGGGTACACACCGGCTCACTCCTTGGTGGCTGCTTATCGGGGCCTGGAACCTGGGGCTCGCTCGGGCCACTTCGGGGGTGGGGTGCCCTCGGCCTCTCGGCCTGGGGCTCGGTCACTCAGGCACAGCTGGCTGCCGGCGGAGCTCACGGGCACGTCACTGCAACCCCCTCTGGCTTCTGCTCCGCGGCTGCTGAGTGACCCCTCATCTGGGACTCTCCTCAGCTCTTTCTGGGACAGTGGCGCGGCTGCCCCTCTGTTGGTCTTCCTTGGTCTCTTGTGTTCTGGGGGCCTCTGGATGTCTGGAGTTTTGATCTCCTCCATACCTGCTTCATGCCCTGGAGGATGGGACTGTGGCTCCCCACACCCTCTAGCAGATCATTACATTAAGGAACCTTTTAAATACAAGCGCGCTCATGCTCACAGGTGTACACACAGGTGATCACACACACAAACTACACCCTTTTTGGCTCCTACCTCAAAGCACACTGTGCGCTGTCGATCTTACGTGCTGCACAATAATGTTTAATATTAAGTATTTAGTGTTATATTCCCATATATCATTGTGATGTTGTTTATTCTATTACTCTCGTTTTCTTCTGCTTGTTTTCTTTTTTCTTTCTCAACAGGTGATCCAGGTGATCGATATATGTATTTTTTGTCTGCTTATTTTGTTGGTTTTTGTTTTTTGCCCTTTATCCCCGTCCCTCTTCTCCGCTGTTTTTTTCCCCCCTCTTTCTTTCTCCCTTTTCTTTTCCCCTGTCCCGTATCTAGCAAGTAAAAATAAAAAAAAAATAAAATAAACAATAAAAGGTAAATCAAATGGACCATTACGGCAAGGCTGGGATGGTCCATTTGGTAAAGTAAATCCGTTGGGCATCTTTCTTCACCTTTAGACAATAATTCTGATGGCAAAAGAACCAAACGGGACAGGTTTAAAAAAAAAAAAAAAAAAAAGGACTGTCAGAAGCGCTTGCATCCTGGGGACTGAGTGAAGACAAACAAGTTTGCGTCACAACCGATAGTGGGACAACTATAGTGAAGGCCACATCCCTGAACAACCTCACCCGGCTGCAGTGTTTCGGACACCGACTTCACTCAGCTATCGGTAAGTTGGGGAGCAGAATAAAATTAAAAATGCCTCTTTTAATTGTGTTTTTGAGCCCATGTAAATATATTAAGAGCTAGAGATCTAAATCACTTCCATGGTTATTGTTAAAAAATAAACATCAGAAAGAATATTCTTCATGTCAGCCTATTTATTTGAGGTAATAGTTGCTGTTGGCATACATGATAGGCAAATATTCAGTCACTCTTCAGTGTAAATCAAGTTGACAAAATATACCAAATAAAATTTTTGGGTTCTATCAGGATCCCAATTGGCTAATACAGAACCTCAGCTCTTTTTCCTATAAAGAACATTAAATCATGATTCCACCAAATGGGGCAATTCAAGACAAAAAGAACAAGTGATGAAAACGGCAAATATACCTATGATGTTGATAACACCAGCCTCTGTCACCTTTTTAATAAATATAAGAAAAAAATTTTGGTCAGTCTGTCAGCAAAATTTAAAAGGTTATGTTTTAGAAAAGTACAATCATAGCAATGAAGTCCTAGTAAGTGGGTTTTCAGGGCTGTGAATTTTATTTGTGACACCATTTTTACCGTTCTTCCCACTGTAAACACCACTGTTTTGTTCAGAAAAAAACACTGCGTGTATTTTTTATCATAACTCTGGTTTTACGTGGCCCATCGACACAATTCAAAAAATGGTATATAGTTTGAAGTCCGCACTTTTGACCCAAGTTGAAATGGAGACTCTGGGTCGCTGCATCTTGTAGCTGTGTCGTCTTAAACTGGTCATGTGATTTTGACGCGCCGGCGCGTCCCTCGACCCCAGAGGGTTAATATGTGCTATTATTTACCTTTTTATCCACAGAAAAAGCCGGCAAAGACAAGAGGGTGGAGCGAGCTGTGGCCGTGTGTAAGAGAGTGGTGGCTGCCTTCAGTTTCTCTTGGAAGAAGAAAAGGGAATTGGCTGCCGCTCAGGAGGAGCTTCACCTACCCCAGCACAAGTTAGTGACAGAGTCGCCCACCAGGTGGGGCTCACACCAAAAAGTGGTTGGGAGGGTTCTGGAGCAACATAAAGCTATCTCTCAGGTCCTCAGTGCAGATAAGAAGACCAGATCTAGATGTTCTGGAGTCTGTGCATGGGGCCCTGAACCCACTACTGGAAGTCACAGATTCACTTTCTGGAGAGTGTTACGTGAGTCTGTCCTACCTCAAGCCGATGCTTCACCTTTTCAGAACACAGATTATGAAACCATCTGAGGATGAAACACAACTTACAAAAGACCTTAAGATGACAGTCATGGCATACCTTGATGAAAAGTACAATGACCAGATTACAAATGAACTGCTTGATGTTGCAACCCTGGTAGATCCGCGCTTCAAGGTACAATACATTAATGCAGAACACGTTGATGCCATCAAAATGAGAGCAGTGTCTGAGATGTTGGGGCAAATTGAGCACCCATCCACTTCAGCAAGAACGGAGGAAACAGAAGATGGAGGAGTTGCTGCAGTACTACCAACCCAGAAGAAACAGAGAAAGTCATTGGGCAGTTTCTTTAAGAAATCCCACCCCACCAGCACAGGACTCACTGAGAAAGAGACAGTTGAAAAGGAGCTTGAAAAGTACTTGCTGGCACCTGATGCAGACAGTGAAATGGACCCACTTGAGTGGTGGAAAATCAACGACAGAAGCTTCCCAAGAGTTAGCTGCCTGGCAAGCGCTACCTGCGCATCCCCGCAACCAGCAGCCCCTCTGAGAGGGTATTTAGTACAGGGGGTAATATTGTAACTTGCCACAGGGCCGCTTTAAAGCCTGAAGCAGTGGATAGACTTGTCTTCCTGTCCCGCAACCTGTAGGCTTTTGTCAGACTAAAGTTTTATATATATATATAGTTGCACCTTGGATGTGCACCTAGGATTTAAAGAATGTTCTGTTAGCATCTTTATTTTAAAACTGTTTGAAAAGCTAAGCTATACAACAAGGAGAGATTGAGAATTTCCTTTTAGTTCTCAGTTTATTTGATATTGACAAAAGTTAGTCAATTTTGTCTGTTCTTCTGTAAAACAAACTAAGATTTATTTTTATAATTAATATTTTGTTTCTAAGTGGAATTGACAATGTAGTAGTCTGTTTTGTTTGTTCTATTTTGAAACTTAAACGCTTTAGCGGCTACCTTTTGTGTAGTTTGCAATATTTGCCTTTATTTATCTGAAACTGAAGTCTCATGTTCCTTAAGTACATCTGCCCTGTTGAACTTATTATGGGAAATAAATATTTAAATCAAAACAAGCTGCTGATTATTTCACATTTTACTTGTGAGCAACGGCACATTTAAATCTTACAAATATAGTTATTTGGCTTATATTGTGATATATGTCGTTATCACCTGAAATGAAAAAAACATATTGTGATATGAAAAAATCTTATATCGCCCAGCTCTAACTGCTGCCAAGGAGTTTCCCATTCTGGCAAACAGAGCCATTTTGACATTGCTCCCATTTTCCACAACATATCTGAGCAAAGCTTTGGCTGCTATAAAAACTAAAAACAGAGAGAGATTAAGAGCTGTTGGGGAAGAACTTCGTGTATGCCTTTCTTCAATTCCTGCCAGAATATCATCTTTGTGTTCATCTAGACAGGCCCAGGTTTCATACTGAGTGAGTATAAACAAACTGAGAGACTAACTTGCCATTATATGTACTGTATTAGGCTACAATGTGTCATTTTGGAGCAAGTTTGGTTGGTTGTGTGCCACCGGATATTTTTAATCTATAAAGTGTGCCACGACTCACAAAAGGTTGAAAAACACTGGTCTAGGGGACCCGACCGCAACAAGAGGAATGATCCACCCCCAGTTCGACCCCAGGCAGCACATCACACCATCAGTTAAAATAACGAATGGTTTATTTACAGACACGAAACAAATAAAATGGGTTTCACAGGAGTCACTCAGGCTTCGGGGTGGACCCACGCCAAAATAACAAACAAAAGGGAACTAACTCAGAGGAGCAACTGCTTACCTAGCCCCAAAGAAACATAACCAAACAACAATCACTTACCTCCCTGACTAACTAAATATGAGAAAACTGTGTCCAACTGAAAAGGCGATCCACCCCTACTTCCTCCTGGATTCACAAAGCAACACAGGGCATGTCGCAGCCCCAGCTGGTTGGGGTAAAACCGAGGATGGATGATTGCCGTCCTCAACCGCGCCGTCTTATACTCCGCCTCCAGAGCAGCATCCAATCCTGGCACACCATCTTCGGGATCCACCACTCCTGGAGACACACCTGCACACTCACAATTACATGTCAGAACCCCAGCCCACGACGGCAGCCGTAACATATGGTCACACCACTGCAGTGAAACATCACATCAGGTTACATGAAGAGACTCCTTTTAAGGAGAGGCCAAGGCCTATTCATCCCAGTGACAGGGAGGCAGTTAAGCAACATCTTAAAGAACTGCTTGATGCAGGAATCATTAAAGAGTGACAGAGCCCTTTTGCATCCCCATAGTCCGAAATAAGAATGGCTCTATCAGGCTATGCATCGACTACAGGAAGCTAAATGCTCGAACTATCAGATTGCATATGCTCTTCCGAACATTGAGGAGACCTTTGCTGTCCTTAGTGGTGCTAAATGGTTCTCTGGCATGGACCTTAAATCTGGTTATTACCAGGTTAAGATAGCTGATGAAGACAAGCCTAAAACCGCTTTCACATGTCCCCTAGGCTTCTTTGAATTCAATCGCATGCCTCAGAGTGTCATGAACGCGCCAAGCACCTTTCAGCGCCTTATGGAGAGGTGTGTCGGTGATTTGCACCTCAGTGAGGTATTGGTATTTCTGGACGACTTGATTGTCTTTTCAGACACATTGGAAGAACACGAAGCATGACTTATGAAGGTGCTGAATGGTCTTAAAGATTTTGGTCTAAAGCTTAAAGAAATGTAATTTCTTTAAAACGTCTGTCAAGTATCTTGGTCATGTCATCGATGCATGAGGGGTTCATACTGACCCTGACAAGATATCCGCCTTGAGAGACTGGCCTCGTCCTTCGAATAGGAAAGAGCTGTAATGTTTCTTAGGCTCCACTGGGTATTATCGGCGGTTTGTCGAAGGATATTCCCAGATAGCCAAATCTCCCAATAGCCTGACAGCAGGCTACTATCCACTAAAGAAAAGAGGCAAAGTGTACAAGAGGGAGCGCTTCACGCCTCTTGTGAGCCCTAATGCACCGCTCGGTGCGGAGTGGACTCCTGAGTGTGAGAGTGCATTCAGAACTCTGATCGAGAAATTGACGTCTGCGCCCATCCTTGCCTTTGCAAATCCACAACTACCATATGTTGTACATACTGACATTTGTCGTGAGGGGTTGGAGGCATCGCTCTATCAAGAGCTGGAGGGGAAGCTCAGAGTTGTCGCGTACCCCAGTCGAGGTGTTTCCAGGAGCGAGAGAAACTATGCCACGCACAAACTCGAATTCTTGGCCTTAAAATGGGCCATTTCAGTGGTTACCTTTATGGGTCAAGTTTCACTGTACTTACCGACAACAACCCCCTCACATACGTCTTGACATCTGCAAAGTTAGATGCTGCTGGACATCGCTGGTTAGCCACTCTATCTATTTACCAGTTAACCATCAAGTACAGAGCAGGACAGGCCACCCGAAATGCAGACGGTTTATCCCGGCGGCCTCAAGGTCTGGCTCTTGAGGATGAAGCTTTCACTAAAGAAAGAGAGAGAATAGAGGACAAAACATGGAAACAGGAGATGACATGGATCATGAAGTGTTCTCTGCATTACGTCAAGGTCATCTTGTGATGTTTAAAGATGAACATCACCCTCATTCAGAGCAACCTGTCATTGCGGAGTCTCTCATTGTCGACCCCTCTGTAGTGCCTGATGTTTTTGGTGAGGACACTTTACCATCCACGGCTAACTGACTGGTGTAATGCTCAGAATAATGATCTGTCTCTCTCACGTGTCATCACCTTTTTGAGGAGAGCTGTAAAACCCAGTTTCAGAGAGACAACCCTTGAATATCCCGATGTCAAACTTCTTCTCAGGGAGTGGAAAAAACTTGAACTCAGGGATTATGTCCTGTACAGGGAGTGGTCTGAGCGAGGGAATCTGATCTATCAGTTGGTCTTACCCGAACAGTTCAGAGAGAGAGCACTGCAGGGAGTGCATGATGATGTTGGCCATCTTGGTCCTGAGCGTGCACTTCAACTTGCTCGTGCCAGGTTCTACTGGCTTAGGATGGCCAGAGACATTGAGGAAAAGTGCAAAAAGTGCGAACGCTGTTTCAGGAGGAAGGCTGTGCCTCAGAAGGCCGCACCTTTGGAGAATATTTCTGCTACTTATCCACTCAAACTTCTTTGTATGGATTATCTATCCCTTGAGCCGGATGATGACGGAGAGAGAGTTCTGGCCCAGGAGTTTCCGACAGACCAACATGAGCGACCCCCAGAGGAGGAGCGGCAAGAAATTTGTGGGGGGCCACACACCTTTGGCAAACCTAGAGGAAATCACAACAGTGGAGCGGAGCTTGGAAGACTCTCAGCATGCTTTGAGGAACTACACAGATGGCAGAATGGGGGATGCGATGACAACCAGATCCCAAACGGCTCAAGGTCACGCATTTCCATTAGTTCAGGGAAATGGAGGAGTGAGGTATACCACTAAACATAGGAGATGTAAAAGCACTGGGGGATGGGAGGTGCTATGTGGCTGTGACAGCTGGATAAGCTCACAGCAGGGCAGCAACTATCCTCGGGGGACTTTAGAGCAGTGGCAGCTCGATGCATGACCATGAAACTAAAGATGAGGCAGGAAACGAAAAAGATGAACTGAAGGAGCTGGAGAAGCAGCTTTTGAAGCTCCAGCTGAGGGAGGCGAGACAAAAGGTTAATTATAAAAAGAAAGCCAAAGTCATGGTAGTAGCTCAGGGGGACCCCAGGTTGGATTGGCTGGAACTCTACCCCAACTTGTATCCTGACAACCCTTGCGAAGATCATCACTATCAGCATGGGCCCCTGGCGCAGGCCATAGGGGGACCGTCAGGAGGTTGCAGATGGGGGCCACCTCAGAGGGCAGGGTACCATGGGGGGTTCTTGGGACCGAGGGCCAGAAGCGGAAGCAGGGGAAGGGGTTCTCTACAGAGAGGGACACTCAGACAGGGGACCTGCTTTGCCTGCGGTGACCCAACACATTGGGCGAGAGACTGTCTCACCCAGCAACCATACCCCAGTCAAGCAGCACGAGGTTGAGGGGGACTGCCCAGGGGAGCACATATGGCCCCGGACCCTCAAGCAGCATCAGTCCCGAGAGGCCAGTGCGAGGAGTGGGACTCCTACCCTGAAAACCGGCAATGACACACCCAACAGAGAAACCCGAGCGACAGGGGACAGGCGGATCCCATGTTGCCAGTCCAGGTAGCAGACAATGAACTGCCATTTCTGGGGCGACTTTTTCTACCATGCAAAGTTTGCCCAAACACACTGAAGTCTCACAGCATGTAGTGGAAGTAGTGGGTTTCTCTGGGGT
The DNA here is from genome assembly GCF_036321145.2 of Pelmatolapia mariae. Taxonomy (NCBI): domain Eukaryota; kingdom Metazoa; phylum Chordata; class Actinopteri; order Cichliformes; family Cichlidae; genus Pelmatolapia; species Pelmatolapia mariae. Next base: position 16,728,258 of record NC_086235.1, on the reverse strand, counting down.
GCCACAGACTCTCCCAGTAATCAAACCTCTGAAGATTACAGTGGGCCATCAATCTGTAACACATCAATATGTGATATTCAGCAAAGTGCCTGTGAATTTATTGGGATGTGATCTGCTCAAAAAATTGGGCGCAACGATTCTGTGAGCCCCGATAGTTTAGTGGTGAGGCTTCCACCCTTTGTGAGGGTAAGACTTGGAGTGTCACTTCGCAAGACATTTATGTCAGCCCCCGGGGGTGGCAGCCTTAGTGGCACTCACCACAAAGCAGTGTGTTTGGTATAGGATGCAAGATGAAGCTGTCCCGCACATCTCACTTGCACTACACTTCGGACATCAGGCCAAAGATCTTGGGCCAATGGTTAAAACTGCAACCGTCTCTACTGATTGGTTGCTCACTCAACTACCTGGTGTTTCCTACTCCCCAAGCTGTAGCACATATGGAATACAAGGTAATTCGACAGACACCATGTTCTTAGAGCAAAAGCACATCTCACAAAGCCATGGGAGAGAAAAGATGGACCAACCTGAGGCCCTTAAGGCCCTGTCCACACTCCCGCAGTCCTTGTGGTCTCTGGGACCCAAGGATGTGGGTCTGGCCAGATGCGCTACAGTTTGACACTCACTCAACAGTTCCCATATGGATCCCACAGTACCCGCACAAAAAAGCAGTGGAGGAAGGCATTCAGGACACTATAGAGGGGCTCCTGAAGGTTAGTGTCTTGGAAGGTCAGTGGAATACCCCTATTCAACCAGTAGAAAAACATGGCACCGGGAAGTATCGTATGGCCCATGACCTGTGTGCCATAAATGGGATCTTGAGAACCAAGACGGTTCCAATCCCAAATCCCTACACAGCCTTGACCAATTTTATCACAGAAGAAGTGGTTCACCTGTATTGATCTGGCAAATGACACAACCAGTGAGGGACCTTTTCAGGGAACAGGGTATGAGAAATTTGACTGCTAAACTCCCATGGACAACGGAGGCGGAGGAAGCGTTCTTTAAATTGAAACAGCAGCTGTCCAGGGCTGAGAACCTGGCCCTTCCAGACTACAACAGAGATTTCGTTTTGGATGTTTCAGAAAGAAAAGGGGTAGCAAATGAAGTTTTGTTTTAGAAAAGAAGGGGAGGCGGTAGACTTTCGGACTGCCTCGAAGAGATTCTGGCAAACCATCAGGCGTCTCAGGAGGGGAAAGCGGTGCTCTACCTGCACTGTGTATAGTGCTGGTGGAGTGCTGCTGACTTCGACTGAAAAAATTGTCGGGCGATGGAAGGAATACTTTGAGGACCTCCTTAATCCTACTGACACGTCTTCCGAGGAGGAAGCAGAGTCTGGAAATGAGGGGAATAACCCGCCATTTTCCAGAGGCGAGGTCACTGAGGCAGTTAAACAACTCCTTGGTGGCAGAGCCCCTGGTGTTGATTAGGTCCGCCCCGAGTTCCTGAAGGCTCTGGACGTTGTAGGGCTGTCTTGGTTGACACGCCTCTACAATGTTGCGTGGAGATCAGGGGCAGTACCCCTGGACTGGCAGACCGGGGTGGTGGTCCCCATCTTTAAGAAGGGAGACCGGAGGGTGTGTTCCAACTACAGGGGGATCACACTCCTCAGCCTCCTTGGGAAAGTCTATGCCAGGGTGCTGGAAAGGAGAGTTCGTCCGCTAGTCGAACCTCGGATACAGGAGGAACAATGCGGTTTTCGTCCTGGTCGGGGAACACTGGACCAGCTCTTTATCCTCTCAAGGATACTTGAGGGTGCATGAGAGTTTGCCCAACCAGTCTACATGTGTTTTGTGGACTTGGAGAAGGCATTCAACCGTGTCCCTCGGGGTGTCCTGTGGGAGGTGCTGCAGGAGTATGGGGTGTCTGGCCCATTGCTACGGGCCATTCGTTCCCTATACAACCGTTGCAAGAGCTTGGTTCGCATTGCCGGCAATAAGTCGGACTCGTTCCCGGTGGGTGATGGGCTCCGCAAGGGCTGCCCTTTGTCACCGATTCTGTTCATAATTTTTATGGACAGGATTTCTAGGCGCAGCCAAGTGGCGGAGGGCTTTCACTTCGGTGACCTCAGAATCTCATCTCTGCTTTGTGGTGCTGATGTGGTTCTGTTGGCTTCATCGGGTGAAGGCCTCCAGCTCGCACTGGAACGGTTCGCAGCCGAGTGTGAAGCAGCGGGAATGAGGATCAGCACCTCCAAATCTGAGGCCATGGTCCTCAGCTGGAAAAGGGTGGAGTGCCCACTCCGGGTCGGGGATGAGTTCCTGCCCCAAGTGGGGGAGTTCAAGTATCTCGGGGTCTTGTTCGCGAGTGATGGGAGAAGGGAGCCAGAGATCGACAGACGGATTGGTGCAGCGGCTGCAGTGGTGCAGCGGCTGCAGTGATGCAGACGCTGCGGTCCGTCGTGGTGAAGAGGGAGCTGAGTGTAAAAGCGAAGCTCTCAATTTACCAGTCGATCTACGTCCCTACCCTCACCTATGGCCACGAGCTGTGGGTAGTGACCAAAAGAACGAGATCTCGGATACAAGCGGCGGAAATGAGCTTCCTCCGAAGGGTGGCTGGCCTCTCCCTTAGAGATAGGGTGAGAAGTTCGGCCATCCGGGAGGGGCTCAGAGTAGAGCCGCTGCTCCTCCACATCGAAAGGAGCCAGCTGAGGTGGTTCGGGCATCTGACAAGGATGCCTCCTGGGCGCCTCCTGGGTGAGGTGTTCCGGGCATGTCCCACCAGGAGGAGGCCCCGGGCAGACCCAGGACACGCTGGAGAGATTATATCTCTCAGCTGGCCTGGGAACGCCTTGGTGTTCCCCCGGATAAGCTGGAGGGGAGAGGGAGGTCTGGGCTTCTCTGCTTAGGCTGCTGCCCCCGCGACCCGGCCCCGGGTAAAGCGGATGAAGATGGATGGATGGATGGAGGGGAGGCGATATACAGGTATTGATGTATGTAAGTGTAATTTTAGACAGGACAGAGAAAAGGCATCCCACATGCACACAACACGCACTAGGATTAGCAAAAATCATATAGAAGGTAGCACACATCACTAGGGGTCACCCTACATGTGTTCTTACAACACACAGTGTCGTAGCCTACGTTAACTCACAGGTTTTCACCATGACACCATTGAAACAAAAGAGAGTGAGCAAGGTGCTGGAGGCTCCCAACCTCACATTCACTCATGAAGGGGTAAACATGGCAGATAGGATGGGAGTGGGCAAACCTCATGGATGCGCACAGGAAGTTCAGAAAGAAGAAAAGGTCAGACCTGATCTCAAGGCAGAACCCATCATCAGCGCAGAAGACTATTTTACGGATGGATGTCGCTTCAAACATGACAAGGATGGTCTGGAACCTGGATATGCTGTAGCGAAACAAAAGGCGCGTCAACTGGAACTAGTCAAAGCAGAGACACTGGCAGGACAACAATCAGCGCAGAGAGCAAAGGTGGTAGGATTAATCGAGGCCCTAAGAGAAGGGTAAGGGAAAAGAGTGAACATCTATATGAACTCAGTGTATGCGTTTGGTGCAGTTCACATCAAGCTAGGACTATGGAAGAGAAACGGATATCTGACAGCTGGCAACCAACCCATCAAACATGAGAAAGAAAAGAAAGGGAAGACCAGGAAGCCAAGAGAGTGAAAAATTGCAAATGGTAAGTATGGGAAGCTAATGGGAAGGCTGACCGGAGCTCACTCAAGAGGCAATCGTAGAAGTTCAAAAGGGGGCCAGCCCCCAGGAAAAGACTGCATGGAAAGAAAGGGGAGCAATGAAAACAGAGAGTCTATGGAGGGGACCAGACAAGAGACCAGTGTTGCCGCCCATGATCAAGAAAGGAGCCCTGGAGGAAGCACATGGACTAGGGTATGTAGGGGTGGCACAGATGGAAAGGAACCTGTGCCATTGGTGGCATCCCTTCCTAAGAGACATGTTAAAGTTACACGTGAAGAATTGCATAACGTGCACCCAGTACAACCCATGACCTACTGTGAGGCTGGAGATGGGGGCTTTTGCCCTAAACACGAGACCTGGACAGGAAATCGTCATCAATTTCACAGACATGGTGATGCAGGTAGGGGCTATAGGTATGTATTGGTATGTGTGGACACATTCACTGGGTGGCCAGAAGCATGGGCCACTAAAAGGGAAGATGGTAAATCCGTCATCAAGTGTTTGATAAATCACTACATGCCCAGGTATGGATTTCCTGAGAAGGTAAGATCAGACAACGGGACTCACTTCAACAACGCTGATCTACAAAAGGTGGAAGCCATGCTAGGGATGCAACACAAATTTGGGACAATTTATCACCCACAGTCCCAAGGGAAGTTGGAGAGGGTGAATCAAAATTACGCCCTACCTCCCTACAAATTTACTCCCTACGAACTGATGACAGGAAGACAGTTCCCAGGGCCACTGCAGAGTTCAGAAAGACACGGAAACTTAGAAACGCAATTTAGGGAACTAAAAGCTCTTGTGTCTAGTTTCACTAAACAGGTTGGAGAGAGACGCAAGGCCCTTGAAGGAAGCACGCTGCCAGAGTCCCGGTGGATGTTGCTGAGGGTGATCAAGAGAAAGTGGGCCAAGGTGGACAGGACCATTCGAGGTGGTGGAAAGGACCTCCCATGCTGTGCGGCTGAAAGGCAGAGGAGAAACGTGGTATCACTGGAGCCATTGTGCAGTGGCCGAGAAGCCTGGAAGGAGCGTGAAGAAGATCCAAGAGGACCTGACCAAGGGGGTCCAGAGTCCTGACTCAGCTGAGTCAGAGAAATCCCAGACCTCAACCACAGGGGCAGAATAATTTCCGAGACTGAAGAAAGAAGAGTCGGAGAATTACCCCACGCTGGATAAGAAGACTATGTGATAGATAGGAAGGTTGTAAGCTCCCCAGTCAGAGTTTCTAGATTGGGTTCAAAGGTAGAAATAGCCTTAGTCAAGATGGTTTTGTGGGGAAGTAAGAACCGCTCAGCTGTGTGTAGTGAGGTTAGCATAGATTTTTAGTGTAGTTAGTTAGATTTTTATTGTTTGTGGATTGGTTGAGCACCCAAGTACACTCACTGCAGAACATCAGGGTAGAGGACTGAGAAAGAAAGATGGTTGTTTATCGTATTATGGTGGGATTGAGGTGGAGTACGTTAAAGGCTTCACCACGGCCTTCACGTTTGACCTCAGTAAAGTAACAATTTGTAAAGGCCTGAACAGTTCGTGGTGAGGATCTGATGTTTGGGCATGCTACTCGCTTGCGGTAAACAGTAAGTGCATAGACGGGGAGCACACCATTTAGTCAGCTGTACTCCGACTGGGAAACGTGGTGCAATATACGTGCCCCTATTGGTCTCCACATTCCATGAAATAGCCTTACACGATGATGTGGTCAAAATTTAAGGTCCAGAGGGATTTTAACCCGTCTCAGAATCCTATAACCATGTCCATAGGAGGCTGGGGACAGAGTCCCTCAAGTTATAAACCAAACTCCCCGCTTTACATAGTTCTGGGAGTTGATGCTATAGGTGCAGAGCCATACGGTCTCGTGAAGGTGAATTTTAAAATGCTCCCACCGAAACCGAGCCCTGGACCAGCGGGTACCTTCTCTCCAGCCCCAACACCCTCAGGGCCAGAAGAATACCCGGGACGAGGTAAGGTAGTCACAGTAGACTACACTCAGTTGAAACCATTAGACGTGATTGAGAGAGCCACAGGTTATAGAGATACTACTCTCCGCCTAGACTGCATGGCTAGACTGCCTGAGAACAGCAGGTGGGGGACTGTGTGGCTTGTGCAGCTGCTAGACCACATCTGTACACTGAATCTGCCCCTCTGTATCCAGAGGATGAATGGGGGTTCAACGGCATGCTCAACTTAACTAAACAGGCAACCCCCACTAACCCCCACTAACTGTAGCTGGTCTTTTACCACCCATAGACAATAACACTGTAACTGGTCCCTTTTCCCCCACGGAACGTGAGTACACCTGTTTTAATTTCACCAGGAACTCAGCATGAGTTAACTATGGAGCCATTGACCCAGACTGGTGCAACAGTATTCGCAGTGGCACCAACACAGGTGGGCTTGCGGGTTTGTGCAGGTTTGTACTATTATTGTGGACGGTATAGATTGTTTGCCAGAATTCTCAGTACTGCCATGGGAATCTGTGCCAGGGTAAGACTGGCGGCACCTCTCGTAATGGTAGGAGAGTGGAGGGTCAGACCCAGCCTGGTATCTGTAGGACCAATAACAAGATTTTTGTCAATTCACAGAAAATATCTGTGACTTTTCTGTTATTTAACAGTTTATCTATTACTTACTTAATTTGGTGTAATATGAATGGCAATGGGAGAGATCCCCATCAGTATAAATGGGGATTTATACCAGTGTAAGAACTGATGTATGTGAAAGTTGTAAAATTGCAATTAAAGCTCCAAAAAATATGCCCTCCATCATAGTTTCCCATGACGTCCAGCGGGTTTATTGAAGTCTTTGCCAGGCATGGCCATGGAGTTGGACCCATCAACAGGTGATTCATATTGAGGCAATAGTAATGAAAGACTTATTATTCCAATGGTTTATTGAGCACTTAGCTTAAGACCATGGTGACTGTAGGCTTAATATACTGTGGACTGCTACTTTCCTCTGCATGCTTTTAGGTTTTTGTTATCCTGAACACCCTGGAGTGGTTTTATAAATAAAATGTTTTTTTGTCCTCCTTTACTTACCACCTCCATGTCATCAGATGATTAGCTGCTCTGCACCTGATGGAGAATGACCTCTCTTTCTTTCCTTTCTATACATGGTTACATAAACATCACAGTGGAAACTATGCATGTTACCTGCAATGGCATTGGATTCCCATGTTGATGATTACCATAACTTAGTGGAAACCAGCCCAGTCTTCATGTATATCATGGCTGAATATAATTATTATGTTTCTATTCATTCATGTAAAAGCAAAAAAATGGAAAACAATTTTCATGCTTTGATATTTTTTTAATTTAAATGCCATAAAATGGACGCAGAGAGTATTCCAACTTAGATTTGTCAAATTGCACTAAAAATCACATTCACTTTTTGTCATTCTCATCATTCTTTATGTTGATTATAAAAGTAAAAAAAAACACCAAAAAATCTGTACACATTTCACATATCACATTATCATGAAAAAGCAAAAACCCAATAATTTGTAATCTCTATTTTTGATACAAATTGTACAAATTCCTAAACAAAACAAAACAAAACACCAAACAATTCCAGTTTCCAGAGAAGTGATCCACAATATAAGCATGAAATAAAGACAGAAATCTAATTTTCATGGGGTTGATTGCCAATCCTCTCCTGCCTTTCTATGCTTGCTCATTCTGCTCGATGTTCTCAACCAGCCCTTTGGTGTCCACCGCTGCTCGGTTTGGATTGTTGAAGTATAACTTGTTGTCAAAGGTGGATTCTCCCAGGGTGGGGGCAGGTATCCTAGGTATCCTTTTACGGAACAGGAGGAAGGCACCAAGTCCAACTATGGCGATTATAATTAATACTATAGCCACAATGATGCCAGCAGACCCGTGTGTAGTTTCCTGGACGACGTGGGCTGAGGAGGCAAAAACATAGTGTTGGAGCATTGAAATTACTCAGATTTGAAAAATTTAAAAATATATATGTTATATATTTTTAACAACTTACCAACAAATGGAGGCTTTTCTGTAGGTTTAATAACTAAAAATGATAAAACAGTAAATAAATAAATACATACATACAAGGCTTATTTGAATTATTATTATTTTTTAAAAAAAAGCTTATTTAAGTTACCTTTTGGTGTTTTGCAGATGTAAGAAAATGACCTGCCGCAGTATGTCGTACTCCACTGACCAGTGTAAGAACTGATGTACACACACGGCTCTGACTGTGGCATTCCTGATTTCCAGTTGGTATAGTCCAAAGGGCTGTTATCGATCCACATCCACTTGTCTGAAGCAGAGACACATGTTAATTTATCAACACATATCCAATACATATCCAGTGTGTCGGTGTGTATATACATGTATATATTATGCTGAATTTAACCTCACCTTCATGGGTCTTGTACATGCCAATCCAAAAGGTTTTGGCACTGTCCTGGAGAATCTCCACATTCTCTTCTATGAATTTACTCTCAATAGGGTCCTGAACACTTACTAGAGAAGCACCTGATAAACATGGTACAACAGTTAAATGTTAAAGGTCATAAACATAGACATAATTCTCTGTTTACGTTGAATTATTTGTAACTTACCCATTTTTATACATTCAATTGAGGCGTGGGCCCAGTCGTTGGTCACCGAGCTGAAGAAGGAATAACAATGGCCTCTGAAAGGTATCCATGTTCTCCTGCTTGTTGATTGTGGACAGTCTCCAGGAAGCTGTGGGGGAGCAGTGGGAGCTACAACTGAAAAAGAAGGAGCAAGTTTTATGCCAGTCTTATGAGCTGCCTGCTAACAATGCATAGTGAGTGTGTACAAAGTGTAAAAGAGAGAATGTCTCACCTGGTGACTTTTTGCAAAGGGAATAATAGGTATTGGTACATGGTGCAGTCTTCCATGTTTTGTCCACATCTACATACACACAGGCGTAGTTATTTTTAGGTTCATTTTTGCCCCATTTGGTGTAAGACAGAGCCCAGTTATCCACCCACTTGAAGTGAAAACCAGTCTGTGAAAAAATAAAATCGCTGAAAACTGACACAGAGCTAGAAACAAGGTCAAAATCTCAACTTGAAATCCTGCTTGAACCAGCAATAAGATGTAACAGGTAGACCCCTACCACATTGCTGTTGAGGCCAATCCACAAAGGCTCGTTGAGGTTGAGAATCTGCAAGGTGGCGTATGCGTGTGCTACAGGGCTCAGGATGCTAGCCAGCTCTGCATCATCTGCTTGGCACTGCCTCCTGGCCTCATCCCAGCGCATTTTCTGGGTCACCACTTTGTAGGAGTCATTGCCGAGCTTGTAGAAGTTCTTTGGTGACACAGTGGTGGGTTTGACAGCAATTTGTGAATCTGAGTAAATGACACACATAAGCTGGTAATCACAGTCACAAGAAATGTCTACGTAAGGGCCCTGTAACACAAGTTCAATTACACAAAATGTAACTATTTTCCACTTTACTTTTTCACCCCTCCTGTTTCTCTCATTGTTTTCACTTGTGTTTGATTACTTGCTCCTGTGCTTTGACCTTCTCCCACCTTTTTTTCATCCTCAGCAGCCCCCTGTGTATACAGAGTCCTGTCTTTTTTTGTCAGATCACCTGTTTTGCTTCTGGTTGTGCTTCCTGTTTGGCTCCTAGCCATTCTCTGTGTGTTTTTCTTTTGTTTTTCATGCCGCTGTACTGCTCTGCAGTGTAATGGACGCATTTCTGTTGTAATGCCTGTTTCAACATCATGATTCAGCGTCCTCTCAACTACCATCATTCATCAATTCATGACAAGTCACACTTTTAAATAATTTAAATTTCTAAATCATTTTTGTTTATGTTGGGTATTGTTAAGCTAACTGTAAACCGATTGTTCTGATTGGCTGACTGTTACAAGCAACAGGTTTGAACTCCTTGGCTATTGTGGCCATAGGCAACATGACCATATTAGGGTTAGTCACTGACATCACACAGATCCAAGAGTTAAAAAAGTTGTCTGAAGCTTGATCTTGTGACTCATCAAGGTGAGTTGCATAATACATTTGTATAAACAGTATCTATAAGAGAAAATAAGGAGAGTAGAGAGCACCTTCAAATTTAACAGCATGCTTTACTGATAGTGTAGCCTCGTTAGTTTATTACTCACCAATTTTTCTTTTACAGATGAAGCCATATTCTGACTGACAATCATCCACCTTCCAGTATCCAGTTTTTCTGGCACTGGTGCCTATCATGATCACACAGTCATAGGACTGTCAAGCAGAAAAAAAAGGTTTGTTTCCATGGGTCGTATTATGATGACAGTATGCTGACATTTCTTTTTACACACGGTTTGAGTAAGTAAATGTTTGCCTTATTGTCTTACATAAATATTACCACTGGGGCATGCACACATAATCTGTGTAATCACTGTGTGATGGAGGCAGAATGGCTGGTGGAGTAAAAAAGTTTACAGATTTACTTATTTAACTAAAAGTAGTTACAAGTGGTGCTGTGTCTGCCTGCATGCTCTACAGGCAGGTTAGGTTAACTGATGACTCTAAATTGGCTGTGAGCACGGATGTCCACCTCTCTGTGTCTGTTCACCCAGCAAAGGCCACTGTGTGCCCCTCCTCTGACCCTGTGACAGCTGGGATAGGATCCTGAACTCGATAACTGGAAACATAGCTGCTCTTGTTTTTTTCTTTCTATTATTCCTTCGATTATGAAACAAAGACTTTAAATATTTTATATGTTCTTTAGACCAAACCTTGACTTGGAAGGATGGGATAACAAAGAAATACTACCATTTCAGTGATTAAAAGTGATCTTTTGAATATCATATTAGACTTCTTCCTAATCCTGTGCTAAGGTGACTGGGACCATCTGGGGCACATACATGTACCATACTGTTAAACTAAACTGTTTATTTAATATTAGCTGTCTGGATAGGCAGCACTCAGTCTAATTCAATGTCTTTACTAAATTAAAGCATGTGAGAGACAGAAAAAATTCTCAGAAAAACCTCATGAAAATATCTTCCTGGAGGTGCTGATGCTGGCTCCCCTAAGGCCCAGTTAGTGTATGAAATACTTTTCCCATCTGTCCACACAAAGCGCATGTCCCAGTTGACATCATTCATACCAATCCAAAAATCTTCCTTGTAGTTCAGCATCTGTGTTGTTAGGAAAGCTAGAAAGGAATTATTGCAATGTAATTTAGTGACACATAAAAATCAACCGATATGTTTAAACATGAACTGCACTGACCTTGCTCTTTCTCACTGGTTATAGAAAGCAGATTTCCTCCCTGGTTTATGCAATGTGTCCTGGCATCGTGCCAGTTTTTGTTATTCCCCACAACAAATTTGTAGCACTGTGTAAATAAAATCTAATTAGGGCGTTTATACTGAAATAACAAATGGGAAGACATCAACTTGGCCAGGATATTTTGCTATACTTTTTATTTATTCATTAATTAATTTATTTGTTTAATTAAATACATTTACCTGGAATAATCTGTGTAGTACATATATATTTACCTTTCCTTGGAAAGCTAGCCACTCTGGAGCACATCCTCCTTTGGGAGCTGTGGTCGGGGTCATTGTTGTATTAATAAAACTGTTGCTTCTCTTACATATCGAAGGGAGCTCAATACCACAGTTAATATCATTCCAGTACCCTAAATGTGAAGAATTTACAGAAAATTATGAATTTAATTAAATTTCAAATCATTTCAAGGGATTTAGGGGTTATTTTTTTTAGCTAACATTTACCATAAATTACAATATGGATTTTCTCTGTATTAGACTCACCCATGCTGTTGTACATAGTGACACAGTTTTCATCATTGTTGGCAAAGTTGGGCTCATTGTGTTCCCATGCGGTGTAAGTTACAGGGGTGCCATCAAGCCAGCTTAAAATGAAAAGAAGAGAATTAACAATTATCAAGAATCCTAAACATTTGATGAAGGTTGTTTGTAAACAAGTAGTGCTAGTGTTTTTCTGGTAAATAATGCATTTTGATTTACCTAAACGATTTATCTAAATTCACTATCAGCCCGATGTAGTACTGCCCTTGTGTTCCTCTAGAAATCTGTTGAAACATAAAATGCGACTTTATATTAGGAGGAAAAGGAAGAACAGACTCAGTGGATTTTGGAATTTTAAAAGAAATGCACAAAGGTGCTGATTTGATTTTCTTGCCTGTTTCCAAAGGAACTTTCTCTCGCTGTCTCCTGTGATGACTACAAGTTCACCAAAGTTTTTTTTGCAATAGGCTCTGGCTGCTTCCATACTCTGTTTGTTCATGTTCAGGTAATACTGGCTGTCGTTGTATAGAAGCCATCCATCGTCTGTGGTGTTGTATTCTGCAAAGAAAACAAAAACAGTCATTGGAAGTTCAGTCATGCAGGCAGCTTTGTGATTCTTTAAGATGACTTATGAAAAGAAAAAAGCCAGAAATATTAGAGAATCCTTAGGGTTTAGCCTCCAAGAACCATTAATGAATTAATGAGGTATACATTTACATTTCAGACCAATCAATGTAATAGCAGAGGGCATCGTTGAATCTAGACAGAAATGGTGAATCAACTGACCTACACTGTATTTCTCAGTGAAATAAAAAGATCTGTTGAAGCAACTAGACTTTTCTCTGGAACAATAATTAAACCTACCTTGTACAGATATCACAGGCTCAGGGTTGGGAGTCACACCTGACAATAAATAAACGAGACCCACAAATATTACCAAGCTTTAATTTGGCTCTGTGTGAGCTGAAATTCCAAGATATGATCAGCCTGTCTTACCTTTGCGTAACTGGCAAATCCAGCTATTGTAGGCATCACAGTGTCGATCATTCCACCTCATTCTCAAGTTAGAATCCATCTCTGTACAGTGCTCGTTGTCATTGTGGTTATTTGGTTCTCCATAGCCCCAGTTCTCAAAGTCAAACTAGGTCAAAGTTTTTAGAAAGATACATAATTAGGCAGGAAATGAGAGCAGTAATAATTAAAGCTTTTCCTGATTGTTCTGAATTGCTATGTACCGGCGATCCATCACTCCAGACAAAACCTCCATTGGTTCCCTGTAAGCTGAGGCCTATCCAAAATTTTTCACTGTAGTAGACACTGTATGAAAGTAAAAAACACCAGCACTGATTATCTGACTTGTTGATTTATCCAGTATGAATTCTGAGATATGCAAGTTGTTAGCTAGTGCAAGTAAACATACTTGAGCTCTCTCCATTCCTGATGACTGTGTAAGCTTATGAGGTCCCCGCCAATGGCCCTGCAGAAGTCCCGTGCTTCAGACCAAGTCTTCTTTTCCTCTTGACGTTTCTTGTACGCCTTTATTAAGGAGTGAAAAAGGGGAAAATAAGCCAGTGTTTTATTACTGAAACGGCGCAAATTTGTTATTGTTCTTAAGTTTGTGCTCCTACTTTGAAACATTTGTTCCCTTTGCCGAGCAGGGTCCACTGAGAAGCACAGGTCGCGGCCAGAGTGGTGGGTGGAGCTGTTGTCGTCTGCACACCCTCAGCACGTTTCTTGCAAATATACTTCTCCTTGTTATTGCAGCTGACAACATCCCATAGTCCAGCTAAAACTCCAGTTGTCATGGCAACACATCCTTGTTTTCTGTCTTTTATTCGAGTAAGGTAAAAGGCATACGGATTAGATTCAATCAAATACATGAAAGAAACTGTATTGAGCATAACTTATCATTAGTGATCATGAATTACACGACAATGATGATCATGACAGCATACTCAGAACAATGGCAAAGACCAAGTGAAGTAAAGAAGGAGAACTGTAGATTGGGAAGGTCTGTCTCTAAACAACTGCAGATTCCGAGATTATCAGTTTAAATGATTTAGCTTAAGTACAAGTTACTCAGCTGTGTCACCACATTGCCAAAATCTGGAAGAAGACCCTAACTTTCTCCCTCAGATGAGAGGAAATTTAGTTAGTTCAGGAACAAGCTAGGAACCACCAAGACTGAATCTTGACATGAACTGGAAACTGCTGTAATCCCAGCTTCACTGTCAATAGTGAAGCCAGTTTCAAAAATCAGCACCTTCAAGCGCGACTGAAATTTGAAGCTGTCTAGTTTTTAGCCAAAATAATAGGAGTAAAGGTGAGGAGTAAATTAAGAACACTGTATCAACTGCCAAGCATGGTGGTGGTAGCAATATGCTCTGGGACTGTTTTGCTGACAATGGTTCTGCTACATTACACAAAGGGTGAATTCTTCTAAATTCTACAACTTCTCCTTAAATCATTGGCTAGATGGACACAAACTTGGACACAAATGGGTATTGCAACAGGACCGTGATGCCAAACACACATCAAAACTGACTCTGGATTATAATAAGTTAAAGAGTGTATAAGGTTAAAGGGTGTACCTGGCATTCCCACATTGAAATTAGTGAACGTGACTGCTCTTTCAGTCGTCCATTTGAACATGTTTCTGTCTTCTGTGTTGGATAAACCTGTCCAGAAGTACTTCTCTGGTCTCAAGCCCACCAAACTGACCAGAAAAGCATTCTCATATCTGCATGAAAACACAAAGTTTGGCATATGTGTGTTATTTCTGCATTAGAATTAAGTGTGGAATAGTTGTAAAGTCCAAAACAGACATACAAATTTTCATGTCATGGTTCAGTACTGTCCATACTAGTCTGATGAAGGCTCTAATATTAAAGGATTTTTATGTAAAAGTAGGCGATCACGATCAAGTGATCAGAGCTCTAGTAAAGCTACCCTTGTCCAGTGATTTCTTTTGCATCCCTATAAAAAAACAACAAAAAAAAACTGAAGAAAGAACTGAAACCATGTTCCTCAAGAATTGAGCAATGATATGAGCGAGGGCTGTGCAATCCAATTTTAATCTAGTTTAAACTTCTAATGACTACGTAAATGAAAATTATTGCACAATATTGAAAATGTATGGTCCACCAATAGAACAAAAAGCAAAGGTGGTGCAGGCCCAGTAGGGGCCGGGTGCATTGTGAGCCGGGTGGCGGCCAGGAGCGGAGGACCGATCCCCGGCTACCAAGACTGGCAATTGGTACACGGAATTTCACCTCTCTGGTGGGGAAGGAGGCTGAGTTAGTGCGTGTGGTTGAGAGGTACCGGTTAGATATAGTCAGGCTCACATCAACGCACACCTTGGGCTCTGGAACTAGCCTCCTGGAGAGGGGCTGGACTCTGTCTCAGTCTGGAGTTGCCCCTGGTGAGAGGTGGCGTGCCAGGGCGGGTATCTTGGTATCCCCTCGGCTTGCTGCCGGTATGTTGGGGTTTCTCCCAGTGGATGAGAGGGTTTGTTCCCTTCGCCTCCAGGTCGGGGAACGAGTCCTGATCGTCGTCTGCGCTTATGCGCCGAGTGGCAGTTCAGAGTACCCAGCCTTCTTGGAGTCCCTGGGTGGGGTACTGGAGGGTGGTCCTCCTGGGGACTCTGTTGTTCTACTGGGAGACTTCAATGCTCAAGTCACGTGTTTTGTTATTGGACTTCAGCGGGTGGTGGCTGGAGCAAAAACTCGGGTGTGAGAGGAATTCGGAGAGGCCATGGAAAAAGACTTTCAGACTCCCTCGAAGAGATTTTGGCAAACCATCAGGCGACTCAGGAGGAGAAAACGGTGTTCTACCTGCACTGTGTATAGTGTGGGTGGAATGCTGCTGACTTCGACTGAGAAAATTGTCAGGTGGTGGAAGCAATACTTTGAGGACTTCCTTAATCCCACTGGCACGTCTTCCGTGGAGAAAGCAGAGTCTGGGGATGAAGGGAATGACCAGCCAATCTCTGGGGGCGAGGTCACTGAGGCAGTTAAACAACTCCTTGGTGGCAGAGCCCCTGGGGTGGATGAGGTCCGCCCCGAGTTTCTGAAGGCTCTGGATGTTGTATGGCTTTCTTGGTTGACTTGCCTCTACAATGTTGCGTGGAGATCAGGGGCAGTACCCCTGGACTGGCAGACCGGGGTGGTGCTTCCCATCTTTAAGAAAGGGGACCGGAGGGTGTGTTCCAACTACAGGGGAATCACAGTCCTCAGCCTCCTTGGGAAAGGCATTCGACCGTGTCCCTCAAGGTTCAAGGTTCTTTATTTGTCACATGCATAGTTATACAAGTATAACACACAGTGAAATGTATCCTGACACGCTCCTCAACATGTGCAAAAAAAAAAGGGGGGGGGGGGGGGGGGTAGAGGAATAACATTATAAATATATATATATATATAGTATATACATTGGGTGAATGTGCAGTAGTAGCAGCAAGCAGGTGAATTCTGTACATTAATATGAATAGACATCTGACTATTTTACAGAATGGACAATATAAACATATTTAAAGTTAAAGGAATTGAGTGTCTGGAGGAGAGTCTCAGTCAATTATAGATGATGTGAGAGGGCGGGTGTGTGTGTGTGGGGGAGGGGGGGGGGGGTTTGGTTTAGGGCCCGGATGGCTTGAGGATAGAAGCTCCTCTTTTTTTTTTTTTTTTTAAACTTGTCCCGTTTGGTTCTTTTGCCATCAGAATTGTTGTCTAAAGGCGAAGAAAGATGCCCAACGGATTTACTTTACCAAATGGACCATCCCAGCCTTGCCGTAATGGTCCATTTGATTTACCTTTTATTGTTTATTTTATTTTATTTTATTTTTTTTACTTGCTAGATACGGGACAGGGGAGAAGAAAAGGGAGAAAGAAAGAGGGGGGAAAAAACAAAACAAAACAAAACAAAAAAAAAACAGCGGAGAAGAGGGACGGGGATAAAGGGCAAAAAACAAAAACCAACAAAATAAGCAGACAAAAAATACATATATCGATCACCTGGATCACCTGTTGAGAAAGAAAAAAGAAAACAAGCAGAAGAAAACGAGAGTAATAGAATAAACAACATCACAATGATATATGGGAATATAACACTAAATACTTAATATTAAACATTATTGTGCAGAAGCTCCTCTTGAGTCTCTCTGTCCTTGCCCGGATGATGCGGAACCTTCTACCAGATTGTAGAAGTTGGAACAGTTTGTTGCCAGGATGGGACGGGTCCTTCAGTATCTGCATTGCTCTAGTCCGGCATCTCCTGGTGTAGGTGTCCTGAAGCGGGGGGAGAGCAATCCTGCAGCAGCGTTCTGCTGTACGGATCACTCTCTGGAGAGCTTTTTGGTCCTTCACACAGCTGTTTCCAAACCACGATGTCATGTTCTGTGTGAGGATGCTCTCCACAGCGCCTGTATAGAAGATCCTGAGGATCTTTGGAGAGACCCTGAACTTCCTCAGTTGTCGTAGGTGATACAGGCGCTGCCTAGCCTTTTTGGTCTGGGCCTGAATGTGGGCAGCCCATGTCAGGTCTGAGGAGATGTGGACGCCAAGATACTTAAAGGACTGCACCCTCTCTACTGGAGCTCCATTAATGATAATGGGCTTGTAGTCTCTGTGCTGACTCCTTCTGAAGTCCACCACCAGCTCCTTGGTCTTGCTGACGTTCAGCTGGAGGTGGTTGTCCTGGCACCATGATGCCAGATTCTTCACTTCGTCCATGTAGGCCGCCTCATCGCTGTTGGAGATGGCACCCAACACCACTGTGTCGTCAGCAAACTTCACAATGGTGTTGGAGCCGTGGGTGGCCACACAGTCTGAAGTGTAGAGGGAGTAGAGCAGTGGCGAGAGGACACACCCCTGTGGTGCTCCTGGGGGGTCCTGTGGGTGGTGGTCCAGGAGTATGGGGTGCCTGGCCCATTGCTACAGGCCATTCAGTCCTTATACAACCGTTGCAAGAACTTGGTCTGCACAGCCGGCAATAAGTCGGACTCGTTCCTGGTGGGTGATGTGCTCAGCCAGGACTGCCCTTTGTCAGCAATTCTGTTCATTATTTTTATGGACAGAATTTCTAGGCGCAGCCAAGTGGTGGAAGGCTTTCACTTGGGTGGTCTCAGGATCTCATCTCTGCTTTTTGCAGATGATGTGATTCTGTTGGCTTCATCTGGTGATGGGGTTCCAGCTCACCTTGGAACGATTCGCAGCCGAGTGTGAAGCAGTGGGAATGAGAATCAGCACCTCCAAATCTGAGGCCATGGTCCTCAGCCGGAAAAGGGTGGAGTGCCCACTCCGGGTTAGGGACGAGTTCCTGCCCCAAGTGGAGGAGTTTAAGTATCTCGGGGTTTGTTCACAAGTGACGGGAGAAGGGAGTGGGAGATTGACAGAGGGATTGGTGCAGCGGCCACAGTGATGCAGACACTGTACCGGTCTGTTGTGGTGAAGAGAGAGATGAGTGTAAAAGCAAAGCTCTCAATTTTCCGGTCGATCTACGTCCCTACCCACACCTATGGTCACGAGCTGCAGGTAGTGACTGAAAGAACGAGATCTCGGATACAAGCAGCAGAAGTGGGCTTCTTCCAAAGGGTGACTGGCCTCTCCCTTAGAGATTGGGTGAGAAATTCGGCCATTCGGGAGGGGCTCAGGGTAGAGCCGCTTCTCCTCGAGATCGAAAGAAGCCAGCTGAGGTGATTCGGGCACCTGACAAGGATGCCTCCTAGGCGCCTCCTGAGTGAGGTTTTATGGGCATGTCCCACCAGGAAGAAGCCCCGGGGCAGAACCAGGACACGCTGGAGAGATTATATCTCTCGGGTGACCTGGGAATGCTTTGTTGTTCGCCCGGACAAGCTGGAGGAGGGAGGTCTGGGTTTCTCTGCTTGGGCTGCTGCCCCGGATAAGCTGAATAAAATGGATGGATTTTTGGTATTTGAACTATTATAAAAACATTTAAACGTGAAATATACCTATCAGACACATCCACCAGGTTCGCACCAGCCCCTGAGCATGCCTGCTTTACCTCTTCAAAGGTTTTTTTCTCAGCTCCAATGTTATAACAGTATGAACCAAACCTGATTGATCCCTTAAAAAAGGAGAAAAAATGATGAATAAAGGCTTTTCTGTTAAATTACACCTGTATTTAAAGAAGAGGACATAACTCACAAGCGTGCACCCTTTGTTGACTTCTGCTAGACTGCCTCCAATTGGTTTAGCTGAGGCCTTCTTCTTGCACATATATCCATGCAACTTCTCACACGTATGATCTGCCCACTTACCATCCTGTATAAGAAATACAGAGGGGTCTTAGAGTAGTAGCTTTATAACAATATTGATTGTCATTTAGCAAGAATTTGTGCTACCTTTCCTTGAATCAGGACACAGTCCTCTTGGAAGCTGGTGAGATGAGAGGGCTCATCACTCTGCCACTGGGTAAAGGTGACATATGAGTGATCGGACCATTCAAAGAGCATCTGGTTCTTTTGGTCATTCATGCCAATCCAGAGCACATCTGTCGGCACTGAGGTTTGAAATACAGAGAGACGGAAAGTGGTCATATATGTCTCCTTACTCTTTCAGGCTGTTTTTATAATAGCATTGTTTAATGAACATGACAAATTTATTTATTTAGTCTGGTTTGCAGGTGCTGCCAGGTATAGGTTGTTACAAAGCTCGTACTGTACAACCTAGCTAATGCTATGCTAAGCTAATTGGCTCAAGGCTAGTTTCATATTTTCTCGAAATGTAAAATTATTTCTTTTAATTTATATGTAGGTAGGTAATAGGTAGGCCTATTCCATGTCACGATAGAGTACTTACTTTCTGATATTTCAGTACTTTAGCAGGATATTGTTATTTGTTGTTATCTTCTTGCACACTTACTGTATCCAGACTGAGAAATAATGAAGCTCTGCTCCTCTATGTTATGTATGCTGGCAAGATCTCCTCCTTCTTTGCGGCATGCAGCTAAAGCATTACTCCACATCTCTGCAGTCCTCACCAGATAGTAGCAGTTTCCTGCATAGTGAACCCAGTGATTGGGGCAAAAGCCAGGCTGTTTGGCTGTGGATAGAGACCAAAAGGGCTAAGAACATAGTCTTTGTAGGTTTGTTTTGCAAAGATATGGACTCATAACAAACTGAGATTTACTCGATGGTGGGGGCAGACTGGTAGCGTTTCCTTTACGACAAATGTAACCAAGTTTCTTGCTGCACACGCTGCTCTCCCACTTTGAGGCCTTTGCAGCATTTAGGGTTGCACAGTTTAGCCCAGGGTTTGATGATGGATGACCTGTGGGAAGCACAGGTTAGGTAATGCTAAATTTTAAAAGTTCTCCAGGTATTTAAAAAACTCACATAATTCCATGACATATACCAAGACATACTAACCTGGGGCCCAGTTTAAATATCTGAAAGGATTTCCGTTGCTCCACTGCCATCCACTCTCAAAATCCAAGCTGTTCAGCCCAATCCACAGAGATGAGCCCAAATCATTTGCTAACCCTGTGTCAAAACATGCATTTGAAATTAATGTATCATCAGCAATATAACATAGATGATACAAGGCTGATTATGTACCTGAAATGTATGACTGCTCATGCAGCTCTACGATGCTGAGGAGGTCGGCTCCCTGCTGCTGGCAGCTCTTCCTGGCCTGATACCAAGTCAACACTGACTGAGCGTTTAATTGATACTGAACCCCTGTGACTGGGTCAGCGATCCAGTTGGAGGATGCTAGATTATGGCAAAGACACAAAGCGCTATAAATTATTACACAGCTGGAAATTATTTACATCAGGAAGTTAAATTAATTGAATGCTCCCTGACTTCAGTACACAGTGAGGGATTCATTTTTTATTACCCTGAATGGTTTGAATATGGACTGAAGATTGGGTGCTATTAGAATTTAAAACATGTCTGTTTTGATGACATGTTGATATATAACAGTGATTGCCGAAGTGTGAGCTGGGGGGCCCCTGCTGGGCTGTGAAGGTACTGCAGGTGGTGCTGCAGTAATAAGAGAAATTCAGTTTGAAATTACAAGTATATGCAATTACATATGTATATAAATGTATTTATTTATATAAAAAGTTAATTAAAACTAGTAATAAGAGGTGATTAGTTTGTGATATTATAGTACAGAGGTTTGTGGCAGGTGGGCCTTAACACTGATTGGGTAACATTAGCGATTTATAGCCAACAGCCTGTGTTGTTTATGCTTTTTGAATAACATTTTCAAAGAAATACACTGATTTTTCTTGTATTTTGACTAGAAGAAAGATTAAGGATTGGGTGGGCCCAATGGGAGTCTGTGGTTTTTAAGTGGGCCACAGCAGTCTTAACTTTGGGAATAGCTGATACACAGGAACAGAAAGTATCAATAAGAATTTAAAGAACTTAAAGAAAGGAATTATATAAAGTATGTAATTTAAGAAACATCTTCTACAGCCTTAGATGGGACGGAACTCTGACTTTATAAAACAGTCTGGTAAAGGGAGATCCCTTTATTTTGCTGTTGCTTTCCTGCCTCAGTTTAAGAGCAGTGCCAGGGGAAACGTAAGCCTGTGAAAAGAGGAAACAGAGGACAGTGCTGTGTTGACAGTCCATGAGAGGAAGAGGTGAGAGAGGGTCAGAAAACGGGCCTCCAGCACTGAATTCTTCATAAAAACAAAATTTTTGTGCATGATTTGATAAAAGTAACCATCGAGGGATTTCTGTCTTCATATTATAGATGTAAAGTGGACTGAATCATCTGTAACCATCTTTCAGGTTAAAGAGATTTTTCATTCCTTACCTCTGGTTGGACAAAATCCCCATTTCCCCACTTTATCATAATCTCTCTCTGTGGCACACCACAGCTGTCCATCCGTACGACCGTCTTTAGTGCATTCGGCGTACCACTTCTCGTGGAACTTAAAAGGGAACTGACAAGCGGCTCCAAAAGCATTTCCTCCTAGTGTGAATGTCTCTGCGGAGACACAAATAATGGAGACGTGCAATCATTTCACCAGCATGTGATTGATAATTATGAGAGCTTACCTCCCAACTTCTTAGAGTTCTTTTCTTAAGCTTTTAGAACTTCATTGAATTGATTTCAGCCAATTTACCCTCAAGTTTATTTACTGATGCTGGGCGAGAAGGAGTACTGTTTGGTTTCTTGCCCTGGTTAAGGTCATTCATTTAAATTTAGAAAATGGACTTGTGCTTGTAATGGACATGTTCCCATGATGAAAAGGGTTTTTTCCCAAAACACTCCAGAATGTTGGGAAGTGCTGCAAAAGTTGCAAATGGCAAGTAAGAATCACTGCAAATCACTCAAAACCAGAAGTACATTAAAGTATGCAAACTCATACTTGTACTTTGCAAATAGGTTATCAGGTGTGATAAATGAGTCTAAAGTTTTAGCTTGACCTGAATGTGATGAGTTAAAACTTAATACAGCTTTTGGTTGTTTGAGTTACCAAGCTTTAAAAAAGTGTGGGTTTTTCACCTATCCATGATGGATTCTAGGTATACAGTTGAGACTTACTGTCCATGCTGTGCATAGAGAGTGCCTTCATAAGCACTGCTTATTATCAGTGCTGCACTAACAATTATGCAGTCTCACCAGCGATCCCTGACTGTGCTCACTTTTAGTAAGAACAGGAAGTTTCTCTACAGCTATGCTGTAACCAGCTCCCTTCTAGTCCAAGAAAATCTTTCTAAAAATTATACCTGCAGTTTAAAACATAATTTCGTAATGCTTAAATCCTCAAATGCTACACTCCAAACAATGACATATTCTAACACATGCTAAAACATTCATACTCTGTCCAAATATTTAAAAAGAAGGGGGAAAGAATAAGAACTATGTTACTTTCCATAGACAACTACAAAATCCACAATAAATATTATTATAGCCAAGCCAAGTTTTGTACTCAGATCAGATAAAAAAAAAAAAAAAACCTTCCAAATACTTTAAGATATTTAGATGGTAAATGTAATTTCATCTGTAGCCATAGCACTTTTATAACCTAGTTTACTTTGTACAGATTATAATATTTTGCATTCATAATTTTAATGGAAGTAAGAACAATTTTATTGTTCTTTACAAATTCCTAAAAACAACAGCTTTAAAGCATGCACTGTTCATGGACCTTCTAAAACACATTTCTAAACTTTCTACAAAGCTAAAGCACACTCAAGTTTAGTTATATTTGTAGGCTCTTGTACCCATCATTCCTACCTCGCCTCTGTCAGTGCACCCCTGGGTGGCTGTGGCTATCACCAGTGTGTGAATGTGTGTGTGAATGGGTGCATGACTGGATGTGTAAAGCGCTTTGGGGTCCTTAGGGACTAGTAAAGCGCTATACAAATACAGGCCATTTACCATTTACCATTTACCTTGATATCCCTTTGAACAGAGGTCCCCCTGAGTGCCATATATCCTCCAGCGACTCCACATCCCGGAACCTTTGTAGATCATGACGCTTTTCTCATTGCGGTTGCCCCAGTTTAAGTGCAGGTCCTGGTCTTTTAGGCCAAAGAGGGTATCGTTCTTACACTGCCAATGCTGGAGGTCATTGCTCTCATCACATTCCATGAGTTGCACCTTCACCCAGTCTTTTATCGCTGTAGTACCCAAACACAGCTTGAGGGACAAACTGAGGAGACGAGACTCAGAGACCCATCGGAACTGTTGATCTTTGGCATGAGGATCACAAGCAGCCACTGTTATAAAGCTGGCACTCTCTACCTTTACACACTTGTTGTGATCTTCATTGAAAATCAGGAAGCTACTTGTGTCTGGAGCAGAGCAAAAAGAAAATTCAGCAACACATTCACATGGCATATGTTTTTCAAATGAAGCCACAAGTGTATTAACCAACAAAAAATGTTTCTGTGTTACATACCTATATCAGCGGTGATGCAGAGGACTTGAAGGACACAGAGGACCACAGCAAAATTTAAACAGGGCAACATTATCCTTGTGTAGTTTGCAGTTACTGTTGGACGAGGCTGTAGCAGAGATTTCCCGTTATGAGCAAAGGGGTCTGGTGTATGCAAAGGTGTGTGACATGGAGCAACAGTGATCTAGAGACTCAGTGCCTTCCCTTTTTAATCAGACAGATGGATATCCTGTCACATGAGTAGTTATGCCTGGTCAAACTCCTGGAAGTTCCACAAGCTTTGCAGCACTTTTGGCAGGATAGGCAGGAAGTAGGAAACAAACAATCTGACCTCTCCATTCAGCAAGAAAATGAAAGTCAACTTAAAGTGTCAGGTAAGACTCGTAATGAAAGCAAAAGGGTTTGTTTAGTTTTTTTTTAAATGTCACAAAGCACCCTTTTCAGGATTAATTCCCTTTATTGACTTCATCATTGACTTTAAACTGTTATAAATAGACATTATGTGCTAAAAATGTGCCTGGAGCTTGAACCCTGAGAGCAGATTGCACTGTGCAAGACTAAATTCAGATTCAAAGGGAGATTGAGAAGAACAGGATTGCAGTGAGGACCTGAGCAATATAATGAAGTTTGTAGCACTTTGTTGATGTATGTTTTTGCAGGATAGTACTATGAGGCTTTAGTTGAAGAGTAGAGCAATGACACCAATCAGAAGACAGAGAGGACAAGAGGAAATCCTGCTTCCTATTGGGGGAAATGAGTGGCACTTTGACCACTTTGGTTCCAAACTGCAGAAACACCAAGTTATGGTGCTTAGACCAATAGATATAGATCCAGATAAGTTTCTTAAATGTTAAAACTGAACTTCTGTCAGGAACACAATAGTCATACAGAATGAAGAATGACTGTGGTAGCTTTGCACTTTGCTCACTTGTCATGACACTAAATAGAGTTTTAAAGATTTTTTTAAATTAAAATAACCTTAACTTTACATTTACTATATGTCTTAATCCTTGGTTTATCTGATAAATCTGAGTTTTCCATGCTGCTTGCCTCTGCTCTCAAACCTTTTTTGTTTTGCGTGCTCGTTCTGCTCTGTGTAGGCGACCAGGTCTTTGGTATCTATTGGCAGTCAGACTAGATTTTTGTGTAAGTATAAATTGTTGTCAGAGGTGGATTATCTCAGGCAGGGGTACATATCCTGTGTATTTGTATATGGAAGAATATGAGGGCATCAAGTCCAACTATGGCGAATGCAATTAGTTATTTAACCACAATGAAGACAGCAGAAGTTTAGTTCCAAATTATTATGCAAATTGTGTGTAAGTGTCATAAAGATTAAATTCTTCTAATTCTTCTATTCTAAGAATAAAGTTGTTTTTCAATTAAACCCATGGATGGAATTGTGTCTCAGGACTCTTTGTATCACTGAAATCAATCTTGGACACCTATGATCATTAGTTTGCCAGGTGAGCCCAATTAAAGGAAAAACTACTAAAGAAGGATGTTCAACATTATTAAGCAGACCATTTTCAAGCAATATAGGAAGGAAAGAGTATCTCTCTGTTGCTTAAAAGCGTGAAATAGTTGAATGCCTTGGGCACGTAATGAAAACCTTAGCTATTTCACAAAAACTTAAGCGTGATCACCATAATGTAAGAGATTTGTGGCTGAGTCAGAGCACACATGGGTTCGTGCAGATAAAGGCACAATGATGAAGGTTTCTGCCAGAAAAATACATCTGATTAAGATAACAGCTGCTAAAAGGCCATTACAAAGCAGCAAACAGATATTCGAAGCTGCTGGTGCCTCTGGAGCTTTGCGAACATCAAGGTGTAGGATCCTCTAGAGACTTGCAGTTGTGCACTTATATTTGGTCACCCCTAACCAATGGTCACAAGCAGAAACGGCTACAGTGGGCCCAGAACTACATGAAGACTAATTTTCAAACAGTCCGGTTCACTGATGAGTGCAGTGCAACCCTGGATGGTCCAGATGGATGCAGTGGTGGATGGTTGGTGGACAGCCACCATGTCTCAACAAGGCTGTGTCGTCAAGGAAGTGGTGGAGTCATGTTTTGAGCCGGAATCACGAGGAGAGAGCTGGTCGGCCTCTTTAGGGTCGCTGAAGGTGTGAAAATGACCTCTGCAAAGTATGTGGAGTTTCTGACTGACCACTCTCTTCCATTGTAGAAAGAGAAGAACTGTGCCTTCTGCAACACAACCATCTTCATGCAAGACAATGCACCATCTCATGCTACAAGGAACACCTCTGCATCATTGGCTGCTATCGGCATAAAAGGAGAGAAACTCACGGTGTGGCCCCCATTCTTCCCTGACTTCAATCCTACTGAGAACCTTTGGAGCATCCTCAAGCAAAAAAATATGAGGGTGGGAGGCAGTTCACATCCAAACAGCAGCTCTGGGAGGCTATTCTGACATCGTGCAAAGACATTCAAGAAGAAACTTTCCAAAAACTCACAAGTTCCATGGATGCAAGAATTGTAAAGCTGCTATCAAATAAGGGGTCCTACTTGACCTGTTAAGATGTTTTTGATTGAAATAGCTTTTGATTTCAGTAAAATTGATCTACTAATGCTGCAAATTCAACAAATGACCATTTTTAATTCTCTATAACCTATAAAATGTTTTGAAACTGTGCGTAATAATTTAGAACAGTGCATTTTAAGTTTTTTATTTTTGAAAAACATACTGTTTTCATTGGGAGTTTTGATCAGTAACATTTGAATTATACTCTAATGGTTGATGACACAAAAATTATGCTGACTGTCATTTGAATCGACTGTTTAGGAAAAACAGAGAAAAATATCATTTGCATAATAATTTGGAACGCGGTGTAATGATGTGTGCAAAGGAGGCAAAATGTACAGTTTTAGCAGTGATATATCTTAAATTTGAAATGCCACAATAAATACAGTACTGTGCAAAAGCATTTAGCCACCTCTTGTTTCTTTATATTTTGCTACCAAGTTGCCATGACAGAGTTTCCTGTCATGTTAAAAGTTGTCTTGAGCAACAGTTCTCCAGGCTTTCTGATGGTCTTTCAAAGTTTTTCTTTGGACATTGGCTGCTTTTTCACTCATTGTCAGTTCAGTCTTTGTACCTGACCATTTTCAGAGGTATGCTTTTGTTTGATTTTGGAATACTAAATACTGACCTAAGAGTCATTAAAGCATTAAAAAGGCACCAAACTTACTGTAAAAGAACAGTGTTGTCTACAAATAACTGGCAATATAGCAAAGAACCAGTTCTTTAAATTACTAGAAGCCTGTCAAAAAAACATATAATTGTTCCAATTTCTTAGGTTGAATGTATGAAAAATAACCAAAGACAACAATGTCACAGGGATAATATTACTGTATGATGTTGCACTGAATTTTGAATAAATGTGTTGGTACAGCAAATGTGAGTAGTTATTGGAAAACCTTGAAACAAGTTTTTCCTTCTAAAAATTATTTTGAAGATGTGAGATAATTTTACCTAAAATGCATGTAAAACAACTATTTTTAAGATCTGGTAACTAAGTACGAAATAATAGACATATATTCTCTAAACAAGATTAAAATTCTTGCCTATGAAATTGCAATTCCCAACCTTGCCCAAGCAACTGAACTGACTGATGTTGAAAACCTACTTGATTTTACGTCATATTACCCAGTCAATTTCAGAAACAGTGTCTATGTTATGACAAAATATAACCTTGACGATGTCCTTGCTTTAAAAACCTGAAATAAATATACCTTCCAATGATTGACTTTCTTATTTCAAGGAAAAAGATGAATGTTTCTTATTTTGAGAAAAAAAAATTGTTTTAAACTCTATCTGAAAGCTATTTCTGCTTGAAATAAATGTAAAATGGTTCATTTTTAGATATACAGACTAAATAAGAACAAAAAGTAATATTTACTTGAAACAAGTCTAATCATCTAAGACATGAGACTGGAAACTAGCTTGTAATGTTCAAAACAAGATGGACAGATAATCTGGATAAATTTAAGACAATAAATCTTGTTAAGCTACAAGGAATTTGCAGTGTGTTTCTTTAAACAATTTGAAAAAACTGGACAAGTGTGGGGAAAAAAGAAGAAGTGGTCGATCTAAAAAAAAAAAAACCACTTGTATACAACAGATGAACAGTATCTGAGAGTCATATTCTCAAGAAAAAGGAAGAAAATCCAGCAAAGACACGCGATTTGAGAGAGACATCTGGCCCTTTTGTTGAGCCATCCACTGTTCGGTGAATCCTCATCAGAAATAGTCTTAGTGGAAGGATGGCGTGAAGACGTCATTCCTAAGGAAGGGAAACAGCGAAAAATGACTGAGGTATGCCAAATTACACAAGAACTGGAGTGCAAATTGGTGGCAACAGATTTGTAATTTGACATTTTTGGTTCAAATTACTGTCATTGTCATCGGGCACCAATACTTCTTTTACAGATGAAGCCGTGCCTTGACGAACAGCTATCCACATTCCGGTATCCCATTTTTCAAGACTCCAAGTAATCCTGCAATCCTGCAGCCAAATCCTGCACTCAGTTTTAGGATTAGATTCAAAAATATAACTGCTGTACACAATATACTGTTGGCTTATTTTCAGTATGTTAATATTCATATGTGCGTGTCAAATGTCTGATATAGAAATTAAAGAAGTAGAAGTGTTGGGACTGGCTCCCCTAAAGCCCAGATGGTATATGAAGCTTTTGCCATCCATCCACACAAAGTGTGTCTCCATATTGAGATCATTCATGCCAATCTATCTTCATTGTAGTGCTGCATCTGTGATGTTAGGAATGCTAGCAAGCAATAACCAATAATTTATGAAATGTAATCTTTACAGACAGAGAAAAGTATATGTTTTTTAACATTAGAAGTATATTACAACACGACTCCTACTACTCACCTTGCTCAACTCGCTGATGATAGGAACCAGATTTCCTCTTTGGCTTTTATGACCTGGCACCCTGCCAGTCTTCGTGAGTCCCCACAACAAATTTGTAGCACTGTGTAAACAAAATAAGTTTAGGGATCTTCTGTTGTAATTACAAAGGGACGCTTACAGGAAATGGATATGAGAAAATGTTTTACTGGAACAGATTTAAGTCTCTGTCCTTGAAGTGGAGGAAAACCCCTTCTCTTGTTTGAAGACGTGCATGGGGCATACCAAATAAAAAAAACCCAAACTTCTTTAGCACAGGCCCTATTCACTTGAAATTCTTGAGCAATAATGCGTTTAATTTTAACGTCTGTGATTAATGAAAATAAGTATTGGTACCGTGAATGTTCTATGTGTTTGAGACTATCTCTGTATTAGACTCACCCATGCAGTTGTTAGTAAATGCCAGTATTTATAGTATTTTTCCTAATATTTACCTAAATGATTCATCCAAATTCACGATCATGCCGATGTGGTACTGTCCTTCTGTATCTGTCTAAACATAAACAAAGAGAACCAAGTGTGCAGGAATTTTGCCATTATGTAGTATTTCAAGCCAAATGAAAACAGCATGCTCACAGTGGCAGTGCTAACAAGCTAATGGTCACCATCTTGGTTTACTATGCTGATGTTTATAGGTACAGCTAACTGAACCAAACTAATGGAACTAAAAAAATAAGCACCCAAATTGTAAGCTAATCCACCAGGTCTACCTTCTGGCACCATAACTTTGAAGTACCTTAAGTAGATCATGGCACCTATTTCCCATTTCCTAGCAAATTATAAAGAAATGAGAGGTGGTGCAAGACTTATAGAATAGAATACCGTTTATTGTCACTATACACATGTACAATGAGATACAGAGCATCTCCTACTCACTGCAGACATGATTATACTGTTGTGTAGCACAGTATTCTACCTTAACCTTACAATTAACTCTGCCTTACCATTAACTTACGAACAGTTGAAGGCCTTACTGTAGATTTAATATCGGAAAAAGACAGATAAATACATACATAAATAAATAAACACATACACACATATATACAAAGTCTGTTTGACTTAATATTATAAAAACAACAACATCAAGACATGAAACACACAACAGACTAAAAATAGATGGATGATAAAAGCTAGATGTTAGAAGAAGGATTATAAAATCACCAGAGATATTACAAAGCATTCTGAGAGACAAGAAAATATATCTCTTTTTTTTTTAACACAATCCACTGATTATTGACAAAGTGGATGCTGCTATCCTTAAATCCACCCAGAACAAAGAAACACAAAACAGAAAAACAGAGAAAGTTTATAGCAACCCGAAGCCGACAGAACCCAGGGCATCATCGCCAAATCCAGAGGCACATAAGTGCATAAAAGTTTCCAGTGCTCTGGTGACTGCAATGCTCAGTAACTACTCAGTTACAGAGTTACATTCATTTTCTTCTACTCATCCAATTCAGGATTGCATGGGAGCTGGAGCCTGTCCCAACCCTATTCAAACCTAAGAACACTGTGTCACTGTATCCTCTGCCAAGCACGGTGGCTCCATCATACTCCGGGGCTGTTTCACTGCCAGTTCTACTAGTACTGCCAGTACTTGTGGTACTAACTAATAATCAGAATTTCTGAATTATCTTTCTTCTTTTGCAAATACAAATACTTAACAACAATATTTAAAGCATGAAGAAATTATGCACAATATGGTAAAAAATTAAGACACCCTCCAATGCTAAAGCACATTTTAGCCTTTGTAGGTTGCTGCACCCACAATTTCTACCTTGATATCCCTTTCAGCAGTGGTCACCCTGAGTCCCATGTATCCTCCAGTGACTCCAAAGTCCTGAACCTTTGAAGATCATGACATTTCTCTCATTGCACTTGCCCCAGTTTAAGTACAGGTCCTGGTCTTTTAGACCAAAGACCAGCAGCACCTTCACCCAGTGAAGGTGAAGTGTATATCATATATAGATATATTTAAATTCATTTAAATGCCTAATATCCACCAAAAAAATTAAAAAATTAAAAATCTGAGGTACGTGCCTATATTAGCAGTGATGCAGAGGTCTTGAAGGACACAAAGGATCACAGCAGAATTTGAATAGGGTAACGTTATTCTCAGTGTGTGGTTTGCTGTTAGTGGTGAATGAGGCTGTAAGAGAGATTTCCCAATTTCCCATCAAGGGCACAGGGGTCTGGTACGTGCCAAGGTGTGTGACATGGAGGAATGGTAACACAGAGACACAGTAACTTCCCCTCTGAATCACCCTGAAAAATATCATGTCATTTACACCTGGTCAAATGCCTGCAAGGTCTAAAAGCTTTTTGCAGACTTTTTTGGCAGGGTAGGCAAGAAGGGAAACAAACCGATCTCTCCATTCATCAAGAAAATGAAAGTCAACTTTGAAGGTCAGGTAGATGTTTAAATGTTTGTAAAAAAAAAAAAAAAAGAGATTAAATTTGCCAAGGGATTTTGTGGTAAAGATATTGCCGTTGTCATTGTTTTGTAACTGTTCTGAAGTAGCCATTGCATTATGGTTAAAGAAACACAGACTGTGTTATACAAGACCAAATTTGAAGATATTTCAGATGTCAGAAGATTTGGCAGAACAAGTATGAGGAAACAAGGGTATAATGAGGTTTGCTGGACTTTGCTGATGTGATGGGTTTTGCAGGATAGCACTTCTCATGAGGCTTTTGGTGAACAGTACAGCGATGATACGTTTCAGCAGACTTATATGACAAGAGGAAATCCTGCTCCCTATTCGGGGAAATGAGGGACAATATGGCCACTTTGGCCTCAAACTGCAAGAATTCCCATTAATACTTATTAACTTACACGGTAAGTTATAAGTAGCGTGAAGAGCATATAATGGAGGTGGGTTGCAATGCGGATTGCAGGAACAGTGAGTGAATTCAATCTTGGAAGGACCTAGGTGGCCAGTGGATTCAAACCCATTTTGTTGTGAGGCAATGGTGCTAACCCCGACACCACTACAACTTTAGGAAGATGAACACAAAAAGTCAAATATATGCCCTATAAATGTGTAGTGGGTAAATGTCCTTACTATCTGCTAGATAGGAATATCAAAGGAGTGGATATAAGAGACAAAAACATATGTGATGGGATTTAAACCCTAAACAACAAATGGAGGATTTAAAAAAAATGTTACATTATTTTTCTTTATGTGTGCATTGTAGTCACATCTTGATTGGTTGATTTAAAACTCACCATACTGATGATTGGAAGCAAAATTACAAAACCTGCTATTGTCCAAGAACCTGAGTGTAAACTGTAGTGGGCATTATGCCATTAAAATATAGTACCTACTGTATGCTATTGGTATTTTTTCATGTTAATGTCTTGTGTTACTTTATTTAATTTGTTTTGGTTCTGCAGCTTTGTCTATTCCGAAAATGATAATTGTCACAAAAGTGTTGTGTCAGTGCTGTATTAATTTACGGTACACTTTTCAGTGTAGTCATTGTTTCAGTGAACAATGACTGCCCTGTCATTGTTCTTGTGTGTGATGAAGTTGTTTTTGCAGAAGAATAACAGGAAACCCCTGCTCTTGTGGATTTGGAAAAAGAACAGATGAACTACAAGGAAAAACGTTTAAGCAGAGTTTTAAAAAAATTCCTAAAAACATACATGGGAGGTCAGTGCCAGTGAATTTTGTCTGCATCAAAAAGTCAAGTTGCAACATATTTTATGAGTTTCTTTATTAAGTTGACCAAAATATATGTATCAGTGACACAATCTCACACCAGTTTTTCTTTTTGTATAGAAACTTAGCAAAAAAAACAACCTAATATAAACAACATGAATTTATGCTTTTACATATTCACCGCACTTTATGATTGTAGAAAAATCATTACATTACAGGTACATTACCAAAGTGCCATTCTTGGTTAAAAAAAAAGTATATTTGGACATAACATGACAACAGTCACTCGACATGTAGTTTCCATTGCCTAAGAGCTCCCTTTTGGCCTGTGAAAATTACCATCATGCATTTTGTCACATGCACAAATTCATACTTGGTTTGACTGCACCAGCTGTGAATTGTGAATCCATCATGAAGTCTGAGAATTAACTTTTTTGTAAGTTATCCAATATTACGTTATCTTAAAAAATACCAAGGTTTAAGTACCATTTGTACCATTAAAACTTAGGCGTAATAATAGAAAATCACTGTGGCATCACAATCTAGAAAAATGGTTGAAAATTACAATATATTAATCTCAGTCTTATAAATTTGAACATTTGAGCTAGATTTTTTCTTAGCTTTTTCAATAATTGTCTTCTAGTTAAACAGGTTTTTATTAAGCGTGATGCCAGATTTGATGGACATATTACATATTGTTCTTCTACTCCTCACTAAAACATCATATATTCAATGCTCGGCCTGTTATTTGGTGTAAACATCTGGTATGAACTCTCTTGGCAATAACTACTTGAGAAGTCCTTTTGTTCTTTTAGTACTTAACCTATTACTTGACTCATTTTAAGAAGTGCCGGTGCAGCCACCATCTGAATTAATAGATTCTGTGTTTGTGTCAAACCTTTGCTTTAACCACCTCTTTTAAGGCAGTTGAGTAGCTGTGCATGACACATGGTTCAAAAATAAATCTCATTTCAGTCTTTGTTTAGCCAGTTTCCTTTTGATTGGCTGCCCTTTATAAACCAAAGGTTTAAACAGCATGTAGGTGGGGCTTCTGTGCTCACAGGCAAAGCTAAGTGCCTGAGATGATCATATAAGTGATATGGACTCTCTACAATGCCATGGAGAGCCATAGAAGACATAAAGCTGTCTGAAACAGAGTGTTTAGAACAGTCTGAAGCCATCATCTACAAATTTGGCTGTTTAAAATGAGCACCCACTGTTGTGACAGTATTTAGTGTATATATGACAGAAAATAAGGAAAAGCTTGTTTGCCCTTGAATGCTGGTCTCAAAAAAACATCCTCTCTGTGTTGAAGACCTTCAACTTGGTCATAAAGTTGAAGTAGATGAAGGCCAGCGAGACCAACAAGTTCTTCATCAGATAGAGGATGGGCGTGACAAAGCCGAAGAAGGCAATGAGGCCAACGCGCACAAAGAAGAAGGGTAAATCCTGCAGGGCTACTCCTAGGGAGGAAAGCAGGGGGCTGTGGGGCATGACCACCACACGCAAGCATGACAGGTAGCTGAAGATATAGATGGGAAACACCCAGCCTGAGTAGTAGACCAGAGGATGTCCTGCCACTCTCACCATCTCCACCGTATCCATCCAGAACATAAAGCTGTCCACAAACACGTCTGCACGGGCATCAGTGGCGCACAGGAATCTCAGAGGCCCAGTGTATGCATAGGGAGATATGTGGTACGGTGTGGTGCTTCCTGATGGTTGACTCAATCCAGACATGCCATATGGCCTCCCATTGTTACCTGGTATGCCCGGTAGCGTCCCATTGGTCTCTGGTCGAGCTCCTGCTCCGTTCTGGTTCCTGTCATTGAGCTGGTTTGCTCCTGGTTGCATAGGAGTGGGCACACCTTGCCTGGGCACAGCTGGCCCTGGCACAGCTGGGGTGATAGGTGTTACTGGTGCTACCTGTTCCACATGTGTGAGGACAGTGGAGGGGATGTCAGCATCTCTTTCGGTGTCATTAGCTGGAGAGAAGAAAAAGAAAACACAATATCTTGGATTATATTTACTTAAGCTGTTTATCATCAAGTGGTGTTGGCCCAGATTTACAAAGACACAGCTGAAGGCTATCAGACAAATAATGTGGCTCACAGATATAAACATTAATCTGCTGTTTAGACAGAGGCAATAAATCAAGAGATTGCTCATTCAAATGATTTGGGCTTTGAAGAAATTCATATGAACTGTTTTATCATGTGGTTTTTAAGAAAATGTATTTCCCTACTTCTGCCATGTCAGACTTCAGAAAAATGTAAAAATATATCCTGCTCATTTCCTCATTTTGGATAAGTGAGAAATGAAGCAGTCCAAAGAAATATCCTGCTCATTTCTTCATTTTGCTCGAGTGACGTATAGAAATGTTCACAGTGTGTTTGCAGTTACCTCCAAGCTCCTGCAATGCAAAACCCAGCTTGCTTTACTATAGAAGTCTGCAGCAGAAAGTTCAGGATCTACAGCAGTCAAAGAGTGATTTGTGTAATGTGTTGAGAGAGCTGCGCTCACCCTGGCCGGTCAGCCTGCAGTGTCGTATCCTCTCCACAACGTCAATGCAGATGAGCGAGAAGAGGACTAGTGACACGGGGAGCTCAGTGAATGTATCATGTTTCAGGTTGTTATTTATCTGAACCTGGATAAACAACCGTAAAATCGTTAGCCTGACTGAGTACTGTAATTATTTACTCACTTTTAATCTTTACAGAGCCCACTGGTTCACCTCAATGGTAATAAACATTCTGGGATTTGTCACTTGCAGCGAGGGCATTTGACACAGTCCTAAACAGACAAGTTGCTCATCTTAGCAGAATTTATGGCTCTTATGTTGAAGCCACTAGATAAGCAAAGGTCAAAAGGTTTGCTTGAGCTTTAAAGAATGCCACAAAAAAGGGCAAATAAGGTCTGGGCTGTAGCCAGTTAGGAAGTGAAAATGTGCCTCGTGGACATGATTTGACAAGGACAGCATGGACAGGAAGAGGAACCAAGCTGCTTATCAGTAGCTCCTTATCCATAAGGCTGGATAGTCCTCTCCTGAGATCCATAAGGATTCTCACAGCTCATCACATTTGTTTCAGTAATACTGTGATTCCTGTCATACACCATGTTCCCAAACACAATGTTGTAATAGATATATGTTTAAGTTTCTAGCAACTTCTTTGGAGTATAAACACAATCACCCAACATGACTACAAAGGATCTACAATTACAGGTTGAGTCATGTTACAAGTATTGCAACATACAGGTCAAAGTTCATGATC
This sequence comes from Pelmatolapia mariae, assembly GCF_036321145.2. NCBI lineage: Eukaryota > Metazoa > Chordata > Actinopteri > Cichliformes > Cichlidae > Pelmatolapia > Pelmatolapia mariae. Next base: position 16,693,057 of record NC_086235.1, on the reverse strand, counting down.
AGAGCAGAGATAAACCTGATATAACAAATGAAAGCAGTGACAAACAATCTGTTGGGTGTTGTACCTCAGAGCTGGCAATGAGAAAGGCAAAGCAGGGTAATGTGGATAGGATCACATAAACAAGGGTCACTGGCCTCCTGATATAAAGACAAAAGAAGGGCAATTAAGAAAACAAGGGAGGAAGTTAAAGTCAATGACAGGAATTGCTAAAGCCTGGTATTAACCAGCCAAGTTCTGTCCAAACCAGTCACAAGCCAGTTCAGCCTCAAACCAGCTGATCATGTCTCGGTCCCGTAGGACAGCACTGGGATCCCAGCTGCTGAGCATACACAACTAGGACCAGTTCTCAATCTTCATGTCTGAGAAACTTACCACTTCTTCCTCCCTATGAGAAATTTCTTCTTCATGAAGACCATATACTTCAGGGGTACCCAGACCAGCAGGGCAGTGGAGGTCACATAGGCAATAGAGGAGGCCACGATCAACCAGTAGGCAGTGCTGCCGTCTCCGGGGGGTTGTGCTGATGTTTTGACCTTTGCAACGATGACAGCAAACCTCTGCATGACGATGAAGAGTGGCACGCACAGGCCTGCAAACTGCAGCACCTCGCACAGGGCAAACTTCACCGTCCTCCCTGAGCCCATCCTGTGGCAGCTCACAAAAAGAAAAAGAAGGGAGGGAGACAGGGGCTGTTGTCGCAGTGAGGCGACCCCTGTCCCTCTGAGGGCTGGTCAGGCCTCGGACCTCTGCATTGTCTGCCTCCACTAGCATTTTCCACACACCACAGCCCTGGCTCTCTGATCACCCAACTGCTTACACTGCACTAGGCATTGTGTGCCTTGGCATGGCGGTGATGTGACCGGTCCTTTGCTCTCTTTTTGATACAACGTACAAACAAAGTTTGTCTAACTTTACACCCTGAAGGACATGCATGTGCCACAGCAATCACTTTGGGGCAATCTGAGTTAAAAACAGCATCTCAGCCAGTGTTTTTCAGGCTTATCACATCACAGTCCACACAGCTTTAATGATGTGTACCTTGTATTCTTCCTGGGAATTCTCCAAATATAAGAAACATAAGTGAAGTTGATTACTCCCACTGTATAATCAGCATCCTAGGACTACTGGCTGTAACCCAAGAAACAAGATACCACAAAAAACACATCGACTCCTCTCATGCTTATATATCACCATCTAGTGGCAAAGTGTTCTAACTGCAAAATTTTGGAATCCACACTGTTTTGTAACAATTACAAATGCATTAGTGCTTTGAAATTGCTGTCAGTTCAACATGTTATTGTTCATCAAATTCAGGCGCTTGATTATGATTTGTTGCATCATAATAATAAGCGACATGAGACTTTTTTCCCCACCAAAGCCCAGCTAGAACTTTACCAGTCAAAAGCATTCATGAAGTAATTTTATCTGTCTTTGGTTCTAAAGCCATCAATCCACAGTATCTGCTATGCCACAGACCAATATCGCTGCATAAAAGTGACGACGGAGTAAAAATGTTGCTGAATTGTTTAGACTTGTGTCTGTAAAACCCACACAGCTGGACATTGTGCCATTGCTGTCTTCAGACACATGAACACTTGATCAAGTAACTGGATCAGGATTAGATAATCTGGACTATATTCGGTGCTGTCTTCGGTTTGCACACATTTCTACGTGGTGTCATTAGAAGAGCTAATTTTAGATTCTGCATCGATGCGGTTTCTGAAGCAGTTCCTTCATGAGAGCACAACTCAGTCCAGTACAGGCTGATACCTGTATACTCCCAAGCAATTACAGTCCTGTGCAATACCAATGAAATTTGAAATGATTCAAAATGTTGTATCTTAATCATTTAAGTACTTCATCAAATTATTGAGTATCAACAACAAATAAAGAAACTGTGAAAAGACTAGACTGAAAGTACAGACCCCAGAGCTCAAAGTCAGTAAAACTATTTTTTATTTGCATTTGTATAGGATTTTCTTAAAATCCTGAAAATCAAGGCTCACATAGCAGATAGCAGATACATTCGCTGTCTAATCAGGGCTGTTTTTGGCAACTTACCCCACTGGAGTATGTCAAAATGCGCTTCACATGTGGTGAAACTGTGGCTTGTCAGTCAAGGTCAAATGTATGATACTGCAAATTTTGATATCCATACTTTGGTAATACCAAGTAAATACAAGGCCAGTGTTGCCGATACCAATAGTTTTACTGAGACTCATGTAGGGGTTATGTAGGGGTGAAAAGTGTGTTATGATGACATGAATCATCATCAATTTGTAATTTCTGATCACATTTTAATTACTACTAAATCACTTTGATTTATTACATCAATAATTAGTCAATAAAACTAATTAAACTAATTTGAGGTATACTGAACACAATTCAATGGGATACATACGTAGAGCAAGGGGCGTGAAACATAAGGCCTGGGGGCCAGAATCAGCCCAGCAAGGCCTCCAATCCAGCAAATGGGAAGGCTTGGGGAAAAAGTAACCATCAGTTCATAAATTTCGGACTTTTAACTATAATTTCACAGGTTTTACAGCTTTTCCTACTGATAAACACTTCGGCCATCGCCATTCACAGCACATTTATAATTACATTATATATGTCTGCAATTTTACACCTTTACTTCTTGCAGTTTAAGTCTAAACAATCATCCTGACAGGTCTTTTTCATTTACTACAACATTTCTTCATCGTGTAGAAAAACTGAGACATACTGATGAAATTGCTCTTCTTTGTCTTATGTGATGTTATCTAATTTATAAAAGGTGTACCTAAACTTGTTCACGCTAAGCTGAAGATTGGGGTGAAAATGAGCCTGAATTTCTATAGTTGCATCAACTGAGTCGTGACAAGCCGGCTTTATTTCACTAGTCTTTGCCTCACCGGCAGGCCACGCACTTGTTGCACTAGTCCCGCGAGAGGGGGATCCATGGGCGGATAGCTAGATAGATGGATGGATGGATAACCCCGCTGCTCCCCTCCCTACTAGCCCCAGCTGTCAGCTCCCTTCCTGACTTCCCCACCCTGCCCCCGGTACCATGGCGTCCAGCGAGGAGGACGGCACGGTTGAGGAGAAGGAAAACAACAACAAAAAGAGAACGAAAAGCACCCTCGCTACCGCATGGCTCACTTTCTACAACATCGCCATGACCGCCGGGTACGTGCGTTATTCCGCCCCTGTCGCCTATTAATAAGAAAAGCAGTGAAGTTATAGCCGCTCCCTAAAAAACCGTAAGCGTGTGTTGCTGTTTATAGGACTGCGTCTCCGCCGAAAGTGCCTGTTCAGCTCGCTTGGATTTAGCAGTTCGTCGTCGCAAATGAGTTTGAGCAGGCTTTAGCGGTCAGTTTGGTAGTTTCTACGAAGAAACGAGCGACCGTTATTTGTCTCGAGTGTTGGAAAATGAATGAATGGTGTTTGGTGAAAGTGGCAGGCTGGCGCAACAGCCGTGTCCAAATAGGGCTGGCTGCATGGTGTCAGCGTCAAGGCCCACAGTGCGTCCGACAGTTGCAGTGATAAGTATAGCCGGACCGCGCTGACACTGGAGCTCAGGTCTGGGACAGTGAAGTGCTCAATGGGCACATTTTTAATAACAACAACGTTTGTGTGAAGAGAGCTTCCTGTGTTGTGATAAAGGACAAACACATGAGAACTTGAGAATAGCGGAGGTGTCGGGGTCACTGGATCAGTGGTGACTAAGCGCTTCCAGTTTGGCGCATGGCTTCAGGTACTGATCACTTTAATAATAATAATAATAATATTAATAATAATAATAATAATAACACTAAATAAAACAAGAATATATTTGTGCACATCGTTGTGACTCTGTCCAACTTAGTAACTTCTTTTTCACGTGTTAGTCAAAGATAAGTAAAATTGCAGCTGTCCAAATCTACTTGCCCCTATGTGGAAAAAATTATATACAACCCCTCCTCCCTCTACTATCCTCTTGATAAATTATGAATTAACTGTGAATAACCCCATTTAAAAAAGAAAATCTGAGTTCAGTTTCTCTACCCAAACCCAGGTCTGATTACTGCTAGATGTGTTGGATCAAGAAATCACTTAACTATAAGCTGTCTGACAAAGTGAAATAGGCTAAAAGATCTCAGACAGCAACGAGTAAAGCCACAATCTACAGAAACGACTGACAAACAAAGTAATTGACATCAATCAGTCTAGAAAGGTATACAAAGTAATTTCTAAGGCCTTCGGCGTGAGAGCCATTATACGCAAATGGAGAAAACTTGAAACAGTTGCAAACCTTCCCAGTAGAGGTCGGCCTACCAACATTACTCTAAGAGCGCACAAGTGACTCATCCATTAGGTCACAAAAGAACCCAGAACATCTACAGAACTGCAGGCCTCACTTCAGCTAGGGTCAGAGTTCACGACTGAACAATAACAAAGAGGCTGGTCAAAAATGGCATCCATGGGAGAGTTCAAGGAGAAAACCACTGCTGACAAAGAAATGTTCATCTTGCCTAAAGTAACAGAGCATTGCATAAAAAGAACATCATAGCAACAGGTGGTGGTAGTGTGATGGTCTGGTGCTGCTCTGTTGCTTCAGCACCAGGACGAGTTGGTGTAATTGATGCTTTCTATTAGAAAATCCAGAATGAGAATCTCCAACCATTAGTTCATGGCACCCTTGGGTTATACAGCAGAAAAATGATCCTGGTTTTGGTGTGGTCTAGTCAAAGCCTGAACTGAAATCAGTTTGAGATACTTTGGGATCATTGAGATACACGGTTTAGGGTCCAGTTACTTTTTCACATAGGGCCGAGCAGATTTGGATAGCTTTTCCCCTCTTAATAAATAAAATTTCATCATGCAAAAAACTATATTTTGCATCTTCTCTGTGTTTCTTTGTCTAATATTAAAATTTGTGACAAATATGCAAAAAATAGGAAATCGGGAAATGGGGTGAATTCTTTTTCACAGCACTGGTGTTGGTCTAGAACGTCACAGCTGGTGCGTCCTCAGTGAAAGGTGCATGACATCAGGGAAAGACATTTACAGTCAAACATAGGTTTTCCTTATGAGGACATTTAACGACAGCATGCATTAAGAAAGCTTCACTTGCGCTCCGCTTATCAGTATGAGATCCTTTTTATAAATCAACTGTGCAGGATTTTTTTTAAGTTTTTTTATATAACATTGCAGCTGGATTTATTTTTGATAATATGTTGTTGTTTTTTTAACATGCACATGCAAGACTTAGAGGTTTTTTATTCAGAACTATTATTAGAACCTTTATTATTAGAGCTATTATGTTCTACAGTTGTCTCATTCCTAAATTAACAAAAACCAAAGCTCATTAAAGTGTGTATCCTGTTTTTTATAAAAAGCCCTAACCCTTGACTGAATTCAAAGATTTAATCCAATAATTTTTTAGATGTTTTTCTTTATTCCAAATTTATTTGTCGGGGAAAATCTTCTACTCCCTCACATCAGAAAGGAGCCCGTTGGGGTGGTTTGAGCATCTAGCTAGGATGCTTGCTGGTCCTGGGTGAGGTCTTGGGGTCTTGTCCAACTGGGAGGATGCCCTGGGGCAGACTCAGAACAATGCTTGCAGGACAGAGGGGATCAATCAAAGGGACAATCCTGTTTTTATGCGGTTTCACTTACACATAGAGTAAAGCTGGTGTGTTGCAGAGAGAGTTTGTAGCTGCTGCTATTTTTTTAATATTTAACTGAAAGTGCAGTTACAATTGCCTGATGTAAAATGCTGCAGCTTTGGTTTGCTTTCTCAAGACCAGTAGTTTTGTCCTCTTTATTATTTTGATTTTAGTTGCCAGTTTATTTCAGTGCTCACTTTATTTATGGATAACTGATACATGTATACTTATAAACATAATGTAAATTTGTCTACCATCAGAAATTGTGGCATAGCTGTTGAACTGTGGTTGTGGCCTAGTGGAAAACACAAACAGACCAGTTTTATGACAATGTTAGGTTTTTTGTATTTGTCTGGTGTCTCAGTGGAATAAACAGGCAACACCAGATAAATAGAGGCAGTAATGTCTGTCTGTTACAGAGTACCTAAGAAATGTATCTATTTTACTTTATTACATGATATAGTGATTGGTTTAAAGCAGCATTTAGTAAGATAATTTTATCAGCTTTGTATGGGCAGGCAGAATTACTAAAGTCCCAACCCAGTATGTCAGCATGTACTGGGAATTCCTTGGTTTCAGTGACAAGGTTGGAAAATGTTAATATTTTTTTTAGTTTTATTCAGTATTTATATTGTTTAAATTCCTAAGTTTATTTCCTTTAAGTTTACATCTCAAATGTGTTATTTTAAGTTTCCTGTTCTATTCATATTTTCATCCTCCCTTTGATGTTATTATAAGGTGACTAAATGGCTTAAATTAGATTTAAAAGATTAGATTTCCAGTTGTGTCACAGTTATTTTTGTTTTTTTTTTCCATTGCAGAAAAATGTCTGTCCTTTACACCAATTTTCTCCTTTCACATTTCAGTTGCACTGAGCGGTTGTGTGACTTTTGTTTGTCTGCAGGTGGCTGGTTTTGGCCATGGCAATGACACGCTTCTACATACAGAAAGGCACACACAAGGGTCTGTACAGAAGTATAGCAAGGACACTCAAGTTTTTCCAGACCTTTGCATTAGTTGAGGTAAGACTTTTAAGTCTTAGAGACTGTGTGAAAACTTTGGATTTGTCCCCTCGGCCTGAACATTGAAGCAAATGCATAACTGCATAGTTAATGGCCAGCAGGGGGCAACAGGTTGTAAAAAGCAATCAGTCAGTATAGAAGTCTATGAGAAAACAACCATACTACTCACTTTTTTTAATGACCTACTTAAACATTTATATCTTGATTTTTATGGTTGTAATCATCAGTTTTAAGGCTTGTCAACAGGGATATTAAGACCGATACTAGTACTGATGTTAATATTTGGTGGCTTAAAAATTCATTATTCTGATATGTCAATTGATATTTTATACATTAACGGATTACTCTAACAGTTGTTATAGGCAGTTATTTATTTGTTCACACTAGTTGTTGCGTTTGTGGCGTTCAAAGAAAGGAAGATGCACAATGCCCCCTGGTGGACAAACTATGAAATTACAACATTCTTAAGATAATTGAAGGGTGTTTCTCACTATTTTCTTTACTTTAAAATTTCTCTGTTATAAATGCCAGTACAGATAGATTAGTAAGTAGCTTATTTTGGCTGATAATGTTATCCTGCCAATAAATCAGCTGAGCTATAATAAATAGACAATAGAGGAGGGTATGCTTGAGGGTGTAGCTTAATTGTCCTTGACAAATAGCTACCTAATAGGTGTGCAGTGTTCTGTCTTTTCATAATGGCAAGTGTATTTTGTTATAAGCCTGTTTTTCACTAGCCAAAACTATCATCCCAGTAGGATGAATGTTAGTGAAGGATGCACTTTGCTAACAACGTTTTAGCTGGCCAGTTTACCATCTTTTGTTCAAAGATGTTCTTGTCTGGTTTTAAATAGCCGAAATAGCAAATGGAAAGTTTCAGAATTAGTCCACAGACCATTGGGTGACATCATGGTGCCTACGTCCATCTTTGTTTTACAGTCTATAGTGTTTCCTGTCACGAGTGGGACTTTAGTGAATTAGTGAATTAAAAAACAAATACTTTTTTCTTAGACTTTAACAAGACAGTAATTTTTACTGCTGTTTGTGTTGCTTGTCTTACAGGTGGGACATTGTGCCATTGGTATGTGACAACTTACATGAAAACAGTTGGCTAATTTGTACAGATTCAGATAAATTCCCTCATCTGGCCATGTATTTATTGGTGATTTTTGTTTCTTACTTTGGCTCTGTTGCAGGAATCGTGAGGACTTCTGTGATTGTAACTGGGGTTCAAGTGTGTTCGCGGATTTTTATGGTTTGGTTCATCACCAACAGCATCAGACAGGTGACTTTTATGATAAACCGCAACTCCGTGACTGTTTACAATTTATCAATCTTTAGTTGACAAATTTCACCATAGTACTCTTAACCTCCACACACTGTATGTATTGTCACAACTATTCTGGAACACAGTCTGTCCAGTTACTTTTTTTTCCCCCACATGAAAATCGTACTTTTCTCATCTTTTTGCCTGTTAGAGCAGCACCCGTCAGGTTTGAAGCTTCTTTTAACTCTTTATTTTTTGCCATTTTCCTGACTTAAAGATCCAGAGTGAAGAAAGCGTAATCCTATTTCTGGTTGTGTGGACGGTGACAGAGATTACCAGATATTCCTACTACACATTCAAACTGCTCAACCACCTGCCGTACTTCATCAAATGGGCCAGGTGGAGACACCGTTAGCTGGGGCTGGGATGAGTTTGAATTGTCTTTCCTGTTTCGGGACACTGTCTGAGCATGTCGGCCTAATCCAGTGAATTCACCTCTGGCATGCTTCCCTCGCCTTGTAGAGCCGCGCGTGTATTAAGTATCTGTCGTCTAATACAAAGAGGAGAAGCATGTGTGTGTTTATTGATTAGCACCTCATTAGCCATTCTGTTTGTGGTCAGTGAACTAACCACTAACACAGCACTCTGAGGAAACAGGAAAAGGTGAAATGCTTGTTTGTTTTGGTTTTAACTTCTCCCTAAAACATAAAGAATTTCTGAATAAGTTTAGTTAGTTGCATAAGAGGCTGAAACCAGGCATTTTTTGTGAAAGAAATATTCTCAGCTGTAGTGAAACATAATACCTGTCTTATGTTGAAGGCAGAGTACTTGTGATGTGTCGTTCTGGCCTCGAAGCAGCTCACCTGAAACTGGAGTCGTTAGTAGAAACGTGAGCCGTCCCCACTGAAGGCTGTCCAGCGCACAGGCTCGGCATCTTAATTTTATTTATTCTTTCTGCTTCGCTGTGTCACGTGATTCTTCAGGCGGTCCATCTAATGCCAGCCACTCTTTTGTTTCTTCTCTGGATTCTTGTGCTCTTAAATGGCACCCTTCGCCTCCCCGCCCCCACCCTTCACGTCTTTCTTTAAGCACGGAGGAGACGACAGGCCCCCGGCGAAGGGCTCATGTTCAGCTGCTCCTGTTTTTAAGACCATCTGTTTTGGTCACGGAATGTTCACCCAACATTTCTCTCATCCGCTGAGACGCTCCCCCGAGCCTTTGCTGTGGTCCTCACTAAATACAGGAACCCTATAGTCTTGAGTCATGGCATATCATTTGGTCCTGGAGAGAGCTGCCATCATAGGAAGAGGCATGCTGTCTCACTGTTATTTGGGGCGGTGACGAGAAATTAAGTTGGTACTTTGTGATTAACTTAGTTGTGTGCAGGAGCTCGACAGTTGGTTTTCAAATTACGTGTCAGCAAGAACACAGTGTGTCCATGCTGCTGGGTCTTCTTCCTCTTTTCTCCCATTATCCAAAGGAGTTCCGCAGGGCTCCATATTAGGACCACTGCTCTTTTCTCTTTACATAAAGAACCTTTGTGATAATTTATCAAATGCTGCATTCCATCTTTATGCAGATGATACAATTATCTGTTGTTCATCTCCTTCAGTAGCACAAACCCTCCAATTCTGCAGTCTGCCTTTGATGTTGTTCAGTCCCATTTAACTCAACTTAAGTTGGTGTTAAGAGACGTAGACTTTATACATTCGCAGACTCTCCCACTGGCTGATCTTTATCTATAAATCTCTGCTTGGGCTAGTTCCCTCTTATTTATGTGTTTATATGTGTAAAAAACACAACCAATACAGCCTTCATTCTCACAATATCATACAATTGATTGTCCCAAAAATCAGAACAGAATTGGGGAAAAATTCTTTGAAATACATTGCCTCTGCTTCCTGGAATAATCTGCAGAAGGAACTGAAATTATCGAGAGAATAACTCTTTTACTCAGTGTGATTGTTTTTAATGTCGCTCTTAATTTGATCTGTTATTGTATATTTTTCACATGTTCGTATGGGATATTGTATTTTTTTATGTTATACACTTATATACATGTATTTTGACTTTTGTTGCCATGATGTCAGGTCTCTCTTGGAAATGAGATTTTTAATCTCAATGAGATTTTACCTGGATAAATAAAGGACTAATAAATAATAAAATACAAACAGCGTCTTTCTTAGGCACTAATATCTTTTTTTTCTCAATTTCCAATATAGTATGACCAATTTGTCACCACATATTGATGTGGTTACTATTTTTTTTCTCCTGTGCATAGATTTAAGGTCAGTGTTGCTAAAAAAAATCCTCGCACTTTTTCAGCTCTTAGTTGCCATATCATCACTACTGCAGCCTCTTCCTGATTGGCTGCTTTGCTTCATAAGGTCACAGTTCTGTATACGGTATACAACTGAAGTTGTAATTAGACGGCATAGAATACATTTTTATTGCTATGAAGATGATGCCCAGCTTTATCGATCCATGAAGCCAGATGAAACACTCTGACTAGTTAAACTGCACGAATGACTTAAACACATAAAGACTGATGACCTCTGATTTCCTGCTTCCAAATTCATATAAACCTGAGGTTATTGTACTCTGTTCTAAAAATCTTAGAAATATCTTTGAAAAAACCAGATGTTTACTCTGGATGCTGTTACCTTGGCCTCTAATAACACTGTGAGGAATCTTGGAGTCGTTTTTGAACAGGATATGTCCTTCATTGAGCATATTAAAGAAATATGCAGGACTGCTTTGTTTCATCTGCACAACATCTCTAAAATTAGAAACGTCCTGTCTCAGAGTAGCGCTAAAAAACTAGTTCATGCATCTATTACTTCTAGGCTGGACAATTGTAATTCATTATTATCAGGCTGTCCGAAAAACTCCCTGATACAAAATCAGAATTGGACTACCTTATTAATTGCTTTGAATCTGAAATTTACATTTATTTCAGATAACCTGTTAACAGGCCCCAAAGATCTGTACATTACAGAGATTCAAATCTTTCATTATTTAATTAATGTGTTTTTGTGTTGTGTATCCATGTACATTTTCTGGTGATAGATTCAGACATTTGTGTGATTTGAGGCGTGAGCTTTGTTTGTATCGTTTCCATATTTCTCTTCTGCCAAGCTTCATCTTGTCTGCCAGTGTTTACACCATATGTTCCTGTGGATATACCGAATCTATAAATTTGTTCATTCCAGCAACTTTTTATTTCAGGACTACTTTCTGGGTGCAGTTCAGTCCATATATGCTGGACCATATTGGAGCCCAACAAATTTATCTTGGCCTTGTTTGACCATAGAACATGCTCCCAGTAATCGTCAGACTTTGATGATGTTTAACGTTGTTTAAAGTCGACCTGTTACCCTTTCCTTATTTTCTGCCAGATACATGTTTCAAACTCTTTCAAACAAGCAATTTAGGAAGCTTTGCTGTTCTTGCTTCTTTATGAGAGGGGATATCCCTGATTTGGCTCTGACTGTGAGTGCAGCAGCCCCACCCTCATGCTGTTTAAACTGCTGTTTGTGAGGGGAACCCAATCAGAAGAAAGTTGGTTTAAAGAATTGCTTAAGAGGTAAAATGACTTATTTGCTATTTTGGTGGATAAACTGGAAGGCCTACTATAAGATAAACAACAACTGTGAGCCATGCAAAGCTAGAAACAAAAATGTGGAGCATAAGAGGTCTTTAATCGTTAATCTTGCAATTTCGAGTTGATTTTAGTTGATTAGTCATCTTGCATCATTTTCCATCTTTGTGAAATCTCATATGTTTCTTGCACAATTGTTTTGACAATTCCCTCATGTAATTGTAGGATGCAGATAGACACAGCCCATCCAACAAAGAGAACGTTCTTGTGCTTAGATTGTCAAACATCAGATTTACTCAGGACTGTTTTAGTGATAAGTAGTTTTAAGCGTTTAGCAGTGATTGCAGGTATATTCAGGTATATTGCCAGTGAGCTTGAAACAATGCAGTTTTTGACATTTTATTTAAGATTATTTATTGGAGAGGTTTAACTGACTTCTCTTGTATACCTTCTGTTCTTTGATGACCAGTCTAACCACTAAAATTGAACCTAGTCTTTCTTATTCTTGTCTTTTGAGTTGCTTTAAAGAACTTCAATTGGTTTCTTTTATTTACTATAAATCAGATCTGTGGGAATTCATGCAGTGTATTCCCACATATTTGTGTGGGCTTTCTAATCTTAGAAAATTGGCTTCAGGTCAATATTTTGGTCATTTTTGTTTGGTAATGTGCCCACTGCAAACAAACAGTGAGGCAAAAGATGCTGTGTTCCTGGTTGTTCTTAACATACCAGTTCACAAATTATAGTTTGGGAACATTAAAGTCTCAGATGTCAGAAGGTTTTTGCACACATGCCAGTTCAGTGGACCAATGTAATTATGCCTTCAGTTGCAAAACTGTGCACTGGCATGAAATAAGGTAAGGAGCTGCTGGAAAGTAAGAATGCATATTTTATATCCAGCAGGCAGTGAAACATTATTGTAATAACAAATCAGCTTATTACTTAATGCTGGAACATGATCTTATTCTTGACTTTCTCTCAATTTAAATGAACTGCATGAACAAAAAGGTTGAAAACATTTTTTTTAAGCTTTTGCATGTGAACAGCATGAAAGTGTAAAAAGAAAATGATACCTTGGAGTTATCCAGAGCCAAAATCACTCAGAGTTCCTGAAGATGGAAAAAATGTGAAAATATGACTTTTTTACAATGTGCTGCTTGACCACCATATCTCTGGAATACCTCGAGGGAAGTTTTATGTCCACAACTCAAGGCAGCTTTTGTTACAGTGTCTGGCCCCTGTGTCAGTGATCTTTCTGTGTTTTCAATATGCATGTGAGTGTATTAACATCCTCTGACTGTCAACTGTCCCAACTGTGTGAGTGCTAAAGTGATCACGCTGCTGGATTTGAAGACATCCATCCTGCTCTTTCTTCTTCCCACAGATACAACCTCTTCATTGTCTTGTACCCGGTGGGAGTCGTTGGTGAGCTGCTCACCATTTATGCTGCGCTGCCGTTCGTACGCAGGTCTGGAATGTACTCCATGAGGCTCCCAAACAAGTATAATGTGTCGTTTGACTACTACTACTGCCTCATCATCGTCATGCTGTCCTACATCCCACGTAAGAAGCAAATTTCATGCCTACATTGTGCACTATCGGTTTTGGCATGTAGGTCAGAATCCTGCATGATTTTTAAACTGTATTTTCTCCTGTTGCGGTACAAATAATTCTGCCTGTTCTGCTCAAAAGCAGCTTTTCTGTCCTGTGGTGCAATGTTTGGTGGCATTTTATAATTTGACTAGAATCATCTGTCGCGGTATATCCAATTTTATTTGGATATACTGTGTGTTCACATGTCGTACATCATTTTAAATATAAAGATTGTTTTTCATAACACAGCTGTCAATGACTCCCTGAAGTCTAGAATCCATAGACATCACCAGATGTTGTTTTCGCTCATTGATTTGTGATGCTACCTTCAGTTGCTGGTTTTTGTCTTTCTGCATTCATTTAATAACTATTGATCTGAGATTGAGTGACTGGCTTGGCCACTGAAGAATATCCCTTTTCTTGGGCTTGAGAAACTCTTGGATTGCTTTTGCAGTTTGCTTTGGCTTGTTCTCGATTTGCACAGTGAAGCTCTGTCTGATCGGTTTTGCAGTATTTGGCTGAATCTGAGCAGAGAGTGTAGTCCTGTACACTTATTATTCACAGCGCTGTCACAAGTCACAGATTAGATTTAAATTTTAATCTAGTCCAATCTGGTCTTCTCATTCATGATTATAACAAGTGGGTTGCAACTTGTTGTAAACTCTGTGTTTCCATCCATGAAGCCATCTCTTGTTCATAGACTTTGATAATACTCCTACCTTCTCCACACTCTTGACTGAGCTCAGTGTTGTGAAGGGTTTTTCTTAACCATGGAAATAATTCTGTGATCATCCCGTTTAGTTGTTTCTTGTGGTCTTCTGGACCTTTTGATGTTGATGAGCTAACCAATTCATTTATTCTTTTTAAGAATGAACCACATTCTTGATTCGGCCACTCCTAAAGTTTTTGCTGTCTCACTAATGATGGCCTACTTCACTCCCACTGACATGTCTTTGGTCCTCAGGTTGAGAGTTCCAGTGAAAAGATACCGAATGCAAGTTCAACACCTGGAAGCAACTCCAGGTCTCTTGCCTGCATAGTTTGTCATGAAATGATGGGAGGGAGTAAGACTCACTTGTTCATTTACTTTCGAGCCCCTGAAAACATACTGCACTGTATGAAAACGGCTGTAACTGCTCAACAGTTCATGCAAAATGTGTGTCAAATCCTTTGAATTAAAGCTGAAAGCTTTTACTTCAATCACATGTTGATTATTTGATACAAAACGACAAAAATCGCCTTTGTTCAAAAATATATGGACCAAATGTCATGGAAAATATGGAAAAGTTGTCAGCTGTAATAGGCTCCAGGCTTTGCCAGACCACCCCAGTGGCTTATGTCTGTGAATGCATATCTTCCCACTGTGCTGCTTCTTGAGACCAAGTTGAGAGTTGTGAATTTGTATTTCACTCTAACTTGCTTTCGTTTGTGTTCGTCATAGTCACAGTCACCCTGAACATGTTCTCGTCTTTCTCGCAGTGTTTCCTCAGCTCTACTTCCATATGCTGCGGCAGAGAAGAAGGATGCTTCATGGGGAGGTCATAGTGGAGAAGGACGACTAGACGAGCACCACCTCCCACCTTCATTTGAGCCAACCTGCCCTCCACTTCACCCTCACCTCCACCACCGCTTCATCTTCATCTCTGTCTCACCTTTTAGCACCATCAGCCATTACATTCTTCATTGCACGGGACCTAAAGAACCACACAGCTGACGATGGTTACCACCCAGTGACAATCAGTAATAACGACAAAGCCACGGAGTAAAACCACAGTAGTAATACCAGATCTGGAGTGTTTCTTTGCAGGATTCATTCCTATCTGAATGGTAATATTGGAAACATGTTTACAGTCCCAGTGTTGCTGGAGCTAGAGACAGAAGCCTGTGGCGTCACATCTCAGCACTCAGAGATCACGAGTCCTTTATTCACCCACCAGCCTTACTGCATCTTGTTGCACTGAAGCATCGCAGCCTGAGAGAAACGAGCACTGAGCCACAACACTGCACCCCGAAGAAGGAAGAGCCAAATGAGGGGGAGGGGGGGTGTTAAATTAGTCGCCTCAATTAAATTCATTATTCAGCCCATGCAATTGGCAGATTAAGTGTATATTAAGTATTTCATATACAAAATAAGGTTTCAAAGTGAGAATATTCATACCTCAACAATAAATCTACATTTGGACAATATGCTGCTTCTTGTGTGTATGTGTGTAACCCTATGTGTAAACAATGCAATGTGAAATGAGCAGTTAACACTAATCATATTTCTTAACAGTAATTTATTCGCATACTGTGAGCAAGCACAGCTCCGACTTAACATTGTGTCCGCTTGGCTCAGCTCGTGCTTTCTTTTATGTTGTTCTGATGTTTACTATGTCAAATTAATTTACAAGAGTGCATCTTAAACTAAATTTGAGTCTTCACAAAAGTAGTAACTTCTTTTTTTCTCTATAGGCCGCTGTAGGTATGAGACTACAATTCAAATTTATGTGAGCACTTCAGTCTTCAGTCTCTGTCTTGTTTGTTTTTGAACATATCCGGTGTCTACATCGATTGGACAGTAGTTAGACTCCCTCCTACCAAAGGTGCTATTGTGAGATCATTTTAGTCTTCTGTGCAGCTGAAGGAGTGACTGTGATTGGAGATTACCTAAAGCAGGAAATCAGGATGTGAAATGACTGAGAGGAAATGTTAGCGAAGAACTGCATAGCCCATGGTTATCAAAGAAAAAAACCTTTTTGCTTGTAATCTGGGTTAGTGGGAAAACAATAAAAGAAAGTTATTTAAGGGAAAAAAACAATAAAAATGTGAAAATACCTTTTTGTGCAAATTCAATAAACTAAATTCTACAGTACTGAAGAGTTTTGTGATGAACTTCACTCTGGATCTAGAACTCAGCCACTGAGTACAACCACCCTGTGGATTTTATGTGCTTATTTGTGAGTTATTCCTTCATTTCTTTCATAGTTCTTTGTTTTGCAGGAAAATACCCAAGTGCAGAAAACGGCACATTTTCTATTTTTGCATGAAGGATCCACAGTTTTTTATTCATGAACATATTTATGTATGTAATAGCAAAAAGTAAATCATACATAAAGTATAACTCTGTAAATTCGTTTACTAAAACTCAAGCTGATTGTCGCATTTTTCTAAGTTTATACGTGAGTACTATATTTTTTATTTCCTACTCGTGTTATATAGATGGTCATGAGGTTAGATAACAGTTTCAAGATAGCATATCAGCGACATTATGTTTTTTGCGCATCATTTTGCACACCTTATTTCGTTTTTTTCTTTTTTTCGTTGGAATTATATAAAGAGAAGCATTACCGAAGTCCACTTGGCTTCATAGATTTCATATTTTCCTACAAAAATTGCATAATGAAATATACATTCAGATATTCGGTTGTACATTGAGTACTGTTTTATAAAACGTATTCCAAAAAAATATAAAAATATTTATATATATATATATAAATCAGTTGATTTGGTTATTAAAAAAAAGATTCTCTTCCTATCTTGGTCACCCTGCTGTATTGCACTCCTGGTAATGTTGGACTGGCTTCACTTTGGAGGAGAAAGGCATCTCATCAGCACTGGAGAGATGGTTACTGTTGCAGCCCTGGGCTCATTTCAAAATTGTCCCTTTGCTCTCTCCATACGGACTGTCCCATGTGCTGCGTCAATTGGACCAGTGCCACACGGGTGCAGTCTAGCTGCTCACTGTGCACTCAGACTGAACACATCACTATGATCCAGGTGATCTTGCTGAGGGAAAGAAAGAAAAGAAAAGAGATCAGCATTAAGGTAGTGAGCAAAATATGATTACAATTATTGTGGAGCGAAAACGGGCAAGACAGATGATGACGCACAGGTCTCCATTTCCTTCTCGCAGATGTAGCTTATGAGATCTTCACAGGAGAAATCGTTCCATAGCGCTTCGTGGGTGAGACCCGCGCAGTCTTCTCCTTCTTCATGGCCGTGGCCCCAGTTGTCGGGCTGACCTGGCTTCCATTTCCTGCAGGCGAACAACAGAGGGCGATCACATGTTAGATTTACTGTGTTTGATCTAAGAGCCTAGGAGAAAAGCAAATAAAATAAATCGCATCCGACAATTTTCCACTGAATATGCCTTTATTTTCGGTGGTTAGATCTGAAGGCAGATCCCTGTGGTTAACTTTTCTCAGTAATGCTGCATTAAACTTTTTCACTGTTCATCTCATTGTTCTGTTTGCAGTTTTGTACACTTTAGTGTTTATCTCACTGTTCCCGAAAAGCAGTGAAATGCTCTCACTGGACGTGCCTCTATAAACAATGTTAGAATGAATTTGAATGTTTTTCTTTTGTTTAAATAGGCAGCAACGAGACTTGAGCACTGGAGGTCTACATTCAACTCCGTGCAATCACAAACTTTTCATAAGATTTTCACAGGATTTTTGAAGTTTATTTTGTAATGTTTCATGTAACTGAAAACCTACAGTTGTTATTATTGTTGGCATTTTTATTGGAAAGAAGTTCTTTTCTGAAACAAATATCCCTCCTGAGCATTTCCTAATTTACTGTAATACTGACGTGAAAGTAGGTTCAGTCCCATCCAGCCAGTGCCACGTGCGCTCCTCTTGCCTGTCGGTCAGACCCATCCAGAAGTAACCTTTGCCAAAGATCTGCCTCTTCAGCCATTTCTGAGGTCACATGAGGACAGAAAGAAAACTCAGTCAAAACTCACAAATACTAGAGAGCAATGTCAGATTACAAGATGTGCGACTCACCTGTTCCTCCATGTCGTTGATGATTAATAATGAACCAGACATTGATTCACAGGTTGTCTTTGCATGATCAAAGCTCTGCAGGTCTTTGGAGAAAAAATAGCACTTGTCTTTGTAGTTTAGCCATTCAGCAGGGCATCCTGCAAGATATTGAAAAAGCATTGTACAATTTGTTTTTTTCTAAAGTGATGTGAGATGAAGAAAAAAAAAAAGCTCAGTTTAGTAGAAAGTACCACAAACCTGGCTCTGCCTAGCATTCCTGTAAAACATGTAGTTTTAACCACATAGTTATATATCTATATCTATCAAGAAAAAGTATGAAGAGACAGCAAACTAGACCACTCTAGTTGAGTCCCAGAATAAGAATACAGAGCTGTAAAGGAATGTAATAGGCCTGTGACTAAATTGGCTAGTACGCGAGAGGCAAGTTGGTGCTTTTTTAGCCTTTAGACCACAGGTGTCGAAATCCAGGCCTCGAGGGCCGGTGTCCTGCAGGTTTTAGATGTGTCCTTGATCCAACGCAGATTGGATCAAGGACACATCCAATCTGCCATTTAAATCAAGGATTGATTTAAATGGCTAAATTACCAACATGTATTCAAGTTCTCCAGAAGCCTGGTAATGAACTAATCATTTGATTCAGGTGTGTTGAAACAAGGTTATATCTAAAACCTGCAGGACACCTGCCCTCGAGGCCTGGAGTTCGACACCCCTTGCAGACACTAGTTAGCTACACTAACCAGCTGCTAGCAGTAGCTTTATATTTTGCATGGAGGCATGAAAATTGGTAACAAGCTAAACATGATACTAATATGGTGATATTCTAGTTACCAACCAATGTAAATATATGCTATCTGACTAAGTCAAAATAATCATTCTGAAACTGATTATGAAGTCATACCTGGAGCCCATATGGTAGGACCCACTGCCTCATCCTGCAGAGACACAGGTCCAAAAGGAACTGCAGGGACCCGGATTGGTAGTCCTGGTTGTCCGGGTGGTCCTACTGGCCCTGAGGGCCCTACTGGTCCTGGCAGTCCCCTTGGTCCTTGCTCTCCAGGTGGTCCAATTGGGCCACGGATACCTGGTGGGCCCTGTACACCCTGAGGACCAGGTTGTCCATCTCTTCCAGGCAAACCAGCACTACCTGGTTCTCCTTTAGTACCAGGTGGTCCAGCTCTGCCTCCTGACCCTCTAGGGCCCTTTGACCCGGTGCTGCCAGGTATGCCTGGGAGACCCTTTAACCCTGGAAGGCCCGGTGGTCCTGGACTACCCTGCTCTCCTCTAGGTCCTCGGATCCCAGGAGCTCCCTTGTCTCCTTTCTCTCCCTTCTGGCCTGACTGACCAGGTAGTCCCTGAGGTCCTTTGTCCCCTCTTGGCCCTCTGGGACCAGGGGGACCTGAAACAAAAGAACATTCTCTAATTTTCTCAATTTAATCTTAGCAAGAAAGTTAAAATAAAATGTAAAATTTAAAACACGCATTGATTCATATAATAAATTTTGCAGGCGCACTTCTCATACCCTTTAAAATAGTAAAGTTGGTTATTAGTTGTGAATGCTTGGTGTCCACCAGCTTCATCTCCTCCATGACAATAGAGAGGCTTGTGACCTCCTTGTCCATACGCGCTGCCAGCTCTTCCTGCTGTGACCTCAGACTCGTTGCGTCTGTCCTCACGTCAGCCATGCTGTTGTTGAGGTTTAGCAGGAAGTCTGAATGACGGCCAACTGTCTCTGAACATGTGCGTAAATCATTCAGGTTTAGATTGATTGCACCAAGAAGCTGTGTGGTGAAGCTGATGTTGCCGGTCACACGATCAATACTCTGCTCCGACTCATCCAGTCGCACCTCTAGGCGGTCAAACTTTGTAGATGTGAGGTTGCCGAAGTCCCTCTGCTGATCCATGATCTCCCTCAGAGTCTGGTCATGAGCCTCTGCCAGGCTGCTAGTGTTCTGGAGCTGGTTAGCAATAAAAGTGAGCTGTGTCCCCACATCCTCCAGGCTGTCATTGTTGGACTTAGCTAGAGCTGAGGTATTACTGGCCAAGATCTGCAGGTTTTCCACTTTGCTACGAAGCCACTCTGTATCAGAGCGGGTCTGTCGGGTGTTCTGTTCAAGGCTCTGAAAGTCATTGCGCATCTTATGAATAGCCTGGCTGGTGTCATCGACTGAGCGTTGCAGCGCAGCAATGAGGCCTCTCTGCTGGGCCTGAGTGAGGTTGAGACTGCTAATGCTGAGCAGCGCCTGATTTTGGAGTTTTACCTGCTGTTGGAGTTCTCTTTGCAACCTAGCTGTGTCTTCCTGTAGACCCTCAATGATGCTGCCGTACGACTGCAGACTGCCATTTACAGAGCGCAAGGTGGCTGTGTTAATGTTCAGCAGTCCTTGAATGGAGCCCTGGCTGCTCTGGATGTCTGAGCCAATGTTCTGCAGCTGATTCAGCTTAACTTGATCACTGCGGATGCGCTCTTCCACCGCAGACAGCTGCCTCTGCAGAGTCCAGATGTTGTTCTTAAAAGCCTGGATCTCTGTGGTGGTATTCTCCGACTTCTCTCCGGTCTGATCATCTGAAGATGCAGATTTGTACAGTAAATGATAAAAAAAAAATATGTTGATGATTCACTGTAGCTTTTAGTTACAGCTTTTGACTTCAACGTGTGAGCCTAGATACATACCTAGCTTTTTCAAATCAGTCTCAACAGCAATGATCTTTCCTCCATAGTTTGCAATACCTTCAGACACACTGTCAACTCTTTGCACCACTGTAAAGAAAACAGGGCAGGCAAGACAAAGTTTAGCTTCACAGGCTCTGTCTTTCATTAACAGACAAAACAGGTATGACAGAACTGCCTGCAACCACAGACACCGTATATAAATGGGATCAGAGAGGAAACCAATTAAAGTTTCTGACATACACTATAGGGGACATGTGTCCACATCTCTTGGAGGCATGTAATAATGACAAACCCTGAGTAATGTAATCCCTTGGGTTACACCAGATTCAGACGTAAAGCGATATGAAGTTGCTGTGCATTGAAAAGGAAAAAGGCATTAATAAAGAGCGAGAGAGAGAGGGAGGAAGACACACTGATTCAGCAATGATGGTGTGGGTGGTCAGTGACCAATGCTTAGATGGTAGGTGCATAGGAGGACATTGCAGAGGGCCTTAGGGGACAGGAAGTGATCTGAGGGGGGGGGGGGGGGGGCTTCAGTAAACAAGCGGATCAAAGATGACCAGTGGAGACAGACTCTGTGGCAGGGAGGCTCTTCACGCCCCCACAGGCGACACAGGCATTCATTTCCTCTGGAATGTGTCTGGGATTCCAGGGATGCATCCCGCTTCTACCTCCAGTCTCACCAGGGGGACACATCCTGTAAGTGGGAACAGCATTGGCTCCTCTGTTGTGAAGCTGCATCTGAACTGTTTACTTCAGGATTAAGGATAACGGCTGAATCCAAGGGGTTTAATTATTGACCAGAAACTAAATATATCTTTTCCCCTGAATGGGAGCAAGCATCAAAATGCTTTAGATTAATGTTAGCATGAAGTGTGTCTCTGTTTAGTTTTGAATATTTTTTTTTTAAAAATGTACAGACTAAACTAGGACATACAACTTTTTAATTGGTGAGTTCTAGAAATCGTGGTAGGCTGATTTTGTGGTTTGAACTGAGTTACAATAGCTGTTTTCATCTGTTTTCAGATTGTATGCTAAAAAAACGTCTGGAAATTTAATTCTGAAAATGTTTCCCGTCTTTGGCTTTTTAGCCCTCTCCAAAACCCACCTAAACTTGTTTCTGGGAATAAGCAAACCAGTAAAACTGTCTTGCGATGCAACTGTACCACATTATTTTTTAGTTATGAATCTAAAAGGTCAGTTGGATAGGAAATACTGCACACACAGAAAATTAAATGTAACGCATTTCCAGTAACCAGATGTACAATGAAGCTCCACAAACACCTAAAAAAAGCATATAAACTTTAAGCTCTGCAGACCTATCGTAATCTACACCTATGGCACATTGTTTCATTAGCAAACACACACACACACACACACACACACACACACACACACACACACACACACACACACACACACACACACTAACCTGGAAACTAAAGCTAAACATGAGCAGAAGCTTCTGGAACTTTTCCACATGTTCTGTTCATGGGCTGGCCTCGGGAGAGGATCATTGCATCACACAGTGGTAAAATTAACCATAAAACACACATGCAAAAAGCTGAAATTACAACAGGGCTGCAGAGTAAAGCATTATTTTGCCTCATAGGCCCAAATGTTGTAGAAATGAGCTGTTTTGTACTCAGTTTGAACTCTTTCCAAGATTTTGTGTGGACGGGTTCTCAAACTGTGTGTCGGCTTTGTCCGGGCTGTCTTGTAAAATCAAACTCTCTTATGCAACTTTTTAATGAAGTGAGTGAACTTCAAACTCCAGTGTGGGATTGTGCTGAATCTAAGAAGGCTAGCACATTAGCTAAAATGACAGCGACACTTTAGCATTAGCTGTCAATTCCAGTAAATTTCACTAGTTAAAACAGGTAGAACAGGAAACAAAAAACACATCTGCATAGGGATTCTGTCTGCAGCAGAAATGTTGAACTGATCAATGAAATGTTTTTTGCTCATGAACCGAAAGACGGAATAATGTGCTATTTTTTCATTTAAAGTTAATCTATAGAGAAATGTCAGTATTTCACTCTTTGGTGTTTTATGCTTGGAATTCAGAAAGAGAGTCACAGGCTTCTGGTCCTTTTTCTTTGAGGAAAATTAATGGGACGTGAACCCATGAGCTCTGAGAATAAACTCATTTTGCTTTTGGTCCTGTCAATTGAGAAAACAAGCTGCAGGAGAAAAGAGTGGGGTCACTGCCTCCCAACTACACTTCTGAGATTAAACTGCATCAAAACAAAAGAGCCACATACAGAACGTTTCTGTGGGTCAGTGATGGAGGACAGAGAGAGACACACAAGTTTATTGCGTAGAAGACTCTGGGTCTCACTACATAACCATCTGGAGCTGGGAGTGTGTTTAGGCTGAGCTGTGGTTCCCTTGACAGAGGAGTGCTTCAGTGCCAGTAAAAACCCAGTTTCAGTGGGTTCTGCTGGAGTTGCACTGAGTTCACTCACTTCTCATCTGGGATCAATTAGGCCTGCCTGAAAACATGCAGCGAGGAACAAGAAAGACCGGCTGAGCTCACAGCGTAAGGGGACATCATTGTTCGTGTACTCAAGGCACACAGATAAGCCCCGAACATGTTAACTTCACGCCATTTTCACCAATTGAAAATAAGACGGGGACATAGAGCAGTCACATATGGGAATGTTTAAGACAATTATAGCAGGAACATTCAGAGTTCAATTCTCCAAAAGACGGCGGGACTGCTTCCCGACCTGGAAAAAATTAGAAAAAAAAAAGCCAACCAGGAAGTTCAGCTCCACAAAGCCTGAAGAACTTCTCCGGAGGTGTGAGCTTTAGGGGAATTGGTAAAATAAACTGAGAGAAGGTTGCAGGGTGGAGAGAAAAAAGAGAGAAGGCAGACAGACAGTCAGATGAAGTTGAAATTTAAAGGGTATGTTCACCCAAATTACATAGAAAAATACTGTACATGCTCACGACTGATGTTTGTAGTCATGCATACTGTATAGTTTTTGGCAATAATGTGGGGCTTATACTAAAAGGTGAGTAAAATTTAATTTCAGTCAGAACTCATATGGACAAAAGAGGCTTGTGATTTCCATTAGCATTACATTTATATTTGGTGGCATTGCTCTGTTTAGGGACACCCTCCTGTGTGCATACGAAAGCTAGAAGCAGGAAGTGCTAACAGCGACAACAGATATGCCATTGATTAAGTCAGACAGAGAATTACAGAGAGTGGGTTGCAGAGAGGCTTGCATAAGCGCAGTGGCATGCCTGATTGCAGTGGCATGCGCAGTGGCATGCCTGACTGCAGTGGCATGCGCAGTGGCATGCCTGACCGAACAAGATTTGTGGTACTCAAGACCATGAAATTGAAATGAAATTGAAATGAATTTGACTAAGATTACTTTAAGTTTATGACAGTTACTGAAAAACACTGGCAAGGAGCACTATAAAAAAAATGAAAAATGAAAATGACATTGGTTCAATGAAGTGACTTCATTAAACCAATAACCAGAATCTCACAAGCAGAGATCTGTCAGCACAAGGAAATTGAAACAAAGACAGTGTTTGCCGAAAGGTAAAGAAAGAAAATCCAATTTTGGAAAAAAAATACATATTATGACAATGACAATGTTTCGAATTGCTTGTTGAAGCAACCAATGGATATTAGTACAGTATAGTACTGTGGAAAAGTCTTGAGCTACCCATTATTTCTTTAGATATTTCTTTAACAGCATCTTGAGCAATAGTTTTCAGAGGAATATTACTGGAGGACGGAAAACCTAAAAAAAACCACAGTATCTACAGCAGATGAACAGTATGCAAAAGTTACATCAGTTACATCTGGCCCTTCAGTTGATCCATCAACGGTTTGCTGAAGCCTCAACAGAAATGGTCTCAGTGGAAGGGTGGCTGTCAAACAGCCATTGGTAAGGAAGGGAAACAGAGAGAAAAGACTGAGGTCTGCCAAATTACACAAGAACTGGATTGAAAATCAGTGGCAACAGGTCTTATGGAATGATGAATCCAAATGTAAAATTTTTGGTTTAAATCATCAGTATATACGGAGGAGATCAGGAGAAAGTGTGTTACTGTTACAGTCATATACTATCAGTCATGGATTAGCCTCCCCAGAACCTAGATCTCAACATTATTAAAGCAGGTGGGATCGTCTTGACAACAAACAATACAAAAGGCAGAAACATTGAAAGTAGAGCTTTGAATGTCCTTCAAGAAGTCTGCAGAACTATTCCTGAAGACGACTTAAAGAAATGACAAGTAAGCTGATTAAGAGAGTTCAGGCTATGTTGAAGAATAAAGATGGTCACACTAAATATTGACTTTCAAGCTCATTTTTGCTTTATATACTGTGTATGTTTGTACATTTATATATGTTTTGATTTCTATATGCACCTATTTCCTACTTTCCTATCAAAATATAAAGGAATGGGGATTGGCTAAAGCCTTTCACAGTACTGTATCATCTTCTCTGGCTATTTCACGTTTCCATTCACAATATATAGAGTATCTGGAGTCACCCCGCATGTGAAATGCACTGCCAGGCATATTTGTTTTGTTAGCTGTTTCTCTTGGGTTCAATCACTGTTTGTTTTTGGTAACTTCATATTTACACATGAAGGTGAAATCTCTCACCTGACTCTGCAAGAAAGTAAACAAGCATTTAATTTAATTTGGTTTAACAGGGCGTTTATCTGTAACAGAAAATGTAGAGAGAGTAAATTGAGGGTAAAACTGCTAAGTTTTCCTCGTGGATGTGGCAGAAGTGTTGTCATACTTTCCATTACTGAAACATTGAATAATGACAATGAAACATTGCAAAAGAACATTCATGTCATACTTGAGCACACTGAAGTCCACTCAAGGGACGGAGAGCTGTTTGCCTCACGCACAGGAGGTCTCATACGGTCATGAAACAGTGAAGCTCTTGCCAGCACAAAGAGAAAACTAATGATATGTTTGGATGGTTACTCCATCAACATAATGTAAGTGAATCATTTCAACATTTTAGAAAACAAAGGGCGTCATTGTAGAAGTGTTTGCCATCCTCTAATTTATTCTGTTAGATTACAGTGATAGTGGAAAGGAGCGTGGCGAGCAGCTTGTTTTACCTTTATATCCAAGTATAGCAACAGCGATGGTGAGGAGTGTACACAGCACATAGAGCAGAGCTATGGAGGTCTTCAATGCCCATTCATTCTTACACTTTGTGCACTGGGTGCCCTCCTGGATTCCTGCGTAAAAACATGAAAGAATACCAAATGAGTCAATACACTTTGCTTCCTATGGAGCATTTTTCTGAATCAGAAATGCCTAAAGTGTGTAGCTGGAGTTTGGTGTTCGCTAAGGACTCCAGGAGACCCACATCTGGATAAACAGCCCTGGAGTCTACATTAAAGAGGCCAGCTCTTCCTTCGGGGGTCCTGGTGGAGAAGGGACACAAAAACAATCCCCCCCACTGACTTGTTTAGACTCAGCGACATGCTTATTTTCCTGAACTTAGTCTTCTCTCAGCAAACTGCCTCTCTTTCAGTCGCCTTGTGTGAAAAGATTTCTTCCCAGAGAAACGGAGGCAAATGGTGTGTAGGGTTTTTTTTTTTTTTTTTTTTTTAATGCAGTGTCAGGACTGTGGAATGAAATTAGGGGCCCTTAGCGTGTGGGGACACTTTTGGAATATTCCTTTTCAAGGATATTTTTCATGACAGATGAGTGGTGAGCTCTACAGTGCTGACGGGAACACAGCTGCATTTCATTTTCAGTTCAGGGAGTGTGTGTGTGTGTGTGTAAAGGTTGGGAATGTAGTGTGTGAGTGTGTGTGAATTTTGTGTTTTTGGGGGGGTATTTGCTTTTCATGTACCTGGAATAAAAAATTATAAAGGAATACAAGATATATTCAGATTAACAGGAGCCAGTCAGTTCCCATCATACGTGGCCCTGTAAAGTGCAAGAATCACTTAGTGCCAAAGGTTTAACCACACATCGAGCTCAAGTGTGTTTTATATGATGAGGTAATTCTTAAATAAACTAAAAATCCAGCGCCGATTGGATCCTCAGTGTCCCACTGGGAGTTTCGATGCCAAAGTTAACAACATCATTTATTCTTATTGGTGTGAAGGGATTTTTTGTAAGATCACTGATTGTTAGACCTCAGTCAAAGACCGTGTCAAGTTGGAGGGAGGTGGAACACCTGGTCAACCTCAACAGGAGATTTACTGTAAAGAGTACAAGCAAGTGATGGATGAAACTGAAAAAGGAGGTTCTAGATGTAATCGTTCCATGTGATTGATTCTGTGCAAACTCAAATGACACCACCATTACCTCACTGACCAGCAAGAAGACCTACTTTACTTCATATGCCTTAAGGTGCACTCAGTGTATCGGGCCAGTACCCACACTGTTAAAAGCATGTCTTCAGTCGAGGTAAACCAACAAATCAGCCAAGCTGTTTTAACCTGTTGTAGAGGTTGGGATGTTCGCGGTAGATCTTTTGGATCCCGATGGTTGCAAATTGGGAGGTCCATGAATTGGACTTGACTGGAATTTGTCAACTATTACAAACCTTTGGGTTCTGGCATTTATGATGATGTAATGATACAATGACACATGCCACCTACCAAAAAATTGCCACCCCCAGTGGCCCTTAATGAAGGCCTCCCCTAGCAGCACCCCTTCCCACTGCAAAATCTGCTCAGGAAAGGTTTGAGGGACGGATCAAAGAAGCCAAGTATTCATACAGCCTCCACATTTCCCACATCACAATGTACTCACATAGCACTGAGGCCTCACGTAGCAACCTACAGCAACCAGGATCCACTGCCAACATCCTGGTACCTAATACCAGAGAACACCCACAGAGATCTCATTTCTGAGTCAGGGCTGTTTAGGCAGTACAAGGTGACGTATACATTAAAAAGTAAGAGGCTGACTGGTGTATGACTTATACTCAAGTCAAGTCAAGTCAAGTGGCTTTTATCGTCATTTCAACCATGTACAGTGGTACAGTACAGAGTGAAACGAGACAGCATTCCTCTGAGACCCTGGTGTTACACATGACATATAACAGACAATCAACGCAGGATTACGTAAAGTGCAATGTGCAAAAATTGCAACAAAAAAAAAGAGAAAAGACAAGACAGTGCAACACTAGACAGAACAGGATGATGGCGCGGATGCTGTAAGTGTCCGTGATGGAGGGAAGAGAGGGTATTGCAATCCACCTTTACCATATCAGACAGTGATGCAGCTGCTCAGGACGCTCTCGATAGTCTCTCTGTAGAACGTGGTGAGAATGGATGGAGGGAGACGGGCTTATCTCAGCTTCCGCAGGAAGCAGAGGCGCTGTTGGGCCTTCTTAGTTATGGAGCTGGTGTTGAGAGACCAGGAGAGGTTCTCCGCCAGGTGGACACCAAGGAATTTGGTGCTCTTGATGAAAATTATAAGTTATAAGCATCAATATTCTTTTTTCATTTATTTTTTCCTTAAGGGGAAAGACAATCCCTGAGCTATAGATATATAATTTTACCACTGGGATTTTTTCTTTTGTTGCACAGATATTAGTGTTCAAATTTTGCCCCCCAAAAGTTTATGGCCATACCTGTGGTGATCTTCTTTCTGAGGAAATTATAATTTAAACAAAAAGGGGTTTTTTTTGAATCGCACTTTGTCTTTACTAAATGTGAAGAGATTAAAAAACACTAAATTCATGAACTGTTTATGAGTATTTATTTATTTATTTGCAGGATCCTGAAGCAGTTAATTGACTTCTTCCAATTTCTTCCAATTAACTTCACACATAAAAACAGTTTTTGCTCACCATCAGCTTCTAAGAAAGCATCTGTCTGATTTCATGCGGTAGCTTTTGGATTTTTTTTGCAGGAAATGATACAGGTGAGAACAATTAGTTTGAATAAAATCAGTTAAGTTGCATCATAGTAAAACTGCTAACACAGAAGAGTCTGTAAATATGAAGCAAACTATAGAGATTTGGCAGTTTTTAAAATGCTTTTGTTCCTGATCCAAACTTTACACTCTCTCAACTTAAACAGAGAAGATTTATGTTTTCAACTCAAAACTGTACTATAAAAAAAATTGGCCTTGAGCATTTGTTTCCAACGATGACAACACAGAAGCCCATAAATCTTATCAAAGTGTTTCAAAGCAAGACGTTTTTAAGCAAAATCGGTAACTTGTGACTCTCTTCTTGCCAAAATATTCACTTCTTTTCATTCCACAGAAAGATTAGGAAAGTGTGACATGAGTCAAAGAAATGAGAGAAAACTGTGGAAACTGCAGTACTCAGGCAGGTTAAGAGCCTCATTTGCCTTCTTATGTGTATTAACAGATATTCATGCCTGAAACATGTTAATCTTTTCAAAAACACAGGTCCGGTTCAGGGCACGGAGCGAAAGTGATTACCGCATCAGGAGTTACCAAAGTCTTTCCTCTGCTTGGTTTAACTGTAAGCAGAGAAGTGCACTCTGGGAATATGGCCATGATAAATGATTGCCTTTTCTGAATCATTCATAACTGCTGGCATGTTTGAAGTGTCAGCTCGTGCAAACTTCCCCAATGAAGTGAGCACATCAGTTCATCAGCTCACAGTAATCAAAGTGCTGCTGTTCCAATCCAAACAAGCTGACAGTGTTTACAAATCTGCTGCGCTGAAATGATACCAAAACACTTTGTAAGTGTATGAACTATTGCACAGGCTAAACTCTTTTCCATCTCAGTGCACCCCTGATTGATGAGCTTCAGATGCTCCGTGGATTAAGTGGAGAATTTCAAATTTGACAGCTGCCGTGACACAAAACACGTGGCAAACATCACAATAGGAAAGGAGAGACTTCGGTTTCACAGCTAATTTACAAGAACAAAGAGAAAAGGCATCAGATGGAAAAGCTTAAACCTGAGTGTCCACACATGAGTGGGCTGTCCAGTTCAGAGGTCATAGCGTGCCTGCTGATTATTTCCCAGTGGGTCACTTCCTGGATAATCGGGGACAAATCCTGCTTGTTTTTTCTTTTTATTTGTGTGTCAGTTGTCCATCTTTTTTTACAGCTGGATTCCATAAACGTGAATCATCAGCACAGGACAAACTAAAGCAGATACACTTCTAACTGGCTTGTGTTGACTCAGTACCAGAAGCTACATTATCCTCGGGGCTAGAAGTAAAATCTTTCACTTTCCTAAGAACTCAGAGATTTTACATGTGACAACCACAGTTTTTTTTTTTAGTTGAACCCAACCAAATGGCCAACGTGCAACTGAGACAAAATTAAAAGTTTAACTTGTGACAGGATATGTTTAATGTGAAACACAAATCCTACCATCAGTATCCACTTTCCCTCCAAAGGCTATGACTACATTGGCCAGCTGCAACATCACCACCAAGGTGTGTCCACCATAACATATCTAGTTTCTATTGTCACAGTTTCCATTGGGCCTGCACATAAATTTGTCACATTGCACGCCAGCTCTGTGTGCTCAGAGGTCATGGCCACTTTACACACTTTATGAGATCAGGACAATTTGAAGAAGCATTTAATTGGATAATTCCAAATAAATGCAAGGACAAGTTTCTTATTAATTAAAGAGCTCTGTTTTCTTTCATTTATTTTCTCTGAAGATAATGAGTGTGTTGTCTTACTGTTGCAAGGCAATAAAACCAGCTGTTCACCTCACAGCAGCTCTTTGTG
Organism: Pelmatolapia mariae; assembly: GCF_036321145.2. Lineage (NCBI taxonomy): Eukaryota > Metazoa > Chordata > Actinopteri > Cichliformes > Cichlidae > Pelmatolapia > Pelmatolapia mariae. The sequence goes on along the minus strand of NC_086235.1, from coordinate 16,662,806 downwards.
AAGTTTTCTGAGGCATACCGCTCCTTGAATCGAGGTAGATGTTAGGGTTTTTACAATAGTCAAATCAAGGACAAGAAAACTCGGTTTCATTTAGAAAAGGCATTGTTTTGTTAACTACAAATAACTGCCTGGAGGCATTTTTGCAATGGTCACAAGTGACAAAACAAAAAGGACTGTGTATGCTAAGTATGTGGCAATCTGATATTTGGATCAGATATTAATACTGATACCGATACTGATCTAAAGGCTGGATCAGATAACGATTACATATCGATATTTCTGACTGGTATCGGTGATGATATCTGATCCAGCTATCGATCAAATATTGCCAGTCTATTCAGTTCAGTTTGATGGTTTTGTGTTTAATTAATCATGGGACAGCGACAGCCAGTAACAGACTTAAAATAGCGCGAGAGAAGCTGTGTATATTGTATGTACATAGCCCAGCCATCAAGGCAAAAAGCCACCCTCCATGGGTTCTTTTGGGGTCTTATTCCTGATATAAAAAAAAAAAGTTTTCTTTGCCATGATTTTGCCACTCCATGCTTGCTCAAAAGGAATTGTTGTTTTTTGCTGCACAATATTGAAAGATCAATATTGAAGAAAAGGTTTCCTAAAGACAAAGAGTCATATCCACACTTTACCCAAATGAATAAAGTCTAAAGTATAACAACTGTCTGTTTGTGTGACAAGCAGACACAGGGAAATGAGTCAGTCACTACAAACAAGCTTTCACACATTCTCAAATGTCTGACACACTAACACAGCCCAGATGCACGAAACCTAACAAATAAATAAAATATGGAGAGGTTTGCAGCTCAGCAAGCCTGTCTGTGCATGTAGTCGGCTCAGACCTGATAAATAGAAAAGTTTCTGGAGTGACAAATTTCTCAGTATGAGACGAAGATGAACTTTCACGAGACAGTGGAAAAACACCACGAGCGTCAGGCTCCTTGACCACAGTTTACCATCAGAGACTCCTTTAGTTTGGTTCCTCATCATTAAAGCGGACACCAGTTCGTCATCTTTCCCACTCGCCTACACAGTTAGACGCAGTCGGATCATACTGACCACAACCACAAAAACAACCATCGGCCAGGATGCTCAGACCACAGGCTGACACCAACACTTTTACTGCTCATAGCAAAATATAAAAAATGATGCTCCAAACACAAAGGGCCTTACCAAAACAGGAAAAATACACTAGTGGGTTTTCAATGAGAAAGGATTCCCTTTGTCATCCTGTATGTTTCCAACAAAGTCATCCATTGTTTCTGTAAAACCTCTGAGTTGGAACAATGTCCAGACAGTGTCCACCTTGGTGACAAAAAAACGTATCCAAGCCTGCATCTTTCATCAGCCTCATTTCCTGAAACAAAGGATTACACAAACATCGTCTTTTTCATCTCAACATGGGCTCTGAAATGACAAAATAATGTCCAGGAGGCCACAGCTGATGCATGTGCCTTGTTCATTAAAACACCATGTTTATTTACTGTAAATAGCAGCAGGGACGCTATAGTAACGGCTGAGAACACAAAGCTGTGAGCTGAGGTCACACAAACTGTGATTTGGATCCCTGCCTTGCTTAACATGCTCTCAAGCCCTTTCCAGGAACCAGAGTGCAGATCTACTCCAAAAGGGTAATCAGTGAATTATACCTGGCACCAAAGACAAAGAAAGGAGTTCAAGACAAACTTCAGCTTCAGTGGAAGAAGCCTTCAAAGAAAAAAGAGTTTTTTCACAAGACTGCATAGAGTCCTGTGAAAAACTAAGTGCATCCTTACTGCTTCCAAAGGAATTAAGAGGACAGTCAAATGCACTTGATTAACAGATCATCTGTAAGTGTGACTACCTCGATAAAAGCAGAAGTTTTGGCAGTTTGCTGGAAATTGTGGTGAAGATAAAGACTGAGCCTCGAATGGAGCTCTGGCTGAGGTGTCTGAGATGGAAATGGGGAGTTGGTGGGTTGCACGAAGGAGAGTCTGAAAGGGAGAATGATGGAAAGCACAGATTTAAACCATGCAAAGCATAGGCTGATTGGCTCAAAGAAGGCGGGCGAGAAGATGATTAGACTAGAGCAATGATGTCAGTACTGAGATTGACAGTATGGGAAAGCAGCAGACGTGTAAAGAATAGAAAAGCAGCTTAAGCAGAAGCTTCATATTCTACAGGCCTCAGTTAGCATGTTAAATGTTAAAGTTCATAAAGATACAACTAGAAAAGACAAAACAAGGGCAGTTTATTTGGAAGGGGTGCCAGGAGAATATGGCATCACAGGTTAGTTTTGCAAAGCTGCATCTGTACACACCACAAGACCTCTAAAACAACAGATTTAATGGATTAACTCTAAGTTTAGGACAATGCATCAGTTTATTAGAGGACATAAATACACACTAACCAATGTATATCTATGAGTACAATATTGCTTCTGCTAGTTAAAAGTTTGTATGGACACCAGTGGATGTTGGATAAATTCAAACTTAAATGACAAAGCCACTTCTCAAGAGTGTTTTCACTACCAACTTTTTATATACAGATGCTTGTTCAAGCTCCATGGTCGTTATATTTTAAACACACCGCTAACTAAGACAATTCACTCCTTTTCCACACACACACACACACACACACACACACACACACACACACACACACACACACACACACACACACACACACACACACACACACACACACATGAATTCAATTTACTGATGAGCCATCAAAAACTGTAAAATATTTTTCACTGCGTGCCAAAACGTGTGTTTCCTGTTTTTTTTTTGTTTCTTCTAATCTGCCCTTCATTACTCAAACAGAAATAAGATGTTTTACAAGATCTCTGATACACTGTAATCTAAGCCAAGTTGTTTTACAGTCAGGAGGGAGATGATGGCCCAGTGAATGAGTCATGCACTGCTCAGATTTCTCAGTGGCAAAGTGAGGTGGCCTGGACTGAATCATGTGTGCAATGTGTGTTTGTGTGTGTGTGTGCATGCGCTAACAAGTGCACTGGTGCATGACTTTCAGCTTTTGTAGCCATAACTCAGTGACTTTCAGGTACTTATAGCTGCAGAAGAATCCCTGCTTGATGTACATACTTGCATATAAACAAATCAGCTTTAAACAGTTGCCTTCAACTTTGGAGATTTTTGGAGGAGTTTGATGAGCTACCAAACAAAAGAATATTCACAAAAAGCTTTTTTTCCTTTTGTTTCTACACCTAATACCACACTGTTAAAGGCACAGAGAACACCTTATGTCCTCCAACATGCCCACTGTGCGTACTTTGAGGCTTTACCTGCCAATGATGCAATCAGAGGAAGTGCAGAATTAGGGCCAAAGGGTTGTGAGTTCATGGGATGACTCTGGGGCCCAGCAGGAAACCAACACCATCCCAGCTTCATGTGTGGCCTGATTTAGGCTCCATCTCTTTTATTACATGTGATAGAAACCATACGGGAAAGGCGCTCACAGTTGTCAGTGACTGGGTGAACAGCAAAAGGAGGAGTAAAGACAATGAGGACAAGGCCAACGCTTTGTCACAAGAGGCTGAAATTGGAGAAAAGGTGAAATGTGAGGGAAAAAAAGAGCAAGAGAGAGAGTGAGAGAGGAGGCAGATGATTTAAAGATTTGAGAGGTGGAGAGAAAGCAGTGATGGATGGCCTTTAAAAGCCAATAAACCCATGTTAGATTCAACCACCATGAGCCAAGAACCTCTCAGGGACCGTGACACCGGCCACATCATCCACGTAAAAACTGGAGGAGAGGGGAAAAAGTGGTGCCTTTGTGGCAGGATATCGCTCACTGAGCTTTGTTTCACATCTAACAAAAAACACTGTCAAAATATGAGGCAACCAAGATTACATCACCCAGCAGCTCTCTGAGGCTCCATCGGTCTGCTGCCTCACCATGGGGGTGTGACAGGGAACTATTTTTTTCCACATAAAGATCTAATTCATCTGTCAGACCTGCTCTTATGCAGAGATGTATTTAAAAGGAAACAGACATGATGCATTTTGCTGATAGCTAGTTGTATTTTGGCTTAATATGAGAAAAATACCAATAACATCAAGTCCACGCTTTTGAGAGAAAACATTTCAGTTTCAGAAAATGTCTCAATGTTTCTGAAAGAAACATGTCTCAAGGGACTGCGAGACAGAATGAAAAGCAGAATCAATTCATGCAGCTGAAATGATTGATTTTCTGGCCATTTGGTGGCAGCTGAAAACAATAAAATCTGAAATTATCCAATTTGAAAGTTGCTATGTAGAAGTGTTTACACACTCGACGGACACGGAATAAGAGCATCGGTGCTCAACAATCTACTTTGATCTTTACCTACTCCCGAAAGTCACACTCAAAGGAAGTGAAAAATTGATGGTTGCTCAGTAATTGCATTGAATTTTTTCCACTTTTGGCAACCAAAAGCAAGTAGTTGCAGCAATCGGCTGGAGTTTATACACACAAACAGATGGGCAACATGTTGCAAGTATAGTTAAGGTCAGTCTGCACCAAATAATGCAACTTGTCTGTGATGTATCGTTGTGCAACAGGAGACTCGACTTGACTGGTTGCATTCTTGTTATATTCATGTAAAGGCAAAAAGATCCATGCCACTTTGTAGTTAAATGTATGCAACTATTTGTGGTGGGATTTTTGAATTACTGCTGTATGTACACAGCAACAGATTTACAATCAATGGCAAAAATTGTGTGATATTTGCTGATTGACCACAAGCAGATTGTATGCAATTTCCAACTTGACCCCATTTAATCACAAACTGATTGCAGACTTTTAGCCATTTTATCGCCATCTTCATGCATGCAAGACAGTGACTGAATACGAGTGGTTGCAGACCTGGTCCCTGTTTTTGAAGCAACCATTCTAAAGGCAATGAGAAGTCAGTTTTGCAATCATTTTGGTTGTGCCAAGATCTCCACCCACTGTTTTTCTTTTAAGTGACATTAGCATTAGCCGCTAAATGGTCATCACTGTTCACTAGATAGAAACTCACCTTGTGTGGTTGCTGCTTTGGTTGTTGGCTTGGTTTAATACAGCTTAATAACAGCAATATCTGGAGTAATGCTTTGTGTGTTTGCATGTGTGCTGCTGTAATGGTTGTTTAACACGGTCGGCATTTGAATACATTAAATATTAGTCAAATTGGAGATTTCACTAAATGCCTGTCTGATATTTTAGGAAGGCTGTCCCTATGAAACAGATTTCAGCTCAACTTTATTGCTGCTTTTTTTTTTTCTTTTATTGCAAGTTCTTTACAGAGCAAGAGCCACATTTGGATTAAAAAACTGTACAAGAGTTTGTGCATGGCAACAATGTTTGCTTGTTCTACCTCCGTCTGCCTGATGATGAGTGTCTAGTGAGGTCATAGACTATGTATACAAGATTAATGTCACCCACTGGTTAGTACAGAACTTGATATTTTAAAACCTGATGTCACAAGCAAGAGGTGGATCTAAAGAAAGCAGAATACCACTGTACACTTATATGGTAGAACTTGCCAATGACCAGGTAGGTCTGCCCTAAATTATACCCTCCTTTGTTGTTTATTTAACCCTAAAAGAGGCCATAATTACCAAAATGAACATCATGCTCTATTCAGTGAGACTTAAAATCAGAGATTGAGATCATAAACTCCTCAGGAAAGGGTTTCCCCAGGTCATAGATGGAGTGAGCAGTGATTTTCCATCAAACTCCCAGAGAAGCCCCCCCTGCTGGCTATTAAAAGGAATGCAGTTTTAAGACTTCCCTTTCAGACCCAGTCTTACAAGCGTATAGAGGTAAAAGGCATCAAAATCCCTGCTGGAGCTGAGTTTATTATTATAAGTGACTTCTCTGCCAGTACATATAGACTAATTTATAATCCAAAAATACTCATTAGTGCAACTTCAGTGCAAAAGTAAGCTCATTCACTCAACAGAGCTTAAAAAATGAGCATGCCAAACTGGTCTTTACCCATCCTACGATAATGATGCCTCACCAACTGATAGTAAAGGTAGAGAAATAAACACTTCCAAAATGTTTTCAGATGAGCTGCGGTCAGACAGGCACGCAGGCTGCGGCACCATCCACGGCCTCTCCTACTCACCCCCTCCCACGAACCCAGAGGCCCCACTCAGCTCTGCAGAGACTCAGCACTCGCTGCAGTTACACAAACAGGTTGTCTTTCCAGAAATTTCATCAACAATGGAGTGGGGAGTGGGTATGGACTTACTCGGCTCCAGGATTTGGGGCCCACGGAGTGACTTGGGTTCTAGTTACAAAGCAAAACATCAGAGCTTAAGCACTCCAAACACTGCAACTCACTAGTAAGGGTGTGTTTCTGTTTTATGAGTGTGTGTCTGTGTGTGTGGCCCACTGGTTAATGATCGTCACATTAGCATCCAGAATTTGATAGCCTTCCTACGCTCAACTTTGAAAGAAATACAACACGATCAGCAAAAAGAGGAGCGACTTCAAAGTATGAATGCAGGAAAGCAGGACAAGAATAACACAGGAATCACTTTATTCAGCGAAAGATTCAAAGGCTGTCTGTGTTCAGTCAGCTGCCATTCAGCTGTCAGAAGTGAAGCAATTAATATCACCATGAAGCATTTGATTCTGCATCATATTCCCTTTTGCAGTAGAGGAAAAACTGAGAATCTGTTATTCACTTTCAGTCAGCATTTTCCATTTTGATGGAAGTTTGTAGATCTGAGTTGCCCTCAGCTGCAAAGACCAGGAACTGAATTTCTGCCTGCAAAATCCTCATCGATCAATGCTGAGGTCCCCTGCTGGCTGCTTCAGGTGCCACTCAAAACCCCACTACAAAGACCCTCCGTGCCGACGGAGCGCTGGCAAGCACTTCAAAGAAAAATACACAGCTAAATGTCACGAGTCTGAGAAAAACCGAAATAAAATAAATAACACAATGGTGTTCCTCTCATGAGCAGCTGGGATAATAAACCACGAAATGGTATTTGTGGCATGCCCTGGTGGTTTTTGTGGACCGACTTTTTGGCATGGGATATAAAAGCATCTTACACAGCACATTTACTACTTTAATACGTCTATATATTTACATCTACTCTCTCTTTTTTAACTATGTATTCTCTTTGTTGTTTAGACATGATAAATTTACTCGATATCAAAACGTTATACATTTTTATATGAAACTTAATATTATTATAAACAATGCAGGTTCCTAAATCATCAAAAATTAGCTTTGCAAATATTTCATGAGGAAAAAAGCAAATTTAGACCCAAAGGATACACACAAAGAGAATTACACTAAAAATTTCATAAGAACAAAACTCCACAGGGCATTAAAACAAATTAAGCTGCAACCTTCACAGCCTTACTGTGGCTTAAAGATGCAATTCCTCTAATGGCCACTAGATGCCCTCATTCAGAGAAGAGTCAAAAAATATTTGGAATAAATCTTTTCTTCAAAGTAGAAGAAGAATTTGTGCCATTGTGCTGTGGCTGCTCATCCCACCTTAATGACAACAGTAATAACAGCAACGGGAAAGTTAATTACACTCCACACAAAATACTAAAAAAAAAACCCAAAACAACTATGTTGTTTATATCAGACATTATGATGTCACATTGCCTAGCAACCGCACACAGCAGGCTAAAATAATTCGTTTTTATGCATCTCTAACACCCTTTTAAAGCATCATTTACATTTAGCAACAGTTATATTTAATTTATATTAGCAAAACTTTAATTATACAAGTACGCCATCAGGTTGCTTGGCAACCATCCATCAATGGGCTAAAATATTCAGTTCTTTTTTTTTTGCCTTCAAATAAAATCTGAAAGCATTCTCAAAGCATTTAATTTCATGACAGTAACATCACATTTAGCAAGGGAGTTCAAATATCTTAGGATTCTATTCATGAGGAAGCTGCGGCAACAAAATGAAGAGAGAGCTGAGCTAAAAGGCAAAGCTTTCGATTAATCAGATGATCCCAATCCTCACCTGTGATCATCAAGTCTGGGTAATTAGTGAAAGAAGGCTGCGAATACAAGTGGCCAAAATGAGTTTCCTATGTAGGGTTTCTCAGCCTTAGAAGATACGGTGAAGAGGTGAAACACCTGGAGGGATCTCTGAGTAAACCCACTATTCCTGCATGTTGACAGCAGCCTGTTGAGATGGCATTTGGTTAGGATGCCACCAGCCTCTTGGGTGCCTCCCATTGTAGGAGGCCCCAGAATATATATCCAAAACCCACTTGAGAGATTATATATCTCATCTAGCCAGGAAACACTTCTGGATTACCCAGGACTAACTGGAAAGTTTTTTAAGGGAGAAGGATATCTGGAACACCAAACGAGCATTGTTTTTTCATTTCATGGCCAGCAGCACAAACAGGTTGAACAATACTGCAGCATGTGCAAGCAGCAGTATTAAAAATAGGTGATAGAGTAATAGATGAATGCACTGCAGCACAATAACATTAACCAGTGCATAACACAGCTTAACACACAGCTAAAAATAATCACCATGATGTTGTGCTTTATGTTCATCCACCTATAAATGCACTGAACTACACTTCCTTTTCTGCTGGGGCACTGACAGACCAAACCTTAAAGGACTGAAATCTGGACACTTGACAGAAACTGCATTTGAGGGAAAATCTCTCTGGGACAGTTTTATTACATACATAAGCCATGCTCATCACCACACTGGCCACATCCACCACTGACTTCACCATACGTACAGAGGACAGGTTTTAATTGACACATGTCATGCTTCCTCTCCCGCTGGACTCAGATTTTCTATCCAGATGGTTTCTGCTTGCAGCCACTGGTGTTGCTTGTGGGTAACGTCTGTATAACATTATGGTCATCGTGAAAGAAGCTGGTCTGTGATTGTAGGTTTTTGTGTAACTAGAAGCTCTATCATTTAACAGTGGCTTTGAGGGAACATGGGGGGCTGTAAAATATAAGTTGATCTGTGGTCTGTGTATTGTCAGGTGGTTAGAGCTTAGAGGAACTTACATTGTTTTAATTCAGAAGCAGATGGTACAGTTTGACTTGCATGCAAATTTTGTGAACAGGCAAAAAAGAAGTGAGTGTGTCATGTAGTTGATGGTTATGTTATCTTTTAGTTTAATATATTTTAAACTAGTATTACAATTATATTAAGCAGTATCTGAGGACAAAAGAATACCTGATCAAAATATGAATTTCCCAAATGGAAAACTCACAATTACAATCACATATGTGAACTTCTCACCACAACAGTTAATTTATAAGAGAAAGAGAAAACCACAAGCTGAATGATCAATTACATGGTTGTACACTTTTACTCCAAAGCCTGACAAAGCTCCAAAGTCAACATTTCAAAGAGGAGCCGGTCTAAGAACTGATAGTTTGCTATGAGAAGTGGAAATGGAATGGAAATGCCTTCTGTTAATGCTGCTTCGTGAGTGTTGGAGTGTCTTCTGGGTGGCCTGCAACATCTGTGGTCGGATGCTGCTGTGTGGTATGTCAATCCGAATGACAGCAAGCCATCCTGGTCAGGAGGAAGAGCTACTTTTTTTCTGCTCAACCCTGTTTAGACAGACACACTCCAGACATGAGGGTGGCACTCTTTTAATTCTGAGTAGCCTGCAGTTATGACGAAACATCACGAGGCAGGAGGAGCTGTCTGACATCTGGGCGATACCATTTACTGAATGCAGTAATCAACACCAGACAATGGTTTTAAATTGCTCGACAAAACTGTTTGTTTAGAGCAATTAAGAAGAAGTGCTGTGAGGAATGTCTACTTTGTAGGATAAAGGAACCGATCCCCAGGAACCAAAGTGTCTATTTTATTACTCCAAACAGTAAAATATGATGACCAAAAGCAATTTATAATCAACCTACCTAATCATTTAATCTTTTTGAGTTCCAGCAGCAGACAATGCTAACGCTTCCAGGGTTTTGAGTGTCATCCATTCTTTTAAACTAAGCCTATTATTCTTTTCGCTTTTCTCTGTTTTGCCTGCTAGTAATGGGTTGGACCTCCCTTTACCTTCAGATTGGCTCAGATTCAACAAGGTGCTGGAAACATTTGTCAGAGATTTTGGCTCATGTTGACATGATTGCATCACACAATTGTTGCAGATTTGTCAGCTGCACATCCATGATGTGAATTTTCTGTTTTACCAAATCTGTGCTGGACTGAATTGACTGCCTGGTAATTATGTGACTATGGAGACCATCTAAGTACAGTGAATTCATTGTCATGTTCAAGAAACCAGTTTGAGATAATCTGAGCTTTATGACATGGCATTATACCTTGATGGAAGCAGCTATCACAAGATGGGTACACTGTGATCACACAATAATGGACATGGTCAGCAACAATGCTCGGTTGGTACTAAGGGGTAGAAAGTGTGCCAATATGATGACATTACCACCAGCAGCCTGAACCGCAGATAAAAAGTAGGATAAATTCCAATCCTGGGTGAACTGTAGCCTCAATTTTCTGTTCTAAACTGACAGGAGCAGTGCCTGGCATGGTCTTCTGCTGCTGTAGCCCATTTGTCTTCAAAGTTCAACATGCTGTGCATCCTTCTGCATACCTTGGTTGTATATTGTTGTATTACCATCAGCTTGAAGAAATTTTGTAATTTGCCTCTGAACTGATATCAACAACACATTTTTGTCCACTGAACTGCTTCTCACTGGATGATTTGAATTTTTTAACTTTTTTTTTACTATTACAGTGGTCAATGTTGGCTAACTTTTCACATATTATATACAAATGCTTTCACCCTCAGGTTTCAGACTGCTCTAAAGACTTTTCTGCTCTCGGATCTGTATTATGTTAAAGAGATGTTAATCCTCAATATGGCCACACGGTATGACTTTAAGCGGGCAAGCTCTACCCACCTGTTTGACTCATAGTGTGTCCTGAAGCTGAAACTGAAGCTGAGTACTCAACAAGTTTTGAAGTTGACCAAAAATGCCATTTTTGGTTTTGTAGGAAAGTTAAATTTGCTAAATCCTTCAACATATGACACATGACATTGATATTATTTCTTTTCTGTACACTAAACAGCTACAAGTAAACATTTGTTTTTTGCCTCGCCAGAGGAGTCTTTCATCCAGCAAGCCCTTTAGACATAAACTCTTGGTCTATGCTTGAAGACACTGTCCAGCTACAAGTAACATAACATTTCCCTCGTGAACATTTTTTAAAAGGGAGATACAGTACTTAGTGTTTTATACACGCTTGTGATTGTTATGTGAGGTGCAGACAATCAGAAAAAACTTAGTTTAAATGAAGGGTAGCCTTATAGGGAAGAGAGCTAAAACAAGCTTGTTTCAGACAAGTGGGTAAACTGAGGGGCTGCATCAAGGTATACAACACTTAAGCCAAATATAAGATAATTAAGGGTTATTTTAAACTTTAAATCATGCAAGGATATTCCAGAATCCAAGAATGAAAATACAGAAATGAAAATCGGTATAATAGGTCTACTTTCAAGGAAATGAAAACAAGTTCAGAGGCCTTTAGTTGGTAGCAGCAAGAGGTGATTTGGATGAATTTATTAGTCTCTATAGAGACTGCTTGGCTGGACTTAGAGGGGACCTGGCACTCCTGTCATACCACAATACAAACGTCAAATATTCAACACAAAAAGCATACATGAGTAATATGTACTCAGTGGCTACCAGGAACACCAGCATAGCACTCAGCAATGCCTGTATAATTGGTCTATCACCTGTCTGTCAAGCCAAAGGGAAGATTACAATCTTCCTAAGTTTAGAATATTAGGTGGATGTACTGCATGGGGTTGCAATAAATTGCGGAGATGTTAAATTCAATTCAGACATGAGCTGGAGATCCTTGAAGCAGCAGCAGTCCTGAAAATTAACAGGTCAAGTCTCCATGGATTCAACTTGCTTTTGAAGCACCCATTTCAAATAGGATGTGGAAAATCTGAAGGATTTTAAATACAAATATTTGATGGTGATAAAATTCACCTGCTGAAAGAGGCCCATCGCCTGCTGCCATGAAGGGGCACATGAGGTCTGCAACAATACATAGATAGGCAGCATGTGTCAAACTCAAGGTTTCCAAGCAGAATGTGACTCAGAGCATCAACCCACCTCCACCAGTTTGCCATCTTCCCATCCTGCAGTTATCTCAGCTCACACATCAGGATGTCAATGTGATTTTATATCAGAACAGACCATCTTCTTCCACTGCTCCATTGAGTATGTGTACTGCTTTTCTTTTGGTGGGGTTTCCATCATAGTCAGCAAGTATCTTGAAGGTCTGCCATTTTTACTGATTCAGACAGATCATCTTCAATAGTTGACAGTTCGAATGACTCTTCAGTGGAAATGTGGCTATCTAGAAGCCATTCATAAGGTAGGGAGATGGGAAGAGGAGGCTGAGGTATGCCAAATTACACTAGAACTGGACAGAAAATCAGTGCCAAAATATTTTATTGAGTGATGAATCCAGTGATTGAGGAGGAGGTCAGGAAAGAAGTACAACACTGAGTGTTTACAGCCATCTGTAAAACATGGTGGAGGTCCTGTCATGTTTTGGGGTTGCATTTCAGCCATTGCTGATCTTGCCAAAAATTGACTGAATTATGAACACAGGAAAGTAATGTCAGATTTTGATCCACCATGAAATACCATCTGGAAAGTGTCTGATTGGCAACAGCTTCATTTTTTAACACGACAATGATCCCAAACCCACTGCCAATACAGTAAAAGCAAACCTGGATCGAAAAACACACAATGGAGCACTATCAGTCATGGACTGAGCAAAAGGGAGCCAACATCCAAGGAAGAGCTTTGAATGTCCTTCAAGAAGCCTGGAGAACTGTTCCTGAAGACGACTTCAAGAAATGACAAGAAGACTTACCTAAAAGAGTTCAGACTGTGCTGAAGAATTAAGATGGTCACACCAAATATTATAAAACCCCCTTTTTTTGCCTTACATTCTATACTTCTATACTATCTATATTACTTTTCACAGTACTACAAACATCATTTCTGCACACTCAGAGACATACCTAGATTGGCTTTGTTTTCAACGAAGCCAATCTAAGTGCACTCAACTGCATCAGCTGTATGATCTGTAGAATAACAGAAAACGCACTGCAGCATATAGCACACACCATACATCCATAATGTATTCAAAGATGCATGCATGATAAGCATTTGGCAAAGGTGCCAGAAAATGAATTTAGTGAATTCCATCTGCCTGCAGTCTTCTTCACACATGGAAAATGTGAAAGCCATTATGGATCTGACAGGGCTTTGGAGCTGAACACTGTTCCTCTCTGCTTCAACTCCCTTTTGCAAACCAGGAAGCTGTGGGTTGATCTTGGCACCCTTCACGGTCATTTCTCCCTCCTTTCATTAACATTTTGGACTGAGAGTAAGAGCTTTAGGGGGCTTTATTACTTACACTAAAAGAGGAGAAATTAGAATTCCCAACTTCATTGTAAAAGTGTGCCTGTGTGTTCTGCTGCCGGAGGTGCTGGAGAAATCTTAGTGTTTGTGGACACAGGGGGCTGAAGCACATAAAACAGTTTGTAGTGCAAAAGTGAGATATGGTGTGTTATTCTAGGAGTGAACTCACATATGCACAGACAAATGCACACACACGCACACGAAAGGGAATACGAATGTAAAACCTTATGTACAAGTACGGCTCTTGCAGAACAAAGAACTGCAGCGTGCCAAATTTTAACATAAGTCTTTTCACTGGAGGCGTTATAGGAACACACAGGTGTTTTGGAAAGCCTTCTCTCTGCGCTGCAGTTTTTCTTTTTTTAATTTAATTACAAAATTTGTGACTCAGACCCCCAGTATAAATACCCCTTAAAGGCACAGAAAACAGGCCGTGCTGGACTCCAGAGACCCTCCCTTGACATCTGCGTACGGGTCACCTCAAGGACACCAGGCTTATTATGGTGTGTGAGAGCTGGAGCTAGGGGAACACGGTGGGGTTTGCTGCTTTTCCTCACTCTTAAAGGTGAGTCAGAAAAGTCACTGACACTCAGATGATCACAGTCCAGATTGAAAATAGCAGCTAACTACCCGCACATGTGTTGCTCTGGCAAAAACATCACAGATCGACGCCTGCACTTTATATCCAATGCACTGAGTCATGTTACTGCTGTTTTATTCAAGTTAATGAAGGTGCAACAGAGAGAGAAAGAGGAGGTGGAACAAGAGTTTACAGGATCTCTTGGAACCAATTGTTATTTCAGTACCATCTATTTACCTGCTGTCTCATGAAGAAAGGTGTTGTTAGATCCTTTAGTTAAAGAGGCGCTGTATTGATTTGAACAGTAGACAACTCAGCTTGAGAAACATCCCGCTCTTCTTCTGGAGAAGCTTTGCCCAGTCTAGAAAAAGATATTCAAGACGCTTTTTGAGGGTACTGTGACCTTAATTACAGTTCAGGGGATCAACTGATGAGGCAGGTCAACCAAAGTCTGACCAGCTTAGTCAAAACCGAATATATGTATTGTATTTACAGACCCCAGAGGGCCAAATCTGCAATTAGAGGGAATCTGAGCCATTTTCAGCACACAAGCGACATGTCAATACATAACACAAGGTGCAATAAAGTTCTTTAGTTATATTAAAAAAGGAATTGAACTCAATTAATATTTAGAAATAAAAATAGCAAACAAAACACAGACATCACTGTTTCACTATCACTGTGGTAAGCTGCTAAGGTGTCAGGAAAGCACATCAAGTTCAATCAAAGCAACTTCCATCTCAACATCTGTTGAATGTAATTGCAGTTACTCTCTGTTTTAGCTCTCTTTTGGTTTCCATCAGTACTTGAGGGAAAAATTGCTGGCCCTTGAGCTCTCTGACTCATTCAAAATTCCTCAGCTAGATCCTGACTTTGTAGGTTGTTGCTGGGCACTAAGCTAGCACTAGATCAAATGAGTTTTGCGGCATTAAAACAACTGCTTAATGAAAAAGTGGCAGGCTGTACAAGCAAAATGCATGAGGCTGGATCAGTGCTTGCTTTCATGTTCTTTGCACCAAATTCTGACTCGACCATCTGAAAGTTGCAGCATAATTCGAAACTCGTCAGACCTGCCAATGCTTTTCCAATGTTTTCTTTATGAATTGTAGCCTCAGTTTCCTGTTCTTAGCAGACAGGAGTGACACCCGATGTGGTCTTCTGCTGCTGTAGCCCATCTGCTTACACTGGTGTAAACATGTGTGGTTATTTGATTGTTTGAGTTACTGTCGCCTTCCTATCAAGCCATCTGGTCATTCTCCTCTGACCTCTTTCATTAAGACACTCTTAATAAGATGATTATTAAGATGTAATATCAGTAGTTGAAGAGGTAGTTTAAATGTGACTAATTTAAAATGATTTTTTTAACACTTAAATCATTTAAAAATAATCAAGTTCTTTTTTGTAAATCCTATTCTGAAAGTAGGTAGAAAGTATACTGGTGTACCAGTGGAGTATAAGTAGCATAAAACTGACATACTCAGTTGTGGCATGTGTGTAAATGCACTGCTGTCTCGAGAAAATATACTGTTGAAAGCTCAAGGCAAAAGAAAAATGATGTGTTCATAAAATTCCTCTGTGGTTGGCTGCCATTCCCTCTTTCAGCTGCTTTTCTTCAAATTCAGATGGTTCAGTGAGTTTCCAGGTTGAAAGGTTTGAATCATAACAGAGATAAGATGAAGTGTAAATGTCAGAGAGTGAATTTGGAGAAAAAAACTACAGCAATTTTTTTTTCATTTTACTTTGTGCTTTTATTTTAAAAAGGTGCGCGTGTGTTACAGACTAATGGTCCAGATGGATCTCATACTGTCACAACTCCCACCCCTTCTATTATCTACTACCATCACATACTAACAAACCCTTATCTCCCAACACAGAGCTCCTCTCTTCTCCAAACCCATCCATCCTCTTCGTGCGCTTCACTTTCAACCAGCTGCATCACCTCCACCCTCCTCCCTTTTTTCCTCCAGCACCCGCTGTTCTCGCCGCTTAGTCAGCATTAAGTGTTATCCCTCCTCCCGTCTGTCCTGTGGTATGAGTTTCTCCCTAAACCAGATACAAGGAAATCCCTTACCCTGGTCTATAAATCATCTCTCTGTTTACACCCTCCTCTCCCTGCACAAAGAAAATTAGAACAAATGCAACTGAGATCCAATTCTGTTTTAAAAGTCACTGGCTGACATTTGACTTTAAAAAAAATCACATTATACGGCATTATTTATGGATTTTGGTTTGGGAGTCATAATTTGTAGCATCTGCCTTAATTTTTCTTGCCCTTAGAACAACACAAACACCTTCTTGTCACCACAGGAATTTCTCTCTAAAAGCTTTTCAAGCTTTCGGGGCAATCTGGGACTTTTTAAAATAACTTGAGAACTTTTATGTATAAACACATAAAGAAGTGAGGCTACCTCACTTAAAATAATGATGAAGAATGAGCTAAATTAGCCAACAAGCAGCATCGGTGTTACTACACATCACAATTAATCATAAACAGGTAGCAGAGTGTGACAAAAATCATGTGAATCAGAATTCAATTCCATTTTATCGCCAAATCACAACAACAGTCGCATCAAGGTGCTTTATATGTTAAGGCAGACCCTACAATAATACATAGAGATAAAAACCCAACAATCACACGACCCCTATTAGCAAGCACTTTGGTGACAGTGGAAAGGAAAAACTCCCTATTAACAGGAAGAAACCTCCAGCAGAACCAAGCTCAGGGAGGGGCGGCCATCTGCCGCAACTGGTTGGGGGAGATTTAAACTCTCAAAAATGTTTTCTATTTTAATACTGAGCCAGTCTGCCTCCAGTCTGGGATATGAAATCTGGAATTTAAAATGAGTGATTTCACATCTGTGAAGTCAAAGCTGGCTTTAAAACACAGGCCAATACTGACTTCCTGATTTTTACTAGACAAGCCCTTGAAAGTCAAAGAAAAGCCCAGTGTTTTATAGCTTGGTTTTCCCACTCTAAGTAAGTAGTTTCCCATCTTTGTCTTCTCTCTACAGCAGGTGTTAGCACACTGCATGCTCGACAACGCACTTAACCTGTTTGAGTAGTTTTTGGTCTTTCAGAAGCCGAAGGAACACAGTAAACACAATACCATCACCCTTTTTTTTGTTTGATTTACTAATCATTTAAACTAAATGAACTTAAACAGCATATAAAAAACAAATATTGAAACTAAGAAGTTGTTTTGTTTCTTGAAAAAAGTATAGGCCTACTCATTATGATCTTCATGGCAGAACTACACTGTAAAAATAGTTGGGACAGTCACATTTTCTTCAAACAACAGCTGCTGTAGTTTTAAAAGTGAAATGTTTTCACTCGGGCTTGATTTAGATTTCTGCAGCGTGACAGTTTGGAGCCAACTTTCTTCTACTTTTCATTTTGTAATGCACCAAATGTTTTTAGTGGGTCACAGGTCTGGATTGCAGGCCAGTTTAGCACCTGGACTCTAACAATGGAGTCATACACTGGAATAAGCCCAGAATGTTGTTTGGCACAGCCATTCCCTGAAAAATATGTTGTTCAGATACATATGTTGCTTCAAAGTTTGTATACACTCATTTTATTAGGTACACCTTGCTAGTACTGAGTTGGACCCGCTTTTGTCTTCATGGCACAGATTCAACAAGGCGCTGAAAACATGCTTCAGAGATTTTGGTCCATATTGACATGATAGCATCACACATATGCTGCTGAGTTTTTGGCTGCACATCCATGATGTGAACCTCCTGTTTCTATCCACAAGTTTTCTGCTCCTTATGAGATACTAAATACACCATTATGTTCACCAGCTAGTGTCTGTATTAGTCTGCCTGTCATTCAGAGCTGTGCAGGTAGTTTCATTGCTTAAAACAGTTGCCTGCTGCAAAACAGAAGCAAACAGTCATTTGATCCATGTAGTGTGAATGTGGAATTTTGGCAACAGGAAAAAAAAACACTGAAAACTGGTGAGCTGGTGATCATCATACGAGAGAAAATGCAAACATTATGGCAATAAAAAGAAAAGCACAGGGAAAGTCAAACACAGATGCTCACCCACACGCATAATAAATGTTTGCAAAGGCAAGCTGACTCTAAAGTATCAAGGCCAAAGGAAAAATCTGAAAGTGGTATGGCAGACAATGAAAAAAAATTAAGACTTCATAAAAGTATTAAGTGATCAAAAGCTGCCACGTCGTTTTGAAACAGAACTAAGAAGCAGAATCTGAGAATCCCACAACACAACCCTGCAAAAGAGGAGAAACCACAGCAAAGTTCATAAAATTCCCCATCAGACATTCTGACAAATGCACTGCAAAGTATCACATGACAGTATATATTAAATGTGTCACTCCCTGACAAGCACCCATGTTAACATAGGATGTTTGATACCCTGCTAACCAGGATGGATGAGGTGTTATTAAGACTACAGCTAAAGGTGGTTGAGAAGCCAGGGGATACTCTGCCAGAGAAACCCACCGAACTGAACCGAGCCCTGGCCATGCTGACACAGCTGCTTCCAGGCAAAGATACCCCGACACCATGCTCAGCCAAGAACGTTCTGGGCCTTTGCTGGAGAAACCATAACAAGTGCAGGAAATGGATTAGTGCATTCTGGGTTCCACACCGGCCACAAACCTCTTGAGCCTGGCCTCTCCAAACCCACATGCGTGGGAACAGGAGTCACAGCAGCACAGGGCGTATGACCCCCATCCAGATATCAGTGCTTGTCCCAAGAGGATGTCCTCCCTTTTCTTTTTTTTTAATCCTTAACTTGCGGAGGAAGTCTTGCATTTTACGCTTTTGTTGTATTAACTTTGCACACTGTTTCATGTAATTCTACCTGCTGGGAAAAAACTCAGTGTACATGACTATATCACAATGTACTGTAGTGCAGTTACATTCTGTCAGAGTTTGTTATTGCTACAACATAACCTAAAGATAATGTTTCAAAATCATTTCCACTGTTTTGTATGTTTCCTTACGCCGTTTCCAGTCGGTGCTATTTAGGTGGTAACCAACAAAAGCCTGCAGTTCCCTCAATGGCCACTTGAGGCTGCTTCCAAAAACTAATCAGTCCTACTGACTGTCATACTAAGATGCCCAACTTTATACATGCAATAATGTTTACAGTCTGATATAGTTCTGGTCTCTATATATAATAATTCACTCATTAATTATTATAATTAGTAATAATTAGTAATTATTAATTAATCATTAATTCAATCATTTAAACTGGTTCAAATTATCCATAGTTAACTTTTTTCTTGAGGGAAACTAAATTACGATACCTGCTAATTAATAAATATCTGGTTCTGTGAGATACAAATACAGTGGCTTGCAAAAGTATTCGGCCCCCTTGAACTTTTCCACATTTTGTCACATTACAGCCACAAACATGAATCAATTTTATTGGAATTCCACGTGAAAGACCAATACAAAGTGGTGTACACGTGAGAAGTGGAACGAAAATCATACATGATTCCAAACATTTTTTACAAATAAATAACTGAAAAGTGGGGTGTGCGTAATTATTCAGCCCCCTGAGTCAATACTTTGTAGAACCACCTTTTGCTGCAATTACAGCTGCCAGTCTTTTAGGGTATGTCTCTACCAGCTTTGCACATCTAGAGACTGAAATCCTTGCCCATTCTTCTTTGCAAAACAGCTCCAGCTCAGTCAGATTAGATGGACAGTGTTTGTGAACAGCAGTTTTCAGATCTTGCCACAGATTCTCGATTGGATTTAGATCTGGACTTTGACTGGGCCATTCTAACACATGGATATGTTTTGTTTTAAACCATTCCATTGTTGCCCTGGCTTTATGTTTAGGGTCGTTGTCCTGCTGGAAGGTGAACCTCCGCCCCAGTCTCAAGTTTTTTGCAGACTCCAAGAGGTTTTCTTCCAAGATTGTCCTGTATTTGGCTCCATCCATCTTCCCATCAACTCTGACCAGCTTCCCTGTCCCTGCTGAAGAGAAGCACCCCCAGAGCATGATGCTGCCACCACCATATTTGACAGTGGGGATGGTGTGTTCAGAGTGATGTGCAGTGTTAGTTTTCCGCCACATATAGCGTTTTGCATTTTGGCCAAAAAGTTCCATTTTGGTCTCATCTGACCAGAGCACCTTCTTCCACATGTTTGCTGTGTCCCCCACATGGCTTGTGGCAAACTGCAAACGGGACTTCTTATGGTTTTCTGTTAACAATGGCTTTCTTCTTGCCACTCTTCCATAAAGGCCAACGTTGTGCAGTGCACGACTAATAGTTGTCCTATGGACAGATTCCCCCACCTGAGCTGTAGATCTCTGCAGCTCGTCCAGAGTCACCATGGGCCTCTTGGCTGCATTTCTGATCAGTGCTCTCCTTGTTCGCCCTGTGAGTTTAGGTGGACGGCCTTGTCTTGGTAGGTTTACAGTTGTGCCATACTCCTTCCATTTCTGAATGATCGCTTGAACAGTGCTCCGTGGGATGTTCAAGGCTTGGGAAATCTTTTTGTAGCCTAAGCCTGCTTTAAATTTCTCCATAACTTATCCCTGACCTGTCTGGTGTGTTCTTTGGACATCATGGTGTTGTTGCTCCCAATATTCTCTTAGACAACCTCTGAGGCCGTCACAGAGCAGCTGTATTTGTACTGACATTAGATTACACACAGGTGCACTCTATTTAGTCATTAGCACTCATCAGGCAATGTCTATGGGCAACTGACTGCACTCAGACCAAAAGGGGCTGAATAATTACACACACCCCACTTTGCAGTTATTTATTTGTAAAAAATGTTTGGAATCATGTATGATTTTTGTTCCACTTCTCACGTGTACACCACTTTGTTTTGGTCTTTCACGTGGAATCCCAATAAAATTGATTCATGTTTGTGGCTGTAATGTGACAAAATGTGGGAAAGTTCAAGGGGGCCGAATACTTTTGCAAGCCACTGTATATACAAGAAGTCTAGTCATGAAAACTTGGCAACAATGCTTTATCAGCATCAACTTGGCAGTCAAAGCAGCCACGTTGTTAAAATGCATACCTTTAAGGCTAGATGCAATAGGTGAATAAAAAATCCATACACTTGCTACAGAGAACATATTCAATTCAATTCAGTCTTATTTACATTGTTTCAAATCACAAAAGCAGGTAAAGATAAAGATGCTACAATAATACAGAAAAAAATCTAAAATCAAATAAACCCCTTTGAGTAAGCACTTGGCAAGAGTGGGAAGGAAAAACTCCCTTTTAACAGGAAGAAACCTCCAGCAGAACCAGGCTCAGAGAGGGGCGGCCATTTTCCGTATCCAACTGAAAGAAGAGGGTTTTTCTACCCCTGCTAACGTGCTTGGCATATTAACACAGGAGTTTTCAAGGCTTCAAGTCTGAAGAGCTGCAGTATTTGGCACTTGCACAGGTTGTTGTTATTTATTTACAAGGTAACTACAAGGTAACTTTTCAGAAATATGAAGTAAACTCTTTCATGTAAAACAGATGGAAGCTTTGTGACAAGGTGGCTCTTTCTCTGCTCTTCTTTCTCTTTGTTTTCACAATTGCATGTTTTTTTGTGTGACTTGAAGGTTCATGCTTTGAATCAGGCCAAGGGCAGCTGCTGACTTCCATAGACTGATGATTATACTAGTCCTAATAGGGCTGTAAGAGTTCAGCCAAAGCTCAGGTAGATTTTGTTTTTGTTCTGATGGCCTTCTTGTGTCAGCCCCCCACAGTAAAATAAATACGTTTAAACCTTGAGCACTGTGAAAGCAATTCCGGCCCAGCTTCAGCTTGGCAGGGAGGGAGATGGGATTACCATATGAATTTACTTTGAGTATGCGCTGATAACTGTGTGTGTGTGTGTGTGTGTGTGTGTGTGTGTGTGTGTGTGTGTGTGTGTGTGTGTGTGTGTGTGTGTGTGTGTGTGTGTGTGTGTGTGTGTGTGCGTGTGTGTGTGCGCCTGAGTGGTGTACATTTACACTTGTATACAAGCGAGTGGAAAATGCATGTCTATATTTGTATTTGTGTAAATATACATGACATATCCATGCCTTATGGATGATGCTTAAGTAAGGAAAAGAATCAGAAACAGCTCACTCTGTTTAAAAAGTGTATATCTGTGCTTGCAAGTGCGTGTCTTTGTATAAAGCCGACTTCTTACTTTGCACGTCAGCAAAAGCACAAACATCCCCAAATGTACTTTTAAAGATATTTCAGCATGTGGTCACTTCGCATTACTGGTTCACATGTGTTGATATTACACATTGCACTTTTTAATGCAAACCTTATATACTTGTATGCAGAAAAGAGGGAGCCCGGACTTTGCTGGTTTGTATATGAATTGCAGCCAAAACAGTGAAGAAAGTGAATGAAAGCAGTGTTGAGTTTCCTTACAGTTGTATATCTGCACTTTATCATAAAACCGAGGTGAACACATCAAATCCTGGAATTTCAGGAATTGGACGAGCACTTCATAAACAACCATCTGGAAAGATGAAGCCAACAATTAAACCATGTGGAATTTTACTGGTTATCTTTTCTATTGCTTCCTTGATAGAGAGAGAAAAGAAAAGTACACAAGTAAATGGTCCCCTTGGTCCTTTATCCCACAGTTGTGCAGCGGACTGCATTCAAAAGCATTTTTTACAATTAACTCAAAGCACGGACAATTTATTTTAAGACTAATTTCTTCAGCTAGCACGGGTGTGAAACATCTTGTTCTAATCATGACGCACTGTTTGATTTCTTATGCAACAAGAAATATCGCTTCTACCCAGAAATATGGAGCCACCAGCCACCTCTCATGCATTCATTCACAAATGCTAACGCACTGATGACAGCTACCATGCCAGGCTCTGGCCCAACCGTGGGTCTCGACATATGGAAAGCATGATCTACCTGCTGACAGCTGCTCATTCCTCACATCTCCATGTTTCAAGTCTCCCTAAGATGATTTTCTTTGCGTTCAGGAATTTTATAGGAGCCCGTCGCTCTCTGCAAAAACTTCTGGAGCACTTTGGGAATTGGCCAGTAGCAATGCAAAGTATGTGAAATGTGTATATGAAAGGGGATGCCAAAGCCCACTCGTATTAAAGATGCCGTTTCTTGTTCACAGTGACTTTGAAAAACCAGCGGGTTTGAGTGTTCTTTCTTTCCCGTGTTAACTCGCCCCCTGTTATTTTTTTTAAGCTCAGTGGTGACTTTATAAACTGGGCAGATATTCACACAACATTCACAGCTTTGACATGTCACGACAGTTTAAACACTATCAGTCTCCCGGGAGACCGCAGTGAATTAAAGCAAAACATGCAGGGAGGAAATAACTGTTTGTTCCCTTCTGTGAACTGACATTATAGCACTAATAGTGGTAGAATGAGGGCTCGGGAGGGTTTGCATGAATGCGGCTCTATTGCACAACAAAGGCTCTGGAGGGGTGAAGCAGACCCCCGGAGCCGGCCCCTCAGAACAGCTGCCGTGTCCCGGCAGGACCAATTTCACTCAGTTAGGAGTTCAGCGGCTTTCTTGTCCTACTCATCCAAATGTCAAAAGTTCATTTGAATAAAGTTAAAAGTGAGCTGGATTTGACTTCCCCACCCCACCCTCCCCACGGCTCTCTAATGTAATATATGAGCAGGGACTTGCACGCGCTCACAGAGAAAGACAAACAGGATGCTTCTACTCGGGTGACTGGGATGAAAGGGACCGTGTGCTTGGACGCAGCTTGAATTCGTCTCCGCTGGTCCTGAGTTAGACAGCGTAGCCTGCTGCCTCCTTTCCACTCTCACGGACTTCAGCCAAACTGTGTGTGAATGAGTCATACTCCAGTAACACCCTGAATACAGCGACTCTGAGACTCCTGATCGCAATTCGATGAGCAGTTATGGGGCATGTGCTCATGCCTGCAGTGAGAATAATAATGATAATGCTCTTTAGCGTGTGTGACAGAGGGTTGGTCCCTTGGTTTGGTTTTTAAGCATTATCCAAAAGCATGAATAGCGAATATGCTGAAGCAGTGAACCCAACAGCACATCAGCAGCAAGTACAGAAAAACAACTGAAAGCAGATCCTGTTTTTAAAAAAGTGCTTGTGATGGAGAGACTGTACATCATTAATCATACATTATGTATGGGCAAGAGGAGAAAAAGTGCATTACTGGAGCAGAGTGGATGGTATTAAAGCTGGCTTTGAGGGAAAACACTGAGCAGAGGTGTTGTTTAAAACACTCAATTTGCCCAAATTACTAAAAATTAGGATGCATTAGTCATGGGAACTATTTGTTTGGCAGAAAAACACTTCAAAACTGCAGAGAGTCACAAGGATACTTTCCCCGAAGCTACTGCTGACTTTCACAATCATTACAGAATGTAGTACAGTGATAAGTGGAAAGGGACTGCCTGTTGTTACAGAGAGCAATCTTTAGAGGGCAAGAATAGTTTGCGTTAAACACTTAGTGTGCTGGGAAACTGAAATTTCAGCAATTTGTAACCAAATTTTATAAGACAGAGGGTGACAGTGATGGATTAACTTCAGTAGGATACCAGCTTTGATGTATTTAGACTGTAGACTGGTAAAAACCTTCTGAATAATCAGCTGCTGTTCCTCTGTTTGCTTTTGGGTTACAACCGCATCAGTGGTCATAACAGCTGGAGGACATATCGTAGAAACAAGATCCTGCTGCAACAGCTCAACTAGACGTTCTGCTTTGTCGTCTAGTTTTTCACTGTTTACTTTCATGTATTTTAATCTCTATTCAGCCTTTTTAGTTACTGTAAGATGTTGCAAGTCTAATCACTAATGACTTTTGCTTTAAAGTGGCTCTATTGTGCTTTTGCTTATTAGCTGTGACCAAAGTTTTAAATAATGAGGTCAGACTGTATTGAAGTAATTCCTCTGAGCCTAAGATTCAGGCTTCAGACTGATCCAAATCTTAGGCACACAGCTCTGACTGTGAGCATAGAAACCCCACCCACATGGTATTTAAACCATCTGTTTTTAAGGGGCAGCCAATCAGAACAAAGTTGGCTTAAAGGGAACGAAGCTAAAAGAAGAAGCTTGCTTCAGACAATGAATAAGTTGCAGGTATGCACCAGAGCCCAGCATGAAAATAAAAAAGTGTGTGAGTCATGTAAAGCTTCTCTTGCAGAGTGGAAATGAGGATAAAAGGGGCCTTCAAAGAATTCATAATATACAGATCTGTAAAGAAAGCCTCTGTAAACTGGGCAAAAAAACCCATATGTTGCCTGTGCATGAACACACTTCTATACACACACAAAAATGCATGTACCACAACAGACGGACATGCATTGACTACAGTCTGAGTTTGAGTAGCCACATTTTTGAGGTTCTCGGCATGTTTGTGTGAGTCAACATGTTTAAGTGACTCGGTTTAAGTGGATAAAGGGGAGGTTTTGAAACTTCTTGATCTGGAGAGCTCTGTCAGCAGTCGTTGAGCCTGCGGCAAGCTGGACCTCACAGACTGTCAGCCACATTTATGTTCAGCCTAAAATCCTGCCATCAGAGGCAAAACCATTAGCGACGACTATCGGGACAGATGAGGTTCAGGCAGCCAGCTGTCTGTCCTGACATAAAGTGATTCAATTAGAGCAACATGCTCATAAATATCCAGGTAATTGTAGGTATGCAGCAGCAGAAAGAGAGAAGGAGGTGGGCCCACACACTAAGGCCCTTTAATTCATGGCTTTTTATTCACACAAAAAAGGAGTTTTGTGATTAAAAAGAAGAAAAGGTCACGTCTTACTCACCGAACCTCTTGTATCCAAAAGACTGTACTTCCTCCTCGTCTGCAAAGTCGTCTGCGTGACATAATCAGAAACATATGACATAAATAGGTCACACAACTAGGGGTACACGGTATCTGAGACAGTTGGTAGGACTCCATAAATAACATAAAAGTGATAGAGACACTACCGGGCTGCTGCGTAGAGTCAAAAATGTATAAAGTTATCTTTAAATGCAAAGATCAGTGCAGCCAGTGAGGATTTATGCTAGAGATAATAGAGTATCATCTCCTCTGTGTATGTGTGAGTGTGAGTTTAGAGATAGGAGGTCCACAGAACTGTAAAAACCACAGGCTGCGGTTTCTCTGGGTTGTTGACAGTAAACCCTAATTACACTGCTACACTGCACTGAAGACTGGAGCGGAGCACAGAGAACATCACTGGTAATGGTTAACAGATGGGGCCAGGAGGAGGGTGACATGGGTAAGGGGGAGTGATGGGGGAGCCAGGGAGGGATGACTTTCCCGAAGGGGGGGCGTTTAGACTAGATCAGGAGCCACTGTTGCAAAGTGGATCACACATTCCTGAGTGCTAATTCCCTTCCAGTTCACTCTACACGAGGAAGGTGCTGATGAATTAGAAAGCCTGCAGATTGTTGTCTTTAATCGGCTACTTGTTGGAGTTTAAGCACAAACACAGCAGTCAGTGATGAAGCTCTGCAGGTGGTGCTCACTGGTCATCATCAGTCAAACCCTTCTCTTTCTCATGCTTAAAATCAAGTGCATCTAAAGCCTCTCTTTCCCCTCGTTTGTTAGATTTGGGCTTTTTTTAAAAAAAAATTCTCAAATTATCAGTTTAGCAGCCAAATTGCGCAAACATTATTTGGTGTTTTAATTCTTTCAATGGGATGAAACTGGTGGTGGAAAAAACTGCATTTTACAACTTCTGCTGCGCAGTAGCGTAATGTCATCCAGATGTGAGCACTCGCAGAACACAAAGAAACACTTACATGTTAAATCAATGCAATATTTGAATGAAAGTAAAGGTCTTGCACTTTTCTTTCTGCAGCAACAACTACGTACCTTTCATGGCGTTTTATCACTCGTTGAGAACTGTAGAAGAGATGAGGACCGCTGTCACTTTATGCGCATCTCACCATCCAGTGCAGAAGTGTAAACTTGTTCCAACACACTATAATTAAAGGACTTTTTTAAAGCTACAAGTGTGCATTGACTTTCATGACTCTCAGTTTAAATTCCCATCGTTTCTGCTTTCTTGCTTGCTGTGGCTCAGAAGAGTGTTTGCGGGAGAGCTGAGATGATCCCGGAGCGCTGAGCTAAAGGAGAGCTGAGCTGAGACTTAGACCAGTGTTAAGTTACACAAAGCAGCAAGTTGTGTTTCCGGTGGTCCTTTCAGAATAAATTGTAGTCAACCCACCTCTTTTCCACCCCTTAAACCACAGAAAATACAACCTATTTCAGGAAGATGAACTTTTCCAACATGCCTTTCACAAAATTTGTTCCCATTTCTTCTTTCTATGAAAAAATACCAAACATTTACCAAACAGTTTATTAAATATAACATTACTGAAAACCTGTCACCTCTTGTCAAGTGGTAGCCCTAAATTCTATCTACAGGATAGGATTTCGCATGGCACTCGTTCCAAACAAACTGCTGATGCAATAAAAGCATATCTGAATTAAAAACACACACAACACTCTCTGCCATGCACTGGCTTTCCTACAGCTCGAACCTCAACATTATTGAAGCAGTGTCGAATCATCCTAACAGGGAACAGAACAAAAGGCAGCCAACATTTTCCTGAAGCCTGCTTAAAGAAATTAAAAGAAGCCCTGCCTAAGAGATTTCAGGCTGTGTTCATAAAAAAAAGATCACACTAAATATTGACTTTTCACCTTTTTGCACAAGCTGTGTTTTTGTCTTATATACTGTATTTCCATGTGTGTATATATTTTTCAACAAGTGACTGCACATATTTTCCTAGTAAAATATAAAGATATGAAGGATGCCTCGGGTCTTTTGCACATTTCTTGGTTTCATGTCTGTGAAGGTTCTCAGTCATCCAGGTCATCGTAGTCAAAGGAGTTAGCAAAGAAAAGCGTCTGGACTTCTTAAAGTTGCTTGAAGACGTTTCACCTCTCATCCGAGAAGCTTCTTCAGTTCTAAGGTCAAATGGCCGAGAGTCCCAGACTTAAACCCAGTGGGAGTATCCCCCCAAAGAGGGACAAAGGACCCCCTGGTGATCCTCTAATCACATGAGCCAAGGTGTGAAAGCGGGTGTGGGACCTAATCAGCCAGGGTTTCGGGTATGCTCATTGTGAAACCTGGCCCCACCTTGTCGTGTGAATTCCTGAGGTCAGATGGCCCAGGATGTGAGTGGGCATTAAGGCGTCTGGGGAGGGAACTCAAAACTGGATTATAGATGGCAGACAGTTGGTGTCGTAAACCACCGCCTCTGTTCAAAGATGGTCGCTCACAGTGGACATAGATGGCTTCTTTCACTCCTCTTTCAAACCATCTGTCCTCTCTGTCCAAAATGTGAACATTGGCATCCTCGAAAGAGTGACCTTTATCCTTAAGATGCAGATGGACTGCTGAGTCTTGTCCTGTGGAGGTGGCTCTTCTATGTTGTGCCATGTGCTTGTGAAGTGGCTGTTTGGTCTCTCCAATGTAGAGGTCTGGGCATTCCTCGCTGCACTGTACAGCATACACCACGTTGTTAAGTCTGTGTTTTGGAGTTTTGTCTTTCGGGTGAACCAGTTTCTGTCTGAGTGTGTTGCTGGGTCTGAAGTACACTGGGATGCCGTGCTTGGAGAAAACTCTCCTGAGTTTCTCTGATACACCGGCTACATAGGGGATAACAACGTTGTTGCATCTGTCTTTCTTATCCTCCCTCGCTGGTGTCTGATCTTCTTTTCTGTGCCTCTTTGCTGACTTTATGAACGCCCAGTTAGGATAACCTTGGTTCTTGGTTTCAAGACATCAGAAAACAACTTCTGTGTCAAGCTCAAAATCTTTGCTTTGACACATTTATGGGGAAAAAACTAATCTATTAGTCATTTGTAACAACATATAGATGACATTTTCTGTCCTCTCTTTTAGATTTTCTAAGTGCTTTTAAGGTATCTAAATTTAATTTAGGCACGCTTTTATTGTGAAAGCTAAGATGCTTCATTTCCGGCACTGGACTCAATTTCTGCACAACTTTCATACATAACTTGACAACTAAATTTGTTACTACATCTGTGCTGCACAGCCTTTCAAAGCAGTGACGGTCCCCGGCCCTCCTGCTGAGCCTCCTCCTGTGGGGACAGAGGAGGTGCGGACTGCTTTCAGCACTACAGACCGCGAAACGTCGCCCGACGCTGCAGTAATCCAGCCGGAGATGAGATTAGGTTACAGGGGGTTGATAGCAATCTCGTCCCCCGGGTAAAAATCTGGTACCCATTAGAGATAATTTCAAAGGTTGGAGAAGGTGGAGGGGAGCACCGTGACATTTCTGCCCATTTTCTGTTTTGCATATTTAGGCTCATATCTCATGTCCTTCAAGGATTTAAAAAATAATTTTAATATCAGCCTCCCTGCGGTAATAGATTAAACATGCTGTTTGGGGATGTGTTATCATCTGATTTATCACGGCAGCCCCACAATCCTGCAAAACACTGCAGAGTATTTTCCATTGCTTCCACAGAACAGGAGAGAATCCTGCAGGAAAAAATAGCAGGCATACAAAAACTAAAATCAAAAACTTATAGATTCAAGAAAAAGTCTTATGGCTGCTTGAGAGCTGTACTTCAAAGGTATAAAAAAAAAAGTTTGCATGATCCAGCTACATGCATAAATTAGTGAAAAACTATAACTATGCATTTTTATTGCCATGATGTCTAAATGAGCTCTGTTTGATAAAGCACAATAACACCCTCATGACAACATGGCTGATTGCACTTCCTCTAGAAATAACTTATTTTGCTGAGAAGTGTCCGCTGTTTATCCATATTAGACTGTAAGGTTCACTGGGGGCCATTTTTCTTTAACTCTTCCAGGTGTTGTGATAATTCCCGGACACTTCCTGTATCCACAGTCTTCAGATCACTGATCAAACACAGAGCTCCAGCTGCATCCTCCCAGACTAACAAGGAACATCAAAGAAATGAGACAGGCCCACTCTTGCGTCTTCACAGTCCAGGTTAGTGTCACTGGGTTACATGATGCTAATCTTTTTACACTCGCTCACTTCATGCCAGTAAATTTTCCAGAAACGGATGCAGACAACATCAAGTGTCTCAGCACTGGAATCCTCTGGGCTTGGAAGGAAAGCAGCACACACGTCCAGCTCAGATCTGTTTGTTCTTCTTTCTTTGGATAACACGGCCTTCTAACTCTGGCTCAGCACTAATAGCTTGAGTTTGACCCAGTCTGCCACATAACATACTTCAGACCAAGTTGAGATGATAAAGCAACTAATTACTTGTTTTACTAAAGGCTTCAAAACTGTTATTTTACTGTCGGCTATGATTGGAGCAGCAGGCTAGTACTGGGGCACAGAGAGAGATCGTGGTGAGCTAATAAAAAACAGCTGAGGGTCAGGTAGCTTACTGCCAAGCTCCTGCTGGTCCTTATTCAGGGGTTGGGACCTCATTTGCTGGGTCAAGGCTTTCTGCAGTGGGTTCAGATTAGCAGGAGATTTAGAAAGCATACAGGAATTCCACATTTGCCATGGTGCCGCCATGTAGTGATTAGAAAAATGGCAACTCAAATCATTCAATTGCTGCAGGAGAGATTCACTGGTGGCAGACTAGAGAAAGTACTTTTCCATAGACTGCTGAGATAGTTTAATAACTTTTTAATTTTTTAAAACTGTACCTCAACATAACCGTTCATGCCTTAAAAAAAGAGAAAGAAAATTATGATCACTTGGGGGCAGCAGTGACAAGCTCTAAAAAAAAAAGAGACTAATTCTTACTGTAAAATCCTGTTTTTAAAAATAGTCTTAAATCTTCCACAGCTAAACTTACCAACAGGATTTCAAAATGCAACCACTATGACTTTATGCCTGAAAAAGAGATATAAAAATAAGGTGAAAGAGGGCTGGGTTGTACTTTTATGTAATACCACTTTGTACCACATGAGGGGGCAGTGAGTCAATGTAACCTTTATCCAACCAGTAAATGATTAAACATTTTTATTTAGAATGGCAGCCTGCAAATTCCAAAGCATCTTAAATAAATATATATACTTTTTAAAAAAACAGAAGCAGCTGCAAACATCTGGAAAAATTTCAACAAACTCATTAGACCAACACTGCCTCCTGGTAGTAAAGTTTTCAGTTAAAGTTTTTAAGATTAATTAAAAAATAGTGTCTTTAATACAGCTCCAGGTGTGCAGCTGGAATTTTCCATCAGGATCCCGAGTCTAGCTGGTATTGCCCCTGGGCAGGGCCATCTTCTCCTCTGCAGTTCTACGCACCTGGAGCTGATTGCAGGCAATCAAGCCAGAGTGATTTAGGCCTCACGCTGACGTTCATTCACAGCCAGTTCATCATCAACTCATGTTGGTAGCCAGCTTACATATTTCAGGCTCTCCTTGTAATTTACTCTGCTAACCTTATTTTCTTGTGCCACAGTTCCAGGACTCACCTTGACTCAAACCTCAAGCTTAAGCTCCTCTTTTGGACTCAGGATACTTTACCCAATCTTGGAAATCACTCTGTACCTCACCTGCCTGCCCTTCCGCTATTGCACGTCATCAGGAACCTTCAGATCTCAGGTCAGCCATCCCACACTGTCCAGCTCACTCCGGATTCACGTCACCCTCCCTCATCGCTTACTCACTCCACCTGCAAGTAAGAAAATTTGTAAAACATACTAACCATCTACAGAGCTCCTCTCCACTACCTCCCTAATTCAGTTGTCCTCTCTCCTCGGTGTGACTGCTAAACTGCTACGTTCCAGTGTACATCAATTCCCCCTCTCAATCCACGTCAAGCTAGCCACGTAAACTAGGCCTCGCCACGTCAAGTCCTGTGTTTTATTGCCTCTGTCTTTATCATATTTTGAGTTTAACCAATAAACATCGTAAAACCTTCTGCTGTCTCTGCTCTGGGTTCCTACACAGTCCAGTTTTTGTACCAAGCTTTCGGTCTTATGACACACTATTTTAAGTATGATGACTTCCAGGATCAGTGCACTAGTTTCCAGTTTTCTCTGTGTGGATGGAAGACAGATCGGTAACAAACTAAAGGAAAAGTCTGAATACGTAAGTGGAGAAACGCACAAATACTGATGTTTCAATGAGGAAAACTAAGTATAAAAATGTTGTATGTAAAGTTAGATGGTTAATTACTAAGTGATAATGCATACAGTCACAATATCATTCTCCATAACCGGAAGAGTTTCAGACAGAGTGCCAGAAAGCTTTGTAGCTGTTCTGGTTACTCATGATGACAGATGGGTTTCAGTAAGACACAAGAGCCTAAAGGATTACATGCAGTTTCTTTTGGCTGTTCATCACCAGCTAGTACATTTACAGCACAGGTAACCATATCACAAGGCATACAGCTGTATTACATGAAGTTGAAATGACAGTGCACATTGTAGAGTCAGGGTTCTTATCAATGTAAACCATATTTAGCGTTCCCTGGACTGGATTACACAGCTGTCTTCTACTGATTTTTTTTTATACCCTACAGAAATGAATGGCTGCCTGGAATGGTAGAAAAACAGAATACAAGCAACATAAACTGAAAGTCTACACAGTTTGTTGTTAAAGCTTAAACTAAGAGCAGCCGTATTTCCTCTTTTCAGTTACCCTGTTTTGTGTATGGTGTGCACGTGTGCATGTGCAGTCCTCCTGCTCCTGTTGTGGCCTGCAGTGCAGAGCTTAACCCATGATTGAGACCATGCCAGTGTGTGTGCCAATTCTCTGCAGGGGGCTCAGGCTTACTGTCAGGCTGATAGAGATTAAAGCATAAAGTTTTACCTAAGGAGGGCTCTGGACTATGTTAGAGACCATTAAGTGCGTGAGACAGACAAACAACTGAGCATATTATATTTACAGAGCATTAAAGTTGATCTGCAGGTATGTAGCGCGCATAAGGCTTAATAACCAATAATGCAAACGCACTAATAGGATCTGTACTGCTGAGTAGATCCATAAAAATAGAACAATCCTCGGAGGAACCAGACTGTGTCAGTCTCATCCCTCCAGAAGCACAAGCTGCTGCTTTTTTTTCGGGAGTTGGATATTTTCAGAGCTCTCAAGGTAAAAGCTTGTTCTACATTTCTTTGGTTTGTGTTTTGCACAGAATGGCACAGTTGCAGTGCAACAGCAGACTTGGATGAGATATTGGAGGTGACTTGCAATACAGCTGTTGTTTTTTTTTAACTAGATATTTTAAATGTGTGCAACCTGGAAGACATCTTACTCTGTGTTCACTGAAGGTTAATGGGAATAATTTGCATTGATAAGACACCATAAACTAAGTAAATATGTAGCATTCAGAGCAAAAACACACAATTACGGTTGTTTCCTGTTATTTACTATTTACTTACTGTTGCTTTCAGCTTATTTAAGAAAACAATTGTGTAGTAATTTGAGGTTTTGTTGTGTACATTTTTTGGATATTCACCTTTATGTATAATTCATCTGCACTTTATGGTAGTAAGCCATCATATTTCCTAATGTGATACTAATGAACAAATCCAAAAAGATTAACTGACAGCTGCCTTAGTGGATCTGTTCAGCTCATCATGTTTATTGGTTTGACATTGATTTCATATTGGATACTAATGAACTGACATTTTATCCACTCCCCTTCATGCTGTAAATATTATATATAAATTTTCTTGAGAGCTGGCACCACCTTGTGGTCGTTGTTTCTTTTTGCTAGAAAAAAATTAATTCTTCTCCTTTTCTGAAGCTTGAGGCAGGATGTGGAGGTTTCTTGCTCAGATTCTCTTCATCGCTGAAGTCATGCTCTGTGCCGCCGACTCTCCTCCGATCAGCGAGGAAACACTGAAAAGTAAGGCCTTCGCTGACGGAAAAGAAAAGCAAAAAACAAGATATCAGTGATTACTGTTGCAGAGCTTAAAGTATTGTGTGTTCCACCGGTGTGTGCAGGGCTTTCCGCAGCTGGAGAGCAGTATGTTGATGAGGAACTAAAGGGAACTTTGCTTGGAGTGAAGCAGGTGAAGGAAATGATGGAGAAGAAAGAAGAGAAGCACAGGCACCTGATGGATGCACTGAGGCACAGCAGTGATAAGAAGAAGGTGAATTCTGTTTGTTTTGCACTGTGCTGATCGTCCAGTTTCAAAAATCCTGCACGGCATTTGTGGCTGGTGTAAGATGTACCCGCAATTAAAATCGTGTTTAAACGGTTTCATGCCAGTCCTTGTGCATTTTTCTGAAACCCACCGCATATTTTCTGCTTCACAAAGACAAAGTCACACGGAGAGACCTCAAAGCAGACAGTGAATAATGAGTGTGGGAGTGCAGCTGGTTAAGTGAGTCTGGGGTGTAGTTTTACTGCAGTCAGGATAAATTAACTGTCTGTAGATTATTATATTTTCTGAGTGTTTTCAGAACGCTGGGCAGGGCTGTGTGCCAGAGCCTCAGACTTCATCTTATCCTCTGTGGTTTATTAAAAGTGAATGTATCTGTGACAGAGTTTTCTGTTTTTTGGGGGGATTTTAGGGGGTGATGCAGCTGGCCAAAGAAACACAGCAAAAACTCGAGGAAGCCGAACAACAATGTCAAGATTTAACCAAATCTTCCTTTGGGGAGTGCCGACCATGTTTGGAAGATTCTTGTAAGGCCTTCTATACATCTACGTGTCGCCGCGGCTTCGCCTCTTTCTCGTTCAAGGTTTGACTTCAGCACATTCCAACAAAAGGAATCTCTTTAGGACTGATGTTTAAGGTGCAAACATGTCTCTGTGAATCTCTCTCTCTCCCTTCAGGTAGAGGAGTTTTTCAGGAAAATGGCCACTAAATTAGAAGATGCCGAGCAGGTCCACAATAAAAATGAGGAGAATTCAGGTGGAAGTGTCGCAGCTGAAAAGCAGGTCACAGAGGACAAATCCAATATGGAGCTGCTGCAGGCTGAAGCATCGTTCAGTGAGCTGTTGTCAAACATCAGCCTTTTGTACAACCAGAGCATTGGTCTGGCCAAGAAGATGCAACCTGTGTTTGGTCATGCCTTTCTAGAAACCTTCGCTAC
This sequence comes from Pelmatolapia mariae, assembly GCF_036321145.2. Classification (NCBI taxonomy): domain Eukaryota; kingdom Metazoa; phylum Chordata; class Actinopteri; order Cichliformes; family Cichlidae; genus Pelmatolapia; species Pelmatolapia mariae. Next base: position 16,627,839 of record NC_086235.1, on the reverse strand, counting down.
TGAGCTCCAATCCAGCACGCTTTCGACCAGAGGGTCAAGCTCTGGCTTCCTTGGGTTGGTGGGTTTGGAGCACGTTCTTCACTCAGTGCTTGACATTGGGAAGAGCGTGCTGGGAGGCTTCAGTGCCCCAGTGGCTGATTTGTTTGAGGAGATAAAAGAAGCTGAAGAGTACGTTCAGCAATCAAGTCGAGGTATCTGATGCACAACGCTGCACTCTTAAATGTGTGTGTTTGTAGACAACCATTGTTTGTGTGTAACATAATTCATGTCCACCTACAAAGATACAGGCTCGTTTTATGCAATGGGACCGCCGCAGAGCGGATATATGTGCAGAAGACTCCGCAGACAAGCATCAGAGTGCTGGAAGCTTCAAGACCTGTGTGAGACATGCAGGGATTATCTGTTAAAGGGTAAATCCAGATTTATTTTGCCACTGTTCCCACACAGACACATATAAACAGTTTAAAACTGTGTTTCAGACAGTGCAAGAGCATAACACAGATTTAGCGGGTTTTATTTGATATTAAAAATAAGGAAAACAATGGAAAACAAAAAATGTCTGTCACAATTTCCTAGAGCCTCAATGCCACATAGCTTGTTGGGTCTGACAACCAGTCCAAACCCAACAATATGGTCTAATTAAAATGATTTAGCAGACATAAAAACAGAACATTCACATCTGAGAAATGGGAATCAACTTGTTTGGGGCATTTTTGAGGCTTTACTTAAATGGTTCATTCATTGTTAAAATAGTTGTTGATTAATTTTGCCTCCTCTTACAGCATGCCCCAACGTGCAGCAGTTGCACTCTGAGATGGAGGAGATGTACATGCTGCTAAACGCCTCCCGTCAGCAGTATGACGGCAGGCTGCAGCTGGTCCACAGACACACAGCAGACACTCAGATGTGGCTCAGCAGCATGCATGACAAGTATGGCTGGGTCAGTCAGCTGTCCAATAGCACAGTGGACCCACACAGCATCTTCAGTGTGATATTGGTATGTGGTTAGTGATGCTGCATCTGTAGACATTATCTTTGCTGTATAAATTGGGAAGCTTTTATTAAGGTTGCAACAAGCCAAGGCTGCAATTTTGAGCCAGACGGCTACTTTCATTTTCATCTCTTCTCATCTTTTAGGTGAGTCCACAGCAACAGATAAAGAATAACAAGCCTAAAGCAGACAGCAGTGTCACTGTCTCTGTAATGGATTCAGCCCCAGTAACCATACTGGTCCCAGCAGATCTGGAGGTGGATGACCCTGCTTTCATCCAAAATGTTGCTCAAGAGGCTCTGACACTATATAAACAGCAGATAAAAGGTATTGATCCCACAATTGTGGACCCTTAGTGCAGTATTTAGCTCCCAGCATCACCTGGCAGAGTTCCAAATTGAATTTGACCCAAATGAACTGCGATCATTTGAAAGCGCTTTACACTGCGATCGCTACAGATTGGATAGTATGTTGCAATCCAAGATGATAATGTGACTAGAAAAACAATCATGCATTCCTCTGTTTATTGACTTGTTTAAAAAGATTAATTGGATCCACATGAAATCAATCTCTAATTATATTATTTATATTTTTTGTTTTTTTTAATGGTCTGTACACTTACATAATGTAAAACTTAATAGTTCTTTTCTGCACAGGAATGGAGTAATGTGATCATACCACCATGGGAACAGTTTCTTTATGCAGAGTGAAGAGTCCAGGACATTCAGGTTTTCTCGTGCACAATTAAGCTGATCTGTATAATACTTGAAAATGCACCGCATAGACCTCTAAACCTTCATATGCACAGTTTATGTTGTTCTTATTCATGTATTTGGATGCTTAGATTTTTAAACGTCTATGCAATAAAACAGTGTACACTCCTCAACCTCTATTTTGTTTGTTATTTATGTCAGGAGTACTTTTGAATCGCACTTCATAGTATGTTTTTGTTTACAGTTTTGAACAAAACAGCATGTTGTATAGAATAAAGTACTTTGAAATAATTTTGTGAATTTTATATATATATATATATATATATATATATATATATATAGTTGTGTGTGTGTGTGTGTGTGTGTGTGTGTGCATATATATATATATATATATATATATGTATATATATATATATATATATATACATATATATATATATGTATGTGTATATATATGTATATATATATGTATGTGTATATATATGTATATATATATGTATATATATATATATGTATATATATATGTATATATATATATGTATATATATATGTATATATATATATATGTATATATATATATATATGTATATATATATATATGTATATATATATATATGTATATATATATATATATGTATATATATGTATATATATGTATATATATGTATATATATATATATATATATGTATATATATATATAAACTCTAGTTTTCGTGCCAGCTAATAAAAGACGGGTTTTAAGACGCTTTTTTAATGTTTATTTGGCTACAATAACCGTGGTTTGCATCTCGTAAATAAGAACAGTGAATGGGTGACTTTTGTTCGTATGAATTTCTCTTATCCATTCATAGTTTTCAATCACGTGATCGACTCGCTAATTTGGCGGGCAAAGGGGCGCAGTGGTGTTTTGCCCACGTGAAAACTTGCTTTGTTGCACATGCGGAAGAGTTCCATATAAGAAAAATCTTCTCCTTCTCTGATTGGCTGTTCTGGCTACAGCGATAGAACAGCCAATCAGAGAAGGAGTTTGCCTGGGAGCTCAACAAAATGCAAAAAGTGAGCGGGAATTCTTCAGTTGATTCTGAGGCTGGAAACACTGAAACGTTTTATTTACAAAAATGCCCGCAACTTCTGAAATACACGCCGGGGAGCTGCCGAAGCAGGACAGCTGTGAGAAAGAGGAAAAGCAGCGGCTGACGACGGCGGCCGAGAAGCAGAAACACTCTGGATTTTTCTGTGATGAACAAGGATATCTGAGTCTGGTGGAGCACATCTTGGAGAACGGCCGCTTAAAGGGGGACCGAACCAACACTGGAGTCCTGTCCCTGTTCGGCGCTCAAGTCAGATACAGCCTGAGAGGTACAGTTTACAGCTAGTATGGCATTGTATCTGTGTGTTAAAAGTGCTAAAAACAGAAGGACTGCATGAAATAATATGAAAAAGTCTTCCTTAAAAAAAAAAAAGTCATCTGCACCTTTTAGTCTGCTAACCACTGTAACTGACTTACAAGTATAAACTGGCATAACATTAAAATATAAAATAAAGGTAGTCGTTGCATAAATACCCATCTGCAAATGACAGCTGCTTCCTACTTCCTCAGCAACGTCACTTAATGTGTTTTTTGCAATCTTTCACAGACCAGTTTCCCCTGTTGACAACAAAGAGAGTGTTCTGGAGAGGGATCCTTGAGGAGCTGCTGTGGTTCATCAGGGTGAGCCTGGCAGGAAAACAAAAGAAACACAAATCAATGAAAATCTTCCCAGTGTATCAATTAGATCTGATATTTTTGCAATCTGTCACAGGGATCAACAAATTCCAAGGAGTTGTCAGAAAAAGGAGTGAAGATCTGGGATGCCAACGGGTCTCGGGACTTCCTGGACAACCTTGGGTTCACTGATAGAGAGGAGGGTGACCTAGGACCTGTGTATGGTTTCCAGTGGAGGCACTTTGGTGCAGAGTACACAGACATGCATGCAGGTACAGTTTTCACCCAGTTGAATGAAGCTGTGAAGTCATTTGTCAGGATCAGTTCAGCTCACCAAACTGTAGCCACGCATATAATTTTTCCTTTATTTGTCCATATTTTTATCCCAGTAGAAGAAAAAGAATGCAGGTTTGTTTGTGGTTGATGCGGCAGCTATACAAGTAACTGTCTGAATTACTACATATAACTGGAAGTGCATGAGGAAACATCCACCTTTGGACTTTATAGTTAATTTGTAAACTCAAAGGTATTTGAGGGCCACCCTTTATTTAGTCATTCTGAATATTTCATAAAGATGCACAGAAATTCTGTAAAACATACAGCAGGCTGTGGGTTTTACAGGTGTTAGCTTATATGGAAATGCTGCTGTAAATGAAAATCATTTGTAGAGATGTCAAGTTTTCATGTTTTTCCTGGTTTCATCAATTCTTTGGACAGATTACACAGGACAAGGTGTTGACCAGCTGCAGAAAGTCATTGACACCATCAAAACGAATCCAGAGGACCGGCGCATCATCATGTGTGCTTGGAACCCCAAAGGTGAGGCCAAAGGAGACCTTTTGCTTAAAGTTTCATTTGGGGAAGAATTATACAAGAGGTAAATCTTTGTCGTGTCTTGTGGTGTTGCAGACCTTCCTAGGATGGCGCTGCCCCCCTGCCACGCACTCTGCCAGTTCTACGTGTGCGACGGCGAGCTGTCATGTCAGCTGTACCAGCGCTCAGCTGATATGGGATTAGGGGTGCCTTTCAACATCGCCAGCTATTCACTTCTTACCTACATGATTGCACACATTACAGGACTCAAGGTATGGCCAGAGCATTCTTGTCATATTTGATACCTGTTTGGTCCAGCAGTGTCCCCTCTATCCTCACCTGATATATATTTTTTTAATCTGTCCATTCAGCCGGGCGACTTTGTTCACACCCTGGGAGATGCTCATGTTTACCTCAACCATACTGAACCTCTCAAAGAGCAGGTGGGTTAGTTAAATATGCTTCTTGCATGTCTCATTGCTTTTTTTAAATTTCAAACTTACACGTTTGTTTGTGTTTAATGTGCAGCTTCAGCGAGAGATCCGACCATTCCCCAAACTGAGGATCCTGAGAAAAGTGGAGAAAATCGATGATTTCCGCACGGAGGACTTTGAGATCTACGACTACAACCCACATCCCACAATCAAAATGAAGATGGCTGTGTAAACTCAAGTCACAACGTTGTTATGAATGAACAGTATGCTCTCCACTATAATGTATGCCTGCTTCACTCATGCTAAAAGTTCAGTTTTTTTTCTGTCTGATTTGGGTGAACTCTCTTTTAAGCCTTAAGCACTTCAAAGTGTTTTTTTTCTCTTCAAGTTCTTTGTTTTGTGTTTTAAATGATTAATTATCTAAGTCTGTAAATAAAGATGTTAACTTTGTCAGCTTGAGCACGATCTAGTTGTACATTCAGTACAAAATATGACACTGGTGGGTAAGTGGAGAGTTTGCTTGGATTTTTAGTTTATTTAAAGAGTTTGAAGATGCAGTTGTGACTTTGTAAGATGTCAAAGTTCAAAGATATGTTCATATGTCCTAATAAAGGACAGGTTTACCAATTAAAACTAAGTAAAGGGTGTCACATACAGTGAGCCCAGGTTGCCTACTTTACAGCTTTGTCCACAAGTCTTTAATTTCATGTATTTGCAACTTCCTACATGCTAACTGATGAACTGGAGTTGTACACCCATGAACTGTTTGGCTTAAACAGGGTAGCAGCCTTCGGATATCTTATTAATGGGTTTCTGCTGCTCAGAGTTTTTTTTTTTTCTAAGTACAAACAACTTACAGAAAGAAACCGTGTGTGTTGAATCACTAGGCAGAAATGAATTTTTCTCTTATTTCTGATCATTTCATAAATAAAAATGTGATTACAAAAAAATGCAAATGAACAAACATTTCCAGGTTGTGGCTGTCTGGATTTGAAGGCAACTGGACTTCATCCTAGAAGCTTGTTCAGTGGTCGGTGCTGATGAGGAGTCTCGGGTATTTGACTGCTAGTGGGGTTGTCACCCTGGTGGTGATCTAATCTTGGCTCATGTGACCCTGATCACCCATGCCTTGACTCTTAGGATAACCTCCGAAGTTATACCTTCAACTCGAGTTCTTAAGACTATTGCTTTTGCTTCGACCAAAACCTCTGGGGTGGATTTCTCAGTGCAGGCCAGTCACAAGTACAAAGTATTTAAATAGGAATAACAGAAAAATGAGTCTTTAATTTAAAAAAAAAAAAAAATCATTTTGAAAGCACTGCATGGGAGGGAAATTCTCCAGAAGACAGAATTTAGAGGATTTACATGACAAGTGCTTATGAAGGAAAGATGACTGCAACCTGATTACTTAAGATGACTTAATACAAGGTTTACAGCTTGGCTTGTAATTTTTCAAGTTTCATTAATATAGTTCTACTTCACAGCAGCAGTTTTCTCACAGCACTTTACATTATAAAGGAAAGCTCAAAGAGTATTAAAAAAAATCAAATGATTCACTAAAACTTGGCACTTTGATCAGAAAGAAGAAAAATATTCGATTTAACAGGAAAAGAGCTCTGGAGAACCAGATTTGGTAAAGTTAATTTCTGTTCCCCAGGCTTTCTGAAAGACTTTTAAAATTTTTCTTTGGACATTTTCACATTTTCAGTCCAGTCCTTTTATGTGACAATTTCAGAATGTTTTTTTCCCTCCAATGTTTGTACTGTACAAATTTAAAATGTTTAAAATATAGTCCCTATTTCTTTATTTCCTGTTTCCATATGTCTCCTTCAGGGTACTCATGTCGGTTCACAGATTCCTCCAGCATCTCACAAGAATAGCCTGGATCCTGAAATCAAAGAGCAGAACGATCTATACCAGCAGCTGTAAACAACACAAAGTTTGTTTGTTTCTTCAGAGTAATGCAGATTGACTTCCTAATCAGTTTCTTGCCTTCGGTGGCATATAGTGGGCGTCTTGAATAACTACAGGACTAGTGAAGTGCTCGTGGAGGTGGTCTACATATTCACACATTCTGGGGGGGAAAACAAATCAAAAAGTCAGTGTTTGGTTATAATCACTGAGATCAAACTGTTGATAAAAATAAACACTGCTCCTACCGGTTCCTGAGATCCGCAGACACGCAGATGTAATCAAACAGAATCAGATGCTGGACGAGCTCACAGAGCCCGACTCCACCGGCATGAGGACACACAGGCACTGAGAAAGAAGAAACACAAACCCACGAGTTTCCTCTGTGTAGGCAGTATTTGTCTAATAACCTTTGAGGGCCTTTGGCAACTTTTAAAAAACATGCCTTGGGGATCCGTATGATTCATGATTGTTATTCCTTGAACTTTTACCTTGGAACTTGTAAGCCATCAGCAGCACAGCCAGGTTCTCGTTGACACTGCCCAGCCTACAGCTGTCTATCTGGACAAACTGCAGTGCAGAGGCCTGCAGGAACTGCTTAAACATCACCCTGTTGTGACACTGGAGAGAAAACTCAACTCAACTAAAAATATAACCCATCAAAGATATGCTTGTTGGAACAGACCTGAGATCTGACCTGCTCGCCTGTTGCCACTCCAATCCCCAGTGGAGCCAAAGCCTGCAACAAGAAAGTTGTTTATCACTCAACAGCCCTGGATGGGTGACTGAATGTACCTAAGAGACAGAAAGAGGGTCCTGTTCTTGTGTTTAATGTTACCCTTAATATTATTCATTAGAAAGTCAATGATACAACCACATAGAGGTTTAAAACGACTGCCAAGGGATGCAAAATAACCACAGAAAGACATAAAATGTATCTGATGGTTGCTTTGTTTTGATGATTTTTCAACCTTTCTTTTGTCCCGTATACTTACTGTATCACAGAAATGCCTTTCATACACATAAACAAGCTGAAAACTAGAAATTATTCTCTTACCTTGGAAATAGCAGCATGACCCAGGATGTCATCTGGACACGTGGGCTCCTCGATCCAAAGGGGTTTGACCTCAGCCAGTCTGGACACCCAACTTATGGCCTCGGCTACGTCCCATCTCTGGTTGGCGTCGATCATCTAACAGAAAAATAAACCCCTTTGGTATAATTTCCTAATGCCATTACACATCCAGGGGCAAGAACAGGCTTACCAATGTGCTGCTGGGTCCAATCATTTGCCTTATGAGGCGGCACCTGCGTATGTCGTCCTCTAAATCAGCACCAACCTTCACCTTAAATCTGGTCCATCCGCTTTTAAGAGCATCCGAGCAGAGCTTAACAGAAACATGACTGTCATTATAGTTAGTAGTATGCCTAACTAGGCATACTGTTTGCTGAGCGATTTATACAACAGAGACCTGCTTGAGCTGCTGGTCTGAGTATCCAAGCCAAGCACAGGAGGTGGTATATGCAGGATAACCCTCTTTCAGCATCTGATCCTCTGATAGAAAAAAGATATGTACTGAATTAAATTGTGTTTCAATGGAATATATAGGCCTTTTATGGTGGCTGAAAGGGCTCTGGTTGGTTTCTAAAAAGGCAGTAATTAGTGTGCTCACCTCTCTGCTTCTTGCCCTCCTGTGCTTTCACAAGTATGTCTAAGAAAAGAATGAAGACAGAAGGAGCGTGACACAGCGTTTTGGTAACACTGCATTTCTCAAACTGTACTCAACACACTCTCCAGATGTCAAATGACGTCAAAAACCAGTCTCACCCAGAGCTTCTTCCTCTGTAAGCACATCAGTGATGTATCTGAAGTCAATGCACGACACAATCTGCTTCGGGTCCTGAATTGACAAATATATGGCATGATATTTCCCTTGTGATTACATCCCGGACATAAATCGGTGGAGTAAATTATCTCTGACTCACCATGTCCACGAGCAGCTTCCACAGCGGCTGTGGAAAAAGTCTGTGAGCCATGATGTGTCATGCTTTATGAAAGAAACAAAGTTTTACTTATTAAGCTTCATCTGAGATTTCCCCACCTTGCCTTCAGCTCTTGCCCAGAGGTCCCACACAGCATTCAGGACTGCAGCAGTGGCCAGGTGGATCACTCCTTTCTCTGGGCCTAACTGTACCAGACGAGAGTCATAATTACATCTAGCAAAAGGCACTGGCAGAAAAAGCAAAACTGGAGAGTACACCGCAGTTTGTTAATAGACACATTTTTCATCATGCATTTATTAACTAGATCTCTTTTTATAGTTAGTTATTGTTGGAGGTTTTTTTGGCATGAAAAAAACAAGCATACATTATTCAACAACACTGGCAAAGCCACCAGTCTGAATAAGCTGTCTGGTATGGATACAAAAGTGTGGGCACCGCTAGATAAATGACATATTTTATAAATATAAAATATGTCATTTAACAGTTATTCAATAATCATATTGATATTAACCCATAAGTGTTAAACACCGAGTGAATATCAGCAGATTCCATCAGTCAAGTGAAACTGATATTAGCTTGAAATCTAAAAGAATGACTGTAATCTGGTCATGTTTGTTATGTTATGTTTGTACTCTCACCCATCTCATCTGGCCATCACTGGTCAGGAGGCGGTAAAATCCACGGAAGTTACTCACAATCTCCTGCAAAGATTTGCCGATAACTAGTCCTGCAAGGGCCTTGACAGCGCACAACACTGTGGGGTTTCAACCAGCAACAAAAACAAAGAAAAACTGGATGAAGATCAAAACTTCAACAAAGATCTATAATTTTAATAAACCTCATTTAAACAGATACAGGGACTGTGGAGTCTGAGATGACAGCCCTGCAACAGCCAAGTTATGATGTTCGGTGTTTTGTCCAGTTTATCTCCCTGTTGCTCTGTGCCACCCTACACAAAGGCGTCTCGCTCATAAGCCTGCACTCTTTGATATCCACTGTCACTAATTGAGGGTGAGTGGGAAGAGAAGAGAACAGAGAGAGACAGAGTAACAGTTACACTATGTTAGACAGAGATGAATAATTACTAATGAATATGTCTCAGTTTCAACAGTAGTTTCCTGTTTTATTTTGATAGTCTCTTGTCCTGCTTGTGTTATGTTCAGTTTTGCTTCCCCTGTCATTTGTCTAACTTAGTTCACCTGTGTCTTGTTTTGCCTGGCTGTGTTGCATCTTCCTAATTACCTCATGTGTGGATTAAAGTCCTCAGTTTCCCTCTGGTCTTCATCGTGCCGTTGCTGTACTCCTTCATGTTGTGTGCTCATCTTATGCTTTTGTTGAGCTTCCTAATAAAGTTGCATTTTGAGTTTACTTTTGTCTGAGGGTTCCTGCATTTTGGGTCTGCTCTCCACCTACCACACAGCACGCCTTGACAATATTTTCTGTTGCTGCAATGTCAAGGGGACTTGAGTCATGAACTCAAGTCCTCTTGACGCTTTATAACCAGCTACTTTGCACGTACAGCGAGTGAAAGCATTGGGTGAACCGAATCAGGCTAAATTAAATCAAGCCATTAGACCTGAGTGAACTCGTATTGATCAGAGAGTTAGAACAACTAAAAGAAACTTAGATTAACCTGAAAGGAACTAATATAGGTTAAGCGGTAGTTGATACAAATCAGGATTTAAAACCAAACCTGGGAAGGGGGAGAAATATATCTTGGTTTTGCTTTTGTTTGTTTTTTTGTTTATTTTCTTGTTTTATTTAAGATAACTAATGCCATATATACACACCATATACACATTTTTATAGTCAATCCTCATGTATTTACTGTGTGCATAGTAACTAGTAATCCATCCTTTATTTATTCCATCCTTTATTCCAGCATCTACGAACTCTGCACCATACATGTTATAAATGTTATCGTTTTTGTCATGTTCATATCATGTTGTCAGTATTCTCTGTAATGTAACTGAAATGCATTGACTAAAACTACCACAAGATGGCAGTGAAGGGCTTGGAAATTAAAAAAGAGAAAAGTCATCCAAAATCTGATATTTTCTCTGCAACTTTTTAATGATTAAGGAGCATGTAGGCCATAGAAACACCGACAATAAACCATAATGTGGCTGATTTCTGCATTGTTAACGTTTTTATTTTAAAACAATTTGGTGGTGTAAGTTATGAGACGTTGTATTCATGTAAAAATCTACATAGCAGTTGTAATTTTGCTTAATAAAAAAACAGCAGCGTTTTCACATTTAGTCTATATAGCTGAGATTTTTTTTCCCTACCGAAAACCTTTTGATAAAATTCACACTGTTCAAGAACCAGAAATTCTGAGCTCACTGCGTGCACTTGAATGCAACAGCAAGTTTGTTGCGGTAGCTTCGTCAAAGTGGGTCTTTTAGGCCGCCCCGCGTGGATCTTACCGATCTCGGTGCCTTTTCCCAACGTGAACGTGAGGCCGAAACCTTTGAGGCCGCTGTCCGTGTCGAGGACCACATAGGCGGCCGAGTAGTCCGGGTCAGTGTGCTGCAGCGTGGACATGAGAGGGGGGAAAAGGTCTCATTCTTGTGTCTGTGAATGCGAACATGCACGCGCGTGGAGAACGAGCTGCACAAACTTCTTACCATCGCGTCTGAGCCGTGCTGCTCCAGGGACGTCGGGAACCTCACATCCCTCACTCTCAAATTAACAATTTTGTGCGACATCTCTGCGCACAGATTAAGTCTGTCATGTGATCGAAGCGGTTTCTGCTGTTGTGACCTCTATAAGCTTACCCCACCCACTTCACCGTGTCGTGCCGGTTTAAACATTAAAGATGAGGCTTAAAGAGACAAATCAAAGCGTCTGGTCTCTAAGTGAATAATAAAAATACACTGTGTAAAATCGCGTTTTATTGTACAAATTCCCCAGGTGAGTCTCCACCCACAACCTGCCTCCCCGGTAAACTTTGCGGTCTTGTCAATTTTATCAATAATCATACAAAATGAGGAGGTTATAAAGCCCTTCATTACAAGCTCGGTCATCAACTGGCATTAATAACAATATAATACTGTCCTGTCAAGTCCATACAGGAGCTAAGAGAAGATCTATCATACACATCACTGCCATACAAACAACAGTTTTTGCAGAGTCACCATAAAACACGAGAGTCTGAGTTTCATCCCATCCCTGTTTAAACCGTCAAATCGACCCAGTGACACATTATACAAACGTCTTTCATGTAAGCATGTCTCTGCAGCGATTATAGTGGGATTATAGTAACCGGGGCAGTGAGGGACACAAAGAATTATGGCATTGTAATCACAAAGTCTTTTCTGGAGGATGATGGACAGCGAGGGGAAGTCTTCAAATGAAGCTTTAAATCAATGTCCGTGAGATTATAAATTCTAGGAACATATTTGGGGTTTTTTTTTAAAAAAAAAGACAGTTTATCACAATCTTAATCATGTCTACTGCAACTGATGACGTGAATAAAGATAAGCCGTGTGGAATTTGGACCATCAACCTCACCCTGAGAATGTCTCCCTGTTAGGAAAATATATTATTTCTTATCAACAATTAATCATTATGTTGCATAATTTATTGTTACAGCACAAATTTGGAGGCAAATGAGTGCGACGGCCGGCTTTTCTCAGTGGGTTTTTCTTCCGCGAGGCTTTGTCACAGCTTATTTCACAGGAGTAAGAATCCCACATGGAGTGTATCTGAAACATATCTCTGAAATCGGAAACCACAGTCATATTCAAAAATTCACACATCTAAGACTTGTGTAGTACCGTAGGTTAACACAAAATTATGAAATGCAACAAAATCTTGTGTGGACACTGGAAACAGAAAAAAAAGGGAGAGAGAGAAAATGTAGAGCAAGTAGTGGTTTGTGTGACTGGCAGTTTCCGGTCAACTTTTTCTGGACTTGTCATTAAACAAGCTTCCTCTGGGTGTAGGGATACACAGAAGAGTCCAGTCTGGCTATAGGTTTTCTCCAGGTTGATACTGTGGCTCTGTGGCGGTGAAATAGTCCTCCAGGAAGGACTGCAGGTACTCGAAAGTTGGCCTCTCGTCGGGCTCCTTCTTCCAGCACAGCTTCATCATCTCATGAAGGGACTCAGGACAACCCTGCGGGCAGGGCATGCGGTAGCCTCTCTCCACCTGCTCCAACACCTCCCGGTTCACCATACCTGAGGTGGAGATGGAGTGGAGATAGAGAGGGCTGTAAGAGCTTTTGTTCAAGCCTTTTTTTTCCAAATGGAAAAAGAAGAGATAAGAGGGCTCAGGAGGCTGGATGTTCCACAGAAAATCCAGAGTGCATCATTAAAATCACAGCCACCATCAACAGAAAGGATTGAAAGCCTAGCAAATCCCCTCCCTGCTGAATATCAATCTACAGCAGCAAGTCGTGATTTAAAAAAAACAATTTGAGTGTCACAATATAATGGTGCTGATGATATCCATGCTGCATGTAAAATAAATAAATAAATAAAGTAGTAATAGGCAAATCATATATCTGTACTGCAGGTGGACTCCAATAATATAAGAAATTCAGCTTGAAATTCTTCACTTGCATTTTAATATTAATTGATTTATTTATGTTAAAAGTCAATTAAAACTAAGCACCTTCTGTTACCACTTTGTGATATTACTCTTTACGCTGACCTAAATTTACTGCTCTTGTATTGAAGCATTGGATCCCAGTGGCAGGAGGCCTTAACACTTTGCACATGACTGGGTAGCATTAGCAATTTATAGCCAACAGTCCATGTGGTTTACGTTTTTAAATAAACATTTTAAGGAAAAATATCACTCACTCTTTTATATTTTGATTTCAAGACAAGATTTGGGATTGGTTGGGCTCCATGGGAGTTTGACCTATAGACTTGTGAATTGATTTGCCTATCAGTGTATTTAAAACAGAATAGATAAAGAATATTGTGACAGACCCGCCAATCATGTAATCATTTAGCACCTTTAAACTGAGAAAAATCAGTCACAAATTTCCATCTCTAATTTTTCAATCTCAATATTACTGAAGCTGCACATTTGCTCAAATTAAAAGGCTTCATATAATTCATTTGAAATGAAATACAATCTTTTTGTTTGATTTATTACTAAAGACACGAACCTGTTAGTTAAGCTTAGCTTATAGACTGCTTTGTCCAAAAGTAATAAAACAACAACTGTATATAAAAGAAGGAAGTGGCCTGACCAGGTTTAAAAAGTGAAGCTACCTTGGAAGGATCCTAATTTTACATTTTTTTTTCTAATACCGAGCCGGGTTTGAGTCTTTCTCAATGACAACAAACATGTTACTGATTGTTTTATGGTCTAAACTGTTTATTAACTCATGTCATGTACAGATTGCTTGAGAGTTGTCCGCCCTTTTAAACGTGATACAACAGTCGGGCACTGGATGACTGGGGCTTTATTTATTTGATCCTACATGCTCACCAAGGTTGTAACACATCCAAAATGGCAGACAAATGAGCATCAAATGGTTAGTAAATGTGTGTTTGCAAAAACCTCAAAAGAATATATTGTTACATTTGAGAATTGCTCCTGTGAGGTAAGAGTATGGCTACCTTGAGCTGCTACCATGAAACATGCCTCAGTTTCTTTTCATAACTCATTACTGTGCTTTCAAGAGTAACTTCATGCTTCAAAAACACAAATGCACCAACCAATATGCAATAACAGTGACTATGTCCATCTTTTAAATATAGTCCAAAATGCACAAACATGTTAAGTACAAAAATAGAAACTAAGATTTCAAACTATGTGTTTTTGTATTCATTAAAGGAGCAATTTCAAACATATAATTGCAAATGTATAAAATCCAGTGGTGTTTGTTCACAGAGCCCAGTGAGCTGTTTCCCCAGGTTTACCATAAATATATGTCTATTTCTCAAAATGTCAACTTACTTCTATAATCAATTAATCAAATTCTCTTCAGCCACACACCTCTAATATTAGTTTCAAGGCTACATCACATATAAACCTGATCTGTGTGAAGGTAGCACAGAAGGCTACGGGCACTGCTCCCCGGGGCAGAATCAGTCTGGCAGATGGTTATAAACAAGAGTTGTGTTCAATCTCTTGATCGTCCCCCACCAGATGGTCTCATCTAATCTCAAATGTGCCACAGTGTCTGTGTATGTGTGTGTGTGTAAGGGTATCTGTGTGTGCATGTGTGTACATGTCAATACTCCCCCTACAGAGCCATAAACAACCAGCGCAGACAATGTCAGACAGCTTCACTTCATCCTCTGATATTAACAAGCACACCAGCTCAACATCTGCTGACAGACTGCAGGCTGATCACTCTGGCCATTAATCACTGCGCTCTGTTGGTGCACTACACCTTTTCTTCACACCAGGTATGTGTATATCTGTGTGCTAGTGTTGACCCTGTCACTTACCTGGATAGGGCACTCTGCCTTTGGTGACAAGCTCAGTGAGCAGGATGCCAAAGGACCAGACGTCTGACTTGATGGTAAAACGGCCGTACAGCGCAGCTTCTGGGGCCGTCCATTTAATAGGGAATTTGGCTCCTGCGTGTGATGGAGGAGACAGGAGAGAGGGTTAGGTGAAGTGCTGCCACTAGAGGGCATATGGGCTAATTTCTGTCTTCATTTCCAGGAAGTCACAGGAAGGTCAGTTAACCATAGTTATATAATTTGGAGCACATTACATTTTCCTATTCAGTCATACAGATTTTTTAAATAGACCTCAGAGAAAACAGGTTTAAAGGTTAACAACGAGGATAAACAATATAATAAAGAACGCTGCATTTAAATAATTAAAAAAGCTATCTAAAGTATTAAAAGTATTCATTAATATATATTTCAAAAAGCAGTTTCATTTGAACTACTCTCTACCTGAGAAACAGTCCTTATGGAAATAGTGCCATGTGCACCACAAACAAAAATTCATTGATCTCTGCCACAGTGATGAACTTATATATAGACTGTACATAAAAGATGGACACAGACACGGTAGCATCATCTAGCGTAGTAAAGTCTCAATGTGATGTTTCCCTGTCACCATCACGGTGTTTTAAAACTGTACATGGATGTGACAGAGAAACAAAAACAAACACTGCCCTCTTATGTGTTATTGAGAACAGTATGCTCTATTGTTTATTTCACTGTAAACAGGACTATAATTTACCAAATGAATGTAATGTTGTATTCAAGTGTCTTAAAAGTAGCTGTTAACAGAATAAACCCATCTGAAAAGTGTTTACTGAGGTCATAGAGAACCCAGCGCAGTTTCTCCAAGCACGGGAGTTACATCTTTTATATACAGTCTATGAGATTAAGTGAATTTTTTACAGCCACCATTTTTTCAGATCTTTGACCAAGCAGATGCTCACAGGTATCTTTTCAGTCTTCTGTCCCAGGTATTTAGTTTTTCTGCTCCTAAGCAGGCTATCAACTGTGCTTCACTTCCCTCAGCTAATATGCTGCTAATGCAACATTTTTAGCATATTTTTGAGGACTGTGTGTTTATAAGATTATTTTTTCATCCATCTCATGATACATCGATCAGCTTCAGCTCTACTTTACTACTTTAGTGATAAATTGCTAAATCCCAAACTAAAAATGTGAGCATATTTAGTATTTAACTCTGCAGGATGCCTTTCTTTCTTTATAGCATCACTGGCAACTGTGTCTTGTTACTACGCCACCAGTCTTCAGACTGTAATTCAATTTGTAGAGCAGTACTGTTCCCTAAGTTTCACAGATGCTTCTAATACAAACTTCAGAAGGAAACTGCTGTCTTCAGCCTTCACTGGAAGTGTCTAAAGCTTGCTCCACTTTCTCAAGAGGGTAAGGCACTGCTTGCGAAGCAGAAATAGCAGAGATAAATTCTTCCAACATGTGAAAAGCAAAGCTAATAAGAGATCAAAAGAAGCATCTGGTTTTTCTTATGTTAGCCTAATTCATCATGAGGTGAGACAACCGGGAGTCGTCATAGCTGTAAGGTCACTGCTCTCTCTGTTTCTGCCCTGACACCTCATTCACCTGTGACTCACACAGCCTGTGTTTAAGTGTGCGTGTGCGTGTACCCACCTTGCCTCGCCGTGTACTCGTTGTCTTCTATCAACCTGGCCAAACCAAAGTCGGCAATCTTACACACCAGGTTCTCGCCCACGAGGATGTTGGCGGCACGCAGGTCCCTGTGAATGTAGTTCATCCTCTCGATGAAAGCCATGCCATCAGCGATCTTTAAAATAAACACACAAAAAAAATAAACCCAAAATGGTTAGACAGCATCTCACGTTCGCCACTTCAGCTAATAATTTTCAGCTTCTCATACTTTCCATCACCTCTTCATGTCTGACTGATTTTCAAAGAGTAAGAATAAAAGCAAAGTGTGCCAAATCTGGGAGAGGAGGACTTGTTTACCTGAGGCTGTGATTCTTCTTCTTTTTCTTTTCTTTTTTTTAAATGTCAGAAGCTTAAAATAGAGCTCTATACTTGGCAGTGCACTGAGGTGAATTCTGCACTAGTGGAGAAAAAAAGATACAGGTACTGGTCTCACCTTTGCAGCCATGTCCACCAGCATGACAAGATTCAAATGTTTACCATCTCCTTCTTTGAGGAAGTCCAGCAGGCTTCCTATTAAAAGCAAGTGTGAGAAGTCATAATGGATGTGAGGGAGCTGCATAACGACATACTGCTACAGAGTGCGGAATAATAGCTTAAAGTGAATAATGCATTAAGTTGGACAGTAATTAATTTTGCGATTCACAGTGTTAGCTGATCCATGTTTCTTGTTTGGAGTTAAAGTATGGAAAGGTCAGTGTCAGTGTCTTTGTGAAATCACAGCACCCGAGTGCATCAAAGACTGCAGACACGTAGGCATGCATCTGTCACCGAGTTACCTCAGAAAAATGTTTTCTATGAAAACCTGCTGCAGCTTTCAATTACCCATTCCACTTTCCTGCATCAGGGACCCACCAGGGACCCTGAGGGACTTTCAGTTTTTAAAGCATATTAATTAAAATGCCTATAAAATTTACATTTTTCCTTCAAGGAAATCACCATGTGTAAATTAAAGGGGGGAAAAAAGCAAGGGCATGTGATCCACCTGAAAAATCTACAGGTTCAGACCTGATGTTGTTTTTCCTTCTCTCTAAAAATAGACCTCAGGAGTGTCGTGTAACAGGAAAACAGCTGAGTACTGTTATTCTCCAGGGATGAGCGGTACCTTTGGACATGTACTCTGTGACAATATAGATGGGTTCCTCAGACACCACTGCATACAGAGGCACCAGTTTGTCATGCCTGAGCTTCTTCATAATCTGAGCCTCTTGGAGGAAGGCCTCAGGCGACATGGTCCCCGGCTTCAGCGTCTTTATGGCTACCTTAGTTGTACCATTCCACGTGCCTGGAGAGATGGAGATGCGGGGGAGAGAAAAGCCCACAGGCAACAGGGGTAATCAGTGTTGTTAATGGGCTGGGAGCGAGACAATATCATTAATTAGGTCTTGTAATTGCTCAGACATGTGCTGTCATGCATGCGATTCTCGGAAAATATCCCTGGGATGAGCGGATACGGGCTCACGGCAAACAAATCCAGCTCGCTCTCTCCTCCTGAGAGATACGATCTCTAGAGATAAAGATGATATAACAAAAAGAGGAAGCAACTGAAGGAAGTGGATAAGTCCCCAGTTCTGACAGAGGCAGAGGCAATAAACATAGATGGACAATGACATTTTCTATATAAACTGGGGCTTGTTCTGTATTTCCCAATGTACATAAATATAGATAATTACTAAACAACATGTGGCTGCTTTGGCCTTACCCATCCAAACCTCTCCAAAGCAGCCCTGGCCCAGTTTGAGCTCCAGCTGCAGTGACTCCCGGGGAATCTCCCAGGCATCTTTAGCAAGGCCCTGGGTCTGAGGCTTGACTGTGGGGCAAACTGTGGTCAGCTTGTGGCAGAGCCCGTCAGCATGCTCTGTGACAGAGACAGCGAGAGAAATCAAAATGACACATTACACCCAGCAGTGCTATACACCAATACACACAAGTCTTTTAACCAGCAGGATTCAGTGTCGTAAAGTTTCATCCATCAGTTCGTTCCATTTGATGTGGATGACTTTAGATGCACTCATCCCAGCTGCGATGAAATATAAATGAGATGAAGTGGCTTTTTAACACACCAGAGCGCTCTGGAGAGCCAAGCTGAAATGGAGTGGGATCACAGAGATTTAACCTCAGCTCTCTTCGGGCTAAGGAGGAGGTGTGAGTTTCAAAATTATAACAGCACCATCAATTGTTATTAAAATTAAAGGCCATTCATCTCCTGTGGCAACCCTAAAGGAAGCACAGCAAACTGCGTGGCACAGAGCAGCAGCTGTGAGTAAGAGTAATTTTCAGGATAATTCCTCGAGGTATGAAGAACGACTGTGATGAATAATGAATGAGATGACACAGAAAAAGCGAGTGAGCAGGGAGTGCTGCCTGTGTACATACCTGTATAATGTTTCACAAGCTTCTGTAATGTGTCAAATTGTGCTCTGGTAGTGATGTAGTACCCCCCATTATCAAGCTTGCGGATCTTGTAGTGTTTCACATTATCTCCTTTGGATTCGTCCCAGTCCCGTATGGAAAGAGAATAAGCACCTGAAGGACATACAGGAAGTGGTTTTCATTTTTTTAAGCACAACTGTGAGTGATTTGGCTTTGTTGTGGTTAAAAAACATGGCTTCCAAACTAGGGTAAAGCTCTGGTTTCCTCAGATTTTTTTTTTCTTTTTTTTACAGCTGTGAATTTATGTTTTTCTTAGAAAGATGTTATTCTTAGCACAAAAAAAGTATCCTCCACTGCTACTTATGTTTCTTCCATCAGTTTCTGATGCTAAATACTTCAATACCACAACAGCCTGAACACTGAAGTCAAACAAAGGGCAATTATTTTTTACAGAGAGTACTTACCATTGCTGGCTGCTTCATTCTTTTAAAGCAGCTGCATGCTGTTATTAGTCTTCCTCATGGCTTTATGCAGATCAAATTGTGCAACTGTTGTAGGTTTTGTTCTCTTTACTATTTTAACAGTACCAGGATCTATGCATCCGTATGCGCTACAGGGTGCTGCAGAAAATGATTGCTGCCCCCACCCTTCTCACACACAGGCTAAGAGAAAGCTCACTCTTCTAGATGAGGAACAGCAAATATGAATCATACTTTAATCTTACTGCAAATTAGAAACAGAGTTGGTGGGAAGAATTTTTTTAAAGATTTAGCTGTGACACAAGCAGTGTTAAACTTGTGCATCCATTAACGTGACAGCATGAATTCAAATGTACTGTAATCAAAGTCATCAGTAAATAACGAGGTCCAACCAATGGGTGACCTCCGTTGCAATTCTCGAGCATGCCATGAACTGAAAACTGCTATAACACCTGCATCACTGTCCACAGTGAAGCCAGTTTTACATTGCCCCTGACCAGAATCAGCACCTTCGTGCATGACTGAAATGTACACCTGCGCACAGGCACAAACCAAATGCATTTGGAAGAAAAATCTTACGGTCAGACGAGACAAAGAATTAGCTATTTGACAACAATAACTAGAGGTATCTTTGGAGGGGTAAAGGTAAGGCTTTCAGATCTAAGAACACTGACAGCTGTGTTCTTAGACTATCTCAAAACCCCAACTTCACTCCAAACCATAATTTATGGACTATATTTAAAAGCCGGGTCTGTGCCAGCAAATCAACCAATTTAAATAAAGAGTGGTCAAATATCCAACCAGGTTTATACAAGAAGGATACTAAAGGCATCTGGCTGAGGTACTACTAAGGGGCTTTTGGAGTCAGTAGAGGCCATGGTAGCAACCTAAATGCTAATGTTGAAGCTTTAAAATGCTAAAATCAACAGGTAACATTGATATAGATACGTCCATCTTTTTTTAAAGACTCACTAATACTAACACTAACAACTATAACAGTCTCATTGTATCATGTCATTATAGTTGACCTACTCACCTTCCACCCAGAATCTGAAAGTGGAGTGATTTAACGTGGTGAATCCATTTCATATAAGCATTTTTTTTAGCATTGCAAAATTATTACTTATGTCATTGTTTATATTTGCCATGAAGTCATGAAAGTGCTTCAGTTGCTATGGACTAGCATGATCCATGCAGCAACAGGATTTTCAGCCTGGACCACTTTAGTCAAAAGAACATTTCTATTTCCATTTGCAGTAGTTTATATTTGGCGATAAGTATCTGTCTTGGGTCTTCCCTGCTTTTCCCCACTTACATATGGAAAGCTGAAGGTGGGGAAAACAGCAGCAAGAAGCAAAACCCCAGCACGACAGAGATCAATGACAATAGAAGTAACAATGAACCTGAAATGATACATCTGCAGAGACCATGCTAGATTGTAATCCATGCATGCCCGGAAACGACTCCTCCCACTTTGCTGAATATAATCACCTTTAGTAGTTTCACTTTCTCGCACCAAGAAAGTTCCTCGATGATTCCCTGGATTCAGCAGCAACCTCTCAGCATCTTTGCGTCCCATTTTACCAAAGTACCACCTGCAAAGAAAGAGCATTTGAATAAAATGCTCAGACATGACTAAGGACTTGAATGGTTAAAACACAAAAAAACCCAAAAAAGCTGGAACGCATTTAATGCATTCCCTTCTTTTGAATGTCACAATCACATCATAAAGCTTTTTAAAGGCTGTTAATGTTGGATAGCGTGCTTTGTGCAATATGAGGTCATAGCTTCCTGGTGCAGCTGTCATAGCTGGAGTAATGAGGTTATAAGAAGCAGCAACAAGGTCTTACTCTTCAGCCTGGATGGAGTCAGCAGGAGCCACATAATTACTTGGGATGTAGCCTTTCTTTCCTGTGTTGATGGAGCGAGCCTCCCACCAGTCTCCTTCTCTGCAGTGTGACAGCGACACAGGAGATGAGATAAATGACTTGTTCAGTTAACACTCAACCAAAGACTGATAATCAAATAATAGTGTCACTGATACCTGGAACAGAAAAAAACTGTTAATGATTGCTTATAATTTTGGGGTAAGCCCTGTGGACCACCATTTATGACACCGAAATACTTCTAAATTCTTTTCAATCTTGTTTGCACTTGTAAACCTCATAATTTGATTCAAAATCAGTCTTTAAAATGCGTTTAACACTAAATGCTACCATCAAAATGGGATTGAATGAGACTAATCTATTTTACATTACAATAATATAACCCGGGGCAACATTTCTGCCAGAGCAGACGTTCACAGTTCCCAGTAGAAAGCTGGCATTAGGAAACAAGCGGCAATCTAAGTCATTCACTGAGGCCGACACACACCGAACAGGTGCAGCTGAGCATTGCTGCGACAAAGAAAGGCATCTGGTAATCGCAGCAGTACTCACGAGGAAGCATTTTCATACAGGCGCTTCATAAACTGAGAGAGATACTGGAGCGATTCTTACGTATTGTTGATGATCTGGAAACGATCTCCTTTTTTAAAGGTGAGGTCATCTGACGTTCTGGCTTCGTAGTCGTACAAGGCCACAAAGAATGTAACACCACCTAAGAACGTAAAAAGAGACAAAGAATTGAAAAGAATAACATAACATCACAGTGATGCGACAATGTTTGTGTCTTACCAGCATGGAAATATGACTGAGAATAGATGCTGTCAAGACAGACAGTGAAATTTACACACATGTTAAACAACTGCCACTGTATAAAACTGGTTTTATTTGATAGTGTTGCTTTCCATGTAATAATAAAGTTTATTAGTATATCACTTTTGAGAACACAGGGGCTCTATCTTTCCATGCAATATTTTGCCTACTGTGTAGCCATATGCCCAGACATGATATTCATATACCTACCACTGACAACAATGCTGTCAACAGTAATTCTATTATCACCTGCAGAAAGCAAATACCATGGCAGTGCCACCTTTATCCCCCTCTGAGAGCAGATAATCCATCATGGAGGAGGATTACAACCTAAATCCCACCTAAACAGGAGGGCTCTCAGGATCGCTGTAAGCTGTGTGATCAGAGCCGATAGTTGTTATCGCCAACAACTTCAAATAACACCGACTGGCATTAGCTGTGACACCGTAAAGCCAGATTAGCATGCTGACCAGGCTAAGCCTAATATTAATAATGTTTGCATGTTTTATCCCATTTATGTTTTACTGTAATACAAATTATGTTTACTTTGCATTTCTGCTCCTGACCGTCTCAGCATATGTGATGGGAATTTTCTATTTCATAAAGCTCTTTCAGTTTATGTCACTGTAACATTCAAATCAATATTCAGGACATCGAACTTGGTCCAGCGATGTGACAGTTAAAAGTGGACTGCATTAGTACAAAACAAAGAGGACGTAACGTTGATGAAATAAAACTAAAGCCTGATTTAAGGCAGATTTATGATCCCATGTTGGTGTCTGTTTGCTTAACTCTTCAGTTACACAGTCAAGGATTATGAGACAAGTCTACCAAAAAGCCAACAGTGAATGATCTGTTCTCCATTTACGAGAATATACATATATCTATATACATGTCAAAAGCTGATTGATTGAAGGTGGACTGAACTGGAAAACATCAGGATTTCTATCTTCTCTTCTGCAGGGAATGACTTAAAACTGCACTCTATCTGAAGATCACTAGATGGTGACCGGCCATAAAAAGACTTCCACTCCTATTCAGGTTTGCAGACACGTGACCGCTAACCACATGATATTAACTTGTCCACCATTTTGGACACATAGCAATCATAGTGACAATGTAGGATCAAGTGAATAAGTGCAACGCAAACTGCAAACGTGGATCATTTTGCTTCAAAGTAAAGCTTGCACGTTTTGAAATATGCTAGCTTTAGTGTTGAGGCACAACTTTTATTTTGAAGGTTAATTTTCTTCATTTTTGGTTTGTGGTGCACTTTTTTGAGTTTTTCTAACACTCGGCTAGTAGTTAGCGAGCATTTGCAGAGAAATGTGAAAAACTACAGGCGATCACCAAAATCTGCTTCTAACCAAAACAATAAATATTTCCCTAGCAACCAGGTCTAATACAGTGGACAAATTTTGATGTGCGCATGACATCACATGAATGTCTGCAGTTGGTGTTAGACAGAAGCAACATGTAGACATCTGTCTGCAAAGCTCTCCATAGGACGTACATATTGAGCTTTAAATAATAAAGATTTAAGTAAACAGTGGTTTCATTTGGATGAACACCATTATCAGTGCAGTAATGACATCACGCAGTAAAACTCTACTCACTGGGGACAGAACCAGAGAATGAGTTGGACACAGGACCGGAGAAAGAAGATGACGTTCCTCCAAAGGGAGTAATAGCAGATGAAGAGCCACCAAACGGCGTGAGGGTGTGGTTGAAATTTACAGCCCCCGAGCCAGAGGAAGATGAGGGAATTTGACTCTGCTGCAGCTGGGTGGGTTCTGGTCCGTAGTGACCGACATGAGGCGTGGTGGTGGTATTGGTGTCAGATGCCTGGGAGTTCTCTGGCTGATACTTCATCGTCTGGCCTTTGTCCTCTTTGCTCTTTATGCACCCCATCTTCTCACCCTTGAGAAAGAACACACAACAAGAAGATATTATTTCAGTGTAAACAGAAGAAGAGGATGAGACAGTATAGATGGAGGGGCTGAGGGGCATATAGGATTACTGACTACAACATAAGGTCTGCAGGAACTGGAACAAGCATTATGAAATAAAAATGTATTGACCCGATATGATTATGTGAATCATTTTATTGTTGTTAAAACCTCTAAGACTATAAGCCATGTGGTAACTGGGACGTATGGATAAATGTAAAATCCGATTTGAATCACTCAAACAAGGCCATGTAGATAAAACTGTGCAGTTCTGTCATTTTCACTATTACCATCTATTACTTGACGCTCCTGTTCCATCAAGAGACTTTGTAAACAAATAACAGATTATATGCTATTTAAATCTACTCCACATTATATAGGGAAATGCATATTTCTTTGGAGTATCTACATTTATGCCTTGCTGCAATTCAGACAAGTCTGCATGGGGCCCTCCATCCATGGATGGTTACCAAATGGGTTCAACATGCCAAAGATCCAGAGGGCCAAAGTGTCACAGTCCTAGGCATTTCTATGAAGTGACAGTTCATGCCTCTTATTAAAAATCAATCAAATTACAGCAAAGAGTAGCAGAAGTATCATAAGACACAAAATGACCACAAAAGACTTCAGGCATCCTAATCAGGTGCCCGAACCACCTGATATTTTTTGTTTCGATGTGGAGTAAAGGCTCTACTCTGAGTCCCCAATCAACCCTTGGTGGAAACTCATTTTTGCCCCATGTATCTGCAATCTCATTTTTTGATTAATTGAGGTTAAGAACGTAGTCTGACATATCAATAGCTTTGGGTTAATCAAACCCCTCACTTCTGAACCAAACCCCAAGATACAGTGGCTTGCAAAAGTATTCGGCCCCCTTGAATTTTTCCACATTTTGTCACATTACAGCCACAAACATGGATCAATTTTATTGGAATTCCACGTGAAAGACCAATACAAAGTGGTGTACACGTGAGAAGTGGAATGAAAATCATACATGATTCCAAACATTTTTTACAAATAAATAACTGAAAAGTGGGGTGTGCGTAATTATTCAGCCCCCTGAGTCAATACTTTGTACAACCACCTTTTGCTGCAATTACAGCTGCCAGTCTTTTAGGGTAAAAGACTTTCTACCTAAAAGACCAATACAAAGTACACCACTTTGTATTGGTCTTTCACGTGGAATTCCAATTTTTATTTGTGGCAACAACTTGTCCCTGACTTGCAGTGGGCACTTAAATCTTTTCTGGCCAAGAAACATGGCCTTAGACTTGGAGGTGCTGATTTCCATTCCCGCGGGCTCACACTTGGCTATGAACTACTCCAGAGCAAGTTGGAGGTCACCACCTGATGAAGCTGAGATGTGACCTTGAGGCCAGATAGGGAAAGTGGAAATCTTCTGCTACTTGGCTATGTCACAGATTATGTTCATAAAAGCTACGTACAGAAAAAGGCAGCCTTGTTGGAGGCCCAATAGCCACTATAAAGAAAATGAAAGAAACCATAAAGAGACATCGTAGGATAATCACAAAACAGACGTAAAAATTAAAAGAATAAAATGACTGCAAAGAGAAAAAGCAACCAACAAATACTTACAGCGACACAGAAAACAGCATAAACAGACTAGAAACAAAATGCAACAAAACCACTAAGAGACACTCAAAGCCACACAATCATATTACAAAGTGATACAAAATGACAGCAAAAGGAAATGACTACAAATTTGATTATAAATGAGCGACACAATAATCGGTGTCCGACAAAACTGAGTCATTTTCGTGTCCGAGCTTGAGATTCCTGGATTTTGTGTCTTTGTCCGGGTATCTTAGTCCTCTGCTTTTTACATGTCTCTGCCAAGTCGTCTACCATTTCACAATCTATCAATGCCTCAGCCTGACCACGCTGAAAGATTTAAAGCATTGATGTGTCTCTATCGGCGTGGTTGTCATTCCTCTTCCTAACATAATTTGGACGGAGTCACACTGAGGCATTCTTTTGTGGAGTGAAGGCCTGGAAAATGTGGAGACAATCAGATACGCTCGTAAAGAAGTCTGAGCGCTGGGAGATCAGAACGGTTTCATTTGCCAAGAACAACGGCTGAACGCAGAGTAGGAGCTGGTTTACTGACACTCCAAGACAGTAAAACAAAAGAGGTAAAAGGTTTTTATAAAGAGCAGATATGTTCAGCTTGGAAGTAGACTAAACACAGTGCTACTGAGCAATACGGCAGCACAGTTGGTTACAGCAGCGCACTGAATTACAGGGCAGTGATCGTACAATCATCAGTGAAAGAGGATCTACTGGTGCAGCAATACATCTCTCTTTGATTTTGTAACAGTGGCCTTGATGTTGGGAGGTGGGAGGGATTTGTCCTCATCGTAGAGGGAGGTTCATAATCAAGAGTTCATCGAGTTCTTCAGCTGAACTGCCAAAGAAATCAACAAAACGGGGACAAACCGCAGAAACCTTCCAAAGATTCAGAACACTTTGCTTAAATAAAACTGTGCAAATTGCAGGTTGCAAGTCATGCTGGGTACTGGTCGTCTTCCACAAAACATTTTTTATGGGTGGTCAGTCAGTGGAGTTGTGTCAGAAAGACGGATTTCTTAAAAATGGCTTCAGATGAATATGTCGGTAAATCTGATCTCAGATGTTAGATCTGCAGCTGACATGCTGAGAATGTTGGCATGGAAAAAAAAAACACTTAAATTTTCTGAACCAAACTTTCCTTTAACCTCGAGACAAAACCAGTGTCATGGAAAGCAGAGGGCTTTGCTCAGTGGTCGACTCGGGTGGCCTTGTATTTCACATTTAGACAGATGGGTGCCTGGCCCGCCCGGTCAGCAGTGAAGCTATCACGCCGTAAAACACTGGCCGGCATCCCGGGAATATTTGCACTTTAGAAATGTTTTTCCTTCCAAAAATAAGGCATCAGTCATTTCATAATATGACGTCAGTCTCCCAAAATTATCATAAATACTGAAATTAAGAGATTTAAAAATAAAGTATGTCTCTTTTATTTTTATACTATACCAGAATGCTGTTAAATAATTACACATCATAGTTTTTTTGGTTAGTGTAGTAATGTAGTAAGATAATGGATTAATAACTTATTTGTTAAGATGATTTCTTTTCTGCTTTGGAAAAATCAATCTTGTAGAAGGAAAGAGGAACCAAGAATCGGCCATAAACGCGATGCCTTCAGTTCACATGTGATCTTTGTTTAACATTTTCACCATCCCTCTAATAAAGCTACAAAAAAATGCTCCTAAAAGTGATTTTAAAAAATCAGTGCGTTCAAAGTTTAGTCTTTTTAATCAATGCTACAAGACTTATTTTTAGCAATGAAGGGTTTCAGTGTTGGTCTGACAGCTGTTGAATTTGTCTTTCAGTTGCTGGGTGGATGCTTTGATCTCTCTGACTACATCTGATCAGATATCCGATCAGATGTAGTCAGAGATCAAAGCATCCACCCACCAACTGAAAGACAAATTCAACAGCTGTCAGATGTCTCACAGATGCTGTTTACGCCACAGTTCATGCGTGGAAGTGGTCACAGCTTTTGTATTTGGGCTTTGATGATAAACTGGATATTTTAAACTACATTTTTGCACACACGTATGATACATGATATGATATTCTCATATGATAATATCATATAATTGTTCTTTTTGTAGGATTTTGCACAATATTGGGAAAAAAACTACACCTTCCTGAACCTAAATTTTGAGTGAAATGAATTTGTCAAAAATGAGACAAAACTCACAATAAACAAAGTCAAAAATTAGTTTTCAAATATAGCATATTCATTTCCTTTTCTTTTTTATTAATATAGCACAAATACTGACTCAAATCTGGCATTGTGGCAGCCAAGTTTGGTAAGTATGCACTTTCTTGTTTTTTGTTAAGGGTTAGGAAACATTAGCATGCTTTAACAAGAAACTAAGACACCAAACATAGAAAATATTCCTTGCAAAATACCAACATGGACTATTTAGTTAGCAATTAGATTAAATCACAGTGGTGCATAAGCATGGCTTCACAGTGCTTTAGTCTTCATAAAAAGAAAGATACTGAGTTCATTAGGTAATTGTTAAAGTTAGCATGCTGTTTGCTTTTAGATACAATGATCAATAAGCTGATCAAAAATTATTTAAATAAGTGTTAACAATAATTCTAAATTTGACTTATGCTGTTAAAAGTTTAACAACAAAGCTATCAGCCTGTTGACAGTGCATTTAAGGTTCTGTGCTTTAAGCTAGCAAGTTAAATTCACTGAGATTCCCACCGGATACTGAAAGGACTTAATCTGTCAGCACACACTCACTTCCTCATCCTATTTGTATTAATACAGAAGCAATAACTATGATATATGGTGTTTAACTGAAGGCTGGGCTATAACTGCAGTGGAGCATACTAAACAGATAGATTCCTATCTCAGTGTCACAATATCCTTCCAAAACCCCAATGATAAAAACTCAGATAAGATTCCTGTTACTGGTTGTGTGGAGAAAGAAATGTTATGAAATGTAGGGTATATGGAGAGTTTTGCTGAATGAGGAGGGGGCCAAACGGGCTCACAGCCAGCTCTACCAGCTTAAATTACTAGGAGGATTATGAGGATGGTGGATTTAACTTAAGAGGATAATAACAGAAAACAAAAAAAGAGGAGTGACCACCGGTGGCAGTAGCTGAAACACTGAAGACTTCTGACTCTACAGTCACTTTGGCCTATTAAATATTTGTTGCGTTCATGGGCTTCTCACATGAGCAGAATTATGAGGGCTAACAGCTGAAGAGGAAGCTCTTAAGGGCTCTTTGCTGTGATGATACAAAGAGGACTGGCTTTGCCTGAAGCCTCTAAATCAGCTCAGTTAGCTCTCTGTCATCTGGATAAATCTGCCAGTCATCACATACTGATACCACAGGCTTTGTCTACACTGAAAATCGAGAGCTTTAGGAGAAAATATGGCACAAAAATAAAAGATGCAACAGCAACAATGTTAAGGCCAGTGAGCATGCATAGCTGTCATGAAAAAACCCCCCCCAAACCTCCACAATCACAAGAAAAATCACACTCTAACATCAAAACGCCTCACTCTCTTTTGCACTCAGCGCAACACAAGATCTGTAGCAGAATCATGAAGCCAAAAGGAAAATCTGCCTTGCTGCTAATTATAGTAACTTACTCTAATTGCGGACAACATCCCACTGCCCCCAGGATGCTAACATGACCTACAACAGCATGCAAACACGAGAAGACTCCCAGTAGCACCAGTCGGAGCCATAAAGGAACAATGAGAGAGGAAGGTGAAGGGTTTAAAAATGGGGAAGTTTACATGTTAGCACAGGCACATATAAACCAAGGCCCCTTTTACTATCTGATTGGAAAGGTTTGGTGCTATTGTCTAAGGACTGCTATGTTTTGACAGACAGACAGAAGATCAGTAAGTAAGAAAGCTTGACATATCACTAGATGCGGGCGGATAGACCCAAATATCGACAGTATCGATACCAATGCTGGTACTGGATTGATACTAGTACGATAGGACTGATACTTTGTTTTTATCCTCTGAGTTCAATATCTAGCTCACTGAATTGTGCTAAATAAGTGAGAAATAAAAAAAATGCACCTCAAAAACACACCAGAACCTTTTTGTGTTGACTTTCACATCTATTTTATTTACAGCATGTACACATTTAAACAACAGAAGCTGACCCAAAGTGCTTCAGAGACAGCTACATTAACCTGGCTTCATTAGTAAAAAGTATCAGTATTGGTATTGGTATTGATATGGAATAAAAGCTTTTTCATTTGGTACAAAAATGCCCTGCTCAGATTAAAGATTCTCATTTTTCAGCCCAACAAACTGAGAAATTATCTATATATCACTTGTATATCACCAGCAGAAGCCTTTTCTGTAGCGTGAACGACAGAGAGGTGAAAAATACCTGCAACGCAGAAACATAAATATGTTTTCCATCACTGCTGAGCTTCCTTCTGTTTCCACAGAGTCTCAAAAGACCCAAAGACTAGACACTATCTCTGTTTAATATTCCTCTTCCAGCGAGGTCAGATTGCCAAGTGAGCTACTGTGGCACAGACAGCTGACAGGGGATTCAGTGGGTTGCTCAAGGACACATCAACAAAGCTGATACTTGCCGAAACCTGCCTGCCTGCATGTGAGAGCTTCTCGGCGCTCCCTTAGACTATCAAGTATTACAGGAAATACATAATAAACCAAAAAAACGACTATTTTTGGACATCTGAGGCAGCTCCAGATGTTCCCCTGAGGGACTGCATCCCTCCATAAACATCTGAGATTCAGACAGCAACTCCGACCCTTAACCTTTTGTATTTAGCGTTTTCAAGCTTTCACTCTTTTCTCGAAGAGCTCTTTTGCCTGCTTTGTGTTTCATTTGTGTATTTACGTAAGCTAACGTGATCTGAGTTTCAGATAAAACCATCTCCTGTTTTTTCCATGATCTCTTGTAAGACTGATAATTCAAACCTGAACACTTCTTATCAGCGACCTTCTTTTGGCTTCCTTCCCTGACTCTGACCACAAAGTGATAATTCCACAGAGGCTTCACAAAACGCTGATAAGACAGAGAGGAGAGCATTTTTCCGTCACTCTCTTGGATTATACTGAAGGATTTTACAGGGATCACAGTTCAGAGTGTTTAAGGAGGCTGCAGAGACAATGTTTAGATGAGTAAGCTGAATGTGGAGGAGTCCCATAATCAGAAACCAGGACAAAATCTGATTTTGTCCTATTAATACTATAGTAATGCCTGGATTTGCTGCTTTTTTATGCTTTTATATAATTTTAACTCATCTCTTTTGGTTTTTGTATTGTTAAATAGACCAAAGAGTCACTTTGAAAAGAACTGATTGCTTGCAAAGAATAACCTGCAGCATTACACAAACTTTTCTGAGACATCACCATCAAATATCCAATTCAGAACTTATAATTGGACAAATTGTGGCATGTTTTTTTTAATTTTATTTAATGTGAGAGCTGCAGTTGTTGCTAGTTTTTACCCATGCTAATTCAATTCGCTGTTATATACACATTCCTGAACGAATCAGTATGATAATAAGGTACAGCTTAACAACTTGCACATATAAAACACATTGAACGTAAAACATGCTGTAAATAAAAGTCAGTGAAAACGCGGCGCTTCTAGTGAATTTTAAAACATTTTAAACCAAACACATAACCAACCAGGTTACGTTAGGTTACCATGGTGATTTAGCCACTTTATTGACACAGAAAACTCTGACTTTAACGCTGACATAGCTCGCTATCACACTAATCTTGCTTTGTAGTACACGTCTACAGACCTCACAACTGTGTTGGTGTTTCATCTTTTGGATTATGTTTAAAGCAATTATCTTACCGTAATATCACTGTGTGTGTTTATTTAACAAAGAGTCCGTCCAAGAAGTGTGTGTTGTAGTTTTTGAGTGATACTAGTAGTTTAGCAGCGAGTACCTCCGAGTATGAATAGATAATGTTTGCTGATAACCTAACACTCAAGATTCCCATCTAAATATGGTCACTTCTGACTCCAAAAAGCAAACAAACAATATGGTGGGAGTCAAAATGCTGAAACTCAAAAGAGGAACCCTCAAACCACTGCATACATATTTAATATATGGCTACAAAAGGAGTGTCTGCCTTCTACCGTGGCAATAAATAGAAATAAATCTGGATTTACCTCTTTCATTAGATGTTTTTTCTTTTCATTTTAAACTTTTTGAAGTATTTGCATATGCAGATACACATGATACATGAAAGTGTTGCTATCCTGATAAGATACCCAAGATAAAGCTGTGCTAGTGAAGTATAAATTATTACATCTTCCTTTTGCATGCCATGCATTATACATGAATTGAAGCCTGATTCTAAGATATTCTAAGATTCTGTAAGACTCTCAGTAGTTTAAACAGGCTCAAATCTTCTGAGATTTAGATTAACTAGATCTTGATAGTTGGCTGGGTGAGAACTTGGCAGCTAAGCTGAAGGGTAGTATGGTGGTGGTGTTTTCCTCCTCCATCAGTCATCAGAGGTCTTACTGAAACACTGCCCAACATCTTGCCGGGCAGCCGTTAGCTGCTGACGCTGCGGATGCAGACTGGGTGGGTCTGTGGAGCTTTAATGGGCTTCAGATCTTCAACAGATGCAGCCTGCCACATTCCTCTGATGCCAAAGAGTTAAATCTGGGTCTGGAGAAACGTCATGTGACGGTGGAGATCTGAAGCCCCGCAGCATCAAGAGAAACATCAATAAATGGTTCATAATGAGATTTACTCTGCACTGGGTGTCGAGTTCTGTTGCAAGCGTGCTCACAGTAAGCTGATCCTGAGGCTTACAACACTTTGAGATCGATCTGAGAACAAGTTTAACTTAAAGAGCCTCCTCGCTCAGCAGTGCTCGACTTCAGTCCAACAGAAAAAAGGAAAAAAATCAGTTTTGGTTATTTACATTATTATCATAACTGACTTTATTTAACCTGTCTCAAAACTTCACTGAACAGCTTGTGGTTGTGCTCATGTCAGTTACTGTGCTGCCAGAGAATAGACATCACACATTTTCCAGAATAAAAGCTCTCATGAGAAATCCTGAATGGCGTGCTATTTTTGGGAATCATCCTTTTGCCAGCACATAACAGGACCGATTGTTTTAAGTGTCAACATCGAAAAACAAAAGGTGACTCCAAAACCCACAATACAGCCTAGATTAGAGTCTTCTCCACTGAGATAGAAACAAAATCCAGCTGTATTTGACATGTGGACTGTGGCATTAGCAGTCAGAGTTTAGGAAACACTGGAGCGCTTTGTTCGCAATATCAGAACTCACGCTCCCTTACAGACTGCTGATAAGAGGGCAACTCTTAGATATTTGTTCATGCGCCTTCTTTTTTCACGCATGGAGAGCACTGCTCTGATTTTACTCCCTTACATGCTGGAGAAAGAAGCGAGTGAAGTGCTGAGAAGTTTGAAAAAGAAAAAATAATGAAAAGAGACATTCTTAGAGTGGTGAACTGATTTGATCCGCTAGAAGATGACCTTATTAACCAATCATGTGATGAAATTCCAAAATTTCACATCTTCTACTATTAGTATCTTCGTTCAGTGAAGACCCTAAAGAAGGGGAAGTTTCACGTCAGTCAAAAGAAGAAATGGCATCACTTCAGGTATCCTGAGCTATAAAGAAAACAATATTTTGCTGTTAAGCCCAACATCAGTCTATAAACACACAAACTAAATGATCCACTGAGTATTTTCTCTACAAACAGATCAGCCTGGAAACTGTCAACTGTCTTCTTAACCCTCTGACATCCAAGTCATCATAGGTGTTCCCAGAACGCTGATGCTGTTGCATCGCCACTGATGACTCAGACCATCAAACTGTAGGAATTTTGCATTAAAAACATCAAAACAACAGCTGCAAACTTCAGCAAATGAATCAATTCAATAAGTACTTCTCGCAGCTTCGGTGGTAAGATTAAAAGCTGTAACTTTTTAATGTTTTCACAGGAACCTTCCAGGGGTGAAAGATCACACTCCAAAGCCCGAATAACAACACAACTGCCTTCTCTCCAACCTCGCCAGACCTTATAAGGATTCAGAGCTGCTATGATTCACTTACATAGTTGTGCAAAAGTGCAGAGCTGTTCAGGATATGACACCACACCGAGTCACTTGAAGTCTTAACAGTTTACAGACTTCAAAGAACATGTGTGCAAGTAAAGCCCGTGTCCTAAAAGTGGAGACTGAAAGGTCGGAGTGAGAGAAGAATAAGCAACTCCTCAAAGTGTGACTCAGCTGTTAAATGAGTGACTTTGCATCACAAAAAGAACCCGAACCTCTTCCTCCTCCTCCTCTTCTTCTTTCTCTTTAAACCCATCTTTATACGAATCCAGCACTGTGGAATCAACTTTTCTCAGTTATTTAATCTAATTAACACGCTGACAAGTGAACACATAGAAAATGAGAGAAAATAAGGATTTAATCCATTTTTTCTCACACGGGTTTTTGGCAATTAATCTCTAATTTACCACTATAATCCCCCGATGACAATTTAAGACTCGTGTTTATGATAATTAAACCGTGAAATGATAATTAGACCCCTGCTATTTTATCAAACTGCAGAACACTCAGCATGTGTTACTTTGATTATTCATCTGCAATCCAGTATACTTATACCGTATTCCTTTGGGACTGAAAGCATGCCGACTGCTCGCTGATGTCCTATAAAATGACACAAAGCGGCTGGTTTGCAGGAAAAAGGAACATTCACACACTACATAGAAAATCTACAAGCATGTCTGTGTTATTATAGGACATCTAATTTCCTTTGTTGACAGCCCAGACAGGCGAGCAGCTGCGCTTCGGCCCATCTTTATCTGATCCCGCTGCTCTGACAAAGACCACTTTTCTTTTTTTTTCCTTTTCATTTACCTTCTCAAATCCGAGTCCTCGGTGGGTGTTTTCTCTTTCCCCCCCTCTGTTCCCCTCGAGTCAGATCAGCAAAAAGCAAAAGAAAAATATCCGAATTATTTCAAACGGAACCGAGTCGCCTTCATCCCCACTTTACGCATCCAGCAGAGTCAACTGTGGTCAGATTTTTTTCTTTTTTCTTTTTGTGAAGTTAAATCAAAGCAGCTTAAGTGTTGCAGTCTTGGAGAGGATGGCGGGGGCGATGGAGGAGACGGTCATTGTTATCAGAGCGGACGGGTCAGCGAGGATGAGTCCTGCATCGGCATGACAGTGATTTAAAAAAAAAAAAAAAGCAAAGAAAAAAAAGTGAGACCCTGAAGTATCCCAGCGCTTTGTAGCCTCCACTTCCTACTACTAAACTTCCATCAACCCCCACACAACAACATGGCCGACCCAGCCTGCGGGACTGGAGCCACACAGCTGGAGTTACAGACAGAGATCCGTCTGCTGCAGCTGGTCTGAGATCAGCCAAGACAAGAGATGATGACTGAGGGAGAGACGAGAGAGGAAATAAGAATAGAAAGAAAAGAAAGAAACAAAATCAGGCGACTAAGAACAGACCGGTCCGTGAAGCGAAGGAGGGCTTCCTTTACAAAAGGGACTAAATGTGCAGCGCTTTTAATCACAAATACAGGTCTGGGACGCCCCCTGCTGGTTGATCATCTCTTATTACAGTTCAGGGGGAGAACTGCTCGGCGTATCGCACCCGTTGTATCACGCTTAACTTTCACAGGGATGCATTTCACATAATATGGTGTTACGATAAGCTAATTTGTATTACTTGCCTCGAACCATGTTCACGCTTTAACCCTAAAAAATGTTCGCACAACGTTTTACTGAATTAATTTTTTTAATTAATTGCATTTTGTCCTTTATATTCTTTTCTTAATGACGCAGAAAGACAATAGTCAATGCAAAACTACAATATGGCAAACAGAAATATTCTGTGCAGTGTTGCACTCAACCTTGCGATATTTATATGATCTAGGTTTAAAATGTTAATATAACTCAGTTTATACCAAAGACAGAAGTGAGGATGTTGATTAATTCGTTGTGATTCAAATAATAAAATTAGCTAAATTTAATCTGAGGAAACAGGATCTTATTTGTTCCATTCCTACTGATTAAAAAAAAAGTTTAAAGGTAAAATGTTTCTGTTTATTTAAATCTTTTAGATCATCCTTTTAACAGTACTTAGTGAAACATTTCGGCATACTTTTGTGATTTTCACATGGTTTGTCTGTAAAATGTGAAGCTCTTGTATTGTAGTGGTAATTCTGTCCACTTCAATGGGCTATTGTTATCAATGTTCCCTCTAAGCTGCACGCGTGCGCAATTGCGCACTGCTGGGACGGTCTCTGCACACAGAAAAAAAATCTAACCTGAATTGAAATTAAAATTAAAACTTTAACAATTCTGTTTTGCAGTGTTAGTCAGTAAGTGACTGGCTGCTCCCGTATGGGATTAGAACGATGCCACCTTATCCCATAGTCCAGCCAATAATGCGATTCACATTCGTATATACGCAGCTAATCAATGTCGTTGACAGGCTATGACAGCGTCCTTATGTGCCAACACCGGTGTTTTAGCTAGCAAAGCGGCGTGGCTGATGTGGAGTGAAGCCACGTTAATGACAACGTGTACAACCATTGGAGATGTGAGCAGGACAGACGGAACAATTGACGGAAAAAGTGTGGACTTTATACCAGTTTTTAAATTGTGTTGATAGGCCACGTAAAACCAGAGTTAGGATAAAAATATACGCAATCTTTGTTTGTTTCTTCCTGAATACTATCATTGTTTATATTTACTGTGGGAAGAAACGGTAAAAACAGCGTTTTATAAGGAAAACGCTCGAAAGCACTCTCCGCAAAACAAAACCAAAAAAACCCCACCCTTTCCTATTGGTGGAAAAATGTATCATGTCGACCAATCAAAAAATGATATGGCAACATGGCATTTAATTGTTTAAGAAGGGGGGAAGTTTAGGAGTGTTTTGAGATGTGAGAGATTTGTGACATTTAGCGTGTTTGGAGTCTAAAGTTAGTGTGTTGTCGTGTGTAGTTAGTGTGTAGTGTAGTCAGTTACAGGACTCTCTCCCAGACCACAGACTCAGACTCATAATACAAGTCAGAGCTTTATAAAAAAAAAAAAAAAAGAAAGTTGTGTTTTCAAAATTGGAGTTCAAGTTATTTTTTTACTTCCAATAGTGTTAACATACTACACAGGTCATGAACAAGATTTTTTTTAAATTTTCATTGTAAGTGGGCTAAAGCACTTAATTAAAAGTAGTCTAACATAAATGTAAATGCTGTAATTTGATTATTTTAATAAACCATGTAACTTGGATAGATTCGATGCTGGCGTGACGACAGTGCACACCTCTACTGTTGCTCACAGTGGTCCAAGGGATCGCTCAGGGAGTTTGTGTGTTCGCTCAGACACATGAAAAATTAGAGGGAACATTGATTGTTATTATAATGAACACTTCTGCCTCCTTTTTTACAGCATTAAATTAACCACAGGATGTCCTTTCTCTTCAGGTTTGGTCTGCTCTATCTTTGCCTCCTACATATGGTACATTCCTATTTTTAACACTTTTATAATGTAGTACAAATCCTATATTAATTAGGTTTGGCAAGAAAAGCAACAGCACCTTGCGATTATCCTAAAGATAAGGTGATTAAATATTAATATACTTAATTAGTAATGATACTTATGAATGTCTTTTTCTGCATAACAGCTTTACTTTTTGAGTTTTTTCATGTTGAACCTTCTAATTACTGCTTTTTGGTGGTTAATACGAGGAATACAAACCATCCTGCTTTGGTTAGTCCATAGTCATTCTATCTTAATAACCCAAAATATATTTATTTATGTGAGAAAAATTACAAGCGTTGATAGTATTCAAATCAAACCTAACTCTTTATATGTTCCCCATTTTAAGTCTTATTATGACTGATTCATTAGAGGGTTGATGATTCACACCTCACACAGGTTCCCAGTCCTAAAATTGCTTCCTCGTCACACTTTGTAAATTCATTATATCACTCAACTGCTTCAGTTAAATGGGTTTTTGTTGTTGTTGTTTTTTTTTTTACTGGAAGTCAGTTGAGGCAGATAGTTTTTAAACCCATTTAGGGGTAGAGGAACACATTCAGCAGTAGTAGAACTACCACCATTATTCATTAACTGTTTCCAAGATTATCACGTTTCCATTAAAGAGTTTTTCAAACTTCTTGAAGGCTAAGAACAAATGTACTGCATATACCTGAGAGGTATTTTTGGTGCGTTTCATCTTTTATTGATTATTTATCCATTATTTATCCTTTATCCATTATTGATAATGTCACGATCCTGGGCCTGTGGCCCAGTGTTTTGATTCTATATTATTGTTTATTGGGCTGTTTTCATTTTGGTTCTTGGCTTATGACTACTGGTGTTTTGGTTTCTGTTTTATATTTCTTAGCTTGTGTATTCCTTTGCCCCTGATGTCACTCTGGCCCCTGTACTGTGTTCCTCCTGTTCTTGGTCAGAGTTATCTGTGTTCAGTCTGTGGATTTCCTGTTTTATTTTGAAGGTTCATATCTTATGTCAATGTTCTAGTTTCGCTTCCTCTGTCTCGTTTAGTCTAATTTCTCCCGGCTGTGTTCCCACCTGTTCCTCGTTCCCTCATGTTCCTGCCTGGGTATTTATAGTGTGTGTCCTCCAGTGTTCTGCGTCTCGTCGTTAACGTCAGTTCTCCCTCATGCTGTGTCTCTCCTGATGTTTTCTTGTGTATTTTGGTTCTAGCTTTCCAGTTTAGGTTTTCTGTTTGGTTTTCCTTGGTCAGCATTAAAGCTGCTTTCAAGTTCACGTTTTTGCCTCCATGAGTCCGGCATTTTGGGTCCAATTCCTGCCTGCCACACAGCACATCATGACAGATAAGCAGTAATTAGGAGTTTATTGGTGGAGATCTTTGTTAATAGTCTAGTACTTAAAGAATATGATCATGCAGAAATAGGTATTAATATGTGATTAATGATTACCAATAAAATGTGAGTGTACTACTACTGTGTGTGAAAACAAGCAACTCGATACCTGATTTTCTGCTTAAAAAGTAAAAGTAAACATAGCTGTTCCTGATAAGTGCAACTGGAAATAGACGGTGCATAAATTATACTCGTGTCTGCTCACAAGCATCGCTGTTCTTTGCTATGAAGTGAGACAGATGCTTCTCCTGAAGGTGTGAAAGATATGATTTCTATTTCATTTTTGGTTTAGAAATTATAAAAATAAATCAAAATGTTGTTTCGTGTATGTAAACCACACAGTGATTAGCGCTGCTGTCTCACAGCAAGAAGGTCCCGAGTTCAACTCCACCAGCAGGCCGGGGCCTGTCTGTGTGGAGTTTACATGTTCTCCTCGTGTTTGCGTGGGTACTCTGCCTTCCTCCCACAGTCCAAAGATATGCAGTTAATGAGGTTAGGTTAACTTGTGATTCTGAACTGCCCATAAGTGTGAACGTGTACAACACCTCTTGCCCTATGGAAGCTGGAAAATTTCCATTTCCTTCATGGGAAATTGACTTGATCCTGCATTTAACTACTATTAGCCTGAACTTACTGAGGTCATGACCTCTTCATCCCCAAAGCACTGCCATTGTAGTAAAAATAAACCTGATTAAAAAAATTCTGTTTAATTCCATTTTATTAATATAGCACCTAATCACAACAACACCCGTCACAAAGTCAAGACCCTACAATAATCGAGAGAACCCCTAGCAATCAAGCGACCCCATATGAGCAAGCATTTGGGGACAGTGGAAAGGAAAAACTCCCTTTTAACAGGAAGAAACCACTGGTAGAACCAGGCTAAGGGAGGCATGTAATCATCTAATTATAAATCCGTGAGATGGATATGAATAATTTTTTTCTCTAATGGTTACATTTTTATTTGTGAAGAAATTCATGTCATTACTAGTTATGGTTATGGTTAAACCATTAAAGCCAAGCGTATCGTATTTGATACATTTGTTTTTGTGAGTTTTTGAGTCTTCTACATCATCATTGTGACTTTTTTTTAACCCTCAAAAAATGATATAAATTGCATGACACATTTTTAATGACTAAATTGCAAAAATATGGCTTATGTAGCAAATGGGATACAAATTAAAACTCATATATGCAGATTAAAATTTGATATATTTTCATATATTTTGTCTAAAGGTTCAACAAACCCTCTATGATCAAAAAAATAAAGATATACTTTTTTGTCAGCCTGGCTATAGTGCTGAAGAGAAACCTAGAGCTGTTAATGTTTTAATCAGTGATGAATAGTAAGATTTTCTAGCTTTACAGAGGGGTTTTTTTTTCTCTAAAGAGCAACCATATATATCCAGACTAAATAAAGATATTTTTTATAGTTAATTATGATTTATCTGCTTTAAGGTGGGAGTTTGGGAGTTATACCAGGGAGTCAAATTGAGATGAGCCAGAAGTGGGTAACAGTCATTAAATAATCTCTCCAAAGGGATGTATTCTGTAAGAATATTGATCCAGTGGTTCAGGTGTTGTCACAGTCTGGCGGGGGCAGACTGTATGTATTGACGAGAGGGACCCAAAAACGCAGACACAAAGAACGTGGAAGAAAACTTGAATATTAACAAAAAGCGAGCCGTTTAATAAGGCTGGTAAAAAAGGTACAAAGAAAGGGCAAAGCAAACTGAAGTAAAACTAACATAACCTAAACTGGGAGAACTAAACAATCAACAAGAAAAACGTAGACATGAAACTTGAATACATGGCGTGAGAAACATGGCGTGGACAACAGACGACCTGACAATGACACACTGAAAACAGAGGACTTAAATACACAGGAGGTGATTAGGGGAAGTGGGAACACATGGGGAAACAGCTGACACTGGTCTGACATAACGAGACAAAGGAAGCAAAGCTGACTACACTGACATAGGACACAGACCTTCAAAATAAAACAGGAAACATGAGACGCAGACAAGACAATATAAACTTGATAACAAAAGACACGCAGCATGAAACACAAAGGTCGAGGGAAACTTAAATAAAGGGGAAGAAAACACAAGGGGAATCTAAATAAACAAATGAGCTTAGATAACCTAATGAAGTAGAAATAAACCATAACATCAAAATAAACTAAAACTCAAAACGCTGGGTCAACAGACCCAGGAACGTGACAGGTGTAGTGATTTTTTTTAAAGAAATGTAATTTTTTTAAATGTTTGAAATGTTAATACCTAAATATTTAATATGTAAATATTTAATTTTGCCAGTGTGAAGCGGGAGGGAGGGGTGCTGAGCTGCAGAATCCCAGGCCTCCTCAAAAAGCGTCAGAATGGACGATTTATCCCAGTTTATTGTGTAGTTAGAGATTTTTGAGAAGTTGATAATTATATTGAAAGTTTCC
The DNA here is from genome assembly GCF_036321145.2 of Pelmatolapia mariae. Taxonomy (NCBI): domain Eukaryota; kingdom Metazoa; phylum Chordata; class Actinopteri; order Cichliformes; family Cichlidae; genus Pelmatolapia; species Pelmatolapia mariae. The sequence goes on along the minus strand of NC_086235.1, from coordinate 16,586,726 downwards.
TGTAATGAGTTATGTGGGTCTTGTAGATAGAGTAATAAATTGTCTGCATAGAAACTGATTTTTATCTTCTATTCCTTTAATTATATCATTTTGGCATATTGCCACAGAAATGGATCAATGAAAATGGTGAATAAAGATGGAGAGAGTGGACAACCTTGTCTGGTTCCCCTGTGAAGAGTGAAATTTGTGATGTGACCCCATTTGTGGCGATTGTTCTTTTGGGTGAAGTGTAAATATTTTTATCTAGTCAATGAACTACTCTCCAAAACCAAGTCTGTGTAGAGTGCTGAATAGAAATGTCCAGTTAACTTTATCAGATGCCTTTTCTGCCTCTGATGATACTATTTTTGATATGGTGTTTAGAGGTGAGACTTACTAAGTTTTCTGGTTTTGATGAAACCGGGTCGGATGGATCAAACTTTTTCTATTCTAGTAGCTAGGGTTTGCTAATGGAGTCAAGAACTTCTGATTTAAATCTTCCTTTTTCAGAGTTCAGGCTGTACTGAAGAATAAAAGTGGTAATTGACTTCCAAGCTCATTAGAACTGTGTAATATCTTTTTTTTTACATTATATACTATATTTACATGTAGAGTGGCAAATCCCTGCACCCATTTCCCATTTTGCTTGCAAAAAATAAAGAAATGAGGGATAACTTATTACCCCTTTAGTTGGAACTATAGCCTATGCATAAGGACATGTCTATGGAATGAACCTTACATTTTTATGGTTTACAGTACTAGGATCAGCTTTTGTTAACATAAGGAAGCTGAATGTGTACAGTGTGTAAACACTGTTGATACAGACATGTACATCTTACAAATAAGATTTTCAAAAGCCACGTCTGCCACATTCTGTCAACACTTGTCATTGTAAAAGCTGAGTACTGCCTACTTGAACTGTGAGACTGTAACATTAATAAAACTCTTTCAACACAACATGTCAGCACCAGAAGGCGCTATAAAAAGCTAACAGTGCTAAAATTAGAATGAGTCATATGTTCCTCTCTTGTCTTGTTTGGGGTGATAAAGCTCATCGCGGTCCGCTGTGATTGTTCAGATCTCTCTTTCCAAGCAGGAGATATTAAACAGTGTGAAGCCAAGGAAGCTCCTGTTTGCTGACCCTTCTAATCAAACAAGAGCATATTTTACTGTAACTTCGTTCGCTACTTACAGTATATAAAATATAATATGTGCTATCTGAATACTGGAAACTGGGTTTAATGATTGTTTGCTACAATAAAATCTGGATCAAAAGAAAACAATAATTTTAAACAGTTTACAGTTGAACATAAAATACGGACAGTAAAGAATTAAATGACTGTTCAGGGTAGCAAGTTTATTAATATTCCACCGTGTTTATGACAGGAAGGAGCTTCAAAGGTCTTGTCAGTCATGCATCGTGAATGGGGGGGAATGTTCTGATCCATGTTCTGATCCGAGTGATAGTAATTATGAAAGCAGATATATCTTGGTAGCATCAAAATTAATATTTATTCAATATTGTTAAGAGGCAATCAAAGCTTAATGAGTAATTGGGAAGTTATAGGGACTACTGTGGTTCATTTTAACTTAACACATCGCAGGATCTTCTTCACTTAACTTAATTGTAATCTTAACTGTTAAAAGTCAGAAAGGCAGGTGATCCAGTATTAAACCCCTCAAAAACAAACAGGAATCCAGTAAAACAATTGCTTAAAGTATGATTGAAACAACATTACAAATAATGGCAATGACACGTCTGCATTTATGTTGAGATTTCTTGTGCATTTGACTTTTGTGCCAATCTACCAGCAGTTTATGGTTATAATCACTGGGGCCCCTAATATGACACAGTGCACTGTCTTTTCATAGCCACTGGGGCGCAGTGCTCACCAAGAACAAGAAGAAAACTCGGCTCCAGGAGGTATTTTCAGATAAAATGGGTTTTTTTGCTATAAATTTTATGTATTCATTGTGTTATTTTTGCACTAAGCCCACCGTCACATGACGTCAAGAGCATCGACTGGTCTGAATCACCCAATACAGATTCAACACGTTTCTGATTCCTCTGCGGACAGCGGACACAGCTGACTCTAAATGAATAGTGCCCAAACGGTAAAAGTAGTCTCAATGAGAAGAAAACCACAAATCTCTTATAGAGTTGCACATTTAAGGACTTTTAACACTTCAGCAACTTTACATTTCACAGAAAATTATTCTAAAATTTTAATTCTCTGACAGCTGTAGTCAGTTTTAAATTTTCAGATCAAGACTTTACCTAAAAAAGTAATGTTTTTGTCTTTAAAATTCAGATACTGTTGTAGATTCACTCTCTTTATGTCACATGTTTCTCATTCATTGAATACAGATTGAATACAGTATATCAGAAAGACATTTTTAGGGTGTATGTTTGTCAGATGATCTCATTAAAATAACCCTTAAATCCCTAAATAGATAAAAGGATCAAATGTGTGACCACAAAAGGAACAGTTAGAATAAAGCAGAGCAGAACTCTGTATTTTCTTCTTTCCTGCCTCATTATCTTCTGACCTTTTGGAGTGTCTTTTCCTCTAGGCTGAGAACCACTCAACCAAATTCCTTTACACGGAGCAGCTCCACGCTGACAAGCTTCAACAGTATGGTGTTGCATCAATATTGTTGGTTTGTAATTATATTTTTAAGTGAAGAATATAAGCAGTTTTTTTTCTCTCCACAATCAGGTTTTTCACTTATGACTTAAACAATTTCAAGTAACTGTATCAAGCAAAGTCAAAGCTCTGCTTCAACAATGTGACTCTGACTCAAATGCTTATTAAAATGTCTGATATTGTGAGTGCAAAGTGAAATAAGTAAAGAGTTAAGCATTATTTTCTGTGCAGTTAGGTAGCTTTCTCAACAGAGTCGTGAAGCCATATTTCAGCACCGGATAGCTCCCAAAGACAATAGTTAATGAAACTTAATGTAACATGTATAAAAAGTGCTCATAGTACACAGTTTTGCTGATCAGTGAAACCCCAAATTGTCATTAAAGGTCCCTGAATTGTAAGTTTTCAGATATCCCGTGTCTTTGCACCAGTGGTTTATTTGTGGTTGAGGAAACTTCCAATTGATTATCTGTAATATGTGTTAAATAACCCCTTTTAGAAAGTTTATGAGTAAAAATAAGAAACACTGTCACAAAAATCTATCTATCTATCTATAGAAATGTGCTATTATTCTGTAGAGGTCAGATTGTAGGGCAAAAAGCTAAAATTATGAGTACAACCCAAAACGTCCATGCAGTATGGATCCTTCAGCAAGTTCACGTTCAGGCTCTGAACAATACTTAGATATGTGGTTGTGTAACTGAGCCTCATCTCCTCTGCAGAGGCGGACATTTGAAAAACAGGAAGGAAAAACGATTAGCACATAGCAGCTTTTTAAGTCCTTGAAACATCTCTTTGTTGCCTCTAGAGAAACGATCCATTTTTTTCTAGAAGAAAGCATGACTGTCATATTTCAGCACCCCCAACACAAACTTCAGCACTGGACAGCTCCCCACCACCTCCACCTCCACTAGGCCCGTCATGTTATCCTATTTATGGCATGACGTCAAATATTGACATTAATTCACTGTTTAATGAATTATAATGTTTGAATTCAAACTTCTTTTTTTATGGCATGGCTTGGGGGGGTCTTTCATTGACGCGAAAGAGGGATGTACTCTAATGGGACTGGTGAGGTGGGTGGGTGGGGGGATGACGCAGCCGCCCACCTCCCCCCACCACTCCCCCCTTCCCCCCCCTTACCTACGTGACAAGTGAAAAAGGCATGCTTTCGGAATTATGCATAAAAAAACCAAAGGGAGTACAGTTCGCAGGACGCAGGAAAGTTTTCTGCAGACAAATGTTTGCCGCTTTTCTTCTCCACCGCGACCGAGTCCGCTTAGAAACTCCCCAAAACTGAGCCGCAGGTGCACAGCGGGCTACGCACACTCCGACCAAGCACAAGGGCACCGAAGAAGCTCTTCGCTGAGTAACAGAGGAAGAGAGGAGGAAGGGAGAGAGAGAGTGAGAGAGAGAGACTGAGATAGAGATCCTATCTCACTCTCCCAGTTGAGGTTTTCAGCGGATCGAGTCCAGCGTCGCAACTGGTAAGAGGAGCCACTTTTGGGGAGTTTTTTCTTCTTCTTTTCTTTCTTTTTATTCTGGGTAAAAGTGAGGCGAGTTTAGATGAAAGTCCTGGTGTGTGGTTGTCTGTTTGCTTTGAAACTCAGGTGTGGTGTGAAAGCAGCTAAAGTGAACCTACCTGATCGTAGAACTGTGCTGTGAGTAGATTCGTTTAACTGTTCACTGACTTGATGCCGCTTTTTTTTTCTTTTGCAGCAGGACAATGTCTAGTAAAGCGACTTTAGCACTATTCATCTATGGAATCATAATGCATTACAGCGTCAACAGCTCACCTGTGGGGCTTAGCTTTCCCAGTCTTAGGTATGTATGCTCTTATCCGTCTTTAAGTTTCACTTTTCAGTCGCTGATTTGTCGTTCATGTGCAGCTCCTGGTGGGCACCGAGCACCCGCAGGGCACAGGCTAACGAGCTTATCTGCTTTAGAGTTAGTTATGTCTGGGAGTATAATAGCCGATTGGATTACTGGATAACATCATCTGACAGCCAATCCATAGGGCTGAGAAACATTCACCAGGGAGCGGCGGTAATGAAATTTAGGCTACTGAGGCAGTGAACTACGGCGTCTCAACCTGACCTGCAGCCATTAATACACCGGATGTATGTAATTGAATGATTAATAGAAACGAGTTTACTGGGTTTAAACAAGTTTAAATCCCAATTAGTTAAGAGAATTTCGTGTGACTAATCCTTATAATTCCAACATTTTTAAAAAATGTTGTGAAAAGAGTTCCTGAAACTCCTGATGTGTGATCTTCTTTCTGAGTTAGAATTTCATGTGAATATGCGAATAATATGCTACATGAAGTGCAGATGTGAAGAGAAACTGGGAAAAACTGTCTATTCTTACTTTTATTCAGACTTGACGGCGATGTTTATGATGAGGACGGCAATTCCTTACCGTCCCTGGATTACGACAGAGATCAAATTGAGGCGAGGAGCGCTCCGTCTGTCGCTGACGACGTCTACACTTTGTACTACCCTCCGGAAAAAAGGTGACTTTCATATCGGCTACGAAAAACTCCCCCCACCCCTTCTCTCTTTTCTCTCTCTCTCTCGCTCAACGTTGCAGACATCCATGTTGAACATCTCATAGCCGTACAGTCCCTATTTATGTCCATGTATGTGTATGTTACGTGTTAATCAATGTATTGTCGAGATTTTGTAACTTCAAACACGAAGGTTTTATTTTAATCATTTTTTTTGTTTTGAAGCTTTAACAAAAACAAAAAAATCAGTCTGCTTTGAAACGATTTCCCGGGGAAAAGTCATTGATTAAAGTAATTAAACTTTAATGAAAGAATACAGATGATGATGAATATCTTCACTTTCCAAGAAAAAGGGTGGGGGGAAAAATCAGCAACGTCTCTCTGCGTCAGGATGCGCTGAATTTACGTCCCGTGAAGACTCAAAAGCTTGTTTTTCTTTAAATAAGCTAAAAATAATAAAAAATAAAAAATAAAAAATAGTTATTTTGAATCAAGAGGAAAGTCTTGGGGAAAATAATGCTTTTTACGGATTCACTGTAAATCACAAAGGAAATGATCTCATAGTGACTCGTAGAGTTTTACTTAAAGGGTGAAGAGAGGTTAAAAAAAAGCCAGTTTTAGGCCTAAATAATCGATTTAAGGTGGATATTTTTTGCAGTGTAGCGACTTGACATTGTGTGGTGATTTTACTGTGTGGCTATCTATCATCCCAGAACGGAAAGACATGCAGACGGCATGTTTAATAAAGCCTACAGGAAAGCGCTGGGTCAGTTATCCGCAAGGAAATACCTTCATTCTCTGATGGCAAAACGTGTAGGGTAAGAGCTTCTTCTTGGTTGTCACCTCTTCTTTTCTTATATTAAATGTGCTCTGTCCTATGTGTGTTTTTCCCCGTTGGTTTTCTTTAAAAACTCATAATTCACGCTGTTATACGTACGTATATGTCTGTGGTCCCATTATCTCCCAGCGTGCTGCTAAATAAATCGCCCTCGCCCTCTGAATCAGCCTTTATTAATGCTATAAAAAATCGTCAGGGGAAACACAAATGGGCACTTGATTGATTTGGGAAGTGTCATTTTCTGAGCTGGCTGCAATCTAAAGGCGCAAAGGGAAGAATTAAGCCGCACAAGTTTAAATTTATCTCCAAATGAATTATTTATGGGGACTGAGTCCCAGTGGTTCCCGGTGGAAGGAGGGGTGGGGGGTGGTGGAGGGGGTTGCAGTTCCTCCTTATGAGCAGGCCCATCACATCTCAGTGCAGGCATGAAAAATCGTGAAAGGGTGGGTTAAAAGTTAAGCAGAGGGAACATGAATCAGTGTGGAAAAAGCCTTTGTAAGATCATTCTTGTGCTCACTACCATGCTGCCTGTTTTTGTCAGTAAATCTCCAACAAATGTTTTAAACTGAGGATGCAGAGTGAGTGTATCCACAGCTCTCCTGGCTGGAGATCAAAAAGGAGGAATGTGGTTATCCAATGATTTTCCTTTTTAAGGAGAAACACAAACAAAATAGATTTAGCACCACAGGCTGTACATATGGGTGGGTTGCGTGGGTGGGTCTTGTGAATGCATCATATATCAGTGTGCTGGTAGTGAGACCCGCCTCTCGTCTCTCCCACAGCGGGGGGAAAATGTTGGATGACAGCTCAGAGCCCCTCTCCAAGCGACACTCAGATGGGATCTTCACAGACAGCTACAGCCGCTACAGAAAGCAAATGGCAGTCAAGAAATACCTGGCGGCGGTCCTTGGGAAAAGGTATAGACAGAGAATTAGAAACAAAGGACGGCGGCTGGCATATTTGTAGCATCTTCCTCCTCCTCTCCTGAAAAACAAAACAAAAACAAAAAAACAAAATCAAAGTGTGTGCAGCCCCAGATGAAGTCATTTTGAAATCTGACCAATCAGTGGATCGCTTTTGTGTTCTTAAACATGTATTTATGTATGAAGTAAGCCATTAAAATGAATATTTTGATAATAATATTGTTTTTTATTTTGTACTTAAAGCACTTGAGAACGCACATATCTACTTTGTGGACCAATTTTTCTTTGTTTGTTTGTTTGTTTTGTTGTTGTTGATTTAAGAAAATTTAGCCTCTATTTCTGTATTCATTGATTTACTTATTTTAGGCTAATTTATTGAGGGGACACAGTTGTCTGACGTGACTGATATGCTCCAACAGCCCTGTCTTTTAAACAATTAGCAAAGAGACATGAATGTGAGGAAAATAAATAGTTTAAAAGACAATCAATGTATTGAATGCTGCTTTTTGTGACGTGACATTAAGAGTTTAGTTGTCTTTATTCACAACAGCCTTGAAGACATAGGTTTTCACCATATCCTACAAGAAATAGACTTTGATGCCCTCCCGGACGGGGATGAGTTTGAGGCTTTTTTGGGAGAATGGCTGAAACAGTTCTCTCCCGAAATCCCGGTGAGTTTCAGGCTCTTTCCTGAGGCCGTGTCCTTGCAAGGGGCTTCTTACGCCCCTCCTTTTTTTCCCTCCTCACCTTCAGCTCTCGTTTCAAACACTCAAAACTCAACCTCTTCTTCCACCTCATCTGTGCTCCTGTCTCTCTAGACTCTCACAGATTTTTACTTTTAATTAACCCATCTATCCACAAAAAAAAAGTGTGGAGAGATGATAAAAAGAGTAATTTTAGTTGGCTGGCAAAAAATGCCAATTTTGTTAAAGTAAATTTGGGAGGCTTGTCAAAATAAAAGCCTCCAAATCTGAGCTGAAGACCAGAGTACTTTTGAGGTTTTTCTTGCCCTTTTCTTCCTCGGTGTTTACAAAGTGAGCACACACACACACACACACACACACACACACACACACACACACACACACACACACACACACACACACACACACACACACACACACCTTTGACTCGTGTAAAGTGCCAATCTTGTGTTTTCTGGATTCTGTGTTTTGGAAACCTCTTATTCTGCTAAAGGTTTTCTCACGCCTCTCTGCCCATATAATAAGTATCACTAACATCTCAAGCACCATCAGGCAAATTTAAAAGAAAAAAAGAAAGAAATGATACTTGTTACATGGTAACTTATTCATCAGTTTGTTCTTTGTGAGAGACATAACGAGGCAGTTTGAAGCTTTGTGTTTGAACCTTCTGGGTCTATTGTGCTTCCATTCTCTGTCATGTGAACCGATGTAAAAACTACAGTAGATTGCATGATTAAAGTAATTGCACTAGCCACCGCATCTGTGCAGACGACTCCAACTAGATGGTTTTGCTTGCTTTCTGACTACTACAAACATACACGCCTTTCATTTCTGGATGTTGTTTTGTGTTCTGTTCTCTTCACTTTTCCCTCACATTTCTACACAAAGCTGTATGTCCTCTCTGAATGCACTGGCAAGAGTTTCCCAATCTAATGACATACTTTATGGGTTTGTTAATTAGGCAAGGGAGATTTTTGTAATCTACTGTTGAATTGTGTGCGAGAAAAAATAACTGTGGACGATTCATTTTCTGGTATCTTTATACGGCAAAAGCCACAATGATTGATTATATTTAAAAAAAGAGAGTGAGGATATGATGTAAGCGGGGTTAGAAACACACAAAGAGAACTGAAGTAAGGGAAGCAGGGGTGGGTCAAATGACAAAGAACATGCTGATTTTGAAAGGGATCAGGGCAAGTTTATACAACCAGCATGGTTAAACCAAAAACTCAAAGTCTTAGTGGTCCCCCGCGGCCCCTACAATCTGCACACTTCTTACCAAATGTGTTAGGAAGGAATAACAGCAGGGTAAACGTCTCCAATTTGTGTTTACTGTATCAATCTTTCTTTAATTTTGCATTCCCCTCTAGGGTTTGTGACGCAGGAAGCAGTTTGCGGCTGTGGTGCCTTGCATCGACTTTAAAATCGCCATGAATCCTAGATGGCTATTTAGTGGCCCTACAATGCTGCACATCATCAGCTTACATTTCACCCTTTTGTTGTTGTTGTTGTTGCTGTTGTTTTTGTGTTGCACAGATGTTTGATATAGTCTTAAGCATCATTCATCTTAGACGTCAAGCACTGTTGCTTGCGCTGCTTTCTTTTTGCACTTTGTGTTTAGAGCACTAGATGTGGATTTTTTGTGAAAATAAAGCGAAGAAGCAGTTTTCCGCACTCCATAAAACATTATATGTATGGTAATTCAAAGCGCCAATAGCCTTACGAAAATGAAATAATCTTCAAAGATATATATATATAAATATATATATATATATATATTTACTGTGTGGAAAGTGAATATTAGACTACTTCTTCGAATGGCCGTCTGCAAGAGTCAAGTCAATAAATGTTAAAAAAAAAAAAACGTGTTGTAAGATTTGTATGAATAAATTTTTGTAAACAACAAAAAATTTCGTCTAATCTTTGAAGCCAGTATCAACAGAACTCATAACTTTTGAGAGGACGCTAACTAGTGATGAAAACCTAAATCACCACATTCTTTCAAAGGAAAGAGACTATCTGCTCGACAGTTTTGAAGGGATGTTACGGTACATGAGAAAGGACATATAAATTAAAAGAAAAAAAAAATCTGGTCAAAGAACAATGGCGAAACATTAGCAGCATGAAATATCAAATAAACAGCACATAGCCAGATAAGACAAAACGACATCAAGCTAATGAACCAAAGAGTGGAAATTATGTCGGAATAACCAAAATAGGAAACAGACATTGCTTCTTTATCAACATGGGTTTAATTTTGTTGTGAAAAAAACCCACCAAACTGCAGAAACAAAGGAAAGCTGGTGAAAGGGAGACCAAAAGATCCAAGTCTCTGCCCCATTTTCACCGTGACTCAGTCAGTTTGGCAGAGGAACTGTGACACCAGTTGGCCGGGTGTCTACCTCCCCTTGGGAGAGCATGAGTAAAGAGACGTGGGAGGGATCACCCAGCCTGCGCCACACACTGCTTCGCTGCACTTTACACCTCTCTGGGACTTCAGCAGTTGCGACCAAAGGCCTGCAGGACTGGTGGAACAGTTGGGCTGTCTAAACACTGGTACTGGCATTCTGTGAAAGGAAGAACTGGTGTGGGCTGGTTTTGAACAGAAAGTACAGGGTACATGCATACATCCACATGTTTTTAAAAAAATGAAATGTCCAAACCTATATGGGAGGTGCTTCCTTTTATATCCCTAAGAATCTTCTTCCTTGTAACATAAAGGAAACAGCTGCAGGCCAGGGTGATGCAAGAATTTTCAATCTGTAAAAGACTACAAAAAAAACCAAAAACAAAATGAGACTCCAACATAAAATTTGCACAATTATATGGCATTTGATATGCATATATATTCACACAGTGTATCATTAGAATGTATATGGACCAGTGCTTTTGGTTAAACATTGCTAACAACTCTTCCAATACTTGCTCACATTTTCCAGTAGCTATACATGTTAGCAGATGTGGACTTCACAGTTTATCTTCAGTACCCCTTCCTGGCCAAATGTAGACCTTTTTTGGGTCCTAACACTTTTTCTGAGCTTTGCAAAGTGCAGTTTGAGTTGTTAAAGTTTTCAATATCTGCTGCAAAAGACATCTGTTGTTTCCGGTAAACTTTAATAAAGGCATCAGCAGGATGCTACTGTAAATCTTACAAAATGCACATGTTTATGATCTATGTGGTGACTATCACTATAATCACTACATGCATGAATGATAAAAATAGTACGATGTGAATCTCTATCAGCCCAGTGTGTCTCCCTCCTGCTGAGACTCCTGCGTTGTTGGAGCAGCCGATGGCATTTGGAATACCACCACCCACCCTGTAGCCCTCATCTCTCGTCTTTTCCTCAGAAGTGACACCCTTTAAAACTTGTGTGTCTGTCTCAATTCCAACTAATGACCTTAAATAGATCCCCATATTTCATAATACCTGATAATAGGGCAGAAGAGAGAAGGACCTTTTCTATAGATTGAAGGCTTGTCTGCACGTCCCCTGCTCTCCAGACCGGCCCTCTGTATTGCCTGAAATCTCTTTAAAGGGCATCAATTACAATCACATCACTTGCGACAGTGAGTAGTTGCAGCAGGACACCGCCTTGCGCGTTATGGGATGTTAGACTGTGCGACCACACAAAGCCTGCTGTGTCTCTCTCGGCTCCCCTGTGTGCGTAATAACCCCCTCTTAGACATGAAGGCAGGGCTTTGATTTTCATGGCTGCGGCCTCAGCTCTCAGCGGAGCGCAGAGAGAGGATGATCAATGGGAGTGATCTGATTCCTTTGGCCCGTGCCAGACCCTTTCTTAACCCTGCTAACCCAATCAGCCAGTGTTGCCAGGCAACCAGTCCCAGGAGGATGCGTTGCAAGTGGGTGGGGTGCCAGTGGCTTTCCTGAGTACCAAAAGATCACAGTGGATATATTTCACTCAAATGGCACCAGTCTCAGCTATGTTGTCTTCTACAGGCTGAAATTGCAAGGCACGGGGAGGGGCTGATAAACAGGCTCTCATACAGGTGAGCAGAAGTTGAGTAATGGGTAGTGATTCATAACGGGCACTCACACAAATAAATCACAAAAGCAAAACACGTAAATATGTGGTAAAGTAGCAACACTGTAGGAGCAAATAAGAAAATGAAAGTGAAAATGCATCTTGTATGAAAAACGTGAGTCCTGAATAAATTAAGCATATGACAGGAAATAAGAATAAAGCACCAGGAATAAGTTTGCAGCCATACTAAGACTCTGTGTGGTTGTATTTAACTGTGTAAGAAAGTCACTGTCACTCACTGGTCAGTGGACTCCTACTGCTCTTGGCATTTGATTTTTTTATAACCACAAGTGACCATATTTGAAAAAGATGTTGGCATAATGGAGAGGGTGATAGCACCAGGGAGATAAACTGCATTCCTAACAGTCAGTCATGTTACCAGTGCAAAGCTCTGGAGGGCAAAACATAATTTAAATATCCTGAACATAGAACGTCAGTACACGACTGCCACTTACCCATCTGTTTCAAGCAACAGGCAACCTCCAGAGCTGAAAGGGAGCCAAAAGATAAGTGGCAGAAACTGCAGTTCCTCTAGTGACCACTTGAGGCTGCCTCCAAGCGGTTAATCCCCATTGTGTCACGCATTAAAATGTCCAGCTTTACAGCATTAAAAAGGACATCTACAGCCTGTCTTCTACAATTAGTTTTGTCATTCGTGAGAACTCTACGTGAGGTTATTTATATATTTTTAGAAGTCATCCACCTGGATAGTTGAGTTAGGCATGTGGACACATTAATGGACACACGTCCCACACAGACAGGTGGAGCTGATTGGAGTTTGCTAGGCTTCATCCACTATTTCAAGTTGTTGAACTGAGTCTGTTCACAGTGTCGACGCTTGTGTTGTGTGGTACTGACCATCCAAAAAGTTTTGGTGACTGAGATTCCTGAAAGCAATGGGTAGCATCAACCTTACGACATCCATCTTTCACACTGTCTTTGGTTTCAAGCCATGAAAACTGAGCTCCTCTCTCAAAAGAGACAAAAAACAACCAAGTCAGGAAAGTGCAAAGAAAATGTTCAGAAGAACAAACAAGCTATGTATTTCTATACTGTCTACTTGTATATATGAGGGTTTAAAGAAGTGTTTTTGCATGTTATCCTTCAATCTATGTTATGCTAGTAGCTGTCAAAAAACTGAGAGACTTGTTAACGCATCCAGTTTAGAAACTAGCTTCATTTTGTCAAAGCAAAGGCAGGTTAGCTTGCTATGGAACACTGATCTGAGCTGTTAGTTTTCAGGGTCATTGTTGGCAGTGTTCTGGGGCAGTAGTAATAGGAGTAATATTTTTGAAAAGTCTTTATGACATAAATCTAATTAACACTTAGAGTCATGTGAAAAAGAAACTTTTCACCCCGAGGTCAGAATGTGCAATACTCAGAGAAACTGCAAAAACCCAAGAGCTATATCTCAGACTCTACAGGCCTCAATTAGCATGTTAAATGACTCAACAAGTATGGCTTGTCTGGAAGGGCTGTCAAGGGAAATTCTCTTCTCTCTGAAACAAACATGGCAGCACAGCTTGGGTTTGCAAAGTTGCTTCTGAGTAAATCACAAGACTTCTGGACCAATGTTCTTTGGACAGAAGACCAACCGAAGATGTTTGGTCAACGAACTGATGCAGTGTTGCAAAATTCCTCCACAATGATATGAAGGACTGACAATCATACAGAAAACCATTAGTTCAGGTTACTGCTGCTAAAGGTGGCTTCTACAAGCTACTGAATCAAGGGGTCCACTCAGTTTTTCATAGTATTACATCAAGTCTCCTGAAAACATTCTTTTTCACTTGACTGTACTACAGTTTAAGTAATGCAACATTCACAACCTTGGATTCTGTGGAGAAAGACATATGTTTACAATTTGGCAACTGTGTTTGTTTGTCAGGGAAAGTGTGTTTGCAAGCTGTGCTATACTCTACTCTTCAAGGTGAAGAATCCAGAACAATAAACATATATGTAGCAGTGCTCCGCACAAAATCACTATTGATTTTTCATTTTCCTAAGCCATTGGATAAAAGATCACACACAACACTTTTCAACGCTGTCTAGGAGAAAATAAGCTTTGTTGTTGGCAAATCGCTGCCTAAAATACTAAGATTCTCCTTTTTCCTCCAACTCATATTCTACAACCTAAACTCATTGCATCAGCCCAGGATCCCACTTGCTTCTCAGGGAGCCTGTGTGAGTGACAGCTTCGGAGGGGGAATCCACATGAAACCTTTTCATCAGTGCCACCACCCCAAGGCAGCACGGTGCAAAAGTTCATTCATCATGGAAAGCTATTGCTAAGTTTACGCTGTTGAAATGCATCATTTCTTAGTGACTCCTACAGCTCATGTCTCATTTTGTTGTATTTTTTGTAATACTTTTGCAAAGTCCAGAGTAATTATCAATTTAAAGTTAACCAAGAAACTGACATTATTTAGCCAGTTTGCTGACAAACGACTCTTGTCTACTTGTGCTATTACACCATGTTTCAGACACATTGCCAGAAAAAACAAAGATAATAGAAGTATTTGCCAGTAGTAATTTTTAAGGTCATATATCACCGTTAGGCTTTGTCTGTAATATCTACACGAGGTGGGTTAGTCAACAAAGCATGTAACTAATCTTGTTGCCCAGTACTGCTGACATTTTTATTGTGTTGTATTTTCATATCAACTTCTTCAAATCTTCTTCTTCAGATTAGAAAATCTGATTGTTTTGGGCATGAAAACGCCCCTGAAACAGCTTTCAGGCTGTTCTCAAACACTACTTTCGGCATCTGTTCCGCGTAACACTATTTAACTTCTGAAAGAAAAAACAACAACACATTCCTCTTTCTTGCAAATGAAAAATTCAATTTACAGCATCAAAAGACAACCTTGGTAAAGTCAGTACAATCAGGGTTCCTGCAGCCAGTCAGGTATGTGATCAGCAGCAAACTTTGTGTTGCATAACTGACATTACTAAGCCTGCTTTGTGACGCAGTGTCTGCACCACACACACACACACACACACACACACACACACACACACACACACACACACACACACACACACACACACACACACACACACACACACAGAGTTTCCTACGTACAGAAGAGATAATTTCCAGAAGAGTAAAAGTCATAATATGGCTAATATTATAATATGCTGCATTTCTGGTACATATACTGATGTGGTGTCTATACTTCTGTACATGAACTATGCTCAGGTAAACTGCAGCATTTAAATGATCCTCAGTTGGTTCTACAGGGGAAAATGTGTGTCCAATATCCTCCACATCATTGTATAACATATTCAACAAGGTGCTGGAAACATTCCTCAGAGACTTTGGTCCATATTGACATGACAGCATCACACAGTTCCTGCAGATTTGTCGGCTGCACATCCGCGATGAGAATCCCCCATTCCACCACGTCCCAAAGGGGCTTTATTGGATAGAGATCTGGTGAACGTGGAGGTCATTTAAGTATCATGAACTCATTGTCACGTTCAAGAAACCAATTTGAGTTGAACTTTGTGACACGGTGCTTTATCTAGCTGGAAGAAGCCACCAGAAGATGGGTACACTGTGCTCATAAAAGGATGGACATGGTCAGAAAGAATACTCAGATAGCTGTCATGATGGTATTAAGAGGCCCAAAGTAAGCCAAAAGATATATATATATATATATATATATATATATATATATCAGAGAAGAGCTCGAGAGGATGTGGAGGGTGAAGGTAACGGTGGTCCCCGTGGTAATCGGAGCACTAGGTGCGGTGACTCCCAAGCTAGGCGAGTGGCTCCAGCAGATCCCAGGAACAACATCGGAGATCTCTGTCCAGATACTGCGCAGGACCCTCAAGCTCCCAGGCCTCTGGTAGAGGACCCGAGCTTGAAGGATAAACCGCCCGCAGGGGCGAGATGGGTGTTTTTTTTTTTTTTTTTTATATATATACATCCCTAACACCATTACACCAGCAGCCCACTGATACAAGGCAGTATCCATTCCTTCATATTGTTCACACCAAATTCTGACCCTACCATCTGAACGTTGACGTAGAAATCAAGACTCATCAGACCAGGTAACATTTCTGATCTTTTATTGTCTAATTTTGGTGAATTCATTAAAATTGTAGCCTCAGTTTTCTGTTTTTTGCTGACAGAAGTGGCTCCAGGTGTGATCTTCTGCTGTTGTAGCCCATTTGCTTCAAGTTTCAACACGTTGTGCATTCAGAGATGCTCTTCTGCATACGTCGGTTGTAACAGGTGGTTATTTTGAGTTACTGTTGGCTTCAAACAGTCTGGCCATTCTTTGATGACCTCTGACATCAACAAGGTATTTTCTCTCAGAGAACTAATCCTCACAGGATATTTTCTCTTCTTCGGACCATTCTTTGTTAACCCTAGACTTAGTTGCTTGGGAATTTCCCAGCACATCAGCAGTTTCTGACATACTCACACCAGCCCGTCTGGCACCAACAACCATGCCACATTCAAAGTCACTTAAATCACCTTTCTTTTAAAGTTCCTGCCATGAGTAGTTGAACACATATAACCATATAAGGCGGTGGGAGAGTGTTCTTACCACAGTACCACCAACAAAAATATATTTTTTCTGTGAAGTTTATAAATAGGAGCACCCTCAGAAACTAGTGCTACTCACTTTATGAGCTTCTCGTTCTCCTCCCTTCAAAAGACAGATGATGATTAACTTGAGATTAAATTAACTTTCCAGTCTCAAGACTAATTTCTCTTCTGTGAAACTGGGTTGTGAACATGTTACTTCTGATAGAAGGTAGGAAATTGTTTGCTTTGAGTCCCAGTGTGCATGCATATGGGTGTCTGTGTGGTATCTTAGTTTCGCTCTGTGTGTAGTAACGAAGGAATAGACAACGCTGACAGCAGTTCACAGCTCACCTTGTTAAGTGGTTGGAATTTCTGCTTTTCAACCTACCTTTCTAGCAGAAGCATTAAGTGCTGGAGGCAAGTCTTTTTTTTTATTAACCACTGTATCTATAAGAAACCGTCAGAACAAAGATTCATATCGCAATCTCGACTTCACAATATTTTACGTCCATATTTTTAATTTAAACCTGCATCTGGAGCACGCACCCAGCCCATTTCCCACGTTTCTCCCCTACCCTCCATCTCACTAACTCTCCACAGACCCTTACAGTACATCACAGCCCAATTAGCGTTCTTCTGCCTCGGACGTCATGGCAGTCTGGGTTCAGAGGCTGGAGGTTGTAGAGCATGTTCCCTGGATTTGGACTGAACGCTGTACTCATTACTGGACTTGTCAGCTGACCTCTGATGTCATTTTCCTCACATCATTAGAGATGCTGCAGATCTCAGAGCTAAACCGGACTTATCCACACTCACATCACAGCGCCATTATCTACTGCCGTCACGCTATCGATCTATGTATTAGCAGACAGTATAACCTCATGAAATCATCCGTGGGCAGGACAGTGGTTGTAACTTTGCAAGCAGACAGGGTGAAGGAGGTTGCAGACACTGGGCAAATGTGTACACAATTAACAATTCCATCCTACTATGGTGATTCGACCTTGTGTTGGGAGGTCATTGACAACGATAAAAGCGATAAAAGTCCTTTTTGTAGTAGTTTTCAAATCTGGATGCTCATCATTCATCCACCACCAGAAAGATGGTGGTAATAAATCAGTTTCTCTAAATCCTGCTAAAGATAGAGGGAGAGTTAATTTATCTCACTTGTGCTGACGTGCATGTACCCGTATTCTGTTGTTGCAAAAAAAATATACCTGGTGAGCATATATAAATCATTCACTACCAGAATAGTACATCCAGTCATCTCTTAGAAAAGCAACATCAAATACTTACGTACACAAGCTATTTTAGCCTTGCTCTTTTTTTTCCTCCTGCAGCTCAATGAAAACACATTTTTACTCAAAGAAATAAATAATCAGAGAAAAGGGTGCAAGACAAAATAAGGTTTTGCTTTGTAGATGCAACTTTGAGTCAGTTTGTTTCTTAACATGTATAATGAATAGAAATACAAAAAAAAATTTACTTATGTATCAACTTAAAATAGTAAATAGAAAGTTAAAGCTTGCCACACTTTGTGCGTATTTGGAGCTTCTTGTTTCCTTTATTTTGGCTTTCTTGGTGATGCACCACACAAAAGAACAAAGGTAAAAGGAGCAAAGAAGAGTCTTCAATGATATATCATTCATGAGGAATTTCAAGTGAAACACTTTAAGCTCTGTCCTACAGGACCAATGAAACTATGAAGGAAAGTTATAAAAGTTTATAGAGACAGCAACTAGAATATAACGAGAATTTTGTTCCTGTCATTCATGTCAAACCTACACTATTAGCTAGATATCTTTGAAAATGTAATAGGTTCTAACATCAGTACGCATTGATCTGATTTGCAGAGCTGAGGTGTCCGAGGGAAAAAGAGAACCAATCAGGAACAACTTACTAATTTGCAAAATCTTGCAGGTCATAGTGTTGACTGCACAGAGCCTCGTATTTAATAACTTTTACATCATTCAAATCCAAGTAGAACCTCATAAACTCACCGACACAGAAACTATAACTCTGGTGTAAGCCAACCTGCTCTTGGTGCTACGCTCACATTTATCACAACATGTTTGCTTAGCTAAGTTGTCTTGAAATATAGATAAACATGTCCTAGATACCCAAAACATAAAAGAAAGAACTACTGAACTGAAGAAGTTCTATATAAATTATTTGAGAGATTTGTTATATTCTTTGGCTGTATGCTCTTTATCAGAAAATATCTGCCTATTGCTGCTGGACTCAAAATATGTGGTAGTAGAATCACTACTGTAAATATAAAAATATTGATTAGAGCTTTAATGTTAGAATGCAGCTTTGATCATCAAAATGTAATTTGTGCAATGTTTGTATTTTCACTATGATGAGTCCATTCATTCATTTTGCTCCACAGCAGCATCATCTTTACTGGAAATTTCCTTCATCGGTCTTCCTGGTTGCGGGGCAGCCTAATAAGATTTCATGGATTCCTTTAAACCCTTTAGTGACCACCTTCTTTATGACACATAGATAAACAGGTGATGAACAGGAAAGGTAATTAGATGCGACTCCAGCTGAAACATGTTTGTAAATTAGCTGAGCAATCGCTGCGTGACCATTTCAATCTGGTTTGCGGAAGAAATTAATTTTTCTGTCATATGCGATTAGACAGCTTGCTTTGGATGTTATCCTGTTTACGCTTGAGTAAATGATTCATTCATCGCATTTGGATTTTATAGATCATCAACAGTCTTTTTACAATGTTGCCAAACATTTGTTTTAATATATTTTACAGTCCTTTAGAGTACATTTCTTGGGCCGTGCAGGTTTTAGAGGTCTTATTCACAACATGCCAAGTTGTTTGATGTCCTTACATAAAGAGTAAGTAGGTTAATGACCTAAAACAGAGGTTGACCTAATTTTCACCTGACCCCTAATCTGCAACTTAGTAAACACTGTAAGTTAAATACCTTAATTACGCTGGTGGTCACTGACTGAAGATAACCTTTGGGTGGTTCATTAGAGTTAGCTACTACCAGAATGAGCTCACTATCATTCTTGTCTTCTCTGCTCCCTGTTTCATATGTATCTTTAATATCTTCAGTTACTAAAATAGAGCCTCTATCTTTAGCTGTTCACAGTTCATCTTAGCAGACAGTGACTGCTCCTGAAATAAAGCGTCCTGTCTAGTCAGACTCCTCCCGAGGTAACGCTGCCGGGTGGAAGTGTTGATGAAGCAGCAGGGAGCGAATCACAGAAATTCAATTCAATTCAGGTTTATTTATATAACACCAAATCACAACAGCAGTCGACTCAAGGTGCTTTCTACTGTAAGGTAAAGAGCCTCAAAATTATATAGAGAAAATCCCAACACGGAAAAGTGGGAAGGAAAAACTCCCTGGTAACAGGAAGAAACCTGAAGGGAAAGAGAAAATTGAAAAGATAAAATTCCCATTTTAATTTGAGAAACTCTAGGAACCACAGCTAAGACTGCAGTCTGAGAGCGAAGAGCTCTATTAAGATAATACGGTACTATGAGGTCTTTAAGATAAGATGGGGATTATTCAATATTTCAATATTTGCATGTGAGCAGAAGGACTTTAAATTTGATTCTGGATTTAACAGGGAGCCAATGAAGCCTGGGAGAAATGTGATCTCTCTCTCATCCCTGTTAGTCTCCTTAGAAAAACCAGAAGACTTTCAGGAACTGAAAAACAGTGACATCATCATTTTGTAGCTGTTTAATAATTCCAGAGTAAGAAAATAGAAAAGGAAGAAAACGCAAAAAACACAGCAACACAGCTGCTGGAAACTTTAAAATGTGCAAGGATGGAAAAAGTTACGGTCTGCGGTCTTCCTCGTGTCTTGAAAAATGCATGATACTCGTTTATTTGTCCCTTGCACATGCTGAAAAATCTCTGCTGAGCAACAAACAGCCTCCTCTGTCAGAATCAGCACCATTACTGTCTAACAGTGAACTGTAGTGTTAAGCTCAGAGCTTATTAAAAAAGACTGAGCACACCGTATCTTCAGACAGCCCAGAATCCTTCATTTTTCTTAGTGTTTAGGAACACATGAAGGGGCTGTGCGCCTGGGTGTCATCCAGTGTACATTCTGGTCTTTCATTGGGCCTTATGTCTTTGTTGGTGTCCTCTTTGAAGGAATTGAATTATGTCATATGGTATTTTATCCAATGACATCATCAACCACACTGAGCGTTAGGAAATCCAACAAATTATTCTTAACTAGGACAAAAAGTGTGTATGTCACATGCTACATGCTTGTTTCACGTTCCTTTTAGGTATATGTATCAGCTTTAAAAACCTTCACACTGTGCAAAAGTCTTGAACCAAGCCTCATTTCTTTATATTTTGCAAGGAAAATTGGAATAGGTTCAAAAATACATAGAAACACAAATTCTTACAAGCTTGGAAGTCAATTATTGGTACAGTACGATCACCTTTATTGCTCAACACATACTGAACTCTCCTAGTTCAGTTCTTTCTTGTCTTTCTTTAAGTAGTCTTTAGGAATAGTTCTCCAGGCTTCTTCGAGGACCAAAATATGCCAGGTTTTCAGCTAGTATTTCTTTGCTAAAATACTATTTTCACAGTCAAACTGTGGTATTTTTGTGATTTTTGACATTCAACTAAAGAAATGGGAACAAACCATATGTTTTGTGACAGGCTGCAAGTAACAAAAGTCCTCAAAACAAAATTTGAAATCGCTGCTGTGAACAAAACCTCTGAAAGACCTTCAGAAAAACTGGAGAACTATTACGCAAGAACATTTATTTTTAAAAAAACTGACAAGAAAGTCTGACTCCTGGAATTTAAATAAAAAGAAATGACAAAGGGCTCAGGACTTACTGTACTGTATTACTCACAGTTATATCAGGTAAAACAGCTTCACTTAAACGATGTAAACACACTCAGTGGATGTGAGAGGCCTCACTAGTTTCTTTCCTCTGTCTTTATCACTGTTGTCTGTGTGTGTTTCACTACACAGAGTTCTGAACAAGCCACAATCCAACTTCCAAATAATTATTTCACACTCAAAAGTCACATTAATAGCCGATCAGTCATATTTCTGAACAATAATGTAACAGATTATAACCCTGCGGTGGACAGACAACCTGCCTCTTGCCCTAAAACAGGTGGGTAATCTCAATTCCCAGCATGATCCTCAGCTGGATACATAGTTAAGAAAATGGATGGATAAATAACGGCTTATATGACATGTCTGAGCTTATTTTCAAAATGTTGCAGAGGATGAAACAGAGTGTCAGTAATTATGAGCCTGTTCCTGCAGTTCATATATCAGGACAGAGTGTACAACAATTGCTAATGGTTCCATTATAGTGGACATTAATGGGTCTCTGGAGGAGCTCTGGTTTGTTGGGCTTACGCTGTTTTAGGAATATTACTAAAATGAACTTGAAACTGAAATCTAAAGTCCACAAACTGTGACATGTTGTTTTCTCCTTTTTTGTAAAAGGTGCACTAAATGTACCTCTAAGCCTGAAAGTTTCACAGTTGCTCAACACATGCTAATATGGAGCCTGCAGTCCACCTTTTACTTATGTATTCACACTGAATTAATATCAGCATTAAATATTATTCAGTGAGAATGCAGGAGGGCACGCTATAGCCCCTTGTGGCCCCTGAGGTTAAAGAATTTCATCATTTTATAACATTTCTGCCAAATATATGTATTTTTTTCATTTAATATTGAAACCTCTGCCCTCTGTATGACTACTGCAGCACTTCGATGTTAACTATGAACGTCCTTAAACACATTCTGCACATGAATATGCAGAAGCTGTATGCAAGGAACATATTTTTGGTACCAAGAATACTTGCGCTGATATCTCCTGACTACATGAAAAGCCCTACAGGTAAGTCAGCATACTAGCTAATAGGTTCCCAGAGTGAGTGATCTTCTACTGCTTGCGCTGGTGTGAAACTCTCACAGGTTAGTTATCTGTCCAAGAGGTTAGCAAATTCTCAACAGATATATGGTTCTTTTATAAAATGTCAAAGGGAAAAGCTTGTCTAGGTCCCAAAAGTAAAATTATTTAAAAAAGCAACTAACTCAAACTGAACTAATGCTTAGCCATAGATACTGGTTAAGGTGTTTTTGGATAATACCTACAGGTCCCGTGTTTTCTTTTCAGGAACCAGTGGCTCTGTGTTTCATGCCCTTTAGCTACTTGTGAGTATAGAACAGTAGCTCACCAGAAAACTAAGAATGGAACAAAACATTAGGAGAGAAGACAGAGATAATACATACAGAAACAAGACAACGTGGTAAAACGGTAGGACAGGGAGATTTTAGGAAAGAAGCAAAAACTAATAAATAATCATATAGTATTAAATTGGACATGTGAAGCAGGACAATTCTGTATCTGTCCTGCTTCACTAGAGCTCCATCCATCCATCCATCCATCCATCCATCCGTCTTCTTCTGCTTATCCAGGGCTGGGACGAGGGGGCGATGCATTTATAATACATAACAGGTAAATATAGATAGGTGATAATAATCAGTAATATCATTATTATAAAATAGTTACTAACTATTACTGGAAGTAGAATTTGAGGTCATATATAAGCAAGTATATTAATATATGCACACAAATATTTCGAAAATACACACATTTTCCTAAATATATTTATATATCAAAGAATGATAATTAAAATACAGTGGAATGCAGATCTAACATTTTATAAATAGTCTCCCTTTAACTGCAGCTCTGTTGTAATTTTTGAGCTTTAACAAATAATTATCATCACATAAAGGTAACGTTCATATCAGAGTAAAGCCCCCCCACAGGTGATGTGCCATGATCAGAAAGGTGGACGTGTTAATAATAGCGCTCATCAGGGTCTGTGTGTTCTTGGGGACACATTTTCATTTGAGCGCGCTGACGCTTCTCTAATGACAGTCAGGGCACGGCGGCTGAACCCACCCTGAATTTCATCGTCTCATACACCCCGAGGGTATCCAGTCAAACAAAAATCTACCTCCCCAGGAAAAGAGCATTTAACCACCAGCTGTCGTGTTGACCTGTGGTATAAATTGCTCTGCATTATAATGGTTCAAAAAGGACCATGGGAAAATGCCATTAAAAGGCTTTTGGAGGAAAAAAAAAATCTCACTGAGCTAAATTATATCAAAACCCTTTCTTGAAGCGATTATTAATTGAGAGGCTGCATCGCAAGGATGAGTGTTTCCTCCTCTTGTTTTAGAGGAATACAAGGGCTTTGCTCATTATTGGTCTTTTCAATGCAAGGCTGTTTTAGTGTCAAATGAGATTTGTCTCTCACCATTACAAGAAGTAATTGGCTGAGGCTCTCTCAGTAATTTACTCCCAGCCAGCGCTACTTTGCTTTATGGTGAATAATTGCTCCTGTCTGGCTCACAACTGTTACAGGCAACATGAGCACGGACCCCTGCAGCTGAAGGGACAACCATCCTCAAACCACAGCGCTCAAATTCTCATCTGTTTTGATATGTGGTGATGTCTTGTTTGCGGCCGAATCTCTTTAGAATTGTTTTTTTTGTCGTTGTTTTTTACAAACTTTGTTTATTTGTCAGTAGGAATGCTTGCAGGTATAAAAGCAAACGTCACAAACTAGTAAATATTTGATGCAGTAATAAGGATTGATGCTGGTTTCAAATGCGCTCTGCCAGGATATTATCTGAAATCAAACTTCACTTCTGGCGAGTTTGTGTTCATGAAGGCAACTCCCAAACCACAGCGCAGCCTCTTGGTGATAAGCAATGAAGGGGAATGATTCCACAATCTCATTTAATGGCCATAATGTTTTCATAAGACAACCTCACAGCACTATGGGTAATACAGGCGCACAGACATTTTAATAATATAGAGCCACAGTGCTTCCCCCCCATAGAGCCCGCTTGAATAACATCACTGTATACTGATGAGGTGATGTGAGCCATATTAAAACGGAAAATATATTTATGCGGTTTCTTCTCGTCTGGAGATCATCATTTATCACCATGTGGGTTGTTACAGTAAATCACAAACTTATAATATTTGAACCCAAAAAAAAACATTTGTCATTTTCAGGGTCATTCAGAGAGAGAAAATGATTAGAGGACCCACAATCCTATAAATATATATAATTTTTTCAGTTCATACGGACTATTTTTTCATCTGCTCAAAAGGTAGCACATTAAAATAACTAATCTGTTGCTGCTGATTTAATGTTGAGCTGGAAAGCATCTCAAGACCAAGAATTCAATGCTGAATTTGATTAGTGGGACACAGTGGACAGCATAGAGGCACATAACTCAATAAATAACCCCAAGTTTTCAGTGAAACTCTTCTTCTGTTAGGTGCTACCGTTTTCGGGGTCATCACAGGGGATCATCTGCCTCCATCTCACCCAGTCCCTAGCATCCTCCTGTGTCACACCAGCCTCTGCCTGTTCTCCTTCACCACATCCATGAATCTCTTCTGTGGTTTTCCCTCTTTTCCTCCTGCCTGGCGGCTCCATCTTCAATATTCCCCACATAGCAAGCAGGTCTGGCTGGATCTGGTATTTAGCCAGCACTGTTGGCTGCCGTCTGGCATGATAATATGTATGTCATCCAGACATGGGCCGGGCCTGGCGTAGATGGCACTGTTTATGTGATGGCATGCCACATCTGGCTCGATTGTGGTTTGGTGTATATGGCCCAGGCCCATAGAAAACAGGTCTTCCCTGGATCCGGCATCAAGCTGGCACTCCTGACTGACCGATGTCGTGGCAGAGTGTATGTCAACCAGATGTGGGCCAAGTCTGGCAATGATGGCACTATTTATGTTCCTATTTTCCTATTTTAGTTAGAACAACCAAATGCCATGTTTTAATACTATACAGCTATGGTAGCCAACATTTCAAATGCAGGTTTGACAGGTTTGTGAGTGTACACTACACACAGTGTACACTCACGGTTACCACTGGGTGGCTGTAGCTCAGGAGGTAGAGCAGATCACCTACTAATCGGAAGGTTAGTGATTCAGTCCCAGCTCCTCCAGTCTGCATGTCAAGAGTGTGAATGTGTATGAATGTAGTTAGGAAGCACTCAGTTTAGAGAAAGTGTGTGGTTGGGTGAATATGGCATGCTGTATAGAGCACTTACAGTAATCCGGGATAGTGAAAAGCGTTCCATTCACTGTCTGAACAGAGTTTTGTCATGTTCCTGTTGCACTATTATGCACATGTTGTTATGACATGGCTTGATTAAGGTACACATTAGGCTGACATCTGGGGCCAGAGCTGAAACTGTTCTAGGCCAGCACAGGGCCACCAGTGTGTCTGCAACTGGCTTTGTGCTGGCCCATGTGTGGGCCACATCTGGCAAACCAGATCTGGGCCACCAAAGGGCCGTCATTCTTTGCAGCATGCGGGGCACGTGTAAGCACATTGTGTGGGCCAGATCCAATTTTGCTATGTGGGTCTTTGTCCAGTATATCTGCATGTGTCCAAACCATCACAGGCTTGTCTCTCAAACTTTATTTCCCAGTGCGCTCATTTTTAACCCAACCCACTGATGCTGTTGGGGTGTCCTTAAAAGTCCCCTGTTATCAAATAAAAATAATTTCTAGGAGTTGTGCCAGCTCACTTATCGTTTTACCAATCATTAGTGAGTAGCTTAATAAAAAAGATGTAAAACTGGTATTTTTAGGGTTGCTTGTTGCCACTGCTTAAAAAGTTCATTCTCTATACAGTATTTTGCCTTGTGCCTCCAACTTGTTAAACTACATTCTCTATAGGCAGCACAGAAAATTGTAGCTCACCTGGCAGCAAGCCACAAAGGAAACAGGCCCTCATGGTATATTGATAGCCTTGGCTCACATCAGAGTCCTTCACTGTCTGCTAACAGTGTCCTGGTTATACATGCCTCACAAATTTTTAGCTTAGGGATAGAATTTGAATAAAAATGTCACAAATGATTTAGCGATAAAAATGTTCCTGTCCTCATGACATTCGTCCTTCACCGTGTGAAATAATTTGGCAGGCATCTAACAATGAGGTTTACTTATCCCATGACCTTGCAGCATTTCAGGAACAGCTTCATCCAGAGAGCTTGGAAATATAATGTTTAGAAACTGTTTTAAATAGGTTGCGGTTTGTAAAACATGAACTTGTAATAAAAAGTGAAGAATAAGTGCTGACTTCTGCTCCTCTGGTAATTTCAATTCTATTTTTGAGGCTACTATAGGTGGACGCTGGCAAATATAACGTGAAACATGAAGACACAAACCAGTTAAACGATGAGAGTTTATTTCTGCGCAGTTTTGGCTGTTATTTATGCAGTGCTAACCACAGGAACAGGCCACTCACTATCAAGAGAACAGACTCATCCTGTATATCATTCACCATGCTCTTATTTTTTAAAATCTAGCTCCTAGGCTGGTTGTCTTGAAATCTTTGAATCTGTGTTAAAGAATTTAGCAACTGGGAGATTTGCTAATTTTCTAAACGTGACATGAAATTATGCATCAGCGTTGTTCTCAGGGGTCATTATCTTAAATTATGTTAATAGAAGTCTTTCTCAGAGAAAGATTTAATTACAGAAATGCCTAACTGGGCAATGATATAGCATCACGTTGTTTTCTTGCCCTGGCTTAAACATTTTTCTCCTTACTTAAAACTTGTTAGTTAAAAAATGTATTATAATCTAAGGCAGTTAAATTACATTTGGAAGGTGTGATTTGCATAAAAAATTGACAGAGTTAAATGCAATGATTATGTGAACTGCATATCAAAAATCCAAATATAGAGTGTAAAAACTACTTGAAACTTTTATGGGCAGCATAGCTGTTCACGTTCTGCATGTTTGCAAAGTCCCCCGGGCGATGACTGATGTAACTTATGGATCAGGTACAGAGGTTCACATGTTATAATGAATTTCCCTGATGGAGATGAAAGGGGTGATTGAGATGAGAGGGGCGGGGTAATTTGCTCGTGTCCATTCATTACCTTCATAAAAGTTTAAGGGGCAGGCACATGCTGACTGTCTGATTTATTCTGTCAATCATGGTAATGATCGGACAGTCTCTCCTTCAATCTGTAAATTATGTATATAATTTCTACAGATAATTATATAAATTATCTGTAGAAAACACTCATAGTGTATGAGCACACAGTTTCTGTTGAATGCCGTGTGCCCTGTTGAGTAATACTTCTTCCATTAAATTCTTCTTCCATGTCAGCATAATACTGTGAAGAATAGAAATACAAACACAACACATTGCACAAACTCACCCAACACAGAGCACAGTAGCACTTTTGTGTCCGATGGCCTTGATACTGAGCTGGATGTCAGGCGGAGAGCTTGATTGGAATTAAGTCTCTGCTGGAAGACCCAGCGGTGACGGCCACAGGAGGCTAATTGGTCTTTGGCATTTAGCACATTGTCGGTTGAAGTGAACAGACACATTGCCCCGTGTGCTTTGACTTGCAGGTTTGCATAAAAGAGCAGAGAACAGCATGAAAAGAGGAGTGTAATTTATACATCCCAACCAGGGCAATTAGAGGACACCGGACCTATACACATATACGTGATCTTATTAACCATTCATTGTTATGCATTGCTGAAGTAACTGTGGTTTTTTTTATGTTGAAAGAAGCGAAAGATTGATTTTGATAAGGACCACCTCATAAGCTGCTAAAGTGTTTATTTACTAATTTTCAAACCTATTAGAAACTTTTAATGCATGAAGCTGGAAAGTGTCACAAAAATGCATTTTTAAATTTTAATCCCAAACAGTCAAGATATGTATTTTCTTAACGAAGCCAAAAAGAGATAATGGCAAAAGACCAGTCGGTGGCCACTTTGACTATATTTTTGTATTCAACTTATCTCAAGCTAAAGCAACAACACACAGCTTGTATGATGAGTACCTTTCTTCTTTCACAGTGCACATATCACACAAGATTTCAGTGCCGTTCGGCTTGACCTGCTGGTATTCATGGAGGCAGAACTGAAGAGATCAGCTCTCTGCAGCCTCCCATGCTGGCCAACAGGGATCTCACTGAGTCATGTGTGTCTGGACTGTAGTTTCCCTCAGTGTCACCACTTTCCACAGAGTCTCTTTAATCAGCTCAGTGTTACTGGGATCATTAACGAGCCCATATCATAGTTTTTTTTTTGTGTGTGTGTTTAATAGTTTACGGTTGTTGTTTGTTTTAGCATTTAAAGGCCTGCATATTCATAATATCCAAAGTCCACACCAAAGGAAGCATTTTCTCACTAGAACCACTGTTCCTAGACAGCCTCGCTAATGATACTTATCTACGTCACTGTGTAACACATTTCCATAATAGCTGCCTGGCAGCTAGTTTATCAGTCTGCTGTTTGGTAAGTAAGTAAGTAAGTAAAATGTATTTATATAGCACTTTTCCATCGAAAAAATCACAAAGTGCTTCACAATAAAGCCAGAAATATAAATAAAATAATATTATAAAACAATGAAAAAATTAATTAAAAGCTCGTTTGTATAGAAATGTCTTCAGCTGCTTTTTAAGAACCAATGAAGTCTACACAGCGTAAAGAAAATGAAAGAGAATTCCACAGCCTTGGTGCCTGAAAGGCCTGATCCCCACGTGTTTTGATCCTAGTACATGGAACTAACAATAACTTCTGACCTGAAGACCTAAGTGCTCGGGAAGAAGCATGAGGTTTCAACAGATCAGAGATATACTGGGGAGTTTCACAATGTAGAGCTCTAAAAGTTAAAACTAAGATTTTAAAATGAAACCTAAAATTTACAGGCAACCAATGAAGAGAAGCCAAAACTGGAGTAATATGTGACCTCTTGTTTGTGCCAGTTAAAATTCTTGCCGCAGCATTCTGTACAGTCTGAAGGCAATCCAAAGATGATTTGTTGAAACAAGTAAAAAGACCATTACAATAATCCAAATGAGAAGAAATAAAAGCATGAATAATCATCTCAAATTCTGCTTTTGACACCAGTAGTCTGAGTTTAGAAATGTTTCTTAGATAACAAAAACACTCCAAACCAGTTGTTTGGAGTGTTTTTCAGCAATATATATATATATATATATATATATATATATATATATATATATATATATATATATATATATATATATATATATAAGCGAGACAGATAAATATGAAGGCATGCCAGCTCGGACGTCGCCCGGATCAACAAGGTCCGCGTCAGGTGTTGAGGAACCAGGGCACCCTGACGAGAAGTGGGCTACTGGAACAAGAAGGCATCGGTGGGCAAGAGACGAAAACAGGGCGTTGTTGGAATGCTACTACGCAAGTAACCCTGGCGGAAGGGGTTACATGAATAGGATGAGGGACCTATGGATTCTTCAATACCCAACATCCACAATGACGGCGAAACAACTAGTAGCTCAGTGTTTCAACATTCGAAAGAAGGGACTGCTCTCACAGCTAGAGATTTACGAGGTACAACATAAATGCTACGGTAAGGAGGAGTCAGGACGCCAGGTCAGGGCGGAGATATCATCACCAAGTGCGATAGGAGAAGGATCGTTGAGTGCGAGAGGAAATGACCTGAAAGATAGGATCATGGCCAAGCTTGAAACCTGGATCCCCCGTAGCCGGTTACCAAGATTACGTGAAGTACCCTCAGAAGGTCTGCTAGATGATGTTAATGCAGCACTACGGATGATACCTACAGCCACGATTACCGAGACTAAAAGCTGATCTACAGTACGGCAGCAGTGATCAATGAGATGCTTGGCTATAAGTTGAACAGCCACAAGGAGCAGTACCCTCCATGGAGAAGGAGGCTAGAGGGCAAGATCAAAGTAGCATGGAGGGAGGTTAGCCAACTAACGGAGTTGCAGAAAGGTGCGACAAAGAAGGTGCATAAGAAATACAGCAAGCTGTCCATACCTGAGGCCTTGGAAACTGCCAAGCAAAGACTCACAGCCTTGGCCAGCCGCTTGAGTAGGTACACCAGAGAGATAGAAGGCAGGAGAATAAACCAGCTGTTCTCAACAGAACCAGCAAAGGTGTACTCTCAGTGGCAAGGGAACAATAAGAGAACGGCACCACCAAGGCTGGAGACGGAGCAATACTGGAAGAGCATATGGGAGAAGGACGCAACCCATAACGGCAATGCTCAGTGGCTAGTGGATCTGAGGGCAGACCATAGTGACCTCCCTGAACAGGGTCCAGTAACCATCACAGTGGCAGATATCCAAGAAAGGGTCTCCAGTATGAAGAGTTGGACAGCACCAGGCCCCGACATGGTTCACGCCTACTGGCTGAAGAAGCTGACTGCACTCCACGAGCATCTGGCAGCACAAATGAACCAGCTGCTAGTTAATGAGAGACACCCAGAATGGCTAACCGAAGGTCGCACGGTCCTGATCCCCAAGGACCCCAAGAAGGGACCAGT
This sequence comes from Pelmatolapia mariae, assembly GCF_036321145.2. NCBI lineage: Eukaryota > Metazoa > Chordata > Actinopteri > Cichliformes > Cichlidae > Pelmatolapia > Pelmatolapia mariae. Next base: position 16,556,138 of record NC_086235.1, on the reverse strand, counting down.
CCCATCCAACTACCGACCAATAACCTGCCTCAGTACTACATGGAAGCTCCTGTCAGGCATCATATCGGCTAAGATGAACAGGCACATGGGTCAATACATGAGCGGGGCACAGAAAGGGATTGGCAAGAATACCAGAGGCGCAAAACACCAGCTACTGGTAGACAGAACAGTCAGCCGAGACTGCAAGACCAGACTGACCAACATGCGCACTGCCTGGATTGATTACAAGAAGGCCTATGACTCAATGCCCCACAGCTGGATACTGGAATGCCTAGAATTGTACAAGATCAACAGGACCCTAAGAGCCTTCATCGGGAACTCAATGGGGATGTGGCATACAACACTAGAGGCCAACTCCAAGCCCATAGCACAAGTCACCATCAAGTGCGGGATCTACCAAGGAGATGCTCTGTCCCCACTGCTGTTCTGCATAGGCCTGAACCCCCTCAGTGAGATCATTAACAAGACTGGCTACGGATACCGACCACAAAACGGAGCGGTTGTCAGCCACCTCCTGTACATGGATGACATCAAGCTGTATGCCAAGAGTGAACGAGACATCGATTCACTGATCCACACTACCAGGCTATACAGCAATGACATTGGGATGTCGTTCGGGCTGGAGAAGTGTAGTCGGATGGTAACAAAGAGAGGGAAGGTAGTCAGAACTGAGGGGATTGAACTACCAGAAGGCAACATTGCAGATATAGAGGACAGTTACAAGTACCTGGGGATCCCGCAGGCGAATGGGAACCATGAAGAGGCCGCTAGGAAAGCTGCAACCACCAAGTACCTGCAGAGGGTCAGGCAAGTCCTGAGGAGTCAGCTGAACGGTAAGAACAAGATCCGGGCTATCAACACCTACGCTCTGCCCGTAATCAGGTACCCAGCTGGGATAATAAGCTGGCCAAAGGAGGAGATAGAAGCAACTGACATAAAGACAAGAAAGCTCCTTACCATGCATGGAGGGTTTCACCCCAAGTCCAGCACCCTGAGGCTGTACGCTAAGCGGAAGGAAGGGGGCCGGGGACTGGTGAGTGTCAGCACCACAGTCCAGGATGAGACAAGAAACATCCACGAATACATCACGAAGATGGCCCCAACTGACAGCGTGCTCAGTGAATACCTCAGGCAGCAGAAACCCAAGAAAGAGGAGGAAGGCGAGGAACCATCATGGAAGGACAGGCCCCTGCACGGTATGTACCACTGGCAGATAGAGGAGGTGGCTGATATCCAGAAATCCTACCAGTGGCTGGACAAAGCTGGACTGAAAGACAGCACAGAGGCACTAATCATGGCAGCACAGGAACAAGCACTGAGCACAAGATCCATAGAGGCTGGGGTCTATCACACCAGGCAAGACCCCAGGTGCAGGCTGTGTAAAGATGCCCCTGAGACAATCCAGCACATAACAGCAGGGTGCAAGATGCTAGCAGGCAGGGCATACATGGAACGCCATAACCAAGTGGCCGGCATAGTGTACAGGAACATCTGTGCCGAGTATAACCTGGAAGTCCCGAGGTCAAAATGGGAGATGCCCCCAAGGGTGGTGGAGAATGACCGAGCTAAGATCCTGTGGGACTTCCAGATACAGACGGACAAAATGGTGGTGGCTAACCAACCGGACATAGTGGTGGTAGACAAACAGAAGAAGACGGCCGTAGTGATCGATGTAGCGGTTCCGAGTGACAGCAATATCAGGAAGAAGGAGCACGAGAAGCTGGAGAAATACCAAGGGCTCAGAGAAGAGCTCGAGAGAATGTGGAGGGTGAAGGTAACGGTGGTCCCCGTGGTAATCGGAGCACTAGGTGCGGTGACTCCCAAGCTAGGCGAGTGGCTCCAGCAGATCCCGGGAACAACATCGGAGATCTCTGTCCAGAAGAGCGCAGTCCTGGGAACAGCTAAGATACTGCGCAGGACCCTCAAGCTCCCAGGCCTCTGGTAGAGGACCCGAGCTTGAAGGATAAACCGCCGGCAGGGGCATGCTGGGTGTTTTCTTTTTTTTTTTTATTGAGTGCTTCCTGTTTAGTAATGTAGTACTCTACAACAATCACATTACAGTTACAGTTATGTTATTAATTGCATTGCAGCGGTTCTTCATTTATCTGCATGATGACCAGATAGAAAAAACATCAAGCATACCTTTTTCTTTTCCTGCCCACTTGCACAACAATCAGCTTGTTTAAACTTGTGTGCAGGGAGGAGGAAAATGATAGAAAGGTCTATAGCTTTTTAGCAGTGGAAATGTGGACATTACTTTTATTTTTATTGCATAAAATGACATCTGCATGATTGAAAAGGGCAAACTGCATCCAGGATTGAAACAACTGCTTTACACTACTAACGCAACATTGCATCTTTGCAAACATATGCACAGACAGCATGCTAACAGAAAGGTAGCAAAGAACCCATAGTGACATCAACACTGAGTGTATTCTTTAAATACATAGTAACATTAATTGCAGTGCTTTAAGAAATCCTCTCTCGGATGTAAGCTCCTACATTTCATGACTGTGTGCAATAATACACTGTGAATATAGTCCCTAAAGCTAAATGCAATTATTTTTAAAAGTATTATGTATTCTGCAAATGCAGCGCAAAACACACCACACCATATGTGAACAACTGCAGACCAAGGACAAGTCTTACATGTTGAATAGACTCTTGGTACAGAGAGAGTTGGGGGTATGCTCACTTTTGCTATTCAAACCTTTGATAAACGAGTCGGAGCAAAAAGAAATATTCATTCTTGAATCTTAAATCCTCACTTTAATTCAGTCCCCATCACCCATCACGCACTATTTCATCTGAGGTTGCCTTGTTTCATCACAGTGATTGTCAATAAATTCGTTAGGGCTGTTTCTCTCATAAAATCTCTTTTGGATCGTTTCATCATTTACTCCAGGGCTCATCAAATATTTAAACACTAACAGACAGGCTTGCTAGTTTAGACTGAAGTCAAAATTCATCGAGATGACAAGCTGGACACCCCGAAGTATTTTCATGCTGCATTTTGTTTCAGTTTCTTTTCCACCCCAACTATTTTTCTTTTTTTCCCCTCATAAAAATCAACTGATCTCTAAGATTTATAGACCATCGTGATGCTTTGCTCATACCAAAATATTTATTGTATGATGCTCACATACATATGTTGATAAAACATAGCATCCCTTGAAATACCGATAGTTTTATTTGGTTTTAGATAAAACTATCTCATGGCAGCGATTTATAAAGGCTGTAGCAGAATATACATCATGCCTCATTATGGGTGAAGAGGAATAGATGTGCTAAGCTGGATGTCAGCCTGTTCTTTCTAAAGTTCAAATACCAACATCTTTAATTAAAGGATCAAGTTATTCGGATGGTGGCACCAAGACCTGGAGATTAATGCACATCACACCACCATGAAACCTGTTGGATAACTTAATACGGGCAAACTATAAGGCGTCCTGAGTCATATAAACAAGTAATGCATGCAGTATTAAAGGGTATTTTTCGAATTAAAGTTTGCAAAGTGCTGCAAGCATTGTTAGTAATTATATATATATATATATATATATATATATATATATATATATATATATATATGTTTCCTTTCAATAATATACATTATTTTTTAATATGAGTTAGATTTAGAAACTAAAACAAATGCTGCGCCGTTCTAATCATCAGCTATTAAATTCAAAAAGGTATCCAGAACTATCTTCAGTGCATTCCTCGTCCAAGTATTTTGTCTTATTAATCTGTGTCCACCTGCTACATTTTCTGGCTCATTAGCAGCTTGTTATTTCGACTTGCTACTTAGCTTGCAATAAGCATAGCACTGTGGCCTTATGGGAGAACAGGTGACCAGGCCCCTGCAAAGTAGACATTGTTGCTTATGGATGAATACAAAATAACACATATGCAGGAGCATCTTAATGAACCACAATAGAGCTATTCAAAATCTCAAGTATCTTTAAAAAAGATAAATACAAATTAATGCATCAAAGTACTCAAGTTCATGAGTAAGCCCTACTTGCATACATATTTAATACCTATCATTGCTATTCCTATCTTTTTCCAGGCTGGCTAACCTCTTAGTCAGTGTCAGGCTCAGTCTTGAGTTTCAACAACCTCTCAAGGAAGACATTAGAAACAACCAATTAGGAAAGAAGTAGATGGCAGCAATTTTCATCAACCCTGAGAAGAAAAGAAGATGCAGCACAGTCAATTAACATGCATTCTGTGATGTAATGACAGCATCATCCCACTTAACCCACACACTCTCATCCATTCAACCGAGACATACCGCTCTCTATTGATCAGACCGGTAAAGAATGTTGTGCGTTATACGGCTCTGAGCTCACTATTATTCATCGTCACTGAAAAAAAAGTAAAACGCTGTGGGAGAAATAACGTAAATAGGTGCTTGTAGGAGGTGATGCTCGGGTATAGCTGTCTCTATGCAGGTGTATCGCTTTGGGGTGGTGGCTATTACAAGAAGGAGCAATGGTGCACACCCCAAAATGTCCAAACAAACTCTGTACTCTGTACTTGCTTAGTGTGGTGTATAAAATTGCCTCAGTCTGAGCTAGCCACATGTTCATCTGATATGATCTTAACATTCTAGTAACATCATATTGTTGCTTCAAGGTTAACATCGCAACTGACCAATCATTATAGCCACCTTACAAAGGTGGCTATAGTTATCATTGTTCTTTCAGGCGCTCCTTTTAGGGGTCACCACAACGGATCATCTGCCTCTATCTTACTCTCCCTGTCATTCTCTTGTGCAGGGGTTGGGAACTCCAGGCCTCCAGTGCCGGTGTCCTGCAGATTTTAGATCTCACCCTTGGTCAACACACCTGAATTAAATGATTAGTTCATTACCAGGCCTCTGGAGACTTCAAGACATGTTGAGGAGATCATTAGCAATTTGAATCAGCTGTAGTGGATCAAGGACACATCTAAAACCTGCAGGACACCGGCACTTGAGGGCTGGAGTTGCCTACCTCTGCTCTAGTGTCACGCCAACCCTCTGCAAGTCCTCTTTCACTACATCTATAAACCTTTTCTGTGGTCGTCTTTTTTCTCCTGCCTAGTAGTTCCAACTTCAACATCTATTGTCCAGTATATCCAGTATGCATCCTCTGCACATGTCCAGACCATAATCACTCCCAATGAAAATCTTCCACCCTGCGAACTCTATACATTTGCTAGTACCAAACTAAACATCGCAGCAGGTCTCACTACCATCTTGCAAACCTTGCTGCTATCCTTCTTCATGGTTCAAATCAGGTATTTAAACTCATCTACTCCTTGCATCTATCCATTTTCTTAAGAACTTATCAAATTCAGGGTCATGGGAGGGATGAAGACCCATATGACCTGTCAAAGGGCGAAAGTTGGGATACACCCTGGACAAGTCTAGTTCCACTTCACTCCTACAGCCAATTTAGAATCACCAGTTAACCTGATATTTGTCTTTGGACTACAAGAGGAAGCCAGAGAGCATGGCAACACAGTTCCACCCAAGCTGGCAAACTGTATGACAGTATTGACCATGTTAGCATGTTTGCTAGTTAAGGGGCACAGATTAGTTGGAATGACTGTATGTGAGTATGATACTGTATCACCATGTAAGTTTTGTTCCTACATCATAATACTGCCTCATAAATTAACAGAACAAATGGGAACAAGCTCAATAAAATGTTGTGTGTGTGTGTGTGTGGTGGTGCAGTAAGAGGTGGGTGGAGCTGTGTTTAATACTCCCTTCATCTTCAGTTGATTATACACTTGCAGAACCACGCAGGCAAACATTCAGTCTGAGAAAATATTGTGGAGGCACATGAAGATTTAATTAATTTGAGCAGAAGGGACATAATTAAAAACAAACTGGTCACATTTAGAGTCTTTAAATTAAGTTGGGTGATCACTGAGATGGAGCTCAGGTGTGCTCAGTGATTATTAACAAGCAACAGCTGAGCTCCCTGATCGAGGCCAGAGTGGCAATAAATTCCCATGCTTCCCTGTTCTTTTAAGTTGAAGGCAAGTGGAATCTAATCAGCAGAGAATGGATCTGCCTACCAAATGAGAACATCCAAGGGAGGGTTTTTAATGATTAAATGGGGCGAAAGAAACACACGCATGTAAAAATCACACAGGGCTGTCAATAGGACATACTAGGCTTATTTAGAAAGGTCTCAACTTCAGGTTTTTGTGGCCAGAAATATTCATCCTCCTGATAATAAAACATTGATTGTGAAACGGTGGGTTTAAATACCAGCAGTCAACATTGAAAGAAAGCACCAAACAAAGCTGAATAGAAATTATATAAAACTGGCTGAATATGATTCAGCTGAAATCAATAGAAGCTCAGGGTCAGCCCTTTGTTGGTGTCATTCTGAATGAAAAATAACTGTGTGCATATGCCATGGTATTCAGAAATCAAGCTCCCAACAGATTTGACTGGAGGACAGAATTATATCACCAGGTTCAACTAAGCAGGTGTTCCAGCTCTACGTGGACAGGAAACAACCTTAGCCAGACGTTAAACTTGCTAAACTACTGCTGCATCGAGGGTCTTTTGATGTGTCCTGTAACACGACTGGCTTCAGTTACAAAATGTGCGTGAGAACAAAGGCTGTGCTGTAATGCAGCCTGAATACGATGTGGTTTGTGAGTATCACGGACACTTTAGCATTTTATGACGGCAAACTACATGTATGAATTGAGCACTTGTGGGAGAAGATGAGCCTAAATAATAAATAAGACTAAGCAGTCTGAGACATTTTAATTGCATGCTACCACTGAAAGCTTTTAGCACAGGGTTTTGTGGTTAGTCTGTTTGTCAACTAAGGACTAAACTTTTAACCCTTTAAATTTTAAAAAAGAAGGAAATCAGAGCACCCATTAAGTGTTGGACTACCTTAGAGCAAGTTGCTCCTGACAATGAGTATGTACATTCAATGAGCTCCTCTATCATGCATGTAATTGTGAAACTATGCCTGTATAAAACAATCCCACAGTGGGTTTTTGTGTGTGTGTGTGTGTGTGTGTGTGTGTGTGTGTGTGTGTGTGTGTGTGTGTGTGTGTGTGTGTGTGTGTGTGTGTTTTCTCAGTATATTATCTGTGGTGTTTCACCAAAATAATATAACTCCAGTGTTGAGAACTCAAATACTGTAACACTCACCCGCTTCAGGAAAAAGCTGCTCTTGTGTAAAGGCCTTAAAACGTCTGTAGAGCTAAGGGAAGGTAGCGATTCAGTGCTTTCCCACTTTTTAATTCATAAATTGTGGTGGCTTTATTCCTCAGCACTTGCTATCATTGCCACTTACCTACAACTAAAGTTTCCCACTTCAGAGACTTCTGAATTTGAAACCAATTGCAAGAAGCTATTATTACTTAATAGACCTCAAGGGGCTTGAAGCTTGAAAAACAAAGTATGCTATCCTCATCTGGGACTCTCCTCAGCTCTTTCTGGGACAGTGGCGCGGCTGCCCCTCTGTTGGTCTTCCTTGGTCTCTTGTGTTCTGAGGGCCTCTGGATGTCTGGAGTTTTGATCTCCTCCATACCTGCTTCATGCCCTGGAGGTCGGGGCAGTGGCCCCCCACACCCTCTAGCAGATCATTACATGAAGGAACCTTTTAAAAACAAGCGCGTTCATGCTCACAGGTGTACACACAGGTGATCACACACACAAACTACACCTTTTTTGGCTCCTACCTCAAAGCACACTGTGCGCTGTCGATCTTACGTGCTGCACAATAATGTTTAATATTAAGTATTTAGTGTTATATTCCCATATATCATTGTGATGTTGTTTATTCTATTACTCTCGTTTTCTTCTGCTTGTTTTCTTTTTTCTTTCTCAACAGGTGATCCAGGTGATCGATATATGTATTTTTTGTCTGCTTATTTTGTTGGTTTTTGTTTTTTGCCCTTTATCCCCGTCCCTCTTCTCCGCTGTTTTTTTTTTTTTTTTTTTTTTTTCCCCCTCTTTCTTTCTCCCTTTTCTTTTCCCCTGTCCCGTATCTAGCAAGTAAAAATAAAAAAAATAATAAAATAAACAATAAAAGGTAAATCAAATGGACCATTACGGCAAGGCTGGGATGGTCCATTTGGTAAAGTAAATCCGTTGGGCATCTTTCTTCGCCTTTAGACAATAATTCTGATGGCAAAAGAACCAAACGGGACAGGTTTAAAAAAAAAAAAAAAGAAAAAAAAAAAAAGAAAAAAAAAAAGAAAAACAAAGTATGCTAATGTGTAGCTTTATCCAGGAAAAAAACCCCAAAACACATCAGTTAAAAAAAGAGAAAGACATGTAGCCTCATTAAATGCACTTTGCTCAGCTGAATCTATAAAATTAATGCCAGATTTACTTTGGAAAAACCAAAGATTTCTGGATCCTGGAAAAGAAACAGTGACGTGTTTTATTTTATACGTACTCAGGAACTCTGGCCTCATAAATATTTGTCCTCTTATTAAATAGGAGGCATTTGCATTTGGTATCAGAGCTCTTAAACTGGAATTAGGTGTTAATGAACAGGCTGCTTGTTAGTGGTTTTCACAATGACATAGTGAACCTGTTGTTATGTGCTGAGAGGGATGTCTCCAAGAAACAGACAACCTCCCTCAGCTTCCATTGGAAGTATTTACACGTTGCCATAGAAACTACTTTCAGCTAAGTTAAAAACATTTCTGAGGAAAAACACCTAACATTAATAAATCCTTAAGGCTGTTATACAGGGTTCAAGTTTAGGGACTCTTCTTTTTCTTCTCTCATTAAATTCTTTGCATACTTGCGTTTTAACTAAAGCTGTTTAAGGTTAACACATTATCACATGATGTTAGTCTATTGACAGAATTAGACAAACTCTATTAAACTGAACTTGGTGAAGCCAATGGATAAAAGAAAAGAATAATGGGGTGCACACTGGATTTTTTTAAAAGATCAGTCCCATCAGTACTGTAGCTTTTGAACAGTCATGCCAGAAAACTGCTAGCAACCTCTCACCATGAAAACGGCCACCCAGAGGTGACAGGCTCCACCCGCTCTAGTAAAACGTAAAACAGTAAATCAGTCGTTGATTTGGGGTGTTATCCCAGGAGAAAAAAAATCTACTCAAAAGGTGAGTGTGGAAAAATTGAATGACAGTTTGCAGTGTTGGTCAGTTGCTCAGAAGACTGCATTGATTAACAATTTTTTAATTAATTACTATATTAGAATATTGACCTCCTCATTTTAACCTTTATTTGGCTTTTATTCTGTCTAGGTGCTTTTAAGAAGAATGATACCACTAGTCATTTCAGGTGGTGCCACAAGGAGAAATTATAACTGTAGCTGTAGCAGTATATTGTAACATAAACCACAATTTTCTTTAACTTTTAGGTTTGGGTGTCCAAACTTAACCGATACGTGAAAGCAAATATTAAAACACACACACAAAAAAATAATAATCAGGGATTCTGAGCCACAGACTTTTGCCATATTGCACTGCCAGCAGATCATCACGCTTTAAAAATGTAGAATGGTGATTACTTTTGCAGACCTAAGAGATAAGAAGTCAAATACAAAGTAAACATTTAATGTTTAATTGTCCAGAGAGTTACAAAATCCAAATCCAAGTCTTTATGAAAAAGCAAAGCCACCGAATCCAACTCTCTAGAGGCAATCAAGAAGATTGGAAACATAAGGTTAACCAGACACGGCTGAAACTAATCAAGCATAAAAATGGTAAATGGACTGGTTTTTCTATAGAGCTTTTCTACACTGCCTGAGAACTCAAAACACTTTATATAACTAGCTTCATTCATCCATTCACACCTATTCATACAAACACTGTGTTGTGTGCATCATATCTTACATTCACACTGCAACATTGGAGAGCAACTTGGGTATCAATATTTGGCTATGAACTTAGATGATAACATGATAACACTGTTAGACAAAAACTGAAATAAAACAGGAAGTTACATAACAGAGACATAAAGACTAAAACAGACAGACTTAAATACAAGATGCAGAAAAACACACGGAAGTCAGGATAAACTGAAAATCAAAAAATTTAATATAAACTACAATTGTAACCACAAACGGAAACTAGACTGTGAAAGGTAGCAAAAACAAAACTATGAAACCTAAAGTCTAAACTGAGTCTCTAATCATAAACAAAGAAGCCATCCAGAAAATATCTGCTACATATAAAGCAAAACAACTAAACTTGTCCCAAACCCAAAAATTAATATAAAAAACTCAAAGAAAGCCACACGCCTAGGGTCAGTTACCTCTCTGTTCCCCGCATTGCCATGACCATTGTGTCGAGGCACAAGGCAGGTCTGGGCTCAGCCCAAAAAGCCCTTGCCCCAGAGGCAACAGCAGATCCCATATTTTTTTACATTTGTTTCTTTGTTCTGGGGGACTCTGCTTAAAGCATATTGTAGGCAGCCTAACTCATACATCAGACAGTGACATTTACATTTACTGTGACTTTTTTTTTTAAAGGTGAAAAATGTCCAAAAATCTGTCCTCATTCAACCAGAAAAAATACTATCCATGACGTATATTATGGATTGTGATAAAAGCCCGGCTCTGACAGAGATTTTGTTGCAGATATCCATCTCTAGCACGCAAAAGTTTTATTGCCTGTTCAGTCACAATTTACCATTCACAACTTACCACGTGGTCCCGTTATAGTTTGAATAACTTATCAAAGTTAATTTTTATCAAATATTTGTTGCATGTTTTGTGGTTTAAATGAAAATAAACTGCATGGGAGAATCTTGTTTTTGCTGACCTTGACTGCTTTGCCTTCTCACATTCCTGCTGTGATGTATTTCATAAACTTCAGTCTGTATTGGTACACTGTGATTATAATGGATAATTGTGGGCAGGGATGAAAACTTTTTGCAGAGACCGCACTGTGGATAGATAATTGATTATTAGACCTGTAGTGCCATAAATCTGTCATGAAAACTGCCTCTGTCTGAACAAGTTTTCTTTGTCACTTTTGAGGTTTTTCCTTTTGTTTCTTTTATTTAACCATCACCTTGAAAGGTCCACAGACACTGAATTCAGTTTAGATATTACAAGTGTAGAAAATGAGAGTTTTGAAATGTTGTCTTCAATAGAGAAAAGGGAAGTAAATGATCTATTTCAACTTTTATAATCCATACCCATGTCACGCTGATCGCAAGTTTGTAACTCTTTGTGTCCTTGCATCAATCCCTCATCTATTTCACTCTTTATGCTCGTGTCCAAAGGCCAACAAGCTGACCTCCAGCTGAATATACCTTGTTTGTGCTTCCTCTTTGAGGGCTTTGAAGAGAGTTGTCGGGAGCACGCCCCTCATGCAATATTCATAAGGCAAACTCCCCATTGATTCAGCTGCTGTTTAATCTCAGCAGTGGCACGATATTTTCCCACGTCAAAGTCACCGTCACCAATCCCTCGGCTTCAGCTGTCACACAGTATTACCTGCTCCACCCTGCACCAACTGAGGTGACTTCAGGGATACGGTGGGAAGATTAGACACTTTTCTTAACAATAGCAAGTGCGACTTTCACAGCCAGGAGAACTTGAGCAAAGTATATTACAGGATTAGTCTGTGAAGGGCATTGTTACTTGATCAGTGTGCTTTAAACTAATCTAAATGTATTACTTCTATTTCAGTTTATGAAGTAATAAGCACCAACTGTTTTGGGAGGGGAGAGAAAAGTTTGACTTAGTGTAATGTAGAATAAAGCATGCAAAAGCATTAAATCTCTAGGAAAACGTGCAAAACTGTGCACTTGTATAACTGGTGTTAGAAGCCACTTACACTGATCCCACTAACCTTTCATACCTATGTCGTTATAACGTTATCGTACAAATACTATAATTCTAAACTGTTCATTTAACAAAAAGCTATAAATCATGTTTTAAACCATCATTTACAGCTCCTTTTGACTTTATGGTATTTTTAAGAGTTTTTAGGTAACTGCACATCTGTGAGGGTTTTAGGTGCACCAGGCACTGTTGAAGATGTACATTTTAATGCATGATCTGTGAAGCAGCAGCCAAACACTGCTGGTAACTACTGAAAACTTCTACCGAGAAAGATTTGTATTCCCCAACCAGTTGATGCAGATTTTTCTAAATGTTGTTGTGTTGTTAAATACTGGCTAACTACTCCCCAAGCAGTAGCGAAAGTCAATAAAGCACATTGCATATTGGGACTGAAGAACATCTGCCTTTAAAGTAAAAGTTCCCTTACTGCTGCAGCCAATATGTTTTCAAAACAGCACCTTTTACCTTAAAGGAAAACAGTCAGTTTATGGTTACAGTTTTACTACCACTTGGAAGTAGTTGGACAGTGTGTTACGTGCCAAGAGATGTGGCTTTGCTGTTGTGTTCTATTTATCTTTCAGGTGTAAAGCCTCGTCCTATTGGCCAGTTCGAAGTTGATTGGCATGTGTCTATTGGCTGGTCTGGGCCCAGTTAGCCAATCACACACCGAGGATCACTATAAATGAGCAGCTCCCTGGCCAGCTGGTGGCTGCTGGCTTCTGCTATGACAAACATTTGCAAACAGGCTTCTTTGTATTATGTGTGGTGGGAGGCTGGACAGGTAAGCTGGGGTACCCTATACACTGGTTGCAGGTTTTAATCTGTTAGACACACTAGGTTATGCGGTTGATGCCACTTTTGTATGTTTTCACTGACTTTTTGTCGAGTAGCTAGGTAAGCCTTTTGTTTTGCATTTTTGTTTTAGTTAGGCCCTGGAAGCTATCGACCTCTTTTTGTTTTATTACTTTCTTTGATTTGGCTCAACCGCCCAGTCCTCCTCCCCCACCTTTTTCTGTTGTTAAGTTGACTATCAAGGCAAGCAACTAATAAATCCTGCCTGAATTTTAACTGTCCTGTTGTCCTTCTCCTTCATTAATTGTGGTTGTCCGGTGTTGCTGTCTCCTTCCTGCCTTTGCCACCACCATGGTGGGGGGGGGACGTAACACAAGTGGGGGCTCGTCCGGGATCTTTTTTATGCTGTGGACAACCTATATTAATGAAAGTGTGCCGTGATTTTGCAGTTGAAGATGAGTTTTGACCTGCTTGATTTTGTTAATCAACCTAGCGATGAAAAAATTGACTGGTGTCGCAAAGACGACCTGTTAAGCATTGCTGCCCAGTATAAACTGTCCGTACCAAAATATGGAGTGAAGAAGGATATTAAGCAGGCTTTGTTGGAGGGGTTAGTCGAGTTGGGTATCTTAAGTAGCCCTGCTATAACTGAAGTACCTTCTCAGGACCCCTTAGCTTCCCCTGGAGCCTCTGCTAATCCAGCTTCTCCAGAGAGAACTGAAGAGCAAGCTCTACTTGCTACACCTCTGGGTGCCCAGGTTAAATCAGATGTGGCTCCCCAAACTCTGCCTCGCTTTAAGCCTTTCACTCCAGAATTCCAGACATCTAGCAGTGATGCAAAACTTAAAGTTCGTTTATTACGTCTACAGTTGGAGGCACAGGAGAAAGAGAAGGTGCGTAAAGCAGATTACGATCTCCGGCTGGAGATCCGTAGGCTTGAGATAGAAGCTGAAAAGGAAATCAGGTTAAAGCAGCTTGAAGTAGAAGCACTGAGGGTGTCATCAGGGCAGAAAACAGATGCCACTAAAGATCCCCCGAAAGCCTCCCCAAAAGGTTTTGATGTTAGCAAAAATATTGCTCTGGTACCTACCTTTCGTGAGACTGAGGTAGTCATGGGAGTCAGTGTCTTCCACACAAACTATAGGTAACGATGGCAATCTGCTAGCAACCAAAGCAATTGCAAGGAGGTTTTGGGCAACCAGTGGTTACCAGTGGGTTACTGAGCCTGTGTGACTGAGGCATAAAAGGGTGTGAAATGGACAGAAAAGATTCCAAATGGATGATCACTAAAGCCATTTTCAGACACAAACTCCAGAAAATGTTGGGAGGATATTGTTAAAAGTTTTCCAGCAGAGCAGTTGAGTTCTCACTACTGGGAATAAGCCACTTGTTATAGATGAGGAACTCCCTGAAAACCCAGGACAAGCACTCATTAGCCGTGCAACTACCCAACAATTAACCTTTTCTGTGTTCACAGTGACACATCAACTGGACTTTGTACTAGAGACCTGGGAAGTTAAAGACTTAATATCCAATCCAACTATATGGGACATTTGACTCAACACTTTAGTCAGGTAATCGCTACAGTTCAGGAATGTTTTTCAGCTGCTATTTTATTTGTTTAGTTTTTTTTTTTAGCAATGTGTCACTTTGAAATGAAAATTCAAAACTATTAAATATGTTCATATGTGACTCTAAAAACCTTAAATTGCACAGAATGAAATGGTACTTTTGCATCAGTGACTGACTCATTTGCCCATTTGCGAGATGTACTTTTTACACTAAAGACTCCCTCCTACCCTGTCACAAACACAGACAGCAGCCTTGTACTTGACAGGATGATGGTCACATTTATCCACAATGAATGCAGTCATACCAGCATTATCGACCACCTACAGTCTGACTAATTGGCAAAGGCTTGGATCCTTGAATATTTCATATGAGACATTACTTATAGGATCAAAATGAGCTTTTATTTGTCCATAATGACCCCAAAGGTTAAGAACTCCCTCGCCACTGAGGCACTCTCTGTGCAGCGAGGGAGCACTCACTCAGCTAATGAAATTCACAAGTCCATCAGCAGCTTGATGCAGTGGTCACTGTCAGACCACAGATGTTATGGAGAAAAAAACTGCACAGAAGAAAATAAATTGCCCATTTTCACCCCAAAATGATCAATACAAGTGAAGTTCCAAATACAGCAGCATATTATTCATGTTATTTTTGACAAGGAGAAGTGCTATGATATAGTGATATGAATTAGTGTATTTGTCACATTTACTGGTACATTCATGCTGATTGGGTTACTGTTATAATCTTACATATCATGAGATGTAAGATTATCATATCTTTTTTTCTTAATCTGTCTATGAAACGTGAAATGTTATACTATAGCAATCCACATTCTACCCAAGTGCACTGGGCCACCAACATACGGTTAGTTTGAGTATGATTTCTAAAAATGAGAGCAGTATTTCCCAACCACTGTGCCACGGCACATAGGTGTTCCGTGAGAAATGATCAGGTGTGCCGTGGAAGATTATCTTCCAGTACAACTACCTGCTCTAATTAAAAGGGTTGCCAAAACAGAAGAAGACGAAAAAGGAAATTACATAAAAGTCATGCTGTGAGTGAGACAACAAATATTTGGGGGAAAAAAGTAGTCAACCTGACCTGGGTCCTGGAGAAAATTCTGAACCAGATGAAGGCCCTAGCATGAGTAGTGATCAGAAGAAAGCAAAAAAGGTATACTACGGACAAACTGAACTAATTCTGGTGCATGGGGAAAAATGATCAATATGCTTTTTGTGACATTTTTGTTTGGTGGTGTGCTGTAAGATTTTTTTTAATGTGAAATATGGTTGGGAAACACTGTCTTAGAGGACAGTATGTCACTGTTTCCCAAGTTAAGCCACAGTATGGATAAAACTGTGAATGTTTTTGTGCTCTACAAGGGTACTTATTAAGAACATGTGTGAAAGGGAATGCAATGCAAAGAGGAGCTGAGCTGTGACAAACTGATGGGTACCCTGGCCTGGGGAAGAAGGGCAATCGTGTTTGGACTGAGAAAACTTTACTGCATTTTGGCTGGCAACGTTTTAGTTTCATGGAGGCACAAGTGATCATATTGGGATGAGGGTAAACTGTTAAGTTATTAGCCAAGGATAGCAGCTGAGTGTAGCAAGCTGCATGCATTCTGGTGATCTACAGGTAGCAGGTAGCTGCACCACCTGTATCTGCATCAACCTTCAGTCAAAGCTTACATTTTTCTAACTTTTGGCCTAAATAACATTTAAATTGGTGTGTTATCAGAAAAATATTATATAAATATATTTGAAAAAAAAAATACCCCATACAGTTGTCATGAGGGGGAAATCGGCTATAGATACCAAACAATGTTTAAGTAAATGTAGGCATGCTTATTTCTACCGTAAAGTTGTGCAATTTACTTTGAGCTCTGTGAGGGCCAGAGACAGTCTTATATGTTGGCCATTCAAAGAATTGTAGCTTTTATAATTTCTACATTGGCTTCACTTTTCAGACACTTGGCTATAGCGACAGTATTAGCTGTGAGGTACTAAAAAGCTCTTCAGAGCTGAGGGGAACTGGAAATTCAGTGTTCCTCATAATGACCTCATCCACAGCACAGGAGTAAATGTATTTACTTTCCATCACTGATAAAGATGTGTGCTAATCCTGGGGATCAAATAAGCAATCATATCACCAAAGTTTATTGAGTTTTCAGTGGCTCAAATAAGCCACACAAAGCACAACAGGAAATTTGAAAGTGTCCCCATAATCCCTTTATTTTCCGTTGGCCTGAATAGCAAACATAATGTGGCTAACTCCAGTAATATAAATTTAATTGCTGCTATTAGTGTCACAATGAGGCTGTTGAAGGTTTGTGTATAAAATTGTCAGGGTTGGAGGGTTGTTGTTTTTTTCCCTTGATGGTTGGTTTGGCTTTGTTGGATGTCTCCGTTTGACAAAAAACTCGTCATCACATCTACTCTTTCTGAAATCAGACACTTTCCAAGTGCAAAATGAGACCAAAACTCTGCATCCGTCATTCACATCCAAATATAGTTTATACAAGTACTCAGTAATAAGAAAGAGTACCCTACCAATGTTGCCTCTGGCATTTCAACACAGATCAAAGAGCTGCATGGCAGAAATGTCAGTGTTTACTAAATATTTCATCTTTTCAACGTGACCACTGAATAGTGGGGTAAAATCTCGCAGGACTAAAATATATGACCAAATTAGCTGTTCAATTTCCATATCAAAAGTGACTGCAGTTTCACAGCTCACATGGGTGGGGTTGGAAAACCATACAAAAAACAAATATCTGTGTTGTTTCTTTGTGAATTATCTATGGTATTATTATGCAGTAATGATATGAACTGAAACCCAGTTGTCAACACTTCAACTGCAACATATAACACTATAAAAATTGTGAATGAAATATTTATTTTCTTGCATTTTGACTTTATTAGAAAGGGGCATTTGAATCAGCGAGAGACTGGAAAGGTTTTATAGTACTTTAAACTTTAAGGTGAGGAGATTTGGGGGCACATTAGTGCAGTTGTTAACACTCTCACTTCACAGCAAGAAGGCTCTGAGTTCAAACATGTTGGGTGAAGCCTTTCTTACTGTGGATTCCTCCAAGTACTCCAGCTTCCTTCCACAGTCCAAAAACATTGATGTTAGGTTAACTGTCTGTCGTTGAGAAACTAGTTACCTGGGTTTAGTGAATATGGCACTTTCTGAAACAAATCGTTTTAAGACCTCTCTCTTTGAGAATATCTTTCCCTTATTCTGATTGGCTGCCTATAACAAACAGAATGTTTGAACACCAGAAGGTTGGTATGTCTGAGAGGACCATGATAAGGAAATGAGCGCTTTCATTGATGTAATAAAGAGCCAAGAGTGGCCTGATAACTAAGCTTTTTTAATTTTAGCCATGTTTAATATAAAGATAATCTAATCTTTCTTAGACCTACCTATGGTTTGGGACACATTTTTAATTTCTTGGGATTAGTTTTACCTAATTACATCATTTTTACATACATAAAAAACTCACATGGCAACAACAGGTTCATGTTATAGCATAACACAGTAAAGCTGCGTATTATGAAAGTTACAACATATGAAAATAGCATGAATTATAATTAGTGGCAGCAAAGCCACAATGTGATGTGCTTCTTCTGCACTATATGAGGACGCATGGTCTCAGGAGGAAAAGAAAATTACATTATCATATTTATTTCACACATTCTTAAGAGTTCGTTAGGATGACAATGTTGCTGTTTGATCCAGCTTGAACTTCTTGAACTTCACAAACTCACTGTTCTGATTGTTGAGTCACTAAAACATAATAAATGGAAAATACTTGATGGTCAGTTCAACACAGAACTTGATAGATCTTTTACTGAAAATGAATCTGTTCAGTGATGTGTGGTCATATAGTGAAAGCTTACTAAATACTTAGTATGTGGGGTCAATTACTTATTTACGATATTTATTAAGTTCCTGAAACATTTAAGCCACAGAATTGATTTCTAAAAGTCATGGTGGCTGAGTGGTGCTCAAAACGGCAACTGTTTTATAGAACACCTCTCGCAATTCTCATCAGAAGGATATTGATTTAATAAATGCACATAGTGTCATTGAGAATCTCATGGGTACATAATGACATAGTTTTAGGTCTACTGAAGCAATTATCTGTGCAAAGCTCTTATTGGATATGGCAGCAATGACTTCAGAGTTAAACTTCAAAGTCACAGCTGGAGCTACCACATATTGAACAAGTCGTCCAACTAAACGATCATATCAGTTATTGACTCCTACTGTCTGACACGACTTAAGTCAGGATTCAGATGAACTTGTGCAGTCATGCTACATCTAATTAACATCTAAGTAAGTTTATGTAAATATAATGTGGTCAGCTCAACACCTTATCTCTCAAAATTCTACCAGCGTGCATGTTGCAGCTGGTTTACTTAAAGGAAAAGGTTAGTGAGAACATTCACAGGACCTCCAGACCAGTTCCGAACCATGACAGGTTACATTGATAGTGAATGGGTACCTTTAGGCCATGAAACAGCTTGCACAAATGACCTGTGGGGGTTGTTTTCTTGTGAAGGACAGTCATCTTATCAAATATTTGCTTATTTATTCATTTGGTAGACACAGAGCACTATTACTTTTCATTTGGTACTTTTTTCTACCAGTATTCAAACCATTAGTTTCCACCTACTCCTTAGTGAAAGGTCTGGCTATGTAGGAATTAACTCAATAAGATCACTTTGATCATTTGACTAAAAAAGGTTTGGGAGCAATAAAACTAAAAAACAAGCTGTAACAGATTGAACTGAAATCAACTGTATTGTTGGGAGATATGTAATTACTCATGGGTTGGTCACAGTCCATGAGTCCACAGACATTGTTAAACTGAAGACTTCATATACTGTAAATAGTTCTATCTATGAGATGATTTTAAGACATGCACAGTGTCCTTTCACGTTCAGGATCTGGCATGTTTTTCTTCGATCAAAAACACTTGGATATTGCATTTGACTTTCCAGGTAAACACACCTTACCATATGTGTGTACAGAGTTTCAAACCTGTCGTTGATTGCTGACATGTTGTGGAGGCAGAGGGCTCGCTAAAGCTTTGTGGTCTAGGCACAGGCTGTCAGAGAGCAGAGCTGACCTTACATCAGGGAAACCTGCAGAGAACGTCAAGCAGCCTCAGCAGCGCTCTTTTCAAGAACTAGGTACTAGCCGGGAGGCTGGGGGAGTTTATTTTTGTTTATCTTTCATGTCAGGAACCACCCAGGGATACGACTGAGCCTAGTTGTTGTTAATTGCACGCACCACCTCGGTTAAGCTTTAATTACTTTACTGTGAGGCTCATTGTGCTGGATTGTCACTTCATCTTTCAGGGAAGTGTTGGATCCAAAGACATGCTAATGATCTCATATGGTTAAAAAAAAAAGGGGGGGGGGCCGTGGTACTCTACACAACCTCATGAATAAATGCTAATCGGTCTGGTTGTGACTCAAATGGAGGGCAATTCAGGTGCAAGAAACTGTAACCATGGGAGCAACTTTAGTAAACAATGTCCACTCTTATACGTTATCTCTTAAAACTAAGCAAAGCAAACCTTTAGGTACCAGACTCGAAAAATTGAGGAAATACTGACCATAACAAACAAAGGAGTGGGTGACCCAGGAGGAAACAAAGTCCTGATATTTTATTTGTTTCTGTTATGGCTGGTACCACATTTAAAACATCAGGATACAACCACAAGTTATTTAACACCAAATGCGCCACACACACCGAACACGCTACAAGAACAAATGCCGGAAATAATGTTAGCCACTTAAACAGGTTACATCATAGGAGTCACAGCAAGTCTAAATCAGGCGTAAGGACATAAGTGTCACTGTAGCCTGACTCCTATACCATCCATTAACAGAGTGCCATTTATGGCAGTCTTTACATGTCTGTGAGTATCCCTCTTAAATACCCTCTGTTCTCCAAAGACCAGACTATCTCAGACTCCATAATCCTGTTTATTGCATGTATGAGCATGTCCCCCGCCAGGCACCAGAGCGAGTCTGATCTCTTTGATTGTCCATACAAGACTTTCAGTGAAAAAGCAATTTAGTTTTTTGATGTGCAGGAATATGAAAAATGAGAAATATTAAGTTTTGATTAAAAGAGAAGGAATTATGATTCAGGGCATGAGTGGCAGTGTCCAAACATTAATGTTAATAAGTATGGGCAGTGCAGGTCTACCATAAGTTATATTACACATAACTTAATTTATGGACATCTATGGTTTGATTTCTTTGCATATGTAGACTGGATGGGTTCTTACCAACACCAGGTGAGAATTTCATGTCAACAGCACCTTTAGAAATATATCTACTTAGAAAATTTGTGACGTGTTCAATATTTATTTTACCCGAAATTAACACCATCTAAATGGCATACAACAACAGTGACGCAAGAAAGTCCACTCATACCCTGTACTCACGACTTGGCCCATTTTTAACCCTTACAGACATGGAGCCCTCAGCATGAGAGAAAAAAAAACCCAGTACAATGACGTAGTTTTGTGCTGCTCCACACACCTTTTAAAGCACCTTTCACCTGCCAATTTATCTTCTGGTTTTCTGCTCTTGGGCTGTTAACACACACAGCTCAGTGATGCACTTGGGGAAACAGAGAGGAGAGGGGATTAATAAGATCTGGAGCCTGGTGTTGACCTCGAGCTAGGGATTCAGAACATGTGAAATGAGAAAGGAAGCCCCCCGCTCGTGGGTGGAAGCAGCGCTGCAAGAGCAGGAAACAGGAAAATATTCACACTCAAAACAAAATTTCTTTTTTTAGATTTGTAATATTACATTGCCCCCAGACTATGTTTACAGTTAGCCAACAAAAATCTGAAACTTCTTTTTCCTTTTACCACTGAGCCTTCTGTTTACACTAAAGATGAATGCTCAAAACAACACAAACCTTTGGACTGTATGTCCTCAGAGGCACCCATAGTGTTGCACTTCCTTGCACTAAACGTGATAAGATAAGATAAGATAAGATAACCTTTATTAGTCCCACATGTGGGAAATTTGTTTTGTCACAGCAGGAAGTGGACAGTGCAAAAGTTATGAAGCAAAAATTAGAATAAAATAAAATAAGAATAAATACAGTACACAACTGTACAGAATAGAATAAAATAAAATACTATATACAGTAGAATAAAATAGAATAAAATATGCAATAAGATAAAAATAGAATACAAGTGCTATATACAACTCAGTAAAAATACAACGATACCAGAAAAGATTATTGCACATGTGTGAATGTGTGTGTTGATCAGTTGGAGTCTTTGTTGTGCAGTCTGACAGCAGTGGGGAGGAAAGACCTGCGAAATCTCTCCGTCCCACACCGTGGGTGCCGCAGTCTCCCACTGAAGGAGCTGCTCAGTGCTGTCACAGTCTCATGCATGGGGTGGGAGATGTTGTCCAACAGGGATGACAGCTTAGCCACCATTCTCCTGTCACTCACAACCTCCACTGGGTCCAGAGGGCATCCTAGAACAGAGCTGGCCCTGCAGATCAGCCTGTTCAGTCTCTTCCTGTCCCCAGAAGAGATGCTGCCGCCCCAGCAGACCACACCATAAAAGATGGCTGAGGCCACCACAGAATCATAGAAGGTCTTCAGGAGTCGGCCCTCCACTCCAAAAGACCTGAGTCTCCGCAGCAGGTACAGTCTGCTCTGCCCTTTCCTGTAGAGGGCGTCTGAGTTATGAGTCCAGTCCAGTTTGCTGTTCAGATGAACACCAAGGTACCTGTAGCTGTCCACAGCCTCAATGTCCATACCTTGGATGTTCAGTGGTTGCAGTGGAGGATGTTTGTGCCTGCGGAAGTCTACCACCAGCTCCTTTGTTTTACTGGCATTGATCTGGAGGTAGTTCAGCTGGCACCAGTCCACAAAGTCCTGAGTCAGTCCTCTGTACTCCTTGTCGTCCCCATCAGTGATGAGGCCGACTATAGCAGAGTCATCAGAGAACTTCTGCAGGAAGCACTGGGTGGAGTTGTGGGAGAAGTCTGCAGTGTAGATGGTGAAGAGGAACGGAGCCAGAACCGTTCCCTGGTTCTGAAGCATCAGAATAAAAAGAATGTTCAAATGCAACTTGTGTTTTCTCCTCTGAATGCATGGCGTTAAACTATACTGCTCCTTTTCTTCCTGCTCAACTGAGAACCTGTTTGAATCTTGTCCAACTTGGACAATCCAAGAAGTGATGCATCCATGAGAGAGCTGAGAAGAAGAAAAGGTATGGAGGTAAGGATGGTGGATAGGTGTGTAATTCTACAGTCCACTTATTCCACTTTTCCCAGTTATTGTCTGTGTAACTGAAGCTTTTGTTGAAGCTGCTCAGCCATCCTGAACTTGTTGAGTGTTTCTCTGGAACCAAAACAACCCAGTGCTAGACCTTGACATCCATCCCCTTCTTTAATTCAGTCACAGGGGGCTAGAGCTTATCCAGCTGCCATAGGATGAGAGGCAGGTTACACCCTGGACAGGTCGTCAGGTTGTCAATTAGCTAACACAGAGAGAAAGACAACAATTCGTACTCATATTCACACCTATGAGCAGTTTAGCATCAGCAGTTAACCTAAGGCCACTAACTACATGGCTTTGGATTGTGGTAGGAAGGTGGAATACTCAGAAGGAAGTCCCACAGACACAGGGAGAACATGCAAATTCCACACATGCTCCAGCTAGATAGTGGATTTGAACACAGGGACTAAAAAAATCAGGAGGATCTAGCTCAACTACTTTAGAAACAACTTTGCAGCTAGCTGCTGTCGTTAACTGTGCTGGCTTCATTTCTTATTTCCAACATTTTGCAAAAAACCCATGTAAGGGGTTTGTCCAATCAGGTGTTTGCACAGTGGGGGGAGCGGGCCTGTCAATCATCCATCCTGCACTCTCAATGCTGGGAAGTGGGACATTCCCTCACGTGGTAACACCCCGTGGACACACTTCAAACTGAGTTACTGAGATCCATTTGAATCATGTTCAAGATCTCTTTGCTTGACTCCACAACATTTAAGCTCAATAGAATTGCAGGCATGCTTGGTGATATTTCATGGCTAAATATATTGCTGGGCTTAGTTGTCATCTTGGTAGTTATGAGAGGAACAAAACAAAAAGGATATGGAAATATAGCTTTAGACAACCTGGAACTGAAGGACTGATAGCAGTTATGCAGAATGCCAACAAGAAGTCATCCACTGACAGTTTGTTGAATAAACAGCATTGAAATAGAACAGAGAGCTTCCTGGTGTACAGGAGATTAAGGACTGTGCGTGTGCATGTGTGTGTGCGTGTGTGTGTGTGTGTGTGTGTGTGCGTGTGTGTGTGTGTATGAAACATGTTTGTTTAGATGCTTTATTGTTGTTCACTCTCTTTGTGGATATAAATCTTTACACAAGCACAAAAAATCATTAGTGTGTTCCTCTTGAGATGTAGACTTTGTCACCCTGTTTCACACTCTGTCACAACTTTTTGGCAGACTCACTGGGATTGTCTCTTCGCCGTTGGAAAAATAACGTGGTCATCTTGATGTAACTCATCTTACTTCACACATTTGTTTAACCTCGGCTAAACCTCCTGCTCCCCTCCCACATCTTTAGCTCTCTTTGTAGTGGCTCAGTCGCCCTGCTGCCTCTCTCCTCTCGTTGGCGTGATGGCTGTTTTTCTCCGTACCCCCCCCTCAACCTCCAGATGCCACAACAAGAAAGAGACAGCTGCTCGTGTGTGTACAAAAGATGGAAATTATCCTAACGCACCATAAATCAACTCTTGTGGCCATTTTGTGGAACATGCAGTGTTTTGGGGACACTTTATCAAGCACACTTTCTTTTTTGTTCACGTCTTCATTGAGTTTGCAGTTCATTCACATCATTTGAGCATTCATAATGTTGCTGACAACTGCATTGTGCGAGCTGAAGCTAAATTTAGAGTGTTAATTAACCAAGCGCTCACTCCTGCTCTGGTTGTTCTTGCAGTTTGATTTGTTTGTGTCACCCAGAGCAGACGCCTGCCTCATACCCTGCCAGTGATCTAGTGGTATTAAATATCTGGAAGTCTGTAATGTAAATGTATCCAAGAATGTGCATAGATTATTCTTGTCATATGCGGACTAAGTATCACTGATTAAATTTAAGACAAATTTTCACAGTCTTCCTTCTTTTATGAACTAAAGATGTTTATTTTTGTTCTTTTAATGTGGCATGCTGATTAATTGTTGCCTAGCAACTCTGTTTCCTAGCTATCCTTTGTCCCATCACAGATTGTCAGCTAGCCCTAACCCAACCAAAATATCAATGCCACAGTTTGATATTTGTTGAACTGTAAATATTTGTGTCAATGGAAAAAAAGAGTGGCATGAATTCATCCAAGACAGCAGGACCACAGTCCCAGTCTCAGCCTCACACACAGTGGTGGACAGATCGGCACCTTTGCCTCAGAGTGAGATTGCTCTGGGTTCAAAACCTCCTGATTTGCTGAGACCTTTCTGTGTGGTTTGCATGTGAGTTCTCTCAAGTTTCCTCCCCAGTCCAAAGACATACACATTAACTTAAATTGCTGATTGTAATTTGGTCCTAGGTTTGAATGACAGAGCTCTGTGACGGACTGGTAACCTGTCCATCCAGCCTTATCACAGCTTGGATAGATTCCAGCACACAGCTACCCTGAATTGGGTAAGTGGAAGAAAATGGATGGATGGATCTTTAATGATTTTTTTTTATAATGTAATCTACTCAGAAACCTTATTTTGTTAATATTACTGTTATTAATTTGTATGAATTGAACTTGAACTTGAACTTTTCATTTGACTGATGGTTTGTCAAGATAAATATTATTTTTTGGGTTAATGGTTAGGGACTGGAGTTTCACCAGAAGTTGAAATAATCACTTTTTTTTTAGATCCATTAACTTACTGTTGATATTCTCATGCCACATCACAGTAACTCTGCACAGCTAATTCAAACCAGCATGCAGCTGGCTTTATGTTGCTGCAGGTCGGACAATGGAGAGATGCAGTCCATATGCACTATATGATGGGCAGTGCTTCTACTCTGTGGTTATTAAATTAATTATGAGATGCCATTTCCTTTTGCTCTTTAATTATTTTTCAGTAATACTCTCACTGTTTCTCCATTTCTGCTCTCAGGACTACAATAAGCTACAACATGTGCTTTGTCACTACATGATCTCTGTTTCTCCCAGGAGATACCAAACAGACAGAGCAATGTCTGTCTCCATCTCTGTGTGCATGTTTGCAGCATCTGTTCCATCACTGCTGGTTTACTGGTTGATGAATAAACAAACAGTTACCAGATTTGTCTTGGCTGTGTAATATAGACAACAAATCCAGTAAGCCCTGAGACATTTGAATCGTCTGTCAACACTGTATTGTTGTGGAGTTAGTTTATTAAACATCTTGTCTATAGACTGTACCACAATGCACCGATTACACCGTAATTTAACAGCTCTCATGGAAGGAATCATCACTCTTCAGCCTTTTTCATCTCTGATAAAATATTCTGACAGCATAGGAGGTGATTTGTGGCTTCTCGCCGGAGCTAAACTTAGAGCTGTCATGATGCCATTGATGTCTCTGATTGTGCCCAATATCCTACTACGGTGTTTGGTTACTGTATATTTTTAAACAAGGCACTCAACCTGCAACATTTGAAATCTTTTGTAAAGAACCTTCTTTTTTTCCATGACGGGCTTAAAGAAGCAGATCAGCAGCTTGCGCTTGTGATGGAAAATTCCTCAGTGGAAAACAGTTGTGGAGCTGTGACGTAGAAAGCAACTTCACCCGCGAGGAGGCACACTGCGCCTCATACAGACTGAGACGCATTAAATCATGCATTTCTCAACTTGTGATGAGTCACATGTACATCGCACTATGGGAAGTTTAAACTTAAATTCAGAGGATCCAGACTTCATTAGCATTTTGGTTGATCTGATCATAAGTGGACATCCTAAATAAATTACCACCAGGGTGTATCTAAGGACGTAAACCCCTTGTGCAGGTGTGAATTAATTTAATTTCAGTTTTATCTATATATCCCCAGTTCACAACAACAGCTGTCATGCAATGTGATAAAACCCCCAATGATCAGGTAATCACCTTTTACTCTAGCAGCACTTGATAAAAGTAGGAGGGAAGAACTCCCTTTCAACAGGAAGAGACCTCCGGCAGAGCCAGGCTCAGAGAGGGGCAGCCATGTGCCATTACACGCACATAAGAACCTAAAAGGAAACACATCATGAAATATAATAGATGGCTTTTGTTTTCTCTCAGAACTGATACAATTTAGATGAACTGGGATAGACTGGCATAACCCTCTAACTTTCCAGTGAAGATGGGATAATTTTAAACTCTGGCTTTCTGACATGTATGTCTTTTATCTGGCCTCCCTCTGCTCTCTGCTTTGTCCTCTCACCTTCAACCAGTCGCAGCAGATTGCTGCCCATCCCTGAGCCTGCTGAACGTTTCCTCGTCTTAAAACTGAGTTTTTCCTTCCCGCTGTCACCAGGTTCTAGCTTATAGGGGGTCATCTGATTTTTAGTGTTTCTCTGTAACATTGTAAGGTCTTAAACCTACAATATAAAATGCGGTTGTTGTGCTTTGGTGCTGTATCATTAAATTAAAACTGAATTCAATTAATAATTAAATTTCAATTAATTGAATTCTTCATGTTGAAATGTAGTTATTTACAATCCAAAATGTAGATCCCCACAATCTGACTGTGTTAACAGATATTTGGACACAGTGAATGACAGAGGTACCCCCACATGAACCCAAACAAACAGAGAAAAGCCTACTGTATGTATATTATTTATGTGCACAGTTGATGTTTTATTTATGGACTACACTGGTGTGAGATTTGCTGCCCTCAGGAGATTTAGGGGTTTCACTGTTCTGGCAGTTTTGTCCTGTTAATAGATGTTCATTAAAATCCAGTTGCTCTGTCTTGATGTGTTTTTGCTTTTCGCACTCAACAAGCACAATTAAAATGTATTCAGTCATTCAATGCTATTGTCTCTGTGGACCTTTAAAGCATTTTGGCCAAAAATACTAATTAGTGTCAGGTTCCCACTGTAGATTAATTTACATTTCTCCCCACACACAGATAAGCTGTGGTCTCTCTAATGAGGCTTGTCTAGTTCTGGAGGAGGAGAAAGAAAAGGAAGTACAGGTGGCAGCTCTCTAATTATGTCCCAAGTGGATGACTACATTACCCAGGTACCCCAGGCCTCTGACAGGTGTGGGTGGATGGGAGATGCACAGTCCAGATCAGTGGGTTGAATGACAATCTTAATGATTCATTTTCTCAGTTATTTCATTAGGGAAGGGCGTGGGCCATTGCTTCTCCTCTGTTAATTGCAAAAGAAATTTTTATCACTTTGTGCTTTTGTCTTCTCTGCAGAGCTGAAACAAAAATCATTGGGAAGCAGTCTTTTTTATATAATTTATACTGGTAATGAGTTATCCAGTATCTGCGTGGGTAGGCTGTAAAATGGCTCCAATATCACTTCAGGTCCATCCGACAGCTGACTGGCATTGTTAGCTGTTGTTTAGTCTCACCTGTGAAGCACGTGCTCACTGCATCACTTTGTGTGAACTATTTGTGATTTGAATCAACATCTGGACCCACAACAGAGATGGAAACGCTAACTAGAACGTACACCTTTGAAGGCTGTGGGAGGGAAACAACATAGTAGGTGTTAAAAAAATCCACTAACAAAAAGTAACAGATAGAATCAGTGCTGAAGTTTCCTTGCTAGTGGAATAAAAACTTAAGAGCACAGTTTGTCCTCTCATATGCTTAATGATGCACAGACACAGATGGTTACTCGTTGTGTGCTTGTGTCCAGGATAATATTATTCCCTACAGGCTACTAAGCCACCAATTTACTGGAATCTTATTTTAAAAAATCAAATTTTGTTTATTTTATATATGCTGGGTAGTAATAACATAGCATAATGTATGAGTAGATTTTTATTTAATTAATTAATAACTTCTCAAATGCATCTATATCTGCAGAATGATTAAGGGACTCACATGGTTGTGCATTGGTCCAATGTGGAGCCTGCAGACCATCGTCTACATTTGGAGGCCACTTACTGTCACCAGCAGATATTGTCAAAAATATGTCGAACAACTCTTGCTGTTGTTGTTGAGCCATCCGCGAAAACTAAAGCTACAGCATACAAGGAACTGAAGTTTACATCCTGTCCACTTTTCAGGCACAGGCCTGCGTGTAGCAGGTATCATTGCTACAGAGAAAGAGAAACTGCAGCTACCTGTAAGAATCTGATAAATGTGAAGCTTTTGATTGTGCTTGTTTTTACTGTGGCTGAAGGGCTCTTATTGTATTTTAACCTTTAAAGGTAATGCAGTAATGAGTATAATGAGTTGTCATTTCTAGAAAATGCTATCTCTCATGTTTTGTGACCTCGCCATCCCTGATGTGAAGCTGCGTCTTTTGCTGTGTCAAACAGAAGAGAGGTGCAGCTTGACCATAAATCATAACCACAACAGCTCCATAATTATCACCAATTCTGTCAATGTTCTTGTTCAAAAAGACAAAAAACTGCTTGGGTGAATCTTGTAATACTCTGCATTAGAGCCCAACTGATATGTTTAAGACCAATACCGATATTTGGTGATTTTTAAAAAGCCGATATATGAGCCAATATTTTTTCCTTTCTGCCAAACAAAGCAAACATTAGTTATGTGTAGTTATTTATAAGTCCTTACTCAGATAACAAAAACAGACTTCTATTGTTGTCACAAAAAGTTGCAGATCACTTGTTTCCAGTTTGCTTGACTGTGCTCTCATCAGCTGGATGTTGTGTTTGTGGTATTCCAACTACATGTTGCCAGCAGGGAGGTTACACAGTGCCCTCTGGTGGACAAACTATGCAACATCATACAACACCTATAATCTTCACTTTTTTCATTTAAATGAAATGTTTTTGCCAATACGATATATCAATAAATAGCTAATATTGGCTGATATATCAGTCAAACTGTACTTCGCACTAACATGTGTGGTCCTTTCTACATTTTACAGTGTCCAAACATCTATTTGATGAACCTTAAATCCTTTTTATTGCCTCGTTTTTGGGTTTCCTCTCTCTTAGTAGGCTCACATTCTTCCTTTAGTGTAAAACATTTAGACTACAAGGTGAAAAGGCTGGCTGGAAAAAAAAAATTAGGAACTCGGGGTTCACCTCAGCCTGTTTGTATCACAGGTGAATTTGAGGCTGTTTTTAGTAGAAAGAGTATTAGTGGCCCAACTGGGACAGTGGCTGGCAAATGAAATTGCCCAATATACGTTTGCTATTGCTTTATTACTGTTGTACTAATTACACTGAACCATGATATTGTTCAAGGTTCATATCCTGGGCAATGCAACTCCTTGTCTCTGCAAATTTCTGCCTTGAGAAATACAATGAATCATTAGTAACCAAGGGCTACAAAAGCCTACATTAATGATGCTTAATTAATGACACATGGTTGATATAATTTGACAGTAACTTCACAGCAAGATGTATTTGTGGACAAATTTATATATTTATTTTTTCCTCACAATAGTGCACTGCAGAAGATGGCAGTGCATCTTAACAGCTCTCAAATGCCAGCCATTGTCACTAAAAATCTACCAACAAGCTTCTATTTCCTTAACATGACATTTTACTCCCTTTCACAAACAGTGCAAAAACAAATTTCAGTTCAAGCCTAAATGCCAAATTGGGTAATACTCCTTGGATAATGCCAACTTTGAGTTTATTTCTCCTGTATTGGACTGTAATCTCTCTATTTTTCCCTCATTCCCTCAACCCTGTACTCTCCCCTTGTTTGAGTAAACAGTTGTCGTCATTTTGAAACGGTCACTGGAGCAGGCCGAAGCTTTCTTGGCAGTGATTTGTGTGGAGGGAGTCAGGTCCCATCTGTTCCCTGTCCACGGGGGATGTTGGGCCAGCCAACCAGTCTCCACCGCCACAACCCTCCTCCCTCCCATCTCCACTCCTCCTTAACACCCAGAGAGAGGATAATGAGAACAGGGAGAGGGCACACCGCACATCACAGGGCAGCGATTGTGTCTGAGCTCCCACTTCGTCACGTCTCGTCCAGTCACCCGTCAGATAAAGTCAGGGCCTCAGCTGGTCGCATGCGATTGGAGCTTAATGGGCATTCTTCAAATGCAGATGAGCTGCTTGACATATGTCCCGGTGACTGGTGCTGCTGATGGCTTTGACTTTTGATTCTTGCTCTTTAGTAACATAAGGTGTTTTCAAAAACATTCACTGCAGCCTTGAACCACCTTTCATGCCTGGCTGTGGTGTAAGTGAGAACACAAATCTAATAACAGGACAAATTCAACATTAAGATTTTTATGTAGATTTCTGTACTAAGGAGCTGAAAGGATCCATTGAGCATGTGTGAGATAATTTAATCTGCCTACTCAATCCTGCTAACCATGTTAGCACTTCCTGGCACATGTGCTAGATGCCTGGTCCTGTTTCCCCGCACATTGTCCTGAGTATGGGGAAGAAATTATTGACTGTATAAGAGAGTGGTGGTTCTTATCCTTTTCCTGTTTTCTCCTACGTCGTGTGTCCATTCTGTAGATTTCAATAAAGTTGAGATGATTGTTCATTTTTAAAAATCTTTTTTTATTGTTCTTCAACATCCAGTCAGTTCTACCGAAGAGGAGTGAAGATAAACAGAGTAAGGACCTCAGTCACACAGAACTGGAGACAGTAAGTGATTCCTTGGCAACCTCTGGTCATTATTTAAAAAAAATTGGATTCCCTGACTGGTTAGCAGGTGGTTGCTGAATGTCACTAGCTAAAGTTGGTCAAAAAAAAGGGCTGCACCAAAAAGCTTGTGATTTGTGCTTTGGTCACTAACATATTTCCACAGTTCCCATAGTTTGCAGGGACAAAACCGACTTGTAAGCAAACACTCGCAAACTACTAGCTAGTAAAACTTGTAAAAGCGCAACACGAATCCAAAGACAGAGAATGTTTGCCATTGTCTTCTGTGCAAACTATGGGCAACTTCTCTGTGATGACCAAAGCCATCACAAAGAGGTTTTCATCTCTTTGTGACCAACTTCCCCATGCAACTTTTAGTAACATCCAGCAACCAGGAAATACAGATGGATCACATACACATTTGTTAATAATCCCGATATTCTTATAGTACCTAGTTACCTTTATAGCGTCTGTGGTACCTCCCTGTATAAACTGCTTCTGATCTCTGTCATATCTTCCTTCCGGCATAATAAAGTCAAATCTTTAGCTGCACATGTCAGTGTTCAGGCTTCTTTGTGCCAAAATTTCAACAAGTATAACGCATGAGTGGAATAAAAAAAAGGATATCTCTGGTTCAGCTGCACTGATTTGTTGTTGTTGTTTTTAACTCCATTTTAGCTGTAAAAATAAGACAAAAATTACCTGTGCCATTAGATTCAATGGAGAGTGGGTAAGAGAGTATGCCTTTTCCAGGAATTTGGATGAACTTAGCCTTTAGTGAGGCAGCTCTGTGTCTCTTTGTCCCCAGACTGTTTTTATGCTGTATCTTTATCCCTTTCCAAAACACGGCTTGAGACATTTAGTTGGATTATTAAATGAGGACAGGAATCTGGCAAAAGATAATGCACTCTCAATTTAAATTTATTTGTTATCTTCATCCACTTTTTCAGAGACATTTAATCAGACCCACAGTGCCAAACTCTCTTCTCTATAAATGTTCATTTTTTTGTTCTCTGTAATAGAGAATCAGTCGTTTCTCACCTGGGAGTAGCTTGGCCCAGCCTTTCTGTAAACACTGTGTGAACTGTGACTAAGAGGGCAGCGTGATTTGTGTTAAGCCCCTCCCAAATGACGTCTTCCATTACCTCCCCGCACCTCCCAGCACCGTGCAGCTCAGACAAATGTTAATTCTTTATTCAGAGTTGGACAGAGCATTAAGTCATTTATTTCAGCCTGTTAAAGCAAACACTTTGTGACAGCTCTCATTGTCTGGCACAGACGGAGCCCGCGGTGATCCAAGCAGAGACCGGCGGCTTAAAATTTCACGACTTGACAGTGTGACCAGATGTTCCTGTGACTGTCTCACATTTGTGGTGTAACAGATGAGCTCTGGCACGACACTCTGCTGGCCAGAAGATGCTGAGTCTCACTTGGGGACACACCCACATACTCGCATGCAGAGGAAAACTCCTGATGGGCTCTGAGTGCCTGAAAATGAAATTCTCTTCACCTCACCCTTCACACTTAATATACCAGGATTTGCATGTGTGAATAAAAATGCCTCCCTCTCATATTCTCACTAATATTTTATTCTCATTGCTTTCACTCTCGACACGATTAGTGTCGTACACAAAAAAGGCAGATTGTTTGCCGTCCGGTAATCAAAAGAAACAAAGGGAACAATAGAGAGAAAACATGCTGCCTCATTGCTTGAGGGCAGACTGGAATTATGGTGCATGCAAAATGAACATTGGGAACTTTCATTAGGATGTTGATTCAAATAGAAAATGGGCTTAGGTCAGCCTGGCAACATGACTCACCAAAATTTGGAAGAAAGTTGAAAGCAGGATTTGAGTGTTAAATTCCACTTCAGAAACAGTGTAGCTCAAATATTCAGACTTCACACGATAAGAAAGATAATCTCTTTTAACACCTCCTGTGATATCAATTCATCCATTTGTCCTGACAAAGTCAACACCAACTGTCTAACTAACACTTCCTGGAACGCTTTGTTTAATTCTCATCTAAGACTCTTTTTTTTGAGGGAGAGAGAAGCTGTCAAGGAAAAGGTGGACAATCTGTCACGGATTCAGCTTCATCTCAGTTGGGTTTCTGCTAATTAATTGTGCCTGCCAGTGGTATTACAATATCTCCTTTCATTCTAGGAGTAGTCCTCCTACTTTCCTGATGTTACACCAAAGTCGAAGTGGACACAGAAAAATTGCCGCTCTGCAGCCATCTTGGCAAATGCTGTTAGCCATTTATCTCTGGTTAACAAGCTAAAACCTCTTTGGGTCCTGCTTTTACCTTCACATATTTACTGCTATAGAACTCTTAGTTTAAATGACGTTTGATTTGTTTGGGTTCATTTTTTAAAAAAAAGAAAGATAAGGCCTGCTACTGCCTGTACACTGATGACCACTTTATTAGGTACACATGTTCAACTTGTTGTAATTAGCCAATCATATAGAGGCAACTCAGTGCACTTAGGTTTGCAGACATGATCAAGGTGAGCTGCTGAAGTTTAAACTGAGCATCAGAACGGGAAAAAAAAGTGATTTTAAGCAACTCTGATTGTGGCATGTTTGTCTGAGTATTTTAGAAACTGATCTACTGATTTACTGGGATTCTACCTCACTACCATCTCTGGGGTTTACAGAGAATGATCAGAAAAAGGCGAAAAAGCCTTGTTGATGTCAGAGGTCAGATAAAGGTCAGACGGCTTCAAGCTGATAGGAGGGAAAGGGTAATTAAACAGCTTATTAAAACCAAGGTATGCTGAACAGCATCTCTGAATGAACATGTCGATTGTTGAAGCAGCTGGCCTTCTGGGTGACACTTTTGTGAGCTAAGAACAGGAAACTGAAACTATAATTCACACAGTCTCACCAAAACTGAATAACAGCAGAGTGGTTAAAGGTTCCCTGGTCTCATGAGTTTAGAATATTTACTTTGACATTTAGATGGTAATGTCAGAATTTAGTATAAACAAAATGAAGCATGAATCATTTTGTTTTGTATCAACAGTTCAGGCTCGTGGTGATGTAATAGTGTGGTGGGTATTTTCTTGGCACAGTTTGGGCCCCTTAGTACCACCCGAGCGTCGTTTAAAAACAACAGCCTACCTGAGTGTTGTTGCTGACCACGCCTTCCCCTTTATGACCACAGTTTATCCATCTTCTGACGGCTCCTTCCAGCAGGATAACCCATCATGTCACAAAGGTCAGATCATCTCAAATTGCTTTCTTGAACATGACAGTGTGTGCAAATGGCCTCCACAGTTACCACATTTCAATTCAACAGAGCATCTTTGGGATGTAGTGTACGTGAAGCACGGTTCAGCACTGTGAATGTGTTTCACAAAACAGAATCACTTTTATCTGGAGTAACGAGTTACTCCATGTAAATTAGAGCTTTAATAGAAATGTCTGTCTCTTATGAGAGAAGTTCATGTATCCAGGTTAGTGTGAAAAGGGTGTAAAAATATTTTTCTGCTGGTGCAAGTGCTCGCGCTCGGGGTTAATTAATTCACACTCATTCATTTTTCACCCCTACCTCCCACGAGTTTTCACACACACACCTGCATATGCTTACACGCCTACTCCCCTACACACATACAGCAAAGGATATAAACAAGCTGCGAGGTGATAGGGATAGCACACACACACACAGGAAAAACGGAGGAGCGAAGCTTTGAGTCACTATCCACCTCCACTCTCTCTGTGTCCTGCTGTTCCTTCTTACCTGATGGGGACGCCCGACTGTTTGATGTGTGCGACAGTGGTATCGGGAACACCACACCCTGCGGTTCTGATCTGGTCTAATCATGGAGCCACCGCCGCGCTCTCCCGCCAATCCACATCCTGTCACCTGCAGGGGTAAAAGGTCAGTGCAGGTAACATCACAGCCCTCAAGGCAGGTAACTCACGATTATTTGTACCTTCACAAACAAACAAACATGGCTGCAAGGACACTCCACCCACATGTTTCAAATCCACACCTTCGCACAGGGTTAGAAATCATGTGCCTTTAGGGGCCTTTAAAAACACAGAAAATGTGCTTCTTAAGTTTTGGAAGCACATTTACAGATGGAAACCGAAGTTAAGGATGAAGACTAATGCAGAAAGTAATAGTTAGAGATGTAATACATGGGAAAACAAGATCCCTCTTAAGGAATTGTTTAAAAGGTTAACCAGTCAGGTACTTCTCACCATAATACCCCTACATGAAGTAATTTATTCAAAAGCAGAAATTAGATAGCCTTTCTTTTTCCTGAGCTAAAAACACACTTACCCTGCTTTTGTCTCCTGTCTTTCTGTGATATGCAGTGCAATCACTTGTTATTTTACTCCATTGTATTTGGTGTCACTATAGATATCTCCATAATCAGAGTTAATAGCACAATTGTTGGACTGCATAAAGAGGGGCAATTTTTTTAAAATTCACTTTTTTTGCTGTTACTTAATAAATGAAATAAAGTGTATTTTTCTAGCCTCCACCCTCCATAACAAAAGAAATCTCTCTGACACCCATAGTAGAATGATGCAGAGAATAATAGGAGAGTGTTACGCTGCTACAATAACGCCTCTTCTTTCTTATATGTTCGAGTGAAAAAAGACATTTAAAAAAAAGGTTGTCTCAGGAAATGAGAACGTGTTGAAAGTTTGTTCAGTGGAAGTGAATGAATTAAAGACAGCATTTCTTTTGCAAGGTGAGGAACACTACACAAGCCTCCATATGAACTCTCATTTACAGAAGTATTGAGACCTGCCTTTTTAAAATAAAGTTAGAAGGGTGTTTTTAATTATGTACTAGCGCGATTCAATCCTTCTCTCAAGAGGATGAGCACATTCAGAGTGAGGATTGTAAAATGTTCTGGAGACAGCTGGGTGACAGGACAGACAAGATGAGCTCAGGGTGTCTGAAGGTATTGATGCGGCTGAAGCTGTATCCAAGGAAATGGCGTGATAGCCTTAATTCACAGCACCTATTCACAGGATACGAGTTATAAGAGCTGGAGAAAATGAGATATTTAAGGCTACGTCCACACTAGCCCGGATAGATTTAAAAACGGCTTTTTCGTCTGAAAATGCTCCACGTCCACACTATCGTTTTCAGTCGTTTTCACAGAGGTGTGCGTCCACATTGAAACGGCCGAAAACGCTTACGTTCCAGTCCTGCGCATGCGCAAAAGCGAGTGAGAATTAAAGAATTTGAAGAAACGCTATCTGGAGCATGTACCAACTGATATAAATCTTTTTTAGGGCTGTCAAAATTGAGAGCAATCAAAACAACTGCTGTATAATGCCCTCCGCTATCTTTGTTTAATTGGTCACATGACTGCATCACATGACTAAAATGCGTCAACGTTTTAGAAAGTCTGCGTTTTCGAGTGTCCACACTGCGATGGGGCAGCTCCATTTTGAAATGTCCACACTAAACGAAAACGCATTAGTGTGGACGTAGCCTAAATTTGTCTGCAATCACAGCAACCATTCACATATCTTTAGTGCTGTGAAAAAAGTATTTACCCTTCTTCTGATTTCTTAGATTTTTAATTTTAGACAAAAAATATCAAGAAAAATACAAAATGTATTTTTTCTAATGATGATTTAATTTATTAAGAAAAAAATGTAATGAAGTCAATGCCCTAATAAATGGTTGTGTCATACTAAGCAGCAAGAACTACAATCGAGAATTGCAATGAGTCTTTTACGTCGCTGTGGAGGGATTTTGGTCTACTCTCCTTTGATGAATTGTTTTAAGTTAGCCACGGTTTTTAAAGTGTGAACAGCCTATTTAAGGTCTCCAGGGTTTACAGCTAAAGGCTCGAGTCAAACAGGATCTTGGTCTAACACAAAAACCTACCAAAACCTTTGTTTAAGCTGTTCAGAGGTGGACTTGCTGGTGTCTGTCAGATCATTATCCTGCTGCATCAACTGATGGCTGGACAATCTCCCAGGGTTTTCTGGTAGAGATCAGAAATCATTATGGTAAGTGATCCTGAAGCAGCAAAGCAGCCCAGGATCACCACACTACCGCCACCATGATTGGCTGCTGGTATGATGTTCTTTTTATGAAATGCGGTGTTAGTTATATGCAGAGGTAACGGGACTCAAACTTTCCAAACAGTCCAACTTTTGTCTCATCAGTCTACAGAATATTTTCTTCTAGGACTTGGGGATCATCAAGATGTTGTTGGGTTTGGGTTTTTTTGGCAAATGTGAGACGACCCTTTATGTTCTTTTTGGTCAGCAGTGGTTTTCTCCTTGAAACTCTCTCACAGATGCCATTTTTTCCCCAGTCTCTTTCTTATTGTTAAATCATGAACAATACTTTAAGAGAGGCAAGTGAGCCTTGTATTTATTTATATAAATACAGGAGGGGTTTGTGACCTGATGAATTGTTGATGAACTTGTGAATTAATTTTGATCAGCCCGTCACTCCTGGGAAGGTTCACAACAGGTCCAAGTTGCAGTTAATTGAAATAAAAAATATATATATTGGGAGAAAAAAGCAATAACTGACTGACACTCACTCCTAAAACTGCTTAAAATAAAATAAGATATATTTTTAGCCTTCTTGGAGTCTGCTGGTCAGAGTCTTTATTGGGACTTTGGATGTCTATATGACACAGAGAGAATTTCACTATTCTGAAGGTCTTGAATTTCCACCCATGTTCTACAAAAAACAAAAAAACACTGAAATGAATAAAAAGTAAACCAAAATTAAACATTAAATAAACAATACAGGCTAAACTGAAATGAGCACAACCACCGTAGAAAGTAACTGAAGCTGGTGTGATAACCCTCATTAGTTTTTCTTGGTACAGTAGGTCACGTGATTCAGGGGAGAGAAGAGGAAAGACTGGGAGATACCAGCTGGCTAGACCTCCTCAGTTACATCCTTGGGTCAGGTGACAAACTACCTGGATAAACTAAAGAGGGTTATCACTCTGAGCTAAAACTAAGTAAAAAAATACCTTGGAGTGAGCATAATATGCAGTATCTCCTTTGACTCATAAAACTCTCTTCTTATTATTGGAATTTATAACATAATAAGTGCAACATGTGCGTAAACATACGTGTGTAATGTGTTTTATAGCCATCAAACAGCCGAGCTTATCAATGTCTTTTTAATCTTTTCCACCACCCTCCTCTTGCCATGAACTGTCTGTCAAAAATCAATTAATTTGTCAGAGGTTATTGGCCTGTCAGTGCATGGCATTTTAATAAAGCTGAAGGGCTTTGATAAGATGCTGCTTTAATTGTCAGCAAGCAAATGATAAGGCTGCCTTTATTTATTTCCTCCTTTTATATTGTCTCCTATAATGGAAGATTCTCCAGTGCAGATTTAACAGTGTATTAAATACAACTATAGGCCTCGTAAAATTGTATGAAGAGTTTTCAGGGAGTGCTTTCATTTTAAACTCTCCTCTGGCTTTTGGAAAAAGACAGCGGCATCCCATCGCTGGGACTGGTCTTCCCCTCATACGTGTCATCTCTGTCATGCTGGTATTCTGAGCTGACACGTCTCCTTCCCATCAAAACGGCACATCTGGCCCTCCTGGAGCTGTAGTCAAATGTCACCTAGACCCCCTCACCGAGTGATGCCAGCTCTGTGTCAGGTTACACCTCCAGACATTGAAGCATTTGAGTGTCATTCTTTTGTCGCTGCCCACTGTGATGACTGTGGGTAACTCTTATCCCTTTTGAAAAAAGTACAAGAAAAAATGGTTATGAAAGTGCAAACAGCTTCTGGTGATGAATTTGTGTGAATAAGTATCAGAACATTTATGTGGTGTTTTGGGCAACTTCTAAAAATCTTTGTTGATCATCACATTCTGCCATGGTAATCAGAACGGTAATCAGAATGGTAATCAGAAGATAACACGTGATATGATTTGTTTTGGGATGTTGTTATATAGTCCTGCCATGTCCAGAGTTATTATAGTATACATAGTACCATATAAACTATTTCTCCTCCTCCATGTACTCTAACCAACATGAAAAACTTCAAGGGGAACAGAGAATGCACACAAATCTGTGTAGGCACAATACCTACCTGAACAGGTGTGCCACAAAAACCCACAAGTCTTTAATTACTTTAAAGGTACAGTCAGTCCTTATAAATATACACAGAATAGTGTGACCAGGCACATAGAAGAGAAGTCTTAGATGTGTGATTTAAAATCATGACTTCAGACTCAAGATATGAAGGATGATACCTATGTTTTATAGTTAGAGAGCAGGTCCTACTCACCAGAGAAAGGAAATATGAAGGAAAGAGACAACATGACCCTCCAGACAGCTGACAAGAGCCGAAAAAACAACAACAGCTGGTTATAAGCTAACATTATGCCAGCAGCCGACAGCAGCAAAAACAGCAGTGTTTACCGGCAGTAAAATGTAGCATATCCTCAACAACTCACCACAGTATGTCTGTCATCAGTCGGAATCGAGTTACTCTGACTCACTGGCTCATATCTGACTACTTTCACAAAGTTTTATAGCCTCTACCAGAGTAAATAAGGGTGGACGCTTCTCTTCCAGCATTGATAGGTAAGCAGTAGCCTGACAGACTTTTCACAGATAGGGAAAAACTCAGGGGAGGATCCAGATCTGGCCCAAACAGTAGTAGGAGCAGATCTGACTGTGATACAGAGGACTGCACTGCATTGTCATTGGTAGGGGACTCACATCACATCACAAGGCACTCCCACTGCAAAGCATACCCTGTTTTAACTTACTTTTGACTCTAATAGGTTCCATAATTTAGGTTTATATGGTTTATATGATGTGATATTCAGTAAGAGTCAAAGCTAGACCACTATTGCAAATGTCAAGAAGTTAAGAACCTTCTGCACTGGCTTCACTTTTATTACCCAACAAAGAGAAGCTTTCCAGTATCTATCCACCCATCCACACATCCATCCATCTATCTATCAGTTTCTTCCTCTTAACCATGTCAGGGTTGTGGGGTCTGGAGACATAGCGAGTTGGTACAGTGGTACAGTGGTCGCCTCACAGGAAGAAGGTCCGAGGGCCTTTCTTTTGCTGCTTGGTTTCTCCCTTATATCCAAAGATATGCATGTCAAGTTAACTAGGTATTCTAAAATGGCCATAGTTATGAACGTGAGTGCGAGCAAGAGTGTAAAACAATAACCCTGAGGATTTTAAAATGTATTATTCTGCATATATCACAATGGTTAGGACTGTTACCTCATAGCAAAAGGGTTCATGGTTCCTGATCAGCTGGGAGATTTCATTGGAGAGTTTGTAGGTTCCCCCAGTGCCTGCATGGGTTCCTTCTGGGTACTTTTACTTCAAACTCCAAGTACATGCTTATTTTTTTAACTGGCTGCCGGTTTTTGTGTGCTGTCCCTGTAGATCCATAACTTTGCGTCCAGTCCAGAGCATGCCCCGTCTCTCACCCTGTGTCAGCTGGGATAGGCTCCAGCATCCCATGACCCTGAACTGGATGGATGGATGGATGGATGGATATTTAAATATAATAAAAAGGATAAAAAGAACATCTGTCTCTTGTAAATCATGAACTCTATGGAAATACATTTCTCCATCTCCACTTTGACTGAGTTTAACAAGAGAAAATAACTTTAGAGTTCTTCTCTAAAACTGTGTAAAATCCATTGCATTCCCTATTGAATCAATGTGTCCTGTTGATGCCTTTTAACCTCTGTAATGGCCATAATCCATATTTCCATCATAAATACAGTATGAAAGAGGTGCTTGCACCTGTAGAGTATTGTTAACTAATTCTCTGGTTCTTTGTGTCCTAATAGTTTCAGATCATTATTCAGTTTAAATGTCTTAACAGCTTGCATAGCATCAGTTTTCAGTGGCAACAAACAGATTGATTTTAATAAAAGGAGCAGTAAGAAACGAGCACTGTTCCAAAAAACAAGTAAAGAGTTACAGGTTTCAGGCTGATGTTGCTGTTTTACTGTGATTGTTGTTATCAAAGGGATACCCTCGAAACATTATGAAATACTTTCCAGAAATAACCACTTAGCAGCCAGGATCAAACATCACCCACACGCTTTCCCATGGGTGCAGCTATTCTGAGAGCACTTTCTTCTTTTCTTTCCAACTTCGCATCTGCTCCAGCACAGTTCAGAAGAAGATTTGTCATTTCCTGCTGCCAACCACGTTGGTCCTTTCTCTAAAGCATTAGTGAAATAGTCCACATGAAAACCTCTTGCATTGTAATTGATGCAGAGCTACGTCTACTCGAGCAAAAATGGTAAATACCTCTTGGTAAAAATATATACAAACGCCTCAGTGTTTCATTCCCCTCTGCACTGTGTTGCTTTTTACACCTACAGAGACTTGATTGAGTAGTTCTCAGACTGGCCTTGACAGGTTAAGTAGGGCACAAGACGCTGCTCTCTGCAGGTCCCCGCCTGCTGCTAACTCACATTACCAGATAAATCTTTTTGAGGGCTTTCTTTTAAAGGCCAATAAGTCATGTTATCATGCACACCCTTCTCTCGCTAAAGTCTGATCTTGATCAATATGAAACGTCATGGAGATCTTCAGATTTTGCTGTAGGCTCTGCACAGATTTCATCCAAACTATTTTTTTCTCCACATTTAAATTGACTCTGGCATGTTTGCTTTTTCTACACCACATTTTGTAGTTCATGATAATTCAACACATTATGAAATCCCACGCAGTGCTGTCGGCTGTGGTGTTTCCTCTGGGCTAACTAATCATTTTCTCATTTGATGCGGGAGCCTCTTGTCTTGTTCAGACATCTTTTGGATAAAAACAAACAAACTAGAGTAATGGGCTGTGCTTCCCTTTTTAAAGCACCAAAGAAGATACGAAATTGACAATTAAAATCCTCTACATGGAATTTAGATACTTTCCAGACTTTCTGCCACTGGAAGAAAAAGCTTCTATTGGTCCTGTTTATTGTGGGTATTAAAACGCTCTATTCAAAAGTATTCAGCAACCATTTAACCCCTGAACCATGACATAATTGCCAGAAAATTATATTTTTCTTTTTAAAAATGAAGTGTTTATTGAACCTGACGAAAATAATATACTGCTCATTAAGGACACTGCACATAATTAAATCTCAGTATCACAAGTAGACTATAATGTAAAGGAAAACCACTACACCGTGACATGGCATACTGATTTTTTGTCTACCTTATATGAAAATTAAAAGTGTAATTAGGTAAATGTAATAATTTTATTTGATTTGATTTATTTACTTATTTGTTTTGTTATTTGAAAATTTTCTTGACTTATGGGTGAATCTCTTCACACAGCCACCTGGGGGCTTGTTAAATTAGATTTCTATTTGAGTAGAGTAAAGTCTATGTCATGTTGAAAAAACAAGTTTGAGATTATTTGATCTTTGGCACATGGTACGTTATCCAGTTGGAAGTAGCCATCAGAAGATCGGTACACTGGGGTCATAAAGGGATGGACATGGTCAGCAATCACACTCAGGTAGGTTTGAAGGTTGGTCAGTTGGTACCCAAAGGGGCCCAGAGCTTGCAAGGAAAACATCATCTTTACCTTGATACTGAATGGCAGAATGGATTCATGCTTTCAAGCTGTTTACTCCAAATTCTGACCCAACAATCTGAATGTTGCCAGAAATAAATATTTCAATCTTTTCAATCTTATCTTGTCCTGTTTTGGTGAGGCCCCTCTTCTGCATACCTTGGTTGTAACTAGGGATGGGTATCGAAAACCGGTTCCCACTGTTTCAATTCCTTGGAATTGTTTGCTATTGTTGCAAACGATTCCCTTATCGATTCCAGTCGCCCCGAATGACGTCACCACATTGCGGAGCGTCATTTACCTGGCAGGAAACATGGCGGCTCAAACGCTAAAAAGTTTGGTTATACTTTACGAGAACGGATGACAACAGGGCAACTTGCAATACTTGCAAAGTAGATATTTCATTTAAGGGAGGAAACACTACGAATATGCAAAAGCATTTGCTCACAGAACACGCGATGACCTTAAATGAATGTCGTGTTTTTAATTCCGCTCCGGACTCGTGAATCTCAACCCAGCAGCATCGGTAACGTTTGCACGTCCTCTCCCGTTAATGCGGCAGGTAAATAATCAACTAACAGTGCATATTATGTTAGCGCGATCTGCCTTATTACAAAACCTGCCATTACTGTGCGCTGCATTTAGGTGACCATGATGAGAGAGACAGACAGAGTCTGGCTGGCGCTCGCTGGCAGTTCTCGCTGCAGTCTACCGTTAGCGTCTCCTTTCAGGCCAGGATAGACGAATGTCACCGAGCAGTGACTAAGTTTGTGGTAAAAGGCTTGCACCCATTTGCCACAGCAGATGCCCCCGATTTTCGGTAAGTGAATGTGTTTAATTGTAGGCAGGGACATTACTGGATATTCTTGTGTAATTGCTACAGAATAATTTATGTTATACTTTGTTATTGCTACAGAAGAATATTTATTTTATTGTTTCACATTTACAATTTTTTTTCCTGGGGACCCTGTGACACCCCATTGAAGAGCCATAGGCTGTGGATCTCTTAAGATCTTACTGTTGGGTTTGTAAGGCCATGTTACTCCTAAATTTCTATCTTGTTCAAAGAGAAGATATAAAACAAAGTTCTAAGCTAATCGACCTTAGTGTTCTCCTTTTTAAAAAGAATCGATAAGAGAATCGATAAAGAATTGAATCGTTAAACAGAATCGAAAATGGAATTGGAATCGTGAAAATCTTATCAATACCCATCCCTAGTTGTAACCAGTGATTATTTTAGTTGCTGTTGCCTTCTTATCAACTTGAGGCAGTCTTTCCAATCTTCTATTGTTCAGTGTTGGTGGGCCAATGAGAATCATAGCCTCAGTTTCATGTTCTTATTTGGGAGGAGTGGTGTTGTATGATGTTGTAGCCCATCTGCTTCAAGGGTAACCATGTCTGTTCAGACATGCTCTTCTGCATAACTTGTTTGTAGCAAGTGGTTATTTGAGTTATGGTTGTCTTCCTATGAGCTTGAAGCAATCTGGCCATTCTTCTTTGACCTCTGACATCAACATCCACAAAACATTTTCACACTTCTTC
Source organism: Pelmatolapia mariae (assembly GCF_036321145.2). Taxonomy (NCBI): domain Eukaryota; kingdom Metazoa; phylum Chordata; class Actinopteri; order Cichliformes; family Cichlidae; genus Pelmatolapia; species Pelmatolapia mariae. Next base: position 16,512,085 of record NC_086235.1, on the reverse strand, counting down.
CCCATTTGTATGCTCGGTTTTACCTTTGGCAGGTCATCTTCGCCATGTCTGCATGCTGATATACACTGAGCTGCTGCCATGTGATTAGCTGATTACATGTTTTCATTAACAAGGGGTACAACAGGTGTCCCTAATAAAGTGTCTGGTGAGTATATTTCAAATAAAATGCACCTTGTCTTAAAACACAAACATATTAATGTGAGCCTGACCTTAATATGCGGGCAAATGAGATCTCCGATCCATGGGAAGATTAAAAATTAGTATAAAGGTCATCAGTGAAGTCCCTAACAAACTTTCAGTGGCTGATGGAGGAATTAGTTAAACATTAATGCTGAGACACAACAGCCAGATCCCCAATTTGTCTGAGGGGTGAATAAATGCCCCATCCCATTAGCTTGCACAAACAGGTTTAGACTTTGCTGTCTGGAAAATCAAAGAGAGACAGGTGTTGGAGGTGTGTGTGTGTCTGTGTGCACTTTCTAGGCAGTTGTTCCTGTTGGACGAGACTTTATTTAAGGAAAGAGTAAATGCCAATGTGGCCCAAAAGGTGTCTAATTAAGGCCCTGACTGGCTGCAAAGAGAGCATATTGGTCAAACCATTATATCATCACCTTTCACTTGATCCCCCCTTTGGTGTGGGAGCAAGACTGGAATGATTACCAAAAGGTTATGGATGAGTCCTTGAGGAAATCCCCCACCATGTTCATCATCAATCATGTATCGACCGAGTTTGTCCAAAGATGGGAGGCTTCAGCATGTCCATGAAAAACCTGAAATCTCAGATCAAACTAGTTACAATCTGTTAGAATATTATAGTTATGATGCTGAGATGTTTTTCAGTCTCATTTGTTAACGGAAAAAAGTCAAACTTTTATATTTTATGTGCATTCAAACACACACACACACACACAGACACAAACATGCTATAAGTATTTTAATAAACTGGTATTTGTATAAAAGTATATAAGGTCCAGCTGGCCTAAGTGTTTCTCTGTGTGTTTGGCTAATAAATATGTAGATAAATACACTTCCATACAGAACAAGCAGGTTTTTTACATTTGAAAGTAACACATTTAAATTACTACATATCATTTACACATTGTGAACAGTATACTGGCCATTGCCAGGAGTGGTCACAGTGCTCTTTGTGGTTTCAGATCTCAGCACAAGAAGAATTTGTAAGCTTATTAGAATGAAAATGAACTCAATTAGGTGATATTAAACATGTTTCGTGTAATGAGGAGCAATGCCACCGAGCAGATTCAGCTCCTGCTTATTCATGATAGCCTGGATTCGAGCCAGCTCCTGTCTGACTCATTTAATTATTTTTGTGAACTATTTAGCACAAATCAAGTCATTCATTAACGTGGCTTTGATTGTCGAGAACTCCCGAGGATCAGTTTGCTGAATGTAAATTATTTACTGAGTCATAACAGCTGCGTGTTACCATCTGGCTTAGAGTCATTACCTTTCCAGTATAAACTGCTGCTGGCATTTGAAAAAAAACAAAAACATACCCTGTGTGTTGCTCTTATAGAACAATGAAGCCGATCCAGGTGATTTTCTTTACAGATCCGTCATCTGTGTGTGAGTTGTTGAACGAAGGCATGGTTTTTATTTTATTTTTTTCAGTTACAAACAGCTGTGACGGAAATGTGACTTCTATAAAAATATATCCCAAACAGTAGGAAATTCATTTGTTAGAGTAGTTCAACACAGTCTATGTGAAAATACAATACAATGTAACAGTGATAAAGTAAATAGCTAAATGAGGTAAAGAGTAATTTAAAATCAAAACTATAAAGTAAATAAGTATGAATTTAAGTATTTGATCTGATCTGGAGGGAGGGAGGGATAGATTCTAGTGCTACGTCCACAGAGGAACATACAATTGATAATAATAAAAAGGCCTGTAAAAATCTAAGAACATCCTTACTGCATTCTTAGGAATTTAAGAGTGTAAGTAGCAGCTAGGTGCTGATAATCAGATGAACTTGATAAACTAATTGATCACCAGCGAGTCTTAGCAGCTCTATAAAGGCAGAAACTTTGGAAGTTTGGTGGCCTGGAGCATTCAGGCGTGTATTAACACAAAGACAAAATCTTCCCAGAAGTGGATGTTCCTGCAAATTCACCTGAGGCTCAGACTGTGCAGTGCTCAGAGAAGTTTCAAAAAACTCAAGAGGTACATCTCAGCCTCTACAGAGCTCTTAAATCTTTCATGAAGGGTCGGCAAAAGAAAACCTCTTGTCTCTAAAAGAGGACACGGCAGCATCGTGTAAGTTTTGCAAGACTTCTGAAACAACAGCATATCAGCACAAAAATCTCAACTAACAGCATGAAGGTGCTGCAATGGCCCAGTCGAAGTCCAGACTTCAACCTGACTAAAATACTGTGGGATGATATTAAGAGAGCTGTGCATAAATGAATGTCCACGAACATTAATGAACTCAGGCAATGTTGTAAAGAAGACTGGACCAAAGCTCCTCCGCAATGACGTGAGGGACTGATAAAGTCGTACAGAAACCGTTGCTTCATGTTATTGCTGCTTTTAAAGGTGGTACTACACCCCATGGATCATGGTGTGAACTTGGCTTTTCCTGTGAAAAATTCCTTTTTCACATGACTGTGATGTCGTGACCGAATCATAGAATCACTCTGCAGTCACGACTTTCTACATTCAAATACACGCTAATACTAACAGCAGCAACACATGTCCGTACCCCCACAGACACAACCACAATGGCAGAAATAATCTGTGCACCAAACATATCAATAGCCAGTGCTTCACCCAGTACAGGGATTATTGATCCGATCAGATGCATGACTTATACTGAAAGTCTGGCAAAGTTTTAGAAAAAACATGTTTATGTTGTTGGAAATATGATATAATTGGCAAGATTTAACTTCTCGTTATGACAGCTTGACCTTCATTGTGATGCACTTACAATATTAACAATAGTTTTGGCAACGCTGACTGTCAACAGCAGTTTGAAAACAAATAGTAACCCATCTGTTTGTGAACTTTGTAAATTTAGAGTAACATCATACAGTTCCTCCTCTTTTGAGGTCTACAGTGTTTTGCTGAAATTTTGATGATGTAATTTCAGATGCATGACTTTCACTTTTCTAGTATTGCCCCATCTTTATTTTATTTTCAGAGCTCCCTTTTTTAACATGTAAATACAACTTTTCCTGTATCCTTTTGCCCTCCCTTGTCCCTCTCATGCTTAGCCCTGCTATGGTCGTCAGTTTCTACACAAGTCCCTCCTCTCAGAGCTCCAGAGCCCTGGAGAGCGAATGCTGAACTGACGGCATGTCATCGCTGTCCCATATCAATGACTCACTGAGGCCCGTGTGCCCCAGCCTGTCACCGGCCTGTCGCTCTCTCTTGTGAACCGGGTGGCAGCGTGATGTCTAACCACCTCACTGTTGTTAACACCAGCTTAAAGAAGAAAAAAAAAAACACACCTCACCGGAGAAAGTTTGACGAGAGAAAGCACCTTGAAAATACCTGTGTGTTCCCTGATGTCACTCTGAGCGTCCTTTCACCACAAGCCTTCACCAGATATGCAGTTAAATACAATGTGTTCATGCCAATATGACCTCCAGGCCCGAGTGACTAATTGCAAAAGTCCAAGAGGTGGATTTCCCTAAACTGCTGGAAGCAATGTTACATCATTAGAGGAGACTAATTATATCAGATCTGCAAGCTGCCAGGAATAAAGGAATAAGAAGGCAAGTGAAAAATGTAAGTAAGCCAAATTAAGAAAAGCTTTATGTGTTTTGGCAGATACTGCAGGGCATCCGGACCCCAAAACAAAATATTTGAAATGGTAATTTGTGTTAATAGAACATACAAAAGAGGCTGTGGGAGGCTGTGCAGTGATGGAAATTTTCACAACATAGAGTGAACCTTCTACAGCAGCAGTGTCAAACATAAGGCCCGGGGGCCAGAATCAGCCCAGATTCCTATCCGGCCCACTGGACCGCTTTGGAAAATGTGAAGGAGTTTGTAAATTTTAGACTTTTAACTGTATTTTTAAAAGTTTTACAGCCTTTGTTACTAACAGAAACCTCTCCCATGGCCATTCATACTTCTCCAATGTAATTAAGTAATGGTAAAGAATTAAATGACAGAAAGAAAAACTGTTTTTTACCATCTGCAATAGAAATGTAGGTTTTCCACAATTAAAAAAACAACAACAATTTAATTTAACCTTTTGAGTTAGCTTTAAGATGCTTCACATATTATAGGATACTGTCATATGTTAGTCTGATACTCAAAACTTGAGTAATAGGTGTAACTAACTGTTTGTTGTGTTCAAGTTTACATAAGTACATTTACTTCTTGCCATTATTGCTTTTTTTAAGGATATCAAAAAGAGTAAAATAACAGTACTGTGCAAAAGTCTGTAGCTACCCATCATTTATTTATGTCTTGCTTCTGAGGAACCAGACTGTCTGTAATTTTCTGAAAGTGGTCTGAAGCAAAAGTTTGTTAGGCCACTTAACAGTGACCTGTGGAAGCATGAAAAAGTCAAGGGATGGACCAGTGTTGTGCCCATAACAGATAACAGAGAATAATTAGTCTCTTCATGTATTGTGTTACAAGCAGCCAATCACAAAAACGTATAATTTTGTTCCATTTCTTTATTTGAATGTATGAAAAACACAAAGGATAACACAGAACAACACCAGCATTGCTAACTGTAATGTTTCTATAGTCAATGTTCTTTCTCAAATATTATTTTTAAGTTTTTAAACTGTCACTCCCAAAACTAAAACTACTGATTTATTAACATGTTAATTCTAGACCTCGGAACTGTTAGATTTTAGACGAGAAACACACACTTTAATAAAAACACAGACTCTATAAAAGAAGTGAACCCCTCACTGGTTTGTCCACTGCTGTTCTGAAATCTCAATTCTGCAAGTGCTTTGCAGCTAAAGAGGTGGGACCCAAGGACACTATGCACACCCATGTGCCAACAGCTTGTCAGTCACGCTGTATTTAAGGAGACCAGAAACTAGCAATTAGGATTAAAAGTGCATTAGGTAAATGTTTACTAAGGTAGCAAAAAAAAGTGAAATGTGAAAGCATTTTCACATAAACCTCTGCTGAGTTAGTGAAGTCGCCCCCTGCTGGTGAATAACAATGTAGGTTTAAGGCTGATTTGGCTTCACCCAGAAGCTACATCGACTTCTTTTAACTCAGACTATGATTCTGTATAAACCTCTTGTCTTGGATTTAATTAATTTAAAAGGAATGAAGAATTGTGTTAAACTTCAGAGGATCATTCATTCTTCTGTCCTGTAATCGACACACTGTGCCAATGAGCACATTAAATACACCCTAGGAATCTATTGCAATTCAATACAACAGCTTAGCAATAAATTTTTACTTTACAAAGCTGTAATATTCAGTTTTTGTTGACGCCGCTGGACGTTTATTACTTGACGTCATAGTTAAAAGGTGTTGTACTAGACACAATTATACTGAGATGTGTTTCTAATTTATTTTCGTCTTTATTTATGCTCATGAAAGGAGCAGATCAGAAAAGCCTGATCATTGTAGTCATCATAAAAGTTATCTTTATGGCGGAGCAGTTGCATTGGATAGCATAAAAGACTATCTCAGCAGTGTCGCGAACGTTATCTATTCATTGCTATTCAAGATACACACTACATTGCATCTCACTAAATTCACTGTGGAGTATTCATCATCCCTTGGCATTATAAATGGCAATAGTTCCAGTTTTTTTTTTTCTTCAAGTCTTTTTAAAGATGAGAGCAGTGTGTCCTCAGCTATTCTCCTGGGTGGAGATGTTTTTATTGGTGCTAACTTTAACACAGATTAAAGAGATATTTCTAAACTCCTGAACATTTTGATTGTTGTAAAATGTAAGATTATGATTAATTAACGTACCAGTGGCTTTAATGTAGGAATATGAATAGCTGTCTAACTTACTTTAATAAAACAGGATAGTAATCAATGATTTAACCACAGGTGTAGAATTCAGAGTAGATGAATGGGGCATGCAATAAAACCATAAAAGAAGCAAAAGGGCATATTTAGAAAAACTGCAATCAGAGAGGAAACAATGTCTCAAAAGCTATCTTCGTTTTCAACAATGGATCTTTTTTTCTCCTCAAAATATCAAAATATTATTGTGAATTCAGATTTCATGATTTCAACAATACTGAAACCCCATCTCTCTCTCTCTCACACACACACACACACACACACACACACACACACACACACACACACACACCCTGCTTAATATATTCCCCCAATAAAAAAAACTCTTGTATTTAATGTAAAACTAAAAAACAATATAGTATTATTGTTATAAGTGACCTTATTATTGAGTCCTTTATGTAAAGAAATTTTAAAAAAGACAAAAGTACACTCAATGGTACACCAGTTCAAATTCTTCTTGATGAAAGTAACTAATCAGCCAATCATAAGGCAGGAACTACACGTAGTTAAGCATGTCATCATGATTAAGATGTCCTGCTGAAGTTTAAACTGAACAACAGAATGGGAAAGGAAGGCGATTTAAGTGACTTGAATGTGGCATGGCTGTTGGTTCCAGATGGGCTGGTCTGAGTATTTCAGAAGCAATTATAGGTATACTATAGTTTTCACACATAACCATCTCTATAGTTTACAGAGAATGGACTGCAATTAGCATTTAGAGGTCAGAGGAGGATGGCCAGGCTGTCTCAAGTTGATAGGAAGGCAACAGCAACTTGAATAATTACTGGTTACAACCAAGGTATGTAGAAGAGAGGGTGTCTGCCAAAACAGGACAACACAAGATTAAAAAAGCATTGGCTGATCTAATGAGTCTCAATTTCAGATGCAACATTCAGATGGTTGGGCCAGAATCTGGCCTCAACAACATGAAAGCATGGATCCATCCTGCATTATATCAACAGTTCAGGCAGGTGGTAGAGGTGTAATAGTGTGGGGGATGTTTTCTTGGAAAACTTTGGGCATTGTTTCACAGTGACAGCCTACCCGAGTATTACTGGTGATCATGTCTGTCTCTTTATGACCACAGTGTACCCCATCTTCTGATGGCTGCTTCGAGCAGGATAACACCATGTCACAAAGCTCAAAGCATCTAAAACTGGTTTCTTGAATACGATAATGAGTTCACTGTACTCAAATGGCTTCTACAGTCACCAGATATGGTGAAACAGGATATCCACATCATGAATGTGGGGCTGAAAAATGTGCACCAACTATGTGATGTTGTCATGCCATATGGTTCAATGAGTGTATACTTAAAAATAAGGCATGCATCGTAACACGGGAAAAAGCTGTTTTGTTTGCTGTACATTTTTGTCCAGTGTGGTTTTAAGTCTCTTTTGAAAAAATAAAAAACTCCTTTAGCCCTACTGTACTTCTATTTTATCACTTCCCAAGCAGTCAGTTCAATAACCGAGAGCCCGAATCAATACTCAACAAAGGTTAGCCATCATAGTCTCTTCCATAGAGCTCCGATCCATACCTCTGTATGACTAGCCTGTTTAAACAGTCAGCCTACTGCTGGCTTTGTTTGTGCAACGGTTTATTGAACTGAAGTTATTTTTATGTCTCCAAAAGTTATTCACTTCACCTTTGATGCATAGGCTGACTATAACACATTTATAAATATTTTGTTATGATTATAATGTGTTTTGATCTCAAACTACATATCACTCTTTTCTTATTTAAATCTTGCCCATGTTTCTCTGTGCCTATGTATTCCTTGATGGTCAAGGTAAGAAGAAATAGAGGCTGTTGTTTCTGTGCCATAGAGGTGGGACTTTAGGCAGCTGCAGACACGCCAGTTGGACTGTGATTGATGGAAGCTCCTCTAAAGGACTGGGAAGCTGGCTCTCACCGGCAGCAATCTGCCAGCACTGCAGCCTCATCAACACAGACCCACATCCTACACTCACGAATTTACTGTTTCCCAGACTCCCAGTGCCACAGAGATAGTCGTCATTATTTCTCTTGATACCCTGTTAATATTTCATGGGTATTACGACTGAAGCAAATTTTTCTCTCATCTTCTTCTGCTCTATTTATAATCCTCATAAAAAATACTCCAGGTGTGTTCTCTTCTGGGTTTTCCCCAGCCACATGCATGGAAATCTGTTTCCAGCAATGTCAAGGCAGTGGGCAGGGCCAAAGGATACCACTCATCCTCATGTGTTCAAAGCTCTCTGCATGATTCACTTACACTTACTGAAGTGTGCAAGATGGCCTGCATGACTGGTCCTGTTACATGAGAAGGAAAAGAATGATATTTATCCACCTATCCCTCTTGCATCCACTTTTTCAACTGCTTATCCAGCTAGGGTCATAGAGGTGTTGAAGCCTGCATCAGTTGGCTTTGGGCAAGAAGCAGAGTGTGGGGTCTAGTGCTTGAAAAACTAAACAATTCTGCAGAATTATTCTTTGCATTTCTTAATTAGATGTAAAACTGGTAACTTTTTTCCTCAGAGTCTAAATCTACCCCAGTTGGTACTAATGGGACTAAAGTGTGCCAAGAAAACATTCCCCACGTTTCTTCCCCGAGTTACACCAACAACAATATCCCAAACTGTTAACACAAGACAGAATGGATGCATGTTTTCATGTTGTTTACACTAAACTCTGACTCTAAGAGACAAATGGTACAGCAGAAATTAAACTTATTAGAGAAGCCGATATTTTTCTGATCTTCTGTTGTTTAATTAAGTTAGTTAACTGTGATTTACCACATTTTTTTGGAAAGCCAAGTTCAGTTTCACTTGATACATTCAGGTCTGATTACTGGCAGACCAGTTGAATCACTTAAATAGACCCTATCTGACCGTTATACACAAATGGAGAAAACTTGGAGCAGTGTTGAACCAGAGCACATCGACAACTCATCCAGGTCTCAAAAGAACCCAGAACAACATTAAAGAACCGCAGGCTTCACATGTCTCAGTTAAGGTCAGAGTTCATGATTCAACAATAAGAAAGAGACTGGGCAAAAATGGAATCCATGGGAGAGTTCAAGGAGAAAGCCACTTCTGACCAAAAAGAACTTAAAGGCTCGTCTCACATTTGCCAAAAACATCTTGATGATCCCCAAAACTCTGTGGACTGACAAGAAAAAAGTTTAACTTGTTGGAAGGTTTGGGTCTTGTTACATCTGGCATAAAACTAGCACAGCATTTCAGAAAATCGACATCATACCAACAGTAAAATATGGTGGTAGTGTGATGGTGTGGGGCTGTTTTGCTGCCTCAGGACATGAAAGACTCGCTGTGGTGAACGGAACCATGAATTCCACCGTCGACCAAAACATCCCGAAGGAGAATGTCCTTCCTTTTGCTCATGACCTCGAGCTGAAGCACACTTGGGTTCTGCAGCAGGACAATGATCTAAAACACACCAGCAAGCCCACCTTTGAAATGCTTAAGAAAAACAGAATGAAAACTTTGGAGTGGCCTAGTCAATGTCCTGAGCTGAATCCGATTGAGATGCTGTGGCATGACATTAAAAAGGTCATGCCACAGCTCAACCTCCAATGTGGCTAAATTACAACAATTCTGCAAAAATGACACTTGATTGCAGTTGTGCTGCTAAGGGTTGCCCAATCAGTCATTAGGCTTATGCACAATCACTTTTTGAAGGTTTGGAAGGTTTGGGCCTTAGTTTAGAAACTGCATTTTGTGTTTACTTGTGTTATCTTTATCTAATATTTTAATTTGTTTGATAATCTGAAACATTTAAGTATGACAATGTTTGTCACACAGTTGGATAGTTTTTAGTTGTACTTTGTAAGGAGCATAGACAAGTCATTGTGCATGAAAAGCAAAAATAAACTCTGCCTTAGTTTGAGTTACCTTGTGTTGAACTATTCAGATACAACTCTGTATATTTTTTATGACTGCATAACACCTTAAGATTGAAACATTCCTGCGCATCATTTTACACACAATTATCCAAAACTCTGCCTGACATGTTTGGCATTTTTATTATTTAGCTACGCAGCAAGACTTTGTACAGTCAGCAACAATTCAGTTCAGTCCAGTTATCTGCTGAAATGTTGCATTCATTTATCTGGTTTTCTTCCCTCTGCCTTCTACAAACACAACAAAGGTAGAAGGATCTTAATGCAAAATGTGGCAAGTTGAAGAGATGAATGGTCTGCGTCATGTTACTACCACTGCTGACCTTTGCTCAGTGGAGTTCGGTGATTGGTATTCTGCTGGTGAAACTGATAACATGCCTCCCTTCTTCCAGAAAATACAGAAGATTCTCAAACCAACCAGGCATGGAGATCTACATGCACAAATTCTGATTTATGATTCAGTATATAAAGACTGCATATACTATATTTTCAATAATCAGTTCACTTCAATCAATAAAAGGTAATAATAATAATAATATATAATAGTGGACCACAGTGACTAATTCAGTTTCACTGTGCAACATTTTATGTGTGACCTATCTGAACCCTCATAAATAAACATTTAAATTTGTAATGTGAAGAAAAACAGTGTCAGTGTGACTACTGGCCACAGTCCTCCACCCTACTCTCATGAAATAACAAGCTGTGCAACAATGTTTTGTTTAAGACGATGACAAGTCTTACTTTATACCTTCAAGCATAACAGCTCCCACCCCCTTCAACAGGAGTGGTTTATGTAGTCTCTCTAAAACTTGGTTACTGTAGTAATGTCAACATGTTTTTTGAGCATAAAAACATTTAAAAGGGACAATAAAAAGTGTATTGCAGAGATGCAGTTAAAGATTTCCTTTGACATTAAATATCCTACAGAAAACTCGTCTTCATCCTTGAAATCTGGCAACATTTATTTTCATCAGGAATGTATTGGACATCTTCACACAAGGACAGAGTGATTAAAAAACACAAAGAAGAAAAACCAGCCCATGCTTGGGTACCAAATATCAAAGTATATAATCATGAAGAAATGTCTAAACGTAATAAGGTATAGCACTCAAAATAGTGGACAAACAATAGAATCAAACAAATTGTACAAACTGTTGCATTGTAGCTTTATTTATTTATGGTTGATATCAGAGACCAATTGCAAGGAACTGCAGGGAATTCATTTATTTGCATTTGCACAGGTCACCTTGTGAGGTAACCAATCTCCAAATAATTGCAATAATTGCAGTCTGACTCAGGTTGAATGCAGTCACTTTCAGACAGGTTCGCAAAGATTTGCAAATAACTACCATCTATTTTATGAATTATATATTGTTTTATGTTATGGTATATTACATTATAATTACTGACAGATTTCCAACATTAGTCTGAGTAAATCTACACCAATTAAAGCAATTCCTCTGCAGTGTATCTCTTTGCATTAGAATACACAGATAAACTGACTGCCATCTGTTTGAATCCTTTATAAAGGAAAAGTTGCCGAATACCCATGTCATTTGGCAGTTACATTGCTGTCTTGCAGGACCTACCTCACTATTTATGGAGGAATTTCAATTTCAGATCTGTGAAGTTTTGGCTGGACTCTGAATATAAGTAGTTAATGAGAATTTCTTTGTGATTTTTGACACTTTACCAGAGTTAATTAGTGGTGTCACAAACAGACAGTGTAATTTCCAACTTGCAGACTTAATTGCCATATTGACAGTTGCTTTGAAGACAGCAACTGAGTCCAAGACTTCTTCCTATCTTCAAAGGAATCATTTCAAAGGCAACAAGACTGCAACTTCACTGAACACTGTTGCAATAATTTTGGTCGCGCTGCAGTCTCCAACCGTTGATGTTCCCGAATGTGACTGTTCAAGGGTGAAATTTCAAATACTGATACAGGGGTACTGTACACTGTGTGAGACACAACATGAAACATGAAACAAAACACTATCCTGATCCAGATTTAACAGGGAAATACTGCCACACTCAATCAATGGGGTACTGCACATGTTTAAATCTATACTATGCACCTTTAAGTTACTCCATTCCTTTCGTTAGTGTTAATTCAGCAGAGAAGTTCCACTTCGCTTTCTAACAAATCATTATTTCAGCACAGAGAGACTCTCTAGACCACATTGAGCTTTACAATCAAACAATGTCTACTTCATCTGTTTTCACCCGCACATCATGAGTCTCGACTGTCGTCTGTATTAAACAGCCGCCGTTGGCTTCGCAATGATTTGAACATCCTCCCACAGAATTACAGAAGTCCATGATTTTGTTTACTCCTCTCACAGTGCAGTTCCCTGCAGCAGTTTATCCGGTCTGCTGCAACATGACCCATCGCTGACACAGAAATAACATTTCAGAAATCCCAAAAAGTAGATTCTATTCATCTGAAATCTACTTTCTGGGATTTCCTTACCTGGTTGACTGAGCATGCATCAAGAAAACATTTAAGAAAATCTTCTGAATAAAATATCAAGATATGTAAAGCAATCCTTAGTGAAAGTTGTCTCAAATGAACCTTGCTTCCATGAGCCATTGCGAGTCTCCCAGTATAGTGCGTAAATTCTTTATAAATCGAAAAGACAGACTAAAACAGCAGGGGGGGTAAGAAAAGAGAGCTGTCATGAATCTTTCTGCTCAACAAAGCCAAAAGATTTGTAAATCTGGCAAAGAGTGATTTCCTGCCTGCTGCCATCCACCTGTCAGCCATTTTGACACCTAAATTGTTAATATCCCTCATTTTTTTTCTCCTTCAGTGACTGTTTTGGACTCGTTCCTCATGTCCGGATATTCAAACATTCCTTTTTTTTTCTTCACCTTTCCATTGACTCACTGACACATGCTGCTTGCTGACAGACAGATCTTCACATGTGAGACATGAGGTATCCTGTGAATGAATATGGATGGAGTCGTCCATCTGTCCATCTGCCATTAGCCTTCACTGACACGGAGTGCTGACAGGGCTCGGAGAGCAGCTGAAGAGAATCTTAAAATGAACTCGATGTGAATGAGGCTTTAATGTTTTCTAAAAAGAAACACAAAAAAATAAACAAAACAAGGACTAATGCAGTCAGAACAGTTGCAGGCACATTTACAGTATACATCAGGAGTGAGTACAACCCGGTGCAACCTCATGATTGAGACCTGGTATAATTGTGAGCTGATAGTGGAATATTTCTTCTAATAAACAATCAAAAACAAACACTTTGAAAAAGATATTTAAAACAGAGGTTCAGAGGAAGAAACTTAATGCAATAAAAGTAAGAGCGCCTGTCAATTCCAGTAAGTCTGAATACCTACACATGGCTCAAAAATAGTCTGTGAAGTTTATGGGCTGTCTTAATACAGGACCCCTGGGCTGCATGTCTGTGTCGTGGCTTCTGCATTGAAAGTAATTGCCAAAGGAAATAGAAAAATCTGATTGTGAGACTTCACAAAGATGAAAAAGCATTCAGGAAGACTTGTGGCCAACTAAAAATCAGTGGAAACTGTAATCAGGAGGTATAGAACGAGCATAGTGGCACCAATCAGAGCTGCAGTGGCTATTCTCCACCTCGGACCACTCGCACAATCGAGCTCATAAACAGACGGGGCGAGTGCTTCAAATTTGACACGCGAGTTTCACTCTGCTTGCTCTTCGGTACAAAACCCAGAAAGATTAGGCCTGTGAGGTCAACATGACTGATGACCATAACCTTCACGCCATCATGGGTCGACGTTTTTATTGACCTAACATTTTAGGTTTTCTTTGGACTCTTGATAATTTATTGTTTTCTGTTTCTTTCTTAGGTTGTTTATGGTATCTTCTGTTGCAGTTACTGCTGTATTTATCATATTACTTCTTTCAGTTTACCCTGCCTTCTGGTTTTTCCCCACGTATGAGTTTAATCTTTCTGCCTCAGACTCTGAATTTGGAGTCCTCCATTTTTACTAACCTTGACAAACACTTTGCTATCAGAAAATGTCATATTTGTTTTGTAGCAGTGTTAATTTCATTGACTAATGACTTTAGTCATAGTTTACGTCAACTGCCTTTTTTTTATGAAAACAAGACAACAAAAACTTTTACAAATGAATAAAAATGAGATGCAAATATTCTGGAAAGATGAGATCCAATCAGAACTAATTAACGATGTCTTGAAAGGCGGGACAAGTTTGGAAGTGATCCAATCAGACGTAATCTCCTCATGCAGCAAGGTTAGACGCACACATTTGTTCTCCTCCTGAGAAACGGTACACCTGGCTAAATGATGTCTTAGTCAAAAGACTAAATAATCTAACTGTCTTTCTCCAAAGCATAGAGTTAGGGTGGGGTTTCATCACAGGGTTAAACTCGCAGTACACAAAAAGAAGCTCCCTTTTTTTTGTTGTTGTTTTGGTCAGATGGAGCAATTAGATGCTGTGTTACGCCGCTCCATTAGAGCAGCTGTGGGTGGGGGGATGACATTTACACTTAGCACCATGAATGTCTGATGATATACCAAAATACATGCTGAGAAAATGACTCAGAGATTCCAGAAGCTCGGCCGAAGAGGAAAATTCAGGCATGATAATGATCCACAGCACACGGCCAAAATCTCACAAGAGTTTCTAAAGACAGCAAAAAGAAAACTATGAGGTGGACAAAGATGTTGCCTGACTAAAATTCAGCAGAAACTTTTAGGGTATTTTAAAGTGGCGCAACGGGGAGAAGCCCCTCCTCCACTGACATCAAAGCACTGTCAACGAATTGCAATAACACTTTTGCACTGCGGACAACTCTACAGTAAGCAACTAGCTGTCCAAAGGTTGGAGGGAAATCTGGTACATCAGTGCATTCTAATTTTGAGCTTTGCCGTGTTTACGTTTAAATAAAATTACTTTGCTATTCTATTATTAATATCAAAAGGACACCAAACATATTTTGACAGCATGGCATTCCCAAAAATAGTTCCCTTAACCAAGCTGTAACCATCCTGGCATTTGTTTTTGCATATTCGCTGCAGACGACCTCCTAACTGCCACCTGCTGAGAAGCAAATAAAGCAACATCCAGGTTGTGTTCCTGGAATTAAAAATAACCTTGTTCTGTCATGCCTGGTTACTATGATAATTCAACATGCTGACCCCACGGGCATGTCACAAACACTCACAAGCCACAATTAAAAAAGGCAAAGGTTTTGCAGCAATGTGTGAGAGGAAAGGAGACTTTATACACACGCATTAATTTAAAGGGAAAATCTGTTTGGTTATTTCACCCCTTTTTGTTCCACTTGTGTATTGTGTTAAATAGAAGTTTGGGTGGTTGTTCAGGATAAAAGTGTGACATCTTGGAGCAACAGCATGTTCTTGTAAAATTACAAGCTCCACAGCGTGCCTGGATTTAGCTCTGAAACACGCTCCTCTTTCCTTCTCCTTTCTTCATATGTATATTTAATAGCAGCCGGATATATCCTGTCCCCCTGGGTGGCTTTCAAACACTTCATAAAGTACATGTTACGGTAAATCAGATTAGTCTACATCCTCATAAATATATTTAAGAAATTCAACGAAACAGTTGTTTTGATTGCTTTCATCTCAAATTTAGAGATAAATGAATCCTTTGAGGAAATGAAATTATCATTTGAATGTGTATCAGAGAGGAAATCAAAGCTCACTACGCCGCCTGCATGAGGAACTGCATGAATAAAAAATCATTTGTGTAGTTTAATATCACCATCTCGCTGATTAGTGCCGAGAAGTCAGAGGATATCAAATAAGTGCCCACAATGAAGTAAGTAACAAAAGGAATATCTGCACAAAGAACATGAGAAAAGAGCCCATTCAGTTGAAAAATATCAAGTAGTGGTATCTCTTTGGACCACAGAGCTTTTCTTCAGAAATGTACCGAGATACTTGTGTTGCTTCCATAAATATCAAGAGTATGTGATAATAAATTTATACCTCGGGAATTGTTTCCGTGTCTCCATACTATTCTTCGTATTTCACATTCTCTCTGATGATGCTGACGAAAGTGCTGCTGCTTGTTGGCATCGAATGTTTAGAAGTATGAGCTTCATGAGTGTGTCTAGCAACGCAAGCACAGAGGACGGGGCTGTGGGACTGAGACAGACGAGGAAAGCAGCACCTCTTAGGAAATAATTATCTCTGTCATCCCCCCGCAGCCTCCTGTGGGACAGCTAGCTGTGATGACTGCCAGTTTGCTGCCCGTCTGTCTCTAAACCAAAGACTTTGTTTTTTCCCTCTGTGCGAGGAGTTGTTGACAAAGCTTCTGACTATTTACAGCAACATTTTTCCTCAACTCTGTCAAAGCAAGGGCTGCATGGGAAACAGGTTGCGGTTAATGGTGTGGGACAGCTTGCACACTGGAGAGACTGCAAAAAATGATTTAATACAGCACTTATATTGAGTAAAGTGTATGTTGAAATCAAAAGGTTTCAGTAATAATGGAGACTAAGAGTATCTAATAGTGTTTTAGAGCTGCACAATGACTATAGAGTCCATTTTTTTTAGAGCTTTAAGGTAGATGTAGCCTTCATGATATCACCCACTGCTTTTGGGCAATCAGTTAAATAAGTCAGAAGTTGGAAATTCCCAGTTCCCAGTTGGAATTTCTTTTCTAGAGCACCCTCTCATCTTGGATTTCCCTCTTGGACAGTCAGAGTAGACCAACATGCCCCGAGTCAGCAATCCAAGATGGAAGAACTCAGTAGCACAAATTGTTTAAGTTGTACTACTAATTGAGCTCTTATGTAAACTCTAATGTAAAGAGTAGTAAAACTATAAAACTGTTTAATTTGTACTAGCCTGCACTGATCAGGCTCTATCCATGAATGTGTATTTTAAAGTGCTAAAACATAAGTATTATGCTGTATTGCTGATAATACCTTACAATAGCCTGTTGGTTCTCATTTTTGTGCCCCACCTTCTCTCCCTTTCCTCAGTTCTCATGTCTCTCATCAGCACAGCCCAGGGGTCACTGCCAGTCCTCATTGAAGCTTTGCCCAAACCACAGAAACCTAAATCTATCTCTATTCCATCCAGCATTCTCCTTCAAGAAACATTGTCAAGGATATGGTCCCTGCCAGTGAAAGTGTCTATAGGATGTGGTAAAAAATAATGGTGGTCAAGCAACAATATCCTCTTATACTGTATTTCTATGCATGTTCGCAGTAAAATATAAAGAAATGAGGGGTGGCTTAAGATGTTTGCACAGTGTGTAGCTGCTAGTCATTATTAATTAAACCTTAATAGCCATATCCAGGTGGACATTTTAAAAAAAGACCACCCTTAGAGTTGTTATGAAGGAGAAAATGACCCACAGAGGCCAAAATTGTAATTTGCACCAGGCTTTAAATATGTTTTTTAATGGTTTAAAGTTTAAACATGGAGATCTGTAGGCACTGTTTTGCTATTTGAAATCAGTCCCCAGTGGTCATTAAAGGAACTATAGTTTTAACACCTCTGCCTTGATATGTGTTTTAAGGAGTATTCTAAGGATCGGGATGCATATCGAACACTGATGCCAAATCAGATCAATAATTAGTCTGTGGAAGTCAGGAAGTGGCAAGGAATTTAACTAATGAGTCACCAGTTTATCGACAGCCTTAATGTTTTTTTCCTAATTAAACCAGAGTGTAAATTATAGCAAAGAAACACAGTAATAGATTATTTTGGACCATAACAAATCAAAACCAGCAAATGTCATTTAAAGGTAAAGTTTCATTTTAAAGGTCATCCATACTAATGCAGTATTGTCTCAATAGTGCTTTTAGTACAAAAAAAAAAATCATAATTAACACAAAACCAAACATTTTAATTCTCATATTCTGATACAAAGGTCCTCGAGCAGTAGCTGTTGTTGTTACTAGTCGAATCAATACATGATTCAATAATACTGTCATTACATTATTACTACTACTACTGTTTCTATAAGTACTGTTTAGTACATTATTACACAAATTCCCACAAAGCAACAATGGCGAGCGGCGAGGTCATAGTCAATTTGCTGTAAAGCTCCAGTGTGTTATCCTCAGACTTCACTTTTCAAATGGGCTACCAATACAGCAAAACATATCAGTAGACAGGGGTTGCTTTTGAGGATTTGAAACAAAAACTTTTTTTTTCCTTTTCTTTTTTTCCTTTGGCTTTAATAGAGGAACAGGAGAAGCTGGAGGAAGAAGGGGTGACAAGGTCTTTGTTCTGGTGCTTCATCTTGAGTTTGACAGGACACGCTCATTTCACCGGCGCCTGTAAGAGAGATGATGACTGTGGTGACTTCATTCAGCAGCACATGGCAGGCTTTTAGAGACCGACTGCATCCAGGATGACAGCTTCTATTCAAAAAGCAAGTAATGAGAGAAGGTAAAGAGAGGAAACAACAGATATCTTAGACAGTGACAGTGTGATACAGTAAAGGTACACTTCAGTTAGCTTCATTTATCATCTGTTCATCTATATTTATTTTGCTTTACGTCTTTGCACTTTCTTTCAGCGGTTATAAGTAAAAAGAACAACAAAGACCACTTAAACCCTTTACAAATAAAGTACAAAGTGTGTGAGTCTTGATCAGACTGAAGGATGATGCGTCACACACTCTTTGTGTGTGTGACATGCCTGATTGTAAGAGCTGATGGCAGGTTTCATCTATGTTGGCTGTTTAAAATAAGGAGAAATCCTTGGAGACCTGAATTATACTATTGAGTAGCTCTTCACCTTCAACCTCACAAAACTCATTTATGTTAATGTTTCACTCAGTTTAAGGAGTAATCCTTGTATTACATAGATATATTCATAACTTTTATTAAACCTCATTTCTCAAGAAGAGCTGATGTACAAATGCAACACCTTGTTGAGTTAAAATATGACATTTAAATGCTTTATGCAGGTTATGCAATAACCTCTTTCCCATTACCAATTTAAAAAAAAAGCTATCTCAATAAACTTTAATGCAGATATCTAGAGGTCAGTTGTAGCTCATAAAGTTTGGATACTATCGGGAGTACGTTCAGGAGAAAGGCGAAAGTCACCCAGCCAGCAGTACAGAAGGACAGATGGATGATGTGGTTCAATGTTCTACTCATTAAAATACTTTGACCTTTAAAGGCAGCTTGCATAGGGGAGAGCTGTGTGTCATGATTTATGAATTCTGAACACATTTTAATGACCATTAAATCCCTGTGATTTTTACTTTGCACAATAATCAGCTAACACAACAAAAAACACATTTCGGCTTGTCTTTTCATTTTGAAACTGGGGTTTTTGGAGCGCTTGAATGTAACTGTACCTATCTCTAAAGTGCTTTGTGTTATAGGCTTGAAAAGAAATGTGATGTGGTAGTCAACACAAAAAGGCTCAGACATTTTTCATAGTGTGTTTTCTAAAAAAAATGCATTTATTTATCACAGTTCATGGACTACATACTAAACTTTAGGGATAGAAACACAGTATCGATCCTATTGCGCTAACATCGATCTGATACCAATATCAAAGTTGGTATTGAAACTATCGATATTTGGATCGATCCGCCAACCTCTACTGTCAACAGGTCAGCAAACAGTGTTAAGAAAAAAGAAAACAGTATGTCAGCATGTTCTCAATTCAAGTTTTAAAAAAATGCTTAGTTTAAGACACACAAAGGTAGTAACAGAAAATTCACATCTTTCAACAGTGGCAGGAGTTATGAGTTATATTATTATGGACCTTTTGGTTACATGTGCAACATGTTTAATGTTAAACAGCTTTACTTATTTTGAGTAACACTTTAAAACAGTCCCAAAAACTGTAGTTCCTCCAATGACCACAAGAGACTGGCTCTAAAACACACAGAGTTTAAAAGATGGCTGCAGCCACACTTTGATTTGTAAAGTCCCGTCATTGAGCTTTGAGCTGTGGGATTTTCATGTTGCCATTTTAGGGATTTGAAACCAGGTATGACAAGTGAGCGGTTAATCTGACTGTGAAACTGTATGGTCATTGGTAAACAACTTGTTATGTAATGAGCAGATCCTGGATAATCTTCCTTTGTCATGCTTAGAATGACCAAAATGTGCAAAACGTTTAAGTTAATTGGTTAATATATTTTGACTAAGACCTGAAAGGAGTGACTGAACTTATAAAGTCATGAGCAAAGTGTTCACTGAGGCTGTTTTTTACATAGATTTCTATAGGACCAGAACCAGCTAGAGCAGGGTGTTGAACTCCAGGCCTCGAGGGCCAGTGTCCTGCAGGATTTAGATATCACCCTGGGTCAACAAACCTGAATCAAATGATTAGTTCATTACCAGGCTTCTGGAGAACTTCGAGACATGTTGAGGAGGTCATTTAGCCATTTAAATCAGCTGTGTTGGAGCAAGGACGCATCTAAAACCTGCAGGACACCGGCTCTCGAGGCCTGGAGTTCGACATCTGTGAGCCAGAGAATTCACCCCCATGGTGGATGTGAAAACAATGCAGGGTCAAAGCATTTCAATGCTGACATCACTTTTCAGATCTGGAAGCTACTTCTATGTTTTCTGTCTGTTCATGTACCAAAAGTAAGTCAGTTCCCATATAATCCCACGTTGTGCAAAACCTTAAATGCCCAACTTTACCAGGTAAATAGGCACTTTAACGATGTAATATAAAAACTGACTTTGGTCACTATAGTTAATTGCTTCCATACTTGGCAATACTCAACATGTACCTGCACCATCGATTCATCCCATCTTCAAAATCAGCACTTCACCCTCTTATTCAAATATGCAAATATCCGAATATGCTCACTTCAATCTATTAAAATGTTAAGATCCACAAAACCGGACTTCACAAATAAATGGATGATGCCACTGTGACACACAGTGTAAGGAATACACTAATGTGCCCGTGTGTGTTATAGACACAAAGGTAGAGAACTTGACAAGGTGATGTATACGTAATCCTGCAGAAGACACGGTCTGGCTTCATTAGCTGTGATGTGTACGTCGCTGCAGTGGCCATAACTCATCCTGATCTGTCTCAAAGGCAGCGGCGTTCATCCAAATGCAGACACCAACAAACTCGTTAGAGAGTCAACAGGAAAAGGCAGGTTAGCTGCTTAGAAGTGTGACATGGGACGAGTTCATCTTTCATTGAAAAATGAGGAAGGATTCAGCGACAAATGATCCAATGATAGAACCGGGTGCCCTTAACAGGGCAAAAGGCAGAGTGAAGGAGACATCAGTGGCTTGTTCGTGTGAAAAACTTTAAAGGATAAGCAACCCAGCATGCATTCACTATGAAAGTGTTTCTTCTTTGAAATTCAGCTCAAAACAGCATAAAATAAGTAAAAATAGAAATACTTTGATCATCCTTAAGACGCACAATGTGCCAAACATTACTAAAAAGGCAAATAAAAAAAACAAAAAAACACTTGAGTGTTGTTTATCTGATTGCGCAGCTGCACTGAAATGCACTTTCATCTCTCCAGCTGCCTCAACAGACTTGTGTTTCGCTACCTTAAAAATGCACCCAGACCAAAAAAAGAAATCAAAGGTCCCACATGCATGAAGAGCACAGATCAAAAG
Organism: Pelmatolapia mariae; assembly: GCF_036321145.2. NCBI lineage: Eukaryota > Metazoa > Chordata > Actinopteri > Cichliformes > Cichlidae > Pelmatolapia > Pelmatolapia mariae. Next base: position 16,490,614 of record NC_086235.1, on the reverse strand, counting down.
AAACTGGTGGAGAAACATTTTGGTGCTGAATCACCATTAAATACAAACTGAATTACTGATCTAACAGGTGTCAGAGGTCAGTCACAGGCTCACAGTGGAGGAACACCGGTCAGGAGGTCAGGTTTTCCCAGGTGAATCGAACCCTTGTGCTTGTTTTTCTTTGGCTGTGCGGTCATCCTCACCTTCTGCTTTTTCATCTACAGGTGTCAAATTGAAATAGCTAATGTGCTGAAATTTGAGCACTTCATTGCCCCAGCTGGTCCATCCTGGTTGAAGACTTCTTGCAAACAGCTCCAAGCACTTGGCTTCAGCTCCAATGTATGGCTTCAGTACCTCTGTGAAGGGAAAGCAATGAGAGAGAGTTAATATTGCCTATTATAAGGTTTTCAGTGTCTGCCCTGTTATTTACAGTCTTCACTGTGCAAACTGGAAAATACTCCTTTCATATTTCACCTGAAGACCTAACAAACCTGAAGTTTCACACCTATGATGTGAAACCTAAACTAAACAAGATTTGACGGACTGGGATAATAAAAGAACACAATCTCGCCTACCAGCCTACATATCTCTGCTATAGTATGTACAGCATCACAATTACATGTGGTCAAAATTACAAAAGACAACACACACAACTTTAATGTCAGCTGAAATACGTCAAAACACACTCACACGGCAACTTCTACCACTTCCTAACAATAGGGTAGTGTTGTATTTGCTGAGAGGCTACAGCCTCCCGAACAGGGCTTTCTCAAAGGTGAACTCTGACCTACGAATGCGTAAAGCCAGTCTGAGATCGTAGTAGGAAATGCATGTTTGAAAGCATCCATTGTATGGGACTGAGGAGAAGTGAGGGGAAGGTGGAGATGTGGCGATACCGCTTTATCCCTCAACATGAAGTACTGTGCGTAAGTATTGAGCCATCCCTCATTTCTTTAGATTTTTCTAGGAAAACGGGAAAAAAGTATATAAGTATATAAAGTAAAACAGTGTACAATTCGAACCAGTTTAAAAGTCTTGAACACAGCCTGAACTCTGTCAGATAAACTTTCTTGTAATTTGTAGCTAGTCTTCAAGAATAATTCTCCAGGTTTCTGTGAAGGACATTCAAATCTCTTCTTTGGATCTTGGCTGCCTTTTGTTCCATTCAAAATCCAACATTACTTTTCTTTGTCCATAGTTCCATCAATTTTGACAAGATCAGCAACACCACTGTCTGAAACGCAGCTCTCTCCTGATCTCCTCCTTACAATGACTTAATCCAAATATTTCAAATGCGGATTCATCGCTGAAACCTGTTGCCACTGATTTTCATCCCAGCTCTTGCGTAATTATCTTTACAGGTTTGCTTATACACCTCTCTTACAACAAGCCAGTATGTCAGCACACACATACCTGTAGCAAGACACTTAGTACTTAAAATTAAAGCTTCAGTGGCTCTTGAGTTCCCTATATTTAAAATATATTACCTTCAATTTACTATAAAAGGATGTGACAAGCTGTAAACTTTGTGGCTTTCAATAAATTCATACAAATGTAACATGACTGCCTGAGCCTCTCCACATGGTGGCTGTGGTGGAGTGGATTTGAACCCAGCTCCTCCAGTCAAATGTCCTAACACAAGCTACAGAACCCACATGGCCTCCTATGGATCCATCAGTGTGCAAATGTGAGCCATTGATAAAAGAGGTCAAATTTTAAAACTTCTACATTCATATGAGTTCAATGATATATGAATTAGCCAGTATAACCCATTGTTATCAGTGCTATTGATTATGTTAGCTGTTAATGTCTATTATAATCAGGAAATGTTGGATTATGTAAAACGACTTTAGTGGTTGTGTGAGAAGAACATGTAAATCTCATACTGACTAAACTCATTGATTTTAAAATAGTTGCTTCAAAGATGGAAACCAGGTCTGTGGCCACCACCTTTAAATAATAGTAAGAAAAAGTCAGTCTGCATGTGAATGTAGTCAAGTTGGGAGTTACATGCAATCTGTTTGTGATAATATGGTGATTAGCTCTGGAAAATTATTGAAAATCACAAATCTTTTGCTGCCTATAGCCAAAATTCACATTAATTCACTTCACCTATCACCATAACCCTGTTAACTGCATTTCTTTGGACTGTGGAGGAAACTGGAGTACCCAGACAGAAACCATGGAAACACAGGGGAAACATGCCAACGCCATGCAGAAAGGCCCCACCCAGATGTTAGGCTCAAACCCATGACCTCCTTGCTGTGAGGCAACAGTGCTAATTACTGCCCAGCATCGTAGATCATAGAAGTTGACGGTTTTGCACCTCAACCTTCACACCGTCAACTATGGTTACGAACTCTGAGTAGGGACCAAAAGAATGAAATAATCGGTACAAGTGGCAGAAATTAGCTTTCTCTGAAAAGTGGCTGGCCTCTCGCTTAAGAGATAGGGTGAGGAGTTCAGTCATTTGGGAGGAGCTCACAGAAGAGCCGCTACTCCTTCACATCAAAAGGAGCCAAATGAGATGGTAAGGGCATCTGATTAGACACTTCCTAGGTGAGGTGTTTTCAGCATATTCTACTGGTAGAAGGCTCCGGGGTAGACCCAGGACTCGCTGAAGAATTATGTCTCTGGACTGGCTTGGGAAAGCCTCGGTGGCCTCTCGGTGGATAAGCTGGAGGTGGCCAGTAAGAGGGAGGTTTGGGTGTCTCCGCTTAGAATGCTGCTGTTTCCATGACGCAAATCAAGATAAACAGTGATGGATGGATGGATGGAGGACAATTTTTTCTAGCCACGTGAATATTTCCATCCATTTTCACTCTGGTGTGCTTTGTAATATATAAATAAAGTTGTGAAAATATGTATGTAATCATTTTAATATTGAATTTTTTTTTATAACCCAAACTGTTTTTTACCTCAACTAAATGAAACAGTGAGTAAAAGTAAGTCCAAACAATGCATCTCAAACAGCTGACTTATACCACCACCACTCTTTCTTATGAAGACTCTTGGTGCTGTTTTAAAGGGTAAATAGTTTAACTACTGAACAATGAGGCGTTCTTCTCAGTGAGCCCACTGGCTGGTAGAAGACAGCACCTACTAGAGACATCTATAGGGTCTATAAGAGACGTTCAGCTGGGTAACAACTAGAGATGGACCGATCCGATATTACGTATCGGTATCGGTTCGATACTGACCTAAACTACTGGATCGGATATCGGCGAGAAATAAAAAATGTAATCCGATCCATTAAATATCAAAAAAGCATCTCACAAAACTTGCAACATGGCGTAACTCGGCTCATAACCGTTAGCATGTCGGAGCAGTGTGCTCACGTGATAGAGCGGCTGTGTGGAGCCTCACCAAACCAGCATTTCATCTCCGAGGAAGTTATCCCAGAGAGAAGTAAAGCAAGTGTGTAAGTTCATCTCTGAATGTTTGTAAAGCGTTCCCATGTTAAGCTTAACAACCGATATATGGAGCGACTGCCTCTCTCTCTCCCTCTCCTGCTGCTACTTCAATCGGGAAACTGCTTAATGATCAGCTGATCGGCTTTTCTTTTGCGAGTCCGTCTCTCTTCTTTGTTTTTGGCCCACTTTGCACCAGAAAGAGGAAACCAGCGGCTGAACAACAGCAGCACATTTAAGCTTGATAAGCTGTTGTTAGAATTTATTTAATATTACTTTCTAGACCATGATCCTTTTCTACGTAGCTGACGGCTGGTAACTGTGCAGGGGCGGATCTAGCAAAGTTTAGCCAGGGGGGCCGAACAGGGAAAAGGTGGCACAAAGACATACTTTTCTTTCTTATTCTCATTTAAAATATCTAGCTTTTAATAAATAATTATCTGAATCTTACACCCAAAGTTTTAATCTGATGTAAAATGTATAGAAGTCCATTACTCTATATAGTAGCTGTTAAGTCTAATATACCCTAGTAAGCTAGTACTTTTTTCTTTAACACCAAGTACCATCTGTAAATTCTGCAATTCTGTTGAAGAAAGATGTTGAATCTATTTCATTATTCTTGAAAAATAATTTATTTCTGTCCTTTTTTTTTTTACCCAGCATCAAATTAAAGTTGATTACATCGATTAAGCATCATGAGGTGGAGGGTGGGGGGTGGCTCCCTATTTTTTTTTTTTGCTGGGAGTTTGCAACCCTATTAGTTAGGTTGCTTAATATTTCTCTAAGTACTCTTTAAAATACCAGAATTGGGAGGATGGAGTAGGTTTAAGTTTATTAGATTGATCAGTATTGCTGAACTATGAAATATTTTGGGCGCAATGTATTTTTTACATACAGGTATAACAGAATAGCTTTAGTGTTGTTGTTTATTTAAACTTGAGTATGAACTTATACAAAATGCAGCAAGATATTAAAAAAACAGTTTTATTGATTAAAAAACACTATATCGGATTCATATCGGTATCGGCAGATATTCAAATTTATGATATTGGTATCGGTATCGGACATAAAAAAGTGGTATCGTGCCATCTCTAGTAACAACATCTAAATTGAGTGCATTTAATAGGATATTTCAAAAGAAGTTCATTTTTTCTAATGTTTTGTACTTAATTTACATTTATATGTCACTGTTACATTAATGTAAACTAATGCTTTTCTGTGTGATTGAAAAATCAAAACTTTGCCTGTTTCCCTGTAATAGGCAGAGGACAGAGCTGGCAGTTTCCGTGCTCCTTCACGCCATAGCACTGATTTTTCTGTGTAGAGACTGCCTGTGACCTTGGCTCTATAAGGAATGATATTCCAGGAGAGGCACAACTGACAGATACGTATCACTTCCTCTGCCCCTGTGTTACTCTGTCTGCTCTTGTGCATTCTCAAACCACCCTGACACTTGCCTCAGCCAACACTCACGGAGCTAATGAGCTCAAAAGCCAGATCCCCAAACCGATCCTGCCGAATGTGCTGTCCTGTCCCGCATTTTTTTCTTCCTATGCACGTCAGAGAGAGACAGTCACGGTGAGGAAAGGCCAAACATGCAGCTCTGCAAGTAATTCAGCTCCTATCGGTGACTCAGCTCTCAAAGTTGAATACAGAATAAAAGGTCTAATTATCCTACCTTTGAAATGGGACAGTGTATCAAACTTCTGCCAAGAATAGCCCGAGGCAAAGGAAGGTGTTATTTCACTACTCTCCTGACACTTTCGCTGTTAGATATTCTTCCTTGCAGACTTCCCATATCCTCATCAGGATTAACCAAGCAAAACCAAACTGATTATTCTTCATTAGCTCCCTTACATTGTAACAACTAATGTCCTTGGTCTCCATTATGATTCCTCAATATGCTGTTCAGCCACACTGTGTTTATATTTTACTTATTTATGAATAAAATATCATCAACATAATCATGGAATTGACTACTATTAAGATATTAATTTCAGATATTAATTTGTGGCGTCCCACTGGGTTTGGCTTTGGAACCATGTTGATTTTTATTCAAATATTGATACATAATTTCAAGCAAATACATAATAACATAAAAAATGTTACTAACAGATATTTTTTCCATTTGTTTTTACTACACCCAATTAAATAACTAGTGTCTTAACACAAAGTGCTATAAGTTAGCCTATTTTTATGTCAGTTATCAACAAGAAGCTGTTCCCTATTGTTACATTGTTTTTAAAGAAGATAAGAATTGAATCCAAACCCTTCATTTCAAGCATGTTTTCAACAAGTTTCATTTATGTGTCATCTGTGAGGGAGGTACTATGAAAATCGTAAAGTCCTGTATTGCAGACGATGTAGCCAAGTATACACTGACCAGACACCTTGCTACTACAGTGGAGCCCTTTTTACTTCAGCGCTGCCTGAATTCTTTGTGGCACAGATTCAACAAGAAGCTGAAAACATCCCTGAGATTTTGGTCCATATTGACATGACAACATCACACAGCTGCTGCACAATTAGTTGGCCTGATGTGAATCTCCTGTTCCACCACATCCCAAAGTTGCTCTGTTGGATTGATATCTGAGAATGTGGAGGCCTTTTACTTACAGTGAACTCAGTGTCGTGTTCAATTTGAGATGATTTGAGCTTTGTGATATGGCACAATATCCTGCTGGAAGCAGCAATCAGGGGATGGGTAATCTCTGGTCTTAAAGGGACGGACACAGTCAGCAAAAACACAGCAGTAGGCAGCAGTAGGCCCCTTAATACCAATGCACAGTTGGTATTAAGGGGCCTAAAATGTTCCAGGAAAATATTCCCCATACATTTACAGCACCACCATGACCTGAAATGTTCATACAAGGCAGGATGGATCCATGCCATCGTGTTGTTTAAGCCAAATTCTGACCCTACCGTGTGAATGTTGCAGCAAAAGTCGAGACTCATCAAACCAAGCAACGTTTTTCCAATCTTCTATTTTCTGATTTTGATGAGCCCGTGTGAACTGTAGCCTCAGTTTCCTGTTCTTAGATGACAGCAGTGACACTCCTCTGACCTCTGGTATCAACAAGGCATTTTCACCCAGAGAGCTGCCAGTCATTGGATATGTTCTGTTTTTTGTACCATTCTCTTTAAAACCTAGAGATGGTTGTGTGGAAAAATCCCAGTAAATCAGCAGTTTCTGAAATACTCAGACCAACATCAATCCCACGTTCAAAGTCACTTTAAATGATTTTTCTTCTCTATTCTGATACTCAGTTTGAACTTCAGCAGGTCGTCTTGACCATGTCTACATGCATAAAATACGTTGAGTTGTTACTATATGACTGGTTGATTTGATATTTGCATTAACAGGTAGTTAGCTGAACACATTAAACTAAAAAAATGGCACATGCGCAGTAAGGTGATTCCACTAGTAATATTAGAGCCAAAAATAAGTATGATCCATAAAGAGTAATACGTTAAACACAGTATCTGTCACTCCCTGGTTGTGACAGTTGGTGACAAGCAGGTGAAGAGTCGTTGATTTCCCCTCAAGTAAGAAGCAAAAGAAGAGCAAATATTTGACTCCAAATTAAAGACCAGCGCTCCCCTGTATCTCCTGGTTGTAATCTCCTGATATTTAAGGTGCGCTTGCAAACATGTTTGCTTTACCAGCTGTATGAAGTTGCCATCTGCCATAACCAAATGAAAAAAAGCATGTTTTATTAACATGGGAGCTCATCCATGTAAATATTCTGTACTGAAAAACAGAGACAGCAGCATGTTTACGTGACGTACTTCAGTGTCACAGCCTCGCAGAGCTAAAAAACCATGCAAAATGTCACACAGATCGCTCTCAGAGTGCCACACCCCAATTTAAAGCAATTTGATAACACAACTGGTAGTGTGCCTTTTCTTGAATATTAGGCACAGCTACTAAGGTGCCAATTAAAATCCCAAATTGGGAAGGGACTCTCACAAGTTTTGAAATTTGAGGGGGGCCTAATTAATAAAAAACACATGTCTTGTCTTTCAGAGAAGCTCGAACCATTTTTTTTCTGCAGTGTGACCATCTGGCAAAGACGTTTTGTACCCATAGCGGAGTAATGGTGTCCCTTATCTCTCCATAGCAACCAAGTATGTCAGTGATATGAGCCCCATCTGAGTCGGGGAACAGAAGTGGGTCAGACTTTCTCAACACGCTATCAAGGCTGCTCACATGCTGACATGCTACATGAAAAAAAAAAGTACAGCAGAATTACCGGGGTGACATTTTGAACTGAGAAAAAAAAGGAAGCTCAGATTGGTTAATACCAAAGGTGTTGAGATTTCTAGCAGTTGCATAATCTATTGTAGGTGTGAAGAAAAGGAAAAACTCATCCCTTAAGCCTCTAGGTGTTAACTTATCATCTCAAATGGCTAAATGAAAAGAAATGATCTGCTTTGGTCGGCATCTCCGCAAGAGTTGGCAAAACCTTTCCCAAGATTTCACTACACATTGCACCGTCACATCTGAGACACACCCACATCCAACGGCGCTTTCACACCTCGTGTAGAATAACAGAGCGTGCATAGTAGCTAGAGTTGTAACACAGCGTAGATGCTGCTCATTCTGGTCATTTAGTAGTACTACTTTGTATGCAATGCAGTAGAAAAAATACAACACATTTTCTATATGTGGTCTACATTTTTTTAAAGTATAACTAGATCTATGATTGCTGTTTTTCCAAGTTCATATATTCCAAGTTATAAAAATCCTCCACAGCAGCAAATAACAAACAAACCAATTCTGATTAAACCTGCTGAGAGGCTTTGCCACAAACACAGAATCACACATGGAGACTGAACACAAATTGTATCCTAATCTGCTTAATCTCTATGGCATCACAGATTCGCAAAAGCAATCATTATGATTTAAATCTTTATTTTCACAATACTGAACTAGTGCCATGAGACAGAGGCGTTTCTGTGCTGCTGAGAGGGCGCCAGCAAACACTGGCCGTGTTTTGCTCTCCATACTGCACAATAATAAATCGCGTTCCCCTGAGAGGGAGTGAGATGACGTCAAGCCTCTCTTTTTCATAGTCTCTGCATATTCATTGTCAAGGTCTTACATTGATTCTAAGAAGCAGAGTGGATGCTGGAATCAAGGTTTAACCCAATCAGTGCAAACAGGACAAAACTGAAATCTGAGCAGTAGAAGTGCCCGCTCTGACGAGCCAGTCCTGCCAGAAGTTGATGATTTAATGAATTTAAGTGTAGTTATGAGCTGAAGCAGTATTTTCTCCTCCACTCTGCAGACATTTTGAAAAGACACAAAGTTTTTTCGCAGTGGATAACAAATTCATTCATAAAATTGTGTGGCTGTAAAAGTAAAGTGATGAATCTGTAGTTAATTCTCTTCCTTTACAAAAAAAACACATTGTGGGTGTTTTAAATTTAAGAGCTGGAATTACTGCTAATAACATCAAGATGTTATATTTCATACATGTACTGAAGAATATACTGAAGAAGCGACGTATACACACACACACACACACACCTGTGATACCAGAATTCAGAGCTTATCACTCAAGTTGTGTATCAAGGTAACGATCATTGATGTGACACTATTGCCCTCTGGTGGCAAAGACACTACACTGTACTTGAATATTCACCTGACAGCGAAGGCTTCTGAGAGTGCAGAGCTGATGGGACACTGACAATCAAACGCTGATCCTCCACAGGCACCTCTGATGTCTCTGAGGGGCTGAAAGAGGGGACACAACTCTGTCAGCATCAATATGATTTGGATAGCTGAAGAAATAAAGGAGGCCATCTATGCAAACAACCATCACTGAGCAGAGGTGGTGGCTTATGACAGCAGCTATCAGCCACCTGCATTACAGTTTTGAGATCTCCTCCCAGGCATTTCAACCCCCACTCACACCTTGCCTCAGGTGACCTGGATAGTTCACATGATCGTGGTGTGGGACAATGTCTTACAGAGGTTTCACACCTTTTAAATTCCAGAGCTGCTGTTGCCTTGAATAATATCAAGAGCTAGATTTGATACATGCAAACCTGAAGAAGTGATATACTTGTGATAGCTTACCATATAACTTCAGGGATAAATCCTCCTGCTATCAGCCACCTACAGTGCAGCATGATGGTGGAGTGGAACAATGTCTTACAGAGGTTTCACACCTTAGTCTCGATGGCGGTAATGGCCACGCCTTTTTTCACACTTTGGTTCATGTGACACCTTTAGTGTGTCAGCGACCCTCAGGACCACGTCCAAGGGGACAAACTCCACTAAGGGTTAAATACCTTGGACTCTCCATCAGTTTGGAACTGAAAAAACTCTTGGATGAGAAGCAAAATGTGTTCAAGGGTCTAAAAAAGTAATTCTGCACTCCTTCAAACACTCAACACTACCATGACCTGGATGACTGAGAAACTATGACTTATATATCCAGTCCTGCAAAAGTCTTGAGTCATTCCTCATTTCTCCATATTATGGTCTGATGAAATGAAGAAGAAGATGCCTGAGGAGCTATTCCTGAAGACTAGAACTGACAAGAAAGCTTATCTAAGAGCTTATCTTTTCAAGCTTAGAATTGTACAAACTCAGTTTTTGCCTCATATACTGTATTTTGCTTTATGTTTGCACACATTTCAATATATCGCTGCACCTTTTTCCAGTTTTCCTAAAAAACATCTTTATAAAAATGAGTTACTCAAGACTTTTGCACGGTACAATATGGAATTTAAAGATGAAACTCAAACATTTCACACCTCTCTGAGATATCAGCAGAGCAACGATATCGGCCCAGGACCAAGACTTCGTACGGTTTCTTGTGTGGTGAGTCTAGCGGAAACACAAATTGCCCAAATGTGGTGACCTGAGGAGAAATAGCATCGTCTTAAAAACACTTGGATTGACATTAGCAGGTAATGCTTCCAGTTCCTAAACAATGAATCAGTTGAAAGTTCTGTATTATCTGTACCTTGACCCAGAACCATTCAGCCACAACTTCTACGCCCCAATGTGGATACAGCTCATCACGGACAAAACGCAGGTGGCTTGGCCGGTTTGTCACCCAGGTCACCACTAAACAGTTTGGAGATGCCAGCAGGGGAATAGGGAGCCGCTTTAGCTGGGATGAGGGCAATGAGCCGTATCTTCAGTGAGAAAATTGACATAGTCAGTGTAAATTTCTCAAATGTGGGATAATAAAAGGTTTATTCTATTCTATTCTAAATACAACCACCATGTCCATTACTTTTCTTTATTTTCTAGCCATTTTCGCTTCTTCAACCAGTTTTTGTCTGGTGCCACCATCAGGCTGAAATCTGAAGGTTTAGCGTAATTAACGTTTACAAGTTTAATGACTTATGTGAACTTTTCAGGTCGTGTTTCTTTGCAAATTTAGTGAGAAAGCTTCACATCTGCTGCATGCACAAACAGTTTTGGTTCACAGATGATACGTTTTTCTGACTCTAGTGATTGCATGACTTCTTTATAGTCACTGTGAGTAATTTTGATAGAAATGTATAAAAAGGATTGGCTGGATTGTCAGGACATTTGTTATGCATAAGGCATCTCATGTTGCCGTGATTATTAACTCTAATAATGCTGATATTTCCTTACGTTATGGCTTTAGGCAGCTTTTTTCTTAGAGGAGACTGAATGTTTTGAGCTCTTGAAGCCTCAAAATCCTTTATATAAAACAGACTGGGATGAAAATATCTCTTTGATTAATATCCATGGTAAGACCATAATATTTTACAGTATGGGGACATTTGCGAAAATAACTATAAACCACTGGACTTTATCAGCTTCTTTTCTTAGAAGCACTCTTATTTGCTCTTCTTATTCACCCTGCTTTATATCCTCTTGTAAGATGTAAATTTCATACCCAGACATCTATAAAGTTTTATCCTCTCTTCCTTCACTCCTCCAAAAATACTTGAATACCGAATTACCTGCGACTTCTTTTCACAGACTTGTTTTCCCATGGTGGATCCATAACGATTAGGTCGAACCTTGTTCCGTCTGTGTGAGAAACAAGCAAAGAACGTCAGGCTGTGAAACAACAAACAAGATCTCTCTTGAGATGATGAGAAATTACACTGAGCCATACCACAGTTATTTACAACACTTAAGTTCAGGGAAGAGTGCCCGTGTTTTTGCCTCACAGAAGCATAAACTTTTGCCTTTCAAATAATGGTATCACAAGCACACAGAATTGTAAGTCTTTAAAAAAAATTTAATAACCTTTGTTTCAGTTAACATTTCTTTCTAGTTCACATGCACTGCTCCCAGTGTTTTACTCACAGTGGACTAATGGTTGTATCCTCGTGAAATCAGACAGCAGGAAAGCCGTGTGGGGGGGTATTACATACTCCTCTCCCATCAGGGTAACCACGGTAGCCCAGTCCGCCTTGTTCTCTGTCACCTGAGAGAACAAGTCGACGTGAGACGTACAGCCATCCTCGCCAACAAGTAACTGAGCGCCCCGCTCCTGCTCCTCATCCTCCACCAGAGGGAGATCTTTAGCCATTTCACAAAGAGCAGCGAGGTTGCACTCCTGTGAAGGAAGAGGCTCTTTGTCCACGTTTGTCTGTCCATTCAGATAGCCGAGCGGTTGTGCAGAATCCACCAAGTACTTGGTTCCCTCCAGAATAACAGACTTTATCTGCGTCATGGCACATAACAGAGATTATTTAGTCTAAATACTAAACCAGCTTCTTACCTCTAATATTTTAAACTTGGATTAATGCACAGTAACTTGAAACAAAGCTTCACTGATTGAAAGAGTTGGAGATAAAAGTCAATGCAGCAGTTGTAGAGATCTTGTCTTTTAATTATTTTACAATGCCTCAAAAATGGACATCTTACAAAAGCGCAAACCTCTTAAAATTTCAATTTAGTTGTTCTCAGTCCAATCACTACAGATGGATCAAATGAAGCACCTAGACGTGTAGTCTGCCTTTAAAAACATCTGTAAAAGGAGGGATCGTCCTAAAGAGCTCCCTGAATTTGAGCGTGCCGATCTAATCAGATGTAACTGTTGCAATAGGTCAGCTTGTGAAATGTCTTCCCTCCTAGATATTCCACAATCGATTACAAGTGGAAGCAAAGTGGAAGCATTTAGCAATCACAGCAACTCAGCCACAGAGTGGAAGACCACATAAAGTTACATAGTGAGGTTGCGTAGTGCTGAGGATCATAGTGCATAAAAGTTGCCAACACTCTGCGGACTGAATAACTGCAAGTTCCAAACATACTCTGGCATTAACATCAGCACAAAATATGTGGACAGAGAGCTTCACTACTTTGTCCATATAGTGCTCTTCAGCCCATATCTGTGCACTGACATATTGAAATTCTCTAAAAATATAACTTCCTAACTAAAATGACTTATTTTAAAATTAAAACTATAATACAAGTATAAATAACGGTTACTTTATCGCAAAGTGACATTGTGATTACTGCATGTCGTAATCACATAACACATTACAATAAAAAAGTCCATTTCATTGTTATGTTTGTTGTGGATGGTGTATTATTGTGTAAATAAAAAACAAATAACACTAAGCCATATATAAATCAGATATTTAAAAGAAGCATTAATGTATAATTAACAACAATCATAGTGCTAATAATCGACTTATATGAATAAAAGTGTGATCTATTACATTGACTCAAACAGGAAGATTCTCTGGATAAGTGTATCTGTCAGTTTGACAGGTAAGTTTACACTTTGACCACTTTTTCCATAGACTTCTTGTGACTCTGATTTTCCCCAATCATTTTTTCTCTTTGTGATGCTTTAACTTCAGTGGGGCAATACAATCCCTGCCAGAACAAATCTATTGACAGATGACAGATTATATTGTATTTGTAGTTAAGACTCAGCCTACCTTCTCCTGAAAGACCAGTGAATCAATTTCCCCTTGGTTGAGTTCATGGTGTTTTCGTTTCCTTTTCTGTAAGTCAAATTGATAAAGTGATAAAGAATAAGCACAACAAAGAGCAAAACATTCAGCCAAAATGATCATGGTATTGTTCTTTACAGCTCTAACCAAGCAAGCAGTAGCACCACTGTAATCCACTGTGTCAATCTATAAAGTAAATTCTGCCGATCTGGCATTAAACTGAGCTGGCAGAGTTAAGTTTTACATAGCTGTCATTTTAATATTTAAACAAATATCAGTGGTGCTGAAATAAGCAGAATAATTTGTGCGAGTCTGTTTGCAGATTTTATGTGAGTTAAAATGTATCCAGTCAGTCTGGATTCTTCATTATTGTAAGTCATCATAAAAGTAGCAGGTCTAAAATGCTACTTTGTAATTGTATTTTTCTGCTTCAGTGTCAGGATCCTTGGTTTACTTGCTTGCTCACTGTTGCATGTTACTGGAATGCTTGATAAGAACAAGGTGAAAATGCATTAATGTATTAGCAACTCCTGAGCTTTAAGTTCACTGTGGTTAAGAGACTTACTTATTAACTTTTACAACACATCAGCATTTTATTTCCCGCATAATAGAAAACACGATCACGACAATAGAAACCAACCTTTTGGCACAACCAGGTAGGTTTATTGGGCGTGAACAGGAATGTCCTCAGAGCCTGACATAATGACCACTGACAAAATTGATGTCAGTACTAGTACTAGTACATGACATAAGACTAGTACTTATGTCATGTGACACATGCCACACCCAACCTCCCTCTTAAAGTGAAGAGTGTAAAAGCTTTCAATAGGAGCTGGCTGTTGAATGGAGGATAGATAAAATAAGATAGAATGAAATAAGAAATGATCAAGAAACCTTATATTACTCTCACAAAGATGCCAGATGCCACTGAATGTGGGCTGAGTGGGAAATCTACCCTGTTAAAGAGGAAACTGTGGAAGAGAACCAGCGAGATGTTATCTGCAGAGCTATCCTACAAAAAAAGAGTAACCCCTGCAGCAGATGATCCTGCCAGGTGACTGTCAACATGCTACTGGTGCTGTAGGCGAATTGTTTGATAGCTGAGTATCTTTTTGGTCTTAAAAGTGCTCATTGTCAAGTGCTTTTTGGTATTGCAAGCAATGCTTGTGCTTACGCGTTGAATTACAGAGCATCGGGCACCTTGGAGACCCTGGTAGAGGTGACTGTCATGTTGTTACAGACTATTTGTACAACCTGTACAACCATATTAAGAGCTTTTTTTGCATTGCCAGTAGCAATTCAGATATGAGTCAGTAATTCTGTTCATAACTTTTATGGACAGAATTTCCATCAGTTTGGTGACCTCAGGAACACCTTTCTACTTTCTTTAGATTTGTTCCCTCCTTCTTCAACACACGATGATGTTTGTGTAGACTGAAAAGTCTCAATAGGCAAATACCTATGCAAACAGACACAACTGAGGTAGCATCAAGTGAGCATTAAATGAAAAAAAGGGGGAATTCAATTTCTGGGTTAGGGAGGAATTGCTGCCCCAAGTGAAGGAGTTTAAGTATCTTGGGGAGCAGAAGATTAACAGACAGACAGCTGCAAGACATCACGAACTACAGGAGACCATACCTTCAACTGAGACAAAGACCTGGATGACAAGCTTTGTACTGCAGATTTGAGGGATACATTCATACCCCTCACCCGCACCCTACAATAACCCCATCATGACTCTACTATGCCCCCCTGAAGATGTGAGCCAGGTCTTCAAGAGACAGAAAACCTGGAAAGCACCAGACACAGAAAGTTTGTATGTGTTGTTCTAGTTTTGGAGATTCTGTAGCTTGCGTCAGGCCCTCCTGTGGGCTCACCTCTTTTAGGATCTGATGAAGGTTGGAGTGAAAATGTCTTGATGCATTCTCAATCATCCAGGTAAGCAAATCTCCAAAAGCTGATTCTGTTCATCTGGACGTAGCATTTTCAGTGGGAGAAGCGTTTTGTTGCTCATCCAAGTGACTTCTTCAGTCTCAGCTGACTGCAGGTTTCCCCAATCTTATAAACGGTACATTTGCATAATGACTGAAACCAGCCCACTGAAGGAACAATGGCCTGGAAGGTCAGTTCCTTCATCAGTCACCTGGATGAGTGATGAAATGTTTCTCCCACTAAAAATGCTACGTTCAGATGAACAGAATCAACTTGGAAACTGGAGTGAAAATAAGAGCCAGCTGATCGCCACAGGTTTAAGGGGAGACATAAGGGGATTATGTCTCCCCTGCTAATATGCTAATATCACATTACTATGTTTCATTAGCCTATCAAACCACATTAGAATACATTGTTATATTTTATCTGCATGTGGTCTGTCTTGAGGCTATGTGACAGAGTGTAATTGGACTCCATAAGTATTAAAAACCAGGCGTGTCCCAACAGATGGCAAAAACAAGACATATCTGAATGTGTCTGAAAAGGTGGTCTTAAAAGCCGTTAGAAAAGCAAAACAAGTAGTGGGCCCTGAAAATGGCAAAAACAAGAATATGTGTCCTGTCTATATGTGTGTGTGCGTTAATAGACTCCTTCAAAACTTCTAAATCGTAGAATGGGGGCCATTCATTCCCTTTTCTATGTGCTGTGGTGGAAGTGCAGATATAGTAGTCACAAGATAACATAATGGTTGTTGTTGGTTTTGGCACAAAGTGGGACTCTTACTACCGCAAAAACCAGAAGAGCCTGACAATTATAACAAGTAAATATTTGAACAGTCACTAACCTTTTAGTAAAACAACAACAATAAATAAATAAATAACATTAAAGTTTAAATATTTATGCATTCCCTCATGCCTTTATCAACAGACATTTCATGTTTCATTAAAAGGTGTATACTCCTCGTCGTTATAAAGGCATTTTTATCTTTTTACTTCATAAAAATGTGCAAAACTGCCTTCTAGAAATATATATGAACGATTTATTCCCCCAAACATATACATATTCTAGAAATTTTCATTTGATTCATGTGGGAATATGAATAAAAAAACAACTTGCACTTTCATGCATCACTTGAGAAAATGCAGCAGCATTTACCTTTGAGGGTTTGCATGTTTTCTGCAGCACCTCCGTGTTCCCTGCATCCACATCTGCTCTGTTATTCTCGTTATAGTAGCTCTTAAAAACCTGGAAGCACTGCCTTTTGAAACTACACTCGACAGCTGACTTCTGATTCTCTCTCCATCGTATGCACGGCGAATATCCCCGATCGATAAGCGAGCATGAATCCAAAACCCAGCCGAGGCTTCCGTGGAGCACCACAGACATCATTAAAGGGGGTGTTGTTTGAAACCAGACGGGATTTAAGCTTTTGCTTGAGAGCAACCGGACACGTGAAAGCAAACGAGCCTATTTCTTTGAAAATAAAACCGAAACTTGCGCGGTAAAACTCAGTCGTTTACCCATGTAGATCATCGCGGAAGTAAGTGACGCAAGCTTTCTGTCCCATATGACGATCCGTAGAAACACCAGCGCTTTACGGATGAAATCTCTACACGAAGGGCAGAGCAGAGGAGTGAGAGCAACGAGTCCTGCGAAAACTACACAGACTTCTAATACCAGCCCAGAAAAAGCGGATGTGAGTCTCTCACTCCTGTCTGGACGAGGACGACCGTTCATTTCAGAGTAACGTGAAAAGGCGAAGCGGCGACGATGCTGACTTCTGCCTCTCAGCGTCGGTCTGCAGCAGCTTCCTTGCAGCAGGGAGAGAAGAAGATCCGTGTTTACGACCTCCGCTTAGAAACGGAGGCGAAAACCTGCAAGCTGTTTGAAATAGCTGGTTGGGACTTCAACGACTTTCTCCAAGCTCTGCACAAGGTAATGTCTGCTACCTTGATTTGAGGTCAAGCTATAAGGGCGAGGTCAGAAAAGTTCTTACATACATTTTCATGGCACATGGAGCCCAAATGATTGGTCGGCCTGCTGCCAGTGTATCAGCCAGCACCATCTTATCATAGGTGTATGCATATGAAGGAATTAATGTCGGTAAAAAGATGGGTTTGCAAACATTGTCACCGTTTTGTCCATCATAAAGACGAGACCGTTATAATTTAGCTGTAAAAATATCCTGTGGAATTCATTGCTGAAACAAAGCGTGTAAACAGTTTACCTGTAGAGCATGTAAACAGCCACAAAATGACCCGATTTATGATGCTTTAGAACTGGAGTGCAGTGTCCTGCAAGGTAGTTATGTTATTCTGTCCGCAGAATTAAGACTGCAGGCTAGAATAATAGAAACTCTTCTCTGTGTAATGTTGTGCAGAAGCAGACCTGTTCTTTGTAGATGATATTAGTGTCAGATTTTAGGAGGTAGCCAAAGAACATCTGTTACTGGTGCAGTGGTTCATATTCTGTATGTAGAAAACCAAAATAGAAACTGATTTTGGTACCTGCCACAGGGGGTTTGGCCTTCCTCCAAAGGGACATGAGGACTCTGATTTTCAAAGACTTTTAACTAGATCCCCACTGATATTTCACACTGATACCAATACTGGTGATCTAAAAATCCAATATTCCAGTGTGTCAGTGTGTATTCTGCTGTTTTGTTTTGTTTTCCAAATAAACGAAAGGGAAGCTAAAGTGCCCTCTGGTGGAAAACAAATTACACAATGTCAACAGTTATAACATGATTGAAGGGTGCTTCTTTACTTTTTAATTTTCATTATCAGCTGTCAATTTTAAACGAGGAAAAACTATGAAAATTATATACAGTAAGTAAGAGTTATGTTCATAGGAGCCCTCTGTCACCTATATTTTGTAATGAGTGAGGCATTACATATTTGAGATGCAACAAAGGCTTGTCCAGTGTTTTCTTAGGTATGAATGTAAGTGAGGTGTCGACATCCACATGCAGGAAGAGGGCTACCTGTATCACGAAGGACCAAACTCATCCAGCACACTCATTCTTTGCCCCGCTCCCCTCAGGCAGGAGGCTGAGGAGCATTAAATGCAAAACTACCAGACTGAGAAACAGCTTCGTTACAGAAGCTGTGAAACTTCTCAATGCATAAACAGACAAGAACTGTTATACTACTGATACTTTACTGACACCGTCACTTTATCAATGCTGGTCATCATGGCCTCTTGCTGCTAAAATATTTATACCTATATTTCTATATCTATACTCCATACTGGTACTCAGGTTGTTGCACTCTATTTATATTGTATTATTTTATTACTTGTTATTTGTTATTTCTGTTTTTTTTTTCTGTTTCTTTGTTATTTTGTTTCTTTTCGCTTCTATGGATAACCAGGACCATGTGTACATAATTTCATTCCACCTCATGTAAACATGTGATGCGAATGACAATAAAGCTTCCTTGATCCTTGATCCTTGACATGGTTTACCCAGCATAATGATTAATGATGATGATTAATCAATGATTACTGAGGATTACTGAGGATTAGGATTATTCTGACATATTCTTACATATTATGTAAGAATGGGATAAATCAACTAGGCAATCAGCCAGGTAATGAGTATCAGATTTTCTGTTAAGTGAAGTTATTTTGGCTTCAAAATGTCAGAAAATGTGATTAAAATCTTGCAGCGTTACAGCTGCACAAAGCTTCAGGTCCTGACATACGAGTTCTTGTTTTCTCTAATGAGACCAGACAGTGAAGGCCAGCTTCCTGACACAAATATATGCCTCCTTTTGTTGAAAAAAAATTGCTTAACAGGACTGATGACTAATTCTGCTGATTTATTTTTGGGTTTGGCTAAAACCTGTGTGGTGCTGCCAAAAATGTGCCTTTGCAGGGCTAACAAGGGGAAAAAAGAAAAGTAAACCTGGAGGTACCAGGTACTTTTACTGGCTAAAGTTAACAGAAGAAATGATTGCTCTGGCACTGATTAGAACCTGGTAGTTGACATTGTGGACTGGGTGTTCGCTTTAACATTAAACTCAACTTGTACGATAACGTGTGAGGCACATGTGTATATCAAAGGTG
The DNA here is from genome assembly GCF_036321145.2 of Pelmatolapia mariae. Taxonomy (NCBI): domain Eukaryota; kingdom Metazoa; phylum Chordata; class Actinopteri; order Cichliformes; family Cichlidae; genus Pelmatolapia; species Pelmatolapia mariae. Next base: position 16,471,310 of record NC_086235.1, on the reverse strand, counting down.
AAGCTGCTGGGGAGGCTGAGATCTTTTTGGGTGTGCAGGGTATTACAGAGGGCCTTTTATGACACAATGATAGCTTCTGCTATCTTTTATGCAGTTGTCTGCTGGGGAGGTGTAGACCCCATAGATTAGGTGGGTGAGAGGAAGATGTTATCTCTCTTGGCTGCAGAAGCTCAAGACAGCAATAGACCGTTACAGCCACGGTGTAGGACGGAGCGCTATCATAGGTCCTTCATCCCGCCACACTGCACAGGATGAATACTGTTTAAAAAGTACATTTTTATTAGTATTACTCCCATTGCACTTTATGTACACACATATATATTTTTTTAAAAAAACATCGTTTTGTTTTTTGGGTTGTTTTTTTTTTACTGTATATAGTATTTATTTCTATTTGTATTTTTCTAATATATCTCTACTTCCTTTTTTTCTTCCTGTCCCTTGTGTTGCTGTAACAAATGAGTTTCTCCAGCGTTGGATTTAATAAAATCTATGTCTAAAACGACTCACTAACCATTACTACATTTTTACTGTTACAGGTATTTGGAATCCCTTCATCTGAGACATTTGTGGTGGCAACGACTGACAGAATTGTTCTAGATTTTGACAGATTTAGTAAGTAAATCTATCAGATATTGATGAGTGTTTTGAGCTTAAGTGAAATATCAAGATAAACCTGCTTTTCTTCTAATTGAATTCCACTGAATAATTTGTAATTATTCTAGAGGAACTCCAGGATGGTACCACCCTTTACTTGTTGCAACACGAGCACCAGGTTCTGCCTACGGCAACGGTGGAAAACATATCGTTTATGCCCCACTATGATACGCTGATAAAGAGTGGCACTTATGAGTACTATGCTAGTGAGAACAAGGAGTCATTAGGTAAGTGCTAAAACCATCATGGTCGTGTACTTGGGATGATCGCAGATTAGCCTTTTGCGATCTATTTGTTTCTGCTGCTTATCTTTTTTTTCCTTTTCCAGCCTATCCACTTGCCGAGCTCATCGACAACTCTCTTTCAGCCACAGCTAAAAACACAGGAACGAGGATAATAGAGATAAGGATGGTTGGTTCTGAAACTGCAAATACATGATTATTGAATACTGGATTAATGTCACACATCCAGAAGAGTGCTAACTCAGTATTTGTATCTGTTTAACAGCAGTTTGATGAAAGTCTTGGGAAACCTGCTGTCATTGTCGTGGACAATGGACGTGGCATGACTACAAAGCAGCTCAATAAATGGGCAGTTTACAGACACTCCAAATTTACAAAAGAAACCGGCAGTTTTGCAAGGTTGGTTTGTTTTATTTTAAATTCCAAAATTACTGTAGTGTGGTCCTTTCCAGCTTTTTATTCAAAAGTAGTTCCAAAAGTTGGGACGCTGTTTAAAAAAACGAAAAAAAACCCAAAACAAAACAAATACATAAAAGTAGAATGAAGTTTGCAAATCACATAAATCTCGTGTTTAATTGAAAATAGTAAAAAGAGTATAAATCCAGAAATGCTGCTGGCTTCTTGTGGCCCGAGCTCATTTAAGAGTGGAGTAGTGAAGTGGAAAACCGTCCTGCAATCTGATTTATCAAAAATTTAAATGTGTAAATCTTGAACGCTGAGTCCTTTGGATTCCAGCTTCTTATCACCTCAAAATCTGTGAAGGCACCATTGATGCTGAATGACATTTTGAAGTTTGGGAGCAACATGGGCAAAATCCAGCAGATTGCTTTCTCACAGAATTCTTGCTTAAAAACAAGCACAAACCACATTCTGCACATATTACACCAACATGCCTCTGGAGTAGAGTCTGGGTGCTTAAGTGGCCTCTGATGCAGACCACCTTGGTTTGTGGTGAACCTTTGGCTCACCACAAACCAAAAATATCATAAAGGAGGCCAGTTGAAATCCTGTCTGAGGCAAGAATATGAAAACATTTCACATGCTGCTAAAAGAAAAGAAATGTGAAATGGTGGGGATGCATTCACCTATTTTGAATTAAACCTAGGATTTAAATCATTTTGCATTTTTGTTTTGTTTTTTTACTCAGCGTCCCAACTTCTTCTGAACATCTATCTTAATTTAAAAAAGGCACAAATTAAGCCGTGCATTTATATTTCTCTTTTCTACAGAAGAGAAGAAGACTACGTCCGCCCTGATCCTGTACCTCGAAGTCTTAATAGTGATATATCGTACTTTGGAGTTGGAGGAAAACAAGCTGTTTTCCACTTTGGAAATGTAGTCAGAGTAAGTCTGTGTGGAAACTCAGTGAAGCACTTCATAGAATATCTAAAGTTTAGATTTTCTGTGTCATTGTAAACCCAAATTATAAAAGATAATAAATGTAACTTAACTTTGTTTCCTTTATAGCGGACTGAGTTTGAAAATTAGATGTGTGGTTTTTAGATGGGCATTTCTTGGTATTTTGTAAATTAAGTACATATGTTTGTTTTGTTTCATAAATTACTAGATGATTAGCAAGCCAGTGGGGTTACCAGATGTTCATGAGTTGGTTCTATCAGAAGAAGAATTTGAAAAAAAGGAAAAGAACAAAGAGGATATTTATAGCACCACCATCCTAAACAGGAAGGTGAGTCTAATTTAAGATGTTGTTAAAAGATGTGCTAAAGATTTTGATGATTTTTGGATTGTGGTGCGCTCTCTCCCTGCATCAACACCATCTCTGAGTGATGTTTAATCTTCCCGCTACAGCCTGGCGACTTTTCACACGTGAGTGAAGATGAGCGCTTCCTTCGTACCATCATCGATGAGGAACGTGGGAAGGAAAGCTTCACGGCCGTAGTTATTACAGGACTGAAGGAAAAGCATATCTCCTTCCTGAAACAGAATTTTGATGCATGGACCAGACATCTAGCGTGAGCTCACTCATCCACATCATATCTGCATCCGGAAAGTTTTCGTAACACTTCACTTGTTACACCTTTTGACAAAGTAAAAAACAAATTGAGAAAAATGTTTGAAATTCTTGCAAATGTACATCAGTATCCACAGCCTTTGCTCAATATTATGCTAAAGCACGTTTGGCAGCAATTACAGCCTCAAGTCTTTTTGAGTGTGATACTACAACCAGGGCACAGATATTTTGAGGCAGTCTATCTCATTCTTCTTTGCAGAACCTCTCATGCTCCATCAGGTTGGATAGGGAATGGTGCTGCGCAGACATTTTCAAATCTTCCCAGACATGTTTATTTGGGTTTAAATCTGATCTCTGACACTCAGAGACATTCACTGAGAATTCACCAACATTCGCAAACCCCGACTAGTCTTCCAGCTCCTGCTGCCAAAAAACATCCCCACAGCATGATGCTGCCACCACCATACTTTTCTGTAGGGATGGCATTGACTGGGCAATAATGTCTGGTTTCCTCCTGACATGATGCTTGGCATTGAAGGCCAAAGAGTTCAGTCTTTGTTTCATCAGACCAGGTCTGTGCCTCAACCTGCTTTGGAGGTCTGCAGACAATTCCTTGTGCTTTGTGGTTTGGTTGGTCCTCTGAGATGCACTGTCAAGTATGGGACCTTATATAGACTTGTGTGTGCCTTTCAAAATCATGTCCAATCAACTGAGTTTACCACAGGTGGACTCCAATCAAGCTGCAGAAACATCTGACAGATGATCAGTGGAAACAGGATATGCCTGAGCTCAATTTTGAGTTTTATGGCAAAGGCTGGGAATACTTATGTACATGTGATATTTTTTATTTTTACACCTCCAGTTTTTTGTTGTGTAATTGCATTCTTTTTCTGTTTTTTAATTTATTTTATTTTATTTTCTTCCTCCTTTTGTCTCATCCTTTTTATCTTGTAATATTCCCGTTTTAAGACATTCACCTTTTAACCATTGAAGGCTGCCCTGACACAATCATTTCCAAACTTCTTTTGGATTAAACTCTGTTAACTGCATTTGTCCTAATTTCAGGCACATATATCACTATTACATTCATGGAATCAATGGAAATGACCTGAAACAAGACTCTAAAAAGACAGCTCAACAACCTACGATTGACATTCAGGTGAAGCTTCAGATAAATATAGACTTTTACAAAATACTGTATGTTATTTAAAATTTTGTTTGTTTTGGCTAACTTTACCATTTTACTTGTTTACAGATCACTTTACGCGAAAAACCAAACAAATGTCCCCGTGTGCTGAACCTGAGGGAAGTTGACGATGACATGCAAACTTTGTACATTAACTCTGCTGTGGACACCTTTGAGTTCAAGGCCTCCACTGGACCGGGTGGTGGCACAGTAGAGGGAGTGCTGCGTTATCATCCATTCCTCTATGACAGGGAGACTTATCCTAAATATCCTGAAGATCCTGAAGATCCTAAAGATCCTAAAGATCCCAAAGATACATGTGCTGCAAACGGTATTCATACTCTTAACATATTTAATACATTCATGGATTTTATAGTTTGACATGTTTTGAAGTTGTGTTTTTTTTATTTGTTTGTTTTTTTCGTTGTTTTTGTTTATGTTGTTTTTTTGGGGGGTAATTTTCTTTAGCAGCGTCTTCTGAAAATGACAATTTAGAAAATGAGCCTGGACTCGTGACTCAGGAAGAAAGGAAGATCTTTGAGTGTTTCTGGAATGGACGGCTCATACCTGGCACCAAAGTGGCTGAGTAATTACACTCATTTCATACTTATGTTCACAAATACTAATGTCCCATTTTAGTCTAAAATAGTAGGCTTTACCTTTAGTCACTTTTTACTTCAGAGTTTAACATAACAGCTAGGAGTCAGCAGAGAAACTTGATTCCACTGTCATATATAGGTCCCTGTCATGCTGTGATGTTGGATACGGTTTAACTCCACATAGGAACCTATCTGTGGATAGTGTTAGTGGAAAAATGCGGAAAGAAAGCCTGTAATCTTTTATCATATCGACCTTTGCAGTCTTCACGGATGCCAAAAGTGATGCAACTTTTTTCTGTGGCTAGTCGTTCACTTCACTTCACGTTCAGTTTTTTCGTAACTTTACACAATTGGTGCAAACGGCGTGGCTGGGTTGAAAACACACATGTATGCTTTTGTTTGTTTTTACCACTGTTTCAGTGATATGTCAGTGCAGAAGCTCAGATATTCCCAAACTATACAGATTAAAGAGATGCAGCAGCTCAAAAAGATGAGACTTTTGGAAGAAAACAAAAGCAACTGATATGGAGGTTTTCTCTGAGTAGCAGTACCTGTCATTCAGTGTTTTAGATGATGACGGCTCTGTGATGTCACTGTTTGCACGCCATACATTCAATGCTTTGAACATAATGGGCCCTTAAGACCCCTGCAGACTTGCTCTGTTTTTGAGGGAAGGATTTGCCTTTATATCAAAATGTATTGATTATTTTTCTTTTGAATTTCCTCGGTTTGAATTGCTGTCTTGGTGATTGTGTATTTAACAGATAACACATAATCTGCTATTCATGTGTTGTTATAATATTCTCAGACTTGATTGAGTTTTCCTGATGGCATATTGTGGTTATCGCTAACATTGACTGGCTAAACCTATGTTGAAAGATGCATTGCTGGCAGATCAGCTGCTAAACCTTCCATGCCTTTTGTCACTCTTTTTGTGAACTCTCACTAAGTGGACCGAGTTAAAAAAAAAAAATTCATTTAGGTATAGAGCTGAATCTGTGTAAAGATGTATAACAGGTCAGAAAATAAAAGATTGTATTTAAAACTGACTTTCAGCTAACAGAGAATATTTTGCTAGCAGCATGCTTCATGTTATTAACCTGGTATTACTAAATGGAACTGAATCTTTGAACAAACAGAATAACCCTAGACTTTTCTGAGAGTTCAGACTGACAGCGCTGTCAGCATGGCTTTAAACTATGCTTCCAAAAAATGAGAGAGCGCTAGGTTAACCTTTTCCCCTTGCCACTCACATTGTATTTGTCATAATCTATAGTGGTAAAAATTACTTTAACGTCCTTTCCTTCTTGTGTCTTGTTCCATTTGTTACAGGTTTGACTGGTGTTCTCGTAAACATAACAGCAGAACAGCAGCAGATATACCCCCGGAGTGTTACCGTCGGCTTTCAGGAGTGCTTTTCACTGATGACAATTTCCAGGTCACAACAAACAAGATGACCTTCATGGACCTTGAGCTGAAACTGAAGAACAATCAAACTATCTTCTCCCTGATTCTGAACGGACAGGTGACCATCTTCATTTCTCACTGGCTCTTTCACAATCAGAACTCCAGCACCACATTCAGTCCCTTGAGCAGATATATATAAGGATTGAAATGTATCTGATTTATTATCAGAATTGTCAACAGGAAGAGAAGAGTTCTACAGTTACTTTATCAGTCAGTCTCAACATTAAAACCACCTTGTTCATTTTGAGTACAGAGTACAGAGCAGTTTACAAAGTAGGACTGAAGCATACAACGTCTTGTCCTCATTTATAACAGGTCACATCCTCAGCTACAGAATGAATACTTCCAATGTATGGAATTGCCTACGGCACATGCACTCAGGCGGAGACTATGTGGTCTTATTTTTATTACGCTGACCCAGCTGTGACCTGCTTTCAATTAATTGCGGGGTCAGTTTCTTTTTCAACAGCACAAGTCTTTTTACATTTTACTTTTAGTACATCACATTAACTACTCGCATACGTTGAGCAGTGGTTTAACAACATTTCCCATCAATGTTCTTCATTGCGGCAGGTGTTTATAAAATCCCATATTTTTATCAGTGTTTACCATCTTCAGCATGTCACTCTGACCTGAAGACTGTGTAGGTTCTCAGTTATCCAGGGTCCTGGTAGGGCTTGAAATGAAGACAGGACTTTTTGTGGATTTTTTTATGGCTTTTCGCCTCTTATCCAAATGGCTTCTCTGGACATAGAACAACTGATGGAGAGTGTCCGGTAGTAAACCAAGGGAGCTGCTACTTTGATGGTCTATTATCCTATATAAAATATATAAAATCCAGCTGACAACCTCTCCAGTTCCAAGAAACACTTTTTAAATATGACAAAACCTGAGATACAACGGAGCACATCATACACACATAATATTCAGCTTAGGTAGATATCCAAACCTTAATTCTAAAATATATATATGTTGACTAGAATAAAATATCTTTTAGTGCTAATCTATGTTATATTCCAGTGTTTAATAAAGTGTGTTGTGAACTTAAGATACCTTTAAGCACTCCAGTGTTAATTGTTGTCTAGTGTTTTGCTTTGGTATAACAGAGATATTAACACAGGTCAAAGGTCAGAGTTGTTGCATTTATAAAATACTCAACATTAGATGATCTTTTCTCACCTAAACAACTTAAAATAAAGTGCTCTGATTAATAAAATGTGAATAAGCTGCTGTACACGCACCTTTACCTGACATACTGTACGTCAACACACAAAAGCAAGTGTAACAGATTTATACGACAAATCAAATGATCGGTATGTTTATATATTAACACAATTTGGACCCTTTTCGCTTTTTCATTCATCTCCATAATTTTTCTCAAAAGCGCTTTCATCTTTTGCTCATACCGAGGCTGCTGGCATATTCTGAGCTGTGGATAGCTTTAGCTTTAGCCGCTTCTCATATGTTAGTTTAAAATGTCCACATTCAGCTGAGTGAGGGAGATTGAAGTGTTAGACTAAGTTTGTTATTACAAATGTTCTCATGGTGGTCCCCCTGTGAACTTTGTGTCTTCACTCATAATGAAGCACGTCCATCCTAACAGCACGTGTGTGTGTGCGTGTGTGTGCGTGTGTGTGCACGTGTGTTGGGTGGGGGGCATTGTGCTGCATGTCGAGGTGGAGGGAGAGAAAGAGAAAGGCAGGTCAAACAATAGAGGAATGTTGTGTATATGTACATGTTATAATTATATAATATTGTAAAAAGAATGTGGTCTAAATGTATTATAGTAAACTTGTGTGGGAAACACTGAAACAACATTAAAAGAAAAATTATGTTGATATGCTGGTAAGAGGGCAAAAGGTGTTTCAAATGCTTTCCAACTTTTTGCTAAGGGAACATGCTGATGTGAATATATACCAGCTCTCTCAAACCATTTAAAAATTAACTGAGCTTTTTTATATCAGGGTCAAGAGGTTTGCAGAGCAGGTGATCAAAGAGGGACACAAGGAAGCAGAGATGAGGAGGGAGAGAGAGCAGGCGACAGAGGAGGAGCAGTTGAGAGAGAGAGAGGAGGCAAAAGAGGAGGTGCAGCAAGTGAAAAAGGAGAGACAGAAGAAGGGGACAGAGGCGGTGTAGTACTTGGGCAAGAGAAAGGAGGAAGTGACAGTGGGTCAGATGACCAGAGAGAGGGGGATAAAGTACAGAGAAAGGCTGCACAGGTGGCACAGATTTCCAGGTAACAGACATAAAAAAAACAAAAATAACTGTGCATGCAAGCACACACTGTCAGAGCACTGAACTGATTTGTATCTGGTTCGTGTGGTTTACTCACAGAGGGTCATATGGTGAGGGCAACAGTCGGGCAACTGGGCAGGTGAGAATGCAAGGATATATTAATAGAGTTTTTTTTAAATTTAACAATGTCAAAAATGTTGTTAATATGTGCAATACAATCATTTAATATATAGTTATTTCAGAGTGCAGAAGCGAGCTAAATGTGTGTTGTCTTTTCAACAAAAATGCTTCACAACTTTTCCCTGGTTGCATTACAGTGCCACTTTACAAAGGGTGCTGTGTTTTCACTGTGCCAAAGTTTATTCAAATCAGTCAACATTAGCAAACAACTGTGTTATAACCTCATGATAATGATGCTAAGAGCCCTAATCAGGATGTTTAATTGACCACTTTCTGAGACGTCAACAGTTAGCCACAACACACACAGGAACTTGTTTTCCACATAACATTCTGACGGGAAAACCCTGAAAAACAAAGTGTGACCCTGCCTTTGTTAGTGTAGGCTTTAGAGATTGGAAAAAGGCTATCTTCAGGGTTCTCAGGACATGCAAAAAGTCAGTTACATATCCAGGCCATGAACACCTATGCTCAAAAAGCTTCACAGCTTTTTTTCAGCTGTTGGCAGATAACAGGAGGAAGCAAGGTATGGATTATTGAAGATTGTAGGCTCCATCAAATACTTGGCTTGGCAAGGTTTAGCTCTATGAGGTCATGTGTATAGGTATTGGTGTAGTTTATTAATGTCAATATAGTGATGTAAATGATTGAATATATATATATATATATATATATATATATATGTATACATAAAAAAGCAGAGTCACCATGTCACCATGTGGTATGTTTACCATCTGGCAATACAGCAGTGGAGAACCGACAAGCAAAAATGCCAGTGGTCCTCTGGCATTTAAAACAAATCTATTTATTTATTTAGACAGAGATCTTGACACCCCCCCCCCCCCCCCCCCCCCCCCCCCCAAATGTTCAGCACAAAGTCAAGCCCGTGTGTGTGTGTCAGAGACAGAGAGACTGTGTCCCACTATTTGCTTTAACCACTGTGTGTGTGTTGAACATGCATGAAATTAAGCAGCTCATGACTGGACATATGGGAGCCTGACCAATTGGTGTGTTGCTAATATTAGTATTAATGATGAGTGACTGTTGGATACATTCTGTCTACCTGTTAGTAACAGAACACCATAAGGTAACATATTTAATATGTCCTGTTTTGAGGTCTTTGTTTCTGCCTGCTCTTCTCTGCTAAACATTTTCTTTCCGTTTCAACAGAAATCGTCAAGAGGTAACATCCAGAAGGAGTTCACACAATGGCTTCGAAACTGTAATGAAAAGTTCGATAAGCAAATCAAGTTTGTGGGCTTCAAGGAGATTAAAACACGGACAGATGTGCCTACTAAGAAAATGCAGCATCCGTGGGCAGTCTTCTCCGCCATCGAGTGGGGAGGCAGGACATACAAAACAGGCCAACTTGTGAGCATTTATTGGTTTTTGTCTACTTAAATGTATGTTCTTATTGTTCTGTCTTATACATTCATTCTGATCTCTTTATTCTTCCTCATACAGGTGAAGACGCACAATACAAATCCCATTCTGTACGGTAAAGTGGTTCAGTTTTTGCTGTATGGAAATTTCGATGGAGACGTCTATGCCACGGGAGGACAGGTGGAAGTGTCTCGAGTAAGAAGGCAATTATGAAACTTTGATTTGAGAAACTGATGGAACATCAATTCCAAAACTGGAATGCGAAAATGTCGCAGTAAAAGGTTTTAAGAAAAATATCAGTGATAAAAAATTGTGTGATAAAATTTCTTTGCCCTTTTTGTTATAAAGGGCAAAAAAAACAACAGCGAAAAGTAAATAAAATCTATTGACAGTCATCTGAATCACTATTAAAACATCTGTGTTGGTCCAGAATTGTACAGTTGACAACTGACTGCACCTAACCAACCGCGTGCTTCAATAGTTCACAAGTAATATTTCACTTTATGTCATAAAAGAAAAATAAATATCTATAAACAGAAGAAATGTCTAAGTGACAAACCAGTTTTTATTTTATTAAGTAGTAGTTGCTTTTTAATCAAGATGTGAGTATTTCATGTGTATAACCACATTTGAGATTGAAATTATGTATGTAGTATAATGATATTTTACTAAATAATCAATAATTACTCACTTGGTTTGCTTATGATCATACATCATTCATATTAAAGGAAATGTCTGAAGTTGAACTCGGAGCAAACATTATCAAACACTAGGGCGTCATATATACAGTGCTGTAAAATAGTGTTTGCTGCCTTCCTGATTTCCTATTTTTTGTATGTTTGTTAGACCTAAATGTTTCAGATCATCAAACAAATTTAAATATTAGACAAAGATAACAAAGATTAAACAAAGATTGCCCCCTAAACATAAAACCGGTTGGGTCACTCTTAGCAGCAACAACTGCAATCAAGTATTAGCGATAACTGGTAATGACTCTTGAGAATTTAGCTTACTGAGTACATTTGGACTTCAACTTCAGTTTTTTGTTGGGGGGGGGGGTGAATTTTCCATATTATTTCAGTAAATTCACTTATATAAATCCCTTTTTTTTCTTTGTTCTTTTATTGAGTTTACTGATTTAAGAAAAATCTCTTCCCAGGAGCCCAAAGCACTTTGGGACATGAACAAGATCGTTCCCATTTCCAAGATCGACAAGACAGCCACTGAAGAAGCCATCAAGAAAAATATCGACAATGACTCTGAGAAGTGAGTGAGCGGTTAGGGAGACATTTTTTCTACACAAACTGCTCCTCTCTAATATTCACTTTTTGTTTGTAATGTAGATGCTCTGTCTCCTGGGTTGCTTTATTTTTTGCAAATCTTTCTCCTCATTCTGACTCAAAAATGAGACTTTCAGTTCAGGTAAATGACATGTGTTTGTTTCAGGCTTCCAGATAAGCTGAATGTGGAGTGGCCCAATGGTAACCCCTTGCAAAATAATGCCATTCTTTCTGCCGGGACTACTTTAGGTAAGATCTTGCAATGTTTGCATACCACAGCACTTCATATGTTATGAAAAAAAACAAAACATAATTTGTTTGCATCAAACAGTGGTGTTCAAAAAAAGTCTCTCCCCATTCCCGTCCCGTATAGCTCAAAGCTCATTCCTCACATTTTATTTGATGTGTCCTTTCAGGGCCTCTTAAAATTGAGATCCTGAACAAGAGGGGAGAGAAATTATCTCGGATGTCCTCAGTGGGCCAGGGAAAAGGGACAAAACTGTGTGTTAAGCTCACGTTACTCCATCATGGTAAGTGTTTGATTACAGATTTGATATCCTATTGATATGAGGTTTTTCTTTTCATGATGACTTAATTAATAAGTTGGTCTTAAAAATTGTGGAAAAAGTCTTTCTGCTGTTTATAACAAAGTTTCCCAGACTACAATTTACTGACATAACCCTGGGGAGTTGGTTTTTAAAAGCCTTAACTTGAGCTATATGGTGATTGCAATTTATCAGCTATTTTATTTATCAGCTAATGCTGGGAAATTCAGTTATCAAAGTGCTGTATGTGTGCAGGTAGGAGCTAATTAGTGATAACAAAGATGCAGATTTTTCGGATTTATAAGGCGCACTTAAAATCCTTTAATTTTCTCAAAAATCGACAGTGCGCCTTATGTATGAATTCTGGTTGTGTTTACTGACCTTGAACCGATTTTATGTAGTACACGGCGCGCAGAAATCTGTCAAAACATGTTTTACTACAACTTTGATAAGCTACGAAGCCGCACTGCTTGATGGATTGTCGGAGCATTATGGCTACTGTAGTCAGGAGCCTCGCGGAGTAATCTGGGTCCAAAACTCCGTCCACTTCAGGTCCCAAAGTCAAACAAACGCTGCGGCATCACTGAGATTTAAAAACGGTCTAAATTCTTTCATCTTTAATAAAATGATCAGCGTTGCTGCTTTACCACGTGTAACAATTAAGTTTAACATCCAGGCATCCATGAAAACAGAATTTATTAAATTTAACGGAGTCAGAAGTTAACTAGCAAGCTAACTTCCTGCTTCCACCTAAGCATGATATACCATGTTCTGACTGAGAGACTTATGAAAAAAATTAAAACACAGCTCTGCTATCACTTCCGACATAAATGAAAACAGAAAACTAAACAGCAGTGACGTTTGTAGGGTTACTGAAGTTGGACTAGCTGTTATATCATGATGTGCTATGTGATCGCTAGCAACACAGCTATGTTAGCATAACATAAATGCTAATTAGGGTTAGGGTTAGTGATTAATATACTGCAACAACATGGGAATAGAGCAGCTGCAAGAGAATTCAACATCAATGAATAAATGGTACGGAAGTGGAGGAAGCAAGAAGAATGAATTGAGTAAAGTTTGACTTATCTGACTGTTTTGTTTCGCTTAATGCGCCTTATAATCCGAAAAATACGGTACTAGTTTCCTCACAAAGATCGTCATGTTTTTGGTAGCGTTTGCATGTGTGTCATTTTGTCTGTAAACGAGATAGTCCAAAAAGTTTTGAATGAATTCTGATTCAACTTTGTAGGGATGTAGAGAGTGGTCATGTTAACAATTTATTTACATTAGGTCTTAAACTTAATGATTTATTTGTCAAAAATTGGCCAAAAAAGCCTCCTAACTTAGAAACTATGATTCTAACAAGCGTAGTGTGTGTTGTCAAAATACTAAAGATTTTAAAGATGTGTCAGAGGTCAGAGGTCAAATGCATGTCACATCTGACTTCTAAAAGTCAAAGTGGTAATAAAACTATATAGAGCTATTTAAAACTATGTTTCTTACTGGTACAAAGTTGATTCTGTTAATCTGGACGTATTTTCAGTGGAAGAAATATTTCCTCACACGTTCAAGTGACTTCTCCGACCTTATCAACAATACATTTGCAGTTACAGATTTCGATCTCACTATCTTATAATACTGTACAATTTATTGTACAATAAACTAAATAATGAAAGTAAAGTGTCTTCAATCTTTAATTTTCAGCCCCACATGTTGCCAAAACAACCAAAAAATCCTCAAATTAAAAAAAATACCTAATGGTGAATGTGTCATAAAGTGTAAAAAGTCATAATTCTAACTTTTTGGGTTCTCGCCCTTGTTTTGCAGTTGTTCTTTTTTTCAGCCTCATTTCTCTCTGTGTTTGCTCCACCTGTTATAGAATTAAATTATTCTTATTATTTAATCTTTTTCACTTGTAGGTCTAAAATCAGACAAAGAGCTTGCTGCTTATGTTGCCCCACATTTAGCAAATAATGGTTTCTGGTTCAAAAAAATGGGTGAGTTTCTTTTAATTTTCTTATCCTTCTTCTTGGTTGCCCTGACGTTTGTCTGCTGAAAGATCATATTTGAGCCATTGTTGACAGAGAACCTGACTGAGCTGGGAAAGTACACACTGAATTTGAACACAGTGGTCCATGAAACAAACGCTGTCAGCTTTGGCGGTAGAGCGCTTCCAACGTTCACACTGAAGTTTACCATTAAAGGTGAGGAGAAAGAATGCTGTGTGTTTAGCTAATAATCATTCCCACCGTTCTGACCAAACAGACACACTCCTTTGTTCTGTTGTCAGAGGGCGATGCAGCAAGCTTCGATATCAGTGCAATGAGCCCCACGCTGCGTGTGGGCGTGCCGTTTGACATTCCTCTGCAGATAAAAGATGGTTATGGCCACTCAACGACCCTCACTTCTAAACTCACACCTGAGCTCAAATGCTGGTGAGTCTCATTAATGCTACTGAATTTTTAAATGCTTGAGAAAAAAATATGTATGAAAGCCTTTGTGCCTTTATTATGTCATATTTAACAGTGTTGTAACACGGCCATTGTTATTTTATTTTTATTTTTTTTTAGTGGTCTGGATCTGAGTTATGAGACATTCTCCAGCAGTGGAACCACATTCACCATCAAAAATGTCAAAGCGAGAGGAAAAGTCCTGAATTACCAGCAATCCAAGGTTAGAACTAATGATTTCTACGCTACGAACACATAAATTTGCCCGTCACATGGAAGACTGCTTAAAATAAATAAATTAATTACTAATAGTACAGTCATAGTTTTACCAAGAGGTTTAACAACTACTTGAAAGTCAATAGTCAAAAATTATTGGCTGATTTATTTTTATGTGCTTTGTTTGCATTTTCAGAGCTATGACCTGGAAGTGACCCTGCCTGGCCTAAAACAACACACCAAGTCCATCAAGATCAGTCTTCTTCCTGGTAAGCCCTCATTTATTTATGATTTTAGGAACAGTTTGTGTACTGGTTTCTCATGTGCATTATGTCCCTTTCAGAAATCTTGATTGTTAAATGCTTAAATCACACTATAATAACCGTAGCATAGTAGATTTATGTTTCCTATCTCCTCCTGGACGAGTGGACCAATCTTGATGAGACTGTGCATAAACATTGCTCAGGGCACTGGAAGTGCCAACATCTATATGACATATAAAAATAGTTCATACAAATCCCACAATTGTACATATTTATTTGACACACTGATTCTCGATTAAGTTCTCATAATAAGCCACTTTAAGAGCAAACAACAACGACGTAGGGATTCGAAGATCAGTTTTGGTTGAGCATCATCTTCTTATGAGACACTTTATGAAGCAACTGGATTCATCCTTGGCACTTAAACGTTGATAATTATTTTTAAATAATTTATTTTCATGTCTAGTTTACTTATCCATTGCTTATCCATTGCTAAAGTTTTGGCTCAAAATCAGTCTTGTTGACAGCATTTGAAGTATGCTTCAAGTGTATACTCTGTAGATCAGAAGTGATTGCTTGGATGAGGAAAAGAATTATATAAAACTTTAAATATAAATACAATTTAAAAGTGTAAGTAACGCATTTAACTGAAAGTCAAGCATCTGATGCTTCCAACAGTTGTATTCATACCTGCTGCCAATTTAGAATAACCACTGAAAGCATGCACAAAGCCAGAGTACCTGGAGATGGATGGATTTAAACTCGGGAACTTCTTGCTCTGAGGCAGTAGTGCTAACCACCACATCACAGTGCAGCCCTAGTTGAGTTCCTGTTTCTCTTTATTCTTTATACTTTATTCTAGTTGCTCCATGCTTCTTCGCCATGGAACTACTTCCAAAGTTTTTGTGCGATTTTCACCGTTCAAATTTTAAACTATTCTGCCATTTCTGCTAATGCCAACTATGACTTTTGGTGCTCATAACTTATATACTTTTTGAGATATTAAATGTTTTATGCAGTTTTTTTGTCCCATTAAAATGAATGGACCACATTATCAGTGTGGTCACTGATTTTGCTTACCGGGGTGAGGTGTGTTTTAGCTCAGTGAGCTGAACAGCCGTTTTCAGAGCGGGAGGCCCGGGTTCAAATCCCGCTTATGGCAACATTTTTTTCAGTTAACGGTTAAACTTTTTTTTAAAACTCTTTTTAACACAAATTACAGCTTCTTCTAGCCGCCTTGAGACCAGGAGGCCCGGGTTCAAACCCCGCTCATGGCACCATTTCATGCAGATGAACAGAATCAACTTTTTGGAGAAATTTCAGCTTCTTTACCCCTTTTCAGCAGAATTTGCAGTTTTTCACCTCTTTTCAGCAAAAATTTCTGCTTCTTCACCTGTTTACGGCAGAATTTTCAGTTTCTTCACCTCCTTTCAGCAGATAGTTTTACTTCTGCTGTTTTCAGCAGATTCCACTACAAGGCATCCCATATGGAAAAGAAATAGTAAAAACTTATATGATTTACTCATGAAAGTGGCCACTTTCATGAGTAAATCACATAAGGCTTACATGATTTACTCATGAAAGTGGCCACTTTCTCATTACTTTCATATATTTTTTTAGTAAGTATCCAAAACATACAAGTTTCATTATATAATTTTTCAAGGGATCTTATATGTGTTTTCACTCTTGTATGCTTTTCATACAAGTTTCATACAAGACAGATACAAACTTTATAAGATTTATATATATCTTTTCCATATGGGATTCACACTGCATTTTCACAGGAAATGCAACTTTTTCTAGTTTTAGTTCAGTTTCAGTTTCAGTTTGTCATATGCAAGTTAGCACAGGGTCAACATTGCAATAAAATGTGTTTGAGGAGCAGAAGACAAGTCACTCAGCAGTATAGTACAGTAATACATATATTAACAGACTAAATATATATATACAGTGGTACCTCACTATAACGTGGTCTCGCTGTTTCGCAGATTTTTTTGTGTGCAATTTTTGCATTTTTTTTTTTGTTTGTTTGTTTTTACAGCGAATTATTTTCTGCATTCTGATTGGCTGTAGACCATTGTCAATCAATCTTGTGCAGTGTCTCCTGTAGAGTACAGAATGCATTCAGCTTGTCAAATTTATCTAAATCTTCCATCACTAGCAGTGTGACTCTTTTCTGCCTGTCACAGGAAAGTGTATAAAGTGTGTAGTGAGGGGTTTTACAGCCATAAAACATCTATAATAAATAATAATTGTAAAAAATAAAGTTAGCTACTTCGCGGATTTCACCTATCGCGGGTTATTTTTAGAATGTAGCTACCGCGATAAACGAGGGACCACTGTAAATATATATACACACTTGTATAAATAAAAAAATCTTAAATAGAAATGTGACCGTTGACATGTATTGAGGGGTGGGGGGTGGGGGCAAATGGAATATTGCACATGGGATAAATTGATAGGAGTGAGCAGCAGTACAAGATTTTAGAGTGGCAGTTAGTGCAGTATTGCACAGAGTAAGGGTTTTTATTTTTATTTAAATACTAATAAAAATGGAGTGACCAGTGTAGAGTGTAGTATGTACTTGTGAAACTGTAGGACAGCTTCTGTGTGCATCCTGTGAAGTGTGGTGTGTGTGTGTGTGTGTGTGTGTGTGTGTGTGTGTGTGTGTGTGTGTGTGTTCAAGTGTTGTAGTTGAGGTGTCGAATGGCTTGATGGTTAAAACTGTTTTTGAGTCTTGTGCTCCCAGCAGACAGACTCCTGTAACGTCTGGCAGATGGTAACAAGGAGAACAGCTGATGTGCTGGGTGGCTGTGGTCCTTGATGATGCTGTGTGCTTTTTGGTTGCACCGCTGAAGATAAATGTCCTGAATGGCAGGAAGCCTCATGCCAATAATGTGCTCTGCTGCTTTCACCACCCTCTGTAGTGATTTGCCGCTGCTGGCAGAGCAGCTTCCATACCAAACTGTAATGCAGCTCGTCAGCAAGCTCTCGATCGCACTCCTGTAGAAATTTCAGGTGATGTTGGCATTCATGCCAAACTTCCTCAGCTTCCTCAGAAAGTAGAGTCCCTGGCGAGCTTTCCTGATTGCAGTGTCTGTGTGAAGGGTCCAGGAGAGATCCTCGGCGATGTTAGCCTCAGCCTCACTGTCCCATTTGTAGATGTCCCTGGAAACTGTTTTTTCCTATTTTAAGTCTTTGTCTGTATGCAGGCAGCAGCAGTATGGAACAATGGCCTGCCTTGCCGAAAGCTGGGTGGGGAGGGGTTTGTAGCAGTCCTTGAATGGAGTGTAGCAGTGATCCAGTGTTTGATCACCTCTTGTAGGGAAGGAGATGTTGGCAGTATTTACGGAGAACTTTCTTCATGTTGGCTCTGTTGAAGCACAATAAAGACAGCTTCAGGATTTTTGTTCTCAAGTCCAATAATGACGTCATACAGTTGGCCCATAGTCATAGCTTTATCAGAATTGGGGGGGGGGGGGATGTAAACAGCTGAAACTGAACTTCCTCGGGAGGTAAAAAGATCTAACTTTGATGGTCAGCAGCTCGTGGCTCTGAGAGCAGTACATTAGCAGTAGATACACTGATTGAGTTTTAAACCTCTGATCAGACGTCTGGCATCAAAACCATTTAGGATAAAAAAAAAAAAAGTGTCCCCAGGAGACTTTGTAGCATCACTCTAAAGGTAACAGATGTCATTTAGCTGTGGTTCAAATGATAATCTGTTGGCTGCTAACATTAAGACGGGGTAAATTAGATTTTTGTCTTATTTTTCTTAAAGATTCCCTGATTTTGTGTTGTTTTTCAGGTATCCCACATTCCCTCCATGTCAAACCGGAGGAAACGTCAATCGATGTGGAGAACGGAGACCAGGTCACGTTTCATGTCGAAGTTCACGACGAGGCTGGAAATATCACCGCTAACCCCAAACAGATCGTCCGCTGCGAGGTACAAACATGGATTTGTTCGGGAGTCACGGGTGCCTCTGTGAAAACATAGAAAACTGTATTTATTGAAAGACCATAATGAGCTGTTTTATATATGTTGGTCTATTTATTTTCAGTGATGTCTTGTTTCTGTCTGTAAGGCACTACGCAGGCTGAATCTTTTTGTTTTTGTTCAAACATTTCCAGGTTAAAGGTTTCCCCCCGGTGGTCACTGATTGCAGCAGCACCGGTGCTGGCCAGCTTGTGACAAAGCCCATTAACCTGAAAATAATGAAAGGAGAGCAACAAGAGCTCAAAGCTCAATTTGTGATGCCTGTGAGTTAGAAAAAAAAGAAAGCTTCTGCTCAGAAGAATATTTCCAAGTATGTAGCTTGTTTGTAGTGTCTTTCTCCTCTTTTTCTTTCTTCTAGAGTTACAAAAACATACCACTGGTCATGAAGGAGCTGAGGGTGCTGCCCAGCACAAGGGTCTCTGTGATGGAGCTGTACAGTCAGGACAATGAGAATCTGGTGCTGAGGAACAGTGAAAAGATCGAATGGATAGCCGGCGGACTGCTGGAAAACTTATTCTACAAGCTGTATGATGAAGCTGGCAGGGAGGTACTGCTCACTGCTAAAATAGCCTCCATGATCAAGGTGTGTAATGTGCAAATATTGCTGTTTACTCTTGTAATAGATTTTTAGGTAGGTGTTGGATTTTGTAAATGAAAAAACTATATATTTTTTTTAATTATTTATTTTTTTACCCATACGAAAGAATTCTAGGAATAAAAAAAAAGAATTGTATGAGCCATTCTGTTTTAACACTTCTTAGCTTGATGTTAACTTTTCACTGTGAAGGTTAACTGGACAGGAGATGTCTTTCTGGAAGATCTGGTCCAGGGGAAGCTGCCTGATTTACAGGTACCTAAACGGGTGGGAGAGCAGCGCTTCTACCAGGTCTCCTATCAGGACCAGAGTGTGTCCGTCTCCTTCACTATCGTGTAAGCCATGAACCTATAATCAAAGCTTTGATTCAGTGTTTTCATTAGATACGGTCTGCACACTGATGTGTGAAGATATAAAGTCCCCTCTTTTGTTTGTAGGCCTCGTCCAGATGAACCAGAGCGTCTAAAAGTAGCTTTACCCCAAACCACAGTGAAGCTTGGTGAGATCCTCTCCGGAAACATCAGTGAGTATAAATCTGATCATTTACAATTAATCACATTTTTAAAATTCATGGTTGCATGCTATATTACTCAGAACAACTTTCTTTGCACAGGCTTGGAGCTTGTGGACCAGTTTGACAATTTAACCAAGACGCTTACCCCCACCTGTGTGAACCATATAAAAGTGGAAGCTGAGGGGCTGGACAAATCAGCCATCACATTTAAATGGCAGGTGGGACCAGAGCCATGTGCATTTAAGACAAAAGTTGACTCAAATATTAGTTAAATCAAATCAAATATGCACTAATGCAATCTTAATATTATCTGAGCAAACAAAGCTCCCTTTATTATGTGTTTTTGGTGAGCTAAGGGTATACATGTGTGCATTTGCCCTTTCACCTGCCCTATGACCACTATAAATCTACTGAATCCTCCTCCCTACCAATAAAAAAAAAGCCTAATCCCAGATGCCTGCTTTTGTTAAAATAGCAAGGTCATATTACTGGAATTCCACAGATAATGAACCCTCCCTTACAAGTAAACAAGGAGACGAAACATTTTTCTACAATCTGTAGATGACACGAAAAGCTTTTGTCTTTGTGGTCAAAGTTCACTAAAATGGTAACAAAGTCGATGTTATTTTATATGACCGAGATGGTTTTGACCCTCATAAATTCAGAGGTGGTGTCACAAAGCTGCTGATTTGTGTACTGGGAGAGAGATGATTACAGCTGAAGGAGAGCAGGACATGTAAAGATAATGTTGCTTTTAGAAGAGGTTAATGAACTCTTGAAGGAACCAAGCTGTGTGCTATAAAATTTGTACTTAAAATGTTCACAATTTATCCTGCATTTTACCACTATAGTTACTATAGTGGTAAAATTGTAACTGTTTGCATTATTACGGCACCCGTGTAAATACTGTATGTGGTTCATGTGTCCTTAGAACTGTATTTGTATTTGTCTAACACAATACTGTAAGAAGATGATGAATAGAAAATTCAGTAACTTCTTTATTTAATAATGAGCCGGCCAGATGTGGTGATTGTGATGATCTAAGCTGATAAACCTCACGGCTCTGTATTGTACCAGGACAGCAGCTGTGCTGCCATGGTGACGGGAATTCGTTTCCAATCAGGGTCTCTCGGCCCCCGAGAACTGTCTTTCAGCTACTCTGACTTTGTGGAGCGTGTCAGTATTAAAGTGACCGCTGGACTCCCTGCTCAGCTTAAACTCATCAGCGAACCAGAGCAGGTAAACAAATACACGATTCTTAATTTAATTTCTTTTTAGAGACAAATTAAAGGTATAGCTCATCCTTTTGTGTTTTTTTTTTCCAGCCTTTGCAGGTGTTAAATGATCACGGCATCTCCAAACCATTTGTCGTCCAGCTGTGTGATGAGTGGGGAAACCCTTCTCCAGACCAGAGGGTTGTAGTGGACTTAAAGACTTCACCTCCAGGACTGACGGTTAGCTTGAAAATCAACACAATCAAAGAAAGCACCATGTAGTCCTGTGAAAAATGAAGTACAGTAGCTGTAAAGTAACAGCTTAGATTAGACCAGCTTTTATAGGGGTGGTCACACTTGCTGCTGATCACTTAGTCAGGTTTATAGGTTTGGCAACATCTGGCTGCTGTAGCAGCTGTATGGAATCTATACAATGATCTAATAGGAGAAGTCTTGTTATTGTTTCAGGTGAAAACCAATGTTATTTCACAACCTGTGAACGCAGAAGGGAAAGCGTCTTTCATTGTTAATGGTTTGAGCGGGCCGAAGTAAGTAAAATTTTATTTGTAGTAATACAGCATCAGTCTTGATGTTTCCACTACTGTAAAGTCACTAGTGGAAGTGTTGATAGCCTGTTCGTCCTCTAGGGGGTACTATCAGCTGCAGTTTAAAGGCTCCTTCAACAAAAAACCCATCCCTGGTCCATCAGTGAGCCTCACTGTCCTCCCTGATCCCAAAAAACCAGTCAGCCTATCGGTGGAGTATGACACCAGTGTCAAGTTTTTTGCTGGAAGCAAATTCCCAGGTTTGCATTTGTTTTTCTCTCTCCTTCCTTTAAAAAATGTTTTATTAATTCATTTATTTGTATTTTGATCAGTTTAATCTCTGTTCAGCCAAACTAAGGGAAGGTCTTTGTTTCTCTTCAGTTTTCTCAGTGACTGTGGTGTCTGATGAGGGAAGTCCAATTACTACTTTTAACCCAGCTGCTGTGTCCATGTTCATATGGGATCGGGTATCTTCAGGGAAAAAACCTCCAGAAAGAGTGAGTGACTAAAACACAAGAGTCTCCTTGATATACAGTGGTCCCTTGTTTATTGCAGGAGTTTTGTTCTAAAATAACCCGACAGGTGAAATCTGTGAAGTAGCCAACTTAATTTTTTACAATTATTATAGGTGTTTTAAATAAGGCTGTAAAACCCCTCACTACACACTTTACACACTTTTCTCAGACAGGCATGAACATTTTCACACTTTTCTCTCTTGTTTAAACGCTCTCAAAGTTCAAACCTTCGTAGAAAAATAAGTACAGTGTTATAGAATTAAAACCAAAGGCATCTGCGGGTGACTTTGATGGTGCAAATCATTTCGTTGACATTGTTGTGTTTGTTGGGGAGAAACTGTTCCAGTTTAAATATACAGCATACATCTTTAATGACTTAAAAACCCAAGAATTGGGCACACAAGTTTGAATTGTGGATTGTCTGGAATCCACAGAGGGTCAAAATTTCACATATATACATATACTCACTTAAATCTTTTAATAAGTGGTACTGAAGATTCTACAGTTTCTTTAAATTGGAAAAAGCCAAGTGTATTAACATTAGTGATAATGATTGACTATAGCCGTTAGTTTCTCTGTTAACATAAAAAAGATTTGTTTGACGCAACTCATTCGATTGACCAATACCAGGAAAACTAAAAAGGAGAATTGTAGATTTATGCAAGTAGAGGAGTTCTTTTTTTCCTATTGTAAACCTTTCTCTTAAAATAATATTTATTTATTTTTCAATATTTCTTGTGTAGGCCATTGAGCTGAAGTGTAATAAACCCATGAAAAATGAAAAGAATGACTGTTTTCACTTCAGGTAAGATACTTTTCAGGTCTATTTCTATTTTGTTTGACTTGGTGATGGATGTTTTAAAGCATAGCTTTTATATTAATATTATTAAGTTACTTCAAGCAGCTAGTTAGCTTAGCTTAGCTTCCACAAAGCCTTAAAACAGAGGAAACGGCTAGAGTGACCTAGTACCAATATAGGCAACAAATTCATCTTAACTAGTGAGTTTTAGAGCTGCTGGTACTGTAATAAAAATGTTTTATATGTAAAGTCAAACTAATGGTTTCTCTTGGTTTCCAGTCTTTGTGCTATGCT
The DNA here is from genome assembly GCF_036321145.2 of Pelmatolapia mariae. Lineage (NCBI taxonomy): Eukaryota > Metazoa > Chordata > Actinopteri > Cichliformes > Cichlidae > Pelmatolapia > Pelmatolapia mariae. The sequence goes on along the minus strand of NC_086235.1, from coordinate 16,448,163 downwards.
AACCAATGCTAAGCTAATCACTTGCATAAGGTAGTTTCAAATTTATAGTATGCAAGGGGTCCTGTCATTTTAGCTGACTCAATAAGGCAAGGCAAGGCAAGTTTATTTATATAGCACAATTCAACAACAAGGTGATTCAAAGTGCTTTACAGAGACATTAAAAACAAAAACAAATAAAAAGCACGATTTAAAATTGATTAAGACAAGCAAACAAACAAACAAACAAACAAACAAAACAGTATTTAAAATCAAAAATCAAAACAGTAGATAAAATCAGAACAGTAGATAGAGTCAGTAGTTAAAATGTAAGTTTTGAAATTTAAGCTTAAAAGTGTGGATTTGGTGCTTTATTCAAAAGCAGCTGAGAATAGGTGAGTCTTCAACCTGGATTTAAATAAACTGAGTGTTTCAGCTGATCTGAGGCTTTCTGGGAGTTTGTTCCAGATATATGGAGCATAAAAGCTGAATGCAGCTTCTCCGTGTTTGGTTCTGACTCTGGGAACTGATAAAAAACCGGATCCAGATGACCTGAGGGATCTGGAAGGTTCATACTGGGTCAGGAGGTCACTGATGTATTTTGGTCCTAAACCATTCAGAGCTTTATAAACCAGCATCAGAACTTTAAAGTCTATCCTCTGACGGACAGGCAGCCAGTGTAAAGACCTCAGAGCTGGACTGATGTGGTCCACTTTTTTGGTCTTAGTGAGGACTCTAGCAGCAGAGTTCTGAATGAGCTGTAGTTGTCTGACTGATTTTTTAGGTCAGACAATAAAACAGCATGTAGGACGATTTTCCAGAATATAGGTTTGTGTTAGAATAATGATGATGATGATAATAATAACTGAAAAAAATAATGTACCGTGCGTTTCCTTGCAGAGACAAAGACATCCCAAAGGAAGCTGGAAGGCACACCATACAGTTTTCTCTTCGTATTGACAAAAAAGACGTTCTCTACAGCAATCAGGTTGGTTTGAATATATAATAAAAAACACAAAACATTTTTAACACGTTCATATTTTGTTTTCAAACGCTCATAAAGCGTATTAAGCCACCCTATACATACTCATTATTTGTACCTACAGTGGTATGCAAAAGTTTGGGCACCCCTGATAATTTTTATGATTTTTCTTTAGAAATCATTGGTTGTTTGGATCAATTTTGAATCAATTTCATTTCAATATATCATATAGCAGACGAACACAATAATATTTGAGAAGTGAAATGAAGTGTGAAATTGTTACCTAAACAAAATTAGGCAGGTGCATAAATCTGGGCACCCCAATAGAAAAATTACATCAATATTTAGTAGATCCTACTTTTGCAGAAATAACAGCCGCTAAACGCTTCCTATAGCTTCCCATGAAAGTCTGGATTCTGGTTGAAGGTGGAGACAAAACATCTCCAGTTCAGTCAGGTTTGATGGTTTCCGAGCATGGACAGCCCGCTTTAAGTCACACCATAATATATCAGTAATAATCAGGTCTGGGGACTGAGATGGCCATTCCAGAACATTGTACTTGTTCCTCTGCCTGAATGCCTTAGTAGATTTTGAACAGTGTTTTGGGTCGTTGTCTTGTTGAAATATCCAGCCCCGGTGCAACTTCAACTTTGTCACTGATTCTTGAACATTGTTGTCAAGAATCTGCTGATATTGACTTGGATACTATGCAACCCTCAACTGTAACAAGTTTCCCAGTCCCTGCACTGGCCACACAGCCCCACAGCATGATGGAACCACCACCATATTTCACCGTAGGTAGCAGGTGTTTTTCTTGGAATGCTGTGTTCTTTTTCCTCCATCCATAACGCCCCTTGTTATGCCCAAATAACTCAATTATAGTTTGATCAGTCCACAGCACCTTATTCCAAAATGAAGCTAGCTTTAGCATACCTCAAGCGACTCTGTTTGTGCCATGTGCACAGAAATGGCTTCTTCTGCATTACTCTCCCATACAACAGCTCCTTGTGCAAAGTGCACTGAATAGTTTGAACATTGCACAGTGACACCATCTGCAGCAAGATGATGTTGCAGGTCTTTAGAGCTGATCTGTGGGTTGACTGTGACTGTTCTCACCATCCTTTGCCTCTGCTTATCTAAGATTTTTCTTGACCTGCCACTTCGGGCCTTAACTAGAACTGTGCCTGTGTTCTTCCATTTTCTCAATATGTTCCTAACTGTGGAAACAGACAGCTTAAATCTCTGAGACAGCTTTTTGTATCCTTCAACCTAAACCATGATGTTGAACAATCTTTGTTTTCAGGTCATTTGAGAGTTGTTTTGAGGCTCCCATGTTGCCCCTCTTCAGAGAGGATGCAAAGAGGGGGAAAAACTTGCAATTGGTCACCTTAAATACCCTTTTTCATGATTAGATTCACCTGTGTATGTAGGGTCAGGGGTCAGTAAGCTTACCAAACAAATTTTATGTTCCAATAATTAGTGCTAAAGGTATTCAAATCAATTAAAAGACAATGGTGCCCAAATTTATGCACCTACCAATTTTGTTTAAGTAACTATTGCACACTTTTTGTAAATCCTGTAAACTTCATTTCACTTCTCAAATATCATTGTGTTCGTCTGCTATATGATATATTTAAATGAAATTGCTGATCCAAACAACCAATGATTTATAAAGAAAAATCATGAAAATTATCAGGGGTGTCCAAACTTTTGCATACCACTGTATTTTACTGGAGAGTAGTTGGTCATTGAGCTGCTGCAGGGCTGTAGAGCTGTTGTGTTACTCACTGAGAGAATTGACTGACCTCAGTGCTGCTTCCCATCTTTTAGATTCGTATAGATGTGGTGGCCAATCAGCCTGTTAAACTGGGACCTGTCTCTCAGACTCCAACCCCAGTTGTTTCCTACAGCGAGGACATTGCCAGCCGAACCTTGGTTGAGAATATGACACTGAATATAATGGTAAGCTATTTATTTATTGTAAAATAGCAGAAGCAGCCTAAACGTTTCATAAATAAACTTTGCAGTCATAGTAAGTGAATTTCCTTGGTTGATTCCAGGATTTGCATGGCAACGCAGCAGGGCAGGATCTGGGAGGGAAGGTGATCATCACTATAAAGTCCTCAGATGGAGAGAGAAACAAAAGCTTCCCTCTTTTTGAAAGAGGAGCCAGCAGCCTTGCAATTAACTTAGTTGAGGGCAAGGCCCACATCCCTGTGAGTAACCATTCTTCACAGGACCAGCTTTTGTTTTGGAATTTAAGGGCCCCTCAGGGCTTATGATAATTGTTCACTTGCTCTCCTCAGAGGCTGGCTATCAGGGAGAATAGCCCCGGTGACAATAGCAGCACCTACATCCTTGTTTTCAAACCTGAAGTGTCTGCCCATCTCATAACCCTGACTGCTTTTGAGCTCCCCTTCCTTTTTTACAATGGTATGGAAAAACTGAGTGGTAAATGCTATTACGTGCAGCTTAAGATTTGTGGAAATTAAAGCATTACTTTAATTTTGTTGTTTAGTACATTTTTTTGGTTGTTTTTTACAAAATTCACTAATACACATAGTGGTATTCAACCATGTTGGTGTCTTTTAAACTTTTTTCTGTCTTTCTTTCCTTTTTTTACTACACGTGAACATATAATGAAGGACTGTGGGGTGACTTTATATTCAGACTTGTTGAGGAAGTATCTGCATGCTGTCAGCTGGAAGCTCTAACAAAAAAAATCTCTATATTACAATATATTACACCAGCAGTCCCCAACCTTTTTTGCCTCACGGACCGGTTTATGCCCGACAATATTTTCACAGACCGGCCTTTAAGGTGTCGTGGATAAATACAACAAAATAAAACTAGTACCGGTACCGAAATAAAGAAGATTTATTCATAACACACGTGAAAAGACCAAGGAAAACCGAGTTAACGATAAAAACGATAACAAAATAACGCTGAAAACCGATAAAAACCCTGAAAACCATACGTTTCACACCTGAGCCTCAACTCTCGCGGCCCGGCACCAAACGACTCACGGACCGGTACCGGTCCGAGGCCCGGGGTTTGGGGACCGCTGTATTACACTATTTATCAGATTTAATCATTCCAGCCCACTTTGATCACTACCTGTGAGCCAAAAAACTGAAATGCTATTTAAAGCTATTATACTTAAGAGTAGTATTAATAATAGTATTACTACTGTTACACTACTATAGTACTATTGCTTAGATTTGCCTTCTGACCATTCACTGTTAATTTATAAACAATTAATTCTTCTTTTTTTTCCATTTTAGATGCACAGAACCAGCAAAAAATGTCTGAACTGACCAGGAAAAAAGATGAGCTCAGCAGTGCTATTGAGAAATATAACGAAACCTTGCGTACATACAAGGAGCTCCTTGGGTTGCTGACGGGTAAGGTGTACTGTGTGCTTCTTGTATGTTGAACCAGGTCTCATTTGAAATATCCTTGTTCTAGTTTTTTTCTTAGACTTCATTGTTTGTTGATCTCTGCCTTGACATGCAACAGCGATTAGTGTTTAAAGACTGTAGGTTGTGTTAGTAGGTCGTGTGGATAAGCTGCAAACAAACGGCCCCTTTTGGAATTAATGAAGTTACCTGAATCTGAATAATCTCATGTCAGTGCAAATGGGTATAGCTACAGAAATGATACTTTTAAACCACTGACTTTGATATAGTCTTAAATCTGTAATTTATCTGGGTTTCCCTCCCATACGTGATTAAAATTGTCTGCAAATGAAAATATTTTCCCCCTTAGCTTCTTGCCTGACTGCCAGTAAGAAAGAGACTGATCTTAAAAACGAGCTATGCCGGAGGAAAGTGACAATCCCTCACCCCATATCTGTAAGTTATTATGTCCATCCACACCCAACTTTTTTTTCTTTTTCTTTTTTAAACTGAACTGGAAATTATATTTCTTATGTATCTGTAGGCACAACATATTGATACACTAATAAAAAAGAAGAGTACTGAAGCAGAAGCAATTCAGAAAGTGTCCCGACGAGTTTTCCCCATCCGTGACAACTTTAGGGGACAGGCAGATGTTTTGGGAATGGTAACTTTCTTTTTTTCTTTTAAAGATTCAGTACTTGTTTTGAGATGAATTTTCTGGAGATGTGTTTATCCTCTAATTTTTGAATGCAGGTTGGCCACCTGGCCCTCGTGCAGGATGATGCCGCTGCGTGGGTCATCTCCTGGAACATCAGAGGTGATATGGACTGTGTCATTACCAAAACAACAGAAGCAGCGCAGCGGATCTATCGTGACACGCAGGGCAGGCAGCAGGTCATGGCCCTCGACAGCGTGCTTGTGCCACCAGGAAAAAGGTACATGGAAGATGTATTTTATTAGTGTTGGCGTCTGACTGACGTGTGATGAAGATGTATGTGTCCTTTTATTAAAGTCTTTCCTTTTTAAGCCCTTTCCTTCCCAAAGTCTCTCAAAAACAGTAATTTAGAGCTCTTGTGGCAGCTCCATTTTGAACAGGCTGCCTGAAAGTCAGCTAGAATAATGTCGAACTATATCAATGTATGCTTTGAACCTTGGGAGTCTGGAAATATGTTTTCCTCCAGAATAGCCACATTTAGTGTACAGTGTAACACTCTGTAAACACAGGTGGTCTCTCACTTTAGTTTGCTGTAAAAATAATGGTGACTGTAATTATTAGCACATATAAGACCTCCATCCTGCTGCTCTTTGTTGGGGCTGTTTGGACACTAATGAGATTTACTTAACGACCAGCTGCTGCAGGTTTTTGCCAGTTTTTGCAAAGCTAGTGATTTAAGGGCACATCCCTCTTTTATAAGACTTTTAGTTTTTAGAATGTATTTTTTCTAACATCAAGTGCTTTTATTTTGTATTCTGATTTGATTTTTATTGTAAAAAGTGTTTGTTTTTTAAAATCTGATCACTGTTTCTGTTTGAGGTAAAAGTTTCTTTCACTGTTAAAATCACTTTAATATAATGAAAATCTTTGTCTCTTAATGTGAGGATGAAAGCCTTTGTTTGCTTTTGGAGACACGGGGGAGGAAAAGTAAAGCATCAGAGATGAGAAGCTGAATCTGGGGCGTGTTTGACATAAAGCACTTTGCAAAAGTCTTGAGAGATCCTTCATTTCTGGGGTTTTTTTGGGGGGGTTTTTTGGTTTTTTTTTATAATTTTCAGTCGAGTCCTTATACCAAACCTTTTTCACTGGAATTTATTGTTTGTTAAGCTACTAAACACAGTCTATAACTCATTCAAGAAACCTAAGTGAAGGAATGAGGCTGTGTTGTGATGACACCTAACAGACAACTTAGCAAAGAACTAATTTAAATTGTATCTTTAGGAACTTTGTTACTAACAGCCTGTCACATAAACCCACATCATTTTTTTTCCATTTCTTTAGCTGAATATATGACAAATGCCAAAGATAACACAGTTTGACAGACAAAATGGTGTTTTTGCACCAACAATATGATTCCCAAAGCGCTATTAGTCAAAAACTTGGCAGATCTCGCTGGTGTGCAGTGACTCTCTGTGGAGAACAACAAAGAAGGCATGTCTGTAAAGACTCTACAGCAGGTTAACAGTATCTGAAAATCATGCACTTAAGAAATAGGAAGAAAAATCCAGAAAAGACCTGAGACAGGACTTGAGAGATGCATCTGGTCCTCGGTTGATCCATCTGCGATTCACTAAAGCCTCATCAAAAATGGTCTAAGTAGACAGATGGCTTTCAAGAAGCTATTTTTAAAGAAGGAAAACTGGGAGAAATGGCTGAGGTATGCCAAAGTTAGTTCCAGTCATTGTCAATATGTACAAGGAGGTCAGGAGAGGGATACAACAGTGAGTGTCTACGGACATCTGTAAAACATGGCCGAGGCTCTGTCGTAATTTGGGGTCGCATTATGTTGGAGATCTTGTCAATTGATGGAATTATTGATTGACACACTGTCAATGCAGCAAAAGAACTTCCCCAGAGCCCGGGCATCAATATTATTGAAGCAGTCGGGGATCATCTTGATGGAGCACAGAACGAAAGGCAGCCAACATCCAAAGAAAAGCTTTGAATGTCCTTCAAGAAGCCTGGAGAACTATTCATGAAGACTGCTTTAAACGGTCATACCAAAAATTGACTTTCAAGCTCGTTAGTATTGTACAGAATCAGCTGTTTGTCTTGTGTGCTGTATTTCCTTGTATGTTTCCACATGTTTCAGTTAATTATTGCACCCATTTCCCATTGTCCAAGCAAAGGATGGAGAAATTAGGAGTTCCTCAAGGCTTCTTCACAGTGTTGTATTCAGGCGCTGTATTTTTTTCTCGTTGCTTTGTTTGGCATATTTACAGAAAAGGAAACCTCACATGTAAGAATCACTCATTTCTGTTTCCAGCTGTATTGCTGCTACAGTTCACCCCCTTAAGAGAAACCCATTCTCTTTTTCTTGATTTTTAGTTGGAAACCGTTTCTCTGCTCATACTGAGTATTAGTGCTTTAGTTGCTTCTGAGAGAAAGAATATTGAATACACAGTATATTATGGGTTATTGATCTAATTTACTATTTTAACAGTTATGCATAATTTTTTATAAAGTCAACAGTACTAAAAACCCTGCAGTCCTCCCTGCAGTACTATTACTTCTAAGCGTACTAGTCCCCTCACGTGAATAACATAAGTCTATATTAGTCATTGTTTCAGCACTAATTTAGAATGCAACAGTAAAGCTGTTTACACTTAATTATCAGTCAGTTAATTATTTTTAATTAATTATGTAATTATAATTAATCAATTATGTAATGTGCAATTTTTTTAACATATTTTTGTCTTTCTTTTATCAAAGTGAAGTGACTGCTGAATTTAAGATGAAGTCAACATCACACTAGAAACTGTCATGTCTGATCTGCAAAATACTGAAAAAAATATACAAATCCAAACAGCTGATCGACTAATCTATCAACGGATGTCTTAATGCTTACTAAAGTTAATCTAAAACACCTTCTGAAGGTCTGCAGACATTTTTATAGATCATACAGAAATGATGTGGATCAGCTGGAAGGACACACACAAAAACAAATTCTGGCATGAAATGGAAAAGATCCACATAAACGGAGTCTGTACTACACATGAACTGTAGCATAGCAGTGTTCATTTATGCAAAGAGAAATGATCGTGCATGGTTTGATGTTGCCTTTACGTTTGGAGCGAAGTGTCATGGTGTTGTGATTTGAATTGCTTACAGACCACTGCCACACATAAGAAATGGCTACCCGCTCTTTGAACCCCATGGGAACCCGGTGTACGCCAGAGAGCTGCTGCTGTACCCCTGTGATCCGGAGAGCTGTGACATCGGTGAGCTGCCTTAAATGGATTTCCCCTGCTCAGCGTAACGCTGCCTGTTTGTTTGGTTATTGCAGATTTGAAGTAAGACTCCGGCGTTTCTGTGGGTTTTTAGAGGCTTGCCATCTCAGTCTGTGTTTGCTGTTGTTTCGGGGGTATTTCCCTTATGCCCCCACCACTCCTGTAAAGATTGGGGTAAATGTTTCCACCTGGGATCCAGCCTCACAGGGTGGAGGGGGCTTTCTCTCCAGGGGCACTGTCGTTGGAGAAGAAATTGGGCCTCTTTCCCGAAATTAAAATGACTGTTTATGTAGTGATTTTCTTTGTCGTGGGTAAAAGTTGGCTCTGTCTGTTTGGATTTAGAGCATTTACCGTTTAAATTTACACTGATTGCCTCTGATTTACATTGAAATATGAACACTTGGCTTCTTGCCACTTGATTATGAAAGTTTTCAGTAGCAGTTAAAAAAAAGTTAGTTTTAAATTTGTTCCAGCAGGTCTGAAAGTTTCTTGCTCGTGCTATTTTTTTCTTTCTAGTGTTTAAGAACATCCTGGGAGATACTATTCTGATTGATGACCTGGACTCTGCAAATAACTACAGAAGGGCGGTGAGTGACTTTGCTGAAGCAAATGTGCAATTTTTTTTTAAACTAACACTGTGCCAGAGCTGGTGCCTAATGTAGAACTGATTAGACTTTTATTAGATCCAGTGGAGGAAAAAAAAAGAGGGACTGCTGCCAAAGACTGAAACTCAATGGCTATTGGAGGGGCCAGGAAAACCCGATGATTCATCGATGACCTTTGCAGATTGTGTCCACTATGCTCTCAAACCTGTCATATTGTGTGCTGGCTCCTCAATGGAACCAGGGGAGAACTGGCTTTGCAGCAGCAGTGTTGCTGTATTGGTGGAAACTCTGGTTAATTTCCTCTAACAAAAAAAAGCTGTTGTTTACAGGTGGTGCAGAACAGGATCCAATGTCCCACCATACTGACCAGGCAGGGGGATAGGGTCAGTAGCAGGGGAAAGTTTGGAGGTGCACAGAACAGGGCCCCACTGATGACCACATTACACATGTTTGGAGCCCCCCTCCCACAGCAGTACCACAGTCTAAAGGAACAAATAGGTGACTTAAATCATGGACATTTTACATTTTTAAAGCTTGATTTTGTAGCCTTAATGATTCAGATTATGCTGTAATTTCTGTTTTCTGGGTGTGCTTGACAGACCTGCTCAGCCAGTACTGCTCAGCTGTATTGAAGAGGGAGGAAATAGAAAGGGAGCGAGATGATCACGTTAAAAAAATTACGTCTCCTGATGTGCAGCAAAAGCAAAAAGATTTGGACGACAAAAAGAGGCAGCTAAAAGAGATTGAAAAGGAACTCGGTATGCTGTTTGAGGCAGTTGTTGATGATTTTATTTTGATTTTGTTGAATTTTAATTGATCTTTGTTCTTCTTCTAGCATCAGCATCAGCAAAAGGAATGAAACGAGGCGCTGTGGATGGTGGTCAGCCCTCCAGCAGCATTTCAAAAAGAGCAAGACAGAGTTCCACATAAGAGATTCTGATTGGACCAATTGATTGTTTTACTATAAGTCTTTTTTTGTAGTTTTATTTCTTTGTTAACTTTGAGTTGATACAATGTATTTTATTTTTTAGATGCCTTTTGTACATTTTAACACTTTTGTAATGGTAAAAACTGCTTATGATCTTTGCAGAGCATGCTGAATCTGCTGAATGTATGCATTAAAAAATTCTTAAGATCGCACTTTGTGTATTTATTCGTTTCATTTCTGAAAAACGCAAAACTGAAAACTTTACTTGTTAAGTTTAAGCATACCGACAGTGTTAGGCGCACATTTTACGCACGGAGATAATCACTGTGCCTTTGAAACAAAACCAACTATTATCCACATTTAGACGTCCGGATATTATGTACGGCGATTACAATGTTTTATATGCGAAATGAGAACGAAATGTGCACTTGCATGTGTATATGCGAGAACTGACAAGTTGGAGAAAACGCATCTGTCAGCGTTGGAGGGGTTCCCGAAACGTCACATCCAAGGACGCTGGAAGGAGCTGGTTTAGATGTGTGCGCTACAGAGACGGAGCAATCCGCAGTGCCTTCACTGATCTCCACACCACAGATCATCACTACTGATTACAACCTGAAGGGATACTGCAGGATTTAAAATATCTCAGCCATGAAGCGCGGACTCCTACTTATCCATTTGTTAGTGGTTTTCCCTCTCATCACTGGCTCACCTTTTCAGTACAACATGTTTCAGGGAAACGCATATTCTGGCGCCGAAACGAGACAAAGAAATAAGTAAGTAAACTAGACATCTGTTATTGAACTCATGACTGCAAGTCAGTGAAGTACTCTTTCTGTTCTGTGCGTAACTTTGCATTTAATTGTTCGTGCATACGCACGCGGGCTTTTGCTGCACACCAGGAGTGATTAACAAGTGATTTTGTGCAGAAACTGGTGCGCCTACGTTGTGCACAAGAACGTGAGCTGCGCTGTGGTGGGAGGCACTGAGAGCTTCGTACAGCCGGAGGTTTTACCGTGTCCACCGGAGCTGCCAAACTGTGCGCAACAAGTGATGTAAGTTCCCAGAAGTGCTGGATATTAGGTGGAGGGCGGCAAATTCTTTGTTTTTGTCAGTTTATTTTGTTATATGAAGCAATACTTTTGTTACTGTCTTACAATAGGCAATCAGGGAATACTATGAATGGGTTTATTTGTTTCTTTGGGTGTTTTTTAACTGTTGATAACAAATAAAAATAAATAAGAATGCAAAACGTAAGCAAAATATCAGAATTAGCAAGCAAAAATTTCCCATCCAGCCTTCACTGGTCATAGAAAGGCAGACATGGGCTGGCATTTCTCTGACTTCCCCTTTGTTTTGCTTTACTGTTTATTGAGCAACAAATACACCAGTGACATGTAGTTAATCATGGGTGACAGAACCAGCAGTTTTCGTGAGTGGAACTGGTGGGAACTGATTCCTGCCAACTGCATGATTAATGAAACGAGCAGACTGGGGTTTGTCTAGTCTTAATTAGCAACAAGTTTACTTTGTATTGCTGAGAAGAAGAATAGCAAGAAATCTTATTTGTCTGAATATGTTTCTAGTAGATTTTTGCAATATTACTTTATACTAATGTCTTATGTTCCCAGATATCAAACACACTTTAGACCGACGTACAAGATTGCCTACAAGACTGTCACAGAGCTGGCATGGAGGTGCTGCCCGAGGTACCAGGGCCATGACTGCATGGAGTTGAAGGACACCCAGCCAGTCCAAACAGAGCGTTTGCCTCAAGCTCCAGCTGCCTCTGGACATTTTCCAGCCCCATATGGTGAAAGACTTGTCTGTAACATAAGAAAGTCTTGCATTAAAATATACAAGATAAAATGAAACTGTTTAAAATGCTTTGCTAACCATCTCGCTTTAATTTTATTGCTCCAATTCCAAAACCGTGAACAGATGGCCAGAGTAACCATCCGCGGAGAGGGCAGGGGCAATTTGGAGGTCAAACAGGTCACAGAACACAACATGGTCAAAAAGAATCTCAAAGCTCCCAACACCTGGAGGAGGAAGTGCAGCGACTATCGCAGATGGTTCTGGACATGCAAGCAAGAATGACAGACCTGTCCTCGAACCTGAGAGTGGATTTCCAGGAGGATGCCAGTAAAATGCTGGCTACACTGCTGAATAACCTCAGACAGCCTGCCAGTGCACAGGGTGCAGGGACCGAAACCATTCAGGTACAAGGCTTCTCTTTTGATCACAGCACAACACCAATGGAGGATGTCATGAACAAGATTAACCAGGTCACAGATGATCTTGAGTCCAAGCGCAATACCTTGGATGAGCTGCTGGGTCGCGTTAACCATCATGATGGACAAATTCGTCTATTAATGGATGCCCAGACCCCTCTGTCCACGGCTTCTTCTGCTCCTTCTATAGATGATGCAGACCTGCGGGCCTACCTGGACGATAAAATCAGCGCCCTGAGAGATGAGTTGATGGAGGGAATGGATATTAAAATGGCAGATTTGAAGAACTCTTGTGATTATAAAATTCTGTCAGTTCAGGAACATTGTGAAGGACAGGAAGCCAACTACCTCAGTCTGGCTGAGCTCATGGATTCAAAGGAAACTGACCTCCGCAATGAGATCCAAGACCTTAAAACCAAGCTGTCTGTTCCAGGGAATGAAAAGCAAGTATCTGACTCTGTTCTGGCTCAGCTGGAACACTTTGAAGTTCGTTTGAACACCACAGAGAAGTCTTTAATTGCACTAAGCCACTTTGTAGAGGAGAAGTTGAGAAAAGAAAGGGAAGAAGTTGTCAAAGACCTGAGGGAAACCATGGACAATGAACTGTCCTCCATGGAGGACAGACTCTCAGCTCTGTTGATTAAAACAACCTCCAACTCCCCATCTGGTGGTGAGCCAGAGAGTCCTGATGTTCAGCAGAGAGACATGAACACTCTAAAGGACTCCGTTCAGATTCTGGAGAATAGACTCGATCTTTTGAACCAAAAGTGCTCAAAAGAGTGCACAGATCATGTAACTGTTGTTGAAAACCTCAAGCAAGACTTCCACAGTTTCAAAAACTCTGTAGATGCTATGGAGACTAATCTGATAGTCCAGAAAAGTGCCATCACAGCTTTGGAGGGGCAACTCCTCAACTACAGCAATGTCATTGAGAATGTAAAGGGTGAATTAAGCTACCTTAAAGGCAGTGTGGGCCAACTAGAGAACCAGCAGTCTCAGACTCTCAGACGCTTTAACTCTAGCTGGGATCAGGTTAAAATGGAAACTGAACAGGAGGCCAGGGATCTTTTGGAGCTCCACAAGGCCCAGCACCAGAAACTAAGAGAGCGACTAGATGAGCTGGGCAGGGAGGTGGAAGCCGAGGCCGATCAATGCAGGGAAAAAGCACAAGATGTAGAGAAGGAGATTGCCGACATGGGCAGTCGTATTGTTAATGTGGAGAATTTATGCAGCAAGCTGGATCCTATCTCCAGTAATCTCCAGAGCATCAAAGAGGGGCTGAACATGCACGTCACTGGTTTGTGGAATTGTGTGAATCAGCTGAACGGTACAGTAAGAGCTCATGCACAAGACATTGGAGGACTGAGGGGAATCTGTGAGACTCTCGAAAAACACATTATAAATATGGAGAGAGACCTCCAGCCTGGTAATGAAGGTAAGATGCCTGTGCTGTAATCCAAACACACTTTTCATTGCCTTAAAGTATGACTGAGTCAATTCTTCTTATTTTAAATATTTGATTCCTCCAGCACAAAAACACACCCTGCACCAGTCAGTGGATTCCACATTATCACTAGTTTTACATGCTTGCATTAGTCAGTCTTTTGGACATTACTGGCTCCAGTTTGGCCTACAGTAGAAATACTGAACAAGCAAGCAGCTTTGAAATGTGGAAATTAGGCTCAATTTGTCCTTTTATGAAAAAGTGAGATGACTGATGCCATCTTTATATTCTACAACCACATCATGAACTGGTTCATAATAAACAAACAGTAGTGAATTGGTTTTGTGACTTTAAAGTGGGTTCATGAGCTGATGACAGTTTTTATTAGTTCCAAAGAGACATCGATAAGGGGTCGCTGACTTCCTGTCAGCAGTGTAATTTCTTTACCAAATCACATGGCTTAATTTTACTTATAGTTGTAAAAGTCCATCAGTAGAATCAGGCACAGTGACATTTTTGGACGGCGCCCATCCATAACACCGATGCTGCTGATGTCCTTTTTAGTTTACTATAATACAGGTAATGTCTGAGTTCAAAGATGAATAGACTAGCTTTAAACTAGTGAATCTGAATAAATTATAAACATTTTTTTAATTAGGAAAAGAAAATGTAATAGTTTGTCATTGCTATTATGCTGACCTTTAAATAATATTCAAGTTGTTATTTATTGTTAGTGAAAGAAAATTGTGGAAGGTGGGGGCAAATTTATTTTTTAATCATTATTCTGAAATGGTGCATGCCACAAAAAGACTGAGAGCCACGGCTTTAAATGGAAAACCATCCAGATTCTCTGGGTTAACCCTTGTGTTGTCCTGGGGTTATTTTTGACCCCAGGATGTATGGAAATCCCAAGGACATTACAAGGGTTAATTTTATTAATTATGCACGGACACTTCCGTGGTCGAAGCCTGAGATGGCAATGAAACAGCTACACTTAATTTCAGCCTTTTAGCTTGATTACTAACCTGGAACTCATTTGTTTATCCCGGACTGACTGTATACCAGAGAATCTGTACCACTGGAGTGTGTTTCAGTCTGCGAGTGAGGGGAAGTTGGATTTTCATTTGACCGTGTTCTCAGTTAAAGCAGGCGGGCCTGATTGAAGACACATGGTTCATTTAATAGACCCCACTTGTGTTGAGCAATGCTTTGGCATAAAGAAATATTACTCACCAGGCTTATTTGTGCATCCAAGTGTGCATTTATTTGTATCTGTGTGTTTGCCCATAAACTCTGTACCTGTGTGTATTTAAATCTTTGGGTGTGTTATGGTTTTATTGCTTTAAGTTAGAACATCAGGGTGATCTTGTTCACTTAATATTTGGTGCTGCTTTGTTCGTTGGGCTTTGTTGCTATGAACATGTTTGAGAGTATAGATTTTCATATTGGTGCATATGTTGCATACTTTTTGCCTGAGTCTGCTCATTAATGGCACCTATGAGACTGAGCTGGACTTGACTGACTCTGACAGTTTCAAATATGAACTAGAAGCACACCCATAACGTTTACGAGCTGGGACTTCCCCTCTGGGACCAGCTAGTTTAAGTTACCGGTTTACAAGGAGGTGATGCAGCAAAAGGTCTTGGCCAGAATATAAATGTAGGTCATCTGGAATAAAGCAGCACTAGTTTTTGTTCTGGGTCCACTCCAAGTCAAACCAGAGGTTTTGTTTCTGATTTATAGTCAACTCTCACGTGCCAATTTTCAAATTTTTTCACCAAATAGTCTCTAACGACTGAAAATGTTGTCACTCCACCTCGTGGTTTGTGTTGTAATATGTCATTGGGAAGTTGGAATGTTGTTCATGATTTCCACTCAAAGAGACATTAGAGGCCACTTTGTGCTTGGCTCTAAATTTGTGTTTGCTCTGTGAGCTACCTTGTACTGCCTCGCACTGCTTATCTGAAGAGCATGGAAAATGCTCTGTCATAGAGACACACAGATTACCAAGGCCCTCTCGGGGACTGCTCTTTCTTTCGCAGCCAAGAGCATCAGCGTGTGCAGATTAAGTGCTGCTCACAGTCTTTGCAGTGCTGTTACTTTCTTTTTGCTTCTTACTCGTCAATCCCATTTATGGAGTTCTCACATTTTTAACTTCCATGGTTGAGCTCATTTCCTGTTGAAATAAACACAGAACGCTGTGAGCTCCTCTGAGGTCCCACAGGCCATCTGTCAAGATGTTTACCATGATGTCATACAAGTTGTGAACCTTAAAAAGAAAGAGCTGTAATGTGTCATTTCTTCACTGCATACTAACCATGACACGGATGTTGTCCATTCAACAGTGAGCTCCATATTTCTCAAGGGAGCCCATTGCACTTTTTCTTATCTCTTCAAAGCTGAGTAGCCACTAAGGATCAAAGTAAGTGTTTGCTGTAGTTATAAGTTTATATGACAGTGATTACAAATATAAACTTTACATTCCTCTTTTGGATTTTTTCCCCTTATTTTTATTTCAGTTGACTCCTGGGTTTAGTTTTTAACTAAAATAATTTTGACTTGATTGTTGCTAAATTCAGCTTACAAAAGCCCTGAAGACTGCAAGCTAGTAATCACACATATAAACACTGCATGATTGTAATTATTTAACGAACCTGGCTTTACAAATGTTGTCTCAAGCGATGCAGCTTCATTGGATGTTAGGAAAAATGAATGTAAATATAAGTTTTTGTTTAGGAGAGATTTAACTCGCAGTTATGAGCTGTTGTTTGCTCCTTTTAGAGCTCTGCATTTTATCCGTGCATCACGTGCCCATCCTCTCCGTTCTCTCATTAACCGAATTTATTTAGTAGATACATGTCAGCATTCACAGTGCTGTGCAAATGTCTTGGGCCACACTTCATTTCTTCTTATTTTGCCTCCAATGAACCAGACTTGATTGTAATTTTTAAAGAGATGTTAAGGAATAGTTCTCAAGGCTTTCTGGAGTTTTTTTGATGGCCATTGGGTGCTTTTTCAATCATTTTCAATCCAGTCCTTGTACCTCAACGTTTTCAGAGAAACATAGGTTTGTTTGGGTTTTTTTAGCCGTCCAATTCAAGTTGATCCAATACTGCTCCTTCAAGCCTCATCAGAAATGGTCTCAGTGGAAGGATGGCTGTCAAGAAGCCACTGACAGCCATCCTTCTTAAGGAAGTGAGCTCGGGAGCTAAGGCGTGCTAAATTACACAAGAACTGGACTTAAAATCAGTCGCAACAGGTCTTATGGAATGATGATTCCAAGTGGTTGTCAGCATGTACAGATGAGGTCCGAAAAGAGGAAGACACTGTAAAACATGGTGGATGCTCTGTCATGGTTTGGCGCTGCATTTCAGCCTTTGGTGTTGGGGATCTGCTCCAAATTAATGGAATAATGAACACAGAAAAACACCATGCAATATCAAATAGACTAAAGGTGGTAATACCAAACATAGCCTTTAAAGCTCAATGTTAAAGTTGGAATTGTACAAACACTGTTTTTGCCTTATATACTGCATTGCCATGTATGTCTGCATATTTAAACATACCCATTTCCCCATAATTTCTTGCGTTAAAACACATCCTTTTCATGTGTTTGACAAGGAGATCTGAGATTCTTAAAGTACAGCTCTATTATGGAAACCTCTTGAGATTAGAAAGCATGCTTTCCTGATTGTGACAAGGCTTGTGGTTGGTGCTTGTAGTTTAATGACCTGTTAGAGATAAGGCACACACACTCTGGTCAACGGTCAAATATGATAACCCCATGAACCAAAAACAAGATGGGACCTGTAGAAAAGCCCCCAAGAAAAACACAGTCCTCACTGTTTGTGTGCTGCTGTCTGTGGCTGCTCATGTATGCTTCATTGTTCTGGTGGAGGAGGTGTGACATTATTTCTGACAGAAATGTTGTGCAATAACCCCTTTTTTGGATACTTTAAGCATGAAATTCTTAGGCTGGATTTATTGATTTCTAAATCATATCCTTAAGGGCTTAATGTGTTTTTGGTGAGTCATAAAGTCAATATGCACCAAATTGCAGTTATTACAATGCGGTATGTAATGTGGAAAGTGGCAGTTCTTGTGACACAAGGGGCTGTTGAAGCCTGGATCAGGCGGTTAAGGGAATAACAGCAGAGGGAGGATTTCCCATGCTGCTTTGGTGGAGAAATGAAAATCTGTGGTGGATGGTAGATCAAGCTGCATTTGTTTACAGCTCATCTCTTTCATCAGGACAAGCATTCTCGTGTGCAGGCATACATCCTTTGTTCGCCTCTTTTATCCTTGTAACACTGCGTCTGAAAACACTTTACAGTCCCTCAGATCAAACATGACTCTCCAGAGAATCTACCTCGCCTGTACGAGGAGCGACAAGACCAAGAAACACATGCACATGTGCACATTCACAGACACACACCCCCTGTGCTGTTTTACTGCCACGGGCTGGTCTCTCTGCACATGTTGCGTTTAACAAGCAGATTTCTCTGGCTTCTGCAGTGAACGATCCTTTTCCCCGGGGTGAGGGGATAAGCTGTGTGGCGATTGAACATGTGGCCGTATCTTGGTATGCTGCTGGTATGTCTTTTATGTGCTGGTTTTCCTTTTTGGTAGAGCAACTTAGATGTTGTAGACCAAAGAGTAACAATAATGAGTAATGTGCCTGAAGCTGGAAAGATCATTAGATGATAAACCCAACGGTTCACCTCACCTGTAGGTTAGTGAATGCACCAAGATGTGTGGTTTTGGTAAATGATGGATAATGGGGTATTAGTCTGGGGTTTTTTTTCTTCTTTTTTTCTCTGTTAATGTCTTTAATAACAAGCTCAGATAATCACTCGCTGCTAGCCTGTTAATGAGGGTCAGCAGTAGCCATACTTTAATCATGAAAACAACTGCAGGTTTTTTGAAAGTCGAAAAACTGAATAAACAATGTTTAACATTTCTATGGACTGTCAGGCATTACTGGTGGAAGCACACTTTAGTGTTGCTTAATGTGAAACCCATATGGTGGAAGCACAACCAGGAGCATCTTACTGTGTACATCCAATATGCTTTATAAAGTTTACTGCCATCCAAACTCCTGATCTCTGCACTCAGTCATTGGCGACTATCGAAAAAAGGGTTGGCGTACTCACCCATTGGTTTGTGAACTCTATTTACATTATACATGCTTCCCATGGGCAATAAGAGATATATTAGAGAGCACAGCATAAATTGTATTGCTATGCTTTATCAGCTTTATCTATCCATTAAGCCAGATGACACACACCAATTAGTTAAACAGCAGGCATGTCTTCTTGCTGCAGATAAAACTGAGGTTATTGTACTCAACCATAAAAATCTTAGAAACCTGGTGTCTAACCAGATACTTCATCCAGATGCCATTACTTTGACCTTGAGCAACACTGTGAGGAATAATGAAGTCATCTTTGACTAAACTATGTCCTTCAACTCACACATTAAACAAACATGTAAGACTGCTTTACTATCCACATTAGCTTCTCTTTATTGGCTCCCTGTTAAATCCAGAATTGAATTTAAAATCCTTCTCCTCACATACAAAGTCCTGAATAATCAAGCCCCATCTTATACTAAAGATCTCATAGTACCATATTGTCCACGAGCCTGGTTCTATCGGAGCTTTCTTCCTGTTAAAAGGGAGTTTTTCCTTCCCACTGTCTGATTGTTGCGGTTTTCTCTCTGTTACTGTGGGATCTTTACCTTACAATATAAAGTGCCTTGAAGTTACATTTCTAATGATTTGGCGATGCATAAATAAAATTGAATTAAACTGAACCCTACTCTTTAGCATTTTGGCCATAGTAACCTCTCTTGTACACTCAGGAGTGAAGTAAATTTGTCAAATAACAAAAAAATCAAACTAGAAATAGAACTCGCACTGTTTCGCCCTCTGCTGGCACATTCATTAGACTGCAACACTTTCGCCTGTTCGACCTTTGTCAAGATTACAGGTGGGCAGGATCATGTGTGGGATTTCTGTTTAATTGTTTTTATAAAGTTTGCTTTCTTCTGAATCACCTACTGTTCTTTCAGGTGTGCAGACATTTCTCATTAGGCACTCAAATACTTAAGCATTCTTCCAGTAAGCACCAGTACCAGAAATATAGTTGAGAGGTTCAGTTCAATAACTCAGATTTGTTGGTACAACATGTAGCTGACAGCTGGCAGCACTGGCCTGCCATTCAGAGCACACACGCCCTTAATCGTGCAACTTTTACCCTCATAGTTAAGCAGTTGTGTTTTACAAAAATACGCCCTGCCTGCAGTTGTCACGAACAAGAAAATTAGCAATAACAAAGCCATTTTCTCTTTTGTACCAGATTATAAATATATTTCCTTCTGTGGTAAAGTTGGGCATTTTAACATGGGAATCTAAAACCACTGCTTCCACCAAAGGAGGTCTGGGAACCAAGTGGTTCAAGTGTCAAGAAAACTGACACTAGCATAGCATCACAGCATTGCTTGGCCCAAAGTTGAAACTGCTGTTCTCAGTGGCTTTGGGAGGGGGTACTACAAAAATTACACTGATGATTTGCAGTTGCAGCCTACAGATTCCACCCATCATGACTTTCTTCCCTCGTAAAGTATCCCAACTTTTGCTACATAAGGCTAAGTAACGATTGGTTCTCTAAACCTACCAAAAGAGTAACGGAATTTCTATTCTCTGTATGTCCTGTACATATGGCAGAATTGACAAATAAAGTTGACTTTGACTTTGACTTTGACTTGAAAAACTTGGCAATTGACTTGCTTATGGAGTCGACCTTAAGTGTAGATACTGCAGTTTTGGCACTTTGTGTTGGATTAGTTTTTAGGCCCAGAAATTGCCACTTCATCAGTGTGCAGGATTGCTTATTATGCATCAGTCACATTGCTGTATTTTATGTGCATGTACATATAGCAGTAGATGTAGCTTTTATATTAGATGGTATAAAAAATTGTTTTTTCTTCTCTTTGTATGTGTAAACAAACACTGAAAATTATAACCGGTTTTTCTATCAGGAGATGTTAATCATCTTATTATAGCAGATTTCTGTTCACAGACATGCTACACTCACTGGACACTTTATTAGGAACACCTGTTTATCTGATCAATCCAACTATCTAATCACACTGGACCAACTCACTGTTTTTAGGCATGCAGGCATGATGAAGATTGCCTGCTGAAGTTCAAACCCAGCATCAGAATGTGTCTCTGAATGGGATGGTTGTAGGTGCCAGACGGGCTCGTCTGAATATTTCAGAAACTGCTGATCTGCTCTCTAAGACTCTCTTTAAAGAAAATTGTCAGAAAAAGAAAAAACTGAGCAGCAGTTCTCTGGGTGAAAGTGTCTTGTTGATGTAAGAGGTCAGAGGAGAGTAGCCAGAGTGCTTCAAGCTGACAGGAAGGAAACAATAATTCAAATAACCACTCATTACAACGAAGGTATGCAGAAGAGCATCTCTGAATATACAAGACATTGATTCTTGAAGCAGATGTGCTTCAGCAGCAGAAGACCACTCTGGGTGCTACTTCTGTCAGATAAGAACAGGAAGCTGAAGCTACAGTTGACACAGGCTCAACAAAACTGGAACAGTGTTTTCCGATCTGATGAATCTCCATTTCTGCTGCAACATTCAGATGTTAGGGTCATACTCTTGCATAAACAGCATGAACCATCCTGCCTTATAGCTACAGTGCAGGTTGGTGATGGTGGTGTAATGGTGAACCTCTCCATCCCTTTATGAATACACGGTGTCCATCTTCTGATGTCTGCTTTCAGGAGGATAAAACGACATCAAATCCCAAAGTGATTTCTTGAACATGACAATGAGTTCTAGGCACACAAATGCCCTCCACAGTCACCAGATATCAACACAGCAGAGCACCTTTGGGATGTCGTGAAACCCGAAATTCACATCATGGATGTGCAGCTGGCAAATCTGCAGCAACTGCTCAGTGCTGTCATGTTTAATAAGGACCAAAATCTGAGGAAAGATTGCAGCACCTTGCTTAAACTGTGCCATGAAGAATTAAGGTGGTTCTTAAGATAAGGTAGCATCAAATGTAATATTAGAAAGATGACTGCAAGAATGTGCCACTGAGTTATAGGCATGATGTTTGACAAATCAGCTGGTTGTGTATTGTCTGTTAAAGCATCTGCCCTCCAGACATGTGTTTTTTCACCGACCTTTAGCCTTTCCCCATCCCTCACTCCATATCTGTTCTATTCAGGTGCTCCGGTTAGAGTGTTTGACACAAGACAGCCCCAGGGGTCAAGTAAGGGGCCCAAGGTATTCGCTGGCCCCATGAATACCTCGCTCTCGGAGCTGCCTGTGATGGAAACCGGAGAGGCGGGACCCCCCGGAGAGATGACTTCATCCAAGTTGCCCAAAGGAACAGATGGGATCATGATGCCTGTTCAGGGCTTTGCTGGAGCTCCAGGTGAGACACAACCACAACCGTACATGCTGTACACAACATTGTTTCGTGCAACTTATGTTTTTGTTTTATTTCACAGCATCCCCACAAAAACCCACCGACATCCTCCAGACCAGAACTCATGTGAGCTCAGGTAAGTGTTCCTTTTTAAATGTCCTGCATTACAGCCGAGCGCATGAAGAGTGAATGAAGCTGTTTTTATTTGATCAACAGATGTGAGCATGCCTCTCAGACCCCCTCCTCTGAAACGTGTCATGGCTTCAGGTCAGACTTTAGTGATTATTCAAATTCCTGCCTCTGCTATCGTCATGTTTGGCAGCCTGTGATATTTCCTTTCCTGTATTCAGGGGAGAAAGTGTCGTTCTCAGCTGGTCTGACTCTTCCACCGTTTCAAGGAGTTGTCGGTATCATCCGATTCAACGAGGTGCTGGTCAATGATGGTGGACATTACGACCCTCAGACAGGTATCTGTTATTTTAGTCTTACCCCATATTTTCCTCTGCATTTATAAATTAGTTGGGGGGGTTTTTTTGTTTGTTGATTTCTATTTTTCATTGATAAATTGTTTAAGCTCAAACTACAAATGACCCAGTTGCACCGGAAACACTGTAAATAATTAGACTAGATTTAAATTCCCAGTTTAATTATTAATTAGCTATTGTTGCAGCACATAAAGTGGTTGTGATGCACAGCAGCTGCTTGTGGCAAAGCAGTGCTGAGCCAAGTGTGTTGGCTCTTTGATAACTTTTTAAGTAATGTAGTTCTAGTGTTAAACACACTTTGAGGTAAGAAGGAAGTCATAAAAGTTGACAAATATCATTATGAAATGAAACTGGGCTTTTTGGCCCTTTTCCTAAAGTTTAGTGCAAGTGCTACCTTTTTGAATTTGGATAAAAAGATGGTAAATTTTATTTTGCAGGAATCTGTTCATTGATCGGCGTAACTTTGTGCTGAACATTGGGGGGGTCAAGATCTCTGTCTAAATAAATAAATAAATCTGGGTAAATTCCCAGATGATTAAACATGCAACTATTTTGCTGGTAATAACTGAAATGAGTAAAGAAAATCAACAGCCTATTTATGCAAGATAATTCATAATTTTATTGGGGGGGTTATACTTGTTAGGTCTGATTATTGGGGGGGTCATAACCCCCCTAACCCCCCTGAAAATTACGCCCCTGTGTTCATTAACGAAAGACTTTAGTCTTATGAAGTTGCTGAAAATAATCTTGGTGCTACAGGAAAAGCCAAGATTATTAGCCTGAATCCTCTGGAGCTCAGTAACTTTACAAAATTGAAAGCAAATCGATTAAATAGTTGCATAAATATTGAAGTTTGCCACTGTGTTTGGTAAGAATCTCAACTATCTGCATCGTTATGTGTTCTCAGGCATCTTCACAGCTCCGATGGATGGCCGTTATCTGGTGACCGCTGTGTTGACACCCGAGCAAGGAGAGAAGGTTGATGCCATCCTATTTGTGTCTAGTCGCAGCATCCAGAGGCTGAACTCTGCTGGTTTCATGTCTGGCGTCACAGCTCCGCATTCACACGAACTCTGTAACTGCACCAGTTCAACATCAGCGAGCCTGATTCTCTCACTGAGGCGAGGAGACCAAGTACGACTCGTCTTAAAAGCTGGAAAGCTCGCTGTCTCAGCCTCATCTGAGGTCGTGTCATCTTTCAGCGCTGCGCTTCTCTACCCCAGCACATCAAAGCGGTAGTTCCTCTACTTTCAGAGACAACCGACGCCTGAGAGTGAAGTATGGTGCACATTACTGATGACATACCAGAGCTCATTGTGATGTTATAGCTATAATATAATTCGATCTCCAAATAACTGAGATGATTTCACTTCATGAGTATTAATATATAGTTTACACTGCAGTATTTTTATTGTAAAATTTTAACATAGTTCTCAAATATTTGCTTAAGCATGCAAGTGTGTAGCAATGGAAGTTTCCTCACATTCACAGAGTAATCAAGTAAACAACTAAGTTACTTTTTTTTCTACTCTTAGCATCCCCCACGACTTTGAGGTAACACAGAGACACACATGCTAAATGTATAAAATAAGTCTCGATCATCCTTTAAATAAAGTCTCTTTTATTAATGCAACATGTTTTAACTGTTTCAGTCCTGTACATACTTTAAATATACTACTATGCATTAGTTTATGTACAGCAAATCTGCATTTTGACACCTTAAAAAATTACATTTCTGCTTTTATCTGGTAATCCTTTGTGCTCGCACTGTTACATCAACACAAATCCACACAAAGTAATCACAGCGATCTACAGAAAAGAACTCAAACTTCCTTACTCTAAAGGGAAAATTACCTTAATAAAACTTTAATAAACTTTGTGTGAAGAGAACACAGTATTTTTTTTCTTTCATAGAAAGAGTGCAATAAATTTTACTGACAGTAACGTCTGCCAAAACATCAGTAAAACATGAAAAATCAAGTTAAAATAACAAAATGATTTTCTAATAGCAGCATTTTTTTTTAAAATTGCAGTAATACAGTTAAACCCAAGCAAATCATTTCACAATTTTCTTCTTAGTATATTAGTGCAAAATCCTTCAGCTTTTTAAAACTACACATTAAATAAAACTGTTATAAACAAAATAAGGCGGCAAAAGGATGCTTACACAGCTGTTCTGTATATACCACTAAAATTTGCAAATATAACTCCATGACTCACCCGTACAACAATTGAAATCATACCCAGTTTACATTTGTGATTTCCCTTCACATGTACTCTTCTTGGGTTTGCTAAACTACTTCCAGCATTGCTGATGATTTTACACCACTCTGTTGTCCTTTTCATTTGTACTTGTGTGTTTTCAATGTGCCCCAAATCTGCTCCAGTTTGTCAAAAATACTCAATCTTTAACATAAAATTTTCATTCTCAAGAAAAACTTGTAATGTGGTGAGAACGGCAGGGAGTGATAATTGGTTGTGTTGTTTTAGCTAAAATCAGCTGCGTGCCTGCACACAACGGTGCTCCACAGTGACGAAATCAAGGTACAAAATACAATAAGAACCTGCAATAAAAGTCTCGTACCCAGAGACCGAGCTCTTACACCACTGACGACCATCAACACCAAAGTCTTGGTTAAACTTGTAAAACACAAAAGTGTAAATAGTCAAAAAAAAAAAAAAGTGTGAAACAAAACAGCAGCAGTGCTGGAAGCAGACCAGAGGTGCACAAGGAGACGATGGGATATTGTCCAAATTTAGATAAGGTGCATGAAGTCGCAGGACTTTGTGATCACGCCTCGTATGTCGGACAGCCTGATCACACCAACTGTTATAGCTCCACTGTCTATACAAGTCCTTAAGAAACTTCTGCTCCTGTAAGGAAAACTTTGCAAAAGCCTTCAGATAAAGTTCTTTTCTGTGAAGTTTAAATAATGAGGCACATGAAGGAAATATATTTGCAATATGAGGTGAATCAATACTCCAAACCATCTTAGTGGTCTACAAAGCTCTCCGACATGTGAACGTAACTGGCATTAAGCTTTGCAGAGTCAACAAAATAACCAGAGTTAAACTGGTTGACTTTAAAGTGTTCGGGGGTCTGGTAGTCCGAGTTAAAGCAGCTCCTCGAGGCACACCTCAGCGATGGGCTCTCTCCAGTAAGAGAAGGAGCTGAACTCTGGGCAGCTGAAGGTGGCGTTGTGTTGTGTACTCCGCAGAGGGAAAACATGTTCCACCAGCTCACTCAACCGGCTGTATCTGCCAAAAAACAAAACAGCAGCAGTGAAAACAATGACCGTCTGTCTGAGAGAAACAGCTGGCAGACACAAACTGACTCCAGGGATGGGTCGCCTACTTACGATGTTTTATTGCCTTTGGCTTGTTCGAGGATCAGCTCTCCCTTGGGATTCACTGTGAATATTCGGCACGCAGGAACGCCCACTTTCTTATAGGCAAACACATCCTTTTATACAAAAGACAAATGAAAAAAAAGTGCAATTTCATTCATTTATCATAAGAATTCAGTCAGATCTAAAAGAGAAAAACCTCAAAGTACTAACAGCACAGGGACAAAATTGAGAAACTCACGCTTTCTCTGTTTCCAAAGGCAGCATAGAAGGGGTGTGTGTTTGGGAAGAACAAGTTCTTGATGTCTGTGAGGCATTCGATTTTGAACTTCTCAGGCTTCTTTTCTATGATTTCTCTAACAAGAAAAGAAAGAATTAAAGAATCAACCTCCGTCCTTCTGCTGCTGGAGCGTCCTTCTTTTAACTGAGCTAATTTTTCATGACTTTCAAACTCGCTGAATGACTGAATCATCTAATGAGCAGCCACAATACACGACACCGACAGGAGTTAAACTTTTCATTTTAATGATGCAGGCTAAAGATAATATTTGCAGGTTTTGTTTTTTAAAGTTTCTGGTCATCAGCTGCTCCACAGTGTGAGAACGTGTGACTGGAGTTGAAATAACATTTCATTAAAGGAAAAGAAAAAGCAAAATGATTGTAATTTGCATCGTGATAAAAGGCTTCCTCTATAATTCTGTTTTATAGTCACTGTAATTCTCCTGGGAAGTACAAACATTTATTTGTGCATCTTAAATCATGTATTAATTCTCAGCTATTCAAATAGCGCTGTTGACTGGAACAAGCAGTACATAAGAAAAGGAAAGTTTTCTTACCTGTGGAAGGCTGAGAAGAGGCTGCTTGGGGAGAGGAGGAGGGGTCCCTGAGGCAGGAGAGTCCCTCTGTCGTTCACCCAGTGCAAATACCCTCGAGTCATGTCAGCCATGCCGATGGCTCGAGCTGAGCAGTACAGGAACTTGTAGCCATTCCTGCAGTGGAAAGATGTTCATGTTACTTGTTGACGTCTTTATGGCCTAACAGAGTGTAGTCATGGAAACTGTTACTGTTTCTTACTCATGCACTGAGTGGTAAAGCTTAGCAATTCCCTGGTGGGTCCAGTCTTTACCAAGCTGAGGTAGAATCTGACCAAATACATCTGATCTGTAGGGAAAGTAGATGTACAATACTATAACAGAGCTGAGAATAAAAATGATGAGTGGAATAAATACTGCAGATGCATATTTGATGACCGAATGCTGCATATTATCAAACAGAAAACAAATTAATTAGAGAAGTTTACCATCATAACACTCCAACCTGTACACTCAAGTATAAAAATTTAAAATGTCAATACAAGTAAAACATCTGTGATTAATTAAAATGAGACATTAAAGCTCAGAGGGCATATTCATCTTTAAAATTGGTTAAAATAATGCTTATTACTGCAGACTGTATTTAAAACACCACAAGTGACAAAAGTGTAGTGAGCCTGATGAGGACACTGCACCCTGAGGGAGTAGCGATTGATCAATAACAAGGTAAATAGGTAAAGAAAACACAATTTTATCATCTATTTTACACTAACTGGCACTAAATTAACTTCTTTATTTAGATGTTAAACTGGAGATTGAGACAAGCATGTTAGGAAAGTGTTTAAATACTACAATAATACACAAAATCTGTTTGTTTGTCCGCAAACTCCTCCTAGACATTGAGAACCAAACTTGGCACACAGGTACATCTTTGGGCCCTGGAGGTTCTCATCTATATCACATAATGGTGTCATCCTGATGCATAGCAACCACCTCACAATGGGCTAAAATGGCCTGTTTTTAGCATTTATGCATCTATAATACCAAATAAACAGAACTCTTGCCTCCATATCTTTTACTGGTCCAAGTGACAAGGTTTGTGCTTAGCGATGTGAACTCCACATGGAGGCTTGTCTATTGCCCTCTAAAGTCTGAGCAGAGAAACTGCAGGTTCTGACTGTGCAGAAAGGCAAATTAGTACCCTCTTAGCATGCTGTTGCTGATAAATATTTTGCCCTGTGCACTCTACTATATGCTGTAAAGCACATAAGACTCAAAACACTCTGAAATCTTGTGAAATAAAGACAATACAAAGTATTTATTTAAGTATACTTATTCCCCATACTTGGTGATGGTCCCATCGATGTCAGAAATGATGACCTTGTCATCCCAGTTCCACAGGTAGATGGTCCCTGCGCAGCGACATGTTCCCTGGTACTGAGTGGTTATGCTAAAGGTCATATCATTTGGCCCCTCTCTTAACTTCAGGCTGGCCTGTAAGAGACACAATGATTAAAGTTTTTTTAATACAAATACTGCACCATAAAGTGTGAAAGTGAAGTATTACTTGCAATATAAGATACCTTCCACTACATGAGTAACATACTGAGCTTGATAAGAATGCTGGATATACTATATATTTGTTCATTAAACATCCTGCTATTGTGGCCACTAAATCTTAGCATTTCATTTACCTAATAGAGACCATAAACATAAATGTAATTTAGTAATAACCATGACAGCAGAAATCTTTCAGGCTTTTTTTCCCCTTCTTGTCCACATTCTCACTTATCAGCATGTTTATATATGTGTGTGCTACCTCTGTCACTTTCTGCATGAATGCCTGTGCTTGTGTTCTAACTTTATGCAAATCATCTTGATAAGATTTTACTACAGTTAGCACAAACATGGGAAACTCTGTTCTGTAGCTCAAGGCTGCATTGAGTCAATGATGGGATGTTTTGTAAACAAAATAAATAAAATATCTAATCTAGGGCTTTTCTCTGCACTTCAGTGTACAGAAACAGAAGTTAAACGACTCAAATGAGTCTGTGTGTAGTTTTTCCCAGTTAATCACACAGCGACGCGTTGTCTTACTATCTGATCAGACGAAAGGCGGAGGGATTTCTTGTAAGAGTGACACAGTTGTGGTGCTTGATTTTCCGTCTGCGCGCGCTCAGTGGGCGTTAAAGCAGGAGCCACAGCATTCAGCTCTTTAGTCTCATCATCGCTGGACCACTCTGCAGCTTTCTGCCTGTAGAGGAGAGTACAGTCTGAAGAAGACCAGCAAATGGTGTCAAGACTAGAGAAAATGGGCCTTGGCCCAGAAAAGAGTTAAGTCATTGTGAAGCAATGTCAAAACAGGCACAATAGCAGGACAATTCAGTGACATATTTATGCTATATCAAATATCTTTCAGGGTAAAAACTCCACCCTGCAGCTTCATTTACAGTCAAAAGAGGGCAGCAGACCTGCTAATTCATTTACTTAAAGTATTCATTTGCCCTTGACACAGTTTACACTGAAACTGAAAGCACTTTCAATGATTTCTACAATAGTTAACTAAAGATAGAATCTGCTAGTTCAAGCTAATGTTTAAACTGTTTTTTGTTTGGTTCCTGGAGTTATGTAATGACAGCACTGCATGCTGACTAACATGCTAATCCACCCTCTGTGGGACATGTTTACCCAACACTGCTTGTCCTGATGTGTGACTGTAGTGTTGTGAGGAAGCCAGAGCTTTGTTGCTGACTCACTGTGTTTCTGGGGCCTGGTGGAGGGAAGGGCTCTCTGTGGTCAGAGACTCCTGTCTCTCTAACTTGGTCTCCGATGATAACTAAAAAAAGAGGAAGAAATGTTGTTAAAGTTATCTTATTTGAGATATAGAAATAAAAAAACAATGTGCAGTAAAAGTTTGTTTCATAAGGGAGTGAAGAGTCTTTACATAATGATGCAAAGCAGTGAGTGATGCAATGGTTACTGATGCATTTAGGTAACCTGTTTCTCATCTGATTCAAGTCATTTACAATTCAAAGTTACTGATTACCGCCCGCTACACTCGAAAATAGGAGTGTCACATATAAAGTAAGAAGTTATTAATTTCATAAAAACACACCTGCTTCACGCTGCTCTTTCTCCAGAACCACCAGCGTCCCGACTTTTTTGGCATTTTCTCCTTCACCCAGGCCTCCTCTGTAGCCTGTCAGTCAAACAACAGAAGCATATGTATAAGTATGCAGATGTAAGCAGCTAAATCTTAAGACTTTACACTAAAGGATACCTTTGGCAGGTTCTTCTGGAAAGCTTGC
Organism: Pelmatolapia mariae; assembly: GCF_036321145.2. Classification (NCBI taxonomy): domain Eukaryota; kingdom Metazoa; phylum Chordata; class Actinopteri; order Cichliformes; family Cichlidae; genus Pelmatolapia; species Pelmatolapia mariae. The sequence continues at coordinate 16,418,238 of NC_086235.1, read as the reverse complement.
ATACTGAGTATCAATGGTGCTGCCAGTGTCCAGTTATAATACCTGAAATATAAGGAGGTATAACGCCTGGATGTTCCAAAGATTATAAAAAAAGCATTGATGAAACAGTGCACCTGTTAGGTAGCAGGAAGACTCACCTGTTTGCAATTCTGACCACCAAATTAGGATTATCAATAATTGCTGGATTCTCTGCAAAGTCATTGTAGGTTATGATGTGCTCCATGAATTTTTCTGGAAGAAAAAAGATCATCATGAGCCACACCAAAAATAAAGATGCCAACCCATACTGCAAACTAATATTGCAGAGGAGCTGTAAGTGAAAAACATACATACCCTGCTTTTTTTTTAAAAATAATTCGAAGCTTTATTTTTTTTTCACACAAATAAAATAACTGATATGAAAAAATTACAAAGTGTGACCTCTTGCACATCTGCATTTTCATAAGACCTCAAACATAAACTTCTTTGTTAAATATGTGTCCTTGGCTATAAACCTTCAATTTTCAGCTCCAGAGTCTAAAGGCAGGTCAACAGGTAACAAGTGCAACCAGGAGCATGCTCGCTGTTTTTCGACATTCACGGCTGCGTACAATGACTTTGTCCTTCAGGGTGAGACTGTTATTTCTGCTAAAGGAGTTCTACTGTAACATCTTGACAACATTTAGAGTGACGATGCATGTCATCAGGTGCTGGCCCGCCCTAGACACCAGATTTGCCTGCCTTCAACCTCCCCAAAATGAAAATGTCACACTGGCAGAGATCCAGCATGTAATCCAGAGGGCACAAGGTGACAGAATCAGACTTCCAGGGAGGGAAAGCTACAGCTACCTTTAGAGATCTCCGAGTTCTCACCGACGCCTCCACACAGTGACAGCGTGACATCAGGCAGGTCTCCAGCAGAGTCAGACAGACACTCAGTGCCACTGTCTGCTGCTGCACTCCCCACTGACTGGGGTGACTGGGATCCAGAGCGTCGTCCTGTCTCCACCCAGTGTTTATTGACCTGTTCTGACTCACTGAAACAAGAGTGCAGATTTAAACACTAAAATCAGAAAGTAGTTTTCATATTTGTGTTTCCAAAGTATACAGTGTTTATTTCACCATGTCTAAGGGTGCAGGACAGAACAGGGTAGTTCAAAGGGTTTCCAGGTATGTACCTTTTTGGGAAGTACCGGGCAGCAACGTCAGGCTCGAGTGCGGTGAGGTCTTCCAGGTAAATATCTTCCGGTCCCTGATGTTGGCTCCTCTTCCTCACAACTTTGTGAAATGAAAACAAAGGGTTGACTTCTTTGAAATTGCTGACTTTTTTTTTTTTTCACTTCACTTTTGCGTACACAATGCAGCCCCAGACAGAGTATGAACTCAGGCCGGAACAGAAACCACATCCTTCCTGTCAGCATTCACATATACTCTGAATGGGTTCAAGTAAGAAAGAGTGTCTCTGAAAAATTCTCAACTTTTTCTCATCCTGGACTTATTTTTATGGATTGTTTCTTATGATATTTGCTTTACATTTTCAGGGAACGATTTAACAGTTTATTAGTGGCTCTTCTCTCAAAAACGAGGAACTGCTGGGTCTCTTTTTGTAGTCTTTTCTTATCCTTGTCATCAATATTATACTGTGCCAGGGAGGACCAGGTAAGGGAGGACCTCTCTTTGTAATAAAATGAAATGAAAGATTCAAAGCCTCCCACCTCCTCATCTAAACAATCCTCCTACACTTCTAAGCAGACATGCTTCTGCATCAGAAATTGCAGGAAAGCTTTCTCCTGCTAATGATTTGTTTACACTTTTCTATATTAAATCTGTAGGTTTAAACAAATTCCTTCAGTATGTAGGACATTTTCAGATTAAGGTAAAAGTGTTACCCCTTCTCTTGATGGGTGAGTCGGTGGCTTTTGAAGTGGCACTTGGGTCAGGACAAACAGCTGCAGAGTCTCCGGTCTGGTTACTACCTCCGCTGGCAGTCGTGCTGCTGTCCTGGCGGCTGGGAGGTGAAGATGTCCACCTGGCCTTGCTTGCATTTGCACTGAGGTCAGCATTGCTTGGGCAGGGCTCTGGTGTAAAGCTGCTCGATGTCAAACTTGAAAGGTCTGGCTTGGGTTCTGTAATGTTTGTACCATGTGATGAAGCAGCAGGGGGCTGCGCTTTGCAGCTACATTCATCAGGTTTGATGGTTCGGGGCTCAGGTTTTACGATACTGCAAATGGGATCAGTTGTTCCCCGTCCTCCTCTGGACTCTTCCTCCATGGCTTCAGAGCTCAAAATAACCCTGAAGTGTGTGTTCTCTGAGGGAGTGATGGTCAAAGTCTTTGGCTCCCATTTTTCCTTTTTGTTGACCTGAATACAATAAATAGCTTTTAGAATTTTTCAGCAACTCTCTAGATATATATATATATAACTGAATGATATGAACTAACACTAGTCCAAGTTTTAGACTCTTACCCTGGTAGATTCTGGAAATTCCCCCCAGGTCCACTGCATGTGCGACTCAGCCCTGAGCATGCTCTCTGACGGCTTCACCATCAGCTCCGAGTCACTCTTCGGTGACATGGGCTCAGGCACCTCCCTGATATAAGAAAAAAAAACAAAAAACTCTAATGATGTTGTAGGAGTAATTTGTTTTATTCAGCCCAGTCTGATTTAATGTGTAAGTGTTTGATCTTTCTGCTTGTATGAACTCTGTAAACATCTGAATGGACGAAACAGAAAAGGCCATACGTAGTGCAGGGCGACCAGTCGCCATCAGAGAATGGGTAGCTGTCCCATTCAAGGGCGGTGAGTGGGGAATGTTGTCTGTGGTCCATATTCTCCTTCATTGTGGACAGTGAAGATGCTCTGATGACAGAAAACAACAAATTAATAATTCAGTTATATTGAAGAACAGATCAAATTTCAATTTTCAGAGTAAACATGTCTCCTCACCGTCCACTGTGTGCATTTTGCTCTTCATCTGAACTGAGATCAAACAGCTCCAGCTCCCCGCCTGCAGACGCCGTCGTTTGCTCCTCCTTACGTGGCTCGGCTTTGTGCTTTCTCCTGCGTCTCTTCTTCTTTTTACCAGCTGAATTGGAGCAGGGGTGGAGGTTTCCAGAGACTGGCTCTTCCAGACTGAGGGGCTGGCTGGTCTCTGCTGTTGTTCCCCCACATCTGGATTCTCTGCTCCTGAACAGAGGCTCTTCTGTGGGGATAGGTGAGGTCACCAAGTGGGCTGGAACAATCTCCTGTTTCAGAGAAAAAATAAATACATGTACAAAAAAAGAGCAACGATAGATAATTCAGCTCAGTTTTATTTATATTATGTGGGTAAAACTCACATTATTCTGCTCCGTCTCCTGGACAAAGAAGGCCTCTCCATTGTCTCCAAGCTTCATGTGTAGCTCCACAGGTTCTCCATTGATCTCTATATCAATCTGCAGTCAAACAACATTTGAAAAGATGCTTAAACTCTGTTCTCCTCAGATTTTTACCAAACCCTAATGAGGCTTAACAGAAAAGCACAATATGTATGTCGTCACAGAAGCTTTAGAGTTAAGCCACAGAGAAAACAACTCGCCATGACTTCTGCCCATTATTTAAAACAAACGAGCCTTAAAGGCTCTCAGCATTAAATCCCCCGAATTATTGGTATTAACACCCAAGTGTGTTCAGTGAAATACAGAGAGTGCTCTGGTTCACACATTCACCAAAACCTGGTCAGACTAAAGAAAAAATAACTGCATTTCTCCTGCTAATGTTAATGTTAGCTGTGTTTTCCTGAGATCCAGTCATCTGCTGATTTTAGTGATTATTGGCCTCCATTTTTAAGCCATCTTCAAGTATTGGTGCACAGTGCAGGGAATCAACAGAGACACTGATGATCTCATAAACATAAATGCATGGAATTCCAGAAGGAACCCAGGGACTCAAATAAAGGTTTTCATTTTTTAAATTTCCATTGATCTGCTCCAATACTGGTAATAATATGTTCTTTAAACCATGAAAAAAATGTTTTACATAATTCTCTTCTACTTTAAACTCAGCTGTGCTTATTAAGTGACTCCCAGCACCTTTAAATTGTCACAAGGTGCAGGGCATTTAACACCCGAGTTCTATTTTTTCCTGCTTGGTTTGTAGTAAGAAATGTTTTTAACCTCTCTGTGATTTACAGAGTAAGTGAAAACATCTTCAGTCAACCACAGACTACTTCCTGTTCCTGTCAGTCTCTCCTGTAAGTCTACAACAGACGGGCCTATTCTATATGTAAGACACGGTTTTTGAAGAGGATGAAGCTCTATCAGCTGGGAATAAGAGGCTGAATTGAGCTTTAGTCTATGTATTCTGTCTCCATCCTCAGTTACCCGCTATGCAGAGGCTATAAATAGAGAGGGTGCAGTGTGCTCTTGTTAGAAGCAGAGAGTGGATTGGATGATAATGTGGTTGAGATGGAAGGAGAGAGGCAAAGAGTAGTCAGATGAACAGAAAATCTATTGTGCAGCTTCTTGATAACACACAGTTTCATTGTGCAACCTTGGACACCCCACATAATGTAAAATTAGCCATTATGATCTATTAAGAGTGTCAGAATGTTTGATTTTGTTAACATTTAAACAGACATGTTATACATTTAAAATCTGCTCCAGGATACCGAAATGTTTAGGTTCAAGTATTTCCTTCAGAGCAGAGCAAGCACGCTTTCATTTAAATTAACAGCACACATTTGCAGATTTTTAATTTCGTGACTACACCTGTGCACTTTTACTTGAAGCAGACACTCACTACTTTCTCCCTGGAGCGCAGCACCCCCAGTTTTCCGAAGCGGACGTGGAAAGGAGAGCATTGGAACGTCCCATCGGGCTGTCGGACCACAATCACATCAATGCAGCCTGAGAGAGTGGCCTGATTGATCCCTTTATAGAGCTCCTTTACTGTCACCAGCACCTGGCCTGCCAGCTGCCCCACATAGTTCATGGTGTTCACCTGTCAGCAAAAATAGCTTTCGTTAATTTACACTTTACCTTCCAACCCCTTATATTGTCTGTATTAACAGCAGAATAAAATCACGAGGTCATTTTTGTGTCTTTCTAGGACATGGTTCCTGTCGTGAGGCCCCTGTTGTTCAGAATAGCCTGCAAAGAAAATGCATGCCAGTCCCTAAACACAGTGGCTCTGTCCCATTTTCCTAAAGAGTCCTAGGCGATCAAGACTTAATCAGTGCCTCAGATACAGCACCGAGGCTGCTGATGTAGAATTGACCAGAGAGTACGTTTCTGAGAATGTTTCTGTGTCCACAAGGAGCAGAAGTTACAATCAATGGGACCCAACTTGGGTCAATATAGTCATCTAGTTTATCTCTCTGTTACCAGTTTGAGTGTTAACAACATGACAATCCTTAGCAGTTAGAAAAGACCTTTGTACAGTTTGTACAGCTGGCAATAAATCTGTGATAGTTTTATGTACAGTTTTACATAAACGAGCGAAACCTGTCTGACATGTCAGCCTGACTTTGTCTGTTAGAGGAAAAAGGAGTGATAAAACCTCAAATTTAGGTTAATTAAGAATTCAAAAAATGCTGCAATGAAAATAAAATGCATTGTTACACACTGGTAGCACAATTGTATTTTTATTCATATTCATAACTTTTTCATTTTTACTAACATTTCTGTACTTTTTATGCACATCACTACTCACTATAATCATCACCAGCACTGAAGCATTAAATACATATAATTATATTATTCTCTCATCTTTAAATCCTCATGTCTGCTTCATCACCTTTTATTGTTGAAGGGGACATGAGGAATGCATTTTATATTAGTCACAGATCACTTTGCTTTAGAAAAACATTTCTGGTATTTTGACTCAGTGGTTAAGCAGTCATTTTTATTTCTACCAGAGTTTATCAATGTTATAATGACATGTCATTAACAGCCATATTATTAATCTTCTCTGAATGTTTCAGGTCATTCATGTCTGCTGACTCAAAGCTAAGCAATGTAAAATCATTCTTTTTTGTTCTTTGTTTTAATTTTGTGCTATGAATCTCAAAGAATAGCCGAACAGACACTACAACGCGTCCCTTATTACAATAAGGACCTCTGAAAGAGAATTACAATAATAAGATGTGAAAAGGTGGTACTCATGAGCTGGTAATGTTTGGGGAATCTAATTTAAACACAACCCAAAGATCAATGACATATTAGTCCATCCGGCTGACGATTCAATATTATTTGCTGTGGCTGGAGAGACGGCCAGATGAGGCAAAACCTTTTTGAATTAGATGAATTTGATTTGTGACCTGATGGTTTTCTATCTACTGGTTCTGAAAGATAACCCAATATAGAGCCAGTGCAGCACTAGTCCAAACTGTGTCAACTGTAAACTGTTAACACAGCGGGATCCCTTTTCTACTGGTATTCATACAACAACATTATCATTGAATCCAAATGTAATAAGATATTTCTCAGTTGAGGTCTTCCATGAACACAACCCCTGTATTAGCTTGCATAATAAAGCATAAGTCAGTCAGTGTAATAGGACTCTGTACTGTGGACAGTCGGATATATTACAACTAAGTAAGAACTGCAACTTACCACCACTGCAGTACACAATTCTTGTACTGTGAAAGTTTAAAGTTTAAAAGTTTAAAATAAAAGCATAAAATTTACAATTTATGGACTCATCGTAGCTAAAACATGATGTGTAGATGGACAAAGAGAGTTCACACCCATTAGGTTAAAAGGTTTGAAGGTGAACTCTGGCCTATGCTGTTTATAATCAGAACAGTCACTTCAGAAAAACCCACCAAATGCATTTTAAGGGTATTTCTAACTTAAATAATTTGCAGTGATTTCAACACTAATTTTATTTTATTGCATTTACTCTAAAATAGGGTTAATGCCTTTGATTTAAACATTTTAAGCGGTGTGTAAGTTTTAAATTTAGATTGAGTAAACAATGAATAAAAGAAACTTCTTACACAACACTACGACAATGTAAAAATACAATGTTATTGACTCAGATCACTGACAAAATCAGTTGTGGTTACATTTATCAGAACTGTCTCATGCGTCCCTCGTACACAAGCTATCACATTACGCTTCCAGGTTACATTACGTCATTACTCCAGCTAATGCAGTTTTGGGGTTTCCTGCTTTTCTCATGTACGCTCCTAACACCACAGCAAACAAAGGCCATGTTTTCAGAGCTCAAATTTGTATTTACTGAACCTTATTTCATCCCTTCAGGACGTAAGTCGAAGTCGTACAATTGTCATTATATATTCTCATGTTGCTCAGCACCTACAATTACTGCGGTTTAATGTGAGTTCAGATGCTTTAATGTATGGGTTTGCAACAGGAAACATGACATGCAGATAAGGAGTTCTCACATTTGTGTGGCCTAAATGGTAAAAAAAAATGTGTTATTGTGTTGTGTTTGGGACAACAATTAAGAGACTAGATGCGAGCTGCTTACCAGCTGCTTGGACTTTGAAACCATTGAGCCTCTAAGACCGGCAGCCAGTGTTCCAATTAAACTCTAATGCGATTAGACATTAGATCAAAAACATACTCAGCGAACTACAATCTGCTGATAATAGCTGAAAATGATGAATACACAAAATGTGGTCCTTTGGAGATCCAGTCATATCTACAGCCATTAATTCTACACATCAGGACCTTTTCATCTGTATCATGAACCTGACCTAAAGATAGTGTAAAGATGTTTAGTGATTGCAGCAGAAAGTAAAATGAAGTTAGGATTAAAGGACTGGAGCAGGTTTACAAGAGTAGATATCTTATCTACTGTGAAGCTGATCACACAGTGAACTGGCTGGAAAAAGCAAGGAAGGAAAACTTAATCACTTTTCTTAATCAACTAATTTTTCTACAGAATCTAATTTCACCTTCTAATATTCCTCGTTATCAATGAAAATTCAATACATTTCTGTTGTCTTACACTAATTTTGCTCACTCTCCCTTTCCACTGACTCAACAGACAGGTGAAATAATAATATACAGACTGACCAATAATTAAAAACAGTATCATTCACAGATGCATCAGGTTCTGTCATGCATTTCTTAAATAAATGACCACAAAAAAACAAATACCAACCTTTACTCTTATTATAAACAGAGCAAAGGTGAAAAAGGCCACCTTTGCTCATACTATTCAGTAAGACAGAAGTCAAAGCAGCACCCCAACTCACTAGAGTCCAGAGGGACTTCAGGTGCAGACGCTGGTCCTGCTGCTCTACAGGTGTCCTTCCTGAGGACTCCATGTGCTCCCTCCTCCTTTACCCCCCTTGTCCTCCTCAAGCAGCCTGCTCCTGGTCTGTGCCATGCAGCACAGCTCATCTGACCTTTCTACATGCACTCTGAGGAAAAAATTACCCCAGGCCTTAGCTAAAACGCTTACATAATCCAGCACCAGGCCCCCAGTCACGGACAACCTGTGCTTGAAATGTGTCTACAAGCAGTGCAAAACACCTTCAGGGAACACTTTGATCCAATGGATTTTGGTTTGAATAATAATTTACTATATAAAAGGTGAAAAACTATGCAGAACAACAGGTGCAAGAGCACATCACCATCCAAATGTTTCATATTTAAGAATGCAAAAGTAGGTCATGGACTAAACTAAATCTGATCTGTTGGCACAAGACATACATAGCCGTTGCTCATTCTATGGAAACCATGAATGTATATAGAATAGCAGCAATGTATCTCAAACTTGGGTGTTCAGTGGTGAGAAGATCACAAAGGTTACTGAATGTTGCGCAGTGTTTAATGATACGATAACAGCATTACACTGTGTGCACAGAGTTCCTGTAACATCCTGTGACTTCCTGTCCTACTGTCAACCAAAGCAAGCTGTACCCTGAAAACTGCAACGCTCGTGTTGTGTTCAAAGCAGAAGTGTCTAGATGAGAACACAAAAACAACAATCAGAGCTCCCTGTTGAGTGCTGTTGACCACCGTCTGCTTTATCTGCAATGCACATGACCAAATTTAGAATGAGTTCGACTCCCACAGCACTTCCGTCACACACATCATAAGCTTTATAAACAGATATGTGCATGTGAATTTGCAGAATGTAGATATGGGGCAAGACATTTGATTATTCTGGTATGTATTAAAAGTACAAAAGCCTAGTGAAATTTAAACAGGCTCTGGTTGCATTTAGGTAAACTGTCAACTCTAAGCTTTCTCCCTGCAGACAAAAAAAAAGTCTTGGCCCAGATATCCCCAGGCTGCACTGAAAGTCTGAAAATACTGGCTGATATCCCCAGAGAATTTGGCCGCAGACTAGCTGATAGGTTCCCACATTAAAGATAGAACGGTATGATGTTCTATACAGCTGGGGGGCCAAAGTGTGCAGACTTGAAATTAAATGAATGTATCCAGAACATAACAAGAATATACAAATCTAAAAAAACAATATGGATGAAAAAGCCTTACTTTCCACTAGGAGGTGATTAAAAAACTACCCAAACTCATGATTTGCTTCATACCTACCAACAGCATAAAAGATGGACATCCTCTATTGTTCTACAAAGTGCCATTATGAATAGACATATGTTCTAAAACTGGATGTGGCAAGCAAGAGGTGAACGAGGATGTGAAACTGTACACTCATTTCAGCTTGTAACTGATAAGCTGTTGCCCAACAACTTGTCAGATACAACCAAAAAAAAAACAACCCCAAAACCAAAACATAATTTTCAATATGGACTTAACGTTTTATTCACTATGATGTGAAACTAGAGACTGAGTCCATAAAGTCATCAGGAGAGTGTTTACTGACATGAAAGAGCGAGAGAGCTGAGGGCATGCGCTGCGCTGACCGCTAGCTAGAGCGAAGGACAGTTTGTGTTGCGCTGGCCGCTGCGCTCTGCTTGTACGTCATTTTTTGCGGCCGCTCTACGTGTACTAGATACACCTGCTCCTTGTCATTTCAAAACATGTCTCTCTTTGACTTTGTATCCTCTACAAGAGTTTGTGTTGTATTATATCTATCTATCTATTAGGGGTGCAACGATACACAAAATTCACGGTTCGGTTCGGTTCGATACTTTGGTGTCACGGTTCGATATTTTTTCGATACAAAAAAATGTTCATGCTTTTTTAATTTGTCATTTATTAAAATTATAAATATATATTTTAACTCAAAAGTACAGTTTTTAAATTTAATGTTGCTGAAACGACAAAGTAATAAAAAAATAAATATCTGATCGAGAAATCCCTCATCTTTGGAAAAGAGAGTTTATTACAGAGAAATGGCTCTTTCCAAAATAAAAGCTATACTATACGCTTCTTCTGGGGTATACTCTCAGCAGCATATTAAACATATCAGGTCCCCATAAGGAGAATCATGTGCTAACGGCTGTCTAAATGACTCGGGTAAAGTCTGTAGCATGCGTGCTTGTTGTTTTTGTCTGCTTCCACTTGTCTTTGCACTAGGATGATGTCGGAGTAAATGTGCAGTCATATTCATTGTGTTCCCACTAGTGCTGTCAGCGTTAATCTGAAATGACGTTAACGCCACAACACGGCAAATCTCCGTTAACGAGCTACCGCGGATCGCCCCGTGTGTGGGGCTGGACAGCGTCAACAGGTTAACAGGTTAACAAGCTAACTGCGCTAACGCAGTAGTTCCCACCCATGTAATTGAGCATTGCGTGGCACATCTGACATACTGTTTTACTTTTGTCCATGACGCGCTTACCTTCAGGGTCATACTTCACATGAAGACCAAAATAGTTCCAAAGGCCAGATCTGAATGAGGGTGCGGGGGAGGTTCAATTTGCCATGTTCCAACGAGCTTAGCTTCTGTCTTGCTAGCTTGCACTGCGCTCAGTGGATCTGCGCTTGACAGTGCAGCCTAGGCGGAGTAGTCGAACGCAGATCCACTGAGCTCTCAACACAGACAGCATCGTCAGAAGAAAAGTTGATAAAATAAACACGCATGCGTACCGAACCGAAAGCACTGTATCGAACGGTTCAATATCGATACGAGTATCGTTGCACCCCTACTATCTATCTATCTATCTATGCACGTAAATGTGTGTCGAAAAGTTCACCAAACTGAGATACGCACATGCTTTCTTCATCGTCTTCTAGACTTGTTTTTATTGGTCAGGCAAAGGTACAGTCGAACTAGGTCAAACTTTGACCACGCATCCCTGAGTACGCCGCGCTGGCACTGCGCAGCAAGAAACCATTATTGCGCAGCGCAAGCAACACGCCATATGTGAAGGAACACACAGGCCTAGACTGGTCTGCAATCATCTTGCAACCACTGGTCATGATGGAAAAATTGTATTCCCTAACCGTGGTTCCCAGAGGTTGATGGCAGCCACTTGGAAAATGCTAACGTTCCAGTCATGCAAGCCCATAGACTAGTTAGTGACCCCCTTGCAACCACCTGTCGATAGGGAAAACCTGTATTTCCCAACAAGTTGGCCAAAAAGCTCCTTGTGATTGGTTTGGTCGCTAGCGGACTGCTGCGGTCATAGTTTAATGTAAGTGATGAACTTGTCTACTAGGGGAACTTTCTCCATTTCTCATCTGTGTCGTACTTTTTCCAAATTTTGCTACCACTGGGCTAGTTGTTTGAGAGTATTTGCAGACAAAGAAACAAACATAACCATAACAATTTGCTAGCAATCAAAGCAACAGCCAGACGCCTCCAGTAACCACTGCCAACCAGTTGAGGAATACGCATTTCCTTAGCAACCAGTGATCGTATCTCATCCAATATGGCAGACAGCTCTTGAGCAAACAGCATGTGTGTGCATGTCACGTAAGAAAACCTCAACTTAGCAGGAAGTCTTTCCACAAACAGAGTAGCATCATTCTGATGTTTTTATTAATATAATTTCAGTCACAGTTTCACAATCTTTACACCTCTGCTGTTCTGACAGTGGGAGACATTTAAGAACAACAGAAAGACTATTCAGGACAACTAATCACGTATACACATTTAATTTTAAAAAAATGGTCTTAACATGCGAAAATGCTAAGAATAATGTCAAGTACAAAAATCTACACCTCCAGGTGGGCTGGAACCAAATTATTTTCATTATTTATTCATCTCTTTATCATTTTTTAAATATACCTGATAATTAATCAAGTGTAGAGGTTTACAAATTAACCTAACAAGCAAAAGGTCTCTGGTTCCATTCTGGGATGAGACATAAATCGCTTGTGTCAGGATGTGTAAAAAAACAAATCCCCCAAATCAAACATATGGAAACTACCCAGTGTGGAATCCCTTGTGAATAAGGGATTACCCATTTTGATTAATAAAATGTCCAGGTTGCCACACATGTTTGTCCACCAAAAGAGTCAAAAACACACAGCTAGGACCATACTTAGGATTGGTAACATAAACGCTAAATGATGAGTCAATTATCAGAAATGTCAATTAAATTATAATATAATATAATGATGAACTTTTTCAGCAAAAATCCAAACATAATTAAATAAAAAGTAACTGGTAACGATGGTAAACAGCTCATCAGCAAATTAGTCAGCAGACCAACAGGCTTTTGCCTCAAATGTCAGCATTTGTGTGGGCGTCTTCCTCATTCACAGGAATCAGTTTGTATTCATATAATGTAATTTATGGCACAATATAAATATAACAATAATATAACAAAAAGCTTTACTTTAGGTATTTTTTGGTTGCATTACAAAAATGGCCGGATACACATCCAGGACTCATCCTGGCCTCTGTCTCTCTGTATGGGGTGACAGGACTTAAAGAGGTGTTAATCCTGTTTACAAGATTAGGACAAATCTAGCTTTCCCTGTCTTGGCACGTTCCTACTGCTCACTACATCCAACTGTCCAACGTGATTGTGAGTCAGCCAGGTGTTGTTTTGACCAAGGTCGTGTTAAAGAGTCTGCATGTTTTCATTACAACCTTTCACCTATTCATAAAAGAAATACAGCAACACTGTATGTGTGTTTTTCACTTGACTTTCTGAAAATCTGCTGAAAATTCAAATAGGGCTTTATTTCAATTAAATAATGAGTTTAACTTTTCTTTTTTTTAATGTAGTAATTTCCCACATTTAAGTAGCTGTAAATGATTATGTTTGACATTTAGTCACTCCAAGTAGTAGGCTCCATGCACCTGCAGATTACATTCAAATTCCGGTCTCTAAATACCCAGCTTTAGTTTAGTATCTCTGTAGTGAAACCTATGAGGCGTTTAAGGACACAGCTGACGGGTTTAACCTGACAAAACCGGCGTTTATTATAATTTAACAAAACGCGTCAGCGTCACAAACCTTCATTATCCTGCACAGGCTGACTTCTACTCGATATATCAACTGTCCACAAGCGACACTCAGAATCAAACAGGACTCATTAGTTACATACAAGCAAGCTAAATGTCTCCTTCAACCACTCCGCAGCAGCGCCGAGGGGCAATATTTAAACTCGGGAACTCAGGTTGTGCCTCTTTAAATTCTCCCCCAGCTCTTAAATGAGCGCAGTGAGGACAGCGAGCGGTTAAATCATCCTACCTGCTGGAGTACCGGCTCACCGCATGGAGACACACCGTCACTCAGCCTCTCCGCCGGCAGTTTGCCGAGTCTCTCCGCCTCTACCGCCGCTGAGTGGAAAAGGAGCACACCACGTGACCATGAGGCCGCACGTGATTTCAGCGCAGGTGGTCAGGTGATTAGGTTAGTTATTAGCGAAGTCCGTTATTGGCGGTTTAGAGGTAAAATGGGGAGTTTGCTTAAAATGTGGTGTGCACAGCCTCAACTTTTTTTTTAGAAAAATATCAAAAGGATTCAAAATGAAGTCACATACTTTTTAATTAAGATTTGGTATCAGAATAGGCCTATGCTGCCCAACCTAAAAAGAAATGCAACCACATTTTGTCAAAATAGCCCAGAATATGACTTTTAAGTCAGGGGTGTGTCCAGAGAGGGGCATGTGGTGGCACAGGTCACCCCTGAAATGTGACTGGCAATCTCCAATGCCCTACATTATTGGATGAAGTCATTGATAGGACCAGCAGCTATGTAGCTAGTATTTTACAAGGGTACAGGTTTAATGCACTTGTACTTTATTTATGTGTTTCTATGTTTGCATTATTGTAATAACTGTATTATTATAGATCTATCTATCCATTAAAGTGATCAACAGCTGCAACATTAAAGTGACATACACGTCAATAAATTAAGAATGATAATCCAATGTAATGTTTATGAGTGAAAAGTGCCATTCTATATAATGAGCATGTTTACTTTAGGACATTTGTATTTGAACCTTTAATTAAGTAAAAAAAGTCCAAACTTCCAACTCTGCAAAACAATTAACCCACATCGAATTCTGTTTAAACTGTTTGGTTATACTTCTTTTTATGCAATAAATCTGCAATAAGACACTGGGCTACAAATAAACCTGAAAATTGTGCTCAGCAATTTCTACACTAATGTTCCCACCTTGTTCTCAGTTCCCATCTTTTTTACCCCATTAAAAAATCCTGGAAACACCATATTTTAGATTTCTTGTTATAGAAAATGTGCAGACTATAGTTTTGGCTGGGGAGACAGGGAGCCTCTCTACTTTTAAAATCAGGCTTAAATCTTTCTTTTTTGGTGACGTTACTGGACCGCTTTACCTTGATCCATCCCTTAGCTGCTATAGGATTGGCCAGTAATACAATAACTCAAGAGCACAGCATTGAAGCATAATGTCCTCAGATTGCTGTGTACTCTATAGAGATAACATAAATTAACTTAAATTTTATGTTAAGCAGCTTAATTAAGAATATTCAAGTTTTAATCTGTCTTCTGAACGTAAGCTTCTGAAGGTATTTTAAAGAAAAAAACATCTTTTAATGAGAAAGCTATGGATAAAGATGCGCACAAATCAAATCTCCACTTTATGAGGTTTCTACGGTATTTCTGGAGACACTGCACTCAATAGAACAACAGTCAATCCATATGAAACTGTTTCAAAATGTACAAGGCATGATCAGTGTAGATGATCTGCACAGTCATATGGGTTATATTTTAATTTCAAAAGGTTAATACTTCTTCTTAAGTGGATACTTCATAGATCAAATGTTAGGAAAATCAATTTTCCATGATTTATGTTCTGGGGTCAGAGGTCACAACAGAGCAAAGATTTGCTCCAGGGCACTTCACCAGGATACATATCAAGCAATACAAGTTGGACTGAATGTGAAGACTCATTTCAATGGCCCTGTGCCATCAGACTGTTCTATAAATGAATTTTACGGAGGAACAAATTAAGTCTAGCATCCACTGGCTCGGGAAAAGGAAGTGGCAAGTTTCACTTCCCCATAAAACACCAGGCAGTTTACTTCACGTTTTACACAAGGATTTCCAGAACTGATGTGTCTGTTATGTAAAAGAGCTGCTTTACATTTCCTGAAGGAAATTTGAATAAATAAGCCAAGTTAATTCCAACCTCAATAAAAGTCCAGTTTTTAGAAGATACATTTATAGTAGTGTCGTTCTGTTTGTGTTGTCATCATTATTCGACCTCTGCAAATTTTACTCTTGTTCATCTGGATCATTTCTGCTCTGTTTCACAACAAGAATTTCTCATGTTTGCTTTATTCGTCCGTACAAACTAGAGAGGCGCCTCTTTAAGCTGGAAAGCCTGCATCACTCTGTATATTCATAAGAGTACAATATGGAGTACAAAGAAGTATAACAGCTCCTTTATTCAGGCAGATACAGCAAAAAGATACACACAACATATTGAAAAACAGTAGAAACAGTATGTGGTTATTAAAATACTACCATCCCATTTCATTTAGTTTAAAGTGGAATATTGTTATTATTAATATGTTATGATAAGCCCACAGCAAAGTATATAATGGGTTTATATTCATTCAGTGATTTCAGGTTGTCTCAGCCACTGCTTCAGGCTTCTCTGCACTGTCTGCAGGTTGCTCAGAAGCTTCTGATTGGTCAACAGGCAGCGTTTGGTTGATCAAATCTACTTTTGCCTCTTTAGTTTGATCTGAATCTAAAGCAGGAACTTCTGCAGGGTCCCCCTCATTTTGTGCCTCACTTTTTTTGCCCTGCTCTCTGTCTTCCACATTTTTCACAGTCGATACAGAAACAGCTTCTGTAAGGAAATATTTATTAGTAAGCATTTCAGCCCGTCATGGAAAAATTGCACCATTCTGTAATTTTGCCAGTGTTTAAACAACAAACGAAAACTTCTCACCCTTTCGCTTCTGCATTTTAGTTCCAGTAAGTGTGGTTTTCATCTTTTCCTTTGGTGTGTTTGAGCCAAACACTACATTTCCTTCTTCATCAGTCCAATATGAAGTCACCCCCAAGTCAGGTGTCCCCTCTGTGACCTCCACCTGAGTTCATCCACAGTGAAGGGAGACATTGCAGTGTGGTAAAGCTCTACAATCATGAACTAATCACCATACAGTCATTCAGAAAGTGAAATCAACTACTTACCCATGAAGCTCAGTGAGATCAGACCCACAACTGAAGGCTAAAACAGTATCATCTCATAGAGCAAATGATAAAAACTGTCATAACTAAGCTATTTAGGCCGCTAAAGTTTTTGCAAAATGTTAAATTTCAGCTTCACCTCAGTTTAATTTACATTAACACAAAAGTTTTTGTATTTTTGCAACTTTCTAAAAAAAAAAGAAGAAGAAGAAATTGTAATGAGAGATTCCCTGATGTACAGCAAAAAGATTCTGACTTTAATTTGATGCAAAAATATTATTTAATCTTTTCTCTTTAAAATGCACTCAAGCTGAAATGTTGAATGAGTCCAACTCTGGTGCAAGTTGAACTGTGATCTCTTAGGATTTCTTAGTTATACAGTTACCCTTTGTTAAGTTTTTTATGGTTATGTGATATGATATGGACTAACTGGACGCTTCATTAGGTACGCTTGTTCAAATGTTCATCATCAAACTAAAGCTGTAGTTCACATGGGTTCACCAAAAT
Organism: Pelmatolapia mariae; assembly: GCF_036321145.2. Lineage (NCBI taxonomy): Eukaryota > Metazoa > Chordata > Actinopteri > Cichliformes > Cichlidae > Pelmatolapia > Pelmatolapia mariae. The sequence continues at coordinate 16,401,278 of NC_086235.1, read as the reverse complement.
TGACAGAACATTGAAAAAATGTTGCCTGGTCTGATGAGACTCCATTTCTGCAGTAACATTTGGCTGGTAGGGTCAGAATTTGATGTAAATAATATTAAACCATGCATTAATCCTTGATTGTATAGACAGTTCAGGCTGCTGCTACTGTTTTTGTAATGATCTGGGGGATATTTTTTTGGCACACTTTGATTTAGCACTAAAGAAATTAGGACCACACAGCCGACCCGAGTATTGTTGCTGACCATTTCCATCCCTTTACGACCACAATGTAACCATCTTTGATGGTTCCTTGTAGCAGGATAACACGCCATATCACAAAGTTCAAATAGGTTTCTTAAACTGGCTTCTTCATCATGACGATGACTTCACTGTAATCAAATGACCTCCACAGTCACCAGATCTTAATCTAATAAGCACCATTGGGATGTGGTGGAACGGGAGATTCCTTCATAAATGTGCAGCTGACAAATCTGCAGCAGCTGTGTACCTAAAAAATTGACTGGTGAGTGCATATTAATGATTGTTAAACATACTTAACCATTTGGCATACAGCTGGTGACTTAATCGTGCCTATATATATATATATGGTAGAAATAAACTTGATTTAAACTTGTATAACTAATAGTTTTGTCACTTCAGGTGAGTATAAACAAGATGTGAAGCAAGAATGAACTCATTACCAACTTAATAATGAGCTAACTTAAAAACTACAAGTTATGTATTTATATATGCAGCAACTGATGCATAAGAAAAATATCTGGCTGCTAGGCTCTGAAATACACTCTTATGTTCTGTTATTACATTTCAGACTGAAGAGCATAATAGTAAAAATGGCTTTTATCTAATTAGAAATGTACTGGATATTTGTGCTCTATGACAAAAAGACAATACTTTTTTCGTGTCCCTCTTTTGTGCTCATTGTAAAGAGGGTGTCACGTTATCCTGAGGACACGGCAAATAATTGTCCTACAACAAATATCAGGATTACAGTGAAGGTGGTGAGTTGTGTCCATGCTGGTGGTGGATCTTCAGGCTGTCCAACTTCTACAGAAATAGTGATCGGGAGTGAAAATGGAACAACTCGACTGAAACAAGAGAGTGAAATGTAAAAGGTGAAGAATTTAAATCAAAGTGACACGACTCAGAAAGGAAAGAGAGAAGGTGGAGGAGGTGGGGAAATACATGCTTTTTTATTAGTCTCATCAAAAAATGGGAAAAGGAAGAGAAACAATAACCACTATTGTTGGTATTAACAGTGACCTCACAGTTTTCACTGCATCAACATCCAGGATAATTACTAATTATGGGCTGGGAAAATGGTGTGTTATATAAATAATAGTGAGTAGACAGTGAGCTGACTTGTACTGTTTTCTACAGAAGATAACATTTAGAGTGAATGTGAATAAAGTGGAACACACATAAGTTTAAAATCTCACTGAAACGCACATTTTTAACTGCTTTGCTACAAATTATATTTACTTCCAAAGCACACCATCGGAATAAACCCCGGCACGTCTGTCTTAACTAGTTTATTTCTTGCAGGTTGAGCAAGATAGAATTAAAATTTGTGGCGTCTCTGTGAGATTTTTCCCACAATTTAATGACACAAACTAAAGGTTTCAGTAAATCTGACAGCTGCACTCAGTCTGAAGTACTTGTCTTGTCAGGTTTGCTGAGAAATCCACATAATTTGTAGCAAATGTAAAAACATTTATGTTTTTAATAGACATTCCACACTAACCGTGACATTTTTTCATAGTGGCAGCCACAAATAAGCTTCAGATTTTCAGTGAGATTTGTAATTACTGGACCAAATGTTCACATACAGTATTAATCATAATCTTAAGTAACTCTTTTCTTTGTACTTTTTTTCGTGTTCAGTTTCAGCACCTCGGGAGTTTATTTGACTGATTTCTACACAAACCATCAAACACCACCTCTTTTTTTAAAATCTTTTTTTCTTTTTAACTTTTTCCAGTACGCATCATTTTTACATATTTACGACAAGATTTGGACCGCTTTTATTTTTTCTTGCCGCCCGCCTCTTCAGGGATGAACACACTTACGGTGAAGTCCCCGCTCTCTGTGCCGTACTTGTTCTTCACCAGGATGCTGTACTTGCCCGAGTCTGACGTGTTCACGCCGGTGATGGTGAAACTGGCGAACTTGCCCGACTCGAACTTCAGGATGCAGTGCTCATCAGACGTGATCTCTCTGTCGTTCTTCAGCCAGGTGACCTCTGGCACGGGGTTGCCCGAAATGTTGCAGGTGAGATTGAGAGCCTGAATGGAAAATAAGGCACAACTCAGTTACACTCAGGGCAGTCACTGTAAAGGTTAAGACTCTTAGTTGAAGACAGTGGGCCATGTAAAAGTTTGCTTTGTGATGTGCAAACCACATGAATTCAGCTAAAACTGTTTACCTTGCCCTCTTGTATGGTGACCACATCAGGGAGGCCTCCTGCTACTCGAGCACGATCTGAAAAGTAACAATATTAACTAATGAATAAAGTATTTTCAAAAACAAAAGCATGTTGCACACAGTGCACACAAACTGTGTTTTTATCTAACATGAAAGATTTTATGTGGCTCAGAACAGTCTTCGGGTTAGTATTCATGTTCAGGGCTGTTACTTGTTGTTTTTAACACATTCCAATTTTATTGCAATTGACTTAAATTTGCAATAAATATGGTAAACTGGCTTTTTAAATTACAATCTCTGATTTTTTTAAAGGTTTTTCTTAATGTGTTTAGAATAAACTATAGTACTAACTGGAGTTAATTTAAACTTCACAGAATAGAGCTCACTTTGACCCACTGAGGTTTATAGTCATGGTAAAAAGAAAGTAGCTACACCCTCTCACTCTCAGGTTTTATGTATCAGGACATAATAAAAACAGTTTGGTTCTTAGCAGGTCTCAAAATACAACCTCAGATGAACACATGGTATATTCTACAGTGAGACTGTCAGGGACCTGGATCTGAGCGATCCAGGGTCCCTGAGCATTTAAGGACTTGTATTATATTATATGTGTTTTTGGTGCTGCTGTCCTTCGTTCTCCCTGCTTGCAGGTATGTGTGTGTGTGTGTGTGAGCACCTGTTTACAGGCGCCTTCAGGCCTGGTAGGTTTGGCCCTGCTAGGTGGTTGGCCACACCTGAAGAGCACAGCTCTTCTGGTGTGATGAACACAGCTGATGAAGCCCTGCCGGAGGAGCTACTTAAGAGTGTGGTGGAGCTCTCTCCGACGCTGGATCATTGTGTGACTTCATGTTAGTCTCTCGTCCAGTCAGTAAGGTTAGTCTGCTGCATTGCATGTGTCTTACAGCTGCCTGTCTGTTATTTCCCCAGGAGAAGCGTTGCAAGGTCAGACCGTGCAATGCTCAGAGATATTCCAGAAAACTCAAGAGCTGCATCTCAGACTCTATAGGCTAAGACTATGGGTTGTTTTGAAGAGTTGCCAAGAGGAACATGGCACCACAGCTGAGCAAGTTCCATCTGAACAAATCACAAGACTTCTTTGGATAGACAAGACCGAAGTAGAATTGTTTGGTCATAATGCAAAGAGCCACATTTAGCAATAATCAAACACCTCATACCAAGTGTCGGCACAAATGTAGAGGGGTGATGATTTGAGTTTGCTTTCCACCCACAGGAACCGGGCATCTTGCAGTCAGTGAGTCCAACACTAACTCTTTGTATACCGAAGTATTCTAGAGTCAAATGTGAGGTCATCTGTCTCACAGCTAAAGTTTGGCTGAAACTGAATCATGCAACACGACAATGATCCCAAGCACAGCAGCAAATCTACAACAGATCAGCTGAATAAGAAAAAAATCAATGTGGTGCAGTGGTCCAGCCCAAGTCCAACCTTAAGAGAGTTGTGCATATACCAGTGTCTGTAAACTTCAATGAACTGAAGTAACATTGTAAAGAAGAGTGGGCCAAAATGAAACCACAGCGATGTGATGCACTGATGAAGTCATAGACAAAAGAATTACTTTAATGGCATTAAGTAATATGTCATGTGTTGTTGTTCATCTAAAGTTGCATTTAACTCATTTTTAGACCTTTCTAAGGATTAGATGAGTTTTTTAAATTAACTCCTGATATCTAAAACCTTAAAATTGACAGAGGGTGTTTCTTTGTATCATGCCAGCATGTGACTTATCCTTTGTTACTTCTATTACTCAGTTTAAGTAGTTGACACAAATCAAATACACAAATGACTCTAACTAGGAATGTAAAAATTGTTTGCTTTCTACAACATGTTATACTTTAAGTCAACGGAAGTCGAGGAAGAAAATAAATTGAGGAACTGAAATCATATTAAAAGTCAACTTACTGAGCCCTGGTTGTACTTTTAGTCACAGTAAAGTTATAGCTACATCATTTGAAACTCATTTAAAAGCAATATATTTGCAACACGTCTTCATGAAGATTCAGCATCTTCGTTATCAGATCTGAAAAGGCCAAATATTAAAGAAGTGGAGCTATTGTAAACAGAGTACTACTTACTTCTCTCTGCAATAGCAGCAGCTCTGAGGAGGGAATGACAAATTAGGTCAAAGTTGAGAATGACAAGTGACAATTAAGACTTCTACTTCAACTTTTCTTTACATCATTTTTCCTTATATGAGAAAAGCTTTGCTGGGAAAACCTCATAGATGCTGGGACTGTGGCTACATACAGAAAAGAAATGTTAGTTATAGGCTGGTTAATGACTTACTTGAGTCTCTGGAATTCTGCAAAAGCATCATCAAATGCTGTAAAACAAAAGTTGTAAGAATCAGTTTTACAGGCCAAGACACATCTTTGTGTTGCACAGCATACAATAATTGCAAAACATCACGTTAAAGAAATCTAACTGATAACTGAGGTGATAATTCCTACAAAAGAAAATCAAACTTTTCACATCATGTAAACATGTTGGAAGCCGGCAAGATGAAAAAAGTTTAAGATGTGAAATCAGCCCAGTTATAAAGTCACAGCAACTTAGACACTCTCACCTTGACCAGAGAGGTCAACGGTCCTCCTGAGGCCACCTTTTCCATCGTAGAACTCGATGGCATATTTGCCCATGTCTTTCTCTGTGGGTTCTGTGATCTGAAGCCACAGCTGCTCCCCGACCACGCCGCTCTTTATGCGGTCAGAAAAGGCGATTGCTGAATCCCTGTCAGAGAGACGATATGAAAAACGTATATGTTAAAGGCAACTTTGTGACACAAAAGCACAGAAGCATCTGATAAGATGAACACTTGGTTTAATCCTGACAACTCACAACTGAAAATTAAATATACATCAGGTATAGATTTGATTAAAAGTTGCTTGTTTTGTTCATGTCAACCAACCAAGAACCTACTTGTAGTGCCATGTGACTTGGAGCAAGTCATTATAGTAGCTGACAAAGGTGTAGAGTCTAATGCCCTCATCTGTGCTTGTGATCTTGAGTGGAGTGGAGGAATTGGCTGCAAAGATAAAGATCCTTATTTAATGTATGTTGGGTTAAATATGTAATACATATGACATCATCTGTGGACTAAATATTTCTTCTTACCGATAACACTGAAAACTTCATTCATCAAGTCTTTGAAACCTTAAAAAAAAGACACATTTTATCACCGTAAGTGGTTCATTTGCTGAATTTGTTTCTGATTTCATTGTTGTATGGCCGTACAAACTTACCTTGGTCTGTCAGATTCAGTGTGGAGGTGTCCTGTCCTCTGTCATCCTTCAGAATGACCTCATACACACCAGCATCCTTCTTGGAAATCTGACAGCAAAAATAGCAACAGCAAATTAACTCATGAAGGTTTTGCAAAAGGAAATTAAGCGTATTCGTCTGAAAAAGTCAAGCGCTTCTCTTCAGCTAGGGGCGCTGCAGTGCACACGTATATGACGCAAAAGCAAATACGCAAAAATAAGAGGCGAACATCAGCTAAGAAACAAAAGAAAAGCATTCTCAGGCAAAAACGGCAAAACCAGAGGTGGCCGTTGGCCCACGGTCACAACAGATAACTGATCCCAACTTTAAGTCTTCTCCAGATCGGGCTGTCGACACTGTCTGCTGTGTCTGCGGGGAGGTCGCGCTGCAATGGGACACATGTGACATCATGTTTATATGCTGAATTACCTGTGAGGAAAGCATGTCATAATTGGACAGACGTTTACAGACAATACAACACGATGGGATGTGAGGGGTTCGTGAGTTGTACAGTAGATAAGGGACAGAGATGGGTTAGATGAAAAGAGAAGACAGAGATTGTGACAGAGCAGTTCAAATGTCTGGCTTGTTTCCTGTTTTATTTTGAAAATATTTATTTTCTCTTGACTTTTTTCACCTGTGCCCAGTCAGCCCTCCACGTATATAGTACATATTCCTGACTCTGCTGGAAGGTAAGGACAGAAAGATCCACACAGACGGAAACAGAGCGGCACATTTACAGCCATATATGCAAATGAATTCAGAGGTGGTTATACAGTACAGAAATATACACACATATATACGAATATTCACACTTCACTTTCTCAGACTCTCACCTGAGCAATTTCCAGTTTCAGCACTCCCTCTGCAAAGCCGAGGTGCTCATCCACTTTGATCTGGTGTCTGTCTTTGTGCCACAGTGCAGAAGTCTCCTTCTTCATGTTGCCCACCTGAAATCCAGCACAGCAGGATGATGTTTTCAGCTCAGTTACATAAAAATTGTACAAGTAAAATCTCTAAAACGCAGGCTCACCTTGCATTTGAGTACAACGCAGCATTCTGGTGTCACTTCCCAACTCAAGTACTCGATGAAGTGAGGGCCTGGAACAAACATCGCAGGTAAAATGATGACAATCGGGCAAATAATGAAAACTCAATTCTGTGATAATCTGATTAATGAATCTTCATCACTTTTTAAGCAAAAATTCCATTCGGTTTCAGCGTCTTATGTGTGAGCTTTTATATTTTTTGTTCTGTTTTAAATGTTGAAGAAAAAGATTAAGCCTCTGAGAATAACACAGATCCATCAGTCATAAAAATGCTCTTGTGCTCAGGCGTTTACCTTGTTTTCTGAAATACTCCTTTCTCTGGAACTCTGATTCCTTCTGCAGCTGCTTGAACACTGAAAAATACACGAATGACAGTTTTCATAAATTGTGGTTTAAAACAACACAGATACCATAAAGTGCAATTAAATGAAATTAGAATTTAGTTGGAGCTCTTACAACATGATTTCTAAAATGTTTCAGTGCCCTCTAGTGTTCATATGTTACAGATGTTGAGTTCTGTATTACTTCCTGCTCTACTTGTTACCCAAATGGTAAATGAACTATACTCACCAGACACTTTATGAGGTAAACCTGTTAAACTGCTCTATCAAAATATCAAATAATCGCAGCGACTCAAAGCATTTAGGCATGCAGACATGGTTAAGAAAAACTCTTGTTCAAACCAAGCATCAGAATGGGAAAGAATGGTGATTTAAGTGACTTTGAATGTGGGGCTCAGTATTTTCAGAAACTGGTGGGATTTTACCCAAACAACCATCTCTAGGATTTACAGAGAAACTGTCCAGTCAGCAGCATTTCTGTGAGATAATGCCACTTTGATTTCAGAGGTCAGCGGAGAAAAGCCACCCTGTAGCTCAGGAAGTAGAGCAGGTCATCTGCTAATCAGAAGATTGTGTGTTTGATCCCTGGCTCATCCAGTCTGCACACCAAAGTATCCCTGGGCAACATACTGAACCTTGAGTTGCTCTCCGATGCATTTATTGGAGTGTGAATGTTAATTAGAAAACACTTAAGACATAGAAAAAAGTGCTCGCCTCAATGGACAAATAAGTATGTTATATAAATGTTTTTATATAGCACTTTTAATCCTCAACTATAGTAGAAAAGCACTGTATAAGTCCTTTTACCAATAACTATTTGTTATGACCAAGGTATGCAAAAGAGCATCTCAGAACACACAACACTGCTTAAATCTTTAAGCAGATGGGCTACAGTAGAAGACCACATCGAGTGCCACTCCTCTCTGCTAAGAACAAGAAGCTAAGGCTACAGTTTGCACGGCCTCACCAAATCTGGACAACAGAAGATTGGAAAAACACTGATGGTTTGTTAAGTATCAATTTCTGGTGCAACATTCTGATGGTAGGGTCAGAATTTGGCAAGTGCTTCCTACTAAAAGCCACTTTAACCATATTCAAGTGATCATGCCAATGACAAACATGAAGAGGACTATTTGGGATTCAATATCTGGCCTTAGGACACTTATTTAATAATGGTCGCAGACAGACTGGAAGAAGCAGGTATCAAACCATCCACCACCTGAGCCATAATGGCCTCTGGTACAGTCTGCCAGCTGATATTTTGCATAATTTTTATAATTAATATCCAACAATCCCATAAATTCAGTCTACTTTACACTACAGTCTCACTCACAGTGTCTTACAGGTACCCAGTACCAGTTTGCATAATCAGCATATTTCAGGTTACTTAAATGATGACACTGTTTCCTGTTGAAGGTAACAACAACAACGTTGATGTGAAACAGAGTTGTTTCACATCAGAGTTATTATTTAATTTAATTTGTGGGGTTGCCACTTTCTATCAAACCTAATCAAAATATACCCAGCGTGGCAGAGTGTTAAATTATTTTAAATGGATAACGTTTTGAGTTTTTTATCCTTGACTGTACACATTCATTCACAATTAAAAGTCACGTTTTCTTTTTTTTTTCTTAAAATAAACATACCATCCCCTATCAGTACCAAGCTGGACTGGTTGGTAGCTTTTCCATCCTGCAGCTGGAAGGTGTACGTGCCCTCATCCGCCGGGGTCAGAGACTCCATGGTCATCTCAATCACACCGGTGTTCTTGTCAAAGTTCATCTTATATTTCTACCACCCCAAATAAAGCAGCAAATATTTTACTTTAAAACACAGGTAGAGCACACAAGTAAAATATCTGAACGCAGATTCTTACTGACCTCCCCCTGAGAGACAACATTATCATTGAAAACATAATCGACTTTGCCGTTATTGGACATCTTCTCCGCCTGCAGCCAAAAGCGAACTCGGCCCTTTTCCAGCAGCTCCACAGCTAGATCTGACTTCAGAGGAATAACTGGTGCAAAGAAAGTGATGAAGAAATAGTTGGAAAACCAGTCCAGTTCATGACAAACCACTAATAAAGCAGAAATACCATGTGAAGCACTCACTGGGGAATTTGTGGTCATGACTGATCTCCAGCAGCCTCTTTAACTCTAAAAAGAAAACAAGAAGAGTTTCAGGATTCAAGATGAGAAAAGCAATACATCATGTAATATGAAAAATCTTCTTTTCTCTCAATTTTCAAACCCACCTTCCTCAGAGAGAGTGTAGCTGGATGAAGCACCATCAGTGTGAGTGACAAGACATGAGTAAACTCCAATGTCCTCCTCCCCGGGACGATTGAAAACAACTTTAGACCTGCAGAGGAAACACAGCATTTGTGACATAAGAGGTGATAGGGACACTCAAATAGTCTTGATGTTAAAAATGTTGCCATCTCACTTGGTGCCCTTGGTCTCTGTGGTCAGGCGGGAGGTGTCTGTGATTTCCTCGTAGTTTTTGGACCACACAAATTTGGAGTCGGGGGTCATGTTGCCACATTCAAAGTTCAGGGAGATGACACCGTCGTCATCGACATCTACGACTATCTCTTTCGTGCCTAAAAACACAAGAAGGTAAAAATCTCATCTGCTCAAATTTTGTAGTATCACCTTCACTTGTTCCATCATTTCATCCCACCTGGTTTGGTCAGAGCGGGAACCGGCTCTGTCACGTCTGAGACTTTTCCTACTCCAGCTTTATTCTGAGCACGCACACGGAACACATACTTCTCTCCCTCCTTAAGATCCTTAATCTGCAAAAAAAAGAAAGAAAGAAATGTTGAAATATATTTGTGATATCCTGCTAAAACTTGTGAATCTCTCAGATAAATGCACTCCTGATTAGCACCTTTGTATATGTCTTTTCTAAGGCTTTGGTGTTGACTCCTCTCCACGCCTCCTCTGGTGCATCTGCATCCTTAATGTCAACGTAGAACCCGTTGACAGGATCGCGGCCCTGGTACACAGGTGGTTTCCATAGCAATACCAGAGAGTCGTTCCGCACCTCTCTAATCTGCAGATCATGTGGAGGTCCTGCAGCCCAGAAATATGACTGAGGCTAACAAATCCTTTTTACTTAGTCACTTTCAAGGTTCTGTAAATCCCTGAAGTGATACTGTTGTCAGAAACCTTGTCTATAACCTGTAAATATTCAGTTCACAATTCCAATATAATATAATAGAATAGCTCTTTATCGTAATTATACATGTACAACAAAATTGTGGGTACAGCAGGAATAAATGGCAAACAGGAGAAATATGTACAATTAAGACATTTTCATGGATGATGAACATTTGTTTTGGTATTTTTTCTTATATTTATAACATAAAGTGACTTTCTTAAACATTAAAAGTTACCAAATCATCTAATAACTCATTTTTTTTGTATCATTTACCATATTTCTCTGATATAGTTGTATTTATGTGCAACATCGGTGACAGAAAAATAAAGCAATGTGCATTGGAAGTTTTTTTTGTTGTTGTTGTTCATCAAATAGTTCATTAAAATGTTCTCTCAGTTGGTGAAACATGTGGCCCAACCAACCTGGGACAGCAATGGTCCATTCTTCACACAGGAAGGTATTACTGGGCAGTGAAGGGATGCCGACACCAGCCATGTTGGCTGCTCGCACCTGGAACTGGTACTTCTTATTCTCCTTCAGATCAGACACCTGGAAACAAAGACACAAAGACACTCGCCCCTTGCACATTCAGCACATATTACTTCAGGCTCGGATCGTGTTTTTTCATATCAACCCACCCTGTAGGCCCTCTCGCTGACAGCCTTGATGTTGGCCTCGTGCCACTTCCCCGGCACGCCATCGATGACCTCACGGTAATCCACAAAGTAACCGGTGATGTCAGCGCCTCCGATGAAAGTTGGCTGTTTCCAGGCCAGCACCATGGAGTCGCGCACGCACTCCAGGACGGTGATGCCATAGGGTGGAGCGGGAGAGGCTGAGACGCAAATCGCAAATTAATACGGCAAAACCTCGGCGTGAAAACTGACGTAATGGGAAACTGAAGCGCCACAAAAGATTCGATACTTTTAATTCCCACACCTCTTTTTTCACTGTGAAGAGCTTCAGTGTCCCATTATTGGAAACAGTTTACAGCAGGAACTGACCAGCAGTTACTCTCCTTACAATGTTAAAGATTACTGGATAGTGGGTTTAGAGACAGTTGTAGGTTAATACCTGCTGTAACAACATCTTGTCCAACCCAACACATTTGTAACCTTAATGCTCAGTGACATTGAGATTTTGGGAGTTAATTGTTATGTCTGCAGTCTAACTCTGAAGTCAGCAGCCGTAAGATTATTAAATTATTTTCTCTAATTTCAGATTCAAAAGACAAAAAAAGATGAGTATAATTTAGAAACCACTGTTTTATACACTGAGTCAGAAAGTGTACAGTTACATGTTGCTTGTTACACTGTATTCCTGGTAACAAAGGGCACAGTGATTTCAGAGACCAGGTTAAAGGAATGACTGGGAGCCAAAGGTCTCCACAAAAGCAGGATCAAGTAACACTGTGATAATAAAGCAGCCTGTCGAGTACAAATAGTCACATGAACTTTATACCCTCTCCTGATTAGGCGGTCAAAGCGTCTAGGAGGTGGGTGTCTGATTAAGTCCAGAGTGCACTCCCAAAAAGGTCTCAGGTCACAAGTGTTCTCTTGGTTGGATGACCCACTTTTCGAGTACAGGGTGTGATTAAGGGGCTCCTGCCATGAATTGCTTTGGTGTCTTTGTGTGTTAAAGTGCTCTGGGTAATCAGAGGAGTGGCAGGTCCTGAGGTGATTGACACTACACATATAAGTTAGGGTTTTGGTGGCGGCCAGAAAGCATGAGTTAAACCCAGGTTTGGTGGTGAACTGCAGTGACTTACCTTCAAAAAGAGCCAAGTTACTATTTGTACCTATTACAAAACTGATGTGAAGTCAAGGCAGAATATATTTTTATGGCTCTTAAGTGGGTAAAAACTGTACTTTTCTTTGTTTTATTTGGATTTGACAAAAGGTGTTCCTCGGTGCTCACCTGCTGACTCTCTCTGGGGCTTCGCTTTCTCCCGATTACCATCTACTGAGAACTTATGTGCCTGCGAGGCGTCAGGCTCATCAGCTGTCTCCACAGCCTGATCCTGAGCCTCAGCAGTTACTGGGTCACAGTGTGCAGCTGTGATTGTGTCAGTATGTGATTCAGAAATTGGGCCTGACACAGGCTCTGAGTGCATGTCTTTTGCCAGCTCAGGGGCCCAGGACCCATCGCCTCTCTTGCCCCACTTGTTTTTAGTCTCCCTGGGGTCAGGGTCTGTGAGGTCTGAGCTAGCAGCCCTGGCCCCTTCCCTGGCTTCACTGTCAGCTTGAGCTTTATTGCGCTTTTGCATAGTGTTGGGAGGGAACTGGACAGTGTCATGCGTTCCCGTCCAGCGTGGCCTGTGCTCAGTTAGTTGTCCCACGTTACCCCCCGGCCCCATCTTCGGCAACACACCGTGTAGGATGCCGCCCCCTACGGGTGTTAGCAGAGAAAAGCAGAAGAAGCTTTTTTAAAAACAGGCACAAATCCATCCACAGCTCATTTCTCAATCGCACCACATTAAGAGAACAAAATAAGAAGAAACAAGCACAAAAACATTAAAAAGCAATATTTGCTGAACTGGCAGTCAAATACAGAACAATGTCTTCATCTGACTGGGAGTGGAAATGAAGACAAGATGACCAGCAGGTGACATCCATGTTAGCAGGCTTCATTTGGGATTATGAGAGCACGCAGGCACGTAACACAGAACAGCCGGCCAATAATGTGGGTGTGCGGCTTTGCTCTGGCCCTTAATGAAAAAACTCATGACTTTAGAAACAATGCCAACAGATTCCATCATCTCTTCGATTACAGCTCCAAAAGTGATGTAAGTTGTATATCGAGACTAAATGTAACAGCACACCATGATCTAATTCACGGGTGGTAGTGCTGTGTTTTAATTACTCTGAGTTTTCCTTCAGTTGCAAGTGAACGCAAAGGTTATTTCAGTGTTTTGGTGGCACATTGTAAAATTCCAGTACCAAAAAATGTAAATTAAAAGCAGAATGCAATGATTTACAAATCCCATAAATTTGTATTTTATACACAGTAAGGCATAGAAAACATGTTCTACTGTATGTCTTTTATCCTGTCTTCCTTCTCTCACCCCAACTGGTCATAGCAGATGGCCGCCATTCCCTGAGTCTGGTACTGCCAGAGGTTTCTTCCTGTTAAAAGGGAGTTTTTCCCTCCCTCTGTCGCAAAGTACTTGCTCATAGGAGATCATATGATTGTTGGGTTTTTCTCTGTATGCATTATTGCAGGGTCTACCGCCTTGAGGCGACTGTTGTTGTGATTTGGCGCTATAAAAATAAAACTGAATTGAATTGAATGTCAAGTGTTTAAACTGAGAAAAAGCGCCTTTTTAAGAAGAAATAAGGTCAATTTGAATTTGATTGGTGCAACACATCTCAAAAAATTGGAACAGGGCCATGCTGTCTCATTCTTGTCTGATAAAGAACACTAGCTGATCAACAGTCCTGGGGCTTCTTTGCTGTATTTTTCATTTCATGATGTGTCGAAAATGTTTTGACTTGGTGAAAGGTCTGAACTGCAGCAGCACCTCGACCTTTCTCCTATGAAGCCATGCGGTTGTTCAGTAGATGCAGTGTGGGGTTTAGCATTGTCTTGCTGAAATACACGAGGGCTTCCCTGAAAAAGAATCTGGATGGGAATATATGTTGATCTACAACCTGTATATACCTTTCAGCATCTAAAGTGTCTTCCCAGATGGGCAAGCTGCCAATTCCATAGGCACTAATGGACCTCCATACCTTCACAGATGCAGGCTTTTGAACTGAGCACTGATAACAAGCTCGCTCTGCTTAGTGACCTGTATCACAGACAGTGATTTCCGTGAGGCCAACCAGCGACAGAATTATGTCTGTTTTTAATGCAGTGCCAATTGAGGGCCTGAAGATCGCACACATCCAGATTTCTCCACACTCTCTGAATCTTTTGACTTCAAATTGTACACCAATTTATCTCACAGATCTGACTGACTGAACCATCTCTACTTTTGAGAACCTCTGACTCTTTAAGATGATCTTTTTATACAGTCATGCTACTTACCTGTTGCCATCAAACTCAAAATGAACTAATATTTTTCATGAAATTAAATGTCACACTTTAAACACTCATTTTTTATGTTCTATTGTGAATAAAATATGGTTTTATCAGATTTTAAAATCATTGCATCCTGTTTTTAATAGAGGTTTTACACAGCATTCCAGCTTTTTGGGAACTCGGGCTGTATAAATTTATAAAAGTTTGTCATATAAAAAACTGCTGATTGTTGTGCTGAAACAATCTATTTGCATTTGCTGCATCGGTCTATGTGGTTTCAGTAACAGTTGTAAAATACCCCCCCAAAAAGAATTTCCTTTGGAATCTCATCTTAGTTTTTTTTGTTCTAAGAAAGTAAAACTATTCTGATTGGGAAAAATGCCCAAATCTGACGTTTTTGTGCAGCAGTTCAGGGTTTCCTTCAAAAACCAGCATAATCCTCCTCTTATGGGTACAATTTAGTTAAGCAGCAAAGTCCCAGGCACTGTAAGGCATCCATTTGTTAAACTAAAGACTCTGAAGTAACTGTCTCCTTGCACATATGAGCATCACTACTCTTTCTGTTCTGGTTAGAGCAACTTTGTGCTGTTTTTTTGGGCCATTTTAAGACTATAATCCAGTAACTCATCTAGCAAATTTATTGGTTCTTTAATCCGCACAACAATTTTCAGCTGTGTTAATATAATTGGAATCAGGTTTTTCTAATGATGAATCAGCCTTGAAGACTGTGTTGAAGTAACACATTATTCCAGCAGAAAAGGATGTGTCATCAACAACACATCTTTCTTCTTAAAATATATGTGCACTGGCATTCTTGCTAAGAGTGTTTCACAAGGGATAACGGAGCATGCTGCTCAGCACAAAGCCAGCCAGTGAATGAGTGACATCCAAAGGCTGAAAGCTGTGTTAGTTTTAATGCAGAGAGATTTTACTGTTAGGGAGCACGTGCAGGAATTTAGAAACAGCATCATTATTAAAACAGTAACACTGTTTCTGTTGCTGGCATGCAACGTACGTGTTAGGGCTAGGTAGCAAATCATGCAGTTTATTGACTTTGAGTTGTATGAAATAATCTTAAAATATTGAGTTATAAAGGACCAACGGAACAATAACATTGCTAGCTGATAACAGGGGGGGTTCGAGTGGTGGTACCCTTAGCTCTAATGTGGGGTTGCCGACACATCCTGTGCCCGAGATAGGATAGGGAGATGCGGGGAGGTGGTGGTGATAGTGGTGATGTGTGACACTGAGCTACTTTGTAACGACCGCTGAATTGGATCGCACTGACCCAAATTAGAGGAAGTCTACAAGTCCTGACCCCCAGCCCCGCCTCAGGCTGTGCAGGGAGGAGGAGGCGCTAGAGGAGATGTGGCTAGACAGGGTAGGAGGTAGGTAGAGCATACGACAGTGCAGAATAATGTGACAGGGTGACAGAGTGGAACAATGGTGGAGAAAGTGTGGGAGCTGAAGACATGTTTCAAGAGAACAGTAGTAGCCTACAACACAATTCATGGTAAAATATCAAGAAAAATCAGCTTGTTGCATTATTTCTTCCACATAGAGAGTCTACTAATGACAGCAGTGATCAGTCTGTGGTGTTCAGTGCATCCAAGAGGTGTGCCTTGTTGAAATTTCCAGCACAACTGGCTCAGAAATGCACAATATAACACCAACAGTTTAGTTTTTTTAACATCTCTAAACAAATCTTAATCTAAATAGCAGTAAACTGGAATTATTAACGTCCTCCGATTATTACATTACTTTGTTGTATTTAGATCTGATGGATCCACTGTACTCACCAATAGCAGCCTTCACCTCCACAGCCTCTGACTCCTGGGAGAACTGGCTGATCCCTGCAGCGTTCACCGCCCTCACCCTGAACACGTACTTCTCTCCTGTGATCAGACCGTGGCAGATGAACCTGCAAATGCAGAAAGTGCAGTAGCCATGAATTTGTATCAGAAATCGCTGAAAGAAAGCAAGAAGGGTCATTTTTACCTGGTGACATTCACGGGCTTGTTGTTGCACGGCTCCCACACGTTGCTGCCCACAATGCTGCCCTCGATGTAGTATCCCACCAATTCTTTGGCATCGCGAGACGCTTCCCAGGACACAACAACTGATGTGTCCGTGTTTCTGGTGGGAATAACCTTTCCTGGGGCAGATGGGATATCTGCACACAAGAATAGTTACATTTTGGGGCTGAGTCAGTGCTAACATAACATATTTGTACCGTGCAAATGTTCAGTTTCATCAGATCTGTGATGCAGGAGTCATGACTGCAAAACAGATCTGGGACCAGTTTGCCTGATAGCATTGTGTGACAAATAAGACTCTTAATATCTAAAAGAGCTAATCTTCTCTATATTTATGTGTCTCTCTTCTGACCAAGCTTGTCTCCAACTGTGGTGGCCTCAGTCGGGTCAGATGGCTCGCCAACACCGGCAGAATTGCAGCAGC
This sequence comes from Pelmatolapia mariae, assembly GCF_036321145.2. Taxonomy (NCBI): domain Eukaryota; kingdom Metazoa; phylum Chordata; class Actinopteri; order Cichliformes; family Cichlidae; genus Pelmatolapia; species Pelmatolapia mariae. Next base: position 16,384,539 of record NC_086235.1, on the reverse strand, counting down.
GGACACGGAAGCGGTAGGCTTTTCCTTCTGCGAGATCAAACAGCGCAAAGCGAGGAGACTTTACTGGGATCTCCGTGTTCACCCTCTGCCAGCTGTCTGTACCGGAAACACACTGATGGGCAAAGAGGAAAACGTCACATTGTCACTGAAACTCAGGCAATGTAACAATCTCATATGCAGGAAAACAGAAACATTTAGTTAAAGTGCATCTGAGGAAAAGTGGAGGAATAATTTACCTTTTCCACATAGTACATGACACCCTCAAGGCCTTTCTCTCCAGGTGGCTTCCAGCTCAGCACCACATAGTTTTTGGTTGCCTCTGTCACCTGCAGATCACAGGGTTTGCTGGGAACAATGCCCTCTGATGGTCAAAAGGGAAAGAGTTAAGTCTCCAAAAAAGAAAGATTGACCCTTCAACACCAGATGGATGTATTAAGATCACATCCACCACTTATTGGAAAATGCATCTATTCAAGAAATGTTATCATTCCTTTCTTCTTTATTATTTTTTAATAATTACATTGATAATAAACATAGCATAAATGAAAAACCACAGGTGCTTCTTCTTCCCTGAATGTGGTTAATAAGCCTGAATCAGGTGGACTCAGAGTTGGAGAATTTTATAATCCACTTCTACTTGAGTCACTCTCTGATATAAATCATCATGTAAAAGCATTTGACCTCCTACCTGCAGGCTCCTCCTCCGTGACAATGATTTGGCCAGTCCAGGGAGCAGAAGTACCTGCGAACATGTAGTAGATCAGTACAGACATATTGTCAGTCCTGCGATTTTCTGTGAGCTAAATATTTTTCTATATTTTGCTCCAGTCCTCACTATTTGTCACAGATCCATTTTCAAATCAAAAATCTTTGATAGTGGTTGTGAAAAAGTCTTTAAAAAACTAATCCTTCTCAGTGGCAATAAAATCTTTTATTATTATATGTAAAGGCAATTCCCACCTCATCAGAGTTTTATGGTGTGATTGTAAACAAACACATTGTTTAAAAGCTAATGCCAACTACATACATCTTTTATTCTTCAATATCCTTAAATATGTTTAAGAGTGTTTGTGCATCGGATGCTTTGACCGGATTCACGATACAGTCAAATTCCTCTCAGTGTCAACTACCTCTCATGCGGGCGCGGTCTGCTGGGTCCATTGCAGCCACCGGCTCCGAGACTCTGGATGGGCGGCTTATGCCACTTTTGTTTACAGCACGCACACGGAAGATATAAGAGCGCCCCTCGACCAAACCAGTGACAGGGAATCGGGCAAACTTCACCGGGGTGTCATTGCACTGAATCCAGTGAGTGGTTCCGACCTCACACCTGTGCGTAAACATTAAAATATTAGTATGTCACATTCAGACTTTTGATTTTATTTCAAGCACCTAAAGACTACTTGTCAGTCATGTTATCACCAATATTGTGTTGCCTTATTCCTCTGACGTTCACTTGAGAAAGAGTTTTATGTTTTGCATTGATAGCTCTTTCTGTGGTGTCTATCCAGTTTAGCTTTAGAGGTTAGAGTAGCAGGAAGTGACACATTGACCAACCTGTCCACAAAGTAGCCCAGGATGGAGCTGCCACCATCAACAGCTGGCTGCTTCCATGCTACAATAATATAATCCTTGTTGGCATCCAAACAGCGCACATCCAGAGGGGCTGCAGGAGCTCCTTCGACCTCAGCATCAGCATCTAACAGATACAAGAAGAATATCATCAGGACAGCATGAGTGCGCTCTCTGAACGTGCACGTTCTATTGTTTTATTCCGCTTATTTAGCTCAGCTTTATTTCTGCAATAAATTGACAGGATGTTTGATTTATAGCGAGTGGACCACGTGGGTGAACTGTGCAGCTGCAGGGTTCAATGCCAGAAATATTTCGGGTCAAGCAGGAGGACAGAATTATCACAAGCCTGTGCTGAAGGGAAAAGGGATAAAAGAGGTCACTTTTAAATAAAGCAAACATGCCTGTCATCTGTAGGTAAAGTCAGGACACTAAGGAAAGAGACAAAGGTTTTAGAATAGAGAGACAGATTTATTTTAAACTGGATATGTGGGGGAATAAAGTCTGGAATTTACAACCTTGTAGATCGTAAAATAAAATTTTCACTTTGTGTTTGTTTTTTTATTTTATTTTGGTTGTTCATTGGCTCACACAGCTATCCAGAGAGCACTGAAATTAAACTGTTGTTCCTCCTTAAAGCAGATATTTACAGGATGTGTCTGAACTCACAGCCAAACTCCTTCCAGATTTGAGCTCTCTAAGAATAGCATGGCTGCAGCCATGATCGTGTAGTGTTTTGTTGTGGAGACTGTACCTGGATTCTTCTTTACCCTGAACTATAATAGAAGAATGAGCAGGCTATTTTTCAGCCTCCTCATACTCAGCATGGTTCCTATGTAGAAGCTGAAGCTTCAAAGGTCAGATTGTCTCTGAAGGCAGCAAAGATAAGCTCTGGTGACCTATTTTTCCATGCTATTTAAACAGATGCCAGGGAGTTGCCACTCAGTGGTGTATCTATTAGAGATATCCTATTTAAAACCATCACTAACATCCAAACACTTTGACTTTTAAATGCCATTGCATCATCAGGTGCCAGGGTTTAATCTGTTGTGACTTTGACCTAGTTTAAAGGCTTTAAAAACATTTTTTAAGGAAGTCCACTTGCCTAATGTAAAAGAACTGCAGTAGAAATATCTATGTGAACATATCTTAGATATATAACATTAGTTTTTATAATTTTAAAAGAGATACTAAATCTTGTGTGATGTATGAAGGTTGGTCAGCAGGACCATGAATGAGTCAGAGCTTAGCTAGTTTAGACTCAAAACTCAAACCTGGATCTGAATTATTAAAGTTATTTGGACAAAATAGCTGAGATTAAAGCTGGAGGATATTTTTGCTATGCTCTGTGAATCTTTGTATGTGTGCCAGATTCAGCTGGCAGTATAGGACCAAACAAATTGCATGTTTATACATGAAGATGAAGCCTAATTTCTAACTCAGTCAAAGGATAGTCTGAAGAGAATAATTATGACTTAATGACAAGAAACCGTTCAGCGAGGATGTACCTACCTCTGACAAAGACGTAGGCTGAGTAGGTCTCATATCCAGACTTGGTGGTGACGCGCAGGGTGTAGAGGCCCTCATCCTCTTTGTTCAGGTGCGTGAGTGTCAGGGTGGCTCGATCTCCGCTCCAGTGCATGTGAGTCCATTTGGAGGGAGACAGCAGAACATCTGGAGTGCAGGCCAGTAAGTATTAGCAAGGTAAGAAGTAAACATATTACAGTACAGAGAACAACTGACTTAAATCTACAAGAACTGTACATTAAAGACATTGTTCAGTATCACAGTAAGTCTTCCTACCATCTCTGTACCACTCCACCTCTGGCTGGTAGCGATGCAGGGCAGGGTAGATGATGACTGTACACCCCAGACTCATGGTCTCGCCCTCCCTTCCAAACGATACACCGAATTTATCAACAATGTGAGTCTGGAAGGTGATACCGTACTCGGACACTGGGCCAACTATACAAGAGGATGTGACAACAAAGTCTGAGCTCTGGCTGGTATAACACACACACACACACACACATAAAGAATCTCACAAATTCAGACTACTGAGATCGAATTAAGTAGAACTACAGGTGTTGCACACATCAACTATCAAAGTTTTGCACCCAGATGGAAAACGGTGGAAAAGTGAGCATGTATAAGATGTAAAAGGATAAAGGGCAAAAACACAAATACAGACCAAAAGGGGGACTCTGAAACTTCACTGCAGCTCTCACAAAAACAACAGCTAAAATAATTCATGTTTTCATGCATTAAAAAATTAGTACATTTTTGCACACTTACTACTCTGCAGTTTAATTAGACTATTATGAATGTTATTGTGGATTTTTCTATTCAGACAAAAAACGGCCATGCTTGGAGAAAATCGTTTTCAGACCACACTCCTGACACCCTGTTACCTTCAGTAATGGCCCCTGCATTGTCAAAAAAGCAACAACAAAAATGTTAATGCAATAGCGCCCATTCTTCTTACACTTAAAGTCTGTTCTCCTAACATCCCACCACCCTGCTCCCCACTGGGGTTAGTTAGATTTATAACACAGCTGTTTACTGTGCTGTGCTTTTAAATCCATTTGGACTCACTGGACGAGTCTTCCATCAATCATGTTGCAGGCATCTGTTTCATTAGTAAAAAGCTGTATGGTACATGCCCAGTTACACACCATGGAAAAAAATGGCAATCAGAAGGAAAAAATCTGCATTTTCCCAGTGATTGCTTTGCTTTTCAAAAACTGATTGCAAGTAGTTGTAGTGGCCAACTGGACTCTGATTGTAATTAGCTGATGTGAATTTTTGTGTAAGTAGAAGGCAATAGATATACATATTTCAAAGAACTTTTCTTCCACACTGTGTTTTTCGTTCTGTCTCCTCCCCCTCAGCCCTAACTGGTTGAGGCAGATGGCTCCCTGAGCCTCGGTTTGCTGGAGGTTTCTTCCTGTTGAAAGGGAGTTTTTCCTTCTCACTCTCGCCAAATGCTTGCTTATAGAGTAGTGTTTTCTGGTGGTTGGGATTTTCTCTTCATTATTGTAGGGCCTTTACCTTGCAATATTAAGAGCACTGAATCAACTGCTGTTGTGATTTGGCACTATATAAATAAAACTGAATTAAACTCATTTGAAAAATGGTAAGTAATTTGTGATTTTCGCTGATGTATCAGTTAATTGCTGTGTTATCAAAAGCAGATTGCATTCAAATACCAGCTTGATAGTTGACTGCAAACTAATAGCAGACTGATTTTATCTTATTGCTGTTTGGATGCACCAACCTTGCTTTAAATACAACTGACCACGAGTGTTTTAACAGGCCTGATCGTCATGTTCATAACCACCATTTCAAAAGCAGCAAGATCACAAGTTCATTGCACATGATCCCAGTCATTTTGGCCGTGCCAAGATCTCCACCCACTGTTTTCTGTAGCGTAACTGTTGCATCATTTTTTTTTCCAAAGATTGGAGGAGACCAAAACACAGCTCCAATGAAAGGACTTTATAAAAGAAGATAAATGTTGCTCAGAATCCGCTTATTTGCTAATATATCAATTTGCTGTTTACAATCTTTATTGACATATTTTACTTTCCAGTGGCCTGAAAAAAGTTCATTCATGAATTAAAAACTGGCAGTAAATTCCAACTTACGCCTGGGTGCTGGCAGGAACTCATCAATTTCACCTTTGAACCCTATGAAGAACAGCAGGAGGCACTTTTAATACATATCACATTTACAGATTGTTGTATGACTTTATGACACTGATGGACAGAATTTTTGTTTTAACTTCACACACATGCAAATTTAAGTTGCCAAATTTGTCACACGCTAATTTTAAACAGTTAAAAAATTAATAGGAAAATATAGTTACTCTTGAGTTTTTTTTATATGTTTTTGATGATCATGAGCATATTGGCATTAGCTGTGGAATTGGGTGAAACCTACTCTTGACAACAACGGAGGCAAATGCAGACAGCTCTCCCTGGGAGTTCATGGCAGAGACACGATACTGAGCTGTATCATCAAAATCACATCTGAAATAGGAGAGCATCAGCTGATCAATGTCCATGATATGCACATGTTCTGTGTTCTGTGTTAAGGATTCATGTGCACGGTGCCCCTCCCCCCAGCTCAACCTAATTCCTCTCAGCCATGTAAATAATACCAACTATGTGAGCCCAACTGTAAAGCGTTCCATCACTCCTGGCCAGGAATACTCTGGCAAAAAATAGACACGCTGGTGATGTCATACGCATTAGGTGTTGTGGCTTTCTGTACATGAAGTGATCCGATGTGTGACGTGCCGACATGTTCCACTAAGATGGCAAGGACTAGCAAGAAAGGTTAACTAATTTGATGGATAAGCAGTAGTTTAAAAAAGAATAAATAAAGTAAAGCAGTTTTACGACACTTTTTTCCCCCTAAATGTTTTAATTTAAGAAAAAGAAGTGCAATTTCAACAACACATCATAGGTTTTCTATGTGATAAAGAAATGCTGCTTTGGGATTAAACTGTAAGAGATAAATGTATAAAATTACAGAAAACACACAGATATATGCTGTCCAAAAAGTCCTCCAGTTTTGGTCATTTGGTGAGTGAAGTTTCTACTATTTAATTAGCCTGAACTAGCAAGTATTTGTGTATGTGTTCTACGCTCATAAAGTTTAAGAGTACAGCTCGCTAACTGAACCTGCTAGCATTAGCAGCATGTTTAGCTTGCGCCAAACGATGGAACAGCTAAAGGCATTATTAAACAGGCCATATTATTAGATAAACATTTTAACATTGTCCACTAAATGTAACAGATATCCGTTAAACTGAGTAGCAGCTTGTAGTAGTGGTTGAATTTATATTTTAAGCTGCATGTAATCTTAATGCTAATTGGTGCGCTACAAGTGATCTAACATGAAGTTCAGCTCAGAGATGGGGTGCATCTGATGAGAAGGGCTGGGAAATTATGTAGACTGTCTTCTACATAATATTTCGACATCTACTATCTTAGACTATCTATCTTTAGACCACCTCTTTGTTATCAGGGGCAGTGGGAAAAGGATTTCTCAGTTATCTGGCTCCCAGGCCTCTACTGCGCTACACATCAAGACCCTTGGCCTGCAGATTAAGTCATTTACACTCCATATATGGCTGAATGCTGAACCCAGGGCAAGATGCCTACTTTAAAAATAACACTCAGTTTAAAGAATCCTAAATTTCAAAGTAAATATTTTAATGTTAACAAAGCAGTTTTAATACATATACTACAAACTGAGGCCCAAGGAACAGCAGTGTCAGCCTATCATATTTTGCCCTCAACAAACTTCTTTATTTCAACCCAATTTTGTGTCAGTCACTGGGAACAGTGAAGATATTAAATAAACTTTATTATCAATATGTAATCATAACAAGTTGTTTGACTGTGATATTTTATCTTAAGATCTAACATCTTAACTTCCATGATGTTCTGGTTATTTAAGTTTTTAAGTTAAACTTAATATACAGAGCTGTAGAATAGCACTTTTTGGGATTCACAAGTGGCATGAAAATACCCTGCCTTCTTTCAAAGGGCTCATTGGAAAATCTTCAAGGTGATGACATGTATTGACATTAATTTATGGCATAAAATGTATGTGGATATCTACTTTAAGTACTGTGGATGGGAGAAACTACCTACTTGTTAATCTCCAGTGAGTGCACGCTGTATCTGCTCTCAATTTTGTACTTGCCAGGGTTGGCAAGCGGGTCAAGTGCCACATTGTTTTTGTACCTTGAAAGACAGACCGAGGAAAAAAGCAAAAGTTTGAAAAGAATAAAACAAAATCAAGCGAGGAAACATTAAAAACTAGATGGATCTAGATGGAAGGGATAAAGATCATTTTTTGAAAGAACAGAGAGGAAAGATATGAGATCATGTTGTTGGTGACCTACCAGACGACCCGTGGGTCGGGCCACCCACTGACAGTGCAGTGCAGCCGCACACACTGTTTCTCCCACACAGTGTGGGAGCGAGGTTTAATCACAAACTCTGGGGCGTGCATCAGACTGTCTTCGTTCATACGCTTGAAGTGTTCCTCGTGTTCATGGATCTAAAGATAGAGCAAATCACTCAGGACAGTTTTTAGCTTTTACCAACCACAAACTCCTCCACATTTACCATTTTCTTGTAGATACATTTAAATAAAACCAACCCATCTACTTTAGATATTATCTTCACACATTACAACTGTAAGGATGTGTTCTTCCTTAGTCCTGTGAAAATATGAGGTGTTGAGGTCTTGTCTGTTTGTTCACTATCCAGTATCTCAACACATAATACGACCAATGAGACACTGCTTCCCTCTGTCCAAAGAACGTGATCTCCTGAAGAATTTGTCACCCAGTAGTAAGGCTGTGCGGCAGGGGAGGCATATAAATGCAGTGAGGGGGTAAGTGTGGTTTTTCATGATGCTCATTGAATGGCTGGGTACCAATTCACATAATCATCCAGGCACATAAATAACTTTCTTGTGTAAGGGGTAGTAATAACAACCACTTAGCCACAGACAGTTTACATTCCCAAGCACTGATGCAATCAACCATGGTCAGTTTTGCTACAATAAATAAATATTGTTGTGCTTTGTGGCCTGATATTGGCATTAGAATATGGATTTATTGTGATATTATAACAGAGGATGATCTACTATGATCCCACAAGTAATGAGCAATAAAAGCACAATATATAAGCACAGATGAATGGTGCAGATGATTCATTTGGATTAAGCATACTTCACCTATGTTGACTTCAGGCCTCAGTTTTAGAGTTTCTTTTTTTCTTTTTTTTATCACATTATGTCAGTAAAATATAACTCAACACAATGGAAATGTTATACTTAATTGTTACTCAGTAGTTTAAGGATTACTTCACCACTACCCCATGTTTCCTCTGTTATGCCAAGCAATGCGAAGAGAAGAATAATTAGCAGTTATTCATCACTTAACCACTATTTAACCATTAACTACCATTTTTGTGTTCTCTTAAGTAAAGTGAAACCTGATAGTAAGTAATATTAGCTTATAATTATCTAAGCAGAATTACAGAATTATTCACTAATATACTCCCCTGCGACTGAGATGGGTGTACTGTGATTACAAAAGTACAAAAGCAAATTTGGGATGTCCTAAAGTTTACTGTAATATCACAAATACATAATGCTCATTTGTGATATCAAAGGTAAAGCCTAGCATATACTTGGACAGCTTCTTGGTGCATTGTAATGTAAATTCTCCAAAGATGTCAACGTGGTCCCAAAAGGTGGGCAGGCATATAGACGTCCACATAGACCCTTGCACTCACCATTTGATGATGAAATTTGCATCACTCTGACCAGAGTGGACCCGAGTGGGCCCTAGCAGACTAACAGAAAGTATAATCCAGGCTCAAGAAACATTTTTCTGGGCTTTTGCAAAAAATATGTGCCATTATAATGCCACACAGGCATTTCTTTGACCCACGATACACTCTATGACCCTGTTATGGACTATGATACGTGCCTTAAATATGAGAAGTGAGTCTGTAATGTCAAGAAGAAGACTGATTTACAAAAAAATAAGTATGCAGGTTTTTGCAAGCGCATACAAACAACCAAACAGACCAAACCAAAGACCCGTTTCTGTGATGTAAAATTCTAAGCAGTTCTCCATGTTTGCTTTAAAACTTTAAAGAACAGCACGGCTGCCCTGTGTGATCTCAAAACAGTGAGAACTGACCCTTTTATTCAGAGTGATGCGCTCAGCCGACTCGCGCATGGTCTCCTTCCTGGAGATGAGCTCAGACCTCTCCATCTCCAGACCACTGGTGAACAAATCCCTGCGGGCCATGTATGCAGCAGTGCCTCTCACTCTTGCTTCCTCTGTATCTGAAAGTCCTGTAGCAAACTCTTGACTAGGAGGCAGCAAAGCAGAGCCAGGGATGGACGTGAAAGCAAGGCATGTTGTTAAAACTTTAGGCTGTTGAAAAGCAATCTTGGATTTCCAGTTCTACATAGTGGGATAGTTATTACCTGCCCCTGAAGATAGGCACTACATAGCCGATGATTTGGTTGTCTTTATCCACAGCCAAGTAAGTTGGCTTGGCTCTCTTGGGTGAGGGGCTTAGTCTGCTCTCCTCCAGGCCAGAGTGCGAAGACACGTTAAGTCTGAGACATACAGAATACCATCAGCCTGGCACACAGCCAGACAGTGCAACTAACAACATGACAGAAAAATGTGGGGACAAAGCCAAGGTCAGGGGTGGATGAGATGTGGATTAAAATTCAGTTGGAAAGTAGTGGAGATGGTTTAGTTGTAATTATTTTTTTACAGCTTTGCACACCTCAGTTATTAAGTTTTCAACATCTATAACAGCTATATGATGTGAAAGACAATACTGACACCGCTAACGACCACTAAAAGCAGCCAGTATTCGGTCATTAACAGATGAGTGTCCTTCATCTATGATGGTATCTCAGTACATACCAAAATGTGAAACCCAACTGTTCTACTGACTTTCATACTACATTTCATGTTTCTCTAAGAAAAATTTAGGACAAGGTGAGCAATCCATCTTTAGATTACGTAGAGCTTGCAATCAATCAGTGGCCCAGTGGCCTAATGGATAAGGCATCAGCCTCCGGAGCTGGGGATTGTGGGTTCAAGTCCCACCTGGGTCGTAATCTTGTTCTGTAAGGTTTATGCTAGAATGATTTATTACTGACAAACTGCTTTAAAGTGTCTTTCAGGAAATGACTGTGGCTCATAGGGTGAAACGTAGGTAAAGAAATCTGTCCAGTGTCAACACTATCTCCAGCTTTGAATAGTTTTTGAGAATTCACAGCATAGCAAGAAGGGCATTAGGACACCTGCCCTCATTTTTCCTATGTCTATCTGAGTCAGTGTCCCTTTACCTCTGACCATTTCCAAGATTGTAATTGGAAAATCTCATAGAATTTGAGAGGGTGTGATATGAAGATTATCCCATATTACAAGAAACTCCTATAACCACATAAATGCAATCCTATCTTTGCCATAAAAGCAATATCATAATCACCCTGATTTTCACATCATAATGCTCTCCGTCTCCCCTCAGCACTGATCTGGGGTCTGGTGAGCTGCCCGAAGGGAAAGATGAGATAGTAAAATCTAAGCCCTCTGACGTGTTCACACTCTCCAGGCCAGAGTATTTAAGGATTTGCCAGACACCCTAACAGATAGGCTCACTATGGGAGCTTTGGTATTCCCTGGATAGAAAAGCTCAATATACTCCAAACTTTAAATGTCAGGAAATGTGAACTGATGACAAATCAGCAGCTCATGAACAGCTATCCTTATGCCTCTTAAAAATAAAGAGAAGCTGCCAAGTTTCCCACACTCACTAATTAAAAAGATTCACAGCACAGTGGATGAGTTTTCAAATGGACAAGACTGATAAACTATCTCTTCTTATATTCATCCTAGTATGATACACAGGTCAAGATGCTATTTCAGTCAATTTATATAGCATATAGCTCTAATATAACATAACGTTACAGCCTTTCTAATGACTGCCATTCCTCTAAAGGTGACAGAAATTCCTGTAGCCCTTTTAGACACATTACTGTGTTAAAGGTAAGACTTAGTCAACATGCATGAAAACACAAAGGACATCTGTCAGGCTACATGCACAGGGCTTCATGCAGGACTCAAAGCTGTTTTCAATCCTCAGGTGTGTTTGAGGGGCGATCAAGGTGAAAGAAAACTCATGGGGGAGTAAGATGGTTACTTGGTGTCAAGGAAAGACGATCCCAGAGTTGTGTCAGGGAGGTGATCTCACAAGGGTGATGGAGGTGAACTTGATCAGCTGGGGTGGGGTAGGTGTTAGGGAGGTAGTAGGACTTTCCTGTCATAAAGAAAAGGATTGATGAAGTTGATCCACCTCCCCTTCCTTCTCCTTACCCCCTGCTCCTGGTGGCGGCAGAGGCGCTGCCGCTAGCACTGTATCTGCTGCTGGCCTGGTACTGACTCACTTTAGACTGAGTCTCCTTGCTACGGTAGCCGCGGTCATAGTGGAGATGGTGCTTCTGGTAGAACGGTATAGATCCAGACATGCTGCAGGCCGCTCCTCGCACGAGCCCTGAGTTTCCGAGTTTCTTCCTGTCTATCTGCTTGTCTGTCAGGTTAGTTAGTGGTCAAGAGCATGTGGATTCACCGTCAATACAGGGTAGGTTCACAGCAAGCTTTTTGACTCTTTTTGCTGAAGATAAATAGCTAATGTAATTCTCATAGTGGAAAAAATTAGACTGTACTAAGTGTACTAAAGGTATGATGGCCAAAAACTACACAATAGTTTTTTGATCAACAAAGACAGTTTAAGGGAACCATCATAAAACCTTTCAAATCAAACTTGCAACATCAGCTACCAAGACATGATATACAGTTTCAGGCAATCAGGCACTTTCTCGGCATGCTTACACAGACATATGCAACAACTACAACCTTGCATATCACATCTTACCCCCAAAGTAGTCACTTACTCTGGACAAACTCTCTCAATTCTAAGCTTTAAATGAAAAGATGGTCCAACTCCACACACTCTTAAGTTTGATATCCCAAGCAAACCCGCAGGTAGGCACGCACACGGCTGCGGTCTACACAACAAAAATAATGTTGGCCTTAGTCAGAGAGTCCAAGCAGCAGTCACAGCCTTTTATGGTGAGAGTGGAGATAAATATAGCTAGGAGCAGAGCTGGGAGGCAAGTCAACTCCCATAGTGCAAAACATTTATGGGTGCAGGTCTCTGCCAGTGGTCTTGATATGCAGGTAAATACAAGGCTAGTGTTTGAAGTTTAAATTGCCATTTAATGTCAAGGTTAAATTGTTAGTATCACTTTTAGTGTTGCGTTAACTGTATATAATATTATTTTTATACATGTTTTGTATTTATGAATGCTGCTTATTTATATTTGTCATTTTTAAATTCATTTATATATTTCATACCATTTTTTTTTTTTTTTAAATGTGAAATTGTGCCACACCACCAAAGCACCTCATTAACCAGCTTTTCCTCGAGGCCAAGCTTCCCCAGAGGTTCCCAAGGTTTTTCAGTATTCTTTAGTCAGTGTCTGATATCTTCTAATTTTGTTTTAAGTCTGTTAAGACTGTGATGGCTCATAGCCCAAAGTGTGGCATTGCTGGTTAGCCTCCAGCAGCTTTTTATCATGGCTTTTGACTGTAGCGGTCTCAGCTGTGACTTTTGCTAACTTTAGCAATGCTATTGTCATGCTCATTGCATACAACAAATGCCAGTTAATGTCTCTTTGTCCCTCTCTCTTTCAGTGTCACTGTCATTTGGAGAAGTGCATGAGTGTCTCCTCTTGGTCACTCTGCTCATAAACAGATACTAAGAAGGTCAAATAAATAAAACTCAGAATTCACTGGCTAATATAGCACATAAACATAAACTAACATGTTTCTATTTACATGCAAATATAGTGTGCTTTACGTCATTTGGCCAGTGGAGATAATTTGAGCTCTATCTGTGTTTGGACTTTGTTCTGGAATTTGACTTCAGGTCAAACATCTGTCAATTTCCATGGCAAAAATATCATGTCAGTGGGCACTTCAGGGGCTTTTGTTCTGACCATTCTTTCCTTTTTGGCTTTCACTCACCAGTGTTCAACATAATACGGTCAGCAATCAGCATGACAGCATACCTTAAACATTACGGCAGCAACATGAAGTGTGAGCCCATTAAAAGAGATAAGCCCACCTCTGTACACTGAGGGAGCTAATACAAGACATTAAGCAGGGTCACAGTACTTCATTCTGTCTAATGAAAATAGCTTACCCACTACACAAGCCTCCAAGATGATAGCTTTGAACTGGTTGCATTAACTGAAAAACAAGGGAGCTGCAGAAATCATCAGATAAACAGCGAGTTTGTCTGCGACTGGTTTCATGTGTGAACATCCAGCTCCAAATCAAATCATCAAATCAAACACAACTTTTCATTATGCATTAAGTCAGAGTAAAGTTCAAACCATTTAACATTTTGTTTCAATTAGCATAGTCTTAATCAGTTTATTATAACTTTATGTAAATATGAGTGTGTATTATATCAACAGTCATCAGTCTGTGGTGTTTAGGGAATCTAGTGATTATGGTTAGCTCTGGTGTAATGGTACATTATACTGAGAGGTTTTTGTAGTGTTGTGTGGGGTTCCCACTTCAAAAACATAAATGATTTGCTTAACCACAACATTTCTCTGACTCACTACGATTTGAACAGAAAGTCAGTTCACAGCAATGAACTGAGTTTAGCTGTCCAGGAAATTCCCACTGTATGGATATCAGGGGATCTGTTGAGGCTATTTTTATCTTCTGTGTTGTGCTGCATCAATGCTTTGAAGCTATATAAAGTTCAGAGATATGAACATATTCAGTTCACACAAAGTGACACTGTAAGAAAGGTAAATAAATATCTCAAGAAGTGTTTAAATATGCACGAGAAGTTTCATATGTAAGTAGCAGCCTCTAGTGGTTGAATGCAGCACTGCAATTCTAAGTAAAAAAATAAATAAATGCAAAACTTAAAACACTATCGTAAAATATTTTCCAACATTAATTTTCTCTTTTCATTTTGAATGGCTCAGTTTTGTCTCTCCTAAACACAGAGGAGGAGTAGAAACTAACAGTTTGGTATCTATATGTTTAATCGTAAAAGTCTGGTTATTGTAAAATATATAAATATTCATGAGTCATGACACTCATTTTGTTATCAGCTTTGAAAGTGCAGTGCTAAAGGTAAGTGAACCATGCACAGTTTAAATTTGTTGTAGCTTGTTTTTAGATAATTTTTTTGTAAAAAAAAAAAAGTAGTTTAACTACTAAAACTACAAATTAAGTGTGGCATACAACGAAAAAAAATGATTTTACTGTTACTTATCTTCTGTAACCGGACCCACTCAATGAGCCACATCCCCCTTTTCAGGCATGCCTGGGCAATGCGTTCATGAGGCAGCAGACAACCATATGCTTCACCTCTTTGTATGTTTGAAGCTTTAAACTAGGCTTCTTCACTGGCTTTGCTGCGAGTAAAACTTTTTCCAGTGTGAAGCTGTTTCCCTAACACTGAAAGTGATATGACAGGTGGACAACAAAGGCAGACGTGGCCTGTTTTAACTGTGAGTCAATAGTTCCACGTGTTGCTTTTGAAGCCCTGCAGCAGTAATCCTCTGTTTACAGCAATGACTGTGGTACCAACTGTTGTCTGACCCATCGTCGGACAAGTCGGACTATAATTATCCACTATGTCAACATTTCTTCATTTTGTTTTGGTTTAGTATTTGACTTCCTTCAATATTTCATTATCTTTTTCTGTTCGATTTACCTATTCAAATCTTCAATGAGGATGTTCCCAGGAAGACATAACATATTCTTCAACAATAAATAACAAGTAAACAACATTAAAAGCCCAATGATAATGCAACAAAGGAGAATCATAAATAAGAAATGATCAGTGTCAACGTAGTTTAGTTATGAGGATGACCCAAATATGACTAAATTTCTATTTTTCCATTAAAGGAATTAATGAAATCAGCTGTTATAATCATATGTTAAAAAAACATACAAAAAAGATAAATTTATGTGTTGAATAGTTTAGAAAATAAGAGAAACGCTAGAATAAATAAAATATGGAATTTAAAAACTTCCATCTTCCCACAGGGATCATTGAAACTACACACCTTTCCTTAATTGCTCATCGCAGGGAGGATGTATGTCTCTATTTCCTTAAAAGGACATATCCATGAACGTCAATGCAGGCAGAGAGTGGAAGTTACAATTACTCCAAAGAGGGGAGTGTTAAAAATTATTTTTTATTTTATTGCTAATAATGCTAGAATTATTTAGATATGTTTTCAAACGGAGTTTTAAACAAGTTATTTCAGAATTACAATTAGACTGAGACATGCAATTAATTCCAAATGAGAAATAATGGCTTCATTCTTGACCGGCACCCCCATAGTTCTTCATTGGTTTGGTCTGGTGTTCTGTACGGAACCCAGCAATATTATGAGGAAGTGAAGGGCGGTGGTTGAGAAAAAGAACGGCACAGGGCTAGCTGACGGTTTTCTAGAAGTTGTCAGGTAAGTCTGTTTATATCTTATTTTAAGAGCTATTTGGTTGCATTAAACACGCTCTGATATATACAAAACACGGGTTTAATCCCGCTACTAAAACTTCATATCTTAAAAGAAAACGTAATATGTTGCTCGCTCGGTTGGTAGCCTTGAAAACACGGCTAACAGTTAGCCGCGTAGCTAATGGCTCTGTTACGAAATTGGTCGCAAGTAAAGAAATATTTCCAGCTAGTAAATCCCGCAGTTAGCTTCATGTGTTGAAAATGTGTTTGTGAATTGGGTTATCGCCGGTGACTGTTGGGTATTTCATATAAATTATGATGTTGGTTAATACAGGCCGCAAACCAGGAGAGTGTGCAGGTACGGTCAGCTTTTTAAATCATATAAATATCGTGTTTAACTTTTTGGCTTATTCGAAGTTAATTAATGTCAATTGTGCATTTGTATGAACGCTGGGGAGAAGAAAACATCTCATTAGAAACGCGTAAATATGATATATGCGTTTCAACCTTGGTCAATTCCAGCAGCTCTCTCAAAAAAAATAAACACGTTCAATAATGGGTAAAACTTTTTTATTTTAAAGTTGTACAGATATCTAATAAAAGGAAATGGCAAGGAGTCGTCATGTATATTGGTAAATCAGCTTTAGTTGTTAGTCAGTCGACACAGTTAACCAACAATCACCAGCTGTTTTCAGTCAGCTTTTCAGATTCATTCTCAGTAGGCATAACATTTGTCATTTTATTCTATTTTTTATTTAATAGGTTATAGGGTAAGACGTTGCTCATATTTTCTTTCCTTTTTTGTTGCACTTGTCCGTGTTTCAGATAATATCAGCCCGCATCACTGTTTTTACAGGGCATCACACGCATAGCGAGATAATACTTGCTGCCCAAGCTGGTTGGATCCATTTTCCATGAGCGCAGAGCAGCAAAACCCAAAGTGTCTGTCAACATAAAGATGTTAACGTGGGGACAGTTCAACTCTTTATTCAAGACTTTGCCTGATAAGGGCATCTGTCCTCACATCAGTAGTTTTCCTACCCTCTTTGAAAGCAGTGAGCTGATCAACCTAGAAAGATGAGGAAGATTTCCATTTATAGCTCAGTGAGGGACACCTCACTGGGGATTCGCTGCCAGAGAATTATTACCCAGCCACTCATGTGTGGACGTGAATGACAAACTCTTATTTTGAATAATGGCATCATCTACTTTAATCTAAATGCTGAATTGTGCTGCCAACTTTTGTCTGTCTTGTGGTGTTTTCTTCCACATTGTGCCTTGGCAAGTGATGCTATTTCCTGTAAATGGGGAATAAGTTGGCATTCATCCCTATAACATTGCATCCTGATTGGAATTCTTGAAGTCTTTTCGATCAAATGAAAAGTCTTTTAGTTTAGTCTTATCAGATGTAGAAATCAGCCCAACCTAAATCAGTTTCCAGTTTTTGTGTTCCTCAGTAGTTAATCAAATGGAGCTGTAATTCAAAAAGATGTGTAACCTGATGTCTGTTAATTTCCACAGAAACAAAACATTCACAATGTCTAGCAAAAGGGCTAAGGGAAAGACCACGAAGAAGCGCCCTCAGCGCGCCACCTCCAATGTCTTCGCCATGTTTGACCAGTCCCAGATTCAGGAGTTCAAGGAGGCCTTCAACATGATCGACCAGAACCGAGATGGGTTCGTCGACAAAGAGGACCTCCACGACATGCTTGCCTCGCTGGGTGAGTTAAATTCTCAGACATCTTTATGTCTAATGTATGCCATTCATGCTCTGTTCGTATTCATTTGGGTGTGTACTGATGTTAGCTGTGCTTAAACTGGTTCTACAGGCACACGTATTTAAATTTGCTTTTAGCTGTTAATAAAAATTATGATTGCCTCTATAATTTGAGCCTTTCAGGTTTATGAGTAGAGAAAAGGTGCTCTTCATATATCTATACTGCTTTATTAGAAGAAAAAGAAAATCGTGCAGTAACCGCATAGCTGTGTGACCTGTTCCTGCCAATGCTGCTGCTATGCAGGGTTTCCACCCATGTATTTCAAGCTCCTAAGCGGAGCCGCCTACCCAGACTAATGTCTGAAAACAGCTGGTAATTTTAAGCTTGGCTTTAGGACGAGAAGTACAGCTGCTGTTGTTTAATATACCTTTTTATTTTAACACATTCAGTAAGCTGTGAAAGGGTTAGAACTACTAAACAAAAGACCAAGGCAAATGTTACAACTTATTACTCTTTTACTCTTGGTCTTATAACTTGTCCGGCAGAAACCCTACACTTAAAAGGCTTCACTCTGCTTCTTTGATAGGAAGCACAATGAAAATAATAATGGTTTGAAGCTGGGATTAACTGGCTGAAGTTGCTTTATAGAGAAATGAATGCAGACCTCTCAGTGCAGAGAACATTGAAGGCAGTAAGATGTTTGAACAATTTAGTTCTGTTCCTATTAGGATAAGAAGTTGTTTGAAAATAGAAAAGTCTCCTCTGAATTCAGTTTGCATCACACATGTTTATCTACACAGGCAAAAATCCCAATGATGACTACCTGGAGGCCATGATGAATGAAGCTCCTGGGCCCATCAACTTCACCATGTTCCTCACCATGTTTGGAGAGAAGCTCAATGGCACAGACCCTGAGGATGTGATCAGGAATGCATTTGCTTGCTTTGATGAGGAGGGAACAGGTTGGTGACCCACAGTCTCATGATTTTGTTTAAATTTGAGGAGAGAACTGTTGCAGTTTCTTATCTGATTTTGACCATTATCCTCTTCAGGTTTCATCCAGGAAGATTACCTCAGGGAGCTGCTCACAACAATGGGTGACCGGTTTACAGATGAGGAGGTGGATGAGCTCTTCAGGGAGGCCCCCATTGACAAGAAGAATAATTTCAACTATGTGGAGTTCACACGCATCCTAAAGCATGGAGCCAAGGATAAGGACGATTAAGAAGCTACACCAGCGTTCTCCTCTCTGTGCCCTCCACCTCTCTGTTATCAGCTAGATCACCATGCTGCATGTCTCAACTCTCCAGTTTAAACCCTATTTTAAACAAACCAAAGCAATAACTATCAACACGGTTTGCTGTGAACTTCCAGTATTGCCAAATTTACACATCTGAGAAGAAAAATCTGAATAGTGTTGTGTTTTGTCATGTAAAGATGTGAAGTGGCAGCACTTGGAAAGCTCTAAGGAAATGCATCTTTGCAATTCATGTGATTGGGTTTAGCTGAGTTTTTACATTTTCTAATATAAACTTTTTAAATAAAAGCCCTCTATCAAGTTGTATTTTGCTGTGTCCCTTCCATAAATGACAACTGAAATAAGTGTTGCATTATTTTGTCTTTATTTTACTGCCTCGGGTGAAACAAAATTCTTAAGCAATAGATTTTTTTTTTTTTTTTTTTTTTTTTTTTTTTTGGGTCCTCCTTCATTGGGATTTTTGTCAAGTCTCTACAAGCCTGCTCTCCCTCCTATCCAATTCAATCAGCATGTGCAGGCTAGCACTAGGTGATGTTTGTGCAAAGTCCAGTGCACACAGTAAAATTTGACCTTTATAAAAATGAAAGGAAAGCTGCTCAGTACATACCTGCATGCTGTCTGATTTATATCGTACAGGGAGTGGTCTAGTTAATAAAAATGCTTATCTATGAGACAAAAGGATGCTAAACTACCAGACGAGAAGGACAGGCTTAAATCCATCCTGGAACTAGATTTTCTTTGGTTTTTGCCAGAACTACATTTACAGTGTTCATTTCCCAAAATCTTGTTTGAGCGATGACGCTAAATCCGTCTGCACTTTACAGTTGTGCCCTCTTTAAATGGCAGTCCAGGCTTTAGAATGGCAGGTTAAAATACAAAATTATTTTTGGCCGAGAAAGACCACTTAAGCGATGATAACGACCAGCCGCAAACTCAAAACGTTATTTTGAATAGGATTGTGCAGTGATAATGTCGCCCTCTAGTGTCTGAGTGGAAGTTTCAAACCACATGATGCTGCCTTCAATGCTGCCTCGATTATTGGACATACAAAACCTATGAAGGTCAGAAGATGATTAAAATGAGTTATCGGAAATAAACATTTATTGCGAGGAGACTCTAAGAGAAGTGAAGGTTACAGTGAAAGTATAGATTTCAGACACTGCTTCTTTCGTCTGCTCCCTTTAGGGGTTTCAGACAAATGTAATTATAAAAGAAAGAAATATATATCTTCTTCTACACCACGAATTTCAGATGTGTGAAGAGTTATGCTGATCTACAGCAATTGTCTTGTTATATGCTAATTTAAGAATTATTTCTTGAGTTGGAACATCAAGACGCTTGTGAAATAAAAGAAGAACAGACTTTGAGGGTTCCTTGAACGCCTCATGCTCCTTACGGAGTCACGTTTGGTAGCATCTCCGGTGTAAGCGGTTATTTGACCCTTTTCCGCTGTTGGAAGGTCCAGGTATGAACTTCAGTTTACTGTCGTCACATTGTTGTTTTTATTAATCATTCCGAAGTGTCAGGCCTATGAAAAGTTAATACGAAGAGCAGTGCGGCTCTGCTAGGTTACACATGAGGCTAGCACCTATGCTAACGTTAGCTAACAGCAACCTTCAAGGTTGGTTCGCTAAAAGAAACGAAGACAGACGTTTCCCTGTATTTAAACCATTTTGGTGAATGCCAGATATATTTTAGTTTTCTATCAACATATATATTTAAATTTTGTAAGTAAGGTGACATTTACGGATAATATTGTTCACTTTTGCCTATTAAATAGCCAAAAATAACAGATATTATCTTTGCCTTGAGTTATTTGCATACGACTCGAGCGTCTTTGTAAAAAGCCACCCATGAACGGCTCATTTTAAACAGGAAAACGCTTGGAAGGAGTCTCTGACTCTTGGTGTTTTTTTTGTTCTCTCACTTATTTAAAAATAGTCTTAATATTTTTGTGTTTTTATTTCGTTTTAGCTCAGCTGGGACCGGTGAGTCCCGGACCAGGGTCATGGCTCTGAAGCTGATTCAGAGGATTCCGTTCAGGATCCGATGTTACCCTGTTGGATCCGTCAGGCCTCTGAGTACCAGCAGCCAGTCCTTATGTGTAACTTGCCTGTGTACATCAGCCGGCCGGTGTATCAGGATACGGGGCTGCCGGAAGCTACTACAGGACAGCGTGACGAGGAGTCTGACCACCATCGTCAGGGAGCCTGCCTTCATCACTAGCAGCTCAGTGGGAATCCACAGAGATTCGGTCCCGCGGTTTTGTCTGACCCAGCTGCACCGACCCACAGCTATAGAGGAACAAAGTTTCCTGCACCGTCTGGAGACCTGCTCCTCCTCCAGGCAGGTTTTTAGACTGCTGCGCTCAGTGGAAATCATGTCTGACACCATGGCCGCAGCAGCCCTTCACCGTGTGGCCGACCTGGAGCAGGAGGGTGGTGCTCTGAACAACCCCACTGTGTTGGAGGAGGCCACTATCAGGGCCCTGTGCTTCCAGCTGGAGCAGGACTCTGGACGGTTGACTGATGCTGGACTGGTTTCGGCTCTCTTGGCCTGCACACGGCTTTACTTGGATCCCTGGAGCACACTGATGGTGAGGCTCATGTCTGAGAGCCAGGCAAGGCTTGACAGGGGGGAGATGACCATAGGGGAACTGTGTACTCTGGGGCAGGCGATGCTGGCCATAGAGGGTCCAGGTAGTGTGATGTTGGAGCAGTTGATGGAGCAAATCCAGAGGCAGGAGCTTTCTAATTGGAGCCTAGCAGACCTTGTTGCTGTTTATAGACTTCTGCAAGGTGGTGTGGGTGTAGATGGAAAATACAGGGACCTCCTGAATGCCATGCACAGCCACACTGTGACTGTTACTTCCCGTATGGATCCTGCTGCTGTCAGCGGGGTGCTCGGTGCTCTCGTAACCCTGAATCAGATGCAGGCCATGCCTCTTGTGATCAATCTGTGTAAGCAGGCTGTGCGGCATGTGCCTCACTTCACCGATGAGGAGCTCACCCATGTACTTGGGGCACTAATGCACTTTGGTCACAGTGATCATTACTTTATGGAGGCGATGGAGAAATATGTTCCTACAGTGGCCTTCACCTCCCACCCAGAGACAATTACTAAAGTGATGCAGTTCTTTGGACGCAGGAACATCCTTTCCCCGCCCGTCTTTGATGCCATCGCTGAGAGCTTTGTGTACCGAGCAGATGACTACAGCACCAGCCAGGTGGCCAGGCAGATCATGGCTTTTGGGAAGCTGGGATACCTCCCACCCAATGCGGGCCAGGTGTTTGGGAAAGTAGAAACTATCCTGCACACGCGTTTCTCACACTTCCAGCCTCGAACGCTGCTCAACCTGCTCCATGCCTGCACCCTGGTGGAGAGGTTCCCTGTTAATTTTGTCTCTAAAGTTTTCAGCAGTTATTTCCTCCAGCAGCTGCAAGGTAATGCCAACACACCTGCTGTGTCATGAGTGCATGATTTAACAAAATATTGCTGACGTCATTTCCTGCTCTGTCTTTTTGTCCTGTAGAGCAGGGCATGGGAATTGACCGGGCTGTTCTGGCAGAACTGACTCAGCTCTACATGACTGTAAAATTGGAGTGTCCCTTCTACGAGGTAAAGTATTTAGAACAATGTGAAGGGTTAGACACTTGGAAAGCTGAATGACACAGGAACAATACAAAACCTGAATACACACCCACAGGCTTAACTCATCATCGGTGTGTGAGCTTCAGTGCATTTTAGTTATGTGGCAAAAAATGTACCTCAGTATTTCAGTGTGGTCACACAATCAACAGAAAACAGATTTCACTGTGTTTAGTTTGATTGTGTTTTGTTTTTCCTCAAATCATGGTGACTGTAATTAACTAAATTATAAACGATAAAGTTTTTTTTCTTGTAATAGCCCCTCTGTGTGATGGCTTTACCCGTCATTTTGTCAGTATTTTACATTAGGAGCAAATTATTTATCAATTTACTTATCTAGGTTACTTTGAAGGGTCACTTTATTGTTTCTACAGTGTTCTGTTGTATTTTATTTAAATTTGACTTACCAACCTCCAATTCCATTCTTTTATCTAGTTTTCATTTTTTGAGATCCAAAAACACAAACTAACAAATGTATACACGTTCTGTGAGCCTTTATAAAAACAGGATGTGTTTTTATTGTGTGGTTTTTCTCATTTCAAATGGATAGCAAACACACGTAAACAAAAAGAAGTGAATACTAATAACATTTATACTGCTCAGTGTTTTTGTTGTCAAATAAATGAAAATCTGTAAGTCACACATCATGGCAGGCTATGTGAACACTTTCCTGTGTCAGCCTTTGTTTTTCTTTCATCAGGGTCCCAAACTCCTTCCAAAATACTGCGTCAAGTCTTTCCTCATGTCTGGCCGCTCTCTGGAGACACCAGTGGATCCACATCTGTACAACTCTGTGAAAACTGGATTGGTGGATTTGCTCGGGGATCGTTCATACTTTGGATCAAAAGTTCTGACGCCGTACTGCTACACACTCGGTAACACACACACACACTGGTTTGCACCAGTGGTTTACTTCATAAATGTTTCCTGTAGCTTATCTACTGAAGGCTTCTTTCTTTTCTTGTTGCAGATGTTGAGATAAAACTTGATGAAGAGGGATATGTGCTGCCTGCCAGCCAAACTGATGATGTATACAAAAGGTAAACCAGTTTCATGTTTTCGATGTCAAAGCAGTGAAAGTAAAGTTCGTATTTGAGAGCTGTTTGGTGACGTTGCAGGATCGCTCTGTGTATCGATGGACAAAAGAGGTTCACGTCAAACTTGAGGCAGCTTCTTGGAAAAGAGGCCATCAAGCAGCGGCATCTGCGCCTTCTGGGATATGAAGTTGTTCAGGTTAGATCCTCAACAGTTCTTAGAATTGTGTAGATCGGTACACCCTAAAATTCAAACGAAATAGCCGAATTTGTGTTCTTCTTTCTAGATTCCTTACTTTGAGTTTGAAAAGCTGCAAAGCAAGACCAGCATGGTGGAGTATCTACACCAAAAAATCTTTCCTCACACCTACAGGCTCAGCTGGTGACCGCGAAACAGTCTCGCTGTGGTTGGAACATCAGGGCTTTTAAAAAGAAAAACTCCATATTTATTTTTGCTAACAGTCATTGCCAAGTTAATGTGTTTTAAGTTATCACCTGCACATGCACAAATTTAACTGGACAATAAACTGTCTTTTGTACAAAAAAATGACTTGATGGAATGATTTCTATATCACACAAGGATGAGTATTGTTTGAAAAATATAATTTATTTTGTTTTTTGCAACAGGGTGCTGCAAAAACTGTACAAAGATAATAGAAACCTAATTCCGGCAATCACAAGCTTAGTTATAAAGAGTCAGAAGCACAATCTTTAATTAAAGACGCCCGATTTTTACCTTACAGTTTCTACCATTCATTGGACAGAAGATGCTTTGGTTTTTATTGCTGCCTTTTTCGGCCAGGAGTGTCAGTTGGATAAATAGGAAAAAAAGGGCTATGATACATGTAAAACTAGCATGATATGTTTTCGAACTACCCCTTTAAGAAGCTGGGATCTGAGGAAGGCCAAACTCGTCTACCAGGACACCATCCTAAAAGAAAAAGAAGGAATTCCCATGAATAATGAAAGCATAACGAACCAAGAAGCTATAAACTAAATAGAAATTTCACAGGAAACTGTAAAACTCTTGTGATCAGTACCCTGTTTGACTTGTCGCCGGGCAGGCCCTCTGGGATGGAAGGAGCAGATGAGGCCTCGTCGAGGTAGGAGCTGTCGTCATCCATCAGCAGCTCATCTCCCAGAGCGTCCAGCTCTGTGGACAGAACAGCATTTAAAGATCAGGAGCTCTATCACTTTAGATCTGTGTTTAAACTGTCTACACATGTGAATCCTTAAAAAGTCCTAACTGATGTCAGTGGAAAAACTAGAAGCCTTTTTTATGAAACCCACACACTGGTCACATATGCTGCAAAGATAAGTCTTGACCAGAACTGCTGCAGCTTTGGACTCTGTAATGTTTTCTTTCTTAATGCTGTATATGTGAAATCCTGGCATATTGGTGTTTTCCCGACCTGCTTCCAAGTCGTCCTCGTCGATGTCAGGTGTGCCATAGCTTCTGCTCATCGCTTCCTGGATCTCATTGGCATCCTCCATCATGTCCTCCAGCTGGTCTTGGAGATCCTGAATATTTTAAAAAAAGTTTGAAGCATTACATTTGTGTCAGCAGCGTCTTTGGTAATTTGATAACCAGCACACTCTGCTCATATTTCATCTGGGCTGTTATTAATCCCTGCTGGCCAATCACCATTAAGGATCTTTCCTGTACAGGACTTATCTAACATGTGTATTTGACAACCAATACAATAGTTTCTGGGTTTTTCTGGGTGTAGCTGCACAGGCAGAGACCACCCTCACTAATTTGTGATGCACAGCGACTCATTTTGTTATATCAGCAGACCTTCAAGGGTTAAAGAGATAGCACCTAAGACTGGTAACTGAATTTCAATAATAATAATTAATTAGTTAATTATTAACTAACAGCCAAGTAACTACATTAACTGCTGTTAAAATAACCTGAAAGCATACCTCAATTTTATCAATCTTCACATTCTTGTAAGCCTTCTTCATGTCTTTGAGGCCAACTTTCATGGCATCAACCTAAAAGAAGAAAAACAAAACATGTTAGCACACATAATATTTTCTTCTGTAACTAAGATCTGGTCCAGTTCCTGTTCTCTTACTGTAGTTTTAGTGTCTTTCAGGTTTTGGATCGCGTAGTTTGTTTGCTCCATGTTGAACGACTGCTGCATAAGATTGTCTCTCTGGCTTTCATACCTTGGAGCCGTGAAGAAATAAAGTTATGAGAGCAATCAAGGTGGCAGCTTAAATAACTTACCCTTTCTTTAGGAAGTAAAAGTACTCACATTCTCTTCTGCTTGAGCACTCTCATTGCCTTTTGCTTGACCATGTTCTAGTGGGGGAGAAAAAGGACAAACTTGTGGAAAACCCCCTCACAAACTGTAGGAATTATTTTAGAGAGGTTTATTTTGATCTTGAGATGTCGTACTGAAAGTTTTTAAGAGACACCAGCCTCTTTGTCTTACAGTACAACCGGACAACAAGACTCACCTTTGAAGGCCCATCTCTCATCTTTTTCATCTGATCTTTGTACTTCACAAGTTCAGCATCTAGTCTGGCGATTTTCTTGTCAATGGACTCCGCCCGAGAATCCACCTGAAAGTAGAAACATGACATCAATTTTAGTTGATCTCTGACAGTAGGACCATATTATTATTGGAGCTCTTTTTAAAGAACAACACAGTAATGAATTCAGGGTTTTTCCTGGTTCAGAATAGGCCACTAAATGGTCCTACAGATGTTGAAGGGCATCTACAGACTATGCTGCCTATGTTTTATACCTCTGTGGTAGCAATAGTGGTCTTGTATGCGACAGTGTGCTGGGGCAGCTGGGTGAAGGCAGTTGATGGCAACAGATTGAACAAACTTATCGAGAAGGCTGGTTCAACTCCTCAGCATCTTGGACAATCCATCCAAGCATGACCCTCTTGATTAGTCACCACAGCACACGAGTCAAATGACTCACTGCCACAAGGTGCAGGCCTGAGGACTACAGGAAGTTCCTTTCTACCTGTGGCTATTAGACAGTACAACTCCTCCCTCATGTGATGCATGAAAAATATACACATGCACAGCAACACTTCCTAACCCATCGACACTTTACCAGATGGGACTATCATTATTATTATTATTATTATTATTATTAATATTATTATTATTATTAATACAGTATCACTTGTAGTTTATTCTCCATTGTCACATACTACAACAGCATTAAAAATATTATTTACAACACCACTTTCTGCCTATTTATAATACTAATCATACTGACATTTATACTTATTTTAACATTTTGCTGTTGCTCTCACCTGTGTCTTATCTTTCCAGCAGCCGTTCAGTAGTTGATCATAATTTTTTTTGTGTGAGAATGTTTTTTCTCATCGTACCGAGCATCTAAAAAGGCACAGGGATTTCCCTTGGGATCTATTTTATCTCATCTTATCAGAAACTAAGCATTTTCCTGTTATTTCTGGCCATTTGGTGGAGACTGTAAAAGTATTTTATGTTACAGTAAATTAAAAACAAAATATTTTTCTATCACAGCCGTGGTAATTTTCCTGCGGTGGGCGCTAAAACTCATCATCATTAAACACGTCCTTCCTCTCCAGTCTGACAACCAGTTTAACTGGTTCATGTCTGCTTATTCTCTTTGTTTTACTCGGAGAACAACATGGTTTCAGCTCAATCACAGTCGAATGGCTCAAATTCCTGCCCAGCGTTACACAATGATGACCCATTACCCACACTGAAAACTGACTGTGTGCTTTGAGAACCTTATTAACCGACTGACACTGTCAACTCAAGGCGTTAGGTTTTAAGTCTACGAGACATTAAAAATATAAAAAAATAACATACGATTAATCTAGAAAATAATGTATATTTCCCAGAATGATATCTCCAATTAAATGTGTGAACCCGTGGCCTGTTTGGTCCCCAGAAACTTGGCTAACACTTAGCTAACTGTCTTTGTTTACTTCGTTTAAAGATCCTTCCGAAAAGTTATTTCCGCCTCATACTTACGCTTCCGATGCAGTCCGTCAGGTTCGGTGGCGGACCTTTATCTTTTCCTTTGCCAAATATGCGATTCATTTCGGCAAAAATTAGGTGAAAAGTGTAAAAGAACAGCTACGTTTGTTTGCCTGTCAAGAGTTCAGTGTCCAACTAAACACCCGGAAAAGCCCTTCCCATGACGTAAGGGGAGTCACATGGGTTTGACTCACCCGGCCACGCCCTCCTCAGATTACTCTTGAGCTGATGTATGTGTGCTTGTTTATTGGCCTGCCTCGTCTTTATATGGCGCAATTAAGTTCCTCAACTAATTCTTTTTCTCTCTTTTTTTTGCCGTTTAGATAGCACTAATTCTAAAAATTAAACACAACTACACAAAATTTGTACAAAATTCAGGGTCCGAAATTAACTTAATATGATATATATGAAATATTCTATCATTTCATATATTATGTCTATTACCTACAGTAAGCTCAAGTATTCCAGTTATCCACACCACAGCTTGTAACTAAAAGCTATATGCCCCCCACTCCGCCCACACACTCTGATAATATTAAAATTAGGTACATCTTTCTAGACATAGCCTCGCCAGCCCGTCTGGTTCATTTTCCTTTATTATTTATTATGCTTGCTGCCTTCAAACAAACATGCTGTTAAAAGCATAAATTAATACGGCCATCTGCTTTTTCCATAAAAGCTCTTATTATTTGTTGAGCCATTTTCAAAAGACAAGTCATTTATGAAGGAGAATACAACAGAAAATGTAAATTAGGAAAAAAGTGTTAGTAGCTCAGAACCTGAATGTTTCCTTGTTTTGCTTCACTGATGGTTTGTTTAAAACAAAATGATGCATATTTTCAGTATCAGACTACGGACTACAGACTCAGTACTCTGTATGTAAATAAAATTCATTTGACCTGAACTTAGAACATGAACCTACATGAATCCAGTCTGTCTGTTCTCATTATGGCTTATTTCTACACATACAGAAATAGTCCAAAAACACTAAGTGCTGGAATTTGCCTACAGCAATTCAGTAATTCATACACTGCCATGCTAAGTCGAATCAATTTAGTAATGTTGAAATATAAATGCTATGAACAAATCAGAAATGAGGTTACTACTACTACTACTACTACTACTACTAATAATAATAATAATAATGATAAACAATTACGGTTTTGTATCAGGTGCATTAATCGTGAATAATGATCAAATGATCTGGAAGTCTTGAATATTGAGGGACTTGTGGATGTATTATAATGAACATAATAAAAGAAGTCTGAGACACAGAAGCTTGTAATGTGGGAGAAATCATCAATCATCACCTGATGTATCTTCTTATCCCGTGATCTTGCAGAAGTGGCACAATTGAGATCCAGTATGTGAACACTAATATGGACTGCTATAGAGAAGCTTCTGTTTATGCCAAGTTATGTGAATGCAGCTATTAATCATTGCAGTTTCTTTAAAATAAAAAAACAAAACAAAGACCGCACATTGCATCCTCTTTCCTCTGGGGGGAGCTGATGGCTTACAGTAAAAAACTGTAGAAGTCTGCAGAGTCGCTGCCTCCAATAAGAATCTCTTCAAGGCTTCAACTTCTATTAAAACAAGTCACCAAAAAGGAGAGAGATTTGTTTTCCTTAAAACAAACAAACAATGAGTATCCGCTATCACCGAGCTTGTCACACTCCAAGGAAAGAATCAGTGTGTATTTGTTAAACTTGCTTTATTAAGCTCTTCACAGACAAGTTTTAATCGATAAGTACACGTCCTGCTCGAATGACGGCAGGAGAAGCCAATGTACAGCATTAAACTGTGAGCACAGAGATTAAAAAGAAATAAATAAAAACTACAACGATGCCTCGATCACAGTGTTGATTCTTAGAATAACGTCTCTTATTTTTAGAACATCTGTGCTTTATCTATTTTTGTGTCCGTATACATGTGTCAGCAAGAGATTTATCAACAAGTATTAGCTAAAGATGCTTTTTTTTAATGAGATAGATGACTTTTATGTAGTATTTGCAGTACATTCAAAATGACAGCACAGTCCATGAAGCCTATGGCTATTGATGTTGCCTTTACTATCATAGCAGTGATGATTAACATGCTACAAATACAGTATATTTTTATAAAGTCTGTGCAAAGATTTTCTTTTTGCAGTCTATACAAAATAAGTCCTTGTATACAGACTGAGATACTGTACAGTTGTTAGAATATTCTGTATTTTTACTTGTTGAAAGAGCTAATCGGCTTATCAGACTGTACAACAATAACAGTATGACAGTTCAGCAGGACTACAGTATGTGTATCATGGTAAAAGCCATACACAAAGCACATGTCATTATTAGTTATATACCATAAAGTTAACAACTTATCAGTCTGGACACAACGCCAGGGTCAAAGCTGATAGAGAGCCCTCTGTCAAATTTTAAATGCACATTCAAGTCCAGGATCTTCCCTCCACATTCGCTCATTGACTAACTTGCTTTGATGCAGATGAATGTTGCTTTTTTCTTTTCTTTCTCTGACTCTTACACAACTTCAAAGTCCAACATGAGTCCGTGAGTGCTCTCACACTGCGGTCAATCAGCACCATTCAGGCTATGCACGGATGTGAAAATGTTTTTGGCACATGTCTGCTGTCAGGGATTCATGCAAATATCACCGGCATGTCAAATGCATTGAATAAAAATAGCAAACATTATAATATGAAGTGCTGTTTGACCCCATCTAGTAATCATTCCTGAAGTCATTTTTCTGCTGCCACAAACATTTTTTCCTGGACTTTTAAAGGCACATTTGGCAAATGAAAAAATGATAGGAGGAAATTTTGGGAATAAACAGCATTTGAGAGACAAATGAATCAAAACTGATGAAACTTGATATGGGCCAAGTGATTTTAATCAGTCTCCTGCTCGTTTACCCTTTAAATAATCGTCAGTTCTCCTGAGATATCTTAACATAATTATCTCATGACTGTGTGTGCAATATTGTGTAATGATGATTTTATGAAAGGCTAATCTGCTGATTATTTTGCCAGTAAGCTCAATACCCATCCACCCGCCCATCCATCCATCTCTTACTTATTCAATTCAGGGTTGTAGAGGTGATGTAACGTATCTCAGCTGTCAGTACACACTGGGAAGGTTGGCAGTCTAAATTAAACTTATGGCTAAATAAATCATCATTAAAACAGTAAGCGATCATAAATTTGTTTTAAAAATGTTTAATTAACTGTCATGTATGAAATCAAAATCCCATTTAGGATGCTGGATGGTGCGAATGTTTAATTTTTCCTAAAAAAAAAACCCTTCCTGAACAATTACTTAGTCATCAAAATAAATGGGGATTCATGTAATAATTGGTTAATCAACTAATTGTTGGACCTCCATCAACAGTAATCCATATTAATTATAAGCAGCACTTTCTTCATACAAAGAGGATCTTTGACCTACTTAAAATTGTTTGGTTTACATCCACCTGCCAGGTTAAACCATAAATGCACAATCTTTGTCTCGACCTACAATCACAGGCTGCTATGAGGGAAAGTGTCAGAAGTCAGAGGACACGAGGATGGATTGATTTGGATTTATGGACAACCACATCAATGATTATACCCTGGGTGATAATTAAAATGAAGTGAATCCAAAACCCAGTCTACATTGCTGTTGTGATGTGGGTTAAACCCAGGTACTGTGAGTCTTCTTTTCCAGTGTGGGAGATTGAAGACAGTTCCACTGCTAGTCATGTCGGCTTACCAGTCCCATCTGGGTTTTCCAGGGGAACAGCGGCCTCTCGCACAGTGCTGGGGGCCTTTTTGCTCCCTGACACCTTCTCCCCCTTCAGTTTGGCTGACAGGCAGAAGTCTTTGAAGCAGCGTTTAAAGTTCTCATCCAGAAAGGCGTAGAGGACAGGATTGAGGCTGCTGTTGGTGTAACCCAGAGCCACGCAGAAGAAGTAGGCGGCCATGATGGCGGTGGTTTCCGGCACGGTGACGAGAGCTTTGACCAGGATGAAGATGTGAATGGGCGTCCAGCAGACCACAAACACGGCCACCACGACCACCACCAACCGCGTGATCCGGCGCAAGTTGCGATCCTTCTCCCTCGAGCCGGACAGCATTCGGACACTCTTCAGCCTCAGGACCATGAGGGAGTAGCACACGGTGATAATGAGCACAGGCACGACGAAGGCAAAGACAAACACTAAAATCTTCATCAGTGTGTCCCACTTTGTGTAGGGATCGGGGAACTGCAGCGCGCACTCTGTTATGTCTGTGGAAGAACAGTGGAGAGAAAATAAAGTCCAAAGTGGCAATTTTATTTATATGACATGTTTTATGAAACTCAATGTAATTAACACTGAAAATAAAAACAGAAAAACCTGTAGGTTTGATTATGTCTTAAGTTAGTGAAAACATAAAAAAAAAAAAGGCATTCACACACAGCTACCAAGTGTGAACAAAAAGGTTTTGAGTCTATTTTTGAAGTGCACTTTATGATAAATGAAATTCCACTTCACAATTTTCTGCAATCAATTTAGCAAGTTGCTGTAGAATAGCTAATCTGCACTCAACAAGGGAACATTTTGCTCTAAACGCTTTTTTATTTCTTACATCATCTATATTCAGGAAGGAGGTGCTCAATTTGTAGCTAATGAAAAACTCTTCACTGACAGATGGATTTGATATTTTGAATATATTTCTGTTCTTAACATTTTATTAGTACATGCTTGGAGAGAATTTGCTGCGCATAGAAAGTGGACAGAGACTCTTAAACTTTTTGTTAGACATTGGGGAAAGACTTCCTCACCGCTGTTCGTCTGAGTACCGCCCAGCACAAAAGCAGGTATCCCTGCGGCCGAGGACAAGATCCAGATGCACACGTTTATCATCTTGGCCTTGAGGGGAGTGCGGAAATCCAGGGCTTTCACGGGGTGGCACACGGCCACGTAGCGGTCCACACTCATCATGGTGAGGGTGAAGATACTGGTGAACATGTTGTAGTAGTCGATGGAGATGAAGACCTTGCATACCACTTCGCCGAAGGGCCACGTATTCAGAAGGTAGTCAGTGCTCTGGAATGGCATCGTGGTGGTGACGAGGGCGTCGGCGAGTGCCAGGTTGAAAATATAAATATTGGTGGCCGTCTTCATCTTCGTGTACCTGTTAAATATGCACAACACAAAGTTGTCCTGTGAGGAGAGATACGGCACTGTCTCGGCAGCCGTTATTGCTTCGCGACTCAGAGGAAGACCTTTGTTCTGGGCTCATTATGAATTAAACATTGTCCATTAGTCCACAGTGCTTTCTTGAATTTGTAATGCAATCTTTCAGGCTCACACTTCATTGTTATGTATAAAGTGGTGCTGATTGGAAACCATATCCAATGAGCTTTATTGTGTATTTACAGATTTTTACTTGTGGTAGCACCCATGCAAAATACATGCAGATTTTTGGAATTTGGGTAGAAATTTTTAAAAGTTGATTATTTCTGCGCAATTTACTTGCTATAGTATGATCTGCAAGAACCTAAAAGATTCACCTGAAAGAATGAACTTCTGTTCAAGATTACAGCAAAATTATCAGAAAGAGTGTCAGTGTTTCACAATCAAATTTTGGTTAGAATAAACTGCATTCGTGTCATGTTGGAGTAATCAGAAAAATTTGTTTCCAACTGGAAAAATTAATGTGAACTCCCCTCCATTTGAGATCAACCTGAAAATAGGCATTATTTTGCACAATTTGCAGAGTTGCTGGTATTATATACCACAGTATAGTGGGCTAAAGTAATTCAACTATTTATAAATGGTCTACTATTCACAAGCAGTAATCCAGAGAAAGAGACAGGTAAAACAATATTTCTTTATAATACAGCCCTCTGAAACCAGACAAGTTGCTTAAAGGACCTATTAGCAACCAGTTACTTTAGCTAATCATAAAGACAAAAAAACCCAAGAAAATAGTTGTGACCAGAAAAAAGAAGTTCAGTCTACCAGAAGCTCACTATTGAACACACTGCATGTCTTTTATTTATGGTGTGATTAACCCAAAATGTAGAAGCAGTAAATTTAGTTTCAAGCTAACTAGCTGCTAGCTTCAGCTTTATATTCATAGATAAAGCTCAGTCCTCTGGGCAAAAGAGAAATGTATTTGTCATGATATCAAAGTTTTTTCAAGTTTACTTTTAGCCACTTGGGTTTAGTTCAGCAGGCACTGACCCTGATATGTGGATTAACGTGTTAGCAAGCAGCTATTTTGTTTTTTATACACATATAGCAGAGAATAAGCAAAGTTATATTCACTGGGAGTTATAAATACATTCAGTGGCTTTACTTCATTATGTAACGTGTTCAAGTGCAGTTGTATACCAAATATCTAATCAGCCAATCACATGGCAGCAACTTAGCGGATCTAGACATTGTAGTGGATCTAGTTTAGTCTGAGAATAAGACTGGGGAAAAATGTGATTTAAGTAACTTTTTTGTGTCACATGGGCTAGTCTGAGTATTTCAGAAACTGCTGATCTACAAAGGACAACCAGTATAGCATTTACCAAAAAGAGAAACTATCCAAATCAGCAGTTCACTGATTGAAAATATCTTGTCGATACAAGAAGCCAGAGCAGACTATTTCAAACTGAAAGGTGAGTAACAGTAATTCAAATATCCACTCGTTGCGACCTAAGTATGCAGAAGAGTGTCTTTGAATGGACAACATATCAAACCTTGAGGCAAATGGGCTACAGCAGCAGAAGACCACACCAGCTGCTACTTCTGTCAGATAAGAACAGGAAACTGAGGCTACATTTCACACAGACTCATCAAAAGTGAAAAATGGATTGGAAAAACCTTGCCTGGTTTGATGAGTAAGTGTTACTGCTCCAACTTTTGCATGGTAGGGTCAGAATTTGGCATAAACAACATGAAAACCCTTATCCACCTTGCCTTGTATCAACTGATCAGGCTGGTGATGTATAATGGTGTAGGGCATATTTTCTTGTCCCCCTTTGAACTCCTCTGAGCACTGCAGCCTACCTGAGTATTGTTGCTGACCATCCTTTTATGACCATAATGTAGCCATCTCCTGATGGCTTCTTCCAGCAGGATAATGCACAAAGTTCAAATCATCTCATACTGGTTTCCTGAACATGACAATGAGTTCACTGTACTATAATGGCCATTTAGAGGCCAGGGGGTGGAACGGCAGATTCACATCATGGATGTGCAGCTGACAAATCTGCAGTAACTGTGTGACGCTATCATGTCAAAATAGACCAAAATCTCTGAGGAGCTTATGTCAGATTGTTGAATCTGACATAAGGAATAAGAGCACATCTAAAAGCGAAAGATGGTAAAACGGACAGTTTGTCTACATAAAACATGACATGTCTGAAAATCAGACAAGCGGCCTAAACATCTATTTTGTGGCCCAAATTGACTTTATTACATTTGAATAATTTCATATATTTCTTCCCAATAAATCAGCATTAAGCATCTTCTTCCTTCAGCTGTTCTGTATGGAGCAACAGTAAAATGAAAAAGCTGGCTCCTGCAGACAGGCGAAGCCATCAACCTGATTTGAGGTAATTGTTGTCGAGGAACTGAAGCATTCTGGATGGCACTGCAGCAGTTCACGTTACATCAGATAAGATTTGTTGCTCACACAGACCATAAATAAAGCCCAATGAGGTGTAAGCATGTTATTGGGTTGACAAAGCACCACTGGTTTCAGACGTAATTAATATTATGCCTGCCAGGCCAGACTTGATGAGAAATGTATAGAATTCCATTTTATATCTGGGAGGTCTTGCTGGAGAGTTGCCATTCATAAAGTTGGCATGTTTCATTTTCTGGAGGAGGTAGAATTAGCTCTCTGTCACCAAGCTTTTGAACATTTAATGTCAGATTAGAAATGACAACATTCCCTTTCTTTGCCAAAATGAAGTCTTGTTTTCTTTTTTGAGACTTGGGGGTTTAAAAAAGATCGTTCTCTATCTGGATGCTGTCTCATACTATTTTAAATGCCCATTTTGTCAACTCTTTCATGAGCTTAGAGCATCACACCTTTTTTTCAGTGTCTGTGAAGCGCATCCAAAAACAAAATGCAGGCAAAAACAAGAACTGTGACTAACACCAGATGGCCTGGAGGTCACTGTGAAAGCCCAAGTCTGGGTGCTTGTTACTTACTATCTTATTCCCAAGCAATAACATTTGCAAAGGCAGAGAAGAAAAACATTCCTCTGGCTGGATCTTGATTTCTTAAAAAAATGACATAATAGCATCTTTTCTCTTTTCTTTTCTCCATAGAAACAGAGGAGTGATTTCTGGCACACCATGCGGATTTTAATATTTATACTTTATGATGTTATACAAAGTGGGGAGAAAAATCCTTACCTGATGATCACATACATAACGAGGCAGTTGCCCAACAAGCCGACCACAAACACCACGGAGTACACTGCGGTGATGATGGGGATGATGGGAGACATGCTCTCCTGCTCCCAGCTATCATCATCGTGGGTCACATTGCGGCTGTCAGAGTATCCGGATACCCAAGCAGTTGAATTCGCCGGACAGTCTTCCAGCAGCGAGGAGAGGCACTTGGTGTCTTCTTTGTAAATTTCAATCGGAGTGCTTTCCATTTTAACACCTGTTTGTTGTTAGGCTGGGAGGAAAAAATCCTTTCAGGTTAAGACTTTAAAATCGAGTTACTGATAAATTCCTCGTGTTGAATTCAGAGATGTAACATACAGGAGGTAAAAAAAAATATGGTGATATCGGAGCAACTGAGCTGCAAAAAAAGCATCTAGAGCATCTTTACTCAATTATAAAAATGAAAAAAAGTTTGCACGATCAATTAATTAATGCAAAAACATCACACCTACACAAACTTCACTTTGGTTGTGGAGACGCGCGCAGATCTGGAAAAACATGTCCGGTAAAATACGCGCTGTGCTGCGAATCGTTGAGGGGAAAACGCGCACTGTAATGTGAAGCTGGCAGTTTACTCACCTTAATCACTCAGAAAAAGAGAGAGGGGGGAGAAAGAGACGACGCTGTTTTTATTTTTAATATATCCTCGCAGGTATAATTCAGCTCGGCTTGTTTTGTTGCCCTGGTGAAGGTTACGGCTCATCAAAGTTTGGGGATGGTACTGCGCCCGGAGAGGAGCAGCGGCAGCTTTGCGGACCCTCGTGCACACGCACTGATGGAGAAGTGGCGCGCAATCAGGCTAGACCCACCACACACACACACACACACACACACACACACACACACACACACACACACACACACACACACACACGCCTACAACATTCACCCAAAATATGAGATGACAGAGCGATGACAATAACCTGCAGGCAAGCGCACAGCTTCCCACAATCACCATGTCACAACCGAGCAAAAACTGTTGAGCATAATGAAGTAAGATTTGTGCATTAGAAGCACTGAAAAGGGTAAAACGAGATTAACATTGCATCTATGTTGCAGTTTATTAAAAAATGGTTCTCTAACGATGTACAGGGGCTCGATGAAATTCTCCGTGGGCAAAGAAAATACGTTTTTCCTTTTAAATTGTGAATTTAGGCGAGAGTGCAACAAATACAGCCTCGCTGATGTTCAGGTGTGTGTGTATGTGTGTGTCTTCAATGATGGAGGTCATAAACACTTTAACTGGACACAGCACTGCGCATTTCAGGCCATTTCTGCTACAACCCGGGGACAGAAAAGGGGGGATGATATATGACCAAGGTCCAGCACGGCCAGCGCTCAGACCACTCCAACAAACAACCAAAATGACCCATCATTTCACCCTCAGTGAAAGGAAAAGCCATTGGCACTGGATCTCATTTTGCTTCCCAGCATTTCAAATATTCTTGATTCAAAGTCGAATTTTGATCACTTTTAGAATCCATGTTTTGTTTTGTTTTTTAAAGATGTTTAAAAACAACATCAGTTGTAGTGTACACTGTTGTTTTAGACCTATCTCAGTCTGATGCATTGTGCTTAGCTCTGTTTTTATAAAGGATCTCCTTCACTGCCAGTGCCAAAAAACAGCTCTCTTGGCTCTATGGCTCCTGACACTACAGACTGTTCGTAGAATAACTATGATGAGAGAAGAGTGTTAAATGGCAGATTTGTGCAGCTCTCTTCTTTAATCCTTTAGAGAAAATATAAAACCTGCTCAGAGTTGCTTTATAAACTGGATACTGAATGATAATGACGGTAACTTGTATACAATAAACCGAAGTTTAAACTAAAGAAAATTGCTTCTGTTTGTCTAAAGAAAAATCAGAGAAATCACTGAACATGAAGGGATTTCATCCCGTCGGTTGGTGTGGTTGATCATAGCCCCTTTTAACAGAGCGTTGTTATTCCAGAATAGACTATTTAGCATATTATTCATTACTTATCAGTTAATGATGACTCATGGGTTAATAATAGGTGTTTGAACTGTAAAACTGCTCGAGACTAATGCACAGCAAGCTAGATTAGAAAAACATTAACTGGATAATAGGTAGTGGATAAACAGTCAAATATGGATATAATTAAATGAATTTCATTTTAATGGTTCGCCTTCCAATGAAAACAAAAACCTGGCTACGAGGTCTAACATGGGGATAATATTGTGTGCATTTGCTAAGAAAAAAATTATGGAACCACTTTCACAGTTTAGCCAGGTTTAGGCACCAAATCTACTTACTGTAGTCAATTTGGGGGAATTAACTTTGCTTTGCTTTGTTGATTAGATTCACATTTTTGCAACCTTAAGTATGTGAAAGTGTGAACTTGCATCTAAAGGGTGCTTACTGGATTGTAATATCTGCTTGCACAAATTACCTCTCGAGTCATTTTCTGGGAGAACAGAGTGTAATTTTGTCACTTTCGTCTGCTGCAGTTTGTGTTCAAGTGAAAAATTACCAAGACCGTCATTTTCAAAAGCATAATAATAAAAAAAATCTCTTTTCTTGTTATTCTTTTTTGCACATACTGCAGTGGGTCTATGCACTCCCAACATTAAAGAATAAAAACATAAACAGATGCTTCACTGTCATCTTTTTTACTTATTGCAAATAATCATCTTATTGATTTATTCACTCGGGCTGAGGTTTGCACTGCTCCATTGCAACTCCTTGATTTGACTTCTTTTTCAGCCATTCTATTATAGATTTGCTGCTGCAACTCAGTCTAGGCCAAGACAGACCACTGGACAGGTGGCCTCATATTTGACTGCAATGCTTTGTTATACAGAGGAGTTCATGGTCAACTTAATGACTGCAGACTGCCCGGGTTCTTTGGCTGCAAAACAAGCCTAAATTATCACGTGTCCACCACCATGTTCCACAGTTGGAGTGTTTGTGCTGATATGCTGTGTTTGGTACATTATGGCCAAACATCTTCACTTTGGTCTCGTCTGTCCAGATGTCTTGTAGTTTGTTCAGATGCAATTCTGCCATGCTGCTATAGTTGCTTTTAGTGAGAAGAGACTTTCTCCTGCAAACACTTTTAAATCATTATTTTTCAGTCACTTTCTAATTTTACTGTCATGAACTTTAACATTTAACATGCTAACTGAGGCCTGTAGAGTCTGAGATGTAGCTCTTGAGGTTTTTTTTCCAGTTTCTCTGAGAACTCCTTGGTCTAACTTTGGGGCAAATTTGCTAGGATGTCCACTCGTAGGAAGATTGGTAACTTGCCAGTAAACTGCCAAAACGTCAGCTTTTATTGAGGTGCTCACGTTTGGTGATGCTCAATTAATCCATTTGTTTTCAATGAGCAACATCTGGCTGCTACTTAGCCTCCTGTAAAGTCAGTGCTGAAATGCTAGAAGCAGAGGCTCCGTGTTTGAGGCTTGTTACTGTGCTCGAGGGGATCGAGTTTTGTGGATTTGGACTTGAGCTTTTTGATTTATTTCTCAGACATGAGTAATTTTTGTGGTGTGGGGCACACTGTCCCATTCTGAAAGACCATGACTGTGGGGAAGTGCTGCCGACATGGGGGGATGTGCTTTGTCCAGTGATATTTACATGGGTGGTACATGTCAAAGCAATATCCAGTTAACTGCCAGGCTCCCCAGCAAAATCTTCTTTTGTAAGCGGATT
Organism: Pelmatolapia mariae; assembly: GCF_036321145.2. Taxonomy (NCBI): domain Eukaryota; kingdom Metazoa; phylum Chordata; class Actinopteri; order Cichliformes; family Cichlidae; genus Pelmatolapia; species Pelmatolapia mariae. The sequence goes on along the minus strand of NC_086235.1, from coordinate 16,345,083 downwards.
ATAAGCAATATTTACCACAGTATCAATCGGTGGTTTTAATCTTATAGCTGATCAACAGTAAACCTCATTACCAGGCTGCACTGACTCAAGTATTAAACAATCAGAAATACAGAGCTAAATTTTAACATTAGAGGCTTTGTGTGATCATAATATAAAGTTTCACGATGGATCATAATGCGAATCATCCTAAGCATGTCATCTACGGCGCAGCTACGCAACGTCCGAGGCCCTCGGGAAACTGAGCTTCTGCAAGCTTCATTAATTATTGCAAACTTGAGGACTAAGATAATATAAAAGTCAAGAGTCATTAAATAATTTAAGCTGTTTTGCAGCTAATCCAAACAATAACAAATGAACTCATTTCTGCTACGTGTATCCTTTCATTGCATTTCTAGTTTAGTCGGAAATTTCTCCACATAGGAATTAGGTCGAGTTAGTCATCTGCTGTTTATAGTTTCTTATCTACTCGCAATAACTTTTATTTACTTTGTAGTGCATTTTTCTTATTAGATCCCATAAAATGCACTGCTAAGAAAGGTTTTAAGTATTTTTAAGCATTTCACATGAATGCTGAGCTTTAATTGTGAGGCACTTTTCTGCGACAGCTACAAGTTGAGGAACGTTAATTTGCATCTTGTGGCCAAGCAAAGTGATTACTCCATTTATCATCCATACGGGAGATCATTTTATCGTTTTGTTGACAGATGAAATCCTTTGACTCTGACTCAGAAAATGCTTATACATGGTTCACAAACGCTGGCCGAACCCATCCCGGGGGCTCAGAGAAAACATGGGCAAATATTTGAAAAGCAGAAAAAGCTACAGTACACTCCCAGTGTTTTCATACAGGAGGGCAAAATGAATTTGGGAAATGCGCTTCTTGCCTAGTGCAGGCTGGGGAAGGCTATAGCACTGAGAAAGGTATAGAAAATCAATGAATGAAAAAGGAAGAAGAAATCCAGCAAGGACAGCGAAAATGGCTTTTGTGAAGAGGAAAGAAACAGTTACATCACATTAGAGTCACTCTTGGGGTGAAGCGATTTGGTTTTTATAAGTTTACAACGGTGCTACACAAACATGAGACCATACATAGAAGATTATTTAAGACTTAGATTCACGAGATTGCACTCGCTGTCATCCGCAACGCATATTGAACTAAGACGATTGATCGCTGTGCCTCCAGAACTTCAGTAGAGAAAAACAGAGCTTGAACAGAGCCTGTGCTGCACATTTGTGTTAGATTGCAGAAAAAAGCGTTGCATATGAGAAGTGTGTATGATAACCTAGCAAATGATGAGAAACTACTTGACATCTGTTAAGTATATTAATCTGAAATTAATAAATATGTGCAACTTTTTGCACTGAATAACAACAAGTGAAAGGGAAAAGTAAGAAGATCCTTAAAGTAATTAGGATTCATCCTCTGGGAGCTACGAGTGTCCACAAAAATCAATCTGTAATCATCTGACAGAAGCTATAGACCGATTGCTATTGTATCTCTCTGCAGCTACCAACCCCTCAGTGGAACTGGAATTCACCTACATTGGTGGCGATTATGTAACAGATGAGCATGTGATTGTCATTTTTAAATCTTGCACAGTGTTGCCAAAGAGCCAGACCTTTGCTTTAATCTGCTGGAGATCTCTGCTGTAATCATCTGCACACATCTGTTCTGAGCCAAGATGCAAGACCAGTGCGCAGAGACATGAACACGGCTCACGTGGCTTTGTTAAACACCAGGTGCTCTTGAGCAAATCACCAAACCTTTTCTAGCATTCCTTCTCTAACTGGTCCTGACCTCTGACCCCAACTGTAGCTGAGCAAGCTCAGGAGAATTCCCCTTCAGGAGTCCATACAATGCATTAATATTCCAGATCCGCCCTGGCCTTCCTGCACACCGACCTGTACTCTGCTGAGCTCAAGGAAAAAAAAAATGCTCACATACGTGTGACCAAACACAACTCAACCAGTGTTTGCGAACGCATTTCAGTTGTTTAACTGCAGCGAGGGATTAAAAGGACTTAGAAGAAGATTACATTGTAAAGTCTGTGTCTGTGCTCAGAAGTAAACAGCGTCAGATGTGACTATTCGAAGAGCAAAAAAAAAAAAAAAAAAAAAAGAAAGATTTTTTTTCTCTGTTTTTTTGGGTCAGTGATGGAACCTAAAAAAGTAAACTTCCACTCCAAACATGATCTCAAAACAGGCTCACAGTGCAGCAGAGATTATTGCTGACTGGCTCGATCTGCTAATGACTGCGCTCAGCAGTTGCAGCTTGGTATTTTTAACTTTGACTCCGTGGTGTGAAAACTTATTGATCTGCCTCTGACAGGAGCCGTGATTGATCTCACCGTTTACAAGTGTACAACTCCGAAGATGACATTCACAGTTTGCTGATAATTTGCAGCTTTTGTGAAGATGTGTGGGAGGTCGGCGGAGCATCTTTCACAGCTTCGCCCGAACTTGCAGGCACAAAAGGACAGATGGATGCCGTCGTTGCGTGTTTCGTTTGCTGGCACGGAGACGCGAGTGGGTCAGAGAGGAATACTGGATCTGATTTAAGTTCAGATTATATAAGCACAGTCGTAAATTTAAAGCATCAATTTTCACTTAGGATCTCTCAGCCAGGCCAGTTAAAGTATGCAAGAATCAAATTCAAATTTCAAATGAGAAAATTGTAATTACTGTTGTTTTTAAAATGTCAGAATCTCTCAGAGGCTGTCAAAGGTTTATTGTTCTGATGTCCTTCTGAATTACTGCAACACTCCCGCTCCCACCCGTCTTTATTTTGGTTTAATCAAACCCCACCCTGCTGGTCTTTCTCCCATAATCTGAACAAAAAGAGCAGAGCTGTGGTCATTATGTGTCGTGAATCACTTTTCCTGCCTGATTTACAAACTCCACGGGCATCAAAACCCATTTTCCAACCAGCAGTGATTCGTTCTCCTTTTTGTTTTTCTTTTCATAAATCATCTCACCAGAAACGCACAGTAATAGAGGTCATCGCCGTGATGCCTGGTAATAAATCGTCTCTTCGTATTTGTGTGTTGTAAGTGTTTACCTTTAGTGTTTTCACTCGATAACATGAAGCAGAGATGGAAAATGTGTAGGTTCAGATGTGAGAGCTGCTATTTCTGGCTCGAGGTTTTCCCTGCTGGATTCGTACAATAAATGTGGGAAACTGAATGCGTTGTTCTGTTGTGAGAATTATGAGACTTCCACCCAACACAGAAAGGCATTTTGGCATCGCTGGAAAAAACAAAAAGTGTGGCAATAATCTCCCATCCCTGAGGTCAAAGGGATAAATTGTTTCTCCAAACTGTATCAGTCTGAGCTGCTGAGTCAAAGGATGCTTTGTCACGATGTGGACTAAATCAACTGTGTTGCTGCCAACCTTCTGTTGTTCTAGATATGTAATGGAAAATAATAAGAAAAAAGACCTCCTTTAATTGGAATTCTTAAACAAGCAATGTGTTGTACTTTGTGTTTAACCCTCAAACATTTCAAGTGGTCCAAAATCTGCCAAGTACTGATCATTTATAGTTAATGATCAACTTTCAGATTAAACCAGTAAATCAATTTCAAATAACACGCAGCGTTCTTCCCTTTGTTGCACACAGCTGCACATGAATACAATGCAAGGGGGTAGACAGCGTGCACACAACATTTTTGAAGTTGTGTTTAATGTCATGTCGTGAATGAATGTTTTTTTTTTGTTGTTGTTATTTTTGCTTACTTTTGGTCTCCTCCAGCTCCTGAGAGAAAGATTTGTCCCATTCAGGTTATAAATCTTCAGAAGGTCTCCTAATGTTTTCATCCAAACTTTGACCTTTCACTGGATGTAACCAAGCCCCCTTTGTGCTTAAATTGATCTGTAACTACATTACTGTCACATCAACAAAAACAAGAACAAATATTTTCTATATATATTTAATTTGTTTTGTTTTATACAAAATTGTACTTTAAGAGGTTTGCAGTGCAGTAAACATCAGTGCAAAGTGAAGAGTTTTGTGACTTTCCCCACAAAAACACATTTTTAAATTTTGAGTACCATTCTGTTTTATTATGTTTTATCTGGCTGTTGTACATTTCATTTCCTTCATTTTTCATAGCCTAGTAAAATTCTTTTCACCACCACATTTTCAGTGATTCTTTTCTTGCAAACATGCGGTAAGCGTGATGCAGATTCTAAGATTTTAGACACAGCCTGCTGACACCACCGAAGGAGGCTGTGCAATAAAATATGAAGATCTCGGCCTGCATGCTCTGCATTATCCCGGCAATTTGCATGTGTTCAGGTGTTAATGGAGAAAATCCAAAGTATGTATTAAGGCTTGGTCTGTTTTACACTGCTGCTACTGCAGCTGAGGAAGCACGGGTTAGAATATTCAGCCAGTAAAATCAGTTTTGCTTTGCTTTGGGCAAAGACTGTGATTATGAGGTTCTCTTCTTTAGGTGATGTGACAGCATCACACCTGTATGCACTACTTGAGAGTCATGTTTAAATGTATACGTTTCAGAGCTCTAATGTGCAGCTATCACTGAGAGCACACCCAGCAATAAAATTCACGCAAGATTAACAGTTTTCTGCAGCACTGGTCTCTTGTCTTATTTTAGCAACCCCTGTTTGCCATTTTGCCTTCATATTTTTCCTATTCTTCATATCCCCCCCACCCCACCCCACCTACCCACCCACCCCCGGCCCTCTGATAATATTCTGTCTGACTTAAGTAGGCGGCACTAAGACACTTCCTTTTATGTGACCAAAGAGCCTGAAGCAGAAAGCCGGAGTTAACAAAGAAAGCCAATAAGTACTGTGCTGATACTCGTTATCTCCATCTGGGGTCTTAGGCTTTGTTTGGTCCTGGCAGTTAGTGACAAAAAAGCCAAGCTATGTTGAACTCACTTCAAAGTAAATCCTCCTGATAGAGGCATCAAGTCAAACATGCTTCTTTCTGAAATTCATATTCTTCTTCTTCTTTTAAATTCAGAGAAACTGATTGTCCTAGTTTGGCAAAAAAGTGGACCCAAGGAGCAGATTCGAGCAATAGTTTGGTGAGGAAAGTGTTTGTTGACAGAGGGTGAACAGTTTTCAGGTAGTGGGTTGGAGGTGCACCACTGCTGGTTCACACACAGAAGCTCTTACAGTAGATAATAAGTTAAAGTCCAAATAGCGAGTACTGTTTGCAGAGAGGAACTTGATTGTTTGTGACAGTTCTGCTTCAGTTGTTTAAGAGCAAAGACTTAATGCACCAATAAACCTTCCACATTGCATCGTGCCCCACCATAATATCATGACGCAGTCATTTCTATTTATGCCTGCCTTTAAAGCACAGGAAGCTGCTGCAGTATTCTCCTGAATGATTGGTGTCACCGCTTGAGATGTTTTCCACAAAGTCTTAAGTTTTCAAACAGTTGCAACATCTTCCTCTGTATAATCTGTGTATCTCTGAGCTGGAACATCATTAAAATGGCAGTAAAATACGAGACAGTTGTACTCTTGTGTAGCTGGTTACAAAAATCCAGAGGTGCATGACTGGCTGAAGGGCCACAAATACAGTTGTGCACGCCATACCATGTGACGTCAAACTGGGATGCGCACGATGTTAGCAGCTCGGGGTAACAAATATGCTGGTGGAGGTGACAGGCAGAGTAAGTCCTTCCTTTGGAAGGTGATAAAGCAAATCAATTAGGGTGGATGTTTCCACAGGAAACAGGTGAATGTGTTTTGAAGGTGGTGATGTTTCAAAGGGAGCATGGAGCAGGCAACTAGAAGAGGCAAAGAGAGACTGCATTAATACGGGCGGAAGATTGCAAGCAACAGATAACAGAAGTAGCCTAATGGTCACCACAATGGCACAAAAATATGGCAGAGAACTGTTGCAACTTCCAGGCTTAATAGATATTATACTCAATTATCACATGTAGAGCAGATGCTAGAACAGCGTGGTGCCAAAAAGCAACATTTGGTATTTTTTGAACAACCTGCATGTGCAAAAAAAAAATCCAGGTTCAATTATTATTGCTAGAAATATAAAATCATCTTTCTGTATTTCTACTGATCTGACCTGGGTACTGTACTAGGAAGGAAATGATGCTGCATTGTTTGATGAAAATGAAAATGATCAACCTACAGAGAGCTGAATTCAAAGAGACCTTGAAAATCAAAGTGATCAAATGATGCAGCAGGCTAGTCCACTTTGCCCAAATTTCATTGCAGTGACTCAAAATATTACTCAGTAGTTTGTATTGCTACCATGTGCTGATATTTATGCCTGATAACGTCTTACTCTGATTGAGACGACGGGTCTGGTCCTGGAGGGTCTCCCAGATATGGACCAGAGCATCAATGCGCTCCTGGACAGTCTGAGGTGCAACCTGGCAAACCAGAAAGATGATGTCCCAGCGGTGCTCTATTGGGTTTAGCAAGCATGGGGACCAATGGTATCAATTCCTTCGCCCTTCAGGAACTACCTGCATGCACAAGGAGGAACCCAGGGTCCACCTCACCAGCATAGGGTCTGACATTGGGTCCAAGGTGTCATTGCCTAGCGTGTAGAGGCCTGTGCGTCCCTCCATGTATGTGCCTCCCCATTGCTGACTTACCACCAAACTGGCCTTGCTGAATGATGTTGCAGGCAGCACAATGTTCTCCACAGATACTCCGGGGGCTTTCGCGCCTGCCACATGTGCTCAGGATGAACCTGCTCTCATCTGTGAGAAGAATATTGCGGGTAATGGACCTGCCAATTCTGGTATTCTATGGCAAATGCCAGTCGGCTCCATGGTGCTGGGCATCAAGCACGGTGCCAAACAGAGGATGTTGAATCTGTAGTTGGCCACACATATGCAGTCATTGTTGTTGGGGCTACTGATTGTTTGGTGAGAGACATTCACACCAGTGCCCTGCTGGACAATATTTTATAGCAATAGCAGTGCTCATCCTGTTCTTTCTTGCACAAAGGAGCAGATACCAGTCCTGCTGATGGGTTAAGGACCTTCTACTGCCCTGTCCAGCTCTCCTAAAATAACAGCTTGTCTCCATGCTACTGAGACAGCAAACCTTCTGGCAATGGCACGTATTCATGTGATTACCTCTGCAACAACTGTGAGGTCCAGGTAATCATGTCATGATAGCAGTAGTGACTCTGACCCAAGCCAAATACATTACACAATACATTACATAATTTCCTTAGGGATTAATAAAGTATTCTGATTCTGATTCTGAAATACAAAACTAGTGAGAAAGCAATCAGAAAAGATGAGAAGGGACCTCCGCCTGTAAAACCATTCCTTTGGGCGAAGGGGTAATTTTCGTTGAGACTCTACTTTTTTGTAACACTATAAATATGATAATGGTGTCTTCAATAGTATTTGGCCCCAAAGAAACCACGCACACTCCTTTTTGATTCTATTCTATCTATTTAAATTCTTTTTTATTATATTCCTCTGTTCAGCACTTTGGGCAACACTTGATGTCTTTTAAATGTGCTATATAAATAAAGATGACTTGACTTGATTCATAAAGATTGCGTGGGTGATCGATGTGGCCAACACTTAGAAGAAAGAGAAAAAAAATGTAGGTAATACAGAAAAAAGAAAATCAAATTTTGTGTGAATGATAATGTGTAAGTTAATTGGCCCAGCTTCATTATCAATCTCCCACACAAGCAAATATGTAATCATAACAAACAATCCCCCTGAAGCTGCTTCATATTGCAGATGTTTGCATGATTCACTTTGAGGTGTGGAGCCAGAGGGGCTCACTGTTTTTGATCTATGACTCAGGGGAACAGCTGATCATCTTCAGAAATGCTGAATGTGCACTGTGAGTGAGCGGGACATTTACAATCAATGGCCGGGGGATTGGAAGGCACGCTGGCGGTCCTCTACATCAAGGTAAGAGAGAAAAAGAGGGGGGCAAAGTTGGAAAATTTAGGTGATGATGAAGTGAAAATGTTGGACAAAGAGGCAAAAGTGATGGAAGATTTCGACAGAAGCTAAAAATGATGAGATGTGTGAGGACTTTTACTCAGTAAATCCTTATGTGCAGTATAATAACTTAGTATAATCCATAATAACTTCACTTAAATGAGACAGTTGCTATTTAACCACAAACACTGTAAATATAATCAACTAAAATGCTTTTAGATTTAAGCCTGTCGTCACAGAAAATGCATATTTGCATTAAATGATGAAAAGTATCATGTTTGTGTAATTCAGCATAACTGCAGATTGCAAAGACTGATGCAAAGAAGTGATGATGCTAATTTCAAAAGCTTCTGCAGATTGTACTTGAGATCTGCTTTCCATATATAAATCTTAACATACTAGAAATTAAAATGGACATAGAAATACAAAATAAAAGCAAAACGACAAATAAACAAAACAAAACAATTAAGCAGCTCCTGAGAAACTGAACCAGCAGGAGTTTCAACTGATTAGATCCCAGAAAAATAAATGAAGTACAAATAAAGACAAACATATTCTGAAACAAATACACAACATTTTATCCAAATACAACTTTCTGCATATATACAGTGAGCATAAATGAAAGCTAAAGTTTGTCTGATAATCTTCTCATGTATTCATTTTTTCTTTCCCAGAAACTGTGAAAACTGTTTGCTGTCATTTTAACTGCAGTTCTGTCCTCTAATCATCTGTGATTTTCAGGAGGGTTGCAGTCATAGCTGGGCATCTCTTTAGGAGCCAGCTTTTTTTGTGCTGCCCACATGTTCTGTGTCACTTCATGACATCTTTGTCATTTTTGTGTAAAATTGAAAAATAATGATAAAAGCAAAAAATATATATCAAGGCAAAAGAATTCTGAAAATTGCCCTCCACCCATTTCCCCCACCTATATAGTCATTTTTTAGCCTCTATTGTTGCATTTCTTTTATATGTGGTAGTTTCCATCATTCTCTTAGAAATCTGCATAGCTCGTGACTATGTGGTGAAATTTGAAATTTTCCCCATTGAGCGTGATAACAGCCTTTCCTGCTTTCTTCACAGCCACTGGATAAAAGCCAAACTTTAGAAAAGTGTCTGTCCAGCAGGGCCGACTTTTCAATACTAGAGCCATTCATAATGCAGGACATTGTCTCAGTATGTGGCAGTCCCAAAGAGTAGGACACCCGGTCCCCCGAGGGCTATTCTTTCATCACCATAACTGAATTTTGTCCAAATCCATGAAATTCAACTTTTGATGTAGCTCCTGGTTTCTAAGCAGTCTTCAGCCATGTTTAGCCTATGAACACCTGCTTTAAGGCTTATGGATATTGAGGTTTCTCACGTGTTGTCCACCACATTGGACTTGATACCTCCACCCAGTACCTTGTTGGGAATTAACATGTTTTCTCTGACTGGTTGGCAGAGGTTTCTGGAGTTTTCTGGTTGTATTTGGGTAAAACCAGAGTCACAGAAGGCGCTGCACCAAAAACCTCCCATAGTGATTACTTTTCTAGTAGATTAGAATTGGATGCACAACTCAAAAAAGCATAAACAAAAACTGGAAATGGACAAGGAATGCCATTAAAGTAAAGGTTTTTCCTCAGCACTGCAGTGAGCATGTTTCAAAAGGCACAACTTTTACTTTGAAGGTGGATGGCCTCCAGTTTTCAGGTTTGTGTTGTTATTTCCACAGTTTTACTAAAGCTTGGAGAGTCACACCTGCCATTGTTTTTCAGCTACCACAACAGGTCACATGGGGGATCTTTGCATCCATTTCTTTTCACTTACCAATGATGATCATTAGAGGCAAAAGGAAGGATTTTACTGGGGTATGCTCATTGGCTAATGATTTCTCAGTCTTGCATCATTAGCCAATGAGAGCACAGTGTCACAGTCAGATCCAATTCTTATTTTTTACATCCAATTTGAAAGCAGGAAAAGATAAAGGACAAAAGATAAAAGAAAATTAAACAAAACAAAACAGAGGCATCGCCCCCTGCTGGCCATTAGTAAGAAATATACAGAGTGGGCCATTTATATGGATACACAGTAATAAAATGGGAATGGTTGGTGATATTAAAGTCCTGTTTGTGGCACATTAGTATATGTGAGGGGGCAAACTCCTCAAGATGGGTGGTGACCATGGTGGCCATTTAAAAGTCGGCCACCTTGGATACAACTTTTGTTTTTTCAATAGGAAGAGGGCCATGTGACACATCAAACTTATTGGTAATGTCACAAGAAAAACAATGGTGTGCTTGGTTTCAACGTAACTTTATTCTTTCATGAGTTATTTACAAGTTTCTGACCACTTATAAAATGTGTTCAGTGTGCTGCCCATTGTGTTGGATTGTCAATGCAACCCTCTTCTCCCACTCTTCACACACTGATAGCAACACCGCAGGAGAAATGCCAGCACAGGCATTCAGTATCCGTAGTTTCAGGTGCTGCACATCTCGTATCTTCACACCATAGACAATTGCCTTCAGATGACCCCAAAGATAAAAGTCTAAGGGGGTCAGATCGGGAGACCTTGGGGGCCATTCAACTGGCCCACGACGACCAATCCACTTTCCAGGAAACTGTTCATCTAGGAATGCTCGGACCTGGCACCCATAATGTGGTGGTGCACCATCTTGCTGGAAAAACTCAGGGAACGTGCCAGCTTCAGTGCATAAAGAGGGAAACACATCATCATGTAGCAATTTCAAATATCCAGTGGCCTTGAGGTTTCCATTGATGAAGAATGGACCCACTATCGTTGTACCCCATATACCACACCAAACCATCACTTTTGTTGTTCCAACAGTCTTGGAGGGATCCATCCAATGTGGGTTAGTGTCAGACCAATAACGGTAGTTTTGTTTGTTAACTTCACCATTCACATAAAAGTTTGCCTCATCACTGAACAAAATCTTCTGCATGAACTGAGGGTCCTGTTCCAATTTTTGTTTTGCCCATTCTGCAAATTCTGTGCGCCGATCTGGGTCATCCTCGTTGAGATGCTGCAGTAGCTGGAGTTTGTAAGGGTGCCATTTGTGAGTAGCTAATATCCGCCGAAGGGATGTTCGACTAATGCCACTCTCCAGTGACATGCGGCGAGTGCTACGCTGTGGGCTCTTGCTGAATGAAGCTAGGACAGCCACTGATGTTTCTTCATTAGTGATAGTTTTCTTGCGTCCACATTTTGGCAAATCCAACACTGAACAAGTTTCACGAAACTTAGCAAGCAGTTTACTAACTGTAGCATGGGAGATGGGTGGTCTCGTAGGGTGTCTTGCATTGAAATCTGCTGCAGTGACCCGGTTACTGCGTTCACCAGATATCAACACAATTTCGATCCACTCCTCACGTGTTAACCTCTTCGACATGTCAATGGCTGTGAACAAAGAGAAACTTGTAAATAACTCATGAAAGAATAAAGTTACGTTGAAACCAAGCACACCATTGTTTTTCTTGTGACATTACCAATAAGTTTGATGTGTCACATGGCCCTCTTCCTATTGAAAAAAGAAAAGTTGTATCCAAGATGGCCGACTTCTAAATGGCCACCATGGTCACCACCCATCTTGAGGAGTTTGCCCCCTCACATATACTAATGTGCCACAAACAGGACTTTAATATCACCAACCATTCCCATTTTATTACTGTGTATCCATATAAGTGGCCCACCCTGTACAATAAAGGCACTGCCATTTTGCCTTAGCTTTTCTGAGTCAACGGAAACAATTTTTTTTTATATATGAGAAGGGACTATATATATTCAACAAACACATGAAATGAACCACTTAATATACATGGGGAAAAGGTGCTTCAAAGTCTATAATTATAAAAATTTAGAATTTCTCACATCTGCAACAGAATCAGCAGTTTTGCACGGAGATGGACAATACTGGATCTCTTCTTTCATTAATTTTAATAAAAATTTAGCTCTTATTTATGATTAATTCCAAACTGTTAGTCATGAACATCCACCACAGACAGTGTCTTAGATAATTCAGATAAAGGTCTCCTGAATGCTCATGTTTATCTCCCCTATCTTTGCATCGAGATGAGCAACACTGACCTAATATCAAGATAATACGCTTCTATATATAAAACAATCAGACTGGAGACAGATCACAAACCCACTGAAGCCTGATATTACACAAAGAAAACAGCCACGCTCTGTAGAAATTCGACTGTCTCACGGCATCAGAAGTCATCCATCTACTGATTTGCCCTCCAGCCTTAAAACATGCTTGGCATCAGTGGGTTGTACAGAGGCTCCCTACTGTGTGTTTTATACACACACACAGAGGCAGGCACGTAGTATAGGTCCACACAACCTTGACACATACTTTTAGATATGAGGCAAATCTATTCTGCAACCAGTACACAGTGAGAGCTTTCCTAACCGCCTCTGCATGTCAGCTGTGGTGCTGGCGCTTCTCCCCACGATCCTCCACTAACCGTCACCTAGGGAACCCCTAGCTTTGTGATGGATGCCTATGACTTAATGAGAAGTGAAAGCCGTCAATAGACACGATCGATGCATGTCTCAGCATCATCACTTTACTGGCACATTTGTACCCAATTATATATGCACACAGCTTTCAGAAGATGTCATCTTGAATTCTGTGAAAAATTGGATTTTCTGACTATTTGAGGACAATTGAGACTTTTTCTCCTTCTTTTACGCTTCAATTACTGGCCCAGTAATTTATTTTATTTTTTACAATAACAATTAACATCCTGCAGCCGGTTTGGCTGAACGTGCACCAGGCAGCACATGCATCACAGGCAGTGTGATGTATTAAGTTGTCTACTAACGATCAGAAACAATCAAAAAACGAGTAAATTACTACAACTGACCTTAAAATGAAATGTATATCGGAACATTTTCATATACTTGACATGTGAATATGAATAAATCAAATGTCTGACTTTTTTGGCATTTCCCTCATAAAAATGTTATAAACCACCATTTGCAAATATTTAATTTTGGGACATATATTAATGGGACATTTTCTGTTCCTCATATGACACATTCATTATCGTTCCTGTAATAGATGTAACTTTCTGTATATTTTTTGTTTTAACAGCTGGGTGCCACTGGCACACTCAGTGCTGGGTTTAATAGCACTATTAGCTGTATCCAGTGGTGCAGTTGGGGTTGTAACCATGTTTTAGGATAGCTTTGAATGAAATGAAGCTGCAAGCAATTGTATTTTATCCTCAACAATTCATAAATGATGATTTGTGGCATTAATATGAGACTGTGAACAACACCCACCCACAGGAGAGCAACAATTTAACATAATATTAATGTAATAAATGCTCCCTTTTCTCTTAAGTGGTAATGTCTTTTAAAAATTAATGCATGAAAAAAAATCACAGCTGTGCTTTTGGAGATACGGTCATGCTAACATTTGGCATCAGGTGTGCATGCGTACTACATTTGAGCTTAGGGAATTATGCAGGTGATGGCATAATTCCCACAGATGGTTAAAATAAAGTGAAAGCACCCTTTGTCTCTAATCTGTGAAGATACATTTGAGGAAATAATTAAATGTATTGCTTTATAATGATAGTAAATAAACTGGAAGCATGATCATGACTAGCCATTTTCCCTTCATAGTCATAAATACATGCAGAGGGGGGAAAAAAAGAAAAGTTTTCCACGAAGGATATCACTAATTACAGCTGGCTCCTGTGCTGTGATCTGTAAAATTGATTTCTGCTACTAATTTGCAAAGCTATTAATGATTTAACAGTTACCTGCTGCTCTTTTTATACACCAACAAGGTAACTCATCTTGTATCGGAGGATTAAATAAACAAGGAAGAAGCAAGGAAACATTTGTTTTAATATGTTCAATATGTAGCTTCGGTTTTATATTTTCTGCTGTTTTCTTCTCAGTTGTTTTGTCATTTTTATTTTTAATATTGTTTATTTCAATCTAGAGAAAGCATATGATAAGGTGACAGAAAAAAGAGTGTGGTAGTGCACGAGGAAGGTAGGAGAGGAAGAGAAAGGCATGAGGATGGTGCAGAACATGAGGACAGTGAGACATTGCTGCAGCTGGAGTGACTGAGAGGTTTGAGGGCTGTGAGCTCCTTATTTGCAGTGGTGATGGACAGGTTGACAGATGAGTGCAGGCAGGAGTCTCTGTGGACCATGATGTTTGGATATGACATTGCGATCTGTAACAAGAACAGGAAGCAGGTGGAAGAGAGTCTGGACAGGTGGAGGTATGTGCCGGAGAGAAGAGGAATGAACGTGAGTACAGGAGGGGGGAAGATAGAGAAGCTGTTGATTTCATGGTACCTGGATACTGGACCCAGGGCTTTGAGTTTTGGGAGTTCATGATTCCTTTTTTTTCTGACAGTGGTTTTTCTCCAAAAAGTTGATTCTGTTCATCTGGACGTAGCGTTTTGTGGGAGAAACGTTTCGTCACTCATCCAAGTGACTTCTTCAGTCTCAGCTGACTGCAGGTTTCCCCAATCTTATAAACAGTACATTTGCATAATGACTGAAACCAGCCCACTGAAGGAACAATGGGCTGGGAGGTCAGTTCCTTAATCATAATTATGCAAATTCTCATGACCATTGATCAACAACCACTGACCAAAACCCACTGATCAAAGACCACTGATCAATGGCCATGAGTACCATTCACAGAGAGTTGGGGAATGGCTGCAATCACAGCATTGTAAGATGGCGAAAGATGTACCCTCGATTCAGAGATGGTCTTTCCCTTTTCACGTAAATGGCCTCCTTGACTCCGGGCTCAAACCAGCGTTCCTCCCTGTCCTAGATGTGTATATCCTCATCCTTGAAAGAGTGTCCACTGGCCTGTAGGTGTAAATAGACTGCAGAGGAGGGGGCCTAAGGGTACATCTTTACTTTCCTGGATGATTGAGAATGCATCAAGACGACAGTGGTTTTTGTTTCCTTTTAAGTTACCAGTTTTTTTTATATTCTTTGTTTTTCATTTATTGTACCTCTCCAGTGACCCTTGCATGTACTGTATTTAGCCTGTCATTTGAGTCTTGCATTCTCTGTTAGTTACTTAGTTTTAGTTACAGATGACTCTGAGGATTTTACTTGTGTTTCCGTTCTGTTATGTCTCGTCTCTGTTGGTCTTTTTGTCTTTCAGTGTTGTTTTCCTGTTTAGCTTTATCCTATTTCTTGTTTAAGTTTGCTAGCTGCTTCATCTTCTGTATCTTGTTTAGTTGTCTTGATTGTTGACAGCTGTTGACCTCTTCCCTCATTGCCTCAGTCTTCCTTTGTCCCTTCACGTGTCACCTGTGTGTTTCCGAGCCTTGTAT
The DNA here is from genome assembly GCF_036321145.2 of Pelmatolapia mariae. NCBI lineage: Eukaryota > Metazoa > Chordata > Actinopteri > Cichliformes > Cichlidae > Pelmatolapia > Pelmatolapia mariae. The sequence goes on along the minus strand of NC_086235.1, from coordinate 16,329,823 downwards.
TCCTGGAGAGAAAAAAATTCTCCTTGTGTATTCTTGTTAGAAAGCCCACTGTTTACATGTTGTTCACTTGGCTAAAGTGCTATGGTCGTTTATTGATAGTATTTCACCATAGAAAATGATGTGTCCTACATCATTGAACTCGACCTTGTCTGTGCTGACGCTCCTTGAACGCACCACATAGGTACTGTGTGCCATGCGGTGGGCTAGTCTGCCTTCTCAGCTGCTGATAGCCAGCATTTTTTCCCCGAATCTTCTCACTAGCAACCTGCGTTTTCTTGGTTTATTGCCGTGTGTGAATGCCAGAAGAAAACCACTTTGTGGATAAACACAGACTGGAGCTGATCCAGAGAGTGAGCAACTTTGGGCCGATTCTGGATGAACTCCTGAAATAAAAAGTTATCCTGCAGGAACGTTATAACAGAATCAGACCTCTGCAGATCTCTCAGGAAAAGATGAGGGAACACCACAACAGTCCCCTGAAAGCTGGGAGTGCCTCCAAAGATGTCTTCTACGAAATCCTTCAGACACACGAGAGACATCTTGTTTATGACCTCTGCTGAAAGACTTTTGTGGTGAAATCCGTTTTGTGTTCTGAAGTTAAAGTATTTACAAAAGGGAAATGCTTACATTATGTCTCTGTGGGTTTCTGATATAAACACAAGAACAATTTGGCTTTTTAAAAATGCCTAAATATGATAGCGGGCGGATTTATAACGCTGGTTATTATTTGTACCTGGTGACATCACACAGCTGAATAAATCAACCAAACTTGGAATCTGCCTTTGGATTTTAGCCTTTGCGATTCTCTGGTCTCATGCTGCATTAAATGTATACTTTATGTTTTAATTGTTATATTATGATGTTCATGGAAGATGAAATGCTAAAAAAGAGAAACAATTACTGTCAGTCAAACTGCAGGAGAAAAGTCCAGCATTTTGGAAAATCCTGCGCCCATCTCGGCGTCCCCCCGATTTTCCATCCATCACAATTGCTCTGCCCAGTAGAAGCCACCCACAAAGAAATGTAGAGATTAGTTATATTAAGCAACATGTCTAGCATGCATACAAATGAATAGTTTTCTACATTTGTATTATTGCTCACAGAAAATAAATAATTCATGCAAACTTCACAATTTATCAGGGGAAATGGATAAATCTCTTCATGTCACTGCTACTAAAATAGGTCTCATGAGTACACTTCTATGTGTAAACTGATACAGTCTTTTCATTTTAATAAAATGTGTTTCATTATGAAACCTAATAATAAAAATAGTGAAGTCTTTTGTATTAAACTAGTTCCACATGTCAAATTCCTCATAAAAATGGAGCCCAGACAATTTGATATACTATTTTCATGGTATGATTAAATCTATTTGAAAACAGTTTCTCACTGGAACAACACAACAGTACTAGTTGACCCACCACCGAACGTGCCATGACTGGCAAGCCTCAAAAAATATATTCAGTTCAATTTTATTTGGCACAAAATGTGTCATCTCAAAGCACTTTATGTAATAAGGCCAAAATGATGTTGTAGAGAGAAACTCAGTGATTCCCTGTTGAGCAGGAACTCTGTGAAAGTGAGGAGGAAAGTTCTCATTTAAAAAGCAGAAACCTCTGACTGATCCAGACTCTGGGGGAGGATGCCTGTCTGCTACAAACGATTGGGGTGAGAGGAGGGCAGAGAGAGAGAAAAGATGACCACAGAGGGAAAAAGAACAAACACACACACACACACACACACACACACACACACACACACACACACACACACACACACACACACACACACACACAGGGCAGGTTGGTGAGGCCACTAACCCAAGATCAGAAACATACTGCCCCAGAGCCAGAGACACCTGCAGAGAGGTAGGGGAGTGAAATATCACACTTTAAGCATAACATAGAGGGTGTCTGCGAGCTGCATCCACAGAAGAAGAGCCTGATAGCTGAAGGCTCTCCCTCCCAGTGCACTTGTGGAAACTTTAGGAACAACGAGTACACCTGAACTTTGGAAGGAGATAGTTTATTATTTATGGAATAATGTGACATTTAAAAAAATAACATGGTGCCCAGTTTTGAAGAGAAAGATTTTAATTTATGTTAAAATTATTTGTTTTAATAACATAGCAAGTCAGGGAACAAGAGGAGGGAAAGGGTTACGGCCTTTTTATGAAAAGGCTCTAAATGCTTGATTTGAGAAGACCATCCTTATTAATTATCACATTTCGACTCTCTGGGGAGAGCTACAGTGTAGTACACAGTCCTTCAGTCTGAGCTGTACCACTGTATTATTAAGAAAATAATGGCATTGAACTTTAGAGGTTAAGTTAAGTATTTGGATATTTTTGGTGGCGGATGTTACTTTGTTTTAACTGGAAAAAGAACAGGTGGACTCAGCACACAGACGGTGTCACAAGTTTTAAAGATTGTACAGGGTTACTGTCAGGTGAGCATTTAGAGGGAAATGAAAATGACTGATTACTCTCCAGGTAAGAGATCCTATGCCTGCAGATGGGGAGTCTGCAGGCAGGAAAGGCTTTCAGGTAGGAGTCCTTTTCCATTTTCTTTTCATGGGGTCACTAAAAAGCCTCTGGTAAGCTATCACAGGTTAGGAAGTGTTTTTCTGGGAAGCAGTACAAAACAGCCACACACCAACAGGAAGGAACTGGAGAAGAAAAACATTTAAATTGCTGGATTTAAGCAACACATACAGAAAACACAAGAACCTCATTATCACTACTAGAGCAACTATGATCTGAAGAATGGTAGAACTGCCCTTTCTTAAATGCATCCATCCATACTGGACGTAGAAAACGCTACATCCAGATGAACAGAATCAACTTTTGGAGCTTTACTTACCTGGATGATTGCGAATGCATCAGGACGTCACTGGATTAGGTTTGAGGAGACGTGAGGAGAACATGAACTCTCCTTACAGAAAGGCCCGAGGCAGGATTTGAACCCAGGACCTCCTTGCTGTGCCTTAGAACAGTGCTAACCACCACGCTGCCGGTCAATAACCGAAGGGCGGACTGAACCCCAGAGACAGCTGCTGCTCATGTGGCCCTCCAGCAGCATTCACCCTACACAAAGAGAGCCTGCAAGAGAGTGAGGGACTGGGGGAGTGAGAGAGAGAGAGGGGAGAGAGAAAGACAGTGCCTGTCAGGGCCGTGACAAACACACAAGTTCAATTACAATGTTTGGATATTTGATGAGCTGTGTCACTGTGTCTTGTTTGTGTGTGGATTTTATTTGAGCCTGAGTTCATATGACCTCATTATGTGGCTCAGAGCTTTATCATTTGACTTAAAAATTATATTTCACAGCTTTAAAACTTGCCTGTGGCTTCCTGTTGTTTTCCTGCTCAGCCGCTGGTTACAGCTTAGCTGCAGGGAGGTTTCAGTGGTGCAACGCTGCATAGCTTCTTCTTTTTCCAGTCCTGGCCACAAATCGAATTACTTTCTGTTGTATGTTGTAGAGGAAATGCAAAGTGCTTAAATTACCAGCAATTTCCCACAATGCTTTGTAATTTTCATACTTATGTCAACTTTTGCTTCTTTCTCATCCACTCAGCTTCTTATTTGATGTATGGGTCAGAAACCCTCCACTGTAGCTCGCTGAATATATTAAGATTTCTCAGGATAGATGCCCGCTTTTTGCATCTACATTTTGATGGCAAACATGGGCAGCAGTGACCTTTAAACAAAAAAAATACAGCACATTGCTTAATTTAAATAGAAATGCTTTTTGAAGAGCTCATGAGCAAAATACGCAGGTTTTCAAATGAAAAGAAGAAAGATTGAATAAACAAACAGCTAGCCGCTGTACGCCTGAGCCAAACAAACTTGAAGAAATGAAGCTCAGAAGGCAGCACCGCTTAATAATTAACATTGCTATATATGTTTAAGGTTACATGTGTGCTTTTTGGAGGTGGTTTGTCAAAAAAAAAAAAGAACGAGGAATTAACTTGATAAATCACCATTGATGCTGAGCTGCGAGGCTGGAGGCTGTTTTTCCAATCTGCGCCTAATAACACAGGGCTGGACCAGCTCTGATTTGACTTTACATTTTATAATAGAAGCACTGAGGCTAATGCTGCTGTGCATTAGGCCAAGAGAATAAGTGATCAGCCTGAAAAGCTTTTGTGTTGCCACATTATTAATATGATTTCATCAACACCACCGCTGATGCATTGAAGCTGGGGGGGGCATTATCAGGGATACTGAAACGTGTTAGTAAGAGTCTGCGGTATTGTGCTGCTGATAATTCTAATGGTCCCATTTCATTTGATCAGTTTCCTCAGAGAAAATGAATGTAATTTTAACATTTGTCCTGAAATGTCCTCAGATCTGAAGAAAAGAGCTGCATAATCACCTTGAGAGTGCTGCTGACAATGACAAACATAGTTATTTCATGATGTTTTGTCGTTATAATGTACTAGGACAGAGGCTTGCTAAATTTGAACATGCTGAAGTACTGTTACTGTACTCTTGAAATCTGCGCTTGTGCTCTCAGGGTCTGTTGCAGTCAATACTGCAAGTTAAAAACACATAATGAAGCAACACCAATGATCCATTTCCCCATATGGCTCATTAAGGTTGAAATCCAAAGAGTTTCCACAGTTCTCCAGAAGCATAAGTAGCTGGAAACTGACATATGCATGTTTGACTCCAGTCGCGCACCAGACAGCTGTTTCTGGGAAACTACAGGGAACTCAAGAGGCAAGTATTAATAAATATATCAGGCAGAGAGGGGAGTTTAAGGTACTGGAAGTGCATTTCTATTAAGTCCTGTCAGCAGCACTTGAATTATCAGAGTGTAAAGATGTTCAGTAGAGCAGCATGGGGGCCTGGTTTAAAGTGTAGTTATAGATTCATACATACTCTTTACAACCCCTAAAATCTGACTAATAGAGGCGCACAGGCTGTAATATGGGAAGATCGAGCACACTGTTTATTAAATGGCAACTTAAAAATGGAAAAATGTACGGGTAGCAAGACGCAGAGTGGCCAGAGACAACTCTTCACTCATATTAATTAAAATGTACCTCAAGCTACGGTTTAATGAAGTACCTTGTGAAATACAAGTAGCCTGTATAATGTGAAGTTTGACCATGAACAACGCTTTCGCCCCAGCACCCAGAATCTTAGATCCTAAATGCGCTGCAAACAATAAGCTCATTAAAACACTGTGTGTTTTGCATGTTATCACTCAGCAGGAGCTATATGAAAACAGAAAGAAATAAACAACAACCAGAGGAAACAAGGTTTAAGTTGTCATTAAGTCTGTACACCGTAACCACGTTCCAACATAAAACCCCTTAAAAACAATTAAAGGAACACTTTTTAATGACACAACCCCCAAAACGGGAATGGTTTTACAGGTGTAGGCCACTGACATTTTCCCCTCATCTTTTCTGACGGTTTTTTTTTTTCCTCCACTAGTGTTGCATTTGGCAAGGGTCAGAGTCACTAATGGTAGCATGAGTCTGCACAGTAGTCCAACTCCTGCAGAATGGCCATGTCTAGAAGGTTTGGTGTCTCCTAGCACAGTCTCAGAAGCATGGAGACTGGCTGTTACTCTAGGAGAGCTGGACAGGACTTTAGAAGGTATATAACCAATTATCAGGACCAGTATCTGCTGTTTTTTGCATAGAGGAAGAGGGTGAACACTGCCAGTGCCCTACAAAAAGACTTCCAATAGGCCACTGGTGTGAATGTCTCTGACCAAACAATCAGAAACAGATTTCATGAGGGTGGTGTGGAGGTTCAACATTGTCCAGTGGGCCCTGTGTTCACTGCCCAGCACCATAACGCATGAATGGGATTTGCCGTGGAATACCAGGATTGGCTGGTCCACCACTGGTGCCCTGTGATGACTTGAGAAATCATATCCATGGAGGGAGGCACCGGCATCTACAGGCTAAGCAACAACACCCTGACTGTCATTAGGGTGGTGCACGCTGGTGCAGTGGGTCCAGAGTTCTTCTTGGTAAATGGTCTTGTGTAACGAGATTATGCAGGGAGTTTTTGGAAGATGCAGGAATTGATACCATTGACCTGTCCCTATGCTCGCCTAACCTGACCAGAGGTGCCAGGTTAGGCCAGTTTTAGTCTATCCAATACTGCCAGGTTGCACCTCAGAGTATCCAGTGATACCCTGGTCCAGATGGGGAAATCCCGATAAGACACCACCCATTTTAAATTGCTGCAATAATATTTTTGCAGAATGGACAAGCCTGCAGTATTTTTCCACTTTGATTTACCATTACCAGTATAGCTATCCAGCATGATTTCATTTTCCCCTATTAAAATCTGATGTGTTTTCAAAGTGTTGCTCTAATTTTATGAGCAGTATATTTTGGTTGCTTATGGGAAATCGCTCATGATTTGCTTCACTTCAGGATGATGCTTGTAAGGATTCAGCGTGTAGCTCAGTGGGCCTTGAGCCAGTGCTGTACAGGTGGCCTAGTCACGCTGCCGCCTTTGAAAGTCTACCCGCAGGGCTGTCAGACAAAAACCCAATTTGAGCCCCATTTCTGTCATATGTAACCCTGCTACAACCTCATAATCCTTTGTCGGAGTTCTATATGAAACTGATAAATCAGAGCGAACTACGTCAGCCACGGTGAGACAAATCAGGGTGATGGTTTTGTTAAACGTATATTGTCTGGATTACTTTTTCTTGACCTCGGGTTGCCGAGCTGACAAGCCACCTAAAGTCAAGAAAGAACAGAGGACTAAAAATGCCAGCACTTAAAGGTCACAGATATGATGTTTCAAATGTAGCAGCTGAATAACGCTTTCTTTTCTCCCTCCCTTTTGCTCGGTGCAGAATGATGTCAGCTTTGCCAAACGTCTTCCCTCTTCTAAAGTTTCAAACTCTTAAATGATCGATGCATGTAAATCAGCAGCAGATTGCAGAAACAGATTCAACACAGAAAAGAAAACTGTTTAAAATGGATTTCAGGAGTGAGGATGGTTTCAAAGTAATCACAATCAGCAGGATATTTGGAGCAACATAATAGCATCATTATGTTATTTTAGTGCAATTTGGCAATGCGGTGGGCCAAATATAGAGCGTGATTATGAAGTCTTAAAAACAAGAGGATGTGGGAGAGATGGGTAATTTCTGAACATGATGTTCAAATTTTGGGACAAACATCTTTATTGGATTCATTTGGTGTATCATGGAGAGTGTCCCCTGACACTTAGTTTTTAAATTTAATCAAACTTTGCCAGAATAAATCGTATCTCTTAAAAATCTCTGAAAAATTTTAAAGGGTAAAGTTGCGACACAACTTAATTCAAGTATAAGAAGCATTACAAGGTGTTTGCTCCAGGACGACTCCAGGAGGCTGGGTCAGAGGTGCCTCCATCTTTCCTTTCAGTGGAAGATGTTTTTTTAATTATGGACCGCCTACAATCATCTACAGCTGCAACGGTCCATCTGTGGATAATACAGTTTAACACTGTATGTGGACTAAATGTTTTTGTTCATCTTTTTTATTATTATTTCAATTCATAAATGATAATATATCCTCCAATTACAACCATAAAAGCAAACTCAGACATATTGCTGTTATAATAACAGTTTAAGAAGGTTATGTCTGACCCGAACTATATTCATGCAAAGAAAAAAACAAAACAAAGGAAAACGCTGTGCGGTCCTGTGAAAACTAAGTACACCCCAACAGAACCGCTGTTAGCAGCAGTAACTTGAAGTTATTATTTTCCGTATGACTTTCAGGCTTACACTCTTCCTTACAACAGCTCAATGAGGTTTGCAGGGATTTCAATCAGGTTGAGGTCTGGACTTTGACTTAGTCACTGCAACACCTTCCTTTTTTTCTTTTTCATCGATTGTGGTCGACTCAACGACTGAAAGGTGTTCAGGTCCTGTGGCTGCAGAACAAGCCCAAATCATAACCCCACCGTGCTTGAAAGCTGCTACAAGACATTTGTGCTGATGTTTGGTTTTCTCCTAACTTGGTGCTGTGCATTATGGCCAAACAGCTCCACTTTGGTCTCGTCTGTTCAAAGGACATTGTTCCAAAAGTCTTTGTTTGTTCGAGGTTGGTCATTGCAAATATAAGCTGTGCTGCCTTTTTCTTTTTTAGAGAGACAGAAAAGGCTTTTTTCTGGTAACCCATTCTAAACAAGCCATACTTGTTCACTCTTTTTCAAATTGTACTGTCATCAACTTTAACATTTAACATACTAACAGCAGCCTGTAGAGTCTGAGATGTAGCTCATGGTTTCTTTTACGATTCTACAGTCTCTGAACATTGCAGTCTCTCACCTTGAGCCACATTTGCTTTTAATTGCAGCATTGCGTTAACACACACCTGACCTGAAAGCTCTGGCTCAGCAAACTGCCAGAACTTTTATAGAGAGACTCACACTTGCTGATGATCAGTTAATCAAGTGCATTTGATTAGCAGCACCTGACCACCACCTATCCTTTTTGGGTCAAATTTACTAAACGGGGAAAAACAGCCTCAAATAGCTCTCACAGGTGTGGTTAGACTTACGGCTCATTTAGAAAAGTTGTGCTGTTTTCTAATCATAGGTGCACTCAGTTCATTTCAATATCAAGTTCAAAAAATAAGTTTGGGAGTTTTTTGTTTTTAAAAATTAAATTATGGCCCTTAATTGCTATGGAAGCAGTATGGGTGTACTTCAGTGCTGAACAGGAACCCGTGAAAAATGTTTTCACATGACTTTATTAGACTTTTGGCGGTAGAGAATAATATATGTGTGTGTGTGTGTGTGTGTGTGTGTGTGTGTGTGTGTGTGTGTGTGTGTGTGTGTGTGTGTGTGTGTGTGTGTGTGTGTGCTATCAAATGTCCACTGAAGCACAGTGGCTATGATAAACAAAGAATATTCTCTGAGTTTCTGTACATGAACCACGATCAACTAATGAAGTGTTTTTTTCACTATCAAATGAATTTCTAGGTAATCTAACAGTAATGCAACATAACATCTTTTTTTTTAATCAAAATCTCTTTTTCATCTAGTTCACCTGTTGAGGGAAAGCCGAACAATGTGACTCTCCAGAGCACAAAGAAGTGTCCCCCACCCTTCCAAAATACTGTCTGATCTCAGGAGGGGAAGAGGAGGAAGAAAAGATCATTCCCTTGTGAAATACTCTTTGAAGTTGCAACAAAAGCATAAAGCAGAGGCCTCTCGGGAACCTCCACTGCACAGTCATACACGTTCATTTATTTTTTTACTACTTTTCAGCCAGAATACAGACAGGACGAAATATACAATGTCCCTTTTCACCTGACTCATAATTTAACTTTGCGTCCCCTCTGGGTTTTGAAGTAAAGTCGTTATTTTTGCTCTTGAAAGGAAACCTTAAATCGGGTCAAAATGGGCAGTGATGGGGTTATAAGTCACATTTTGAAGTGCCACAGACAAAAAGAAAGTCACGATGGCTTCTTGGAGGCTGCAATGAGTTCCTTTTGATCTAGTCTTGAAAATGTGAAATCATCTTCTGTACAGTGTTTCTTTCTAAAAGCCCAGCTGCTCCAACAATTAAATCTAAACATGGAGTCGACACATCAGCTGCATCTGCTTCTGAGCAATGGAGGCTTTGGCTCCAGTAGTCCTGACTCTTATCTCAAATGTACAGGGAGCTGTTAATGGCCAGAGAGTGCTTCTGACGGAATAATGATAGGATGCTGAGCGACTGTGACCAGAAAGGCTGAAAGCATCTGAATACAGTAGGGAGACATTAAAAGACTGAAAAAGGTGACATCAAAACTCGAAATTCAACTAAGATGTTAGAAAAGAGGTTCGCAAAATAGGGTCCAAAGCTGGGGATGTGGCATTTTTGCTTCCACTTTAATGTCAAAGAACATTTAAAGATCATACAGCTGAGCAAATTTTAGCTGTAAAACATATGTTTGTCATACATGTGTAGGGCATGAAATACTGCAGGTTGACTGAATACATTAAGTCTTTATGCTAGCTTAACTAACTTACTTGTACACTACTTCTGTTCTAACCTCAAATGAAGCCAATGCATGAGTGCCAAAAACTGTGTGCCCCATTTTAAAATGACTGTCTTAGTTAACACATTCACTTTGCATGTGATAGATGCACAACTGATATTAAGGGGCTCGAAATGTGCAAAGAAAACATCCCCTACAACATTACACCACCTTCTGGTAATCCTGTGCCTCAGTTTACAACAAGCAGATGAACAGGTGTACCTAATGAAGTTGACTTCTCAGTTGGGGCTTTTAGCGTTGGTTCCTGTAACGCAAGTGAATCATATTTGATACATGGGTTTAGATGTTTTTTTGACAGCACTATATCATCACTATTGTGACTTTTCACAACCTAAAAAACCTAAAAAAAAAAACACCTAAAAAACTAAATAAATTGCACAAAAATATCAACTGTCTCAAAAATTATCCAAGTTAACAATATATATCCTTTTAAATATATATATTGCCAAAGGTTCAATAAACACTCCAGTTTCAAAAACTTTCAGAAAACATTTTTCTGGCAATTATTTCAAGGTTCAGGTTACATGGTTAATACTGTTAGGCTGTCTGACAGATAATGGATTGCTGTGTGGTTAATTGCACTAACATCCTGTCAAAGAAGTATATGCTCCAGTTTCTTGGAGGGAGAAATTCTAACATTACTTCATTTATGTTAGACAAGTTGCTTGTTAGCTGACAACTTATAATTCATCACTCTTGTCTGTGGTTGAATCAACTCTTCATCCGCCCTGATTGGGGGATGAAGGATAACAGAATCTACGTGATGTGTTTTAACTACAGTGCTCTGAGGCTGTGATCGAAGATTGTTCATCACCATGCATTTTTAATATGTAGTTTAATATAAATCATAAACGAGAACAACCAGTGAAAAATCTCTCTTCATTTCAGAGGTTTTAATTTTGAAGAAGTAGCAATATATAGCCCATAAAGTGAAATGAAATGCTTGTCAAATTGAGATTAGTTGGCTCATTCCATCAACTCATATCATGCTTCCAGCTGGAGAAATGAGCCGGTGTACCTCCTGCCTTTATTGAGGCTTTCTGTGACTGAGGAAAAAGTAATTAATGATAATCCTTAAAGGCTGCCAATATAACAACGCTCAAACTGATGCTATGGTGAAGCTGATTACTATATTTATAGCGCTTTAAAGAATCTTTGTGTGAGGGAACTTCAGACGAAGCAGATTTTATTAGTGTAAAATTCATGGTTCACCTTTGGGTTTAACAGAACTGGTCACAACAGATCAGCAAGTTATGGCATGACATGAAAAACAGTCTCTTAGTTGACCTTTATATGATCTGTGAAACTTATCAGTTACATTGATTGTTTGTTTTTGTGAATTATGGTGTAGCATCATGATCGTGAGATAGTTTTATCTACAGCGCTGAGAAAAACTATTTGAACCCCTTCCTGATTTCTTAGTTTTTTGCTTATTTGCAAAACATTTGCCCCCCCTCATGTGTCATCGCCATAGTTCTTTGTATTTTAAGTCTGTTCTGGACTTGGTTCCTTTCTTTGGAATTATGAGACACTTATATTCAAGCTCTTGGGTGCCTTTGTGTTTTGTTATTTGTATTTCTAGGTCTTGTGTTAGTTCCCTTTTTGTGTCCAGTCTGTCCTAAGCTCTGTATTCAGTGTCTCTCTTGTTTTATCATGCGTTTTGTCTTGTCGGTCATGTCCCCATGTCTGTCTGGTCTCTCCCTGGCCTGTCTCCGTGGTTGTCTGGTTTCCCTGTCTTGCCTAGTTAATACGTCTGTAGTCCTTGTCCCTGTGTTTTCCCTTTCTGTTTCCATGATCAGTTCTCAGTTTCTTCTCTTTCTCAGTCATGTCTTCATGTCTGTTTATTTGTAGTTCCTGTGTCAAATTCATGCGTCTAAGTCTGGGTCTCCGTGTGTTACTTCCTGTTTTATTTTGATAGTCTCCTGTCTCATGTGTGAAGTTCAGTTTTGCTTCCCCTGTCTTGTTAGGTAGATTATGTTCATCTGTGTCCACTCTCCCATAATTCCCACCTGTGTATTTATTGTCTCCTTATCCTTTTGTTATTCATGCATCCTCCTTCATAATGTGTGTAGCTGCTCTCTGTTTAGCAGGCGGGTTTTTGTATTTGCCTTTTTTTATACCTTTCGCAAGCAATAAAGCTGTGATTTCGAATTCACATCTTTCTGCTGAGTCCTGGGTCAATGCCCTGTCACCCGGCTTTACATCAAGGTTCAACAGGGCATCTTGGGTTAGGCAGCAGTGATCCAAAACACACCAGCAAGTCCACTTCTGAAAGGCTAAAAATGAAAAACAGAATGGTCTTGAAGGACCTAGTCTTAATATGGAATTTAAATTGAATTGAGATGCTTTGACATGACCTTAAACAGGCCGTTCGTGCTTCCAGCATGAACGGCGTACAAAGAAGAGTGGGCCACAATTCCCTCCTGTGTCCACAGCAATGTCTAAGAAATCAGAAAGGGGGCAAATACTTTTTCATAGCACCGTGAGTTACTTTGAGTATTCAACTGAAGCCATGGTCATTTCTGACTCTAAAAAACACCAACATGGTGACAGCAAAAACTTCCAAAATCTCACGGTCATTGATGATGTCAGAATGGCTACATCCATCTTTTATATACAGTTTACGATGAGGCAGTAAAAGTGAGTGCACCTTTGTACATATGCATTACATTCACTGACAGCTAGTGTCCTATTATAATATATCAACACATAGTGGCAGCACAGAAGGCAGCTAAAACACCAACTTCTGCTCTTCAGCGGGTTTAAATCGTGTAGTTCTCTGCATTCCTGACACTAGTAAATGTGTAAACTAGCAACTGTAAACTAACACAAAATGAACTTTAGCAACATAAACACAAATTTACTGAAGAGATACAGAACGTGAACAGATACTTTTGAACACAGAAGTCCTTCAGTCATGCCGAGCCCTCTACAACCTCCAATTACGAGTAAAAACTTATCATATAAGATCTTTGAAGTCGTCCTTTTGGACTCCTTCTAGATAGCACCTTATCATCTTATGTTCTTCCTCATTAACTACCTCGAGCTGTCGTTCTGATCCAGCAGAATGCCACTTAATGCACAAAAGCACTTTAGAGCCACTGAATGCATCACAGAATCGACTTTCGCTGAGCCATTCAGAATAAGGAGAAACCTGAAAATCAAGGGCATGACTGGTCTTTGCCCAACACAGCTGGATTGCTATCGTCATGTGCCGGGGCAGATCAAAGGATTTCTCATTTTGACGCCACAGACTTCTCGCACCACTCATTGCCTTTCACTAAGGCACCGGTTGAAATCAATGATCAAGGAAACACCCTCAGGGACTTTGATTGCAGTGATACAAGCCTCCATAGTTTTCAATGAGAGCCCAGTGAACTGGTGGAGAATACTGTTATTTAGTCATAGAAGCACAAATGTTTTAGTGCAGATCAGTTCACAGAACTAGCAATTATTGAGTAACTGCATTGTACTGAGAATTTAGAATGATGACTTATAGCTTTACACAGCTACAAACAGGCCCTTTACAATTAAGTGGTGAGAAAACATTTCCTGCCTGACTCATTTTTGTTTGTTCCCACCATTTCTGAACAAGCTGCACTCAGTTTTTGCATGAAAACACATCTTTCATCATTTCAGGCTGCTGCGGTGCTTTGTGTTAAATATTACACACAACAAACAATGTTAAACCTGGTACAAACATCATGTTCTTGGAGTCAGTGGGGGGGAAAAAAATCCATAATCACCTTTCAGCCTATTGTAATTTAAGCCCAGTAGAGGTAATCAGACTCAGGCTTTAGAAATTGTAGCCAGTGATGGAAGACTTTCAGTCACAATCATGGTTCATATCAGGTAAACTCACACTGAAAGTTAGACTTGGAGGTGCAGTAGGGTTAAGGACATTCACCTTAGAGATTGAGGTTTCTGTCCCAAAAGCCAGAATTCCCTTATTTTCCCAGAAAGAAGTTAGAGGTAAAATTAGAGAGGCAAGGCTGAGATGGTTTAGTTATATTGGACAAAGTATCCTGAATATGGAGCTGCCAGGCAGGATAAAAAGAGGAGAGCAGAGAAAATTAATGGATGCGGTGAAGGAGGATGTGCAGAGGGTTGGTGTGACAGAGGAGGATGCTGGGATAGAGATGGAGGCAGATGATCCACTGTTAACTTTGACAGCAAATTAAATTTAAAGTTGAGTCAGTGGACTAAAAAACTAAGTGTAAAAGTTTAGTGTGTTTTACCGGTGAAAGTTTCTCCACACAGTTCACAAAGCATCGTATTTTCCTTGACATCCAATGCGAAACATGTCCACATGTCTGCTCTTCTCTTCCTCCCAAGCACTGACATTTTGTTGTGTTTTCATGACAAACAGGAAGCATGGAACCCCTCCCCCTCCCCTACCTGTTTGTCAGGGCAGATCAATTTGTGCACGTTTTGCCCAAATACTGTGTTTTCTACAGTCATTAGGTGAACCCGACTGCAGAAGGAGATTCAAAGTGATCCAATCAAAAGCAAATGTTTTCCCGCCTTTCTACAAAACATCCTTAGTTCTGATTGAATCTCTTCCCTCCAGAATATTTTCATATGTGTCTTTAGACGTGGATTAAAGTGTCAATACATTTCATCATAGTTTTTGTTATCATGCGTTAGTTTTTATTAAGTTATCATCTCTTTTGAATAAGAGATATTCTTCCTTCATGGCTTTTCCTCATATATCCCTTTCATTTGTGTTTCAGGTGGTGAGCCCACCTAGAATTATCTGTCAAGCAGTTGGATTGAGCAGGTGGAGACTGCATGTAAAATATCAAAACAACAGAAAACACACCAAACAATAAAAATATTTCCACCAGATGGCTATAAAGGTACGACACCTGGCATTCAAAGTGTGCAGATTGTTGTGGGGAAACATCACCGCAGTAATGCTGACAGATTTGCGTATATTATCCAATATTCGCTTTCCTTTAATGCTGTTTTTGATCTTAACTAAAATCTAATTTTACAACTTTTCAGACGTTAAGTGCTCCACAATGCTCACCAGCTGGTTAATACTCTCTGTCATTTGGTGCACAGCAGGTAGCACACAGTTTTGCTTTTTAGAAGCAACGAGCTGCTGTCTGCGGTGAGGATGAAGCAGAACAGTGAGGCTGACGTTCAGAAAACCAAACCAGTGAGCTCTGGGATGATTTAAAGAACTTTAGAGCTGGATGATAATTTTGTACAAGGGATTTCCTTTGCATTAATCATCATGTGATCCATTACTAATATGAGAACGATAATTATAGCTGCTTTAATACACCTACAGAACACCTCCAGAGGTGTTTCATTTTCCCATGACTGGAGCTCTTAAGTGTAGTTCCGATTCACTCCAGTTCGTGCTTGGTAAAATACAAGGCATTTTTTCATTGCAATTACCACGTCCACCAGTCATAGCTCACCTGTGTTCAGTTCTGTTGTATAAATTTGAAATGTTTCACCTTCATAAAAGTTAAGACCACAGAGGGTTTAATCCTTCATCGACACTTGGAAAAATTAGTTAATGAGGTTAGTTTAAGCACCACTACACTAAAAAAAGAGCTCTAATCAGCTGTAATTGCACTTAAACACGTGGGCATCTAGTACGTTTCACCAATAATCATTAAATATGTTTCATGTACTGAGGAGGGTTTAGATCATTGCTTGGACTTGTTTTTGTCATATATTTGCATTATTAATTTATTTTCTTAAATATCACCTTACTGTTAATTAACTGGTAATTTCTCTTCTGAAATTGAGATAATTTAGACTTGGACAAATTCTACCTTCAAGCTGGTGCATTTCCATTTGTTTTCCAACAGTAAATTAAGTGACTGGTTGGGTTCAATCCATCACCGTGAATAAGCAACAAAACCCCATTTTTCAGAGCAGCATCACAATGGTGTAATTAATCTGTTTTGAAAGGAGCCAGCCAGCTGAGAGCCATGACAAGATTTCTGTCGTCTGAGCCTGTCTCAGATTTTTACATTTTCCTATCCAAAATTAATCTAAATAGTTACCCTCGTAATCTGATTAAAGCTTTGGAAAGTGATGTGCATCATCTTAAGGTGAGGGGAATAGAGTGAAAGGTAAAAAACAAAACCGTGACTTTTATGGCTCCCCTGTAGAGAAACCAGATACTTCAGGGAGGAGAATATAAAGCATTTGATATAATAAAACTGGCATTTTCTGTATTATATTTTCTGGTTTTGCTGTACTCATTTGTGTTTCCTTCAGGCTCTTGTGTAATCTGATCTCCGTCCCCATGTTTGCCCATATGAGTTCTTGGTCTGTTTGCCTTCCTGCTTTAAAGATTAGTTTCTCTATCTCTTATTTTGTTTTCACTTTGGTCCTTTACCTCTTTTCCTGATATTCTTGTTCTCACCTGCATCTTATTTCCCAATCGGCCCTCTCTGACTTTATTGGAGTTTTAAATCCGGTGCCATCCTGATGTAGTGCATTGGATAGCTCAGGGAAATAATGGGTGTGTTAGTGGGAGGTGCTTAAGTAACTAAAAGTAACCAAGGATGCCGACTCAGTGCAGTCCTCCAAAATATATATACACACCTGCAGTTAATCAAAAAAATTAAAATATGAATATGAAGTGAAAAATAAAGCTTGGTTCAATGTGCAATATGTTCAAGTTAAACAACATTATGCACAATATAAACAAGATATTATAAAAATAAGTATGGGACTTAAATTTTATACTCAACCTTAATTTGAATTTTCTCTTGGTTAAATTTTGTGCTGCATCTGATGGAAACGTGACTACAGCATGTCGTGGGAATAGCATAATTACCTAATTGCTCTGCAATTTCACTAAAAAGCAAAACAGTTTTTTTTGCTGGTGAGGTATAATGGGAGGAAAATACAATCAAATTTTATTTATCTTCCAACTTCATTCAGCGTATTTGTCAAAAGTCTCTGGCATCGCAATAGTCTTTCGGGTGCTTTATCAGAAGCTTTACCTTTATGTGTCTGGTTTGTTGTAAAATAACTTGGTTATGGGAGTGAGAATGGGCTAAATGACCATAGCGGTAGGACTGTAAGCAGCTCTGGAAAATAATCAGCAGAAGCAGACTCTGCCTCCAGTGCAGATTTAAAAAAAAAAAATTAAATTAAACATGTATTCAAATTTCTTTCCAATTTTAATAAAAAGCGTGGAAAAACCGGAGAAATCTCTTTTTGAGTTGTCCTTTTGGCTGTGCAATGTGAGTTCTTTACACACACTTTATGCAACAAGTACAAGAGCTATATAAACTATAATTTGGTGTTATGTCAGAGAGTCCCATTGGTATCATAACACCTCTTTTGACAGTGATAATATAAAACAGGAGAGCTGGATTCATTGTAGACAAACAGTTGCATTAGAAGTCGGAACACCTTTCGCTTATAAATTCTGTGTGTGGGACAGATGTGGCAGAAAGTGGAGGAAGAGTGGAGCGAGAGCAGAGTGCCAGGTGCACCCTGAGAGGATAATGAGTCACACCTGTGCCAATTAAGCTCTTTGTGCATCCTTTAGTAAAGGAGACTGATGAGGGCTGATGGCAGAGAGACGTACAATTTACTCCTGAAAGCATCCAACGTGGTTTCAGCGAAGACTCTTCTGTTGCACTGACAGACAGATTTGATATTGGTTTGTTAATCAACTTGTTTTCAGTCACAGATGCAAACCAGAACAGTTGTTTAAAAAAAAAAAAAAAAAAGTGTTCAGCTGCTCGTTAAGGTGAATATCTAATCAGCCAATCATGTGGCAGCAACTCAATGTATTTAGGCACACAAAATGATCGTCTGAAATTCAATCTGGGCATCAGAGTGGGGAAGAAATGGTGATTTAAGGGATCTGAGCATTTAAGAATGTAGTGGGATTATCCCACGGAACCATTTCTAGGGTTTACAGTGGCTGGTCTGCATAAGAGAAAATACCTAGCGAGAAGCGGCTCTCAGAAAAATGAGCAGACTACTTTGAGCCAGTAGGAAGGCAACAGATTGGAAAAATGTTGCTGATGAGTCTCGAATTCTGCTGTGACATTTGAATGGGATGAGAGGGTCAGAATCCGGGAAAAAAAATCATGGATCTATTCATGCCTTATGAATAGAAAAAAAAATGTCAAGGGGGATGTCAACGATGTTAAAGATGGAGAAAGCAGACAGGAGGAAAAGAGGAAGACAGCAACGAAGATTCACAGATGGAGGCAGAAGGTTGGTGTGACAAAGGAGGATGCTGAGGGTGAGATGGAGGCAGATCATCTGCTGTGGTGACCCATAAAGAAAGCAGCCAACTGAAGAAGAAGAAGAACTTTTAAAAATCTTTCACTAACATTTGTCACTTTGGTCTTTTGGTACCTCCATAATTAGTGCATGATTGTGTATTTAATTCCTGGAACATTTCTATAATTATAATAAGTGTTGGGTGCCATCATCTTAAAATGTTACTAAAAAAGTGTCTGAAAACCTTAAAACACAAAGTGGGGTCACATTTTAGAACAGCTGCCTCCTTTTTTCAGAAAACTGCATTTAATCACTTAATCTCAAGGGATGGATGGAAACCTTTTTAAAATAATTACCACCAACATTTAGCTGCATCTTGGCACTATAATCTTGTTTGATACAGAAGGTGAACATCGCACAGAGGAGAAAGGACGGCCAGATGGTGTGGTTTATTTAAAGATCTCTCCTTGGTTCTATCAGGTCCTATATGCTCTAGTGGAAATGAAGCTCTGCTGCCACTTCAATCTGACTTCCTGCTTCTTTGCTCACTCTCCATTTTTTATATCAAAACAGTTCTGATGCTGGTGTATGTAGTTCCTCTGAAGTCTTTTCTCATTATTTATGTTTTTGTTTTTTTATTATTATTATTTTTAGTTAAATGAAGGTAACAGATGTTCCTCTGATTTGACACTGAGATGTTCACACATCTACCAGCAGGAATGACACACTTGCACCTATTCTTAAACCATGACGAACAAATCCAGATCTCACGTCCCACTCAGCAACACATGGAATCAGTGGGAGGGAAGCGGTGGCCTCCTGACAGCAGGCATTACTCTTACTAATAAGCCCCGTCAAAGTGGAACACACCACGCATCCATCAGCCGCAAAACTCAGCATCTTGAAAGTCCAAGCGCTCCGATTAATCACCACCCCGATGCAAAATAAATGATCATTCAAGGAATAAAGTTTTTTTAAGTTATTGCTGGTTGATAGGAAGTTGATTTGGAGGTCAAAGGATGATCGATCACTTGTGTTCCTCTGATATTTTAAAGTGGTATACTTGGTTAAGAAGCATTGAGTTGAATTGTCTTTTCAGTCCACTCCAAATGTTCAGAATTGACTCATCTTTCAAAATAACACAAATCGTCTTGATAAGCCAACATAATCCCCCGCCGGGAGCGACAAGTCTGTCATAAATCCCGTGGTTAAAGCTAGGAACGTTGCTGTGCCAGAACTGATTTATTTACTTGTTCTTATTTTTGCATGTTATTTAAATGTTGTTCATATGACAATGACAGCATGCTATTGGACGCCTACTGTGAAATCACGCAGGGGAGGGCAGGGAAGGCCCACCTAGGAGTATTTCCATTCTCAGACACTTTTTCATATTTATCCAGAAAATTTAAACACCAGTTTGTAGCACATCTGGATCAGTTTATACTGAAAGTCAGCACGCATTCACATTCATTTTTGTCTTAAGTCACCTGTTGTGAATGCCTGTTTATTTGTTTATCAACTCCTGGTATTTAAATTGGCCTACTCGTCCCTACTTTGTGGAGCAAGACTGGGCTGCA